>NC_140583.1:773577856-779245657 GCF_964204655.1 Triturus cristatus | reverse complement strand
TATATGACAAGCAGGGCGCATGAGGGGGACTTAAAAGGAAGCGGAAAGGGAGTGGAATACGGATCAATAGGCGTACTAAATAAAAGAAACACATATTTTGACAAATAAACCCTTTTATGGCTTTCAAAACAGAGATGAGAGAGTGTGTGTTTTGTCAGTGCGTGTATGCAAAAATCACAGGTGAAATCCGACAGATACCTCACTATACCCAACTGAAAGTACCTGTACCCAACTATTCATTCGAAAATACATTTATTAGGTGGGGTGTAACACCCCACACACATTCCCCCTGAAGCTATGCCCCTGTCCATGCATTATTCAAGTCCTCTGGCAAAAGGTGCAGTGAGAAGCATCTTCAATACTAGAGTCCCAACTAATATTAAACACTCTTCTGGTACAGAAAACTACAGACGGGACACGATGGAGCACAGAATAGAGGGAGACATGCAACACTATGACAGGTGGGGCCAGTGATGAAAGGAAAACAAAGGCAAACATACCAGATAAAGCATTACAACACATCTCTTTCCACAACACACTTGCAATAGAAATGATGGAATAAAGATTAAACATAGTCTTTTAAATATCCGGGCTCTTCACAATCGTCTTACTTCTACTAACTTGGTTTTAAGGGCTTGTCAACGTTGTTTGTAGGAATCTTTGCATCAACATCCAGACCTGCAGACTTCTTTGCGAAATGTTCAAATTAGATGAGAAATCTCATTTGACTCATTCAAGTGATGGGAGAAGGAGTTTTCTTCCTTTGCATGCCACATCTGTGATTTCATCACCATCTTCCTTTCCTTCACACATTTTTGACATTATGTCAATCTGTTCAGATTCCACCACATGGCAATATCTAATCTAGCAGTTGTCCTAGTCCAAGGACCCAGAAACACAGCAGAACCATTTTCAACACAACTCAGGCACTTGGCCTTAACTACCTCTCTACGTTTAATCTTAGATGATCTGACACCATATTTTATCATACTACTGCTTAATTTTAGCTTTCTTTTAATCACACTCTCAGGCACCAATTCATGCATGTCACTAGGAACTAGGGGGGAATGATATTTTAACAACCAACCGGGATTACTACCTGACATGGGTACACCATTCCTAAGTAAGTCCAAAGGAACAAAACCAGAGGAAGAATGTGGAGTCAAATGACAGCACCACATTTCTCTTGTAGAAAATTGTTGACATCTTTTCCATTTGATATAGCAGATTGCACAGGGATAGCCAGTCCCTGGGATCACAGAGTGCCTCCCCGCCCCACTCCCAGATGACCCGATAAAGGAAAATAGTGTTCAAGAATCAGCTTGATCCAGCCAGCGATATCAACCCAACATAACTATAACATTTAGAATACCATTCCTTTTGAGAATAAGCATTAGGTCAGAGAGAATCAAGATATTCTTTTGCCACAATTTCAGAAACCAAAAATCTTGTTTGATTTTTAAAAATAACTTTAAGTTTGGCTGGGTTTTGCAAGTAGACAGTGGCACCTTTTTCTTGAAAACCAGCTATTAGTTGCCTTAACTGCCATCGCTTAGTAACAGTGGACTGGCAGAAATCTGGTCTTACGAAAAAACAACAGCCTCTGGCAGAACGCTTTTTATCAGGTCTGGCCAGATCAAAAATAGCTTCTCTGGCTAAAAAATTATTGAATCTGACCAAAATGACTCTCGGGTACTCTCCTTCTTTTGACCTAGATTTAATTTGAAATGGAAAGCGATGAGCGCGCTCAATGACCAACGGCCAGTCCCAAGATGTAAGTTCTGGAAATGCTTCCGAGAAAAGTTCACAGATAAATTTCCGGACATCTGCTCCGCCAAAATTCTCAGGGACTCCGAGCATGCGCAGATTATTTCTCCGCGATTGATTTTCAATCTCAGCAAGCTTGAAGCTGACATCGTCCCGTTGTGCTTTGACAGAGGCAAGTTCCTTCTTTTGTATGGCAACTTCATCTTCGAGAGTGGATATCCTCGTTTCGGCTTCCAAAACTCTGGCCGTCATGTCGGTACAAAATTTTGTAATGCGGCGCACAGCATTTTTTACTTTTTGACATGTACCTTATGTGCGAGCAATCTCCATTTTTGTATCTGATCTGTGAGCCAACATTGTTTGGTATATCATGGAGAGAGTCACTTCCGGGCACGGATCAGAGTTAGGTGCTTCAAGAATAGCTTGTTCACTTGGGAGATTAGATTGAGTGGGTAGAGGGTCCTCTGCACCATTAGACTTATTCCTGGATTTGGGCCTTCTCCTGACCCTAACCCTGTGTTTCTTTACAGTTACGCTAGAACCAGGTGACGTCTCACTTACCCCGGTCTCCTCTCCCAAGCTACTGTCCTCTGGATAATCAGCCCAGTCCTTGCCCAAGGTCTCGTCGGATGTGAGGTCAGACATAGAAAAAAAAAATTCAGTAGACTCAAGAGCGGGTTCCTGAGATGGAGTTTCAATGGACACTGATATGGGCTGAGCAGAAATAGTCACAGAGGTAGTCAAAGCATTAGTGGTAGTGTTCGATGCCCCCCCAGTTCCAACAATAGTATTCAGAGTATTTGGGACTACAAATCCCAGAATCCTATGCGGTAGTGATCCAGGCACGCGCACAGAGTCGGAGAGACGCAACACTTCTGATTCGGGATCGGGATCGGAGTTTAGTGAGGTGTCTGTTGGTGCGAAAGGAAGGGATGATACCGATGTGCGCAGGTTAGTTGCGTTTTTAGCAGCTTGCTTATTAAATAATACAGGTACTGTTTGATTAAAGGCCCTGCTCAGAGACTCTCCCCCTTTTTTAGCAGAAGAAGAGATAGATGTGGACGTAAACTCACCGGTTTTAGCTGTCCCTCGCATTGAATTACCAGCTTCCAACTCCTCTGCGCTGTGAGTTTGAGCGTGCTTATTCTTGCCGCTGCGCGTGTTAGGGGGTTTCACCTGCTGATTGGCGTTTTTTGGCGGCATTGTGCGTGGGCACAGAGCAGAACAAAGCGCAGATTGTCTGGCCCAACAAAACGAAAAGCGTCGGATGAAATATAGTAACCGGGGAAGCTGGATGATGAGACGCCACATAGACAGCAGCTAATGTGAAATGCGGGCAGCCCAGCACCAATAGAGTCAAATGAAGTCGAGAGCACACAGACGGTGAGTTAAGCTCGGATCAGAGATGACGAGGAGGAGGAAGCCAAGGAGCACGATGAGTGAAATATCGATGATACCGATAGTGCCGCTAGCAGTTTTCAGCGGGAGCAGCAAATACCACCATATTCTAAGGTGAGGCAGCGATGCCGATTTGATTTTGATTTTTGATTTTCCTTCAGGCCGGAGGCTCGTAGATTTTGCTGCGAAGTCAGCCGCGGGCACCGTGAAGCCGGAATCGGCCGGTCAGTCTTTCTTCAGCGCCACCTCTCTACGGGTCAGGGATTCAGGGAGCGAAGCGGGAGGCAGCTCACACCGCTAGACTAGCGGTCGCCATCTTGCCTCGCTGGTGTAATTCTTTGGTACACTTATGTTGAATACAATCTTTAGTTAGAAAATATTTAATCCTAGCAGAAACAAATTGCATCCCATTGTCAGGTATTAAGGATGTGAGAAAACCTTCCCTGGAGAAATATTCTCTGAGGAATGCAAAGACTGCCTCAGTATTTACCTATCTAGCAAATTTCCACTCCACCATTTAGAGTAGTAATTGACTAAAACGATAATATGAAAGGTAGTCTAGAAAAGCAGTCAGTTGTAACATTGTCTTTGCCTGATATAAATTTAAACTAATATAATTTTGACAAAATTGTAATGAATCTTGGAGTGGCCTGCCGGCTGCCACTACCTGTCAAACGAAAAATTAAGGGCTTATGATCAGTTTTAATAGTAAAATGTCTGCTCAAAAGGAATGTTTTAAAATGTTCTTTTGTCTATATGCAACTAAGGGATTCTCCCTCTGTGGCGGAATATCTTCTTTCAACATCCCATAAAGATTTGGAGGCAAAAGCAATCGTAATTTCCAATTTTCCCTTTTCTTGAAATTGCTGCGATAATATGGCACCAATTCTGATCTGTTGGCATCCACATTGACTCTGCAACCAGCATTTCCCAGGCGGGAACAGTAATAATTTTGACTACAATTTGACAAAGTCATGTGATAAACTATCACACTAAATTACTTTGGCAGCTTCTTTCCATGTTCCAATCTCCATATTGCTAAAACCCAGGTGAAACAACTTTCTATAAATCATGAGTACTTGCACAACCCTAAAAATGAAGTTGCTGGTCTTTAGATGTAGGCAATGGAGCGTCACATACATCTCTAGAAAGAATCTTTAGATTTGTTTCTTTTTACTGATATAGTGTGACCATAGTATTCAATTTTCTACATAAAAGCGGCATTTATCTTTTTGTAATGTCATTTCTTTTTCCTTGTCTGGACAAAACCTGTGCAAAGTTCCTATTGTTTTCTTCAACCGTTACGGTAAACACAATGATATAATCCTGAAAAACACCAAGCCTTTCATGTTCCTAAATAAACTGTCCACAGGTCTTTGGAAGACAGAAACAGCTGATGCCAATCCATTTGGCATGCATTCACAACAAAAAGCTTCATCCGGGGTCAAGAATCTTGTTATGTACTTACAGTTGTCAGTGAGTTGAATTTGGTTACAAGCTTCACAAAGGTCAAGTGTGGAAAAATATTTATCTTGATAGCCCACTAAAATTTGTTTATTGAATCTTAAAGCATCAGATTTCAACATCACTAACACAATGGGAGAAACCCATTCCAAAGATGTTACTGATTGTATAACGCTATTTTTACACATGTTAAATAATAAAGTTAAAAGCTCTTCCCTAATCCTCAAAGATAAACTTCTTGATTTCTGTTTCACTAGAATGGTGTGTTTTGTAATTTAATTTCACCCTCAGTCCTAGGTCCGAAGATCGTTTCCAAATGTCCCTAGTATCTCTACTCAGGTGAGGGGCCGATTTCGATGGCAGTCTGACCGCAACCGACGGCTCGTCAGTTGCGCCATCACAATGCGTGCAGTCGGAGGCTGCAAGCGGAGGGACTGTTCGACGCTTTTCGTGTGTCTGAAACACCTCATAATCCCATAAATGACGGAGGTTCCACTGTCGGGATTATGATGTCGGTTTTCGACAGCCATTCCATGTCAGCCTTTCCGACATGGAAAGTCTGTTGAAAAGCGACACTGGGAGCCCCTAGCAGGGCCCCTTCTCTCCTGGTCCTCCACTCTGGAGCCGGCGACACACCTATAGTGCCCCCCTAAACATCCCTGTACGGTGCAGGGATTTTTGAAAACATGCATTTTTCAATTGAAGCTTGTGCCTTTTGCACCCACCGCACAAGCTTCCATTGAAAAATTCATGTTTTCAACCATCCTGTGGGTGGTCGCATCCAAATACTGCGGTCTGAACCGCCGACCTAAGGTCGGGCGGTTCCCAATCCACAATGGTGTCAGGACGACCAGAGTCCGCCCAACATCGTAATTAGCCCTAAGTGTTGTCCCTTGTGCACAATATAAATCTTTCAATACTATTTTTCTCTCTGAATTGAACTAGAGCAATAAAAACCCAACACATTGATGGATTTACCACAATACACTACTGTTTCTACAATTTGTTGAAAACCACATCCGAAAAAACAATTAAGGTGAACCAGAGTCTGCAAGAACTGTAGTCTGAACACAATCAATCAAAATATTGCACAGAAGCGGTACATAAGGTTAATTATCAATCTTTTTCACTGAACTTTTTCCCACAATATTAATTCATAAATCCATTTGGTTTTTGCTGCTAAGAGTTCTTGATGTTGCATGACATGACAAATCTTCATCAACAGCAAACAGACTTTCATCTAAAATAATTATAACTTTCAGTTTGGTATTATAGTGATTTCCCTTCTGGGCCCACTGTAGTTCTCCCTTAATGTTGCATATTAGATGTTTTTAGGCTGCCTCTGCTTTGCGCAGCAACACATAACACATTTGTTTTCATGACATTATTTTATGTGGTTCATTATTCAGTGATTCTTCTCGGGAGTCAGTCTGCATATTTTTTACAAGGTTGCCTGGAATACATAGCAACATGCTGTACTGTTTTCTTTGCTCGTTTCATCAACAGCTCCTAACGTTTTAGACATAACATGGCAGCACAGCTGCAGCTTTCCAACACAGTAGTTTTTATCATATAAACTGTGACTCGTCCCCTTGGGAACCAGAGAGAATAATTCAGGCAGAGAGACCTGTCCATGAACGAACCCACGGAGAGCCTGACATACGGCCTTGCGTAAACTGAGTTTACACTCATGATGCAGACCACCTAACTATACTCACCAGATATGGGGTCTGTTGCCAATCCCAGAGATCACTTATATATCCCTGTATCCTCACTTTAAGGTAGGCCTAGACAGATAGATAATTAGCCATTGTGGTAATGTTTATTTTATACAGTCGGATAGTAATACTAATTACTTGTTTAGTTTCCTCTGCCTAGTGATCGCAGCATAATAGTCTGCGATAGTTTCCATAAATGCATTGTAAACTTCATTCGTGTCTTTCCTATTTTTACTATGCGCATGCATGAGTGAGTGACGAAAGTTGAGGATCTGATTCCACGGTTCCCTTGGTCATGTTCTAGGTTGCCAAAATCCCTTGCTGCTCTGGTAAGGTTAGGAGTTCAGGTGAGGACTGTGAGCTAGCCAGGATTTGAGCCGACAGATACAGACGCTGTAGAGAGACTCAGTCCCTACATTCTGACGTCCTGTCATCCCAAGGCATAATTATGCTTTACCAGCAGAATCCAAGTTGGCATTGGTCAGGCACTTATTCAACATTTCTAGTGAGTAGTACTTGCTTGTGCACATCACACCCTTGCACCTCCTCTGGTTTTGGGAATCAATCCTCCACAGTATTTTAGGAAGCACCTAATTTTTTATGTCAGTTGTTCAAGCTTGAACCTTTAAAAGGATTACCCATTTTAGTGGTTTCCATAACAGCTTTATTAATGGCGACACCAAAGCTTATTGCAGACCTGCAGTCCGTGAGCATTTAAATTTACATAGCCATGGCAATGCAGGTGGTGACATATCTTCTTGGTTGAAGCCCACGATGCCTATTGTTTGGAAGTATTTTATTCTTGGGTCAATTTTCCAGCTGTGGATGCTAATACCCAGACATTTCATGAATACACTGACGTTGCACCAACAAAACAATACAGAGAATATCAGCTCTTAGAAATTCCACTTTCTCATTGGTAATACCAAAACTGATTCTGAGGCACCCTAATACATGTACTTACTCATGTACACATGGGTCCCCTTAGTAAGGAAGGGGCCACCTCACCAGCACTAGCTGATTATGCACCATAACCTGACCTATGGAATCTCAATGTTAATGAGCTACAGCAATTATACAGTGGTCGAGTTAGACTATATAGATGCTTAACTCAATATTTTTCGGCTGTCTCAGCAAGAGCAGCTTTAGCAGGGCAACCGCAGTTGCCTGCAGTACCTGCAATAAGTCCTATAATGATTCATTCAACTATGGGCAATATTCCCGCAAACCGTGAGGAAATTCCTTTTTGGATAGCTCAAAAAATGTATCAGATTGAAGCTGTGTTTCCCCTTACTGGACCAAAAGACAAGCACAGAATATTGACTATATGCTTACCCCATGGTATGCTTCCCCAAATAGGTGACTGTGCAACTTCAGGCACAGTCTTTGCTGCAGTCTATACCATCATGCACGGTATTCCATCCATGTCAGTCTTGCCGGAGATGCTAAAACAGATGCAGAACAAACATGGAGTAGCTGTTGCCCTGGATTTGGGGTTGAAATGAATGGGAATTTTTGCTGTGGTCTCCTCAATGATCCTGTCGAACATTAAAGGCAAAGCAGCTTTGGCTATATGCCAGCGGCATGTGCTGCTTGAACCATTCAACCAGGAACGTGAGCTACCTATAATTATTGGTGAAGTATATGCTTCTATAGGTCACAATAATTTGGGGGCCAGACTCAATAATCCACACCTTGGCAAACCTGGTTCTGACAAGTACACTGCCAAGCAGAATAAGGAGCTTGTTTAAAAAAAAACTATGGGACAAACCTAAAGAAAAAGCTAGGTCTCAAAGAGGTTCTCCACCATCGAAGCCTTCAAACTGACGCTATAATTTGCGTGATCTCACACAGTTGAAAACACCTGATAGGTATCAGCATTATGATACTCGTCCTTCTCCTTTCTTTCAGGACTCATCAGACAAGCAATATGTGAGAGGAGAGTGTTCTGAGCCCAGACAGGAAGAGTATGTGAAAGGGAGAAAGGAGTCGCAAGGCTCTTCTGACATAAAGATAAAGAAGGAAGATAAGCTTCCACAGTTTAAACCCCAATTTCAGAAAAAGAAAGTTGCGGCTATAACTGTAAAATATGCCACCAACACTTAGAAATCTCCTCCTAAACAGGAGTGGGGCAGTGACTCTCCTCGACAGGACGGCAGAGGTCACTATAGTTTGCCGGAATCTCCAGGAATTTCTGGCAGCGAAAGCAACTGATCAATAAGTTACAGCTGAAAGCCCGGACAGGCGCATAGCCCCTCCAGATCGATTATATAATGTTATATGCAAATTGATGGTGACATACAGCACACCAATCGCGTAACATTCTGGGGAAATTTAAAATTTTATCATACAACATTCTCTTAGTGGAGGTCGATTGGCCTCCAGAGTTTGTATAAACATCCCCATAAGGTGAAGATATTATAACACCAGCATTTTCTGCGCTTGTCCCTGATGAGGTCAAATAGGCATATGCATCAGAATGGGCTCTTGCACAAGCCCTAGCTTTGTATCACAATCATGTCGACTGGAATAAGGACTCTTCTTGTAATACCCATACGGTCCAGCCCAGAAGTGCAGCCACAATACCCAATAAAATAGGAGGTTAAAGCAACTGTTAGAGTCATACTCTTAACAGTTGCTCACAATTCGAGTATCAGCGAGTAATTGTACCCTGTGTCTCCCAAATGAATACCCCCCTGTTTGTTGTCTGATGCCTGTTCATGTCTTATGCCATTCATATCGTATCATCTTAGACTACGGACATTTAAATAGTCATACACACACATTTGCAGTACAAAATACACACAGTACGGCACTTATAAATAATATAGTCCGTAAAAAATGTTAAGCACCCTTGAATAGTTCCAATGGTTTTTTTCTGCCCAAATATAGCGCCTGAAAGCAGAGATTGGACTGCCTTCTTGGCGCTAGCTTTCAACATCCTATTTGTCAGCTCCCTAATGGGTATAAGAACAGTCCAGGACTGTTTGATTCCCGCAATGTGTCAATTCTACATGAGATTGACTCAGACACATTGTCCAATGTAGTTGATATCTACCTGACAGACGTTGAGTTAAACACACATTCAGCCAAAGTAGATCACATAATATTGGGATTGTTAGGCCTGGCACCATTGGCGTAGGTCTCCCTTCTATTTTTTTGTCACTTTTGGTCTCCTTCGTGGTTGCTGCCGTTAGACGCTCTGGGCACTGTGCCACGGCCATTCAGTGTCACAGCGCGAATGCTCCTTATTATAAATTAACTGTATGAACTAGTATAGTCTTAGTAGTGCCAAGGAACATGTTAGGAAAGTCGAATTTGGTATGCTTGAGGTTCAAATATTAACGTGCATCTGGTAGTGGTGATTGCCTTTATATTCTGAGTGCGCAACTACCGCTTTTGGAAAGCAGGTAGCTTTTTGTCTAAACCTTCCTGTGTGTTTTCTTGGTATGTGTATTGGTCGTCTGGTTTAGAGGGCCAGGGCAGGCTGAGGCCGACCTGGGTCGAATGGAGGAATCTGCCGTTGAAGTATGGGAAGGGGTAACCCCTTTGATCTGAGCAGGGCTGTGTCTGGCAAGGTGAATGATGGCTCCACCTCCCACTGGGCGTCTGATGGTGGGCCCCCTCTCCCTGAAAGGGAGGATGCCGCCTCGTAAATAAAGTGACCCAAGTCGACACCAAACTGGTTCTGGCCTGGTTGAGTGATTTGTGACTTTATCAAGAACAAAGACTTTTGGGGTATAAAGATCTGGGCTGAAACCCCTCCGAGGTGTGTAACTTCGGGATGCGAAGACGAACCTCTGTCCGCGTAACAAGAGGAAAAGGACTTTTGAAACTTTCATCCATCTACTGAAGCAACTACCCATGGGCCTGATTTGAGCTTGCCTCCTGCCGAAGTCTCAGGGACAATAGACTTCATTCGTCAGCAGCTCGGATTCCTCTTGAAGGGAATCCTACTTGCAGGTGAGGCCTCTGTCGAGAAATCCAGGGTCTCTAGTTCTACTGTGGGGAACGCCGCATTTGACTTGCTACAGAAACTATTGCTATCGCCATTATGGGCCGCTGCAGCTGAGGAGCTGTGCCGCTGAGTGCCCGCATTTGACTTGCTACAGAAACTATTGCTATCGCCATTGTGGGCCGCTGCAGCTGAGGAGCTGTGCCGCTGAGTGCCCACATTTGACTTGCTACAGAAATTATTGCTATCGCCATTGTGGGCCGCTGCAGCTGAGTTGCTGTGCCGCTGAGTGCCTGCATTTGACTTGCTTTGAAAACTATTGCTATCGCCATTGTGGGCCGCTGCAGCTGAGGAGCTGTGCCGCTGAGTGCCTGCATTTGACTTGTTACGGAAACTATTGCTATCGCCATTGTGGGCCACTACAGCAGAAGAGCTGTGCCGCTGAGTGCGTGCCTTTGCCTTGCAACAAAATCCATTCTTGTCGCTGTTGTGGGCCGCTGCAGCTGAGGAGCTGTGCCGCTGAGTGCCCGCATCTGACTTGCTACGAAAACCACTGCTGTCGCCATTGTCGGCCGCGCAGCTGAGAAGCTGTGCCGCTGAGTGCCCGCCTTGGCCTTGCCACGAAAACTATTGCTGTCGCTAGTGTGGGCCGCTGCCGCTGAGGAGTCGTGCTGCTGAGTACCCGCATTGGTCCTACCACGTGGATACTACGAGAATCGGTACTATGGCTATTTTGGGCCGCCGCTGCTGAGGAGCTGTGCCGCTGAGTGCCCACCCTTGTTTTACTACAGAAACCATCGCTATTGCTATCGCGGGCCGCTGCAGCTGAAGAGCTGTGTCGCTGAGCGCCCAGGCTAGCCCCTGCGTCACAAACCTTGCCATCTTCTGTGTGTGCTGCTGGGCACCACCTTCTAACCACGTCCTAGGATTAGCGTCAGTGCACGCCGCGGGCTGCTGCAGCCAAGAAGTTGTGGCCGCTGAAAGTATGCCTTTCATCCCGCACCTTCCGCGTGAAGCTGTGCGCTGTGCCCCCCTCTATATCCCAGGTACATTGTGCATAACCGGGCCGCCTATGCCCCGCCCCCGAACTAAGCCTGTTCCACCGCACGCACGAGCGCTTCCATTGCCCTGAATGAATCTGTAATTATGTGCATTGTGGTTCTTTGAGCATTTCTCCGTTTCGTGCTTAACCTATATAAAGATAACTACTTTTCTATACTTGCTTGTGGTGTCCCTTTTGTAGCGTCTTTCCAGCGTTATTGTGTATGCTCATAAATGCTTCACACACTGCTTCCGAGATATGCCTGCCTGCTCATGCTACGTTACCACAGGGTTGAGCAGGGGTTATCAAAGGGTGTAGCCCCCTTACTCTGACTTAGGAATAAGGGTCACTATTTGACACCGGCGCCAGCTGCTGCCAACTGGAGGCCCCCATTTCTAACAGGGATTTACTGAATTTAGCAACAAGTTCAACTTGAAGTAATCTAATGTAGCATTTCTAAGTGTGCCATTTTTAGGATACAATGTTACCCATGAGGGGTAAATGAGGGGTAAAGCCTTGCACTACACTTTCTAAAGAGGTGTGCTCTGCTACAACCACCAAACACTCTTAGGAAACTACGTCCTTTTTAGGATACCTTAATTTCGGCAGAACTTACCTACCTAATTATGCACGGTGCATTAAATAATAATATGAATTAATTCATCCTGATTTTTCCTCTTTATATTGGACATCAGACCCTACAGTCATACTCAGATCACTACAATGTGACTTGCTTACTAGACAACACTTACATACACGTGTAAATACTACAAACCTGCTCATCTGTATAGCTGCAGGTGCGATTGGCTTTACATATATTACCTTTAATGAAGGAGAAACAGTGCTAATTGCATTTAAATTGTATTTGTACTCCAATGCGAAGATGCGTTTTGCATCCACTGAAGAAATACAGACTGCAGTGCAGATGGCTATAATTAGAGAAAGGCCACTTGCACAAAGGAAGTACATTATGGTTGTTACTCCCATTCCAGCCTAAGAGACTGACACAAAAGCAAGCATTCCAAATACTAAAGCCCCCCCATCCCAGATCGATACAATGGCCAACATCCTTAACAGCTACAGATGTAGACTTAGTCTTTGACCTGTCTTTACAGACACAAGACTTTCTTCAATATGAGCATGTTTATCCCATGCCCAGCAATGTTTTGCCTCTAGAGCATTATAAATACTTTGCTTATACTGATATTTCAGCCCAACCTGCAAAAGGGACCAAGCACCAATATTCGGAGGCATGCGCCTCTGTTTATGGTGTGATGTTGGATGGTCAATTCCAACCACAAAAACTCACATTCCTTAGGCGACTGCACTGCGCAGTTGGATAAACTACAAGCATTGTTCTTGCACTAGAACATACGGATCCTGAATTCACTATGCTTATAGTGTGTGATTCGTATTATTGTGTCCAGTCTTTTAATGACAATTTGCATTATTGGCGCCAAAATGGGTTCAGAGATTCTAAAGGCAACACTTTCAAGCATAAATCACTTTGGGTGAGAGTAGCAGACCTTAAAGATAGGTTGCCACAGAATCTAGTCATTTATATATTGAGTCATCAGTTTGTAGGATCACACGTTGCAGGGAATTCTTTGGCAGATGAAGCAGCCAAATCCGCAGTTGCGACTGCAACAGTTGATGCGATTACTCATTCTCATACAGGGGTAGATGATGATATACTGTCTGCTGTTAATGCTATATGCGACAGCATGCTAGCCTTAGTGATAGCTGCACATGAAGGTGTTGCTTCTGCACATGAAGGTGGGGCGGGCCATATTTCTTTACCACAACAACGTTATTAGTGGCATGGCTTATATAAACACCCAAAAAATACGTCCTTTGTTGTTACATTTGTCAACTAATGAAAAGTTCTACCACAGTACGCTCACCCCAGATGCACCTGTTTAATTCCAACAAACCTTCTGGCTGCATTTACATGGACTATTCTGGTTCTCTTAGTTCGGATGGCGCATTTAAGTTTATCCTACTTGCAGTTGATTCTTGCTCAATGTTCATCTGGGTGTGGCCACAACGTTTGGCTGATGCTCGCACTGTTATTAAAGATTTGCAAGCATTTATCAGGACATAGGCATGCACTACATTCCACTCGGACCAGGGCCCTGCTTTCGCCTCAAAAGCATATAGGGATTCTATGGCTTGCTTGCGTGTAGAGGTGAATTACTCTTCTTCCTATCATCCTGAGGAAAATCCAGTAGTGGGGAAGATGAACTGTGATTTAAAGCAATCCTTAACAGTTAGGGTATTAGGTTCAGGGCATAGATGGGTCCATCACCTATATCGGGTACAAAGAGCACTTAATAATCTCCCTAAACGATCTGTGGGTAGCTGTAGTCAATAAGAGGTCCCTTAGGGCATCAAAATATATGTTCCAGACCTTGACGGTCCAAACATTGTGGCGGGAGCCACGCCCTTTGATGTAAATGATCGTTCTGCTGTCTTACAGGATTTACAAAACTTCAGCAATGCAAAGCTAGTGAACAGTTGAAGACGTCTGCCTCTACCGAAATCAAGGAGCAGCCAGAACCTTCCTGCTGGAATCCATAAATTGTGGGTCTCGTTTGAGAAAAGGTTGCAGAGAAAAGGAGTTTGGCCCATCGTACCATCCACTGGTACCAGTTCTTGTCATTTAAGGTACAAGAACTGTCATATTGCCACTGCTTGCTGGTTCTGAAGACAATGGAGACAAATGTCTCCATTGATCACATCAAGCTACATCATGTTGTCGATTCTAAACAGTAGGCCATGAGTAGTCCTTGGTAGTTCCCTAACTCCTCTCGCTACCATATAGCAAATTCCTCTGCAGCTTGTGAGCAACATCAAAGCTGTTTCCCCCCAGCTGGAGGGAGGCGGGGGGAGTGAATGAACTTCAGTTAATTCCTAATGCTACTACAAATACCAGCCATGCGACGGAAGAGAGTACTGTACTTGCTGCTCTATCTTCTACAGATGATGTAGTTTCCTCTAATCCCACCTTTTGTGGAAGCTACCAGTTCTTTTACCACATCTATGGCTCCTGTTTTTTCAACAAGCTGCTTCTGGTTTTCATCCTACACTTTTGACATCTCCACCATCCTAGACACTCGGCCTAAACGAGCCTGGGTTTTCCTTTCATGGTTGAATCACACTTATCTGGTCCCTCCTTAGATATATGTTTGGATAACACGTTCCTTGCTTTTCCTTTTTCTTTGGATTGGAGTGTCCTGGCACTAACAGGTGAGCCTAGGTGCACGATCCCATACCCATGTATTATTTACATTGAGCTAGTATTCAACGCATGCTTTTTAATTGTACACAATGGGAACATTGTCCAACTCTCCCACACGGGAGCTCAAAAACGTTTAGGGATAAATTCACATCTTTTTCTGGCCATGATTCATTAGACCCGAAATCTTTTTATTGTAAACTATTTCCACACCAGCAAAAAAATATATGCTGATGCAAACCAAGCTAATATGTACAGATTTGTTTGTCAAACAATTAGCTATGAAAGGCTACCATTGAAATTAAATCAATTTGGGGTAACAAACATTGACAGGTTCAGGGAACAGACACCTCATTTAGAGCCTGCTTAATTCCAACACAAATGATTTTTATAAACGATACAGTTCAATAAACTACTTGTCTAGGACTCGATAAAATTAAAGATATGAATACACCCAATATTCCGCCCATTGCCCGATTTGATAATTGGCAACATTTAACAAATCATTGTGAAGAACAGCTCAATAGTATGGTGCAGAATGGTACATTTAACTTCACATTTTCCGGTCCAAATAGGTGGTTATTGTGGCCAGTGGACACAAATGGCTGTTTTGCTCATTTTGGGAATTACACACTAGAGGTTAAGGCAGTCAGACCCGACCCTCGTTATTCCCAGTCTCAACCCTCAGGTATACTCACCAACTATTCAGTGAAGAAATTGTCCCAACAATGGTTGGAACTTTCCACACTGTCTGCAGTAAAACATCTCTCCTTCCTGGTGGAAGACATGGATCAATCTGATTTTTTGTTGGGTCCAAGGTCTCCGCGCTCTTAAAGATGTATTTATACAACTTACAATAAAATTTGGAAGGTGTCACAAATGGAAGCCACTGCGCTTTTAAGACAAATTGATCAAGATAATTTGGATAAAGTACTTGCTTTTGTTGGTAATATCATGAATATGTTGTCTTCTCGCATTTTCAGTTTGAATAATATTGTGTAGTCTGTTGTCGATATTATGCAAAATGACATGTCTTTATTGTACAATGAAGAAGCAAAAACAGGAGTAGACCCAGGTGAGACCGGGCAGAAGTTTATAACAAACAACACTGTCTCAGCTGGAAATCATTAGAACAAGGCAATTTAAGCAGTGATATAAATCATATAGGGTAGGGGGAAAGAAGAAGGGAGACCACAACGAAGAGGGTAAGATGAAAATGTATTATTTGTAAGTAGTTATAACAGCACTACAATACAATTTAATATAAAGTGACCATAACACACAAGTGAGCACTGGGCGTACTAGTGATGGTGAACGGCGCAGTAACACAGAGGTGAAGAATAACAGCGTGAACGGCGCAAGAAGTATAAATAATGAACAATCTGGTCAAAAATTACAAAGTTAAATATGTACAATGTTGGTGTTTAGAATTGGGATGAATAAATTGACCACAATACTGCCAAAGTTCTATGCTTGGTAGTCAACGGCGTTTCAACCTGATTAATTTCAGGTCATCATCAGGACAATGGTCACTAATTACAAAGGAGTGCTGAACTTAGCATAGTAAAGCGTCTAGGAGGAAGAGATCAATCAGAGGGTATGGTAAGGCTAGAGGGGGCGCGGGGCCAGGTAAGCTTGAATCCAGTAATTGAAAAAGGAGTCAGCATGGGAAGATTGAAGGCTGCTGAGTAAGGAGGGGGTCAGTTGATGCTTGTGATGAATCCAGGTGCCTGGCGAGTCGCAGTAATCTGATTAAAGACGAACCTAAGGAACTGGAATGGCGCCGGCTGCGGGGCCAATCAATCCGTGGATGAGAAATCGGGCAGAGACATATAGAGGAACTGATATTCTAAGTTTCCGGGGAGCGCGGGACGAGTGAAATTTGGGAAGTGTCACAAATGGAAGGCACTGCACGTTTAAGACAAATTGATCAAGATAATTTTGATAAGTACTTGCTTTTGTTGGTAACAGCATGAATATGTTGTCTTCTCGAATTTCCAGTTTGAATAATATTGTGTAGTCCGTTGTTGATATAATGCGAAATGACATATAGTGACCTGCCGCAATAACACACTCTTCCCACCAACCCATGCAGTATGTGATAGTTCGTTATGGCTTTCAATTCTAACTTTGAAGGCAGATTTCAACAAGCTAAGCCAACTCAAAGCCTTATTGTTTCAAAAAGATGTGGCATTAACATCTTCCCATGAAACATTTGGGTGGAAAAGTGCTACGCAAACAAATGATGGACGGAATGCTGAATGAATCATACATTCACCCCCAGTCAAGAGATCTGGGTTAAATCCATCGTTCTTTTGCTCACGATGCCACCCCAGTTTAGACCCAGCCATATGCAAATCAGTCTTGACCCTGTGCCTCTTGGGAACAGTCCAGACCAAACTGCCAAGCCAGGTCCTCCCTGGACCGGAAACAAGCATCCTGGGACCTGGTGTTATTTTGGTCTTATTTTTGCTACTCCACAATGGATGGTCCATTCCAAATCCAACTGGTAATGGAATTCCACCGGTCCAGCTGTGCAATACGATTCTTCGGAGTACCTCTGCTCCAGTAACTGAACACTGACTGGTCATTGTCATTCCGACCCATCTGGTTTAACTGCGTAAGATCCATGTTTTATTGTCTATGGTATCCCTTCTAGTCGGCACTTGATGTTTTGCCGTGCGCAGCAATTGCCTATTCCTCCGGGGATGAATCTGGGAATGATTCCAATAACGACCCATTCCAGAGTTGTTTCATGAACTTACAGCTGATTCAAGATGCATGGTATGAGCTACTCCCTACTGGGGAGATAGGTGCTTCAGCACCAGGACTTCGAAACTCTGGCTTTAATAACACGGATGCAGGACAACAGACTACTTCCTCAGCATCAGCTGATAATGAGGATCATGTCTGTCCTTTGGAGCTTTTGATTTGGGATATTGAGGAGTCATCGTATGCAGAGACTGAATCTGTTCTGTATTCACTAAATATTGATCTTGTGGAAGAAATTTTGGGCCTACTTTTCAAAATGTTCATGTTCTATTATTATTATGCCTATGAATTCGAATTTGAATATGATGCTTATTAGCATCACATTGATTTTGCTTGGCTTGTGATCTTTATTATTTTGTTAGTCGCAACGTTACTTTCCCAACCAAGGAGGGGGTGTAGTAATTTCCTTTCTGGGCCCACTTTGGTTCTCCCTGAGTTTTGCGTATTAGATGTTTTAAGCTGCCCCTGCTTTGCAGAGCCACACATAATAAATTTCTTTTTGTGACATTATTTTAGGAATATGCTGTACGTGTTCTTTGTTATTTAGTGATTCTTCTTAGGAGTCAGTCTGCACCTTTTGTACAAGGTTTCGTGGAATACATAACAACATGGTGTACTGTTTTCTTTGCTCATTTCATCAACAGCTCTTAATGTTTTAAACATAACATGGTAGCACAACTCCAGCTTTCCAACACAGTAGTTTTTATCATATACATTTTGTCTCGTCCTCTTGGAGGCCAGCAGAGAGACCTATTATGGAACACACAACCAAATGACTGACTGTAATTCAGTGGAGGCCAGAAAACTGAAGTACACAATCTGCAAAAGGATTCACCTCAATTGGAGGCTAGACAGTCAACTCAGTACTCACTATATGCCACCCTCACTACCTAGTGGTCTTGTTAAAAGACCCACAGCAGACCAGGACTGCTATGCGGCATGCTACAGGATTATAAACCTGATATGAAAGCAGCTTAATTAACCAATGCATATCAGGTGTGGGACGAGCCTTTAAATGAATTGTTCTGCTGCTGTATCTGACACACCAGAGAACTCTGAAGTTGTCCATCTCTAGAGGTTCTGACTGCATGGATGGACAATGGTAAGCATCTCATTTTCACATAAAAGATGACTATCGCAGTCTATCTTTACAGAGCTCGATCTCTCTCTCTCTCAGACACACTCTACTCTGTCTATATATATATCTCTTTTAATCCCCTCATTCCATATGTGCCTGTTTCCTCCCTACCCAGCTCTATAAGACCCTTCCTAATTAATCAACCCTATGGCTGCAATCAGCATGGACAAAAATTGGAAAATACAAATTGAAATCCTAAACACAACTCAAGACCTGCAGAGTAAAGCTAATCCATCAGCTAATTACAATCATACTTTGCACGTCTATCTCTCACACTTCTTACCTCCATCAAACTGCTAGGCGCTGAGTCCCAAGGGAAAACTAAAGACCCTCACATTTCACTCATGCATGACCACAAAAGGCTTCCAAAATAGGTCACAACAACAAATAACCTTTCCAGCATCCTACCTATCCAATAAAACACTGTGATGCTCCACAATGGGGTAAGATGTGCTGTATAAATGTCATAATGCAATACAATGGCTGTTTGTTGGTCATCATTTTTGTTTCTTCTTGGTCCCTGCACCACTTCCTGGCCCCTACAGGTTTCTACGTGACCCTGGTGGTGTCTCGCTGGTGGGGTCAGTATGAGAGTTTGCCCTGGCCAGACCGGCTCATGTGCTTGGTGTCGTGTAATGTCCACGGAATGGATGAGTACGGGCGCATCCTGCGCCGCACACTGATGCGCTACGCTAACCTGTCAGGTGTGCTGATCCTGCGTTCCATCAGTACGGCTGCTTACAAGCGTTTTCCTACTAGCGAACACCTGGTGAAGGCAGGTAGGTGCATCACAAAACAGCTGCCACACAAATACTAACATTTATCCATTTTCCTCTACTCACCTTTTTTTTATTTTGAGCTTCTGCCTGTGGTATAAAATACTGCTGTCTATGCAGAAAATATTTTGCATGTATAAGTGAGACTTGACTTGCAGCTGCCTCTGCTGTATCTGTTCTGTAAGTCAGTGAAGCTTGCACTTTTGCGGCCTCTACTGAACCCATGCTGTGTGTAAGTGAAGCTTGCCTTAGTGCTGTCACTGCTGTACCCTTTTGGGCTGTCAGTGAAACCTGCTCTTGCTCCTCCAATGTGTGCTGTTAATATTGCTATGTGTAACGTTGGCCAAGTTGTAACTTTACCACATTTACTGCTGCATAATTGTGCATCACAACAAGTTTGAGAATGCCCACCAACTTGTGAGTTCGTGGGCATTCTCAAACTCTGGTATGACCCTTTCTCACCTTGGAAAGTGTCAGAGATTTACTCCAGCATAGTGATGACGTTTATCAACTCCCAAGATGGGATGGAGAACAGAACACCTCATAATTGTATGAGGTGCAGATGGGAGAGAAAAAGTACACCTACAAAGCAACATTTTTCAGTGAGAAAACGCTCTGTTTGTACAACTTGCGTTATGGAAATAATAAAATCGAAATCTGTCACACAACGTAATTGTCAGATGGTATTGCCTTCACGCTTTCTTCTTGGCAGCCTCCCATGGGTGCCTTCAATGCGTTCCGATCTAGAGAATCTATTGCTGAATTAATCAAATCTGGAATAATCAAAATGTATTGACTCAATCCTACAACATTTTTCACTCTGTCAATGTAGAGATGACGGCAACTGCCCTCAATAAGCCCATGAAGAAAACCGGCATTTCCCCGTTGTCCTCAACCATTAAGATGCACGTTTGTTGCCAGCCAGTATTTAAGATGCATAGATATGTATAGTCACATATACTCACAAATCAGGAAATGCAGGAATCATTTTCTGGCCCAGGTGCAAAGCACTGAGAAGCCAGATACACACACCACCACCATCACACTGACCCTGCTCGCATATCTGTATCTAGTATGTGAGGCCTGAGTTTCCAGAGGATTCACGATAGTTTACAAACTCTAGCATCAGCTCCAAAACCTCTAAATTTATAACAACAGTGCCACTATGTGGCGTCATAGAAAATAGCACCCAAGACTACCGAGATTTGAGAAAAAAACACTCCAGACAAAATCATTGTCTTGAGTTGAAACATTTATATAGCGCTTACTAGCGCTTACTACCCCTATGCTGAAGCGTTTACCTACATAGGTAGCATGCTAAACCATGTAGGGTGTATGGATACAAGTGTGTGGTCTTTCTTTTGATCTTATGTGGGAAGTGGTTCTATACGATGTGTGTGGATCACCAAGGTATGGTTATCGTGTTATCTGAGGCGGCACTTAGCAGTGTGATGGAAGAATAATCAGAGAGCCAGGCATGCAGTTTATGGTTTTCAGTAAGTTGGCATTTTTAAACAGCTCTGCAGGTCCATTTATGTTATTTATTATGATCTCAGTCCACTACCTTACTTGGTTACTATCCTGGTTGTCTATTCTCTTTAATGTTGATGGTCCTGAGCAGGCATAGGTTGGAGGGAGACAGGGTGGAGAAATTTGCTGGGATGGACTTTGTTAATATCATCCCATATCTGATGGTCAGTGTGAGATGTCACAAAGTAACCACAGCCTGAAGTGGTAGACTAAGTTACAGTCCACCATTGACCAGGGGTAAGTGGCAGATCTCTTCAGGTATTCCATGCCGGTTCAGTTGATGATGGGTGGTTTGGTGCTGTGGGCTTGTTCATTACTGGCGATGGATGTAAGCCAGAGCCGTTTTGTCTTATGTGAGTGTAAGAATGACAAGCAGTAAAAGGGAATAATTATGCAGCCTGTATGAACTACAATCTACTGCGTGACCGCTCAGTGTTATGGAATTAGTATTAGTGCGGGCCAGGAAGGTTATATAGTGTATTGTATTGTAATTGCATTTGCATAGCGCTTACTACCCCAGACAAGGTGTTGAAGCACTTTACGTCGGGCAGCACACTGCTTCCGAGTCCAAGGTTAGTTGTGTTTTTTCAGTGGATATTGCTGGTTATAGGGATTAGTCTTGTGCTCTTAGGGAACACATTCCAGGCATTTACTCTAATGTCTATGTGGCAGAATACATTAATAGGGGTTATGGGGGATCTTTAGTGGGAGGGCCAATGTGAATTCATGCAAATGGTTGGTGGTATTAATAGATGAGCTACAGGCAATTAGATACTGCTTGGTTACAGGGGGTATGGGTTTTAAGGGAGAGTTTGTGATCTTTGAAACATGATGTGTGCAATTTCCAGAAATACAATAATAGGGGTTAAGGCAAACATGCATGTGACTTAGAATAGGCTGTGCTCAGAGAGAGGAGGCACACATAGGATGGAAAGTAAGGAAAGGTTCATCTGAACATCAAGGGGCGGTAACAATTGGAAGTATTATAAGTCAAAGTCAATTTTCATGAGACTACAGGGAGACTTTTTTGAGACTCCGTGCAACAATCTGACGACGCAAAACTCTAGAAAGAAACATTATTTGCATTTCAGATAGATCTATTTTAGGTACTTTTGATTAGCGCTAGAATCTGACGAACAGTATATCCCCGGAAAACGTACTGCTAGGCCACCACTTTGGCAAGAACAACTGATCTACTCAACAGATGGAAGTTTAAAGCAATGATTAGACACATTCATTTCAAAAGAAAATTCTGTGTGTTTATCAAGCTTATTTATCACTTTCAGAATAATCACAGATGTTTAATCTCAGAGTGATTCGTTTTAGGCTCCCTTTGTCTTTATTCAGACAATAATATTGGGATTTTTTATTTCGTAAGCTCAAGGTAAACATCGGAGCTAGATCCCAGATCTCACTAACCTCCATTAACCTAAAGCGTTTGCATTTATCTTATGCATTGTTAGCCTTAGAGTTTATAGATGCTCCTCCAGTTTTTACGTTGCCTTTATTTTATTTTTACCTTCAGAGCAACTTCTCATATCCCAACTCTCAACCTAAACCTCTACCTTTACTTTTAAAATAAACTCTTCCCTAGATCTACACCTTTCCCTATCCAGAATCCTTACCTTTATTCTGTACCTTTGTGACTTTTTTATCCTATGTTTTTTGTTCTATTGATTTCATTATCCTGAGATTTGGTTGCACCGAGCTTGTTACTCAGTTTAGATCTTTACAGAGGTTCACAAGAGACTTTGGGGTCATTGAGAGTTTGGCGAAACAAGGGAACTGAATAAATCCGAGCCACAAGACTTGCGCTTCCCGTGCCGCACTTAGTGGTTTCTCGTGGAAAACCCTAATCTAGCTCTACCACAGAAAAGCCACCACCACAAGCCTATTCACCACAGATTGAGAGAGAACATGGAGAGTGGTGTAAGGAGTGAGTAGCTTATGACTGCTCACCCTTCCTACCCTGAGAGTCAAGTGCGGAAAGGCTGTGCTTGACACAGTTTGCAGAGCCATAGAAGGACAGGGCACTCACTAGTGGCTACTGACCAGAATCCATGCATTTCCAGTCTAGTTGCTCCTGTCTGACCTGTTGCCCCCTGAGCAGTGTATGACAGCCTACCAATTTTAGGGCAGGCTTCTCATGTTCTTTTTTCCTGGAAAACAAAAGAAATGGCCTTTGCATCAGGTCCAGCAATTTTGTGGTGTAGAAATAAACTCGGCATTAGAAGCTTGTTTCTGAAAAAACAATATATAATGGCACCCAGCTAACTTTACATCGTAGTCGGGCAGTACTTTCGTTTTGCCAAAAGTGCTTCCACTGCACAGGCAGAAGTCCCTTCAGGAATACAATACCCACCAATTAATGGCTATGGCACGCAGCCTTCCAAAGAGAAGGTAGAGATAAGGGTTTCTGACATTAGATGGGCTAGCAGGCTACATGCAATAACCCAAATGGCTCTCTTTGTCCGTTTCAGGTTTTTCTTATTTTGTGAGGTACTGCCCCATCTCACGGATGAATTTAAGTGCCAGCTCAGCTGTCTTAAGGTCCCTCTGCACCAATTCGTCTTGAGAGTTTCACAAAACCTAGACTGCAGAATTCTAGCTAACAAGACATAACATACACACAAACTATGTTTTTGTTGCAAAAATATAACTCCTTATTCAACAAGCATTGGCATGCCACTAGGTTTCGCGGAGCTATTGACTTTGCTAATGTCTTTTAGCCATGTTTTACAGCAGAGTGGAGTAGAGTAGATTGGAGTGACACAGAGTAGAGTTGTGTGGAGTAGCGTAGAGTGGAGTGGAGTAGAGTGGCGTGGAGTGGAGTGGACAGTCGTAGAGTGGCTTGGAGTGGCATAGAGTGGAGTGGCATAGAGTGGAACAGCGTATAGTAGAGTGGCATGGAGTGGTGAAGAGTAGATAGGTGTAAAGTGCAGTGGTGTGGAATGGAGTGGCATGGAGTGATGCACAGTGGAGTGGAATGGCATAGAGTAGAGTGGCATAGAATAGAGTGGAGTGGCGTAAAGTATAGTGGGCTGGCGTAGACTGGCATAGATTGCAGTGGCATAGAGTGGAGTCAGGTAGAGTGCAGTGGTGTAGAGTGGAGTCGGGTAGAATGGAGTGTCATGGCGCACTGTGGTGTGGAGTGGAGTGGAGCGGGGGAGAGGAGAGTGATGTAGAGTGGAGTAGAGTGGTGTGGCATAGATTGAAGTACAGTAAAGTGGCTTGGAGTGGTGTAGAGTAGCGTGGCGTAGACTAGAGCGGCATTGTGTGGAGTGGAGTGGGGTAGAGAGGCATAAACTGGCACTGTGTGGAGTTGAGTGGCACAGAATTGAGTGGCTTAGAGTGGCATGGAGTAGAGGTGACTGGCGTACAGTTGTGTAGAGTGGTGCAGAATAGAGTGCAGTAGCGTACAGTGCAATGGAGTAGAGATCAGTGGCAGAGCAGAGTGATGCAGAGTAGAGTGGTGCAGTGGCATAGAGTACAGAGACGTAAAGTGGTGCAGAGTAGAGTGATGCAGAGTGCAGTGGTGCAGAGTGCAGTGGCGTAGAGTGGAGTGGTGCAGAAGAGCGAAGAGTGGCGCAGAGTGCAGTAGCGTAGAGGACAGTAGCATAGATTGCAGTGGCATAGAGTGCAATGACGCAGAGAGGAGTGGTGCAGAGTCGAGTAGATTTGCGTAGAGTGCAGTAGCCTTGAGGAGTGCAGTATAAGGCCTACATTAGAGCCTTATTTCAAGTTCTACAGGGTTCTTAATCGCTGAAAAAAGCCACTTTCAAGGGTTTTGTCAATGCGAGCACTGTATAGAAAGTAGTAGAACACAGCAGAAACAATGTTTTACTCAGGAAATGATTTTTGGGGGACAAGAAATAATATTGCAACGTTCTTTATTTGGAATGCGCTCAGAATCACAGTCACACTTTATAGCACAAGAATATGTACATTCTGTGTCACAATGATAGACCTATTCACTGTCATAGATGAGCTGACTTACTTACATTGTTGGGCCGGGGGTGGTAAGGAAAACAAGTAGGATGGAAAGGGGGGGGGGGGGTATTAGAAGCTACAAGAATGAGGATAAGAGAGATAGACTGAAAACCTAAGCATTCATGTATGGGTCTTACTGTATTTTTTGGCACTCTTATCCTGCACATCCTTGACTTTTCTGACTGCCTGCATTTCCACAACACACTCTTTATCAATCCACTTCTGAATGTACAGGAGCACAGTTTTGAAATAGGTTCTTTAAAATGCAGCAATTTGAATGGGCTGACCCCTGTTGTAGAATGAGTAACTTGTTAGTCCCAGAACATATCCCTTAAAGCCTCATTAACATTCATTTTCCGAGTTACCAGCAAGTTGAATGGTTCCTTTCACAACTCTATTCACCCGTTCCACCATTCCATGATTTTGTGGACCGTTAGAGGCAACAGTGAGATGTTTAATCTAAGACCGGGACAAATATTCCTCTATTTTACACAGCTCAAGGTGAACACTGTTATCAGATACTAGAATTCATTGAAAACCTTTAATGGTAAACATGCTCTTGGGAAAACCGGCCATGGTAGTACTGGGTTCTTTCACTAGAGATGGGTAAATCCACTTGGGATTGCAATACACAAGAACTATTATGTAATTCTTTCTATTGGGTAAACTGGGCACAGTGCTAACAAAATGAATGGCAATTTGTTCCTACACCTTCTGTGGAAACTCCACCCGTGTAATTTGAGTACTTTGAGTATAAGATAGTCTCAGCATTTCGAAATGAATGACAAGAAGCAATTAACAGTTGAATAGAGGCGCCCATTGAAGACCACAGATAATAAACATGCACCGTATCTGTGTCTGTCATCCTCTGATGCCCTTCTCGAGCCAAACTTATCAACCTAGAATGCAACGCCTCTGGTAGTACAACCTTGTTCCCCTTCAATACCATACCAGTTTCAAACCTCAGCTCATCCTGGTTACTATATTCTATTCTATGCACATTTTTATAGCGCATGGCTATGCGAAGGCATCCTAGCGCTGGCAACACAACACAGAGTCTGCCATAGTGCTAAGGGGAAACTATTTTTTGAATAACCTAAGTTCATTATCATTGAGTCTCATTGTAAGGGGAATGGTGTTCCAAAAGTTAGCTCCATTGTAGCTCAAGGACTGCCCTCCGCTTCTCACGCTTCGAATGGGGGGAATCATGGCCAGGTAGGTGTTGGTGGAACGCAGAGCTCTGCTGGGTGTGTAGGGGGAGATCAGAAGTCTAAGGATTAATGGGCCTTTAGTTTAAAGTGCCCTATGAGCAATGCATAGGGCTTTAAATTTGACCCTCTGATCAACAGGTAGCCATTGAAGGGTGGCCACGGCCTGCCTACCGGATTTGCATTTGGGAACTTTGAGCAGAGTGCAGCATGCAGCAAGTTTTCTGTCCTGTGCTTCCATGTTTAATGATTAGTACAACCATACACCCAGGCTCTTAATAACCACCTTGGGTCTTAATAACTGCCTTGGGGTCAGAGAGAGTGCCTAAGCTATCTGGCCAGGTTAGATCCAGAATGGTAATGGTATTGTTGCCTCGTAGCATGATCTCGGTCTTCTCCCCATTGAGTTTGAGGCAGGATTCTGACATCCATCTTGCTACTTTCTCCAGACAAGGTCCTAATGCGGGTGATTGGGGGGGTCCCGTCCTTGGGTTAGAGAGAACACCAATTGGGTGTCATCGGAATATGATACCATTGTGGTACCATATGATAATACAATATGTACACATATATATATTGATGAGCATCAGGCTTAGGGATGAGCCTGTGGTACTCCAAACTTCAATGAGAAAGTGTTTGAAGAGCAGTATGTGTCAAAGATTTGAAAAGTCCTGTCTTTCACGAGGAAGATGATCCATTTTAGTTCCGGTCCCCTAACACCTGCACTGTTGGTTCTTTTGATGAGGATGTTATGCTTCATCGTGTCGAATGCAGCACTAAGTTCGAGGAGTATGATGACGGTTATACCTCGCAAAAACCAAAGGAAAGTGGGCTAAAGAACGGTGATGGATTAAACCCAGATCAGTTGACTGGGGGTGAGTGCTTGCAATGTTCAACACTCCGTCCATCATTCCCTTTGGTATTGCTTTGTTCGCCATAAGTTGGCAGGGTATGGTCAGACGTGAGTCCCTTGCTCACTTTGCCAATGGATTCAAGCAAGCCTGGCTGAAGACGGCTGAAATGCCAGAAACCGGTCCTAGGAAGCTTGTTTCTGGTCCAGGGAAAACATGGCTTGCCGGTTCTGGCTGGACTGTTCCCATGAGGCACAGGGTCAGACTGATTTGCATATGGCCATGTCTGAACTGGGGTGGCAGAGTGGGCTAAAGAACGGTGATGGATTAAACCCAGATCAGTTGACTGGGGGTGAGTGCTTGCAATGTTCAACACTCCGTCCATCATTCCCTTTGGTATTGCTTTGTTCGCCATAAGTTGGCAGGGTATGCTCAGACGTGAGTCCCCTGCTCACTTTGCCACTGGATTCAAGCAAGCCTTGCTGAAGACGGCTGAAATGCCAGAAACCGGTCCTAGGAAGCTTGTTTCCGGTCCAGGGAAAACATGGTTTGGCAGTTCGGGCTGGACTGTTCCCATGAGGCACAGGGTCAGACTGATTTGCATATGGCCATGTCTGAACTGGGGTGGCAGAGTGGGCTAAAGAACGGTGATGGATTAAACCCAGATCAGTTGACTGGGGGTGAGTGCTTGCAATGTTCAACACTCCGTCCATCATTCCCTTTGGTATTGCTTTGTTCGCCATAAGTTGGCAGGGTATGCTCAGACGTGAGTCCCTTGCTCACTTTGCCACTGGATTCAAGCAAGCCTGGCTGAAGACGGCTGAAATGCCAGAAACCGGTCCTAGGAAGCTTGTTTCCGGTCCAGGGAAAACATGGCTTGGCAGTTCGGGCTGGACTGTTCCCATGAGGCACAGGGTCAGACTGATTTGCATATGGCCATGTCTGAACTGGGGTGGCAGAGTGGGCTAAAGAACGGTGATGGATTAAACCCAGATCAGTTGACTGGGGGTGAGTGCTTGCAATGTTCAACACTCCGTCCATCATTCCCTTTGGTATTGCTTTGTTCGCCATAAGTTGGCAGGGTATGCTCAGACGTGAGTCCCTTGCTCACTTTGCCACTGGATTCAAGCAAGCCTGGCTGAAGACGGCTGAAATGCCAGAAACCGGTCCTAGGAAGCTTGTTTCCGGTCCAGGGAAAACATGGCTTGGCAGTTCGGGCTGGACTGTTCCCATGAGGCACAGGGTCAGACTGATTTGCATATGGCCATGTCTGAACTGGGGTGGCAGAGTGGGCTAAAGAACGGTGATGGATTAAACCCAGATCAGTTGACTGGGGGTGAGTGCTTGCAATGTTCAACACTTCGTCCATCATTCCCTTTGGTATTGCGACGGTTATGGTGTCACCAGGGAGGAGTGCAGTATACAGTAGGTGATCCTGTGGAGAACGCACCTTGATGAAAGTTTGACTACAGGGGTTCTCCTTTACTCCCCCTCCCATGGAGTATATGGAGTTTAGGCTGTAGGGTACTTTTCTGACCCATTTATATACAGCAGAGAGTGACCACGGTCCCTCCACAGCTGATTCCATTTAACCATAATTTTGGTAAGAGTGGAGCCCGTTTCTTGGTATAAAACTAAGGTCCTGACGAATGCCGAGTACCTCTGTTGACGTTAGGCAGAAACATGTCGACCCATTTCCAGACCAATGATTATACGGCGAGGGGATAATAATTTTTCCCAATTGCGCCGCACATTTGTTTTTATAAACCATATAGTCTCCTAAACCATTAAATAGAGAATGAGGTTACTATAATGGCTTTTAATCTCACTTATTCACTTTGGGCCCCACTTAGTTAGAAGTGCATCCCTGTCGTCAGGTGCATGCCCGCCCTCTATCAAACCAAGTTTTTAGAGGGCGAGGACTGGCCGATGATGAAGCATGACACCAGGTGGTGTGTGAGGCCAGTCCGTAACTTTTAGTGAGATGTCCACACTCACTTAACACTACTCAGTTATCTCCGGGTCATTCTAATAGGAGCGGCCCCTTTTGTGTGTACTAAGTTGTGTTGGAGGCAGGCCGTCTCCTATTACCCTAACAAGCCTCTAGTTCCCTTCCCCTGCGAACCTGGGGTTAGTGTGCATTGATTGCGACGGTTATACCTCCTCAATCAAGCAGCATTTTTGACTCCTTCACTATAGCCAAGACAGAGGTTTCTGTGCTGTGTTTAGGGCGGAAACCCATCTGGGTGTTTCTAGTAAGTTCAAGAGATGTTAACAGGCATGTCTCTCTTCCACTTTATTCAAACGAGGGAGTAACATGATTGGTCTGTAGTTTCCTAGGCATAAAGGGTCCAGGTTAGATTTGTTTAGGAGGGCTTTGACCATGGCATGGTTCCATGTGGGGGCACTATTCCTTTAGCCAGAGATAAGTTTGTCATTTCTAACATAACCAGGAAAGTAAGTTCATCCTCTTTAGAAAGAGTGTGTGGGGGGGCGGATTAAGCAGGGAACTTCCTTTAACTTTATTAAATATATGTATAAAGCTGTCCAGGGTTAGACCGGGAATGACTTAAAAGCTGTCTTCATCCACTTTGTGATTATTAGTAATTAGACTGGGTCACTAGTCAGTGTTAGATTTGTGGAATGTAAGATAGCTATTTGCCATTTTTTAAGAAGAGCAAGACCATTACTGCGCGTTGCTGTAGGTCAGGCGTGGGCCTATAGGGAGTGGGTTTCACTAGTGATTTCATGATCTGGAACATTAGATAAACATTGAAGCTCACCTTGCAAACACTATACGGTTAGCCAATCTCACACCACAGCCTTCCTGAATTCAGTCAAAATGTTGTCTGACTCTGAAAACTAACTCCACTTTTTCAACGAAATCATACTGTTAGCTTGAGTTAACCAATCCATCATGCCTACCACATACTCTACTATCTCAGGACGACCAACATCATAGTACTCATTTTCAAGTGGAAACTTTTTTTTAATACATATTTTATTATTCTCACCGATGCAAAAAACAACAGGTCAGAAATCAACAGCCATCTTCAACCTTGTCACATATGAGGTAGGTGTGTACATGAATTACAAATCTATACCAAAGATGGATTATGCCCATATCGCACATTTACATGTATAATGTTTAAATCCTTAGGTTAGCGCCAGAATTTTTGAACATGGGATGACACTTCAGATAGAAAATGAGTTTGCATCAGAGCCAACAGACCTCTCCTCATCCATTGAGAAGTGTAAATGAGAGCCCTCAGGATCCATGAATCCAGCCAAGAGTCCTACCCACACCGCAGATCCTCCTCAGTCCTGTCATCACTCCTACACTGTTTAAAACATATTTCCTTGGCCACCGCCCACTCTGCCATGTCTGCTACCCGTCGCTTCACACTAGGTCCCAGATGACTCATCCATGAGATGCCACCCAGCATTTAGCCAGGAGCAGCACCAAGGGTAGGAATTTAAAGGCCTTTTTCTAACCCTTCTGCCAGCCGATGTAACCCAACAAGCACACCACAGAGTCTGTGTCCACAGGTATCAGCACCACAGCCCTCAGTTGTGCCAATACTTTCAGCCAATATGCAAACACCACTGGACAGTCCCACACTAAATACAGGAATGTGGCCACAGGTGGCCGATACCTGGGACATCCAACAGGCTTACTACGGTCCATTTTATGTAGCATCACTTGTGTTACATATGTGTGCTGCAAAAAATGAAAGTGGATAAGCTTGAATCTGGCATTACTTGATACAGAATTCACTAACACACACATTCTCTTCCACTGGGGATCTTGGAGTTGCACCCCTAGATCCCCATTCCAAGCCACCTGAGGAGGAAACAGAACACAGAGATGATCTGCCATCTTGGCTGTGTACAGAATGGAAACCAGATGGCGACCCCCGACCGAAGTCAAGCAGGCCCCGGAAAAGTGAGTGACCAGGCAGTAGCCTCTGGGAATGTAGGCCATATTTCCTGGATTATGGTTGTAATACTGTACTGGCATGCTGCAAGAATTGTCCCTACATGAAAGCTATCCTGCGCTGCCCTGAATGTGATAAATTCCTCATTGGGGAACAAGTCTCCCAATGTTTCGCAGCTGCCCTCCCTCGAGGTCGAGACATCCACAGAGTCCAACAGCACTTGTAAAGCTGCTAAATCCCAAAAGACAAACTCCTTGGTAAAGGGGGTCCTCCCCAGGATCACTTGAACAGTTCGTGCCCACAGTAATGCAGTGTGCCAAATAACGTATCGAACCGGTACCACAACCCAACACCCGACATCAGGAGTTGAGGAAGGGGTGAGCCCCTTGACATGTCCTTTAACAGCAATTTCTCCCAATTGCCCTCCTTCACGACCCAATGCGCAGCATGTTAGATTCGGGAGGCCAGATAATATTGTTCTAGGTTAGGGACCACCAATACCCCCCTCCAGTGGCTAAAACAGGAAATCCCTTGCTACGCTGCTCTGTCCCCCAGCTCAAATTAATGAGGTAAGGAGGGAAGGGAACCGCTGAAAAACCTTGCAGGGTAAAATGTCGAATGAATGCTCCATAGAGTATCGGCATCTTGGTAAAAACACCATCTTTGAGATGGCCACCCGGCCCATAAGCGAAGGAGGGAGTGAGTTCCAAAACCATACACATGAATGAAGGCCCTCCATGACCTTCCCAATATTATATTGCAAGTGTTTCTGCTGTGTATGCGCCATTACCAATCCTAAGTACGCAAATGTATCTTTCTCCCATCTGAGGGGTAGAGCGGCCAGATCACGAGCGACCAAGATCCCAAAGGGAACACCAGCGATTTCCTATAATTAATCCTAAAACCAGACAGCTCTGTAAAAACACTCAGATAAGTCAACTAAATAGGAAGGGATCTCCGAGGAGTCGAAAGATAGAAAAATGTGTCGTCAGCGTACAGAGACACCAGTTGTGTAGTGTCCCCTACTTTAATCTCCCACGAGTGAGTTTGCTGGTGGCCTGACGGGGAGTGGTGTACTGAGTGATAGTATTCCCCTGTTGCTGACGCTGGGGTTTGTCCTTTCCCATACTCGAGATGAGAGCGGGTGTGCTCCCAGTGCAGTCTTGTCAACACAATCCTGGATAATACGTCCCCCGGGCTCCCCGACCAGACAGTGGGTATCACAGGAGATCAAAGGCGTAGGGCAGGCTACTGAGTGGAGGCAAATTAGAATGCCCCATGTCCAGTTCAAGGGGACTGCCAGAGTATAGAGGAGCAGTTATCGCCAAGGGTCCACGCCGTGGCCTCCACAGCAGTCACTTCCCACTGGACTTGACCACCATCACAGTAGCAGCAGGACGCCTTCTTCCTGCCTCCACAGGTCAATGCCAGCTGGTGAAGAAGTACCATGAGTGAGAGAGCCAGCCGAGCCCCAGATGTCAGATACCATAGGCAATGTGAAGTACCTCGTGTCTTAGCGGCTCCCCGGTGGCCGAAGGCCTTCGCTCACTGACCATGCTTCCCATCTGGTCAGTGGCCTGCACACTCCAGGGCATCCACACCCCTGTCACCCAAAATGGAGGACTTACCATGCCAGGATGTCTGCCACTTGCAGCTGCTGCCTCCAGCCACCAGGCAATGTGCGGCCCCGCCAGACTACGCTCAAGCAGCAGTGTAATTATGCCACTCCTGTAGCAGACCGTCATGCTGTCGTCTTCAGGGCGTCACCGCAGGAGCCCCGCTAGTGCATGTAGAGCCATCAGAACCTGCGCCCGGGCACCACCGCTAGGTAAGTGATCAGCGCTCCAAACCTCAGCACGAGGGCAAAACCCCCTCTGTTCCGCAGGATGTCCCTGGGGTCCGCAATATACCTCAGCGCTGACTAGGCGTTCCGGGAAGGCCCAGCGTACTGCCCTTTAAGCACAATTGGTCCTGCACCCACGAAGGTGGGGAGAGGCACATCCAGCAGGGGGACTAACAAGAGGGGCCCAGTGAAGCCTCAGTCCAGGCCCCCCCTCCATGAGTGATCAGTGAGACAGGATGATGTCGGGCACAATATACCCACAGCTGCCAGTCAGTAGTGATTGTCCTCAGAGGCACCCGGGACCAGAGTGGGGCCCCCTCCCAACAGTGCTGGGCACTGCCGACCGCCCCAGCAGGTCAGGGGGTCCCGGAGCCCGCAGGCCAGGTGTAGGTTCGTGCACCTGCATGGTCAGCTCCAGCCCCATTGCTGTAGCAGAATCCCCTCACGTGCTGCCCCCAAGCAGCAGAGGAGTGGAGGAGGCAGCATGGGCAGGGATCATCAGAAAGGAGTCAGTGCGGTAGGATAATGCAGGATTTCGAAGCAGGGAGTCGGAGCTTCCTAAGGTCACGTCCTTTCAGCCATCTTGGTTGGCGATACCCCACCCCCTTTAAGTGGGAACCTTGACAAAACTGGTCACTGGTGTTGCTCCTAGCCGGTATGTGCTGTATTTCGAACCCAAACTCTTGCAACCTAGATACCAACCGTACCAATCTTAGTGACCACACCGTCATCCACTCCACTCAACACGCATGCACTGACGTCACCCAAAGATTACACTGACACTTTCATTATGGGTGAAGAACTGCTGCAGGTTTATTTCATACAACATAAGTATGACGATAAGTGGGTTATCTTACGGGCGATCCAGGGCAAGCAGCCCCTCGCTGCTCCGCCCGCCTTGCGAGCCAGCACGCACGGTGGGTCGATGCCCGACAGTGCGGCACATTTTTTCAGATCCTCCTTTGGATCACGTGATCTGTCAATACTCCCGCCCCTTTTAACGGGGCGGAGCGTGTTGTGGCACACCCCCGGTTGGTCAGGCCCCCCAACCGCCCGAAGGACTAACGGGGCGCCGTCGCGGTCTTCCCAGAACCTCCTTCGGCTCCTGGACCTTGGCTCGGGCACCCTTACTGTGCCTGACAGGGGTACCCTTACTGTACCGCCTGTCGCAGAGGTACCCTTACTGTACCCTTCTGCCTCCAGATCGCCCTGTAACTCCGCCACAGCTCTGGGGAGGCTCCTGTCGCTGCCAGAGCCCCCCCTTCCTCCCTTCGCTGTTATAGGTGCCCTGCCCCTACGAGCTAGCTTTGGCGTATATGGACATGAAATCCTATTGTGATTTTCAATTGGGCCAACTACGGCCATTCTGGCTTGTAAGTGTGTTTCCAACAGCTAAGCACCGTATAGCAGGATGGAGGTAACGCGTGAGTTAACTGCCTTCCCTACGTTTATCCACCCAAGCTGACATCACTGGTGTCTAATGATGGGATGGGCACTTAAAAGCTGTGAACATCAGACGGTATGGGGGCAACCGCCTCTGTCTTTGTACTCTCGCCCAGCACACGGGAAACATACGCTCACTGTCCCTGGCTGCTTCAAGTCACTGCCCCTGAATGGTTAATGCCACACACTTAGCTAGTGACAGCATTATTGGCAAGTGATTCGTTGAGACAATCTCGCCTCCCTACAGCATGCTAATACACAGCAAATAAACAGATAAAACTGCTAACTCTGCCTTATTACCTTTTTGGCCATTAACCTTACTTTTTCTTCCTTTCACGTTGTATGATTATCCTATTGTTTACTTTCAATGACCAATCTCAGCAGCATCTCCTTGGATTGGCCTCCCCACTGCCAATAATGACCCAGCATTCTGGGGATCATCTTAACCACCCAATAATACAGGTGTTATTAAATATTCTTGCAAGTGAAGTTACATTAACTTAGATGATGGAGTCTTATTCTAGCCTTGTTCTTCAATAGTTCATATAAAATCAAACTAGGATAAATATTATTGAAGTATTTCGGTTCATTCCTACTTTAAATTCCTTAAAATTGAAGCTTCTTTCCAAAAGACGACATGTAATTTGCACTAATTTTATGTAAAAGTCAAATCAGTTATAAAATTCAAAACCTAGTGCTAACCACAACAATCGGGAACATATGTGAAAATGTCTTTTTAACAGGCACTGAAAATATTTACCGTTTGTGTAATGTTCGTTATATCATGTTGTTAGTTAATGTTATTGACTGATACAACTTGCACTGCAATTTCACCTTTTACCATAACTATTAGTCCAAAATATCGTTAAACTTGTTGACTTCAGCTGAACTAATTTCAAAATAAATTTTTTTTTTTTTTTTTATAATTGGTTATTTCAACAGTATGTCACCTAGTGGAACATCCTGTGTGGTTCCACCAGCTCTGTTTTCGGATCTCTCAGTAGTGCCCAGACACATTATGTGCCGCTCCTGAAGGATTATGAAATGCAATCCCACATTTGTTATGTCATGGTATACTAAATTTGTAGGGCACACAAATCAGATTGGTTTCCTGGCGCTACTCTGAAACCGGTTAGGGTGGTATGTTACTCATCTACCTGTCTAACTAGCCATGTTTAGGAGTTTGCAGGAAGTCATGGACGTGGCCAGGTGAACCCTTCACGTCGCCACATTCATAATATCGTAGAATGGATAAAGAGAGCAGTATTGTTGTTTTTTTTTTTTTGGGGGGTTTTTTTAGTCCAAACCCAAATTACTTTCGAGATTTCCACCATAACCACTTGATGTGCCATTGGCTTGACTATTAGGCAATGTCCTTTCCGGGGGAGTACAGCTCTCAGATATCATCCAACCAACACAGGGCATCTGTGAGTGACACAAAATATTTACAGCTCCTTGTGCTTACTAAAATGAACCCGCTCCTCAGTTTCCAGCACACATTGCCCTTTAATGTCCTCTGGCCCTGGTGCCTATCAAACCATTGTGACAGCCTCTGTCACCTTCATACAATAAATAAACGAACTTCACAAGGTCGCAGAAGAGGCAAGCCAGGCTAAGTCTCGGTAGACCATATCACTCTGGGCTTTCCCTTGCCTCCCTGTGGCACCGGGAGAATAAACTTAAAGATGTTAAGTATGACACACAAACCCAGGCCTTCCCCATGTCTCAAAACAGCTCAGGCTGCTGACTGTTCTGTATAGACTAAGTTGCCACTATGACTGAGAGTTGCAGAAAACCTTACACCAGCTGTTTCCGAATAGCAATGCTAAATATGAAAGGCAGCAGCATCTCTTGACTTAAGCGTGGAACTCGCACTAATAAATACCTTCAAGATGTTATGTAAGACACACAGACCCAGGCCTTCAGCTTGTCTCAAAACCGCTCAGGCTGCTGACTTTTCTGTATGGACTAAGCTGCCACTACAAGCTGCCCATTGCATTATGGTTGAAACTGGGTTTTGGCTGGACCTTTGACATATTTGTACTCCTGCTACCAAGATAACATATATATATATATATATACACATATATACCCTCCCTTATCCTGTTGCACCACTCGGGACACATAACTTTGTCACTTCGTACCTACAGGCATGGAGCTACTGCCAAAGAGATTCCCCCCTAGTACCAGATAACCCTAATAAATGCTGGATTTTGGGACAAGTTACCAGAGAACCTATGTAAAGCGCTTTCTGGTGCGTGTGAACCCATGTCATTGCGATCAGTAACTGTTGCTCCGTTTGAGCAAAAACATGCCACTTTATTCATTCAGTCATTTAATCAGCACAGCATGCTGGAGATAGAGGAATATGTGGCCGGCCCAACGATATACACGTGAGCCACGGCATTGCATGGTTCCAGAGACATGGCTGAGTGAAGCGGCCTCACGACTTTTGTGACCGTGCAGTGCAGGTACGACTGCCCCTCAAAATTTAATTCAACTGACAACACAAGCTGAAGCCCTACATGTGTACATATGAAAAGCTGATGTATTGCCAGTGGCGCAGGAGTCTCATGTAGGTATTAACTGGTCTCTAAAAATTATCATCATCATGACTTGAAGTTGTATAAAACCACTGGCCCTCAAACACTGCCTAAGAAATGTGGGTTTTTAATCCTATTAAGTGCGTGCCTATGCACGATGATGCCGGGCCGACACCGGGCAATTGGCACTGGTGCACCACAATGCAAGCTTGCCTGTATAACAAGAAAACCTTCCCCAATTTGGCCATACACACAACCACCTCTAGTGTCCTGCAATCAGCTATTCCGACTCTGGCTAACGAAAATGACCATTGGCCCAAAGGTAAAACTACCAAAAGCTAGACCCATTGTGCTTCCCAATGCCAGTCATGCCTAAATTGCAGCAGCAATGCGAGAGCCCCACCACATTGTCTGAATCTTCCTGGCCGCCCCCAAGGAGGCATTGCACAAGAGATGCACATAGGAAATGCTCTGGGACGGAGGAATGCTGTCTGGCTGCCGCCCTAGCTAGCCATATATTTCTCAAAAACGCTTACCATAAACCGTAATGAGTACAGACTCATCATATATCACCCTGGCCCCAAACCTTTCCCAGGGAACTAGAGAGAAATGAACTCATTGGCGCAGGGCAAGAAATTCCAAAAGTTAGGAAGAGCGTTCGTAGCTCACTGTTGACTATTGGGGCTTTAAGATATACATTGCGAGTAACAAAAGGATGCCTCTTTTGAACACAGTAACCCGCTGACCTATTTACATCATACGCACTCTGAAATGTACCTGGCACACGTTCTTTGCAGCCGGCAAATTAACCCTCTGCACTAACTACACCGAAGTCAAAAACCTCCACTATACAAGTTCCTGATCTCTCTCCAGGAAGATAGCGAAATCCCCCGAGTTATCTAGACATTTATGTGAGGCCTGGAATTGCCACGGAAAGAAACGCAGCATCCGGTGCGTCAAAGCATAATAAACTTCCAAACCCGGCCGGAGGAGACAGCAGGGAACCGCGACAGGGGACCAGATAGCTGAACATGTTGGCATGTCAAGAAACAGAGATTGGCAGTGAGCCCCTTAGAGGAATAACTGTCTTATGAGAGCAGGGCGTGCTGGGTGTGAATGGATCCGGTCCGAACAGTGTAGGGGGGGTTAGAAGTAACGTTATGGAAGGGTGGACACATTACAGCGAGGTACACTCAGCGGCACCGGGGCAGAACGTATGCGGGGGTGGTTCTTCCTCTCCTCACCTGGGGTGGCACTGACACGGGGTGAGGTTTCATAAAATTGACCCTTGAGTAGGTTCAAAGCGTCATTTTTGTGTACGCTCTACATCATTTCCTTTTTTATCAAAACCACTTTTGATTATTGTGTCGACGTTGCTTATTCCTGAACTAATCGTAGGCCGAATAAAAGAGATTGGTAAGTGACGGAGGGACTAGGGCCATAACATTTTCGCCCACGGCTACATTACATATTACCAATACAGGTACTATGGAACTATAATGCAGATCAAAACCGGAAAGTTTACATTTAGCCACTTCAGCAATCACCGCCGGGCTGTGCGGTGAAGTGTTGACAGCTGCACAGGACAGGTACACGTGTAGATGGGGACAGAGGGGAGCAGGGGTGACGCACTCAGTGTGACAGGTAAGGCCCTGGTGGCTCCCAGAAGCGGGTTGGCAATAGTGGCTATACTGAGCAGTAAATATATACTGTGACCCAAATACAAACCAGGGATGAGCAGTACACAACATGGCCCGGGGTCACCAATGAACCTTAACTATGGTACACATACCGTTAGCCCCCCGCGATCACCACGATGCAATGTGGTCACTGGTACCCCTGCTACTGTCAGCCCTGAGCCTTAACGCACTACTAGTACAGCCTGGCCTCCGATCCAGCGCGTCCCCATTTTAAGTAATAAGCACAAGCACCCTGCTCATACCATTAGCTAATAAAGTTTACTCCCGCTTTGTCATCGCTAACAGGCACCCAAACTCTTTTACTTCCAAGTCTGATCCGTAAATACATCCACCAGCAGTGGACACGCGCCATGATACCTGGCCGTCGTGCAAACAACGTATTACTCATAACACATCAAGCGGAACGCCCACTGCTAGTACTGCCTGCATCAAGCAGCAAGTATACTGTCTGAACTGCTGTAGATTTGGACGAGGCTGAGCGGTAGACATGATGCTCCCACTGCCCCCCCCCCACGCAACCCCACCCACCTTGGCCATAATGTCGGCGCCGAGCAGTAGGCATCCCGCCTATACCGACCGTATCAGTAAAATTACTCCTAATGCTTTCTGCCCCACACAGAATAACACTGTTAGTCTCTGCACCGTATAAAACAAGAGCGGGCCAGGGGGGGATAGAGTGATTTGCCCAGAGACCCCGCGCGAAAGCGACCCGAATGCAAGGGGGGGGCGCTGAACAAGAGCACCTTACTATCGTGCAAACTCGGGCGCGGGAAGATAAAGAGATTAGCCCGGGGACACTACACGACGCGACCCAAAGGTATAGGAGCGCTGTACATAAACACCGACTCGCAAAATTAACTGCCGCGGGGGGGTGAAGTGGTTTGCCCTTGGGACACAGCGCGAACCCGATCCCGAAGATACTGGATCGCAGTGCATGGGCACCGTAGTATGAATCGGTCACGGAGAGGAAGTGATACACTGTACGAGCCCTGCCAAAGAAATCGGAGCGCAGAGCATGAGACCCTAGAATTGCTACATAAGCGCCCCGGGGACTCCTGAGGCAAAGATACAAAGGCGCGGCGCATGGGGGAGCGTACCATGCCGGGGTAGCCTCCCACCCACCAGGCCCGCCTCCTGGAAGAGAAGCCTCGAGACGCCTTACAGCAGGGAACAGGTGAGTCCCTGGCATGCCAGAAGTGTTTGTTTTCGGCAATAAGGTGCTACGTTTTGCATAGCGCCCCGTGCAGGCTCTAGGGCACTTGGGCACTGCAGCAGCTAAAGATAGGCGGACAGAAGCAGGGGCCGTTTTTGCAGCAAAATCGGCCCTGTAACGGGAGGGAGGGGAAGGGGCGGCCAAGCACTTTGTCAGGGCCGGTTTGTCTGGCCCTGGATGGATGTAGGTATCAAGGGGGAGACAGGAGTAAGGGTGACTCCCTGCATCATCACAGCCCCACGAAACGTTTCTTTCCCTACAGGGGGCAGCCAGACAACAAACGCGGCCCTCTTCAACCTCCCCACAGCAACCCATCGCTGCGTGGGCACCGTCAAAGAAATCGGAGGGCCACGCACACGAACCCGAAGACACATGCTCAAAGCCACAGCAGTCAACCTCTGCACACCCACATCGCGCGAACCCTCATCGCGCGGACCCGACCCGACGACAATGGGGGCGCCCCACTTTGCTCCACATCTGCAGCGGCCATGGCACAATATCTCAACGCGCTCCGCCACCAAACAGGTACCCACAGCGAACAAACCTCAACCACAATGCCACAGTGCCTCCGATCCAACGCGTCCACACAACCAGCCAAGATCGGACACCGAGCCGCCCTCCCAGCGACCGGACTCGAAACCAGGCTCTCCCGCCACACGGTCCGCCCCCCGCCCCGCACAGCCCGCGAAAACGGCTCCCGCCGCCATCTCCAAAAAACTCACCACTTCAATATGCTCTGCTTCCCAAAGCAACTACACACTACACTCACCAAACCGGTCACCGAACCGGTGTGCAGGACTGCGAGGAGGACCCAGTGCTGGTGCGACGTGGCGAACGGCGCGAAAGTAGTAAGGAGAGACCACGACTCGACCGACGACGTGTCCAGCGCAAATCTCGCGTGGCCAAAATTCGCGTGGCCAGGAGGAGCGGCGCAGGAAGCAGAGGATGATCTGAGGGGCTGAGGCGCTTAAAAAGGTGGATCTAGCCTCGCCCACCCTCGTGGCACGCCTCCCCAGGACAAAACCCATTGGGGGCTCCCCTCCCTGAGGCGCGGCCTCACTAGAGAGGCGGAGCAGGGGGGGTGGGGGGGGAGGCTCCGACGGGCGGCCACTAGAGGGCTGCCCTGCTGATGTCCCCCTGCGTGGGACGCGGGCAGCGGCATTCTCCATGCCTTTCTCTCCCTGTCGATACTGTAATGACTTAGTATCAGTGCATATATTTCCTTTCCCAAATATATGTTCCAAAATGCTCAGTAGCTTGTTTATCAACAAAAGCCTTACACTCAATGGTGCTGTAGCGTAATTCAGCATTTCACCGATACCTTAAGCCAAAGTTCACAGTATGTTTTTTGTTACCAACCTTCTGTTTCAAAAGAACAGTTCCAACTGCACTTGAGTCCTCCGTGATCATCCATAGCTCCCTTTCTTGATACTGCTTTAATGTGGGAGCCTCAACAATCTAAACGCCTATGTTTCATTCTCACCCCATTCAAATGGCACACCATTGTGAACCATCTTCTTCAAAAATTCTCTAACCACAGCAAAACCCTCCACAATAAGAAAATATTATTTGCATAAACCCAGAAAGGACTAACTTGTTCAGGGTTTGTAGTTGGAAGGGCACCTGAAATGGCCTTAGCTAAGCTATCCTTCAGGATTTAGATAATGATCTAGATCAGGATTCTCCAACTAATAGCTTGGGTGCTACGGGTACATCTCCAGCTACCTGTGAGCAGTTCCCCTACGTGTAGCCCAATCTAGTTTATGAAAAGCTTTGGTTTGGTTGAATTAGTTTGACGAGATTGTATATAAAAGTAAAATGTGCATATTTTCAGAACTGTTAAGCACATGTTCATAGAAAAAAAGATGTGAATGTTAATTCATGCTGTGTTTGGGAGTCTTATAACGGATAGTCTTTCTTAGGTGCTGGGGACACTGCGTAAATCCCTGCTATAACCCATGGAGGCATTCAAAATAAAAATTGATACAACTTTTTTTGGTGACCGTGCCTCATGCACTGAGGGGGTCACTACTAGTAATACTACATGCAATGGACACTAATGTCATCTTATGTGAAGTGGTCACTGTTGTAACAAATAATTTGAGTTAGTAGCTCAGGATGATTTTTATTGAACATAACTAGCTCTAATTATAGGATTCCTGACCTAGGTACTCCACTTGCTCTGTTAAAAATGTGCAATTTTTTCAGTCATTCCATGATCTCCCAGCAGAGCCAGCTTTAGTGCTGGTAACACCCGGTGCAACAATCCTTTATGGCATTCCCAGTGACTTCCTTCTTCCTGGATTCCCTCTCTACCTCCCTCCAACAGTGCCACTCATCTCCCCAATGCCCCTCTCTCACAAGTATTTCATTTGTTTTTTAGCGCTATTCATACCAGTGTATGGTGTCAAATTACTTTACATCACACACACATTATATAGAGACAATGAATCATACATGTGTAAATCAAGCTAAAGGAAATGTTACATAAGACAGAGGGAATTCGAAGGAATCACGTCATTCGTACTAATAGGCAGAATATTTGAGAAGTGTCTGGTCCTAGGAAGCACAAAATCAAGATTTAAAAAATTCACAGTGGTTTGGGTTGGCTTTACTAGTAAGAATGTATTTATACCCAAACAAACTCTTTTTAGCAACATCAGGGTAATAAAATACTGGAGAAAAAAACCATAATGTTCTAAACTATACCTTGCACTTTGCAAACAGGCCTTTGATGACAGCTCATTAGCTGCAAGTAACAAAAGAGTCTCTGTGCCAAAAGTAGTAACCCACTGAACTATCCTCATAAAATACAGGTCTGTGATCTACACAGTACACGTTCTTTGCAGCAGGCATATTAACCCTCTGAGCTACTTTATGATGAGTCAAAACTAAAACTGTCAAACAAAATTCTGATCTGCTCCAACAGGAGCCTTACTCATCAGAGTTACCTTAACATTTTTGTTGCTGCCTGAATATTGCAGGACACGCAACAAACTCTGACTTAACTTTAACTTTATTTATTAACTGTACAATTCATTAAAATCATTACAGTAAAAAACATAAAAGCGAACGGATAAAAAAATAACCACGGTAAAAAGTGGAGGCATCTAATGAAGTTTAGTTACTGTGCCATCCCCCCTCCCCTCAGCTCCCACCCGATCAGCCAGCGCCGGTGGTCATTGTCTTGAGTCCTTGCACAAAGTTTCTTAGGTGCCTGCATTAACCTAGGTATTTTTCTACTTCAGCGATCTGTAGGCCAAACTCCCAGGCCCTTCCATTGAGAGCAGCGGATATGGTGCAGTCTCAGTGGGACAGGTGAGTAGGTGCAGGGCTCTATACTGGTTTGGGGGAAAAAGCAACTTTATCCTCCTTATTGTGCTCTGCTGGGCACCGTTGTTTGGTTGTGTTCGCTTGCATCCTTTAAAGCAATCCTTATCTGGTGGGTAAATTTCCCCAGTCTTGCCAAGGTTATTGTGGTTGTTTTAGGAAAACACAAGGCTGATGTTTCACTACATGTCTTGGTTCCCTTGGAGATACAGACTGGGTAAAGCAGTCGTCGGCGTTCGTTCCTAAGGGCAGGGCAGCAACAAAGATGGTGTAAACAGGATTCCCTCATATAGGAGCACAGTCTGCAGTTTGTGCATTCCCCCTTGCGAGCCCATGCGGGGTTGAAGTCGATGATTCCTAGTGTACATAGTCTCATGGTGAGAATTTTAATTTGCACTTGTGGTGTCAGGGCCTCGTTAGGCAGGGTTGTGCCTTGCCTACCATATAGGAGCTATTCAACGGGACTAAATGGGGGCCAAAACGGGGCGATTTAAGATCCAGCTCAAATGAGATTTCGCGGACTTGTCTATTTATGGCTTTTTTCCAGGCCTTTAGTGGAATTTCCGGCAATGGTATGCTCTTTTCCTCGATCGTTAATGTACTGATTGCTTTGCCGAGGCTGGTATGCCATACTGAGCTTGGCCCCTTAAAGATGACTCTCAGTTGTTGTCTTAAGGAATTTGTTGGGGCCCTTAAGATCCTTAAGTATAATTTTATAATCTCCCCTTGGCACATCAAGTCAGAATGGAGAAAACTGATTTATACGCTTTGGCTTGGGCTGCGATAAGAAGGGCATCCTGCGACCCCGGGAAAACCTGGTGACCATAACTAATGGCAGGCAGCGATTTTGCATTTAGGGCAGTCAGTATTGGTCCGGCAGAGGGGCTGATCAGATGTAGGCTCAACTGCTTCAACAGGATTATAATCTTATTGGCCTTAGAGGACTGCTGCTTCAGGTGGACGTTTGCCTTGGCCCGTTCCGTGAGCCACACCCCTAGATTGTTGTAGGATGCTACTGTACTGATTGCAGATCTCCTATTAGTCATTGCGCCTTCTTTTTCAGGTGGTAGCTCCCAAAAAGGACCACCTTTGTTTTCCCCTGGTTGACTGTGAGATTGTTATCATTGTTAAATTGGTTCAATGCGTTTAGGGCTCTCAGTAGGCCCACCCTAGTGTGGTCCATTATGGGAGTGTCATTGGCGTATTGTAGCACCGGCTCCTTTCAGGGCGTCCTCCAAATCCGCCGTGTACAGGTTAAAGAGGATGGGGGCCAGCACGCATCCTTGTTTCAACCCGTTGTTTGTTGTTATTTTGGGGGACACTGTGCCGGAGCTGGTTTTGACCCGCACCCAGGTGCCTTCATATAGTGATCTAATTGCCTTCAATAGGTTTGGCAGGATGCCCCAGTTTTCTAATTTCTACCATAACCTATTTCGTACCACTTTGTCAAAAGCTGTGCTATAGTCAATGAAGCAGCAAAAGAGTGGTGGATTTTTCTTTTTTTCTGCTTGAGTTGCTAGGTGCGCTAGCGCCAGTATATTGTCCATTGTCGATGACTGTGGTCTGAAGCCAGTCTGGTAGAGAGGAATGATACTTTTTTCTTCGACCCATGTCCCCAAGTCCTTCAATAAGAGGCGGGCATAAGCCTTGGCTTCAGGGTCGAGCAGAGCAATGAGCCTGTAATTTGCTGGCATTAATCGGTCTCCTGTTATGAAGATTGGGATTAGTATGGAGCTCCTCCTAGAGTCAGGGGTTTTTGCTGTCATAAAAGAGTGGTTATAGAGAGGAGTGAGGACAGCTGCCCAGAAATCGGGGGCCTTTTTAAAAACTGGTGCGGAGGGCTGGCTTGCCCCAACCTGCTGGAGTACTACTGGGCGTCTCACCTCAGTTTCATTTCAGAATGGATGGCGTGGGAGAGCGAGAAGGTCTCGTTCCATATGGGCCGGGCAGTGACTTGTCGCCCCATCTAGGACTTAGCATGGCTCTCACGAGAGGCACGCTCTCGTAGCGCTTACCTTGCAGTCCCCACCAAGACTGTCCTAGAGATATGGGATAAAGTAGCAGTGCGCAAAGGCCTCATGTTTTTTCCGTCCCCCCATACTCCCATTGCTCGCAACTCTCACTTTCCACCGGCCCTTCATCTGCCCTACTTCTTGGACTGGATGGAAGGGGGATGTAGGACAATTCGGGATCTTTTTATAGGGGGTCTCTCTTAAAACTTGTGTAAACAGGACTACCAGCTATCCGAGGGGGCACGGTTTCAGTATGTCCAACTCAGGCATTGGGTACAGGCATCCTCGCTGACACAAGCGGCTACTCTGCCCCTCACCCCGTACGAGCAGTTGGTACGGTCATTTGATAACACTAGGGGGTTAATATCTCACACATACCACATTGTCCAGCACTCACAACGAACTGCCCCACACTCTTATCAGCAGCGGTGGCAATCAGCCTCTGCTACCGATATTACGCCCACCCAATGGGTATATCTATGGCAGGACATCCCCAAGGTCTTCCGTAGCAGCCCCCAACAGGAGTCTTCCTACAAAGTCATGGCGCAATGGTACTACACCCCTCACAGACTGCACACAATGTTCTCTACCACCTCATCCCTATGCTGGCACTGCACTGGGGCCACAGGGGACTTTCTTCATGTTTGGTGGACATGCCCGCTCTTGACCGTCTTCTGGAAGGAAGTTCTCAGTCATATTAGACTGGTGTTAGGTTATCCGCTCCCAGAGAACCCGCTTACAATAGTCTTGGGCCTCCGGCCGGTGAACCTGCGAGCCATGACCTGGCGTGACCGGCAGCTCAGCCTACATATGCTGGGTGCTGCCAAACAAACCATTGCTCTTTATTGGAAAAAAGCGGAGACACCTCCGTTCAACGTATGGTTCATCCGCCTGTGGCACATGGTGGCAATGGAGCTACTTACAGCGCGATTACAAAACCAAGACGCTAAGTTTACCAAATTGTGGGGCCCACTGGTGGATCACCTAGGTCGGCAGGAACATGCTAGACTCAAACCCCCGAGGTTGAGGGCCCTTCGCCTCTTTGACGATGCAATCTCCCCTCCAGACGCAGACAGCCTAGGAAAACTCGCAGCCGGTCCAACCTGAATTTTCTATTGGGTGCCCCCCCTTAAACCACGAGACCCTCGCTCTCACTTTGCCATAATTGCCGCTGGCCTTGGTCCAAATGCTCTAAGTGTTTGCTAGCGACCCTCAACACCATAGCGTTAGTGCTCTTGCAGTCCACAGCTTTGGTGGCGCCAGCCTCCCACCCCACCGCCATTACTCCGGCCCTCTCTCCCTACTTCTATATTCTGCTCCGCATTTCCTCTTTCTCTCCTTCTTTGTTTTCCTATACTGGATGTGCCACTCTCAGTCACAATTGGGTTCCCCACGAGCAAACTCGACAGTTGCGACTCTAGGGCTCTGCCCTAATGGTTTGAGTCCAGCTCCGAACACAGCTGGAGCGGTGGTCGTTCCAATCCACATCACACTACACAGTGGTACATGCATGAGGCCGGACTTAGACATATGGCCTGGCCATATCCTGGTCATTAGAAGGCGCTGCAATGCCCTAGATGCGCAGTTCTGGTGCTTCTCGACCTCTCCGCGGCCTTCGATACCGTCCCTCACAAGCGACTTTTGCAAAGACTTGAGGAGGGCGGGCTTGGAGGCTCGGTATTGAAATGGATGAGATCTTTTCTCAGTAACCGTTCTCAAACAGTCTGGACACCTCCTTTTTCGGCAGAAATCCCGTCCTTGAATGTGGGGGTCCCACAAGGATCGATTCTCAGTCCCACGCTGTTTAATTTGTACATAGCCCCTCTCGACCTTCTCGCCAAGAAGCATGGTGCCAAAATAGTGTCATACGCGGACGACACTCAATTGTTGTTCACGTGCGAGAAGGGCTCGGAGTTTGATGGGACCTGTATAAAGAACTGCCTCATGGAGATCTTCTCATGTTTTAACTGTAATCAATTAAAATGTAACTCTGATAAATCAGAGATCAGTTTTTTGGCTCTCACCCACATGAAGCTTGGCACTCTTGGTGGCCACAGGATATGTCTCCCCCACTGTCGGAGGTCACGACTGTGAAAAATCTGGGGGTCAAATTGGATTCTGCACTCTCTATGAAGATGCAAGTCCAATCTGTGGCAGGTACATGTTTTGGGATTTTGAAAATGCTGAAAAATGTCCTCCCACTTCTGCCAGTATCGCACCGTAAAACAGTGGTCCAGGCTTTGGTGATATCGAGACTGGATTATGTCAACTCGTTGTATCTGGGACTCCCCGAGTATTTACTGGGTCGTCTGCAGATCATCCAGAACATGGCAGCCAGGGCCATTTTCCTAACGAAGCCCAGAACACATACCTCACATCTTTTGCCCTCACTTCACTGGCTTCCAGTGCAAAAAATTATTTATTTTAAAGCTCTAGTCCTGGTTTTTAAGGCTTTCCATGGGGTCGGGGCCCCGTACTTAAGGGAAAGATTTCAGCCTTACTTGCCTCAGCGCTCTTTAAGATCTGCTACCCAGTGCCTGACCCTGACCCCAAGGGTCAGGCTCTCATGGTAGGAGGAAGATCGTTTCAGGTGATTGCATTCCGACTCTGGAATAATCTCCCTCCTTTGCTGCGACGGAGCCCGGACCTTCTGACCTTTAGACGGAACCTGAAGATATGGCTTTTCCAGCTATAGGTTTTTCTTGTACGGTGGCTGGGGGCGTTTGTTTGTCAGTTGTTGGTGGTCCTTTCGTAGCGCCGGGACATTCCTTGGAGTAGCCGCGCGCTCTACAAATTACAGATAACATAACATAAAATAACATATTTTCCTTATTCTAATGCGTTCTAGTAATAGAAGCCATATCATGATCATCGACCACTGGCCGAATTGATGTGATATTTAGTGGTGAGCGTTGGTAGATAGCAATATGGCGAATTGCATGGTGGAAAGTATATTAACTGCTAACTACAACAAGCATACCGCAAGTAGACCATACATCGGACTTCATCTTCTGATCCTTTTTCTACCCGCTCTTTGCCCTCTCCTTCCACACACCTTATTTTCTCTCTTCCCTCCCACCTAGGTTTTCAGGGACTTTCTCTTCCCGCTCCCCTTTCCTAGTTCTTTTTCTCTGTATATCTATTTCCGTTGGAGTTGACTTGTTTTGCAGTGTGAAGGAGCTCTCTCACAGCGTTTCTTCAATACAGTTGTCTCACCACGCGGCCGGCCCAGTCTGGGTTGTAGGTGACTTGCTGTGTAACCCAACATAAAAGCGATGTCAAATAATGTTTTTATCGTGCATATTGAATACTAATCAAACCATGCGGCCGGCCCATCACAGGGTTGTAGGCGACTAGCTGTGTATACGCTGCATCTCCCTCTATTCTTTAATAAAAAGAGTTAAAACAAAAAAACTGGTGCGGGTATACCATTTGGCCCAGGGGCCCCATCATTCTTCATGTTCTTAAGTATCTTGATGACCATTTGAGGGTTTATCTGGGGTGACAGTGTGCAACACATCACGGTCTGGTCTCCCTGACCCTCGAGGGGGTTTTGGGGGCTGGAGATCATTTCTCTGGTTTTTGTGCTGGATTGGTGGGGAGGGTCTGCCCCGCTGTTGGGCTTTTTTATGTTGCCTGTATTTACATGGGCAATTGAATATAGGTGCTTTAGGTGGACCAGTCAATCTTGCTCTGCCACTCCGTTCACTCTTTGGGCTCCACTGCTACTGAGCCGGTTTATGTGTCTCCATAGTCCTGCTAAGTTCTTCCGTTTAAGCAGGGCGAAAACTTTGATCCATTCCCTCTCTATGTGGGCTTTTTTGTGTTCCCACCATTTCTTTCTTAGTGCTGCCCTCAGTGATGCGATCGAGGACCCGTCCGTTTGTCTGCCCCCTCTTTTCTTTATTACAAGTGCCTTGCGCAAGAGGCGTTTACTTTCTCATATGTCCTTAGTTGGACGGATACTTCCAGGGATTGATTGCGTTTTGGACCTGTAGCGTTGTGACTGGGATTGGCCCAGACTCGCTTGTATCTCCTCTACTGTGGTCTCCCAGCCTTTTATCGGTGACGACGGCATTGCTAGGATCTCTTCCTGTTTTAAATCCAGCCAGTTTTGAAGCTTTGTGCCTGTCTTGTCTGTCCATCTGATTCTCCTGAGGAGGCTACGATTTTCATCCCCTTTGGACTCTCCGATGGCTTGGAGCTTAATAGCGGCTGGAACTGCCAGCATAAATACTGCTATTAGTGGCCTATGGTCACTTTCTGACCTCTCCTCAACTGTGAACTCTGCCAAACTGTCTGCCATTACTTCACTGACCATGATGTAATCGATCCTTGAGATTTCCCGAAAGGTTGGCTGTGGTTGCCCAACCTTCGAGCTTGCTCCTTGCACAGCATGAGTTAAGGATAGCTTATGGTTGTCGAATAGATCGTGAAAGGGTGCAGCTCTGCCCAACCCTCGAGATGAAGGCGCAGCTATGTCGAGGTCCTTCAGGTTAAGGTCCCCAGAGAAGATAACTTGGTGAGTTTTGTATTTATTTAGGAGGTCGTTGATTTTCCCTATCAATACCTCCATCTGGTCTTTCATGGTGGCCTGTGCCGGGTTGATGTAACAATTTATTAATAGGAGGCGCATTGGCTGTGAGGTGTGCTTCAGGCCTTCTATCTGTAGGGCTTGCAGCCCGGGTAAATTTATGTTTATTCCAGCCACTACGAGCGAACCTACGTGTTTTACATAAACTGATAGACCGCCAGACGGGCGACTAAAGAGGTTCTTTTTAATTGCTGGAACATAATGTTCGTAGAACCCTGCCAATGGAGTGCTAGATAGTGGCCAGGTCTCTTGAAGGCAGAGTATGTCTCCAGTTTCCAGGAAGAGCATCAGGCTTTTATTCCCTCCGATCTTGCTGCTCCCGGCGATGTTCCATGAGATTATGGTTAGTTTCTTCTTTGGAGACAGTCCTCCCCTGACCTCGCATGTACCTGGCCTGGTCTCGCTGTTGTTAGGAATACTTCTGTGTGCTTCCTACGGTTCCGGATTGGTCCGGAAGTGAAGGAATAATGCTGATAACCCTTTTGTTATTTTGACATGCGATCCTAATACCTGTGCTGACCGTATATCTCTCATTTCTGTTCTCAGGGAATCCTGAGCTGTTGGTCCCGTGCAGGACTGACCAGGGGCATTTGTCCCCCTTGTCTTGTGCTAAGATGTGTGGGTATTTTGGGTGAGGTAGATTCTGCACTTCGATGCCCCACTCGGCGAGTTGTGTGGAATAGTTCAAGATGGCTTGTACTGTTTCCTTTTTCTTCAGGCCCAGTACTGTTGAATCGTCGTGTGTGTCCCCCTTGATGCTCAAGAATCTCACCCATTCTATATCCCCAGTTCGTAGCTGGTCGAGCATGGCAAGGTGTTTGAAGAGGCGAAGAATGTTACCCCGGTTCAGAATGCCATGCTGCCCCGTGCTGTGGAATCTCGGGGTGAGGACTACCTCATGGACAATGGTTGGTGAGCCTGAGGATTAGGCCATATTTTCCCTTTCTGGATCTTGTGCCGCCAGGGTTGGTCCGGGGGTTGTACTTCCTTGTTTGCTTATTACTGGTCCTGCTTTGAGTTTCGTGCTCAGGGCTTGAATGTTCCTAATGCTGAGCTGGTGCACAGGGCTTTGCTGAAGTGGTTTTAGATCGTCTGGCTGCAGCGATGCTACTAAACTTGCTTGCAGTATGGTTTTTCCAGCTGTTGTAGAGCCTGTATCCTCTGTCAATTGGTTCCCTGGTGATCGACCTAATCTTATTTGCGGCTTTTGACCTGTCGCTGTAGCCTTGCTTATTATGGTTGGCTGCTTTTGCTGTTCTCCGAGAGACGGGACAGTGTCAAGTGCCTTTTTCCCCCAGTTTTTAGTTATGAATATTGGGTGGAGCTGACCAACTTTGGGGCCCCCTTGTGGGGGTATACCATCGCTTTTCTTTGACTGCAGTTGCCTTTGTCTTAGCTTGGTTTTTTTCTGTTGTTTCCTCATCTTCGTTTTTGCTCTTCTTGATAATGGGCGTTCAGGCATACCAGTTTTGCCTGGAATAAGTTTGTTCGCGTCAATTTTTGCGATGTCCAGCACTTCGCTACTCTCTGTTCCCCCACTTTTGGGGCTTTGTGTCCCTTGCGTCGCAACAAACTCTGCAGCAGGTGCTTTTAAACTCATAATTTATTTGCAACTAAGAGCCCCCGAGGTCAGCACCAGGTGAAGCTACACCGGTTCCATCGCCCTAAAGCTGGCCCTATCTCCCAGGATACTCCAAGTCTGTTACATAGGCAGTTTGTACTCCTCATTAGAAGATGCATAAAACAGCATGTTGTCTTGAAACGGATGTAAACTATTTACACCTATTTCAAGATGCCATTTTAAAGCTGGGGTACACCATTTACACCCTGGAGCAGATTGAACATTAGTTTTTGACAGACACATGCTGCGAGGCAAGTCCAAACAGCCTTCTTAGATACTGATAAGTGCTGAAGGATGTGAGGAAAATAGTCAGAGACCTGAACTCTTGAGATACCTCAATCTGATGACATGCCAATCTCAGGTCTACCAAAGAAAAAAATATATGCATTGCCCATCAGGGCAAACATTGCTAAAATATTGAGTAATGCACCAATATGTGGTTGTTTAGAGATCTGAGATCAGCACAGAAACAGATCTCACCAGATTTTTCCTTGCCACAACCAGTGGGGTAACCCTTTCTGCAGAGTCCATAAGCTCAATGACACCACGCTTCTCAAATTGATTTAAGTGCTCCTGCAACTGCATTCTAAAACTTGAAAATACATTGCAAACTTTATGACACACAGAAATGGCAGCCCCCTTAAAAATAATTGTATGTACCACACCTTTGACACACCCTAACTCATCTCTAAACGTTTATTTGTGGGTGTCTAAGATGTCTTGCTGCTCACAGTTTTCTGAAGCTAGAAGAGAAATGGGACACAAAGTGCCCGGTCTTAAAATCATGCCAAAGGTGCCCTGATTCCTCCAGGCAACAATATTGTAATCAGGGCCAAACTGGCCGTACCGGGCACCGGGAGTTTCCCCGGTGGGCCTCTAGGGAGAGGGCCGGTTTCGGTTCCCAGTCCGGCCCTGATTGTAATCCTTTTCTGTGACACATTTCAGTAAAGAACTCTTGCCTCATGTAAAATACATTGTCCCAAAAAAGATATATATTCATTTTACTTCCCCCATATGCAAAAGGATTGATACCTGAATGTATCATATCAGTGTTAGGCCATTCAGGGAAAAGTGGTTGGTCTTAGATTATCGTGCGAGGAGAACCAGTTGACAGTAGCACAAAGTGGCTTTTCCAACTCCAATATCACATACAGGATCACCCTTATTAAATGCATCTGGTGTTAACACTAATTATCATTTATTCATTACTCGAGTCCAACAGTCTGATTGTAAGCTACTGACCAAAGCTCTTCTTATTAGCTTTACAGATTTTAGCAAAATGACAAAACTTCCAGCATCTGTTGCAAGATTTGACTGCAGGACAATTAGAAGCATGGGCAGCGTGGAAGAGTGAGCCACCTCTAGAATAACTCTGCTTAGGAATTTGCTCGCCACTCCTTCATACCTCCACTTTGCTTCTGTTGCAAGATTTGACTGCAAGACAATTAGAACCTCGGGTGGTGTGGAAACGTGAGCCACATCTAGAACAACTCTGCTTAGGAATTTGCTTGTCGCTCCTTCCCACCTCCACTTTGCTTCAAATGTAATTGGATTACTAGCCACAATTCCAACAGACAAAGGTGCATTGTTAGTGTCTGTTCTGTTTGCTGTGTCCCGGGCCGGTAGCTCCCAGCAGGAAAGAAGAAGCCAAACAGGGGAATGTTTTATTCTCCTTTATTTATTACCTAGCTATTACAATAGATGGCCTACTAATGTGGCGCAGGTCCCCACACGTCGTCTTCCATTTTCCTTTCCTCTGGATCTGCTGTCCCCTCCCAGAATGTTTCTGCTTCTCAGTTCTTGTTGGGGTCAGCAAAGGTCAGCTAGACTGACTGCTGTCCTGCCTTTGGTGTCATGTCCTTTGTCAGGGGACATTACAGTGCCTGCTGTGGCATTTGGTTCTCCTAGTGCACATAGATTGTCCTGGTGATTGCTAACAGGGACATGGGGGACTTCTGGAATGCACTACTGGCAGTTAGCCAGATTGAGGAGAACGGATGAAGTAGCAGATGTGCTTGCCTGCTTTTCTATAATAAATATGTCAGACTAACCTTAGCGTCCTGTCGTTGTTGGAGGGGACACCATAGTTTTGGCGCCGAGTTGGTCCATGCTTATCCAGCCCTCAGCAACTCAAGAAGGACGAGCCTGCAGTTGCCTTGAATGTCGGTGTGCTCCATGGGGCTCTCCAGCAGCTGGGTTCTTATCCTCCACTGGTGCTCATTTGAACAGGAAAGCAGACTGTGCTGGAACAGTAAGGTAACCTTTCATTACTGTGGGGGAGGCTCATTTAGCTCTTTGTGCACAGTGTGAGGCTGCGCTCAAGCCCCTTCACGCACGACCTCCGTAAGAAGGACTCCAGATGAAGACTATGTTTCTGCACTCAAGGAGTTGGCAGTGTCCTGCAAGTTTGGTACATTTCATGATGAGCTGATACATGACCAAATAAGCATACATACCAATGATAATAACTTGCAGGAGAGTTTGTGGATTAATGGAGACTCTTCCTTAAAAGAGGTAGTAGCCATTGTCAAGAAGGGAGAGTTTTCAAAGAGATGTGTGATGGCTGCGACTTCTTCTACCACTAGCAAGGATAAGAAGGTGGTGTGTTAAGTTGTTTGGGCAAGGAGAAGAAAAAATATAACGGTGCGAGTAAAAGGCAGGGTGTTGCAAAATGTGATGACAGGGAAAGAATGCTGTCTTGTTTCCTCTGTGGTAGCAAAGGACATTTAGCTAGAGATCAAAATTGCCCAGCATTTAAAGTCAAGTGTTCCTTCTGCAAGGTAGTTGGTCACTTTGCAAAAGAGTGTAGGAGGAAAAATAAGAAAGATAAACAAACTGTGAAGTATGTTCCTGATAAAACAGAGTCTGAACATTCGGAGAACAGTGATATGAGTGATAGTGATGTTTTCTTAATGGTTGATTGTCCTGTTCCTAATTTTGACAATGCATCAGAAAATAAACCTAAGTGTGACTTGTTAAATGAAGGGGGGGGGGGGGGGTAGAAATATCCATAGTGGCGGACTCAGCATCTCCATTCACTATAATTAATAAAAATGTTTGGAGAGAGAATTTTTTTTGTCTAAATGGGGTGCTGAGTTGGTGGAGTTAGACATACAGTGACTTTCACTGGTCAGAAAATTCCAATGATGAAATTTAAAGTGTTTGAATTTGAATTCAGGAGGCACACTAAATAGGGGAAATTGTATGTGTCTGAGGTTGGACTTTCTGTTGTGGGGTGGAAGGACTCGAAGGCTCTGGGGATTATTCTAGATCCCAACAGCAAGGATCAAGTTCTACTAGTGGGGTCACAGGTGTTGGAGGAAGGAATTTCCAGATTTTTTTCTGGTGAGATTGGTAAATTGAAGAGATGTGTACACAAAATAGTACTCAAAGGGGGTGCCACTCCTGTGAGCCACAAAGTTAGGAACATTCCTTTGAGAGTAAGGACTGAAGCAGTGAGCGAACTGAGAAAATTGGAACAGGTGTTATTGAGCACATAGTTGTGAGGGATGGGTTTCTCCTTTAGTTATTGCTAGGAAAGCAATTTGTGCTACTTGCAAATTGGCAAGGATGACACTCATGTTACTTGATTATAATTGCGAAGTGGATTATATTTCGGGGCGCAAGAAAAAGGTAGGAGATTTCTTGAGTAGGCCCCTATTAGCGGGAAGATCCTTTTGCAGGATGACTGGGCTGAGCACAGTGTGGCTATTATTTGTGAGGAAGGCATTGCCATTCATGAGAATGAGTGGTTGGAAAAGTATAGAGGGGATAATGTTAAGGAGTTTGTGGTTAATGATGGCCTGCCAAGAACACACTTGATGAGAAAGTTAAGAAATTTTGGTAACTCAGAGAGGATTTGTTCGTTTTTGATAAAGGTTTTCTATTGAGGGGGGTTTAAAGTGGTTCCCTCATGCGATTGGAGAGAAAGGATTCTTGAATTAATGCATGAGGGGCATTTAGGAATTGTTAAATCAAAACAAATGGTCAAGAATTTTTACTGGTGGCCAGGGTTGGACTCGGATATGGAAAGGTTTGTGCAACAATGCAGTGTTTGCTCCGGTGCTGACAAAACCCAGAGGATGGTGAGACCTCCATTGGGTATGATCAAGTTACCAGAAGGTCCTTGGCAATCGCTTGCAGTGGACATATTGGGTCCTATTCTGGATGAGGGGAGCCCAAAATTCTCATTGCCCTTATGGATGTGTATTCCAAGTGGCCAGAAATGGGAGTGTTATCCAAAGTGGATGCGGAAGTAGTGGTCTCATTTTTGAAGGAGGCCTTTCTGAGGGACGGTATTTCTAAGAAGTTATTGAGTGACAAAAGTCCACAATTTAGGGCAGACAGAGTGGAAACCTTTCCCTTTAGGAATGGAGTGTGTGCCGTGCACACAGCGATATAGCATCCTGAAGGGAATTCTGGTGTGGAGTGGTTCAACCGTATGATTATGGGTAGTGTACAAGCGGCTGTGAATTCTGGAAAGAATTTGCAGAAGGAAGTGAACAAGCTAATCTGGGCGTATAGAATTACTCTGTCGGTGACAGGTTTTAGTCCATTTAAAGTACTGAGGGGACGTGAACAATTCACCAAGGAAAATAAAGCCTAGATGTCTAGAGATTTGCAAAGTAAGTGGTCTCCTGCAGTCGTTATGAAGAATTTGTTGTTGGTGCAAAGAACCAATAAGCATTAGTGTGATAAAAAGAGAAATGTAAAAGGTGTTTCATTGCAGAAGGATGATTGGGTGCATGTCTAGATTGATCGCAAGGTCAAGAAGGGCAATATTACGTTGTCCAGGCCTCTCCGAGTGGTAGAGGTTTGTTGCTTGATCTGCTAAATTGCTGGATGGCAAGGTCTGGCATTTCAATAGGCTTGCTAGGTGCAAGCAAAATGATAATGCAATGCGGTCAAATGTTTAGAGATTTTTGAATGAGAAGTGGCTGTGGTAAGATTTGGATATAAGTGGAACGAGTGGGGAAAATGCCAAAGAGACTGAGCAAAGATGTGAAGGAGAGGATATGACATCTGGAACTAGTGGGGAAAATACCACTGAGAGTGAGCGGCGTTGTAAAGTAGTGACAGCCAGGAGAGTGCGTGAAGGGAGTGGTAACAGAACTACTGTTCTGCAGGCTATGTCCAAGACAACTGGTAGGGAAAGGACTATCTCTTGTCCTAAGAAGTTTGAAGATTTCATTGTAGGTTAAATTGTTGCTTAGGAATTGTTTTTTTTTTTTTTTTTTTTTTTTTTTTGAAAAAGTTTTTATTGAACAATAATTCGGTTACAAGTACGGGCCTACAACCACCCGGGCCGGCCGCTAGGTACAGAAGGAAATCTACACATATCAAGGCTGCAATCAGTTCCCAGGGCGCTGCCCCGCAGTGGCTCCAGATAGTTCTCGAGGAACAGGAAGCGTAAGTCCAACAATCACAAAAACAAAAGGAAAAACAATAAAAAACAAAAGGCGAGTTATGAGGGAAACCAGTGCGGATCAGGCTCCCCCCGGGAAACTCCCGTCAGAACAATTGAGCAATCCGCTAAAGAGAGGAGTACCGGGAGGCCGGGGACGGAGGGGGGGGGAGGGGGTCAAGGGAGACGGACGTCCATATGTAGTTGTTCCAAAAGGCGCCAGGAGCCATCAAGGGTCAGGGGGACATGGCGATATCAGTGTCTACCAGGGGGGGCGTACAGATGCCTCCGCGATACGCGTTCCATTGCCCCCAAATGCTACCCCATGCCCCCGGCTTGCCACGGGCCACATACACCGTCTTCTCCCTAAACATACACCAGTCCATATTCTCCTTCCATACTGACACGGTGGGCGGCCGTTGCTTAGGAATTGTTAACATGAACTCTCAGGTATGTTGTATTAGTAACTGCACACATACCACTGTTTAGTTATGTAATATGTAATGTTCAACTGTGTAGTGGATATCTGTATTATATGTTGTTATGTTTGTTAAAGGGTTTTCCTGGTGCACGTAGGTTGTCCTGGTGATTGTTACCAGGGATATGGGGGGAGTTCTGGAATGCACTGCAGGCAGTTAGCCAGATTGAAGGAGAACAGATGAAGTAGCAGACATGCATGCCTGCTTTTCTATAAATAAATACTTCAGACTTACCTGGGCATCCTGCCATTGTTGGAGGGGACACCACATCCACCTTGTTTAGTTCTCTTGCGGCCATAATTGAATGCACTATGCCTCTTGTCATGTTAGTTTAATCTACAGTGGGATTCCTGCTTCACGGTAATTACTTCTAATTTTTCTTATCAAAACAGCCCACTTCAGTTTGATCACATATCGGTCACGAAAGCCATCAAAGTCTCTTAGCGATGGTATAATTTGCAATTCTGCCACATAGTTCTCAGTTGTCTCATGGTCCATTTGCTGTTTGGCGGAGAATCGATGCCTCCCGACTACAGTGCTGAGCTGTTATGAAAAATGTCCGCTCACCTGTTTTATTGCCTTGTTGTTTATTTGTTCAACAACCATGACTGACCATTGTCAGCATCTATCTCAGAGAGATGATGACAATCCGTTGTCCCTCTGCCCTTAAATGACTGTACATTAAAGCAAAACTCCACTCATTATCAAACTTACGATTCAAAGCATGAGATATCTCTCGAAGCTTTTGTGTCATTGCTTCCAACTTAAATTAGGATTCCCTGGAACCGCCAAGAAAGATGATGTGGCACCTTGTGCTGCTGATGTTGATATTCACAGTAACCATGCATTAAAAATAATTCTTCACATTCCTTGTGCACACACAACTTGTAAACCATGTGAAACGATGGAAATCTCTTACACAAAGATGCATCACAAGCGCTGCAGCCTGCCTCTGTCAGAACATGATGCGTCCCAAAGATGCTGTGTGTATAAGATTCAAATTAAGACACGGACACCTTGCAGGTAACTTGAATCCGTGTTTATTCTTTCTTAAAGTCAATCCCCGTACTAGCGGTGTGTCCAACCTTCCTCCTGGTCTCTCCACTCAACCGTCACTCGAGTACTGAAGGTGGAATGTTTGGCACGGACACACTAGCGAACCCAAACACAACACATTCCCCTCCCTTATAAAGGAAAAAAACCTACATTCTAGTAATACAGAGAATATAAAAAAGTATAGGAGAATAAAATATACAATAGGGATAAAGGGCAAACACTAATAATAATCAGATGTAAGAAAACAAAACAGTACCACAGTTAAATTAATACAAAAACACTCCTACAATAATTAGGATTAAAAGAATACTGCTACAATAAGCAAATTGTAATGTTACTGAAATTCTACTTCACACAATCATGAAAATATGAAGGTTTAACAATTCTTCTGCCTGAGCTAGCGAACACATATTTGTTGTTGATTTTAATGACAGAAGACTAAATAACTTTTTTACATTAGATGCATTTTTAGTGATACTCTTATGAGAACTATTAAACAAATCCCTGTAAACAATCTCACCGTTCATTTGTTTCTTCTCACTTCCACCTCCTCATTTAAACACTCAAACTTACTACAACCCAGTTTTAACCTTTACTCAGACAACCCATTTTTTGCTTTATCATTTCATAAAACAATTATGCTGGCATACCAAATTTTACCAACATTTAGTAACGCAGCGTTGCAGAAAACGTCCTATACTTGCAAAAGGTCAGAAAATCTGCTTTCTCCTTTTCATACCAACCTTCCTTTTTTTACTTTTACTGAATCACCCACAATGAGCTAAAATCTTTTAGTGCCATGTTTTAGGTCATATCTAGATTTACACACTGCCTTCCCCTCATTTAACTTGTTCCTCACCAACTCTACTGCTACAGTTATTTCCTTCATTTTTCGCAACCATTCAAAATTGTCCTTACCCTCAGGATATTAAATGGATGTGATTTTGTGAATAATACCAAACTTCTTTGCAAATCCCTTGAACCTATCTGTCACAAATTGACCACCATTGTCACTGATAATGGGTGTGGGTAAACCTTCCCTTTGAAAAATGTCTTCTAAGAATTCTATGACTACTCTAGAGTCTGCTACATCCACAATCTTTAACTCCGGCCATTTGGAGAAAAAATCAACTACAATATTGGATATTTAGTCCTTCCATCGGTATTCTGTACTGATCCAAAAATACCACTACTATCTTGTCCCACTGTGCCTCTGGTGTCTCAATGGGATGTAATGGATGTTTTAATGTTACTTGGGTTTTTTATCATAGTTGGCACACTTTGAGCACTCTCTCACACGTTTTTTGACTACCCTGTCCATACCTAGCCACTAGTATAAACGCTTCACTCTACTCTTTGTTTTAACTATGCGCAGGTGGCCTTCATGACACCAATTCATGATCCTTTCACTTAAAGAAATGGGTGGCACCAAATGTCCACTCCTGAACACCAGACCATTTTCACTGATAATTCATTCCTTACTCCCCAATACGCGGTTAAATCATCAGCTAACGTGCTTTTCTCCGGCCAACCTTCTCTGATCATATCCATGATTCTGCACAAAATGACATCAGTTTTAGTATCCCTTAACCATGCTTCATTATTCACTACTGATAGATGCTTGATCCCTAATACTGCCATCCAACAGTCATTCCACTCATCCAGAATCATGACCATAAAGAAACGGTGCCTCAGTAATTTCTTTTTCGATACCCTCAAACGCTGTTTGGCAATCCAGAGACCATACAAAAGGCATTCTGTTTTCTAATAACTGTCTAATAGAGTACATTTTGCACGAGAAAGTTTGCACAAATTTAGTGTACAATTCGACTAACCCCACAAAAGCTCACACTTCTTCTTTGTTACTGGGTGGTGGGGCTTTTTGACAGCTAATACCAAATCCTCTTTAGGTGCAATGCCATCACAACTAATTTTGTGTCCCAAGTACGTGACCTTCTTTTCCCTATTTTACATTTAGCAGCTTCTGCTGTCAGTCCATGAGCTTCTGGAATTCACAATACTTTCATTAACGTCTTATCATGTTCCTCTCTGTTTTCTCCCATCACTAAAAATGTCCTCCTGGAAGAAAGTTACATTAGACACCTTAGACAATAATCTATACATTAAACGCTGAAACATTGTGGCCACCGTGGCTAGGCCAAAAAGAAAACTCTTCTAAACTGGTTGCACCCGACAGGTGTTATAAAAGCCGTCAGGTGTTTACTATCTGGGTGTAATGATACCTGGTGGTATGCTGACGTTAGATCGGTTGTTGAAAACCAGATCATGTTTCTTGTTATAGACAGTAAATCACTTATTATATGTGGTAACCGAAATTGATCAATAACTATGTTCTTATTGAGGTCTCTGAGGTCAAAACACAATCTGATCTTGCCATTAAATTTCCTGGCTACAAGCAGGGGTGCAACCCAGTCAGAAGATTCAACTTGTTCAATCATGCCATTATTTGCCAGCCTGTTCAATTCTGTAATGACCTCTTCTCTAATGCCCAATGGAATGTTGGGGCCTTGTGTATTTTGGTTACAGCATTTTGCTTTAATATAACTTTATGTGCAACCCTTTAAGCTCTCCTATGTTACCAGTAAATACTTTGGGAAACTTTCTGACACACTTATCAAAAAGATTTGTTTCACTTTCCTAACCAGCACTGGATCCAGGCTGTTGGGATCCAGAAGAATACCTAATTCTCCTTGATCCCACCATCCAGGACAGAAGGACCATGCTCGGACACATACATTTTACAATCTGCATGTTTCCCTTTAAATTGAAATTGTAATTCACGAAATTCCAACAATTTTATGGCTTCCCTGTGAAACTTAAGGGTTTGATGTCAGGTTGTTGATAAGTCATTACCCACTTCACCAACAAACAGCCCATTCCATACTTGTTTGTTGACAATGGTATATGGAGAACCAGAGTCTGCCACAAGCTTAGCTCGCACGCCTCCTGCAACAACCTCACATAATGGTTTCTGCTACGCTGTCCCTCAATTTCTAAAACCTCTTCATGTACACATAGAAATTGTATATATTCTTCTTCTTCTAAATCACTCAGATACTCTTCCTCGTAACATCCTTCTACGAGACATTTTAAAAACGTAGATTTCCGACATCAAAATTGGATAAATAGTTGTTAAAATACTCTCTCCATTCCTCCCATTTCATGTTTGGTTCATCCTCATTTATCATAAAAGGTTGTGGAGCAGGTAAATTCAATGTGCTCATTTTGTAATTAGAGAGACAAAACAAAATCAAATAACTATATAAAATGATTATTATGCTGGCTCTGGACTTTGTAGATACAATGTATATAAAGTATACCTAAAAGGAGGTGTGCCTATCACCGAGTAAGCAGGCTTGATTTTCCTGAAATAGTTTAAATTAGGTGTGCCTGTCATCAAGCAAACAGGGAAATTAATTGAAGAACTTATAAGAGCAGAGCAGAAACATTCTCCTACTAAGATGGCCTCCGCCGGCGTGCTGAATGCTGACACGCTCGTAGCATCCCTAGTAACCAGCACACACTCTAGTACTGCTGCAAGCGCCTCTGCAAAAGCGTGTGACGTCGCACATGAAGGTGGCACACAGCTTGTGGGAAAATGTCAACAATAAAAAAACTAGGAGGGCTCGTACACTCAGGCGTTCTAGTTGTTGAGGAGGAGAATACGTGGGGACACACATCATGACGAGGAATGCTGAATCACACTTTGCGGAAAATGCTGGGCTGTAGATGCGCTGGCTAGGGATGAATGCGCTGAGGCACGAGAAGAACCTGGTGCATGTGCAGTGACCGCAAATACTGCTTTCCCTTAAAAGTCTCTGAAATATGCTCCAAAAGCACCTAATGTGGAGATAAGTTCCACTTACGTTCCTCTGGGAAGCGGCTGAGTGGGTGTGGGCTTGACTAAAGCTGTAGGATCCAAACGAAGACACTGACACCTTGCAGGTAACTTTATTCTATGTTTATTCTTTCTTAAAGTCAAGCCCCATACTAGCGATGGGCCCAACCTTCCTTCCGGTCTCTCCTATCAACCGTCAAGTACCGAAGATGGAATGTTGGGCAAGTACGCGCTACGGAACCCTAATATTGTATTGGTATCCTCTTTCCAGAACCTTCCACCCTTTTCCCTCTTAGGCCCCTGTACCTTCTTCACGCACTTACCTCCATTATGATGTAATCAGCTGGTGTTCTAGAACCCCAGCTGATCATTAAGTCAGTTGAAGGAAATTTGTTGGGGAGTTGACATGTTGTGTTTTACTGCGTTATCATCCCTTTCTGGTGTGCTGTTACTACATCTGTAAAGAAAGCCTACATCTTGGAACCTGGTGTCTTCGTCCTTACAATTATGGCAATGATCGCAGCATGCCAGTGGACCAGCGCGTGCTGCTGCCTCGGACCGTATCCTGCCCAAGCTACGGCTTTGAAGTTTTAAAGGAATTTAAGGATCGTGAGAGGGTCCAGAATGTATACAGTGCCAGCGGCTGTCAAGTGGCATGTGTGAGAAGTTTTGCTTGCTCAGTTTTCCTGACACTCCTAGTGCTTCTGTGAGTCCGCCCGTGGCTTTGGGGACTCCATTGAGGTGCACACCCTGCGTTCCAGTTGGTGTAGTGGCGGAGGTGATCACGGGAGTGTGGAACTCCTGGCATTTTCGTGTGGAGTCTTCCCATGCTTCTGTGAGCCACTGCTGGGTTCCAGGTGACATCACTGGAGAGCATACGCTGCATTCCAGTTTGTGTAGCGCATACATGCCGCCATCTTTGGGAAGGATTTTGGATTGTTAGAAGTCCTGTCACGCTTATTAGCTCTTGCGCACCGACTTTGTAGTTGTAGTACGTGCACTTCTGTACGTTTCTACAGGCGCGCACCCATTCGGCACAGGACGATTGAAGCCTACTCATTTTTGGTCTGCTTCTTATCCACGCGCCAGGAGCGAGAATGTAATTCTCCAGAGACTAAACCTCCAACGGTAACTTCTCTTTGTTTGTGCATTTGGGGTGCTCTATTTAAACCCACATTTTTCTGACTAAGCTGCCTCCTACATCCGCTCCTTGCATATTTATGGGGAAGAGCATTCGCCATACTTTTAACTCTTGTTCATTTTCACATCTTATCAATTCTTGGAAACCAGGATTTGTCAGGCAGAAATACTAATTGCTACTTTGCAACTTCTCTCTTGCCTCTTCAGTCTAAAGCTTGGGCACCTCATATCATTATCATGGCATCTGGTAATGTCTACAATTTAACCCCACCACAAGCATTCTTGCCAGCTGCAGGGGAGCAGGTATTAAAGTGGGAGGTACGGCGTAAATATTTCACTAAGTATATATCTATATTTGATGATGAAGACGAAGACTTTACCCCTGAGAAGAAAAAGAAAATACTATTGCATTGCTTAGGAGCTGGTGGCCTGAAAGTATATTATCGTATTAATAAAAAAGGTCTGCGCTAGTGTTCAAGGACATGTGTACACAAATGCATTGGAGGATTTAGACAGTTACTACAAACCTACAGTTTGCGTTGCGGTGGATAGGTTTCCATTTTCCATAGTAAACAAGGCAAGGAGGAATCTATAGAGGATTATGTGGCGGTTCTGATGAATTTGGCATTATCCTGTTATTTTGGTGAGCTGCACGACAAACTCATAAGAGACCAGACTGTTATGTGTATAGCTAATCACTCTATTCAGGATTCTCTATGGGCAAAAGGTGAAGATCCCCTACAAGATGTGAACAACATTGTAAAAAGAGCTGAGTTGACAGGGAGATGTGCCAAAGCAGTGCTGTCTGAAAACAAAATGAAGCATGAAGAACTGGCAGTGGTTGCCAAAATAAACGGTGTGAAGTCACGTCTGCAGACTACATTCCAAAATTGGAATAAGGATGTATTTGAGACAGAACAGAAAAACTGTAGTAAAAGTTATTCACAAAGGAAGTTTTACAGGTGTGGAAGCATGAAACATTTGGCCACTGACAAGAGGTGCCCTGCTCGCACCCAGAAGTGCGCTAAGTGTGGCACTGTAGGACATTTCCACAAGGTTGTCAAAGAAAAAAACAGGCAATAGAGTTCAGTTGGTTGAACAAGCAGAGGAACATAATTCAGATGACTTTGACATTAACATGTGTGTACTTAATGTGGATGATGCGCAAGTGCTCGACATAGATACAGGTGATGAGGCAAAAAGAAAGAAACCCATGCGTGCTATGACAATTGGGGGTGTCAACATTGCTATTGTTGCAGATTCTGGAGCCCCCATACACAATTGTTAGTAAGGAGGTGTGGGACGGTACATTTTTTTTAATGTGTTATAACAGGAGTTATCCCAACCTGATATTTCTTTAAAAATATTCACAGGCGAACCAATTGAAATGATGGGTTATAGGAAATTGAAATTTGTTTTTAAAAGTAGGGAAACTATAAGCAAATTATATGTTTCCGCTACAGGTCCCTCTGTGTTGGGTTGGAAAGATCAAGGCAAGTTGGGCATTACCCTCAATCCAAACAGCCCTGAACCAGTATTATGAATGCAACCAGAGGAGGAATTGGGTTCAGCTATTTGCCAAAACTTACCCAAGGTATTCAATGGTAGCATTGGGAAGTTAATGGGTTACCAACACAAAATTCAACTCAAAGCCAATTCCAAGCCTTGTATACACAAGGTGAGAAACATTCATTTCTCATTAAAAGAGGAAGTAAGGGTACAACTAGAAGCTTTACACAAGGCTAGGGTCATAGAACCAACTGAGTCCTCCGAGTGCATCGACTTTCGCGACCTTAATCAGAGCATTCTGGTGGAGCAGTATCCCGGTGGACCAGTATACCCGGCCTAAGATTAACAAAATGCTGGCTCACACTAAAAACATGAAGTGGTTTTCAACCATTGATCTCACTGCGGCCTACCTTCAGGTATCTCTGCATCCAGATATGTAGAAAGTTTACGTTTATATAACTGTTTGGGTGTTTTAGATTTAAAAGAGTCCCCTTTGGATTAGCGTCAGCGGCCGCAATGTTCCAAAGATTAATGCATGTGATATTCAAAGGGTTTGGGAACCTGCTTATCTTTCAAGATGACCGTTTGATGATGGGTACAAGTAAAGATGAACATGACCGAAATTTGTTTAAAGTTTTAAGCATCTTGCAAGATAAAGGTATGACTGCTGAGTACAGAAAGTGTAAATTTGCAATGAAACAGGTGACGTATTTGGGTCAAGAAATCACTCAGGAAGGCATTGAACTAAAAAAAGAATTGTTGATGGCCACAAAACAAAGATGAAGTGTGAGCATTTTTGGGGTTGGTGGAATTCTATTCAAAATTTGTGAAGGATTTCTCTTCCAAAACATACATTATTAGACAATAGTTAAAACTTAAGACAAGTTTGAAAGGGACACCAAACTATCATAAAGGTTTTTTTCTCTGAAGGAGGACATTTGTAATACTCCTCATTTACAAGGTTTTGATCCCAAGTTAGCAAGTATTGTCACTACTGATGCCAGTGGGAGGGGCATAGGTGCTGTCTTCACCCAAAGGAACAACTGTGGCACCCAGGACATCATTGCTTTTGCTTCGCGCTCCTTAACTCTACAGCGGAAAAATATTCTGTACATAAGCGTGAGGCACTTGCGTGTCTGTAGGGACTGGAGCACTTCCACCAGTTTGTTTGGGGGTAAGAAAGTTTTACTACGTAGTGATCACAAAACACTCACAAGAGTATTAATCACTAAGGGGTTGTACACTGCTTCACCCAGGCAAGCTCGCATGTCAGTGAGACTGTTAGATTTTGACTATGATGTGCTAAGAATGTTGTTGCTGACTTCCTCAGCCCGTTGCTCCTTCCCATGAGTGATAATGTTGAGAACATGGGGGAGGAGTTTTGCGTTGCTTATATTACTGAGGAATTCCCTGGCATTTCAAAGGAAGAGGGAAAAAGACACAAGAACAGGACGCAATTATGCAAGAAATGAGCAAGATGATACTTGAAGGGTGGCCAGTAAAGAAAGACATATGTAAGGAACTAAGAACATTTTGGAAACTTAGACATGAGTTGTCGTTAGAAGGGGGTCTAGTGTTAAGACAAGTAAAGTGGTACCCCCCGGAAGTATTAAGAGGTAAAATCTTAGAGAATAAAAACTAAGGGCAGAGTTAAGCACTGGTATTGGTGGCCTGGTTGCAACTTAGCGATCGAAAGGAAAGTAAGGAGTTGTGTACAGTGTGAAAATTCAGACAAGTCACAAGTTACGTTCAGGCCAATGTTACACCCCTTGCCCAGCCCAGGTATACCCAGGGAGAGAATAGGCATTGAGTGAATGGTACCTATATGGGAGCAAGGAGAACAGGTGTACATCGTTGTGCTTATAGATCCCTTCTCTAAGTGGCCTGAAGTCGACATACTCCGCAAGACGTATTCAGGAAACATTATCAGGTTCCTTGACAAAGTTTTTACAAGAGAGGGTTTACCTAAGTACATTGTGAGTGACAACGTTCCACAGATCACCTCTAATAACTTCAAAAAGTACCTTGAAAGGAATGGTATTGTACATAAGATGACTTCTGTGTACCATCCTGCTGGGAACGGTACAGTGGAACGGTTTAATCGGATGGTTAAAGGAATTGTACAGTTCGCTAAAAATAATGGATTGGCCTGGAGAAATGAATTGTATAAAATTGTATGGGCGTACACAGTAACTCCCAGTGAGAGCACGGCTTCCAGTCCCTTTGAATTGATGACAGGAAGACCTCCCATGTCGAAAGAAAATGTTAGATGGATGGAAATAGCCGAGTCGAGTGGTCTCCTGCGATTGTGAAGGAGAATTTGTTACATGCCCAGAGTATGTGCAAGGAACGACACGACACGAGATACAAATGTAAGCCAGTGGCCCTCACTGTGAGTGATTTAGTAAGAGTCAAGCGGAGTGGATTCATTGAGAAAGGGCAGAGCCGTTATACCCAGCCATTTTCTGTGAAGAAAATTCTTTGCAATTTTACGTTACTTAGCGAAGGCAAGGTGTGGCATGTGTCTGCACTTTCTGTGTGCAAGAGAACGAAGTGTGGGGCACTTGTCAATGATGAGTTAAGCACTTCTCAGGAACAAGATCAACGTGTGCCAGATGATGCTATACACAGTAAACAATGTACCAAGTGGATGTATGAAGATGATTTTGACATAGACAAAGGTTGTGGGAACATACAGCCACGTGACTGTGACGTTTCCTCGGCCCAAATTTAGAGCCACAAGAGAGTTCAGCTAACCATGCCATCGAATCGGGGGTGGTTCAGGTTGATGGTGCCTCAAATAAACCTGTAAGATGTGAGAGTCCATCTAGAGGTTACGTTGCAGAAAAAAACAGTATGAGCAGTCGTGTTCGAGTGATTGTTAAACCTAGTAGGTTTAAGGATTTTGAGTGCTACTAGTGGCTTGCCACTTCGGACACATTTTTCTTGCCATGTTACCTAGTGTTAATACTCAAGTTAAGCTTTTACGTACTTTTCATTTTTGTTGTAATTATATAACTCTCTTCCTTCCATTCCCACCTGACCTTCTACTAGTCTCCCACTCTTCCCCTCCCTTCTCTTTTCCTCGAGGGAGGAGATGTGTTGTGTTGGTATCCTCGTTCCAGAACCTTCCACCCTTTTCCCTCTTAGGCCCCTGTACTTTCCTTGCGCACTTACCTCCATTATGATGTAATCAGCTCGGCGTTCTAGAACACCAGCTGATTGTTGAGTCAGTTAAAGGAAATATGTTGGGGAGTTGGCACTTTGTGTTTTTCTGCACTGTCCTCCCTTTCTGGTGTGTTGTTATTACATCTGTAAATAAAGCCTACATCTTGGAACATGGTGTTTTTGTCTTTACACTTAACACACTCTAGAACACAACACTGCACACCAAGTTATCTCTGTTTGTCTTTATTCATGGTATTTTATATACAATTAACCCAGACTACATTGAATTTTGTCCTGATAACGACCCTACATCTACAGATTGAAATGTCTTTGACAATTAATACAGAACCAGTTTCATGAATTGTCTTTGTAATAATTGGGCTGCATTTCTACTTTAACATTGTGATACAAACAATTCATAAATTAAAATCACAGATATGTATCGTGCTTGCCTCAGCACTGAGCACTTTGTGCTCAATTCGCGATTTGCTCACCTCACCGTTATTTTTGTAAGTATTGTTTGGTCGACATTATTTATTATTAAAGCATTGTTTTGAATTCACAAATTCATGATAATTGAGTGAACGCTTTTGCTCTCAAAGGGACAACTTTGTCGTGAAATATTAGCCTTCCCTGGACCCTATGGATTCCAGAGTTTTCCTAGGTTATAAAATGCGCATTCCAAGCTCAGCAGCCCTCTGAATACAGCGTGAAGGTGGGCCCGATGGGTCCCTGAGAGAGCCAGACCTCAGTGTGACGCAGCGCTGCTCCACGACCAGGCCGCACGCAGGCGACGTACGTAAGTCCGCAATTCTCGGCAGTGCCTGATCTTCGTGTCACGCTGCCCTGCTTCCGTCCGGAACACCCAGGAGAGAAGGCCTGATTGCAGATTTTACAGTAAGAAGGCACCACCTGATACCCCTGGATGTGTTATTCTGTGCCGACTGTAATGTTGGTGGCAATGTGGGAAACAGCTGTTGCGAAGGATACCCTCACACCTTTTGTTATTTGCACGTTATCTTTATTTCTTACGTGACACACGGGAGCGCCGGAGCGGTGCTCGGTTCTCTTCAGAATCGGCGCGCCTAATGCCGAAAATTGCCGCCGCCGGAAGTCCGCTGACGTCACACGCAGTGTGCGTCAAACAGACTAGACCGCTACACCACATCTCCCCCTTTATAACCAAAACAACAACACAACAACAACACCCCTTAGAACTTGTACAGTCTTACTTGCTGTCCATAATGAACTCCCCAAATCTCCTGGGCAGATTGATTCTCCTGCCGCACTGTGTCCACCTACTGCGATCGCCAGTACTCGGAGTGGAAGCGTCATTCCCCGGGCTGGGTGCATCTCCACCGTCCCTGCGTTCTGCTTCTCTCCACCCTTCCAGATCTATCCCCTCCTGGGTGCTGGACGCCTGTTCTCTCGTCTCCTCTCTCGCTCCTTGCCCTGTTCCCGGTTGTGAACTGCTCCCTACTTCCTTGGAACTCTCCGGGTTTACTTCATTGCTCCACTGGTCGCTAGCTGCTAAGGTGTTATCTGACTCCACTACATCATTATTTGTGTCTGTTGACGTACATCTCGCCATGCGATCTTGCGACCATATCTTCCCGTCGCTGAGGAGAGCTGACCTGGAGTATGGTTCCATCACTTGAAGCAGAGGTGTGAACTTACTATCTCCCTTCTTCCTTTGTGTAGGTAGTTTGATTCTCACCCATTCGCCCTTCTCGAGTGTGACCTCCTTGGTGTTGTGCTTCGCATCGTAGTGCTCTGTGTACACTGTCTGGGCTTTCTCTAAGTTCTTACGTACCACCGCTGGGGACCAGTGGCTTTGCCCCGTGAGGCGTTTCCATGCCACATTGTCCTTAGTGAATGGCTCCCTTCCTCTCAAGACTCGGAACGGACTGTACCCCGTGGTGGTAGGTGTTATCCGATAGGCCCACATCAGCCGTTTCAGCTCCTCCTCCCAGTTGATGCCTTGGCTGATCGCTGCCTGCACCGATCCCATGATCACCCGGTTAAATCTCTCCGCTGATCCATTTCCTGCCGGGTGGTATATTGGTGTGTGTCGTACAGCGATGCCGTTCCTGTGCATGAAGGCTTCCCATTTACTTGATGTGAATTGCAGGCCATTGTCACTCAGAATGCCTTTGGGGATCCCTTCTCTTATAAAGATGTCTGTTAGGAATTCCAGTATTGTTTCCGTTTCGGTGTTATCAGCCACTTGGATCTCCGGCCACTTGGAGTAACGATCTATTACAACTGTGATGTATTTCTGGGTGCCGTTCGTGTCTTGTATAGGTCCCAGGATGTCAATGGAAATCTCTTCCCATGGGTTTTCCGGACAGTCGTATCTCCCTAGGGGCGGGCGTAATAATTTCTGGGTCTTGTCCGCATTGCTGCATTGTTCACACGCCCTTAAATGTCTTTCTACCATCATGTCCATCCCCGGCCACCAGTAGTCTTCTTTTGCTCTCCATTTTGTTTTTACGATCCCTAAGTGGCCTTCATGTGTGATGGATACAATACGGTGTCTCAAGGTGTTCGGAGGGACGACTTTAGTGCCCCTTAACAAGAACCATGGTTTGTACCCTACGGACAATTCTTCTCGGACTTCCCAATACTGTTTCAATTCTTCCTCCAACAACCTCTTGTCCGGCCATCCGTTAGTCACATACGCCTTTACTGCACTTATTTTCTCGTCCTTGTCGTATTCGGTTTCCCATTCCTGGGCGCTTATGGCTCTTTCTGGATCTCCTGTAAACGCAACCGCGTAGTCCTCCCATTCTCCTTCTTCTTGGACCTCCGCGGTCTCTTTGGATGCTGCCCTACTCAAGAAGTCGGCCACCTTGTTCTTGTGTCCTGGTAGATACTCCACATCATATACATAATCTAGTAGCCTTAGTGTCATCTTGACAATCCGCGGGGTGGCATGCTCATGCCCGCAGGACGTGAGGACCTTCACTAAGGGTTTATGGTCGGTGCGCAACAGGAACCTTCCGCCCCACAGGAACTGCCGGAATCTCTCCATTGCCCACACTGCCGGAGCATCTCCTTCTCAATGACACTAAATTTTCTCTCGTTGGGGGCTAATGCTCTGGACGCAAAACTTATCGTGGTGATTACTCCTTCTGTGGACCTTTGCGTGAGCACCGCCCCTAGTCCTTGGTCGCTAGCGTCAGTGGTTAACATGGTCTGCGCATCTGGGTCGAACCCATGTATGGGTACTGCCTCACTGATATTTCTTTTCATGTCCTCAAACTGTTGTTGCTCTTCCGTTCATTGGAACGTAGATTTGTCCTTCAGGAGTGACCGCATATTATGGGTCTTGGATGCAAAGTGTGGAACGAATTTACTATAAAACTCTGCCATACCCAGGAAGGTTCGGACGTCCTCCCTGTTCTTGGGTGTAGGGGCATCCCTTATTGCTGCGACGTTGGACGCCTTCGGTTCGATGCCGTGTTGACTTATCTTGTGCCCTAAATACGTGACCTTGTTCACTCCGAACTTGCATTTGTCCCATTGGGCGGTGAGTCAGTTTTGCATTAATATGGTTAGTACTTCCTTCAACTTCATGTTGTGGTCCGCTTTGGATGCTCCCATTACCAATATGTCGTCCTGGAAATATTGGATACCTTCTTTCTTGTGGAACAACTTGTGCATCAGTTTTTGAAATACAGCGGCCGCTGAGGCAAGTCCGAATGGCATCCTTAAGAACTTGTAGCATCCGAACGGTGTGATAAACGATGTCAAATGGTTGCAGGATCGATGTAAGGCAATCTGATGGTAAGCGGATGTCAAATCTATGGTGGAGAACCATTTTGCTCCCTACGTTCTGGCTAACATTTCGTTGATCTTGGGAAGCGGGAACTTGTCTAACACAATGTTTTTGTTAAGTTCTCTTAGGTCAACACACAACCTCACCTTCCCATTGGGTTTCTGCTCTACAACCAAGGGTGCCAACCATTCCGCATTGTCGATCGCCTCTATCACTCCGTTGTCCTCCAGTCTCTGCAACTCTTCCTGTACCGCTGTCCTGGTCTGGAATGGAATGTTGCGTTCTTTGTGGGACATCGGTTGGGCCCCCTCCCTCAGATGAATTCTATGCGTGAACTTCGCCATGCGGCCTATGGAGTCTCTGAAGACTTCCGGAAATTCTTCCTTCCATCGCTGTGCTTCGTATTCTGGTCCCTCTTCGGTCATGAGGACTTGCGTGTGTCCTCCTGGGTTCAACTTCATTCCCAGGCTCCCTGGTCTTTCCAGCCCAGTACCGACGGTCCTTTTTCGGCCACGTATAGTTTCCCTTCGCATGTTCTGCTCTTGAACTCAAGGGATAAAGGGCAAAATCCCACCATGGGAATGGGCTCTCCGGTGAATGTCACTGGGTGGATGTCTGTGGGCCTTAGGTGATAACTTGTTCTCGTTACAAGCTCCTTCTCCCATAATTTCCTCTGGATAATCGTGTAGGGTGACCCCGAATTAGCTACCATGGTCACTCGTACCCCACCAATCGTCATATCACACTTTGGCTTCTTGTCAGCGGTGCACTCTATGCCTAGAACTTGCTCTTCCACTATCAAGATCTCGTCTTCATCCTCCTCATTCTCTTCTTCTTCCTCCTTGCGCGGCCCTTGTCCCACATACTTTACTTCGTTTCTAGGGGACTTCCTCCTGCACACTTTCTCGTAGTGTCCCAATAGTCCACAATATGCGCACTTGGCGCCGAATGCAGGACCGCCTTTGTCGTTGGCGGTATGAGTGCCGCTGCCGCATCTATAGCAGGCATTCTTACTCCAATTCCGTTGTCCTTGTGGTCTTGCGGTTCTTGAATTGTACTTTTTGTAGTTCCGCGCTCCTTGCTGTCCTGGTGGTTGCTTACTGTCATGTGTCTTCCGGTCCTCAACTTTGTACACCGCTTGCTCTTGATTGCCTTCACGTTTGGCAGCTTCTGCGCACCTCTTGGTCAACTCTGCCTTTTTTACTAAGGCCACAACTATCTTCAAAGGTGCATCGTCATTGGTCCACAGCTTCTCTTGAATGGAGGAATTCACCGTGTGCATGATAATTTGATTCTTCCTGCAAGGTTCCAAATTTGCACGTTAGGGCCAATTTCTGTAATGCCGCCACATATTCGTCGACCGATTCCCCTTTGTTTTGCTTCCTGTGGTAGAAATTATACCGATCTATCGCTGTGCATACCATGGGGCGGTAGTGGGCGTCAAGGTCTTCTAGTGTGTGTCGGAACACATCATCATCCGTTGCTGGTCTTTCCTCTTTCACCAGGTCTTGGTAAACTCTTTGTCCTGCCGGGCCCAAATGATGAAGGAGAATTTTCTTCCGCCGTGTACTCGTGAACTCTGCTTCCCCCTCCTCTTCTAGCGCTGAGAGGTAGTTCAGGAAGTACTGTTTCCAGTCCTCCCACGGCATCTCGGGTTCCCCTGCTTTTGCCAGGAATGGCACTGGGTTCACCAGCGAGAATGTCTGAGCGCTCATTTTCTCCCCGTCGGTGGCACGTTTCTTTATAGGGGCAGATTTGTTTGGGAGCTCTGCCACCTGGGCGGCCCTGCTACTCGCGTCATCTTCCTGGCTGGATTCTCTACTCTCCGGGTGGCTTCCGCTTATCTCCTCCAGGTTGCAGGACACCCCTGCTGGGGACTAAAGGCTGATGGGCTCTCTCTTCCCCGTGGGCGACTTGGGGACATTAACCAGGGGCCCTTACTTGCAGGTTGGCTGGCTCCTGGGGTTGTAACTGCGCTGTGTCCCTGGGCTTGCTTTGCTGTGGCGCGCGCTGGAGCCGTGGCCCTCTTACCGCTGCTCTGCCGCGCTCCCGTCGACGTGCTCCTGGTGTGTGTACTGCCGGGATCACGACCTCCCACGTGGGCTGCAACTGGAGTGCAGGTCGCCTCCTCACCACCTCGTCGCCATTGTAATGTTGGTGGCAATGTGGGAAACAGCTGTGGCGAAGGATACCCTCACACCTTTTGTTATTTGTACGTTATCTTTATTTCTTACTTGACACACGGGAGCGCCGGAGCGGTGCTCCGTTCTCTTCAGAATCGGCGCGCCTAATGCCGAAAATGGCCGCCGCCGGAAGTCCGCTGACGTCACACGCAGTGTGCGTTAAACAGACTAGACCGCTACACCACACCGACAATCTTCTCTTACATGTGCTGAAGGTTCTGTCCTTCCTTCTGACAATGAGTTGTCTTCGGCCAGTGATGGAAGAGTGTAGGTTGCCCATACGGTAGGTGCCGCTTCACCAAATAGTAAGAAGGGGCAGGCAATACCACTGGTATACCAGTGCTTAATGTTAGCCAGTGGTTTGCGATGCTCGGCACCGGCACTTAATTATCAACACCGGTCCTTATAACAGTCTGCCACATGGCGCTGTTTGTCTAATTCAGAGATAAGCACAACAGTTGTTTATTAATCCACTATCCATTAAAATGACTGATACCTGATGCCCAAGCTATTTTATATCTTTGGGGGCTTGGAATAGTCTGACTGTCACACGTTTATGAGTGTGATGGTTAGTAGTGATTGCAATGCCATTGGCAGCGTTGGCAGGGGCAATGGGTGGTGCTAGCTGAAGTGACCTCCTGACAAGAAGTCTTCGTCCAGGCAGTGGGTCACCCATTTTCTAAACCAAATACATCAATCTGTTCCCAGAGAGGGAATTTCGAAAAGCATAACACACAGTAGCAAAAACGGCACCCCAAGACAGGTAAAAATCCACGAGAAATTATGTTAACTTTAAGGACGTGTGTTGCATACTTGTGATAAGGTGTCCAAATATGGAAAATAAGTCGTAGGCAAAAAAGAAGGGTTACTGCACAAACCAACATGGAAAACAGACTCAGAAAATTAATGCTGTTTTCATGTCTACTATGGAATGTAGTAGTAGGATTTAGAAAGCTGCCAGCACTTGAGCTGTTTGGGCAGCTCTCTGACAGTTGAAACTGGCCTTCTTCAACAACTGAGCTCTACGGCACATATGTCGTTTTATGTATGAACTGCCAGTTAAATTCAGATTTTAAAAAAACGTGCAGTACGTGGCAGAGCTTTGAAGACATCCTTTCTTACCCACAAGCAAAATGCATACCTTTCTCAGTGCATGTTCAGAGCACCCGCTGTTCTTGCTGCTCACCACCTCTCTACTCACTCTCACAGGCCTTATGACACTGGATGAACACAACAAATTCGAGAACCTGAGCTCTCCCCATAACAAATTCTGGATCCCATGTGTCTGGTTCGCGAACCTGGCAGTCAAGGCTCGGAACGAGGGGAGGATTAGGGACAACATGGATCTGCATCTCATTCTGAACGTGAGTCCAGGCCATTGTTGCTTTAGAGGTGTCAGGAGCGAGCAAGGAAGGCTTAGAAACCTGGCTATAGAGAGGAAAGCATGGAGTGAATGAAAGTGATGGGGACAGAGCGGGAGGGAGAGGCAGTTGGATAGTTGACTGTCCAGATGGATAAATGAGAGTCAGGTAGATGTTCAAGTTGCAAAAATATCAGGGTAGGGGTCTGGAATCACTGCTACAAAAAGCATTTTTCAAGCTAGCGCTTGTCTGAATTAGGAGCACGTGGTGTGGTGAAAGAGTAAAACCTGACGCCAACTACTAGCAACTCACAGTAAACCATCAGCAACCATTGAACTAGTTACTCCTCACCCCTCACAGCTAACTACCCTGCGTCCGGACTTGAACTGGAAGAATCAATCTTCCTCTACGTATTCACAAGAAATTTTAAAAAACGACAAGTCACTCTTTATGTGTAAAAGTGGATATCATAAGTCACCATAATCATCGAAATAGAAAACACCCCAAATAAATAAACTTATCAACAAGTGGATAAGGAGTTTGATGGAAGAAAGACATATAGGTGGGTAGTTTGGTTTTTGGAGGCAGTTGTGCATGAATGGAGGGGTCAATAAAAGTGGCAAGAGTCAGATGGATGAATGCAGAGGGTAGATGGAGTAGTTTGGCAAGAGACCACTTGGGTGTCTGATTACTAAATCAAGGCCAAGGAACATCTGTCCTCCTTCAGAAGGGTGTTTGTCAGATGTTGCTTATGTTGGCAGTGGTAATGCTTTCAGTGATGGAAGCTATCCCAGGTGCTAAATGTAGGGAAGGCAGACTTGTGGGGTGGACACCAGTCAAAGTTATCATGTGTGTTTCTAACAGTCTCTTCACTTACAGGAACTAAACTCCCTGCGGACACAATGTGGAAAGCTTTATGGATACGACTGGATCAGTGTGCCCCTGGTGTACACACAGGTGAGAACAAGGCTCTGCGGCATGGATCAAACTTACAGATACTGTGAGGCACACTTTGCTAGTCTGCCAATTCCTCCACTTGCTCTGATTTTGTAGACTAGTGTCCAGTGCAGTGTCTTTTACTGTAGGCCTTCTCCTTCACAATACGCATCTGTTTTTGAAAAAACAACAGGAGAGGGCTGACAAGAACTTATGCCACGCCATCTTACACAAGCAAGGTTTGAATTAAAACTGCACCTTGTCTGTACCTAGAACAAGATGGTGACTGCACTAAGCAATCTCGGAGGGCTCCTTTGTTGGCCATGTCTGGAGCAGAAGCAAGGCCACATGGAGAAAGCAGTATATTGGAAATGTTTTCTAACACATCATGTATAGGTTCCCTTGCAGGTATTATGTGAGTTCCTTGTCATGCATTGTTGGTAATTGCAGAAGTTCCAATTGCTAGCTCTGCACTTCACTGACAGAGTCCAACGTGACAGGAATGTGCATGGGTATGCTTGTTGCTCTATGCGTTTACCTAGCAGTTCCTGGCACTCTGACTGCTTCCTGTGGGTGTGGGGAACAGCAATGTGTGTATGGCATTTTCTGATTCTGTAAAAGGTCAGACAAGCATAAACATTAGGTTTGCTTCTCTGAGCACCCTGGAATGCAATCCGGTAAATTTAAATTGAAAGCCTGTAAGAGCAAGTGGTACCCCAAAATTTAAGACACCCCACACCTGACCTAAATTAAAAGTCCCTCATTTACTGGACCAGCGATGGTGTTAAACCTCAATTTAATGTGGCAACGAGTCTCCACATTAAGGCACCTCCCATAGCATCGGAAATACAATTTATTCAGTCAATGCCATGAAGGCTCTTGCTGTAAAGTTATACGGAAAATTCAAAAATCAGAAATTATTCTAGGTCCCAAGTGGGCAGCAAAATTGGGAGATTAACTGACAGTATCCCTAGTAGAACAGAAAAGTCTTCTGGTTCACCCCCCAAATCGAGGGTTTTTATACATTATTTTTGCATATGATTTTACAGAATCTGCAGGCTCAATGTGTTGTGAGCAAATGTAGTATTTTGTCAGCAAATCAAAGCACATGAAAAATACACGCCATATTTCCTACCCACCTGTTCTGCTTGGGTTTTCGGATCAGATAGAACCCGCTCATCAGAGCCTCTCTAACCCAGCCAGAACGTTACCCCCTCCCTAGGGCCTATTCACAATAAGTAACCACATGTATATACCACCTAAGGACAGGGAATTCCTACTATATATATATATATATATACCAAGACCTCTTATAATCGGCGGCCTCGCAATCCCATACGGATCCAGACCTCTCTGCCCATACGACAGTATCACAAGTGGCGGCCTCGCGATCCCATACGGATCCAGACCTCTCTACCCAGACGGCAGTCTCAGACACAAGTGGCGGCCTCGCGATCCCATACGGATCCAGGACTTCCTACCCAGACGGCAGCCTCAGACACAAGTGGCGGCCTCGCGATCCCATACGGATCCAGGACTTCCTACCCAGACGGCAGCCTCAGACACAAGTGGCGGCCTCGCGATCCCATACGGATCCAGGACTTCCTACCCAGACGGCAGCCTCAGCACAAGTGGCGGCCTCGCGATCCCATACGGATCCAGACCTCTCTACCCAGACGGCAGTATCAGCACAATCGGCGGCCTCACGATCCCATACGGATCCAGACCTCTCTACCCAGACGGCAGTATCAGCACAATCGGCGGCCTCGCGATCCCATACGGATCCAGACCTCTCTGCCCATACGACAGTATCACAAGTGGCGGCCTCGCGATCCCATACGGATCCAGACCTCTCTACCCAGACGGCAGTATCAGCACAAGTTCATCCTATGATCACCATAACATACAGGAAGGGAATCAGTCTCACTATTCATCAGATCACACAAGGATTGCTAGTTCAAGCACAGCCTGTTCTCTGGTTCGAGGGGCTCCTCTCTCCCTTATTCAGTTACCACTTACCTGATCAGGGTTAACATCTGTTCATGTCAAGTCACAGCTGACTAGAAGAATAGGCTACCCTCTTATACAAGAACACGCAGCACATGTTGGTTCACTACAAACTGGGTACTTTATTACTCATTACATGCGCAATCACATAACATTACAATATAACACATAACCTGCAAAGAAAAGTGAAAGATTAAGTTGTACACTCTAATAAGAAAGGGGTCGACATCACCTTAGTAGTGTGTAGCCTGCACTCAATGGTCATCTAGGTTCCCTTCTCGTCTGTGCCTCGGCTCGCCTGGAAGTCACACCTCCGCAGTCACGGATCTGTTCCCTTCACCCTTCTCCGAGTCACTGGGACCTCTTCCTCATCGGCTACTCTCTCCTCTCTGGCTATTCTGCCAGAAGAGTATCTGTCTCTCGGTTTTTCTCCGCCTTCAAGATGGCGTCTGTCTTCCCTGGAATAAGTAGTAGCTTTACTGCTAACGGCTAGATGCCGCCTACGGACTGAAACAAGTGCCAAGTAACTGCCTCAGACTTTCACTAATATAGAGGTGCGTTTCCTCATGGAAAATTCCGGCCCGTAACCTGCCGCCCACCAAATTCTTGTACCTCCCCGTACCAAGGACACGTTCCCAGCCGGCCGGCCTGATGTAGTGTCTTCGGCATGAAGAAAAATACAATCCTTCGATAAGGGCCGGCCTGAACCGGTTCTCTCCAAGCGAATAACACCTCATAACTAAAACATTACATTTGACCTAGAAGCATCCCAAGCTGCCGGAGCAGAAAGAAAGATGGAGTCTCTCCCGTTTAAGGCCTACCAGGCCTGAATTCAGCACGGCTCCATGAAATACCCTCCCTACAGGACAGGTTATCCCTAATACTAACAAATCTATCCCCTAGGCTATGTGTGCAAGCCCTGATCTATGGGGAAGAGCACAGGATCATGTCGAAGTGCCTAGTAAATAGGCTCCATTCACTACTCTAACCCTTAGACTTGGATGGTAAGAGACTGAAGTCACATTAATCACCCTTCAACACAAGAAGGCCGGGAAAATCGAGCAGTACATTTCACCCTTGACTTCAGTCTATTATACAGCCATTAAACAGAACTAACATCTGTGGAAGAATAATATGAAACAAAACTAACTGATCTATGTCTAGTACCAGGTGTGCAGAATTGAAGTAGTGAAGGAATACACTGAATAAAGCAACAGATAGAAATCAAAATGGCGATAGTAATCAGAATACCTCCTAATATTTGACGTAACATATACAAATCAGGTAACCAATTAAAGAGCCAGTCAAACCAGCCCTGGTCAATGTGTTTTCTAACTTCTTCTGTCAAGTCATGTAGCTTATTAATGTGAGCTCGAATGGATTGTGTATGATCAGACAAGTTAAAACAACAAAGACCCTCAAAATCAGAACAATCGTGTCTATGTTTAAGCAAAAGATAATCAATGGCCGCTCGATTTTGCAAGATAGCTCTGCGTTCACCCTGGGCGTCTAATAGCATGTCAGACAGGACTGTAGAAGTATGATTAATGGATTTCACCATCCAGCAGGCCATTTTCTCAATAGATTTGGTATTATGAACTGCCAAAGCAGGAACACCAATAATTGAAATAGCCAGGCTAAGGTATTCAGACTTAGAATATAAATGCAAAGATGAGTCACAATCCTCCTGTAACCTCACTGTATCTCGAATCACACGAGAGTTGGCATTCGGATGTGATGAAAACATCAATAAACTCAGTCTAGTAATGGCACAAGGGCCTCCAGAAATATTTGCGGGGACATATGGCCAGGAAGTATTACCACATGAGAAAAGCCATCCGGCAGGTAGTAACATCGTGCGATAATGACTGGGGGCAACTACCAAACTCTTGCAAGTCATGTTATTCTGAACAGAAGTACATGTTTTCGGTGTCCTTTGAAGGCACAAAGTTCGTTCATGAGCGGTGAATGAAGTGGCACCTTTCAATTTTAAACGCATACATTCAGAAATTGCACTAGGATTACACGTAAGGAAAAAACACAAATCACCCTGTGTGATATTATAGGTAACTATTTGGGACTGGATGGGGGGGATCGGGTCTGACAGTTCAGTACACAAGGGGCAATACTCATGGGTAGCAAAATCGCCCAGAAGAACATTGGGGCGAGCATTCGATATATGGAAAATATGAGTCAAAGTCTCCAACGAAGCAGGGACAGCAACCAAACAAGTTGCCAAAATGTCATTCACTGATCTCATCGGTGTCAAGCAGAAATGAGGGGCTTTAGTCACCCGTTTCGCTAGTGAAGTCCAAAAGTTCGACGACGAATCCCACGCAGCGAAGGAACGCGACACTCGGGTTCTCAACTCATCCCGGGTTGATGGGATCCCTCCTCTCTCGTCGTACCAGCCCAAAAACAGTCCAACGCCGACACATCCTGCAGCAACAGTCCAAAGAATGATCTGAAAGAGAATCAAATACAGGCATTATTCATTCTCGTAAGTAACATTTGTCAGCCGGGGCTGCTTCCCAGCTATCTTTCCCTGGTCTCATAACTAAAATGGTATTGTCTTGACCGGTTGCAATGACCTCTGCTTGTTCAGGGGGATTCTTAGGCGACTGCACCCAAACTCTGGCCCCAGGATTATCTGTGGAGCCAAAACCTTTCTGGCCTCGTACAGTTAGCAACGTTGGGGCAGTGCCTTTCGTTATCTCACCACTGAAAACAGGCATTATTAGCAATTGAGCCACTCGGTCAGTTTGATGTATCAGTAAGTCAACCTCACTGCTATTCAGCAGGAGCACCTTAATCTCTCCCTGATAATCACTGTCAATGATTCCTCCAAGCACCTGAATGCCTTTTACAGCCAGCCCCGATCTAGGGGCGATTAATCCGAAATTCCCAGTTGGTATATGAACACCAACACCAGTTTCAATGATGACCCGATCTTTACTTTTTATAACGGTGTCATCCATGGCATGCAAGTCTAAACCTGATTCAAAATCAATAGCCCTTGGGGAAAGGGGCGATTCAAAAAGTCTCGCCAATTCTTATACTTGTCATCTGTTAATTTTCGTAATTGGTCCTTCAGCAGGCCATTCAACCTCTCCACAAGACCCGAGGCCTGTGGATAATATGGTATATGAAACACCCATTCAATATTGTTTTCCACACAGAATTCCTGTACCAATCTTCCACGAAAATGGGATGCATTATCAGATTGAATTTGGAATGGCACACCATAATACATCATAATCAATTCCAATGTTTTAATGGTATTCAATTGGGTAGCTTGCTTACAGGGAAGGGCCACCAGCAGGCCACTGTATGTATCAACAATAGTGCAAACATATTGACAATTCCTACTCATAGGAAGTGGGCCGATGTAATCAATCTGCCAAATTTGAGCGGGCAATTTCCCGCGATGCAAATGACCTTTAACAATTTGGGGCACTTTACACTGCCTGATATGCTGACAAATGGGACAATGTAGAATAACATTTTTGATTGAATCTAGGGGAATATAAATTCCTCGATCAGCAGCCCACCTGCTAGTGGCTTTCTCTCCAAAGTGTCCTGCTTTCTGGTGGGCCCATTTTGCCAATCCCGCAATATCAGAATCTTGCCTGTCCACCACTGCCTCAGCAATTTTAGATTTCTCATCTGCAATGTTATGAAAAAATTTGTCAAGAGAGTCTATCGGGGTATGAGCATCCACATGGAAGATTGTAACAGTACTCTGTGGGAGCATTTCCCAAATCTCCTGCCATAATTCTTTTCCCCACAGTTCTTTTGAATGCAATTTCCAACTACGGGAATGCCAAGTCGGTAACCAAACTGCCAGTCCATTGGCAGTAGACCAGGAATCGGTGAAAATATGACATGTACCAGGTAACTCTTGTTTCAGAACTTGATAAACAGCATAGAGTTCAGCAAATTGACTGCTCTTACCCTCACCAGTTGTGCTCAGCAATTTCTGTGTGATCGGATTATAGGACACCGCCTTCCAATGCCGTTTCGTCCCTATGAACCTTGCTGAACCATCCGTAAACCAGACATGGTTTCTGTCCTCTGCGGACAAATCATCAAAAGGTCTACCCCACTTAACAGGAGACTCCTGTACTAAAGGTACGGAACATTCACTCTCAGTCTCAGTCGATGGCGCTCGCGCCACCTGCTCATGCAAAGATGCAACTCCTTTTTGTCCCACACGTGCCCTGTCTTGTATATACCATTTCCATTTAATCACACTCGCCTCTTGAGCGTGTCCAATTCGGTGAGTTTTCGGCGAACTCATAACCCACTGCATGATAGGAATTTCAGGTCGCAAAACTATATCATGTCCCAAAGTCAATTGCTCGGTATCCACCAGAGCCCAATAACATGCAAGTAACTGTTTCTCAAAAGGTGTATAACGCTCACCAGCATCAGGTAACTTTTTGGTCCAGAAACCTAACGGTACTCTACTCTTGCCTTGTTTCTGCCACAAACTCCAATTCGCATAAAGGCCTTGTACAGATACATTCAAATCCACATCACCATCACGTACAGGCCATAAATCCAGAGCATGCTGAATTGCTTCTTTTGCCAGACTGAACGCATCTTGCTGTGGTTTATCCCATTCAAATGCATTCTTTTTACGCGTGACACGGTACAAAGGGGCCAATATTTGACTCAAATGAGGAATATGCTGGCGCCAAAAACCAAACAGACCAATGAAGCTTTGGGCTTCTTTCCTATTCCTCGGAACTGCAAAATCAAGAATTTTCTGTTTAACCTGAGGGATCACTTCTCGGTGCCCCTCATGCCAATTAATACCCAAAAATTTCACAGCCTGGGACGGACCTTGTAATTTATCCGGGTTGATTTCCCAACCTTTCTCACGCAGGCACTCAATGACTCTGTCTAATTGGGTCTGAACTACCTTTTGTGTTTCGCCTTGGATCAAAATATCATCAATATAGTGACATATCTGAATTTGCGGCTGAACTGGTACCTCAGCCAAATGCTCTGCCACCAGCCGGTGACATATCGTAGGACTATGCAAATAGCCCTGAGGAAGACTTCTAAATGTCATCTGACGCCCGTTCCACGTAAAACTGAATTGTTCCTGACACTCAGGGGCAATCGGAATCGAAAAGAAAGCATTAGCAATATCAATGGACGCATACCATGTACCTGGATGTTTTTGGATTCTTTCAATTAGGGTAATAACATCCGGTACTGCAACAGTCAAAGAGGGTGTGTGTTTATTCAATTCTCGATAATCAACAGTCATGCGCCAAGAATTATCACTCTTACGTACAGGCCAAACAGGATTATTCCAAGCAGAAGTAACTGGGGTTATAACCCCTGCATCCACCAACTCCTGAATAGTGGTACTAATCTCTTCATGACCACCTGGAATACGATACTGCTTCTGACAAACCACTTTTGTCGCCTGGGGAACTTTTATGGGGGGCATTCTTAAACGACCAACCCGTACAGGTCTGGACGATATAAAATGTGTAGTTCCAAATTGGTAACATCCATCATCTAGATGCAAAGTCATTCCCTTCAAAATATCAATTACAATTATGAATTCTAAGAGTGGCACCACTAATACAGAGTATTCTTTTCTAGGGATTCTACCTATTCTCATTTCAAGTAAAGTTTGAACTGCGGGAGTTTCCTTTCCACCTAATCCGGTAATTGTAAAAGGCTGACCCTTAAACTTCTTTGATTTTCCATGAATAAGAGTGGCCTCCGCTCCTGTATCTACCAATGCTCGGGCCCTTTGGATATTACGATGTCTCCAATAAATATCAATATCTACATAGGGTCTATTATCTCTATGAGCCCATCTGTGTACTGGAGCTTGACCTATTTCCTAGTCATTTTTACTGCATTCTGTGTACCAGGATAAATCAGGATAAAGACTCTCACGTTTCTTAGGTATCGATACCTCCTGTTCATATCCATTTCCATTACGAAATGGATTCCTGTCCTCTGCATTGTACTGCAGGTTTCGATCGGCCAATCTGTGTCGATCCTCTCTCCTGCTCAACTCAGGGGATTGATCCCTATCATCTCTACGTCTGCTGTTAACATAATCATCTCTCCCCCTTTCTCTTTCCCCCTCTCTCTCTCTGTCTCTCTCACGACGGGGGGACCAATCACGTACATAACGTCGATCATCACGACGATCAGAGCGCCCACGGCGGTCGTCATCACCGCTACCGTCAGAAAAACCACGATCACACTCAGTCGTCCGAACACGCCGGGCACCCTCCTTTCGATCCAAGCCACGTTTGCGAAACATTTCCCACAAACGAGTAGTAGTCTCACCGTCAATGTCCTCCTTCCGCACACCATCGGCCATAAGACCAGAAAAGATATCACGTCTAGTAAGTTTATTGTCACCAGGAGTACGAGTGTCAGGCCGGGACTGCCGTTCAGGTTTAAACCACTCACCCAACTCACCGAGTTGGCGTACCGATTCCAGCACCGTAGATAACACGTTACCAGTCTGATTAATCAATAAAGTCATCATGACCTGCTTATAAGCAACAGGGGAAGAACGAATAATACGATTCCGCACAGAAGATGTCAACAAACCATCAAGCAACCTGTCAGCAGTACCCAGAAAAATTGCCGTTTTCATCACCTCCTCTTTGAGACGTTGCGCAGCGTCGCGCAAAGTATACCACGGTTTGTCATTCACAGGCCAGTCAGACTCAGTAGGATATTTTTGATTACAACCCTCAGTCGCTAACTGAAGCAAAGAAATTTGACCACCACCATTAAAGTTCCGAAAATGATCTTGTACAGTAGAATCCGAACTCAAGGAACAAAACTTCAAACAATCGCCAGTATCCAACATAATACCAGCAGCGCCCAGTTCATAAAGGCGCACCATCCATGTGAGCAAGGTCTCACCAGCTCGCTGCCGAAATCGCTGCAAAATATCACTAATTTCTTGTTGAGTAAAATCCTCCAAAGAATCTAAAGAAACACCATTCGGAGCATTGGGAGACTGCTGCAACTTCCGTCGAAAAACTGGATGCACTGAGACCGCGGGACGAGCATCACAAGGAGCTCGATCAGTACACGTAGAGGGACAATCAGTGTAAGAAGCATCGACCCCACTCGAAGGACGAGCGCAATCACGGGGTGCACCATCAGAGGCGCGAGAAGCAGACTTACAATCACGGCCGGAGCGAGAGGACTCGCGCCTGGCAGACTCCTCACCCGAGGAACAAGAATCACTCGAGTTCCAGATATTACCATCCCATTCATCAGGATTCCAATCTAGTCCGGCTTTCGCCACGACCAGACGCACCTTTCGCGTCGAAACCCGACCACGCCGATTCTTGTATTTATAACGAGCAATTCGCACAGCCGCCCTCTCGGCAATAGTTTGGTAAGTCTCAAGTTTGTCAGCAAGCAACTTATTTTGACACCGCAACAAAGTATGAGAATTCTGAATCTCAACAAAGTGCGCTTCCACATCCTTATGAGATATCTGTAACTTCAACAACCTCTCATGCAGAATCCTGTACGCAGACAGAACAATCCAACCTCTGCGCCCCAAAATGGGAATCTCATCACCCTTCGATACGGGTGCCTTCTGTAAACAAGTAATCACATTAGCCGGCTCCGCCAGCTCCAAAAAAGAATTCCAATTCTCACTCAAACCAGTAGAATCAGCCCACTCACGGGCTAAGGCTTCATAAGGCGTTGAATCCCAGCCAGGGATATCAACGGGCAATTTAAAAGTAGATTTCGACTTTCTAGAAAACATCTTGGAAAAGAAAGAAGAAAAGAAAGAAAAAGAAAAGAAAGAAGAAGAAAAACTATACACACAATTATACCACAAATAATATACAAACAAAACCACGCACGCGCCGAAAGCAAACACGATACAACCACAATGCACACAGGTTTCGTAAACAGTTCGTGACGCCAAATGTTCTGCTTGGGTTTTCGGATCAGATAGAACCCGCTCATCAGAGCCTCTCTAACCCAGCCAGAACGTTACCCCCTCCCTAGGGCCTATTCACAATAAGTAACCACATGTATATACCACCTAAGGACAGGGAATTCCTACTATATATATATATATATATATATATACCAAGACCTCTTATAATCGGCGGCCTCGCGATCCCATACGGATCCAGACCTCTCTGCCCATACGACAGTATCACAAGTGGCGGCCTCGCGATCCCATACGGATCCAGACCTCTCTACCCAGACGGCAGTCTCAGACACAAGTGGCGGCCTCGCGATCCCATACGGATCCAGGACTTCCTACCCAGACGGCAGCCTCAGACACAAGTGGCGGCCTCGCGATCCCATACGGATCCAGGACTTCCTACCCAGACGGCAGCCTCAGACACAAGTGGCGGCCTCGCGATCCCATACGGATCCAGGACTTCCTACCCAGACGGCAGCCTCAGCACAAGTGGCGGCCTCGCGATCCCATACGGATCCAGACCTCTCTACCCAGATGGCAGTATCAGCACAATCGGCGGCCTCGCGATCCCATACGGATCCAGACCTCTCTACCCAGACGGCAGTATCAGCACAATCGGCGGCCTCGCGATCCCATACGGATCCAGACCTCTCTGCCCATACGACAGTATCACAAGTGGCGGCCTCACGATCCCATACGGATCCAGACCTCTCTACCCAGACGGCAGTATCAGCACAAGTTCATCCTATGATCACCATAACATACAGGAAGGGAATCAGTCTCACTATTCATCAGATCACACAAGGATTGCTAGTTCAAGCACAGCCTGTTCTCTGGTTCGAGGGGCTCCTCTCTCCCTTATTCAGTTACCACTTACCTGATCAGGGTTAACATCTGTTCATGTCAAGTCACAGCTGACTAGAAGAATAGGCTACCCTCTTATACAAGAACACGCAGCACATGTTGGTTCACTACAAACTGGGTACTTTATTACTCATTACATACGCAATCACATAACATTACAATATAACACATAACCTGCAAAGAAAAGTGAAAGATTAAGTTGTACACTCTAATAAGAAAGGGGTCGACATCACCTTAGTAGTGTGTAGCCTGCACTCAATGGTCATCTAGGTTCCCTTCTCGTCTGTGCCTCGACTCGCCTGGAAGTCACACCTCCGCAGTCACGGATCTGTTCCCTTCACCCTTCTCCGAGTCACTGGGACCTCTTCCTCATCGGCTACTCTCTCCTCTCTGGCTATTCTGCCAGAAGAGTATCTGTCTCTCGGTTTTTCTCCGCCTTCAAGATGGCGTCTGTCTTCCCTGGAATAAGTAGTAGCTTTACTGCTAACGGCTAGATGCCGCCTACGGACTGAAACAAGTGCCAAGTAACTGCCTCGGACTTTCACTAATATAGAGGTGCGTTTCCTCATGGAAAATTCCGGCCCGTAACCTGCCGCCCACCAAATTCTTGTACCTCCCCGTACCAAGGACACGTTCCCAGCCGGCCGGCCTGATGTAGTGTCTTCGGCATGAAGAAAAATACAATCCTTCGATAAGGGCCGGCCTGAACCGGTTCTCTCCAAGCGAATAACACCTCATAACTAAAACATTACATTTGACCTAGAAGCATCCCAAGCTGCCGGAGCAGAAAGAAAGATGGAGTCTCTCCCGTTTAAGGCCTACCAGGCCTGAATTCAGCACGGCTCCATGAAATACCCTCCCTACAGGACAGGTTATCCCTAATACTAACGAGTCTATCCCCTAGGCTATGTGTGCAAGCCCTGATCTATGGGGAAGAGCACAGGATCATGTCGAAGTGCCTAGTAAATAGGCTCCATTCACTACTCTAACCCTTAGACTTGGATGGTAAGAGACTGAAGTCACATTAATCACCCTTCAACACAAGAAGGCCGGGAAAATCGAGCAGTACACCACCTAAGCACTATCCCATTACATGAGTAATTATTAAGCACCCTTTATGCCAATGTTGTCCAGAGATACTAGAACAAAACTAGACACATGAACAATAATGTGTTATATGAATTAATAGCCACAGTGAACCAACAGAAAGACCTTGGTAAAAGTTTCAAGTTGTTAGAAAGTTCATTCAGAGCAAAATTACAATAAGAGTGGAAATAAACCAGTACATTTTGGCTTGACTGTGTGCTGCACACAGGAGAATAGATGGGCGGGGGAGGAGAGAAACATTAGTGGCATGGTTGACCTCCATCTTGGACACAATGGCGTTTATATGTAATTTGTGACCTAATTAACATATGTCAGGAAAACACACTTCTACACACCACATAAACTTTGTTTCAAATTAACAGTACTATATATGTATACATGTGAAATTGAGTGTGAAAATACATTCTGCGCATTGTTAATGATGCACGAAAATATAAGCTTACAAAAATCTTCTATGAGCCCAAGCATTCCCTACATATGTTGTTTTGAGCAGAGGCTACTGCTAGCCATTTTCCATGAACATAAGTAAATAATTAAAATAACTAAAATAGGGTGAATCCTCCTGCAAGGAACGGAGGAAGTAGCGGTTACCTACCATGTCATCATTGTTACTCCAAGGGTTCTTCGACAAACAGTTCTGGTGACGCTGTGATACCAGCTGTTCCATGCCAGATATTTCAAATGATACTAGAGATGGCCATCCCAATATATTTCTAGTGATGCCAAAGATACCCTACCTGATTGTTCCCGAGCAAAAACAGTTTACAGAGATCCTGTAGCTAGTAATCTTTGTGGCCCTGGAAATTACTGACAGATAACACTAAAGTCGAACACAGCTTCTGATTCAAGTGTCTGAGGAAGCCTAGATAGACCTGGTACTTAGCTTTTTCACTTCTTTGTCCTCTACCCAGGGATATTGGATGGTCTCACCACTTCCTATGGGGCTTGGATGATCTCACTCTTCCTCTTTTCCCCAAGGATCTTGCATGGTCCCAATTCATATTATGGCTCTAGAATGATCTCACCTATTTGCCTTCTTTACATTGTCCTTGTTTACTTTTATCTCTTACCCCTTATCCCATTGATCGTGGATACCATTTTTTCTACTTGGTTCAGCTGCCTAGAGACTCCACTATTCGAAAAACATATATCACACATTTTGATGAGGTCCAGGGCATAGAGCGCAAGAATGTACTCCCTGACCTTCCAAGTCTCGTCATATTTGAGCAGGGACATATTGGTCTTTCTTTGGAGAACATCCACTGTATTGAGAACCCCATTATCTCCTGAGGCACCTCTTTGAAAGCCAAGAAATGTGAGGAAAATGTTGTCACGCCTCCCTTAGGCAGGAAAAAGGTCTTAAAGTTTTGTTTGGGGCCCTTATGACAAGTTCTTTAATCCGTTGTTTTTGAATGATAGGCAGTTGGTCCCTTCGAATAAAGTGCATATGCATCAGGAGTCGTCAAACATTTACTCTGCTATGTGTGCTTTCTCATAGCGCAGCAACCACCGTATAAATCATATAGCGCCTCGTGTTCACACCATGATAGTATGGCGTAAGACATAGTCTACCAGCAGGCCTACCGAATTTGCCCACGTTTATGAAAATGTACATATTTCAGGGTGGCCTTGCTCTGTCTGCATCATCTCTTCCTGTATCCTCCCTGATCTCACCCTTTTCTTTGCTTCCTGTGGACCTTGGATGATTTCACCTCTTTCTCTATTTAGAATATTATTTGTCTCTAATGTTCCTCATTTTACCCTGGAGTTTGGCTGGCCTCTACTGGTCCTCCTATTAACCCTTTTTACCCTGGCTTGGCTTTTGTGTCCATTTTTTCCAATGGACTTTAGCTGGCATCTCATGTTGCCACGTTTACCCTTAGCCTTGGCTGACTTTTCCTGCACCTCCACTTATTCTAGATATTGTCAGACCTCTCTCCTCACTTCTTATGCCATGGATCTTATCTGGGCTCTTGCGTACCACCCTTTTAGCTTGTGCTACCATCTTTACACTTCCATTCCCCTCATTCTCAACTGATCTACTCTCTTCCTTCTCTTACCATTAACATTGGGTGGTCTCAGCTCCGTCTTCCCCTAACCACTGGCTGGACTGGCTGGACTCACCACTATTCCTAGACTTTGGCATATTTCCATGTTTCTGTGAGCCTCATATATGATCTGTCATCTTCTTCCTGTCCCAAAGGTTGTAACTGTGGCTGTGTACAGCTTCTTCCTAGCATGCCTAATAGGACGGCAGTTTCTCGACCCTTCGAAGAAGTACCCCAGCCATGAGTTGGACCTGTATGTGCCGGTATTCACACTTTTGCAGTTCTTCTTCTATGCCGGATGGTTGAAGGTGAGTTTGAATGCCGCAAACGATCTCACAAGAAATGGCCTGCTTTGACTGTTACCTGAATTCTTCTCAGTCTAGCAAATCTTTCAGAGGACTGATCAGAAGGAGAGGGATTGAATTTAAGTTTGAAGTCAGCCTTGTGAGGAAGTACAAACGAGGAGTGGCTTCACTGAAAAATACAAGGTCGAGCCTAATGACATGAGAATCCTGGCGTCAGTGATGAAGTGAGGACCTCCATAAAGGTTTATGGAGTCAGCAGTAAGGGGAGGGGGCGGGCAGGGCTCCATTAAATAAAGTCAGTGAGATGCTGCATGAGAGGTTGCAGGACTTCTGTGTGGTGCTTGATTCCTGCAAGGATGGTGAGCAGTGCTAAAATAAAGTCAACAACTAAGTGATGAGGAGGGAAGTGGCACCTTGGATGGAAGGTTGCCCCCTAGAATTCTCTGGGGCAGTTTGTTGGGAGAAAAGTGAAAACTCCATTGAAATCGCTGCTCTTATTCTGAGGTGCGTCACTGCACTAGAAACAGATCCAACATAAAAGTCAAGCAAGAAACCAATACCCGACTAAATTTAACAGTCAGATCTTTACCTATTTGCATACGTGGCGATCCTCAGCCAGCATGTGAAGGTGAAGAGGCTTAGGTGCCGATTACGATCCGTTAAAAACCGCGTACGAACCGTCGGTCGGAGCGAATTCCCCGTCCGACTCGTACCCGGTTGTAAAACTTTACAAACATGGAATTACGATTCGCACGGAAACACCATTTCCGTACGAATCGTAAAAAACACCGACCGACGAAAATATACATACGAATGTGATCCGGGAATGCTGCGACGTGACGTCGGGACGCTTTCAGGCAGCGTTTCACGAACCAGGAATTACGATTCGAACCGACAGCAGTCCGGACGGCAATATTTTCACGGCACCCAAAAAGTGCCGCAAAAGCGAAGTACGGCGCGAATCGACCAGAGTAGGTGGCCCGGTACGCGCTGACCCCCCCCCAGCCCCCGTAGGTACGCGCCGACCCCCCCCAGCCCCCGTAGGTACGCGCCGACCCCCCCCAGCCCCCGTAGGTACACGCCGACCCCCCCCCCAGCCCCCGTAGGTACGCGCCGACCCCCCCCAGCCCCCGTAGGTACGCGCCGACCCCCCCCCCAGCCCCCGTAGGTACACGCCGACCCCCCCCCCAGCCCCCGTAGGTACGCGCCGACCCCCCCCAGCCCCCGTAGGTACGCGCCGACCCCCCCGTGTGTACACCCGTGTACGGTGCGTACCCCCCCCGTGTACGCTCGAGTCGTACCCCCACCCGTGTATGTACGGTGCGTACCCCCCGTGTACGCTCGAGTCGGACCCCCCCGTGTACGCTCGAGTCGAACCCCCCCGTGTACGCTCGAGTCGAACCCCCCGTGTAGCGCTGGGGGTACGCACCGTACATACACGGGTGGGGGTACGACTCGAGCGTACACGGGGGGGTCCGACTCGAGCGTACACGGGGGGGTTCGACTCGAGCGTACACGGGGGGGTTCGACTCGAGCGTACACGGGGGGGTTCGACTCGAGTACACGGGGGGGTTCGACTCGAGCGTACACGGGGGGGTTCGACTCGAGCGTACACGGGGGGGTTCGACTCGAGCGTACACGGGGGGGTCCGACTCGAGCGTACACGGGGGGGTTCGACTCGAGCGTACACGGGGGGGTTCGACTCGAGCGTACACGGGGGGGTTCGACTCGAGCGTACACGGGGGGTTCGACTCGAGCGTACACGGGGGGGTCCGACTCGAGCGTACACGGGGGGGTACGCACCGTACATACACGGGTGGGGGTACGACTCGAGCGTACACGGGGGGGTACGCACCGTACATACACGGGTGGGGGTACGACTCGAGCGTACACGGGGGGGTCCGACTCGAGCGTACACGGGGGGGTTCGACTCGAGCGTACACGGGGGGGTCCGACTCGAGCGTACACGGGGGGGTTCGACTCGAGCGTACACGGGGGGGTTCGACTCGAGCGTACACGGGGGGGTCCGACTCGAGCGTACACGGGGGGGTTCGACTCGAGCGTACACGGGGGGGTTCGACTCGAGCGTACACGGGGGGGTCCGACTCGAGCGTACACGGGGGGGTACGCACCGTACATACACGGGTGGGGGTACGACTCGAGCGTACACGGGGGGTACGCACCGTACATACACGGGTGGGGGTACGACTCGAGCGTACACGGGGGGGTCCGACTCGAGCGTACACGGGGGGGTTCGACTCGAGCGTACACGGGGGGGTCCGACTCGAGCGTACACGGGGGGGTTCGACTCGAGCGTACACGGGGGGTTCGACTCGAGCGTACACGGGGGGGTCCGACTCGAGCGTACACGGGGGGTACGCACCGTACATACACGGGTGGGGGTACGACTCGAGCGTACACGGGGGGGTCCGACTCGAGCGTACACGGGGGGGTACGACTCGAGCGTACACGGAGGGGTCCGACTCGAGCGTACACGGGGGGGTTCGACTCGAGCGTACACGGGGGGGTTCGACTCGAGCGTACACGGGGGGGTCCGACTCGAGCGTACACGGGGGTACGCACCGTACACGGGTGTACACACAGAGTGGGTCGGCGCGTACCTACGGGGGCTGGGGGGGGGGTCGGCCCGTACCTACGGGGGCTGGGGGGGGGTCGGCCCGTACCTACGGGGGCTGGGGGGGGTACGGCACGTACCGGGCACCTGTTTGGACGTCTCCATGGTTGTTATGGGAGTTCGGTGCGGACGGTCTTTTCACCATACGGTTGTACATTCGGACGCCCGGGATGGATCGTGATTCCCCGGTCGGAGTTCACCTTTCACGTTTGTACGGTGAATCGTACGAGGACGTGTCGGACACATTTTCCGACCCGAGGACGTGTGGGGAAATATTCCCAGTGCGGTTCGTATGGACTTTTTACCATGCGAATCGTGATTGCCAGTTCGTACGGCACTTGTACGATTCGTACGGTAAAAAGACCCGATACGAGTCGTACGGGGACATTTTTTACCGGATCGTGATTGGCACCTTAGTGTTTAAGTATTTCGGGCCCGGGTATAGCAGAGAGCTGATATTATTATGAAGGTAACTGTGGTACTACAAAACCACACCTCCCAAATAGCTGTGGGTGATAATCCCAAATGTGCAACGTGTATAAAGCTAAGTATAGGAAAGTGCTGCTGTAGACTAGACCTTTGCTACCCAGATGTGTATTGCTGACGAGATCAAAAACATCACCAGCTTACAGTACAAAATTAATTCCTGGAGCACAAAATGAGTATTTTGAAATGCACAAATTTATTGCACAATCTGGTTAAGTTTGAGCATATGAGTAATTTATTATTATATTTTGAAAATGTGGTTATGGAAAAACATCTCACCATGTGCAGTATTAGGCCAATGGATTACATGAAGGTGGCAATATTGTTCTCAGTCTGACAATAGCTGTAACTACAATGAGTGATAACAGATAATCAGATGACTTTTTCACTGTTGTTATCAGATACATCCCCAAAGAGAGAACTGACAGCAAGTTTACTGCTGTGACTTTTTCACAGTGGCATATGGGTTCTTGGGAGCAAAATATAGACTTAGAAGGACTGAAAGAGTGGCCAAGCGTGAGCTGCAAACATGTGGACAAGTAACATCACTGGTTTGGGTAATAAGGCAGTGTAATTAATATCGTTCATTTGGCCAAAAAGGCCAGGCAGATCTCTAAGGGGACAACAGCTAAGGTAATGGCCTCTGAGAAATAGAATAAGGTGAGAAGCTTAATCTGCGGGAGACCGAGATGATACTTTGGAAGACCAAGATAAAGTTAATTGTCATTATGAAGGCCTAAAGTGATGACCACCAAAAACTTTATGGCAAAGGAAGGGAAGAAATAGAATCTTTTTTTAAGGTGCTAAGTTTGTGAAAGGATGTAGAGGTCCCTTTGCCACTGTTAGCATCTACATCCTCTTCATTCGGAAGAAAGGAAATTACTCCTCTGAGGAATTGTGAGGGATGGTGAAAGCAGTGCCTAGGTCCACTTTCACAATAGCTAAAACGTCCAACCTAGAACCGTAGCCCAGGTCTTCCTCTAAGAAATAAAGAAGTGTACTCCTAGTGCCCACTTGGCTAGCATCATTATGTAGTATTCGCTAGTTAATCTAGCCCAGCGCCTAGGGTTTCAATCTACAAAAGTCTGTGATCTTTTTCTGATGGATAGCAGGCCCTGTGTGCTATTTATGAGGTTCTCTGCTCCTCTTCTGATAGGTGCATTTCCTTGTCTCCCTGATATCCCACAATGCCTTGCATGCCTCCTCCAATGGACACCAGTTACTTTGACATTCTCCTAATGTACTTTACTTTTCTTCTGATGGGGGCAGAGGTAGCCTTGTCTCTGACTCTGAAAGGATGCCCCTGCGCGCTACTTTTTTTATCAAATAGGGACATCTGTCTCTGTGTCTCTGGCTATGCACTGAGGTCCTGTGCTTGTATTCTGGTGATAGACAACTATGCCTGTGTCTCTAGCTTTCTCTTGATGCTTAGTACTATTTCTCAGATTGTGGACCATTGTTCCTGTTTTTGTAGATTTACCCTTACACCATGGTTCTTTCACTTATGGTGGGCATCGGTCGAGGTGTGTCCGATCATGACCTTGTTCATTATAAATAATGGTCTGTCTCATTGAATTTCACTTTGCTGTGATGTTCTTCTCACTTATTAGGATAGAGGAGACCTGAATCTTGTGTCTCTGACTTGGACCTGGTGCGTTGTGCTCTTTCTCTGATCGCAGGCAGCTGTTTCTGTGACTCTCATTTTTCCCTAATACTTGGTGCACTTCCTCCAGAGGGTGACGCCCTTACCGCTTTCTCTATCTTTTCTCCAATGCCTTGCACCCTTCCTATAATGCAGGATGTCTTTCACTGTCTCTGATTTGCCTAGATGCCTTATGCTTATGCACTTGTCTCAGTGTCTTGGAATTTGTTGTTAAACCATGTGCTCTTCTTCTGATATTAGACTAATAGACACCTGTTCCTGAGACTCTGTTGGCAGTATTTTTGCTCTGCCTGAGGACCAGTTGATTAAAACATTGCGCGTGTTCACTGTGCAGGTGGCTGAGCAACTCATTAACCCCTTTGGAGAAGATGATGATGACTTTGAAACCAACTGGCTGATTGACCGAAACCTGCAGGTATTGATCAGTGTCTGATTCTTTGACCATGAGGCCTAATTGCACCACCCAAATAGTAAGTGCTCCTCTCAGCGAAGTCACTAGATGCATTTTTCTGTCTAAGTGCCCCTTTAAAAATTTTGTTTTGGAATTAGCATCTAAGGGAATACTTGTTCCCAACTGTACAGCCAACCAAATAGTGTTATTGTCTTTATAATAATTGCTTCGGAAGAGCTCTTACAGGCTAGTTCTATTGTCAGAATCAATAAAAGTACCAGTGTTCAATAACTGCTCCTCATTGTCAAGAAGCTCCCAATTGTGCATCTTAGTGATTCCTTGTTGGTCGATCATAGAATATTGGTTTATTCATTGTCGACCATTATAATACTTGCCCCTCACTGGGTGTCCTTATATAATATACTCTTAATTAAATAACCTGATGATACCTCCTTGTGAATTGGCACCTTCTTAACAATGCGCCTGATTGATGCCACTTTGCAATGCTACAATAGAAGTACTTTTTGCCATTTAAGCTAAGCATTCTCATAGCAATTTTATGGAATGCATAAAGTAAGACATTGATAACAATACCTTGAATGCCGGCACAATATTGGGAGTCTCTTGCAATACTTGCTCCTAATGGGATGAGCTTGCCTCCTCCTAATTGGGCGCCCTTACAGTGTCTCCTACTTACTGCAAGGATTTGCCAATACATGCTCCTAACTGAGCAGCCTTAGAAGAAAGATGAGAGCAGGTTTGGGTGAGAACCGAAAACATTGTGAGAGAGGGCCTTAGCGCCAGTCCAGAAATTAGCTATGGACTTTCAAATAAAATAGTTTGTGCCCACTTGAAGCATTGTGTACTGAAATACCAGTTTTGGCCAGCCTGCAGAGATCACAATAGACAAGACAGTGCTTCAGTGCTGTGTCCTGATAAATATATTATTCTGTGTTGGCATACAATTTCTGAGACTTGCCGAAAATATGATGTTGTAGTTGTGTCTGAAGATAAATGTCTGGGAATATGAGTCTCAGTTGAGACATAATGTTCCTCCTTCAGATATTATGTTTTTTAATGTGATATAATGTTCTCCCGTTGCTGACCTCAGATAAAATGTGTCCTAGAATATGATGATCTGCTGTTAGATATCTGGTTTTACACACAGATATAATGTTCTGTCCATCTATGCAACCAAGGAAACTTGATTTTGCAGCCTCTGTGAATCCAGCATAATTAACAATCTGACACATTTTCCTCATTAGCTATAATTTACTTCTTAATCTGCTGATTTCAGATAACAAACTTGTTGCAAGAATAAACTGTTCAAAAATTACAACATTGGTGTAAACCCTCCCGGATTACCTATAAATTCTAGATTCAGACTGTTAAGAGATGATAGTCTGCTTTCTGATTTAGGCGTATAATCAAATTGCTATCTAGGTGAGCAATCAAAGTATTAGGCATAGTTTTGTGTCACTGTTGGAGACAATTCACATAATATTTATGGCAGCAACATTTTCAAAAGGGTTGACAGAATTAAGTAAAACTGCATACCTTTGTAATCTGTTTAAAAGTTTTCATAGGGGCTTTTATTCAGTCAGGAATAGGTTCCAGCAAGTCACGAGGTGAACACACAATAAATCCCACATTGTCCCGGAAGACAAAATCTAAAACCGGCTGGTATTGTCAGAACAAAATAGGAGCATAAGTTCAAAAACAAAACAACACCTGTATGTTGGACTTGGCCCGTTTTGCATGGTCATCCCAGAACCTTTTGCCTTCCTCCTGTATTTTTTCTGACCTGTTTTTGGTGTTTTTATGGCTTTGGGCACTTTACCACTGCTGATTAGTGCTAACGTGCATATGCTCTCTTTGTAAATTGATGTGATGGATTAGTGATTCCATGATTGGCTGGTTTGATTTACTTGTCAGACCCTATTACAGTGCACCATGTGTGCCCAAGGCCTGTAAATCAAATGCTGCTGATGGGCTTGCAGCACTGATTGTGCCACCCACAGAAGCAGCTTGTAAAATGTGACTCAGGCCTGCCATTGCATAGCCTGTGTGCAGTCTGGGACTGCCATGTCGACTTGGCAAGTGCACACACTTGCCAGTCAATCAATCAATCAATCAATCACTCAGTGCATTTATATAGCGCACTACTCACCCGGAGGGTCTCAAGGCGCTTGGGGAGGGGGGGTCCGCTACTGCTCGAACAGCCAGGTCTTGAGCTGCTTCCTGAAGGCGAGGTGGTCTTGGGTCAGGCGGAGGTGGGTCGGGAGGGAGTTCCAAGTCTTGGCGGCCAGGTAGGAGAAGGACCTTCCTCCTGTGGTGGCTCTTCGGATGTGGGGGACGGCGGCAAGGGCGTGGCTGGTCGATCGAAGCTGGCGTGCGGGAGTGTAGAAGTTGAGGCGGCTGTTGAGGTATATTGGGCCTTGGTTGTGTAGGGCTTTGTGTGCGTGGGTGAGGAGACGGAAGGTGATTCTCTTGTTGACCGGGAGCCAGTGCAGGTCTCTCAGGTGACCGGAGATGTGGCTGTGTCGGGGGATGTCGAGGATGAGTCTTGCTGAGGCGTTCTGGATCCGCTGGAGTCTCTTCTGGAGTTTGGCAGTGGTTCCGGCATAGAGGGAGTTGCCGTAGTCCAGCCGGCTGGTGACGAGGGCCTGGGTGACCGTCTTCCTGGTCTCGGTGGGGATCCACCGGAAGATCTTACGTAGCATGCGCAGGATGTTGAAGCACGACGAGGAGACGGCGTTAACTTGTCTGGTCATGGAGAGGGAGGAGTCCAGGACGAAGCCCAGGTTGCGTGCGTGGTCTGTTGGTTTGGGTGCGCTGCCCAGGGCGGGGGGCCACCAGGAGTCGTCCCAGGCAGAGGGTGATGATCCCAGGATGAGGACTTCCGTCTTGTCTGAGTTCAGTTTCAGGCGGCTGTTCATCATCCACTCGGCTACGTCTTTCATCCCTTCGTGTAGGTTGGCTCTGGCGGTGGCGGGGTCGTTGGTGAGGGAGAGGATCAGCTGGGTGTTGTCTGCGTAGGAGATGATGTTGAGGTTGTGTTGGCGTGCGATGGCCGCTAGGGGGCTCATGTAGACGTTGAAGAGGGTGGGGCTGAGCGATGATCCTTGTGGTACGCCGCAGATGACTTCGGTGGCTTCTGATCTGAACGGGGGAGGCGGACTCACTGTGTCCTTCCAGCGAGGAAGGAGATGATCCATTCTAGTGCCTTCTCCTGGATTCCGACGTTGCTGAGGCGCTGCACTAGGGTGCGGTGGCAAACAGTGTCGAATGCCGCGGAGAGGTCCAGGAGGATGAGGGCCGCTGTTTCGAGCAGGGCTCGAATGTCATCGGTGGCTGCGATGAGGGCGGTGTCGGTGCTGTGGTTGGCCCGGAAGCCAGACTGCGAGAGGTCGAGGGATCCGTTCGCCTCGAGGAAGGCGGCCAGCTGCTTGTTGACGGTCTTCTCGATGACTTTGGCCGGAAACGGGAGGATCGAGATGGGGCGGTAGTTTTTGAGTTCAGTGGGGTCCGCTGATGGTTTCTTCAGGAGAGCGCTGAGTTCGGCGTGCTTCCAGCTTTCCGGGAAGGTAGCGGTGTCGAAGGAGGTGTTGATGATGTCCCACAGGTGGGGTGCGATGACAGCGTCGGCCTTGTTGAAGACGTGGTGAGGCCAGGGGTCGGATGGAGATCCGGAGTGGATGGAGTTCATCGTGCGGATGGTGTCTTCGGTGCTGATCGGGGTCCAGGCGCGGAGGGTGGTGGTGGGTGGCGTTGGTGCGGTCGTGGGGTGCGTCGGTTGTGTGCTGAAGCTGTTGTGTATGTCTGCGATCTTGTTGTGGAAGTAGGAGGCGAGGGAGTTGCAGAGGTCTTGTGATGGGGCGATGTCGTTGTTTCCGGCGTTGGGGTTGGAGAGCTCTTTGACGATGTTGAAGAGTTCCTTGCTGTTGTGTGCGTTGTTGTCCAGTCGTTCCTTGAATGCTGTTTTCTTGGTGGTGTGGATCAGTTGGTGGTGTTTTCGGGTGGCGAGCTTGAGGGTGGTCATGTTGTCTGGTGTAGGGTCTCAGCGCCAGGCTTTCTCGAGGGCTCAGCAGTTCTTCTTGGAGCTCTTGAGTTCGTCGGTGAACCATGGGGCTTTCTTGCTGCCGGGTCTGCTAGGCGGGTTAAGATGCATCTTTTAGTGGGGGTGATTTTTACATTCTGTGTTTGAAAATACCACTTTTAGAAAGTAGGTATATTCATGCCTAATCATCCAGTGTGCCTCTGCTAAGTTTGTGTATTGCATGTCTGGCTTTTGGATGACATGGGGCTGGAGAAGGGCAGTGGCTCAAAGTCTGATGAGTCAGGGCTGGGCTGAATAGGCCTGGTCTGCATTTGGAGTGGTGAGAGGAGTAGCACCTTCACCTGAATAGGCCTGTGCCTGCCTTCTACAATGACGGCTCCAACCCCTGGTGGTGTGTCTGGAGCCAGAGCTCACACTGACAATGGTGGTTGTTGTGCACTTGCAAAGTGCCCCACATAACTGGTTTTGGCTGGGTGCAGACACTCTCTGCCTTTAGAGAACAAAGGATTTTGGTGTATAAAAAGAGAGGCCCAGATCCCAGACGTTTAGATCACTTCTGGGAAATCAAGAGGAAACCTTTGCCAAGGAGAAGAGCCGGATAAGCTGAGGAGGAATACTTCCCCTGTGCTGTTTGCTGTCTGGGGTTGGCCTGCAGAGGCTGCTTGCTGCCAAGGAAAGGAGAAAAGGACTTTGCTATTTGCTCTGTCATCTCGAGGAAGATCTCCAAGGGCTTGAAACTGAGCTTGCCTGCTGTTCTGAAGTCTCAGGGACACAAAGACTTCACCACCTCCTTGCTGGGAATTCCAACCTGCAAATAGGTGCCTGCTGCTGGTTAGGATCTCTAGAGACTGTTTTTCACTGGGAGCAGGAAAATCGACGCAACACCGAAGAAGTGTGTCGCATTTGCACCTGTTTCCTGACGCATCGCCGAAGAAACCGTCGCAGCGCTTGCCGCTGCACGAGAAATCGCCGCACGACGCATCGGGTGCAACGATCTCCGAAGTCCGAGATCCCCCCACCGATCCCACCGCAAGCCTGCTGTGCGACTGCACGAAGCCACGCATCATACCGGATCGATGCATTGCATCGAGGCGCCAAGACTGTCGCATCGTTGGGGGACTCAATAAGAAACAGACGCATCATCTCCCCACACAGTAAGAAAGCGTCACATCACCTCCTCTCCGGTAAGGAACCGATGCATCACCTCCCCTGTGCTGCAGTAAGGAACCGACGCATCACTTCCCCCGAAGCAAGGAACCGACACATCACCTTCCCTGCGTGTAAGTAACCGATGCATCACCTTCCCTGCAGACATTTTGTTTGCCTTGCGTGACGTATCTAAGGTACTTTTGAGAAAAGTGTTGCATTTACAACTTGCATTGAACTGAACTATTTCTACCATTTGAAAGCCTTATTTTTAATACTGTATTGTGGATTTTTATTGTTTGGTCTTGTTTTGGTTTAGATAAAGATTACTTATTTTTCTAAACTGGTGTGGTGTCCATTTGTAGTGTTTTCACTGTGTTACTGTATGTGTTCACAAACGCTTTACACATTGCCTCTGGGAAAAGCCTGACTGCTTGTTCCAAGCTACCAAGGGGGTGAGCAGGGGTTATCTTCAGCGTGTAACTTCCTTGCCCCGACTTGAGCCCTAGCCAACCAGAAATCCCATTTCTAACACTGTATATCTTGGTAAACCAAATTTTAAAACTGTTCAAACACTTTTTTAAATTTATAAACCACTGAAAACTCTTTTACATCAACACTTGTTTTTAACTTCAATAGATAAATAATTATATTTAATAATAGTTTCCACTAGTCCAGCCGTAGGTATTAGTTCTGTCTTGTGATTTAGGGATTGATTTAGAGTTTGGCGGAACCGTCACAAACATGAAGGATGTCCCATCTGCATTACACGTGCTATAGGATGTAATGCACGTGTATTACAGCAGACGGGATATCCTTCATGTCTGTGACCAAACCCTAAATCAGGCCCTCAGTGTTCTATCCAAATAACCATCATGTCCTGGGATAGAATGTAACTTTGATTGATGTAGTATTCCATTTCTGTTCTGAGATATGTTATTCCAGATTTTTCTTGAGATGTAATGTTTTGCTTGGGCGATATAATGCTCTGTAATTAGATCAAATTGCCTGTCCTCAGATAATTAGCTACTTGTTATTCAATATACTGTTTCTGTCCTCAGACATAATACTCTGTTGGATGATTAAGGTACAGTTTGTGCCATAAATTGTAAAATTCTGGTTTTGTCTTGAATTAGTGTTCTGTTGTAAAATGTTCACTTTCCTCCGATTCAATATATTTTACTTTGAATCGAGAGATAATCTCCTGGATCTCTTATCTCTGAATTGATATATAGTACTGATGATCCTACTTTTGATGTAATGGTTTGATATTGACCTAAAATCGAATGTTCGTTCAAGGATTATATATATTTATAATGTGCTGATTCATTTCTTCCAGCAAATGTAATGGTTGTTGCGTGAGAAAAGAATTTCTATTACTGTTTTGGCATATGAACAAAGGGGCAGGCACAATTCTAACCCTAAAGGTGACATTCAGTTTCAAGCACTTATACTAAAGTTGCTGCTCTAGTTTAGACCCAAGCTAAGACTCTGCGATTCCTACCTTTGTTGTTTCTAAAAATTTAATTTTGTGAATACGTTTCCATCATTTCAGTCAGCAAACAAATATGCTGCAGCCAAACTGCCCAAACTGAATAGGCTGAAACTAGTATTGGATTGCTTGTGTTCTGGTTCATATAGGACCTGGCTTGATAGTTCACTCTGGACAGTTCCTATTGGAGCAGGATCATGGCTGATTTGTATATGGTTATGTCTAGACAGAGGGGAATGGTGGGCAAATAAACAGTGGGCTAGGATGCAGCCCAGAGGAGTTACCAGTCACTGAGATTAATTCAAGCATTCCCACATTTTTGTATTCCTCAGTGCTATGCCCTAAGTGTGACGAGTAAGCCCAGAAGTAAGTCCTGTGCTCACTGTGCCACCGAAACCAAACTGCATCTGACTGAAAGGCCCAACTAATCAGAAACTGCTCTTGGGTCGCATGTGTTCTAGTTCAGAGAGGACGTGGCTTGGCAGTTCTGGCTGGACTATTCCTATTAGAGCGGAACCAAGGCTGATTTGCTTATGCCTGATTCCAATCTGAGGTGGCATAGTGGGCAAAACACAATGAACTGGGATGTGTCTGCAAGTAGTTGTTGATTTCTTCCATCACATTTTTGTATTTTTCAGTACAATCAGATACAGCTGAGAGATAAAACAGGAGATCGTGGCAAATCTGCAAGTGAATTCAAGTGTTTAGCCACTCTCATTTCTTACTAAAGTTCATTATCCTGAATAAAATAGCAATGTGCTGCTGGATTCAGGGGTAGCCCAGAATCTTTGTGGACAGAAAATTATTCTGTCTTTTTCTAGTACATTCCAACGAAACTGAAAGTCAACCTGGAAGCTCTAGGGGCAGCCCACCTCACAGAATTAACCTCTCGATTGATTACTTAGCAAATTAGTGTGTTAGTGACAAAGATTGAGACATGCAGAGAGATTGCTGTTTCGCGTGATCACACCTCCTCCTTTTTTTTTTTACTGAGTATTAGAAATGCCTTGGTTAGGTTTTACTAATGCTGGCACTGTCAGTGAATATTTATACAGCTAGGTTTACATGGATGCCTATAAACCTTCAAAGGTTGTGTGCATGAATCCAGTCACAGTCCTAAGGAAAACTCCAGAAAACTCGAATCCCTCACCCATTTCGCAGGAACACCATGAAGTCTGCATTCTCAATCCCAAGCACCATAATACTCCACCTGAGACCCTGAACAACACTCTCTTGCCCAATGATGACATAAACAGCTGTCCGGCTAACAATGTCCCTCCCATACCACCTTGGGACTCCAGCCCTTTGCACACACCTCCGGCCCCTCAAGGAATCCTACTACATCACCTAATGACTTCTCCTCCTACCTTGAACAGCTCACACCCCCGTACCAAACCCCTCTGCCTCCCAAGCCTCCTAACCACTCCAAAACATTTACCCACCCTCCTCTCCCACATGCTACCTTGTAGAACTCTCACCCCCCCAACCGAATCCCTCTGCTGCCCAAGCCTCATAACTACTCCAAAACCCCTACCCCCCCTACTCTCCCACCTGGCCAACACCGTCAGACCTCCCCTTCCGGGTTCGTCTCCTCTCTTTACCATCCTCACATTTTTTCCCCTACTACTACCACACCCTGGACTGATATCTCTTCCCCCACCCCCACGCTGCCTGACACTCTGCCTTATGCGGCCTCCAGACTAAAGGAAATCAACTGGGAGCTACAAAAACTCAAAAATGACATACAAAAGCTCAAAACCATCACCTCAGAGCTGGCCTCAAACCTATCGCCCAACAAGGTCCCGCAGTCGTACCTGCAAATGCCCAACCACTACCCTAAGGCAACCACTCCTCCTGCTGAGACGAGGAGTGACCCTAAGCATACATCCCCCCTCCGGTCCTGGAACACTACCCCCTACCCAAACGCCATGTCCAGACCCACTAGATTTAAGAACCACCTCTCGAGCCTGGACATCCACTCCCTTCTCCTAACTTACAACACCACTCAACCTGATATCCCAGTCACATCCAGACCTATCCTAGCAATGCCGCTAGCCCCTTCTAAAGATCCTAGTAATCTGACTGGCACCCCGGAGACCATTCAAACCATTACACTAAACCCACATAGAACCCCCACATTTAACTCCAATGCACTAAATACCGTGAACCTCATGCAAGTTCACATTGCACAGTCTACTGACTCCAAAACTCACCAGAAATGCACCCTTCTCAACTGCAGATCTGCAGTGAAACATGCTGCGGATATCGCTGACCTTATCCTTGATCAAGAACTTGACCTCCTGATTCTCACTGAAACTTGGCTCAATGTATCCTCGGGTCCTGTCCTGGACATCCTAGTTCCTCTTACTCACAACATTATCAGACTTGACAGAACTAAGTGTACGGGGGGAGGAGTTGCCTGTATTTACCATAACAGTCTCTCAGCGAAACAATCTCTGTCCGCTCCTCTCTCATCTTGTGAATACCTCAGCATCACCATCCTCAGCAAACTAAGACCCCTTTGTAACCTACACATCTTCTACCATCCACCAGGAGATAACCTACTTAAGATTGAACAAACCATGAAAACCATCTCATCCAATCTCGGTCTGCATTGCCCCCAAATCTACCTGGGAGACTTCAATCTACATTGGAATGACCCGAATGACCCAGCTGTGAAAAGTCTTAAAACTTGACCTCAACTTAACTCAATTCTGCGACAGCCCAACATACAGCTTGGACGCGACCCTCGATCTAATCTTCTCCAACCCCGACACCATTCGGATTGAATCAATAGCCCCCTGTGACTGGTCAGATCACCACTTTATCACCTTCCTCGTACTTGAACGATGGAACACCCAAAGACTTCAACCCAAGAAACTGAAACACTAGGAAAGATTGATGCAAAATGCTAACATGGACGACCTCATTTCACACAGCAATCTGTCCCTGTCTCCACCCATGCTCATGGCAGATGTCCATGAACTCACCGATCACTACAACAACTCCATGCTAAATGTTTTGGATGCAATCGCCCCCCTTCAACTAAAAAGAAAACCCAATAAAGACTCCAATGCTTGGTTCAGTGACTGTCTAAACTCAGACAAGTGCAACTTAAGACTAGCGGAATGAGCTGTACATCTGCTGTACTCAAACTTTTGAGAGCAAGAGGGAGTCTTTACAACAAACACATCAGAACTGCAAAAGCGACCTTCTTCAGAAACCAACTGGACAAAGCTGGAAACCGCCCCAAAATGTTGTTTGAACTGATCAAACTGCAATCCAACAACAATCCAACAGCACACCTATTCAATTGACAACCACCGCCAGTTCCCAACCTAATTGCGAGGACTTTGCTGCATTCTTCATTGAAAAATCCAACAAAATTGAATCTGATCTAAGGTCTGCCCTGCTCGAATTATCTTCCTCACCAGACTCGCACCTAACTCCCCAGTCCTCTCTTCCTACCTACCACTCCCCTAAAAACAATGCGCTTTGGAATCAATTCTCAAACTTCAATGACACTTCCATTCTCAACATTCTCTCTACCCTGAAACCCTCGAATTACTTCAACGATCCCCTTCCCTCATATTTCTTTAAGGAAATGATAAGGCCTCTCTAGTTACGCTGTGGACCAAGATCGTTAATGCTTCCCTACTTCAAGGTGAGGTCCCTGACTGCCTAAAGTCCGGGCTAGTTATCCCCATCCTCAAGAAACCTACAGCGGACCCTGAGGATCTAAATAACTTCCGACCAATCACTAACACCCCTACTCTGGCAAAGCTCATTGAAAAATGTGTACAGGTACAACTATGTAACCACATTGAGGAATTCCAGCTACTAGATCAATTTCAATCGGGCTTCTGTCAAGGCCACAGCACCAAAACAGCCAACACTCACATAGTTGATGACGCGCTTACCCTACTCGACCTCTCATCAGCCTTCGATACGGTCAAACATGACAACCTCCTGACCCTTCTGGAACAGAGGATGGGGCTGTCTGGCTCAGTAGTAAAATGGTTCGCCTCCTTTCTCCACAATAGAACACTGAGAATCAAATCCAACCAATCCCTTTCTCATCCCAGTCCCTGCACTCTGGGGGTGCCCCAAGGCTCCTCGCTATCACCCACTCTTTTTAACCTATTCATTGAACCCCTCACCGAAATCCTCAAAGCATCTAACATCCAATACAATATGTATGCAGAAGACACCCAGCTGTACATGAAAATCTTCTCGCCTGACGACATCAAGTCACTCAACGGAACCTTACACAAAACCTCACCTGGCTTACCTTCAACCATCTCAAACTAAACGCCCTCAAAACGGAATTTCTCCTTATTTCCCTGACCATGCAAGCACCCATCATTGAGGAATACATGAAAAATCTGTCTGCTATCAACTGCACACCACATATCATAGACTCTACAAAATCATTGGGTATAGTGCTGGATAGGAGCTTGAGCATGCAGGACCACATTAGTTCTTCTACCAAAGGAGCGAACTTCAAAGTGAGCATCCTAAGGAAACTAAAACCTTTCCTTCCACCCGATGACCTCAAGTCCGCAGTACAAGCATTAGTCATCTTGCGATTAGAATATGGCAGTGTAACACTCTGCGGTCCGCCTAAGTACAGACTGGCCCCCCTCAGAGCCTCATTGAATGCGCCCGCCAGGCTTGTCACTTGCTCCAAGAAGTACAATCACATCTCCCCGGACCTGAAAACACTTAACTGGCTACCTTTCGAAGCAAGGATACACCTTAAACTTGACTGCATGACCCACAAAGCCCTTCACTTCAAAATACCTCTCTACCTAGCAAAAAATCTTGAGCTGTCGGGTGGTGCCCGTACCTCCAGGAGCTCTAGCACCCTCCTACTTAAACCAAAGAAATTCAAAAAAACTAAAACCTATAACCATTCCTTCTCAGGAATCGCCCCAAGAATCTGGAACGCCCTTCCAACGGAAATGAGACTGATTCCATCAACAGTGTCCTTCAAACAAGGAAATGAAAGCGCTCCTGATGAATACCTCCCTGCCCTAAAGTCCAGTAGGGGTCCTGAGTCACCTCATATACTATCACGCTGATGACTTTCTCGCCTTATCCTACTGACTAATTATTTTGCCCACTATTATGTCATTATGTAAATATTGCTACTTTTGCCTATCATGTCGTCACGTAACTATTGCTATTTTTGTCTATCATGTCGTCACGTAACTATTGCAATTTTTGTCTATTGTTATGATTCTGCCATGATTGCCCCTTCCCCTGTGTGTTGCATCCCTCTGTAAAGCGCTCTAATACCATCTGGTCATGTTCGCGCTATACAAAACTTTCTAAATAAATAAATAAGGAAAAGACTCCAAAAGGCCAGTTACAATATCAGAGAAGTACTCAGAATTTCCTGATACACCTAGTTTGAGAAACTGGGTTCTTGGTGTAGTCATCCCCCACACACACTTTCTGCCTGGTTGACTTTGACTGAGGTGTACTAGGTCCCTGCTAACCACGTTCCCAGTACCAGTGTTCTTACCGTAAAAATTTACTACCATTGACACAACTTCAGCAACCCCTATAAGGCTCTAGTAAATGGTCCCCCTGGTACCTAGGGCATTCGGACTGAAGAGGGTCCACTAGGACTGCAGCACAAGTATTACCATCACAGAGACCCCTCAACTAGACAATGCAAACTGCCATTGAAGGCTGGGTGGCTTGGTGCTGAGAAAACTGAAGAGTAGATATGGCACGCATCCCTGTGTGCCATACCCCCATACATTGCATAAGGTATATGTAAGTCATCTCTACTGCAGGCCTTACAGCCCTAAGGCAGGTTGCACTATATCCAATGTGTGGACATAGCTGCATGAGCAGATATGACCCTGCAATATCTGAGCCATTTTTGGATATTGTAAATGTCCAGGGATGCCATAGAGAGTACATGGGCTGTATACTTGTCATTACGAGTTTCGTAGCTTCATGATGTCTTCACTGTATCCTAAGATGTTTGGTATCAAATATCTTGTCTTAATAAATCCTCATTGATGCCAGTGTTGAATTTATTAATAAATACACACAGGAGACCCTTTTCGAGGGTCCCACTGAAAACCTACCAAGCACTGGTGTGGTCTCTGACTAGTCTTAGCAAGCCTGCCACCACCAGACATGTTTCTGACCTCATGGGATTGAGGGCCAGCACACTCAGAGGCCAGGAACATAGCCTGCTGTGGGTGGAGGTGCTTCACATCTCCTCCAGGCCAGGATGGCCTTCTAGGGCCAAGTTGGGGCAGGTGATGTGGAGCCCACTTTTCATTCACCTCCATCCTGGTTTGTGAGGAATTAGCCAATTAGGGTCAACGTAGTGCTCCTTCCTACAGGAAGTGGTCACTTTGAGGGTGAAAACACCCTAAAGGCATCTAGCCCATTGGCTACTACCTGTCATTCCCTTCAACATCCCTACATTTAGTATTTAGGTGCCATCCCTGGACCCTGAACTTACATTTGGCAAACACAGAGAAGAAAATGACAAAGAAGAGCTGCTGACCCAAGGACTGAAGGCCTGCTACAGAAAATTGGAGCCAACCCCTGCCTGCTGCCTTAAGAACTCGACAATCGTGATGTGATGTCCTGTCCTGCAACTGTGAGGCCTCCAGGAACCCCAGAGCTCCTCCAGCCTTCTACAAATCGCCAAAGAACTCCCTTGGAGTGAAGGTACCGCTCCCCTGAAGCTGCAGGTACCGAACCGCAGAATCCGGTTTTACCGACTTGCTGCTCTTCTGCGACTCTGACAAAGTACTCAAATCAAAAGTGGTACACCAGCTGCGGAGGGTCAGATCTGTCTTCCCACCAAGTTTGTAGACACCAGGATCTACTGAAGCTGTGCCGCACCAATACCTGTGGTACCAGACACTCTGCAGCGTACACCGAGATGAAGATTCCAATCCAGACTCCAACTGCCGAGGAAGCAAGCACCCATTGAGGGACGTCAAGACCCCTGAGATATACTTTGTGAGTGGCCCAGCTGTCCTAGAATTGCTTCTCCAAGATGCCTGCTCCTGACCGCAAGAATCTTGATGCGCACAGCCCGGCTGGCATATCTGCTCTCCGGTAGTCCTTAGCTCTCTGCGGCCTGCTTCCTTGAGTGGACCCGTCAGACTTAGCTTTACGTACCTCTGGACAGTGTGTTTTCAAGTGGCCCCCTTCTTCGTAGCGCACCAGCTACCAGTGATCTCGACACCCTGTTCCCAGACGAATCCGGGACACTCCTGAGAATCCGCTGGTGGAACATTGGGCCTGGCCTTGCTACTTACTTAAACCCTGAAGGTGAACCTTGAAATCCAACTGTGTGATTTTATATGCATTTTTCTCCTTTCTCCCATTGATTCAGTGGTGCGTAACTTTGCACAAGAGTGATTTATTTTGCGAACTTGAAAAATTCATATCTTAAAAAATACTTACTGTAGAACAACGTTCTTGGTCTAAAAACTTACATACAAATCTGTGTTATTTTTATAAATTGGCCTCAGATTTATTCTTGATTGTGTGTCTTAGTTGCCTCTGTGAGTACAACAAACGCTTAGCACTATGCTCTGATAATTCTAACTGCTCGCATTACCACAAATAGAGCGTTAGTTTTATCTATTTTTGCCACCGTATACTAATCTGGGTGTCACTGGACTGTCTGCACAGTGTATTTCATTTTAGTTCACTACATAGAGAGCCAGTGTCCTACACCTAGTCATAAGTAGGCCTGATCAGTTGTCATTTTAACGGGAACATGGTAACCTAAATTGTATTATTACAAGGCAAAAATATGTATTGATATATTACATTGAGTAAAATCTACAAAAGGGTCTGATTCCACCCTCGGCTTCCCATACAGTAGGTCCATAGTTTTCAGTAAAAAGAAACATCAATGATCTTCAGCCAACTCTTAATAACCTGGATCCTGGTGTATCTTACAATTTGGTATAGCAGAGATGAATGCAAAGCACTTTAAAACTTACTATAAAGTGATGTCATTTAGATAATGTAATGTTCCATATGCCTTTCAGTGCTCTGTCACTGATATTTTGGATGTATAAAATGTATATTTTCTCCAAAATGAATTCAGAACATAACCAGCATGAGCTGACCTTTTTGCAACACTTGTGGGTTAGTGGGGGCTCCCGGGCTTGGCCTTCCTCCCAGGGCTCAATGTGCCCTCTCCACTGAAAAGAAGTTGGAATGATTTTTGGGCTTGAGATGGTTGGTGATTAGATCCTCAACGAAAATGTCTTTGGTGAGTCCCTCCGTCCATTCTGTTACTCCAATTGTTCTGATGTTATTTCAGCGTGACCTGCCTTCATAGTTTTCCACCTTACTTTCCAATGTCTTGCTTACTTCCTGCAGTTGTTTGATCTGTTGTTGCATTGTTTTGGAGTCTTGGCTGAGATTAGTTGTAACTGCTTCTGTTGTTTTGACCCGGTCATTAATTTTTGGGAGATCTACCCGGATAAGCGTGACTTCGGTCATTAGGGAATCCATTCTATTCTCAAGTGATGTGCCCACTCCAGTAATGGCTTCCATAATGTCTTTCAGTGAGAGGTCCTCTGTTTCTTGTTGCAGTCGCGTCTTTGTCTTTTCCTCTGCCGCAGGCGGTCCGTCCAAGTTCGAGTGTTTGGACATGGCGTACCGATCAAGTTTTGTTTGGTGAGTATTTTTGGGCCTCTATTTCCAGACATTGTTGGATGTGACCCCGGAAAAGAGGGGCAAGAGAGGAGGGCCTTGTCTTCCCGCGTGGTACCTCAAACCCCCAGGCTACTGCTAGCTGCCCACCTGTGGAGCGTAATCACTGCGTGCCCCACACGGCATTTCGGGGATCACCCAAGGAATGGAGGGCCTCTTTCATTGTGACACTTAGGTGTGTTTCTTCCCCTCCTCAGACGACTACACACAGGAGGATTTATCAGGCAGACCCCTCGCCAGACCACAGATGGGGAAATGAGCTCACATGGGTGTGGGGAGGCACATGTCCCCATACAGATAAGAAACCTTTTACTAAAGAAGGAAAGCAGGCGAGGCTGTCCAAGTGGGACGGCAGTAAAAGAGAAAAGTCCACGTCACAACTGCGGCTGCCTGGCGAGCGCTTACAGACTTGTTTTGCTCTCTGAAGCCGAAGAATGGGGGCATCGAGGACGTCTTGGAAGATTTAGGGGTGGAGAAATATGCCCCAGCGGTTAAGCTGTCTCCCGCGAAATCAGGCGAACGAAGTTTAAATTCCTGCTTCTCCCCTTACTATGTTCAGTGATCCTGGTCAAAAGGAAACCTTCCAGCGCCTTAGTTCCTGTATGTGCCAAAAGTGGTAGCACTTATTAAAACAAACAGGCTAAGCATCCACATTAAACTATAAATAAAAGTGAAATTTAAATGGGTGGCTATCTCCCCATCTCTCTTGCCCCTCTGTGAGCTCGGCAGTGCCTAAAAGTGTTATTGTTGGCACTCTTCACACGTGTTATGAGATTCTGCTGTAGTCTTAAAGTGCAGCACGCAGCAAACCTTGCTGTCAGCGAATGTCCTGTATTGCGCAGTGCTTTGCTGCCGCCCTGGAACATTCCGCTCCTGACCCCCATCCCCGGCTCCTACACGACAAGTTATTTAAATGCATTAAAGATTGACCACAGTGTATGTCCACTCCCAATTGCTACTTGAACTCGGGCACATTGTGGTATGGGTAGACGAGTTTGCCCAGGATCAAGCAGGGTGGTAAACTTCGGTAGATGACACAGATTACAACTCAGGCTCCTGTGTTCATGTATATCTGTTTGTCTGTGTACATTGCTCCACTCTTGCTGTGTTGGGAATTTCCTCGCAGGTATCTGCTGCCCGAGGCTCCACGCACGTTGGGTCCCCATCTCAGGGCGTTGAAAGTCCCCAAGTCCCGGGGGAGAGACCCTGCCCTCCTATCGGGCGTCGACCGGGCCTGGTAGAGATAAGCGAGGGAGACGGTATTAGGCCCAGTGAATGGGTCCCTATGTCCAAACTCTGACTGGAAACAATGCCCTGTTGATGGCGCGCTATATATAGCGCCTGCGCGTCATGTTCCGCCGCATAGAGCCCGGGGCTGGCCACGGAGAGTCGACCCGAGGCATGAATCGGGACTGTGTGCTCCAGGGCACTGCATAGGCCAAGAACAACAGCCCTGCGCCCCTTGAAGGCGGGAGCCAGTGGCGGCCTATGGTACCGACGGGAGAAGCCCTGCCCGCCCAGGAGAGACAGAGGGGCACAGCTCACACTACAAGCACGAGGAGCCGCGGCGGTGGGACCGGTTCTTTTTAACTAAGGCTCGCTGCACTCGTCAGCCTGCCTCGGAGCCAGGAGGGGCGTTTCCTGACTGTCCTCTACTGCCGATTGCCAGCAGGAGGACTGGAGTAGTGGTGACCCCGAACTTCAAAGTGTGTATGCCACTTTGGCCGTTGGTCTTGCGCCGGTCAAAGTGACATGGGCACTTTGAAGCTCTCCACCCAGCTGTCCTAGATAGCTGGGTGGAGACCAAGCACAGGCTTTAGGCAGGGCTTTAAGTGGGATGAAACCCTCAGTTTATCTCAAAGGGGTGTGGCCAATGTAATTAAGGGCGTAGCTTAAAACACAGAAGCTAAAAATCTGTGCTTAGCATAGTGTGCCGCCCGACTTGTATTTTGCTGTTTCTGTCATTGCATCCAGATATATACAACAAGTAACATCATACCTACAAGAAGTCAGGACTTTTGGCTTTATAAATGGTTGTTAGTTCCATAATATAAAAAAGCAGCAACTATGGCTTGTATATTATATTGAAAAAGCTTCCACTTAAAGCCCTGGTGACACCACGACAATGTTGCTGCTCCTGAGTTTCAAAAAAAGAAGGGAAATCCAGAGAGAAAGTGACTCTCTTTAAAGGATTTCCCTTCCCCTACAACGCTCACCTGTCACGACGTCATGCCATAACTTGTCCACTAGTGAGAAGTGTGAGCATGCGCACATCAATGTGCCTGCAGTCACTGCGAGCCCCTCTTTAAAAAACTGCCGGTGCTCAGCACCGGTGAGACCCGGCCCACTTAAAGCCCTGTCTTTAGGACCTGAAGGAGCGTTATGCCAACGTGCTCTATCGGTTCCTGGCACTGCTCTCATGCAGCATGAGAGCAGCGTCTGCAGCATAAGTAGCGTCTGGATTGGTTAGGAAGGGTCTTCATTCCTCAGGCTTTGGAAGGACAGCAAGGAGGACACGGAGCCCGTGGTAAGTACAATTTATTTTGATTTAATTAATATGATGTGTAGTGCTTTCATGTTTTTTTTTTTTTTTTGGAAGGAGCGCCACCACAGCATCACTCAGCGCCACCACAGCATCACTCAGCGCCACCACAGCATTACTCAGCGCCACCACAGCATCACTGAGCACTACCACAGCATTACTCAGCACCAACACAGCATCACTCAGGGCCACGACAGCATCACTCTGGGCCACCACAGCATCACTCAGCACCACCACAGCATCACTCAGGGCCACCACAGCATCACTCAGTGCCACAACAATATCACTCAGCACCACCACAGCATCACTCAGCACCACCACAGCATCACTCAGCACCACCACAGCATCACTCAGCACCACCGTAGCATCACACAGGGCCACCGCAGCATCACTCAGAGCCACCACAGCATCACTCAGCGCCACAGCAGCATCACTCAGCACCACCGCAGCATCACTCAGGGCTACCACAGCATCACTCAGCACCACAACAGCATCACTCAGCTCCACAACAATATCACTCAGCACCACCACAGCATCACTCAGCACCACATCAGTATCACTCAGCATCGCCTTTGCACTAGTACACCACCACATCATCATCACTCAGCAAGACCTGAGTATCATTCAGTATCACCTCATTATCGTCTCCGCACCACTCACCACCACCACCACCACTACTACCACCTCAGCATCACTCAGCACCACCTCAACCTGCTCTCGGAATCTGGCATCTGTTGATTCTCCCCTAGCGTTTGGCCGCTGCTAGTGTTATAATACAGGTGCTAGTTCCCAACTGTCACCCTCCGATTGTTTATGCCCCCTCAAAAAAAAGCTTTACAAACAACCATTGGAATAGGCAGAAACAAGTTGCCAGCATTGCAGGAACAAAAGAAAACTGAGGACATTTTTTATTGTAAATACTTTTTTTAATATGGTCGTTCAGTTGTACATAATGCCTTATTGGTCATATATAAGGTAACAAAAATGCTTCTGACACTTTTTTATTATAACTTTTCAGCATGCTGCACAGCAACCACACTTCTCAACAGCACAGCTTGAAGACATTGGCAAAGTCAATAGCTCTGGCTAAACACTAATAAGGCCCCAAAGGCGAGACCTATTGGCTATGCCAGTGCTTGTTACTCTGTGTGCCTCATTTTCAATATTTGCGTCTGGATCTTCTAATCATTATATCTTAATGGCTTTCGACTGTGCTTATGTTGTATATTTTGCATTCAAACCCTGCTGGGATTTCCGTGCCTTTTCCCTCTCCTTTTGACTTAGTAAATATGCAATTGTTTGCTAATTTTAATTCAAAACAAGCATTGATGATGCCATCAGAGCTGACTTATAATTATGAATGAAAGTGCGTTTAGTGTCATTGATGGGTTTAGGCCCTCAATAAGTCATCATACATGCACTCTGTCACTCATCTTTGCACTCATACATTCATTCATCCATCCACTGACTCATTCGTGCATTCACCATTTGATACAATCACATCGATAGTTTTATCTTCCAAGTACCACAGGCACATTTGCACAGCATTACTGAGATTGTTTGAGCTTGCCTTGAGGTTACGAAAATACAGTCGATACAAGGAGGAGACGTGTGTGGAGTGTTATATATATATATATATATATATATATATATCCTCCAAAGAATGCCGATTCCCTCGCCTCTTCCGAAGGCGGCCCTGATGGGGTGGCAAGCCCCTTAATAACACTCCACACACGTCTCCTCCTTGTATCGACTGTATTTTCGTCAAAAACCAGAAGACAGCCAAGGCACAATTCCTCTACATGTGTTTATTTTTTGCAGCAAAAGAAAACGTCCCGACGAGTTTCGAACCTCTTGCTTCTTGGTCACGGGACAAACGCGTCAGGACTTTTTCTTTTGCTGATAGATATAGATAGATATAGATATATAATATAGATATATATAGATATAGATATATACACATATATTACCTACTGGCAGTCGCTAGTAGGTAGTTATATTTAGGACCTAGTTTCCTTAGGAAAAGCCTTTTTTGACTTGCCTATAACTTTGGTGTCATTTGACCAATCTTCTTGAAATTTTCCAACAAAAGTGACATGGTAGGTTTTGGTTGTCATGGAAAGTTTGGGGGGGATCCGTGCAGTGGGGTCGAGAATTTGGAGCACGAAATAAGGCTGCATTTGTAATGTTAATTCCCATAGGAACCTTTGGCCACAGATACAGTCCGAACTGGGGAACGGACTTACCCCAAATTTGACAGGGAGGTAGATGTTGGTTCAAGGAAGTACCTTTTGCCTATTTGGTGTAAATCTGTTCAGTATCTTTTGAGAAAATGAAGCCGAATTTATAGTGATATCTCTGGCCGTGAAGCCTTCGTGAATAAAGACTAGCTCGTGCAATGAAATGCACTGCTCTGAGTGTCTGCCAACAGTTCAACCAGGAAGTGTTGGCAGTCATCTTATGACTCGGCTTCACAGAGTCCCTCCAAAAATAAGTGAAAATAAAGAAAAGGGGGCAGTGTAGGAATACCTTGACCCCCAAGCCATAGTCTTGGGGTCTCCCTGCGACCCCGCCATGGCATAAAAGTATTTTTTTTAAATAATAATTTGCAGCTAAATTGCAATATTCGCGAATTTGCAGCAAATTGATTTTTTAAAACAAGCAAGTGCGGACTCCCGCGCTTGCTTTTAAATAACCCCCAGGTGAGCCAGGCCCTCCTAGGGCTTATCACCTCCCCGGGGCACTTTTTACTATTAATGCAGGCAGGAGCCGTCAGGGACCAAGGGGGCCTTGAGGCCCCCCGTGGTCTCCAACGAGATAGCCTGGCCCCAGGGGATTGGGTCCCGGGGCTCAAATTGGCCTCAGGAGGGGCACTGCGCGGTCCTCACATTTTTATAAAAATAAATGTTTTAAAAAAGGGGCAGGCCCCAAGGGATGAGTTCCCCGGGCCGAAAATGGCCCAGGAAAGGGGGCCAACGCACCCCCCTTCCTTTAATAAAAAATGAATAAAACGATGGAGATGGGGACCCTGGGCAGAAATCAGTCCGGGAGGGGGCGCCGCACGGCCCCTCCCAATTTTATTTAAAAAAATGAAGAAAAGGGTCAGACCCTGGGGGATGGGGCCCTGGGCGCAAAATGGTCCAGGGTAGGGGGGCCACGCAACCCCCCTTCCTAAAAAAAAAGAAGAAAAACCCGGCATCTCACCGGAGGCCCTGCCCCCTTTCTCCACTACTCTGCAAACGCACCTCCTGGAGCGCTCCTGGGTGGGGGATGAAGTCCCCTTGGCTGATGAGGGTCCTTAGGGGCCAAGAAGACTTCCTGTCACCTCCAGTAAGCCCCACACAGTGGGATTGCTGAGAGGTGGTTGGAGGCCATGCCCCTTTCTCCACCACCCTGCAAACACGCATCCCGGTGCACTGCTGATGGGAGATGAGGTCCCCTTGCCTGCTGAGGGCCTCAGGACTAAAGTGGACTTCATCCTCGAAACAGTAGTACGCCAGGAGCTGCGTTTACAGAGTGGTGGAGAAAAGGGGCGTGGCCTCTGACCACCTCTCAGCAATGCAGCTGAGTGGGTCTTACTGGAGGTAACAGGAGGGCCAGTTGGCCCCCAAGGACCCTGAAGAGCCAAGGGGACTTCATACCCAAACTAGTAGTGCGCAAGGAGGCTCATTTGCAGAGTGGTGGACAAAGGGGGAGTGGCCACAGGGGCGTAACACAGGACCCTGCAGTCCCCGCGTTGCGGGGGGGGCCCCACGCTCCAGGGGCCCCCTCGGCTCCACACGCCCGGCCTCTTAATAAATTAAATGGTATGCATGCCCCAGCCCTGTCAAGTATCACGCATCGGCGTTAGACTAACTAACGCATTTCAGTGCGGTGGTCCGCATCACTGCACTGAAATGTATTGTCACGCATTTATAGCGCCTCCTAGCAAGCCGAGCCTAGCACTATAATTACACCGCACTCTGTCAGACAGAGCTCTTAGCAGCCTGCAGCGCGTCCCTGCGCTGCTTGCGGCAGGCTTGGGGGCTGGCTTAGATGGCTACAATCCCAATGTAAAACATTCACCTGTCACGTGACCTCGGAGCTGCAGCACATTTTGTTCACTCAGGAAGTCTTCATCAGTTGAGTAAGTTATACCCGAAATCAATGCTGTGGAGTCATCCTGCCAGGACACTGTCTGTAAATCCATTCCACTCCTATAGGCTGTGGGAGGGTGAGGGCGTGGCATAGTGTAAACTTTGAAAGCCAGCGCACACAGCCGGGAGCCCGCCCCTGCTGCAGCTTCAACCGCGTTGTGCTGCGCGGCCGCACAGAGCTCCCAGCGTGGTAATGAACACTTGCTACCAGACTCGTGGCTGCCACTAAGTTGTGGCATGGTGCCTTAGCATTGTAGCCTGGTCCCCAGGTATGTAAAGTTGAACTTAAGAGTTCCATGCCAGTCAGACCGTATTTGCGTGTGAGTGTAAAATTTAAGCATTTGCACGGTAGACTGCCTTAAGGTATGAGCGTGCGCGTGTCTGAATTGTGTCTTTTTACACACTTGTGAGGTGAGTGTCTGTGTACCTAGTGCTCACCTCTGAAAAGATGCTGTCACCACAAATCCACAATCCTAGCATCGGCACTCATCAGACTGACACATCGTTAAACATAAGAAAGCGGCGGTGCCGGAAAGAGCTGTTGTAATACAGAGCAGGATTCATAATTGCTGGAGTTGCCTCTTAGAACGGGTGCAAGTGTATAAAACTTTTAAAGGAAGTGATACATCTAGATTCTAGAAAGAAAACAGCGGAACGGGAGGAAAGTAGTAGGAAAATTAGCATGCGGTTCAGATAGAGAGTATAGGTGCATTTGCCTTGTGGCTTGGTGAGGTATTCTCCACGGAATGAAACGTGCCAATAGGCCTTTTGTACCCAAAGCCTCCCATTGCCTTACCCAATACCCCCCACAGGCCCGTAAATCCTGCAGTACCGTCCCTCCGTGCAAAGCATGCATATTGGGGTCAATAGTGAGGGGTGTTCTTTTGCACAGTGTGCATGCCACGCACGTTAAGTTCTGGTGCTTTGTTTTTTAGGTCTCGCCTGAGACAGCGCTTTAGCGCTGCTCTGGCGAGACTTATAGTAAGCGAGTTTTGGAAGTGCAAACGAGTGCTTTCAGGCCTCCAAATACAGTGCATGTGTGCCGGGCGCGCGCACCATTTGGAGGCCTGAAAGCACTCGTTTTCTTTAACTTTCGCCTGTCACACAGCCTTTGAAGTGTGATCGCGATTGCGATCACTTACATTTCGCGGGCGCTTTGATGTTTTCAGTGAGCCGCGCGGCCACTGAGGACATCAAAGCGCCCGTGAACACCATTTGCCACCCCCTTCCTGCTTGTTTAAACTGGCTTGCTCTGTTGTCCTGCTACGGTTATATATATTTTTTAATAAGATGTTAGCTGTCACTGTGTATAGACTACCTGCACTAACAGCAAAGCAGCGACATTGTAAGCTGGTGTTACGCATCTGACCACACCCAGCAGAACAACTGCACGGTCCCCATTTTGCAGATCAAGCGGATGGAGAATTGTTTTCATTTTTCTTTTTACACCTCCCACCTCATCTTTTAGTGCTCTTTTTGTAGCCTGCTAAACAGAAGATCAATCCGGCCGGAGCCAAGCCCCGCCTGCCTAAACCTCTCCCACTTTCAGAGACAGCAGCGCAGGGGCTTTGGTGCGTGTGCGCTCGTGTGTTACTTCAGGGAAAAACTGAAGTGGCCGCCATATGCTTAGGATTTTTTAAACATTTCCCTCAAGTTCTTAACTGTAGGGAGTCTGGACATACACCTCAATGGGAAGTTCTCATTTGCTAAACAAGGGGTTGCCTCCTCTAGGTAAAACATTTTGCACTGTTCTATTTTATCCCGATTTCTTGCTTTCAGCGAGCTCGTGGGCGGCAGCGTTGATATCTGTGTATACATAAAGGCTTGTTCTGCTCCCCTCCCATCCCCCTCCCTTGGCCGCCTGCTTGCTTTGTGTGTGCTCTCTTGTTGGCTCCTAGTATGTCTCTCCCTGTCTCTCAATTTTTTCTCCCGTCCTGGCTCTGTCTTGCTTAGTCTCTGTCTTTCTTTTGCTTTCCCTCTTTCTATGCCTCTCTAGTCTCCATTTCTCTCCTCGTCTTTCTCTAGCCATCTGTCATTCTGACGCTCTCTCCTTGTCTCTCCGCCTGCCTTTCTCTGCCACTTCCTGTCTGTCTTATTTTTCCCTCTCTCTGTATCTTTGTGTATCCTTGTCTCTGACTTTCTATTTTCTCCCTATCTTTGACTTTTGTCCTGCTCTGCCTGTCTCTCATTATCTCTCTCTCTGTCCTTATCTGGAATTCCTAATTTCTGTCCCTGATTTTCTTTCTTTCTACATCTCCCTCTCTCTCCCCCTCCTGTTTATTTCTCCCTCTTCCAGGCACCGAGCTATGGGTGTTCTTAATGTCCTGGACAAACTACAAATGTTTGGTGCTAAGTGTTATTTTTGTGGTGCATGGATAATGAACAAGCATTTGCAATGCAATAGGGGGGGGCGCTAGAGGGCGCCGGACTGTAATGGCCGCACATACGTGAGGCTCCCGCCAGCCGGGCGAGATTTCACTTCATCAGCCCATCCTGCACCCTGGAAATCGAAGTTTGACCAGCACCGAGTGTTGGGCTGGGGCTGCGACGCACCTGTAGCTGTTCTGCCAGGTGCACCCGGAGCAATAGCCGCTGCAACTTCCAGCGGGAGCGGCTGTGGAACCTGCGATTCGAGGCGGCCGGCGAAGGTGTGCACGCGAGGCCGCGGCTCACACGTGTGCGGAAGGCCGCGGGACGCTGTGTCTGTAGGAGGGGACGCGAGATGATCGTGGCTCGGGTCGGCTGCCATCCCAGAGTGCCGGTAAGGTGAGGGGGAGCTGAGGAGTCGTTGGGGTGGAGCTGCCTGCGGCCCCGGCGTACCAGAACTTGACCTTTGGGGACGGGGGGGTGCTGCATCTCAGGCCCGAATATCGCCCTGAAGTTCCGAACAGATTGGGGCTACTGGCTGCTGGGGGACCCCCCCCCCCTTATTCCCCCCCCTCCTCCTCCCGATTCCCGACGGAGAATTGATCGCTGCCTGGGTGGAGCCGCGCCTGACCCGGTGGGGACCCTACTGAGGGTGCAGTCCCTCCGACACCGGCTGAGCCCCTGGAGATCGGTGGGGCCCACGGAAGGCGCCGCTACTGGCCTGATTCATTGCCGCACCAAGTGACCGACATGCCCGGTGGACTGTGAGCCTGACCCGGGCTGCTCCCACGTGCTATACCGGATTGTGCCATCCCCCTTGAACTCGTGGGGCCTCTGTGGAGTGGGGCTAGCGGACCCGCGGCGGGGCGCTGGGCCCCCGCCTCGAGACAAAGCACTACAGTCGACGCCTTGGATGGGGTGACCCTTCCCCCTCTTGCCAATCTATTGCCCTTACATCCGCTGACACCGAGTGGCGCCGGGTGCGACCGCTGCACCTTATCGACCTTCACGGCGTGGTAGTAGCAACTCTGAAGAAGGTCTCCCATACCGACGCACCTACAGGGCACTTCAGACCTGCTCGCTTCCTACAATGGGGAAGACAGACACTAAGCAGTCTCGGCTCCCCTTTGACACCCCAAAGAAAAAATCCCGTGCCCCGCCGCCGGGAGACGGCGATTCCGATGGTAGGGATACTGACGAAGTGGACTGGAAGGCGCTTTTACTTAACATGCAAACCAGCCTATCCTCCATAGACTCCAAAATTGACGGTATGTCTCGCCGCCTCGACTCAGTGGTGCATAGACTTGATCAACAAGAGGAGCGAGTCAAGGAGTCTGAACAGCGGATCTCAGGCCTGGAGGATGGGGCAACGGCCACTGAAGTCAAAGTATCGCAGATGGAGAGACTACTTAAAGTGATCGCCGACAAGAATGAGGACTTAGAAGCGAGATCGCGCCGCAATAACGTGCGCCTTCTTGGGCTGGCGGAGTCCACCGCGGTAGGCAAAATGGAACTCTTTATCGAAAAACTGCTTGCTGACCTGTTTGGCGCGGATGCCTTCTCGCCACAGTTGGTGGTGGAGCGGGCGCATCGCACCTTGGGCCCTCGCCCGGTGCCGGGAGCCCCCCCACAGCCTGTACTTATCAGATTCCTGAACTATAGAGACCGCGATACCCTACTTCGCCTCGCCCGGGAGAAGCAGCCTGTCCAGTTCGAAAACGCCACCCTCTCCTTCTTTCCAGATTTCACGCAATCGGTGCAGGAGGCGCGCCTTAAATTTGGACCGGTCAAAAAACGACTTATGCAAAGCGAAATCCAATACTCCATGCTGTACCCGGCCCGGCTTAGAGTGTTTCATCAGGGCAAACCCCATATTTTTCAGGACCCTTCTCAGGTGGAACTCTTCCTGAAAGACCACAGGCGGGCCCGCGGAGCTGCTGGGTCCCCGTCGGGGGGGGCTGGTTCCCACTCGCCCACTTCTGCTCTGGACTGATCATGTCTTCGCATCTCCTGCATTGGTTCCTCGTATTGCTGACATTGTGCTTTGGCTCCCGCCTGGAGTTTAGGCCCAGGCGTTTGCTATGTTGGCTGCTCTCTGCTCTAGCCTGGACTTGGTAGGCTACAAACAGTTGAGCCTTAATTATCTCATGGTTTCCTGGATGTGCACTGCATCTGTTTCTTGCCCTGGCACCGACCTCCCCCTCCCGCGTTTTTCCGCAGGCTATTATCGCTAGCGGACAGCGGGTGCAATATTGGGGGAGTTGGAGGCAGGTCCGGAGCCCTTGTGTCCCCCAATTGGGTATTCCCCAATAGGATATGATTCGAAGTTGTGGGATTAAGTGGGGTGGGGGAGATGCCCGACGGGTTGGGGTTGTCGGTGTGGGAGGGCAGGGAGGATTTCAAGGGGTTGTTCTTGTTTGGTTTGTAGTAAATACTGATATGGTTACTTGGCATAGAGTTGAAGCAACATCCGACACCTTAACGGCACAGGAGCACCAAAGAGGGTACGGCACAGTGCGTCCCATGACTTGTTCTTCCCCTATCGGAAACTATGAGCCACGTCGTGAACCTTGACATCAATGGGGGGGACTGCTCTCCGTTATCACCTGGAATGTAAGAGGGCTGGGAGACCCTAGAAAGAGGAGACAAATTCTGGGAGCCCTTGACAGGCTGGGGGCCCAGGTCGCCTTCTTACAGGAGACTCATATGGATCCCCGACGCGGAGGTTCCTTTGCCTCCAGGTGGGCGGCGCACTCTGCCTTTGCCTCCTATTCGTCCTATGCGAGAGGCACTGCAATCCTGATAAAAAGAAATGTCCCTTACGTTCCCATGGGTGACGCTGTAGACCGGGAGGGACGGTATTGCATGGCTTGGGGTAGGATGGGAGTTGAAACTGTCACCTTTGCCTGCTCATATGGCCCTAACTGTGATGACTCGAGCAGCTTCATTGCTCTCTGGAACAAGATCAGGGAGGTGGGCTCAACGCATCTCATTTGGGGGGGAGATTTTAATGCTGTGCTTAATCCCGCTCTGGATAGGTCCAACCCCTCTGCCCAACACTACACCACCACACACAAATACCTGCGTGACATTTGCGACGCTCAGGATATCGTAGATACCTGGCGCCACTTACATCCGACTCAGAAGGAGGGCACACACTGGAATACCGCTCATGCCACGTGGGCCAGACTGGATTACATTTTAGTGTCTAGAGGTTTGGCACCCTCACTGGTCACGGTCCAACACGTGGCTCGCACATTTTCGGACCACTCCCCGGTGTTGGTGAAGCTCCGCTTACCGGATATAATGGGAAGGCCACCTTCCTGGCGACTCCAACCCAACATTTTACTCGATGAACTATTCCGCTCTGAACTAGGTCAGGAGATTGCCGACTTCCTTACTCACAACAAGGGCTCGGTGGAGCGTGTTGCTACTCTCTGGGAAGCGCTGAAGGTTACAGTGCGGGGCATCTGCATCTCAAAGAGCTCAGGAGTACTGAGAACTTTGCGTGCCTCATTGCGCACATTGGAAACTACACTACACACGCTAGAAACCCGCCCGGACTATGCCACCGACTCGGATACACAGGTACAATACAGGAAGGCCCTATCGGACTACACCTCCACCGCCGAGAGAGAGGTCAAATTCCGGGGCAAATATTTCCGGGCGAGGGCCTATGGGGAGGGAGAGCGGCCCGGGAAATTTCTGGCGGGAATAGTTCGGCCCCCACGAGGCTCAAATTTCGTTTTGGAGCTGGAGGGAGACGATGGTGTGCCTCTGCGAGACTCGGACTCGCTCCTGGCTGCCTTCACTGCCCATCATTCGGCCCATTACTCAACTACTAGGGTGGGTGCACTGGATATGGACGACTACTTGAGGGAGCTGACGCTGGGCTGGCTTTCAGATCGTCACCGGGAGTTCTTGGCTGAACCCATTGGCCTGGACGAAATTAGGGATGCTATCAGGCAGATGACACCCGGGAAGGCCCCTGGCCTGGACGGCTTGCCTATGGACTTCTACAAGGCATATGTGGATCTACTTGCGCCGGTGCTTCGGGAGGTTTATATGGAGGCTCATGAATCCGGCACACTTCCCCCCTCTATGCATGAAGCTCTAATCACCTCGCTCCTAAAACCCGGGAAACCGCCTCAATACTGCGACTCCTACCGCCCCCTTTCACTAATCAATTCTGATGCAAAAATTTTAGCCAAAGTGCTGGCCAATCGCTTGCAGTTAATACTGGGGGTCCTGGTACTGGCACACCAAGCGGGATTTGTCCCCGGCAGAGCCACTTCCCACAACCTCCGGACCCTTTTTTCTATAGTGGATAATGTGGACCCGAACTTGCCTCTGGCGGCTGTCCTCCTGGCCGCCACCAAGGCGTTCGACTCCCTAGAGTGGGACTATCTCCAATGTATCCTGCGGAACATGGGGATGCCGATAGGATTCACGCAATGGATCGGTATCCTTTACCGCAGACCTGTGGCTCGGGTGGGGGTGAACGGTCGGATCTCTGAGGCCTTTGCTGTATCCAGGGGGACTCGTCAGGGGTGCCCCCTCTCTCCATTATTGTTCGCCATAGCGATGGAACCGCTTGCTGCTCGCCTTCGACAGCATCACCGGGAAAGGGCTCTGAGATGTCTTCAGAGGGAAGTGCTTATATCATTGTATGCGGACGACATCACGCTGTACGTCCGCGACCCTGCTGCCAATCTTAACCCTCTCTTGAGGGAATTCATTCGGTTTGCCGGCCTGTCAGGTATACACATTAATTGGGGCAAATCCACTATATTCCCGCTCACCGCGGCCGCCCAGCCGTTTCATCTAGATTACCCACTGAGATGGTGTGAGGACGAGGTCCGTTACCTGGGCATTCTACTCTCTCGTGATAGGACGGAACTGATGCGGATGAATTATGGTCGCACGTTTGACCATATCCAAACTTGCGTGACCAGATGGATCACGCTGCCCCTCTCTTTTGCAGGGCGGGCGTCTCTCATTAAGATGGTGATCCTTCCCAAGCTACTTTACCTCTTCTTAAATATCCCATATTACCCGGGCAGGTCCTTCTTCCGCCTTTTGCGCTCCGAGCTCATCCGACTGGTGTGGGGGGGGAAGCGTCCGCGCCTGAGCTGGGACATCTTGACTCGGCCATTCGCCCAGGGGGGCTTCGATTTACCGGAGCTCGAACTTTACTACTACAGCGCTCAAGCACACTATGTTCACCATTGGATCCACCCCACTCCCTTTATGCCACACATAGCAGTGGAACACTGGTTAGTGGATCCTATCCCGCTGGAGGGGGCCATCTTTAGTGCGCCGGAGGCTAGAGCTGCACACCACACCACAGTCTCCAGCTCGGCCCTCGCGTGGCGAAAGATAGCAAAAGAAGCCAGAATGACACTTCTGTATTCTCCTCTGTTGCCTTTGGTTTATCATCCCCGGCTCCCCATTCTGCAGGAGCAACTATTTAAGAAATTTATGGCCAAACTCAACATTAAGACGTGGGGAGACCTATACCATAACGGACTATTTCGGTCTCAGGCGCACATGCTAGAAGACCTCACACCCACTCCCATGGATACATTTCTTTACACTCGCCTGCGTGGGGGGCTGCGATCGCTGACCGAGGGATTTCCGGAAGAACCACCCACTTTAGAACCTCTACATCAGCTACTTAAAGCTGCCACTCCAGCACACGCGGTCTCCAATCTATATCATTCTATACGCACGGTGTCCGACCCGGGAATCTGCAGGGCCCGTACTAAGTGGGAGGCTGATTTAGGCATACCCATAGAAGACGAACTTTGGAGTTATTGTTGTCTCCAGACTGCACAGATCTCCTCCAGTAGTCGATTCAGGGTTATCCACTATAAGTTCCTGCATCGTCTTTATTGTACTCCATCTCACATGTGTAGGGTGGGCCTCCGAGGGGATGATCTCTGTTGGCGCTGCCGCACACCAGCGGCAGATTTTTTGCACATGGCTTGGGGCTGCGGGGAAATAGCCGACTATTGGCAACAAATATATTCCGGTATCTCGGAAATGATAGGAGTCTCACTTACGCCATCTCCGGTGCAGGCACTTCTAGGTTACACGAAAACCATAAGGAAACCGGTTCGTCGGTTTGCCACCATTGCTTTCCTCATTGCGAAGAGGCTAATCGCCTGCAGGTGGGGAAGGGGCAGGGCTCCTAAATACAAAGACTGGATCGAAAACATGGTGCACTGCCAAGATACGCTGCTCTGCTATCCTGAACTGCTGCCCACAGCATCCAGACCGGTAGATATTTGGAGTCCCCTTACGACATATCTATTATCACACCCGCTGACATAGCGCACCTCCATTTACCCGATTGCCCGAATTCTACGCTCCTGATTCCACTGGGTCACACCACCTGGGAGGTGGGAGGTAGAGACTCTGTTAGGAAGGGGAGGTCCTAGATCTCACTCTTGATCGGCAGGCCGGAGCTCCCGTTGCTAACTGATGGTCCCTCCGAGAGCTGGTATGCCCCTCTTCGTGGGTATGGAAAGGCGACGGGGTTGTAGCCATCCCGAATGTCTCCATAGACCACGAAACAGATGCCACTGTGACCATGATCTACTATATTCCTCAGGTGTGGCATAAGAGGTTACTACACTATATGGATTCAACCTATGCACAAATTGTAATGGTTTATCAGGTTTAATAACAAATACAAATCATATGACGTAAAGTATGTTGCAGCCCTATTGAACATCATACTGTGGCATTAATGTTTACTGCAACGCTGCCGGCCTCGGAAGGGGTTGTAGGCGGACAGCTGTGTACTTAACCATCATCCAGTTCGTGTATTACGCTGCCGGCCAGTTGCTGGTTGTAGGCACAGGGGCTGTGTACTGCTTATTTCTGACTGAATAAAGGTTTTTGAAAAATTAAAAAAAAAAAAAAAGCATTTGCAATGCAATAGGTCTCGCATTTGCGAGAGTTGGAGCTATCAGCATTGTAAATGGCAATGCCTTTTATTAATTTGTTTTGAAAACCTGCAAGTGGTGCATAAACACGCACTTTGTACCTAAAATTCTTAATTACGAGAAGCAAGGCTGTCAGTAAAAGAGACTGCCAGCTTTGCTTCTCAAAAGCAAGGACTATAAGTACAAAGTGCTTGTTTACGCACAGCCTGCAGGTTTTCAAATGCATAAATAAAAGGCATTGGTATTTACATTGCCAATAGCTCAAACTCTCGCAAATGCGAGACCTATTGCATTGCAAATGCTTGTTGTTGTAGCTGCAGCCTCAGTAGGACTCGGTTGTGACTGCATCAGAAGTAGAAAGAAGGTAGCAGTGTGCTCTTTGAAGTACAGGACAAACCACACTAGACATGACAGGCACATATTTGCATGCTGCCTGCTCTGACCGCACTCGATGTGTGTAAACGGTCATGCTAGGGAGTCATACGTCTCTGGGGACATCCCACCTTATTATTCCAATACTGTCGCATTCAGACCAGTGTTTCATGCAACCAGAGAGTTTCATGTCACAGAGCACAACAAGGTGGGTAAGGGAAGAATGCCCCCTACCTCATTTTTTCAGGAGCTGTGACAAGACACTAATACAAAGAGAGAAAGGGAGGGAGAGACTAGTCAAGATAGGAAGAGGAACATTGTATGGACAGCCAGGGGAGTGCGATGAAGTTGCAGAGGTATCAGACAGAAAAAGGGGGAAGCTGAGAGGGAAAAGGGTGAGACTTGGGAGAGAAGATAGAGCAAGGGAAAGCAGGTGCTGAGCAGGAATGAGGATGAAACATGGGGCAGGGGAGAAACAGGCAGTGAAATATATGGCTCACATGTAGACACATGGTAAGCAAAACGCAGACTACTGAAAAGAGACAAACTGTGCAAGATGAAAAGGGTCAGGAAAGAACCAGAGAGCAGAGCAACAAAGATGAGACTAGCACCAATTTATTTAGGGAGGAATCAAATTATAATCGGACACATTATCATGTATGCTTTTACATAATATAATGGAAGTAATCACTTTCAGCAAAATATGCCAGGCAAGCATTCTCCAATAATACATTTATTGGATTGCAAAATAAAAGGCACACATCCTATTATGCATTATATGACATGATATACAATTGTGGGTATAATCCTTATATGAATGAGTAACTTTATTTTAGTTGCTTTTTATGTTTTGTTTTGTAGGAGCGCAGCGTGTCATCAATCAGCCTGTAGTAGTACAAGTAAAGTTATATCTCCTCTGCATTGATTGGAGTCACTGTCTGCCAGTCTGTGTGATGATTATACATTTGGTTAACAGTAAGACCAGTGTACAAGGGCCCTAAGTTAGTGCCCTTCATTTTCTGATGCTTTTCAGCAGTTGTAAGATCTTAAGAATTTCTCGTTGCTCAAATGGGTGTAATTTTAATCGTTTTATGGTTCCCTCGTGTTTATTGCTTGATTTTGCTTGCAAGAAAGTGTCACTCTTAGGCCTTGAAATGTCACTCATAATTACTCTGAAATTATGAAAATGTCACACATAGCAATCTGAAACCTTGGCAGCTATGACGCCCGGGCCTCAGAGGCGGCTCTTCATTAATTAAATGGTGTGCAAGTTCACCTGCACACGCGCGGGCCCCGGCCGGGCCTCAGTCTAAGGCCCTTTCCTTCATTAATTAAATAAGAAATGGAGGTGGGTGCGCGGCGCGCAGTTGTCTCCTCCACCCTCCGCGTCTGTGCGGTCTTCAGGGTGGGGCTAGTCCATTGTAATGCGCATTGGGGAGCGCAATTAAAAGTGCGCGTGTCGGACTTGAGGTTAGGCATCCCCAGGACACAGCCACGCGGCGCCAGAGACTGAGAAGGACCGTCCAACTCTGCCATGCCATAATTTCAATTATTACTAGCCCTAAGCCCTGGGCCCTGCCTGGCTAGCGCTAGCCTTGCCCTGCCCTGTTTTCTGCCCGCTCGCGCCTGCCTCTGAAGCTGCAGGTGGCAGGCCAGGCCTCAGCCCTCAGGTGAGTGAGTCTATCCGAGGCAGTGGTCCGTGGGTGGTGGCGATAATTTGATGAGATCATAATTTGATGATTGATTTGGTGGAGCCTTGCCGGGAATAAAAGTAAAGTAAAACAATATATAGTAGGCCCAGACAGTGAGTAAGACAGGGAGAGGAGGAAGCCACTTCATTAATTAATGGTGTGCATGCCAGGGCTGCACAGGTTTATTGCAGTGCAGAGCCCCATGCATAGCACTGTCTTGTAGTTTAATTGCATTCATATAGCGCTTACTACTGTTGCAGTCATCTTGTGTGAAAAATTGCAGCGTGATCCCAGTGAGGGCAGGGCTGAGGGCAGCAGTGCATGACTAAACTCTTCATCAAACACAATGGTGCCACACTGCAGTCTGTGCACCCTAAATACATGAGTTGACAAAGACAATTTGCCTTCAAAGTTCAAACTGTACTTTTTTACAGGAAAAGTATTTCTGATGTGAGCGCGTCCCAGAACTGGTCTTCTCTATTATAAGCTGGCCCTTCTGGAGCAAATGTGTGTTTTTTAATTGTCTCTTTCTTTATAGTTTACTGTTTTATGCAAACAGATCAGACAAACTTTTCAAACTTGGGAAATACTTTATGGACTTTGAGAATTGATGACAGGTGATTACCCCTGAAATCCAAGGATGTGGTAGTGAGCATTCATCTTGGGTTCAGGAGCTGGGTCAGATTTTCAACAAAGCTGCTTTTCAATACTAAGATTCGTTCACATTCAATGTATGAAAATTTACCTTACTTTGAGATCCTAAAAATCTGGTGTGGATGCCTGTCTTGTGGACCTACACTGGATTCTTATGCCGTTAGGTAGTGCGGCTACCACATCAGTTGGGGAAATTCAGTCTTATCCCTTTTGCCATAATTTACTAGTGTAAGCGAAGGAAGCACTTTAAGGGTGGGATGTTAACAATTCCAGTGTGTGAGCCCATGGCAGTCTCCAACTGACAGAAGCCATTCACTTTCCTTTAGTATGTTCTGGTTGGAACAGAAGGCCTTGCAAATCTTTTTAATTCGATTTCTGCTCAGAGCTCTGCCCAGCACAGGGGCTTATTCTCCAAGGGTTCTCCTAGAGCAAAGGAACAACATGTGTGAGGCAGTGTCCCAAAATGACACAACTTAGCACGTTAGCAGGGTGTCGTGCAATGGAGGACACTTCGGTGACAACGTTGATTATAGACTGCAGTCACAAGAGGACATAAGCTAGGAGTCCTGGATTATAATATATAATGTGTTTGGAAGACTTAATATCAGTAGGAAGTCTGCATCGCAAGCCCGTTAGTCAGACTGCTAATAACCACACAGCCTATTGATAGAAACACAAAATAACAATCGGCTGGCAGCTACTTACAGTAGCACACCACCGATATCCCGCTAGCCTGGAAACCCATATATTATACACATCAGTTGTTAACATTAACATTGGCCTCCATCCTTCCCTTCCACTGACCTCCCGAACACAGCCTCTCCAGTAACTCCCCAAACTGCCTCCACAACCTGTAGGTGAGCTATTCATTATTGTAACCTCTGCATCTCACTTGCATGTTTAGATGGAAAAAACCAATAGATTCTTGCGGCGGTCTCTGACTTACATCTGGGATGCGTTTTGTCATTGTATTTTCAACACTATGTGCCCTTGTGTGTGTACAGCGGTTTTTCAATGGACTTAATACATGTAGCATTCTAGCAACCTATTGCTAAGCTTTTCCCGATTCGGCTTTAGTGTCAGAAGATGCTTGTTGTACGTTTGTGTGGTCTACTCTTCTGCATGGATTATTATTTTGTAGCTACTCACACTCTGCATTGCGATGACAAAATAAGTACAGACATTTGGTTGTACATTATGTTTTGCGACAACGGATGCACCATAGAGTAGTTATGGAATTGCAAGAAATCTGTATATTTCAATTATGCCAGAAGGAAGTAACCCCATCCCCCATTTTTTTCTGAAGGTCGGTAGATTGAGTGCCGTTAAACTGAGTGATAGAAAACCTCTTATTTACAGTGCTTACAAATGGCAGAAATGTGTTAAGCACTATATAAAACAAGCATTAGCAAAGCCATTAGGTGTCTCCTACAAGAGGTATTGACGTTAATGTTTATTTAACCATGTTGTACAGCAGCGTAGACAACGGAGGGAGGCATGTGGGGGGCAACACAGACAATGGCAGGAGTGTGGGTGGGGGTCAACATGTACAACAGAGGATGGTCGGGAGCGGTGGGGCAAGCAGAGGGACAAATGGCGGGCTGGAGAGAAGGGCTGGGAGCAAGCACACAGACAAAGAAGGGTAGAAGGGAGGTGCTGAGGGCTAGCAGACGGACAACAGAGGGTGGCAGGAAGATGCTGGGGATAATCAGATGTACAGCAGAGGATTGGCTGGAGGAACACATGGGTGAATAGTACAGGAGGGAGATGTAGAGTGCTTAAACACAAAGAAAAAAGTAGCACCTTAAAAAAATGAGCGGTTAAAGGACACAAGTAACGCGATCATGCTTCAGGGGAGGGAAAAATACACAAAGAGGAAGAAAGCCTATGGCAGCTGACCAAGAGAAACAAGCAAACGAGAATGACAATAACGCCAACAAATGGTAAGCGATGGACAGTTTCTGAGCCCACTATTAGAAGACAAAAGGTCAGACAAGAGACAACACGTGCTGTCTTGGATGAGACCTAAAATTATCTGCTGCATCATACTTACTCATGGAGATTGACCGCAGGTGAACAATTACCATGATTATGTATCATGAAAATCTGCATTGTACTTTTTAAAATAATATCTCCGCAGAGAAATTCTGCACCCTCTTTAAAGTGGTGGTATTTCATTTTTCTTTTCCACCTCGAAAGCACACTAAAGGCCAAATTCACAAAGATACGTTTATATCTGTAGATCTACTCATGTGTAGCTCTACAATTACACATGGGTGTAAATCTGTACTCCTTTTATGTTTACCATTTCGGAGTGTAGATTTATTCCAGGTGTAAACTTAGACTTAACAGTTTCCGCCCCCTTATAAGGGGTGGGGGAAGACTCCTACGACTGAATTTATATATGAAAGTTACTGTTAGTAACTTTTCTCCTGTTTGTGGAGATCTCCTCCACCTGGATTGAGATCTTCCTATAGCAAAACACAGGGAGGTTTATTAATCTTAATTTAAGCAAATCAAATTAATGAAAAACAAAAATAGAACATACATTTAAACAAATAATGTTAACCTATGACTACTTAACGGAAAAAGATATAAGCTACTACCTCCTAAAATTAACTGGGTATTCAATTGTAAATTAATTTAAATATATTAAATAATTTTTAAAATATTATTTTCGAACAATACTTTAAAAGAATCACCCACCCTCGCCTGCATTTTTATTTAATTTGTAACACACTTGGTTATAAGTTATGGTTTTAATTAATTGTAATTTGTTTATTAGACTTTTTTTTTTTTTCAAAGTTCTTTTTATTAACAAAAATAGAACAAGTCGGTCACTTCACATTTTTAGGCCATTAGAATTACAGTGGTACAGCTGTTGATCATTTGACAATTCTGTATTGCAATATGCTATAGCAGAGTAGAATAAAGCATGCTCATGTTCACAAGTTTATTAGACTTTTTAAACAAAGTTAAAATGTAATTTAATTTATTCCAAATGTATGACTAATATTATATTCAAAATAATAAAATGTAGAATTAGCCCTTATGGGGTGATAGTGTTTAAGCCTACCTCTAATGCTTTCAATTGAAGTGTGTTTCCGTTCCAGAGGCAGGCCACGTGTGGTGCTTGACTTACACCAAGTCTGAGTTGGAGAACATTACAGACATTTAACCCTATTTTGTCACTATTAGGGCTGTAGTAGAATTTGAAGTGTATTTTGTGAATTAGCGAATGGCTTACTCTTATATGGCTGTGTATTCTATATCAGCACTTCCCCCCCTAAACCCTTCTTAAATTTCTGTAAACCCCACCCATTTTGTAGCAATTATTCCCCATTTTCCCACCACTCACTCTTGTCCCTCTCACATTTACTACTAAATCCTACACGTATGTGTGTGATCATCTCAGCCACCGGGCGCAGACCTATGCACAGAAAAGACTGGATAAGCAGGGTTGGAAATCTCTGACCTTGGGTTTGTGAATTTCATTTTGTAGTATGTGAAGTAGTACTACTGGAGTACTGCTTTGCGTATTCCACAATGTCTTTTGTGAATGTGTGTTTACATTACCCTACAAGGCAAAAAGGTTAAGCAGTAATCAAAGAGACGGACATACACAAGCAGTGTGTTTAGAATGATTAAAATCTTTTTCAAGGAGATCCTTACAACTTTAGCTGTCAGGTAGCAGGCAGCACCTGCTCTCAGAGCAGCGGGTATATCTGTGCCTCAATGAAATAGTGCTGGTCACTGTCAAGTGTGGTGCACACCAGTGGCGTAAAAACAGCCCTGACGGTGCGGGTGGGCCTCCCGAGCTCCAGGGGGGCCCCTCCGGCACTCTGCACAGGTTGGCATGAGAGGTCTTGACTGGGTCAGACGTGTGGAGGGCCCCCTCCATGCACTTTGCAGGGGGGCCCCCCCTCAGTTTTGTTACGCCACTGGGTGGCCACCGAAGACCTTTCATCAGACCCATTGTGTGAGACTTACTGGAGGACTTGTTGGCCCCCAAGGAGCCTCTGGAGCCAATGGGGACTTAATACCCCAACTAGTAGTGCGCTGAGAGACGCGTTTGCAGAGTGGCGGAGAAAGGGGGTGTTCCCTCAGACAACTTCTCAGCAATCATGTTGTGTGGGACTTACTGGAGGTAACAGGAGGGGTAGTTGGCCCCCAAGGACGTTACCTCTAGTATGTCCCATACAGTGGGATTGCTAAGAGGACTTCGGAGGCCACGTTCCCTTTCTCCACCACTCTGCAAACACAGCTCCTGGCATACTACTGGTTGGGGGATTAAGTCCACTTTAGTCATTAGGGGCCTTGGAGGCCAAGAAGCCCTCCTGGTACCTCCTGTACGTCCTACACAGCTGAATTCCTGAGAGCTGGTCAGGGGCCCGTCCCCTTTCTCCACCACTCTGCAAACGTCACTACTACTTTAAAAACTATAGAAATTCACTGAAAACAACAAAGGTTACAGGGACGTTATAGTTAGGATTTAGCATTTATAAAAACCTTAGAAATTAACTGAAAAAACCAAAGGTTACAGGGACGTTATTGTTAGGAAATATAATTTTTTTTAAACCTTAGAAATTCACTGAAACGGTATAGGTATGGGTTTGGTGAGTGGGTACATAAGTGGATGTATGGGTGATTGATTGGTTGTCTGAGTACCTGTATGAGTGTCTATGTGGTTGGGTGAGGGAGTGTGTGACTGCCTGCATGAATGAGTGAGTGGGTGAGACAGTGGCTGTATGAGTTTTAAAAAAGGTATTAATACTGAATCAAAAAATTATCGTCCTATTTCGCTCTTGGATTCTTCAGTTAAAGTGATGAGCAGAATACTATTGGTGAGACTCGAAGACTGGGTTACCGAAAATGAAATCCTATCTCCAGTTCAATATGGTTTTAGAAAAGGGCTGGGAACCCTTGAGCAATGTATTAACTTAGAACTCTTGATAGGTAAATATACGCACGCTAAAGAGGGAAGATCATATCTGTGCTTTGCAGATCTTAGCAGTGCGTTTGACCTTGTTGACTACTCTATTTTATGGCCAACCTTGCTTCATTTAGGTGCCCCTAAAGAAATAATTTTTTTCTTAGCAAGGTTGTATGAGAAACTCTCCAGCAAGGTTCGATATGGTCAGCGGACGGTGTGTACACCACACTTTGAGGTTAAAAGAGGCATCCGCCTGGGCTGTGTTTTGGCACCGTTACTTTTTTCCCTTTTTATAAATGAAGAAGACAAAGCCCTTAGGTCGGTACAGGCAGCTGCACCACAAATATCAGGCAACCCCGTACCCGTCTTACTCTATGCAGACGATGCGGTGCTGCTCTCCAGTTGGCCTACAGCGATTAATGGATAATTTTAGCTTTTTTATCACGAATAGGAAACTGTTAATAAACAAGACCAAAACTTTTGTAATGGCTCGTGGTCAGAAACCAAAGAAATGTAAAACTTTTTGTTAGACCTGTCAGCCCTTTGGCAGTTCCCTCCTCATTTTTTTTTTTTTTTTTTTTGTCCCTTTCCCCCTTCTCATTTTTTCTGTCTACCAAACTTTTTGGGGTGCTGATGTAGAGGTTCTGGGCGTCTAATCCTCACCACCTGAGGGAAAGGCGCAAGGTGCTCCTCTGAGGAAAATAGATGAGGAAGGTGAGGTTCACAAAATTGTGGCTCCAACTGTCACCTCAGCACCTGGGCCATGACTGCCATGAGAGGTTCCGGAACCTTCTGGGCCCCTCTGGCAAGTCAGACCCAAGGTGATAAATAGAGGTGGCAGGAGGGCAGCCATTTTAGGATAGAGTGGACTGCGTGGAAAACAGGAGTAAGGCGCCTGTGTCAGGAGGTGGTTGTGCTTGAAAGGGAACGGACAGGTTTAAGGGCCTGCACAGATTTCCAATCCTGGTGACATCACCCCTAACCTTGCGACCGGGCCCTGAACGCAGTCGGAGATCTGGAGGACTGCGTTATCTTGGGGTTCACCGGTGGCCAGACTCCTTGAAAGAGGTCCAGGATCAGTCTGTGATCGACCCCCTTCCCTCATCCCCAGCTGAAGGGGCGATGTCCACCCCCAGGAAATAAGAGGGTTCTGGACTCCAAACCAGCTGCACCGAAGAATTACTGGCACCCTTAATTTGCCCCCCCCCCTATTTCTCTGCACGAGACCCTACCTGAAACGATCACCGCCGCCACCCAGGGATCGGAGGACTCCTGTCGTCCTCTGGAGGTGGCTCGCTGCTGACGAGAGCTTGTGGAGAGGCTCCCTGTAAGGAGCGGGTGAGCGGGCGACGCCGTTGCCCGGGTGAGGAGAATCGCCTGAGGGAAGAGAGGGACGCGACAGGCTTGGAGGCCGGCATCCTCATATCACGTAAGAGGGGCCGTAGCGCCACCCCTCTCTGCTGCCGGTAGTCAAGGAAGGCCGCGCCCCTGTGAGACACGCTGTTTCTGGAGGCAACGGGCGCATCCCGCAACGGAGTCCGAATCAACCCGGGGCCCGGCCGGCTGGCCAAGTCCGCCAGGAAGTGAGGCCCGTAGCTGTGGAGAGCGTCAAGGGAAGGCCAGCGACAACGGAGGACACCCTCTCGAAGGGTAAGCGTTGGAGAGGCGCTTCGGTGGGGGTGTCTAGTGTGACGCCCTCCGACCCTATGTCAAGATTTCCCCATCTGGTGCTGTGAGTTCAGTCACCCTGAAACAGGACACTTCAGTTCCGGGTTAAGCGCTACTGCTCGTTGGACGACCACCACGATCACACAGTAAGCGGGGCACTAGAAGGAGAAGGTGGGGGGGAGAGAGAGTCCCCGGAGAGTACGCCGCAGCGGGCAGGTGTTGTCCTGGTATCCCTTAGGATCAGTCACTGGGGAACACGAGCTCTAGGCAAATAGTACGGGGAAAGTGACTTAATTAAACACGAGACTGACAACCGGGGAATACAGTCCTCCCGCACGGTGTTGAGGAAGAGCAGTCTCCCATCCAGTGACAGCCTGAGTTCGAATACAATGTTAAAAAAAATGTAATGGTTTGTTGTTAGGAAGTAAGCAGAGTTCTGTAGACTGTCTAGAATTAACCAATGAATTGCCAGCAGCAGTGAATGTCCAATGTAGCGCCTAAAAGGCAGAGTTTGAGTAGGATTGGCAGTATAAGAGTCAGGAGGTATAGCTGTGAGGGGAACCCTCGGATCGAATGTTTAGATGGGACTAAATGCTTTTGAAATGTGGTTTGAAGCACGCCCTGTAGAAATGTAACTAGGTCTCCAGATTCGAGGCGGGAGGAGAAGCTCAGAGGGTGTTTAAGAGACTGTTTTATGAAATGTATTGTTGGAATAGTATTGTCATTTTAAATGCAAATGTAATGTTTATTTCTGTCATGTGGAACTGAGAATTCCCGTAAAAGAAGGAAAGTGGAAGAATTCTAGTAAACTTTAAAATTTGATCGGTGTAGTGTCATTTCTTGTGAGTGGTGCTGCGCAAGATTGCGGGCTGGGTAGGATGCAAGCATGAGGGGCCAAGTGGAGATGTAAGCCTGTTGACCTGAGCCAAGCTACCCCTAGGACATAGGTCCAACAAATTGGTGCTCAGCGGTGGGATACTTATTCAGTGCTTGCATCCGCTTAGTAGCAGTTTTGCGCGCGTCACCACCTACACCTGATTGTTTTAACTGGAGTTTTCTCCAGATTGTTTTCCTGATTGGAGGTTTTCAAAATTGTCCTGTGTTATACTTCCTTTCTTGGGAAGGTCTTCCAGTGTGAAGTTCTTCTTGACTGTGTTGGGGTCCCATCTGGTAGGATGGAATTCGAATTGGGTAGGCTGGAGGAATATACGGTGACCCAATTGAAGGAATTCTGCCAGGAGCGGGAGGTATTCTTTAAGCAGGGGGCGAAGAAAATAGAGCTCCAAGCAAGCTTAAGAGCCTGGGTTATGGCCCACCCTAGCGGGAAACGGGAGGAGGAACCAGGACTAGACCTCCCGGAAGAAACGTAAGTCCTTTTTCCCCCTGGGAGCGGCAATATGGGCGTTGGATCCAGGACCCCATCAAGAGTGGGTAGTAGTGCTTCAGGGGGGAGCCTGTCCTCGGCTGATCTAGTTGACCGCAGGGAGGAGAGGCAGTTCAGAATGGATCTGGCCCGTTTGGAAAAAGAGAGGGAGGAGAGGAGGTTCCTCCATGAGCTCCATTTAAAGGAGTTAGAGCTCAAAGCCCTTCAACTTGGAACCCCCAGCAGTCCTGTTGGTGGCAGCATACCGAGAGAAATCCCGAGAGAGTCCAGGCCTTACCTGCCCAAAGATGTAGTCGCCAGCTATGGTGTCGGGGATGACATCGTAAAATGGCTGGCTGCCTATGAGGTCTCTCTAAGAGCCCATGGGGTCCCCGAAGCTCAGTGGGGGGGTGGCCTATATAGGTATATGCCTCCGGTGGGGAGGGATGCCTTGTTAGCATTAGAACAGCCAGACCAGACCAGGTACCCCATCATGAAGGTAGCCCTAGTGAGGAAATTTGGGCTGACCCCTGAAAAATTCAGGCAGAGGTTTCGGGGCAGTCAAAAGTTGGCCACCCAGAACTGGTTAGACTTCTTGGACTATGCCAAGAAGGCTTTAGAGGGCTGGGTGCAGGGCAGTGAAGTCAAGGACTATGAGGGACTGTATAATTTAATTTTAAAGGAGCACCTCCTCGAGAAAAGTTTTCCGAAGCTGCGTCAGCACCTGGTGGACAGCAAGCTAACTAATCCCAGGAAGCTTGCAGAGGAGGCGGATATCTGGGCGAGTACCCGGGTATCCTCAAAAGGGACTGGAGGGAATTTCCAAGGGGCTGGACAGGGCGCCCCCCAGAAGAAAGAGGGGGGAGACAAAAAGAGGGAGTTCTCTAAAGGCCCCCAAAAGAGTTCACAAGGGAGGGGAGTAGGATTCCCTCCTAAGGTTGGCCCCCACAAACCCCCTTATCCTGACCGTGGTCAGCAGCCTAGGGTTGTCCGATGTTATGAGTGTGGTGAGGTTGGGCACTATAAGGGGGATGCCAAGTGTCCCAAGAGACCACACCCTCCCATTGGAGGAAAGACCCCTGGGGTGGCGAGTGTAGTGCTCGGGGAGGAGTTGCCCCTAGATAAGGGAGGTGAGTGGGCAGGGCTAACCTTAGTGTCCTTAGTAGTATTCAAGGGCATCTGGGTCTTAGGAACCATCTCACAATCCCCTAAGTACAGGCAATGGGTCACCATCAATGCCCAGAGGGTGGAGGCTCTGAGGGACACAGGAGCCAGCATGACTATGGTAAGGAGTCAGCTGGTGTCCCCAGAGCAGGTGGTTCCCAATGTAGTCCAACCCAGATTTGTCGCCATAGCCCTTTACGGCGAAGGGGTTTGGGGCCATAGTCATGTACAGGCACTACAACTTGAAGAAAACTCCCTCTTAAAACGCCTATTGTGTTTACCCTCATCAGCATCCAACGAAATTACACACTGTGAAGTAGGCATTAATTACTTATCGGATCTTATTGCATTGCGGCCATTACTTCTATGGAGATCCATTTGGGCTAAAGAGGAGACCAAATTTACCCAAACCATCATTAAAGACTGTCTACTATTGGATAAAATTTACAGCATTAAATATATTCGGGATTGGTTTAGTAACTTATTCAACTTTCCAACCCAGGGTGACCCTGGCTGTGTGACATCTATATCTAAACAGGAGATTAAAAACACCTTTTTAGCTCATCAAAAAGAGGTTCACAGGAGAGTGATTTGGAAGCAACCCACTCTCGTATTTTATCAACAGCTGGAGGTCTAGGCCACCACATCGCTTTGTTTTGACTTGTTTGAGATTAGGCATAGTACTCCATTTAGTTACCTTTCCCACTATGAAAATGTGTCCGTCGACTTCATGCCCCTGTGATGGGATATCTAAACAAAGCGTCACCCATTTTTTGCTATTTTGTAAGTTTTATTATTTTTTAAGATGATTTTATCTGAAGTCTATATTCTTAAACTTTAATGTGAGAACAACCCATGCTGCTATGAACTTATTGGTTACTCTTAATGACCCCGGATTATGTTTCCATGTTGCCTCTTATATTTTAAAATCCATTGCTGCTAGGGAATCTATTAAACTTGTTAATTAATTGGACTGTCTTATGCACCGGATATTTTTATAAACAAATTGCTGCTAGGAAATGTATTATGCATTACAATTAATTGGACTGTCATACGCATTGGAAGTTTTATATATGTGTTTTTAAAATTTAGTTTTTGCTTTTGTTTGTTGCACAAACCGAATAAAGCTCTTTTGACTGACTGAGTTAGTGAGTGCATCTGTGAGGGGTTGTATGGGTGACAGTGTGTGAATGGCTGTGTTGGTGAGTGGATGTGTCAGTGGTATATGGGTGAGTAACTTGATATGTGAAAGGCATCTTAAGTGAGTGTCGGGAGTATATGAGTGAATGTTGGGATTATATGGTGACTGTATGTGTGACTAAGTGATTACAAGAGTGGCCTTATGGGTGAGTGTGTGCTTGTGTCAGTGACTGTATAGGTGAGTGAGTATGCGTTAGTATCTGTATGAATAAGTGAGTGGGTGTGTGCAAAACTGTATAGGTGAGTAAGTGGGTGTGTAATTGACTCTATGGGTCAGTGACTAGGTGTGTGAGTAGCTCTATGGGTGACTGACAGTGTGTGACTGGCTGTAAGGGTGTAAGAGTGGATAGTGTAGTGGCTGTATTGGTCAGTGAATGGCTGTATAGGTGAGTGTGTGCTTGAGTCAGTGACTGTGTATGTAAGTATGTGTTAGTATCTGTATTAATAAGTGAGTGGTTTTGTGTAGAACTCTATAGGTGAGTTCTCTTCCAGGGGATCCTCATCAATAGTCATAAGCACATGAATATTCCCGCCCATGCGCAGGGACCCCGGAAACAATATATACATATATATGTGAAAAACATATATGAAGCTATATATATATATATATATATATATATATATATATTATATATATATATATATATGACGTAATTGCGCAGGACTCAGCGAAAGAAACAGCGGCGAGTCTAAGGTCGCAAATGAAACAGTGGTTAGTAAAATACGAAGATATCATAAGACGTAGGAAACATGAGAAATTTGCGCGAGATCAGCGTGACTACGAAAGCGGAAGAATTTTAACCTTCGCCAAAAAATTCGATCAGCCCAGAAAAGCGATACAAGAGGCTAAAGGCAAGAATCTCCAGGTGCAAGTCACGTCGGAATCAGATTTGGAAACAGACCATTCTGAGACTGAAGGCGCAAGCGGTGGTAGACCGGAGCCGACAATGAGCTCCATAGAGTCATTACAAGAAAATCAAGTAAGGCCGGCAAATTTTTGCGATGAGTTTCAAGTCATCCAACAATCATGGAGGCTGAATACACAGAGGCCAAAAACCCCAAAAAGAGAAAAAGGAAAACAAGACGGGGGGGAAAGAAGCACAAAAGGAACCGAGAAACAACAATACACACCGAGAATAACGAGGAGCAAGAAAAAGAGAGGGGCATACTAGGCCCAGAGTCTGACTTAACAGTGGTTAATCTGTCACACAAAAAGCTTACCGAAACGCAAATACAGGTGTTGAAGAAAGGACTCACCTTTTGCCCAACGACTCAGTGGGACTATCCTCAAACGAGGATAGACCTTTATCAATTTATAAGAAAGTTGAAGTTACGAAAAATGTTTTGTGGTAGGCAAGTGCAACCAGCTGCGATGACAGAAGAAGTTAATCCTGTACTCAGTTCATTGACAGTAGCTGATTTAACAACATTACAGACTATCAATACCCTGGCAGAAAATTTAACAGTGAGTCAGGAGGAAGCACAAGGTGGAGAATCTACCCTAATAAGAGAAATGGATCTGATGCAAATGGGTGGCAAGAGTCGTTTAAAAAGAAAATCTAAATTTATTCCTAAAACAGGATTTGATATGATCGACAGTTTTCAAGAAATGGTCATTCAAGATCTTGATAGTTTGAGAACTGCATCCAATCACAAAGAGGTGAAATTACAGAACATTTCCAAAAAACAACGTGAGGCCATTAAATCATTGCAGGACGACAAATCTTTGGAAATCAAGCCTTCAGACAAGGGCAGTAATGTTGTCGTCCAGGATAAGGAATTGTATGAGTTGGAAGCCCTTAGGCAACTCAGTGATGTGATGTGGACTGCTATAATAAAATTTCTAGACAGCAATATAATATGAGTGTCTTAGAATTTTATCAGCTGATTGGCAGATGGCGGGATAAGGGAATTTTACATCAAGACGAGTTTGAATTCCTAAAAACAGATCATCCTACTATCCCCACCTTTTATCATATCCCCAAACTGCACAAAAATGATAAGAATCCTCCTGGAAGACCCATCGTGTCCTCCAAAGGAAGCCTCCTAGAAAACACCTCAACACTGATTGACACTGTACTTTGTTAGCAATTTGGTGTCTTATGTTAAAGATACATCGGATTTTATTAAACAAATTGCCGACATACCATGGGAGGAGAACCACATGTTGGTCACCATGGATATAACTAGTTTATATACCAGTATCAATCATACACAGGGTTTGGAAGCAGTCGAGAGCTTTCTAAAAACAAGATCAATACAATACAGTGACCACAACCAAATGATCATAGAACTTATGACTTTTTGCCTATATAATAAAAAAAAATTATTTGGCAATCAATTGTACATCCAGCAACAAGGTACCGCGATGGGCACGTGCTTCGCCCCCAGCTACGCAAATCTTTTCGTGGGCTGGTGGGAGAAGCACGTGGCCTGGTACGGGGCGAATGAGCCCTGGATGAACAAGATTGCCGTCTGGATCAGGTACATTGACGATATTTTTGGATAGGATTGGAAAGGGTCGCAACAAGAATTCCAGACATATCTAGATCTCCTGAATCATAGCATCTACAACTTACACTTTACTAGTAACATAAGCGATTCAGAAGTGGCCTTTCTAGATCTACTAGTATATGTGAGTGAGGGACAATTAATGACCAAGCTATACCGGAAAGCTACTGCTGGTAATGCCACCTTACACTTCACCAGTCAACATCCAAGATGCCTGGTGAATAGCATCCCCTATGGGGAGTTATTGAAGATTAAACGAAACAGCACACTAGACATGAATTATCAAAGATCAAAGAAAGAAGCCATTAAACGCTTCAGTGTAAGAGGCTATCCAGTAAAAACATTGAAAGCAGCAGAACTAAGAGCAGACCAGAAAGAAAGGAATCTGCTTTTAACAAAAAAACAGGATGAGAAACAGGATGACACAACTAGGTTGATTTTGACGTTTTCGAAGAATTCTACTCAAATTCGTCAGATCATTAACCAACATTGGAGAATCTTGAGGGCAGATATGGTCATAGGAAAACAATTGCCCCAACATCCCAGCATTACATACAGGAGGAACACGTCACTACAGGACTTATTAGTACACAGTCATTTTGAGAAAAGCATGAAAGGCAGAAATGAATTTAAAGGGTTCTTCCCCTGTCTCAAATGCAAAGCTTGCAAGAGCAGTAAGAAGATTAAAGGATATAAGGTCCCAGGCAGACCAACTGAAAAATTAATCCCCAAGTTTTTAAACTGCAATTCAGACTTTGTAGTATACTGTCTGAGCTGTCCTTGCAACCTGCTGTACATTGGAAGCACGGTGCATCCCGCAAAAAAGAGAATTGTTGGAACACATGCGGGCTATCACCAATAACGACAAAAACTATCCAGTCGCACGTCTCTTTGCTTCACATCATCAAAGTGATAGTCACCTACTGAGCTATTTCTGCCTTGATCAAATTCCAATGAGACAAAGAGGGGGCGATAGGGTCAAAAGATTGCGCCAGTTAGAATCTAGATATATCCTAGAACTGAGAACTATGGCACCCTCAGGTTTAAACAGTGAAGAGGAACTGTGGGTACATATAGGTTAAAGAGAACATATATAGGGGCATAATTCTTGTTCATGCATGTATTATCTACTGGCGGTCGCCAGTAGATAGTTATAGTTAGGACCGTGTTTCCATAGGAAATCCGCAACATTCTATTTGGAATAACTTTGGCGCCGGTTGACGAATCCTCGCGAAATATTCAAAATAGGTGGGGCGCTCCGCTCCGCTCCTACCCTGAAAGTCTCGGGGGGATTCGTCAAGCAGGGGCTGAGAAAAAAGGGGGGTCCCAAAACGCGTTTTCCCCATGCATTTTCCCATAGGACCTTTAGTCCGAGCTACAGCCCGAACGGCTGAACAGAATTACTTTAAATTTAGCAGAGACGTAGTCCTCAGGTCAGAGATGTGCCTTTTGCAGGTCTGGTGTAAATCTGTTCAGTAGGACCTGATAAAATAGCATTTAAATCAATATATATATCTGTAAGCGCGCTCCGTGCGCTTACGGTAAGCTTACCGTACGCGTACGGTGCCGTGCGCGAGCTCAATTCTGATTGGTGGTTACATGACTGTAAACATTCGAATCGGTCGAAATCAGAAAGTGTCGGCCGCCATTTTCTGTCTCTCGCACTGAAAAACAAAGGTGGATAACGTGAAAAGGGGGCAACGGAGAGAGTTGCAGACCCCCTAGCGTTTGTCAGGGGGTCCACGAAGGACCAAAAAGTACGAAAAATACATTTAATAATTTTACAAAAAAATCACGGAGTGCGCGTACGGTAAGCTTACCGTACGCGCACGGCAAGCTTACCGTACGCGCACGGCAAAAAAACCGAAATAACAATCACATTTATTAAATAAATTGAAGGACCCGCAAGGGGAAAAAAAAAATTGTTACTGTGTAAAAAAAGGCAAGGCGCGCACGGTATGAACCGAGTGCCCACAGCGCGCGCACGGTGCGTGAAGCGCACCGTGCGCGCAGGGTGTGCACACGGTGAAAAACCGGAAAAAAAAATAAAAAATAAATACATAACTTAGCATTTAAAAAACCGTACAAATTCACTGAAAAAACCATAGGTTTCACACACGTTATAGTTAGGAATTAGCATTTAAAAAACCTTGCAAATTCACTTAAAAAACCATAGGTTTCACACATGTTATAGTTAGCTGTACATTTCACTCGTAAAAAACTAATGAAATTCCACGTTATAGTTAGATCAGGTAACTATAACTTGCGCGACCGCAATCCACAATGTGTAATTTCAGATGTCATCATTGATGTCATGAGTGATGTCACTGACCATGTCATGAGTGATGTAATATGTGACGTCATCAGCAGTTTATTGTGGGCGCGCAAGTTATAGTTACCTGATCTATCTATAATGTGGACTTTCATTGGTTTTTTACGAGTGAAATGTACAGCTAACTATAACGTGTGAAACCTATGGTTTTTTAAGTGAATATATATATACATATATTTTTTCTCTAACCTTTTCTTCCTCCTTTTTCTTTCCCTTTTCCCCCTTTTCAGCTAGTGCTCGTCATTACAATAGTTTCCTTCTATACGTAATACTCATGAGATATCAAATCTTTAAGGAGCATAGAGAGGAACTATGTATTTTATTTTTAATTTGAAAATGAACTGAAACAGAAGATGGAACGCTACTTTAATTTAATCTAATGTAATTGATTCATTACAACATTGTAGAGCTAATTTTTCACCTCCATTTCGTCGTTCACCTTCTTCAAATACAATACATGATGGTGTTTTATAAATGACATTATATCATATAGTCCAACCCCCCCCCTTGTTATATAAAAAAAGAAAATAACGAGAAAAAAAGTAACAGCCCATTGAGGGCTTAATAATCAAGAACATAAAGGTATCAATAGGAATGTTATAAATATATAGATCAAAAAATGTAATTACAGCAGATAAAAATATCATGTTAATGTTTGGTAATAACCTCATGAAAATGACTGAAAATGATCATTTTTTCTCGGTTGTAAATACCAATGATTTTGGGACTATATGTTGGCTATTGGTCATGAGTAACTCCAAGATGGCCACTGCTGCTCCAATCTAAAAGAACAGCGGCCCTTCTTTTATGTTTATGTAAACATTGGAGTCTTTCTTCTATGTTGTCAACATCCGTGTATTTAAGAAAATAATTGTGAATTGGACTCTGACATTGAAAAAGGTCGTGAAGACCGAAACCGGTTTGTCACTATGGTGGAATAAAGCTTCTTAAAATCTACTGGCTCGGAGTGCATTACCAGCTTTAGAAGGCTAAGGCGTGTTTGTTCGAATATATATATATATATATATATATATATATATATATATATATATATATTCACTTAAAAAACCATAGGTTTCACACATGTTATAGTTAGCTGGACATTTCACTCGTAAAAAACCAATGAAATTCCCCCGTTATAGTTAGTGCAGGCAACTATAACTCACGCGACCGCAATCCTCTGCTGATGACGTCAGATATTACATCACTGTATTTATACACTTATTTACCCATGTCTTCTTCCATTAATCTTTAGCTATACATATATTACAAATATTTATTTTTCAGAAAGACACATATGTCATCAGTGATGTAATATCTGACGTCATCAGCAGAGGATTGCGGTCGCGTGAGTTATAGTTGCCTGCACTAACTATAACGGGGGAATTTCATTGGTTTTTTACGAGTGAAATGTCCAGCTAACTATAACATGTGTGAAACCCATGGTTTTTTAAGTGAATTTGCAAGGTTTTTTAAATGCTAATTCGTAACTATAACGTGTGTGAAACCTATGGTTTTTTCAGTGCATTTCAAAGGTTTTTTAAATGCTGATTTATGTATGTATTTTGTATTTTTTTAATGGGATTTTTAGCGTGCGCGCACGGTGCGCGAACCTCGCGTAATTTTCCGTGAAAAATTTTTTAAAACATTTTTACGTGTGTTTTTTCAGCCTGCGCGCACTCCGCGATTTTTCGAAAAAAAAATAACATCTTTTTTTTGCCCTTGGGGGTCCTTCTGGGACCCCCTGACAAAGGCTAGGGGGTCAGGAACTGTCCACCCTGCCCCCTTTTCACGTCCTCCACCTTTGTTTTTCACCCCCTCAGACTGCGAGAGACAAAATGGCGGCCGACACTTCCTGGTTTCGACCGATTCGAATGTTTACCGACATCTAACAACCAATCAGAATTGCGCTCGCGCACGGCAGGGTGCGCACACAGTGCGCGCACGGTGAGCGCGTACATATATTTATATGCTTTTAAATGCTATTTTCTCAGGAAATACTGAACAGATTTACACGAGACCTTCAAAAGGCACTTCCTTGACCCTATGGCTACCTCTCTGCCAAATTTCACGTAATTCTGTTCAGCCGTTCGGGCTGTACCTTCGACTAAATGTCCTATGGAAAAATGCATGGGGAAAACGCGTTTTGGGACCCCCCTTTTTCTCGGCCCCCACTTGACGAATCACCCCGAGACTTTCAGGGTAGGAGCTGAACGGAGCGCCCCATTTGTTTTGAAAATTTCGCGAGAATTCGTCAACCGGCGCCAAAGTTATTCAAAATAGAATTTTGAGATTTCCTATGGAAACTAGGTTGTAACTATAAATATCTACTGGCGACTGCCAGTAGATAATATATATATATATATATATATATATATATATATATATATATATATATATATATATATATATATATATATATATATATATATATATATATATTATCTACTGGCGGTCGCCAGTAGATAGTTATAGTTAGGACCGTGTTTCCATAGGAAATCCGCAACATTCTATTTGGAATAACTTTGGCGCCGGTCGACGAATCCTCGCGAAATTTTCAAAACTAATGGGGCGCTACGCTCCGCTCCTACCCTGAAAGTCTCGGGGGGATTCGTCAAGCGGGGGCTGAGAAAAAAGGGGGGTCCCAAAACGCGTTTTCCCCATGCATTTTCCCATAGGACCTTTAGTCCGAGCTACAGCCCGAACGGCTGAACAGAATTACTTGAAATATGGCAGAGAGGTAGTCCTCAGGTCAAGGATGTGCCTTTTGTAGGTCTGGTGTAAATCTGTTCAGTAGGTCCTGAGAAAATAGCATTTAAATCAATATATATATCTGTAAGCGCGCTCCGTGCGCTTACCGTACGCGTACGGTGCCGTGCGCGAGCTCAATTCTGATTGGTGGTTACATGACTGTAAACATTCGAATCGGTCGAAATCAGGAAGTGTCGGCCGCCATTTTCTGTCTCTTGCACTGAGAAACAAAGGTGGGGAACGTGAAAAGGGGGCAACGAAGAGAGTTGCAGACCCCCTAGTGTTTGTCAGGGGGTCCAAGAAGGACCCAAAAGTACGAAAAATACATTTTATAATGTTAAAAAAAAATCGCGGAGTGCGCGTACGGTAAGCTTACCGTACGCGCACGGGAAAAAAAAATAATAAAAAAAAAAAAAAAGAAGTAACAATCACATTTATTAAATAAATTAAAGGACCCACAAGGGAGAAAAATACAAATGTTACTGTTTAAAAAATGGCGATGCGCGCACGGCATGGACTGCGCAACGTGGACGCTCGGTGCGCAAAGCGCACCGGGCACCCACAGCACGCGCACGCAGTGAAAAACCAGAAAAAAAAAAAAATACATAACTTAGCATTTAAAAAACCGTACAAATTCACTGAAAAAAGCATAGGTTTCACACACGTTATAGTTAGGAATTATCATTTACAAAACCTTGCAAATTCATTTAAAAACACCATAGGTTTCACACATGTTATAGTTAGCTGTACATTTCACTCGTAAAAAACCAATGAAATTCCACGTTATAGTTAGATCAGGTAACTATAACTTGCGCGACCGCAATCCACAATGTGTAATTTCTGATGTCATCATTGATGTCATGAGTGATGTCACTGACCATGTCATGAGTGATGTAATATGTGACGTCATCAGCAGTTTATTGTGGGCGCGCAAGTTATAGTTACCTGATCTAACTATAACGTGGAATTTCATTGGTTTTTTACGAGTGAAATGTCCAGCTAACTATAACATGTGTGAAACCTATGGTTTTTAAGTGAATATATATATATATATATATATATATATATATATATATACATATATATACATATATATATATATATATATATATATATATATATATATATATCCACAACAAAGTCTCTCGTTCTGGAGCCCCAGACCCTACAGGGCGGCTTCAAAAGAATGGGCACGGAGCAGCCCATCAATTACACTCGCTGTGCAGAAACAAACATGTTGAAGCCCACTACTGCAGTTAAAATACCTTGCTCGGTCGAGCAGCGCCAGCTTCCATTTCCTAACGTTTCGGCTTAAATAGCCTTGCTCACAGGTGGAAGAAGACGCAGGCGTAAGCTCAGAAGTTGTTTAAAAGGTTTTAATCACGTGACTGAATTTGGAAAACTGCAAATCCCATAGTGCAAAGTGCGTTCTGCGAACATACGAACTGGAAGTCCTCGCATTAAACACCATTTGGAAAGTTATTTTTGGCACATGCACTGATGTTAGACATGGAATACCGTATGATGACAGTCAGGTGAGTAGATGGAATGCCATAATATTGTTCTTATTACTGCATACGGCCAGAAGGAATCTCAGACTGCAGCACGATTGTAACAGGACGTCAGCCTGTAACAAATCCCTTCCTCACGCATCACTTTTTCGCTGATTAGCATATCCTTTTGTAGGTTGGTGCGCGAGTGGGTCAGGCTCCTCCATCAGCATCCACAACAAAGTCTCTCGTTCTGGAGCCCCAGACCCTACAGGGCGGCTTCAAAGGAATGGGCACGGAGCAGCCCATCAATTACACTCGCTGTGCAGAAACAAACATGTTGAAGCCCACTACTGCAGTTAAAATACCTTGCTCGGTCGAGCAGCGCCAGCTTCCATTTCCTAACGTTTCGGCTTAAATAGCCTTGCTCACAGGTGGAAGAAGACGCAGGCGTAAGCTCAGAAGTTGTTTAAAAGGTTTTAATCACGTGACTGAATTTGGAAAACTGCAAATCCCATAGTGCAATGTGCGTTCTGCGAACATACGAACTGGAAGTCCTCGCATTAAACACCATTTGGAAAGTTATTTTTGGCACATGCACTGATGTTAGACATGGAATACCGTATGATGACAGTCAGGTGAGTAGATGGAATGCCATAATATTGTTCTTATTACTGCATACGGCCAGAAGGAATCTCAGACTGCAGCACGATTGTAACAGGACGTCAGCCTGTAACAAATCCCTTCCTCACGCATCACTTTTTCGCTGATTAGCATATCCTTTTGTAGGTTGGTGCGCGAGTGGGTCAGGCTCCTCCATCAGCATCCACAACAAAGTCTCTCGTTCTGGAGCCCCAGACCCTACAGGGCGGCTTCAAAGGAATGGGCACGGAGCAGCCCATCAATTACACTCGCTGTGCAGAAACAAACATGTTGAAGCCCACTACTGCAGTTAAAATACCTTGCTCGGTCGAGCAGCGCCAGCTTCCATTTCCTAACGTTTCGGCTTAAATAGCCTTGCTCACAGGTGGAAGAAGACGCAGGCGTAAGCTCAGAAGTTGTTTAAAAGGTTTTAATCACGTGACTGAATTTGGAAAACTGCAAATCCCATAGTGCAATGTGCGTTCTGCGAACATACGAACTGGAAGTCCTCGCATTAAACACCATTTGGAAAGTTATTTTTGGCACATGCACTGATGTTAGACATGGAATACCGTATGATGACAGTCAGGTGAGTAGATGGAATGCCATAATATTGTTCTTATTACTGCATACGGCCAGAAGGAATCTCAGACTGCAGCACGATTGTAACAGGACGTCAGCCTGTAACAAATCCCTTCCTCACGCATCACTTTTTCGCTGATTAGCATATCCTTTTGTAGGTTGGTGCGCGAGTGGGTCAGGCTCCTCCATCAGCATCCACAACAAAGTCTCTCGTTCTGGAGCCCCAGACCCTACAGGGCGGCTTCAAAGGAATGGGCACGGAGCAGCCCATCAATTACACTCGCTGTGCAGAAACAAACATGTTGAAGCCCACTACTGCAGTTAAAATACCTTGCTCGGTCGAGCAGCGCCAGCTTCCATTTCCTAACGTTTCGGCTTAAATAGCCTTGCTCACAGGTGGAAGAAGACGCAGGCGTAAGCTCAGAAGTTGTTTAAAAGGTTTTAATCACGTGACTGAATTTGGAAAACTGCAAATCCCATAGTGCAATGTGCGTTCTGCGAACATACGAACTGGAAGTCCTCGCATTAAACACCATTTGGAAAGTTATTTTTGGCACATGCACTGATGTTAGACATGGAATACCGTATGATGACAGTCAGGTGAGTAGATGGAATGCCATAATATTGTTCTTATTACTGCATACGGCCAGAAGGAATCTCAGACTGCAGCACGATTGTAACAGGACGTCAGCATGTAACAAATCCCTTCCTCACGCATCACTTTTTCGCTGATTAGCATATCCTTTTGTAGGTTGGTGCGCGAGTGGGTCAGGCTCCTCCATCAGCATCCACAACAAAGTCTCTCATTCTGGAGCCCCAGACCCTACAGGGCGGCTTCAAAGGAATGGGCACGGAGCAGCCCATCAATTACACTCGCTGTGCAGAAACAAACATGTTGAAGCCCACTACTGCAGTTAAAATACCTTGCTCGGTCGAGCAGCGCCAGCTTCCATTTCCTAACGTTTCGGCTTAAATAGCCTTGCTCACAGGTGGAAGAAGACGCAGGCGTAAGCTCAGAAGTTGTTTAAAAGGTTTTAATCACGTGACTGAATTTGGAAAACTGCAAATCCCATAGTGCAATGTGCGTTCTGCGAACATACGAACTGGAAGTCCTCGCATTAAACACCATTTGGAAAGTTATTTTTGGCACATGCACTGATGTTAGACATGGAATACCGTATGATGACAGTCAGGTGAGTAGATGGAATGCCATAATATTGTTCTTATTACTGCATACGGCCAGAAGGAATCTCAGACTGCAGCACGATTGTAACAGGACGTCAGCCTGTAACAAATCCCTTCCTCACGCATCACTTTTTCGCTGATTAGCATATCCTTTTGTAGGTTGGTGCGCGAGTGGGTCAGGCTCCTCCATCAGCATCCAGAACAAAGTCTCTCGTTCTGGAGCCCCAGACCCTACAGGGCGGCTTCAAAGGAATGGGCACGGAGCAGCCCATCAATTACACTCGCTGTGCAGAAACAAACATGTTGAAGCCCACTACTGCAGTTAAAATACCTTGCTCGGTCGAGCAGCGCCAGCTTCCATTTCCTAACGTTTCGGCTTAAATAGCCTTGCTCACAGGTGGAAGAAGACGCAGGCGTAAGCTCAGAAGTTGTTTAAAAGGTTTTAATCACGTGACTGAATTTGGAAAACTGCAAATCCCATAGTGCAATGTGCGTTCTGCGAACATACGAACTGGAAGTCCTCGCATTAAACACCATTTGGAAAGTTATTTTTGGCACATGCACTGATGTTAGACATGGAATACCGTATGATGACAGTCAGGTGAGTAGATGGAATGCCATAATATTGTTCTTATTACTGCATACGGCCAGAAGGAATCTCAGACTGCAGCACGATTGTAACAGGACGTCAGCCTGTAACAAATCCCTTCCTCACGCATCACTTTTTCGCTGATTAGCATATCCTTTTGTAGGTTGGTGCGCGAGTGGGTCAGGCTCCTCCATCAGCATCCACAACAAAGTCTCTCGTTCTGGAGCCCCAGACCCTACAGGGCGGCTTCAAAGGAATGGGCACGGAGCAGCCCATCAATTACACTCGCTGTGCAGAAACAAACATGTTGAAGCCCACTACTGCAGTTAAAATACCTTGCTCGGTCGAGCAGCGCCAGCTTCCATTTCCTAACGTTTCGGCTTAAATAGCCTTGCTCACAGGTGGAAGAAGACGCAGGCGTAAGCTCAGAAGTTGTTTAAAAGGTTTTAATCACGTGACTGAATTTGGAAAACTGCAAATCCCATAGTGCAAAGTGCGTTCTGCGAACATACGAACTGGAAGTCCTCGCATTAAACACCATTTGGAAAGTTATTTTTGGCACATGCACTGATGTTAGACATGGAATACCGTATGATGACAGTCAGGTGAGTAGATGGAATGCCATAATATTGTTCTTATTACTGCATACGGCCAGAAGGAATCTCAGACTGCAGCACGATTGTAACAGGACGTCAGCCTGTAACAAATCCCTTCCTCACGCATCACTTTTTCGCTGATTAGCATATCCTTTTGTAGGTTGGTGCGCGAGTGGGTCAGGCTCCTCCATCAGCATCCACAACAAAGTCTCTCGTTCTGGAGCCCCAGACCCTACAGGGCGGCTTCAAAGGAATGGGCACGGAGCAGCCCATCAATTACACTCGCTGTGCAGAAACAAACATGTTGAAGCCCACTACTGCAGTTAAAATACCTTGCTCGGTCGAGCAGCGCCAGCTTCCATTTCCTAACGTTTCGGCTTAAATAGCCTTGCTCACAGGTGGAAGAAGACGCAGGCGTAAGCTCAGAAGTTGTTTAAAAGGTTTTAATCACGTGACTGAATTTGGAAAACTGCAAATCCCATAGTGCAATGTGCGTTCTGCGAACATACGAACTGGAAGTCCTCGCATTAAACACCATTTGGAAAGTTATTTTTGGCACATGCACTGATGTTAGACATGGAATACCGTATGATGACAGTCAGGTGAGTAGATGGAATGCCATAATATTGTTCTTATTACTGCATACGGCCAGAAGGAATCGCAGCACGATTGTAACAGGACGTCAGCATGTAACAAATCCCTTCCTCACGCATCACTTTTTCGCTGATTAGCATATCCTTTTGTAGGTTGGTGCGCGAGTGGGTCAGGCTCCTCCATCAGCATCCACAACAAAGTCTCTCGTTCTGGAGCCCCAGACCCTACAGGGCGGCTTCAAAGGAATGGGCACGGAGCAGCCCATCAATTACACTCGCTGTGCAGAAACAAACATGTTGAAGCCCACTACTGCAGTTAAAATACCTTGCTCGGTCGAGCAGCGCCAGCTTCCATTTCCTAACGTTTCGGCTTAAATAGCCTTGCTCACAGGTGGAAGAAGACGCAGGCGTAAGCTCAGAAGTTGTTTAAAAGGTTTTAATCACGTGACTGAATTTGGAAAACTGCAAATCCCATAGTGCAATGTGCGTTCTGCGAACATACGAACTGGAAGTCCTCGCATTAAACACCATTTGGAAAGTTATTTTTGGCACATGCACTGATGTTAGACATGGAATACCGTATGATGACAGTCAGGTGAGTAGATGGAATGCCATAATATTGTTCTTATTACTGCATACGGCCAGAAGGAATCTCAGACTGCAGCACGATTGTAACAGGACGTCAGCCTGTAACAAATCCCTTCCTCACGCATCACTTTTTCGCTGATTAGCATATCCTTTTGTAGGTTGGTGCGCGAGTGGGTCAGGCTCCTCCATCAGCATCCACAACAAAGTCTCTCGTTCTGGAGCCCCAGACCCTACAGGGCGGCTTCAAAGGAATGGGCACGCATATATATATATTCACTTAAAAAACCATAGGTTTCACACATGTTATAGTTAGCTGGACATTTCACTCGTAAAAAACCAATGAAATTCCCCCGTTATAGTTAGTGCAGGCAACTATAACTCACGCGACCGCAATCCTCTGCTGATGACGTCAGATATTACATCACTGTATTTAGACACTTATTAACCCATGTCTTCTTCCATTAATCTTTAGCTATACATATATTACAAATATTTATTTTTCATAAAGACACATATGTCATCAGTGATGTAATATCTGACGTCATCAGCAGAGGATTGCGGTCGCGTGAGTTATAGTTGCCTGCACTAACTATAACGGGGGAATTTCATTGGTTTTTTACGAGTGAAATGTCCAGCTAACTATAACATGTGTGAATGGTTTTTTTAAGTGAATTTGCAAAGTTTTTTAAATGCTAATTCGTAACTATAACGTGTGTGAAACCTATGGTTTTTTCAGTGAATTTGTACGTTTTTTTAAATGCTAAGTTATGTATTTATAATTTGTTTTTTTTACAGGTTTTTCACCGTGCGCTTTGCGCACCGTGCGCGCGCTGTGGGCACTCGGTGCGCTTCTCGCACCGAGCACCCACGGTTCTCAGTGCGATTTAAAAAAAAATAAAAATGTTTATTTCTCCCTTGGGGGTCCTTCTGTGACCCCCTGACTAAGGCTAGGGGGTCAGGAACTGTCCACTCTGCCCCCTTTTCACTTTCTCCACCTGTTTTTTTCACCCCCTCAGACTGCGAGAGACAAAATGGCGGCAGACACTTCCTGGTTTTGACCGATTCGAATGTTTACCGACATCTAACAACCAATCAGAATTGCGCTCGCGCACGGCAGGGTGCGCGCACAGTGCGCACGTATAGATATTGATATGCTTTTAAATGCTATTTTCTCAGGAAATACTGAACAGATTTACACCAGACCTGCAAAAGGCACTTCCTTGACCTTATGGCTACCTCTCTGCCAAATTTCACGTAATTCTGTTCAGCCGTTCGGGCTGTAGCTGCGACTAAAGGTCCTATGGAAAAATACATGGGGAAAACGCGTTTTGGGACCCCCCCCTTTTTCTCGGCCCCCGCTTGACGAATCACCCCGAGACTTTCAGGGTAGGAGCTGAACGGAGGGCCCCATTTGTTTTGAAAATTTCGCGAGGATTCGTCAACCGGCGCCAAAGTTATTCAAAATAGAATTTTGAGATTTCCTATGGAAACTAGGTTGTAACTATAACTATCTACTGGCGACCGCCAGAAGATAATAAATATATATATATAAAACCACAAATGCAGCCCTCTATACAGAAAAGAAGAGCTGAGTAAGGCTACAAGAATTCCCTTTGCACACATGTACACATTCAATACGAAGCAGTGAAGAAAACAAGGAGCATTTGAACTGCTTTAATGTGCAGTGGAAAACATAATCCTGCAAAGAGGAATGACAGCATTGCCAGCTCACAGGCTGCATTGCAGAAACACTCAGTGTAAAAAGCTGAAAAGCTAACCTCATAGAAACACATAGGAATAAACTGGCACCGTGCCTTTAAGGCAGCCATGACCCCTAGCTTCTCATCATGCCTCAGGGGTGACAGTTAGGTCAGTTGTTCTTTCCGGCTCCTTCTGTCAGGACCCTGGTTACTTCAGCTCTTGGTTTTTCTGATTTCTGTCAGAAAATATCTACTAATTTTTTTATAAAAACCTACTTACCTAGACATCTTTTGGCTTTTAAAGTAGATTCCTACTTTTTTTGAGAGAGTTAAGCATATTTTTTCTCTCAGAAATGCCATCTCTCTTTGACTTTTGCACTTCCTGTGGCAAAAAGAAGGCTAGATCAGACTCCCATTCTATCTGTAACCTTTGCCTTCCTGAGGATCATGAGCCTAAGACTTGCCAACATTGTCAGTCGTACTCTGAAAGACAAAGAGAGGATTCGTCTGTATGGGCTGGCTGAGAAGGGAAAAGCTCCTTCTAGAGGCAGGTCTCTGGTGAAGAAGAGGGCAAGATCTTCATCCAGAAGTAAAGTTCCAGTTTGCTCTCCTTCAGCGTCAGGATCGGCTCTGAAAATACCTTCACCTGCAGCGAAAACGTCGACAAGAAGACCATCGACGGCGGGCTCGCCGCCGAGAGAACACCGGTCGGCAACGAAGATTGCAGGTACGTCACGCCCTCCGCCGTTGTCAACCTGGCGACGATCAGTGTCAAGGAGTCGATCTCCATTGGTGCAGGCTCGCACAACGTCGAGAGTTGGATCTCCATCGTCGCCACCAGTACGGCGTTCGACGGCGAGACATGCTCCGCCATCGACAGTAGAGCAGCGATCGGCATCGAAGAGGGCGTCTCCGTCAACCAGGCGGCGGTCAACATCAAGACATGCCTCGTCGTCACCAGTGGAACGACGATCGGCATCGAAACAGGCATCTCCGTTGCCTTCAGCCAGGTGACGGTCAATGTCGAGACAGGCCTCGTCGTCGCCAGGTGCGAGACATTCGACGTCGAAGCGGACTCCTCCGCTGTCGTGGACCAGGTGGCGTTCAACGTCGAGGACCAAATCTCTATCGTTGGCGAATAAAGATCCGTCGCTGGGACCCAGAGTAAAGTATTCCAGATGGCGTCTCCGTCAACGTCAAGGAAGAGTTCAACGTCGAGAAGGAGTTCTCTGTCGGTTCACACTTCTTTTGCTTCTCCCAGACACTCCGCGTCAAGGACGAGGTCGGTGAGGTCGATGGCTTTAACGTCAGGACATTCGATGTCGAAGCGCAAAGAGAGGTCGATGTCGAGGAGAAGATCCCTCTAGAAAGACTCACCGGTGCTGGTAACATATAGTCGTTCGACGTCGAGGCACTCACCATCGACATCGCATCGTTCCTCCAGACGCCGCTCAGCCTCCAGAGACCACAGGGAGTCATCGCCTTCAGTTGCGAGCTCTCCTCAAGTGATTTCAACGAGAAGCTCTTCTTCTCTGTCTCCAGAGGCACGACAATCACCTAGACCAGGGGTCTCCAACCAGTCGATCGCGAGCTACTGGTAGCTCGCTGACACCCTGTCAGTAGCTCGTGACCTAACTTTCAATTTAGTATCCTATCATCGTTGTTATGTTTATATTTTAGGCTTTTTCAGCCCTCTTAATTGTGTCCGTCATACAAACCTGCTGCTCCTGCTGGCTAATGGAGCCTATCTGGGGTGGGGTTAAGTGGCTGACGCAGGCCCAGCATGAGCAGTGTCAGCCTGCCCACGAGAACCACGAGCCCGCCTGCCTTATGCTGCCTGCATTGTGCTTTGACCCTGCCTGACTTGGAGGTGGGAACGTGAGCCTTGCAGGCACAATTTTCTCTGCATACAGGAGCGCAGGAGCTGCAGCACTTCCCACATTAGAAACAAGTGGACCTGCATCAGGTTTGTGGACAAGATAACTTTTTTTTATTCAAATGCATGTGCAATGCTTTGTTTGTATTTTTTTCTTTTTGAGCACTCTTAATTATGTCCGCCGTCATAGAAACCTGCTGCTCCTGCTGGCTAATGGAGCCTATCTGGGGGAGGGTGAAGTGGCTGACATACGCCCAGCATGAGCAGTGTCAGCCTGCCCACAATAACCACGAGGCCTGCCTTATGCTGCCTCCGTCGTGCTTTGACCCTGCCTGACTTGAAGGCAGGAACGGGAGCCTTGCAGGCACAATTGTCTCTACATACAGCAGCGCAGGAGCTGCAGCACTTCCCACATTAGGAACAGCCGCACCTACATCAGGTTTGTGGTCAAGAGAAACTTTTTTTTCCAAATGCGTGTGTGCATTGCTTTTTTCTGGCATCTGAAACACGAGCCGTTTCCAATGCTCAGGAATGTTGTATGCCTAAAAAAACGCTTGAGGTGGGATTATATGATACCATTTTTCTGGGTAGAATAGATGCGCATTGAATTTAATCAATAACAACTTTAGTTTCAAATCACTAAATATCGTTTGTCAACTTCTAAATGTGTTTGGAGACAAATCTTTCAATACCTGCAATTGCATTTGCTACTACAATCTGTCATAGATGGAGCAGTCTGTGCTCGACATCCTTCCAAACGTGGTGATGACTAAGATTACATCATTATGTCGAGTAATTGAGAAGTTTCTCTTTTGATAGCCATGACTGCTCATGTGTGGAGTAGTCCATGGATAATGGCTATGCTTTGTCTGGTTTACAAATGCGATTTGTATTGTAATGCAGATGTGGGTGTATAATGCAATGAAAAGCTTACAATTGATATAGTATTATTTTTTTTAATCCATTTGAAACACTATTTTAATTTCATTATTAATTAAGCACCATTTCACAGGCATCTTTTATTTTTAAAGAAATAATGTACCATGCAGATTATTACTGGCCACAAACCGGAACCAGGACCATCATTTTATGTGTCTATTCACTACATTTTAATGAAATTATGGGAGAAATGTAAAATTAGGTTCCTGACTCCAGTTTGTGCTCATGAAGAACTTCCAAGTCCAAGAGGTACTTTAGTTATAAAAAAAAAAATCCATGTAAAATGGTGCCTTAAGTTAATGACATAAAGGGAGAAAAAAATGAAGTGTTAATTATATGACACAATGAATATAAAAGGCTTGACACTTCACTTTAAATTGATCCCATTTAAAAAAGTAGCTAACCCCTGCGGAGGCCATATTTTTCTGTTGTAAATGGGGCCAATAAATAACATGGAGAGCTGAGCATGGACATGTGAAGGATCAGTGGCCCATACCTTCAATGAGCAAAGACTTGCAAATAATGCAAATAGTGACACAAAAGTCAGACAAAAATATGATGGAGTCTTTTTAAAAATCACTGCGTTTATTTCTCCTACATGCAGGAGCATTTCACGTGTACATCAGAGCATATCACTACATTGAGAGGCATTATTTGAAGTAATAGATTTTGAACATGAAATGATGGACTCCCACCGTCCATGATGACAATGCTATATTAATAATAATAACTTAAGTGGCAATTCATGTGCACCATACATGTGGCATAAGTTATTATTACATGGAGCAAATGCATTGTCTGGCAGGAGGCATTTTTGTACAGCGCACACGAGAAACTCAGGCATTTCAAGGTACCGGCATGTGAGAATTTAGAAAATGGAGGCATTATGTAATAAAATAATTGTATTGCAGCATTTATATCGTCATGTGCTTACTACCCTTATGTAGGACACTGAAGCACTTACCTAAATAATCCATGTAGGTAGGTAGGCTGTGTAGTTAGAAATGTGTTATTTTTATTTTGTGATTCTATGTGGTAAGTGTTTCCATGTTGTGCTTGATGACCACCGAAGCGCAGTTACAGAGTTATGGAACGTAGTAGTTTGATGGATGAGGAAGTGTGAGAGGCAGATGTGAATTTTATGGTTTTTAGTACACTGGCAGCTGTGAACAGCACTGCAGGTCTGTATGGTTTCTTATGATTGTAGTCTTCTTCGCTTGTTACTGGAGAGGTCAGGCGCACACAATGTGTTGGAGAGGAAAGCCGGAACTAATATAAGCTCTCTGGTTTCATATTGTGCATTGCAGGCACTAAATGAGTATCTCTTTATCCCTAGTTAGTGAAGCTGGGTGTGTGGGGGACTTTGGAAATAATCTGCACATTACTCGGCCTTTAGTAGCTCACGATGATTTTCACGGATCAGAAGTAGCTCGCGCTATAGAAAAGGTTGGAGACCCCTGACCTAGACCAACGTCTCCACGAAGGCAGAGGTCTCCTTCAGTCCATCTGTCACCAAGATGGCTCCTTCCTGTCAGCCATTGGCAGAAATACATTTGCGGCCAAGCTCGATGGCCTATGAACTATTCCAGTCCACTACACAGATCGCCGTTGGAACGATTGGTACAGGAGGTGGACAGATCACCTGTTACTCGGACCAGGGATCGCCAGGACAAATCTCCGGAGCATAGACCAACTCATGCTCATCGGAAGAGAACGAGAACACCGTCTTGGTCTCCTTCTTCAACTCACTCTTTGAAAAGAGACTATTCCCCTACCCTCACGGACAGCCCACCCTCTAGAGTGTCACCTGTCAATGACATCAATACATTTCATGATGTCCTCACTAGAGGAGCACAAAAGCTGAACATAGATATTTCAGCGCCGCAAGCTTCCACCTCTGTCATCTTCGAGACTCTCCATCAACGGTCTATGTCTAGGCCTTTACTCCAACTGGTTCCTGGTCTTCTCGAACCAGTGATGGACGTTTTTCTCACGCCATCTTCTATTAAAGCTGCCCCATCAAGGATTCAGAAAAAATATAAGCCCTCAGCATCGGATCATTTGTTTTTAAAGTCAGATCCTCCACCGGACTCGGTGATCATCACAGTAGCAAAGAAAACCCATGCCGTCGCTTCTTCGTCCTCTGTCCCTCCAGACAAGGAGAGTCGAGCTCAGGATTCTTGGGAGGGGAAGGTATGCGGATCTGCAGCATCCTCCATGAAAGTATCAAGCGCTGCAGCCCTTTTGGGCCATTACGACAGGTCTTTATGGGATTCTTTGGAGCGTTTTAAGAAAAAGCTGCCAAAAGAAGACAAGATTTTGCAGAGATTCTCCAAGAAGGGGCGCTGGTTTCTAATCAGGTGATTAGTACTGCAGCGGATGGGGCTTCTCTGGCTGCCCATTCATATGCACACGCAATTGTGCACGAAGGTCTTCATGGCAGCGCTTAACAGCTTTAAAGCCGGAGTCTCAACATCGGATTTTAAATCTTCCATTCTCCGGAACCTCGCTTTTTAGTTCCCACACCAATGAAGAAATGGCCAGGATGAAGGCAGAGCTGGATACGCTGAAGGCGGTGGGCCTGGAAAAGAAAAAATAATTCAGACGAAGATACAGGCCTTACAATCGCAAGAACTACCATCAGAGGGTTCAAACCCCTCAATGGCAGCAGAGGCAGAACCAGCAGTCCAGGTCTCAGTTCCAAGGCCATAGACCCTCCAGAGGCAGAGGAGGACAACATCAACAATCCTCTGGCGCAGCCAAGACTCCAGGGAAACACTGACCATGTCATGAGTGATGTAATATGTGACGTCATCAGCAGTGCATTGCGGGGGCGCGAGTTATAGTTAGCTGAACTAACTATAACGGAGGAATTTCTATGGTTTTGTACGAGTGAAATGTCCAGCTAACTATAACACCCCTGAAACCTATGTTTTTTTCTGTGAATATATATATATATATATATATATATAAACACCAAATCAGTCCCCAGCAACGAAGAAGGCACGTACTCAGGTCTGCTAGGATACGGCAATTTTATTATCGTGGGTCTGCCTCGACCATGAAACACAAGAGAGACGCGTTTCGGCTTCGCAGAAGCCTTTCTCAATCACATATATATATATATATATGAACCTTAAAACAAAGTGGGCACGGACTCCAAGGTAATAAAGTGGAAAGTTATTTATTGAATTTCATGAATGTGCATGACGCGTTTCGGCCACCATAGTGGCCTTGATCATAATCGTGCTGCTGCATTTTTTCAAACATTTTATTGTTCTGACCATGTGATTAACAAACAAAGTGGCAACTGAAAAAAGGCTGAAAACTACAAACTACAATGCAAAAGTTGCTGCTATTCAAAGAATAGGAAAAGAAGACTGATGTTCGAACCAATACATGGACAAATTTAACTATACACATTTGAACAATCATTTTAAATTCATCATACAGATAATATCTAAGATTTGTAGGTAATAGTTGTTAGCTTCTGTGCCTTGGTTAATAGCCTCATATGCGTTCATATTGGCAGGTCATTCTTCAGAGCTCACAAATTGTCCTCAAAACCGGAACTGCGCCTATGACAAAATACTTTAAACAATTCAAGTTATCATCATGCATTTGTTTAAAGTGGCGTGCCACCGGATATGTGGGGTCCGAATTTACAATTGCCCTCAGATGCTGTAAAATCCTTACATGCACCTGCACTTGGTACTTCCCACATATCGAAGCCTGCAAGCGCCCTCAAGGACATACACAGCAAAATCAGTTCTGCAGTTGTAAAAACCTTTTAACTCTATCGGCTTGAATGCTGACATATAGTTCGAGATGTTAACACTGAGCCGGAATGCCTTACAGGAGCTTAATTTGAAAAAAACTTTTATAGAGGACAGCCAATTCGTTTTGCTAACTATTTCGGGGCTACTTTCAACTAATGCCTTCCTCATAGAGGGAGCTCACCAAAAAGTTAAATTGAGTTTATTAGTTTAGTTTATTAGGAAGAAGTTGGCCCAAGGTGAAGTCAGTTAGAACTATAGGCCATTGTCTATTAATAATCTAATAGATCTTTCCTGTTGGCTGTAGGTGGTGATTAATCTTGATATCAGTTTCATCTCCCTGATTAGTTGGACCGAGGTGTGGTCTATAGTCTGTATTTCTAGAAGTCTGAAAAAGAATAGATTCCCTAGATTTTTCATTTGCTTTTGTTATCGATCGTTCAATTGTGCTGATGGCATAACCTCACTCATTTAATCTTTCTTTAGCATCTTGTTGGCATGGAGCCAGATCCCTCTCTGAGCTACAGATCTTGCATAGTGTCAGCATCTCTCCATATGGGAGTCTGTTGATCAAATGCTTGGGGTGAAAGCTGGATGCGTGAAGTGTGGAGTTGCCTGCCGTGTTCTTACAATGTAACCTAGATTCTAATTTGTTGTCATTAACATACATCTGTACGTCTAAAGATTCTATAGATAGTACACCTGTATGGGCAGTAAATTCCAGATTCATTGTATTTGCATTGATGCGTTCAACAAATTTGCCAGCACTCTCCTGATTGCTTTTCCAAATTACAAATACATCATCAATATATCACATCCAGCTTACCACATGTTCATCCCAGTCTTTATGGTGGTCTACCATGAGTACCCGCTTCTCCCACCAGCCCACATGTAAACAGTTGTAGCTGGGGGAGAAGCAGGCACCCATGGCAACCCCCCTCAACTGCTGGAACACCTCATTGCCGAACAGGAAGAAATTATTGTTTAAGCACCAGTCAATCATATTTAACAGCTTTCTTTTATGGTTGAAAAACTGAATGGTTTTTTTTTCCCTGAGATAATGATCCACCACTCTTACTCCATCCCTGTGTTCAATGCTGCAATATAGGGAGGTTATGTCAATAGTCATCAGTATGTATTAATCTGACCAGGGTATATCATACAACCTTTAAAGAAAAACGCGGTGTCCTTGATGTATGATGGTAAACTGACAACATATTCTTGGAGGAAATAGTCCACATATTTTAAGATCTTTTCAAACAAGCTATTCCTTGCCGAAATGATTGGTCGACCGGGTACTGGAGACGTGTCTTTGTGAATTTTTTTAACAAAGTAGAGCACTGGTGTGAGAAGCTGGCCTGGTATATGCGGGTAACACCCATTACAATGCAGTCATTACAACAGACTACCTTTACAATGCAACTGCCTTTACATCGTATGCCCTTACATCGCATGTCACTACAACGCATTTCACTACAACGCATGCCATTACAATGCATACCATTACAACGCATGCCATTACAACGCAATAGAAGGTAAGTAATGGAGAATTTTCAGTTTTAGGGTGGGTATGGGTTTTGGGATACATGGGAATAGTAATTTTACCTCTACACTATCCAACACGTTCCCTACTGTTGCACTCACTGGAGTGGGAATAGAATTGTTTACCCCTACACTATCCAACACTTACCCTACTGTTGCCCAAAAAGTATTATGTGTTGTAATGGTATGCATCTAATGGTAGTTTTAAACAATGCGCTGGAATGGCATGTATTGTAAAATCGTACAAAATGTATATGATATCCACTAATGTAAGTGGGCACCTTGCACCAGTCCAGACGACTCTTATGGTGATTTAAGAGGACTTAGACAACCTTAAGCTCTTTAAGTGGTACCTGTGGAGATCAGCCTTCAGGCTTAGTCCAGAAGGAGTGTAAAGCAGCTTGTTTTACCAGAATGCAATCTTATAGTATAGATTAAGTAAAAAAGAACCACACCAAGTATTTATTATATAATACTCTCTAGTACGTTCCAATATCGCCAACACGGAGATAAACGCAATGTACACAACACTTTAGCAAAGAAACACAGTAAATAGTACGAAATACACAGTGGCCCTAGTGGTGGACCAAACCATTTACAAAAAAAGTGGTATAAGAACCACAACTCAAGTCTAGACAGTGTTGAGAGACCGTAGAAGTGCTGGGACCCCAAGGAACCACCCATGGTAAGTAGATAGAGACCCCACGGAGAGTGTGTACAGTGTGCAAACACAACTGCGTGCTCCGTGCAACTCTATGTGCAAGTCACGGTTGGATTTTTAAAGCTTGAGGACCCTTCCCAGTGGACCCAGAAGAAACCCTGTGGAAGACAGAAGGTTGGGGAGCCACCCCACCCGTGGATACCCTAGTACCCACATTACCTACACCAGGGAAGCCAGGGTGCATACGTGTGAAGTGGTGTCGGAAACCGCCGTCGAACCTCAGGAAAGTGCTGCTGTTGAAGAAGGAGAAAGTGTCCGGTGGAATCCAAGGATGGATTCTAGATGGGAGGCACCTGCAAGCAGAGGGGACAGTGTCCATGTCACTCAGGAGTGACCAAGAGACTTGGAAGACGAATGCCCTCCCATGTCAGATGTTGCAGGATGTATGACGATGACCATGACACTGCATCTGTGAGGTAATGACAAGTCCCTGTCCTAGGAATTGAACTATCCATTGTTCAGGGGGTCCTTGTTTTTTCTCAACTGCATCTGTGAGGACCAGGCGATGCTTAAGAGGACCAGGAGCCATGCACGAGTTGTCCCATGAAGGATGTCGAGTGCTGAGGAGTGGTGTCCGGCGGGTGCACCGACAAGCCTTGGCAAAGGCAAGCAACACAGGAACCAAAGAAGGAGCAACGTCGTGACCACCAAGGTCCAGGGGACTCACCAAAGGCAGGGGAGTCAGCGCAGGCCTGGAGCAATCAGGGGAGCCCAAAAAAACAAGTGTGACTCTCAAGTGGACCCATAGGCCAGAAGCACTGAAGTTGCAAGAGGACCTCAAGCAGCTCACCAAAAGAGGCAGGCCACGATGCACACGATGTGGTGTGGCTGAAGATTCTGGTCACTGGAGGTGCTCGAGGTTGGGGCTACTTGGAGCCCAAAGATCTTCTTGCAAAGAAGCCAACAAGCCTTTTCAACTGCAAGCTGGACGCGGTGCGCAGGGGTTCAGTTATCGCAACCCCCACGATGGATACTGGCCTCAAACTTGGTGAGGGGGCAAGGCAGACCTTGGGAGCTGTGGAAAACCACCACCTGTGTTGCAGAGCCCACGGAGTCCAGAGGAGCTCAGGATCTGCAGGGGAGTGACTCCTTCACTCCAAGGGAGATTTCTTCAGGTGTCTTTGATGCTTCACAGGCCTTGGAAGGTTCCTGTATGAAGTACAGGCACAGACGATGCAGAAGACTGGAAGGGAGACGAAGTCAGGCCCAAATGAAGTCCAGAGTGCCCAGATGGTAGAAGTGCTGTGGTGTCTGATCTGAATCTTATCCACGACGAATCTAGGGACCTACACCCAGGTAAACCCTTAAGTACCCTACGGAAAGGGTTCGGAAGATTCAAAGGACCCTCCCAGGGAGGGTCTGGATAGAGGGAGTTTACTCCCATGTCCTTTGTCCAGTTTTGCTCCAGAACGGTAGCCAACGGCTCCCGGGACTGGTTTGAACTGGACTATGCTCAGGGACGCCGAATGAGCCCCTCGTGCAGACTGAGTGGCACTGGCAAGCACACCCAACCCATCCCAATAAACTAAATTCTATCTGGGAGGTGGTCACACCTCCCTATGACAGGATGCCTATTGTTCTGCCTTCCCCTGCTCTAGCTTGGCTCAGCAGCAGGAGGACAGAATCGTGTCTCTGGGCAGCAGCTACCATTTTGTGCTGTCCGGGTCAAGAGGGCTGGTAGCGGAAACACTGAGACCCTAACAGAGGGTTCTTCCATTGCTTGGAATCATACCTCCCACACAGTTTACGGCTGCAATGGCACACCCGTAGTTCCATTTTGAATGGTCTCTCATGGGTGGTATAATACATGCTTCAGTCCATGGGAGACCTCTGGGGTACCTATGCCCTGGGTAGCTTAGGACCATATACTAGGGCCTTATAAGGGTTCCCCAGTATGCAACCTGGGATGTACCTAAGTACTGAAGACAACAGTTTAGGGAGAAAGCAGATAGACTGGGGTCCTGATTAGGATGAACCCAGTCAGACTAGTCAAATACAGCTTAGCACCAGGCAAAATGTGGGCGTAACCATAAAAGCAGATCCTACTTTCCTACACAACCGCCCCCCAACGTAAGGAGATGAGACTAACCTTGCCCTGTTGAGTCTTCATTTTCTAAGTGGAAATATCTGGAAATTTCATCTGCATTGACATGGTTACTCCAAGGTCTATGTTCCACTGTATAGTCCATCCATACCCTGTAGGTAAATGGGCCACCTCAAAAGTTTGGGGTTTTTACCCTTCATCTGTTTAAGCCAAAAGAGGGGATTATGGTCTGTCTGAACAATGAGCTGAGTGCCAACAGGTATGGCCTCAACTTCTTTAGGGCCCAGACCACAGCAAAGGCCCCTCTCTCTATAGCTGACCAACGTTTCTCTCTGGGGGTCAACCTTCTGCTCATAAAAGCTACTGGTTGATCCTGGCCCTCTGCATTAATTTGTGACAACACAGCCCCTACCCCCAACTCAGATGCTCTGTTTGGACAATGAATAGTTTAGAGTAGTCAGGACTACTCAGGATGGGAGCAGTGCACGTGGCCTGCTTAAGGTCATCAAATGCCTTCTGGCAGCTAACCGTCCACTGCACTTTCTTAGGCATTTTCTTAGAGGTAAGATCGTTCAAGGGAGTCACTATGGACCCATATCTTTTGACAAATCTTCTATAATACCCAGTCAGGCCCAACAAAGCTCCGACCTGAGTCTGGGTAGTTGTAGCAACCCATTCTATGATGGTCTTGATTTTTCTCTGTAGTGGATGAATTTGGCCTCCACCTACCAGGTGGCCCAAGTACACAACCTTGCTCTTCCCTATCTGACATTTAGTAGCCTTGATAGTGAGGCCTGCCTTCTGCAGAGCCTCCAAAACATTCTTCGGGGGGACCAGGTGATCCTCCCAGCTGTGGCTAAAGACAGCTATATCATCAAGATATGCTGCACTATAGGCTTCCAGGCCTGTGAGAACTTTTTTCACCAATCTTTGGAATGTGGCAGGTGCATTCTTCAAGTCAAAGGGCATCACAATAAATTGATAATGCCCACTAGGGGGTGAAAACTTTGTCTTTGGTTTGGCATCCTCAGCTAGTCTGAATTGCCAATAGCCAGCATTAAGGTCAAATGTACTTAAGAACTTGGCTGAGGTCAAAGTGTCAATAAGTTCATCTGCCCTAAGATTTGGGTGCACATCAGTCTTAGTGACTGCATTGAGTCCCCTGTAGTCCACACAAAACCTAAACTCTCTTTTTCCACCCCTGGTGTGAGGTTTAGGTACTAGGACTACTGGGCTAGCCCAATGTCTCTCTGGGGGCTCCATCACTCCCAACTCCAGCATCTTTTGGACCTCTGTCCTGATGCAATCTCTAACATGGTCAGGCTGCCTGTAGATTTAGTCTTTACAGATAAATTCTCACCTATGTCCACTGTCTGGGTACACCAGGTGGTTTGACTGGGAGTCAGAGAAAACGTGCCTATATTGATTGAGGACCTCCTGCAATCAATCTGCTGCCGATCAGTGAGGCTGCCTGCCAAGGCTACTCTATCAACTGATCCATCATCAGGGTTTAGTGAGAGGACATCAGGGAGGGGGTCACTCCTCCTGTCCCTCATCAATTGCCATGAGCAAGCCAATGTCAGCCCTGTCAACAAAAGGTTTTAGCCTGTTCACATGAAGTACTCTGTGGGGACTTCTGTAAGTGCCAAGGTCCACCAAGTAGGTGACCTCACCCTTTTTGTTCAAGTATGGTGTGGGGTCCACTCCATTTGTCCTGGAGAGCTGCAGGGGCCACAGGCTCAAACACCCACACCTTCTGGCCTGTCTGATAAACAGTCAGGACAGCCTTTTGGTCATGTCAAGCATTTTGGAGTTCTTGGCTTGCCTCGAGGTTTTTGCTGGCCTTCTTCATGTATTCAGCCATGCGGAAGCACAGACCAACTACATAGTCCACTATGTCCTGTTTTGGGAGGTGTCATCAGACACAAGGGACCCCTAACTGGATGCCCAAACAGAAGTTCAAAAGGGCTGTAGCCAACCCCCTTCTGAGGGACCTCTCTGTAGGCAAAGAGAAGGCAGGGCAGAAGGACATCCCATTTTTGCCTAAGCTTTTCTGGGAGGCCCATGATCATACCCTTTAGGGTTTTGTTGAATCTTTCAACAAACCCATTGCATTGAGAATGGTAGGGTGGGTGAATTTGTAATTCACTCCACACTATTTCCACATTGCAGTAAAATAACTTGACATGAAGGGCTCTTCCAGTGCTTGGAATCATACCCCCATACAGTTTCCGGTGTGGGGCTATGATTCCAACATGTTTGATAACAAACATGATAGGATTCTTTGCAGCTGTGTTCGAGATGTTCATCGAAGTAACTATGCGGTTCCCTTCGATATAGTATATGGCTGCTTCACTGACAACCCGGGAGAATGGACTCCGTAGGCTGCAGGGGTGTCCTGCTCATGCAGGGGCACCCTCTCACTTAGAACCAAGCACCCTGCCTTCAGGATTGAAAAGGCCTGCTATAGGGGTGACTTATCAAATTGTGAAATTGCCTCTCTTGATATTTATATTTCCAGAATATTTGCTTGGTTTTGCTGTTCAGCATTTTCATTTCCTCCACTACTCGATCGTTGGATAATGTCCACCCCATCTCGTGGCAACATAGGCATAAAAGTGGACACAGGCTTAAACGGACTAGCAATAGTTCCTGATAAATGTATACCCTCTTCACGCATAGCACGCTGAGTTGAAACTATTGTGTCATTTCTACTCTCCATATTTTGTATCTCTTGTAGTACTCGTAGTGTATGCACATCCGACACTTACAGATTTTCAAAGCCGACTGTTTCAGATGTTGTTTCCCAAATGGTCTGACTGGAAGCTTGTTTGATTTTGAAATATTTGGCAAGTTTAAGTTTCCTCTGCTGATGACGTCAGATATTACATCACTGTATTTAGACACTTATTTACCCATGTCTTCTTGCATTAATCTTTAGCTATACATATCTTACAAATATTTATTTTTCATAAAGACACATATGTCATCAGTGATGTAATATCTGACGTCATCAGCAGAGGATTGCGGTCGCGTGAGTTATAGTTGCCTGCACTAACTATAACGGGGGAATTTCATTGGTTTTTTACGAGTGAAATGTCCAGCTAACTATAACATGTGTGAAACCTATGGTTTTTGAAGTGAATTTGCAAGGTTTTTTAAATGCTAATTCGTAACTATAACGTGTGTGAAACCTATGGTTTTTTCAGTGAATTTGTACGGTTTTTTAAATGCTAAGTTATGTATTTATTAATTTTTTTTTTCTTCAGGTTTTTCAACGTGCGCGCACCGTGCGCCCGCTATGGGCACTCGGTGCGCATCGCGCACCGAGTACCCATGGTTCGCAGTGCGTGCCGTGCGCACACGGTGCGCGCACCTCGCGATTTAAAAAAAAAAATAATTGTTTTTTTCTCCCTTGGGGGTCCTTCTGTGACCCCCAGACCAAGGCTAGGGGGTCAGGAACTGTCCACTCTGCCCCCTTTTCACGTTCTCCACCTTTTTTTTTCACCCCCTCAGACTGCGAGAGACAAAATGGCGGCCGACACTTCCTGGTTTCGACCGATTCGAATGTTTACTGACATCTAACAACCAATCAGAATTGGGCTCGCGCACGGCAGGGTGCGCGCACAGTGCGCGCACGGTGCGCGCGTATAGATATTGATATGCATTTAAATGCTATTTTCTCAGGAAATACTGAACAGATTTACACCAGACCTGCAAAAGGCACTTCCTTGACCTTATGGCTACCTCTCTGCCAAATTTCACGTAATTCTGTTCAGCTGTAGCTGCAACTAAAGGTCCTATGGAAAAATGCATGGGGAAAACGCGTTTTGGGACCCCCCCCTTTTTCTCGGCCCCCGCTTGACGAATCACCCCGAGACTTTCAGGGTAGGAGCTGAACGGAGCGCCACATTTGTTTTGAAAATTTCGCGAGGATTCGTCAACTGGCGCCAAAGTTATTCAAAATAGAATTTTGAGATTTCCTATGGAAACTAGGTTGTAACTATAACTATCTACTGGCGACCGCCAGTAGATAATATATATATATATATATATATATATATATATATATATATATATATATATATATATATATATATATATATATAGACTGAGCCAGAGAGGTTTGAGCTGATGGGTGATGTCATTGCTAACTAGGTATGTTTTGGGGTACTCTTAGTAATGGGTATGGTGCAAAGTTTAGACGATTAAGGCATCATTGGTTTAGACATTTAAGGAGTTTACTAGTGAATTTGAATCACTGCTGGGGATCATTCACTGTATGTTGTTGGATTTAACCATATCCTTTAAATGGCAAGGCTCTTTTTCAAAATGGCACCTTTAGTTTCCCTTCAGCTTGTGGTCTGGCCCTAAGTAGTGAAGATAATGCACCCAATTGCTGACTGGATTCCTAGACGCCCATGAGCATAATCTGTTTCTTTTTTATTACATTTCCTCTTGCCCAGAGTCAGGTCTGCTGTTTACCAAGGAGTAGCTGAAGTAGAACGCTGGGAAACAAAGGACTTCCTAGGAAGAGCAATCAAAGACTTCACAAGAAGGGTAGCATAGAGTATTTGTGATCCATTTATTCAACGAATCTACATAGTTGTCGATACTAACAGGAGGCTGAGACACAGTATGCTCTAAGCAGATGTCCAATTTAGGAGGGTCCAATTTAGACCATGAGTGATCCGAAATGTTAGACGACTCATTGGTTTTCATTTTGGTCTCTCTCCTTGGTTGACTGTCGATCAGCTGAGCTGAGATTCACGTTGGACGCTCCAACACGGAGTCGAAATGAAATAACCCGTACTAAAATTGTGCCTGGTGCAATTTATTTGCTTGAATGGGCATCTGCTGTGGAGCAACTTCTGTGAAAGAAAGAACTTACAAGTGTAATTCCCCTGTCAACGCGGAGTTCTGAGGTTGGTCTTGCTGCCCTATATGGCCATTTGAGACTGAAACGTCAACATTGCACTATATGTTATACTTTATTTAGTATTTAAGTTCCATCTGATTATTTTGAATGTTAACAATTTAGTTGATTGATCCTTGGATTATTATAACCATTGTTTGTTAAGAAGATTCTTTGCGCTTCTCCAGATCCATGGAATTAACACTAGGAGAATGGAGGGATTCTGAAGTTGCACAAGTTTGAATACTCTAATGAATGTTCTGCTTAGTGTTGTGATATATGAAAATAGACTACATGTTTGTATAAAAGATTTGATGAATTTTTGTTAGAATCAATGGAGTAAATGTGTATAAATACAATATACTTGTTCTACTCCAATATGCCTGCATTTGATTTAATTAACTATATACAATAGGATCACCCATGTGACCCTAAATTCTTGAATAACATGTAATAATTCCTTGAGGAACATTTGTGTTAATAGCATGAAAACTACAAGGCATAGATTTAGAACCTTCTTACTGTTTTCTCAGACTTTCGTCATTTTAAGGTTTCTCTGGATAGTAAACATTTTTATTAGTTTAGACAACCCCAACCACTGTGTTATATTTTATATCCTGAGTTTATGGGGCACATTTACTAACACTTTGTGCTGGATTTGCACAACAAAAATGGCACAAACCTGCCGCAATATGTTGTTTTGGAATTTACTTACAGCACAAATCCTGAATTGTGTTGGACAGTAGCCCTAAAAGTAACGTGAAGTAGAACTATGCTCTAGTTTGCGTCTAGTTGGTTCAGGGGGCGTACCTTGGGTGGTAGTGGACATTCCCATGGAAAACGTATGGATTTTCGTGCTAAGTCCCATCTAGTATCATTGGTGGAAAGGGATTTGCGCCCAAAAATTTACCCCTCCTCGAAGAATGCATAACTGTTCAGCACATAGACAAAGTGATAAAGTGTTAAACCTTGGGATTTTGTTTTGGAAGGATACCTTTCCAGTACAAAACCTACACTTGACATCACATACACATCATTGCACCATGGTGAAAAGGTATGTGCGTTGGCGCAAGGCAGGCTACGGTAAGCCAGCGCTATGGGCAAAGAGCAACAACACCAACTATAGTAGACATGGTGCTGTTGTGCTCTCTCCTTTTCACAGAACACAACACAGCAACTTTGGTTACTGTGTTATGATGCATGAACACTTAGAGTCTGCCCCTTCTTTTCTCCAGACAAAGCACTCTTAACAAAAAATGCCTACCAGTATGATTGACAAGTGAGTCCTAGACCTTGTGACCATCATTGATTTACTCATTCATTCATTGTCTCTGTAAACTATGTGTGTGTGATGGAAAGTGCTCTAGCACCCTGCACTGGTATGAGTAGCAATATAAAAGAAATTAAATTAATGTGAGAGAGGGACCAAGGAGAGATGGGGAGCGCCATTGGAGGGTGGTAGTGAGGGGAATCCATGGAGTTGGATGTCTCTAGGGCCTTCGGTGGGCGTCAACAAAGATTATCGCACTGGGTACCACCGACGCTAATGCTGGCCCTCCATCGGTTAGTAAATAGGCATTTAAGGGTAGGTTGTTATTGCTCTGTATTAAAGCCTACAGATAGGTATTTTGTTACATGGTATCTCACACACTACCATAGTAGGCATGGGTTTTGGTGTTTGTTTCACACTTGACAAACTGTGGATGTGAAAGATTTGCTCTGTGAGAATCATTGGCCCTCTTAGGAGAGACAGTATTTTGCTTAGCTAGCTGTAATTCTGTATCACTTTAATTTTATGACTGTGTGCCTGATGGTTGCCTTGTGGAAAAGACAAATTGGTTGTGGTGACAAGCTACAAGCCTGATTGGTGCACTGAGAAATGTTATGAACCATGCCATAAGTTTGGCCTGCTTATGCTGAAATGTTATGACAAAGGTGGATGGTTGCGTTATTTATTGTGAATAGCATTTGTTAAAGGCATTAAGTCTTGAAAAGTTGGTTGTTATCACATTGTGTTACAGGCTGTAGACGTTATTCTGTTACAGGTAATCTCACATATTACCTTAGTAGGACAGGGCTTGGCATTGGCCACCCACTTTGACAAACCCTGTTTTTTTTCTTAGATTCTATTAAGAGGGGTTGTATATTGTTTAGCAAACTATATCTTTCTATATATTTGTAATTTTAGAACTGTATGCATGACGGATGCCAGTGTATGTGCCCATGATTTGGCCTGTGATGATTAAAAGTGTTAAGCAATGGTAAAGGGTATAGGGATTATCTGTCCATTGGAAAAAGTCAAGTCAGATTCTATAGTTTAGCTGTATATTTTTTGAGACGGGACGACAAAGCAAGTAGGCCCGACCTACGTATTGTGAAAAGCATGTGTTAAAGTAATAGGATGAATTATTATTACACTATGCAAAAGCCTGTAGGCATGTATTTTGTCACATGGACTCTCAAAGATTACTGTGGTTTTGGTGATCGCGGAAAAAAACATGGAGAAAGAAGATATGAAAATCAATAATCTTTATTAGACGTTTGTAGGAGAGGTATTTTGCTTTCCCAACTGTAATTGTGTATACATTTGCAATTGTATGCCTGATGGTTGCCTTGTGGGGAGAACTTACTCTCAGTCCTTAATTATATATGTGACAGGTACTTGATAACAGCTATAATACTGATTGATGTGCTGGGAAACGTTTTACCAGAAGCCATAGGTCTGGTCTGTTTATTATGAGAAAGGTAGTCCTGTTTTTTGTGTAAAACATTTCTTTAAGCCAATAGGCTTCTAACAGTGGATTGTTTTCTCCCTGTGTTTCAGGCTGTAGACAGGTATTTGGTTGGATGTAATCTCACAGATTCCCATAGTAGGCAAGGGTTTTGGTGTTGATCACCCAATTTGACACAACCTAAGAGTACAGTTTCACTATGATGTTGATGATTCTTGTTAGGCCCTATTAAAAGGGGTTCGATATTGTTTTGCAAACTGCATTTATGTACATATTTGTAATTTTATAACAGCCTGGTAGATGGTAGCCAGCTTATTCACACTTCAGTACGTCTGTGTTGGATATAGTGTCAAGCCGATTGTAAAGGCTGTAGGTCTTATCAGTTCACTGGGAAAGGTTATGTCGGAATCCTTGGGTGTGATCTGTTCGTAATGAAAAGTTATGACAAAGCAAGTAGGTCTAACGTACTTATTGTGAAAATCGTGTTTTAATGCTGGAATGTTAATACCCCAGCACACTAAAGACTGGGGGCAGGTATTTATTTTCTTTCATGTAATCTTGCATGTTACTGTAGTAGGCAATGGTTTTGGTGGCTCACCCTAACAGACCACGGGGATAAAAGATTTGCAGTATGGTAGTTCTTATTGAGATTTTTTTTAATGTTCTGACAACTGTCATTATGTGGCTATATGTGATTTTACTACAGTGTACATGATTGTTACCTTGTGGGAAAACATATGTACAACACAGTAGGTCTGTGCTGGTTATGGTGACAAGATAAAGCACGTGTGACTAGTCACTTGCCCCTGCCCGCACAGCAAAATGCAAAACTCAGTTTGCTCAATTAATTCTCGCAAAATCATGCAATGTATTTCTCATTACATTTTTTTACTCAAAAACCAATACATTTTCCATTCAATACAAAAAAAAATTCACTGCATACTTTCTATTACAATTTCGTGAGTATGCTAAACAGTTGTGAACACTGTATACAAAACATTGTACATAAGCTCAGAAAGTAAACAAGATGAATGACGTAAATATCCTTGTTGTCTGTCCCAATGCATTTCGGGATACAAGATCCCTTCTTCAGGGGAACTGTGAAAATAAGGAAATTAGAATACACAATGTTAAAGCACAACAGGAGGAACATGTCACACTCCAACATTAGCCAAATTCTACAAATTGGCCTAGTATTATATTAGTACCAAGAAAAATAAACCTCAACGGGTAACAACCAAACCTTCACCAGTGACACACAAAACACACAGGTGTGCATATAAGATTCCCAACATCTCTCAGTGTGAAACAAATGCAAACTTACTGAAACAATAATGTCGACTTAAAGCAGGGCCAATTGAAACATAAAACATAAAAACCACTGAAACGAAAAGACAACAAGATTGCCGCCTATAATCTCCGACCTGTTAATGATCACTAGTGCATGATCGTGTTGCATGCTGAATACCTGGCTCAATAATCCTTACCAAAATTTATCTCACTGTGTGCGGATTTCCTGGAACACCAGGTCCGGATTGTATGTGAACATCTGCAAAAATGTGTACAATAGTCGGTGTTACCAAACCCTTTGTCAATGAGACTGTAGTAATTCAAAAGGTACATAGCATCTTGTTACCTTTCTGTACGGAAGCCAAACCCTTTGTCTATGAGACTGTAGTAATTCAAAAGGTACATAGCATCTTGTTACCTTTCTGTACGGAAGACTGTATAAACCCACATCACGTTCCAGCGAATACAACTATCTCCAGGAAGCAATATGCACTAGTAGTAACTGACGCCCTGGTTTGTAGGAAATACGATGTATGTAGAACGAGAAGCTCTAGAAACTGGTCTGTCCACAAGTTATATGTGCCCATATCTGAACATAAACCAAAGGTTAATTACCTTAACACTAGTTGGTGTTCCTGAAATCCAACGCGATTGGCGGTATCTTCTGCGTGTTTTCCCTTCTAGACCATTGCAAACTATCGGAGCTTTTCAAGCCTCTGTGAAAAAGACACACAGAGTGTCTCGTCTCGATTGCCTACTGCTCGAATTCAAAATTAGAGTGTCTCTGCCACATTTACCTTAAACCATCGCAACCTCCGACATGAGCTCTCCGTGCGTTTCACCGCAATGCCCAGCGTAAACACAATCACAATAACACGTCGATTTGAAATTGACAAGCCGGTCATGGAACTAAACAACGGACTCTCTAACCCAGTCCCACCGTCAATGTACAGAAAACTGCCGCCATCTTGTAACATTATTCACAAGCTCCGAGCGTGCTGTTTATTACTGGTCTGTGATTGAAACGAGCACCACAAAATACTATCAGTCGCCAAATGTATCTAAATGGAATCCCAAAATGAAAACAAAACAGACTAATGAAATAAACTAATTAAAAGACAAATTAAAAGACAAGCATGCTACACATAGTGAAGTGCTAAACACACACCAACACCAATTGTTTGTGATACGGTACCTGCACATAAAAACTGATGAAGATGATACAAAATGCAGCATTGGCCAATACAGCTGTTTGCACAATATCTGAACATGAATGTTATTGACATACTGATGAGGTTAATGAGTTAACCAGAAGCATTACTGCACATAAAAACCTAGGTAGTTCGATGACCCCCCGCATCTCATTGGATCATAATTACTCCGCAACTGCGGAAGACAACTCAACAGGAAAACCTGTACTTTTAAACTGAATGAATTCACAAAGGTACCTAAAGTAGACACACCATGTCTAATTTGTCATTCAATCCATAAGGTATCATAGTATTGAGGAATTGCATCTGTAGAAAATAGGCCTCAACTAGGCCTACCAGTGCAAGGGGTTCGCCCTTCTCTGCACAGAGTCCTCAGTCTATTGGAAAGAAGTTGGCACAGAAACTGAAATAGAAAATACAGAGTTTAATAAACCTCATGAGGTGGAACTACATTCAGACAGCACCCTTCGGTATTGAATGAAGTAGCACACTGAACAGCAGGGCCATGGTCCTTTTTATACCCACACAGGGGCTAAAAGAAGACGGTACAAGTATACTTGAGAGGAGTTATGCACACATATGGTCATACAGAAACTGCAGAGTCGACAAGTGGGAGGAGTTAACAGTTTGCTAACACTGGTAAACATATCCTGACAGTTACATGATACTAGCAGCTGCAAACTCAACTGGGCATGTGCGGAAGTAGAAGATACTAAATATAGTTGTTTCTAGGTAGATTACAAGAGCAGTCAACACTAAGGGAGGACAAAGCACATGGTGAGCACATGGCAAACAAGATGGCTGCCAGAAATACAAAATGGATTCTACGACATGGACAAGATAGCCTCTAAATACCAGATGGATTCCGCTAATGCTAATCCAATCGCTGCCAATTTACAACGGATGACCCTTTTAGCATTAGCTGAAGACATCTGTTCCTCTAGGGTAATCTAGGTATGTATCCCTTACATCTATTAACATTATTTCGGCCACTTCTTTATTCAACATTTGTTGGGCCTTGGTCTCTACAATATTCCTTTTAACAGGTATACAAGCAGAAATGCAAATGGAGCAGAGCATTGGACCACATTGAATACATACGCAGCATGTAAATAAAAGAGTAATAATTATACACAAGATAGTTAGTAGCTTCCAGCCCCAAGCAGAAACGAGAGTCCAGAACCATTCAGCTAGAGTCCAAGTACCAGTCTCTGGATGAATTTCCGCAGCAATCTTATGCAGTTTTGATATTGCGTCATATACTGAAGGCGAGTGATCCGGTATGAATACACAACAACTGCTACCGATGATGCGACATGCACCACCTCGATCAGCCAGAACAACATCTAGAACCATTCGATTCTGGAGAGCTACAATCCTTGCAATTTGCAGTTCCTCTGTAATATTCCCAAGCGCCAAGGCTGTCTGATTGGTAACAGCTTCCACAACTCTAGTCAATCGTCTAATTTTCCTACTGTTTAATGCAGCTCCCACAAAGAAGAACAAACCTAGATTAAAATCAACATACTGTTGTAGAGTGGTATCTGTTTGGTCTACTTCGTCAACACTTATTGTCCTTTTATATCTGTTCTTAGAGATATCGGTAAATAACTTAAAGTCTCGGTGGTAGGATGCAGGTGCCAGAAACACAGGGGGCAATAGAAAAGATACATAGCATACGCCTGACCATCCAACAGGTACGTGATAATATCCGTGGCTACCACAGATAAAGTAAGTATTGGGTGAGGCTATGAAAGTGCTATTATTTGTACCCTCAATAGGCAGAATCACAGTACATTCACTTTTCCCCACTGGAATTCTTCCAACACTGCTTACACATAAATCTGCTTTAGCTCTAGTAACAGAAATCACAAATTGTTTATTACTAGGAAAAGTTCTCATATTTGTGAAGATATATGGCGTTGAAATATTGTCTGGTTGATACTCTTCCCATTCCCATTTAGTCCTGTTGGCTTGAGGATAGCCATCTTTATCTTGATAGCATACTTTATTGAGGCGAAAAAGAAGCCCGCCTACTGTACGTTTCCCGGATGCAAACAAAAGCGCATACCAAGCTTGACAAGAACCATTATGAGAAAAGGGAAGAGAAATAAAAGGTGTTCCTACTTTCTTCTGATGTGCAGGTATCATCCCACACACCCAACAGTTGGTAGTATTCGTGGCATTGTGAGTATGATGCAACATCTGAATGGAGGTATTATTTAAGTAGGATTGTCGATGCTTCCGCTCATGATAGGGAAGCGTGAAGTAGTGGTGTTCAACTGGTACCGGAGTAGTGGCAATCAAAAGTTCTCGAGCAGGAGCCACCTTCTCAATGAACCAAGTTGTTACTGCTACAGCCACCATAGCAATAACAAACCCTATAGCACAAATGATCTTCTTCTTAGAAACAGTGGATCTCATTGTAGACATGATCAGCTTATTTGTCAAAGCAACCGTTGGAGCTCTTATCCCTGGGCAGCCGTTGATTTCTTCACCGAGGGTCAAGATGGGTGTCGCTTCACTATACAGAACTGATCCCCCCCCCCCCTTGCCACATCGGCATTCCGTTTCACTAACCCAGGGAGGTTGCTCAACCAGTCCTTTTCGACGATGCAGGTTCTTTCCGTGGTCTCAGTTGGTATCGGGATACTCCAGGAATCGTGTGGTCCGGGAAGACTTCCTCAGGTAAGTCAGGTGATATGGCCTTGCCTTTCTCTGTATCCAAGATGTCCCGATGGTCGATCAAAGCAACAGGATCCACCAAGGTAGACGGCACTTTCTTGCAGTGGGTGGAGTGCACCCAATTCCTCCTATTCGTTACTCGAACCGCAGTTCTTGTCGATAGGAGCACCTGCTCCGGGCCGCGCCACCTCGGTTCCAAGCTGCTCGGCCTCTGGAACGATCGGATCATCACCTGATCTCCAGACCGAAGTCCATGGCCTTCACCTGCAGACCTGTCCGGAAGAGCTTCTCGAACCTGTTGATGAATAGAGACCAAACTGTCAGTCAATTGTGCTAAATAGTCACTCATCAATACACACGGTACGTCGTGTAGGGGACGTGGCTTAGGAATTCCCCAAATGTTCATAGGCCTGCCGAACACCACCTCATTGGGAGTAAGGCCAGACCGCGGATGTGGAGGCTAGTATTTTTGCCAATTTTAATTTAAGTGTGGCGTTATACCTCTCCACTAACCCTGCTGATTGTGGATGAAAGGCAGCGTGGAACTTTTGTTTTATTCCTAACCCCTTCAAGACATATTCGACAACTTGCCCAATAAAATGAGGACCGTTATCACTCCATAAAAATTTACAAACACCAAATCTAGGAAAGAATTCCTTCAAAAGCACCTTTGCAGTGGTGAGAGCTGTATTGTCCTTCGTAGGGTTGTGGTAAATATTTCTCCTTTACCGGGACTGAATTTGATACAGAAACATTATAAAATAGCTCAGTAAAATGAGAGGCAGAATCCGTGATATTAGAGTTTCGGAATGGACTTTATTCCGGTAGTCGATTATAATCGGATGCTTCAAGTTCCATCACCACGGGGGTTCAGGAAGTGAAGTACATACTTTATTGACAAGAAGTAACTTTTATAGTACACACATTATAATGAAGTGAATACAGTAGGCGTAACAATTGATAAGGAAATTGACGTGTGGTCCGCGTAACCGAAAATGGGTGTAATAATGAGTAAAAAGGAACATGATTGGTTATGATGTAATACATAGGTGGATCTATAAGATAATACTTGGCATGGATGCGCGCGCAGCAGTATGACGTGTAATTGACGTGTAACTAGGGGGTGACGGGGACTTGACATTTAGCTCTATATGTGGAGACAAGAAGTCTGGGGGGTCAAGTCAACCTAATCCCAAATCATATCTAACATCCTATGTTTAAAGAACTATGTTATCCATAAAAGAAGGACTCTCGGACAGAATCTATTCTATACTGACTGTGCGTGCATGTACAAGCGTCTAGGTGTCTACACTAAATGCGAGGGGGTAGGAATATTCCATGGTAACAGGGCTATGAATTACTTGCATGAGGACAGAGAAGATGGGCCTTTTTGCTTGGTAACTGGAAGAATGTTTACTTAAACTACTAGGCAGGAATGCATCGGCTGAGGGGGAAGCAGATAATTCGAAGGTGAAATACAGTTCTTGGCAGAGAATAGGCTGATGTCAGGCTTCGTGAGCCGCGCAGAGAATGAGACAAAGTTCATGGTCACAGATGCAGGCTCGGGCTGGAGCTTTCAGAGGCAGAAGGCAAGAGGAGTTTTGATGACAGAATCAGGGCCTACTTGCCTGGACTGAAAAATGGCATAAGTGAACCATATAAAGCCGATGGCCTTTCATATTTAGGAATGGGATATCCGGCCTATACATGGCGGATCTGTCAAAGGACATGTTGACGGTGGACGCACATGTATTTGCGTCTTCATAACTGGAACTGGGGGGAACATACATGTACTTGTGACATGCACATGGAACCGTTGGGGTCCAAGATAGGGGACATAACTGACCAGAAAAATCCATATTTCCACATTCCCTCCTTGTCCCCTACTTGCCCTTCAAGAGATATCAATCTTCATCAATCCATTGATCTGTTCATATAGCATCATTTGTTCTTCTTTCTTCTTCCGGGATCTTGAATGAAAATCTTGATGTGGGATACACGATGTGGCACACAGACCACAAATCGCTGGTCCACATTGCAGACATAGACAGCAACTGAATAATATGAGAAGGCCAATACCTAGGAAGGATAGAACTCTCCATCCCCAGGCTGATACCGCATTCCAAAACCAACTGGACCAAGTCCAAGTGCCTGGGTTCTGGTGTATCTGGCTTACAATCTTATGAAGGCGAGTGATGGCTTTATATACAGATGGCGAATTTTCTGGTATGAATACGCAACAGCTTGATCCGATGACCCTACAAGCTCCGCCCCTATCAGCCAGGATGACGTCAAGGACAAGACGATTTTGAAGCACAACAATCCGCATAGCAGACTGCTCTTCCGTTAAATTGCCTAAGGCGGAAATAGTCTCATTCACTACTGCTTCAAGGGTTCTAGTTAATCTACGTATCAGCTTACTGTTAGTAACAGTACCTATATAGGGAAAGATGCCTTTATTAAAATCTACATACTTGTCCCATGCCGTCTCAGTGTAATCGACAATGGGGAGATCTCTCCGTTCTCTGTTGTGTACTAAATGAATATTTCTGTAATAATCAGGAGGAGCTAGGAAAACAGGTGGCAAAAGGAATGCTATGTAGCAGGTACCATCCCAATCTAGAGGTAGACGCATATATGCAGTCTGACCACATATAAAGTAGGAGTGGCGAGAAGCTCTGAATGAAGATTTTCCTTGATCACTGAATTCTACTATAGTAGTGCATTTACTATGGCCCATATGTATGGAACCAACCTTTCTTACACACAATTCACCTTTTGCTGGGAATACTGACATGGTGGGTAAGTCTAGCTCAACTTCGGATACGACATTTAGAATCATGAGATTAGGTGTAAAATTACCTAATCCATATACTTCATTTTCTAGATCAATTCCTGTTCTTTTGGGGCGACCCTCCTTGTCAGGGTAGCAGACTTGGAATAAAACTAGGTTCAGGTTTCCCCATATCCAATGGTCTTGGTAAACTGCTGTGTCTGAGTCTATGGAATTAATTAAACTAAACCATGCTCCACAGGAGCCATTATGTGTAAATGGATGTGGAAAGAAAGGCAGGACTCCTTCATAATTCTGATAGGGAGGGAGTCGGCCACACACCCAACAATTGGTGGCATTACTAGTCTGATGGGAATGATGTAACATACTAATGAAAGTGTTATTGCGCAGCGCAAGTCTATAAGACAATTCATGCGGAGGTAAGTCACTAAAAGAATGTTCTGCAATAACATTGTGAACATTTCTGGCAATAGGGTAATATATGTGCAACAACATACTGGTAATAATTATTAAAAGACTTAAGGAAAACAAAATTAATAATGTCACTATGCAGTGGCTACGCAGTGATGTACAATACGCCTGTCGTTTCATCATTTTTCGCGATTGTTCATGATTCAGGTCTAGAGGATACATGTCAGAGACAGATTCAACCGCTTCACCTAGGGGAGGACTTAAACAATCAAACCGTCTGACGTCCTAGGCCTTAACTTAACTTTGTAAAGTTCGCTTTCAGTTTTTTCCACCAAAGGAAGTTTTGAATCAGTCTGTGAGGGAGTGCAGGGCACAATGTCTATATCCGAAGATAGTCCATGAAATTTCTTGATGTGGCTTGAATGAATCCAGCCCTTGCGGCCCTCGATCTTCACGGCTGTTCTTGTGGTCAACAGGACCAATTTGGGTGCTTTCCACCTGGGCTCCAGCTGAGTCTTTCGGTCGAAATTCCTCACAAAGACAAGATTACCCGGAACAACGTCATGGGGTTTCACCTCAGTGTTGTCGGGAAAAGCTGCAGCTACCTGTGAACGAGAAGATTGTAGTGCAGACATCAAGGAAGCCAAGTAATCTGTCAGCATATTACAGTCAATATCAGTTATTTTGCGTGGTATAGGCGTCCCCCACATATTCGGTGGTCTACCGAAGATCACCTCATACGGGGATAGCCCTGTTCTAGAGTGTGCTACCATTCTCATGTAAAAAAGTGCAACTGGTAATGCTACTATCCAGTCGACCCCTTTCTCTCTGCATATTTTGGACAGTCTGATTTTCAGTGTCTGATTATGTCTTTCTACGAGACCTGCTGCCTCGGGGTGTCGGACACAGTGGAATTTCCACTGATATCCTAGCAGAAGTGAAACGTGTTTCATTAATTCGGATGAGAACGGCTGGCCGTTATCTGAGTAGACAACACGTGGTAAACCGTATCGTGGGAAGAATTCTCGAACCAACTGTTTGGCAGTAGTCGGGGCAGTGTAATCTGAAACCGGGTACGCCTCTGTCCAACGGGACAGAGCGCAGACAACTACGAGAACATATTTGAATCCTCGACATCGTTCCATCTGGATATAATCCATCTGTAGGACTTCAAAAGGGTGATCAGGAGGATGAAATCCACCCTGTTCTACGGGAACACTTTTTCCTGGGTTGAACTGGCAACAGATCATACAGGTACGGACCTTTTGTTTTGCTGCTGCTCGTAAATGTTTATTGAACCAAATGTGTTGAATGCTGTCTAGCATAGCTTTTTCTCCTAGATGTGCCGGACTATGTATAGTGTTAATTACGACTTGGACCATTGAATCAGGAAGGAACCATACAGACCTTTCCTTCATCATCCATCCTTGGTCCGTTTGGATCCCTCCTAACTCGGTCCATTTCTTTATTTCGTCTGGTGTAGCATGTGTCTGTATGTCAATTACGTCAAGAGTAGGATCTTTAACGGTCATACAATGTGTCGGTGTCGGGACTATTGTCTTTGTCATGTCGGGGGTCTGAGTTTGAGCAGTCAGTTTAGCTGTTCTGTCGGCTAGATCATTGCCTTGGGAAATGATATCAGTAACCTTCGTATGGGCCTTACATTTCATAATTGATATTTCAGTGGGTAGATGTATTGCATCTAATAATGCGTGAATGAGGGGTCCGTGCTGAATGTGGGCACCGTGGGAAGTTAAATAACCTCTCTCTCGCCACAGCACGCCGAAGTCATGTACAACTCCGAATGCATAACGTGAATCAGTGTATATGTTGACTTTTTTATTCGTGGCTTGAATACAGGCTTGTGTCAGAGCGATGAGCTCTGCGGCTTGAGCTGACAAAGTATTTATACGATTAGTTTCAATGACTTCAGTATCTGTTGTGACTGCATAAGCGGCTACTAACTCTCCTGTACTTGTTCTCATGCATGAACCATCGACATAAAATGTCAAGTCTGGATCTGACAATGGAACATCGGTCAAGTCTTGTCTGGGTTTTGTCGTTACAGTAATAACTTCAATACAGTCATGGGCTAGTGGGTCTGTTCCGATTACAGGTAGAAGTGTGGCAGGATTCAATGTGTTACAGCGTCTGATTTCTATATGTGGCTGAAACAATGTAAGTTCATATCCTGTAAGTCGCGCTATAGTCAAGTGTTGTGTTTGTGTTCTATTTACAAGAACCTCTACTGCGTGGGGTACTTGAACTGTCAATGGATGTCCTAACACTATGGCATCGCTTTGTCTGATTGCTAAAGCTGTTGCTGCTACTGATTTTAGGCATGCAGGCAAAGCCTGAGCTACGGGATCTAATGTACTAGAAAAATACGCACATGGTTTGTGTGCTCCTGCTTGTTCCTGTGTGAGTACTGACAAGGCAGTACCTTCGCGTTCTGTAACAAAGAGTGTAAACTGTTTTCTGTAACATGGCGTTGCTAAAACAGGTGCTTGACATAAAGCTTTCTTTAGGTTTTCAAAAGCTTGTGTGTGTTCCTGAGTCCAAGGGAGAACAGTCGATGTGGCTGCCTCCTGTGCTGTCAACTGAATGAGTGGTTTTGCTAGAAATGCATACTGCGGGATCCACTGTCTACAGTATGAAGTGAGGCCTATGAAAGCCCGCACCTCCTTTTGTGTCTTGGGTATTGGCATGTTAGCTATCAACTGAATGCGGTCGGGTGTAAGCTGCCTTCCCTCCTTGTCCAGCGAGTGTCCAAGATAAACAACTTGTTGGACACAGAATTGCAGCTTAGAAGGGGACACCTTGTGCCCTTTTTCGGCTAGAAATTGTAAAACTGTCAGTGATGCTTTCTCACATTCCGGTTCACTTCTCGCGGTGATCAACAGATCATCGACGTATTGAAGTAAGGCAGTGTTAACTGGCATGTGGATACTGTCAAGTTCTCGTTTCAGTGCTTGGCTATAGATGCTGGGGCTTTCTGTAAATCCTTGAGGTGCGCGTGTGAATTTAAAGCTACGTCCATTTAAACTAAATCCGAACAAATATTGGCTTTCCGGATCTATTGGGACGCTGAAAAAGGCGTTTTTGAGATCAATTACAGTAAAGAATGTTGCTTCGGAATCAATAGCTGTCAATAATGACGAGATATCTGGGACCACAGGAAATTGTGGCACAATGCATTTGTTTAACTCGCGCAGATCAATAACCAATCGATATACTGGCGGCGCTGTAGGATCTGTTCGTTTAAGAATCGGTATTATCGGTGAATTACATATATTGGAGTCTGTTTCCACAACTACTCCTTGGGCAATGAGTTCGTCAATGATTTGTAGTAAAGCCACTACAGCATCTGGTGGTAACTTGTATTGTCGCATTCGTGGTAGCACCACTCCTGCCTTTAGTGTGACTCGATATGGTGTAATATTCATGCAACCAACATCAGTAGGGCCTTGTGCCCATAGACGTGTAGGTAAGGTCTGCAGTCGGGGATCCATGTCTCTAGATACATAGTGACCTTTAAAATCACGTAAAAACAATCTTACTCCTTCCGGAGAACAACATATTATAGCTCCTAGAGCTTTTAACGTTTTTATTCCTAATAGATTTTCTGGACATGATTTAGTAAGCAATAAATCTGTAGTTCGGGTCAAAGGTCCTATCGTAAGTGGCAGAGGTTGTGACACTTCATTAACAATAGGTTTTCCTGAAAAACCAAGGGAAATATTCTGTGAGCCTGAGAGGGGTGCCCCTGGAACTTCACTACGTTTTATAGTTGTTCGACTTGCCCCTGTATCGAGTAAAAATTTTCTATCTTGGCCTAATAATTTACTATGTACATAAGGTCCTTCTTGATCTACAGGAATCTCGATAAGGGGTAAGTCAACTTCCCTCTCTAGGCTTGTTCATGCGTAACGCTGATACTCGGGATATTCATACTGTGCGGTCTGATACATTTGTCGTGTTGTTGTCTGTGTGGCAGCAGCAGGCAACGGTGGTGCAGCTGGCACAAACTGTATTGGCTGTTGTGCGGCTGGCATGGCCTGGGCATGCTGCATAGCTCCTTGTTCATTCTGATCTTGTCTTAGTGGCCGTGATCTTTCTTGTGTTTTACCTATGGCGATATTATGTTTTAAAACTGGACAATCGTGTACGTAATGGCCTGGCTTTTTACAATAATTGCATGTCCCCTTTACAGGTCCTGCTGAATCGGAATGTGTCATACCCTTTTTATGTCCTTCAGCTGGAACTGTCTGGGAAACTAGCATTTTCATCTTCGTGTCTTTCATGCGTCTGTGTTCATGTTCTTGTTCCTCTCTAATTCTATTGTGATGGTACTGTAACATTTGTAACATTTGTGATGGAGTGTTACCTTGCCAGGTACTCTCGAATTTTAATACTCTATTCTTTACTGGGGGCAGAGCATTTTCTACTAATTTTGTTACAAACAGATGCGGGTAGGATTCGCTACTTGCTTTTATGCCACTATTTATACCAAAACATTTTTCAAAACGGGCATAGTAATCACTAGTGTCTTCATCTTGCTTCTGTTTACAGGCTGAAATTGTACCCCAATCTTCCTTTTTCGTAGTTAATAAACGTGGCAGTACCTGTACTAGTAGTCCTGGTAATGCCTTAGTTTTGTCCCCAAGCCCTGCACCTGGACCTCGGGCCCTTTCTTCTGCTTCTAATGCTGACCATTCTATCTTTTGATCACCTACCTCCCACTCTTTTTCCTTGAGTTTCTCATAAATGCCAGCAGGCATCAACACCTTTAATATTGTCATAATGTCGGGGTAGGTATACTCTCCCATGAGTAACATGTCTTTGATTTCTCGGTGAAAACCCGCTGGGTCTTTGTCATGACTGGGTACCACTTTCTTCATTTGTAACAATTCTATTTTCGATATAGGCGTATATACAAATACGCGTTTAAACTCATTGTCCTCACCCTTTATTGGGTGCACTTCTCGTAAGGGATTCTGTCTATCTATGTGATACGTAGTTCTTTCCTTGACGGACAATGGAACATGTTCTGAACATATAAAAAGAATATACTGCTTTCTTGATTCTAGAATTTCTTTAATTAATTCAGTACCTGGACCTCTCCATTTATTCATAAGCAATTCAGTCAATATGTCAGGTAGGGGACCAGGGTCCGAATGCTGACTCCGATATAGTATAATGAGTTGTTGAATCATATAAATCCCAGCTAACCTTTGTTCATCTGGGGTAAGATTCAAAAATGTACGTACTACTGTCTCATCACTATATTTTCCGGGACTGTCCACCCAATGGACAGCTGCCCTGGCTAAATCTTGTTCATCCATAGAATCGAGAAAATGATAACCCCTTCGTTCTCGGAGTAGTTTGTCGGTGGTTTGGAACGAATGCTCGTTAGACCTTATGTTAATTATAGGTATTTGAAAATTCCTGTTATTATCTGGACATATCGGGTGTATTGAGTCAGTGTGATATCTAGTCTTACTCCTATTACAAGATCTTCCTCTACCTACATAGGCTATGGTGTCCGACTGCCCTGTGGGCAGTCCTGACCCTTCTTCCTCGTTTTGTTCGAACTCGTCTACCTCTAATCGCTCTTCGTGTAGGCGTTCTATTTCTTTACGGATCTTTCGGCACATGGCTATTATACAATTTTGTTTATCATGTCTCCCTTCTGATATATTCTGGCTCCATCTTGTAAGAATTTTCATGGCTTCCGGGTCTACCCCCGGTCGGTCTTGATTTCTGATCACACAGTTTATGAGGAAACGTAACAGTTCCCCCTGTATCTCTACTTTCTGGTATTCCATAGCTCTGTAAATACATTCTGGATCTCGCCCTGTTTGGACAAAATGATATATATTATCTAGATGCGCAGTCATTCCTGGTAACTTCGCTAAATACACTGCGGCTCGTCTGATACGCAATGATGCTAGGGTCATTTCGTCCTCCTTTCCAGGCACCGGGTCATATCTACAATCTATAAGAAGTTCCTTAAGCGCACGGGCACTAAGGAGTTTGGGTGTACGTGAATGCGCTGACTCTTGAAAAGTAAGTTTATTTATTCTGGGTGGCGTAGAAAAGACATTGGTAGCTCCTCCCGCGGCCCCATCTGGGGCGTCGGGTGTAAAAGGATTCGTCGAACGTGACACAGCAACTGCAGGTGTGGACACAGCCATAGAAGTAGCTGTAGGAGCGGATACAGAAACAGAGGTGCTTGCCGGAACTTGTGACTCGATTTGTTGCTGCAGGGATACGGGTACTGGATCTTGGCGTTGAACCTCCCTGGTATGCGGTCTATGTGGGGCGGAATTAGCATACTCGGGAGCTGCGTCATCTAAATATGAGGAAAGAAAAACATCTTCTGCGGTTCTAGGATGCCCCTTAGGATGTACCTTTATTGGGAACAATGGGGTTGGCAAGTCTTTTGGTATTTCTGGAGTAGCCTTAGGTAATCCTTCGGCCAGAAGGGGATACATACCATTCATAAGGGCATTTCTTTGTCTGTCTACTTGTTCTGATTTTACTCGGATACCTTCCTCAATTAATAGATTCTCTCGAACTTTATTGGAATTCTCTTTACTCTTCTCCTCCTGTCTACGTGCTTTTTCTGTTCGTCTATGTGATTCTTTACGCCATAATTCAACGGCGTCTTTCTGTGACTGTCTGACTTTTCTTTTCCATAACTCTTCCTCGACTTTCATGATGCACTCTGCATCCCAGGTTCCCGCTGTGGGCCACCTCTGACTTTCTGGTAATCCCTTGGTATAGTCTACCCATAAATCAAGAAATAATATAGCGTCTAGGCCATGTTTGTGATACATAAAGTGCCCTGGAGTGTCCCTAGGAGGAATAGGGACGGCTTCTTCGAGAACCCCTTTTCTGGTAGTGATCTGTCTTAATTTCGAAAAGAGCGGCATATTGAGAACCGACCTTATACTTGATTTTGACCTGATACTTGAATTTGAACAGACTTAATACAATAAACACGATAATGAACAGTCATTCATACCACGATATACTTAAACACTTTAAACATTAAACATTAAACCTTTAACTGAAACAACAATGATGATCGTCTGCATAACTAATCACCAAGCTTAATCTTCGACAATAACTAGACAATAACTAGACACTTCGGAATACTTCGGAATACTTGATACACGGCTAAACAGTACAGATACACTGCTAAAACAGTGCAGACCGGATTTGTGTACCCAAACCCGTCTTGACCGGCACAACCTATGTGCACGTCAGAAATGCCTCCCCAGCAATGGTACTCACCGGGTAGCTTCGGAAACGGAAGGCCTCAGTAACTTGAACTTGAACCGGACCGGACTCGACTCGACTCGACTCGTCGGACACTGGGCTTGACTTCGGACTGGTGGGTCTCTGTATACCTCGGATCTTGCTCTCTCAGCTAGGCTCTGGTCGGGATACTTCGCACTTCTCACCGCCTCGTCTGGGTGTTGATCGCAGTCTCAGTCGCCCCCGCTTGACCGGAGGGAGATACAGGAAATCCTGCTGGTACGCGTTATTGTCCGTCCAGCTGTGGCAGGAGACCGGGCCTGCAACGCACCGCCGGCGCGTGAGATGAGAAAGTGTCCCTATTCGGGCGCCATCATGTGGTAAATATTTCTCCTTTACCGGGACTGAATTTGATACAGAAACATTATAAAATAGCTCAGTAAAATGAGAGGCAGAATCCGTGATATTAGAGTTTCGGAATGGACTTTATTCCGGTAGTCGATTATAATCGGATGCTTCAAGTTCCATCACCACGGGGGTTCAGGAAGTGAAGTACATACTTTATTGACAAGAAGTAACTTTTATAGTACACACATTATAATGAAGTGAATACAGTAGGCGTAACAATTGATAAGGAAATTGACGTGTGGTCCGCGTAACCGAAAATGGGTGTAATAATGAGTAAAAAGGAACATGATTGGTTATGATGTAATACATAGGTGGATCTATAAGATAATACTTGGCATGGATGCGCGCGCAGCAGTATGACGTGTAATTGACGTGTAACTAGGGGGTGACGGGGACTTGACATTTAGCTCTATATGTGGAGACAAGAAGTCTGGGGGGTCAAGTCAACCTAATCCCAAATCATATCTAACATCCTATGTTTAAAGAACTATGTTATCCATAAAAGAAGGACTCTCGGACAGAATCTATTCTATACTGACTGTGCGTGCATGTACAAGCGTCTAGGTGTCTACACTAAATGCGAGGGGGTAGGAATATTCCATGGTAACAGGGCTATGAATTACTTGCATGAGGACAGAGAAGATGGGCCTTTTTGCTTGGTAACTGGAAGAATGTTTACTTAAACTACTAGGCAGGAATGCATCGGCTGAGGGGGAAGCAGATAATTCGAAGGTGAAATACAGTTCTTGGCAGAGAATAGGCTGATGTCAGGCTTCGTGAGCCGCGCAGAGAATGAGACAAAGTTCATGGTCACAGATGCAGGCTCGGGCTGGAGCTTTCAGAGGCAGAAGGCAAGAGGAGTTTTGATGACAGAATCAGGGCCTACTTGCCTGGACTGAAAAATGGCATAAGTGAACCATATAAAGCCGATGGCCTTTCATATTTAGGAATGGGATATCCGGCCTATACATGGCGGATCTGTCAAAGGACATGTTGACGGTGGACGCACATGTATTTGCGTCTTCATAACTGGAACTGGGGGGAACATACATGTACTTGTGACATGCACATGGAACCGTTGGGGTCCAAGATAGGGGACATAACTGACCAGAAAAATCCATATTTCCACAGGGTATGCCTCAATCCACTTACTGAAGGCGCATACCACTACTAGGACATACTTTAAGTTATTACAGCGCTCAAGCTGAATGTAATCCATTTGCAAGACTTCAAAAGGTGCAGTTGGTGTAGCAAACCCTCCTGTTGGAGTTTGTGTCCCTTTTCCAGGGTTATGCTGAAGACAAATCAGACAGGACTGTACCATCTTTTTAGCTGTGCCGGCAATTTCTGGATGCTCCCAAACTTGCGTAAGCAATTTCGTTATCGAGGAGGCTCCAACATGTGCCGGCCCATGTGCCATATGAATCATAGGTCGTAAATAAGCTGTCGGCAATCTCCACTTACTCATCTCTTTATTTCTCCAACAGCCCTCATCATCCAATGTTCCTTCCTTGGACCATTGCTCAATTTCTTCTGCAGAAGCAGATCTCTGCATATCTAACACTTCCTGCCTAGTATCATGCCAGCGTTCAGCCTGTGACTTCACTACATACATGGACGTGGTGCTTCGCTGCATGGCAGTTTCACGGGCTGTTTGGTCTGCAAAAGCATTGCCTCGCCCTATCTTATCAACTATTTTCTTATGTGCGCTACATTTAACAATCGCTATTCTCTTCGGGTATGTTAAAGCAGTCAAGAGATTATGCACTAATTCTCCATGCATAATTTGCACCCCATGGGATGTAAGAAAACCCCTCTCCTTCCAGAGTAGCCCAAAATCATGAGCCACTCCGAAGGCATAGCGACTGTCTGTATAAATGTTCACAGATAAGTCAGTACTGAGTTCACACGCTCGTGTCAATGCTATTAGCTCAGCTGCCTGAGCTGACTTCTGTGGGATACGAGCTGTCTCAACTACCGTCTGAAGTGTTGTAATTGCATATGCAGCTGACGTTGTACCATCTGGTAACTTCAAACAGGACCCATCAACCCATAGCTCCCCATCAACACTTAAAAGGCGCGTGTCTTGCAAATCAACACGACCCTTTGTCTGTTCCTCAGTAAGGAATATACAATCATGAGATTCCTGTGACTGAGACTGAGTCACCGGGTATGACAACAAAGTAGCTGGGTTTAATGTCGCACATCTCTTTAGTGTAATGTGAGGGGCCAACAATGTCAATTCATATCCTGTCAGACGAGCGCTAGTTAAATGTTGCGTCTTCGTCTGATTTAAAAGGGCATCAACCGCATGGGGTACTAACACCAACAGCTTATGTGACAAAACTATCCCTTCACTCTGACGTATTGACACAGCTGTTGCTGCAACTGAACGGAAGCACCCAGGTAACGCACGAGCAACAGGATCAAGAACTGCTGAAAAATATGCACAGGGACGCTGTTTGTCGCCGTGTGTCTGCACTAAAACTGACAATGCGCATCCATCTTTCTCGTATACATATAATGAAAAAGACTTCGTATAATCTGGAGTTCCTAACACTGGTGCTGAACAAAGAGCTTGTTGTAACTGTCGGAAAGCAGTCTCACACTCATCTGTCCATGGAAGGGGCATTGGGGTGTCTTTGGTTAAAAGAGCCAGCAAGGGTTTAACAATATGTGAAAATCCTAATATCCATTGCCTACAAAAAGAAGTAAGGCCAATGAATGCACGGACATCTTTCTGAGTACGGGGCACTGGTGTGTCTAAAATGGCTTGAATGCGATCTGGTGTAAGTGCACGTCCCTCCTTAGACAGAAGGTGACCTAAGTAGGTTACCTTCGGTCTACAATATTGCAATTTCTTTCGTGATACTTTGTGATGATGGGAAACAAGAAATGACAGCAAGGACAAAGTACATTTTTCACGCTGTTCAGGGGTGTCGGCTGCCAACAAGATGTCATCGACATATTGTACGAGAGCCACTCCTTCAGGCAAAACGAAAGAATCAAGTTGTCTTTTTAATGCTTGACTGTAAATACTAGGACTCTCAGTATAGCCTTGAGGAACTCTACAGAATCTATACGATCGATTATTCAAAGTGAAACCGAACAAATATCGGCTATCAGGATGAATAGGGATCGAAAAGAAAGCATTCTTCAAATCTATCACAGAAAATGTAGTCGCAGTTGGGGGGACCAAAGTAAGAAGTGTTGTTATGTCAGAAACCACGGGGTATTGTGGTACTACAATCTTGTTAACTTCTCGCAAATCAATAATGAATCGGTAAATCCTAGTGTCAGTATCTTTTTTCAGAATAGGAAGAATCGGACTGTTACAAATATCGTAAGGAACTTCCTCAACAACCCCACTGCAATAAGATCACGGACAATACATGTGAGTGCTTCTTCACCTTCCTGTGAAATTTTGTATTGAGGCAAACGTGGCAACACAGCGCCGTCCTTGACACTAATATGTACTGGTGGAATAACCATTTGCCCTACATCAGTATCTGAAGTAGCCCACAAAGTACTAGGAAGTGAGGCTAATGCAGTATCCTCTTTAACAAGACAAGCTCTCTCCGCCACCGGATGGTTGTCATTCAAGATAACACGGACACCTTCTGGAGAACAGCGTATCGTAGCCCTGAAATACTTAAGCATATCAAGACCCACAATATTGTCTGGTGTATTCGGGGAAAGCAAAAATGGACATGGAGCAGTAAATGTATCCACATGGAATGCAAGTGGTTGCGACAATGGGCTAAGGGAAGGGGTTCCATCGAAACCTATCGATGTAATGGTTAAGCCAGACAGGGGAGCCCTTGGGACCAATTGTTTAGACAAGGCACTACGAGTAGCTCCTGTATCAACCAGAAACTGATCAGTGGAGCCCAAGACATTTGCTGTAACATAGGGACCCCTCTGATCTACTGGAACTTCAACTGATTCCTTACCCCATCTTAGGCAATCCTATGCATGAGCAGAATCTTGAAAATCAGATGGCACATAATCAGACATTTTATACTGGTTCCTTCTATCAAAAGTGTTAAACCCATCCTGCCCACGTATATTAGTATCAAACCTAGCACGATCACCTGTGTTTCCTCTAGGCCCTGAATATCCTGGTCGAGTTCTCATTTGTCCCCGACCACGTGTATACTGTGGAGCACGTAGTGCTGGGCAATCCGAAGCCCAGTGGCCAAATTTCTTACAGTATGCACACTGGTCAGCAGACAAATTCGAACGAGTATAAGAAGCGAAAGATGAACCATAGGACCCACGTCCACCTCTATCGCTACCTCTGAAAGACGGACCATAAGCCTGAGCCAACATAATCTTCGTTTTCAATTCTTTAGTCTTTTTATCCTCATTACCCTTAGCCTCTAGTTCCTGACGCTCATAATACTGAGCCATAGTCAAAAGGGAGACCGGGGAAGACGTAGTCCATGAACTCTCACTGGCCTTTAGGCGACTAGCTATTCCTGGCAACAGGTTTGCGACATATTTATCGACAAACAGATGTCTGCCTGTGTCATCTGTCAAAGACTGACCGCTATAATCGTGGAATGCTTCTTCAAAGCGTGTAAAGAAATCAGAGACCGATTCATCTGCCTTTTGCTTACAAGATGCTAAAACAGTCCAATCTATCTTTTTAGGAGGAATAATCGTTTTTATCTTAACTAATATAGCTGCGGGAAGATCTAAAATTAACTGACATGGCTTCTGTGCGGGTTCCCTTTCGGCATCCATTCGTTCTAAGTCTCTCCATAATGCCCCAAAAGCTGCATGATCATCAATTTTACGAACAGTTCTCCACATATCAGGTGGTAATATCAATCCGAAAAATAAATCAATATCAGGCAAAGTCATAGTGCAAGAACTAATAGCACCTTCAACTTCCTCATAAAAAGCGGCTGGATTTTTCCGCGGATCAGGCAGTGCAGTTTTAAGTGCCATAACATCCGTCCTATTCCAAGGAGTGTAAACCCAATTATAAATAAAATAACCCTTTGCATCAAGAGAGGCCTTATCGTCGCTTGTACCCTGTCCTTTAGGAGGAACATACAAGGGCGCGGCCTCCCGCATAGGTTTCGCGTGGACTATCATAATCTTATCTGTTCCGGAGGTAGAAGCTTGTGCTATGCCGGTCTGAGATGTCTGCGCAGCCCTGTCTGCAGTCTTTTTCTCCTCTCGCAAACAGACTGCATCAACGCGCAGTTTAACCAAACGCCTGATTGTATCAGCCACCTGGGAGAAAACAAAAAGACCATCACGCATTTGCTTATAATCATCTGTTATGTCCTTAGGCTCTAACTCCTCAGAATATTTCCTAAATAACTCAAGGACCTCTCCGGCAAACACCTCAGTAAAATACAGATGCTCCCTTTCATACCACCCTCTCATACTATCAAGAATTTCAGAAGCGGTGGTAGTTCCATGAGCTGCCTTACGAGCAGCAGATCGAAGCTGAGACGAGCGCGCAGTAGTTAACATAGAACGAGTTTCTCGCGTCTTATCTTCCTCCAAACTAGAGTCCTCATCTAACTCATGGGGGGCAGAAGGAACAGTGTACGGGGGTGGAGGACGATCTAATAATAAGGAATCATCTTGTGGTTTATTAAGTATAGGATAAAGGGGCCTCCGAACAGGGTATTGGCCAGTTACCTGTAAAGCGCGCTCCCTATCTTCTCTCTATTTCAACTCTTTCATTTCTTTGTTCTTTAACTCTAATGCTTTCACATAAACGTTTTTTCGCTGTTCTTTTCCAATCAAGGCTTGCTCACGTTTCATCCGTTCACGCACTTCTTTCTCCCACATTCGTACACAATCAAACATATCGTGCCTAGTCTTTCGCTTAAACATACATTGCTCCACATACTCAATCTTTCGTAAATCAAATGACCCATACATAGGCCAACGCAACTCAGGATTCTTACGCGTGTATTTATTCCATAATGTGCTGTACATTATAGAAGAAAGACCATACTTAATATACATATCCCTATTAGGCGTCCCCTCCGGGGGGGCCGGTTGTGCTTCATTAAGACTCAAAGTGGTACCATTACAAAAGCAACACATCCTACGAAGTGTGCTAAAGACAGGCATGCCAAAAATAGTGCAGAATATGCAGTATTATAAGCAAAGTAGCACTTAAGGTACCTTTAGTACGATGTGCCGTTCAAATCAATTCAGTTAGAGAAAATTCTCCTCATTACCTGCCTATGTGAATTGCAAGTCACATATGTCAAAACAAACCAAGTTGGCCAACACAAATATACAATCTCAAAGCCACAGTAAGCGTTACTAAACTACCTTACCAATCCCAGGCATCAAAACCAACAGCAAGCGCCGCAGAAGGACACTTACCAATCACTTGGTGTCCAGATTCATCCTGCCAAGTTCTAGAATCGACCAAGTGGTCACTGCACGGCGAATCAACAGAAGAGATCTCAGTCGAGGACCGGCGCCACCTGGATGGTCAGATCAGAAAGAAAGGAAAAGTCGCCGCGGATGCCAAGACTCGGGTCTTATCAGGCAGTGATCACGTCCAGAGCGAGATTCCAATCCTTCGTCGCGACCAATCCTTCGTGCACCCGAGTTCTCGATGAGCTCCGAGTTGGGCGCCAATTTGTAGAAAATAGGCCTCAGCTAGGCCTACCAGTGCAAGGGGTTCGCCCTTCTCTGCACAGAGTCCTCAGACTATTGGAAAGAAGTTGGCACTGAAACTGAAATAGAAAATACAGAGTTTAATAAACCTCATGAGGTGGAACTACATTCAGACAGCACCCTTCGGTATTGAATGAAGTAGCACACTGAACAGCAGGGCCATGGTCCTTTTTATACCCACACATGGGCTAAAAGAAGACGGTACAAGTATACTTGAGAGGAGTTATGCACACATATGGTCATACAGAAACTGCAGAGTCGACAAGTGGGAGGAGTTAACAGTTTGCTAACACTGGTAAACATATCCTGACAGTTACATGATACTAGCAGCTGCAAACTCAACTGGGCATGTGCGGAAGTAGAAGATACTAAATATAGTTGTTTCTAGGTAGATTACAAGAGCAGTCAACACTAAGGGAGGACAAAGCACATGGTGAGCACATGGCAAACAAGATGGCTGCCAGAAATACAAAATGGATTCTACGACATGGACAAGATAGCCTCTAAATACTAGATGGATTCCGCTAATGCTAATCCAATCGCTGCCAATTTACAACACATCCACCATAGTTCACGGCGGGACAACCATTTGGCATTGTCTCGATCTGGCAGGATTTTAATTTTCTCTAGTATCTGAAATCTGAGTTGAGGAATGGTATGATTACGTTCTGCCCAATGTGTGGCCAAACTCGAGTTGACGGCTTTGTTTCTTATGCGGCTTTTGTGTTCAGTGATGCGTACCTTAAGCTTTCTTTCCGTTTTACATATATATAACTTGCCACATGGGCATTTGATACTTTAAATTACATGTGAAGAATTGCAATCAGCTTGGTCCCTCAACTTAATGCATTTTCCAGTCTGAGGATGAAGGATTGTCGATCCCACAAACACAATATTGCGATCCCACAATCACATTATTGCAATGTGCGCAGTTCAAACATTTCTTAGTACCTGCTTTAATTGCTTGCACAATATCTGACTGAGGTGCTTTGGTTAACAACTCAAGATTTTTACTCCTAGTGTAAGCAAACAAAGGTTTGCTCATGAACAAACCTTTGAAATCATCTTCATTCAGTAGAAGTTCCCATCGTTTAATCACAATTTTTTGTATCTGTTCAGATTCCGTGGAAATCTTCGAAACAAAAACCATTCTTTCTTGGTTGCTCTTAGGTTTAGTTTAATCTGTAGCAATTCCTCTCTGGAAATATTCCCAATCCTTGACTCAGCTGTTTAAACAATTTTTGATGGGTACCCACGTGCCAAAAATGTTTCCTTTTGTATTTTAATTTCTTCTGACAAAGCATCTTCAGTAGACGAAATCCGCTTTATTCTCAACATCTGCGAATATGGTAAGTTGCGTAGTAGAGCTTTGGTATGAAAACTTGTGTATAATAAAGAGTTGTTCCGGTCGGTTGGTTTATGATACACCGATGTTTCCAACCTCTCTCCTGTATTGGTAATCAACACATCCAAAAATGAGATTTGTCTGGTGTTCACGGAATGTGTAAATTGAACCCGCGCATTTTTCGAATTGAGTTCTTCAATCTTGAGCAACAACTCTTGCTCTGAACTGGACCAAATTAAGAAGATATCATCAATAAATCGTTTATAAAAAACAAAATTCTCCTTCCAACAGGTATCTGTCAACATGTAATCGTTCTCAAATTTGGCTATGAAGATATTGGCAAACGCTGGGGCTCCAGAAAACCCCATTGAAGTACCGCTAATCTGTAGGAAGTAATCTTCCTTCCATTTGAAATAAGAATGTTGCAAGCAGTATTGCAGTAACTCCAAAAGGAACACTTTGTTAGCTGGTATGTTAGTTGATTGCAATAGTGCCCATTCACAGGCATCCATGCCTTCCGCCAAAGCTATTGAAGTGTACAGCGCAGTGACGTCAGTTGTACACAGGATTGCGTTAGATAAATCCGTGTTCACTGTTTTGAGTGTCTGTAAAAAATGTGCTGTGTCCCGGATGTATGTAGTCCAGCTTTGGACAATTGTCCCAGTGGCTCAAAAATTGACCCACAGCCACTCACAATAGGTCTAAATGGTGGATCCAGTACATTTTTATGTACTTTGGGCAGCATGTAAAGTTTTGGACACCTTGGATTTGCAGTGGTTAAAAAACTTTTTATGTTTGCATTAATCCAATCCAGTTCAAGTGCACTCTCCAAAATTGCATTGAGTGTGGGGGGCGCTAGAGGGCGCCGGACTGTAATGGCCGCACATCCGTGAGGCTCTCGCCAGCCGGGCAAGATAAAGCTCCATCAGCCCATCCTACATCCTGGAAATCCACTCCTGACCAGCGCCGGGTGTGGGGCTGGGGCAGTGGCGCACCTGTGGCGAGTCCTGGGCCGTTCTGCCTAGTGCATCCGGAGAAACGGCCGCCGATACTTCCAGCGGGAGCAGCTGTGGGCCCTTCGGTGCAAGGCGGCCGGCGTGAGCGAGTACGCGGCGCCGCAGCTTGCACGTGGGCTGAGGGCTGCGGGACGCAGCGGCTGTTGGGAGCGAGCGAGAGGTGATCGGCGCCTGAGACGGGACCTCCTGGAGCAGCGACTGCCCTCCCAAGGTGCCGGTAAGGCAGAGACGAGCTGGAGGGTCGCGGGGGGGTTGAGCTGCTTACGGCCCCCTACCTGATAGAACTCGGCCTCTGGGGACGGGGGGAGGTGCGCCTCCGGCCTGACGATTGCCCTGAGATACGTGAGGCTTTGGCTGCCGGGGCCCCCCCCTGTTTCCCCCCCCCCCCTCCTCCCGACCCACAACGGGGAGCCACTCGCTGCCTGAATTACGCCACGCCGGACCCGAGGGGCGCCCTGAGGCGGCTGTGATCCCTCCGACACCAGCTAGCCTCCCGAGGATTGGTGGGGGCCCACGGAGTGCGGCGCTGCTGGACCTCTACATTGCCCAAAAAGTGACTGATGAGCCCGTTGGACCGGGGCCCTGACCGGGGTTGCTGCTCCTGCTGAACCGAGTGGTGTCGTCCCCTCGGGGCTCCTGAGGACTTTGTGGAGTGGGACTGGTGGGCTCAGGGCGATGCGCTGTGTTCCCTCTCCGAGACGAGGCACTGCATTTGACGCTATGGATGAGGTGGTTCCCCTCAATTGACAACCTAGTGCCCTTGCATTCGCCGACAACCGGTGGGACGTGTGTCACGGCGGCTGGGGCTGCGTAGCTGCTCCCTATCGAATTACACGGCGTGGTCATAACAGTTCCGAAGAAGGTTTCCTATACCGTTGCACCTCCAGGGCACTTCAGACTTGATAACCTGCTATAATGGGGAAGGCAGGCACTAAGCAATCTCGGATTCCCTTTGAGACTCAAAGGAAAAAATCCCGCGCCCCGCCTCAGGGAGACGGTGATTCTGACGGAGGGGATACTGAGGAGGTGGACTGGAAGGCGCTTTTACTTAACATGCAAACGAGCCTCACCTCCATAGACTCGAAAATTGACGATATGTCTCGCCGCCTCAACTCTGTGGTGCATAGACTAGATCAGCAGGAGGAGCGCGTTAAGGAGTCTGAACAGCGGATCTCAGGCCTGGAGGATGGGGCTACGGCCTCCGCAGCTAAGGTAACACATATGGAGAGATTGTTGAAGGTGATCGCCGACAAGAATGAGGACTTAGAAGCGCGATCGCGCCGCAATAACGTGCGCCTCCTTGGGCTGGCGGAGTCTACCTCGGTAGGCAAAATGGAACTTTTCATTGAAAAGCTGCTATCGGATCTGTTTGGCGCGGATACCTTCTCTCCGCAGCTGGTGGTGGAGCGGGCCCATCGCACCTTGGGCCCTCGCCCAATTCCGGGAGCCCCCCCACGGCCTGTCATTATCCGATTTCTGAACTATAGAGACCGTGATACCCTCCTTCGCCTCGCCCGGGAGAAACAGCCTGTCCAGTTTGAAAACGCCACCCTCTCCTTTTTTCCGGATTTTACACAATCTGTGCAGGATGCGCACCGTAAATTTGGACCGGTTAAGAAACGACTGATGCAAAGCGGAATCCAATACTCCATGTTGTACCCGGCTCGTCTCAAGGTGGTCCATCAGGGCACGCCCCACATTTTTCAGGACCCTTCTCAGGTGGAACGCTTTATGAAAGACCATGGGCGAGCCCGCGGGGCTGCCGGGTCCCCGTCGGAGGGGGCTGGCTCTCGATCGCCCACCTCTGCCCTTGACTGATTGTGAACTTCGCACCTACTACTCTGGTTCATCATTATACTGACTTTTTGTCTTGCTCCTGCCTGGGGTTTAGGCCCGGGCGCTTGCTGGGTGTGCTGCTGTGTGCTCTAGCCTGGACTCGCTGGGCTACCAACTGTTGAGCTTTGATTTTCTCATGACTTCCTAGATGTTCACTACACTTGCTTTTGCCCTGGCACCTACCTCCCCCTCCCGCGTTTTTCCGCAGGCTACCGCCTCTTGCGGACAGCGGGTGCAATACCGGGGGAGTTGGACGGCGGGTCCGGACCCCTTGTGTCCCCCAATTGGGTATGCCCCAGTAGGATATGATTTGGTGTTGTGGGGTTCAGTGGGGTGGGGGAGATGCCCGACGGGTTGGGGATGTCGGAGTGGGCGGGGAGGATTTCAAGGGGATGTTCTTGTTTGGTTTGAAGTCAATACTGCTAATGTTACTTTGCATAGTGTTGCTACGCCGTTCGACGCCTTCAAGGTACAGTGGCGCCAAAGGGGGGATGGCACAGTGCGCCCCCTGGCCTACTCCTCACCTAGGTGCAGACATGAGTCACGTAGCAAACCTTGATATCAGTGGGGGGGGACTGCTCTCCACCGTCACCTGGAATGTAAGGGGGCTGGGGGACCCTAGAAAGCGGAGACAAATTTTGGGAGCGCTTGACAGATTGGGGGCCCAGGTTGTCTTCTTGCAGGAGACCCACATAGATCCCCGGCGCAGAGGTTCCTTTGCCGCCAGATGGGCGGCGCACTCTGCGTTTGCGTCCTACTCGTCCTATGCGAGAGGCACTGCTATCCTGATAAAACGGAATGTCCCGTACACTCCCCTGGGTGACGCTGTCGACTGGGAGGGACGGTATTGCATGGCTTGGGGTAGGATGGGTGTTGAAACCGTCACCTTGGCCTGCTCCTATGGCCCTAACTGCGATGACCCGAGCAGCTTTATTGGTCTCTGGAACAAGATTAGAGAGGTGGGATCAACACATCTCATTTGGGGAGGTGACTTTAATGCTGTGCTTGATCCTGCTTGGGATAGGTCCAACCCCTCTTCCCACCACTATACTAACACACACAAATACTTACGTGACATTTGCGACGCTCAGGACATCGTAGATGCCTAGCGCCACTTCCATCCGACTCAGAAGGAGGGCACACACTGGAATACCGCCCATGCCACGTGGGCCAGACTGGATTACATTTTGGTGTCTAGAGGTTTGGCACCCTCACTAGTCGCGGTCCAACACGTGGGCCGCACGTTTTCTGACCACTCCCCGGTGTTGGCCAAGTTCCGCTTACCGGACATAATGGGTGGGCCGCCCTCCTGGCGGCTCCAACCAAACATCCTACTCGACGAATTATTCCGCTCTGAACTGGGTCAGGACATTGAAGACTTCCTTACCCATAACAAGGGTTCTGTGGAGCGAGTTGCTACTCTTTGGGAGGCGCTAAAGGTCACAGTGCGTGGTATTTGCATTTCTAAGAGCTCCGGAGTGTTGAAAACCCTACGTGCCACATTACACAAGTTGGAAACTACATTACATACGCTAGAAACTCAACCTGACTATTCCACCAACTCAGACACACAGGCACAATACCGGAAGGCACTGTCGGATTACACCTCCACCGCCGAGAGAGAGGTCAAATTCCGGCGCAAATACTTCAGGGCGAGGGCTTATGGGGAGGGAGAGCGGCCCGGGAAGTTTCTGGCGGGAGTGGTTCGGCCCCCACGAGGCTCTAATTTCGTTTTGGAGCTGGAGGGAGCCGACGGGATACCTCTGCGAGACACAGACTCGATACTGACTGCCTTCACTGCCCATTATTCGGCCCTTTACTCAACTACTAGAGTAGGTGCACTGGATATGGACGAATACTTGAAGGAGCTGACGCTGGGATGGCTTTCAGACCGCCAACGGGAGTTCTTGGCTGAACCCATAAGCCTGGATGAAATTAGGGATGCCATCAGTCAGATGGCACCCGGGAAGGCCCCTGGCCTGGACGGCCTGCCTATGGACTTCTACAAGGCATACGTGGATCTCCTCGCACCAGTGCTTCGCGAGGTGTACGTAGAGGCTCATGAGTCCGGCGCACTCCCCCCTTCCATGCAGGAAGCCCTAATTACCTCGCTTCTAAAACCCGGGAAACCGCCTCAATATTGCGACTCTTACCGTCCCCTCTCACTAATAAATTGCGATGCAAAAATTTTGGCCAAAGTGCTGGCCAATCGATTGCAGTTGATACTGGGGGGCCTGGTACTGTCCGACCAAGCGGGATTTGTCCCCGGCAGAGCCACCTCCCACAACCTCCGGACCCTCTTCTCTATAGTGGAAAATGTGGACCCTGGCTTGCCCCTGGTGGCTGTCCTGCTGGACGCCACTAAGGCCTTTGACTCCCTGGAGTGGGATTATCTCCAATGTATCCTGCGGAACATGGGGATGCCAATAGGATTCTCGCAATGGATCGGTATCCTTTATCGAAGGCCAGTGGCTAGGGTGGGGGTGAACGGTCGGATATCTGAGGCCTTTGATATATCAAGGGGGACTCGCCAGGGGTGCCCCCTATCTCCATTACTGTTCGCCATAGCGATGGAACCGCTTGCTGCTCGTCTCCGACAACATCACCGTGACAAGGCTCTACGATGTCTTCAGAGGGAAGTGCTTATATCACTGTATGCGGACGACATCACGCTGTACATCCGCGACCCTGCTTCTAATCTTAACCCTATCTTGAGGGAATTCATTCGGTTTGCGGGCATGTCAGGTATACACATTAATTGGGGTAAATCCACTATATTCCCGCTCACCGCGGCCGCCCAGCCGTTTCAACTAGATTACCCCCTGAGATGGGGTGCTGATGAGGTCCGGTACCTGGGCATACTACTCTCTCAAGATCGGGATGAACTGATGCGGATGAATTATGGCCGCACATTTGACCATATCCAAACATGCGTGACCAGATGGATCACGCTGCCTCTCTCCTTTGCGGGACGGGCATCCCTAATTAAGATGGTGGTCCTTCCCAAGCTACTTTACCTCTTCTTAAATATACCGTATTATCCGGGCAAGTCTTTTTTCCGACTTCTGCGCTCCGAGCTCATTCGGCTGGTGTGGGGAGGGAAGCGGCCTCGCCTGAGCTGGGACATCTTGACTCGTCCATTCGCACAGGGGGGCTATGACTTACCAGAGTTCGAACTTTACTATCATAGCGCTCAGGCCCACTATGTTCACCACTGGATACACCCCACTCCCTTTATGCCACATATAGCGGTGGAACATTGGTTAGCAGATCCCATCCCATTGGAGGGGGCCATATTTAGTGCACCGGAGACTAGGGCTGCACACCATACCACAATCTCCAGCTCAGTCCTCGCATGGCGGAATATAGCGAAAAAAGCCCGCATGACACTGCTATACTCTCCTTTGCTTCCCCTGGCATATCATCCCCTACTACCCATGCTGCAGGAACAATTATTTAAGAAGTTCATGGCCAAACTCAACATTAAGACGTGGGGAGACCTATATCAGAACGGACAATTTCGATCACAGACACACATACTTGCCGACCTCACACCTACTCCCATGGATACATTTCTTTATATTCGTCTGCGTAGCGGTGTGCGTGCGCTGACCGAGGGATTCCCTGACGAACCTCCCACTTTAGAACCTTTACATCAGCTGCTTAAAGCGGTCACTCCGGCACACGCGGTCTCCAATCTATATCATTCTACACGCACCATATCAGATCCGGGACCCTGCAGGGCACATACTAAATGGGAGGCTGACTTAGGAATACCCATGGACGACGACCTTTGGAGTTTTTGTTGCCTACAGACCGAACAGATCTCTTCCAGTAGTCGTTTTAGGGTTATCCACTATAAGTTCCTGCATAGGCTTTACTGTACTCCGGCTCACATGTATAGGGTGGGCCTCCGGGGGGATGATCTTTGTTGGCGCTGCCGCGCGCCAGCGGTAGACTTTATGCACATGGCTTGGGGCTGTGGGGAAATAGCTGACTATTGGCGACAGATATACTCTGGTATTTCGTAAATGATAGGAGTCTCACTGACACCATCTCCGGTGCAGGCGCTTCTGGGTTACACGAAAACCATCAAGAAACCGATTCGTCGGTTTGCCACAGTTGCTTTCCTCCTTGCGAAGAGGCTGATCGCCTGCAGGTGGGGGAGGGCCAGGGCTCCTAAATACAAAGACTGGATCAAAGACATGGTGCACTGCCAAGACACGCTGCTCTGCTATGCTGAGCTACTGCCTACAGCGTCCAGACCGTTGTATATTTGGGGTCCCCTCACGACATATTTATTATCACACCCGCAGATATAGTAGACCTTCACTTACACGACTGCCCGGATTCTGCGCTGCTGCCTCCACTGGGTCGAACTACTTGGGCGATGGGATGTGGGGACTCGGTTGGGTGGGGGATGTCCTGGGTCTCGCTTTGGTCCGGCAGGCCGGCGCTCCTGTAGATAGCCGCTGGTCCCTTAGAGAGAGCGCGCCCCACTCCGCTGGTACGGGTGGGCGGTGGGACTGGGGTCCTCCCTCATGCCTATTTCGACACCTAAGGTGCTACCACTGTGACTATGATGTACTATATTCCTCAAGAATGGCGTGAAAGGCTACCGCGCATTGCGGATCCAACCTATGCACAAATTTGTACTGGTTTATTAGGTTAATGACAAATGCACATTACATGACGTATAATATGTTGCAGCCCCGTTGAATATCATACTACCGCATTGATGACCACTGTGACGCTGCCGGCCCCCGTTGGGGTTGTAGGCGGACAGCTGTGTATTTCACCATCATCAAGTTCATATGCTACGCTGCCGGCCAGTTGCTGGTTGTAGGCACAGGGGCTGTGTACTGCTTATTTCAGACTGAATAAAGGTTTTGAAAAAAAAAAAAAAAAAATTGCATTGAGTGTCCGTGCAATTTCGAATCCCCGGATGATTGCCTAGCTTTAAATAGGTCGTCTCATCACTGACATGTTGACTAACTTTCATCTCATAGTATGCAGTGTCCATGATGACAAGATCGCCGCCCTTGTCCGCTGTTTGAAAAGTCACAGAAGTATAGTTCGCAAGCTCTTTGATGATGTGATGCTCATGCTTGTTTATGTTGGTCTTGGTTCGAGAACTCCTTTGCAGTTTATTCAAGTCTTGTTTGACTAGGATCTCAAAAGTATCCAAAATTTTATGTGATACTGGTACCATATATGTGCTGGAAGGTTTAAACTCCTTGAACTATGTTGCCTCCCTGTTTGTAGCTTGATCTGTGTAATCTGTTGGAGAAGGGACTATATTTGAAAAGAAATGGCGGAGTCTGAGCGTACGCATAAACTTGAAGAGGCATATTTCCGTTTCAAAGTTGTTGCTGTGATATGTGGGCACGAAAGATGTGCCTTTATTCAGAACCTGGAGTTGACATGTTCCTCCTGTTGTGCTTTAACATTGTGTATTCTAATTTCCTTACTTTCACAGTTCCCCTGAAGAAGGGATCTTGTATCCCGAAATGCATTGGGACAGACAACAAGGATATTTACGTCTACTTTCTGAGTTTATGTACAATGTTTTGTATACAGTGTTCACAACTGTTTAGCATACTCACGAAATTGTAATAGAAAGTATGCAGTGAAATTTTTTTCCTATTGAATGGAAAATGTATTTTGGTTTTTGAGTAAAAAATTTTAATGAGGAATACATTGCATGATTTTGCGAGAATTAATTGAGCAAACTGAGTTTTGCATTTTGCTGTGCGGGCAGGGGCAAGTGACTACTCACACTTGCTTTATCTTGTTGTTTACAGCATAGAGGACAGGAACCTCTTTCCCACCCAGCACGCTTTGGTTTTGATATTCAAACGGTCTATAAATCACACAACCAGGTGTGCCCAGGTCAAACCATTATTTACTTTTCAGGTTATGGTGACAAGTCATTCAGGATCAAACTGGGAGAGAAAGTTGACGGAGGCACCAAAATAAAAGTGCCCGCATTAGTGAATTAGATAAGTAATAAAGTTGTTTGCAAATCGGGCAGACTTGAACTTGTAAAGACACGATGTATAAGTATTTTTCAAGGTATGGAAGACTGCATGGATTTGTGCTTGCTGCAGGCAATGTTTGTTTTGATGTCAGAGAAATCAACCGTAAATCATGGCCCAGCAGACCATAAAACATGCACACTGTTGGACTTGGCCCTGCTTGCAGGGTCATCCCGAACATTTTCGCCTTCCCCCCCTACCCTTTTTGCCGTATGTGCGTGATTGAATGCTGCGCAATGGTGTGCAGAGGTTTATTTTCACCAGTGGGGGAAATGTCACTTTTAAAAATGGACGCCATTGCTGTGTGCTTTATGCCGCCTGCCTGCGGTAGGTTGGCGGTCTAGTGTTCGAAGTGATAGGGTGCCCTACACCTTCCCCACAGTGACAGTTGGGACTGGAACTGCCAGGAGCCTTCTAGAAGGTTATGGCCCTTTCTGGTAGGTGGGGTGAGGGGGGTATTTATAGGGGGGCTGTGCCTCCATGTGCTCAGACTGAGCGGGGACTTGATTGAAAGGGGACACTCCGCCAGGAGGTACCGCCGCAAGGGCCTATGTGCTGGCCCCTGAGCCCATCTGTACCCCTCTGTTGTCCACAGGGCTAGTGAGAGCCCATTGCTGGTGTGAAGACTGCCCTGCCAGGAGGAGTGCCACCTTATGGGGGTTGAGCGTTCCTAGGAACTGCTGTCCTATATTGATGAGTGCCCACTGACTGCTGATCTTGCCCAGCATTGCCTGCCTGCTCTCCTGCCCCAGCGCCTCGTGAGCGATATCATCTGTTTGCCTGCACTCCAAGGAGGTGAGGAGCGTGGGCGCTACTCCCTCGGGTGGGACCTTGGGATTGTAAGCCATCTAGCGCCTCGTGAGCGCTGCCTCCAGCCCCTGCCCAGGAGAAGAAGGTACATGGGTCCTGCAGCGCTGTGCTGCCAGAGTGCTATATTCGCATTGACTGTGCTGTGCTTGCTGTCTAGCGCCTCGTGAGCGCTACAACTGTGCCCAGAAGGAAGTGAGGAGCGTGGACACTATTTCCTACATTGCCAGGAGAGAGGCGCTATCTGATTGTCCCTGGAGCGTTACATTTTACCCAGGACTTTTCCAGCCTGTTGCAGGAAGAAAGGAGCTAGCGCCTGCAGCACGGTGCTGCCCAAGGCGCTACAAGGAAACCCCGGCGTGTGAGGTTCCCTCCTGCCTGCTTGTTAAAAGCGGGAGCCCACCCCTCATGATGCAGCTCGCTCGTGGCTGCTCCACGCCACATTGATGTTTTTAAAAACAGCGGGTGCCCACCCCACGTTATTAGGCACTTTGACTTCTTGGAATTAAGCGGGTGCCCACCCCGCAGTTGTGCCGGTACGTGGGTGCCTACCCCACGCTTTATGCTTAATTGAACCAGCGGGAGCCCACCCCGTGGTCCTTATGCTAATTTCGCGGGAGCCTACCCCGCGTTGATGCCTTCCTAGCGGGTGCCCACCCCGCACTTCTGTACTGCCCAGGAATCACCTTCCCCTTGCGGCGACCCGGAAGGGGAAGGAGTGACCCGGAAGCCAGGTGGGAGCCTACCCCACGCTGGCCCAGCCCACAAGAGTCGACGGGGACTTTGCTCCGAGGTGGGGGCTCCCCGGAGGCGGAGGAGAGCCCCGAGTGCTGCCGCCTGAGGAGAAGGCTGCCGGAGTCCATGCGGGGCTCTCGCGTGTGAGGAGAGCCCCTCGTGTTGCCGCATCAGCAGCCCCGGAGGAGTCTGCCAGAGAGGCCCGGGTGAAGTCCGAAGTCGTCCCAAGTAGCGTGGTCAAGAGGAGGGGCCGCCCGCCAGCGCCTGGATCTGCCTGCAAGCCCCGGTGAGGGGGGCTCAGTCCTCTAGTGGTTGAGGGCTGTCGGGGCACATTGCCAGTGCCCGCCTCCTGTGCCAGTGCTCCATTTGTCCTCAGCGGCACCGCATTTGCGGGCCACTGCAACAATTGGGCAGGTTTGAATTTAGTAGCCCCGGAGTGGGGTTCCTAGTGACTTGTGGGCCTCATTGTACCCAGCTGCCCCGCTGGACAGTGGGCAGCTGCGACATGTTGGGCAACATTGTTCTGGAGTCCCAGTGGGGGCCCCGGAGACACAGCAGTGCCAGTTCTTCGTTTTGGGCAAGTGCTTGTTTTCAGGTTGCCTGACTCCCAGCTGCCCTGCAAGAGAGCAGGCAGCTGCAACGCCTTGGGGGCATTGTATTCCTCAGGAGAAGAGAGAGAGGAGTGAGAGACACTCCTGCCCGGCCCCAGCGCTTTGCGCACTCTTGCTTTGCTGTTTTTGTAGCAAGCCCTGATTATTGCCTAATGAGATGCCCCATGTACTTATGTTGAGGCTGATGTGATGCATACTGGGTGTCCATGCCTGACCTACTAGGGATATGCCATAATGTATGTATAGTGTGTTCCATGCTTACATTGCTAATGATTTCTGCCTCATGCTAATAGGATTATGCCCCAGGTCGTGTTGTAGTGCTAAGGTTATGCCTGCGCTAAGGTGTTATGCATAATGTGAGTCATGCCTATTGGAAGTATTGCCTCTGTGCTAAATGTGGTTCTATGCCCTATGTTTACATGTTTTATGCCCCAGGCTCAGGATGTGTGCCTAATGTTATGTAGGAGTTGGTTTATACTTCATGCCTACTGCATTCATGCTAATGATATTGCATCTACGCCTCAGATTCATGCCTACTGAGGCCTGATACTAGTGTGCTGATACCTGATAATGAGACTTATGCTGAGCTACTGAGTAGGCCTCAGGTGATGCAGAAGAGATTTATATGTTACGCCTAATGAGCTCCTGCCAACCAGATGCCACAGGCTAATGTGTTTATATGCATAAAGGTACTGTTGATGTCCTAATGTGCTTAATGTGCTTTTATGCCTAATGCAATGTGAGGATGCTTTATGTTCCTACCTAATGCTAATGTTAATGTTTTCCCCCTCAGGCTTACATTTTTGGAGTGCTGCCTAGTGGGCTATGCCTCATGCTGCTGATGAGGTTTATGCCTTTTGTTAGGCCTAATGTGACTTATGCCTATTTTTATGCATAGTGTGATGGTATACCCAATGTTGCATTCTATGCCAATGCTAATATGATTATGCAATTTGCATTTCTATGCCTAACCGGATGTTTTCATTCCAGACCTACGGCAAAGGTGATCTATGCCGGAGTCTCAAGTTATAATGCTTTATGTTCCTGCCTGATTACGGTTTCAGGACCTATGCTAATGATGATGCCTTATGTTTAGGCCTGATATTTATAGCAATGTCGCCCACTACCTGGAATTGCTAGTAGGAAATGGATGTTACGCATTTCTTGATGGACTTACATTCATTCTCGGACTTATGATGGTTCTGGCACCGGCCTGATTGGCCCTGCCTTGTAAATAGTGCCCCTGTGAATGGTTACCCGGTGCCGGCTGGCACGGTAGATATGTACCTGTGTTTGCATCCTGATGTGTTTTTATAATACACAAGTTATTTTTCATGTACCCTGGCCTGTGTTTGCATCCTGATGTGTTTTTATAATACACAAGTTATTTTTCATGTTCCCTGGTGTGGAATCTCCTTTTGTGGTGTGCCCGGTGTGTCGCCTGTGAGTGTGTGCTGCGCAGATGCTCTACACAATGCTCCTGGTTTAGCCTTCCCGCTCCGCACCATGCTACCCCGTTTCTAACACCCACAAACAACAACAAAAAAAGCCCACACATTGAGCTATCAGAGCAGCCCATAGGGCACTGCATGATTGCCTTATAGGCCAGTCCCACCCTGAAGCCATTGATGAAGGTTATAGGCCTAATTGGTTATAACGAAAAGTTGCAAAACAAACCAGTAGGTTGATTGTGAAAAGCATATGGTAAAGTCAACAGGCATTTAAAGATATCTTTGTATTCCTCTGTATTAAAGCCTACAGCTTGTCATGTTATATGAAATCCCATTGACAACCTTTGTGGGGAAGTATTTCAGTGTTGATTACCACCTTGCAAACCCTATGTGTAAAGGATCTGCCCTGTAATAATGCTTGATAAAATCTCTTTGCAAGGCTGACAGGCTTAGATGCCTGCCAGGATCTAGAAATGTAAAAACAATATTTAGATGATACATTCATCCATCCATATATGAATATATATCTATATATTCAGAGGACCTTTGAGTGAACTCTCTTCAGCCATTGGTCAGTCTGAGTGTCATTAACACTTTGCTTCCTTCTATGACAGTGTACTGCATAGGGTAATGATTCAGTCCACAACAGTCATTGCTGTCTTGCCCTGTGAAAGACACCAGTTTCTGATCACATCTGCACATCAACTTGAAAATGTGTGTGCTTTAGGGTCAAGACTGGTTAGCCAGCCCTTTCTTTTTCTTCTTTTATAGCTCCTCTTTCATTTCTTTGCTACTTAACCGGATACTACAACTCTTAAGGCAGTGCTAACGAGACACTTGCTTATGCTCATTTTATCTGCAGTACACGCCTGGCCACATCCTCTCAAACAAGAGACGATTATGGAATGCTTTTGTCAATAGTGTATCATTGTTTTACCATTCCAAGATGGCCAACACTTTGGTTCTAAATGTGACAGCCATGCTGGACCTTAAAACAATTATAGGCTATGTGCCATATCTCTGTATGACAGACACCTGCGGCTATGTTTAATACATTATTGCAAGCATATGGCTGCTATGTTTAGACACAGTGATTTATTTTTTCTACTTTTATTCTGTTAATTTATCTTGCATATGATATTACGTTTGTGTTTGTTTTTTGTAGTTGTATCAAAGGGTGATTGCAAGAGAGTTGGATGAATGGATGCAGCAGTGCAAAGAGGAATGACAAAGTGAATGCACGAAGACTTAAGTGCCTAAACCCATCAATGACACAAAAGGCACTTTAATTTTTAAGTCAGACTTTTAAGCATTGACAAAGCGTGTTTATTGTTGTAGCATATGCTTGCCATAAAACAATTAAATAACCATAGCACTAGTTTGCATTGGCCAGACCTATCGGCTTTGCCCATGCTTGTTATTAGAGGGTCCTAGAAGACTGGAGATGGGTATGTAGTTGTTATTTGAGTGTGAGTTTGTGGTAGTTAGCTGTAAAGCAGAGAGATCCCAATGGGTATGGTTTGCGATCTGAGCACATAAAAAGGTGATAGAACGTGAGTGATGTGGTGTTGGAGAGAGCAAAAAGCAGGAACACTCATGAAAAAGGATGTAGGTGGGAATGTGAGTAGGGGGTTTGTTTTGTACGATTGAGATACCACTTGTTTTTTGGAGTGTGCAATTGTGATAAAGAATGGTAAACTTGTTTAGGATGAGTTTGTAATGGTAGGAGACGAAGCAGGCATGAGGTATAATATGTTATTAAGAGTGGTTGGAATGTTTGCTTGTTAAGAGTAAAGTGACCACTTACAGGTGCAAATGCTGTTTCCAGTTGAGGACTTTCGTTTGACAAGCTAAAACATTCTGGGTGTAGTAGCCTTGTTTTGCTTTGATTGGACGAATTTAACTTACAATCGTAAAACAAGGGTTGGCATGTGAAAATTCAGGACTGGAGATTGTCCATAATAATTTGGAGTGCAATGGTCACCATAGTTAAGAGGTCTGCGAAACCAACTGCACGTGAGCATTGATCAGCATGATGGAATGTGTGGCTGTTGGAATTGTGGTGTGGAGTTTTTCTGGCATGTAATGGATGTGAAAAAGTTTTTGTGTGCTGGTAGTTCTTGTGTCTGAGCAAGTATGGATTGACCAGGATGAGCAGGAGCAACTGAGTTGTGGTGCATCTAGCAGCTTTTCTCAATAATATACTGCAGGCGATATGGCTCAAGGCACTACCGGACCCAAAGAGGCTTCAAATAGCAGTTGTCACTTAGAAGCTTCCTATATTTTATCAGTCATTCACTATAGCCCAGAGGAGCAGATGCTCTCCAGCAGGTCAACAAAATGTGGTGGGGTATTAAAAGAAGATGTTTCAGACAACATTTCCTGAGTGTATAGGGAAGAAGATATGAAACAACATGAATGGAGCAGTAACAAGTGTGCAGCGATCAGCTTCTTCAGTGCCCCACCATGGTCGATAGAACATGCTCAGGCTTCTGAGAAAAGGTGGATTTTGGAGGAGGGGGGTAATAAACTTTAGGTTGAAATTCTGACCTGAAATGTAACATTTTAGTTCTGATGTAAGAGGTTATACATTCTGGGAGGCTCTGGTCCTGGCCTGAAAGAGGACATTCGGGTTCTAGCCTAAGTGTTGAAGTATTCTTTATAACCTGAGAGATTATGTTTTAGTTCTATCTGGAGGGGATAACATTTTGGTGCTGACCTGAGTTGGCATTCGTGTTCTGAACTCAATGATGGTGCCCTTGCCCTAGAAAAGATATTCAGTTTCTGATCCCTGCAGGTGTCACTTCTAGCTGTGGATGAAATGCACCAGAACCTGCCTGTTTTGGAGAAGGATATATACTGGAACGATTCAGACCCACAGCCACCATACACCGCTGCCACTGTGGAGTACAAGCGGCCCTCGTTCCTAGGCTCCACCTTCGATATTAGGTAAGGACTATCCTGCAAAAATATGGGGTCCGGGTCCCTACTGTGGACAACAGTGGCTTCGCACCAGGGCCAACTGAAAGATGAAGCAAGTTAACGCCTTCAATTCTGTGGTATTTCATGGGTGGAAGAAGGGTTGGAGTTGAGATTACTCCGCCCTATTCCACCCTAGTTGTTCAGCACCCACTGCAGTTCCTCAGTCTAACCCCATTGCTCTTTCTGTATTTCTCCCCTGGTAATGCAGTGGCAGGGATTAAAGAGGCAGATCTCAATCTCCCATTGCTTTTCTCTACATATTTCTCCTAGTATGACAATGGGATTTGGTGCGCCAAAGCAGTTCCTCAAGTTAACCTCATAGCTTTCACCTTTACTGTCTAGTCAGTGTCTGCCCGCACGTTGTCTGCATGTGCTGACGACATGTGTTGATTCATGCCTTTCCACGTACTACCTTCTAATTATACACCGGCCTGACCACAAGTTGATCCAGTGCAAACAACATTCAATGCTTATAAACCACTGAAAACAAAATGAGGCAACCCTTACATCGCTTTGCATTTTGCTCAAAGGAGCCAGTACATGACCCCATGCATTAAGAGACCAGCCTATACCCCCAGGGGTGTAGCTTAGTCAATGAAATTTAGGAGGTGTGAGTCTCAAATTTCCCAACTAAAAAAACAGTCGGCTACATGGTGAAATGGGGGGTGGGGGGGTGACCAAGGTTAGGGGTGGACTTTTTCTATGAGGAACAGGGTCAGTGCTAACTTGCACTAGGTGAGCCTCTGTCTAGAGTGGCACAGTGGGTGAAGAATGATGGGTTGAAAGGCTACCCAGAGCGATTACCACTGGTTAGACTATTTGGAAGCATTCATTTCATCACCTTTTGGGTTTTTGATTGCCAGTAGTATGCCTGAAAACTTTAGACTAGCACAGATTTCCAAGCCTACTACTGCCTAGGTTTCCAAAAAGTAGTAAACTTGCACCCATTCTAGGGGTACTTTTATGAGTGCAGATATACTACTTTTTTGATAAACTGATTACTATATATATTTTATATCTTGATTCAAAAAATGAACAAGTTGAAGCCTCTAAGTGAAACAGTAATGATGAAAAACAGATACAGCAGACCAACCTAGACCAAAGAAACAAACCAAGAATCCATTTGAGTGGTTTCACGCACCAAACATTCCCACTGAAGCTGCGCCCCTGCCCGTCCCAACTGGGCCAGGGATTTCTTACTTGGAACTCATGACTATGGACACAGGCAACAAAATGGTCTGGAGTCCCTGCCCCGGCATCACTTATTTTAAATGTATTTTTACTCCATGCACTCTTCTTCATCTCTGCTACAAGTAGCTTTAATGGTAGACTTGTCAAATCAGTGCATCAATCAAACATTTGTAGAGCGCACTACATACCCGTGAGGGTCTCAAGGCGCTGGGTGGGGGGGGCCAATACTGATGGAACAGCCAGGTCTTGAGTAGCCTCCTGAAGGTCAGCAGGTCTTGGGCTTGTCGTAGTCTCAGTGGGAGGGTGTTCCAGGTCTTGGCGGCGAGGTGGGAGAAGGATCTCCCGACGGTGGTTGTTCTTCGGATGCGCGGGACGGTGGCGAGTGCGAGGTCGGCGGAGCTGGCGGTTGGGGATGTAGAAGGAAAGTCGTCTGTTGAGGTAGGCTGGGCCGGTCTTGTGGAGTGCCTTGTGTGTGTGTGGATGAGGAGCTTGAAGGATATCCTCTTGTTGACGGGCAGCCAGTGCAGGTTTCTCAGGTGGGGGGTGATGTGGCCGTGGCAGGGTACGTCTAGGATCAGTCGTGCCGAGGCGTTTTGGATGCGTTGCAGTCGTTTGATGAGCTTGGTCCGGGCTCCCGCGTAGAGGGCGTTTCCGTAGTCGAGTCTGCTGCTGACGAGGGCCTGGGTGACTGTTCTTCTTGTATCTGTCACGATCCACCTGTAGATCTTGCGGAGGATGTTGAAGCAGGAGGAGGAGCAGACGGCGTTGACTTGCTTGGTCATGGAGAGCGTTGAGTCGAGGATGATTCCCAGGTTGTGTGCGTGGTCGGTGGGTGTCGGGCTGCCCCCAGTGCCGTCGGCCACCAGGAGTTGTCCCAGGCTGAAGGGTTGGAGCCGAGGATAAGGACCTCCGTTTTGTCCGTGTTCAGCTTCAGTCGGCTCATCTTCATCCAGTCGGCAACGGCCTTCATTCCTTCGTGGAGGCTGGCTTTGGCAGTGATGGGGTCCTTGGTGAGGTAGAGGATCAGTTGAGTGTCATCGGCGTAGGAGATTATGTTGAGGTCGTGCTGTCGGGCGACGTGTGCGAGCGGGGCCATATAAATGTTGAATAGTGTCGGGCTGAGGGAGGATCCCTGGGGTACGCCGCAGATGATCTCGGAGGCTTTGGATCGGAATGGGGGAAGGCGGACGCTCTGGGTTCTGCCGGAGAGGAAGGAGGTGGTCCATTCCAGGGCTTTGTCTCGGATCTCTACGGCGTGGAGGCGTGCGCGTAGTGTGCGGGGGCAGACGGTGTCGAAGGCGGCGGAGAGGTCCAGGAGGATGAGGGCTGCGGTCTCTCTGTTGTCCAGCAGGGTCCTGAAGTCGTCGGTGACGGCGAGGAGGGCGGTCTCGGTGCTGTGGTTGCTGCGGAACCCTGACTGGAAAGGGTCCAGGATTCTGTTTTCTTCGAGGTATCGGGTTAGCTGTCTGTTGACGATCTTCTCGATGACCTTGGCCGGGAACGGGAGCAGAGAGATGGGCCAGATGTTCTTGAGGTTTCTAGGGTCTGCCTTGGGTTTTTTGAGTAGGGCGTTGATCTCGGCGTGTTTCCAGCTCTCTGGGAAGGTCGCGGTCTCGAGGGAGAGATTGACGACGTTGCGCAGGTGGGGTGCGATGGAGCTGCTGGCTTTGTGGAAGATGTGGTGCAGGAATGGGTCTGACGGGGAGCCGGAGTGGATTGTGCTCATGGTCTTGATGGTGTCATCGATGCTCACGCTGGTCCAGGCTAGCAGGGGGTCGTGGTCGATGGTGTGCGGAGAGTCTGTTGTGTTGCGGTCTGTTGGGGCTGTCTGGGTGTTGAAGCTGTCGTGGATGTCTGCTATCTTGCGGTGGAAAAAAGTGGCGAGAGTCGCACAGGGCTTGCGACGGCGGGATATCGTTGGTGTTGGAGCTGAGGTTGGAGAGTTCCTTCACGATGCTGAAGAGCTCCTTGCTATTGTGTGCGTTGTTGTCAAGGCGGTCTTTGAAGGAGGTCCTCTTGGCAGTCTTGATGAGGTGATGGTGGTTGCGGGTGGCGTCCTTGTGGGCTGCGTCGCTGTCCGGAGTCTGTTTGCTGTGCCATTTCTTCTCTAGTTTCCGGCAGGCTCGTTCGGAGGCTAGGAGTTCTGGGGTGAACCAGCTGGCCCTCTTGCTGGTGGCTCTGTTGGGGGGGGTTTCTTCAGCGGGGCGAGGGTGTTGGCACAGCCGTCGATTCTGAGGCTGTGGGCAGCGTCGTCGGTGTTGGAGGGTTCGGTGGGTGGGCTGAGAGCGAGGTTTGCGTGTAGTTGGTCTTCGGTGATTTTTCTCCAGCAGCGGCAAGGGATCTGTTGGGTGCGGTGGTGTGTGGTGGGTTTCTGGAAGGAGAAGTGGATGCAGCGGTGGTTGGTCCAGAGGAGTTCTGTGGTGGCGAGGTTATCGATCAGGGTTGTCGAGTTGCTGTCGTTGTTGTTCTCAAAGTGAAAGTTCAGGTCTCCGAGGACGATGTAGTCAGTGGAGGTTAGGGCGTGCGTGCTGCTGAAGTTGGCGATAGAGTCGCTGAACTGGGGTCGAGGACCAGGGGGGTCTGTAGACGAGAGTGCCTCTGAGGGTGGAGTTGGGGTCTGTGTGGATCTGGAAATGCATGTGTTCGGCAGTGCTGAGAGTGTAGTCGGTGCTGGTCGAGACCCTGAAGCTGTTCTTGTGGACAATGGCGATTCCTCCTCCTACTCCGTTGGTGCGGTCTCTGCGGGTGATATTGTAGCCGTCTGGGATGGCTATGGCGATGTGGGGGTGTGGAGGAGTCGTTCATCCAGGTCTCTGTCAGGAAGGCAACATCCGGGGATGATGTGTCGAGCAGGTCCCAGAGCTTGACGGCGTTTGTGAGTGCGGAGCGGGTGTTCAGTAGGAGGCATCGGAGGTGGTTGAGGTCTTTCTTGGCGGGTTGTTAGGCGGCTCTGAGGCTGGTGTAGCTGCAGTTCTGGCAGGTGAAGGGACCGTGTGTGCGTTTCGGGGCGGCCTTGAAGCAGGTGTGGGTCCGTCCGGGGTTGAGAGCGTGGAGTGTGCTGGCATCGTAGCGGTGGTGGTCGTCGTGGCGGGTGCGAGGACCAGGGGTTCTGGAGCTGGGCGCGGACGGCCTTGCCTTAGGTGCGCCTTCGGCGCGCCCACTGTGCGGCCGCGCAGCAGCCGCCATATATGGGGATGTGGGAGGGAGGAGCAGCTGGGAGGCGGGAGGCAGGGGCAGCGAATGGGCAGTGAGGGGGGCGGGGCCGCAGGGGACACAGCGGTGGGAACAGGAGCGGCGAGGGCACTGAAGGCAACCGGGCACCATCAGGGGCAGCGAGGGGGAACAGAAGGCAAAAGAGGGCACAGAATGAAGGGGCAACGAGGGGAGCAGAAGGCAAGAAAACGGGCACAAATCAGGGGCAGCGAGGGGGAACAGAAGGCAAAAGAGGGCACAGAATGAAGGGGCAACGAGGGAAACAGAAGGCAAGCAAAACGGGCACAGATAAGAATGCAGGCACAGGGGGGAGACAGGCAACAGCGGTCACAGACACCAGACGACAGTATGGGCAGTACAGGGAAAGACAGACAGACAGCGACAGTGATACAAACCTAAGACCTACCACTGGCCACCAGGGATGAGGTGCAGGTGGTAGCCTGCTGGTGGAGGAGGGCCTCAACTTCTACAGAAGCGGCAGGACACACAGGCGGAGCTGTGTGGTGGGGGAGCGACCTACCAACAAGGTCAAGGGTCTCATGTGGGTAGGGCGCCATCTTTCTAATACTTGCCTTTACAAATCATTTTATTATGTGACTGATGGTCCAATGTGCTAAGCTTGAGTCACAAATAGAGGAGTACACGCAGGCAAATTAATTGGGTGGGCTGAACCATGGGTCTGTCTTGGCTCTAAGAGTCCATGCACGGCCTGAGCCATGTAAACATTTCACATGTACATTGTGAAACAAACAATGTGAAAATAAGATAAAACCTCTTCAAAATTCAAAAAAGTGTATTTCTTTAAAATGAAGATGTGTTTCACTTTAGTACAAGTATACAGATTATATCACTGCATAGAGAAACGTTTATTAAAAGTGATAGTTTTTAGAAACATTCATGGATTGGCTTCACCGACAATAAGTCATTAGAGGCAAGTCAGTAGTCATGTAAACTCTAAACGTGACCTAGATTCTTATTACAGATGAAACATTACATCTATTAAATCATATATAAGGTGCATGTACGGTGCACATCCTTAACTCACGCATTTAAAAGTGTGCTCATATGTTATAGTAAAGAAAAAGGAGGCTTTGTGAAATAAAACGTGTTCCTAGGATTACACAATTTGGACCAGCAGGTAAGTCAGTATTGATTCCAGGTTATCTGGTTTCACATTTTGAAATTCAGCCACTAGATGGGCATCTCTCTCACTGTTTATAATCAAAGCTTATTGTTTGGTCTCCCATTCTTGGCTCAAGGCAAGAAAAACAGACAGCATAGCCTACTCAGGACGCCCAGACCCAACAGTCAAGCCAAGAATGCATTTAGGGGTGTAGTGAAGCTACGTCCATATATACCTACAGCCCAAGAAGCCATCGATCCTACTGCTAGGCCCAGGCCCTCTCTGTGTGATATAACAAAAACCTTGAGATGCGTGTTGGGGTCAATTAAGTCGAGCCAGAGTCTTTAGTTACTCAGGGCAAGGGGCTGGATATACCCACACCATGGAGGGGCACTTTTAGGAGATCTGAAAATGTAATTCAAATCCTTGGCTGACCACTTAAACCACTGGGAATACATTTTGTTGCATGTCTGTACGGCGTTTCCTTCACGGTGATGCGTGTGCGCTAACTAATGCACCGAATTCAGGGAATCTGTGTTTGACCTCATGGATAGGGGGTTCAAATCCCGGCAGGTCCAGTCCGCCTTTGATCCTTCTGAGGTCGATAAATGAGTACCATTGAGTTGGGTAACAATAACCATGTTATTTTAGATCCATCATACCCTTCAGGGTGAACATGCTACTTACAGATAGATTCGCGCCGTGCTTGAAATGGAAAAATAGAACTGCAGGTACTCTCCTGTCTCCGAGTGCGGGTTACAGGGTGATGGCATGACAGTCATGGTACATGCTTCTTTGTTTTAATTGCTTGTTTTAATTGCTTGTGTCTCGGTGCATGTGGTATTGCAATAGCTAAAACGCAAATGTCTTCCTTGCAGCATGCAGAAGGAGGAAATGGAGTTCCAGCCGCTGGAGCAGATCAAGGAGCACGAGGAGGCCAACCACTCGACGCCCTTCCTCGGGCACCTCGGCCGCTTCCTGGGAGTGCAGTCCCCCAGCTTTTCCCGCTCCAGTTCCAAGATGAACCTGCTGCTGCGGCGTCGGCACGGGGCCCTGCCCCACTTCCCCCAGTACCTCTACAAGGACGTGCCCTGCTACGGCGTAGGCAACGGTGGCGTGACCAACGGCCCGTCGTCGGCCCCGGCGCGCGCAGAAACGTATGAAGGGTTGGACGCCGATACACGTGACTTTGACGCCTTCATGTCCACGCCGTTCTACGAGAGGCCTGGTTTCTACAGTGCCCCACAGACACCAATCAACTCTGCACCCCTGATTTTCCCGCCAAGGCGCCATGGGTGCAGAAAAACTCCCACGCTTGCCAGCATATCCAAGGACAGTCCCGCAGACATGTCCCCCACCGCAAACAGCGAAAAAGACCAGAGCCCCTTAGGATCCGGGGCTAAGGAGAACTGTACCTGGATAACAGAGAAAAGCACCACGCAAGACAGTGCGGCAGTGCCAGTAGAAGACAATAATATCGGTGCCAAAGACGCCCAACCCCCACCCGTTACCAACCCGCGGTTCCCACCGCACGAAGAGCTTGCAAGCCCGGAGAGGCTGGGAGGCCCACAGCTGTGTCTGTCCCCGAAGAGGGGCCTTGTGGGCCGTCGGTACCTCAATCTGACACTGGAGAACCCGGAACTAACGCCCACCGTGATCCCCGATCACGCCAGTACCCATCACACCCCAAGTGCAATGACCCCCAGTACTAGTTCCGTCTTTTCCTTCTCCTTCTCGCCCGTGGCGTCCCCGTTGCTGCAGCGGACTCACTTTGCAAATACCAGCACGGTGTCACCTTTGGTTAGCCAAGGGCCCGGGGAGGTGCCCAGGGCACCCATCGCTGGCCACAGGAACGAGCGTGGAGCACCGTGCCATTCTCCCGAAGACTCTGGGGTCTCTCTGGCAGATGGAGACTATTCTGGCCTGATGGAGGTCATCATGGAGGCCGGCGAAAACCTGCCAGATGATGGGAAGGTGGACAGGTACAGCTCGGAATGCTAGACGAAGATCCGGGGCGAGGTATGACATACCCAAGAGGCTCTTTGGCACACACGTCGTGACTGTGCTTCACCCCCGCCTTCAAAAACAAAGTGGTACATTCCAGGTTACTGCAGGCCAGCAGCAGCATAGGACAGTCGTCCAGGCCAACAAAGAACTGGAATGACAGAAAAGGACCGAATGAGCTATGGAGCTGCATAAAGCCAACTCAAATGGTCTAGAGACTCCAGTAGCCACAAGAAAGGCGTTTGCAGAAGGCATGTCCTGAAATTAAAAAACAAACGACAAGGACAAGAAGTGGACTGCAGGAGGGCCCCCACCAACAATTTCTTCCCAGGAGAAACCTTTAATCACCAACGAGATAACTACAACCTTCCACTCCTTCAAATGAAGGGACATCAAATAAGCCAATTTAGGTGGTAAGAGACCTCGTTGCATTAGTGCATTAAAGTAGTTGACGATCCTCCTTAGAAGTTTTGACTTGTTATGGCAAAGGGCACCCCCCTTCTCCTGACATAGGTATATATTCACGAATGCCTAGTCAGCCATATGAGGCAGTAGCACCCTCCTTCCTCCAGAAGCAGTTGGCAGAAAAGGCCTGCGGCCGCAAGTGGAAGAGAATGCAGAACAACTTAAGTACAGTCCAGAGAATTCAGGAGAGGGAGGCGGCACCGGCCTTCCATGCAAGCTCTTCCACGAATTGTGACTGCCAGACAAAATGCCTTTTCTGAACATATAGAGCGGTATCTTCTTGTATCAGGGTTGGTTCTGTAGATGATCCGACAATATACAAGCAGTGTGTTCCATGACCTGTTGTTTTGAACTGAGGGAGGTGGGCGTGGGGTAACATCCACACTGGTATTGCGTGCTGCCGCACGTGCACCAAGGCGATAAAGCTGGTGTTGACTTTGGGTGTGAGCAAGCGGAGCGAGAGCTACTTCTGCAGAGGAGAGATTTCGCCTCAGAAGGTCCAGCCCAGGTTTAGTTGCACACGTGGGCTTCAGAAGGGCAGGAACAGCTGGGAACCGAGGGGAGACGGAGAACGATGCACATAATGTTCAGTAAAAGGGCAGCGGGCATGGGACAGCAACCACGGCAGAGCCAAGCCTGTTAACAGCACTGTGAAACTGTATGTAGGATCCCACTGGCTGCACTATGGACAGGGCCCCTGGAATTATGCGGCACGGGAGAGCTAAATTATACGTCAGGGTTAAGTAAATTACGCCACAAAAAAAGCAAAATATGCGGCGTAACGCAGCACATTTTGGACTGGTATTACTTCATTATTTTTGTGATTTTACACTTGTTAATGACTGTTTGGGCATTGATTGCACCTGATTAGTGCCAATTTAATATCAAAATACAGAAATAAGCAACATAAAGGTGACCAGTCAACTTTTGCAAAGGGCCTTCCATTGCGGGCAGCGTGTCACTGCGCCTTTATTAACTGTTGAACAGTTTGTACGAGAAACAATTTTTTGGGGTATAATTGGCAGATTATGCAGCAGACAATGGAATATGTGGCAAATGCAGGAAATCCATAATTATGCGGAGAAAACGCAGCAGCTGCAAAATTGCATAATTCTAGTAGCCCCGACTATAGATCTACACCCAGACATCTTCCTGCAGTCTGCTTTGTGGAGTGCTGTGCTGGCCAGCTTGATGGAGGGGGCAGAGGGTTACACAACTACCTAATCAAACAGGTGGTGGTGCACCATAATGGACAAAGTTAAGAAGTGTGTAAAGTCACAGCCATCCTGAGTAGACACGGTCATCATGACCCAGTCCCTCACAGGTAACACACTAGCACAGAAGACCGTACTCATGACCATGCCGGTCATTGATACAACCTCAGAAGATACTGTACTGGTGGCACCATGACCTCATATGTAACCCAGCCCCAACTTAAAAGTCACTCATGACAGTGCCTCACACTTAACAGCACCAACACAGAAGACATTCATGTAGGAGGCTTGGCATGTACCACAGAGCCACCTCAAAAAAACTTATTTTCCATGATATTGACCAAAACATCCCCACATCAGGACACAATGTACTCATGACATGGTGCCCCACAAGAAACCAACTAACTCTCCAAAAACCACCTCAGGAAAAGATGGCCTTACGTCCACTCATGCCGCAGAAAGAAAAAGGCACACATGACGGTGCCTTACAGGTAGCCCAGTATCACTTAATATAAGACTACACTCCTGGTAGCTTCTAATGCCTTGCGCTACATCAAGAAATACTGCACCAATGACTGTTTCACGTGTACTGCCAGCACCACAACACCCGACAAGGGACTACACTCGGTGCATTGTCTCATTCATGCCCACAATCAAACAGGAGAAGCATTTCTCAAGAGAGGGGGCCTTAAAAGTGCAACTCGGGAGGAAACTACTAACAAAGGCAGTGCAACGTGGTATTCTTCTGATTGTGTATAAAATATACAGCAGCAGTAGCTTAACACACGTGCATCCATGAGTTGCCCACAAACTCGAGAATACTTCACTCACGAGTTTCTCATATATACCCTCACACGACCCAGTAGACACTGAACACCAGACACAGTTCCCAACAAAACACACACCACCGCAGAACTCCTGCTTTCCTTCACACGTACACCAAAATCACCATCAGTACTGCAGGGGACGAGATGTGACCACTCTTTAGGCGAAACTGTATCTCACACATGCCAGCAGCTACTGAGAGTGTGGCTAAGATATAACACCTGCACCATTTCAGGAGGCACTCATCATCAGGCAGGGTTTCACAATACTGGAACCACCTCCTAGGACACTAAACTCACAACAGTGGCTCTTATGGAGCTTTGAAGGGACCGTGTTCGAGGCAAAGTACCTTGACTAGTCAAGCACCACCTCGAAACACATTGTAGAGATGTACTCATGATACTGCGTCACACATTCTCCCATAAGCACCTCAGGAGGGAACAACTTCTTCACACATGCCACTCTGGAAGCCTTGCTTCGCACGCGCCCAAGTACCACCTCGGTGGACATTGTGCTTCTCAAATACCAGCCTTCCCACATCAGGAAACAACATTCTCAGGGAACACTAAACTCGTAAAGCACTGTCTGACCCGTACCCCTACCACCTCTGAAAATCCCGTACTTAAGACCCAGTAACTCACATGTGCAGAGCACCTCTCCAGAAGTTACTGTGCCAGCGTGACTGAGGCATTGCTGCGGTGTCAAACCATAGCATTACCTCTGGGGCATTTCATTTCTGTCAACTGGAGTTTTCACACACAGGTTACAATTTGTTTTCCTGTGTATAGTTGCTGCTCTGTGGACTTCTGGGCATTTACTGAACTGCTATTTTATATTACAAGACGGCTGAATCGAGGTCAATTAAAATGATTAATCTCATCCATTACAATTATTAGCAACTGGAGTTATTATACCCTTTGATCTCCTCCAAACAGGATGCTCCGTGCATCACATGTACCCAGGATCGGCATCAGACACTTCAATCCGAAGGCAGTGTCTTGAGCATGCCACACTACCACCGGGTACTCGTGCCACTGCGCACACGTGTCACAAGGCGCCTCACAATACACCGCTACTTCGGGAGACTCAGCTGTTCTCAACACAGTGGCTCAGAGGACCAGAACCCCTCATGCAAGATGACACTCGTTGTTGATGTATTATTTACAAACACACAGCCTTTGGAAATTGAGCTCTTCGCGTGGGCGCAACAGTATTTAAGCCAGTCTGAGTCAGGTGTGAGGCACTGCTTGAGTAAGAGCAATACTAGTCATTTAGGGGGTGGGGGGGGCTCACTGGTTGAAAGCTGCACCAAATGCGTCAAGTTTTTAACAGTTATTTTTTTGTGACACCATCACTGACTGACAGAATGCATGAAGCTCCTTTAGGCGGAACGCCATTTCAGAATAAAATAGTAGCAGCGACAGGCTCCACCCATCCTTTCTGAAAGTCTATATGCATCACGACAGGCATTCCCATGATACGAACAGCCTAATCCTGCTGAGGGTTTCTTCTCACCTGCAAGTTTCAGCCTGAATAGGCATTTTTGTGATTATGGTCTTCTAGTTGCAGGACATTTTTTTGTAATTCCTCATGTTGGGACAAAAAAAACAGTCCTCTGCACAGTAATGGGCATGTGCCCCTGCTAAGAGTACCTAATTGTGCTGTTTTCTGGATTCCCTAAGGCTGATTTTTGTTGTCCTAAGCAAACACAGATCATTCGTGTGCACCATGACAGGACGGTCTCACAGACTGCAGTCTTGTTTGACCAGGAGACACATTAAGCAAGTCAAGCAGGGTGGTGGTAGACTGAAATGTATTGATCAGTAGGAGTGAACAGTCCTTTTTATAAACTGCATGAGGCCTACAGGCTCACTCACTTTTTAAACGCTCCTTTGATCTGTACTTTACTCACTGTTGGCCTACATCAATTAGATGTAAGGGGTGGGGGGACTCTGCACTAGTATGTGTGCCTGAGAAGGGTACAGTACAGGGATAAAGCAGTGCTGTGTAGTTAGGCCACGTACTGGGTGTATGTAGCTTGCAAGGGGGAACAGTACATGAAGGGTGTTGTGCAGTAAGTGCATAGTGAATACATGTACTAGGTGTAACTGCAAGGAGTACAATAGATGAAGTGTCGTTCAGAGCACATAAGTGTGCTGGCTGCATGTCTGCTTGCAAACAGCAGCACATAAACGCTATAGTAGTAAGCACGTGAGTGAGGCCTCGTTCATATCAACGGGTGCTCTTTGATTCAGTGAGAGATCAAAAGGAAGGGTCCTGGACACATCTTCGCAAGGCAGAGGTTTTCAAACATTTTTTTTTTTTTTTTTTTTTTTTTTTTTTTGAAAAAGTTTTTATTGAACAATAATTCGGTTACAAGTATGGGCCTACAACCACCCGGGCCGGCCGCTAGGTACATAAGGAAATATACACATATCAAGGCAACAATCAGTTCCCAGGGCACTGCCCCGCAGTGGCTCAAGATAGTTCTCGAAGAACAGCAAGCGTCAGTCCAACAATAACAAAAACAAAAGGAAAAACAATAAAAACAAAAGGCGAGTTATGAGGGAAACCAGTGCGGGTCAGGCTCCCCCCGGGAGACTCCAGTCAGGACAATTGAGCAATCCGCTAAAGAGAGGAGTACCGGGAGGCCGGGGACGGAGGGGGGGGGGAAGGGGGTCAAGGGAGATGAACGTCCAAATGTAGTTGTTACAAAAAGCGCCAGGAACCATCAAGGGTCAGGGGGACATGGCGATATCAGTGTCTACCAGGGGGGGCGTACATATGCCTCCGCGATATGCGTTCCATTGCCCCCAAATTCTACCCCATGCCCCCGGCTTGCCACGGGCCACATACACTGTCTTCTCCCTAAACATACACCAGTCCATATTCTCCTTCCATACTGACACGGTGGGCGGCCGTTGAGCGCCCCAAAGTTGCGCTATATCCCTCTTGGCAATCATGTTCCCTAGGGCCGCCCACCGAGTCTGAGCCGCGCTGTAGTCATTGGGCTCCCACACATTCAGGACACAGCGACGCACCTCCGGCAGCAGCACAACCCCAGTGACCTGTCCCATAACCGTGTGGACCCGGCGCCAGTAGTCCGCCACCTCGCGGCACTCCCAAAGGATATGAAGAAAGGTGGCGCTGAGCCCACAGCCTCGCTTACAGAGCCCGTCGTCGGAAAATCCCATCGAGACCAAGCGCGGACCCGTCACATACACCCGGTGGAGGATCTTGAGCTGTACCAACCGGAGACGAGCCGGAATGGCAACCTCCTTGGGGGACGACAGTGCAAACTGCCAATCTTCGTCGTCCAGTTCGACCCCATCCCCAGTCCAAGCCTCCCGAAGGCGCACCAGGAGGTCCGCCCGGTGATTAATCAATTTTTTATAAATTAAAGAAATAGTACTATCAGGGACATGTCCGTCAAGTATGCGGTCCTCGAGGGGCGAAGAAACAGGGATCTTGGTCCCCTCCCCGAAGACCGAGAGCAGGGCGTGTCGAACCTGGGCGTAGCGGAAGAACTCCCTGTCGGTCAGCTCATATTCGGCCAGGAGCACCGCGAAAGTCTTGACCGCGCCCTTGTGCCACAGGTCTCCCACTTTGCTGATACCAATCGTGTCCCACTGGTCAAACCCCTTGGTGGTCCACAAGCTGCCCAGGCGGTCGGAGGCAAACAAGGGAGTAGCACATGTTAATCGCTCACTCCAGCCCATGGCCGCAGTGGCAGCCCTCCAGGTCCGCACAGCAATCTTAGTAGGGCCCGTAAGGGTCCGGCCAGCCAGGCGGGAATAAAGTGCCCTGTTGTAGTTCCCGCCGGGAAGCAGGAACTTGTCCATCTCATACGCCGGATTCAAGCCGGGCGCATAAGTGGCGTGGTTAATGGCAGATAGCTGCGAGGCCCAATAGTACCTGCGAATGTCAGGAAGCGCGATGCCCCCGTCATACCAGGGGAGAGTGAGCTTGGCAAGAGCAATACGCGCCCGCCCGTTCCACACCAGTCTCCTCTGCAGGCTCTCCACCTCCCGAAAGTAGGCCACTGGGATAACGTCGAAGGAGTTCTGGAGGGCATAGAGGAACCTGGGAAGGGACATCATTTTAAACAGCGCGGCCCGACCCAGCGGGGACAGGGGCAGCCGGCACCACCGGGCCGTGTCCTCCCGTAGTCGCCGAAGTGGACGCAGGAGATTCTGCTCATAGCGAGCCACCGGGTCCAGCGAAACGTATATCCCCAGGTACTTAAAGCCGCTCAGAGATATTTGAATCGGGAGCCGAGGCGGCAGGAGAGGAAGACCACCAGAGATGGGATAAACGCAGGATTTAGACCAATTGATCGTGAGACCCGAATTGTTCCCAAAGGAGGTCAGAACGTCAAAGAGGACATTGAGTGACTGCCGCGGTGAGGTGAGATACAGGAGAATGTCGTCCGCATAGAGCGAGACCCGATCTTCGAAGCCCGGGCCCCACCGGATCCCTCTAAGCGAGGGCTCCCAACGGAGCCAGGCAGCGAGTGGCTCCAGGGCGAGAGCAAAAAGCAACGGGGACAACGGGCACCCCTGCCTCGTGCCCCTGCCAAGGGCAAAGGGCCGAGAGACCCGCCCATTCACCACAACTTGAGCCATGGGTCCCGTGTAAAGGAGCCTCACCCAGCCAATAAATCCCTCTCCAAAGCCGAATTTATCCAAGACGGCCCAGAGAAATGGCCACTCAATAGTGTCAAATGCCATCGTGGCATCCAAAGAAACCAGCACGGCCGGTTCGGAGAGGAACTCCGCCCTGGCAAGGGCACCGTGCAGACGCCGCAAGTTAAGAGCGGTGTTGCGGTGCGGGATAAAGCCGCATTGGTCCGGATGAATAAGGTCGCACACGACACTCAACAATCGATTGGCCAGGACTTTCGCCAGGATTTTAGGCTCCGCATTGGTTTTCAAACATTTTGGGTCCTGTTTTGTGCAGAACAGTGGTGTCCTGGGCCTTAATACTAGCAAGGAAAATGCACCGTGTTATTTTTCATAGCAAGACTGCCATAACTGAGATCTAGTGCCCACTTTGTCTCTGGAGGGGGCTCCGGTGCTGCAAAACAGATTGATAACTAAAGAAGAAACATACCTTCTCATCAAGGTGCCTGCTACCTGAAAGAAATATAAACATGTGCAATGGTTGGAGCCAGTGTAGGCTTTAGAGGCACTCAGTTTCATGGTGAATACTATTTGAGAGGTACCATGTGTCCATTAACTGGAGTGCATCCTTTAAATGGGCATATATAAAAATATTTACATTAGATATAGTCTGGATTCTTATCGCTAAAATGTATATTTTTAAAGCACTTTTTCTTAACCAGCATTTTGTTAATATCTGTTTTATACAGATTAATACAATTTTAAAACAATGACATTCAGTGCTTTCTGCCACAGACTGGGACCTCGTAGCACTATAAACAAGTCTCTATACCTCACTGCACCAATCAGGGTTAAATTCTATGACTTTAGCGACACACAAAGACCACTGCAGTGATCACATAAGCTACATGAGGTTTCATAAGGTAAACAAGTGTATTTCCTTTTGATTAGTTTAACTTGCATTTATTTTTATTTGAGGTGTGTGCATTACAAATAATTCCATCTTCAAAAATTGAACATAATTTAGATATTATGTTTTACAAAATGTTAAGTACAGAGTTGCAGATACGAAGATGTATTTTCTACAGCAAACCAGATGTCTCTACCTGCATAGCCTCAACGTCCTTTTACAATGGTCATTGTGGTGCACTAATTGTGTGCAGGATAATTGACCATCAGGTCTATCAATTTCCCAAAGAGCATGCTAGGTAAAAAAATGCAATCAATTTACTTGTCTCCTGCCTGCAATCTCCACACTAGAAAACAAAATCAGATACGTTGAAAGCGCTTTATCCTCACCCGCTCCAAAGTACAAACATGCAGCAGTAAGTCCTGTGAGGTTGCACTTGTACAAAGCTTCTTCCAAAAAATAAGAAAATTCTCCGTTTGTTGAGCCTCCCAATAAGTAGCTCTTAAAAGAGCCGATTTAAACTCCTCTTCAGTGACAGCTTGTGAAGCATTCAAAGCATTTTGGTTTGGTAGCAAGTGTTCACAATCCTCAAAGATGTGCAATGGCTGGCTATATAAAAATCATTTTCTCCGGATAAAACCTGCTTGAATGTTAGACATTCTGTATTAGTGAGTGGCAGTCTGCCCAATTCCTCTAGTCAATGGTTAGATTGTAGCCAAACATTTCATGTGATGCACAGATTATCTACAGGAAGCCATCTTCATCCTTGTGATCCTGATACACTTTTGACATTGAGACATGGAGGGTAAGGTCTTGTTGTTCACCATAAGGTGAAAAGCCTAGGTTGTGTATAACGTCATTCAGCATGAAACAATGGTCTTAAATTTCATCATGGTCAGCTCTTGGGGAACAAGAAATGTCCTTTTGTCCAATACAGGCAAGTACTTTTCCCCTTAGATACCTTTCAACTACAACATTCACTTTCGACGGAAACTATCACCAACCTCACCGAGTTGTTAAACACATCCACCAATTTTTAGTTTCTCTGCAGACTGTTCCCTTGCCAGCAGGCTTACACTGTTGCCAGCTGACCATGGCACTACACCACACACCTAGAGTCCCAATTGGAAATTAATGGGCGATCTTTCTTTGAAGTGCATGCATGTTTTATATGTCTTTTTTCAAAGGTGACCAGAAAACAATTGAATGCATTTTTTTTCTGTAGGCATGTCTTGGACTTCACACTCACTGGCCTCCCTGGTGCCCCTTAGTTATCCCATCCTCACTGTTTTATGGCATTTAACTAATGCATGTAAATGAAGACAGCCTAGAACTGCGCTTACTGGCGATCTGCATTCACATGCAACTGCAGGCCTATTTGCACCCCCTGCCGGCACAGCCACAGACACCTGCAGTTTGAAGACCTCTGCAGTAAGGAGATAGAGCTGCTAATGGAATCAAAGAGTGGGACTGGGAGCCCATGATTAACCTTTCAATGCAGATAACACTGTGGCTGACATCCAGGCGTGAACTCTAGTCACTTCCATGGTCTGTGCTGTGGGACTGTCAGCTTCAGAGTTTCACCTGTTGTAACAGAGGGCTTTTAAAGAAGGAAGAGCAGCAGAACCCCAACATAAAAATTCAAAGACCCAGACGCAAAATCACATTTAGTGTCTGGAAATACAGCTGTAAGAAGGGGAGGTTGAGACCCCAAAATGTGTCATCTGCCAAGATGGCCTAGACCCTGCAAGGTGACTAGGACTGCAACCAGCACAGCTTATAAATTCTTCCATTCAGTTCTATTTATTAATCAAGAATTACCAATGAAATATAAACATAATAAACGTTTGAATATCTTGAAATTAAACTTCCAATAGGAAAACAAATTATCCACATTATATTTTGTGTGCCACAAGATTATTGCGGCACTCGCACCCAATGCATTTCGGGGCGCTCGGTCCCTTCGTCAGGGGTATTCTGTATAGAGAGAAGGAGACTATTTTCAATGGATGCACACTTTAGTTCTAATGAGATGTTGAAAGCTAGTGTGGTGTATGTGCCCGTCATGCTCCCTTCACCGTGGTGTTGTGAACAACACAAGGTACCCGACTCTCTTGACACTTACTATCTTGACTCCACGACGTTGTACCCACTATGTGCAAAAGGAGAAAAGCAAACTAGTACACCATAGCCACAGTTTGGAAAATTACAAGTGTCTAACTTGTAGAAACTAGTGAAACCAAACACATACCTGGTAACTGTACGTGTGTGAATAATCAATATTTCGATGTCATGCCCACACTGTGGGACGCCTGAAGAATAAAATACACAATGCCCGTTTAATGAACTACAGCTAGGATCCATGATGCTCTAAAAAAAAAAAACCTATAGGTGATGAACTCCCCTCCCAAAATAGAAAGATGTAGAGCGACCGTTTGACGGGGAATTGGGGCTGTTACGAGAAAGGCTGGAACGTTTCTTCAAGCAGTCCAAGTGCTCCACAGCACCTGAAAAATCTATATTCCCAATTGGACTATGCTCTGTATGTAACACAAAGATACTAGCGATAACTCTTCTCAGTATAAAAATGCGAACCGAGCTTACCGAAAGTATAAAATCGGTCAGTGAGAAGTTGAGAAGCGTTCGTGCTCCAAGAGGGGGGAGGAGGGGTGGCTAGAAAACTTCTTGTAAGTGACGCTGGCGCGAACAACAATGAGACACTGAAGACAGACTTAAGAAAAGCTTCTAGAGTGAAGCATGCACACATGATCCAATGTTCTTGAAACTAAGAACGGACACAATGCTTAAATGACGAAAAACACACCACTTCTAACACTAACGGCAGACTAAGCTTCTTCAGTGAGGCATACGCATGTGGTCCAATACATAGGAGACTGAGAACAGACACAAGGGTTTCAGAAGCGTACCAACTGCTAAGAAACAGAAAGCGGACTTCAAGGATTCTAGAATAGACAATCAAAAATAAAAATATATTCAGAATTCACAGACAGCCGCGAAACAGAGATAACCTTAAGCTAGACACCGGAGTGCAAAAGAATGTGAATTAGCCACAACCATGTGTGAATGTTAAATAAAACAATCACTGTCGTTGTAAAGTATGGTGGACTTATCAAAATATACACAACCAGAATATTAAGTTGGACAACCATCCAAATAGACATTCAAAAACATAGCATAGTTAAAGGCTATGGAAACTAATACATTGCAAGATGGGTCCTATGGTTAATCATAGAATGATGAATATACTGAATCTAAATGAAACGCATCCAAATAAAATGTGTTGGTCTGGTGTCGTGGTTTCAGTAGTGTGAATATGAGCGTCAATAAGTATCCTCATTATAAATAACTCACAATGATACACCGCGTGAGGAGCCCATAGTGATTCTTCAGATAAATAGTACACGTCTAAAGAAAGCTATCTCCAGTTTGTCATTGAGGCCGTATGGTGTATTGCAGACCATGATGCCATACGGCCTCAATGACAAACTGGAGATGGCTTGCTTTCTTTAGACATATGTACTATTTATCTGAAGAATCACTATGGGCTCCTCACGCGGTATCACAATATCATTGTGAGGCGTTTATAATAATGATACTTACAACACTCATATGCACACTGACACCATACCAACACATTTTATTTGGATTCAGTTTATTCATCATTCTATGATGAACCATAGGACCTATCTTGCAATGTGTTAGTTTCCATAACCCTTAACTATGATGCTATGTTTTTGAACTGTCTATTTGGATGGTTGTCCAACTTATTGCCATTATTCTGGTTGTGTATATTTTGATAATAAGTCCACCATACTTTACACCGACAGTGATTGTGTTATTTAATATTCACACATAGTTGTGGCTAATTCACATTCTTTTGCACTCAGATGTTTAACTTAAGTTTCTCGGTTTCAATGTGGTCTGATGTCTGAATATATTTTTTTTATTTTGATTGTCTATTCTAGAACCCTTGAAGTCCTCTTTCCGTTTCTTAGCAGTTGGTACGCTTCTGAAACATTGTGTCCGTTTGTATCGGACCAAGTGTATGCCTCACTGAAGAAGCTTAGTCCACCCTTAGTGTTAGAAGTGGTGAGTTTGTCATTTAAGCATTGCGTCCGTTCTCAGTTTCAAGAACATTGGATCATGTGCGCATGCTTCACTCTAGAAGCTTTTCTTAAGTCGTCTTCAATGTCTCATTGTTGTTCGCGCCAGCGTCACTTACAGGAAGTTTTCTACCCCCCTTGGCGCACGAACGCTTCTCAACTTCTCACTGACCGATTTTATCCTTTCGGTAAGCTCAGTTTGCATTTTATACTGAGAAAAGATAGCTATTATCTTTGTGTTACATACGGAGCATATTCCAATTGGGAGTATATATTTCAGGTGCCGTGCAGCACTTGGATTGCTTGAAGAAACGTTCCAGCCTCTCGTAACAGACCGAATTCCCCGTCAGACGGTCACTACATTTTTCTATTTTAGGAGGAGAGGTCATCACCTATAGGTTTTTTTTAGAGTGGAGAGCATCATGGATCTTAGCTGTAGTTCATTTAACAGGCATCGTGTATTCCTATTTTATTGTTCAGGTGTTCCACAGCGTGGGCATGACATTGAAAAATTGATTATTCACACACGTCCAGTTACATATTTGGTTTCACTCGTTTCTACTAGTTAGACACTTGTCATTTTCCAAACTGTGGCTATGGTGTACGAGTTTGCTTTTCTCCTTTTGCACATAGTGGGTAAACGTCGTGGATTCAAGATAGTGTCAAGAGAGTCAGGTAACACCATGGTGAAGGGAGCATGACGGGCACATACACCAGCTTTCAACATCTCATTAGAACCAAAGTGTGCATCCATTGAAAATAGTCTCCTTCTCTTTACAGAATACCCCTGACGCAGGGGACAAGCGTCCCGAAATGCATTGTGTGCGAGTGCCGCAATAATCTTGTGGCACACAAAGAAAATACAATGTGGATAATTCACAAATGTGGATAATTTGTTTTCCTATTAAAAGTTTAATTTCAAGATATTCAAACTTTATTTTATTGTTAATTCTGGTTTAATAAAAATTGAACTGAATGGAAGAAAATGTACAAGCTGTGCAGGTTGCAGTCCTAGTCACCTTGCAGTGTCTAGGCCACTTATTCTGTTCAATACACATGCTCTGCAGGCATATCAGCAACAAAGCACACATACCGCCACACATTGAAGTTTTAAAATTGAGTGAGCTTCCCACCCACATTATTCTTTGATTCATCTGCCAAGCAGGCAGGCTGTGCGGGAGGGGGGAGAGAAGCTCTACATGACCAGAACAGGGAGGAGTCTCCATGTTGGGTTATGTCCCATCTACAAGGGTAACTAGGGCCATCTACAGTGGAGCACCAGTACCTCCCAGCCAAGACTAGTGTGCCCTGTGAAGAAGAGGACAGCATTGGAGGGAGAACTTTCCAGCAAGGAGCCCTGTTAAGTGGGCTCCTGGTGCAAGGAGACCGCTGCTGATTAAGCTGTACATGTGTGTGCACCCATATCAGGAGACGGCCACAGTGAAGATATCCATGTAAAGATGCTGTGCACCAAGGGTGAAATCCTGTGTGGGGCTGTTGCAGCAAGCCAGTGTGCCAGAAGAGGCCACCCTAGAGAAGACTTCGAGATACAGGCGGGAGCCTGTGGGGCACTGTAGAGGCTACCCCACATGCTGGGATGGGCCGTGGCTGTAATGACTGCCATGCAGGAAGGGCTGAAGCCTTGTGTGGCAGTGCCATAGCAAGCCTGTATGCCAGGAGGGTCTGCCGAGAGGAACAGGCAGGAGCCCACAAACTGGGCAGTGACAACTCATAGGTCACGAGGAGCAAACAAGGACTGCATCCGACCTAACCCCTGGATCAGTGAAGCACCACTGCTTCAACAGGAGCATCAGAATCTCTCCCAGCCCCTTCAGTAGCGTGGGACTTTCCCTGCAGGAACAGCAAGGAAACACCTTTTATTGCTAATGAAGCACAACCAATTAGGCTCAGAGGAAAGCCTGCCCCTCCTTGCATGTAGTCAGCTCACCTGATCAGGACCAGAGCAGTTGAGAGTAAGTCCACAGACACGGCACACAACCTCAGTCGTTAGAGGAGGGGGGGGGGGGGGGGAGGATCAGGCCTGGTATGGGTCTACCAGTACATAGGAGACATTTACATGCATTGTGGTGCTAACACATGTGACTGTAATAGAAGAGTCAGCATATACTCTTGAATTTAGGCCTACTAGTGAGCATTCCCTAGATGAGGCATCCAGGTATTGGGGGCCTAACTCCAATCACTTTGCAAGGAACAGGGAATAGGCAATAAAATAGTAGAGACCAACCTCAAAGGGGTGTGTGGGGGTGGGACGGACTATGTTGTGGTCTGAATGTCGTAACTTTCCTTTGAATGAGTAGAGATAGAAATAAAATACTTTGCTATAAAAGTATTTGGCTGGACATTGATTTATTGCTGCCGCACACCAAGTTGAGCCATGTTCACCAATCTGTGTTCACACCTTCCCACAGAGGGAGTCTTAGACTGCTCATTCACGTCTACAACTGACAAGTCAAGTGCAGAAAGGTAACTTGGCCCAGTTGTTCAAGATCCATAGTAGGCCAGGCCCCAGGACATTAGTAAAAGGCCTGAACGCCTACAGTTGGGTCTAATAGCCTCTGCATTGCCAGTGCCCCTCAGAAACAGATCCTGGCAACTTAAATGGGACGTTTTGATACGTACTTAACCACATGAAAGAGCAGTCAACCCTGGGTTTGACTGACAGGAGCGACTTCAGTTTCCATCAACTAAGCAACATTTCTTTAACACAATGGGTCATTTAAATGGTTAGGGCTATATGTACTGCCTTTCTTCCATTACTCCAATGAGACCTCAAAAATGCATTTAATGGCTAGGAAGGCGACAACATATAGGTCATTAAAGACAGCTAGCTACAAATGACGCCGCAATGATTAAACATTACCTAAACACTAGCTTCTATGAGATTTGAAGAGCAGCGTATATGATCCTTTTGAACAATGTTCAGGACTGCAGCAAAGTGTGTGGTAATAGAGCTGCAGGGACAGAGTTGGAGAAATGTTGGACTGAAAGCTTCTCAGGTGGTTTGAACGAACTGAACACCATGCCATCAGCTGAAAACCACCACCTCTGCATCACACATGGAAATGCACACTTGACTGACCATGGGTCTCGCTACAGAATGCTCACTTTCCCACCATTTACCTTAAAGCAGAAACCAAACTTAACCAACTGGGAACACTGCACAAATCTATTTCGTGAACAGACATGCGGCAACAAGATTCACTTCCCAAAATTGATTGTCTGGGCACATAGAGATTACAACTTCTTGTAACACTTCACCCTAGAGAGACCCACCAGGTGACCAACGCATCCCCTTCACACACCAAATAAGAACACCAGCATTATCCACTTGTATGTGCCCACTAGTGTACAAATACAGCCATCTAAACGTGTTCCTGAAGGGCAGCTTCCAGATCCCTGGTATCAAATGGAACTGCAATTTAAAGGAGGGGAGCCATGGACCACCTTTTTTCATACAGATTTGAATGCAGTTTCTAGCTTCATTTGAGATTCAAATGCGCCTCTCAGATCCTGAAATTAATTCTGTATCTGTTGACATCACGTCCCAGTGAAAATACCAGATTTCCCGATCACTAAAAGGTAACTTCCACCCACACCAGTGCCTGAGACAGGAACCACCTTGCGGTAGTGCTGCTACCACTCCCATACACAATTACTCGAAGCTTTTACCAGAAAAAGCTACCTCCATAGAGAAGTTAACTAAAGTAGCAAACAAAAAATTGGCAATGAATAACATCTTGGCTGTACAGTACTGCCTCTTAGGTTTCAAAACGAAATGCCTATCAGATTTAAGACTCTTTACAAGACTAAAGTAAACGAAGAATCCCCACTTTCAACTGCAGCACTTCGATGTTAACTCCTACGTTTAACCTCCCATGTATGCCCTGGGTTGCTCCATGCCCTCACAACAGCCCTTTGCCATCCCCCAGAAACCGTTTCTGGGTGCACTGTAGAGATTTACCTTTGAGGCTGCTGACCTTCTGCAAGTTCGAGCCATCACAAGACCTGACCAATCTAGGAGAGATGGCAGCTTGTTTAATATAATTGGCCATTTTCCTTTCTAATTCTCAGCTGCGACCATGCACATGCTCTTGCTTGAGGGATTTATCTTTGTTATAATAAAGGGCTTGGAGCCAACTCATTGCTTACCATTCACGGATACTCCTCTGCGGTTTCCTTTGTGGCCAGCACGCCCCATGAGTCCCTTCCCATCAGAGCATGGACCAAGCACCAACTGTTTCAGCTTCGCGTCCATTTACTAATCGCGCCGATTGAAGTATTCATTTCAGGATACCATGTTTCCAATTCTTGTGCTGCTTTCTCCACTCCGTTTTCAGGCTCATTTTCAGATATTACTTAGCTACACCTGCATCTTTTGGCTCATTCATACAATATGCCATACCACTAACATTCAGCCATGTAGGACAGCTGCCACACTGCTGCACAACATGGTAAAAGGCATTGATCTCTTAAACAGGTAAGACCCATTGGCTTAGCCAATGCCTATTCCTATTCTGCAATTTCGGAATAGAAATTTCCTGAAGGCCCGGCTACAAAGTCTCCCTGCTAGACTAGATGCAGTGGCAGGAATCATCACTAACCGATTCAAAACCCAAGCGTCAGAATAAGGACTCAAGAAACTGATACCAGAGCACTTGTGACAAGGGCTGATCACTTGTCCGGTAGAGGAAAAAAAAAAAATCTCAAGTCACAGTAGGTAGCAACTTTATGATTATGTAATGGGCAGGACCATCAGCTTGGCTAATGTTTTATATACCGTTCCGCACAAGCAAAACCCCTTACCAATGTTGAAGAGCATCGGCAAAAAACGAAGAGGGGGGGGCGGCAGGGAAGCTCATGGTTCAGTTCCAAGTCATGATGCTAGACCAGCATGACATATGCACCACCATTCATGCATGCATCTACAGCGTGACCCTGCCACAATTTTTACTTAGCATTACAAGATAGCGGACCTCTACAGTTTAGAAGAAATCTAAAATATGTAGGCATACATTTTTAACGAGCAGCAAAATAAATAATTTAAAAAAAAAAACGGGCAGAAGAGCAAAGGAGATGGGAGGAAGTCAAGAATTCCAAGTACGCTAAATTAGCCTGTAAGCAAGACCTACCAACAGCCAGAGTACTGAAGTGAATATATTACAGTAATCAGCTTAACAATTTATAAAGATCAGATGCAGCTAAAACAATACCAGCCTTTAGTAAGGGAACTCTGACAGACTGTATTTCACCCTTTGTCAAATATTCTAAGATTTGAAACGCAGCCTTGGTAACTTGAACTCTGCAAGCAAGGGATCAGATAAAACTCAACCCTACTACAGGCGAGTTTTACACATACAAAATCCACAAATTTAGAGACAAGGAGGTCCTTTGCTGTGACTTTTCCTCCACGAGGAAGATCCCACCCCAGTACAGTTGGGTAATTGGAAACTATTAAGCACTGTGGTGTTAAATTCGCAACAAGGAAACACCAATACGGATATATACTTATAATTTTCTCAAGGGTCGGGAAAAATATATGAAAGACTGGTGTGAACGTCAATTTAACTATTTAGCTTTCCTAAATTGGAATTACAACCTCTACATTCCACCCCCAGCCCAGAACCAACCTGTCAAGCAGAAAAGTAATGTATGCTGCTCTTAAGTAGGTCGATCTCAGGACAGAAATCTAGATTGTGAAGTCTACCATTTAAGCAATTTTAACCAAAAGCTATACACAAAAGGCCAACAACAATGATTCTGCCCACACAGGTGTAAATAGTTTGCTGCCGAGACAGTACAAGTAGTAAAATCTTAACCAAATAAATGTGTAAGGTGCACAAAAAGACAATCACTATTTAGAACGTAGGCAAGGACATTCTCAGATGGGGGCCTCAACATGATTACCACTGAACGGTTAACATTGCTGCCATTCCAGAAAGGAGAAGCTTGGATTGGTTATGAAACCAGAGTAGTATACGAATATCACTGAGTTTGGCATTCAGGTGGGGGTAATGTGAGCCAGATATACTGTCATCAATACAATGAGCATACAACCTACTTACCCACACAAAAAGAAAACGTTCAACCGAGTCACTTTTTATTGGATGCAAAAGCATTACAGCAACGAGGTGAATATTTATCACAATTTCTCTCAATTGAGACGACAAAAAAAAAAACCTCAACACAGGGAAAGCTAGGAAAGAAACTTAGAGTCAGAGTCTGGAATGGGCACCAAACTGAGTCTAGGTGGACTCTTCACCAAGGGTGTGCTTATCGAACAGGTACTCTGCCATTCCATTGCTAGGAGCACCCATTCTGCGCAGGTTTGTCACGTGGTCACCCAACTCCTTAATGGACTTCACTTGCTCCTCCAGATAATGGGTCTCCAGAAAGTCGCACAACTGCAGAAAGAAATGGTCTAGTTAATTAACTTGCTCAAAGCATACATATTCTATACGTCATACTTAGGACTATGGCTGCAGCACCCCCCCCCCCCCCCCAAAAAAAACCACTAATACCAAAAAAAGGAACCTTGTTTTTGGGTCAGCCATGTCAATGCAAGAACCAGGTGGTAAAGTTGTAGGGAGTGTGCACTCAGCCAGTGTAAACAGGGAAAGGACAATAAGGAAGAACTTTCTAATAACAGTTACGTTCTGAGAGGATGACACAAAAGGCAATGGGAGGCAAATTGCAAGAAGTTATAGCTCGGGGCAGCACTCCAATCCACCGTTCTTTTGCTATTGTGCCCAAAACTTGGTGAGCTACTATTAGAAAACGTCCCTTCAGCATGCGAATACCCTTAAGAGGTAAACAGTCATAGGAAAGAAATAAATCCCCAGCAGATCAGTGCGTTCCTAGCAAAGGCCAGGGTAGTGTCCAGCATACATAGATAGCATGGAATACAGCCGCCAATGCACTGCCCATGCAAGCCTCCAAGGCACTGACATGTCAGGTTAATTTCTGGATTCCCTTAGTCAAGTCTAGACATTGTACTCGAGGTACACAAATCAGACAACATTAAGGGTATGGAAAAGTACCAGATGTGATGTGTTGGTTATCAATAGTTAACTCTGCAGCACTCAATTCAATATGCACTGACTCTAGAGGGATTCAGCAGGAGTGTAGCAGGGGCAAGCTTCACTCGCATTACATGCAACATGTGATTGTCAAATTGATAACTCTTATATTTCCTGACAGAGGGCAGGTGTCATTTGCTACTCTTCGGCGTCAGCACTACTGTAGTGAGCCAAGGAAATCTCCCTTTCGAGGGGTGCCATGAGAATCCAACACCAGAAGTGCACACCAATTGCACGGCAGGATGACACCCACACGAGACAGTTAACAGGCCCTTCAGAGCTTGACTCACATGAGGATCGTTGCGATCAGTGGACACCTTGTGCAGATCCAGAAGTGACTGGTTCACACTCTTTTCCAGCTGCAGGGCACCCTCCATGGCCTCCAGACCACTGCCCCACTCGTCCCGTTCCGGCTTCTACAACATAGAAAGAACACTTAATACATACAATTACTGTATTCTCATTCACAACCAAATGACCCCTCCATATACCTTTTTCCATTTCTTTATTGCAGTGTTCAAACAGAATATAAAGGGACACATTTCCTGGTAACATTAATTTAACTTTCAGAGGTGTCAATGCATAAGTAATCCACATAGGGTCAACAGTTTCACTCCACCCACGCCCCCCATAACCTATAACCTTACCAGTGATACCAGATCTTTTCCCATTTCTTTGGGCAACCTCTGCTTAAGTTGTGCTTTCTGCTTGCATGCACACATGTTTAACACTACAGCAGCGGTGAACATGTTAACACCCCTCCCACCCCCAGAACAGAAGCCCACAGGAAGGTCAGTTATTGACCCAGGTAGCTGGGATGGAAATCCATCTATAAATTTTAAAAAGACTTAAGTCTGCTGGAATATCTACCATGCATAAACATAAGTGCTAACATCCAGACAACCTCCAAAATATTTTCTCCAACATTTAACCCCAACATATAGCAGGACTAGAGTCGGTAGTAAGTCAACCCAGTGCTACAGCAGGTTGAAATGAGAATGGCTAAAGTTAGCAATTAAAAAAAGCTTATCCGAGGAAGATCTTAATGTATAAAAGCTTTGTCAACAATTTAACAAGTTCTAAAGCAAGCATCTCACCTTGACATCCTGAAGGAAGATACGGCCACCCCGCTGGTTCTGCAGCTTCATCAGTTTCTCAGCATGCTCACGCTCCTCGTGAGACTGGTGCAAGAAGAACTTGGCAAAGTTATTCAGGGCAACGTCATCGCGATCAAAGTAGTAGGACTAGGAAAAAACAAAACAAAAAAAAACGTGAGCAAGGACTTTTCAGAGAAGACAAACTTAATATTCGACTGACGTCTTAGGAGAAGCCCTGATGGATAGATGCAACAGCAGTACCACAAGTCTGGGTTTAATGGCATTAGTAGTGCATATGCCAGAGCGCTTAAAGGCACTACTGAGGTACAAGGCAAAACTGCAGGTCCCCGCACTACAGAAAGGGGACCTTGATATTTGGGCCCAGTGTGCGCTGGTAATAAGTGAATGAATGGTTTCGTAAAGCGCAACAGTTACTACAAGTGTCCCAGTGCTGAGGCAGGCGGCCAGTAGGTAATACATTTCGCAGGTTCCAGGGATGAATTTCTATATTACATTTCCTGTAAGTGCAGAGTTGCTTTATTGGAAGCCTATGTAGGGTCACACCTCGAAAGAACAGGTGCTAAAAGGGTTTTCATTAAATGTCAGAAAATCAAGGCACTATGAGGACTGCAGATCATTTAAAAAGGTTTTGCGGGGATGCTTTAGCCCATTACTTGCAAGCAGACGGCCGTAGGTCAGGACTGGATGCATTAACACAACATGAGGAGTTGCTGTAGAAACACCCTAGAATATATACTAATTAGGCCAGAGACTCACTGCCGACTCGGATATTACATTCAGTTATAGACAACAACGCAGCATGCTGCGCAAGTGTTTACAGTCATACTCTGGCTGGCCTACCAAAAGGGAGTGTGCTGCCTAAACGAATGCCAGATTGTGCGATACGCAATGTGAATCAATAAACAGTAAAATGTTATTAAAGTAGATTTACTCCAGTAAAATGCTATGCTGCTCCTCATGGAGTTCTTAACAGGTCAACAATGCATGCGTCACTGTAGTAGTTCAGCGCATATTATGTAGCACGTTAACTTCTACCTAAACTGTAACGAGATCAGAAGGGGGGGCTGTGCTTAGAAAACTCAGCATCACTACCCTACGTCCAATATAGCAATTTGGTAAGGCCAGTATTCTCTTTCCTCTGGTGGTAAAGTCCCAGTGAGCACCCCAACAGAAAGGCATGACTGAAAATGAGGTTCTCTGGGTCATAAGTAATATTGCCTATTCTCCCACTGCGCTCCCTTCCCCATTTGTATATATGCATGTATATAGTATTTACATAGCACGAACCTAATTAAGAGTATCTTAATCCAGTCACCACAGTACTACATGAAAACCAAATGACAAGAATAGCAGGACTGGCCTGTCAACAGAAGCAGCCAGGGGTAGTATAGCGTTAACTGGTATGCGGAGAATGAATTGGATAAGAAGCACCAACAAAGCCACAGGCAATCAGCTGTAGAGTATAACGGTGTCGTGCAACCCAGCGCTTTACATAGTAGCACAAGAGTTGGAAGGAAACCACGGTCAGGAGAGGGGTGAGTGCAGTGGAGGAAATGTGCGGCACCCGGAACTGCATACATACGGGCTGCACTCCTTGTTTACAACAAGGGCAATGACGTTCTGCGCCCACTGCAGGGCACTACGAGGCTGGCCTGCATTTCTGGTAAACACGTTCAGAGCAGAGAATAAATTCTGGCACGCTTTCGGCTCAAAGCAGCAAGGAGGTTTGTTTTGCTACTCTGCGGCGCGCCCGCCCTTCTGCAGAGCTGAACCCTCCCTGAAAGCACACGAACCGTGCCACGTGAGCCGACAGTGTGCCAGGCACACACCGAGCTGCTTCAATCCTTAATACGAAAGGAAGAGTCCATACGTCGAGAAATGGGAGAGCACTCCGAGTTAATATTCGAAATGCGACAAGCTGTCAATATTCGGTCATTTAGAGGCCCAGCAGCACGCGGTCTCACTTAAAGTAATAGCAAAACGACATTAGCAATGCAAGTCAACAAGCCGTTTGGCAGGACTCTTGAACAGCTCAGGAGTGTTACCCTCTCGCTGAGAGAACAGTAGATCCCAGACACCAGCCTCAAATACAGTCATTCACTGAAAATAGCCAGTGAATGGAGTGGGTTGTCCAAGAGTCTAGGCTACAAGCTGCAGTGGGTGTTGGAAACAATTATTAACTTGAGTAACGCCAGAAAAAGAAAATAAAAAACACCTTCAAATGCCAGTTTCCTGCAGAGCGTATGTCAACTTCATACGCCGTAGCAGTGCTTTGGGCGTAATTAGCCCACGGCCACTACATGCCTTCGCTAGCTGTTTCACATTTGGCCATTAAATACCACAGCCATGCGTATCACAAAATGTTCTGCTTCAATACTAGTGAAAGAAACGGTCGGGGTTTATAGAGCGATGGGAAGTAATTTTGCAATGAAGATTACGGCCCTTGGTGATCTACACGATACAGCAACACTCAAAGATCCCAGTATTAATGCTGAGAGGCACGCCATACCAGTTGGCATCTCAATATTTCCAATTCTTTGAAGGAAGCCGCAGGAAGCAAAATGGCTGACAGCACGAAACAAGCAGCTGCCACTGGCCTACAAGTTGAGACGCTTGCCGCAGGTTCAACGTACTACTACACTACATAAGGCCTATACAACCTCCCTCTGGTACCGAATGATGGCGGAGCATTACCTCAACTATGGTGGCAGGGACACACAATTGGGCATTAATCCAGTTCGGATATAAAGCCTAGAGTCAAGTAGCAAATGCTTCCAGTGCAAAGGCCAGAAACTCACAGCGACGAAGCCACCACGAGCACAAGGCTACTGTCGGTAAGAGTCAGGTCATTTAGCTCAGATGAAGATCCTGAGGGATGCGCTGCAAGAAGCGTTCAAGAGATCTATGGATTTCAAACCAACCACATCGAAAACTACGTACTTAAGTCAAAAGCACTGCAGCATTGCCCTCCGTGACCAATACAGTTTTGAGCTTTGCCAAGAATAGTGTACACCTCGTAGGCATACTCCTTCACACCCGAGACCGACCACAATCATCGTAATAGGCAGCCATCTCTCTAGGCCAGATTAATCAACCCTACGAATGAAATATATATACATATACACACCAATAATCGGACATACGTAGAACTAGCATCACTACCAAAAATACTAGATGTACAGGTTAAAATGCCTAATTCGCCGTAAAGTAGACTGTTGCATGCACGTTCCACACAGACATAAAAAGGAGGGACTTTAGTATAATGGCAACCGCTGCACGATACAAAAACCATAGTCAGCGAACTGGAAACACGACATAATTATGCCAAATTATAGAAAGCAACTCAAACATTACTGCACGTGTTCACTGGGGAGATTGGCGTGCAACACTGCATTGCAGAGCACTAATGACCAAACAGTGGCTATTTTGAAAATCTGACTTGCAACATGCTGCTGCACTGGGCCAATGTTTGCCAATCCTAGTCTAGATGCAACTGCCAGTGGCAAGAATGGGCGATATACAGCCTGATCAATGCCACACACCCATGGTTCTCAAGTGGCCTCGTGTCACACTGGACCCGTCGTAAAAGAAGTGAAGACTCAGAGAAGGTAAGTTATGCGGAGTTTATTGGAAGTGCGGCACAGTACGTCAGTACAAAGCAAGCATCAGGCAGTAATAGTTAGGGTTATTTAGCTAAATGCACGTTGTGTGCGTGGACTTCTAACCGTGGTCCAAAATGCAGCAACATTGGTTTTAACGATGCGATTTGGCAAAGATCACACCTGACTTATGCCTCATGCGACCTACGGGTTGCATCGCATGGTTTACCACGCTATTAAACCGTGGTTTAACCGCCCCCACGACCCCTTATCGCAGCCTATTGCTTTTCTGCCCAATAGTGGTCATTGTGCGGAAGAACTTAAGCTCGTACCAGGGTCGTGGGAACGAGCACAATTATAAATTATGTAAAAGTGATTCGTTAGAATAAAATCAGATGCAACTGCACAGTTTTAGGTTGAACATCTGGTAAACATACAAGAATTGAGAGTGAGAACGCATAGAGGATATGATCAACTGGTTAGTTTGTAATCAACGCAACCTATAGCTTACTCACTTACCCAAGCAAACAACTGTAACCCGTAATAAGTAGCCTTTGCTAAACAGAGTTTACTTTGGACCACTGATGCAGAGACTTTAAGCAGGTGCTTCCTATTTCTAAAAGTGTAAGCCTCATATATTGTTTCAACTACAGCGACCCATTTACACAATAAGCTACCTACACCCACCCCGCCACATAAAAGAGTGGACATTCACTTACCATAGACAAGTAAACATAGGAGGCGTAAAGCTCGAGGTTGATCTGGCGGTTGATGGCTGCTTCACAGTCCTGGTGGTAGTTTTGCCTCACCTGGGAGCTCATGGTGTACAAGAGTGATTAGCCGAGTCTAGGAGAGCCTGGGCTTCTAAAAGGGCCTTTACGAGATATTCTCCTAGAAACAGCCGGGAACTGTGCCAATAATACGGAGATGGGCTGAGGTCAGGCGAGAACTGGGCCTCAGTGAGGGTGTCGATGCTGACTTCTTCGGCTGCGTCCTTGACCTTGGCAATCTAGCTTCTTTCCCTGGTCAGAACAAATGCACCTGGGGCTGTTGCAGGCAGAGAGCTCCGTCCAAGCACTGTTGGAGCAGGAGCACTCGGTCTGCGCGACAAATAACAACCTACAGTTAAATATGGTCTCTTCTTTCTGCGTTACTTACGCCAGCACCCTCTTTTATATACAGGTCGTTGACGTCACACACATTGCGGAGACCACACCCCTTATTTATCTCAGCGCGCGCAGCTACTCGACAGCCATGCCGTTTTAAATGTAAGCACGATTCTACACTGAAAGAGAACCAAAGACAATCCTCCCCACAAAAGGAAGGGGATAGACTCGCAAGCGAATAACCGCACTCAAAGCACGAATCTTCGGAAATTCTACATTTTATCTACTTACTTCAAATTGAACAATCCCCGTCTTAGTAGGGTGACCAACTGGCATGGGAGCAAATTTGATACGCTAAGTGTAAAAATTCAGGACAAAGGGTAAAAATTCAGGACAGAAAAGAAGGTCAAATTTCAGGACAAAACATTGGGACAAAAGGTAAGTTTTACAGACACATCAGAGAAGGTTGCGCAATAGCATACCTTATGTGTTGTCATTTGAAGTTGGCACGAGTGCTCCTGCGCTCGTGTCTACTTCAAATGTCATTCTGCGTGGGATGAATTGTTTTGAAATGTAAGGCTGCCCGGGGGGGGGGTTGCGCAGCGGCCCGCCCCTTTGAGGGCGGCCGCCTTAGTGCCACAGGAAGGCACAGGGGTGGGAGGTCGTGTCCCTGGGATGGACCAAGGGAGACCCCAGCAGATAGCTGCTTCCGGCGGGGAGGAGCCAGGGGGGTACATATTCTGTCTCCGCCCCCTCCTCGCGAGTTAGAAAGGATGAGGGCACCTGTCCTGAGGGGCATGCCGCCCGCCGGTTCGGTTGGGCGTAGATTGTCTTGGCTGGACCTGGGAGAAGCCCGGTATCAGTTGCTGTAGGTAAAAAGGTCTACCTGGAGCCATGCGCAGTTGCGCAGAGCAAAGAGGTTTGGGCTTCATCAGGCATGATCTTATACACGCCAAGTCCACAGGGTGCCGGGAGGGAGATGGGGTGCACCTCTCTAGTTTAGGCACGGTTCTTTTCCTACTGGACCTAGGGGAAGCTTTGGCTGCAGCAGGTTGTAAGGAAATAGGTCTACCTTGGTGGGGGGCCCTGGTAGTGACGGTGGCCACTCCCAAGGCTGTGGAGGAGTTACAGGGCGATCCAGGGTCTGCACATACCAAGGGGTATAGCATGCAGCAGCACCGTGTGGTGCTAAGCCAGGATACCCAGGGATCTTTAGCGTGTCCACTGGAAGACCGACGGCGCCCCGCTAACCGACAGGCGGTTGTGGGTCTGAGCAACCGGGGGCTGCCATGTATGCTCCGCCCACCCATCACGGGGGGGCGTGTGTAGCAAGTGGACTGGTGGTCCACAGGTGGGAGGGGGGGACCCTCCCAACATTAGGTATACACCAATTGGCGTTGCCATGGTGACTCTAGGCTTATCAGACGGGCAGGCGGCATAGGGGCTGGCCTGCCCTGGGATCGCCCGTAAGATAACCCACCATGTTTGCATATTGCTTATGCTAATAAACCTGCAGCAATATTTCTCCACTTACATTCAGTGTCGTGTGTTTTATTTATGTACTTATGTATGTTGTGATAACTGTTGCCGATATTGGCACTATGTAAGGCTGCCCTGGGGGGGGTTGCGCAGCGGCCCGCCCCTTTGAGGGCGGCCGCCTTAGTGCCACAGGAAGGCACAGGGGTGGGAGGTCGTGTCCCTGGGATGGACCAAGGGAGACCCCAGCAGATAGCTGCTTCCGGCGGGGAGGAGCCAGGGGGGTACATATTCTGTCTCCGCCCCCTCCTCGCCCTCTTGTCCGCTCGTTCGCCTTGCCCGCCCATCCGCTTACCCGGCGTCCGGAGGGACAATGGGGGGGGCCAGGTTTTCTAACAATTCTCACTTTGTGTTGCAGGAGGAGTTACAGGGCGATCCAGGGTCTGCACATACCAAGGGGTATAGCATGCAGCAGCACCGTGTGGTGCTAAGCCAGGATACCCAGGGATCTTTAGCGTGTCCACTGGAAGACCGACGGCGCCCTGCTAACCGACAGGCGGTTGTGGGTCTGAGCAACCGGGGGCTGCCATGTATGCTCCGCCCACCCATCACGGGGGGGCGTGTGTAGCAAGTGGACTGGTGGTCCACAGGTGGGAGGGGGGGACCCTCCCAACATTAGGTATACACCAATTGGCGTTGCCATGGTGACTCTAGGCTTATCAGACGGGCAGGCGGCATAGGGGCTGGCCTGCCCTGGGATCGCCCGTAAGATAACCCACCATGTTTGCATATTGCTTATGCTAATAAACCTGCAGCAATATTTCTCCACTTACATTCAGTGTCGTGTGTTTTATTTATGTACTTATGTATGTTGTGATAACTGTTGCCGATATTGGCACTATGAGCACTGGGGATAGAGACATGGCGGGTGGCGGTTTAGATTCATTCGTAACTGTACCTATGTCTAGGCTGTGATGGATTAAATAACGCTCTACACTGCATTGGTGTCTTTTCTTCCTTTATCCGGAGTTACTGCAATGTGAATGTAATGCTCGTTACACTCCCCCAATGATACTCAGGAGGCGTGCAGGAGTTGTCTTCATGTATTTATTCAAATACGATTCTCTATAACGAGAGAGCACCGGGCAACCAGCTCCGTACGCTCTAATGCTTTCGCGCCGTTTGTTGCGCATGCGCAGTAGCGTCCAATATGGCCACCTCACGCCTTTGCATCAAGACGTAGTACGTGTCAACTAGACCGCAACACTACATATCTCCCCCTTTTTATAACACAAAAAAACTTTATACACATACCCTATGGAAGTTCACTCAAGTTCAAAGTCTTTAAACTTGGATGGTCTCACCACCGCTTTGCCTGCTCTGGTGCGACTTACCGGGGTCGTACGTTCTTCCCGGCCACTGTCTTCGTCTGGGCTCCCCCTTCTTTCTTCTTGAGTACTAGTTCTATCTCTTCCTCCTTTCTCACTCTCTTCCTGTGGCCGTTTCTCCATTGTTGGCTCTTTCCTTTCGCTGTTCAGATTACCAGAGGCAGTATCTCCGTCCTTCCCTTGTGGAGTGTCTACCACATCTATCATGTCCTCCTGTTGTGTTGTTCCTTCATTGTCTTCACTGGGCCACTGTAGAATTTTGTTGCATTTAGACATACGGTCTTGGGACCATACATTTCTGTCGCTGAGCAACGCTGCTCTATCGTACACTTCTTCCACTTGTAGGGGTGGCGAGTATTTGCTATCTCCCTTCCTTTTTAGTACCGCTAACTTTACCCTGACCCACTCTCCTCTTTCTAGGGCCGTCTCTTTCACATTTTTCCTGCGGTTGTAATGTTCTGTGTAGATCCTCTATGCTTTCTCCAGGTTGTGTTGCACCACTGCCGGCGACCACTAGCTCGTGACTGTCTTTTCTTTCCATGCTACATTGTCCTTGGTGAAGGGTTGTCTTCCTCGCAGAATTTGAAAAGGGCTGTACCCCGTGCCAGTGGGGGTGATGCGATAGGCCCATATCATGCTTTGTAGTTCCTTTTCCCAGTCTTTGCCTATAGAGATGGCTGCTTGTATGGAGCCCATTATCACCCTGTTGAACCTTTCTACTTGTCCATTGCTCGCAGGGTGGTATGCAGACGTGTGTTTGAGCTTGATGCCATTTCTCTCCGCAAACTTAACCCATTTGTCCGAGGTAAACTGGGGTCCGTTGTCACTAATGATGGCTCTGGGAATGCCTTCTCTGAGGAAAACCGATGTGAGGAATCGAAGTATGGTGTCCGTGTCCATCTCTTCTTGAACGTGTATCTCCAGCCACTTCGAGTATTTGTTCACGATAACACACACGTACTTCGGAATCCCTTGGTTGTCTAGTACTGGTCCCATGATGTCTACGGCCACTTCTTCCCATGGATTATTGGGGTTCGTGAACTTCCCTAGAGCTGGTCTCATTGGCTTCAAGATTTTGTCGGCTCTTTGGCATTGTTCACAGTCTCTTACATGTCTCTCAACTTGCAGGTCTATTCCTGGCCACCAATACGTTTGCTTGGTTCTCGCTTTAGTCTTCACAATTCCTAGGTGACCCTCGTGTAATAATGTTAGTAGGTGAGGTGTCAATTTCACGGGTGGGACCACTCTGTCCCCTCTGTACACAAACATACCGTCATCTCCCACCGACAGCTGTTTCCTGACTTCATAATATTGTCGGAGTTGTTTCGTCTGTTGTTTCTTGTCGGGCCACCCGTGAACAATGCATCTCTTGATGTCTTCTAAGTCTTTGTTCGCTTCATATGCTTCTTTCCATACTTGTTTACTTATTACCCGTTCTGGATCTTCTGTCAAGGCCACCACTTCGTCGTCTTCTCCCATGCTGTTGGTGATGCTTTCCTTGGCTGAAGCCCTGCTGAGATAGTCTGCTATCTTGTTCCGTGATCCCGGTATGTACTCCACATCATAACGATATTCCAAAAGTTTTAGTGTCATTTTGGCTATGCGGGGTGTTGCGCTGGCGTGCCCACTTGACGTCAACACCTTAACTAATGGTTTGTGGTCCATTTTGAGTAGAAACCTCGTGCCCCACAGGAACTGGCGATACTTTCCCATAGCCCATACTACCGCCAACATTTCCTTCTCGATCACACTGAACTTTTGTTCTGAATCCGTTAGGGACCGGGATGCAAAACTGAGCGTCTCCTTCGTGCCATCTGTTCTCTCTTGCATGAGAACCGCTCCTAGTCCTTTTTCGCTGGCATCTGTCATCAGTATCGATTTTCCTAGGGGATCATACCCTTGTAGAGGGATAGCTTGGCCGATTTCTCTTTTTACGGTGTCGAACTCTTCCTGTGTCTCTTCCGTCCATTTGAATGCTGTTTTCCCTCCCGTGAGCTGCCTCAGGTGGTACGTTTTTGTGGCAAAGTGTTGGACAAACTTACTGTAATATTCTGCCATCCCAAGAAAGGATCTCACTTCTTCCTTGGTGGAGGGTGGAGGAGCCTCGCAGATGGCTTTTACATTTGCTCTTTTTGGTGTTATTCCCTGTTCTCCGATCTCGTGCCCCAGGTAGGTGACTGACGACATGCCAAAACAGCACTTCTCCCATTCGGCTGTTACTCCGTTCTTCTCCAATGTCCCAAGTACTCTGTCCAGCTTCTCGTCGTGGTCTTCCCGTTCCTTCCCCATCACAAGGATATCATCTTGGAAGTATTGTACCCCTTCTATGTCTCGGAACAAACGGGCCATTAGTTTCTGAAAGACCGCTGCTGCTGAAGCCAGGTCAAAGGGCATGCGGCAGAACTGATAGCATCCGAATGGTGTTATGAATGACGTCAGTTTCCTACTCGTGTGGTGTAGGACCACCTGGTGATACGCTGACTTGAGATCGATGGTGGAGAACCACTTCACTCCTTTAGTCCGTGCCAGCATCTCCTCTATACGTGGTAGTGGGAACTTCTCCACTATGATGCACTTATTTAGTTCTCGGAGGTCCACACATAGGCGCACCTTGCCCGTTGGTTTCATTGCCACCACCAATGGTGCCAGCCACTCTGCACTGTCGATGGGTTCGATGATTCCTTCTTCCTCGAGTCTGTGTAGTTCTCGTTGCACCGCTTCCCTCACCGCAAGCGGTATGTTTCTCACCTTGTGTGCTACGGGCTGGGCATTCTCTTTGAGCTCAATTTTGTGAGTGAATTTTTCCAGCTTCCCTATCTTCTCTCCAAATATTTTCGGGTATTCACTTCTCATTCCTTCTGCTTTAGGCCATCTTCCCTCTGATGTCATTAATACTTGTGTGTCTCCTCCTGGATTCAGTTGCATTCCTAATTCTCCTTGGTCCATCCATCCTAGAAAAGAGGGTCCTTTCTCAGCGACGTACAATTTGCATTGAGCGCTGCATTCTTTGAATTTGAAGGGTAGTCTTCGGAACCCTACCATCGGAATGGGTTGGCCCGTGTATGTAACAGGTCGTATGTCGGGAGGTTCCAGTTGCGGACCTAGGACGGGCTCAAATTTCTCTTCCCACACGGACCTTTGGACGATAGTGTATGGGGACCCAGAGTCCGCCACTATGGTGATTTCTACTCCTCCGATCAATATGTCACACTGGGGTTTGCATGAATGTCTACAGTCAATACCTAACACTTGGCCATCCACGCAGAGTACGTTGTCTTCTTCCTCTGGTTCTCCTTCTTCCTCGTCTTGGTCCTGCGCCACGTACTTCACTGTGCGCTGCTTCCACTTCCTTCGGCAAACCTTCTCATAGTGGCCTACCAGGCCGCAAAACGTGCACTTTGCTCTGAAAGCGGGACATCGTTTATCCTGGGCCGCATGGTTCAGACTGCCACACCTGTAACACTTTGACATGCCTTCCTTGTCCAGTTTCCCTGTTTTCCCTTGTTTCCCTTTCCATTTGTTCATTTCTTTGTGCTCTCCCAGTGCCCTTTTGCCTCTTCCGTATTGGTCGGCGTCTTCTACTTTATTTATCGTAGGTCTCTGGACTTGTTCTCTCTTCGCCGCTTCTGCGCATCGCTTTGACAGTTCGGCCCTCTGTACCATGGCTATCACGTCTTTCAGTGTGGCATCTCCGTTCGCCCACAGTTTGTCTTGCACAGTCTTGTTCGTGGTATGCATGACTATTTGGTCTTTTATAAATTCATCGTGCAGTACTCCAAATTTACACGTTATCGCTAGTTTCCTTAACGCTGCGACATAGTCGTCTATCGTTTCCCCCGTTTCCTGTTTTCTTTGTTGGAAGTTGTAGCGATCAATAGACGTGCACACTGCAGGGCGATAGTGGGTATCCAAGTCTTCAATGGCGTGTTTGAACACATCATCATCTGCTGGTAGTCGGGCGGCAGGTACTAAGTTTTGAAATACTCTTATGCCTTCTGGTCCTAGATTGTGTAAGAGTATCCTTTTCCTCCTACTGCTGGAAACGCCTCTCCATTCTCGTCTTCCAGTGCCTCTAGGTAATTTTTGAAGTATTCCCTCCAGTCCTCCCATTTCATTTGAGGCTCTCCGGGCCTCGGCAGGAACGGGATTGGTGTCGTGAGTGACGACGCCTGTGCGCACATTTCAGCACGTCCTCTGTGTTCTTCCGCCTGGTTCCTCGGACTGCCTGGTGCTTCCGCCCCTTCGTCTCCTCCTCGGGTCGCCCGGGCTTCTTCCGTGCCCTCTGCGCTGTTCCTTCCTGGTTCCGCCAGGGCCTCAACTGTGTCGTGCCTCGACACTGGGAATTCCTAGTGTGCTGGTTCCACCTCCCCGGCTTACTATGTTGCGCGTTTGTAAGAGTGTCCTGCACCTTTTTTTTTTTTTCCAGTGCTTCCCTCTTGCTTCTGTCTGTTGTTGCGGCGCTCTCTCGTTGGTGTCCTTAGTGTCCCCCTTTACGGCCTTCTGGGTGGACTTACTGGTGTGGGTTGGCTTGCTTCGTCGCCTTCTCCAGTCCTCCTGGTCTGTCTACTGGTTTGTTCTCTTCCTCGATGGGTTTGTCCTCCAGGGTTTGGGGCATCCCACCCTCGTCGCCACTGTAATGCTCGTTACACTCCCCCCAATGATACTCAGGAGGCGTGCAGGAGTTGTCTTCATGTATTTATTCAAATACGATTCTCTATAACGAGAGAGCGCCGGGCAACCAGCTCCGTACGCTCTAATGCTTTCGCGCCGTTTGTTGCGCATGCGCAGTAGCGTCCAATATGGCTATCTCACGCCTTTGCGTGAAGACGTAGTGCGCGTCAACTAGGCCGCGACACTACAGTGAAGACTTCTTTACACTGGCGACGAGGATGGGGAACGTTTCCCACATTCTACATTTTTTAAAATTTTTCCGACTTCCGGCATTCATTGAAGAACTTCGGTCAGTTTCCTCCTTCAGATTCGGCGCTGTTATTGGCAGTTGAATGCTGAGACAAGTGATGTCGTCAGCACGTCAGCAGTTTCTATTGGAGGTTTGTCCATGTACTTTGCTACCATACGCACACCGGCGTTCAGCAAAGTCGTGTGCAGTTGGTTAGTGCTTTACCTTCAGTGCCGCTATTGGCCGATGAATACTGAGGAGTAGCATATTTCAGCAACGTGAGCTGTGCCCAATTGGAGGATTAGTTGCTGGGTATAGCCGCTTTACGCACCTTAATGTTCCTCATCTAGTGCAAATAAGGCGGAGTTATAAAGCCCAGCTGTTCATCATCAGAAGAATTAATCCTTCACAACAGGATCGCTGGAAGAGCTTCATGTCAGGTTCGTTTGTTTTCTTTCTTCTGTGACATGCACACATATCAGCACGCGTGTCCAATAAACAGGTATTTATATATATTTAAAATCTTCTGTGACACGCACACATTGTTTCTTTAGTTATTATATCATCAAAAACTTGTTTTTAATTTTGTGCTTTGACAGTTACGTATATTTTGTAAGCAGCAATGTCTGGCATTCAACCTCCTCCATCTTTTCTCTCATTGCCTGGTGAACCCCAACTGGAATGGGACATATGGATACCAATGTTTCTAGCTTATGTTGAGGTTCTGGAGGGGGGGAATGCGAAGCAGACAGGAAACTAGCCTTACTAAAACATTGTCTTGGAGGAATAGCCCTCAAAGAATATAACAATTTACCTCCTTTGCCCAGCACGTCTGGTTTAGATGTGTACCAAATTGCAGCTAAACAACTTTCCATTCGTTATGGAAAACAAATCAACATGGTTATGGAGAGATTTAAATTTTATTCAAGGAAGTGAAAACCAGTTGAATCCATTGACACTTATGTATCAGTTTTGAGATCTTTAGCGGTTACATGTGATTTTGAACATATTAACTATGACCAAGTTTTAAGAGATCAAATTCTCATGCGTACTAACAACAAAAAAATACAAGAAAGGTTGAGGACGAGTTAAGATGTGTCTCTCAATGCTGCTATTGAAATGGCAAAGTCCATTGAACATTCAGAAAAGTTTGTTGATGAAATCAGATCCAATGATAAAAGTGATGTACATGTTGTCAACAAGGAAAATGACAAACAAAAAAAATGTACAACCCAAAGGAATGAAAATTCTCAAAAAACTGAAACCAGAAACAGATGGCAAAAACCCGACACCAGGTGGAACAATGTTTACTGTTTTAGATGTGGTAGTAGTTATCACCTAGGAAATTCAAAGTCATGTCCTGCTTTAGATAAGGTGTGTGCCAGATGTAACAAAAAGGGCATTTTCCCAGGGTTTGTAGGTCAGCGCCGAGAAGAGTCAATGTTATAAAAGAACATGAAGAGTCGTGTGATAATGATTATGATGTAAATACTATACTTAGTGTGACTAAAGAGATAAGCACTGCAAAATATCCTTCATGTAATGTTACTATTAATGGAATTTCTACCAATGTACTAGTAGATTGATGCTCCTGGTACACTATTCTGCCTCACGCTCTTGTTTGTTCTAATTGGCCTAATATGGAACTCACACATCCTGATATTTCACCAAGTGGTTATACTGGTCATAAACTGCAATTCATTGGGTATTTCATTGCTGAATTAACCTTTCATGAACGCAGCACATGTGGAAAAATGTATGTTACTAAAGTAGGGCAATCGCTCCTAGGCTGGCCACAGCAGGAAAAACTAGGAATCAAATTAGATCCTAATGCCGATCCTCCTGTATATTCTGTTGATACAATTACCACGAAACCGGACTTGATCAAGTCTAATGACTCTCTACTGGTTTCTAAAATAAAAAATGATTTTCCTACATTATTTAGTGGCAAACTTGGCGAATACAAAGGCTTTAAACATCGCATAAAAGTACATGCTAATGCCATAAGGTAAGAAATGTTCCTTTGTCCTACAGGAACAAATTGAAAGAAATGCTCCATGATATGTGTTCTAAGAAAATAATTGAACCAATAGAGTCATCTCCTTGGGTTTCTCCAGTTGTTATTTCAATTCAATCGGGTGGAGATCTTCGTTTGTGCACAGACTTATGCAGTCTTAACAATGCTATCTGTGTGGACTCTCATCCTCTTCCCAACCTACATGAAATGGTTTCCACATTAGCTGATGCACGTGTATTTTCCTGTCTTGATCTAGCTAGCGCTTATCACCAAGTGCTTCTCCATGAAGAATCTAAAGATGTGACTGCGTTTATAACACCAGAGGATTTGTACAGATTTTGCAGGATGCCCTTTGGCTTGGCTAGTGAAGCTTCTGTCTTCCAAAGACTAATGAAAGAAACCCTGGACGGTCTTACTGGAGCTATAGCATTTCAAGACGATATTTTAGTCTTTGGGAAAAATGAGGATGAACATGACCACAATTTGGACAAAGTTCTAAATGCTTTATCAAACAAAGGTTTAACACTCCGTGCAGACAAGTGCAGATTCAAAAGACAAGAAGTGGAATACTTAGGCCACAGTATCAGCGGAGATAGAATTAAACCTAAAATGCCACATTTGGAGAACATCAGTAAAGCTCCTATTCCTGAAAACAAGGAACAATTGGTCGCTTTTTGGGGTTTAGTGGAGTTCTATGCCAAGTTCATTCCCAATTATGCAACTGTAATTGAACCATTTAGAAATCTGTTGAAGAAAAATGTGAAGTTTAATTGGACTGATGTTATGACTGTAACGTTTTCCACTGTTAAGGAGATGATTACTAAGGCTCCATGTCTCAAACCTTTTGTAATTGGCAAACATTGTGTTGTAATGGTAGATGCAAGCAATTGTGGACTAGGTGCTGTACTGATTCAAGAAGAATGGGGTAAAGAATGGATTGTAGCATATGCTTCAAGAACATTACGAAAGTCTGAACGACATTACTCTGTAATTGAAAGAGAGCTATTAGCGTGCGTGTGGGGTGCTGAACATTTTAGATCATTTTTATGGGGAACACAATTCACCATTAAGTCTGACCATAAGCCTTTGGCTCATATATTATCACCCGGTGGTGGGCGCACATTGTCATCAAGGTTAGCCAGACTTTCTTCTAGACTACAAAACTTCCAGTATTCGTTGGTGTATGTTCCTGGCAAAACTAATGTTCATGCTGACTGCATGTCAAGATTACCCTTTCCGTGTATGGAATCAGATAGTTAAACCAGATTGGTCGCACACTGCTACACCTACCAGGCGTGTTCCCCCAATGAAAATGGTCCCTGAAGGTCAGCGTCGGCGGATACACCTATGCTCGAGTGTGAATGCAAGTATGCGTGGCGTGTGCCATCCCTGGACACGTGTTTCGAGGTAGTTGCCTCTCGTCAGCAGGGAGTAGGAAAATGTGTGGGGTTGCTGTGTAAGCTGCTAAAATCGTTATCAGGTCTAGTACCTCTCGTAGCGCGCAGGTGCGTAACCATGAGTCCATCGACTCCACCGGCTCAAGGGAGCCTGAATATAAAGTTAAACCAGATTGGTCGCACACTGCTACACCTACCAGGCGTGTTCCCCCAATGAAAATGGTCCCTGAAGGTCAGCGTCGGCGGATACACCTATGCTCGAGTGTGAATGCAAGTATGCGTGGCGTGTGCCATCCCTGGACACGTGTTTCGAGGTAGTTGCCTCTCGTCAGCAGGGAGTAGGAAAATGTGTGGGGTTGCTGTGTAAGCTGCTAAAATCGTTATCAGGTCTAGTACCTCTCGTAGCGCGCAGGTGCGTAACCATGAGTCCGTCGACTCCACCGGCTCAAGGGAGCCTGAATATAAAGTTAAACCAGATTGGTCGCACACTGCTACACCTACCAGGCGTGCTCCCCCAATGAAAATGGTCCCTGAAGGTCAGCGTCGGCGGATACACCTATGCTCGAGTGTGAATGCAAGTATGCGTGGCGTGTGCCATCCCTGGACACGTGTTTCGAGGTAGTTGCCTCTCGTCAGCAGGGAGTAGGAAAATGTGTGGGGTTGCTGTGTAAGCTGCTAAAATCGTTATCAGGTCTAGTACCTCTCGTAGCGCGCAGGTGCGTAACCATGAGTCCGTCGACTCCACCGGCTCAAGGGAGCCTGAATATAAAGTTAAACCAGATTGGTCGCACACTGCTACACCTACCAGGCGTGTTCCCCCAATGAAAATGGTCCCTGAAGGTCAGCGTCGGCGGATACACCTATGCTCGAGTGTGAATGCAAGTATGCGTGGCGTGTGCCATCCCTGGACACGTGTTTCGAGGTAGTTGCCTCTCGTCAGCAGAGAGTAGGAAAATGTGTGGGGTTGCTGTGTAAGCTGCTAAAATCGTTATCAGGTCTAGTACCTCTCGTAGCGCGCAGGTGCGTAACCATGAGTCCGTCGACTCCACCGGCTCAAGGGAGCCTGAATATAAAGTTAAACCAGATTGGTCGCACACTGCTACACCTACCAGGCGTGTTCCCCCAATGAAAATGGTCCCTGAAGGTCAGCGTCGGCGGATACACCTATGCTCGAGTGTGAATGCAAGCATGCGTGGCGTGTGCCATCCCTGGACACGTGTTTCGAGGTAGTTGCCTCTCGTCAGCAGGGAGTAGGAAAATGTGTGGGGTTGCTGTGTAAGCTGCTAAATCAGATAGTGTTGATACTGACGAATGTGAAGTGGCACATGTTGTGCACGATGTGAATGTGTTGATCAATGACAATCCCATTATTCAAGATCAATTGTGGAATGAAGAAATGGGGAAGGATCAAGAATTTAAAGAAGTGAAGAAGTCCATACTAGAAGGTTGGCCAGAAGAGAGGAAGCTTATAGGAAGTTTGGTTAGTTATGTCAAGGTTCGAGATGAATTGGCCATAGAGAATGACATAATTCTGAGGGGGATACATTTATTCCACCTTTTGGTCTTAGGAAGATGTTTGTTGACATCGCTCATGAAGGGCATTTTGGTATTTCTATCACCAGGAGATGCTTGAAGCATAGCTTTTGGTGGCCAGGCATAGATTCATATGTTGAGCATCACGTGAGATTTTGTAATTTGTGTGCTAACAGTGATAAGTCAGCTAAAGCTTTAACTGCTACTCCACAACCTGTGGATTTACCTGCTGCACCTTGGAGCAAATTGGGCATTGACATAATTGGTCCGTTTAGTATTTTACCGCATCAACACTCTTTTGGTATTGTGCTAATGGATTATTTTTCAAAATGGCCTGAGATTAAGATGGCCAGAGAAGTTACTTCTGAAGCCATTATACTATTTTTAGATGATATTTTCTGTAGGGAAGGTATTCCTCAGGAGCTTGTAACTGACAACGGACCACATTTTGTTAGTAAACAGATGGAAGATTATTTGATTAGATGTGGTATTACTCACAAAAGGACTGCAGTTTTCCACCCATAAGCAAATAGTCCTATTGAGAGATTTAACAGGGTCGTTAAGGAGGCTATTCAGTTAGCAGTCAAAGGTGGATTGTGTTGGAACAAAGCTTTACAATCCATGTTGCTATCTTATAGAACATCACCCAATGCGGTTACTTTGTTAAGTCCATTTGAATTATTGAGAGGTCGCAAACCTAGAACAAAACTGGTTCCATGGTGGCTGAAAAACAAGAACAAAACACAAGCAGAAATTGCTAAGATAGACTTCAAGGAAATTCGTTGTAAAATGGATGCTTACAAAATCAAAATGAAAAATAACCTGTTAAAGAATAGAACCGTCAGGAATGTTTTTGGTCAGGTTGGAGAGTTGGTACGGTTAAAGAAAGGTTGATCGGTACGTAAGGGATTATCCAACTGGTCGGATCCTGTGCAAGTAGTGGAAGTGTTTAAGAATGCTGTACGAGAGGAAGATGGGAGTGTTTGGAATTTTAATAGAGTCTCAATTTATAAAGGTAAAAAAGATCTTCGTGATTACACTTCTTCCAATGTATTTCTGGATGTGAATGAAAATCCGGTGAGCAATTCAGGTACAGAATTACCTATTGAAGAACAATGTGTATCTGTTCCAGCATGTCCTACCAGAAGCTAAAGAATCCGCACGTTACCTACTAAATTCAAAGATTTTGTGCTTTCTTAATACTTTCTTAATTTTTTATTTTTTTTGCCTTTGTTAAATAAAAGGAGGGAGGTGTGTTATGTGTTGTCATTTGAAGTTGGCACGAGTGCTCCTGCGCTCGTGTCTACTTCAAATGTCATTCCGCGTGGGATGTATTGTTTTGAAATGAGCGCTGGGGATACAGACATGGCGGGTGGCGGTTTAGATTAATTCGTAACGGTACCTGTCTAGGATGTGATGGATTAAACAACACTCTACACTGTATTGGTGTCTTTTCTTCTTTTATCCGGATTTACTGCAATGTGAAGACTTCTTTATAGTATATAAGTAAGTAAATAGACAAACACTTAAGTACATGTAAAGATGGTTCAATCCAAGTTTGTAGATAAACTTCTTTATTAGAGAACAAGCAGGTACATCTCACATCTTCATCAGCTCTCCTTCAACTGCACAACTCCACCCCACAATTCTGGAATCCTACTACAGAGCATCACCCAGTTGCCATGGTCCTGGATGCATGCACAGCAACTAGGATACCACATCTTCTCTCTTTACAATTAACAAGAAAATAAGAAAAATGAAATAAAGACAATTTGTACACAAGAATGCTAAGTACAATTATAAAGATAATATAAAGTAAGAAGAACAACTATAAAGTGCTAATCACAACTTAACTGGTAAACTAACACCCCACCCCCTCCTGACAAATTGAACTTCCTGTATAAAGGAAAACAAACTTGAATATATATGATTTACAGTACATAACTCCTGAATTTTGTTGGTATTTTCACTGATCTGCCAGCACGTGTAGTCTTAATCTTGCTACAAGTGGCTTGTTCAGAGGGTGAGGATCCACTCGCATGTGTGTCACTACTGCTTGAATGGGGCAATTTCTCACAATCCATGACTTCGTCTCACATCCAATCCATTGATGGTGTCCTCCCAACCTTATTGCTTGTAATAGAAAAGATCCCTCTGCAATTTGCAATTCTGTTGTGATGCCAAACTTTGTTGTCACTTAATTTTGCAGATTTGGAGTATAACTCCACCACTTGCAAAGTAGCAGAGAATTTGCTCTCACCTTTCCTGACTTTTGAGCCTAATTTTATTTTAACCTCTTCAGTGCCCATGACGAGATAGTCTCGTCATGGAGCACGGTTGCACTGTGCCCATGACGAAACTATCTCGTCATGAACCCCACCCACTAGTGCAACGCCCGGCACAGGAGGGGGAAAGGGCGTGGCACTGAAGGGGTTAACCCAATCTGTAGATCGGCTTCCTTGGTGACATGTTTCTTTTCAAAATTATCTATGTAAGATTTATGAATCTTACGTAATTTAGAGCAAACTAAGGCAGGGGACCATTTCCCGCACACTTTTTTCTTATTCCTGCAACATTATCCTTAGTAAAAGGTTCTCTACCTCTTAAGATTCGAAATGGGCTTTAGCTGGTGCATGTGGGAGTGATTCTATATGCCCAAATAGTGCTATACAATTCTTTCTCCCAACTCTTCCCTGCACTGATGGCTGCTTGTATGCTTCCCATAATAACTCTGTTGAATCTTTCAACAATTCCATTCCCTGCTGGATGGTAAACTGGAGTTTTCTTTTCACTGACACCATTTCTTTTTAAGAATTGTAGAAAATTATCAGACATGAATTGTGGTCCATTGTTGCTAAGAATGTGTCTGGGAATACCCTCACGCAAGAATAACTTTTCTAAAAATGTTACTACTTCCTTTGAGTCACATTTTTCCGTGATCTCAATCTTAGGCCATTTGGAGTAGTTGTCTATGACAACTAGAGTATATTTCATGTAACCATGATCATCTTCAATGGGACCCAGCCAGTCTATACTCAAATCCTCCCAAGGATGTTCTGGAATTTGTCTAAAACCAAGAGAAGGCTTGAACACTCGCTGAGCTTTGTCAGCATTGGCACAAGTGCAACATTGCTGGACGAATCTTTCAATGTCTCTGTCTCAGCCAGGCCACCAGAAAGACATTTTTATTCTAGATTTAAGTTTAATTATTCCTAAATGACCTTCATGATTAATGGATAAAATTCTAAAACGTAGATTTGAGGGTACCACCACTCTTTCACCCCTACATAAATGGTTACAATCATCAATACTTAACTCCTCCTTAACTTCCCAGAAAGGCTTTAAATCTTCATGTAAACTCAATTTGTTAGGCCAACCATTAATAACATGTCTAGCAACCTCATTTAAAGTTTTGTCTTTCCCACATTCTTCATCCCATTCTTCTTTTGAAATGGCATTTACAGTGTTTTCACCAACCTCATGAACAATGGCAACATTATAATCTTCACACACATCATATAAATTGTCTTGAATGGGTAAGGGAGATCTACTCAGATAATCTGCAATTTGGTTCCTCTTCCCTGGTAGATACTCAACTCCCTACGTAAATTCCAATAATTTAAGGCTTAACCTATACAACCCGGGGGTGGCTTTGAGTATGCCATCAGGTGTTAGTATTTTAAGTAAGGGTTTGTGATCAGTGCGCAAGGTAAATCTGGTACCCCAAATAAACTGCCTGAATTTTTCCATGGCCCATACTGTGGCTAACATCTCTTTCTCTATCACAGAGAACGTCTCTTCAGAAGAGGTTAGGGAACGAGATGCAAAACCGATTGTTATTTCAGAGCCGTCATCACCAACTTGGGACAGGACTGCGCCCAAACCCTTCTCACTAGCATCTGTGGTGATGATGCTGTGAGCCGTACTGTCAAATGCTTGTAAGGGAAGGGCAGACACAAGTTCATGCCTTATTTTATCAAAATCACTTTGAAGATCATCATTCCAATGAAACTCCTGTCTAACCTTAAGGAGCCGTCTGATGTTATAGGTTTTGTTAGCAAACTTTTGTACAAATTTTGAATAGAACTCCGCCATGCCCAGGAAAGACCTTACATCATCTTTAGATTTAGGAATGGGGGCATTTTCAATGGCCAATGGCATTAATTAACTTTTTCTTAGGAGAAATTCCACCCCGCTCACTTTGTGTCCCAAATATGTTACAGAACTCATGCCAAATCTACATTTCTTAAGTTCAGCTGTGAGACCTTTCTCAGCACGAATGCTTAACACTTTAATGAGCCTATCATCATGCTCTTCTGTGTTCCGACCCATAATTAAAATATCATCTTGAAAATAAGTGACTCCATTTACGTTCTTGAACAGTTTGTGCATTAGACGTTGAAAAACTGCTGCCACAGAAGCTAATCCGAAAGGCATTCTGATGAAGCGATAACATCCAAAAGGTGTAATGAAGGCAGTCAAGTTTTGACTGGATTCGTGCAAGGGTATCTGGTGGTAGGCAGACGTTAAGTCTATAGTCGAAAACCATTTTATGCCTTTCGTTTGAGCCAAGAGCTCGTCTATCCTAGGTAGAGGGAATTTATCTATTTAAATGTTCTTGTTTAAGTCCCTCAAGTCTACACATAAACGCAGACGGCCATCCGATTTCCACGCGACGACTAATGGGGCCAACCACTCAGCGCTCTCTATAGGCTCAATCATTCCTTTCTTCTCCAAAATATCTAATTCAGCCAACCGCTTCTCTCACACTTAGAGGTATGTTCCTTGCTTTATGGCTAACAGGACGAGCATCATTCTTAAGTACAATTTTATGAGGAAAACCGACTAATTTACCCAATTCACCTGAAAAAATTGTGGGAAACTGTTCCACGATTTTATCCATAAACTCCTTGTCTCCTACTTCCAAGATCATTACTTGGTTATCATTTTTTGGATTAAGAATGATCCCCAGTGCGCCCTGGTCTATCCAGCCCAGGACAGAGGGACCAACTTCTGCAACGTAACGTTTACCTAAAGCTTTCCTGCCCTTAAACTCAAAGATCTCCTCTACAAATCCAACCATAGGAATTTGTTCACCAGTAAACGTAACTGGCTGTATGTCAGGGGGTAATACGTTTTTAAGGTGTTAGCAAAAAGCTCGTTCCATATGTCACGCTGAATAATAGTGTACGGGGAACCTGAATCTGGAACTGTATGTACAAGAATCCCCCCAATCTTAATATCGCAAGTAGGTTTCTTTTTTGATTTGGTTTTGACATTTGACACAATATCATTGGAATCACAATTATCAATAATGCACAATATCTCTTTGTCACTAGATGAATTAGAATTATTAATCTTTGCCTCAATGTTATTGTCATCAATACACCCAACTATTTTTTTTCCTTTGTTTAATCTTACCCTGTACGCTTTGGTAAAATGACCAATTTTACCACACTATGTGCATTTTGATTTCATCGCTGGGCATTTTGTGTCATTAGCATAATGACTGTTGTATCCGCATCTATAACAATTGGGAGTTTTGGCAGCTTTAGATTTGTTAACAGTATTAAAATTTTTACTGACATCAGATGGTCGTTTATCTTTTTTTTTTTAGTATGGCTATGAGAGACTTTGACAACAGTTAAACCTTCATCATTATCTTTAAGTGCAACTCTCGCACATCTTTTAGACATTTCTGCTTTTCTTACGATTGCAAAAATTTAATTGAGGGGAGCGTCTCCACAAGTCCACAATTTCTCCTGAATAGATTAATTATTTGAATGCATCACCAATTGATCTCTGATGAAACTGTCATGCAGTGTACCAAATTCACAATTGATCGCTGGCTTTTTTTAAAGAGGCTACATAATCTTCTACAGGTTCTGATTTCCCTGCTTCCTTTTGGAGAATTCATACCTACTAATACCCACACACACAGGTGGGTGATAATGTGAATCTAAATATTCAAGAGCATCAAGAAACACATTAGCACTGTCAGCTGAACTCACTTTTTTCTCCATTTGGTTAAATACCCTATTACCTTCAGGACAAAGACTATGAAGAAGCATCTTCTTTTTCCTAGATTGAGTAAATGCTTCATCATTTTCTTCCTCCAGTGCATCAACATAGTTTAAAAAATAGTCTTTCCAGTCAGACCATTTAATTAAAGGCTCACCTGGACGTGGCAAAAACAGGACAGGAGGGTTTAAACCTCCTTGTGATGCCATTATAAAGTGTAAAATAGAACTTACGTAACAATAAATTAACTATAAATATGTGCACTAAGTCAATTATTCAAGGATGTTAATAAATAGGTTCAAATACAAAGAGGTGTGCACATCACCGTGTAGCAGTAAGAGTAATCTGATGTGCAGAAACTACTAAAAGGTGTGCACATCACCGTGTGATACTAGGGTTAATCCTGATGTGCGGTGTGCACATCACCGAAGTAAAACTGAAAGAAATATGATGAAAAAAAAAAAATTGCAAAATAAAGTACCTTTGAATTTAATCCGAAGAATTAAAATTCGAAATTAATGTTCTCGTATCCCGATAGGAGGTTTGTGCCGCTTGGTAACAGACGCTTCTATGAACAAAATGGAGGCACGCAAAGTCACACTGCGTGACCTTGCGCGATGACGTATGTATACTCGCAGGTAGTACGTCGCTTGTCAGCTTCACAGAAGATTGATGAACCAGAGCGTTTGATGCGTGAATAACGCGAATGCCTTCTCACAGAGCAGCACTCCGCTTGAATAATGCAGCCACGAGATGTCGTTGGTGTGAACGCCGCCACTCGAATAATGCGGCAGAGAAATGCTGTTACAAGAAGTGTTGAGGTAAGACAGTTCTTCACCAACCATGAATAAGGAGCGCTTACTAATAACTTTTATGTGGCATACGTAGAAGAGTTATTTCACAAACAGCTCAATAAGGCTGCCGCTCGAATAATGCGGCCGAGTAATGCCGTTAAAAGGAGCGGTGAGATCAGACAGCTCTTCAACAACCACGAATAAGGAGCACTTATTAATAACTTTTAGGTGGCATGCGTAGAAGAGTTATTTCACAATCAAGCTCAATCAGGATAATCTACTTACGATTCAAATGCAAGTGAATCTTGACATCGGCTGTTTTAAGATAAAAGTCTCTTCATATAAAATATATGACAGATATATTAGCAGGATACTCCTTGTAGTAAATCCATGGAGAGTACGTGGAGTTTGTGAGTCAAGTGTTGAATCCGTCTTTGTGAAGATAAATAAATATCTCAAAAGTAACTGGATCTGCATGGGTTCTCCATAATCTCTGCTTGTCAACTATTCTCACCATCCAACGTCGCCAAAATGTAAAGATGGTCCAATCCAAGTTTGTAGATAAACTTCTTTATTAGAGAACAAGCAGGTACATCTCACATCTTCATCAGCTCTCCTTCAACTGCATAACTCCACCCCACAATTCTGGAATCCTACTACAGAGCATCACCCAGTTGCCATGGTGCTGGATACATGCACTGCAACTAGGATACCACAGTACATGTCAAAATAAGTGCACTCGTGCACTTCACGTTTTTTTTGGTATCCGCGCAGCTCTGAGCAACTGTGCAGGTCTTTTTGTGCTATTACATATGATAATAATCTATTTTTATGGTTACTGCACTAGGTTGTCCTGTCTGATATTTTGTTTACAAGTCATGGTCCTGTGCAGGCACGTTCGGTGGGAGAAGTGATAGGGAAATCTGCTTAGATAGACTTTGTTACTAGCATCTCCTATCTGAGTGCCATTGTGAGATGTAAAACGGCACACATAGGTGAACTAAAGGGAGGATTGCTGTCACAAACCCACTATAGGGAATGCAATATGGATGTTTCAGCAAGTGGAATTTAAAATAAGGAATCTGCCTTTGCTTATGGGTGCTTCGCAGAGAGTTACACTAGCTGACGGAAGTCACAAAGGTGATTTTCCCTGCAGCTTTCTTAGAGAAGGCACTGTTGATACACTATTGCATAGTTTATTTTTCAAGCCTTGCCTATTGCTACACACACAATATACATCTCAATCACAGCTCAAGGCACTATGAGGCTCTCCCTAAAAACCTTACACATTAAACAAAACATGCAAACATTTACAATTACTAGTGTAACATTCAAGTAGCAGTTGGGTGTCACTCAAAATGCCATATGCATGATGTATAGATCCCACACATAAGCACACAGCAAATACAGAATAGTCACACATAGGTAGAAAATTTAAAATACCTCCCACTTTGAACTAAAGCTCTTATGGCACCAAGAAAGCGAAGTCATCACAACCCTCCCCAGAGAGCTCTCTTGTCCAAGGATTTAGTCATTCATCCTTCCATCAAACATCCGACATCCACCATTTCACATTTACTTTCTGTCATCCATTAATTCTTTCATCCATCATTCAGTCTTTTGCCATTCATTCTGTTCTTTCATCTGTGCCCATCCATATCTATTTAACCATTTGCAAACCTATCGATCATCCTTTCACTCATCCATCCATCATCTATCCATCCACTCTTTCACGCAATCCATCCTTTCACTCATCCATCCACGCTTCCACCCATGCATCCATTCACTCATCCATCCAACCATTTACCCTTTCATCCACCCAGCCATCCTTTCACTTACTCATCCATCCACCCAGTCACCCATCTGTCCACCCATTCACCCTTATACTAATCCATCCATCCTTTCTTCCAGCTCTACACCATCCCTTTCACTTATCTATGCATTCTTTCACTCATCCATTTTTACATTCTTCTTTTCACTCATCCATGCACCCATTCGCCCATCCATTCTGCCAATCATCAATCCATACTTTCACTCATCCATCCATCCTCCCATTCTCTCTCCATTCGCCTTTCACTTAGCCATCCATCTTTCCATCCAACCTTCACCCATCCATCCACCCACCCATCCATCTACTCATCCACTCATGAATCCATCCATTGACCCTATCACTCATCCATCCTTTCTCTCATCCATTCACCCTTTCACTCATCTAGCCATCCTTTTGTCCATCTACCCTCCATTTCACACACTCACTCACTAACATCCATCAATCCATCCATCCACTCAGTCACTCGCCCATGATACACCCTTTCATTCATCAATCCATCCTTTCACTCATCCATCCACTCTTTTACCCATCCATCTGCCCTTCCACCCACCCAAACATCCATCTATTTACCCTCATCCATCCTTCAAGTCACTCGTCAATCCATCCTGTCTCTCATTATCCATCCATTCACCCTTTCTCTCATCCATTCCTCCTTTCACTAATCCATCCAGCCATTCACCCATTCCTTCATTTACTTACTCACCCACCTATTCACATTGCTTATGAGCTGAGCCTTTTTCGGCAGAGTTGCAGACAGAAGAGACCCATCAAGAATGTCATTCTTGCTGTAGTTCCTAAAGCAAGGGGTGAGGTCGGGGAGGGGTGACTATGCCCCTTCACATAGGCAATCTGAAAACTTGGAAGTCATGAGTCATGCATGCCAGGAAGTGAGGCGACTGTGGCATCAGGTTATTTCCAGGGCTTTAAGTGGGATGAAAAAACTGGGGGTGGTCTCTCCAAGGGGTGTGTCTGATGTAATGAAGGGTGTGGGTTAAAAACACTTAAGGTACAAATCTGCGCTTCGCATAGTTTGCTGCCCGACTGGTATTCTGCTACTTCTGTTATTGCATCCAGATATACAATGCATTACACCTACAACAAGCCAGGACTATTGGCTTTGTCAGTGGTTGGTAGTTGCATAAAATAAAAAAGAAGCAAATATGGCTTTGTTGTATATAATGTTTAAAATGCTTCAGTTCCAAAATGATGAGACTCTAACCCCTTCTTTTTAACTTCTTTCGCTGTCTTCCTTTCATGAACTGGATTTTGTACGTTCCTTCCATGTGGTGAGGTGCAACATTTTTCTTTAGGTATGGTTAAAACAGAATGCCCTGCCCTAGACCGAGGCAGGAGGAGGCCCACCACATGCTTTACCTGGCCATTGTCATTCTGTATGTGAAAATCAGCTGCATACATAATGACAATGGGCGGTGTGGGGCTGCTCTTGTGCTCAGAGGAAGAGTGCGAGGCAGCCCCATCAGGGAGCTGAAGGCTTCTCGCAGGGGAACAGTGCTGTTCCCCGCAATGGCCACAGTTATGGACAAAAGGAAGCCTTAAAAGGGATTATAACGGACGGGAGGTCGAAATTAAGGACTGTCCGTGAAATTTACGGATGGTTGGTCACCCTACATCTTAGTTGTGAGAGATAACTACCTCGTTATCAGCCTACGTTAGTTTGAAACTATCATCAGTTATCAGCCCCTAGGTAAGTGGATAAAGTAATTTAGGCATTATTTAGGAAGTCAAAGGTGCTGGCCCGCTTTTAGCAGTTTTTGATTTGGAAAATGTATTCTGGATCCCATAGATTGGTGTAAAGGATGGTGGCAGTAAGATGACAGGGTCAAGAGGGACAGAGTCAGGAGGAGCATAGTCTGACAGTCAGTAACCTTTTTTCTAGCTACCGCGTCAAGAATTTTCAATTCTTTTAAGGACACGGAGGCGAGGATTATGCTTCTCTTTCTTTACTAAAGAAAATACAGCAGCTATTCAAAACATTATAAACAAAAAACTACATTTCCTATGAACGCCAGTAGTCCATTCTCTCTACCAATCACTGGAGTCATGCATAGTATAAAAGCCAATGTCACGATAAATCCTCCTCTTAGTCAGAAATCCACAAAAGTCATTTCCAAAAGTCCTTGACAACTTGAACTCTATACCCCGAATCCTAAAAGAAACAGGATCCATGCGCCAAACTCGGAAACCATATGAACTGTGAAGGGAACTCTTCTCCTCCAATAAACGTTTTACTGGAAAGCAAAGCACCAATCCTCTCAGGCCGCCTTAGTACCTGCCCTTGAAACAAAAAAGAAGAGCAGGAGCACAGCATCTACCCATTATGTAAACCACATTCTCAAGGGGGGGGAACCACATTCCAATCATTACTAGAATAACACTAGACATAATATAATCAATTAAATTCAAATCTTTATTGCTTGATTAATTAAAATCATACAACGGAAATTCATCAATAATGCAGCCATATTAAAACAAGTCACCAATTCCAAGAACCATGTAAAACCAAAGGCAAACAAATTACCAACTGTGGGGAAAGAAACACATAACATAATCAATTATGAATCACCACCATCCCTGGGCAGGATAATCCTTGCCTTCTTGTCCTTAATAGTATTAAAAATTCTTGACGCCAAAGCTAGAATATTTTTTATTCTATATCAGGAATGGAGGCTTCGGATTATGCTAGTTTAAAGTTGTGCTTTAATATTAGAGGCAACATCCACAACTGGTTTGTGATAAAAACACTTTAAAAGTCGAATCAGAAGACCAGTCCAGCCCTGCCATTATGTCCTCAAGAAAGAGAACCAGTGGAAAATGCTTTGGATGCCAAGGCGCCCCTCACTGAATGTTCTCCAAAACAAGCACACATCAATTCCTGCTTCGGCACGAATCCACCTGACCCACTGGGCCAAATTTGCTGAAGAGACCGTGCGGAAAGACTTCTGTCAAGAAATAAGTAACTGTACTGCTTGGTCAGTACGCAATTCACAAGTATATTCCTCATAACAATTCAAACATTTCACTACACATAATTTCCAGTGATGAGGAAAAGCAGGCTAAAGAATACATCTCAAATCAGTTTTGGTATGTTTATATATGGAAAACTAAACCTCTGAGGGAGTAAATACTCTAACTGCTAAATCGAAGGTTCAAACATCCGAAATCCTCATACAGGATATGAGACATAACAATAAAGTAAGCTTCACTGATAATTACTTACACCTAAGACCTTTATTAACTGGCCAGGCCCTGGGAAAACGAAGAACCATATCTACGTTGAATAAAGAAGAATACTTTGGTTGCGGGGGACACACCATCCTTATTCCTCTCAACACTTGGCACACAATCCGGTGTTCCCTATTGTTCTACCATCCAGATAAGACTGATCCGCAGAAATAGCAGAATGGAAATTATTCACTGATCTATAAGCCAGACCCTACGTGGCCAGATGGGCCAAAAAATTCACAATGATATGGACACCGGATCCCATGGTTCACCACACCAAGAAACCTAGTGATGCCGAAGCAAATTCATATCGCTTGTGCATAGAGGGAGCCCAAGATCGGGACAAGAAGAATAGTGTATCTGGCAAAACTCCTGGCATTTGCCAACGTCTCCGGAAAGGCCCCCGAGTCACTAGGGGATGATATTGGCCCATCAGATCCTGCAGAAGATCCAGTTGAGATTGTTTTGGAATGGGACGGGCACAGGATAACTCCATTGCCACAGGCAACCACAAGTGTGCCTTCCAAAAAGGGGTAACCAAGAGTACCTCCTCCATCTGTCTGCTCACTGCGCTAAGACTCTCAGGATCATTAAAAAAGGTGGGAAGGCAAACAAAAGACCCATCGACCTGTCCTGAAGAAACAAATCCGACCTCAGTGCTTAAGGATCCAATCTCCAACTGTAAAACCATACAAGATGTGTGTTAAGGCAGGAGTCAGAAGGTCCATCGTGCATGGACCCATGCGCAGGGTCAAGAGATTAAACACCTGGGAATGCAACCTCCAATCACTAGAATTGTGAGGAAACTGGGAATTCCAATCTGCTCGTACACTGGACAAGCCTGGAATGTATTCCGCCGTCACCGATAATGCCAAAAGTCTTTGGCAATCTTCAACAAGAGTCATGACCTCGTCCCGCCTAAGCGGTTGATGTAACATACCGCCGATACATTGTACATCCGCAATAGGATACAACAACTCGCTTTGTGTGGAGACAGTATACGAATTGCAAAGGACCCCACCAGTACTTCCAGGCAATTGATGTGAAGCGAGAGTTACTCCGAGGACCACCTGGCCCCAGTCTCTACCGAGCCGCAACAGGCTCCCTAACCCCAATGGCTGGCATCCGATTCTATCACCCCCACTTAAAGCCCTGACCCAAGTTTATCTTGAGCATAGTGTGCCACCTACATACAGGGGACCAATTCTGTGGCTCGAGCGTGGACAATCTCCCTGGGGTCAAACAGCAGATTCTTGTTGGGAGGCATATCAGGTCTCACGTGTCACACTTTGCACTTACGTTTGGCTAACGGTTCAAAATCGTCCTAAGGAGTCTCCTTAGGTGAACCTCTTAGTGAAACTAGATGGTTCGAAACAATCATTACTTCCATATTCGTGGTCATGCAGCACCGATTGCGCCAACTGTGAAAGGACCTTAGTCGAGGATCCTTTGGAAAAAGTACTATGGGCACAGCCCACCTCATACAAAGTCAAATCATGTTTCACATGACCCCCTGCTGTACCCATCAACTCCCGTCAACTATAACGTGCCAGGGGTTGAGTAAATGGTTGCAAAGCCTTTATTAAGGCATCGTTCACCGAGGTTTGTACTTGAGTATCAAGGGCCTCGACCAAACGCTCCTCCATATCATGCTCAAAAGAAACTTCTGCATACTCCAGATAGTCTCCACCCTTACCATCACGGTATGCTGTTATAACCTGGTATTGAGGGTCTGGAGAAGGTTTCAGGGGAAGAGACAGCCCTAATTGGGTGTAACAAAGTTCAGTGAACAGGCCAAACACAAGCCCCAAAATGATGGCTGTAATATATGTGGAGGGAGGCACCCAGCTCTCCTAAGGCAGGGCCATATTCTTACTTTTTCGCCCCGTCGGGTGTTCACCAGGATCTGCAACTTTCCCGATTTTGGCTTCACCGCGCACGCACGAGCATTTGCAACAAAAGGGAACTGGGCTACACGCGCGTATACCGCGCATCCCACTCCACGACAACCAACTGAAACGGGTGGCGTAGCCCCCAAGTATGCAAAACGTTAGTATGAAACGCGATCCAAGTAAAGCCACAAGCCCCAATAAAGTATGAACGTATGAAAACATGCAGTTATTAGTTCAAGAGAAATGACTCGGCTCGGCTGCTGCAGCAGCAAAGAAAGGGGAGGATTTGTCGTGACATGGGCTTTTATACTATGCATGACCCCAGTGATTGGTGGAGAGAAGGGACTACTTGGGTTCATTGGAAATGTAGTTTATTGTTTAGAATGTTTTGATTGGCTGCTGTATTGTCTCTAGTTCAGAAAGAGAAGCATAATCGAAGCCGCCGTTCATGGCAAAGAATTTATAACAGCAATATTTGAAAGCCTTTTCTCCAAACCTCCTCACCCTAAAGACACTGGCAACAAGGACAAACGTGGATAGTAATTAAGTTCTGGATAACGTCTTTGGTCACAAATAATGCATTTAATTTTTTTTTATCGGAGTGAGGCACCTGCTGCTGAGATCTTTGTTTACCCCACAAGTTCTTGGAGATAATAAGGTAAGATAGCTCTGGTGGACAATACTGTTGCTGGAGAGGTCCGTGTGTAGACTAGTCACAGGTTTCACTCTTCATAAAATAGGATTGAGGGTTAATGTGTCTGCTGGAAAGTGCAACTTGTAATATGCAGGTCATAGAGTTGTGGGGCCAGCTTAGTAGGTTACTGGGTTTGTTGCACCGATCCCCGTGTTACCTGCAGGTCTTAAGTTACAATTCAGTATAACATAGCTTAATGAGCTGTAAACCCGTTACAAGAAGCAGCATTCAAGTCATAGGTTTACAACCTTATTGTTTTTCTCTTTTTTACTCTAAGCTTGATAAAAAGGATTCCTATGGGTATTAATAAACACTTATTGTGTTTTATTGGTTAGCAGTATAATTACTCGTATAGACATATTCATCACTCATTCTTAGAGTGCACACATCACTTTTATACAAAGCTTGGAAAAGGAAGACATTTTACTCTAAATCATAGTTAATCTCTTAAGCACTTGCGAAGTGACAAGCTGGATGTCTTTGTTTCATCATGGCAGTTGCATCAAGGTGTTAAGATTGAGCTAGTTCTCAGCCAGGAGGAGAGTCAAACCCAGTTTAAACTGAAAATAAGAAGTCTTTCTCACCCCCTGCAAGTTGCCGCTCTGAACAGTAAAGCACATAAAGTGCGGGCTCCGTTGAAACTGACCCCTTGTCGGTGAAATGCAGTGGTATACATTCACCATGTTTAATTGTGGACAACCTGCTGGATATAGGATCAGTCTAGATCACCATTTTTTTTCATTGGCGGCTGCTTCCATATGCATTCACACCCTGTCCTTTTTTTGTGAGTAAGCCTGTTTGCTCTGCTGTGTATCTGTGTGACGCTTGAAAGAGATTATTCCCTTTTACCTGAAACACCTTAAGCCACCTCTCAGCATGGCTTCGTCATGTCTAGTGAACCCAGAGCCGCCCTAATTCGTGGAAAGATCAAAAGATTGGGAGTAAATGTAAAATGAAGCAAACATTCACGTCTAAAAAAACAATAATTTGCAGCATTAACAATAGTGTGTTTATTTTTTTTACAGTCTTCTTCAAAATCCATTCACCCAGAAGCACCCTGTGTACTACCTTCTTGTGTTTTTCCTCGCCAAAGTTCCAAAGCATGAGGTTTTACCCTCACTTGGAGAGGTCTGTATCAAGCAACAAATGATAATTAAACGTTTATGGTTAAGAAGGTGGCTCCTCCCACTTTTCCTCCTGATGGTTCTGACCTGGCAGGGCTGGATATGGGGTGTGTGGGTAATAGCTACCTTTCCAGAAGGGATACATACCATAAAAGTGCTTTGTTAGGAATTGTGATGTATTATATGCTGCGGTTATGCCATCTCACCATAGAAAATACCCATAAAACCAACTTGAGTCCAGTCAGGCTCAATTACTAAAACTAAGCTTAACCCTGGGCAGGCAGCTGTAGCTTCCAGCAATAAGGCTTAAACAAGGGAACAAGAGTAAAGCATTTAGAAGTACTAAAACAATAAAATATGAAAATCACAACCATACCTCCGAGCGGTTTCAACTGCGACGCGGGACCAGGCAGGGGTGCCCTTTGTCACCCTTGCTTTTCTCCCTGGTGCTCGAACCACTGGTGATATGGGTCAGGGTGGACCCACTGATACGCGGTCTGAACTGGACGGAGAGCCACGAAGACCGCATCTAATTATATGCCAATGACATTCTGCTATACTTGACCTCTCCATCACAATCCCTCCGTCGTGCCCTACACATATTTCATATCTTCGGCACTCATTCTGGCTACACCATAAATTGGACTAAGTCCCAACTTGACGTGTTGTGGGGGTCGCCTCCATGTCCTCCTCGGGGATATGATATACCGGTGCCATCGAAGGGCTTTAAATATTTAGGTATATACGTCACGTCCTCTTCTATGAGACCAACTTGCTCGAGCCCCTGGCATGTTTTTGTGCTGATGTCAGGCACTGGCGCTTGCTTCCTCTTATCCTGCTGGGACGCACAGCCCTTTTCAAAATGCTAGCATTACCACGCTTCCTGTATGTGCTGCAAAACACTCCCGATAAGATCCCAGACTCTTACTTCACTAATATTGATAGTACTGTGCGTGCGTTGTTGTGGGACGGCATCACACTGCCTGACATCAGACTCGTATTATCAAGCGTCCCAACTCGCCGTGATCAACAGGTGGGTGTATGCGGCTCACGATGATCCAAATTTCCGTACCGATAGCTGGCTCCTGGGACTGGGGGGATACAATAGGGCACTCTATACGAACCCTCGCAAGCTGAACCTCACTGGGCTTACCGCACGTACTGTAGACTTATGGCACAGAGTTAGTAGACAAATGGGCTGGCACAACACAATCACGTGGGCCACACCACTTTGGGAACCTGACCTCCTTGGCCACTTAAGCACATGTCCTGGGTTCGATAAATGGGACCTTATAGGCTTCTCCATGGTTGGAGATATGTGGATGGGGGGGAAATTGGCCACCTTTGCTGAACTCCAACAGAAGTACCACCTTGCACAGGCCGAAGCATTCCGACACCTACAAATCAGCCACGTAATCAAAACAGTGCTGCCCAAACACAACCCCCTACCCGCGACTTCCCCGCTTGAGGATAGGTTTCTACTCGACCCAATGAACAAAAAAGCCATTTCACTCACGTATAAAAAGTTATTGAATAACCGCCCAGACCCCGTACGTCGCCTGTGACAGTATTGGGAGACGGACCTGGGTGACCTAGAAGACTAGGACTGGCGAGACGTGCTCAACTCACCCAGGGAGGTGGCCATCCCCATGATACTGCGCCTGGTTCAATTGAAGATCCTACAACGCATCTATCTAGATGCGTGGATCTTGGTCAAGATGGGGAGGAGAACAGACCCTCTGTGTCTCAGACAATGTCATAAACCGGGGTCCTTTTTATCCACATCCTCTGGGACTGCCTCAACATATGTCCATACTGGGACAAGCTCACAAAGCCAATGGAAAGGGGGGTGGGTAAGACATTGACCGCTTCTCCCCAGGTTTGTCTACTGAATATTTGGGACGCCACTGACCTTACGCAGACTGAGAAAACATGGGCGTCTTTGGGGTGGGCGATTGCCAAACGAAACATCGCTCAGCGGTGGTGTGTGGGAGTGGCCCCAAGAGTAAGCCACTGGGCCGCCGACATGGATGAAGCCATGATCGCTGAAAAGGATGTCTTTAAACATAGAGGCTGCCCCAAAAATGGGATCACAAGTGGGGTGGGTGGAATAGACACAGCGGAAACATATGTCTGTCTCCGACAGTTGAACTGCGATGTGATGGCCGTACATCCATGAATGTTTTGGAACCTGATAACGTGACTCTGCAGGGGGACGACTAATGTTACAATTATGCTTATTGTTTCTACGATACCACTGCTGTATACATCGAGCTGCACTGTAAAGGCTCCATTTCATCGGACGGACAATACAAATCGTATAAAGTGATTGTGTAATGAGAAGAGTATTGTGATTCCTGACTGTCAACTGATTTGAGATTTGCAGCTGTACAATGTGACCTTTAAATAATGTTTTCTCGGCTGCTTTTTGTTTCTTGTGACGCAATAAAAAGATTAATAAAAACAATAAATATGAAAGTCTCACAACACAAAACAAATCCAATGCCAATTTATAAAAATTTATCAAATTTTTATGCATTTTTAGAGACCAAAATGAATAAAACCCACTGAAGGGTTCTGAAGATTCAAATTTTAGTTAAAACGTAAAATATCAGCTTTTACTCAAAAACGGGAACAAGCATTAGCAAGCGCAAAGTTTGGAAACTCTGTAAAACTTTTAAAGAGTTGTGTAGGTCTACTCCGGCTCCTGTGGGCGCCCCACTCTGACAGGCTGAAGGTTAGGGGCCAGTAAGGAGTAGTAAGACGGTTACCTTGCCACCAAAGGATTCTCAAGTACAGTTCCAGGCACTATATATAAACCACCATAGACTTTCATTGACTGGTCCTGACGCATGAGATGTAGGATGCTGAAGATGCTGTATGATGCTGAGGATGCTGTGCGGTTGACAGGGGTCTTCCTGGGGCTACTTCCTGGTCCACGGTCCAAGTAGGGTGAATCAAAGTCCAGTTGCCACTGGACTACTGGTCTCCAGTCACAGCAAAACCAGTGGGGCCCTTAAATGAAAGCTAGTGTCCACCTTGGTCAGACAAACTAATCTCCAACTACTCTCCCAGGTCCAGGAGCAACTTTTGAACGTCAGCTGTACATCCGTAGTGGTCAAGCGATTGTGACCACTGACTGTCCAGAACGGGATACTTCAGCTTCAGTGGCCTCTCAATTGGGGAGGGGGAGTTAGATTATGAATTTTTGTTAGTGTGCATACTAGTGCATGCTAGTGAAATCATAACGATGTGAGTGGGCCTAGTACTGCTAGTAATAAAACAAGTATTGGACTTCCCACCTACTTGCTGGGGAGGCTACAACTGGTCCAAAACGTGGCTGCTCCGATACCATTAAAAGTTTCTAGGAAAATGCATAGCTACCCTTATCTAAAGGAGCTTCACTGGTTGCCCATCAAGGAGAGAATTTTATATAAAGGTCTAACCCTAGCTCATCGAGTTTTCCACTAGATGGGTCCTAGATATCTTTCTGCGAGGATCACGCATTATCACTCTGCAAGAACCCTCCGCTCTTCTGGTGCAGAATTGGCCACAGTACCAAGAATTAGGAGAAAGAGATGGGGCGGTACGTTTTTATTCTATCTTGCGGCCCAGGCTTGGAATGCCCTTCATCTGGACTTGTGGATCAGTTGTAGCCTCCTCAGCAAGTAGGCGGGAAGTCCCTTACTTTTTTTTATTACCAGCAGTACAAGGCCCACTCGTATTGTTATGATTTCACTAGTATACACTCTAAGGACAAATCCTAATCTAACTTTCCCCCAAGTTGAAGATTATGTACATACATAGAACATAGAACACTTTTTAGCAACACCATGGGCTGAAGCCATGCTGGAGAAACCCAATGGCAAAAGGTAGTGTGCTTTTGGCACCATTCAACCTATAAAATGGCCCCGCCAGCCAGTGTGGTGAATCACAGGTTGTCAGCACACGATCACTCCCACTCACACACGCCCACTCTGCACCACTAGGCAGTGCAACAGGTATCAGCCAGTCCATCCTGCATGCTCTTACATACTCATACGCACTCAGTACCCTAATGCAGTGCCACTGGTACCCAGTAGATATATGGTCCACCCTCTGCGGAAACCGGGGCCCAAGCCTCCCTCCACCCTCAAGTTCACCCGTATTGTCCTATGACCCTGGATGGAAGATAACCAGTCCACCTCCTGGACACTGGGCCACATGCGGCCAAAGTCACATTTAGTCTGGGTTCTCGAGAAGCAGGTGGGAATATGTAACAGTTTTAATTAAAAGGTAGACGTAAACAAGACAGAGGTTAGCAGCCACTCTGGAAGTTAACCCACAGGTCTCAAAACACAAATGAGGTACGCAGTCTCTTGACCGGCTTCCGAACTGTCTCGGAAGCGTTTCTTCAACCCAGTCAATCTCTCCCGCTACTATCTGGCACTAAGATGTCTTCGGGAGGGGCCAGGGGTAGAGAGGGCAGTTGGTCCGCCACAATGAGTGTCAATAAGAGAGCAACTGATGAATGGGGATTAACACAGGGGAGCCTCTTGGGAGGATGAGGCGCCCCGATTGGAACACGATGATCCTGGTCATGAGGATGTGTGAAGGGCCCTGAGGCCACTCCATAGGTTTGGTAACTTCCCAGAAGTGTCCATGGGTAGAGCAGAACTCTAAAGAAGGGAAAGCCCTATTCGGGGGTTCCTCACTACCTGGGCAGGGAACATCCATATGTGCCAGCCCAGCCTTTAGCCTACCCCCCACCCCCGGGGCCCCTCAGGGCTTCCCTGTGGGGATTACCCTCATGATACGGGATAACCCGCTCCGGGTCGGCTGAGGCGTAAATGATGGCAACCAATGCAGGGGCGCAATGGCGCCCCACAGGCCTGCCATGTGAGACTCGATATAGGGTTGCCGGCTATCTGGTGGGTGGCACACTCAGTGCTACGTCTCCCTAATTAGCCCGTGCCATACCCGCCCTTGGTATTTGGCGAACCTCTTTACAGGGCGCACGGAAATATGGCACCAAAACCCCATCGTATCCGCACCCCCAGCCCAATGTGGGAGATGCAGGCACGCGCACCTTCCCTCTGCCATACAGGGGGAAGGTGCCCAGTTTCCTAAGGTTAGGCAAAGAGAGTCTGCAAAGACTAGGAGGAAAAATCTAAACGATTTGGGGTAATTTCTCTTAAGGAGGCCATCTCAATAGGAGTCATATAGATATGAAAAAAGAGTTGGGCTCAACACAAAGCCCAGCTGGACTCTGAACTCTGTCAGCTCAGGGTCAGATGCAAGTGGTGGCATCCAGACCGATGGGCCTCTGTCCATTATATCTGTCCATTATCCATGAATTATAGAGGAAACTGTGCGTATCGATTGAGACCTCATTTTCTAATTGGTTAATGAATGTTGGGTTTTGACTTATGTGATTAGACCCGTAGAATTTCTTCTGCTGGTTTCCTCTATAATTCATTGGGTCCTAATTGAACATTGGACAGTGGTCAAGGGACTTTTTAAACAATTGACTTTACGTCCTGAAGATGGTCTGAAGGACAGTTTTGCCACAACAGACCGAAACGTCGACTCCTTCATCTATTTCCTCAACATTTGTTGTATAATAGTGAATGTTTTCTGTGTCCGAATTTATCATTTACTAGATTATGTGGAATAGATGTCTTTATTCATGATTTGTAGGTAGTTTTATACATCCTCTATCATGATGTCTTGTCATATTTGATTGTACCCTTTTTAATTTTATCCATATTAAAAATAATCTTTTGTATGTTTGAAAAGAACTTCCCCGTGCATCTAAATTTCTTTCTTTTTCTGTTCATTGATTGCATTTGACTTATACAGCTTTTCATATTTATAGATTAACTCAGAGGTTCAAGACCAATTAGGGTTGAACACAAAAGTAATTACCTGATTTTCTATGAGAATAAGAATTTTCTCAAGAAAATCCCTTGAGGGTGTACTTATTTTTGAATGTTCAGTCCAAACCTCCAAGGGCATATTGGGTCTCCCACTCTCCTATACTACATACACAAACAGGCATGATATACAATTGAGTGGGATTAGGTGACAGGGTATGAATATGACTGCGCATTGGCGAGATGCGCTCAGCCAGTGCCAAATACGTATTTGTTTGGACCTTCTTCCTAGTCTGAGTAAGGGGGATACACTCCTAAAATAACCCGTTCTCACCCCCTTGCTAGCTTGGAACAAGCAAAGCAGACAGGCTTATCTCAGAAGCAGTGTGTAAAGCATTTGTACATGCATACAGTAACACAGTGAAAACACTACAAATAGACACCACACCAGTTAAAAAAAATAAGCAAAGCTTTATCTAAACCAACAGGACCAAATATGACAAAAATCCAACATACAATACTATAAAAATAGTTACTTTGCAAGATAACCTTCAATTTGCATGAATAGCTGAAAAACACAGTTCTTCCAAGTCGGTAGCTCTGTCCGGGGCTACTGCGATGCTGAAAACGACAGTCTAACTGTACCAGCCGACCGCGTCCGTATGGGCCAGCTAAAGCATCAACAGACTCGTAGACAGTACCTTTCTCATTGCGGCCAAAACGTTGGTGAAGGCTGGTCGGGGTAACCGTCGTGGTTGCATGGGGGTACCGCACGCAGTGCAGCGTGCGGTACCCCCATGGCGCGGTGCAGGCAGCGGCTCGGTAACGGTCGTCCAACGGCATCGGTGAGGCCAAGGCTTACGATGCGAAGTGAGGCGGTGCTCGATGCTGTGCTGGCAGGTCACGGTGCAGGCAACAAAGCTGGTCGATGTTTGGGTCGGGCGGCGACGGGGTCGGTGACGTCTGGGCAGAATGAAGCAAAGCGGTGCGGCGTGCCCACAGGACGCGGTGCAAGCAACTGCTCGGTGACGGTCACCCAGCGGTGTCAGTGAGACCAAGGATGCGGTGCGAAGTGCGGTGGTGCCGTCTGCAGTGCCTTCAGGAAATGGAACCAGTGATGGACTCATGACAGAGTCGGCTGCTCTTTTCTTCTACAGCGGCTGAAACCAGCGGTTCCAGAGACGGTGCCCAGAAGGAGGGTGAAGAATTTGCTGTTCCTGAAACTTCTGGAACAGGGAAAAGCTCTAGCTCAAGCCCTTGGCGATACTTTGTCAAGCAGGATACACACACAGTTCATCTCCTTGGCAGAAACAGCTACTGCAGGCCAACCCCAGACAGCACACAGCAATGGGGCAGTACTCCTCCTCCAGTTTCTTCCAACTCTTCTCCTTGGCAGAGGTTCCTCTTGAATTCCAAAAGTGATCTAAAATTCAGGGGTCTGGGCCCCACTTTTTATAGCACACAATCCTATGTTTCCTGGAGGCAGAGAGTGTCTGTGCTTAGCAAAACCAGTTCTGTCCTCTCTGGCCCGGCTTCCTGGCAGGAGGTGGAGACAGCATTGTCCAAGGCAGACCGGGCCCATTCAAGTGTAAATGAAATCTCCTCCCCTTACTCAAAATACAGCCCAGGCCTATTCAACCTGCCCCTGACTCACACTGGAAAGGCAAGACACCCCCCCCCCCCAAGTGGCTGTCTGAACAGAATGCACATCCCCAGCCCCTGTCACTCCAAAGCCAGACAGTCAATACACAAACCTAGCAGAGGCACACTGGATGGCTAAGCAAGAAAATACCTACTTTCTCAAAGTTGTATTTTCAAACCCAGAATGTAAAAATCATCCTTACTAAAAGATGTATCTTTAGATTCTGAGTTCAGGCATACTAAACTCCATTTTCCCACCTTGTTCCCATGGGCAGTTATACTTAAGTCAACTCCTCATTCTATCCTATGGGACAGATAGCCTTTCAATGGATGTATGTCGTTACAACGCACACTTTTACAACGCATGCAATTACAACGCATTTTTTACAACGCACAATCCATTACAACGCATGACATTACAACGCAGGACACTACAACGCATTTTTAAAAACTACCTTTACAACGCATTTCCATTACAACGCATACTACCTTTACAACGCATACCATTACAACGCATAATATTAAATTGCATTTAAGGTAAGTATTAGATAGTATAGGGGTAAAAATTACTATTCTAACTCCAGGGGGTGCAACAGTAGGGTAAGTGTTGGATAGTATAGGGGTAAAAATTACTATTCTAACTCCAGGGGGTGCAACAGTAGGGTAAATGTTGGATAGTATAGGGGTAAAAATTACTATTCTAACTCCAGGGGGTGCAACAGTAGGGAAAGTGTTGGATAGTATAGGGGTAAAAATTACTATTCTAACTCCAGGGGGTGCAAAAGTAGGGTAAGTGTTGGATAGTATAGGGGTAAAAATTACTATTCTAACTCCAGGGGGTGCAACAGTAGGGTAAGTGTTGGATAGTATAGGGGTAAAAATTACTATTCTAACTCCAGGGGGTGCAACAGTAGGGTAAGTGTTGGATAGTATAGGGGTAAAAATTACTATTCTAACTCCAGGGGGTGCAACAGTAGAGTAAGTGTTGGATAGTATAGGGGTAAAAATTACTATTCTAACTCCAGGGGGTGCAACAGTAGGGTAAGTGTTGGATAGTATAGGGGTAAAAATTACTATTCTAACTCCAGGGGGTGCAACAGTAGAGTAAGTGTTGGATAGTATAGGGGTACAAATTACTATTCTAACTCCAGGGGGTGCAACAGTAGGGTAAGTGTTGGATAGTATAGGGGTAAAAATTACTATATTATGCGTTGTAATAGTATGCGTTGTAATGGTAGTATGCGTTGTAATGGAATGCGTTGTAAAGGTAGTTTTTAAAAATGCGTTGTAGTGTCCTGCGTTGTAATGTCATGCGTTGTAATGGATTGTGCGTTGTAAAAAATGCGTTGTAAGTGTAGTGCGTTGTAAAAGTTGCGTTGTAAAGGTTGTTCCCCCCTTTCAATAGTGAAAAACGAACTTGGCAGTACTTCACTAGCAGGACATGCCACACACATCAAGACATGTCCTGCCTTTCACATACACTGCACCCTGCCCACATGGGTATGTTGGGCCTACCTTAGGGGTGACTCACATGTATGAAAAGGGAAGGTTAGGGCCTGGCAAGTGGGTGCACTTCCCAGGTCGACATGGCAGTACTAGACTGCACACAGACACTGCAAAGGCAGGCCCAAGACCCTTTTGCAAGGCTGCTTGTGTGGGTGGCACAATAAGTGCTGCTAGCCAACTAGCAGCATTTGGTTTACAGGCCCTGGGCACACACAATGCACTGTACTAGGGACTTAACAGTAAACCAAATAAGCCAATTATCGAAACACTAATCCATGACAACAATTTACAGAGGGAGCACTTGCACTTTGGCACTGAACAGCAGGGGAAACCCACGGCAAGAATGCCAGGTCTAACAATCTTTAATAGAGACCTTTTCTTTTTCAGTGCATAGTCCTCATGTGAAGCGTGCAGACCCTGTACCAAGGAAGGTAATCTCCAGACTATGTTAAAAAAGGAAGGTACTAGGCTTGGCGCACAACAATGGAGGGCTGTTAATGTTTCAATGATGTGTACTTTATGAATTGCATGGTGCTCTATTTATAATGTTGTTTCTTTCTACAGCTTACATCCTCCGATTGCTTGCTCTCTCAGAAAGCCTTCTCCCACTGCACTCCTTAAATCCTGCATGAACAATTTAACTTGACTTACTTCCGCTTGATCCCTTTCCTTTCTTTTTCAGAGTGAACCTTTTATTACCTTCGATCCTCTGCATACTTTTTATCACGAAGTAACTAGAGTAAATGCATGCAATGTTTTCTTGAGTACACATTACCATTCACAATAACCACTGGATTAACTGCTAACCTGGGTAGCATGCTACTTGCTGTAAAGTGCTCTAATGCTTCATATGGGGTAGTAAGGGCTATATAAATACAATTACAATTGCAATACACCCCTAGAGTAACTGGGGAAAATATGGAAAAGCTAAAGACTGAACTGGATTTACCATCTAGGTGGATTTGTCTAATTCAGTAGAGGCTCCTGTAAGTAGAACAGGACAGGTAAGAATAAAGTACCACGGTGGAAACACAGGAAATGTTGAAGAATAGAACAAGGCTTACCCATTGAAATAGTGGGTGCTGGTGTAGGGAGCTTCCATCAGACCAGGAACCAGGAGACCATCAGGTCACAAGCTGAGCAATTAAACAGGAAACCAAGAGATAAAAGAGATAAACAAAGGCATAGACCAAAAGGCACCACAAAAGGAACAAGCATTGGAAATGCAATAGGTCTCGCATTTGTTTGATTTTGAGCTTTTTGCGGTGTAAATGGCAATGTTTTGTACCCATTTGTTATGGATTGTATATATGTGGTGTGTAGTGGAATATTTTGAGCTGGATTATAGTTATTTGTGGAGCACTATGAAGTATCAGGAAGGATATTGAGGAGGTGAAGAGCAGCATGAGGCAGAAGGACAGCAAGTGAGGGGAAGAGAAGCGTGAAGCACAAGGAAGGAGAGTGAGGAGGAGAGCAGCGTGAGGCACAAGGACGGAGAGTGAGAAGAGCAGCATGAGGCACAAGGACGGAGAGTGAGAAGAGCAGCATGAGGCATAAGGACGGAGAGTGAGCAGAGCAGCGTGAGGCAAAAGAAAAGGAGAGTGAGGAGAAGAGAAGAGAAGCTTGAGGCTGAAGGAAGGAGAGTGAGGAGAAGAACAGCGTGAGCCACAAGGACGGAAAGTGAGGAGAAGAGCAGTGTGAGGCACAAGGATGGAGAGTAAGGAGGAGAACAGCGTGAGGCAGAAGGATGGAGAGTGAGGAGAAGAGCAGCGTGAGGCACAAGGAAGAAGAGTGAGGAGAAGAGCAGCTTGAGGCACAAGGATAGAGAGTGAGGAGGAGAGCAGCGTGAGGCACTAGGATAGAAAGTGAGGAGGAGAGCAGCGTGAGACACAAGGATGGAGTGTAAGGAGGAGAACAGCGTGAGGCAGAAGGATGGAGAGTGAGGAGAAGAGCAGCATGAGGCACAAGGACGGAGAGTGAGGAGAAAAGCAATGTGAGGCAGAAGAAAGTTGAATGAGGAGGAGAAGAGCAGCGCGAGTCACAATGAAGGAAAGTGAGGAGAAGAGCAGCATCAGGCAAAAGGAAAGGAGTGAGAAGAGCAGCATGAGGCATAAGGATGGAGAGTGAGGAGAAGAGCAGCGTGAGGCACAAGGAAGAAGAGTGAGGAGAAGAGCAGCTTGAGGCACAAGGACGGAGAGTGAGGAGAAAAGCAATGTGAGGCAGAAGAAAGTTGAATGAGGAGGAGAAGAGCAGCGCGAGTCACAATGAAGGAAAGTGAGGAGAAGAGCAGCATCAGGCAAAAGGAAAGGAGTGAGAAGAGCAGCATGAGGCATAAGGATGGAGATTGAGTAGAAGATCAACATGAGGCAGAAGGAAGGAGGGTGAGGAGAAGAGGTGTGTTGTGAGCTCAGCCGGCATACTCCAGCATGCAATAGGGATGAACATGTAATTGTGACAGTAGATGGCACACATTTGTTTTTGAAAGTACATATACTTACAATTACAGCCAAAACAAGATCATGACTTAATTTGTGGTCATTTTTCAACTTCGGGGTCCCGAGGTCCAAATTCAGCAGATTAGTACCTAGACCGGATGTATAACATATTTTATATGTTACCCAACAAATCAACCAAAAAGAAGACTCGTTATAGGGAAAGCAAGCCGGTAGTCTGTCATGGGTAGCGTAACATATAGTAGTACATACATGAAAGCTGGCACTTTGCATTCGGAGGGGACCATGGGAATGAGTTAAAGTGTGACGTTTTTGCAGGCACCAGTGCTGTTTTCAACACATCGTATGCCAGGGCATCGCGTTATGCAGTCCTGTCAATATTTATGTTTCAAGAAACCTCCTTGTGATACGTATTTTATGTAGTGCCAACAAGCCACCCGAAGACCTTCGCAGCGCACAAGGCAACACAGTGCTGTAAAACCCGTCAGAAAGATCAGCGTATGTAAACAGCGGCAGTAAACTCACTGTGTGCTGAAAAGTAAACTGTCACCTTCAGTACTGCGCTACCATGATGCAAAGCAACAACACAACTGGAAACAATGTCACATATAAAGCCTTAGAATCGAAAATACGTCTTGAGTGACATGGAGTAACTGAAGTTAACCAAATGTTTTTAGCAACCCGGAAGGATGATTTTAATCAACCTAGTAAGGTTGAAAGCTCGAGGTATGTTAGGAATTAAAACCTCAAGTGCATTTTCACTGTGGGACTCTACGAGCACTTACGGGCATTTTATGACGCCGCTAAATTCGAACCAAAGATTAAGAGACAGGAAATAAGAATCGCTCGTTACCCTTTAATCCTTGGATGCCCGGGGGGCTTCCGGTTGCATGGGTCACCCGATGTTAGACGCCGCTCTGTTAACCCTCACATTCTGCCGATTGGTATGTGGAGCAATCCCTGCAGACACCGCACAGCCATAACTGGGACCAGAGGCGCAACTAGAGCCAAATTTCGGGGGGGGGGGCTGAGAAAAAATTTCGGGGGGGGACTGAATCTTTTAAGCCAGAGGCAGAGTGGAGCTGCAGGGGCTCTTAGAAGGGGTGAAACAACAGCGAGGCCTCATTAACATGCAAATGGTCTTTTAAAGACCTGTGAAGTGCTCGGGTGCGGCTGTGTGTGTGCCGCGAGGCTGTCTCATCCCGGGCTGCCAGACGCGACGGGGGGGGGGGGCTGAAGCCCTGTGAGTCCAATGGGTGTTGCGCGCCTGACTGGGACTCACTGTGGAATACTGGCGGGTCGGACTCCACGGGCGCTGCGTTCAGTCACCAAGGCAAATATGCTGGTATAATAAACAAGGAGCAAGGGGCGCAAACCAGGCGCCATGGCAAACAAGTTGGCTAGCTTCTGTACTTCGCTGCCACGGTGAAATACAACTCCCAGAATCCTTGCTCATCATGTAACAAGCAAGTCATTAGAGGGAGGACAGTTTGCAGTCACTCTCCATAATGCCTTTTCTTGTTTACAGCATGCATCGCCTGACACAAGGGGAGACGGAGGAGATGAAATCCAGTTTAGTTAAACTGCAGATAAACTGCTCGTTGTGAGAGAGTGATACTCGCATCTGACCATCAGACTTGGACTCAGTACAAGAGAAAAAAAACAAGAAGGGCTGGGCGAGAAGGGAGGGGGGAATGCCAGCAACAGAGGAGCCCGCGAAAGTGAAAGTGATCGTGATTACGATCGCTACGGAGGAAAGACACATGGCGCTGCGCGCGTGCACGTTCACGTGCACTGTAGCTTTAGGCCACGGCAGCACTTTGAAAAGCCCAGATATAAAATGTCTCTTCGAGCCTTTGGCTCGCGAGACCTAAAAAAGGAGAACCCTAACCAAGAGGGGCCCGAAAGGGAGAAAACAACGAAGACACAGGGATGAATGAATGGTTGGATGAAAAATAATATGACGCAGAGGACCACAGAATCTACATGACACTGCCAGGTGTCTGCTCTATGTTTGAAAAGGCCATAAGTACTTACTCTCTCACACCTAGCCTGGAAGTACTCATGATAACCCGGAAGTGAGTATGTCTATAACAGTGATGTTGTGCAGCCTAGCGTTTGTATTATCCTAACAATGTAAGTTAGCACTCCCCTATCCATGGTGGAGGTGGTGACCACCTCAACCGCGGATTCCCTCACCACCACCTTTTAACAGTGCGCTTCTAGTCTCCATAACCACTCTCTTTCAGGTGCATTTAATCAGTTAAATAGCGCCACTCATACCAGTGTAGGGTGTCAGAGCACTTTGCATCAGACACACATTACACAGAGACAATCAATCATATGTGTGTAAATCAGCATATAGGAAATGTTACATAAGCCAAAGGACTACAAAGTGTAGGAGTGACTTGTCCTCCATAGCCATCCATACTGGTAGGCAGTATAGTTTAAGAGCGCTTGGCCTGGAGAAGCACAAACTCAGAATTGAAAACAGAACATGATAGTTGGGGGTTCGCTTTAATAATAAGAATCGATTTCTACCCAAATGAACCCTTTTTCCAACATCCATCTATGCTCTAATCCATACTTTGCAGTTTGCATACAGTTCTTTGATGGCAGTTAATAATTCACCGTTCTGTATTACGATTTTAACTTATAAACTGCAAGTAACAAAAGGATGTCTCTGGGAAAAGTAGTAACCCACTGACCTATGCACATTATATGCACTTTGCGATCTGCATGATACAGGTTCATTGCAGCAGGCCTATTCATCCTCTCTGATATTTTATGATCAGTCAAAACCTCAAGTAGACAAAACTCCGATTTCTCTCCAGGAAGAACATTAGTCACCGGAGTTATCTTGACATTCTTTTTTGTTGCCTGGAAATTGCTGGAGGCAAGGAATGCAGCAGCAGGTGCTTTTAAAAACAAAATAAACTTGCAAACACGGCACCCCCTGAACTCAGCACTAGAGCCGGCCCTCACTGACCTGTCTTCACCAATTTTCAGGCCTTTCCAACCCTGTGAAAAATTCAATGTCGCAATTGCATCTGAATCGTGACAGTAATCCTGCATTAAGTTTGCTTTAGTATACACTGCATTCTGTTTTTGTCTTTTGTTTCCCTATGGGCACCTGTTCAGCTCTTGCCATATACTCATATGTGAGGCCTGTTATACAGAGGGACAAAGGGGTAATTCCTGGATTACGTATCTATACTAGTCATGACTGAAAGTCTTATTTTTCCTTATCGCAGTCCTCCTCCCCCTGTCGTCCCAGAGTAGCAGATAACCAGGTGGGCTTCCCCCACCTGTAGTGTATGCTGTCTTGCTGTGTTACAGGGGGAGCTACAGGCGGGAAAAGTAAAAGGTACCCTCTCATATGCACATGATTTCTTACAATAAGTATAATAATACCACCTAAAAGGATAGCAAATGCAGTAAACTTTTATTGTTATTTGTCGCTTGCCTGAGGCCTAGCTATAGGAGCTTCTAACTTTTTAGGTGGAGCCTGTGACAGCGCATGCACTGCATGGTCCCTCGCATGCGGGACACATATTGCTACAATAAAGGGATTGGAGCCTGCCCATTGCTTACCATTTGTTGGCTTCAACGTCACTCTTCTTTGTTGCCTCCTAATTGGCCAGTGCATGGCAAGCATCACTTCCGTTCCTCTGTGTAGAGCAGGGACCAAGTACAGATTGATTCAACTTAATTAGTGCCCATCCGCTCCCTGCTTCCGACGTGATTCAGGTACTAGTTCTTCACCCCGCCTCCTCTTGCCAATGCTTGTCTAACCTAGCTCTACTGGTGTTCAAGCTTCCAGCACAGTAATTCGGAAATGCTGTAAAGTGAGCCGATCAGACCTGCCAGGTCCTTAATACCCAAGCTGAAGATACTGACTACTGATTAAGAAGTTCCGCTGGCCTTTCAACAACAAAACATGCTTATAAATCTACTGTTGGGCACTGTTGTACCATCCGTGCTGTCATACTCCTCAGTGGCTAGTCCGTAAACACAAGGCGGGTATATTTTGAAGCAGATGGTAGGACCTCATGACCTCTAAATGTAGTGGCTTGATGCGAACTCGCTGCCCTGTCTGTAACAGCTGGAGGCGGAATGATTGTATATATCGCCCTAAATAAGGGAGAGGGTGAATAGCAATATGCTTGATAAGAAGGATGTAAAGCAGAGTGGGCGTGCCGGGATTCGTACACATTTTAGACTACTCGAGATCTCTGCAGTGGATACAGTAGTCCACAGAGCTATCTTATTAATAAAGATATATATGACCTGTTTCTGCTCATGCCTCCTCTGTTTTTTGGTAAAAATAATACAGCGCATGAATTTTTTTAAAAATCATCCTTTCAAGACGTTCCTCCCATTAGTCTAGGTGGACAGTCACAATTAGTTCCCCTCCCCATGTCAAAAACAGCAGCAGCTCCTCCGCTATGGCGGAGGAGCGCCACCCCCCGCCCCCCCACCCCCCCAACAGCGTGAAAAAGAAGATTAATAAAACGATAATAAACCCTGGATTATTATCATTTTATTTTGTTTGCAGGCCGAGTCTTGGGGGCTTGGCTAGGGGGATGACAGGCACCTGCAGGGAGCAGTGGGCACTGCTATCAGTGCGCATGACGGTTTGCCCGTCCTTCTCATGCCGGCCACCCCGTCATGCGCACTGAAGCGCTCTGCAACCCAGCTGTGTTGCTGGGTTGGCGAGAGCAGGCACAGGCTCCCAGTCTCCCTGGGAGCGCAACTCATCGACGCTCAGGCCAATCCTGAAGCTGCTCTCAAGTTTGAGAGCAGCTTCAAGACAGCTTCGGGATTGGCCGCAGGGGAGTCTGGGAGCCTCTGCCTCCAGTGGAGCCACGAGAAGAGCAGAAGAGCAGAAGACTAGCGATGAGGCAGGCTGAAGGTAAGTTTATTTGATCCCTTTTTAGGTCTCGCCTGACCCAGCGCATGCGCTGGTCTGGCGAGACATTTTGTGAGGGCTCCAAAAAGTGCTACCAGGCCAGCCTAGAGCTACAGTGCATGTGCGCGGGCACGCGCGCCGTGCTTGACCGAGCTTACTTTCACTTTCGCGGCCGCACAGCCGCTTGGCATAGCCAATAGGGCTCGCTTTTGGGACATTATAAGTATTTAGTTATGCAACTGTTGCATGGCTAAACACTTATAAGGACCCAAAGGCGAGACCTATTGGCTATGCCAATGCTTGTTGTTGTTGTTGTCGTCTCTTCCCCCCACCCTCCCCGCCCGCCACTCTCATCCGATACTGGCCACTACTGATCAAAATTGTGTCACACATCTAGCAGGAACTTTTCTACCAATTACACTAGTGACAAACTCGAATGAAATATCTTTGAAGCACTAATCCTTGGCAACCCATTCCTTGCCCTAGTGGACTTTATTTTAATAATGCTCCATTTCTATTTTACTTTGCACTATGTGTCACTGTTTTGATACTTCTACGAGCTATAACGAGCAGGTTTAGGTTCTTCTGTTCGAGCTTAACAAGGCAGCCTATCAACCTCAGGGTTGTTAAAACATGAACTGAACTTCTAGGGCTGGAACTCGAGATTTTCAGCTCACGCCAGATTTTAAGGAGCATTGGCAAAGCCAATAGGTCTAGCCCTTGAGAGCTATTGGCTTTGGCAATGTTTTGTAGCCATGCTGTACAGCAGCAGGATGCTCTGGAGTGTAGCTTGACATTTTTTTGAAAAGCAATATGATGCTGCCATAGCTAATCCTCTTTTTCTTAAGTTCATTAGCGCTGGATGTGTCATAGTCCTTTTATTTTCTTTAATTATTTTTTTAGCCATGCTGCACAGCAGCCACGCTGCTATACAGCATTGCTATAAATCATTGCCGAAGTCAGCAATGCCCATGCTGTACAACATGAACAAAGGCAATAAAAGACCCAATAGCCTCAAAGACAAGACCTTTTGGCTTTGCAAATGTTTGTTAGGACTGTGATGAGCAACAACAGAACTCAGGGTAATGAAGTTGCAGCAAACAGTAAATTACAAGGTCTGCTGTTGCTAACAGAAGGGAGGAAACTGGGTTAGAGACCCAGACGGGAAAGGGGGTAGCTTCTATAAGGAGCAAGGGCCCTCACCAGGGCCGAACTGGGAACAAAAACCTGCCCTGGCAAAGTGCTCGGCCGGCCCCCCCCGGGGACTGAGGGTGCGGCAAAGCACTTTGCCAGGGGCGGTTTCGGCCGATTTTGTTACAGGGGCCGATATTGCAGCTATGCTTGAAAAAATGGCCCTGTAACAAAAACGGCCTCACAGGGGCCCAAAACCGGACCCAACCCTGGCGGCACACCGGGGAATCGCCCGGTGAACGCTATGGCCAGTCCGGCCCTGGCCCTCACACACCCTGGAGAGTGTCATGCTTCATCATAGGGCAGCTCCTCGTTGGGCCGGCCCTGTATATGCCCAATAGGCCACGCAGGGGGGCTCTTTGCCGGAGATCTTTTCTCTGTGGTTATAGCCGGAGATGAAGTGGGTGTGTGTGGGAAATGTGGTGTATGTACAAGAGTGAGTAGAGTGTGGGGTGGATAAATGTAGAAATAACTATGGGAACTAGCTGTAATAACTTTATTAAGCGGGTTCCGTGTCATGATTAAAACCTATAATACTTGCATAAGGAGATTATAATGGTCTCATCAAGCGTAATGAGTAAGGATAGTTGTCAACATGTTTCATGCCATGTGTCATAAAGATCATGGCATTTCTTCAGGACCTAGATACCCTACCTGCTACTCATAGAGGGGTGGTTTGTATATGTGTGTTAAACCATAATACCCACACCCTCCTCAAGATACACCAACTGACCTACCCTTCGTGGATCTGGACCGATCCAGATCAACGGAGGGTAGGTCAGTTGCGCAGAGTGACCACCACTGATGAGTCGGTCGTGACACCAGTGAGCGTCCCGTGGCTCCTGAGTCTCGGTTGCTTCCCACGGCAACCGCGGTCCCTACTCAGGAGGGACCGGTTTGCAGTTGGTGTATCTTGATGAGCGTATGGTTATTATGTTTTCACACATATATACGAACCACCCCTCTATGACTAGCAAGTAGGGCATGAAACACGTTGCCACTATCCTTACTCATTACGCATGACGAGACCATTATAATCTCCTTATGCAAGTACTATAGGTTTTAATCATGACATGGAACCCGCTTAATACATTTTAATACAGCTAGTTCTACTAGTTATTTTTACATTTATCCACCCCATACTCTACTCACTCTTGTACATTTACCACATTTCTCACACACACCCACTTCATCAACGGCTATAACCACAGGGAAAAAATCTCCAGCAAAGAGCTCCCCCTGCAGGGTCCGGTAGGCATTGCAGCACCGGCCCAACAAGGAGCTGCCCATTATGAAGCATGACACCCCCGGAGTGTGTGAGGGCCCTTGCTCCTTATAGGAGCTATCCCCTTTTCCCGTTTCGGTCTCTAACCCAGTTTCCTCCCTTCTGTTAGGAACAGCACATCTCTTGATTTACAGTTCAGACCCTGGGACTCATGTGTCGGACCTTTATTTGCCCCCAGTCCACCCTTGTTGATGTGTTGCAGCAAACAGTCCAAATCGTAACCAGGATAGTCAAAATATGCAGTTTTTTTTATTCCCACAGATTTTCTAATGGAAAAAGATGTATTATTCAGGAACTTCCAGATTTAGTATTGCTGTCTGTCCTCCTGTCAAAACCTGTCCCTCTCTTCCACATTTATTAGTTTCACTTTAATTTTAGCATTTATATAGTGAATTGTGCTGTCGCGTTGACCACTTCATAGGATGTTAAAGGTACCCTCTAACATGCACCTGATTTTGTAAAATATCTGATAATCCCCAAGTAGCACTAGTGTCATGAGTTATCTGGTGATCCCCAAGTAGCACTGGTGACCTCCAAGTCGCACTAAAGAGTCATGAGGTAGGGACTTTACTAAATACCTTTACCTTTATTCACATGTGCTGCAAGTTGGCATGGAACGCATTATAGATAAGAATTGCACTAGTATATATTATGCGCAAAAACCTCTGCGGTGCTCTATTGGCAAGGACTGTAAGCGGAAGCCATTCTTCTCCAAGGCGTGCGGCCTTTGGTTCTAAATTACTATCCATCTGCCCACGCAAATCCTCCTGTGCCAATGTGAGGACCTTGGGTAGAAACCAAGGTATCACAAATGTTACATCACATTTGTATTTAAGGATCATATCAACTTATTTTTTTTTTTGCAGTTACCCGCCAGCTTCATTTTTTTATTCATTTGTAGTGCTCATTGACAGCAGAATTCTTACTGAATAACATGATTTGCTACTTGTGTATAAAAACCCTTACAAAACTGTGTAAATAGTTTGTCTTTTTAAGACCATTTCGGTGTTATTTCATAATGTAAATTAACCAAGCTACTCCTAACCCCCTGCCTTCACTATACAAAGTTGAAGAGCACACACAACTCTCGTTGCACTAGAAAAACCCACCTAAACAAATACTTCATACTAGTCCTCGTCTCATTATGTGTGCTTCTAGGGCCGTGCCAGCCACTGTTTATACTCTGTGACTGCTGCCACCCACCTCCTCACCATAGTATGCAGAGTATTTAGTTTGTGCATTGTCACTCAACTCATCAAATGTCGATCGAACTAGCATTAAATGGCAAGTCCGTTGAAGCCCTCGTAATTGGAAATTTATAGAGCTTGTACCATGCTGCTCCCATTTCCTGAACTGACCTTATCCAGAAAATGGCAAAAGGAGATGGAGGAATTTACAGTGAAAACTTATTGGAAGAACAGAATAATAGCCAGTTAGAATAAATACTCTTTCAGGCCTTGAAAAATCCCAAAAATGTTACTAGACCTGCAAGTTGAGTAACTTGAATAATTTACTCGACCAAACTGTTATGTACTTGACCGGTAAACTGGTCTCAAATTGTGCGATCATTGGCAAATATCTTATTTTACAGAGTAGCGTTTTTCTTCATTCTCACATATTAGTGCACCTTCAAATATGTGAGTTCAGCATTTCTGCTGCACAAAACAAAACTCTTTTGCGTTATTAAATAGACTAAACGTTTGCTCTTTGTGTGACAGACTCTAGCCCACATATAGGGCACACATGATCCCTGACTTACCTCTCAGTTTACACCTAGCAGTGCCAACAGGGTAAGGGCAGGTGTGTTTCTCAGTTCATGGTTAAACACTCACTTTCAATAAATATATTAATAAAAAGCATGATGCAACAGAGCACTTTCATTTAAAGACAATATATTTCCAAGAAATGGCCGAAAACCGTCCCACTATCTTCCAGATTCACTGATGTAACTATATAGTGTATTAACATTAATATGTGAAAATTGGGTTTCAGAACACATACTTCAAATGTTCTGATTTGTTTTTCATCCTATTAAAGTATTTCTTTCATCAAACAGAAGTACAAAAAATGGGCTTTCACAACGACTGAAATACATTCTTAAATGTTCGTACAGTTGCCTTATTAGCTATTTAAATGCTGGTTAGGAAAAACCTGATACCCAACAGCCTTTAATTTCACACTTCGTACAGCAGGTCAGACAGTTCACTTTAAAGAAACCTGGAACTCTGCAGTCAGAGGAGGAAAAGTAATTGTAAATGGACTTCTGACCGCTGTCTCTGAACACAGAGCAAATGTGATAAGATAAAAACAAGATTTAAAGGCATCTTTATTGCTCCTTCACTTTCTGACTGAACAGAACACCTGTACTTTGTCAACTCGCCAGAACGGTCGAGTATGTCCTAAATATAGCTCGACCTGCTAAAATCTGATTCGCCATAGCGAGTGAACGAGTAGATTTTTCTAGGCCTGTCTTTGTCATATATCCTATAGAAAATTAGCCTTAAACCATGATTATTGGCAATTTTTGCCATAAAAAATGTATTTATTGACATACTCCAAGAGCTACTGTGACAGGGAGTCTTAGGAATGTGCAGAGGATTTAGAAATGGCAGTCGAAAAGGCCCGAAGGGCAGGTAGAGCATGGTTTGCAGTGAAGAACTCGAAGTTGACAGTGAAGATGAATAAAGGGAGTGTTTATGAAGTGCAGCTTGCCAGATCGTGATCCCCTCTTGCCAGCCAAGATCAAACTGTCAAGAATAGAATCTCCACTCCAGATGACACCACAGAAGATATAACAATACAAAGTTCTAAATAACCCCCTAATGTCATGAGATCAGTGGTCGGAGTGGGCGGGATCGGCAGGGCACGGCGTACCCCTACTTCTTTAATACCATAGATTCCGTTCCCCCACTTTTTGGTTTTGAACATGCATCCCAGGACAGCAGAAATAGCCAAGGCCTGTAGATAAGGCTCGGCTCGTGGCCGTTCGGGGATGGGCGGGCGGACAGAAAAGGATTCTGTATTTTCCTTCTTGCCCAGAGAAGACGAGGACAGGATCCACTTCTGCTCTGTCGCTTCATATGCCCACCCCCTTTCTTTCTTCCTCTTCTTCCCTCTCTTTCTGTCTAGCTTCTTCTGACTTACTGAAAACTGTGACTTCAAGAAAGGGTTCTCACCCTCTATTTCCTCCTTTAGTTTATTGGTTCCCATGTGAAATGGATCCAAAAAAGAAAAAACACTTTTGCTGGAAATGTCATTTTTTTCTGACATTTTTCTAGTACAAAGTGCAGCCTTGGGAATAAAAGATTCAAAATAAGAAAACTAAATAACTAAAGCAAGACAGAGTGGTAGCAGAGTGGCCAGATTGATTTTATTCACACCCAAATACATTAGCGCCAATCTACAGAGTTTGCCAGTGAAGCACTACTTTTGTTTTCTTCTCTTTCTTTGAATAGCATTCTTTTCCCCAGGCGGTGAAGTGCACCAATTCTGGAGGTACTGCAATGTCTGACTGATAGGTTGGGTGTAAAACAAAATGTGTATTGCAGCTCTGTGTTTAGGGATGTGGTCTTTTATCATATTGCTTACGTTTTGTAAGGCTGTAAGCAATGGACATTGAAATAGGTCCATTCCGTGCCCTGTAGTCATATCCTTAACTTTTCTAGGCAAAAGCACTCACTGATTTCTGAATAGTGAGTGTGAAAGTATTAAGGTAAACATTTTGTTTCTGCTTAGATTTCACATGCTTTACTTAAATTTGCATTCCCTATGAGTGTTTGCTTTTTCACGGATGTTGTTACTTTTTTTTCCGGGCAACATATTACTCAAGTCTAATGCGTAATTTAAATTGATCCGCATCCAGGTGTTTATAGTAGGGCACAATTGGGTTGTAGCTGAAGGCAGTGCAAGTTTCTTTTAGTGGGGGAGAGGATGGGGCACTATGGCCAGAGCTGCCAAATTTTGAAACTGGGGAACCAGGTTCAGCCTTCATGACCAACCCACCAGACCACTCTCCTCAGGGAGCACAGTCCCAAGCTAGACCTTAGAAGGCGCCGCAAAACCTTAGAAGCTCTGGTATCTTAGCACCAGCAGGTCGACCCTAGCAGTGGCAAGTGTGGGTTAACCTTGAAGGCTTGTCCACCATAATCCATGCTGAAGTTCACCTCTAGTCTGTGGGCAGGTATATAAAGCAGCACACCCTAGAGCAGGGGTCTCCAACCTTTTCTGTAGTGAGAGCTACTTCTGATTAGTGAAAATCCTGATGAGGGGGGGGGGCGGAGGTTGCTCGCGACCAAGATGGCCGTTTGAGCTGTGAGCTCCGAGACACCGTCGCACAATTCAGAAATTATCCGGCAACTACACGACTCAGCAGGCGCCTAACGGCGTTTACCTGTCTCCGGAGCCGTTCCGGTGTACAAAGAACTAATCCCGACGCCTGGGCTGCCTGTGCTGACGGAGTTACGAGTCTCCGCGGTGAGCCGATTTGCCAGGCCTTGATCCCCGGTCCACAGTTGCTCAGTGAGGCGATCCGCGCCCCGAGGCTCAGGAACGCGAGATTACGGGGTGCATGCAGTGCGAGCTGTGACGAAGATTGCTCCTGGTTCCGTGGGTGCAGAGCTGGCCCCAAGATTGTCGCCTCCCTGGCGGATTGCACCTTTCCCTGGCAGCACGACGATGGGCGGCGGTGTGAGCTGCGTGCTCCCGATGCAGCGCTGATGGACTATGGCTGAGAGGAGCGGCGGCTCTCTAGAGACTACCCTGACCCGGATAGCTACTTTGAAGGGCACCAAGCTCTCCTGTTCTGACGAGCTCCAGGGAAGTCTGAACGATTGGGCCCCCCCATCTTGGGGCTGCGCGGTGCTGTAGACCCGGGCTGCCGTCTCGCGGGTGAGTGAATTTTCCGGTTGGCGGCTGCTGCACCCACGGGAGCTGACTAGTGGGGGTCGCGTGGTGAGCGTGGAGGAGAGCCTATGGTGGGATTCCGCGGGACCTGCGCTGTGGCATCCCGGACGATCTGTGGCAGCCCTAAGGCGAAAGTGCTTCCCTAACTGTCTGCTGCCCGGGTACAGACTGCCTGCACTGGCGAGTGTGTTCTCTCTGGGACCGACCTGCATGCGGCTCTGCTGCTTGTTGGCCCCGCTTGGCCCCCCTTGGGATCGCTGCAAGAATCGCTTCACGGGGCAATTAGATGCGGATCCAGCCTGCAGAGTGTGTGCTCTAGACTGGCGAAGTAGTGGCGGTCATCACTGCCTGCTGAAGCTACTACTGAGGTGTTCTTCCCAGCTGCACGTTCTTAACGTCGTTGGTCCCCTGTGCAGGACTGAGCGCTGAGAGCCTGCTTTAAAGTTTTGAGCCTGTGTTGAAACACGGGTGAACTGTATTGGCCTGACTGCTGTTGCTTCCTGCCCAACTAGGTGCTGGCTGCGCTGCCGGGTAGTGACACTGGCAAACTACTAGTGGCTGCGTGGCATATAGTATCTGGCCCCCACAGACAGCTGGGGCCCGACTGCCCAAGCACTAGGAACAGCGAGCGGCGAGGATGGGCAGAGTGGATAGAGCCCAGCCGAAGCTATCGTTTGACCACAAGCGGTCGAAGTCCCAGGACGCCTCCACTGAAGACGCGGCTAGCATGCACGGACACTCTGCTGAGGAGACGCACCCGGATATCCATGGCATGCTGGTTGCGATGGAGAAGAGTTTGCAGAACGGTATCTCCGCACTGGGCACCAAGATGGATGCACTATCCTACAGGATGGACCGCGTGGCTGAGAGACTTGATAAGCATGCTGAAAGGCTGGACATGTCTGAGCACAGGATAACAGAGGTAGAAGAGGCGCAAACCCCTTTAGACACTGAACATACACAACTCGGCAGAGTCCTGCGGGTCTTACAAGATAAAACTGTAGACTTGGAGGCGCGCTCTCTGCGCTGTTACCTTAGAATTACTGGCCTGCCGGAGACCACCCCAACTGGCAACATGGAACAATTTATAGAGAAACTGCTCATGACTCTGCTTGGTAACGAAATATTCTCCGTAATGTTTGTGGTGGAAAGGGCGCATTGATCCCTGGGACCACGCCCGCTTCCAGGAGCGGCCCCTACGCCGATCATCGTAAAACTACTCAACTACCGGGACAGGGATTTCACGCTGAAGACGGCAAGGGAGAAGCAGCCTTTAAGATATGAAGGTTCCACGATTTCCTTGTTCCCGGACTTTACAATCCGAGTACAGGAAGCACGCCGCCAGTTCTCTCCAATGAAGAAACAGCTTTGGGACCTCGGTATCGACTTTGCCATGCTATACCCAGCTAGACTCTGGGTTAATAAACAAGGCCGTTCTCACTTCTTCACCGACCCTAAGGCCCTGCAGAAGGCTCTGAAAGACTGGTCCAAAGAACAGAGTCATACCCCTGAGCAGCAACTGCTTGATGAAGCGGCGGGAGGGCAACTGGATGAACAGGACTGAATGATGGGCGTCACCTACAGACGATAAGTACTGTGTTGCGGCTGGGTTTGGGGTGCGGTTCTCAGAGAGTTGGGACCTGGGTGCTGGTAGTTTTAGAAAGGGCATAACTCTGCCCCAGCTCTAAATACGACCATTACATGTTACTTCTGTGGTAAACCCCCAGAGTGTTGCCAGGGGGGGTCGAGACTTGGGATCAGGTTCCAGACTGTGGTTCACTTTGGGATGACTCCCACAGGGCACTTACGACTTGCCCGTTGTTACGCCCTAGTCTACACATAACTGATATGTTGCCAATCTTACAGAGTTAAAGTCCCCTACCGTTGGTGGGATCATGGATTCACCTAGTTATGTAGTTGCACATTAAAGCTTTGATGATGCTCGGAGTATGGCCCTATCTAGGCCGGATAGTACTCATTGTTAGGCGAGCAACATCCGCCCACAAGTGAATCACACTTGGGAGGGTTTTTTGATTCCTGGGGGTAAGGGGGGTGGAACAGGAGTCTGTAGAGAAGCACTGCGGCCAAGTTGGGTATGGCCTGACGTGGGTGGGGGGAGGATGGGTTATGAGGAATGTGATGATGTTCTTTATGGTTGATGTTTTTTATCAGATTGCACATGGTGTTCAAGACAATTATTTGCTGCACAGGTCAGGTTGTAGATTATGCTCCAGTCACTACAATGGTGGGACCCAGCAGCATTAGTGGAAGCGTGACAGTTGACACCCTCCGAGCGCTTACATGGAATGTTAGGGGACTTAGGTCTGCAGGATAGGAGACACGCCTCAGGTTTCACCACTCATGCCTGAGGGGTGTTGACCTGGGTTAACCCCAGATCTTCCTACTCTCTAGCCCCACTAGCCACGGACAAAGATGGTAGATATACGATCACCAGATGCCAAGGCAAGGGCTTGGACCTAGTAATTGTGAATATTTATGGCCCCAATTACGATTGCCCCAAATTTTATGATACCCTGGCGAACACTGTCAGGAACTACACAGAGGGCCAATTTCTCTGGGGAGGAGATCTCAACCTAGTCAGAAACCCTAGCCTGGACCGCTCCGGGAGACCCGAAAGGCGCACCTCTGCTGCCGCTAGAGTGCTGGAGGGAGCTATGGTCAGGCTGGACCTACGCAATGTCTGGCGCATGCGACATCCGAGCGAAGGGGGTTTTACACACTACTCAGCCTATCATAACCTACATACTCACATTGACTATTGGTTAACTTCCTCGCTCCTAAGCGATAACGTACGAGGGTGCAAAGTACTCCCTCGATCTTTATCGGAACATTCCCCCCTCCTATTAGTGCTGGCCACTCCTAGGAAGTCCATCCCGCCTTTCACATGGAGATTCCCACCCTATTTACGGCTGGATTCGGCCTTTAAAGAAGAACTTGCTGAAGCAATAGAGACTTTCTTCACAACTAATGTGGGATCTGTTATAGCTTCCAAGTCATCTGGGAGGCCTTCAAGATATATATTCACGATAGCTAAACACTCCGGGGTCCTCCGATCCATTCGACAGCGCCTCGCTGACCTAGAAAGGAAACTGGGAGTCTTAGAACAAAGTCAACTAGAGAACCCAGATGAAGCGATGTCACTGGAAATTAAGGAATTGCTGGGGGAATAGCAAGATGCAGCTGACGCTGAAGTTAAACACTTAGGTAAAGAGCCACTGCACGGGCATATGGCGAAGGTGAAAGGCCGGGTGCTGTACTAGCGCAACTGCTCAAGAAGAGACGCTATAACACTCAGGTCACTGAACTCAAAACGGCAGAAGGTTATACGCTAACTGAGGAAGCTGAAATTGGTGAACGGTTTAAGCAATTCTATGCTGAGTTATACACTACTCACTCTATTGGCACGGAAGAGGAAATTCTAGATTATCTCGCCCATATTAAACTGCCGTTCCTCACTAACACACATTGAGAGTTCCTGATGAGGCCTATAAAAAAAGATGAAATCTACTGGCCCTATCGGGTATGAAAGCCGGGAGTGCCCCTGGAGTGGACGGCCTCACAGTAGCCTTCTAAAAGGCATTCCTCGATCTTTTAATCGCACCCCTTTCTGAGCTCTTTGACGACATGTGCGTCTCAGGCACTATGCCCCCTACGATGAGAGAGGCCGTTATAGTCGCTATCCTTGAACCGGGTAAGCCGCCGGAGGAGTGTGGATCCTACCGCCCTCTCTCTTTGCTTAACGTTGACATGAAAATATTTGCTAAAATTCTAGCTAATCGATTAGTCCCCCTCGCTCAGATACTAGTGGCCCCCAAGCAAGCTGGGTTTGTTCCGGACAGAAACCTCACCTACAATCTGCGCACTGTGTGTGGGGCCTTACAACATACCCGGCAAAACTCAAAGGCGGTCGCGGTGTTCCTCGATATGGAGAAGGCCTTTGACTCCCTAGAGTGGCCCTTTATGCGACACATCTTAACCAAAATGGGACTGGGCACAGTCTTCATACAATTGATAGGGGCGCTCTACAACTCTCCCTCTGCCAGAATTAAAATAGGAAATCTGGTGACAGATCCCATCGCCATTACCAGAGGGACGAGACAAGGTTGCCCGCTCCCTCCCATATTATATGCTATAGAGGCCGAACCTCTCGCCTGTGCCCTGAGAGAGTATCACAGCCACAAGGGCATTACATTCCCTAAATGTGTGCTTATAGTCTCCCCCTACGCGGACGACACATTACTATACGTCCGCAATCCGGAACGTAATCTCTCTTCAGTCTTGTGGGAGGTGGAGCACTTCGGCACACTGTCGGGACTGCGAGTCAACTGGCCTAAGTTCATAGTCTTCCCACTTTCACCAGCCACAACTCTCTTCGAACTAGACTACCCACTACAGTGGTCCACGGAGGCGATTAGATACTTGGGTATCCAGGTTCACTCATATTCGGAGACGGTATTTAGGGAAAACTATGGCACTGCTGTCAGCAGATTAGACGACGATGTTGAAAACTGGATTAGGTTGCCTCTGTCCCTGCTGGGTCGAATTTCAATCATGAAAATGGTTGTGCTACCCCGGTTTCTGTTTCTTTTCACAAATATCCCAATGGTTTTGCCTAACTCCTTCTTCCAACGAATCACAACATTGATGATAAAATTAGCCTGGGCGGGTAAACAAGCGAGGGTTAAATAGCAGACACTTACCTTACCATACCATTTGGGAGGGTTGGGCGCACCAGACTTAAACTTATACTATAGAGCCTCGCAGTGTGCTCACGCTTACTACTGGTGTCATGGCCCACTGGACGCCCCACACCTCCATATAGAAACGATCATTGCTGACCCACTGCCACTACCGGCCATGATATTCGAAGCCGCAGATCGCAGAACAGGGATACTTGATTCCATAAATGCAACTCGACATGCCTGGCATTACTTACTACAATTTCAGGCTAGAGTTATACTTTATTCTCCAGCCATGCCAATTGAATGGTCCCGCTGTTGCTGCTGTGCAGAGACAAAGGGGTTATCCGCGCGCTAATTTCACTGAACATCCTGACGGCAGGCGACCTATTCCACAATGGGGTAGCCAAAAAGTGGGAAGAACTTGAGCACCAGGCTGCCGATAACACTCTGCTCCCGCAGTTCCAATTCCACAGAACCCGACACGCACTACGCAACATATTGGGGGACGACCTTCAGAAACCCCCTGAATTGCAGGAACTGACCTATACTATCAAAGCGAAGTCGCCCCGCAAGATTGTTTCTAACATTTATAAGTTGTCAATGTCCCATAGGGCACACCATTACACGAAAGCCAGGCTAGACTGGCAGCGGGATTTGCAGCGGAATATCGATGACCCTATGTGGTCTTATTGTTGTTCTAGCACACGGCGTGTTTCCTTGAACAGCAGACACAGGCTGATCCATTTTAAATCCTTAAACAGAGTATATCACACGCCGGAGAGGTTACACAGGTATGGGTTGAGGGAAAATTCAGCTTGTGAGAGATGCAATGAGCAGACCGCAGATTTCTTGCATTTGGCCTGGTCCTGCCCGGGAATACACACATTTTAGGAATCTGTTTTTAGTGAACTGGGGAAAATAACTGACTCAACACTACTCCCAGACCCAGCATTAGCACTACTGGGATATTCTAAGCAGACGCCCAAGGAGGTTCGAAGGATGGTTGACATGGGGCTGCTACTAGCAAAGCGCAGAGTGGAGATTAGCCGGTCACGAGGCCCTACACCCACTATGGCACAGTGGTCACATGACATGCTGTATTGTAGTACGCAGACTGAGAACTTCAGTGAACTTCTACTCTCCCGGAGTCGGCCTGAGAACTTCGGGGGGCTTTACACAACATACCTGTCCACTAAAGAGACTGACGTGACTGATTCTGGTAATGCCATACAAGTCGGTAACACTCCTACTCCTGCTATTTAGCTTGCCTGTGCCACCTCTATTCAGACGCAAGATACGAGGCGTCATGCGGCTCCTTCATATACGTTTCCAATGCAACGCTCCTGCAGAGCTGGGAGGGACTGCACCGCTAGAATCAGTACAGTACATGGGTATTCCACCACAGCAATATACAAATTTGTAGCTTATGTATGTACTATGTATTCTTGTAGTCAACTGATCATACTGTGCGCAACAGGCTTTTGTTATGCTGTAACACCGTGCATCGAGATTGTTATGTATAAAAGCTTTATAAAAATTTTAAAAAATAAAATAAAATCCTGATGAGCTACTGAAGGCCAAGCATTGTTCCCAAAGACCCCCCCAAAGCCCAGCTTCATTGACTTGCACAGTGCACACGCACTGTTAAGTGTACAGCACCCAACCCAGGATTCATATGTTCCTGTTGCAAACAACGCTGTGTAATGTAGAGTGCCCTAGGCTGGTCGGATGCCTCAATTGCTTAAGGTCCTGCCCGGAGAGCTACAGGAACAGGCTTGAATTCCAGAAGGGCCTTCTTTGCCTGTCATCCTTATAGGCCCATAATGTGTTTTCTGTCCTGTAACCGTTACACCTGTCATTCAAGCACCTGATGCAGTCTGTTTGTTTAGTTGACCAAGGGGCATATGTATCAACATCTCCATTTGCGATTCTCAAATTGCGATTTTTTGAGAATCGCTATTTGAGAATTGCAAAACGGGATGTATTGCGAAATCGCAATTAAGGAATACCTTCCCATTCATTCCTATGGGCCAGGAGGCCCATAGCAATGAACGGGAAGTCCTTCTCAATTTGCGATTCGCTATTTGCTAATCGCAAATTGAGAATAATTTCAAAGGTGCAAGGGTGTCATGATGACACCCTGATGCACCCCTGAAATCAGCATCTGTGCACATATAGCGCACATACATGCCCTAAGGGCATGTATGTGCACCACATGGCACTTTGAAATATGCAAAAAAGTGCATATTTCAAAGAAATCGCAATTTACCACCAACTTGAAGTTGGTGGTAATTTGCGATTTCTTAAGGAGAAATCGCACAACTTGGGTGCGTGTTACATCGCATTTAAGAAATCACAATTTGCGATTTCTTAAATGCTTACGCAAACTTAAGAAATCGCAAATTTAGCGATTCCTTAAGATTGCGAGGCTGAAATGCCTCATACATCTCCTTTCGCGATTTTGTATTCGCAAACGCTGTTTTTTTGCGATTCGCAGCGTTTGCGAATACAAAATCGGTTGATACATATGCCCTCAAATGAATTTTCTACTGTTCACGTCAGAACAGGCTACAGGAGATATAAAAAGCAGGGGTCACGCCAAATTTTTGTCACAGTGCAGTAAAACCATCAAAAGCTCCTGGTGCTCTGGTTTTGAAAAACTTGTAAGGTGATCTGGGTGAGACTGGGGGTGTTTAAGGCGAACTCTCCATTGGAGAGTATATGAAGCTTGGCAGTCAGAGGTCAGTAGCAGATCCCTTGGAGGGCCAAAGGAAGCTTGTTGCAGCCCTGCCTTGAATTGGCTCAGGCAAACAGCAGACAGGTGCATGTTGTAAACACCACCACCCGAACAATGCACACAATACCATAGTGTTGTAACTCTGCCACTCCAGTGGTGCAAATCTTAACATAGTGCCAGATTGTGTGCGCTTTATGCCACAGTGTTGCAACTGCGACATCTGAATGGCAGAGCTCTTTAATCAGCCGTCCGTCGCCTGGACCAGTGCAGATTGTACCACAGAGTGGCTACTTCTCCACCTGGACTTCAGCCCACATCGCGCTGTAGTCCGTTTTTCCAGCCCCCTAAAAAGATCCTTGTCTGGGTTTTTAGTGATAAACAGCTAGTGTACCTGGTTTGCTTTAAAGAAACATCTATGAGTCATTAAAGAGACAAATACCTAACTTAAATAACACACAAAATATATCAATATCCACCATCGGGCTTCTAAGCACATATCCAACACTTTGTGATCTCAGGACGTATTGACATATACTTTGATTACCAGCAAAGTCCCTTATATGCAAAATTCGCCCTGAGCACTTGCATTGCATTTCCCATCTTTATTCTGGTGCTAATGATAATGTGTTAACAAGACGGATGCAGGAACTTCATTTTACGTTTTTTGGGGCTGAAAAGAAATGTAAAGTAAAGTTGCAAGAGGTATTTTATTTATTTTTAAAAAATCCCTGTGTAATGCTGTTTTCATTTAATAAAATGTTTCACTTTTTTTCTTTTATATAAATAACCTACCTCTTCATTTTACATTTATCACCTATTTCGACAATAAGAGTTTCACATGGATATCTATATTTAAAATAAAGTACCTCTTGCACGTTGACCACAAACCAGCATCAGGGCCCTTCTGCTGCCTGTCCCAGGTTGTGCTCTTCGGGCCAGGGGGCCGAGCACTACACCACTTGCACTGCAGAATGCAACTGCAACAAACCCAACCGGATTCCTGGGCCTTCCAAGGCTCCGGTGGCAAGACACTCTCCTCCAGCTGCAGAGATTGCTCATTATAGAAGTGCAGCGTGGGCAGCAGAAGGCAGGCCGATCGGTTCCCAGGGCCAGCCTAAAACTGCTGTTCAGGGGCGGCTGGTGACATTTGAAAGAGGTAGGGCGTAAAATGATTGGCATACTGCACCGTTGCGAGCGAGCGTAGCGAGAGAGCCCGAAACACCATAAGGGGTATGCATTTTGTTATCCAATGCACGCACCCAAAAAGCAGGTATTTCAGTACCTCCAGGAATAGTGTGCTTTCCCACCCAGGGAAAACATGGTTGTTCAAAGAGCGAAGAGGCAACAAAAGAAGGGCTTCACTGGCAAACACTAATGTGGCGCTAATGTGTTTAGGTGTGAATAAATCAATATGGCCACCTTGCTTTAGTTAGTTAGTTATTTCTCATATTTTGAATGTTTTATTTCTCTCTACCCTGAGGCTGCACTTAGAAATTGAAAAATGTCAGCAAAAGTCTCCGTTTCCAGCAAGTGTTTTTCTTTTTTGGATCCATTTCACAAGGAAGCAAATAAACGAAAGGAGGAAAGAGAAGTTAATACCTGTTTCTTGAAGTCTCTACTACATGAGGAGGAGCGAGACAGAGAGGGAAGAGGGGGAACAAAGGAGGGGGAAGGCAGCTGCCAGCAGCGGGAGAACTGGACTCAAGCAGTGACTTACGACGACAGACAGCGCTATAAAAGACATGTGTTGAGCGTAGCGTCCAATACCTACTTCAAAATGAACATCACCATGCTAGACTCAGACTAGTACTGGTCACAACGGAGGAGCACACTGCCACATAACAAGAGACATATAATGTTCAGAATAGTAATATAAACAGAAATATGTGTGTGAAGTCAGACTGAATTTTATAATAATATCATGCCAGTTTTACGTGCACTTATAGAAATACTTACCAACACATGGATGGCCCCGTAGCGCTTTGGGAATCTAGGCACCCTTTGCTGTTTTGGCATTCATGGCGACCAGAGCACAGGAAGGTGACATGTAGCTTACCGACTAATGTGGGTGAGATTGCTCCTGGAGCTAACTGCTGGCATCAATGTGTGCCCTACGAGTCACAGGTTCCAAACACTGCAGGGCCAACGAGTGACTCTGGACCTAGCAGGTTCAGCTTTTTATTCGCGATGTTTCCACGACTATATGTCTTCCTCTGAGGCCAGGAAAGAGCTCGAAGGTAAATACCACCGGTACCGGTTTGATCCGGACCTTGGTCCCTAGAAGACCGGGAGAAATGCAGGTACATTCAAGGTAGACCTGCATGGTTCGTGCACGAAGCAGTTAAAAAAAAGAAAAAATGTGAGAATATTTCCGAAGTATTTGTTATATCAGGGATGAACGCTGAGGGCTTGATATTCAATCGGAAAGAGTGGTGCCGAATAAATTCTCCAAAAGCGACCTGACAGGAGAAATCGCCTATGCTAATTAGAACGGGGAGAGATGATACAACCAATTCCTACCGTAAAAGGGTATTTTCTGCAATGCAACATGAACGCAGCATACTGTTAACAAACAACCAGTAATCAATCACTCATGAGTCAAAGTGTAGCCCGCGCTTGAAGCGCCTTCTTTCAACAATGGCGACCAAAAGAACTCCTTGCATGCGAACACGTACCCAGGCATTAACATTCAGCCAGTTGTGGGTCTGCAGAAGGAACAGCTGCCACTTAGGTAATGGTAACACCAGTCATTACCAATGGTGAAAAACTCAGCTGGCAAGCGCTGTATAAAACAAAAGGTAGCTTGGAGCTTCATAGCACCTATTGTTTACAGCATTTAATATATGTAGGTAAGATTCTTCGATGTGTTGTGCACGCTTCACACGAGCCTATGCATAAATTGCAAAACGAAAGCAGGTCGCGCGGGGTGGGGGGCCGAGGGAGAATAAAATTAAAATTAAAACAAAAACTTACCTGACCTGACCGCCTCTGCTCCTGGTCCGCGTTGGCGCCTCTGCCCCCTTCAAACCGGAACACCACGTCAGCACACTGGAGTGGCAACCCCTCAGCCAATCCTGGCCGAGGGGCTCCTAATGGGCATGCGCAAGGCAGTGAAAACACAAGTACGCATGACTGGGCACGGGCTAAAAATTACTCTCCATGCCCACTCCTGCGCACTTGTGCTGCCTTTCCCTGGCTTGTCTGACAATGCATGTCAGTCAACATGACGCCGGACCGCCCACGGTCCGACGTCATGCTGACTGACATGCATTGTCAGTTCTCCCCACCCTCGGCGTCTCTGAACTTAAGTAAACTAAGTTCAGAGACAACGAGGAGGGAGCTGCGGGCGCGGGCGGGTGCGGGGGCGGGGGGGCAACACCCCAACGCCCCAATGGACGCACCGCGCCTGCTGCTGTTGCCGGGCTTTTAGCACTGACGTCACCCCGCGACCCGCTCAGCTAAATTGAATCCAGCCAATTGTGAGCAGCGTATTTGGGTGAGGGCGGGTACGTACTGCAAGAGGCCTAAAATAAAGAAAACAATAACGGCAGGCCACATTTAATGCAGGGCATCAAACTGCACTAAAATGAATGTTCGGAACATGAACTACTCACAGGGTCTCGGCGAGCTACCGGTAGTTCGCAATCGACCGGTTGGATACCCCTGCCCTAGAGCAACAGTGACTCTGTCACTGAGGTCACTGGACCCTTGAGCAGGGCGGCTCTAGGGCGGTGCGACCAGTGCGATCTGACTTTGTGTGGGGGCTTGATGTTTGCAAGTATATTATGTTTCTAAAAGCACTTGCAGCCTCTTTCCTGGCCTCCAGCAATTTTCGGCAACAATAAAAAATGTCATGATAACTCCTGTGATTAATGTTCTTCCTAGGGAGAGATCTTGAGGAAGTTTTGAATCATGGAAAGGTAGCACAGTTCGTTAATGTGCCTGCTGCAAAAAACATGAAGGATGCAAATCACAAAGTGCACATAATGTACATAGGTCAGTGGGTTACTGCTTTTGTCAGAGATACCTTTGTTACTTGCAGTTTATAAGTTAAAATCCTAACATAGTACAGTGAGCTATTAACTGTCATCTAAGAGCTGCATGCACACTGCAAGGTATAAATTAGAGCGTTATGTTTTTTATCCCCAGTCTTTGATTATCCAAATGTTGCAAAAAGTTTTCATTTGGATATAAATCAATTCTGATTATTAAAGAGAACTCCCAACCATGGTATTAAGTTTTAAATTCTGACTTTGTGTTTCTCCAGACCAATCACTATTAAACTATACTGCCTACTGGTATGGTTGTCATGTGACACCTACACCTTGTGGTCCTTATTCTTATGTAACATTTTCTATACAGTGATTTACACACATGTAATTGATTGCCTCTGTGTAATATGTAAAGTGCTCTGACACCCTAGACTAGTATGAGTGATTGGCTGTGTAAATCAAATTAAATGCATCTGAGAGAGAGTGTGGTTATGTACACTTGAGGGGGACTGTTAAAGGGTGGAACTGAGGGAATCCGTGGTGGAGGGAGTCATTGGGGGGGAATCAACAAACATTTTCGCACAGGGTTCTACCAGCACTAAAGCCGGTCCTGCCCTTGAGGCCAGTCCGCCTCACCCATTGGTACATCCGTTGGCCTTGTTTCAGCAGTAGTAGCTGCAGCTCACCAGGGATTGACAATGCAGGATTTGCACGCACACCAAACTAAGTTCGCCAACTTCAGTCTCTCTGCTTCATGCACAAGCACTTTTAACATGTGCTGCCAGCTTTGGGGCCACTGGAATTATTCAGCAAAGAAGGACAAAATTATGCTGTGGTGTTGACTAAGATATGCAGCAAAAAAAAGACTGCAACATTATGGAGTATATTTTCTGATATTTTATTATTTTGACGTTTGTACACATGCTAACAGTCTCTGGAAAGATTTTGCCTTATTAGTACCAGTATAATATAAAGATGCAGCAGTTAGAAAGGTGATCAGTCAACCTTTGCAAAGGGCCGTGCACTTTGCAGCAACACAACTTTTGATCCGTTTGAGGTACAAATAATTTATTAGTTAAAATTGGCAGATTATGCGGCAGATCTTGTATTATGTGGCAAATATGGCAAAGCCATAATTATATAGCAAACACTTGCAAACTGGGATATTTTACCATTTAAGTTGAAACTGCTCGTGACAAAAGAGAGAAGTGCTGATGACAGAAACTCCATGACTCTAAGACAAAGGGCTTCTGCTTCCACTTTTAAGCGTATTTGGGACATTCTGTGATTGGAAACATATGTGAATTTATTTTAATGTCAATAACTCATATTAAACCTTAAATAATCATGTGTACATAAACATAATAAGCTGTAACTGGGCAGTAAAATGCCAAACATATACAAAAAATTTGAATGTTTTGCGCATTCTGGCCACACCTCTGATTCCACCCACTGATCCAATCCTTGGGTTATTCTCGCCCTCTGATTCTCCGCCCACAGTTCCCCTAATTTTTTCCCCCCACTTCGACCACTGCATGGGATGCGATAATGGCATTTATTCCAGAACTTTTCCCGATACCAAAAGGAAGTGATCTGTTGTGTAACCATTATTGCCGCAATGTGCACTCTTGTAATTATTTTTGTCTTATATGCTTCCTCCTTCCTCGATCCTGGTCACGCCTCTACCGTCGAGCCTGAAAGAAAGAAGACAAGACATTCAGAGCTCTCTCCGGTTCTCGCGCTAGAGACATTCTTCTGCAGAAACATTACTAGAATCAACAATTGTTCACTGTAAAAACAAACCAGTTTTCTTTCTTTTGTGTTTATAATTATGGTTAATTTAATGACTGCCGACTTAAGTGGTATATGAAATACCGTATTTTATGATAAATGCAAAAACAACAGTTGATGAACAGAATGCAGAACAATGTCATACATTCACCCCAGTACAGAGATCTGGGCCTAAATCCATTGTTTTTTTGCTCACCATGCCATTCCAGTTTGAACCCAGCCCTATGCAAATCAGTCTTGACCCTGTGCCTCATGGGAAAAGTCCAGCCCGAACTGCCAAGCCAGGTCCTCCCTGGACTGGAAACAAGCTTCCTAGGACCAGTTTTGGGGTTTCACCCCTCTTCAGCCAGGATAGCTTGATTCCAGTGGCATGGAGAGCACGGGGCCCACGTCTGGGCATACCCGCCCCACTCGGGGTGACAAATGCAAAAACAACAGTTGATGGACAGAATGCAGAACAATGTCATACATTGATCCCAGGTTCTGGGCTCACTGTGCAATTGGAATCACGCTATCCTGGCTGAAGAGGGGTGAAACCCCGAAACCGGTCCTAGGATGCTTGTTTCCGGTCCAGGGAGGAACTGGCTTGGCAGTTCAGGCTGGACTGTTCCCATGAGGCACAGGGTCAAGACTGATTTGCATATAGCCAGGTCTAAACTGGGGTGGCATGGTGAGCAAAAGAAAGATGGATTTAATCCAGATCTATTGACTGGGGATGAATGTTTTGATTTGTTCTGCATTCCGTCAATCAATTGTGTCTTTTGCTTTCTCGTCGTATTTTATGAAAAAGCTTCACATCAGCAAAGCTTCTTCAAGTGTCACAACACAAGAACAATAGACTATGAACCAGTAGCACTTTGTATCAGTGCTACTTATTGAGCATTTAAGTAGTAATAATGAAAGTAAAAACTGTCTGGGAGGAGATGCTAGGAGGCCAGAACAATGCCTCCTTAAGTAAACTAGAAAGAGTAAGGGTCTCTGGGATCTAAGTAAAGTATTAGGCTCACATGGAGGGCTGAGGACAGGAGGGTAACAGGATGCAGGAAGATCCACTCTTGCTCTGCCAGAGCAACAACCGATCAATCGCTTTGTCGCTCACCCTCACATGTGAATGGTGCCTTTAAGGCAAGGGCCAGAGCAACCCAAATAGAGCTCACCTGAGCATTTAAGTATAAGGTGCAAACTCATTTTGCTGGGACTTAACTCAATGTCAATTACTCTTAGGAAATATTGAAAACTTTTTGTGTATTAAAAGAACAGAATACCATGAAGCAACGTCAAAAATACTTCTTGTATGAAGGTCAGAGTTTATTGTTCCATTATGTTGTCCTCAAACATATTATTTTATTCACTAGTGTGAGGACTCCTAGTACATGATTTTCTCGCACTACAGTGAGAAGACTCCTTGTTCAATAGCTGAGTATCTTAGATAGGTATTTAATGCTTGGTTTTCACTCTCTATCCTTGGCAATTGCAAAACATACCTGTTGTGAGTAACATTTGTATTTTTATTACAGTACATTCCTTGGCCATGCATCCTGGTATTTGGTAAATGCTTGCATGTTAAGTGTCATCATAATCACTGTGATGTCTACAAAACCACACACTTGTTGGTAGGTCAAAACCGAATTAGAGGCTAGATGTTTCACTGAAGATATACTTTATTTAATTATTATTATTTGTTGACAGAAAAGAACTGAATTTTGCGCATGTCTGAGTTCATTTTGGTACATGTCCTGACAACCACCTCTGACACCTGAACCCACATCTTCTGAACTCAGTGATACTGGCACCAAGAAATCCAGTTTGAAGAATTGTATTTTTCTCTTTTCTTTGTTTATCCCATCCCCCCTTTCCCTTGAGAAATTTCAAAGGGGCTGTGTGTATTTCATCCTTCACTTGACAGTTTTCACTGGGATTTGGGGAAATAACTTCGCCCCATCGGAATCGCCTGGAGTTCAGGTGGGTGGCTGGCGCATAACACTTAAAGACAAAACACTTGCTCAACCTCAAGGGTACCCCAAAGCGCTGTTCCCAGTTCCTCTTCAGATACACCTCCCTCCTCGCCCTCCTATCGACCTTCGGCCCTGTTGGGTAGCGGGTCAAATGCTCCACGCATTGCACAGGTAGCAACCCTCTTACCATTACCAACCTCTCTATCAAGGCACCCTGGAACACCGCAAATCCTCAGTGACCAACTCCCCCTATGGAGCCTCAGACCCATCAGGCACTCAACGAGACCCTTCCCCCAGTCAGTTTCCTCCACACAACTTCTACACCTCCTCCAGCAAACAGACTTGGTGGCACGCCTGGACCAACTCCACCCTCTGGAACCTCTCAATACCGCCACTGACCTATCTGGCACTCAACGAGACCCTTCCTCCCCGCCAGTTCTCCCCACACAACTTCTACCTCTTCCCCAGCACCTTGACTTGGTGGCACGCCTGGACAATGCATCCCTCCAGCTGCACCTTCTCACCCACGAACTTCATGATCTAAAAGCTCTCTCATTGGAACATCTTCCCCAGATAGGCTCCCTCCTCTCCTATACGAATCTGCCCAGAGCCCCTGCTAGTGCTAGCATTAGAGCTCGCCTTGACTAAATCTCTCCCCTCTCTATCTCTAAAACAGTACCCCTACCTAACGCACCCTCCCGCCCCAGAAGATCGCTGGCCGATCTCACGCTCAACGATATTGATGACATACTCAACTCTTACTCGCTTATCCTAGAACTCAACAAGATTCCTACGGGGTAAATCCAAGCCATTCACCCAAACCCGAACAGAGAACCCCCCCCACAACCATAGAGTCATAAATAACGACAACCTCATGAGAGTGAACATCATACAGACTCCACCCCTCCTTACACTGGTACAACTTAAATGTGTACTACTCAACTGCAGGTCAGCCAGCAAACACGCCTCCGATATCTTCGACCTCATCCAACACAATGTGATAGACATCATCATCCTCACTGAAACTTGGCTCAATTCCTCTTCCACTCCTATCCTAGACCTCCTAGTGCCCCCTGCCCACAACATAATTCGTCTAGATAGAGCTTTGAAACTGGGAGGTGGCTTAGCCTGTATACACTGGAGCACTCTCGCGGTCTCCCTCTCGGAGTCTTCTACGCCATCATCATGCGAAAACCTTTGTCTCAACTTCTCCAGTAACAATCACCCGGTTTGCAAATTACACACATTCTATCACCCCCCTGGGGATAACCTCCCCTTCATCGAGCAATTAATGGAAATCATCTCTGGCAATGTCGATTCCGTTCTGTCCCACATCTACCTCAGTGATTTCAACCTCCACTGGTCGAACCCTAAAGCTGTAACATGCCTCAAATCTTTCTTTAGTGATCAAGAGCTGATTCAACATTGTGACCGGCCAACCCATAATAAAGGAGAAACTCTGGACCTCATCATCACCAAAGGACACATCATCACAATGGATACCATCACCCCTTGTGATTGGTCCGACCACCACAGCATCTTCTTCCATATTAACATGGTGGTGTCTCTAAGGAAGGGTTAACCAACGAAATCGAAGATTTGGAAAAGGGACCTCAGAGATATCAACACAGTCGATCTAGCAACCCACTGTAAACTTGCCCTCTCCTCCCAAGTCGACATGTCTGAGGTTCATGTACTCACCGACTTCTACAACTCTACTATCTCTAGCATAATGGATTCTGTTGCTCCACTCCAACAAAAAAATGCCTCAACAAAAACATCCAAACCATGGTTCAACTACAACTTAAACTCGAAACGTCGCAACCTTAGGGCTATCGAAAGAACCTGGAGATCCAAACCATCTGCGGACCAACAAAAAATCCTTCGAACGGTTAGGAGCTCCTATAACAAGCAAATCAAGAGAGCTAAGGTGGACTATTTCAGATCCCAACTTAATCATGCCGCATATCGCCCCAAGAAACTTTTTGAACTGGTTAAACAACAATCGGTGGAAGCACCAAACTGCCCTGACTCTGAAGTCAGCCCCCGCTCATGTGATGATCTGGCTGCTTTCTTTACTGAGAAATCAAGACTCATCAATATTGAACTGGATACCAAGGGGGCTCTACTGCTATCTAATGGGTCTACTCCCCGCCCGGCCCTAACGGACAAGATCGAACCGATGAGCCTGGGCATCAAGAACAATGCCTCCTGGATCACATTTACCCCCCTCAGTAAAAGAGACATTAAAAAGGTTCTTCAGAGTATCAACCCTTCTAATCACTTCAGTGACCCGTTGCCACCTTTCATCTTCAAAGAAATCAAGGATATGGTCTCTCCCATCTGGAAAAAGATTGTCAACGTGTCTTTGTCACAAGGCACGATCCCAGAGTGCCTAAAAGCAGCTCAGGTAACACCCATATTAAAAAAAAAAAATCCGCAGACAGCGCTGACCTTAACAACTTCCACCCTATCTCTAACATCCCCACACTCGCCAAACTCCTAGAAAAATGCATCCAATCACAACTTTGTGCTCACATCGATAATTTCCATCTCCTAGACCAACATCAATCTGGCTTTCGTAGTGGGCATAGCACTGAATCGGCTCTCACTCACGTTATGGATGATATTCTAAAACTGGTTGATCAAAATGAATCATGCCTCCTTATCCTCCTTGGCCTTTCCTCTGCGTTTGATACAATTAAGCACGACAACCTCCTATCCATTCTAGAGCACAGGATGGGTCTGTCTGGTTCGGTGTTGCAATGGTTCTCGTCCTTTCCTCCAGTACAGATCCCAAAGAGTGAAGGCGAATCACTCTCTCTCTCTCAGCCATCTCCAGTATCCATGGGTGTCCCCCAAAGGTCCGCCCTATCTCCCATACTCTTCAACTTGTTCTTGGAACCATTAGCTAATGCACTAAATTCCATGGACATTCTCTTCCACATGTATGCCAATGACACCCAACTCTACCTGACAATCTCCTCCCTGGATAACATCACATCACTCAACACTATCCTACTGACTACTCAAAACTGGTTAACTGTGAACCACCTCCTGCTCAACACCTCTAAAACAGAATTCCTTCTCCTCTCTCCTTCAAATCACACTCCTAAGGTAGACCTCTGGATGAACCACCTCACCACCTTCAACTGCCCCCCCCTCATTATCGACTCAGATAAATCCCTCGGAATCACTCTGGACAAGCGCTTGAACATAAAGACTCATATTAGCAATGTGTGCAAGGGAGCTAACCACCTGTTGAGGATACTCCGGAATCTCAAACCTTTCCTCCCACAAGCTGACTTCAAACATGTGGTCCAAGCGCTTGTTTTGCCAAGACTAGACTATGGCAGCGCTACGCTCTGTGGTCTCCCCAAATATACCTTGGCCTCATTTAGGGCCGCATTGAATGCGGCGGCCAGAATGGTTACGGGTACCAAAAGAAATGCGCACATCTCCCCAGTCTTGAAATCCCTAAATTGGCTGCCCAACGAAGCAAGAATACAGCTAAAGATTGCTCACCTATCGCACAAAGCCCACCATTTCATAACCCTCAGGTATCTAGCGCAAAAGCTAGAACTATCCGGAGGGGGTAGACCTTCTAGGAGTGCCAACTCTCTCCGCCTGAAACCTCAGCTCTTTTGCAAAAAGAGAACATGCCACCGAGCTTTCTCCGGTTCAGCGCCGAAGATCTGGAACTCTCTCCCACCGGAAATACGTAGAATCTCCTCCAAGGTTACCTTCAAATTGGAAGTAAAAAGATTCCTTATGAACAAGTTCTTACCTTAATAGGTTGTTGGATCGTCTGCTCTAATGCATTGGACTTACACCTTTAAATCCTGCGCTGGATGCTATTCCATCTCGATATGTACCAGTTATTTTCTTATTATTTTACTGACCTCGTGTATTTGTAATCAATCTTTTCCAGTGAGTTCTATTTTCATATGTGTTTCTGTCTGTATTTCTATTTGACACTTGTTCTGCAACTGTTACCTTCCTTTCCTCACAATTATAAAGCGCTCTGAGATCCCTCGGAATCATGTTCACGCTATATAAAACTTTATACATGAATAAATAAATAAATCATAACACATTCCCTCCCTTTCCATAAAAACAAAAAAGTAGTTCAAGAAACCTTAGCAAACCATTACAAAGCTATAAAAATAAACGATAAAAAAATATATCAACAAAGATATACTTAGCACATTATTAACACAAAAATAGGTTACCATCACTAAAAAGAGTTAACTCTGTACATAATCTTCCAAATACTGCGGTGGCCTACGATGTTTCTGTGCACCACTCACACTGTCATTTACGCCTCTCATGGCTCCACAATCGTTCTCACTTCAGAATATCCATTTCCTGCCTCACGTTCACATGACAATCTCAAAAGAGCCTCATCTTCCATCATGAAACCGCTGATTTTCTCCTGGCAAATATTTTCTTGATTACAATCAATTTTCTGCACTATGAATAGCACCTGTCATAGGAGCGCTCTAGATTTAGAACAGTAGGAATTGGGAGAAGAACCACAAGAGGTGAGATGAAGGTCTATGGAGGAGAGGAGGTGGAAGGGGGAGTGGGACGGGACAGGAGTCCCAGAGAAGACAACCATTTCATTCTGGAGGCAAATGAGCAACCAGAAGAGGATGAGACGCAAGGAGGCGTGGTTGCACCTGGGATAGGTGCAGGAACAGACGGTCTCTCACTGCAACATGCTTAGACCCAGCAATAGCGAGGACGGTGGCAATGAGGTCCCAGATGCGGCCCGAGAAGAGGGTCATGGCTCCTGGAAAGTGTGGCCCTTTGTTGGGAATACCATAATAGGTAGGTGGCATGGAGGGTATGAGTGGTAATAGGACAAATTGTGAACAGTTTGTTTCCCTTTTTTCTCGCATGTGCACTACCCCATGAAAAGGTCAATCGGGTTTATCTAAGGCACATGCACAGAGCACCAGGTTGTGAGGGGCCTATTGCATCAGGATGCAAATCTAACAGTCCGACCAGAGTGTAAGTCTTCAGATTCATCGCAGAAGAAAGGAGTTTGTTTGGTCCTGACTCAAATCCAGGGAGTGCGATAGTTTTAACTTCAGTGCAACCAATCAGCACCACCCAGTTTTTAATTAGCTGGGTCCTGTGCTCCCAGGTGGTTCCAACCCTTACATTCGACATGAGAAGTGACCCGGTTGAAAGACGCAATCGGGAACAGATCTTTCAAATGGGTGCTTTAAACATACCGAGGTTACTCGCACCACTTGCCATTGAGGTAGGTCCCTGGGGAGATACTGCCCCATCTCACCAGTACACCTTTCTGACTCTTTTTCCTGGTGATTAAATCAAAAGTCTCCAAAGTCTCTTGGGATTTGTGAACCTTTACATTGTATACAAGCCTGGTGGTTCTGCGAGAACCTCTTACCAGTGGTACCACAAGCAGTGCACATGTGCACAGTACTAATTTTCCGCAGGGACGAGATGCAGATGTGATATGGGATAGCATGGCACGCCTGACTTAACATGGAATCACTGTTGCATGAGCTACCCTATATAAAGACAGAAGGAGATGGGGGAAAAGGTAGCAAAAGATTAGACACAAAAGGTACCTGAGAATAAGTGCTAGGCCAGCTAAAAGGATTTTTCTGTTAACACAGTTCTGGTGCCCACCATTGCACAGAAAACCGAGAGCTAGCGCAGATGCACAGAGGCACAGAGATGGGGGCATGCCCAGAAGCCAAAGTGGGTGGGATCTGTGGGGCACAATGTACCCACCATACATTGTCAATTTGACAAAAACAGTTCCCCTACTTTATGTTAAAAGACACCTGTCTCAGAACGGGTAATGGCTGAGTCTTGGTGGCTCTTTAGACTAATGAGTCCACGGTTAGGGGCCTGTGTTCAATCTCATGGTCACAGGTTCAAATCCCAGTGGGTTTACTCAGCCTTTCATCCTTCTGAGGACAATAAACTGTGTATCATTGAGTTGGGAAACAATAAACATCTGTTATTCGGCAGCAAGATACCCTTCAGGGTGAACCTGTGCTTTACAAATACACGTGATGTTATTCCGAACATTTGAGATGTCTCAAATGCAGTGGAAGGGGAGAGAGTGCACTGTACTGTGAAGCTGTGGGAGGGGCAGACAGCTGAACAAGCTTCCTAGTCAAGGTGTCTGCTGCCTGAAAGAAATGTAAATGCACGCAATTGGTTCATCTGCAGAAGTAGGGCTTCTTAGGGGCCGCTATTGGCTTTAATTGATGGAATCAATTGAAGCCATTATTTTTCAAAGGTATTGTAAAGTTACCTGATAAGCTGGGGAGTGCGTGCTTTTAAAGGACAATTAGAAAAGAAATTTCACTAGGCTTAGTCCACATATTACTCAGATCTATCATTTTGGAGGCATTTGTAATCTTAAACATAAATCTTTTTGAGCACTTTGTGGCAGCCTATCTTATACTGTGTGCAATGCTGTACATATTCACCGTGCTTTCTGTCCCAGGCTTGAACCTCGTAACACTGAAAACTCCCCAGTCACTATTCCCCACTGTACCAACCAGAATTAACCCCTTCGCTGCGGCGGAAATTCTGCCGCAGCGCTGGAGGGTGCGGGGGGGCAGCGCGGTGGCGCGGTGCTCATGACGGAGCCACTCTGTCATGAGCCATGGTTGGGCTGTGCTCATGACGGAGTGGTTCCGTCATGACTCCGCCCACGGCGCTAATCTCCCGCACAGGCGGGGAATTAGCGCTGCGTTTGCAGCGGTGCCGCCAACGGCCGCAGCATGACGGAACCACTCCGTCATGAGCACACGGCAACCGTGGCTCATGACGGCGATGTTCCGTCATGAGCACGGAACGAGTTAAATTCTGTGACTCTCTGGTTACACACACAGATATCAGCAATGATCACATCAACCAATCCAAGGTTTCACAATATAAAAAAGTGCATCTCTCACTATTTATTTTAACTTGCATTTATTTTTAATTTATGGTGTGTGTTGTTTTATATGTGTTTACTTGAAGGTGAAAGAGCAACAAAATAGTTACAGAATATTTTGTCTTTTCAGCCATGCCTTTGATCCTGCCCCCGCACTCACTGACCCCGATTAGGGTTTCCAACCAAGCCCCTCTCAACTCCCAAAGATGGACAAGCCCCAGTCAGGTGAGCTCTATTTGGGTTGCTCTGGCCCTTGCCTTAAAGGCACCATTCACATGTGAGGGTGAGCGACAAAGCGATTGATCGGTTGTTGCTCTGGCAGAGCAAGAGTGGATCTTCCTGCCTCCTGTTACCCTTCTTTCCTCGGGAAACAGCCTTTACCACGAAGCATTTTCTACGCGATACGTTTACAACGGTACACTTACCTCGTAAACGTCTTCACAACGCGTATTGCATCAACAACGTCTTTAGCACGCAAGCAACGTCATCACGGAAAAACGTCTTCCTGGTCGGAAAAAAAAGCGTCAGTCCTTCGTTAGTGTCGGCGAAGACCTAACAAAAAGGAAAAAAAAAGAAGAAAGGGGGCTTGGGGGGGGGGGGGGGGGGTCTCCCCCCCAAAAACGAAAAAGCGGGGTAAAGGCAAGATCGAGGTAAGGGCAATGCGAAGAAAAAACATTTCGTTGTAACGCATGCGTGGTAAAGGCATGCGTTGCAACGGAATGCGTAGTAACGACATATATTCTCTTTCCTCAGGCCTCCATGTGAGCCTAATACTTTTCTTAGATCCCAGACTCGTTCTAGTTTACTTAAGGAGGCATTGTTCTGACCTCCTAGCATCTCCTCCCAGACAGTTTTTACTTTCATTATTACTACTGAATGGCATTTCAGTGTAAAAAAAAGAGACAATGTTGTGAAGGTAGACTTGCCCTGCTTCCATCGTTTTGGCTAGGACAGCTGCACAGCACAGATTTGGTAGTTCTCATTTTGTTCAATCTTACCCCGGCTCAGATGATGCAGCAGGTGCTGTGGCACCAGAGTCCCGGGGCTCACTGAACCATAATAATGTAATAATTCACTGCACAGCCAGCACATAAGGGCCCATTATCCTATGTTGTGCTGGGACCCATGGCACCCTTATATGCCAGTGCCTCTCCTTGTACTATATGTGCCCTATGGTAAGGTGAGGTGTACTAGTGAGACAGATATTTAGCAAAAGAATAGTAAAGTAACATATTTAACATTTTTATGTTAACACCCTTCAAAGTGACTCCAGCTTTAGAATTGCCAAGTGCAGCATCCCCTATAAGGCTCAGATCCAGTTACCAGGAACACAGTGAAAACCCACTGTCTTCACCGGTCTGTCTTTGACTGTCCCAGTTTTTTGCCAAATATCCCAGCCGATTTCATTAAGCATATCAAATGGCCTGATTTTCAGAGAGAGCCGACTGGACATACAGGGAGGTAAGTTTTCAAGTGTCCGAGTGCACATTAGTTAGTGTCCTTCATCATACAATATATATTGTGTGTAAAGGTTGCATTTCATTATACCTTTAGCACATAGTGTTTTCTGTGTTAGTGAGCGTTGTCAATATTGTTATTTCTGTGTGCATCGTCTCATGCAAAATTGTAGTCCTGCTCTTTTTTTTTTGCAATAATTGTTCATTGATTTGTTTTTGTTTTCACAAAACTTGTTTTTCGAATTTTTACATCAACAGCACAGTATAAATAACATAGGCGGCATCAGCAATGAGGTCAATCTGCCCACTGAAGATTACACATTGTTTCTTACATGGTCCCACAAAAAAGGGAAATAAGCATCGCAAAGCCAATAGGTATGGCTTATGAATGAAAGTGCCTTTGCCATTGGTGGGTTTGGGCACTAAATACGTCGTCATAAATTCACTTTGTCACTCATCTTTGCTCAAATGCATACATTCATCCACTGACTCATTCTTGCATTCACCTTTTGAGACAACAGCAGAAAACTCAATAAAACAACAACCCATGCCAGATAAATTAAAAGAATAGACTAAAGACTAAACAGAGTGGCCATATGCTTGCAATAATGAAACTAAACATTTCAGAAAGTGTCTGTCTTGCAGTGCTATTACACATTGTCTATCATAGTTTTAATGTTACAGCATAGTTGCCACATTAGAACCAACATGTTGGCCATTTTGGAATGGTAAAATAATGATATGTTGTAGATAACAGATTCCATAATGGTAACCTGGTTTAGAAGAAGTGTCCACATGGAATGTGGCACACTGTAGACGAAATGACCGGCAGCATGCTACCAGTCAGCACTGCCTGGAAATCTGTGATATCATCTTCAGATAATAGGAGAAACAAATAAATGGAGGGGGAACTATGAAAATGTAGAACATTGAAAAGTAAAGTACTGGCTACCGAGTCCTGACACTGAAATGCACTCATTTTCAGGTGGACATGAACATATGATCTGAAAACTGTGTCATTAACAGAGCAGGAGAACCAAAGACTGATGTGTACTGAACCCTTGCCTCATACAGTCATGGATGGAAGCAGGTTGTATATGACACTAGCAGACAAATGGCAGAAGAGAGCTGACCCAAAGACCCTCTATATAGCTATAGAGAAATATATTTATATGTATGGATGTAAGTATTATTTAATTATATATTTTATTACAAGATTCTGGCAGACCGCTAAGCCTGCCAGGCCTTCTGAAGAGATTCTACCAAGAACTACAGTGCTCATGTTCTATCCCTAGGGTTTGTCAGAGGGGGTAACTAACGCCAAACCCCTTTCGTAGAAAGGTAATATGTAAGATTTCATGTAACAAATCTGTAGGCTTTAATACAGAGAAATAACAATCCATACTTAAAATCCTATTACATTTAACATACACTTTTCACACTCAATATTTCAGGCCTACTGACTTTATCGTGACTACTCATAATAAACAGATCAGACCTCTGGAATCTGAAATATCTTTTCATTGTGAACTAATAAGGCCTACAGCTAATATCATTGGCTTATCACCATACCCAACCCAGTTCTACTGGATTCAGCTTACGTTTTCTCACAATGCAGTCACCAGGCAAACATTCACAAAATAACAAAGTATATAAATTACAGTTGGCAAAGCAAAATACTAACTCTCTTAAGAGAACCTAACAAGGATTCTCACAATGCACATTTTCTAAATGCATGGTTTGTCGGAAGGGGAACCCAGAACGAAAACCCTTCCCTACTACAGTAATATGTAAGACTGTAACAAAATACCTATATTTAGTCTTTATTACAGCCTGGTAACAATCCACCCTTGAATGCCTATTGACTTTAACATATGCTTTTCACATTTAAAATGTCAGGCCTACTACCTTTATCGTAGTACATTTTCATTATAATCAATTAGGCCAATAGCCATGATCATTGGCTTGCCACCATAACCAACTCTGTCCTGCTGTATTGAGTATAAACTTTGTCACAAGCTAAAAAGTACGATACAAGCACTTGTTGTTGGACCTGACCCTCTCTGCAGGGTCACCTCCAAACCTTATGCTGATAAAATCCAAGATTCAAAATCCATTAGCCGACACGTTTTGTACCAATAGGGACTTCTTCAAGGCTATTAAAAAAAATATATAAAAATGTACATATATAAGAGCAGACACATGTACACAAGTCATCACAATATTTACAAAATTATTCAATTTATCCAAGAGTTAGCTATACAAAAAGGATTCAATATTACCCCATGTGGGGGAAAGTACAATCAGCTGTCAAAGCATCCCAAGCTATACTTCCAAAAGTTTATAAGTCGAGGGACATAAAACGTATTCATCTATTAACTTAATATCAACTTTACATTGCAACATACCTCTAATATCAGTTCAGGGTGTACATTCACTTTCAAAGTTAGTATGTGCACAATTAGCGGTGAAGTATCACTTGCTCGATCCAACTTTATTACGAATGATTCACTCTGCATCTACCTGGATTTTATCAGTGAACTAAAGGCTACGATATATGCACATTTGCTTTGCATAATCTCTTTCTAACGTTGTGAGCTGTGATATGAGAAAAGATGGAGAATTTGTGAAAAAAAGTGTGCTCAAAAGTGGCCTCTCGGCTCCTCAGAGCTGTGTCTGTACTACCCTAGAGCTGTTAACCATCTCTTTAGTCCTGAGTTGAATGCATTCCATTCCAAACCCATGGGACAATGTCAGGCCGCCTGGAATGGGAAATAGTGGCAGAGGTTATGGTGTTTGGCACTTCCACTTAGTGGTAATTGCTAGAGAATCATTTAAAGATATATATTATCTATATGTTGAATATGGTTACAGAGTAGATTTCATTACAACTCTAAATTTTGACAATCTAATCGTGATTCAACAGATGTTTAAAAACATTCCTAACTATGGACAGGGAGAATGTAGATGCCAGGTACAAAAAAAAGACTAAAAAGATAAGAAATGTAGCTCGATCTCAGATCAACGCAGACATATTGTGGCCCATATATAATTGAGTTGCAGTTGTTCCTTATTACTTTTTAGCCACAAGACTGCAGTCTCCTGTTCATAAATCGGACAGAACAGTGCTCACCATTGACATACCATTGGGGGAGACAGAGGGGCTCTAATCTATTCCATTGCAATACATAAGTGTAGTGCAATGGAGATGATTAAAGACTGCTGAAGAATGACATCCAGTTTGCAAGCCAACGATATAACTTTAGTAGTGTCATAAGTCCCGTGCAGGCCCATTGTCATTTTCCCTATGATGAAGAGTGTCCTCTGCTTTGAGCACGTTACTCTACAGATATAATTTTCTTTGTGCCACAATGTACTTTCACGCAGAACATGCTGTGGTTTTTGCGTTTTGTTCTTTCCTGGGATTTAATCTGAACATGTAAACAAGGTCGAACAACAATGCTCTTTGTTGTTCTGTTCTGGTCAGGCCATAGCACCTAGACAAACACGCAAATGCAGCTGTTGTATGGTGGCACGTACATTTTGTCATATTGATATGCATCAATAGGTAACACACACTTGGAAAGGGACCATTCAAGGGTAAAGGTCATGGCAGCACCCGAAATGTAAAGCTTTCATCTGTGTATACTGAGGTACAGGCTTTTCTGCTAACACCTAGAAATCTTCTGATATACAATCACTTTGCTTCTGTAGAGGGTGGGAGGTTAGGTAATACTGTTGTACATAATGACAACTCCTTTTATGAGTCACGGACTACTTGCTATGCTTACCGTATTTGCGTTAGGTATTTTCCTACTTGTTGTGGCACGTGTACTGCATACTAGAGCACGGTTGTTAAAATAAACATTTTAAACTTAAAAAAAAAAAAGTATGTCCACAATTAGTTCTTTTGACATTTGAGTCCAGACATGTGTCCAGACATGTACTGCAAGGCTGCTGCCCAGGGAGTGACATATATCGTAGAGCCCTTCTAGTCTTGCCGTGTGCCCATATAAATCTATTTATCACCTGTTCTAGTATGACGAACCATTTTGCCTCGAATGTGAGTGGGATTGCTCTAAAGAGGTAAAGAAACTTTGGCAAGAGGATAGTTTTGATGATATTAGTACGCCCTACTACAGAAAGGTGAAAATTGTGCCGTCTATCCAGATCTTGTTTTACTTTATTTATTACAGGTTCTATATTCCTATCCACCACTTTATCCAGATCCGCCGAGATATTAACCCCTAGATAAACTCCAGATTCCACTACTCGAATGTCCGAGCATTCTGCCTTCTCGTTCTTAATTATCTGCGTCTTGGGTCCATTCAGGGCGTATCCAGAAACTCGGCCAAAGCCTAAGGCTTCCAGCTCAACCTCACTTATGGCCTCTGTGGGTGCTGGGGTGAGAATTGCCACGTTGTCGGCATATGCCAAGATTTTACATTCACCACCTTGGGTCTTTATAAGGGGAATCCTATCATTCGCCTCCAATTTGCGTAGTAAAGGGTCTATATACAACGCGAAAAGCAGTGGCGAACACCGGCAGCCCTGTCTCGTGCCCCGTTTCATCTGTAGGGGCATCGTATATCCAGCATTCACGCAAACTCGGGCTGTAGGAGCTAAATATAATGCCTGAATAGCTTTGATGAAGTCCTCTCCACAGCCAGACCATCTGACGTTGACCAGAGATAGTCCCAGGAGACCCGATCAAATGCTTTTTCAGCACCCAGTAACATAACTGCTATCGGGTCTCCTGGAACCTCTGTGGCATCAAATAAGGTAATGCTGCATCGTGCCTCTTCCTGGAACAAACCCATGTTGAGTTGTGCTAACCAATGTATCTATAACCTTCGATAGCCTAACTGCCAAAGCCTTGGAAAAGATTTTTGCATCGGAATTCATCAGCATTATTGGCCTATAAGACCCTGATTCTGTGGATGGCTTCCCCTTTTTTAGAATAACTACAATATCTGCTCCTGCCCAAATGTTTGGAACAGATATCCCTAGCTGAGCCTGTTGTACTGTAGTAATCAAGTCAAGGGAGATTACATCCTGAAAAGTTTTATAAAATTCTATCGGGATCTGGTCGGCCCTGCTCCCTTACCGGATGGTAGGCTTGCAAAAGCGGCAAGAATCTCTTCCGCCTCCAGGGGTGCATCTAGGGCTTTTCTATTCTCCTGAGAAAGGTATGGGGCAGAAATATCGCTAAGATTTGATCGGATTTCCGAGGGGTCTTTTGGTTGTTCTTCGTCATATAGTGTTGCATAAAACTGTCTGAAAACCTCGCGGATTCCTTCCGAGTCCGTGAGCAATCGCCCAGAGCCATCAGTAATCCCTTTAACTTCACCTAGAGCTGCTTTTTGCCTTGCACGAACTGCTAAAGTGTTGCCCACCCATTCGCTAAATTCGTAGCACTGTTCTCTTCTTGCTAAGTATGTGGCAGCCACCTTACTGGATATGTTCTCCTCTGTCTCAGCTTTTGCCCTGGCGACTTTAATAAGTGCCTGATCCAGGGGTGCACCTGCTGCCGAGAGCAAAACCAGATCCTACTCGGCATCTACAAGAGCCTCAGTCAGTTCTGTAACTCTTAATCGCTCCTGCCTTTGTCTAAACAAACTGAAGCTTAGTGTCTCACCCCGAATACCTGTCTTAAAGGCGTCCCAAGAGATTCCTGGGGAAGTACTACCTCTATTAATTTCCTTTAATCCAACCATTCATATGTCGGACGTAATTATCATCCTTTAATAATCCCCGCTCAAAGGTCCACATCCGGTCGTGCCGAACTTCCCTTGTGGTGTCTAGGGAAAAAACTAGAGGATTGTGGTCGGAGATAATCCGAGGCAATTTTTCAATCTGGGAGTTTGACAACAAACAGAGACTAAAAAATAATCCAAGTTGACACAGACTTTATGAGGGGCAGAGTAGTAAGTAATCCCAGAGTCGCTGGGCTTCAACTTTGTCCAAACGTCTACTAATGCATTGTTCCTTGCTAGACTTAGAATTTCGCGACACACTCTCTTCTTCCGGCCCTGATATCTCTCGATAGGATCCAAAGCCAAACCTCTTACCCCATTGATATTAAAGTCCCCACAGAGAATTACATGTGGAGCCTATGTAGCTAATTCTAAACCTAAAATAGCAAATACCTCTGGGTCATCCTCAGTTGATCCTTATATTGAACCCAGAGTAACCCAGTCCCCATTTATCATACATTCCATTAAAGCCCATCTGCCCCACTTGTCCTCAAGCCTTTTCCTGACTACCACATCTTTTAATCTAGACAATATAGCCACCACTCTAGTTTTAGCCCTCTGTTTTGAGTGAGCAAGGAGATGAAACCCCAGCTGTTCTAGTAAGAAACCCTTGGTCCCCTCAATATGTGTCTCCTGCAGACATATGAAATCCGCACGCATTGCACTCAACAATGCTGATACTCGTTGCCTCTTAAGATGATCGTTCAGACCACATACATTAAATGTAACTATTCGTGTACACATTAAAATACATCTGGTGCCTGTCCTAGCCAATTATCCAGCAAAACAATGGTCAGACTTATATTATTGTCTTCTAGTCCTCCAGTATCCATCTCCTCAACCACTTTATTTTGTGTAATCCAACATGTGCGATCCCTGTAGTCCCTCAAGTGCCTAACTGTGCTGTGCCCTGTGAGCATACCCATCCCCGCTCCCCCCCATTCCCCCTCCCTCAGAGCCCTCCCACCACCCTTACAGGCAAATAGGTCAGTCATGACCTATGTGTGACAGCTATGAGCCCATAGGGAGTCGCGAGCCCCCCCTCCCTTTTATAACCTAACCTAATGTACTTGTGCTGTTGCTGTGCTCTCTCTAAAGTTTCAATACTGAATCTAATACTATGTCGGTTTGGGAGCCACCTTGAATATGTATGCTGTCACAATACGACCCTGGTGCCCCTTTGGTCCTTCTTTTCTTTTAGCTCTGTCAAATATGCTTGGGCCTTCATTTCAGAGAAGAACATCCTGACTTGACCATTCACCAGCACTTTAAGACGAGATGGAAATAATAAGAAAGACTCGCAGCCCAAGTTCTGGAAGGCAGGTATCAGCTGTCTTAACTGCCATCTCCTCTCCACGGTAGCGTGACAAAAGTCTGGACGGGCAAAGAATGTCGTACCCTCAAATGAGCACCTGGCCTCGGGTTTTGCCTTGGCCATAACCTCCTGTCTGAGAAGGTAGTTCCCCACATAGACAAGAATAGCTCTGGGTCGGTCAGACTGGGATGCCACATACCCTTTCCTCTGAGTCAGGGGGAACCGATGTTGCCCGCTGCACCTCGCTCTCCCAATTCCATGTTGACATTTCCGGGAAAGCCCCCCTCAGCAATGCAATGACAAATGCCCGGACATCCTGCCCCTCTGCCCCTTCCACCACTCCCAGCAGTCTGATATTGTTCCGCCTTTGACGATTCTCAAAATCTTCGATTTTTCACTGTAAGTCCTCTGCCACTTTCTCTTGTGCTTCCTTAAATGCCTCCCATTTGCTGACATCGTCCTCGAGTTTCCCCGTCCTTTCCTCCACCTGAGTAACTCTGCCTGCAATGTCAGCATACAGTTTATTCATTTTCCTTAGTGACCCCTGTATTTTTTTAGTTGCCTGTTTGGCCCTTCGACTCTCCTACCTGGCCTCCCCCTGCATTTGCTTCAGGGTAGTGTACAACAAATCCATGGTGGAGATCTGCGGTGGGCTAACAGAGTGCTGTTGTGAGTTCGCATCCCCATCTTCTTGGTACAACTGAGATGTGGCGGAATAGTCCCAGTCGAGCTTTTTAACAACCTCTGCCTGTGATGGGCTCCCTGCCGACTTTGGTTAAGACAGGGATCTAGCTTTCTGCAGCTTTGCCCTCTGAATAGCTGATGCCCTCTGCACTGAGATACCTTCTACTGCGGAGTATTCTGAGTCTGAGTCCCCCGTGTAACTTCCTCCACTTGATAATGATGACCCTGAATCGTCATTAAGGGAGAAGAAACAATCATCGTTAGGAGAGCCGGGGACTGAGCCAGGGAAACCCACCTTCTGAAGCCGTTTAGAGGCAGCCAGTCCAGCAATTGCACACGAAGGTGGGATTAATTGTAACCCCACAGGAAGAGACTCACGCCCAGCAACATTGTTATAGCTATCATTTTTATCTATACTTGCGCCCAAAGTAACTAATCCAGATCCAGATCCAACATCAGCGTCGAGAGGAACAGCCCACCGCGCTGTGTGCCCTAGCCACGATCAGCTGCTGCTCGTACCTGTGCCTCCGGCACCGCTTTGGATGCCGCTTCAGATGCCTGTGATCTCACCTCAATCACAGTCTCAGGGAGAGCAGCCATCTCGTGCTGGGTGTCCGCGCATCTATCAACCATCACTCGTGCTTGCTCCTCCAACTCATCCAGCCTGTTATCTGTATGCTCACCGGTCGGCTTACTTTGTCTTTCTGCCAGCCCAGGAGCGCGTTGGGTCTACGCCTCGTCCAGGGATACAATGCATCCATCACCGCCCGCCTCGAGGTTCCCTGGAGCATCCACCGTTACCATGGGGAAAGACTCATACAAGGTTGGCTGTCGGAGCGTATTCTCTTTGGTTCTAGCACATCCGTTTTGCCGATTCTTAGCGCCTTTCCGGGCGGCGGCTGTAGTCTCTTTTTCCCCAATAGTGTGATCGGTGCCTGAGTCCTCAGAAGCCTCTACGTTCTTGGTGACCAGCCTTTGTGCCTGCGCTGTGCCTCGCAGCCTAGGGGCCGGAGCAGGAGTCGGTGCCGCTGCTTCTTTTTGTGGCTCCTTGAGGATCGAGGATTCCTTCTGCTCTTTCGCAGCTTGGGGCCTTTCTGCCCCATTCTGGTCTCTAGGCTCCCTAGGTTCCGGTGAAAGCGGGCCTTCAGCAGTTTTACCACGGAAAAGATGAGTCGCTGCGGGAGCTTGTCCTGTCGACTCTCGAACCCCGATGACCAGTCCAGTAAGCACCCTAACCAGACAGAAGCGCTCAGCATGCTACAGCATCATTATGACTTAGGGAGGGGAGAAGAGTGCGACTACTCCCTACGGCCGGTCAGCGGCCATCTTGCCCCCGTGCCTCACGCACCACAAAAGAAGTAATTTGCAGGTAAGAATGAACATTTTAAATGAGCATACCTCATCGTGCACACAAAGGAGACCACCAAGAAGACACCAGTATCTGCCTCTTATCAGCCAGACACACAACACACATGCAGCGTCACACAAATGCTACATTGTTTGTCACACATAAAATAGCTGTAAATGATGCTCAGTTGGGTCACTCTGTCTCCGAAGACTACATACCTGAATATGAAGAAAACATTACAAATAGGTCCTAAAATGTGCACCTCGAGGACTAAATAAACTTCTTTAAGCCAGCATACCAGCACTTGGAAGTCTATAGGCAAGGTGTGGGCTAGGGTTCATGACACAGGTGCTCACCTGTGCACATCAGGACAGCTTTTTTCCCATAAACATGGTGAGGCACTACCTTCACCAATCAGCTGGCCGAATATGAACAGGTACAAGAACCACTTGGGAAGCGACAGGGTGAGGATGTTTTCTATGCTGGGCCCCACACAACTTCGCTCCTTGCCATTGAAGAAATGATGTTGGAGAGATTATAGCAAAATATTCAATAAGCAAATGAGAGGATGAGTTGAAACAGGTTCTTTGGCTCCTTTTTCTTGTTAGCAGTCTTCCACACCTATGCTCCAACGTCCTCTCACTGGTACAACATCCTCTCACTACTTCAACATCCTCTCACTGACACAACATCCTCTCACTGGTACAACATCCTCTCACTGCTCCAACATCCTCTCACTGCTCCAACATCCTCTCACTGCTCCAACATCCTCTCACTGCTCCAACATCCTCTCACTGGTACAACATCCTCTCACTGGTACAATATCTTCTCACTGGTACAACATGCTCTCAATGGTACAACATCCTCTGACAGGTACAACATCCTCTCACTGTTCCAATATTCTCTCACTGGTACAACATCCCTTCACTACTCCAACATCCTCTCACTGGTACAACATCCTCTCACTGGTACAACATCCTCTCACTGCTCCAACATCCTCTCGCTGGTACATCATCCGCTCACTGGTACAACTACCTCTCACTGGTACAATATTCTCTCACTGGTACAACTTCCCCTCACTGGTAAAACGTCCTCTCACTGCTCCAACATCCTCTTGCCGCTCCAACAACCTCTCACTGGTAAAACATCCTCTCACTGCTCCAACATCCTCTCACTGGTACAACATCCTATCACTGGCACAACATCCTCTCACTGGTACAACATTCTTTCACTGGTACAACATCCTCTGACTGGTACAACATCCTCTCAGTGGTACAACATCCTCTCACTGGCACAACATCCTCTCACTGGTACAACATCCTCTGACTGATACAACATCCTCTGACTGGTACAACATCCCCTGACTGGTACAACATCCTCTCACTGGTACAACATCCTCTCACTGGTACAACATCCGCTCACTGGTACAACATTCTCTCACTGGTACAACATCCTCTGACTGGCACAACATTCTCTCACTGGCACAACATCCTCTGACTGGTACAACATCCTCTCAATGGTACAACATCCTCTCACTGGTACAATATTTTCTCACAGGTACACCATTCTCTCACTGTTACAACATCCTTTCACTGCTCCAACATCCTCTCACAACATCCTCTCACTGGTACAACATCCTCTGACTGGTACAACATCCTCTGACTGGTACAACATCCTCTGACTGGTACGATATTCTCTCACTGGTACAACATCCTCTCACTGCTCCAACATCCTCTCACTGGTACAACATCCTCTCACTGGTACAACATCCTCTCACTGGCACAATATTCTCTGACTGGTACAACATCCTCTGACTGGTACAACATCCTCTGACTGGTACAACATCCTCTGACTGGTAAAACATCCTCTCACTGGTACAACATCCTCTGACTGGTACAACATCCTCTCACTGCTCCAATATCCTCTGACTGGTACAACATGCTCGCACTGGCACAACATCCTCTCACTGGCACAACATCCTCTCACTGGCACAACATTCTCTCACTGGTACAACATCCTCTGACTGGTACAACATCCTCTGACTGGCACAACATCCTCTCACTGGCACAACATCCTCTCACTGGTACAACATCCTCTCACTGGTACAACATCCTCTGACTGGTACAACATCTTCTCACTGGCACAACATCCTCTGACTGGTACCACATCCTCCCAATGGTACAACATCCTCCCAATGGTACAACATCCTCTCAATTGTACAACATCCTCTCACTGGTACAACATCCTCTCACTGGTACAACATCCTCTGACTGGTACAACATCCTCTCACTGGCACAACATCCTCTCACTGGCACAACATCCTCTCACTGGCACAACATCTTCTCACTGGCACAACATCCTCTCACTGGCACAACATCCTCTCACTGGTACAATATTCTCTCACTGGTACAACATCCTCTCACTGGTACAACATCCTCTCACTGGTACAGCATCCTCTCACTGTTATAACATCCTTTCACTGCTCAAACATCCTTTCACTGCTCCAACATCCTCTCACTGGCACAACATCCTTTCACTGCTCCAGCATCCTCTCACTGGTACAACATCCTCTCACTGGTACAACATCCTCTCACTGGTACAATATTTTCTCACAGGTACACCATTCTCTCACTGTTACAACATCCTTTCACTGCTCCAACATCCTCTCACAACATCCTCTCACTGGTACAACATCCTCTGACTGGTACAACATCCTCTGACTGGTACAACATCCTCTGACTGGTACGATATTCTCTCACTGGTACAACATCCTCTCACTGCTCCAACATCCTCTCACTGGTACAACATCCTCTCACTGGTACAACATCCTCTCACTGGCACAATATTCTCTGACTGGTACAACATCCTCTGACTGGTACAACATCCTCTGACTGGTACAACATCCTCTGACTGGTAAAACATCCTCTCACTGGTACAACATCCTCTGACTGGTACAACATCCTCTCACTGCTCCAATATCCTCTGACTGGTACAACATGCTCGCACTGGCACAACATCCTCTCACTGGCACAACATCCTCTCACTGGCACAACATTCTCTCACTGGTACAACATCCTCTGACTGGTACAACATCCTCTGACTGGCACAACATCCTCTCACTGGCACAACATCCTCTCACTGGTACAACATCCTCTCACTGGTACAACATCCTCTGACTGGTACAACATCTTCTCACTGGCACAACATCCTCTGACTGGTACCACATCCTCCCAATGGTACAACATCCTCCCAATGGTACAACATCCTCTCAATTGTACAACATCCTCTCACTGGTACAACATCCTCTCACTGGTACAACATCCTCTGACTGGTACAACATCCTCTCACTGGCACAACATCCTCTCACTGGCACAACATCCTCTCACTGGCACAACATCTTCTCACTGGCACAACATCCTCTCACTGGCACAACATCCTCTCACTGGTACAATATTCTCTCACTGGTACAACATCCTCTCACTGGTACAACATCCTCTCACTGGTACAGCATCCTCTCACTGTTATAACATCCTTTCACTGCTCAAACATCCTTTCACTGCTCCAACATCCTCTCACTGGCACAACATCCTTTCACTGCTCCAGCATCCTCTCACTGGTACAACATCCTCTCACTGGTACAACATCCACTTACTGGTACAATATTCTCTCAATGGTACAACAGCCCCTCACTGGTACAACATCCTCTCACTGCTCCAACATCCTCTCACTGCTCCAACATCCTCTCACTGGTACAACATCCTCCCACTGGTACAACATCCTCTCACTGGCACAATATTCTCTGACTGGTACAATATCCTCTGACTGGTACAACATCCTCTGACTGGTAAAACATCCTCTCACTGGTACAACATCCTCTCACTGGTAAAACATCCTCTCACTGCTCCAACATCCTCTGACTGGTACAACACCCTCTCACTGGCACAACATCCTCTCACTGGCACAACATCCTCTCACTGGCACAACATTCTCTCACTGGTACAACATCCTCTGACTGGTACAACATCCTCTGACTGGTACAACATCCTCTGACTGGTACGATATTCTCTCACTGGTACAACAGCCCCTCACTGGTACAACATCCTCTTACTGCTCCAACATCCTCTCACTGCTCCAACATCCTGTCACTGGTACAACATCCTCTCACTGGTACAACATCCTCTCACTGGCACAATATTCTCTGACTGGTACAACATCCTCTCACTGGTATAACATCCTCTGACTGGTAAAACATCCTCTCACTGGTACAACATCCTCTGACTGCTACAACATCCTCTCACTGCTCCAACATCCTCTGACTGGCACAACATCCTCTCACTGGCACAACATCCTCTCACTGACACAACATCCTCTCACTGGCACAACATTCTCTCACTGGTACAACATCCTCTGACTGGTACAACATCCTCTGACTGGTACAACATCCTCTGACTGGTAAAACATCCTCTCACTACTCCAACATCCCCTAACTGGTACAACATCCTCTCACTGGTACAACATCCTCTCACTGCTCCACCATCCTCTCACTGGTATAACATCCTCGGACTGGTACAAAATCCTCTCACTGCTCCAACATCCTCTGACTGGTACAACATCATCTGACTGGTACAACATCCTCTTACTGGTACGATATTCTCTCACTGGTACAACAGCCCCTCACTGGTACAACATCCTCTCACTGCTCCAACATCCTCTGACTGGTACAACATCCTCTCACTGGCACAACATCCTCTCACTGGCACAACATCCTCTCACTGGCACAACATTCTCTCACTGGTACAACATCCTCTCACTGGTACAACATCCTCTGACTGGCACAACATTCTCTCACTGGCACAACATCCTCTGACTGGTACAACATCCTCTCACTGGTACATCTTCTCCTCACTGGCACAACATCCTCTGACTGGTACAACATCCTCCCAATGGTACAACATCCTCTCAATGGTACAACATCCTCTCACTGGTATAACATCCTCTCACTGGTACAACACCCTCTGAGAGGTACAACATCCTCTCACTGGTACAATATTCTCTCACTGGTACAACATCCTCTGACTTGTACGACATCCTCTCACTGGCACAACATTCTCTGACTGGTACAACATCCTCTGACTAGTACAACATCCTCTGACTGGTACAACATCCTCTGACTGGTACAACATCCTCTCAACGGTACAACATCCTCTCACTGGTACAACATCCTCTCACTGGTACAACATTCTCTGACTGGTACAACATCTTCTAACTGGTACAACATCCTCTAACTGGTACAATATTCTCTCACTGGTACAACATCCTCTCTGTGGTACAACATCCTCTCTGTGGTACAACATCCTCTCACTGGTACAACATCCTCTGACTGGTACAACATCCTCTGACTGGCACAACATACTCTCACTGGCACAACATCCTCTTACTGGTACAACATCCTCTCATTGGTACAATATTCTCTCACTGGTATAACATACTGTCACTGGTAGTTTCACTGACTTAATCGACCCTGCCAATGCTGCTCGGCAAACCCACCACAGCAAACTGTTTCCAGGCTCTTGAGCCTTCGATCTGTTGGTGTGCAGCACCATGTTTTCTGTTACTACTTGTTCTGCAAAATGTCTTCTGCTTAGTAATCTTAATACAGTAGCACACGTCCAAGTTATCCAAACGATGAAAGCTGGAAGAGACAAATACAAAATTCACCCTTGGGCCGCCCATGGTGTTCTTTTAATAGCTGTAAGGCTACCTCACATTCAGACACCTTCACCGCAGGGTCTTCTGGTTAGATCAGGCGCTTGAACATCAGTTATCCCCCTGTGCCAAGGCCTTATAATAAGGAAGCTTTTGTTCGTTCTCAAGGAACCTTTTTTTAGTTAATTGTAAATAGAACAGTAATGCAAACTCTCATCCACGCCAATAAAGGTCCAATTCAGGGTGGCGGTGCAATATGCTTCATATTTACTAGTAAAGTGCATGGCGATCAGTGTAAAGTGAATATGATGGAATTCAGATCTACAATTGAACATTGTATAAAACAATAAAGGTAACAGTCACAACTAGAACGCTTGGGGCCATATTCTCAAGGAGCTATCGCCGGTTTAACGGCACTTTAGCGCAGCCAAAGTCGCGATAAATCCATCGCCCCATTCACAAGCCGTTGCAAACTGCGGATACCTCAAGTTTTCCCGTGATACCATCCTCAAAAAACATCACCACGGATGACTCTGGCAACTATCGCTAATGAGATGCAGAGTAGGCGTTCCTGAGCAAAAAGCAGCGACAACACCACTCCACAACATTTTCAACGACCGGCCTGATCTGCGATAAGAACACAAAACAGGCGATAAGGCGCGTTAGCAGCAGGAAATTAACACCTGCTCTGACCTGGTGCAAAGTCAGACGACAACTGGCTGCACCCAAGGGAGCACAGCCCATAGCCAAGCATGAAGAACAACAGAGGCCCCCGAGCAACAGAACATGCAGCTCGGAGCACCAAGAAGGCAACAGCACATACCCCCACCCCCACCCCAGACCCCACCACCCCCCCTCCCTCCTGACAAGGAGAATGCACATCAATCCCACGAAACCATGACCCAAACAAATCACCTGAAGTCGCACAACCACAACACCTAACAGACAGGTGTGTTCACAAAAATTGAAACACACATCCACTTCATATAACCAAAACAAAACCTTTATTACAGATCAAACAAATAAAAACAATCATGAAGAGGCACTGCGTGTCTTCTCCGGGCATTCTGTAAGTCACAGCCTGCAAGACAGAAAGACAGATGAGAAGGTGTGTCATGCACCCATCAAAGGACAGAGAGAGGGAGAGCGATAGAGAGAGGGAGAGAGAGGGAGAGAGGGAGAGAGAAAGAGAGAGGGAGAGAGAAAGAGAGGGAGAGAGAGAAAGAGAGGGAGAGAGAGAGAGAGAGAGGGAGAGAGAAAGAGAGAGGGACAGAGAGAGAGAAAGAGAGGGAGAGAGGGAGGGAGAAAGAGAGGGAAAGAGAGGGAGAGAGGGAGAGAGAGAGAGAGGAAGCGAGAGGAAGAGAGAGGGAGAGAGAAAAAGAGGGAGAGAGGGAGAGAGAAAGAGAGAGGGAGAGAGGGAGATAGAAAGAGAGAGTGCCGACATTGCAGACCCAGGCCCCACTGCTCACCTGCAGCCACCGGTGTGTCTCCAACCACGTGCCGGCACACACTGCAGTCCCCCAGGTCACTCATCTGAAACAGTTGCCAGAGACATGAATGGCGGAGTCCATACAGTAGCACACGCCATCACCGCTTGCCCGCCCCTGCGCACACAGGCTGCTGCACCCCAGCCACTCCCGCCGCCCAGCGGAGACTGCCCGCCCCTGCGCGACGAGGCCTCACTGCTCACCTTCTGCCACCAGCGTGTCTCCAAGAGGGCCCACCATGTGCCGGTTGGATCTCCAGGCCCGTGGCCCGCGACCATGGCACCCCCCACATCATGCAGCCACATACCATGGGCCACCAGGTCACACACATGATTCTGGGTCTTGATTTTGCAATGGCAGAGAACATATCAGTGCACAGGGCATCATCGCAGGCTGCACACCCGCTCAGCCCAATAGGTTTCACTAACTCTGTGAACTGTGAGGCACGCACTGCTCACTAGCTCGGCCTACACTGTGGTCCAGCAGGCCTCACACCAATGCCACCATTTTGGAACGCCCGGACGGCGCATCATCGCAGGCTGCATACCCGCTCAGCACTGAAGGTGCCCCTATCTCAGTGCACCGAATGACACCGCCCGTGGCGGTGTGCCTGCTGCAGTGTATCCAGTGCCACCAAGTCTGTGCACCGCTAGCCCTAGGCCCTCATGCATAAAGGATACCCACACAGAGACACTCATTTTGAGAGTGGAAATGGCGTCCAGCATGTGCGCCAGGCCCTTTTCTATTGGCACGGTCACATGGCCTGTGACGCCGGTGCCGAATGGGTGTGGTGTGGGTGTGCACCAGCTGTGAGGGAGCGGCCGTGGCATGCAGACAACTAGACCTGTGATCAGCAGATACCTACAAGGAAGACCTGAAACATGTAGCGTTGTCGTCCCCCCTGTGAGCGGAGTGGACTGGCCTGGCGTATGCCAGTCCAGCGTAGGTGTGTGAACAATGACCCCGGGGCGGTGTGTGTGCTTCCGTTCTGGCTGGTACAAGGAAGTAACAAATGTGTGTTTCCCCATTCTAGTGTCGGCGCCACCCGGCACACAATCGGCAACGTGTCACCCTGTGTCCTAAGTCCCACAAATAAGCAACATGGACGTAAGGTGCAATCAATAACCCTACATGCATTCATGCCTCCACACTTGCAAGATCATAGACATGATACATCGTTGTGAAAATGAATGTTTAATGCACATTCAAAGGAGTGTTGTACTGGTCATGCAAAGCACACCATGCAGCGTCGGCCCATGGCGGGCCATCCAGAGTCCTTCTGTGAATAACTTGTTCCTCGGTAGTGGAGGTGTTTAGTCCACTGTCTGATATCTGTGTCATGGGTGACCAGACAGAATATGGCAGTCCATGTCGAGGTCCAAGGTGAGTGTCGCAGAATGCATCGGGGACACTGGAAGGGGATGATGCTGCCCTGCAGCTGAGTTGGCTGCCCCTGATCCCTTACATGCGGTGTGCCTCTGCCTTCTGTGCTTATACAGTGCTGGGATGTGGCATTTGTGGGTGCATTGGTATCTTGGTGGGAGTTGGGGGTCTGGGGCATGGTTTGTCTGATGATGTGCTGTGCTTACTTGTGCATGTGTACCATTGTGCCCATCTCTCCCCATCCCCCCACCAATCCCTGGTCATTACTCACGCTGTTGCTGTTGTGTCCGGTCCTGTTGAGCAGTGTCCAGGCCCCCATCTCCTGCCACCGTCTCCCCACTGATGACTGTGGACGCCATTTCCTCCATCTCGTCCAGCTCCTCCTGTGGCACTGGACTGCCACCCCCAGTCTGCATTGCTGCCTTCCAGTTGTTTGCAAGCTTCTGCTTGGTTTTGCGCTTGACATCATTCAAGCGCCTCTTGATCTCGTCCATGGTCCTCTACAGCACTCCGACTGCATTCACCTTGTCCACGATGGTCTGCCATATTCCATTTTTAGTTTCCAGTGACACATTGGAGGAGACGAACAGTAGTTGATGGTGTTCTATCACCTCCGTTATCAGGATCCTGTTTTCCTGCGGACTGAACCTTTTCTTCCTACTCTTCTTCTCCTTGCCCTTCCCTGACCCCGAAGTCCCAGGGTGGTCCTCCGGGGGGCTTGTGGGGCTCTGTTTGTCCTCTGCACTTGCTCCGGCTGACTCCATTGTGCTTCTCTGTTGTTTGGCTTTTGTATGTGTTTTTTTCACCTTTTGTAGTTCTTTTTCCTGCATGTTGCGTGAGGTTTGCAGGCCTGTGGCTGCTTTTCACTGATTTTTGTATCGCGAATGGCGTCATCGCCGCTTTTTTGGCGTTGGTGTTTCTTATTTTTGCAGCGTCGCGTTGGTTTTTACGCATTGGTTTGACGCGTTGCGGTGGGATTATCGCATGTTGCCGCCGGCTTGGGAATACTACGTTGACATGGAGTTATTTTCCCGCGATGGACTGTGATGTGGTGAGTTGCGATAAGCTACTCTTGCGGTAGTTATCACACGTTCTTGAGAATATACCCCTTGGTGTCATTTCCAAGCAGGATCGCAGTTCCCACTTGTCAGCCCATGCAATTCTCGACGCCTATGCACACTCACACTATACAGAAGGGCAATAACAGGTAGACCTCAGAGTTGCCAAATCAGAACCCTAGAAACGCCCTCTGCTGTGCAGGTGCGGAGCATGCAGTGCTGCGAGCCTCATTATGCTCAACACGCACTGCTTACAGTCTGTGCATGTTCTTCTATCACTACATGTTATGTGTCCGGAAATGCAATTGGGTTCAATGTCAGCGCATTCCAAGGACTCCATTTCGTATTCTACCGGATGCACAGGTGCAAGGCATAAATTGGGCTGGCCAGCGATGCATCGCTGACGCTTGTAGCACAGTGTCCCACAAGCCTGATTATGTGCATAGTGATAGGCGAGTTGTTTACTAGAACCTGGAGGTGTCAGGTCACGGCAGACACAGGCCTGCGTAAACATCTCTAGTAAATCTGATGCTCAGTACTGTAGTCATCCACTGATCCCAGTTGGGAGCCTTGCAGATACCTGGTTATCAAACTGTAATCCACCTGTGCACACACACGTCACAGCCCTTTATTTGACAGAGTCATGCAGTGAAGCATACGTCACCGAATCAGCTGTCCGATTATCCATGGCTTTCTGAAGCGTGCTGTTCTCTTTCAAGGCTTTTACAGCTCATGCAGTTGCTGGATATTGTATGCATCAGGGTTAAGGCACACAGCACCTTGCTGTCGCGTGTCACTTTAGCAGCATATCTTTTTTGCAGTACTCGTCGATACTTGAAGTACCAGCAGTAACACTTTTTAAAAATTGCTTTCATTATTTAAAGTAGAAATCACAGCAGAGCTGGGATAATTCTCTAAAGCCAGGGCGCTAGATCCGCTTGAGCGGAAGGTCATCACTGAAGCAGAGTTAACTGTATAATAGCAAAGAACTGTAGACAAAAGAGAGAGGGGCGAGAGAGCAGCTTGTTCTCGATGGTAAAAAATATATAACTCGAAGACACAAAAGAGAAACACACACACCCCCCACCACTGGCCCCCGAACTGATACCCTAATTAAAACGCAGAAGAAATGTGTAATAGTTCTGCATTCTAGAACTGTCAAAATGTTAGCATGTACATTTAGGGGCAGATTTACAAGCCCCTTACTCCACTTTTGCTTTACTTCTCCCATGTTAAAAATGATGCAAAAGTGGCGCACGGGCCTTGTAAATAAGCCCCACAGTCCTAACCATTCGCCAAGAAATACTAGATCCTGGCTCAGTTCCTGAAGGAGGACAGAATATGCAGACGGATATATCTAGGGCACTAATAGAGATCTGCTCAGAGTGAACTTCTTTGTCTTTCAAAATACTAAGGGGCAGATTTACCAGCCCCTTGCGCCACTTTTGGGTCACGTTTAATATGGGAAAAGTGACGCAAAAGTGGCGCAAGGGGCTGGTAAATCTTCCCCTAAGCGTATTCTTAATAGATCGGTAGACCCTGTAGCAGGCTGGTGCAGCACTTTGTTGGCCAGGCAAACAAACTCTCTGATGCACCTGCAGCTTCCAAGAAATCAGATGTTGAGTCTGAATGCTCAGTGCAGGTGGGCAAGACGGCTATGAAACTTACCAGAGTGACCACACCCAGAGGCAAACCAGGACAGGGGAACATAATGCGGGTCAGCTCTGTGGTGGTGCTTTGCTTTTTTGCATACAGGATGGTGCCCGGCCTTTGGTTTGTGGTTTTGAACTTTTGGAAGACACGACAAATACATTTGGAAGATTGGACAGCCCTATGCTGCACAGAATGGACTTTTTGGACTACGGCATCATCTAAAATAGTGAGTTAAGGATGTGATTGACCAAACAGGGGTGGCGATGACTCTGATTAGCAGGGTCTTTTCCATCTCAGCCGTAACAAGGAATATGGTGCAGACCCACCATCAAATGCCTAGTATATGTGCGTGGCTTTAAAATGATCTTCGAGGATTTAGGGGCTTCAAGAGTAAGGAGGTCAAATTAAGCATTGGTGACAAAGTACAGTCTAGAAAAGTATCACTGTATCCCACTGAGCATGAGATCCAAGATGGAGAAAGCAAGCATTATCAAAAAGGTCCAAAGCTTGAACCCAGGCATGGTCGCTGACTGATACATGGAGCGCGTTTTGCCAATATGTGTCTCCCAAATAGCAGAATCAGTACGGTGTAACACCTCACCAATTGACACAATGGTAGCCAATTTTGTAAGATGAAAATGTTTCTCCAAGGTGAATGCTTATGAAGGGTATCATCAGCTGAAATTACAGCTTGACTTGTCAAATTTCCACTTAGTATATACATGTGGGGCTCAGAAAGTACAATTGTCTAGGCTTTGGCATGTCGTCGACTGCCGAGGTGCTTCAGATTAAATCTGTGATGTACTCCTGAATGTCGTTTTGAACATGAATCACTACATTGTATTGTTGCATTTATATAGCATTTAATACTCCACTGCAGGACAACACACTACTCTGTGTGGAGTGAATGTTTGGAAGAGTGTTGTATTTGCTGTGAACCTGTATGGAAAGTGAAACCCACTAATATGACACGGAAAATATGACTTCAAGTCTACCAATATAGCCTGACTGCTGCAGTTTACCTGTAACCCAACCTGTCAAAATAACCATTTTGACGGGGGAAAAACATTCCTTTTAAATATTCATAACTCACCCCGATGTAGCCCTTGTAGTCCATAAGATAGAGCGCATGGTATTTAAAAGTGGGACATGTCAATGTAGGGACAATGTTACCATGCCCCTACAGTGAATACCACTCAAAATATATTTTGATTGTAGATGGCTCTAGCTGGCCCATAGAGAACCACTGAGAATGAATATTACGTTTGAATCCTGCTATCTCAGGTTTGGAACAAGCTAGAGAAATATTTCACCCACTATTTTTATTATCTATTCAAAGCCTAATTGTATGGTGAAGTTGGATTTTTAGTTACCCTTTCAATGCCTGAAGTTCCTAGAGTCTAATTTCCATTAGCTCTCCAGCAGCTGCCCAGCAGTGTTTGGTCTTAATAAGGTATGAAAACTGCTTACAGAGCCGAGGCAATGGCCTGGGTGTGGTGAGGTGTTTTTCTTTCCCTTGCAGAAAGGCCAGTTAGAGTGGCCCCAACTTCATTAACTTTGAAGGTGCCTGCCCTTTCACCAGGAAATGTAAGATGAGACCTGAGGAAGGCTATTCTTTGTTTCTATAGCTAGGCTGGCTCCAAAGTCAGTAAGAGGGAAGTTATCCCAGAACCAGTTTTGAGTAGCCACAAATGTTCCCCGGGTACAACCCTTGGTTGGCACACAGGCTCTCAAGAAGGAAGAAAGCATTTCCAAATCTTAAATTTTAGGAGGAAGGAGCACTGTAGGATTGTTTGCAGTAGGGCAAACATAACTGCTGAAAAAGTGGGTCGGCTTGCCCATAGGAATGTTTACCTCATTGTTTAGGGAGGAGCCGGGGGCACACCTGACCACTAGATAATTTCCACCTTAAATGTGTTACCCAAAGTCACCCTTCTCAAAACACTTTCTGGACCAGTAGAAGAATGGAAGAAGGCCTGCATCTGCAGTTTGAGACCTGAAGGGCTGGCCATGCTCCGAACTTGCACCCAGGACAAATGGACTGTAAGGCTTAGATGGCTGACCTCTGCAGCAACATAGCAAGCTGCAAGAGAACGTTCTCCTGAAGTTCCAACCTGAACACTGGACTGGATCCTGCTGATGGCCTCTGCTGGAGTGAGCCCTGGCTCCTAATGCTGTCCCAGAGATCCTGGGACTCTTGGGTGTGTCTAACTGGCCATTTTCTTCAATCTCTGAAAAGCTGTGAGACTTACAAAAAGTCAGACTTCCAGCTGCCAGAGGACCTGGACCAACAATTTGAGGCGATTAGCCAAGGTGCGACTTTGCTGGGCTGAAGCAACACGTTTTCCCACTTGGAACTTCTCTGCAGTAGCAAATACATTTCAGCTATCCCTTTGCAAGAAGATGTGCAGCCGCATGGATCTCATAGTCAGATACAGTTTACAGCCTTGTCCTGTTGACGGATACTGAACTCCTAAAGTAAAATCTTTTACCAGAATGAGCCTGATTGCTGTATCCAACCCATGCTCTATGGTGGTCAGCCTGAAATTACACCTTGGTCTCCTTCGAACAGTGACTACTGATTGGCGCTCTCTTAGTTCTTGGCACTTTTTGCCTTAATTCTTTAAAAATTAATCTATCTATTTTCTCCTATTGGATTTTTGATGATTTGGTATAATTTCAAATTGTCCTCTAATTTTATAAGTTAGAGTGGGAATTTTATTATGTTGTGTCTTTGACTTTTTAACTTTTTCGGTACTTCTAAATGCTTTACACATTTTCTCTAAATTAACCTGGTCTCTACCTGCAGGGATGAACTGTATTAGCGTTCGCCAAAATGGCAGCTATATGTGGCAGATCTCTTCAGCAATTCACTGCCTGTCATTTTTGTATTAAGTTTATTATTTTAGATAGATTGATAGGGGTTTGCTTATTCTATAGTATGTCTTGCAGCAGTGCTGGTCTGCTGTGGGTGCTTTGTCAGGACCACCAGGGGTTGTAGATATTATGCATCCTGCATGGATTACAATCAGCTGCTATACCATCCAGTTGCGATGATTCCTAGGGAGTTTGTGTGTCATTGCTGTCCAACCTGCATTCAGTCATGGAAAGTGTCCTAATGTGGTAAGGTAAACCCTGGTCTATTGGGATTGTATTGTGAACTGACCAAGGGGCAGCCATCCTAAGTGAAATAGGATTTAGTGTGGCCCAAGAGCAGAGATAGCTTTATCTTATCAGGTTGTGATTGGACTGATCCACTATTGACTATCCCACACAATTTAAAGTTATTATATGAGTTACACACAGGAATGTAGTTAGTCAATGTGTGCAGGTTGAGAATACTCTGTTGTAATCTTATGTTTAGTATAATGAATCCTCCGCATTGATGTTCACTGATGTTCTGTTCCCTGCTGCTCTGCCAGTATGTGAGGTCGTTGGGATGCTGAGAGTGTTTGGATGTGGTCAGTTGGAGTGGATGGGCTCAGCAGCAAGGATGCTGCTCCTGGTGGGACATTACGTGTCAGGTAGTCAAATAAACATACATCTGTAACCTGCAAGGATCCACCTTATTTGTAAGACTGGTGACGATTTAAGAAAGAACCGATGCGGATGACATACTTCTCTACCTGGCGTCCCCCCCAAGCTCCATAAAAATGTGCTACTGGATATATGTGCGGTACAAAAGGGGGTGGTGATGGACGGAGCATCAGAACCAATCAAACACTCACACCCAGTCAACAGATCTGGGTTTGATCCATCACCGTTCTTTAGCCCACTCTGCCACCCCAGTTCAGACATGGCCATATGCAAATCAGTCTGACCCTGTGCCTCATGGGAACAGTCCAGCCCGAACTGCCAAGCCATGCCTTCCCTGGACCGGAAACAAGCTTCCTAGGACCGGTTTCTGGCATTTCAGCCGTCTTCAGCCAGGCTTGCTTGAATCCAGTGGCAAAGTGAGCAAGGGACTCACGTCTGAGCATACCCTGCCAACTTATGGCGAACAAAGCGGTACAAAAGGGGGTGGTGATGGACGGAGCATCAGAACCAATCAAACACTCACACCCAGTCAACAGATCTGGGTTTGATCCATCACCGTTCTTTAGCCCACTCTGCCACCCCAGTTCAGACATGGCCATATGCAAATCAGTCTGACCCTGTGCCTCATGGGAACAGTCCAGCACCGCCTCTTCAATCCACGTCGCGGGTCATGACTTGGCTCAGATGTGCAGCGCCAGTTCGTAGTAGTCCCGGGGCAGCTTTGGGGTGTATGAGCAGATCAGAGAATTAGGATATTTGCAGGATAAAGATGAGGCTAGACAGAGCTCACTTAGCACACGTCCGCCATGATGGCTCGCTAAGCCACACCCCGAATAAAATGTAGATTTGCGTGATTTAATGATCACCGGTCAACAGAACGCCGAATATAAAAATGGAATCAATTGGCATGTAAACTATGTTGATTGAAAATGCTCATAAATATGTCACCCTTGATGGCCACATCAAATGTAAAAAATGTCTGCAATTTGCTCATAAAAAGCGAATCAAAGTGCAAGTGCTGAAATACAAAACCATTAGGGCCGGTCAAAAATCCCATATTCGTACTTGGTCCCTATTTAGGGCACATCTATCATGTCTATTGCACATCTATCATGACTCGAAATAAAGTGCAAATGCTTGTTGTGTTAAAAATAATTACGTGGCACATAGAGGGGCAATAGTTTATTTCTCCTGTATGAGCATATTCTTTAAGATCATGCCCTGAATATGATAAAAACCTGGCTGTTCGTGACCAATACTACACAATGGATGTCGTACAATAAGCAATAACATCATCAATAAAGTGCTGTGTAATAAATACATAAACAATATTATATTGTGTTAGAAATGGGGGTCTCTAGTTGGCAAGGGCTTGCACCTCTGTCCAAGTAGGGACCCTTCTTCCTCGTCAGGATAAGGGAGTTACACTCCTAAAATAACCCCTACTCACCCCCTTGGTAGCTTGGCATGAACAGTCAGGCTTATCTTAGAGGCAGTGTGTAAAGCATTTCCACATAACCGACAGTAATACAGTTTAAGCACTACAAAAGGACACCACACCAGTTTAGAAAAATAGCCAATATTTTTATATACTAGACCAAAAATGAGAAGAATCCACAATACAGTACTTAAAGATCTACAGTTATCAAAATACGCTTTAAAAACAGTTCCTTGATGTCGATAGCTCTGTCCGGGGCTATCATGGTGTCATGAGCAAACAAATGCAAACAGTTCAGGCTGGTCGCGGCGTCGCGAACCAGCTACGGTGTCAGGAAGACCTGCAAAAACAGTATCTGTTAGAGATGCAGGGCGCCGAGGCCCTTGAAGTCACTCGCGTTGCAGGTCGAGCTCCTTTCTGTTGGGATCAGGAGCGTTGGCGTCAGCAGGCGTCGGGTGCTGCGGTGTGAAGGGCAGCGGTGCGGTGTGCGGTGCCCTCAGGTCGCGGTGCGAGCAGCGGCTCGGTGGCGCATCAGATGGCGTCGTCGGTGAGACCAGGGTCACTGTGCGATGTGAAGGTGATGCTCGTCACTGTGCTGGCAGGTCAGGGTGCAAGCAGCAGTGGCGTCGTTGCTGAATTGCTGTCGTCGGCTGACGAACGGGAGTTGATGGTGCCGGCGTTGGTAGGCCAAGGCTGAGGTGCGGGATGAGGGCGGTGCATCGTGTAACTTTACGAGTGGTGCCCTCGAACCACGGTGCAAGCAGCGGCATCGATTTAGGCGTGGAGCGGCGCCGTCGGGGAGGCCAAGGCGTCATCGTGAAGTGAGGCGGTGCGGAGTGCGGTGCCCACAGGTCGCGGTGCGAGCAACGGCTTGGTGGAGGCATCAGCAGGCGTCGTCCATGAGACCAGGGTCGCGGTGCGGCGTTGCGGTGGTGCTCTCTGCGGTGCCCTGGCTTCGGCGCGAGGCGGTGCGGAGTGCGGTGCCCACAGGTCCCGGTGCGAGCAGCGGCTCGGTGGCGGCGTCAGCAGGTGGCGTTGGTGAGACCAGGGTCATGGTGCGGCGTTGCGGCAGTGCCCTCTGCTGTGCCTTCAGGACACGGAGTCGGCAGCGGCGTCGTAGACATCGTCGAGTTGCTTTTCTTCTTTCGCAGCACAAAATGCACAGTCCCCAGTGCTGAGGGCAGAAGAGCTTGAAGTCTTTGCTGTTCCTGAGACTTCTTGAACAGGGAGCAGGCTCTACCTCAAGCCCTTGGAGAAACTCACAAAAGTAGATTGCAGAAAGTTCAGTCCAGTCCTTTCACTGCCCAAGACAGAAGCAGCCACTGTATGCCAACACAGCAAAGCACACAGCAAAGTGGTCGTCCCCCCTCACAGCTTCTCCAGCTCTTCTTCTTGGCAGTCTTCTTGATCCTAAAGAGTTCTAAAGTTCAGGGGTCTGGGTCCCAATATTTGTATCCAAAAATCCTTTGATCCTCTAGGCAGAGGGTGTCTGTGCCCAGCTAGAACCAATTCTGCCTTCTCTGGTGTGATTTCCCGGCAGGGGGTGAAGATGGCATTGTCATAGGCAGACCAGGCCCTTTGAGGTGCAAGGAAATCTCCTCCCTCTTCCCCCATCGCAGCCCAGGTTTATGTACCTTTCCTGACCTACCTAGACTATCTGGAGCCACCCTTGCTTCCTAGCTGTCGTCCAAAGCCCAGACAGGCAATCCACATTCCAGCAGAGGCACACGGGATGACTGAGCAAGAAAATACCTACTTCCTAAAAGTAGTATTTGCATACACAGAATGTAAAAATCACCTTTACTAAAAGATGCATCGTTAGATTCTGAGTTCAGGCATACTACATTTTATTTTCCTACCTAGTTTCCAGGGCCAGTTATGTTTATAAGATGTTATAAACAAACTTCCCATTCTGTCCTATGGGGAACAAGTAGCCTTGCAATAGTGAAAAAATGAAATGGGCTGTAATTCCCTATCAGGACATGCCACACACACCAGGACATGTCCTACCTTTCACATACAATGCACCCTGCCCACAGGGGTACTGTGGGCCTACCTTAGTGGTGCCTGACATGTAAGAAAAGGGAAGGTTAGGGACTGGCCTGTGTGTGCACGGGTCAAGTCGACATGACAGTTACAAACTGCGTGCAGACTCTGCAATGACAGGTCTGAGGTACCTTTTCCGGGCTACTCACCTGGGTGGCACAATCCGTGCTGCAGGCCCACGCGTAGCATTTGGTTCCCAGGCCCTGGCACACTCAGTGCACTTTACTAGGGGCTAACAAGAAAACCAAACAGCCAATCATGGAAACACCAATCCATAACATGCTTTACCACAGGAGCACTTGCACTTTACCACTGATCAGCAGTGCGAAAAGTGCGCAGAAAAACTATGCCAGCAAAAACAGAGTCAGAACCGGGAGGGCAGAAATCAAAAACTCAGGGGAAACACGCCATAAGATGCCAAGTCTAACACATGTCCCCTCCAGCTGGAAGTAGGGAGAACTACCCAACCTCCTGGGAGTTCTCTTCACTAAGGCGGAAGAACCTGGACAGATCATCTGCATTGGCGTGTTCTGTGCCAGGACGGTGTTCCACCGCAAAGTCCATTCCCTGTAGGGAGATGGACTACCTCAGCAGTTTTGGATTCTCACCCCTCATTTGCATTAACCACCTGAGGGGCCTGTGGTTTGTCTGAACCCGGAAGTGAGTCACAAACAGGTACGGCCTCAGCTTCCTCAGTGCCCAGACCACAGCGAAAGCTTCCCTTTCTATGGCACTCCACCTCTGTTCCCTTGGGAGTAGTCTCCTGCTAAGGAAGACTACAGGCTGGTCTAGGCCCTCTTCGTTCAGCTGTGAGAGCACCGCTCCCACACCATACTCTGAAGCGTCAGTCTGCACGACAAATTCCTTGGAGAAGTCGGGTGCCTTGAGCACGGGTGCCGTGCACATGGCGGCCTTCAGGGCATCAAAAGCCTTCTGGCAGGACTCAGTCCAGATCACCTTCTTGGGCTGCTTCCTGGAAGTCAGCTCGGTTAAGGGGACAATAATGGTGCCATAACCCTAAACGAATCTCCGGTAGTACCCGGTGAGTCCTAAAAAGGCCCTCACCTCTGTCTGGGTCTTGTGGGGCTCCCAAGCCAGAATGGTGTCAATCTTGGGTTGTAGGGGCGCCACCTGGCCGCTCCCTACCTGGTGTCCCAAGGACACCACAGAACCCTGCCCGATCTGGCACTTACTGGCCTTGATCGTGAGGCCTGCCCGCTGCAGTGCCTTCAACACTTCACCGAGGTGCTGCAAGTGTTCTTCCCAGCTGGAACTAAACGCTGCAATGTCATTCAGGTAGGTGGCACTGAAATCCTCTAGCCCAGCCAACAACTGGTTGACCAACCTCTGAAAGGTGGCAGGGGCATTCTTCAACCCAAAGGGCATCACCCAGAATTGGTAATGTCCTTCTGGGGTTGAAAATGCTGACCTCTCCTTGGCCCCATTGGTTAAGGCAATCTGCCAGTACCCAGACGTTAAATCAAACGTGCTGAGGAACTTGGCAGCTCCCAACCGATCAATGAGCTCATCAGCTCTGGGGATGGGGTGTGCGTCAGTCCTGGTGACGGCATGGAGCCCACAGCAGTCCACACAAAACCGCAGTTCTGGAGTGGCCCCGGATGCAGAAGCCTTTGGGAGCAAGACCACTGGGCTGGCCCATGGACTACTGGATGGCTCAACCACCCCTAACGCCTACATCTTAGAGACCTCCTCCTTGATGCTGGCCTTGACCCGGTTGGCCAACCTGTAAATTTTGTGCTTCACAGGGGGGCTGTCACCGGTGTCCACGTCATGGGTACACCAGTGAGTAACACCTGGGGTCAGGGAGAACAGCGGGGCAAACTGTCCCAGCAACCGATGATAGTCGCTCTGCTGCTCGGCGGTCAGTGTCGGGGACAGGATCACACCTTCCACTGACCCATCACCTTCCTCGGCTGACAGGAGGTCGGGGAGAGGCTCACTCTCCTCTTTCGCCCCGTCATCTGTCGCCAAGAGCATGCTCACTTCGGACCTCTTGAAGTGGGGTTTGAGGCGGTTCACGTGGAGGACCCGCAAAGGGTTCCTGAGAGCCTGCAAATCCACCAGGTAGGTGACCTCACTTTTGCACTCCACCACCTCAAACGTCCCAGTCCACTTGTCCTGTAAGGCACAAAGTTCCACAGGGGCCATGACCCACACTTTTTGTCCAGGTTGAAACTCGACCAGAGTGGCATTCTGGTCATTACACTTCTTCATTTCTTCCTGGCTGGCCTCGAGGTTCGCCTGAGCGAGTTTCCTGAAGCGGGCAGTTTGGTTCTGGAAGGTCGGTATGTAACTAAACACATCCTGGGGAGTTTTCCTGGGAGCTGCCTCCCAGCCTTCCTTCACCAAACTCAGAGGTCCTCTCACAGAGTGACAATACAGAAGCTCAAAGGGGCTGAACCCGAGAGACTTCTGGGGTACCTCCCTGTAGGCAAAGAGAAGGCACGGCAAGAGGACGTCCCACTTAGGCCTTATGGGTTCTGTTAGACCCTTAATCATGCCCTTTAAGGTCTGGTTGAATCTTTCTACCAGACTGTTACCTTGTGGGTGGTAAGGGGTGGTGAACTTGTACGTGACACCACACTCCTTCCACAGGGATGTCATACTTCGATATGAAATTGGTCTCCCTGTCAGAAACCACCTCTCGGGGGAACCCCACGCGGGAAAAGATCACCATTAACGCCCGGCCCACCACTGGCGCCATCGTTGTCCTGAGAGGGATTGCCTCCGGGTGGCATGGTCTACCAAGATCAGGATGTACCTATCGCCCATGGCTGTCTTGGGATCCAATGGCCCCACAATGTCCATCCCTACCCTTTCAAAGGGTGTCCCAACAATGGGGAATGGTTGGAGAGGAGCTTTGACCTTCCTCCCACTCTTACCACTTGCCTGGCAAGTTTGGCAAGACCGGCAGTGTACATCTGACTGCCTTATCATTTGGAGCCAGAAGAAGTGGGTGACAAGCCGGTCAAAGGTCTTGTCCTGCCAAAGTCACGTCGTGAGCCAGACCCAGTAAGAAGGTCCTGAAGTGCTGGGGTACTACCAGCAGACGGGCTGACCCAGGCTCAGCGACCTTAGGCTAGCTATACCGGAGATCATTCTCCCAGTAGATCCAATGTGATCCGGACTGATCACAAGTCGCCGCCGCAGACCCTCCAGAGAAGGGTAATCTTTCTGCCCATGGCAGAACTCCTCCCTGGTGGGACCCCCTTCTTGCTGCCAATGGGTCAGCTCAGAGATGTCCCCCAGTTCGGCGACCTGTTCCCCTGTAGGCACCGGGGCGTTCCCCTCAAGGTCCGTATCCGCCCGGGCTGTGGGAACTTTGGGCGCCTGTTTCCCCGCCCTATGCCCTTTCTCTTGGCAGGGACCTGGGCAACTGTTTCAGGCTCCGGGTCCCTCTGATCACCCTCTCTGGCCACCATGGACCAAGTGGGCACGCATGCGCACTCTGGCAACCCAAGCATCTCCAAGTGAGCTCAACATCCTTCCACAAGGACTGCTCCAGGTCGTTTACCAAGCAGACAATCTACAGGTATGGAAGGGCTCACAACCACCCTCAAGGGACCTGCGCCCTCCCTCCCCACCCCCCACTCGAAGGGAACCTGCGCCACCAGACACTGGCGCTCTAAATTATCGACTGCAATTACTTGACGGATTGCCCCGGGGACTACCTGCTCCACAGAGACCAGGTGTCACTGGACTGAGGTCACACTGGCTCCAGTGTCCCTGAGAGCCTCTACCCTTCTCCCATTGATGGGCACCCAGGTGCTGTATTTCTGGGTGTTAGGGGGCACCTGGGTCCCTGGGACCATCTCACTATCCCCTAGTGAGACAAGGGTCATTTCTGCTGGGTCCCCACCCTCCTGTGGGTACTCCTCCTCCTCCCCAAGCGCTACACTAGCCAACACCTTGGACTGCCCACCAGTGGGTGTCTGTGCACCCTTGGAGCACCTGGGGTCTCCCTTCATGTGCCCCACCTGGTCACATGCAAAACATTTGTGGGACCAAAAACGAGAAGAATCCACAATACAGTACATAAAAATCTACAGTTATCAAAATACGCTTTAAAAACAGTTCCTCGATGTCGATAGCTCCGTCCGGGGCTATCACGGCGTTGTGAACAAACAAATCCAAAAGTTCAGGCTGGTCGCGCCATTGCGAACCAGCTATGGTGTCGGGAAGACCCGCAAACAGTGCCTGTTAGAGATGCAGGGCGCCAAGGCCCTTGAAGTCACTCGCGTTGCAGGTCAAGCTCCTTTCTGTTGGGATCAGGAGCGCTGGCGTCGGGTGCTGCGGTGTGAAGGGCAGCGGTGCGGCGTGCGATACCCTCCGGTCACGGTGCGAGCAGCGGCTCGGTAGTGACGTCAGATGGCAACGGCGGTGAGACCAGGGTCAGTGTGCGAGGTGAAGGCGGTGCTCGTCATGGTGCTGGCAGGTCACGGTGCAAGCAGCGGTGCCATCGTTGCTGAAGCGCTGTCGTCGGCTGACGAACGGGAGTCAATGGTGCCAGCGTTGGAAGGCCAAGGCTGCGATGCGGGATGAGGGCCGTACGCCGTGTAACTTTACGCGCGGTGCCCTCTGAACCACAGTGCAAGCAGCGGCGTCGATTTAGGCGTGGAGCGGCGGCGTTAGGAAGGCCAAGGCGTCGTCGTGAAGCGAGGCAGTGCGGTGCCCACAGGTCGCGGTGCCAGCAACGGCTCGGTGGCGGCGTCAGCAGGTGACGTCGGTGAGACCAGGGTCGCGTTGGGGCAGTGCTCTCTGGGGTGCCCAAGCTTTGGCGTGAAGCAAGGCTGTGCGGAGTGCGGTGCACACAGGTCGCGGTGCAAGCAGGGGCTTGGTGGCGGCATCAGCAGGCGTCATCGGTGAGACCAGGGTCGTGGTGCGGCGTTGCCCACTGTGGTGCCTTCAGGACACGGAGTCGGCAGCGGCGTCGTAGACATCGTTGAGTTGCTTTGTCATGGCACAAAATGCACAGTCCCCAGTGCTGAGGGCAGAGGAGCTTGAAGTCTTTGCTGTTCCTGAGACTTCTTGAACAGGGGGCAGGCTCTACCTCAAGCCCTTGGAGAAACTCACAAAAGTAGATTGCAGAAAGTTCAGTCCAGTCCTTTCACTGCCCAAGACAGAAGCAGCCACTGTAGGCCAACACAGCAAAGCACACAGCCATTGTGGTAGTCCCTTCACACAGCTTCTCTAGCTCTTCTTCTTGGCAGTCTTCTTGATCCAAAAAGAGTTCTAAAGTTCAGGGGTCTGGGCCCCAGTATTTGTATCCAAAAATCCTTTGATCCTCTATGCAGAGGGTGTCTGTGCCCAGCCAGAACCAGTTCTGCCTTCTCTGGTGTGATTTCCCGGCAGGGGGTGGAGATGGCAGTGTTATAGGCAGACCAGGCCCTTTGAGGTGCAAGGAAATCTCCTCCCTCTTCCCCCATCGCAGCCCAGGTCTATTCAGCCATTTCCTGACCTACCTAGACTATCGGAAGCCACCCTTGCTTCCTAGCCATCTGTCGTCCAAAGCCCAGACAGGCAATCCACATTCCAGCAGAGGCACACAGGATGGCTGAGCAAGAAAATACCTACTTCCTAAAAGTGGTATTTTCAAACACAGAATGTAAAAATCATCTTTACTAAAAGATGCATCGTTAAATTCTGAGTTCAGGCATACTACATTTTACTTTCCCACCTAGTTCCCAGGGCCAGTTATGTTTATAAGATGTTATAAACAAACTTCCCATTCTGTCCTATGGGGAACAGGTAGCCTTGCAATAGTGAAAAACTAAATGGGCTATAATTCTCTATCAGGACATGCCAAACACATACCAGGGCATGTCCTACCTTTCACATACACTGCACCCTGCCCACAGGGGTACTTTGGGCCTACCTTAGGGGTGCCTGACATGTAAGAAAAGGGAAGGTTAGGGACTAGCCAGTGTGTGCACGGGCTAAGTCGACATGACAGTTACAAACTGCGCGCAGACTCTGCAATGGCAGGTCTGAGGTACCTTTTCCGGGCTACTCACGTGGGTGGCACAATCCGTGCTGCAGGCCCACGCGTAGCATTTGGTTTCCAGGCCCTGGCACACTCAGTGCACTTTACTAGGGGCTGACAAGAAAACCAAACAGCCAATCATAGAAACACCAATCCATAACATACTTTACCACAGGAGCACTTGCACTTTACCACTGATCAGCAGAAACACTACGCCAGCAAAAACAGAGTCAGAACCGGGAGGGCAGAAAGCAAAAACTCAGGGGAAACACGCCAAAAGATGCCAAGTCTAACAGTAAATAACCTCAAGTGAAAAACTACAATTGATCACTTCATTATCTACAAATCTATTGAACTAACGTGAGGCTGCCCAAAAGCAAATTTCTCTCATAAATCATCAAACTTAACATGGTATCAATCATAAGTGCTGCTGCCTCATTATATTATGACTTCATACAAAGGGGTAAAACACTGTTAATTGGACATGGAATTGATTTACACCAAAGACAACAATATCAACACTGCATGTTATCTTGCCTGAAAGTGGGTAACCTAGAATTTCACCAGGGATGTTAAAACTAATGAAAGACGGGGGCCCCCAGTGGTTACTTTAAAGTCTGACATGTCATACTGAATTTAAAGGAAATTATGTAAATCCTCACTATTATTGAGCCCGTTGGGCATCTTGGTATCTAATGCCAAGATAAAGTGGGTTTCCAGCTGTCGTAATTTCCTTTCTCTATCCCCTCTCCATCTGGAGATGGGGACAGCCCCCAATACAGAATATTTTAAGTCTCTAACATTATTCTGGTGAACCAGCTTAAAGTGGCGAGCCACTGGATAACTGGGGTCAGAGTTAATGATGGCCCGCAGATGATGTATGATGCGGTTGAACACCGGAAGCTTGGTGCTCCCGATATATTTTAGCCCACACGTATATTCTAAGACATAGATTGCATGGTCAGTACGACGTGTAAGATGTTCTTTGATGGGAATTGGGTCAATACTGAATGCAGTTTTGTATTCAGATAAGTTGGTTCCAAATTTACATGCTCGTCAGGGCACGCACTTATAAAAGCCAGGTTTAGTAAGCCAGTTACGTGTTGGAACAATCTCAGAACTTGATTTTACCAATGCATCCCTCATAGAAGGTGCTCTTCTGAATGTAATGGAGGGCGAAACAGGCAGAATGGATTTCATAGTGATGTCTGTAAGGACTATTGGCCACTGAGAATAGATAGTATTACAAATACTCTTCTCACAAGCCTTATAGGTTGTGCATTATCATCTATGGTCTCTGCCTGTGGTGTCTGCATAGCCCTACTCTCATTTTGGCACTTAATTAGGTCATCATTGGAGCTACATATACGGCGAATTCGCAAGAATTCCCCGTAAGGTATACTTTTTATTAGCTGTCGGGTGTGCGCACTAGTGGCATGAAGAATAGTTACCCGCAGTGCTTTTACGATGTTATTTAGTATGAATACTCCCCTTTTTAATAAAAACTTCAACAGCTAAAAATTCAACGCTCCTTTCACGGATAGTGGCTGTGAACCTTAAATTAAGGTCATTGTTATTGATCCAGGTCACGAACACTTGGGCCAATCTTTTAGAACCTCCCATACAATGAAAACATTGTCGATGTATCTCCAATATTGTCTTATATGGGTTTCCCACACATTGTCACTACATGGCATGAGGGCATGCTCCACCCACCAACCTACATGCAAGCACGCATAGCTGGGGGAGAAGCATGTCCCCATCGCCACGCCCCTTAGCTGTTGATACACGTCCTTATTAAAAAGGAAAAAGTTGTTACTGCAACCCTTCCCTTTTCCATTGAGCCGAGTGTTCAGAGAGCTGAATTGTTTCAAGTTGCATCTAATTGTACAAATCACGCGCCCACAGTCACTGAAAATGGGCTCCCTTCAAGCAAGCCAGTGGCGCGCGCTCTCGTCGGCTTCCGCATCTCCCTCTGTCGTGGCTCGCGGGGAGCACTAATGATGAAGGAGGCGAGGCCAGCACGCTGCTGTCTTCTCTCAGCACAGTGACACCAAGCCTGCTGCCAAACCTGGAGTGGACGAATGCAGGAGGAGTTGGATCTGAAGTAAACACACACTGACGGCTCGCAAGCACAGGACCTTTAAGGCCACCAGTAGGCGGTAAATCTTCTAACAGAACCTGCCTGAGAAGGACCATTGTTTCCAGGATACTGGTACTGAAATGTGTCTGCCGGATCGAACAAGCATTGGCAAAGGCAAAAGATTTGACCTAAGGAGGCTATTGCATGCAAATTTGCATGTGTGCATACCTGTACTACATGTGTTAGCACATACAAGTCAGACTTGTTGGCTTTACCAATGCTTGTTTTGCATTATGCAGCTGGATTGTGTGCCCTTTTGTGTGTGTGAATTAAAATATGTGTTTATATATGTGTGACTTGCACATGATTCCTTTTCCAAACATTGACAAAAACATGTTGCAGTTAAAAAAAACAAGCAGGAAGTGGGATAAGGGAGGGGGTAGGGGAGAGAGGCACGCAGGCTGGCATATGGTGAGCACTTTCGCGGCCGCTTTGATGTTCTCAGTGGCCGCGTGGCTCACTGAGAACATCAAAGCGGCCGCGAAATGAATGACACAGGCTGCCAAATGGTGCGCGCGCCCGGCGCACATGCACTGTATTTGGAGGCCTGAAAGCACTAGTTTGCACTTCCAAATCCCCCATTTACAAAAGCTCTCGCGAGAGCAGCGCTAAAGCGCTGGCTCAGGCGAGACCTAAAAAGGATCAGACTCACCCCCCCCCCTCCATCTCCGAACCCACAGACACCAACAGCGGAGTACCCCAAGGACCGTCAGAAGGTAACCGTAAAACTACTCACACACACCTACAAATCACTCCACATCATCGGACACAAATACATCGAGAGAGTCACCCTCAACATCCCCAAGAGGAGCTGCTGCTCCGCCAACCTTGCCCTCGCAGACTCTCCCTGGATCCGCAAATCCTGAGCAGGAGGAAGAGCATTCACCTACGCCGCCGGCAAAGCCGTGAACGAGAGGACAGTCCACATCAAATGCTCTCCCACCCTGCACGCTTACAGGCGGAACAACAAGACATGGCCATTTGCCTGAGATGGAGCTGCACTCTCACCCCCCCCCCCCACCCCTAGCGCCTTGTGAGCCTCACGGGTGAGTAGTGCACATCATACCCCCCGTTATTGTCTGATTGATCAGCGCACATAGTTATCACCTACAGACCACCACAGGTGAGTAGTGCCCTTACAATTCACATCAATTTTGGAAAGAATGTCTAAGAAATTTGCTATTGAGGTGGTGATGAGTCATGTTACATGCAATTTAGGCTCTCAACTATCTTTAAATATAAAATTTAGGCTGTCTTCATTGTGCTAAACAATCTTTTCATTGTATAATTGTGCTTTGAGAAGAAATTAGCTCTGACTGTCCATCTGTCTTTGAAATTGGTCTTTGCGTGAAATCTTCAAGCCAACACGATGTTTAGTTTGTCCGCGCTATGGAAAAAACATCGCTGGACACACTCACTGTACAATACAGTATCAGCCTAAGGACATTAGCGGCATATTTGCGTGCAGATTTTTGTCGCATTCAAAAACGGGCCGCATACACAACAGTATCAGCCTATGGACATTTGCAGCCTATTTGCGTGCATATTTTAATCGCATACACAAAAACGGGCCGCAAACACACAGGAAGTGATGTATTATAGAACAGCATTGCACAAATCGGATGGAAATAATGATCTTCAGAATTGACCTACATTCACAACTCTGCTGGAAAGGCGCCTTGGTCTATCGACCACCTGGACCTTTAACTAATTTTTCATGTCGATTATTGGAAATAATCTCTCCGCATGCAATTTCCACGAAGAATTTCCTATTACTTGGGGATTTTAATGTCCAGGGAGAAAACACTTGCAACAAGGAAACTCTCTCCTTATTAGCAGACCTATCTACTCTAAATTTAAGCATTATAAACACAAATATCACTCATCAGGCCGGGCACATGCTCGACCTCATTTTAACCAACTCCTCAGACATTCGCTACAATGCGACGACTCCTCTTGAGTGGTCTGACCATTATTTGGTGGACTTCTCAATCCTAAGCAAACAGGAGCTGGGAGGACATGAAACCAGACTCACCAGAGTCTTCAGACAGTGGCGTAAAGTTACTCCTCAATCTTTTCAGGACCGCTTTATCCCGCCATGTTTCAATGAGTTGGATGATATTGAGGACCATGTAACAGCTTTTAATGCCAACCTTGAAGCAGCCATTAACCAATTAGCTCCATCTAAATCACAACGGAACCCTCTTAAACGTGTGCAAGCCCCATGGTACACACCTACTCTGAAAACAGAGAAATCCCGTTGCAGAAAGTTGGAGCGGACCTGGCGCCTCTCACACAATCAAAACGATAAAGTCCTATTCAAAAATGCTCTTACAACTTATCACAAAAACTTGAGGCTCGCCCGTAAAATGCATATCGCGACTGAGATTGACAATGCTGAAAATTCCTCTGGTACACTCTACCAAATATTAAACATGTTTACTAATCCTAAAGCTTGTAATACAGATGCTGCTCCCTCACAACACCTCTGTGACAATATAGCAAATTATTTGTCTCAGAAAATTGAAAACATATATCAAAAAATTACCTCGACTAGTAGACCTTGCCCCAGTCAGCCCCTAAATTCCATCACCGTCAAAGAGATATTACACACCCTAGACACCTTCCCTACATGCACCTTATTGGAAGTTGCTGATCTCCTAAAAAGCACCAAAACTGGCTCGCCGCTAGACCCCATGCCTGCCAAAATTACAGCTACTTTGTCAGATTCGCTCGCCAGTCCTATTTGCGCCATCCTTAATAAATCACTAAAGGATGGTGTTCTTGCGGCGGAGTGGAAGGCAGCCCAGGTCGTTCCTATTAAGAAAAATGTGAAGCTGTCACCGGAAGACTTTACCAACTACAGACCCATTTCGCTGCTCCCCCTCCTCAGTAAACTCCTCGAAAAACACATCAATAAACACCTATCCACGTTTATTGAATCTTCCCAATGCTTAGACGAATCACAATCCGGTTTCCGTCCAAAACATAGTACGGAGACTACATTGGTGGAGGTCATAGACAACATCAGAATGGCAGCAGATAAGGGTCAGGCAGTGGTATTGGTCCTGCTTGACCTGTCTGCTGCCTTCGACACCATATCTCATCGGGTCCTCATCACCAGACTTGAAGAGATGGGTGTAAGAGGTAAAGCGCTAAGTTGGCTGACTGATTTTCTGTCCAACAGGACGCAAACTGTCAATCTAGGTCCCTTTAGCTCGCCAACCACCTGTATCAGCAAGGGGGTTCCTCAGGGCTCTTGTTTGAGCCCTACATTGTTTAACATCTATGTAGCCCACTTGGCAGGATACCTCAGACGGCTTGGGTTTGACCCCATATCCTATGCCGATGATACGCAACTTTTGATGTCTTTCGACAAAGCAAATCCACTTACCCTGGACTTGTTCTCTGAGGGCATGAAAGGAGTTGCGCATTGGATGAGGGAAAATTATTTACAACTAAATTCTGACAAATCAGAAATCATGTTGTTTGGAGAGGCAAAACTAACATGGTCCCCTAGCTGGTGGCCAGAGGAATTGGGCTCCGCCCCTTCCCCCAAAGATGTTGTAAAGGACCTGGGTGTGCGCCTGGACAATGATCTTACTTTGGAAGAACATGTTAACAGTACCGCCAACACCTGCTTTCATACTCTCCGCATGTTGCGTAGGGTCTGCCCCTTTCTTCCCTTATCTACCCGCAAATCTTTGGTCCAATCACTGATTATCAGTAGATTGGACTTCTGCAATGCCTTGTTAATTGCAGCGAAAGAAAAATCTCTATGCAAACTACAGGTGGTCCAGAATACCGCTGCCCGATTAGTAAATAACGCGCTTCCCAGGACCCCCTCAGCTCCCTTGCTTCACGACCTACATTGGCTCCCTATAAAAAAGAGGGTCAGATTCAAAATCTGTTGCATGGTTTTTAAATCCCTGCACAACTTGGGTCCTGGCTACTTTGCTCGGAAACTTGTCAGATACATTCCCACTAGATTACTGAGATCCAGCCAACTTGCATATCTGCAAATCCCTCGCATCAAATTTGCCCGGATGGGAGGCAAGGCGTTCTCCTATCTGGCACCCCGTTACTGGAATCTCCTCCCATTACATCTTCGCCAATGTACCAATTTAGGGGTCTTCAGGAAATTACTGAAAACTCATCTTTTCTAATCATTTCTCCCTCCGTGGCCAATCAGCAGTCTAAAGCGCAGAGATACCCCGTATGGGGTGATTCGGGCGCTATATAAAACCCGTAAATAAAATAAATAAATAAATATGCATGCTTCCTATCTCCCAGAGGAGTGCTTTTAACTTTAACTTTCTCTTTTGAACACATTGCTGGTGATTGATCTGAGTGAAGGAGGTGTCTGGTGGTGTTGGCCTGAGATTTAGAGAGTATTGCTGTGTCCTGTAAAAAGTGTTTGTTAATTTAGTTTGTACTGTCCTCAGTCTTGTTGTGTTTGTGTTGGAGTATTTAACTTTAGTGTTTTTAGAGGGTTATCATTTGTTTGGCTTGAGTGGTTACTGGTGTGCAGGGAGATGCCGAGTGTGGGCAAGTCAGGAAGGATGTCAGAGGGGGCAGTGGGGGGCTTCCTTTGGATGGTAAAATGTAACCTGCCTTTGATGTTGGCGAGGGGAGGACGTATCCTGCAAGGGTACAATGTTACAGTGCGTAAGCTGCCGTGGGAGCATGTGCGTGCGCAGATGCTCCGGTGCTTTGGAGTTTACCGTACCATGCGCCAGTGGAAGCACCGCTGGCAGGACATGCTGGCACATGAGGCCGACATCCTGGATTTCACCGGAGTTATGCCTGGCATACAGGGTGCCGAGTACAAAGCCTATTTTTTTCCATGACTAATGTTACGTACATAAATAAGTGACGTGTGGGACAAGAAGGTATGGCATCATAATGCTGTCTCAACAACGCGACACTGTTACAACGTGGTTAATACAATACAAGTTGGCAAAAACACTTGCGTCTGATGCACTGGACTTTGGATTTGTATGACTTAGTCTTCACACTACAGTGTGTGCAACAGTAGCAAAGGTGTTGGAATAGTCTATCCTGATATCCCTTATTGTAGCGCGCCATCCAGTGCAAGTTGTAGTGACGAGTTGCGTTGTAATGACAGCGTAGAAAAAGTCTTCCGCGGTAAAGACCACATTGAAACGGACGTCTCCCGTGTGACCCATCCAATCTATCACATGCTTATTGTGAGAATCTACTCAGCAGTAAGGGTCGCAAGGCGCGGGGGGGTTTGCATGTTGAAGTACATCAAGGGGGGTGTCTGTCGAAGAGCCATGTTCAGAGTTTTCGTATGAAGATGGTGAGCAAAGTTGTCTGTCGGAGGTGGAGTGGAAGACCGTTACAGGCTATGTGAGCGAGGTAGGAAAAGGAGCGGACTCACGATCGGGTCTCTCTGGTGCAGGGAAACCCGGTGTAGGATAGCTGGTGGAATCGTAGGATCCTTTGATGTGCGTGGAAAGTGATTCGGACGTTAAGGTATGCTGGCACAGTGTTGTGGAGGGCTGTGTGAGCGTGGGTGAACATCTTGAAGGTGACTATCTTCGATGGGGAAAAAGTGGAATGTGCGCAGTTGGTGGGAGATGTGTCACTGTCCTGACAGTGTGAGGATCAGTCTTGCGGTGGCATTTTGGAAGTCCTGTAGCTTGCAGATGTGGTTTGTGTTTATTCTGGCATGGTGTGTGGTGCCGTAGTTGGGTGAGCTGTTGCCCAGGGCATGAGTGACTGTCTATCTGTGTTGTAGTGGGATTCATTTGATGGTCTGACAGAGGAGGCAGGGGGTGTGGAAGCAGGAAGAGGAGACTGGGTAGATTTTGCAGTTAATTTTGAGATCTGAGTCCATGATGGTTCCCAGGTCGCGTACGTAGTCCATGGGGATGTGTGGGTTTCCAAGGGCGTGGGTGCACCAGGTGTAAATCCATGCGTCGGTGTTTTGGAGCATGATGGGTACTTACGTTTAGTTGTTGTTTCGTTGTAGGCAGCTGTTTGGCATCCATTTTGGGAGGGCTTCCATGCCTTCTCAATAGTTCAGTATGGCGGTGTTGTGTTAGTTGGATGTGTAGAGGAGGAGTTGTTTGTCATCTGCATATGATACAATGTTGAGTCCATAGGTCATGACGATTAGGGCGGGCAGAGCCATGTAGATGTTGAAGAGCGTAGGGCTGAGTGAGGATCATTGGTGGACTCCGCAGGTGGTTGGTGTAGGGTCAGAGAGGAAAGGGGAGAGTCTATGGTGTTGTCGCTGTTGGAGATGCATCTGTGCATGTTTTGTGATGCGGTGTTGTGCTACTAGTTTTCCACAATGGTTGGGGTGGAGTTGCTGAGTGATGAATTTAGCTGTTGAGCGGTGATTCTGGTGCAGTTTGTTTGTGGGAGTAGGTGCTGGTTCCTGTGGATGGTGAGTTTTTGGAAGGTGAAGTGGACACATCGATGGTCAGTCCATGGAATTTTGGTGGCGTGGCTGAAGCTGATTGAGCTTCCTGTTGTGAAGAGTGGCTCAAGGGTAGGTCCTGATGAGTGCGTGGGATTAGTCACGATCTGGCAGAGTACAATGTTGTGTAGGTTGTCCAGGAGGAATGTGGTGCTGGTGTACATGTGTTTGTAGAGGGGGAAGTTGAGGTTTCCCAGTGGATTGTAGTAGGTTGACGCAATGGCATGTGGGGAGATGTCGGTGATGGTGTTGGCAAGAGGCCCGCGGGGGCAGCGTTGGCCGAGAAACGTGCATGAAAGGAGGAAAATAAGTTTGAAAGGTAATAAAGAGTGAGTAACAGAAGGGCAGAAACTGAATAAAAAAATAGTATATGTATTAGGGTGAAAAGAAGTGAAGTAACAATTTGTAACGTGTGAAAAATAGGAGTGGAAAGCGGGAGTCCACTGGAACACCAGGGATGAGGCGCAGGAGAACCTGCGGCTGGAGGAGGCCTTCAGACACTAACACTAGAGAGTGCAGGGTCTTGTGGGAGGCCACATTCAATGGTGTGGCTGCGAGGAGGGGAGAGCAATTTCACTGACAAATAGTCAGTGGTCTTGCTCGTCTGTCCACGCAGCAGACGTCATTAAGTAGGGGTCCGATTGCTAAGATTCGCAGAGTGAGGTGTGAGGTGCTATGTGTCTACGCATGATGTGGTCACATCAGACACACAACGCTGCATCATGTTGACAAGCATAGGTGGCTATTTTGGTTGCCCCGCAGCGCTGGATCAACACTTAGCAATGTGGCGCCAAAGCTTGCACAATTGTGCAAAAACTGTGTGCAGGATGGCGTATGTTTGTGTACAGTAAGGGTGACTGTACATGTACAATGCAAGCCATTGTGTGCCATAGCTATGTGCTGGCCAGAATCTAGAGTTAAAATAGCAAGCCTCCATAATTTTTTTTACTGTAGCTATGCTGCCCCTGTACATAGTTTATGTGTGCTAATGAATTTGGGAGGTCAAAAGACACAAAGAAAATAGGACAGCTCCTGAGTGTCATACGCCACAAAGCTCTGTGTAACTGCCTTTTTCAAACTGCAGAGATGCCATCATAACACAGAACAAGTTTTTATCTCATGCCCGTGTAGAAATGGTGCCTTGAGATTGCGTGACACAACTCATATGTGCATGTCTGCCAGCAGTGAAGTTCTATTGTGGGCCGCCTCTGCATTCACAGGTCGTGTGTGAATGGCAGTCAAAGTAGACACAGTCATGTGGCCATCATGTAAGGCAACACCACAGTGATGTTGCATTTTCAGTGACTATAATGTTTTTCATTATGAATATGTCACGTTTGTTTACGTCTGTTAACAACACATATTTACATTTGTCCTCTCACAAATGGACGTCGACCTATTACACAGGGGGACATTGACAGATTCTGGGACCCACACGCCACTGGTGAGTATGCACATTAAATATTGGCATGTTGCGGTGTCATGAATGCCTGTACCAATTCCTACACGTTGTCGATTAGCAGTATGGGTGTGTATCGCATGTCCCTTGCCTACAATGTGAAGATGTATTTTCTAATTCAGATTTGTGTACAAATTGGTAGCTGAAGGTGGTGCAATGCATCTGATACACAGTAGTGACTTTGCCCACCAACAGTCATTTATAAAAATTTCAATTTATGTGCATAATTTCAAGCACCTAATGCCGCCAATGCGTCAATTTCACTGAAGTTGTGTTGGCAATAGGGTCCTCGGCTTTTCGCAACTGTTGAGTTACGCTGCCTAGTCAATAAGGCCCACTTTCATATTGTGTTTATCATCCAAGGGGCGTGCAGTGGGTGTTGCGTTGTGCACAAGGAGGCATTGCTTTTCTGGCTGTGCAAGCTCACAGACATGTTGGCAGAGTGATTTCTAAGGCATGCTGCATAGCAGCTTCACAGAAGTGGCAGTGTGTAGCTTAGAGCCAAACATACCAATGACATGTTACACAGACACATTCAAAAGATGTGAATATTAATTGAATTTGCATCTTTGTGCACTGCAATGCTGTTGTCAGGCTGTGTCCGTGGGTAAATTCCATGCTTGACTCAGGATCATGTGTACAAACTCACAATTAATGACATTACTCTACATGCATTTTCAACTCCTGCTTTGGGTCTGCATCATTTGCTGTCCCATAGATTTAACAATGCAGGGCTCTACGACACTATCTGTGAGTAAGCATTAGCCATGACAATTACACAACCCTCTTGACCCCAGGGTGCCATTACAATGTGGAATCCATTCTTACAGTGAAATGATGTCTCCCCCTCTCAGTGGCAAAACATCACCTATTGTATAGTAATGGTGAAGTGAGTAACAGCGCATCATGCAAAAGTCAGCGTTCAGACACCAAACATGTTTCCATGTGTGCCGCATGATGCGGCATGTTTGAAGTGTGAGTAGGGCTGTCCCAGTCTTGTTCCTGTGCATGTAGGGTGAGCTTAGAATAGATTGACAAGCACACTTGCACACAGACACCCTTGCACTCTTGTGCAAGAGTGCCGGTCTTGGCGCTGACTTGATGAACTGCACACAGTTGCTGGGGGACACACGGGGCTGCACATGTGCATTGTACATAAGATGCAGCGGTGTGTCACAGGATAGGATGAGGGTGGTGCTGTGCACGGAGGGCTGATGCCTCCCTACTCAAATCAATTGTACATGTCACCCACAGTCAGGATGTCCAATGGTGCCATGTTTTGACCGTGTCATTCACATTTTGTTGTGTCAGTACATGTCCCATGCCATGCACTGTAATGTCAGTTTCCATAGCATGTAGTGAATGATTCATGCTTTGACATTTGGTTGAACAGGTCAGTCTGTGACTTAACAGGGTTATGCTGGTGTGTTGCCTCCCATGTTGTTTTGAACTTGGAATACAGATGTCATGTTGTACCTTGACATTGTGTAAGGGACTGAAAATTGACATTGAGTATATTTTACAGACAACATGACACCTGCAGAGCAACATGCCTTCCAGGTGGCCAAGGACCGATACCTTCACGTGAAGAAGGTTGCCAAAGGGTATAGACGGATGGCAAGGAGGTACCGGAACAAGAGGAAGACTGGGACATGGAAGGCGTTTCCGAAATACAACCGACCCAGCAGCCAGCCCATCCCCACAACCTCTGGTGCCAGTGTGGTGTCACAGACTGTGAATCCTGCTCCGACCACACCCGCCCAGGTACCAGTTCCACCAGCACCTGTGGATCACAGGGAGCATTGGATTGCCCAGGTCTTGCGTATGATCACTGCCAACAATTCCTTGCTCATGGACATTAGGAGTGAATTATTTTCCATAAAAAGGAACATTCATGACATACGTACCCACCTTGAACTGCAGTGATTCCTCCCCATGTTGTCCCCCATCCCCCTCTTCTCCCTTCCCACAGTGTTCATGTTTACATGTTATGTGGTGTTAGTGAATTTTTGTCAGTTTTAGGTAGAGTATTTTAGCATAGGCATAGTTAGTGGTAGATTTTTACTCTGTATTTTTTATTGAATTTAATAGTATTTGGAGCGGTTGATGTCGGATTTGTTGTTGCGTGTTTGTGATTAGTTAGGGTAAAGAGTTTAGGCTATGGAAAAGATTTGTAGTTAATTTAGTGTTAGGATAAGTGATTAGTGGTAGTGTAGGGAATTCAAACATTACATATTGTTCAATAAATCATGTTGTTTTTCATTTCTGCTTCCACTTATGTCAGGGATGATGCGGGGTAGTGGGGCTTGCTCCATTGTGTGCAACTCATACCATCACTGGACAAATCCTTGTATGTGTGACTATGGTCATGAGCTGATACTTAGCAGGATGGATTGTGTCCGGATACCTTAGATGTGAGCACAGTGAACTTGTATGGCTGACAGATTTGCAAGTATGGTTTACGGCCTAGTCTAGGGACAGTTGTTTTGTGATGTGCAACATCTTAAGTGTGATGCACAGAGTTGTACTGCACACTGTTGCACATTTACAAATCAACGTAGGGACATAGCATTGTGAGTATATTAAAGTTGCTACAGTTATCCATCATGGAGATGGATGTATGCCCCGGCTACCACATATAGCGTCCAACAGATGCATATCAGATGCTTCAGCTCTGGGTCCATCTCCATTGCACAGACCTTGGCACACTTGATGCGTGGTGCCAGTGCATCAGCTTGCTTTGCCTTACATTTTCCTGTGCATGGACGATCAATCTCCATTACATGCTGTAGGTAATTTGTGTGTTCATTGGTTACGTCACATGGCACAACCGTGTTTGTGATTGACATGAGTTATGTGAGACTGAGTTATGACTTTTGAATTGAGGTTATTCACAGATGTCATTTGGGATTTGCACGGTTAGGTATACTGACTTCACTTCTACTATCTTCCTTTTGTGACGCCCCTAATCAGTTAAGTTATGCTTTTGTCACTGATGATGTTGTGTTGCAGGCACACTGTTCTGCTGCACACAAGTGGTGACATGTTGCATTGCTTCCTGTACCGACAGTGTCATAGCCACTGGTCCCAGCTGTTACTTTTAGCATTGGCTCATAGTGATGACACACTTGAAATGTTGCCACTGAATCAGACTATATGCTAAGTGCAGTTCAACAGACATCCGTGGACACATTGGCCAATATTTTATTTATTTATTTATTTATTTTTACAATTTATTAAGCGCAACGTTTGCCCTTAGGCGTCTTGGCGCTAAGACTTCAGCAAAATCCAAGGGAATGAGTAAGACTTCAGCAGTAGTCAAAAGGATGAAATATAGCAAAGACAGTGGGCATCGTTATTGGTTAAATAGCCAAGTTTTCAATAATTTCCTGAACTGAAGAAGAGTTTGACTTAGTTTGATGTGTAGTGGTAACATATTCCACATTCTAGCTGCTGATACCACAAAACGTGTGTCTCCCCAAGATACAGTTTTTGTGCGCGGGACAATGATTTGTAAACTCATCATCGATCTCAGGGATCTGGTGGGTTGATATAAGGTTAATTGATCTTATAGAACTTGTGGACCTTGCTTGTTTAGGGCTTTAAAAGTAAGACATAAGGTCTTAAATTTGATCCTATTCCTGATTGTAAGCCAGTGAAAATCCCTAATGGTTTGACTGATAGAATCAAATTTGGGGGTTTTAGAAAGCAGTCTTGCCGCCGCATTCTGGATTGACTGCATTTTCGCTATCACCCGAGTTTGAGCATTTGCGAAAAGGCCATTGCAGTAGTCTAAAGATGAGAGAACTAATGTGCTCACTACTGTTTTAGCCGCGTTGTCAGGTAGGAACGGAATGACTTTTTTAATAATCCTTAATTTCTGAAATGCAGTTGAGGCCGTCTGATTTGCATGAGAGGCGAAATTAAGTTTATCATCGAAGATGATACCTAGGTTCCTAACTTTAGATACCGGAGTCGGCAGCGTTCCCATAGATGGAGGCCACCAAACGGATGACCACCCTGGGGAAAGTTTTCCAAAGATGATCACCTCAGTCTTCTCAGAGTTTAATTTCAGGCAATTTGCTGCCATCCTGTCTCTGATTGCCAGTTTACCGCTACCTCCTCCCCATCGTTCTTAATGGCAAGCACAAGCTGGGTATCATCCGCATAAGAGGTCAGGCTCATCCGGTGTTGTTTAATAACCCTAGCTAAGTCCGACACATAGATATTGAATAGTGTCGGGCTTAGGGATGAGCCCTGCGGAACCCCACAAGGCAACGCCAGGCTAGCAGATTTAAAAGGGCCTAGCGTTACCGCCTGTGTTCTGCCTGATAAGAAGGAGGCAAGCAAGTCCCTGGCTTTTGCTTGAATGCCTAGATTTCCGACACGGTCAATCAAGATGGAATGATTGACCGTGTCGAAAGCCGCCGAGAGGTCGAGCACTATTAATACTGCTGTCCCCCCTTGGTCTTTGATGACTCTGATGTCATCTGCGGTTTTAATCAAGGCCGTCTCCGTGCCATGCAGCTTCCGGAAGCCGAATTGTGTATCATCGAGCAATTTATGTTGTTCTATATATTCTGCCAGTTGGAAATTCATAGCCTTCTCAAGCACTTTTGCCAAGAATGGTAGTCCTGCAATAGGTCTGTAGTTCTTAAGTTCCTCTTTATCCAAAGAGGGTTTCTTAAGAAGAGGTTTAATTGTCGTATTTTTTAGGCTATCTGGGTAGATACCTGTTTTAAATACAGTATTACAGACTAAGGTGACCGTCTCTATAATCGTTTCCAAGACTGGGAGAAGAATCTTTGGAGGGCAGGGATCCAGTGCCGATCCCGATTTTATCTGCTGTATGATGGTCCTCATATGTGCAGTATCCATATCTTTAAATTGGTCTAAGGAACAGTGCAACCGCCCGTGATTAGAAATATTGTAGTCTACATTGACCTTAGATGCGAACTCTACATAAATATCGTTTACTTTAGTGAAAAAGAATTTTGCTATAGAGTCGCAAAAGCTCTGCGAGGAGGGGGGGGCTAGATCTACCACTTTACCGTCCAACTGCTGTACTACTCCAAACAGTTGTTTACTAGAGTTCTTCGCATTCTCTATTTGTTGTGCATAGAACTTTTTCTTTGCCTCATTGATCATTTTTTTATAGTAATGTAAAGTGTCTTTGTATTTCCTTCTGCTCTCAATGTCATAGGATCTACGCCAACAACGTTCCTGCGCTCTGCATTGCTGCTTTTTTTTTCTTAATTCCTCATTAAACCATGGGGCAGATGGTGTGGTCCTATTTTTTTATATAGATTTTGTAGGTACAAGGGTGTCGACCGCATTTCCAATCCAGGAGGTATATTGATTGGCCGCTGTGTTAGCTTCTGGGGAAATCTTGGGACGTGATATTTCTAGGTGTTGTTTAAAAGCGACATAGTTTAAATCTTTCCAAATTTTAAAATACTCTTGGTTTCTTGGCACGTGCTTCCTACAATGTACAGAGTTGACGATAATCCCGGCCAATATGGCATGGTGGTTGGACCACGCAAGTGGCAGAATATCAGAGACCTTTAGTTCATTGATATTAGAAAAAATAGCATCCAACGTGTGGCCAGCCTCGTGTGTAGATGAGGTAATCTCCGAAGAAAGGCCAAAGGCATCAAGGTCTGCCAATAGCGTTTGCGTGTCTGTATCATTAATTTTATCTAAATGGAAATTCCAATCCCCTAGTATCATACACGAGTCCTCAATAGCTAGGGTTTCCAGCAATGAACAAAAATTAGACAGAAAATCATTGCGGGGGCCCGGAGGGCGGTATATAAGTATACCTTTGAGATTAAATGTAGGTGTCAGCAAGATGTTAAAATGTAGAGCTTCACAGGACGAGGAGTGAATGGGATTAGTTCTTATAGGGAACTGAGACCGCGATATTATTGCTACGCCACCCCCATTCTTTCCCAGCCTGTCCATTCTCTGAATAGAGAAATCCGGTGGGACTGCAATCACTAAATTCAGAAGAATCGTTCAGCCAAGTTTCTGTCATAAATAATATATCTATATTATGATCCTGGATTAAATCCGCTATTTCATGTCTATGCCTACCAACTGAACGCGCATTGATTAATGCCACAACAATATTTTTGGTTTCATTTTCCTTCTTTCCATATCCTATATTATTTATGAATGGAGGGACGCACTTACATTCTGGACATATGATGATAGCATCTCCAATCACGGACTCAGGGTCGTAGTGGGTACATCCATTAGTATATCCTGGTCTGAGCTGGAACAAGGAGTCCGAAGAATAGGTGATATGGGCCCCTTGCGTGGTTGAACCAGGGGTTCTGGCCCACGGCCCGAACCCGGCGCAGACGGGCGCAGACTGGCTTGCCTTTGGCGCGCTGACGGCGCGCCCGCGCTGCGTGATCGGGAAGGCATAGGAATTTATACTGTGGAGAGGAGGACGGGAGGCGTCCTAGAGCTAGACCGCAACCTGTTTTGTCCCGGTAAGATGGCGGCTAGCGCCCTTTGACCCCACTGCGTCAGCACCTCAATCGGCTGAGCCGGGAGTGAAGGATCGGGTACCAGGAGCCTCGTTGCGTCTTGTATCGCGCACACGAGTGTCTGGTCTAAAAAGGCAAGTTAAAATATTTACAGGTGTTAAAAGTTTTAAAAAGCGCTGCCAACAATTCAATCTTTATGATGCAAAGTGCAAAGTAACAACAGGGAGAATATGGCCCCCGGCTTCCGCCTCAGGGGAGATATCGCTAAAGGCGATATCTCACAGTGGGCACAGCATGAGAGGGCTCCAAATTTGTTTGCCATTGTTTGTGCCCAGGTAGTGGCTGACTGACGCTTTGCACTTTGGCTTTAGTCACTATTGTAAACTCAACTTCATTGAGGCTGACTTTGTAGTCCCATATATGTATGTTAGACATGTGCCCTTAGGTCTCCTCATCAATGCGAATCTGGTGTGCAACATCTAGGGATGTGATATGCAATGCGCAACATCACAACAAGATTTGTCCAACACGTCAGGTGTAAGTAGATATGCCAGGAGATTATGGTTTGCTATCATACAGGGTGACACTACTTGTGTCCTGCGACAGACTTGTACATGTTACCACCCATGCATATTTCCTCAATGGACATGGGTCACAGTTGGTATATTGCTAGATTGTGCTATCTGATCAATGTGCAAAAGCAACAGTTGATGGACAGAATGCAGAACAATGTCATACATTATCCCCAGTACAGAGATCTGGGCCTAAATCCATCGTTATTTTGCTCACCATGCCATTCCAGTTTGAACCCAGCCATATGCAAATCAGTCTTGACCCTGTGCCTCATGGGAACAGTCCAGCCCGAACTGCCCAGCCAGGTCCTCCCTGGAATGGCACCAAGCATCCTAGGACCGGTTTCGGGGTTTCACCCCTCTTCAGCCAGGATAGCTTGATTAAAGTGGCATGGAGAGCACGGGACACACGTCTGAGCATACCCGTCCCACTCGGGGTGACAAATACAAAAACAACAGTTGATGGACCTGGCTTGGCAGTTCGGGCTGGACTGTTCCCATGAGGCACAGGGTCAAGACTGATTTGCATATGGCCAGGTCTAAACTGGGGTGGCATGGTGAGCAAAGAATGATGGATTTAACCCAGATCTCTTGACTGGGGGTGAATGTTTTTAATTGTTCTGCATTCCGTCCATCAATAGTTCTTTTTTCATTTGTCACCCCGAGTGGGACGGGTATGCTCAGACGTGAGTCCCGTGCTCTCCATGCCACTGGAATCAAGCTATCCTGGCTGAAGAGGGGTGAAACCCCGAAACCGGTTCTAGGATGCTTGTTTCCGGTCCAAGGAGGACCTGGCTTGGCAGTTCGGGCTGGACTGCTCCCATGAGGCACACTGTCAAGACTGATTTGCATATGGCCAGGTCTAAACTGGGGTAGCATGGTGAGCAAAAGAATGATGGATTTAACCCAGATCTCTTGACTGGGGGTGAATGTTTTGAATTGTTCTGCATTCCGTCCATCAATAGTTCTTTTTGCATCTGTTCAATGTGGGCACAGTAATTTAGCACATACACAGTCATCCCACTGCCAATCCGTGTAAGGTCACACATGTACATTGATTGCGTTTCCCTTGGTGGTGCTTCTTGTGGACTCACAGCCCATTGGTTATTAACTTAGTTTAATACTTGTTTGGTCATGTAAACACGCATATGTGTGAATTTGAAAATGTTATTAACAGTACAAAGGGGTATGCTGGAACAGTAGTAGCCCATACAACCCAACATTGCATGGATGCCCGTTGGAGGGGCAGACAGAGTCCTTTGGGAGTGACCGATCCAAGGGAAGAGGCGGAGTTTGCACAGTGTCATTGTCAAGGAAGTAACAGTAATGGAAGTCCATGGGTGGGTTCAAGGTGAGTGTTGGGGGACGTTGGAAGACACTGGAAGAGTAAGTTCAGTAGAATGATAGTAAGGAAAATTCCGAGGTAAGACAGGCCTTTTGACGTCAATGTTTGCTCTGCTTTCTCCTTACCAGTATGGCACAGTCATCCTCATCCACGTCCTCTGATGTGTCATGTTTCTCACATGTGGGGGGTGGTATGGTGGGTGCAGCACTGTGAAGCAGCAAAAATTGGCGACAGACCATTGGGCAGCACTGATGTGACGATCAGATGCAGGGCCTGGTATATCCCAGCAACATTGCGCTGGTGTGCAGCCGTGGCAGCCAATAAAGTTTGTTTAAAAAAAAAAGGAAAAAAAATTGATACATGCTGTGCTGGTTCCGGGTGTTCAATGCCTGGATTTGCATGTTGGTGATTACTAACATGACGGGATGTTTCTTCACGGACGCAGTTGACTTACCAAACAGATGTGTTAACATGCACATGATCGTGTGATGGCCAACTCTAATATTGACAGAGGTGGAATGCTGTTTTCAGTATGGCAGATGTGTACACTTGGGGGTGGATGTGTAAAAATGGACCTTATGATTGAGTGTACTATTTGTGGGTTTTGAATTTTTTGTGGCAACTTCGCTATCCTTGCTTGTTGTCATACTTTGTTTGGCATACTCTTTACGGGGACATTGTGGTTGTGTGAGTTTGTCACAATAACAAGTGAAGCAGTACAGGTTTGTGAAACACATTGCTGATTTGCATTGTCCACATACCGTGGTGTTGCAGATATTGCCCCCCTGCTCATTGCATACCATTGCCCCATGAGTAGTCTGCAGTGTGTGCATTTAGTCATATGATGCTTTTGGCCATCGGCCTACTTGGTCACTTTGTTGGGACATTGCATGTGTTGCCGGTATGCAGACTCACTCGATGCTTTCCCACTTGCTGTACGCAGTACTGCATTGCATGTACAGGCATGGGGGCATATTGCTTGGCAGTGCGTGAGGTTGTCACAATGTACCCCTTGCCTCATCACCACGCATATCCAACTCATCTGCACAAGGCCGCATCTCCCAGATCACGTGCACGAGTAAGCATGCCAACAAGCTCAGCACACCTGCAACATTGCACATGTGTCTGGCTCACATGCAAAGTTGTGTGTGGCCATAAAAGTCACCCTTGATGGCCACGCACAACCTTGCACACAAGTGGGACACATGTACAACGTTGCAGGTGTGCTGAGCTTGTTGTTGGCTTGCTTACTTGTGCACATGATCTGTAACATTCACACTGCATGCTCATTTGGGCGTCTGGGAGATGCTGACTTGTGCAGATGAGTTGGATATGGGTTGTGATGGTGCAAGGGGTGCATTTTGCCAGCCTGCAGCATCTCTAGGTGATGTGGCACTTTGCTTTTTGATGTTGCCCTTATTTTGTGGTCTGATGTTGTACCTGGACTGTGTTTGGTTAACTTTTCAGTGCACATTTTAATGTCTGTGTACCCGGCAATAAGTGTCTTGCAATGTTTTGTTTGGATCAGGTGATATGTGTCCATGCCACCATGCACAGGGCTATCTGGGACCTGAAATACAATAGTTGTGGGTATGCAATGCTATTTATTGTACATGGGTGCCATTGTGCCCATCCACCCCCGTCAACCAACTCCATGATTGGTACTCACCCTGTGGTTGTGTCTGCTCACATTCAGCAGTATCCCGACCCGGCACTCCAACCACCGTTTCCTCTGTGATGACTTGGGCCACCCTTTCCTCCTGCTCATCCAGTCCCAGCAGGGGCACTGGACTCCCATCTTCAGTCGCATTTTCTGCCTTCCGGTTGGCTGCAATTTTCTCCTTTGTATTTTTCTTGCGGTCATTCCAGCGCTTCTTGACCTCGTCCACTGTCCTCTTCCTCTCTCCTACAGCATTGAGCTTCGCCATAATGTCCTCCCATAATTCTTTTTTCCTTGACAATGGCACTGTGCATTTGATGAATAGCTCCTGTTGATGTTCAGCCACCAGGCCATACAGGACCTGATTTTCCTGGTGGCTGAATCGCCGTCGCTCAGGTTTTATCGCCATCCATTAGCGACGGCAATGGTAGCCATCGCTGGGTAGCGGCGCGTTGTTGATACGTCGCTATCACGGCGATAAAACCCAGACATCGCCGGCGATTAAAAAAAAGCGCGTTGATAGCGCTTAGCGATAATTTTTGCTGTTTGTTGATGATATGCCCCGTAATTCTTCCGCATGTATAAGCGCTGTTTCTCCTACTGCATGCTCAACTGAGGCTATTTATCTGTTATCATCAGTCTCACTGGTAGAAGTAAGTGAATTGGCATCTGACTCCTGATTTATTGTACCTGTTGCCCCTGATGTCGAGGCTTGTGTCGCTGGAATTTTGTTGGTCAAAGCTTGCCTTTTGACTGAATCGAATTTGTGCAAAAAGGTGAATACTCTTCCCGTAGCATAGTCGTTTTGGTCACGTGCAAATTTATAGACTTTTCGTGCCTTGATGGTTTCTTCATGCTTTTTCATCCTGATGTCTATATCTGCTCGTCCTTTGGCCACCATTTCTTTAGGCTCAATATCTTGAAGCAACACATTGATCTTTTCAATCTCTTGTAGTATGCCATCTCGATCTATTTCCGCATACTTAATTAAGATGTTCACCATGTTCATCGATGCTTGAAGATTATTTTTTTTTTAAGTTCAATGAAATTTTATTAAGGAATGAAAAAGGAATAATCAATACACAATATCAGCTATAAAAGGGAGGGAGGAAAGAGGAGGGAAAGAGAGGGGGGAAGGGTTAACATAATCAAAATGTAAGAGATAAGAAAACTACAATGAAACAGTAATCATGGGCATTAGATAAGAATCATAAAAGGCATAACCGTTATAAATTAAACAGCAAATTTTAGAAGAATAAAAGCAAAACAATATGTTAGAAATACGTAAAATGTGAAAAGGGTATCATGGAGGTTTAGAAACTTCTTGTTGAACAGGCATAGGACTGAAAGAACGAGTAGCACAGTTATTTAAATACAGCGTAATGGGAAGCCATAAGTCTGCACGTTTAGCTGCTAAGTGAACAGGAAAAACAAAGCCATTATCAAGTCTGTGGTTGTGACAGACGTTATACCACCACGCTTTGAGGGAAACATTAGATGCATTTTTCCAGTTAACAGTAATTTGTTGAAAAGCTACAGCCAATAATAAATCAACAATGCGGACATGCATATCTACATTATCCCAGCAAGGAGATAAGCTACCTAAAAAGAGATGAGAGAGAGAAAAAGGAATACAAGTATGAAAAATAACATTAATTTGAGCCCACACCTGTAACCAAAAGTCGTGCACATGTTTACAGAGAAATAGCATGTGGAGTAAGGTAGCATTAGGGGTACCACACGACCAGCACACATCTGGGGTGTTTGAAAAACGCTTATTTAGTGTGGAAGGCGTGAGGAGCAATCTGTTATAGATAAAAAATAAGGATTGTGTCAGGGAAGCCGCTCTGGAGGTTTTACGGAGTTTTGCCCAAATCTTATCCCATATAGATATCGGCCAGCATATTCCGAGATCAGATTCCCATTGATGTTCAACCTTGGATTTAGGTCTAGGCAACTCATGCGTGTGTAGGTATTTATAGATAAGAGATGCCTTGGGGGTGCTACGTAGGAGAGAGTGGAGTTGAGGGGTAGGGAAGGGTGAAGCAAGGGGAGGCGAAGAGTTCAGGATCCGCTCATAAGTCTCAAGAACAGCAGCTTTGAGTAAAAGAAACTTTGGGAGAAAGGATAAGGGTAGACCAAAGGAAGAGCAGAGATCAGAGAAAGAAAGAAAGGTGGGACCAGAGAAAAGTTGCGCGATCCAAATCAAACCTCGAGTTCTCCAAGATTTCCAGTAGAAGGGCTTGCGATTAATTAAGAGATACTTATTATGCCAGATGGTGGAGGAGGGGAAATCATCAATGGTCAGAGGGGGATTAGGGGCAGCAGACAATAAGAGCTTGAGAGTGTACTTGTGGATAAGAGTGGGAAGTGAAGAGGGTTTACGGGAGAAAGCAAGATATTCTGCAAAAGAAAATGGAGATAAGAGATCCCGTTCAACCTTAACCCACAAAGGACAGGGAGAGGTGGGATCTTGCAGCCAGAGGGAAGCTTGACGTAACAAAAAGGCCTTCTGATATGCAGGAAAGTCAGGAAAATTGACACCCCCTTCAGAAGCAGGGCAAATCAATCTGGCAAGAGACATTCTGGATTTCTTTGAGTTCCATAAAAAAGAGGATAATATTGAGTTAAACTTTTTAAAGAATCGCGATGGGATTGATACTGGAATGTTGGACAATGTATAAAGAATAATGGGGGAAATCATCATTTTAATAGTCTCCAAGCGACCCCACCAGGATAGGTATAAAGGATGCCACCTTGCAGTGAGGTCCGCAATCTTTTGTGCGCATTTGGACATGCATAATGAGATAGTGTCTGGAATGGAAGAAGTGATATATAACCCCAGATATTTAATATGGGAGGGACACCAAGTAAACTGGGAGACGCTAAAATCTTGTTTGAAAGTGAATTTAGTCAAGGGTAGGATCTCACATTTATCATGATTAAGCTTATATCCGGAAATGGAGGAGTAGTTTCGGACTTCGTCTAGAAAAGCGGGGATGGATTCTGCAGGATTGGAAAGAAAAAGTAAAATATCATCTGCATAAGCAGCGAGCTTAATTTGAGAATCTGCAATCTGGAATCCATGGATAGCGGGATTCTGACGTACTTTGGACAGAAAAGGTTCTAAAGCAAGGTTGAAAAGAAAGGGGGAAAGGGGGCAACCCTGACGGACGCCTCTGCCTAAACCAAAATAAGAAGAGATTTGACCATTTGCAAATACTGCAGCTCTGGGGCGTGAGTACAGCAGGGAGACTAAAGAAATAAATCTAGGTCCAAAGCCAAACCAAGTGAGGGTGTGAAAAAGATAGCGCCATTCGACCCGATCAAACGCCTTTTCGGCGTCAAGGGCTACTGCTGCAAGGGAGTGCTGACAGCGGGAGGACTTTGACAATATATTGAATAGGAGTCTGGTGTTGTCCGTAATATGTCGACCTTTGACAAATCCGGACTGCTCTTCACCCAGAAGATCGGGAAGAAGGTGGTCTAGACGAATCGCCAATGCTTTAGCGAAAAGCTTGTAGTCAATATTGACTAAGGATATAGGCCTGTAATTTTTGCAATACTTAACGTCCTTCCCAGGCTTGGGTATCAAACAAATATGAGCATCTGAAAACGTCCCTGAGGAAGCGCCTTGGGCAATGAAAGTATGAAGAAGGGAATGCAATCGTGGGATCAACAACTTAGAAAAGTGAAGGTAAAATTCAACGGTAAACCCGTCTGGACCTGGAGCCTTGTTGAGTTTGAGAAGTTGCAGAGCAGTGAGCAGTTCTTTTTGTGTAACGTCAGATTCTAAGGAAGAAAGGTCAAGGGGGAAATTGGCTGGTGTGTGGATGGTAGAGAAAAAGCGGGCAAGGGAACTAGGAGAGGGTTGAGTCCCAGGTGTGTACAAAGTCTCATAGAAACGAGAAAATTCAGCAAGAATGTCAGCATCTACATGTTTCAAATTATCATCAGAGTCAAAAATAGATTCAATATTTAACTTATTATGCTTAATCTTCAAATAGTTAGCTAAGAGCTTCCCTGCTTTGTTCCTACCCCCGTAAAATTTAGCAGTCGACTTCAACAGGTACAGGGAGGCATCTTCTGTAGATTTCTCATTAAATTTCATTTTTGCTGCAACAAGGGCCGTCAAGCTATCAGCAGAGTGGGATGTGAAATAGGCATGTTCCAATCTCTTGATATCTGAAAGGAGGCTTTTGGTGGACCATCGAGCAGTTTTACGTTTGTTCGCGACGTAACTAATGATAAAGTCACGTGCCGCTGCTTTAAAGGCATCCCAAATAGTATGCTCCGGGAGGGCATCGGTATCGTTAATCGAGAAAAAATCAGCAAAAAAGGAAGTGAAGGTAGCTGTGAACTTGGAATCGGCAAGGAGGGAGTTATTAAAACGCCATCTTCTGGAGCCAACAATCTTAGGGAATACATCGACACATGTGAGAACAGGAGCATGATCCGAAAGCAGTATCGGGCCAATCTCGGAATGTAAAAGTGACTGGGAGAGATTATGGGAAACAAAAATGTAATCTAATCGTGACTGGGAGCGGTGACAAGGAGAATAAAAAGTGTATTCCCGTAATTTTGGGTTACATAGGCGCCAAGAATCTACTAACTTATGTTGCGAGATAGCATGGCTAAACAGCTTGTGGGGTTTGTTGGGAGTATAAGGGGTCTTAGATGTTCTATCAATAAAGGGATCTAGCGGTTGGTTACAATCTCCCGCCAGAATAAAATTGTGGTCCATAAATTTAGTTAGAAGTGGAGAGAAAGTGGCCCAAAAAGAGGGTTCACCCGTGGTTGGGCCATAAACGTTAAGGAGAGAGATTGGAACACCCCTAAGTGATAGCTTGGCATAGACCCATCTACCAGAAGCGTCAGATTCTTGGCTGAGGACCTGAAAGGGGAGAGATTTACGGCAGAGAACTGCCACACCATTGCGTTTACCGTCACCCTGTGAATAAAAGAGTTCGCCCACCCATCCACGTTTGAGTTTAACAGATTCTGTATCAGTTAGATGCGTTTCTTGAAGGAATGCAATGTCAACGTTCAACTTGGCTAGGTGTGACAAGATCCTTTGACGCTTAATCGGAGAGTTAATACCCTTCACATTCCATGACAATACATTTAATGACATAAGAATAATAATTCCACAAAAAATGTGATAAGCTTGAGTAGTGAATAAAAAACCCATGAAAGGAAGAAAAGATATAAAGAAAGAGGAGAAAATAACGCGAAAATGTTGAAAAAAAGGAAGAAAAGAGTGCAAATAAGAGCATACTTGCTGTCAAGAAAGGACAAGTGTAAGGGAGGAGTACAAAAGTTTAAGCAGAAAGTCATAAGTAAGAAAACAGCGGAGAAACAAATGTGTGCAAGGAAGCAAGGGATACATCTTTTACACAATCTAAAAATTCCGATCAGAGGTAAGAAGACAAGATGGATACAAATGGACAAAAATGAGAACAAGGGAAGAGAGAATAGGAAGAGACAAAAGGAAAGAACAATGGATGCACGGGGAAAACAATTGAGGGAATAATGGAAGTAGTACCTACAGAGGAAGGGTGCGAGAGAGGGTGGGGGAGGGGAGGAACCACATGGGTGAGGCAGCACATCCACGAGCAACGAAGCATGGACCGGGAGACACCAATGAACACGAAAAAATTCCTGTAAAGCGAAAAAGAAGAACAAGGAATTAAATCATGCTAGGGGATTATGCCGAGATCATGACTAACAAATAGAACAGGGAACAACATCATACATATACAGTAGAACATCGGCCAAGTGGATATTTAAATAAACAGAAGAACTTAGGGTAACTGCAATCCAACAAGGGACCCTAAACAAAAACAAGATAGGGAGAGCATTCAAATAGTCACATAAGCACTAGTCAACCAGGAGCAGAGGATGATGGTCCGGAGACATCCATGGTAGATGATTTGTGCGCATTAATGAAGCTTTGCAAACGCACAGGATCTTCATAGGTTGTAGTCTTGTTATTATAAGTAACTTTGAAAAAACCTGGGTGATAGAGGCCATATCGTGCCCCCATCGCGCGTAGATCTTCCCTTAGGCTCAGAAACACCTTGCGACGATTGGCGGTGGCCTTAGCATAGTCCTGTGCAAAGAATAGGGATGAGCCAGACCAAGACAAATTCGGAGAAGATTTGGCCGCTGTCAAAACCATCAAGAGATCTAAGTATTCCAAAAAGTAGATGATGACCCCTCTGGGTCTCTGTGAGGGAGAAGCAGAGGAAGGTGGCCGACCCAGTCTGTGGGCCCGCTGAATATTGAGGGCCTTGTCTTGTGGCAAATGCAAGAGCTTGGGAAGGAACGTCTTGAAGAAAGTAATTGGGTCAGACCCTTCGAGTCCTTCAACTAGGCCGTAAATACGAAGATTGTTGCGTCTGTTTCTATTTTCCAACTGCTCTACTTGTTGTTGGAGGAGGTCTGAAACTTGAGATTTCAGGTTGGAGACAACAGAGGATGTTTCTTGGAACGACTGGACAGATTTTTCGACTGATGTAACCCTCGTCTCCATTTGCGACCAGTTGTCCGTGAGAACCTGGAGCTTACTGTTTGTCTCTTCCATGAAAGCACGCAAGGATCTTATTTCTTCTAACAATAATTCCATGGACACTGGACTAGAGTGCTATGGAGGCGAGAGGGAGTCCGACTTAAGCCTCTTCGTGTTGGATTTAGAGTTATCCGGCGAGTGCCTGGAGGGATGCATTGGCGTAACAGAGTCCGACAAATTAAGAGAATCTTCCAGGCGTGAAAGAGCAGAAAAAACCTTTGAATTCTTCAGAATCTGAGGTTTGAGCGGGCGAGACGAATGCGACATTGACTTGAGTCTACCCATATGACAGAGCCGTGGAATGGTTGGCTCGTTGAAGGTCACAAAAAGCTAGATCAAAGAGAGCTCAGGAGAAGACACAGCAGGCATACGAGGGTGGTGAGTACGTCAGGCATAAAAAGCAACCATCTCCATAATACTGAGATGCAATCATTTGCCAGGACTCATGGGAAGAAACAGAAGAACCAATTGTGATGGTATCAGAGTGCTATTAGTATGGCATTGTTTTGCAGAATGTCAGCATCATCCCTTTTCGCAGTGCAAGGTGTTCTGAAGCAAATCGGTGAGATACGAAGCGAGAGGCTTCCCAAGCGCCTCACAGAAACCTACAACAACTAATAACATGAATGTTATAGAAACAGCCAGGCACGTATGTGTGATAAAGGCATGAGAAGATCCCAGTATGGCGTTGATAATGTCACAACTTGAAAAAGAGCACAGCGGTAAATATGGGTGAGAAGAGCGCTTTGTGAAGAAACATTGTTCAAATACAATATACGTGACTAGTGCTCCAAATAGAGGACAGGCATTGCAAAAATCAGTGTAGAGATGAAAAAAATAGTCAAAAAAAGTGAATTATGGGCCATAAGGAGTGTGTAATATCAAGCGCTCACAGTGCTGGGCTGGCGAAGCAGTTACCTCAGGATAACACGCATTAGACTGCAGAGCTAAGATGGCCGCCGCAACGAGATAATCCTGAGGGAGTGTTCGAGCGGCAATTCCATCGTCGCGAAGGCACGAAAGGGCTTCAATCGTCGTCGAGTGCGATCAGGACACAATCCGACGCATTCTCATCCGTTCGCCCCCAGGAATACGAAGCAGGAACCGGCTGGTCTCACGGTGCTGCTCCGGAGCGTTACTCGGGCGCCGCCATCACTCGCGGGCACCAGGCCACGCCCCCCCGATGCTTGAAGATTATACTGTGCCCATTCACTGAGCATGGCTGGGTTTGGGTTCGCAAATGTGGGTGCGATTAACACCCTCAAACCTCTCGGCATTCTTCCCGCATCCCGATATTTTTCCATTGACTTTTTTCCCCACCAGTTGGTAAGTTCTGTCCTTAGCAATTTTTCCAATGTCCGTAATAGTGATTTCACAACAGTGTTCTTTGCAGCACTTGTTTGTCTTGTATGTTCCGTATTGATATCAGGTAAATTAGAGAATAATGCCTCAGCTGCAGCCTCCCGGTCCCGCAGCGCATCCATTAGAAGACATAGCAGAGGTTGGTTGGAATTTAAAGCGAACAGCTAGTGCCAGTTGGAGTGATTCCAGCACTGCAACAATTACGGCAATACACGACCCCTCTACCCGTAGATTCCGAAATAATGCAGGAAAATCTTCTTACCAGTTTGAATCACCTGGTTCCAAAAGTCCTCGGGCTCCACGAATATTTTCGCACACACTCAGGATTTCCGATATACTCCTTTTAAAAGGAAACACGGGGGCGACGGCCAACAATTGCTCCTCCCGGGACAGTTACTCCGTTTTCACGTTGCCGGCTGACTGTTATGTTCAAAGGGAACACCCCCCTGTTTACGCGAGGGTGGTCCCGGCTGTGACCCGGAAGGGCTTAGTTAAATAAATGGGGGCTGGACCGGATGATCCGGGTCAGTGCACCGAAGCGCAGTTCAAAGCGTAGGTGTGTGTTTATCTTTCCTCCCCGATTCCGGAGCGCATGCTGCCCGCCTACCTGCCCGCTGTCCTTCCCCGTCCAGCATAGGACGTAACAACTGGCGACGAGGGGGTCTTTCCGGACTCTCGACCCACGACGGCTGGATCCTCGCTGCCTGACCCGCTCCGGTGGCGGCTGCCACACGGAGCGCTGCTCCTCGCACGTGCGTGCGTCTACGCGGCCTGTCCCTGCCGCCTCTCTACATTCTCCCAGCTCCCGGTGCTGTGCTATCTTCCTCCTCGGCCCGCATCGGAGCTGCTGTCGTGCATCAAGCGCACGTGGGAGCGCTCTCATCGACCGGCCTGCTGCCTGGCTGCCCCATCGCATGTGCCTGAGTCCTGGCGGTGCTGCACTGAAGGACGCCCCCCCTACAGCCTCATCTTCCCGGTTAGTTCCTGTGCGTGTCTCTGCAGTGGTTTGCTGACTGCGGTGGCGACATCGGTGTGGCGCATAGGCTGCTGGGAGACGGAGGGGTGTTCGTGTCTGCTGATTCTTGCCCAGGGGGTCTAACCTGCCACCTCCTATTGCCACGTGGGGCGTGCTCTCCGACGCTCGACGCCCAGTCCCTGAGGCCTGGATGCTGGGTGCCTGTGGGCCGCAATTTGCCGCGGCCTGCGCCGGAAGTGCAGGGTTTTGGCTGTCTTGACTGCGTCCACCCCTGAAGCGCATCCTCTGTCGCGTCCAGGTCTGCCTACACCTGCTGAATTGGACCTCCCGCCCAGTCGGCGTAAAGATGACGACGGTGCCCCCGGTGGAAGCGTTCATAGTGGACGGCCCGCCGTCCGCCCAGGTGGCCAAGTGGAAAGAGTGGCTGGAGCGCCTGGAGAATTATTTTGCCGCAGTCGGCCTCAAGCCTGAACGACATCGGCCCATGCTCCTGCATCTGGGTGGTTCTGCAGTTCACCGACTGGCCAAATCCGTGGTGGAAACCGGCCCTCCCCACACCTATGCTACGCTCAAGGCGGCTCTGACCGCACATTTTGAGCCCCTAGCGAATCCAGATTACGAACGTTTTCTCTTACGACAAGCTAGGCAACAACCGGAGGAATCAGTTGACACCTTCTATGCTCGTCTGAAAGAACTGGCAAGCACCTGTACCCTACCGGACACAGATGACGAGCTGCGGGCGCAGTTCATCCAAGGCTGTTCGTCCGTTAAGCTGAGAGAAAGGGTCCTCGAACTGCCCGGAATCTCCATGGCAGACATTCTCACCATGGGCCGGTCTAAGGAGTTGTCCAAAGTGCGCGCCGCACATATGGAGACGGCCCTCCAACGTCAAGTGAAAACAGAGCCAGTAAACGCGGTGGTGGCGACTACCTCGAAGAAAGCGACTACAAAGAAGTCGGAACACGGAAAACCACCACCCTCGTCTCGTTCCTGCTACATGTGCGGAGGACCGTACCCACACCAAGGTCCATGCCCTGCGCAAGGGAAAAGGTGTTCGGCGTGTCGTCGTCTGAACCATCTAGCCAAAGTGTGCCGCTCGGCGGGACGTCAGCGGCAACAAAGTCGGCAGATCAATGCGGTGGATGCCCCTCCACCCGAAGCTGAGGAAGACAATATGGACGACGATGAGGACGAAGGCACGGTCCATGTAATTCACGCCCTACAGCCTGATGGATGTCCGAGACGAAGGGCACCGAAGTGTAACGTCAAGATTGCAGGGCATCTGACGCCGGTGCTGATTGACACAGGTGCGTCCATAAACATAATGGCCCAGTCCATGCTGAGATCCTTCCCGACTCAGCCCGTCCTGAAGCCAACGTCCATACAGGTGTTTGCTTATGGCTCCGGCACACCACTCACTGTGGTAGGCGTCTTCACCACCGACATCGCCCACGAGGCCAACTCCGTCCGCACCAAAGTGTACGTCACCAAGGAGGGTACGGGAATGCTGTTGGGCTGTCGTACGGCGGAACATCTGCAACTGGTGGTTTTTGCATTCGCTGTGCACCTGGAGGATGTCGAGTCATTGGTGGAAGAATTTCGAGACCTGTTCGACGGAATTGGATGCCTAAAGGACCACCTGGTACGGCTGCACATAGACCAATCAGTACAACCAGTTGCTCTCAAGCATCGGAGAGTAGCGTTTCATCTGCGGCCCAAGGTCGAAGAGGAACTAAGAAAATTGGAGGCCGCTGACATCATTGAGAGAGTGGAAGGACCGACACCTTGGGTTTCCCCCATTGTGATAGCCCGAAAACCAAAACAACCAGGTGAAGTCCGGTTATGCGTGGACATGCGCTTGCCGAACCACGCCATCAAGCGGGAACGCCATCTGACACCCACAGTCGACGACATTGTTGCGGAGGTCAGCGGATCGCGCTGGTTCTCGAAGATGGACCTTCGGGCGGGCTACCATCAACTCCTGCTGGATCCTGAGTCAAGGGCCATAACCACTTTCTCCACCCATGTGGGCCTGCGCCGCTACAAGCGCCTCAGTTTTGGGGTGTCCAGCGCGGCGGAAGTGTTTCAGGATACCATCAGAGGGGTGTTGGCTGGCCTCAGTGGAGTCATAAATGTCAGTGATGACATTCTTGTACATGCGCCGACTCTGGAGGAACACATGAACCGCCTACGATGCGTGTTCCGGAGACTCCAGGACAGTGGCCTCACGTTGCATCGCGAGAAGTGCGAATTCCTAAAAAAAGAGATAGCGTTCTTTGGATATCACTTCTCACAACAAGGAGTGTCTCCCGACCCTGCAAAAGTTCGTGACATCCAGACGGCACCGGCCCCGACCACAGTCACCGGAGTGAGAAGCTTCCTGGGCATGGTCACCTACTGTGGTCGATTCATCCGGAACCTCACGAATCTAACAGCGCCCCTACGGGACCTCACGAAGAACGCCGCAACATGGGAATGGGGCCCCATTCAAGAGAAGGCTTTTCAGGACACTAAACACGCTTTGTCCGCCGAAACCACCCTAGCGTACTTTGACCCCACCCGGGAGTCCGAACTGTCGGTGGATGCCAGTCCCATCGGTTTGGGTGCCGTATTGTCCCAGAAGCAACTGGACGGTGAATGGGCCCCGGTAGCCTACGCGAGCCGGGCTCTGACGGAAACTGAGCAAAGATACTCCCACATCGAAAAGGAGGCGATTGCAATACATTGGGGGTGTCGTCATTTCCACCTCTACCTATATGGGCAGCCATTCACGGTTCACACTGACCACAAACCGCTGATTCCTCTCTTCATGGGCGTGTCGTCGAAACCACCCCCAAGAATCGAAAAGTGGATCCTGCAGCTGCAGGAATATCAATTCAAAGTGGTCTACCGCCCGGGGACACAAAACCCGGCGGACTTCCTATCCAGACATGCCCGGCCAGTTACCCGAGAAGAGGAGTCTGAAGCGCAGGAGACGGAGGAGTATGTCAGGCTGGTGGTGGAACGCTCTCGGCCCCTGCCTATCAGGCTCGAGGACATCCTGGAGGCGACCAAACGGGATGACTGCTGGGAGATAGTGATATCAGCGATTGGATCAGGAAGGTGGCACTCCCTGTTGGAGAACCTGACACACCGCACAGATGATGCACAATTGGCGTTAAGAGCTCTTCACAACGTCCGGTCCGAATTGGCCGTGTCCCCCGAGGGATGTCTGATGAGAGGCACGCGTCTGGTTATTCCCAGGTCATTACAGCAGCGAGTGGTGGACTTAGCTCACATCGCGCACCAAGGGGTGGTCAAGACAAAGTCACGTCTGAGGAGCAAGGTGTGGTTCCCTGATCTGGACAGTGTGGTGGAGAGGACTGTCCGGTCCTGTGCGCTCTGCCAAGCGGTAGGCCCAGCGGATCCGCCGCCCCCAATCCTGACGGAAGACATACCTCCTCACCCGTGGCAGCGGGTGAGTGCCGACTTTGGGAGCCTACCGGATGGCCGACACATGCTTGTCGTCATTGATGACTTTTCAAAATACCCCGAGGTTGAGATACTGGACTCCATTACTGCGAGCAATACCATACCTCGTTTCGAGAAAATTATGGCCAGCCATGGGCTAATCAAGGAGCTACGCACAGACAATGGTCCGCCATTCGCCAGCCATGAGTTCTCTGAATACCTCCGATCAAGAGGTGTCCGTCATGTGAAGATCACACCCCGGTGGCCACAGGCTAATGGTGAGGCCGAGCGTTTCATGCGCACCCTAAACAAAGTGCTCCGGATAGCAATGTCTCGAGAACAGAACATGGAGTGTGCCCTGTACAATTTCGTAAAAGAATACAGACTTACGCCTCACTCGACCACCATGGCCAGCCCTGGGTTTTTGTGTAATCAACGGGTGCTGAATGATGTGTTTCCTCAGGTGACACCATCCTTGCCTGCGTATCGTCAAGTATCCGAACGCCTCCGACAGAGGCGGGCTAAAAATGACCGAATGTCCCAGAGGCGCCATGCCAGGAGCAAGGCGTTGGTGGCCGGTGACCTGGTGCTGGTGAAGAATCGACATCCACGAGGGAAGTTCTCCCTTCCGTTTGAACCGGAGCCCTGGGTGATCCAGACAGTCAAGGGCACGATGGTCACTGCCCAGAGGGGTCACGAGACAGTCACCAGGAACATCTCCCAATTCAAAAAGTACCGGTGTCCGGCACAACCAAGTGAGATGGTGCCAGAGTCTGAGGGTGGCGAACCGACGGGCGACGCTCTCGACGAGGAGAGTGTTTCACCTGGGCCAGTCCCCCCACTGCCTGGGGCAGTTGTGGAACATTCACCAGGGGCGGCTGGAGCTGAAGGCCGTAGAGATGGGAGCGAAGGTCGAGGTGGACACAGATATCATCTCCGAGCCAATCCAGCGGTGTCGTCTCGACTGAGAGGTTTTGTAATGGACTAAGGAAAAGAAATGCAGTGTTTTCTCTCTCTCTCTCTCTCTCTCTCTCTCTCTCTCTCTCTCTCTCTCTCTCTCTCTCTCTCTCTCTCTCTCTCTCTCTCTCTCTCTCTCTCTCTCTCTCTCTCTCTCTCTCTCTCTCTCTCTCTCTCTCTCTCTCTCTCTCTCTCTCTCTCTCTCTCTCTCTCTCTCTCTCTCTCTCTCTCGACTGGAGCATCCTTCCAACCGGTGTTGTGTTTGTTTTATTGTGCCATGATAAAGGAGGAATGTTATGTTCAAAGGGAACACCCCCCTGTTTACGCGAGGGTGGTCCCGGCTGTGACCCGGAAGGGCTTAGTTAAATAAATGGGGGCTGGACCGGATGATCCGGGTCAGTGCACCGAAGCGCAGTTCAAAGCGTAGGTGTGTGTTTATCTTTCCTCCCCGATTCCGGAGCGCATGCTGCCCGCCTACCTGCCCGCTGTCCTTCCCCGTCCAGCATAGGACGTAACACTGACCTCGGCCACGCCCCTTGAGAGCGATGGTCTGTTAATCCGGATTCAGCCAATTTCATGGAAAATGTCAAATATAATTCATGTATATCACCTCACAATATACACACAGACAAGCGTCCGCCATTGACACGTTTCGATCGGAAAACCGATCTCGAGCACATGATGCGCCGTGGACTAATCACACATATAAAAGGTGAGTGACCAATCATTTTAAATCAACTTTAAAATGATCACGATAAACATTGATGACAGACTATGATATATATTGAGACGAGATCCGATACTTCCTCAATAGTACATAATATTGCTAATATATATAGTCTTGATGCAAAGGAAAAACTCTCAATAAAATGTAGATTTGCGTGATTTAATAATCACCGGTCAACATAATGCCGAACTTAAAAATTGAATCAATTGGCATGTAAACTATGTTGATTGAAAATGCTCGTAAAGTTGTCACCCTTGATGGTCACATCAAATTTCTGCAATTTCTGCAATTTGCTCATAAAAAGCAAATCATAGTGCAAGTCCTGAAATACAAAACCATTAAGGCCGGTCAAAAATCCCGTATTCATACTTAGTCCCTATTTAGGACACATATAATTTCTATTGCACGTCTATCATGACTCGAAATAAAGTGCAAATGCTTGTTGTGCAAAAAATAATTACGTGGCACATAGAGGGGCAATTGTTTATCTCTCCTATATGAGGATATTCCTTAAAATCATGCCCTGAATATGATAAAAAAATCTGGCTGTTCGTGACCAATACTACACAATGGATGTCATACAATAAGCAATCACATCATCAATAAAGTGCTGTGTAATAAATACATAAACAATATTATAGTGAATAACCTCAAGTGAAAAACTATAATTGATCACTTTATTATCTACAAATCTATTGAACTAACGTGAGGCTGCCCAAAAGCACATTTCCCTCATAAATCATCAAACTTAACATGGTATCAATCATAAGTGCTGCTGCCTCATTATATTATGACTTCATACAAAACACTGTTAATTGGACATGGAATTGATTAACGCAAAAGACAACAATATCAACACTGCATGTTATCGTGCCTAAGAGTGGGTAACCTACAATTTCACCAGGGATGTTAAAACTAATGAAAGAGGGGGGGTTGGAGGGGGGGGGGGGGGTTACTTTAAAGTCTGACATGTAATACTGAATTTAAAGGAAATTATGTAAATCCTCACTGTTACTGAGCCCGTTGGGCATCTTGGTATCTATTGCCAAGATAAAGTGGGTTTACAGCTGTGGTAATTTCCTTTCTCTATCCCCTCCCCGTCTGGAGATGGGGACAGCCCCCAATACAGAATATTTTAAGTCTCTAACATTATTCTGGTGAACCATCTTAAAGTGGCGAGCCACAGGATAACTGGGGTCAGAGTTGATGATGGCCCGCAGATGTTGTAGGGTGCGGTTGAACAGCGGAAGCTTGGTGCTCCCGATATATTTTAGCCCACACGTATATTCTAAGACCTAGATTGCATGGTCAGTACGACGTGTAAGATGTTCTTTGATGGTAATTGGGTAAATTCTGAATCCAGTTTTGTATTCAGATAAGTTGGCTCCAAATTTGCATGCTCGACAGGGCACGCATTTATAAAAGCCAGGTTTAGTAAACCAGTTACATGTTGGAACAATCTCGGGACTTGATTTTACCAATGCATCCCTCATAGAAGGGGCTCTTCTGAATGTAATGGAGGGCTGAACAGTTAGAATGGATTTCATAGTGATGTCTGTAAGGACTATTGGCCACTGAGTATAGATAATATTACGAATACTCTTCTCTTGCTTACTATAAGCCTTATAGGTTGTGGATTATCATCCATGGTCTCTGCCTGTGGTGTCTGCATAGCCCTCCTCTCTCTTTGTGGTATTAGACAATTTTCCCTCGATTGGGCATTGACTTTAATGAGGGCTTTTTTTAAATCTTGAACCACAAAACGGTTCATTGCCTCATTTTGGCACTTAATCAGGTCATCATTGGAGCTACATTTACGATGAATTCGCCGTAAGGTATACTTTTTATTAGATGTCGGGGGTGCGCACTAGTGGCGTGAAGAATAGAATTACCTACAGTGCTTTTACGATGTAATTTAGTGTGAATACTCCCCTCTTTAATAAAAACTTCAACATCTAAAAATTCAACGCTCCTTTCACTGATAGTGGCGGTGAACCTTAAATTAAGGTCATTGTTATTGATCGAGGTCACGAACACTTGGGCCAATTCTTTAGAACCTCCTATACAATAAAAACATTGTTGATGTATCTCCAATATTGTCTTATATGGGTTTCCCACACATTATCACTACATGACATGAGGGCATGCTCCTCCCACCAACCGGGGGAGAAGCATGCCCCCATCGCCACGCCCCTTAGCTGTTGATACACGTCCTTATTGAAAAGGAAAAAGTTGTTTTTGAGGCACAGTTCTATCATCTTTATAATCATGCAATTATGCTGATGAAGATGAATAGTTCGATTCCCAAGAAACAATTCCCTGTGAAGCCCCCACATCCGCAAGCAGTTTAAGCCTTTTCCGCCCCCCACCTGGACCAGAAACATGGGAAGAGGTGACATCTCTTAAATAGAAAGTACCCCATTTGGTTAATGTGTCTCCCAGCACAAACTGAAAATCTGACACATGTATCCATTTATCGCTGTGCAATCACTCCTAATTGCCATAGTGCTAACAGTAGATAGAATAACAAATTTGAAGTCTCCAGTATTCCCCAGAAGTTAGTGATTACTCTTAAAGATGTGACACCAAAGATGGAAGATGCTACTCATGCTGATTGGGGGGGATGCTGTTTCACAGTATTATGTTCTGGTCCTACGATAACCCATGCAAGGGCTACAGTAAATTCATGTTTTTACGATAGCGGTGTGATTCCTGATATGAGGAGGTGATGGGAGACTTTGTCTCATTAAACTTTAGAGATATTAACGGGCCTCGTATCGTCCTATCTCCCTCCTTAATGTAGAGGCAAAAGTCCTGGCCAAAGCATTGACCAACCGCCTTCTTCCCCACATATCGGCTCTTATTCACCCTGATCAGGCAGGATTCATGCCCAAGAGGGCTACCAGAGACAACATAAGGCGGGCGCACGTGGCGGTGGCGGCGGTTCGACAAACCGGGGAGCAGGCGGCGCTCCTATTGGCAGACATGGATAGGGCCTTTGAATCTTTGAGTTGGGTATATCTGTTTGCCTTACTGCGCCGACTCAATCTGGGCCCGCACTTTCTTTCCTATCTCCAGCTCCTCTATACAGACTTGGCAGGGGCGGCATCTACTGTCTTTCCCATACAGCGGGGTACGCGGCAGGGATGCCCCCTGTCCCCATACCTGTTCGCACTGGCGATGGAACCGCTGGCGGCGTGGGTGCGTATGGATGCGCAGGTCCGAGGTTTTGAGTGGTCTCCGGAGGTGTCGGACAGAATCGCATTACATGCAGATGACGTCCTGTTCTTCCTTACGGAGTTAGACGTGTCGGGGCCGCGACGCCTACGGATTATGCAGATCTTTGGGGAGACGTCGGGACTATATATGAATCCTCGCAAATCTACACTGTGGATGCTGGGGGATTACCCGAGGCCCGGTGCGTGGGCAAAGGATATTCAGCTGGCGGTGGGAGGGCTGAAATACTTGGGGGTGTCCCTCTCGGAGGCTCCGGAGCTTTCTTGGGACCGCAATATAGCACCGGTGTGGGAGAGGATCCGCTCGGATCTCAAGACCTGGTCTCGAATGCCATTGACGCTGTATGGCAGGTCAGCAATATTTAAGATGGTGGCACTGCCTAGGCTGCTATACCCACTGCAAAACTATCCATATCCGATCCCGCCTCGATGGTTCCGGCAGGTGAATTCAGTGTTGGAGCAGTTTCTGTGGGAGGGGGGTAAAGTGTGAGTGGCCCTTAGAACATGTTTTTTATCCTCGTATTGCGGGGGACTTGCGTCTTCGGATGTCTTATCTTACTACCAGGCCTCGCATCTCCTTGTTCTCAACGAGTGGTGGTATGGGGATAGGAGGGACCCGGCGTATGCATTGGAGAGGCTACTTATGGGATCTAATACACTACACACTATCCTGTACTCAGCGCCAGTGCGCAGTAACCTGCCATCGGCCACGCGAGTGGGTTTCTTGATCTGGCAGCAGGCACTGCGTCGGATGGGTTGGTGGAATGTCTTAACCGAAGAGACCCCCCTCTGGAACAATGGGCGCTTCCCAGACCTGATGGCGCTTATGGACTTCCGCGGATGGGATGACATAGACATCTCGACATTGGGAGATGTTATGAGTGGCACGACGCTTAAATCATTCCAGGACTTACAAAGAGAATTCTCTATGCCCCAATCACAGTTCTATAGATATCTGCAGCTGCGCCATGCACTGTCCCCTAGTCTGGAGGGTTTGACATCCCTCCCTGAGTTTAGTCCGTTGGAAGCGAGACTTTTTATGGGGGATCTGGAGCCCAAAAAGATCTCCAGGATCTATCAGGCCCTAGTGATCCATTGCTCTACGAAGCTCCAGAAGTTGCGGGGAGATTGGGAGTCTGACGTAGGTGCCCTAGATGAGGAAGACTGGAGGGAGGCCCTGGCGGCTCCGAAGGAAGCGGCTATAGTGATGCGCCTGCGCCTCATACAATTTAAATATCTGCATAGGGTTTATTTTACCCGGGCCAGACTGTTCTGAGGAAGAAACATTTAACCATACTATTTGGCACTGCCCTGCGCTGGACCGGTTCTGGAGGGGGGTAATTACCTGTCTGTCCGAGGGGCTGGGGTGGGCGATCCCGCGCACGCCACAATGTGCACTACTGCATGTCATGGAGGGCATTGGGGGCAACATATTTAAGCGGCACCTGCTACGGCTGGGCCTTACACTAGCAAAGCGGGACATCGCTAGAGCGTGGAAGGCACCTAGAGCTCCATCGGTGACCGCATGGAAAAACGGCCCAGACTTCTGTATGGGTCTGGAACAGCCCATATTTGTAGCCCGGGGATGTCCACGCAAGCACTATAAAATATGGAAAAGATGGGCGGATTACCGGGGGCTGTGGCTGGAGCAACCAGTGGAAGAAGAGGATCATTTATGGGGATGATTAGGGAGACTGGTCAGGCTGGGGGGGTGCCAGGCAGGGGGGAAGACAGGGGGATCCATCTTATCAAAATATGACGTGGCAGCGGGACTTTAAGGCTGTGGTGGGGAATATATGGACATGGTGCGACGCAGGGGACGGTGTGGGGGGATTTGGGGGGGGTGTTATTGTTCAGGATATAATTCTGTGGCATTGCTGTATGGCAGGCGTACAAATAGATTGCTATAGTGATATGCTGCAATGTGATTTCATTGATGACCCTGATGCCCAGGGTGCTGTAACATCTGTGCAATCGACAAATAAAACATGTTTAAAAAAAAAAAAACTTTAGAGATATTTGAAAAGGGATATATATGTAAGGTGAAGGACAGCTTAAAACAAGCAGTGTGAAAGTCAGTAGGCCGCCAGCCTTTAGCTTTGTCAATGTTTACCTCGCCATGCACTAATTACCCCTTATATTAGTTCACTCATGGCATCTACTGGGGAATCATTGATAACATCACTGTAACATCTGAAATTACATAATTGACGACAACACAGTGAATTATGTGGTACGAGTAATAGTTACAGTAGGACCCGAATTATAGTTACTTGAGATAACTATAGTTAATTTCAGTGGTTTTGTACGTCTAAAACGTTACGTTGTCACTGAAATTTTCACCAAGCTATAACGTGACTTTAACCTTTGTGTTTTTTCCATGTATATATCTATATATACATATATATATATTACTGCAATTCCTTCTAAATCCTCAGGAGGAAAAACGAAGCGGTGTGTGCTCCTTCAAAATTCTTTATTCAGCCACTCTGCCAAACGCGTTTCGAGTGCGAAGCACTCTTGTTCACTGACAAATAAAATCAAAGCGAGCGGCCATTTTTACATTATCTACCACGTGATTAAACAGAACTACAAATAAAGTGCATTAGAAAACAGACTTGTAGTTTTTTTGATTTCTTAAATAGAAAGGTGGCACGCGATAGTTGACAAAACTCGTATTTGTTGAAAATTCACTTAATAATAATCAAACAAACGTAAAATCAATATATGTACAATGAGAATCAATTATAGATATTTATAAATATTAAATATTATAAAATTCTTCTAAAACTCAGTTATTGCGAATATTGCCCCAGTGGGCTCACGTAAGCACATTATTGTCAATTATCGCTGCTTTTCATTTCTGCCCCAGTGGGCCTACAGCCGTCCTAGATTCAATCGCATTTCTACTACATGTCATGAATTCATCATAAAACCTATTGTTAAACCCAACATTTAAAACTAATGATGATAAAATAACACGTTTTCAGACTAAATGGGTGTACAAATCTTCTTCTATATTCAGTCCATCAGGTTGTTTAGAGTTTAGTTCAACAATATACCTTGACTCCAATTTTCTCAGCGCTCTTTCACGGTTCCCTCCTCTTGTATTTTTTGGTACTGCATCAATTACAAAGTAAGATAAACCTTTGACATCTTTTTTATGAAATTTTTCAAAATGTCTGGCGACAGGATATGTCCGATCGCCGTTCTTTATTGCCCTGAGATGCTGTAAGATTCTCTTGTGTACCTCTAGGATTGTGCTGCCCACGTACTGCAGGCCACAAGGGCACTGGAGCACGTAGACAGCAAAATCCGTTTTACAAGAGTATTTGCCTCTGATTTTCTTTGAATGTTTGCTAAAGCCTGGTTTGTACCTATCCGTATTTACGCCATGCGGGCATTTAATAAATCCCTTGCGTCTTGTAAGCCAAGTGGTTTTTTGAGGTGGCTTGCTTAGGGTATTTTTTACCAGGGCTTGTTTGAAAGACTTCACTTTGCGGAAAGTAATTAGGAGTCTCCGTGTTACAGCCTTACCCAAAATTGGGTCATTCTTTATTAAATGCCAATGTTTATTACAGATGTTCCTTAATTTATCATGCTGAATGCTGTAGGTTGTTATAAATCTACACTCCTTATTTATTTCTTTTCCATCTTTTTGCTTGGCTTTCTTGTTGCTAAACAAAATCTCTTCTCTTTTCTTTACATTAGCTCTACGCATTGCATCTTCAACCCAACTGTCAGGATACCCCCTATCTTTGAACCTTTTTTCTAAGGTTTTCATTTCTTTTTGTAATTCTTTCTCACTGCTACAGTTTCGTCTGGTTCTTAAGCATTCCCCATAGGGGATGCTTCTTTTTAAGTTGACCGGGTGGAAGCTTGTAGCATGTAGGATTGTATTACTGAATGTGGGTTTCCTGTAAAGCTTGGTTTGAATTTTACCATCTTCTATAAACACTGTTACATCCAAAAAGTTAACACTAGTCTGACTAATTTCACTTGTAAAACTCAAATTGACGTTATTTGTTTGGAGCTTGTTAATGAAGGATTTTGCTTGACTTTCAGTACCCTTCCACACTACAAATAAATCGTCGATATATCTGCTCCAATGCATGATGTTCTCTTCCCATTCTTTGCTATATTGTTCCCTGACCACCTGCTCCTCCCACCAGCCCATATGCAAATTCGCATAGCTGGGGGCGAAGCAGGTGCCCATTGCCGTGCCACAGGTCTGTTGGAAGAGTTCCTCATTGAAGAGAAAATAATTACTAGTCAAGCACTTTTCAACCATACTGAGAATCATTTGAGTATGTGACCACAAAGTTATAGGTCGCATGCTCAAAAAGTGCCTGATAGCCATCAAGCCGTCTTTGTGGCGAATACTGGTATACAGTGTTGCCACATCAATGGTTATAAGTAAATACTCGTCTTCCCAAGGTATATCATAAATCCCTCTCAAAAAATCTCCGGTATCCTGAATGTAGGAAGGTAAAGATTGCGCCAAAGGGTTAAGAAAAGTATCAACGTATTTAGATATATTCTCTAGTGAGCTCCCTATGGCTGAGATGAACGGGCACCCTGGGGGGTCTACAATGTTTTTGTGAATTTTTGGGATTAAATAAAAAACTGGTGTAATTGGATGTTCAATTAAAAGAAATTTGTATTCATCATGGTTAAGTAGACCTTGTTCAAACCAAATTTTCAACTTGTTGTTGTAGCTGTTGTTACTCTCTACTAAATCTCTTTCTACTACTTTTATATAACACTTTTTGTTGTTAAGTTGTTTGTAGGCTTCTATTAAATACTTTTGTTTATCCCAGAGGACTATATTGCCCCCCTTATCTGCATTTCTCGCAATACAGTTGTCATTTTCTGACAATTTTTTAATTAGAGCCTCATATTTCTTATAATTTGCAGTGTTATATTTATTAATCCCACCACTTGTGCTCATTTGTGTACTTAGTTTTTTCAATTCATTTACCACAATGTCACAAAAAACATCTATCCCATCTCTGGCCATCATGGGGACAAAGCGAGAAGCTGGTCTGAATTTTGTCGGCGCTTCTTGAGTAATGGAAATATTTTCTTCCTGTGCAGTCTTCTCGGCTCTTCCATTGATTGTTTCTACATTTTCCATATCCATATCTTTAAGTTCCAACATTAGGTCAAAATCTCCCACCTGTAATCCTTCTCTTTGGGAAATATCTGTATTGATACAGATTGGCTTCTGCGTTGGATTAGACAAAAAATGTTTCCTCAATTTGAGTAGTCTGATGAATTTGTATAAATCGATTCGAGTCTGAACATAGTCTAGATTCGTTTCTGGGCAGAATGACAGTCCCAGCTTTAATATGTCTTCTTCTTGATTGGTGAGAGTCACATTAGCTAAATTAACAATTGTTACTTCACATGCTTCGATTAGTCCCAATTGTTCTTCTTCTTTTCTTGTCCCTGCTGCCCTCTTCCTGCGAGCTGCCCCCTATATATATATATATATATGATTTTAGTAAAATTAAAAGGCCCTGACTAACACCAGACCTAAAGATGTACCCAAAGGGAATGCAGTGCCCTTGTTTTTCTCTGTTCAAGAATTCTCCTAGCTATACTTCCATGTGGGACCACTACAACAACATGGGTCTAATTGCTGCAACTCAACAGGCACATGGGTGGCTAGATGAAGGCAAGTTTGGATTAATGCCCCTCACAAACGATAACGGATCCAACGTGTCATCTTTTGAAAAGCCATTTGATTTAATGCCGTTTCAGTGTTTGAAGAAGTTTTCACAACATCATTGTACACAGTTGGCTGTTGAGTAATACTAGCTGATACAGCAGGCAAAACCAAGTACTGCGGAGAAGGTCTGTATGAACCTCATAGACGAAGACAGTGAGAGACAGGCAGGTTGCAGGGTATGGAAATAGCTCTTAGGTGGAGGTGGGGCAAGTAAGCTATATTTGGAATAACAATGATGACAATTGAGAGATTAATAATATTTAACTAGGGGTTCGGGCAATTCAAGACGTAGTACTAAGACTTAGGAGTGTTTGGCTGCATGGTCTCCTGTAGGCTGGTACCTGCAACATGTTTTAGTTTTTTTTAATTTGGAGTTTAAGAGAGTTCCAATAATTTGCAGTCTATTGGCCCAAGAGTTGGTGAGGTTCACACTAGTCGCACAGATCAGATCTCTATTTTGAGGGATTTTTATTGGGACAGAGCCCAAAGTTGGAGAAATGGGTATTTATAGACCCTCCAATCTCTTTCTTGCACCAATCAATCAATCAATCAATCAGGGTTCTTGTAGAGCGTGGCTACTCACCGTGAGGGTCTCAAGGTGCTGAGTGGGATCTGTGGTTCAGTCAAAAAGCCAGCTCTTGAAGTCCTTCCTGAATTGTGGCAGCGATGGTGATTGCTTGAGGTGCAGACGCAGGGAGTTCCAGGTCTTCTCAGCGAGGTAGTAGAAGGACCGTCTTTGAGCAGTGGTCTTGTGGATCCGTGGGATGATGGCTAGCACTAGTTGGGCGGAGCGGAGATGTCTGGTGGGAATGTAGAAGGAGAGGCGTGGTTGAGGTATGAGGGTCTGTCATTCTAAAGAGCCCTGTAGGCTTGTGTGAAGGCAAATCTTTTGTTGATAGGTAGCTAGTGAAGGTCTCTCAAATGGCCAGTGATGTGGCTGTGCCGTGGGATGTTCATGATGCGTCTGGCGGAGGTGTTCTTGATGTTCTGCAGTTTCTTTAGGAGTTTCTGGGTGATGCCGGCGTAGAGTGCGTTGCTGCTGACGAGTGCATGGGTGAACGTTTTCCTGGACTCAGTGGGGATCCATTTGAAGATCTTACGAAGTAGGCGGAGTGGTTCGAGAATGAAACGGCGTTGATTTGGCTGTTCATTGAGAGCGATGGTCCAGGATGATGCCGAGGTTTCGTGCGTGGTCCTTGGGTGTGGGGGGGTTTCGAGCTCGGCGTGCCACCAGGCGTCGGTCCAGGCAGAGAGCGTGGAGCCCAGGGTGAGGACTTTGTTCTTGTCTGAGTTACACTTTAGGCAGCTGTCCTTCATCTAGGTGGTGAATGCCTTCATCTCATTGTGGAAGTTGCTCTTGGCGGCTGTGGGTACATCAGTGAGGGAGAGAATCAGTTGGGTGTTGTTGGCGTAGGAGACGATGTTGAGTCCATGGCCTCTCACGATGGCTGCAAGCAGGGCTATTTAGATGTTGAAGAGGGTGGGGCTCAGAAAGGATCTCTGAGGCACTCCACAGCTGATTTCTGTGGGTTCTGAGTTGAAAGCTGGAAGTCTGACTCTCTGTTCGATTGGTGAGGAAGGAGCAGATCCGTTCTAGGGCTTTGTTGTGGATGCCTGCGTCATGGAGTCTTGCTCAGAGGGTGTGGTGGGAGACGGTGTCGAAGGTGGCTGAGAGGTCCAGGAGGAGGAGGGCAGCAGTTTCACCTTGGTTGAGGAGGGTGCGGATGTCATCTGCAGCTGTGAGAAGAGCAGTCTCAGTGCTGTGTTTGCTTCTGAAGGCCAATTGGGAGAGGTCCAAGATTTGGTTTGTTTCGATGAACTCAGAGTTGGGAATTGATGGCTTTCTCAATTACTTTGGTTGGGAAGGGAGCAAGGAGATGGGTTTATAGTCCTTGAGGTCCGTCAGGTCGGCTGAGGGTTTCTTCAGCAGAGGGTTGATCTCTGCATGCTTTCAGTCTTCAGGGAAGGTGGCAGGCTTGATGGTGCAGTTGGTGGTGCAGCAGAGTACGGGTGTGATGGAGGTGCCGGCTCTGTTGAAGATTTGGTGAGGGCAGGGATCCGGGGAAGCTCTGGGGTGGATGCTCTTCATGATCCTGAGGGGGTCATCAGAGGTGAGGGTGGTCCAGTTGGGCAAGACCAGCTGGGGTCTGGAGCCATTGGGTGCGGTGGTTCCGTGTTAGGTGAGTGGGTCTTGGGTTGCGAAGCTGTCGTAAATCTCCTTGATCTTGTGGTGGAAGAAGGTGGTGAGGTTGTTGCATTAATCTTGAGAGGGGGGAATGTCTGCTGTCTCTGTGCTGGGTTAGGTGAATTCTGTGACGAAGAGTCCTTTGCTGTTGTGTGCCTTGGCGCGTTCTTGTATTGCTGCATTCTTTGTTGGTCTGATGAGGTGGTGGTGTGCGGCAATGGCAGTTTTGAAGGCTGCATGGTTTGCCATGATCTTACTGCTCAACCAGCTTTTCTCAAGCCGTCTGCAGATGCGCCTGAACTTTTGGAAGGTGGGGCCAGAACCAGCTAGCTTTCTTGGAGAGCTGTTTACCTGAGGGTCTTCTGAGGGGAGCCAGTGTGTTGGTGCAGTCGGAGATCCAACGGTGGAGGTTGCGTGCTGAGGTGTTGGCGCCCGTGGATGTCGGTGGTGGGGTTTTGCTGAGGGGGGTGGTGAGCTAGTCTTCTGTGAACTTGTTCAAGCTTCTGTGAGGATCGCTGTGGGTGTGGTAGCGTACTGTGGGTCTGGTGAAGAAGTGGACACAGTGGTGGTCAGTCCAGTGTGGCTCAGAGGTGTGGCTGACAGAGATGTTGTTGCCTGCGGAGAAGATGGTGTTGAGCATGTGTCCTGATGAGTGGGTTGGCAATGTGACCAGTTGTTTAAGTCCGATTGTGGCAAGGGTCCCCAGTAGGATGAGGTGTTGTGGTCGTCGATGTTGTCCAGGTGGAAATTGTGGTCACCGAGGAGGATGTAGTCCATTAAGGTGAGAATGTGGTGAGCGATGAAGTCGGCTATGGCTTCGTTGAAGGGGGGTGGGGTCCAGGAGGTCTGTAGACCAGGGTGCCGCCAAGGGTGGCTTTCGGGTTGGTCTGGCTCTGGAAGTGGAGGTGCTCCATGTCGGGTGAGTGTCATCGGAGCTGGTTGCGAGGCGGTGGGTGTTTTTGTGTGATGAGAGCCGTTGAATCAATCCTCGTTAATATAACCCATAACAATTTAATAGCAGGGTGTTTGCATTTCCTACTGTGTCCATGTCCTGGAAACCGTTAGTTGGCGTGGACCACATGCACAATGATGGCAGTGTCTTTCTTATTGAGTCCATGGCCTTGGACCCTGTGGAGTGTCGGGAACGTAGCCATGACTCAAACCTAAGCTACGTTTCAGCAGCTGCATGTGCCAGCCATCAGGATGATATGGGCCTTCCACGAGGACTAGTCAGAGGGCCAGGGGAGTGGTTCCTTTAAAGAGGTCTCACAGAAGGTTTCAACCTATCTGGCTCCACCACAAGCATGAGGCCTTGTTTTCTTGCCTGTGTGTACAAGCAGTGCAGAGGGTGCATTAGGGGCAGCAAGGGCTTTCTTCCCCTGAATGGGGCAAAGCAGAGAGTGAGCCTAAGCTCCATCTCCAGTGGTCGAGAAGACCATGAGAGAAAAGGAAAATATGGCACCTCACCCAGTAAGGTAGGTTGTAGAGCTTGAGGACTTTATTTGTTAAACTGCTCAAACTGCGTAGATCGCATCAGATCATCTTCAAATAGAATAAATCGTGAGTAAGAGGCTGGAAGTCAGCGAGCAAGCTGAAGAAACCTCCCTGAAGAGCTCCACTTCGTTTGCTGTAGAGATTACAAGTTTGGGCTTTTACAGGACACTGGATGTTTTCTCCACAGTGTGAAATTCACATAAAGAGCAAGCAACTGTAATCTTTGTATGTTGTGCAGCTTAATTTGCACTTTTCAGCAGGCCCTTTTTCTGTTTAAAATCGCCTCATTGAGATGTGTTCTATGCTATAAGAGATGGCCCGGTAACTCATAATTTTACAAAGAGCTCTGTAACTGTAAACATATCAAATATTGATATTTGGTGACTAGCGGTCAAACGGTTACAAAATGAATAAGTGATGTTGCTTGTCCTTCTGAGATAGCTCTCGTGTTGACATATAGATTGATAGCACACGCCTCCTAAAAACGGACGAATCGGCATCCTTCTGGTGCTGGTTTCCTAGAGTCGTGTTTGACGTCCTAGTGATGAAGATGTTTGAAAATCCCCTGGAAGTAGAAATTGCGGTAGCTCAGTAACTATGGTGATGGGCTACAGATGGAGGTTGTGGTGGCCTTCATGAGAGGGATACGCCTCCTAAAAATGGACGAATCGGCATCCTTCTGGTGCTGGTTTCCTAGAGTCGTGTTTGACGCCCTAGTGATGAAGATGTTGGGCCCTCTTAAAATCAGGTGTTTGAAAATTCCCTGGAAGTAGAAATTGCAGTAGCTCAGTAACTACGGTGATGGCCTACAGATGGAGGTTGTGGTGACCTTCATGAGAGGGATACGCCTCCTAAAAACGGACGAATCGGCATCCTTCTGGTGCTGGTTTCCTAGAGTTGTGTTTGATGTCCTAGTGATGAAGATGTTGGGCCCTCTTAAAATCAGGTGTTTGAAAATCCCCTGGAAGTAGAAATTGCGGTAGCTCAGTAACTACGGTGAAGGCCTACAGATGGAGGTTGTGGTGGCCTTCATGAGGGATAGCTGTGAGAACCTGCAACTGACTTGTTTGGTGCTCTCTTACAGATGAAGGCTAAGGTTGTTTCCTAGAAATGAAGCCCATCGTGGTCTTACACAAATGGAAGTTAATGTGGTCTCCTTGAGTTGGCGTTTGTAGTGTGTTGACCTTGCACATATAAATAAATGGTTTGGTGATGTCTTCTAGATGGAGTTTGTGATGCTCTCTTTGTTACAGTGGCTTTATTTGCCTCCTGCAGATGAAGACTAGTGTCACCTACAGACAGTGAGCCCGATTGCCACATACAGAGGTTCTGGTGGTCTAGAGATAGTGGTTGTTGTCACCTTTTAAAGATGGGTGTGTTATTGGTGGATCATTTGAAATGGAGGTCTTGGTGCCAGAGGAAGTTTCTCAGGGTGAATGGCGAGGATGATGACCTAAGACTATAGCAGAGATGGTTAGGTGTGATTGCTTCCTACTTTCGGATCCACAGTGGTCTTACCTCCACTCATCTGAATGCTCATTGAAGAATGTCTGGGGAGCCAACTCCATCGTATGCTTTCTCAATGTCACTGACTGTCTGGGACTCACATGTGGCTACTATTTCACAGCCTGACATACTCGCCATCCTACCTAATGCCTGAATTCCATTCCGCAATTAGGACAGTGTCCTTGCAAGAGCAAGGACCAGTAAAGTGGAACCCTGACAAGTAGGGGTCACAAACAAACACTGAAAAACTGACTTAATATGGGTCACTTACAAAGACACACAGGGCTATGTTCTCTGACAAACAGATGCTTCTGAAATCCCACTGGGGCAGGGGAAGATTCAGTCACATGCCATTGAAGAGCCTGAAACTGTAAATAGGACCGGGGAAGAGTCAGTCACATGTCAGGTCAACCTCACAAAGGGCTGTAATGTTGTTGGGTAGGTTTTTTCAGGTACCAAGGTAGCTCGATCTAGCATACATTGACCAGAACGCTTCAGTATTTAATGTGTTCGTTCAGTCTTCCTGCAAACTGACCTCCCATGGCCCTGTGAGGTGAGCAATGGAGTATTGCAAAGCCTGACGCCCTGGATGCCTGCAGACAGTACTACTCAACGGAATGTGCCCTATCATATTGTGGTCTAAGAAACATATTTCCTCATGCTTCACCCAGTACACTGCGCGGCACAGATACCCTGGCATTAGTGTAATCGGAGATCACCAGGGAAGCTGACTTCACTCTGCCGGTTAAACCAAGTGTTTACCTCGCTGCGTCATTCTCGGACCTGCCCTAGCTCGGGGATTCAGAACACGCTGGTCCTTTGTCAAAGAGATCTGGCGCGTTGCTGAGTGCTTTACTTTTCGGCCACCACAACTCCGACCCAGTGCATCATCCGGTGCCCAGCCGACCGAGATACCGTCAGGATGAAGTCACGGTCTGCTCCTCCAATCCTCGCTCAGCACATTCACGTGGTGGTGTAACATGGCGCCAGGAAGATGGCGTCAAAAACATTTGTGACTTCAAGCCTGCAGCAGAGTGTAACGGAGACAGAGGGGGGATTTATGGCACAGTGTACTATAGAAGGGAGATAGAAAAAGCCGTGGTTCATCGAGTCAATGTGTACAGTACAAATGCAATGGGCGAGCAGAAGGGACACACGGTCTGTCCCCACGGTATAATGTGACGTAGACAGGAGGGATTGGGCTATATCCCCGGGGTATTATGTAACAGAGATGGAAGATACTCATGGTCTGCAACTGCACATACCACGCTGTGATATAAGACAGATCGAAGGGGAGGGAGTGCGGGTTGTTCCTAGTGTGCTGTAACCGTTCATGCCAACATTTTAAAACTGGAAAGTGGGAGTTTTGAAAAAAAAAATCAAGGATTTTTAATTGGATTAATATAGTGCTTATCGCTGACAAGCCATTGAAGCGCTTTATGTCGAGTAGCACGCTACTCCAGAACCGAAGGTCAGTGGTTAATCTAGAAGTTATTGTTAGTTATTGCAACTAGTTATCTGCTCTTAAGAAAATGTGCATGTATTTACTCCAGTTACTGTGTAATACATTAATACCAGGTAGGTGTGATAATCAGTGGGGGTTATGTGGTTTCAGGTGAATGGTGGATGAGATAGGCTGGTGGAGATTAGGCCATGTTATATTACAGGGATAGGGTTTAAAAGAGGAGAGGGTGTGACCTATGAAAAGAGGTATCAGACAATTGAAGAGTTACAATAAGAAGGATTGAGGCAGACAGGCATAGAGGAGACTATACCTAGAAATAGAAGGTGTGCAGAGGATGGAAGGTAAGAAGAGGGTCACCCTGAAGAAAGAAAGTATGAAAAAGGTAAATTTTTTCATGTAGGGTTTTAGGAGTAAAGTGGGAAAATGCTTTTTGATATAGCAAGCGATCTGAGAGTGGGATCTGTACAAAAACCGCAGTGCTCCATATCCGTGGAAGACAACTTAAACATGTGGTTCTGAGTGTGCACAATATTTAACCCCTTCGCTGCGGCGGGAATTCTGCCGCAGCGCTGGGGAGGGTGGGGGGGGGCAGCGCTGTGGCGCTGTGCTCATGACGGTGCCACTCCGTCATGAGCCACAGTTGAGCTGTGCTCATGACGGAGTGGTTCCGTCATGACTCCGCCCACGTCGCTAATCGCCCGCACAGGCGGGGAATTAGCGCCGCGTGGGCAGAGCGGCCGCCAACGGCCGCGGCATGACGAAACCACTCCGTCATGAGCACACGGCAACCGTGGCTCATGACGGAATGGCTCCGTCATGAGCAGGGGAGGGGTTAAACAGCTCTAGCATGTTGTGTACCAAGTCAAGGACAGCCCTTTTAAACATACTCTGGAGTATCTCAACCTTGGTAAAAGGTCTATACGCTGCACAAGGGGAGTTGGCGCCGAAAATAAATAGGTCTCATTTAAACATCTTCCCTCAATATTTTCCGCTCAATATTCAGTAATTAAAGGTCTTTCATTCAGTCACCAAAGTAGTTATATGGCACTGGGTGAGAGTGTTTTGCCAAAGCACAGTCAGATTTATACCCTGTTTTGTCACTTAATCTCATCCAAGTGTATGGTGTGCGTGTTTCTGTATGTGGTTACTGTAGTATGTGCATTGTTTGCATAAGCGATGCAGAGTGATGAAGGCCTGTGGTGTGAGAAGTTGGCCTGGTATATGCTGTCCACTAGTTAAAGTGGGCACCTTGCACCAGTCCAAACGACCCTTATTGATGATAAGGTTAAAGACAACCTTTATTGAAAGCTATCCTAGTGGTAGCTATGGAGAGCAGCCTTCAGGCTATGTCTCGAAGGAATGTTAAGCAGCTTGGTTTACCAGATTATAGCCTCCTGAATCTCCAAATGAAAGGAGAACCACACAAAGTATATATAAAATATATGTATTTACTACTAAACACTCTCTACTAACCTCTTTATTTGATTAGAGAACAATGCACACAATATTAAAGCACTAGAACGACAGTAAATAGCACAATACACAGTGGGCCCAAGGGGAGACCAAAGCATAAACTAAGAAAGTGGTATAACAACCACGACTTTACTAGACACAGTGCCTAGAGCACATAGACTCGCTGGGACCCCAAGGAACCACCCAAGGTAGTGACACAGGGGACCCACGGAGGACGTGTGCAGTGTGAGAACACAGGCGCGAGCTCCGTACAACTCTATGGGAAAGTCGCGGTTGGAATTTTAAAGATTAAGAACACTTAGGAGAGGACTTCCAGCAAACCCTTTGGAACATATAAGGTTCTAAGGCCAGCACCCTTGAGAGTACCAAGGTACCCGTGTTACCTATCCCAGGAGAGCCGGGTTCATAGGGGTCAAGTGGTGTCGGAAACGCTTGTTGATTTCAATGGCGTGATGCGAAGAAGTGCTGCTGCCGGGAAGATAAGAAGTGTCCGTTGTGATCCAAGCCCGGATCGGAGCTGAGAAGAACCTGAAAGCAGAGGGGACAGAGTCTGGGTCACTTCACAGTGACCAGGGGCATGACAGACGAATGTCCACCGATGTCAGGTGTTTCAGGTGAGAAGATGTGAAGCTTGACTCTGCAGCCACGGAGACCAGGAGACGTCGACGACAACCAAAGTCCGGAGGTGAGCTGTCCCGCAAAGGATGTCGAGTGCTAGGGGGTCATTGTGCGGATTGATCACCAACAAGCCTTGGCAACAGCAACCCACATGAGCAGAGGAAAGATGCTTTGGTGAGGACCAGCAAGGTCATGGGGACTCTCCAAGCTATGGAGAGTCAGGGCACATCTGGATCAACCAGGAAAGCCCACGCAAAGTCAAAGTTACTTTCAAAGGGACCCACAAGTCGACGGACCAGGGATCGCGAAGGGACCTCGAGCTGAATCACAAAATACTAGCCCATGGAACACTCGTGAGGTGTAGGCCCGAAATCTTCAGTGGAAATACTGCTCGGGGTTAGGACTACAAGTAACCCAAAGCACAGCCTCAGGGGTCACCAAAAAGCATATGCTGCTGCAAATGTACGCGGTGCACAGGGGTTCAGGTTGTACGGTCCCCGCGAGGAATACAGGCCTCAGAATTGCTGAGAGCACAGATCAACCTCGGAGACCTTGGGAACCCACCTCTTGTGTTGCAGAAATCTTCAGAGTCTTCAGGAGCTTCGAAGATGCAAACCGGTCAGATGCGTTTCAGGTGCCTTCCTTGCAGGGGAGTAACTCCTTTACTCCAAGGGAGATTCTTCAGTCATCCAGCGTCGTGCAGATCGTCAAAGTACTTGGTTTCTGCAGCAGAGTTTAGTCCAGGTAAAATCTAAAATCCTGTAGTCAGGGGTTCCTACTTTATACCCAAGGAAGGGGTGGGACAAACTCTGGGGACCCACCTATGGGAGGGTCAGGACAGAGGGGACCAATGTCCTTTGTCCAGTTTCGCACCAGAGCAGGAGCAAATGGCTCCTGCAACTGGTTTGAGATTGACTATGCACAGGGACACCAAATGTGCCACCAGTGCAGGCATCAAAGCACTCTGTGTGCACCCACCCAGCCCCAATACACTAAAGCCTGTCTGGGAGGTGGTCACACCTCTCTGTGACAGGAAACCTATTGTCCAGCCTTCCCCTGCCGGAGTTTCGTCCAGCAGCAGGAGGGCCGACTCGTGTCTGTGGCTGGCAGCATCCATTTTGTGATGACAGGGTCAAGAAATCTGGTACCGGGTGTACCAGTGTTGTCATATTTCTCCCTCTAGGAGGGTGGAATCATACCTCCCACACCAGTTACGGGAGTAGAGTTATGATTCCAAGGTGTTTGACACCAAACACAACATGTTTTCTTGCAGCCGTTTTAAAGTTAGCATTTACCGCAAGGTTATAATCCACTTAAGTATATATGGTTGGCTGCATCAAAAACAACCCCGGAATATAGGTTCCGAAGGCTGCAGAGGGGCTTTGCACATGCAGGTGCACCCTGTCACATAAAACCCAGCACCCTGCCTTCAGGATTGATAAGGCCTGCCATAGGGGTGACTGATAGGTTTATATGTGCAGTGATATAGGATAGATCTAGTGAACCTATATCTAAGTAGGGGGTGCATGCACCACCTTACACAGGCTGCTGTAGCCGACCTGTGGTGTCCTTTTGAATGGTCTCCCAGGGGCGGCATAATACATGCAGCCCCTGAGAGGCCTCTGGGGTACATATGCCCTGGGTATATAGTATACCATATACTAGGGACATCTAAGGGTACCCCAGAACCCAATCTGGAGTGTACCTAAAGTACATGCACAACCAATTTAGGGAGAAAGAAGATAAACTGGGGTCCTGATTAGCAGGATCCCAGTCAGTCAAAAACCAGCACAACACCAGGAAAAAAGTGGGGGTAACTATGCAGTCAGATTCCACATTCCTACATGTGGGTTCTATTTTGACGTCCTGGGCCTGTTCCTGCGCACAATTTGAGGGTGATTTTGTTTTCCCAGACAGTGGAAGTGTATCAGGATGTAGGAGGGAGGAGACCTAGACAGTGAAGTGTGGACAAAGGAGACAAGGCTCCTATAGAATTTCCATTAGGTCCTTCCTGTAACACTGCCACTTTGGTAAATGGGCGTCAGTCAGCTGTTCACAGTGAGAAGGTCTTTTAGGTTAAAAAAACACAATTTTGTCTTCTGCCTTTATTGTGGGTGCTTCAGACTGGAGACTACCCTGCTGTGGGGAGCTTCACCCTACGCATAGAAATGGAATTGAATAGGAAGCCACCTCAAAACAGTACTCTTGACTGCAGATTTGTGGAAAAACACAGAACTTCCTGAATTTCAGAGGTTTAACAAAGCTTTTCCCTGTTTTCCAATGGGGTGGATATGTGCACATTCTGCTGCAGATCTCTGTGAAACACTTTCTCTGTGAGAAGTTACTTATACAATTCGTAGCTTTGGGAGATGCAAAAATGCCTCACGTGCTGAAAAACTTTAGAAAACAAAATGCGTAATCCGTACACATTGCGCAGCCAAAGGGAAGAATTCTTATGTTTTTTGCTGAAAAAAACACAGACTTCCAACCTGCTATAGTAATTTTACGCTCCCATAGTCAATCTGTATCACAATTTGCATAGTTATGTAATAATGATGATGATGGAACAAAAGAGGTGTTTCATGCAAGGTGATGGGTTTGGCCCTCAGGGAACTGTTGGCTTTCTGTTGTAACACACATGCCAATGTTGCCACCAGACAGGCTAGAAAGCTCTCACGAAAATACAATGTTGACATTTTGGTGGCAATATGCAAGTTTGGATGAAGAACTGGAATCAGCATTAACTGCAAGCGAGAGGGGAGAAGGAGAAATAGGGACCCTCACACAAGCTGCACTCTTGCGTGGGAGCAGGGATGGGCATCACAGGCACTCACTTTGAAAACTCTCGCCAATCCCAAAGGGGTACAGTGACACAGTAGGGCCCTTTTCCTCCTCCACGGTTGAAGTGGTAGTCGTTGTACCTCTCAAGGCTTCAATAGTTTGCATCTAAGCCCTGGTTCCTGCTTCGCTACAACACTCCCCACCTTTCTAGCAGCCAAAGACACTGGCTCCCAGCTGGGCTCTGCGCCCCCTTCTCTCCTGTTCTCGTACAGTTAATTATTTTCGCTCTTAATGCCACCCAAGCACTGCTGATCCCTCGACTCACCGTGTATTTCCCCGTTGACTTATACTGAAGCAGAGGCAATTTTACGAGGGGCATAGCTAAAATAAAGCCATTTTTTATGTAAAACATTGGGTCTCTTCTACCTGAATCGGGTCTATTGGCATGTATGGCCGTAACAGATGCAGTAAGGGCTCAGAGTCTATCCTCTCATTAAGTAAGTAAGTGAGACAGAATGGGCTCAGGGTCAATTTCTTCAGTTTCCACACTATGGTGTAAAGGAGACATAAGGGATCAATGTCTATCCCGACTGTATTATATTAAGAGGCATGGAAGAGGGCTCAGGGTCTGTCCCACAGTATGACATAATAGAGATGGACGGGGCCTCAGAGTCTTTCTGTATCATATGATATGACAGAGATTAAAGGGTCTCGTGTCTGTTTCTACCATGTGTTATAACCGGATGTATGACGTTACAACGCATGCTGTTACAACGCATGCTGTTACAACGAAAGTTTTACAACGCGAGTGCATTGACAACGCAGGACATTACAACGCAAGTCTTTACATCGACTTGCACTAGATGGCGTGCTAACATTAAAAAAGTGTAATTTACTATTCCAACTCCAGTCCACGTAACAGTAGGGAAGGTGTTGGGATAGTAAACTACACTATTTTTAATGTTAGCACGCCATCTAGTGCAAGTCGATGTAAAGACTTGCGTTGTAATGTCCTGCGTTGTCAATGCACTCGCGTTGTAACAGTTTCGTTGTAATGGTAGTGCGTTGTAAAAGTTGCGTTGTAAAGGTTGTTCCCCGTTATAACCGAGACAGAGAGTGCTCAGGGTCTGTCCCCACAGTATGAGGTAACAGAGATAGAAGGAGATCAGGGTCTGTCCCCACAGTATGAGGTAAAGGAGATAAAAGGAGCTCAGGGTCTATCCCCACAGTATGAGGTAACGGAGATAGAAGGGGCTCAGGGTCTGTCCCCACAGTACGAGGTAACGGAGATAGAAAGGGCTCAGGGTCTGTCCCCACAGTACGAGGTAACAGAGATAGAAGGGGCCCAGGGTCGGTCCCCACAGTATGAGGTAACAGAGATAGAAGGGGCTCAGGGTCTGTCCCCACAGTATGAGGTAACGGAAATAGAAGGGGCTCAGGGTTGGTGTCCCCAGTATGAGGTAACAGAGATAGAAGGGGCTCGGGGTCTGTCTCCACAGTACGAGGTAACGGAGATAGAAGGGACCCAAGGTCTGTCCCCTCAGTATGTGGTAACGGAGATAGAAGGGGCTCAGGATCTGTCCCCACAGTATGAGGTAACGGAGATAGAAGGGGCCCAGGGTCTGTCCCCACAGTATGAGGTAACAGATAGAAGGGGCTCAGGGTCTGTCCCCACAGTATGAGGTAACGGAGATAGAAGGGGCTCAGGGTCTGTCCTCACCGTATGAGTTAACGGAGATAGAAGGGGCTCAGCGTCTGTCCCCACAGTATGAGGTAACGGAGATAGAAGGGGCTGAGGGTCAGTCCCCACAGTATGAGGTAACACAGATAGAAGGGGCTCAGGGTCTGTCCCCACAGTATGAGGTAACAGAGATAGGAGGGGCTCAGGGTCTGTCCCCACAGTACGAGGTAACAGAGATAGAATATCATCACCATGGGTTTCTCCCATTGTGATTTCGGTCAAACATTCTGGGGAATTGAGATTATGTGCGGACTTGCTCAGTTTAAACAGTGCCATTTAGGTGGATTCCTATCCCCTCCCAAATTTACACGAAATGGTCTCAACCCTAGCAGGTGGAAATGTTTTTTCGTGCTAAGACCTCGCTAGCGCATACCACCAAGTTGTTCTGGATAATGACTCTAGGAACTTTACCGCATTCATCACACCTGAAGGCTTATTTCGGTTTTGCACAATGCCTTTTGGGCTTGCAAGTGCAGCATCAGTTTTCCAGAGACTTATGAAGGAAACATTGGAGGGTTTTTTCTGGAGCTATTGCGTTCCAAGATGACATTCTAGTTTTTGGTAAAGACCATGAGGAACATAATCATAATCTCAAGAGGGTTATTTGTGCTTTGTCATCAAAAGGTCTTACTCTACACGCTAACCAGTGCAGATTAAAAAAATTGGAAGTAGAGTATCTTGAGCACAATATTAGTGGAGAAGGTATTAAACCCAAGAAGAGCCATGTTGAAAGTATCATCAATGCACTTGTTCCTAATACTAAAGAACAATTAGTGGCATTTCTTGGTTTAACTGACTTTTATGCAAAATTCATTGCAAACTATGCTTCCAAGGTGGACCCTTTCAGGTGTTTTTTGAAGAAAAATGCTGTTTTCAAATGGACTCAAGGAATGAGCAATGCGTTTTCCTTTTTGAAAGAATGTGTAATTAATGCTCCCTGTTTAAAACCCTTTCTGATTGGTAAACAAAGCATTGTGATGGTTGATGCCTGCAATAGTGGTTTGGGTGGTGTACGTATCCAGAAAGACAATGGAATGGATAGTTGCCTATGCATCCTGAGCCTTACGTGATGCAGAGAAAAATTCTTACGTAAAAATAAGGAACTTTTAGCTTGTGTTTGGGGTGCTGAACATTTTAGGTCTCTCTTATGGGATACCAAGATCATCATAAAAACTGAACACAAATCGCTAGTATACATGATGGCACCAGGAGGTGGTCACACTATGTCTGTTAGGTTAGCACGGTTAGCCTCTAGGTTGCAGAATTTCCTTTATCAATTGGAGTATGTGAATGGGAAAAATAATGTACATGCTGATTGCATATCAAGATTGCCAGTTGCGACAAATTGTTCTGAGAGGGATGGCAAAGTTGATTGTGAAGTAGCATTTACATATAAGGACATTATTTTGTTTGGAAATTCCTGTCCCATTGTTCACAAAGATAAATTGTTGGTTGAAATGGAGAAAGACATCAAACTTTAAAAAAGTCGCAGAGCACATTCTTAAAGGATGGCCAAAACAAAGGAAAATAAAAAATGATTTGTCTGTTTTTTTTAAAGTTCGTGAAGAGTTAGCAATCGAAAATGGTATAGTTTTAACCCCTTCAGTGCCCCGCCCTTTCCCCGCCCTGTGCCGGGCGTTGCATTAGCGGGCGGGGTTCATGACGAGATAGTCTCGTCATGGGCACAGCGCAACCGTGCTCCATGACGAGACTATCTCGTCATGGGCACTGAAGAGGTTAAGAGGGGACAAATGTATCCCTCCATTTAGTCTAAGGAATTCTATTATCTCTTTAGCACATAAAGGTCATTTACGAATTTCTAGTACTAGAATAAGGGTCAAAGAGTGTTTTTTGGTGTCCAGGAATTGATGCTTGCATTGAACAGCAAGTAAGGTTGTGTCAACAATGTGCAATGAGTGATAAATCTTCAAAAGCACTATGTGCTGAACCGCAGCTAGTTCAGTTTCCTGATGGTCCATGGCTGAAATAAGTCTTGATATTATTGGACCATTTGCTGTTTTGTCTAAACATGAGTCTTATGGTTTGGTTCTCCTTGACTATTATTAAAAAATGGCCCGAGGTCAAAATGGTGAAAGATGTAACTTCAGAGGTTGTTGTAGAATTTTTGGACATTGTATTATGCAGAGAGGGTATACCTCAAGAGCTGGTCACTGGCAATGGTCCACAATGTGTCAGTAGAATTTTAGAGGATTACCTTTCCAATTGTGGTGTGTTGCACAATAGAATAGCTGTGTTCCATCCTGGGGCCAATGGTCAGGTGGAACGCTTTAATAGAGTTGTCAATGAAGCTGTTCAATTGAGTGTCAAATGTGGTATTAAGTGGGAAATCGCATTACACTCTATGCTTCTAGTTTATAGAACAGCTCCTAATGCCATTACTTCAGTCAGTCCTTTTGAATTTACTTAGAGGGTGTAAACCTGGGTCAAAATTAATGCCATGGTGGTTAAGGAACAAACGTGGGACAACAGTTGATGATTTTGAGCTGGATTTCAAGGAAATTAGACACAAAATGGAGGATTACAAATCTAAAATGAAGCAAGACGTGCTGCAAAAGGGGTTCTGTTAGCAACCAAAAAGTAAATGTTGGTGATGTTGTGCCCATTAAGAAGTCCAAAGCTAACAGGAAGGGTCAAAGTGTGTGGTCGGACCTGATCCATGTCATACAAATTTTTAGGAATACTGTCCGTGTTGAGGGGGCAGCGTATTGAACCTTAACAGAGTGTCTTTGTATAAAGGTATTACTGCAAGTTGTGATCTTTCGGAAAGTAATGTATTTTTAGATGTAACTAAACCTCATCAAAATGTGGGTATGGAACGTACTCATGTTGGTGACATTACAAGGCCAAAAATTGATAGAATAAGGCGTTCCCCTGTTAAGTGTGCTGAATACGTTCTTATTTAAAAAAAATAAGTTATCCTCATGGAGTCGCGTGTGTGTATGTGTGGCTCACTTTATGGATTGTTTATTTATGAAGTGAGTTCAGAGACACGCGCATGAGTTCAGAGTTGCTCTCTGTAGTGAATTTTCAGTGGGTGGGCTCGCGGGATGTTATGCCTTGAATATCATATGCATGGATAAATAGGTGTTAGTTATGCCATTAGAGCGTGAACCGTTTACTGGATCTTGCTTGTACCTGGTTCCTTGTCTCATCTAAAAATAAAGAAGAAAACCAACTTTACCGTTTCCTGTGCTCCATGGATCTTAGTAACAGTAGTTACTATTGCATTTTCAACAGTTTGTGTTACATCTGATCACTGGAATAGCTAATGTGTGTGGTGGAGTGGCATGTAAGGATTGTATGATTGTGTGTAATTGGTAAAAAGAAAAGGCAAGGGTTGGTGGATGGGGTGATGGGGTGATGGAAGGCTGAGCATAGGTTTTGTTATGATAAAAGGGGGTCTGTTAGGAGTGGGTGGAGGATAGAGGTGGTGTTATGTATAATGTGGCTTTGTGTTGTGTTGGTAATGTGTTAGTAGTATAGGATAGAGTTGTGTTTTGGGTGAAAATGCCTGTGCCATAGTATTGTAGTTAAGGTAGAATTGTGTGTAGGTGTGGTTTATGGGGTTTTGTAGTGGTTCAATACACATTGAAATCTGTGAGAGGTTTGTCTGTGGTGCATGAGTAGAATGCCTTTGCTGATATTAAGTTTGGATGTTGGCGGACGTAGCGGGCTTAAGGTGGTAGCTCGTAAATGAAAATTGGGCAGCATCTCTGGCCCTAGTTTCGACCCAAACAGGCAACTGCCCATGTCCTCTCTGCCCAGCATAAACAGGCAACTGCCCTGGACTCTCCGCCCTTAGCCTAGACACCCGTGCTGAGATGCCCCGAGCCCTATGCTTAAACTATCCCTAAGCCCTATGCTTTAAATTGCCCTATTGGCCAATGTAAATCACGCCCTAACCAATCAGAACCCAGAACTAGCAGCGGCCTGTGCAGGTAAGAGCAGTGGGGCCGGGTGGGGGGGGGGGAGGGGGGGGATTTTGATGGACGATGACAAGGGAAAATGTATTATTTACTTAATTTTCCCTCGTAATCGCTCATTGAAATCCCCCCACCCAGCCCCTACGCCCCACCGCTCTTACCTGCATGAGCCACGGCTGCCCAGAACCCTTGAGCCAAAGGGAGACCAGGCCCTATTAACTAATCACAACCCTAGCCCTAACAGCCAATCAAAGCCCTAATCCCCAAGTCGAATAGGAAACCCTAATCCTAGTAGCCAATCGGAACCCTAGCCCAAACAGCCAATGCATCAACCCCTTTGACAACAAGAACCACATACAATAAAACTCAGCACTTGTAGACCACACAGCACCAAGCTTTTAGTTGACATCTACAAAATTATTACACCACATCCATGCCATCTGAGTAAGCTCATAAGCACGAAATACATCAGACCGGAAATTAAATAGTAGTAAAGTAATTGCACTTCTAGGACTTTGGGACCTGCCCTGCAAGTTACCCAAAAGCGTGAAAGATCGTTAAGCTAAAGAAGAAAAGACAACTATAAGTACAGCCAAAAGATTTTACTAATCAAATATTTGACCCTCCCCAGCAACAAACGGCTATATTAGACACTCTGCATTGTGTACCCTGCATGGCTTGTCTCCTTAGTCAAGCTCCGAGGACTCTTAAGAGGTTGTAGGAATATACAGGATGAGCTCAGCAACAGAAAGACTGCGAGCAAAACTTGTTCTCCAACAGCGTGGAACAGGACTCTATGTCATGGGCCAAGAGCCTAGGCTCCTATATGCCACTAGGAGATAGCTGAGAGAGAGCAACCTCCCCGCGTATCCCCATTAGGTAACCATTAAAGTTACACGTTACAATCCAAATTAACTAACTTCTAATTACAGTCAGCTAACCACAGCAGACCTGAACTTGTTCCAACTTTAGTGCATGTGTAGTTTTCCATAGGAAAGGTACTTCGCTACAAGTTAAAGATTTTCACATAATCGTAGCACATTATCTTTTTTTAAGTGCCTTTTTCCTGCAGTTGTACCAAAGTAGTGTTCTATTATCACACATTTTAACTCGCTTCTCCAGTTTAGCTCAAGTGAAGAGATTAATGACTCAACACGATGTGCCTAATCTTGAGGGGTGTGCACATTCTGACCTATCGACTGTTGTGTACAAGACAGGTGAGCTGTAATGATTCAGATGCATACTATGGCAAGTCTCATAGTTTGCACAACAAGATGACAGACGTGGGTCCTGTGCTTTCCATGCCACTGGGGTCAAGCTAGCCTGGCTGATGAGGGGTGATACCCGGAAACCGGTCCTAGGAAGCTTGCTTCCAGTCCAGGAAGAACCTGGCTTGGCAGATCGGGCTGGACTGTTCCCATGGGGAACAGGGTCAAGACTGATTTGCATATTGCTGGGTCTAAACTGGAATGGCACAGGGAGCAAAAAAAATGATGGCTTTAGGCCCAGATATCTGTACTGGGGTGAATGTATGACATTGTTCAGCATTCTGCCCATCAATTGTTCTTTTTGCACAAGTCTCATAGTTTGACCATCACTTAATGATAAGATAAGAGAAAAGCGCATGCCCAACACGGTGGGAAACAGAACTGAGGCAGACACTCACACACAAGGAATGGGAAGACACCTACTACCATGCAAGTCATACAGCGCGCAACACGTCCAGTACAAAGTCTGCCGTCAAGATGGTTTCTTACTGGTACCCAACTCCCCCTTGACTAGAGCATGGTGTCCCGAACTTAGTAAAGAATGCTGGAGGGGTTTCGGGGAAACCAGCACCTTACTACATCTGCACTGGAATTGTCCATAGCCGACTCGATACTGGGAGAGGTTCTGGAAGACAGAATGCTCCTGCAATACTCCAACCATTTAACATACCTGTTAAAATCTATGCGAGGGCGGCAAATGGCTTTAGCTCCACGAGTGGCACATCAAGCAATCCTCTCCCTCTGGGGCTCAAACAGAGTTCCAGACTACACTACCTGGCTTGATACATTGTGGTGTCTACTGGGAACGGACACTTTCTGCAGAACTTAAACTGGAGAAGATCCGAGAGGTCTGTTCCCTTTTACTTCAATTCTATCCTCTAACCTCTAAAGTTTGTGAACTGACATGCCCTAAGTACCTTGAATTACAACACTTACATCCTACTCTGGCAGGGGGTACAGCAGATACTAATCTCTAACTGGGATGTAGCAAGTGGCTCAAGGCAAGAAAGCTTGACTGATACTGATCTCTTGGTGGAAGTAGTGGCAACATATTACTACATAACGTGAATGTAGGGATTCTATTGGGGTAGAGGGAAAGGGGGAAATCTTGAGGTTTGATTTTAGTTGCTGTGTTACAACCACCCGCTGCCAGCCTCCAGATCGTAGGTGACAGAGCTGTGCATTGCTACAGTATCCCTTTTCATAAAACTAATAAAACAGAAGTGATCCATAAAAATGGAGGTGGTGGTTGAAACTTAAACATATTAGTTATTTCTAATACGGTACTTGACATATAAAGTACTTGAAAACGGAAGGGGTAGGCAATGTTATTAACAGGTGTGGTTTCCAAAGAGGAAGTACACGTGCACAGGTGTCAAAATATATGTGCTGTGCCTGTCACAAAACAGAAGAAACAACACGTTTATGTTTAACAGTGTGCATTGAGCAGTGCAGGTAATGAGCAGATGGAATGACAAATTACTGCCAACTTCCACTGAAGATAAGTATCCTAGATAGTTCTTTGCCCTTACATGTCCTTGTTCCATTAATTTATCCCACACATCATGGCCGCCAAAGTCGACAAAACTGCCAACAAAATTCCTGACCTATAGGGCCAGTTTAATCGAGGATTGAGCAATCCAATATGGACACCAGAGATTAGATAAAAACATCGGTGGCGTCCTTTGAAAGCGGATCCAACGAGATTTACGCCTGCTTGACATCGTTTCGCTTAATGTCTTAACTAATGAAGAAAAAATGCACCTGTTGCAGTTTTTTAAACGAGGAGTTGGGCATATTAGTTTGGACACTCTCAGGCTGATCAAAAACAGGGGAATAGGGAGGCTCATTTCAGTTTTTCCCCAGGTTTACTAGGCACAGTCGAACGCTGAAATCAAATTCTACAGCGTCAATTTACTTTAGCGGGTGGACAGCGCCACCTGTAGGGTAAAACTAAAAGCGTTTTCTCCGTGAATTCGTGACAACAAAAATGTGAGGCAGGAGGCATAAGGCTCGTTGTCAGAACACCCAGGCCTGGCTTGACAGCGCAGCTATCGCTTGTATGTTATGTGATCATCCTAAACAATCATTTGCAATGCAATAGGTCTCGCGTTTACGCGAGTTTGAGCTAATGACATTGCAAATAACAATGCCTTTTATTTTAAAAGGCATTGTCATTTACAATGCAAATAGCGTAAACTCGTGTAAATGCGAGACCTATTGCATTGCAAATGCTTGTTATTTACTGCTCCAAAATAGGCTTCTGACATCTTTGAATGGTAAATAAAAAAACAATGACTACACCCTGCCATATGCATGTATGTGTGATCAGATATACGTTTTCAGACATCATGCCGGGCAGCCGTACTGTGCTGACCTATACATGTGCAGTGCATGCCTGATCATGCACGTGCTTGTACGTCATTGCACTTTTTTTTTGCCAATGTTCGGCATTGGCAAACATTTTTTTTTTTTTCCGCTGATGTGGAACAGCATTGACAAATGCGTTAGCAAATACAATAGGTGTCCATTGCTTTTATAAGCATGACTGATTGGTTTTGCCAATGCTTGTTGTAGTTTTCGGTAGCTGCCTGTATGTGCTTTGATACACCGAAGGGAGAGGGCATAGCCAGCCTGGCAGCAGTGAGGGCTGCAGGTGGGCCTGGTGAGCTCGTGCAGGAGGATTTAAGGGTAAGTGCAGTGGCAAAAGGTGCTTGGGCTATTAACATCGGTTAGAACCTTGCACAGAGCACACATTGCCAAGGGGGAGAGTAGGCAGAGTATTTCCACATCATGATCTTGCGCCCGAGGTGAGAAGTGTTTTTCACTCTGTGAAAGCCTGCGCTGCTCAAAGTAGCAGGCTGGGGAAGGGTGAGAAACAAGAATTTAAGGCATGGTAGTAACATAGCGAGTTGCAAGTGTCTTGGGGCTCACCATTTCAACAATGCGCGGCCATGAAAGAGAAAGTGAGCCACACGGTAACATGTAAGGGGGGGGGGCGGTGAGTGCTAAAGCAACACAGGGAAGGCTGGCATATGGTGATCACTTTCGCGGCCGCTTTGATGTTCTCAGTGGCCGCGCGGCTCACTGGGAACATCAAAGCGGCTGCGAAAGTGATCAGCAGGCTGACAAATGGTGCGTGCGCCCGGCGCACATGCACTGTAGTTGGTGGCCTGAAAAGCACTAGTTTGCCCTTCCAAATCCCGCTTTCTAAAGCTCTCGCCAGAGCAGCGCTAAAGCGCTGGCTCAGGCGAGACCTAAAAAGAGCTTTTAGGAGTACTGCAAAAAGGGCCTTTGGCTCTGCCACATGAAGATGGACAGGAGTACATGTTTTGATTGGGCAAAAGTGCTTACACGCTCCTCGCCCACACACACATCAGTGATTTTTGTGTTTGTTTATCCATCTGTCTAAGCAGGCCCGGCTCCAGGAATTTTTATTTGGGTGGGCCACTGCGGGCTCTATTTGTTGCTTATATATCTAGCCAGGCCTGTTTCATGGCCCTCCTTTATCTCTCCTTAGTCTTACAAGGCCCAGTAAAACACACTCTTCCAAATGTCTTTATAAATGTTATCACTCTCAATAAAGTGTTTTTTTCCATGTAATTGTGGGAAGAGGAGGTTTTTGAGGTGGGAGTATCAGGCAAGTTACACTACTCGGGCTCCCTCTGTGCGAGCCTTCAGGGAGAATCCCTCATTACTACCTACACCTGACCCCAGACTCTGCAGTGCACTCCCTTCCAGGCTTGATTATCCACTTTTGTACCACCCCTTTCCACTGCACCTTATCTCACAGCTGACCTTGGGCCCCAGCACCATATAATCCACCATCCAGTTCCACTTCAATTATTCCCGGTAACAAACATTAGTAAAATCACCTTCAAACTTAAAACATTGAATACAGCAGTGAATCTAATTAGCACGCAATTTAAAATATGTTCCACAGTTGCCCTAATGACCCGATTGCTAATTAAATAAAATAGAAATGCCATGACAGGGCCGGCTTTAGCACTGGTGTAAAAGAGTTTTTTAGTGCCCCACCAATTACCTCTTTCTCCATAGATACCTTTACTACCACCCTCCAACAGTGCCTCTCATCTCTCCATAGCCTCTCCCCCTCATGACCTCCTCTGACTCCCTCACTACCACCCTTCACAAGTGCCCCTCATCTCTCCGTAGCTCCCCTCATGACCTCCTCCTCGGATTCCCTCACTGCCACCCTCCAACAGTGTCCCTCATCTCACCAAAGCCCCTCCCCCATGACCTCTTCCTCCTTGGATCCCTCACTCCACCATCCAACAGTGCCCCTCATCTCTCCAAAGCCCCTCCCCCATGACCTCCTCCCCGGATTCCCTCACTGCCACCCTCCACCAGGGCCACTCATCTCTCCAAAGTCCCGCCCCACATGACCTCCTCCTCTGTAGCACCCTCTCATATGCATTTCATTTGTTCTATAGTGCTACTCATATCAGTGTAGGGTGTCACAGTGCTTTACATCACATAGACAGTGACGAAGAATCAGTAAATCGGTCTAGAGGGAATGTCACATAAACCAATGAGGAGTGCAGGGATTACAAGGTGTGAGAATCACATGTCATCCATACTGGTGGGCAGTATATTTTAAGAGGGTTTGGTCTGGGTGAACACAAACACAGGATTTAAAGACTACTCCATTGGTTGGGGGTTAGCTTTACTGATAAAAATGTATATCTGCTCAAGCAAACTCTTTATATCAACATTAGAATAATGGAAGACTGGGGAAGTTCTAACTATATCAACACACAAAAAAAGCAATGTTCTAACTATACCATTTAGGTTTGTATGCAGCTCTTTCATGACAGTGCATAGGCCACTGTCCTATGTTCGGATTGTAACTTCTGAACTGCAAGTAACACAAGGATCTCTGTGACTAAGGCAGTAACCCACCGAGCTATTCACATAAAATACAGTTTATCTGCGTTTCAAAACTACCAAAAGACAAATGATTGCTCTCCAACAAGATAAGAGTTATCTGGATATTTTTTAGTGTTGTCTTGCATCCATGGCAAAGTCCACCATGAAACAAATAGCCACACATTCTCTTACCTGCTCGGTTTCTCCTCACAGCACGATCTGATAAGCAGCTGCAGGGGCCAGGAAAGGTGGATCAGGATAACCAAACATCTTTTCTCCAGCACTGAGTAGAAAAGGAAATATCCATGTAGTAGGACAGAAGGCAAAGGTTACCTGGTGCCAAAGAAAGGATTTGTCCCCTTCGCCATGCCCCTATTGTACCTGCATGAGTGGGCGGGGACAAAGCCCACCTTACTAAAAGGAGATGCGTGATTGGGGGTGCCTGTGAGAAAGAGCCCAGGTCCAATCATGCAACTCCTAAAACAGGAACAAAGACAACATTCGGAGGAATATTTTAATTTAAAGTGGCCATTTTCTATTGGCCTTCATGCAGTCACTACGAGGGCCAAGGCTCATGTTTAGGTGGGCCTAGCCCCCCTGGCCCACCATCTAGAACCGGGCCTGTGCCTAAGCCAGCAGTCGTATGGCTTTCTTGACGCTAGAGGGGCAAGAGGGTAAACCCGTAGCATTGTAATACTATTCAAGTCTCTTTGATAAGCCATTGTCATCTTAAGGATTTTGGGGGCCTCATGCAAGACATACTTCAGGGCATCTTAACAGCTTTGTGTTTTATTACCCATGTTCTGCTAGTTCAAGCTCCGTGATGCCAAATAAGAATTAATAATACATTAAATTGAGAAGGGGAAATAGGCAGATGTGAAATAATGACACTTTCCCAAAGGGCCCAAGGAAGATGGAGACCATGGGCTATTACCCACTTTGCTGATGCCTTAAAACATCTCTGAGTATATCATTTACAGTGTTTGTTTTCCTCTGGCAGCAGCACAGATGGGAGGAGAGCAATCATAAGAAATCTAGTGCCATTTTCCAGTCCCAGCTCCCTCACCTTCCATCATTAACTTTAAAATTCCGAGAGCAGTATGCCCAGGGCTACACTAAACGACATAGATTTTTAGGTCTGCCTTGGCAGCGCAGCTGTTGCCTTCCTTATGTGATCAACACAAAAGAGCTGTCGGAGTACTACTGAGAGAGGGACATAGGCTGCACCCATATGTTGCTTCTTCTCGGCACCGGATTTAATTGGGCCGAATTTGTGTGCTCCCACTAAAAAGAGTGTTTTAATTGCAGTTTTTGGCTTGTGGAAAAGCTAATATCATTTCAGCATGACTGAATTGGTTATGGTGGCAAGCCAATCATCATGGTCTGATTTGTTTAGTATGAAAAATGACAATAGGCAGTAGGCCTGACTTATTGATTGTGAAAAGCATATGTTAAAGTCAATAGGCATTTAAGCGTAGATTGTTATTTCTCTGAACTAATGCCTTCAGATAGGTATTTTGCTACATATAATCTCACAGATTACTGTATAAGGCACTGATTTTGGTGCTGGTTACCCATGTGAAAAAGCGTGGATATATAAGAATTGCTCTGTGAGAATTCTTGTTGCCCCCACATCCAAGGAGAAATAGGGTTTTGCTTTGCCAACTGTAATATTGTATACTTTTTTAACCTAATGACTGTATGACTCATGGTTGCCTTGAGGGAAAGCTTAAGCTCAGTACAGGAGCCCCGAGAATGTTATGGTGAAAAGCCAATGATGACAGGATTGGTTCTCTAGGAAAAGATATTTCAAATGCCATTGGTCTGATATGTTAATTCTGAAAACATCATGATAAAGGCAGTAGGCCTGATATACTCACTATTAAAAGCATATGTTAAAGTCAATAGGCATTTAAGGGTGGATTGTTATTTCTCACTATTGATGCCTGCAGATAGTTATTTTGTGTGTTAAAGATTATCATTGTAGGGAAAGGTTGTGGTGTTGGTTACTGCCTCTGACAATCCATAGGGATAGATGATTTGCGCTGTAGTAATTCTTGGTAGAAGCTCTTTGGAAAGCCTGACATACTTAGCTGTCTACCCGGTTCTTGTAATACAAAAACCATTACATAATACATACATACATATATATAAATGTATATTCTTATCGGGATATTGAGAGCCACTGGGAGAGCTGTCTTCTGCCAATGGCCTGTCTGAGTGTCATTTACTCTTTTCTTTTCTCCATGACAGCATATTCCCTGGGGTAATTATTCAGCCCACATAAGCCTTGTGAATAATTGCATTTTCTGATCACAGGCTCACCCATCTTAAAATAAACGTGCTTCAGGGTCAGGGATGGTTGGTCATTCCATGAGTTTTCAATTTTCTTCTTTTATAGTTCATCTTTCGTTTCTTTGCTTCTCCTCTTATTGAATTTTTCAAAAGAGGATATTTCATGTCTTCATGCAGTAATAAAGGGCTGTTTGCTTATCGCTCATTTCATCTGCGGTGCGCATCATCCCACATGGGCATTTCATCTAAATCATTACGGAATGCTACTGCCCATAATGTATAATTGTTTTACCATTCCAAGATGGCAAACACATTGGGACTAAATGTGACACTGCAAGACGGACACCCACTCCTATGTTTAGTTTTGTTATTGCAAACATTTGACCAGCACATTCAGACAGCAGCACATGTTCATGTTTCTACTTGTATTCTCTTAATACGTCTTTGAGTTTCTGTGTGTTTTGTCATGGTTGTGTCATAGGTCAAATTCAAGAATGAGTTAGTGGCCACCACGTTGTCCACATTTTGTTTGTCATAAGGAATTAGGGTTCACTTTTTTGGAAGACCTTCTAAAGCTTTCACCTCTAATATTGACAATATGATGCAATCCTCAGGCAAATTTAAATCCACAAGTGATTGCAGATTGCCTTAAATGTAAATAGGGGATGGAAAAACATTTTTACTTCCCAGTAGGCCATCTCTGTTCACTACCCCTGAGAATATTTTTAAATCTTATAGGACAGGAACGCATCTCACTTGCCCAATAAATATTCATTCTCCATCTGTTAACCATGTCTTCTATCACCTGCATAATACAGCTACATATCACATCTTCTTAAATACATGTATTCCCATCAACGGTCAATGAGGAGAGGATGTGGTGTAACAGCCAGAGCTGCCGACTTTGGAACTGGGCATCCAGGTTCGAGACTCGGCAAATCTCTACATCCTGTGATTCTGGGCAAATCACATAGTCTCCCCGTGCCTAGGAACAGCACCATAGAAACCTTCACTGGTGATTAGCCGTGCTATATAAATATGAGTGTTATTATTATTGAATCTTGGTGAAGTGTGCTTTTATGGAAGCCAAGCATTCTCAACAAGACCATAGGGAACTTAATAAAGAGGTAAATCAAGTTTATATTTTCCCACTCGGATTACCATTGGTATTGAACATTACTTGCTATACACCACAAGCCAATGGAAGGGGTATCTTCTCGTGAGGGTTAGTATATGTTCCATCTGTACTTTTCTATGCTTTTCATTAAGACATCTTGGGAGGGGCAGTCGTCTTGTTTGTCCTTGTGATGATATCTCTAATCAATCTTTATTACATTTGACTTTTTTTTGTAAATTTTATATCAAGGTTACAACAAAATTCCTCTCCCTACAATTGAAAGCTTATAATTATTAACAATGCAGTCTGCCTCTCTTCTTCCTTCGGTCTCTTATAGATTCAGCAATTTGCTTTGCTGTTGTTTCCTTTCTAAAAAGCATTGTGCGATGTTGCAAATCCCTGGATTTGTTATTCTATTTTTAAAGAAAAATGCTTTAAAATGTATTTTCATTGCTTTGAAATGTAATGTTCAATGTGCTTTTATGATTACGTTTCTTAATCGAATAAAAGTTTTTGACTTGACTTAACTTGAGTTAGAGGGTGTATAAGTGCCTGAATCTATTGATGGCACAAAAGGCACTTTCATTCACAAGGCACACCTATTGGCATAACCAATACTTGTTTTGAAAATGTTATCAGGAAATTAAAAGGAAAGTCTTGCGCTAGGATTCTGGGAGATAATGTTGTCTGCATATAACAGTGTTAAGGTACATCTCATACAACACTGAATAGCTGACTAGACTATTTTATTTGATGTTAGAGACAACTGTGTTAGGTTGCATAAATATCAAGGGGGTAAATCTCAAATGATTAATTTATAAATTAATTTGTTCAGGTCAGGCATATTTTTCTTGCTTGGGCTGAGTGGCCATGGTCTTCCCGGGGATGAGATCAGGAATAAACAAATTGTGTTTATTTGTTTGAAATTTTTATATAACCCCTTGTTATCAGGAAGGTATTAGGGTGCTTTATAGTGAACTAAACAATTACATGAGTATATCGCAGAACACCAAAAAACGAGATAGTGGGGAGAGAGATTGGGATTTAAAGGTTCAGTTGGATGGTAGAAAATGAGCTCAACAACATTAACTGCTAGAATTGAGTCATGAAGTCTCATCATGTATGATGGTAGGAAAACACGAGGGCTGTGTCGAAGGTGGTGTTTTTTTATAGACTGCCGGGAAGTGTGTTTAATAAGTGAGGGGTAACTTTTGAAGAGGTATGCTTTGAGGCTTTACCTGAAAGATAGGATGTTGTTTTTGTGTCTCAAGTCACCAGGTGGTGAGTTCCAAGAACTGGGTACTGCTCCAGAGTGTGATTGCTTAAGAGCTAAAACAAACCTGAATTTAGACCTTTCTAAAGTTAACAAGGTCTTGCTTCTAGATGAACTTACTCCTCCAGACAGCATAAAGAGGTTTGCAAGGTAGGTGGGTCTTAGTGTAAGGCCTCGAAAGTGACGTAGCCTAACTTGAGCTTGAGTCACACCTTTAGTAGTAGCTATTGGAGGTCTCACACAATCCAGGATATGTGGTTAAATCTTTTTTTCTCTAAGGTGAGTGTGGAATTGGAATGAAATATGGCTTTGAGTGGATGCTAAGTTATCCAGACACAGCCAAACGATGAGTTCTTACTTTTATTTAGTAATTGAGTAGTTGGGACCCAACACATCCAACCTCCTGATCAACTAACGAGTAACTGTCCAAGATTGAACCTTAATATGCTTTCCTACTAATGACATGTATACATTCCATAAAGCGCCATTATCAACCCCTCATGACCCCAATACATACAAGTATAAACACAACAGTGGAGCCAATGTTGATGCGTGTACTCCTGCTAAGAGGTCATTGCCTGTGTCAGTTATTGAGAGGATCAAGGAATGGGTTGTTAATCTTAGTTGGTTGTAGGAGAGGTGTTTGATTTTCTTAAGTTGGTGGAGATGGAATATTGCAGTTTGTGTTATTTTGTTCAATTGTACTGATAAAGACAGTATAAAGTCCAGTGTAAAATCAAGTGATTTGACAATGTTGCTTTGAGCTGAGTTGAACCCCAATAAGAATATTTCAGTGAGAACTGTAGGGTTGATTTTGGCAGAGGATTTGTGAGATACTAAGAGGAATGCCCTTTTCGACCAATTCAGTTTCAGACAGTCAAAGTCGATTCATCCCTGAATTAATTCAATGCCTTTTTGTAGAATGTATAAGTCTTTTACCAATGATAGTCTTAAGCATAACTGTGTAGTCAGTGGATAGGTGAAATTGTATACCAGTGCAGTTTAAAAGCATCTCAAGTGGGTCCACATACAGATTCAATAAAATTAGGGAGAGAGTGGAGCCTTGTGGGATGCTGCATGTCATTCTTTCCATTACCAATGTGTGATTAGCCAGTTTTACTACTTGGGACCTGCTGTTAAGAAATGAGCTGTTTAGATCACTTCCTCTGAGACCCATTCTAAATTCCAGGGTGTTGAGGAGGAGATCATAGTGCACCATGTTGAACGCAGCTGATAGGTCTAAGAGAACCAGAAGGCAAACGTCCTCTTTATCGAGGATGCAGTTCTAGTCTAGTATTTTCCCTGTGGCAGTTTTGTTGCGGTAACCTTCCCTGAAGCCAGATTCTGATGTTAGAAAGTAAGTCATTGTTGCTATTGTATCACTAACCAAATTAGAGTATTAAGGTAACACTGAATGTAGGAGATACTCACAGAGAGCAATAGTTAAGAATACAGAGCAGATCGCTTCAATATATGGTTCCAACTCAGGTTTGTATAAGTCATTTTTAGGTCTGCCGTACTGAGAACCTAACCGTTGTGGCATAGGACGTTTGCAGCCTTGCTAGAAAATGGGAAAAGCCCATGGTCTGACCAAGTTTTAGAGGCAGACTCTACTCCAAAAGGAGAACATTTAACCCACATGAAGTCCTGGATCTGCTCTGTTGTAAATGACCATTTTTTTGCGTGGTGTACCCCCAGATTGTTGCCATATCTGTTTTTGCTGGCTATAGAACTCTTTGCAGTTTACCCCTGCTAAACAGTGGCAAAGTGCTGTGCTCACCCTTTCAACATGATAAAATTGGCATACCCCTGATTGGCATATTTAAATTGCCTATGAGTCCCTAATATATGGTACAAAAGAGTACCTCAGGCCCGTAAGTAACCCCGGGCGGGTAACTACGCTCCGCTAGCGTAGTTTATGTAGTTTTGCATACTCTGCGTTCCGCTGCGAACATGGAGTTTAGGCAAAACTACGACTCCTAGCGGAGCGGAGTTAGCCGGCCCCTCCATCCTCCCAAAGTAATTATAAAGTAAATAAAAAAGCACTTACCTGCCGTGGCTGCCTCCTCCTCGCCATGGCCGCTCTCCTTCCTCCTCCTTGCCGTCTTTCTTCACTGATAACACCTGCGTTGTACGACTTGCGAGTGCACATACGCACGCGCAAGACGTAAAACGTAGGGGTTATCTAAGAAGGACGGCGAGGAGGAGGAAGGAGAGCGGCCATGGCAAGGGGGAGGCAGCCACAGCAGGTAAGTGCCTTTTTAATCACTTTATAATTACTTTGGGAGGGTGCGTAGCGAAGTTCCACAGAGTTGTTTGCCAACTCCATGGAATTTTGCATCGAGGCACTATGCCTGCTCTGCCCATGCTTACCCGTAAGCCAAATGTCACATGTGGACTACAGCACCCACTGTTTCATTCACTAAAGTTACAGTGTAAACATGACTGCAGGCCTACCCTCTGTAGCCTGCCTTTGCAATTTGAAACATGAAAGTTTGACCTGGTAAAACAATCCCTTTTTACAGGTCTAAACCTTCCTTTAAAAATGGTATTTAAAAATAGGACATGTGAGGGGAGGAGCCTAGCGCGCATCCAAGATGGTCGCGTGAGCACAGGGCTCCCCGGACCCTTGCTGCTCCTCGGAATTTATCCTGAGAATATCCTGATGTGGTTTATGGAATCTGCCAGATGAAGACCGGCTGAGCACGTATCTCTTTTCAGAACTCGAATCGGACCTGGGAATCCTGATTTGTCGTTGTTCGAACTTTTGGGACCCACCCGACGGAGGTGCCCGGGGCGAGGGTGAACCGTGGAGCCGTGTCGTAATTGAACAACAGCGGCTGCAGTGCGGTGCCAGTGGCCGCTCTACCACTTTCGGTTTCACTTTTGGACTTCAGGGGGCTGGCCTGCGAACGCACTTGATGTGGCGGGGTGTTTCCTTGGCCTCTGCACGAGGCCTTGTCTCCACCTGCCACTAGTGTGCCCATCGCCTTGGGTCCCCCCGCACCGCTATCTTGTGGTCCTTGGTGAGGCGCTGGTCTGCGGTGCCGGTGCCCCTACGACTCTTGATCGGCGGTCCCCTTCGGTATCCGTGACCACATGGGGGGCAAGGGGGGCCCCGAGGGTCGTAAGACTAAGGCCTCCCTCCGCGGGGGACCGGTCCAGGCCAACAACATGGACCGCTACACTCAGGGCAGAGGGTCCCCTGGAGCGACCGGCCCCCCCCCGGATGCCGCCGGCGTTGGCACGGCCGTTTCTCCGGAGCTTTCCCTGCAGGACATCATGGGCGCCATTGATGGCATCAGGGAAACCATCGCCATGCAATACGAGGCCCTGGCCCGTAAAATCGACACGGTGGCAATCGATGTCACCTTAATTCGGGCAGACCTCTCCAAAACTAACGAGAGGGTTCAGGCTCTCGATGCGCGGACCTCCACCCTTGGTGCGGATGTGTCGGACCTGCAGGCCGCGCTGGGTGACATTAAGGCGGTCAACGATCAGATGGCTCGGCGGCTGGAGGACTTCGAGGGACGGGCCCGACGCAACAACATCCGTGTCATAGGCGTACCGGAGTCCTCTGACAGCCGCCCGGTTGACCTCCTGGTCGAGGAACTCATCCTCCAACAGTTGGCCCCTGCAGGCCTAAGCAAGTTCTTTGCCGTGGAGCGGGCACATCGAGTTCCGGGCGGTCGGCCGCGGCCGGGGGCCCCCCCGAGGCCTATCGTGGCCAAACTGTTCCACTATAGAGACCGAGATGCGATTCTGCAGGCCTCACGGGTCCACGGCCCGGTTCGTCATGAGAACTCATCCATTAACTTTTATCCGGACTTTACCCAACTTGTCCAGAAACAGCGGATGGGATTCCAGGGGGTGAAGCGTCGTCTCCGTGAACTGGGCCTAAAGTACTCTATGCTCTACCCTGCAAAACTCCGAGTGGAACATGAGGATCGGACTGCCCCTTTTTTGACTCTCCTGTGGCCGTGAGTGACTGGCTGGACTCGCTGCCGGACAGAGGTGGCCGTCCTGGGCCCTCTGCGGGCGCCGAAGGTGACGGGTCCCCTTTGGAGTGACTTTTGGTCCTTGATTCTGCCATTTTGCACTGTTCAGATGGGTTTTACTTCTTTTGTTCATTTTGTCTCGCTAGGACCTGTGTGGGGGGTGGGCGGGGACGGGTCCCTTTCCTCCTACGGGGTCTTTTCGTAGAATGGGGTTAGGAGGGCGACAGGCACACTGCAAGTTGGGGGGGTTTTCTGGCCCGCAGGGGTGCAGGGTGGGGGGAGTTGGATTTGGGGGGGGTTGGGGGGAGGGAGGGGTTGTTTTGCTGTGTGTTTTTCGTTTGCAGGGCGAGGTACTGATTTTTGTCCAGATTCGGGAACTGTGCTACTGAATGGGGGGCCTTTGATCTATTGGAGGGGATGGGGGGGGACGGGTTGAGGCTGATGTCGTGGAACGTCAATGGGTTGGGGGACCGTATCAAACGGGGTGTAGTACTGCAGTATTTGCGCCGTCTGACTCCTGATGTGGTGTTTATCCAGGAGACGCATCTGGTTGGTAATGTTTGTCATGCAATGAACAGGGGGGGATACCGCCTCGTGGCCCATTCTGGTTTCACAACTGATTCCAGGGGGGTGGGCATTCTCCTGCGATCCTCACTTCCGTTGGATATCACTGGGGTAATCTCGGATGACAGAGGGCGCTATGTGTGTCTGACTGGAAGGTGGGAGGGGCAGCCCCTTTCCTTGGTCTCAGTTTACGTCCCCCCGGGCCTCCAGAACTCCACCTTTGCAGACTTGGGTCGAATGCTGCTTGCACTTCCGGATAGTCTTTTGCTTATGGGCGGGGACTTTAATTCGGTGGTTTCGGGTGACCTGGATCGTCACCCACCCAGGGCCCTCCCCGCTGCCCAGGCATGGCTTGGTGGACTGCTGGAGACCTTCGGTCTGGTAGATAGTTGGAGATTAATGCATCCGACCCAATGTCAGTACACCTTTCACTCTGGGGCGCATGGGAGTCTTTCTAGGTTAGACTATTTCCTTATGCCCGCGGCACAGACTGGTCGGATACAAGAGATTAGGCACCTGGCGCGGGGTATCTCCGATCATTCCCCGCTGTGGTTGCTCTTTGACACCGAGTCGCGGTCTGCAGGGCGGATCGCTCCCATCAACCCGTGGTACCTGCGAGACCCTACGACTCGCGACAGTCTGGTTAAGGCTATGGACCAATACTTCCTTGAAAACGAGGGGTCGGTGTCGTCCGCAAGGTCCCTGTGGGAAGCTTTTAAAACCGTAATCCGCGGACACGCCCTCTCCCAGATAGTGGTGGCTAAGAAGCATAAGAGTGAGGCAGTGGTGAAGCTGGAGACTGACATCTCGGGGCTGGAGTCGGCCTTGGAGACGGGTGTCACTCCGGACGGGCTCCATGCCCTCAGCCTGAAACAGTTTGAATACAGGTCTCTTGTCACTGACGCTGCCAAAACGATGTATAGGGAGCAGCAGGGTCGATTGTATGATGCCGGAGACAAGGCGGGAAAGTTGATTGCGTGGCTGGATAAGAAGGAGAGAGTGAATCGTGTGGTCCCGGAGCTGCGTGTCTCGGATGGAGTGTGTCTGACTGAGCCTGGCGAGATTGTGGAATGTTTTGCTGACCACCTCCGGGCCGTGTACTCCCCGGTGACTGATAGGGACGAGGAAGACTCTTGCCTTCTGCTGAGGGATATTGCTTTGCCCTGCCTGTCCGTCGAAGACCGTGAGCAGCTGGACGCCCCCTTGTCTGTAGATGAAATTGCATCTGCGATTCGGTCCCTTCGTTCGGGCAAGGCGATGGGTCCTAACGGTCTGCCTATTGAATTATATAAGTTGCGCCCGGATAAACTCGCGCCCTTCCTCCGTCGTATGTTTCAGGAGTCCCTTGAGGCAGGCTCCCTTCCTGACGACCAGCGTCTGGCTACGATAGTCGTGATCCCCAAGGACGGTAAGCCACGAGACCGCTGTGCCTCCTATAGGCCTATTTCACTGCTAAACGCAGAGCCTAAAATCCTGGCCAAAGTCCTTGCCAATCGTCTGTTGAGCGTCATCTGCGATCTGATCAATCCTGATCAATGCGGCTTCATCCCTCACCGTAACACCGCTCTTAACTTGCGGCGTCTTCACGGCGCCCTCGCCAGGGCGGCGTACCTCTCCGAACCGGCCGTGCTGGTTTCTTTAGACGCCACGATGGCCTTTGACACCATCGAGTGGCCATTCCTCTGGGCTGTCTTGACCAAATTCGGCTTTGGGGAAGGATTTCTTGGCTGGGTGAAGCTTCTTTACACGGGACCCATGGCTCAGGTGGTGGTTAATGGTCGGGTCTCTCGGCCCTTCGCTCTCGGTAGGGGTACGAGGCAGGGGTGCCCGTTGTCCCCTCTGCTCTTTGCTCTTGCCCTGGAGCCGCTCGCTGCTTGGCTCCGCTGGGAGCCCTCGCTCAGAGGGATCCGGTGGGCCCCGGGCTTCGAGGATCGGGTCTCGTTGTATGCAGACGATATTCTCCTGTATCTCACCTCGCCGCGGCAGTCGCTTAATGTTCTCTTTGATGTTCTGACTTCCTTTGGGAGAAATTCGGGTCTAACGATCAACTGGTCTAAATCCTGTGTCTATCCTATCTCCGGCGACCCTCCTCTCTTGCCGCCTCGGCTTCCGATCCAATTATCTCTGTCCGGCTTTAAATACCTGGGAATATACGTCTCGATGGACCCGGTGGCTCGCTATGAGCAGAATCTCCTGCTTCCACTTCGGCGTTTGAGGGAGGACACGGCTCGGTGGTGTAAGCTGCCCTTGTCCCCGCTGGGTCGGGCAGCGCTGTTTAAAATGATGTCCCTTCCCAGATTCCTCTATGCACTTCAGAACTCCTTCGATGTCATTCCTGTGTCCTACTTTCGGGAGGTGGAGAGCCTGCAGAGGAGACTGGTGTGGGACGGACGGGCTCGTATCGCTCTGGCAAAGCTTACTCTCCCCTGGTATGACGGGGGCATCGCGCTTCCCGACATTCGCAGGTATTATTGGGCCTCACAGCTATCGGCCATTAACCATGCCACGTATGCGCCTGGCTTGAATCCGGCGTATGAGATGGATAAATTCCTGCTTCCCGGCGGAAATTATAACAGGGCACTTTACTCCAGCTCGGCCGGACGGACCCTTACGGGCCCTACTAAGATTGCGGTACGGATCTGGAGGGCGGCCAATGTAGCCATGGGCTGGAGTGAGCGATTAACATGTGCTACTCCCCTGTTTGCCTCCGACCGACTGGGAAGCCTCTGGACAACGAAGGGGTTCGAACGTTGGGACACGATTGGTATTAGTAGAGTGGGAGACTTATGGATTAAGGGTGCGGTTAAAACATTCGCGGCGCTCCAGAGCGAATACGAACTTACGGAAAGGGAGTTCTTTCGCTACGCCCAGGTTCGGCATGCCCTGCTCTCTGTTTTTGGGGAGGGGACCAAGATCCCGGCTTCGTCGCCCCTCGAGGACCGCATACTCGATGGTCATGTCCCCGACAGTACTATCTCTTTAATTTATAAAAAACTTATCAATAATCGGGCTGACCTCTTGGTGCGCCTCCGGGAGGCGTGGACGGGGGATGGGGTGGAACTGGACGACGAGGACTGGCAGTCCGCACTGTCGTCCCCCAAGGAAGTGGCCATTCCAGCCCGTCTCCGCCTGGTCCAGCTTAAGATTCTCCACCGGGTGTATGTGACGGGTCCCCGTTTGGTCTCGATGGGATTTTCTGAAGACGGGCTCTGTAAGCGGGGATGTGGGCTCAGTGCCACCTTTCTCCATATCCTTTGGGAGTGCCGAGAGGTGGCTGAATACTGGCGCCGGGTTCATGTGGTCATGGGACAAGTCACCGGGGTTGCGCTGTTGCCGGAGGTGCGTCGCTGTGTCCTGAATGTGTGGGAGCCCAATGATTATAACGCGGCTCAGACTCGGTGGGCGGCCCTGGGGAACATGATTGCCAAGAGAGATATAGCGCAGCTATGGGGTTCCCAGCGGCCTCCCACCGTGTCCGTATGGAAGGAGAACATGGACTGGTGCATGTTCAGGGAGAAGACTGTGTATGTGGCTCGTGGTAAACCGGGGGCATGGGGTAGAATCTGGGGGCAATGGAACGCGTATCGTGGGGGTATCTGTACTCCCCCCCTAGTGGACACCGATATTGCTTTGTCCCCCTGACCCTTGATGGTTCCTTGCGACTTTTGGAATAACCGAATATAGACGTTCCTCTCCCGTGGACCCCCCCCCCGACCTATCAGTACTCCTTCCTCTTGATAGCTATTTGAAGGTCTGAAGTAGAGTCCCCCGGAGGTAGCCTGACCCACACTTTTTGTCCTTATGCCTCGCCTTTTGTTTTTATTTGTTATTTATGTTAAACCTATGTATCCTGCTTCCCTAGGACTATCCGGAGCCGTGTACGGGACTGGGCCCCGGGAGTCGACTACTGCCTTAAGTACTGTATGATCCTTTCTGAATCTAGCGGCCGGCCCCGGTGGTTGTAGGCCCATGCTTGTAATTGATTTATTGTTCAATAAAATTTTCAAAAAAAAAAAAATAGGACATGTAAAAGTTTAATGTTACATATGTCCTTACTGTGAAAATGCCTCAAAGCTATTTTCACTGTAGCTGTACTGGAGGAAAACTATGGAATACAATATTAAATACTAATACTGTATCTTGGGAATGGAATTAGTTAGAAAAAATAATTACATTATTTTAATAGTTATTAAAATCCCAATACAATGTTGGTCAGGCTTTTACTAAATATTAAGGAAAAGTAACTTTTACAAAGTTACTTTTTCCTTGCCTGAAAATCCTGGCTGCTAATCTGCATTTTGTTCTCCCACTTCTGCCAGCCAGTCATTCGTATTTGAATAGCCCCCTTCATAAGGTGTGAACTTGTTCTCAAAGTTGAGCCAAAGGCTTTGGGTGTATAGAGATGTCGTTATGTGCTTGACATGATGGCCTTTGGACTGGGCCCAGGAACTTGATTGACTTCAAAGAGGCCTACCCTGTCACGAACAGATGTAGTTAACATCCACAACTGCCCCATTATTTTGTTCTCGCAGCCAGGAAGGCTCAATCACAGTGGACCTCTTTTTGACATTACAGCATCAAATCCTACTGAGGTTTTTCATATAACATTTGGGGCACACTTCAAAGGAGGAAAACAGGACGCCAAAACAATTTTTGTGTATCCACTGTCCGGTTGCTAAAAAACATACTTTGTTTTCTCTGATGAACTCAGGTTAGTTTAGTCACTTTAAAAGATCACCCTGACAAGAGTTGCGGTTATTCTCCCACCTCAATTTCTTACATCGGTGTTCAGCAGTGGGATCCTGGACTTGCGTTTTGCAGTGCCACTTAGTGAGTTATGTAAAAAACAAAAAGTACCTTTTGTAAAATAAAATTAAAAATGTACTTTAAAAAAAAAAAATGACCTGTGATTTTTAATTGATCATTTTTTAATTTATCGATTTTTCCTAAATTTCATTTCCCACCTGCTAATTTTGCACTTGTGATTTTTGAAAGGCTGGAAATAGATATGAGCAGCATTGAGAGCCTCAGCATGACAGATCTGAGGAAGCTGTGTAAGGAATGGGGGCTGAAGCTGGCAAACAAATCAAAGAAAGAGGAGTATTAGATAACTCACCAAGCATGGGATGAAGTCTGCCTACAACATTTCACCACATAGGAGCAAGAGGATGATGGAGCAGAGGATAAAGAAGAGGAGGACCCAATGCCAGTGGAGATGGTGGTGCACATAGGATCCAGTTCACTGCATTATCCAGAGCAGAGGGCAGTGTATTCACTCGCAGTTTGACCCAGTCAGAGTTAGAGGACAGCATAAGAGGGAGCTGAGGCTGAAATCTGAGGAAAAGAAGGCAGCAGCAGAAGAGGAACTGGAGGAGAAAAAGTTAACTTGGAGGAAAAAGATGCCCTGCTTGCCCATGAAAGGTGTTAGAGAGAGCTTGTTCTAAATCTAAAGAAGACCTCCGAGTCCAGTAATTATGATGGCAGCAACAGTGAACTGTCTAGGAGAGTTAAAAAGTTCACATCCCCAAAGAGCTGGTGCTTAGTTATATGGTGGGGGATGACCTTGATAAGTCATTTGCACCATTTGAGGTGACCTTGCTTATGCATAAAGAGTCGCAGAGTAGGACTGGAGGGGCTATTCTGTGGACGCACATGCCAATTACTGGGAGAGATACCCTGATGGCACTAAAGGCAGCCCCCATGAAAGAAGCCGTTATCACAAAGTTTGGCCTGATCCCTGAGAAATATTGCCTGGGTTCCAGGAATAGGCAGAAGCAGTCACACCAGTTATGTATAGATTTATGGACTCCCAAGTAAGGCAATGGTAGGTTGGCACATTCTTAGTAATTGACAATGAAACTCGAAGGACTTCTCTAAAGGCCCTCTAGCAAGTTTCCAGGAGAGGGAGTCCCAGTCAACCTCTGTTCATAGGAAGGTGAGTTCATTGGGAAATAACCAATCTCAGGGGCTGTACCAGCCCAAGTGCTTTGAATGCTACCAGTCAGGGCACAAGGAAGGAGATGCCGTGTGTAGGAGAGTAGGATCTGCACCTTATGTTGCCCCCACTTTTTTTCTGATGTTTACACTGGTTTCTGGCTATAGTCTGGCTGGACCCTGCTAATCAGGGCCCCAGCCTCTGTTCTCTCTAAACAAATTGGAGTGCATATTAGGTGCACTAGTGATTGGATATTGTGGTACCTTATGAGCCCCTAGTATATGGTACCTTAGGTACCAAGGGCATAGGTACTTCACAGGCCTACCAGGGGCTGAAGCATGTATTATGCCACCCCTGGGAAGCAGACTAAATCTGACACCACAGGCCTGCTACTTCAGCCTGGGTGAGGTAGAGTTAGCACTCCTCACTGAGATATAGGTTCACTATATCTCACCCTGCACACATATCTAAACCTATCAGTCACCCCTAAGGCAGGCCCTATCAATCCTGAGGGCAGGGTGCTTGGTTTCCATGTGAGGGGGAGCCTCTGCCTGAGCAGGGCCCCTCTGCAGCTCTCAGAGTCTATTCTCTGGGGCTGTTTGTGAATGTGGTCAAACCATATACTCTTAAGTGCATTATAACCTCGCGGTTAATGCTAACTTTGGAATAGCTGCATCAAAACATGTCGTGTTTGGTGTCAAACGCTTTGGAATCATACCCCCACACCAGTAACTGGTGTGGGAGTGTGATCCCACCCTTCTAGAGGGATAGACATGTACCTACTGTGGAAACACGGTAGAATCTTGAAGAGCCCTCACATCACAAAATGGATGCCACCAGTCACAGACACTGGGCTGCCCTCCTGCTGATTACCGAAACTCGCAGTGGAGGAGGTGCAACAATAGGCATCCTGTCACAGGGAGGTGTGTCCACCTCCCAGACAGGGTTTAGTGTATTGAGGCTGGGTGGGTGCACTCCTAGAGTGCTTTGAAGTCCTGCACTGGCTCTGTGCATATGCCAGTTCAAACTGGCTCAGGGGCTACCTGCCCCTGCTCTGGCGCGAAACTGGACAAAGGGAAGTGGGTGTAGCCACCCACTCCCCTGACCCTCCCATAGGTGGGGGTCATAGAGCTAGTCCCTCCCTTTCTTCTAGTATAAGTTAGGGAACCCTTGCCATTGCAAACTAGATATCTCTGGACGACGCTCTGAAGAAGAATCCTGGACCTTCGACGTTCCACTACCTCTGGAAGACGGAAGAATCTCCCTTGGAGTCAAGGAGTGACTCCCCTGCTTGGCAGGCACCAAAACTTTGCATCAACGGTCGCAAACTTTCCCGCTCTCGCCGGAGTCCGAAGTCCCTTTAACCCATGAAGAGGATTTCCTGACTTCTCTAAGGCCATCGTGAGTCCCCAGCGACGCTTAGGTAAGTGGACCCCACGAGTGACGAGGAACCGCAATCCCTGGGTACCGCACACTATTTTCGAGTGCAACCCCTTCACGACGTTCTACGAACTTGTGCATTGGACCACGTGTGGTCCAAGCCTCCAGCAGGATTTCCACCGAAGATCAGAAGCCTACCTTGTCCCGAGTGACCGTGGGCCCCTGTTGAGTGAATCCTCTCGAGGCGTCTTTGCGATCCCTTGCCGGTTGGCTTGTGGGTCCCCAGAAGACTTTCCTACAGTTCCAAAGGGCTCCCCTGGTTGCTCCAGGCCTGCCCTGACTTACCCTCCCTGGGTGAGTCCCTCAGACCATGCTGGTCTGCACCGCTGACTTTTTGTCCTTTCCACAAGACTTGCTGTTACCAAGGCTTGTTGGCTCTAATCTGGTCACCGACACCACAGTAAGCTACAGACTTTGTGGGACACGCTGAATCCAGCTCCTGGTTGTCGTCGATGCCTCCTGGACCTCGTGGCTGAAGAGTCAAGACACCCGTGATCACCTGAAATCACCCGACGACTGTGGGCATCCAGCTTCCTTGCCCCGGGTCATTGCCAAGTGACTTTGAACACTGTCTCCTCTGCTTTCAGGTCTTCCTTCTTCTGAATCCAGCCTTGGATTCCACTGGACACTTCTCCTGGCTTCACAAGCAGCAAGTCTTCTTTGGCTCCCATTAAAAACGACGCCGTGACCCGACACCAAAAGACACCTATGCACCCGGCTTCCCTGGGTGAGGTATCTCCAGCACTACGGTGCTCCTGTGTGTGTTGGCTCTAGAACTACTTTCCCTGTAAGTGACTTGCTTGTAGACTCTCCCGAAGTATCCTAAAACTTTAAAATTCCAACGCGACTTGCTCCATAGAAGTCAATTGGGATCCGCGGCTGTGTTCTCACACTGCATGCGTCTCCCGTGGGTCCTTTACTTACCTGCCTTGGGTGGATTAGTGAGGCCCCAGCGTTTCTGAAGGCCCTAGGCCTTGTCCCTTCTCAAGTCATTGTTCTTAAGTCTCTTTTTTAGTATATGGTCTGGTACGCCCCTAGGGCCCCAGCCATATTTGTGCTTAATTTATTGTGAAACGTTGATTTGTGCATATGTTCCTGACTTCTAATCTCATAAAGAGATTATTAGAGTGTGTCTAGTAAGAAATACATATATATTTGATATAGATACCTGTGTGGTGTCCTTTCATTTAGTAATTCAAGAGATTATAAGGTAAAACAAGCTGCTTTACATTCCTCTAAAGACTTAGCCTGAAGGCTGCTCTCCACAGCTACCACTAGGATAGCTTTCTATAAAAGGTTGTCGTAAACCTATCTACCATGAGAGTCGAATTGTACAGGTGCAAGGTGGCCACTTTAACTAGTGACCAGCATATACCAGGCCAACTTCTCACACCATCTGTTGTAGGAAGAATCAGATCCCACTGGTGGGCCTATCCCTGCTATTGCAGAGTAGTGCTGGGGAAGGAGACTGCTTCAATTAGCTTAGGGGGTGGTGGAGAGGTTACAATAATGTCCCTAGGTAACAAAGAGATGGTATCTACAGCTCACATGTCTGACAACACTAAGTAGTATGGGCAGAGGCTCACCATCAATGGATAGAGAATGTAGGCTACGGAAGGCACTGGAGCCAGCATGACCACTGTTAGGTGTGGGAGTTTTCCACATTTGAACTATATATGTGCATTAATAATAATTGTTCTTCATTTCAAGACATACATGTGTATTAACTTGAGATATTGCAAGTAAAAAGAAAACTGATGGCATGTTTTAGTGTGTTTTCCAGACTTGGACTAGACTAAACTAGGCCTCAGTTTGGCTTCGACTCCATATGTGTTAAAATGGTTCCCATATTATGATATTCATTGTGAGTTGATATTTCCCTCCTGATAGCACATGCAGCAAGGTGTACACAATTTATATTGTATGACGTATTGTTCTCGAAGAACTAGCTGGAGGAAGCCTTTTGCTACTTTCCAGGGATCTTCCTGCTAGCACACTGTATTGAATTCATTCACAATTGTTTTCTGTTGTTTACGTAACTAATTTGTTCTGATAACTCCAGATGAAATTAGGTCAGAATGGGCAAATCAATATTCACGTAGTGGGTTAGTGCTAAGGTGGTAGGGTATGTGATGTTTTAGAAATCTGAAATGTGATTTGCTGATTTTGAGGTTTTTATGATTTCCTTTCCTAAAAATGACAATATTAATCCTTGAATTTTGTGGGGAGTCATACTTTTTGGGGACTCTACTAGGGATGTTGTCCGATTTCTTATTGATTGCTGCACATTTGAGACTTAGGGCATCATTAGGATGCCGGGTGGTTGGACCGCCGACAGTCATTGCGGCGTTCGGGAGACTGCCTGACGAGCATATGGTGGTTCATTTGCTGAATTTAGATAGGACCGACGGTGGTACCACAACGGGGGCATGCCGCAGCCGCGCAGCGCCTTCAGCACGTCAGTGCACCGTGTGCCATGGACTATGTCGTGCATGTAACACGGTGCACACATGACAGTGTGAATGTAGGGAGACATTACATGTGCCCCCAGCACATTTTACTCTGGGCTCTGATGCCCATGGCCCTATTTGGGCGCCCTCAATCCCTTTCCAACCACCTTTACATGGCTTAAAGCCATCTAAAGGTTGTAGGAATGTGATATTGCAATCCCAACGGTGCTGTCCCGGGACCGTCGCCATTCCGGGCCACTTTTCCGATCGCCACACCGTTGGGATCTATGATCCTGGCGGACGACGCAGTGTTCCGTCCGACAGCTGTGGGTCCGACTGCAAGTATCGTAATATAGCGGTCAAACCAAAGGGCTGCCAACGACGGGCTGTCGAGGTCCAACCAACGACATTGGAATGAGGCCCTTAGTCCTGAGTTTTGTTTATTATTGCATCATTCCTATAAATGAGAGCCTTCATAGAAAATGACTCCTCTGTATTTTAACTGATTTAATGAGAATTACTCCTGTATTTGCATTTTTCTGTATTGCATTTAGGTTTTTCCTAACTTTCTGGTCTTGAACTCACTTTTTGAGTCAGTCCTTTCTTATTGACTGTATTTTGAAATGCTGTTCAAATCTTGTCTCTAGTGACCCACTGCCTCATAGTTCTTGAGTTTAACACTATTTTGGACCCCCGCAAATTCAGTCACGCCACTATCATGCGGATTTTCTAGGCCATAGTGTGCCCATAGGTGTCATGTGGTGTCTTCAGAGCAGGTTTCGCTAATGTAGTCCTAAAGGTGGTGACAGTAGACAACCAGGTAAGCCCCTACCCTATCGCTTTGGTTCCCCTAGAGTGTGGTGGAGTCTCTAGTTCCCCTGGGAAAAGACATAGAGCACACTATCTGGAAAGAGGTGGAGCTCAGGTCGCATCTGGAGATGTTGGGATTGCCTGAGTTGATGCTCATGACCACACGATCAATGGCAGCCCATCAGGGCATCAGAAAGCCTGAGAGCCTGAAAAATTGGACCAGGTGCCTGCCAGGAAGCAGGGGTTGGGGGACTGAAGGCAAGGGTGAGGGAACATGTCCTGGGAGTTCTGACAGTCAGGGAAAAGGTGGAACCTGAGGGAGAGGCCCCCAAGGCTACAGGGTAAGGTATTGCTTCAATGGTAGACCTGCCTGAGCCAGCTGGATGACAAGCTGCAGGAGGACTGTTCATGCAAAGTTCTGCAAAGCACAGAGGTCGTGTCTCTACTCTTGAGGGCCTATGGTGACAGGCCCAGGCCAATGGTGATACCGCTGATGATAAAGATTTTTATTGGGAGAATGGTCCCATGTATAGTGAGCCTAAGGTCCCTGAGCCTGAGTCAACCCAAGTGTTGGTGTTCCCCCAGTGCTATAGGCCTTCCTACAGGAGCTGGTTCCTGAGATACCATTGGCAGGACATCTGGGGCAAGCCAAAGCCTTTGACCGTTTGGTTCCCACTGTTATTGCCTCCAGATAAGGACTAAATAAGATGCATTCTGTAGGTCCTCTGTTCCTTGCCTGTCCACTGGTAAGTCAGGGGTGAAGCGTAAGGCTCCCCTGCAACCTTTCCACATGATGGAAACACCATTGTGGATATTGTTGGGCCTATGGCCAAGACAGCCGTAGGCAACAAGTTTATCCTGTTCTTGGTACCATGCCACAAGGTACCCTGAGGCCTTACCTTTCAGGACAATGACTGTACCCATGGTTACAAGGGCACTCATGGGGATCTTTACCCATGTTTGTTTCCCCAGTGAGGTTGTGTCTGACAGGGACACCAACTTCATGTCTACCTCCATGAAGGCCATAGGGGTTGAGTGTGGGGTAACCTTCAAATTGTCAACACCAAACCACCCCCAAAGACATGAGCTTGTTGAAAGATTCAAGAAGACCCTGAAAGGCATGATCATGGGCCTGTCAGAGCCCCTGAGACTTAAGTAAGCGTCTGGTCGCCATGCCTACAGGGAAATGCCCAGAAGAGAGTGGGCTTTAGCCCCTTTGAGCTCCAGTTTGGCCATCCTACCTCTCATCATTTTCAAGGAGGGGTGGGAGAAAGCTCCCAAGAAACCCCCACAAGATGTAGTGAGCTGCCTGTTAGCACTCCAAGTTCAGATGATACTCTTCAGGAATAAAGTCACTGAGAATCGTCAGGCAATCCAGGAGGTGATGAGGCAATAGTATAACCAGAAGGCCACGCTGGCAAAATACCAACCTGGCCAAATAGTGTGCAGCATGGAGCCCATGGCACTCCAAGCTTTGCAGGACCGGTTGGCAGGACTGGATGAAATCAAAGAGAAACAGTGACGACACCTACCTGGTGGATCTCCAGGTCCTGTTCTACTGCAACCATTCACTATTCATTGGAACTTTGTGTTTTTTTATGCTACTTCTACTAAAATGTTAAAAATCATATCTCTGGGGGCGTGGTCTGGCCACGCAGGAAGATGGCCGCCTGACGAGTGAGCTCCGTCACGGGATGGACCCTTAACGGATATTTCCTACCTCACAGCGGCTTTGGAGTCTTCTTCTTGTGCCCTGCGACAGCCGGAAGGTGGTGGGCACGATTTGGGCGAGTTTTCGACGATGTGACGGCGAAGCTTCCCTGGTGTTGACTGCCTCGATGACAGGGTTGTGTGGAGCTGCGTGTCTGGCGGGGCCTGTCTGACGTATCTACTCAGGCTGCCTCTTCTTCCTCCTCAAGCCGCGCCTCTGTTGCGAAGAACGCCTGCCCCCATGAAGCCGCGCCTCTGTTGCTGCTGAAAAGCGCTTGCTTCCTTATGGAGCCGCGCCTTCGTTGCTGACGACGGGCGCCCGCCTCCTCATGAGGCCGCGCCTTCGCTGCTCCTGACAAGTATCTATCTCCTCATGAAACCGCGCCTTTCTCAAATTGCCTGCTGTAATGTTTCTTTTCAGGAATGTCGCCTGACAGGAGTCAGCATTTTTGACGTGTCGACGTTCAGCTACTGGTAGGATTACTTCCTTCTATAATCCCGTTGTGGCACTTATATTGCTCATCTCATCCAGTCAATGATCAGGTCAGCAATTAATTTGCGACTCATCACGCTAAACTGTTCTTCCAAGCTGAACTTCTTTGCTACAGTCACAGTTTCGCGCCTTTTGACTTTGGTTACAGCCGACGCTTCATGGCCTCTTTTAGCGTAGTCTATATGCCTTGTACAAGAGTGTGCTTTTTTCCAAATGCCATTATAGTGCTCAGGTCAACTCCTTCAGTTAGGCTGTGCTTTTTCTGCTTTGACTATGATTACCTTGCATTCTACAGCCTTGTTCATCTTGCTGTGCATGTAGCTGTGCTTACTATTATTATCATAATCGCGCACATGATGTTTCATTTTATCTTACCTCTATTTACATGCCTTTGAATATAGCGGCAGTTGTTATCATATTAACAAGTGTAAGTAGTGGGGGTCATTAAGCAATGATGTACATTTTGCTGTTTAGAAATGCATTATAAGTTTCTTTTAGCTTATTAATGTCATACATATACAGTCACTAAGTGTTTCTTTTGCATGTCTTGGTATTCTTCTGCAACCACATATAAGCATTCCTCAACAGCAAGACGGCTTTACGTACTTTCAAAGTTTTTATCAAGCATTCTCCTCAAATGTCTGCCTCTAAGCAAGGAAACAAGGCTTCTAAACCACTTCTTTTTGCAGAAGCCCTCAAGCAGTCCACCAATATGCCAACAAAAGGCAATGCCTCCTCTCCTTCCGCTTCACCTCAGGCTTCGGCCTCTAATGGTGGGCAGGTGTCGGCGGCAGCTTTGCAACGTATCCTGCACGAAATTTCCGAGGTTAGTCGCCGATTAGATGACATGCACCTTACAATTACATCACTAGCTGAGGAGACTAAATCAATTAAGACAGAAATTACCAACTTTCATACGAAGTTTGAATCCCTTGATTCTAGAGTTCTGGCAGTGGAGAATCGATTGGAATCTCTTCCAAATCAAGACCGGGACCTTTTACTCTTCCATAGTAAACTCATTGATTTGGAAGACAGAAGTAGGAGAGACAACATCCGTTTTTTTGGCTTTCCAGAGCGCATTGAAGGGCAGAGTTCCAGTGCATTTTTGTGTCGTATACTCCCAAAGCTAACTGGTATTCCTTTCAATCCACCTCTGGAGATACAACGGGCTCATAGAATTGGTCCTCCACGTGATGATCCTGCCGCACGCCCACGACCGATTATTGCCTGTCTTCTTCGTCATGAACAAACAAGACAAATATTATCCGCGGCTCGACTTCAAGGCTCCTTTTCTTTTGAAGGTCATCGCATTTTTATGGCAGCTGATTTCTCCAAGGAAACTAACGAGCGGCGGAAAGCCTTTCTCTCCATGCGACCTCAACTACGTCAATTAGGTATCAAATATGGCCTATTTGACCCAGCACGCTTTCGCGTTACCAAAGATGGAGTTTCTAAGGACTTTTTTGACCCCGAGCATCTTCAGCAATTCCTGGACCGTCTTCATCCTCAAGAAATGGAGGTTCTCACAACACCCTCACAGCAAATTCAGCCCCATTCATCCTCTAAGTCTTCCACTACATTGCCAGATCGCAACAGGCGCCCTCCTAGCAGCCCCCGACCTCGGGGTAGGGATCTTGAACGTCTTCATCGCTCACAAGAAGATAGGAAATCTGCAATACAATCGGTTTCGGTTGCTACATTTTCACAAGATCTGCAGAGAGACAAGTCACGTTCTCCTCTTAAAACTCCTTCGGATGCGGACTGAATAACTCTCTCCCTTATGGAAGTTGCTGACCTTAATACTATTGGCAGTTAACTATAGACTCTCTTTTCTTGAGAAGTCTTATTTCTATTGTTAATTATTTACCACATTTCTCACATGTTTTGCTGTTCTTATAATATCTGCTTGTCCTTTTTTACCTCTTTCTTCCTAGCTTTCTACCTTATTTCTTTTCTCCTTCAGTCTGCTTACTGTTATTTCTCTGCCTAATAATATCACTCTTTCTTCTTCTTATATTCATTGCTTCTCCTGTTACAATTTATTGCTTAAATATTTCTTACTAATTTTGCACTTACTTGGGCGCCTTGGCGTCTAATGGTTTAATTACAGTTTTATTATTCTATTTGCACGATTGCATGTTGGTCTATGTTTATTTATACACGCATTGTATGCTTTATGATATTAGGTTACTTTACATTTAATTATTACTAGACTCCCCCCTCTAAGCAATATTGCTTCTGAATCTCTATTTTGCTCTTTCTACCTTTTTATCGTACCTAGGTTCTTTTTCACAATGTTTTTCTGGGCTTTCCTTCTATTCCATTGCTACTCTCCTAATCTTTTCTCTTTTCTGTGGGGTCTTTTCCCGTGGCGGTGCTCTAGTGCGCCCAGACCCGCGGATAACAGTCTACGGTCTCTTGATCTCTCTTTGCTTTTACCCAATATTTTAAAGTTTTCCTTATTATTGTATCACCTCTCTAAATTTCATCTCCCTTTCTCTTCTTTTATTATTCTTCTGATCGCTTCTTTCATGTATTCCATTTAAATCAAAGTTTTGTTTCCATTTATTTTATTTTATTTTTGTTTCCCCTTCTTTTTGTCACTTCTTTTCTTTTCCTTTGTTTGGTTCAGCACGTTGTTTTGTGTTTCATTCCCCTGTCTCTGATATTTGCGTTGTTCTAATATGGCAAAAACACACTCTCTTAATGCAATTACTTGGAATGTACATGGTCTCACCCATTACATAAAACGGAAGAAGGTTCTTTCCTATCTTCAGACTAAGCATGTAGATGTAGCCTTGCTTCAGGAGACCCATTTGGATGCTCTAGAGTCAGACAAACTTTGTAGAGACTGGGTGGGTAAGGTTATACATAGCAGCATTCAACAGGATGAATCCACGGACGCAGGTCCCCTTCGCAAGTGTGGAGTTGCAATTCTTCTTCGCAAGTCCCTTCCGGTCACTGTCTCTAAAACATGGTCAGATGTAAATGGCCGCTACGTTTTTGCTAAACTTAAAATTGGTGATTCTCACGTCTGTGTAGGATCTGTATATGCCCCTACGGGTACCAAGAAAACATTCTTTCTTCAATTATCCCGCTTGTTGCTCGAAATTAATGCATCGCAATATTTGATTGGTGGAGACTGGAATGTGACGCAAGATTCTATTCTAGATAAAACTGGTCCACTAGATAGGGGCAATGCTTCAGATAGAGCTTTGCTAGGTGACATTATCTCAGATATGGGGTTGGTTGACCATTGGCGTATCAGTCACCCAACGGATAAGGAATATACTTTCTTTTCGTCGACTCATGGTACGTTCTCTCGTCTTGACTACTTCCTCATCTCACAGAATGCAGTTAAGTTGGTCACGGATTCCTGTATTCTGGAAGCGGCATTGTCTGACCACTCTCCGGTTCTCCTTTCCCTAGAACTGGGACTTTCTAGTCCTGGACGTAAGCCCTGGCGAATGAATATCCAACGCCACAGAACTCCTGTTGGTAAATCCCAACTACAGTCACACCTTCAAACTTATCTTTCTAATAATCAGGGATCCGTGACCTCCAGCAGGACTCTTTGGGCTGCAGCTAAGGCTACTTTAAGGGGACAATTAATGCGTGATGCAGCAATCGCTAATAAGCAAAATGCGAGGAAACAAGTGGAGCTCGAACATGACATACAAACCTATTCTCGCCTATATATCACTTCTCCGTCCTTACAAAATCGTAAACTGCTTGAACAAGCCCGAATGGCCTTAAACAGTCTTTTTACATCTAAGGCAGAATACGCCTTACAGAAAATGAAAGGTCGACACTACGAGCAAGGAGAAAAGGCGGGAAGGTTATTAGCCGCACAGTTGCGTCAAAGGGAGGCATCTATGGCCATCCCGGCCATCAGATCTGCGCAAGGACACTTATGCACAAAACCTCAAGACATTGTCAATGAGTTCGCCTCCTTTTATGAATCCCTCTATACTTCTGATAATCGAATGGATTCGGATAAGATGACGGCATTTCTTGCGAAGGTGCATCTCCCTTCTCTTTCAGCGGATGGTAAGGCCATCCTTGAGGGTGAAATAACTAGGGATGAGGTTTCCAGTGCGATCGCTGCCCTGCCCTATCACAAGGCCCCTGGTGAGGATGGGTTTCCTCCTGAATTCTATCGTTGGGCAGGTCTCAATATCATTGACACTCTACATGCCGCATTCCAGGAGGCGGATGCTGCATCTTCATTGGGTCCCCTTTCTAACAAAGCTATTATTGTTGTGCTACCAAAGCCAGGCAAAGACCCCCAGCTTTGCAGTAGTTATCGTCCCATTTCCCTGTTGAACTCTGATATTAAAATCCTGGCTAGTATCCTTGCGTCTCGTTTACGTAAAGTCTTGCCTTCTTTGATACACCATTCCCAAGTAGGCTTTGTACCGGGACGCTCTTCCCGCAACCATTTGCGTTCTCTGGCCCATGCACTGTGGTCGGCTCAACATCTCACAGATGATGCGTTAGCCCTCTCACTTGACGCAGAAAAAGCGTTTGATCGCATCGAATGGAATTATCTTTTCACGGTCATGGAAAAATTTGGCTTAGGTACAAAATTTATTGATAAAGTACGTTTACTTTATAACCATCCTTCTGCTCAAGTGAATTGTGGTGGATTTCTATCTGATTCCTTTACAATTAAGAGAGGGACACGCCAAGGTTGTCCACTATCCCCCCTTCTGTTTCTTTTGGCTATGGAACCTTTAGCTGCTACCATCCGTCAATCTGATGAAGTTTCTGGTATTCCCCTCCCTATTGGACATTCCAAAATATACCTGTACGCTGATGATATTTTACTTACTCTTACTCGTCTTCCTCGGTCGATCCCCTCTCTTCTTCAAATTATTAATGATTTCTCTTCCTTTTCAGGTTATAAGATTAATTGGGACAAAAGTGAGGCTTTACCTATTTCTAACGGTACCACAAAAGCAGCCATCTTTGGCTTTCCTTTTCATTGGCAGTCCTCACGCCTCAAATATTTGGGTGTCCTAGTTAATAAAGGGTTACAAGATATGGTTACAGATAACTTGTCTCCTCTTATCTCCCAAATGCGTCGGGATTTTGATAAATGGAAGGCTTTGGGTCTTTCTCTCTGGGGTAGGGCTCAGGCTGTTAAAATGGTTACTCTTCCGAGATTCATTTACATTCTGGGCATGCTTCCCCTACAGATTCCCTTATCCTTACTCCGGTCAGTAGACGCCCAGATTAAAACCTTCATTTGGGGTACTGCTAAGCCGCGTCTTGCCATAACCAAGTTGAAGGCTCATCAGTTATCAGGCGGCATTGGTCTTCCATCCATTGAACACTACTCTTTGGCGTTACATATTTCCCAACTCTCATATTTTTTACCCGGTATTAAAGACTTGCCACAATGGGTCCAAATAGAACGACATCTTCTATCCTCGGAATCGAATCTTACTCCTTTGTATGGTAGTGGCACTAGTCGTCTTGACCCGAAGAATCCGATATTATCTGCCATGCATAAATCCTGGCAGAGAAGTCATAGGTTGCTAGGTTCGAATCCAAGAATTCACATTAAGGCCCCCCTATGGAATAACTCGGGCATTCGTATCAATGGTCGTATGTTATCCTGGCCTGATTGGCGTGCTGCAGGTATCCTATATCCGGATCAGCTTCTACATGATGGGGATTTTAAGCCATTCTCTCAGCTAAGGGTAGAATTTGATCTTCCCCTACATCATTCTTCTAAATACCTTCAGCTCCAGCAATGTCTGAAGACCCATATGGGATCACCGCCATGGCTACTACAAGATTCCCCTATTTTATCCTATTTGCACATTTGGGGGAAATTTAAAGGTGTTACCTCCGGTATATACAAAATTTTATCGTCCCATCTTTTCTCTAAATCTCTTTCGCACGATCTTCAGCGTAAATGGCAAGCTCGCCTCTCAATTTCCTTTTCCAACACCGAATGGGATTTGATTCTAGAGAATTTGAACAAGGGAGCTCGTGAATCAAGGCTCAAATTTTGTCTTTTCAAAATACTACACGATTGGCATTGGTCTCCAGTCAAATTGCACAAAGCTGGTCTTCTTTCCCATTCTAACTGCTGGAGATGTACCAATTCAGGTTGCGATATTACTCATATCATTTGTGAATGCCCTAGTATCCAATCCTATTGGGCTTACATTGGTACTACTTTGAATTCCACTATGCCCCTAAAATTGCCACTTACACCAACTAACATTCTCCTGCATGACTTACGCCACTCCCCAAAGCTCTCGAAACCACAACTTCGTCTTTTTCATACCTCACTTGCTACTGCTAAAATATGTATCCTGCGTCATTGGAAATCATCTTTGCCTCCCTCTCAGGAAGATTGGTTGGTAGCGATGATTCAGACTGCCTCACATGAACGCACTATCTATAATCTTCAGGATCAAGCTGACACCTTTCTCCGAATTTGGTCTCCATTTCTTAAATCAAATACAGCTAGTTCCCCTGCTTCTACTTCTACCCAAACACATTAATCAGCTTTTACCCTCTCTTGTCCTTTGTTTATTTCTTTTCTTTTCTTTGCCTTCTGTATCCTCTGCTTTATTCGTTGTAGTGTTCTTCTGTCTTTATCTAATTACTTTCTCTTTGTTCTTTCTATCTATATTTCCCGCATTTCCATTGTCTAAGCTTTTTCCCTTTTCCTCTCCTTATAGGTCATGTCTTTATAATGTATCATCCTATGCCTTGACTTCATTATTACTTCAATTAGTATTTATCTATTTAAATGCATATTTATATCTTATTTATATCATATTTATTCATATGTATATTTCAGCATTGTTTCTTTCAACATGGATCTATTCTCTCTTCTTTTTCAGTTGTCTATGCTTTGATGTACTTGTTTTATAAAAATTCAATAAAAAATTTCAACACAAAAAAAAAATCATATCTCTGGTTCCCATTTTTTTATTTGTCATTGTGTCATTTTGTTTAGTAAGTTTTACTCTATATGGAGATTTTCATTGTTTTGCATTTCGACTTTATTACTACTTTGGTAATGCATAAATACTTTACACATTGCCTCTAAGTTAGGCCTATCTATCTGATCTAGCCATAGCTGGTAGGGGGTTGAGCTCAGCTTAAGGGGTTATCCAGACAGCCAGACAGGTGTTGTGGTTATTACTTGAGGTGGGTACTCATCCCCTTCAATTAATACCACAATTTTGTGCATGCCCTTTTACATTTCGATTTTACCCCAGTTACATTTTGATTTTACCCCAGTTCACTATACAGTATAGGTCTTGGAAACCATGGATTGAGTTGTCTAGAACCCTTAGGTGAAAAACATTCTCTTTTTTTCAAGTCACTCACCTTTAATTTAATGCTTTGTATGTTTCTCCATTTCATTTCCCACTGCTGTCATCAATTGTACAGGAGTAAAGACACCACTCGAGAGCCCCACATAACATGTCTTCACCTGCGCTGGCTCCTGCCACTTCTGAAGCCTGGTGTCCTGCCACCCACCCCCACCAGACCTTAGCTACTGTTTTGATATTTTTCTAGCGATGTACCATTTATTTATTTATTTATTTATTTATGTATTTATGTATTTATTTATTTATTTATTTATGTATTTATTTATATCATTTATAAAGTGCTCTATCACCTAGCAGATATCCTGGGAAAAGAATTGGCCCAATAGTCCAGATGTTGCCTTAGTAACCGGATCCAGTATTCAAGTTGGGGCCCACAGAACTGAGCACAATACTCCATTTGTTGCATACTGAATTGGACACTGCTCCAGATCTGGGCTCCAGGATTGGATTCATTTCCCTATCTGTGGCTTGCATAGCGAGGCACAATGCTCCAGAAATCACATTCAGAGCTGCCACAACACTCAGCATGTTACCTACTGAATTGCATACATTACTCTAGAAGGGGATTCTTGAATATGACAAAACACTGTATATGTTACCTTCTAAATTGGTTGCCAAACTCCAGATGTAGTCTCCATTACCAAACCCAGTACTCCAGATATTGCCCCCACAACTCTGCACAATACTCCAGATGTCCCTCCAGAACTGGGCTCTGTACTCCAAATATGACCTACAGATATAAAGGCTATACTGCAGTCTTGATCAAAGTGAAAAAGCCATAATGTAGCCCTTGATACCTTTCGAAGACATCCAAAGAGTTAAAGGAAAGTGAAAAAGATTGATAACTATGATTTACGTATGACCTCTTCTTTACCCATCTGACTTAGGATTGTGCCAGGTAAATCAGGAAGGAACAGTCTCCTGATTTTCTTCTGGTGCAAGAGTCCTTTTGAGTTATGATTTCCGGCTCATACACCATGTATACACTATCTTGTGGAGCCATGCAGGCTATCTCTTATGCAACCATTCTGCTGAACAAGTCATTTAATTAAAGCCTTTGCTTCTTTTGGTGCCCCTTTGCTCTCTCAGCAAGTGCTTTGCCACAGCGGCGGTGCGTCCATTAGGGGCGTTCGGGCGTTGCCCCACTAAGCTTGGACGACCACACACAAAAAGAAATCAAGTATAATAATATAATTCCCCAAAATTATATTTGCAATAAATGACAGCGCCGCGGCCCAGCGCACTGACTGAGAGTGACTGTCAAGTGACAAGCGCGCGCCGCGCACTCACTCGCAGTCTGTGGGTGTGTGTGGGGTCGGGGCTGCCGCTGACGTCGAAATAGCGCAGCAGACATTCAGTGCGCATGTCAAGTTTTGGGCTATTATTGTGGAATCCTGGCCCGAACATGCGCACACGTGTGTGTGCTGTAGTGCTATAGCACCATCGACTCCAGTGGCGACTGGGACCCGAGGGTGCTTCTCATAACGCAGCCCCCCGGGTCTCATTATGGGCAGGGAGTATCCCTGCTCTTAAGCCAATCCTGGCGCTGCTGGCGCAGTAGCGCTGGTAATGCAGCGCCAGGATTGGCTGAGTCTATTCACCGCGCAGCGCGCAGTGCAGCAGCATGGTCATCATGATGACTCATGGTGCCGCGTATGGCCAATCACACTGCGGCAATGTGAAGCCATGCAGTAGTGATTGGCCATTCCTCACGCTGTCGGCGCACCATGTCACCGCGCCAGTGCGCCTGCTGCCACACGAGTCGACACGAGACGACACGCGACACGAGGAGTCAGACTGTCAGAGAGTCACCAGTCATGAGCACAAGTCGAGAGTCAGAGCAGAGAGAGGAAGCTCAGAGTCAGTCAGGCAATCGTTCTCCCATTATCCATTCATCATTCATTCCCATATAATCTAAGTTTTTATTTTAATGTGTGTAACAGTATAAGGCAGTGCAGCAGCAGCGCTCGGTCGGTCCCTTAGAGATGCAGCGCGACCTTCGAAATCCGATCAATGACATCTAGTCTCTGGCTGATCTTGATACGCAGGTTCCCCTGGTTCCGTTAGTGTTGTGTTGTGGCACTGGCAGCCAGTAAATGACCTTCGACTCGAGTAGAGCTGCAGTGCTTCTTTTAGCAATGCTGCGTCACACCTATGGCTGGCTGCCTGTCTATCTCTGTTGTGGATCAAACAAATGCCTGGCTACGTAACGCTATTCAATGTCCTTCGCTTCAAGCTAATGTCCGACCTGGAGGTTCTCTGAGTCTGCTGGTAGTTGGAGAGGGGTGGAATCCACTGTGATTCAAGGGAGGGACCGAGCGCTCGATGGAATGATAATGATGGCGAGAGCGAGAGGAAGTGGAGTGCGTGTCAGGGCCCATACAGGCAGATTGCCGCACGGTGCATTAGTCGACGGGAATATCTCAATCCGGGCTATTAAAAAAAAAAAACAGGTAAAAGAAGATTCCACGACAACCGCGGTGATTGATCTCACCCACCGCTTCAAGTAGGAGGCCTCTGTGCCTGTGGACCACACGGCGCGCTCGAGTCATCAACGTTATGCGACCTATTTTATTCTAAAAAGCAGGAACATTTCATGAGCACGACATATTTCAGACCTCCTTGATGTCATCAAAGGATAGGTAAAGAGGAACCCCGAGCCCACCCCCAGCGTTAATGAGATTGCCACTGGTAAAACTGGAAGCACGCGCCTTATCTTTTATTGATGGCGGCTCGCGCCAGAGGGGGCCTTGAAACCGTGGCGTTTACTTCTTTTCAGCTTATTGTAGCCACTCGACTACTCCATTTTCAATTGCTGTGTGCAATACACACAGCATTGGTCCTTGTTGCCACTTTATGCAGTGATTAATTCTCTCATTGCGATGGCAGCTCATTAGTTCACTCTCATTGGTACAGTCAGAAAGTCATTCTTTGATTTATGGGCAGGACTTCATTAAATCATGCATTAGACTCCCTCATATTTCCTCCCTCTTTCATTTATTTGCTCTCCAGGCTCGCATTCTATGCAATAATTGAAGGCATAAAGAATAATGTGAGACAACAGTGTGAAGGCCCTGAAGGGCACATACTATCTTTAGGCTTCTTTTAAAGCACTGACCCAAGACAAGAACGTTTCTGTAAACATGGCAGTCATGCCATCAGTGGCTAGAAAATTGCCAGCAGTGATTCCTTTCAAATTTAGATGCAAAGCTCAGCCATATTAAGTAATTTTCTTGATATTCCATGAGAATTTCACATTATGGTTTCATAGCATAATTGTATTTGCTGGTATTTCGTTTCACTTTTTTGTCAAAAAAACCTTGCAAAATACCTGCAAGAGACTAGTTTGAGTAAAAAGCCACTCTACAAGACATTCTCCCGCTAGTATGTCGTGAAAGTTTTTAACACCAGATGCACACTAAAGTTTTTTAAAAAAAGTTGTGCAAATCTATAATGTGTAATTTTGCACATTTTGTTGTACATAATTATAATTTTCCCCAGGCCTAATTTAGAGGTTGTGCCAGAAAGTTGTTGGATAATTGATGGTAACATCGCTGCTGCTAGAGATTTCTGCTCTGCTCGCCTTTTACTGCTGCAAAATTTGCCAGAAATGTCCAGGAGCTGTGGCAGTATCACTGGCCATTCCTGGTAGCCTGGATGGATGCAGCATTGTTGATCCTCAAAAACCTTTCTGCTTTTTCAAATTTGCTTGAAAATGCACCATTTTTCCACTCTTTTTTCAAAATTTTCTCAGGGGGAGAACGCTCCCGAACCCCCCTTAGGTTGTTCGGGCACGCTCGCTACGCTCGCTCGCTATGCTGAAGTATGACAATCATTTTACGCCCCCACCACTTTGAAATGTCACCGTCCGCCACTGCTTTGCCAGAGAAAACAGCTTATCGAATTTCATCATCTGGCTCTGGAGAAGGAAAGCCATGCCAAGTACCACGCATCAGGTGTTAGACTAATGCATTTCAGTGTGGTGGTCCACATCACCCCACTGAAATGCGAGGTCACGCATAATAGCGTCTCCAGAGCTGTCAAGGAGCACCAGTAATCACCATAATCTAGCACTGAAATTGGAGCTTTTGGGGGACTGGCTCAGAGTTCATAGCTCTAGCAGCTGTAGGTGAGGCTCCCACAAAGTGCCAAAGACCAGAGACCGAGAATAATTCTTTAGGTGACAATAGGTGTGAATGACTGAGAAATTGGATGTGACAGCATAAGTAAAAGGCAATGGAGGAGACAACCATGAGGTGGTGAAAGAGACAGATCTACTAAGAGAGAGACAGGCAGACACAGATTAGATAGAGAAAAAGATAGAGAGAAAGAGAAACCAGAGGAGAAGAGTGAAGGGAATATCAAATGTGTCACAATAAAGTTCACATAAAAGATCATAATGAAAGAGAACCAATTAGGTTTTATGTATGTTATTTTTACATTGTTTAATTTGATTTTAAAATTGATGTAACGAAGCCAGCAGGCTACATGTGTGTTGTTTTATACATTAAAAAGCCTGGATATCTGAGAGCTAGTAGGTAGGCATATGGGCAGAAGGGAGGTGGCAAGGAAGGGTTGATCGTAGGACAAGGAAACTAAGACATCAGAAAACCTATCATAGACCATACAAGTATACTGCACGCTTGGTGTTGTGTAACCATGGAACTGAGTCGTCGGTAGGCATTAGGGTGTACACATTGCTGATACCCTACAATCTGGCAACGCCTGGAGTGCAGCTCACAAAAAGGAGTGAATGCTGAGATAAGACATTTCAACCACACATATTCCGAATTTAAAGTACATAAAAGAGACAGAGACTGAGCTTTGCTTAAAAAATATTAAAACTCACACTATCCCTTGTCCATGCTGTACTGTCATCCCTACCCAAAGCAATTTAAATGGGATAAGAGACCGCCACACACCCACGATACAATGAGAGAAAGAGCATTTGGTCGACCGTAACCCGAAAATGACACGTGAGGGAACAAGAAAGCAGGCAAGGGTGCCCTTTTTAGGTCTCTCCAGGGCAGGGCTTGCACTATCTCTTTGAGACATGCTGGATTCTGGATATGTGCAAAAAGAACAATTGATGGAAAGAATGCTGCACATTGTCAAACATTCACACCAATATAGAGATCTGGGCCTATATCCGTTGTTTTTTGCTTCCCGTGCCATTCCAGTTCAGACCCAGCCATATGCAAATCAGTCTTGACCCTGTTCCCCATGGAAACAGTCTAGCCCGAACTGAAGGCTAGGTCCTCTCTGGACTGGAAAAAGAGTATCCTGGGACCGGTTTCGGGGCATCACACCTCAACAGCCATGCTAGCTCGCCTCCAGTGGCATGGAGAGCACAGAATCCACGTCTGGGCATACACGTCCCACTCGGGGTGACAAATGCAAAAAGAACAATTGATGGAAAGAATGCTACACAATGTCAAACATTCACCCCAGTACAGTGATAAGGGCCTAAATCCATCAGTTATTTTTGCTACCCATGCCATTCCAGACCCAGCCATATCAGTCTTGACCCTGATCCCTAGGGGAACAGTCCAGCCTGAACTGCCAGGCCAAGTCCTCCCTGGAATGGAAACAAGCATCCTGGGACCGGTTTCGGGGTTCAAGCTAGCCTGACGGATGAGGGGTGATGTCCCAAAACCAGTGCCAGGATGGGTGTTTGCGGTTCAGGGAGGACATGGCTTGGCAGTTCGGGCTGGACTGTTCCCATGAGGCACAGGGTCAGAACTGATTTGCATATGGCTGGGTCCAAACAGGAGTGGCATGGTGTGAGAAAGTGCCCTCTTTCTTGCATGGTATGGTCCACTTGTTGCTGAATTGCTGATGTGCTTTGACTGAGTGTGCCCTGGGCTCCTGCCAATCAGGTACCCAGGGCCTATGTTCCTTCCATAAAACTGTATTGAAACCTAAACCCAATTGGCATCTCTGGCCACATGTCAGCCCCTGGTAAATGGTAACATAGGTACCCAGGGCACTGTGACCAGACAAGGCCCCTAAGGTCTGCAGCACTTATTGTGCCACCCTTAGAGGCCCTGTACCCTGATACACACACACTGCCTTTGCAGGCTGAGTGTCTTGGTGCAGAACCAAACAAAGAGTCGGCATGGTACACATCCCTGTGTGCCATGCCCACAAACCACTGCCCTGGCATACATCAGTCACCCCTATAGCTGGGTGCCCTATGCCAGTGGTGAGGGTACATATGTACGAGCCCTGTACCCCTACAGTGCCCAGATCCATTTCTGGGCCCTGTAAGTGCAATGTTGCCATTAAGAGTATATGGTGCTGGGAGTTTGTCATTACAAACTCCACAAAAGACACACAATTGATGGATGGAATGCAAAACAAATCAAAACATTCTTCCCCAGTCAAGAGATCTGGGTTAAATCCATCATTTTTTTGCTACCATGCCACCCCAGTTTAGACCTGACCATATGCAATTCAGCCTTGACCCTGTGCCTCATGGGAACTGTCTAGCCCGAACTGCCAAGCCAGGTACTCCCTGGACCGGAAACAAGCATCCTAGGACCGGTTTCGGGTTCATAACCCTCATCAGCCAGGCTATCTTGAATCCAGTGGCAAAGTGAGCAAGGGACCCACGTCCAGGGAAGTTTGGTATCAAACTTCTCAGCACATTAAACCCGCACTGATGCCAGTGTGGGATTTAATGTAAAATGCACGACAGAGGGCATCTTAGAGATCCCCGCTGAAACTCGACCAACTACCAGTGACCTGACTGAGTGGCTGCGCAGGCTGCCACCACCAGACATGTTTCTGGACCCATGGGTCGAGAGCCTGCTGCTTTCGGGGGCCTTAAACAATGCATATCCTGGGATGAGGTGCCAAGCATCCTCCCCCAGGATGGGAAGGGTTCACGAAGAAGAAGTTTCAAAGGCCTGCCGCCTTTGTGAGCCTCTCCAGACCACTTGCTGCTTTCAGCAACTGCTCCCCACTGGTTCTACCCCCCACTTTGGGTGGGAAAACCGGCGGGAAAAACAAGCGAGGAAGAGAGGTGTGCCCACCTCTGCCAACTCCACCCGTAAGGTGGGGGAGGCGAGGTGAAGCACAACCTCGAGTCCCCGCCATCTTGAGGATGGGGGACCCAGCCAACCAGGGACAGGCTCCTGCCCCCCTCCCACTGGAGAGTGGCAGAATAGGGAGTGTACCCACCCCAGGGAAGTGACCCATTGGTCCCTGCCCTTTACCTACCTGTAACGCCCCTACATTTAGTATTTAGGGGCACCCTGAACCTTCCTTCCACAGATCCAGCAACCACAAGAAGAAGAAGAGAAGAAGAAGGATGAGAAGCTAAGCAGAGCTAACAAGAGGACGAAGCCCACTGACTTGGTCCCAGCCCTACAGGCCTGTCTCCCCTCGAACCTGCTCCTGCAAAACCCCGGCGTGTCCAGCAGTCAGCAACCTCAAAAACCCCGGAAGACCTACCTGCCTTCACTTTCCAAGCTGTTTCTCCCGTGAACACCGGATGTGTTTGAACTGCAGCTTCTGGTGCTAGCCAGGAACCGTGAAACCAGCCCACTCTGCACCCGCCGAACCCGGCCCGAGCGGAAAAATACCACGAGGAGGTCCCCCCGGTGATCCTGACCCGAGATCCGGTGACCCCTGACCTGCCTCAAGCCTCCAGATGACGCCTGCAGCTTCAATCCAGAGGGCCCCCCTACCGCAACCAGAGCGGGTAAGAAAATCCGACGTTCCAAAGTACCCCTGCACCCGACGGCGCACGTCCTTGTGTGCCCAACCCAGCGGTGCCTAACCAACCCTCAACATCCCTACTTACCCCTCGAAGTGGTGGTCACTCCTGGAAGTTCCTCGTCCCCGAGCCTGCAGTCTTTCTTTGTCCCGGAGAATCTCCATTGAAATCAACAGGGCACCCGACCTCAAAACAGCACCCTCCACCCGGCCGCCCTAGTGCTGCTGAGGGTGCCTCTTTGGTGTTAACTTGGTCCCCAACTTGCCCTGAGCTTAACCCTAGGAGCTTTGCTCCCACAACCCCTTGGCCAGCTTGCCAGCAGCCACCAACCGGAGCCCCTTTTGACTTTTGAAAACTGAGAATATTCCTTAAAAATCACCCGATTAACCAAAACGCATTTTCTCAACTGTTTTCAGGAAATGTCCCAGTGCTGAATCTAGGCATCCAGCACAGAGTAAGAAAAGTAACGATAAAGTAACTTACCTGCAAATTGAGTTTCCTCCCATAGGATAACATTGGTGATTCTATGTGAAAAAGTTTCTAAGTGTCAACTTTTGAAATACAATAATATTCTTTAAAATTCGTACCTCTAACTAAAACGCATTTACTCAACTCTTTTCAGGAAATGTCCCAGTGCTGAATCTAGGATCCAGCACTGAGTTAGTAAAAGTAATCTGAAAAGTAATTAACTGCATTTTACTTAAAAAGCCCATTCATTCGAATGTACTATACCTACTAAGTGTTGCAATCTGCTTACTTAAACTGTAACCAAAACCAGTACAAGATATCCTGCTATTTTGAATTGTGTTCACACAAGTAATTTATTACTGCAAAGTATTTTTATGCTTACCTGTACCAGGCTTGCTTGGTTCTAGAAATAAATCAACAGTATAATTTTTTATACAAAAACAATTGGCCTAGAGTTCAGTTCTTGAGTGTGTGAATTAATTTGCTGAGTGTGTACATCAAATGCTTAACACTGTCCTCTGATACTGCCTTACTGCTCGACCAAGCTACCACTTTAGAGAGTAAGGTTCTATCTAACTTTAAACTCTGCCAAACCTCTGGAGACCCTTGGACTCTATACACACTGTACCTCACTTTGGTGCAGTATATATAGAGCCAGTTTCTTACATTGGTGGCAGCGGTGGGATACAAACTTGCATTTGTTGGACTACTTGGTTACCATATGATCACACGACAGAACTCTTAAATTGCCTTTAGAATTCTGATTTTTCAAATTGGCATTTTCTTTCCAAACTACTAAAAGTCTTGTAAGGGCCTTGCTTAAGTCCCTCTAGAATTTTAGAAAATAAAAAGTCACTATAGTCAAGGGCAGAGGGGTTAGAACTTTTTGTTATAATGTCTCAAAAACGGAACCCAGCTATTAGTGAAAATAACCCTGAAATACTGGACATGGTTGAGGAGCTCGACCTCACCCCTTATCTTCACTTGTCTTTCAAAGAGATACGGTCCTTATGTAAAATTAAACATATACCAATAGGCCAGCATCCAACCAAACAAGGGCTCAAGGAGCTCCTGGCTGAGTATGCCAAAGCCCACCCATCTGAAAATGGTGATGACCAATCTGATGAGGAAGAGGAGGAGGGTGATAGGGCTGGTAACCCACCTCCAATAATCCCTAGGGAGGAAAGGGCCCCCATACTATTAACTCCAAGAATCAACCCCTGGGCACCTAGAGGCCACACAGGTGGCACAGGTCCCAGTGAGGACATTGAGGGCAGCCTCAATGAGGAGGACAGCCTTTTAGCAAGGCTGGCCAAACGATTGGATCTAGAGTCCAGACTCCTGGCTCTGGAAGAAGAAAGAAAGGAGATGGGTTTAGCACCCATCAATGGTGACAGCAATACAAATAACAAGGACAAAGAGCAATCTTATGATCCTAAAATCCCCAAAGGGATTGTCCCTACATTTGAGGAGGGTGATGACATCACCAAATGATTCACAGCCTACATTTGAGAGGGCTTGTGACAAGAGAAAGGTGAAGAAACCTCTCTGGGGGGCACTCCTGTGGGAACTGTTCTCTGGTAGCTGCAGAGACTGTCTTCTGACCCTCTCTGGGCCAGATGTAGGGTCATATGACCTCATGAAGAGAACTCTGATTGAGGGATTTGGACTCACCACTAAGGAGTACAGAATTAGATTCAGGGGGGCTCACAAAACCCAGAACCAGTCCTGGATTGATTTTGTAGACTACTCAGTAAAGACACTGGATGGTTGGTTAACTGGACACAATGTGCATGACTTTACTGGACTTTACAATTTGTTTATGAAGGAACATACATTAAGTAATTGTACTAATGAAAAGTAACTTCAGCATTTGGTAGATCTAGGTCTAATTTCTCCCCAAGAATTGGGAAAGAAGGCAGTCCACTGGGTCAAGACTAGGGTGACCAGGACAACCACTGGGGGTAACCAGAAGCAAGTGGTTACAAAACCTCCCCAGGGGAAAGGTGGTAAAAATCCCCAAGATAAAAAGTCTGAGTCTTCCAAAGGGCCCCAAAACCCTGCACAGGGGGTGGGTCCCAAACTACTCCCTATACTCCACAGCCCTATAGGGGTAGAACTATGATCCTTCAAAGGCCTGTTGAAACAACTGTAAGACGTTGGGACACTTAACTGTAGAAGAGTCTTGCCCTCACAACAAGGCCCCTAGTTCAACAACTACAGCTAGTTCTGGGGTAGCAAGTCTACAGATGGGATCAACAGTGTGCCCAGAGCAAATCAGGATGCTCACTGAAGCAGTTCTAGTTTCAGAGGGGGAAGTTGAGTTTGTCAGTGTAGCTGTGTGGCCACCCAACTTAAAGAAATACTTAGAGTACCCTTGGATCAATGGAACTAGGATAGAAGCTCTGAGGGATACAGGTGCCAGTGTCACTATGGTGAAAGACACACTGGTATCCCCTGAGTAATATTTGATTGGGCGTACTTACCCAGTCACCAATGCTGACAGTGTTACCACTAATCATGCTATGGCTATGGTGACATTAGACTGTGGGGGGTGATTACTGGCCTGAAACAGGTAGTGGTCTCTCCAAAGCTACCAGCTGCATGTCTGCTTGGCAATGATCTGGAAACCTCAGCCCGGGATGAGGTTGAACTAAAAACCCAATCAGCAATGCTGGATATCCCTGAATTGGTGTGTGTAAAAACAAGAGCACAGTGCAAAAGGGAGGGTGAAAAAATAGTGTTGGAGCCTGAAAGTATGGCCCAACCTATCAAGAGAAAAGGTAAGAAGACTGGGGAACCAGCTTCTGTACAGCAAACAGATCCTGATCAAACAGATCAGGACCCCTCTCCTCAGGGAGAGGACTTGGACACCCCAGACAGAACTGAGCCTATTGAGCTTGACCCTTACCAGGTTGAACTCTTGGGCCCAGGGGGACCCTCTAGGGAAGAGCTGTGCCAGGGTCAGCAAGACTGTCCCACTCTTGAAAGCCTGAGGCAGCAAGCTGTTTCAGAAGCAAAGGGAGATGTCAGTAGTACCCACATAGTTTATTGGGAAGAGGGATTACTGTACACTGAGGCAGGAAACCCCAATCCTGGAGCCACCAGGAGAGTGGTAGTGCTAACTTTAGCTCATGACATCCCCCTAGCTGGACATCTGGACCAAACCAAGACTTGGGAAAGGCTAGTCAACCACTTTTACTGGCCCCAGATGCACCAAAAGGTGAAGGAGTTTGTCAGCTCCTGTGTCACCTGTCAAGCCAGTGGCAAGACAGGTGGCCACCCAAAGGCCCCCCCCCTTATACCACTGCCTGTGGTGGGGGTTCCCTTTGAAAGGGTAGGTGTGGACATAGTGGGTCCACTTGAACCTCCCACAGCCTCAGGGAACAAATGTATTCTAGTGGTAGTGGCTCATGCTACTAGGTACCCTGAAGCAATTCCACTTAGGACTACTACAGCTCCTGCAGTAGCCAAGGCCCTCATTGGCGTCTTCACCAGGGTAGGGTTTCCTAAGGAGGTGGTTTCAGACAGAGGTTCTAACTTCATATCTTCTTACCTAAAACACATGTGGAAGGAGTGTGGAGTGCAGTACATGTTTACTACACCATATCACCCACAAACCAATGGCCTTGTTGAGAAATTCAACAAGACATTGAAAGGCATGATAATGGGACTCCCTGAAAAGCTCAAGAGGAGATGGTATGTCCTTTTGCCATGCCTGCTTTTCGCTTACAGAGAAGTGCCACAGAAGGGAGTAGGGTTTTTCCTTCTTTGAACTTCTGTTTGTTCATCCTGTGAGGTGACCACTCTGTCTTGTGAAAGAGGGTTGGGAGAGGCCTCTCCAAGAACCCTAACAAGATATTGTGAACTATGTGCTTGTCCTAAGGTCCAGAATGGCTGAGTACATGGAAAAGACATCCAAGAATATTGAGGCCAGCCAGGAGCTTCGGAAGCACTGGTATGACCAAAAAGCTGCACTGGTTGCATTTCAACCTGGGCAACAGGTATGGGTTTTGGAGCCAGTGGCACCAAGGGCACTCCAAGATAGATGGAGTGGTCCTTACCCTATCCTAGAGAAAAAGAGTGAGGCCACCTACTTAGTTGACCTGGGCACCAGCAGGACACCCAAAAGGGTTATCTATGTGAACCGCCTCAAGCTCTACAATGACATCACCATGCTGATCGTGACTGATGAGGAACAGGAAGCAGAGAGTGAACCTCTCCCTGATCTTCTCTCCTACAGCCCAAAAGATGGGTCAGTAGATGGAGTTGTCTTTTCAGACACCCTCTTTGCCCAACAGCAGACTGACTGCAAGCAAGTCTTGCAACAGTATGCTAAGCTCTTTTCCCTGACCCCTGGTCTGACAAACTGGTGTCCCCATGATGTGGACAATGGTGACAGTGCACCTGTCAAAATCAAGATCTATCGACAGTCAGACCAAGTCAAGGAAAGCATCAAAGCTGAAGTCAGCAAGATGCTGGAGTTCGGGTTATTGAACCCTCTGAGAGCCCCTGGGCCAGCCCAGTGGTTCTGCTCCCCAAACCTCATCCACAGGGTGGAAAGAGAGAAATGAGGTTCTGTGTGGACTATAGAGGTCTCAACTCTGTCACCAAGACAGATGCTCACCCTATCCCAAGAGCAGATGAGTTGATAGACAAATTAGGGGCAGCCACATTTCTAAGTACCTTTGACTTAACTGCAGGGTACTGGCAGATTGGCATGGCCCCAGGAGCAAAAGAGAAAACAGCATTCTCCTCACCTGATGGGCACTATCAGTTCACTGTTATGCCCTTTGGTTTAAAGAATGCCCCTGCCATCTTCCAGAGGTTGGAGTCCTTTAGTGCAGCTTATCTTGCTGTCTTTAGTTCCACCTGGCAGGATCACCTGATCCACCTTGGGATGGTTTTAAAAGCCCTGCAAAGTGCAGGCCTAACTATTAAGGCATCCAAATGCCAGATAGGGCAGGGCACTGTGGTGTACTTGGGCCACCTTGTTGGTGGAGGCCAGGCACAGCCCATACAGCCCAAGATCCAAGCCATCCTGGACTGGGCAGTTCCAACAACCCAGACCCAAGTCAGGGCATTCCTAGGCTTGACTGGGTACTACAGGAGGTTTGTGAAGGGATTTGGGTCCATTGTAACCCCCCTCACTGAACTCACCTCCAAGAAAATGCCCAAGAAGGTTAACTGGACAGTTAGTTGCCAAAAGGCTTAGAAGCAATGTGCTCAACATCAATTCTAAAAGCTCCGGATTATGCCAAGCAGTTCATAGTGCAGACTGATGCCTCTGAGCTAGGGATAGGAGCGGTCCTATCCCAGACCAATGATGAAGATCAAGACCAACCTGTTGCTTTTATAAGCAGAAGGCATCTCCCCAGGGAGCAGCGTTGGAGTGCCATTGAGAGGGAGGCCTTTGCTGTGGTTTGGTATTGTATTGTATTGTATTAGGTTCTTATATAGCGCAGACTGCCACCCTACGGGTATCCTGGCGCTTTGACTTGAGTATGACCACCATATGAGCAGACCAGAGTAACAGTGGGGAAAGCTACAGTTCAGTCCTTAGGAAAAAGCCAAGTTTTCAGACTCTTTCTTAACTCGGTCAGGGAATTGATTTGTCTAATGCTCTGGGGTAGCTCGTTCCATAAGTGTGCTGCAGCCACACTAAAAGCTCTACCCCCCCCATCCTAGAACGCTTAAATCTGGTAGTCGTCATCAGATTTGCACTGGAGGAACGGAGCTGCCTCTTGGGGTTGTACCAGGTAAATTTCTCCTGCAGTGGGACTGGGCCCAGATCATGTGCTGCTCTCTATACAATACAGAGCGATTTAAAACAAACCCTTTCCTTAAGAGGCAGCCAATGGAGATCTCTCAAGGCCAAAGTTGTAGAAATCCTGCGTTGCCTATTTAGCACCAGCTTTGCTGCCATGGACTGGACTCTCTGCAACCCCTGAAGGATGTATTGTGGAGCTCCCAAATACAGGGAGTTGCAGTAGTCCAGCCAACTCAGCACTATGTTCCTTACTACAAGGGAGCGCGAATCCTTTGGGAGTAGCGGGAGAATCTGCCGTAGCATGCGCATCAAAGAGAAGCACACGCTAATGGTTTTGTTGGCCTGTGACTCCATTTGGAGATTATTATCTACCAGAACCCCCAAATTGCGCACCGTGTTGACTGGAACCCGGGGTTCCTCCTCGGGAGTGAGCTTGAACTCCAGTGGTAGATGCTGGGACATTCTGGCAGTGGAACAGTATACCACCTCTGTTTTCCCCCCATTAAATTGTAATTAATTTTTCCTGAGCCATCCAGCAGTCTGACGCATACACTCCTGGAACGTATTCATGGATACCGCTTGTTTCCCTTCCAGGGAGAACACCAGTTGAGTGTCGTCAGCGTAGTTGACCAAATCAATTCCGAAGGATTTGATAATGGGGAACAGGGGCCGTAAATAGATATTAAAAAGAATAGGGCTGATCGCAGAGCCCTGCTGTACCCCATGGTGAACTGGAGACTTACTGGAATTCCCTGAAGAAGTTGAGGCCATACTTGTTTGGTACTCACTTCCTGGTTCAAACTGACCACAGACCTCTCAGATGGCTAATGCAAATGAAAGGAGAGAATCCAAAACTACTGAGGTGGTCCATCTCCCTACAGGGAATGGACTTTGAAGTGGAACACAGACCTGGGACTGCCTATGCCAGTGCAGATGGACTTTCCAGGTTCTTCCACTTAGACAATGAAGACTCTATAGGGAAAGGTTAGTCTCATCATCTTTCGTTTGGGGTGGGGGGGGAAGTGCCCTCTTTCTTGCATGGTATGCCCCCACTTTTTGCTGAATTGCTGATGTGCTTTGACTAAGTGTGCCCTGGGCTCCTGCCAATCAGGTACCCAGGGCCTGTGTTACTTCCCTAAAACTGAATTGAGGCCGAAACCCAATTGGCATCTCTGGCCACATGTCAGCCCCTGGTAAATGGTACCATAGGTACCCAGGGCACTGTGACCAGAGAAGGCCCCTAAAGGCTGCAGCACTTATTGTGCCACCCTTAGAGGCCCTGTAACCTGACACACAGACACTGCCTTTGCAGGCTGAGTGTCTTGGTGCAGAACCCAACAAAGAGTCGACATGGCACACATCCCTGTGTGCCATGCCCACAAACCACTGCCCTGGCATACATCAGTCACCCCTATAGCTGGGTGCCCTATGCCAGTGGTGAGGGTACAGGTGCATGAGCCCTGTACCTCTACAGTGCCCAGGTCCATCCTTTAAGAGTATATGGTGCTGGGAGTTTGTCATTACAAACTCCACAGCACCATGATGGCTACACTGAAGACTGGGAAGTTTAGTATCAAACTTCTCAGCACATTAAAGCCGCACTGATGCCAGTGTGGGATTTAATGTAAAATGCACGACAGAGGGCACCTTAGAGATGCCCTCTGAAACTCGACCAACTACCAGTGACCTGACTGACTGGCTGCGCAGGCTGCCAACACCAGACATGTTTCTGGACCCCTGGGTCGAGAGCCTGCTGCTCTCGGGGGCCTGAAACAATGCACATCCTGGGACGAGGTGCCAAGCCTCCTCCCCAAGGATGGGCTGGGTTCACAAAGGAGAAGCTTCAAAGGCCTGCCGCCTTTGTGAGCCTCTCCAGACCACTTGCTGCTTTCAGCAACTGCTCCCCACTGGTTCTGTGCCCACCTCTGCCAACTCCACCCCTGAGTGGGGGAGGCGAGGTGAAGCACAACCTCGAGTCCCCCGCCATCTTGAGGATGAGGGGACCCAGCCAACCAGGGACAGGCTCCTGCCCCCCTCCCACTGGAGAGTGGCAGAATAGGGAGTGTACCCACCCCAGGGAAGGGACCCATTGGTCCCTGCCCTTTACCTACCTGTAATGCCCCTAAATTTAGTATTTAGGCGCACCCTGAACCTTCCTTCCGCCCACTGATTTGGCCCCAGCCCTACAGGCCTGTCTCCCCTCGAACCTGCTCCTGCACAACCCCGGCGTGTCCAGCGGCCAGCACCCTCAAAAACCCCGGAGGACCTGCCTGCCTTCACTTTCCAAGCTGTTTCTCCCATGAACACCGGATGTGTTTGAACTGTAGCTTCTGGTGCCAGCCAGGAACCGCGAAACCAGCCCACTCTGCACCCGCCAAACCTGGCCTGAACCCGAGTGGAAAAATACCACAAGGAGGTCCCCCCGGCGATCCTGACCCGAGATCCAGCGACCCCTGACCTGCCTCAAGCCTCCAGACGACGCCTGTAACCTCAATCCAGAGGACCCTCCCTACCGCGACCAGAGCGGGTAAGAAAATCCGACGTCCCAAGGCACCCCTGCACCCGACACCCGACACCCCACGGCCTTTGTGTGCCCAACCCAGCGGTGCCTAACCAACCCTCAACATCCCTACTTACCCCTCGAAGTGGGTGGTCACTCCTGGAAGATCCTCGTCCCGAGCCTGCAGTGTTTCTTTGTCCCAGAGAATCTCCATTGAAATCGATAGGGCACCCGACCTCAAAACAGCACCCTGCACCCGGCCGCCCTAGTGCTGCCGAGGGTGCTAACTTGGTCCCCAACTTGCCCTGAGCTTAACCCTAGGAGCTTTGCCAGCAGCCACCAACCGGAACCCCCCTATCCTCCATAGGATAACCTTGGGCCTCAACACTCTGCACCCGGCCGCCCTAGTGCCACAGGGGGTGCAACTACAGTGCATCACTGACCTTGGGAGACCCTGAGTCTTACCCCAGAACCCAAAACTCAAAAGACCGATTACCTACATGGAAACCGATAACCTATTTTTCCGCATAGAATAACATTGACACTTTTTCTCCCAAAAAGTCGACTTTTGTAAACTGCGAATATGCCTTAAAAATTACCCGATTAAACAAAATTCAACTGTTTTTCAGGAAATGTCCCAGTGCTGAATCTAGGATCCAGCACTGAGTTAGTAAAAGTAATCTGAAAAGTAATTAACTGCATTTTACTTAAAAAGCCCATTCATTCGAAAGTACTATACCTGCTAAGTGTTGCAATCTGCTTACTTAAACTGTAACCAAAACCAGTACAAGTAATTTATTACTGCAAATTATTTTTATGCTTACCTCTACCAGGCTTGCTTGGTTCTAGAAATAAAACAACAGTATAATTTTTTATACAAAAAAATTGGCCTGGAGTTCAGTTCTTGAGTGTGGGAATTCATTTGCTGACTGAGTGTGTACATCAAATGCTTAACACTGTCCTCTGATACTGCCTTACTGCTCGACCAAGCTACCACTTTAGAGAGTAAGGTTCTATCTAACTTTAACCTCTGCCAAACCTCTGGAGACCCTTAGACTCTATACACACTGTACCTCACTTTGGTGCAGTATATATAGAGCCAGTTTCTTACACATGGTGAGTAAAAGAACGATGGATTAAACCCAGATCTTTGTGACTGGGAGTGAATGTTTGAATTGTTCAGCATTCCATCCATCATTTGTTCCTTTTACTTTTGTCGCCCTAAGTGGGAAGGGTATGCCCAGACGTGGGTCCCGTGCTCACTGCGCCACTGGATTCAGGCTAGCCAGGCTGATGAAGGGTGATGCCCCGAAACCGGTCCCAGGATGTTTGTTTCTGGTCCAGGGAGGACCTAGCTTGGCAGTTCGGGCTGGACTGTTCCCATGAGGCACAGGGTCAAGACTGATTTGCATATGGCTGGGTCCAAACTGGGGTGGCGTGGCGAGCAAAAGAACGATGGATTAAACCCAGATCTTTGTGACCTGGAGTGAATGTTTGCATTGTTCAGCATTCTGTCCATCATTTGTTCCTTTTGTAGTCTAAATATGTAAGTAAGTAAGTATTCTAAATATGGATATTAAGCTCTGCCCATGTTCCGCCCAAACATTTTATTGGCTCTTTGCACTGTATTTCAGAATTCTTTTTATTTTATTGGTTTATTTTTTCGGAAGTCCCTCTTTCTTCCTGTTTAATACCTCCCTCTCTTCTGTTGTAATATTCCATGAAGACAGCCTCTTTTACATGTAACATTACTTTATATCTTTTATTTACAGTTTCAAAGCACTCTTTTGTTAATCACTTTGTTGTCATAGCTGGCTACACACTTCCCCCCAACCTTGACTCAGTAGATGCTTCCGAGGGGCGCCTGTTCCTGCAATTCCTCCTCCTGCGTTGGCACACACGGCATTTCGGCAGACGCGGCGAGGTGCACTTTTCCCTCCTGCTTGTTTTTAATTGTTTCCTGCCTCAGCTTAGGAGTTCGTTTGCAGGCATTCTGCATTTATGTTGTAACAATAATGAATTGCTGTTTTGCTTTTAAAGTACCAATGATAAAGCTTACTAAAAATGCATTTCATGTACCGTCATTAAATGCGTTTTTACAAAGCATTTTCATTTGTACTTAAAAAGCAAAACAGCAATTGTTCCTGTTAGTTCATGTTAAAAATCAAATTCCATCAGGTGAACGTGTTGTGTCAGGAACGCATGTTGAATGCAGCTTTAATAAGGTTATTTATAAAGTCCCCGTCCTTCTCCTATGTCTGCAGAGACAGCTTAACAATGCATTAAAGACACATTGTGTCCAAAACGCACACTTTTCAAATAATCTAGTTAAAGCTGCATTCAATGCTCTTTCCAATCCAATCCAAAACAGCTTTATTCGACAAAAGTCATAAAAGCAATACAAGACAAGTACAGGACTTACACAATCATTAACAACATTAACAATGCATAAAAGGCCAGAATAAAACAATGTACAAAGTTACTTTAAAATCGGATACAGTAAAAAAAAAAAGGCCCTCATAAAAATGTATACAAAAGTTAAAATACATACAAAGCTATACAGTTTCGAAGTAGAACGTGAAGGGAAACATCTGGCACAACTGGCACATTACTGGCGAATACTCTGGTTTCTTATAGTCCATGCCCACCCCAGGAATTTAGCCACAGCCACAACAATGACCGGGTCAGTACTAGTACGGAGAATTCTTCCTGCTTCACCACTTTGTCTAGTGCCCAATAATTTGCAAATAGGTCTCAACCAAACACGCCTCAGAACCAAATAGGCAGGGCATGCAAATAATATGGGCAATTGTTTCTTCGTGGGACTTACAAACAGAGCATAGATTATTACTATTAATGTCCCACCGAGCAGTGAATGATCTTAGAGGCAGCGATCCCACCCGCATCTGGAAATATAATTTCCTGACTAGTACTTTCGTAACAAGATCCCAGAAGAATTCTAATCTTGGAGCGGGTTTTATGTTCAGAAAACCATCAGATAGGGAAAGGGAGTTACTATCTGACAATACCTTAGCTTTAACCAACTCCCAATATTTCTCCTTCAACAATGTTTTTGATGGGAAAAAGGCACCAGAGGGATTCTCCCAAAGATCACTCATTCCCAGAGCCACAAGAGATCTTCTAAGTTCTTTGAACCATCCAATATTACGGGAACCAACCAAGGACATTACATCAAGAAAGCCCTCTGCATACTGGGCTAATGCCGGGGTTGTCCACAATCTACGCCAATAGAGGATGGGACGTAATCTAGCTGTATCTGCAATGGGATCCTTTCCCAGGTCATGTCTTAGGGGAACTATGGGCGTGCTCTGTGGGAGAGAAGTGATGCTACGCAGAAACTTGTTTTCCGAGATGGTTAAGGAAGACAAGTTCTCGTATCCCCACAGTTCGGCACCATAGAGTGCTGCACTTACAGCTTTGGCACTATAAACCTGGAGCACGGGTCTAATCAGTTTCGTTAAAGATTTTTTGAATTCGCCAAATATTGCTCCTGCAAGCTGCCTATGTTTTAAGGTAGCCAATTCCTTCTGGTGTTTCCACTTAAGATTGTTTTGTATGTTGACCCCTAAATAGTTAAAAGCCTGAACTTGCTCTAAGGATTGGTTGAACAATAAAAATTTATTTTTAAACAATCTGTATGGACTGAAAGCCATGAACTTGTTTTTTTTTACATTAACTTCGAGGCCACGTTCCACACAGAAATTCTCAAAGATGTCTAATGTTCGCTGGAGACCGCAAGGTGTCTTAGCAATTAAAAGCGTATCATCCGCGAACATTAATATTGGGATTTTTGTGTCGGCGAGAGTAGGGGCGTCAGTGTTCGCTTTTAAAAGGCGTTCAGCTATATCATTAATGTACAGTGAAAATAAAGTTGGGGCCATTGCACAGCCTTGTCTAACCCCCCTTTGCACCGGGAAGTCCTCTGTCATCATACCCTGACCTCCCCACCTAATTCTAGCAGAGTTGTCATCGTGGAGCCTCTGTATTAAGGACAACAGTCCACGGTGAAGACCCAGATCTTTCAACGTCATCCAAAGTTAGGGACGGGGGACTAGATCAAAGGCAGCCCTTAGGTCCACAAACACAGCATACAGATTCCCCTTGCCCAGAATCACAATTTTCCAATAGAGGAGAACAAAGCGGAATACCTGATCAACAGTACTTATATGCTGTCGGAATCCCGCCTGGAATGGGGACAAGATGTTATTTGTTGCTATCCAAGAGTGAACACGATTTAAAATCAGCCTGCCTATAATCTTCTGGATAGCATCGATCAGGCTAATAGGCCTATAGTTCTCTGGAAGCGACCGATCCCCCTTTTTGTAGACCGGGATTATCTCAGCCGCTTTCCATGAACTAGGAATTGGCGCACCCTGCGCCAACGCATTAGCAATCAATTGGATGTATCTCCCCCATTTAACCTTATCATATAGGAAGACATCCGCTGGAACCCCATCTGGGCCAGGGGCCTTTCCAGACGCCACACCAGCGAGCGCCAATTCCACTTCAACTCTAGTAAAATTATCTTCCAAAGTAAACACCGGGGACAACCCAACACTTCCAGTTGCTTGGGGGAGGGAGGGAGGCGTACTGGGGTTTAAAATACTCAAACCACCTCCCCTGGGAGACATTGTTTTGGGGCCACTCTGGCTGCCCACCAGATCCCCACTTAACTATACTCCAAAATAGTTTACTGTTGTTCTGGACACTTGCTTCAAGAAGACCCTGCCACTTCTGTTCATCCCATTGGCGTTTCGCCCTGGAGATACTACTTTTGTAGTTTTTTCTACAGAGTCGCACCGTGCCTACATCGCCTTCCTTCAAGGCTTTCCCAAGCAATAGCCTTGACAGCCTGCATTCCCCATTATACCAACTGGCTTGGTGATGAACAGCTCTTGGACCGGGTTTCAGTTTTTTTACAAAATGAGATTTTAGACTGACAAAAAAGCTATTGTGGACTATTGTTACTTCCCTCATATCTCCATTGGAAGAAAGAATTTATTCTATTGCATGTATAGAACCGTCAACCTCTGCTAGAATATTTAGCAGGGCAGTAGGGTTCTCCATTAAGCGGGACCACCTCAGCCGTCGCATATCATTAGATGGCACAACATCTAAAGTACACGTCTCCCTTGCCACTAAGGGGCCACAATCTGCCTTCCACCACCTATGGGTTAAACAAAGGGGGTTATGGTCACTCTCTGGAAGGGCTAATATCTTCATATCGACAAGAGTGTGCCATAATTTCACATCGGCAAGGATGTAATCGATTCGACTCTTACTTTGACCATTGTTAAATGTATGGACACCCTCACGGTCACTGGGCATCCTACCATTCAGGGCCCTCAAGCCCTTCTCCATGCAAAGAGAGTTAATCTGTATTACTACTTCTGGCCACCTTTTTATGGGAAGCAACTCTAGAGGGGGAATGCCCCAATGTGACACTTCATTGTCATGGGTATCCCACTCGGGTTCTACAAGCGGTTCAAATGTTACATTAAAATCACCTGCGACAATGATAAAGGTATCAGCTGAGTAAAGATCAAACAGACTCATTAGTTTGTCTAAAACTGGAGATTTTGCACCTCTAGAGCCCCTTACGTACACATTATATATGTCAATTGTGCCTACGAATCCAAGCTCTAACCTCAACAATTGGATATCTCTATTCCCAGTAGGGAGAGACTTGCTATTTGAACATAGTTCTTGTCTCAGCCAAATGGTTAAACCCCCAGATGGTCGCCCATGGGTCCCTTTTATGGCCGGAATATGAAAATTTAAATAGCCCACGCAAAAACGTGGTTCCAAAAGCCAAGTCTCCTGGAATAAGCATATATCATTTTTATTAATAAATGCAACCCAGTCCATAATGGACAGTTTAGCATTTAATCCAGCAATATTCCACGAGAATAAAGAACCTCCGACCAAGGGAGGACAATTGATACCAGGGATAGTAACTTGGAATTCAGGGGTTGGGCTATTATTGGATGAGACAGACCCCAAACTCGTCTCTGGGACAGTGGTAAAAAGATAGTTGTTAAAATCTTTATCCACTTGATGGGCAGGGGTAGTACAGGGGCCAATGCAAGGGCCACCCGTCATAGGCACTTGATGCTCATTATCCATCAACCCCTCTCTAGGGTCCCAGGAACCTGTGCCCCCCACACTACCTAGTCAGTCAATACTTTCCAAGGTTGATCCATCCTCCTTTCTATCACTCAGTTGATCACACTTCGACCCCCCTAGATCATACGAAATATATTTTCTTAATTAGATAGAAGAGCCCTCAGGGGAGCTAGACCTGAGCTCCAAGGCAAAAAGATTTTCTGCGAGCGCATTACTTTTTAGGGTTAGTTCAATGCAATCAACAGGTACCCTAGGTGAGGTAAGTCTGGTAGCTCTAATAATATCCTCTCTAATTACTGAGCGGCAACCCCTGACATACCTTAACCAATGAATCGCCTTATTTGTCAACGAGTCGGAATTCTCGTGGCCACGATTACATGGCAGTTTTGGGACGTTAGTCATATATATTTTGTTGGAGCATTTAGTGGTAATACCCATGGGATGATCCTCGCGAGCTCCCCAACCCTCCAAAACTCCTTAAACATGAGTAGCGGGGTCCCGTCCCACACCCACCCTCCTCTTGCATTTCGTTGTGTGCTGCACAGTACCCACAGGGATACCTATTGGGCAGCCCAAGATACGACTTTTACCCACCTTTACCACATTACTATATGTTATCGCAGCATTACCTTGGGCACTAGATTTGGGGAGCCCCAAGAGATTAACCTGGCTGTCTAATGGATTTACTGGGGCAAAAGAAGAAATCACCTTAGGGTTACAAATGGGAGGACGAGGATCAGCTGGACACTTCCCTACTTTAATAGACAAAGTCTCTATCACTGCCTTCAATGAGCCAATTTCCTCCCTCAACGAGTGGACCACTTTTATTAGTTCTTGTAAAGAATTATCATAAATCTTGGCAGTACTACCTAAGGGAGCTATTGGAGAAGGCATCAAGGGACCAGCCATTCCCACACTGTTCTCTCCCGGCTGATTCATCAAGGGGGAGAACCTATTAGAACACAAAACAGCGGGTACAGTATCCCCTATTACAATTTCAGTGTTCGGTAATAAGTCATTTCCTCTGACCAGGACATCACCCGCACCCGCTCTACTGGCCCCCCTACAAGCTCTTCTTTTAGGTTTAGTGAGGAACATGGCCGGGACAGTGGGGGATGAAATAGAATTAACACACCCCGGATCAGCTGGGGACACATCAGCTACCTCTCCATCTACCACCACTAACTGCTCAGACCCCAGAATAGCCTCACACTCCCCAACCAATAAACCAATACGTTCCAAAGCCCCCTCCGGATCGGGCTGCTTAGCTAGTCGTCGAGTTTTCTTACTTTTACGCAATTTAGACAGAGTGCTACTTTCCCCTCCTCCCCCTTGACTTTCAATAAACTTTCTTTTACCCATCAGGTTGGAGGTTGCAGCAATACCCTAGCGGGACAATAAAGAAATCCAAGCAGTAGGGAAGATAGTCACGCAACGCAATCACACTACCTTCTTAGTACACCCTACTCCCCATCAAAGTCAATAGACCGACCAAGGGGGGTGCCTCAGCCCAGCCTCCTCCAGCCCCCGACGGCCACAGACGGCCCGCCCTTTGTACGGGCTTCGTCCGGCGCGACCGCACGCGTACCATGTAGCGGAATGCCCTGTTGTTTAAATAGCACTGGGGGTGGAGACAGAAGCTGGAAACAGGTGAGGCAGCCCCTCAGTCCTCTGGGGCATGTAGTCCTGCAACACCCGGCTCTCCCAACAACGACGCGTTTCCCGCGAAGCGGGAAGCGCTAGGTGGATAAGTAGGCGCTGGGGGTGGTGACAGAAGCTGGAAACAGTTGAGGCAGCCCCTCAGTCCTCTGGGGCATGTAGTCCTGCAACACCCGGCTCTCCCAACAACGACGCGTTTCCCGCGAAGCGGGAAGCGCTAGATGGATAAGTAGTCGCTGGGGGTGGTGACAGAAGCTGGAAACAGGTGAGGCAGACCCTCAGTCCTCTGGAGCATGTAGTCCTGCAACACCCAGCTCTCCCAACAACGACGCGTTTCCTGCGAAGCGGGAAGCGCTAGGTGGATAAGTAGGCGCTGGGGGTGGTGACAGAAGCTGGAAAAAGGTGAGGCAGCCCCTCAGTCCTCTGGGGCATGTAGTCCTGCAACACCCGGCTCTCCCAACAACAACGCGTTTTCCGCGAAGCGGGAAGCGCTAGATGGATAAGTAGGCGCTGGGGGTGGTGACAGAAGCTGGAAACAGGTGAGGCAGCCCCTCAGTCCTCTGGGGCATGTAGTCCTGCAACACCCGGCTCTCCCAACAAGGACGCTCTTTCATAACACAATGCGTTCACCCACGGGAGTTTTTAAAATAAACTAACAGGAAGGATAGCTGTTTGCTTTTTTAGTACAAATAAAAAAAGCTTTATAAAAATGCATTCCTATGTACTGACACTGTTGTTACACTCCATGAGAGTGTATGTTCTGGCAGGCCGTCTCCCCTCCTCTGCTGTCCTTGTTATACCCACCTCACACACCAATCCCACATCCAGGCTGCTATCACCCGCCCGCCCGCTACCCCCATCAGAGCACTTCAAATGCCCGCATTTTCCGCAGGTGTAAAATAAATATTTGATTAAAGCCAACTCACAGGGGGGGGACAAAAGACACAAGAGGTTCTTCTGTGCTCACAAGATGTGCACAAAGCCATGGGATGACAAGTCCCCCGGAAAGGAGGCCGGCACCCACCCTCCCCCACCCTTCTGGCTGCTGCTACCACACGCAGTCCTACAGCTGCCTCAAACATGTCTCACATTCCACTCTTCTTTCATAGCCCCGATATCCAATTAAGTAAATTAGTTATTGCCACACAGTTAATTTTACAGCAACGGTGTGAGTTAATATTACAGCACCGTTGTCCTTACATTTCATCAAAAATTAAAAATACAGGCGTGTTTTGGGTGCAGCATGTGAAGCATTCCTGGTAAAAGAATTCAGGATACAGGGATGCCATATCCTAGATGTTTATTCCCAAGAGAAACATCTCATCCATCAGCAAGCAGGAGTCACCAACATCTGAAAATATACAGAACCTTCACATGCTTAGAACAACATGACATGTAGAAGATTCCAAATACAGCTTAACATTAAGTATTCAAGTAACTAAATAAGTACAATATCACAGTTTAGTAAATACCACACATCTCCCTTCCTTATAACTAAATTGAAATAACCATCTCTGTACACAAGTATTAAAAGACTAAACAAAATCGGTAAGCTACCCAGGTCTCCTTATCACCCTGGTTGAAGTTCTACTATTCTTAGAATCTTTGTCCACATTAGACAATTGTAAATTCGATCCTCATTTGTTGAATAATCCTCATTTGTTGAATCCACACTTCTTGCACCTTCAATATTACCTTTACAACCACCACTCTATTTAAATTCCAAATGCTATGGTCTTGAGTTTGTAAAGCATTATTAAAAATCTTAATCACTTTAATAGGTTTAATAAATTTTGTTGCACAACCTCCCACAATACCTGGACGCTTAACCATGACCCAATCACCAATTCTTACATCAGTTTTCTTTACAGCGTTCTTGACATCAAAGTTTTTTTTCCTCTTCCTTGCTTTTTCTTTTTCCATTCTCTTTACCAAAGACATGTTACACACACTCTCTTTCCCTTTTTTTAACTCATATTTATTAACCCAGTGTGGTTCCACAGATGTATTAGGCACTCTACCACGAAATAATAAGAAAGGAGTTTTTCCAGTCGTTGCATGTGGGGATAACCTATATTCTTCCATTTTCGCCATGACCTCTTTTTTCCAATCTAAAGACATAGATTTGGCTAAAACAATGGTTTCTTTAATGACTTTGTTAAATCTCTCAATCATGCCATTAACCTCGGGATGTAAAAGAGAACAAGTTTTATGCACAATACCCCTGGACGATAAAAACTCTTCCATCTCTTTTGAAATTAATTGCACACCATTATCTGTTAAAATGGACACTGGTAAACCTTCTCTAGCAAATAAACATTACAAGGATTTCATTATATTGCTGGAATCAATAACCGATAAAAAGAAAATCTCCGGCCACCTTGAATACATATCAATGACTACTAACAAAAATATTTGCATCCCATTACCATGAATAGGACTAACAATATCTAAAGCAATATCTTGCCATGATCCAATGGGATGCTTTCTTAAAATCATGGGCTGTACATGTGTACTCTTAGATTTATCACTAAGAGTGCACGGAACACAATCTCTTATGACCCTTTCCACCATTTTATCCATTCCAGGCCACCAATATGACGATCTCAATCTTTCTTTGCACTTTGATAAACCAGAATGAGCAACATGTACCAAATCAATTAATTATTTTCTAAGACTGTCAGGCGGAATTAATCTAGATCCACGAAATAACAATCCATTCTCCACAGATAACTCATTTCATACAACCCAAAATGGTTTTGCACATTCTGAACCATCCTTATTACTATTCCATCCCTTTTTAGGTCTCGGCTCGAAGGCTGCGCTTGCGCAGTCTCGCTCCGAGATTTAATGTTAGGAGTGGGGCTTTAACCCGCCCCTTTTTTTTACCTCTTCTCCATTGGCTGGCCTCTTAAATGCTGGTCAGCCATTGGAGAAGAGCTTTGTCTCTCCAAACAAGCCCCGTCTTTTTCGGATTCGGGGGCGTGTTTTTTACTTTCTTTCTCTCCTCTGGAATGTAAACATTCCAGCCAATGGCAACAGAAGAGAAAGAAAAACACACCCCCGAATCCGAAAACGCCGCTGCGTTTCTCCGAGGCATTTCTGCTTGACCTCGGAGAAAGGCAGCGGTGTTCATGGCTTAGCTTTGGACCACAGAAAGTAGCGCTTCACGATGAACATTAAATGTACTTCTCTACATGTGAAGGCACAAGCACTTTACACATTGTTTTGCATTATGACATTTGCAGCCCCCTCATGCATTTACTTTTTTTTTTTTAATATGTGTGACGTCAAGTACAAAAACAAATCCGAAAGCAAGCCGCCATTGTGTGGCTGGCAGCCTCTGAAGTGGTGAGCTCTGTTGGTAAACAATGGGCACATTTAGCAGCACAGCTCTGCTCGCCACCCAGGGTGGCACAGATTACACTAATGCTTTCCTGTCCCTTTAACAATTCATTGATTCAGAAGCCAGCCTGCATCCTGGCCACTAACACTGAACGAGGCGTCAGAGGCGGGATGAAGGGCCTGAAATGTCTTTTACAGAAGGATCACTGGGATATTTCTTTTTTTAATTCAGCCACATACCAGCGGTATTATTTGCTGCCAGAGAAAGGTTGGCAACGTAACACAGTACAAAGAGCAGACAGGAAGAGCACATGTTAAAGTGGGAGGGGTGACTGGCTTCATGATGCAGAGGGGCAGTGACAAGTCCATCACACCACAGATGTCAGCCGCATGTCATGAGGGCCCGTCGGGGTGCATCAGCTAGCAGTCCTAACACTTATGTTCACCTTATGTTCACCGTCATTGCTAGGACCGTAGCAATCCCGGCATGCTTAGTGCTGCTTGTCGAAAAACCAGGACTGGATGGAAGTGGGGAGAGGATGTGGTCCGTCGGCTGCGCTGCCGACTTTGGTGCTGCTAGAAACCAGGGTTCGAGCCTCCGGGTCGCGTCCACATCCTGTGATTCTGGGCAAATCACTTAATCTCCCCGTGCCTGAATGTGTAATGTAAATACGGTGCTCATGTAAAGCGCTCCAGTACCTTCGGGTCGAGTTTGCGCTATATAAATATCGCCCCCCTCCCACCCCGCCCCCCTCAAAAAAAAGTCACAGCGTAGGACGGAGCTAGTGAACACCAGTGTGACATGAAATACACAATGTGGCGTCAGCAATCAGAAGAACAGCTTTATATAACCACGATGACTGCGAGAATTAAAGATCCAATGGGCATGAAAGGGCGAAAAGTAATCCATTTCTTTAGAAATCGACAAATTGCTGCCTGCTACTCCTTACAACGTGATTTGTGCATCACAACAACCGACCATATCAAGAAAGGTCGAGAAAATGACCGCATCCCGCAGTACGCAAAGACAAGTGTTACGGGTTTTTCCATGCCTATTCTATTAACGCGGCCTTTTACTGTTATGATAGTATGACTTTATTCTTCGTGGTCCGCATTCCGATATTACTATATTTTTGTAAAATCCAAGAGGCATGTTTTGCCTCTGGCAGAATAAACATTGCAGTGTCTCTCACAACAGACTTGTGCACAATGTTTCAGTTGTTTTCGCGTGGCCTTTATTACCTAGGAGGATCACTAAGTGTATTTTTCTAAAACTGTATACTTATGATTGATGTTTAATGTTCTTCCTAGAGAGAGATCGGAGTTTGGTCTAGTGGAAGTTTTGACTCCTGGAAAGGTAGCACATAGGGTTAATGTGCTTGCAGCAAAGAACATGTACCATGCAGATCACAAAGTGCACATAATGTAAATAGGTCAGTGGGCTACTGTGTGTGTGTGTAGGTGGCTCTATTTGTGTGTGGGTTGCTCTATGTGAGTGGCTCTGTGTGTGTGTGGGTGGCTTTGTGTGTGTGGGTGCAAATGCAATAGGTCTCGCATTTGAGAGTGATTAAGCTATTGACATTGTAAATAACAATGCCGTTTCTTTAATTGTTTTAAAAACATAAACAAAAATAATGTCATGAGCAATGACAATAGCTCTAACTTTAACAATGCCGAGACCGTTGCATTGTAAATGCTTGTTTATTAGAGACATCACTTCACACAAAAATATATCAAGATCCAATTCCTCATACCACCTTTTCTCTGAAATAATGTCATGGTCTACAACACAAACCCATTCCTCTTAATCATCCAAATCATCACCTTGTGAATGATTATTTGTAACCAAACGTGACAACACATACGCTACTCCATTATCAATTCCAGGAATATATGTGAGAGTAAAATTGTATTCTTGCAAACCAATAATCCACTTAGTTATCCTACTGGAAACCAGATCTAAACCCTTCTTACTAAAAATGTCTACCAAAGGTTTGTGATCAGTGTTTACTTCAAAATTTAAACCCCAAAGAAATTTCTTACTTTTTTTTTTTGCCCAAAACACCGCTAAAGATTCTCTTTCCACAACAGAGTAACGAGTTTCTGGATCCCTCAGACTCCTTGATAAAAACATAATAGTTTGCATTCCATTAGGACCTCGTTGTTGTAGTACAGCTCCTAATCCCTTCGCACTAGCATCCGTTATTAACATAGATTTACTTGTAGGATTAAAACTTCTAAGAGAAGGTGCATGGCCAAGCTTTTCTTTGATAGCAATAAATTATTTTTCACAAAGATCGGACCACACAAAATCTGTTCCTTTACGCAACAAATTCCTAATATTGACAGTAGCATCAGCAAAACCCATCACAAATTTAGCATAGTATTCAATCATACCTACAAATTTCATTAACTCAGTTTTATTTGAAGGTGAACACATATTTGTGATGGTGTTGATCAAGTCGGCTTTTGGCATAACTCCCTCACCAGTTATGTTATGTCCCAAATAATTAATTGAGTTTGATTTAAATTTGCATTTCTCTGCTTTAACAGTAAGATTATGCTTGCACAAGCTCTCCAATTCTGACTTAAGTCTTAAATTATGCTCAGGCTCATCCCTGGCATAAAGTAAAATATCATCTTGATATATACATACACCAGGAAGATCCTTAAGCACCTTTTCCATCACTCGCTGAAACACCGAAGAAGCAGACACTAACCCAAATGGCATCCTCTTAAACCTAAAAGTACCAAAAGGAGTAATAAAAGATGTAGAGCTTCTGCATGATTCCTCTAACTCTATCTGATGGTAAGCAGATGTAAGGTCAATGGTGCTAAAAACTTTAGCACAATCAAGCAACACTAATAATTCAGTAATATTCGGTAAGGGGTATCTATCTACTACTATGCATTTGTTGAGTTGTCTCAAATCAATGCAGAGACGCAAATCTCCATTGGGTTTTCATGCGGCAACAACCGGAGCCATCCATTTTGACCCCTCAACTTCTTCCATGATTTCCCAATCTTTCAATTTTTTAATCTCTTTTTCCATATCATACCTGACAGAGAGGGGCACATTTCTAGCCTTAAAGCACACATGAATGGCATATTTCTTCAACTAAATTTTATGCTTATATCCCTTTAAACATCCTAAACTCTCTTTAAAACATTTGGAAATTCAGCCTTCAAATTGCAAACAAATTCATCATCACTTTTTTTATCCACAGAATGAACACTATCTCTAAGTTGTATAGGTGGATCAGCATTAGGGTCCAAGAACACACCAAGATCACCTTGATGTATCCAGCTGATTATACTGTCTCATCTCTTTGATACATAACTTTTCCCGGAGACTAATCTTTCCTTGTATTCTGTGAGTCCCACAAAATAACCTTGTAATTTAATCGGTTCCCCACCATAAGCTAAGGGGATGATATCCGGTTTCAATATAGAAATTTTCCCTTTTAACATTTTATTGTAGAATTCACTAGAAATGATAGTGATCTTTGCACCTGAGTCAAACAATACTCTTGTCCTTTCCCCTTCAACCATAATCTCATCAAAAGGACAAGATTTCTTAATAGATTTGTTGTCAACTTGAACTATTATCTGACCACACTCAAAATCCTCAGAACTGGATCCACCCATGGCACCGCCATAAACCTCAACCTTCTTGACTTTAGGCTTAGACTTAGTTTTACATAATGCAGTAAAATAACCCTTTAGAACAAGTTTGGTTAAGTGCCGGACACTTTTTGTCATTGGCAAGATGCCCAGCTTTGCCACACCTATAACACTTTCTATCTGTCCAAGTTTTGACATCCTCTTTTTTATCTTTAAAAATCTTTTTTTCACGTGTGTCCTTAACTACATGAACTTTAAGCTCTTTTTCAGAATCTTTTTTTATAACAGCTACACATTTAAGGGGATGTTCAATTCGCTTAGCAACTGTTAAGACTTCCTCCAGAGTGGGCTCATCTCTCAACCACAACTCTTCTCTGACCTTTTCAATGCTACACCCAAACATAAACTGATCCCGTATGCGCTCATCCATAAGTTCCTAAAATTTACGTGATGAAGCAAGCTTCCTTAAATGAGTGACATAACTCTCAATTGTTTCATCAGTTTCTTGCATTCGCTTCACAAATTGATATCGTTCTAGTATGGTACTGACTTTAGGAAGATAGTGCTTATCCAATTTTTTTATACAAATTTCATAGTCATTCAAATCTCTAGCTTCCGCTGGAGTGAGATCAGGCAGGTGATCGAAAACATCTTGTCCTTCAGATCCTAGACAATGTAGAAGCAACAACGATTTCCTTTCTGCTCTAAGAGAAGGTCCACAAACCCTGGCATACCTTTCAAAAACAACTTTCCACTTTTTCCATAGTATAGGTGGAGTTCCAGGGCTAGATAAAAAGAAAGGAGCTGCTGTGACATTTTGCATGATGTAACTTATAATACAACTACAAATGATAAAGAATGTACGCAACTATGTTGTTTAAAGCACAAAACGTATAAATGAGCAAGTGTCACTAAAGTTTTACTATTAATGTACGCTGAATTGCAAGATTAAGAGTGTGCGTGTCACTGAAATTTTATTAACAATGCACGCTAAATAAATAAGTGTGCGTGTCACTGCATTTTTACCAATGAGACACGTCACTGAAGCTCTAAATGCTGTGTAGATAATTTCTATTGATTCCATTAAGGCAATTAGCTTTATTTGCAATGCACGCTGGGTAATTAAGTGTGCGTGCCACTGCAGCTTTGCCAACCATACATGCTGTGAAGACACGCTGGATAATTAAGAGTGCGTGCCACTGCAGCTTTGCCAACCATGCATGCTGTGAAGGTTCAGATCAAATTTCCAATACAGAAAACTGACCAAAGAAATATGGCTGCTACGTTCACGCAGGGTGCATAATGACAAAAGTGGAGTTCCCAAAGAATGTGGTTGCTGTTGTAACTCGGCAACCAAACGCTGTGGATGATGCACACACGCTGCTTGCGCAATGACAAATCGTGCAACAATGTAGATTATCAGAATGTTGGAACAAACCAAGAAGATCGATCCGGTAAGAAAGCTTTTCTTTTAAAAGAATTACGTTACGGCTCGTGTCGCGCTGTTGCTGCTTTCAATGAGCTTTCCGTTGCTAAGAGATTGAAACCTTTCACAATTATAAATTTCATTCGTCAAGGCAAGTTAATCCAGTTAATCCACAAAACAAAGCAGGCAATTCAAAACAAAATCTCTCCCAATGTAATGCTATTTGAATCAATTCAGCCTTAAAAATTACACACAAATAGCAAAGCGATGTTTCCTGATTAATATATAATTTGGTTCCTATCTCCAAGGAAGATCCAAAAGAAAACTATCTCTCACCAATCGTTTGTGTTGAGATCTTCTCTGTTCATCCTGCCGACTACACCAGTAAAGCATTCCTGGTAAATGAATTCAGGACACAGGGATGCCATATCCAAGATGTTTATTCCCAAGAGAAAGATCTCATCCATCAGCAAGCAGGAGTCACCAACAACTGACAATATGCAGAACCTTCACATGCTTAGAACAACATGACATGTAGAAGATTCCAAATACAGCTTAACATTACGTATTCATAAAATAACACACTAGAGTAACTAAGTAAGTACAATATCACAGTTTCGTAAATACCACACCATGCCAAAGCTTTACTGACTGCAGTTTTTGTAACCTCATTTTCCACCAATAAGAGGGCAACATAATTTTAACTCATGCTTTTATTTCTTAAATACATTGTTTCTCCACACTGCCCAGGCTAAGCTAAAGTCATCTTCTCAGCCACCCAAAGTCATAATGTACAAGCTTGCATAAAAATCACAAATCTCTTTGTAGACATTCAGATCAATGGGTCTGCACGGCATACTTTTGCTACCATTTTCTTCGCTGTTCTGGTCTAGACGAGCAATGTGGATATTTTCATCGTCCTCTAGTATCACCTATAGGGTCTTCGGGCCTAGATTTCCTTCCTGAATTGCTGCATTACCTCTAAATGAAACCCTCAGCATTTGTCCTAGATAACACACTGTTTGACTTGGCCCTTTTTGCAGGGTCATCCCTGAACATTTTGCCTTCCTCCTGTATTTTTTCTGACCTGTTGTTGGTGGTTCCATGACTCTGGGCACTTTTTCACTGCTAATCAGTGCTAAAGTGCATATGAATGAATGAATGAATGTGGGTTTTATAGCGCGCGTAGTAACCCGGAAGCATCCCAGTGCTCTCCTTTGTAAATTGTTGTAATGGATTAGTGACTCCATGATTGGCTATTTGATTTACTTGTCAGACCCTAGTACAGTGCACCATGTGTGCCCAGGTCCTGTAAAACAAATGCTGCTGGAAGGCTTGCAGCACTGATTGTGCCACCCACAGAAGCAGCTGGTAAAATGTGACTCATGCCTGCCATTGCAGAGCCTGTGTGCTGCCTGGGGCTGCCATGTCGATTTGGCAAGTGCACCCACTTGCCAGTCCCTAAACCTTCCCTTTTCTACATGTTAGTCACCCCTAAGGTAGGTCCAAGGTACTCCCATGGGCAGGGTGCATTGTATGTAAAAGGTAGGACAGGCCCTGATGTATGTGTCATGTCCTGATAGTGAATTACAGCCAATTTTGTTTTTCACTATTGCAAGGCTACCTGTTCCCATAGGCCAGAATGGGTAGTTTGATTGTAACATCTTATAATCCTAACTGACCTAGGGAACATGGTAGAAAAACAAATTTAGTATGCCTGAACTCAGAATGATAAAATACATCTTTTAGTGAAGTTGGTTTTAACATTCTGTGTTTGAAAAAAACACTTTTAGAAAGTAGGTGTTTTCTTGCCTAACCATCCAGCCTGCCTCGGCTAGGTTTGTGTATTTCATACCTGGTTTCTGAGTGACAGGGGCTGGGGTGGCTCCTGGAGGCAGGGTGAGTCAGCACTAGGCTGAATAGACCTGTCTGCATTGGGAATGGTGGGAGGAGGAATTTCTGGGACTGAATAGGGCTGTGCCTGCCTTCCACAATGCTGGCTCCACCTCCTGTGGTGCGTCTGATGACCCTGGCCGACACTGACAAAGGAGGAAGATGTGCACTTGCAGAATGCAATACGAAACAGAAGAGGGTCCCTGAATCATAACATGTAAGGAGAGCAAGGCAGGGTACAAATGAACAACAACAGTGAACCTCTCCTTAACATTCAATTAATATTCGGGTAATACCTCCATCATAAAAAATACATTGTCCAACAGTTCACTAGTTATTAATCTTTTTATTTATCACATTTTTTTTATATATATATTCATTTGTTTCCAAGTTGTATAAATAATCACAACAAAATTAGAGCCCAAGAACTAGTTCAATAAATATCTCAAAACATCACCAGACACACAACTAACAATCATACATGACACTATCATACTTCAAGACATAGCTAGACATAACAATACATATCATAGTACATTTCATAAATACATAAAGTAGGAAAAAGGGGGAAGAAAGCGCCGACGCGCGTTCCGCAGTGGAGTCCAAAACCCACTATTCCTTCGTCAGGGCGCAGTTGATCTATTATTCATTAGGTGGTTAATAGTCATCCATAAACATCCAGTGGCTTTCTTATACGTTGTGCAAAAAGGGCTCTATATCGCAGTAGTTTGGACCTTATTTTAAAAGACAATCTGTGGGAACAATGAAAAACTCATATAAGCTCATTTCTAATATATACATAACAGACACCATGAAGCTTTGGCAAAGACCCCAGAGAATAGTACTAGGAAAAACTGTACAGTTGCACCAAATAGTGTGAGAGAAGAGAGAAGTGTGAATTTTAGTCCGACCAAACAACCATGCACATGTGCAAAAGAGAAGGTTACTTCTAAGTAGCACAATAACCTATATTTAGGAACGTAGTGAGGGCTGAGTCTCTCAAAACAATAATAGCTTTCAAACCCAGGGAACTAATTTCCTTCCTCCACAGGGAAAAAACTTGGTAAAAATAAGAACGATGTTAATAGAATATGTAATTAAGGGGCTAATTTAATACAAGGTACCCTCAAACTAAGTGTACTCAGAGAGTTACAAATCCTATCCAATATCCATATTGCAATGATAGATAAGATAATTGGGAGCAAGGTACATAACTAAAATGTAAAGTTAGAACTACTATTAGACTACGCAGGCGAAAATTCTGGACCGTGTCATAACATGAAAGAACGAGCACCGGAGGGTCTTACCATTCGAGAAATATTTCAAGGCTCTTGGGCGATCCTCAAAAACCTAGGCAAAGTAGGGCAATTTCCGTCTCTATAGAACAAGTAAGAAAGGCCTACATAAGTTCTCAACACATCAATGTGTATACCACTCGGGTCACGTCATTTGGTCCTGACGAAAACCTGATAATACTATCATATAGGTTGAAACATGTAGACCTTTTTATCATCACATTTCACTTTTAGATACCATTGGTCAATTTAACCAAGTATGGTATCCCACCAACGTTTTTAAGATTGACCAGTTGCTCCAGAATAAAATTTCCTAGTGAGTATATCTGGCCCATTTTTAACACACTGTTCACTCACTTGCACAAAAAAACTACCTGCTCCACTGTAATTCAGGTGTCGAAGCACACCCGGATGGCACTCGGCTATCCGGGTGGGTCCCCGATGATGAAGCATGTCACCAACTAGGTTGGTGAGTGAGGGGTCTTCTACAAAAGAGAGAACTCTTCGTGCCGTCCTTATTTTCCCAGCACTTTGGAGAATGTTGATTGGTCTTCCGACTATACTCCTCCATTTGTTTGTTTAAAGTATCCTTAGGGGACTAGGAGTATTTTTGTCCCTTCCCTCTCTTACTTGTTTTGGATACAATGGCTGAACCACAGGCGTGGCAATTGCCACATCTATGCGTACCAGCAATTGGGTGATTACCAGTAATGGATTTCTGGATAAATTGTCTGGTGGTATCAAAATGAGATTCGTCCAAGGAGTTGCGTAGATTTTTATTACAGCGAAATGCTTATTACTCTCTGTGGATATCCTCGATTGAGGAGTTTAGTCTTCAATTCCACAACATGTATTTCAAAATTCCCAATGTTAGTACAATTCCTACGTGGTCTTAAAAATTGACTGAAAGGTATATTATCTTTTTGGCTACGTGGATGGAAACTTTCATACTGAAGTATGGTATTCCTTGCTGTGGGCTTGGTGTACAGTGATACCTCAATGGTTTCATCAGTAACGTGAATCCAGACATCTAAGAATTCGATCTTTTCCCTAATGATGTTGGGGCTGAATTTCAAGTGAGGATCACATAAATTGAGCCACAAGGTAAATTAATGAAGTTGTTCTTCCGGGCCACTCCATATAAAAAAGATGTCATAAATAAATCTATTCCAATGATGTATATTCTCATAAAAAGGGGCAATTTCGTTAAAAATACATCTTTCCTCAAATGCTCCCATATAGATATTGGCGACATTAGGGGCGCAGGCCGCGCCCATGCTAATGCCTTGGATTTGTTTGAATATAGATTTATCAAATTCAAAGTAATTTTCTTGTAGCACAATTGCTAAACACTCAAGAATGAATAATATGTCTTCATGACTATTGTTCTTCTCTAGTGCGCTTTTCACTGCCTCTAGGGCCCCCCTTTAGGGGATATTCGTGTAAAGCGCCTCTATATCCATAGAGACTAGGAAATCAGTGTGTGGATTGAATGTAAGTCCTTCAATTTTTCTGATGAGATGACCCGTATCCATGATAAAGGCTGGGAGTTCACTCACCAGCGGCTTTAAAAACTTGTCAACAAATTTCGACAGTGGTTCCGTTATGGATCCAATAGTAGATACTATCGGTCTGTAGGGTGGCCTGACCGTATCTTTATTCATCTTCGGTACCCTGTAAAGCACTGGGATATTACAATAAGGTCTGTTAAGATATTCAAATTCTTGTGGGCAAATCCAGCTTCTGTCCAAGGCTGCCTGTGTTATGAGCAAAATCTCATTTTTAATTCTTTTGCATGGGTAGCAATTGACTTTACAGTATTGGGCAGGGACTCTCAACATCTCATGATTTTTTTCTCTATAATCAATGCTATTAAGCACCACAATACCCCCACCCTTATTACAGGGTTTAACAGTAATGTCTTTGTTGGATGATAAAGTCTTGAGTGCCATATATTCATCATAGTTAAGATTGTACACCGGTTTGGGAACAAACTTGGTGAAGTTTTGTATCTTGGTGTATGCTGTTTTTTCAAAGATGCCTACTTCAGCCCCCACTTTGTCCAAAGTAGGGGTGAAGTTGGAATCGGGGCGTAATCCAGTTCTGTTCACTATCTGTGGAGGACTATGATGTTCAAAGAATTTTCTTAGCCTGATTTTCCTGAAAAAGGACTGTATGTCCCGATTAAGTTCAAATGTATTCAGTGTGGTGCTGGGGACAAAAGATATTCCACGAGTGAGTAGATTTAAAGCATGACTGTCTAATTCAGAACTTGATAAATTAAAAATAGGGATGAGCTCCATATTGTTAAGGGTCTTCATTCCCTCCAATATTGGTTCCTTCTTGTTTGCAAATATTGGGGATGATTCTCCAAGTGTTGGTACTGGTTCTCTTGGTATTGGTATTGGCCCCTCCCTTGTGGTCTGTATCTGACTCATGGTGTTCCCCGACGATTCCCAAAAAACGGTTACCTCTATTTTGGCCTTCAAAGGGTATTCTCCTTTTGCCAGTCCCACCAGCAGAGCTCGGTCCCACCTCACCCTCTGATTCTGAGGTGTCAGAAAACGTAAGGATCTTTTTATTTGTCCAATACTGATAGTCCCCCTTGGTATGTTTGTTCCTTTGGTATACTATAGTACTGGGCTCCTAGGTAGGGATCTACCCTCTCCTCTGAGAAATAACGTATGTCCTTTTTGAGTTTTTCCGTTTTCTTTTTTATAAGATAGTACACTAAAAGAACTAAGTTCCAAATTGACCTCTTCAAGGTTTTTCTTAGCCTCTTCCACCGGATTGTTCTTTCTAAGAGTCTCTTCTAAGTCCGATATTTCTTTAAGTAGTGTATCCACTACTTCACAAGCCGTCTCAATAATCATGATCATAAGGTCCCTAGAACATCGATTAGCGATGAGTGACCACTTTTCTAAAAATGTTCTGATCTCTACGAATAAGCCAGGTATATTTCTTATGCATAGACCATTCGGAATTACCCCAGCCTTTAGGCACTGAAGCATAAATTATGCATGAGATTCCATTCTCCTTGCATTCTTTTTTAAGTTTAATAATTTGGGCCACTCATAATTGGTAGCTTTATTGAAAGAAAAAGGACGGTCAGTCGTGGTTCCCTGTCCTATGAGTCTGGAAAAGTCCTCATCGCTAAAGCCAAAGGTTTTAATACTGTCCATAAGTACTACTAGGCAGTTAGTCTCCACAATAAACAGACACAAATACAAAAACAAAATTGGAAAGGTATGAAGGATAAATAACATAAAAAAAAAAAAATAACGTGTAGGATTGCGAAAAGAAATACATAAATAAAAGAGGTGCTGAAGATTTACACCCAATAACTACACCCAATGTGTTCTTGTTTTTACCAGGTCTTTTCCCTGTAGAGGAAAGAAATTAGTTCCCTGGGTTTGAAAGCTATAATTGTTTTGAGAGACTCAGTCCTCACTACGGACCTAAATGTAGGTTATTGTGCTACTTAGAAGTAGCCTTCTCTTTTGCACATGTGCTTGGTTGTTTGGTTGGACTAAAATTCACACTTCTCTCTTCTCTCACACTATTTGGTGCAACTTTACCGTTTTTCCTAGAACTATTCTCTGGGGTCTTTGCCAAAGTTTCATGGTGTCTGTTATGTATATATTAGAAATGTGCTTATATGAGTTTTTCATTGTTCTCACAGATTGTCTTTTAAAATAAGGTCCAAACTACTGCTAAATAGAGCCCTTTTTGCACCACGTATAAGAAAGCCACTGGATGTTTATGGATGACTATTAACCACCTAATAAATAATTGATCAGCTGCGCCCTGACAAAGAAATTGTGGGTTTTGGACTCCACTCCGAAACGCGCGTCGGCGCTTTCTTCCCCCTTTTTCCTACTTTATGTATTTATGAAATGTACAATGATATGTATTGATATGTCTAGCTATGTCTTGGAGTATGATAGTGTCATGTATGATTGTTAGTTGTGTGTCTGGTGATGTTTGAGTGCATTGTTTTGAGATATTTATTGAACTAGTTCTTTGGGCTCTAATTTTGTTGTGAATATGTATACAACTTGATAAATGAATATATATAAAAAAGATTAACAACTAGTGAACTGTGGGACAATATATTTTTGATGAAGGAGGCATTACCCAAATATTAATTGAATGTTAAGGAGAGGTTCTCTGTTGTTGTTCATTTGTACACTGGCAGAATGCACTCAGAACTGGTTAGGACTAGGTACAGACACTCTCTGCCTTCAGAGACAAAGGATTTGTGTGAATAAAAAGGGGGACCTAGACCCCAGAACTTTAGATCACTTCTGGGAAATCAAGAGGAACCTTTGCCAAGGAGAAGAAACCAGAGAAGCTGAAGGAGGCTTACTGCCCTGTGCTGTTTGCTGTCTGGAGTTGGCCTGCAGTGGTTACTTGTTGCCAAGGAAGGGAGAAAAGGACTTTGCTGTTTGCTTTTTCATCTTGAGGAAGATCTCCAAGGGCTTGAACTGAGCTTGCCACCTGTCTAAAGTCTCAGGGACACAAAGACTTCACCACCAGCTCCCCCTGAATGTCATTGCTGGCAATTCTACCCTACAGAGAGGTGCTTGCAGCTGTTCAGGACCTCTAGAGACTGTTTGTCGCTGGGAGCTGGAAGCGCGACGCAACAAGAAGCGTGTCGCCGCTGCAGCAGTTGCCATCGCATTGCCGAAGCAGCATGCGGCCGCCGCAGCTGTTCGCCGTCGCATCGCAGATGAAGCGTGTTGCATTACCGGAGAAGCGTGCCGCCGCCGCAGAGGTCGCCGTCGCATCACCGGAGAAGCATGTCGCAGGGCCTCTCAGAGCTCCAAAGATCATCGATTTCACTGCACGGCCGTCGGGCGTGCACGCATCGCATCTACGTTGTCGCATCGCATCAAAGATGCCATTTTGTCGCATTGCACCGGATCGTCACATCGCATCGAGATGCCATCTTGTTGCATCGCACCGGATCACAGTAAAAAACCGACGCATCACCTCCTCTCCGGTAAGGAACCAACGCATCACCTCCCCTGCGCTGTAGTAAGGAACCAACGCATCACCTCCCCCGAAGCAAGGAACCGACGCATCACCTTCCCTGCGACCCTTTTATTTGTGTTGTGTGACGTATCCAAGGTACTTTGAGAGTAAAGTGTCGCATTTACCATCTACATTGAACTAAGCTATTTCTACCATTTTTAAAGTCATATTTTTATTACAGTATTGTGGATTTTTGTCGTTTGGTCTTGTGTGAAGACTAGCAAAGATTACTTATTTTTCTAAACTGGTGTGGTGTCCATTTGTAGTGTTTTCACTGTATTACTGTATGTGTTCACAAATGCTTTACACGCTGCCTCTGAGATAAGCCTGTCTCCTTGTGCCAAGCTACCAAGGGGGTGAGCAGGGGTTATTCAAGAGTGTATCCCCCTTTCCCAGACTAGAAGCAAGGGTCCCTATTTGGACTAAGGTGTATACCATTGCCAACTAGAGACCCCCATTTCTAACATTGGTGGTCAGCTGTGATGATTTGGTCTTGCATTTGTGACTCATATACAGTGATTGGTGTACACTACTAGTGAGTGCAGACCATAACGCAACCACATACTGTTTTTTCTGTTTTCTGGTGTCCTCCTGGAAGAATATTTGATACTAAGACTCTGGTTAGTTGTTGCACCTGTGAAATCTTGACAAGATGGGCCTTGACTTGGGGCTCATGTTCATGTATACAATGAGGGAGCTATGAGTGTTCTGCAAGGAAAGGGGGCTGCCTGTGAAGAGAAGGTCCAGGGAGGATCTAGCGACAGCCCTATTTCAGTATGAACTACCACGGTGGATGCTAACACTACCAAATGAGTCTGAGGACAAGGAATTCTCTGAAAGTGAGGAAGAAACAGAAAAAGATGAAGGGCTTCTGGCTTGTGAGCAGAGGCTGAGAGAGTTTGATGAGGAGCTCGAGGGGGCTGAGGCCAAGAGGGGCTTAACCCAAGAAGAAGAAATATTTGTAGATCAAGGAAGTGAGCTTGGCTGGGTTAGAGGTGGAGTTCAGCTCAGATAGTGGCAGGAAAATTGAGATATCTAGTGCTGAGGGAGCAGTACATACACTCAGAGATGTAGACCCTGCCTTGAAGGAGGGGGTTAACATACACCAAGGGGTTCAAGGATATGAGGTAGCTCCAGTAGTGCGCACAGTCCCTGAGGTAAATTGGGAAACCGACGCAGGGGTTCATGGTCCTAGTGGTGGGCGGCGGAACACTTTACTGACTCTAGATGAGAGTTGCAGGGAGAGCGGTTCCCCCATGGTTGAAATCCTGGTGTGTGAGTGTGGAGACCACCGAGAAGAGTGTGGGTTGAGTGACAGAGACATTCAGATACTGTCTTGCCAATCTCAAGAGAGTGGTGTGGGGTACGTGTGCGAGGCACTGGATGGTGAGGTGAAGGATAGTTTGGTTAACACATGTGGGGGGCTGTGTGATCCAATTGTGGGAGAGCATATTAGGTTCCTGTTTTCCAGAGCTATGTCAACACCTGTTGGAGTGTGAGTTCTCTGACCCCAGGGAGCTCACCCGGGAGGCAGACCTTTTGGTGGATTCCAGAGGGTCTGAAGAGGCATTGGGGAGTGACCCTTTGAGGAGTGGCTTAGATATCTTCCAGCCCAGAGAGGTGGGAGAGGTTCAGAGTAGCCCAGCTAGGTCCCGGTGTAGTGGGAGGGTTTTAGGGCCTCACGTCCTGTCTCCAAGGAGAAGGAGTGAGACTGGGATGTGTCCTGAAGTGCCCCAACCTCAGTCTCAGGACCTGGATTGTTCCTTAAAGGACCACCAGGTAGGGATCCCAGGCTGTACTAGTAGTCCAGAGGGGGATCTTCTAGTGTCAGGAGAACTGGGAGTGTCTATAAGTGGACCTCCATCAGTTCTGGTGTCTGGCAGTGCCACTCCTAAGTGGAGGGTGCAGAAGCCCAGATTGAGGGGTGACAGGGGGAGAGAGTCCCCAGTGGAAGAACCAGTGGGTTAGGGGCCAGCCAGAAGGGCTGAGTCTCCTAGGAGTGACCATGGTGACACCACTTCTGTCCTGGGGGATCTGCACGCACTGTCAGATGGACAGGGGTGGGGAGATCTGCGCCAGGCAGACTGTCACACAACACATGAGTTATGGGGCCTGTGTGCTCCCCAGCAAGTCCTGGTGCGCCGGGCAGGTGCTCAACCACAGGGGTTAGTCCCTGGGTTGGGAAGACAGGTTCAGATGTTGCCTGACCTGGAGGGAAGGACAACTGTAATCAATGTCCCTGCCGGTTTGTCTTCTGGGGGCACTGCTCCCGTTGGGGGTGGGGGGGTGGAGGGGAGGGGGGCCTCAGTAAGGGGTGCAGGGAGAGGGCAGCCTCGCACCTGACCTCTGCCCAGTCTAAGGGTACAGACCCTAGGCTGGAATCCCAGTTGCAGGATAGAACCCCTGAACTGGTGGGCGAATAGTGCAGGACACATGCCACAGGTGCCCTGACAATTCTGGAAAGGGGTATCGCCCCAGGTGGGAGGGTACTGAGCCCCGAGGAGGAGGAGGACCGGGTGTGGGAAAGCCCTCCCCAGTCCCCTGTCCAGCCACCGGGTACAGGCCCGGGGTTGGTGGGTCAGTGTCAGGATGTCATACCTGACGTGACAGGAGGGAGAGTGGACCAAGGGTGCCAAGCACCTGGGGCTACTGCCCCCCACTCACTGATGTCGCAGAGGTTGGATAGCCATGAAAGGCCTGGGGCCTGGTTCTCATCACTGACAGCTGTCAGTGGCCACTGTGGCTTGCTGTCCTGGTGGACAGTTGCCCCTGGGGTGTTGGGCAGGAGTTGCACCCCGGGTGTGGACTGGGCCACACCAATGTGTTGGCCATGTGGGTACTGTCTGTCTGTTGGGACACACCTGTGAGCAAGCTAAGGTTAGGTGCTGCACAGGTGGTGTCCACAGGTGGGGCGAAGGGTTCCCCGTGAGTTAGCTTAGTGGGCCCTGAGAGTATGGACAGAGGGATCCAAAAATGTTCAGAATGGCGTAGAACTGGAGTATGCCCCTGCAGTTGCGGGCCAGGGTCCATGTTCTATCGCCCAAAGCAGGGAATCTCATCAAAGTAGTGATTGGTCTACCCTGCGTTTTGGCTAGAAGGGGGTTGTGTTGGACTTGGCCCTCTTTGCAGGGTCATCCCTGAACCTTTTGCCTTCCTCCTGTATGTTTTCTGACCTGTTGGTGGTTTCATGACTCTGGACACTTTTTCACTGCTAATCAGTGCTAAAGTGCATATGCTCTGTTTTGTAAATTGTTGTAATGGATTAGTGACTCAATGATTGGCTATTTGATTTATTTGTCAGACCCTAGTACAGAGCACCATGTGTGCCCAGGGCCTGTAAATCAAATGCTGCTGGTGGGCTTGCAGCACTTATTGTGCCACCCACAGAAGCAGCTGGTAAAATTTGACTCAGGACTGCCATTGCAGAGCCTGTATACAGCCTGGGGCTGCCATGTCGACTTGTGGGTGCACTTGCCAGTCCCTAAACCCTCCCTTTTCTACATTTTAGTCACAGGCCCATGGTACCCCCATGGGCAGGGTGTATTGTATGTCAAAGGTAGGACAGGCCCTGATGTGTGTGGCATGTCCTGATAGTGAATTACAGCCAATTTCGTTTTTCACTATTGCAAGGCTACCTGTTCCGATCGGCCAGAATGGGCAGTTTGATTATAACATCTTATAATCCTAACTGACCCAGGGAACATGGTAGAACAACTAATTTAGTATGCCTGAACTCAGAATGATAAAATACATCTTTTAGTGAAGTTGGTTTTAACATTCTGTGTTTGAAAATACCACTTTTAGAAAGTAGGTATTTTCTTGCCTAGCCATCCAGCCTGGCTCTGCTAGGTTTGTGTATTTCATGTCTGGTTTGTGAGTGACAGGGGCTGGGGTGGCCCCGGGAGGCAGGGCGAGTCAGCACTAGGCTGAATAGACCTATCTATATTGGGAATGGTGGGAGGAGTAACACCTGGGCCTGAATAGGGCTGTGCCTGCCTTCCACAATGCTGGCTCCACCTCCTGTGGTGCGTCTGATGACCCTGGCCGACACTGACAAAGGAAGAAGATGTGCACTGGCAGGATGCACCGAGAACTGGTTTGGACTAGGTACAGACACTCTCTGCCTTCGGAGACAAAGGATTTGTGTGTATAAAAAGGGGGACCCAGACCCCAGAACTTTAGATCACTTCTTGGAAATCAAGAGGAACCTTTGCCAAGGAGAAGAAACTGGAGAAGCTGAAGGAGGATTATTGCCTTGTGCTGTTTGCTGTCTGGGGTTGGCCTGCAGTGGTTACTTGTTGCCAAGGAAAGGAGAAAAGGACTTTGCTGTTTGCTTTGTCATCTTGAGGAAGATCTCCAAGGGCATGTCTGAAGTCTCAGGACCAAAAGACTTCAGCACCAGCTTCCCCTGAATTTCCTTGCTGGGAATTCTAACCTACAGAGAGGTGCCTGCAGCTGTTCAGGACCTCTAGAGACTGTTTGTCGCTGGTAGCTGGAAGCGCGACACAATGAGGAGAAGCATGTCGCTGCCGCAGTAGTTGCCGTCACATCGTCGAAGCAGCGTTCCGCCGCAGCTGTTCGCCGTTGCATCGCAGATGAAGCGTATTGGATCACCAGAGAAGCGTGCCGCCGCTGCAGAGGTCGCCGTCGCATCACCGGAGAAGCGTGTCGCAGGGCCTGTTGCGGCTCCAAAGATCATCGTTTTCGCCGCATGGCCGTCAGGCGTGCATGCATCGCATCCACGTTGTACCATCACATCAAAGATGCCATTTTGTCGCATCGCACCGGATCGTCATATCGCATCGAGGCGCCATCTTGTCGCATCGCAGTAAGAAACCGACGCATCACCTTCTCTCCTGTAAGAAACCGATGCATCACCTCCCCTGCGCTGCAGTAAGGAACCTATTCATCACCTCCCCCAAAGCAGGGAACCAACTCATCCCCTTCCCTGCCACCCTTTTGTTTGTTTTGCGTGACGCATCCAAGGTACTTTGAGAGTAAAGTGTTGCATTTACCATCTACATTGAACTAAGCTATTTCTAACATTTTAAAGTCATATTTTTATTACAGTATTGTGGATTTTTGTCGTTTGGTCTTGTGTTAAGTCTAGTAAAGATTACTTATTTTTCTAAACAGGTGTGGTGTCCATTTATAGTGTTTTCGCTGTATTACTCTATGTGTTCACAAATGCTTTACACACTGCCTCTGAAATAAGCCTGTCTGCTCGTGCCAAGCTTCTAAGGGGGTGAGCAAGGGTTATTAAGGAGTGTATACCCCTTTCCCTGACTTCTGGTGTCCTCCTGGAAGTATATTTGATACTAAGACTCTGGTTAGTTGTTGCACCTGTGAAGTCTTGACAAGATGGGCCTTGACTTGGGGCTCATGTTCATGTATACAATGAGGGAGCTATGTGTGTTCTGCAAGGAAAGGGGGCTGCCTGTGAAGAGAAGGTCCAGGGAGGATCTAGCGACAGCCCTATTTCAGTATGAACTACCACGGTGGATGCTAACACTACCAAATGAGTCTGAGGACAAGGAATTCTCTGAAATTGAGGAAGAAACAGAAAAAGATGAAGGGCTTCTGGCTTGTGAGCAGAGGCTGAGAGAGTTTGATGAGGAGCTCGAGGGGGCTGAGGCCAAGAGGGGCTTAACCCAAGAAGAAGAAATATTTGTAGCTCAAGGAAGTGAGCTTGGCTGGGTTAGAGGTGGAGTTCAGCTCAGATAGTGGCAGCAAAATTGAGTTATCTAGTGCTGAGGGAGCAGTACATACACTCAGAGATGTAGACCCTGCCTTGAAGGAGGGGGTTAACATACACCAAGGGGTTCAAGGATATGAGGTAGCTCCAGTGGTGCGCAGAGTCCCTGAGGTAAATTGGGAAACCGACGCAGGGGTTCATGGTCCTAGTGGTGGGCGGCGGAACACTTTACTGACTCTAGATGAGAGATGCAGGGAGAGCGGTTCCCCCATGGTTGAAATCCTGGTGTGTGAGTGTGGAGACCACCCAGAAGAGTGTGGGTTGAGTGACAGAGACATTCAGATACTGTCTTGCCAATCTCAAGAGAGTGGTGTGGGGTACGTGTGCGAGGCACTGGATGGTGAGGTGAAGGATAGTTTGGTTAACACATGTGGGGGGCTGTGTGATCCAATTGTGGGAGAGCATATTAGGTTCCTGTTTTCCAGAGCTATGTCAACACCTGTTGGAGTGTGAGTTCTCTGACCCCAGGGAGCTCACCCGGGAGGCAGACCTTTTGGTGGATTCCAGAGGGTCTGAAGAGGCATTGGGGAGTGACCCTTTGAGGAGTGGCTTAGATATCTTCCAGCCCAGAGAGGTGGGAGAGGTTTAGAGTAGCCCAGCTAGGTCCCGGTGTAGTGGGAGGGTTTTAGGGCCTCACGTCCTGTCTCCAAGGAGAAGGAGTGAGACTGGGATGTGTCCTGAAGTGCCCCAACCTCAGTCTCAGGACCTGGATGGTTCCTTAAAGGACCACCAGGTAGGGATCCCAGGCTGTACTAGTAGTCCAGAGGGGGATCTTCTAGTGTCAGGAGAACTGGGAGTGTCTATAAGTGGACCTCCATCAGTTCTGGTGTCTGGCAGTGCCACTCCTAAGTGGAGGGTGCAGAAGCCCAAATTGAGGGGTGACAGGGGGAGAGAGTCCCCAGTGGAAGAACCAGTGGGTTAGGGGCCAGCCAGAAGGGCTGAGTCTCCTAGGAGTGACCATGGTGACACCACTTCTGTCCTGGGGGACCTTCAAGCACTGTCAGATGGACAGGGGTGGGGAGATCTGCTCCAGGCAGACTGTCACACAACACATGAGTTATGTGTTACCCTCGTGGGGCCTGTGTGCTCCCCAGGAAGTCCTGGTGCGCCGGGCAGGTGCTCAACCACAGGGGTTAGTCCCTGGGTTGGGAAGACAGGTTCAGATGTTGCCTGACCTGGAGGGAAGGACAACTGTAATCAATGTCCCTGCCGGTTTGTCTTCTGGGGGCACTGCTCCCGTTGGGGGTGGGGGGGTGGAGGGGAGGGGGGGCCTCAGTAAGGGGTGCAGGGAGAGGGCAGCCTCGCACCTGACCTCTGCCCAGTCTAAGGGTACAGACCCTAGGCTGGAATCCCAGTTGCAGGATAGAACCCCTGAACTGGTGGGCGAATAGTGCAGGACACATGCCACAGGTGCCCTGACAATTCTGGAAAGGGGTATCGCCCCAGGTGGGAGGGTACTGAGCCCCGAGGAGGAGGAGGACCGGGTGTGGGAAAGCCCTCCCCAGTCCCCTGTCCAGCCACCGGGTACAGGCCCGGGGTTGGTGGGTCAGAGTCAGGATGTCATACCTGACGTGACAGGAGGGAGAGTGGACCAAGGGTGCCAAGCACCTGGGGCTACTGCCCCCCACTCACTGATGTCGCAGAGGTTGGATAGCCATGAAAGGCCTGGGGCCTGGTTCTCATCACTGACAGCTGTCAGTGGCCACTGTGGCTTGCTGTCCTGGTGGACAGTTGCCCCTGGGGGGTTGGGCAGGAGTTGCACCCCGGGTGTGGACTGGGCCACACCAATGTGTTGGCCATGTGGGTACTGTCTGTCTGTTGGGACACACCTGTGAGCAAGCTAAGGTTAGGTGCTGCACAGGTGGTGTCCACAGGTGGGGCGAAGGGTTCCCCGTGAGTTAGCTTAGTGGGCACTGAGAGTATGGACAGAGGGATCCAAAAATGTTCAGAATGGCGTAGAACTGGAGTATTCCCCTGCAGTTGCGGGCCAGGGTCCATGTTCTATCGCCCAAAGCAGGGAATCTCATCAAAGTAGTGATTGGTCTACCCTGCGTTTTGGCTAGAAGGGGGTTGTGTTGGACTTGGCCCTCTTTGCAGGGTCATCCCTGAACCTTTGCCTTCCTCCTGTATGTTTTCTGACCTGTTGGTGGTTTCATGACTCTGGACACTTTTTCACTGCTAATCAGTGCTAAAGTGCATATGCTCTCTTTTGTAAATTGTTGTAATGGATTAGTGACTCAATGATTGGCTATTTGATTTATTTGTCAGACCCTAGTACAGAGCACCATGTGTGCCCAGGGCCTGTAAATCAAATGCTGCTGGTGGGCTTGCAGCACTGATTGTGCCACCCACAGAAGCAGCTGGTAAAATTTGACTCAGGACTGCCATTGCAGAGCCTGTATACAGCCTGGGGCTGCCATGTCGACTTGTGGGTGCACTTGCCAGTCCCTAAACCTTCCCTTTTCTACATGTTAGTCACAGGCCCATGGTACCCCCATGGGCAGGGTGTATTGTATGTAAAAGGTAGGACAGGCCCTGATGTGTGTGGCATGTCCTGATAGTGAATTACAGCCAATTTCGTTTTTCACTATTGCAAGGCTACCTGTTCCCATCGGCCAGAATGGGCAGTTTGATTATAACATCTTATAATCCTAACTGACCCAGGGAACATGGTAGAACAACTAATTTAGTATGCCTGAACTCAGAATGATAAAATACATCTTTTAGTGAAGTTGGTTTTAACATTCTGTGTTTGAAAATACCACTTTTAGAAAGTAGGTATTTTCTTGCCTAGCCATCCAGCCTGGCTCTGCTAGGTTTGTGTATTTCATGTCTGGTTTGTGAGTGACAGGGGCTGGGGTGGCCCCGGGAGGCAGGGCGAGTCAGCACTAGGCTGAATAGACCTATCTGTATTGGGAATGGTGGGAGGAGTAGCACCTGGGCCTGAATAGGGCTGTGCCTGCCTTCCACAATGCTGGCTCCACCTCCTGTGGTGCGTCTGATGACCCTGGCCGACACTGACAAAGGAAGAAGATGTGCACTGGCAGGATGCACCCAGAACTGGTTTGGACTAGGTACAGACACTCTCTGCCTTCGGAGACAAAGGATTTGTGTGTATAAAAAGGGGGACCCAGACCCCAGAACTTTAGATCACTTCTTGGAAATCAAGAGGAACCTTTGCCAAGGAGAAGAAACTGGAGAAGCTGAAGGAGGATTATTGCCCTGTGCTGTTTGCTGTCTGGGGTTGGCCTGCAGTAGTTACTTGTTGCCAAGGAAAGGAGAAAAGGACTTTGCTGTTTGCTTTGTCATCTTGAGGAAGATCTCCAAGGGCATGTCTGAAGTCTCAGGGACACAAAGACTTCAGCACCAGCTTCCCCTGAATTTCCTTGCTGGGAATTCTAACCTACAGAGAGGTGCCTGCAGCTGTTCAGGACCTCTAGAGACTGTTTGTCGCTGGGAGCTGGAAGCGCGACGCAATGAGGAGAAGCATGTCGCTGCCGCAGTAGTTGCCGTCACATCGCCGAAGCAGCGTGCCGCCGCAGCTGTTCGCCGTTGCATCGCAGATGAAGCGTATTGGATCACCAGAGAAGTGTGCCGCCGCTGCAGAGGTCGCCGTCGCATCACCGGAGAAGCGTGTCGCAGGGCCTGTTGCGGCTCCAAAGATCATCGTTTTCGCCGCATGGCCGTCAGGCGTGCATGCATCGCATCCACATTGTACCATCACATCAAAGATGCCATTTTGTCGCATCGCAGTAAGAAACCGACGCATCACCTTCTCTCCTGTAAGAAACCGATGCATCACCTCCCCTGCGCTGCAGTAAGTAACCGATTCATCACCTCCCCCAAAGCAGGGAACCAACTCATCCCCTTCCCTGCCACCCTTTTGTTTGTTTTGCGTGACGCATCCAAGGTACTTTGAGAGTAAAGTGTTGCATTTACCATCTACATTGAACTAAGCTATTTCTAACATTTTAAAGTCATATTTTTATTACAGTATTGTGGATTTTTGTCGTTTGGTCTTGTGTTAAGTCTAGTAAAGATTACTTATTTTTCTAAACAGGTGTGGTGTCCATTTGTAGTGTTTTCACTGTATTACTCTATGTGTTCACAAATGCTTTACACACTGCCTCTGAAATAAGCCTGTCTGCTCGTGCCAAGCTTCTAAGGGGGTGAGCAAGGGTTATTTAGGAGTGTATACCCCTTTCCCTGACTAGAGGCAAGGGTCCCTATTTGGACAAAGGTGTATACCATTGCCAACTAGAGACCCCATTTCTAACACACACTCTTTGCAAGCAGACACAATTCAAAGACCTCCCCTTGTACGGTAAGTTACTTCGGAGTTTGAAGTTTCGAACAAGCAGGGCTGCAGTCTCGCTCAGCTGTCTGTTCCTAGCTAAAGATACCAGCAACTTTGCTAGTACGCATGGCAGGCAGATGGTGAAATTCCTCTGCAGGGATATCAACATGGGCTCTGCACAAACAACCCAGTGTTGGTGTCAACAACTCAAATTATAGGTAGTGGAAACTTCGTCCTGGAAACCACATCGCCCCTCCCAACTATCTAAACCATCATAATTTGCATCACCTTTTTCAGGAATGTGCTGATAAATAATTTGTGTAAATAACAACAATGGATTTTATATTTTCGTCATCCATATGGATTTCTCTAAAAAAAGCGTTGTTTGTTAGAAAGGTGGCATTTTCACTTACTTCGACCGCTATTCATGCAAACTCGCTCGTTTTCTTTAAATCTTCCGTTCGAGATGGAAGATACGATCTGTGTTCCAACTGGAGCCATAAATACAAATACAACAAGATACAATTAAGGGCCCATTCCTTTGTAAAACAACCATGCAATGTGTGGTGAGACTTCTGAGTAAAGAGCGTACCTTAGTTCGTTGAGCGGTGAAAGTCGCTCTTCTCACTTAATGCAAAAAATCAACATTCTTCCGCTGATTTCACCCGCTGGAAAGAGGTAAATACGGGCACAGTTTTTTAGCCGACTGATCTCAAATAAACAATTTGGCTATAACTCGTTTGACTGTCCAGTTGAATGTACCTGAATCATTTCGGCATCTCTCGTTGAACTCGGAAGTATCTTACGTCGCTAATTGAACGTCTCATCACGTGTGATTTAAGCCGTTGTGTCACAGGCTATCGCCTCATGAGAGTTGTAGTTTTTGTTGTAGTATTGTGGCATATAAACATAACGCAAAGGACGATAAAAAAGAATGTTATAATTTTTTTGGCCTCTCTGATTGGTTGCAATAGATTGTTTTACCTCGATAATGTTAATGTTCTTTTTAAGTGTACACGGTTAGATTTCCACTTAACAGTTGGCACTCAAAGAAGGATATTGAATAAGTGCAAGAAAACTTTATTGTTTTTTACAAATTTTCATTACAAGGTGTCAATCTTTTTGCCACCGATTATAATTAAGTGAATGTGAGCAATATCAGTTTCCCTCTGACAGGATGTTAATGAATTCCGTCCAGCAAAGATTATTTCAAATTGTAGAGTTCAGAAAGCTCATTTAAACCATTAATAGCTGTGTTGAATTTTACTATTAGCATGGCTTCTCTTCTTGATAGTTTGGTCTCTAGATCCCCTCCTCTCACATCCTGTTCCACTTTAGAAATCACCGTCCATTTTAGATCTTTTATTGAATGGTTGTGAGTTCTCCAATGATTCACTAATGGTGCATTTTGGACATTTTTGTTAATTCGCGATTTATGTTGAGAAACCCTTATTCTGATTTCTTGGCTCGTTTTTCCTATGTACAATTGCTCACAAGGACATCGAATTCCTTATATCACGTTTTTGCTTTTGCAATTAGTAAAGGCATCGTGTTTCCAATAAATGGAATGATGTACAAACAATGTTCCTTCTTCAGTAGAATCGCAGCAGAAGCAAGTGCCACATTTGTGATGGCCAAGTATTGGTGGAAGACCTACATAATCTCGTAGGGTATTTTGTTTTATTACTGGCATTGCTGCTCGTACGACTTGATTTGCAATGCTGCGATCTTTTTTAAAGGCAAAAAGTGGATTCAAATTTAGGGAGTGATCTAGATTTTTGATCAAATGCCAGTTTTGATTAATTACTTTCTTCAAAATGTTTGAATTCGGACAGAATGTCGAGACACAAACTATCCTTTCCAAAGGTGGTTTTTCATTTTTTTCTAGTAGAGCCTCTCGTGGAGTCCACCAAGCTCTTTTCATGGCTCTTTTTAGCAATTTTTTGGGGTAGCCTCTTTTCTTCAAATTGTCAAGCAGTTTGGTTGCATGTAACATGTATTCGTCTTTATAAAAGCAGTTCCGTCTTACCCTAAGGAATTGCCCATAGGGCAAATTCTCTTTTAGATTCCTAGGATGACTGCTTGAGAAGTGTAATTCTTTATTACGATCAGTCAGCTTCTTAAATAAAGTAGTGACCAATCCTTTTTCTGCTGGATACACCTCCACATCTAAGAAAGGAATCTTTATCTTAGAATGGTTTCGACTGAATTTTATGTCTTCTGTTCGATTGTTTAACCAGTGGTGGAACTGATCAAGATTTTCTTCAGTGCTGGTCCAAATCATAAAAATATCATCTATATAACGGGTCCATTTACCAATGAATTGGAAAAACGGATTATCGTTGTAGATGTATTTTTCTTCGTATTTTGCCATAAGAAGAACTTCTAATTCTGGAGCAAAGGGACAACCCATTGCAACTCCTCTGATTTGGTAGTAGAAGTCTCCGTTGAAATTGAAATAGTTTTTCTTTAGGGCAAAACTCGCTAATTCCATAATGAACTCTGTAGGAACTCTTGAAGGTCTTGGTCTGCTTTCCAAATAAGAATTAATAACTGCCAGGCCGTCATCCTGGGGTATTTGTGTATATAATGATACTACATCCAGTGTGACTAAATGATGTGTGTCTTGTTCAAAACTTAATGAATCCAATTTGTTAATGAAATCTGTCGTATCGCGTAGGAACGATGGAACTTCCTGAATAAATGGTTTTAGAAAATGATCAACAAATTTTGAAATTGGTTCCAACAGTTACTCGCAGCCTGAAACGATCGGTCTACCAGGCGGTGCTGTTTCATTTTTGTGTATCTTTGGGAGAACATAAAAAAGAGGGGTCCTTGGGTTTTTGTTCTGTAAAAACTCAAACTCTTTTTTATTCAGAAATCCTTGGTGCAATCCTTTTTCAAGTATAGGGAACAATACATTTTGCAGCTCGAAAGTTGGATCCTTATTGATCTTTCTATAACAATTACTGTCCTCTAGCTGTCTCATGACTTCACAAGTATAGTCTGTTGTGTCCCAAACAACAATCGAACCGCCTTTGTCGGCTTGTTTGATTATAATGGAAGTATCTTTCTGGAGATTTGTTAAAGCTTCCATTTGGGTTCTCAAGGTGTTAAATTTGACCCATCTTTTTTTCTTTTCCATTTCGGCAATTGCTGACAAAATTGTTTTTTCAAAGATGACCACTTCTTTTGGAATTTTGTACGTCGGAGGGCAAAACGAGGACTTTTTCTTTAAGCCTGTGTTTTCCGTCATTTCTGTATAAGGATTTTCAGAAAAAAAGGTTTTTAGCCTAATTTTTCTACAGAATTCGATAACTTCCATTTTCAGTCTCACAAAATCCGTATTTGTAGCAGGAACAAATGATAACCCCTTTTCCAGTATACTTTGTTCGTCTAGGGTCAAAGTTTTCTTTGATAGATTGTAAACTAATGATGGTTCTAGTTTTTGTAATTCTGCCGGCGGGTGGACATCTCCCATGGTTGAGTATTGAATCTGACCCTCCCTCGTGGTTTCTGTTGGCCTCTCCCTAAAAAAGGAGTTTGTTGCTGTTGTTGTTGGAAATTACCTCTTCTATTGTTATTCCTATAACCTTCATTCGTTTCCCCTTCACTGCCACTTGAGGAGGATGATGTTTCTGAGAAAGTGATGAAATTTTTTGAAGATCTTCCTTGATATTCAGGGAGGTATCTGCGTGAATCTACTCGGAGATAAAAATCCGGCTGTAAATACGGGTATACTTTTTCCAAGGAGAAGTTCCTTTTGTCCTTTTCAAATTTGTTCCCTTTTTGGTTTACCGTATAGTCTTTAAACTCAGAAATTTCCTTTTCGACTTTATCCAATAATGCTTTGGAATCTGTAATGATCTGATTTGTTTTTATCTCTGATTCTAATATTTCGATTTCCTCTAGTTGTTGTTTCGAAATGCGTTGTGCTGTTTCCACTGTTAGAACCATTAGATCTCTACTACATTTTGTCTCGATTAGGCTGTATCCTTTCTTATATAGCGGATCTTCTGTGAAGATTACCGGGATGTTTTTAATTTGTAATCCTCCTGGGATGGTTCCCGCTTTTAAATGTTGGATCAAAAAATGTCCATGTAAATCCGTTCTTATTTGTTTTTTCTTCAATCGCAGAAGTTTATCAGACTCAGTTTGATTTTTTGCTGAAGAACTTAATGTTGCCGATGCAAAAAGAGGGCGTGCGTCTAGTAGTTTTTTTATATGTTCTTCGCTATACGCGAAGGTGTCTTTTTCTGTCATACTTTCAATCACACCTACAATATGTGTCACTCAAATATCGCAGCTCGAGAAAAACCAAAATTCTCTATTTTCATTCAACTAATTCAAAAAATTATAGAAATATTTCTCTTTAATGTCTCACTTTTATTTTTCAAACCTGTGTACTGAGCACAGTGACAACCAACAACCTCGCAGAGAGATCTCTGCTAAATCCAATTAAACCAAAACTGGGTTAAGGCTTACATCAGTAAGGACAAGCCTATATTTTGATAAATAACAACAAAAATACCAATACTGATACTTATCTTTCTGTTCGCATCTAGTTGCGATAGGACATATTGAGTGAAAACAACATGATCCTTAAGACCACTTTTTCCGTCAATTTAATCAATAAATTTCATTAATTCTTTTTCACTACACCATAAATTTAGTGACTTCTCAAAACCTCAAAAACATCTAAGAAAAAATAGCTGCGAGCCCTAATGGCAATTCCTTAGGGTAAGACGAATACATGTTACATGCAACCAAACTGCTTGACAATTTGAAGAAAAGAGGCTACCCCAAAAAATTGCTAAAAAGAGCCATGAAAAGAGCTCGGTGGACTCCACGAGAGGCTCTACTAGAAAAAAATAGCTGCGAGCTCATAAAAATTGCATTCTCATTCTTTAAGCACTCCATTCATTCAAGTCTTTCATATCAAGCATGCACTACCCGCATCGCACTGAACAGTCCAAAACAAGCATACTCTCATCTTTCAAAACCTACATTTGACCAATTCTTAAAAAACTTTCAACATGGCCATAAAATAATCCCAAACAAAGTCGTCTATGTACAATGCTTTCAAAGTGATTTGTAGTTCTTATGGCCAGAAAACCAAGGTCTACGCGTTTCAAGCCCCTTCCAATACCGGGGCTCTCATCAGGACCTGTAAAGCTTTTTCAGTACTACTGGACACCCATAATCTCTGAATACAAAACGGCAGACAGCCATTAGTCTCAAAATTGTGTACCTCTGTTTGGCGATGGATACGTCATCTAGTCTAAACCCTTTGATGTCTTAAATCTGAAAGAACACAACCACAAAGACAAAACGAAGACCGAAATCAGATTCTCAATCATAATAGAGTCTCACATACATTCTAATACTTTTTGTTATTTGCTTACATTGTGCGTGTCTTCTTATGAGTTGAAGTGTGTCTTTTATTGTTTTATTATCTAGAGCAAGTGGGAGAAAGGATTTTATATTATCGTCATCCATATGGATTTCTCTAAAAAAAGCGTTGTTTGTTAGAAAGGTGGTATTTTCACTTACTTCGACCGCTATTCATGCAAACTCGCTCGTTTTCTTTAAATCTTCCGTTCGAGATGGAAGATACGATCTGTGTTCCAACTGGAGCCATAAATACAAATACAACAAGATACAATTAAGGGCCCATTCCTTTGTAAAACAACCATGCGATGTGGGGTGAGACTTCTGAGTAAAGAGCGTACCTTAGTTCGTTGAGCGGTGAAAGTCGCTCTTCTCACTTAATGCAAAAAAATCAACATTCTTCCGCTGATTTCACCCGCTGGAAAGAGGTAAATATGGGCACAGTTTTTTAGCCGACTGATCTCAAATAAACAATTTGGCTATAACTCGTTTGACTGTCCAGTTGAATGTAACTGAATCATTTCGGCATCTCTCGTTGAACTCGGAAGTATCTTACGTCGCTAATTGAACGTCTCATCACGTGTGATTTAAGCCGTTGTGTCACAGTCTATCGCCTCATGGGAGTTGTAGTTTTTGTTGTATTGTGGCATATAAACATAACGCAAAGGACGATAAAAAAGAATGTTATAATTTTTTTGGCCTCTCTGATTGGTTGCAATAGATTGTTTTACCTCGATAATGTTAATGTTCTTTTTAAGTGTACACGGTTAGATTTCCACTTAACAGTTGGCACTCAAAGAAGGATATTGAATAAGTGCAAGAAAACTTGATTGTTTTTTACAAATTTTCATTACAAGGTGTCAATCTTTTTGCCACCGATTATAATTAAGTGAATGTGAGCAATATCAGTTTCCCTCTGACAGGATGTTAATGAATTCCGTCCAGCAAAGATTATTTCAAATTGTAGAGTTCAGAAAGCTCATTTAAACCATTAATAGCTGTGTTGAATTTTACTATTAGCATGGCTTCTCTTCTTGATAGTTTGGTCTCTAGATCCCCTCCTCTCACATCCTGTTCCACTTTAGAAATCACCGTCCATTTTAGATCTTTTATTGAATGGTTGTGAGTTCTCCAATGATTCACTAATGGTGCATTTTGGACATTTTTGTTAATTCGCAATTTATGTTGAGAAACCCTTATTCTGATTTCTTGGCTCGTTTTTCCTATGTACAATTGCTCACAAGGACATCGAATTCCATATATCACGTTTTTGCTTTTGCAATTAGTAAAGGCATCGTGTTTCCAATAAATGGAATGATGTACAAACAATGTTCCTTCTTCAGTAGAATCGCAGCAGATGCAAGTGCCACATTTGTGATGGCCAAGTATTGGTGGAAGACCTACATAATCTCGTAGGGTATTTTGTTTTATTACTGGCATTGCTGCTCGTACGACTTGATTTGCAATGCTGCGATCTTTTTTAAAGGCAAAAAGTGGATTCAAATTTAGGGAGTGATCTAGATTTTTGATCAAATGCCAGTTTTGATTAATTACTTTCTTCAAAATGTTTGAATTCGGACAGAATGTCGAGACACAAACTATCCTTTCCAAAGGTGGTTTTTCATTTTTTTCTAGTAGAGCCTCTCGTGGAGTCCACCGAGCTCTTTTCATGGCTCTTTTTAGCAATTTTTTGGGGTAGCCTCTTTTCTTCAAATTGTCAAATTGTCAAGCAGTTTGGTTGCATGTAACATGTATTCGTCTTACCCTAAGGAATTGCCATTAGGGCTCGCAGCTATTTTTTCTTAGATGTTTTTGAGGTTTTGAGAAGTCACTAAATTTATGGTGTAGTGAAAAAGAATTAATGAAATTTTTTGATTAAATTGACGGAAAAAGTGGTCTTAAGGCTCATGTTGTTTTCACTCAATATGTCCTATCGCAACTAGATGCGAACAGAAAGATAAGTATCAGTATTGGTATTTTTGTTGTTATTTATCAAAATATAGGCTTGTCCTTACTGATGTAAGCCTTAACCCAGTTTTGGTTTAATTAGATAAATAATTTGTGGTCACGCAATTGAAACTCTCAGATGTAAATTCTTTATGGTTAGGAGGATTTATTTGGGGTGTTTGTTTTAACAATAACGAACTTTAAACCGGTGAATTGGAAAATCGCTGCCCACCTGCCTACCTGCTGGTTTGGACTGCCGCGGAACTGCTCCCTCGTTGTTGGCGGCTCTGTCGCGCCCTGGGCTCTTGTGCTGCTGTGTGTCTCCTGCCTCCGCCATCGCTGCCCTTGCGGCTGGGGACTCCATTACCCACACTGCCTAGCGCCGCACACGCGCACGAGCGCGTATAAAGCTCCGGCGCTCACCTTGCAGAGCGGGAACTTTAAACCGGTGAATTGGAAAATCGCTGCCCACCTGCCTACCTGCTGGTTTGGACTGCCGCGGAACTGCTCCCTCGTTGTTGGCGGCTCTGTCGCGCCCTGGGCTCTTGTGCTGCTGTGTGTCTCCTGCCTCCGCCATCGCTGCCCTTGCGGCTGGGGACTCCATTACCCACACTGCCTAGCGCCGCACACGCGCACGAGCGCGTATAAAGCTCCGGCGCTCACCTTGCAGAGCGGGAACTTTAAACCGGTGAATTGGAAAATCGCTGCCCACCTGCCTACCTGCTGGTTTGGACTGCCGCAGAACTGCTCCCTCGTTGTTGGCGGCTCTGTCGCGCCCTGGGCTCTTGTGCTGCTGTGTGTCTCCTGCCTCCGCCATCGCTGCCCTTGCGGCTGGGGACTCCATTACCCACACTGCCTAGCGCCGCACACGCGCACGAGCGCGTATAAAGCTCCGGCGCTCACCTTGCAGAGCGGGAACTTTAAACCGGTGAATTGGAAAATCGCTGCCCACCTGCCTACCTGCTGGTTTGGACTGCCGCGGAACTGCTCCCTCGTTGTTGGCGGCTCTGTCGCGCCCTGGGCTCTTGTGCTGCTGTGTGTCTCCTGCCTCCGCCATCGCTGCCCTTGCGGCTGGGGACTCCATTACCCACACTGCCTAGCGCCGCACACGCGCACGAGCGCGTATAAAGCTCCGGCGCTCACCTTGCAGAGCGGGAACTTTAAACCGGTGAATTGGAAAATCGCTGCCCACCTGCCTACCTGCTGGTTTGGACTGCCGCGGAACTGCTCCCTCGTTGTTGGCAGCTCTGTCGCGCCCTGGGCTCTTGTGCTGCTGTGTGTCTCCTGCCTCCGCCATCGCTGCCCTTGCGGCTGGGGACTCCATTACCCACACTGCCTAGCGCCGCACACGCGCACGAGCGCGTATAAAGCTCCGGCGCTTCTCCCGCGTCGCGGGACGCGCGCGGGCGGCGCCGGGCTAAGCCCGGGCAAAGGGCGGGCCCTCTTAGGCCCTCAGAGGCCGATAGAGGCTGGGTTGGGGCTGCCCCTTGTAAAGTGACTGTTGGAGTGTTCCTTTTTCCTGCAAACAATTCAGGTGATCACTAGTCGGTTGGTTCGTGCTTTGTGCAGCTCGGTGGAAGAATGTCGAAAGGGTCATCTAAGGCATGCTCAAGGGTTGCGGGTATGGGGACCTTGGATAGTTATTTAAAACAGGCAGAATCTGCCATTGTAAAAGAGATCGCTTCGGTCGAACGTAGACTATCACTGGACCCCATTAGATTACCTGTACCTCTATCACCCGCTGTAGTTTGTTTATCAAATAACACTCTTGAGGATGATGTGCATATACTTGAGAATAGGAATGGCTCTTGCATTAATGTTAGTCCTACAATTATGACACCTCCTTCTACCTTAGTGAGTCCTGCTCAAACCTCTCCTGTAGTTCGTACTAGACAATTAAGAATCAGGTCTAATCTGACTGTTGGTGGGGGTAAAACTGTCACGGGGAAAAGGAAGGCGAAGGACAACCCACAGGGTAATAGAAAACCGGCAAAACTATCTAAGGCTAACAATCCCGCTCCCGGTTTGAATAAAACCACTACCGAGGTTCCTCCCTCGGTTAGTAAGAACCTGGGAGCGGCAGGGAATGATAGCACTAAATTAGCTTTGGGTAGTTTTGCCGATAGAAACAGCGAAAAATCTATGCTAGAGCTCATAAACATTCTCGATGAGCACCTTAAATCATTTACTGCCCCGTTACTGGTCACCCTAAGGCGCATTGAGGAGCGGCTGAATATAATTGAGTCACACTGTACTCCTAAGGTTTCTCTTCCTGGTCCTAGTACCGGAGCAATTAACTCTCTTAACTCTGTTACTACCACGGTTAATAATCTGCTGGATACCATAATCTCTGTACCCCAACAACCAGTACATCATGGTTCGTCCTTGGTTTCTGGCGTAAACCCACTACCTTTAGTTTTAAATCCTATGAGTACAACTCAAATGCTGGTCTCAGGCCCTCAGAATATTGTAAGGGGCCCCGGCTCTTTAGCTAACTATGACAAGAGGGACTCCCTGCATTTACCCGTTGAGGCCTGTCCATATACCATTATTTTAGCTAATGTCCCAAAACTGGAAGGGGATACAAGAGAACATTGGACTTCCCTTAAAAACAAGGCCATCCACTTCTTATCCAGAAAAACTGTTTTGGGACAACATCTTGCTAACAATTTTATGATGATCAGAAGGGTTCCTTGGGTGGGTAGAACAAATAAGAGTCTGACAGGCGATTGTATTGTTATAAGTTTCAGATCTCCAAGGCTGGTTGAGGATATACTGAAACAGGCGGGGTCAGTGAGAATCCAGACGGATTTTGTTAATGTTCTTCCTTTGGGCTTCTTTTATCCTCCTTCTCAAGCTGGACCGCCACTGTGTAACCCCTCTAGAGGTACAAGCTTAAACAACTATGCTGTCCCTATTTCTAATAGATTTGATGCTCTCTCAAATCTAAATGATAACGAATGACTAGGGACATTGGCTGAGTGTAATACCCTAGTTAGTGGGGCAACTGGCTGTGATGAAAATATATTGCAGCCAACAGATGATAGTCTTGACGTATCTACTTTTGGTTCATTGGGCAATTTATTTAGATTGGTCAGTTGGAACATAGCCGGGCTGAAAAATAAAATTGATGACCCAGCTTGGCGGGCACTTATAGGTTCAGGACATATCATTAGTCTACAAGAGACCTGGGATACAGAGAACACTTTGTTCGTTGATGGTTACAGGAGTTTTTTTGTTCCAGCTGTACCCTCAAATGCTGGGAGGGCAAAGGGTGGGCTGGTTACTCTAATCTCCGCTAGTATATCAGGTCAACAGATCCAAATAGACACAGGTTCACGGAACAGTTTTGCTGTAGAAATTTCCTTGTCTGAGGGAGGCGTTCTTTTAATCGTAAACTTTTACAATTCTTTTGAAAGAGTCACCACAACGGATCATCTCTTAGCTTTAACACGCTTTTTGGCGGCCTACAAAGACGCTAACCATAATGACTGTTTTATTATAATTTCGGGTGACTTTAATATCCACGGCTGTCCTGACACTTGTCAGACTTTTGATCCATTAGGCTCAACTGTTCGGCCTTATACTCCCTTCTTTGACGTCGGAGGAAATTCCCACTTTTAAAGGGATTGGTAAACACTCTGTCATCGATTACATTTTTATTAGCTTTGCACTTGGTAACATGATTCACGGTTACAAGGTGATGTGGTCACACTTCAGTGACCATAACCCTGTGGTCCTTAGCATCTCAGAAACTCTTATCATGCCCACTAAAACTTCGGGCAGGACGGATAAATTCAATATCCGCCCCTCTGACCAGAATCGCAGGATTAGATGGAACAAAATCATTCCGGAGGATTTCCATTCTAATTTAAAAAGGAAGGTGGGTTCCGAGATAAATACTTGTTTGAACCCGGATGCCGGCAATAATGAAGTATTAGAGGCTTACTCTGTAATTTGTTCACAAATCTCTGCTGATCTCAGCTGCCCAGTTAAGGGTAATGATAATATCGACCTGGGATGGTTTGACAGTAACTGCTCTCTGGCAAACAGAAGGCTGAAGGCTGCTTTACGTTGTAAACCTATCAACAGGCCGATCATTGCTATGCTGAGGAAAGATTATGATAAAGCCTTGAAAACTAGAAAGCGAGAGATTAGAGAGGAAGCTTGGGTGGAACTAGCTTCCGTGGATGTTCTTAGAAATAGTGCAAAGTTCTGGTCTGTGGTGAACAAACCCTATTTTAGCGACGCTTGCAACGGCCAATTAGATTGCGGCATAGGGGAAGATTTGTGGTGTACCCATTTTAAGTCAGTCTATGAAGGGGTTAGAAATGGGGCACAGTCCCCGTCCTCCTCCGTTGTAAATCAATATACTTTATCGGTTACTAAGACCGAGGTAGTCGAGGCCATTGAAAAGATGACAAGCAACAAAGCCCCGGGCCCGGATGGTGTTCCGGTTGATCTTTATAAAACTGACCTTGAGACTTGGTCTGTGGTTTTAATGAATGTTTTTAATAGGATTTGTGTTTCAGGCATCCCGGATACTTGGTCTGAATCCGTGATTATACCTATTTTTAAAAAAGGTTGCAGGGGGGATCCCAGTTGTTACCGCCCTATCTCCCTCATCGATTCTGCAGTCAAAGTCCTAGGGCGTGTAGTTTTGGGGAAACTAACTGCGTGGTTGGAGGCTAATGAGACCCTATCTTGCCTACAATATGGGTTCAGAGCAGGCCGAGGTACTATAGATCAAAGTCTGAACCTATATTTACTAATAGGCAAATACACTATTGCCAAAAAAGGGAAATTATATCTTGCCTTCATGGACCTGTCCTCGGCCTTTGACCGAGTAAACCGGTCAAAGCTATGGGATCTGCTTCTTAAGTGTGGCATTGATGAAAACATTGTATTTTTCCTGGCTGATTTACATAGGGATCTCACCGCCACCGTTAGATATGACCGCCTGGGCAACTGTACTAGTAGGATTGGAATTTCGAATGGTGTTAGACAGGGCTGTATTTTAGCCCCCCTGCTTTTTACTTTATATATCAATGATCTAGGTGCTGTTTTGACCAAATCGTGCAAGGACATTCCTAGAGCTGGCAAATTTTCCATTCCGGCATTATTATATGCCGATGATGCCGCCTTGCTAGCACGTACTCCTGTGGGTCTGCAACGTTTGCTGGACTCATTTGCAAATTTTATGAAAGCACTTGATCTCAGCGTGAATTTTTCCAAATCTCATGTTATGATTATGGGGTGTAAAGTAAAAAAAGCTAAGAGCTTGTATTGCGAAGGGCATGTTTTATCCCGCGTCAGCAGATTTCCCTATTTGGGGGTTATCTTTGATGATAGTCTTAACTGGTCTCCGCAATTGGCGGCTAAGCGTAATATTTTTGTTAGGTCCACCTTAGCTGTATTGGACTTTGCCCGCAAATTGGGGGTGAAGCCCATGCAGGCCATTTTGAACATTTATGTTGCTAAATGTCTTTCTATAGCAACGTATGGGGCTGATCTATGGGGAATTAAAGATGTAAAAATTCTTCAAATAGTTGAGGACAAATTTTTAAAATCTATTTTATCTCTACCTCAGTCAACCCCTGCCTTTATTGTTCATCAGGAATGCGGGTTAGACCACCTCGTGGACCGTATTGCTCTAGCTCCCATGTTAAAATGGATTACAACCTGGCTAAACCCTGATTTGGAATTAAACCACGCGATTTTAAAGGATTGTTTATCTCTTGAGTATGGCACATCCATCCCCTGGATAAACTATGTCAAGAATTTATCCAGAGAACTAGGTCGTCCAGATCTATTTGATGCACCTGGCAGTCTAACTAAGGGGGATTTAAAATGGGTGAAAGCTGAACATAAAAAACGGATAACTTTAGAAAGAGAAGATAAGGAGCTACTTAAACCTTCAGTCAGGGCTCATCAGTTATTAATCACCTCAAACAGTATTGAACCCTACCTGGTCATTGTTAACAACATGAATCATCGTTTTTTACTTACCAGGTTCAGACTGAACAAATTTCATCTTTTGCTCACCGATTCCCCAGGGTGGTCAAGGGAGAAGGACTTGGGAATCTGTTCTTGTGACGGTTTTTCCCTTAAAGATACAGTGCACTTTATCTTCTTTTGTAAACACTTGTCTCCCATTCGTAAAAAACATATTATCCCCCTTATTAAGGAGAAAGGTTTTAGGCAAGTTAAACCTGCCCTTTTATATTTACAATTGCTGGGATCAACGTGGGAGATCTTTAATATTGCCAAATTTTTAGCAATCTCAATGAGATTAAGGAAGAAAATTTCTTGGACATAATCATTATTTGGGTAAATGAACCTTGTATGCCTTTTTAATTCATTTGTAGTGTTTAATGCTAAATGTTATTTATATTGTATATATTTATATGCTTTTATGGTTTTTGTTATGAAACCGAATAAAGTAATTTTGACTGACTGACAACAATAACGAAACTCATCAGGTTGGGTTAATGTCGGAGAGGCTGTTTGCTCCAGGCTCCTTATTTTTCCATTCTTCTTTGCTCCCCTTGTTCTCAGGTTAGGGATCCCCAAGGAATTCTTCTTCTTCTTCTGGTGCAACTCGTCCCTCACTATAATGCAAAGGATGTCAGTTCAGTCTCTGTGCTCGTTCTGATTTCTCCGTCACCACACCTGTGTGCTTTGTACCCTAAGTTTCAACACTTTGTGCTCTGGTGCAGTGATTGCACTAGTTTTAGTCCTGAGGAAACTCAGGATCGCCTCTCATAGGGGCGCGTGTGGAAACCGTCACTCTATCGGGGTGTCTACTGCAGCCTTCTGGTTGGGTCAGTTGTAACTCGTATGCTTCAGCCTTCCTGTTCGCGTTCCTCACTTCATCGTCCTCTCGCCTAGATTCGTCGTCGCTTTCTTCCTTCACTTCCTCATCCGACTCATTGGCTTCCCTTTTTAGGTCTTGCATGAGCCAGCGCCTTAGCGCTGCACTGGCGAGAGCTTTAGTAAGCGGGGATTTGAAAGTGCAGACTAGTGCTTTTCAGGCCTCCAAATACAGTGTATGTGCGCCGGGCGCGCGCACCATTTGTCAGCCTGCCTAATCACTTTCGCGGCCGCTTTGATGTTCTCAGTGAGCCGCGCGGCCACTGAGAACATCAGAGCGGCCGCGAAAGTGCTCACCATTTGCCACCCCCTCCCTTATCCCACTTTCTGCTTGTTTTCATTGTTGCAGCTGCAGCTCCGTTTATTGTTGCCTCCTGTCCCTGCTGCCACGCTTCATCTTTTATCATTACAGACGCACCTCACGCTCTGTTGCTTGTTTTCCCTTTCCCTCTGCAACGCTTTCCTGCTCCTGGCACTTAAACAGATTCTGTCTCCAGTCTCCTCCATTGCTTAGCATTTTCACATTTTTCTCGAGTCTTGCTGTGCAGGCCCCCCTTTTTTGCATGGACTGTGTTTTTCCACCCCTCATGCAACATCAGCCCCAGCTGTGTTTTTTATGGGGACTGTTCATTAATACACTGTTGCATACACCGCAATTATGTGGATTACCCTAATAGAACATCATGAAAACATTCAACAATTGATTGAAATCCCATCGGGTTGCGGGTGGCGTTTTTCAAACCACCCCTCGACTGTCTAGCAAATAAAACACATAAACTAGAAACAAAAGACAAGCTCCCTTTCTAATCTGCAAAAAGCATATAACAAATGAACCACTACAAAAAACAGACACGCAGCCTTTCATCCGTATGTCCGCACATAGGTTGTACTTTAAATGAAGGGTTAATAAAATACAACAACATTTTGTTTGTGCCTCTGCTGTAGCAAAATGTAAGTGTGCCCTTTTTAGGTCTCGGCTAGCGAAGGCTGCGCTTGTGCAGTCTCGCTCGCGAGACATAATGACTTGGAGAAGAGGGGCTTGAACCCGCCTCTCTTCTCCCCTGTTCTCCATTGGCTGGCCTCTTGAATGCTGGCCAGCCATTGGAGAAGAGGTCCGTCACTCCGAACAGGCCCCGTCCTTTTCGGATTCGGGGGCGTTTTTTTTTTCAACTTTTCTCATTATCGCAGCCCGGCCCTTTTTTCGCTGGTGGGCGTGTTTGTTTTTTTTTTCTTTGCATCCGAAGGTTCGGCCATTTCGTACGCGGCGAGGCTGGGAACGGAGCATTTTTTGTCCTTGGGTGGGCTGTGCTGCAGCTCCTGATGCTCCCGTCCATTGGCTACGATATCTTCCACCCCGGAATGCTTCTCCACGGCTTCCCCTACCCCACACAGCCGCTGAAAGCGCGCCACCTTGTCCGGGTGCTGCAACTCCTCACAGAGCTGTTGCAGCCTCTTCAGCGTCCCCATGTTCCAAATCATGGGGACCGGACTCGGCGCCGCAGCTTGATAACGGCTATCTCCCCTCCGGCCTGAGCTTGTATCCGGGTCCGCCTTCTCTGGCGGGTGCCACCTTTCCATCGACACACCGCACATGCTCGCTTAGTTCAAATAACCCGTTCCGAATCCGACATGCTGGAGTGAAAGAATCATTCTTACTCTTCGCGGTGAAAAATAGCCTGTTTCGTTCGTTTTCATTTCGGTCGGTAAGGGCGCGAAATTATTATGACTGCAGTCCAATATACGGCTCCCATTTTCATGTTTTTTGGCATGGGCCACGATGTGCATACGCTTTACATGCCGTGCTAACATAAAAAAATGCAGAGCTCGCTTTCATATGTGCAACATGGGGGGGGGAGGTTGCTGCATTCGGCGAGTAGTTTTATTTGTGAAGCGAGCAATGCGGGTGGTTACACACAAATAACAGTATGGCTCAGCTGCTGTGTCAATGGCAGCGCACTGTAGCTCACACCGTGGGTGGTTGTCCATCCCGTGTCGTGACCCAGCCGCCCTCAACTCGTTACCCACCAGCTGAGCTCACTGAACCCCTAACCGTGTTGGCTGCCGGCCACCGGAGTGGTTCCTCGCCCAGCTGCAGCAGCCCAGAGCACACCCGCGTCCTCCACTGCACTGCATTGCAGCTTAGCCAAGCCGTCGTCCTTCATAATTTACAGCATTGCTGCCGTGGGAGAATTATAGAGCCCTTGCTTCAAGGCGGCCCTCCCGATTTGCTCCTCACAAAGTAAGTGCCTAGTGGAGCAGTGCTTACAATAGCGAGCAGTTGCAACACAATAGGTCTTGCATTTCGAAGAGGTTCAGCCATTGCAAATGACAATGCCTTTTAATTAAGTATTTTAAAAACCTGCAGGTTTTCAAAACACATACATAAAAGGCATTATGATTTGCAATTCCAATAGCTCAAAGTCTCGGAAATGCAAAACTTTTTGCATTGCAAATGGCTTGTTTTTTTTACTGCAACTGTGGAGATAACTTCCGATTTAATTTCTTCCACAGTGAATGTTTCGTTTTCCAGCTTCCGGTCAGTTACTTGAGACGAGCTTTCCCTACCGTCGGTGTTTAAAGTTGCTCTACTCAGGAAGCGAGGAAAATCGCCCTCACTGAGCTTGTAAAGATTGTTGACTGAGGGACTAGGTACGTGTCGAAAATGTTACTGGGTCTGGAAGCTGCATGTTTTTTGTTGTGTAATACACGAGTAAGTGACACTCAATCACGCTCCTTTAAACACTGGTGAATTCACTTCACTTTAAAATAGTTAAGCGAAATGACAACCATGTCAATTTGACTTGGATGACAAGCTTGTTTTCTGAGAACATGGGCATTACAAAGTTTTCAGGGGTGTGCAATTAGAAAACGGCATTACCAAACAGATCCGCATGCGTAGTGATCTAGTTTTCCATTCCTCTCGGTATTGCAGATACCACCATTGTCATCTTCAGGACTATTCGGTGTGGTGATCGCATATTCTATTTAGTGTTAATTACTCTCACAGCAAATCGTTTTAACAAATGTTTTCAACTAGGAATTGTAGGTGCCTACTTCATTATACATTGTATTGACTGCTTGAGAAAATGTGCAAGTCTGTTTGGATTCGTGGCCATACCCGTCGGATTCAATTATATTGGGTCGACTTGGCATTGCCTCTCATTGGTTTTGTCGTTGGCAGTGTAGCAGCATTTTGTAGGTGTAAGACATTCTGCAGACATGAGTCCGTTTGCATTACTGGAATGTAAGAAAATAAAAGTTTATTAAAGATAATAAAATCCCTAATGTGTATCCGTGCTTTGCGGCAAATAGCTATACCGGTTGTGTTTGTGTATTTAGAGCAGACGATTGTCACGCGATCATACACACCTTTTAATAACTCTGTGTGTGTGTGTGTGTGTGTGTAGGTGGCTCTGTGGGTGGCTCTAGTTGTGTGTGGGTTGCTCTATGTGAGTGGCTCTCTGTGGGTGGCTCTGTGTGTGTGGCTCTGTGTGTGGGTGCAAATGCAATAGGTCTCGCATTTTAGAGTGATTAAGCTATTGACAGTGTAAATAACAATGCTGTTTCTTTAAATGTTTTAAAAACAAAAACATAAACAAAAATAATGTCATGAGCAATGCCGAGACCATTGCATTGTAAATGCTTGTTTTTCTCTGCTGCACGTTAACATTTTACTTTTGAAAAAATAACCTATACAAAAAGAACACAGCATAAGGCTTAGTAGCAATACCAAGCCTATTTACTACTTGAAAACAAGGTTTCTCCCGCGGTGGGAAGCTTCCCATCCTGTGATTAAGGGCATTTCACTGAATCTTTACATTCCGAAAACAGACACAGATGCAAGTCACGAGCGATAGCGATCTTTAGAGCTATGCCAGTGTTCACTTTGAAAGCCCATTGTTTACACATTACACAAGCATTGGCATAGACAATAGGTCTCGCCTTTTTCTACTTCTGTCCCCTTCGCTGCCCCCGTGATTCTGTGCCTTTTTTTCACCTGTCCCCTTCGCTGCCCCCGTGATTCTGTGCCTTTTTCTCCTTCTGTCCCCTTTGCTGCCCCGTGCCACAACCACACACACAACCACAAACACACACAACCACACACACAACCACACACACAACCACACAAAAACAAGCACACACACAAGCACACACACACAACCACAACCACACACACACCAACCACACACAACAACCACACACAACAACCACACACACAACCACACACACAACCACAACCACACACACAACCACAACCACACATACAAAACCACACACACAACCACACCGTCAGTGCACACTTTCACCAGGCACAGACACCATCAGTCGTTAGTGCACGCTTTCACCGGGCACAAACACCACCAGCCGTCAGTGCACGCTTTCACCAGGCACAAACACCACCAGCCGTCCGTGCACGCTTCCACCAGGCACACACACCACCAGCCATCAGTGCACAATTTCTACAGGCACAAACACCACCAGCCATCAGTGCACGCTTCCACCAGGCACACACCACCGGACGTCAGTGCACACTTTCACCAGGCACACACACACACCACCAGCCGTCTGTGCACGCTTTCACCAGGCACACACACACCACCAGCCGTCAGTGCACGCTTTCACCAGCCACACACACCCCACCAGCCATCAGTGCACGCTTTCACCAGGCACACACCACGAGCTGTCAGTGCACACTTTCACCAGGCACACACACCACCAGCCGTCAGTGCATACTTCCACCAGGCACACACACCACCAGCCGGCAGTGCACACTTCCACCAGGCACACACACCACCAGCCATCAGTGCACAATTTCTACCGGCACACACACCACCAGCCATCAGTGCACAATTTCTACCGGCACACACACCACCAGCCATCAGTGCACACATCAATTGTTAATGCATCCACAATTAACTATTGTAGCAATCGCAGCAAGGCGCACTTTACTTTTAAACATATTCATCTAAAGCGCAGCATGCCACCATTGCTACAAAAATAAATACACATTTTTTTGGCCTACAATTTATAGACTTTTGTTGCAATTGGTGTTTCAATATTTAGCAATGTCAATAGCTCAAACGTAATTAATGCGAGACATATTGCATTGCAGACAAGTGCTTTTCAGGCCTCCAAATACAGTGCATGTGCGCCGGGCGCGTGCACCATTTGTCAGCCTGCCTGATCACTTTCGCGGCCGCTTTGATGTTCTCAGTGAGCCGCGCGGCCACTGAGAACATCAAAGAGGCCGTGAAAGTGCTCACCATTTGCCACCCCCCTCCCTTGGCGGCTCGGATTTGTAGCTCAGCACGCTTGTAATAAAGCGGTGGGGTTTTTCGGCTCTTCGTGGCCCAGCATCACGGGTGGCTTGGCATTATCACAGTAATTACAGTCTTTCCCCCAATGTGACCCCTTACTGTAACAAACTGCCCGGCACTCTGCATATCCTTCCCTTTCATGCTTGCATGTTTGAAAGGCTCTTTTTGCCTTGCTGAAGGTACCGTTAACATCCCAGGAAATGCAGTTTAATTGTTCCCAGTAATATTTACAAACAACCGCACTCTTCTCTAAAATCTAGCCGATTTGAACATGTTTATTTAAATGAGGTACTCGTCTCTAAAGCCTTCCTGACTGGAACATGTCTGTTAGTGTATCCATATTAATGTCAACATTTCACTCAGTTTGCAGTCGGTTACTTTGGGCCAGACGAGAGCGACCAGTCTGATCCCAGGTACATAGCACTCAAAGGCTTCTGGAAGGCTGTTAGGTACTGTGGCTCATCTATGTTTGTCTGCATTTAAGCAGCTTCTCTTGTCTCAAGTACTTTCTGACCCTTGTTAAACTCAAAACGTTTATACTTCGGACAGCAGCGAGGTGCCAAGTTTGCTCTTATCCTAATTTTACAAAGCAGGAGTTGTAGCATAACATTTTTAACTCCAGCTCTGACTAAATATCACAGCACAAGAGACCTGAAACACAGTGTGAGGATTGTGACATAATGACCCCTCTGCCCCACATTTCTCACGGCCTTACTTTATTCATTTCGGAAGTGGGAATCACCCCGATATCCCTCCCGCTTTCTCTATCTCTCTCTCTCCCCCTCTCTCTCTTTCTCACTCTTTCCCTTTCTCTCCTCTCTCTTTCTTTCTCTCTCTCTCTCTCCCTCCCTCTTTCTTTCTCTCTCTCCCTCTATCTCTTTCTCTCCTCCCCGTCTCTATCTCTCTCCTCTCTCTCTCTCTCTCTCTCACTCTTTCACTCTCTCCTCTCTATTTCTCTTTCTCTGTCTCTTTCTCCCTCCCTCTTTCTCTCTTTCCCTCCCGCTCTCTCTTTATCTTTCCTCCCTCTCTCCCCCTGTTTCTATCTCTCTCCCTCTCTCTTTCTCTCTCTCTCTCTCCTTCTCTCTCTTTCACTCTTTCTAACCCTCTCTCTCTCCCTCTTTCTCTCTCTAGCTGTCTTTCTCTCCCTCCCTCTCTCTCTTTATCCCTCTTCCCTCTCACTCTCGCACTCCACTCTGTGGCACGTAATAACACGCCACATAATTACACTCTACTAAATGCAACATACACTCCACATAATACCACTCAGTGCCACATAATTACATACCACATATTTACACTCTACTCAATGCAACATAAATACGCCCCGATACCACTCAGTGCCACACAATTGCAAGCCACATAATTACACTCTACTCAATGCAACATAAATACACTCCACAAAATACCACTCAGTGCCACAGAATTACACACCACATATTTACACTCTACTCAATACAACATAACTGCACTCAACATAATACCACTCAGTACCACATAATTACACGTCACATAATTACTGTATTCAATGCAACATACATGCACTCCACATACCACTCAATACTATATAATTCAACGTCACATAATTACTCTCTACTTAATGCAACATAAATACACTCCGCATAATACCACTCCGTGCCACATAATAACATACCACATAATTGCACTGAACTCAATACAACATAAATGCACGCCTTTGGGTCAAGTCGCGCTGTATAAAAAAGCAACAAACAAAAAACGTTTGCAATGCAATAGGTTTCGCATTACTGAATGTTTGCGCTACTGGTGTTGCATTATTATTAGCAATGCCAATAGCTCAAACTTTTATAATACGAGACCTATTGCATTGCAAATGCTTGTTATTTGCTGGTCAGCTGGCTGCATCACCTCCTGCCGGTCTCCCATTGGTCGAGCTTCAGACCTCTTGCTGATGTGTGTCTCAACAACTTGACAATTCTTGATGTGATTAGGTGGAGAAAAGAGTGCGGCCATCTGTGAGAACCGGCGGGTCCGCGACGCCGGATCACACTATTGTGCTGAGAAACCTGCTGTAATAACGGCTTGTCCTGAAGGGATACAAGAACACAGCTTTGAAAAATATTACTGAAAAATACACTTCTATGAGATACATAGATAAATTCTATTGTAATTGCAAAGACGGTTTTAAGTTGGCAGTATGACACATAATAGCAGCTTTGTCAAAGTCAGTACACAAAATACAATTAATGGGAATAACAACAAAGTCAGAGCATTGTTACTTTTCTGATTACATACACTGGTATACGTTGAACACAGGCACTTATTAGGTCTCTTGTGAGATACGGCATGTGCTGGAGACAAATGTTTTTTTCTGTTACAAAAAAACATAAAAAGCATTTAGAGCCCACCTAATACTTAACATTGGTTGGCTTCATCTTCACTACAGCATGGCTAAAAAAATAAAAGATTGACAAAGCTAATAGATCCCACTTTGGCAAGACCTGTTGGCTTTGCTAATAATTTCTAATTTTGGCTTGCACTCTTAAGAGAGTGCATGCTTCTGCCATCCCTCTCCTTTACTCAACTGGGTCGTGAAGTAAATAAATATTCAACTCCACATAATTCAACGCCACACAGTTACGTGCAACACAATTTGTCAAACACACAAATCCACACTGCATAATTCCACTACACACAACAAATATAAACATCTCATAATACCACGCCACTCAATTCCATTCCACATCATTTCAGTACATAGCACATAATTACGCCACACATCATATCACTCCATGCAACATAATTCCACTCTAATCCACATAATTACAGTCCCCAAAATTCCACTCCACACCATACCACATAATTCTACGCCATTAATTCCACATCACACAGCATAATTACACTCCACATAACACCAGATAAATAGACTCCACATAATTACACTCCACTTCATACCACATAATTACACTCAACATAAGTCCACTCCACACAGCAACACTCCACATAAATACACTCCACTCCATGACACATAATCCTACTCAACATTGATTTTGCTCAATGGCACACTATTCCACACCACAACTCCTCATAATTCCATACCCCATATTTCCATACTAAACCACATAGTTCCAATCCACAACACATAATTCCACTACACACTACATATACCCAATCTAGACCATGTAATTCCACATCATGCGACATAATTCAACATCACGCCACATAATTTCACTCCACGCCACTCCAAGACACACAATACCATTACACTGCATCACACACAATCTCACTCCACATAATTTCAATAACTGAATACCACATAATTACTATCCACATAATTCCACTACACACCATGCCACATAATTCCACAACACATAACTGCACTTAACACCACACAATCCCACGCCACACAATTGCACAAAAAACAATTCTACTGCAACCCACATAATTCCACTCCACACATTTGCAATCCACACAATATAATTAAACATCATGCCACATAATTCAACTCCACCGCTCCATGCTACACAATGCCACTCAATGTAAATTAACACAATACAAGAAAATTATACTCGGACATAATTACACTCTGCACCATGCCACATATTTACACTACACATATTTAAACTCCACACCACATACATCCACTCGAAAACACACACCTAAAAGACCTAAAAGACATTAACAATGCCAATAAATAGAAATAACCATGACTTTTCCAAAAGCCATAAAAAATTGAATTACTGAGGTGCAGTGTTCCCGAATAAATTTCCAGTGTTGTATTTCAGCTCATGTCTCCATTCTCCTTTACATAAAAACATGCTGCAACAGTGGAATCTTTGTGCTGGTGTGTGAACCAGGCACATGGTACCAGACAAGAAAGACAAAAGGAAGGCCTTCTGTAGCATCATTCATACTTGGCTTCCACCTACCCCAGCCTCTGCTTGTGCATAACTACAAAACCACCTAAAAAGCACTTCACTTATGTACCTGGGCTGGTAGGTATTTCCTTGATCACATTTTAGCTTGCATTTAATGTTTTAATTTTGTGGGTTTATTTTTTCAATTTAATTTTGAAAACATATGCACACCACATGTAGACAGCAAAGTTTGTATCTTTAGTTTTACAATTGGTATGCTTTCGATTGTTTGTGTCAAGTGAGGGTTTTACAAACGCAGATGCACAGAGCCAAGCTTTGAAAATGTTTGCCATGTAAATTATGCAACATTACAATGTAAAATATGGCAAACTCTCTTCAAAATTCATAGAAAGAGTACTTCTTTAACATGCGTAAACTTTTTTCTTAAATCACATCTGCTTTCCACTGTGTCCCTGATCTGTGTCCCTGATATGTGTCCTATTCATGTGAAACCTCCCTCTGTTCTTCACTCACCACATAATTTGACACCAAACCACATAATTCATCTCAACAACATAATTACACAACACACCACATACATTCAATCCACACCACGCAAATCCACATATTGCCACAAAATTCAACAGCACACCACACAATTAAACTCCACTACATTCGACACCACAAAATACCATTCCACATAATTACACTCCAATAACACACAATCCCACTCCATATAATTCCAATACAGTCAATAACACATATTTACTATCCACATAATTACACTCCATACCATACCACATAATTCCACTACACATCAACTCCACGCCACACAATTCCACATCTTACAATTCCACAACTAACAATTCCAATCCAACCCACAGAATTCCACTACACACTACATACACACACTCCATAACACATGGGTAAAAGGCATTGTCACTTACAACACCAAAGCTCTAGCTCAAGCAAATGTGAGATCTATTGCACTTCAAATGCTCATTTGTTAAGGTGAGGAGGTTTTTAAAACGAAAAAGGTGACATTTAATAAAAATAGAAGCCGGACTACAATTTCACTTCCACAGACGGGCAGAGAATGACTTAAGGACATCTATCACCAATGTAGAGAAACCAGACACTGAGGCGCTAAGGGTAATGAACTTCTAAGTACTAACTAAATTGATTTCTAAAAAGTCTGGTACCTGAAACAGCACTGCAAAACATAAAACCTTGGTGAGTTGGCCCTCTCTAAAAACCAGGGCAAGTGCTAAATTTAGTGAAATCTGCAGGGACAGGGTGGTCGAAGCCGGGACTGTCCCTGGAAATCCGGGAGGCCTGTTCAGCCTATTGTTTTTACATAAAAGGGGAATAACTTCGGTGGTGGGGGGCACAGAAACATGTTATTACACTTGTCTGGAGACGCGGAGGGAAAGACCACTTAAACTTGCAGGTCAGGTGGCTTGGCTCCAACAATAAAGTATCAACCCTTCGAGGGGACAGACAGAGGGGTAGCTCGAACTCTGATGAGTGAAGATAAATTAGGCACTTGAAGATGGCGCCGCCTTTCAGATGTCTATTGAAAATATTCTACAGCCTCCTTTGAGTCAGCCCTGTTTGGAAGAGGCAATTTGTAAGCCACGCCCACAGAGGAACATGTTAAAGGGGATTTTAGCATTTCCTCGAAACCAGGCAGAACTAAACATATCTTGTACAGCCGGTGCATCACTTTTAATGTGGGATAAAGAGACGTACTGGTGGCGCAAGGGGCGTGTAAATAAGCCCCAAAATACTCAACAGGGCGCAGTACACGTGGTAACATACCTATGGTGCTTATGTGCGCGCTGTGGCTATCAGTGAGTGCCGCTGGAAGACGCTTTGATGTGCGAGATGTTGCTCTTAATATTTAATTAGATTAGGAAGAAGGAACAAAAGGGCAAGTTCCATCTGTGGGCACGCGGGCTAATCAAACAAAAGCTGGCTGGGCTACAAAAGCATTTCATTTTAAAAATGTTTACGGAAAAGCCATTACACCGGCCTCCACCGGGTGCTGAAATCTTTGTTGCTGACTCGGGGGAACAACTACAATTATTTTGAAAACTATTGTACGCAGTTGGTAACGCTTTAAAAATAGTCGAGCTGCGGAATCAAGACGTGAATGTATTCGCGATTATTATGTTTTTTGCTGCAAAAGCAGACTATAGTATAGCGCTTTTAAATGCATCAGGTTCATTCACTTGAATTGGTCACATTATCATTCTGTGGGCGGATTCGCGTTGTTCCTTTTAATTTTCAGAACTCGTGAACATCGAAAGGCTGGTGAGCCCGATTACAACATGGCCGTCGCATTAGTGCAGCACATCTGCGATCTATCCACCCGGAACTAGTGATGCCACTTGTTGCTCCGCCTCTATAGCGTGGTGACAGCTTGCCGCATGATTGGTCCAACCCTTCTCCCTTCTGCGTCTCTGCTCTCACTGGGCGGCCGTTGCAGTTTGAATATTTAAACCGATCTTTGAGCGGGTACGACGGCTCGGGGAGTCTGTGGGAGCCGGGTGGGGGTTCTTCTACCGGTGAGTGGCAACCGGGGCCGCTTCGACGGGGAATAGGAGAGATCACGGAAGCAGCGGGATCCCCACCAGGTAATCTCACGGCATCTTAGAACGGTCTATAAGAATAGGGTGATAAATACTGCAGTCCTAACGGCGCCATGTCCTATCGTCCCAAAGGATAATTGCCCATCCTGATAAGAATTGGCATGCAGTATACATGGCAAATACAGCAGAGGAAAGAGCCTCATGCTTTATTTGTGTCACTGTAAAGATCATATTTATGTTGACGAAAGCACATCTGAGGTTTAGATAAAGCATTATTGATCACTGCTTCAAAATCGTAGCGACGGTGCTTTGTTACGAAAACATTAGACGGTCGCGAGCTTTTCCATTAAATGCATTGGTATAATTTGAAGCTTGGCAGTAGGGTTTTACAAAACTTAACCATAAAATATGTAAACCCTACTGCTAAGCTTCAAATTTAAATCTCACTGGAGCATCTTTACATAAAGAAAGTGTTCTCTAAGCGTCTTTCTTGAAAGCTTCCGCTAATGCATGAGATGTAAATTAAGTATTTGAATTCGAAAAATTGTATGCAACCCAGCGTTAAAAAATACTTTAATCTTCCTGATGGTATGTTTTTTGGGGGTAGGATACCAGCGTGTCGGAGTTCGGTATTGAGTTTCGGAATGGTTCCCAATTTTTTTGCCCAGTGTGGTGCTTTTTAAAGTTGCTGAGCTTGATCATTCTGCTGCTTCTCGTTTCATCACTTTTATGATTTTAAGGCGCATGATACTATCATCGATTCTGAACAGACATTGCTTGGCATGTGTTATATTCTATGTCTCCTAGTTGTGTCGTTTGTGAAAATCTAAGCAGCACAACTTTGGCACCCATATCTTTTATTATAAAGGCTTTCAGTTGCGGATAATGTATGCTGTCATGAAAATGCTGAAGCCTAGTGCGTTCAATTAAGCCTTTAACTTCTTTGTGTTACACATTTATTAAGCTCATATGTATTCTCGCCTAAAAAGGAATTCGTCAGTGCCTGTTATCTTTCAGTGTTATATTTCCATATTTAAAAAAAATCTACAATGATAAATCTAAATTTCAATTGTTCTTCTTATTGACAGTTTGCTGCATGCGCTCAGAAGACTGACCTATGTTTATATCGTTTCCGTAACTGACCCTCTCCCTCCCAAACGTATTCCTCTATACGGAAAGAGTTAAACTTACACCCACAGACCTCCAAACAGTTTACTGATACTAACGTTATCTTATTTGTAGTATATCTCGCGCTTAGGTTTATTTTTGCAGATGTACTGTAGATTGTTGCCATCATGCCGTGGCAGCTGCTAGGCACAGGATGTTGTGGTATACCTCAACTAGTCCTATGTGCTGGGCGTTTTCTGTTGACTGAAGCTTCCATGGGTGCTACAATGCTGTAGCTGTCTGCGTTTATAAAAGCTGGAGACGCATTTGTCTACAAAAGCCAGACTATTGCCTTTGAGAATCCCTGTGTTTTGGTATAGTGGTGCTTTGTAACCAGTTTCGGAAAATTGTTTCACTTGGATTAAATGAGTTGCAGCTAATGCGGGAAGTTTTTGCATAGGCAAAGGAGCGTTTAACTTTACCTGGACTGAGATGTCAATCCGCTATAAGGAGGCCATCGTGACTTTATTTTTGCAGATTGTTGTGCTTCTATCTTAGAACGGTTTCTGTTGCATTGCTGAAGAAAAGATAAATCACCTGTTCTAGTCGTCGCCTTAGTTTTAGGCTTGGGCAGAATTGACCACTCCATGGAGGCATGGCTGATGCACTGGTAAAGGATCACTTTCTATGTAACATAACCCCATTTTAAAAATCTATTTTTAGGAAACAAAAGTGAGCAACTGTAAATGGCATAGTTAACTAAGCAGATTTCCTCGAGTGAATGCCTTGTGATCTTTCCTGTTATTCATTGGGTCTGAGTAGCAAATCCTTTTAACAACACGGACTATCAAGCCAAAAAGCATCTTACACAAACAACCTCACTGAGCTTCATTATGTGCAACATGTCTAGTAGCACTGTGCCATAACTTAGAAAACAGGGATTACTATTTTCCTGAAAACTACAAACCAGAGCCCGCAAACCAAAAACATTTACACTACAACTTTAAACATCCTGCCTGTGTCAAAACATGTTATCATATTTGGTAGATGCATGTGTTATCAACAATGAAATGGGTGAACATTTTCCACTGAGACAACAATGGCCTACCGGCAGGGTTGACTTCAGCACTGCTGGAATGTTGCAGCACTGTATGCCACTTCCCCTCTATACCTTTCTACTCTGCACCGTTCTAATTTGTCAGTGCACTCTACCCTGCTCCACTATGCACCACTGCACTCTAGACTACTACTACTCTATGCCGCTGTACTCTACGCTACTACTCCACTCTATGCCTCTTCACTCTGAAACAATCTACTGTACGCTATGCCAACTACTCTGAATTGTTCGAGGCCAGAGTATAGTGGTGCAGTCTCCCACTTGCCAAGGCAAGTCAGATTTTATCAGGTAGAGCCATTTTTTAGCACTGGTCTGTTCTGGCGAGTGAACATCATCTGGAAAGGGACCGGTGTTCTTTTCATTCAGAAAGTGACTGAGCAATAAAGATGCCTTTAAATCCTTGTTTTTATCTTGACACATTTGCTATATGTTCAAGGAAAGAGGTTAAATGTCAGTTTCTTTTACTAATTGCTGCTTGGAAATGGGGTTTATTTTACATTCTTACTACAATTAGAGGTTTTAGTCAAATATGCTGTCTGACAATCCCTGTGAAACAAAAGGCTGTAAAATGAGTTTTTTCAAAATCGGCATTTAAATAGCTTGCAAAGGAATAGTACAAATATTTCAAAAGATTGTATCACGCATGCGTTTAGCATTCGTGCCTTTTTAATGCCAGCATTAGAACAAACTTGTTACGAGTCTTTCCTTTTGTGCGCAAGTCGTTACGACTTGTTTTAGGGGGGTGCTGGACTTTGGATTAGTGTCATTTACTAAGCCAACTCCAGTCTGAACAACAGTAGGGAATGTGTTGGACTTTAAATCCAACACCATATGACCAGCTGTGTCCCCATCTCCCCCCTGGCCCTGCATGTTTTGTTAAGACTTGCGTACTAAACAAATGCGTGCTAATGACACGTTTGTTCTATTGCTGGCACTGTAAAGGCACAGCATGTTTATGATTCCTGCGTTGTGCTAAAGGATGTTTCCCATTCCAAACTATATTCGGAATTACGAAAGCAATTTTTTTTTTTTTTAGTTTACAATTGTGATTCAAACAAAGATTTAAATATGAGCAAAACGAATCGGAGCACTTTACTTTGTGGTGTTCAAATGACAATGTATAGAGAACATTGTACACTATATAGCTTTATCAGTAAAACCGCATGTCTGTGGGAAATTTTGTAGCCATTTCAATGTAAAATCTGATTGCAAATTGAGTGTGCTACTACTTCACACGGTAGTTGTGTATTTATTGAAAGTGATGGGTCTTCAATATGATTTGAGAAACATGCCTGCCCCGCCTTGATGACCATGCTGTCTATCATGTATGTGGATAGATTTGTATTATATGGAGCAGATTTTTGTCTATTATATCAAACTATTTTTTTTTTTTTTTTTTTTTGTACAGCAGCCATGATGAGCTATCATAAGTGAAGATGGCTCCATGAACTTGTCCAGGATCACATTAAGGCCTCAAACAATTTACTACCCCACTCGCAATTGCGAGTAAAATATGATCAGTTTGAGCTATTTTTTAGCACCTACTAGTCCCATCTGGGAGTAAACTAAGGCTGGAAAGTAACAGGTGTTCTGTTAATTCAGAAAGTGAATGAGCAATTATTTTGACCACAATCGCATAATTTGAAACCAGTTTATGGGTCAAGAGCATTACGTAAAGGAAGAGTAGATTATTTAAGGCCCTAGACCTGCAGGTCTAGAAACATTTTTATGATTTTTCACAGTCTAATACTTTTAAAACCTGCTATGCCACTCTATTCTTCTCTGTACTCCTCCTGTCACTGCACTCTGCGCCACTCTACTTTGCGAAATTCACTCTACTCTACACAGTTCTACTGCACTTTATGCAAGTACACTCTGAATCACACTACGCCACCCTACTGTCAATGCAGTCTACATCACTGCACTGTTACCAATCTGCTTTAAGCCACTGCAGTCTGATGCTCTTGTCCACTTAACGCCCTACTCCTCTCTGCCACACTACTGCTTTTCTATGCCACACTACTACTTTTCTGTGCCACTCTGCCACACTACTACTTTTCTGTGCCACACTGCCCCCTTTATGACGTTCTACACCACTTCCTGCCACTTCACTCTCCTACACGGCTCTGTGCCGCTCTACTCTACAACGCTCTGTTCCTCTCCTACACGGCTCTATGCCACCTACATACCAGTGCCTTTACCTCACTAACTTGTAGCCCTGCTGAACAGCAGCCACGCTGGTGTGCAACATGGCTAAAACACATTGGCAAAGCCAATAGTTCTTGGAATGGTGAGACCTGTTGGCTTTGTCAGTGCTCGTTTTACTTTGAAAATTGTTGACCTAATTGTTCACTGTTTCATGTCTTAAAGGCAATTAGTATACAAATAATTGTGTTTTCTTACTTAGTTGGATCATTCATGGGGTCTTTGAATGCCAATTTGGGCTTGGGTGAAATGGATTATGGGGGAGTAGTAAAATCTGTGGGCATCAACTGCACAAGCTCTCAGATTGTGACCATTTTAATCCTAGCGAAGACAACTACTACCTGCTGGATGAGTGGAACAATACTCTTGGTTCAGTTACCGATGTACTATGAAAAGACATTTGCTTGACAAAGTTTGGATGTTGAGTTGTATCAAAACATTGACAGAAAAACTAGCGCTATTAATCTGTGATCGTGATCTGATTTTTAACGCTTTTTTTTAAATTACAATTTTAAAAAGGAAGTTGCATAAGTAAAACTTGTTTGCTGATTATCATAAAGTTGCGAATCCCTCGTCTGTTTCAGATGTAGCACAAAGTTATGATAATTAAAGAATGTCCAGATATTTAGCAGAGCCTTTAGTCCTACCTGGAACCAGGATATGTTTTTTCAGGTTTTCTGTAGGAAGTTGACTCTATGAAATATTAAAAAGATATGTATCATGTGAAGAGTCCAGGGGTTCTTATGAGTGGACGGGTACTTGCTATGGCAATCCCAAGGTGCTCTGCTAAGGGACTAGTGTGGTCGAGCAGCCTTAAACTTATCACAGAGGAGTGCAAGACATCCAAAAATGCACATAATAGTCGATAAGTGAGACACTCTACTTAAGGAGATCCACACCAATTTATAAAAATAACCTGTATCTTTATATATTCGTTGGTACCAGAAACAATTTGTTCAGTACGGGTAGAGTTAAAAAAGTTAACAGTGCATTTTCTGTAGGCCTCAATGTTATACTATGGAAGGAAGTCAATTCAGCATTTAAGTATATAGTGACTTGCGGGACCCTTCTCCAGCAGTTAAGGTGAGTGGTGGGCAAGGTTCAAGGCAGCTTTGTTCATGGGTGCAAAACAGCATCTGGTGCCCAATGTTATCCTATGGAGAACGGTAGCTGGGGAAAAAAGGCTGTGGGCTTCAACTGGGGGACTAGTCTGGCTGAACCAACGGCGGATTCAGGTCTTTGATGCTCTAGGCATAGGAACACAGTTAGTCCTCTTCTCCATGGCCCAGGTGCGATAGGTGCAGAGTTTCTGGTTTTTCTTACCGGGAGCAATCTCGGTAGAGGGGGTTTGAATGAAGAGACTGCAGGCGATGTCTGAGAGTCCACAAGTGTTGGGCTCAGTCTCTGGAGGTCTGGGGGACCATGCTGATACAGGCCACTTCAACTCTGGCTTGGAGTGATGGGTGCAGTGGTGTCCTCAGGCGTCTGGTTTCTGTGGTCAGAGTCCTTACAGGTGTCTTTGGATCCCTGCAGGGAAGTAGGTCGGCTGCTTCTCGGGAGGTCTTGGTTACTGGGTGAAGTGCTGGCAGGTCTCTTGGGCTTTGGTGACTCAGCAGCTGCAGGACAGTCTACTTTTAGTGCAATTGGTGAAGTCAGCAGGCAGTCCGGCATGGTTGGCGCAAAATCAGTTGCTTGATCTTCTTTTCTTGCAGGATACAACTCTTCACTTCTTAACCTTTCAGGTCGACAGGATCTAATTTCCTGCCAGGGGCTCCCCTAAATACTGAAGTTGGGGGAGTGTAGGGTAGGAGCAGATCTACTACTTACCCTTGGGGTCACTATAGGCCCCCTCATGACCTCTTCCTTTGGAAAGTGGACATAACCTTATCCCAGAGTTCCGAAGTGTGCAAACCCAAAGATGGCTACTTCTAAAGTTGTACCCAAATCAGGCTAGGCCACCTTAGGGGTGGTACTAGCCTGGGGGTGGCCACGCCTAACTCGACTAGCTAACTTCCTGTCTGTCCCGGTGCCAAAGGACTCTGGGAGGAAAAAAGGGTCCGGCCTCCTCTCCTGTTGGGGTAGCCAGATTTTTCATTTCAAAGGCGGGAGTTTCTTTGAAGGTTGCTGGCCTAGGAGTGCTAATCAGTAGATCCTCCTGAGGGGGACGGAACGTTAACACCCGCGTCATGTGAAGGCTTTGTTTCTGACCTCCTGAATGCAAAGGCAGTCACCCTGGGTGGTCAAATTGATCGGGTGGCAGGCTGGCAGAGACCAGTCAGCCAACACTAAAGACTTGTAGGTTTTCAAGGGTGGTCTCTAAGGTGCCCAATGGGTGCATGTATTCACACATCCACCACTGGAATCGGTGTGGGTTTGTGAATACGAGACGTTTGATACCAAACGTCCCTATTTTCAGCAAAGCCATCATGTAGTTTGGGTATATGCAAAAAAACAAGGGCACCCAAAGATATTGGTCAGGGACTTTGGGAACTTGTATGTTACAGGAAACGGTGGTCCCTGAAAGCAAAAAGGATAATAGTACAATGAATATAGCCTCAATCAGTACTATATTTAAGCCAGTGTCCAGCCGGACAGAGGCACTTTTAATATACAATATTTTAGAACAGTGGTACAGAAAATGTAAGTTAAGTCTCAGTGGGATACAAGCCTGTATCCTAAAACTTACATATCGCATAGAGAACAAAGTACGAAAAAGGCTCCGGCAATTTCATGGATGTTTCTGTCAGATACTTTAGGTGGTGAAACATCAAAGATACAAAGGGTCACCTTCACAGTACTTTACAATAAATAGAATGTGTAAGGCTGACAACTATGTCGACGGCGTTTCAAGGAACGTTCCGTGGCCGAATACGAACTGAGCCTTGCGGTAGGGGTGAATTAAAATGACTACATTCAGTGTTTGGGGGCTGGGGCATGGCACACATAAATGTGTCGGGTCGTGTTTTTTTTACTTTTGTCTGCACCAAAACACGCAGCATGTAATGGCAGGACTTCATGTGTTTGAGGGGTCCCTTAGGGTGGCACAACTCGTGCTGCAGCCCTTGGGGGGTCCCTCTGTAGTATCCCCGGGTCTAGGTACCAGGGGGCGCTAAAGGTATTACCAATTGGGTGAACAATTGTACAGTTTTGGGGAAGAACACTGGTATTGGGGACCTGGTTAGTAGTAATCCAGTACACTTCAAAGTTGTGTAAGATGCCAGGCAAAAAGGGGTAGGGGCAGTGCAATTACATTGTTTACATTTCATTTGAAACCAATTAAAATTGCGCTCTCCATGCCCCCTTGGATAAGTAGGAATGGATATACAATGACGGTGAACCTGGTAAAACAAGTTATGGAGCTTTGTTAAGGATTCTCATAGCAAATGCTGGTGACAGTTTAATTTTCTGTACAGGAGAACCAAGCGTTCTGTCTATGTTAAGTATATTTCTGTTTTGTACTGCAGTATTTGGTTGTGTTTATCAGAAAAATCTCTTGTGCACAATATAAACAAGCATTGAAAATGCAATCGGTCTCGCGTTTGAGTTTGAGTCATTGGCATTGTAGCTGGCAATGTAGTATGGAGTGTATGCATGTGGTGAGTTGAATTATGTGAATTGTATTGTTTAATTGTGGGGAGTGGATTTGTGATGTGGAACTGTGGGTAGCAATTATGTGATTAAATTGGCTGTAATTATGTGGTGTGATTGTTTATGGAGTGTAATTCTATGGAATACTATTTTGTGTTGTAGAGTGGTGAATAGTGGAGTTGGTGTGCGGTTGAATTTTGTGGCACCGTGTGGAATTGTGTGGTGTGGATTGGATGTATGAGGTGTGGTTTTTAATTGAGTTGTATTGTGGTTTGGTGTTTAATTATGTGGTGTGGATTGGAAATATGTGGAGTTAAATTGTGTGGCATGTAATTGAGTGGCTAGCTTTTAACTTTTTGATGGAAAAAAACAAAAGGTACGTGCTAAGTTCCAGATCTGTGTGATAGTGTTGAAAAAAAAAAGTTAGAGCTATTGGCGTCGTAAATATATCTTACTATGTTATGGAGTGGATGTATGTGGTGTGCAGTGGAATTATGTGGGTTGTAATTGTTAGGTGTGGCATTGTCTGGCGTGTAAGTGTGTGGAGTGGGTTTGTATCGTGGAATTATGTGGCATGGTGTGTAGGTGTATTATGTGGATAGTACTTATGTGGTTTAGAGTGGTCTGGAATTATGTGGAGTGTGAAGGAGTGTAACTGTTATATTTTGTGAAGTGGTATGTAGTGGCGTTTGTCGTGCTGTTGAATTTTACAGTATAACGTTGAATTGTAAATTGGGTATGTGGTGTGTAGTGGAATGATGTGAAGTGCAATGTGGCTTGGTGTTGAATTTCTGTGTTGTGGAATTGATTTGTGTGGAGTTGAATAGTGTGGCATGAAATAGTGTGGTGAGTGGAATTATGTGGCATGGTATGGAGTGTTTATTTTCAATGTTATGTGGTATAATCTGGGGTGTATTCATGTGGTATCGAATAGTGTAAGTGGCGGTGAATTATGTGATGAGTGGCATTATTTGGATTGTAATGTTGCATGGATTGCAGTTGCATGGTTGTCACCAGAAGTAGCTTGTTGCACTTCTGTCTGCCTCCATCCAGGTCTATTGCGATGCCCAAAGAACACTGCACAGTTGACTCTCAATCAGGAGTGGCAGGAAGTTGTGTAGAACGTCATGTTAATTAGGTATAGAACACCTCTCAGTGGAGTGGGTGGGATTAGAACGCATAAGTAGTGTATCTGAGAGCGGGTCAGGGTTGATGCTGAGGTGTACAGGTATGCATATTGGGTAAGAGGAGGAGATAGGTCGAAATACTCTAAACAAGCATTGGCATAGCCATTAGGTCTCGCCTTTGGGACCTTATAAGTATTTAATTATGCAGCACAATATCCTTGGTGCAACATCAACTGTTGCATAGCTAAACACTTATAAGGTCCCAAAGGCGAGACCTATTGGCTATGCCACTGTTTGTTCTGATCTGTGGTGAATGTGTAATCTTGCACGCCTGGCATTTGAATATAGTTTAACTTGATCACCTGGGAGGAGCTCAACTGTGGCGCTCGCGTATGGTAACATTTAAAAATATAGTTTTTTTAATTAAGAAAAACCAGAATATGGGTGGACACTGCTGACACTGGGGCATCGGAGGCACTGCCTCAGCAGAAGTCCACTAGCCAGAGTTAGTTTGCCTCAAGTGCGGCAGAGATTTTTCACTGAAACTGCTCTGCTGCAATGACGGTGGCAGATTTATAGAAAATGAACGTTTTGGGCAGCCGCCATGGCATGGCTGATCCATCCAAAGTAGGGATGTGTTTTTTTTAATTAGTACACTAAGGCCCCTGAAATGATAGTTTTCTCCCAGCACATATGGTTCGTTTTCTCCTCCTAAGGCCTGGCATGTCATGCGTGAGGGGGAGGAGCTAGAGTGGAGTGCAATCATGGTGTCGTATATATTTTACGTTCAGCAAACTGTGCTATTAATGTCTGGCATTTCCAACCAGTTGCGTTTAAAAAAAAAAAACACAAAAAAAACATTTAACATGTTGCCACCCAGAAGCATGTCTTTCAAAACCATGACCTGTTTTTTTTATTTATTTATTATTTTTTTTTTTTTTCTTCTAAACTTGTCTTGTGGGCCTGAAAGCAGACGTGAAACAGACATCAATACTTACACGTTCGGCCTCCTCCTGGTTCCCATCGCACCAGCGCTGGCAGGGAGTCCATAAATATTTGCACATGGAGTTACACTCTGAGCCCTGTTCCGCGAGCCCATAAATTCACATGTGCGTGGAAGGGGTCAACCTGGAATTCTAGCGCAGTCTTTGGAAGCCAGGCCCAGCAGCTTAACACCCACTCCCAAAATGTCTGCAGGGCCCAGCCGCCAAATGTGCTGACGTATTTCTTCTTTAAAAATACTTGGACGAGTGCTACGGAATAAAGACACATGAAATTAATTGTATTTTTTCAGATTTTCTCTCAAATTCGAACCAGGGAGGGTGTGCTGGCAAAGGCGTGCATTACCCGCTTTGAAGTTTTCTACCATCTGTCTCTGAGCTCTCTTGTTTCCATAAAGCGAGTTCAGCTCTTGGTTCAACTGGAATGCAGCTGCAGCGTCCCGCGATTGGTGCACACGCTCGTGTGAAATCTGACACAACAGATGGCACACTGCGCGCCGCTGCTCATCACCGCAAGCCGTGGGCGGATACATTCCCTGGCAAAGGTGGGACATGCACCCGCCTTTGCCCAATTGCGTGCTGTCTTTCCTGTCTATTTGGAAAGACTCACGCAAAGCCCAATAGAAATAAAGCCTGGGAAAAAAACACGCACAAGCGTGTTAAAAGTCCAGAGTGATTCCAAGAGGTCGTTTTCCTAGAGCAACACATGCGTGCTGCGCTAGGCTCGACCTAAAAAGCCTGGAAGCTAGTCTGGCGCATTAGTGAAACAATTGCCTTGAAAGGTAATATCAGATTCTGAATTACTTTAAAGAATTGTACTTCAACTGCAGAAGGAGAAATACCAGAACTGTGAAAATGTGTTCAAACCGTATTAGCAGTAATAAAGCAGTGTAATTGGTTCACAGAAACGGAGCAATGGAGTGTTCAGATGTGAGGGCCATAGGGCTGGATTGGGATGGGGGGGGGGGAAGGAGGCTACAGGAGACGGAGCGAGTGAACAGCTGTATTATAAACACCGGACACGCATGCACCTAGACTTCAGACAAATCTGTTTGTGAAACTCATTAATATGAATGGGGCGTTTTTTGCTCTGCATACCAAACGTAGCTGCTAGATAACAGAATACAACGCAAAACCGGCGTAGTTCAGTAATGTTTACAGCTCACTTGTGCTTCAAAGGAGTGGAGGTTATTGGAACAGACGAGTCAGTACTGCTTCCTGTGAGATCACAGCGGGCATCTAACCAGGCTCCCATGTACTTACCAGCCTGCCTCTTGTATGAGGTACAGCTGAGCATTTAATTTGTCCACTGTAGTGTCAGTCGATGGGCACCTGCACCCCTTTGCTACATGCTAACGTGCTGCAGTGTTCATCCAAGTAAAGCAACTTTGAATAACTTAGGCGCCCTCTGAAAAAGGCTGATTTCTAAGAACATGCCTTATAGGACCATTTACTGAAAATGTGCTCGGTGCCTAGGACCCAGTGAGAACACAAGTGCTTATGAGGACTGCTATTACCGACTGAACAAAGCAAACTCAAAGTTTGAAAATGCAAATGTCGTGAACTGTGCTGACACACGAGCTGAGGCAAACAAAAACAAATGTGCATAAAGGAACCTAAATGCGGGCAAAAAAGACAAGTAAGGCCACATGTAACTGGGACAGTCTTCTGGGAGGGTCCGAAACACCAAAAGGAGAGAATAATTATGCCTACTTGCCAAACAAAAGCAGACATTTGTGAAAGACGCACACAGGCAAGAATGGCAGGCCCTTCAAGCCCACAGTCTACTCTAGATCAGTGGTCTTCAAACTTTTTAATCCCCCCCCCCCCCCCCCCCCCATATCTGCATGAACAGATATGCCCCTATAATATTGGCATCAATTCCTTAATATTGTAAGTGCCAGTAAAGCCATAGAGTATATATGGGCTGGAAACTCGACAACTCAATTTCCACAGCATCATGATGGCTTTACTGAACACAGTAGCGTTTGTTACCAAACTACTCCTCAATAAATCCACACGGATGCCAGTGTGTGACTCATTGTACACAGAGGACACTTCCGAGGTGCCTTCCTAAAAACCTAACAACCCTGGTGTGGTCTTTGACCAACTGTAGGCAGCCAGGCATGTTTTTGGACCCTGGGTAGAGAGCCCCAGCTTTCTAGGACCAGAAACAATGCGCATCCTGGGCATAGGTGTCTCACCAACCTCTCCCGCATGTGCCAGTGCTCGAAGCTTCAAAGGCCTGCTGCCTTTGTAATGCACCCCCTGACCTCTGCTGTCAGTAGCAGATGGCTGCCCACGGTTTACACCCTCATTTTGGGCAATAAAACCAGCGGGAAAACTTAAAATAGGTGCCCACCTCTGCCAACTCCACCCCTAAGGTGGGAAAGGCGGGGCACATCTTTCAGTCCCTGCAGTCTTGAAAATGGGGTGACCCCTCCAATCCGGGCTAGGTCTAGCCCTCCTTCCACTGCAGGGTGACCTAATAGATGGTGTAGTCACTCCAGGTATGGTGCCCTTTGGCCCTACCTGCTACACTCCTAAAATGCCCCTAAATCTGGTATTTAGGTGGCTCTTCGAGGCCTAGAAACTAGAGCTGTGGTGACCTAAGAAGAAATCCCTGCAGAGAAGACTGAAGAACCAGTACCATGGAATTGTGTGCTAATGAATGTCAGATCGCTGGTGAAGCATAGCCTGGAATGCTGTTTTTTCATGGAACAGCATCAGATTAAAATGGCTTTTATTACAGAAGCATGGACTAATAGTGCATCAGGCCCTGACATTGTGAAGGCCCTCCCTGCTAACTTTGTTTGTTTTACGCTGGACCGTCCGTCAGGAAGGGGGGGTGGGCTTGCTGTGATTTATCACAATAGTCTGGAGCCTTTATTCTCTACAGCGTCCAACCAAGCATGTGAGGTTCTTTCTATCACTACCCGCCTTTCCCCCCAATAACACGTTCAAAGCACTTTTGATCTACCGTCCCCCTGGGCCTAGAGGTACATTCTTGGAGTCACTCAGCATCTTGGTAGAGGATGGTTTCTGCGCCCACTTGTTCACCGTTCTGGGTGACTTCAACTTTTACCTGGATGACAAATTAGATCCAGATAGTAAGCAATTGCTGGACTTTATGGATCGGGAGGGCTGGAACAAAGGGTGGTGGGACCCTCGCACATTGCCGGGCATACTCTTGATGGCATATTTACAAACAGGCCGGATCTTGATATGGTGGAAGTCTTGCCACTCCCTTGGTCCGATCATGCCGCAATAATTTTCACACTTTCAACAGGGACCCAGACGCAACTGAAGACCAAGCCTAGGGAGAAGATTGTGACCCGAGCTTGGAAAAAGATAGATGGGGCAATTATGGGTAACTACCTAAAGGCCAATGCCCCTGGTACCCCACTGGATGTAAATAAAGCTGCAGACTTGTATTCCAAATGGATCGAGAGGGCCTGCGATAAATTTGCCCCTGGTAAATCTGTTTCGCCCAGAAGGGCCTCGCCCTCGGCCCCGTGGTTCTCAGATTCTCTACAGACCATGAAATCGGACTGTAAGAAACTGGAGAGAATATGGCGGAATGGCTATTGTCCAACTAACAAACAAAGATATAAAAATAGCCTCTCTATTTATAAAAACCGAATACAGGAGGCAAAAAAAATATATTTTACGGAGCAAATAGAGAGGCGAGCTCATCCTCCAGAGAACTGTTCAAAACTATAACTAAGCTCACGATCCCAGTTGAACCAATTTCATCGACTAGCTCTGTTCTTTGTGAGACTTTGGCCACTTTTTTTCAGAATAAAGTGGCGGGAATTTTCTCCTCCTTTTCCGAAGTCTACAATGATGCCGGAGAGGCTGTTCAGAGTACGATGGTCGGGTCAGCTGAGACGCAGGATAGATTAAGGGGCTTTAGCCCGATACAATCGGAGGAGGTCAAGGATCTCTTGGTGGCGGCTCGCTCAGGAGCCCCCAGTGACCCATATCCGGTGGCGGTTCTTCAAAGCTGTCCAGAAGTTATTGCCGTCACGCTTACCCCACTGTTCAACTCTATTATAGAGTCCGGTATCTATCCTATAAGGTGGAAGGTTGCTTCCATCTTACTTTAATAAAAAAATTCTCTCTGGAAAAGAGGGACCCTAATAGTTATAGACCTATCTCGCGGCTCCCACTGCCAGCAAAACTATTAGAGAAGGCCATAAACAGGCAACTTACCTCTTTCTTGGAGAGATCTAAGGCCCTTGATCCCACACAGTTTGGGTTTCGTGCTGGGCACAGCACGGAACTGGCCCTGATTAAGGCGATGGAGGAGATCAGAGCGGCGGTGGATCAGGGGGGTGAGGCGGTCCTGATCCTGTTAGATCTGTTGGCGGCCTTTGACACGGTCCATCATGGAGTTATGATGGACCGATTGGCTTTGGCTGGGGTGGAAGGCACCGCCTGGAACCTCCTTGAAGTCTTTTCTGGCCGACAGAACCCAGACAGTGGAATTGGGAGCAGAGGGATCTAAACCTTTTGCCCTCCCCTGTGGGGTTCCGCAAGGGTCATCCCTGAGCCCCACTCTTTTTAACATTTATGTGAGCCCTCTGGGAGCCTTGATTAGATCGTATGGCCTCAACTCACCTTGTACGCAGATGACACGCAGATCATGTTATCAGTACAAAGAGGGTCCCAGGTGGATTTGTCAGCAAGGTGTCACGATTGTCTTAAAGGCATCGCAAGTTGGATGGCCGCTAATTGCCTGAAACTAAATGCTGGAAAGACCGAGGTGATGATATTCAGAAATAATCCTAATATCTGGACTCCAGCTATGTGGCCTGACGCTTTGGGGAAGCCTCCAGTGCCCACACCCAAAGCTAAGAATCTGGGTGTGATTATGGACCAGAATCTGGACTTTGGAGGACAGGTCAGTGGAGTGGTTTCGTCCTGCTTTCATATCCTCAGGATACTGAGGAAAGTAAAGGCATTGCTTCCCACGGATGGCTTCCGGCTAGCAGTTTCAGCTCTCATCCTGTCACGTCTTTACTACTGCAATAGTTTGTACCTTAATTTGAAAAAGAAACACCTGTACAGACTGCAGATGGTGCAAAACGCGGCAGCGAGACTGTTAGGCATGCCTCAGTCCGTGAAGGAATGAGGAAACTTCATTGGCTCCCGATTCACAGACGCTCTCAATTTAAGGCCTTGTGTACGGTTTTCAGGGCACTGAAAGGCACTGGCCCAGAGTTTTTGAGGGATTGTTTCAAGCGGTATGTGCCGGGGAAGGCATTGCGCTCCATGGAGGGCAATCTAGTGGTGGTGCCCAGGATTAAAAAGGCCAGCTGGGGAGGAAAGCTGTTCTCCTTCGGTGCAGCCACCGCATGGAACTGTCTGCCAGCACACATTAGGAAAACTGAGGAACTTCTCTCTTTTAGGAGGGGATTGAAGACCTGGCTGTTTAGGGATTAGACACTCGCTCTCCAGGGATGCTCAGTTTGTCAGCGCCAGGACACCCTCGGGTATAAATGCGCTTTATAAGCTCCTAATAATAATAATAAAGAAGAGTACTCCCTTGGCCCCAGCCCTACCAGCCTGTCGCCAGCTTCTACGAACTTGCGACCTGTCTTGCAGCCAGTAACCTCTGAAACCCCTGGGAGGACTGATGCCTTTGGGAAAGACTCCAATCTCCCATGGATAGCAAACATTTGCAGAAGAAACTGACACCAAGGGCTCCGGATCCAGCTGGAATCGCGATGCCTGCCCACTCTGCACCAGACTCCCACGGCCTGTGTCTAAACGGCTTAAATGTGCAGGGAAGTCTCTCCTGCGATCCAGACCTTGTGTCCAGCGTTGATTGGCCTTGCCTGATCTCCACAGCGGCGCCTACAGTGGAATCAAGAGGCTCGCCACGACCGGCTTCAGTAGGAAGACTGTCAAGGCACCCCTGCACCCAAAGGCCCAGGGCCTTGGTGAGCTGAACCAATGGTACCCCTATGGCACATTGCACCTCTACTTACCTCAGCGGTCATTGGTCTCCCTCCTGCAACCTCCGGTGCAACGCCTGTAGCCTGTTTTCCAAAAGAAGAATATCCATAGAAAAGCATTGAACCCCCCCGCCATTCTGGTGCTAACCCCAAAAGTTTGGGCCCCCTGCAACCGATTTACCTCCCTGCAAGAAATGTGTCTTTAGGCACCCACAGCCTCGAATGAAAAGCATTGATCACTGCACCCAGCTGCCCCTCTGCTGCTGGTGGTGCAGTTTTGGTGAACACCTGACTCTTGCCCCGTGCTGACTTGGATCTGAAGACTGGGATCGGAAGTGCATTACTTACCTGTTTAACCACAATATTGTTTTCCCTGTAAGATAATATTAACTGTGCTGAAAAGTTTATACGTGTGGATTTTTCAAAGTAAAAAGTGTGTGTGGTTTTTTTTTTTTTGACAACGTAACTTATTACAAAGATCTTGGTCTTAAAATACAAACCAGGCTTATTTTTTAAAAATTGGTCTAGATCACCATGTGTTGTGTGTCCATTATTGATCAGTGTTGTGCAATAAATGCCTTGCACTACTCCTGTGTTGAGCCTAACAATACCACTAATAGAGCACTTTGGGTTTTACACCGAGCCCTATACACTTTTGGGGAACCCCTGGTCTCTGTGCACTGTATAACCACCTAGTGGGAGAGAATGTTTTTTATTTTTGCTTTGTTGAATGCATACTGTTCTTTTACAGTTGTATTTACGTTTTGTTTTGTCCTTCAGAAAAGAAATCTGATCCTTCTCTTCCACACGCCCTTTACTCTAAACGATTGTCACATAAATCTCTTTAAAAATTACTCTAACTTTGCAGTCAGAGATGAAAGTAAACCCCAAATCCATGTTAAAGTTATTTGTCAGAAGACCGATCCTGACATTTGACTTCAGTAGTTTAATGTGATGAGATAAACGCACAATTTAAAGGCATCTTTATTTATTCCTCAGACTTTTCCCCAACCCACCAGCAATCCGCTTGTCGCCCTCAGTGGACTGACAACTGAGTTTCAAAGAATAGAAGCTGAGGCACTGGCAAAAACTAAGTGGACCAAAAATCTATTATTTAAAAAAAAAATTAAGAGTACTCCAAGCATTTCTAGCTAGGAGGCAAAAGGGTACTGCTATCCCACCATTTCCTTAAAATATTAAGCTGTAGTGGCCCTTGGTCCCAACAGCTGTAGTGGTCCCAAGGGCCACTACAGCTTAATATTTTAAGGAAATGGTGGGATAGCAGTACCCTTTTGCCTCCTAGCTAGAAATGCTTGGAGTACTCTTAATTTTTTTTTTAAATAGATTTTTGGTCCACTTAGTTTTTGCCAGTGCCTCAGCTTCTATTCTTTGAAACTCAGTTGTCAGTCCACTTTTCCCGTTTCACCTTCCCATCTTATCTTCTTGCTTCACTTCCAACCAGCAGTATGGTGCGCTCATTCTGGTGCTTTCGATGCCCTACCTAAAAGTGGTGAACAATGAATGCTGCAGTGTTGTATATGGCAGAGTGCTACCAGGTGTACTGACTGTATGTTTGCTGGATGCCCACACTAATGCCTCTGCTTTATTGGTTCCAGGTTGAATCATGGCTGACATGATGGGTGCTGCCCAAATGCTAGAAGTTTTTGAACGCAAATACGAAGAGTTCTCTCTGAATATAGAAAACAAGCATATGGTATGGCTGAGAGAGATAGAGGAAGAAGCTCGTCGAATGTTCAGCAGGTGAGTCCCTCACATTTTCCTCTCTTTAGCTCTCTATATTCTGATATACCTATATAGTGTATTGTTTTTGGGTGGGTGACAATCCCCCTTACCCTAGTTGATGGATCTTCCTCAACCTTAAATTGTTGAAGTGAACTGTTGCTGCCATATTCTTTCACTGGCCTCACTTTTGAGATGACAGAAAAACAAACTGCTTTTTTTTCTCTCTACACAGTGACTTCAATGCCGAACCAGAGCTGATGCCAAAAACCCCTTCTCAGAAGAGAAGACGGAAGAAAGCAAGGCCGTCCGGGGTTCCAGAAGAGGACTCAACTAGGCGGAGGTTGGATGAGTTTTTCTCTATCTTGCTGGGACTGAGTGGTGGGGAATGGTGTTGGCCTTCAGTTTGAAATGAGTAGCTGATCCTTCCTCCAGTAAGCTACCAGCAATGCACCATGTATCTCTACCCTACAGTGGATTTGCCCTTTCCTGCACGTTGCCTGCACCATGGCCACCTGAAAAATAGGCATGGTTGTTGAGTTAATAAGTGTCATTGAGAGTTCTTGTTCCTCATTTGCAGATTTCTTTGAATGATGAGGGGGGTGGTGAGGTAGCAGGTCTGTGGCTTCCCTGAAGTGCTGGACCACGTTTTGTTCTCACCTCAAAGAGCTTTGCTGCACAAAGACCACCACCTGTCTTTCAAGCTCCAGTCCAAAACTATATTAAAGGGGTGTGAAGGGAAAATTGGCCTGTCCAACACTTAACTGATACTCATTCAAAAGATCAGACGCAAGGTTTATCCCTTGTAGGATGCACAAGCCCCCACCTACCGAAGTGGCATGCTTCATTATGGGCCATGCTCCTCTACGGGCGGGGTGCTGCAATGCCCAGTGGGCCTCTCTAATGAAAAACATTAGCTCTTTAGCCATCTTGTTGGCTTTAAAGAACAGCGATCACCATTGAAACTCAGCCCACCCGTTTTTATTCTTCATACTTAAAAATCAGTAGATATGACTAATGTTCTGTGTTTAATTTAAAAATCAACAAAAGCTGAAAAGCAAGCCTACATAGTTGCAACAGGAAAGCTCGTGCAACAGGTGACTGAAAGCTTAATTGAGTCCTCAGAGGGATTTGAACCGAAGTGTCTTTGAGGGAAAGCTGGTGTTGAATCCTCAGTTACAAATAACGTGGTTGGATATACAAAGAGGAGAATGTGGAAATTGTTAGTCTGGCCATGGAAACAAGGAAAAGAGGACCACCTTGACCAATCAAAATATTATTCTACATACAAAAGAATTTAACTCTATACATGGTCCGAGGCATGACCTGTTACCTTTTTATGATCAGTAGGTTTGTGCCGCTGCTTACTAGGAATCTTGTGGGAATTCTGGCATATTACAGTGAATATTGATTGAAAACAGGAAAGCACCAGGCTACAGAAAGGGGGAGGGGGATAAATTACAAATTGGAATGTACATGCACGTTTCCATCTATAGTTGCTTTCTGAGCATGGATAAGTTTCATGTAATTGGACGACCAGAAAGTCTGCATACTGCAGTGATCTCTGGCTCTTAAAAGTCTGTAGACTTGAGGAGAAAAGGCTTGTGTTGTGTGCACTCACGTTTGGTAGCGTTGTGTTTATTTTGTAATAAAAAAAATGTAATCCCCTTTAAAAACTGTTTATATACTTCTGTTTTAGGTTATCTAGGCGAAGTAATAACTGGCGCTCCTCAATCAGACGACTCTCAATGAAGCTCCAAAACACTGAGGCAGTGGAAGAAGAGACATTGGCACCAGAGCCACAGAGAGTTACACGCCAGACACGGGCACAGGCCCAAAGGGCTGTTTGTACCAATCCAGATGGTGGGGCACCGGCTCAAAAGGTTGTTTGTTCCAATCCAGATAGTGACTCTAGGAAAGTATCTGAACAGCCTGTCATGCAGCCCTTCTTTGGAAGCCTGCCATGTGTCAAGATCAGCACTAAAGATCGGAAAAGTGCAGAAGATGCAGTTGAAACGATGACCACAATTAAAGAGGAGGTCAGATTTTCCTCTAAAGAAAACCTTTCTCCTACAAATGTACAACCTTCTGCTGTTTCGGAAGCCCATAAGACTCCAGAAGGCAAATGCCGCAGTGCAACCAAGGTAAAGATTGCAGCGTCCACTCCAAAAGAAGCTGGGATGAATGAGGATATTGTGCACATGGACACTTCTGCAAATCTGGAGGAGAATGCTGCTCCATGTATGGAAATCTCGGCTCAGTCTCATGAGATGGAAGAAATGGACGTACATCCGATAAACCTGTCTGCTGATACTGAGGAGGGCACCAGAGTACCTGCTACTGAAGTTTCACGCATCTCTGTTAGCAAATCAACTCCTACTGGTTCCAAGTCGGACCGCAGGTCTGTGCGTCGTAGTTTGGTGGGCAGGCATTCAAGAAGTCACTCCTTGATGAATAAGTACTCTCTAGCCAGCAAGAGGGAGAGCATGACTCGTGAGGCTATGCGCAAGTCAATCCGTAGGTCCATTTCCAAGAAAGCCTGGGAATCCTCTGCATCCAGCTGTAAGTTTTTTCTCAATTGTGTATACAAAGTTACGATTATACAGCATTCCTTCTCCATGTTTTTCCCTTTCGCTTTCCTTATTTTGTTAAAAGGCCATTGTATCTTGTCAACAAGCATTTCACTTGAATTGTAGTAAAGGATTTTGCGGTTTGTGGGGGGTGAGCTACAAGTAGCCTGGAATTTGCTTGAAGTAACTTTGTATTTTCTGTGTTCCTGAAAAACCCTGTTTCATGTGGTCCCATTATTTGGCATTTTTAATTGACCAGAGTAGGTTTTTCATGTAAACATCTAATGATGTAGCTGGATTGTTGCATGCATGCTGCAGGAAGGAAGGTGGAGGCTGGGTGGAGTTTACCTGTGTCTAGTTGATTGAGAATGGTGTGCCTTGAGTTTCCAGTACTCATGGATTACCCGGTGTGGTTAGTAACTAGGACAATAATTAAGAAATATATTCAAAGTACTGAATGTTGACTTCTGGCTCGGAGTAGCTTTTTACTGTGTCTTCAGAGGGTGTTGACCATAATCATTTCAATCTTAATTTGCCCCATAAAATGGCACCTTCCATCTGAAAGTGATGTGTGGAAATAAAAATTGGCGTTTTTGTTTTAACTGCGCTGATTGTGTTTTCTCCTTAGACCAAAGCTCCACAGAAGGTATGGATGAAGACACAATTAAAGCAAGGTAAAGTTATTGATGTCCCTGATCAGAAGCTTGGGGAGACGCTTTAAAAGATTTAGAAACATACTGACTCTCATAGCTCTTAATCTAGACACCCTGTAGGCTACTATGAAACCTCAGCACATGAGTACTTGAACAGGAAACAATGTGGCACAGGTAATCTAAGGGGGCGCTTGTTTAATGAAGTTCATACATTGTGAAATTAATTACAGTGCACTTGTAACTCATTATCCTTTTTATGAGGAAGTTGTGTTCAAAATGGCTATGGCCTCGAATAGTTTTTTACCGTGAAGAAGAAATGTGATTCTTCTCCTGTTGAGTCAGACTGACGACGTGCAGTTACATGGCCCATCTCGTGGTCGAGAATGATTTTGTTCCATTGCATGATTTAAGGCCCTGAGACAAACTTGCTAAAAATTTGTGAATGAGAACCAGTGTGTAGTGCCATTAACTGCGCCTTTAAAACCGTTTTAGTGGTGTAGTTGTAGGTAGTATCCTGGGTTGTGAAAACATTTTAGAAAGGCAGTGGGGCTTAAATCTCTGCTAGGAGCACCTTCTGTTCGATCCACAATGGAGTGGTTAATTGTTTAAACGTTCTCGACTTTAATACCCATAAGCAGAGGCCAACCTTTGCTTACATGAAGTCTTATGGTGTAGTTTTAATGCTCCATCTTTGGTGTAATGACTTGTTATTCCTTGCAGGCCAGAGCTCATCCCTATCCCCAGTGCTGAAGAAAAGGAGGTAATGCCTAGTTGAGAATTAAATGCAGTTGGATGCCTTATCCTAAAGCTGTTATTTATTTTTGTGCCCACTCTTGCCATCTGATCCTTTGTTGTGGAATGCTTTTGGCCACAGTGTTCAACGCCCTCCCACCAAATCCACCTTGCTCTCTCCCACTTAACTCCACTACTCCATTTGAGGTCTCAGGAGCCATACCTTCTTAGTATTTCCTACTGCAACATAGCCATAAAGTACTATGAACTATTGCATCTTTGGTTGCATCTCCCACCAGTGGCAGTACTGTGTTACATACGGCTCTTACCCTTCGTGGAGCCAGTTTCTTTGAGCCTACCCATTTTACCCTGTTGCTTGATCGAACATGGTTTGTGTGTTTTCTGTTACTGCAAGGAGCTGCCTCAGGATGCTTCTCCCTCCCTCTTGCGTTCTTATCTGTGTGCATGCATGACCCTGCCTAATGTCTCCTACTCTGTAAGCCTGTGCTCATTCCCAGGGTAACTATGGAATAACTTTCATTTGTACTCCAGGGCCCCTCTGCTTTGTGACTTGTTTATATCAGCAATGTTGGATGCTCATGTGAAGCACTATTTCAGCCCTGGCCTGAACTATGCACTGATTTCAATGCAAGCTCTTGTTCTTTGTGCAGTGTGGTGGTAGAGGCCTAGAGCTGGGGCAGGTGGAGCAGGGGAGGAAAAGTATGACTGGCTTGGAATTGTATACATATTTATTTTTGCTCTTTAGGAATGTCAAAGCCCTCGGAGATCCCTTCGTTCCAGGAATGCTAAGAAGATTGCTATCAGTGTTATATCTACTGAGCTGGAGCAGCATATCTCTAGAGTGACGCGACAGAAATTGGCTGACAGCAAAGCTGGAGAGGAAAAAGGTAGGGGAAATACCTGGTGCGGTTTTGAAGTGTTTTCAAGTAGTTTGGATTTCTTTATGTTGTGGGTGGCTTCTAACGGGAGTATGTGTTTTTTTTAATTCAGTGAAGCAACAAATATACTTTCTGCTAGACCTCTTGCTGCAGATTCTCCAAGTTTTAAATATTTCCAAGTTGTCTGTCTGGATCTGGAAACTTTTCTGCAGGTCCTCTGCACGCCAATAGGTGGCTCTCTGCAGTTCGGCTCTGACGTTGTCCCGAGCCACAAATTGTGTGGAGACTACATAGCTGCCACTCCCACCCGCAGACATCTGTTCCATCCTTTCCACACTGCCAGCTGCAGATCCAGAGCGACTTCTTGTCTAGTTATGACACTTGCCTTGATCTAAAATACTGTTTTACAGTGCAGGGGACATGTCACCTTCAAAACCACAGATTTTGTTCTGCAAGGACAGTCTCAAACAAATGTCTGTGAAACATCCCTACGAAATTTGCCTGTGGTGCCAGGTGTTGAGCCGCAATACTAAAGCCTGCAGTGACTGTGCGTTGAGGAACCAGAAGATCATATGAGGCTGTGAATTCTACATCGCTGAACACCAGAAGGCTCCCTAACGAGACTGATCCTAGTTGAAAGTTTGCTCTGGTTCGAGATCTCATTTGCTTAAACAGCTGGGGCGAGGCCCCTATTGTCCTCTCGAATGTCAAGTCTGTGCTGGTTTGACATCTATCGATGTTGCTTATGGCTGCTGTTGAGGCTCCATTTACTCTGCCTCAACAGTAAACCCTTGACGCCTGTTCAACCTGAATTAAGATAATTTTGATGTGGGTGAAAAGATTGGGCACCTTTGAAGAGAATTGGTTTGAAGACCTGCAGTTGGCTAAAGTCCTTGACCTCCACCATGGAGGTTCTTTAGGTGGGCAGGTATCTATGGAGTCCTCCTTACCGTTTAATGAGACCCTTAAGGATACTTTGTTGGGGGGCATGGGCAAAACCTTGCTTTGGTCTCCTGCCAAGTTGCACGGTGCCACCACCCTTCCCCGGTTGAACCTGCATTTTTATCTCCGTCCCCCTCAACTGAAAGCTTGGTTGTTCAAGCGTCTACTAGCAAGACTAATCCCATCCTCCCATGATGAGGAATTGAAGCAATGTGGATATTTTCTGGAAGAGGATGTAGGGAAGTGCCCTTTTTGACATGGTAACCCTAGCCTTTTACCTGGCAAATTATATGATTTTGACACAGTGCACTGGGTTCCTACTAACCACGGTCCCTGTGCTAGAGCTCTTTTCCAGAGGGCTGTAGCATGAATTGTGCCACCCTAAGGGACCCCTCACCAAGCACATGCAAGACTGTCATTGCAGGCTACGTGTCTTGGTGCAGACAAAATTGGAAACGCAACTTCCCCCATCCATGTGCACCATGCCCCCCCCCCCCCCCCCCCCACTGCAGATCATATTTGTATGTCACCCCTACAGCCCTAAGGCATGGTGCTTAATATCATGCGAGGGCATACCTGCATGAACAGATATGCCCCGGTGCAGGCTCAGTTCGATTGCTACCCGTAAAGGTGAACAGGGAAGCAGTTTTTAAAACGTGCTGGGCAGTTGTGAAAACATGTTCACCCAGCTACATGATGACCCTACTGGAAATAGGGATGTTTGATATCAAACCTCCTGTATTGATGAACCCACACTGTTGCAAAGTTGTCCTGTTCCCTGGACACCCCCCAACGTTTTGCTGACTGGCACTGGTGGTACCTGACTGACTAACCCTGGGCTCTGCCTAACCAGGGCCAGTGCTATGCTGAAGACACAAGTAGAATACGGTGTAAACACCTACATACACTAGGGTACACTATGGATTAGGGTACCCCAGTGATTGGCATGACCTCCAATAAGGTACCAATAATGAGAATCCTCATACAAAGGTTTTTATATGCCCTGGGCCCTCTATTTGTTCTGCCTTGATTGGTCAGAGATAAGTGGATGAGCCTGGCTGCTTTGAAGGGGTGATAAATGACCTCTGTGGTTAGGAAGCCTTTCTGGGAGGAGAGGTTGCTGGGCATAGGAATGCCAGAGCCAGTGAGAGTGGTAGTAAATGATGCTCGTCAAGGGGAGGAGACAAGCTATAGAAACCAGTTTTCATTTGCACCTCTCTCTGCCCTGCAGCCAGATGGGGGAGGATTAAGGAGGAATTCCCAGATGTAAGGTGAGTAGACCTATGCAGATGAAGCCATCCTGCACTCTGAAGGCTATGCCTTTTGCACCATCTGAAACTACAGCCCTGTGGATCAAACCTGCTTCAAAAGGACTAAAGAGTGGACTCCCTGCAAGCTACAGGTTAACAGAGCTCACCTGGACCATCACCACAAAGAATCTCCAGTCTGGAGTACTCTCGGTGGATTTGTAAGGTCTTTGTCCAAGTGGTTTGTAGGAATTGAAGTCACACTTTCAAGGGCCCTCTTGGAGATTCCAGACCCTTGAATTGTGTGTGGGACACTTTGGACCCGCAAGAAGAACTTCAGGAAGGAGTTCTAACGGGATCAGGCCCGCTGGAGAGAGCTGCACCAGTCTGGTGCGAGATACTCCAGATCCATGCTGTTGGACCTATGTCCTAGGGGTAGCTTGGCTCAGGTCAACAGGCTTACATCTCCACTTGGCCTCTCATGCTTGCATCCTACCCAGCTCACAATCTAGCGCAGCACCACTCAAAAACAAGGACACTACACCGATTAAGTGTCAGGATTACTCAAAGACTTTATCTCCTTTCTTTCTTATCAAAATCAGATTTTCAATTTGACATTACAACCTGAAACATTTCATTTCGTTTTCATTTGAACGTTCCTCTATCTCTTGAGGCAAAACCGGACCTTACAGTTCAAGATAAACTTTTTATCCAATGTTTTTAAAACTTAACACACGGTTACATTTCAGATTAGCATTACCAAGTATTACTTGACAACATTTTACATGGAATATTACTTCAAACTTGGCACATCATTAACACTCTCCATGTGGGTTATGCATAGCACCTGGACTCTGGAAGGACGCCTAACCCCCTTTTAACCCTGCTCAATAACCACTCCCCTTTTTAAACCCAGGGTAATCTGTAACTAATAGGTAGGGTTATCTGGCTGTCCTGAACAAGTACCACTTATCGGGACATGGGTAGTACCGTTGACAACCCAGGGATTACTTCCCTCCAGGTAGCTATTTGGGAGTTTGTATGCTGAATCTACACCACCCCCGTGACACTCGAATCCTCAGCGCTTTCTGTGACTGGAGCTTGCCCTACCTTTCCACTCACTCGTCACGCACATGGGGGCGCTATACTGCCCATAACTATAACAGGCGTTGATGGTCTTCCCCTTCTTTAAGCCTTGGCAAAGTTCACCAGCACGCAGTTACTCTCCCCCGCGCTGTATTTCCCTGCTTACTGTCCATCCGATGTCCTTTGCTGGCAGCTCGCGAGGTCGCGCGATATTCTCCCTCGTGGGGGTCGTAAGGGGGGGTGGGGGAGAAAATCACAGGGGAAATCCTCTTATAGCACTTGGTATGCAAAATTCACCTCCACGGGGCCACCTCCCACCAGGTTTCCCCTCACTAGGCTCTTCCTTAAGTTGACGGGAACCTCCGTCCTTCGTCGTCGGAGAGCACTCCCCCCTCCTCTGAGGCGGAACCTCCTCCTCGCCTCCGGTCACCTGACAGGGAGGCTACGTAGTCGGCCAGCCCACCACTCCTGCGGCTCCAGACCCGGAACAGCGCGTCTGGTGGAGGCGCGGCCTCCGCTCTTGCACAATCAGCGGGTGGCGCTCCGGCCCCTACACATGTGACTCGGGCAGCGGCTTCACGGCTGCCCCGCCTGCACTTCCTGCCAGAGGGTTTCCACCGCACCACTGTCGCGATGCGCTACCGCCGCCACACACCCGGGGCCGATCCCTCTCCTCAGGCCACTCGTTGTAGGCAGCTACGGCCGAAGTCCAGCAGGTAATCCCTTGTCCGGGCAATCGGGGGGACAGCCAGGGGTTGAAGGCAGCACTCGGGGAGGAAGGGGAGATGGAAGTAACACGGTGCCGATCCTCTCGCGCACCAGGGCTGAAACTGACAGGACCCTCAGGGCATGGGCACACACATCTTTCCCAGTAACTGTAACAGTGACCATCCCAGGCGACAGCGGAGCTGTCAAGACGCTAGCCCCCAGCAATGGCCCTCTCTCAGACCCCCGAGGTCAGGGGTACACTCCTCCTCAAGGCCACACAAATATGTGGGTCTCTAGTCACTGGCGGCACCCAGGGACTGGTCATCAGGTTGGGGGTGATGTCACTAGCGAGGGGAATCCGTGCAGACCCTAAGGCCTGTCAATCCCTGACCAGCGCAGCCACCTCCCTACTCAGGTGCCTTACTCCTGGCTAACCAGCCGCTCAGCTCTACTCTAAAATGGCCGCCTCCTGTCACCTCTATTTATCACCTTGGGCCTGACTTGCCAGAGGGGCCCAGAAGGTTCTGGAATCTCTCATGGCAGTCATGGTCCAGTGTGAGAAAGTGCCATCTTTCTTGCATGGTATGCCCCCACTTTTTGCTAAATTGCTGAATGTACTTCGATTGAGTGTACCCTGGGTTCCTGCCAATCAGGTGCCCAGGGCCTATGTTCCTTCCTTAAACCACACAAACTCCAAATTGGCAAACCCTAGCCACATGTCAGCCCCTAGTAAATGGTAACCTAGGTACCCAGGGCCTTGTGGCCAGGGAAGGCCTCTAAGGGCTGCAGCACTCATTGTGCCACCCTCAGAGGCCCTGTACCCTTACACACACACTGCCCTTGCAGGCTGAGTGTCTGGGTGCAGGACAAAACAAAGAGTCGACATGGCACACATCACTGTGTACCATGCCCATCACCTACACTGCCAAGGCATATGTCAGCCACCCCTCTAGCTGGGTGCATTACGCCTATGGTGTGGGCGCAGGAGCCCTGTGCCCCTACAGTACCCGGGTCCATTCCTGGGCACTGTAAGTGCAGTGCTGTCATTTAAGAGTACATGGTGCTGAGAGCTTGTCAAACACGAGCTCCACAGCACCATATTGGCAACACTGAAGCCTGGGAAGTTTGGTATCAAACTTCTCAGCACATTGAACCCACACTGCCAGTGTAGGATTTAATGTACTAAGCACCCCAGAGGGCATCTTAGAGATGCCCCCTTACAGCTAACTTACAATCCACGTCTGCTCTGAGGCTGCCCAGGCTGCCACACAGCAGACACGTTGCTGGACCCCTGGGTGGGAGAGCCCCTGCTCTCCCGGGCCTGCAACAATGCACATCCTGGGTGAGGTGAGAAATCTCCTCCCCCAGGATGAGCAAAGGGAAGCTTCAAAGGCAGGCCGCCATTTGGAGTTTCCCCAGGCCACTGCAACCCCCCACTCTGGCGGGAAGCTTGGCCGGAAACCCCATACAAGGACAGGGGATGTGCCAGCCTGCCCACCCCACCCCTCAGTTGGGGGAGGCGAGGTGAAGCACGTCTCCGGGCTCTCGCCATCTTGAAGATGGGAGGCCCTACCCTATCAGGATTAGGCTACTGCCCCCCTCCCACAGGAGAGAGGCAGGATAGGAGGTGTACCCACCCCAGGACCCATTGGTCCCTGGCCTTCACCTACCTGTAACGCCCCTAAATCTAGTATTTAGGGGCACCCTGAACCTTCCTTCCTCAGATTCCAGATAGAAAACTACAAGAAGAGCAAGAAGAACAAGGACCTGCCCTGCAGCTGCTAAAAAGAGAAGACACCAACTGCTTTGGCCCCAGCCCTACCGGCCTGTCGACTCTCGAACCTGCACCAGCGCGGCATCTCTCGTGGCCAGCAACCTCACCAACCCCGGAGGACCTGGCTACCTTTTGGCTCTAAGCCCCTGGGACTCCCATGAGTAGAGGCTCTACTCAAGAAACCTATTTTTAACCCCTGGCAGCAGAACGGAACCGCGGACCCAACACACTCTGCACCAGCCAAGCCTGGCCAGTGCCGGAGTGGACAAAGACCCCGAGGACGACCCCACGGCGACTGTGACCCCGAGTCCGGCACCCAAGAACCCCCCTTCGACATCCCGGAAGAAGCCTGCAGCCTCAAAACCGAGTGCCACCCCAACCGCGATCAACCAGAGGGTAAGATTCCCAACGTCAAAAGGCACCCCTGCACCCGGCGCCCTGCGGCCCCCTGTGCCCAATCCCGGGGTACCCACCTAACCTACAACTACCCAACTTACCTCTCGAAGTGGTGGTGGCACCTGAAACATCCTCGTCCCCGAGCCTGCAGCCTTTTTCCAAACCGGAACATTCCCATTGATTTCCATTGAGCGCCCGAAGGCTCAAAAGCACCCTGCACCCAGCCGCCCGAGTGGCCCTGGCAGTGCACTCTCTACACTAATCTACTTCCCCACTTGCCCTGAGTAAGTGACCAGGAGCCCAGCTCCCACAGCCGCGTGGCTTGCCAGACAGCAGCCACCAACCAAGGCCCCCCTATCCCTCCTAGGATAACATTGGGCCTAACTCTCTCTGCACCCGGCCGTCCTGAAACCGCTGAGGGTGAACCAACTGTACCTACCTGACACTGGGGGACCCCTGAGTCCATGCCCGGAATTTTAACTCTGCCAGTCGAGTACTTACCCTTAAACCGCTAACTTCATTTTCCTCATAGGGTAACATTGACTGGCTTTTTCTTCAAAAATCTTCTAAGTGTGAACTTTTCAAAACTGCAAATATTCACCAAAAATCAGCCAAGTGACAAAAACGAATTTACTCACCTGCTCCTAGGTGAGCTCCCAGTGCTGGATCTTGGTGCCCAGCCCTGACCCTGAAAAGTGTTCACAACTATACTTACCTCTAACTCATTTTTCTCCCATAGGAAACCATTGTCTGCTTTTCTGTGAAATGTCTTCTAAGTGTCTATTTTTGCAAATTTGAAATATTCTTTTAAAATCGTACCATTTCTGCAAACTAAATTACTTACCTGTTTTTGATAAGGACCCCAGTCCTGGGTCTAGGTACCCAGTCCTTGATTACTAAAGTAACGATAAAGTACTCTACCTGCAATTTGAATTTCTTGCCATAGAGATCCATTGAATGTTTTCTTTGAAATATTTTCTAAGTGCTAACTTTTGAAATAGCTAAATATTATTTAAAAATCATTACAGTTATTAAGTCGACTTTCATCACTTGATTCTGAATACTGACCCAAGGCTGGATCTAGGAGCCAGACCTGGAATTCGAAAAGTAATCTGAAAAGTAATTTATTACAAATAACCTGAATTTACCATTGAGCTCAATGCATTGTTATGTTTAGAAAATAGGATTGTTTATTGCAACCAACTGTGACTGTTTACACAAATTTATTGCTTAAGACAAAAGTATTTATATTCAACCTCTCATTCTGAGAAAGTATATTTTTACCCCCTTTGTGGTTCTAAAAATAAAACAAGCATATATTTTATATATATAAACCATTGGCCTAGAGTTCAGTTATTGAGTGTGTGAAACCATTTGCTGACTGAGTGTGTACAATAAATGCTTTACACTGTCCTCTGGTACTGCCTTACTGCTCGACCAAGCTACCACTTTTGAGAGTAAGGTCATACCTAACTTTGACCTCTATCAGCCTCTGGGGGACTGTGGACTCTGTACACCCTGTACCTATTAGGGAACAGTATATACAGAGCCACTTTCTCACATCCAGGTGCTGAGGTGACAGTTGGTGCCACCATTTTGTGAATCTCACCTCCCTTATCTAGTTTCCTCAGTGGAGCACCTTGCGCCTCCCCCTCAGGTAGTGAGGGTGAAGCGCCCAGAACCTCTACATCAGCACCCAAAAAGTTTGGTAGACAGAAAAAAATGAGAAGGGGGAAAGGACAAAAATAAAATGAGGAGGGAACTGCCAAAGGGCTGACAGGTCTAACACATGCTAAATGTGAATGTGTCTCTGTTAGACGCAGCAAAATGACCAAAAGTGGCACTGTTGGTTTCTAAGCACTAGAAAGTGACTAATCTTTAACAATTCATATATCTGATAGACTACTAGCCACAGATTCCTTAACGTAGAATTATCCCCAGGCGTGAGACTGGACCCGGAAAAGTTTCTCGTCCCAGCATGTCTGCGCGCCGGGGGTTGCCACCACCATACTGTGCATGGAGGCCCTATACCTCTGCAAAGGGCTGTCACCAAGGAATTTTCCTAGTGGTGACCCACCTGGCAGAGTTTTTGAATGCTTGGCTGGTCCAGAACACTCCATGTCAGCACTTCTGTTCGTTGGGGTTTCCAAAGCCCTCTCACTCAAGGTTGAACAAGTCTGAGTGGACCTCTGGACCCCTGTATGCCTTTCCGCTGATAAAACTCCTGCCCAAAGTTCTCAAGATAAGGACCGACCGGCCCAAATCATTTAAGTGGCTCCAAATTGGGCATGCCGAGTATGGTATCCGGAGTTCCTGTGCTTGAGAATTTTGCCACCAATCAGACTGCCCCTCTACCTTCGACCTTCCAATCAATCCAACCGTACTTATGAAGTGCAGGTGCTGATGACCCTGCAGTGAGTGTCGATCCGTTCAGCAGCCAGGTCTTAAGTTCTTTCCTGAATTCAAGCAGCGAAGCGGATGTCCACAGGTGAAGGTAGTTAGGTTTGGGAATTCCGCAGTGAGGTAGGAGACAGAGCGTCCTCCACTGTTGCTATGCCGGATAATTGATTGAGGGGTTTGTCTGGTGGGTTGGTGGAAGTTTAGACAGTGGTTGATGTATTCTGGTCCCTCGTTGTGTAGGACCTTGTAGGTGTGTCTCAACTTCTTGAATTGGCATCTCTTCTGGATTGGGTGCTAGTGGAGCTTACCTCATGGGAGGGGTGATGTGGATCCGCTTGTGGAGGCTGAGAATAAGTTTAGCTGCTGCATTCTGTATGATCTGTAGACATTCCAGGAGGTGAAAGGGGATTTCTACTTGGAGTGCGTTACTGCAGTTCAGCCGGCTGCTAACAGGACTGTTCGTCCAGTGTTTGACAGGGAGCCATTTGAATATCTTACTATCTTACTGAGCATGCGAAGAGTGAAGAAGCAGGCCGCCAAGACTTTTTCTTTTTTAACCCTGGTTAGTTTGCTGTCGGATGTCAAGGGTGAGGTCTGTCGGTGGTGGGTGGGGGGGGGGGGGTAACCTTGTTCGGAAGACCACCAGGAGTCGCTCCATAGGGAGGTGGTCCTGAAGATCAGTGCTTCAGTTTTGTCCATGTTGAAGCAGTTGTCTTTCGTTCCAGAGGTGGTGGTTGTCTACTTCCCAGCTTGGTGTCCCTTGACAAAAATGTGTCTTGTGGGGTCAAATGTGAGTTGGTGAGGCACACACCAGGCTAAGTTATGACTTTTTTTTTTTATCGTTTTCTCTCGCCGGGCAAGGTTTTGCTTTAGGGCCAATAAAATAAAAAATAAAACTTTTTAGCTTTTTTACGGTTGCTGGATTAGCCTTCATTGTTCAAGTCCTCAGGTAGGAACTTTTTGAAACTTTACAACATTTGTTTCTTCCCTCTTTGTTATGCCACAGTCTGACTTTAACTGGGTGTTTATACCTTACCTTCCTGATGTGCACTCCCTTTGAGCCGCCTCACAGCTGCCACTCATGACTTCTCACCCTCCCGATGGTGTTCCTCATCGCCATTACACTGGCGCAGCGCGTAAGCTAACTTCACGCTTTGTGTTCACTCTATGTACACTAGCTTCTTCCTAGGCAAGCTGGTATTGCGGACTCAAGCATCGTTCATGACTAAAGTAGTGACGCAGTTCCACATCAGTCATAACCTCATCCTGCTGGTGGTTTATGCTCTACCCCAACCCTTTCAGCAGGAGAGACTCCATCGTATGGACCCAAAAAGATTGCTGAGCTTTTACAAAGATCGTGCCAAAGAACACCAGATGGATCAGTTCTTGGTGGGGTTATGCTTTGGCCAAAAAGCAACCTTCGGAAAGACTACATGTTCATTCTACTTGGGCCAAATGTGCTACTACTGCGTTTGCATGTGGAGTCCTTGTCTTCTCCATTAACAGGCGGCTTTGTGGAGATCCCTCTGTGCTTTTAGAAAGCACTATTGTCTGCACAATCTGGTTAGTAGAGAAGGGCATTTTGCCTGCTGGGTTCTTCAGGACTTTCTGGTTTGAGTCCAGCCACAGGCCCAACTCAAACTGCATACTGCCTTGGTATCTATTCAAAAGGTGAGGAATCTGCAGTTAAAAGTTTTTGAAGAGCAAGTTACTTACCTATGGTAACGCTTGTTCTGGTAGAAACTATGTAGCTGCAGGTTTCAAAATGATACTCTCTGTTTTCTGATTGGAGACTGTCCGTTAATAAGATCGCATGTCTAGGAATCTGCACACTGGTCTACCAATTTTGCTTTTGAGGCTCGCCATCTAAGGGTGCAGATACATTCTAAAGCAATGGAACTGGCGCCTCCGCAGGCTCTGCCTGTCTCTCCTGGAGGGGTGTCAGTGCAAAGTTGCAAGGCGCCATGTAGTGGCACGCAGTGGTACTACTGACGTGTTTTGATCAACTGTCACCTGGGGATATTCAAAAGAAGAGTAATCTTCCAGCAAGTGCGTTTCTGAAGAGCAGGTAACTTGTTCCCCACTGCTCTTTCTTGGTGACATAGTGTTTGCTGATGTAGCTTATGTGGCCCAATAACCTGGCATGTTTGAATGATCAGTTCTCTGTAGTAGATGGCATAGGAACATGCATTTTATTTTTCCGTTTCTGGTTTTCACTGCAAAATATATACTGTGGGTCTAGTCTGTAAATTGTGGTTCTTTAGGTAATTATGCTGTCAATTCTTTTTTGTTTCTAGTCTGTTTATTGAAAATATAACAGGCAAAGAAAATCAACCAGGTTAAAGATATACATTCTTGTCAAGGAACATAAGATTAAATCCACTATCCATTTTAGATGGCACAGTACATCAACAACAATTTGTAATACAGAGTCAGAACCTTTTATCACATGTCCAAAACTACAAATGCAAGGAAAGCTGAACTGAAAATGGGGGCAATGTGGTACAATCCTTACCAAAGCTGTTTCAGTACACCTCTTGTTAAGAGGAGCCAGAGTGAAATGCCTAGTAATACAAGAGTTATTTGGGGGATCCGTCCATATCCAAAAGATTGAGCAGTAAGTGTCCAGCTATGTTTATATGATCCAATGCACATCTACTTTCTTCAAATTGTTCTCTGTGTTCTGGACCAGATGACAAGAGGGGCATTTCTGATGGATACATCTGCCAGCGGATTCCTCACCTTGTGAATATCCCCTGCACCAGCATTCTACGGAACTTTTCTTTCCCAGCACTCCACGTCGACGTGGGCGACGTCACAATGCATCGGCTCCGCTCGCGACTCCGTACGACGTCACCGGAGCCATAAGAAGCCCACGTCGGCGTGATGACGTCGGTTCCCTTTTTTCCGCGCCGTCTACGCGCAACGGTTTTTTCCAGTGCTCTCTAGCTACTTTGTAGTATATAGCTGTGTTACTGTTTAAAATTCGGTATGTCTTCGATGAGGAAGTCGGGCTTTAAGCCCTGTAGGGAATGCGGAGGTCTGATGTCCATGACTGATCCGCATCAAGACTGCTTATGGTGTCTTTCTTCGGACATCGATATAGAGGAATGCGGGTGCTGTAGGAGTATGAATTCTAAGGCACTGAAGGAGAGGAAGACTAAGCTCTTTATGAAGAAGATCGGTGAGGAGAAGAGAGGGAGAAAAAAAGAAGTCGAGGCGGGAGTCGTCGACCTCGAAGTCGAGGAAGCATCACAAAAAGAGAAAGCATTCTTCTCGACGTCGGTCCTCGAAGTCCAGAAAGTAGAGGTCGACTTCGCCCCGTCGCCGTCGAAGCAAGGACTTGTCACCGTCTCCTTCGAAGTCTCCAAGAGGTTCTCCTTCGTCGAAGCGGGCTCCAGCTCAGTCCCCGACGCAGTCACCGGCTCTGTCTAAGGCGTCGACTCCAGTTCGAGTGGAGTCTTGTTCATCCAAGGAGACATCAGAACAGGAAGAGCCTGCTCTGGTGCCTGATGAATCTGCGGCTCCGGTGGAAGATACTGCGGAGCCGACGCCGGAGACTCCACAAAGGGATACAGGGTCTGTTCCTTATCCACAATTCCCGGCTCCAGGTACCGATTCATCAAATATTCTAAATGCCATGTATGGTATATTTAACAGGGCGGCCTTCCCATCCGGAGCACCAACTGGTCCCGTGGGTCCGATGGCATATACGCTAGGGGTGCCGCAGCATTATGCTCAGGCCCCCTTTTTGCCCTTTATGCCGATGGCGCCTTCGTGGCAGTTTCCGGTGCCGTCTGGGGATCCGACACTATTTCGGATGGACCATCAGACTTCGGAACCTTCTTCGCCGTGTCCGGCTCCATCGGCGCTGCGTCCGGCGCCGCCGACTCCACCTATGGCGCCGCCGACTCCACCTATGGCGCCGCCGACTCCACCTATGGCGCCGCCGACTCCACCTATGGCGCCGCCGACTCCACCTATGGCGCCGCCGACTCCACCTATGGCGCCGCCGACTCCACCTATGGCGCCGCCGACTCCACCTATGGCGCCGCCGACTCCACCTATGGCGCCGCCGACTCCACCTATGGCGCCGCCGACTCCACCTATGGCGCCGCCGACTCCACCTATGGCGCCGCCGACTCCACCTATGGCGCCGCCGACTCCACCTATGGCGCCGCCGACTCCACCTATGGCGCCGCCGACTCCACCTATGGCGCCGCCGACTCCACCTATGGCGCCGCCGACTCCGGTACCTTTGGCTACGCCGCGTACGACGTCGGCTCCCCAGATTCGATCGAGGAGGGAGGCCCAGAGGGTTTTGGAGGAAGGAAGATATATGGAAGGTGAAGTCGACTCTTCTTCAGATGAGTTTGAGGGGATTGAAGAGGCAAGTGGGTTGGATACAACCCCTGAGTGGGAGCATACGTCAGCTAGATCTTCTCCACCTCAGGAATTGGCGCCGTATCATGTGGTGATTAAGAAGGCCGCAGATCTCTTAGGTTTGCAGCTGCCCTCTGTGGAGTACAAATCGAACTTACTTACGGAGGTGTTGCATTCTCCATCATCTTTGGAGCCTTTGTTGCCTTTCAATGAGGCCATCTTGGAGCCGGTCTTGGAGGTGTGGAAGAAACCTCTTTCATCTCGGGCGGTTTCCAGACAGGTGGCAAGAAGGTACAGGGTTGCACCAGGGGATCCTGATTTTTTTTTTTTTTTTTTTTTTGGTCTACACATCCATCCCCGGAGAGCCTAGTTGTGCAGGCTTCTTGTTCAAAACATGCTTCGGGTGCTTTCCCTCAGTCTCCAGCTGATAGGGAGTCAAAGAAAATTGATCAGGCGGCCAAGAAGACCTTCTCCTCAGGAAGTATGGCGCTGAAATCATCTAATGCCACATGCCTTCTGGGGCGTTATGTTCATGCCTTGATGGACTCTATTAAATCTTTGGCCCCTAAGTTGCCTGAGGGGGATGATAAGTCCTCCTTGGAGGTTGTTGCGGACACTCGGGCAGCTGCCAGACAGGTGATCCAGTCAGGGCTGGATACGGCGGACTCGGTGGAGAGGATTATGGGGTCGTCTATAGCCGCAAGAAGGCAGGCGTGGCTCCGTTCCTCTGGTTTCTCGGCAGATGTTCAGGCCACGTTGGTTGATCTGCCATTTGACAGACAAACTGTTTGGGGAGAAAGCAGACTCTGCCCTTCAACGTTTTAAGGACAGCAGATTGACGGCAAAGTCCTTGGGTCTGCAGGCTCCTGCTAGGGGTTCAGCTTTTCGGAAGTTTAGGGGTTTCGGAAGAACATCCTTTTGCTCCTTCCGACAGCCCCAACAGCAGCAGCAACAGATTCCCCTCTATAGGTCCTATAGAGGGAAGCAAAGGGGTCGGAGAAGTTCTGGTCGCAACCCCTCTTCTTCCTCCTCCTCTTTTGCTCCCAATGAGGCTTCAGGGAAGCAGCCCTAGATCCCCCATCCTGGATCATGTAAGTCCTGTGGGGGGTCGGGTGTCCTACTTTCTACAGGGTTGGAATCTATTACAACCGACCTTTGGGTTTTGAACCTCGTAGAGACTGGGTACGCCCTTCCCTTTCGGGAGTTTCCTCCCCCTTACCCTCCTTGCCAAGGTTATTGCTCGGAAGACCATCTGATTCTCCTACAGAAAGAGGTTCTAGCCTTGCTTCAGAAGGGTGCAATAGAGGTGGTTCCGGAGCAGGAAAGGGCTTAGGGATGCTACTCCCGGTATTTCTTGATTACCAAAAAGGACGGCAGATTGCGTCCGATTCTGGACCTCAGAATCTTGAACTTTTACCTGAAACAGGAAAAATTCAAGATGCTGACCCTTGCTCAGGTTCTTCAAGCGTTGCAGCAAGGAGACTGGATGGTGTCGCTCGACTTGCAGGACGCGTACTTCCATGTCCCAATCCTGAAGTCGCACACTAAGTATCTCTGTTTTACGGTTGGGTCGCAACACTACCAGTTTGCGGTCCTCCCGTTTGGTCTTACTACCGCACCTCGAGTCTTCACAAAGGTGATGGCAGTGGTGGCTGCTCATCTCAGGAGGTCGGGGATTCCAGTTTTCCCCTACCTGGACGACTGTCTTCTGAAGGCAGAGTCCCCAGAGATGGTGCAGCGTCCTCTGCGGGTAACATCTCAGCTGTTATACGACTTGGGTTTCTCGATCAATGTGCCCAAATCTCACCTGGTGCCCTCACAATGCGGCCTGTTCATAGGGGCGGTACTGGACAGTACTGTGTGTCGGGCATTCCCTCCTCCTCAAAGGATTCTCGACATTCAGGAAATGGTCCCTTTATTCCACAATGGAGCGGTTGTTCCAGTTCTGAAGGTCCTTCGCCTGCTCGGTCTGTTCGCCTCCTGCATACTGTTGGTCAACCATGCACGCTGGCACATGAGGGCGCTCCAGTGGTGCCTCCGCAGGCAGTGGTATCAGCACAATGGAGATCTCAGGGAGTCGATCAGGATCTCTGGAGAAGCTGCAGCGGATCTATCTTGGTGGAGCGTGGAGGGCAATCTGTCCCAAGGAAAGCCCTTCCATCTTCCTCCATCGGTGGCGGCTACAGTGATTACGGATGCATCCACCCTAGGGTGGGGTGCTCATCTGGGGGATCTGGAGATCAAGGGTCTTTGGTCTCCAGAGGAGAGGTTGCTTCACATCAACCTTCTGGAATTGCGGGCGATTCGTTTGGCACTCAAGGCCTTCCTCACTTCCCTTCGCGGTCAGTCTGTTCAAGTCCTGACGGACAACACTACCGCGATGTGGTATGTCAACAAGCGGGGAGGAGTGGGTCGTGTTGTCTCTGCAGAGAGGATCTGCGTCTCTGGTCCTGGGCTCAGGACCATCAGATTTGTCTGGTGGCAAATCATCTGGCTGGGGTGCTGAACGTGCGTGCGGACAGTCTCAGTCGACAGTTCTCCGCCGACCACGAGTGGAGGCTACATCCGGAGGTGGTTCGTCACTTTTTTCGGACGTGGGGAACCCCTTGGGTGGACCTGTTTGCCACTTGCGAGAACGCGCACTGCCCGTCGTTTTGCAGTCTCCAGTATCCGATGCAGGGGGCGTTAGGGGATGCGTTTCAGTTGAGTTGGGGCTCACAACTCCTTTACGCGTTTCCTCCCAGACCCTTGATTCCTCGGGTTCTGAGGAAGGTTCGCCAAGACCGGGCCCAAGTTATATTGATCGCCCCGGATTGGCCAAGAAGGGTGTGGTACACAGATCTTCTCCACCTCTCCTCGTGCCCTCCGCTCCGTCTCCCTCTGAGGGCAGACCTCCTCTCGCAGTCGGAGGGGCAGATTCTTCTACACCCCCACCTCCAGAGCTTACACCTTCATGCCTGGAGATTGAACGGGGCAACCTGAGTTCGTTCTCTCTCCCGCCTGATGTGGTGGACGTTATTTTATCGGCCAGGCGACACTCCACCAAGTCCGTTTACTCCTACAGGTGGTCTAAATTTGTAAAATGGTGTGCAGAGAGATCCACTGACCCTTTAAAAGCCCATCTTTCTGATGTGCTCCAGTTTGCTCTTTCCTTGGCTCAGCAGGGCTGTGCTGTGGCCACGGTCAAGGGCTATCTTTCGGCCTAATCTGCTTTTCTATGCCTTCCAGATCAACCGTCACTTTTTAAATCTCCGGTTGTTCTGAGGTTTATCAAGGGCCTTACAAACGTTTCCTCCCACTCCTTTTGTAATGCCTCAGTGGGACCTTAATCTTGTTTTAACCTTTCTGATGGGGTCCCCATTTGAACCTCTAAATAGCTGTCCTTTGAGGCTGTTGTCCTTTAAGGTGGTCTTTCTTGTAGCCATAACCTCGGCAAGGAGGATGAGTGAGCTTCAAGCTCTTGGTTCTAAACCCCCGTTTTTTAACCTTGCATGCTGAAAGGATGGTTCTCAGGACCAGGGCTGCTTTCCTGCCAAAAGTTGTCACTCCGTTTCATTTGGGGCAGTCCATTACTCTCCCTGTTTTCTATCCGCCTCCTCATCCTTCCAAAGAGGAGGAAAGACTCCATCGCCTGGACCGAAGAGGGCTGTGTTTTTATTTGGACAGGACTAAAGACTTTCGTCTTGATGACCAACTCTTCATTGGCTACGTTGGTCATTCAAAAGGAAGAGCAGTGCACAAGCGCACTTTGTCGAGATGGATTTTCCTTGCCATCAAGATCTGCTACGCCCTGGCTGGTAAGACCCCTCCTGAGGGAATTAGAGCTCATTCAACTAGAGCGAAGTCATCTACATCTGCTTTGGCCCGGGGTGTTCCTGTGGCAGATATTTGTAAGGCCGCGACTTGGGCCTCCCTTCATACTTTCGCAAAGCATTATTGCTTGGACTCCGAGATGAGGAGGGAGGGCCACTTCGCACGCTGTGTATTACAAGACTTTCTGGTATAGGAAGGTGGACACCCTCCTCCGGGAGTGGGGACTGCTGTGGGAATCTATTCACAAGGTGAGGAATCCAGTGGCAGATGTATCCATCAGAAGAACAAGTTACTTACCTTCGGTAACGCTTTTTCTGGTGGATACAGTATCTGCCTGTGGATTCCTCACTGACCCACCCACCTCCCCGTTGTCCACCTTATATAGTATGAAAGAGGTCTTGTTGGAATGTTTTGATAGTTTCTTGTACATTTGTAGGAAATGCTTGTTTGTTTAGCATTCCTTTGCTTTGTATGCTATGTATTGGTATTCTGTATACTGTGTATACTTGGAGTTGTTGTTGGTTCACCTGTTCGCCTCGGAAAAAATGGGTGGAACTGACGTCATCACGCCGACGTGGGCTTCTTATGGCTCCGGTGACGTCGTACGGAGTCGCGAGCGGAGCCGATGCATTGTGACGTCGCCCACGTCGACGTGGAGTGCTGGGAAAGAAAATTCCGTGGAATGCTGGCGCAGGGGATATTCACAAGGTGAGGAATCCACAGGCCGATACTGTATCCACCAGAAAAAGCGTTACCGAAGGTAAGTAACTTGTTCATCAACAACTTTAGATAGAAAAAGAAAAAAATTAAGCTCCCATAGGGGAAGGGGGGGGGGGGGGGGAGGAGGGGAGATGCGTTTAAAATGCCTAGGTGTTTGGGGGGGGATGAGGGGGGGGGGTGTCTCTTGAGGGAAGAAAAGTATCTAAGTACTAAGTCAATGCCCCCGGGGATTCTGGCTGTCGACCCCTAAAGTAAGGTTCAAGAAGATAGTCTTATAGTTGCAAAGCTCGTAGTCTAGGGGGAACCAGTCGAGAGTGTTCAGTCCTGGATAAGTATTGTGTTAGTGGGTGAACTTAACGTCCGTATGGTTGATATGGGCAGTAAGGAGTTCTAGGGATAAAATATGCCATAGGTGAAGAAACCATGTGGCTATGGGAGGAGGGGGAGGTGAGGCCTTTTCCAGAATAGGGCAGTAGACTGTTGGGCAGCTCCCAACATTTGTAAAATCAAACGCCACTCTGTATGTCATAGCAATCCATGTCGGGGTCTAATACCTAATAGCATAACAGACGGAGAGGAAGGAATGGGGAACCCCACTGTGTCCTTAAGTGGCTAAGAATCTCTTTCCAAAAGACCGTGAGGCCTGGACAAGACCACCAGATATGGATAAAGTCACCTTTGTCGCTCTGACATCTCCAACACATCGGGGGGGGGGAGCATTTGTTGTAAGTGAGCTGGTGTAAAGTACCAACACGTCATGAGTTTATATGCCGATTCTCTTTGCAGAGTGCTATGATATACTTTCAGGATGTCCTGCCATAGGTGGTCCAAGCTCTCTGGGGAAATTCTTCGCCCAAGTCCAGGTTCCACTACATTTGATATGTGTGGGGTGAGGGCCATTGCTAGTGTTGCAAAACTGTGTGTGAGATCAGGCCCTTCGACCCCTCTTAACTGCAGACTAAGGATTTAAAGGCAGCGAGTTTTCTAGTTGCCCCTTGACTATAGGCCTGAGAAAGTAGCCAGTGACTAATCTGATAATATTGCATCCGAGCCCCCTCCGTAAAATGAAAAGCTTTTTTGCATTGATCAAACGTAAGGAGTTTGCCGCCTGAAACAGATCTTGTATAACATGACATTCACCATCAGACCACGCACTGAATGCTCGAGGTTGCAACGCAGGGGGGGGTGAACATGGAATTACAAGCTATAGGTGTATTAGGGGAGGGGACCTTAGTCAAACTGCGATAAAACTCCAATTTATCCCATATGTCTAGGACCTTTTTTGTGGGGTAGCTATATAATCACTGCGGGGGAGCAAATCCCACAAGGGTCTGCATGAAACCACCCGATCAGTGCTTTTCGCTCTCGTGAATTACCCATTCTGATATATACCGAAGGCAACGGGCCCAGTAATACTCTAAGAGATTAGGGCATGCAAGTCCTCCCTGAACCCGCAGCAGCATCAAGATCTTCTTAGAGAAGCGTGGGCGGGACTTTCCCCATATAAAATGAGTAAACTCCTGTTGTAGGGACAGGATATCAGTTTGCTGTATAGGAGTGGAAAGGGATTTTAATATATGTATTTGGGAGAAGCGTCATTTTTATAGTGTTGATACATCCTAGCCATGCAAGAGGAAGGCCTCTTCACCTACGCAACTCCTCCTGAATGCCGCCTCTATACCTAGGCCAGTTGGCTGAAGTCCAGGATGAAAGCAAGGTAGTCAAGTCCAGGCCTAAATATCGTATCGATTTGTCGGACCAATTCAACAGGATAAGATTTTGCAAGTCCTGGACCTCTGATGCCGGAAGTGTGAGGTTAAGGGCATGAGATTTAGCAAGATTTATCCGGAATCCCGATGCTCCCTAAAAGATCGTAAAAGCGTAGCTAACGCTGGGAGAGAAGTGGACGGAGAGCAGAGAGGGAGATCATCTGCAAAGAGGGAGATTTTATGGTCGTACCCTCCCAAAGGGATGCCCTGGATTGCGTAGAATGGTGATAACCCGAGGTTCCACTACTAAGGCAAATAACAGCGGGGATAACTGACATCCCTGCCTAGTGCCGCGATACATCTGGATGGGAGCAGTGAGACGCCCATTAAGGCCAATGCGAGTAGTGGGCTGCATATAGGATGCTATCCATCTGGACACCATCACAGGGCCCAAACCTCCTTTCCGCAAGACCTCCCTGAGAGAGCCCCAATCCACCCGATCACAAGCTTTCTCGTCATCTAGGGACACTAAGCAGGCGGGGATACCCCTATACTGTGCTTTTTCCACAAGGTGAGTGATCCGGCTAATGTTATCCGCTCCTTGGCCATAGTGAATAAACCCAACCTGGTCAGGGTCGATAAGGCCCGGAAGATAGAGTTCCAGGTGGTTCGCTAGGATCTTGGTGAAGATCTTGGCATCAGTGTTCAAAAGGGCGATAGGGCAATACGGAGTAGTCAGGGAATCTGATTTTCCTGGCTTTGGGACGAGAACTATCTCCGCTTCGAGTCAAGAAAGCCCTTAACCGCCTCGAGGGAGCAAGGTGCATCTGCATAGAGTTCCCTATAAAAACACGATAGGGCCAAGCACTTATCAGGCTCCGAAATAGCCCATATACTATTTGGGCGTTTAAGTTTGGCAATATGTGCTCTCGCTGTCTGAGCTTGAAGAGTCTCTCTGCCTTATTAGTACGGTGCAGACGTAGCTGACCCCCGCAACTCCGCGAGTAATCTTTTATTATGAAGAGATGGTCATACGTGGTCTTTGCGTTTAGAGTCTTAACCCCTTCCATGCTGGACGGATTCCCCTGCTGTGCTGATCTATTCCTGCGCGGGCGTGGTCATGACGGAACGGTTCCGTCATGAGCACAGCTCAACCGTGGCTCATGCCGGAACCGTTCCGTCATGAGCACCGAAGGGGTTAATATCCGTGGAGAGGGTTGTCTCTGCTAAACGGTATTTGCGTATTCTGGCTATCGATATAGATGTGATGACCCCACGTATGGTGGCCTTAAAAACGGCCCTGCAGACAGCTTCGGAGTTTTCAGTAAGGTCATTTACTAAGAAAAAAGCCTCAATCTCTTTTAGGATATCCGCCACATAAACCGGATCCTGGAGGGCCTAGGGTGGCAACCGCCATCTAGGGTGAGGCTCCGTGTGAGGTTTTGGGGATCGTAAAGATATTGAAAGGTGCGCATGATCTGATAATCTGTGAGAGTATGATCGGTGTGTATGGGAGAAGCTTTAGTCCTTAGCAGCAGGGTGCCAATGTCTCCATGCGGCTACTAGTCCCAGGTCATTTTTAAGAGTGGCTGACATGGCCCCGGCACTTTGATGTGCTGTGCGGTACCAGTCCGTGTTCCAAACAAAATTAAAATCCCCAGCCCACGGATTATCGGCGTTGTAACAGTGTTAAAGAATGTTACGGTGTAAGCATAAAAAGACATCTTGATTTTTAATTCGGAGTGTATAGGTTTACAGGAGTCAAGGGTTGCCTTCACCATGGGATTTGGATTTTTAAAAACATCCCGTCTTTATCTGTCGTGGTTTTAGAGGGCGTCAGTCTGGCCAGCGTTAAGGAAAATGGTCACCCCTCCAGTTTTTGAAGAGGCGCAAGCCTAGTATTGAGTAGGGTATTTGTGGTGGGACATTAGAGTGTCGGAGGGGAGCAAATGAGTCTCTTGGAGAAAGATAATGTCAGGGTCATGTCGAATGAGGTAGTGCCAAACTTGGTGTCTCTTATTGGGAGAGTTTAGGCCCTTAACATTCAACAAAATAAATTTAATGGGGTTGGTCATGAGAAATCTAATACGCTGCTTCGCCCGCTATGATCAGTAAACCAACACCATGGGTGTACCTCCTCCCATCTCAGGACAAACCAGCATGACCAAAAGCTCATCTAAAGCTATTGAACAAGCAAAGTACCTTACAGTATTCCCCCAAGATCCGAAGCTGTATCCTCCCTGGCCCCATTCCCCACTCCCCTGGCAGCAGCACATCTAGAAAAGGGGGACACAGGGATGGAAAAGAGAGGAAGACCTAAAACCCAATCATAGGTGGCCAACTTGACCGAACATTGTCGGAGTCTGCCAGGAACAGCTCAACATCTATAAGACAGGCCATTCAGGAGAAGTCACTCTCCAATGGGACCCTGAGGGGGGGGGTCGGGGCGAGGGGTGGCAGGTGCAGGAAAGTTTGTGGGTTTCTGCATCCAGCGGCCTGTAGCAATAGAACAGCGAGATGTTCATCCTCCCCCGGGTTGCCGCCAAAGAAGCCAGAGCCAGATCTAGGGACAGTAGTGTCCAAAGGGTCATCCCCATAGTAATTGAATTTTGGGAACTGGACTTATGCCCTCGTTGAGGATCTGACCTTGGCCGGGCAGAAGAGAAGCAAGAACGATTGTATAGGTAGATTATATCAGATTGTCTCATCGTGAAAATAGGTGTGAGGGTCATAAGAGTTTGAATAAACCAAAGCCTAGTTAGACCTTGTGGTCGGGTGATCGAGTTTGCGGAGAGGAGTCATTCAAGGACCGGATGTGGCTGATAATCTCCTGTTTGGCCTGTGAGGTTTCCGCACTCTTGGAGGCGTCGCATGTACTTGGGTGGCATGACAGACCATTCTGAGTGTAAGTGTCCTCCCGGGCGCCCCCCCCCCCCCCCCCCCAAGGGAAGGCTGGTCCTCGCCCTCCGACTCCAGTGAAAACTGCAAGAGCTGTTTTGCTTCTGTCAATGACTGAATAGTATTTCGCTTACCCTCCCTGGTAAACCTCCGGGCACAGGGATAACCCCACTGGAATTTATTGTTGAGGTCTCGGAGCTTATCCGTGACTGGTTTAAAGTCTTCTCCTTTGCAGCATAGCCGGCGCAAAGTCTTGAAAAGATCTGGATCGAAAGACCATTGTAAGTAAAAGCGCTGACCCCTGGATCTTTTACACAATGGCTTCTTTTTCAGCGAAAAAGTGAACCCGTGCGAGTATGTCCGGGATGAAGTCTGGTCTATTGCGAGAACCCTGAACTCGATGGGCTCTATCAAGCAGCTTCTTCGTTCTAATAGCCTGTAGAAACTCTGCCATGATGTCCTTGTCTTCTGCTACCAAGGGAACTCCTCTAATACGCAGGTTTTTTCGCCTACTGTGATTTTCGAGATCCTCCGGCTTCATCTGTAATCTAATGTTTTAGTCTTCCAACTCTGCCATCCTTCTCCACAGGCTCTCATGGTCCTCTGACCTAGCGTCCATGGTGTGCTCTAGGTCATCCCCTCTGCCGCCAATCTGTGACCTCCTGTCGTATGTCCTGCTGCCCAGCTTTGAGGTCTTGCATAAGGGATCCAATTTCATCCTTCATCTCCTGGTGAAAGAACGCCATGAAGGCCTGGGTGATCGGCGTTTCCGAGCTGGCCTCTTCTGTTGCAGAGACTAACGAACAGCGGAGTCCTAGGTCTGTGGATTGATTTTGGTCCAAAGGGACGTTACCGGGTTATTTCGGCAAACAGCATAGTCTGAGTCTTTGGTGGCTTTATTTTTAGGAGGCATGGCTGGATATCAACCTGTGTCCAGAGTCCCAGATAATCTAGAAACGGCTTCCCTCCGTTATTGGAGAGATCCCAGCGAACGTAACACCTTGAGCAGTTCAATCCCCCAGGAGCCCCATCACAGCCCAGCTCTCACCGATTTCCCAAAATAGTTGCTGCTTACCCGGTGGGGCTGTGCATACTACGCAGGCTAGGCAGCGGACTGCTGTTTTCTTCCCTCTGCTCTCCCTGGATAAGATCTGTTGGGGGGCAGCTCAAAATGCGGATTGTTTAGGCCCAAAACTGACAGGCGGCTTAAAGCTGTCCCACCTCCGTCTCCTCACACAGCAAGCCTCGGGGCTCCAATAAGCAGTGGGGCCCCCCCCCTCTGTTGGCAGAATACCCTACAGTCTTTCCCCCCCCCCCCCCCCCCCTTCCATACAAAGCGCCCAACTCCAGCCAGAATGCAATAACGAGTTCCATCAGTCAGACACTGGGAAGTACATCAAGCTAGTCGTGTAGTACCAGGCGGCTGACCTGGTAATCTGGATCAACTGGTTTAACAGGACGCGAAGGAGCGGAGACCCAGCTACAAACGTCTTACTCAGTTCGCTTCTTGGCCACACCCCCATGTTGTCAAATTTGAGTGGGAAGGGATAAATGTTTTTTTTTTTTTTTTTTCCCTGTGTGGTAAATTTTAATGTATACCATTGATTCCAATGTTAGTAGTTTCAGCTTTTCTGTTTGGGAGATGAACCTCCAGTATTGTATGGATTTAGGATTTTACGTAATGTAGCCAGTTGGAGTTGGAACTCATGGGTATTTTTCACATTCCTCACATTGCAGGATAAGTAACTTTTTTTGTGTTGTGGTGTATAGACTTGGCTTGTAGCTAAACGTTTTTAGTAGGGCTCGCGCAGCGAGAGCCCTTTTGTGTGGGGTTCAGAAACTGAGCCTGGAATTGCACACGCTCGTGCATGTGCTTTTCCTTTTGTGGCCCGCTATTGGCCTTTGCGTGCGTGTTTTTTTTTTTTTACTAGGACAGCATGCAATAGGCCAAAGGCGGTCACATTCAGGTGTGTGGAATTTAATAAAATATCTACTTGTCCACGGGGCAGGTTGCTTCACAAATAACAAATTCCACTTGTCCCTTTTGTGTCATGTAATGCGGCGACAAATTATGGCAGCAATCTCATTATATAAGAGCTCTGATATAGCCTCTCTGATTATGCAAGGACTCCTTCCATAACAGGAATTGAATACTAGTAATTCCCTTATCTTGCCATGTTTCCGCAGACTTGCATGTTGGGGCTGAAGGTAATGATAAGCAAAAGTTCCAGGGTTGGAATGCCCTTTTGAGTCTATGCATACCTACTAATGTCTGTTTTAAGGGTTTTTTCACCAAGTCTTCTCTAATCTATTTCCCTACTGAGCAAGGTTGGAAATGTACTCCTGATAGTGGCAGACATAAAACTTCTTCCAGGGTTGTGAAAAAAGTGGTTGGAGGGAAAGTGGACTTGCAGACTCTGATTTTCGCATGAGGCAATCTACACCTCCATATTTGCCAATGCTAAAATGCAGTTGACAAATGTTTTCTAGGAGTACTATTTCTTGGCGTACTTCAATAAAGTCTTATGAATTCACGAAAGCTGTATATTTGCACTTAATGCAAGGACATGGGTGCACTTTTGAGACTTTAATAATTGGGCCCTTAATTAGGTCTGGTGTTAACCATTACCTTTTGTGATTATTAAAATTCTGTTTCTCTCTCGGTCTATTGGCTAGCTTCACTGTAAGTGACAGCATTCTGTTTTTTAACAGAGTTTACCAACACAGTTGTTTTGTTCATTGCCAGGAACTACTGTGGCAATGTGTACTTTTTGAGACAAAGTATTTTTGCATTTGCCAATGTTTTTTATTATGGTGAGGGTCTGGCAGCTCCCAAACAAATAAGATTGTACAAACACCATGCTGAAACAAGTCACGCATTGACAAAACCAAAAGGCTGACCAACAATTTCGGACCTACTGGCTTTACCAATGCTTGTTTATTTTTGTTTCCCATAATCTTATTAAAACTGGTTACACAAATTTTCTATTCTAAATGTTATGTGAAATACTAGCATACATCAACCCATTTGCTGCAAAGAAATGGTACCTAACATTTTACAGTAGTTCAGTGAAATCCTTTTGCATTCTTTTTTGTGAACATTTTATTTTGAAAGCAAAGAATGTTCAATTCTGCTTTCAAGCCTCTACAAATATTTGCATCTAATCAGAGAGCATTCTGGGAGCATTATTCATAGCTAACCACTGAATGTGTACACATTTGTATGCTGTAACCAGTAGTGCTGTCTGAGCTTACAACATTTACTTGGAGCGCTCACCCTAATAATAAAGGTTTTGCATTAATGAACCATAAATACAAGTTTTAACAGCATTAACACATCGAAACTAATATTACCTTAATTGCAGGCAGTGCCTTTCCCTGATCCATAATGTGGTACTGTAAACTGGCAGGCAAAGGGTTTGTGCTTTAGGGGGTTGGGCCTACTTGTCCCAAGGACAAAATACACATTAAAACTTGTTGCCCTTGACCCTAAACAATATGTCTTGGGCGACGGGCTATAGGAATCCCACATCCCTGCATTTCTATGGTTTAGTGTGCTTATATATGACATTTTATGTGCCTTATGTGCGACAATATGAGTGACAATTTATTGATAGTAGAACGAAGTAGATCTGCTCATATACATTACATTTCGGAAATGACCAACCTAATGCTGCAGAGCGCTGAGTGTTTAGGCTAGGTCTCAGTAGTAGAACTGTGGGTTATAATTAACAATAACCAAGCCATTTGGTTGCTTTATCAAATCCATGAAGACTGGGTCGTTTTTTTTGCTGCAAATGCAAGAGTAATCGCATGTTAAAAAGCATTTAAGGAATTGTAAATATTAATTTTTCAATGGAAACATCCACAGAAAATTGTGCCATATCGGTATGCCTGGTATCCATGCAGAGAGCTTACTATGCCAATAAACCAACATCTATCCAATATGTTCAACATGTTTATTTAGTCTGCATTCATAGGCCCAAGGCAAGTATCCTGCCATGCAGCTATCACATTCTGTTAAATTGAGTGTGTGCGAGGCAGGACTACAAATCCCCACAGACCAAACCCTATTCTATCAGAATCCGAATACGCTTTATTTGATTTTAAAAAAGATATTAAACCATAAAAGCACAATAAATTGAAAGAACGTACATTTAATCAGAATGATTTGAGTTAAAAAATGTGTTCAACGCAGACAATTTAAAACAAGCATTTGCAATGCAATAGGTCTCGCATTATTTAGGTTTGAGCTATTTGTAAATAATGCAACTCCAATAGCTCAAACTTAAATAATGCAAGACCTATTGCATTGCACATGCTTGTTAATAACTGGTCTGTCTTCAGTTAGAGTTGTGTGTAAGATGCCAAGTGATCGGTGAGTGGCAGATTGCTTCTAGGTGATGTGGCAAAACTGTTTGTCTGCTTTCTTTAGAGTTATTTGCATGTAGGCATGGCTGAGTCTGCATGACAAATTGACATTCTGTCTTGACAGGGCAGCATTTGCGAGATGCAGCTGCCAGTGTCCTCAGTTTTCAGCATGCAGATGCTTTTAGCCTCCAACCTATCTGCATTGTAGGAATCTGTATAATATACACAGGTCTGTGCGGCAACGAATAATGACCATGTTTGAACAGTGCTTAACGTACATTTCTGTCTCTGCAGAGAGTGCCCCAGACACACGACTGGAGCCTCAAGACGCCCAAAGTGCTCGGTAAGTACTCCCAGTGTAAGGCAGGAGTGCTCTAAGCAGATTGTAAAACAAATTTGATTGGGCAAATTAGATGCGTCTAAATGGGCAGGGAGCGGGATCTGGTGGTAGATGATATTAAACTCGATCTATCGTCTTTTGGGGTATGTCATTTGCAACTGTTCAGCATGTTCTTCACCACATGCTTCTTAGTGAGTCCATCACATGGACGATGTTTTGAGAAGCATGTGTGCTTGAGCCTCTACTTTGTGTTTCCTTCTAAATACCCTTTCTTCTCACAGTACGTATCTAGCTGTTGATTGTAAACTTACTGTATGTGTAGTGGTCCCCAGAAGTAAGTCCGTCCAGCTTCTGCATTGGTTCCATCTTATAGAAGTTGTGCTCCACCATGGTTGAGGTTTTTTTCAAATCATCGGGATTATCGGTAGCTCTATTTTATGATCGCTATGGGGAGGTGGTGGAATTTGATGACAGAATTTCTATCTTCCAAGTCTTTAATGCAAGGGTTTTTATTTTGCTCTAATTATGTAACATTTGTGGTTATCCCAGTGTGCTTGGAGCTAAAACAGCTAATGAACACATAGTGGAAGACTGTGGCAAGTAACCATATTGGTGCTTTTCAAAAATGTTATGGAAACGTTCCATGTGGCATGTTTGTTTTTCATTTTACACTGAGATTTGAGAACATTCTGGAACGCAGTTGGCCTAGACAGTGTCAAACCACGAGGCCTTTTGGTCTATGCAATTTGAGAAATCTTTAGAAGGGCTGCAGGCAGGGTACAGTCTCTAGAGCACAAACGGAGTGTGCCCATAATAACATCTTCACGTTTTTTGGGAATAGCGAGCTTCCCTCCCATTTATTTGGCACCATAGTTATTTATTGTGTGGTGTGAATATAATTGTGTGAAAATTAATTTGGATGAGTAGTGCTTTTGGTGGAGGCTGGACCTACTTGCAGTTCGGCAGTCTGTAATCCTGGTTTGCAGCAGATGAGTAACCTACCGGTAGTGTTTTGTGCAAGTTTCTTCCTGTTTCGAGCACAAGTGCTGTTTAAGTAGTTGACAGCCAGTTTGCTTTTATTTTCATGTAAAATACCAACTGTGTACTGATTTGTGTTTGCAGGAGGAAGAGTTACAAGAGAGCAGTAGATTCTCTGTATGATGAAGGCCTGGATGGGCAGCATTTAGATGATGTGGGCCGTTCTCCACCGAGGAAGAAGACTCCATCTCCACCATGTCCCAATAACAAAGTAGGTAGTGAGATGCTCCTCATTCTAAATAGCTTGTCTAATTCCATGAATATTAAGTTTCAAACTACAGTTTTTCCTTACCCACACAGGTGGTGCGCCCCCCTCCGGCTCACATGAGAACCTTTTTGCACACTGTACAGAAAAACCAGATGCTTATGAGTACCCCGGGTTCAGTCTGTAGCTCTTCCAAAAGCAACATTGTGAAGTCCTTCATTAAGCGAACAACGCCTCTTAAGACTGATAACAAGGTACAAAACCACTTTGCATATACCTAATTCACTTTTGCCTTTGGTTTTGGGGGGCAGCGTGATAACTGGCAAAGGGGTGCATGTGCCCCAAGTTCATGCAGTTAGTTGTACAGCCTAATCTGGCGTACATTCTCTTGCCATTAATCATTACATCTGATGGATTTGGCTGCTAATCTTTCTTTCTTGGTGAAAGAGAACTTGTGGCATTCCCTGGGAATATGTGGAATCTTGTCTACTATGCTGAATTTCACCTGTATGACGTTAAGAGTACAAAACAGTAAAATGTATGCCCTAGTGGTGGACTCTGTAGTGGAGCCGCACCATGATGTCTGAACAGGCAAGTTCTGGAAGGCCATTAAAAGTTGTTTTTCGCTGCATCCTTAGGACCATCTTGTTGACTCATATCTAGGTGCAGGTAATCTAGTGCTTACTGTTTGCATCTTGTTGAGGCAATTGATTTTGCGGTCTATTTCTGTTTAAAAGCCAGAAGGGATTTGGCAAAGCAGTTGATGTACCAGCCATGGGCTTGACATGGGAAGGGGTAGGCGTTCCTAAAAGTTGGACCTCTTCTAACATCCATCACTGGGGAAGGCACCAAAGGGTGGGGAGGGGGGAAACAGTCTGAAGCATGGTTTGAACGCTGGAGAGCAAGAGTTTTTTTCCAAGGCTAGCTGACTTGAACTGAGATGGCATTCCCTCCCATCTGTAATTTTGTGAATTGTGGCATTTTTATATTGAAGTGTTTGCAACTGAGGCTTGCTGATTTTGGAGGGGGGGAGGGGGTTGGTAGATGTGCCGCGATCTGATTTGTGAAGTACATGTTGCCTCATGCAAATTGCCTTTAAAGAGGATCCATCACAATTTGTTTAGGGGGCGTTTTGGTAAGCGTGTTTGCAAGAGTACAGGAGCTTGAGCTATGTGGTTTAAACTATTTGGGAACCTAGTTAAGGTGGGGGGGGGGGGGTGCTATACTAAGCACATTCACAGATTTCTCTAAAGAATGTATTTGATTTGTTTAGGTTTAGTGCCAGTCAGAGTATTACGAAGCTTATTTTTATGACCAATCAAAGGGGATGCCTATTTTGCATCTGCTGACCAGGTTAGAATTGCATAGGTGGCCAATTTTTCCATCTGATTATTTCTGTTTTGACCTTGTGTAGTTTGAAGTAGCAATCTAGGTGTTGGCAGTGATTACGCAAACTGCAAGCCTCAGGGCTTTGGTATCAGAATTCTGGATTGATCTGTGTGCTGTCGGTCCAGGTAGATGGCTGTGGTATACATTAAATGTTAAATGGTGGGAGTCCTGAAGAATGCTAGTTGTGCCGCATTAATCTCTTTTGGATTTGCATGCTATGAAGAGACGTGCAACCCGGAAAACCCATTGATTTACTTGCGATATTCAGATTTTTTTCCACAGTTGGGTCTGGAAGCAAGTGAGGTCCTGAGTTGAGGAAAAAAGAAGCTGAGACAAAAAATAAGCTTCTTCAATGCAAAGACTGTTGCAGGGATCACGTCGCAAATTGTTGAATAGGAGACAATGCCAAATATTTCATAAACATAAGATGCAAGAATGTGGTGCAAGATTACGTGAGCCAGAGCATGAGTAAGGGGCTTGGCTCATACCCCTTTTAGACTTTGTCAACAGTACCAGCACGAGTATACACAGAGACTAGTACAAATTGTGCAATCTGCCTTTGAAGGCCCACAGTCTAGAGGACTGCTTAGCCTGCATGGAATTCTTATCAAATCAGGGCAAGGCATAAAGAGGTTGCCACATTACCATGACTCTCAAAAAGAACAGGAGATGAGGACACACTCAAGGACGCAACGGATTCACAATTGGAACAGGAACTCCAGAAGGTTGTCAAAGTCCAACCAGAAAAGACTCAAGCAGAGACCAAACGCAAAGTAATTCCACAATGGCGTAGGAGCTAAAAAATATCAGTTACTGTGCTGTAGGCCAACAGAGCCACACTTTCTCAAGACAAAAGACCCCACTGAATGCGAAACCTGTATGTACCTTGAAAGAGATACAAAGACTTGGGAGGGATTAAAGAGCATCGGGTAAGAATAGCTAAATGCCAATCCCAGACTCCAGCTTCAGAAACACTCCAAAAATCAGCTTGACCAGGATGCCAAAAGTCTTTTCGACCTCCTAAAGAATAATAAGGGGTCAGAAGTCTAATCTAGCAAAAATCTCTGAAGGTGGAAAGAAAGGGGTGCCTCCAGGCCAAACTGGAAGCCCTGGTCTGGAAAACATTTTACAACTCAGCAGAAATACAGTATACCTCTCAAACAGCAATTTTCAAAGCAAAGGAAGTTTGTAGACTAGTACCACCAGGAGTAAGAATTCATACAGATAGGCTAATTCATTGAAGACCAGTAGAACATCTGAACGGGCTCGGCAGATTAGACGACAGACTCCTTCCCATCTAGACCCTCGCCACCAGATGACATTATTAGATATGTGGTCATTAAAAGGGCACCTAATGTGAGAAGTTGGCCTGATATGATGTCACTAGTTCTAGTGTACACCTTGTATCAGTCCAAACAACCCTTATGGTGATTGGTTGTAAAGTCAACCTTATAGACCAGCTATCCTAGTGGTAGCATGGACAAGAGCAGTCTTAGGCTAAACTCTGTATGGCATGTGAAGCCAGCTGTTATACCATTTGCAATCCCTTGAATACCAAATGAAAGGACACCACAACAGATATATATAAAAAATAGAATGTATTTATTCTAGTCAAAATACCCTCAGCACTCTTTATGAGATTTGAGGTAAGTACAACACAGTCTTATTTAAGCATACATAAGTCACACAGGTAAGTAATACAGTTAGGCCCTAGGGGCCACGCAAACCATATACTAAGTAAGTGGTATAAGGACCACTGTCACGAACACAGGTTAGGCCTAGGCCTAGGGAATCGCTGGAGCTAAACTATACTACCAATTGCTAGGCTCACAGGATTCAGGTGCAGAGTGGAAACACTCGCGCGTAATGCGTTAGTCGATAGAAATAGCAGTATTTAGAAATTAAGAGTTTTAGGACACTTCGGAAGGAGCTAGGAGTTAGAGACTTGGAAACTAGACCCTAGGATAGTCAATACCCTTGTGAGCACCGGAGTACTCAAGTTACCTAGCCCACGGGCTGCGGGTGCATTGGTGTGAACTTGCGTCGGGTTTCGTCGTCGACTCCTATGGATGCCTGAAGAAAAGATGCTGACAGGCAGTCAGTGAAGAGTGTCCAGTGGATTCCAAGGATAGAATCAAGGAGGTTACCTGCAAGCAGAGGGGACAGAGTCTAGGTCACCAGCCAAGAGCCGGGAAGGAACCAGGAAGGAACCAGGCGATGTCGTGAAGATGCAGGTGAAGCTTGTCGCAGCAGCCACGGGTACCAGGAGGCGTCGGACGACCAGAACCAGGAGCCGAGCTGCCCCACAAAGGCTCTTGCTGTTGGCGGCGTCTATGTCGATTTCGGACCCAACAAGCCTTGGCAAGCGCAACCCACGCAGGATGAAGGATTCGCTTCTGTTGCAGACCAGGAAGGCCTGAGGTGCTTCTCTTTCGCAGGGAAGCAAGGGCCAGTCTAGAGGAGCCAAACCAGCGGTGAAAAGGTAAGGGTTCGTCGTCGCTTCGTCGTCGCAAAGGTTACTAGCCAACGGACAAGCAACTGGACAGACGCGTCCAGCAGGAAAATGCAGAAGGGCCCCACGCAGAACTTGTGGAGGGCTGATCTTCGGTGCAGATGGTGCTCGGGGTTGGGGCTTCTCAATCCCCAGAGCACAACTTCGAGGATGCCTCAGGAGCTGCGCTGGAAGCTAGTAGCCAATTTTCCCAGGTAGCCGGTCCCACGTCTCATCGCCTCCACGAATCTCAGCTTTGCCTCCACAGATCTCAGCTTTGCTGTGGATGTGGATCAGGGTCGGAGAAGTCTGCAAGTCAAGGCGCTGGTCGGGCTCTGCAGTCGGTTCCTCGTAGAACTTGGGCAAAGCAAACGGCAGGTCGCTTGATGGTGCCTGTTTGCACAGGGTGGCCACTCCTTGGCCACAAGGGAGATTCTTCAGTCTTCTTCCGTAGTCGAATGTCCAGAGTTTCTGTTCAAGTTTCAGTTATCGGGATAAACCAAAGTCCTAGGGACTCAGCTCCCACTCTTATACTAATCTGGGGGGCTGGGTTACCTGCTAGGTCCCTCCTATGGGTGGGACCAGGGAGGGGAGTGGTTACACCCCATTCCCTTTGTCCAGTTTCGCACCAGGACTGGGGCTGGAGTGCCCCAGCACCGGTTTGAACCGGACTATGCATGGGACACCTTGTGTGCCCCAGGCAGTGTCTCGTTTCATTCATCCCTCCCTGCCCCAATACACTTAAGTCCTGTCTAGGGTGGTGCTAGCACCTCCCAAGGCAGGAAACCTATTGTCCAAGCCTCCCTCGCTGGAAGGACTCCCAGCAGCAGGAGGTCAGACTTGTGTCTGTGGCAGCAGCATCCATTTTGTGATGCTGGGGCTCTGGTTAACTTTAACCGGGTAGTAGGTCTTCAACATGTCTTCTCCCTCTAGAAGGGGGGAATACTATCCTCATCGCCAGAAATGGTGTGGGGATAGTATTCCAAAGTGTTAGGCACCTTACACGACATGTTTTGATAAAGCCAAACCATAGTTACCATAACCGCGAGGATTATAAGGCACTTTAAGAGTATATGGTAGGCGATATCATAGAACAGCTATAAGGACAGGGTTCCGAAAGCTGCAGACAGGCTCAGCTCATGCTAGCCATCTCACATGTTACCAAGCACTCTGCTTTTTGGATTGTCAAGGCCTGCCATAGGAGTGACTGATAGGTTACCCATGTGTCTATATCTAAGGTAGGTATAGGAATACTACACCTAAGCAAGGGGTGATTACACGACCTTGCCCAAGCTGAGTGATCAGCCAGTTGTCATAATGGAAGGCCAGCCAGGGGTGGCATAATACATGCTGCAGCCCTAGTAGGCCTAGGGTACACCTAGGCCCTGGGTACCTAAGGTACACTGTGCAGGGACCTATAAGGTGATCCTTACCAATTGGGTTCTGTACCTAAACTACATAGTATGAATTTAGAGAGCGAACAGCTGGGCTGTGCGTCTGATTAGCAGGCCCACAGCCACATCTAAGTCGAAAACCAGTGAAGCAAAAGCAAAAAAGTGGGGTGAACATAGAAAGCAGACCCTACTCTCCTACACCTAACCCTTCCGGTATACAAATGGAAGAACAGATGGTAGCCTGCTTCCTCCTAGAGACACTGATACTACATCAAAAGAGGAACCAATTTCTCCCCATGCATCCTAAACCAGGGAAGAGCGGCTTTTAAAGAGCCTTCTGCAGCTATTGCCATTACCCTGAGGGTAGAAAAATAAAAAAAATCCACCAAAGAGCCCCTTTGCATCCCAAGCAACATGCTACCTGACTCCCTAATAGAGACAACAGCCTGCAAAATGGCAAACAACCCCATCTCAGTAAGTTTCCCCTCTCCACCCCAGAAAAGAAAGAGGGTGGACCTGGTGGGTAGAAAGCTGAACTTAGGCAACAGCCCAGTGTATAGTTAACTCAAACACCCTGCTTATGTAGCACACACTTCAACAGTAGGATGAAATCAAAGAACACCTACCAGAAGATTGTGAACAGTATGCAGCAGGAGCGAAAGACCGTTACCAACCCTTGCATCAAGCCTGCAAGGATCTACAGACACTGCCAGTAGGCAACTACACAACACTACCACACTGTACAGGCATGTTTGACTTGGAATTTCTGTATTCTAATATTACAATCTGCAGTTATAAACTTGCCCTCCATGGGAAACTGGCTCTTCGGAGGAACAGTTAGTGCGCTACAGTTCATGAAGGATAATGAGACTGCCAGCGCCAGGGCCATTGGAGGGTGTGGGCGGGCTTTTAATGGAAAGGGACACTCCAAGGTGGTATAGCACAAAGAAATGGGGCACCCGCAAGGGGAAGCATGCAACCAAACACTGCACAGGCAGCTTTCAGATAACGCATGTACTGCTGCAACACCGCTATGGCAATACTACTACACATCAATACTGCGTTTACGTAGCTGAGGAAGAGTACCACACAAGCAAGTGGCTCAATAGCAGGCACCCTTCATAAGTGATCAGTAGGAGGAAGGATCACAGAGTTCCAAGAGGAATGAGCAAAGATTACCTCTGACAAATGGATACAAAGATGCTAAATATAAGACCTGGTTATTGCATAGAATTGATGTTATCTCCTCCCAGTATACCACTCAAAAAAAATGGTAGACTGAGGAACACCACCACTTGCAATAGGAAGTAAAGCACTTGTTAAGCAAGGGAGCTGTAGAGGTTATACTACTAAGGGAAAGAAACCAGAGGGTTTACACTTCCTGCCAAAGCCAGACAATACACCAAGACCAAAACTGGATCTAAGGATACTCAACAGATCAATCAAAACACGGAAGTTCAAAATGGCAACCTTGCAAAAAGTCCTCCAATTTATAGGAACAGACACATGGCAACCACAGATCTGACTTCTACCTGTACTGATCAGTGAACAAATCACACAGTTACTAAGATTTGTGGTGGACAAACACTACTAATTCAGAGTTTTACCATTCATAGTAAAATCTGCACCTCTAGTATCTACAAAATGTCTATCTGTGGTAGCACTCCTCAGACAAAAGGGTATAGACGTGTACCCATATCTGGACAACTGGCTAGTGAAAGCAAAAAACGTCAAATACTGCAAGAACAGCTTGGACCAGGCCATGCAGCCCTTGCGCCACCTGGGATTTTCCATCCTATGTGAAAAATACACCAGAAAGGCAGAAGAAATTTCTGGACTCTACCCTAAATTCAGATGGCAAGGGCGTTACCAGTGCATTACATAAGTGTATGTCCAGTTGGCTAACCCCCAATTGGCATAGTTAATATAACCATATGTCCCTAGTAAATGGTGCCAGTGGTACCCAGGGTCTAGTAAATTAATGTCACTAGTGGACCTTCGCACTTGTGCCACCACTACAGAGACGAGATAAAAACATGGCTCTAGGTTTGCAGTTAAAGCCTGTTGGGGCAGCTCTTAAACTGCCATACTCTTCATGGAAACCGAATCCAAGACCTGCCTTAGTAGCTTGGAAGGCAGAGTGCTTGGTATTAAAAACACATGCCTATTTTAAACTTGACATGCCCAGGTAGACAATGAAAACCTTTAAATTGTAATTTTCACTGTAGCAAAGCCGGTGACCCCATTGGCCATAGTTACTGTAGCCCATGTGCTAGCTTCCATTTGGGACCACCTAACCTAGTACTCCAAGGTATCAAATTGATTGTTACAGCAAATCAGACTTAGTCTGGTTTAATGTAACTGTTAATAGGAAGGTGATTATGAAAGTTCTGTAGTAGGGGATCTGTGTATAGTCATAATCTAGTGAATAGTCCCGCCCATGTGCGTGGACCCCGGAGCAATAAAAAATAATCTCTAAAGGTGACAAATCATGCAGACTTGCATATACCTTTAAGAGAGAATTTAATTTAAAGACAGATAATGCAGCTTATACCCACAGGCTACACTGTCCAGTACTTCAACTAGAATTCCACCAACCTTCACAAACAGCACTGCCTGTCCAGCTTTTCTCCACATAGGAAAAAACCCTGCCTCTACCAGCAAAAGCCTCTGGAATGATAGAGAGGAAGGAGTGGACAGACGGGCCCCATAGGCTGCCATTATGTGGCTTAGAACAGGATACTGTTCCTTTAAGAAAACTTTCCAGATTTCCAGAACTTTCCCCAGTATCCCAGAATGCCCAGCAGGTCCCTTTTACTTTCAGTTCTTTTTTCCGGCTCCTGCTAGCAGGACCCTGGAGCATTGAGCTCTCCCTTTTCAAGCGTTATTGGTTAATTTCAAGTGTTAGAACGTCCTTTTTCCTTCTGGTGTTATCAGAATGACTGGCTTGTTCGACAAGTGTCCTGATTGTGGAAGAAAAAAGGCTATGTCAGACACACACAGGGTGTGTATAGTCTGCCTTCCCCAGTCCCACGTGCCTGAGGAGTGTGAGATCTGCAGATCCTTTTCAGCCAGGACCCTGAGAGAGAGGAAGAAGATCAGGCTCCAGGTCCTGGAGGACAGAAAGCTGAAGGCACGAGGTGGGTCTGGAGGGGCTGATTCTGCCCATGCTGAGGCCTCTGGGGGCCTCCCCAGGGGCAGGAAGACCAGCAAGCGTCCCCTCTCCACGTCGAGGGCGTCGACGACTGCGTCGAGGGGGATGACTACGGTCTGTTCGCCATTTCCCCAGGGCTCTGGGGAGAAGCGGCGTCGACTATCGACGTCGAGCGAGCTGAACAGGCCGCTGTCGACGGCATCTTCTGCGACGAAGCCGTCGAGCCATCGACGGCGAGATCAGGCCCGGCGTCGGCGCTCACCGTCGAAGGGGGAGCGCCGCTCGCCGTCGGCGAAGAGGCGACGGTCGCCGTCGAAGCGATCGACGTCATGGAGATCGCCGCCGAGAAGACGATCGACGCCGAGAAGACGATCGACGCCGAGAAGACGATCGGCGTCGAGGGCGATCGGCGTCGAGACGGCGCAGGGGGAGCCCTGGCGCCAGGAGTAAGAGGGGAACGGAGTCGCCAGGATCGGAGTACTCCGTGGTGTATACACCTCCTCGGAACCCTACGCCATCACCACTGCCACCGACTCCTCCACCACCAACACCGCCTCCACTGCCACGGCCGGTGTCGCCACCTCCGCGTTCGGTACCACCTCGCACGCCGTTTGGGCCACCTGCAGTTCCACCGAGGTCGGTCTCCCTGCCCAGGCACCCGACTCCGCCGCAGGGGACGCCGAGGCCGCGTCACCCACGGTCGCCGGGCCCGGCTAGACCGACTGACAGGCCGAAGCCGAGGAGGTCGCGCTCCCGCTCCGACAGGAGGAGAAGGTCGCGGAGCCAAAGGAGGTCGTCGTCGTCGACATCGGGACGGCGCCATAGGAGGCGCAGGTCTAGGTCGCGCACGCGGTCCTCGGCCAGGGACTTCTCGCCGACGCTGTCGGACTCACCGGGGACTAGGGTGTCTCCGGTGGATGATCTGGTCTCCTTCCAGGAGGTGCTGCTGCGGGGGGCAGCCAAGTTGGGCATCTCGGTGACGGTACCGACGCCCACGACGTCCGTGATATTCGAGACGCTACACAAAAAACACCTGTCTTGCCCTCTGCTGCCTCTAGTGCCGGGACTGGTGGAACCCGCGTTGGAGTTGTTCCTCACCCCCGCGGTGACGAAATCCGCCCCCTCACGCCTCACGAAAAAGTATCGGGCCCCGGACTCGGACCCGGCTTTTTTACGGATGGACCCAAAACCGGACTCTGTCATCGTGACGGCGGTGAGGAAGTAGCAGGCGACTGCCCCTTCATCGACAGTCCCGCCCGACAAGGAAAGCCGCTGGCTGGACTCGGTGGGCAGGAAGGTGTGTGGGACCGCGTCTACCACCATGAAGGCGGCAAGTGCGGGGGCACTGTTGGGGCATTACGACCGGGCCCTGTGGGAGTCCCTCCAACAGTATGCGGACCTGCTGCCCCGGGACCGGAAGGAGGACTTCCTGGAAACGGTGCGAGAAGGCATGCTGGTGTCGAACCAGGTCATCAGTGCGGCAGCGGATGTCTCCTTGTTGGCGGCGCACTCCTACTGTCATGGTGTCCATCAGAGGCGTCACTCTTGGCTGCGCCTGACATCGCTCAAGCCGGAGGCTCAGCACAGAGTAGCCAACCTGCCCTTTTCGGGGGAAACCCTGTTTGGAAAACATGCGGATGATGAGATGGCCCGCGCGGAGGCGGAGACCCTGACGGCCGTCTGGTTGGAGAAGGCCGAAAAGCAGAATCGCCCGTTCCTGAGGCGGTTCGGGTCTACGGGCAGAGGGCGCGGGCAGGGTTCGGGACAGCAGCAGCATCAGCAGCAGTTCCGGAAGCCCTTCCAGAAACGCCAGAGGGGTAGAGGCGGCCAGCAGGCTGCTACCACTACCAAGGGCCCGGCCGGGTCTCGGCCCTGAGCGACTACTTCCCCCCCCCCCTCAACCGTTACCCACTCCAATGGGGGGAAGCATTCAACTTTTTCCGGCAGAGTGGAGAAAAATTACTCAGGACAAGTGGGTGCTGAATATTGTTTGCAATGGATACAGTCTTCGGTTTATCAGCCCGCCTCCAGCGATTCCGCCGGCAAGCTCTCAGTTTCAGCTGCGAGAGCTCCAGGCGGAGGCAGACATCTTGGTGAGAAAGATGGCGGTAGAAGAGGTACCTCTGTCTCAAAGGGGAAGAGGTCTGTACTCTCGGTTCTTCCTCGTTCGCAAGAAGGACAAGAACGAGTTCAGGCCCATTCTGGATTTGCGACAGGCAAACAAATGGATTCGCAGAGAGAAGTTTTGCATGCTATCGTTGCATCAGATTTACCCTCAGCTGCAACGGGGAGACTGGCTCTGTGCCATAGATCTACAGGATGCGTACTTCCATGTGCCCATCGCACGGAAGCACAGGAAGTTCCTGCGATTCCAGGTCGGCGCCAATCACTATCAATACACAGTACTGCCATTCGGGCTAAAGTCTGCGCCCAGGACCTTCTCGAAGTGCATGGCAGTGGTGGCGGCACACCTGCGGAGAAACAAGGTGTTTGTCTACCCGTATCTGGACGATTGGCTGATCAAGGCATCATCCTTCGCGGAAGCGCAAGAACACTTCCGGTGGACGTGCGCTCTCTTGCACAAGCTGGGGTTACATGTCAACATGTCCAAGTCGGTCCCGACTCCGGTCCAGTGCATACAGTACCTGGGAGCCTCCATCGATACGCGGTCAGCAAGCGTGTCTCCTTCGGAGGAGAGACGGTTATCACTCCTTCGGAAGGCTCAGGACCTCAGGACTGCTCCATCGACGACTGTGAGGAAGGTGTCTTCACTACTGGGATTGATGGCCTCCTGTATCTTCCTCACGCACGGCTACACATGAGACCACTGCAGGAGTGCTTGGAGGATCAGTGGGATCAGAGGACAGGTTCTTGGGACGACAAGATACGACTGTCTCTACATGCTCTTCAGTCTCTGAAGTGGTGGTGTTCGGCGGAAAACCTCCTCAGGTGGGTTCCCTTCCACAAGGACATTCCCACGAAGAGTTTTGTGATGGATGCGTCTCTCCAAGGCTGGGGAGCGCATTCCGGGGACTTGCAGATTCAAGGAAAGTGGTCTCTTTTGGAATCTACGTACCACATCAATTTCCTGGAACTCAGATCTGTCTTCCTGGCACTGAAGGCCTTCCTTCCGTCCTTCCAGACCAACTCGCTGCTGATACAGATGGACAATACAACCGCGATGTATTACCTCAACAAGCAGGGGGGGGGGTCGAGATCGCGCACTCTGTCGCAGGAGGCGCAGGCGATCTGGCACTGGCTTCTGGCCCGAGGACTGACTATTACGGACACGCATCTGCCAGGGGTACAGAATGCTCAGGCGGACGCCTTGAGCAGGCTGATTCAGGAAAACCACGAATGGGTCATAAACGACGAAGTACTAGGAGAAGTCTTCGCAAGGTGGGGGACTCCAGACGTAGATCTGTTCGCCACCGCCGAAAACAGCAAATGCCGAGACTTCGCATCCAGGTACTACCAGCGGGGGACGCTGGGGAATGCGTTATGGATCGATTGGTCGAACAGCTTTCTGTACGCTTTTCCACCCATTCCCCTGATTCCGGCAGTGCTCATCAAGCTGTCCCAGTCCAGGGCGCGGATGATCCTGATCGCCCCGGAATGGCCCAGGCAGTGGTGGTTCACGGACCTACTTCACCGGTCTCTCCTTCCTCACAGACGGTTGACGTGCAGGCCGGACCTTCTCACGAAGTTCGGGGGGCGGATGGTGCACCCCAACCTCTCTGAGTTTGGCGGCATGGCTCCTGAAATAGTGCAATATGGCCATCTGAATCTACCAGAAGATTGTATGGACATACTGAAAGTCTAAACGACCTTCCACTAGGACATCCTATGCCTACAAGTGGAAGAGGTTCTGTATCTGGTGTAAGTCCAAGAACTTTGATCCTACGACATGTAAGGAAGATGTCATCCTTCCGTACCTTTTACATTTGGCGCAGTCTGGCCTTAATTTCCATTCCATTAAGGTTCATCTGGCTGCTTTGACTGCTTACAGGAAATGCCCTTCACAGACTTCCTTCTTTCAAATCCCTGTGGTCAAGGATTTTTTGGAAGGTTTGAAGAAAGTGTTTCCTCCCGTCAGACTTCCCTCGCCTTCCTGGGACTTGAATGTGGTGCTGTCCAGACTGATGAGGGAGCCTTTTGAGCCCATTCATAAGGCTTCATTGCAGCACCTATCCTGGAAGGCGGTGTTCCTAGTGGCCATTACATCGGCCCGCAGGGTGAGTGAACTTCAGGCATTATGTTGTCAAGAACCTTATACTGTATTTCATGCTGCTAAGGTTGTGCTGCGTACTCACCCTAGATTTCGTCCTAAGGTTGTATCTGATTTTCATGTCAACCAGACCATAACTTTGCCTACGTTCTTTCAGAATCCCTCCTCGCCAGCGGAAAGGTCTCTCCATTCCCTGGATGTTCGGAGGGTGTTGAAATTTTACCTTGATAAGACCAAGGATTTTCGTAGGTCAGACCAATTGTTTATTAATTATGGATCAGTCAGGACCGGTCTCGCGACCTCTAAGCAGTCCATCTCTCGGTGGATTGTGTCCTGCATACAATTGTGTTATCAAAAGACTGATAAGACCTTAGGGGGTAAACCTAAGGCTCATTCCACCAGGGGCAAAGCTGCCACGACTGCTTTGCTGCGTAATGTTCCTATTGCGGAAATCTGCAAGGCGGCCACTTGGAAGTCGGTCCATACCTTTGCTGCGCATTACTGTCTGGACTCGGATGCCAGGGCAGATGCTCAGGTTGGGCAGGCTTCGCTGCGAAATTTGTTCGCACAGTAGTGGTATTGTCTTGTGTGTTCTCCACCGCTGTTGTTGTGTGGGGGATGGGCTTGCCATTCTATTCACTAGATTATGACTATACACAGAGATCCCCTACTATAGAAGGAGTAGTTTCTTTTCTGTAACTCCAGTTCTGTAGTAGGGGTATCTCTGTTATAGTCATAAGCGCCCGCCCTCCTCCCCGGTGGAGATAATTATTCATGTGAAGAATGCTACAGGTCTGGCGTGCTACGCCTTCAAAAAGAACTGAAAGTAAAAGGGACCTGCTGGGCATTCTGGGATACTGGGGAAAGTTCTGGAAATCTGTAAGGTTTTCTTAAAGGCACAGTATCCTGTTCTAAGCCACATAATGGCAGCCTATGGGGCCCGTCTGTCCACTCCTTCCTCTCTATCATTCCAGAGGCTTTTGCTGGTAGAGGCAGGGTTTTTTCCTATGTGGAGAAAAGCTGGACAGGCAGTGCTGTTTGTGAATGTTGGTGGAATTCTAGTTGAAGTACTGGACAGTGTAGCCTGTGGGTATAGGCTGCATTATCTGTCTTTAAATTACATTCTCTCTTAAAGGTGTATGCTGGTCTGCATGATTTGTCACCTTTAGAGACTATTTTTTATTGCTCCGGGGTCCACGCACATGGGCGGGACTATTCACTAGATTATGACTATAACCGAGATACCCCTACTACAGAACTGGAGTTACAGAAAAGAAACTACTCCTTATCACTGTTGCCCAAACCTCTGGTAACCCTTCCTGACTATCTGCAGCAGATTGACACCCGAGAGAGCCCACTGCCGTTCGAACAAGTGCTTTCTGGAATAGGGAACAGAGACCATTTGGTGTTCCCTCTTCTGGTAGGATAATTAAGCGCTATGACCACAGATTGTCTAGCTTCAAAGAGGCTACTGCCTCTGACGGGAAAATGCAAGCCTCGCTGCAGCCTGTCCTTTTCCGTAGGGAGACAGGCTAACATCTCCTCTACAGGAGGAAACCTGTTGCAGAACCAGTGTTCCAGGAAGGATGATTAAAAGAACTGGACAAACCCAAGAGATGGGACCATAGCGCATCACAGGGAAAAAACTAAGCCATTTTGGATTCTAGCAGAGATGGGTAATTTAGGATTGTCTTCAGCCAGACACCCAGGAAGTGATGTAAAGTAGGAAAGGTTGCCTCGTGGATGACTATTGCCGCATTGGCTAGTGAGTCCTCCCCAGCCGTAAACTTGAAATTGGTATAAAAGTGGCGTCCCAAATACAGTTCTCAGATTATCACTGGAAAAAAAGACTGCCCTGCTGCATCCTTCCCCCTGGGAAGAGCAGCTGCACCAAGGAAGGACTAAATCTACTGAACTCAACAGACTGGCATATATTGACTGTCTTCTGTGCCAACTCGTGGAAGAAGAGCTCCCTGGACCAGCAAAGAGGCTGCTCCAAAGACTGGATTGCATCTGCTGAACCTGAATGACTAACAAGAAGGGCTCTCCCTGCAGTGGTCACTTGTGGGAAAGGGATCCACTTGACAGGATAGAAGTGACTAGCCGTCTGTTCAGTATTGGGGACACAAAAGCTGAAGGAAGCCTGAAATCGTGAGTGCGCAGCTGCCCAGGGTCACCAGCTGGATGACCTAGTTCCTGCTAGGAGACCAAATTCTGACCTGCTCGAGCTATTAAAGTCTGTGGGACCTTTGAGTGTCGCTGAAGTTGACCCAGTCCTCCTGCAAGAAAGCAACATTCCTGTGAGCAAGGCTGTAACTGGACCTGCATTGGACTCTACTGGGGTATCGTGGGAGATATTCCTGAGGCCGACTACTACCCCGTGATGGCCACATGGATCTTCACCTTTTGTCTTCAGCAGCTCAAGCCTCTTCAGCGTCCTCCGCTGTCTGATTCGCAGCATCAGGACCACTTCGTTGGAATTATGACAAAGGCTAAATCTTCTCAGAGGACACTGGGCCTGCCAAATCCGACAGTTGACTGTGTCCCTGGACCTAAATTGTCCCTGTGACCGGCTTCCTACCATCTTTTGGCCAGTACAAAAGAGATTTGGTAGCAGTTCTAGCCCTCTGACTCCGGAACCACAACTCCGATTACGATTTATTGGAATTTGAAGGAATTTACTTACCTTTAAAAAAAAAAAAAAAAAAATCTCTGGTTCCCCTTAATTGATTTGTCCTTTTTATTGGCTAAATTAAGATAAAAATACACTCCTATTTCAATCAGTCTATCATGAGTATTCGTTTCTTTCTTACTTGTTTTTTGGTGCTTCTAAATGTTTTACACTTGTTTCTTTTGACTAAGTCTAACGGCTGTCACAGCTACTTAGGACTGAGCTAAACGTTTTGTTAAACCTAACTGCCCGCTAGAGTGACATTATTTCATGGTCTCACAATCGCACAAAGTCTTCTTTCCTACACTCCACCATGAGGCTTTAGTTCATTCTTTCTGCACTTCTAAAGAAAATATTCTTCATTTAATTTGCTTGCTATATATAATGCTTTGCAGACAATTTCTAGAATCCTGCAGTGTAATTCAACGCTTATGAAATATTTACTCCCTTGAAATAGAGTTGCAGAAGATTAACTTTTGCTTCATGCACAACAAGTTGACAATTTGGTTTTTGTTACCTGCTGAAAGGTAAAGTCGAAGTAGTGTTCAGCTCTTCATGCTGCGGTCTATGTTCCCCAGCTGTAGAACATTTGGTTTGGGTTTCAAATGAGGTGAATCAGCTGCACGAATGTATGGTCAGAAGTTAGTGATGAATACAAGAAACTGATGGATGGAGTATTTTAATTAATTTCTGCCATTGAATTCCTCGTGCCTCATTTCAATGCCACCTCGGATTAGACCCTTTCATAAAGGAAAACCGATTCACCGACATGCAGCTTCAGTGGCTGACATTAATTCAAGCATGAAAATCGTCACTTTTCATTCCGAAGCTAGGGGAAGCAACCCAGCTCTGTGAGAAGGTTCATGAAGTTTGAACCTGGCTAATTTGGTTATAAAGCTCCGATTACTATCCCTGAGCCTATTACGAATTTTGTATAATTGGGTGGCTTACCAGTGCCTCGAAATTCAGATGTGGACTAAAGTAAGAATCCTCTCAAACACCCCTCACAAATCAGATTTACTCTTGCTTCAAATGAATGCTTAATCATGTGGGTAACCAGCTGCTTCAACCTTTATATTTCATTGTTCGCTGCCTTTTATGCAGTCTTTGCCATTCCAAATTATAATAAATAATATTGAAGTAATAGTTGCCGTAACTTTACCCTTTTCTTTGCTGTCGGTTTCCTGCTGTAGTCAGTTTTGAAGACCGTCATCCTTTGCTCCGACTTGCCTTCCTATGCCTATTTTGGTACTGTGAAGCCCATTTGTGTACAGAGTTGAAGTAGTTGTTGTGTAATATTTTTTTTTCTCTCTCCGGCCTGGTAATGTTTATTTGCTTGTTGCTTTTTCCCCCCTCTTTTTCTCTTTCTTTCTTTCTTGCACAGAGCGATTTTGTTGTAAGTATTGATTATTCTTGTCTTTGCTGTACTATGGTCCATGGAGGAATGTGGGTGGGGGGCTGTGGTAGAGATTAGAACCCTAGATTGTTTAGTAATCTGCTTTTCCTATTTGTCCCTGCACAGTTAGTATTCTGTGCTCCCCCTTCGTTTAGGCACAAATACATTGCCACCCTCTTGGCCTGTTCCTTTAAAAAAAAAAAAAAAAAATCTGTAGTATCTTCCACTTTTTTGTCTCTTGCATGCTTCATTTCTCATGTGGGCACTATTAGGTTTCTTGGTGACCCTGGAACCCATGTGTAGTGTTCCTGTGGTTTAGTGTGATGGTGAATAATTTGATTATCACTGAGCTGAGGGTTTTACACTGGTGAGAGGGTTCTGCCTTTGGGTTTGAGGAACTAACCAAATGGGTCATGTTTAAGCTGAAACTTAAAATGTGTGAGGTGCAGTTGGAGTACAATTTGTTGGATATCTATTCTGGTTGGTGTTCATATTTGGCTCGCACATCTGGTGAGGTGTTTGTATATCTTGTGGGCCGTCCCTTTTCTAATATACTTTTCTTGGTCCCTCTCAGGAGAGGGAGCGGCAGAGGTTGGAAAATCTGCGCAAGAAGCAGGAGGCAGAGATCCAACGGAAGCTTAAACTGGAAGAAGAGAAGAAGAAAAAGTTGGAAGAGCTTAAACTGTAAGACGATCACTCTTCTTGCCTTATAACAGTTGGCTTGTCTTCTGTCATTTTCCATTCGTGCCTCTTTTGTGTTTTGTTTGAAATCTTTCTTGACGTTAGTGTGCCATTTAACTTTCAGAAGGCGTGAAGAGCGCCAGCGTAAGGTGTTGCAGGCACGGGAGCGTGTGGAGCAGATTGGGGAGGAGAAGAAGAGGAAAATCGAACAGAAATTTGCTCAGATTGATGAGAAGAGTGAAAAGGCAAGTCTGTGTAGAAGTAGCACAAGTGGTCAAAGAGCAGGGTGGTTTATTTTTGGTTTTGTTTCTATATTGACTGTAAAGAAGTTAACTTAAGAGGACGGAACAAAGGTATAATTGTGGCAGTTAATGACCCTCGTGTGTGGTATTGTTCTTACCCCAGGTGCGAGAGGATCGGTTAGCAGAAGAGAAAGCTAAGAAAAAACTAACTGCAAAGAAGATGGAAGAAGCAGAGGTCCGCCGCAGGCAGGATGAAGAGACACGCAAGCAGAAAATTCAGCAAATGGTAAAATGGGTTCAGCTGATTAAAAAGCTTCATCCAGATCCATTGTGGAAGAGGCTTTATCCGCTAAAAGCCTTTGAGAGGAAAGTCTGCTCTCTATTGTGCTCCTATACCTTCATGCAGCGAATCCTATCCGTTTAAAGCTTATCCTTTTGCCAATCTTGCCTTTAGAAATACTTCACTTTTTTGTTGCTTACTAACGTACTACAGATGTGCTTGCGTCGGCTTCGAGCGAAACCTCACAATTTTGAATGCATAAAACCTTTGAAGTCACCTAGGTGATTTGTTTAGGCTGCAGGATTGTAGTGTTACATCTGGTGGCCCAAACAGTCCAACGCAGATGTTGGCTGGGATTTTTTTATTTTTATTATTATTAACTTGACAAACTTTTTCCGGTTCATACAAATACTTACTTGATACTCATTCTACTTTGCTAGAGGGGTTTCTGCTTGTGATGAGGGTGGTAAAGCTATATTTAAGATCAATCCTGCTGGTTTTCTATGTCTGATAACCAGCACTGACGAGAAAGTTTGCTTGTTGGCACTGCTCGTTTATTCTGAAGCATTATCAGTACGCACTATATTGCAAAACGTCATTGTCCTGCTTATTCTATTACGCCAGGAAGGTTCATTGATGTCCTGCAGACCAGTGACCTGCTAATCCTGTTTTCCCACGTCATTGTTCATTAAGATTTTGGTTTCTGAGCTGACCGTTTGTTCCCGACTTGCTAATAACTTAGTGCTATCTGACTACTAAGCTAACTAGACACAGGTGTATACTAATGAAGTACTTAATGCTTCATCCATTCATGCAGAAATATCATTGGTGCAGTAACAAGTTCTCAATCATGTGCTGTTGATGTCTATTTTTAGTATACGCCGGACATCAATATACTATATACAGGATTTTCTGGCGCAGCCAGTGTTTCGCCCTATATGATGGCTCACAGGCCTAGTGCTTTTTCAAGGCTGATCAGCTGAGAAGGTGCTTATACGGAAAATAGCGTTTAGTTTTTGCAAAAGCTCAGGTAAATAAAACGAGTATTGGTAAATGCGTCAGGTTTCGCCCATCTAATTAATACGCAGGCGAAACCTAAAAACAAAGATATCCAACTTTATATTATTGACTACTGGTACTCGGTTCAGTGCAACATAAAACTTTAAGAGAAAATGTATGAAGAGCAATTGTTATATTCACTCAAAAAAATAACCCGTAGATGGCAGTGTTGCCCAGTTTTTTCCAATATGGGGAGAGACTGACGTTAGTTCTTTGCATGGGGTCATTCATGCAGGCACACTAATATAACTGCCCAAAACAAAGTCATAAAACTGAGTTCAAGAAATTAGGCCCACATAAAATGTGGAGTGAGATCAAATGACTACTCCTCAGTGGCGTTAGGATGAAACATTTCAGGAATGTAACACAGCTGTTTCAATGCATGGAGCCAGGGAAAGTAAACTAGTTCCACACAACAGCGAGTATACAGTAATTCTGCAACGGGAACTGATCAGAGCCCACATTTAAGATGTGCTTGTGAAATCTTGGGTATTTAATACATCGCAAGCGCTGTGCAGAAACAACCTAAAAGGCTTAAAACTTGCTTAGAGCCTGCCCATTACTTGCTTTTACAGTCCCTGGTTGGGCTCAGACGTTCATCTCGTTACCTTGCTTTCCTGTTGATCAGCGCCGCCTCCGCTTTCTCCTGGAACTTAGCAGTGTATGTTCCTGGCATGGTGCATTTGCCAAGTACAGCTTTCTGCGGCCGGTGTCCTTCCACTGGCTGAAGGCTCCTCTGGGTGCTTTTTACTACACACAGGTGTGTGTGTGTGTGTGTGTGTGTGTGTGTGTATATATATATATATACTCCTATTAAGTGCATGTCCCTGCAGTCTCTCCGTCACTCCCACCCTCCTGCTCTGGGTTGTCCAGCCCCCCATCCACCTTCCTTCCTCCTATTCCTGTGCTGGCTGTTGCCTTACTACCCTCCTACCACGTTTCTCACCACGCCCTCTCCACCTGCTGTCGTTTTCACACCAAATTGATATCGCAGGCTGCTGTGAAACAAGGTTTAAAGCAAAAAAGCGCTACAACAGCCGTGCTAGGTGCAGCAACTTGTTTTTTTTTTGTTTTTGGTGTAAAACACGTGCATCTTGTTGCTGGGTGTGTAAATAAAAAGAAGGGTGTCCTTTGATATGGAGTCATATGGTTAGTGTGTATTGCCTTATATTTTTAACGTTTTATAGATTTATTATTTTCCTTTTTTTGTCCGGGGATGCTGCCATAGTTTTGTTAGAGGGCCTAGTAGCAGTGGAACAAGCCAATTACTTCTTGGAATTTCACCTGTGTGATTGCTCCGTAATTTCAACAGTCACCTGTGAGATACGGGTTCTGATTACTGCAAATTCAATTCAGCCTTATTGTGAGAAAATGCGGTTCTGTTGCAGTACCCCCCCCACTTTTTGCCTGGCTTTTGATGCAACTTTGACTGAGTACTGGGTCCCCGCTAACCAGGTTCACGGTACCATTGTTCTTTTTCTTAAAAACATGTCCAAAATTGACACCCCCACCCCCATGGATTGTGGGGGGAGGGATGGTGGGTTTAGATGTGAACCTCTCCCAGACAATCTCAAACCACCCTATAAATGGGTCAGATGATAAAGTGGTCCTGTCAGATGTCCTCACTGCCCAGCAGCAGACTGATTGCAGGCAAGTCTTGAATCTGTTTGCTGAGCTCTTCTTGACCCCTGGTCAGACTAACTGGTGTACACGTGAACACTGGGGACAGCTTACATGTCAAAAAATCTACAGGGAATGTGATCATAAGGACTGCATCAAACTCTAAGTAAGCAAGATGCTGGAATTGGGAGTCATTGAGCCATCTAAGAGCCTAGCCCAGTTGTTTTAGTCCCCAAACCTCACACCTAGGTTGGATTGAGATGAGGTTTTGTGTGGATTATAGGGGCCTCAACACAGTAACCAAAACAGATGCTTACCCAATTCTTAGGTTTCTGAATTGATTGGCAGGTTAGGGGCAGCCAAATATCTCTACTTTTGATCTGACATCTGGGTACTGACAGAAAGGACTGACTTCTAGAGCAAAAGAGAAATCCGCATTCTTGACCCCAAATAGGCATCACCAGTTTACTGGTATGGCCCTTGGTTTAAAGAATGACCCTGCCAACTTCCAAAGGTTGGTGAACTAAGTTCTTGCTGGGCTGGAGAACTTGAGTTCAACTTAAGTTGACGATATTGTCTTTAGCCCCTCCGGGTAGGACCACCTAATCCACCATGGCAAAGTCATTGAGGCTCTGAAATTGCAGGCCTCACTATCCAGGCGAGCAAGTGCCAGATAGGGCAGGGCACAGTTGTATACTTGGGCCATTTTGTATGAGGAGAACAAGTTGAACCCTTACAACCCAAGATCCAGACAATTATGGACTGGTTATCTCCAACCAGCCAGACCCAAGTCAGGGCCTTCCTTGGTTTGACTGGGCACTACTGGGGGGGGGGGGGGGGGTTGTGACCTCTCACAGAATTGACCTCCAAGAAGATTTCCAGGAAAGTGAACTGAACAGTGAGCTGTGAAAAGGCTTAGGACACTCTGAAGGAAGCAATGTGCCCAGCACCCTTTCTAAAAGCTCCAGATTTAACAAAGCAGTTCATCGTGCAGACAGATGCCTCTGAACATGGGATAGAAGCAGTCCTGTCCCAAATCAATGATGGCTATGACCAACCTGTTGCTTCATTAGCAGGAGGTTACTTCCCAGAGAGCAGCTCTGGAGTGCCATTGAGAGGGAAGCATTTTCTGTGGTTTGTACAAGGAGCGAGAGCCAGAGAAGTATGGCCTCAACTTCTTTAGACACCAAACTGACCAAAGGCCTCTCAGAACAAGGGTGCAAATGAAAGGTCAAAACCCTAAACTGTTGAGGTGATCCATCTCTCTACAGGGTATGGACTTTACAGTTGAACACCGACCTGGGACTGACAATGCCAATGCAGAGGGCCTTTTCTGGTATTTCCACTTAGACGATGAAGATTCTCCTGAGGGAGGTTGGTCTCATCCTCGTTTTGTTTGGCAGTGGGTCCTGTAGGGAAGTGCCCTTCTACATGACTTACAATGCCAGTCTTCGGGTTTTAGGATCAACACTGCGCATGGGTCAGGTAAGTGCAGAGTGCACCACCAGGGCAGCCGGGTGCAGAGGTCACATTAGTAATCGGAGGCCCAATGTTTATCAGTGGAGACTAGGGGCACGCAGTTGTGCCTGTTGAAGGTAGGTAAAATCGGAGGGGGGGGGGGGGGGGGGGGGGGGGGGGGGGAATAGACCAGCAAGTCTTACAGGAGGCGGTTGGTGGGTGGGGCCTTCGTTTTGAGGCTGCGGGCATTCTCATGGAGTCCAGGGGATGTCACACTTGGCTGGTACTCTAGCTCAGGACCTCTGGGGAACCTTCTTGGGTTCGGTGTGCCACTTCAGGCCAGAAGAGTCTGGTTCAGAGGTTGTTCTGGATGCCCTGTTCAGCAGGGCGTTGGGGTTCTTGTTGGTTTCTTTGTGGTCCGGGTTTGCGGTAGGTTTTCAGGGGGCTACTCTGAGTTGCCCCTTGATGAATCTATTAATTAATCCAACACTGGCATCAGTGTAGGATCATTAGTTTGAGATGTTTGGTACCAAACATCTTGGGATTTGGTAAATCATTCATTGAGCTGTGGAACTTTGTATTGTCAAGCTCATGTACTCAGTATGGCCTCACTATGCACTTATACCTAAGAATGGACACTATAAGGGCATATCTGCTCATCCCGTTATGCCATCATGAGTTATAGTGCACCCTGATTTAGGGCTGTAAGGCTGACTGTAGTGGTGACTTGCCTATGCCTCTTGCAGTGCCGACAGGCCTGGCGCACACAGGTGCACCAAAACACGCAGGCGGCAGTGTGCATGTGTTTGAGGAGTCTCTTAAGGTGGCATAATCCATGCTGCAGCCCTTAAAGACCCTCTGGTCACAGTGCCCTTGGTATCGCTGGAACCTTTTGCAAGGGATTTATGTGGGGCAGAAGTGTGCCAGGTGTGGAAACAAAGGTAATGTTTTGGAATAGAACACTGGCACTGGGAACCTGGTTAGCAAGGACCCAGTGCACATTCAAAGTGCATCAGAATCTGACAGTGGGGGGTAACCATGCAAAAAGGGGGGCTTTCCTACAGTAAGTCACTTACAGCAGGCCTGACCGCCCTAAGGCAGGCTGCTTGATGTATATGGTGACATATCTTCATGAGTAGATATGCCTCTGTGCTGGTCAGTTTCATTACTACTAGTGTAAGTGAACAGGAAGCCATTTCTGAAAAGTGCTGGGCACTGTTCAAAACTAGTTCCCCAGCTACATGATGGTTTCACTGAAAATTGGTACGTTTGATATGAAACTTCTCGTACTGATGAACCCATACTGATTTCAGTGCTCCCAGAGGGCACCTCAGAGGTGCCCCCTGAAACTGTACCAACTGCTGGTGAGCTGACTGGTTTTAGCCAAATTCCTGACCCGAAGGGTGAGGGCCTCTCCTCTCAGGAGGCCAGAAACCATGCCAGCTCTGCCAGGGCGCATCTTCACCCTCTCCAATGAGATGACCTGCAGATTAGCCTGCCAAGACAAGGGAGCTTCAAAGCAACCCCTCTGCTTTTGGTATGTGATTCTGGTTTCTCTTATAGGAAAGAATGCTGCACCACCCCTCACCCCATCCTGCTCCTCTTTCGAAAGGACAGGCAGGAAATTTAGTTAAAAAGGTTGCCCACAATCAGCCAGCACCACCCCTAGGGTGGGACAGGTGGCATGGACCCCTCTTCAGATTCTCCATCTTGTCTTGGAGAGAATTAGCCAACCAGTGTGAGTTATGCCCTCTTCCCATCGGTAGTAGTCATTCGGGTTACTCTAAAGGTAAGGAGCCCATTGGCAACTACTTTGCACTCCCCTGAGCAGGACCTAAATTCAGTATTTGGTGGTGCAGCAGCACCAGAGATGCAGATCCTGATGACCTAAGAGGACACCGAAAACCATAAAAAGCAGGGAAATCTAAAGAGCGCACCTGACTTAGCCCCTTCTCCACTGACCTGTCTGCAGCCCTTGTCGAAAATGCACCAAAGTCGACTTCTTTCAGGTGTGACTCTAGAACCCTGGGAGAACTGCCTGTCACCGAAGACTCTTGACCTCTCATGAACAGCTGACTTGTTCAGCAGGAATTCCAGAAAGACTGAGTCCGCTGTAACTGCCAAAACCAGACACCTGAATCAACCACTTTACCTGTCGCCTCCAGCCAGAGTTGAAGTGGGCCAATGGTTCCAACAAGGTTCCTTCAGAGCTTGAGTCCATCATGGATTCACCCCTCCTGGACTCCACGAAATCACCTGCAGCCTCTGCACGCAGGCCACTCCCCCTGCCCCCTCCATTTGACACGCATTGGCTACCTGACACTGTTTTGCACCCAGGTGCCCTTGTGCTGCTGGTGGTGTATTGTTTGTGCTGCTTTGAACTTTGCCCACCACTCAACATAACTTTTGGAGTTTGATCCTGTAAGTCAATGTACTATACCTGTTTGCAGAACTTTTGTTACCTTCCATAGGATAACATTGCAGAAATTGCACTGTTCACTTTTTAAAGTGAAAAGAGTTTATATTAAAAAATGTACTTGCCTGAACAAGTTTTCTCAGAAACCTAAACTTGTATTAAGATGCTTTCTATTTTTATTAATTGGTGTGGATCTCCTCCTTGAGTTATTTATTGATCATTGTGGGTATTTTGTGAATGTCTTGAACTCCTGTGTTAAGCCTAAGGCCACTCGACTATACTAACCCCTAATAGAGCACTTTGGGATTGCATAGCAAGCCCCTGTCCACTCGGAAGGAACTCCTACTAAACTCTTTACAAGGTATATCAAAGTATTGATATATCACATAAAGAGCCAGCTTTATATATCTGTGCACCAGACTTTGAGAAGATAACTTTCAGTTGGGTTTGCCTGCTCCCAGAATCTGGCGTGCACGCAATAGCGGCTGCCCTAAACTGGTCACCTTGCCCCTTTCTGGCATAATCAGATACCCACATTTATCACTTTCTGCTTTTTAGTCCTTTTTTTTTTTATGTAAACCTTCAAAAGTGCATGACTCCGGTTCTACTGATTGGAATTGCCATTCTGGTCTCACTGTATTTATTACATTTTACTCTTTTTCTAAGTTGGTGTGGGATGTCTTTTGTATTTCAACTTTTGCTGTTTCTGTGCTGCCTTACTACTTTACACGTTGCCTCCAAGTTAAGCCTGACTGCTTTTGTGCTAGTTAAGCACAGGCCAATTTAGTGACTTGTGGTCTCCTCTGACAAATCGTTGCTTGAGTATATAGTTCTCAACCCCTCCACCCAAAAGTTTCTCACAGCTAGATATAGTGATCAGGCAAGTAACATTAACATTTTCAGAAACAGTGGCATGCATGGGATCATGTGACTTGGGACTATGTTTACTAAAGGTGCACACCTTTTCCTTCATGTCAGGAAGAAGAGGAGCGCAAGCACCAGGAACTGATGCAAAAAAAGCGTGAGGAGGAAGAGCAAGAACGGGCCAAAAAGATTGCTGAGACCAAGAAACTGGCAGAGCAAAGACAGACCGAGCAGGAACGAGAGCGGCAGCGGGAACAGCAGCTGGCTGCTGAAAAAGACTTGGAACGCCAGAAAGAACTTGAGCGAATGCAGGCAGAGAAGTAAGAGGGACTTTTATTCCCAGCATACTCGCTGCCTGATCACCTTTTGTACGCTCTGGCAGACCCCCAGGCCTTTTCTGGTTAGCTGTCTGGGTCTGAGCAGTAAATGTAAAGTTTGAATTTTCTCGACCTTGTCAACTCCTTCCTACTCTTCTATCTTGCATGTTTGACTGTTTTATTTGGTCTCCAGGGAACGTGAGCGTCAGGAGAAGGAAAGGACCCTTCAGCTGCAGAGGGAGCAGGAGAAAGTAGCCCGTGAGGAGGCTGCTGCTCAGGAAAGGGAGAGGCTCTGGAAGGAGACAGAAGAGCGCAAGAAAAAGGTAAGGCTTCCACAGCCAAATTGAGCATCTGCTAAAGCAGTGGTATGCTATATGTAGCTGGTAATCAGTCTAATGATACAATTTTGATTCGATTATGAGATGATGTATACAGTGCTCATTGTGGATCTGAGCTGTTTGCCAGTATTGGTTCTTCCAGAGTCACCTGTTTGAATCATTCCCTGTCTTCAAAGTGGTAGTTCAACGATACCATAATAAAAGTGTGTATCGCTATAATGGGTTACAGTGGTAATGAACAATCACTTAGCCTATCTGTCCTTTAAAAAAAAAAAAGGGCCAATCTTAACAAATTAAGCAATAGCACCCCCTAGAACACTCCCAAGAGGTTGATTCCTTCAAACTTTCACCTTTAGTGTGTGGATTGAGTCTCCTTGAGCTCTTCTCAGTTTTATAACTTCAGATCTTGGAAAGCTACTTCTACTTATTCTACTATGTCTGATACAGCGATGAAAACCCATTTCAGATCCTGTAAGACCTGCAAAAAGAAAAGGGCACACGTAGCTGACCCAGATAAGAACGGTCTCTACTGCCTCTACCTCCAACATAAGTAAAACATGTAAAATCTGTCGCACGTTTTCCTCCAAAACCTTGAAGGACAGAGGGGGAGCGGCTTCTTCTGTGGCTTCAGAAGTCGACTCAGAGGATGACAGTGATACTTCAGCAAGGTCCCACTAAAGATCCAGATCCCAGGGCCAAGGGACCTCCTGGAGAGAGCAGAAAGTCACTCAATACGTCGCACCATAGAGAATCCCCGGAAAAAGAGAAATGCAAGCTAACTTCATCAAAGGCAGCTTCTTCTGAGCCCAGTACTCCACCAGCAAGGGCTGGGGACTGCCCACATAAATGCTCTTCTGAGCTGTGGAGGCACAAAACTTAGCTAAAATCCTCCTTGATGACCTTTCACTGGTGACCGCAGTGTCGACGAGAACGACAGTCAATGCCGTCTCGCCGAGGATGACATACTACTAGATCTTCATCCATCGCCCCGATCCAGTCGCCGAGAATTTAATCATAGACTCAGAAGACCGTGTCGACTATTGTCTATACAATCATTGATGACCCCGTTGATTGGACATGTATCTGTCGCCAAAAGCCTCAAGCCAGTCAACAGCATTGCCCATTGCCGTTTCTCAACTGTCGTCCACTACTAAAAAAAATTTGAAGGATCGTGAAAACCTCCTTGTGACCTTAGCTTGCCTCCCCCAGCAAGGTTTCTCCTCTCCCCCAAGTCATCTGTTGGACTTGGAGGATTCATATGATCAGTCCTTTTGGACCTGCTTATAGACCATCAGAGCTCCAGGTTTAACAATATTATAAACGTTCTCATTCTTCCTAGCCAAAGCAAAGGCATTATGAGCAGCATTATCAGTATTGTGCTGAACTACAGCCGAGCCTGGAACGTTCAAGTGCATATATCGCTGTTTCAAGATTTACATGCCATGTTGCTGGACTATAGCAAGAGTTTTCAAGAACCTCCACAGGAACAACAAGTGGTTCCCTCAACAGAAGAGGCACCTGTAGAATCAAAATATAGAGGGAAGTACCAGGGAAAACTCCTAAAGAAACAAAGTTGCTACCTCTACTAAACTAATTGGGTACAACGTCACACATTGTTCTAGGGCTAACTCAGTTTAATTGAAAAATATAAGTCCAAAAATCAGACCTTCTGAAAGGTTTGTTTATTCAGTTTTTTTTTACAAATAATTACTTTATACATTGCTTCAAATACGTGCATACATCAAAACATTATGTATTTAGAATAAATATTCTTAATACAAAAGATTGAGTGCATGTATTTGAATGTATAAAGTTGATGTGTTTAAAAAAAAAAAAAAGCCAGCTCTACTAAATGAATTGGGTATAATCCCACATTTTGCTGCAGATAACTCCACTAGTTAAGTTGAAATATATATATTCAAAACTTGAACATTCCCAATGCTTTGTTTATTAATCCCATTTTTTTTAAACATATAATTGGGGGGGGGGGGGCACTAAATGACATGGTTGTGTTCCCAACTGTGCCTTTAGAGGTTCTGCTTGGAAATAATTTGGAGAATTTGCATTGGGCCGATTGGGTTGTCACAACCAGAGCAGAGCTCTGAATAAAAAAGCTGCTCTATTGGAAGTATGGACCAGCCCTCCAGAAAAAAGGCAAGAAGACTGGACCAGCTTTTAAACGGATGCCAAGTCATAATCCCTCTTCTTGGGAAGATAACTTTTTATTCTATGAGGGAATTGAGCCTGAAGAGGTTGGGCCTTACAAGACAGATCTTTTGGGCGCAGGGGGACCCTCTAACGTGGATCTATGCCGGGGACAAGGAACATGTCCCACTCTTGAGTCTGAGGCATCAACCAAGTCTGCACAGGAAAGGGGTGATATTAGTGGCACCCACAGGGTCTACTGGGAGGAGGGACTCCTATACATTGAGGCCGGAGACCCCAAACCTGGCGCAACCAGGCTAGTAGTAGTACCTCAGAGGTTTAGAGTTTATCCTTACTTTGGCCCATGATATCCCCTTGGGTGGGCACCTTCGCCAGGATAAAATTTGGAGTAGATTGGTCAATCACGTCTACTGTCCTGAGGTGTCTCAGAAGGTGAAGGACGTTTGTCAGTCCTTTGTCACCTGTCAAGCCAGTGGCAAGGCAGAAGGCCACTGGAAGGCCCCCTTAATTCCAGTTCCAGTGGCTGGAAACCCTTTGAAAGGGTAGGGGTCAACATTGTTGGACCCCTGGAGCCTCAAACAGCCTCAGAACAAATGTATTCTGGTGTTGGTGGCTCACGCCACCAGGTACCCTGAAGCCATTCCCCGAAGGGCCACCACTACCCCAGTGGTGGCAAAAGGACCTCCCCTCCCCCCATGGTGTCTTTACAAGGGTTGGTTTTCCAAAGTGAGTTAGTGTCAGACAGAAGTACAAACTTCATGTCTGCATACTTAAAACACATGTGTGTGGAGTGAATCAAAGATTCACCACACCACACCATACCACCCACAAATCAATGGCCTGGTGGAGAGATTAAACCAGACTTCGAAAGGGATGATTGGTGGACTCCCTGAAAGACTCAGGCGCTGGGATGTACTACTTCATGTCTTTGTTTTCCTACAGGGAAGTGCCACAAAAGGGAGTTGGGTTCTCACCCTTTGAACTTTTGTTTTGGCACCCTATTAGAGGTCCTCAGTCTTGTAGGAGAAGGTTGGAAGAAACCTCTCCAAGAACCGAAACAAGACCTAGTGGACAATGTTCTTGGCCTTCGTTCGAGGATGGTAGAGTACATGAAAAAAAACAAAAAAAACCTTCTGATGGATACATCTGCCAGTGGATTCCTCACCTTGTGAATATCCCCTGCGCCAGCATTCCACGGCACTTTTTTTCCCCAGCACTCCACGTCGACGTGGGCAACGTCCTAATGTATCGGCTCCGCTCGCGACTCCGTATGACGTCACCGGAGCCATAAGAGGCCCACGTCGGTTCCCTTTTTTCCGCGCCGTAGACGCGCAACGGTTTTTCCAGTACTCTCCTGCTACTTTGTAGTTGTAAGGTGTAACTGTTGTAAAATCTGTAATGTCTTCGACGAGAAAGTCGGGCTTTAAGCCCTGTAGGGAATGTGGTGGTCAGATGTCGATGACGGACCCACATGAGGACTGCTGGTGGTGCCTTTCGTCGGACCACGATGTCCCCGATGACGTCGAAGTAAGGACTTGTCACCTTCTCCTTCTAAGTCTCCGGGAGGATCTCCTTCGCCGCAGCGGGCTCCAGCGCAACCACCGGCGCTGTCACCGGCGTCGTCTCCGGTTCCAGTGGAGTCGTCTGTTTCTGATGGTGAACAGGATCAAGGGAAGAGCCTACTCCGGTGCCTGAAGATTCTACGGCTCCAGTAGAGGACACTGCGGCGCCGCTGCCAGGTACTCCGCAGAGGGATACAGGTTCAGTGCCTTATCCTCAGTTCCCGGCTCCAGGTACTGATTCTACTCAGCTCTTGAATGCCATGTATGGCATCTTTAATAGGGCGGCCTTCCCATCCGGAGCACCAACTGGTCCCGTGGGTCCCATGGCGTATACACTGGGGGTGCCGCAGCATTATGCTCAGGCCCCCTTTCTGCCGATGGCGCCTTCGTGGCAGTTTCCGGCGCAGTCTGGGGATCCGTCACGACTTCGGCTGGATCGTCCTGCTTCGGAGCCTTCCTCGACGCCGTTGCCGACTCCCTCGGCGCCTCGTCCGGCGCTGCCGACTCAGTCTATGGCGCCGCCGACTCCCATACCTCTGGCGCCGCCGCGTACGATGTCGACGGCTCCCCGGATTCGATCAAGAAGGGAGGCCCAAAGGGTATTGGAAGAAGGGAGGTATAGAGCAGAGGTAGAGTAAGGTGAAGTGGACACATCCTCTGATGAATTTGAGGGGATACAAGAGGCTAGTGGCCTGGATACGACCCCAGAGTGGGAGCACACTTCATCAAGATCCTCTCCACCACAAGAATTGGCACCCTATCATGTGGTTATTAAAAAGGTTGCAGAGCTGTTAGACTTAGTTACCCTCTGCAGAGTATAAGTCCAACTTGCTGACGGAGGTGCTGCACTCTCCTACGTCGACTTCAGAGCCTTTACTGCCTTTTAATGAGGCCATCTTGGAGCCTGTTTTGGAGGTCTGGAGAAAACCACTTTCTTCTCCGGCGGTTTCCAGACAGGTGGCGAAGATACAGGGTGGCGCCCGGGGATCTGGATTTTCTATCTACACACCCGTCTCCAGAGAGCCTAGTTGTGCAGGCATCCTGCTCAAAGCACGCTTCGGGAGCTTTCCCTCAGTCTCCTGCAGATAGGGAGTCCAAAAAGGTCGACCAGGCGGCTAAAAAGACTTTCTCTTCAGGAAGTATGGCACTAAAGTCTTCCAATGCCACGTGCTTGCTGGGTCGTTATGTGCATGCCTTAATGGACTCAATGAAGTCTTTAGCCCCTAAGCTGCCTGAGGGTGATAAGGCGTCCTTCTTGGAGGTAGTTGCAGACACTCGGGCTGCTGCCAGGCAGGTGATCCAATCAGGGCTTGATACGGCAGATTCGGTGGCGAGAATAATGGGCTCATCCATAGCCACAAGAAGGCAGGCGTGGCTCCGTTCATCTGGATTCTCCGCGGATGTTCAGGCCACTTTAGTGGATTTGCTGTTTGATGGGCAGAAGTTGTTTGGCGAAAAGGCAGACTGCCCTACAAAGATTTAAAGACAGCAGGTTAACGGCTAAGTCTTTGGGTCTGCAAGCACCTGCTAAGGGATCTGTTTTTAAGAAGTTTAGGGGTTTCGGAAGATCATCCTTTCGCTCCTTCCGACCGCCACAGCAGCAGCAGCAGCAGAATCCCCTCTAAGTCCTATAGAGGGAGACAAAGGGGTCGGAGAGGTTCTGGACGCAACCCCTCTTCTTCCTCCTCTTCTGCTCCCAATGAGGCTTCAGGGAAGCAGCCCTAGATCCCCCATCCCGGATCATGTAAGACCTGTGGGGGGTCGGGTGTCCTACTTTCTACGGGGTTGGAAATCTGTTACGACAGACCTTTTGGGTTTTGAACCTCGTAGAGACTGGGTACGCCCTTCCCTTTCGGGAGTTTCCTCCCCCTTACCCTCCTTGCCAAGGTTACTGCCCAGAGGAGCATCTGCTGCTCCTGCAGAAAAAGGTTCTAGCATTGCTTCAAAAGGGTGCAATAGAGGTGGTTCCGGAGCAGGAAAGGGGTCAGGGATGCTACTCCCGGTATTTTCTGTTTCCCAAAAAGGACGGCAGATTGCGTCTGATACAGGACCTCAGAATCTTGAACTTTTACCTGAAACAGGAGAAATTCAACATGCTGACCCTTGCGCAGGTTCTTCAAGCGTTGCAGCAAGGAGACTGGATGGTGTCGCTCGACTTGCAGGATGCATACTTTCATGTCCCAATCCTGAAGTCGCACAGGATTACGGTTGGGTCGCAACACTACCAGTTTGCGGTCCTCCCGTTTGGTCTTACTACTGCACCTCGAGTCTTCACAAAGGTGATGGCAGTGGTGGCTGCTCATCTCAGGAGGTCGGGGATTCCGGTTTTCCCCTACCTGGACGACTAGTCCCCAGAGATTGTGCAGCGTCATCTGCAGGTAACATCTCTGCTGTTATTCGACTTGGGTTTTTCGATCAATGTGCCCAAATCTCGCCTGGTGCCCTCTCAACGCAACCTGTTCATAGGGGCGGTACTGGACACTGCTGTGTGTCGAGCATTTCCTCCTCCACAAAGAATTCTCGACATTCAGGAGATGGTCCCTTTATTCCACAATGGAGCGGTTGTTCCAGGTCTGAAGGTCCTTCGCCTACTCGGTTTGTTCGCTTCCTGCATTCTGTTGGTCAACCATGCACGCTGGCACATGAGGGCGCTCCAGTGGTGCCTCTGCAAGCAGTGGTATCAGCACAACGGGGATCGCAGGGAGTCGATCAGGATCTCCAGACAAGCTTCTGCGGATCTATCTTGGTGGAGTGTGGAGGGCAATCTGTCGCAAGGAAAGCCCTTCCATCTGACTCCGTCGGTGGCCACAGTGATAACGGATGCCTCCACCCTAGGGTGGGGTGCTCATCTGGGGGATCTGGAGATCAAGGGTCTTTGGTCTACAGAGGAAAGGTTGCTTCACATCAACCTTGTGGAATTGTAGGCGATTCGTTTGGCACTCAAGGCCTTCCTCCCTTCCCTTCACGGTCAGTCTGTTCAAGTCCTGACTGACAACACTACCGCGATGTGGTATGTCAACAAGCAGGGAGGAGTGGGGTCTCTTTGTCTATGCAGGGAGGCCCTACGTCTGTGGACCTGGGCTCAGGTCCATCGGATTTGTCTGATGGCAAATCATCTGGCCGGGGTGCTGAATGTACGTGCGGCCAGTCTCAGTCGGCAGTTCTCCGCCGACCACGAGTGGAGGCTCCATCCGGAGGTGGTTCGTCATGTCTTTCGGACGTGGGGGACACCTCGGGTGGACCTGTTTGCCACCCGCGAGAACGCGCACTGCCCGTCATTCTGCAGTCTCCAGTTTCCGATGCAGGGGGCGTTGGGGGACACGTTTCAGTTGAGTTGGGGCTCACAACTCCTTTACGCGTTTCCAACCATACCCTTGATTCCTCGGGTTCTGAGGAAGATTCGCCAAGACCGGGCCCAAGTTATATTGGTCGCTCCGGATTGGCCACGAAGGGTGTGGTATACAGATCTTCTCCACCTCTCCTTGTGCCCTCCGCTCCGTCTCCCTCTGAGGGCAGACCTCCTCTCGCAGTCGGAGGGGCAGATTCTTCTACACCCCCACCTCCAGAGCTTACACCTTCATGCCTGGAGATTGAACGGGGCAACCTGAGTTCTTTCTCTCTCCCTCCTGATGTGGTGGATGTTATTTTATCGGCCAGGCGACACTCCACCAAGTCAATTTACTCCTACAGGTGGTCCAAGTTTGTAAAATGGTGTGGAGAGAGATCCATTGACCCTTTGAAAGCCCACCTTTCTGATGTGCTCCAGTTTGCTCTTTCCTTGGCTCAGCAGGGTTGTGCTGTGGCCACGGTTAAGGGCTATCTTTCGGCCTTATCGGCTTTTCTATGCCTTCCAGATCAACCGTCACTATTTCTGAGGTTTATCAAGGGCCTTACAAACATGTTTCCTCCCACTCCATTTGTAATGCCACAGTGGGACCTCAATCTTGTCTTAACTTTTCTGATGGGGTCTCCGTTTGAGCCTCTTCATAGTTGTCCTTTGAGGCTGTTGTCCTTTAAGACGGTCTTTCTTGTAGCCATAACCTCGGCAAGGAGGGTGAGTGAGCTTCAAGCTCTAAGTTCCAAACCTCCTTTTCTTACATTACATGCTGAAAGGATGGTTCTCAGGACCAGGGCTGCTTTCCTGCCAAAAGTTGTTACTCCGTTTCATATGGGGCAGTCTATTACTCTCCCTGTTTTTTATCCACCTCCTCATCCCTCCAAAGAGGAGGAAAGACTCCATCGCCTGGATCCAAAGAGGGCTGTGAGTTTTTATCTGGACAGGACAAAAGACTTTCGTCTAGATGAACTCTTCATTGGCTATGTTGGTCATTCGAAGGGAAGAGCGGTGCACAAGCGCACTTTATCGAGATGGATTATCCTTGCCATCAAGATCTGCTACGCCCTGGCTGGTAAGACTCCTCCTGAGGGTATTAGAGCTCATTCGACTAGAGCAAAATCATCTACATCTGCTTTGGCCTGGGGTGTTCCTGTGGCAGATATTTGTAAAGCTGCGACTTGGGCCTCCCTCCATACTTTCGCAAAGCATTATTGCTTGGACTCTGAGATGAGGAGGGAGGGCCACTTTGCGCGCTCTGTGTTGCAGGACTTTCTGGTATAGGAAGGTGGACACCCTCCTCCGGGAGTGGAGACTGCTGTGGGAATCTATTCACAAGGTGAGCAATCCACTGGCAGATGTATCCATCAGAAGAACAAGTTACTTACCTTCGGTAACGCTTTTTCTGGTGGATACAGTATCTGCCTGTGGATTCCTCACTGGCCCACCCACCTCCCCGTTGTCCACCTTTGTATACCATGAAGGAGGTCTTGTTGAAATGTTTTTATACTTTCTTGTATATTTGTAGGAAATGCTTGTTTTATTTAGCTTTCCTTTTCCTTGTATACTTTGTGTATATGGTTGTATATTGTATACAGTGTGTACTTTGTATCTGTCGTTGGTCCACCTGTGCGCCTCGGAGTCACGGAAAAAATGGGTGGAACTGACGTCATCACGACGACGTGGGCCTCTTATGGCTCCGGTGACGTCATACGGAGTCGCGAGCGGAGCCGATGCATTATGACGTCGCCCACGTCGACGTGGAGTGCAGGGGAAAAAATTTCTGTGGAATGCTGGCGCAGGGGATATTCACAAGGTGAGGAATCCACATGCAGATACTGTATCCACCAGAAAAAGCGTTACCGAAGGTAAGTAACTTGTTCTTCAGGCCCGCCAAGAGCTTCAAAAGCAGTGGAAAGACCAGAAAGCTGCCATGGTTGAGCTGAAACAAGGGCAAAAGGTATCTTGGAGGGCCCTAGGCTCCAATACACATAATTGGAGTGGGCACTATCCTGTCCTTGACAGAAAAGGGCAGGTCACCTATCTGGTGGACCTTGGCAGTTGCAAGCATCCCAATAGGGTGATGCATGTCAACTGCCTGAAGCCATATTATGGCTGAGCTGATGTGACCCTGCTCATGGTTACAGATGAGGGATAGCAAACTGAGTGAATCTTTCCCTGATTTCCTCTCCAGCAATCCCAACGATGGTCTGTTGATGGAGTGGTCTTGTCAGACATCCTCGCTGACCAACAGCAGCTTCACTGCAGGCAAGTACTAAGTCGATATGCAGAGCTCTTCTCTCTGACCCAGGGGTTATACAAGCTGGTGTCCGTGATGTGGAAACTGGTGACAGCCTACCTGTAGGAAAGTGCCCCTATTTGCGCATGCGCACACTTTTTTTGCTTGACACTTGATGTACCCTGGGTCCCTGCCAATCAGGTTGTAGGAAGTTGGCTCTATATGTACTTTACGAAAGAAAGGTATAGTGTGCACTGAGTTCAGGGAGTCCCCAGAGGTATAGGTGAGGCTAAATTAGGTGAGTACTAACTTTGTTGTAGTGCGGGTGAGAAGTTAGGCTTATGCAGAGGGTGTGTTAATCATTTATTGTATTCACTCAATCAAGGCTGATGGCACTCAGACAGTATCCAGACAAATTAGGAAAGTATAAAAAGGTATACTTATGTTTAATTTTGAAACTAAGCAGGACATGGCACAGGTAAGTAAAATATACTTTCAAATAAGACTTTTCATGGAAATGCAGTTGTGCTTTAAATTGCAACTGTTGCAGGTTTGTATATGCTTTGAAAACAGTTTAAATTACACATTAATTACTTATTACTTTTGGATTACTTGGGAGTACAGGGGTGGTATGCCTAGATACCACACCGTGGGATTTCTCAATATAAGGCAGTGATACTAAGTACGGCCTTGGGGCTGCTTGCGGCCCTCTTGACCTTTACATGCGGACCCCCTGATGAACAGCAGCATGAACTGCGGTTTAGTTGCTGAACACTAACATTCAGAAAAAAAGGTTAAATAAACTGGCAAGCGATTATTAACCTGCAAGTAAACGCTTGCCTGTTTAACATTTTGTTAGACCACCTTAACCATCCCTAACCCACCCAGACACTCTTCTGGCATCAGTGCAGCCCTCTGTCACACCACAGACCGTACTTTGTGGCCCCTAGGAAAATGTTTGCGAGTACCCATGATATAAGTGAAGTACGACTGTAGGAAAGTGGCTCTATATGTTCGAGGCATGTGGGCTGCTGAATTCATATCTGTGCATAGATCGCCGCCTAGTGTTGGGTCCGGATGTTTGCACGTTGTTGTCCTGGAAGAGTCTTCGAAGTATCCTTGGATAGGTGACTCCTCCCCTGGACTACAGTGCGCATGGGCATCCTCTCCATCCTCAGATTGTTTTTTTTCCGCCATTGGGTTCGGATGTGCTATCTTAGCTCAAGTTAGGAAAATATTTTTTCGAGGCCAAAAGGCCTTTAGTTTGCGTCGGTACTGTTTATCGATCGGGTTTCGATACAATCCTGTTAGTTTACTAACTTTCAGCACCGACTTTTTTCGCATTTACCTGTCCATCGACTACTTCGACGATGGAATCGAGGACGCCATTCAAAAGGTGTCCGGTATGCAATGCGAAGTACCCACACATCGACGTCCATCCGGTGTGCAACAAATGCCTTTCGCCGGACCACGACGAATCGACATGCATGGCCTGTGCCCGGTTCCGTTCCAAGAAGACTCTGCGGAATCGACGAGCGGCGAGACTCGAGGCGCAGCACGCGGCACCGGCCCCGACAGACATCTTCGAGGCCGAAGACGTCGAGGAATTAGAAGTCTTGCCCTCCAGTCCCGTTTCCGAACACGAACCCGGATCGGAAGAGGTAGACGAGTCACTCTTCCACAGAGGTGAAGACGACACCGAGGTAGGAGACGACGAGGAGGCCTTAGGGGCCGAAGAGAGTAGCTCCAATGATGAACAAGGCCTACCAGTTCAAACCGTTCAAACACCAGTGCCACAGCCTATGGCTCCGGTCGAGGGATCGCCTTCGGGCCTTACCCGAGACCCATCCCGCAGTTCTTCGGCCCCGCCCTCGGGCCCGGCCTCGGACGTTCAGCGGCAGCCATTACTACATAAACAGGCTGGTTTCCCTACCACGAAACCGAAAGCTGCTCCGGTTCCACCGAAACTGAAAGTGGCGCTGGTCGGATCGAGGCCTTCGACGCCAGCGCACCGCGTCGGCACCGACCGCACCAAGAGGGACTTCGGTGCCGAACTTGAAGCGGGCGACATTGGAGTCGACAAACGGAAAAAAGCCATCGGCACCGACAAACCTGCTCGGCTACCGGCACTAACGACACCAAGGGCCGTACCGCCTGCTGTGTCTCGCATCGCTCCCTCGACGACACCTAAGCCTCAGGTATCGAAGACTTCGACGGTGATCTCTGCACCTCGACTCGATGAACCGCCGGCGCCGAAAAAATCCACGGCCGCCTCTACGAGCCTGGCCGGTGCCAAAGCCTCGAAGGCGCCCCAAGTACGACCTTGTGCGACGCAAGGCAGCAAAACCACAGCTGTCCTCCAGGACACGTCGGGTTCCGGTTCGATCGGAGCTCCAGCAGCCTCTTCGGTGCCGGCCAACATTACCTTCGGCTTGCCTCCGTCGACAATCCCAAAAATGTTCCAACTCAGGACACGGGTCACCCAACCTACGGTCACACCTGCTGAGACGTCTCCGGCACGTATCATCGACGCCGACACTGGCAGGATGATTCTCCACGACCGAAGGATAACTTCGGAGCCGCCATTGGACCCTTTCAGGATCCCACTAAAAAGGAAGTTGCCTGCAGAATCGGAACCTCTCCTTTATGAACCCTTCCATTCATCCTACCAGGATCCACACCGGTTCTCCCCCACACGCTCCGATACAGATGCATTGGAGGACTACATGGATGACCAAGTCCCCTACCATGTAGACACGGACCCTGATGACCAGCAGGACCCTGATCAAACTTGGGGCGACCCTGCAGACCCCAGTGCACCTCTCGATGCACAGGACCAACAACTCTATGGGGCAAAAACATCTCCTACGGAGGATACTGCGGCGTTCAACGCTCTTATCGAACGTGCTGCAAATAACCATGGGGTACAGCTTCACTCTGATACCATCGAAGATGACTTTCTAATGGACACCTTTGCATCCTCAGAAAGACATGTAAAGACTCTGCCAATGTTGAAGGGGGTCCTCAAACCAGCCAAGGACATTTTCAAAGAACCCACCAGGGCACGAGTGATAAACCCCAGGATTGATAAAAAATACAGATCAGCACCTGGGGATCCTACTTGCATCAGAGGACAATTACCACTCGACTCCATCGTCGTAGCGAATGCACGCAAGAGGGCACACTCGCAAACGACAGGTGACGCTCCTCCCCCGGACAAAGAGTCCAAGGTGTTAGAAACCTCTGGCAAGCGAGTTGCCGCCCAAGCTGCCAACATATGGCGCATAGCCAACACTCAAGCGTCCTTGCTCGCTATGATAGAGCGCACTATGACACACTGGAGCAAATATTCCAACATCTCCCTGACCAGTTCAAGGAAGGCGCAGAAATGCTCATCAGAGAAGGACAGCTACTAACGAACGCTTCCATCAAATGCGCACTAAATGCTGCAGACACGGCTGCCAGAGCCATAAACACAAGCGTCATGTTGCGACGACATGCCTGGCTACGGATCTCAGGATTCAAGCCTGAGGTACAAAACAATATACTGAACCAGCCCGTCAACCCCGACTATTTATTCGGGCCAGAGGTTGACACCACCCTCAAAGATAAAAAAGGACACGGACACTGCAAAGTCCATGGGCGCCCTACAAACTCAGTCCTTTCGGAGCGGCTCCTTTCGTCGCCCCGGAAACAAGGGAGCAGGTAGAGGACAGGGGTCACAACAAACATATAACAAAGGCAATACACAGACCACCTATGATAAAAACACCCGAGGTGGATATCGTGGCTCCAGCACAAAGGGCAGAGGACGCGGCTACGGCAACACCAGGTCCTCCCCCAAGAACAAGCAGTGACGCCCTCTCCCTTCCTCCCGACCACATAACACCTGTCGGGGGAAGGCTACAAAGGTTCCTGTCCACGTGGAATTCCATCACCACGGACAGGTGGGTCAAAGATATTGTAAAATACGGTTACTGTCTGGAGTTAACCTCCACTCCACCCACAATACCACCAAGAAGCCGTCCTATGTCCTCAGAGCACTTAACGCTCTTACAGCAAGAAGTGCAAAGTATGCTTCTAAAAGGCGCTATAGAGGTCGTACCCATCCACGAGCAGGGTGCGGGAGTGTACTCCCTCTACTTCTTAATTCCAAAAAAGGACGGGTCGCTCAGACCTATATTAGACCTGAGACCCCTGAACCAGTACATTCTTTCAGAGCACTTTCACATGCTCACTCTACAGCAAGTCCTTCCGCTTCTCAAGCGGGGAGACTTCCTAGCCACACTGGACCTCAAGGATGCGTACTTTCACATACCCATCCACCCCTCACACAAAAAATACCTCAGGTTCACTGTTCAGGGGCAGCACTATCCGTTCAAAGTCCTTCCCTTCGGCGTGACAACAGCGCCCAGGGTTTTCACGAAGTGCCTAGCTACGGTGGCAGCACATCTACGGAGGCAGCATATACACGTCTACCCCTACCTAGACGACTGGCTCGTTCAAGCGAAGTCAGCCCAGCAATGTGCAAGCCACATGTCCCGCACCATTCACCTTCTTCACAGTCTGGGATTCTCACTAAATTATCCAAAGTCCCATCTCCAGCCCGCACACGTACAACAGTACCTAGGTGCGACTATAGACACTCTGGCGGCCACAGCTCAGCCAAATTTAGTGAGGACCAACAGCATACAACTGCTGATCTCCAAATTCAAACCCAATCACTCACTTCCAGCGCGAGTGTTTATGCAGTTGATAGGCATGATGGCCTCCTGCATCTTCATAGTCCCGCACGCGAGATTACATATGCGCCCACTTCAGGAGTGCCTAGCACGTCAGTGGAATCAGGCTCAAGGACAGTTAAAGGACCTAGTGTTGGTGAGCGGTCGGGCATACAACTCTCTGCATTGGTGGAATCCACAAAACCTTTGCAAGGGCCGACCATTCCAAGAGCCTGTCCCACAGATAGTACTGACAGCGGACGCGTCTCTCCAGGGATGGGGAGCTCATGTACTCCACTACACAGTGCAAGGACTATGGACAACACAACAAAAGAAGTTGCACATCAACCTTCTGGAATTGATGGCAATCTTCCTAGCCATGAAGGCATTCAAAGTACATCTATGCAACAAGGTCGTGTTGATCCGGACGGACAACATGACCGCAATGTACTACATACAGAAACAGGGAGGAACACACTCTCCACAGTTGTCTCATCTGGCTCAGAGCATGTGGAAGTGGGCCATTCAAAGGAACATGTTCCTCATGGCGGAACACCTCCCTGGCAAGGACAACCAGATGGCGGATCTGCTCAGCAGACACAGCCACCAGATGCACGAGTGGGAGTTACACCCATCAGTACTCCAACCGTACTTCCAGCAGTGGGGTCATCCGGAGATAGACCTATTCGCAACAAGCGAAAACGCAAAATGCCAAAGCTTCGCCGCCAGATTCCCACATCCGCAGTCGCAGGGCAATGCGATATGGATGAACTGGTCCGGCAGATTTGCGTACGCTTTTCCCCCAGCGCCATTGATACCGCTAGTGGCCCGCAAACTCCGACAACACTCCCTGACACTCGTCCTAGTTGCTCCCACGTGGGCACGCCAGCCGTGGTACACCACCTTCCTCGAACTTTCCGTGGTGCCGCATCAAAGGCTGCGGATCAAACCCGCGCATTTGACGCAGAACCATGGAGAGGTTCAGCACCCAGATCCGCAACAGCTGAATCTGGCGATCTGGCTCCTGAAGTCCTAGAGTTTGGCTATCTCAACCTGCCACCTGACTGTATGGACATCATCAAGGAGGCCAGGAGACCCACTACCAGAGCTTGCTATGCAGCCAAATGGAAAAGGTTCGTCATTTATTGCGGTAATAATGACATCAACCCGCTGGACGCATCCATCCAAAACATCATCTGTTATCTCTTACACCTATATCGATGCAATCTGGCGTACACCTCTATACGTGTCCATTTGACCGCAATCTCAGCCTATCTGCAAACCAGGCAGCACCTCTCTCTATTCAGAGTGCCTGCCATCAAAGCATTCTTGGAAGGACTCAAACGAGTCATTCCACCAAGCCACCCACCGGCTCCAATGTGGAACCTCAACTTGGTCCTCACGCGCCTGATGGGTCCACCCTTTGAACCTCTACACTCATGCGAGATCCAATTCCTTACCTGGAAAGTGGCCTTCCTTGTAGCGATCACTTCCCTAAGAAGAGTTAGTGAACTCCAGGCACTAACCGTTCAAGAGCCATTTATACAGGTTCACACCAACAGGGTCGTACTACGTACCAACCCCAAATTCATGCCCAAAGTAATATCGCAGTTCCACATGAATCAGACTATTGAACTGCCAGTTTTCTTCCAAAACCCACAAACTGTTGCAGAAAGGGCACTACATACACTAGATGTACGGAGGGCCCTCATGTACTACATCAATAGGACTAAACCCTTCAGGAAGACAAAACAACTGTTCGTTGCCTTTGCCCCACACCACAAAGGTAACGCCATCTCCAAAGCAGGGATAGCCAGATGGATAGTTAAGTGTATTCAAATCTGTTATCAAAAAGCAAAACGCACATTAACTATTCCACCACGAGCCCACTCAACACGTAAGTTGGGGGCTTCCATGGCCTTCCTAGGAAATATTCCCCTGCATGATATATGCAGAGCAGCCACATGGTCCACTACACACACATTTACAAAACACTACTGCGTAGATGTGCAGTCAAAACAGCAGGCAGCTGTAGGACAGGCTGTTCTCAAAACACTTTTTCAGACCGCTGCAGCTGGCACGGGTAGCCGCCGCCAATAGAGGGCACTGCTATGTATTCTATGCACAGATATGAATTCAGCAGCCCACATGCCTCGAACTGAATATGCTACTTACCAGTATGCATCTGTTCTTGGCATGTAGGGCTGCTGACATTCATATCGCCCTCCCTCCTCCCCGGCGCCTGTCGCAGCTGCAGCTCTCAGAATTACTGCAAGCATGGTCATCACTTTCTGTATCTACTCCATCACTGCCACAATGGCGAAAAACAATCTGAGGATGGAGAGGATGCCCATGCGCACTGTAGTCCAGGGGAGGAGTCACCTATCCAAGGATACTTCGAAGACTCTTCCAGGACAACAACGTGCAAACATCCGGACCCAACACTAGGCGGCGATCTATGCACAGATATGAATGTCAGCAGCCCTACATGCCAAGAACAGATGCATACTGGTAAGTAGCATATTCAATACTGTTCCCAAATAGGTACAGTGTGTATAGAGTCCCCAGAGGTAAAGTTAGATATAACCAAACTCTCAAGTGGTATCTTGGTCGAGCAGTAAGGCAGTATCAAAGGACAGTGTAAAGCATTTGTTGTACACTCGGTCAGCAAATGGTCTCACACACTCAAGAACTGAACTAGGCCAATGGTTTGTATATGAAAATATATGGTCGTTTTATTTTAGAATCAACAATAGGTATCAAAATATTCTTTCTCAGAATGAGAGGCTTTAGTTAAATACTTTGCAAAAGACAATTGACTTGGAATGCAATAGTTAGTTTGTTGCAATAGGCAACACCATTTCAAACACAATAATACATTGAGCTCAATAGGAATTTTAAGTTCTATGCAATTGATTACTTTTCTAACTCCAGGACTGGATCCTAGATTCAGTCCTGGGACAGTTCTTGGAAACCAGTGAGTAAATACGTTTCTGATGACTACATCTGCCAGTGGATTCCTCACCTTGTGACTATCCCCTGCGCCAGCAACATTCGGAAACTTTTGTAGCAGTCCACACCGATGTGGTCGAAGGCGACGTCACAGAGACACGACTCCGCTCGCGACGTCACCGGCTTCATAAGAAGACCTGGTCGGCGTGATGACTTCAGTTCCCTTTTTTCCGCGCCGTCGACGCCAACGGATTTCGGGAATCTGTCTGTAGCTTCACTGTTACTTGAATTTCTACTGGCTTTCTCTGTCCTTTATTGTGAATGTCGACAAAGAAGTCGGGATTCAAGCCCTATCGTGCATCTAGAAAGCATGTGTCTATCACGGATCCACATGACGACTGTGTATGGTGCTTATCTTCAGACCATGATGTGGATGGGTGTTCTTGCTGTTGCACGATGAGTTCCAAAGCACTCAAGGAGAGAGAAGCAAAGCTTTTCATCGCGAGGATGAAAAAAGAGAAGAGGTAGGAGAAAATCAAGAACGAGGTCCAGATCGAGGTCTAAGTCGACTTCGGGGCATGCTTCAAGATCTAAGAAGCACAAGAAGAGACATTCTTCTCGACATCACTCTGACAGGAGTACGGCTCCGAAGTCACCTTTTCGACGCCGTAAGGACTCTGTATCTCCCTCACCCGTTCCGGATTCACCTGTTGGCCCTTCTTCTCCAGTGGCTTCATCGGTTCATACGCCGGTTCCATCGTCGACTCCGGCTCCGGCTTCGTCTCCGGCTCCGGTTGAGGAGCTTCCAGTTCCGGGTGAGCTTTTGGCCTTGCAAATTTCATCGTCGGCGCCGGTTGGCCCGAGTCCGGTGATGCCTGATCAGTATCCTGCGTTCCCTGGACCAGGTCAGGACTCCACGCATTATCTAAATGCAATGTACGGGGTATTTTCAAGAGCCATGTATTCCACTGGTGCACCTTCGGGTCCCTTGGCCTTCAGTGCCTCAAGCTTATTCTCAGGCCCCTTTCATGCCATTTTTTCTGGCGACAGTCTTGTCATCTACCGGCGCCGAGGACATAGACGCTGCTGCCGGCGCCCACACTACCTCGCTCGAAGCCGGCTGCTCCTGTGGATCCACGTTCGGCGCCGGCAGATTCGATCACGGTGCTGCCGACGCCGGTTGTAAGAATCCAGTCTAGGAGGGAGGCTCAAAGGGTGCTCGATGAACAAAAGTACCTTTTGGAAGAGGCAGAAGGAGAGCTTGTGGAGACGGATGACGTTTTTGAAGAGCTAAAGGAGGCTAGTGGTTTGGATTTATCTCCTGAATGGGAAATTACTCCTCCTCCTCCTGATGAACCCTCAAAGGATGTGGCACCAGATCATGCAGTCATAAGTAAGGCAGCTGAGCTGTTAGATCTGCAGTTGCCTTCTACTGAATTCAAGTCAAAACATTTTGACAGAGGTGCTGCATTCTCCTACTACTGTTTCAGAACTCTTGTTGCCCTTTAATGAGGCCATCATAGATCCTGTGATGGAAGTGTGGCGTAAGCCTTTTTCTGCTCCCGCAGTTTCAAAGACAATTGCCAGGAGGTATAGGGCAGCTCCGGGGGACCCAGAGTTTAACTTCACACCCTTCGCCATAGAGCCTGATGGTTCAGGCTGCTTGTTCGGGGAGATCTGAAGGTGCTTTTCCGCAGGTTCCAAGTGACTGAGAGGCTAAGAAATTAGATCAATCGGCCAAAAAGGTATTTTCTTCGGCCAGCATGGCTCAAGTCTACAAATGCCACTTGCCTCTTGGGACGCTATATTCATGCGCTCATGGATTCTGCAAAGAAATTAGCTCTAAAACTATCAGAGGAGGATAGGGTTGGTTTTAATGAGGTACTGGCGGATGCCCAGGCGGCAGCGCGTCAGGTGATAGAGTGGACTGGACACAGCTGACTCAGTAGCTAGAGTCATGGGGTCTTCTGTTGCCACTAGGAGGAGCGCGTGGCTTAAGTCTTCAGAGTTTTCCCCTGATGTACAATCAACGCTGTTGGATTTGCCTTTTGATGGCTCTGGACTTCTTGGCAAAAAGGCAGATGCTGCACTGGAACGTTTAAAAGAAAGTAAGGCTACGGCTAAGTCGTTGGGCCTTCAATCCCAGTCAAGGGGATCGTTTAAAAGATATAGGGGTTTCGGAAGAGCAACCTTTCGTTCTTACAGGCAGACCCAGCAGCAACAGCAGAGCTCTCTGTATAAGGGGTACAGAGGCAGAATCGGGGGTCGCACACGTGGCGGTCAGCTCTCCTCCTCTTCCTCATCCCCTCCTACCACCGCAAAGATCCTGATCCATTCTGGATCATGCAGGTCCTGTGGGGGCGCCGGCTTACCTATTTTCTACAAGATTTGGAATCAGTTACTACAGACCTTTGGGTTCTGGATCTTGTAGAAAATGGGTATGCCCTTCCCTTTCGGGACTTCCCTCCAAATTACCCTCCTTGTCAAGGGGCTTGCTCAGAGAACCACCGTCTTCTCCTACAGGAGGAAGTCCTGAAGTTACTACAGAAAGGTGCGATAGAGGTGGTTCCAGAGCAGGAGAGGGTCAGGGATGCTACTCCCGGTATTTCCTGATTACGAAAAAGGACGGCAGATTGCGTCCGATATTGGACTTCAGGATCTTGAATCTTTATCTGAAGCAAGAGAAGTTCAAGATGCTCACCCTTGCGCAGGTTCTTCAGGCGCTGTATCAGGAGGACTGGATGGTGTTGATCGACTTGCAGGATGCGCATTTCCACATTCCCATCCTTAAGTCACACAGGAAGTATCTCCGGTTTACGGTAGGATCACATTATCAGTTTGCGGTCCATCCGTTTGGTCTTACTACTGCACCCGAGTCTTCACGAAGGTGATGGCAGTGGTGGCAGCCCATCTCAGAAGGTCGGGGATTTCAGTTTTCCCCTATCTGAACGACTGGCTGATCAAAGCGGAGTCGCCAGAGAAGGTGCTACATCATCTGCAGGTGACAACTCGGCTGTCGTACAAATTGGGTTTTTTCGATAAACGTGCCCAAATCTCACCTGGTGCCCTCTTAGCGCAACCTGTTCATAGGGGCGGTACTGGACACTACCGTGTGTCGAGCATTCCCACCTCCTCAAAAAGGATTCTCGACATACAGGAAATGATTCCTTTGTTTTGCAACGGAGCGGTCGATCCAGTCCTGAAGGTCCTTCGCCTGCTCGGTCTGTTTGCTTCCTGCATTCTGTTACGATCCATGCACGCTGGCACACGAGGGCCCTCCAGTGGTGCCTCCGCAGGCAGTGGTATCAGCACAAAGGAGATCTCAGGGAGTCTATGAGGATCTCCGGAGAAGCTGCGGCGGATCTGTCTTGGTGGAGCGTGGAGGGCAATCTGTCTCAAGGAAAGCCCTTTCATCTACATCCATCGGTGGCCACAGTGATAACGGATGCATCCACTTTAGGGTGGGGTGCGCATCTGGGGGATCTGGAGATCAAAGGTCTTTGGTCTCCAGAGGAAAGGTTGCTTCACATCAACCTTCTGGAATTGCGGGCGATTCGTTTGGCACTCAAGGCCTTCCTCCCTTCACTTCGCGGTCAGCCGGTTCAAGTTCTGACGGACAACACTACCGCAATGTGGTATGTCAACTAGCAGGGAGGAGTGGGGTCCCTTTGACCCTGCAGAGAGGCTCTGCGTCTCTGGTCCTGGGCTCAGGACCATCAGATTTGTCTGATGGCAAATCTGGCCGGGGTTCTGTACGTTCAGACAGTCTCAGACGGCAGTTCTCCGCCGACCACGAGTGGAGGCTCCACCCAGAGGTGGTTCGTCACGTCTTTCGGATGTGGGGGACTCCTCGGGTGGACCTGTTTGCAACTCACGAGCGCTCACTGCCAGTCATTCTGCAGTCTCCAGTATCCGATGATGCAGGGAGCATTGGGGGACGCATTTCAGTTGAGTTGGAGCTCTCAACTCCTTTACGCGTTTCCTCCCATACCCTTGATTTCTCGGGTTCTGAGGAAGATTCGCCAACACTGGGCCCAAGTCATAGTGATCGCCCCGGATTGGCCAAGAAGGGTGTGGTATACAGATCTTCTCCACCTCTCCTCGTGCCCTCCGCTCCATCTCCCTCTGAGGACAGACCTCCTCTCACAGTCAGAGGGGCAGGTTCTACACCCCCCCACCTCCACAGCTTACACCTTCATGTCTGGAGATTGAACGGGGCAACCTGAATTCTTTTTCTCTACCACCTGATGTGGTAGATGTAATTTTGTCTGCCAGGCATCATTCCACCAAATCTATCTATTCCTATAGGTGGTCTAAATCTCTACTCTGGTGTGGATCAATTGATCCTTTGAGGGCTCGTTTATCTGACATTCTGCAGTTTGCCCTTTCTCTTGCTCAGCAATGATTTGCTGTGGCTACTGTTAAGGGATACTTGTCGGCTTTGTCGGCTTTCCTTTGCTTGCCGGATCAGCCGTCATTGTTCAAATCGCCTATTGTTCTACGATTTCTAAAGGGCCTTACAAACAGATTTCCTCCTCCTCCCTTTATTGTGCCTGTTAGACCTGTCAGCCCTTTGGGTGGTCCCTCCTCATCATTATTTATTTTGTCCCACTTTTGCCTCAAACCCTGTTAGTATTTTTTCCTTTTTGGGAACCACCAGACTTTTTAGTATTGATGCAGATTCAGGGAGCCATTTTATCTACCCCTGGAACTTCTGTCTGAGTGCCTGGAGCACAAAATGGTGGCCACCTGTGACATCATCAGAACCCACTGGAACCTACCAGCACCTTCCAGAACATTCCAGAACCCTGTGACAGTTGGAGGCGGTTTGGAATGTTGAGAAGCTAAAGCCAGAGTTGACAGTTGGAGTGGGCAGTTGGCACCTGACTGGTGAAGAGAGAGCAGCAGAAACCTGAAGGAGGAAGGGGTGAGGCAGCAGGGGTGGAAACTTGTGCCTGGAGTGGGGTCCATAAACCCACCCTTGATACTAGTCCCTACTGACTGAGCCCAGCCTGGAGCCCTGTGTGGGAGAAAGCAAGAAAAACCATCTGAAGGACCTGGACAGCAGGAACAGGCCTTAGAAGTAAAGAAAAGCAAGAATCTGACCTGTTTATTGGTTTCCCTGGAGTCCGACGTCGAGAAGCCTGAGACCTGGAGCCTGAGGTGGAGAAGCGGTGCTGACTGGAAAGCAGACGTCGTACCCGGAGCCGCCAGAGGTCGAGAGAGGGCGCCGACGGAGGTCGTGGAGAGTACCAGAGGTCGAGGAGGAAGACACCTGAGGTCAAGTGAGCGGCGTCGACGGGGGAGTGAAGTCCGCCCTCCGGAGTCGCCGGAGACCGAGGTGAATCGTGCCGGAGGTCGGGAGTGGAGATCGCACTCCGGAGTCGCCGGAACCTGAAGAGAATCGTGCCGGAGGTCGGGAGTGGAGGTCGCACTCCGGAGCCGGCGGAAGTCGACATCGAGCCAAGACAGCCCGACGTCATCGAACCGGAGGTCGACATCGAGCCGAGGCCGCCGACATCGAACCGGAGCCGCCTCACGGCGTCGGAGCTTCATAAAAAGGGCAGTAAGTGGAATAGAGGGCGCCTAAGGCCCTGTGGAGCCCTAAGAGACCATCCTAGGGGATAAAGAGGTGTTAGGACCAGCCTGGGAGTGCCAGGGGTGGACTGAGACTGATACAGTGACCTGTGTGAGGGGTTGTGTAGTTTGGGAGAGCCAGATTCCTAGATTACCCTTGATCTACCTCAGTTTTAACCTCAGCCTTACCCAAGCTAGGTGAGACACCCTCAGGCCATCCACCTAACCACAAGCTGTGACTGGGCCAAATCAGCCCATAGTATTTAAAATGTGATCTGATTTTACAAATGTCATTGTTGGCTGATATTATTTATTGAGGGTACTGTATTTATTGTATTTATCTAAATTATTCCTGTAATGTATTTTTCTGATGGAAACATCTGCCAGTGGATTCCTCACCTTGTGAATATCCCCTGCGCCAGCATTCCACAGAACTTTTCTTCCCCAGCATTCCACGTCGACGTGGGCGACGTCACAATACATCGGCTCCGCACGCGACTCCGTACGACGTCATCGGAGCCATAAGAAGCCCACGTCAGCGTGATGACGTCAGTTCCCTTTTTTCCGCGCCGTCGACGCGCAACGGTTTTTTCCCAGTGCTCTCTAGATACTTTGTAATCTAGTGGTGTATTTTTGTTAAAATCGGTATGTCTTCGACGAGGAAGTCGGGCTTTAAGCCCTGTAGGGAGTGCGGAGGCCTGATGTCCATGACGGATCCGCATCAGAATTGTTTATGGTGTCTCTCCTCTGATCATGACGTGGATGAGTGCGGGTGCTGTAGGAGCATGAATCCTAAAGCGCTGAAGGAGAGGAAGACCAAACTCTTCATGAAGAAGATCGGTGAGGAGAAGAGAGGGAGGAAAAAGGAGAAGTCCAGGCGGGAGTCTTCGACTTCGAGGTCGTCGAAGTCGAAGAAGCACCATAAGAAGAGGAAGCATTCTTCTCGGCGTCGGTCCTCGAAGTCTAAGAGGTCGAGGTCGGCTTCGCCTCGTCGACGTCAGAGCAAGGTCTTGTCTCCTTCGCCTTCTCCTGATAAGTCTTCGAAGTCTCCCTCTCCGAAGCGGACTCCAGCTCGTTCCCCGACGCCGGCGCCGTCCAAGGCTTCGACTCCGGGTCGGGTGGAATCTGATGTGGAGCAGGAAGAGTCTGTTCCGGTGCCTGATGACTCCGCGGCTCCGGTGGAGGATTCGGAGGAGCCGACGCCGGTGGCTCCACAGGAGGATACAGGGGCAGTTCCTTATCCCCAATTCCCGGCTCCAGGTACGGATCCTTCGGGATTTCTGAATGCCATGTATGGCATTTTTCAGAGAGCATCCTTCCCATCCGGAGCACCAGCAGGTCCCGTGGGTCCGATGGCGTTTTCTCTGGGAGTGCCGCAGCAATACGCTCAGGCTCCTTTTCTGCCTTTTATGCCGATGGCGCCTTCTTGGCAGTTTCCGGCGCCGGTTGGGAATCCGGCTCGACCTCGGATGGATGGTCAATCTTCGGAGCCTTCTTTGACGCCGAGGCCGACTCCATCGACGCCGCATCCGGCGCCGCCGACTCCACCTGTAGCGCCTCCGACGCCGGTGCCTTTGGCTCCACCGACGCCGCGTACGACGTCGACGACGCCGGCTCCCCGGAATCGATCGAGGCGGGAGGCCCAAAGGGTTTTGGAGGAGGAAAGATATCGGGCTGAGGTGGAAGAAGGTGAAGTCGACTCTTCTTCGGATGAGTTTGGAGGTATAGAGGTAGCAAGTGGTTTGGATACCACCCCGGAGTGGGAGCATGCTTCTACAAGGTCTTCTCCACCACAGGAATTGGCGCCCTACCATGTTGTGATCAAGAAGGCCGCGGAGTTGTTAGATCTGCAGCTGCCCTCTGTGGAATACAAGTCCAATCTGCTTACAGAGGTGTTGCACTCCCCGACGTCGGCTTTGGAGCCTTTGTTACCTTTCAATGAGGCTCTCTTGGAACCAGTGTTGGAGGTGTGGAAGAAGCCTCTGTCAGCTCCAGCAGTTTGCAGGCAGGTGGCAAGGAGATACAGGGTTGCGCCAGGAGACCCGGATTTTTTATCCACGCATCCTTCTCCGGAGAGCCTAGTGGTGCAGGCTTCATGTTCTAAACATGCTTCGGGTGCTTTCCCCCAATCTCCTGCTGATAGGGAGTCAAAGAAAGTTGATCGGGCGGCCAAAAAGACATTCTCCTCAGGAAGTATGGCGTTGAAGTCATCAAATGCCACATGCTTGCTGGGGCGTTATGTTCATGCCCTGATGGACTCTATAAAAACTTTGGCCCCTAAGTTACCTGAGGGGGATAAGTCGTCCTTCATGGAGGTTGTGGCGGACACTCAGGCAGCTGCCAGGCAGGTGATCCAGTCTGGGCTGGATACGGCGGACTCTGTGGCGAGGATTATGGGGTCGTCCATTGCCGCAAGGAGACAAGCTTGGCTCCGTTCCTCAGGGTTTTCTGCAGATGTCCAGGCCACGCTGGTGGATCTGCCCTTTGATGGACAAAAGTTGTTTGGGGAGAAGGCAGATTCTGCTCTTCAACGTTTTAAGGACAGTAGGTTGACGGCGAAGTCCTTGGGTCTGCAGGTTCCTGCTAGAGGTTCAACTTTCCGTAAGACTAGGGGATTCGGAAGGTCATCCTTTCGCTCCTTCCGACAGCCACAACAACAGCAGCAACAGCAGCAGAATCCCCTCTATCGCTCCTATAGAGGGAAGCAAAGGGGTCGGAGAGGTTCTGGTCGCAACCCCTCTTCTTCCTCCTCCTCCTCTGCTCCAAATGAGGCTTCAGGGAAGCAGCCCTAGATCCCCCATCCCGGATCATGTAAGACCTGTGGGGGGTCGGGTGTCCTACTTTCTACGGGGTTGGAAATCTGTTACAACCGACCTTTGGGTTTTGAACCTCGTAGAGACTGGGTACGCCCTTCCCTTTCGGGAGTTTCCTCCCCCTTACCCTCCTTGCCAAGGTTATTGCTCGGAGGACCACCTGCTTCTCCTGCAGAAAGAAGTTCAAGCTTTGGTTCAGAAGGGCGCAATAGAGGTGGTTCCGGAGCAGGAATGGGGTCAGGGATGCTACTCCCGGTATTTCCTGATCCCCAAGAAGGACGGCAGATTGCGTCCGATTCTGGACCTCAGAATCTTGAATTTTTACCTGAAACAGGAGAAGTTCAAGATGCTGACCCTTGCGCAGGTTCTTCAAGCGTTGCAGCAAGGAGACTGGATGGTGTCGCTCGACTTGCAGGACGCGTACTTCCATGTCCCAATCCTGAAGTCGCACAGGAAGTATCTCCTTTTTACGGTTGGGTCGCAACATTATCAGTTTGCGGTCCTCCCGTTTGGTCTTACTACTGCACCTCGAGTCTTCACAAAGGTGATGGCAGTGGTGGCTGCTCATCTCAGGAGGTCGGGGATTCCGGTTTTCCCCTACCTGGACGACTGGCTTCTGAAGGCAGAGTCCCCAGAGATGGTGCAGCGTCATCTGCAGGTGACAACTCAGCTGTTATTCGACTTGGGTTTTTCGATCAATGTGCCCAAATCTCACCTGGTGCCCTCTCAACGCAACCTGTTTATAGGGGCAGTACTGGACACTACTGTGTGTCGAGCATTCCCTCCTCCTCAAAGGATTCTCGACATTCAGGAGATGGTCCCTTTATTCCACAGTGGAGCGGTTGTTCCAGTTCTGAAGGTCCTTCGCCTGCTCGGTCTGTTCGCTTCCTGCATTCTGTTGGTCAACCATGCACGCTGGCACATGAGGGCGCTCCAGTGGTGCCTCCGCAAGCAGTGGTATCAGCACAACGGGGATCTCGGGGAGTCGATCAAGATCTCCGGAGAAGCTGCAGCGGATCTGTCTTGGTGGAGCGTGGAGGGCAATCTGTCCCAAGGAAAGCCTTTCCATCTACCTCCATCGGTGGCCACAGTGATAACGGATGCCTCCACCCTAGGGTGGGGAGCTCATCTGGGGGATCTGGAGATCAAGGGTCTTTGGTCTCCAGAGGAAAGGTTGTTTCATATCAACCTTCTGGAGTTGCGGGCGATTCGTTTGGCACTCAAGGCCTTTCTCCCTTCCCTTCGCGGTCAGTCAGTTCAAGTCCTGACGGACAACACGACCGCGATGTGGTATATAAACAAGCAGGGAGGAGTGGGGTCTCTTTGTCTCTGCAGAGAGGCCCTGCGTCTGTGGTCCTGGGCTCAGGACCATCAGATTTGTCTGATGGCAAATCATCTGGCCGGGGTGCTGAACGTGCGTGCGGACAGTCTCAGTCGGCAGTTCTCCGCCGACCACGAGTGGAGGCTCCATCCGGAGGTGGTTCGTCGCGTCTTTCGGACGTGGGGGACTCCTCGGGTGGACCTGTTTGCCACCCGAGAGAACGTGCACTGCCCGTCATTCTGCAGTCTCCAGTATCCGATGCAGGGGGCGTTGGGGGACGCGTTTCAGTTGAGTTGGGGCTCACGACTCCTTTACGCGTTTCCTCCCATACCCTTGATTCCTCGGGTTCTGAGGAAGATTCGCCAAGACCGGGCCCAAGTCATTTTGGTCGCCCCGGACTGGCCAAGAAGGGTGTGGTACACAGATCTTCTCCACCTCTCCTCGTGCCCTCCGCTCCGTCTCCCTCTGAGGGCAGACCTCCTCTCGCAGTGGGAGGGGCAGGTTCTACACCCCCACCTCCAGAGCTTACACCTTCATGCCTGGAGATTGAACGGGGCAACCTGAGTTCCTTCTCTCTCCCACCTGATGTGGTGGACGTTATTTTATCGGCCAGGCGACATTCCACCAAGTCCATATACTCCTACAGGTGGTCTAAGTTTGTAAAGTGGTGTGGAGAGAGGTCCATTGACCCTTTAAAGGCTCATCTTTCTGATGTGCTTCAGTTTGCTCTTTCATTGGCTCAGCAGGGCTGTGCTGTGGCCACGGTCAAGGGCTACCTTTCGGCCTTATCGGCATTTCTGTGCCTTCCAGATCAACCTTCGTTGTTTAAATCTCCGGTTGTTCTGAGGTTCATCAAGGGCCTTACAAACATGTTTCCTCCTACTCCATTTGTAATGCCTCAGTGGGACCTTAATCTTGTCTTAACCTTTTTAATGGGGTCCCCGTTTGAGCCTCTTCATAATTGTCCTTTGAGGCTGTTGTCCTTTAAGGTGGTTTTTCTTGTAGCCATAACCTCAGCAAGGAGGGTGAGTGAGCTTCAAGCTCTTAGTTCCAAACCTCCTTTTCTTACCTTACATGCTGAAAGGATGGTTCTCAGGACCAGGGCTGCTTTCCTGCCAAAAGTTGTTACTCCTTTCCATTTGGGGCAGTCTATTACCCTCCCTGTTTTTTTATCCACCCCCTCATCCTTCCAAAGAAGAAGAAAGACTCCATCGCCTTGACCCGAAGAGGGCTATGAGTTTTTATTTGGACAGGACCAAGGACTTTCGTATTGATGACCAGCTTTTTATTGGCTACGTTGGTCGTTCTAAAGGTAAAGCGGTGCACAAGCGCACGCTGTCAAGATGGATTATACTGACCATCAAGATCTGCTACGCCTTGGCTGGTAAGACTCCTCCTGAGGGTATTCGTGCTCACTCTACTAGAGCTAAGTCTTCAACATCTGCTCTGGCCCGGGGTGTTCCTGTGGCAGATATTTGTAAGGCCGCGACTTGGGCCTCCCTCCATACTTTCGCGAAGCATTATTGCTTGGACTCTGAGATGAGGAGGGAGGGCCACTTCGCGCGCTCTGTCTTGCAAGACTTTCTGGTATAGAAAGGTGGACACCCTCCTCCGGGAGTGGGGACTGCTGTGGGAATCTATTCACAAGGTGAGGAATCCACTGGCAGATGTATCCATCAGAAGAACAAGTTACTTACCTTCGGTAACGCTTTTTCTGGTGGATACAGTATCTGCCTGTGGATTCCTCACCAACCCACCCGCCTCCCCGTTGTCCACCTTTTGTATACCATGAAATAGGTCTTGTTTGAAATGCTTGTATTTTCTCTTGTACATTTGTAGGAAATGCTTGTTTGATTAGCATTCCTTTGTTTTGTATGCTATGTATATGTATTGGTTTTTCTATATACTGTGTATACTTGGAGTTGTCGTTGGTTCACCTGTTCGCCTCGAAGGCACGGAAAAAATGGGTGGAACTGACGTCATCACGCCGACGTGGGCTTCTTATGGCTCCGATGACGTCGTACGGAGTCGCGTGCGGAGCCGATGTATTGTGACGTCGCCCACGTCGACGTGGAATGCTGGGGAAGAAAAGTTCCGTGGAATGCTGGCGCAGGGGATATTCACAAGGTGAGGAATCCACAGGCAGATACTGTATCCACCAGAAAAAGCGTTACCGAAGGTAAGTAACTTGTTCATTGTCCTGAGCTAACTTATTCCTGCACAGTATTTATTCCCTCACAGTATTTATTTGACCTGAACCTATTTATTGCACCTGTAAAGTGTTATTATTTATTTGACCTGCACTTTGTAAGGAAAAGCCTTGTGTTCTGTGATTGTATTATTATTTATTTAATCAGCAACTAAGAGAAAAGAAGATAAACACAGATATTCAGTATAATTTTTAAGGTGTAGTGTCGTTTTTGGAACGGATGCACGCATGGTTATTGTGTGGGTATAACGTATGCTTAACACGGTGCCTGACCCCTGACCACTCGAGCCAAGCTACCACTGTGTATGTCTGGAAAGACCCCGTTACCACCACCCTTTCCGGTGTGGGAGTGGGGTTTTTCTAACAGTGCCTCAATGGGACTTAAACTTTGTCTTAACTTATCTTATGGGTTCTCCATTCGAGCCCTTACACAAGTGTCCTTTGAGACTGTTGTCTTTTAAAACGGTTTTTCTCACTGCAATCACCTCGGCAAGGAGGGTAAGTGAGCTTCAAGCTCCAAGTTCAAAACCCCCGTTTTTGACCACTCATGCTGAAAGAATGGTACTCGGGACCAGGGCTGCATTTCTGCCTAAAGTGGTAACTCCCTTCCATCTGGGGCAGTCCATTACCCTTCCTACCTTCTATCCTCCCCCTCACCCTTCCAAGGAGGAGGAGAGACTTCACTGCTTGGACCCTAAGAGGGCGGTGAGCTTCTACCTTGACAGGACAAAAGACTTTCGTGTTGATGACCAGCTCTTCATGGGCTTTGTTGGCTGCAGGAAAGGCAGAGCGGTGCACAAGCGCACCCTTTCCAGATGGATTGTCTTGTGCATCAAGATATGCTACTCTTTGGCTGGTAAGGATCCTCCAGAGGATTTAAGAGCCCATTCAACTAGAGCTAAGTCTTCCACTTCTGTTTTGTCTAGGGGTGTTCCTGCGGAGGACATTTTGTAGGGTGGCAACTTGGGCCTCCCTCCACACTTTCGCGAACATTGTTTAGACACCGAGGTGAGGAGGGACCGACATTTTGCTCGTTCCGTCCTTCAGGACTTTCTGGTATAGACGGGTGGACACCCTCCTCCGGGAGTGGGGACTGTTGTTGGAATCTATTCACCAGGTGAGGAATCCACTGGCAGATGTATCCATCAGAAGAACAAGTTACTTACCTTCGGTAACGCTTTTTCTGGTGGATACAGTATCTGCCTGTGGATTCCTCACTGGCCCACCCCGCCTGCCCGTTGTCCACCCTTGTATACCTTTAGTATATGATGGTGTTTCAAGATGTATTTGTTAATGTCAAAGGCATTGTGATGTTTCTTTTGCCTTTCTATTTTTTATCCACACTGTGTGGCGCTTTGTGTAGTATGTACTGTGTATACTGTGTATATATTGCTGTCAGTCCATCCGTGTGCCTCGAAGGCACGGAAAAAAAGGGCGGAACTGACGTCATCACGCTAACTAGGTCGTCTTATGGAGCCGGTGACGTCAGCGGAGTGCCTCTGTGACGTAGTCTTCGACTTCATCGGCGTTGACTGCTACAAAATTTTCCGTATGTTGCTGGTGCAGGGGTTCTGTAGTAGGGGGATCTCTGTGTATAGTCATAATCTAGTGAATAGTCCCGCCCATCTGCGTGGACCCCGGAGCAATAAAAATAATCTCAAGTTGTCAAGCCATGCAGACCTGCATCTACACTTGAGGATTCAAAGACCAATAATGCAGTCTATATCCACAGGCTACACTGTCCAGTACTTCAACTAGAAAATTCCACCAACATCCACAAACAGCACTGCCTGCCCAGCTTTTTCCACAGAGAAAAACCTGCCTCTACCAGCAAAAGCCTCTGGAATGATAGAGAGGGAGGAATGGACAGACAAGCCCCATAGGCTGCCATTATGTGGCTCAAAATAGGATACTGTGCCTTTAAGAAAACTTTCCAGAACTTTTCCAGTATCCCCGAATGCACAGCAGGTCCCTTTTACTTTCAGTTCTTTTTGAAGGCGTAACACGCCAGACCTGTAGCATTCCTTACATTAACATTTATCTCTCCACCGGGGAGGAGGGCGGACGCTTAGGACTATAACAGATACCCCTACTACAGAACTGGAGTTACAGTAAAGAAACTACTCCTTCTGTATTAGGGGATCTCTGTGTATAGTCCTAATCTAGTGAATAGAATGGCAAGCCCATCCCCACACCAAAACGGCGGTGGATAAGACTACAAAATAATACCACTACTGTGCGAACAAATTTCGCAGCGAAGCCTGCCCAACCTGAGCATCTGCCCTGGCATCCGTGTCCAGACAGTTATGCGCAGCAAAGGTATGGACCGACCTCCAAGTGGCCGCCTTGCAGATTTCTGCAATTGGAACATTACGCAGCAAAGCAGTCGTGGCAGCTTTGCCCCTTGTGGAATGAGCCTTAGGTTGGTCTGTGCTGGAGTGGATAAAGACCCTGAGGACGTCCCCCCGGCGACTGTGACCCCGAATCTGGCACCCAAGGACCCGCCTCAATGCTCCGGATGACGCCTGCAGCCTCAGAACCAGGGCCCCCCCCAACCGCGATAAACAGAGGGTAAGATTTCCCAACATCAAAAGGCACCCCTGCATCTCCCTGTGCCCGACTCCTGGGTACTTACCTATCCTCCAACTACCCAACTTACCTCTCGAAGTGGTGGTCACACCTGAAGAATCTTCGTCCCCGAGCTTGCAGCCTTTGTTAGTCCTTGAGCTTTTCCATTGCAATCCATTGAGCGCCCGAAGGCTCAAGCACCCTGCACCCAGCCGCCCGAGTGGCCCTGGAAGTGCAACTTCTACTCCTACCGACTTCCCCATTTCCCCATAGCAAGTGATCAGGAGTTCAACAACAAAAGAGTGTGAAGAGGTAAAAGCAGAAAAGAGAAATCCCAATGGCAAAAAATGTATATTAATGTCTATGTAAATAAATGTGTGCTTTTCCCTCTTCACATTCTTTTGTTGTTGAATTTATGATATAGGGGGAGTAAGAGTGTGACTTAACCCTCTCTCTCTAGTTGTTTTGTACTACAAGTGATCAGGAGCCCAGCTCCCACAGCCGCATGGCCTACTAGTCAGCAGCCACCAACCAAGGCCCCCCCCCCTGCCTCCCACAGGATAACTTTGGGCCTAACTCACTCTGCACCCGGCTGCCCCTGTGCCGCTGAGGGTGTTACAACTACACTTACCTGACCCTGGGAGACCCCCCCCCCACCTACCAGCCAAGCTTGGCGAGTGCAGTGTGTGCAGGGTTTGCGGTTCCTGGCTGATGCCAGGGGTTAGATACTTGCTTTGAGCAGAGCCATTGCTCGGGGGAGTCCCAGATGCTCAGTCACAAGGTAGCCAGGTCCTCCGGGGTTTGTGAGGTTGCTGGCCACAGGAAGTGCCGGGATTTAGCAGGAGCAGGTTCGAGGGTCGACAGGCCGGTAGCGCTGGGGCCAAAGCAGTTGGTGTCTTCCTCTTCTCAGCAGCTGCACGGCAGGTCTTTCTTCTTTGCTGTTCTGGAATCTAAGGCAGGAAGGTTCAGGGTGCTCCTAAATACTAAATTTAGGGGCGTTACAGGTAGGTAAAGGGCAGGGACCCATGGGTCCCTGTCCTGGGGTGGGTACACCCCCTATCCTGCCACTCTACCGTGGGAGGGGGGCAGTGGCCTAGTCCTGATTGGGCAGGGCTTCCCATCTTCAAGATGGTGAGATCCCGGGGACGTGCTTTACCTCTCCTCACCCACCTAAGGGGTGGGGTTGGCAGAGGCTGGCACACCCCCTGTCCGTCCTTGGGGTTTCCGGCCAGTCTTCCCACCTGAGTGGGGGTTGAGAGCCGGTAGGGGCCAGTTGCTGGTTACAGCAAGAGGCCTGGAAAAGCTCACAAAGGCGGCATGCCTTTGAAACTTCCCCTTGCCCATCCTGGGGGAGGAGACCTAGCGCCTCGCCCAGGAAGTGCATTGTTGCTGTCTCAGGAGAGCGGATGGCTCTCTACCCAGGGGTCCAGCAACATGTCTGCTGTGTGGCAGCCTAGGCAGCCCCTCAGACCAGACGTGGATTGTAGGTTAGGTTTAGGGGGGGCATCTCTAAGATGCCCTCTGTCATGCATTGTACATTAAATCCTGCACTGGCATCAGTGCGGGTTTAATATGCTGAGGAGTTTGATACCAAACTCCTCAGTCTTCAGTGAAGCCATCGCGGTCTCCTCAGTCTTCAGTGAAGCCATCGCGGTGCTGTGGAGTTCGTGTTGACTATCTCCCAGCACCATATACTCTTAAATGGCAGCACTGCACTTACAGTTCCCAGGAATGGACCTGGTTACTGTAGGGGCACAGGGCTCATGCTCCTGTGCCCACACCACTGGCATAGGGCACCCAGCTAGGGGCGTGGCTGATGTATGCCAGGGCAGTGTATGTTGTGGGCATGGCACTCAGGGATGGGTGCCATGTAGACTCTTTTGTCTTGTACCCAGACACTCCGCCTGCAAGGGCAGTGTGTTTGTGTTAGGGTACAGGGCATCTAAGGGTGGCACAATAAGTGCTGCAGCCCTTAGAGGCCTTCCCTGGTCACAAGGCCCTGGGTACCTAGGGTGCCATTTACCAGGGAATGACGTGGCCAGGGTTTGCCAATTTGGGTTTTAGGGAAGGAACATTGGCCCTGGGTACCTGATTGGCAGGAGTCCAGGGCACACTCAAAGTACATTCAGCAAAAAGTGGGGGCATACCATGCAACAAAGATGGCACTTTCTCACAATGACTTTTTATACTTTGCAATTGAGTTCTTCTCTTCATACAACAGTTGAACACCTGGACATTTTTTAGGCCCAAAATCTCTTTACATGGGTTCCTATAGGAAAAAGTGTTAGCGGTTTCACAATAAAGTACACTACGAGGGGCGATTTGGACGTTGGGACCAAGGTTCCCCAAGGTCTAGATGTGCACTCTAGTTGCAGCACTGGGGCTGCAGAGTTCAGGGGCCAGATGTTGGCCAATAGGGTTAACTGGGTCTTTGCAGTGGCAGCTCGCATAGGGCGTGCTGTGGGGCGGTGAAGGGGCAGGGTGGGTGGGTAGCAAACTCGGACATATACGAAGGAACATAGGAACGTAATTACGTTCCTTTGTTCCGTCGTATGTTCGTGTTTGCTACCCCACCCTGCCCCGCCCCGCAGCACGCCCTATGCGAGCCACCACTGGATCTTCGGTTAGGGACTGCTTACAAGCAGGCCATGTTTGTTTATAATTTTATTTATTTTGAGAGTTTTATATAGCGATGGCTAGACCCGGAGGTATCAGAGCGCTTTACATAAGGTTCCACAGAAATTACAAAATTACATCAGTGACACGCTACATCAGTGACACGCTACATCAGTGACACGCTACATCAGTGACACGCTACATCAGTGACACGCTACATCAGTGACACGCTACATCAGTGACACGCTACATCAGTGACACGCAAAAAATTTCAAGAGTGGAAGACAAAATACACGGAGCTTAGAAGGGTAAAGGGGTGGGGTAAAGGGGTAGGAGGTAGATAGGATGGAGAGACTAAGGAGAGTCTGCTCAAAGTGGCTGGGTAGGTGACGGCCGAGGAGGAAGTCTACAGCCCATCTCCTCTTTAGCTATCGCATAGCTCCACCGGGCATCAGCCAAACAGCTAGGTCTCAACGGGAAAGGGGCAAAGAGGAGGGATAAATGGAGCATAAAGGAGAAAGGGGGTGGAGTAAAGGGTTAAGAGGGAGAATACTTCAGTACAGGAGTTATTAGCGAAAACGAGAAGCAGGATCCAAACAGATCAGGGAGAGTTGGGAGTCCAAAGGAAGGAGACAGCGAGAGGAAAACAATGTCCGATGTCTGGCTGAAGGGTGTGAACCCCAGAGCCAAACTCCTCTATAGCTACAAATGATAGATCCAGCGGGCATCAGCCAAAGGTTACTCTGGCTCCACGATAAGTCCAAACAGGTAAGGATTCTCCCCAGGGGGCAACGCCATAGTTCAATTGAAAACAGCATTGGTTGCCTCGTCCTCCAGCTTGCCCCCAGGTCAGGGGTGGAGAGAGGAGTGGTGGACAGGGCAAAGACTGCGGAGCTTTCCCATTCCCAGCGACAGTAGTACGTTTTTTGGTATTTGTGCAGGCTGCTAGTGGCAATGCTTCCTGTGTTCACTGAGAGTCGACACGTATTGTGGATAATTATTGCTGACCATTAGGAATCAGCAAACTTCATAGGGGGTGATAGGAGAATGTAGTTATTTATAACAAATCAATCTCTGGCTAAGCATAATTAATTGGTTGTGTCCATTAGGAATCAGCAGACTTCAGAGAGGTTGATAGAAGAATGTAGTTGTATGTATCAAATCAAGCACTGGCTAAAGCAACATTAACCTGTGCTTCGTGGGCGGCTGCCATTTTATAGTCTGGCAGCGCACAGGGAGGGTAGACATGAATTTATAACTCAGAGACACGGTTTACACTTGTGACCATGCCCAGATGGATTTTTGGGGGAAGCCCAGCACTCGAAGCTTCGAGGAGGCAAGCAGATAGTCTTACTTGTGGGTCACAGCTTCAACATGAACCGCGTCGTGTCAGGGGCGCTTCGGGACATCGGCCATTTTGTCGCTCGTAGAGGAGAGTGCACTCAGTGTTCAGCGCTAATGGGACAAAAATCTGTGTAACAAGCTCGACTATCAGCCCAACACCATGCTCGTTGGTTGCCCACGGTATTACGATATTCAAGGATCTGCCGCTCTTTCAGTTTTGGGTCATCTTTGTGACAGGTAAGTTTGTTGATTGACTGTAACGTCGGTGGGAGCAGCGTAGCTATGCTGCCACGCACCGCGCCGTCCACAGTGGAGGGGCACAGGTATGGCCCCCTAGCTCTGGCAGCGGCTCGGACCGAAAGACACGGACGGTGGGTGTCAGTCGCCGTATGTCTGGCTCAGAGGGTTCGATCCTGGAGAGTGGGAGCAGCGTAGCTATTCTGCCATGCACCGCTCCGTCAGGAGGTGGAGTGGCACAGATCCGGCTCCAGTAGCGTCTTGGACCGAAGGAAAGAGTGGATGTTGGAGTCGTCGCACGTCCAGCTCGGAGGGCTTGTTCCTGGTGAGGCAGGCAGGGTGAGTGGAACGTCGGGTCCTTGTTGTTCATCCCATGAGGTGAGCCACGTTATAATGCTTAGATGCCTATGCTATAGGAATTTCGATTCGATCACCATGGCCGGTGTGCTGATTTTGCTGCCGTGCTGCGGGAGTAGATGTCGGGCGCCGACTCCTCTGCTGATGGGTGCTGACTCATCTGCTGGTAGGCGCCGCTGCAAGCATGCCACGGAGCTTCAGATTAACTAGGGCAGAGCAGCAGATGTGGTAGCGCTCGAGAGCCTCGAGGCAAGCGACTCACAGTAGCATGTAGAGAGGCAGGCCAGCACCCGATCTGCATCTCCGTACCCGGAGGTCGCCATCTTGGGGTCCGACTGCCAGGTTAGACCGTTCCTCACCCCATCCAGCATTGGCTTGGCTTCCTCTCCTACAGCGAACACCTCGGAGAACCCAGGAGGAACACTGAAAACCGGGCATTCAGTCTCCGGGGGGGGGGAGGGGATGGCTCGGAAGGAGGGCACAACCCAGGCAAAACGCCAAAAGGCGATTCCTAGCCCGGGAGCTCCCGGCCGGTGCTCCTTACGCTTCGGCCATCTTGGTTGTTGTGTAAGCAAAGCTTCTGGGGTTAAGGTCTGCAGAGGAGCTGCACCACCAGCGGCACTGGGGATGCCAGATGCAGGGTGCAAAACAGGCTTTGGGGACCCTGTGCTTTGCAATGGAGACCTTCAGTTCTGCATAGTTGGCGCAGGCAAGCAGATTTCGTGAAGGCGATCACCGGCTGGGGAGTTAAGTTGGGATCTTGCGGGCTGCCTGGACACCATCTGTTGGGCCACCCAAGGCTGTGGGGTTTCAGATGCCAGGGTGTCTTCTGGCGTCTAGTTTTCTTACCAGCTCTGGTCGGGGGTTCCTTTCAGGTTGAGGCTGCAGGCGTCCTCTTGAGACAGGTCAGGGATCACCAGATCCCAGGTTAGGCTCGTTGAGAGACCTTGTGGTGGTGGGCCACGCAGGCCGTGGACTTCAGGTGCAGAATCGCAGAGTCGCTGGATTCTGGAGAGGAGTCTGTCGCCCGTGAGCACCAGATTTGCTCAAACAGACTGTAAGAGGGTCACAGGGCAGGTTCTCTTGGCCCCGGGGGGTTGCTGGCTGCTGGACTCGCTGGTGTTCTTGCTGTAGGCTGGTAGGGCTGAAGCCCGAGGCAGTTGATTTACTCCTCTTCCTGGGTCAGCACTCCTCTTCCCCGCTTTGTGTCTGGTTTTGATGTTGTATCATTTGTAGCGCACAGGGTTCCTGCCAACCGGGTACCCTGTGCCAGTTTTTATTCCCTAAAGCATAGCCACAATTGGTACTTCTTCCCCCTGTGAGTCCCTAGTAAGTTGTACCCTTAGTACCTATGGCCTGGGAACTGAAGAGCGTCCCCTGGGATCCCTCCCTGCTCCACCCCCGCTCTGGGGCCATGCCACTGCCCTTGCATCTTGCATGCCCCTGTGAGGTGAAAAGTGGCAGTCAGCATATTATGTTATGTTGTATGACTTTTATATAGCGCAAATCACCTTCAGGTCTCCAAGCGCTTCACTGTGGCAGAAATAGAGTAGCAGCGGCGGTGGCAGAAGATTACGCCGTTAACGCCTCTCTAAATAGGAACGTTTTTAAATGCTTCCTAAAGATGAGCAGAGCCGGTTCCCTGCGTAGGTACTCTGGCAGATCATTCCAGATCTGCGGGAGAAAAACAGAGAACGCTCTACCCCCTTTGGATTAAGAGATGTACCTGGGGTGTGCTAACCTGCAGGCCTCAGAAGATCGCAGAGTCCGCCAGGAACATATTTCTCCAAGCGATCTTTTATATACTTGGGTGCCTGACCGTAGATTGCCTTGTGGGCAATACATAGACCCTTAAACTGCGCTCTGTTTGATAGGGAGCCAATGTAGAGTATGTAATAGAGGGGTAGCTTGTGTCTTTCTAGGAAGTCTAAAAATAAGCCGGGCTGAATCGTTCTGCACCACCTGCAATCTCCCAATAAGCTTCTGGGGGAGGCCAATGTAAAGGACATTCCCGTAATCCAGCCTGGAGATGACAGCGGCGGAGACAATTGACTGTAGTGAAGATGTTGACAAGAGAGGAGCAAGTTTCCGTAACTGCCTGAGTAAGCCAGAACAGGTTCCCACTACCATTGTGACCTGGCAAGACATGGATAGTTCAGTCAATTTTCAGCCCCAGGCTTTTTACAACCGTGACTTGTACTGGGACTACACCTAGTTCCGGAGGCCAGAAGAGATCACACCAGGGGCTATTACCTGTTGGAATGACTAGCAATTCGGTCTTATTCGGATTTATTTTCAATGAATTGGCCGTCATCCAGTTCACAGTGAAACTGAGCAACTTTTCGGCTGACTCCTGGGCCTGGCAGAAGTTAAGCCGGATAAGAAGTTGAGTATCATCGGCATAATTAAAGACCTGACAGTCCATGTCAGTCAGTCTCTCCACAAGGGGTTGCAGATGGATATTAAAAAGAAGTGGAGATAGTGCAGAGCCCTGGGGTCCCCCACAGGCCAGGGAGCCCAGGTCCAATATCTGCTCACCCAGCTGAACTCTGAGTACGGTCAGACAGAAATGACTTTAGCCATTGGTATGCTTGCCCGCTGATACCCAGATTGGTGAGATGGTTCAGCAGTATGTTATGGCTGACCATATCAAATGCCGCTGACAGATCTAGTAAAATCAGGGCACTCTGATGTTTGTCGTCGGCCATAACTCTGAGCTCGTCCAGAACAGCCAACATCACTAGCTCTGTACTATGATGAGCTCTGAAACCCGCCTGTCTAGCTTGGAGTAGCTGGTGGTCCTCAAAATACTTAAAGTATCTTTAATACGTGCTGTTTCAACATCTTGGCTAGAAAGGGGAGCTGAGAGATGGATCTATAGTTCTTTAGAGTCAGGGTATCTGCCTCAGGTTTTTTTCAACAGGGGGGTGACCCTGGCTTCTTTGAAATTTGTCAGTAGAGTCCATATCCAAATAACTATTTAGTAGTTCCAGGATCTGCTTCTCCAGCCCTGGCAGGGCCATTTGAAAGATCCTTGGAAGGCAAGGATCTACCGGAGAGCCTGATTTGGTGTGATTTGCTAATGATGCTAAGGTGACAGTCAATTTTAGGGAAACCTGACTGCTAATGCAGGGAGAGGGGTAGCATGGCCCCCTGCCTGGGTGCTATACCAACCAGCACTCCCTGAAGGTTTGGGGGGACGTCATTCCTCTAGCAGGCCTTACACCCCTAAGACAGTGCACTATACCACATGTGAGAGCATGGCTGCATGAGCAGATATGCATCTATAATATTGGGTCACATTTCATAGGGTCCCATTTCTTAATGTTGTAAGTGCCAGTGGAGCCATAGAGAGTGCATGGGCTGGTAACTCCGTTCCACAGCACCATGGTGGCTTCACTGAACAGAGTTTGGTACCAAACTACTCCTCTCATTAAATTCACACTGATGTATGTCGGTGTGAGATTTATTGTACTATGTACTTAGTGGGCCCCTCTGAGGTGCCTCTAAAAAAAAAAAAACTACCAACCCCTGGTGTGGTCTTTGACCGGCTGTAGGCAGCCAGCCACCACCAGACCTGTTTCTGGACTCCTGGGTGGAATGCCCCTGCTCTCTGGGACCAGAAACCATGCATTTCCTGGGCAGGTGTCACCTCCCTCAGGATGGGCCAGTGATCAAAAGGGAAGCTTTAAAGACCTGCTGCCTTTATAATGCGATTTTCCCAGCCAACCCACCTACCCCCAGTCTGCTGCTAGCAGCAGATGGCAGCTGCCGGTTTCCTCTCCCACTTTGTGCCGGAAATCTTTGGAGATTAGGGGTACCCACCTCTGCTTGGTCCACTGCTTGGGGGGTGGGGGGAGGACCACTCCAATCAGGGCTAGGTCTATGCCCCGTCCCAATGAAGGGTGTGGTCACCTTGTGTAAAGTACAATTTGCCCTACCTGTTGCTCCTGTAAAACGACCCTAAATTTGGTATCTAGGTGCCCCCCACGCCCCGACCTGGAAACTAGATCTGGGACTACCTAAGAAAGAAGACATCCCTGCAGAGAAGACTGAAGACGACTGCTTCCTTTGCACCAGCCCTACCTGCCTGTGTCCAGCTTTGCTGAACCTGTGACCTGTTTTGCAGCCAGCGACCTCTAAAAGCCCTGGGCCGACTGCTGCCTGTGAAAAAGACTACAATCTCCTGAGGACAGCAGCCCTGTCCAGAAGAAACCTACTCCAAGGAGCCTGGATCTAGGTGGATCTGCTTCTCCTGCCCACTCTGCACCCGATGCACACGGCCCGAGTTGCTCACATGTGCAGTGAAGTCTCCCCAGCATTGGTGACCTCTCCTGATCTCCACAATGGTGCCTGCAGTGTGAACCCAGAGGCTCCCCCCCCTGACCGACTGGCTCCGGTAAGAGGACTGCTGAAAGGCACATCTGCACCTGACACCCCTGGGCCTTGGTGAGCTGAACCGACCGTTCCCAGGCAACCCCCTACATCTCTACTTAACTCTGCTGCCATTGGTCTTCCTCTTGCAACCTCCGATGTGACGCCTGTTTGCCAAAAGAAGAAACTCCATTGAAAAGAATTGGGTGCCCGACTCCTATTTTGCACCCTGTGCCACTGGCGGTGTATGTTTGGTGCTGTTTTATGGCCTCCCCTGTGCTTGTGCTAACCCCTAAAGCTTGGCCCCTGCAACCGATTTACCTACCTGCAGTCAGTGTGGCTCCAAGCACCCCCAATCTCCAGTGAAACTCATTGGGCTGAACTCCGATATTTTCCTCTGCACCCAGACGCACTTGTGCTGCCGGTGGTGCAGTTTTGGTATTCACCTGACCCTTGCCCACTGCTGTCCTTTTGTCCCAAAGACTGGAATTGTAAGTGTGATACTTACCTGTTTAACCGCAATATTGTTTTCCCTGTAGGATAGCATTTAACTGTTCAGCAATTGTTCTACATGTCGACTTTTGATGTGAAAAGTATTTTTACTTAAAAACGTACTTAATTTATTGTGAAGATCTTGGTCTTAAAATAAAATGCGCAATATATTTTTCTAAAATTGGTGTGGATCTCCTTTAAGTAGCGTGTCCATTATTTGTCAGTGTTGTGCAATAAATGTCTTACACTCATCTGTGTTAGGCCTAAGGCTGCTTCACCACAGAACCACTAATCGAGCCCTTCAGGTTTCACATTTAGCCCTGTACATTTTTGGGGAACCCCTGGAGTCTGTGCACGGTATAACCACCTGGTGATTTACCATATACATTACCAGCTTTCTGCACCATCCACATGCCAGGAAGAGCCAATAAAGATCAAAGCTATAAATCTGATCATAAACTTTGCGTCCCTTACGGTCTATAGAACCAAAAAACTTTAAAGCAAGTTTCTGTAGCACCAGTGATCAAGATATTGCTTTATTTCATACGGTTAAAGAGTTACTAACCTTTTGCTCAAGATGATGGTGAACTGTTACAAGTTTTCCTCCAAATGTCAGAATGCAGTGAAATGTGGACCATTTTATTTCCATGTTCTTTTATAGAAAATCGGCTTTTTCTGCGTGCTCGCTCTATTTAGACCATTTCTGCTGGACCCTATATTTCTGCTGGTTTGAGACCTCTGTGCACATAAACCCTGCTTACCAGTGGTAGTGCCTGTGCCGCTAAACATGCTGGAATTGGCATATTCCTAATTGGCACATTCAACATACATAAATGTCCCTAGTGCATGGTACATGGTACAGAATGTACCGAGGGCATGTCACTAATGGACTGCAGCTTTTGTGCTAGCCACTACTGTGATCGTGTAAAACATGGCATCTAAAAGACCTTTAGCGGTAGATTCCTTATCTTGGAATTCTCCCTTGGTGCCAAACTGGATCTGGAAATTTATTACAGCAGTACCTCTGCACGTTGGTAGACTGTGTCGACTGAGTCCATATAAGCTCTCCCCTGATGCCAGTTTCTTCTTTTCTGCGCTTATAACATGGATCCGGTACGCTGTTACTCAGGCCATTTTTGGCTTACCTTGACTGTTTAGTCGAACAGAACAGCGTGCCTTTAAACAACTTCATGTCCTCGATGTTAAGCCTGTTCTTAGACAGTCAAAACATCTATTTGTAATTGCATTTATATACGTCACTTGTGGGTCATCTGGAACAGGTGTAGCCACAATGAAACTAATAATCTTTCTAGACACCTGAAGCCCAGTGAAAATATCTACAACAGTTCAATAAATATTCCAATAAAGTACTGTTTACTCAAGATCTAGCAGATGACTTCACCGCGACAGGCTGAGCATCTCCAGTGGCAATGCTGCCTAAGGCCATTTAAGATGACCTTTTTTAAGTAGTGACTTGAATGTCATGCTCCTTTTGTGAGGGATCACGTCCTAACATTGCTTTAAGGACCTCTCTGGGTAACGCTTTGCAATGTCCACTTTCGATTTGAAACTACTTTGTTCTTAATACGTTTGTCTGAAAAATATTCAGTGCTGAAAAAAATACATGATTATCCGCTGCTTAATTAGTAAGTGGTTATGTGGCTTTATGCATCCAGTCAATGTTTGAGAGGGAAATATGTCAAATACCTTTTTAAAAGCGCTATTGTATTCACATTCCGTAAGCTTTCCAGTCTCACTGGGGATTTTAAACCATGTCTGCTCGGTATGTCCTGTTCTCAGTCTGCAGCTTTTCGCTCCCTATAATCTTTGACCCAACCAGATGCACACTGGTGTCGCTTCAAAATGAGAAACGTTTTTTTTTTCTTCCAGGATTGATACTTTAAATTGAAGGGCAGCATTGCCTGTGTCCATTTCACCACATTAATATCTGGCTATTCCTCTGTGAGCAGGAACAGCAAGAGCGCCAAGAAAAACTGCGCAAGGAGCTGGAGCAGGAGAGGAAAGTCAAGGAGGAGCAAGAAAGGAAGACCAAAGAGGAGCAAGAGAGGCGACTAAAAGAGGAGCGGCGAGCCAAGGAGGAGCGGGAGTTGAAGGCTAAAGAACAGGCAGCATTGATTGCAAGATCTCTTAATGTCACGTTGGATGTTCCAGTAAGCACAAACTTGGCTCTAGTGTTTTTTTTTTCTTTCAACACCTGTGTAGCTGAGCAGTATATTCTATATCTTGTAAGCCTGCAATGGCCAACATTTGGCCCAGCTAAATTTGTGGCTAAACTGAGTATTTGGATATGTAAAAAATTGAGTAACATTTCTAGACAACAATGAGCAGTTAATATAGCCTTATAGCCCGCCGTAGCGGGCTATACCGGCTGTTAAAGGCCCGCTGCAGCGTTAAAGGCCCGAGTCGAAGGCGAGGGACTTTAACAAAGTAGAGGGACTTTAAAAGCCGGTATAGCCCTGCTACGAAGGTCTATAAGGCTATTGGAACATTCTGCCACTAGAGGGCAGAATGTTCTAACAAAACAAAGCCTTCAGGGAGCGCGAGGGGATTCGTATCCCCTCAGGCTCCATGAAGTCTTTGTTCACAGCCAAAGCTGTGAACAAAGACACATTGGAATGTTGGAGCTCCGGGCTTATACCGGCCATTATAAGCCCGGAGCACTCCATTGTTTTCAATGGAGCTCCCAACATTCCAATGTTCTAATCAGTGTTACAATAGTTAATAAAACTACTTTAATGCAATAACCTTTCTTCTGTAGTAGGGGATCTTTGGGTATAGTCAAAATCATGTGAATAGTCCCGCCCATGTGCGTGGACCCGGAGATCTTCATTAGATATATTCTCTTAAGTTGTCGTCTTCTGCAGTCCTGCATAGACACTTAAGAGATAAAGAAAGACATAATGCAGCCTAAAAACAACTAGGCTACGCTGGCCATTACTTCATTCTGAAGTGAAAAAGATAGCCAGGTAACCATTAAATTAAACTATTTTACTGAGTTTCACCCATAGAGAAACTCCCTTTAACAAAGATCCTTTTTTCATAAAAGAGATGAAGGGTTGGACAGACAAGCCCCATAGGTTGTCAATATGTGTCTGTAAATGGATACCGTGCCTTTAAGAAGCCTTCCAGAGACCCTCGGTATCCCATGATGCACAGCCAAAGGCTAGTTACTTTCAGTTCTTTTATCCGGCTCCTGCTAGCAGGACCCTGGAGCATTGAGCTCTACCTTGAGTGGTATATTTTTCAATAATTACGCTTTCTAAAGTTAGTTTGAGTGTTTTACTCGACGTCTTTGGCCTTTTCCTTCATTTTGCTGTCTTTTTTGGGCAGTTAGCCCGCATTTTTCTTGTCAAAATGCCATCTTTATTCGACAAGTGCCCTGAATGTGGAAGGAAGAAGGCCAAGTCTGACGCCCACAGAGATTGTATTCGGTCTACCTACTTAACATGTTCCTAAATCCTGCGCCATCTGTAAATCCTTCTCCAGGAGGACCCTGCGTGACGGGGAGAAGATTCGTCTTCAAGGCCTGGAGCAGAGAAGAGAACAGGCTGCAGGTGGGACATCTGGGCAAGTAGAGAGCCAGTCCTCCTCTAAGACCCATGTGTCTGCCTCTGAGGGGGCTCCCCAGTCGAAGGCTCAAAAACGACGCCGATCCCAGTCGAAGGCAACATCGATGTCGAGACCAGGTATGACGACGACATGCTCCCCGTCGACTCAGGGCTCTGGGTCGAAGCGACGTCGATGAATAAACATAGAGGGGACGCACGTCGAGGCCTCGGGTGAGGTCGACGTTGAGGACATCCTGGTCAACGTCCACACACCATCGCCGTCGATCTGGGTAAAGGAGATATCTGCGCTTGCCGTCGAGACGACACCGCCGCTCACCGTCGACGAGACGTTGAACGTCGACGTGGAGGAGGTATCCTCGTAGTTCGACGTCGAGAGACCAGTCTCCTTCTGTGGTCAGCCTTTCAACGTCGACAGCAAGTTCTAGGTCACGTCTAAGTCGGCGCTCGCCGTTGAGGGGCACTACATCCAGGGCTCCCTCTTAAAGGTCAGCCCGCAAACGAAGAAGGGTGGTATCTACCTCAGACTGAGTATTCCAGGACCTATTCTCCTCCAACTAGAATACTGGAACCTGCTCCTGGTCAGCCTGTGGCTCCTAGTCAGTCACCACCTCCGCAGCCCAGGACTCCCACACCTCCTCCTCCTAAAACTCCTCCTCCTCAGTCACAGCCACCTGCAGAATCTAGAAGGGCAAAGTCACGGTCACGGCCAAGACATCGCTCTCACAGCCGACACCGTTCTTCTACAAGGTCTCACCAGCGCCGTCGTCACAAGAGATCTCGTTCTCGATTATACTGGGGACACAGCATCCACTAGTGAGGGAAGATACACTCCCACATTTTCGGACTCGGCCACCTCTGAGTCACCGGTTGATGACTGCCACATTCCAGGAGGTTCTTGTGAGGGGAGCGGCGAAACTGGGCATTGCGTTGGCTGTGCCTACTCCCACTACGTCGGTGATTTTTGAGATGCTGCAGCAGAGGCGAGCCTCTTGCCCTCTGTTTCCCTTGGTACCCGGATTAGAGGAACCGGCGATGGAGTTACTCCTTACACCTTCCTCGGTAAAATCTGTGCCTTTGAGGCTCCAAAAGAAATACCATCCCCCGGACTGACCCTGCATTTCTTCAGGCTCTTATTTCTTCTCAGCGTTTCCAGCGTGGGCAGGGCCGTCTGTCTGGACAGCAACAGTTTCAACGGCCATTTAAAAATATGCCAGTCGAAGGTCTAACCAGCAGTCGACACCAAAGAACAAGGCCCCAGCTGGTTACAAGCCCAGAAGGGTTCTTCCCCCTCACCCCCCTCCCCCCTTCTGATGCCCACTCTGGTACCGCAGAGAGCGGTGGCGGTAGTGGCGGTGAAGCACTACCGCAAAGCAGTAGCGGCAGCGGAGCATCCACGCAGGCTGCAGGAGCCCCCAGACGCGGTATCTGCCTAAACCCCCCCCCCCCCCCTCTCCATCACAACCGGATTGCCGGCTTGCCTGACTATCAAAACACCGGCCGTCAGCCCAGGGGAGGCTGGCGTGTTCAGTCCGAGGCGAGAGTTGTCATCAGCCGCGTGCAGCTGAGGGCAGAACGGAGGAGGAGCTGTGTGGAGCCCGGAGCATCGAGCCTGGAGCCGAGTTGAGCGTGGAGTGAGGAGCAACGAGGCGGTTCCGCGGCAGGACAGCCTGGGGTCAGCTTCAGGTCGGCGGCTACTGTGACCCTGCAAACCCCCCCCCCCCCCCCCCTGCACTCCCCACAATCCCGTCAAAAATCAGAGTGGTGGTTATTGACTGCTGCCCATCACGGGCACGATTTTGACCACGGCCACAGACTACAACCACGACTCTGGCTACGATTACGGAGAGGGAGTGAATAACATTGTGGTCGGCCATTGCTGGGGGGGGCGCCGGAGGTGCCGGGGTGAAGCCTGACCCGGGGCTTCGAGCCAGCACTCCAGCTCGAATTTGCGTTGATCCTAACTCTGGTCCCGAGACTTGAGGTCAGAATCTAAACCTTTTTTCTTTGAAACCCCTTGAAACTAGTGAACTGCTAGAGCAGGCGCCATTCATCTATTAACCCAACAACTCCACCAAACTCACTTAACAATTCAATAACTTAGCAATCACTTCACTACCAATTTGAATCAAAGGCGAATTCAACGTCCCCCTTTTAAGTCTGATCACCGTGTTTCTATTGTTCTGGTCCACCACCAAGCCATTTAATCGCAATTTTTTCGGACCACTAGGAAGTTTTTCAGTCATTCAAAACTCAAATCACAAAAAAGAAAAAAAAGGGGAAAAGGAAGGGCGCTTGGAATGAGGTCAGGACGAGTAAGGAAAGCCCTGGTAAAACCGCCAAAAAAAGGAGCAAACACCGACTTCTGTGAGCTATCGGCATCCTCTCCAAAGATGTCAACACCACCCTATACATCAGCAACCACAAGGACAACCTCAGATCCAGGGCTAGCACATGCCCACCAAACGAAAGAGGAACAAACACCTGGTTTTAAAAAACAATCAAACCCAGCAAAAAATAAGGTCTCTTTAAGGGACTACTTCAGGTCTATAGCTCCAGCCACAACCCGGAAGAGTGCCAGAGGTACTCAGAATAATCAACAGGTATCCCCTTCTCGGCAGATATCTGTTCAAGTAGCCCCCGAGCTACGGTCGCACCAAATGACTGTTCTCCCATTGATCCACAGGGTCGATGGAGGACCAATGGATTCAAGTCAACAGAGTGCCTTTTCAATAACAGAATCTCCTCGCAAGGATGCCCCTGAAGCCCAGGACTTTATCCAACGACAACAGGCTCATCCTCAACTCTCAGTTCAACATTCAATCTATTCAGATCAAGTTTCACTAAAGGCAACTCGCAGTAATGCTGACCCTTCAACCACCCAACCAATCTTAAACTCAAGTCTGCTCTTTCCGTCTGTATTTTATTCTTCAGTTAATCTCAACTAGGACATACCACAAAAGAGTCCAATAGCCGCTCCGTTACAGGCAAGGGCCCTTTCACAAGCGGCCCTTAACAACTCAGCTCAATCCGAATTAGACCCCTGTTTGAATAGAATGAATCAAGGGGCGGCATTTGAGCAAGACCTTATACCTGAAGACCCAAATATTAATATCATAAACACCTCTTTGGACTTATCTTTTTTCAATACCGTGCATAAAGAGCCGGACAGGCAAAAAACACCCTTACCGGCCAATTTCAACAACTTATGGTCCCAACTATTACAAACCTTTCAAACAACGTCAGCTGCTTTAACATACCACTCAGACGAGATGGACATGCAGGTGCACCTGCTAAACACGCTTGCAGTGAACACCGCCGGGATCGATCAAAAACTGGAGGCGCTCAACGCTCTTATTAAAAAAAGCTCGAGCCCAAACACAGCTGGTGCAATCAGTGTGCTGCTGTTCGCCCATCATTGATTCTCTTTCATCTCTACCTCAATTTCTATCAGCCGTTTTAACGGAAATAAAGAAACCCATGGTGCCCAAGTCGCAAGATCCTCCCAATCAGGCCTTAAGTCAGCCACAGGATTCTCCTTGTCTGAAAGTCCACTCCAGCACAAAGTCTCCTAACCCAATCGACACAGCAGCTGCTGAACCATTTTTCATTAAAACATCCAAAAAATTACACAGTTTGTCAAAGGGAAAAGAAAAGACAACGAAAAAGCCGTAACAAACTAACAATCGGCTTAACATCTTTTAACACGAGTAACCCCCTCAGGGACGAGGCAGCCCCCTTAGGTAATGCACCAATACCTTCCTCGAAAGGAGAATGGACAAGCCCTCAACCCCTGTCAAATCAGTCGCTAACACAGACAGCCCTCCCAACCCGGATTAATAGGCAATCCGCGACATCTCAAGCTTTGGAACCCTCTTTTCATTCACCAACTCAAGCAAAATCTGTCTCCACACAACCATCACTTAAGCACCTAGTTTCGGGAGTTGTTCAACAGAGCCTTGCATTACCTCAAATTACTGCTCAAGAATTCAGTTCACTTCAACCCCTCACTGGTGCCAACAAAAATAAACCATGTACACAAAGTATAGCTATAGATACTGGTTGTAAAAGAGACTCAAACTTGGCAAACCATCGTAGTTTGGAGCTCACAAACAAAAGTCATGCCCCACATTCTTTAAATATAAATCACATGGAAAAGTTCACTTTTTCACGCACCACATCCGTATTGCCAAGAAAGTTCTCCAAAGCAAACCCCAAGCAAAGACAGCCAGCAACGGCCAACAAGCCTTGTGAGCCCCAAAACAGCACTCAAAACACCAAATTGCTGTTCACCCCAGAATATACCTCAAGGGGCCCGCATGACATTCTTAACCGAGGAAATATATTAAAACTTTTCAAATCCTTACCAGACCTAAACACCTTCAATCGGGGGACATAATTGCTATAGAATTTATTCCAAGCACTGGATCCAATACGGGCGAAGCCACCCAAATAACGTTCTTAACGTCCGCAATTCGGGATGTAGTGTTGACCAAAATCGATCAGTTCAAAACATTGGGCATTATAACAACTCAGAGTGTCCCTCGTTATCCCTCAATATTTGAAACAAATCAGGCATGCACTGTAAGTTCCACCTTAGCCCCTTATTCAGTACTAAGGTCCGCCAGAGGCAGCTCGCCTACAGGCAATCCTGAGCCGGCAAATAACCAACGAAACAGTGTCATTGCAGACTGGTCATGGTTGCCGGGGGCTTTATCCCGAAATCAGACCGACTGACCCATCGTTAATCACAACTTGACTATGTTCTTGGAATATTAATGGATTTGGCTCGGAAAAACAATCACCAGCTACAATTGACTTTCTAAAAGAACACGACGTTATCCTTTTACAGGAAACCTGGGCAGGAGAAAGTATCCCAATAGTGGGTTTCTTGGAGTTTAGGACACCTGCCTCCAGGCAGTCCAAGTTCGGCCGTCTTAAGGGTGGTCTCTCGATCTACGTATCAACAAAAATATCAACAAGTGTCAAACAGATCGATTTCGCGGAGGAATGGCTCTCTGGAATAACCCTGGGAAGCTCAACTATCGACCCTCAGTTGTTAATTCTTAATGTCTATATTCCCCCCCGGCGCTACAAAGAAAAAATCTAAAATGGACAGTTTGATCAATTCCATCTGCGATCTCATCAGTAAGTATGGAAGCACACCAAGCATCATCTCGGGTGATTTCAACACTAATCTTTTTTGCAATCATGTAGATGACATATGCCTGGATCCTCCAAGAACCCCCCCCCCCCCCCCCCCCCACATTTTCTACCTCGGGCAATCCCCGTTGGGAACAAATCATCAAAACTGGGGGAATATGTGGGATCACAGTTTAACAACTTGGGATTTACTTTATTTAATGGGCGATTTTCTTTCGATACTCCGCCCACATGGACTTGGTCAAATGGCAGTTCCCACTCCTTTTTGGACTTTACCTTAGGGAGTAGAGAAATACTGCCTAGGATCAAGAGTTATCAAATTGCCCAACAGGGAGACAGTGACCATCGGGCCCAAATAATAACACTATCTACTGGCGACTCATATCAGGAATTGGCTCACACTCACTTAGGTAGCCATGCAGAGGATCTTAAGCGGCTAAAGTGGTCAGATTCTATGGCTCCATCTCTGATGGAAAAAAGTAGAGTTTTGTTACATCAATCTCGAGACACAAATATCCATGTGGTCAGTGGTTGGGCCTCTCTTATAAATCTTCTCAATGAATTTCCCCTAAGGAGGGGCCCGAGAAACCAAACCTCTCAATTTTTCATCTCACAAGGCAATTAAGCACCGAGAGGAATCGAGCACTCCGTCTTTCAAGAAAGTTCCCTAGTAACAAAATCTACTTTAATAATTACAAGCAAGCGCAAGCCCTATTCAGAACAACCGTTCAAAAGGAAAAACTAAAGGCCTCTGACCGATTTTGGCTGAAGCTCATCCACAAAAGTAAAAACCCTAATCCGAAGCAATTTTGGTCCTTAGTGAACAGGAGTAACCAAAGTGTAACTGGACATTGCAGCGCAAACATCAGTGAAGCAGACTGGAGCAAGTTTCTATCTCTCCATTTTGGAGACGCACACGACAAAGTTGGCCTCGATTCTGCCAGCCCAGCAAGCCTTAAGTCCCGTTTCTTGAGTCTAGAGAGCCAGGGGAGAGCTTGGCCCGAAAACACCTCTTCAGAAGACTCGGCAAAAAAGGACCCAATGGAATGACATTCAACCAGTGCCTACGGTGTTGCCAGCAGTACTAAAAAATAAGATCTCAAACCACATAAGGAAAGCAAGAGCGGACGGAGCCCCCGGTCTGAACGGCCTCCCCCAAGCAATGTTTGAATCGGACATTAATTTATGGTCAGATTATTTGACCCCGCTGTTCCATTATTGCAGATTAAAAAACACGATCCCAGAATCCTGGCGAGGAGCAGTCATTCACCCGATTTTATAAAGGTGGAAAGAGAAACGAGCCAAAAAATTATCGAATGATCGCACTTCTTGACGTGGAGTCCAAGTATTTTGCAAACATCTTATTAGAGGAGCTGCAGGCCTGGGCTGAAACAACCGCGCGTCTCCCCTTTAATCAGACAGGCTTCATAGCCAAAACCGGGACAATAACTAATCTGCTAACACTAACAGTTTTGATGGATAAAACAGCATGCCAACACACACAGCTACATTGCTGCTTTGTAGACTTCAAAGCAGCTTTTGACCGCGTACCCAGAAGCCTGTTATGGCTGAAATTAAAATCATGGGGATTACCACAGTCTCTTCTACAGGCAATAATTCAGCTTCATGCTGAAACTTGGATTAAAATCAAGCTGGGCGAAGGCCGCCATGTTTCCAGGAAGATCCAAACAGTAACTGGCGTTAAACAGGGCTGTGTGTTGGCTCCACTCCTGTTTAACCTATTCATATCGGACCTTTCCCCAGCACTTGATAGAGTAAATTGTCATCCCCCTAAACTTGATGGGACCCGCATCACCAACCTACTTTATGCCGATGACTTGGTGCTATTAAGCCACACAAAAGTGGGTCTACAGAGGTTATTGGACGAATTGTTACCATACTCTACAAAAAATCATCTAGAACTTAACCTGTCAAAAACCAAAACTATCTCCTTTGGGAAGCAAAAAAGGACAATAGAAAGGTGGTTCTTCAATAAAACAAAGCTGGACTCCACTCCCAGTTATAAATATTTGGGCATCTTCCTGGAGGCAAGCGGCTCCTTTGGCAAGCACAAGGAAGCATTACAAATAAAAGCACTCTCATTAGAGGTGGCCGCTGCAAAACTGTCAAACCAGCTACTAGGTCCCAGTCTTACACCTATGCTGAAAGTAATGAAAGCCAAAGTAATCCACGCACTGACATATGGTCATGAGATCACCAAGGGCTCAACCAGTAAATTAATAAACAAATTAATTACAAAAATCTTCAAACGAGCATTCCGGCTGCCAAAATCTGCATCGCCAGCCCAGGTGAGACTAGAACTGGGACTCCAAGATCACCTCGGTGTGGAGGCAGGTGCCTTTGTTAAACTGTGCCATAGACTGCGTCAGGCCCGGGAGGGTTCTTTGGAGGCCCGACTCTGGCAGGAAATACAAAAAAAGCCTACCAGTCAAAAGCACCGACAATACTTGGATCACAGCTTACAGCTTTTAGGCGTAAAAGACCTATGGGACTTAAATCTCTACCCATCGGTGTTAAAATCTGTCATAAAGAAATCTGTTAGGTTGTGGTCCTTTCATTCAGACAGGGCAACACTATCGAAGAGGGGACATGCCTGGGTGGTAATTGCCAACTACGAAGTGGGTGTCCAGTTGCCCTATCTGTCTAGCACATATGCACTTTATTGGAAACGCAAGTTTTTAGCCTTGAGGATGGGAGAATGGCCCTTTTTGAAGAATCTCCCGGCATGGCGCCGGTCGGGCTGTAGCATTGCATGCAGGTTGTGCGGTTACCATACTGAATCAATGGAACATATTGTTTGTGCATGCCCAGTACTACTTCAAGCCAGAAGGCAGTTATTGAGAGGCCAATGTATTAAATTGGGTGTACGTTCCTGCCGTCAAGCAATATTGGCTGCCCTTAACCCTGTTAACACCAAGTTAAATATTGGGCTTGCGAAATTTGTTCATAAAGCGTCAAGACTTCTTGAAGCCAAACCTCCATCTCAGTTAGAATTGAGATTCTGAACTAAAAGATGTTTTATCCAAAACTACATGAAACCTAGGGTGACGTATTGCATCAGAACATTATCAGACATTCACGATCATTGAATTCTATTTTATTGATTAATTGTTTTTAAATTTTTATTATAGTTAAACCAGATTATTCAATTATTAGCATGTTCAGTTGTAAATGGTTTTTTTAAAATCAAACAAAGCTATTATTATTATTTATTATCACTCTGGTGGGGGGGAAGCATTCAAAATTATCTCCACACAATCTCCTCAGAGGGACTCCTTTTCACAAGGAGATTCCAACACAGACCATCGTGACAGATGTGTCTCTCCACAGCTGGGGTGCGCATTCGGATCACCTACAGATACAGGGCAGGTGGTCCGTGAAGGAGTCCACATATCATCAGCTTCCTGGAACTTCGAGCTGTTCACTTGGCACTGAAAGCTTTCCAGACTTCCTTTCGCACCAGTTCCCTGCTTGTACAGACTGACAACACAACAACTATGTTCTATTGTTCTATCTAAACAAGCAGGGGAGGATCTCACTCTCGCCCATTGTCTCGGGAGGCCCAAGCGATCTGGCATTGGCTTCTGGCCAGGGACTTGACCATCACAACAACTCACCTCACGGGTGTGCAAAATGCTCAGGCAGATGCGCTCAGCAGACTTGTTCTCAAAAATCACGAGTGGGTCTTAACGATGAGGTGGTGCAAGAAATATTTGAAACATAGCGAACTCCGGAGGTCGATCTGTTCGCCACCGCGGAAAACAGAAAATGCCCCAACTTCTGCTCCAGGTTCTACCAGCCAGGGACTCTGGGGAATGCACTGAGGATCAACTGGTCAAGCAGCTTTCTCTACGCTTTTCCACCCATTCCCCTGATCCTGACAGTGTTCATCAAACTTTCCCAATCACGGGCCAAGATGATTCTCATTGCTCCGGAGTAGCCCCGTCAGTGGTGGTTCACCGATCTACTACACCGGTCTCTCCTGCTGCACCTTCGGCTTCCGTGTCGGCCGGATCTTCTCACGAAGTTCGGAGGGCTGATGGTGCATCCCAACCTCTCGTAGTTGAATTTAGCAGCATGGCTCCTGAGCTAGTGCAGTATGGGCATTTAAATCTCCCTCAAAACTGTATGGAGATATTAAAAGAAGCGTATCTTCTACACAGACTTCTTACGCATATAAATGGAAGAGATTTTTGCATTTGGTGTTCCTCGAAGAATGCAGATCCTACCTCCTGCTATGAGGATGTCATTCTTCCTTATTTGCTGCATTTGGCTCAATCTGGCCTGAATTTTCATTCCATTAAAGTTCACCTAGCAGCTTTAACTGCGTATAGGAAATGTCCTTCACAAACTTCCTTTTTCCAATTCCCAGTCATCAAAGATTTTCTGGAAGGTTTGAAGAAAGTGTTTCTTCCCATTAGGCGTCCTTCCCCTCCATGGGAGCTTAATGTAGTGCTTTCTAGACTGATGCGGGAGCCTTTTGATCCCATTCATAAGGCTTCTCCAGCATCTCTCCTGGAAGGCAGCTTTCCTTGTCGCCATAACATCGCCTTGCAGGGTGAATGAAATCCAGGCTCTCTGTCAAGAGCCTTACACGGTGTTTCATTCTTCTAAGGTAGTCATTAGGACTCACCCTAAACTCCTTCCAAAAGTTGTGTCGGAGTTTCATGCAACTCAAACTATTTCTTTACCCACATTTTTTCTGCATCCTTCCTCTCCTGCTGAGATCCCTTCATTCTCTTGATGTTAGAAGGGTGTTGAAGTTCTATTTAGGTAAGACTAAGAAGATTCGTAGATCAGATCAGTTGTTTGTGAACTACGGCTCTGTCAGGACTGGTCTTGCTATCTCCAAGCAAGCCATCTCCAGGTGGATTGTGTCCTGTATTCAGTTGTGTTATCAGAAAGCCATCAAGACTAGTTAGTAAACCTAAGGCTCATTCTACCAGAGGTAAAGCTGCTACAGCGGCTTTACTCCGTAACATCCCTATTGCAGAAATCTGTAAGGTTGCCACTTGGAAGTTATGTTATGTTAGCCATATTTATATAGCGCACAGATGCCCCAGCAAAGGGGCGTCCCGGCGCTGCAACAGACAAGGTATCAGACCAAACATGACCAACAGCAAATCACTAGAGGTTCTGGGGAAAAAGGAAGGTTTTAATAACCTTCCTAAAAACCAGAAGATCGTCAATAGCACGAATATAGGCGGGGAGAGAGTTCCAGAGCCTGGCCGCTAGTACTCTAAAGGAGCGACCACCGGCCCTAACCCTCTTGAAACGTGGGACTACAACAAAGTGAAGTCCAGAAGATCTTAGAGTGCGCGAGGGAATATAAGGCTGAATAAGATGCCCCAAGATATGAGGAGAGGAGTGCTTGAGGATTTTAAATAGCAAGCAAAGACACTTGAATTTGATCCTCTGCGAGATAGGGAGCCAATGGAGTTTGCCAATAGTTTTTTTGGCCGAACAAAATCTCGGTAGGCCAACCAGAGCTCTGGCGGCAGCGTTTTGGACGTGTTGGAGTCTAGCAAGTTCGGCCAAATTGGCTCCTAACAAAAGAGAGCTCGCATAATCCAACCGCGACAGGATCATAGCTTGTACAATAAGCTGTCTGGTAGGAGCATCAAAATATTTAAAAGTGGGTCTAAGCTTTCGAAGTATCCCAAAGCACATGGTGGCAGTTTTCTTTGTGTGAGAAACAAAGCTGAGTTTGGAGTCTAACCAAATCCCAAGGTTTTTAACCTCTGTAACAGGAAGGGGAGTAGAGCCAAGCTCAGATGGCCACCAGCGATCACCCCAAAGGTGGCTCTGCTTGCCTACAATGAGCACCTCTGTTTTCTTAGCGTTCAATTGTAGGCAGTTATCAATCATCCAACGCGCTACTGAGCTAATTCCCTCCCGGAACTTAGCAGCGTCCAGGTCGGAGGCCCCACTTAATGCAACCGCCAGCTGAGTGTTGTCAGCGTAGGACCCCATAGTCAGGTTCCACCGTTTGACTACAGCAGCCAGCGGCTGGATATAAAGGTTGAAAAGTGTGGGGCTAAGAGCCGACCCCTGCGGGGCGCCCTGTGCGATAGGATAGGGATTAGATTGAAAAGGGGGGTGTAACAACCCTAAACGTGCGATCAGATAGAAATGATCGAAACCATTCCAGTGCCGTGTTGCCGACACCCGCCTCTCCCAGACGTTGTAATAAAATGGCATGGGAGACGGTGTCAAACGCGGCAATGAGGTCGAGGAGCACCAGTGCCGCCGTTTGACCCGAGTCGACCAAAGTTCGTAAATGGTCGACCATAAAAAGCAGCGCCGTCTCCGTGCTATGTCCGGGTCGAAAGCCATTTTGAGTAGGGTCGAGAATATCAGCGCGGTGGAGATGATCAGATAGAATGTTATTGACATGAGCCTCAGTCAATTTGGCCGCCCACGGAAGAAGCGATATGGGGCGATAGTTTTCCAATTTAGATGGATCCAGGGCTGGTTTTTTCAAAATGGGCATCACCTGAGCCTCTTTCCAGCTTACAGGGACAGAGCCAGTTGTTAAAGAAAGATTAACAAGATCGCGCAGTAAAGGGAAACAAAGACGCACATTCTCTGAACTGCGTTACAACAAACAATTGATGGACGGAATGCTGACAATGCAGACATTCTCCCCCAGTCAAGAGATCTGGGTTAAATCCATCGTTCTTTTGCCCACTACACCACCCCAGTTTAGACATGGCCATATGCAAATCAGTCTTGACCCTGTGCCTCATGGGAACAGTCCAGCCCGAACTGCCAAGCCATGTCTTCCCTGGACCGGAATCAAGCATCCTAGGACCGGTTTCTGGCTATCAGCCGTCATCAGCCAGGATAGCTTGACTCCAGTGGCAGGACTGAACTGAGCAGGACGAAGAGGGGTCCCTAGGTGAGCCTGACTTAACCTTTACCGCAATTTTTGTGAACTCCTCCCGGGAGAGCTCAGGAAGAGAGCAAAGAGCCAGCGTAGTCATCGGAGGAGATTCTCCCTTATCCAAAGGGGCAGGTGAATTGGGAAAGGAGCGATATATAGCCGCCACCTTTTCCACAAAAAAAGCGGCAAGATTTTCACAATGCGATGCAGAACGGATCTCATCAAATGAGGCTCTGCTAGTTGTAAGATCTTTAAGAACCCTGAAGATTAATTTAGTAGGATTAGTGCTGAGATTGAATTTGCGAGAAAAATAGGTGGCCCGGGTTTTACAGACCGCTCTATGATAGAGCCTAGTCTTAGCACGATACTCCAGTTTCTTATCAGGTAAATAAGATTTGCGCCAAGCTCTTTCGGCTTTTTTGCGAGATTTCTTTAAAAGCCGAAGCGCATCATCGTACCAAGGACTAGGCTCACCACGGCGACGTTTAATCTCAGCAGTTGGGATCAAACAGTCCAACGCATCAGTCAACCAATTGCAGAAAAGATCATAGCCTGATTCTACGTCAGAGAAAGGACCCAGAGCTTGTTGACCAAGGACCCGATGAAACTCAGCCAAGTTCAACTTGCTCCATGGGCGTCTCAATGACACAGGCACAGTTGTTTTGTGAGGAGAATCTTTAATTGCAAGGTGGAGCTCAACAAGATGGTGATCAGTCCAAGCCTTAGGCTTGGGAGGCAGCACTTTAGGTGATATGAGGTTGGTGAAAATGGGGTCCAATATATGGCCACCATCATGGGTGCTGTGGTCGACAAGCTGATGTAGCTGAAGAGCTTCCAGATCTGCGAGAGTGCTACTGACAGCAGGAGAAAGAGGAGCATCAAAACGGAGATTTAAATCTCCGATAATGCTGAAATTAGCTGTATTCAAGGCCAATGCACCAGCGACCTCTGGCAGAGCTAACCTAAAGGCAGCGTCAGGGCCCGGAGGTCTATAGATGAGTAGCCCGGAAAAGGTGAAGTTAGGGCTGACTGAGATGCGGAAGTGGGCACTTTCGCAGCCGGCTATGTCCAGAGGCTTCCAGACACAAGAAAAGCAAGATTTAATGACTGCCGCCTCCTCTCGAGTTGCGATTAAGAGTAAATATTGTATACTCTGAAGGAAGAGCTAAGTTGATCGCAACCGCAGCATCCTCATGTAGCCAGGTCTCAGACATGAACAACATGTCAGGGGCAACATCAGTAAGTAAATTATGCACATCCCCGTAACCCGTAATTCAGTCCATACCTTTACTAAACAATACTGCCTCGACTCTGATGCCAGGGCAGATGCTCAGGTTGTGCAGGCTTCACTGAGGAATCTATTTGCTCAATAGTGGGTATGTTTGTTTATTCCACCGCTGGGGTTTGTTGTTTTGGGGATGGGCTTGCTGTTCTATTCACATGATTATGACTATACACAGAGATCCCCTACTACTGAAGGAGTAGTTTCTTACCTGTAATTCCAGTTCTGTAGTAGGGGTATCTGTGATAGTCCTAAGCAACCCGCCCTCATCCCTGGTGGATGAAACCGTATATATCCAGAATTTAGCAGACGGTGTTACCCCGGGGATGGGGTGTAAAATATATAAATAAAATTAAAGCTTACCTGATCCTGATCTTGGTCCTGCACCGCTTCTGCTCCTGGGCCAGTCCCGACCAGGAAAGGCATGCTCCCTCCCATAGCCAGTCACAACGCTGCAATGGCAGCGTTGTGATTGGTTTGGAGTCCAGACAGAGCCCAGCCGGGCACCTGTTGGGAGGCCATTTTCTTTGTCGGCTGCATGTAGCCTACATAGAGAGAATGTAGAATGCGCATGACCAGAGCCGACCAAGCAGTTAGGGCACTCAGAGTGGTGCAAGCCACTCCTCCCCGACTCGCCTGCCCCCAACCAGGCATACCTCTGCTTACTGCTTTCTCGCAGCGCGAGAAGCAGAAAATAAAATGTTATTTAAAATACCATTTTATTTTCTGCTTCTCTCATTGCGAGAAAGCAGTGGAGCGGCGCTCCTCCGCCCTAATGGAGGAGCCGCCGCTGCACTTGGTCCACTACTCCTGGGGCAGTGGTGTCTTTTGACATTGGATCCAGTGCTGGAGTTTCTTCCGGTTGAAGGGACCCTTAGAGGGGGTACGGGCAACGACTCGAAGTCCAGTCTGGGCAACCCACTGTCCCTGAAGTCCCTCAATGTTCATGTCTGTTTTCGTCAGCGTTGGTGTCCGGACTGGACACATGCCGTGACTACTACAAGGGGTCTGGTACCCCAGGGATTGTTGCTGTGCTGCTCCCGTCAGCCCTGGCGCTTTTAAACTTAGAGGGAGGACTGATCTGACCTGTAGGAGCTCTGCGACCTCTTCATGGGCAGCTGTTAAGGGTAGTCCCCGTAGGCGGCAGATCAGTGTACCAGGTTTAGCTTCTTTGGGGCCTGTGGCTACAGTAGAGTAGCTCTTCTACTCCAAGAGTTACTTTGGCAATTTGCAAGGCACTAGGAGCCCTCCGGATTTCTTGAGGTCTGCACAGCAGCAGGACAAAGCCGTTGCTCCACGAAGATTTGGTGCAGCAGGGTCAGGGTTGGTGCCAAGTTAGAAGTGCTCCTCTGTTTCCGGGTCATCATCATCCACTTATTCTTTTGTGTCCTTCAAAATCTAATGTCCTGGTGGGTGGTGGTTTGGGGTTGGGGGGCGCAGGCATGGGGTGTTCCTAAATACTATATTTAGGGATGTTAAGGAGAGTGAGGGTTAGTAGCCAATGGGCTACTCGCCCCTGGGGTCACTACACCCCCTGGATGACCACCATTCTCTCCTGTAAGGAAAGCCAGAGTTGCATACCAAAGGTGGTGGGCTCTTTGAAGCTTTCTGCCTTGGAATGATAATTTTACCAGCCTTCCTGGGTGAAGAGGAGGAAGTGATAACGCCTCTCTACAAGGCAGGCATTGTTCCTGACCTGAGAGCCAAGGCTCTCACCGCTGGGATCAGAATCTAGTCTGTGATTGCAGACTGGACCGGACCAGTCAGCTAACAGAGGGCGTGTAGATTTCTGGGTGCATGTATTAATAAATCCATCACTGGAATCAGTGTGGCGTTAATACGATGCGTTTGATACCAAACCCCATGTTTCAGTGAAGGCATTGTGTAGCTGGGGAACTTGTCTTGACCAGTACGTACCTAAAGATGGCTTCCCAGTTCACTTGTACTGGCAGTAATGGAACTACCCTGCACATGCAGAGATGTCTTAACATGTCATTTGATGGACCCTGCCTTAGGGCTGCAAGGCCTACTGTAGGGGTAACTTTCAAATATATGCAGGGTTTTGGGGGAGATGGCACACAAATGCGCGTCATGTCGTGTTTTCAATTTTTAGAGTACACCTTAGTTTTTGCCCAATGATCGGCCTTCTTCCCAAAGTCTTGGGGAGACTGTCCCCAGGGCCACCAGATATTGATGCAACTTTTCAGATGATCAGTTATTTAACTGATGTTCCTTCATAATCAAATTATAAATCCCATCATAATCATGCAACCGACTTCCCTTCAACCAACCACCTACTGCTTTCACTGAAAAGTCCATAAAATCAAACTTGCACTGACGTGAGGTTTTCTGAATCTCCCTGAACTTGTGTCTATATTCCTCAGTGGTGATTCTAAAGCTCTCAATCGGGGTCCCCTTCATGTGGTCATGGAACTTAGCATCTTTCAAGTGTCAGTCAATCCTTGTACTTTGGTGAAAACCGCTCCCAGAGTAGAGCCCTGATTCCTTTTGGTTGAAGTACTTCATTTTAGAGGCCCTCAAAGGCTGTATAGCGTTTTGTGATATCATCACCTTCTGTGTATTTAGGGACAGTTCCTTTGGGGATATTGGGGTCCAAGCTACTCTTTCTCCCTATTTAAGTTGTTGCTGCACCAGAGATGGGACCTAAGCCAATCTCCATTCTTTTTCTATTGCCAAGATTTGGGCATTTTGAGCTAGTCTCCTAGCTATTTTTAAAGATCTGCATCTTCCTAGTCTATCTTGGGTACTACCAGAAGTACTCCCAGTAAAGTTACTGCCAGTAGGCATGTTTTTAAATATAAAAAATGTTCACTTTAAAAATTGGACACCTACTGCAATTTACTTCTGAGTTCTGCAATGTTATCGTATGTAAGAAAGAACAAGTTCTGCAAACAGGTACAGTACATCGACTTACGGGACCAATCTCCAGGAGTTAAAGTGAGTGTTGGGCAAGGTCCAAGGCAGCGCCAACAATACACCACTAGTGGCACGAGGGCGGCCGATTGCAAATCCGCATCGGGAGCCCAATGCATTTCAATGTGGATTGGTCTCAGGGCCTGCAGCTTCTTGCTACAGTCTAGGAAGCTAGCCTGGCTGAACCAACAAGTGTGCTCCGGTCTTGCAATATTCGGGGGGGTGTGACCCCTTTGGTTCTCTTCTCCTAGGCCCAGGGGCTACTGGTGCAGTGGTGTCTTTAGGCATCTGGTTTTCCTTACCGGAGCAGTCGCGGGGGGGCCTGCATGCTTGTTGACACCATAGGCCCACTTCAACCCTGACCGGAGGTGACTGGTGCAGTGGGTGTTTCTTGTGTTGGGTTTTGGCAGTTCCAGAGGCCTCTGTCTTATTGAGCTTCTGCTGAAAAAGTCAGCTGTTCTTGGGAAGTCTGAAGTCTTCTTGGAAAGCAGACAGTTCTCCCACGTTTGAGTTCACAGCTGCAGGACGTGTCCACTTTGCAGATTTTGATGAGGACTGCAGACAGGCTGGCGTGGGTGGGAGTAAGTCTGGTGCTATCTTCAGTCTTTTCTACTTTTGTAGCTCTTCATTGTCCTCTTCTTATGTTGTCAGGATCTGCTTCTCTGGTGCCAGAGACTCTCCTAAATACGGTATTTCGGGTAGTTAGTGTGTAAGAAAGTGGCTACTGACCCTTGGGGTTTCTATGCCCCCGTATATGCCCACTTCCTAGCTAGTCTGGCAGGTGTGCCACCCCCAAGCTAGTACCTCTTCTAAGGTGGCCTAAACTGAGATGGACAAGACTTTTAAGAAGTGGCTATCTTTATGATGGCATACTTGGGAATTCTGGGACAGGGTTATTCCCACTTCCACTGGAAGTGGTCCTATACGGGTTGTAGTGCCCCCCAACCTAAATTCAGTATTTAGGGGAGCCCCTGGCACGAGAACACCCGATCCTGCCGACCTGAAAGACTAAGGACGAGTCGCATCCTGCAAGAACAGAAGATCCAACAAATGACTTGCCGCAAACCCAGACAGCCTGCTGCCTTGGCACCAAAAGCCGACTCCTGCTGCTTAGTCCCCAAAGCCCAAGAGTCGCCAGCCCTTCATCCAGGAACCGAACCTCTCGAAGCAGACCTGCTTCCCTGCAAGCATCCAAAGACCCTCTGAAAGGACTCCGTGATGGCAGAAACCTGACCCTTGAAGACACAACTCCACCTGTCGTGCCAAGCTAGAGTTGAAGTAAGTCAGTGTGGTCCCCCAGCCCTCCAGAGACAGTACAGTGTGATGACATCTCTCCGACTCCTCCACCTTGCCTGCAGCTCTGCGTGCAGGTCCCCCATCTACTGCGTCTGCTCCCGGTTAGAAAAACCAGACATCATGTTGTCGTGAAGAAGAGGACCAATGGTGTCCCTGCGTCCCCGAGCATCGTGACGCCTGAGCCCCCTTATTGGTTTAGCCCGCAAGTTCTTACCTTCAAAGCCTGCAGCGTCTTTTACCATGACCGTTCGCCATAGAATAACATTGGGCACCAGACGCTGTTTTGCACTTCGGCTGCCCTCTTGCCGCTGGTGGTAGTCTGCTGTTGCTGCCTTGAACCTTGCCTGCCACTCGCCTGAACTCCTGTAGAAGGGTCCTGTAAGTCGCTGTAAAATAACTGAATGCCACATTGGCTTTTCCTCCCATAAAATAACATTGCAGCCTCCAGAAATTGCACTAAGTTTCAACTTTTTGAACTCTAAAATATTTCTATTAAAAACCCCACTTACCTGAAAACTTTGTTTATGGTGCCAAAGCATATATAAAGATACTGGTCATCTTTAAAATTGGTGTTGATCTCCTAGAGTCATCTTATTGACTATTGTGTGTATTTTCAGATGTCTTTATCACCTCTGTGATAAGCCTAAGGCTGTCCGACCATAATACCCCCCCTAGAAGAGTACCTTGGGATTGCCATAGCAAGCCCCTGCCCACTTAGAAGGGAAACCCTGTACTCTATGAAATATCATTGAGACATTGTGTAAAGAGACAGATTCCTACACCTCTCTCCAGAGCAGGCCTCGTTCCTGACCTATTAGAGAGCGAAGGCTTTCACCCCAGAGCGGGGTCAGAAACCAGTCTGTGGTAGCAAACTGTTCTGGACTAGTCGGCAAGCACATTAGAGTGCTGGTAGTTTTCAGGGGGTGTCTCTAAGTTCGAGGCATGTGGGCTGCTGACATTCATATCTGTGCATAGATCGCCGCCTAGTGTTGGGTCCGGATGTTTGCACGTTGTTGTCCTGGAAGAGTCTTCGAAGTATCCTGAGATAGGTGACTCCTCCCCTGGACCACAGTGCGCATGGGCATCCTCTCCATCCTCAGATTGTTTTTTTTTTCCGCCATTGGGTTCGGATGTGCTTATCTTGACTCGTTAGGAAAAACTTTTTTCAGGCCAAAAGGCCTTTAGTTCGCGTCGGTACTGTTCCCGATCGGTATCGACAGTTACTTGTTAGTTTACTAACTTCAAAAACAACTTTTTCACATCGACACCATCGACGATGGAATCGAGGACACCATTCAAGCGGTGTCCTGTTTGCAATGCAAAATATCCCCATGTCGACGTCCACCCGGTTTGCAACAAATGCCTTTCACCGGATCACGACGAATCCACATGTATGGCCTGTGCCCGATTCCGATCCAAAAAGACACTCCGGAATCGACGAGCAGCGAGACTTGAAGCGCAGCAAGCGGCACCGGCCCCGACCAACATCTTCAGCGCCGAGGACGAAGATGTGGAAGGCGTGGAGAACCTACCCTCCAGCCCCACTTCCGAACACAATTCCGGATCGGAAGACATCGAAGAACAACTCTTTCACAGGGATGAAGACGACACCGAGGTAGACTACGATGAGGCCTTAGGGGCCGAAGAAAGTAGCTCCGGTGACGAGCAAGACCTACCCGTACAGACGGAGGATATCCCAGTGCGTCAATCTATGGCTCCGGTCGAGGGATCGCCTTCGGGCCTTACCCAAGACCTATCCCGCAGTTCTTCGGCCCCGGCCTCGGGCCCGGCCTCGGACATTCAGCGACAGCCATTAGTACCCAAAACGACTGGTTTCCCTTCACCGAAACCAAAAGTCGTGGCGGTTCCACAGAAACCGAAACTGAAAGTGACACTGGTCGGATCGAAGCCCACTACACCTTTGACGACAGCAAAACCCGTCGGCGCCGACCGCACCAAACGGGACTTCGGTGCCGAACTCGCAGCAGCCGACGTCGGCGCCGACACACGGAAAAAGGCCATCGGTACCGCCAAACCGCCTCGGCACCCGGCACCGAAACAATCGGCTCCGGCCACGAAGGTCAAAATGGCCGCTGCGTCGCACACCACTTCGAAAGCAGCACCTAAGGCCCAATCATAGACGCCGTCGACGGCACTACCTCTCCTCGACTCGATGACCCCGTGGCCCTGAAGAAGCCCACGGATGCCTCTACAGAACCGCTCGGCGCCAAAGAACCGTCGGCGCTCCAGGTGCGACAAGTTGCAGCGTCCTTGCAACGCATCAAAGAAAAGGCAGCCCTCCAGGACACGTCGGGCCCCGAGCCGAAAACAGCTCAAAAAGCTTCTCCAGCACCACCCCATATCACCTTTGGCCTGCCGCCATCCACGGCGCCCAAAATATTTGAAATAAGAACACGTGTCACCCACACTAGGATCACACCTGCCGAACGCTCTCCTCCGGAGACGTCACCGTCCCACATCATCGATGCCGACACCGGCAGAATTATGCTCCACAAGCGGAGAATATCTTCCGAACACGCTTTGGACTCCTACCGGATCCCGCTAAAGAAAAAGCTGCCAGCGGATTCGGAACCAGTTCTTTACGAACGTCTCCATACCTCCTACCCAGATCCACAGTCCTTCTCTCCGACACACTCCGAAACCGACGTTTTGGAGGACTATATGGGTGACGACGTCCCCTACCCCAGAGAGATGGACCCTGAAGGCCAACAGGACCCTGACCAGGCTTGGGATGACCCTGTAGGCACAGGTGCACCTATGGATACACAGGACACGCAGCTATATGGCGCAAAAACGTCTCCCACAGAGGACACTGCCGCATTCAACGCCCTAATTGAACGTGCTGCGGCAAATCATGGTGTGCAACTCCACTTTGACACAATCGAGGACGATTTTCTAATGGATACTTTCGCATCCTCAGAGAGAAATATCAAAACTCTACCCATGTTGAAGGGTGTCCTCAAACCAGCAAAGGACATTTTCAAAGAACCCACCAGGGCAAGAGTAATAAACCCCAGGATCGACAAGAAATATAGGTCGGCTCCTGGGGACCCTACGTACATTAGAGGCCAGTTGCCTCTGGATTCCATAGTAGTCGCAAATGCTCGCAAACGGGCGCACTCGCAGACAACTGGGGATGCTCCTCCCCCGGACAAAGAGTCCAAGGTGCTCGAGACCTCCGGCAAACGGTTTGCAGCCCAGGCAGCTAACATATGGCGTATTGCCAATACCCAGGCGCTCCTAGCTCGCTACGATCGCGCACACTATGACACATTAGAAACCCTACTCCAGCATCTCCCTGACCAATACAAAGAGGGAGCAGAGATCCTCATCAGGGAGGGACAACTCCTCACGAACGCATCCATTAAGTGTGCACTGGATGCCGCAGATACAGCTGCCAGAGCAATAAACACCAGCGTCATGCTACGACGACACGCCTGGTTACGAATCTCCGGATTCAAACCGGAGGTTCAAAATAACATCCTCAATCAGCCGGTCAACCCCGACTACTTATTCGGGCCAGAAGTTGACACTCTAGAAAAAATAAAAAAGGACACAGACACTGCAAAGTCCATGGGGGCTCTCCAAACGCAGACCTTTCGGAGTGGCTCCTTTCGTCGCCCCGGAAATAGAGGAGCAGGCAGAGGACAGGGGTCACAGCAAACCTACAACAAGGGCAACACACAAAGTACCTACGATAAAAACACCCGGGGTGGGTATCGTGGCTCCAGCACAAAGGGCAGAGGATGCGGATACGGCAATACCAGGTCCTCCCCCAAGAACAAACCGTGACGCCCTCTACCTTCCTCCCGACCACATAACACCTGTCGGGGGAAGGCTACAAAGGTTCCTGTCCATGTGGAACACCACCACGGACAGGTGGGTCAAACATATTATCAAACACGGTTACTGCCTAGAATTAACCTCCACTCCACCCACAATACCACCAAAACACCGTCCTATGTCCTCAGAGCACTTAGCGCTATTACAGCAGGAAGTGCTCAGTATGCTGGAAAAAGGCGCAATAGAGGTCGTACCCGTCCACGAGCAAGGCACGGGGGTGTACTCCCTGTACTTCTTAATACCAAAAAAGGACGGGTCACTCAGACCTATACTAGACCGGAGACCCCTCAACCGCTACATTCTCTCAGAGCATTTCCACATGCTCACCCTACAACAAGTCCTCCCGCTGCTCAAACAGGGAGACTTCCTGGCCACGCTAGACCTCAAAGATGCATATTTCCACATACCCATTCACCCCTCACACAAAAAATATCTCAGGTTCACTGTTCAAGGGCAGCACTACCAATTCAAGGTTCTTCCCTTCGGCGTGACAACAGCACCCAGAGTATTCACAAAGTGCCTAGCTACTGTGGCTGCACATCTACGGAGGCAACACATTCACGTCTACCCTTACCTGGACGACTGGCTTGTTCAAGCAAAGTCAGCCCAGCAATGTGCCAGCCACATGTCCCGCACCATTCACCTTCTTCACAGTCTGGGGTTCTCACTAAATTACCCAAAATCACATCTCCAACCCGCACACGTACAACAGTACCTAGGTGCGACCATAGATACTCTGGCAGCCACAGCTCAGCCAAATTTAGTGAGGATCAACAGCATGCAAATGCTGATTTCCAAGTTCAAACCCCAACACTCCCTTCCTGCGCGGGTGTTTATGCAGTTGATAGGCATGATGGCCTCGTGCATCTTCATAGTCACACACGCGAGACTACATATGCGCCCGCTTCAGGAGTGCTTAGCACGTCAATGGAATCAGGGTCACGGGCAACTAAAAGACCTAGTGTTGGTGAGCGGTCGGGCATACAACTCTCTGCATTGGTGGAATCCACAAAACCTTTGAAGGGCCGACCGTTCCAAGAGCCTGTTCCACAAATAATACTGACAGCGGACGCGTCTCTCCAGGGATGGGGAGCTCATGTACTCAATTACACAGTGCAGGGACTATGGACAATGCAACGAAAGAAGATGCACATCAACCTTCTAGAACTGATGGCAATCTTCCTAGCAAAGAAAGCATTCAAAGTACACTTGTGCAACAAAGTCGTGTTGATCCGGACGGACAACATGACCGCCATGTACTACATACAGAAGCAGGGAGGAACACACTCTCCACAGTTGTCTCATCTGGCTCAGAGCATGTGGAAGTGGGCCATTCAGAGGAACATGTTCCTCATGGCGGAACACCTCCCCGGCAAGGACAACCAGATGGCGGATCTGCTCAGCAGACACAGCCACCAGATGCACGAGTGGGAGTTACACCCATCAGTACTCCAACCGTACTTCCAGCAGTGGGGTCATCCAGAGATAGACCTATTCGCCACAAGCGAAAACGCAAAATGCCAAAGCTTTGCCGCCAGGTTCCCACATCCGCAGTCGCAGGGCAATGCGATATGGATGAACTGGTCCGGCAGATTTGCGTACGCTTTTCCCCCAGCACCATTGATACCGCTGGTGGCACGCAAACTCAGACAACACTCACTAACACTCGTCCTGGTTGCTCCAACATGGGCACGCCAACCATGGTACACCACCTTTCTCGAACTTTCCGTGGTGCCGCATCAAAGGCTGCGGATCAAACCCGCGCATTTGACGCAGAACCATGGCGAGATTCAGCACCCAGATCCGCAACAGCTGAACCTGGCAATCTGGCTCCTGAAGTCCTAGAGTTTGGCTACCTCAACCTGCCACCTGACTGTATGGACATCATTAAGGAGGCTAGAAGACCCACTACCAGAGCTTGCTATGCAGCCAAATGGAAAAGGTTTGTAATTTATTGCACTAACAATGACAACCCGCTAGACGCATCCATCCAAAACATAATTTGTTACCTCTTACACCTATACCGATGCAATCTGGCATACACCTCAATACGTGTCCATTTGACCGCAATATCAGCCTATCTCCAGAACAGGCAGCACCTCTCTTTATTCAGAGTGTCTGCCATCAAAGCATTCTTGGAAGGACTCAAACGAGTAATTCCTCCAAGCCACCCACCAGCTCCAATGTGGAACCTCAACTTGGTCCTCACCAGACTGATGGGTCCACCCTTCGAACCTCTGCACTCATGTAAGATTCAATTCCTCACCTGGAAAGTAGCTTTCCTAGTAGCGATCACCTCTTTGAGGAGAGTTAGTGAACTCCAGGCACTAACCGTTCAAGAGCCATTCATATAGGTTCACGCCAACAGGGTCGTACTACGTACCAACCCCAAATTCATGCCCAAGGTGATATCGCAGTTCCACATGAATCAAACTATTGAACTGCCTGTTTTCTTTCAAAACCCACAAACTGTCGCAGAAAGAGCACTCCATACACTGGATGTAAAGAGAGCCCTCATGTACTATATAGACAGGACTAAAGTCTTCAGGAAAACAAAACAACTTTTCGTTGCCTTTGCCCCACACCACAAAGGTAACGCCATCTCCAAAGCAGGTATAGCCAGATGGATCGTTAAATGTATTCAAATTTGCTATCAAAAAGCTAAACGCACATTAACGATTCCCCCACGAGCCCACTCAACACGTAGGTTAGGGGCCTCCATGGCTTTCCTGGGAAACATCCCCTTGCATGATATATGTAGAGCAGCCACCTGGTCCACTACACATACATTTACCAAACACTATTGTGTAGATGTGCAATCAAAACAGCAGGCAGCTGTAGGACAGGCTGTTCTCAAAACTCTTTTTCAGACCGCTGCAGCTGGCACTGGTGGCCGCCGCTAATAGAGGGTACTGCTATATATTCTATGCACAGATATGAATTCAGCAGCCCACATGCCTCGAACTGAATATGCTACTTACCAGTATGCATCTGTTCTTGGCATGTAGGGCTGCTGACATTCATATCGCCCACCCTCCTCCCCGGCGCCTGTAGCAGCTGCAGCTCTCAGAATTACTGTAAGCATGGTCATCACTTTCTGTATCTACTCCATCACTGCCACAATGGCGAAAAACAATCTGAGGATGGAGAGGATGCCCATGCGCACTGTGGTCCAGGGGAGGAGTCACCTATCTCAGGATACTTCGAAGACTCTTCCAGGACAACAACGTGCAAACATCCGGACCCAACACTAGGCGGCGATCTATGCACAGATATGAATGTCAGCAGCCCTACATGCCAAGAACAGATGCATACTGGTAAGTAGCATATTCAATTTCCCTCTTGGTGCATGTATTAACAAATCAATCCCCTTAAATGTGTGTGTTTATTAATGTGAGGTGTTTCATCTGAAACACCATATGTTTCAGTGACGTCATGCAGCTAGCGAACTCGTTTTGACCAGTGCCCAGTACATACCTTAATATGGCTTCCCTGTTCAGTTGTACTGGGAGTAATGGAACTGTCCAGCACAAGGGCATATCTGCTCATGCAGAGATGTCCTTGCATGTAATATTTCACCCTTCCTTGGAGTTGTAAGGCAGCTGTAGGGGTGGATTACAAATATCACGTGCCGTGTTTTGGGGGACTTGGCTCAAGTGTCTCGTATCGCTTTTTCACTTTTTAGAGCTCCTTGTCACGCAGTCTGTATGAGTTTGGTGCTGGGTCCCTTAACATGGTAAAAGTTCTGCTGCAGCTGTTAGGTACCCTATAAGCTATGCCCTAGGTACCAGAGATACCACTTACTGTGGCCTTAGAGGTGCTTAAGGTCTGGGCACTTGGATATCTAGTGACCAGGGGTCTTGTTTTGGGAAAATAACACTGGCACTGGGAACTTATTTAGCAGGAACCCAGCCACTTCAGTCCATGTTGCATCAAATACAGGCAAAAAGTGTGTGTGTGTGGGGGGGGGGGCTGCAACAAAAACCCAGATCTGAAAGAGACACGTTAGTGATAGATTCCTTACCTTAGAATATCCCCAGGTGTTGGACTGGATCCAGAAAGTTTCGCTTAGCAGTACTCCTGCATGTCAGTAGGTGGCGTTGTGTGGCACCACGTCCGTCACTGGTATCATAAGCGCCGAGATGACGCCACGGAGAGTACTTGGGCGCCACCCATGCATGCTGACGTCAGTTTTCTTTTTCCGCGCCAGCAAGCACAGATCCGGATTGAGCACGTGCCTTAGTCACTTTTTGACAACTATTTTGAGACTATTTTTTTTGGACCCCCACGATGTTTGCCTCTACTGCCTGGAGACTGCCCACGACTCCCGGGATTGTCGAGCCATGGCCCCCAAGGGCTTGCTGGAGTAGCGTAGGAAGTTGCTGGAGGTCTGGCATTCGTCACGCAGCTGCTCTGGGTCCAGGGGCCGTTCGCAGGACCAGAGCAGTCGCTCCTCAGGCTCCAAGTCTTCACCTTCGGATTCCGGTAAGCGACACCATAAAAAGAAGTCTTAAGTGTGTTCGTTCTCAGACGTCCCCCCGTCGCTTCCCGGAGGCGGAAGCAGGGGACAGGGGCTTTGCCCCGGCGGCTCCCCTGGAGCCTGGGAGTCCCGCGGCCTACCCACCATACCCGGGTCCGTCAGCGACTCCCGAACAGGTGCAAGAATTCCTTGCTACCATGGACTGCCTTTTTAGGCCTCGGGCTCCTGCCGGCGTGCCTTCGGGCCCCGCAGTCCCGTTTCCAGATCCTGTTGGCACGGTGGCTCCACCACCAGCCCCGGCGCCACAGGATCCTGCGGCTCCGGCGCCACGAGGTGTGGCGTTGCTGGCTCCGGCCTCTGCTCCACCCTCGGTGCCACACTGGGTGCAGTTTATTCCTCCCTTGCCCCGGTTCCAGGACCATTTTGTTCCGGCTTAGGATTCGCAATGGGAGACGGCGCCGGTCCGACCCCGGCGGCGCCGGTCCCGATGCTGTTCATCCCTTCTCCGGCTTTGCCGCCACGACCGGCTCCCTCTACGCCAGAGGCAGACTAAGACTGGGAAGGGTCCTCGGACCCTCTTGCCCGGCAATGTGACTCCGAGCAGGATTGGGTGGACGACTTGGAGGAGGCAGGCGACCTCTGTCTCCTATGAACCGGGATTCGCCTCCCCCCGCCTACAGTGGAGGAAGGTGCCTCCTACACGATGGTCCTCTAGCGGGCGGCTGAGGCCCTCGGTCTTGACCTCCCCACAGTGGTCCTCAAGACCAACCTCCTCACCAAGGTGCTCCAGACGGCGTCTTTTTCGTCGGAGCCGTTGCTTCCTTTCAATGATTCCCTTACCGACGTCCTCTTGGGCACTTGGTCGAGGCCGGCCACAGTGGCCCCGGTGGATTAAAAAAGTCGCCAGGCGCCACCGACCTGCGCCCGGTGACCCCGCCTTTTTGACTACTCACCCTACGCCTGAGAGCCTGGTCATTCAGGCCTCGATGTCCGAGTGCTTTTCCTACAGCCCCGCCAGATAAGGACTCTAAACGGCCGGACCATCGGTTGTTCTCTTCGGCCAGCATAGGGCTGCGGTCGGTGAACACCGCCTGCTTGTTGGGCCGCTAATCCCACGCGGTGTGGGATGCTGTTGCTCAGGTGTTGCCTCAGTGTTCTGAGGAGGTGCAGGCTGTCCTTTCTCAGGCAATTGCTGAGGGTAAGGATGTGGCTAAGATCCGATGAGACTACTAGCCGCAGATTCCTTCACGTAGAATTATCCCCAGGTGTGAGACTGGATCCGGAAAACTTTTGGCCCGCATCCCAGCGCGCCGGGGGACGGCATCCTGCGACTGCCCAGGCGTCGTCCGCTCATCTGAAGTCAGCGAGGTCACAAGTCTCACCCCGGCGCGCCTACATCAGTGTTTTTTTAGGTCGAGGACTACCGGTCTGCCGAAGGCAGAACCGGAAGTCGGAAGATTTAATGTTTCCTAGAGTGGCTATTTAGCCCGCCTCTCTTTTTGCTTCTCCTCCATTGGCTGGCTTCCTAAACGGAGGCCCGCCATTGGAGGAGAGAGCCGTCCCTCCAAATAGGCTCCGTCTTTTTCAGATTCGGGGGCGTGTTCCTTGCTGTTCTTTCCACTTTTTAGCCACGCCCTTTTAGAACAGCAGGAACACGCCCCCGAATCCGAAAAAGTTTCGGAGCTTCCATCCGCCATTGTTTTGCTGGTGTCTGGCCGTGAGGATCTTCTTGTTGTTGCTCTCGCGCGCTGCCCGCCTAGTTAGGCCCTGTATCTTAATCGGCAACCACGGCCGGGACCCGCCATGACTGGGTGACACATGCAGCGGCTCCGAGGCTGAGGCTCCGCACCATTGAAGCAAAGGATTAGCCCGTCAGAGGCAGCGTTAATAGAAGCCCAGTCCCTGCAGATGCCGCCCCAGCCCGGCAGCTCCAACCCCTGAACCACAACAACCTCTCCCTCTGAGGGCAGCATAGAAATCCGGCAACTGAGTGACTACTGCTTTTTGTTCTTTCCCATTTACTAACTTTTGTTACAATGGGGCACCAGTGCCGCCATTATAACAAAAGTAAACAAACAGAATTTTTAAAAAAACGTGTGGCCGACATCCCCCCCCCCCCCCCCCCCTCTATTTGTTTACTTTAATTTCAATCGCGGTACTCTCGCTTTAGTTTTAAACATCTGAAGCTAAAGCGCAGGTGCCGCGATTGCTTCAAAAGTAAGGAAATAGAAAAAAATGCAAATATTCTATTTCCTTACTTTTTAAGCAATTGCGGCACCCGCGCTTTAGCTTCAGATGTTTATAGCTAACTCGCGAGTGCCGCGATCGGCATTATGATGGTGGGGTGCCTGGCTCCTCCAGCCCCCACGTATCAGCAGCCCTAGCTCCAACGTACTTTCAGCTAAGAGCCACCCTTCAAGGAGCAATGATTAAAGAATGCCGCACAGTGACCCTCCTTTGTTATTATGCTGAGCACGCTGTCTACATTACATAAAGCCTCCACGAGCAGCTGTATCGGTATGTTTTTGTCTTCCACTGCTGCTATTACATACTACTGAACATGCTTCCAAGTTTGTGTTTTTTAACTCTAACCTAGGATTGGCATTGCTGTAATTCATTGTTTAACATATTCAGAAGCTCTCGCGTCTTATTAAAAACTGCTTCACGTTTGACCGTCGGTGGGTGCAGCTCTAGTGAATCGTAGTGTGAGGTGCGCTTGTGAGTTCTCTATGCAGCGTGTGATCTAGTTTGACGTGCTGGTTTAGTGCGCCAGAAGTATGCCTCCAGGGCAGGAGACGCAAGGAACTTTTGAACTTAGGTAGCACAATAGTAATGTGTTTGTCTGGTGGCTATGCGCAATGAACTGAAAACAGGTACTGGTGTGCTCGTGCAAAGTCTGCAACCCAGCAGCTTTATTCATTGGCTTGGAAGTGGTGCTGCAACGAAGTGATTGAAGAGGGCCAGTTGAGGCTGCAAGGTAGTAAATACACCACAGGAGCTAATGAGCTTTTCAAATACTTTTCGAATGCAACGGAGTCATCAACAAAGTTATGAGGTGGGTGGGGTTTACGGGTGTTTATCTCTTGAACTAATTTAAATGGTAGGAGGGGCATTCTAATATACTCTTAAGGTACTTTCATAACTGTAGGAGTGTGATGGTTAGTAATTGTGTTGTTACTGTAGTTGGCAGTGCTGACCGTGGCAATGGGCAATGCAGGCAGAAATTACACCCTTAAGAGAGCCCTAGCACTTATTATTTTTCCGACAAATTAAGTACAGGTTAAAGTGTGAGCAGCGTCAAGCAAGTTGCATTCATACACACATACATTTTAAGTGCTATGTGGACTCCATAAGGCGTCGCACAGATCACCACAGGAATATATATTTCCTTTCTTCTGCAGCCAGCCCATAAACCGCTCCTCCGATGCTCGCGTCGACAGTTCAAACACTAATTAAGAAAATTAAGTCCTGACCCCCAGAAATAACTGCCGGTGCCCACCACCTGCAACAACAAGCACAAATTAAGCACTTTGTCTAAGTGCAAAGATTATTCTATCCTGACCACAATAATACGGCGGTCCACCTCCCGTCTCTGCTACTGATGTGTCTTCTCAAATATGTCAACGCAACAGAGACTTGCGCAGCAGGTACTTTTGTTCGATATTTCAGCTTTCGCTTATGTCCAAATACACAACCATCCTTATTTTAGCAGCCACAACGTAATGCAAGGGGTGTGCAGTAATAGCTTGTATTTTTTGTTGTTGCTTTGCAAGAAAATTATTGTGTTTATTTACGGTGTGGACGAAAAGAACAGCTCGACAACATACTGAGCAGATAACTGGTCAGAGAGCGGTTAAACGTAAAGCAAACGGGACAGGAAACAGAGCTGCGTGGAGACGTCCCCTGTGCAACTTTGTGCAGCAGTTGCTGCAAAAGGAGAGTCAAACCCTAGAAACCCCCCGAAGGGGGGGCTGTGTTATATAAAGCAGAGCACTGACCTCTTCACGCACTGAAACCAGCTGTCCCCCTGCTCCTCCCCCGCCGCCTCCATTCTTAAAGCACGAGATTAGAGCTCCGCGGCAGGGTGCTGCCAGACCTCCATTTGCTTCCCCCTCCCATTTCACCTCCCCCTTCCCTCCCCTCAGCTAGAGTGACAAAAGCACGCCCTCGGTGGAACTCTAACGTGCTAGGCACTTTTCCCTCCTCTGCTGCCAGTAGATCCCTCTTCTGCTGCCAGGAGAAGTAACCGAGTTTATAAAGTTTGCGCTTCAAGTACATGCAATTTTCCCCCTTCACAATATAAAACCCGCAGACCCCTATTATTTTACGAACAGGTTGCCAGGCTTGGGGCCACACCGACACAGGGTCTTCCGACTGCTGCCCACAGGGCTAGTGTTTCTGCCTGTGGCCCCCTCTCTGCCCTTCCCATTATCCGCTCCTCATTCATCTGCTCCTTTAAATTCAGGCATTTCCTTGTGCAAAACTCCAACACAGGCCGGGATTACCCAGCAGCTGGAAAATTAAAGCAGACACTGTAGAAAAGTCCTTCTTTTAACGTTAGCTGCACAGGTCATCCGGCCTGGCCCTTTATCAAAGGTGGACGCGTCTGTCGCTTTGTATATATCCCAGAATGCATTAAAATTTAACACAGAATAATAATTACCAATAGGACTTCAGGTTTGTTAAATACTTTTTTCAAAATTAGTATTTTTTTGCCTTTTTACCCTCAACTTCATATATGTTAGTATTCCTCTCCTAGCACACTTACAAACAGTTTGCTCTTTTCTTATTATAAAGTTTCCGTCTTCCTTCTATCATAATGGGATTCCCTTTCACTGCTTCTATAAAACAGAACAGCGCCTACAACTGTAGCAATCACCACAAACGGGATCTAAGGTTCAAAGCAACATAGCAGTGTTTGTGGGATACTTCTTACCTATGGGTCACCAGACATCAATCATTCGGTGCTCTCAAACAGATAACAATCTCAAAGTCGGGCTGTGTGGGTTTTATTTGCTGCCACAGCCTCCTATAAAAGAACAATTGGAAGATTTCCCACCATGCCAGACTTCTTGGCGCTGGGAAGAAATGAAGAGCGGAGCGCTCCTTCCTACGTCATGGCACAGAGTTCGCTCTGTTGATAACAGTTACCAGTTGTTTAATAGCTTAAAGCCCCCACGTTACATCAAAGGTCACACCAAAACAACGTCCAGCTTTCTCACTTCCTACAGGCGGACACTTTTAAGTGTGATGCCACAGTCGCGAAATTACAATATAAAAGAAAAAAGATTTTGTATACCAGCAAAATAGTAAAGATCTTTTAAAGACTGTACATCTACAAATTGCATAAAAAGTTACCTTGTAAATGGAAAAGCTTTTTTTTTTTTAACCACTTTATCAACATTCAAAAATATACATTACTTTACAATATTTACTGTCCGTTTCTGTTTTACAAAGAAATATATACTTCTTTTTCCTCACTCTGGTGTGTTTATTTCAGCATTTCACATTGTTGGCCTTAGATTAGGGTTTATAGCCAATTGAACAATTGCTAAAAAGAAAGTTAAAATTAATTACTGCCAGACAATGTAAAAGAGTTTTGGGAGATGCTTTTGTGAGCTCTATCGGCGCTGATTTTACACATCACACACTCCACTACCTTATTGTCTCGCAACTTCTCTCTTTTCCCACTACATAACTCTCTATACATCACTACTCCCCTCTATCTATATCACTACCTCACTAGCTCACTACTTCTCTCTCTAAAAAGATCACTACCTCACTCTCTCACTACCTCACTCTCTATATCACAACTTCACTCTCTCTCTAACTCACTACATCACTCACTCTCTATCTCTCTACCTCACTCTTTCTATCTCACTAACTAACTTTCACTGTCTCTTTCACTACCTCTCTCTATCTCACTACATCACAACACCACTCTGCTTATATCTCACTACATCCCTCTCCCTCACTACATCACTGTTTTACTACCTCACTCTCTCTCACTACATAACTCTCTCTACCTCACTACTCCACTCTATCTCACTACCTCACTATCTCACAACTTCTCTCTCTCAAAACATCACTACCTCACTCTCTAGCTCACAATCTCACAACTTCACTCTCTCTCACTACCTCACTCTTTATATCTCACTAACTCACTTTCACTCTCTCTTTCACTACCTCTCTCTCTATCTCACTACATCACAACATCACTCTATGCTTATATATCACTACCTCACAACATCCCTCTCCCTCACTACCTCACTCTTTCACTACCTCACTCTCTATCTCACTACCTCACTCTCTATCTACCTCACTCTCTCTCACTACCTCACTCTCTATTTTAATACCTCACTCTCTTTCTCTATCACTACCTCACTCTCTCTCTGCTAATGCAATAGGTATCACATATGCAAAAAAAAAGCTAATGCCAATAGAAATGACAATGCCATTTATTTAGGGGTACAAAAATGATAAAAAAATAATGAGCAATACCAATAACTCTACCTATAAAATTTCCGAGACCATTGCATTGTAAATGCTTGTTTTCCTTTTCCGCGTGCAACGCGGATCCGGTTTGTGCTCTGGGCCTGATTAGGCCTTTCCCTTATGCTATTGCTGCGTGTGTGAGAACAGTGTGCAAATGCCTTCGGGCTTTAAAACTTGTTCGTCGTGTGGCCGCCTCATGTCGGCGGCGGATCCTAACCCCATCTGTATGTTGTGTTTGGGGGAGCGCCACGACTCCACTGATTGAGGCGTGCCTGCAGATTAAGCCGAAGTCCCGGCGTGAGCGCCGGATGAAACTTATTTTGGCTCGTGTGTCCAGGTCGGCATTGTCCTCTCGCCCGGACCCTGAGTCGGGTTCTTGGACCCGGTGTTTCCCTCGCCGGCTTCGATCTTCTCCTAGGTCGCAAGTGCGCCGCTCACCTGTTGGTAAGTGTTGCAGTTTGTCCCCGAGGGTCGGGTTCCGGCCTGTCGGGGGCGTGGTCTCTCCGCAGGTGGTGCAGCCCCGTCGGTCGTCCCTTTATCTGCCGTTTGCCGGCGTGGGGGCGACCAGAGCCCAGATGAAGAGATGCGGCGACTTTGCAGGCCTTGCTGGCTTCTCCTCCTCCTTCCCCCTCCTGGGATGTCAGCGGATCCCTTGCAGTGTGCGGGGCCCAGTCGGCGGCGGCTCCGGCCCAGTCGGCGGCGGCTCCGGCCCAGTCGGCGCCGGCTCCGGCCCAGGCGCCGGCTCCGGCCCAGGCGCCGACTGGCTCGGATCAAAGCTCGGAGGATGTGGTGCCGTTGGGGTGCGGCCCTTCGGGGGTCCCTCTTTCAGACCTCGCCGCAAACTCCCGCGGGAGTCTCTGTGGTGTCGCGGGAGGTCGCCGGGGCTCTGGTCGCACCCCCGAGCACCTCTCAGGACGGGTGGCGGCCTTGGCCGAGGTGTGGCGTATGTATATGTATATACATGTATGTGCATATGTGAAAACATGTACATGCAGCCTAAAATGTTTCAAACCTGGCAAAAATGCTGAAATTACATAGGTTTGCATTGTAGTACCCCTAACCCATAAGGAAAAAAGGAAGCACTAAACAATTGTCATACAATAATGCTTTACTGCTATAAAGCAAACTTGTGATTGTAGGCATTTGCTTGTAGGCTGCAGCAGAGTACTAAAACAAAGCAAACTGACACCTTGCCTTTAAGGCATTAGAGTAGGGGTACCGTGTCTTAAAGACCTGCAGGAGACCCCTTGCTCCCATGATGTACCACAGGAGGCAGTTAGGTCCGTTCTTTTTTCCGGCTCCTTCTATGAGGATCCTGGAGCTTGAGCTCTTCAGTTTTTTGACTGAAAGTGATTTATTTGATCTTTTCTTTGAAATTTTACATTTTCTGACTCCTTAAGGCTTATTCTACTGTGTTTTTTTTTTGGTCCATCACTAATTTTTTCCAGTCAGAATGCCTGCCTTATTCAGGAAATGCCCTTCCTGTGGCAATAAGATGGCACTGGTAGATCCACACTCTTTGTGTATTGTGTCTTCCATCCTCACACAATCCTGACCAGTGTCTCCACTGCCAGAAATTTTCCGGGCGGATTCTGCGTGACAGAGCGCATAAAACTTCATGCCCAGCTGGAGAAGGACAGAAGCCATCATGGAGGTGACCATGGAGTCTTCAAACCACCTTCTTCAAGCAAACACCGAAAACGGCGACATACCACCTCTCCTGAGTCCACAAAGAAGAAAACCGGAGATTCTATGTCGCCGTTGAAGAGACCCAGACACTCTTCAGCGTCTAGGGACGAATCACCATCTCGACGACTAGATTCTCCGCCGCATGCAAGTAAGTCTGCGTTGAGACACAGCACTTCGGGCTCGAAGGCTGTGGGTCCTGACAGACCTGAAAAGTCAACGTCGAGGATTCAGTCGACGTAGAGACACTCCGCCACCCTCGAGGGGGTTGGCGTCTAGCGTCACGACGGCGAACATCTCGCCGCAAGTGGGCTTGTCGACGTCAAGAGCTTCGTCTAAGTCCCAACACTAGACGTCAAGCAGATCGTCGACTCTGCGCCATGGGAGATAGAAGTCGATCACCAGGCAGAGATAGACGTCGAGAGCGGGACGGCGTTCCCATAGCAGATCCCCCTCAATCGACGTCAATGGTGACGCAGACTTCGATGTCGAGGCATTCGACGTCTGGGAACAAAAGTGCAGCGGCCACAGATGTCATCTGGGGACCGGTCATCATCCCCAGGACTGCATGTTGTGCAAATTTCACCTGAGAAATCTCCCAAAGCTGGAGAGAAGTACAGTCTGTCTCTTCGCTGGCTGGAAGGTGTTGGGACAGGTGACTGCAGGAGTCCGGGCTCGGACTAGTCTCGCACTTACTCGCCTTCTAGGATCTCTCCTCAGAGAAGCAAGTCTCCCCACAGAAGACCGAGATCGCGCACAGCTCCTGGACCGCTGTTTCCTTTGGTGCCAGGACTCTTGGAACCAGCTATGGCCACATACCTCACCCCTGCTACGGTGGGCTCCGTACCATTCAGGATTGCCAAGAAGTAGAAGGCCCCAGCCGAGGATCCCTTATTTCTCAGAGCTGATCCACCAGCAGACTCCGTCATTGTGGCGGCAGCCATGAGATCGGTCTCAGCTTCTGTGTCATATTGTGTTCCCTGTCCCTCCCCCCCCAACCTCCCGAGAACGACATTAAGCAGATGGACTCCTATGGCAGGAAAATGTGCAATACGTCTGCTTCTTCCATGAAGTTGCAAGTGCCTCAGCCCTTCTTGGGCGATATGACAGGTCTCTTTGGGACTCCCTCAAGGTTCACCAAAAAACTCCCCAAAGAAGACCGGCAGGACTTCCGTGCAATTCTACTGGAAGGTGGGCTAGTAGCCAATCCAGTCATAAGTGCGGCAGCGGACGCTTCAGATCTCGCTGCTCATGGTTACTCCCATGGTGTCTGTTCACAGCGCTCAGCCTGGCTGCGCCTCACAGGCCTCAAGCCTGATGCACAGAAAAAGATTTTTAATCTTCCCTTTAACGGTTCCTCCTTGTTCGGGGCTCACGCCGATGAGGGAATTAATAAAATGAAGACAGAGCTGGATACTGTCAAGGCTGTAGGTCTGGAGAAGCGCAAAAAATACCGGAAGCGCTTTTGTCAGGGCAACAAACGTTACTTCCAGCAGAGGGTTCAAACCCCTCAATGGTCCTCACAGAACCAGCAGAGGGGTCATGGCAGAGGAAGAGGGAACACCAAGCAGCAGCAGTCCACCAGCAGCCTTTCAAACAGTGAGGCATTGCTTCCTCCGCACCCGTTCGCCACTCCGGTACGAGGGAGTATCGTTTTTCACCTGGAAGAGTGGGAAACCATAACAAGAGACAAATGGGTGCTGAATATTGTGCAGCATGGTTACTTGCTAAGGTTCAAGTCTCCCCCCTCCAAGTGCTCCCGCAATAGAAGTGCCTTCCTCAACTTCAAAGTCTGCTTTTACAGGACGAAGAATCTATCCTCCAATCCAAGAGGGCCATAGAGGAAGTCCCACCTCTCCTAAGAAACCAGGGGGTATACTCCAGCTACTTCCTAGTCCAAAAGCGAGGAGTAGCCAAAGAGTACAGAACTATCCTCGACCTGCGCCTGCTGAACAGGTTTATCAGAAAGGAAAAATTCAGAATGCTATCCCTGCATCAAATCTTTCCGCACCTTCACCAGGGAGACTGGATGTGTGCCATCGACCTGCAGGACGCCTACTTCCACATTCCTGTCTCAGTGAAACATCGCAAATTCATCAAGTTTCAGGTCTCTCGTCCCCACTACCTTTATCGAGTGCTTCCGTTCGGCCTCAAATCCGCCCCACGAACATTCTCTATGTGCATGGCGGTGGTGGCTGCCTTCCTGCGCAGGCGGAAGATCTTTGTCTATCCTTACCCGACGACTGGCTCCTGAAAACCTGTGCTACTCCAGAGCAGTCTCTCATACTGCCCCAACCTGCTGCATTCCTTGGTGTTGCAAGTCAACTACAAGAAGTCGGTCCTCAACCCCGCTCAACGGATACACTATCTGGGTGCTTCCCTGGACTCCGCAGAGGCAAGCGTGTGCTTCTCAGGAGAGGTTGTCATCAATGCTTCTCAAGTTCCACACTCTTCTCGACTCTGCATTTCCCACAGCCAGGCAAGTGTCTTCACTACTGGGGTCGATGGCCTTGTGCATCTACATTGTACCCAATGCACGCCTTCACATGCAGCCTCTACAACAAGCATTCGAAGATCAATTGTCTCAGAGGTCAGGTTGCTGGGAAGAACGTGTCTCTCTCCACCAAGCTGCCAGGGACTCCATCAAATGGTGGATGAAACTTTCTCACCTGCTGCAAGGGGTCCCTTTTCATCAGACATCTCCAACACAGACAGTGGTCACAGATGCCTCAATGCAAGGCTGGGGTGCTCATATGGGCCAGCTTCAGGTACAAGGTCTCTGGTCCGACACAGAAGTTATCACCAACTTCTTGGAGCTACGGGTGGTCCATCTTGCGCTCAAATCCTTGTATCCATTTCTTCAATCCAGCCACATTCAGATTCAGACAGACAACACAACTATGTTCTATCTGAACAAGCATGGAGGCACCAGGTCATGAGTAGTGTCTCTGGAAGCCCAATCCATTTGGCAGTGGCTCCTGGCGAGAGGTATCTCAATCGTTGCAGTCCACCTTCCAGGAACCCTGAACGTGCAGGCAGACTGCATCAGCAGAGATTTCGTAGAAGCGCACGACTGGGTGCTCAACGAAGACTTCGCTCAGGAGGTCTTCCAGCAATGGGGAGTGCCGGACATCGATCTGTTAGCAGACGCTGCAAACACGAATTGCTCCGTCTTCGCGTCCAGATTCCCCCAGCAGTGATCACAGGGGAATGCACTTTTGATCAGCTGGTCGCAGACATTGCTGTATGCGGTTCCTCCGCTCCCTCTAATCCCGGCGGTCATTCAGAAGTTCTACAGGCCCAACACCAGAATGATCCTGATAGCGCCGGAGTGGCCACGCCAGTGGTGGTACCTGGATCTCCTCCAACTGTCAGGTTCCACACCGGAGGCTGCCCTGCCGCCCGGACTTGCTGACCAAGAACGAGGGGAGAGTGTTCCATCCCAACCTCCCCTCCCTCCGGTTGACTGCATGGCTCCTGAAGTCATCCAGTACGGACATCAAGACCTTTCGGCTGACTATATGGACATTCTTAGAGAAGCAAAGAGGCCCTCCACCAGAAAGTCTTATGCTTTCAAGTGTAAGAGATTTTAACTTTGGTGTAGGGACAACGCTCTTGATCCGACTCCAGGTCAAGAGCAAGTGATTCTTCCAAACTTACTGCACTTGGCAAGGTCAGGCCTGAAGTACCCCTCTATCACAGCTTATAGAAAGTCTCCTACCCAGACCTCATTCTTTCAACTGCCTGTGGTCAAAGATTTCCTAGAGGGGCTTAAAGTGTTTCCACCAGTAAGGTCCCCTTCGCCTCCCTGGCAGCTTAACATTGTCCTCACCAAATTGATGGGTGCTCCTTTCGAGCCTATTCATAAGGCATCTTTGCAGCATTTGACCTGGAAGGCTGCTTTCTTAGTAGCCATCCCTTCAGCCCGCAGGGTAAGTGAGATTCAGGCCCTATGCTGCAAGGAGCCTTACACTGTTTTCCACGCCAATAGAGTGGTGCTGCGGACTCATCTGAGTTTCCTGCCTAAGGTATTCTCAGATTATCACGTTGCCCACTTTCTTTCCTCAACCAACCACTCCCCCGGAGAGAGCTTTACATTCTCTAGACCTCCGGAGGGTATTGAAGTTTTACCTTGATGAAGCCCTTTCACTTAGGAAGTCTGACCGGCTCTTTGTCAATTACGGTTCAACAAATACCGGGCTGGCTGCTTCCAAAAGATCTATTTCTAGATGGATCGTCTCCTGTATAGCCTTGTCTTACCAACTAGCCAACAAGGTTCTGCAGGGCAGACCACGAGCACACTCTACCAGAGGGAAAGCTTCTACTACAGCTCTCCTTCGCAACGTTCCTATATCTGAGATTTGCAAGGCAGCTACATGGCGCTCGATACATACCTTTTACACGCCATTACCTAGATTCAGATGCACAGGCCGATGCCCAGGTGGGGCAGGCCTCTTTGAGGAATTTGTTTGCATAACTGCTGTTTGAATGTGATGTTACTTTATGTTCTAAATGCTCTGTTGCTCGTCCGTGAGACTTTGGGTATGGGCTTGCTACTCTATTCATAGATTGACTATTGATGAGTATCCCCTGGATGAGGAGGATTAGTTACTTACATGTAATCCTAGTTCTCATCCAGGGGGTATATTCATCAAAGTCATAAGCGACCCACCCACCTCCCCGGACGAGAATTCTCTTCAAGTTATTGTTTGATTGCAGATCTACTCAGGTGCATATGCACCGTCAAAAAGAACTGACCTAACTGCCACCTGTGGCTCATCATGGGAACAAGGGGTCTCCTACAGGTCTTAAAGGCGCGGTACCCCTACTCTAATGCCTTAAAGGCAAGGTGTCAGTTTTCTTAGTACTCTGCTGCAGCCTACAAGCAAATGCCTGCAATCAGTTTGACTTGTAGCATCCCAGGACGCACAGGGATGCTGGGCAAAATATTCCGGATCTAGTCTCACGCCTGGGGATAATTCTACGTGAAGGAATCTGTGGCTATTATCGTCTCTACCAGATACATTGTTACCAAAGGTAAGTAACTCGTACTTCGCCATTCGGTGTGGGTTCGACACCGCTGACTCATTGGGCAGGGCGATTTCTACAACTGCCGTTGCGACGTCACGCGTGGTTGCGTTCGACTGGGTTCTCGCCCGATGTCCAGAGCTCGCTCATGGACATGCCCTTTGACGGCACCCGCCTGTTTGGCGACAAGGCTGACAGTTCCCTGGAGCGCTTTAAGGATTTGCGGGCTATGGCCAAGTCCTTGGGCCTTTCTACTAAGCGTTTGGCCTCTTTGTTTTCGTTCCTTTCATGGCCAAGGTAGAGGCAGTCGGGTGCGCCCGAGCCTGTGCTGAACCAGCCCCAGCGCAGCCGGGGTCGCGGTTTCCGCAGGGGTGGGGCGGGGAACCAGCGTGCGGGTCCATCCACCTCCACCCCCACTGCTTCCGCCTCCAAACCTTCCTAATCTGAGCTTCAGGGAGCACCCCATGCCGGTGGGTGGCAGGATCCGCCACCACCTCCCTCACTGGTGCGAGATTACATCAGACAAATGGGTGCTGCAGATAATGTGCCACGGTTACTCTTCCCTTTCAGTCCTCCCCTCCTGCCATGCCACCTCGGTGCCACCGCATGTCGGGGGATCACTTGGCTCTTCTCCGACAGGAAGTCGCGGCTCTCCTGGCCAAGGTGGCCATCAAGTGTGTTCCTGGACCGGAGGTAGGGAGTGGTGGTTGTTCCCACTACTTTCTGGTCCCCAAGAAGGACAAAAGGGGGTGTCTGCATCCTATCTTGGATCTCCGGGACATCCATTGCTTCCTCCGGAAGTAGAAGTTCCAGATGCTGACTCTGGCTCAGGTCTTAACTGCCCTCGACCCTGGAGACTGGATGGTAGTGTTGAACTTGCAGGACGCATATTCACATTCCCGTCCTGCCGGCCCACCGGTGTTACCTGCAGTTCACGGTAGGCCAGGAGCATTTTCAGTTTGCCGTGCTCCCCTTCGGCCTTACCAGCGCTCCTCTGGTGTTCACGAAAGTGATGGCGGTGGTTGCAGCTTATCTGCGCAGGTCGGGGGTGTCAGTTTTCCCCCTACCTCAACGACTGGTTGTTGAAGGTGGGCTCGCCCCAGGCAGACGCCACCCACCTTCAGACTACGGCCGACCTCCTGCATTTGCTGGGGTTCTCAATCAACGTGCCCAAGTCTCACCTGAGTCCCTCTCAGAAGCTCCCCTTCATCGGAGTGGTTCTGGATTCGACGCTGTTTCGGGTTTATCCTCCCGAGCAGCGAGTCCGGGATATTCAGGCTATGATTTCGACATTTCAGCCTCTGTCCTGGGTATGTCAGGGTGACCCTCCGGCTCTTGGGCCTAATGGCCTCCTGCATCCTGCTAGTGCACCATGCCAGATGGCATATGCGGGCTCTGCTGTGGGACCTGAAGTTCCAGTGGGCGCAGCATCAGGGCAACCTGTCCGATCATGTCCAGATCTCGGAGGGCACTGCACGACACTTGCAGTGGTGGCTCACGAATCGCGATTGGGTCAATGGCAGATCCCTCTCCCTTCCCCAACCGGAGAACACAGTGACGTATGCGTCCCTCCTGGGATGGGGAGACCACTTGGGAGAGGTGGAGATGAGAAGTCTCCGGCAGAGTCCCGGCTCCTTATCAACCTATTGGAGCTGCGGGCAATTCGTCTTGCACTGAAGGCCTTCCTTACCTCTGTCCAGGGGAGTGTGGTGCAGGTGTTCACGGACAACACTATCGCCATGTGGTATTGCAACAAACAGGGCGGGGTGGGGTCGTGGACCCTATGTCAGGAGGCTATGCGCCTCTGGACGTGGCTGGAACATCAAGGCATTACCTTGGTTCAACACCTGGCAGGTTCTCTGAACGCCAGGGCGGACGAACTTCAGCCGCCAGTGCTTGATGGATCACGGATGGCGTCTGCACTCGGACGTGGTGCAAGGTCTCTTTCAGCAGTGGGGAGAGCCTTGGTTGGATCTATTCGCCACCGAAGAGAACGCACAATGTCATCAGTTCTGCGTGTTGGAATTTCCAAGGCAGCACTCGCTCGGCGACGCTTTACGTCGCGAGTGGAGTTGCGGTCTGTTGTACGCCTTTCCGCCTATACCACTTCTGCCCAAAGTGTTGAAGATCCGGCGCGACTGGGCCGAACTCATCCTTGTGGCTCCAGATTGGGCACGAAGATACTGGTATCCCAAGCTACTCAGCATGGCGATCGATTCCCCCGATCCGACGGCCTCTTCGGGAGGGTCTTCTGTCGCAGCAGCAGGGGATGGTCTCCACCCGAACCTGTCCAGCCTCCACCTCCATGCGTGGAGATTGAGCGGCGACAGTCGACAGCTTTCGATCTTCCTCCCGAAGTCTGTGATGTCATCTTGGCAGCCAGGCGTCCCTCCACTAAAATGGTATACGCCTGTCGGTGGAACAAATTTGTGGCATGGTGCACAGCAAAGGCTGTGGATCCCCTTTCTGCCCCTCTTTCGGAAGTTCTTCTGTTCCTGCTTTCCTTGGCCCAGCAGGGCTCTGCTCTGGGCACTATTAAAGGATAACTTTCTGCCATCTCCACCTTTCTCCGGCTTCCTGAACAGCCTTCTCCTTTTAAGTCTCCGGTTGTTAACAGTTTCCTGAAAGGCATTACACAAATGTTCCCGCCGGTTCCGTTCGTAATGCCTCAGTGGGACTTGAACCTTGTGTTGACTTACTTGATGTGCCCTCCCTTTGAGCTGCTTCACAACTGTCCTTTGCGTCTTCTCACCTTAAAGACTGCTTTCCTGGTTGCTATCGCCTCTGCCAGAAGAGTGAGTGAGCTCCAGGCCCTTTCTTCCAAACCTCCTTTCCTTTCTGTTTATTCGGACAAGGTGGTTTTAAGGACCCGTACTTCTTTCTTGCTGAAGGTTGTTACCCCCTTCCACATCGGGCAGACCATCACTTTGCCCACCTTCTTTCTGCCTTCACATCCTTCAAAAGAGGAAGAGAGGACCCGAAACGTGCGCTCTCGTTTTATCTGAAGCGCACACAGCGATTCCGGGTGGATGACCAACTCTTTGTTGGGCTACGTGGGCGCCAAAAAAGGTCGGGCCGTGCACAAGTGGACAATCTCTCTGTGGGTCGTTCTGTGCATCAAGGCCTGTTACTCGTTGGCTAAGAAGGAGCCTCCTATGGGGCTGCGTGCCCATTCCACCAGGGCAAGAGCAGCCACTACTGCCTTGGGACGCGGCATTCCCTTGCAGGACATTTGTCAGGCAGCTACATGGGCCTCGCTGCACATGTTTGCCAAGCACTACTGCCTTGAAAGTCCAGTCCGGAGGGACGGCTTCTTTGGCCTTTCCGTCCTCTTTGACTTTCTGGTGTAATCTTGTTCACAGACCCACCACCGGGGTTGGTATTGCTGGGGTATCTATTCTAAGGTAAGGAATCTATCACCAACGTGTCTCTTTCAAATGCACAAGTTACTACTTGTGTAATGATATATCTGTAAGACATTAGTTAGTGGTAGATTCCTTACCGCCCCATCCATCCTCCCCATTCTGCAAACTGGTTACTAGGGTTAAGGTCATCCCTCTTAGGGCCCTAGTTTTCTGCACCAATGATCAGTATCTTGCATGGCTCTCCGTTCCTGGCGCAGAAAGTCGTGTACAGAACTGACGTCCGCACGCATGGGTGGCACCTAAGTACTCTCCGTGGTGTCATCTCAGCGCTTACGATGCCAGTGACAGACGCGGAGCCGCACGACGCCACCTACTGACATGCTGGGGTACTGCTAAGCGAAACTTTCCAGATCCAGTCTGACGCCTGGGGATATTCTAAGGTAAGGAATCTATCACGAACTGTCTCTTACAGATATATCATTACGCAAGTAGTAACTTGTGCTTTCATACTCCACCCCCTCCCAGCCACAGACCAGGAGACTCCGATTAGGAATACTCTCTCAGGTTGTGGCGGTCAGGCGAGGTAGACCAAGAAACAGGCTGGATTGTTACAAGGTTTTATTACCGCCATTTACAAAATTGAGAGTATTACGAGGCTGCGTTTGTTTGGGCAGCAAACCAGACCTAGGGACATTCTCTGGACTTTTTCTTTTCATTAATACCTAAATGTTTTATCCTCAATGTTCTTATTTTTCCTAGAAATCTCCTGCCAGTGAATCCTACAAAATGACGCCGCAGGGCAGTAAGCCAAAGCCACCGAAGATCTGCGATGAAGATTATGGGATGGATATTAACAGTGGTGACTCCACAGATGATGAGAGTGAGCCTCGTAAACCCATTCCAAGCTGGGCATCTGGTGAGTAAATAATTTTTCCGATCAGATTGAGTGAAAGGTGTTGCAAGGTTTTGGACACAGATAGCTGTTGTGATGGCCAATCTTTTGACAATGTGGGTTTGCGGCAGGTTGATACTCAGTGATGGTCTTCATGCTGACAGATACCAAACTTACCATTCCGCCATGGATTGAATGAAGTCTTAAAGAATCCTGTCCACATCAGCGTCTTTCAAGACTATCTTCATCCATCTTTTTTGGTAAAGAAACTGCCCCTTGTTTCTGATTTTAGTGGTCTCCCCGCATTATTTTCTTTCATCTACGGTGCCGGTGGCATTAGCTATTAGTCTTCCACATGTAAACCTGTGACCGGTTAATCCAAACGTTTCTTGTTCAATAACACTGACAGAACATTGAACACAATCGGACTGTACCTTCATGTAACCAAGGTGCAATCTAACCATTCCTATTTGGGCCCCTCATCTTATTTCTGGGGGCTAGGGTTCCTTGATGTCCACAATCCTTCTGAGAGTTTGTTGAAAGACCGAGCCCCCTAATACCTTTCAGACCGCATTCATGGTCCTTTCCAGACTAGTTTGTTCTTTCTAATCCTTTTTTAAGATATGAAGTTGCTGGAAGTAGGAAATGCTGCATCCTAGCCAACTGTCACTACAGGAAACCAAGACTGGGACACCAATAATTGAGTCTCCAAACAAAGTCTCCTCCTTGATCGGGTTTTTTGTTGCGTGAAAAACTGTATAAAGTAGAAGCTAAGCAGATTTTATACCCAAGAGAAAAGTTATAAAAAGTGAATTCATCAACTCTTCCCATGCTCCAGTCTTGCTGAAATACGTCATCTGGCATTGGTCTCAAGATCCAGGCTCTAAATGTAATAAGTAGAAACTTGAGGAATATGTCAAAGTGAAGAGATCCACCTCCAAATCACCACATACCATCTGGATCCCCTGCAAAGTGTTCAATATAATTTCTTTGTAATGTTGGGTATCTTGAATTTCAATCTGCCACCTAATTTTCCAGTATTGGATCTTTCATAGATTCTCATGCTTGAATCATTACCCATCTTCTAAGTTGGAGTCACATGGTACTAAAATCATGCAATGTGTTACTATCGTAGACAGAATTATAGGCTATGCATCTTATGGTTCCCTATCTGTCATTTTAGAAAAGGGAATAAAAAGACAAACTAGCCAATCGGGCACAAGCACCCCCTAAGAACACTCCCAGGAGAGGCTTCGCATCGCGGTTCTTCCAGCCAGGGATTAGGGAAAATGCCCTATCGATCAATTGGTCCGGCAAATTTCTTTAAGCTTTTCTGCCGATTTCCACTGATGCCGGAAGACATTAAGTTGTCCCTATCCACAACCAAGATCATCCTCTTGGGTCTGGAGTGGATGTCAATGGTGGTTCACAGATCTCCTTTACTGGTCCATCCACATCTAAAGCTGCCATGCAGAACAGAGGGCAGATGGTACACCCAATCTCTCCTTTTTTTTTAATTTGGAAGCATGGCTCCTGAGCTTATATATATATATATATATATATATATATATATATATATATATATATATATATATATATATATATATATATATATATATATATATATATATATATATAGTTTTACCCCGGAGCATGTGTCCTGCCTACTTCTTACTTAGTAAGTGAGTACCTGGTGTTGATGTATAGCCGGTAGTTGACACCGGCAAGGACACGCCCTCTCGATCAGACTCCCTGCGACAGTCAACGATCTCTTTTGGTTTTCGCAATGTAATTGCACACGCAGAGCCCCCCATGCGGGTTATTGCCACGGAGCATCACTTCACTGCAAGGGGAGAGAGGAGGCGTATCTGTACAGCCTGAGAAGGGGAAACGTATGGCAAGAATCGGACAAAATTTCTGTTCTTACAAAGCTGTGGCGAAATCATGTGGAATCTCGCCAAAGATTGGAGGCACCACTGTGTTCTTGGATTTTCTAGATCACTGGATCAAGTTTCCACGAGCGACTACATGAACCAGCATGCAGCCTACTTTGAAACGCTGTGAGAGGAGGTACACACCTGGTCACAGTAGGAGGAGCCAAGAGACTCGAACATTGGGAGTGGTCTCTTAAGGCTTTAAGAACTTCAGGTGAAATAATCATACCTGTGATTCTGGCACTGATGAAAGCAGAGTCCCGGCTAGAAACGCGTCTGCCCCAGCGCTTCATGAACTTTTTTTGCACGCTTCGATTGCTCAAATAAATCGTTTTACCCCGGAGCATGTGTCCTGCCTACTTCAACAATGTTGGATTTTCACCATTCATTTGCATCTGCCATCTGAAAGGCCTGTGGTCAGTTTGGGCAAGTAAGACCAAATTGATATTGTCTCAGCTTTTTCAAAGGAGCAAACCACCGCAAACGTTTCCCTCTCAATGGCACACCAACACTGCTCTCTGGTGAGTAACCTACTAATTAAAGCAACAGTCTGTTCATGATCGTTGGTCTGGGCTAGGACTGCTCCAATCCCATGTTCAGGGTCATCAGCATGCACTATAAACTGCTTTGAAAAATCTGGAGCTTTAAGAATTGGTGCAGAGCACATTTGCAGGTTGTCTAGCCTTTTTACAGCTCACTGTCCAGTTCACTTTCTTCGACCTCTTCTTGGAGGTATGTTTTGAGAGGGGTGCCACGCCCCTTCACAAACCACCTGTAGTACCCAGTCAAGCCAAGGAATGCTGTGACTTTTCTGGGTTGTTGGAGCTTCCCAGGCCAGAATTGTCTGGCTCTTGTGCTGTGAAGGTTGAACTTGGCCTCCACCTTCAAGGTGGTCCAAGTATACATCTGTCCCATGCCCTATCTAGCACTTTCTTGCCTTGATAGAGGCCTGGAGAGCCTTCAGACCTTTCCAAGGTGGAGTAGGTGATCCTCCCAAGTGGAACTATAGACAGCAATATTGTCCAGATATGCTGCACTAAGTCTCCAACCCAGCAAGGACTTTATTCGCCAACCTGTGGCAGGGGTATTCCTTAATCCAAAGGGCATAACCATGCCTTTTTGGGGTTGAAAATGCTGACTTCGTTTTTTGCTTCTTGGGCAGACCAATCTGCCACTACCCTGATGTTGAAAGTACTGAGATCTGGCTTCCTCCACCTATCATGTAGCTCAGCTTTAGGAATTGACTATGCATCTGTCTTAATTACTGCATTGAGACTCCTATAGCCCACACAAAACCTAAGCTCTGGTTTTCCACCCATGGAATAACGTTTTGGGACGAACATAACTGGGGTAGCCTAGGGGCAGTCAGAGTTCAATGACTCCCAGTTCAGCAGCTTGCTGACTTTAGCTCTGATTCTCTCCTTAACTTGGTCAGACTGTATATTTTGTTGAGGTCTGTCACATGACTTTCAGGTAGCCAGGCATGGGGGTGCTACCGCTGTTTCCCACACCACCACCTTAGGAAAATCCACTCTTGTAAAAATACTTGAGGGCTCTTGCAACTGTAGGAGCAGTGACAGTTCTTAGGGGTACAGCTTCAGGGTACCCGGTGGCATGATCCACCCCACTAGTGTGAATCTGTTCCCTGATGCAGTGGGGGGGGGGGGTTGAGGGGCCAGTATTAACCCCTACCCTTTCAAAGCGAACCTCAACCACTGAAAGTGATATTAAGGGGGCCTTTGGGTGGTTACCTATCTCGCCACTGGCCTGACAGGTAGCACTGGAGTTACAAAACTTCTTCACCTTCTCGGAAATGTTTGTCCAGTAGAAACTAGAGACTAACCTACTCTAGGTCTTGTTCTAGCCAGGTTGCCCAGCTAGGGGGATGTCATGGGCCAAAGGTAGAAACAATTCTCTATTTCTGAGGCACTACCACTCCTAGTGACCCTAGGCTTGGGGTCTCTGGCCACTGTATATAGGAGTCCCTCCTTCCAACTGGTCCTGTGGGAGCCACTGACTTCTCCCTGTTCATCAGCTTGCTGTCTCTGACTTTCAAGAGTAGGACATGTCCTCTGTCCATGGCACAGCTCTTTCCTAGACGGTCCTCCTGGGCCCAGGAGCTCTGCTGTGTAAGGCCCACATTCCCCGCGGCTCAAATAACTCTGGGGCTGACTGGTCTTCTCCCTTATGAGAGGTCCTGAGCTTGTGTCTGATTTTGAAGTTGGTTTCTCAGACTTCTTACCTTTTCTCTCGGAGGGTTGGGCCATTATTCCAGACTCCCAAGTCCTCCTTTACACCATGGGCCTTGCTCTATGTTCAGGTTTTTATGTACAACCATTCAGGAATTCCCAGCATGGCTATATGGGACCATAGCTCTACCTCAGCCCATCCTGAGGACTCCAAATCATTCCCTATCGGGTATTCAACAGGATTTGCAGGGGATACAACCACCTTCTTTTGGCCAGTAACCCTTCCCTACTCCAAAGACAAAATAGCTATGGGATGAACCTTGATTATTCTGGAGATGCCAGTTTCATTCACCATGTTGACACTTGCACATGCATCTCTCAGTGCTTCCACTCTAATCTCATTAATATGAGGCTGTTTGTACTTCTCCAAATTACTGGGCTAAACCGCCAAGGCAGCTACATCCACCCCACCCTCAAACTAATTTGGCTTCTGTGTACTCTCTGACCTGGTCAGGGAACACCATGGATCCCGTCTGGAGACTTACCACTGCAGTGTTAACTGGGGGAGCACTCTAGGAAACCTTTTTGGGACAGATCGGGTCTCCAGTTCTGTGCCCATTGGCTTTGAAATTACAGCACCAAGTCTTCTTGCGATCTCCGTTCTTACCCTGGTACCCACCCTTGGTCTGTGTATTGTCTAGGGGGGGCACCCTCTTCAGCAGGTTTTTGGGTGCCTTTAGAAGATTCTTTGTTTTTATCCTTAGGTTGCCCACCCGGTTTCCTTGGAGGAGGGTCAAAAGCTTCATCTCTCACTAATTAAAACTTTGCTGCCACCAGAGATGGGTGCTTGGCCCATCTCCGCTTGCCATTCACATGGCTAAGAATTTAGATCCTCCTCGTCAACTTAATCTGGGGTCCTACCAGGACTCCCAGTGGGGGTGTCTGTCAGTAGGGGGTAATTTAAGGATTCATCATCACTGATGCCTCCCTTTGTATCATTAGGACTTTACTCCATTGGCATGGCTCTCATGCTCAGCAAGCAGGGTCTGTGAATGAGCCTTGTTGGGTTTAGACCCCATGGCCAGGTTCTATGCTTTGCAGAGGCCCTTAAGTCAGGCCAATATAAGCTTCTTGTTCGGACCCAGATTGAGCGCCTGTCTCAGACATGGTATTAGATCAGTTGGGACTTTTTTTTTTTTTAAGAATTCAAGACCAGAATCTCGAACAAAATATTTTGAAGGCCTAACTGTCCAGGATGCTTTCAAAATGTGAATGTGAGTGGGGGACAACAGTTTAGAACAGTTTAGAAATCTTGAAAAATTGACAAATTATTTACAAAAAAAAAAAAAAAAGTTTTATGGCAATAGTTAATTTACTTTGTGGAGTCACCTATTGACCCAGTCGTATCAGTAAATGTAAAGTTTTGTATACCACCGTTGAACCACCAATGTAGGAAGCTGGCTCTATATATTTTGTACCAAAACAAGGTGCTCTGTGGTCCAGGCAACCCTTATTGGTTTACGGAGGCAAACATAATGACACTAAATGCTTTCTTTTGTGATAGTGTGGGCAAGCAGTTAAGGCTTATAAGAGGGGTAGTGTACTCAGTGTACTCAGAGGCAATAAATGAGACACTCTAGAATAAACGGAAGTCCAATTTTGAAAAATATATTTTTATATATATTTTTGATACCAAGAATTTCATCAGGCGAGTACTTAAATGAGTTTTGACAGGTAAGTAAACATATCCAGCAATGCTTATCTATGGAAGAAAAGGCATATGTTTTTTTATGATCTGTTTCTTGGGGTCTCCTTTGGTATTTAGGGTCCTAGAGAGCCATGGACCAAAGTACCACCAGCAGTTACTCATTACCTGCTCTGTGTAGAGAGGTGCTGGTTGATTTGGTTGCTGTGCGTGCTATGCCGGTGGAAAGAAGGGGGTCACCCAGAACCTGGCTGCAGAGGGGCACTTGGGGACATGTCTGCGATCCCAGTGGGAGGCACGAGTAACTAGGGTCCGGGGAACAAGAGGGGTACAGCCAGTTTGTTACCACAGCAAGTCTTCATTTCTTTTGGCTCTTCTTTGTCCTCTTCTGGATCCATCAAATCTGAGTTCTTGATTTCAAGGGTGATACCTAAATCAATTTAGGGGTGATAAGCGGGGTGACTGGTTGTAGCCAATGGATTACTTGACTTTAGGGTGTCTTGCCCCTCTTAATGACACCTTCCTGTGGTTAGTGAGCATAACCCTGACTCAGAATTCCACCATCTCAGTTTTGGCAGAATTAGGCTCAAAGACGTGTCTTAATCAAGTATCCCACCTTTGGAGTGGATCTAAGGGGGTAGTGGGGGGGGGGGGGTTTATGCCTCCAAACTAGCTGATTTTCCCATCAGTCGTGGTGCCAAATCTGTCTGGGGCAGGTGTTGCATTTCCTGTCTAGGAAGCCTTGGATTGTGTATCAAAGGCAGAGCACTCTGAAGACTCGTGTGCATTAATATTCTGGTCACTTGGCCATCCTGCTTGGAGGAGGTAACAACATCTCCGGCTGGAGCGTGCATTGTTTCTACCCTCCGTGCAGAATCTCGCCTGTAAGTTCAGCAACCTGTCTTAGTTGGCGGGCTGGTCTACACCAGCCAGCCAGCACACTAGTAGTCAGCAGGTTTTCAGGGGGCACCTCTAAGGTGTTCTCTGGGTGTATGTATTAATTAATTTGTCACTGGATTCAGAGTGTGTTTATTTATAAGAGGAGTTTTATACCCAGCATTTCTAGTTTGTGTAGTCCTCATGTAGCTGGGAAACACTTAACACCAGTGTCAAGCACATGTTCTGAAGATGGCTTCCCTATTCACTGGAAAATATCCAGGAATTTACTTTGACAACAGAGACATATCTGCTCATGCATATATGTCCACACATGTAGTCTAGTGCACCCTGCCTTTGGGCTGTAAGGCCTGCTGTAGGGGTGACTTACCTATACTTCATGCAGTGTCTTGTAGGCATGGCACACAAGTGTGCTATGTTGTCTTCACCTTTCTTCCCAATGGCATGCAGCCTGCAATGGCAGTTTGGTGCTGAAGGGTCCCATAGGGTGGTACAATACATGCTGCTGCCCTTAGGGACCCTCTTTAGCCTCCTTACCCTAGATACCAGGGGTACCCTTTACTAGGAACTTAAAGGGCTTACTTATGGTATTGCCAATTGGGGGGGGGGGGGGGGGGGGGAGAAAGAGACAACTGTACACTTTTCGGGAAAGATCTGGCAGTGGGACCTGAATAGCAGGAACCTGGTCCACTTCTGTCAAAATTGCATCAGATACCATGCATACAGTTGGGGTGACTGTGAGAAGTTGGCCTGATGTATGATGTCACTAGTTATAGTGTACACCTTATATCAGTCCAAATACCCTTATGGTGATTGGTTGTAAAGTCAACCTTATAGACCAGCTATCCTAGTGGTAGCATGGACAAGAGCAGTCTTAGGCTAAACTCTGAATGGCATGTGAAGCCAGCTGTGATACCATATATAATCCCTTGAATACCAAATGAAAGGACACCACAACAGATATATATATAAAATAAAGTGTATTTATTCTAAGCAAACCCTCAGCACTCTTTATGAGTTTAGAGGTAAGTACAACAGTCTTATTAATACATACAGTAAGTCACACAGGTAAGTAATACAGTTAGGCCCTAGGGGCCACGCAAACCATATACTAAATAAGTGGTATAAGAACCACTGTCACGGAAATAGAATAGGCCTAGGCCTAGGGAATCGCTGGGGCTACACTACACTAGCGTTAGTTAGGAAGTGGGAGGCCCACGGGATTCGTGTGCAGAGTGGAAACACTCACGCGTAATGCGTAAAAGTCAATAGCAATAGTACAGTTTAGAAAACGGTAGATTTAGGACACTTCCGGAGTAGCTAGGAAGTTGAGACTTGAAAACTAGACACTAGGATAGTCACTATCCTGATGAGCACCGGAGTACCCAAGTTACCTAGCCCACAGGCTGCGGGTGCATAGGGGTGAAGATGCGTCGTTTTCGTCGTCGACTCCTATGGATGCCTGAAGAAAGATGCTGACAGGCAGTCAGGGGAGAGTGTCCGGTGGATCCCAAGGCTGGGATCAAGAAGAGAAGAAACCTGCAAGCAGAAGGGACAGAGTCAAGGTCACTAGCCAGTGACCACGTGGAACCAGGCGATGTCGTGAAGAGTTGCAGGTGAAGGTGAAGCTTGTCGCTGCAGCCAGGAGGACCAGGAAGCGTCGAGGACGACCAGGACCAGGAGGCGAGCTGTCCCACGAAGGCTCTTGCTGTCGGCGGCGTCGAAGTTGGACTAGGACTCGCCAAGCCTTGGCAAGCGGAACCCACGAAGAACAAGGGACTTGCTTCGGGTGCAGACCAGGAAGGTCTGGGGTGCTTCTTCTTTGCAGAGAAGCGGGAGCCAGTCTGGAGGAGCCAAACCAGCGCAGAAGATTTCAGGGAGCGTCGTCACAAAGGCCACTAGCCAGCGGGCAAGCAACCGGACAGACGCGGCAAGCAGGAAAATGCTGAAGGGCCCCACGCAGGACTCGTGGAGTGTGGGGGGCTGGTCTTCGGTGCAGATGGTGCTTGGGGTTGGGGCTTCTCAATCCCCGGTGCACAACTTCGAGGGTACCTCAGAAGCTGCGCTGTAAGTTACTAGCCACTTTTCCCAGGTAGCCGGTCCCACGTCGCTCGTCGCCTCCACGGATCTCAGCTCTGCTGCAGATGTGGATGAGGGTCGGAGAAGTCTGGAAGTCAAGGCTCTGGTCGGGCTCTGCAGTCGGTTCCTCGTAGAACGGTCGCAAAGCAAAGGGTAGTCTCTTGATGGTGCCTGTTTGCACAGGGTAGCCACTCCTTGGCTACAAGGGAGATTCTTCAGTCTTCTTCTTTCGTCGAATGTCAAAGGTCCAGAGTTTCTGTTCAGTTTTGCAGGTTCAGGATAATCTAAAGTCTTGAGGCCCAACTCCCACTCTTATACTAATCTGGGGGGCTGGGATACCTGCTAGTTCACGCCTTATGGGTGGGACCTGGGAGGGGGGTGGTTACACCCACTTCCCTTTGTCCAGTTTCGCGCCAGAGCTGGGGCTGGAGTGCCCCAGCGCCGGTTTGAACTGGACTATGCAAGGAACACCTTGTGTGCCCCAGGCATGTCTCATTCCTTTCAGCCCACCCTGCCCCAATACACTAAAGGCTGTCTGGGGAGGTGCTAGCACCTCCCCAAGCAGGAAACCTATTGTCCAGGCCTCCCTGGCTGGGATCACTCCCAGCAGCAGGAGGTCAGACTTGTGTCTGTGGCAGCAGCATCCATTTTGTGATGCTGAGGCTTTGGTTAGAGTTAAACAGCAAAGTAGGATTTTAACATGTCTCTCCCTCTAGAAGGGAGGAATAATATCCTCATCACCAGAAATGGTATGGGGGTATTATTCCAAAGTGTTAGACACCTTACACGACATGTTTTGATAAAGCCAAACCATAGTTACCATAACCGTTTAAGATTATAAGGCACTTTAAGAGTATATGGTAGGCTATATCATAGAACAGCTATAAGGACATGGTTCCGAAAGCTGCAGACAGGCTCAGCTCATGCTAGAGCACCATCTCACATGTTACCAAGCACTCTGCCTCCAGGATTGTTAAGGCCTGCCATAGGAGTGACTGATAGGTACACATGTGTCTATATATAAGGGTAGATATAGGCATACTATATCTAAGCAAGGGGTGATTACACGACCTTGCCCCAGCTGAGTGATCAGCCAGTTGTGTCTGATTGGAAGGCCAGACCAGGGGTGGCATAATACATGCTGCAGCCCCTGGGAGGCCTAGGGTACACCTATGCCCTGGGTACCTAGGGTACACTGTACAGGGTCCAATAAGGTGATCCTTACCAATTGGGAATGTACCTAGGGTACATGGAGTCCATTTTAAAGAGAGAGCAGACAGCCTGAGACCCTGAATGGCAGGATCTCAGGCCAACTAAGTCGAAAAACCAGCTAGACACTAGGCAAAAAGTTGGGGGTAACCATAGTCAGATATCCACCTTCCTACAGTGACCATGTCTAAAAGTTGCACTGTTCTACACACTGACAGTGTAATATCCCAATGTGTAATCTTTGATTTTGTTGAAGTATGACAAACGCACTGTCGTCATCTGGAATGTCTTGTTTAGTTGGTATGTATGAGGGCACTTACATTTCTGATGTTTTTGTTTCTTGCAGGGAAGCTGCTGACTGATGCGATGCGGCAACAATTCTATAACCCTATTAATGTTGACCGCACATTTGGACGCATAGAGAGCCCCAAACTCGAAGAAATGTTTTACAAGAACAAACCCCGCTACCTAAAGCGGACCAGCTCAGCAGTTTGGCATTCGCCACCACTGACAAATCACCGTTCCAATGTGCTGATACCATATGGCACGAAGAAATACTAGTTACTGTTGCCTGCAGCACTTGCTCCAGGGAGCATACAAGAGGTTACCTATGGTTGGTGGGTGCTTCCAAAAGTGCAACCATGCTCCTGTACTGGCACAGACTTTGCCAACTGGGATGAATCTGTAGAGCACTTGCACTGAGAATTGCTGCTGAAATATCATTAACTGTTCAGACTGTGACCTTTGTCTTTGACACAGACTATTGGTCTCATTGTATATAAAGATTGCCTGTGGACTTGTATGTATGCAATCTCTTTACTTGGAGGTTTGTGCTCGACTGGTTTTTTGTACATGTAATTTTAAAAAATGGTGTTGCAAGAATTGCTTAATTATTTTCGGGAATATATTATTAAAGTTTAGATCTATATAGCTACCCATCCTTTGTCTTTTGGGGAGTAGAGAGGGATGGATGTCTAAATTGAAAATACCCATTATTCTTTTGTTTTATCATTGGGCATTTCTATTTGCCGAGCATCTGTCTCTTAATGGCAGAAGTTGTGCTCCAGGAGACTGAACTGGGGTATCCCTAGACGTGCATGGAATGTTCTTTCCCCCCAGCATATATCTTTTTTCCCCTCTGCTCTGGTGTAATCTTGCTTTTACAGAGGTTTCCCTATGGTGTGTGTTTAGTCCCAACCAGCAGGTACAATAAGCACTGCCCAATACTTTTAAGTTGGGTCATTCATGTACACGGAATGCGATTATCAGGGCTTCCAAAGTACTTCATTGATTATTGCATTTGCTCATATGCTTATTAATTTTAATTATTACTTCCTGTTGAAACCAGCAGTAATGCTGCATACATCCTGCATTCTGGCAATCTCCTTTTTGTGTTGGTAACTAGTTAGTCAATATAAGTCAAGCTGATTAACTTTTAGCCTCCAAGTCTAATCATGATGGGCAAAGAATCTTCCAGGTACATTTTGCTAAAGGTCCTAAGGAAAACACCCTAAGTCTAACCAACTGGCAAAGGTGAAGATAAGTTCTGAAAGAAACACGTTAGTTATAGATTCCTTACCTTAGAATTTCCCCCGGACGTCAGACTGGATCCAGAAAGTTTTTTTCATCAGCAGTACCTCTGCACATCAGAATGTAGCGTCTGTCGGCTCCGCGTCCGTCGTTGGCGTCGTGGTTGCCGGGATGACATCGCGGCAGCTACTTAGACGCCACCCTCACGTGCTGATGCCAGTTCTCTTTTTCCACGCCAGCCAGCGCAGATCTGGGAAGAGCGGTACCTCAAGTCACTTTTTGACTGACTTTTTCTCGACTTTTGTCGACTTCTTCTTTTTAGAGTCTTTGACTCCTGTTGCACGAGGGACGCCCGGTTTCAAGCCTTGTGTTTCCGGTCATCGCATGAAGTCGGTGACGGATCTGCACCGCGTGTGTCTCTTTTGCCTGGAGCACAACCACGACCCCAAGTCGTGCTCAGACTGCCGGTCGATGACACTGAAGGCTTTGTGGGAGTGGTCCCGAAAGCTACTTGAGGACCGGCAGTCGGCCCCGCGCCGGTCGCAAGGTAGATCGAGGAGCCACCAACATTTGGGTTCCAAGTCTTCACTCTGGGAAGGCCAGAACACCTTCATGGACATGCCCTTTGATGGCTGTTGACTGTTTGGCGACAAAGCATACAACGCCATAGAGCGTTTCCAGGACTCACGGGCTACGGCCAAGTCCTTGGGCCTCTTCACCCGCCTTGCGCAGTCTGCTTTTCGCCCCTTTTGTGGCTATGGAAGGGGTGCCTCCGCTACGTCCTGCCCAGAGCCACAGGCTACAGCAAGTTACCCAACCTTCACGTCTGGGGATGTGGGAACAGCCGTTGTTGTTCCAAGGGCCAGCGGGCGGGGCAGTCCACCAAACCCCCCCCCCCCCCCCCCCCCCCCCCCCCCTGCAGCAGTCTCCAAACCCTCCTAGTCTGAACTTTCAGACCCATCAAGTGCCAGTGGGCAGCAGGATTCGCCATCACCTCCTTCACTGGCCATCACGTCGGACAGATTGGTTTTGCAAATAGTCCAATGGGGCTAATCCCTTCCCTTTGAGACTACTCATCCAGCCATGTCACTGAGATCACCGCATGTTGAAGGATTATCTGGCCCTTCTCTAGCAGGAAGTTTCGGCTCTTGGCCAAGGGAGGCATCGATCTTGTTTCTGACGTAGAAGTAGGTCATGGTTGTTACTACCACCAATTTCTGGTTCCCAAGAAGGACAAGGGCCTGCGTCCTATCTTAGATCTCAGGGACGTCAACTGCTTCCTCCGGAAGGAGAAGTTCAGGATGTTGACACTTGCTCAGGTAGTGTCTGCCCTCGACCCGGAAGACTGGATGGTAGCGTTGGACTTGCAGGACGCTTATTTTCACATCCCCGTCCTGCAGACCCACCAGGGTTATCTACGGTAGGCCACGAGCATTTTCAGTTTACCGTGCTCCCCTTTGGCCTTACCAGCGCGCCTCTGGTGTTCACGAACGTGATGGTGGTGGTCTCCGCTCATCTGCGCAGATCCAGATCAGGGGTTTCAGTCTTCCCCCCTATCTAGACTGGCTGTTAAAGGCCGGCTCGTCCCAGGCAGTCGTCTCCCACCTCCAGGCTACGGCCGACCTGCATTTGCTGGGGTTCTCCATCAATGTACCAGTCGAAGCAGATTCCCTCTCAGAAGTGTCTTCATCGGAGCGGTTCTGGACACAACGCTGTTTCGGGTTTATCCTCCCGAACAGCGAGTCCGGGATGTTCGGGCTATGATTCCCATCTTTCAGCCTCTATTCCGGGTTTCGGTCAGAATGACTCTGAGGCTGCTGGGCCTCATTGCCTCCTGCGTCCTGCTAGTCGATCATGCCAGGTGGCACATGCGGGCTCTGCAATGCGCAGCATCAGGGGAATTTGTCAGATTACGTTCAGATCTCGGAGGGCACTGCTCGACAACTTCAGTGGTGGGTCACGAGCCAGGATTGGGTCAATGGCAGATTACTCTCCTTTCCCCCAACCAGACCACACTGTGGTGAGAGACTCATCCCTTCTGGGATGGGGCGGCCACATGGGAGAGGCGGAGATCAGAGGCCTCTGGTCTCCGGCGGAGTCCGGGCTTCACATCAACCTTCTGGAGCTCCGGGCAATTTGTCTTTCACTGAAAGCATTCCTTCCCTCTGTCTGGCGAATAGTAGTGCAGGTGTTCACAGCAACACCACCGCCATGTGGTACTGCAACAAACAGGGCCAGGTGGGGTCGTGGACCCTATGTCAGGAGGCCCGTCGCCTCTGGACATGGCTGGAACATCAGGGCATATATTCCTCGTGGTTCAACACCTGGCAGGTTCTCTGAACGCCTGGGCAGACTAACTCGGCTGCAGGTGCATGATGGATCACAAATGCTGTCTTCTCTCGGAGGTGGTGCAAGGTCTCTTTTAACAGTGGGGAGAGCCTTGGTTAGATCTATTCGCCACCGAAGAGAACCTTTTAATGCCAGCAATTTTGCGTTTTGGAATTTCCAAGGCGCTACTCGCTAGTCGATGCTGTTCGTCTAGAGTTGCGGACTGTTGTACGCCTTTCCGTCTTTACCACTTCTGCCCAGAGTGCTGAAGATCAGGAGTGACCGGGCCCAAGTCATTCTTGTGGCTCCGGGTTGGACACGAAGAGTCTGGTATCCCAAGCTGCTCAACATGGCCATCGGTCCTCCGATCAGACTGCCTCTTCCAGAGGCTCTTCTGTCGCAGCAGCAGGGGACGGTCCTCCACCTGAAACTGTCCAGCCTCCACCTCCTTGCGTGGAGATTGAGAGGCAGCAAATGATGTTTTATCGACCTGCCTCCTGAAGTCTGATGTAATCTTGGCAGCCAGGCATCCCTCCACTAAGACGGTATACGCCTGCCAGTGGAACAAGTTTGTGGCATGGTGCACAGCAAAGGCTGTGGATCCCCTTTCTGCCCCTCTTTCTGAAGTTCTCTTGTTTCTTCTTTCTCTAGCCCAGCATAGCTCTGCTCTGGACACTATCAAGGGTTATCTTTCGGCCATCTCTGCCTTCCTTCGGCTTCCGGATCAGCCTTCTCTTTTCAATTTCCCGGTTGTAAAGCATTTCTTGAAAGACATAACTCATCTTTCCTCTGATTCCCTTCGTTATGCCTTAGTGGGACCTGAACCTAGTTCTAACTTATTTAATGTGCGCTCCTTTTGAGCCGCTTCACAACTGTCCTTTGAGGCTCTTGACTCTCAAATCTGCGTTCCTGGTGGCCACCTCTGCCAGGCGAGTGAGTGAGCTTCAGATGCTTTCTTCTAAGCCGCCTTTTCTCTCTGTACATCCAGACAAAGTTGTCCTTGGTACTCGTCCATCCTTCCTGCCAAAGGTTGTCACTGCCTTCCACCTCAGGCAGACTATCACTTTGCCCACCTGCTTTCTGCCTCTGCATCCTTAGGAAGAGAGGCTCCACTGCCTGGACCCAAAACATGTGGTTTCTTTCTATCTGGATCGCACAAAACAGTATCCGGGTGGATGATCGACTCTTTGTTGGCTACATGGGTGCCAAGAAAGGTCGGGCTGTACACAAGCGAACCAGTGGGGCTATGCGCCCATTCCACTAGGGCGACGACAGCCACTACTGCCTTGGGGAAGAAGAGTTTCTCTACATTACATCTGTTAGGCAGCTACGTGGGCATCACTCTCACATTTACAAAACACTACTGTTTGGACAGCCAAGTCCGGACAGACTGCTTCTTTGGCTGTTCTGTTCTCCAGGATTTTCTGGTGTGATTTTGGTTCGCAGACCCACCACCGTGGTTGGTATTGCTGGGGTATCTAGTCTAAGGTAAGGAATCTATAACTGTTTCTTTCAAACAAGTTACTTCGCTTCGGTAACGATAGATCTGTAAGAAACATTAGTTAGTTATAGATTCCCATGCTCCCCGTTCTGCAAACTGATTACTAGGGTTAAGGACATCGTTTCAGGGCCCTAGTTTTGTGCACCAGTGGTCAGTGTTTCGCATGGCTCTGCGTTTCTGGAGCGGAAAGTCATGTACAGAACTGACATCGGCGCGCAAGTGTGTCTAAGTAGCTGCCGCGACGTCATCCCAGCGACCACAACGCCAACGACTGACGCTGAGCCAACCAATGCCACCTTCTGACGCGTAGAGGTACTGCAGACAAACTTTTCCGGATCCAGTCTGACACCTGGGGGTAATTCTAAGATAAGGAATTGTAGTAAGATCCCAGACAGGGGCAGGTCGTGAAGAGTAGTTTATTATTATTATTAGCGATTTGTAAAGCGCCTGGTGACCCGGAGGCATCCCCGCGCTGAAAAGGCTAGTAATGCTCAGGGGAGGGGAGGAGGAGCTATTTGGGGAAGAGAAAGGTTTTCAATTCTATGCGGAACCGGAGGTGGCAGGATTCCAGACGCAAGTGGCGTGGAAGTAAGTTCCATCCGGAGGACGCCTTTATTGCGAAGCGTCGACCACCAGAGCGCACCTTCCTGAATCTCGGAACGTTGGCCAAACGCTCATTATCAGAGCGCAAGGATCTGGAAGCCTTATAAGGAGTGACCATGTCTCTCAAGATCGAGGGGCCCTGGCCGTTGAGGAGTTTGTGGGTGGTACAGATGGCCTTGAATTCAATCCTCTGACGGATAGGGAGCCAGTGAAGGGCCTTAAGTGCTGGTCTGGCAGAGGCTCTAGTGGGAAGATTCATTAAGAGCCGGGCGGCGGCATTTTGAGCTCGCTGCAATTTTGCCAGGGTGGATTCGGGGGCTCCTAAATAAACGGCATTGCTATAGTCGAGACGGGCAAGGACCAAGCCTTGGACAAGAAGTTTCCTTGATAGGGGAGGAAGTAGCGGGAGGATCTTTCGGATGGAGCGCATGAGTCCGAAGCAGGTGCCTGCTGTTTTGGCTGCTTGGGTCTTCATGGAGAGATCAGGTTCAATAACAACATGAGCAACTATGAGTCTCGCCTATATGAAAAACTTGACACAGTCGTAAGGGTAAAGCTAATGTTGTGAGAACATGTGTACATGTGTGCGTGTACGCATGCGTGTAAGATTCCCATCATCCACCCGAAGTGGTTTGCTTCATCATCTGGGAATTGAGGACTAATTTAGAGAACCATCTTCTACTGAGCAGGTCGTAGATATTGGTCTCTTATTTGTCCCAAAGTGGTGGAAACTAGTTTTGCTAGATGATGGTTGGGTGTGATGGTCGCAGTGCTGGTGTGTGGTGGTGGTGTATAAGTGCTGGTTAAAAATGTCTAACAAGGTTCTAAAACAACTTTATTAGTAGCTACCTTGTTGACAAACTCTAAAAACAGTGCTCTAACAGTTTCAAATATAATAACTGTGTTGAAAAACGGTCAACATGTTTCTGCTAACGGATTTAAATCATCCTAGCTTTCGTCAGGACCTGGAAGCTACTGCGAAAAAACTGTGTAAAATAATAAAGTGATTGATACAACCTGGACCCTGATAGGTGTCCAAGAAACTCCGTGGGCGGTAGTTTATATTCACTGACCTGCATAAATGGAGAGAAAGATAAAAAAACAACATAGCAAAATACCCTTCACATAGTGTGATTCTCAAGATTTTACAAATAGCATCCGGCACAATGTCCGATAAACCAAATACTCTTGGATGTATTAAGACTGTGCTAAGTCTAAGAACTCAAATCGAAATTAGACGATTTAAAGGCACTTACCCTATCTGTAATGGGTGTGCGCCTCACCTCACCTGGCTACTGCTCAGGTATAAGGAGGCCCCGCTCTGTAGAGAAAATCAGAGGGTTCAACAATGTTAAAACCTAGTGATTGGTTAAAAATTTAAACGCTTAAGCCCAGCCGCGTAATGTCAAGAGACGCCTAATTTCACCGGGAATCATCCGACCGCTACAACAATGGTCTTTAGAAAGCGCTCGATCTCGGTGACATTTTTAAGGATAATGGTTACGGCCTCAGCAGAAGGCCGACTTGTGCCACTAATATAGTGCGTGTCACGTAGCATCAACTTATAGTAGAATGACAGCTCACCTGTCCGTCGGTACCTCTTGACAGTACTGAGCTCGTAGGGGAGGCAACCTACGAGGTGTCCAAACACGGCAGAAATAGAGAATGCCGATCTAAGTTGTCATGGCAACTAGGGGAAACCGAGGCTGACGTGCGTGCGCAGAGGTTGCGTCATCGCGTTCCGTGTTAGAGCCTGGGAAATGTAGTATTTGATCAGATGATTGTCGGGGGCTGCCGTAGTTAGAATGCAGGCTCCAAAACATCGCTCGTATAGGATAAAGATAATGAATGTTTGTGGGTAATGTACCAGGGAGATGTTACGCCCGTATATCCTAACAAACAGAGAAACCACTTTCTCTCACTTAATCATAAACCAGAAGACATCAGGTGGTTAGTCCTCGAACAACCATTCATTCCATCACATATAACAGACATCACTAACTTTCTGTTCCACAAGGAACAGAAATGGGTCTTCAAACTCCAGAGTGATCGCAATGGGCTGAATGATGATATTCCTTGGGCCTCACTCTAAGAGCAGACATCTATTAGTACCCTTCAAATGTATGGTAATGATGTATTAGGAGGTGCTGAATTCTTTAGGAAATTTCCGCTCTACAAAGGAATGGCCTTCTTGTCTACCATATGCTTTTAATACCATGACACCAGGTGTTTCGCTTTTCTTATCAATTTCTCTGTTTGTTAGGATATACGGGCGTAACATCTCCCTGGTACATTACCCACAAACATTCATTATCTTTATCCTATACGAGCGATGTTTTGGAGCCTGCATTCTAACTACGGCAGCCCCTGACAATCATCTGATCAAATACTACATTTCCCAGGCTCTAACACGGAACGCGATGACGCAACCTCTGCGCACGCACGTCAGCCTCGGTTTCCCCTAGTTGCCATGACAACTTAGATCGGCATTCTCTATTTCTGCCGTGTTTGGACACCTCGTAGGTTGCCTCCCCTACGAGCTCAGTACTGTCAAGAGGTACCGACGGACAGGTGAGCTGTCATTCTACTATAAGTTGATGCTACGTGACACGCACTATATTAGTGGCACAAGTCGGCCTTCTGCTGAGGCCGTAACCATTATCCTTAAAAATGTCACCGAGATCGAGCGCTTTCTAAAGACCATTGTTGTAGCGGTCGGATGATTCCCGGTGAAATTAGGCGTCTCTTGACATTACGCGGCTGGGCTTAAGCGTTTAAATTTTTAACCAATCACTAGGTTTTAACATTGTTGAACCCTCTGATTTTCTCTACAGAGCGGGGCCTCCTTATACCTGAGCAGTAGCCAGGTGAGGTGAGGCGCACACCCATTACAGATAGGGTAAGTGCCTTTAAATCGTCTAATTTCGATTTGAGTTCTTAGACTTAGCACAGTCTTAATACATCCAAGAGTATTTGGTTTATCGGACATTGTGCCGGATGCTATTTGTAAAATCTTGAGAATCACACTATGTGAAGGGTATTTTGCTATGTTGTTTTTTTATCTTTCTCTCCATTTATGCAGGTCAGTGAATATAAACTACCGCCCACGGAGTTTCTTGGACACCTATCAGGGTCCAGGTTGTATCAATCACTTTATTATTTTACACAGTTTTTTCGCAGTAGCTTCCAGGTCCTGACGAAAGCTAGGATGATTTAAATCCGTTAGCAGAAACATGTTGACCGTTTTTCAACACAGTTATTATATTTGAAACTGTTAGAGCACTGTTTTTAGAGTTTGTCAACAAGGTAGCTACTAATAAAGTTGTTTTAGAACCTTGTTAGACATTTTTAACCAGCACTTATACACCACCACCACACACCAGCACTGCGACCATCACACCCAACCATCATCTAGCAAAACTAGTTTCCACCACTTTGGGACAAATAAGAGACCAATATCTACGACCTGCTCAGTAGAAGATGGTTCTCTAAATTAGTCCTCAATTCCCAGATGATGAAGCAAACCACTTCGGGTGGATGATGGGTATCTTACACGCATGCGTACACGCACACATGTACACATGTTCTCACAACATTAGCTTTACCCTTACGACTGTGTCAAGTTTTTCATATAGGCGAGACTCATAGTTGCTCATGTTGTTATAGTTTGTGGATCTGGGGATTGCAACTATTTGAGTCTTTAAACTTTATCCCTAGGACCCCCACTCTTTTTCAGAGATATCTTTATCATAGAGATCAGGTTCAAGCCAGACTCCCAAGGTCTTGATTTCCTTCTTTGGAGTGGGTGCCTCGCCAAAAACGTCAGGCCAAACCGATGAAGGAATAGTAGCCCATTTCTTGCCCATGAGCATGACCTCAGTGTTGGATCCATTGAGCTTAAGTGATGAATCGCACATCCAGTGATGGATTTCCTGGAGGCAGTTCAACAGATTGTCTGGGCGGTGGTCAAGATGTGAGAGAGAGACGACCAATTGCGTGTCGTCCGCATAACTCACTATCTTGATACCGAACGGGGCTACTACATCCTCCAGGGGGGCCATATAGGCGTTAAACAGGGTGGGGCTTAGCGAGGACCCCTGGGGGACTCCGCTAGAGAGAGGAAATAAGGCTGAGCGGGAATTGCCGTCCCAGACCTGGAAGGAGCGGCCCAATAGAAAGGACTCTATCCAGGCAAACGCAGTACCCCTAAGACCTGCCCTGGCCAGCCGATTGAGCAGGACACGGTGATTCACCGTGTCAAAGGCTGCACTCAGGTCCAGGAGGATCACTGCCACTGACCCTCCTGAATCCAGGATACACCTTGCCTCCTCGATGACTGTGAGGAGGGCGGTGTCCGTGCCGTGGCCAGGGAGAAACCCTGTTTGGGATTGGCGCAGAAGGTTGTTGGATTCAAGGAACAGGGACAATTGGGCATTGACGAGTTTTTCGGCAATTTTGCTAATGCCCGGGAGGAGCGAGATCGGCCTGTAATTTGCCAGGTCGGAGGGGTCCAGTTGAGGTTTTTTTAAGGAGGGCTTGACTACTGCACCCTTCCAGCTCGGAGGGACAGAGCCTTGGGACAGCGAGATGTTGATCAGCTCCGTAATAGGAGGTACAATGACCGGGGCAACTGTTTTCAGGAATCTCATGGGGGCGGGATCGAGAGGAGATACGCTTTTCATTTTGGCCAAAGTTTTTTCCACTTCATCCAGGGATACAGCCCTAAACGCAGTTAGCTGAGGGTGAGAGATGTTTCCAGTGAGAGTAGTAGACAACGGTGTTGCTGTGGGTTGGCTGACTGGGAGGTGGGAGAGAGGCCAAGATGCGGGAGATTTTGGAGTCGAAGTAAGTTGCCAGTTCATCGCTTCTGCCCAGAGGGGAGCTGTTGGAGGAGGGGGCTGTTGGTATATTCAAAAGCTCTTTGGCGATAAGGTACGACTCTCTCGCCGAATTAGTGGCGTTTTTTTATTCTGGCATCGTAATATGAGGCTTTAGTGAGTTTCAGGGTGGATTTAAAGGTTCTCACTGCCTTACGGTAGGCATCCTTACACGAGTGGAGCCAGTCCTTTCTCCACAGTCGCTCCGCTTTTTTGCATTCTTTGCGGAGGATTCTAAGCTCCTGGCTAAACCAGGGAGCTGATCCTGTCTTTCCGTTTTTGTCCTCACGATTTTTGATGGGTAGGATCGAATCCAGGGAAGTTGAATTAGATGTGCTACACAGCGGAGGCAACCGACGATACATCCGATCTTCACAATGTAATACAACAGTCGTTCCAGCATTCAAAACCTGAAACACTCATAACGTCTCCCAGCAACGACCTAAACATTCCACCTTAAAGCTATACAACAGAGGCCAATATTATCACTGTAGAACATGAGATATAACAATGAGATATAGCCTATCCCCCTTTCTCAATATAAAAAAAACAAACCGGAATAATCAAAGTTACATTACAGTTTAGTAAACAATAAAGACACCTCAAACTATTAACTTATGAAAATGACAAAACAATCAAACGCAATAACGTTTAGGCATTCTTCTCATCCTTGTGCTTCTCCTCAAAGAAACATGACACTCTCCGATCTTACGAGAGAGAGAAAGATCAGCAGTATTACCACCAACCCCTCCATCGCCAAGTGTTTCCTTGACTTTAACCACTTTACCTATATTCCACCAATTGCCACCATTGACCTGTACAGCATTTTTGCCAATGCGAGTGACCCGGACAGGTGGACCAAACTTACACTCCCCTTTTTTAACGTGTGAAGAAGATTTGATACGAACACAATCACCCACATGCACCTTCACCAATCTAACAGAATTCTTCTCATCGAACCACTGCTTTTGTTTAGTTTGGGAATCTTGAACATTATTCCTAACAATGTCCATCAAATTATTGATGTCATGCACCGACTTGATCCATTTGTTCATCCATCCAGGCTTAAAACATGTATTTGCCTTGCGCCCCCTTAATAATTCAAAAGGCGAAATCTTAGTTGTAGAGTGGGGAGTCGTCCTATAAAATCAGAGCATACTATCGATAGATTCTTGTATATTGACATTGGAATGTTTCGCCCATCTAATACATTCCCCCACTACTCTGTTCATACGCTCAACTTGTCCATTCGACTGTGGGTGGTATAATGAACTTCGTACATGCTTAACACTGCAAGATCTTAAACGACTCAAATTCAGAGCTGATAAACTGGGTACCATTATCTGTTACAATCGTCTCCAGAAAACCTTCTTGGATAAACACTTCCTTCAGAAACACAATTACACTGGAAGAAGAAATGTCTCTAACCATTTTCACCTCGGGCCATTTTGACACATAGTCGATCAACACCAAGACAAAACGACACCCATTTTGCATACCTTCTATTGGAACCCTTAATATCTAACCCCAACTTACTCCAAGGAGAAGACGGGCATTCAATTGGAAAGAGAGGAGTCCTCCTAATTTTCAATCCTTTGTCAGAGTTTCTACAGATGGTGCAGACATCTACAACCTCACTGATATCCGCATCCATGCATGGCCACCAAAAACAATCACGGACTATCCGCTTAGTAAGGGTTGAACCTAGATGTCCCTCATGGGCTCTAAGAATGATATTCTTCCTCATACTAAGTGGAGGAATGAGTCTTTCCGCACGAACCAAAACACAGCCTTCAATAGAGATTTCAGATTGCACCTTCCAATACGGTTGCAAGTAATGTGGCAAGGTGCCCTCCCTCGGCCAACCACTCCTCACATACTCACATACCTGTTGGAGCACTTCATCTTGAGATATTGCCCCTAGCCAACTTTCCTCACTACTAACGCAATGCTGGGAAAGCTCAATCGCAGCAATAAAGCAATCCTCAAAATCCTCATCGTCATCCTCCTTTTCTCTTAAGGAGTCATTCTTACCCGCACCCAAAGGAAATCTAGAAAAAAAAATCTGCTCTTATATTTTTCCCACCAGAAACATGAACCACATCGAATTGGTATTGCATGAGCCGTGAAACCATCCTCACAATCCTAGGTGAACAACATTTGCTTGTTCCAGCGCTGAGGATATTAACCAACGGTTTGTGGTCAGTTTTCAATACAAACCGCCTACCCCAAACATAGGAACGAAATTTCTCGACAGCCCAAAGACAAGACAACAACTCCTTCTCAATCACTGAGTACTGCATTTCTGCATCTCGGAAGACCCTAGATGCAAAAGCAATAGTATTTTTACCATTTCGGGTGTCCTGAGTAACTACACGCCCTAAACCCACTTGACTCGCATCAACAGTAACGCAAGTAGGCAACGAAGGATCATAGGGTTTAAGTGCTTCACTCTTATTAAGAATCTCCTTGACCGTGCCTAAAGCTTCATCATAATGATCTGACCAATTGAAAGGTTCCTTAACAAATAACTAATTGGTCTAACTATTGAGGCATAGTTCGGGACAAATTTGAAATAATATTCCAGTAAACCCAACAATGATTTAACACCTGTTTTGTCCACTGGAACGGGTGCATCAACAATCGCACAACTAGTAAACCCTTTCTAAGCTTGATTCCTTCTCCTGAGATATGATGCCCCAAATACTCAACCTCATCACATAGAAACTTACACTTTTCAGATTTCACCACAACATCATGATCTCTGAAAGTCTCAAAGACCCTTCTCAACACTATGTTATGCGAACTTATGTCCCTAGTATGAATAAGAACATCGTCTTGAAAAACTACAACACCTTTGATTTCCCCCAACATACTTTGCATAACTCGTTGAAAAACTGAAGCCGCCGAGGCCAACCCAAACGGCAGTCGCTTGTATCGGAAAGTTCCCAATGGGGATATGAAAGAAGTAAAATGCCGAGATTCCTCATCCAGCTCAATCTGGTGATAAGCGTTAGCCAGATCTAACTTTGAAAAATACCTCGAACCCCTAACACATGAAAATAGATCATCAATTTTGGGAAGAGGATGCGAGTCCACCCAAATTTCCTTATTGAGGGACCTGAGGTCCACACAGACACGCAACTTCCCACACCTCTTGCGTGCTACGACAAGAGGAGAAAGCCATAAGGACGATTCTGTCGCTTCAATAATCCCCTCCTTACACAAACGCCTTATTTCCACCTCAAGGTCTTCCCTGACACTAAAAGGTACACCCCTCAGTTTGTGTTTAACTGGTAGGGATCCATCCTTTACTATGATACGATGTTTGAACCCTCGAATAGTCCCCAACTCCCCTGAAAAAACAGTGGGAAAACATTGTTCCCATTTGACACTATTCTCAAATTCAGCATCCGACACAATTAGTACTTGCTCAGGACATCCCGGTTTTAAGATCATACCAAACAAACCTTGGTGATACCATCCTAAGATATTCAGCCCTTTCACGGCAACATAGATTTCCCACTAATCACCCTTCCTTTGAAAACCAGGTCATCTTCAAAATACCCTAACAATTCTATTTTACGACCCTCATAGGATACAGGTGAACGATCGGGAGGTAACAAACTTCTCTCTCCCTAAGTTTCTATAAATAATTCCCTGGTTATCCTGGTTATTCTGGCTCCGGAATCTACTAGTAAATTCAACGGTTTGTTACCAACTAAGACTTCGACTACAGGATCCGCGCATTCTACCTCATCGCAAATACCTGAAATATGCTCTGCTTTCTCCGTGATGACAAACCACTTCGGAATCAGATTCATAATCAGACTCTTGAACACAAGAAATGGATCTCTTCTGATCATTAAACTTCTTTTTAAAACAAACCTTTGCAAAATGCCCTATTTTTTTACAGTAACTACATACAATATTTGCTCCTGGACATCTAGTCCCTTTCTGATGTTGCAAATTCCCACATCTAATACACATTTGTTTGACACCTTGAAACTGAACAATATTTTTCTTTGGACCATTTCTTTTAACATCTAGAATTTTACTCTCAGGTTTTGCATTCTCGCTTAGCTTTTGTTTAAAATTAGATGAGACAGAGTTTACTGGATCTGGTAATTTATCTTCCAACTCTTTTAGAGATATTTGCGAAGTTTCAATGCTCTTGGCGATTTTTATGGTTTCATCCAAGTCTGGATTGGAAAGAGAAAAGTTTTTGACGTATCTGTTTGTCGCTACAATGACAGACAAATTGATCTCTAATTAATTGTTCCAAGAATCCTTCAAATTGACAGTCAGAAGCTAATTTTCTTAAAGCAGAAATGTATGTATCGACATTTTTACCGTCTCTTTGCTGCCTCTTAAAAAATTTATGTCGGAGTACCATTAAGCTTGGTTGTTTGTGAAACCTATTTCTAAGTTTGGTTACAGCATCTTGGAACAAATCCATTTCCTCCCCAGGGGCATGTGTAATTTCTGGAAGATGTTTGAATATGGACCTTCCCTCAAAACCAAGAGAACGAAGTAGCAAAAATCTTTTCCGTTCATCGCTGTATCTAGATGCCCCAATGGCACCCAGATAATTTTGAAACGCATCAAACCAAAGTTCCCACCTAACGGGAGGATCACCAGCTGACTCCAGGAAAGAAGGTGGTGGACTAACAGATTGCATGTTTACAAGGCAAGAACAAACATACAATATGCTTTTAAAATTTTCAGAAAACTTTCTCCACTGGCTTTTTCTATAAACCAAACCAAAAAAAACTGAAGTGAAAATTACAAATTAGTAAATAGTATGAGGAAATCTGTATGCAGATCACAGAGTAGATCTGCCCAAAATGGCGTCAGAATGAAGTTATATTTTGCCTTTATAGTGTGTGTGCTAATCACAGTGAAGATCCGCTGAAAATATGTTTAACGTGGAATAAATGTGTGCGAATCACAGTAAAAACTCGCTTAATCCATTTACCTCCAAAATGCTTGTGAAGAAACTAAACCTACTCCGTTGTTTGGCAACAAAAAGAATGCAGATAGACCAGAATGAAGTCAAGTATGTATTATAGTGTGAGCGAATCACAGTGAGGACTCGCTGAACGTGTGTTTAGAATATGTGTGTGCGAATCACAGTGAAGACTCGCGCTCCGTTGCTTGGCAACAAGAAATACAGGTTGTCCGCTTCCACCGTGAGATGTACGTCACAGCATAGTTGAAGCGAAGATTATTGTCGAATCTGTGCGTGTGCAGAGAAAGTTAGGAACACCAATCTCCTCGCACATGCGCAATGGTTTCAGTGCTGGCCGGACTAAAACAACAAAAACCACAAAACGGATCGTGTCGGAGTTTTCCAGTCAGTGAGTCTGAAACAAGTAGGTTTATCCGCTTAAGTACTTGAAGGGTAGAATTCAAATTAGGGTTACAAACGCTCTTACCTCTTGTCTAGTCCTTCAACGGATTACCTTACTATCGCAGAGAAGACGCTGATATTTCAAGTTGTCGAAGCGTGAAATTGACTCATTTTTTAAAGCTCATCTGCTTGCGTGTCGACTCAGAATGAGTACTGCGCGTGTAGTCCGCTTGCGTGTGGATTCTTCTTGATAGCTGTGCAGCCCTAAGATCGTCGCCAATAAATTTGTAGTAAGATCCCAGACAGGGGCAGGTCGTGAAGAGTAGTTTATTAGATGTGCTACACAGCGGAGGCAGCAGACGATACATCCGATCTTCACAATGTAATTCAACAGTTGTTCCAGCATTCAAAACCTGGAACACTCTCATAACGTCTCCCAGCAACTACCTAAACATTCCACCTTAAAGCTATACAACAGAGGCCAATATTATCACTGTAGAACATGAGATACAACAATGAGATTTAACAGGAATCTATAACTAACTAATGTATCTTAGTTTTTCGTTACCGAAGGCAAGTAACTTGTTCATTGGGGGTTTAGGTCCACAGTTTAAGGCATGCTGTTGTGAATGGTTGCAGGGGTTACTTTTATCCTCTTTGGACACATCCTCAGCCAGTGCATACAAAAAAGCTATGTAAAGAATTCGTTAATGACCCAGGACTGTACTCGTTTTATTTCATGGATAAATATCCTAAAGCCCAAAACAATGCTTTTGTTCATTCAGAATGCACTGTCAAGCATGTCAACCCAAATGGGGGCGAAACTACAAAGGAAGTCTGAGGTAAGGAAACCATCCTAAACTTAAATGAGTCTAAATAGGCTGACCTAAACCTATTGCCCATACCTGTATTAAAACGCTTACCTGATTTCTAAAGAGCACCTTTTATGCCCCACCTAAGAACCATTCAGTTACACATTGTAGGATCTTCAGTAACAGTACTGTCTGCTGCATTGCGTGGACCCTGGAACACCTTGTCTGGCTACACCTCCCCTGGAAACAGTAGTATGTAGTCCATTGATGCAATAATAGAAACATGTAAAGGAAGCCTATAGCCTATCCAAAGTATCATTTTGTTCCTGAATGTTTGTGAGGCTGTCATAGGTTAGAGGACTGTGTGTTGCAGTATCTAAAATGCATGATGGTGTAGTTCCAATGTGTACATGAGGATAAAGTAGCCAGGTAGGCTCACACTGCATGAAAAGGTAACCTTTCTCTTCAAGACTCTGGTATGCACCCTTCCTACAATACATTGAACAGACAGTTGCTTTCCTAGGACATTCCCCCCCCCCCCTGCTTTTGAGAGAAGAATCTCAGAACACCTGTGATTTCAAACCTCAACAAAACTTTTTTTTTCTCCCTTTTGGGAAATCATTTTTTTCATGGTTAATTTAGCCTCAAATTGCATTTGTTCATTGTGCTCTTTAATCTTTCCGAATTCTTTTTTTTTTTTTTTTTTTTACTTGGAGTGCCCTCCTTTTTATCTCCCCCACAGTGTTTCTCTTGTGTGAGGTGGGAACAAAATCAGAGGCTCACAAGCTCTGTGTAGTCTGTTTTTTCCTTTACACACCCTGTCAAGGAATGATGTTTGCCAAAAATCTTCATCAAAGGCAATATCTGATGCAGTATCTTTGTCGGAGGGCGATAAATCTTCCAGGCCCTACTGTGACTCCATCGATAATGTTTAAGGCCAAGATCGACGTTGACCATCTCGGTCAACATTCAAGACATGAAAACCATCCTTGTTTTCTTCAGTGTTTCATACACTGGTCACTTTAACCATTCTGAGTTAGTACACTCAGACCTACCTTCACTGGATAGACAGATTGCCTCTTCCTTATTGAAGACTGAATTTGAAACTTGCACTGTTTGTCATTCAGGAATGGCTACATCTGATTAGTTTCCTTTAAGGCATCGACCTACTTGAGAATCCACCTCCTAGCCCTCCAAAAACATCACTAATTCGTCAACTGTCCATATTAAGTAAGGACGTTTACTACTATTAAAGTGGGCAATGGTCAGTCTCAACAATTCTAGACATGTTTGGTCAGCAGAGTTCTTAAGGAAAAATTCAGGATGCTATCATTTCCTCAGATTTTCCCACACCTTAAAAAGGACTATTGTCTTTGTGCCCCTCCCCAATATGCCTATTTTTCACATTCCAATCTCAATTCATGAAATTATTCCTAAGAATCTTGGTGGGGAAAAAATCATTACAAATATAATCTTCCCTTCGCACTAAAGTCAGGTTCTTGAACTGTATCAAAATGTACTCAAAATAAAAACTACTTCGATTGTAAACTTACTGAAAAAGCTAGGCTTACTGATGAATATGGACATATCAATAAAACCATCTCGGTTTATAATATACCTAGGAGCAATGCTAGAGGCAAGTGAAAGTGTGCCTTTCGGAGGAGTGCGCTCAACCCTGCAAGAGTGTCATCACCTGAGAAGTACTTCCATTACGTTGGCTTGCTAAATGTAATCCCTTCTAAGATCCAAGACATCATGCTCCTACATAGTTCTTAATGTTTTTCTTCATTTGGCTTCTTCAGCAGCGTCTTGAATATCAGTAGCCCCAGAACACAAGCAATTGGGAAGACACTTTCCAGCTAATATCACACTCCTAAATACTGATTGGGTGATGCAACAAGAACAATCGCTGGAAGGGGTGATTTTTCAAAATGATCCGGCACATTGCAGTAACAAATACATCTTTAACAGGTTAAAAAGCCCAGCTGACAATGAAAGGCCTTTGGAGACCGACAGAACGTCAGTTAAACAACTAAAGAGTGACAAGGGAAAAAGAAGGAGCAAAAAGACACGGGCAAAAACCAAAAGGATTTGTTAAAAGAACCCTCACTCACCAACCTAGTTGGTGACATGCTTCATCATCGGGTTCCCACCAGAGAGGCCGAGTGCCTCTCTGGTGTGCTACAACGCCTGAATTACAGCGGAGCTGGTTTTTTGAATGTGGAGGGGAGTGGAATTAAAAGGTAAATGGTTTTAACCATCAACTTATTTAATGTCGGCAAACCAAAGACCAATAAAAACGTGAATTGGGCAAGTTCTGGCTTGTTAGGTTAACCAGAGCTTAACCAATTAGTGATAAGGTCGACATGACATGTTTCTGCTTAAATTTGCCCAATTGGCTAAGCTTTCATCAGGACCACAAGGGTCTCCACGGCGGTATGCGCACGCTAAGGCGCACCCTAACCTGTGGAGATCAAAATGGTAAAACTCATGGTTTTACCGAATCGCCATCCTAGTATTTCCGGGGCTATAAAAGTTTAAGTACTCGATGTTACTAACATCATGGGTCCGGGAGGGGGGTAGTGAGCTATAGTTTTTCCATGCTCGCACACTCCTGCAGTCAGCCTCGATCTGTCCTCCTCGGCCCGGATGGCGATTCGGTAAAACCGTGAGTTTTACCATTTTGATCTCCACAGGTTAGGGTGCGCCTTAGCGTGCGCATACCGCCGTGGAGACCCTTGTGGTCCTGATGAAAGCTTAGCCAATTGGGCAAATTTAAGCAGAAACATGTCATGTCGACCTTATCACTAATTGGTTAAGCTCTGGTTAACCTAACAAGCCAGAACTTGCCCAATTCACGTTTTTATTGGTCTTTGGTTTGCCGACATTAAATAAGTTGATGGTTAAAACCATTTACCTTTTAATTCCACTCCCCTCCACATTCAAAAAACCAGCTCCGCTGTAATTCAGGCGTAGCACACCAGAGAGGCACTCGGCCTCTCTGGTGGGAACCCGATGATGAAGCATGTCACCAACTAGGTTGGTGAGTGAGGGTTCTTTTAACAAATCCTTTTGGTTTTTGCCCGTGTCTTTTTGCTCCTTCTTTTTCCCTTGTCACTCTTTAGTTGTTTAACTGATTTAACCCTGGGGGAACAAGAGTGATATTCCCTCACCCTCTTAGTGTTTTTGGAGACCGACAGAACGTACCACATACATTTTCTTGAAATGAAAGTTCTACATCTAGCTGTGGAAGCATTCGTTCCATCGGTAACTTTAAAATGCCACCACCAGGCAGTATATTAACAAGGGGGGGAAGCAGGTCAAAACCACTTTCTCTACAAGCACAATTTGTGGCATTGGGCTGTAGAATCACAATGATGCCATGCATATTCCAGGATTTCGGATTCAAGAAGCAGACTTCCTCAGCAGAACTCTCAATCGACTACAAAATGGTCCTCAACTACAAAATGGTGGAAGAAATAATCTAAGAATGGGGAATCCATCACTAGAATTATTTGCTGTGGTAAAATCAAGAGGGAGAGATTGCCGATCCAGGGGTCCAGAACTGTATTCCATTTGCCTTGCCCTTTTGATCCTGTGGTCAGGTCCATTTGTCTATGCTCTCCCACTGATCCCATTAAAACATTTAGTGACTGTCGAGCAACGCAGTTAGCAGGTACGAAACAAAATACTAGTTGCACCAGTTTGTCCGAGTGATAAATCCAGAAGGCCTGGATACCACCATAGTCTCATTCAACATAGGAGATTACCGTACAGACCAGAATTGCTGGCCAGACTTCACTTCCAAATCCAACATCTAAGCCTACTATCCTTGAATTTGGTTGCATGGCTCTGGAAGTCTGATAATATGGACATATGAACCTGCCATCAGAATGTATGGAAAATCTAAAAGAAGCAAAATGTCCCCCAGCAGGATGTTACTATGCTTTTAAAAAGGAAGAGCTTTTGGGTCTCGTGCCTTGACCAGGAGCATGCCCCTATTGAAAAGAAGTAATTCTACCCTATTTGCTTTTTGTAGAAAAGTCCAAATTACAGATATCCTTCATAAAGGTACATTTAGGTGATATAACAGCCTACAGTCAGTTGTTCCCCCCCCCCCCCCCCCCCCCCCCCAATAAGGAGACCATCTCTTGTTTAGGAGCGCAACCTAGTCCTCTCTACATTAATAGGTCCACTGTTTGGACCCCTACATAGAGATGTATTGCAGCACCTTTTGTGAAAGACCATTTTCTTTATTGCAATGACATTTGCTGATAGTCTATAGTTCACTAATTGTTTGTGTAGGACGAGCCTTTAACTATTTTTCACTCCAGTATTTGTTTTGAGAACTCATCCTTTCCTATCAAAGGTGGTGTCTGATTTTTCTCATCAATTACGCTCCTAACTTGTTTTTTAATTAACTCCGCTACATCAGTAGAGAGAACACTGCATTTACGAGATGTTAGGAGTGTTAAGATTTTTCCTGGAACTAAGAACATCTGAAAAGAAAACTATTCAACTATTAGCATTTCAGACAAGGTTTAGCTACTTCTAAACAATCCTTTGCAACGTGGATAGAAGCATATGTATGTTTGTAATATTGCAAATAGATATTATCTGGTAAATCCAAGGACCATTGCATCTAAAGAAAAGCAGCTTGGGTTAGGAATGCCCACATCACTGAAATCTATGGATCTGCCACATGGAGATAATGTGCATTTATTCACTAAGCACTGCTGCCTAGACTGATACTCGTACAGAAGCCAAAATAGGCTAGGAAACCATCGGAACTGTTTTCTAGTGTATTCCCTCCCCATTATAACCCTCCTGGTCTGCAAGTATTTAATCGTTTTGTTTTCTGCCTAAAAGCTAATCTATCCATCCGAAGGTAGCAGGGATGTTATAGCTAGGCTCACCACTTACTTTTTTCTCATCCGTCAATCAGAAATAAACCGGACAATACTCTAACAACAAAGCTACATCTGACATTCCTTCTTTGATTACACTACTACTAATCTTAACAAGTGCTGCAACTACACTTAAACATTGCAATTTGTGGATAGTTACTGCATTCGCTAAAGGCACTGTGATCGACTTTCGCTGTATATGCAAGTCTTTCACAAGTAGGAAACATACAATACAGCTACCAATCTGCTTAACTTCACAAACATCAAATGTTATGGCTAAGTATTCCACACCATTTCTGTTTGGATAATTAATACATTTAATTACCTTACCCATTGTGCCATTCACTAGCCCTTCTTCAACATTTAAATTGCGACGTAAGATTACACAACAGTTTTTACAGCTATGTATCTATTTTTCTAATCCTGCAGTTTTTGACAAACCTTTCTAAACTCCAATTTTGATTGCAGTTTTTCTGTTAGTAGCACTGTAACTCCTTTATTTTCCATCTTATCATTTGCTCAAATTTCGATCTTTTCCCAGTTGCAATAGTTCATTGAATTTTACTACACTCCTCAAGAGTTGACATCAAACAAACTTCTCTTTCTTAAGACAATTATACAAATTACTTGGAAACAGGCTTTTGATGAGACTGGTTTCTAATAGTCTTTCCCTCTTTTGTGAGGACTCCCACTCATGACCTTTAGTATATCTCCATAATGCATAATCTGATACTCGGTGCACATTTTGGATTAACTCTTTATATTAAATTTTGCCAAATGTTTACAATATTTCCTAGAGAATTCCTAGTTTCATTATGTAGTAATTTCTTGATTGCTGTTGGCTGTTTTACTGGAGTTAGTTGTAGCTGGTCTTCAAAGACTTTTGTGTTTATTTGCTGCATTCTTAAATCTATAAAAGCTAGCATTGGGTTAGACACCATGCTGATTTCATCAATAATTAGTTGCTTTAATGTATTTTAATACTCTTGCAACTTCATGACAGGCATCACCAGATAATTTGTTGTATTGTAATTTGTTGTCCTGTTCAACAGGCAGCATTAATAATCGATGCAGGGTAACTTTTAATATTAAGTGCAGCTAGGCCCATTGGTGCAGTAACCACACATGACAAATTGAAATCTGTTGTCTACTAGAGATAACTTGTCCGTTCCTCAAGATACTTTTTCCAGCTTGACCACTTATGTACAGTAGAACTTGTTTATATGTAGAAAATGCACACATTTTTTCTCATACAGTAATACGTGTTCTACTTTGTCTTTAAAAATTTCTTTCTGATCTGTATTCAATTGCTGTATTAGTTCTAGATACAGTTTCCTGTTGTACTTGCTACATTGCATTCTCCACCTATTGCAGCTTCTATTTGAATGAATGGCTGTCCACTTTACAGGTGCTGAACTTTGGCTGCTCTGAAAGCTCTTATGCTATCTCAGCAAGCAATTTTTTTTGTTCAACCCCCACTCTCAACATTTGAAGATGTACTGGAAACACAGACCACTCAATGGTGACGTTCATGTTGTTGAATGAGTCTTTGTAACAGTCAAATTCTCCAAATAGCTCGCTTTCAGTTCACTATGACTTGAACAACTGTAACAATCCTAAATAGAAAAATACTTGTCTGGAGTTTGGCACCTTGGCTTTCAATGGCAAATTTCCGTTGTTTAGTCTAACCAAACATCCATTACATTTAACTATAGCAAATATTCCTTCTGTGTTTTCACTGACATTATTTGTGATTGTATAATGTTGAAAGCATTTCATAGACCCATCCTTTCCAGATGAGAACTTCTTCTTGGATAGTACGCTTCCTGCATGTTACTCTTCAGAATATCTGTACTGTGTGGCTCGTGTTCTGCAAGATATTGGATTTCAGGGAAAATACTTCAGTACTCTGTTACGAGTATTAGCAAACCCTAAGCACACCCATAGAACTCTTCTAGATTTGAAAAAAAAACTAGCTGAGCTTAACCTGTCTATGCATTCATAACAGCCTATCTCTCTGAGACCGCATTTCCAAACTAAACTACAATTTCTTTGGAAGACTCTTTTCTACTGAAATCTTCTCCCACCTCTCAGATTTTTCTGACTGTTGTGTAAGGTGTGACGTACAGAGCAACAGCAATTGAGTTGTCTGTACTTGGAGGCCTCTGTCCTTAGGTTGTATGTACTTTTCGATGATTTTCTTGTAAGTGTATGTCTGACTGTAGACAAACTTAACTTTCTTGTTAGATGACAGGTCTTGGGAATCCAAAAAGACCATGTATAAAATTTCCGTTTTGCTCTGTATTTTCCATGACAGTATGTTTTTTTGCATCTATGTCTTTGGAATCGTAGAACTTATTGTCTTAATAATTTGTCACCACTCTTCTTTGGGATGGAGCAACTTACATACTCTCAATAAAAGACAACTCAGACTCATCACTGACTGTTCCAAACTTTGGGGCATCTTTTACCCACAACAGCATGTGAATATGGGGAACACCTCTGGCTTGGTACTCTTTATGCCAAAAGAAATCAGTCATTTCACCAAGAGGAGGTTTTTTGTACAAGATAAAAGCCATCATTGCTTGAAATCTGTGATGAAAATATCTGCAAACATGCATGGTCTAGTGTGCACAGTTCTCCTAGCATCTTCAGATGAATACCTTTCTATATTTGAATTTGCCTTCTGCAAGAATTCTAGCAGGTCATACCATGCATACTCAGCACAACTTAGCATCAGAAACCAAGTAGCACTTGAGTTCCTCATGACGCCGATATAATATTAATTAGTCCCACGTTGACATGTCATTAGGTTTATTAAATTGTGTTCCAAGTGCTCAGCCTTTCCTTTAACTTTCTCCAGAAATTCTCTTGCGGACATATTCTGCAAATTAATTTTTGTTTTTAAAATGGGATTCATAGCATATGAGAATGCCGGACAAATCACTCAAATAGTTGGTGGAACAAATACAGAATACCCTTATGAAATTTAGGGTCTTCTGAATAAAGCTGCAGGTATTTGCAGAGGCTGGTCGTCATACCTGCCTTCTATTCCAGTGGGAAACCTAGAGCTTCTAGACATGTCTCCCAAACCCTTAAGGGAGCTCCTTTCGCCTTCTTTAATTGAAACCGATCAATGGCATCACAAATCACCTCTTTAGAATGCAACGGGTGGATACTATAATATTCTTAAATTTCTTCTGCTCTGATCCACCTTCTCAATCTGACCTTCTGATGGAAATGTCTGATCCTCCATATGTGTGATATCTGCAGGCTTTCTACATTTCTATAGAAAACATTTTGTACCGGATATAGTTACTTTTTTTAACGTTGGTTACATCTACTAACTCCAGCTGAATCTGTTTTTTTTTTGTTCAAGGCACACCATTTACAAGAAGTGCAAGTCCTTCAAAATCTCTTTCTACCCCCTACAGTTTCAATATTTTTCTTGACATCTGATGATAAATACACTACTCTACCTTTTAGACCTTTCTGCAGCTCTGTTGGTGATAGCTTGCCTGTCGTTGGCTCCATACGGACTTAGTCTGGAATGGATGTATAGTTTAAATATTTGATTCCATTCTTATCTAAACCTTGAAGTACTTCTGGAATAGAAACCAGTTCTAAGGTATGCACAGCTCTAGTAGGCATTTTATTATTTTCTAATATATTGTATCCGTACTTACATATAACTTCCTGTATGGACAGGTCAAAGCCTTCCTCTATGAATCAGTGCAAAGCTACCTTTTGCCAGTTATCATTTTCATTACCACTTTTTAAATACAAGTCAGCAGTCCTTGTTTGAATCTTGTACTGAGTGCGTCGACAACATTTACACACCTACTGTGGTTTTTCAGAGCACACTGTGTTAAATTTTGTAATCTCATCTTCAAAACTATCAACTGTAATGTGTCTTGTTCTGCAACTCCTCCTATTAACAACTCCTCATTCTCCCTAGAGTCCTGCACAGGACCAAAGAAATAAAACTGCACATAATCACAAACCTTTTCTACGTCTGCCACAGTACCATGCAAACGTTCTTTATTCATTTCTCTTAAACATAAAGCAGGAGTTTTCACGTAGTACAGTCTCCTAACTAAAGTGCATTGTTGAGTGGTGTACAGCTAACAAACTGAAATGACAAAATGTGCTTTGGCACACTTTCTTTGATAATCAAGCTAGTGAGTGTCCCTGTAAATTTGTATGCTTTCGAACCTTGCAAGGATTCAATCCTTGTAAAGCACTTATTTTGTGTTTTAATCTTCACCTTGGAAAGATACATAGGAATTTCCTTAAAATATCAATGGATTGCTGTCAAATACTACAAATGCTACTAAAATTTCATTTGTATACAGGTGCTTGATTACGCCTTCCTTGTACCTCTGCTGCAATAACTTGTTCTATATTCCTAAGTACCATCACCTTTTTTGTTGTAGGGCTGTGTTTCTTCATTTCATAACTTCCTTTTCGATTGATAGCATGAACTGATCTATTATCCTGGAGATAGCTTTTTTCATTAAAGAAAGGCTCGGTGCTAGAAGTATGTATCCATTCTCCACTAAAAACTGTACAAAAGTTACTTCTATTTACTAATCTTTTTTTCTGGTTTGGTCTCCTCGTACAAAACACCATTTTGTTAGGAGTCTTCCTTCTATTTATAATCAAAATGAAAAGTTTCCTCTTTAAAGCAAAGTCCTGATCAACTACTCTCTCAACTTGTTCTTTCTGTTTCAGTGCCTCTCTCCTATACTTCTTCATAGTTCTCTGTAGATTTATAATTACTCTACTACGCAACATCCTGGCTCTGATTTCCTTTAAACTGCTTCTGTCTCGTGGTTAACAGGAAAGTTGCATTCTTTCCTGTTCTTCCAATGTACACTTTGTCCACTGTTCTTCTTTCTCAGTTTGAATTTTATTTGCATTATTTTGTAATCTTTGCAAATAACCATATATATTTTTAAGAAAGGACTTTATCCTCTGCGTTTTTTTTTTGTTTTTTTTACCACTTTTTCTGCATTTTGCCCCTCTGTCTCAGTTCTGCATAGATACTGTAACGGCTTCTGTTGCTTTTTCCTCTGAATTTTGTAGGCGTTCTAACCGTCTAGTTATATAGATATTATCCTTTCAAAAAAAATAAGTATATTGTAATTTTTTTATCTAGCCAACATTCCAACTACTTTACTACTGACTTGCACATAATACAGAAACCGCTTTTGTTATGTTGCAGTTTAAAATCTGCAGAGGAACCTAGCTACATAACTACAGGCACTTACTCCAATGTAATACAAGGAGCTCTAGAGGGAATCTACATGCCAGGCCAGCCCCCAATCAACAAGTAATCAAGCAAAAAGACCTGGCACTCTCTTGAGCACTTTCAACAATTTATGTAATAAATATGTAGGATCACTGTAGGGCGATAATAATATCTTCCCTCTAATTGGGTAGTTCTTTTCCTGAATTCTAACCTGATTCCCCTGTGCCTCAATACTCCATTTTAAAACTCCCACCGCGGGGAAAACAGTCTATAATCAGATCACTCAACACACATCACTTGGGTGTGTGTGCATGCCACAAACATTTTTCAAAAGGTGTGGAGAAAGTATCTCACGTGTGCACCACCAGAGGAGCTACTGGCAGGTTCTCACCAGCTCGCCCACGTACTTATCATCATCATTGATAACTTTCTCATGAAGATGAAATACGTGTCCAGTGCAGAAAAAGTGTGAATTAAGCAAAAGAGAGAAATACAAGACCCCAAGAAAGATGAGACACCAGACGTCTCCATTAAAATGGAGTGCAACTCACATACACACTCGTAACTCTTTCATCCAAAAACGTGAGTTGACTCAATATTAAAAACAGTATGTTGCTAACCACTTTAAGGATGGCCAACATGTTTCATTGCCTTTTCAACAGTTACGGCAAATTCGTCAGGGCAACCGAGGTCAACGATCACCTCCCTGGACATCTATACATAAATCACGAGTGACTGACAAACATAAAAAGAAAGAAGATAGACTGGTAAGTCACGAGAAACACCACCAATTTCATTCAATTGTCTCAGTACAGGTAGTTATAAATCAAGAACTGTACTGCCTTTGTAGCCACAAGTCCTTTTTGTGAGAAAGTGTCTCTGTATATACTGTTCCCAAATAGGTACAGGGTGTACAGAGTCTCCAGAGGTTTGGCAGAGGCTAAAGGTAGATATAACCTTACTCTCTAAAGTGGTAGCTTGGTGGAGTAGTAAGGCAGTATCAGGACAGTGTAAAGCATTTGTTGCACACAGTCAGCAAATGGTCTCACACACTCAATAACTGAACTCTAGGCCAATGATTTATATATAAAAAAATATATGCTTGTTTTATTTTAGAACCAACAATAGGTATTAAAATATACTTTCTCAGAATGAGATGCTTTATATAAATACTTTTGCAATATGCAATTGACTTTTGTAGAAAGTTACAAGTGGTTGCAATAGGCAACACAATAATGCATTGAGTTCAATGGAAGTTTCAAGTTATTTGCAACAGATTACTTTTAGGATTACTTTTGGAATTCCAGGACTGGATCCTAGATTCAGTCCTGGGTCAGTACTTGGAAACAAGTGATAAAAGTCGACTTAATTACTGTGATGATTTTTAGACTATTTAGCTATTTTAAAAGTTGACACTTAGAAAATATTTCATAGAAAACAGTCAATGATTCCCTATGGCAGAAAATTCAAGTTGCAGGTATAGTAGGTTCTCGTTACTTTTGTAATCCAGTACTGGGTGCCTAGACTCAGTACTGGGACCTTTATCCAAAACAGGTAAGTAATTACGTTCTCAGAAATTATACGATTTTTTAAGAATATTTAAAGTTTGCAGAAATTGACACTTGGAAGAAATTTCACAGAAAATCTGTCAATTATTTCCTATGGGAGAAAATTGAGTTACTGGTAAGTACAGTTGTAAGTATTTTTCAGAGTCAGTGCTGGGCACCAAGATCCAGCACTGGGAGCTCACCTAATAGCAGGTGAGTGTTTTCGTTACTCGGCTGATTTTTGGTAAATATTTTAAGTTTTGCAAAGACCACACTTAGAAGAAATTTCAGGAAAAACTAGTCAATGTTACCCGATGGAGAAAATTGAGTTACCGGTTTAAAGGTAAGTACTTGACTGGCAGAGTTAAGGTTCTGGGCATAGACTCCGGGGTCTCCCAGGGTCAGGTAGGTACAGTTGGTTCACCCTCAGCGGCACAGGGGCAGCTGGGTGCAGAGAGAGTTAGGCCCAATGTTATCCTATGAGAGGCAGGGGGGCATGGTTGGTGGCAGCTGACTAGCAGGCCACGCGGCTGTGGGAGCTGGGCTCCTGGTCACTTACTCAGGGCAAGTGGGGAAGTAGATAGGTGTAGAGGTTGCACTACCAGGGCCACTCGGGCAGCTGGGTGCAGGGTGCTTTTTAGTCTTCGGCGCTCAATTGATTTCAATGGGAAAGCTCCGGTTTAGAAAAAGACTGCAAGCTCGGGCGTGAAGATTCTTCAGTTGCCACCACCACTTCGAGAGGTAAGTTGGGTAGTTGGAGGATAGGTATGTACCCTGGGATTTGGGCACAGGGGGCCGCGGGGCACCGGGTGCAGGGGTGCCTTTTGGTGTCGGAAATCTTACCCTCTGTTGATCGCGGTTGGGGGGGGGCACCTGGTTCTGAGGCTGCAGGCTTCTTCAGGAGCGTCGAGGGCAGTCCTTGGGTGCCGGACTCGGGGCACAGTTGCCGTGGGGTTGTCCTCGTGGTCTTTGTTCACTCCGGAACAGGCCAGGCTTTGCGGGTGCAGAGTGTGAAGGTTTCGCGGTTCTGGGCTGATGCCAGGGATTAGAGGTAGATTTTGAGTAGAGCCTCTACTCATGGGAGGCTTAGAGCCAAGAGGTAGCCAGGTCCTCCAGGGTTTGTGAGGTTGCTGGCCACAAGAGATGCCGGGTTGGAGCAGGAGTAGGTTCAAGGTTTGACAGGCCGGTAGGGCTGGGGCCAAAGCAGTTGGTGTCTTCCTCTTCTTAGCAGCTGCAGGGCAGATCTTCTTTCTTCTAGCTCTTCTTCGGAATCTGGGGGAAGGAAGGTTCAGGGTGCATCTAAATACTAGATTTAGGGGCATTACAGGTAGGTGAAGGGCAGGGACCAATGGGTCCCTGTCTTGGGGTGGGTACACCCCCTATCCTGCCTATCTCCTGTGGGAGGGGGGCAGTAGCCTAGTCCTGATTAGGCAGGGCTTCCCGTCTTCAAGATGGTGAGTGCCCAAAGATGTGCTTCACCTCGCCCCCCCTTCCCCCCCCATCGGAGGGTGTGGGGTTGGCAGGCTGGCACGTCCCCTGTCCTTATTTGGGGTTTCCGGCCATGCTTCCTGCCAGAGTGGGGGGAGGGGTTGCAGTGGCCTGGGGAAGCTCACAGAGGCAGCATGCCTTTGAGGCTTCCCCCCTGCCCATCCTGGGGGAGGAGATATAGCACCTCACCCAGGATGTGCATTGTTGCACACCCAGGAGATCAGGGGCTCTCCTACCCAGGGGTCCAGCAACATGTCTGCTGTGTGGCAGCCTCTCAGTCCAGACGTGGATTGTAGGTTAGGTTTCAGGGGGCATCTCTAAGATGCCCTCTGGGGTGCTTGGTACATTAAATCCCACACTGGCATCAGTGTGGGTTTAATGTGCTGAGAAGTTTGATACCAAACTTCTCAGCCTTCAGTGTTGCCATTATGGTGCTGTGGAGTTCGTGTTTGACGAGCTCTCAGCACCGTGTACTCTTAAATGGCAGCACTGCACTTACAGTGCCCAGGAATGGACCTGGGCACTGTAGGGGCACAGGGCTCCTGTGCCCACACCACTGGCATAGGGCACCCAGCTAGAGGGGTGGCTGATGTAAGCCAGGGCAGTGTAGGTGGTGGGCATGGCACACAGGGATGTGTGCTATGTCGACTCTTTGTTTTGTCTTGTACCCAGACACTCAGCCTGCAAGGGCAGTGTGTGTGTTAGGGTACAGGGCCTCTAAGGGTGGCACAATGGGTGCTGCAGCCCTTAGAGGCCTTCCCTGGTCACAAGGCCCTGGGTACCAGGGGCGTACATGTGGCCTGGGTTTTAGGTTTTTAGGAAAGGAACATAGGCCCTGGGCACCTGATTGGCAGGAGTCCAGGGTACAGTCAAAGTACATTCAGCAAAACGTGGGGGCATACCATGCAAGAAAGATGGCACTTTCTCACACTTTTGTATAGGCAAACTATTAATATTTACCTAGTGAGAGCCATGGGCCCACATACCAGCTCTCACACAACTGTAGGGGATGGTGTATTATTTACACTTTTCTTCCCCTTACAAGCACCTTTGTTGCTTGCCGCTTCACCTGTTGAGACCGACACAAAACGCGAATACATTCAGCACTGTGTTCACAATCAAACATAAAATCGTCCATATTTTGGTCGTGGAGTTCACTCCAGATTCAATACACGATGTACCTCCGTAATCACTCTTAATCAAAAATGTATTTCTCAAGAACGGGGGAATTGTCTTCACGCATACACTCCCCTTGTTTTATACTGCTATACACGATAAAAATCAATTCAACACGGCTGCCACCCAAACTGGAATGCCGTTTCCATCTCTCCACTTACGCCAGACTACCGAATATGGTTTAGTCGTGTCTCCCTACTCGTAACAATGACATTCCGTGGCACTTTGTTACCGCCAAGCCACAAACCAATTCTACTCCAGACACTCATCCACCAAAAAAATAATAATCAAAGGACGGTATCTCCACTGACATTCAATCTTAATTATTCAAATCCTGTCGCAAACACAACACCAGCCCACATACACTCACCGTTTTGAATGCAGCACAGCGCGGTTAATCGTCCAGGCGTCTCCCTGATCTGTGAACGCCATCTATTTCAACCAAAACGCAACCGTCATCTGCCTTGCGTCCTGTGCGGCTGGCGGTCACATGGTTGCTATCCAGAACGTCATACAAGCTTCAAAACCGCCGCCGCCATTAACCTACCAATTTGTTAATGCGCAGAAGTTTGTCACAGCCATAGAGAACTCTGCTCATATTCTCCCCACGGGCAGTGTTAACATTTTTAACAAACCGCGACACAAGAGGTGGTCAAGTCCAAAACTAATTTGTATATTATCATATTTTTCACAAAGAAACTCACGATAGTATTGACTGTCAGCCCTCGCTATAATTAAAATGGTGTTTATACAGATATATCCTGACCATACAGAACCAAAACCAGTTGTCCAAAGTCTCTAGACAACATTAAATGGTCCTTGACACTGTCTTACAACAATCAGTGCTGCTAGCAACCATATTATTAGACTTCATGGAATAATCATTAATCTGGTGTATTACACCCATCAAAGCTCTTAACAACCAGATTGTAATAGCACGTTACAGGGGCATGAAGGGTTCACCTTACTACTCCCTACCACATATCACATCGATCTAACGTAGGTAAACAACGGCAATAACTAGTGAGTTTGTAGTCTAGTGTAATGCCTCACAACCACACCAGAGTGCCTATCGGACCACAGTCTGCCGAAGATTTTTACTCCTTGTCAAAGGAGTGAGTACTTAACAGGCATACCATAACTGGACACAAAGGTGCCCCACCTCACTTTATACTCAGGAAGTCTAACAATCACTGTCTGCTAATTCTGTTCCACTCAATTTGGTCATTAAGACCAATCTGGTCCGCCTTCTCGGAGTAAATCCAGCGAGCCTCTTTCATAGCAAGTAGTTGCTCCACATTGTTGGAATCACCCACTACCTTTTCTAGAACCACCCACTTCACTGCTCTGTGGTTATGTTGATTTTCTCTGTAGTGTTGCATCAGCCTAGTGGTCAATTTTCCGGTTTTGATAGTGCTGAGATGTTCTTGCACCCTGACCTTAATTTTCCGAGTAGTCAGGCAGATATAATGTAGCCCGCATTGGCATGTCAGTGTATAAATCACATTCACAGAGTTGCAATTGCTGAACTGATTAAGGTGCCATGTTTTTACGTTCTGAAGTTGCACACTTGTAGCTTTTTCTGTTAAGGCACACACCGAGTATCCCCCCACACTGGTAGTGCCCAGATGGAATAGAGGTATTTACAATTTGCTGCACAGGCCTCGTATGGACAAGTCTGTCCTTTAAATTCTATGCGCGCTTAAAAGCAAACCTCGGTTGCGGCATTTGATATTCAGAGGTAGACAACAAAGACCAATGCTTTCTTATAGCCTGACGGATCTTTGTAGACAGGGGGGTCATAAGTCAGTATGACTGGCAAGCATTCACTCGATTCTTTCCTATTCCTTTCAAGGAGGGCTGCCCGCGGAATGGTATGAGCCCTCTTACGAGCTCTTTTGACAATCCGCCTGGGATACGCACATTGCACCCGCCTCTCAGTGAGGCTTTCCGATTGTTGCAAGTAATCAACCGTAGAAGAAGAATTCCGCCGATTTCGAAGGAATCGCCCCACCGGGAGGTTATTCCTCCATGCCCTAGGATGAAAAGATTGATAATGCAACAATGAGTTCTCAGTCGGTTTCTGATGCACACTTGAAGTAAGCTTGTTATTAACTCCAATGTCTAAATCAAGATATGTAGCCTTCTCTTTTATTTATTTATTATTATTTTTTTTGCATAGTTTTATATAGTGCGAACTTGACCCGAATCCAGTCAGGTATCGAAGCGCTTTACATAGCAACAGTTCCAGTTACATGAGGACACACACTCATTTTTTTTGTTGGGCACAGGGAGATTAAGTGATTTGCCCAGAATCACAGGATGTTCAGCGTCGTTACCGAGACTCGAACCCAGTTCCTCAGGTCCGAGGTTGAGCGCCCTAGCCGTTAGGCCAACTCCTCTTTACTCCTCATTACTTACACTCCATGTGACTTTAAGGCAGTTATCACGACCATTCAGCCAATCCAAAAAATTTATGGAGTTGGCCCTCTGGTCCCGACCATACACACAGCACATCATCAATATACCTCTTCCAGAGGCAAATATGCCAATGGAAGGGGTTAGATGGATGGTACAGATGGTGCTCTTCAAACTGGCCTACATAAATGCATGCCAGGCTTGGCGCAAAAGTTGCGCTCATCGATGTTCCCGATGTCTGCAAATACAGATCATTTTTATAGTAGAAGTAATTCCGGGTAAGGGCGATCTCAACGCACTGCATTACGAAGGACTGGGGAGTATCATAGAACCACTCCTGGGCCCCAAGAGCGTGTGCTGCTGCCACCAGCGTCGCCTCTTTGGGTATACTGGTATATAGTGATTCAATGTCTGTCGTGACTAAGAACTGTTGTGTTGGCTCAAAATCCATGTCCTCGATAATGTTCAAAATATCAGTAGTGTCCTGGACATAGGACGGTTGTCTCCACACTGATTCTCTTAAAAAGAAATCTGAAGACTGTGAAAGGGGCTCTAACACAGAAGAAATCCCCGAAACTATCAGGTGTCCAGGAGTAGTGATGTTGAGCCTTATGAATTTTGGGAAGAACGTAAAATGCCGGTGTTCTGGGCTTTACATTGATTTAAAACATCTGCCTATTTGCTGGTTATCCTTTTCTTTTCTCTTGCTTGTCACACCATGGTTTTAATCCTACTCAAAAGTTCCTGAGCAGGATCTCTGGTCAGTGGTTGAAAGTTTTTCTTGTCTTGTAATAACATTCTGACTTCAATTTCATAGTCCACAGTTTTCGTTAGGATGATCGCCCCTCCTTTGTCAGCCGACTTTATTGTCAGTGCGGAATTATCCTGTAGAGATTTTACTGCTTGCCAATCACTCTGACTCATGTTATTAAGTGTGTTGATTCTGTGATTCCTCCAGCAACTTTATTTCATCCAACACTTTCCTCTCAAATACTAGGACTTCTGGACCAATTGAAGAGCTAGGTGGGCAGAACTGAGATGGATGGTGAAGGGTGGTTGAGAAAGTAGAGGGAGGATCTAGTTCTTTATTCGCAGAAAACTTTGATTTTTATCTTTCTCATAGTCTCTTGTATTTCCACTCTACACTTGAATGGATCATGACGAGGGGTAGGGACGTACCCCGAACCTTTATTTAGCACCCTTAATTCATTAGATGGTCAGTTAACTACGATATTATTCATATCAGGGTCCTGCCTCTGCTCAGGGTTACCCATGGTGAAAACATCTGCCATGTCTGTGCCTGGTTTTCAGGCCCTGCCTCTGCCCCTCGTACCTCCCCCTCTGTTGCCCCTTTGGGTCTGGGCTAAAAAAGAACGTAACAACACTCCCAAGTCCTGATTTGACTGTGACTGGGGGTTAAACCTCACCCTTTGGTCTGGTGCCTGACCCCCTTCTTCCTCCTCACTTGATGTATTGTCAAAGGTCCAATTTTGGGGGGTGCGTCTAGCTTGTACTCAGTCACCCCTCTGATAACCATTCTGTGGTACTTGCTCGTTCCCCTACTGGTAATACTTCTCTTCAGTATAGGGAAAAGCCCACTCATGGTAGTATCTCTAAATTCCTTCTCAAACCTTTTATTTTTTGATTCACCATATTGTTCTTATATTCAATCAAATTGTCCTGTATTCTCTGTAGCTGCTCCTTTGTATCCACGATGGTCGTGTCTGCTTTTATATTCTCCTCTAGCGCCAAAATCTCCTTTAACAAATCCTCACTCAGTCTGTTGGCGGTGTGAATTATCAAATCCAATCCCTGGTGCATTTGTTAGCTAAAAAGCTCCAATCTACACGGAATTGCTTATCCTCTGATTATAGACTGGTTTCCCCGCTGTGGGAGTTTTTAAATTATTGAGTATTGAGGCACAGGGGATCAGGTTAGAATTCATGAAAAGAACTACCCAATTAGGGAGAAGATAAATATCGCCCTACAGTGATCCTACATGTTTATGACATTGTTGAAAGTGCCCAAGAGAGTGCTAGGTCCTTTTTGATTACTTACTTCAATGTACCAAACCACAAAACATAATCTATTAGTTTCCTTTTAATAGTATAGGACCCTCTCCTACAACACATCTGCACCATATCTATTATCCAGTATTGGATCTTTTATAGATTCACATGCTTGAATCATCCCCGCTGTCTAGGTGCGAAAGAAACATACATAATAGTAGTAAAAGTATCCTAAAATGCTATAATGCACTGCACAGTCATGGTAGTAGCCCATCCCTGTACTTTTTGGGGGGGAAAAAAGAACCAAAGTTGAAAGAGTCAATCAGGTTCTAGCACCCTCTAGAACACTCCACAGAGAGGCAAGTCCCTCATTTTCTATCACATGTCACTGGGACAGGGAGTCTCCGAGCGCTGCTCAGTTTTTTTTTTTCTCTTCAATTGTATTTCTGTGAGTCCATGATGTCTGATTCTTTTTTTAAAAAAAAGGATTAATCAGGCCTTGTGGGTCATGTATAAAGAAAAGGATACTTTGAAGATCCCCACAAGGAACGTATTTATTGCCAGTACCCTCTTCATAAGGTAAAGGACTGAAGGCCTTTTCCCTCCAAAACCTTAAAAGACATGGAAGGCAGATTACTTATTTGGCTGGAAAGGCTAAAATCAAAGACCTCTGGGGTGTCTGATAAGGAAGACAGTATTAGTTTTCAGGGGCCAGTCCATCTGACTGAAAAAGGGACAGATCAGAGGAATCCCCTGAGGGACACAAATCTTCCAAAAAAAGAGTCTGAATATACTGCCTCTAAAAAAGGGAAGTTGCCATTCACTTCTGAGGAGAAATCTGTGGTAAAAACTGTCTCTAAGACTGTCTCCAAACAGTATAAGACTCACTCAGTCTGTCTAGACCTTGTTGTTGAAAAAGACAGTCGATGAATAAACCACCTTTGGATTTGGTACCTCAGCAATCCTTGTCGGCGCTTCCATTTTTGACCACTGCGGTCTACAAATGGTGAGGTAGGGGTCATGGAAAATACACCTCTTCAAGTTCTGCCCCCAAGTGCCACCACAAGTATGCTCAACGTGACCCACATGACGTCTGCAACCTCTGCCTGCCCGAAGATCACCAGGACAAGGACTGTGAGGCTTGCGCAGCGTTCCTGCTAAAGACACTAAAAACATGCCGAAATCAAAACCTCCCCGAGACCTGGATTTCTCTAGCGACGAGGAAGAACATGGAGTACCAGCGGAGTTGATGCACGAGGGTTCAGACGTCAAGGTCCTAGAGGGGGGACTCCGAAAAATCCACGCTGAGAAGAAGGCGAAGGATCCGAAAAAGACAGAGAAGGTAAAACACCATAAAGATCCGTCGGAACCGAAGGGCCACGAACATAAGGAGCACAAGGTAGCCCGATGCCGAGCAAGAAAGCGATCGATGGTCAGCCGTAATTAAAAGAACTCCACTGAACCCAACCGAAGGTTACTGGGGAGGAAAAATCACTGAAAATGATGAAACAAAGGGTTGACATTGAACCTGAGAAAAAGGGAACGACCCCACCAAAGACTAACGTCGACGTCGGGAAGAAAAGAAAATCTCTGGCCTCAGACGCCGAGAGGGCTCTCAAGATTGAACAGGAGAAGACTCTAGGAGGAAATGGCAGCGCTCCTACAAAAGAAAAGACTTCGATACCTCATTGAAGGATTTTTGATTCCCAAAGACTCCGGCTGCTGAACCAGAGAACGTCGATGCCGTAGAGGAAGAAGACACCAAAGGTGAGGTACCAGGTTTCTTCGACTCCCCTCCAATACCAGAACCTCGAGACTAAGAACCTGAGGAATACGGAGACATACCTGAAGAGGAGGAAAACTCTGAAATTTTCAAGGATGAGTGGAATGATGACGAAGAGATTTGTAGTTACCTCTCGAAAGCTTCACCTCCAGATGACTGCTTTCTATAATGACATTGTAAAAAGGGCAAAAAATCAATTTGGTGTCCCCTTAGAAGAAGAACAAGCATTTGCAATATAATAGGTCTCGCATTCGTAAAATTTAGAGCTATTGGTGTTGCAAATGATGATTTTTATGTTTTTTGGGTGTGTGGACTAATATCCCAGCAGTAGCATAAGTGCTGTACCACAGGTTGCTACTAGCTGTCACTGTGGAGTTGTAAAGGGACTTCTATTCGCAAGATAAGGTCCTGCGCCTGTAATGAATAAAATTAAATGATTAGAAGCTGAACACAGTTTAGGATGTCCTCAGCATGGCACAGTATGACACAGGGCCTGCAGACCAAGGCTTAGGCGGTACACAGCTGACACAGGGATGCAGAGGCTAGTTTAGGATGTGCTGAGTGGGGCACAGCATGCAGAGCATGGCACAGTGCTTGTAGACAATGGCTTAGGCGAGCACAGCTGGCACAGGGATGCAGAGGCTAGTTTATGATGTGCTGAGCATGGCACAGCACCTGCAGACCATGGCTTAGGCGTGCACAGCTGGCACAGGGATGCAGAGCATGGTTAAGGACGTCATGCGCGCGGTACAGCATAGTACTGGGCCTGCACACCATGGCTGAGGCGGTACACAGTTTTGTAGAGCATGATTCAGGACATGCCGAGCGTGGCACATGACTGCAGATCATGCCAATGAATGTGCTCAGCGTTGCATAGGTCGCAGATCTTGGGTGAGCGTGAGGGAGTGCAGAGACACTGGGTGAGAGTGGGAATCAACAACACACTTGAGCATCGTTTTTCAGTACCATAATACTGTGGGCTCCTTAATGTTAAGGCATCTTGATTCAAAAGATGTGTGCATATAAACTATAGAAAACTTGCTGCACATATCTGCATTATGTATTGGACTGCTTCGCATGAGCACCAGTTACTTTACAGAAGGGCACCTTTGTGGTCAGCGATACAATAGTGCCGCACCTAAAATAAATTCACACGTATTTCTTTCTTAAAAATCGGTTCCAATTAAGCTTTCTATGCAAATTCGTACAATGAATAGTTTGTGCACTGTAATGCGCACGAAGTACTGTCGGCCCGATGCGATTCCTCATTTAACGCAGATGTAGTATTCGGACTCCAAGGATTCCCTGTGTCTGTCCCTTCCTCCTCCTCCAGAAACCATAAATCACCCTGGCAGGTAGCTGGGAAGCAGCTGCTAATGATAGTTTTGCTCTGGAGTATAGGAAGTCATCCTTTAACCCCGCCTGCTGTTGTTTGTGTCAGACTGGTGACAAAAGAACCAAGCATTTGCAATGCAATAGGTCTTGCATCCCTGAAAGTTTGAGCCATTGGCACTGCAAATAATAATGCAACGCCAATAGCGCAAACTTTCAGTAATGCTTTTTTTGGGGGGAGGGGGGGGCGCGATAAGAGTAAGTGATTTGAGCAGAATCACAGGACGTCGAGTGTCCCTGCCGAGACTCGAAGCCCGTTCTCCAGCTTTGAGGTCAACTGCTCTAGCAGTTAGGCCAAATTCTCCTACAACTTCAAAGATATTCCAAGACAACCCTTTAGCTCCATGTTCAAAACCAGTTAGATGCTTACCAACATATAGGCGATCTTTGAGGCACCAACTGAATATCAATCTTAAAGCAACAATGTTAAAATGAATAACATAAGCCTGCTTTTTAAAATATCACATTAACGTTGATTCAACAAGTGAAAGGGGGTGTCACGGGTTTTAGATGCAGATCACGTTCCACTGCTCTAGCGACATCTACAATGGCTTAAAAATGACGTATTTGTGAATTTCTTGTCACATCATCATCTGTGGTACACTGCACCAGGCACACATTTAATGACTGCAAAATGTGCAGGCAGCAAATTGTGAAATGTGGGGAGTTTTTTTAATGACCCTGACAAACGCAAATAACGTCGGGCTGCTGTGTAGCAATACATTTTCTTAAAAAGTAATTGTCACGTTTAAAATGTAATTGTACGCATGGAAAAAGAAGCTTCGCAGTTTCTTCAAGTCTCGTTGCCAAGAATTTTTGGTCATTTGTGAGACTGGCTGCATTCGTGTAATTTGTCTTGTTTTAAAGAACAGGCCTTTTTTCCTGTTTACATCAGCTGAGAATATTTTAGCCACATTTATAGTTGCGCTGCAAATAAATAAAAAATAAAGCTGTCTCCATTACTAAAGCTGACGTCTCACCAGTGCTGTTGCATCGCGCTTTCACTTTAATGAAAAAGACAGTGCTTACCAACTAATGAAGGAGACAGTGTAACGCCACAAGCAAAAGATCCAGTCCTGATGGGTGGTCACAAAAGGAGACCGGGCGGTAACAAGGAGGGACTAAGAAGCTTCATTATCAATCAGAAGCCAGTGTTTACCATGGACAATGACACTAGTCAATGTAAAATATGGGCGGGCTTCCACATCTAACCCTACTACAGCATGCCTGGCAGAGTGAGCAGCGCATGTGCTGCAACACTAGGCTCGACCTAGAAAGGGGACACCTTTTTTCTAGAAACCCTGGCACCAGCTACAAAAGGAACACAATACTTTCCAATGCTGCCCAGTATTCTGGATCAAGGCAAAGAAGCCTTCAAGGAGCCAGCCTCCAGCAAACTGGTAACCCCCAGAGTGGAGAAAAAGTATAAACCCTCCTCAATGGACCCTAAATATATTCAGGGAAGTACAATACCAGACTCAATTATTGTCACCACAGCCAGGAGGAGAGCAAATGCAGTCTCCAACACCGGGCCTCTACCAGAAAAGGAAAGCAAGAGGATGAATATGGTGGGGAGAAGGAAAGAAAAGGAGGCAGCAACACAGTGGCGCATTGCTAACTCAAATGCCCTACTGAATAGATATGGCCACCAACAGTGGGAGGACATAGAGGAGTTGTTGAACAAACTACCTGAGGAGGACAAAAAGAGGGCTAAATCTATTGTCCAGGAGGGGAAAAATGTGGCAAACACCTGTCTAAAGTTCGCTTTCGATGCAGCAGATACTGCTAGTAGGTAGATGTGCACAGGAACCATCCTGAGAAGACATGCCTGGCTCAGAATCTCAGGCTTTAAACAGGATGTTCAAACCTCCATCTTCAACAGACCATTCAATGGAGAATCTTTGTTTGGCAAAGAGGTAGATGAATCTCTTCAACAAATTAAGAAGGACAACGAACCAGAAATGGCAATGGGGGCCCTGCAGCAAAGGGGTTCATTTAACAGAGGGGGATTCAATAATAGGAAACCCACAGGTAGGGACTCCTTTGGTCAAGGACAACAGAAGATGACACATCAAACTCAAGGGCAGAACACAGGTCAACAAATAGGTCAGCAGTCAAGCTACCAAGGTTGGCAACAACAACAGAAGCAGGCCTTTCGAGGAAGAGGCAATGCTTGAGGAAGAGACTCAATCACAAAAAAGGACCCACACAAGACACCAGCGGGGGAAAGGATATCTTTTTTCTACAGACAATGGTAAAAGTTCACAACAGACCATTGGATTTTAAATTTGGTAAAATATGGGTATTGCATAGAGCTAACAAAAATACCCCCTGCAAACCCACCAAGAGAAAGAAAATTAATGAGATCAGAACAACACTACTAAACCCAAAGATCAAGGAACTATGCCTAAACCAAGCAATAGAAAAAGTACCGAAACAAGAATGGTTCACAGGAAACTACTCCCCATATTTCCTAATACCCAAACAGGATCAAACTCTAAGACCAATCATTGACTTAAGATTTATCAACAAGTTCATACTAACCACACTTCAAAATGTGTACCCCCCGGAAATAATCCCACAAATTGAAAAGGGGGATTACTTGGCAAAAATAGATCTCAAAGACGCCTACTTACAGATCCCCATGAACAAAAACCACAGAGAGTACCTAAGATTCCTGCACAACGGAACATACTACCAACTTAACCCCTTCGGTGCTCATGACGGAACGGTTCCGTCATGAGCCACGGTTGAGCTGTGCTCATGACGGAACCGTTCCGTCATGACCACGCCCGCGCAGGAATAGATCAGCACAGCAGGGGAATCCGTCCAGCATGGAAGGGGTTAAAGTACTTCCGTTCGGAATAAAATCAGCTACACGGATGTTCACAAAATGTCTAGAAGCAGTGGCAGCATACCTAAGAAGAGAAAAAATCCACGTCTACCCCAACCTAGACGACTTGCTCATAAGGGGGCATTCAAAACAAATATCCCCATCATGTTAAAAAAAAAATCAAGACGCTACAGACACTGGGTTTCTCAATAAACCACAAAAAAATCTTCAACAACACCAGAAAGAGAAAAAAAAAACCTTCCTGGGAGCAAGATTAAATGCAGCGAAAGCAAAGGCATAACCTACAAAGCCCAGGATACAAGCAATCCATCAAGAAATGACCCTCAACCAGAGGGGTTAGCCAGTGACAGTGAGGAAGGTCATGAAACTAATGGGCATGATGGCATCATGCATCCCACTTATCCCTCATGCTCGCCTACACATGCACCCATTTCAAGAATGGGTTACCAACAGCTGGTCTCAAGCCACAGGAAGTTGGGAGGATCTAGTGGTTGTTACACAAAGGGTGCAAGCAGAGTGGAGACCTTTCAGGGACCCAACTCCATCTGTGACCATCACCACGGATGCATCCCTCAACGGTTGGGGAGCGCATTGCAACCAGCTGAAAGTTTATGGTCAATGGAAAGAACAGGATTCTACAAAGCACATCAACTTTTTGGAAATAAACTGTCTTTCTAGCAATCAAGGCATTCCAGAAACACATTCAGGGGAAAAACATAATTCAAACAGACAATACAACAACAATGTTCTATCTGAATGAACAGGGTGGGACAAGGTCCTTTCCCCTAAGCAAACTTACACAGGAAATCTGGCTATGGGCTATAATACAAAATATCAGTCTAAAGACAGTACATCTACCAGGAGTAGACAACATTGCAGCGGATCAACTCAGCAGACAGAACTGCTCCCACGAATGGGAGTTGAAACAGAAAACAGTACAGTATCTGTTCAACATCTGGGGAACACCAGTGATGGACCTGTTTGCAACAATGCAGAACAAGAAATGCCTGTCCTTTGCCTCGAGGTTTCCACACCACCAATCAAAGGGAAATGCACTTTCACTCAATTGGTCACAGACATTTGCTTACACCTTTCCTTCAATACCCTATAGAGTGTTGCAAAAAACCCAGGAACAAAATGATTCTCATTGCCAAGGCAAACATGGTACTCAACCCTTCCAGAGTTATCCAGGGGAGTAATGATCAAGATCAAAGCAGAAAAGGACCTGCTTACAATGCAACAGGGCCAGATCTTGCACCCAGAGTCAGCGATGCTACACCTAGCAGCTTGGCACCTGAATACATAGATTTTGGGCACCTAAATCTGCCTCTGCGAAACATGGAAATTCTAAAAGAGGCAAGAAAAGAGTCCGCAAGAAAATGCTATACAGAAAATGGAAGCAATATACCACATGGCGCACCGCTAACAAGAAAAACAGTTCAACACACTAGAAATAATTACATACCTTACTTACCTCTTAGACAGCAACATCAACTACTCAAGCATTAAAGTGCACCTTGCTGCCATAGTGGCATACACAAAAGAAAAAGCATGCAAAAGCTTATTTACAAGCCCAGTCATTAAAAGATTTTTAGAAGGAGCAAAAATAATTTCCCTACTAAGAGCAGCTCCAGTACGCACATGGAGCTTAAATACAGTTCTTTCTCAACCAATGGCAAAGCCCTTCAAGCCCATGCATACAGCGGACCTAAAACACATGACCCTAAAGACAGCCTTTCTCATTGCAATAACATCACTACGAAGAGTAAGTGAACTGCAAGCAATAACAATTCAAGAACCGCACTTGCATATCCACAAGGATAAAGTCATCTTAAAAACAAACCCACAGTTTTTCCCAAAAGTGGTATCCAAGTATCACTTAAACCAAAACATTCTCCTGCAGGGTTTCTTTGAAAATCCAAAGACTAAGGGTGAGAGAAGCCTCCATACCCTGGATGTAAGGATGGCTTTATTGTATTATTTACAAAAAAACAGAATAAATCAGGAAGACAAAGCAATTATTTGTCGCCTAGGAACATACCAACACAGGATCACCTGTCACAAAGGTAACTATTGCAAGATGGATAGTACAAGTCATCCAATTCAGTTATGCCATGGCCAAAAAAGAACTAACCATTCAACCAATAGCTCACTCCACTAGAAAGAAGGGAGCAACGCTAGCCTTTATGGCCAATGTACCCATTGACTCCATCTGCGCAGCAGCAACATGGGCGTCACCACACACCTTTACAATGCATTACTGTGTGGATATACAAATGAATAAGGAAGCTCAAATTGGACAAAGGGTGCTTCAACACCTGTTTGCAAGTTCTTAGATTTACCACAGCCTCCCAGACACGGGAGAAACCGCTACATAATCTGATGGACAGCATGTGAAGCCAGAAAAGGATTCATGCTGCAAAACGAAATGGTTACTTGCCCATCGGAGTAGTTTGGCAGCTTGAAGAATTTTCTTGATTCACATGCGATCCACTCGGCCTCCCCTAGAAGGAAAACAAACAGGAGGGGAAGCAAAGAACTACATCAGTTATTCAATAACCATCTCGAGGATTGCAAAAGCGAATAAGAACAGAATAAAGAATCCGAAGATGGCCGCCATGCATGTTGACCTCCAGGATATTGTCTGACGTCACTCCGGGGACGTACCTAGCACCAAATAGTGGTCGACTGCCACCAAAACAAGAGGAAAAAAAGACAATTCCTCACCCAACCACTAGATGGCGAAATGATGCACAGCATGTGAATCCCAAAAATTCTTCAAGCTGCAAAACTACTCCTACTGGTAAGTAACCATATTGTTATTTGAGCATCGACGATGTCCATTCAATCGTCGATGCTGCAACAAAGAAGGCCCTTTTCATTACAATTCACTCCAATTTTGTTATCCAGGTTCTCATTGATGATCCCGTTGGCGAGAGGTTCCTCGCAGGATCTTTCTGACATCTCTCCATTGCCTCCTAGTCAGGCATGCACTACCATCAACCTATAAAAAGGTCTCGGGTGTTGATGCCTCACCAAAAGGCTATGATTCAAATGCCTATGACGTTAGTACAGGATTTAACAGTTATGCTGCAGGACTATCACACTCGCTTCTCTGCAGCTGCAGGTTCTGTTGAGAAACAAAGGTCTCCTCCACCTGCTTTAGACTCAGCAGCAGCCTCGGTACCCACAACTGAGGCTCCGGATTCTGTGCTTGTGCCACAAGATCAGATGCCACAGGATGATCTCGCTGAGTTAGGTGAAACTCCTAAGACTCCTACTACCATAGATGAGTGGGAAGACTATCTAATTCAACACCTTCTCTGCCAGCTCTTCAAGCAATTGATTCTCCTCCTAAGGATATTGTGGACTTTATTGCTATTAAGGAGAGAGCGACAACTCGTTTCCATCTACCTATGCCTGTTAAGCAGTGTGACTGCTTCTTATATGATTTCAAGGCCCAAAACAGAAAATCTGCCCAATTCACATCATAGATCATATCTGGTAAGAAGGCGTTAAAATCATGAAGAATCCATATTCAGTGCCGGCAATCCTTCCTAGAACTGACAAAAAATACAAGGCCCCCGATGATGCACCTGCATGCCTGGTAGGACAACCTAGGCCGATATGGTCATTTCTCAGACTGCGCAGCGAAGATCACGAATTCCTTCAGTACCCCTTACTGGGCCACCCGATCAGGATGGAAGGCGCTTGGACAATATTGGGAAGAGATTTACCACTATGGCTTTCGCGCCAGTGCATGCGGCAAGTTCCCTAGCAATTCCAGGGTGATACGACCACCAAATGTGGTCTGATGTTGCGCCATACCCTTTTTTTTTTTTGGGGACGTGACGACGAAAAGCAAGAACGGTTCTGCTTGAAGGAAGAAAGGTCAACATCGTAAATTACAGACATATCTATGGATTTGGCCTCTCTAGGTTTTAGGCAACTAGCTGTTCTCTGTCGATAGGGTGGCTCAACTCTACCACCTTTCCATGCAAAGTAAGAAATTAGACATGCCGCTTGATGGGGGTGTACTGTTTGGCAAACACACAGACGATGCCTTACAGAAAAGAAAGAAAGACACGGATACAGCTAAAGCTTAAGGAACACTCCAGTATAGAAAGACACCCTCTTTAGGGGGGGGGGGGGCCGTGGCAAAGGATCATATTCCTTTCGAGGGGACTATCAGAAATTCCAGCCACAGACATACCAATATAGATATGGCTATCAACAGCAATCGTATAGAGCCCCTCCAGCTGTTGGTTACTCCAGACAGCAAAACAGAAGAAAACATCCCCCTCAGGCCAGGAACAATGTTAGAAAACAGTGACACCTCCCCAGCACCAGAAACAATTCGGCCACGCACCAACCCCAATGCTGCAAATATTTCCTTACATTCCGACCAATGGAGCAAAATTACTTCGGACAAGTGCGTCCTAGACATACTAAATTATGATCATACCCTAGAATTCTTAAATATCCCACTGCCTCATCCACCTCTGAAAGGAGCTATAGAAAGGGTGCCTCACTCTCCGGTGGGGAAAGGTTTTTATTCCGGTTTCTTTCTGATTAAAAAAAAAAAGGTGGGAGAATGGAGGCCAATTCTAAATCTCAGAAAATTAAACAAATATCTGCAGAAGTCCTTCCGCATGTTCACCCTCCAGGAGATACTACAGCTTCTCAATCATGTGAATTATATGACACTAGATTGGCAGGATGCATATTTCCACTTCCCTATTCATCCCAAACATCGAAAGTTTGTCTGTTTAACTGTGGCAGGTGTCCTCCCTTTTGGTCTGCGGTCAGCCCCAAGTGTCTGGCTTCAGTTGCTGCTCATCTCAGGTGTCAGGGCCTGCAGCTGTTTCCTTACCTAGACGACTGGTTAGTGAAAGCACCGTCTTTTTAACAGGCATCAAAAGCAACTTCAATCTGCCTACAAATGTTTCGTTCCCTGGGGCTAGCTCAATTTTCAGAAGTCAGTTCTGCAACAGTCTCAAAAGACGCTTTTTCTTGGAGCAGTCCTAGACACTATCCAAGACAAGGCGTTCTTGTCCACAGAAAGGGAAACACACCTTATTTCTCTAGCGTCAAGGCTAAAGGGAAAAAAGTTCACTTCTGTGAAGCTGATAAAATCTCTACCGGGCATGATGTCCTGTGCAATTCTGATGGTATCGTGAGCTAGTCACTGAATGAGATAAATACAGGAGGAACTAGACAATCAATGGCTTCAGGTGACTGGATCATTCGACCAGGTGCGAATAACTCCAGTCATAAAGACAGCTCTGCTCTGGTGGCAGTGCTCCGGGATTCTCTCAATAGGGCGAACTTCCCTTTCTCGGATGCCGGATTTCGTCCTCACTACAGACGCTTCGCTAGAAGGATGGGGGGGCCCCTCTTCAGGATCTACCGATAAGGGGCAAGTGGTCCAAAGAGCTCTCAAAGATGCACATCAACTTTCAGGAGCTCCGAACAATTTCTCTAGCCCTACAGGCTTTCCTCTCAATGATTCAGGGGGCCTCGGTTCTGATAAGTACAGACAATACCACATGTATGCATTGCCAGAACAAACAAGGAGGCACACTCTCCCACATCCTATCAGGAAGCACAGGAAATCTGGAAGTGGATTCTCGCTCACCACATCTCTATCAAAGTGGAACATCTCCCAGGAGTGAAGAACTGTCTGGCAGATACTTTGAGCAGGATTTCCAACGCTTGCCACGAATGAGAGCTAGGTCAGAAAGTTCTCGAGTCCTTCCAGATGTTGGGCAAGCCCAACTTGGATCTCTTTGCTTCTGGAATGAACCAGAAAGGTCAATTCTTTGCCAGCTGGGAGCCAGAAAAAGGTTCATGGGGAAACGCCTTTCTAATAAGGTGGACAGGGATCTTCTACGCATTCCCTCCTTTTCCATTAATTCCAAGGCTTCTAATGAAACTGAAAAGAGCCGTACCGAATGATTCTCATTGGTCCACGTTGGCCACGCCAACATTGGTTCACAGAGCTTCTCCTGCTCTCAGAATGCAGATCTTATCGCCTTCCAGTATCCTCAACACTGTTAAAAATGAGCAGGGGTCAGATTTTCCATCCACTTGCAGCTACATGTGTGGTTACTGAATTTGCTGAGTTTAAGGACTTAGACCTGACGCAAGTCTGTAGAGGCATCCTTTCTAAAGCAAGGGCACCGTTTACAATTATAACGTACACTCTCAAATGGAAACGTATCTGTTCTTGGTGCCTTCGTAACAGTGTGCTTCCACTTCAGTATTCTCCAGGTAAAATGTTACCCTATCTGCTCTTCCTGGCTAAATCCGGCCAGTGTCGGCTGGTGACATTTGAAAGTAGTTTGGCGTAAAAGATGGGTATGACTTTTGTGTCGCGAGTGAAGTGAGCAAGCTTAATGGATAAACACAGGGTCCAGGTTGGGTCCATCTCCCTAAAAAAAAATTGAAAAAAAGATTTGTGGGAACTGCTCAGCTGCTGCTTATATGCAGTACTAAAAGCTCTGCTTAGCTAATGACCGCCAACCGCCACCTCCCTAAAGTGCAGCATAAGAGGTATCCGTGCCCCACACAGGGATAGTAAGCGCTATATAAATGTTGCCGTACAGTACTTCTACAGACAGCACTGATTACCTACAGCTGCTTGTATGGTCGCCAAAGAAGGATTTATGATGATAACCCACACTCTCTCTCTTTGTTTCATAAAAGGTTTGCAGTCACTCGCCCTCTCAAGCCTCCATCCAACCTGCTGCCTGCTCACGCAATCACTCATTGATCCAGTCACTCATCTACTTAGCCACTCACTGATAACTCACTCATCCACTACCATTCACCCATTCACTGACTCATTCACTCGATTGAAGACTAATTTGCGTGTCCAATTTCTTGTTCACTCGCACATAACTCAAGTAATCAATTCCCCCCTAAGGAGTAACAGCTGATCAGTAACACTTGTTACTCATTCAGTCACTCTTCGATCAGTGGCTGCCAACAACAAGTAATATCTCTGTTGAATGTAGACACGAAGATTATTTGAAACTGATGTTTCTAAATGCGCATCAATACACAATGTTTGGGTCTGTTTTTATTTCAAATCCATACAGCGAACAACATTATTTGAAAACAAAATGTTATAGGTTGATCAGTTTAGAATTACAAAGGTGTCCAGATCTTTTATGAGAGCTGGAGTCATTAAACGTAATCTGGCATTCATGAGAGTAACTTCAGCTGCACACTTGCCTCTCTAATTAGTTGGGTGTTATTAAGTGGCTATAAGTATCACATGCACATTCCCTTTTGTAGCCGTGATCTCCACGGCCAGACGTCAGCCGGACGCGGCGCGGGATCTCTGCGCCTAGGGCCTCGGATCGGGGCGCTAGGGTGGCTGGCTGTGATTTGCTGCTTATTCCTCCTGTGAGATCGGGCTGTGCTGTAGGCATGGACTCACTTCACATGTTCACCTTGCAGACATCAAGGGAAGCCTTGAGTGCGTTAAAAAAAAAATGGTGTCACTGCACCGAGAAGGCTACGAGGACATAGCACTTTGTAAAATATTTATGCGTAGGCCATTAAAGCCAGGCAAACCAAACTGCTATTTATTAAATAGCTATAAAACTGGTAATCTATGGCCATTGTAAGTTTTAATCTTCGCGCTGCCAATAGCAGGCATGTCTGTGTGTTCACTTTTCATCCCAGCCGCAGTCAGGTGTTATTAATGCCCAGGCGCTGCTCAGGGACCATGGGTGTCGGGGGGGGACAAGGAGGGGCGCTTGCCCCCTCCCCGGATCCAGTCCTGTCAAGTGCCACGCATTGCACTGAAATGCATTGTCACCGTCAGGATAGCTGTGTTTTGTCTCAGCCAGGGCCTGCGCTAGGCGTGGGCAGCTGCCCAGGGCCCCACGCTTGCTCGCAGCCGTGGGGCTTCGCACTTTTACAGACTCCAGACTATTGAGGCCCCGGGCCCCCCATAGGAGTTTACATTTTTTCTTTATTTGAAAAATCTCCCCTGCAGGCCTGTCTCTGCCGGCCTAATGGCTGCATCTGCACGTTGATGTCAGCAATTAGACCGTTTATTGAAGTGCCCTTGCCTGTGAAGGTTGCCCTGCCCCTGAAGATAGAACGGGGCATCACAATGGAAACTGCTCACCTAGGACAAGTGGAAAGAGAGCAGAGAGGGGGATTAAAGGGTTAAGACACACTGAATAGAGTGCAGTGAGAGGGGGCAGATAGGTGTGTGTACCGCAGTGAGACAAGAGGTGCAGAATCAGCATGTAAAAGTGGATGGAGCAGGGTTTAAAGTCTGCTGGGTCACTCAAGTCTCAGACCCGGTAGTGAATTAAAATGGACATTCAAAAGGGGCCCTATATCCATGTCCGTAAGTTCGCCTGCAAAAACATTGATCCAGTGTCTGCACAATGAATGAAAGTTCTGAAAAGCAGGTGATGAGACTGGCCCGCTCTCCATTTTTGCTCTCACCCTCGGAGTGAAAAAACAAGTCTTAACTCTGTAGCAGTGCCACCCTCCGCTACCTTGAATGCAACTTCAGTGAGACTCGTTATAGTTCTCACAGTCTCATCATGTCAGAACTGCGACATTTTCAATATTATATACAAGGAAGCCGTAGATGTTGCTTATTCATCTTATGCAACTAATAACCACTGACAAAGCCAATAGTCTAGGCTTGTTGTAGGTGTAATTTTACTTGTTGCAATGTTTATCTGGTGGCAATGAATGAAGCGGCAAAATACCAGTCGGGCGGAGCACTATGCTATGCACAGATTTATATAGCTTACGTATTTTTAAGCCACACCCTTAATTACATCCGCCATGCCCATTTGAAAGACCCCACAGTTTTTTCATCCCACTTAAAGCCCTGCTGTCAGGTTAGTATGTAGGCCCTGTGTTTTTTGGCTAGTACTTTATGGTCAGGTGAACCGGTTTTTATTGTTAATTTTTATGATATTAAAGCAAACATTGCCTACAGCAAACTCAAATCAGTGCAGTCTTCCATAACTTGCAAAAAACTTACACAGCATATCTTTACAAGTTCAAACTTGCCCTAGTTTGTAAACATGGAACACTTTTCTAGCTAACTAACTCACTAATTGGGGGCCCGTCATATTTTGGTACTGGGCCTATTTTCTTTCCCAGTCTGATGCTGCATGTTTGGCAGGGCCACTGGAATAATGCAATTGTGCGGCAACGGCGACTTCTGTAGAAATATGCATTTGACGCATTTGCCACATAATACATCATCTGCTTCATAATCTACAGATTTCAACAACAAAATTGCTTTCTATCTCAAATGGTTCAAAAGTTACTATAAATGCAGCGACACGTCTTGCTGCATGTGGGAAGGCCCTTTGAAAATCTGGAATAGTCAACTTTCTGTTTCCCACTGCTAAATTTGGGTGTTAAATTGGTACTAATGGGGAGCAACCAGTGCCCAAACAGTGTTACCAAGTTTAAAAATGGCAAAAAAATGAAGTAATACTATTTCAAAATGTGCCTGATCATGCTGCATATTTTGCATTTTCTTGCCACACAATTTACTCACCCTGCCACATAATTTAGCCCTCTCCTGCCACATAATTCCAGTGGTCCTGATGTTAGGGTAATCCATTGCAGTGATTTTGTTCCTATTTATTTCACATGCTTTACTTAATCTTGCATTCCCCAAGTGTGCTAGCTATTTCCAGGATGTGTGTTTCTGTATTTCATTTCACAGCATATTACTCTTGTATGATGCACCCTTTGTACTGATTCGCTTCCAGCTGTTTGTAACAGGCTACAGTTGAGCACTTTGGAGTTGAGGATGCAGGCAGTACAACTTTCACACTGTGCCTGTCTGTGGGTCAAAAAGGTGTTCAGATTACATGTTGATTCAAAATATGGACAAACCGCAATGGTTCTGCATTCCAGTTGTGATCCTATGCAAATGTGTGTGAAGGGGCTACTTATTGGTCAAAACAACAAGGTCAAAGGAAAATAATTTATTGTTACACATTTAGCTTAAACAGCTAACAACCATTGACAAAACCCAGTCACGGCCAGCATGAGTCGCAAGTATGGGGGTCGCGGGGTGGTGGTTTAATTTTAATTATTAAAAAAAAAAAGAACTTTCCTTAACCGTCCCGATCCGATCCCACATCATCTCTGCTTAGGGGCCTCACATGTTTCAATTCTGCCCGGGTCCCCACATATCTTAGAACCTGCCCTGGTCTCGGCTGTTACGTAAGCTTCGGCTCTTGTGCTGGAGCAGAGTTTTCTGTTTGAAAATTCGCTGGTTTTTGAAGCTCTGGCATGTCTATTTGTCATATTAATTTTATTAATTACTAGCAATTAATTATTTGTCTTGTGCAAGTGTGTTTATATTAATCAATCCGTTTGTTCTAATAAGAGAGAGTTACACGTGGGTGCGCATAAATGTGCTGTTTAACAATAACGTGCGTGTTTTCATGTTTAAACGTTGCTATGTGCTGTTTATTTTTGAGCACAAAACGCTTTCCGAATTAATGCTTTTCTATGTTGCAAGTGCTAGATAGATGCATACACATAAGGGTATTAGTGGGGTTAACACTGTTTAATCACTATGCTGTGGTAACGTTGTTTTTGTTTCTTTTAATTAAGATGGTCTATTGTGGCCTATGGCGGCCTAGTTAAAGATGGCCGATTTTGTAAGCCTGGCCTCGAGTTGAAAATAGAAAACTGTGATGGAAGAGAGCCCTGCTGAATATGGTCCTAAAGTCAGCTGACCACAGTCCTTGCTTGCCTTATGAAATTTTCCGTGAGGACATCAGCAGCCGGGGTAATCTTCGAGTGAAATGGAACGTCCTTGGCAGCCTTGGGAAAACAAAGGAGCCTTAGAGAAAGACTCTGAGCATTGGTCTCATTGCCGAGGAGAAGTAGAACTAACAGATACATTTGAGATTCTTGGTTCCTGTTCCGTAGTCTTTATTTTGTGATTTTTCCTGAGCGGAGATTTTCGAATGTAGCAATGTTACATCCTTTCCTTCTCGCTCTGCTCAGCGGTCCAGCGGACATTACAACTTTTCTTTGTATCTTTCTTTTGTTCGATTCAGTATAAGAATTGTTAGCCTAGAGAGGGTCTTGCCATTTGCCTTTGCCGCGTACCGAATCTACGTTGCTGAGGATTGATGCTGAAGGGACTTCGTCTTGAGAGACTTTACCGAGAGACTTGTCCTGACCCGTTCTGACATTAGCTAGAATAGGTAACTATGGAAAAAAATGATTTATGCTGCTTGATTTCCTTTGACTAATTTTAGATAAAGCAATATAACTTGAACATGGTGTTGGATATTATTTCTTGTCAATTATTGTGTATTATATTTTGATTATTCGTATAGGTTGTATAGATTATGTTTATGGACAGTCTCAATAATCAGGTCTTATCGACCTCGATATAGATGCAGGGTGATTAGGAGTTTTCTTTCCACAGGTTTATTGCTGCTGGTAGAGTATTTGAGCGTATGTTAGTGAAATGGGCCCTAGCGTATGATGAATGTATGTGCGTGTAACTGTGAGATTACTCTATCTGTGGTAGTGGGAATATTATACACACCCTGATCTCTATCAATTTCCTGGTAGCAGAGGATGGTTATTGATGATTGTCTTGATCTGATAAGATTGCATGTACATTAGCTTATTGATTATTGATTGATGTTGGTATATGTACTAATACTATATGTTGGAGTCGTAATGTTGAGTTATATGTAGTGCTTCTGGAACTTGGGAGCTGGTAGCAGTTCCGTAGTAGGGCAGAGGGAAGTATATGCTGCTCTCGGGAAAGACTGAATTGTAAGGAATAACGTGTGACAATTGAAGTTGCGCGTCACATTGTCTGGGTTCGGAATTAGTGACATCGTCATATGTTACTATTAGATATTTCTGGTATATAAGGAGTGTGTATGATAGTGAAGGTTATCTGTGAAACTCTGGTCTTAAGTCCCAGGGATCCGTAAGGATTACCGTTAAAGCTTATCGCGGGAGAAGTAATAGGTATTCTCTGAGCTTGTTTGAGAAACTGAACAGAGGAAAGCTGTTTAGTTGATGTATGTTATAATTCTGTAGTGGAGCAGATTGTCTGTTCTCGGGAAGCAGGATTCTGTGTGTATGTACTATATTTCCTTGTATGAATGTGCGTGAATGTTTGTACATTTAGTTGATTGTAAAACTCTTTGGACAAGTCCTAGAGGAAACAGTTAATGAATGTATGTTAGAAGGGCAGAGTAGAGGAAGTGCTACTGTGTCAATGAGAGATTTCTTGTGAAATAGATTCTTTTTTACTATTCTGTGGTTAGCGAAGCAGACAATGGAGATGTTTTTATGTTGTAACTAATAGATTTTGTAGAAATTTTGACACGAAGTCTACTGAAAAGATTTTGTAAAGGAGGGGTAGACGAGTGACAGAAGACAGGAGACAAGCGACTGCAGCGACTGTTGACGTCAGAAAGACCGCGCTCTGATTGGATAGTAGATCAGAATAGTGCTTGCGCTAGGATTGGTGCGTTAGTGTGAGCCGCGCAAGGATTGGCATCGCCATTCTTGTTAAAACTCCCTCTCTCTGTGTGATCAAACCTATACCTCTACCCCTATCTCGTGTGGAAGCACTCTATTTTTGCATCACCCCATCTCCCTCAATTTCTTTCTCTGGGATCCTTATTTACAGACCTCCTGGCACCAGGGCCAGCTTTCCTTCTGAACTTATGACCATTCTTGAACCGTATATCGGAAAAACAGCCTTTACCATCTTGGGTGATTTTAATTTTCACTTAGATGAGACCAACTCTAAAGACACTATCTCTCTCGTTGAAACCCTCAAAGCGTGTGACTTCATCCAGCACGTAAATAGTCCTACACATAAGGCAGGACATATTCTTGATGGTTTATTCTCCAACGACGACAGGCTTTCCACTGGCGCTCCTCTACAGGTGGCCTGGTCCGATCATTTTGCTGTACCATTTGATCTTGACATCCCCGGCACCTGTTCCTCCAATCACAATACCACTCCCTTTATTCTCAGGAGAAACTTAAGGAATATCTCAGATGACACTATTGCCCCTCTGATCTCCACTTCCGAACTTCTAGATGTCACGGATGCTTCAGAGGCAGCCCAGTCTCTGACTGACTCCATCTCCAAAGCAGTTGAAAATCTCGCCCCCTCATCCCTGTGCTATGTAGCACGCCTCAAACCTACTGCACCCTGGTTCTCTGACCAGCTCAGACTTATGAGACAGGGCTGCAGGAGTAGTGAAAGGAAGTGGAGGAAATCCTGGGACTTAAAAGATAGAGAGGCTCATAAATCCGCACTACGTGCCTACAAATACCAAGTGATAATCAAGAAACAGGAATATTTTTCAAATCTGACCAGCTCTCTCTCTTCTTCAAGAGATCTCTTCAAAATCGCTGACTCTTTATGTTCCCTGCAACTTCCCGATCCAGTAGTCAGCTCCCAACAACTCTGTAACGATATTTCAGACTTCTTTCACAACAAAATACATGACATTCACGTCTCTCTCGAATCCCACCGTCTTGCTCTTGACTATAACACTCCCCCTCTCGTATCCAATCTTGATGCACTAGGCAAGGACCCTCCTCGCCTACTCACAACCTTTCCCTCCCTATCCCTTGAATCTCTGAATTCACTTCTTGACAAAATTAAATCGGCCTCCCCCCTTGATCCGATACCCCTTAAGAAACTGAAAGAGTGTAGAATCCACCTCTCTCCTCTTCTGCTTAACGTCTTAAATAAGGCCATCGCTCAAGGCTCTTTCCCTTCTATTTGGAAGAAGGCAATAGTCAAACCGCTACTTAAGAAGCCGACTTTGGACCCGGCCATGCTGAAAAATTTTCGGCCCATTTCGCTTCTTCCTGCACCTGCGAAGTTGCTTGAGTCGCATTTGAATTTCCATCTATCTGCCTTTCTCGAATCTTCTGAATACCTGGATAACACTCAGCACGGTTTCAGAAAACACCACAGCACAGAGTCCGCCCTTACCTATGTGGTCGATAACATCCGACGCAAGGTGGACTCTGGCCAAACCACGGTCCTAGTTCTGTTGGACCTCACGGCCGCTTTCGACACCCTCTCCCCCGCCATCTTGTCATCTCGGCTAAGGGAGACGGGTGTCACTGGATCGGCCTTGAGTCTCCTAAATTCCTTCCTGACCGAAAGGGAACAGAGAGTGATGCTTGGGAACCACCTCTCCCCTGCCAAGTCTCTGCAATGTGGGGTGCCACAAGGGTCGGCCTTAAGTCCGACCCTTTTTAACATCTATGTGGCCCCCCTTGCAAGACTTATTAAATCTCAGGGGATGGAGGTGGTATCCTATGCAGACGACACGCAGATTATGGTCTCTCTTGCTCACACCTCGGTTAGCACATCTGCCGCCAGCTTCAGGGTTTGCATGCAGTATGTGGCAGACTGGATGACTATAAATTCCCTGAAGCTGAATGGTGAAAAAACCGAGGTGTTGATATTTGGGAAGAACCAGAATCTGTGGTCGAGCGAGTGGTGGCCCTCTTCTCTTGGCATCTGCCCCACCCCCTCCCTATCTGCCAGAAATCTGGGAGTGATATTTGACACCTCACTCTCTATGTCCCTGCAAGTCAACAGGACCGTTGCTACCTGCTGTGGTGTGATCCGGGTACTCAACAAAATCCGTGGGTACCTTTCCCCCCAGGCGCGTAAACAGGTTGCAGTCGCCCTGGTGGGTTCGAGACTGGATTACTGCAACTCCCTCTATATGGAAGTCAACAAAGGGCTGATCCACCGTTTGCAGACTCTTCAGAACTCTGCAGCACGCTTTGTTTTGAATCTCCCCAAAGCCTCCTCTGCCACCTTAGCCAGGAAAGAGCTTCATTGGCTTCCGGTACAGCACAGAATCGCCTTCAAAATCCTCTGTCTCACCCACCGAGCATTGATGGATGGTCCTGCCAGTGCCATTGGCTCTCTTCTCTCGCGCTATGTCCCCTCAAGAAACCTACGCTCTGCGGGACTCTGTCAACTAGCTGTCCCCCGCATCAAATTTGTCAGATGGGGAGCCAGAGCCTTTTCCGTCGTCGCTCCGCAATTGTGGAACTCCCTCCCCATGGAGATAAAAACTCTCCCTTCCATCGACTCTTTCAAAAAGGCTCTAAAAACGTATTTCTTTAAGAAGGCCTACTCATGATTAAATAGGACTAAGTAGGGTCTTAAGTTGCTGTATTTAATCTAGGCGCCTTGACGCCCACTGGGCTAAGTACGCGCGATACAAGAAACTCCTCATTCATTCATATTTGGTGACGTAGACGCTCCAGGATTGGTGCGTTAGTGTGAGTCGCGCTGCTATTGGTTGAAAATTCGTATTGTATATTTATAATACGGAAAGAGTAGAGAGTTTTTGGTAAACGCTAAAATGTATTACCAAGAAGAGAAAAAGAAGAAAACATTTTTTGGTAAAATTAAAAAGTGGTTTAGCAAGGATAAAGATGTTAAAACGAGAGAGGGTGAGTTGTTACCTCCACCGAAAACATCTGCATCCTTCATGGCTGCAAGACATGGGTTTCATACCTGTATATGGTTGGAGAATTGGGTTAGGTATACTAAAGAAGATGGTGTTCTAGCATTTCCAGAACATGGTTCATTTAATCTGGCCGTGTTGAGAAATTTACGGGAAAAGATGTTATGTCTAGACCCGAAACCGAGACCTACACAGTTCGAGGCTTTAGTGGAATGGGAAGAAGAAGTACATGAGCGACAAAAACAGAGATCTGGAGGGTACTACAGGTACATGTTTGGGAGGAGACATGATCGTGAGACTCATCATGATCGAATGAAAAGGTGGCGAGATGTTAGTATGTCAGAGGGATTATATCCGATGAGAACAGTTGAAGGAGGAGCAGAAAGGGTTCCGGAGTCAGAAATGAGAAAATATGGAGTTAATGAGTATGAGGATGAGGTCTTGAATGACATGATTTACAAGAGACCACCTCCATATAGACCAGAACCGGATAAAAGTACACCAGTTGTTTCTCCGATAAGGGATACAGTTTGTGTTAGTGAGACAGAAAATGAGACACCTGAGGTAAGAAGTGATCATTACCTTGATGAGAATGCCAGACAATTAGCCAGAACTACAACAGAGTTGACTGAGAAGATTAGGGAGTTAACGAAGAATCTGGAAGCTGTTACGGTACCTGTAACAATAGGTCCGGTTATGCCTGTGTTTGACAAACAGAGGACAGGTGAGGATGGGCTGGTGATTCCATATGTTGGGAATAATTTGACAAATTCAGTTGGTCCTTCAGGAGACTCAGGCAAAAGAGCAGAAAGAAGTGACCTGAGACAATCAAGACATGACACATGTAGTGAAATATTAGATGCTAGTGAAGCTAGTTGTTCAGGGATGCCAATTTTAGAACCGCAGAAGAGAGTGGTTCCAGTGAGAAAAACTGCTGAAATAACAGTTGAGGATTTGAATGATTGGATGAAGGTTCTACAGAAAAAGGATAAAGATTCACAAGTAATTGATGTGGCTAGGTTACGTGTAGAACTAGAAGAGCTTGTTACAGGAACAGTTCCAACAGAAATTCTGAAGAGTCATCATGATGGTGAATTAATGTTCATGTGTAAAAACATTACCTGGAGAGCAAGAAATACACATGACAGGCTAAGAGCAATAGCGAATGAGCAGGGAGTTGACATTGATAAAGTAAAAGCTTTACAAAAAACTTACAGGATGGATTTTACAGAGAAGGATATTGAGAATTTGAATGCTACTGGTAGAACAGGACAGATTAAGGAAATGGTAGCATTATTGCGAAGATGGGGTGATGTAGAAAAGTGGAAGGATAGGTGGTATAAGAAAAGAGATGAGGCTGAAGATAGAACAACTTATTCAGCATTTCCAGTGAGAGAAAAGGAGAAACCAGTGGATAATTATCCTATGAGAGAAATACCTGGAGGAGGATATGTACATGTTCCATGGACCAGACAGGATATTTTATCATTCACGAATGATTTCCCTCGATTGAGAGAAAAGCCCGTCGAGTGGTATAGGCAGGTAGATAGGTTTGTGAAATTGTCAAAAGTGCTGTGGGTTGACCTGAATAGTCTGTTTGATATAATTGTTCCAGCAGACTTGTGGACTGAGTGTAAAATAGTTGTGAGTTGGCCTACTGAGGAATATCCAAGAGACCCAAGAACAGGGGCACCAGATCCAGAGGTAATGAGAAAGTATGATCAGGTGATGGTATACCTGAAGAGTAAAGTTCCTGCAAAAGAGACAGACTGGGTAATGATAGATCGAACACAACAGGAAGCGAAAGAATCAGTTCATGCTTTTTACGAGAGGCTGATACTGGCATTTAAACAATTCAGTGGAGATGAACACCTGGGTGACAAAGATTTGAGTCATTTTGTATACAGATTTGTATATGGCCTTAGACCTGAAATTGGTGAGAGAATTCGTGAGCATACAGTGGATTGGCAGAGTAAGAAAGTAGATGAGATTCTGAGACATGCAAAATACTTCAGTGATGAAATTGAAGCAAAACAAAGAAAGCTGAAAGAGAAAGCAATGTGGGCACAAGTGAAAGTTGCAGAAAGACAGGAAGCACAGTTAGTGGAACAGGCAAATAATCCAGGAAATAATGCAGGGAATAGACCTAGATATGCAGGGAAAGGAAAAGGAAGTCTTGAGGAAGCGAAGAAAAAGTTTTCTTGTCACAACTGTGGCCAATTGGGGCATTGGAGATCGGAGTGTCCTAATCCACCATTAGTGAGTAATGAGAATAAATCCTTAAATCAACAGGTGCAGAATGAAGGAAATAATCAACAGCAGCAACAACAGAAAGTTGTGAGACAGCAGAGTCAAGAGCCAAAACCGCCCTTGCCGCAGAATAAAGGGTTACAAAAGTATAATCAGGATTCAGGATTCTACAATGATGAACAGGTAAACAAACCGAGACGTTCAAACAAGGTACCACAGTACTTGTTAAAGAGTGAAGGGAGTGAATCTGAGGGTGATTATTGACGGTGCCGAGGAGAGGAAGAAGAGTGCATACTTGGTGCAACTCTAGAAATAGACCAGGCAGGACCATTTGTGGATGGAAAAATAAATGAGGAGAGTGTTACTTTTTTGGTAGACACAGGTGCGACAAGATCAACTGTCAGGTCAACAGATGTTAGAAATCTTCCTCTCTCGGATGAAGCAATCCAAGTAGTTGGTGTAGCCAATACGCAAATCAGAACACGTCTTACTGAACCTGTAAGAGTACAGATAGGGAAATTTTCAGACATGCACAGATTCATTGTCTGTGACACGAGTCCAGTGAACCTGTTAGGTAGGGACTTGTTGTGCAAGATGAACTGCACAATTTTTTGTACACCGGATGGAATAGCCTTTGAGACACCAGATGAGGATGTTTTGTACCGAGTGACTCTAGAAAATAGAGAAAGTGAGTTAATTGGTGCATTTGCTGTGTTTAATCCGGAGGATTTGCCTCGAGAGCTGAGAGACACAGTGAAAAGAACAGTTTGGGATTTTACTGGAGAGGATGTGGGATTGATGAATAATGTAGATCCAGTGAAAATTGCAGTAAAAGAGGGGATTACATATCCTAACATTCCTCAATACAAAATGACACCAGAAATAATCGAAGGGATAACTCCTATAATTGAGAAAATGATTCAGCAGGGAGTCCTGAGAGAACTACTGAGTAGTCCGTGTAATTCACCGATAATGGGACTGAAAAAGCCTAATGGGAAATTTAGAATCGTACAGGATTTGAGAAAAGTTAATCAAATTGTGGTGGCATGTTGTCCTATCGTGCCAAATCCATCAGTGATCCTGTATCAAATTCCACATGATGCCGAGTGGTATACAGTAATTGATTTGTGTCATGCGTTCTTTTCAATTCCATTACATCATGATAGCCAGCCGATTTTTGCATTTAGGTTTGGCCAGCGTATCTTAGCATGGTGTCGAATCCCACAGGGGTATACGGAGAGTCCTTCGATATTCAATCAGTTATTGAAGAAATCGTTGGAGAGTTTGATCATGCCTGAGAGCTCAGTACTAGTGCAATACATTGATGACCTACTTGTGGCATCAAAGACACGTGAAGCTTGTGAAGTAGATACCATAGCTTTACTGAATCATCTGGCAGATGGAGGGTTAAAGGTATCTCCAGCCAAATTGCAATTTTGCAAGAAAGAGGTGCATTATCTTGGACACAATATTGAAAAGGGTCTGAGAAAAGTGACGGATGACAGGATCAGAATAATCAGAGAAATGAAAGTTCCAAAAACTCAGAGAGAAGTGAGAATGTTCCTGGGTATGGTGGGTTATTGTCGTCAGTGGATAATTAATTTTTCCTTGATAGCAAAGCCACTGATTAAACTGACAAAAAGTGAGATGACAGATCCATTGGATCTAGATGCAGAACAAATGGCAGCATTTGAAGAGCTCAAAAATAAAATGTGTGAGGCTCCAGCTTTGGGTATGCCTGACTACGAAAAGGAGTTTGAGCTGTACTGCAGTGAGAGAAATGGATGTGCACTTTCAGTGTTAATTCAGAAACATGGATTACTGAGAAGGCCTATTGCGTACTTCTCATCGACACTTGACCCTGTAGCTGTGGGTTTACCAGGTTGTCTGAAATCTGTGGCTGCAACATGCAGGAGTCTGGAACAAAGTGAGGGAATCATAATGGGATATCCTGTAAGGGTATTTGTACCTCACAATGTGGCAATTCTTTTGACAAGAAGCAGAACCCAGTACATGTCACATAGTCGGTTGACTAAATATGAAAAAGTGATTCTGGGAGCATCAAATGTGACTCTTGAGAGATGTGTGAATGTGAATCCAGCGACTCTCTTGCCGGATATTGGAAACGTGGGTGTGAAAATGGAAGATGATCATGATTGTTTGGATGTGCTTGAGTACTGTACAAAACCGAGACCAGACATAAGGGATCTACCCTTGCATGAGAGTGATCATGTGTTGTTTGTGGATGGTTCATGCCTGAGAAATGAGGATGGTGTGCTATGTGCAGCATATGCGGTGTGTAAAGTTTCAGAGGTTATGGAAGCATCACCATTGAAAGGAGTGAAGTCTGCACAAGTTGCTGAATTGATAGCATTGACAAAAGCTTGCGAAATTGGGAAAGATTTGAGGACGACTGTGTTGACTGATAGTCAGTATGGATTTGGAGTGGTGCATGATTTTGGTCAGCTTTGGCTACAAAGAGGTTTCTTGACATCAAGTGGAACTCCGATAAAGAATGCTGAAATGATTGGTAAATTGCTTGAGGCGATACAGCTGCCTAAAGAGTTAGCAGTTGTAAAATGTGCTGCCCGTGGACCAGGAGAAGATTTTATCACGGTTGGAAACCGTTACGCTAATGATGTTGCGCAATACTGTGCTAAGACAAATCAGTCCATAAATCGGGACCGAGAGGGGGAAATGTCTTTTCTCTCTGTGATGTTTACTAATGTCTTAGAAACCTGGGATGAAGTGAAACAGTTGCAAGATGAGGCAGGAGAGGAAGAGAAAAAAGATTGGATTAAGGCAGGATGTGCTCCAAGAGAAACAGACCATGTTTAGGTCTACAGAGATGGCAGACCAGTAATGCCTAACTCCATTTTGTCGTCAATGGCAAGAATGTATCATGACCAGGGACATTTGGGGAGGGATGCGATGGTAAGGTCATTTAAACAGACCTGGTACAATGCAAAGTTCAGGACAATTGCAGAAAGCATCTGTCAAAGGTGTTTGGTTTGTCAGCAATTTAACACTGGGAAAAAGACAGTGGTGAGTCTGGGAACAATAGGCAGAGAAGGAGGTCCTTTTACAAGAATGCAGATTGATTTCATTGAGATGCCCCAAGTAAACAGACTGAGGTATGTTCTAGTGGTAGTCTGTTTGTTTTCAAGGTGGGTGGAAGCTTACCCGACTAGAAGAAATGATGGAATAACAGTGGCAAAGTTACTGTTAAGAGAGTTGATTCCTAGGTACGGGTTTCCAGTAACAGTTGAGTCTGATAGAGGTGGACACTTTCAAAATGAACTCATGGGTTTGATTTGTGAAGCATTGAAAATACAGCAGAAGCTACATTGTGCATACCGACCAGAGGCTTCTGGTGTGGTTGAGCAGATTAATGGCACAATCAAGAACAGGATTGGAAAAATGTGCTTAGCCACTGGCATGAAATGGCCAGATGTTTTACCTTTAGTGCTGATGACTATTAGATCTACTCCAGATAGAACCACTGGTTTGAGTCCGCACGAGATAATCATGGGACGTGCAATGCGCCATGCATTCGTGCCTGTCAATAAGTTGGTGACAATAACTGATGACATGATTTTGGATTATTGTAAAGGCCTGGCTGGCGCAGTTCATTCTGTGTTTCACCAGGTTGGAGAAGAAGCTATCACACTTGACAAGAAGCAAGCCCATGATCTGAGTCCAGGAGACTGGGTGAGGATAAAAGTTCACAGAAGAAGAAATTGCTTGGTTCCAAGGTGGGGAAGGCCAAGACAAGTTATTCTGACTACGACGACTGCAGTAAAGTGTGCTGGAGTGAGACACTGGGTACATGCAAGTCATACTCTGAGAGTTCCAAACCCAAAAGAAGGGACTGGTAAAGAGTATTTTGAAGAGTCAGATTCCAGTGATGATGAAGATACAGAATCAGTGGGGAAAGAAGTAGGAAAAGCTTCGAATGAACCACTGCGAGTATCAGAGAAGAGATCAGATTCTGTAAGAGAGCCTGAAGTTTCAAAAAGCAGTGGAGGAAAAAGAAAAGAAAAGAGAAATTTCACAGAGACTACTCCTGAATCAGAAGAGGAGGAGATCGAAGAACCACTTGAGATTATACTTGAAGAAGTAGGGTCAGAAGGAGATAGAGAGGGACAGATTGCGGAAGACCCCCGAGGAGGTGTAGGGAACATTCTTGATGAGCTAGGTGAAGGGACAAGTAGACAGCAAGAAGATTGCGTGTCGGAGACTCGAGGAGGGACAAAAGTAGGGAAGTCTCAAACAGTGGTGAAAAAATCTGTGGAAAAGAAGAAAGCTGCTAGAAAACGGAAACAAGAGGCACTTGAAACAGAATTGGATGATGAGAATGAACAAACCGAAGGTCTAGTTCTGAGAAAGAGAACTTGGATTGGAGAAAGAAGTAATAAAGAAATAAAGCCGAAAAAGGTGATAAAAGGAGATCGTTGGCCTAACAACAGAGTTAAGAGGCTGAGATACAAATTAATAAGAGCAAGTACATCGAAAGCTGAACAAGTGAATGAAGTATCGAGTCAAAGTTCAAAAGCTGAAGGAGAAGAATCAAAGGAGTCAAAAGAACCAGTGGAAATAAAAAGAGTAAGAAGACCCAACCAAAAGTACAGATCACCGGAATGGTCTTATGTGGCACTGTCTGAAGGAGGAAAAGAAGAAACAGTGACTCGAGATAATCCGGAAGAGATCTTGAGAGAAGTGGTTGAGGAAGATACTGATGAAATTCTGAAAGTACTCTTGACTGACATTGGAGAAGAGTCAAGTACTGAGGATTTTGATGTTGGAGATCTAATACAATTTGATGTTGAAGAAATTGAAGTGAAGAATGACAAGTATCCAAACTGAATAAAGGAAGGATTCACTTGGATTAAGTGAACGAAAGGATCATTTGGAAAAACTGAAAAGCTGAAGAATTGCTGAAAAATTGAAGAGTTCCAACAGTAGTGGAGTAGTAGAGGCTAAACTAAAGTAGTAAAATGGCTAACATAGAGGATAATAGAAATAGATGTGCCTTCTTTAAAAGGTGGTGTAGAATGTGCTGCTGCTGTACTGGATTATTAATGCTTCTATGGGGTGTTTTAGTTTTATTAGTTACTTTTAAAGTAGAGTTTGAGATGCATACAGAGAATGTGACAAATGTAGAGAAGAATTCGCAAAAAGTAGTTCCAATTAGAATTAGTAATACTTACATACACAAAGACAGGTCAATGAATAACTTTTCTAGTAATGTTTTTTCAAAATTGTTATATGAATATGTGAAAACAATGGAAGTAAGGGATTGCTACGTCTGTATGCAATTACCTGCATCTGTTTCAGAGGGTGTTACTTATCATCATTTACCAGCTACATATGATATTTCTTGTAGTATTTTAAGTAGTGTTTTTTATTTGTTAGGGAAAGTAGATTATAAGATGTCTAACAGAGATAGTATTTTTGGGCACTTGCCAATGAACAAAGAGCTGAATCCAGCTAAAGAAGCTAACACTTTTGGTGAAATTTTTATTGAAGAAAAAGGACTAACATTAGATTACATTTTTAAGAATAATTTAACTTGCAGTTTGAAAGGAGAGGAGAAAGCTTTCCTGGATATGGTAGAAGAAAGGAGATTGAACATGCAGGAGAAAGCAGGAAAATATAAAGTGGGTGAGACAATTTGGGACATTGAGATGGGAAAAGAGTTGAAGAATGGGGCTAGTCCAACTTTAGCTTTAGATGCACCACAGAAGGGTAAACTTTGCATTACAAGAAGGAAATCCCAATATGATACATATTTTGTTGGGACTAGTGAGTGCCATGATACATACTTCATTGCAACAGGTTGGGGTTTCAGAGGTGGAGAAGATACAATTTTTCCAGGAGTATATTATGTTTGTGGGAACAAGGCTTATTACAAGTTGCCTGACCATTGGTATGGCACGTGTTATGTGGGCCTGGTTTTTCCAAAGATTTTTCATATAGATAAAATAACAGATGTAGAACATATTAATTTACTAATGCGTTTTAAGAGAGAAACTTGGTCTGAAATAGTGGGTGACATTTTTGGGGTTTTGATTCCAGCAGTGGGAATTTCTTTGAATGCTTATGGAATTCGGAAACTGTCCACAGTGGTTGATCGCTTATCGACAAATACCGCTGGAGGGTTTCTTTTGGTGAATACGGAATTAAGTGCCGTACGTGCCATGTCTATGCAAAATCGACTTGCCCTTGATATTCTATTGGCCAAGGAGGGTGGAGTCTGTGGAATGCTGAAAGTTCAACATTGTTGCACTTACATTCCAGACGAAAGCAAAGACCTGAAGGTCTATATCAAAAAAATTACTGATTTGCATGAAGAATTAGTACCACTTGAAGCTGAGAATTTATGGACTAAAATAGCTAATAAAATGATAGCTGTTAAGGATTTTATTGCAAAAATAGGTAGTACTATTATAGGTAGAATATTGTTTCCTTTAACTTGTATAATTGTTGCTTTATTGATAATAAGATTGGTGTGTGTGTGTTGTAAAAACAGGGGAGGGAGGAAGAAATTGAATAAAGAAAAGAAAAACAAGAGGTTGAAAAGAGAACCTCAAGAAATTGAATTAGAAGAATTGAGGGAGAGTGTTTACTTAGAGACAAAAAGGGATGTTGAAAGAGTGACTGGTGTGTAATGTTGTGTAAGGGGAAAAAGACATTTCCGATTTCTCCTAAAATGGGACTAAATTTTCACTAATTTTTTTTTTGGGTTTATTTGGTGATAAAATCACCAAAGGGGGGATTGCTGGAGCAGAGTTTTCTGTTTGAAAATTCGCTGGTTTTTGAAGCTCTGGCATGTCTATTTGTCATATTAATTTTATTAATTACTAGCAATTAATTATTTGTCTTGTGCAAGTGTGTTTATATTAATCAATCCGTTTGTTCTAATAAGAGAGAGTTACACGTGGGTGCGCATAAATGTGCTGTTTAACCCCTTCGGTGCTCATGACGGAATGGTTCCGTCATGACCCACGGTTGAGCTGTGCTCATGACGGAACCATTCCGTCATGACCACGCCCGCGCAAGATTCCGCCAGCACAGCGGCGGAATCTGCGCAGCATCGAAGGGGTTAACAATAACGTGCGTGTTTTCATGTTTAAACGTTGCTATGTGCTGTTTATTTTTGAGCACAAAACGCTTTCCGAATTAATGCTTTTCTATGTTGCAAGTGCTAGATAGATGCATACACATAAGGGTATTAGTGGGGTTAACACTGTTTAATCACTATGCTGTGGTAACGTTGTTTTTGTTTCTTTTAATTAAGATGGTCTATTGTGGCCTATGGCGGCCTAGTTAAAGATGGCCGATTTTGTAAGCCTGGCCTCGAGTTGAAAATAGAAAACTGTGATGGAAGAGAGCCCTGCTGAATATGGTCCTAAAGTCAGCTGACCACAGTCCTTGCTTGCCTTATGAAATTTTCCGTGAGGACATCAGCAGCCGGGGTAATCTTCGAGTGAAATGGAACGTCCTTGGCAGCCTTGGGAAAACAAAGGAGCCTTAGAGAAAGACTCTGAGCATTGGTCTCATTGCCGAGGAGAAGTAGAACTAACAGATACATTTGAGATTCTTGGTTCCTGTTCCGTAGTCTTTATTTTGTGATTTTTCCTGAGCGGAGATTTTCGAATGTAGCAATGTTACATCCTTTCCTTCTCGCTCTGCTCAGCGGTCCAGCGGACATTACAACTTTTCTTTGTATCTTTCTTTTGTTCGATTCAGTATAAGAATTGTTAGCCTAGAGAGGGTCTTGCCACTTGCCATTTGCCTTTGCCGCGTACCGAATCTACGTTGCTGAGGATTGATGCTGAAGGGACTTCGTCTTGAGAGACTTTACCGAGAGACTTGTCCTGACCCGTTCTGACATTAGCTAGAATAGGTAACTATGGAAAAAAATGATTTATGCTGCTTGATTTCCTTTGACTAATTTTAGATAAAGCAATATAACTTGAACATGGTGTTGGATATTATTTCTTGTCAATTATTGTGTATTATATTTTGATTATTCGTATAGGTTGTATAGATTATGTTTATGGACAGTCTCAATAATCAGGTCTTATCGACCTCGATATAGATGCAGGGTGATTAGGAGTTTTCTTTCCACAGGTTTATTGCTGCTGGTAGAGTATTTGAGCGTATGTTAGTGAAATGGGCCCTAGCGTATGATGAATGTATGTGCGTGTAACTGTGAGATTACTCTATCTGTGGTAGTGGGAATATTATACACACCCTGATCTCTATCACTTGCACTGTGAGGAGCTAAGTCAGTGCTGGAAGGCTCGCACTCACAGTGACAAGGGAACTGCATTGCCTATCATGGATAAACTGACCTGTGATGAGATTACTCGCATCTCAGCATGGCTGACTGGCAGCCTGACGTCTTGACCCCATGATCCGAAGTAGTCAAAGTCGACCAGTCAGGTGCAGCGGAGGACATCATATTCTGCAGCCGGAGAGCGGGAAGTTTCTAGGAAGGGCCTGTGCCGCACCGCGCTGGCTGCTTTGCGGGCCGTGTCATAATAACAGAAAAAGACCTGTTTGCAAGAGTTTTTTTCACATGAAGGGAAACGTCATAACTCTGACAGTATCTAACTGGAAAAGTTGATATCTGTTCAGAGAGCATGTACTGAGGTGGAGTCTTGACAGCATCAGCGTGGAGGGGAGATGTACTCTGCAGCAGGAAGAAAGGCTCCACCGAAGGTAGGGTGAACCAGCAAAGCATATATGCAGTAAGACGTCTATGTTTTTAAAATGACATAAACGGATTTTGTTTGCTACAGAGTACGTGCTAGTCTCTTACGGGCATATTTACAAGGCGGTGATAGAAAATGATCACCGATTTTGCGACCGTTTTCGTCCGAAAAGCGGCGATAATTTTATCGCCTAATTAGCAAGGTCACGCTAACATTAGCGCCCGGATTCTTAACGCCCAACTTTACATCTCTAATGATATGCAAAGTGGGCGTTCCTGACATGACAGGAGAAATGTCGCTAAGCGACATTTCTCCTATCATCAAGCCCCACGCTATGAAGCATAGCGGCAAGAAAAGTAGCGATAAACCCTGTTATTGCTACTTTCCTTACACCTGCTTCAGGACTGACTTAGCCAGGATATCGTATGGAAGGTGGATATCATGGCTAAGTTTGTGAGTCCCTATCAACAAGCTAACGCCACATTTCGTGAGATTATCGCTAGGTTTCCAGCGATAATCTCACGTTAGGCAGTTAGCGCTAGGATTTTTATCGCTTTTGAGATAAGCGTTGCTAATAGCACGCTATCTCAGCGATAAAAATCCACGTTAGCCGGCGATAATTATCCTAGCGCTAAGTGCTCTTAGCGATAATTATCGCCGGTTGTTGCCGATATGCCCCTTAGTTTATTAACTGGTGTTAACTATCTGAACTCGCAGTAGTAGAGGGCTGCGCACCGCAGCCTGGGGCCGCTCGCTTAATCATACTTGTGTGACATTTTTGAAATACATTTTAAAATATTTGTCAGCCTGCTTTACTGTGACCGCTATGTGTCTTTCACAGGCTCTCCTGAGGCTTGCCTAGCAATCATGCTATCACACACATGCTGACTGCGGCGCCGAAGTCTGCGATTCAACAAATTCTAATTCATTTATGATATAGGCCTGAGGCTGCTGAGATCTGTGTTGGGGCCTCTCACACCTTGTTATAGTCTGGGCCCAGGTCTCATGTGGGACAGAGAGAGCAGCATGGAGTTTAATGATTCTTCTTTCCTGGTTTATTATTTGAGCTCTCGCCAAACCGCTGCAATGCCACTAGTTCACAGACAGGTACTCTCATCAGCGTGCGTCCTGACTGTCACTCGAGACAGACTATTTTTGCACTTACCTGAGTGTATATAGATCTGAAGGTGGGGTGTTGGATTTCGGGGTCTTTCTACACTTGCTGTGCTGGAGGCTTTAAGCAGCAATGCAGGGTGGACTGAATACCCGAGTGAAGACCAAGCTGCTTCTGTGCCACGGGCAGAAAAACAAATTTCAATCTTTGCCTGAAGTATCTTGTGGTGTATTTACACTTGGAGTGTAACTGGTCACTCGCAGTGTGAGACTAGAGATAATTATGCCAAGTCATCAGGGTAGGCTCTGGTGATGCTCATGCCACTACAACTCTGAATGCCACATGTGCACCCAGCAATACGGCTTCTACATTGGTGGGGGATGTTCCTGTAAAGATCTGTGCTCTCTACTAAACTGTTGTCTTGTATTGCCAGTGGCTCTTATTGCACAGCTTTGCTCCAGTGGTTCTACAGTCTAAACGCAGGTCCTTGCTCTTTTTGGTGTTAATTCTTAGCGGAGCCATGTGACCTGCTTTCTAGATGTCCATAGCTACCAAGGTTTTAGATTGCTATGTGTAACATTTTCATAATTTCATTTTAATCATGAGTCAGCTACAGCAGGCGTTTGCAGCAGTTTTATATATTCTTAGAATTTCTCATTGCTCAAATGGGTCTAATTTCTGATATTTATGTTTCCTTCGTCTTCATTGCTTGATTTTTGCTCACAAGAAAGTCATTCATAGTCGTTGAAACGTCACTCATAATCACACTGAAATAATGAAAATGTCACACATAGCAATCTGAAACCTTAGCAGCTACGTGGATCACCGGTCCGTCCGGTGCGGGACGTACTGGGGGTGACGTGGGTGGTGTGGCCGGGTGGCAGCAGCGGCGCGCACGGCCTGGTGCCATTATTTTTTGTAACACTGGCACTCCTGCAGCCCAATGACACTCTGGGCTGCAGGAGTGCGATGTTACCAAAAATAATGGGGCTCAGCCCACGAGGTGCGGGCCGTACTGGTGCCGGTGCCGAATTTGCCGCGGTGCAACTGAAATCAGTTTTTAAATGTGTGCATTTGTTACTTAGAATTTGTTTCTATATAATGATTTTAATCTATGAATAAGATTTTGAGTTCACTTTTAGATAGGCCAAGGCCAGAGTATAATGCATAAAAAATATAAGCATGTTTTATCACGTGATGTGTCCCACAAAGCTTGCACACTAGCAGAGCTACTTGCACAAGGATCTTGAGTGCTGCAGACATTTGCTACACAAAGTAGTCTTGCTCTTCGTGCTATTCGACGCTACGTCCAGCGAGGAATGCTTTCTTGCAGCCCGTTCTCTTTAATTCACCAACTGGGAACAGCTGATTTACTAACCAAAAATGTTCCCCCAGTAATTGGCTGCAGCACCTGTGAGCGGCCGGTCAAGGTGGGGAGGGGAGAGAGGGCCCGGAAAATGCTGCGGAGTCCTCCGTGGGGCTGCAAAGGCATCATGGCTGAAACCTCCAGACCCCTCTTTGACTGTTTCTTCTGCTGCCCCCGAAAGGTAATTTTGAATAAATAGAGCAAACATTTATTTTACAGCTGGAGTCGGGGGTGATGGGAGGTTTCAGTCACCCATCACTGAAACTATATTGACGTTCTTGCTTTTGGAGTTGGTTTACACCTTTTAGATACAAAAGGCCATATGTAGGTGGGCTAATACCGGTCGGTAACAGCCGAAAATCGGTAAAGTTTCCGTTACCGACCGGTATTTAGCCCTTTGAGATGTAGGAGGCTGGATTGAAGGATTCGGTAATTTACCGATTCAGTATTTTAAGAAATCGGTAAAATACCGAATCGGTAAATTACCGAATCCTTAAATCCTATGTAGGGAGCACTCAAGTAAGTGCATTTTTGGTTTAAGGATTCGTTATTTACCACCAACTACAAGTTGATGGTAACTACCTTTTCAAAAGCAATTTTGTGCTTTTTTAAAAGTGCCATTTGGCAGTCATACATGCTCTTAGGGCATGTATGTGTGCCACATGTGAACACATGCACGATTCAGGGGTGCAACAGGGTGTCAATGTGACACCCTGCCACCCTTGAATATGATCCCCCTATTACCGATTCGGTATTTACCGAATCGGTGATAGTGAATGGCTTTCCATTCATTCCTATGGACCTCCAGGCCCATAGGAATGAATGGGAAGGTATGCCTTATTACCGATTCGGTAAATACCGAATCGGTAATAACGAATATTACCGAATCGGTAACATTTACCGATTTTTTACCTACATTCTATTTACCGATTCTTAAATACCGAATCGGTAAAATTCGGTATTTAGGAATCGGTAAATAGAAATTACCTACATATGGCCCAAAATGTTGCTTAAGTTAGCAGTTGGATCACGGCATGTTTTGCTTATTTTTGGTATCCTCAAAGTGTCAGTATGATAAATCATTTATTTAATTAGGGAAGATGTCGATGTTTGTTAAAGTACATCTCGGGCTGTGTGAAATATTGGTACTTAGAGGAATGCTATGTATGGTGCTTTATTAGGGGTAAGAGTTTCAGTTGGTTATGCGAAACTTGAGAGGAGGTGAATTGTGTGTTTGTGATGCAACTCCGCCTAGAAGTTGCTTTAGTACCTGTGGCGAATGTGAAGTGAGCTAGCCCCCATTGCATGAACAGAAATAGGATTGTCCTTTTGCATGGGCGGGCAGTATAGAATGACTTTATTGACAGCGTGTTGTGGCAGCTTGTTTGTGGGGTTTCTCTCTTTTCTGGGTGTGCTTTTGGGGTTATTTCTGAGGAGTACCTCTTCGGGGAGTTGCAGCTAAAGCCACTTGTGTGGGCTACGTCTCTGGGAGTACTGTGCTAGTATTAAGTACCCCATGTTGGTGCATTGTTATTTTACCTTTTTGGCGAGGTCGATATTAATGTTGTTTGGAAGAAATAAGTATTGGTGTGAGGCTCACCCTTTCTGTGGGTCTTTGTTTGCGTGATCTGCAGAGATTTTGTAACATTGTGGTGGTTGGGCACTGTCTGCGAATATACATTTTTCGGGGCAGTGTCAGTCATATGTATAGGGTGACCAGATGACTTTCACCAGGGCACAACTTTTCCAGTTTTGATTTGCCATACCATTGCATTGTGGGAGCAGTAGTCTAGGTTAATTTTAGTTCAGCCAATTGGTCGAACACACTAGCTAATAATGTAAAAGCAAAGCCCAGGTCTGGAAATTAAAAGTCAGTCTCCCCAGAACTTGCATGCATCTTGTCGCCTTACATATGTAGCACCAACGGGCAGTGTCTTCCGAAAGGAAGAACTCTTCCTTGGTGTATTTGAGAGATGCAGTTCTTTTGAAGAAGTGTCTGCAAAGCGCTATGCTTCTGTTGGGATCTGTGTGAGGTGTCACTATTTTGAACAAAATGTAACCTGCAGCTCCATAGGGTTATTGTCGGTGTGAAGTGCAGCTCTTTAGGCAGGAATGGGTGTGGAGACTACGTATGTGTGTGTATGCAATGGTGTCAACATGGGGTGTGCCTATTTGAAGCCAATTCTCTTGGGCTAGCACCTGGAGAAGTATCTCTTTGGGATCAAACTAATTGGCTTGTCATTAAGGGACGAAAAGGAGCAATGAAATCAGCACAGACAAACTTTAAAGTTGAATGAAGTTCGTGTTAATATTGAGACAAGAGAAAACTAAAAATAATTCCCCACTCCTTTAGTTTTTAACCCCTTTGCTGCCAGGCCTTTTCCCCTCCTGTGCCACGCCCATTTTTGGCTATTTGGGGTAGTGCGCGCTGAGGCCCCTGTAACTTTTTGACCACATAAGGTATCCACGCCAAATTTGCGTCCTTTTCTTCCAACATCATGGGGATTCTGAAGGTACTCAGGGTTTGTGGATACCCCTGGAGGGGTCACAGAAATGAGCCAAAATACAGCAAAATTTAGTTTTTTGGGGGGAAAATGGGAAAAACGGAATGCAAATGAAAGCTTCTGAGATTTTCCCTGCAAGTGTTATCAAAAAAGGGTTTGTGGGGCTGAAATCACAATTTTCCCAGCTTTTAGGGGATACCAGACGTTTGTCAGAAACCCAAACTTTTTTTTTACACAGTTTTGGCATTTTTCTGGGACATAGCCTATTTTTGCTATTTTTTGTGCTTTCGACCTCCTTCAAGTTAATGGTAGAAATGGGTACAAAAGCAATAATGGATCCTGGAAAGCTATACATTTTAGAGAAGTAGACAAAATTCTGAATTCAGCAAGGGGTCATTTGTGTAGATCTATCAAGGTTTTTTTTATAGTAACTAACAGTTAAATATAGAATAAATTGAAAATTTGTTGAATAAAAAAGACTTTTGTGTCAACGTTTTCACCTGTAACTTCTTCTAATTATGACAGCTCTTTAAAAGCAATATACCGTTACATCCGCTGGACATTACTGGTTGTGGGGATATATAGGACTTGTAGGTTCACCAAGAACCCGACGAACCCAGATCCAAAAACTGAGCAGCAACTTGCAATGGTTTTTTATTATGTACCGGGTATATAGTAATTATTCTGTAAAAATGTGTACATGGAAAAATCGGTATGAAAGACACCTATGTTTTTCTGAAATGGGAACAAAATATAGAGTTTAGAAACAGTAGATATTTGCACATTTCCGAAATTGGGAATACTCATACTAGCATGAGAATTATCAGTCATTTTTTAGAATGACTTCTTTTTTACATAATGTCTTTCATTTGGAAGGCAGAAATGCATCGAAAGTCAATCGGTAATAACAGTTCCTTTACAAATCTGAATTACCCTAAGTCTCCCGATAAAAACGGTACCTCACTTGTAGGGGTAGGCATAGTGCCCACGACAGGAAATGGCTCAAAACCCAACGTGAACACACCACATTTTCACAATGCAAAATTACCCTTTTTTAGCAAAGTGCCTAGCTGTAGTTTTTTAACCCTAGCTCTGCCGGCACCTAGCGAAACCTAACAAACCTATACATTTTTGAAAACTAGACACCCAGGGGAATCCAGGATGGGGTGACTTGACTGCCTTCCACCAGGTTTTGTTACTCAGAATCCCTTGCAAACCTAACAAATTGCCAAAAAAACACTTTTTCCCCACATTTATCTGGTGGAAAGTTCTGGAATCTGCATGGATCCACAAATTTCCACCCACCCCGCGTTCCCCAAAGTCTTCCGTGAAAAATGGTACCTCACTTGTGTGGGTCAGCCTAGTGCACGCGACAGGAAACGGCGCAAAACGTAACATGGACACACCTCGATTTCGTAGCGAAAAATGACCCTTTTTTGGCAAAGTGCCTAGCTGTAGTTTTTGAACCATAGCTCTGCCGGCACCTAGGGAAACCTAGCTAATCTATATATTTTTGAAAACTAGACACCCAGGGGAATCCAGGATGGGGTGACTTGACTGCCTCCCACCAGGTTCTGTTACCCAGAATCCCTTGCAAACCTCAAAAATTGCCAAAAAAAAAACACATTTTCCCCATATTTCTGTGGTGGAAAGTTCTGGAATCTACTTGGATCCCCACATTTCCACCCACCCAGTGTTCCCCAAAGTCTTCTGAGAAAAATGGTACCTCACTTGTGTGGGTCGGCCTAGTGCCCGTGACAGGAAACGGCGCAAAACGCAACAAGGACAAACCTCAATTTCGCAGTGAAAAATTACCCTTTTTAGGCAAAGTGCCTAGCTGTAGTTTTTGAACCATAGCTCTGCTGGCACCTAGGGAAACCTAGCAAACCTATACATTTTTGAAAACTAGACACGCAGGGGAATCCAGGATGGGGTGACTTGACTGCCTCCCACCAGGTTCTGTTACCCAGAATCCCTTGCAAACCTAAAAAATTGCCCCAAAAAAACGCATTTTCCCTACATTTCTCTGGTGGAAAGTTCTGGAATCTGCGTGGATCCACAAATTTCCACCCACTCCGCGTTCCCCAAAGTCTTCCGAGAAAAATGGTACCTCACTTGTGCGGGTCAGACTAGTGCCCGCGACAGGAAACGGCGCGAAACGTAACGTGGACACACCTCAATTTTGTAGCGAAAAATGACCCTTTTTTGGCAAAGTGCCTAGCTGTAGTTTTTTAACCATATCTCTGCCGGCACCTAAGGAAACCTAGCAAACCTATACATTTTTGAAAACTAGACACCCAGGGGAATCCAGGATGGGGTGACTTGACTGCCTCCCACCAGGTTCTGTTATCCAGAATCCCTTGCAAACCTAAAAAATTGCCAAACAAAACACATTTTCCACACATTTCTCTGGTGAAAAGTTCTGGAATCTGCGTGGATCCACAAATTTCCACCCACCCCGTGTTCCCCAAAGTCTTCCGAGAAAAATGGTACCTCACTTGTGTGGGTCAGCCTAGTGCACGCGACAGGTAACGGCGCAAAACGCATCGTGGACACACCTCAATTTCGCAGTGAAAAATGAACTTTTTTTGGCAAAGAGTGCCTAGCTGTAGTTTTTGAACCCTAGCTCTGCCGGCACCTTGGGAAACCTACTAAACCCACACATTTCTGAAAACTAGACACCCGGTGGATTCCAGGGAGGTATGGCTTGCGTGGATCCCCCAACCTTTCCTTACCCAGAATGCCCTGCAAACCTCAAATTTAGCTGAAAAAATCACCTTTTTCACGCATTTTTGTGTGGGAAAGTTGTGGCATCACCGGGCTGACACAAATTTCCTACCACCCAGCGTTCCCCCGGGTCTCCCGATAAAAACGGTGCCTCACTCGTGTGGGAGGCCCAAGTACCTGCGACAGGCAAGGGCCCAAAATGTAGTGAGGCGACATGAAAATTGCCTATCTCAAAACAACCTGGTTTTGCAAGGGGGTCACTTGGGTTTTTGGCCCGGTGCTCCTCGGCCACCAAGGGAAACCTACCAAACCCACACATTTCTGAAAACTAGACACCCGGGGGATTCCAAGGAGGTATGGCTTGCGTGGATCCCCCAACGTTTCCTTACCCAGAATGCCCTGCAAACCTCAAATTTAGCTGAAAAACCACCTTTTTCACACATTTTTGTGTGGGAAAGTTGTGGCATCACCCGGCTGACACAAATTTCCTACCACCCAGCGTTCCCCCGGGTCTCCCGATAAAAACGGTGCCTCACTCGTGTGGGAGGCCCAAGTACCCGTGACAGGCAAGGGCCCAAAACTTAGTGAGGCAACATGAAAATTGCCTGTCTCAAAACGACCTGGTTTTGCAAGGGGGGTCACTTGGGTTTTTGGCCCGGTACTCGGCGGCCACCTAGGGAAACCTACCAAACCTACACATATCTGAAAACTAGACACCCAGGGGATTCCAGGGAGGTATGGCTTGCGTGGATCCCCCAACCTTTCCTTACCCAGAATGCCCTGCAAACCTCAAATTTAGCTGAAAAAATCACCTTTTTCACACATTTTTGTGTGGGAAACTTGTGGCATCACTGGGCTGACACAAATTTCCTACCACCCAGTGTTCCCCCGGGTCTCCCGATAAAAACGGTGCCTCACTCGTGTGGGAGGCCCAAGTACCCGCGGCAGGCAAGGGCCCAAAACGTATTGAGGTGACATCAAAATTGCCTATCACAAAACGACCTGATTTTGCAAGGGGGGTCCCATGACTTTTTAGGGAAACCTACCGAACCCACACATTTCTGAAAACTAGACATCCGGGGGATTCCAGGGAGGTATTGCTTGCGTGGATCCCCCAACGTTTTCTTCTTCAGAATCCCTTGCAAACCTGAAATTCAGCTCAAAGAAATCACTTTTTTCACACATTTTTCTGTGGGAAAGTTGTGGCATCACCGGGCTGACACAAATTTCCTGCCACCCAGCGTTCCCCCAGACCCCCCGATAAAAATGGTGCCTTACTCGAGTGGGAGGCCCAAGTACCCACGACAGGCAAATGCCCAAAACATTTTGTGAAAGGCAATTTTGATGTCACCTCAATACGTTTTGGGCCCTGGTGAGAGCCAGTCAAGTCACCCCATCCTGGATTCCCCTGGGTGTCTAGTATTCAAAAACTTTGCTAGGTTTCCTTAGGTGCCGGCAGAGCTATGGTTAAAAAACTATATCTAGGCACTTTGCAAAAAAAAGGGTTTGCAGGGGTTTCTGGGTAAGGAAACGTTAGGGAATCGACACAAGCCATACCTCCCTGGAATCCCCCGGGTGTCTAGTTTTCAGAAATGTGTGGGTTTGGTAGGTTTCCCTGGGTGCCAGCAGAGCTAGGGTTCAAAAACTACAGCTAGGCACTTTGCCAAAAAGGGTCATTTTTCACTCGGAAAATGTGGTGTGTCCACGTTGCGTTTTGAGCAGTTTCCTGTCACGGGCACAAGGCCTACCCACACAAGTGAGGTACCATTTTTCTCAAAAGACTTTGGGGAACGCAGGGTAGGTGGAAATTTGTGGATCCACGCTGATTTCAGAACTTTCCACCACAAAAATGCGAGGAAAATTTGTTTTTTTGACAATTTATTAGGTTTGCAACGGATTCTGGGTAACAAAACCTGGTGAGAGCCAGTCAAGTCACCCCATCCTGGATTCCCCTGGGTGTCTAGTTTTCAAAAATGTATAAGTTTGCTAGGTTTCCCAAGGTGCCGGCAGAGCTAGGGTTAAAAAACTACAGCTAGACACTTTGCAAAAAAAGGGTCATTTTTCAATGTGAAAATGTAGTGTGTCCACGTTGCGTTTTCACCCGTTTCCTGTCGCGGGTACAAGGCCTACCCACACAAGTGAGGTACCATTTTTATCGGGAGACTTAGGGTAACACAGAATTGTATAGCAACTGTTATTACCTATTGACTTTCGATGCATTACTGCCTTCAAAATGAAAGACAATGTGTCAGGAGAGCCCGGCCAGCCCCAGAGAAGGAACTAAGGGGGCGCTTCAAAAGAAGAAAAATAAAAAAGCCATTAAGAAGACACTGCAAGAAACTAATGGAAGTACGTCAGCAACTAAATCTATAAAGGACTTTTTAGGTAAACATTACAAAAGATTAGATTTATCTACAAAGTCGATAGATGTAGATGCGGAGCTACAGAATGGGAATGGCATGGTAGAATCCCCTGAAGAACCCTTGGCGGCATCATTCCTAATAAATCACTCCCTTCTGAGTCAAAACGATCTAGTATTAGCACCGCGTCTGTCATCATCCCCTAAACTTTTCTCGATGCAAGCACAAGAATCAGAGACCTCAGCCCAAATGGAGAACAACTGCCAAAGGTCAAGAACTGACTGGGGAGCCTCACTAAATATATCGATATCACAATCAAAAGATGTAAGAAATCAAATTCAGCAGGAAACATCGAGAACTGAAAGAATAGCTGATCCCGAGAGAACTAGCCTACAAGACCTAGACATTTCTACGACCCCTCCCTCTTCAATGATGGATTTATTATTGATGCTTCAAAAAACCCTGCAGGGGTTGTTGGAAGTTACAATGTTGAATAATGGGGTTCTGAAAACGCAAAAGCTTTATTTGAAAAAGATTGAGGAGGAGTTGCAAGTAATCAGAGGTCAAATGCCATATATGATGAGACCAGTAGTAGATACCCAGCCTATAGAACAGAAAGAAAGCACAGAAACAGTAGGAACATCACATAATGTATATATATCTAAGTGCCCGATGCTGATAAAAAGAAGATGGGAAAACCCAAGACATAGCCTCACGAACTTTAGGGGTCACCATAAAAGGAAGTTACGTAGAAAGAGAGAAACAAAGGTAGAAACAATGCGAAAAACAAAGGAAAAGGAGAAAGAGGTCAAATTAAATACTCCCACACTGGAAATGCTATCTGCCAAGACCCCAAACGCTGAGAGTAAGAGGAAGGGCCCCAAAAATCAGGTAAAGAAACAGAGTAGTAAAAGCCCTAGAAAGGATCAATTAAAAACTAACTCCACAAAAACAAAACCCATAGTAAACTCAAACTATGTGGGACACAATATAAATCATCAGAACCAAAATCAAGAGAAAGCTGTCCCACAACGAGGTAACTTAGAAGCAAAAGGTAAAATGGGGGAAAACACTGATCAGGTAGGTACAGAAGCCCCAAAGATAGGGGAAGAGGCGGGAAGCGACAAATGGCTGTACTTTGAACCTGAGCAAAACCAAAAAAAGGGAAAGAAAATAAGGAAGATTATACCTCTGAATAGGTCTCAAATCCTATTCTCATTCTCTAAATGCCCTAGCCTGAGGGGAATAGGAACAAAAGATTTGAGACAAGTGGGTTTCATAAAAAATACAAGTGGAAAGGAGATTACAAGAGTACTAGTCTACTCCGACCTAGTAAAAATGGCAATTTGGAAAGCGGCTAGCGAGATACTCCAGGAAGGTATACGGCTAATCCCAGAGAAAGAACTAAAGGGAAATAGACAATTAGGAAGTAGTTTTCTAAAATGTCATGCAGGACTAGGAAAGAGACAGGTGAGGTTACTAGAGGAAAATGAGACCGGAGGATGTACTCTGAACGTAGTAGTCAATAACTCAGTAATGGATAACTCCTGGGATAATTGGAGCCAAAGAAGCAGCCCTGCAGGACCCTCTCAGAGATATAAGGATGTAATGGATGAAGATGGAGGTTTAAGTGAGGTGGAATAGGATGAAGGGGGGTCGCATAGCCTTAAATTCTTATCATGGAATATAAATGGCCTTGGAGATGTAATAAAACAGGAATGTATAACTAAGCTAGCAAATGAAGTGGAAATTGTTTGCCTGCAAGAAACTTGGCTATGCGACGAAACCCCAACTTTCGATGGTTTCCTCCAACTCCACCGACCGGCCAAGAAAAAAAGATTCGGCCGCCCGGCAGGGGGGATCATGACTTTATTGTCTACAAAAGTAACAAACAACGTGATCCCGCTAAAAGTAAAATGTAAATGGCTCCTGGCATGTAGACTGTCTCTGTTGATTGTAGACACAAAATATGAAAATATAATCATTATAAATGTGTATATGCAATGGAAGAATGCTACTGAGTATGGAACTGAGCTGTTATATTTTAAAGATGATATAGATTCTTTATGTGAAAAGTATGACTCTGACATATTCTTTATTTTGGGGGATTTTAATCATAAACTGTACCCAAAGGAGGTAGACCTTTGGCATAGGGATATACTGGATGCATATGAAGTAAAACAAGCAATTTTTCCAGCATGTGAACTCTTAAAACAGGATAAAGATTTGGGAAATTATCTAGGGGCGAAGGGCCTTTTCTGCTTGAATGGCAGATTTGAAACAGATTGCCCAGCAGAAAAAACATTCAAAATAGGCTCACAAAATTGCCCAATAGATTATGCCTTTATGTCTGCCTGGAACTTCTCTCTTATAAGGGAATTTAAGATAGTTCAGAAAGAAGGCAGCGATCACTATCCCTTGCAGATGAAGATTCAAGGAGGTGCCCCGAAAGCCCGAGATAAAGTAATCTCACAACAAGTTGAATACCCCAAGAGAGTAACAACTAGATTAACGGAAGAGTACATAGAAAAACTAAGATCATTCCAACAAAAGGTAGCCTTGGGAGATATAGGGGGTCAAAATTTGGATTGGTATGAGGGAAAAATAGAGCAAGTGGTGCAATGCCTTCGAACTGAACTAGCAAAAGTTAAAACAAATCAGCAGTTAATCTCTGTTAGACAACCAAAATGGTTCACTGCAGATTGCCAAAAGAAAAAAAGAGAGATAAGGAAAGTAAAAAGAAGCATTAGGAAAAAGTATGATCTGAAGAGACAAAATCATCTTAACAAATTAAAAATTGAGTATAAAAAGCTAATTACAAATGCAAAAAGGGTGTATAAAGATAAATGCTGGGAAAATTTACTGGAATCTATCGAATCAAAAAATATAAGACAGTTTTGGAAGCTGGTGAAAGCAGCTGCCGATCACCCAGCGGGGAGAATGAACTGTGTGATAGTCGAGGCTGTATGGGAGAAGTACCTGAAGGAATTGTATAGCCCTCGTAGAGATCTAGAAGTGGAAGTGCCCCAGCCATGGCATAACTTAATGGAAGAATTAAAACCAGACTTCACAGAACAGAATGTAGAAAACACAATAATGAAGTTAAAATTAACAAGAGCAGCAGGTCCAGACAACCTTCCAGCGATAATAATAAAGTCTCAGATGAAGTGGTGGGCGAGATTTTTTTCTCATATGTTCCTGGAAATTTTAGCGGTAGGGAAAATACCAAAGAATTGGAAGGGAGCTATAATAAGGCCAGTTCATAAAAAAGGCAATATGAATGCACCACAAAACTATAGGCTGATCAATCTACTAGATATAGGAGAAAAAGTATTTTCAAAAATAATTCTGAATAGACTAAAGGACTGGGTAGAGGAGTTTTCAATTGTACCAGTTGAACAGGGTGGCTTTAAAGAAGGCCACTCTACGGTTGATCACTGCTTTGCCTTGTGGGCAGTAGCACGCAAGTCAATAGAACAAAATGGTAAGCTGTGCTGCTGTTTTGTTGATTTTCGAGCAGCATTTGACTCAGTTGATCGAGAATGCCTCTGGGAAACCCTTGTAAATAAAAATATCCCTAAAAGCTTACTTGCGATAATAAAAGAGCTACATTGCGGAAATTGGGCACAAGTAATTAGAGACACAGAAGGGGCATTGACGCCAAAAATAGCAATTGAGAATGGCCTTAGACAGGGCTGTGTGTTGGCCCCCATGCTATTTGCCATATTCCTAGCAGATCTACCAGCAACCCTAGAGGTTGAAAGAAGTGCTAGCCCGAGAATGGATGGAAATAAAGTGTCTTGTTTACTATACGCAGATGATCTGGTAATTTTGGACCAGACTGAATTAGGTCTCCAAAGAAAGCTAAATGCCTTTAGTGAATATTGTGAAAGGAAATTTCTAACGGTAAATATGGAAAAGACAAAAATTTTAAGCTTTGGGAAAAAGGATATTCGATTTAATTGGTTTTTAGGAGGCCTGAAACTAGAAACGGTGAACGAATACCGCTACCTCGGGATGTGGTTTGACAGGTCTCTAAAGTGGCACACTCATATAGAGGCCCAGAAGGCGAAGGCCTTTACATCGATCTGTGGCTTGAAAAAATTTAACCGAGATTATGGAAACATGTCGCACAGACCGCTGCTAAAGGCCTTCAGCGCAATGATACTCCCACAAGTACTCTATGGAGCGGAAGTTCTCCATCTGAGTGGTAAATGTGATTGGGATTTAGAGGAAGGGAAATGCCTAAAAACATTATTGTCATTACCACATTCGGCAATGATCCAAGCAATAAGAACCGAGTTAGGTACAACTGCTTGGAGGGTACAGGCACAAATGGCTTTAATTAGATTCTGGAAACGCCTGGATATAGAGATAGGCCAGAAAGTATCCCAATGGTGTAGAAAAGAAATTCAAAATAGTAATCTAAAATGGGCTAAAGAGAACAGGAAGAAAATACGATTGGCCTGTAAGAACTTAAAAGTGAAAATCTGTCAAGAATCCCTGTATGTAGAATTCATTAAAAGTGATCTTAGTAAGTATGGACAGGAAGTCTCTCGATGTGCAGATATGGAATATCTGGCAAAGAAAAAATCTGTGCAATTTATGAGAGATTCATGGTTAAATAAAAATTGGTTCCCTTACCTGGATATTCTACCAAACCTTTGGTACAGACAGGAAATCCTAAGACTGAGAATTGGTATAAATCCCTGGTTGATAAATGAAGAATTAAAAATAAAAATGTTAGGCCATGAAGGTTATTGTAAATGTACTTTGGGAACAAAAGGTGATATATTACATATTTTGTTAGATTGTGCAACATTACTAGAGCAGCGTAAATTATGTCTCCGCCCATTGTTTCTAAAATATGGCACAAAGTTACGGACACAGGCGGTGGAGCTAATCACAGAAATGCCTAACCTCGAGATCGCGATTGCATTAGGGAACTATATGAATGTAATTAAAAGTTATCTAAAAGAGATGTAGATGCAAATTCCAGAAATTTTAAACTGTTTTAAAATCTAAATAAGGCTAATATTAATCTTTTTAAAAATGGATGAATTGCATAATATTTTAAATTGAGTTTTAAATTATGTATAATTTTTATAAATGCTCCAGCTGATTTGTATAGATAAGTTACTATTGCACTCCACTCCGAAAATGTACTAAGTCTTAACGCTGAGAAGGTATACATCTGTATTGTTGAACTGTCACTTTTAACTGTCAATTTTAACTGGTTATTACTGTTTAAAGACCAAGGTCTAAATAAACATTGTATTTATCATCAGAAAGACAATGTGTAAAAAAGAAGTCATTTTGAAAAATGACCTATAATTCTCATACTAGTATGGGTACTCCCAATTTCGGAAATGTGCAAATATCTACTGTTTCTAAACTCTACATTTTGTTCCCATTTCAGAAATACATGGGTGTCCTTCATACCGATTTTTCCATGTATACATTTTCCCAGAATAATTGCTATATACCCGGTACATAATAAAAAAAGATTGCTAATAAAAAAACATTGCAAAACGCTGCTCAGTTATTGGCTCTGGGCTCGTCGGGTTCTTGGTGAACCTACAAGTCCTATATATCGCCACAACCAGAAAGGTCCAGCGGATGTAACGGTATATTGCTTTCAAATAGCTGTCATAATTAGAAGAAGTTACAAGTGAAAACGTTGACACAAATGGCTGTTTTTTCAACCAATTTTCAATTTTTCCTATATTTAACTGTTTGTTTCTATAAAGAAAACTTGAAGGATCTACACAAATGACCCCTTGCTGAATTCAGAATTTTGTCTCCATTTTTTAGAAATGTATAGCTTTCCAGGATCCATTATTGCTTTCATACCCATTTCTACCATTAACTGGAAGGAGGTTGAAAACACAAAAAATAGCAAACATAGGCTACGTCCCAGAAAAATGCCAAAACTGTGTAAACATTTTTGGTTTTCTGACAAAAGTCTGCTCGTCCCTGAAAGCAGGGAAGATGGTGATTTCAGCACCACAAACCCCTTTTTGATACCGTTTGCAGGGGGAAAAAACAGAGGCTTTGATCTGTAGCCCTTTTTTTGCATTTTTCCCCCCAAAAAACAAAATTTAGCTGTATTTTAGCTAATTTATGGGTTCCCTCCAGGGGAATCCACAAACCCTGGGTACCTTTAGAATCCCCATGATGTTGGAAAAAAAGGACGTAAATTTGGTGTGGATACCTTATGTGGTCAAAAAGTTATAGGGGCCTAAGCGCGAACTACCCCAAATAGCCAAAAAAAGGCTTAGCACAGGAGGGGAAAAGGATTAGCAGCGAACGTTAATGAATATAAAATTAAAACATCAATAACTTAGCCCCACTACTTCCACGCCGAGCAGGTCCTCCTCCCTGTCAGTTAGGTCAACCCAGCAGTGCATTACCTCCCACTGGTTGAGGGAGACCCTGGTTGGCGTTGCATGATGCGCAGCAGTCTACCACAACAAACCTTTCACACTGCCAGACTGTACCCTCTCCTGGGGCCTGCCACCTGTTGCCACCATGAGGCGGAAGTGGCGCTGCACAGCAAAATGAGCTGCTACCTCCTCCTCATTGAAAATGTGGTTGGGCATTACCCCTCACATCACTGTCCCCCACAGGGGATGCATGACTTACAGATGGTGGTGCTACCTGCCGTAGCTGGGATGGGCAATGCAGTACAGTAAAAAAGCAAAAAAAAGAATTTAACACACGGACAGTGACAAACTAACAAAAAGTGAAAAATGGCAGAGAGGTGGGCAGAAATGGGGAGCATACTGATTGATGGAGCTGAGGGTGCTTGAAAGAAGAGGGATAGCAAGACAGCAGTAGGCTGGAGTAACGCAAAATGGTCGCATGCTTGTGAAATGCAGATTGCTCTTTGTGCTGTTTTTGGACATGAAATGTGTCTTGTTGCATTTTTTTAAAACAGAGGTAAAAGTACAAAAGAATATACTACCCTAGAAGAAAATAATTCATATTTATATCTATTAAGATCTTAACTTGCAATAACAATGATATTAATAACAAGCAGAAATCCTGTGTATTTTAATAGTGGTTAAAAGATCATTGGGGAGATACTTTCAGCTGGCAAAATAACACATTTTTTTGTGAGTGAAGATAAAAAAAAGGTGATTACAGACTAGTGAGGGTAGATCTTTAAATTGAACCTTCTGTTTTTCAGCGCACACAACCCGTGTGCTGTGTACATCCCCTGTAACAAGGTTGGGGTACTCCAGGCTATATTTAAAAGTGCTGGACTAGGCTTCTTCGCACACAACAGATTCAGGCTCTTGATGTTTAAATGATGTGTACACTCCAGAATCGCATATTTAAACTGTCTGCCCTAGATATGGAGCACTATGTATAATGTTTCTTTTCACAGCTTACATCCTTCAATTGCTTGCTATCTCAGAAAGCCTTCTCTCACTATACTCCTGCCGCTCGATTCCCCTCCTAATTGACATTGGCTTACTTCCACTTGATTCCCTTCCTTTCTTTTTCCAGAGTGGCCCTCTTCTTACCTTCCATACTTTGCATGCCTTTTATCTCTGAGCCTCATCTCAGTCTCATGCTTGTCTGCCTCAATCCTTCTTATTGTAATTTACAATTGGCTGATACCTCATTTCATAGATTACAACATCTCCTCCTTAAAACCCTATCCCTGTAACACTACCTAATTTCGGTCAGCCTATCTCACCAACCATTCACCTGAAAGAGTAAATAAATGCAATCTTTTCTTGAGAGCACATGACTAATTAAAATAACTGTAGGAAGGGGAGTGGGCATAACCCTGACCCAGTGAGCCTAATCTCACCGAAAACCAAGATGGTGGATGTAGGAAGCTGGCTTTGTATATTACTATACCAAAATGAAGTACATTATGCACAGAGTCTAGTGGATCCCCAAAGGCTTTACAGAGGCTCAGGTAGATAATACTAATGCTTGCTTTTGTGGTAGTGTGGGCGAGCAGTTAGGCTTATCAGAGGGCAGCGCTAAGCATTTGTTGTACTCACAGGGGCAAGAAATGATTACACACACTAAATGACTAAATCAGAGACCAATGGTTTGTAAAAATAATAATTTTAGTATATTTATTTTTCAGAACCAAAGATACTTTGTTGCATGTAACTACATTTTGCAATATCAATGCTTTTCAATGTAAAAAGTGGTCACTTGGTGCATTTTTCAACAATACAATGTTATCCTATCGGAGGAAACACTATAGCAATATACAGGTAAGTAAACGATTTATGATATTGAGTTTCTGTATAAAAAGCCAGTACAAGGTAAGGTTCAGGTAAGTGACAAAACTGCACCACCAGCGGCACTGGGAAGGCCGGGTGCTGAGGTCTAACTCGGCATCTGGTGCCAATGTTATCTAATGGGGGCAATCGAGTGGTACTACTTACAGGTAAGTAGCACAGTGATGTAACCCAGTCTCCAGGGGTTAAGGTAAGCACAGGGGGGGGGGGGGCGAGGCCACAAGGAACTTACACTTCCAGCGGCACAGGGACGGCTAGGTGCAGAGTACAAACACAGCGTCAGGCTGCCAATGCAAACCAATGGGTAATCCCGAAGTCGGAAAAAGGCTATAGGCTCAGGCCAGGAGGCCGATCAAAGGAGATCTACAACTGCACAGGTAAGCTGGGATGTGCTGGAGTGTCATGACAATGATGGTTGATCTCCCCAACACCCAGGGGCTCCGGGAGCAGGAGTGTCCTATGGTGACGGAAAACAGCTTACCAGTGCAGATTGCAGTTGGAGGGGGGTCAACATGCAGGGGCTGCAGGAGTCGACGTGGAGTCCAGAGGGGTCAGTCTGCGGTGGACTCTTGCTCAAAAATGCTGGGGAACCTTTGCTGGGCTGGTGGGCGTCAGATGCAGAGGTAGTCGGTTTTGCGGTTCCGCAGGCAGAGCTTTGGTCTTAAAAAGTTGTTTTTCTTTTGGACAGGTCTGCTGTCCACGGGAGATCAGGGGTCTTTACAGAAAGCTGGCAGTCCTTCCAGGGTTTTGGAGGTCGCTGGTCTGCGGGATGAGTTGTGGAAGCTTGCAAAGTTCAAAGTTTGCAGACAGGCTTGCAGGGCTGGGACCAAGTCAGTGGCTGGAGCTTCTTGTCGTGCAGGGATCGGCTCTTCTTTTTCCTCTTCTTCGTAGGTCGTTGGTAATTTTAGGATTAAGGTTCAGAGGTGCCCCTAAATACTAATTTTAGGGGTGTTACAGGGATCAGAAGGTAGTAGCAAATGGGCTACTTACCTTTAGGGTGCATACACCCTTTGTATAGGAGTGTACATATCCCTAACCCTATTGACTAGAGTCCTCCAAAACAATATGAAGGATTCTGAAAGTAGGTGGTAACTTCAGCTCAGAGCACCTTAGGAGTGGCTCTGGCTGAGAAAGGACACACCCCTCTTTCTTACTAATTTCCCAGCCGACCTTGTTGCCAAAAATGAGGCTTTGTTGGGGGGGGGGGGGGGAGGGGAGGGTTAGGGAGCGAGCATCTCCACTAGCTGGAGAGGCCCTGATCAGCATAACAGAGGACCGGAAGCCTTTGAGGCTAACCATCTTTCCATACGGTTCCTGCTTGGGGGTAGGTGTGAAGCACTTCCCCTCAGAGCAAGCTTTGTTTCAGACCCACGAGAGCAAAAGGCTCCCACCTTTAGGAGGGTCAGAAACATGTCTAGAGGTAGCAGATTGTTGGGGACCAGTCAGGCACAGACGCAAGTTGGTAGGATTTCAGGGGCCAACTCGGAGTTGCTCTCTGGGTGCAATTCCTAATAAATCCAACACTGGCATCAGAGATGTTTGTTACCAAACATATTGGCATTTAGTGAAGTCATCATGGAGCTGTGGAACTCGTGACAAGCTCCGAGCATATGTATTGCTTCAATGTGCACTTATAATGTCTACGAATTGACTTAGACACTACTGGGGCATATCTGCTCATGAAGGTGTGCCCTCATATGGGATATAGTGCACCCTGACATATGGCTGTAAGGCCTGCTGTAGGGGTGACTTACCTATGCCTCTTGCAGTGCAGGTAGGCCTGGCACACAGGGATGTGTGCCAGGTTGACTTGTCACTTTTATCTGCACCAAAAAGTACAGGCTGCTGTGGCAGTATGCCTGCGTTTGGTGAGGGTCATAATTACGGTGGCATAATACATGCTCCAGCCCTTGAAGACCCTCTCTAGTCACAAGGCCCTTGGTACTACCGATATATTTTACAAGGGATTTATGTGTGAACCGGAGGTGTGCCAACTGTGGAAACAAAGGTATAGTTTTGAGAAGAACAAAGACACGGGGAACCTGGTTAGCAAGCCCCCAGTGCACAAGCAAAATTTGTAGAATGGCTTCAGATTTCATTTGAAAGGGTCTGCACCTACGATAAAGAATATCTTATTTACAACTGGATTAAAAATCAGATGGATTGACACTACCAAACTTGTGCTTATATTACCAGGCCCCTTTCGCAAGCACCCTTGCTTACTTTAATGACATTGCAAGTTCTCCATTATTTGACATTTTTTAGGCTATTCAATGATTGCTGAATCAGCAATATACTTGCCTATGTTCAGAAACATTTTTCAATCTCCAAAAAAATGTAATGTAAGATGTTCTAATCACTGATTTCAGGGAAAAGGGATGATTTATCTAATATAATATACCATCCCTGATTGAAAACTAAGCTTTAAACAATTGTAGCTATTTATTCCTTCCTGTAGAAGATGCTATTATTAGAAGCTGGGAAGAATAAACATATTTTGAAATACGTTTTATTTAAACCCTTCGGTGCTCATGATGGCCTGGAGCCTGGAGCGGTCATGATGCACAGTGGGCGTGTGCTCATGACGGCTCCAGGTCGTCATGGCACCCACCCACGGGGGAAGCGCTGGCGCTCCCCCTGTGGGACACCGATCTGGGTGTTTTCACCCTGTCCCACTCCACGTCATCAATGACGCCTTTCTTCCCCGACGCGCTGGAAGCCATTTGCTTCCAGTGCGTCGGGAAACAAAGAGGTACGTTTTTCCTCTGGGGAGCGGGGCATTTTAGCAAAAGAGGCATTGGGGGAAAGGAAAGGGTTTTACTTTCCGCTGATGCCTCTTTTGTGCATTCCTGCTGCGCGATCGTGCGATCATGCAGCAGGAATGCCCACTAGACGGCAGGGATTTTATTTTATTTTTTTAAAGGGCCAGGTTTTTACTGTTTGGGGGGAGTGGCCCCTTAGGCAAGGGTCGCTCCCCTTTTTGGGGCAATATTGTATGGCTTGGTCTGCCCCCCTGGGGGGCAGATTTCGGCATTTATTTTAAATAATTGGCCCATTGGGACACCCGGGAAATTTGTGGGGAGTGTTTTTTGTTTTTTTTTGTGTTGGGGAGTGGCCTCAAGGGCTGCTCCCCTTTTACAGGGATGAATATTTTATTTATACTCTTAGGCCCACCTACCCCTTAGCTTGGCTGGTGGATTGTGTGTGGACTGGTGCATTATTTGCATATGTGATTGTAATGTTTTTTTCTCCTTTTTATTCTAGTGTAAAGCTTTTGATTCCTGTTTGCCGTTTCGGCAGTGGTTGTTCTGCAGTTTTGCGTAGTTGCATTTTTTTGGTAAGAAAAACATTTTTGTTGTATTTACTCCAAATGAGTATTATTGTCAAGCATGAATGATTTTTGTTTGTAAGTGGTGTCATAATGGCAGCATACTTAGTTAGTGTTTTGAGCATGAAATTCTTTGCCATGTATTTTGCATTCTTATGTGTAATTTTCTTTTCTCTTTCTTTTTTAGTGGGATATTGTTGATCCATACTGTGTCTGTGCAGAGTAGGTGGTGGTGAGTCTAGCTGCTTCTGGCAAGTGAGTGGTATCGTTTTGAAGTATATAGGTCTTTCTGATAAAGGCGCATTTTGTTTATTACTTATTTTACAAAGTGTTTGTTGTTGTTGACTTGTTTGACAAATTACCTTTAGTAGTAAGCATTATGGATAGCCGTAGAATGACTGCTCAGCAGGTGGTTGGTATGCTTCTTGAATCTTCCTCTGACCATGATTATGAGACTGACAGTGCGTCTGAGGGAGAGGAGGGTGGGGAAGATTCAGGCAGTGAGTTTTCTCTCCACATGGAATCATCGGATGATGAAGGAACTCCCAGTGCGGATGAAGCTACTCTCGGTGTGGAAGAAGCTACTCTCAATGCGGATGAAGTGCCTGTTTTAGAGGAGGATACTGCTGTGCCGATGGTGCAAGAGGCATCTGGATAGCAGCCTGAAGCTGCTAGGCTTCCTACTGGAAGTGCTGGACTCTGGTTTGATCCAAACATGGTGCAGCCGGTGGTGCCTGCCTTTAGTGGTGATGCAGGGTGTAGAGTGGATTGTGAGCATTTTTTGCCTATACAGTTTTTTCAGTTGTTTATGGATGATGTATTTTTGGGTGAGATTGTTGAGCAGACTAATTTGTATGCTGAACAGTTTTTGAGGGACAACAGTGCCAGACTTAGGCCCCACTCTAGAGCTACCCGGTGGACTCCCACAAATCTGGAAGAGATGACGTTTTTGGGTTTGATTTTATTGATGGGTTTGATAAGGAAGCTGTCCCTGGCTTCATATCGGTCTACCAGTCCCTTGATGGCAACGGCCATATTTCCTGCAGTCATGACTCGTAATCGGTATTTACTTTTGCTTCGGATGCTGCATTTTGTTGACAATGCTTTGGCGTTGCCACGAGATCACCCTGACTGTGACCGTCTTTTTAAGATTCGGCCTGTTCTTTTTTTTTTTTTTTTTTTTTTTTTATAAAGACCTTTATTGTGCAAAAGAATGGTCACACTGCGTCACGCCAACAACCCGGAGGCAGGCCGCAATATCAACAAAGGTTAACAATTGAGGTGTACCAGATTAGGAGACGTAAACAATGTAATATCCCAACATTAATGGCGATACACACCCTCAACCCTGGTGAGGAGTACCAAGGTGTAACCAGTGTAGAGTGGATTGGTCTTACATTTTTGGGTTTCGTGTACTAGAAACGAATCCTAGGCTCACGGTCTCATCCAGGCACTCCGGCGAGTACTAGGACCGCAGCACATGAAAGAGGTACTGAACAGGTAAATCGTCCACTACCACCTTTTCACCCAACCCCCCCGCAACAATCGGAGGGAAACAGCAAACTTCGGTGCAGAGCTATTACAAAAAGACAAAAAAACTAACAGACATCTCATCTCGCATACGCAGGGGCTCACGTACAAGGGCCCGTCCGTCATAGAGGGACGACTACAAGCAGTATCGGTGGCTGCAGGAGGATCGCAGGGCAGCGGCCATGGGGCGGGGGCGGGGGAGGGGGGGGGGAGGGAACGCAGCAGGACAAAACGGCAGGGCGCCTGGACGGGAAGGGGGGCAACACGTCAAACCCGATAGGATGCAGTAGGCAGGGGATCCGGTGAGAGCAAGACATTCCACAGCCCTCAAACACATCCACCAAGCATGTATCCATCCATCCCAACACAATGCTCACAGGGCACAAAGGTTCACCCCATGTCGTCCGAAACACCCGTCCCAGGGGAGTCCACAGAGGTATCCGAACCCGCCCGCCCTCTAGTCCACTGCAGGAACGGTTCCCAGATGTCATTGGGCCTAGACGCGGTGGGCATCGTCTCCCAGTAGTTCGTGAGTTGTGTCTGACCATATGTAACGTCTCGAACCCATGCGGCGAACGTGGGCAAGGCTCCACGGCCCCAGTGTATCGCCACCTGGCGTTTAGCGTAAAGCAGCAGCATCGCGTGCAGTTTCCTGTCAACGGGTTCGGTGTCTTTAACGTAACCCAGGAGCCCCAAAAGCGGAGTGGGTTCATCTGACCTGTGTAAAATGTGATTGATGGCCTCAAAGATGCTCGACCAGTACTCGTCCAGCCTTGGGCAGCTCCACGCCACATGGAGAAAGGACGCGTCAGCACCACCACACTTCCAGCATGAAGCGTCAGTGCGGATTCCCATGCGGTGTAGCAACACTGGTGTGCGATAGTACCGGTGCAAGAATTTGAAGTGGACCAGCCGTAGCCTATAGTTCGGTGACAGCGCCGTGAGCTGCTTACAGCAGTATTCCCACATGTCATCTGACAGGGCACCGTCCAGGTCTGCGGCCCAGGCCTGTTTGGCCACAGGCACAGTGAGCGGGGCCTGCTCCTGCATGCAGTTGTACAGCCTTGATACCAGTTTCGCGGGGGAGGGTCGTGACAGCAAGTTCTGCAGGGCATCCAGTTGTGGGGGTTCCTCGGGGAATTGAGGCCACATCTTCTTGCAGGACTCCCGGAGAGAGTGATACAGGAGAGCGTCCGAGAACGAGGTAGGCTGACCGTCCTCCCGGACACCCAACGCTCCAAACGTCCCATCAGGGTAGATGTCTGCGAAAGTAGCCACCCGTTTCCCCTGGAGCGTGATGGTATCTCCCCTGGCGCAAAGGCAGGGCAGCATCGGGTTGCTTCGCAGCGGAATGGCCGGCGCATAGAGCAAGGGAAGGCCCGCCCTCCGGCGCAACTCCTTCCATGACCAGCGGATCATTTCAACGGTGTCCACCTCCTTCGAGGGGCGGGAAACCCTGCCATACAACGCCACCCGAAGTGGCAGCGGGGCAACCGCGGCCAATTCCACCGCTACATGCGGCTGGTAGGGGGTGGGGAATACCCAGAAGTGCAAAAATTGAGCCTGAGCGCACAGCGAGTAGAGCTTCAGGTCAGGCGCCCCGAGGCCCCCCTGTCGCAGCGGGAGTGTGAGCAAAGCCCAAGAGGTCCTTGCCTGCCGCCCAGCCCACACCAGAGATACAAGTAAGGAGCGGACTCGTGCATGGAAGCATGCTGTCATGGGCAGCGGAAGATTAACGAACAGATATAGGAATTTCGGGAGAACTACCATTTTCGCCAGTGCAACCCTCGCAACCAGGGACAGGGGAAGTTTGTTCCAGGCCTCCACTCTCCGCTCCAGCCAGTCGACCGCTCTGCCGAAGTTAAGAGACCATAGTTCCTGCGTGTCCCGACTAATCCAAATACCTAAGTATTTGACCGCGTCGGTCTCCCAACGTAGGGGGTAGTCCGAAGGAGGTTGAGCTGTCTCGACAGTTAGAGGGAACGCGACTGACTTGGACCAATTTATAGACACGCCCGCCAGACCCTCGAAACGTACAAATTCTCGGAGCAGTGGATTCAAATTCTCTGCGGGGCTTGAGACATACAGAGTGACGTCATCTGCATAAAGAGAGATCAGCAGACTACGAGAGCTGAAGCTTATCCCTCTCGCCGTGTGGTGTTGGCGTATTCTGGCCGCCAGTGGCTCCATCGCAATAGCAAAGAGGAGGGGCGACAGTGGGCACCCCTGTCTCGTCCCCCTGGAGATGGGAAAGGGCCCGGACACCAGGCCATTTACTCGCACTCGAGCTCGAGGTCTGTCATATAGCAATTGGATGAGAGTAATAAAGTTACGACTGAAGCCCATCCTGCTCAAGACACGAAACAGGTACGGCCACTCCAACGAATCGAAGGCCTTAGTCGCGTCTAAAAACACGACTGCAGCCTGGACAGAGGGGTGGAGATAATGTAGGATGGAGAAAAGTGTTCTGAGGTTGTGCGAGGTGGCACGGCCGGGAATGAATCCTGACTGGTCCGGGAGAGCGATGATCGGCAGCAGCGGCTGCAACTTGTCTGCAATGACTTTGGCGAAAATTTTAGCGTCCACATTTATGAGAGAAAGGGGACGATAGGAGTCCAAATATGATTCGTCTTTGTCGGGTTTTAATAGGGTGACTATGAGCGCCTCGCGCATGGAGTCTGGGAGGGCACCCAGCTCCAGCGCCTCCACGAATACGGAGTGCAATTTCGGGGCCAGTTCTTCAGCGTATGTCTTGTAAAACATTGTGGTTAGGCCATCTGGGCCGGGAGCCTTATTAGCTGGCATGCTCTTGATAACCTGAGCTATGTCTTGGGCCGAGACAGGCAGGTCCATGTATTGTCTATGGTTGTCATTGAACCAGACAAGGGCTATAGAGTCAAGAAAACCGTCCAGGGAAGGCGGAGCAGCAGAGTGCCTGGACGTGTAAAGGGAAGCATAAAAATCGGCAAAGGCCGTCAGCACCGCCTCTTGGCCCATGACCTGTGTCCCCTCACTATTCCTGATGGTGTGTATATAATGCGCCTGAGCCTGAGGAGCGATCAGTCTAGCTAGTGTCCTGCTCGGCCTGTCGCCTTCCCCATATCTGCAGGCTTCGGCCTGTTTCCCTAAAAACTTCACCTCCCTCTGTGCCTCCTCGTTGAAGTCCAACAGTTTTGCTTTAATACTTCCTGCAATAGCTAACGTCGGGTCTCGGCAGAAAGCCAAGTCCAGCTCCTTGAGTTCTAGCTCTAGCTTAGCCAGTGTCCGACGTATGGTATGTAGCACCCCTGCCTGCCGAGCTATGCACTGGCCCCGTATCACCGCCTTAAAAGCGTCCCACACCACGGCCTCAGAGGAGGCCGAACCCTCGTTTTCGGCAAAGTACTTGACAATGTCATCTCTGATTTCTTCCGTGAACACCTGATCCGTAAGGGCGTGAGCCGGCAACCGCCATGAAAACGCCCTAGGGGCCACGTTGGGCACACGCAGCTCTAGCATGCAGGGGGCGTGGTCCGAGAGCGACCTGGCCTGAATGTCAACCTCCCCCACCCATGTAGCCACCTCAGGAGATAGCAGCCAAAAGTCTAGGCGGGACCAAGCGTCATGATGACACGTAATGCAGGTCCCCATTCTCTCCCCAGGGTGACGAAGTCTCCACACATCAGTCAGTCTCCCCTCATCCATCACATCTAGCAACGCCTGTCTCGCCTTCGCATGCGTAGGTCTACTAGCACCCCTTCTGTCCCAATCATCGTCCAACACAACATTGAAATCCCCCCCCACCACTATCAGGCTACAATCGAGCAACACTATTTGCGCCCAAACATTGCGAAAAAAATCAGGGTCGTCTACATTTGGGCCATAGATAGCGGCCAGAACCAGCGGCCTGCCCTGCAAGGAGCCATGCACCAGTACATAACGACCCTCCTTATCCAGTACACAATGATGCTCTCTCCAATCCAACCCTTTCCGTATGAGGACAGCCACCCCCCGGGCATAGTTAGAGTAGATAGCTGAATATACATGCGACCACCTGTGGTGTTTCAGCCTGGGCGATGGGATCGAGTTGATGTGAGATTCCTGCAGCAAGCAAATGTCTACATTGTGTCTGGTCAACATGTTATGCATCAATCTGGCTTTTTTATAGTCCCCAAGGCCACGAATGTTCCAAGTCCACAGTTTAACTCCCCCCATGTCTATAGCACATCCAGGGCGACCAGGCCGCCACCCCGCTCCCCCCCCCCACACCGACAGGCCCAGGCCGCCGCACACCCCCGCGCAGCACAGTCATGAGAATATAGATTGCAACTCGCTCCACCAGCACCGGTAACCGAACATTCAACATCCCCCCCCACCCCCCACCCACGCCAACCCCCCAATCAGGTTGCGCTAGAATCCCATATGTGCTCTGAATCGCACTTGAGTCAAACAAGAACAAAAACAACGGGAGATTCCCCATGGGGCGAGGTGCTCCTAGCTGACACCCCTGAATACACAGGGTGGCTGCACACTGAAGGTAATACGCGACACCCGAGGGGGCCCAGCAGCATGGAACAAACGGTACCTTAGTTGTTTGCCGTCCAGTACGCCTCAGACCTGTGACACCGACAACAACCAAGACCCTCCCAACCTGAATAGGCCAGCTCCAGCAGTTCCAGTAGTGCCCTCCATTTCACCTCTTGAGGGAACCAAACAAGCCAGCGAGTGACAGCTTTAGCTGAAAGGGGCAACACAGACCCCATTACCCTCAGTCCCTCAATCGTTGTCGCTTGTGCGGGCCGCTTCCTCCTCCAACCTCGGCGATTTGCGTCTGGCGCCAGGGCCACTGACATGTTTAGCAAACTTCAAGGCTGACTTAGCGTCGGTGAAGAAGTGGGCCGTTTGTTCATGGAAGATCTTCAATTTGGCTGGGTATAGCAAGGAGTATTGGACTCCGGCCTGCATCAAGAGTTTCTTCGCAGGTATGAACTCCTTTCTGGCAGCCTGGACGAGGGGGGTGAAATCAGGGTAAAATGAGATATGATTCCCTTTATGGATGATCTTGCCTTTTTCACGGGCCATCTGCAGGATGCGGTCCCTGTCCTGGAAATTGAGCAGCTTGGCTAATATAGGGTGTGGGGTGGCGCCTGGTGGCGGTCTCTTGCCCAGTGTCCTGTGCGCCCTCTCCACCGTAAATACCTGGGACAGGTCCGGGTCAAACAGCTCGTGTAGGAGATCAGTCACGAAGACCTCCATCTTTCCGGTGTTGTCCGTCTCCGGAATGCCCGTGATTCTAACGTTGGACCTCCGGGAGCGCGCTTCTAGATCGTCCGCCTTAGCCCGCATGGATTCCAGTTCGCGCTCAATATTGGTTATGTGATTTTTCGTCTGCTGCTGAAACTCGGCACATTCAGTATGCCTGTTTTCTAGGCAGTCTAGCCTCGTTTCGTGTACGTCCACTTTGGACTTGACCGCCTCTAGCTGTGTGGCCATAGCATCCAACTTTGCGTCGATACTCTTCAGGCTAGATCTAACCTCCATCATTAAAGCGCCAAAATCAATCTCAGCGGCAGGGCTCTTGGGAGGAGACGACGCGGCTCCCGTTTCCGCTGTGTGTTGCTTGGCCTTCTGCTTATGGTCAAAAGTCTGTTTGGGCTGCTTTGCATCCTTCGTGCCCCCCATCTCTGACACGCGTGGAGCACGGGGTGCAGGCTGTGGTAGGGAGCGCTCCCCGGCGCACCGCGTATGTTTGTAGGGCCGACAGGCACAGTGTGAGTCGTTGCAGGAGGGAACTGGGGGGTCAGCAGCCCCAATCCACGGTGGGCTGCTCAGTGTCTTGCTGTGACCCTACCAAGGTCCCCCCACGATCTCCGGGCGGAGGATAGAGCACGGGAAAGGCTCCGGCAGGATCAGGCTGAGGTAGTTAATACGGTTCCGTGCCCGGGAGCGGAGCTTCTGGTAGCAGGGCAAGATCGACACCCGTACGCCAAACGGCGATCCGCAGGGGCTCAGGGGTACGCCAAGCAGGGGGTTCATGCAGGGTGGGCTGTAGTGCGCCACGGGTCCACAGCTTCTCCTCTATCGACCCAGTAGCCCCGCAAAATGGCGGCGTCGCGCTTCCGCCCAAGCCCCGACCCTCCCCCGAGCCGTTACCTCCGTCTAATGTTCGCTCCGCTCCCCTCCTCCGTTCACAATGGTCTCCGCGTGGTGGCCGCTGGCAGCTCCCAGCCCCGCGCCAAGAGCGCCAGAGTGGTCTCACCTCCGCCGATCTCCGTAGGCCCAGTAATCCCCGAGGCTCGGGCAGGTGTCACCGCCGTCTCGGGCTCCTCAGCGGCAGGCGGGCCTTGGTGCACGGGCCGGCGTCACCCGCGGCCGCCAGATCTCGGCGCCCAGCCGCTCGCGAGCTGCAAGGATTCAGTTGATCGTGCCTCCGGACTGCCGCAACAATTACACACGGAAGCCGGGCCCCTCGGTAGCGTTGTGTAGGATATTGAAGGATTTATTCATGTGCAGCCGGCGGAGCTCACTCAAAGAGCGGCCATCTCGCTGCTCGGTTAGCCACGCCCCTCAAGATTCGGCCTGTTCTTGATCACATTGTAGATTGATTTTCAGAGATCTATACTCCAAGGAAAGAAATATCTATTGATGAGTCTTTGGGTCTGTTCAAGGGCCGTTTGGTTTTTAGGCAGTACATTCCTAACAAGAGGGCCCGCTATAGAATTAAGCTGTATATGTTGTCTGAGAGTAGGACAGGATATGTTTTTAAGTTCCGTGTGTACACTGGTAGGGATTCCACTATTGACCCCCTGGTTGTCCGTCCACTTTTGGAGTTTCAGAGAAAATTGCGTGGGATCTTGCTGGAGGACTGTTTAACAGAGGCCACCATTTGTACCTTGATAACTTCTACACTGCTGTGCAATTGTTTACGGAATTGTTCAACGTGGACACTTTTGCTTGTGGCACAATCTGCTCTAACCGTAAAGGTTACCCAAAAGAGCTTGTTTGCAAATAACTTCTGAGGGGACAGTGCAGTTCCTTGCGTAGTGATGAACTACTAGCTGTGAAATTTGTGGACAGGAGTGATGTGTACATGCTGACTACCATCCATGATGAGAGTACTTCACCTGTGGCTGTTTGGGGTCAGATTGCTGAAGTGCACAAACCTGTGTGCATTTTAGACTACAATAAGCACATGGGTGGTGTTGACAGAGTAGATCATAGGTTGGAACCTTACACTGCTATTCATAAGGCTTACGTTTGGTATAAGAAGTTGGCCATCCATCTCTTCAATTTAGCAACTTTCACTGCTTTTGTTGTGTTCAAGGAGTGTTCTCCTGTGTCAAAGTGGACTTTTGTTCAGTTTCAGCAGTCTGTGATAGGCAGCCTTGTTGTTGTGGAACAGGCAAGTGTTCCTAGAGTTGGAGTGTTGGAGGATGTGGCTCGATTGAAAGATCGCCACTTTCCTGATCACATTCCTCCCACACCCTCAAAAGACTTTCCCACTAGGAGATGTAGAGTCTGTTGGTGAAGAGGTACGCGGAAGGAGACTCGTATGTGCTGCCCCGAGTGTCCTTCTAACCCTGGTCTGTGTGTGCCTGCTTGTTTTAGATTGTACCACACGCAAATTAATTTTGGGAGCATCCATGAGTGGTAAAGTGAACTGCCTGGTCTGTATTGTTTTTAAAAAATTGTTCTGTTTCAAGGTTGGCATTAGTGCAATGTATTTAGTTTCAGAGTTTGTGTTAATAGATTTGTATCTATTAGCAATTTGTATGAGTTTTCCTTTTTTTGTATAAAAAAAAAATCCTAAATGTGATGGCGGTGTGTGTAGGCTGGCGCTTGGCTGGTGGTAAGCGTGGACTGCAAGAAATATACGTAAGAGGGCCCCTGAAAAACTAGATAATAGGGGAGGAGGGCAGGGGAAAATACAACATAAGAAATAACAGAACCTCCCCCAAATATATTTAAGTCGGTAATAACTCCCACAAATGATAAGTTAGTGCCTCATTCAATCACAGGGACATAGAAAAAAACTTTTTAAACCATTTTATTTTTTATATAAACAAAAATGTAAAAATAGGACTGATACAATAAACATAATTTCAATATTTAACACATAACAGAAAGCCAAGTAACGCCCACAGAGAACATTATTTTAACCGAGATACATTTTTAAACATACAAATAACACAAAAATGGACTTAATATATTACCATACTACACATGAGACATATACAAAAAACAACATAGAGACAGGCCACCTAAAAAGAAAGCGTGGACTGGCAATTGGCTGGCGGTGTGTGTGGATTGGCGCTTGGCTGGCAGGGTGCGTGGATTGGTGCTTGGCTGGCGGTGTGCGTGGACTGGTGCTTGGCTGATGGTGTGCGTGGACTGGCGCTTGGCTGGCGGGGTGCGTGGACTGGCGCTTGGCTGGCGGGGTGCGTGGACTGGCGCTTGGCTGGCGGGGTGCATGGACTGGCGCTTGGCTGGTGATGTGCGTGGACTGTTGCTTGGCTTGTGGTGTGCGTGGACTGGTGCTCGGCTGGCGGTGTGTGAGTAGTGACTTGCTCCTGGTCACTGCACACACTGCTAGCTAAACGCCACTCCACGCAATCCTTGAGCTGGTCTGGTTGCTGTGTCAGGAATGTGGGCGTGTGAAAGTGATGGGCCCTTGAATGGCGCGGTCTGCTGGTGTGAGTGTTGTAATGTGCAGGGCCCACGGCTGGCGGTGTGAATGGTTTTATATGTGTCACACGTATGAAAGGTGTATGAATGGCCTGTAAAGCGGTTGGTGCCTTCTCGTGGCTTTACAGCTCACGAGCTGTGAGTCAATGGTTCAGTGTCTCATCCTTTCAATTATTAACAGTGCATTTCATTTTTGTGAAATATCTGGTTAATACAACTGTATATACTGAACCATCACTCACCCTCGTGTCAAATCCAAACAGTAGGTCTGTGTGCTTGAAGAATAGGTGGTTGTGCAGAAATATTTGTAATTTCTGTCTTTCTCAAGCAGGGTGTACCTTGTCCCTTTTTGTGAGTGTTGTAATGTGTTGGTTTCGTGCCTAGTGGTGTGAATGGTCTCGTGTGTACCACGTATGAAAGGTGTGTGAATGGCCTGTAAAGCGGTTGGTGCCTTGTCGTGGCTTTACAGCTCACGTGCTGCGAGTCACTGGTTTAGTTTTTTGTCCGTTTAATTATTGACAGTGCATTTTGAAGTACTGGGAATTTTAAGCCCAGCGGTGCAGGGGAACACACCCTATGACTTTGGGTTCTTCCTGTTTCAGACCTACAGAAACACAGAGTCTTCTGGGTGAAGTCAAAGATCAGTTTATTGGCTGCAGACCAATTACAGGCGTCCTAGAAGTACAACAGCGTGTATGTTCTCAGGAGACTGCTGAAAATCACAGAAACGGGCTTCTCCTTAAATACAAAATATCCTGCTTCAGGCATACATTCCTAGGTTTATGATATGGCCATATAAAGTATACATTACAAACGAAAAGGCAGAGTCATGATGACCATCCCACATTCCAGTTAAGCCAGCCCGCAATTATTTACCCAGCAAGGCTCAGATCCCACATCAGATATCGATAGGCCCCAATAAACATGAGCATCTCCTGTTTGGAAAACAAGCCATAAAGCAGGAACAGTCAGGTGAGAAAGAGATTAGCTGGAGGCTCGTGTTTAATGTAAAGGCTTTATGGTGTGTCAAGCCCTGATGCTAATCACAGGTGGCCAGAGGACGGGGAACTCGTGAGACCGGACTGACCTGGGGCAGCGGAGCCAAGCTGCCCAGGTCACAGAAAAGTCAAAGAAAGGCACATGTGCTCTAAAAGGCCCGTATTTGCTTCATGCTATGTAGCCTATGTGAGGGCAACCATAAGATGGCCACCGTTCTAAAATGGAACCCACGTAGTGATGTATAATAACGTATACATAGTGCATTCATAGCTAACACGTTACACAAAGCACTTGTACATACCGCATTAACCATTCGCGGTTCGCTAATACCGGGATAGACAGGGGTAGGGCCCTGCCTCCTACGCGGTCCCAAATTCTAAAGTACGACAATTTCATTTTTGTGAAATCTCTTAATAAAATTTTATATACTCAACCATGACTCGCCCTCGTGCCAAATCCAACCAGTATGTGTGTGTGTGTGCTTGTGGAATAGATGGCTGTGCAGGAATCTTTGTCTTTTTAGTCTCTCTGCCAAGGTGTACATTCCATCTAAGAATAACTTACCAACTGTAAATCTTGTCGTAAACTAAACATCCATGGGAGTACATGGCGAGGTCTCTCTTGTGGATACCAACACGTTATCTTACCCACAATGTCCTGCAAACCTCATAATGTCAGTCACGTTTTCCTTGCATTATTGTGCCCAAATTTTCACGCTGCAGAAAGAAACAACAACTTTCCTATCCGGGCTGACACAAATTTCCTACCACCCAGCTTTCCCCCGGGTCTCCCGATAAAAACGGTGCCTCACTCGTGTGGGAGGCCCAAGTGCCCGCGACAGACAAGGGCCCAAAACTTAGTGAGGCGACAGCCCGGTGATGCCACAACTTTCCCACACAAAAATGTGTGAAAAAAGTAAAATTTGAGGTTTGCAGGGAATTCTGGGTAAGGAAACTTTGGGGGATCCATGCAAGCCATACCTCCCTGGAATCCCCCGGGTGTCTATTTTTCAGAAATGTGTGGGTTTGGTAGGTTTCCCTAGGTGGCCGCTGAGCACGAGGCCAAAAACCCAGGTGACCCCACTTGCAAAACCAGGTCGTTTTGAGCTAGGCAATTTTGATGTCGCCTCACTACGTTTAAGGCCCTTGCCTGTCAAGGGTTCTTGGGCCTCCCACACCAGTGAGGCACCATTTTTATCGGGAGACCCGGGGAACGCTGGGTGGTAGGACATTTGTGTCAGCCTGGTGATGTCACAACTTTCCCACACTAAAATGTACGAAAAAAGTGATTTTTTCCAGCTAAATTTGAGGTTTGCAGGGGTTTCTGGGTAAGGAAACGTTAGGGAATCGACACAAGCCATACCTCCCTGGAATCCACCGGGTGTCTAGTTTTCAGAAATGTGTGGGTTTGGTAGGTTTCCCTGGGTGCCAGCAGAGCTAGGGTTCAAAAACTACAGCTAGGCACTTTGCCAAGAAAGGGTCATTTTTCACTGTGAAATTGTGGTGTGTCCACGTTGCGTTTTGTGCCGTTTCCTGTCGCAGGAACTAGGCCTACCCACACAAGTGAGGTACCATTTTTCTCTGAAGACTTTGGGTAATGGAGGGTGGGTGGAAATTTATGGATCCATGCTAATTCCAGAATTTTCCACCACAGAAATGTGAGTTTTTTGGCAATTTTTTAGGTTTGCATGGGATTCTGGGTAACAGAACCTGGTGAGAGGCAGTCGAGTCACCCCATCCTGGATTCCCCTGGGTGTCGGCAGAGCTAGGGTTCAAAAACTACAGCTAGGCACTTTGTCAAAAAAGGGTCATTTTTCACTGTGAAATTGTGGCGTGTCCACGTTGCATTTTGCGCCGTTTCATGTCGCGAGCACTAGGCCTACCTACGCAAGTGAGGTACCATTTTTCTCGGAAGACGTTGGGGAACGCGGGGTGGATCCACGCAGGTTCAAGAACTTTCCACCACAGAAATGTAAGGAAAATGTGTTTTTTTGGACATTTGTTTAAGTTTGGAAATGATTCTGGGAATGATTCTGGGTAACAGAACCTGGTGAGAGCCAGTCAAGTCACCCCATGCTGTGTTCCCCTGGGTGTCTAGTTTTCAAAAATGTATAGGTTTGCTAGGTTTCCCTTGGTGTCGGCAGAGCTAGGGTTCAAAAACTACAGCGAGTCACTTTGCAAAAAAAGGACAATTTTTCATTGTGAAAATGTGGTGTGTTCACGTTGCGTTTTGAGCCATTTCCTGTCGTGGGCACTATGCCTACCCACACAAGTGAGGTGCCATTTTTATCGGGAGACTTGGGGTAATTCAGATCTGTAAAGCAACTGTTATTACCTATTGACTTTCAATGCATTTCTGCCTTCCAAATGAAAGACAATGTGTAAAAAAGAAGTCATTTTGAAAAATGACCGATAATTCCCATGCTAGTAGGACTGTTCCCAATTTCAGAAATGTGCAAATATCTACTGTTTCTAAACTCTATATTTTGTTCCCATTTCAGAAATACATAGGTGTCTTTCATACCAATTTTTCCATGTGTACATTTTCCCAGAATAATAGCTATATACCCGCTACATAATAAACAAGCATTGGCATAGCCAATAAGTCTCGCATTTGGGACCGTATAAGTATTTAGTTATGCAGCACAATATCCTTGGTTCAACAACATTAACTGTTGCATGGTTAAACACTTATAAGGTCTCAAAGGCGAGACCTATTGGCTATGTCAATGCTTGTTTGTCTTAAGACAGCCAGTATTATCATTCCGAGGGGCAGAGGAAAGGCTATTCAAACCGGGTAAAGCGATTCCTCTTTGAGCAGACTTGCAAAGTTGTTTTGCTAAAATCCTTGTGCATAAAGTACACAGGCATGTTTTTTAAACCATTCATTTCACTGACTCTGCTTTAAACAAGCATCCGAGGCCCCGCGGGCACTGAAAGATGGTATACATGCCCATGGCGCCCCCAGGGCACTTTGTGTAATACGGTCACTGGTGGAATGTTTCTTAAGGTTATTGAGGGATTGAAAGATATTGTTGCCCAAATCACAGTGCGTTATGTGGGATATAGAATTATTGGCCTTTGATAGGTTGAAATTTAGCAGCTCATTGAGAAAGTAGTAGTGAATAAATAACCTTTCAAAACACACAGGGCCAGATTACAAATGGCCTTGGAGTTATCAGGTGTGATAAAGATTGCACCTTTCGTTAGATTTCAGCAGGTCAAAACTGCAGCAATTTATCAAAGGGAAAGCATATAACGGGACATGCAGATTTTGGTACAGTAAGCACCAATATCTCCATGTTTCTCCACAAGACATCGGAATATGAAATAATTAACGTAAGTGGAACGTAACTCCAAATGCTTGGATTTACATACATAGGGCCATTAATGAAATGACAGGGAAACATTTCTTGGGAGCATAAGAGGGGACACTGTGGTTAATATTTTTTTGCACACTTTTGACGTATGAAATAGTTTGCACATGCAGGCTCTTCCGATATAATCTGTGGCGTTTCCTGCTGTAACATTGCATGATACTCTATCCACTGTTTTGTGTTACTGAACCCTCCTGAGCCATGCACATCTTACGAAATACAGAGTTCTGGGCTTGATAGGTGGAATATATGCTTCTTAAAAAAATAAGTATGAATTTAAGCAATAAAATGTAGCCGAATTGGCTATTTCCAAAAGCTCAATCCCAACTGAGAGTTAGCCGACAACAAGTCATTGCCGTAACGATTTTGGCAATCTTTTTATTGTTCTGTTTCACAGGAACCTTTTTAAAAGTTGGAAAAATTTAGGATTTCTTGCCCTCGTTTTCACCCAACGGTCAGGTAATTGCTAAATAGATTTCGGGTATTGATAGACACCCCGGTCCCTCCCCCGGCTCTCACAAAGGATGAGACTGACATTGAGATAATGGCCCTGTCGAGCTGTGAGGTCAATTGTGCTCCAGGAGGAAGAAAAGAAAAGCATTTGCAATGCAATAGGTCTCGCATTTATGCGAGTTTGAGCTATTGACATTGCAAATAACAATGCCTTTTATTTTTGTTTTAAAAACATAAATAAAAGGCATTATCATTTACAATGCCATTAGCTTAAACTCGGGTAACTGCGATACCTATTGCATTTCCTGCAACTGAGAGCAGCAGTCGGTTGTTCTAACACCTACCTGGTCTGGCACATTTCCCCTGGGACGGCGACGCTGTGGGTCTCCCCTGCCGCCACTGTCATCGTTGGCCGCTGTGGGGGGAGACTACAGCTCCCAGGGTGCTCGGCGACACTTCCTGTTTCTGCCCACCAGCGCGCCCGGAGGCGCTTAAAGAGGAGAGGCTTCCTCCGCGTTGCGGGACGCGTGAGGGCGACGCCGGGCTAAGCCCGGGCAAAGGGCGGGCCCTCTGTAGCCCTCAGGAGCCGAGGGCGACCGGGCCGGGCTCACCCCCTTAAAAGGTGCTTGTGAACTTATTTGAACATACTAATGTGTGAGCTTCTTTGTTCTGTGTACTTTGCTCTTTTTGCATGTTTTGCACATAGCGAGCTACCTTATTTATAGCTGTTAACTCGACCCATAGTCCAACCACAGCGATATCATTATTAACATGGCTGGAGGCGCTAATAAGGGTACCCTAGATAGTTATTTATTTAGGGTCAACTCGGGATTAGACCGGGAATCAATCCTTGCTGAACTGAGGGCAAAGCGCCGTAGCTCTATTGAGCTTATTAAAAACACGCCATCCCTCGTGGGTTCTGTGCACTCAGCCACTTCCCCACTTAGGAGTTGCCACTCCCAAAATGCAGTCCTAGATAATTCTAGCAACGATGATCTCTTAATCCTACCACGAAATTTAACCTCCTTACCCGAATTAAATAATGACCAGCCCCCAACTGCTCCACCTCTACTCCTTAATTCAACTCCTGAGCCAGTACTCTTAATTGAGTCACCACCACAAGCTGTTAAGCCTCCACCTCAAAAGGCTAACACACCTAGACAATCCAAATTTTTAGGTCCACCACTTAGTAAAAGGAGAAAGAGAGGTAGTGAGCCGTTAAAGAGAAAAAAAAAGAGCAACCACTCTGATTTGGTTCCAACTGCTAAGGGTCCTGTAACTTGTACTGATAAAACATCTCTCCCAGTTACTTCCGTTCCTTGCTTACCAAATGATAGATCTATTGCGGAGGTATTGGGTAATGTTGAACAGCTATTTAGATCTCTCATCTTACCTATTCTTGAGAGATTAAAAATAATAGTTAATAGACTTGATAATGTAGAATCGCTAATAGGTAATAACAGGGAATTAATCAAGAATTTTGCAAAGCCAGTAGCGCCCCCTATTACTACAGCACCTGTTGTACCGCCCCCCATTGTACCATCTCTAAACTCTATTCCTCAAAATCATCCAAGTATTAACAATCTAAATAATAAAAGCATAGGAAGAGTCATTACCTCTAAATCATTGCAACACTTTACTTCAAATAAAGATGGAGAGTCTCTGAGGGAAGATAACTTAATTCAATCTGGTACAACACGTGATAAAAAAGGTAAAATTCCATCTCCTACTGTAAAGAAGCGCAAGGGGCTCAAATTAGAACTGCCACCTGAAGCAGTTCCCCTTGTGGTTGTTCTTGCGGGAGTCCCAGCATTAAAAGAGGGGACAACCGAAGGCTACTCGCAGTTAAAAAATAAAGTTATTCATTGGCTTGGTCAGAATCGCCCTCTTCCCTTGTATATAAATGGCGAAATTTTACATGTACGGCGTCTCTCTTGGTTGGGAAACATACCTAAGAATATAAACGGGGATATTGTTATAATTAATTTCAGAGATCCCAGAGCCGTCCGCCATATTCTTAATTGGCATATGAACAATGCGAGGTCTTTTATTTCTACCTGGGAATTGACTTATTTTTACCCAAGAACCCAAATAGTTCCCACTGCTAATCCAGGGGTTCCACTTTGTAAACAGTCCAATCCTGTAATTTCTCTTGGAAACCGCTATGAGGTTCTAGCAAATCTTGAAGAAGTGGATTCACATAATCACCATGAGGGCTCAATGATAGACATTCAAGAGACTTCTTTTGATTTACCTTCCCCTCCCAATGAGTTAGGAAACTTACCACTAGAAACAAGTGTTGGTATTTGTATTAATCCCCTTATTTCCCTTGATCCTCCTTTATTAACTAACCCCCCGGTTGGCACTGGGGATAATATGGGGAAGCTACTTTCATGGAATATTGCTGGGCTGGCCTCTAAACTGATATCTGATGATTGGCTTTGTTTTGTTAATAATTTTGACCTATGTATATTTCAAGAGACCTGGCTATGTGAACCATCTTTTGCTCAGGGATATCTGAATTACTCTGTGCCTGCATTAAAAGGTCTAAAGGGGAGACCTATGGGTGGATTAACTATATGGGTCCGTCAGAGTCTAAAGTTAGTTGTCAAAGCCATTGATACCAGCCATAGAGACATACAATTAATCAGAATGAATTTAGACAAATTGGGAATGCTTGATATTTACAATGTTTATGTGAGGAGTAATAGGGGAGGGAGTTCTGAGGTTTTAGCGGCCTTGGGACGTCTCCTTGATATCCACTCTCTAAACAATAACATTGTCATTGCGGGTGATTTTAACAGAACATTCGAACCCCTAGTTACTGAAGACGATTTTCTTGGGGACGAAGAAGATCGGCAATGGGGTATTCCCAAATTGGAGCTCAAATCGGTTGTGCGTTGGACCGATGATGTGATTAGTTTGAATGCCCTTTGCTATGAAAAGGGCTTAAGAGCTCTAAACGGGAGGACTCGAAGTGATAAAAATGGGTCTAGTACATTTGATAACGGGCGACACAAAAGTAGAATTGACTATGTTTTATGCGGTTGATCTACGACATGGAGGTTGTTTGGAGGAGTGAGAGTGATCACAACCCCCTGTGTGCAGATCACAAATGGTGGTCTTTTACCAACAGGACCATTGGCCCGACTGAGCTTGCCCCTCCTTTGACTGTCCCCACTAATGATATGCGCAGATTAAGGTGGGCGAACATAGTGACCAACCAACTGGCCATTGCTAACATCAGCGGCGAAGTAGATAAAGCAATACTAGCCATTGAGCATATTAATTCATCTAGCACCGGGTTGGCCAGAGTAGTCGAAATACATGACTCCCTCTTTTGTGCAATAAAAAACCACTTCCTTAAGCCTGTGAAAAATAAAGGAAAGAGAGCCCCAAGGCCTGCAAAGTGGTACAACGACCAATGTAGAGATGCTCGACTAGCTCTAGGAACCGCCATAAAGGGGAGGCAGTCTACTGCCATTCGGTTTGCTAGAAAGGAATATAAAGCTAGTATATCAAAGGCAAAGAAAGCCTATGATGAGTACCATTGGTCAGAGCTAAAGATAGCTAGTGACAGGAATGATTCCAGGTTATTCTGGAGCATCGTTAAGTGAGGAAGTTCGGGTTTACCCGTACCCCCAAATAACAATGTACCGGAAGATGAATGGGTAAAATTCTTTAAAAATCAGTATGCTGACCCAAATAAAGTCGTTACAGGGTCAGATATAAGTTTAATTAAATTTAAAGAAAATTTCTTTAGTATCAAAGAGATTATGATGGTCCTCAGCTCAGTGGCTGGTGGACGCGCCCCAGGACTTGATGGTGTCCCAGCTGATGTCTTTATCAATGATAAAGAGCGCTGGTGTAAGTATATCCATCTTCTTATTAATGCAATTGCGCAGGGCGCAGCTGTACCAACATCTTGGCAGGGTGCGGTAATAATACCCGTGTTCAAAAAAGGCGACCGGTCCCAGCCGGGCAACTATAGACCGATAAGCCTTATTGACGCTATCCAAAAGGTTGTGGGGCGCGTGATTGTCAATAGGCTCCTTGACTGGGCCGAAGAGACCAATGCCCTGTCACCCTTCCAGGCAGGATTCCTACGGTCCACAAGCACGGTGGACCAGGTTTTCCGCTTTACCCTGTTGCAATGGAGGACCGTGGTGCTGGGCGAGGGCAGCTTGTACGCAGCTTTTGTTGATCTGCGGGCTGCCTTCGACCTATTTCCCCGGACCAAGCTGTGGTTGGTTCTTAGGAACCAGGGTCTACCAGAAGAGCTACTGTCACTAATAATGAGGCTTCATGAAACAAATTTTGCCAAAATTCAGTGGGGGGGACCGGGTTCGGTGACTGGATTTTCCAGTTGAACAGGGTGTTCGACAAGGATGTTCAATGGCTCCCATCCTTTTTACATTGTACATCAACGATGTTGTTGCCCGTATGCTCTCTGCACAGGTGGATGCTCCCTCTATAGCTGGCTCAAAAATGCCTATTTTAATGTTTGCAGACGACACGCTTATTTTATCTAAGACTCCAAGCGGTCTGCAGTGTGCTTTGTCTATTTTTGACCAATTTTGTAGGGAGTATGGCTTAGAGGTCAACACAGCTAAAACTAAACTTATGACTTTTAACCCCCATCGTAGCTTTAAATCCAAAATCACTATGAATGGCCGCCCGCTAGAGGTGGTGAATACTTTTACGTACCTAGGACTACACATATCTAGTGAGAATAGATGGCGTCAGCATATAGATATTGCTACACTTAGACATGGGCAATTGTCCGGTGCCATTAGCTCAGAGCACAGAAAATCTTTGACCAAACCAGTAAAACCTGTACTTCAGGTTTACGAAGCGAAGGCTCTAGGCTCTGCACTCTACGGGGCTGAGCTATGGGGCATCGAGAAGGTGGCTGCACTTCAAACCTCGGAAAATAAATGTTTCCGGGCAATAACCGGTGTCCCTAAAAGTTCACCTTTGTTGCCCCTTAGATATGACCTGGGTAGAAGAGCAGTCACAGATTTGGTTAGGCTCCGTCCGATTTTGTATTGGCGAAGGCTATGGACGACACCAGTGCTCTCCCACTATGCCGAGGGGTTCCTAGGTATTATTAGAATAGATGTATTCCACAAAATTGGGTGGCTTAAATCACTCAAGTTAACTTTGACTGAGCTTGGTTTGTGCTCGCTTTGGGAAGATCCTGTGGGAGCAACTTTTCCATCTAAAAGCACTCTGAAAGAAATTTATTGGAAGATGGCAGCCTCTCGGAATTGGAATAGTTCTAGCGCTGGATCTATGGCTGGAGGATTTCTAGAAGCTAAGATGTATCCTTGCCTGGAACCCTATTGGGATATCATAACTAGACCAGGTGACAGAAAGCTCCTTTTTCAACTACGAGCAGGTGCACTACCCCTCAGATATTTGGAAGCCAAATGGGAAGGTGGATCCTGTGATAGCTGTCCTGCATGTGGCACCACCAAAGAAACTACTGGTCATTTTCTATTTTCTTGTAAAGTCTATCTGGTTCCAAGACGCATTTGGTTATCTCTGATGTGTAAAAACTTGGGGACTACTAGTAGTATTGTTGCTCTGCGTATTATACGCACCAGCACTTTGTCATGGATTACAATAGCTACCGCGAAGTATCTTGGATGGGCGTGGTCGATTAGACAGACTGCTAGTCACTTGACTATTCTCTGTTATGATCCCTTGTCTATATTTCCAACTTGTATTCTTTTAAAAAAAAACAAGAAATTTTTTACCAAGATAAATTTTAAACTTTTTATCATTTTTTAACTGTCTAATAGGTATAGCACGCAATTCTTAAATCAGAACTGTCAATCAAGTTAGAAATTGCAAAACATATGTCTTGTATTCTGATATCATGTGGCTGTAAACTTAATTCTATTTTAAAACGTTGTATGAATTTCAATTTTTTTTTTTCTGTTGTATGGATTCTGCTTTTATGATTGAAATTTCGAATAAAGCATACTTTTACTGACTGACTGACTGACCTATTGCATTGCAAACACACCAGGGTCTCCGTGTGACTACTGAAACTCTTCCCCGGCAGGGAGCCCCCTCGGGCGGTTCCATTTGAGTGTCCCAGTGGGGAAACGGGTAATTGCCCAGGAAGCATTTATTGCAGAAATGTCCTGTTCTGTGCCACTCAGGCGGCTGGGGAGCACCACATATAGTGTTGATGTTACGTCTGATGCAGTTAGAGGGGTCTGGTGAGATGCGAAGCGCTTGATGCAGTATTGCTCTGTACTGTGACGCAATTGCAATAGGCTAACAGGGTGGCATGAACTAGATGAATATATTAAATTACAAAGCACCTTAAGACGGAAAGGAGAACATCAAAGTTGCCGTGAAAGTGATGGCGATCAAGCGCGACACGCGCCCGCACACATGCACTCAAGCTCTAGGCCGGCCATGGTAGCATTTTTTTAAGCCCTCACAAAGTCTCGCCAGAGCAGCGCATGCGCTGGTTCAGGCGAGACCTAAAAAACCATTGCAAGTCGCTGCTCAGTTTTTGGCTCTGGGTTCGTCGGGTTCTTGGTGAACCTACAAGTCCTATATTATCCCCACAACCAGTAAGGTCCCGCAGATGTAACGGTATAGTGCTTTCAAAGAGCTGTCATAATTAGAAGAAGTTACAGGTGAAAATGTTGACACAAATAAAATATTCTGAAACTGTTAGTTTCTATAAAGAAACCTTGAAGGATCTACACAAATGACCCCTTGCTGAATTCAGAATTTTGTCTACTTTTCAAAAATGTATAGCCTTCCAGGATCCATTATTGCTTTCATACCCATTTCTACCATTAACTGGAAGGAGGTTGAAAGCACAAAAAATAGCAAAAATAGTTTATGTCCCAGACAAATGCCAACACTGTAAGAAATGTTGGTTTTCTGACAAAAGTCGGTTATTCCCTAAAAGCTGGGAAAATGTTGATTTCAGCCCCACAAACCCTTTTTTGATACCATTTGCAGGGAAAAACCCAGGCACTTTCATTTGCAGCACTTTTTTCCCATTCTTCCCCCCAAAAAACAAAAATCTAGCTGTATTTTGGCTAATTTCCGGGTCTCCTCCAGGGGAATCCACAAACCCTGGGTACCTTTAGAATCCCCATGATGTTGGAAGAAAAGGATGCAAATTTGGCGTGGATACCTTATGTGGTCAAAAAGTTACAGGGGCCTAAGCACGAGCTACCCCAAAGACCCCAAAAAAAGGCTTAGCACGGGGGGGGGGGGGGGGGGGGGAGAAAGGCCGAGCACCGAAGGGGTTAATAACGTCTAAGTCGTGGGATAAACTTCAGCTCAATAATTTAAAAAATAATTTGCTTTATTGGCTCTTTTTTCAATAGAGTACATATTTCTTTCAATTTTTCCCTTATCTGCTATTACAACAGAAGACATTTTGAAATCTTTATTTGAGATCTTGGTTAAAGGAATTGAAATATGGTCAAAGATTCTTAAGAGAAAACTATATGAATCTTAATTAATTGCCTAAGTAACGTTGAAAAGGAAACAAATGTGCAAATAGCTAGTTAGAAATTGTGCAGTTTGCTATAGATCATTTTTATGCAGCAAATTTTCAAAAGAATGGGGGTTATTTTCACATTGGATGACTTACTATACCCCGATAATGATCCATGTTTTTCTGCTTTGTTATACATATTGTTTTAAATGTCAAAACAATATAGTTGAGGAATTGCGTTATACAGTAGTAGATTGTCAGAGATTTTATTTAATTTTTTGTTGAAAAAGGTATAATTTTGAATTTCAAATTCGATATGAGCTTTCAACCAGATCAATGTACAATATTGTTTGGATATGCAAAGTACTGATTTAGGTTGTTCAAAAAGAAGGCTTATACTATTTTCTATTCCACGACCTCCATCTCTTATAATGCAATGTTGCAAACCACTTAATTATCTTTATATATTCAGAAGAAAATAAGCAAATTAAAAGGTCTTTAAAATGCTTGTATGCGTTAAGAAACAACTGTTGGTTCAAACATCATATTATATGGAATTTGTTTTATCAGTATATATTTTGCTTTTTAGCAATTAATCTATATATTTTGAATGTACTGATATATTCTGCCTCAATGAAGAAAAAAAGGTTGGATATTTCTGTGGATGGTGCTTTGCACCCTGGGGGAAGTCATGGTAAGGAGATTGGAAGATACCTCAATATTCACTCTGCTTCATGCTAAAAGAGGTACAGCCACAAATTGTTGCGGTATTTCACTTGACCTAAGGATTGGGTAAGGGACATAAGCCATTGCATGCACCCTTAAGATCCCCATATGCAAGTCCAAATGGTGCCCCCAGAATTATCACAAAAAACGGATGGATTTGATATAGTATAGGAGGTTGGGATGAATGCAGGAAATGCCTAGAATGGATTATGGAATGCTCTAATATGAACTTGCCTAGCTTATCTTGCTTAAGAGTGGAATTTGAAAGACATGCTACCAATAGCAGGTGAGTGGATGCTGTAAGACTGAATAACAATACCAATGTGTGTTTTACATGTTGTGAGTATTCATTGATAATGCAATATAGATTATTTTTGTACACACCAAATACCAATAAAATGGTTCATGAAAAACAAATTCACCACTAACCAGTGGTGGCTGGTAATTTAAGCAGGAGGAGGTGCAGGGGTCCACACATGCACACACAGGGCAGGACTGGCCGTAGCAGGCACCAGGCGTTCTCCCAGTGGGCCGGAAGAGTGGGGGCTGGTTATTGGCCCATTGGGGCTAGTTTTGTTACTGGGGGTCTGTTTCGCAGCAGCAATGCATGATCGGCCCCTGTAACAAAAGCGTCAGCAGTGCATGGCACTAGTACCCCCTCGGGGGCCAGTCGAGCGGAATTGCCAGGGCCGATTTCTCTTCCCAGTCCGGCCATGCGCACACATATATATATATACTCACCCATCTACATGCACACTCACTCACACCTCCAAGCATTCAGAAGTACGCACACATATACCCACCATTCACAAGCATACACACATACCTATTCACATCACGCACTGACAAATACACATACATTCATACGTACACACCATTTAAAATGTACTGACTGATGCACTGATTACGGCCTCCGAGGTTCATGGAGGACTGGGATTGCCGCCTCCTCTTATGGACCTTAGGTCAGCCCATGAGAGGATGCAGCAGTCCCATCACTCGTCATAGATTGGGATGGGGTCAATGGGGTCAGTGAGAGTCGCTGACTCCACCCCATTCTATGATGAGCTATCACTGATTGATACTAGGCCCTGGCATTTCATGGCTTAAAACTGAAGGGCCCAGGTCTGGGGCTATTAGTGGCGCTCCCCCCTCGTCATGAGTGGGCGGTGGGAGGGGGGGGGGGAGGAAGTCCTCCAAGCACTTTGCAGGGTTGAGGTGGTCACGCCCGCAGGGCTGTGAAATCTTCAGACCGGCAATGTTCAGTTCAGGCAGCCAGGTACCTGGGCGTTTAGAGCATGTATAGTGCTTGGCTGCCTGACCTGAACATAAATAGTGGCTGTCAGCCTGACCATTGCCGAGCCTGACAGACACTCTTCGTGTCTGCCAAAGGGTGTGTGGCGCAGCCCTTTGCCATTAAAGCTGGGCCATTTATGCCATTAGCAGTACAAGAGGATTATGAATGTAATATTATTTATTGGTTTGAGTAGGCGTTTAATTGAGTCGAGCTTTTAGAAGTTGATACATACGGTTATAAATCATGAGGTCATAAACATTGCGTTTTAGTGAGCAAGTTATGGTTTGCATGGCTGATGTGCAATTTTGGGATTGTGGAGCTAAACATAACTTGCAAATTTCAGAGTTGTTTTGGTTTTCAATTAGCAACTATCACTGTTCAGGGAATGTTTTTTTTTTTTCAAACCTAGGTTAAGCTGTTATAGCCGAACCGAACTAAACTATAAATTCATTGTAACCATGTTTTTGTTCCAATGAATTTCAGAGTTCTTGGTTACAAACTGCATCCAACATCTATGAACATAACTCCTACTGTGCATCTCAGGGTCTTTGGCTGTGAAAAGCAGGGGTTGACAGCAGGACCTGACCTCTGGCCAGGTCTCAGACTAAAACAGTCATATGCCACCAATCCCTGCAGAGCATTGGCTCTGGTCTTGCGGAGTGGGGAGGAAGGCCATGCGCCAAACAGCCAGTCAACCACTGTTGTGTACAAGTGTTAGGGTTTGCGGACCCTAATTATGGGCCACCAAGCGCCCCCAAGTGTAGTACTGGATCCACAGAGCCTTCAGATACTCAAACAACAATTTATAAGTTTTTGCCGGGAGTCATGGACCTCAAGGAAGTTGGAGCTGCTTTGGGGTGTATTAACCCTGCCTCAGGATCCATATACCACATAAGAAAATGTACTCTTTTTTTTTAAAATGTGTGACTTAAGGGGTGTCACTTTGGGGGGACCCACGTCAGTCCGAAGAACAAGGGATGTTCTTCCTGCCCCCTTATGGCTCCTTCATTTTGTTCAGTACATTGAGACCAAGTTCCTAACCCTTGTAACAGTTTTCTCCAAATTGCGGCCAGTATATTGGGAAATTGGGAGTTTCATGTCTGCTGGCCTGGCTTTGCGTCTGCAGACCCGAAATGGACAATGGGAGAAAAAGCGACCTAATACAACAAAATGTGCTTATTTTTTTAATTTAGGTCCATTAACTAATGGGCCAGCTATCTCATGAGGTCAAACTCACAAACAAAACATGTTTCAAATGCTAATTTCTAGAAAGAAAGAAAAACAAAACTGACCAAATTTACACTAAAGCAAACAAAGGCATTTCATGGAGTACAATTCCATGTCCAAGCCAAGTTTGGTGTAATTCTGTTCAGCGTTTTTTTTCTGATTCAGACAGCAAAGCTTCCTATGAGAATTAAAATTGGAAAGGTAACTTTTGACAATTTTAGATTTTTTTGTCATTTCAAACCCTAAAGCCTTCCCACCGTTTTACACACAGCCATCCATTAGCAGCAACGCACAGCAACCTGACACACATGCAGTGTGCACTTAGTATGGGCATCAGCACCCACATCCCTCAAAGACCATCGCGTTGGCGCCCTCAATCACAAGTTCACCCTTTGCAGCCCTAGCGGGAGAAACTCTTGATACCACTCGCTCAAGGACAGTAATTGACAATGGACAGAGTGCTCTGAGAACAGCAAGCATGTAGGGCGGGTGTAGTTGTAGCAGTAGATGTTCTCCACTGAAAATGGACACAAGATGTGCAGAAGCATCGCATGCTTCGCTTACAAAACGGAATATGTGCATTCTGAGCAGCAGCTTCGCACACACGCTGACTCGGCAGTAGGAGTGCATGCTTCACTCACAGAGCTGGATGCTTCACAACCGCCTCAAACTCATTTAATCCAAACCAGATGTTCTCACACTGGAGAGCAAACAACCTCTTGGATGAATAAACAGACTGATGCTATCACTGCTTTTTGACTAGGTTAACTAGGTTTGCGTCATATAAGTATCCCATATATACATACTTGCACACAGGCACTGCCCCCACCCCCCTTACAGATATGACCTATCTAGAATGTTGAGGAAATCTAGTCTACATTGTGGCTGCTTCCCGGACAACCAAATGTGCTGGTAGCTAAACAAGGCAGCCATTGCCTTAACGAGAGTAGCAGTCTATATGTGTGAATGAACATGTGCTCTCTAGAGGGGATACACATTTTGCCATTAGCCAGCAAACTCACCTTGTCAACTGTTTTCTTGTTTTATCATCACTAATAAATGCATATTCTGTCTAAACTGCATACTATTGAGTTTTTCTTCCAGAGGGAGTAACCATTGATTCCAACCATGATAACACTAGGCTGCATCTGAACGCCTCTAGGCTTCCCTCATAGGATTCAGACCACAGTGAGGCCCCTATGCACCTATTCCAATACATTCAGAATGTGGCTGCATCACAAGTCCTCTCCCACTTCATGACTTGTAATTTTAGAGCAGCTGAAGGTATCCAGAACTAATTTTGTACAAATGGTAACCCTTATTGAGTTCTTCAGGAGTCCACAATTAGAAAGCAAATCAAGGATCTTGGATAGTTTAGATTTCTGTAGACCGGTTGTATTTGACCAAAAAAGTAAGGGTAAACACCGACGAACTGATTATCCAAAACAAACAAATTGTGGCTCAGTAGGTGAATAGTCTAATTTGGGGAACTTTCGGAACAGACCATCAGCTAGAAAAAAAATGTTTTCCTGGAAAGTAAGTGATTTGAAAATAACACAGAAAACAAATAATTGGGGAACCTCCCCGTACTTTGAGTGGGTGAGGGAAACCGTCCTATAAAAGTAACTCTCCTAGGTAAGTGTGTTTTTCCAGCCAGGCCAACACTGTAATTTAGACCCATGGTTGCATATTTGTGTTTTGATATGTGAAGTAAGGGAGCCAACCCTTGCAGGTCTCCAAACCTCCAGCAGCCCCTTTTTTGGGAACTAAAAAAACAAAATAGCCAAGAATACTTTTCTGCCATTCCTTCACTGTACTCGTAAAGACCTTTGCAAATTACGATGGGCTGTTGAGATTTCTACTTCCTGTTTAGCCCGAAGTGAGAGAGAACACCCTTCAGAACAAGACTTCTGATAAAAAATGGCTCCTTTTGCAAAACTGAATACTGAATTTTACGTGTTTAGAATTAGAGGGGGGGTGTGAGGGTGATTGGGAGGGGGGATACACCAGATGTTCGATCACGCTTCTTGATTCGCGACGGATGGGAAGCTTCCCTGAGACCGAGCTTAGTGAAACCATTAGCAATACAAGATGTCTGCTATCAAAGGCAGAGGGGGTATATTTCCTTAAATTCGACAGTTTAATCCTGTATAGTCAAAACAAGGAAGAAACTCAGGGCAGTCTTTTTTGGGCCCGGAAAATAAAAAACGCTTGTAGGAGGTTTAGACTAAGTGATTAAGACGGTTTGTTATTTTTGCTGAAGATACTATTTTAGGGCTTTCTTTTTAGTTTCAGATGGTGAATAAATTCGACCAAAAGTGGCAGTTGCATCAGGTATTAATTCTGTCGAACAAGGATAGTCCCTGAAAGGAAGAAGAGACATTTAGAGAATTTTGGAAGCATTCCCAATACTCGTGATACTGAGTTGGTAAATTAGTCAAAAAAGCTATAGTTTAATGTCTTATGCAAGCCCTCCTTCCCAAATGCTGTGGAAGAACAGAAAAATATGGGTTCCAAGTGTGTGTTGGATTTCGACAATTCTGGATACAAAACTCAGAAGCGAAAACCAAAGTCTGGGGATGTCAAGCTTAGATACGGTGCCATATATATATGCTCTATAGTTGTATGAGTTTGGGCCATTGAGGGTTCCACTCAATAGGCGAGTGCAGAAATTGGGAGCGGGCCGCTCTCCGAGACTAGGGCCTCGAGAGTGCTGGGTAGTTATGGAGTCCCTGGTGCCCGGTCCTAGGGCTTCTGCCTGTGTTAGGGAAGTGTACAGGAAGATGTACTCTTTTTCCCCTCAATTGCGAGTGTTGACTAATTTTCGTATGGCATAACCTTATTTGCTTAGAGCCATATGGCTTAAACACTTCAATGACATTACTTAGGAGTATTCGGAGGAAACTCTCTGGAATCAAGTTTGAGAATACAGACCGCTCTACTACACTAAGGACCCTAGGCCCCTTGGCATAAAGTGGAGGATGGTAATATTAAATGGAGAGTTGCACTTATAAACAGTTTTGGACCACAAAATCAATTAATTGTTTTAAGTATGATGAAACAATTCTGAATGGCTGAAGCAGGTTGAAACAGTTGTAAAAATGTACATAAATAAAGAAAATAAAACAAAGGTCTGGTCCGTGCCCCTGCAGACTAGCACTGAAGTGAACTACTTTTTAGGTGGATGAGCACAAGCAATCTGCGGTCACTCACAGTGAAGAGGGCATGACCCCCTGCTCCATGTTATAAGCAAAATGTGATTGACACTTCAACAGACCAATAAACGAAGAGAGCTAATCAACATACCATGTGTGGATATATAAATACAAATTTTAATTTTTACAATGTATCTTTGGATATAATGAAGTTGGCGAGGCAGACGGAGCTAAAAAAACAATTGTGTGAAAAGCCTGCCACATTATAGAAATTTGGGGCTTACAATAAAAGTTAATCACTTCAGGCGACAGTGAAACATGGGTTAGAACCAACACAGAGCACGCTACAAAGAGCACCAGTGCCTTGGGAGGAGAGTTTTCTTACATGCGGACATTGATTGCGGAGGTCATGCTTCTTACTGCAGGGTCGGACTGGCCTACAAGACAATCAGGCAGAGCCCAATGGGCTGGTCTAAAATGTCAGTGTGTGGGCCCATTTTATGATTTGCTGGGACGGTTTTTACACTTGATTTCCCAGATACTAAAACAAACATTTCCTGCACCAATCTCAAATCCATACTTTGCGTAAATGCTTATTAATCGTGCCTTAAAGTTCGAAACTGCCCCAATTTGCAGGCATGGGCCACGTTTTAGGTTGAGCCTTGGCAGCGCAGGCGCTGCTCTGCGAGGCATGCTGTATTCAGGTAGGGACTTGAAGCTCTACCCATATTCTTCATTGGCTAGTGTCATTGTCCACTATAAACTATGGCTGGTCATTGGTCAATAGGCTTAGTAGTCCCTCCTTAGTACTGACTGGTCTCATTTTGTAACCTCCCATGGCGGCACCCAGTTTCGTGTGTTGTTACTCGGTAGGCTTTAATTACAGCCTCCGAGCACTATTTACTCAAATAGCTTTCTTCAAATTATTTCTTTTTTTAAATCTATAGCACGGGCGCCGAACGAATTTGCAATGCAGTAGGTCTCGCAATTGCGAGGATTTAAGCTATTGGCATTGTAAATGACAAGGCCTTTTATTTATCCGTAAAAAAAAAATAAAAAAAAATAAAAGGCATTGTCATTTACAATGCCAATAGTGCAAACTCTCGTAAATGCGAGACCTGTTGCGCTGCAAATCCTGGTTTAGTTATCGGTTTCGCTAATGAGGCCCCTTTTATTTTTGTGCCCTGCCCTATTTTCCGTCTCAGTCCGACCCTGTTAACACGTGTCCATTTGAACAATGTGGCCTTCTGGTGTGGTACAACTTTGGAACGGTTGCTCTATGAGTCTTCTCTGCGATGACGGGCCACCCTGCCTCCTACTCGCCCTTGTACACGGCCGAATTGCTGTCTGTTTCATGTACAGTCACTTTGTAGAGCAGGCCAGGTGCCAATTGCTTCTGCATACTCTCCCAGATGAACACTGCTACATTCTCAACGGTGCTGCAAAGAGAAGAAACAGAATGAATTAAGAGACTGGTGCTACCCCCTTCTGTGGACATTCACTGACCCTCAGACTTTTCAAGCAGCAGTTCTCAGATCTGCTTCCTCTCATCAGTGATTTGACAGCTGTGTGAGGTTATACATATGGCACACCAAGGGCAATTCCCCTGAAACTGGTCTGTACTCTCCATCGGAGACAGCATGTGATTCATTTTCTATGCTCCTTTGTAAGGAATATGCTACTTACCAGTATGCATCTGTTCTTGGCATGTAGAGCTGCAGAGTTGTACACTTAGCATAGGTCGCCATCTGGTGTTGGGCCCGGATGTTTGCAGTTTGTTTTTCTTCTTGGACCGTCTTTGGAAGTCACGAGTTTGGTGACTCCTCCTTCGGTCCGTACTGCGCATGGGCTTCGGCTCCATCCTCAGATTGTTTTTCGCCAACAGGGAAATGATGGAGCGTAGTAATAACAGTGAGAAACCCATGTGTGTTGTATCTAAATAAGATGGACTGGAACGGATACAGGTAGCCGGGGAGGCGGGTGGGCGTGTACAACTCTGCAGCTCTACATGCCAAGAACAGATGCATACTGGTAAGTAGCATATTCCGTTCGAGGCATATGAGCTGCAGATTGTACACTTAGCATAGATTATATAGCAGTACCCAACCTTAGCGGCGACTACCGGTATCCGTTGCAGCTGTTTGAAAGAGTGTTTTTAGTACAGCCTGGCCCACCCTAGCTTGCTGCTGGGAGTGCACATCTACACAGTAGTGTTTTGTGAATGTGTGCGGTGTAGACCATGTGGCTGCCTTGCATATGTCATCTAAGGGTATATTCCCTAGAAAAGCCATAGAAGCCCCTAACTTTCTTGTAGAGTGGGCTTTAGGGGGAACAGATAATGTTCTCTTTGCCTTCTGATAGCAAATTTGTATGCATTTTACAATCCACCTAGCTATCCCTGATTTTGAGATGGGGTTGCCTTTATGTGGTGGAGAAAAGGAGACGAACAACTGTTTGGTCTTCCTGAAGGGTTGCGTTCTTTGTATGTAATAAAGCAACGCTCTTTTCACATCTAGTGTGTGTAAGGCCCTTTCCGCAACAGATTGGGGTTGCGAAAAGAAGACAGGTAATTCCACTGATTGATTGAGGTGGAAGGGGGTAATGACTTTGGGCAGGAACTTCGGATTAGTTCGAAGTATGACCTTGCTGTGATGCATTTGTATGTAAGGTTCCTGTATGGTGAACGCTTGTATTTCACCAACCCTTCTAAGGGAAGTGATAGCTACAAGGAAAGCTGTTTTCCAGGTGAGAAATTGTAGCTCACATTTGTGCATTGGTTCGAAGGGCGGACCCATTAGTCGTGTAAGGACCAAATTTAGATTCCATACAGGGGAGGGTGGTGCCCTGGGAGGAATTACTCGTTTAAGGCCTTCCATGAAGGCTTTAATAGCGGGCACTCTGAAGAGTGACAAATGCTGTCTGTTTTGTAGATAGGCAGCGATCGCTGCTAGGTGTAGGCGTATGGATGAATACGCCAGGTTACACCTGTGAAGATGGAGCAGATAGCATATGATGTGTTGTATGGATGCATCTAGAGGGTTGATTGTATTGTTACGGCAGTACATTACAAATCTTTTCCACTTTGCGGCATAGCATGCTCTAGTGGTAGGACGTCTGGCTTCCATGATGATGTTCATGCAATCAGGGGGAAGGTTAAGGTACCCGAATTCTAAGATTTCAGGAGCCAGATCGCCAGGTTGAGCTGAGCTGGGTCCGGGTGCCTGATTTCTCCATGGTTCTGGGTTAGGAGGCATGGGGAAAGGTGCAGTTTTTGATGTGGTACCACTGATAGTTGTAGTAGCGTGGTGTACCACGGCTGTCTGGCCCACGTCGGAGCTACCAGAATGAGTGTGAGGGAGTGCTGTTGTAGTTTCCTGACCACTAATGGAATTAGTGGGAGAGGTGGAAAGGCGTATGCAAATCTGCCTGACCAGTTCATCCATATCGCATTGCCCTTGGACAATGGGTGTGGGTATCTGGCGGCGAAGCTTGGGCATTTTTTGTTTTCGTGGGTGGCGAAGAGGTCTATTTGAGGATGCCCCCACTGTTGGAAGAATGGGTGAAGAACTTGTGGATGCAGTTCCCATTCGTGTAGTTGTTGAGTCTGTCTGCTGAGCAGATCTGCTATGGTGTTTTGTACGCCTGGAACATGTTGTGCCAGGAGAAAAATGTTTTGGGGAATTGCCCATCTCCATATGCTCTGGGCTAAGCGGGAGAGCTGGGGGGAGTGTGTCCCCCCCTGTTTCTGTATATAATACATCGCAGTCATGTTGTCTGTGCGAATGAGGACTGCTTTGCCTGAAATCTGCTTTTGGAAAGATTTTAGGGCTAGAAAGATCGCCAAAAGCTCCAGATGGTTGATGTGGAGCGTTTTTTGCTGTGGCGTCCATAGACCTTGCATTGTGAGGTGTAAGAGGTGCGCTCCCCAGCCGGAGAGCGATGCGTCCGCTGTTAGAGTCACTTGGGGAACCGGGTCCAGGAACGGCCGTCCCTTGGAAAGGTTTGTGGTGTTCCACCACTGCAGAGAGTGATGTGTGCGGCCGTCCACCAACACCAGATCCGTCAGCTGACCCTGGGCCTGGTTCCACTGTTGTGCTAGGCACTCCTGAAGTGGACGCATGTGGAGTCTTGCATGGGGCACTATGAAGATGCAAGACGCCATCATCCCTATGAGCTTCATAAACACTCTTGCTGGTAGAGAGTGTTTAGGAAGGAATATTTTGCGTAAGGCTAGAATGCTTGTGATTCTGGCTGAGTTTGGATAGGCAATACCTTTTGAGGTGTCTATGGTGGCCCCGAGATATTGCTTTGTGTGAGATGGTATGAGGTGGGACTTTTGGTAGTTCACCGTGAAGCCTAGCTGATGAAGCAGTTGGATGGTGCTGTTTGTATGTTGCACGCATTGGTGGTAGGACGCGGCTTTTATGAGCCAGTCGTCTAAGTAAGGGAAGACGTGAACATGTTGACGTCTGAGGTGTGCTGCTACTACTGCTAGGCATTTGGTAAACACCCGTGGTGCAGTGGTGACCCCGAAGGGGAGAACCTTGAATTGGTAATGTTGCCCGTCCACCACGAACCTGAGGTATTTTCTGTGAGAGGGGTGTATTGGAATGTGAAAGTACGCGTCTTTCAGATCCAGTGTTGTGAGAAAGTCTCCCTGGCAGAGGAGTGGGAGGACTTGTTGTAAGGTGACCATGTGAAAGTGGTCTGAATGTATGTAGGCATTTAGAGGCCGGAGATCCAGAATGGGTCTGAGGGTCTCGTCTTTCTTTGGGATTAAGAAATATAGGGAGTAGACCCCTAGATTTCGTTGATTGTCGGGTACCTGCTCTATAGCGTGTTTCTGGAGGAGCGAGAGTACCTCTTGTTTGAGCAGTGTGGAATGCTCTTGGGACATTGGACGGTGCCTTGGTGGGATATTGGGTGGGGTAGATGTTAGCTCGAGGCAGTACCCTGACCGAATGATTTGGGTCACCCATTTGTCCGATGTTATGGACTCCCATACGTGGATAAAATCTTGTAGTCTGCCCCCGACCGGAGTGGAATGGTCTGGGGGGAGCGAAGGGGAGTCATTGTGCGGGTGGGGTGGCAGAACGGGTATTGTTGGTTTTGCCCCTGCCCTTATTGTTGTTGCCTCTGTAACCACCTCTTTGGTTGCCCTTTGAAAAGGTATTTTGAGGAGGGGATTTGTAGGAGGTAGAGGCATTATCGGTGGAGGAGCCTCTACCTGTGCCACGAAAGGACGAGCGTCGAAAGGAACGCTTAGAGGCTTGGGTCTGGAGCGCTCCCATAGACTTCGCTGTGTCTGTATCTTTCTTCATTTTTTCGAGCGCTTCGTCTACTTTTGGGCCAAAGAGTGTTTGCTGGTCAAAGGTGTGATTAAGTATTGATGTCTGGACCTCAGGCTTGAACCCTGATATCCTGAGCCAGGCATGGCGGCGAAGCAGGACACTGGTGTTTATGGCTCTAGAAGCAGTGTCTGCTGCATCGAGGGCACACTTAATGGAGGTGTTTGTGATTAGTTTGCCCTCCTGTATCAGGTCATGAGCTTGGCGTTTGTATTTCTCTGGAAGGTGCTGCATAAGAGCCTCTAATTCATCATAGTGTGCTCTATCATATCGCGCAAGCAGTGCTTGTGTATTTGCAATGCGCCACATGTTTGCAGCCTGGTAGGCGGTGCGTTTACCAGACGCGTCCAGAAGTTTAGATTCCTTGTCTGGTGGTGGGGCATCTCCTGAGGATTGGGAGTTAGCCCGTTTTCTAGCTGTGGAGACAACTAGGGAATCTAGAGGAGCAGGGCCCTTGATGTATGCAGGGTCTGTGGGTGCCGCCTTGTACTTCTTCTCTATTCTAGGGTTTAGTACTCTGGCTCTGACAGGGTCTTTGAATACCTCTGTAGCGTGCTTGGTGACACCCTTAAGCATGGGTAAAATAGCAGTGGAACGATCTTGTAAATCAAATGTATCCAGTAGGAAGTCTTCTTCCACTGGTTCAGTGTGCATGTCCACCCCATGGTAGTGTGCTGCTCTCTGCACTAAATGGTGAAACCCTAAGGAGTCCTCTGGAGGAGACGGCCTTGATGGGTATAGGTCGTCTTGAGGTACATTGGGTACATCAGGGTTATTATAATCCTCCCATGGATCTGGGGTCCCTGGTGGAGTGGAATCCATTGGGGCGTCCCCTGGGTCATTGTCCGGGTCCCCGTCATCCGGATCTGGGGATGGGGCCGGATCGTAGTGAGGTAAAGGTGGAGGGGGTGGTGGTGGGAGGGGGGGTGGCAGTGGGGAGGGTACTCTAAGGGGAGAAGTAGCTGAGTCCCTCTTTTTGGGTGGAGGAGGAGGAGCCGGAGCCTCAAGGCGACGCTTCTTAGTAATCACAGTCAAAAGGCCAGTCTTTGGATCTCTGGACAAAGTCTTTTGTAAAGGGTCTGGTGTAAACAGAGCCAATGGCGCCGAGTCGTCTGTCGGCACCGGCGATTTCGGAACCGGAGGTTTCGATGTTCTGTGTACGCCATGCTTTTTGGAGGTCTCCGTGTGTTTCGGCGTCGAATGCTGTTTCGGCGCCGGAGCGTCGGTGCCGACCGATTTCTGTTTGTGTTTGGTCGGCGCCGAGTGTCCAGGCTTCGGCACCGGTGGTTTCGGAGTCGAGCTGGATTTTGCAGGCTTCGGTGCTGAGTGGTGTTTATCGGCACCGGGCGTCGGCTGGCTCGATCCCGAGCTGCCGTGAGACTTTGAGTGCTTCGACACCGGGCCCGAAGGTGGGGTGATCGAGGCTTTGGTTTTGGTTTTGCCCAGGCCGGCAGGCGAGGGAGTAACCGGAGTCTCTTTGGTTTTCGGTGCGGGGCTGGGAGGGGGTATTGTACTCACGGCCCGCTGTCCTGGTGTTACGTCCTCCCGGTCGGAGTCGTCGGCCTCGGAAGCGCTGACAATGTCTTCTCCCAGTTCGGTGTGTGTCTGCCCCGAAGCTTCGGCGTCGTCTCCGAAGATGTCCGGTGGAGCTGTCGAGGATGAGTGCGCCATGGTGCGTCGAGCCCTTCGATCTCGGATCGTTTTCTTCGATCGAAAAGACTTGCAGGCGGGGCAGTCTCGAGCCTCGTGTTCTGGAGAGAGGCAAAGGTTACACACCTGATGGAGGTCGGTGTGGGGAAATTTAGACCCACATTTTGGGCACTTTTTAAACGGAGTCCTTTCCATCGGCCGGGACCGGAGTCGCGGAGGGCCCGAAGGCCGGTGTCGATGTACGGGATGGAAAAAGTGCCGCTTCGAGAGATGAAGATGATGAGGAACTCGAAGAATCGAGGATTTTCCGTCGAGGCTGGAACCGTAGAAGTTCGAAGCCGGAGCACGAAGTATCACATCCGAGCCCGATGGCGGAAAAAAACAATCTGAGGATGGAGCCGAAGCCCATGCGCAGTACGGACCGAAGGAGGAGTCACCAAACTCGTGACTTCCAAAGACGGTCCAAGAAGAAAAACAAACTGCAAACATCCGGGCCCAACACCAGATGGCGACCTATGCTAAGTGTACAATCTGCAGCTCATATGCCTCGAACATATACTTACAAAGACAATGATTCCATCAATAAGGGATTCATGCATCTGGGAGGGCACAAGAGAACGAAGCCTCATCTGTGACGAGTGCTGATCATTTTCTGTAAGCATGAATTTGTGCCTTGAATATTTTCTACTAAAGGGGTTTACACAGAATTTATTTCGATATAGGTTATTGGTTTCAGTAAGCAGAGCAAATGCTGGAGACGTTTTTTTGGTAGTCAGATGACCAAATGTGCGAACACGTGTGTGAAATGTTATGGCTAGTTATTGGTGTGAAAGATTTTAGCAAAAAAAAAAGCGTGCAATCGCAAGTGATTATAAACATGCATACATTTAAAAAAGACCACGTTTGTTCACACATTATGGTGCATGTGATACTCCTGTACCTGACATGCTGAGCAAAGAACTGCACATCCTTGTCCAAATTCTTGTGGTCCAGCGGCTCTATGATGGCTTTCTGTAAAAAAAAAAAAAAATAATGGCAAACAAGTAATGCTGAATCTGTCTGCTACCCGAGCAGGATTCTTTAGAGAACAGATTAGAAGGCTGCAATTTGCCACAGTATGAGGGGTTTATGACCCAAGCAAAGTATGCCGGTTAATCAAGGAAAGTGCCTCTCGGACCTAGTTAGGATGCATCAGATACCACAGCAAAATGCACAGATCACCAGAGAAAACAACTGACTGTGGGCTCTGTAGATAGGCCACTGTGGCACACGCTTTACCTGAGCTGAATGTGCATGTTACATGGATAATAAAGGCAGAACACACCTGTCACCCCAGCATAATAAGTTACCTGAACAGAATGTGCCCAATACTCGAGCCATGAGACAACGAGGCCCGTTCCAAGATAAGACCAGAGCCTTCTCCAGTAGGGTGCTGGGTCGCTATCCTGCAACTACAGCCACTGGCTGAGCTGGAGAAATCGAACATGCTGCCTAGATTACGAGCAGGCTCGGCATGGGTGGCTTGTCATTTGTTTTCCATCGATTTATTCAGCTGACTCCTGAAGGTCATGTTATGTTTGATGTTGGGAGCAGAAAGGGCCTTCTTGGGGTAAGAAGTTAGCTCAGCAGCAGCCGCCACAGAAGTAAAGTGGTGAAGCGGTAGGGGTGTGGGAAGGGGAGGGAGTTTAAAATTAATATAGAGTTAAACTTACCTGGTGCCACCGCGTAGCGGCTCCGTGCTGGTTCTTCCTGATCCCAGCAGACACTGGGATCACGTCACAGATGCCCTGTCCATACCCGCGCTGCTCTCTGACAACAGCGCGGGGATTGGCCTGAGCGGGCTGAAATCAGGGCCGGACTGGGACCCAAAACCTGCCCTGGCAAAGTGCTTGGCCAGCCCCCCAGGGGTTTGGGGGTGCGGCCAAGCTTTTGACAAGGGCCGGTTTCTGCCGATTTCGTTGCAGCGGACGATATTGCAGCTATGCTGCAAAAACGGCCCTGTAACAAAATCGGTCCCCAGGGGCCAGAACGGGCCCCCAACCCTGGCGGCCCACCGGGGAAGTGCCCAGTGCCCGCTATGGCCAGTCCGGCCCTGGCTGAAATGACGTTCCGCTCAGGCCAGGGAGTCTGTGGAGGAGTTCTATAGCCTCCCTGTTTAATGCCGCCAGATGAGAGAAACCTAAGTGTGCATGTGTGTTTTGGTCGGCCAAACACACATTCTCACTTAGAGAGTGCACCTAGCACTCCTCCTCTTCCCTCTCATGCCCCGGCCCGCCACTCCCTGCACACGCTGGCTGAGCCAGCTGCTTAAAAATAAAACAACAATGAAATATCGTTTTATTTTTTAGCTGCTGGGTCTGACCAGTGGGGCGATGCTCCTGATGTAGATGGTACAGTATGAACCTATGCTCAAACAGCTTACTTACAAGAGATTGCACCAGTTTGCCAGAATAAGAGTTCAGAGGAACCATGGATGAACCAGACTTTAAGACAGATGCAGTACGAGGAGCAGCAGTCTCAGGGGTGGGATGAGGACAGCTGGAGAAGCAGAGGCGTGTACATTAGTGCCTGGAGAAGGCTGTGATCCAGGTTTGGAGGCGAAAGGGTCAGCCTTCTCCAGAAGCCGTGGACTCATGGAGGAAACCTTAAGGGGCACTACCTACGCAACAAAACTCCGGGTCAAGTAGCAGCAATGCCATAGAGACACGTTAACATCCAGTTAAGTCTTATGGGCACTAAGAGGAGAATGGCAGTGTCAGGAACAGAGTGCGACACAAACCACGTCCTCAAATGTGGATGTCACAGCTTGTGAGCCTGGGTTCTAGAGCTCAATAAACTGGTTATGTATGAGCTCGTAAGGTCAAGCCAGCGTGCACCACACAAAACTGCTGGAAAAAGCCAACTAGCAATGCTGAAAGAGGCAGAACGAAACCACATAGAAGCAACGTCTAATGCCTGTGGATATGCAAAGAGTGGGGGAAAATCAGTTAACAGGAGACTGCCACAACATACACATTCAAAGATTAGGTGGGTCTTATGCACATTTCTGCTCACCGTCTGAGCTGATCCGTGCATCAGCACAGAGCAGCACTGCCTCTACATAACCCTACTGCATAGGTTACTGACTGCCATATGAACAAATTAGACATAAATGACAAGGTCCTCAAACAAAAGCCTCCCTTCGAGCACCGCGACTTAACACTGACTGAAGATGCATTTGCAGAAGATTTGGATGAAGGCTCCGGCTGTACTGCTCAATGCTTCCAGGCATATCTCATTCTGTAGCTTGATGGTGCAGGTGAACTACACAACCATTTATTGAAGGTGGCTTGGGTGCTTTGCACTTTGTTCCTAGAGCCATGGAATGGACCCTGGCTAATGATTATTTGGATTCTGCATCACTTCACCCTGGCTGCTAGCCCAGGTGCAGTTGATTGGGCAAAACAAGGAAAAACACAAGTTTGTAGGGTCTGTATAAAGATTTGCTGGTCTCTATGCTGCTTGCCAATTATTATATTCGGGATAGCCGATTTTATCTCCCCAGCAAGAAAACGCTTGCAGAAGGCCAGCTCTGGGAACAGGGCAAGCACTAGCCAATAAAGGCCAGCAGCGCGCCAGAGTATCATCGAGCACTTGACTGGCTGCAGACAGCTCTACCTGAAACCTGTGCCACCCAAAACATCACTGAGCCCTTGAGTGAGTGGCACAAATCCCAATGATCGAGCCCCACTAACAGCACACTGCGAACCCACTGAGCACACACTTCCATTAGACAGAGGGACTCTGCTTGACAACAGCTATATGTTTTGACTGAGGGGGAGGGCGCTCACCTGAACACACAGCCAACACTTACGACTAAGTTGAAACCCAAAGCTAAGCAGAAGTATGACCATTTGGTGGAAGTGGCTCCAACTGTGGTTGTGAACTCATTCAAGGTCAAGGATAGACCGCGAGATGCTCACCTGCATTTGCTGCTTGAGTGTCGTCAGGTTTATAACCATTCCAGAGACCGGATCAATCTGTGGGGTGAACGAAATGAATCACTTGTGTGGCAGGTGGAATTAGTCATTCAGAGTGTTGCAAGTATAACAAAAAGAACATTCGTGCTTATGAGGACTAAAGCTAAAAAAAAAAAAAATACAAAATAAAGAATCGGTTCACGGAAAAAAAACTTTCTGCTGTTCCGAAGGGCACGGCAAACCACCAGCAGGCCACATTTGTCCCCACATGATGGAAAAGTAAGGACATTGCAGTTGTCATGTGATCAAACATCCTTAGATACAACTTCACCACAGGGCAATCCAGAGGTCAAGATGGAAAATATTCTCAGACAGCCACAAGTGCGGCAGGGACACTAGCTAGAGCTAGGAGGATCATGTACACATTTGCACCACCGAGCAAGCACATCTGCAGTGAGACTGCCACTGCCTGCCACAAATCCACAGAGAGCAACAAGAAGTGTTACATCCACAATACAAGAACAGAACAGAGAAACACAAATGTGATGTCTCGGAGATTCCTATAAAGGAATCTGAACACAGTATTTTTTTTCCAAAACAGATTTTATTTGCCATTTCCTGTAGCATTTGTGCGGAAGCCCTAAAGAACTGCAAGAAAGCGTGAATTAACAGGGATACCATCTGGTCACATTTCTTACATAGCCTGCGAACATGCAGGCAAACCAACAAAGACAGTGTGCAGATAGATCCAGACTCAGTTAAATAGAACCTAGGATATAATCTAGGTTGACAGATAAGCCCAGTGTGGAGCAAAAGAAAACAGGAGAACACGTTATCTTAGGTGTGTCCCTCAGGGATCCATCGACGGTATGGGGGGGGCTCAGTCCCTCGGTACGTCGCCCAACGGGTCCATATTTTGCGATGTTTCTGGGGGCAACCGCGTGCCAAGAACACAGCGATTTCCGCGCCCATACACCTGTCGAGCTCGGTCTTCCACTTGCCCAGCGTTGGGGGGGTGGGGGAGAGAAGTCCCTTTCCACAGCTGTGCAATATCGCGTTTAGCGATAGTGAGGGCTAAAAAGAGAAGGTGCTGCTTGTATCTACTGCCCCCAATCCAGTCAGTGCTATGTATGAGAAAGAGCCTTGGGTCGAATGGGAGTTCCCATGCTAACGCAGAGCTAAGGCACGAGTTGACCCTCGCTAAAATGCAATGCGGAGCATCCCCACACGGTATGTGAACACAGTATTTTGAAGATATCTAGAAGTCAGTTATGCTACAAAGAGATTTGTAAAGGCACTCTGTAATCATGGAGAGACAATTGCCCAACAACATTATCATAGAACAATACAGTTGCCTGTTTAAGCTCCTGAGATAGATATTCATGGACACACATGAACCTAGCCTATCTGATTGTGAAACTTATCCAAACTGGCATTAGCATAGCCAATAGGTTTCGCCTTTTCTAGCTACTGGCTTTGCCAATGCTTTTGTTGATGCTGTCCAGCACCAGCAAAAAAGGTGTGATGCAGTGCCTGAGCGATTACGCTGCATGATGCAGTGGCAGCTGTGTCTGATGACATATGCACGTGCATACATCACCATGCATACGCACGCTTCTAGTATAATGTGGCTGCCATTTTGTTTATTTGTTTAATTAGTTGCCTGGTACAAGATGGCGGACGCCACTTGGAGTGGTAAAAAAACAATTAATTTGAACATACATGAAAGCACTTTGTAAAAGTAGTGCGGCCTATAAGTCAATGGCAGCTGTTCCGCATACCAAATACAATTTTAAGAAAAAACCCAACTTTAAGTAAATCGTGGACTGGGGGAGCTGGTAACTGAAAATATTAGGAGGAGACACCTCACCTGCCAAATGGTGGCATGCTTCATCATTGGTGTCTCCTCTCACACAGATAAGCCACTTTGTGTATTATCTACTGGCGGTCGCCAGTAGATAGTTATAGTTAGGACCGAGTTTCCATAGGAAATCTCAAAATTCTATTTTGAATAACTTTGGCGCCGGTTGACGAATCCTCGCGAAATTTTCAAAACTAATGGGGCGCTCCGCTCCGTCCCTGAAAGTCTCGGGGGGATTCGTCAAGCGGGGCCCGAGAAAAAGGGGGGGTCCCAAAACGCGTTTTCCCCATGGATTTTTCCATAGGGACTTTAGTCGCAGCTACAGCCCGAACGGCTGAACAGAATTACGTGAAATTTGGCAGAGAGGTAGCCATAAGGTCAAGGAAGTGCCTTTTGCAGGTCTGGTGTAAATCTGTTCAGTATTTCCTGAGAAAATGGCATTTAAAAGCATATATATATCTATACGCGCGCACCGTGCGCGCTGGGTGCGCGCACCCTGCCGCGCGCACCGTGCGCAATTCTGATTGGTTGTTAGATCTTAGTAAACATTCGAATCGGTCGAAACCAGGAAGTGTCGGCCGCCATTTTGTCTCTCGCACTCTGAGGGGGTGAAAAACAAAGGTTGAGAACGTGAAAAGGGGGCAGGCTGGACAGTTCCTGGCCCCCTAGCATTTGTCAGGGGGTCCCAGAAGGACCCCCAAGGGCCAAAAAAAGTTTTTATTTTCTTCGCGAAAAATCGCGGAGTACGCGCAACGTGCGCGCACGGTTGAAACGGAAAAAATACCGCGAACGTTGCGCACCGTGCGCGCACGGTCCGAACTGCGTAAAGTGGGCGCGCGGTGCGCGCAGGGTAAAATTAAAAAAAAAAAATATATATATATATATATATATATATATATTAATAACTTAGCATTTTAAAAAACGTACAAATTCACTGAAAAAACCATAGGTTTCACACACGTTATAGTTAGGAATTAGTATTTTAAAAACCTTGCAAATTCACTTAAAAAACCATAGGTTTCACACATGTTATAGTTAGCTGGACATTTCACTCGTGAAAAACCAATGAAATTCCCCCGTTATAGTTAGTGCATGCAACTATAACTCACGCGACCGCAATCCTCTGCTGATGACATATGTGTCTTTCTGAAAAATAAATATTTGTAATATATGTATAGCTAAAGATTAATGGAAGAAGACATGGGTGAATAAGTGACTAAATACAGTGATGTAATATCATCAGCAGAGGATTGCGGTCGCGTGAGTTATAGTTGCATGCACTAACTATAACGGGGGAATTTCATTGGTTTTTCACGAGTGAAATGTCCAGCTAACTATAACATGTGTGAAACCTATGGTTTTTTAAGTGAATATATATATATATATATATTTTTTTTTAGTCTACCACACACACACACATATACACACACACATATATATATATATATACACACACACACACACACACACACACACACACACATACGCACACATATACATTCTATGCCAAGTGGAAGTGCAGTGGTTCCAGCATTCTTAATTTGCCAACATGTTTCAGCTGCATTAAAAAAAAAAATCTCTGAGGTTTCTAATCATCCCACATCGGCACTGGTCCAACGTGGCAGAGGAAAGCAATCCTAGTACACACCGGCGACTCTTCTTCCTTGGAACAAGTGTGAGCACAGGGAGGCGTACCCTTCCTCCAAGCCGATGGGGCCTGATCAAAAACCTACAAAAGATTTTGCATTGCTAATCAGGTAGGATGCCTTAGGCCTCATTTTTACACAACCATTTAAAATTAGTAAAGGGTAGATAGGAAGGTCTAGGAGCCCTGATGAAAGCTGAGTGACCCATCTTAAACTCGGCTGAAACATGTTGGTAAATTCAGTATGCAGGAACCATTAGACTTCCACTTGGCATCCTGATAATTTATTTTTAATCATTGTGTGGGTCTCTGTCAAATAGTAAAATTTAGGGTACCCCAATAGCCATGTTAAAACTTTACACGACCTTCACGTGTATTTAGAGAATAATATACACAAAGGGGCTCCCAGATTCGTTGAGCGTTCCAATGTGGCAGTGACCTACTTGTGTCAGAGGAGACACCAATAAGGATCCTGTAGGAAATAATTCCCATACAAAGGCACAAATAATCCCAGAAGCTTTCGCACGCTGTGGTGAGGATAGTTTTGACTTCATGAGAGGACATGCAGAAGCTAGATATTAAACCTCTCACACTCTTTTGGTGGTGATACAGCGGTAAATGAAACAAGCATTGGCATAGCCAACAGGTCTCGCCTTAGGGACGTTATAAATGTTTAGACAGAACTATTGGCTCTGTTAACGTTTTAATATGTGTTGTAGAGCATTGTGAATGTTGTACAGCATGTTGAAAATGTATAAGTTATAATAAAAAAAAGTGTTAACTATTTGTCACCTTATATCTAACCGAAAAAACATTATATACAACTGAAGTATTGTACTAAAAACTAAAATGAATACAAAAAGTGTGTTCTAGTTTATTTGTTTATGCAAAGCTGTCAATTTTTCCTTGCTTGTTGTAATTAATTGTTGTTATAGTATTTATTGTTAGGTGTGGAACATAAACAACGGGAGGGTGGATGTTGTGAAATAGTATTTTAATTAGATCGGAGTAGTGGAGAGTTATTTGTGGAGAATTAATAGATGTCAAATTTTTATGCCAAACTGAAGTGGTGTGGAGTGATGCTGAGGTAGTTGTGAGTAGTGGCGGAGGTGATGCTCAGGTGATCCAGAATGATATTGAGGTGATGCTGAAGTGGTGGTGCGCTGGTTCCGAGGTGATGCTTATGTGATGCTGAATGATAGCATATATGAAGGTTTTATATAGCGCGAACAAGACCCTTGCGGGTATCAGAGCGCTTTACATGTGTATATAGAGAACAGGTATAAGCATAAAAAATCTACAGTTAGAGGCGATTTAGATACAAGGTGCTCGACAGTACAAAACTAGTAAATACCATACAGTGCTCAATAATACAGAAAAATAATTAGAATACAGTAATAAGTAGATAATTCACGTGAATTTAGCCATGAGAATCGCTTTCACTTCTTTTTTTAAGGCGGCTGTGGAGGGGTTCAGTCTTGTTTCTGTGGGCGAAGCGTTCCAGATCCTGGGGGCCATTCCAGAGAAGGAACGGTTGCAAGTTTGTTTCTTGGCAAAACGTTGTGGTTTCAGTAGAAGATACTTGGAACTTCTGGAGGCTCTATTCCCAGCAGAAAGTACCAGCTTCTGAGCTAGATAGCTCGGAGAATTGTAGTGTAAGGCCTTGTGCGTCATACATGCGATTTTCAGATGAATTCTAGCTTCAAACGGGAGCCAGTTGAGGGCTCTAAGGTCTGGAGAGATGTGAGAGGTTCTTTTTGAGCCTGTGATGAGTCTCGCAGCTGAGTTGATAGCGGCTCTTAGCGGGGCTGTCGACGACCTGGGGAGGCCGCCTAGGGTTACTGCCCCATATTCCACTCTAGGGATTACTAGGGCTTGAACTGCATGTTTGAAGTCGTTTGGTTGCAGGAAGGGTTTCAATTTTCTCAGGGTGTTCATGTGGAAATTTGCTCCTTTTGTGGCGGCGCTGATATGGTTAAGCATCTTTAAGTTACTGTCCAGTGTCATACCTAGCGATTTAGGTGCTTCATCCATTCCAAGATGGTGGATGATTTGTTGGGGGGGGAGGGGCGATTAGGAGGAACTCCGTTTTAAGCAAGTTTAGTTTCAAATGGTTTTTGGCCAGCCACGTTTGAGTTTTTTGTAGCGTTATATGGAGACATTTGATATCCTCGAGAGAATGGATCTTGATGTAGAGTTGGGTGTCGTCTGCATACATATGGAAATAAATCTTGGAGAGACTGAGAAGTTCTGTAAGTGGTTCCATGAACAGGTTGAAAAGTGTGGGTGAAAGGGAAGAGCCTTGCGGCACTCCTAACATGACTGGAACAGCGTTGGACAAGGATTGATTGACCTTAAATCTTTGAGATCTATTTTGGAGAAAGGAAGTGAACCAGGTAAGTACAGATCCAGATATTCCCATTCTGTGTTTCAGTAGTTCTAGCAAGTTGTCTTATTTGACAGTGTCAAATGCAGATGACAAGTCGAGTAAAATTAGTAAACAGGCTTCATTTTGGTCAAGGATTTTTAGAGCGTCATCAATTATGTGTGTCATGGCTGATCGGTAGTGTGACCTGCTTGGAAGGCTGATTGGAATTGGTTAAGCAGGTGTGAACACATTTTTCCCAAGAGTTTTGCTAGAGTGGGAATGTTGCAAATCGTGCGATAATTATTTAAGTCCGATGGGTCAGCTGTTGTAGGATAGGATATACCTGCCCTGTTTTCAGGCTTTCTGGGATGGCTCCTTGAAGAAGGGAGGTATTTATGATCTTGGTCCAAAGAGGTTATAAACAGTGGAATGAAGTCTTTTAAGCAGTTAGCGGGAAGCGGGTCTGTGAAGTGGCTGGAGGGATTCAAAGCGGTTAGCGTCTTTAATATAGCGTCTTCACTGTAGGTGTTGAAGTGGGACCAGGTTGCGTTGTTTTTAAGGTTGAATTTTGTGGAACATTTGACTGGGATACCTATAGGGGGCAATGTGGAGTTCTTTTGCGTGTCCGTGATGGATGGATAGGAGGTCATTGAGCAAGTCTGTTTTTATGGATTCTGATTTTGTAGTGAAAAAGGAGGCATATTCCTCACAGTTGGGGAGAGTATCAGGGATGGCCTTGGGGTGGATGGGTGCACTCTTGGTTTGGGCTTTGATTAGATCGAATAGTTTTTTGGGACGGTTCTTGGCTTGGTCTCGTTGACTCCTGAAGAAGTCAGTTTTTAATCTTCTGATCTTTCTGAAATAGGAGTTTCTGATGGTTCTTAGTAGCTTGAGGTGGTCAGCTGAAGGTACGGCTCTCCAACGTCGTTCGATTACTCTAAGTGAGCGTCTGTCTTCATTTAGCCTGCCATCATACCAGGGTTTTGAGTCTTTTGTAGTGGTTCTTTTCCATTTTAGAGGCGCTATTTCGTCTAATAGGCTGTTCATGGAGTGGAAGTAATGGTTGGTCAGATCTTGTACATCGACTAGGTTTTCCGGGGGGCATAGGATGTTTGTATTAGAGGATAGAAGTAGGTCGGAGCCGACGTTTTTCAGATTTCTCTTCATAATCTTTGTTCAAGGGTTGTGTCGAAGGACATTTAACTGATACCAAGATTTAGAATGTGATGATGTGATGATCAGACCAATCACAGGGGAGGATCGAGTCTAGCTGGGTGGAGTCAACTTGGAGATTACTAGATCGAGGCTTGCTCCTTTATCGTGAGTGGGGCTGTTACAGATTTGGTTAATATTAAGGTCGGATAGGAAAGCTTTGAGGTGGTTTACCCCTGGTTCATTCAGGTCGTCCCAGTGGAGATTGAAGTCACCCAAGAAGACTTGCATATTTTGTTGGCCGTCATTTGTAGCTAGAATGTCCATGAGGTGTTCTATGTGATATCTCCTGGGTGTGGTAGAATGTGTGTAATGAGCATACTTGTTTGTTATTACAAGAGATGTTTAAGTAAAGGTATTCACAGGAAGATAATGCTGGGGCATTGGAATTGGTCACGGTTAGATTGCACTGATGTATGCAAGCGATCCCACCTCCCAACCTATCAATTCTGGTGATGTCATAGTTAGGGGGTACTAGTATGTCCAAGATGGGTGTAGATGATTCATTTAACCAGGTTTCTGTGAGAATTAGAATGTCTGGTTCGTTAGTGAGTAGGAGGTCAGCTATATCGGCTGCGTGTCTAGAAGCAGATCTGCAGTTTAGGAGTATACATTTTAGTTGTGTCCTGTTGGATAATGTGGAGGGTTCAAGTTTGAGAGGGATTCGCATTAGATTGTTTTCAACTATGCCTCTGGGATTGTGTCTTGTAGCTGTGTGTGTGTTGATGGGGATAGACTGGATTAAGGAATCTATATATGCCTTATCTGGGTGCACAGAGTTATGTGGGATGTAAGATAGCTCGTAAGAGCGGAGTAAGGCGCCTAAGTCTTTAGATGATAAGGAGTCTTTCATCCTGATAGGGTGGGATAATGCATTGGGGTAAGACACTGTGCTCCATCTTGGGGGTTCGTGATTTTGGGGGCTTACGTGTAGATGTTTGGTGCGTGTAGAAGTCTTGATGTGTGTATATTCTAGAATCAAGTTTAGGGCGCTCTAGCTTGGGTTGCTGTCGAATCAGATTGTGTAGAGTTTGGATGTCAGTTTTGACTTGTTGCAGAGATAGTAATATCTCGTCTAGTCTGGAGTCTGTGATGAGAGTTGGCGTATTTGATGGATGGACTGCGGGTGGAGTAGTTGTTTCTTGTGTGAAGTTTGATGAGGAGTCGTGTTCGAGAATCTTCTGTTGAGATTTATCTTTGGGTATGTGCATGGAGCGGGGGGGTGTGGAGGTCTCTGGGTGTGGGTTAAGTATGGGACTGTGGTGGTATAAGTGGGGATAGATGATGATTGATGAGGAGTACTGAGTGATGCTGAGGTGGTGCTGAGTTATGCCGATGTTGTGTATCTGAACTGGTGCTTATGTGGTGCCAAGTGATGTTGTTTTTGTTCTGTGTTGAGGTGTTGCTGTATTGATGCTGAAGTGGTGCTGCGTTGGTTCTGAACTGCTGCTGGTGTGGGGCTGTGCAGGTGCTGAGCTGGTGTTGCGCTAGTGGTGGTGCACTGATGTGGAGGTGGTGCTGTGCTAATGCAGAGATGGTGCTGTGTTGATAATGAGGTGTTGCTGCAGTGCATCTGAGATAGTGCTTTGCTGATGGTGACAGGTTGCTGCACTGGTGGTGGTGCACTGATGAGGAGGTGTTGCTGTGTTGATGCTAATATTGGTATGTGGTGATAAGGTGCTTAGGTGGTGCTGAGTGATGCAGAGGTGCTGCTTAGTGAGGCTGTGGTGGTGCTGAGTGATGATGAGGTGGTACTGAGTGATACTTTGTGCTGTGTTTAAGTGGTGCTTAGTAATGTAAGTCTGGTGCTGCTCTGGTGCTGAGGTGATGCTGCACTGGTGTTGATGTGGTGCTGTGTTAATGCTGAAATTGTGCTGCAATAGGGATTAATTCCGTGGTGGGGTGAGTTGGTGCTGCATTGCTGCTATGCTGATGCTGGGCTGGTGCTGTACTGGGGCTGAATTGGTACTGTTTGATACGGAGGGGGTGTGCTTGTGGAAGGTGGTGCTTGCTGGTGCGGAGTGATACTGATGTGGTGCCGAGTGATATTGAGGTGGTGTTGTGTGATGCTGAGGTGGTGTTGAGTGATGCGGAGGTGTTGCTGAGTGATGTTTTGGTGATATTTAGGTGATGCATTTGTGCTGAGTTGCGGCTGAGGTGGTGTTGTATTGATGCTGTGGTGGGGCTGTGCTGGTGCTGAGTTGGGGCTGCACTGATATGGAGGTAGTGCTGTGTTTAGGGGGTGGTGTTGATTAATGCTTAGGTAAGGCTGTGCTGGTGGTTAGGTGGTGCTGACTGAGTATGTGGTACCACTGAGTGATGCTGTTCCGGTGCTGTTTAGATGCGAAGGTGGTGCTGCACAGATGCTGTGGTAGTGCGGTGGTGGTGCTGCAGTGGTACAGAGGTGGCGTTGAGGTAGTGTTTTGGTGCTGAGATGGTCTGCACTGGTGTTGAGGTCTGAGGTGTTGCTGCACTTTGACTGAGTGATGCGGAGGTTGGTGTTGTGGGAGTGCAGTGGTTTTGCATAGATGACTGGCTTTAAGGCAACTCTTCTTATAAAAAACGGTGTGCCTATGCAAAGACGTGCTTTTCTTTTATGATATACTTTTATGAGCTCAACAGAAAAGTGAATTTAATTTTAGAAAAAGTCCTTCACATAATTGGAATGCACCATGTAAAGTGTTTTTTTTTTTTTTAAGTCTGAAATATTTTTTCCTTTGGAGCACTGCCCACATACTTAAAAACGCATTTGCTCCCTTTTATTGTTATTTGGCATCACAGATACGCTGCTCTCTTGCATTGCACAATGAAAAGGTAAAGTGTGAAACCCAGCAAATGGCAGATACAGTTTATTTGTTAGAGAAGGGAGATGTTATTACACATGTCTAAAACTGTAATTTTATATATGCAGATTACATTTGGTTTATGCATAAAGTATAAGCATTTTGATCTATGTTATTTAGTAGTGTTCTAGCGCATCAAGGGGCGTAGAAAAATTTTCTACAACTTTCTATACCATCGTAAATGTTAGTTTTGGATGTGTTCACAATAAACTTTTTATGTTTTTTGCAATGAAACACAACGTTTTGTTTTGATCCTTTACATCTTGGCAACAATAACCCAGTAATTCTTTCTCCATCTAGTAACGAGAAAGGACAGCAAATGTGTCTTGATATCCCCAACTGATAACTTAGCAGCTTAGGAAGTAGGTTTTAGTCCCGGTGGGAAGCTTCACAGCCATTAATTTAGAGCTGTTCACTTAATGTTTACATACCAATAAAACACACACAAGTAATGTTGGGGAGAGCAATGTTTACAGCTATGCTAACTTTCTCTTTCATATAGTATAGCTATGTTTCTAAACACAACTACGAAGTATGAATTATCCCTCACTCAAAACCTTTTGTTGGAGCCTTCTTGCTAAAAACAAATAAAAATAAATAAATATATATATTATTTTTTTAAACACAAAAAGGTGGAAGAGTTTTACAATTAGTTTACATGCTAAAGTAGCCTGAAGGCTTAAAAATACACATTTTACCTTTTAAGCTATCTGCAGTAAAATTGTTTTCCTACACAAACACCAACTTAGAGCCAGGGAGTTTGGAGTGATCATGACCTATTGGCAATGTTTATATGTGTCGCTTTTGGGACCTTATACGTGTTTATACAAAGATATTGCCAATGGTTTGTACAGGAATAACTTGACATTTTTTGGGGTGGGGCAATTTTTATTGCATGATGTTTTTGGTAACATTTTTATTAGCATGGATTAATTTTCGGTGAAAAAAAAGTAGTTATTATGTACAGTTATACAAGTCTCCTAAATAAGTTACCAAGAGCCCTCCACCATGCCTCAACTCTGGGATGAACATTTGCTTTCTCAAGAAATCGACCTGGTGACAGATCACATCCCAGCCGCTCCAGACCAAGGAGCATCTTTCCGAGAGAACCCATCGTAGACGCCCCCGAAGCTGCCTGTGTACATCAATAGAGCCTCCAAAACATGCCTGGAACCCTTAAATCCTAAAAGCATACCAATACTGGCTAGTGTTAGACTCCTAGGGACTGCAACAATAACTAAGGATGTGAATGACACTTACCTCTCCTCGCACAGTGACGATCACTAAAAAGAAAAAAAAACAGTATAAATACATGGAGCAGAAAGTACATCAACACCGTGGTCTGCACTGGTGATTAATTAGCAGTGAAGTTTCAGATGAATGTCAAGCAGTATTCATTGTGGAAGTAAAACAAGAGTTATGAGTTGGGGGGAGGGGAAGAATAGGGCCTCTGGACGATCCATTGGGCAACCGATGACACTGGAAACAAGCATTTGTATAGCCAACAGGTCCTGCCTTTTGGATCTTATAAGGGTTTTGCCAGAGCTATTGGCTTTGCCAATGGGTTTAAGCTATGTTTTAGAGCAACTAGTTCGAGCCAAAGAAATGGAAAACTGATAGTGTATAAAAATATAAGCTGCCTTTAACTGAATTCTACTCTAAATGTTGCCTTTTGAAACAAAAATAGGACGAGAAGCCAAAATAAACACTGGAAAACCAACGAGAGGCAAGCAAGAACTAAATTTAAACTTAATTATCACGGCTATCTAATTAGTGGCCACAATGTCTTGTCCCTATGATACAAGGAAACACTTTACCAAGAACCAAGCACAGCTGCCAGAAAGCCGGCTGAGCTCTCCAACAAGTACTTGAAATCACGCGTGCACATACCTGCGGGGAGACGGAGTTCTGACTTTAATAGTTACAGGGTGTTTTGTAACACGACTGCTCCTTAATCGCACACTGCCTGAATTTGTAATTTAATTAACATATACACTTGGGTGTCTGCATTCACCACTGCAGACTGTCTCACTTACTTTTCAACTCGCAGAGAGTCAACTACGCGAGGCTGCAAGTCAGCATGGCAATTTGGTTTGCGGCCCGCCTCCTCAGTGAGTTCTGTCCAGTGACAGTAGTCACTTTGTGTCCCTCGCCAATTGTATTCGCTGTTGCAGCTGGGGTCATTGATTCACTTAGGCTGACTGAGCCACGGTGCGAGCAAGCAGCACTGGCTGCGAGAGCCATGATTTCCCATAAACCAATAACCACAACTCCGGCAGCAGGACGTGACGTCCCCACTGCGCATAAGTAAAAATAATGATAAGAGCCTCGAGGTCAGCATGGTTCTCAGTGCTATCAAAATTATGGACGCTACTCAACACGAACACAACAGAAATTATATTTTTACTTACACGCTGGTGTACAATCTATTGCATCAATATACCAGCTTCCATTTGGAATTATCAGCGCTGTGTCTCACGCACACTGTACTCGCTGTGTGACGCAAACATGCCATGTATTTTAAAGATGAATTGGGGTGCCGCACTGAAAAAAGGGAAATGCACGAATGTGCATTAAGAGCTGTTTACAAATAAAAGCAAGGAAACAGAAAGAAAAAGAAGTCCAACGACCTAATGAAATAAAACTGAGGAGCAATTCTACAGGTAACAGGGCCAGTTGCCAGGCACAGGAACCACCCACGGAAAGGCGGTACGAACAATAAAATTAGCCACTGAAAGGAAGGGGCTTTCTAAAAGCACACTTTGGAACCAATGGGAAGCCAGAGGTGTGATCAAGGCCCATAGAGGAGATGCTGCAGCGCTCGCCGAGCAGCACATGTGCGTGAACTCCAGGCTCGACCTAAAAACTACAGCGAGTGAACTCTATTTCATGACACAAACCCGAATGACCAGCAGGCACGGGGGAGGGGTTGGGGGGAGGAGTAGTCATCGCCCAAGCCACACTGTAGAAAGATCACATCTTAAGAATTCAGGAAGAGGGAAGAATTCCTCCTTCAACAAATCCTGGCTAGTCAGGATAAACTGGCAAGGTGGTTTTATCATTTTCTTTTTCTACTCGTTCACTGGCAAAGAAATATTGGGCAAATCGAACAACCTGAAGTTTAACACCCACTGTAAATTGTTGCCAAACGCCTCCATTCATTCTCACAGTGCAAAGACTGAATAGTAGAAAAGAAAAGTTATTTTCTGATGTTAAACTGACAAAATTTCAGAGCAGAGCATTCAGATATTTACACACTTTAACAGGTGTGGTGTGAAGACAAGTCTTTGTTTTCCGAGTTTGACTGTGTTGTCGCTTCAACAAACCAAAAAAATTAGAAAATAATTTTATTTCTTCAAACAAAATATGCTGCATTCTCTCGATTTCCCAACTTTGATCAAGGTGTGGCTAGGAGTTAATCTTAAGGAACAACTGACAAAAAAAATCAGACTTCTCCAAGTTTTTTTTATCCCTTATCCTGCTCATCGCACCATTCCAATGAATGGCCTTCAAGCACCCCAACATCGGCAAAAGCTGTGCGGGTGCAAACACTCTGCTACCCTGTAGGTCTTCCATTGGAAAAACATGGCTCGCTGGACACGGTGCAAGGTTAAAAAAAAATATCTAGATTGAGCATTGGTCTTTCTATTGTACATAGGCGGTTAAATGTGCATCCGTTGGTATATATTCAATTTACTGCAAGGCTGCTTTGTTAAAACCAACAAAAAATGTTATATCCCTTACCAGATGGCATTAATATAGTATCAGGTCAGTTAAATGCTGCTAATGATGTGTGAGAGAGTAGACTTCGGATTTCAGGCAGTGTACAGACTTAAGTTGCTCACTACACTCAGTGCTTAATTTGAGCTGGCGAGGGCCACCAACACTCATTTTTAGAGACCGGTAATTATTTTTACTGGTAGGACATTTCCGGAGATAAAGAGAGGGAAAACACACACAAAGGAGAAAGAAGGAAGGGAAAAATGGAAAAGCCATCAGAAAGGGAGGAAGAAGGAACATGATAGTGTGGGATAAATGGGAAGTCTGGGAGCGTATTAAAGTGTCTTGAGGTAGATAGAAGATTACGCACTCTTGGTATTTGGTGTGGTAATACTTGACAGCAACAAGCACATGTTTCCGAGAACAGCATTGGCACTTTCTTTCACAAATTAAGCCCTGACTACACCCCACCCTACTGTTCAGTTTCTCTCGATAACAATGTCTTTTTTTTTTTTACAATGTAGCTCTCTAGTTAAGTTTGTCTCGTAGGGCTGTTTCCTGTTTTTTCTTCATTAACCATTTATTTTTTCTATTTCATAGCGGATTGTAAGAAAACCCTACGTTTCTCCACCACTGAGGGACACATCAGCATGCATTTTCTGATAAACTGAAATCGAATCGGGCTGACCAACATTCCGTAGGCGCTGTGGAAGACAGAGCATCCTCATCTGCACCCCATTCGCACGACCATCCAGTCAAACACACTGACCATCTTATCCTGTTTAAGCTCTGGCAACTCAGCCTTGTTTACCCCAATGCCCCCTTCTATTCAGCCTTCAAGACCCTTTATGCTACACATCTAGTGTTCTAACCTCTCCATGCCTTAGAGATCGTAGACGTCTTCCTCTCAGAATTCCCATTTAGCAGCAACATCCCTATTCACTTATCTCTTTGCCACCTGGAGAACATTCCTTTTAGGAAGAGTTCTCATTCTTGAGAAATTAAGAGTAATCGGTTATACGACTTAAGAGAACAAAGGAGGGCCTAGAATGGCAAGGCTCAGCATCTATGTGTTCCGAAAAGACCAGTAGACAGCACCTAATTTGTAATAATATTAAAGTGCAGGGGCCCAAAGTTTTTCTTAGGAGCCCGCTGCTGAATCCCAGGGTTGGCTGAATCCCTATGCTACCCAGGCTTGATTCCACCTAATGCCTCTTTTATACACCATCTGACACTGTCTTTTTATCTGCCTCTTGCAGCTTATTTTCATCCCTACTATCTTCCTGTATTGCTGTTTTTATATCTTTCTTCCTTCTCATTTGTTCCTTTTCTGCCTCTTACTTTGAATCAGTCTGATTATAAAATATAAGCCCTCCCCCACCCCAAAATGACTGATGATGCCAAAGTTATGCCACTACTAGCGCACATTAAACACTACCAGAATGGACTAGAGGCACAATAGCTGAACTGTCATAGTCTCTCCACCTCCTATTGCAATTGCTACCTTTTCTAAGGTTCTTATCAGTGTCATCTATGCCAATAAAAAACTTTGGAACCAAAAGCATTGTGGAGTAGTGATGGGGCTGGAGCCATATGGAAGGACATGAATCTCCCCGGACATAACCTAGAGCAATATTGCCTGCAGCCATCTATCCAGAGAAGAACTGCGACAACCTGGTCTGTCTGAACAATCATCTTCACTCAGCAAAGCAATGAAGGACTTATATTAAAAACACTCCAAGGTCCCTAAAACTCAAATGATCGGCACCCCTCCATCTTGAGGATACCCAAGAACCTGGAACAGTCTTAATAAGCCATCATACATTCGACTGCTTGTAGGAGTCTGGATGGGGAGTTATGCTCTTTTGTTATGTGTATTTTTAAAGCAAACCATTACTCATGAGGGTATCCCGGCACTGAGCATGTGTGTGCCTAGCCCTGCCTATGGTAGATTGGTTAATTGAAAAGCCAGGTCTTCAGCTTCTTGTGGAATTCAAAGAGAGTAAGAGTCTCTGATGTGGAGTGGGAGGTTGTTCCACACTTTAGGAGCAATGTAAGAGAATGCCCGTCCTGATCTGGTTCAGTGTATGCATGGATCTGCGCGAGTAAGAGTCCTGTTTAGCGGAGGTGTCTGGGTGGTTGTGGAAGGGGGATATAACTGTACAGATAGTTGGGGCCTCAGTTGTGTAGTACCTTGAATGTGTGTGAGTGGGTTTTGAAGGGAGCGTGTTTGTGTATCGGAAGCCAAAGGAGCTCCCTGAGGTGTTGTATGATGGGAGTTCTGTGTGGGAGTTTGAGGATAAGTCCGGCTGCTACTTATGTCTTGTCAGTGTTGGCCTGAGACAGTTAGCTTTCATACAGCGAGCAATTTTAATTATGCAGGCGGTGAAATGGTTTCTTGTATTGGGGTTCTTCCGAGAGGGAGTTGCGTGTCGTTGACATAGGATAGGAAGTTTATGTTGTGTGCACAGATCACTTTGGCTTAAGGGATCATGCATCTCCAGGCTTGTGCCAACGGTCTTGTAGCAGCTAGAATGGCTGTATCAATGTCCGGAGGAGAGGTTGGAGTTTTCCATGAGGAAGAGCAGGTCAGGAGCGTGGTCGTGTAGCAGGTCCCATATCACTGTGGCGTGTTTGGTGAGCGATAAGCTGCAGTTGTGCATGCATGCAAGTGTGGCATGTTGTGTAGGTGGTGGTTGATCTGGAGGAGTGTGAGCGGGTGTCTGGTTTGTGTAAGAATGAGCAAGTGTGCAACTGTTGGTGCAAGAGTGGTGGGAGTAAGGTTTGTGAACATGCAGGAGGTGCATGTGAATGCTACTTCCCTGTTTTGTGGTGAGGCAGCAGCTGGGGCTGAACGCGTGGCAGGTTTGGGGGGGGGGGGGGGGGGAGTGGTAGGCAGAGTACCAGAGTTCCTGGTGCTCAACGCAGACCAGGCGCAGACAAGATTGCCTTTGGTGTGCCAGTCGCGTTCCCACACCGCAGCCTCTATTAGGTGGGTCCTGGGAGGGGAGAGGAGTGCAGGGGATGGTGGATGGGAAACTAGTGAAGAAACATCTTGTGTTGATGGATGATGGAAATTCTAGTGAAGTCGCTTTCTGTGCAGAAGACTCTCTGATTTCAGTTATCTACCTTGATAAGACCACCCTACGGCTAGAAGTGTTGTATATTCTGATGGGACCTGTGCAGATCCAAAGCTGCTTGGATTAACAGAGACCAGCACATAAATCAGGAGTGCCAAGGAGCTATTGCTGGCCCCTGGCGTCATGAAGCCTGTGCACAGACTGTCCAGGCTGAGGCGGACAATGGTGGCCCTTCTCTCACCTCGATAGTTGTGCCCATGTCCATTGGGGTTGTTGCATTTCCCATACAGCTCCTTGTTTTCTTCATCGCTCAGGGAGTTGCTGTGGGAAACAAAGTGGATAGAATCCTTGAACACATTTTACAGACAATCTCCCGCCATTGTAATCCACCTATCCCAGACACAACCCCTGTGAGAAAGAATTCATCAATCCTGGCATAACCTAGAGTGTTGAGGAACCCAACCCCTCCAGGTTCCTGGCGTCAGCTACCATATGTTCAGGAGCTCACAGGTGACTGGTGTGAATTGCTTTCCAACCCAAACTTACCTGAATCTTAAGGAGCCTACTTGATTTCATTCCAATCTTGAATACCCTTGTCAGGTAGGTTTAGAAGTAACCCATGTCTCCCTTAGCAGACTCAACACTAATGCAAGATGGCTCACTACGGATGTCTCCTATGACCTGCAGGCCAGGACCTTGAATCTTGGCATGGCCAACTCAGTCTTACGTCCTTCCAACATTGAACACCAAGGTAAATTCCCTCAGAGGCAAGTGTGCCCTAAATATTTCTTCAGATCTCAGGGGGATCTTCTGAGGATGGTTTCTCATCCATCAGGCACCCACTTCTCGTGATCTGTTGGCGTAGATACATGTTCATTGGTACTGCTCTTTTTCCTTCACAGCAAAATGTAATTGCATGTGTGCAAATATTTCCAAACATTACGCCTCATTTCCAACTGTACCCCATTCTTTCTAATGGCGCTTCAAGCTTTTCACCCTCGTTTACAACCAATTTTGTTTTGTGCACCCCCTTTTCTAGGAGCGAGTGTTTTCTTCTACATTAACTATGCATTATATGAAAAATCGTTTTGAGTTGCAACCCACATGCATACATCACAACTTAAAACGGGTCCTATATGGAGACTTGAGCAGGGAATTTCTGAAATAAAAAGAAAGAAAACACTTCTTCCTTTTCTGTCATTTTTGGTGGACGAGTGAGTGAGTGTTTCTATGCGAACAGCTACATATGTTCCCTAAAAATAACCCCAAGCATAAAATCAGTGTTAACAATAGTGACCACATTAAACTAGATTCCTTAAATGGTCAATGCATGCAGGACTACAGGCAGTGACCACCTCAGTGCATCAAGCAAGGTGTCACCAGCATTCATGCCGAAATAGAGCTTTATCAAGTTTCATTTAGAATGCCTCTACATGTCACAGCAGTCATTAGGCAGCTGCCCCTAAGAAAAGATCAATAATAACACTACACTATGCAGCATGAATTCTCATTTTTTGGGGCCAAACATCAGCTTATTAATTCTGAAAATACAAACATTTTAACACATTTTTTTTAAGAACTGGAAACATATCTACTCCAACCAAACAAGCACTTTCATAAACTAAGTTGAGCTACATGTAGGGGAGCTACTCATAGGTACCTGGAGAGCTACCAGTATCTACTGAGCTACTCACTGGAGAACCCTGCTCCAGTACATTCCACCGTGGAAGACACGAATGGGAGATAACGATGTGCCACATTACCCTCCACCAACTAAGGGAGAAGGCCTTGTCTAAACATTAAACTCAAATTCCATTCTTAAATGTGCACACTCTTTAACTTCCACTGACAGTGTATACTCTTTTCAAGCTATGCCTGAAAACCTAAAGGTGTTCTAAGTCTTGGTTTGTCTCCTTTCTCCTCAACCTCAGTGTTCCATGTAAAGAGTTCTGGCCTAACCCTTTCCTTCCTTTAGTGTTGGCTGTGAACAGAGTGCAACATTATTTGTAGGGTGAATACATAGCAACACCAGCACTGCAATAGGGCAAAGTCTGAAGATGGGGTGCCTACAGTGATGAGCCGATTTTTGCTTAGCGCCTACCAAAAGTAAATAATTTAGCACCATTTTCATATGCAGTAAAGTGTGAGGTTTGAATCCTTAAATTGCATGCCGTCTCAAAAAGCATCCTCCATATTGATAAATTACGGCTTAAAAACTGACCTTTACCTAAAATATCTAATTGTTACCTCTCCTTTCTCCTTCGAAAATACCCCCTTCTTCCTTTCCTATTCTGTGCAGGCATTTTCTCTCGAAGTACAACTTATTTGAGTCACTTCCATGCCTGCATTTAATCTCTGTGTATTTCTGCAATTTGTACACAACTCACTTTAAATATCCTAATCTGTCCTTTTTGAAAGGCATACCCCTGCAACCTAACAATACCTAACCTCCTCTAGCTTATCTACCAATCCAACCAAAATATGTATGAATTCACATAACCCCACACACGTACCACTAATGATATCACCCAACTCCTCTTATTGTAATCTCCCACAAAGAAACTGGAGTTAATGCCTGGATTGGTTTGCTTGCACGCACAAGACTAATCTCAAGAACATTGGACTAACCACAAAACATGGGCTTCGGAGAAGCGTGCTGCCTGGCGTAAGGTGCTTCAATGCCTCGTTGGGGGTTGTAAGCACTATATAGCTGATATTACATCAGTGTGTTGCATACAAAATTATAGTTCGGTTTCATGATTTAATCTGACGTCATGGTGGTGTAATAGACGAAGTCAGTGATGGTGATCTAGCATTGCTTTGAGCAGCAGAGAAGTTGTAGGTCCAGTGGTGCAGAGAATTATGAAAATGTATGGCTTTCCTTAGTTCTCAAATACATCACCTCTTGAAGTAAAGGTTTCCAACTATGACCCTCTTGTTAATCCTGGGGTAGTGGTCTGGAAAGTGGCTTGTAGGGTAGCATTTTCCCCTCCTAGGACCTACTTAATGGTTGCCACAGCATGGATGTGCAAAGGCGTGACAAAGGCAAGCCCGTCTGCACCTGTCCACGCCAGGAACCCTAGTTCTCTCCCACTACTATACTGTGACTCTCCACATCCTGACCCGCCGCCACGGCTTCACACGCTGCTGCCTCGCTGCAACACACAACACCGAAGGAGCATTCTATTGCGCTTCCTGGAAATTTTCATGCACTTACCCACACACAACACTCATAGCACTGACAGCACACAAGACCCCACTGTCACTCAGTCCTGCAACCACTCAGCCAACTATCCACACTCAAATGCATGCTCCTCGATAACCGCTTATTCACCAAACATGCCACAGAGATCTGAGAACTGTTGCATGATAATGCCCGGAGCTATTTTTCGAACAAAAACTTGCTGAACCCTGCATTGCCACAGCCAATTTCCTGAGTAGCAAGATAGACTTCACCAGCCTGGAGGTGGAATTACCGTCATTCACAAGAAAACCATGGAACGCCTGTCATTCAAGCTCCACATCACCGCCAACTTCACCCTCAAAGGCACTCTCATTTACAGACCTTAGGGACTCAGCACCAACATTACTGGCACCATCACAGACTTCATCGCACCACTCACCCTCGATGTTAGTAATTGCATCCTACTTGGAGACGTGCACTTCCACCTGGAAGACCACACCGACCCAAACTCAAGAGCACTCATTAAAGACCTTGGAAGCCTGGGCCTCACTCAACCCGTAAAGGGCTCAACCCATGTCACTAGACCTCTCCCGGACCATTGTTTTACCAAATTCTGCATCATCCAAGTCGACAAGCCCACACCACTTCCCTGGACAGACAACACCATCGTCAAGTTAAGCATCACAGTCCCGGTCAAATGCACACTTACCACCGCTAGACCAGCTTGCCAAAACTGGAACAGCGCATCCCAGTCCCGGTCCAATGCACACTCACCACCGCTAGACCAGCTTGCCAAAACTGGAACAGCATCAGTGACAAGGACTGAAACACCTGTCTCAACACCCACCGATCCGAACACAGCAACAGCCTTCCCAAAGCCATCAAGAATTTGAATATGGATCACCTTCATAGCAGATTCCCTGTCCCCCTCAAACACAACAAGATCCAGATCCCAGGTACACGGAGGAATGCAGATTGATGAAAAGTCACTGCAAACAACTGGAGCGCAAATGGGGAATGAGCCAGGACAATATAGATAGGAGCACGTTCAAATCCACCCCGAGACCCTACCAATGAATGCGCTGCTCAGGCGGACCGCATCATTCCCTATCAACAGAAGCAAAGAAATCTTCACCATTATAAAGGATTGCACCTCACCATCGGCATCCTCCAGCTCGGCCACTCCCTTGCAGGACCTCTGCAACCATCCCTCTCAATTCTTCAGTAACAAAATCACTGCCATTTACAGCAACTTCAGCATGCAACCAGACCCAACAAACCTCGCCAAATGCCTCCTGATCTTATCCAAACAACCAATGCTAACCACATGGCCTGTCTCACCCTAGAAGAAACCGGCGAGTACCTCCATGACCACCAACTTTTCAACACCACTCAGTTTGGTTTCAAACCCAACCACAGCACGGAAACTGACCTCATTGCTGCGACGATGACATCTGCATGACTTTGGACTGAGGAGGCGTGGCGGTCATCATAATCCTGGACCTCTGTACAGCATTTGACGGTCTATGGCCCCATCCTTATCCAATGCCTACACAACATTGAAACCCAAGGACACGCACACCGATGTAGCCGCTCGATCCTGACTGGAAGGACCCAGTCAGTCAGCCTGGCACCATACACCTGCGACCTCATCTGCGGAGTTCCGCAAGGATCCTCCCTGAGCCTGACCCTCTTCAAAGCATACATGATCCTTCTAGCTAGCGTCATCCACTCTCAAGGTAAACAACCTCTCCTAAGACAACAACACGCAACTCATTCCCCCCCCCCCCCCAGACAGGACGCCTAGTACCCTAATCAAGTTCAATGCCACCATGACTAAAATTGCCCTCTGGGTGTAGACCTATTATCTACAGCTGAACACCCACAAGACCAAATAGCGATCTTTGGGAAGAGCACATCACTGTGGGACTTTACCTAGTGGCCAACAGAGCTAGGACCGGATTCCACCTATGCCAAGAACCTCTGGATCATCATCTACCACAAACTCAACATGACCACCCAAGTCAATGTCGTCACAGTCTCATGCTTCCATATCCTGAAGACACGGAGAAAGATTTTCAAATGGTTCCCTAGCAGCATCTGGAAAATCGTCACGCACGCACTGGTCACAAGTCAGCTGGACTACGAAAGCAACCCCCTATGCCCGGACCAACAAAAACAAAAAAGCTCACTGATGGCTGCAGATCATTTAGAACTCAGCGGCCAGAATCACTTTCAACCTCCCACGCCACACTCACATCACACCACGCCTGAAGGAGCTCCACTGGCTCCCCATTTACAAACAAGCACAATTCAAACTCCTCACCCACACTTTTAGGCACTACGTAACACTGGCCTGGCATACCGCAATCATATCTGCTTGCACAAACCTTCCAGACATCTCCACTCAACTGGACTCCTACTTGCACAAATCCTATGCATAAGGAAAAGCAGATCCAGTGGCCAAGTCTTTTCCTACATTGTTCCTAAAGCATGGAACGACCTCCTCTACAAATAAGAGCCTCCTCCTCACTTCTTGATTTTCACAAGAAGTGGAATGAGTGGCCTTCGAGTATTCCCACTAGGGCCTTTATGTATGCCTAGACTCACACCTGCTTAGCGCCAGGATATCCTCTCGGGTAATAGTGTGCGCTACAAATCTGCATAACATAAGTATTATCTGCCTTTGCTCTGCCCCCAAACTCCCTTTTAGATCATGCCCTTGGCCTAATCACACCCAAAATTCGATCTAGGCATACAGTTAAGTCTAGGATAAAGGGAGAGGTCAGTCTGATGTCTGTGGGGTGAACCTATATCCTGGTACAGGACAGCAGCAACAGATACCATCGAAGGAGTCCTGGTTGCAGCAATGACAGGCTAAATCTCTGATTTACACCAACCTTCAACCAGATTTTCAAGTTTTAGATTTTTAGCCTACAGACTGGTAGGCTTTATTGTCACTTCCATTCGCTTGCTTTCTAGTCTAGGGTTTTCCTTGTCCCATATTGTACATCTTACATTTGTCCCTCCCCTGGAGAATAGCTTCTTTACGATCTATCTGGCTGACTTCTATCCTTCCACTGCTCACATTTAGGGAACTACTTTTTCTTTTTGCTTAAGCAGTCCATGAGAGTGCACATGTTTTCTAGCTCTCTCAAGTGAAGCACACACCCCTTCCCTTAATCTGTGTTGCAAGTGCTCTCTTCTGTGCTTCTCCCCAGCCAAATTCCCAGCCTCCCTTGTGCTGTGCTGCTTTCTTACTTTTATGCCTCTACCCCTATTCCCTATGCTGCTCTCTCTCATGTGCTGCATTCCCATCTCCTCCACCCACTCTCCGTTACTTCCCTCCCACCCACTCCACCGCTGCCCCCACGTCCCACGTGAGAAGGGGGAAAACCAAGCAGCAAATTGCAGCAGCCCCTCAGCCTTAAAGCCCTTTGTGCCACTTTTTGATTTAAAAAGAACAAATCTACTCATCCATCTCTAATGAGTAAAACCCCTAGAGTGAGCGTCCTTGTCATTTTGCAGGTGTGCATGCATGCACAAGCCTACAAAATAACACAGCTGTACACCATTGCCAAAAGGCAAGCACCAAAGGCGAGACCTATTGGCTTACCAGTGCTTGCTCATAATGTAATTTTCATGCTCACAGCATCTAGTTACTCCATTGGCCATGAAACTTACTATATTACAAATTAGTTTGAAGTGATCGGGAACTACTGGCTAAGGCCCCATGCAAAAGAAGGAACAGGCTCTGGTGCTAACATAGTGCCAGCGCTATCTACATCACGGAAAGGGCCACAAATTTCTCCGGTCCTTTCTGCAATACCAGAGTGCCCCGGGGGCACGCGAAGCAGGCGCACATGCCCCTTGCGCCCCCAGGGCACTTTCCATAATACGTCCCCAGGTCTCTCAGATCTGAAGGCACAAACCTGCTTAAAGTCCCCAACATCCACATATTCCAGGAGTGGCAGACACTTCTTTGCCTATATAGCAGTCAAACTTTGAAATTCCCTCCGGTCACACATCTCTTCTGACCCAACTGAACGTATCGTTTGCTGAAAGCCCAGCTGTTTAAAGCTAATTAGCTTCCTCCCACTTCATATCCTTTGTATGCAGCACCTGGGAAACCCTGGTTGCAGGGCAACTGTTCACACAATACAATACAAAATTGTATTCACTTATCTCCTGTGCGCATATTTAATCAATGCCAACTTCATCCTGCCAACTCTAGCCCCAGGTGCCTTGACCCCTGCCTTTCCCCTTCTGCCCCCTGGGGTCCTATCACACATAGGGCGCACTTTCCCTGTTTACCTACAAACAGGACCCTAACACCCAGACCAACCCGTGTTAACCTACTTAGCAAGCCCCTTCTGAGAGCTACAAGTGCGATCCCTAGATCTCCCATGCGGCCGGTCCCCCATAAGCCTCAATTCTGCTTGCGGGGATGTCAGTTGGACCTGGATATGTTGTGGTCAGCTGGGTGAGTTGGAGAGTTTAGAAGGGATCCCACAGGAAGATGTAATAAAAGAGTGTAGCAATGGTATTTGTACAACAAAATATGGGAACTGTGGTGCAGAATCTAAAGCTGTGGGTGCCGCTATAGTGATGACAATGGAGATGGGAGGCCGGTGGGGCATAGGAGGAGCAGCGTGTGCGTCATGGTTTAAAAGAGCCTAATAATTGAACCATAGCTATTACACAAAAAGATTAAAAAAATAAAACTGCATGTCCCAAATTTCAAGCTGGATAAAGGGATCACACATGACATGGAGCCTTCTGGCAGCATAATCAGCTTTTAACATGAAGAGACCATATTCTTGGAGGCAATCAAAGGGGTTTTGTGGTTATTAAGGTTCTCTCTTCCTAAGTAGAATTCAGGGAGCCTCTTTGCCTCTGCGCCTGTGCTGTGTTAAAGACACAGGTGCAGAGGCAAAGAAACTGCCAGGAGGCGCACTGACAGTAAACCACTTAAAAGGTGAAGCACTGCAAGTGCGCCCCCCCCTGATGGCAGTCCTCTGGAGGGCGGAAAATTGGGTTCTATAGGCCCCCCAGACATCCTCATGCAGGCAGGTGCAGTCACTCACTGCACCCACCTGCAAGCGGATCTCTCTCCTTTCTTAAAAGTGCAGGCGTGTTGCTGCCGGCACAGTGAAACATGGAGTGGCTGCTTCAATGCAGCTCAATTTTTCACTTGAATGCGCTGCCCCCATAGCAGCGCGGCAGCCCTGGGGGCAGTACGTTCAATAGAATTGGGCGCACTTTCCCTGTTTGAGTCTGGCGCACATTAAAATAGGTGGCGCAAACAGGGAAAGCGAGCCCTATGTGTAATAGGACCCCTGGTCTAGATGCAATGCTGTAGGAGTTTCTGCTATTAGATAGCTGCTTTTTTGGCAACAGCTCTATAGTTGGTAGAGTTTTCAAACGAATTCTGTTGCGGACGGTAAAACAGTAGAGGGCTCTAAGATCGGAGATTTTATTTTGGAGTAGGAGCCTAGCTGCCAAGTTTTGACCAATTTGAAAATGCCAGATTAAATTGCTGGGCCGATATAAACAAAGATAATTCCCAGAGTTTAGTCTATTGACAATAAGGGTGAGTAGCACTGTTTTATGAGAGGAGATAGGCAGGAAATCCAAGATTTTCCTGAGACATTTGAAGATGTTGAAGAAGGTGCTAAAGACAGTGGCAATGTGAGATTTGGAGGATCCCACGAAGCAGACTTTCCCAATGATTAGGTGTTCGATTTATCAGAATTCCATTTGATGTAGCTGAGATGCTTATAAGCAGCTACTGCAGAGACTAAATTTACATTTGTGCTAGGAGGATGAAAAATTGGTGCCGATGGAGATAAGTTGCATTTCACCAACATAGAGACAAGGTGCATTTCACCAACACAGAGACAATGGAGAAGCCAAAAGAGCGAACCAACCAGAGAAGTGGGGACATGTACATATTAAACAATGTGGGGCTGACTGAAGAGCTTTGAGGGGCCCCATAATAATTTCGTCACACTGCATGGCTTATTCAGTAATGGAAAGGTAGTAGGGTTCTTTCACTGGCGATGGTATGGTTGTTTTTTGGGGCATTTAGCGTGTCAGAGTTTTTAGAGAGAGGGGGTTTATAGAAGGATGAGATGCTGTAAAGGTTTCCCTGAGAAAATTAAAGACTGACCAAAGGGGTAAAGGTAGGCGAGTTTATGTATCAAAGTTATATTTGCTATAGGTGGAGGGTAGGGAAGGTTTTTTTGGGTTTTTTTTTTTTTTTTTTACACATGAAGATTGTTAAAAGCCTTTTAGGTTTCAATTGCTTATTGTGTTGCAAAACGTTTTGTGATTATTAAACTAAGCGACTGGGGATTTTGGTAAAAATTCATAGAAAGAAACTACAGCTGCAGAAACGGAAGCGAGGGGGCATCCGGCAAGGGGGATAAGGAGGGTAGGGAGATGAAGATAGGATTGTTATAAATGCTAGGTGTGCCTTGGTTAGTTATTGTGAGTACTCATATTTATTCATTCTAATTGTTGCTGGATGTGTGACAGGATGTGTTCCAGCCCCGAGAGGGGTTACACAGCAGTGTGGGTATGCTGTTATTCTTTTTATAAAATGGACTGTCTGGGCAATAGGAGGTCTGAAAGCACAAAGGTTCAAATATAATGGTGGGGGTGGGAGGAAGTATGAGATGGAGCAACTTCTTGCCTGCTTCTGCGAGGTCATTGTGGTAAGTACTGCTGGAGCCAGTTGAGTACAAAAGCTTAATTCATAAAGTCCTTCACCCACGACGGGCAGCGTTCTGCCGGCTCGGATCCTAGAAGAAACTGACCACCGTCAGCTGGAATCTTGGCCAGCTGTTCACTGCCAGCACGAGCCTTACATTTGAACACATACACTATTAAACATCAATAGACCATCAACATGCCACGGTGTGACTCGTGCTCACAAGCGTGCCACTGCGTGCCACGCCATGAGCCACACCGCTATATTCTACAGTCATTCAAGACCTGGGGTTTCCCAGATGTTTTAACTGTCTACTCGGGTGAGTACGATTTAGTGCAGCTGAAACTTTTGGTTTTGCTTAAAAATATAAAAAGAGAACTTGGGGAGCTTAGGAAGGTGTAATGCTAGAGGCACTCTTGTGGTTTGAGACCCTGTGATAACCTTTGACTACCATTATTTTATCTGACTTTAGTGTGTTATTTCATCCTAGCCTGGGTGTGCGACGGTCCGGCGTATGCCTTGCTTCTTTTTGTTCTTGTAATCTTGCTGTCTTTCAGTGGGAGCTGTCACGGAGTAGAATAGCCTTGCTAAGAGCAGAGCGTGTGGGATTTGCATTTGAAAGCATAAAAGAGAGAGAGGGGTGTGGAATGTACTCTTTGGTTTCGAAGTGCAGTGTTGTAGGCAGTGATGCATACATGTGCTTGGTGTTGTACTATTGGTTTTGACATGGCCTCATGTCATCCTTTTTACTAGACTTTGCCTAGCTTCAGCTTTTCTGCGTGCACAGCAGCGCTTGATGAGAATTACTATTGGCTTTGACATGGCCTCATGTCAACCTTTTTCCCTGGCTTTGCCTTGCTTCAGCTTTTCTGTGTGCACAGCAGCGCTTGATGAGAATTACTATTGGCTTTGACATGGCCTCATGTCATCCTTTTTCCCTGGCTTTGCCTTGCTTCAGCTTTTCTGTGTGCACAGCAGCGCTTGATGAGAATTACTATTGGCTTTGACATGGCCTCATGTCATCCTTTTTCCCTGGCTTTGCCTTGCTTCAGCTTTTCTGCGTGCACAGCAGCGCTTGAAAGTTGCTTGGGTTATTCACGTTCAAGGTCTTTCTGTTTTGGTGAGGGATGGTTTGTGTTCTGAAAGGCTTTTGTAAGCTTCGTCAAGATAGAGGCTGGAACATGCGAGATTTGAAGAAGGGGACGTTAGAGCTCCTTCTTGCCATGGGAATGCTTGCTTGGAACCTGGCCAGTCCTGGTAAGATTCCTCTGACACAGGGGGAGGTCTTTCTCGAATCTTCTAGTCTGTTTAAAGCTGAGGGTTGTGGACTTGGAAACTGGGAGTTTGAAATCAGAGTGAGGACGGACGCGTCTATCTCAGAGTGAACCCTGGTTGCTGACGCTCTCAATCACGGCTGTTTACTTCCCCAGTTTGAGATGCAGTGTTTTGCACTATGCGATGTATTGAGTTTTGATTATTGCCATTGTGATGCGAGCCAGTGGCTGTGATCATTTGATGTGTGAGTCAAGGTGCACCTACAAAGTATTCATTTGATGTATCTATAGCTTTCTGATCTCTTGCAGGACGTCCAGTATATTTGCTTGAGTCTTATCTCATATTATTTGCTGCTTGCTTATTCATCAGTATTATTCATGCATTTAGATTATTGCTTGCATATAAACATATATATCTTTTTGTGTATTTGAACCTTCTGCATTTGACATCTGGGAAAGCTTTTGAGTGCATTGTGTAAACTAAACCCCAAGCCTTATTCTAAGGGAGAGTCCTTGCATTTTGTAAAATAAAACCCTTTTCTAAAGGTGCTGTGTTAAAGTGTTTTGACTGCGCCGGGTGTTGGGCTACCGTGTGGACGATTCTGTGTAATTTGATAGGCGCAATCAAAACAGAAGGTATGGTCGGTTACGACTATATTGTGGATTGAGTTAATTCCTCAGAGGAAATGGCAAGGTGCAAGAAAGCTAGCCGCTATTGATAAGGACAGAAGAAAGGTGAACAGAGAAATCAGGCATTTTTGTAGGGAGGAAGGAATAAACAGAATTAGATATCTTGCTATTAGATTTGTAGAGCATCGGTTTTTCAGTGATGATGGGTTACACTCATCAATTATGAGGATGAAGTTCTATCTGATGCAATTGCAAAATGCCCTGGCCAGGTTGCTTCGGTGAAAGGTTGTGGTAAGGTAAGGATACCTAGGGAAGGGCGGGGGGAACACAAATCATTTAATGTGGGTTTTTCTGCCAGGGGGTTTACAGTCTGTTACAAGAATTAATGTAGTTTGGTTACACTAGTGGGCAGTCGGATCAGCTCAGGGAGGAGAGGGGAAAAGGTTTGGGAGAATACATAGTTCATTGGTAAAGAAACAGAAGGCCTGGGTATGTTAATACATTTGTGAAATGTGGTGCATTAGCATTTTGGTACATTGGAAAGGTGGTTACCTGGGGGTGGAGGATGTTAAGTTAGGTTTTGAATTATGTTTAGGGAGGCCTTAATGTTGGTCTGTATGGCAATGTGCCAAGAGTTTTGATGATAGTATTCGCACCAGTCTTATTAAAGCATCCTTTTTCACACACTTCAATGTGCAAAGTGGTTTTTGTGGTGCCCCATCTCGCCTATACACTGCTATGTACACAGACTAATATGACACAAGCAGAACCTCTTCTTCACCACGCCCAATTCTTCTGTTACTCACCCGGAGAACAACAACCTGATTGATGCCTCTCAGACCGGCTTCTGCACCAACCACAGCACTGAAACCGCCCTTTTCAGTGCCACCAATGACATTGGAAGTCTCAACGACTCTGGAGACACAGCGGCCCAGATCCTCCTCGACCTCTCAGCAGCATTCAACACTGTATCCCACCACATCCTTTTCAAGAGGCTCTGCCACATATGGATCCAGGGAGAGGCCCTCATATGGATCACATCCTTCCTCACAGCACGAAAACAGAAGATCTGCTTACCTCCCTTCACATCGGAACCCAAGAACACCATCTGGAACGTACCACAAGATTCATCACTGTTCAACATCTACATGACACCCCTGGCCGACATCATCAGATCCCATGGTCTCAACATTATCTCCTATGCAGACGCAACCCGGCTCATCCTTTTGCTTTCAGAAGACCCCTCCACCACCAGGACCAACGTGCACAACTGCATGACGAGCGTAGCCGACTGGATGAATACCAACTGCCTGAAGCTCAAGATGGTCTAGACTGAAGTGCTGATCTTTGGAAACAACACCTCCCAGTGGAACGACACCAGGTGGCCTACCGAACTCAGACCCACACCGACAGACTACGCCCGCAACCTCAGTATCACCCTGGACAGCAAACTCCCCATGAAATGCCAGATCAACTCACTGTTCTATGCCTGATTCCACACCCTCCGCATGCTCCGAAACATATTCATATGGATCCCCATTGACACCAGAAAAAATATAAACCAAACTCGAGTTACCAGCTGACTACGACAACACACTCTAAGCAGGAATCACCACCAAACTCTTGCAGAGATGCCAGATTATTCAGAACTCAGCTGCCAGACCCATCCTCAACCTCCCCAAACAAACCCACATCTCCCATCACCTCAGGAAGCTCCACTTGCTCCCTGTCTAGAAAGGATGCCAATTCAAGATGCTGATCCTACAAAGCCCTCCATGAACAATACAAAGCCCTCCATGAACAAGGACCAGCATACATCAACCACCGCCTGAACTACCAGCAACCCTCCAGAAACCTGCGCTCCGTCTCGCTCAAACTCCCCGCATCATCTGAATCTACAGCGGAGGATGCTCTGTCTCCTACCTCGCCGTCAAGTCCTGGAACGAAGTGCCTGTCCACCTACGAACAGCATCTTCTTTCACAGAACTCAGAAAGGGAATCGACTTGGCTTTTCGACTGACTGCACTAGCAGGATCCTAGCACCTTGATACTCGCACGGGTGATTAGCCACGCTCTACAAATCACGATTGATTATGTGACACCTCCCTTCAGAATCAAGCTATGGCTATTACTCCATCAAACGAGGGAAGTACTTCAAAACCAGTGGTCAAAGTGAGTGGGATCGGCGGGGCACGACATGACAATACTTTTTTAACTTATAAAAAGCAGTTCCCCTACTTGTTGTGAAAAGATAACCGTCCCGGGATGGTTAATTCCGGGATTTAAATGCTTCATCTGCAATGTAAGGCTGGGAGTCTCCTCAGCTGTGAAACTGAGGGTGGGGCACACCACTAAACAAGCCTTCTTGTAGTGGTGCTCGCTTGCTTGAAAGAAATGTAAATGTGCACAAGTGGTCAATCTTCAAATGTAAAGGCTACTCAGAAGCCTGTATTGGCTTTCATTGATGGAATTACTTGAAGCTTCCTGATGGCACAGATGTATGCTTTTTAACTGGTATTGCAAGGGGGTTACCAACTTAGCTGTGAAGATTGTGTTTTTAAAGGAAAGTTATAGAAAACGTTGCACTAGGTGCAGTCTGTGTATTATTTAATATCTATATGTTGAAAGCCCTTTTTTTATCCTAAACCTTTTTGTGGATTTTGCAGCAGCCTATTTTATACTGTGTGTCATGCAAGTTTAAAATAATTAATTGAATAGTCACAGTGCTTTCTGTCACAGACTGAGACCTCTTAGCACTAAATATATTCAAGTCACTATTCTCCACTGCTACAACCACAATTCAATTCTGTGGCTGTCTGGTTACACACAGTGACCTCTGCAGTGCATTAACTAATTAAGGTTTCATAAAGTAGGATACTGCATGTTCCACTGATTTAGCTTAAATTGCATGAATTTTGCATTTAAGTTGTGCGTTATTTTATATGTAGTTACCTGAAGGTGAAAGACATTAAAAAGTTACATAATATTTCAGTATTTTAAGCCACGCATTTGATCCCGCTCCCACGCTTACTCACCCCACCCCCATTGCGTATAGCATCACAGTTCCCATACCTTTTTAGGTCTCGCCTGAGCCAGCGCTTTAGCGCTGCTCTGGCGAGAGCTATATAAAACGGGGATTTGGAAGTGCAAACAAGTGCTTTTCAGGCCCTCAACTACAGTGCATGTGCGCCAGGCACGTGCACCATTTGGTAGCCTGCTTGTACATTTCGCGGGCGCTTTGATGTTCTCAGTGAGCCGCGCGGCCACTGCGAACATCAAAGCGGCCGCAAAATGATTACTTTCACAAGTGAAACATTTGCCACCCCCTCCCTTATCCCACTTCCTGCTTGTTCTCATTGTAAATCCAAATCATTTCCTTTACGATTCTACGATTCACTAGCCCCTCACATGTTTTATGATTTACTTTCTAGTGCTTGCCATTAGAAAAGCATGACTACACATCCCAAAATTCAATACTACGCTGATTTTTTATTTATTTATCGCGAACTCGACCCGAAGGTATCAGAGCATTTTACATGAGCACCAGTTGCGTTACAGACTGACGCATTCATTTTGTTAGGCACAAAGAGATGCAGTCATCTGCCCAAAATTACAGGGTGTTGAGCATCCCTGCCGGGACTGGAACCAAGTCCCCCAGCTTCCAAATTACAAGAAGCAACATATTGCACATCACTGCTGCAGCCACAATCTGCTCTGCACATAACACGCTAACGGCCGCAGCGAAGAATTAAAAACTCTCTCCAGCCCAAAAAATATGCCTTATATTTTTACTTTTAAAAAGGGAGACGTGATCAGGTCATCAACAGTTTTTCTTAAAGATGAGCCTCCTTCAAAAGGGCCTCGCCTTATCTGCGGCTGTCTCTAAGAGTGTTTTATAGTGGGATTACAAAGCTCTTTCGTACTGGAAAATAATTAATACAATACATATGCTCACTGCTAAATCTTCCGGAATATCAGCGCCACCCAAAAAGCACAGGTCTGCTTGGCTGTTACGCCACCTGGTGGTTGTAATGTGTTAGGAACTTTACAAGTAGGTTGAATTCACGGTACAGGGAAAAAATGATGCAAAACGTAGAAAAATATTTTTATGGCCTAACGTCCCCAATTTGAAGCTCTAATTAAAATGTTTATTTTGTTTTCGGATCACCTATCTGCGTCACTGTTAACAAGTCATCGGGACAAAAAAAAAACTGAACACACAAAGGGTCACAAAAAACATAAGTACGTTTTTGTATTTTTTTCAAATTAGAAAGGGGAAAAGCAGCATTACGCACGAGGAACGAGATAAAATGCTTTAGATTAGTGAAAGGGGAGTCCCGGCATTCTACTTTGTAAAGGATACTGTGCAAGTAATGCCATGGTAAGAATGATTTTACAGTGTGTTATGGTGGGCTTTTATTGCCACAAAGTTCACAATGCTGGTGGGCCGGCGCTTAATCCCTGGACAGACAAAGGCCTAAATAAACACAGATCCTTCCCTGGGAAACAAGCATTTGCAATGCATTAGGTCTCGCATTTACGCGAGTTTGAGCTATTGACATTGCAAATAACAATGCCTATTGGCATTGTCATTTACAATGCCAATAGCTTTAACTCGTGTAACTGCGAGACCTATTGCATTGCAAATGCTTGTTTGTTTTAATGCACTTTGACCACAGTTCAAAGCCCAACTCCTAATATAACCCCTCACCCAAGAACCCTGCTTCACAATAACTCTAGCTCTCCAAGTCACCAGGCCACACAGGATTCCATCTCTCAACCTTACAAACCTATAAAGAGAGGATGGGGAGAGAGAATGTAGCCTTGCGGCTGCCGACTTTGGAGCTGGGAAACCAGGTGCGAGCCTCGGAATCGGCTCAACATTCTGTGATTTTGGGCAAATCAATTAATCTCTCCGTGCCTACCAAAAAATTAATGTGTCCCTTGTGTAACGTAACTGGTGCTCATGTAAAGCGCTCCAATACCTTCGTGTCGAGTTCGCGCTATGTAAATCTGCACAATAAAAAGGGTTTCCGGTTTAGAAACGCTAGCCAACTTTGACCTTTCACTCTCAACAGCTGACTAAATAAGATATATTGCAGGAAGCTGTCCAGGTTTTCAGGAAAAACAGATGTACAATAGGCTGTTCCCTCTTTAAAGAAGGCCTGCGCACCTAACTGTGGTGTAGCCCGCCGTTGTCCACCTCATTCACGGACGGGTGGCAATACTACACTAACCCAGTTTACCAGTTAACGTTCTCAACCATAGCCCGTTATTCGCCTTCCGCTGTCAGGCGCCCAGGGAGATGCAGTGTACCCGGACCACCTCTCTGGTGGCCCGCCCACTCTCCGTGAGCAGTGCTCTATGTACCGCAGCCCCACCAACCAGCGAAGCCCAGGGCTCCACGCGCCTCACCTCACCTGTGCAGTCTGTGAGCGGCGTTAAAGGTATCAGAGCGAGAGATGCGGATGATCCGGGGGCGACTCGGGCCCTGGAGATCCCCCGGCATGGCCCGGCAGTGCGCGAGCTGCATCCAATATCTGGCCCAGTGTTGAGTAAGAAGCTTGAAGTCAATAGCGGGGGAGGAGTCCCGATGGGAGCCAATAGGCGCCCGGGAAGAGGCTGGGCGAGATTACATGGCGAACAGGCCAGCCAAGCAGACGCTTCAGAGCACTTTCGTCCAACTTTCAACGTCAGCTTGATCTTCGGCCCGTGTCGTGTCTTCTGTAAGCACCTAACAGTGTGCCTCCGCCATGGAGCAAACAACCTCTCCGCCCCAAATGTGTCTTTTTTTTTCTTCCTTTTAAAAGTCTAACAACACTTTATGGCCATTTAGATCCTTTCTGCATCCTCGGCCCGTGCACCTTGCCCCTGTTTCCGATTCGCACGTCTTAATACATGGATCATGTGATGTGTCCTGGTATCACCAGACGGGGCTGCTTTACGCAATATATGACATTGCAGTGTGCACTTTATAACATGTATTCTCATCGATGTCTGAGAGGAAGATCTGCATGTACGGCTCACGGCCACCATACTTGAAGGCCTCCTCCCCCGTCCATCATTGAGTATTAGTGTATTAATATACTGTCGTTATACACACTGGGCTGGCTTTAGCGCTGGTGGCGTCCAGTGCGACAACCTTTTTTTTTTTTGCTACCTCCCCCCATGGCCACCTTCTCCTTGAATTCCCTCACTACTACGCTCCACCAGTGCCCCTCATATCTACATAGTTCCTCTCTCACATGCATGTGATTTTTTTTATAGCGCTACTAATACCAGTGTAAGGTGCCATGGCACTTTTACATCACACAAACAGATTATACAGAGACAACGAATCATACGTGTGTAAAGCGATCTATAGAAATGTTACATTAAACATTGAGGATTACAAGGGGTAGGAATCGCATGTCATCCCAGTGGCGTAAAGAAACTTGAGCCCCTGCAAAGCACCTAGAGGGCCCCACCACCCACGCTCCAGACCTAGTCAGGAACTATCAGCCACCACCATTGCACAGTGCTGGAGGGGGCCCCCTGGAGTTCGGGCCCCCTGCACCGCGGGGGCTATTGTTACGCTACTGTGTCATCCATTCTAGTAAGCAGTATTTTATAAGTGTATTTGGTATTGGGGTGACCAACTGCAAGGGTGCAAATTCGGGACAGTAAGTGTAAAAATTCAGGACAAAGGGTCAGAAATCAGGACAGGTAAAAATTCAGGACAAAAGGTAAGTTTTACAGATACTTCACTGCCATTGTGAGATGTAAAGCGGCACGCAAAGGATGTAGCTAATTGTGACCTGCAGTGCTGGACTAGAGTGCAGTCCTCCGAGTGGCCAGCTTTATGAGTCAGATCGCTTCAAGCATTCCATTTCTGTTCAGCTGGTGATGACTGGTTTAGGAGCTGGTACAGTACTGAGTGATGAATAAGACCCATAGGGGACACGTCTTGTGTGCGGGTAAGAGCATGACGCAAGAAAAAGGAGTTATTAACCAGCCTGCATAAGCTATAATTTGCTGTACACTGCTGTGTGTTATGGTGTTATTGTGGGCCAGAACAATTAGATAGGAGTTGACATTACTATTTTGTTATCGTCTATATAGACGACATCCTAATATACTCCAACTCAGAAGAAGATCATGAACAACACGTCATAACTATCTTAACTACCTTGAGAAAACATGGTCTTTATTGCAAATTGTCAAAATGTGAATTCCATGTGAATCAAGTAGAGTTTTTGGGGTTTATCCTCTCGCCACAAGGAATCACCATGGCAGACCGAAAGGTACAGGCAATACAAACTGGGCCTCAACCACAATCTGTGAAAGACATACAAAGGTTTTTAGGTTTTGCCAATTTTTATCGGCGATTTATCCATGAGTTCTCAGCCCGAGCAACGCCTTTAACAAGACTCCTACAAAAAGGACGAAAATTCCAATGGTCTCCAGATGCTGAGAAAGCTTTACAAGATCTAAAGAAGGCCTTTATTACAGCTCCTGTCTTAAAACATCCAGATCTTTACAAAACCTTTCATTGTCGAAGCGGATGCTTCTAACATTGCTATTGGAGCCATTTTGTCACAACGAGATGAGAATAATCAATTGCACCCAGTAGCCTTTTTGTCAAAAAAATATTTACCTGCAGAAAAGAACTATACTATTGCAGAAAAAGAGCCTTTGGCACTTCGTTTAGCCTTCAAAGAATGGCGTCATTATTTGTTGGGAGCCTGCCATCCAGTTACGGTTTACACCGATCACCGTAACTTACAAAATGAGAATTCTGTTGTTCCGTCACCAGAAACAGGAGCTCATCTTATTGCCACAGCCGCTGAGCAAGATATTGCATTACCTCAACAATATGCAACCTTTCAGGATGTCTTTAGTGAAGCTAGTGCTGAGATTCTACCCCCACATCGTCCTTACGATTGTGAAATCGAGTTACAACCAGGGGCAAAGATTCCATGTGGCAGAATATATGCACTCACTGAAGCTGAAAGTGATCATCTACGTGCTTATCTTGATAAATATCTTAAAAACGGTTTTATCAGACCCTCTAAGTCACCTGCAGCATCGCCTCTTTTTTTTGTGCCAAAAGGTAACGGAGATCTGCGCACGTGTATCGACTATAGAGCGTTAAATTCTATCACAATAAAAAATCGATACCCATTACCACTTATTCCAGTCCTCCTTCATCAGGTTAGAACTGCCAAGATATATACTAAATTAGATTTACGAGGCGCTTACCATTTGGTTCGCGTCCGTTCGGGAGACGAGTGGAAAACTATAAAGACCTGGCTGGTTGCTAGCCATATATTAGCCCTCCTTATTTTACCTGTATAGGGGAAATAGTATACTGTGTGGGCTGTTTAATTTCTGTGAGCTGTAAACTGCAGATTCTCACTGATGCACAGAAGTGTACTACAGACTATAAACTGTATACACTGTTAAGGCATCATTGTATGGCAGAAGTAGGCACTGTCTTTTACATACAATTTTTTTTCTATAGAATGGAAGCAAAGTTCCACCATGCAGTTTCACTGATAAAGCTATTTAGAGCACAAATACTAATGTGCGGAAATGTGGTTTCAGCAAATATGTATCATTTGCACATCACCAAGTAAAGTGTCTTAATTGTTTTGATCCTATCAAAACTGTTTCTAGCACACTTCTGAAGTATAAACAAGTGGTCCTTTTGTGGTTTCCTAACTGCTGATATGTTTGGAAACATTTGCACAGTACATTTGCAGATATTTAAAAGTTATGTGTTACAAACAGACTGACAGCTTACAGCCTTTGTTTTCTCACCCACAAGAACATTTGGGAAACATGGTGCATTCTACAACACATTTGTCAATATATATAAATTGTATTCGCTTCTAAAGCATGGTAAATGATGACTTCACTGTGCACCAGGATACAACAATATTTGATAGGGCTCTCATTGATTACCTCACTATCACAAACAGTGTCTCTCTCTCACATGTATTTCATTTGTTATATAGCGCCTCTCATCCCAGTGTAGGGTGTCAGAGCACTTTACATCACATACATATACAGAGACAATGAATTATACATGTGTAAAACAGTGTATAGAAAATGTTGCATATGGCAATGGGCAGGGCACCAAAACCGGCCCTGGCAAAGTGCTCGGCCACCCCCACCCCCCGGGCTTGGGGGTGCCGCCAAGCTCTTTGCCAGGGCCGGTTTTCAGCCGATTTTGTTACAGGGACGATTTTGCAGCTATGCTGCAAAAACAGCCCTGTAACAAAAACGGCCCCCAGCGGCCCAAAACCGGCCACCACCGGTGCGGCGCACCGGGGGATTGCCCGGTGACCGCTCCGGCCAGTCTGGCCCTGGCAATGGGGATTATAAGGTGTAGGACGCACGTCATCCATACTAGTAAGCATTTTGTAAGAGTGATTGGTCTGGAGAAGCACAGACTCAGGATTCAGAACATTACACAGTGGTTAGTGTTGACTTTAATGATGAGAATTTATTACTACCCAAACAAACCTTTTTAACAACAACAGGATAATGAAAAACTAGGAAGAAAACATAACTTTGTAACCTGTACCATGTAGCTTGCATGCAGCTCTTTGATGGCAGTTCATAGCTCACTGTGCTAGATTACGTATGTAATTTATGAACTGCACAGTAACAAAAGAATCTCAGTGACAAAAGCATTAACTAACTGAGCTCTGCACATAAAATACTGTTCTTTGATATGCGAGGTACACATTCTTTGCAGCAGGCATATTAACCCTCTGTGCTACCGTAGAGGATTCAAAACTGTTACTAAACAAAACTCCCAGATCTCTCCAGCAGGCACATTAGCCACCAGAGTTATCGTGACACTTTTATTGTTGCCTGAAAACTGCTGGATATACAAGGAACTTTGCAGTGCCAGCCCCCAGTAACAAAACTGCCCCCCACCCACCCATCCAGCTGCCCAAGGAAATGACCGGTGCCGGGTACGGCCAGTCTGGCCTTGCTACCACCCACCAATGGTGCCCCTCATCTTCACATAGACCCTCTCTCGTGTATTTCATTTCTTTTACAGTGCTACTCTTCCGAAGTATGTATGGCAGGGTGTCGAAATGCGTTACATCACACACATAATATATAGAGACAATGTCTCATAAATGTGAAAGTCTGTGTAAAGGAAATGTTACTTAAGACAGCGAGGGCTACAAGGTGTAAGAGTCAGATTTCATCCATACTGGTAGGCAGTGGCGTAACGTGGGCAACGCCGGAGGGGCTGTTGCCCCGGGCACAATATTCTTAAATGTGCACATAAAAAAAAATATATAGTGGTGGAAGGGACTCAAGTCACGTTGGTGCTGTTGTCTGCAAGTGCAGGTTATGTTGTCTTGACCGCCTTTCCCTGCAGAAGAGCTGCACAGAGCTGTGCTCTCATGCATCTCTCATAGCCTCGGAGCCGGTGGGGGGCTGCTCGTGCTGCTTCCCGGTGGTATGGGAGCAGCGCCACCCAGTGGCAAAACAGCGGAACATCTCTTGTGGTACTACAGTGCCGTACAAGGAATTCGTTTCTGCTTTTGGGCAGGCAGTAGGAGCATTTCAAGCCAGTGTTCCGCGCTTGCTTCCTGACATCATGTGTCGTTTTGGGATGGGGGGGTTGAGTCACCCGGGGGTGTGTCATTCATTCTTTCTTTCATCCATCATTCAGTCTTTCACCATTCATTCTGTCCTTCCATCTGTGTGCCCATCCACATCCAATCCTATTCAACCATTTCCAAACCTATCCATCATCTATCCCTCCATCCATCCATCATTTCACTCACCCATCCCTCCATCCACCCTTGCACTCATCCATCCACCCTTTCGCCCCATCCATCCTTTCACTCATCCATCCACACTTCCATCCATCCATTCACTCATCCATCCAACCATTTACCCGTTCACCCATCCTTTCACTTACTCATTCATCCATCCATCCACTCATCCGTCCATTCATTCACCATGTCACTCATCCATCCTTTCTTCCAGCTCTTCACCCTCCCTTTCACTCATCTATGCATTCTTTCACTCATCCATCCTTCTTTTCACTCATCCATACAACCATTCACCCAACCATCCTGTCAATCATTCATCCATACTTTCATTCACCCATCCATCCATCCTCATTTTCTCTCTCCATCCCCCTTTCCCTTAACCATCCCTTCACCCATCCATACATCCACCCATCCATCCACTTATGAATCCATCCATTGACCCTATCACTCATCCATCCTTTCACTCATCCATCCTTTTGCCCATCTACCTTCCCTTTCACTCACTCATCTATCCTTACATCCACCCTTTCCCTCATCCGTCTATCCATTCACCCTTTCACTTATCAATCCATCCATCATTTCACTCACCAATTCACTTGCCCATCATTCACCCCTTTGCTCATCCATCCATCTTTTTACCCATCCATCCACCCTTTTACCCATCCATCCACCCTTTTACCCATACATCCACCCTTTTACCCATACATCCACCATTCCACCCATACATCTATTTAGTGACCCTTTGTCATTCATCCTTCCACTCTCTCATCCTTTCTCATTATCCACCCATTCACCCTTTCACTCGTCCTTTCACGAATCCATCCATCCATTCACCCATTCCTTCAATTACTTACACATCCACCTTTTCACATTCATTTTTATTTTAGCCTTTGCAGAGTTGCAGACAGAAGAGGCCCATCAAGAATGTCACCCTTGCTATAGTTCCTAAAGCAAGGGGTGGGGTTGGGTGGGGGAGGGTTCACTATGCCCCTGCATATAGGCAATATGAAAACGTGGAAGTCATGAGTCTTGCATGATGCACAGTGCCAGGACATGAGGTGACTGTGACATAGTGTTGTTTCCAGGCCTTTAAGTGGGTTGAAAAAACTTGGGGGTCTCTCCAATGGGCGTGTCTGATGTAATAAAGGGCGTGGCTTAAAACACAAAAGCTAAAAATCTGTGCTTAGCATAGTGTGCTGCCTGACTGGTATTCTGCTACTTCTGTTATTGCATCCTGATATATATTACATTACATCTACAATGAGCCAGGAGTATTGGCTTTGTCAATGGTTGGTGGTTGCATAAAATAAAATAGAAGCAACTATGGCTTCGTTGTATATAATGTTGAAAATGCTTCAGTTCTAAAATGATGAGACTGGGAAAGAACTATAACTCCTTCTTTTTAACTTATTTCGCTGGCTTCTTTTAATGAACTGGATTCTGTACACCCTTCCATCTAGTGAGGTGCAGCATTTTTCTGTATATACTGTTAAAATAGAATGCCCTGACCTAGACCGAGGCAGGAGGAGGCCCACAACATGCTTTAAAAGCCCAGACTGGTCCATTGTCATTCTGTATGTGACAATCAGCCGGCAGACAGAATGACAATGGGCGGTGTGGGGCTGCACTTGCGCTCGGAGGATGAGAGCGAGGCGGCCCCATCAGGAGCTGAGGATTCTCGCAGGGGAACAGCGCTGTTCCCCAATGCCCAAAATTACGGACAAAAGGCGTCCGTAAAAGGGATCATCACAGAAAACGGACGCAGGACCAAAATTACGGACGGTCAGTGAAATTTATGGACGGTTGGTCACCCTATTTGGTATGGAGATGCACAAACTCAGGATTTAAAACGTATTAGAGCAGTTGGGGTTGGCTCTCCTAATAATGTATTTCGCCTCAAATGAACCCGTTTTAGCAGCATTAGGATAATGCAAGACTGGGGGAAAAAAAAACATTCTTTTACCGCACAGTTTGCATGCAGATCTTTGATGACAGTTCCTAGCTCACTGTGCTATATTAGGATTGTTACTTATGAACTGTAAGTACTAAAAGCATTCCTGTGATACAAATCTACTGAGTGAGCCACATAAAATACAGTTCTGTGATTTGCATGGTACATGTACTTTGCAACAGGCATATTAACCTTCTGCACTACTTAATGAGGAGCCAAAACTGCCACTAGACAAAACTCCAGTCTCTCTCCTACAGGAACATCAATCAGCAGAGTTACCTTGACATTTTGCCTGTTGCCCAGTGCTTAATTTGTAAAAATTTAAAAAAATAAAGGCGAGGACCCTTCTCAGGAGGCCACCGCAGTTTGCTTCACCACATTGTCACTGCACTTTCACTACTACCAATCACACTGAAGTGTGAAAATTCAGACTATTCATGGCCGGCAAAGCTTTAAGAAAATCTTGGTTGACATGAATTAGTTGTTTTTAATGTATATTGAACTAACAAACAACTGTTTTTCTGCTCATCTTTAAATTACACAAACATCGCCACCATGTGGCAGCTGTGAGAAGTGCAGGTTCAGGTAATTAAGTGGGAGTATTGGCAATTAAAGGATGAGCAATGGAAACCACTGGCTCGAATTAAGCAATGGTGTTGCCTGAAAGCTGCTTGACAAACAAGGAGCTCTGTAGTAAGTGCTTTTTAAACCCATAAGTTATTTCTAAACACGGGCGCCCCCGAGGTCAGAGCTAGGTGCTGCTGCACCGGTTGCACCACCCTAGAACCAGCCCTGCTAATATATGTACACACCTATAAATTTGTGTGCACCTGCACCCCATGTACACTACTTGTGAACCCTGGTCATCTCTGAACAGGAGATTCAGAAGTGTACTGGCACAACGTCCTCAGTGAATAGTGAGCATGAGTGTGTTAATGCCATGTAAGCTGGCACATGTAAAAACCTATGAATTTATGTGTACCTGTAATCCAAATACACTACTTATGAGCTATGGCTGTCTTCGAACGGTGAGTAAACGTGTGCTACAACAACGTCCCTCACAGAACATTGAGCAGGAGTGTATTAACACAATGTTAACTGACATACAAACAAACGTATAAAATTATGTGTGCCTGTAACCCAATCACACTAAAGCACTTTGACGCCTCATCAGGGATAGTAAACGCTATATAAATGCAATTACAATGTAATACATGTGAACCACGAACATTACTGAAACGTGCGCAATGTGTTGGTGCACATGTACAAACGTTTGAGCCCCTGTCTTGTATCCCTGGACACAATATGTGTCCATATGTCAAAAGGTACAGGTTACAAACATCTTGAACTGCCTGCCCATTGGCTGACATGCAAAATCGTTTCTGTTAGGTTCCATGCTGTCTTCACTGTTAATGGGGTTATTATTTCAACTTCCCCCCATATATTAAAGATAGCGAGTCCACTGGAATATCTTTGGAAGCCTAGCAACAACCAGTGGTGATTCTGGTGATGCTGGTGAATGCTGTTTAACGAGCCAGCAAAAACAGGCAAGCATGCCCAGGCACTCGCCTCTCTCCTGCTTTGTTGTGGAATCACGCTGAGCCGCGGCCCTCCAGTCAACACTCCCACGTGGAACATGGTCCTCTCCAGTGCTTAATTTGTAAAAAAAAGAAGTGGCAGGGCTCTCGTCAGGAAGCCTCCACAGTTTGCACCACCCATTGCCGCTGCCGGCGTTGCCAGTAAACAGTACCTACACAACTACTAACCAGCCCACTGCTACAAGTGTGACAATTCAGACTATTCCAGGCCCACAAAGCTATGAAAATGACTATGGCGGCAGGCAGGTATTAGTTGTTTTTAAAGTATACTGAATTAATAAACTTTTGATTTACTGCTTATCTCTAAATTATACAAACAGCCAGTGGTATAGCGGGGGGGGGGGTTTGGGGCGGTCCGCCCTGGGCGGCACAAATTATTTGGGGCGGTGGGCTCCTCCCGCTCTTACGTGCCATCGCGGGGGCGGCAATCGCCCACCCCCCCCTCTATATTGTGGCTGTCGCCCCTACTCTTCAAGCGGCCGCCGAAGGGTGGCAAACGCAGGGACCGCCACAGGTGGCCATAGGGCTAGCTACGCCACTGCAAACTGCGTCAGAAGTGCTGGTGTTGAGAATTAAGTGCCGAGCACCAGAAACCACGGAAACCACTGGCACATATCAAGCAGCTTTGTGCCTGCAAGTCTCAAAAGCCCCTCACCTCGATACCCTGAGAAGATTCAGTCGGCCACGGCACCTGGCTTCAGTTGACCATAGACCCAACTGTACCTTGGTGTGAGTTGGAATGAGTGAGAGATGGCATAAAGGGACGATGAGCCCTTATTGAGGTAACCCCTAATGTGCGAGCAGTCAGGCAGTAGGCAGACTAGGGGCGGCTGGCACGTATATGCACCAGTGTGGAGGGCAACTAAGTGGTGGGTGCATGCATACAGGCAAGGCTAGTGGCAAATAATAAAAAATAAATTCACTTGCCTTGCCTTCTGCATGTCCAGCGTCCTCCTCGATCCTGCCCCTGTTGCCTGCACAGGCTCCAGCTTCCACGAAATTCCACAAACCAATCCTAGCGCTACTCCCACCACCATGAGAGCAGCGCCAGGATTGGATGGAGCGCCCTGTATGGACACTCCTTCAGGTTCTTTTGGCCTGTGCTTGGTCTCCACCCAGCTGTCTAAGACAGCTGAGTGGAGAGCTGCAAAGTGCGCATGTCACTTTGGCTTGCTCAAGAGAGCCGGTCAAACTGTCATGCGTACTTTGGAGGGTCCATCTTACTCATCCAGTCCTCTATGCTGCCAATCGGCAGCAAAGGAGGACATGCCCCCATTTATCCTGGCTGGAGGCTGCTACGCGCTAAACATGAAAATTAAAATGGCAATAAAATCATTTCATTGGCATTTTATTTTTCATGTGTAGCGCCGCTGCAGCGAGCGGGGAGATGGGGTGACACCCTCTCACTCTCAGAGGGAAAATGTAGCTATGAAACAAATTGTGGGAGATAAAAGTACAACTAAGGTGCGTTTTGCCAGTAAAAGCAAAAAATCCTAGGAGACAACCATCAAATAAGAGCAATTTCAATTAGAACCCAAACCAGCCATAGGAAATTCATAAAGCAAGGACAGACTAGATTTGAGGTCTGGAGATCAGGTAGTCGTGCACAAAATACATTTTCATTTAAATCTTATTAATCTTATATATTACAGACAGCAAGCTGGCCATCACGTGTTTCACAACATCTAGGTCGCTTCTTGAGGGCCAATTCATTAACTTTACAAGAATTATTTTTTACTGTCAGAACAGACCGTGAATATAACTAGGTTAAAGACGAAAAGAATAATAATACAAACAAAAAAAATCATAACATTAGAATCACAGGTGAGTACCTCAAGCTAAATTATACTCTCCAAATACCAGTAATGGACGTTGTATTATCATTAACAAAGATGTGCCAGAGATAAACCCATATAACCAGTCTGACGAAAACCTCACTATGGTGTTCAAGCTGTAATCATCTACAATCAAAAGTCAGAGAGAAGAGGTAGCTACATCTATTAGAGCATGTACAGTTTCCTACTTTGGTTGTTTATGCCATATGAGGATACAAAGTCTTCCAAAACAAAGTGACACCAAGAAAGGAAAGTGGGAACAAGTAAACCAAAATACGATACCATGAGAATTAATGAGAAACCAGTGCATCTAAAGCAGCAAAGTGAAATATGTTGATACAAGCTCAAAACCAAATTATAGTACATGAGAATCAAAACGTGTTACCCAGAGTTCACAATTGAAGAAAACCTTTATATCAAAATATACAAAAAATATATATATTGTACCCAATGAGCTATTAAAACTTCATTTCTTTGATTGCCATCAAGTGGACACACTCTGATAAAGACACAATTAGAAATCTGAAAAAACAAGTAAACAATTTTCAGTCAGATACAACAGCTCAACTCAGTGATCCTTCATGAGGGAAATTGAACAATGAATCTGATACGTACTAAAATAGCGAATTGGTTTCATATATTGTTCGGAAGTTGAAGTGGTATTCTGTTTAATCAGTCTCAACTAACACGTGGGTCAAAGGTTAAGTCATGTTTGGGTGTCACTAATAGAGGTCTCAAAGTAACTTAATAGGCTAAGATATTGCATAACGCCTGCAAAATTACTTAATATTTTAACTCAAATTTGCTGACTATACATACAATAGGGAGTGCCCTCGTTGCGATTAATAGGCGAACAACCTTATTCAATGCAGCAGTGGTATCGGTAGTAAATTACTCATGAATAACAAAAGTCTGCTATAATACAAGGATAATGTACATTCCTATTTTAAGAGTATATGATGTCAGGGTTTAACTTTACCACAAAATGCTTATTCTATGCTTAACTTGGATTATAGCGCTTTTTTTTTACCACGTCCACTATCATTCTCATAAACTTACACAATACCGAAACAATACCGAAATCGCACTCTTTGCAAGCTCAAAATCACTTATGACAAACTCATCCGAAAACCAACGCCTTACCGGCTCTGAGGCCTGACCTAAGGTGTCTCGTCTGCTTCAGTTTTACACTCTCCTGAGCCGTTGGTCCGATGCCTAAAGCATCACCTGCACATCAAGTGTGCACTGAGCCCTAATACAAGCAAGGAATGATGGTACAACATCCCTAATGAGGCTTTAGTTCAGCCCTCACACCCATGGGCCCCACTGCAAATACACCTGCAACATCAATGCTACCTACTTCTCTGCCCACTCTACTGGGCATCGCTCCTAGGCATGATGTCCAAAGCAGACTGTCTGCCCTTTGTGCCAAAAAAGATGAAAAATACACACACCTCACCCCTTTGGTGCTTGGGACCTGTTCCTGCACAGCAAGGGTGATCTGGGCTGCAACACTAATAAGGAGAATGGGCCCACACCCCTCTTTTTCCTAGTAACACATCAATAATTGGGTTGGAGTGCCCCCCCCCCCCAGTGTTAATACACCTGCTACTTAAGTTAGTGATGGCCCCTTAAATATTGCAACTCCACTTTCAGTGAATATCCCTGAGGAAATGGGTAAGCTGTCTTTGTCCATTTGTCAACAAAACAAATTAAATCCCATATAGAACCCACTTCTATGGGCCATCTCTTTGATGCGATCCATGGATTTAGCTCTTTAATGCTTTTTCCTGGGCCACTGCTCTGAAGCCCGAGAGGTCGAGACGATCAATCAGGGTTCTCAATATGGCCCTTTTGGCCTCCTCCCTATCTGTAATGCCCTGAACGTCTCAGGATCGTTTAACAGACACGATAATGAGAACGCAACCACTTGTGAAGGTTTAGTTATTTTAATGAAGGCAAAAATAATACAAGGAATAAACAAAGGTTATAGTCACTGGAATCCTCCAGGCTAAGTACGTTACCAGCCCACAGCACGGATGGTCCTAACCGTCCTCTGCATATACGCCGATCCCGGCGTATGCCAACAGAGGGCAGAAATGAAATGGCCGACAATGCCAATCGGTAGGCTGTGAGGGGCACGAAGAGTGTTGGGGAGAATCGAGGAGTCAGGGAAACACCCAGCCGGGGTCTCTACCTGAAGGGAGCAGCCGCTCAACCTCTTCCTCAGACTGCACCGGGACGCGGAGTCACCTCCTGGTGATACGTCACCGATACCCCAATCACAAGCAAAGAAGACTGAACCGAGAGCAGCCGCTCGATCGATCCCGTGGACTTCCGAGTCTGTAACGCGGCAAACACCTCCTGGTGTGCGTTACAGCTGGCAGTCCCTGTATCTCTGGTCGGGCTGGGAGTTACGACTCCAACCAGCAAAAGCGCCACTGCGCTTTGACTCAGCCGAGTCAAAAAGCGAAGCTCAATGGTTATCCGGTAGAGCTTCCGGGTCCTTCACAGGTGACGATGGGGCAAGACACGGCCCAGGGAGTAACGACTCGACCTACCTCCGTTCTTGCCTTACTGGAGCACCACTCCGGAACACTGCTCTTCACTAAGCAGGTACATCGGTGTAAACACAATATCCGACAGCGTTGTACCTCCCGGTTCCTCCCTTTATAGGGCGTGTTTTCCTTGAGTTATGTAACAGCTCTCCTGTTTACATAAGGGTGTGTTTTCCTTGAGTTATGTAACAGCTCTCCTGTTTACATAAGGGCGTGTTTTCCTTGAGTTATGTAACAGCTCTCCTGTTTACATAAGGGCGTGTTTTCCTTGAGTTATGTAACAGCTCTCCTGTTTACATAACCTCTCAACCGCTAAGCATCCTGGGAGATGTAGTCCGTTTTCGCTGGTTACCGTTTTCCTCCCCTCGCATGACAGGAATTCTTGACACTATCACTTCCTTGACTCAACTGAAAGGACAGCAGCATGTAAATGTAGGTCGAAGTTGGTCGGCTGTATGGGGACCAAGGTGCCCATGGGTTTCAAAAAGTGCCCATACATTTTGTTAAAAAGAACCATCCCTGAATTGTTAATGGAAATCTGGATATATACAGCAAGTGGTTCTGTCGGGAATTTTATCAATTTCTTTGCTTAATGTACATAATACAGTGCCCTTTGAACTTTGGACTTTTCAAAGGTGTGGAACCAATTTTCCACTGATAGAAAGAATTTATCAATCTCTTTGCTCAATGTAGATAATACAGTGGCCTTTGAACTTTGGACTTTTCAAAGGTTTGGAAACAATTTTCAACTGGTAGAAAGACAATATTTAAATACTTAGAATTTTTTTGAAAGATTCGGTAGAGAACACACCGTAAACAACACGAATTTTGTCAAAAATGAAATATTTACTTAAACATTAAATGGCTGTCAAACAAGCCATACAGATACGGAGGAATAACAGTGACCATAGTGCAGAATATGTGACTTATGGTGATAGGTGAAGTACAAAGTGCTATACATATATAAACAACATAAATGTCACAAAGAATAAAGGGACCAACAAATTATTTATTTGCCTGTCCATGTATTGGCACATGAATTCACGACCCTAATGTTGTATTGTATTTAGGTCAGAGAGACTGCATGGACTAGGGTGATGATCACGTCAATCCGGGATCCTATATACGTTATTGATAGAGATCCATTGGTTATGATTAACCGGGACACTTGTCAAGAGGAAACGGACACAAGAGGAAGCACCTCCTCAGTCTCAAAGATCACCAGCGGCGACGTTGTTTGAAATCTTCTGCCACATCTCCAACCGGCTGGTGGAGTACCCGTGGAAGAAACTAAACTATTTCAGACCACAATCCTTGGATGTTGGCTACTAGGTTAATCATAACCAATGGATCTCTATCAATAACGTATATAGGATCCCGGATACCCATTCATTTAGGGCTGTCAACCCTCCCCCCAGTCCTGAAGAAGACCCGCCTTTGATGTATAATAAGCTACACATATACAAGGGTCGAAACGTCGACATGATCATCACCCTAGTCCATGCAGTCTCTCTGACCTAAATACAATACAACATTAGGGTCGTGAATTCATGCGCCAATACATGGACAAGAAAAGAAATAATGTGTTGGTCCCTTATTCTTTGTGACATTTATGTTGTTTATATATGTATAGCACTTTGTACTTCACCTAGCACCATAAGTCACATATTCTGCACTATGGTCACTGTTATTCCGCCATATCTGTATGGCTTGTTTGACAGCCATTTAATGTTTAAGTAAATATTTCATTTTTGACAAAATTCGTGTTGTTTACAGTGTGTTCTCTACCAAATCTTTCAAAAAAATTCTTAGTATTTAAATATTGTCTTTCTACCAGTTGAAAATTGTTTCCAAACCTTTGAAAAGTCCAAAGTTCAAAGGCCACTGTATTATGTACATTAAGCAAAGAGATTGATAAATTCTTTCTACCAGTGGAAAATTGGTTCCACGCCTTTGAAAAGTCCAAAGTTCAAAGGGCACTGTATTATGTACATTAAGGAAAGAAATTGATAAATTCCCGACAGAACCACTTGCTGTATCTATCATAAACACCCAGGTTCTGAGGGACACAGGGTTACCATATTATTACCAATGGAAATCTGGAGGCACCTATGTGCGAGAGTGAATGTGGAGGGGTCTAAGTGCTTTTATTTATGGAGTCACTTGGAGCATCACAATGCCAACCATTTATTATTTTCTAAAGTTGCTGTAAGGATGCTGAGTTTCGGAAGGTGTCTTTTTAATGGACTCCTAAAAATGTCTGCACGAGGTGCAATCTGGTTAGCTATTACTAATATGTATTCTTTGAAATAACTTTTTTTTATCATATACATGAAATTATTGTGTGACAGTCTACCTAATACTGTGTGTAATACAATTTTAAAATGACAACTTACATATGCACAGTGCTTTCTGTTACAGGCTGGACCTTCATAGCACTATAAGTACACAAGTCACTATTCCGCACTGCGCTAACCAGGATTCAATTCTGTGACCCTCTGGTCTCTCAAACAGACATCTGCAGTGATCACATTAAGCAATGGAAGTTTCATCGCGTAAAACAGTGGATTTTCCACCATTCAGTTTAATTTGCATTTATTTTTCATTCATGGTGTGTGTATTATTTTATTTGCAGTTGCTGTGAAGATAAGAAAACAACAGAATACTGATAAAATATTTTTTTGTTTTTTGCCATGATTCTGACCCCGCCACCACAGGGCTCAGGATCACAGTTCCTATTTTTTAATGCATTCGACAATGTAAAAAATGTAGCATCAGCCCAAGACTATCTTTTTTGTCCAAAACATGAAGCCGTATGTGTAAAACTTTTTAATTACTTTAAAGAATCTGTGTATATATTTTAAATTTGTTATATATATATATACATACTTATTTTAATTGGGTAAATTAACTTCCTCGCTTGAGAAAATCCTTTGAAGTACTAGTATCTTGCTTTTTAAATTGTCTTTTGCACATTACTAGCTGCTATTTATTGCTAGGCAAGGGATATGTTGAGTATATGTCCCTCTCTGACCTTTCGGTTATTCCTCAAAATTAATTGAAGTGGAATTTTACTCCTAATGCATGGCTTTTTGCATTGATCTGGCTACGCTTAGTTATTCTGTTACCATGCTGCTATTCCCTAAATCGTACTTGAATAGGTTGATATCTACTTCCTTTTTTCTACATTTGCATATTTAGGAGATGCTTTGTTTCCTTTCTCACCTGTTAAATAATTGTAATCATTTTTTATGCGAATAGAATTTTGATATTGTTTGTTATCTCATCCCTTATGCCGCAAATTTTAAGCACCATCCATAGTCGAACTGTTTACGTGTTGTTGAGGTAAATTTTATGATGGCATGTGGAGTGAGCCTTGTTATGTTTTGTTATCTATAATACTATGCACGTGATCTTATGTGGACCTCCTAGGAGTTCCAAACCTTGAATAAAATATTGAAATGATAATGCATTTCACCTGCTTCATTGAAAATGAAGATGGCCAGAAAGCATGAAAAATAAATAAGGTCGGGCTTCCAGGTCATCTTACAAGTAATTACTTAGGCAGGTGCCCCCCTCCCCCCCGCACTCCCCTAGGAATACAGCGATAGACCCCAGGGTCTGCCTCCAAGTTTGAAAACCTGTGTTTTAGGCAGATTTGCATCAGACACGGACAGACATATGCACTGTTTTGACATGTTTAAAGCAAAAGTTACATATCATACATAACCAATGTAGAGGACCAATAACCATGAGCTGTGCCCAGGCCCAGTTTGGTTCCTCGCCACATAGGTACGGACCATTCCCTGTGCTCTCTGCCCATTGAGCGTCAGCTTCAGGTTATACCAAGGGCTGCTGGAGGCAGGGAACAGTTACTTCAGATTAGGGTATTTGAGCTACAGGACATGAAGTGTTTTGAGTGTGAATTCTGAGGTTCTATGCTACAGTACCTAACCATAAATGGTGAAATGTAATTTTTGGATCATAATTTTCGCATCTTTTTGTGCTCGGTTTAAAACCCATGTTTTACAGAATATACATCATGCCTATAAATTATTTTCTGTAATTCGTGGAAAATAAATTAATCATGTGGATTACAGACTTCTACCAATGAAAAGGCTAGAAAGTATTGTAGCATATTACAGCCTGCAGTGGTATTATATAGAAGGGATTTCAATTCTGTTTCAAAAATGTCATATAAAAATAGATAGATAAAATGCTCTGTTGTGTTCACATTTACAAACCCCACTGCCTCGTGGATCATTATCGTGTCACAAGAGCCCCAAATTGGCATTATAAAACTGGCGGGTGAGTAAACTATAAACTTTTCCGTGTAATTTTTCAAATGCTGCTAACACTACTTTTATCTGACTGACGCTTGCACAATCGGTTGTCATTTTATGAAATATTGGATTGCATTTACGGTTGTTGTCAAACACTTGAAACCAAATGTATTTTAAACGTTATGCTTGTCATTGCATTTTGCACACTAATTCCTTTTACCATTGATATATCAGTGAAGCTTCTATTGCAATTTGAAGTTTTTAAAAATGTGTATTGCTGTCGTAATTTTGAGGTGTTCTTTTAAGGATATTTTTATATCTAAATAAAGTATACTACTATATAAACTTTTCCAGTTTAGTTTTACATCCTTTTAATTCTGTTCCCTGCACTTTAATGTCCTGTGGGACATCCGTCTGCAGGAAACTGTATTCCCCACTGTCACTCAAGGCTACAGGCTCTGGGTGACACGAGAGAAACACAATAGCCATCACCAGAGAAATCGCAAATGTTCTGCTTACTGCTGTCATAAGTCCTTCCCCCCGCAGCTTCAAGCACTAGAAAGGGGGAGGTACCTGGCTCATTGGTACAGGTAAAACGTGGCTGGTGTCCAACCTGCTCCAAGCCCTGTGCCAGAGCGGTTTGGGTCTGGCCATATAAAGCAGCAGAAACGTTCTGGGCATGTTTCTGCTATTTTACACATTCAAATATATAACTTTAATAAACAGTTGATTATTCTTCATCCTCTGTACGTGGAGGGATATATCACTGTAAAGCGCTCTGATACTTTCATGGGTCATGTTCACCCTATATAAAACTTCTTAAATAAATAAATAGTTGCGCAATAGTGCCAAAATAGTTAAGGGAAAATTACATTTTTCATAGTGAATTAAAAATCAATTTGCAGTTAAACTTTAGAAATATTTAACAAAAGCTCAACAAATTTCAAATAGCCTCATGTGAGTGGTGGTTCACATGTACATTTCCAGTATTCAACTTAACATGTGCTTTGAAAACTGACCTTAAAAGAAGGCTTAATTGTTCTAGAAAATAATATTGCATGTACGTGCCCTACACTAAAAAAAACCATGGAAATGAGACATATTCAAACTGGGCAACTTTCATGTCCTGTGCGCTACTTCTCTCTGCTAAGTGTCTGTCATTCATTTATTACAACGTTTCCAATCTGAGTTAAGGGAACGATGGATGCGGATTACAACACACACAAAATATATTTCTAAGGTATCGAAACACATCATTTGAGGTTTTTTGGGGAAAAATAAACACATTGTGCCGTTCAAAATCCTTATCTAATTCTGACTCCATGTTATTCCTGAATAGTTAATGTTTTGCTGTATGGCTATGATGTACTTTTTTTTAAAACGGCACCGTAACCAAAGTGTGCCAGTACATTTCATCACAGTTTCTTTCTCTTCATAAACACCTACACTCACGGAACCTGCAACATCTATTCAAAATGTGGGTGTTATTAAATAAATATATAATAACCTTTGTTAATGTATCACTCGCTATGGTATATATTTTGCTGTTTTGTAGCACTGTAAACGACTAGGGCTCAAATGAATCCATACAGCGATAACCATTTCATCAGTCTCAAATATATGTATGACTTAACTGTTATCTGTACAGCGCTCCGATACCCTGATGGGTCATGTTCGCGCTATTTAAAACTCCGCAAATAAATATAAGGATGAAATGCTTGAATTCAAATCAATGTCAGAAACATACAACCATCTATATCTGCATGATGATCACCCAGGGGCATAACTATCAAAAGTGCAGCAGGTGCAGTAGCAGCCTGGCCTCCACTGCACTCCAAAGAGATACAAGGGGCCCATGTTCTTTGCTTGCACTAGGACCAATGGAAATCTTGCTATGTCGCTGAGGTCATGTAAATGTATAAGAATCTAGAATGTTCTTTAGTTATCCTTACATGAGGAAGCAACAGTTCCTTTGTTCACTTTTTATTTGTTTGGTTTTTGTTACAAAGAAGTACGTTCTCAATGTATGCGCATCTTCATTTACTTTTCTTGATATGCAATCCTCCTTTTCAGATTCTTTCTGTTTTTTGTTGTCTCTTTATTATCTTGTGGTGGGATCATGCAGTGTCTTTTTATTATGCTTGGATTGTCTCGGGATAACCTGCTGTTCATTTGCACTTTGGGGAGGGATGTGATAACATTGCCTTTCACCCCTGTTAATTACACAACTGTGAACCAGAGCGCTGCTTGTTAATGTGAACCTTAAACTGAGGGTGTGGCTGAGGGCCCATGTGAAGCATTACAAAATAGACAAGGGCGGCTCCCTTTCCCTCAAGCCCCTCATCTAGAACCAGGCTTGCAGCCTGGCATAGACTGATTCTGCCCCAGCCCTAACTGTCCTAAAAGCAGGGCTTTAAGTGGGCCGGGTCTGTCCGGGTCTGAGCACCGGCAGTTTTTTTTTGGGGCCCTCGAAACGGGTCTCTATCGGGCTCTATTTTCGTGGCTACTAAAGGTAGTCCGTAATTTATTTATTTTTTCGGACCCGTTTTGAGGGCCCATTGAATATTCTAAGAACTTTCCATGCATCCTTGTGCTTTTTTTCAACCCACTTGCACTGCATTCCTTTATAATGCATTTCAAAGTAAATTCTAAGAACTTTCCATGTATCCTTGTGCTTATAAATGCCATAAGCAGCGCGCCTTAGGAGTTGAGAAGTTATTTTAATGTATTTACTGGCATGAGAGCGAAACACTGTCCAGAAGAATGTCACGTGTTTTTATTTGAAGATATTTCAGAAACATAAAGACTCGAGTCACAGTATCACATGATACCATTAAAGGGGAAGTCTGGAAATGCGTCGCAAGTCCAAATCCTAAAATCAGAACCCCTTCTTGGATACAACCAGACTTTTACAAGAAAATAGATCTTTAGAGCTAGACATAGTTAAATTGGCACCATGGGTTTCTCGGTGTAGTAATCTGCCAGAAAGAAGTGGTTTATAGACGGTACATAATCGCACATTAAAGTGTCAGTTGTTAAAGAGTTTCTCTTATTTCCTTTTCCTCTTTTAACTCTAAATTCTGACACAAATCATTTTTGCTTCCATAAGATTAAACTCGCACATTTTCCCGGACGAGGTCAAATAAAAAATACATGAATCTTTTGTGTGTCGCTTTAGAAGACTGGGTTCTTGACCCCGGCAGTATGAGAAAGATCTGGAAGGCGTTCAGTCAATACTGTCCTTCCTGGGACACCGGTGTGACAAAGGAAGGTGTCAGCACCTCCTCGAGCTCTCATTCCTCAGGCCTCCCCTTGGTGATGGCGGCGTCGGCCGTGACTGAGAGGCTGTCAGGGGTAATCGGTGGAGTGGCTCTGCGTGCGCGCGCCGGACAGTTACGTATTGCACTGCAGGCGGCTCTCTAGAAAAGAGCGGGAAGGCAGTCTGTGGTATTCACTGGTTACGTAGCGGATATTCCCTGGAAAGTGCTTAGTGGGGCTCGTTAGGACGTCTATAGAAACAGGGGAAGACGCGCGTATAAAAAGCCTTTTTCAGTGAGTTAAGGATACTTATAAGAAATTCATATAAAAGGTTGGGGCAATCTGCATGTTAGGCTTCCGTCATGTACCCAAATTCTTAAGCTGTATGTTTGGCATCATCTAAATTGTGTGTGTTTTAATATGCCCAAGTCGCGTCGCCCTTATATTCTCGACATCGCGCAAGAGGGGAGTAAGAGCTCCGGAGCCAAAATCTAAAGGAGAATAAAAGACCAATAAAGAGGGCGCTGCGTGTGATATGCTCCAAATATTAAAGTCACTTCAACGTGTAGCACTGAACACTTGAAGACTATATATCATTCTAAAAAAGAATGACTTTAGATCGTGTATACAAATGTAATGCCACTATATGCTAATATTGAATCCACACAAAATTATTCATGTGACACAAACCTGTGCTGAACTACTCCAAGTGTGCCCGAATTGTATTCTGTAGGAATGAACTGGACGCAGCAGGTAGGTATGAGTAAAGTGTTGGAGCAAGCAGGTACAATCCATCTCCCTTAGTTGCTGCCCAATGAGTTAGTGGAAGGAATATACTGGAACTAGAGCTGCACGTAGAACCAAAGACCTCCTCCAGTGATTCAAATTCAACTTGTCGCCAATTATAGGAATGGACTGTACGCAGCAGGTAGGTATGACTAAAGTACTTTATTGGAGGAAGCACATAGAATCCATCTCCATTAGTCGCTGGTTCCAACAGTCACCCAACACCTTTCTCGAACCCCTGTATTCCTGAGCTGAGATCCCGTGAACTTTCCAAGTGGCCTCTGCCAGGTGTGTGCCAGGTAGGCACACCTCTGACAGTGGTTTAACAAGCATTTACAATGCAACGGTCTCGGCATTGTTAAAGTTAGAGCTACTGGCATTGCTCATGACATTATTTTTGTTTGTTTTTGTTTTTAACAATGCCGTTTATTTAAATGTTTTGAAAGCAAAAACATAAACAAAAATAATGTCATAAGCAATGCCAATAGCTCTAACTTTACCAATGCCGAGACCATTGCATTGTAAATGCTTGTTTTTCTCACGGCAGAGGCGGCTACAGGAAATGGAGGCGGGCGTATTTAATGCAATAACTGAATTTTGACAGCTGATCTCGAGGCGGGACTTGGTAAAACAAAAAAAGCCACCCACACAGAGCCACACACACACACACATATAGCCTCCCACACCCAATTTATGAGGACACAGTTCCAAATTCAGCAGCTGTGGCCATAGGGCCACATCCTCTCCCCCACTGAACACCATACTGTCCCACTGAGAAAAACTCACACTGCCTTCATCTACAACGCAATTGCTGCCGGCTATAAACACCTGGATGAGGCTCAATTTAAATGACGCAATAGACAAGAGCAATATGCGGCCTACAAAAAAAAAGTAACATCATCCTGGAAAAAGCAAACACTCATAGGGAATGCAAAATTTAGCAAACCATGTGAAATGTAAGCAGGAACAACATTGTTACCTTAACGCTTTTACACTCACTAATCAGAAATCAGTGAGTGCTTTTGCCTGAAAGGGGCCTTGAATGGTCCCATTTCAATGTCCATTGCTGATATCCTTACAAAACGTTAGCAGTATGGTAAAAAGACCACATCCCTGGACGCAGAGCCGCAGTACACATTTTGGTTTTCCAATCCACACTTTGCAGTACCTCCAGGAATGGTGCACTAGATGCAAGCCCAGGGAAAACAAAGACAAGAAAACAAAAATAGCGCTTCACTGGCAAACTCTGTAAAAGTGGCGCTAATGTCTTTGGGTGTGAATAAAATCAATCTGGCAAGTTTGCTGCCACTCTGCCTTACTTTATTTAGTTATTTTTCATATTTGTAACCTTTTATTCCAGATGCTGCACCTTAGAATTAAAATACGACACTTCCAACAAAAATGATTCTCTTTTTTGGATTCATTTCACAGGGGAGCAAATAAAAGAAAGTAGTAGAGGAAAGAGAGTGAGAACCCTATCTTGAAGTCAAGGCTATGCCTCTGTTCCCAGCTCACTGTGTCTTGGTGTGTTGGGGGTGGCCAGCCACTGAGCTCTAGTGCCACTGCACCTGCTGCACCATCAATAGGTATGCCCGTCCCCAGCTGAAAAAGCATATACTGAAACAGGGGGACACTAGCATAAAGATAGGAAAACACCCACTGGTAAAGGTAACAGACCAACACCACATTCACCATTTTATTACTCTCCAAGTTTCAGCTCAAACACACGCATTTAAACAATAAAATGCCACTTGCATAAAAATAAACTGACAAGGGGATTGGGGGAAGACAAGCAAGGGACTAGGAGGGCTAATACCAATAGAAGGGAGAATTAGGGGGTATAAGCCATCACTGGAACAAGGAGTTACATACATGTCACCAAGACACACACCAACATCAGGTTAGAACTACTACTGCTTTTGAAAGGGAGGGGTGGAGTCTAGAACAGAAAATGACATGCACACCGATATGGAGAATGGCAAAAGTTGGTCACAAGGAGAAAGTAATGAGATTGTTAAACACATCTACAGCCAGACAAGTGACAAGTTGGTCACCAGCAGTGGGCAAAGGAATCTTGTACATTGGATAAGGCAAAAACACAAAGGCACAAAGAGACACACGACAAGGCACTTGGCGAGCGAAACTTTCAAGCACGGTGGAACAAAGGAAAAGCAACCCACTACCTAACACAGAGAGAAACAAAGGACTTCAGCACAAAGAGATACGGACAGCACACTTATACCTGCAGACACGCACTCTACGACTAAGGCATTCTTTTACACAAGGAAAAAGAACACGCAGATAATAAATTAAATACTGAACAATGCTAACTTGGATTTGGTAAGACTGTATAACACAACCATGACAGGAACGCACCATCACTGATAACTAAACTCAATTCTGTGAATACAGAGATACCCATTTCAGTGATTACACCAACCAAACTCTCCAAATACAGCAGAGACTTTTATATTACAGCTTTGGGAGTGGGGAATGGGGTACCTAGGAAGATGTACAGAACTAGTGAATACGCAGTATAGGAGGAACTCGCACATGGTCAGTAAACATCAGTGTGGCACAAGAAGATGCTTTGGGACCGAGAAAGCTGATGCCAAAAAAAGAACAGACACAAACACTGGGGATGGAAACTTCTCCAAACAGAAGGCAAGAACCACACAACTCAAACGGGAAAGAATGAAGCAGACCGTGAAATACTGGAAAAGGAAAAATCCCGGAGAACTATAACAGAGCAGGAGCCCCTGAGACACAAAAGCCCTGGAACATAGTACCAGCATCCAGACTAATGGATGGGGAGCATACTGACCCACCTCTGCACGGCCAGGTGTTTCCTAGCTGCTACCAAGTTAAGAGGACTAGTCTATAGGCCAATCTCCACGCGACTACGGCTCTCTGCATTCACCAACAGCTCAACAACACTAGAAAAGAGGCTATTGGACAGCAATTCCTGGGAAGCCACTGCAGAAAATTGTGAGACAAGTGTGGGTAGCTCAGTGCCATCAGGAATGAAGAGAACGCAAACATAAATCCTTCCCTAGATTAAATGACAAGAGATACCTACCACGACTTGTGATACCTTCACATGTTGCTAGAAAGTTGCATGATCAGACTCCTACCGAAGTAACCCACCCCTAGCAGAAAAGAGTGTGAGAAATTGGGAGTATATGATTAACAGCAGTAAGAACGCATGATCAATTTAGGAACACACCGGCAAGAACTAAGGAAACATGATTAGCGGATAAAATGCTACCAATATCAATAGCAGTAGGGAGCTTAATTGTAAGACTAGACCTCTCCAAGTGACTCTGTAGTCATGCAACTTATTACCATGCTCTGTAAGCCACCGTATACTGCAGAGCAACAAATAAAACAAATTAAGCTTTGTAAAATTATATAGGCCGTGGCTAATATGGCACAGCTTCCACACAGCGAAGTAACGCTTGTGATAGACTGACATACTGACTACAGAGCTACAGAGACACTGTGCGAAGTAACCAGAGCACCGACACACAGAATGAAAACTATGGAAAGTCTCTAAACATACAAATCACAGCTCCAGCCTACAGAATGAAAGCCATCAACAGACCGTTCACACACCCACCGCCACTCTGATCAAGATTGAAAGCTACGGACAGACCGTGCACACACCGACCACAATTGAAGAGACACACTTCAGCAAAGCCCGTGTCAAACCATGTGTATCCTGGCAAAAGCTGCATCACGCAAAGCAGCTAAGGTATGGTAGACCATACACATACTTACTGCAGCTTCAAAACACAGAATGAAAGCTATAGGCAGACTGTACACACACGGATCAGATCATAGTGAATGAAAACAATGGTGAGACTGCACACATAAACACCACGGCACAGAGAGGCCGAATACAAACTATGGACAGAGCAAACCTGCGGACAAAAGCTCCAAAAATCAGAAAGTGTAAGCAATGGACAGACTGCACACATACTGACCACAGCTACGATAGAAAGAAGGAAAGCTCTGGAGGGATTTACATATACTTACCACAGCTCCTGTACAAATAAGGAAAATCATGGATAGAATGCCCATACTGGACATCCCTTAGGCCCGTTTAAAGAATACTCAGGCAGAGTGCAATTGAGACCACGGCTGAAATGCAAAGAAAGCAGGCTACAGACTGCACATACTGACCACATCTCAAACACAGAAAAAATGCTAAAAGCAGACAGTGCACATAGGACCCTTATCAGACGCTATGGATGGCAGTACACATGCTGAATAAATAATAGGACATAATGACCAGTTAGTGGGGGGAGAAGGGAAGCTCTAAACAGGTAGGGCACACAGCCCTGATGCAGAAAGGGAAGCTTCGGACCGGCTCTGCACAATAGGCCATGCAAGGCTTGGAGACCGGAAGAGAGTTATCACACCCAGCCATGGAGCGACAGCCTGGAAGGAGTACAGGTGACCCCAAGGCACAGCTGATAAGTTGTGGACAACAGACATCTTGTACTTCCAGATGGCCAGAGCAGGCAAACCAGATTCAGCATCAGGTGGGACTCCCCGCTCGAAGAAAGCAGATATCACAGAGCATGGGACTACACGTATTCACATCCTGAAGTCCTCCCCCCAGCACAGACCCTTCTTACCTTGTGATAGCCCGCCTCTCCCTTCTCGAACATCATCTTCAGGTTGATGAGGGGCACGTTGTACTTCTCGATCTTGGGGGACGGCTCCGCACCCTCTCCGTGGGCTGTGCCCCTGTCCTCTCCCCCCCCCGTCCTTCAGGTGCTCCTCCATGCCTGGGCTGAACGGCGGCGAGCGCGGGTAGATGAAGTGTCCGCGGGCTCCGGCCGCAGGGCTGACCGTGGCTCTCGGGGTGAAGCCTGCCGAGGGGGGGTGACTGTTCTCGCAGGGTGCCTCGCAGTTGCTGACCCTCGGTCGGATCTCGGAGGGGACAATGCGGGAAGCTTCCTTCGGAGGCGGCTGCACCACCGGGTTCTCCCACCGTTTCTTCAGCACGCTCAAAGCACCCCTCCTAAAGTTTGGGGGGAGGTTTTCGGAGTTCTTAAAAAGCACAAAAGGCAATTGGAGTTCTAAAGAGCGGAGCCGGGAAAGCAGCGCAAACCCTCCCTGCTAGCTACGAGGAAGCTGCTCAGTCCAGGAAGGCAGCTGGGAATGCCACATGTAGCACCGAGCCGCCCCTCAGGGAAAGGAAAACAAGCGAAGTACCAGCAGCAACCCCAGAGGACCGAAGTTGCTGCGGGACCTGGAGAGCAAATTACCCGAGTCACCTCGATGTGCAGGCATTCAACGCTGACTCTACAGCCTCGAACGGCCGAATGTAAAGCTATCGGCTGGGCCTGCTATGTGGGATCTCCGCAGGAGCACAAAGCGGGATATTGTGTAAAACAAGCCCAGGGCACCGGAAGACACCACCGCCTTTCTCCGAGGCAGAGCAGAAATGCCTCGGAGAAAGTCAGCGTCGTTTTCGGATTCGGGGGCGTGTTTTGCTGTTATCTCCTCCTTGAGACTTCTTGCAAAAAACACGCCCCCCGATCCGAAAAGGACGGGGCCTAATCTGAATGACTGACCTCTTCTCCAATGGCTGGCCAGCATTCAAGAGGCCAGCCAATGGAGAACAGGGGAGAAGAGGGGCGGGTTCAAGCCCCTCTTCTCCAAGTCATTAAATCTCTCGACTTCCGGTTCTGCCTTCGGCAGACCGGATGGTCCCGAGACCTAAAAACATTCAGATGGAGTGTTACACTTCTCTTTGTTGGGCTGTACGTGGCAGGGAGAATAGTTAAAGATGGCTGTTCGTAATCTTGGATGAAGTATGCTGAGAATTTAAGTGTCCGAATGACAGGTCCCGTTGATTGAACTTGGAGAACTGTTCAAGGTTTCACTGAACATCTGGACCTGAATAAGCAGAGGCCTTTCCTCAGATCCCCACTGAGGATATATTCAACAACTTAGCCCAAAGCATCTCCTCCGGGTCCCGTTTGGACCCCCTTCCACATGCGATCAGGAAAGAGTTTTGATTTAGACCACGCCCCTACTCGGATAGGCCACGCCCCTTCAAGACATTAACCACGCCCCTTTTAGAGCACCCCAGGTTTTTTTTCCCACTTAAAGCACTGCCTAAAAGACAACACTGAAACGTCAGACTCACACTAATCCTGCCAGCCTTTCAGACTTGAGTCCGACATGTGTTAGACTTTGCCCAAAGCCAGCAAAATAGCACATCGGCTATGTTCAAATATTAGGGCGACCAGACGTCCTAAATCTGCTGGAAGGGTCCCGGTTTTCCTGCCTCAGCGGATTTCACTGAATTAAAGCAAATGTCCCTATTTTTACGGACGGTCAATTGAATACAGAAGGAAGCAAGCTTTGATGCGTTCCTGTGCAGGATTAGTTACCAGCCTTGTCAAGAAATCAGTTTATTAAACACAGATAAAACGCTGTGTAAACGCTGCATTTAATGCCGTCCCCTTAAGTGCCCTGTTGTCTTTTTTTCTATGTTGACCGCTGTCTGTTATGTCCCAATGTACCCATTCATTGATGTGACATTGTAGTCCTGTTTCTATGTTTATGAAATGCCCAGTTTTTGGTTTTCAAACTCTGGTAACCCTGGCAGATATTGCCTGACCCATCGACCGTGCCCTTGTCTCCATGACAACTGAAGGGAAATGGCAGACTGGAGTGAATGCTTGAAGCTGGACTGGTGAGTGTTTCTGCCACAAGGAGAGGGCCCACGGCACTCCAGCTCTGGCCCTAGATAAGGATGGCAGAGGAACATACCTGGACGCATTGGTGCTTTATTTATTATAACTAGCACCATGACACCACCAACTCAGTATCATACTCCTGCTCTGAATCTGCAAGAAGAGTCCCTGTTGGACTTTGACGGGAGAGATCATAGGTGCGGGTACAGGGTGGACATGAAAGGCCGCGGGTACAGGGTGGACATGAAAGGCCGCTGCCCCATGAATGGGGTAGAGGCAAAGAAGGAACTTGGGGTGTGGGTAAAAGAATTTCTGTGGGAGCAAAGTTGGCCATGGCACTGCTTGGGGCAGGTAGCATGACCAAATGTTCTGCAATCATGACTCCTGTCCAGCTGCCCGCACAGAGATCCCTCAGGACATCCATTGTTCCACATTTTACTTTCCTTGCACTTTTAATCCTTACAAGGGACATCCAGCTCTCACTCTTTTGGCCCTTCATGAGCTGTAAAAGAGGAGCCTGCCGGTGGCTAGGGGGGGAGCATCTGCTTTAGGAGCACATACACTGTAGTGGCTGATTTCATGCTATTCAAAAACAGCCACTGGGTGTTTTTTCAATTGTTATTCATTTTCTAGATTTATATTTTTTATTTTTGTACTAGGTAGTTAAGCTTAACATTAGCTGCCTGCAACAAAGAAGTCTGTCTGTTGTATTCTTGCTGTTTTTTAACAGGCGATGTCTATGGGACTTTAAATTTCTACTCCTCAACAACTACTTCAACATGCGCACATGCTGTTCTGCATTTCCCTCTTTGACTAGTTCCTTCAAGACGAACACATGACTTTCAGTCTCCTATTCTGTCCCCGATGCCATTCCTCAATGCGTCCTTTTTAGGTCGAGGACTACCGGTCTGCCGAAGGCAGAACCGGAAGTCGGAAGATTTAATGTTTCCTAGAGTGGCTATTTAGCCCGCCTCTCTTTTTGCTTCTCCTCCATTGGCTGGCTTCCTAAACGGAGGCCAGCCATTGGAGGAGAGAGCCGTCCCTCCAAATAGGCTCCGTCTTTTTCAGATTCGGGGGCGTGTTCCTTGCTGTTCTTTCCACTTTTTAGCCACGCCCTTTTAGAACAGCAGGAACACGCCCCCGAATCCGAAAAAGTTTGGAAGCTCCCATCCGCCATTTTTTATCTATCCTCTGGCTGTGAGGATCTTCTTGCTGTTGCTCTCGCGCGCTGCCCGCCTGCGTCCTCCTCGCTGCCCTGCACACCGGGTTTTCACGCTGTGCTTGTTTTTCCTCCGTTGTGCGTTTTCCCTATTGTGCGAGCCATCCGATAGAACCTAACGGCTCGAATTATGAACTTCGTAAGGATCACGCACTTTGCTTGTGACAGAGGAATGAAGCCATTGTCTTGGAGACGCTCCGAGGTTTTTGTGAACCTTCTGTAACTGATGTTATCAGCAGGGCCCTAGGACGAGTTTCGAAGCTTCCATCCACCATATGTTTAATATGCACGCGCCACTTTTCACGGTGTTGCCCACCCCACCACCACCGCCCCTCGCTCCTTGTTTGATTTGTTTGATAAGCCAGGCATGTTCCAGCAACCGGGATTCCAATGAACCGGTGCTTGTCAATCAGCCAAGACACCGTTCGAGAGTTGCCTGAAGCTCCTACCCTACGTTTCCAGTCAGTATTTCCTAGCGGGAGAGATGCCGGAAATTATCCCGCTCTCCCAACTCCAGCCGCAGCCATCGATGGAGCCCTGAGCCCAGCTGCATCGAAGGTGGCTTGCGCCTTCCAGAAAAGCCTCTGCAACTGCTTGCCACCCCCCTGTATCGGCTTTCGGACGAAACAGGAAGTGTTACAACAGCGGGGCAGGAGGGGCGGCTTTCTCGCCAGCTTCGCGTTCGATCACCGAGACTGTTGTGGTCCAGAACGCGCTTCGGATTCAAACTATTGTAACCTTTCATTCACACGGAGTGCTGCGGTGCGAGCGGAGACAACATTGGCCAGTTACACTTACTTGCAGGGCATTTCACAGCTCGCACGCACGGAGTGCTGCGATGCGAGCTACAGCCGCATTTATGTTCTTTATTTTTGCACAACATTGTAACCGCATGATGTGTGAGGTAATAGTCTAGCATCTAGCCCTGTTCTCCTAGCGTTAGCACACAGAAAGCTGTGCTGCTACACGCATACGGTCTTCAAGAAGGCATACCCAGCTCTTTGTAGGAGGAAAATGAGGACGCTGGAACACAGTGTACCAGATGAGTCGCTGGCTGCCTTTGAAATGTCGCCTGCCAGCTTCCCGTTTGCCCCCCTGGGGAAGAGAGAAGTCGCCGTGCCCCCGGGGAGCCCTGGCTAATTGAGATAAAGTGTGCCGGGGCCCCGCGGCGGCACCTAATAGCCCCAGAGGTGTGCCAGCGCGGAGAGCAGCCGGGTGGCCGTGCCGCGCCGCTCCCCTGCAGTCACCCCCAGAGCCCCGGGGAGCGGACATGCCCGAAAACCTTCTTTCTCCTTCGTTTGCCTAGCTGACTTCTGTGAACCATGCTTCCCAGAATCGGCTGCCCCAGGAAGCGCATCCTGTGTGCGCTCCCTCCCAGCTGTGCAGAGGGATTTTCTCCCGCCTCCCACCCCCGGGGGCGGGTGTTGGGTGTACATCGTGTTCGTTTTGGTTTAGAATAAACGCTCTCCAGGATGCGTTCCCAGCGGTTTGTCGGTGGCACGGGGCCGGGAGCTATTGTTACTCGTGCTCTAAAAATAGCCCTTGAGTTTATTATTGTCTACCAGTCTCTCTACCTCACTTCTCCACTCTATCTCACTACCTCACTATCTCACAACTTCTCTCTCTCAAAACATCACTACCTCACTCTCTAGCTCACAACTTCACTCTCTCTCACTCACTACCTCAATCACTCTCTATCTCACTACCTCACTCTCTCTCTCACTACCTCACTCTCTATTTCAATACCTCAGTCTCTATCTCACTACCTCACTCTCTCTCTGCTAATGCAATAGGTATCACACATGCAAAAAAAAAGCTAATGCCAATAGAAATGACAACGCCATTTATTTAGGGATACAATAATGATTAAAAAAAATGAGCAATTCCAATAGCTCTACCTATAATATTGCCGAGACCATTGCATTGTAAATGCTTGTTTATACTTGTGTGACTTTATAACCACTAAATGCTGTATTGCTCAACTGTCACTCTTATGAATCCCCCCATGTACCTCTTGTAAACGTTATCACATAACATAACAAGTAAAGTGATCTGATACCTTCGGGTCTAGCTAGCGCTATGAAAACCTCTGAATAATAATAATAATCCATCTATTGAGATGCAAAAAGCCATGAATATGCAAATAAAAACCAAGTTGGGGCCCTGTCCTTGGACTATGCCCTTGATGTTTATTTCTGCTCTCATTTCTAAGAATCAGTTTGTTAAAGTGGTAAACCCAGACTGAACCACACTGCAACGTAATGCAAAGTCTCTACGTCTACCATCAAATTACATTTTAGTGAATTTACCATGAGACTTAGCACATCTTCCTTCCCCCAGGTAATATCCAGTCCACTTTTTAATCATACATCTTCCAGCAGGTTTTACATTGATTCTACATTCTCCCAATCTTGCTTACTAGGAAGCAGAAGAATAAGGTCAAAAAGTAATTCCCCAGGGCCACATAAATTTGCCAAAGGGAGGCTGTGATTAAAAGATGTCTCCTGGTTCTGCGTTTCCAACTAGTTCACAAACGGGGTGGCAGTGATTCTGATGGCAAGGCAAAGCCAAGGGGTTGTCCTTCCCAGGAAGTTGTAGGTCATGCCACACTTTAGAATACACTATTTATTGCCAGCATATTTAGGTGAAGAGGTAAAGCATGCTAGTTCCATGGCTGAAACACACCCATTGAACCAGGCCCTTTGGCAGGTGCCGTTAGTCGCAATATCCAGCTGAGTCGAATCTTTTAAGATTGCCTGATTTAGAGGAGGGGGGCTTTGAATGAATCCCCAAAAAGCTCTGCCTGACTTCTAGACCCATTGTTCCTCCAAAAATATTTTTTGATGTCTCTATGAGTGCAATGTGTCTTTCCACGTGCAGAGAGATAGTGGAAAGATGGCCACTCTCGGTTCAGAGGAGGCAGGAGCAGTGAGGGGGTATTAATTGCATAGTATTGTAATTGCAGTTATACAACAGAAGCTGCACGGACAGAAAGATTCAGCAGGAGCAGGAAGGGGGGTGGTAGTTGAAGCCAAGAAGACGTGTCAAAGCTGCAGAATGAAGGCTGTGAGAACTGAGGCAGGGGTAAAGGAGTATAAGTGAAGAAGGCTGGGTCAGTTTCTGGTAGATATGGGAGGCCGAAGCAGAGTGAGTTTTAGAGGTTTTAGGTCGAGCCTGGGCTGCGCATGCGGTGTTCGGCGAGGCATGCTGTACTGAGGTAGGAACTTGAAGCTCCACCCCCTCTCCGCCCACATTTTTCATTGGCTTGTGTCATTGTCCACTGTAAACTGTGGCTGACCGTTGGTGAAAAGGCTTAGTAGTCCCTCCTTAGTACAGCCTTGTCTCATTTTGTAACCTCCCATGGCGACACACCCTGTTACGTGTCTTGTTACTGGGTAGGCTTTAATTAGAGCCTCCCAGCACTATTTTGTCGAACAGCTTTAGGACACGGACTCTCCTGAAGCATTTAAAACAAAATTTACAGTACGCATTTGTAATACAATATCTCTCGCATTTGCAAGAGTTTAATCTATTGGCATTATTAATGACAATGCCTTTTATTTCTCTTCTAAAAACAGCACATAAATAAAAGGCATTTTCATTTACAATAGCAATAGCTCAAACTCATAAATGCGAGACCTATTGCACTGCAAATGCTTGTTGATAAAGAAAATGTGGAAGAGCGCGTTCACGGAGGCTACAACAGCAGTTCAGGCTGGGGTAGGGTGGACTTGGGGGCACTCTCTGTTAAAAATGAATACGGACGACTATAAAGTTCTACTCAACAATTCAGGTCCGGGCCTTTGCAGAATCTTAACATGTGAACATGGCTGCTATTTCTCTCTGGGGGAGGTGGCAGCCATCCCCAGCCCCGTGTCGCTACCTCTTCCGCCCCCACCCCCGGGCTCCTCGGGTGTGCTGTGCTCCTCACCAGTGCAGCCTGTGCGAGGCCGCGAAGCCCATGCTGGCCGAGGCGTCCGTGACCTTGGCTCTGGGCCGCGCGCTGCTCCCGTCAGCAGGGATCTCGCTGGCGATGTCCGGCATGTCTGTCTGTCCGTAGGGAGTTGCCCGCGTCGTCTGAGGGCTTGTGGTATCCTGGGCTCCTTAAATATTCACTCACCCGTAGTAGCCGTGGCCACAACGGCCGTTCTGTCTCACACTCCCTCCGCCCCCAACTTCCTGCAACTTCCCCACATGCCCCACATCATGTGCAGGCCTCGAGCGGGAACATTTCATGCCTTTGGATATACCAAAGCCAAGCGCTCGGCCTAGAAATGGGCGCGACGGCAGCTGCTGTCACATGGGGACAATGGCGGTCTGCTGCCTGCCTGCGCCGACACCAGGCAGTGACGCACGCTATAATTCTGTTAGGCAGGCATGAAAAGGCTCGTCCCCCCATCTCAAAAACGAGTCCCCGTGCGTCCTCAAACCCTGCACTGAGTCGAGAACAAAGGAAGGAGCCAGGTGACAGCCTGCCATTAGAAAATATCCTTGTTCAGGCCTTCAGTGCTTTAAATGGAAATATAGAATTGCAGGCACTCACTAATTAGAGCACCTGCTTGCTCCTGAGAAGTGCCGGTGCTCTCCCATTAAATATGTTGCAGCACTGCTGAGAGGAGCAGGTACTCTCCCTTTCAAATGGAAGTAAATGCAGGTACGCAGTACCGGGCAGTATCTGCCCATTTAAAGCACTTACCTTTTCCCTAACCGCTTCATCGACCCCTGAGAAGACCCCCTGGCCTTCTATTTATTCCCTGCATAGCATGGCCCCAGAGATGACGTCTCCCTTCCACTCTCGGCACAGCTCTGCCCCGAGAGAAGACGCCTTGCCTTCTACTGCCTGCACAGCGTTCCCAGTGGCGTAACGAAACTTGAGGGGGGCCCCCCTGCAAAGCACATGGAGGGGGCCCTCCCCAGCGGCCCGGCCCACCACCTACCACTTTGCCCCACCACCCAAAAATCTGGTATATTTTGATTTGAAACCGCCAACATTTAATGAAATGCCTCTATATTGTCTTGCTCAAAGTTCTAATGTGAAAGTGGGAAAAACTCAACATATAATCTACGCCATTTGTAACAATACTGTCAAAAGCAGATTATTTAACTGAGGCAGCAATCAGAACAATGCGAAGAAGCGATCCAATTGTCTCAGGAACTGCCTCTGGCTAAAGAACAAAGAACTATGAAGGGTCTGAATTAGAATTGATATTAATGGACAATAACTTGAAACTTTGAAAGACAAACCCAAACCTGCAATCCCATAGACTCGACTGACAATATACATGAGAAGTACACAAGATATCACTCCGTATTCTGTGAAATTCAAGAGAAATAGACTGGTGAATTATCTGCGTGCCACACACTAGCGACTGCCAAGGGTCACAAACAGTGTCACAGACACACTAGTCCAAATTCTAAATGTGTTTCCATATAATATTCAGGGATAGTGATGTGTGTTTTCAATATTGTAACACAGCAGCTGCTCGCTAATATTACTGCAAATAATCTCTGTGACACACTCCCATTTCTCATGTGTGAGGTCCTGATTTGATCCAAAAGAAACTATTTTATAGATGTTGCATGAAACACAACATTCCTCTACAAAATATCTGTAATAAACACACATATCACCAATACGGAAAAAAAGCAAAGGTAAGTGATATTTAAAACAATCTGTTCATGAATCATTTAATGCCATCAGGGCAAGACTCTGAAGAACAGAGCTGGTTTTATCAGGGGCCCCCCAAAAGTCTGGGGCCTCATGGGAACAGTCCACACTGAATTGCCAAGCCAAGTCCTCCCTGGACCGGAAACAAGCATCCTGGGACCGGTTTTGGGGTATGTCACCCTTCATCAGCCAGGCTAGCTTGAATCCAGTGGCACAGTGAGCAAGGGACCCATGTCTGGGCATACCCATCTCACTTAGAGCGAAAAGTGTTACAGCAAACAAATGATGGACGGAACCCTGAATGATTCAAACATTCTCCCCCAGTCAAGAGATCTGGGTGAAATCCATCGCTCTTTTTCCCACTACGCCGCCCCAGTTTGGACCTAGCAATATGCAAATCAGTCTTGACCCTGTGCCCATGGGAACAGTCCAGACCGAATAGCCAAGCCAGGTCCTCCCTGGACTGGAAACAAGCATCCTGGGACCGGTTTCAGGGTCTGTCACCCTTAATCAGCCAGGTTAGCTTGAATCCAGTGGCACAGTGAGCAAGGGACCCACGTCTGGGCATACCCGTCTGGGCAGGAGACTCCTTCTCTGGTTCCCGCTATAACAGCAGTAGGGTCAAGGCGAAGTGTGGGCCAATGTGAAGAGCTTCCCACCAGGGTAGAATGCAAGCTCAGAGTGGACGATGCAACCTGCTTCTTGATACTAGAACCAGCTTGAGGCTTAAAACTGAAGGAGGGGGAATGCTCTTGAGACAATAGTCAGAGGAACAAACTGCTGTGCCGTATGAAGCCTTACACAGTGTGTGAAGTCTTAGAAATCACCATGTAAAACATACATTGAAAAACAAACTGTGCTATTTCTACATGTAGGAAACAAAGGGAGATAGCAGGAATAGTGGAGTGTAAAATAGATGGGATTCAGTACACTAAACTGCAACTTCCCAGTTGCGCTGTGGCAATCTCTTTCAAAATATGCAGTAGCCAAGCCAATGTTCCCAATGACTGTACTTTTCAAGTTCTCATAACCGGAAATGAGTGCCTAATTAACACTGAGTAGCATAGTCAATGACTGGCAAAATCCTGTGCTTCATTTGCTCATGGCCATGTGCCTAGATTACATCACATCACAAAATAAAATTATGGACGGAGTATTGAAACGTTTCAAACACTCATCCCCAAAATCCATCCTTATTTTGCTCACCACGTCACCCCAGTTTAGACCCAGCCATATGCAAGTCAGTCTTGACTCTGCTCCCCATAGGGACAGTCCAGCCCGAACTGCCAGGCCAGGTCCTTCCTGGACCAGAAACAAGCATGCTGGGACTGGTATCACCCCTCAACTGACAACACTAAGGCCCGAGGGAAAAGATTTAAAGAAATTAGGTTTCCTTGTTGAACCTAACTTCAGTTCCTCATATTGAGGAACATTTACTGCTTTTAAAAAAGGGAGGACTCAATTGCTTTAGTTAGTGAGTAGAAAGAATATTACAAATGCAAACAAAAAACAAATTGAAATACTTTTTGCTTTAGCTAGACAAAAGATTTAAAGTAACAGGAAATGAATGCTATTTACTTCATGGCTCCATCGTTGGAAAGCTGCAGCTGGTCAGCCACATGAGAGAGAGCTAAAAATTGGATTGTCGATAATCTAAGAGCCCCTTTTCTTTCAATATACACATCACTGTGGCAAGATTCACAGGTGTCTCGTTCACTACTACTATCCCCTGCTCTCTTGTTAACTGTTTTAGTCAACTAAAAGGGATTGCCCAATCTACCCACAGAGTTTGGGTCATTTACAAAACAGGCACATCCCTGGGGGCTCCTTTTCAAACAGCTCTATGCAAAAACAGCTTTCAATACCCAGTCTACTATCATTAAGGAAATAAGGACTAGACCTGAGTAAATCAGAATATGGGGCTATATAAATCATGTGTATATGGTTACTATATGTTCTGTGCAGCCTGTCTTCTATTGGTTTTTGCCAAACAAATGACGCAAAAGCAAATAGAATGCATACAAATATTTGATTATTTACTTGTAGTATATTTATTGGCATCCCTGTATACAGATTTGCTCTCCCCTATCCCTGGTTCCTCAAATATAGTAGCAGAACCAAGTAATCCAAACAAAAGCAAGGTCCCCAAGGGAACCTGGGAGAGTGAGTTCAATTGATGATGTGGAGATGTAGAGTTCAGTTAGAGGCGATCATTGATAACTTTGGTGCAATTAATACGCCCCATACTATCTTCAGTTGTCTCCTACCTCTGGCGCAAGCATGTTGTCCCAGTCACAGGGTTACAAGGCTTCTTATATTGTTTGAGTATGATTGCATAGCTTGAGGCGTCAAGGTCCTTATGAATCAGCGGACCAGGTTCCTTTAGTCAGTACTCTAGCATGGAGTGTGTTTGGGTTCTCATTTATATTTTATCCTTGTTATGGTTCATGATATTGGGCCTCTCACTGAAGAAAGTCACAGAATAGGAGTTAGCTGGAAACTAGCAGGCATAGATTCAAGGGATAAAAAAAACAAACATTAAAGTCCACCAACAGCAATGTCTTGTTTTTAATAATTACCATTTCTTAGACTACCATGTGCTCTGCTCTCCATAAAAGATTTCTGAATTGGAATGCCACAGGCGTTACTCAAGCAAGTAATTAAGTAAAACAAATCTAGAACCTCATATCTTAACAGGGTTAGAAGAGTGAAATCTCGCTTTCAGTCTGAGTTTGGAGCTTTTTTTACATTCCAGTTTTTAGTAGTCGCGACACCTGTACAGATCTTGTCTAATCCAATTGCAAAACTCTTACACGTGGGAGCTAATCTCTTGCATGTATGTTTCTGTAGCACAGCTCCATGCATGGCATATGCATTACAGCTCTGCCGATGACAGCATATCAGAATGACCATGTGTGCCCAATGTAGGCTCAGGGGGCATATCAATGCCAGCATTACAGGAACTATGGAAATTATTTCAATTCAGATCAATTGTAGGTGCATTTGTCATGTATAAACATCTGAGGTTGGTTATGTGTTGTAACTTCAAAACAATTGTAGCCTCATTTATGGAGGTAGTAAAATAAAGAAGTTTTTGGGAGGGGGTGCACTATACCATGGCGAAGGCAAGGTTCTGAGGCACAGAGCCCCCACCAGGAGTTTTTTTAAATCGTCCATCGGTCTACTCTACACAAACAAGGGTGACGTTTTTAGCTAGTTCCTTGCCCTTACTCAAGTTGAGTACATCTGGTCCTATAAAGGCCAAGTCTGATGTACTCGAGGGCCGCAAGAGACTTTGGTCTTTCTTCTATGCTAATGAGGCGGGACAAGTCTGAGAGCCCTTTTCAGGAGTCTATGTGCTGGGTGATTTAAATCTTGTGCCGCCACTAAGATAAAATGTAGTGCACACGAAGATCAGTCTTGATGAGGCTGCCTTTCTGTGCGTGTAGCAAGGAGGCCGACGGAAAGGCCCTTTTGTAATATTCCCATAAACAGAACACCCACCTCACAACGGGTGTGCATGCACTAAAAGGATGAACGTAATCCACATACAGCAACCCAGCACTACACGCCGTTGTACGACACACTAAACCAAAATCAGCTAGATGTTCACTTTTGTGTGTAAACCTGGGTACATCATTGAATATGGAACACAAACTCTGTCGTGCCCACTGCCCACAAGTACATTCAGCTTCCTTCCACTGCAAATGGCAGCACCAGAGAGTAAGGAATAGAAACCAGCAATGTGGGCAGTTTAATTAAGTTTAAGTGACGAGGACCAAGGTGGCTGAGTGAGTTGAACGATCGAAACTGATAAATGCGATGGTCTGAAGGACGAGGTCTTCCTCGGCAACAGGACCCGGCCATATTCCGATGTTTTACAGCGCTTAGAAACAACAATAGCGCTTTATTACATGCTATAAACGTGTATTATTTAGAATAAAGTTGCGTGGACATATACATCATCAAACACAAACAAGGGCAGAATGCAATAATCAATTCAAAATGCTTCCAGGCAAGGTGTGCGCTCTGCCCTTAAATTATTCCTTTCAGCCGAGGCCCTGTCCCTCATGACAGATTGTTCAACTTCACAATATCATAGCTCGACAAACCAAGATAGTGAGGTTTCAAAACAGACACAAAGGGAAGACAACTGGCACCGCGTGCTGCTCGTTAGGCACCAAATTGGATTACAGCTGCAGTCGCGTCCCGCCAGACCCTCTGAGACTCCTTTGACAGACTCACCTGAGGCCTGGCCTTCAGTGGCAGGCTCGAGTTGGCGGCAGAAGCCTTGGCAGAGTTTGCAACCAATAATTAAATTATGGCCGCACGGTCTCCCTGAGCCATCGCACCTCGCGCGCACTTTTAATTGCGCAAAGCGGCATGAGCATGACAATGACCAGCACCACCCTATGTAGTGTCGCGGTCTAGTTGACCGGGCACTACGTCAGCACGCAAATGCGCGTGGCGGCCATCTTGGGCACGACTGCGTATGCGCGAAGGAGCGCGAGAGAGAATCGAAGCGTTCGGAGGCGGCTGCCCGGCGCTCTTAGGTGTTAGTAGTATTTCATGAATAAAGAAAGGTTGGAACTTACTTTGGCTGCTGTCCTTCACTGTGGGGGAAGTCCATACATTACAGTGGCGACGAGGCTGAAACGCAAAGGACCCTGAAGGACACCCAGGAGAGAGGAAGCCCCCCAACAGCAGGAGAGCCGGAGGAGACGACGCCCTACAGGGGCAGGAACACCAGGGGGTCACAGAACAGACTCCAGGACACCGAGAGAGCGCGGCAGTGGCAGACGCAAGCCAGAGGGAGGCACGAGAATAAGCAGGAGTGCCAACCAAGTGCAAGGAAGCGTGGTAAGCGACCCCGGGGCGAGAGATAGAAGAGGCCCTGGCGGAATCAGGGAGGGACTGAAGAGGCCCAGACGACCCAAAGAAGGGGAAGAGGGACGGAAGCGCCAGGGAGTCCCAGGAAACAGGCGGAAACCAAGATGTGTGCACAGGCATCAGCGCTAACGACGCCGGTCCCATTACTACCAAGACCAGGGGAGCCTCAAATGAAATGGGAGGACTGGAGAGAATATTTCAAAAATTACCTCGAAGCACTGGAAGACGAGAATGAAGAAGCGTTCTCCAGCAGCCGGAGGAAAAGGATACTCTTGCATAATCTGGGACCAGAGGGTATACGAGTATTCCAAAACTTAACACCGGTCACCCGTCCAGCAGCGGACGATGACGTGTTCAAACACGCCATTGAAGACTTAGACAACCACTATCGCCCTGCAGTCTGCACATCTATCGACCGCTACAATTTCCAGCAGAGGAAGCAAGAAGCGGGAGAAACGATAGACGACTACGAGGCGGCATTAAGGAAGCTGGCGATAACGTGTAAGTTCGGAGCTCTACACGACGACTTTATAAAGGACCAAATTGTAATGCACACAACAAGCAAAACGGTGCAGGATAAATTGTGGGCAAGCGGAGATGCTACGTTAAAAGACGTGATAGCCATCGTGAAAAGAACAGAACTCTCCAAGCGCTGCGCAGACGCAGCGAAGAGAGACCAGGCCCGAGACCAACGATAAACAAGGTGGAAGACGCCGACCAATATGGTAGAGGAAAACCGGCGCCAGGAGAAAATAAGGGAACGTACAAGGGGAAAGGAAAGCCGGGACAAATGTGGAAACAGGACAAAGAAGGAACGTCAAAGTGCTACAGGTGTGGGAGCCCGAGCCATGCGGCGCACGACAAACGTTGTCCCACCTTCAGAGCGTTCTGCGCGTTCTGCGGCAGGTCGGCCACTATGAGAAGGTGTGTCGCAGGAAGTAGAAACAGCGCGCGGTGAAATATGTGGCACAAGACCCAGGAGAGGAAGAAGAGGTCCAGGAAGAAGACAACAAAGTCCTTTGCGTGGAAGACCAAGTACTAGGTATCGACGGCAGAAGAACTTGCAAACCCCAGTGCGACATCCACATCAGAGGAGTGGAAATCACCATAGTAGCGGATTCAGGGTCCCCCTACACGATTGTCCAAAGGTCGGTGTGGGAAGCGAAATTTGAACCGAAAGTAGGCCCACATCTGGAACCACCCAACATACGACCGGTCACCTACACAGGGGAACCTATCCCAATGGTGGGATTTAGAAGACTGCTCTTCCAGTTCAAAGAACGCAGCGCTCAGTGCAAATTGTACATTGCAGAGAAGGGACCCTCGGTCCTAGGGTGGACGGAACAAGGGGAATTGGGTATACAACTGCATCCGGGAGGAGACACACAAGTGTTAGTGGCGTTGGAAGGAAAATGGTCCAAGGCAGCGGGACTGCGAAGCGCGCACCCGAAAATATTTGGGGACAAGATAGGAAAATTGGAAAAATTTACCCACAAAATCGTGTTAAAGGAGAACGTCCAACCGGCCACACACAAAGTGAGGAACATACCGATCGCTGTGAGAGAGGCAGTGCAACAGGAGCTACACCGACTGGAAAAAGAAGGGATTATTGAACCCATTGATAGCGCGGAATGGTTGGCACCATTAGTGGTGGCCATGAAACCGTCAGGCAAGGTGCGCTTATGTGTGGACCTCAGAGAACTCAACAAGTGTAATTTGGTGGAGAAGTTCCCGCTACCACACATAGAGGAAATGCTGGCACGAACAAGAGGAGTGAAGTGGTTCTCCACCATCGATCTAAAGTCAGCATACCACCAGGTAGTCCTGCACCACACGAGCAAGAAACTGACGTCATTCATAACTCCATTCGGGTGCTATCAGTTCTGCCGCATGCCCTTTGGGTTGGCCTCGACAGCGGCAGTCTTCCAAAAGCTAATGGCCCGACTGTTCAAGGACATAGAGGGAGTACAATACTTCCAAGACGATATCCTAGTGATGGGGAAGGAACAAGAAGACCACGACGAGAAGCTGGAGGTGGTCCTTAGGATCCTGGAGGATAACGGACTAACAGCAGAATGGGAGAAGTGCCATTTCGGCATGTCGTCAGTCACCTACCTAGGGCACGAAATCGGAGAGAATGGAATAACACCAAAGAAGGGGAACGTGACAGCCATATGTGATGCTCCTCCACCCGCCACCAAGGAAGAAGTACGATCCTTCCTAGGGATGGCGGAATACTACAGTAAGTTCGTCCAACACTTTGCCACGAAAACGCACCACATGAGGCAGCTCACGAGGGAGAAAACAGCGTTCGCGTGGACGGAAGACGTGCTAGAAGAGTTTGACACAGTCAAACGAGAAATAAGCCAGGCTATCCCGTTACAAGGGTACGATCCCCTAGGAAAATCGATATTGATGACAGATGCCAGTGAAAAGGGGTTGGGAGCAGTGCTCATGCAAGAGAGACAAGACGGCAAGAAGGAGACGATCAGCTTTGCATCTAGATCACTGACGAATTCAGAACAAAAGTTCAGCGTGATTGAGAAAGAGATGCTGGCCGTAGTATGGGCCATGGGGAAGTATCGCCAGTTCTTGTGGGGCACGCGATTCCTGCTGAAGGCAGACCACAAACCCCTGGTGAAGGTATTAACGTCCAGCGGCCATTCCGGCGCGACAGCCCGAATAGCGAAGATGACACTGAAACTCTTGGAATATCGCTATGATGTGGAATATATACCAGGCTCAAGGAACAAGAGCCTTGACGGAGGATCCGGAACGGGCAATAAGCAGGAGAGAATGGAAGGAAGCATACGGAGCAGATGGAGATCTGGAAGAAGTCAAGAAATGCATAGTGCGAGGGTGGCCCGATAGGAGACACCAGAAGCCCCAAATTCGGCAATTTTATGAAGTCAGGGACGAGTTGTCGGTGGGAAATGATGGGGTGTTTGTATACCGAGGAAACCGCGTGGTACCACCAGCAAATATAATACCACATCTGTTGAAGATAATACATGAGGGGCACCTGGGAATCATGAAAACGAAAGCACTAACCAAACAAACGTATTGGTGGCCAGGCATGGATCTACAGGTGGAGACTGTGTGCAGTGCCAAGGAGCTGACAAAATTCTGGAACCCATGAGACCAGCTCTAGGGAGGTTCACGAACCCATGTAATCCCTGGGAAGAAGTGGCGGTGGACATCTTGGGGCCGGTACTTGACAATATGGGTATTCCTAAATACATATGTGTGATAGTGGACAAATACTCAAAGTGGCCAGAGGTACACATTCAAGAAGAAATGGACACCGAGACAATCATTCGATTCCTTACAATGGTATTCCTCAGGGAAGGCATCCCCAGAGCCATTATTAGCGACAACGGACCCCAGTTTACTTCGGACAAATGGAACCGATTCGCAGAAAGAAATGGCATACGACTTAAACACACGTCGGTATATCACCCTGCCAGCAACGGCCAAGTAGAAAGGTTCAATAGGGTGATAATGGGCTCTATACAGGCAGCCATCTCCGGGGGCAAGGACTGGGAAAAGGAGGTACTAAGCACACTATGGGCATACCGTATCACCCCCACTAGCACGGGGTACAGCCCGTTTCAAATTTTACGTGGAAGGCAACCCTTCACGAAAGACAATGTCGCGTGGCAGGAGAAGACAATCACAAGCAAGTCGTCACCTGCAGTGGTGCAACATAACCTGGAGAAGGCGCGGAAGATATATACTGACCATTACAACAGCAGAAAGAACGTGAAAGAGACAGCTTTGGAAAAAGGGGAGTGGGTCAGTGTAAAGCTGGCAGTTCTCAAGAGGAAGGGAGACAGCAAATACGCCCCACCCCTGAGAGTGGAAGAGGTGTATGACCGAGCGGCACTACTCAGTGATGGGAATGTATGGTCCCAAGATCGCATGGCCAAGTGCAACAAAATCCTACAGTGGCCCCGAGAGGACAATGAAGGGGTGACAGCCCCAGAGGACATGAGGAACGAAGCGGGAACACCGAACGGAGAAAAGGGAGAGAGTATGCAGGAAGATCATATCAACGAAGGGGATGAACGAGAAGGACCACATAGGGAAGAAAGGACCCGGGAAGAGGGTGAGAAAGGAGGAAGAGAAGGGAAAGGTACCCTAGAAGGAAGAATGGGAAGCCCTGTCGCAGAAGAGGGTCGAGAAGGACGCGCTACCCCGGTAAGATACACCCGAGTTGGGAGAGCGGTGGTGAGACCAGCCAAGCTTAAAGACTATGAACTGGAGTAACAGACTATGAATGGTAACCCCTTTCTCAGTTATTTAATTAGTTTTGTGTGGTGTAAAAAGGGGAGATATGTAGTGTCGCGGTCTAGTTGACCGGGCACTACGTCAGCACGCAAATGCGCATGGCGGCCATCTTGGGCACGACTGCGCATGCGCGAAGGAGCGCGAGACACGTGAAAGAGAATCGAAGCGTTCGGAGGCGGCCGCCCGGCGCTCTTAGGTGTTAGTAGTATTTCATGAATAAAGAAAGGTTGGAACTTACTTTGGCTGCTGTCCTTCACTGTGGGGGAAGTCCATACATTACACCCTATGCTCCACCCTAACGATGAGGACCGCGCAGACGCGGCCGCGCACCATTTAATTAATGATGTCCAGCGTAACGTAAGTTATGTAACTCACATCCCAGATGGATGTGTGTACTAAAGTGGTGCGCGACCGCAGAGGGGACCCCTCCCCCCCCCGCAACGTGGAGGGCTGCGGGGGCCTGTGTTACGCCCTTGAGCGTTCCCCCCAGAGATGACCCCGTGCCATCTATGCCTTGCATGGCATGGCCTCAATCGAAGATCTTATGCTCCTCATTCAGCATGACCCAGGTGTAGCGCGAAGGAACCTATCGTGTGCTAGCTGTTGCTCAGAGAGCGCTGCACCCAGTCCATGGATTGACTAACTGAAGAGGGAAGTGAGAGGTCTAAGGAACACTGCAAGTACTGAGGACACCCTCTATTTCCTGTTAAGACAGGGAGTATCCAAAGAGCCGCAGTGGTATTTCCACCCTAATATTGACTCCAGAATATTGTGGACTAAATATGAAAGACCAAAATATCGACACAGCAAGGATCGGTTTACTTTACGCAACTCCACATATATTTTCCTTTACAATATGAAACGTGCAGTTAAGAACAGTACATCTGTTGGCAATTATATGCACTTACCTTCTCAATATGTTTCCACTATGTTTTGGTATCACCATCTTTCTGCACTCAGGGACATTGTGGGTCTGTCACCATGTTTACCCGAGCTCAACTTGTAGCCTTCTGTTGTTTGAAAACTCTCTCTCAACTATCTGGAATTCCCTTCCCCTCCCCAGTTTTTATCAAGTTTATTTACTGGACCCTGGTCACACATGACTACACGTGTTCTAGACTAACAAGATTTTTTTTTTTCAAGAAAGGTTGTTCTCTAGAAAGTCAATGGGGCTGAGGCGGAGTCAGTCACATGTGAGGTTTAGACTAAGCACGTTTATTGAGTCTGTGATCTTGCATGGAGTGCATTGTTTTTAGTGCTGTGTACAAGTACAGTCCAACGCTTCAATAGCATCAGAGCCATCTACCACCCCTTTTTTATGACATATGTCAACGAGGTGAATGCAACAAAACAAGTGGCAATTAGCATTTTTTCACCTTTTAATACATGTAATAATATGCCTTTGTTTCTGAATAATTATTGAGGAGCCCTGTTTAAACGGCATTGAAATGGAAGGTTTACTGCATTGGCCCCACACAAACCTTATGACATCTTGATTTCTACTCCTCTCATTCTGGTCTCCACATTATTTTTTGCACACGTCTGTTCGGTTGCCAGTGCCGTGAAGTCAACTCAGATGTTCATAAGGGTGATTCTTTGATGTCAATTTGGAAAAGTTTTAATCAGCATTCTTCTTAACTCAATGATGAAAGGGAATTAAAATACAGCATTTTTTTTTACAAGACTGGAAGTTCTATTCTTGTTGTTTTATTATCGTAGACCATAATTCAGAGTAACACTATATTTGATCCTGCTCCACCAGGGAGGAACTAGAAACACAGAAAAATGACAACATAAGGTATATGTAGGCGTCATCCCCCAATTAGCTTCCTCTTTCCTTGCTGCTACATGAGTAGAGTGCATCTTGTGTGTAAAGTGATTGGCACAGTGCTTCTTGCTTCCTAAGTCGGTTTTTTAGGTCGAGCCTTAGAGCAGCGCGCATGCGCTGCTCTAAGGATAGGCCTCTTGGAGCTGACCAGCACTTCGCACACGAGAGAGAAAGCTCGTGCTCGAAGTCCTGACATTCCATTGGCCTTTGCGTGCGTCTTTGTAAAAAGACAGCACGCAATTGGCCAAAGGCGTCTTTTTGTCCCACCTTTTTGTCCCAATGTTGACGCCCACGGCCTAATGCTTGCGGTTACCCACACGGGCGGCATCTGTTTTGAATTATCGTGCTCAGACACAGGCGCGATAATTGGAAACAGATGGGCTGCTCACGTGCGCGCACCCTCTTTTGTATCCCTCTCGCTTGTTTTTTTACAGAAGCGGTGTCCACTTCATGGTTTAGATTATTTGTCATTGTCTGTTGCCATTGTGTTGCTTTTAGTACAAGCTTAGTGATCTTACACATTCACAAGTTGGACAGCTGATCAGTCCCTCAGTTTACACAGATGTTGAGACCTCAGGCTTTTGACAGTAGTGCTGTCCCTCTGCTCACAGGATCTGACAGCACATGTATGTATTCCTCTACTGGACAGATGCTGCAAGCTCATTTCTACAACCGCAGTAACTCTTTCACATGTTACACAGATACTGATCTTACAGACTCGGCAGTCTAATTCATCTTAGCCTATCCTCCTCTGTCCATAGCTCTTAAGTGCTCCCAGCTTACATAGCAGAGAGGCCCCCTGAGGTTGCAAAGATCTTACGAGGTAAGGCTTCCAAGAGCAGAGTTATCCTCTTTGCTTTCCCAGTTCTCTCGGGCTCGAGCTCAGCTGGAACAGCCCTGCCTGATGAACAGATCTGGTTCCGATCTCAGACAGAGGAGCTATCCTACAAGACCGTTTACGCTCTAAACCTTACTGAGATAAATGATAAATGACTATAAGTTGAAGTTCAGCAACGTTATTAACTGGCCACCATTATGGTATTGTGTAAATTTTTCCATTACATTTATACTGACAATATATATATCACTTTCAGGAGGCAGTTGTCAAAAGGGTCCCCATTTGGCCCATTCTGTCTCACTCTCACGTTTTCCCACATACTCCCTTTCACTCTCTCCTGCTATCTTTCTCACGTTTCCTCTCAAACTCCTGCTCTCTTTCTTTCTTTCGTTTCCCCTTTCTCTCCCTCTGTCCCCCGTTCTCTAATTCTGCTTCATGTTTTTCTATTCTGTCTTACTCATCCTCTCACTCTTTTCTGCGCGCTCTCATTCTCTCGCACCGTTCCTCTCGCATAAAACGATTGATGAGCATTCCCCGGAAGTCTGTGCGTCACCTGCAAATCACTGAACCGAATCCGGGCAGGACAACTCCCCCTTTTAACCTTCAGAGCTCGATAAAATGAGTGTCATTGACTTAGCACATGCTCCTTACGGTGCTGCGAAGCAGTAACACTGTGGCGTCAAGTGTTACATACAGATACATTACTATGAATGAATCATACTTGCCAATTCTTCACTTATTGTTCATTAAAGTTCACAGCAATACGTATTGAGTTCAGCTGGCAGTTTATTATACTGTTCTCACTACCCTTTGAATTCAAGCGGGAGTGCATGCCTCACCCTCTATACATTCTGCTTAGCTAAAAAACGCCAAGAAGAGCCCCGACGGCAAAGATCATGTCTACTGAAGCTGAGCCCCCTCCGGCGCACTCCCGCCTGGCGCAGTGCCTCTCTGCCCTGTCGAGCTATGTAGTCGGTTTTGCATACGTTCCCATTCTGCAGTTTCTAAATACTGTAAATGAGAACTGCAAGCACCCGTATTTGCGTCTATTAATTAAAGTTAAAAAAACGAGCACTTCTGGCAGTCACAAGTCACCAGCATGTCACAACTCTTTTGGGACCTTATAAGTGTTTAGCCATGCAACAGTTGATGGTGCACCAAGGATATTGTGCTGGATAACTAAACACTTATAAGGTCCCAAAGGCGAGACCTATTGGCTATGCCAGTGCTTGTTTAATTTTTCCTCTCCTGCTGGTGTCACTAAAACCTGGGAAGCTGCGAGGCACGTTTTGCTTCTCCCAACCCTGATTGTCCATTTAACATTGCTCATTTCAAGATTCTTAGTTGTGAAGTCGCCAAAGCGAAGAATGCGAAAGCAGAAGGGGGTGCTTCCGTTTTGTTGCTTCTTCTGTTGGAGAAGGAGGTAGGGGTGAACCTCAGCACTATCCCAGGACTGTCTACGAGTATCCAGGGAGAACCCCAAGAGCTGGCATTCAGAAATGTATTCCTTCATGAAGCACTAACTGATCTCTCAGTTCCACCAACAACCCTTCAAATAACCCTACGAACAGCCCCGCAAGTGAGAAAGAACGGCATGAAGCAATTTTTAGAAAAGTACGAGGCATTCTAAACAAGCTTGTTAGGTTTTACTTATGATGTGCTTGTGAAATCTCATCACTAAAATAAAACAAGCATTTGTAATGCAATAGGTCTTGCATTTACGCGAATTTGAGCTATCGGCGTTGAAAATAACAATGCCTTTTATTTTTGTTTTTGTTTTAAAAACATAAATAAAAGGCATTGTCATTTACAATGCCAATAGCTTAAACTCGTGTAACTGCGAGACCTATTGCATTGCAAATGCTTGTTATAAATTAGCCTTAGCTCTCCTGCAAATAAGAACAGTCTGGGATGAACCGCCATGCCACGCTCCCTCCGAACAGGAAAACAAGCACTGTGCACAAGTGCACATACCTGTGCTGCAAGTAGGACTTTCAAGGGGATGGGCCTGGCCGGGTAACTAAAAAGCGACTTTAAATATTGAGTTCTTTTCGTGCTCAATATTCATGTCTTTGACGTTACTGACTAAAACACTGATCGATTTTACAACTGTAAAAATCCTTACGATATGCCATATCAACCATGCAATCCTTGTTTTCTGAAGTTTTTTTCATGCACCATATGACTCTTATGTTGTTCATACTTTGGACTGAGTAACCTCCAAGTGAATTCAAGTTTGGTGGGGGGAGGGGGGTAGTAGTGTTTATGACAGGGGGCGCTTGAGACCTCTGAAATTGACGTGAAGGCAGTGTGAGTTTTTCAGTGCCTGTCAGTGAGTCATATAGGTGTGCAGATTACATGCACATCCAAACCTTGGCCTCTCTGCAGAGCGCACACAGCGATGGTTTCATATGTGCCAACTGGGATTGGGGGTAGGTATGAGATATGCACATGGAGGATTTCAGAAAGATAGGGAAGAAAATAGGTCTTAGCGGCTAAACTGAGTGAGAGAATGCAGACGAAAGTGGTGTGAAGGTGAGAACAGAAGTGACAGACACTCCAAAGACCACTAACATTCCACAGACATTAGTAGTGTTTAAGTAAGTCTCATATTTTCAGAATATGAAGCTGTTACAATTGTAATTGTTCACTACAAAATTACTATCAAGGAAAGAACAAACGGCAGACCAAGGTCAAGCACATCCAGTCCGTATGTACTATAAATTCAAATGGTGGTGCAGTCACTTCCCACACCCGCCGTCCAAGGGTGTCAATAGTAGCCAAATTCACAAGAGAGAATGGAAGGTGCACTCGTTACGAAGTCAGTACACAAACGTAAGGAATAGTTCCAGAATTGCTTCTTTTTATTCAATAAATCTTTAAAACAGCCAACGCGTTTCGTTCCCGCTTCTTGCCAGAGGGAACTTCGTCAGGGCTCCTATATATTCTGCTCATCGAATAACAAAAAGGATGTATATATTTTGGAAATCGTACCCAATGGGGCAAAGGTTAGCCTCAATCACGGTATAATTTGCGAAGTTTCTCGCACCTCCGAATAATAATCGTACCCAATGGGTCCATCAACGAGCTGTGAATTTACGGAGTAACGCTGTATAAGCTGATGAAGAAAAGTCTCTCCGTAGCGTGGCTTGATAACCAGCGGTAAATTCACAACACGTTGATGGAAAAAATACTTTCTGGACCCTACTTACAGTTCTACATTACTGCATAGGAAGCTCTTACGCCTATTACTTGGGTTTGCGAGAAACTTCGTCTATCATACCGGAATTGTGGCTAACCTCTTGCCCCATTGGGTCCGATTATTATTCGGAGGTGCGAGAAACTTCACAAATTATACCGTGATTGAGGCATGAGGCACAGGGTCAAGACTGATTTGCATATGGCTAGGTTCAAACTGGAACGGCATGGTGAGCAAAAAAAACGATGGATTTAGGCCCAGATCTCTGTACTGGGGTGAATGTATGACATTGTTCTGCATTCTGTCCATCAACTGTTGTTTTTGCATTTGTCACCCGAGTGGGAAGGGTATGCCCAGACGTGGGTCCCGTGCTCTCCATGCCACTGGAATCAAGCTATCCTGGCTGAAGAGGGGTGAAACCCCGAAACCGGTCCTAGGATGCTTGTTTCCAGTCCAGGGAGGACCTGGCTTGGCAGTTCGGGCTGGACTGTACCCATGAGGCACAGGGTCAAGACTGATTTGCATATGGCTGGGTTCAAAGTGGAACGGCATGGTGAGCAAAAAAACGATGGATTTAGGCCCAGATCTCTGTACTGGGGTGAATGTATGACATTGTTCTGCATTCTGTCCATCAACTGTTGTTTTTGCATTTGTCACCCGAGTAGGAAGGGTATGCCCAGACGTGGGTCCCGTGCTCTCCATGCCACTGGAATCAAGCTATCCTTGCTGAAGAGGGGTGAAAACCCGAAACCGGTCCTAAGATGCTTGTTTCCAGTCCAGGGAGGACCTGGCTTGGCAGTGCGGGCTGGACTGTACCCATGAGGCACAGGGTCAAGACTGATTTGCATATGGCTGGGTTCAAAGGGGAATGGCATGGTGAGCAAAAAAACGATGGATTTAGGCCCAGATCTTTGTACTGGGGTGAATGTATGACATTTTTCTGCATTCTGTCCATCAACTGTTGTTTTTGCATCTGCAACCGAAAAGCCTCAGTTTCAATCGGCGGCCACCGTTTTACATAAACGGTGACACCGCCCAATGAAATTGAGGGGCGGGGCTTCAAGTCCCCTTCTGAAATGTTCTTGCTCACAAGAGGTCTCGCAGAGCGAGCAGCGCGTTGCATTGCAACGCTACACGCAAGACCTAAAAATCTTAAAAGGGGCTTACAGCCCACCCTTGCTTTCCATTCGTTCGTCTGCTTGGCACTCTGTTTTCCTTGCTCTCTGTTGATAGCAACGTGCTATTTCCTGTTGGGTTCGGAGTTCTTTTCATGTGTTTATCTTATCAGCATAGCCTGGGCCAAGTACTCTTTCCTTTGAACTTTTCTTACACATTTGTCCCTTAATGGATCTTCTTTTTTCTTTCAAATCAAGTGTGTTTGGCGCATGTCATATGTGCAACTGTGCTCACGATTTGGATTCTTTAGAAAGTCCAGTTTCTTTGGTGTTTGAAGCTGTGTACTTGCAGGTTTGTCGTCGCAAACACGCTCACAGATTCCACTCGCTCACAGAATTTCTTACTTGGATTAGTTAGAATATTAAGCTTCTTTGTTGTCTGCATGTAGAGCACTTTTTTACAGTTACAAAGGGAGTGCATGTAACTGCTACGTTGCTCACAGAATTCAGGTTTGATTCTAAACAGTTGCTTTTTTATTTCCTTTTTAATTTTGGACACTACGATTTATGAATATAAAATACATGTTTCATTTTTTTGCAGACAGAAAACATTTATATTTGCATGCACATTTTCACCACATGCACAAAAGCACCGCATGCAACTGTAATGCACAAATCATTTGAACAGGATAACATTTCTCTATTTCATATAAATGCATTTCCCATGAGACTTCTGATGGAAAGAAACAAAGTTTTCTTTCTCAGATCTCAATATTTGATACAAACGCTTTCATCAGTTCGTTCAGGATTGTATTTAATTAGTAACTCCACAGTACTGGTTTGTGTTCACACAAACCTTCAACCTGAATTCCTGCTTTTCCAAATAACTTATAATTCTTTGTGCTCATCAAACCAAGTAAAATTTATTATGATTTGGAACTCAAAGAGGTCCACATAAAAAATATACTAAGATCTACAAAAAACGGTTCCCACAATTGTCAGCACACAGAATAAAATACAAAATAGTATCTATCAATGTACAGACACACTCCACATATATAAAAAGTACTTGAACTAATAAAGAGCAAATGAGTAAGTTAATTAATATAAAATACAAAAAACTATCCACGCATAAAAATTGTAACAGGAACGATAGTGCAACTCTAGTACAGTACTTCAACATAATACAGTGCAATCAGCTTTGCAAAGCAATGTAAACACTATAAATCTAGTTAGCATGTACACAATCTTATTACCCTAAAAGAACACATTCCACAAGTACGAGGGCAAATACAGTTAATATAGTCCTATCTAAAAAATATTTAAGAATTGTTCAAAAAAATGTAATCATTTTTGAACAAACTATTTCCGAAGTTGGTGCAAAAAAAGTTTCTGGGCCTCTACTGTCGAGGAAATATACTTTTGGAACAATGGTCTTAATAATTGACGTCGTAGTGAATGTAGGAGAGGACAAACAAATAACATATGATTTAGATCTTAAACATAATTCCCACAAGGGTCGCAAAGCCTCTCTTCCCTAGGTAATCCCTCCCATGTTCCCGCAATAATTCGTAGAGGAAGCAAGTTCAGCCTTAATAGCAAAATGGTTCTACACGCACCTCAGGGAAGGTACCATAGGACATACAGTTGGGTGTTTTACATATACTACTCTCCACTATCATTTCTGATGTGCCGAGAACACAGTAAAATATCTCTTTTCCAACTAACTTCATAAATTGATTTTTTAATCTTATTTTTCAAAATAAGCTTTGGGAGGGGCTCAGCTTCACTTTGCCCAACTCCATACATATCCTGTGCTTTCACATAATTTGGAAAAACAGCACTTCTCTCCTTCAGGCTGCAAAAAAAATCTTGTTTTAAAACAGCTCGTATAGAACCGGGATCACTATTCAAAATGCTGTTCCCCCATCTTAATTAATAGCAAACACATTTGAGGAAAGGAGCCCGAATTCACACCGTAGTGGCAATGGAGGAACTGAATAATTCAAGTTACATATTTGTCACCAAATGCACCCTTCAACCGTCTCTAAAAAGGCCCAACCATTGATTCACAGGCATGACTCAATGAAGGCGGAATTTTAATCTTATATACCGTTAGGACGTGGGCAAAATGTCTTTGCATGCAACATTTATAATACCTTCTAAGTGCAATAGCCTGGGATATTGCCTCACTTCTGCACGGATATGATCATTATTAGACCACTTACTAGAAAAAATGTGATCTAAATACGGGTACAACTACACCACTTCCAACTTGTCTTTCCCTGAAAACGAATGCAACTCTTTCCTAACCCTACTCACAGAGACCGAAAAACCATAACTTTGCTCTTAGAGATATTTATTTTTAGGAAATGTCCATCAGCCTAGTAGCCTAACTTAAAATGATGCCTCTGTAGATATATAGGGATTAAATCTAGCAAAAATCATTGTTCCTAGTTTTGGTAGATCCCTCTTACGCTGTCCGACTCTGCTAGGCAAGTCATAAATATAAAGGAAAAAGAGAAGGGGTGCAAGTAAGAGCCCTTGCTTCAGCCCATTGTGAGTTTCTACTTTACTAAACAAGCCCTGATTCCTTCCCATCAGGACCTGAGTCCAAGTAAAGGAGTGCAGAGCGACAATTAGCCTAAGTAAGTGCGCGAGGATCACAAATACAACCAATTTCCTCCACAGCATCACACGGTCAACCCTTTTGAACACTGTAGAGAAATCTATGAAGACAGCATATAAAGCCATACCTTTACGCACTGGATACCTATTCAATCAGAGTTTGGAGGGGCCTGATATTGTCTAGGGTACCACAATGCTTACAAAAGCCAGCCTGCTCCATAGCGACAAGATTATTACCAATTGCCCAGTCATTTCCCAATTGCATCCAATAATGCAATCTACCTAAAGCTGGCGGGATAAGTTTTAGGACCCTTTTCATATAAAGGCACCACTACACTTCCTTTCCAAGATGATGGTATGGTCCCATACGAATAACAATATTGGAACACCGGATGCAGAAAAAGGGCCCATGCGGTAACATCTTGTTTAATAAGAGATCTCGAGATTGTCCGGGGCCATCGCCCCAGAGTACCTACCGCCCTTAATAAAACTCTCTATCTCTTCAGAAGAGCGGAAGGTCATATATATTCAGTGAGGGAGACTCATCGTTCGATTCCAACAGGAACCCACCCTTAGAATTAGATGCATATAGCTGTGAGATATATTGGATCCACTCTGCATCAGATATTAAAATGGCTTCAGCCTTAACTCTACAATCACAATATTCGGCTGTTCGGGACCAATATCTCTGCTTGTCACAAGAAAATGTGAATTCTCTCAGCTTAACCCATTTCTGATCCTCCTCCCTCCTACATTCAGGCACCTTCAGTCTCGTTCTCACCCCCTTCAACCGATTGATTTCCTTTCTCTTAGTAGCGATGACTGCTTAAATGGTTTATTAACTAGGGAGTTTAGCTCACAATTTAACTTTTTTACCTCCTGTTAGAAATGGAGGTCTCTAGTTGGCAGGTTGTTACCCATTCCAAATAGGGACCCTTCTCCCAGGTCAGGATAAGGGAGCTACACTTCTAAAATAAACCCTGCTCACCCCCTTGGTAGCTTGGCACGAGCAGTCGGGCTGATCTCAGAGGCAGTGTGTAAAGCATTTGCAAATAACATACAGCAGAGGTCTTCAAACTTTTTGATGCAGAGACCCCCTGTCAAAATCTTTTAGGCCTAAGGGCCCCCTCCTGACAAAAATTTCTAGAACTCGGCCCTCTTCTTCATTGACAACTATCGAGAACCATAAACGCCCCCAATTCCCACAGCAAATTATTTTTACTGTGGGGAAATAACATTAAACAGTGTTTAGCAAACCAAAGGTCAGTGAGTGTGGGGAAGTAGTTAAAGGTGTGGCTAAAAACAAAGGGCCTCATTTATGTGGGATTGGCATAAGGCAACTCCGCAAGTCTTCTTCTTGCGCTGCCCTACGTCAATGTGAAAGGGCAGGAATGCACCTTATTCATGAAATATGTTGCAATACTGTCCTTTCCTCCTGCGTTGGTGCACAAATTGCTGCCTAATACCAATGTAGGCGGGATTGTTTTTGTGCAGGAAGGGGCACCTTCCTGCATAAAAACAATCCACAGAGGGGGTTTCCTCTTTCTAAGTGTGCTGCAGAATGCAGCACACATAGAAAGAGGAAATAACAGAGAAATGAAAACATTTCTCCTCATTTCGCCACTATGGGGAGAAGTAAGGTTTTGCCACTGCCCTAGGTTTACATGGTTTTGTAAATCTGGGGCAGCGTCAAAATCCATAGGGGTTGCGTGGGAACACCCATCGCAATGCCCATGGAACGCCTACTTGACACAGAGTAAGGCAACGCAGCAATTTGCACTGCTTTGTCTTACTTCATATCTATGAGGCGATGCAAAGCCACGCAGGATGACTTTGCGCCGCCTCATAGATATGATTGAGGCGCTTGTGCTGCCAGACCTTAAAAAAAAGTGACGCTCCAGCTGCTGAAGCCTCTCATAAATCAGCCCGAAAATATTTTTTTAGTTCATTAGGTCTTTCACCATCAGGTAGCTACATATAAAATAATGGGTAGCTTAAATGAAAAATACATTTTAAAAAGTTGTTACTCAGAGGGAAATGCAGTGTAGTAAATTATGAAACCTCTATTAGTTAATGCACTGTAGAGGTCTGTGTGTAACCAGAGAGCAACAGAATTAAATTTGTTGGTGCAGTAACGTGTATTTTTCGTTCTACGAGGTTACAGCCTGTGACAGAAAGCACTGTGAATGTGTAAGTCATTATTTTATGCTTGCATTACACACATTATAAGATAGACTGTAATAAACTGTGCAATTTGTTTTAGGATAAAAAGGAGCTTCCAAAAGGTAGATTTTAAATGACCATAAGTAATGCAGTTTTTTTGTTGCATAACTGTCCCTTCAACACCTCCTCAGGGGTACTAAGCGCTGTGTAAATACAATTACGAGTAAAAGCATGCACTTCACAGCCCAGTTGTTAACTCTTAGTACTACCACTTTAAAAAAACAAATCTTTGCCATCACAATGCTTGGAGCGAATCGAGCAATTAAAGCCAGAACTGCTCCCAAGCACCCTTTACGTTTGCAGATTAACTCATAGCGCAGGTTTGCATTTCATTCAGGAAAGCAGGCACCCTGGCACGAAGGATTGTTTTACCTGTCTGCCGAGCCTCTTCATTTCACAGCACAGAAGCCTCAATTAACTTAAGCTGAAGTATTTTAAGGATCAGAATGAAGTGTCCCAGACGGTTGTCATTTTCCAAAAGGAAGAGCGCATGTTCTGGATTCCAGGCAGAAATGAGGCCTGGAAATGCGCGACCCCCTTCCCAAGACTCCTGGGGGTCGCCACCCATACATTGAATACCTCTGACATCCAGTAATACAGTGAAAAGACTACAAAAGGACACCACACCAGTTTTAGAAAAATAGCTAATAATTATCTGTGTAAAACAAGACCAAAACGATTAGAATCCAACATACAGTTATTCAAAATAGCCATCAAGCAATAATAGACTTTAAAAACTAGTTCCTTGAAGTCGATCGCTCCGCCCAGGCCTATCACAGTATCATGAACAAACAAATCCAACAGTTCTGACTGACTGCGCCGTCGTGGGCCAGCTACGATGTCGGGAAGACCCGCAAACCATACCTTTAGAGATGCAGGGCGTTGGTGACCTCGCGATGAGCTCGGTAGAGCCAGCGTCATCAGGCATTGGTTCCAGAGGTCAGTACAGGAGTCGTCGGGCCCTTGAAGTCACATGTGTTACAGATTGTACTCTGTGGAGTTGAAGTCCTGAGCTCAGTGACAGCGTCCAGAGGCGTCGGTGATACCAGGGCTGCGGTGCGAAGTGGGACAGTGCTTGTCGCTATTCTGGAAGGTCACGGTGCAGGCAGCGTCGTCGTCATGGCTGAAGCACTGTTGTAGGCTGACGAACTGGAGTCTATGGCGCCAGCGTCGGTAGGCCAAGACTGCGGTGTGGGATGGGGTGGTGCGTCGTGTAACTTACAAGTGGTGCCCCCAAACCACGGTGCAGGCAGTGGCATTGAGGTCAACTAGGAGCGGCGGTGGCAGTGAGACCAAGGCTGAGGTGCAAACCGGGACGGTGCTCCGTGTTCTCCACAAGCGGTGTTCAAAGGTCACAGTGCAGGCAGCGGCAGCGGTGACGCCGTCATCAAGCATACCAGGGCGGCGGTGTGAAGCGAGGCAGTGTGGAGTGCAGTGCCCACAGGTCATGGTGCAAGCAGTGGCTCAGCGGCGACGTCGAACAGTGTCGTCGGTGAGACCAGGGTTGCGGTGCAAGATGGGGCGGTGCCCTCTGTGGTGCCTTCAGGTCACGGAGCTGGCAGCAGCGTCGGGTTGCTTTTTTTTCTTTTGCAGCACAAAGCACACAGTTCCCAGTGCTGGCAGCAGGTGAACTTGAAGTCTTAGTTGTTCCTAAGACTTCTTGAACGGGGTCAAGCTCTACCTCAAACCCTTGGAGACATTCAAAGAAGATTGCAGAAAGTTCAGTCCAGTCCTTTCTCTGCCCAAGACAGAAGCAGGTGCTGCAGGCCAACACAGCAAGGCACACAGCAAAGTCGTAGTCTCTCCTACCAGCTTCTCCAGCTCTTCTTCTTGACAGGTTCCTGGATCCAAAAGAGTTCTAAAGTTCTGGGGTCAGGGCCCCACTATCTATACCACATGTCCCTTTGAAGTTGGTACAAACAGAGTTCCACTGGCATACACAAACCACTTCAGCCTGGCTCAGGCCAGGTTCACTACAGGAAGTTGAGACAGCGTTGTGAGAGGCAGACACAGTCCATTCAGGTGTAAGCAACAACTCCTCCCACTATTCTAAATGCAGCCAGGTCTATTCAGCCTGGCTATGAGTCACTCAGGAAAGGCAGTACACACCTCAAACGCCCCCCCCCCTTGTGTCTGTCTAGTGTGAATGCACATCCCCAGCCCTGTCAGTCTAAACCCCAGACAGCTAATACACAAAACAGGCAGAGGCAAATGGATGGTTAGACAAGGAAATACCCACTTTCTAAAAGGGGTATTTTCAAACACACAATTTAAAAATCATCTTTACTAAAAGATGTATTTTTAAATCCTGAGTTCAGGCATACTAAGCTACACATTTCTATCAGCGTCCCTTGGACAGCTACATGGATTTCCGCATACTGCAAAGACTAAGGTCACCAGTAGGTTTATTGATCTAGGGCTGGTCCTGGCCAAGCGGGAGATTACTTCTCATTGGAAGGCGCGGCAAGGCCCTAATTTATTACGGTGGGCTAGGGAAATGGAGAAATGGGCGAGAAGTGAGGGGACTTATAGATTGTGTCTGGCTCGACGCAGTGAAAATGAAAGATCGCACGAATGGGCCCGGGCATGGATGGCGCTCCTGGACTTGTTCAAACGCTCGGCTGTGGGGGATGGGGGAGATCCGGTGGGGGATGATGGGACCCCGGTTCCTTGAGCGCCCTGTAACAGGCTTCCCCCTCTGCTCTTGAGGTACTCTCTGTTGGGATTGCTGGGAGGCGGACCCGACGTGTGGTGGATGAGGCTTTGATGTACATGTAATTCTGATAAGATACTGGCGACATGCTTGGGTGGGTGGGTAGGGTGGGGGGGTTCGTTAGGGGGGTTGCTGGGGGATGGGGCGGGAGGTATTTTGGCTGTATCGCACACTCACTGTGGATTACTCTTGTGGATGCACTACCTTGTAGCACGGATACTATTGGGGTGAATGCTGTACAGTCGTAGTTAATGTGGTGGGGTGATCACTGCAATACGTCCTGATTTGGTTGGAGGGCGGAATATTGGGGATGGGGATTGACTGCATTTTGTTCAGTGACCTAATAAAGTCTGTTTAAAAAAAAAAAAAAATCAGCGTCCCTTGGACAGCTAAATTTGTAAACGTGTTTCAAAGCAGCCCCCATGTTAACCTATGGGAGGGATAGCCTTTCACCAATGAAAACAAAATGCACAGTATTTCACAATCAGGGGATGTACAACACACCAGTACATGTCCCACCTTTCATGTAAACTGCACCCTACGTACGGGGGTACCTTGGGCCTACCAGAGGCGTGTCTTGCATGTATCTTGTTAGGGCCTGGCAACTGGGTGCACTTGCCAGGTCGACATGGCAGTAAAAACTGCGCGCAGACACTGCAGTGGCAGGTATGAGAACCCTTTGAAATGCTGCTTGTATGGGTGGAAACCACCATATAATCAATAACTGATTGCCCTCGAGAAGAATGGAAAGTGGAAGAGGCTGGAAAATCCTCTTTGACTCTGCCATTTAGAGCCACTAAGTCATTGGTTCTCAGGTAATCCAGAAAACATAAACCCTGCCTGTCTGATCTAATATTGCCATATATACCTCATCCAACTCCAGGTTTCCAAAGGTCAAAGAAGAACAAGTCAAGATTTTGGCTTTAAAATCTCCCACCATAATCATAAGTGTTCATTCTTCCAAGTTGCTAATATTATGCACAAAAGAGAACATAGACTCAACTAAAGAGTCAGACAACCTACCGGGGGAATAAACATTTACCAGAAGAAGAGATGAATCCTATCTTCCTATTACATTGCACAGGGTCACTTTATACACCTACAAAGATTTATGGGATGGACAAACACCATAGGATTCCAGCTTATACTGCCACTAAGAAAAATAGCTAAACCTTAACTGGCATGACCGTTTACTGTAGGTTTTGCTGCACAAGAAAAATCTAAACAAATCTCATATTTAAAATCAGAACAGATCCAAGTGTCCTGTAAGCAAATTATCATTGGGTGAAATCGCATAATAAAAGTTTATCTTGGAATTAGAATGTCCTAAGACCGCCATATTCCAGGAAATATTTTTACCCAAGGGGCTACCTCTGCAACATTGGACGTTTTATGTTTTTTTTGGAGGCATTCAGTGTACCTGTTACCCAACTCCAAGGAATCAACTCATTTCCCTTTCTAGATTGCCCGAGCATCTGGTCCTCATATCCCACAATACTTATCTCTCTTCTCCCTGTGACTCTACCAATAGAGATTATGATATCCTTCTGATTTACAACCACCCTACTATTACATACAACTCTAATGGGGCCCCGATTGCTCACCCTTTGGTTATCTATATCAATACCCTTTTTCCAGAAATGGTCCACATTAGCCACGATCAGCATTACAACAATCCTAGACCTAAATGTTACTTTGCAACTCGGAAGTTTACTTAGAGAGTCCAAGAACACCCAATCAATATCTCTACTTGATACCAGGCACAAATCCATGATGAAGCTTCTGTTCAGCAGGCCAAATTTCCTATCAAGCAGAGAAACAAATTTCAGGGTATTATAGAGATGGCCAAACCCTGATCCCCCGACTGGATTATTACTCTGCCTTGGCCCAGCCCCCGATTTGAGCTGGTGAAAAAAATGGGGGAGCCTCCCCATTGAGAGTCCACCCATGTTTAAGATCAGTCCGTACAGGGAAATAATCCACACAAGAGAGTATTGGCGGAAATCCATCAGTGATCCGCCCTGCATCTTGGGGAGCTCCATTACCCTCAACATCTGTGATCACTGACTCAACGATCCCATCCCCAGAGCATCATCCTTCACTGTTCCCATGCTCAACCCACCACAGTTATTATGGATAGTTACCCCCATATCCATAAACCCTTCTCGTGCCAGTGGCAGCCTGGAATTGGTACTTCTGAGTTCTGATATAGTAGCATAAGGGAGCATACTATTTACTTCTAGGGACTCAAAATCCCAACCTGCAAGTGGCCTTCATCAACTCTTTTACTTTTTGCGGCTGGATAATGGGATCGGTCTCTTCGAGGGCGTTGGAAAACCTCAGTTTTTTAGACTTACGCTTCATAATGTGCCTAATCCTTTTCTTTTTCTCCTTCCGGCATTTTGCCTCAATACCACCCGGGGGAGAGGATCCCTTCACAGGAGAAACACCATCTTGTTTAACCCTTGATAGTTTAACACTATCAAGGGTTTTGTGAAACTACAACCCCAGGGGCAACGGAAACCCCCTTTTTAAATATCAGGAAAATTGGAGTATTCTCAGATACAGATACATTTGTCCCTTGGGCAGCCTGGCGTTCATCTGCAGATACATGGCTTGGGAAGGAAGAACAGGGCCTATTGACACTCTCCTTAGTGGCCTTGAAGATATCGTTGTATTGCCCAAAAGGAGTGGCCCCAGGTCCATCATGGTTCCCCACCTGATCTTCCACTTCTGCCACCTCATTTTATGCCACTATATTAGTCTGGGAAGCCAGCGATCTCATTTTAATGCCCCCTTCTTCCTTCCCTGGACTTAAACCAAAGAAGTGAGGTGCTGTTCTCCCCCACCTCCTTAAAATGGGGGCAACACATCCAGCACATGATCAGAATTAGCAGATGATTTTTCCAACAAGGCCAAAATCAAGGAAAGTATCCTCTCTACAGAAAATGAGATATCGAAGTGGGCCCTTCCCCTACCCATCCCATCGATTTCCAAATTCGATAACTGCACGAGGACTTGAGATCCTGTGCATGTGGAGAAATCACAATTCAGGGAGTCCATTGAACACAATAGAGAGACTCTCGAAGAAGGCATACTGCTATACAAAGCCGGTAATTGGGGATGACTAGGTAATTGTAAAACATTTGTAAAGCGCATGGTTACCAAAGGCATCCCAGCGCCAGAGGCCAATGTTCATGAACTAGATATCGATTTATGGAAACAGAAAGGTTTTTATACATTTCTGGTAGACCAGATGGTTGGTTTCACATCGAATGGCAAGGGGGAGGGAGTTCCAAAGCCTTGCTGCGTTATAAGAAAAAAGGCGACCCCCTGTGCGTGCTTTCCTAATTCTAGGTACAGATGCCATCTGTTTATTGCCTGATCGCTAGGCTCTCTTAGGATGGTAAGAGGAAATGAGGGAGCGTAAGATAGGTGGACCGGAACCTAACAGTACCTTATGTGAAATGCAGAGAGCCTTGAACTGCACTCTCTGCTGAATGGGCAGCCAGTGAAGGGCGGCCAAGGCAGCCCCTGCTGACTGTCGGCTAGGAATATTCAGGAGTTGTCGTGCCGCACAGTTCTGTACAATTTGCAGTTTCTTAACCGTGGAGCATGGTGCTACTAAATATAGGGCATTGGCGTAGTTGAGCCTGGAGAGAATGAGGGACTGAACCACCACTTTCCTTGCAGAGAAGGGAAGAAGAGGGATGATTTTCCGTGTCAACCTCATCAGCCCAAAGCACCTTCCAGCAACCTTCCTTGCTTGCTCCCCAAAGTCAAGGTTACGATCTAACCAGACCCCCAAACTCTTGATATAATCTTTGGGGGATGGGGGAGGGCCGAAGCAACTTGGCCAAGATGGTATTATGTTGGGTATAGAAGGTTTACTCAAAAACATCATCTCCGTTTTAGATCCGTTCAACTTCAAAAATGAGCCCTCCATCTATGCTGAGATCTCTCCAAGACACATGGCCAACTCCAAGGCCATGTTGTTGAGCTGATTGAAAGAGACAATCAGCTGTATATCATTGGCATATGTAATGATTTGAATGCCGAAAGGCTCCACAATACCTGCCAAGGGGCTCATGTATACATTGAAAAGTGTGGGGGACCAGGAGGACCCCTGAGGAACCCCACAACGGAGTGGCAGAGGGTCAGAGATGCAATCTTCATGGAACACTTTAAATGACCTGTCATCCAAAAAGGAGTGGATCCATTTAAGGGCCAGATCAGTCACCCATACATCTCTAAGCCTCTGGATGAGCAGCTAATGAGTGACTGTATTGAAGGCTGCGCTAAGATCTAAAAGCACAATGGCAGCGCAGCCTCCGTTATCTAAAATTTTCCTAGTTGCCTCAACCACTGCTAGAAGGGCAGGTAGGCAGTCCAAAGGTGGACTCAAGACCATGTCCAAGGCAACTGGTGATTTTTAAATTAGCCTCCCTAACTCAGATTTTCTCCATTAGAATGGCAATGCCCGGCAAAGACTAATCCTCCAATACATTGGGATCGCTGCTACACACATTGCCATGACGTTCACCATGAATCATTCGAGAGGCCTCTTTAGACAAAGACATTCCAGACACAGGAGCAACATTTTGATCACCAGATAGGGCCACAGGACTCTTAGGCCCAGACTTAGAATCCAACTTGATACCCATGATATTCATTTAAGAAACAGTCTTTGCAACCTCCGTGTCCATTTCTTCCACTGCTTCCCCTGCACAACATAACTTGCTGGACTGACTTTGGGGAATGGGTTGCACTGAGTTATGGATGAAGCGGTTAATCTGATATGGGACTGTGCCCTGGGATAAAACCGTAACTAAACTTGACTCATCTTTGTTTACGCCTGTAGACATCACCAATTCCTTATTTCCTACCCCTCTCCCCTTCTTTGAGAACAGGGACAACATAGAGGGATGGGACTTCAAGAGAGACAAATGGGACTGGGGCTTCTTTCGCCGAATAGTTCTTAAAAGTTTAGGGGAGCGGATATGAATAATAATTGGACAATTTGAGCCTGAATGACCAGAACGCAGACACCTAAAAGGCATCTACTAAAGCACCTTATAAAAACTTGTCCACATGTGTCCACACAAATGCCACGATGGCGCGATGCACATTTCCCCTCTTTCCTCCTCTCTGCAACACCACAAATTGGCGTTATCCCTTTTCCTATAGAGCACAAGAGAGCACACAAGTCAGAAATAACTGTTTGTGCAGGGAGCAGACCCCCCCCCCCCTCGCAGGCACAAGCCGCACCAGCCTAATACTGGCTGCCTCCGCACCACCAAGGGGGCGCTGTGGTCTAGGCCTCCCTGACACACAGCGGGTACTCAGTCTCTGATATTACGATGCACCAATACTCAATGCTCCTATATCAAGCGCAAGGTAAATCTCTGCACTTTTATGTATCTGGTTCAAGATCCGGGAACACTCTGGGGGACCAAGTCCCACTCCAGGCAGGCGGACAGGCAACAGACAGGCAAGCAGACAGGCAATGCATGGCAGGGCAAAGCTGACAGCGAGATTCCAGCACAATTCAGACCCTTAAACCTCTGTACCGCTGGGCTGCCGGGGCTACTTAAGGCTGGGGCCATTTAGGGAGCAGAGAGCACAAATTTGCGCACCACTCCTGGCTCCGATGCCCCAGTGCTGTACTTCCGCGCAGTCCGTGAGTCTGTTGCAATAATTGCTGCCCGCTGTGCACTCCACTGTACCTGCCGTGCAAGGCTACGCGGCCTGCGCAGCCTCAAGGAGCTCCCGCACCTCAGCAAGGCAGACAACGTCACTTCCACTTGCTTCCTTTGTGCTATCTTGTAATTAATTTTGTGCTACACATTTCACAACATCAAATACAGCGCGGGTGACTGAAATAGGTAGATAACTTACAGGGCCGGCTTTAGCACTGGTGGCGCCCTGTGTGATAATGTCTGTTGGCGCCCCTCAATGACCACCTCTGCCACAGATTCCCTCACTACCACCATTTAACAGTGCCCTTCAAGTCTCCATAACCACTGTCTCTCAGATTTATTTAGTTTGATAGTGCCATTCATACACGTTTAAGGTGTCAGAACACTTTACATCACACACATTGCACAGAGACAATCATACATGAGTAAATAAGTGTATAGGAAATGTTCCATAAGACAGAGGCGTACAAGGAGCAGGAGTCACATGTCATCCATTCTGGTAGGCAAGTATACGTTGAGTCCCTGGTTTGGTAAAACACAAATTCAGAACTTAAAATATAACACCATTGTTAGGGGTTTTCTTTAATAATAATAATTAATTTCTACCTAAATGAACCCTTTTTGCAATATTAGGATAACAAAAGACTGGGTAAAAAAACACATAGCTCCAATATATTCCTTTCAGTTTGCATGCAGCTCTTTGATGACAGTTAATATGTAAGATTTTAAGGTATAAACTGCAATAACAAAAGGATCTCTCTGACAAAAGCGGTAACCCATTGACCAATTTATTTTATATGCACTTTGTGATCTGAATGGGACACGTTCTTTGCAGCAGGCATGTTAACCCTCTGCACTAGGAGTCAACATTTCTTAGACAAAGCTCCGGTTCCTCCCCGGGAAGAACATTATTCAAATGAGTACTCTTGACGTTTTTATTGCTGGGACTAGGAACGCAGCATAAGGTGCTTTTAGAACAATTAACATTGCGCCCCCCACCCCAAGTCAGTTCCCGGTGCGATGGCACCGAACGCACCGCCCTGGAGCCGGCCCTGATAATTACAACAATTCTTGCGCTCTGGGTGTGACGTACTTGCTATCTTAATTAAAAGTGCTTTGGTTGGGGGGGGGCGTGGCTTGAGCCCGAGGAAGATGGCGGCATTCCTGTGACTCGCTTGAGGTGACGGGGCTTTCTGAGGGATTTTCTGGCTTTACCGGAGACTTGAAGGTCTGCAAAACTGCATAATTTATGGTCGGAATGTAAGAGCCTCTAAATGGAAGTATTTTCGTCTTCTTTCTGCTCACAGCTGAGGTATCTGTGACAGCTGCTTAACTGCCGCTTGTGCACTGGGAGAGCCCGGTTTCCTTTCAGTTTGCATTTTCACTGGCAGCATAGATTTCTGGAGGTTAACAAATTGAACTAACATGAGAAGAACTCTAAAGTTAAATTCTGCAGTGATTTATTGCCTCACTTTGCCTTGCAATGCCCTTTCTGTGAAACACATGGCTTCCTGACTAACTGAATGAGAACTGTGGCTTCAAAGCAGTCTGCACACTGAGGAGATTATTTCCATCTCACTCTGAATTTCTTCAGAAAGGAGCAATGTTTTATTCATTTACTGACCCCGGTTCACTGATTATGGATGTTTCACACTAGAAGTCATATTGAAAAGTGAATTTGGACATTACTCCCTTGCGCTTGTATTAACAGGCTTTAGATAGGCATTTCAGCAACCTTGTTCCTGTGTTGCTAATATGTGTATGTGCAAATATCTGCATTTCTTAGCTGTGTTTCTCTCAGAACCTACAATGTTATACGAGTGTACCACGAGATTCTTTATTTAAAGTGGCTTTATTGGATGTGGTATTAAGCTAAGCATGTGGTATGGTTTGCTTGGGCATAGACACACTCTTGTAATGTATTGTGGTGACTTACATTTCATACATATATTCTATTCCATTTAAGCATACAGATATCACTTTTATATTTCACTTCATGCTTATTGGTAAATGTATATTTTGATATTCTGTCATGCGCCAAATGCACAAAAATTCTGTTACAGTGTGCCTTGCCCACTATTATTAGGTGGAATTGCGCACGTAAGTTATACCTTGCAGTTTTACATTACCTTGTCTGTATAGGTTTTAACTCTCCCCATTGCATGGGTAGGTTAAAAAAAGTATCTTCATCGCAAATATCTTCACATCGTAGATTTATTGTCCATTCAAAGTCACGTGTGAACTTCATTAAAATGGAGGACTCCCAAACATCGACGCCCAAAATAGCTGCTTCTTCGAATACGACAAATGGCTCCTCTTCTCTTACTAAAATGACAACTAAACGCCTTAAACAAAATCCACCCTCTCCACCCAAGCCTTCTTCGTCTGTCTCCATGGATCTCCTTCTGGAGGAAATTCGAGCTCTGCGGCCATTTGTTGAAGAGACAAATTCTAAAATACAAATCTTAACCGATGGCTGGGAAAAATTGGAAGAAAGAGTCCCCAAGGTTGAACATAATGTTGAAACTCTCAGTGCATGTTACAACAAAGTAGACATCTTTCATTCCCAGATTACATCCTTGCAAAAACAGGTTGAAAGCCTTGAAAATAGAAACAGACGCAACAACCTTCGCATTTATGGATTATCGGAAGGCACGGAGGGATCGGAGCCCATCTCCTTCTTTCAAAAATTTCTACAGACAGTACTAAATCTACCGGAGGGCACTACTCTCAATATACAACGTGCTCATAGACTGGGCCCACTGCATTCAACACCCTCAAGCACGAAAAGACCAAGAGGAGTTATATTGTATTTCCTTGAGTATACGGACCTCCTTAAAGTGCTTTCCGCAGTTAGGCTCCTGAAGCGTATTTCATTTTCAGGTCATCAACTGTTCTTCTCGCAAGACTACGCCAAATCCACAGCAGATAGACGCAAAGAATTCCTCAATATGCATCCAGCGTTGCGTTCAATTGGAGCTCGTTTCGGATTGCTTCATCCTTGCTTGTTTAAAGTCACTCTCAACAATAACACCACAACTTATGAGGACCCAACAAAGCTGAAGAGTTTCCTCAATGCACAATGCCCAGAAAAGATGGACATTTCCAGCTCTCGCTTTAAATAGTTTTTCGTCTGGAATATATTTGAATAGGGATTAAATCCTCAGTGTGCTGTTTTAACTATAGAAGTTTAATATACCTTTTGCCATGGTATAATGGTTTGTTTGATCTCATGAATCTCTAAATAGCTCTTCTTCTGTTATATATCGGAATAGGGTTTAGCTTTTCAGTATGTTGTTTTACTTACAGAATTCTAGAATGGATTTTGTCATGGTATAATGGTCTGTTTGTTCTCATTATCTTCTTCCATTTCACATTATGACCTCATAATGTGTCGTGACATATTCCATCCTGTTTTTATTAACTATTTGTTGTTTCTTTTTACACAGGACCTAACCTCATGTGCTTGACCTTTTAGTTTTGAATGTTGTTTACATCCCGAAGTCTTCCCCGCCTTACCTCATGGAGTCTGGGTACGTCATCATTCCATGTGGTCTCCCCCCCCCATCCTTCCATTGTTTTGACTTCTTTGTGGATATGATCCTTTTTTAGGTCTCGGCTGCGAAGGCTGCGCTTGCGCAGTCTCGCTCCGAGATTTAATGACTTGGAGAAGAGGGGCTTGAACCCGCCCCTCTTCTCCCCTGTTCTCCATTGGCTGGCCTCTTGAATGCTGGCCAGCCATTGGAGAAGAGGTCAGTCATTCCTATTAGGCCCCGTCCTTTTTCGGATCGGGGGGCGTGTTTTTTGCGAGAAGTCTCAGGGAGGAGACAACAGCAAAACACGCCCCCGAATCCGAAAAGGACGCTGCGTTTCTCCGAGGCATTTCTGCTCTGCTTCGGAGAAAGGCGGTGGTGTCTTCCGGTGCCCTCGGCTTGTTCCAGACCGTATCTGCAGCCTCTGCTCAGTCCGCCCTTTCTCGAGACTGCACAACCCCTGTGGTAGGGTTCTCCATACCCTGTGTACTAGGTGTTCTTCGCCCGTACAAGAGTTTAAACACAAACTTCAGCATCCTATTTGTAAACCTCCATCACGCTGTCCTGGGTGGCCTGCGACTGGGGTTGCCGTTGCTCTTTAGGGTGTATTGCTACTCGTTTGTCTGCTTGCTACCTGTTGAATACCGAGTGAGCAGCAGGCTGGATTGGCTGACAGTTGTATTTTCCCGTTTGTTTTTGTATCTCCCGTGCCTACCGCTACCTGTTGAACACAGCGTTCCAACCCTCTGTGCACTGAGCAGCAGGGACCCCCTCCCATGAGCGATCCTACTGCCTCCGCTGTTTGTTTACCTTCCAGGGCACTCGATAACGCTACCATGTGGTGGGGAGGGGGGGTGGGGGTCTTGTCCTACTATGGGGTTTCCTCCGACACTTTGCTTGGGAGTGCCCCCGAATGATATCGCCATGCTCCTTTTCCACCGTCTTTCTGTGTAGCGTAGGTCATGTTGAATTAGTGTGTAGCGCCGGGTGTACTCTGAACTCTCCAGCTGTAACTGCTGCACTGCCCGAGGGAGGGGAGGAGGAACAGCAGCTTTCTTTCATACACACGCTGCCATTCTTTCTCGCTGTCTGGTAAGTGGCAGCTAAGCTACACGGCGATCTCTACCTGCCTTCGGTTAATTCGCCCGAAAAGTAAAACCATATACATTTTTAGTAACCTTTACTGTCTGGCTGTCACTATATTCAGTGATTCCAGGATTACAGCCTCAAAAGTAATGCTGTTGAAATCCATAGTGAAACTAACTGTGTATTTTCGCCGTGTGATTTATTGGCAGCCGCCCGTAGCTCTTAGCGATAAGGCGAGCAATGAATGTCTGTAGCCGTGGACTGCCCAGAGTGGGGCTGCAGGAATTCGTGTCTCAGTTGCAGTATCAGAGACCTTTAGGTTGAATTGGACGTGGGCGCCCCAAGAGCCATTTCCATCCGCATTTCAAACTTTAAACTGATTGTTTTGTTTCACGTGTCTAGATGGTCAGTGCAGCAGTCTCTGACTGATAACAGTAGATAGGATTGCGCATTACGATCTAGCGGCATATTTAGAATTTTAACTTAATCACCCTCTTCTAAATGTCATGGGTTCATAAAATATTTCTGGAATAGAAGAAATTTCTGTTTTTGTGTGTGGGGGAAAGGGCTTAAATGGTTATTGCCCTCCACAGATACGCTCATGACAGTGTACATGTGCAAATTGTTTAATGCGTTCAACTTTACTTCATAATTTATATTTGAGACATTAGAGGACATCTGCTCCGAAGTGCTCCTAACATTACATTTTGCACATTGAATAAAGTCCACCGACGTTTGTTTAGGTATTACAAGAGGATACCCGAATATTCCTATTTATGGAGGGGTTTATTGCTCCTTCCAGTAAGAATGTGCCATGGCGCACGACCTAAAGACACCCCAGAGGCCCATAAAATGATACATGTGTGGTAAATATTTCATTACCGGTACTATTTTTTTATGCGGTAAAGTCTAGTAAGAATAACTCAGTAAATATAAGAGGCAGAATCCGTGGTATTAGAGGTTCTAAAAGGCTTTATTCCTCTATAAAGGAATTACAGTTCGAACTGTAGGCTTCAAATTCCATCACCACGAAGGTTCAGGAAGGGAAGGCAATACATTATTGACAAGTAATGATATTTATATGAAAAGTATTACATTAAGACAGATGCAAGAGGCGTAACAGCTGATAATACAGATAATGATACACATACGTAATGAAAAAAGGCGTAAACATAGGCGTAACTAAATACGTCATTAAACATGATGTCACAGGTGGGTGGATCCATAAGAGAATCCTGCAATGTCAGCAGAAATACTTGGCAGAGATGCACGCGCAGCCGCATGACGTGTGATTGACGTGCAACTAGAGGGTGAAGGAGACTTGACATTTAGCTCTACATGTGGAGACAGAAGTCTGAGGGGTCATGTCAACCTAATCCCAAATCATATCTAATATCTTATGTTTAAAGAACTGTATTATCCAAAAGGAAAGGTCTCTCGGACGGAATCTATTCTATACTGACTGTTAGTGTGTGTACAAGCGTCTAAATGTCTACATGAGATGCGAGGGGGCAGGAATCTTCCATGGTAACAGGGGCTATGAATTACTTGCATGAGGACAGTGAGGCCTGGCCCTTTGCACGGTAGCTGGAAGAATGTTTACCTAAACTACTAGACAGGAATGCATCGGATGAGGAGCGGAGCAGATAATCTTGAAGGTGAAATACAGTTTTTGGCAGGCAACAGGCTGGATCAGGCACCGTTAGCCGCGCAGGGAGTAGGACAAAGTTCATGGATACAGATGCAGGCTCGGACTGGAGCTTTCAGAGGCAGAAGGCAGGAAAAGGCTTGATGGCAGAATTCAGGGCCTACTCGCCTGAATCTGTAAAATGTGGAAAGTGAACCACATAAAGTCGGTGGCCTTTCATACTTAGGAATGGAATATCTGACCCATTCATGGCGGATCTGAAAGAGGACATGTTGACGGTGGACGCACATGTATTTGCGTCTTCATAACTGGAACTGGAGGGAACATACATGTACTTATAGCACGCACATGGAGCCGTTGGGGTCTACGATAGGGGACATAACTGATCACAAAATTCATATTTCCTCATTCCCTCCTTGTCCCCTACGGACCCTCAGGAGATTTCGATCTTCATCAATCCATCGATCTGTTCATATAGCATCATTTGTTCTTCTTTCTTCTTCCGGGATCTTGAACGAAAACTTGGATGCGGGATACACGATGTGGCACACAGACCACAAATCGCTGGCCCACATTGTAGACATAAGCAGCAACTGAATAGTATGAGAAAGCCAATACCTAGGAAGGATAGGATCCTCCATCCCCAGGCTGACAACACGCTCCAGAACCAACCGGACCAAGTCCAGGTGCCTGGACTCTGGTGTATCTGGCTTATAATCTTATGAAGGCGAGTTATGGCTTTATATACTGACGGCGAGTTTTCTGGTATGAAAACACAGCAACTTGATCCGATGACCCTACAAGCTCCGCCCCTATCGGCCAGGATGACGTCAAGGACAAGACGATTTTGAAGCACAACAATCCGCATAGCAGACTGCTCTTCTGTTAAATTGCCTAAGGCGGAAGTAGTCTCGTTCACTACTGCTTCAAGGGTTCTAGTTAATCTACGTATCACCTTACTATTAGTGACTGTACCTATATAGGGAAAGAAACCTTTATTGAAATCTGTGTATTGCTCCCATGCCGTTTCAGTGTAATCGACAATCGGGAGATCTCTCTGCTGTCTATTGTGTACTAAATGGGTATTTCTGTGATAATCAGGAGGGGCTAGGAAAACAGGTGGCAGAAGGAATGCTATGTAACAGGTACCATCCCAATCTAGAGGTAGACGTATATATGCGGTCTGGCCACATATGAAGTAGGAATGACGGGAAGCTCTAAATGTAGACTTGCCTTGATCACTGAATTTTATTACAATGGTGCATTTACTATGGCCCATGTGTATGGAACCATTCTTTCTTACACATAATTCCCCTTTAACTGGGAATACTGACATAGCGGGCAAGATTGGCGTAGCTTCGGATTCAACATTCAGAATCAGGAGGTTAAGTGTAAAATTACCTAATCCATATACTTCATTTTCTAGATCAGTTCCTATTCTTTTGGGAAGTCCCTCCTTGTTAGGGTAGCAGACTTTAAGCAAAACTAGGTTCAGGTTTCCCCATACCCAGTTGTCTTGATAAACTACGGGATTTGAATCTAGGGAATTAATCAAACTAAACCATGCTCCACAGGAGCCATTGTGTGTGAACGGATACGGAAAGAGGGGCAAAACTCCCTTATAGTTCTGATAGGGAGGGAGTCGGCCACATATCCAACAATTGGTAGCATTGCTGGTCTGATGGGAATGATGTAACATACTAATAAAAGTGTTGTTGCGCAGCGCAAATCTATAAGACAACTCATGCGGAGGTAATTCGCTAAAAGAATGTTCTGCGGTAACATTGTAAGCATGCTTAGAAATAGGGTAATACATATGTAACAATACACTAGAAATGATGATCAAAAGACTTAGAAAAAACAAAATTAATAATGTAACTGTGCAGTGACTACGAAGCGATTTACAGTACGCATGTTTTTTAAGCTTTATCTGTCTATTTCTCTCTCTATTTCGGTCTAGAGGATACATGTCAGAGACAAATTCAACCGATTCACCTTGGAGAGGACTTAAACAATCAAATTGTCTGACTTGCTAGACCTTAATTTCAGTTTATAGAGTTCATTTTTTGTCTGTTCAACCAAGGGGAGCTTTGAGTCTGTCTGTGAGGGAATGCAGGGCTGAGTGTTCACATCGGACGGTAGTCCATAAAATTTCTTGATATGACTCGAGTGCAACCACCCTTTACGTCCCTCAACCTTCACGGCTGTCCTTGTTGTCAGCAAGACGAGTTTGGGCGATTTCCACCTGGGCTCCAACTGGGTCTTCCGGTCGAAGTTCCTCACAAGAACCAGATCACCTGGAACCACGTCATGGGGCTTCACCTCAGTGTTATCGGGAAAAGCTGCAGCTACCTGTGAACGACAAGATTGTAGTGCAGACATCAAGGAAGCCAGGTAATCTGTCAGCATATTACAGTCAACATCAGTGATTTTACGAGGTATAGGCGTCCCCCACATATTTGGTGGTCTACCGAAGATCACCTCGTACGGGGATAGCCCTGTTCGAGAATGTGCTACCATTCTCATGTAAAAGAGCGCAACTGGTAAGGCTACTATCCAATCGACACCTTTTTCTCTACATATTTTGGACAATCTGATTTTCAGAGTTTGATTATGACGTTCCACAAGACCTGCTGCCTCGGAATGTCGAACACAGTGGAATTTCCATTGGTAACCTAACAGAAGTGAAACGTGTTTCATTAGTTCGGATGAGAATGGCTGGCCGTTATCTGAGTACACGACACGTGGTAAACCGAATCGTGGGAAGAATTCTCGAACTAGCTGTTTGGCAGTAGTCGGGGCAGTGTAATCTGAAACCGGGTAGGCTTCTGTCCAACGGGAAAGAGCACAGACAACTACGAGAACATATTTGAATCCTCGACATCGTTCCATCTGGATATAATCCATCTGGAGGACTTCAAAAGCATGATCGGGAGGTTGAAATCCACCCTGCTCTACGGGGATGCTTTTACCTGGATTAAACTGACAACATATCATACAGGTACGTACTTTCTGTTTGGCTGCTGCTCGCAAGTGTTTGTTGAACCAAATGTGTTGAATACTGTCTAGCATAGCTTTTTCTCCTAGGTGCGCTGGACTATGTATTGTGTTAATGATGACTTGAACCATGGAATCGGGAAGAAACCATATAGATTTTCCCTTCGTCATCCATCCTTGATCCGTTTGGATCCCTCCTAATTCAGTCCATTTCTTTATTTCTTCTGGTGTAGCATGTGTCTGTATGTCAATTACATCAAGGGCGGGATCCTTAACTGTCATGCAATGTGTTGGTGTCGGAACTATTGTCTTTGTCGTGTCAGTTGTATGGGTCTGATTCTGAGCAGTCTGTTTAGCTGTTCTGTCAGCTAGGTCATTACCCTGAGAAATGATATCGGTAACTTTTGTATGGGCTTTGCATTTCATAATCGATATTGCAATAGGTAGATGAATCGCGTCTAATAGGGCTTGAATGAGGGGTCCGTGTTGGATGTGGGCACCGTGAGAAGTTAAATAACCTCTCTCTCGCCACAGTACGCCGAAGTCATGGACGACTCCGAATGCATAACGTGAATCTGTGTATATGTTGACTTTCTTATTTTTGGCTTGAATACAGGCTTGTGTCAGAGCGATGAGCTCTGCTGCTTGAGCTGACAAAGTGTTAATACAATTTGTTTCAATGACTTCAGTGTCTGTTGTGACTGCGTAAGCGGCCACTAACTCTCCTGTACTTGTTCTCATACATGAACCATCTACATACAATGTCAGGTCTGGATCTGATAAAGGGATGTCTGTCAAGTCTTGTCTGGGTTTCGTCGTGATGGTGATGACTTCAATACAATCATGTGCTAATGGATCTGTTCCATTTACGGGCAAAAGTGTGGCAGGATTTAACGTATTACAACGTCTGATTTCTATATGTGGCTGAAACAATGTTAATTCATAACCGGTGAGTCTTGCTATAGTCAAGTGTTGTGTTTGTGTGCGGTTCAAGAGAACCTCTACTGCGTGTGGTACTTGTACTGTCAATTGATGTCCTAACACTATGGCATCGCTTTGTCTGATTGCTAAAGCTGTTGCTGCCACTGATTTCAGGCACGCAGGAAGAGCCTGAGCTACTGGATCTAATGTACTAGAGAAATAAGCACATGGTTTGTGTGATCCTGCTTGTTCCTGAGTGAGTACTGACAAGGCAGTACCTTCGCGTTCTGTAACAAAGAGTGTAAAAGGCTTACTGTAACATGGTGTTGCTAAAACAGGTGCTTGGCATAAAGCTTTCTTTAAGCTTTCAAAGGCATGTGTATGTTCTTGAGTCCAAGGGAGGACAGTCGATGTGGCTGCCTCCTGTGTTGTCAACTGGATGAGTGGTTTTGCTAGAAATGCATATTGAGGGATCCACTGCCTACAGTATGAAGTGAGACCTATAAAAGCCCGCACCTCCTTTTGTGTCTTTGGTGGTGACATGTTAGCAATTAACTGGATGCGGTCGGGTGTAAGCTGTCTTCCCTCCTTGGACAGCGAGTGCCCAAGGTAAACAACTTGCTGGACACAGAATTGCAGCTTAGAAGGGGACACCTTGTGCCCCTTGTCGGCCAGAAATCTTAAAACCGTCAGTGACGCTTTTTCACATTCAGGTTCGCTTCGGGCGGTGATCAGCAGATCATCGACATATTGAAGCAAGGCAGTGTTAACTGGCATGTGGATACTGTCAAGTTCTTGTTTCAGTGCTTGGCTATAGATGCTGGGGCTTTCTGTAAATCCTTGAGGTGCGCGTGTGAATTTAAAACTTCGTCCATTCAAACTGAATCCGAACAAATATTGACTTTCCGGATCTATTGGGACGCTAAAGAAGGCATTCTTGAGATCAATTACAGTGAAGAACGTTGCTTCTGAGTCAATAGCTGTTAGTAATGAAGAGATATCTGGGACCACAGGGTATTGTGGTACAATACATTTATTTAATTCGCGCAGATCAATAACTAATCGATATACTGGTGATGCTTTTGGATCCGTTCTTTTAAGAATCGGAATTATCGGGGAATTACATACATTGGAGTCGGTTTCTACAACCACTCCTTGTGCAATGAGCTCGTCAATGATTTGCAGCAAAGCCACAACAGCATCTGGTGGTAACTTGTATTGTCGCATTCGTGGTAGTACTACTCCTGTTTTTAGTGTGACTCGATATGGTGTAATGTTCATGCAACCAACATCAGTTGGGCCTTGTGCCCATAGATGTGTAGGTAAATTCTGCAGCCGGTGATCCATGTCTCTGGACACGTAGTGACCTTTGAAATCACGTAAAAATAATCGTACTCCTTCCGGAGAACAACATATTATAGCTCCTAGAGCTTTCAATGTTTTTATACCTAACAAGTTTTCTGGACATGATTTAGTAAGCAATAAATCTGTGGTTCGTGTCAATGGACCAACCGTAAGTGGAAGGGGTTGCGTTACTTCATTAATGATAGGCTTTCCTGAGAATCCAAGGGAAATATTCTGTGAGCCTGAGAGGGGTGCCCCCGGAACTTCACTGCGTCGTATAGTTGTTCTGCTTGCCCCTGTATCAAGTAAAAACTTTCTGTCTTCCCCTAATAGTTCACTATGTACATAAGGTCCCTCTTGATCTACAGGAACCTCGATAAGGGGTAAGCCAACTTCCCTCTCTAGGCTATTTCATGTGTATCGCTGATAATCGGGATAGTCATTTTGTGCATACTGGTACATCTGTTGCGTTGTTGCTTGTGTGGCAGCAATAGGCTGCGCTTGTGGTAGTGCTACGGTCTGTTGTAGAGCTGCCTGTTGCGGAGCTAGTTGTTGCGGAGCTGACCTAGGTTGTGCATGCTGAGGGATTTGTTGTTGATTCTGATCCTGTCTAGGTGGACGTGGTCTTTCCTGGGTTCTACCTGTGGCAATATTATGTTTCAGGACTGGACAATCGTGTATATAATGACCTTGTTGTTTACAATAGTTGCATGTCCCTTTCGTCGGACCTGCGGAATCACCTTTTTTATGACCATCAGCTGGAACTGACTGGGCAACAAGCATTTTCATTTTCGTATCTTTCATACGTCTTTGTTCATGTTCTTGTTCTTCTCTAATTCTATTGTGGTGATATTGTAACATCTGTAACATCTGTGACGGGGTGTTACCTTGCCAGGTACTCTCAAATTTCAATACTCTATTCTTAACTTGCGGCAGGGAATTTTCAACTAATTTTGTCACAAACAGATGTGGATATGACTCGCTACTTGCTTTTATGCCACTATTGATACCAAAACATTTTTCAAATCGGGAATAGAAATCACTAGTGTCTTCATCTTGCTTTTGTTTACAGGCTGAGATTGCACCCCAGTCCTCCTTTTTCGTAGTTAATAAACGTGGCAGTACCTGTACTAGTAATCCTGGTAGTGCTGTAGTCTTTTCCCCAAGCCCTGATCCTGCAGCTCGGGCCTTTTCTTCGTTTTCTAATGCTGTCCAATCTATCTTTTGGTCTCCCACCTCCCATTCCTTTTCTTTGAGTTTCTCGTAAACACCGGCAGGCATTAACACTTTCAATATTTTCATAATGTCGGGGTAGGTATACTCTCCCATGAGCAACATGTCTTTTATCTCACGGTGGAAACCTGCTGGATCCTTGTCATGGCTGGGTACTACTTTCTTCATTTCTAATAATTCAATTTTAGTTATAGGCGTGTACACAAACACGCGTGTAGAGTTATTATCTTCACCTCTGATTGGGTGTACTTCGCGTAACGGATTCTGTCTATCTATGTGATACATTTTTCTTCCCTTAGTGGGACATGTCTGTCGTACCTCCTGTAGCACCATCTGAGGTGCTGAGCAAGAAAGGATTTGTTGGATGTAAGATAGAAATTGTAGATGCGGGAAAAACGGTAGAAACGGACGGACCTGTGGGAATGGGCGTAGGAGTTTGTTGTTGCGGGGATACAGACGGATGATCTTGGTGTTGAGCACCATCGGTGGGCGGTGCGTGTGGCGGAGCATTAGCATATTCAGGAGCTACATCATCTAAATAGGAAGAAAGGAAAATATCTTTTGCTGTTTTGGGATGTGCTTTTATCGGGAGCAATGGGGGTGTCAAGTTTTTCGGTATTTCCGGGGTGGCCTGAGGTAACCCTTCGGCCAAAAGAGGATACATACCATTCATAAGAGTGTTTCGTTGTCTGTCTACTTGTTCTGCTTTTACTCGGGTACCTTCCTCAATTAATAAATTTTCTCGGGTTTTATTCGAATTCTCCCTACCTTTCTCTTCTTGTCTGAGCGCTTTTTCTGTACGTCTATATGATTCTTTACGCCATAATTCAATGGCATCTTTCTGTGACTGTCTGGCTTTCTTTTTCCATAATTCTTCTTCTACTCTCATGATGCAATCTGCATCCCAGGTCCCCGCTGCGGGCCACCTCTGACTTTCTGGCAACTCTTTGGTGTAGTCCACCCATAAATCAAGAAATAACACGGCATCTAGGCCATGCTTATGATACATAAAGTATCCTGGAGTGTCCCTAGGTGGAATGGGAACAGCTTCTTCGAGTACCCCTTTTCTGGTTTTGATCTGTCTTAGTTTTGAAAAGAGCGGCATTTTTAGACCTTATTACTTGAACACACTTAATACAATAAACACAATAATGAACAATCATTCACACCACAATATGTAGAACGTATTAAAACATTTAACATTTAACAGTTTTAACGAACGATGATAACTAATAGAAAACTAGTTACTTGACATAATACTGACACTAGATAATACTAAATTATATGCAAGACATACTAGATATACTGCTAAACAGTACAGATACACTGCTAAAACAGTGCAGACCGGATTTGTGTACCCAAACCCGTCTTGACCGGCACAACCTATGTGCACGTTTAAATGCCTCCCCGGCAATGGTACTCACCGGGTAGCGCGGAACGGAAGGCCTCGGAGCTGAACTGAAACTGGACCGGACTGGACTCGACTCGACTGGACTCGGAACTTCGGAACCTGGTGGGCCTCTGTATACCTCGGATCTTGCTCTCTCAGCTAGGCTCTGGTCGGGATACTTCGCACTTCTCACCGCCTCGTCTGGGTGTTGATCGCAGCCTCAGTCGCCCCCGCTTGGCCGGAGGGAGATACAGGAAATCCTGCAGGTACGCGTTTTTGTCCGTTCAGCTGTGGCAGGAGACCGGGCCTGCAACGCACCTCCGGCGCGTGAGATGAGAAAGTGTCCCTGTTCGGGCGCCAATTTATGTGGTAAATATTTCATTACCGGTACTATTTTTTTATGCGGTAAAGTCTAGTAAGAATAACTCAGTAAATATAAGAGGCAGAATCCGTGGTATTAGAGGTTCTAAAAGGCTTTATTCCTCTATAAAGGAATTACAGTTCGAACTGTAGGCTTCAAATTCCATCACCACGAAGGTTCAGGAAGGGAAGGCAATACATTATTGACAAGTAATGATATTTATATGAAAAGTATTACATTAAGACAGATGCAAGAGGCGTAACAGCTGATAATACAGATAATGATACACATACGTAATGAAAAAAGGCGTAAACATAGGCGTAACTAAATACGTCATTAAACATGATGTCACAGGTGGGTGGATCCATAAGAGAATCCTGCAATGTCAGCAGAAATACTTGGCAGAGATGCACGCGCAGCCACATGACGTGTGATTGACGTGCAACTAGAGGGTGAAGGAGACTTGACATTTAGCTCTACATGTGGAGACAGAAGTCTGAGGGGTCATGTCAACCTAATCCCAAATCATATCTAATATCTTATGTTTAAAGAACTGTATTATCCAAAAGGAAAGGTCTCTCGGACGGAATCTATTCTATACTGACTGTTAGTGTGTGTACAAGCGTCTAAATGTCTACATGAGATGCGAGGGGGCAGGAATCTTCCATGGTAACAGGGGCTATGAATTACTTGCATGAGGACAGTGAGGCCTGGCCCTTTGCACGGTAGCTGGAAGAATGTTTACCTAAACTACTAGACAGGAATGCATCGGATGAGGAGCGGAGCAGATAATCTTGAAGGTGAAATACAGTTTTTGGCAGGCAACAGGCTGGATCAGGCACCGTTAGCCGCGCAGGGAGTAGGACAAAGTTCATGGATACAGATGCAGGCTCGGACTGGAGCTTTCAGAGGCAGAAGGCAGGAAAAGGCTTGATGGCAGAATTCAGGGCCTACTCGCCTGAATCTGTAAAATGTGGAAAGTGAACCACATAAAGTCGGTGGCCTTTCATACTTAGGAATGGAATATCTGACCCATTCATGGCGGATCTGAAAGAGGACATGTTGACGGTGGACGCACATGTATTTGCGTCTTCATAACTGGAACTGGAGGGAACATACATGTACTTATAGCACGCACATGGAGCCGTTGGGGTCTACGATAGGGGACATAACTGATCACAAAATTCATATTTCCTCACATGTCGCGGGTAATGCAATCGCGTTTCTGCATTGATGGATGGCCTTGTTTCGAGGCCAGACAAACCGAACGAGCACTTAGGACCAGCAATCGTAAAACCTACTAATGAATCGGAGAACTCGGATATGTACTCCCAGCTTCCTAAGGCCTCATGTAAATCATGGTTTCCACAATAGAACGGTTTCTTGCTCTTTTCAAATACTATTTTATTGATCCGCCATTACCTTCAGATGCGCTGTTCACATGGGAAGATGGACAGCCCCTATGATAGGGTTGACCATTTATGTCATTTGTGTGACATATCAATTGCGTTTTCAACGTTTTGTTACTGATTTTATAAAAAAACTTAGCTGCTTACCTTTTTGATATGTCGTCTATATATTCCAGTACAGTGCTATCTCCCCGTATTAAATATACATGTTCAAATTGGTCACGGAATTGGAACTATTTTCAAATTCTTTTATCCTACTGTGCTCTGAACGATCGATCTTGGGCTGTAATCTTGCTTTTAAAATGAATATTTCACTTAGACTAATGAGAGATGGATAGGCACTCGAAGAGCCTTGTTTAACTATAGCCATACCTTACTGACAGTTTAAAACCCTTGGAAAGCTGTTAACATACTTTCTAGGGCTGCAGCCATTTACATTTTTCTATACATACTAGCAGAGTGTCCATGGAGTGTATGAACATGGGCATGGTAATGGACAGGGCCATAGGCATACCATTTGTTACCACCTGCTGGTAGTACCCAGTACTGGCAAAAGTGGTAGAAAGTATATCATGTTCCCCCAATTTGAGCACCTCCGACCTGTTTTTGAAAGTAAACCCAGCCAGCTGTGGCAGCAATGTGGAGCACAGGTTATGTGTACCCTAAACACCTAAATAAGGCCAGACAGAATGGTTTTATCCTTCAGGGGCGTTTAGTTGATATTTCGATTGGTGTGATCTTTTTTAATTTTGAATAGTTGTTAGTTACTGGAATTTCAGAAAACCTATATATATTGCGGCTGTATTTTTTTCCTTCAACACCATTTTCCTTTACTGTTGTTATATGATTGCAGTACTGTTATTTATCATGTAATGAGACGTCTTATTAATTATTAAACTGTAAAATCCTGTGGTCCTCTACTACACCCATGTAAGTGTACACACCGCTGTTGTGGTAAATGCATTGTTGTATGTTTTTCCATGATTTTCATGCACATGTGTGCATGCATGCATTATTGTTAATTGATTTGGCACACGCGATACACAAACGATCAGTGGTGATTACAGCCAATGGTCAGTAAGCTAGGAAGCTGTTGGGATCCATACTGACAGGACTTGCCTCAGTGTGTGTGTATGTTTGTATAAGCGTGCATGCATATGTGCGTATATGTATGTATATATGTGTGTATGTATATATATATATCTCCCTCTTACAAACGTTCTTTGCTTTGTGGACCTTCTTCACTCATTACATTTGGCAACGCATAGGTGTTTTTTTTATCGACCCACCGACTTTTCGGCATACCACGATCCTCACCTCAAATTCCTTGCAATGCAGTTGCCATCAGAGGCTTATCGTTGCTGCCTGTACTGCAACGTCTGCTCCTTGCGCAAGTCCAGACATAGGAATTTACTGTGGGCCAAATGCAAAGTTTTTGGGGATGCGGCTGTTGGTGTGCACAGAGGCGCGTCGCTTGTTTGGCTCATGCACACTTTACTGAGCCTCTTGGTGAGCGCGCCTTTCTATTGGCTCTTGCGCGCAGCCTTTTTATACCAAGCCTCGCTTTCATCTGTTTTCTCTACGTCACTCGGCGGCCATCTTACATTGGGCTTGCAGTTTAAAAGTCAGTATAGAAGCAATGACATGACTGTGTTTTTACGTGGAAACCATATTTAGTGTATATCTTCATCGACAGCTGCGGCATTCACAGTTCCTCACAGTTTTATGCAGGTAGCTGCCCATTTTATCGATCCGAGTCCTTACTCGGACACTTATGCACATTTGAAGCGACAGACAGCCGCCATACTGGCCAGCCGGTTGCTTGAACATGCCCACCGCGCTCCCGGAACTACTCTACGTTTTTATAAAAAAAAGAAATACAGTTTACTCTTTTAGAAGAACTACGCTGACTCAGCAATTTTTTTTGAGTTTGGGGTGTCTAAAGGTAATATACAGATACAACTTTAAATGTAACCTAATGAATGCAGACAGGACAAGTCGTAAACAGCAATTACCTCTGTTTTCCGACTTGTGCCGTCAAAAGTTCTTTCATGAGCCTGCTGGACTACTCTGTGTGACGTCTATGTTCTAGGAGGAAGTAACCCTGTATTCTCCAGTGTTGAAATTTAAGGGTTACAGGCAGGGCTTTAAGTGGGATGAAAGATTGGGCGTGGGGGTGGGTCTCAAAGGGGCGTTGTCAATGTAATTAAGGGCGTGGCTTAAAACACGTAAGCTAAACAGCTGTGCTTAGAATAGTGTGCCGCCCAACTTGCATTTTGATGATTTATTGCTAATCTCGTCACAGGTGCTGGAAGGTTTGTGGAAGCCACTGTGTGTGTGGCTCTGTGTGTGTGGCTCTGTGTGTGTGGCTCTATGCGTGGTGGCTCTGTCTGTGTGTGGGTAACTGTGTGTGTAGGTGGCTCTGTGGGTGGCTCTATTTGTGTGTGGGTTGCTTTATGTGAGTGGCTCTGTGTGTGTGGCTCTGTGTGTGGGTGGCTGTGTGTGTGTGGCTCTGTGTGTGAGTGCAAATGCAAAAGGTCTCGCATTTGAGAGTGATTAAGCTATTGACATTGTAAATAACAATGCCGTTTCTTTAAATGTTTTAAAAACAAAAACATAAACAAAAATAATATCATGAGCAATGCCAATAGCTCTAACTTTACCAATGCCGAGACCATTGCATTGTAAATGCTTGTCTTATATTCTTCTTTACAGCTCTCACCCCTTCTCCTTTTTTCCCTCTTCTTTCTTATCATACATGTTTCTATCATTTGCCTCTTTTTCCAATCTTGCTTCTTCCTTTTCTTCATCTTTCCCACCTTTTCAGCTTCTCTCAATTGGTTTTAACTTTTAATATCTTCGTACCTAATATAAGGTTTACTTCAATGTTTTTTATAGTTCCTATTGCTGAATTTTTCACATGTACTATCGTTCACAATTTACGAGATTTTATTGGTTCACTTATGTTTTTATTACTTTCATCTCACAAATGTTTTTGAAAATTGTCACATGGAACGTCAGAGGCTTGAACTCCCCCATTAAGCGACAGAGAGTCTTATCTCACCTCTCCAAATTAGATGGTAATATTGCGTTACTGCAAGAATCACATCTTACCGAAGGCGAATCACTAAAACTCAAAAGAAATTGGGTTGGTGAAATCTTTTTCTCACCAGGAGATGGCAAAAGGAATGGGGTTATAACTCTTTGTCACAAAACACTGAATGCCAAGCTTGTATCTCAAGAATCCGACATAGAGGGTAGGTGGATTCTCACTAACCTCCTGCTGAGGAAGACCCATCTGTCTTTGCTTAACATTTATGCCCCTACTAGCGGTGATGCCACGTTTTGGTCTCGTATATCTCAATTATTGCTCAAGTACCCATCAGAAAACTTTATTCTTGCAGGAGACTGCAACCAAGTGATGGACCCGTTTATTGATAAAATTCTAAATCCCCCTTTATCCCAAACACGCCACACAAAGTTTTCACACAAACTATTCAACAAAGAAACTTATTAGACTCATGGCGCCTCTGCAACCCATCCACAAGAGAATACTCCTTTTTTCCCTCTCCACATCAAACACAATCCCGGATAGACCATATTTTTATTTCACGCAACATTTCCCAATCCTTACGTTCTGCTGACATAGGCCCTATACTCATTTCGGATCATGCACCTGTTTCAATTCAATGAGACATTTTAAATCAATCCACATTGCCAAAAAATGGCGTTTCAATAATTCCTTACTCCTTGACCCTAATTTCAATTCATCTTTTACCTCTTTCGCTCAAGAGTTTTTTCACATTAATTTAACGAATGATGTCTCCTTTCATACAGTGTGGGACGCCTTTAAGGCCACCGCTCGGGATTTCATCATTAGATTTGTGTCAAATAAACGTAAAGTTTCCCGCATATTACATAACACACTTCTTGCTAAGATTAAAAAACTTGAGCACTCCTTCCACACCTCCAAGTCGAAGGACTCCCTTAAAGATCTCATCACTGCAAAAATCGCTTTTAACAAGTCCACTACCGAACAGGCCTCCCTATACTTACTGAAATCCTCAGCAAAGTATTATGGTGGCCAAAATAAATCAGGCAAACTTCTAGCTAATTATCTAAAGATTAAACAACAGAAACTTCATATTGATTCCATTATCGATGATAGCCAAGCACCGAAATTCAAAGACACTGAAATACCCCAAGAATTTGTACATTTCCATCAATCCCTTTACACACCAAAAAACACACCCTCAGATACAGACATATCCCAATATTTCTCCACGATTCAAAAACATATTAATCCCCAATTAGATTTAGCCTCTTTGGAAGCTGAACTTACACAAACAGAATTGTTAAATGCTTTAAAAACTCTTAAAAAAGACAAGGCCCTAGGCCCAGACGGCTTCACAGTGGAATTTTATTTACATTTCGTTCATCTATTACTCCCACACTTACACACTCTTCTTTCTTCCTTTATCTCTTCCCGTAATTCCACTGGCTCTTTTTCCGAAGCCTTGATCTGTCTAATACCAAAGGCTGATAAAGATTTACGTTACTGTAAGAATTATAGACCTATATCCTTAGTTAACGTAGATTATAAAATTTTCTCAAAAGCTCTAGCCCTAAGATTAGAACCATATCTTCCCATGCTGCTTGGAAAAGAACAATCAGGTTTTGTCAAAGGTCGCAACATCACTGACAATACACACTTATTCTTTGACATTTTATCTAAATCATCACATTATCCGGACTCCTTGGCGGCAATTGCGTTAGATGCAGAAAAGGCCTTTGATAGGGGGTTTACTGGCTTTTTATCTTCTACGCTCTCAAGTGGTTTGGGTTTGGACCGAAAATCATTTCTTTAATAGCCCTACTTTACTCTGCGACCAAGGCCGCCATATCTACCAATGGCCTCATCTCCCCCTACTTTAATCTTAAACGAGGAGTACGCCAAGGATGCCCCTTGTCTCCTTTTCTTTTCAATTTGGCCTTAGTACCCTTTCTCTCAAGAATACGCCAGAATAACTCAATCACAGGTTTTGTCTCGGATCCTCAACAAATTAAGCTGGCAGCATATGCTGACGATATTTTAGTTTTTCTCTCCAAACCACAATCTTCACTTACAGCTTTCATGGGAGAGGTGGAGGCCTATGGATTGGTATCTGGCTATAAACTGAATAGAGGAAAATGTGAGATATTACCCTTAACCAAATACACCTTTAAGGATGATTTTAAGATCTCCAACTTTACCTGGAGCCCTAAACATATACAATATCTTGGTATCTGGTTCTCTCCCTCTATAAAGACATCTATCTCTTTAAACATAGACAAATGTTCTGTCAAACTTAAAACTTTGGTCGCAAGATGGCATCCCCTTCATCTTTCTTGGTGGGGTCGTCTGGACACAATCAAAATGATGTTGACTCCGATAGTTTTGTATATCCTTTCTAACATTCCACTTTCCATTCCATCTAAATTCTTTCAAAAGATTAATTCTATTTTGACTTCTTTTTTATGGAATGCTAAAAAACCAAGAATGGCGTTACAGAAATTAACAAGATCAAAATCTGAAGGCGGTGTCAATTTCCCCCATTTCTCCAATTATCACAAAGCCTTTCAGTTACGACAACTATCAAATTGGATCACTAATCAATCTGAAGATAAACCTCTCTGGGTGGATCTTGAGACCTCGTTTTTAGCTCCCTTTTCATTTCAGGAATATCTCTCCTTTACTCGCAAACCACAAAAGCTCTCTACTCCCATAATTAAGCAATCCTGTAAACTACTATCCACTGCACCCCACTTAGTAGTACATAATTTAGACACTTTTCTCAATTCCACAATTTGGCACAATAAACAAATCCTTCTCAATAGGAAACCTATATTTTGGAAGGCTTGGAGAAATAAAGGTCTACTCTGGGTTCATCAATTTTTAGATCAGGGCGCACCCATTCAATTTACGCAATTACAAACTCTTTATCATTTGCCTTCTTCCTTTAAACCTAAATTTTTGACCTTGCAGAAAGCAATACTTGATACTTATGCTAAACTCAAATCTTCACCTTCCTCACCCTCCCACTCCCTTTTCCCATGGCATAACCTTTTGCACATAAAGCCCAAAGCGTCCACCATTTATTTCCGTTTAATGGTACCTCCTGAGATCTGAGAAAAAACCAAAGTGGAACTCTCGTGGGAATCCGATCTGGGAACAAATTGGCCTATCTCTTTTTGGAACAGAATTTGGACGAAACTTAGGAAATCATCCAGAGCGGCCAGCACAACACAAACACTCTTCTTTATTTACAACAGATTGTTTCTTACTCCCACATACCTACATAAAATACACAACACAAATCTCAACACTTGCTGGACATGTTTCCAGGTTCACGCTGATCTCCATCATATGCTTTTCACATGTCCACATGTTTTTATATTTTGGAAACAGGTCTGGCACCAAATCAACACTATATTTCACACCACAATTCCACTCTCCCCTACAAACATTTTCCTAGATAGTTTAACACCGGACCGGAAAACAAGTCAATCTCAGTTACCACTTATTGATTTGTTAATAGCTGTAGCTTTTCAGCAAATATCAAAAAACTGGAAAGATTCCTCTAAATTGTCCTATTTAGCTTGGTGGTATGCTGTATGTCACAATCCTCGCCTTGATACAGCACTCGTTCATCCTATCTCTCTTGCTACTAAACGTTCTCACCTTTGGGGCCCACTCACACAATTTCTAGACGATATCGTGAAGAAAACTCCTTTACCTGCTCCCTCACAACAAGAAGTGACCAAGCCTCCGTGACCTCCTATTGTTTATTTATAATTATGTTTAATTTATCATTTTCTATTATATATCTATATATATATTTTTTTTTAAATTTTAATTGTGTATTTTTGACATGTACTGTTATTTACGATTTCTGTGAACCTTTGCTTGTATTCATATCATCTTCTATATTATCCTTTTACTCTATTAATGGATATTATATATCGTTATTGTTCTTTATTACACCTTCATGTATTTATGTATTAACAAATAACTGCATATATGAAGTATTGTTTTTATGATCATAATAATCTTTCCAATAAACCTTTTCTTGAACTTAAAAAAAAAGTGCTTTGGTTATTTCATCTCTTTATGATGCTCTTTTTCAGAACATTTCAATTATACACCCCTTGCCGTTCTGCTGCCGCCCCAGTTTATGATTATTTATTATGGTTTTCTTTGGATGATTCACTCCTACAGGAGACGTACTGTGTGCTTGCTGTGTTATGAATATGCTACTTACCAGTATGCATCTGTTCTTGGCATGTAGGGCTGCTGACATTCATATCTGTGCATAGATCGCCGCCTAGTGTTGGGTCCGGATGTTTGCACGTTGTTGTCCTGGAAGAGTCTTCGAAGTATCCTGGGATAGGTGACTCCTCCCCTGGACTACAGTGCGCATGGGCATCCTCTCCATCCTCAGATTGTTTTTCGCTATTGTGGCAGTGATGGAGTAGATATAGAAAGTGATGACCATGCTTACAGTAATTCTGAGAGCTGCAGCTGCTACAGGCGCCGGGGAGGAGGGAGGGCGATATGAATGTCAGCAGCCCTACATGCCAAGAACAGATGCATACTGGTAAGTAGCATATTCAGTTCGAGGCATGTGGGCTGCTGAATTCATATCTGTGCATAGAATATATAGCAGTGCCCTCTTATTAGCGGCGGCTACCAGTGCCAGCTGCAGCGGTCTGAAAAAGAGTTTTGAGAACAGCCTGTCCTACAGCTGCCTGCTGTTTTGATTGCACATCTACACAATAGTGTTTGGTAAATGTATGTGTAGTGGACCAGGTGGCTGCTCTACATATGTCATGCAAAGGAATGTTTCCTAGGAAAGCCATTGAGGCCCCTAACTTACATGTTGAGTGGGCTCGTGGGGGAATCGTTAAAGTGCGTTTAGCCTTTTGATAGCAAATTTGAATACATTTAACGATCCATCTGGCTATTCCTGCTTTGGAGATAGCGTTACCTTTGTGGTGTGGGGCAAAGGCAACGAAAAGTTGTTGTGTTTTCCTAAAGGGTTTGGTCCTGTCGATATAATACATGAGGGCCCTTTTGACATCTAGTGTATGGAGTGCCCTTTCTGCGACAGTTTGTGGGTTTTGGAAGAAAACGGGCAGTTCAATGGTTTGATTCATGTGGAACTGCGATACCACCTTTGGCATGAATTTGGGGTTGGTACGTAGTACGACCCTGTTGGCGTGAACCTGTATAAATGGCTCTTGAACGGTTAGTGCCTGGAGTTCACTAACTCTTCTCAAAGAAGTGATCGCTACTAGGAAAGCTACTTTCCAGGTAAGGAATTGAATCTCGCATGAGTGTAGAGGTTCAAAGGGTGGACCCATCAGGCGTGTGAGGACCAAGTTGAGGTTCCACATCGGAGCCGGTGGGTGGCTTGGTGGAATGACTCGTTTGAGTCCTTCCAAGAATGCTTTGATGGCAGGCACTCTGAATAGAGAGAGGTGCTGCCTGGTCTGCAGATAGGCTGATATTGCGGTCAAATGGACACGTATAGAGGTGTACGCCAGATTGCATCGGTATAGGTGTAATAGGTAACAAATAATGTTTTGGATGGATGCATATAGCGGGTTAATGTCATTATTATTGCAATAAATGACGAACCTCTTCCATTTGGCTGCATAGCAAGCTCTGGTAGTGGGTCGCCTGGCCTCCTTAATGATGTCCATACAGTCAGGTGGCAGGTTGAGGTAGCCAAACTCTAGGACTTCAGGAGCCAGATTGCCAGGTTCAGCTGTTGCGGATCTGGGTGCTGAATCTCTCCATGGTTCTGCGTTAAATGCTCGGGTTTGATCCGCAGCCTTTGATGCGGCACCACGGAAAGTTCGAGAAAGGTGGTGTACCACGGCTGGCGTGCCCACGTTGGAGCAACCAGGACGAGCGTCAGTGAGTGTAGACGCAGTTTGCGTGCCACCAGCGGTATCAGTGGTGCTGGGGGAAAAGCGTACGCAAATCTGCCGGACCAGTTCATCCATATCGCATTGCCCTGCGACTGCGGATGTGGGAACCTGGCGGCAAAGCTTTGGCATTTTGCGTTTTCGCTTGTCGCGAATAGGTCTATCTCTGGATGACCCCACTGCTGGAAGTACGGTTGGAGTACTGATGGGTGTAACTCCCACTCGTGCATCTGGTGGCTGTGTCTGCTGAGCAGATCCGCCATCTGGTTGTCCTTGCCGGGGAGGTGTTCTGCCATGAGGAACATGTTCCTTTGAATGGCCCACTTCCACATGCTCTGAGCCAGATGAGACAACTGTGGAGAGTGTGTTCCTCCCTGCTTCTGTATGTAGTACATGGCAGTCATGTTGTCCGTCCGGATCAACACGACTTTGTTGCACAAGTGTACTTTGAAAGCTTTCATAGCGAGGAAGATTGCCATCAGCTCTAGAAGGTTGATGTGCATCTTCTTTTGTTGTTGTGTCCATAGTCCCTGCACTGTGTAATGGAGTACATGAGCTCCCCATCCCTGGAGAGACACGTCCGCCGTCAGTATTATCTGTGGGACAGGCTCTTGGAACGGTCGGCCCTTGCAAAGGTTTTGTGGATTCCACCAATGCAGAGAGTTGTATGCCCGACCGCTCACCAACACTAGGTCCTTCAACTGTCCTTGAGCCTGATTCCACTGACGTGCTAAGCACTCCTGAAGCGGGCGCATATGTAGTCTCGCGTGGGGGACTATGAAGATGCAGGAGGCCATCATGCCTATCAACTGCATGAACACTCGCGCGGGAAGGGAGTGTTGTGGTTTGAACTTTGAAATCAGCATTTGCATGCTGTTGATTCTCACCAAATTTGGCTGAGCTGTGGCCGCGAGAGTGTCTATAGTCGCACCTAGGTACTGTTGTACGTGTGCGGGCTGTAGATGGGATTTTGGGTAATTTAGTGAGAACCCCAGACTGTGAAGGAGGTGAATGGTGCGGGACATGTGGCTGGCACATTGCTGGGCTGACTTCGCTTGAACGAGCCAGTCGTCCAGGTAAGGGTAGACGTGTATGTGCTGCCTCCGTAGATGTGCCGCCACAGTAGCTAGGCACTTTGTAAACATCCTGGGTGCTGTTGTCACGCCGAAGGGAAGGACTTTGAATTGGTAGTGCTGCCCTTGAACAGTGAACCTGAGGTACTTTTTGTGTGATGGGTGAATGGGTATGTGGAAATACGCATCCTTGAGGTCCAGTGTGGCTAGAAAGTCTCCCTGCTTGAGCAGCGGGAGGACTTGCTGGAGAGTGAGCATGTGAAAATGCTCGGAAAGAATGTATCTGTTTAGGGGTCTCAGGTCTAATATAGGTCTGAGTGACCCGTCCTTCTTCGGTATTAAAAAGTACAGGGAGTACACCCCCGTACCTTGCTCGTGGAGGGGTACGACCTCTATTGCGCCTTTTAGAAGCATACTTTGCACCTCCTGCTGTAAGAGCGTTAAGTGCTCTGAGGACATAGGACGGTTTTTTGGAGGTATTGTGGGTGGAGTGGAGGTTAGTTCTAGACAGTAACCGTATTTGACAATATCTTTGACCCACCTGTCCGTGGTGATGGAGTTCCACGTGGACAGGAACCTTTGTAGCCTTCCCCCGACAGGTGTTATGTGGTCGGGAGGAAGGGAGAGGGCGTCACTGCTTGTTCTTGGGGGAGGACCTGGTGTTGCCGTAGCCGCGTCCTCTGCCCTTTGTACTGGAGCCACGATATCCACCCCGGGTGTTTTTATCGTAGGTGGTTTGTGTATTGCCCTTGTTGTATGTTTGCTGTGACCCCTGTCCTCTACCTGCTCCTCTATTTCCGGGGCGACGAAAGGAGCCGCTCCGAAAGGACTGAGTCTGGAGAGCCCCCATGGACTTTGCAGTGTCCGTGTCCTTCTTTATTTTCTCTAGGGTGGTGTCAACCTCCGGGCCGAATAAATAGTCGGGGTTGACAGGCTGGTTGAGTATGTTGTTTTGCACCTCGGGTTTGAATCCGGAGATTCGTAACCAGGCATGTCGTCGCAGCATGACGCTAGTGTTTATGGCCCTGGCAGCTGTGTCTGCGGCATCCAGTGCGCACTTGATGGATGCGTTTGTGAGGAGCTGTCCCTCCCTGATGAGGATCTCTGCACCTTCTCTGAATTGGTCAGGGAGATGTTGGATTAGTTGCTCTAATGTGTCGTAGTGCGCTCTATCGTAGCGAGCGAGGAGTGCTTGAGTATTGGCAATGCGCCATATGTTGGCTGCCTGGGCGGCAACCCGTTTGCCAGAGGTCTCTAACACCTTGGACTCTTTGTCCGGGGGAGGAGCGTCACCTGTTGTTTGGGAGTGTGCCCTCTTGCGAGCATTCGCAACGACAATGGAATCCAGAGGTAATTGGCCTCTGATGTAAGTAGGGTCCCCAGGGGCTGATCTGTATTTTTTGTCGATCCTGGGGTTTATCACTCTTGCCCTGGTGGGTTCCTTGAAGATGTCCTTTGCTGGTTTGAGGACACCCTTCAACATGGGTAGACTTTTTATATTCCTTTCTGAGGATGCAAAAGTATCCATAAGAAAGTCGTCCTCGACGGTGTCCGAGTGAAGTTGCACCCCATGATTGGCCGCAGCACGTTCAATTAGAGCGTTGAACGCTGCCATGTCCTCTGTGGGAGATGTTTTTGCTCCATAGAGTTGCGGGTCTTGTGCATCCATAGGTGCACCTGGGTCCACAGGGTCATCCCAAGTTTGATCAGGGTCCTGTTGGCCGTCAGGGTCCATGTCTCCGGGGTAGGGGACTTGGTCACCCATGTAGTCCACCAACGCATCCGTGTCGGAGTGTGTGGGAGAGAAGGATTGTGGATCCTGGTAGGGTGAGTGGAAAGGTTCGTAAAGAACTGGTTCTGTAGCCACAGGCAGCTTTCTTTTAAGTGGAATCCTGAAGGAGTCCAAAGCCGGCTCCGAAGTTATTTTCCGTTTGTGGATAATCATCCTGCCGGTGTCGGCGTCGATTAGATGCGATGGAGACGTCTCCGCAGAGCGTTCGGCAGGCGTGATCGTGGTATGGGTCACCCGTGTCCTGATTTGGAACATTTTCGGGGCCGTGGATGGTGGCAGGCCAAAAGTAATGTTGGCTGGTGTCGAAGAGGCTGCTGGAGCTTTAATTGGTTCGGAGCCCGACGTGTCCTGGAGGACCATTTTCTTTTTGGTGCTTTGCGCAGCAATGGGTCGCGTCTGGAGCGCCCTGGAGTCTTTTGCACCGACCGGTTCTGTTGAGGCGGTCGTAGATTTTTTCGGCGCCGGTGGGTCATCGAGTCGAGGGGCGGGAATGGCCGTCGACTTCTTCGATGAGTGTGGCTTTGGTGTCGCCGTGGAAGCGGTGTGAGACGCAGCAGGCTGTTTGACCTTTGGGGTCGGAGTCGATTGCGTCGGTGCCGGGTGCCGAGCAGGTTTGGTGGTACCGAAGGCCTTCTTCCTTATGTCGACTCCGACGTCGGCCGCTTCGAGTTCGGCACCGAAGTCTCGTTTGGTGCGCTCGGTGCCGATGTGTTTTGCTGGCGTCGAAGGTGTGGAGGGCCTCGATCCGACCAGCACCACTTTCGGTTTCAATTGAACTAATACAGCTTTCGGTTTTGAAGAAGGGAAACCAGCCGTTTTGGGCATTAATGGCTGCCGCTGAATGTCGGAGGCCGGGCCCGAGGGCGGGGCCGAAGAACTGCGGGATAGGTCTTGGGTAAGGCCCGAAGGCGATCCCTCGACCGGAGCCATAGACTGTTGCACTGGGCTTTCTTCAGTCTGAACGGGTAGGCCTTGCTCGTCACCGGAGCTACTCTCTTCGGCCCCTAAGGCCTCATTGTAGTCTCCTACCTCGGTGTCGTCTTCATCTCTGCGAAAGAGTGTTTCGTCGACGTCTTCCGATCCGGAGTCATGTTCGGAAACGGGACTGGAGGGTAGGTTCTCCACTTCTTCGACATCTTCGGTCTCGGCGTTGAAGATGTCAGCCGGGGCCGGTGCCGCTTGCTGCGCCTCGAGTCTCGCCGCTCGTCGATTCCGTAGAGTCTTCTTGGATCGAAATCTGGCACAGGCCATGCATGTAGATTCGTCGTGATCCGGTGAAAGGCATTTGTTGCACACCGGATGGACGTCGACGTGGGGATATTTCGCATTGCATACCGGACACCTCTTGAATGGTGTCCTCGATTCCATCGTTGATGTCGAATCGACGGTCGGGTAAGATGCGAAAGTTAGTTCTGGAAGTTAGTAAACTAACAAAGATACTATCGATACCGATCGAGAACAGTACCGACGCGAACTAAAGGCCTTTTGGCCTGAAAAAAGATTTTCCTAACTTGAGTCAAGATAGCACATCCGAACCCAATGGCGGAAAAAAAACAATCTGAGGATGGAGAGGATGACCATGCGCACTGTAGTCCAGGGGAGGAGTCACCTATCCCAGGATACTTTGAAGACTCTTCCAGGACAACAACGTGCAAACATCCGGACCCAACACTAGGCGGCGATCTATGCACAGATATGAATTCAGCAGCCCACATGCCTCGAACATATGGTGATTTGTACTCTACCATGTTATTTCTGAGCTGGGAGTGTGGACACTGTACACAGATGTCTATCCAAGTTGTGGTACAGAATATATGATGGTTGGTGCCCCTTCTAATTGTTCTGTTTCCATGTGTGACAAGTTGTCCGGTACCATGGTATGCAATTCTGAATAAAAACAAGTAAAAAAAAAAAAAAAAAACAATTATGTGTCTATGTATACAGATCATTTCATTGTTTGAAAGCAGGCATGGAAATGTGTTGTGCCAAACAATTCGAAACTGAAACATGTATCTTTTCTATTACCTATTTTAAACACAACTACCAGCTGTTTATTGACTTTCTACATCTGCATCTCGATGCATTCACCAGGAGCCTTCCGATAGAAAAAATAAATATTTTAGGCATTTAACACATGCACAGTATCTGTTGAAACTGTACGCCTTTATTTCTATGTAGAGTTGTAATTGTTTTTATATAGCGCTTACCACCCCATACGAGGCGTCGACGTTCTTTTCGGCGAAAAGCACATGAAAGGATTCGTGGTGGATTAGTACAGGGAAAATTGAGTTAATTTGAGCAGTGGACATGCCAGTGTGTGAGGTGGATTTAATAGGATAAAGGAGGGATAGAAGAGGGAAGAGTCTAGACAGTGTTATTTGCGAGATCATAGTAGTAAGATGAGGTTTGAGGTGAGTAAAAGGAAAGATGGAGGAGGGAAGAGTCTCTAGAAAGGGATTAGGGAAACCGTAGTAAAATTAGTTTTGGGATGAGTCCAAGGAGGGATACATGAGCGAAGAATTTAGAAAGGGTTGTTTTGGAGATCATAATAGTAAAATGAGGGTTGCGATGAGCCAGAGAGTGAAGGCAGAGGATATATCGAGAGGTATAGGGTGAGACAGAGTAGTGCATTGGAGAGAGCCAACGGTGCTTTTTTGTTTTCTTCTTCTACAGTAAGAGTAAAGAGCTAAATATATAGATATATAACTAAATAGCAAGGCTATACATGTATAAGGAAGATAATAAATATCGATATTTAAAACCATATTGTATAAACTCAGACTTTCAAGTGTTGCTGTATTGTAGCTAATTTATTTGTGTATTTTTATAACAATTTGTATTCTATTTTATCTTTTTATCAATATTTCAATAGTAATGCATGGCAACTCCACAAGCAGGGCTCAGAAATACCATGCCATGCTGTGTCAGGTACCTACCCAAGTACTTTCCCTCCTCCTCACCACGACTAAGCCCCCTCTGTGATGACCTGACTGGCTGTGAACAGGTAGGAGGCTATGGTGGTATTGTCTGGTATAGAGAGAAAAATGGAGGCTCATCATTACATTGATTGGGAGATGGGTGATAAAGGAAAGCACCTTGGCCCTGAATAATGGGGGCACATTGTGGCATGGCTGCACATAAGGAGAAATGTCGAACATCATGCATTGTCTATCCTATGGGGTGGGGACGGTATAAGGGAAAATCATAACCGTGACTGATAACTGGAGGTAAAAGGGGCATGTAATGGCACTGCTTGTAACATGACAGACAACTGGGGCCCATCCTGGCATTGATTGGCTTGTGGACGGTAACATGGCAACATCATGCCACTTATTTGAATATGGGGGCATAACCTGCGCACAACACTGGACTGACCGCCAAACAGTGCATAATGGCATTAACTGGCATAGGAGTCTGAGACACCACACACCACTGACTGCCGTACAAGCATACACCTGGGTACACTGATGCACTGAAAGGCATATAAAAGGATAAACATGGGCATATTGTGGCAATGGATCGCATGTGATGTGGGATCCTAGGGGGAACTAGAGGTGTGTGTAGGTAGTTTTAAGAACTTTCCCAAGTTGGGAAAACTGAGCTAGGAGAGGAGAAATTTCACATAAAAGTATTTTTTGTTCAAGCATTTCTATTGCACATCGTACCTTTTAACACAAGTTTTACCTGCTAAAAACTTCTACAACCAGCTTTGCAAAGTTAACGTCACACACCTAAACTGTGCACATGACTGGAACACTAGTTATACAAGGGGGTAAATGATGGCAAGGGCTGGAACATGTAGTGGCTATATAGAACAGGGCTTAGGTGCATTAATGAAAAAATAAAGAATCGCATTTGTGAACATCAGTGAATATAGTGAACACAAAAGGTGGCTACTTGAGGCAAAATGTAACTATTTTGAGCTACATGTGCTGATTCTTGGGAACAAAAGAGTTTATTTACCAAGATAAAAACTTGATATTCGGAAACATAGGGCCACAAGCACATATGATAGGAATAGCGACTTCCAAACAGTGATGTCATCAGAATAGTCACTTGGAAATCGCCATTTCATATGTATGAAACTTTTTTATTTCCGACTTGTGATTCCTAGTGGGTTGCAAATCGACCCACACCATAAATATTATTGAGGTAGGTCGCAGTTTGCGACCCATTAGGAATCGCAGCCATCACAGGGATGGTGGCCCGCTGAGGTCAGCAAACCACCATGTCTATGATTGTGTTTTAATAAAGGTTTTTCCCTTTTGAAATGTAACCCGCCCTCCTTAAAGGAAAACAGGATGTGTTTCAACAACAAATATTAAACGTTTTCTTTCTTTACACATTTAAATATTTTTGGTCTTCTCCTTTCACATACATTAAATGCACTCTGTTGCCACACTCTCAATAACTCTGACATATTGGGCAATTACACACAGAGCATGAACATTTCAAAGTACGAAACCCATATTGGATTCTCGGTGTCACTGTAACATATGGTGATCTAGGGCACTTAACACTGTTTATGGCTCATTCACTTTGAGACTTCAAAAACTGTTGACGTAATTAATAAGACCTCTTCATAGGAAAGAACAAGCCAACCTTTTACACAGTCTCACCAATGCTTGCTTTCGAGATTTTCACTTTGTTGTTCAAACACATGTTTTAGCATTATGACGGTCTGTGCCAAGTACGATGCATCCATGTGAACAGGCTCAAATTGTACCACAACAGGACATACAGCACCACGCTGATGGTGACTGTTTAGGCTGAGGAAGAAGAGAGTGAGCCTCTCCCTGACCTCTTATGCTCAAGTGCCCAAGATGGCAGCGGGAAGGAGTAGTTCTCTCCTCCACCCAAAGAGAACAGCAATAAAGGGACTGTGTTTGACCTGACAACCTTGGTGTAGGTTTGCCCCACCTTTTGGCCTTCCATTCTCCAGTTTTTGCTGGCTCTAGGACTCTGCACACTCCTGTTTTTGCTTGCTTTAGGACTCTGCACACTTTACCATTGTTGTGTAGTTCCTATATAACTTATACAGGAGCTGCGCTTTGGATAACATAAACTGTGGGATTGGTGGCAGACTGATTCTGTGCACCCCCACCGAATACGTTAGCCTGTCTGTATCAGCTAGCTCACAGTGCCACTATAATCTCCTCTTACCAAGGAGAGAATAGATTCTGGCAACCTCAGAACATGACAACCCTGATCCCTCAGAATCGTGGAAACAATATACTACCTTTCGCTCAGTCACTCGTGCTCACTTAGTTTGTATCAGAGATACGCAGAGTTAACAGGCTGGGCGTTTCAATAAGAATTTATTGAACAGTTGTTATTCTAGTGTAGAATAGATGAGCTGCAACAACCATTAGACAGTAGCAGAGATATATGATTAGCAGCACTAAAGAAGTAAATGGATGGTATAGTTCTACCATCTTGCGATAATCATGAATACATACAAGTATATAAAATACATGATAAGAGGTGCGTACACCTACGATGCCTCCCTAACTAGGTGTACCTAGCATCTGTATAGGTGTTATGCCAAGAATCCGTCTAGGATCTAGTCAACCCCATTTACCTGAAATAAGAGAATGTGGGACCCCGTCCTGGTCTCGAGTTGGACACCCTGCGAGGGATGTTAGACCACTGCTCGCTGGAGCGTCTGCATGCAGGTACCTCACCGTCTCTGGTCAGTGAGTCAGCCGGGAAGTCTCAGTCTCCTCTATCTTTCTAAGCAAGACATGATGTATATATACCCATAGGTCTCCCCGGGGGTCCTAACTTGCAGTGATACTGCGTCAGCCTAAAGGATGACGTCGGGCCTGAACTTTATACAGAGATATTATACAGGAGATGTTCGTCCTACTGTTAGTTCTGCTGTGCTTCCAAGAAGCCTCATGCATAATGTATGAGATTCGAAATAGGGGAAAACCCAAGTTTTGAATGCAGTGTTGTATCTAGGTAAAAGGTCAATCCCTATGAACCGTTATGTATGTGATGTAGGGAAGAATATAGGTGAAAGGTTGCAATGTTACCTGCACCTATATAGAGTACCTATATAGAATATAACACCACTACTAACCAGTGTGAAATAGCTTGTGCTCCCTCCTTTAATCATGATAACATTGGCTTACAACCAAATGGCATATTAAATTTACTTGTAAGACCCTAATACAGTGGTACTACATGTACCCAGGGACTGTAAATTGAAAACTACTAGTGCGCCTGCACTCAAGTAGCCTTACAAACATGTCTCAGGCCTGCCATTGCAGCCTGTGTGTACAGGTTTAAACAGCGATAAAAATACTTGTTTGCTATTGCATAATATATATTAGGTTAAGTAACATTGTCATTACTTGAATGAACCACATGGAATCAGTGAAGCTTATCATAACAAAAAGTATATACTCATTTACTTGTTTTTTTGTTGAACCAAACATGATAGAAGAATCAAATTAAACAAATCGATTATCAATCTCAATACTTTGAAAACATCAGCAATAAACTTGTAATGCTGAAGAAAACGGCGATTATGGTTGATGATGCTCAATGCATTTCGGGATTCTCACAAAATCCCTTCTTCAGGGGCCTGTATTTGAAAAAATATAAGAAACATTTGCAACAATTCACTGTTTACAGTAACGAAACTCAAATTACATAGATTGTTAGCTGATACAACGTACAAGACCAGAGTGGTACTAGCACACCTGTACTTGTCCTTAGCCAAACATGTATCGGGTCCTATAGGGAAAAATAAAAAAGCAAACAAGGTAAAGATGTGTCTTTCAAATTTGGTGTCATCTTAATTAATAGAAATGTGCCAGAACATAAGACCAAAAACCAATAGAAACCACTCCCTTTATTAGTGACGAATACTGTGCTCAATAAAAGAAAACTCAAAAAGAAATGAGAAGACAAGGAGAAAATGTTTGTGAATTAATAAACCTTACGGGAAATCGCCGTAGTTTGTTAAGTTGATAAGTGTAGAAGTTTGTTTCCTCTCAGCTACAAAAACAAAGCAACCATGCTTGTAATGAAAACTACCACCAAAAGAACCTGAATATGAAATAGCAAGGTGCATGCTCGTGTACTCACTATAAAAAACTGTAGACCATACTCCGCTGGAAGATGTACGGCAACTTCAACAAATATACTGTGATCTATGAAGACAAAGCAAATTTGATCTCGCAATTCTCACACTAATGTAATGCGAATCTATGGAGGAAAATTGAGAAAGCTGATAGCTAAATTACCCGAAGACTTGTGGCTAAAACCGTGGATTATTATAGAAACCGTGGCATTAACAGAATCCAAGAGACGACGCGTTACGCTGTTGGAATGGGTCCCAAACGTAACCATGCACATATAGCTGGCAACGGTAAAACCTGTAGACAGAATCAACAAAACCGAAGAGACTGATTAACCGCTATGCTGTCGTTCTCATGTACTGCTGGACGTCGACAGAAAGCTGTAATATTGAAAAAAGGTTCCCCTTTACCTTGAAAATACTTGAATCTTGAACAAGCTGATCAGCGAAGCAAATGCATGGTGCGAAGTATGGAAAAGCGGCGTAAAGCCGCTGCAGTTTTAGAATCCTATTACCACGTCTGACGTCACCGCGTGTGTGCTCGTAGTAGCAACCGAAAGAGGACTGCAACAAATGCCTACTCGTTAGATGCCTTGCTTGTATCATAAGAGAAACTGAACTAAAATAAAATGGTGAACAAAAACTCCATACCGGTGAATACTCATGCAATTACAGTGCTCAAACCGGAGGTCATACAACCTGCGAACCATCAGAGTTCATTGAAAAGCCGACTCAATAATGTAAAAATAAGGGTATGATGAATGAACTCTATTAAACAGTCAAAGTGTGTGAACACGATGGCAAACACCTACCAAATGTGTGGAGGTGACGAAGCCCTTGACAAAACTAAGAACTAATAATCATGAATGTAATAATTATCAGGCCACCGCTCTAAACTGCTTGTGAATGTATATGTTGATGTAAGACTTATGAAGTACAACTTCTAACCACAGATATATGAACTGTAATCCTCTAGGTATTCAATAAAAAGAATACACTACCGTGAAGAGTGCACACGGAATGGTGACTTGAAAAAATGAATAATGAAACGTGTGGAAATTGGAAAAAAAATTGAATAATCAAAAAGTGCTAATGAAAGATGACCAGTGAGAGAGAGTCAGTGCTATACTAAAAGTGACATTAATAATGTGCTAATGATTGTTAAATGAATGGTAAGGACAGTACTTACAGACTACACATTTCAAAGAAAACAAAGCAATTCCAATTTATCGTTAAGTCCTGCTGGTACTAGTGTATAAAGAAATTTGGTCCACCAGACCTCCCTTTGAGCTAACATTTTTGGAATATCTGTATCTGGTCTAAATGGAACCGTTTCTAACATTGTGAATTTCAGTTGGGCATTGGTATGTTGATGTTCTAACCAATGCGTGGCCAAATGGGACTTGTGGCTTTTAGTTCGAATAGAGCTCTTGTGTTCGGAGATACGAATTTTAATCTTGCGCGAAGTCTTACCTACATAGAGAAGTCCGCAGGGACATTTGATAGTATAAATGACATTGGTACTGTTGCAATCTCCATTATAATTATCATCCAGTATAACCTGCTTGCCTTCAGAAAAGACTTAAAAACCTGGCTGTTCACTGGATAATCTGCCCCCTCTTTAGGCCCCTGCTCTTTTTACTGTTATGTTTTCCAGCTCTTTCTTTGGTCTGGAGCACAAAAGCGCCGGGACACTCCTTTGGAGTAGCCGTTGCGCTATAAAAGTCCCATTTAACATAACATAATGAGTTTACCAGAATGTGGATGATTGATAACATTCCCAGTCATTACATTGTTGCAATTGACACAATTGTAGCATTTACGCATGCCGGTGAAGGGTGTCTGATTCTCTGCTGAAGATCTTTTAAGCAATTCTTTGATGTTCCTGCTGCGTGTGTATGCAAAGAGAGGTGGTTCCAAAAATAAACCATTAAAATCTGGTTCATGTTGAAGTAATTCCCACCTAGTTTTAATTATTTTGCTGATATTCGACGAGTTGGTGGAATATTTAGAAATAAACACTTGTCTATTACGACTTCTGGTTGGTTGCGATGATAACAATTCTCGTCGATCTCTTTGTTTGGTTTTGACCACTGCAGCATCAAGCACGTGGTCTGGATAACCACGAGCTCGAAACTTGGTGCATTGTTCAGAAAGTGCCTCCTCTAACTGGCTAGGATCTGATGTTATTCTTTTAGTACGTAGCATTTGAGAAAAAGGCAAATTACGTAACAAGGAGGGCGGGTGAAAACTCGAATACATTAATAAGTTGTTCCTGTCAGTGGGTTTGGAAAAAACAGAAGTTGAAAAAGAATTGCTGTTCTTAGTGATTAGTACATCCAAAAATGACAGAGATTCTGCACTTATATTATGTGTGAATTTGATCCGAGGATTCTTGTCATTCAACTCATTGATATCTGTTTCGAGTGTTGCACGTGAGTTTGTCCAAATCAAAAAAATGTCATCAATGAACCGAGCGTAGAATGCTAGGTTGGTACTCCATTGACTGCTGTTAAAAATATAATACTGCTCAAATTTGGACATGAACGTGTTGGCATATACTGGAGCCCCAGAAAAACCCATGCTGGTACCGCTGATTTGTAAATAATACTCATATTGCCATTGAAAATAGCTGTGTTGAAGACAGAATGTAAGTAGTTCAAGAATAAACACCTTATTGGTAGCAATTTCAGGTAACTGAAGCAGTGCCCATTCACATGCTTCGATTCCTTCTTTTAATGGTATTGATGTGTAAAGTGATGTAACATCTATGGTACACAAAAGCCAAGATGGAGAAAATTGTTCAGTGATGCTGTTCAAAAGGTTTAAAAAATGCGTGGTGTCTATAACATAGCTACGCCATGACTGAACAGATTTTTGAAGAAAGTGATCGACAAATTGTCCTAAAGGCGTGAACAATGAATCACAACCAGATACAATGGGTCAAAAGGGGGGGATCATGTAGGTTCTTGTGAACCTTTGGCAACATGTAGAGCGTGGGTCTTCTAGGATGTGTGACTGACAAAAAACTGCGAGTTTTCTGAGATATCCATGACATCTCAGCATGATCTAAAATCTGAAGTAGTGTGTCTTTAATCACCATAGTCGGATCTTGGTCTAGTTTAAGGTAAGTGGTAGTGTCTTGTAAATCCCTCGCCACTTTGTCTTCATACATTTTTTTGTCCATAATGACGAGGGCACCGCCCTGGTCTGCCATTTGGAATATGAGTCTGTCATCTTTGGCTAAATACCGAATGATGGCAGCCTCATGTTTTTTAAAATTGGTCTCAATGGATGTGTGGAATTTAAGTTTAGCCAAATCCTTGCGAATAAGAGTTTCAAACGTGTCCAATGTTTTGTGGGACACAGGTGGCATGAAGACACTTTTAGGTCTAAACATGCTTGATTCAGCTTGATAGTCATCATTAATGGAGATTTGGGTAAGTAGGCTTGGAACGACATTCGCAAAAAAAATTTTAAACGTAAATTCCTCATGAATTTGAACACTGAAATTTCAACTTCGAAGGAGTTGGTTTGATAAACCGGTACGAAGGATGTACCTTTATTAAGGACCTGTAACTGCGCAGATGTCAGTTCAGTTGAAGAAATGTTGATTACAAGGCTCTGCCTTTGCCCCTCATGCTTCGGGTTTCTGCTTCTTTTACCCCGCCTGGTTTTTTTGGGTCTGGAGGGCGACCTGTGGATTGGCCGGTTGCTAAAAAAGAATACGTTTGGGATGATGATGGCTGAGATGCTGCTGTCACTACTGGCTTCTCATTGGAGGTGGTGGGTTCTGAGTGAGAAATGATTGGTACCCGAGCTGGATCTAGATCGCGGTCTGACACTACTGATTCCTGAGAAGAGGTGTTAGGTTTCTGATAGGGCTGCCTACGAGCGTAAACCTCTGCCCATGTATACACTTCGTTCAACTTGTAATCAATAGTGTCACGCCGGAACTTACGTAATTTTCTCTCCTGGATTTCTTTACCATAGATGTCAAGTTTGTTGTTAAGATCATCTAAGGTAAGCTTCCAGTAATCTGCCTCACAACGAACTGATAGATCTGATTTGATTGCATTCATGTCTTCTTCAAGATCTCTGATGGTGCGTGACAATTCTTCAATGAATAAAAGAATCAAATCCAAAGAACATTTATTCAATATTGCCTGCCATTTCTCCATGAAGGCTTTATTAAATTGAAATTTATATAGGAGAGGCTTGATGGGTAAACGTAATCCGCGTGGGATACGTTGCACCTTGTGATATTGTATTAAGGTTGATGCGTGTAATCGTTGACTTAAGGCTCTGCGAACAATAAATTCAAGTTGCCGAATCTGTTGCGAAATGGACCCACTCTGGACATTAAAGGACGGTGTATCTTGTATTAGAGCATAAATATCCTTGACTTGTGAAGATGAGAATGTCAATCGATTTGTTTAATTTGATTCTTCTATCATGTTTGGTTCAACAAAAATTTGTTTTGAATTTTTTCTCATTTGTGTTGTTTGAAAACTTAAATGAGTATATGCTTTTTGTTATGATAAGCTTCACTGATTCCATGTGGTTCATTCAAGTAATGACAATGTTAATTAACCTAATGTATATTATGCAATAGCAAACAAGTATTTTTATCGCTGTGCACCCGGTATACAGGTGCGTCAGCACCTGCTTCTTTGCATGTTGTTCAAGGTTGGCTACCTTTTCTGGTTTGCACGCACATCATGTTCTTGAGTCATTAGCATATGTTCAACATTAATCGTTGTTAAAACTACAGTAGTGCGCGGACTTTCTTTGAATTCCACTATTACCTTTAGCCATTCCTTTAGCCAGCAGCACTCTCAATTGCTCCAATCGAAATGTCTTTCGACAGTATTTCCAATTTAACAGACAATAGAGCAGAGACATTGACATTCTCATCTTCACAAGTCAAGGATATTTATGCTCTAATACCAGATACACGGTCCTTTAATGTCCAGAGTGTGTCCATTTCGCAACAGATTCGGCAACTTGAATTTATTGCTCGCAGAGCCTTAAGTCAACGATTACACGCATCAACCTTAATACAATATCACAAAGTGCAACGTATCCCACGCGGATTACGTTTACCCATCAAGCCTCTCCTATATACATTTCAATTTAATAAAGCCTTCATAGAGAAATGGCAGGCAATATTGAATACATGTTCTTTGGATTTGATTCTTTTATTAATTGAAGAATTGTCACGCACCATCAGAGATCTTGAAGAAGAGATGAATGCAATCAAACCAGATCTATCAATTCATTGTGAGGCAGATTACTGGAAGCTTACCTTAGATGATCTTAACAACAAACTTGACATCTATGGTAAAGAAATCCAGGAGAGAAACTTACGCAAGTTCCGGCGTGACACTATTGATTACAAGTTGAACGAAGTGTATACATGGGCAGAGGTTTACGCTCGTAGGCAGCCCTATCAGAAACCTAACACCTCTTCTCAGGAATCAGTAGTGTCAGACCGCGATCTAGATCCAGCTCGGGTACCAATCAGTTCTCACTCTGAACCCACCACCTCCAATGAGCAGCCAGTAGTGACAGCAGCATCTCAGCCATCATCCCAAACGCATTCTTTTTTAGCGAGCGGCCAATCCACAGGTCGCCCTCCAGACCCAAAAAAACCAGGCGGGGTAAAAGAAGCAGAAACCCGAAGCATGAGGAGCAAAGGCAGAGCCTTGTAATCAACATTTCTTCAACTGAACTGACATCTGTGCAGTTACAGGTCCTTAATAAAGGTACATCCTTCGTACCGGTTTATCAAACCAACTCCTTCGAAGTTGAAATTTCAGTGTTCAAATTCATTTATTTTTTTTAAACATAATTTTTATTATTTTACCAAATTTGCACGGTTCTTACAGTGGCGTGACATTACATAATAACTCTTGCATATAACTTGCACTGTAAAATAGCTTCTTGTCCGCTTCCCATAGCTGTTCCCGGCTCCCGCAATTGTCTACCATAGTGCACGATTCAGCAAATAATATATATCCACAACAATAACATTCCCTCCCCCCTCCCCTTTCTCCCTGGGTCCTTGCATATCTCTCCTCATCCTGTTCAGTCTGTATCTAGCTGCTTCCCTCATCATACACATTGCACATTTCTTACTGCTTTGTACTGGTCTGCCCGTGTCTCGGTCTCAGCCACTGCCCTGCGTGTTGTCGTTAGTGGTAGGGTAATCTACATCTAAGGCGCGCCCCGTTTCCAGCATAGCATCCCATTCTGTCGCAATAGGAGTCCTCCTTAACCCTCTTGCTTCCTCCCGCCTCAGTGCTGCACTCTCTGCACTCCCCCATCTCACTTCAGTGTTCAAATTCATGAGGAATTTACGTTTAAAACATTTTTTTGCGGATGTCGTTCCAAGCCTACCTACCCAAATCTCTATTGATGATGACTATCAAGCTGAATCAAGCATGTTTAGACCTAAAAGTGTCTTCATGCCACCTGTGTCCCACAAAACATTGGACACATTTGAAACTCTTATTCGCAAGGATTTAGCTAAACTTAAATTCCACACATCCATTGAGACCAATTTTAAAAAACATGAGGCTGCCATCATTCGGCATTTAGCCAAAGATGACAGACTCATATTCCAAATGGCAGACAAGGGCGGCGCCCTCATCATTATGGACAAAAAATTTTATGAAGACAAAGTGGCAAGGTATTTACAAGACACTACCACTTACCTTAAACTAGACCAAGATCCGACTATGATGATTAAAGACACACTACTTCAGATTTTAGATCATGCTGAGGAGATGTCATGGATATCTCAGAAAACTCGCATTTTTTTGTCAGTCACACATCCTAGAAGACCCACGCTCTACATGTTGCCAAAGGTTCACAAGAACCTACATGATCCCCCCTTCCGACCCATTGTATCTGGTTGTGATTCATTGTTCACGCCTTTAGGAAAATTTGTCGATAACTTTCTTCAAAAATTCGTTCAGTCATGGCGTAGCTATGTTAAAGACACCACGCATTTTTTAAACCTTTTGAACAGCATCACTGAACAATTTTCTCCATCTTGGCTTTTGTGTACCATAGATGTTACATCACTTTACACATCAATACCATTAAAGGAAGGAATCGAAGCATGTGAATGGGCACTGCTTCAGTTACCTGAAATTGCTACCAATAAGGTGTTTATTCTTGAACTACTTACATTCTGTCTTCAACACAGCTATTTCCAATGGCAAGATGAGTATTATTTACAAATCAGCAGTGCCAGCATGGGTTTTTCTGGCGCTCCAGAATATACCAACACGTTCATGTCCAAATTTGAGCAGGATTATATTTTTAACAGCAATCAATGGAGTACCAACCTAGCATTCTACGCTCGGTTCATTGATGACATTTTTTTGATTTGGACAAACTCACGTGCAACACTCGAAACAAATATCAATGAGTTGAACGACAAGAATACTCGGATCAAATTCACACATAATATAAGTGCAGAATCTCTGTCATTTTTGGATGTACTAATCACTAAGAACAGCAATTCTTTTTAAACTTCTGTTTTTTCCAAACCCACTGACAGGAACAACTTATTAATGTATTCGAGTTTTCACCCGCCCTCCTTGTTACGTAATTTGCCTTTTTCTCAAACGATACGTACTAAAAGAATAACATCAGATCCTAGCCAGTTAGAGGAGGCACTTTCTGAACAATGCACCAAGTTTCGAGCTCGTGGTTATTCAGACCACGTACTTGATGCTGCAAAACCAAACAAAGAGATCGACGAGGATTGTTATCATCGCAACCAACCAGAAGTCATAATAGACAAGTGTTTATTTCTAAATATTCCACCAACTCGTCGAATATCAGCGAAATAATTAAAACTAGGTGGGAATTACTTCAACATGAACCAGATTTTAATGTTTTATTTTTGGAACCACCTCTCTTTGCATACACACGCAGAAGGAACATCAAAGAATTGCTTAAAAGATCTTCAGCAGTGAATCAGACACCCTTCACCGGCATGCGTAAATGCTACAATTGTGTCAATTGCAACAATGTGATGACTGGGAATGTTATCAATCATCCACATTCTGGTAAACTCATTATACTTAAATACAATGGAGATTGCAACAGTACCAATGTCATTTATACTATCAAATGTCCCTGCGGACTTCTCTATGTAGGTAAGACTTCGCGCAAGATTAAAATTCGTATCTCCGAACACAAGAGCTCTATTCGAACTAAAAGCCACAAGTCCCATTTGGCCACGCATTGGTTAGAACATCAACATACCAATGCCCAACTGAAATTCACAATTTAGAAATGGTTCCATTTAGACCAGATACAGATATTCCAAAGATGTTAGCTCAAAGGGAGGTCTGGTGGACCAAATTTCTTCATACACTAGTACCAGCAGGACTTAACGATAAATTGGAATTGCTTTGTTTTCTTTGAAATGTGTAGTCTGTAAGTACTGTCCTTACCATTCATTTAACAATCGTTAGCACATTATTAATGTCACTTTTAGTATAGCACTGACTCCCTCTCACTGGTCATCTTTCATTAGCACTTTTTGATTATTAAATTGTTTTTCCAGAGGCGTGGCCAAGCCGAGCATGGAGTAGGACGCGGGCTGCTGGAGCTCCGGGCTGCCGCCGGCTAAAACGAGCCTGCTGCGGCACTTTGACGGCCGGTAAACGGCCCCCACTTGGTGCGAGAGGCCGGCGGAACTGGAGTGGGCTGCCGCTGCTTAGTGCGGCGGGCTCGAGGAGTGCGGCTGGCGGCACCGGAGGCTGGACACTGGGCGCTCCCGGGCGCGGAGGAGTCGGCCGCCATTTTGCGCGATCTGCGCTGGGGAACAGTGCCGGTTCCCGCGGACTGCCCGGGAGCTTGAAACTGCCGAGAGAGAGCTGTTTGATCAACCTGGGAGCGATCAAAGGTGTCTGGGAGCGGGGACCGAGACTCCCTGGTACCGGCTGAGGGCAGAGGCGCTGGGGCGTCTGCTCCGGTGGGCGAGGCCGCCATTTTGGGACCCTGTGCCTCTGAAGCTGCGGCCTCTGCAAGCGGGCGCTGGACTCTGCTGCGCTGGACTCCGCCTGAGGTGAGGAGGTCGGCGGGAGGCATCGGCCCGCGGGGCGGCTCGCCCTGACGCCGGAGGGGACGGAAAGGCTGAGGTAGCGGGGGGAGCCCTGGCAGCAGTGGGCCCGAACGCTGGAGTACCCCTGGGAGTGCTGTCCTGGGGGTGGCGGCGTCTGCGGAGGGAGCGCTTGGAGGCCTAGAGCGGGGGATGTCACCGCGGCCCTGAACTCGAGCCTCGGACCGGAGGCGGCCTGGCAGGTCGATCCTCGCGGGTGGTGGCAGTGGGACTGTGCGCCGGACTGGGCCCTGGATACTGGCCCCCCCCCCCTGCTGGACACTAAAGAAGAGAGGGGCTGAGCGGTTGTACTGCTCGATTTTTCTGGTCTTATTGTGTTGAAGGGTGATTTAGGTGACTTCAGTCTCTTTCCATTCAAGTCTAAGGGTTAGAGTAGTGTATAGAGCCTATTTATTAGGCACTTCGACATGATCCTGTGTTCTTCCCCATAGATCAGGGTTTGCATACATATCCTAGGGGATAGATTCGTTAGCATTAGGGGTAATCTGTTCTGTAGTGAGGGTATTTCATGGAGCCGTGCTGAATTCAGGCCTGGTAGGCCTTAAACGGGAGAGACTCCATCTTTCCTCCTGCTCTGGTAGCTTGGGATGTTTCTAGGTCATAGGCAGTGTTTTAGTTAGGAGGTGTTATTCGCTTGGAGAGAACCGGTTCAGGCCGGCCCTTATCGAAGGATTGTATTTTTCTTCATGCCGAAGACACTACATCAGGCCGGCCGGCTGGGAACGTGTCCTTGGCACGGGGAGGTACAAGAATTTGGTGGGCGGCAGGTTACGGGCTGGAATTTTCCATGAGGAAATGCACATCTATATTAGTGAAAGTTTGAGGCAGATACTGGCACTTGCTTTTAGACCATAGGCGGCACCTGGCCATTAGCAGTAAAGCTACTACGTATTCCAGGGAAGACAGATGACAAACTTGAAGGTGGAGAAAAACCGAGAAATAGATATTCCAAAGAGAAGAGAGTAGCCGATGAGGAAGAGGTCCCAGTGATATTTGGCCTTCCACGTTATCACCACACCACTCCCCTCCTGATAAAACTCCATTGGCTCCCTGTGAAACAACGTTCCCTTTTCAAAATCGGGTGCATGGTCTTTCAGGCCCGTCAGGGCACTGCCCCTGCTTTCATCACCTCACTCATCAAACCCTACGTCCCCGCTAGAAATCTCCGGTCCTCCTCCAAGTCCCTTCTCCAGATCCCCCGCTTTTCGCGCAAAAAGTGGGGCGGGTCCAACTTTTCCACTCTGGCCCCTTCCTTCTGGAACTCCCTCCCTGACAATCTCCGCTCCGCAACCCAATACCTTCCTTTCCGCAGAGACTTAAAAACCTTCCTTTTCAGCCAGGCTTTCCCCGCTTAAAAACTATCGCCCCGGTCTTCCTTTCCCTCAGCCAATGAACCCTCAGCGCCAAGAAACCGCTAGGTGTATGCTGCGCTCTACAAGTGTTTTAAATTAAATTAGAAATTAGTGACTCGGAGAGGGAGACGGGAGTAAACCCGTGATTGTGTGACTTCCAGGCGAAGCCGAGGCGCAGACGAGAAGGGAACCTAGATGACCATTGAGTGCAGGCTACATACGACCAAGGTGATGTCAACCCCTTACTATTAGAGTATACAACTTAATCTTTCACTTTTCTTTGCAGGTTATGTGATATGTATTATGTTCCGTGAGTGTGCATGTAATAACTAAATAAAGTATTAAAGCAATATGTGCTACGTGTAAGAGGGTAACCTATTCTTCTGGTCAGCTGTGACCTGACATGAACAGATGTTAATCCTGATCAGGTAGGTGGTAACTGAATAAGGGAGAAAGGAGACCCTCGAACTGGGGAACAAGTTGTGCTCAACTAGCTGTCTTTGTGTGATCTGATATATAGTAACACTGATTCCCTTGTTGTATGTCGTGGTAATTATAGGATGAACTCGTGCTAAGGCTGCCGTCTGGGCAGGAAGTCCTGGGTCCGTTTGGGACCGCGAGGCTGTGGCTGCCGTCTGGGCAGGAAGTCCTGGGTCCGTTTGGGACCGCGAGGCTGTGGCTGCCGTCTGGGCAGGAAGTCCTGGGTCCGTTTGGGACCGCGAGGCTGTGGCTGCCGTCTGGGCAGGAAGTCCTGGGTCCGTTTGGGACCGCGAGGCTGTGGCTGCCGTTTGGGCAGGAAGTCCTGGGTCCGTTTGGGACCGCGAGGCTGTGACTGCCGTCTGGGCAGGAAATCCTGGGTCCGTTTGGGACCGCGAGGCTGTGACTGCCGTCTGGGCAGGAAGTCCTGGGTCCGTTTGGGACCGCGAGGCTGTGGCTGCCGTCTGGGCAGGAAGTCCTGGGTCCATTTGGGACCGCGAGACTGCGACTTGTAGGTCTTGGTATATATAGTAGGAATTCCCTGTCCTTAGGTGGTACATATATGTGGTTACTTAGGTGTAAATAGGCCCTAGGGAGGGGGTAACGTTCTGGTTTGGGTTAGAGAGGCTCTGTTGAGCGGGTTCTATCTGATCTGAAAACCCAAGCAGAACAGCGGTGCGGCGCTGGAGGGACTTGGGACGGCGGGACTGCTTGGCTGTCGGGGCCCCCCTGAGCGGTTGGTGGGCTGCGGGGAAAACGCGCTCCTCAGAACTCCGGACGCTGTGCTGTTCGCTACCGGCGAGAGTGGGGAGGGCCCCGGGCCGGAGCCTGGTGGGCCCGGAGATCTGGCAACATCCGTGTCCTGAGGGCGAATCGTATCAGTGTGGGCCACGAGGCCTTGGTCACCTGCTGCACCTGGGACACATCCGCTGCGGCGCTGCGACAGGGCCCGCGACCTGGAGTGTGGGACAGCCCTACGTTGGACGTGACTCGGCCTGGCTTGTGCGCCCTTTGGCGCTGGTTGGCCCTCCGGGGGTGCTGAGTGGACGGCCTGATCTGAGGCTGGGGTCTCCCTACAGAGGCGGCGTATAACTACATAATGACGCGCACCAAGCCCGGAAAAGACTCATCGGCGCCCACGAAATATACCACAGTGAAGGACCTTTGGAATAAGCCTGGAGGGGCGCCGACGGGCTCGCAGGCGTTAGGAGCTGGTGGGTCGGCGGAGCCAGTGACACAGTCCTTCATGGCGCTCTTCATGCAGGACCTCAAGTCTGAAATCGGCTCGCTGCGCACGGAGGTCCAGGCATGCGTCAAGGAGCTCCGGAAAGATGTGGGAGAGCTTGGGGACAGGGTCGACGACATGGAGAAGACCCTGGACGCTCGCACGGAGGACCAGGAGCGCCTGTGGCAGAGGATAGCGGCCCTGGAGGAGCAGAATGTTGAGCTACAGATCAAGCAGGAGGACCTGGAAAATAGGGGGCGCCGCAACAACATTCGCATTCGGGGCGTCCCGATTGGCGCGGAGGGGACAGACATTATGACCTTTGTGGCGGACCTCCTGCATGAACTCCGGGGGGATGACGACGCCTCTCCGCCGGCCCTGGATAGGGCCCACAGAATATCAGGCCCACCCGGGAGGCCAGGTTTGATTCCCGACATCCTGACGCGGGTCCACTTCTTTGTTGAAAAGGAGGCTATTATCAAGGCGACCAGAGACAGGACGGACCTCAAATTCAACGGGGCTCCGATCCAGCTGTTTCAGGACCTGGCCCCCACGACCCTCCGGCGCAGGCGGGCCTTCCGGCCGGTTACGGACAAGCTGCGAGACCTCAACATCCGCTATCAATGGGGACATCCCTTCGCTCTCATCTTCCACTGGGAGTCCAGACGACGGGTGCTGCGGTCCTACAGGGAGGCCGCGCAGCTGCTCCAGATCCCGGACTCCCCTCCGGCCAGCCCGGTGCGCGGTGCCGCGGGGCCTCGTGCCTCGCTTCAGCCTAGCTGGTCCAAGGTGCGCCGGGCGGGGCGATCTTCCTCCCCTGCTGCTAGTCGATCCTCGAGGGACAAGCAAGACATCATACGCCATATTCGGTCCCTGGAGGCCGGATCGTCACCGGCGGGATCACAGGAGCCCGCTCCCTAGTGAACTTCCGAGCCTGCAACTCGGGCTCCTTCCTCCTCGAGAAAACGAGATGGCCCGCTCTGGGGTTGCCGGCCGCTGGTGGGGAAAGGGATTGCGGCCCATTTGCTGCGATCGATGTTGCAGCTCCTGATGCCGGGCGGCGGCCCGGGGCTCCTTCTAACTTGGAGAATGGCGGCAGTGCCGACGGACCCTCACCACTATTCCTGGGAGAGTGACATCTCTGGGATAGCCTGTGCCGAAGTGCCTGGCCACTCCCTAGACTGGAATAGTCCTTGTTGGCCATGTTGGCCGTTTTGTGATTTTGGTTCTTTCGTTTGCTCCTACTTTTTTGTCTTTCTCCCTCTTTACTTCCTAACCCTCTGGCGGGGGGGCTTTGTGGGGGGGCTGGGGGCGGCGGGGGGGACGACTGCGCATGTTGACCCATGTCTATGACTACTGTACCCTCCTGGAAGGTCGTCTCTTTGAACGTGAAGGGGCTCAACTCACCTAGCAAACGACATCAGATCTGGAGGTACCTGCTCCAACAGGGTGCCGACGTAGTATTTCTGCAGGAGACGCACCTTCTAAAGGCCGATGTGGGTCGTATGGCCCATCCGCGCTTTCCCCATAGATTCTGGGCATCCGCGGCCACTAAGACAGCGGGGGTTGCTATCTTCTGCCGGGCGGGATTCTGTCATGGGGACACTCAGGTGCGTAGAGACACTGCGGGTCGGGTCCTGAGGGTGGAGCTCACGAGGGGGCACCGTAGGCTTACGCTATGTAATCTTTATGCACCCAATCAGGGGCAGGATGCCTACCTGCGCGGGGTCATCCGGGAGTATCTTGACCCGGTGGGCTCGGATCTTATAGTGGGGGGGGACTTCAACCTGGTTTGGGACGCGGAGCTAGATCGCTGTGGGGGAGGTTTCCATGGCGTGGGGGCCCTGTCGGCCACTGTGAAAAAATCCCTTACTGCTTTGACTTTGGTAGATGTGTGGCGTTATCACTCCCCGGGGCTGAAGGACTTCACCTTTTACTCACATGCACACCGATCCTACTCTCGCATCGACATGCTCTTTGTCTCCCACTCTTTGCTTCCAGACACTATTTCGGCTTCACACTCGAGCATTTCGGTCTCCGACCATGCCCATGTGGAGATGTTACTCCACGAGCGCTCCACTCGTACCTCCGGTCCACGCCGCTGGCGGTTCCCGGATCACGCCCTACGGGACCCGGTAGACAGGGAGGAAATAAAGACGGCCATACTGGAATACTTTGAGCACAACGAGTTGCCGGAGACTCCTCTCCCCCTCCTATGGGATGCTTTCAAGGCCACGATACGGGGCACCCTCACGGCTATAGCTGCCGCGCGGACACGGGAAGCCCAACTGTACGAAACCAGACTCACCCGCGAACTCAAGACGCTGGAGAAGATGGATCAGACCCGCCCGTTGGCGGCCCATAAGCGGCGGCTAGTGGTCCTTAGGGGTCAGTTACGGGCACACAGGACGAATAAGGCGGAACGGGCGCTCCTTGCGCTCCGGCAGCGCTTTTACATCGGCGGGGATAAGGTGGGAACGGTGCTAGCGCGGCGGTTGCGCGCGAGGGCGGCCAGGGCCCACATCGCGAAGCTGCGGGGGGTGGGAGGTACATGGGTGACCACTGAAGCAGCGAAGCTCCAGGCGTTTCATGAATACTATTCCTCTCTATACAAGAGAGAACCGCCGGACCCTGCATTGATCACGGAGACTCTGGGTGAATGTGATTGGGAGCCGCTGAGTAAACATCACTCCGAGCTCTTAGAGGAGCCCATTACACTGGAAGAAATAGCGGGAGCCCTGGGAGATCTTCCGCTAGGCAAGACACCTGGGCCGGATGGGCTACCGGTGGCGTTCTTCCGTGCCTTTCTGCCGCAGCTGCAACCCTACCTTCTTCGTCTCTTTAATTCTTTCGCGGATTCGGGAGGACCCTCCCCGGACATGGCGATGGCTGAGATCGCCCTCATCCCAAAGCCAGGGAAGGACCACACACTCTGCTCTTCATACCGGCCCATAGCCCTGTTGAACACAGATCTTAAACTGTATACTAAAATTCTTGCCAAACGGCTCAGTGCTCACCTCCCGCACCTCGTGGATCCGGATCAGGTGGGGTTCATTCACCAACGCCAGGGGGCAGACAATGTCCGTCGCATTGCTCACATAGTGGGAAAGGCCAGGCATTGGGATATCCCGGTTTGCCTGTTGTCCCTAGACGCTGAAAAAGCGTTCGACCGGGTAGATTGGGAGTTCCTTCGAGCGGTCTTACGGAAAGTAGGGGTTGGGCCCAAAATGGAAGCACACATCATGGCCCCATACGCTGCCCCGGCAGCCCGGGTGCGAGTTAATGGCCAACTCACGCAGCCTTTCCCCATCTGCAGGGGCACGCGGCAGGGTTGCCCCCTATCGCCTCTGCTCTTTGCCCTGGTAGCGGAGCCCTTAGCTATTCTCATTCGCCGGATGTCACGGGCATCTCCCTTCGGGGACGTGACCATAAGGTTGCGCTCTTCGCTGACGACCTCCTTCTCACACTGTCTGCGCCCTCAACCTCGCTCCCAGCCGCACAATCGCTGCTACGCACCTACGAGCGGGCCTCCGGGCTTAAAATTAACCACACTAAGTCTTGGGTGCTCAACCTCACGATCCCGGAGGCAGAGGTGGCGGCGCTGCGGACGAGCACCCCATATCAGTGGGCGAGCGACTCCGTGAGATACCTCGGCCTCAACTTGACGCCGGACCTAGCCACCTGGACGCAGGCCAATTGGCCGGAGTGCAGGCGCTCTGTCCTGGACGACTTGCGCACCTGGAAGACACTGCCGCTTTCCTGGCTTGGTCGCCTCAATGCAATTAAGATGTCCGTGCTACCGAAGATTCTCTACTTGTTTCAGACCCTGCCGACTCCCATCCCGGAACATTACATCCAAGGGCTACAAAGGGACTTGATCTCCTTTATTTGGGGAGGTAAGAAGCCGCGATTCTCTAACAAAATCCTGAAGCTCCCTCGGGATAGAGGCGGCCTTGCTTGTCCTAATTTACTGGACTACTACTGGGCGTCACACCTCCGCTATGTCCTGGAGTGGGGGGCGTGGGAAAGCGAGAAAATTTGGTTCCACATGGACAGGGCAGTTACCTGTCGCCCGATTTGGGATCACGCTTGGCTGCCCCGGGCGGCGCGTCACCGTAGTGCGTATATGGCGGTCCCCACTAGGACGGTCTTGGAGATCTGGGATAGGGTGGCGGTCCGCAGGGGCCTCACCACCTTCCCCTCACCGCACACCCCTATAGCTCGCAACCCCCAGTTCCCGCCGGCCTGCCGCCCGCCATACTTTGAGAACTGGACGGAAAGTGGCTGCCGGACGATCCGAGATCTTTTTGAGGGAGGGACCTTCAAATCCTTCCAGCAATGCCAAAGGGACTTTGGGCTGACAGACAGGGACAAGTTCCAATACGCACAGCTTCGGCACTGGGTGCAGGGCTCTTCGCTGGTGCAGGCGGCCTCGAGACCTCTCACCCCGTTTGAGCACTTAGCGCGCACATTTGGCACATACAAGGGCCTCGTCTCTCGAGTCTATAAAGTGCTCCAGCATTCCCAGCATCCAGGACTACATCCGTACCAAGAGCGGTGGCAGAATCTTTCGGGCTCCGGGATTAACTCCGCACAGTGGGCAAGGCTCTGGAGCGATATCCCTAAAACCTTCCGCAGCATCCCCCAACAGGAATCGGCCTACAAGGTGATGACCCAGTGGTACTACACCCCTGTCCGGCTGCAGAAGATGTTCCCCAAGGTGTCCCCGCTGTGCTGGCGCTGTACCCAGGCGCCAGGGGACTTTATCCACATTTGGTGGACATGCCCGAGTCTGACTACTTATTGGAAGGAAGTCCTCAGCCACATCAAGAGGGTGCTAGGCTACCCCCTGCCAGAGGACCCCCTCACGATTATTTTAGGCCTCCGGCCGACGTCACGACGGGCAATGACAGGTCGGGATTGGCACCTGAGCCTGCACATGCTAGGTGCAGCAAAACAAACGGTGGCGGTGTACTGGAAGAAGGCGGAACCGCCGTCCATCAACGTGTGGTTCGCCCGTCTCTGGCAGGTCTTGGCGATGGAGCTGCTTACAGCCCGCCTCCAGTTCAGGGATACTAGGTTTAAGACCCTCTGGTCTCCCTTGGTGGACCACTTGGGCAGGATAGAGCACGCGCGATTGCAACCGCCGAGACTGCGGGCTTTGAAACTGTTTGACGACGAGATTTCCCTGACGCGCTCCGAGATTCTCACACGGCCGGTGGCGCTGCCACCCTCGACGATGGGGGGTCCCTAGCTGCGGGTGGGCTCGCCGGGGTCGGATTCTCCCACTGTGCAGGCATGCATCCCCACGGGGGTACTAGGGGCGCTGGAGGACTGCCGGCCCAGCCTAAGCGAGACTAGTCGCATCCCTTGGACTTCCCTCTCCCCCCGCTGCGGCGCTTGCCGTTCTGCTTCCCCTCCTCCGCCGCCCCCCCCCGTCCTTTGTTACTTAGTTTGTCCTGTACTCAGGACGTGTAGAGGTTAAGTGCGGTGTTAGGGCCTTGGTGACCCAGCGCGGTGGCGCGACGCTCCTCCATCCAACCCCTTCCAACATTACACGCTTACTCTGGGACACTACACTACCATACATGAGCTACCCAACACATTCTATACGCACGTGGCATAGATCAGGCGCAGACTGTAGCACCTACTTGTTCTGGGCAGGACTACGGCACGCACTAGCCCCGGCCTAGCGTCTGGTTAGCCCCCTGCTGCGGGACTTTTGTTGGGGAGTGGCGTGCAACCCCAGCTACCCCTGCCTTACCCGACTCCCCTGCGGGTGTGAACACGGTTTTTAGGTAGGATATGGGGTGACGGGCTCTCTGGGTACGATACGCTGAAGGCAGAGAATTGGAGGGGAAATACATGTGATATGCTATGCTGTAATGCCCTTGTTTAATGGGACTTGATTTCGTTCGCTGCCGGCCAGGATGGTTGTAGGCACATAGCTGTGTACAGTGAGCTCACCTCTTTTTCTTAATAAAAACAAAGTTGGATATAAATTGTTTTTCCAATTTCCACAGGTTTCATTATTCATTTTTTCAAGTCTCCATTCCGTGTGCACTCTTCACGGTAGTGTATTCTTTTTATTGAATACCTAGAGGCTCACAGTTCATATATCTGTGTTTAGAAGTTGTACTTCATAAGTCTTACATCAACATATACATTTATAAGCAGTTTAGAGCGGTGGCCTCATAATTATTACATTCATGATTATTAGTTCTTAGTTTTGTCAAGGGCTTTGTCACCTCCACGCATTTGGTAGGTGTTTGCCATCGTGTTCACACACTTTGACTGTTTAATAGAGTTCATTCATCATACCCTTATTTTTACATTATTGAGTCGGCTTTTCAATGAACTCTGATGGTTCGCAGGTTGTATGACCTCAGGTGTGAGCATTGTAATTGCATGAGTATTCACCGGTATGGAGTTTTTGTTCACCATTTTATTTTAGTTCAGTTTCTCTTATGATACAAGCAAGGCATCTAATTAGTAGCCATTTGTTGCAGTCGCTTTCGGTTGCTACTACGAGCACACACGCAGTGACGTCAGACGTGGTAATAGGATTATAAAACTGCAGCGGCTTTACGCCGCTTTTCCATACTTCGCACCATGCATTTGCTTCGCTGATCAGCTTGTTCACGATTCAAGTATTTTCAAGGTAAAGGGGAACCTTTTTTCAATATTACAGCTTTCGGTCGACGTCCAGCAGTACATAAGAACGACAGCATAGCGGTTAATCAGTCTCTTCGGTTTTGTTGATTCTGTCTACAGTTTTACCGTTGCCAGCTATATGTGCATGGTTACGTTTGGGACCCTTTCCAACAGCGTAACGCGTCGTCTCTTGGATTCTGTTAATGCCACGGTTTCTATAATAATCCACGGTTTTAGCCACGAGTCTTTGGGTAATTTAGCTATCAGCTTTCTCAATTTTCCTCTATATGTTCGCATTACATTAGTGTAAGAATTGCGAGTTCAAGTTTGCTTTGTCTTCATAGATCACAGTATATTTGTTGAAGTTGCCGCACATCTTCCAGCGGAGTATGGTCTACAGTTTTTTATAGTGAGTACACGAGCATGCACCAAGCTATTTCATATTCAGGTTCTTTTGGTGGTAGTTTTCATTACAAGCATGGTTGCTTTGTTTTTGTAGCTGAGAGGAAACAAACTTCTACACTTATCAACTTAACAAACTACGGCGATTTCCCGTAAGGTTTATTAATTCACAAACATTTTCTCCTTGTCTTCTCATTTCTTTTTGAGTTTTCTTTTATTGAGCACAGTATTCGTCACTAATAAAGGGAGTGGTTTCTATTGGTTTTTGGTCTTATGTTCTGGCTCATTTCTATTAATTAAGATGACACCAAATTTGAAAGACGCATCTTTACCTTGTTTGCTTTTTTAGTTTTCACTATAGGACCCGATACATGTTTGGCTAAGGACAAGTACAGGTGTGCTAGTACCACTCTGGTCTTGTACGTTGTATCCGCCAACAATCTATGTAATTTGAGTTTCGTTACTGTAAACAGTGAATTGTTGCAAATGTTTCTTATATTTTTTCAAATACAGGCCCCTGAAGAAGGGATTTTGTGAGAATCCCGAAATGCATTGGGCATCATCAACCATAATCGCCGTTTTCTTCAGCATTACAAGTTTATTGCTGATGTTTTCAAAGTATTGAGATTGATAATCGATTTGTTTAATTTGATTCTTCTATCATGTTTGGTTCAACAAAAATTTGTGTTGAATTTTTTCTCATTTGTGTTGTTTGAAAACTTAACAAGTAAATGAGTATATACTTTTTGATATGATAAGCTTCACTAATTCCATGTGGTTCATTCAAGTAATGACAATGTTACTTAACATAATGTATATTATGCAATAGCAAACAAGTATTTTGATCGCTGTGCACCCGGTATACAGGTGCGTCAGCACCTGCTTCTTTGCATGTTGTTCAAGGTCGGCTACCTTTTCCGGTTTGCACGCACATCATGTTCTTGAGTCATTAGCATATGTTCAACATTAATCGTTGTTAAAATTACAGTAGTGCGCTGACTTCCTTTGAATTCTACAGGTTTAAACAGCCATTTTATTCTGCCAAAATAATCCTTTTACCAGGCCTAAACCTTCCATTTAATATATATAAGTCGCCCCTAGGGTAGTCCCAAAACAATCCACAGGGCAGTGTGCAGTGTATTTAAAAAGTTGGACATGTACTTTTAACTTTTACATGTCCTGGTAGTGAAAAACTCATACATTAATTTTTCACTACTGCAAGGCCTACCTCCCCCATAGGATAGTATTGGGTTACCTTATTACATTGAATAAGTGATAATGTTTAATTGGGAGCAGGTACAAAGATAAGAGTTTGATGTCGGAAGGATTTTAAATCCCAATTCTGAAAATCCACTTTTAGAAAGTTGTCATTTTTTAGTCTTAACTATTTTGTGCCTGCAGCCTGCTCCTGGGTCACATGACTTGGTGTAGCTGGCAGTTAGTCTTTGTGTATTGCTCCCAGACACTGAGACAAAGGGGGTATAGGGTTGGCAGGATGGGCCATCACTGACTTGCTGAGGGGGTGGGGCTATCACCTACCATACTTGCTCCTCACAAAGGCTCTCTGTCTGAGCACACTCACAAAGTGTTTGACACTAGTTGTTTGTGCCTATAGACAAGCTGGGGCCAGGGCACAGAGGGATGACGTTTCAAACACCTCAGGGAAAGGAAACCTCTAGAACCTTCTCCTACTTTCAAGTTGCCACCAATTATAAATATTGTACATTCAGACTCAACTCTTCAGTACACCTCTAGGCCTCTGAAAGATTCAGAAAGACTGCTGCACTGCTTCAAGTAGGACTGTTACTCTGCTGCCCTGTTACCTGAATGAGAAAGATTGAACCTGCATCTTGAACCCAGGACCACCAAACTGACTCCAAGGGCTAGTTGGCTGACCTCCTGATCAGAGCCTCAGGGACAGAAAAAGCTCCAACCACCATGAACCTAGCACCTGGACTTTGCCTGCTGTGAGTCTTGTCCCCCGAGTGGTGCAACCATGGTCCTGGACACAGGTGAAGGTGCTCTGCCAGCCGAGCTGTGGTGCTGTGGGCAGAACCAATGCAGCACCTCGCAGACCTGCAGCAGAAACCCCACTGCACAATGCATCACGATGCAGGAATTTGCGGCTCCTCATAACCATCGCTGCATGGTGATTCTTCAACACAGGACTCCCCATAGTACCTCGCAGCCTCCCAGAACCACCGCTGCTCGACGCATTCTCAATTCATGATCTTGCAACTCTTCGCAACCAGGTTTTAAGGCACTTTGTTCTACATGCCTAGCTTGGACCCTGTAACCAGCTCGTGCTGATCACAGTCAGCCTGAACATGCAAGATTGTCCTGGTCAGGACTGACCAGATACCCTCAGTTAGGACTTTGTGCTTTTAGGGACCATTTTCACTTAAATCTTAAAAATTGCACACCTCCGGTTCTACTGATATTTTTCAAATTTGGTGTGGGACTTTTCTTGCGTTGTGTTTTCAATTTATTTCAGCTTGAAGTCCTGCATAAATACTTTACACATTGCCCTGACTGCTTTTGCGCCAAGCTACCAGACGGTTAAGCACAGTTAATTTGGGGTTTGCTTGTGGGTTCACCCTGACAAGAACTGTGGCTGCTGCTCGAGTAGTGCTTTATCCCGCTCAAACAGGAACCTAATTTCTTACATTGGTGTTCAGCAGTGAGATTTGGACTTGTGTTTATTTAACAATTTTGTGTTACACTAAAAATCCCAGAAAAGTATACTGATACCTATTTGAGTTTGTTTTGAAATTCTTCTTGATTGGCTCTTTTGCTTTTTCCAAATTGACTCTCATTCGTTCTGACTGCGACCATACCTACAGAAATGGAATTCGAGCTCCTCAATCTGGAAAGCTAGATTGTGGTTGAGCTCAAATAATCCTGTAAGGAAAGAGAACTTTCAACCAGTAAAGGCACCAAAAACGTGGAGCTTCAGAAAACTCGGAGGGCCTGGGCAGAGGCTCACCAATTGCTGGCAGCAACAGATGACCAGGATGGGGATGATGGAGGAGCAGGACCTGTATACCAGTCCTGAAAAGCGGCATTCAGGAGAGGAGGGGATAACTGGCCTACTGAATTGGAAGTCCCTGCCAGAGTGGAGAGCAGTGTGTCTTCGCAAGCCCTTTTCCCAGAGGAACTGGCGGACAGGAAGGCTGCAGGGAATTTAGGCTGCAATTGGCCATGCTCAAGTTGGAAGCACAGTAGAGGAAGGCGGAGAGAGCCTTGAAGGAAAAGAGACTAGTCATGGAGGAGAGGAAAATTGCCCATGAGCTAAGTCTCGGAGAGCTGGACATCAGAGCTAAACAGATAGAGTCGAGCCTCAATGGTGACAGCATACACGCATTATCCACTGGGAATAGGAGTGTCCACATTCCAAACGATATGGTGCCTAACTTTGCTGTGGGAGATGGCATCGATATGTGGTTTAAAGCCTATAAGGATGCTCTGGAGATGCATAGGGTCTCTGAGGAGGATTGGGACAGTCTCTGGAGGCATAATCCCAGTGAAGGGTGGGAAGCCCTGTTGGCCCTAGAGATGGGGGACTGGATGAATGAGACCCTTGTCAGGAAGTATGGTCCAACCCCACAAAAGTACAGGCAGTGGATGGTTGGGTGATGGGCAATAAAGTAAACTATTATTAGGGACATAACAATTTAATGGCAAGAGAGCACATGTTGTCTTTGTTTTGCAGAGCTGCGCCAAACACCTGATTGATAGCAAGCTCACTGAGCCCAGGGAGCTTGCGAAGGAGGTGGACTGCTGGCTCAGTACTAGGTCCATATGAAGGTATCTTGGGAGGACGATGGGGAGGGAAGAGGATCAGCACAAGGATGGATGGGGTCCTCACCAGAAGGGGGGGGGATATAAAATTAAAACAAGGATTTCTTTAAAGCTCCCCAAAATAGTTCCAGGGGTCAGGATTCCCAATCCCCACCTGAACAGAAGTATTATTAGTTCTCTGATCAGGGACATTCACTCCTAAGTGCTAGGAGTGCCATCAGTTTGGACACAATCAAAGGTGATGCCAAGTTCCCAAGAGGGCACAGCCCCCCACTGGTGGGCAGACACTGGGGCTGGCTATTGTAGTGATTTGGGAAGAGAATGCTCCAGCTAGTGGGGGGGGGGGGGGTTGTAAAGAGGTTACCCTAGTGTCCCTGGGTGACAGTGAGATGGTGCCAAGAGCCCATATGCCTAGTAACATAAAAAATAAAGGCAGTGGGCGGCCATCAATGGGCATCAGGTAGATGCTCAGAGACACAGAGGAACCAGTATTACAACCATCAGGTGTCACCTGGCGTCCTCAAAGCAGGCAGTCCCTAATGTATTGCACCAGGCTATAGTAGCTGACAAACATGAGAGTCACTATCCAGTAGCTTTGGTTCCCTTTAAATGGGGGGGGGTGTTCTTTAAGGGCAGCTATGAGTCCATCCATGCCTGTGAAGTTTCTGCTCTGTAATGAGATGATACATTGACGACGTGTTCTGTATGGTGTGGCGAATCAGACGCTCTCACAGAATTTCTTGAGTGGGTCAACATTTGTGATGAGAATCTTCACTTCACTGCGAACACAGTCACACATAAAATAGAATTTCTGGATATGGAAATTAGAGAGTGTGACTCAAAACTGGAAGTGGATTTATATGTAACACCCATGGCAAGAAACACTCTTTTACACTTCAGCAGTTACCACCCATAAAGTCAGAGAGTATACACATGGGTCAATTTTTGCGCTTGAGGCAAAAATGTACTAACCTCAAACACTATGATCTTAGAGCTGTGGCTATGAAAGCTACATTTATTAACCGAGGCTATCCGAGAAGACTAGTCCGTGAAGCATATAAAAGGGCCCATTTTTATGACAGAGACCATCTGCTACAGACTTCTTGCCCTGCAGAAAATTCCAAACTGGTCTGTGTTACATTCTGTCTTCAATGAGAAGATACGCCAAATTATAAATGCTCAGTGATCATCTTTAATGCCAATAGTGAACAAAGTGCCATTCTACCACGTCCTGTGTTTGCGCGCACGCGTAACAAGAACTTAAAAGATCTTGTTCTACAATCTAGGATGATGACAAGTACTTCCTTTATACAAAAAACAATTGAAGGACAAAATGCAGTCATGGGTAACTACAAATGTTCCGACTGCAAAGCATGTGATGGGGCCATAGTCGCCAATACTTATATGTACAACACTATAAAGATCAACTTGAAGTCGTTTACCAACTTTAAGACTAAAAACATTATATATCTGTTGCTATGCCCATGTGAGTTAGGTTATGTAGAGGAGACGTCGCGACCCTTTTCTACATGTTTAACAGAACACCGTTAGGCAAGACGGACAAAAAAAAACTGCTGCACCTCTGGTTAAACATTTCATGGAGTTGGGCCATAGTCCTGAGGACATCAGATGGATTATCCTAGAAAAATATCAACAACAGGATAGGTATTGACATGGAGGAGATAAGGAAAGGTAGAGAAGTGTATTGGATCTTTGTTATTGACACTTGTTCCTATGAATTAAACTTCGAGATACCATGGGACCAAGCAATTCGCTATAATAATGGATAATTACCCTAGCAGAGAACAGTTTACCAGCATGTGTACCTTCTAATACTAATCCTTCTATACCAGGCTCCTTATCTAACACCTGGTTTTAGCCTTTTATGATAATTCATTTCTGTATTTTGTCCCAGGGAAGTTCCTTCACTTTTAGGGTCACTATGTGGGACTCATTTGTAGTCGCTAAACATCGCAAAAAAACTTTTTGAGCATAATGCTCTCTAGAACACCTTATGATATGTTTGTGGTCAGAATGTCTTGTAGTGACAGAATAGGACATAGAATCACAAGAATGTTTCCTCTAAAACATACCATAATGAGGTATAGACTTTATGTACATTGCTAGGTTTATTGTTTTCAATGTTTTATTTTCATTTCATTTTGCATCTTTTCTTTGCACATCTATACTTTCATCATGGTTGCCATGGTGTCTAAACCGGTTTTAGGCTTTAAGCATGAACCAAAAGCCTGAGACGGAAGCAAGGAATTTGTTACATGACGTCCGCCCGACTACTTCTAAATCTTTCTGCAATCGGGGCGTCTTTCATCTGGTGTCTGATTTGTCCTATTTTTCATTCATTCTTATATAATTCTGTCCGTTTCCCTGGGAAATGTACCTCTCTAGCAAGGCCGCCACAGATTCCAAGGGATTTAAACACGTTTTAAAGCTTGAGACAGAAGCCTGTGACTGGTCACATGACCTCCACCCGACGACTACTTAATTTTCGTGTGACCGCGGTGGTTGGATTGTAGCACCCGGCTTTCACCACTACTCGTGTTGCATCCTTCAACACACGGGGAGTGTGGCTCGAGACACATCGTTTGAAACCCTTAAAGAATCTCAGAGTAGAAAAATAATGGTACGTTTGGGAAAATCAACATTTTGGGTATCGCATTGCACATCAACTCGATATGGTGTGTCTCGTTCTTGGTGCATTGGGACTCACAGAACTCGTTTAGTTGATGCTCTGTAGCACTGTTAACTGTATAATTGCTACATTGCTACTTTCGATCGTTACTTTGGGTCACTGCCACATGTCCAGTTGGCAAATCGGGTATGTATATAAACGTTTAGCTGTCACTTAAAGTGAGTTTTTAATCTCTAATCGAGCTCTCCTTGTGTTTAGTGACCACTTATTAAATATATCATGCTCTTTCTAATCAATAAATCTGTCCTGTCATATATACATGACAAAGAGAGCTTTATTTCCACTGTTAGCCTCCAGACCTCTGTATATCTATACGACAGTATGACTGTTAATTTATAGAGCCTTTTTCTTGAAAGAATCCGGATTAGTGAGCGAGTGGTATAAGTACCTGGACATCAGTTGTGTTTTCTTATTCCACGTAGGAAGCTGTCAAGTGACGGGCTATCGAGCCTTAAATCATCGCAGAATCATCTTTTAAGTGGATTTTGATTACTTGAATGGTAAATATGCCTTTGCATCTTTCACACATCCACAGCATGGTATCATAATTATATCAGACACCTGAAGTTTTCTTTCATTTCACCTTGAAGACCAGGCCATGTTCCTTCTCAAGTAATACGTCTTTCATTTTGCTAAACGTCCGGGCAGACAGCCTCCGCACCAGATGGTCATAAATTACTAAATGAACACTGCATGACTCAGGAGCAAAAATAGCAGGCTATTCGGACTGCAAGAGTGGGTTTGCACAGGGCACCTTTTACACTTTTAGCAAGTTTAGTTATTGTAGCAAGCAATTATATTCTTACTATTTTCACATCATCACTGGTAAGATGGGGCGATCTATTGATTTGGTGTTCTTTCTCCTTTTTCTTTTTCCTGAAATACTCTTAGAGGTGAGGGTCATTCAAAATACGAAGCTTTTATCATATGCCTATATATCCTATGTATAATGCCTAGTTAGGGGAGATGGCATACATATGTGGTCTGTTTATATTTACAAATAGTGCCTGTATCTGCTGTGGCTTTTCCTGAAGAAGGGATTTTTATGCTGAAACACACGTAGAAAGCATCCGGGAGTTGCAACCACTCTATGACACAGATACATACCTATGAACCAAAAGCCTGTATACAAGGCCTATCTATAGAACATGTTTAAACATATATTATGATGGCAATATAACATTTCTGATCATCTACATAATATTTTGACTTATGAATTTCCAGTTGTTGACCATACCAGTGATGTATACATTATGACTGTGGAGTATAAATGATGAGACAAATGTGGGGGGTGTGTGGTTTGCTTTAGTTTTAATGATGGAATATTGAATATACTATTATCAATACCAAACTATTTTTGTACTTTTCAATATACATATTTTTGTCCTCGTCTCTCCTTGTATTAGAACTGTTATGATTTATTGCCCTAGGAATTTACACTATGAGATGAAGCACACGTTCTATGGCTGCCCGGGAGGTAAATTAAGAGTACCTGGAGTCTGGAAGAAGGGCCCAGGTACCTGCCAAGAAAAGAAAGGGCAATGGGTTTGGGAAACCTGCTCCTATAACTCCAATGATCTATGAGGAGCCAAAGCCTGAGGGCATCACCCCGGAACCTACAGGGGAGGACATTGATGCCCGGGGAAACCTACCTGAACTGATCAAATGGCAGAAGGAAGGAGGTCCCACCAGGGAGGAGTACACAGAAGGAGTGCCCTTCTCTAGAGGGCTTACGGCCACAGGCCAAGGCCCCAGCAGCTGGTAAAACCTCTGGTGACCACCTTATTTACTGGGAGAATGGTCTCTTGTACAGCGAGCCGAAGGTTATTGAGCCTAGGGCAACATGTGTGTGGATGGTCCCCCAGTGCTGCAGGACCTTTCTCATGGAGCTGGTTCACTATGTCCCCCTGGCTGGTCATCTACGGCAGGACAAGACATTTGGCCGGCTTGTCACCTACTTTTATTGGCCCCGGATAAAGAGGACTTCATATGGGTTCTTCAGGTCAGGCCCCACCTGCAATGTCAGTGGGAAGTCAGGAGGGGAACACAAGGCTCCCCTTTCGTCCCGATTCTGCCTTTGCACGGGTGGGCATCGACATTATTGGGCATCTGAACCCTAAGACAGACCTGGGCAACAGTTTCATCTTAGTGGACCACGCCACCCAGTACCCAGAGGCTATACCTCTGAACACTGTTACTGGACCCGCAGTGGCCAGGGCACTGATGGGGATCTTTACTCATGTGGGGTTCCCCAAGGAGGTAGTATCTGACCGAGGTACCAACTTCATGGCAGCATATATGAAGTTAGTGCAGGACGAGTGAGGGGTAACATACACGTTCTCCACACCCTATCATCTCCAAACCAATGAGTTTGTTGAAAAGTTCAACAAGACCTTAAAGGCATGATCATGAGCCTATCAAAGTCTGTGAGGCAGAAGTGGGACATCCCCTTGCCCTGACTGTTGTTTGCTAACAGGGAGATACCACAGAATGGGGTCGTATTAAGCCCCTTTGAACTTCTGTACAGTCACCCTGCCAGACGACCTCTCAGACTAGTGAAGGAGGGTTGGAAGCAAGCTCCCAGGAAAGCCCCTCAGGATGGGACAGCTACATGCTTGCTCTCTGTAGCCAGATAAAGCACTTCTGGAAGAGAATCTGTTTGAGCAGCTGGCTTGGTATATGATGCACACTTGTGTAAGTAGGCACCCAGCACCAACCTAGACAACACATATGGTGAGTTTAGTGGTCTTAGACAACCTAAGAAAGCTCTCCAAGTGGTAGTTGTGGAGAGTAGCCTTCAGGCTTACTCAAGGAGGAGTTTAAAGCAGCTTGTTTTACCAGAACATAATATTATAGGTATAGATTAAGTGAAAAAGAACCACACACACAGTGTATTTATAAAAATATGTACTTATTATAAGACATTCACTAACATACAGGTATCTCCTAGCCAGAGATATACATAATACTTTTCAGTAGAAACAGGTAAGTAACACAAAATACACAGTGGTCACCAGGGGGAGACCAAACCATATACTAAAATAGCGGTATGCGAACCACGACTCGAGTCAAGACTATACCCAGAAGACGCAAAAGTGCTGGGGACCCAAGGAACTACCAGAGTTAAGTAACCAGGAGCCCCACGGAGGCTGTGTGCAGAGTGGGAACAAGATCTCTGGTTGACTGCAAGTTAATGGGTAAGTCGCGGTTGCAATTTTAAAGAAGGACCCTTCCCAGTGGACCCTGAAGAGATCCTATGGAAGACAGAAGGTTGGAGAGCCCCCCGTGGATACCTTCAGAACCAGGATACCTACACCAGGGAATTAGAGTGCATGGGTGTGAAGTGGCGTTGGAAACCGCCGTTGAACCCAATGGGGGACTTCAGGAAGATGCTGTTGCTGGAGAAGGTGAAAGTGTCCGGTGGAACCCAAAGGTGGATTCAAGTTGAGAAGTACATGCAAGCAGAGGGTACAGAGTCTATGCCACTTGGAAGTGACCAGGAAGTACGGAAGACTAATGTCCTCCGATGTCGAGTGTTGCAGGAGAGATGACGGGGACCTTGGAGCTGGAGCTGTGAGGACCGCCAGGCGATACTGTGGAAGACCAGGTGCCATTGACGAGCTGTCCCACGTCGGCTGTCGAGAGTTGAGGGGTTAGCATCCGTCAGGAGCACCAAAAAGCCTTGGCAACTGCAAACAGTGTAGAAAGCGAAGAAGGTGCAGTGTCGGGACCAGCAAGGTCCTGGTGGCTCATTACAAGCAGGGGAGTTAGGGCTGGCCCCAAGCAATCAGGGGAGCCAACAGAATTCAAAGATGACCCTCAAGAGTACCCACAGGCTGGAGGCACTAAAGTCGCAAGGGGACCTCGAGCAGCTCACCAAAGATGCTGGCCCATGCAAGTGATGAGGTGAGGACAAAGATCTTGGTCACAGGAGATTCTTGGGGTGGGGGAACTTGGAGCCCGAAGATCTTGATGGAAGGACGCCAACAAGCCTTTGCAAAAACAATTCGACGCAGTGCACAGGGGTTTGGTTCCTGCGGCTCCAACGAGGGATACTCGCCTCAAACTTGATGAGAGGACAGGGCTAGCCTCGAGGGATGTGAAGAACCACCACTTGTGTTTCTGAGCCTTTCGGTGTCCGTGGGAGCCCAGGATCAGCAGACCGGTTGTAATGAATGCGCTTTTCATTAAAAGGACCCAAATCCTGCACTCCCGCCTGGGAGGCAAATTTACCACTCCCACTTTAAATAATACACGTTTGCATAGCACTCCCACTCTGGAGGCAAAAAGACAAATCCAGGTGCTTTTAAAGTACCACACACAAGTTTATTAATGCAATGTTTAAAACGGTAGGCCAAATATATCAATACATGCAGATTCCCAAGTATCAATTAACTACAATGAACAATTAGAATACAATACAGTATGTACAGGTAGCAAAGAGTTGAAAATATATACAAAATGGTTAGGAACACCTCACCGATTGAATTTGCATCATCCTTGCCATCTCAAGCTGGGGAAACCCTTCAACAGCCCAGGAAGGAGTTTCAATAAGGACACAAGCTCCGCAGCAATATGTCTATTCTGTAGTGAACTTCCACCTGGCCCCTGAAGGCTCCCAGCTTTAATACCATTACTCAACGTGAGGCGAAGCTTCTGGAAAATCTCGCCCACTTCTCATGAGAAAGAACCGAGTTGGCTGTACAGTCTGCGTCAAGGCCAAGACGGAGGCTGGCCAATCTCCCGTATTTTGACTTCGAGGCAGAATTGCACATTCTACAGATAATATCCAGTTCACTCTGGTTAGTGAGGAGTGAACAACAAGTGAAGAGCAGAATCCGGACCTCCATATTTTGTAGCTAGGTGCGAGCAGCAAGGCAAAGCCAAAAAACAAGATGACATGAGGCCATGTCAAAGTCAATAGTAAGAGCTCATAATTCTCATAACCCAAACAACCTGCAAGCACTGCTTTGCACGCAGAAGCAAGGCAAAGTCAGAAAACAAGATGAAATGAGGCCTTGTCAAAGCCAATAGTAAGCACTTATAATTCTCATATCCCAAAACAATTTGCAAGCACTGCTGTGCATGCCGAAGCAAGGCAAAGTCAGAAAACAAGATGACATGAGGCCATGTCAAAGCCAATAGTAAGAGCTCGTAATTCTCACCAATGTACAACACAATGCACATGTGTGCACCACCGCTCACAACACTGCACTTCGAAACCAAAAAGTACATTCCACACCACTCTCTCCCCCTCTCAAGCTTTCAAATGCACATCCCACACCTTCTATTCTTGGCAAGACTATTCTACTCCATGACAGCTCCCACTGAAAGACAGCAAGATTACAAGAAAGAAGAGAAGCAGGCATATAAAGGACCATCCTACCTTAAGGCTAGGGTAAAATAACACAATTAAAATGATGGTAGTTGAGGGTCATCATAGGGTGCCAAACCACAAGAGCGCCTCTTTCACTACACCGGTCAGCTTAGTTGCAGTCACTTCAAGGGAGATTACTTCAGGCGTCTTGGATACCCACAGGCCTTGAAAGGTTCCTGTATGGAGCACAGTCACGGACGTTGCAGCAGACTAGCAGGGCGATGAGATCAGGAGAAGCAGGAGTTATCCCAGTTGCAGCCTTGATGCCAAGAGCAATATCCAGAGTGCCCAGATGGTCGAAGAAGTGGTATCTTGAAATGAATCTTGCCCCACGACGAACCTAGGGACCCATCAGATAAACCATTAAGTACCCTGAGGAAAGGGTTGGGACGATTCAGGGATTCCTCCCAGGGGAGGAGTCGGACAGTGGGGAGGATACTCCCATGTCTATTGTCCAGTTTCGCCCCAGAGCGGGAGACAATGGCTCCCTGACCTGGTTTGAACTGGACTGTGCAAGGAGGGCACCAAATGTGCCCTTCAGGCAGACTGAGGGGCACTGGCAAGTGCTCCCACCCGGCCCCAATACACTAAGCCCTGTCTAGGAGGTGGTCACACCTCCCTGTGACAGGATATCTATTGTTCTGTCTTCACCTGCTCAAGCTTGGTTCAACAGCAGGAGGGCAGAATCGTGTCTCTGGTCGGCAGTAGCCATGTTGTGCTGTTCGGGTCTAGAGGACTGGTACTGGGAGCACAGAGGGCCTCCCAGAGGAGCTTTACAGTGCATGGCATCATACCTCCCACACAGTTTCCCGTGTTAGGGTATGATTCCAACAGGTTTCATACCAAACATGATGGGGTTCGTTACAGCCTGTTTAGAGATGGTCGTAGCATAGTGACACATGGCCATGCTATGTATCGTAATGGCTGATGCACTTACAGCCGGGAGAATGGACTCTGATGGCTACAGGGGCACCCTCACACTTGGAACCGAGCACCCTGCCTTCAGGATTGAAAGGCCTGCATTAGGGATGACTTATAGGTTTTAAGTGTAGTGACCTTAGATATAGGGAAAACTATATCTTTCGTAAATGGTGCTAGCAACAGCTTACACAGGCTGCAATGGCAGGCCTGTAGTTACAGTTTGAGTGATCCTTCATGGGTGGCATAATACATGCCTCAGCCCATGGGAGACCCATGGTGTACCTATGCCCTGAATACCTCAGTGTCATATACTAGGGACTGATAAGGGTACACTGGTGTCCAATCTGGGATGTACCCGAGTACTTTCCATACCAATTTAGGGGAGAATGCACAGACTGGGGTCCTGATTAGCAGGATCCCAGTCAGACTAGTCAGCAACAGCATAGCACCAGGCAACAAGTGGGGGTAACCATAAAAGCAGACCCTACTTTCCTACACAACACCCTACCCCCAAATGTAAGGAGGTGAGACTAACATTGCCCAATTGAGTCTTCATTTTCTAGGTGGAAATATCTGGAGAGTCCATCTGCATTGGCATGGTTACTCCGAGGTCTATGTTCCACTGTATAGTCCATCCCCTGTAGGGAAACGGACCACCTCAAAAGTATGGTTATGTCACCATTCATCTGTTTAAGCCATAAGTGGGGCTTGTGGTCTGTCTGAAAAATGAAGTGAGTGCCAAACTGGTGTGGCCTCAGCTTCTTCAATGCCCAGACCACAGCAAAGACTTCGCTCTCAATGGCTGACCAGGGTTTCTCCCTGGGGGTCAATCTTCTGCAGATAAAAACTACAGGTTAAACCTGGCCCTCTGCATTTAGGTGTGATACCACAGCCCCTACCTCTAACTCAGATGCATTCTGGAAATTGGCAAGGAGGTTATGAAGCTGTGGTATGAACAGAAGGCCACTCCTGTTTCAGCTTGGCTAAAAAGTGTGGGTGATGGAGCCTATGGAGCCTTTGGAACACTGGGCAGTACATGACTTATGGTCTGGGCCCTATGAAGTGAAAGAGCATAAGGGGGAGGTCACCTACCTGGTGGACCGCAAGACCTCCAGGAACACTTTGCGGGTCCTGCATGTCAATTGCCTTAAGCCCCATTTTGAGAATTCAAGGTTACCAAGCTTCTGGTCACAGATGATGGAGTGGCGGAGGAGTGAACCTCTCCCTCAACCCCCTTTCTTCCAAGGAACTGGACGGGACAGTGGAGGATGTCAACCTCTCTCCTACCCTGATCCTGGAGCAACAGAGGAACTGTCACCAAGTGTTGGAACAGTTGACCTCTCTCTTCTCCCTAGCCCCAGGGGTAACTGCATGGTGTACCCATGAAATTGTCACTGGGCACAGTATGCCTGTGAAGAAGTAGATCTATAGGCTATTTGACAAGGTGAGAGACAGCATAGAAGAGTATGTCTCCAAGATGCTGGAGTTAGGGGGAATTGAGCACTCCACAAGCCCTTCGTACAACCCAATGGTGCTGGTCCCCAAGGCTGCCCATCCAGATAACACCCCTAAAGTTATATTTTGCGTGGATTACTGGGGGCTCAGAGCAGTCACGAAGACTGAAGCTCACCCCATCCACTGAGCTGATTAGCGCATTGATCAGTTAGGGCCTGCTAGGTTCCTCAGCACTTTGACATGAAGTCTGGTTACGGGCAGATCGCCTTAACTGATGGAGCCAAAGAGATGTCAGCATTCTCTACCCTAGAGGGTCACTTCCAGGTTCGGGTGATGCCCTTCGGGTCCATCTGCCAGAGGTTGGTTAATCAGGTCCTGGCTGGGTTGGAGAACTTCAGTGCCGCCGACGTAGTTGACATGGTCTTCAGTTTCAGGTGGGAAGACCACCTGTGCCACCTCAGAGAAGTGCTTCAGGCTCTGCAGAACGCAGGTTGACTATCAACGCAGTGTGTGTCGGATAGGGCAGAGTTCAGTGGTTTACTTGGGCCATCAAGTTGGAGGAGGCAAGGTACAGCCCTGCCACAGGAAATTTGTCAATGGGTATGTTACCATTGTTGCTCCCTTTACAGAGCTTGCTTCTAAGAAACAGCCCAGACAGGTGATCTGGACAGAGGTGTGCCAGACTGCTTTCGACACCCTGAATAAGACCATATGCATGGCACCCGTGTACAAGGAACCAGATTTCTCCCGGGTTCACTGAGCAGACAGGTGCCTCAGAGTATGGCATAGTGGCTGTGCTCTCTCAGCTAAATGAAGAGAGCCTAGATCAACCAGTAGCCTTCATCAGCCATAAGTTACTTGCAATAAAATGGGACGCATTTGTAGTGGTCTAGTCACTGAAGGTGAACATACCTGTTTAGGACTCACTTCCGGGTTCACACAGACCCCCGGTCACTCAGATGGCTAATGCAGAGGAGGGGAATGAACCTTATGGCCCTGGAATGCAATATACCAATGATGATGACCTCTCTGGGTTCTTCTGCCTTAGCTGCAAAAGCTCCCATGAGGGTGGGTGATTCTCCCTGCTTTCGAATTGGGAGAGGTGGTGGAGGTAGGTGCACATGTTGGACATGACATCCTTGGCATGGTTTTCTGCCAACTTTTTGCCTTCCATACTCCTCTTTTTGCTGACTCTTTTCGATGGCTTTAGGACTCTACACACTTTACTACATCTAACTAGTGCAAAAGTGCTTCTGCTCTCTCTTTTAAACATGGTAATATTGGATTACACCTAATTGGTATACTTAATTGTACCCAGGGTCTGTAAATTAAAAGCTACTAGTTGGTGTTCAGCACTTATTGTGCCACCCACTCAAATAGCCTTTCAAACAGGTCTCAGGCCTGACACTGCAGCCTGTGTGTGCAATTTCAACCGGGCAAAAGAACATTTTTGCCAGGCCTAAACCTTCCATTTTAATATATACAGCCCAAAACAGCCCATACGCCAGAGTGCAGTGTATTTAAAAAGTGGACATGTCATTTTATCTTTTACATGTCCCGATAGTGAAATTTCTCTAAAATTCATTCTTCACGACTGGAATGCCTACCTCTCCTATAGGATACCTTTGTTACTTTACATTTAATAAGTAATAACTTTAAAATTGGAAACCCCCCTTTAATAGTAAAGTTGGATTTTAAGTCCCAATTCTGAAAATGTCACTTGCAGAAAGATGACAAAATGTTTGTCCCAACTATTTAGTGCCTGCAGCTTGCTCCTTGGTCACTTAACTAGGTGCAGCTGGAAGTTGGTCTTTGTGTATTGCTCCCAGACATTGAGACAAAGGGGGTATAGGGTTGGCAGGATGGGCCATCTCTCACTTGATGAGGGGGGGGGGGTGGCTGTTACCTACCACACTTGCATATCACCAAGGCTCTGCCCGAGCACACTCACAAAAGGGTTTAACATTAAGCTTTTGTGCTCCCAGACAAGATGGGGCAAGAGCAGGGAGGGGGGTGTGTGAAGCTCCAGACTCCTCAGGGGATGTAACCCTCCAGAACTGTCTCCTACTTTAAAGCTGGCACCAAGTATAAATATTGGACCCTCAGACCAAACTCTTCAGTACCCCTCTGGACCTGTGGAAGTCTCAGAAGGACTGCTGTGCTGCTCTCCTGCAAGAAGGACTGCTACTTCGCTACACTGCTGCCTAAGTGAGAAGGACTGGACCTACATCTTAAACCCCCAGAGTGGCTCCAAGGGCTATTTGGCTGGCCTCCTGATCAGAGCCTCGGGGATAGAAAAGCCTTCATCCACCTTGAACCCTGCACCTGGTGCTAGTTTTGCCCCTCAAGAGGTGCCACCCCAGTACTGGACTCTTGGAAGTGGGCTTGAAGGTGCTCTGCCAGCCCAGCTGTGGTCAGAACCGATGCAGCATGACATCACTTTACAGACCAGCATCGGAACTGTCACTGTGAGACGCAAACCTGACACAGGACTTCGCAGCTCCTCGGAACCATTGCTGCACGATGCGTCCTTGACGCAGGACTTCGCATTAAAGCTCCTCAGAACCACCAATGCATGATGCATCATTGACAAAGAACTTCTCAAAGCCCCACAGCTCCTCTAAACCACGACTGCGAGACACATCCTCGACACAGGACTCCCCATCGCATCTCGCAGCCCTCTGGAGCCTCCGCTGCGTGGGAAATGCTCAGTGGCCTACCTTGGTCCCCGATTCCGGGCTTGCTCCTTCGTATTCGGCCTGAACTTGTCCCTGTCCAGCATGACCGGATAAGCACAGTTGGCACTTTGTGCTTTTAGGCACTATTTTCACTTAAATATTTAATACTGCACATCTCCGGTTCTTCTGATGGGAATATTTGCCATTTTGGTCTCAAATAATTTCTTGAATATACTCTATTTTTTCAAATTGGTGTGGCATTCTCTTGAGTTGTATTTTCACTTTATTACTGTTTGAAGTGCTGCATAAAAACTTTACACATTGCCTCTAGTTGAGCCGGATTGCTTTTGTGCCAAACTCCAACGCTTTAAAGAAGTGCTGCTACTGCACGTTCTCAGTGGTGGCGAAAATATCAATCCAAGGTTCTCCCCAATTGCAGAAGAGACCTTTTGTCACCTCCAGGAGTAACTGGCACTCATAATCCACTAGGTGCAGATGGCTAAGCTCATCTCCTCTGGTCTCCAACTATCCTGCCAGGTGGTTTCTGCCATGAAAATTCCTTGGTGGTTCAGCCATTTCCAGAGCCATAGGACTTTCTGGCTCAGGGTTCGAGACCCTGCCCTGTCTGTTGCAGTAACACATGGTGGTGGTGTCGTCCGTAAGCTCCTGCACCAGCCTTCCATTGGTGGCAGAAGGCTTTCAGCGACTAGCAAATGGCCCTTGGTTCCAGAAGGTTGATATGATGCAGGGTGTCTGCCGGAGACCAGGGGGCTATGATCTCCATCTCTCCCAGATGGCCGCCCCATACCAGAAGCTATGCATAGGTCACCACAGTAAGCTTTTGGTGGGGAAGGGGGAGTGGTCTATCACTGATCCAGACCACTAGCCACCACTGCAGATCTTTTACAGTCTCCTCTAAGGTCTGGACATGATCAGAGAGGTGGTCCCCTTGATGTTGGGGCCACTGAGACTTCAGATCTCACTGCAGAGCCTGCATATGCCACTTGGCATGCTTGAGCAGCAGGATGCAGGAGGCCAGCAGTCTCTGGAGCCTAAGTATCAGGTTTACCGAAATCCAGGACCTAGGCCGAAAGATCGGGATCATAGCCTGAACGACTTTAACTCTCCTTTTCGGGGGAGGGGAGGGGCACAAAACCGAACAGTCTGCATAATGGCTCTGATGAAGGGGAGCATCTAAGGAGGCGGGAAGTGCGACTTCGACACATTTATAGTGAATCCCAAGATGACAGGAAGTCACCATTTTTAGCCTGGAGGTGTGCAGAAACTGCCTGGGGTGAGCCCGCCTTCAACAGCCAGTTGTTGCGGTAGGGAAAAACTGGTACTCCTGAAGGTGTGTTACCATCACTGCCATCAATTTCATGAACACCCGAGGGGCACTGGTGAGACTAAAAGAGCACAGAAAACTGAGAATGATACTGCCACACAATGAAGGGAGTCTGAAAGACTAGTTTATGAAAATAGGAGTCTTGCAGATCCAGCGCCACTTTCCAGTCAGACCATCCCCCAGGATTTTGCAACCAGAGATGGCAAATTCTGTAGCAAAAAAAAAGTTTTGCAAACCCAAGCCTCAAAATTTGCAAGATTTTAGCAACAGGCATTAAATGTGCAGTCTTAAAAATACTGTTCAACATCACCCAGCAGTAAACAGTAATGCAAGATCTCTTTCAGGCAAAAATCAGATGCGCTTTTGCATTCATTGCCTCAACCAGATTGTATTTTATTGTATGTTCTTGCAATATATCGTCCATCACATCCACATGCCAGGTGTAGAAGCATTTTACAGCATGATAATTTTAAGGAACATACATACATGTCAGCAAAGCACTGGTTCATAGCATGATACCACTGAAAACTTTGCTGCTATGCCTGCCCGGATCTCCTCTTGTTGTTTAGCTGTTTTTCAGTTTGCTGTCAAAACTTTTACAAGTGCCAAGACGAAACCTTTCCCAAAATATTTGTGGTTTCTAATTGCATTAGAAAATTAACGTGTTCCTGTGCATTGTGAGAAATGGTTTTGCAGACAGTTCTTAAATTGGTAAACTCCTAAAAAGGCTTTCAGCACACTGGTTGCAAGAGGCAGTGGAGGAGGAGGAGGCAGGGGGAAACATGTAGGGAGCCAGGGCTGAAGCTTACAATTTGAAGCTCTTAACAGGCAGATGAGAGAGGAAGTTAAAACCCCTGCCCTAACTGACCTGTTGCTCACCCTCCATTAATTGGCACAGCGACAGTGCCGAGCCAATAAAAGGAGAATCAACCTAATTTTGTTTAAATAAATGAAGATTTAAAAATTTCACAGGCATTTTTGTAGACACTGCAGGACTTTTACAAAAGTCCCAATTTGACTTCTTTATTTTGCTGCATATTGGAAAATCGTGATATGGGGGGCAGGGGTTGCGTGCCTTGTCCTTTCTCCAGGGTCTAGTCCAGACGAGCCTATGCTAGTGTTAGCATTTGGAATTTTAACTTGTGGACAAATAAGTTGACCTTTAAACAAAGGAGAAGGGGCTCTCACACCGAAGGGATGGAGCACCCAGTAACTGATAAGTTCAAAAAAAGTTTTCCCCTCGGATGAATCATACATTAATCATTTCCCATTCAAACATTCATATCCATTTACAAACCATATAAACTACACGGCTCGTTGATAATTGAGGCACTTATCGATCAACCACACTCTGATTAAAAATCAATTTCCTTTAATTGGAAATATATCCACATATAATACTCATATGGGTTCATTCGCATATAAAATCACCAAAGATGAACAAATCTTTACATGTATCACAAAAAAGAAGAATTTGTCACAACAATAAAAAAATACATAAACAATATACTACAATATAAAACAATATAAAGCAATATACACCAATGTAAAATGAGGAAGAATACAAAAAGAGACAATGTACTATGTCATTTTTAGCGTTAATTTGGACATTTGAATAGGCAGCAACAAGCATAGGTATAAATCCCTTGTCTTAAACTGTTTGCTGACTTCACCAAATTTAATCGCATATGTGGGCGTCGACGCGTTTCGATGGTGTAGTTTGAATAAAGACCACCTTCTTCAGGACAATATTTTTTGTCTTCCTCAATCGTTAAAATGACCATATCACATATGGGCCTTGTAATTTCATTGCTATTATAGGTATCACAGTCAGTTTCGCAATAGGCCACTTCTTATACAGGCCAATGTACTGTATTTTAAATTCCAGAGTGCGAACCGTGATACCGTTCGTTCTGTTTGGGTCACGGGCTCCGCACCTTTAGCGGATGTTTTATTTAGCGCGTGTCAGTCCGCGTGTCCTGGCTCAGGACGCGGACTGATGACGCGACCCACTGAACGCGGACGCTAGACGCGGTGGAGACTGGATACGAGTCGATCAACCCCGGATACAATACCCAGAGCGAGTGATCTAACAAAGAGCCACGCGCTAAATAAAACATCCGCTAAAGGTGCGGAGCCCGTGACCCAAACAGAACGAACGGTATCACGGTTCGCACTCTGGAATTTAAAATACAGTACATTGGCCTGTATAAGAAGTGGCCTATTGCGAAACTGACTGTGATACCTATAATAGCAATGAAATTACAAGGCCCATATGTGATATGGTCATTTTAACGATTGAGGAAGACAAAAAATATTGTCCTGAAGAAGGTGGTCTTTATTCAAACTACACCATCGAAACGCGTCGACGCCCACATATGCGATTAAATTTGGTGAAGTCAGCAAACAGTTTAAGACAAGGGATTTATACCTATGCTTGTTGCTGCCTATTCAAATGTCCAAATTAACGCTAAAAATGACATAGTACATTGTCTCTTTTTGTATTCTTCCTCATTTTACATTGGTGTATATTGCTTTATATTGTTTTATATTGTAGTATATTGTTTATGTATTTTTTTATTGTTGTGACAAATTCTTCTTTTTTGTGATACATGTAAAGATTTGTTCATCTTTGGTGATTTTATATGCGAATGAACCCATATGAGTATTATATGTGGATATATTTCCAATTAAAGGAAATTGATTTTTAATCAGAGTGTGGTTGATCGATAAGTGCCTCAATTATCAACGAGCCGTGTAGTTTATATGGTTTGTAAATGGATATGAATGTTTGAATGGGAAATGATTAATGTATGATTCATCCGAGGGGAAAACTTTTTTTGAACTTGACAAATAAGTTGAGACAGTGCAGGTCTAAAATAGGATGAAGGCCTGTGTCCTGGGCACCAGAAAGTAGCGGGAATAACAACCATGTCCTACATCTGGTGCAGACACCCTCCCGATAGCCCCTTTGGCCAAAAGGGCTTTCACTTCCTGCTGTAAAATGGAGAGATGGTCCTCCATCAGATGCTGGGGCAACGGTGGAAGGTGCGGTGGCGAGAAAGGAACGGCATATCCCTGCGGAACAATTTGCAGGACCCAACTGTGATGTTATGCCCTCCCAACCCAGAAAGAAACGTTTCATCCTTCTTTCCACCGGGTGGATTTGCTCCACGTAGGAAATGGTAAGGGGGCTTACCAGGTGGAGCGGTGGGGTGAGTGGAATGGGTGGGCCACTGATCTTGACCGCAGGTGCAGTGGGCACCATGGTCGCCACCATGAAACTACTGGGTGCCATGCTAGAGTTGGATTGGCTGATGGTATGGGGTATCTCTGCCGAGGCTACGAAAGGAACGGTAGAGCGGATGCGGCTGTAGAGGTGGCGCAAATAAGCCCAGGAAGCGTGCCATGGCCCTGCTCTGCTGTCCTTGAATGAATGAAAGAAATGTAACTTGTAAAGCGCACACCTACTCCAAGGAGTGTCCCGGCATTATGCTCATCAGCAACCTAACAGAATACAATCGACTGTCTATTATTCTTTTAAAAAGTCAGGTTTTCAGCTTTTTTTGAACAACGAGATAGCATCCACTGAGTGAGCTTATTACATGCAGATGGCCCTAGACAGGAGAAGGCTCTTGTGAGGCAACACCTGTGTGCCTTGTGGACCATAACGACTGTTTTAAACAGAATTCTCTTCCTTATTGGGAGTCTGTGGAGGGCACATAGGTGTGGGCTGGCTGTGTGTTCTGGCCCAAATTTCTGCCATGTTTCTGGGGAATTCTACCCGGTTTTGTCTGCATTACATTTTAGTTGATGGGTGGTCATCCAGTGGAATAATCAATCAATCAATCAATCAATCAATCAAAGCATTTATATAGCGCACTACTCACCCAGAGGGTATTAAGGCGCTAGGGGAGGGGGGTCCGCTACTGCTCGAACAGCCAGGTCTTGAGTTGCTTCCTGAAGGCGAGGTGGTCCTGGGTCAGGCGAAGGTGGGTCGGGAGGGAGTTCCACGTCCTGGCGGCGAGGAAGGAGAAGGACCGTCCCCCTGTGGTGGCTCTTCGGATGCGGGGGACGGTGGCGAGGGCGTGGCCGGTCGATCGAAGCTGGCGTTTGGGAGCGTAGAAGTTGAGGCGGCTGTTGAGGTATCCTGGGCCTTGGTTGTGTAGGGCTTTGTGTGCGTGGGTGAAGAGTCGGAAGGTGATTCTCTTGGTGACTGGGAGCCAGTGCAGGTCTCTCAGGTGTCCGGAGATGTGGCTGCGACGGGGGATGTCCAGGACGAGTCGTGCTGAGGCGTTTTGGATCCGCTGAAGTCTTTTCTGGAGTTTGGCGGTGGTTCCGGCGTAGAGGGAGTTGCCGTAGTCCAGACGGCTGGTGACGAGGGCCTGGGTGACCATCTTCCTGGTCTCGGTGGGGATCCACCGGAAGATCTTTCGTAGCATGCGCAGGATGTTGAAGCACGACAAGGAGACGGCGTTGACTTGTCTGGTCATGGAGAGGGTGGAGTCTAGGATGAAGCCCAGGTTGCGTGCGTGGTCTGTTGGTTTGGGTGCGCTGCCTAGGGCAGGGGGCCACCAGGAGTCGTCCCAGGCGGAGGGTGAGGATCCCAGGATGAGGACTTCCGTCTTGTCCGAGTTCAGTTTCAGGTGGCTGTTCTTCATCCATTCGGCTACCTCTTTCATCCCTTCGTGGAGGTTGGCTCTGGCGGTGGCGGGGTCGTTGGTGAGGGAGAGAATCAGCTGGGTTTCATCGGCGTAGGAGATGATGTTGAGGTTGTGCTGGCGTGCGATGTCTGCGAGGGGGCTCATGTACACGTTGAAGAGGGTTGGACTGAGCGAGGAGCCTTGAGGAACGCCGCAGATGACTTCGGTGGCTTCAGATCTGAACGGGGGGAGGCGGACTCTCTGTGTCCTTCCGGCGAGGAAGGAGATGATCCACTCCAGTGCCTTCTCCTGGATTCCGACGTTGCTGAGTCGCTGCACTAGTGTACGGTGGCAGACAGTGTCGAAGGCCGCGGAGAGGTCTAGGAGGATGAGGGCCGCTGTTTCTCCGTTGTCAAGCAGAGCTCGGATGTCATCGGTGGCTGCGATCAGAGCGGTCTCGGTGCTGTGTTTGGCCCGGAAGCCAGACTGTGAGAGGTCGAGGGATCCGTTCCTCTCGAGGAAGGCGGCCAGCTGCTTGTTGACGGTCTTCTCGATGACTTTTGCAGGAAACGGGAGCAGCGAGATGGGGCGGTAGTTCTTGAGGTCTGTGGGGTCGGCTGATGGCTTCTTTAGTAGAGCGCTGAGTTTGGCGTGCTTCCAGCTCTCCGGGAAGGTAGCGGTGTCGAAGGAGGTGTTGATGATGTCCCGCAGGTGGGGTGCGATGACAGCGTCGGCCTTGTTGAAGACGTGGTGAGGGCAGGGGTCGGTAGGAGATCCGGAGTGGATGGAGTTCATCGTGCGGATGGTGTCTTCGGTGCTGATCGGGGTCCAGGCACGGAGGGTGGTGGTGGGGGGCGGTGGTTCGGTCGTGGCGTGCGTCGGTTGAGTGCTGAAGCTGTTGTGTATGTCCGCGATCTTGTTGTGGAAGTAGGAGGCGAGGGAGTTGCAGAGGTCTTGTGAAGGGGTGATGTCGTTGTTACCGGCGTTGGGGTTGGAGAGCTCTTTGACGATGTTGAAGAGTTCCTTGCTGTTGTGTGCGTTGTTGTCCAGTCGTTCCTTGAATGCGGTTTTCTTGGTGGCGTGGATGAGTTGGTGGTGTTTTCGGGTGGCGAGCTTGAGGGCAGTCATGTTGTCCGGTGTTGGGTCTCTGCGCCAGGTTCTCTCGAGGGCTCGGCAGTTCTTCTTGGAGCTCTTGAGTTCGTCGGTGAACCATGGGGCTTTCTTGCTACCGGGTCTGCTAGTCGGGGTCTTCAGAGGGGCGAGGTAGTCTGCGCAGTCGCTGATCCACTTCGTGAGGTTGGTGACCGCTTGGCTGGGGTTCGTTGCGCTGGTGGGTGGGTTCTTGCTCACGGCTGTAAGGCAGGTTTTGATGGATTCTCCTGCAATCTCTTCTACCCTCCCGCAGGAGAACAGCAGCGGAGTGTCATCAGCATATGAGATTGCATTTGCCCCCAAGGCTTCTGCCAAAGGTTGTATGACAGAGGCATGCATGGCTAAACCACACATGCCTCTGCCATGCAGCCAGAACCAAGAATGAGTCTTAAACACGCATTCCTTTACCATGCAATTTCGTTGTAAAGGCATGAGTGGTAAGGGGGTATGCATGGTTAAGATTGCCACTACTGCGACCCCGTGCCCTAAAATTGTAACTCCCTACCTCACCCTGCCCTGAGACCTAAAACCTGCCTGCCCTTAAAACGACCCCTTCCCCATCTCCTGACCTGAGGCCTAAAACACTGCCCCCTACCATAAACTACCCCAACCCCAGCCCCCCCGTTCTGAGCCCTAAAACACACCAACCTCCACCACCTTGAGCCCTAAAACTGCACCACTCCTAAAAACTCCCCCAGCTCTTAAATCTACCCCGACCCCCCCTCCCTCTACCCAGAGTCCTCAAACCTTCCCCCCTTCCCAAAAGTACCCCGACCCCACTCTGCTCTGAGCCCTAAAAGCAACCCCCACCCCTAAAAACTACCCCCCTCAAACCTGGCGCCAGGCCCACTTATCTGTCCACGTACGGAGCTTCCTGTTCTCTTCTCCTCGCCCATCCTGAGCACTAGACCGCTATCTGCCTTAACCACTCATATGCGTGGTTAAGGTAGATGCTTGGTTCAGGCAAGAGTGGTTACACTTGCGGGGAACGGGTATGCTTGGCTCTGTCCGCATTGTTTCGGCCATTTACCTCCACCAACTGCTCGAGAGCAGAGTCTGTCTTGTCCACAAACAAGCGAGTCCTGTCGAACGGCATGTCCATGAGAGCAAATGGACACTGCCTTAAAAATCAGTGAACTGCAGCCAAGCATGGTATTGAATGGTGATGCTGAGGCCAATGACTTCCGATGGAATCAGTAGTGTCCCAAGACACAACGAATCGTGAACTTGGCTGCAGCGAGACAGTCCTGTATGGTCAGGGCGTGGACCATTTTGATCTAGTCAGGGACACCTGGGAGGACTTGAGCCACCGAGTCCCAAAGGGCAAGACAATAGAGGCCCAGCAGGCAGCTAGTATTTACTGAGCACAGTGGCAAATTTGTGGATTAGAAATCGCTTTTCCCAAACATATTCACTAATTTCAACTCCCTATCATGGGGAGTTGTCGGTAATGTGCTGGGATTAGACTTGCTTGCCAATGCCTTCTTTACCTAGCTTTCAGGAGGGGGTGGCGGGTTGGGGAGGATAGAAATGCAGGTCATCCGGGGCATGGCAGTGGCATAGTCCAATTTAGCGGTTGAGCTGAGGGTCAGAGCAAGGTTTGGTCCATGCCCCCAAAAAAGTATCCGTCAGGGGCTTGTTAAAGGGTAAGAGGGACTCAGTAGATGTGTGACCTGGCTGAAGGACCTCCGTAAGTAGATTGGTCTTGACCTCCAAGGAGGGGAGCTGGCGGTCAAGTACTTTGGTCCCTCAAGGAAGCCCGCAAAACAGGTGTCCTGCCGCCGTCTATGCGGGAGGCTATTATAATTACCCTTTTAAAACCTGGGAAGCCAGAGGATGAACTAGATTCCTATAGGCCACTCTCACTGATAAATGTGGATGTTAAAATACTGGCAAAGCTCATTGCTAACCGGTTGCAACCCTTGCTCCCATTGGTGGCCTGTCCGGACCAATCGGGGTTTATCCCCGGGATGTCCACCTCCCAAAACCTTAGGACTTTATTCTCGGTATTGCATTATTTGTACCCAGAATTACAGGCAGCCACTGTATTTTTAGATGTCACAAAAGCATTCGATACTTTAGAATGACAATACTTATTTGCGATCCTTGTTCGTATGGGTTTCAGTCCGTTGTTATAAATTTAATACGTCTGCTTTACACGCATCCACTGGCACGTGGGACAGTGAATGGTCTCATCTCGGCACCCTTTAATATTTCACGTGGAACGAGGCAGGGCTGCCCGCTATCCCCCCTGCTATTCGCGATCGTGATGGAACCACTCGCAGCACGAATCCGGCAACATCATACTGCCAAGGGGGTTGGATTTAGTGCCCGTAGTCTTCCAATTTCCCTCTACGCAGACGATGTCACCTTGTATGTATCTGATCCAGAAACAAATCTAGATCAGTTATTGAGAGAATTCATCAAATTCAGTGGCCTCACCGGAATATTGATTAATTGGTATAAATCTGTTATTTTCCCTCTGGCTGACAACTGTCCAATCCCAATCTGAGTTCCCCTTACATGGACGACGGACCCTGTAAAATATTTAGGCATATGGGTTAGCAGGGATATCCAGGTATTGTGGAACATGAACTATGGACGTGCCATACACTGGTTGGAAGAGAAGGTCGCTGCTTGGGCTGGGCTCCCGCTCTCATTGGCCGGGGGGATAGATTTGGCTAAGATGGTGGTACTTCCTAAATGTATTTATTTGTAAATCTTCAACTCCCTCGAACACATGACTTTTTTAAAGCCCTATGGTCCCTGCTGATCTCCCGGATAAGGGCGGGTGGACAAGCTAGAGTCTCCTGGGAACTTCTAACACCTCCTTTGCGGCAGGGAGGGCTTGGAGCTCCAGACATGCAATTATATGCGTGGAGCACACAAGCGCAGTTCCTACACTACTGGGCACATCCTACTCCATTTCAGCCCCATGTGGCAGTGGAAGCGGCGGTTGCGGTGCCTCTCCCTCTACAGGTTGCCCTATATAAAGAATACAAACTCCCTAGAGAGGATATAGATACAGTAAAGACTATGCGATGGGCCTGGAACTAGCTGCAGAAGAGGGTCGGCGCTCCCATCCTGTATGTCCCAGCAATGCCCATAGCACATAACCCGATGCTATTCCCCACGGGAAGGGTATTGGAAAGGACCTGGCACATAACATGAAACTACACACATTTGCGGATCTTTACCCAGAAGGGTCTATCCGACCACCCTCTTCATCCACGGAAGAGCGACAGGTGCCTTTTTCTGAATTGTTTACATATCACACACTCCGAGCTGTGTGCCGGGCCATACACAACACTTTTCCGGAAGCCTCACCCACCCTCAGCTCATTAGAAAATGTTCTCAAGTCAACCTCTCCCTGCCAACTAATCACCAGAATATACAACCACATGCAGAATTCAGCCCCCTTGACGAAACCACGGGCACTACAGGCATGGAATGCAGACTTACAGACTCCGCTCACAGAAGACCAATGGCTTTATTGTTGTAGCCAACTCACAGCCCTTTCCACAATTATAAGCTTCGATTAGTCCATTTTAGGTTCCTACATAGATTTTACAGAGCACCTAGTAACATGCATCATATAGGTCTCAAGGAGGATGAAAATTGCTGGAAATGTGGGAGGGCCCCGGCTGGCTTCTTACATGTTGCATGGGATTGCCCAGGGTTAGAAAAATACTGGCTCGATGCATTTCATATAATCCACCAAATAATTGGGCAGACTGGAGAGCCTAATCCTTTACAAGGACTGCTAGGGTATGCCAAGCTTTGGAAACTACACGCACTGTTGCTCCTTTTCGCTAAAAGGAGGGTCGCTATGCATTGGGGGAGTAAGCGGGTCCCATCCAAAACTGAATGGATAGCAGACATAACATTTGGACACTCACAATTGACCACCTTCTGGGAGCTGATGCCTTCCATGTCTAGACCCAAAAACATATGGGAACCATTTGTGGTTTGGGCCTGTGCACATCAAGAAACAACTGCTACCGAGGTACCTTAGGAATAATCATTTGGGAGAAGGGAAGGTCCGCGACATACAGGTTGGGGATATAGCAAATATGTAAATGTGTCAGATTATGCTATTCGCTTTTCACATTTTCTGGTTGTTGAATTTTTAATGCGATCTGTCCTGAAATGATTTATTGTATTGATGATACTGCTGCATTCTCTCTAAGGAAACTACCTTTCATGCTGTTGGGACTATATGTCGGAGTGATCAAGTATACATATGGAGTAGCAACTCACAAGACTAGGTTACGAAAAGATAATTCTGTATTGCATTAGCAAATGACTGGCTGTGTTTGCAACTGGTTGTCTTGTTGTACTATTGAAAATGTCAATAAATAGAAAGGAAAGAAAAAAAAAAAAAGTACTTTGGCCCCTCTATGCATAACCCTGGTGCAGGAAGCACTCTCCTCAGTGACTGGGTCTGGGGGTGAGAGGAGTCCGGACTCTGGGGAGGTATCAAGGCCATTAGCCTTCTGCATGTCGTCATACCAAATTTGGGTGTGAGAAGGTTGGCCAACTTCATCACCCACATCGTAATTGTTATGAGACTCTGTGCCAAACAGGGAATGCAGGGAGTGCTGCTGTCGTTGGGGAGGCAGATCAAGTGGAAGCAATAGAGCCTCAGCGGTGGCCGGGCGCAACTTTGAGCATGGTCGAACCGGCACCGACAACACCGAGAGGACAAATGGGGCCTCATCTTCGGGAGTCTGCATTGCCGCCAATGCACCAGGAACAACCGTGGAGTCTAAAGCTGAGGCTGCCCAGTTATGGGCTCAGAGGGTTTAGCTGGCGCCAGGGGCAAACCTAAAGGAACAAATGATGGACAGAATGATGAACAATGCAAACATTCACCCCCAGTCACAAATATCTGGGTTTAATCCATCGTCCTTTGCTCACCATGCCACCCCAGTTTGGACCCAGCCATATGCAAATCAGTCTTGCCCCTGCTCTTCATGGGAACATTCCAGCCCAAACTGCAAAGGCAGGTCCTCCCTGGACCAGAAACAAGCATCCTGGGATCAGTTTAGGGGCATCACCCCTCATCAACCAGGCTAACTTGCAATCAAGCTAGTCTGGTTGATGTGGGGGTAAGAGTCGGAGCATAGCCATGCGAAACTCTTCGATCTGCTTAGGAGTGTGGGCAGTCCCAGAAACTCTGGTTGTGCCGAATCAAGTTGGGAGAATCGGCTTCGTAGTCAAACGACTACGGGAGTGAAATCGAGATGTATGGTGCCAAACCAACGCCTTCGGGAGTGAGCGGAAGGATAGGGCTGAATCCAGTTTGAATTTCTTGTGTTTTTTCTTTGGCTTTGGGTCAAGAGTAAAACTTACCCCTGGAACGACTTACCTGGCTTCTGGATCTCGAATGTGACCAAGATCGAAGTTCCGACTTGGACCAGTCCCGATGTGGAGTCTTCTGGTGCATGGCGATGTATAGTTTCGCCACATAGTCTCATGTGGACTTCAGGTTCTTAACCGAAGAGTCACTGCAACCTTAGTGTCGTGGCTCAACCCCAGGCAAATTTGGTGATGATCTGTCACAGACATTTGTATGTGACAATCCCTACAGGGTTTACAACCTGTCATTTTGGGAGGTGACATGTCCCTTGCGCAATGTAAAACCTTTTTCTGATCGAGGTAAGAGTCTCAAAGAGACTAGCGGGTGCTCCGGATCCTTATTTGGTGGCGTGGAAAGAAAGGAACAATGTCAGTGTGGACCCGCATGGCACCACCTAATGGAGTGCAGAGGTACAGCTGAAATGTTTCCAGATTTAGTCGGATGCCTGGGGAATATTCAAAAGGTGAGAAATCTGCAGCTAGAAGTCTCCATCAGAAACACTAAAATCTGTCAGTTATAGTGAGAAACTCCAAGGCAGCCTATGCACTGTTTGGGACTTTACGCCTGGTGTGACAATTGACGCAGTGATCTCTGGGGGAATGATATGTTGCACAAGGAACCTTAGTACACTGCTTGACAGTTTCTAATGTAGGACCAAAAACTGTGCACCTTGCTGGAGCACCAAGCATGTGAATTGAGAGTGTGGTTATGGAGGGCAAGGTCTCATTCAAAGAACATTGGATGCACCCAATGAATGGTGGTAGAGGTATTTATGCTGAGCTTAAAACTATAAGTCCCAGCATGCACTGCTCATAACTTCACACGTCACAAATGACATGACAAATTACATTGGTGACATCACATCAACACGGACTTCATTGCTGGAGTTCTGTATGTAGGGTCGGGCCAAAAGCCAGGCTATGTGCTATACATAACCAACCGAAGAGGAGAGTGGTTTGTAGCATAAGGGTTGCTGAGTTCAGGGCCATGACATAGGTCAAGCATGGAACATTAAACATACCAAGCTATATATAGCCTTTGGACACCTATCCAAAGGATGACCGGTAACTTTTTTTTTTTTTTTTACTAGCAGAGAGCATATTTATACATAAAGAAAAAAAAACATGAAAGAGAGACAAGATTTTGCTGTGTACCACAGATCAACATCCCGTTTCCACAATCAATTTTCTTGTGACCAAGTAATCAATGGTGCCCAGATCTTCATACCCCTCTTCCTCTTATCCCTCCCTTTATTCTTATATATGGCGACCTCCAAACTGCAGGTCGCCAATAACCGAGCTCTCCATTCAAAGAATGAAGGGGGTATTGGATCTATCCAGGCTGAGGCGACACACATCCTGAAGATGGCCATGCCAACAAAAATCAGTCCCTGTTGTTGACTAGAGCATGTGTTATTAGAGACACCCAACATTACTTCTATATTCGCAATGTTAATCTTACAATGTAAAATCCTCGATAGAAAGTCAGAGATTTCAGAGAGGACTTTGATTAAAGCGGGGCATGAGGCAAACATATGCGTTATATCTGCCGCTGGAAGGGCACATCGCGGACAAAACGCTCCAATCCCAGTCCCCCATTTTGCTATTTTTTCAGGAGTGTAATAGAGTGAAAAAAAGGTTTTGAAAAATTGCGCTTGAAGTTTCATAGACATTAAATGAGATAACCAGTAACTTCTGATGGTCATGTCCTATTGGTTCTGAGGAAGGAGTGCTGCTCATAGGACTGCCAAGAGAACAGTAGGGCATGGCCATAGGCTCGGGGAACATGAACGAATTACAGGCCCTGCAACCAGGGCCCGCTCAACATGGCTGAAAGCTAAGTTCAGTAAGCCATGGGGGTAGATTTTAAGGCCATGGTCCAAGGGCAGACTCTCTCCGAAGACCAGGGGTTTTGAGTATAAAGCGTGGCCATAGGTCAAGCACCACTGCCACAGCCTGTGGACCAGGTTTGAAAGGGGCTCTTTATCCCTTTCTTGTCACTGCCTGACTGGGTCAAAAACTGGAACCTGTGTCAAAAGCCAGAAAGGTAGAGCCAAAGTGGTCTATGGCCTTAGCATCCTTCCCTTTCAGTACACCCAGATATGGCCAAATGTTTAGCCAAATGACCGCGCTGCAATGTCCTTCCTTGAGATCACTGATGCCAATGTCCATGATCATGTGATATGAGTGAGGAGGTCATTTGTGAGGTCATATATGGCATCTTGTGAGTGTTCAAAAGCAGTACGCTGTTGGGAGTTATTGCATAGCCCAATTTCAGAGTTTCAGTATGTAGCAATAACACAACTAAAGTTTATTGGAGAATTTCAAAGTTTTTTAAATTTTATTTTTTTAAACTAAACGTTTTCTCTCATTGGTAAAGGGTCATAATTTCCCACAAAATATTCCCTCTGAATAGGTTTGCATGTATACATATACACACACGGTAAGTTAATAGTAATATAACCAACAATCAAAATAAGCAGAAACACATGGGGGTGGGTGGAAGGGGAGTGTCATACTTTTTAATTCACAATTCAGCTCTCTCCTCCATCCTAGGAGTCCGGGTGGTCAGCCATACAGGGTTAGGGATTAATCATAGGATAAAAATTACAGTCATATTTTTCTGCCTATCCCAAGCATCTTTCTTTAACCCACAAGTGCAGTAAAAAAATCTAAAATAAGAATATCGAGGTAAAACATCCATAAAAGTGATAGCCATCTTGAGAAAATAGAATTGTTCAAGCACCCGCAAAGTGGAGGCAATAAGAAACCAAATTAAACATATTTTTACCTGATCACAAATTCAGTTTGTTGAAATTTGGCAGTCATCAAATCTTTGAATTTAAGTTCAAACATTTTTTTTAAACTAGTCATTACAAGTTGTAAAAATGAAACAGTTCTGTTTCAGTTAATACAGAAGGTGCCTTTGTGCTGATCTAGAAATGCTTCCAACCCCCATATAAACTGCTACATTGAGACTGCTGACCAGGGAAGGTAGTCTTACACCTGGAGAATAAAAGCCTCAGTATATGAAATATGTCTGAAGAGTTTAATTAAGACAGGTTTGCATCTATTCGATGTGCAAATCGTGGATAATGTGATCAGTACTGTTCAACTCGGTTCATCCAGTTCATCTGTTTTATCTCACCCAACAGTTGAAATTGGTCCTGTTGAGAGTACTGTACCATCACAGACCGCTTTGCTTGCAAGTGCACGGAGGAGTAATTTTCATAGTTTAGAAGACCTCTATCATCATTTGAATGAAATGTGAAGGATACAACCTACAATTAACCATACATCCTTGAAGATAAAATAAAATGGAGATGCATTTTCTGCCTTTTTAGGGGCTATTATACAAGTCTCATTCTACGATACTTTAAAATTCTTCCACCTTACATGCAATTTTTAAGACTTAGAGCTGTATACCTTACATTGTCAAACAGTATCAAAAGTTCAAAATTTCCAGAAGGTAATGGCAAAGTTGTGATGCATACGCTTCCGCCGAAGTGCAGCAAAAAACGATGGGAAGCACAATGTGACTAAAGTCAATGGCTGACTAACAAGACTAATCAGCACACTGAAGAGGGAGCTAGGATTTGCAGCCTGCACCTACAGGTAAATCGCCAAATTAAAAACACATCATTTTACACAGAACTTTATCAGCAGATATTTGAGCCTGCACTTAACATTGAACTAATTTCAGGGAAGCCTGTGTTGAACGTTGTGCTGCTTGATCGATGTCTTGAACACAGCTAGGACCAATAAGAAAACACAGAGATCGGACAACTCCAAGAGCTGCACATCTAACACCAAATCAGTTTTGTCAATTTCAAAGGGTCCAAATTATAAACGTTCACGTCATTACTGTAATCAAAAACTGAGCCTACCAGACCAGTATCACTTCAGGCTAAAACCTGAGCAGGTTGGACATACATAACAGGGTTGGCTTTGCAAATGAAGACTGCATTCTCTAGCCATTCAGATGCTACATGAACGATCTTCTACATTGGCAAAGCCCAAATGTGCGCTGGTGAATATCCCTCAACAATGAAACAAACTGTGGTGGGAGCAACACACAGAAAATCGCAGTTTGAGGAACTTTGTGAGGTTAGCTGCAGGATTTGATGGTAATAACGGTGTTACCCAGCTATACTCAATTACCAGAATTATAGTCTTTAGTGGAGGCTTGAATTCTCATCCTCCTCTCACACAATCGATGGCACGTCATTGGTTACACGTGGATAAAAGCATCCTCTCAGCAGAAGTAAGGGTCAAAGTTGCACAGAGTAATAGTAGTAACACACACACAACGCCCAGCCCACTCAGTGGACTAGCAGGCTCTTGGTAAAGTGTTTCAGATTTGGAGACAGCAGAGATGCCTTCCTGCACTCAGTTCAAGTCCGAGCTCGTGAGAGCAAAAAGTAGAAGACCATGAAGGCTCCGATGAGCCCAGCTGACACGTAACACAAGAGCTTGCGGTTGTCCCGGCCTGACCGTGCCATGGAAGAGAAACGCTTCACACTCCCAGTCAGCAAACCAGTCACACTCATGAAGTCAGAATCCTTGAGGACAAAAGAGAAATGAAAACAGTCAGGAAGTCTATATATGCAGGCGTAAATAGGCCAAGCATAAAGCACAACCTATATCTAATGTTCACTAAAGTAAACTAGAAACCAAACAAAATGACCATCCCATCTTCAATACAATACCTTTGAAATTTAAGGATCCCATACAGAATGCTTTCCACACGTTATTTTACTATAAACATCCCCTAAGAGTAGAACCTTGAAGTGCTCCATTCTTACCATGCCATCTACATACTTGTTCTGGTCTTCTGCATCTTTGTCAATGTCCAGGGCCAACTGCAAAAAACATAAAACCAGAACAGACGAGTTGAGATAGCGACCAGGAAACAGAAGACAATGTTGGGATAGTTCAAAGCGAGAGAAACAACATAGCAGTCATAAAACAATCCTCACCTGAAAGCATGGTACAGGGCGGTCTAAGTGTGCACAACAAGTTGTTCAAAGATATAGCATAAACCACGATAGACTGTGTGCCATGGACACTGAATGGAGCATACACCTGGCCTTTAGAGTAAAGGCTGTATCAGCTTTCTGGCAAGCACATTGTACAGCCTGTCCTCTGCGAACTATACAAGATGAATGTCATCAAAATAGCCTCTTTAGCAGCTTGTCACACTGCTGTTTATTCCATATTAATTCATCCTTTCACCTAGTAATCTAATCCCACCAGTACCTTGCCTGAATCTAGGGAAGTGCATTGTTTGAATACTTGCAATACCAGTCTTCTCATTTCCCCATACCTGACCCAATATCTTGCTCTGCGCCAGTGTGCTCTGCGCCAGTGTCCTCTGCTGTTGGTTCTCATAGCTCGGGTGACTCAGGTTCCTTTCTCTGAACTGTAGGTGTGTAGTGTTTTCTTTTTCTACAATATGGTGTTTCCCAGTGATGTAAACATTGTGAGCAGGACACGCTGTATGAGGTAGAGAGGTGAGTGTCTGTTTTTTCTGTGACACCCATCAATGAGGTGGCAGAGCAGTCTTGAAGGAGTGCAAAGTGCACTCTTCATTAAAAAGGGGGAAAATCTGAGCGTCACTGATCAAAGCAAAGTGGAGTGTGGCCCGGGAGGTCTTCCCCCCCCTCCAAGCGGAGTCGGGTAGTAGCAGCTCTTTAGGCATGTGCACTGTACTGAACACTCTGTAGTACTCTTGAGGTGAAATAGTTGTTTATTGGTAACCTCTGCCAGCAGTCAGGTAAAGCTGTGAACACGTCCTCTGCTACACCTCATCTGATCTCTAACATTCTCTACCTCTAATAGAATACGTAATATAAGAACACTCTACGTTCTACAATTACATTCTATACAATGGTATGCTCTATACTACACATCCCTTTTCTTCAATAAAAACATACCCATACCCCCCCTTATAGAATAACTAGAAAAGGGAAAAAAAAGGAAAGAAAAAAAGCAATAAATAGATAAAACGAAATCAAGTGGAACAGACATAATTATTAAGTTTCTTAGGTTTAACAATGTTCCTCCCAAAACTACTAACTTTACCTTCATTAGCATTGAACTGAACATCAGGATGATTGACAGCATTGGTATCATCAACATTATCGTGTTCAAGATTTTGAGTAGAAACACTGGGAAAGGAAACCTGGTTACAAGTAGTATCGGAAGTGATCCACCAATACTTATCTGAATTAGTTTCAAAATCGTTATCAGGTACAGTATCACAAATATCCACATTTTTAGTTAACGCCAGTTTGCTCAAATGATAAACAGAACCATATGCTAACTGGACTGTATTTTTATTTACTTTAACAATTTTCTTAGGTGAACTAAACCTGCTTTTTCCTTTAGAAATGTTTCTACTAGATTTAACTCGTACCCATTGACCTTCTTGTACGGTGACATCTTTGACACCATGTTTTTTATTAAAATAAGCAATGTTTTTCTGCTGAGAATTCATAATACGTTCTTCGATATCAGCAGCTTGCCAAATTACTTTGCTTCCTTTATTCATCCATCCTGGGTTAACTTTCGAAAAGGGAACTCTGACTCTCATGACACCAAAAGGACTAAAGCCAGTTGAATCATGGGCAGTGACTCTGTAACTCCACGCCATTTTCATTAATTCAATATCCAAATTCTTTTGGTTATGCAAAGCTTGTTGTAAAGTACCTTTAATAACTCTGTTGACTCCTTCTACAACAGCATTTCCCCATGGATGATAAAGTGCTGTGAATTTATGTTCGATGCTGGCATAACTTAAAAATGTTTCCATTTCTAAGGATTTAAACTGAACACCATTATCGGTGAGTAAAGATTTAGGAAAGCCTTGTCTAATAAAAATGCTTTCAAGAAATTTGATTACAGAGCGTGTCAAATTTTGCTACTACCTTCAATTGCAACCACTTAGAAAACATATCCATTAAAACAATAATGAATTTTTGAGAACCATCATTCCAAGAAACAGGGCCCATAATATCCAATGGAACATCCTCCCACGGTAAGTTAGAACAAGCAAGAGAACTTAAAGGAGGGATTAACGTTTTTTGTGATTTATCTGCTGTTTCACAATCAACACATGATCTGACAAAACGTTCCGTTTCAATGTCAATTTTGGGTCACCAATATAAAGATTTAATATTGCGTTTGGTTCGGGAAATACCTGGATGTCCTTCATGGCACAGAGCGATGATTTTATTCCTCAAATCAGTGGGTGGAATAATTTTTTCTCCTCTAAATAAAAACATCGCTTCAATACCCAATTTTTTTCGTACTTCCCAAAACGCTTTCAGCTGACCTAGAAGTTCATTTTTTACACAATCCTTCCAACCATTCTCAATCTTATGTTTTACCATTCGTAAAACGTTGTCATTCGTTTGTGCATCTGTCCATTCTTTTTCTTGCAACCCTTTACAGTTCTCACTGACAAAAATTCCAGCAACACATACATCATTCCAGGGATTTGTGTCAATTTCGGTTAAAGGCAAAGACATTCTGCTAAAAAAAATCTGCAGTAGTGTTCATTTTCCCTTGTACATACTGCACTTTATATAAGAAATCTTGTAGCCTCATAGATAATCTGGCGATCCTAGCAGATGCCCTTGACAAACCTTCAGTGGTAAGTTTCTTCGTCAAAGGTTTGTGGTCTGTTCTTACCACAAATTCCCTTCCCCAAACAAACTTTCTAAAGTGCTTAAGAGCCCATACACACACCAGCGTTTCCCTTTCTATAACTGAATATTTTTCGTCAGTGGGGGATAGTGATCTGGAGGCAAAAGCAATAACATTTTCACCACCCTTAACATTAGCTTGAGTAAGGACCGCACCTAAACCTTTTCCACTTGCATCGATGGTAATGAAAGTTTTGGCAGAAGGATCTAATCCCTTTAAGGTAGGTGATTTAGCAATGGCAGATTTGATTTCAAGAAAATACATTTGACATAGGTTAGACCAAACAAACGTATTCTTGTTCTTAAGTAAAGAACGCATTTCATGTGTTTTTTCAGAAAACTAGTCTACAAATTTGGAGTAATACTCTGCAAAGCCTAAAAAAGAACGAAGTTCATCTTTATTTTGAGGCGGTGGAGCTTTGAGAATAGCCTCAATCAATTTTTCTTTAGGTTTAATACCATAATGACCAATTTCATTACCTAAATAAGTAACTCTGGACTCAGCAAATTTACACTTGCGAATTTCACCAGTTAAACCCTTCTTATCAAGTACCTGCAGAACCATTCGTAAAGTGTCATCGTGATTTTTTTTGTTTCTCTCATGATAAGGATATTATCTTGGAAAAATATTACATCACGGATATCTCCAAACAACTGTGTCATGAGTCTTTGAAAAACAGCTGCCGCCGATGCCAATCCAAATGGCATATGACGGAATTGATAGCATCCGAATGGTGTACAGAAAGCAGTTAACTGTTTGCACTCCGGATCAAGCATTATTTGATGATATGCTGACGATAAATCAAGCGTGGAAAACCACTTAGCATCTCTTGTCAAAGACAGCATTTCATCAATGCGAGGCAACGGAAATTGATCCACTATAATGTTGTTATTCAATCCTCTTAAATTAACACATACACGGACCTTGCCGTTGGAGCGCCTGGCGACGACCATCGGAGAGATCCATTCAGAGGATTCGACAGGTTCCATTACATGAGGTTTAATTAATTTGTCTAATTCGAGTTTTACTTCATTTCTGACAAGGAGTGGAATATTCTGCGCTTTATGAATTTTGGGAACAGCATTACTTTTCAACCTGATGGAATGCGAAAAGCCTTTCAATTTACCAAATCTCCCACTAAAAACATTGGGAAATTAGTCTAATACCCATTTCTTGGTGTCTTCAGCGTCACAAGCTACTAAAACTTGTTCTGGACTATTAGGGTCCAAAATTATATTTAATTTACGTTGGTCTTTCCACCCTAGTATGGATGGTCCTTCCTTGGCAACATATAATTTACATAAGGCATGTCTACCTTTAAACCTGAAAACCAATTCTCTAAATCCAATGATGTCAATCTTTTCACCAGTATAGCTCTCAGGATTGATGTCAGATTCTTCTAAGTGACATCCAATGATGGAATTGAAATGTTGCAACCAAACATTTTCTGCAACAATCGTGTAAGGCGAACCTGAGTCCGCAACGACCTGTAATGTAACGCCACCAAAGGAAATCCAACATAAAGGTTTATCCTCTCCATCACCAGAAAATTTTAAAACAACCTTTTTTTTAGAATCATACTTACTGTTATTCTCGTACTCACCATCATCAGATGAATACTCATCAATATCACTTTCGTTTATGCTAGCTATCATTACCCTTTCTTTTATAATTCTTGCGCCTACACGCTCGTGCAAAATGCCCAATTAGTCCGCATTCTAAACACTTTGCAGATCTAGCAGGACATTTATCATACCAGGCAGCATGAGAATTACTACCACAACGGTAGCAAATATACTTGTTGCTTGTTTTTTTACAAACCGATCTCCTTTCTTTACATCTTTCTTTTCACACTTAGAATCAGCATTATGAGAAGTTTTGCTTTTAGTATCTGAAATCTTGTTGACGGACTCACTGCTATCTTTTTTCTCTGTAGACAAAGTAGCTTTAGCACAGTGCTCTGACAACTCAGCTTTTTTTACAATTGCAATAATGTCCTTTAGGCTGGACTCCCCTTCCACCCATAATCTATCCTGGATGGCTTTGTTGTTAGCATACATAACTATTTGGTCTCTGATTAGCTCCTCATGTAAAGTACCGGATTTGCAAGTTATGGATAACTTCCTTAAAGCGGATGCGTAGTCTTCGATGGACTCATGTTTCTCTTGCTTCCTCTGAAAGAAAGCATGACGCATTACGCCAACGCAAACTGAGAGAAATGTTAATCTAAGTCTAATAATGCTGCTTTACATACATCGATATCACCAGACCTGTCATGTTTTTGTAATTGACCATAAATGCGAAGTCCTTCAGGACCAAGACAGTACATTAAAATTCTCTTTTTCCTCTCAGGATTATATGATCCACTGCAGTCCTCAAGATTAACTATGTAATTAAAAAAAATACTCTTTCCATTCATTCCATTGAATGATGGGCTCTCCAGGAGATGGCAGGAATTCTTTTGGAGTGTTGATTTGCAAAACAGAGTCACCACGTGGGGGTGCTTCGCTTGGAGTATTGGCTTCTGTAGACATCGTTGCAGTGAAATTGACAAAAATCCAAAATTGTGGAAAATGTACTTACTTTTTCTTTATTCTCCTGAAAAGAATGCTCCGGTAAGTTAATTAAGTGAAGATCCGAACAGGAAATTCATCGGTGAGCTACGAGGACCCAAATTGTTGTGATACCTTGGTAACTGAAAATTCAAGATGGCGCCGCGTAAGGTTATGACCTTCGTGATGACATCGGCGCGCACACTTGTCTCAGCCTACGTCAAAGCGGAGAGAACGTCATCAGGAAGAGCTCACAGACAATGCCGCTCGAGCCTCCAGAACGCTAGTCTTTAAAATCAATACAACTCCTGGCTAAGACGGTTAACCGTTGCAGCAACAGGCAAGCAAATACTTGAGAAATTTCTTTTTCTTTTGAGAAAATCTTCTTTTTGCTTACCGGACACGTATTTAATTGCCGTTTGAATGTTCTTGCTTTTTTCCAGACGCTGGATGTTTCATAATATAACCTCCGATTTTCCAGGTTGTAGAAATTAACGTGGATTCGTTCGAGGTTACCTCCCACTCGTCGCCATATTCTGTAATGAACACTCTGTAGTACTCTTGAGGTGAAATAGTTGTTTATTGGTAACCTCTGCCAGCAGTCAGGTAAAGCTGTGAACACGTCCTCTGCTACACCTCATCTGATCTCTAACATTCTCTACCTCTAATGGAATACGGAATATAAGAACACTCTACGTTCTACAATGACATTCTATACAATGGTATGCACTATACTACATGCACCCTGAACAGCATATAGTCAGGAAAGACCAAATAGTGTACAATATTTGATCTGTGGACATAGCCTTAGAAGTGCTGTTTCTTTCTACCACACACTTCACTCCACTGTTGTGCTGGTGTCTGCAACACAAGGAACTCGCTGTAGTGAAGACACAACTCCTTGTAGTAGTTCAATACTTTATTGAACAAGATACATAAACAGGTGAGCGCCAGGATACACCTCTACTTCCACCGCCGACCAACTGCTACTGCCCCGAATCCGAATGTCACTTACTCAGTGACATTCCATGCACGCTCACACTCTCACCTTAAAGACACATCCACACATACCAACACATCAACATCAAAGTAGGACACAACACATCCCCCCCCACTAAATAACAAACACGACAAACCACCAAAAATTTTAAAAAAAACAAACAAAAAAAACCAAAATAAAATAACAGCTTCCATCCAGGAACACAAAACAAAAACAACACTACTACACAATATACTCCTTGAGCCAACTAGGCAAAATCCTTTTCCTTTTTCCAATATCACCTTCACCAGAAACAGCACTTCCATGTGTAGGTACCGTGACGCTTCCCTGTGCTGGAGCTACCATGACTGGCGGACGCATCACAGACCCTTCCCCCTCCGTAACAACAGAAGAATTCCCTTCACCCTCATGAATTAATTTATCCTCCTGAGCCACCTCACAATCCCTCGCTTCCTCAGCAGCTAACTGCGATTGTAGATTACTGTTCTCAAAATAATCCTCCACCCAGTCAAAATCTACTCCTTGATCTCTCATACGATCATCTCCATCCCGACCGCTAACCACGGCTATGTCTTTCAAATTCCACACTCTTCCATCACTCAATCTCACAGAATTCCTCAAAACCTCCATTACTTGCTTGGGTGCCTCAAATCTACTCTCTCCTTTAACGACTCTGAAAGGTTTCCTGACCCGTACCCAATCACCAACCTCAACATTGACCTCCTTAGCACCATGCACTCTGTCATAATAAACCTTTGCCTTTGAATGCACTTCTTCCAACCTTCCCCGTACATCACTAGGAGACCACTGTTGTACCTCACTTTGTACTAACCAATTTGGATTAAACTTACTTCTAGGCGTTCTACCCCTCATCATAACAAAAGGAGATAACCCAGCTTGAACTTGAGACGTAACTCTGTATGACCACACAGCTTTCTGTACTAGTATCCTCCAATCCAGATTTTTGTTCATTGAAGCCTGTATGACTCCTTTAATTACCCTATTGAAACGTTCTACCGTACCATTCCCACTTGGGTTGTACAACGCAGTAGTTTTGTGTTTAATCCCACACCTTCTAAAATACTCCTTTGCCATAATAGAAAGAAACTGCACCCCATTATCTGTAAGAATGCAACCCGGCAACCCTTCCATCACAAAAATGTTATCTAAAAATCTCAACACAGACTGGGTGTCCGCCCTTTCCACAATTTCCACCACCGGCCACTTGGTAAACAAATCAATAGCTACCAACCCATACTCTTTCAATTCACCCACCGGTCCAAAAATGTCTACCGCAATGGTATCCCACGGCAACTCAGGAATCAAACCCTCACTCATAGTGGGTCTTAGTGTTTTAAGAGACTTATCTGCTGAGCAGCAAACTGAACAACTCTTCACAAAATGTTCAACCTCCTTGTCAATTCCAGGCCACCAGAACATGCCCTTCACAATCAACTTTGCCCTGACAATCCCAAAATGCCCTTCATGGCATAATTGTAAAATCCTTCCACGCAACGTTGTTGGGGGAATTATTCTATCTCCTCTCAACAACACATCCCTGTCTAGAACCAATTCCATCCGTACCTCCCAATAAGATTGCATACTCCCGGTGACACCCGCCTTCCTCGGCCACCCATTAGAAACATATTCCAACACTTTTCCCAACACCTCATCCTTTAACTGCTCCTCCAACCATTCACCTTTACTAATAGCGGATGCACCAGAATCGTGTATGAAAGCCACACTACAATTCCCCCACGGATCATCCACACATTCCTCCAACGGAGTGGGCAATCTTGACAGACAATCCGCCACCACATTTTCCTTTCCCGGAACATGAACCATCTTATAAATGAACTCTTTCATCTTCATCGAAATTCTGGCTAATCTAGCCGAAGCAACTGCCGTACCCTCACTAGATAAAATGCGAACCAATGGTCTATGATCCGTACGAATCAGCACCGGCTTCCCCCACACAAAAGCACGAAAATGTTCAAGTGCCCATGCACACGCCAATGCCTCTCTCTCTATGATCGGGTACTTACTTTCCGCTGGTGACAATGCCCTAGATGCAAATAGAATAATTTCCTCCTTTCCATCTTTACCTCTCTGTGACAACACAGCACCAAGCCCCTTGTCACTAGCATCCGTGGTCAACAAACTCTCCAAATTCGGATCAAAACTGGCAAGGGCATTCACCGCTTGAAGATCCACTTTGACTTCCATAAACTCTCTCTCACACTCCTTGCTCCACTCAAATTTGACGTTCTTCTTTAAAAGAGAACGAATATTGTAAACTTTTGACGCAAAGTTCTTTATGAACTTTGCGCAATACTCCGCCATTCCCAGAAACGACCTTATCTCTTCCTTAGACACAGGAGCTGGTGACTTAATAATGTTCTCAACCAAGGTAGGTTTAGGTCTCACCCCTTCCTCACTTATAATGTGTCCCAAATATGAGACACTCCTTTGCGCAAATTTACATTTAGTCAACTCAACTGTTAATCCCACAGACTGCAACGTTTCCAAAACCTGAATCAGTTTGTTATCATGTTCCGCTTTACTTTTTTCCGCAACCAAAATGTCATCCTGAAAAAAACGCACACCATCCACATCACCAAACAACCTGTGCATTAGTTTCTGAAAAACCGCTGCAGCGGATGCAAGCCCGAAAGGCATTCGTGTAAATTGGAAACACCCAAATGGGGTAATAAATGCTGTTAAACTTCTTGAATGTGGTTCCAGTACGACCTGATGGTAGGCCGCGGATAGATCGATGGTAGAGAACCACGTAGCCCCTCTCAATGACGCTACCATCTCATTGATTTTAGGCAAAGGAAACTTTTCTATCACAATATTGTTGTTTAAATGGCGCAAGTCTATGCACAAACGGATTTTTCCGTTGGACTTGCGGGCAACTACGACCGGAGAAATCCACTCCGATGTCTCCACTTCTTCAATCACCCCCTTGCCTAGCAAGTTCTGTATTTCCTTTTTCACCTCATCCCTAATTAAAATCGGAATGGGCCTTACTTTGTGTACTTTTGGTATTGCATCCTTTTTCAACACAATCTTGTGTTCAAACCCTTTGAGTTCCCCTAAATCTTTCCCAAACACCTTAGGAAATCTTTTGCTCAAAACTTCACTCATTTTACTGCACTCATCCATTATCAGCACTTTCTCCACACTATTAGGGTCTAAGATTATATGCAAATCCTTCTGATCGAACCACCCCAAAACTGACGGTCCCCTCTTAGCTACGTACAACTTCCCTCTTGTGGACCTTCCCTTAAAAAGGAATGTTAACCACCTGAAACCTAACATGTCAATCTTTTCTCCTGTATAGCTAATGGGATTTACATCTGATTTGTTTAATTGGTTTCCGATCTTCCCAACAAATTTTTCTTTCCATATTTCTTCATTAATGATTGTGTAGGGTGACCCCGAATCCGCATACACCATCACCTTAACCCCACCTAGAGATAACTCACAAATAGGTTTCCCATCCATAGAGTTATCCTCTATATTCAACATGAAATTCCCTCTTACACTCTTTACACATTCGTCCTCACAATTATCATCCTCCTCATCACCATCCCAAATGTACTTTACATTACTGCGCCTACGACACATTTTGCTAAAATGCCCCAACAATCCACAAATACCACATTTTTTTTTTAAAGCAGGGCACATTTTGCTAAAGGCCAAATGCTCCTTGCTATCGCAATGGTAGCATCTTCTTTCCTCAGTCCTAAAGTCTCTCCCCTGGTTCCTCAATGGTTGATTTGTCCATCTCCCTTGTGGACGTTGAACGTTAGGTTTAGCTTTACTCTGTATTTTGAATACTCCTTCTGTCATCTTTTCCGGTTCTTTCTCTGCTGCCTTGACCACAGTTGCACACCTCCCTGACATTTCCGATTTCCTCATAATGGCCAAAACGTCCTCCAGTGGTGCATCACCATTAACCCATAAGCGGTCCTGTAGAGGTGAATTGTTGTTGTGCATGACTAAATGATCTCTAATTAAATCATCATGTAAGTCACCAAATTTGCAGTCTATCGCCAATTTCTTCAGATCATCCAACCAGTCATCCACAGTTTCGCTTTTAGCTTGCTTCCTTTGAAAGAATCTATGCCTAATTACTCCAATACAAACCTTTGGGGCAAAATATTTGTCCATATCCTTTATCGCATTCTCAAATGTATTTAAATTTGTGTCTATCACTTTGGACATCCTCGAATAGGTTTTCAACCCCATAGGCCCCAATGAATGTAAAAGTATTCTCTTTTTCTGTTCAGGTTTCATCTTCCCAGCTTCGTCCACCGCTGAAATGTAATTTATAAAGTACTCCTTCCATTCTAACCATTTAATACTTGGTTCCGCTCCTGTCGCCCAAAAGGTGTGTGGATTACTAATAGAGTAATTTTGATGAGCTATCTCCACACTTGTGGGGTCTCCTTCATTATCCCCATCACCCATGTTTCAACTTAAATGTGAAGTAATTTTTTTTATTTTTTTTATCTTCTTTTGTTCCACTACTTTGTTCGTGGTGTTCCCCCCGGCAGCCTCACCTGTTTACGCTGCTTTCCGCTGCTCCAAACCCCCTGTGCCTCCCTTTCTACGGCACTTCTCTTCGGCGCTCGTATCCTTATGTTGCCAAGCAACCGACACCAAAACAATTCCTCCAAAATGGCCACTACGTAGGGTCACGCAGCGTGACCTTGCGTGACTACCTTCCAATGCGCATGCTCCTGACGTGTCTGGACGCACCTCCTACGTCAGAAGCTCACACGCTCAGAATTCTGGAATCTCACCACGAATCGTATCACGCTCCCAGTGCGGGCCTCTCAACTGTCCGAAATCCTTTCCTTTTCAGCACGTATGTACCACCAAACTTCCTTTCACTGCTTTAACCTCGTCTTTGATGTCAAAAATCCGATGCAGGAGGGGTCCGATGATTCACGATATAATCCACCTTGCTGAAATCAATTTCCGTTGTTTTTTTTTTTTAAAGTCCTTTGCGCGCCGCTTCTCTTCTCCTTATCCCATCCGATCGTCGCCAATTGTAGTGAAGACACAACTCCTTGTAGTAGTTCAATACTTTATTGAACAAGATACATAAACAGGTGAGCGCCAGGATACACCTCTACTTCCACCGCCGACCAACTGCTACTGCCCCGAATCCGAATGGCACTTACTCAGTGACATTCCATGCACGCTCACACTCTCCCCTTAAAGACACATCCACACATACCAACACATCAACATCAAAGTAGGACACAACACTCGCATGCTTCAGATGCCATCTACAATATGTATGCAAAAGTTGGCCCTTAGCTCGAGTCAGGAATAAGAGATTGCGCATGTTGGCGATCTAGTGAGCAATGTGCAGGGATGCCGGTCTGAGGTGAGGGGGGTCTTCTCAACTTCATCATCATCTGCATTCGCCAGTGATTACCACCCTCACCTAATACCAGACACCACACTTGATCCAGGTGGGTGGATATACCTTTCCTGTGGTACCCTCTCCCTCCACTGGGTCTGAATTATGTCCACATTTCCCTCACGTTTCACCTCTTTCTGAATTATGCACTTAAACAAAAATGTTACACCACTGTTTGCCAGGTGGCCAGAGTCAACCGAACAAACCCTGAAGACAGTCACATAACCTCCTTCCTGGGATACGTCCAATGCTCTTTTCAAAACTCTTCATCCGTGCTGCATGTGCTGCATCTGTTATTCGACTAATGAGAAATCTTTTGGGTCGAACTCAGTTGATTTGGAACATGCAAGTCTCAAGGATCTTCAGTAATCACCAGAGTGGTCACCACTTCACCATGGGGAGTTTTTTTAATTAAATTAGGCTCGTAAAACTGCTAAACAGGTCTCCAGGCCAGACCTAAAATGTAGCTAGCAACCCATTGCCCCTAATATGCAATAGCCTTGGTAAACTGGAAGAAAGAGCTGCCTATATTCAATGGTTCACCACCGAACTAAACAACCTTTTACTCTAACATCTAAAAATGTTTTGGCCCTGGTGTAGTGCGGAATCAGCATGGATTGTGATGCGGGATGACATCAGTACTACAGTGGATTCAAAGGAAGGTGCAGTGTTTCAGCCATGGGACAGGTCCTGTGCCTTTGATGCAGTCTTAGAACTGGCCTTTACTGGATTGCTTCTTTCCCATCTGACAGATCTTTCATTCTATCACTTTCCCCCTTTACTCTACACCGCTTCCCTCGACTGCCAGAGCTCCTCATGTTTGCATCATTTCTCTTCTGCTATTTAGCTTAGTTCATCAACTCAGTCAAACTCATCTGATACAACTACATCAACAGCACACACACAGAATACTAAAACTTGATAATCCATTTAAACTAGATTCATGTGCCATCGGCAAGAGCTTTCTGTTTACAATCTGATGCAAAAGAAACATCACACGCTTAATACATCACACACTAGGATACAGCCAGTGGAACATGGATCATCTATCATCCATCCACCATACAGCCTAAAGAGCATGGCTAACCCCCAATACAATTGCACTAAGTAAGAAATCTAAGGGCGATTATGGATTCTAACCTCTCCCTTATGCCACAATGAATTAAGTTACATGTGTATCATTTTACATAATGAGAAGCTCACTTTATTTTTTTCCCATGGCAGGGCTTTCTCTCAAATGGTACATGCCACCATCTTTTAAGTCATCTTCAGACTAGTCTATGCTAATGGTATATGCCTTACAGCCTCTCTTCATTTGAATTGAAAGTTATAGAAAGCTGCTCCTTCATAAGAACTTAAGCTTCATATAAAACTTGCATTTTATCATCACTTAATTCTATGCACTGACCAGATTTCAAACCAATGTGTGTAGTTTTTCTTGCCATTCACAGCTTCTAACCTGTTCTTTCAGCAAAAAGGTCTTCATTTTTACCACTAACGTAGAGGTTTTAGATCAGATGGTCTCCACTCTTGACCATTCCTCCCTCCAAAAACTCTTGCATGGTGGAAACACCTTCTCAGTTCATATGTTTAAGTTATGGAACTTTATCGCTTCTAGAATTAAGAATATTTTACAACAATCTAGAATTTTAGAGGACAGTAAAATTACTATTAGCTCTGAAATAAAAGGTTAGGCATCCATTTGAGCATCTGCACCGAATATCGCTGCACGTCTCTCAACACCTCCTGAAAGACCTCTAAACACCAACAACATTTCAACCACTCACTCCAACAGCAAGCACAAGAACCCAATGCAAACTGGAGCACCTTGAGACCTCAGTACGTAGCTTTTACATTAAAGAACATTAAAACGGTGTAGAAGCTGGAAAGACAGGCAAGCCTCATTGCAGCTTGATATACATTGTCCCTCCTGCACTATGCTGTTACACTTTAGAGAATGGCCATCACTGGAAACATTGCTCTCTCTCCAGGCAAGGACTTCAGAGACAATGTTTGCACTGTTCATTAGTGGGCAAACGTTACGAATGGGCTGTATATAATCAAATATAGACATGTGGAATAACAAGAGGAAGAGTGTCGAGCATCACTGCTCAGCAGGTGGATTCCAATTTTGAGCCGACGCTGCAGTCACCAGCCTTCTGGGACAATCAGTGACCACAACAGGATTTGGAGAAGATGTGCTACAGTGAGACAGCACTTCTTGAGGGCAGGGGACCCGGGTAACTAGGCCTGGCAGGTTGATCACACATCAGATTTCCTAGCTTCAAATGCATCATGATCATGTGAATGGTGGCAAAAATGAGGATGTTCATTGGTTCACTCGTTATTGGCATGGTTGGCCTGCATTGCCTCTTTGTGTGATTTTTCTCCCCCGGAACATCCTTATTTTTTGTAGAACCTGGCTTTAAGGCCATATTAGTCATATTACAAGTGGTCATTGGACATTGCAGTCTGCCATGCTCTGCTCATTTCAACTGCTTTCACCGCTTCAAGACAAGCAGTGATGAGTTTCGAACTGCAGCATGTACTCTACCTGCCCTTCCTACCATGCTTCTCTTCCATAGCCCTGAATAGCCAACCTTTACCCCATTAAACTTACACCCAAATGAGAATCTCATGAATCACAATTGCACGTGTCACAAGCCATTTAGTAACACAACTCACCACTGATAGATTGCACACGGTAAGCATCACTGTATGAAAAAAAGACAATAGTGATTGACCGATCACAAAGGAAAAAGAGCGGTTGTGGGAGGGACCTTTTGGAAATGTAGCAACAATGAAAACCTCAGGAATAACTGCAGTAAGGTAAGCGAGCAACACAACAATACTGATTCTATGTCTAAAGAAAAGACCAGGCCACCCTATAAAAGTGCTAGTTTAAGACTGTCAATAACTACACAAGGGGTAGCAGCAAATTGTATTGCTTCTTCACCATAAGTACAATCACCCAACACGATACAGGAAAGGCAGTTATCAGCCTGTGCAATACATGGTCCAGAGAGAAGAGAGCCTTCAAGCAGCAGAATACACCTCTACAACTGACTTGGTTTAGGCAGAGGGTCAGAAGCCCTGCACTCCCACTGCAATGCCCTCAGAAACACAACCTCAACATATGCCAACTTCACAAGGGTATAGACAGCAGGTCTCAGACCTTCTCCTCCCTGCAATCTGCAGGGAAACCGTACATTTATTTTGCACCACCCTTACTCATAGTGCCAGACATCCACCTTATGATACCTCCGTGGATGAACTCACAACAGCAGAGGTTTGCATTGGAGTGGTAAGAGGCCAAGTATCAGGTAAACATGCATGTTGCAAAAACTGTGTAACATATCATAGAAAATAGACTTAAATCTGACAGGAGTAGTCCAAATAAACTCTGTAATCTTTTTGGTGTCTCTCATATCTTCAAAGTGGATTCATTCAGCACGCCCAATTATCTGAGGACTGAAACTAACAGGTTCTTTTTAATCATAAAACAATCTACTGCATCCAGAAAAGACATATGGAAGGGGTCCAGAAGCTTCACATTTCGATAAGCAACTAGGCTGACAGACATTTTGTGTAAAGCACTAGATGGGTAGCTTAGTCTCTTAAGACACAACCATTTCTTTGGTAATGGGTTTAGTCTAAGAAATTTCTCGCACTTAAGAAAAGTTTCTTCTCAGATATTTCTAGATATAAATCTTCTGAACCAGTATATGAACGGTTTATATCTCCATATTCATCCTGGGTTCAATATCACTCACAACAGAAGAATACAATATAAGGCTCAAGAACGGCCAAGGTGAATTACATTGAATACCTTTTATTCATTCTCTCAATCCCAACACGAAGCAAAGAAGGTCCTGCCTTGTTTGCTAGCCTTGCACAATTTTTTCGCATTCCATCATTCATGAATGAAAGAAAAATCGAATGTAGGAAGGCATTCCATGGCAGCATCAACACTTCTCCCCCCTCCCCCCACAGCAAAAATATGAAAATGAAACATTAAGGATTAAAAAGAAAGAAAAAAAAAACACTACTCAATACCAAGCACAAATCGGACTCATGAAAAAAAAAAAAGTTGAAAATGTAAGACTATTGTCAACTATACAACAATTATTGAGTCATATTACTTACAAAACAAATATATTTTTTTTTTTTATTGAGCAGAGCAGGGATAAAACCAAATACAATCAAAAGAAGTCACTCTTCATATATGTCACATTCATATTCCAAATAAAACATAATTGAAAACTTTTTCTATACTATTAGATATGAAAACAGCTGAAAAAACCACAACAACTTCAGGTCATGTCAAAATAATCAAAAAACTGCCAGGTCTTCTTAAATTTACTCATTGCTCCCACCCTCATCGCATAAGCTTCTTCAAACGCCCTAGTACGCTTCATTTTATTGAACCATTTCATAAATGAGGGTATCTCAGGTGATCTCCAAATTTGCAAAATTAACGATCGTGCCATCAGTGAACAAATCATAACAAAGGCCTCTTCATATTTAGTCAAACCAGAGATAGTTCTAGAAATTCCAAATAAGGCTATCTTTTCTTGAGGATCTATCGATTTATGGATGGCCTGACTTATGGCTCGAAAAATATTTCGCCAAAATTCATTAAGCTCCGGACAGGTATAGAAAATATGAAGCCAGTTCCCTTCCTCTCCAACTCGACAACGAAAACATCTACTTTCTACGTCCGGAAATCGTTTACTCAGGGCAGCAGGGGTAAAATATGCTAGCCATCTACTTAGAAAAGCCATCCGTTTAAAATTAGCCGCTCTCAAAACCTTATGGCCTAGCTGAGCTTGAAGTTGCCATTCTTGAGTTGAGAGAGCGCACCCCGTTTCCCGCTGAACCTTGACCAAAAAATTATTCAAAATAGGGAGCTCACTATCCTTCCGTAGAAAAGAATACCATTTTCCTATGCCTTTCACTTTAATTTCATATAAAAGGGAAGACAGATATATCATCGCGAAAGGAGGGGGGAAATTGACCGTTTGGAGAAAATGAGCAATCTGAGAGTAATCAAGAAAATTAAGCACACTTTCATCTGGAAATTTGTTTTGAATCTCCTGCCACGAGATAATCTTATTATTCATGAAAAAATTTCGCAATTCCACTCAGCCCATTTCATTCCATTTCAGAATACGTCCTGGATGTAGAGATACTCCTAAAGCCTTACATTCTTGAAGCTTTAAGTAAAGCCATCCTGGGAAACTATTTTGTTTAAATAAAGATAACAATCTAAAAGAAAAATCCCGTAGTGTTTTATACCTAGTTTTGTTTGGCAATTTGATGATTTTCAAAAAAATAGGAAGTTGTACACCTGCCTCCTGAAGCATTTTGTTAAAAAAAAAAATGATCTTCTGAATTATTAGTGTCTAAAAAACAAGCTATTTTATCGAGCATGACTGCCTCATAATAGGTTCGCATTTTTGGAAGGGCGAGCCCCCCATTTTCTACCTCAAGCTGTAGAACCTCAAGTTTAACCCTGGATGCCTTCTTGGCCCATATAAAGTTCCTGAATAAAGAATCGATTTCTTTAAAATAACTCGCATTAATTTTTAAAGGTACATTACTGAAAAGGAACAAAAAAAGCGGGAGAATCATCATTTTAATCTGGGACACCCGACCGATTATAGATAAAAGGAAGTACAGACCATTTATCAAGAAGAGTTTTTATTTTAGTCAATGTGGCCCTGTAATTCAGAGAGAATAATTGATCTATTGATTTAGAAATAAAAATACCTAGATAACGTACCGGGGCTAACTTAGCAGCTTGGATTTGTAAAGTGGGTGGTAAGAAGGAGTTGTCATTTAGATTTAATATAATGATCTCCGTTTTATTTTGATTAATTTTGTATCCCCCTATAGATTCAAAATTTGTGAATTCCGCCAGCAGATGATCTAAATTAGATTTATCCGGATGTAAATAAAGAATTACATCGTCGGCAAATAATTTCAGTTTCTCCATACCACTTATTGGAGGTCTTATTTCGGAATTTTCTCTAATTCTTATTGTCAGAGGCCCTATAAAAAACGTAAACAACAAAGGGGAAAGGGGACAACCCTGTCTGGTCCCACGTTTAATAGATACTGATCCAAGCTGCTCAGCATTCATAACTACTCTAGCTTCAGCACCCGAATAAATATTTCTTAACATATGTATTACTTACAAAACAAATCTTGTGATTTTTTTGTCTTAATTATGTTTCTGCCAAACCTGCCATTAATAACCAGAACACCCAATGGAGTAGAAGAAGCTACTCCTACACCATCAACATCACCACTCACGCCATTACCTCAAACACTGGGACGATGCATGACTTTCTCACCATCACTGCCATCAATCTCAAAGCAATCAATTAATTTACTGAGCTTGAATGTCTTTCCCACCGCTGTACAAGCATAATCGACTGGCATGCCACAACTTGCCATCACTCAGAGCTGCATTGCATGCAATTTTCTTCGAATTCAAATGTGATGAAGATCTGCTTTCACCCTTCAACACAATACCTCCTTTTTAGGTCTCGCTGGGCCCAGCGCATGCGCTGGCTCGGAGAGACATTTTATGTGTGAGTTTTTTAAGTGCTGCTGGCTGGCCTAGCGCTTGCGTGTACGTGAGCGTGCACGCGCGTAGCCGCCATGCGCTAGGCCAGCCAGCAGCACTCATGAACGCCTTTCTGCCTCATCGCGATCACTTTCGCTCCCACAGCGATCGTGGTGACTTTCGTGGCCAATGCTTGTTTCTTTTTTTTATTTCGCGCGCTGCTAATGCTTGTTCCGCTAGTGTGGGAGGACAGCCCAAGCGGCACCGCAGCAGCTGTAGTGGATATATGCAAGCCGGATACTTTGTCCGCTTTAACTGAGAATAACTGTTACGGACCGTCCAGGCATGTACTCCATTTGCAAGCTCGTCTTTATCTTTCAGGGTGGAGAGCTTGGCCATCGCAGAATTGACAGATTTTTTTTTAGGAGCATCATATGTGATTGACAGCACCCATAGGTTTCCAACTTGCAGGTTTGATAGAGATTGGTCTAAATACTCTTTGAAACTGCTGCTGTTCGTGCCGCTTGTGTTATAGGTTGCTGAGCGCAGGATGTTATTTAATGTGTTAGGCCCGCATGTTTCTTACTTGTGTGCGCAAGAAATACTTTCTGTCCAAGAAGGCTAATGGCAGAACTCAACTTCAAATTTTAAAATTAATAGGAAGCACAAAAGCCCGAGCTTGCAGAAACCACGTTCTTGAATGATGGAGGAGTGTGGACAGCAAAACAAACTTGGGTTGGCGAACGTAAAAGGGTACTTTTCTTTACTAAAACATTTTAACTTTGTTTTTAGCCAGATTTTGAAAACAAGTGTTTCCTTCACAGTAACCCTATCACTCGAAGTACATAAGCTCTGTCCTATTCTCAACATCGGAGTATCACGACCCCTGTGCCCTTATTCGGAGTGGCCACATAATGCCAATGCAGTGGATAACAGCATGCATCTTACAAAAGGACAAAGCCAATAGGTCATGCCTATAAAAGCGATTGGCTTTAGCAAGGTTTTGTAGCCATGCGGTAGAGCAGTACAGAAAGACAAACGAATTCACCCTAGCTCTATGACACGGTCAGAACTAATGAGGGAGGTTCTTACGTCTTACCTAGGCAGTGATTGCACAGTCTCTTCGATACATGCTGTATTCTGGTGAGAACTTGAGGCTCCGTCCATTTTCTGCCCATCTTTTCAATTGGCTCCAGTTACTGCCCTTTCTAAATGGTTGCTTTTGATTCCTGAATAGGCTTAGTAGTCCCTCCTTAGTACCGCCTTTTCTCCTTTTGTAACCTCCCCCAAGTACTGGCCCTCATGCGCGTTACTCATGAGGTTTCATTTAGTCTGCGAGCACACACACAGTACTGTCCGCTCTCTTCTCAGCGGGGATATAGGCACGGACCTCTCACCTCCAAGAATCGGATAACAAATCTTACAACACGAAGAGTGGGTGAAGCAGGTGGTTTATTAACCAAAATTAAACCAAGAAAATAACAGGACCAGTGTCCTCCATGACGCGTTTCGCTCCACGCAGGGAGCTTGATAGATATATATATATATATATATATATACCGACATCGGCTTTAACTTTAAATATTTTTTTTTCTTCAATGCGCCATACAGCGCTGCCGATTTACCAAGGCGGCTCCACGCCTTTCTTTTGTGCTGCGTGGCTCGCCTAAATAACTCTTCAAACTCCTATTTTTGCCCCAACAACGGCAAAATGCTGTGCTTTTAACTTTAACAATGTCGCCACTACGCCTATTGTCAGCAGTCTGGCGGGTTCAATATTTATGCGCTGCTCTGATGAGACATTTAGGAGTGGAGTTTTCAAAGTGCTACCACAGCTTTTGCTGGCCTAGCTAGCACTTGCGGTTACGCAAGCGTGCAGCCGTCAGCTTTCAGTGCCATCTGGCTTTCCTCCCGCTTGCTCTCTGAACACTCCTCCGCCCCTCCCCAGCCGCGTCTCATGTTAATTGAAACCATATGTGCAAACACACAGCTTTCACCGCGGTTGTTTATCTCTTTCCAACAGGCCCTTCACCCCTCCCTCCCCTCCTCCACCCGCCTCTTTAGACTCTTTCGTCTTTTCGTCTCTATTCCTCTCACCCATCAGCTCGCTCATGACCACCCCCGATCCGTTTAATTTAAGTCCATATCTCTCTCCAGCGCATGCGTGCACTCCACCCACCCCTCCCACTTGTTTTTTCTGTTGTTAATGCCCCTCTCTCTAGATCACTTCTGTAAATTTTTCAGCTCCTATGGTCGGACGCTACTGGCAGCATCCTGCCCATCTCTGCTGCCCGGCCCGGCTCTCAGGGTGACTGAGCGTGCAGTCCTCGAGTGCCTTTCTTACCCGTGTGCACCCAGCTCTTCCAAATGACCCCTCTGGCGCCTGCTCTGCTCCTCCTCCTGGCGCCTGCCCTGCTCCTCCTCTTAGCCTCTGCCCTGCGCCTCCAGCAGCATGGATCCTGGGTGGCATCCAACCTCAGCAGCAAGCTGCACACCAGCAGTGCCAAGGAGCAGAACAGTAAGGCGGCTGCCGCCGTGCCCTTGTTTATGTTACAACTTCTGGTACAAGTGTATGTGTCCTCAGTGCATCATAGAGTGCTTTGCGGAGGGGTCCCATTTTGATTTTAGGCTGGTGCACCTTTCCTGCATAAGTTATGCCACAATCGTCTATACTTCCTATGCACGCGCACTTTCCTCAAATATAAGGTGGACAACTTGTATTCTCATCTCTCCGATATTCCCACGTGCGTTATTCTGGGGGCCTTTAGTTTGTACACAATGGTTTTCCCTGAATCCCGTTGTTTCTTGGTTTCATTGGTTTGGGTGTACACGGTTTCATACCGCTCTAAATGACCTTGCATGCTTTTAAACACCTGGTGGCCGGATGGGCAGCTGGTGCGACCTACGCACTGGCGACCAGCCAGCCAAGCCTTTCCCGTCCCCGCCAGGGACTATCCCCAGTTCGAAACATTTCTGATGTTGGATGAGATTCCAAGAGTTCACTCCTTTTGAGGAATGCAGTTGATGGTTGTGAGGGGAAGGCACATGTTCCCGCTTCACGTGCCCCCTTCTTTGTGGGCGGGAGGGTATGCTTGCAGTTCTGCTGTTTCCAAGTGTTTACCCGCCATCACTCTCTGACACCTCTCTACCTCCCTTGTTTATGGCATGGACGGCGCCCTCCTTAACCCAGCTGGCGCGCTGAATTGGAAACCAGTCTCTTTTGCGTGTGTTTGTTTAAACTCAGGTCGGTGCCTCTCGCCCTGGGTCCATTTGAATGAGATGTATGTTGTCCGTGTGCTGGAAACGAGCGTAAAATAGTGTCAGTGCGTCATTCTAACACCCATATAAAATTATGCACAATAACACGTGCACTCATTCCTTGCGGCAGGTTAGGCATAGCTCAGTGTCTGTTTATGTCTCCGTTTTTCACTCGTGTAATAACAGTCATTTTGTTTACCCTCGTTGAGCAAAAGTGCTATGGTGCCAAAATAAGTAACATAATCCCATTTTGTGTGTGCGTTGGGGTGGGGCGCGGAGTAAAATGATTTTGATTATTTCAAGTGATGACGTTTGGTGATAACGTATTTGATATCGGATAAACCTGTTGCTTTTGAATTCCACCTCCGGTTCCAGACTTCTACAGGACCTTTTATATTAGCACAACCAGTAATAAGTTGAATTGGATCTCCTCCCACCCACAGGCTACAGCCTTCCCTACTGCAGCACTCACTCACTAGGATGACCTCATTTCACCGGTTATAGACACTTGGGCATTGGTGAAAAGGCTGTTGGTTACACCCACCTGATCAGTACAGCTGCAAAGTGTCATTTTTGCAGATGTTTTACAGTGTGCATATTTTACATTTGTACAGTGGCAAGGCTGTTTGTCCTATCGGTCTTATATTGCAGGTTTCATAATTGTTTGGCCTTCAAATAAACTATTCCAAAAGCCCATTGTGTTGGTGATTGTATATAGAGTGGAGTCAAGCTGAATGCTCCACACAGTGCCAATAGATTTTGTCTTAAACCTCTGACTAGGGCAAAGAGACTTCTGCATTCATGTGCAGCATTCCCCCACATTCTCCTTCCGGATACCATATGATGTGATCCGCTGTAGATAAAATTAAGTGATGAAGACTGATGGAGAAAATTTCAGAGACAAACTTTGTCTATGCCAGACCTCTCAAATGGACCTCCCTCTTAGCGTCAATGGTTGGGAGCATCACTCAGCACCACCACAGCATCACTCAGGAACACCACAGCATCACTATATGTTACCACAGCATCACTCTGCAGCGCCACAGCACCCATCAGCATCAGTCAGCACCACCACAGCATCACACAGGAACATCACAGCATCACACAGGAACACCACAGCATCACTCAAGGCCAGCACAGCATAAATCGGGGCCAGCACAGCATAAATCGGGGCCAGCACAGCATCACTCAACGACACCACAGCATCACTCAGTGCTTATTACACTTTATAATTACAACTACTCAGCATGCTGCACAGCAGACACACTTCTCTACTGCACAGCTTAGAAACATTGGCAAAGTCAATAGCTCTACCTAAACACTTATAAGGCCCCCCCAATGCATAGCCGATGGGTCTCGCCTTTAGGACATTATAAGTGTTTAGTTATCCAGCACAATATCCTTGATTAAACAACATCAAGAGTTGTATGGCTAAACACTTATAAGGACCCAAAAGCGAGACCTATTGGCTATGCCAATGCTTGTTTCACTCTGTCACCTACTTAAAGTTACACTTCACTCAAACCATGCGACCTGTTGAACCTAGCCTTTTAAACGGTGTGTGCACAAGATATCCTTTCTTTGCCTCCTTCTGGAGACCAAACCACTACCGTGGCCTTATACATCCACCCCATGCTATTGAGGAGAGCATGACGCCTTACGGCTAAAACGGTCAACTTCGAAGCGGAGGAACCGGGTTCGAGTCTTAGCAACGACGCTCAACATCTTGTGATTCAGGGCAAATCACTTAAGCTCCCTGTGCCCAACAAAAACAAGCATTGGCATAGCCAATATGTCTCGCCTTTGGGACCTTATAAGTGTTTAGCCATGCAAAAGTTAATGTTGTTGCACCAAGGATATTGTGCTGCATAACTAAATACTTATAAGGTCCCAAAGGCGAGACCTATTGGCTATGCCAATGCTCGTTTTAAACCCTGTACTATCCAAATGGCATGATAAATGCTGTGAAATCTTGTAATTTGGAATGTAATCTCACCTAGTAGTAAGCAAAGGTCAAATCTAGGGATGAAATATGGGTAAGTTACTTACCTGTAATCCTAGTTCTCTTCCAGGGGTATCCTCATCAAAGTCATAAGCACTGAATATTACCGCCCATGTGCGGGGACCCCGGAAATAATAAAATTATATATGTAAAAAGCATACATATATACAGCTCTGTATATGTATAAACATATATCATTTTTTCCAAGCAAATGCAGCTCCCATAAAAGGCTAGGCAATGTAAATATACACATCCAATAACACATATATATATATATATATATATATATATATCCAGCTCAGGCTTGTACCAACACGGTGAGAGGCGCGCAATTAAAGAAAGTTCTCACCTGTGATTCTGGACTGTGCGTGTTCCTTTCCACAAACAGCCTCTGAGGAAGATATTGAAACGCGTCAGGCAGTGTGGTTAGGCTGTCTAAGGTATCGGAAGTCTGAGGTTCCTGACTAAAGAGTGAGCTGCTGCTTGAGGCTCGTGTCTGCGCTCGAGTGCCTCTCACCGTGTTGGTACAAGCCTGAGCTGGATCTATAGGCGGTTGCCAAGCCGCCGAGAGTGCACCACCCCGTGAACCTAGGGGGCCACCGAGGTGTACATTCAGCAGCCTCGAGATGTGGGGCGTCAGACACTAAATTGAGGGAACCAGCGACTTCTGAGGCTCATTGGGGGCTTACATTTTCCGGCAGAACATTTGAACGCACTTTCAAGGGGATATCTGCATCCTTCTGGAACTACAGGTACCAGCAGACTATGCGCAGTCTTATTGAAGCAGCCTATAGGGGGCGCGCAATTAAAGAAAGTTCTCACCTGTGATTCTGGACTGTGCGTGTTCCTTTCCACAAACAGCCTCTGAGGAAGATATTGAAACGCGTCAGGCAGTGTGGTTAGGCTGTCTAAGGTATCGGAAGTCTGAGGTTCCTGACTAAAGAGTGAGCTGCTGCTTGAGGCTCGTGTCTGCGCTCGAGTGCCTCTCACCGTGTTGGTACAAGCCTGAGCTGGATCTATAGGCGGTTGCCAAGCCGCCGAGAGTGCACCACCCCGTGAACCTAGGGGGCCACCGAGGTGTACATTCAGCAGCCTCGAGATGTGGGGCGTCAGACACTAAATTGAGGGAACCAGCGACTTCTGAGGCTCATTGGGGGCTTACATTTTCCGGCAGAACATTTGAACGCACTTTCAAGGGGATATCTGCATCCTTCTGGAACTACAGGTACCAGCAGACTATGCGCAGTCTTATTGAAGCAGCCTATAGGGGGCGCGCAATTAAAGAAAGTTCTCACCTGTGATTCTGGACTGTGCGTGTTCCTTTCCACAAACAGCCTCTGAGGAAGATATTGAAACGCGTCAGGCAGTGTGGTTAGGCTGTCTAAGGTATCGGAAGTCTGAGGTTCCTGACTAAAGAGTGAGCTGCTGCTTGAGGCTCGTGTCTGCGCTCGAGTGCCTCTCACCGTGTTGGTACAAGCCTGAGCTGGATATATATATATATATATATATATATATATATAAAGGTATAACAATACACCTAAATCTCTTTTTTTTTTTTTTTTTAATGAGGTAAACACTCATGAGAAAGCAAAAAATAAAGAGAACAAACTGTGGAAAAACACAGATGTACAACACATTGCCAGCCTGCAGGCTGCATTGCAATATAATACCATAGAGACTAAAAAGCCCTGTACAGGTAAAAACTGGCACCGTGCCTTTAAGGCAGCCCTGACTTCCATATCCCATCATGCCTCAGGGGTGACAGTTAGGTCAGTTGTTCTTTGCGGGACCGTAGTCCTAAACACAAAGATATATCCTTTCCATAATGAATAATACACTTCTTCTCATTTGCCTGGGGAGGTGGGTGGGTTGCTTATGACTTTGATGAGGATACCCCTGGAAGAGAACTAGGATTACAGGTAAGTAACTTACCCTTCTCTTCCAGGGGATCCTCATCAATAGTCATAAGCACTGAATAGAGTAGCAAGCTCCCCTTCCACCTGCAGGCAAATGAAACTAAGGTTGTATCACCCATGGAGAAAGAGAATCATGAAAATGATTATGCATGGAACAGATTCCTCAAGGAGGCTTGTCCTACTTGAGTGTCTGCTCTGGTGTCCGAATCCAGACAATAATGCCTGGTAAAAGTGTGGACAGATCTCCAAGTAGCTGCCTTGCAGATCTCGGAGAGTGGGACATTATTGAGAAAAGCCGCGGTAGCCGCTTTTCCTCTTGTCGAATGCGCTTTAGGGCGCGCCCCCAATGGTTTCTGAGCCAGTTGGTAGGCCAATGTAATACTTGAAACAATCCACCTAGCAATGGAACGTTTGGATGCAGCAAAGCCCATACGGACAACCCCATAGTTCACAAACAATTGATCAGATTTCCTGACATTCTTAGTCCTATCTAGGTAGAATTTTAGGACCCTTTTGACATCTAGAGAATGCAACGCCCTCTCTGCCGGAGAGGAGGGGTTGGGAAAAAAGGTTGGTAAGGAGATGGCTTGGTTTACATGAAACTCCGATACCACCTTGGGTAGGAACGAAGGATGAGTTCTCATCACCACCCTATTTAGATGAAAAATTGTGTAGGGTTCTTTAGAACAGAGGGCCTGTATCTCACTGACCCTCCGTGCTGAAGTGATGGCTATTAAAAATGCTGTCTTCCATGTGAGGTGCTGTAGGGTAGCCTTATGAATAGGTTCAAAAGGCGAACCCATGAGCTTTGACAGAACCAAGTTTAGCTCCCAGGAAGGAGAGGGAGGTCTAACAGGGGGATAGACTTTCTTGAGTCCTTGCAAGAAATCCTTCACTACCTGCACTTTAAAAAATGACTGCTGTGAAGGCGAACGCCTGTATGCTGTTATGGCTGCTAAGTAAACCTTTATGGATGAAAATTTCAACCCTGCCCTTGCTAAATGTAGAAGATAGGGCAAAATTACATCCTCCTGGCATTTAGTGGGATCATAATGATGCTGAGCACACCATATATAAAATCTTTTCCACTTACAGAAGTAGGAGTGTCTTGTCGAAGGCCTCCTGGCTTCCTTCAGTATGGACATACACTCTTGAGGGAGGTTCAGATGGCCATACTGGAGGACTTCAGGAGCCATGCTGTTAAGCTCAGCGAGGGAAGGCTGGGATGGTAAATCTTCCCCTGCATCTTGGATAACAAGTCCGGCCTGCACGGCAGCCGCTTGTGGGGGCGGATCGACATGTGTAGGAGATCCGTGTACCACCACTGCCTCGGCCAGTCCGGTGCTATGAGGATCATCTTGGCAGATTAATTCTGTAGCTTGGTCACCACCTTGGGAATTAGTGGGAGAGGCGGAAAAGCGTACACAAATGTCATTGACCAATTGATCAAAAGGGCATTCCCTAGGGATCCTGGTCGATGGTATCTTGAGGCGAAGCCTCGGCATTTTGTGTTTTGCTCGTCCGCGAAGAGGTCCACTTGCGGGCGCCCCCATTCCTCGAAGATGTCTTCTAACACCTCGTCGTTGATCACCCAGTCCTCTGGTTCTTGAAAATGCCGACTGAGCAAGTCTGCTTGCACGTTGAGTTCTCCTGGTAGGTGCACCGCTTTCAATGAGATGTTCCTTGCTAGGATCCAGTGCCACAGGGACTGAGCTTCCAGCGAGAGCGGATCGAGTACCCCCCTGCTTGTTCAGGTAGTACATTGTGGTGGTATTGTCCGTCTGTACTAGAATGGTACTCGTCGTGATCGCAGGCAGGAACGCTTTGAGGGCTAGGTGGACTGCCCTGAGCTCCAGCATGTTGATGTGGTACAACTGCTCGCTGCTGGACCACCGTCCCTGAGTCTGCAGAGTCCCAAAATGCGCACCCCATCCCTGAAGGGATGCGTCGGTGATTAAGGTCTGAATTGGGGGCTCTTGATGGAAGGGGATCCCCATTTGTAGATTCCTTGGCTTCAGCCACCACTTGACTGACTGTTTGGCTGCAGAGGAGAGGCAAACCTTTTCTTCCCACAGGGAGTTCCTTTGATCCCATTTGTCCTCGAGATCTTGCTGGAGAGGACGCATCCTTAGCCTGGCATTGGGCACTAGGAAGATGCAGGATGCCATGGCCCCTAGCAGAGATGAGATTTGCCTTGCCGACGACAGATTGCTGGTTATGATCTGTCTGCCTTTTAGCATAATGGATGACTGTCTTTCCTCCGAAGGAAACACTTTTCCTACTACGGAGTCTATAGTTGCACCCAGGTAGTGGATCCTCTGCGTTGGTGAAAAATTGGACTTTTTGACATTCACTCTGAGACCCAACTTGCGACATAAGTTCAGGCATAGCGACAGCTGTGACCGCACATTCTGTGGTGATGAGCCCTTTATTAGCCAGTCGTCTAGGTAGGGATAGACGAAGACTCCTGCGCGTCTCAGAGCAGCCGCTACTACTGCCACGCATTTTGTGAATACTCGAGGAGCTGACTTCAGGCCAAATGGGAGGACTTTGAACTGATAGTGAGAGTTGCCTACCACAAACCTGAGAAATTTTCGATGATTCCTTAGGATGGGAATATGGAAATATGCATCCTGAAGGTCCAGTGAACACATCCAATCGCCCATCCGGAGAAGAGGATATATTTGGTGGAGCGCCAGCATGCGAAATCTTTCCTTTCTTATGTGCTTGTTCAGTATCCGTAGGTCTAAAATGGGTCTGAACTCTACCTTCACACTCCTCTTTTGAATGAGAAAGTATCTGGAGTAAACTCCCTTTCCTCTCTGGTTTATGGGCACTTTCTCTATTGCAGATTTGAGTAGTAGCGTCGCTACCTCTTCTCTGAGCTGCTTTAGATGCTGGGATGAATTGACAGGAGGAATCGATGGGGGGTGACTTTTGAAACGAAGCGAGTACCCATGACGCAGTATATTCAGTACCCACTTGTCCTTTGTGATGGATTGCCACTCTGGAAGATGATGTGCAACACTTCCTCCCACCGGAGCGGTGGACAGCATCGGAGGAAGCGGCTTCTCATTGCTTCCCCGGAGCTTTGTTTCCAGCATTAGACTGCCTGTTGTTACCTCGTCCCCTGGATGGCTTGCGGGACTGGTATTGTTGTCTCTTTTGACCTTGCTGGTCCTGGTTCTTTTGCCAATGAGGGGTTTGAACCCTCTGTTGGTAACTGCGCCTGTCATTTCCCTTGCGGCGTCGAAACTCTTTTCTCTTTTCAAGCCCGACAGCTTTCATGGTCTCCAGCTCTGCTTTCATACGGGCCATTTCTTCGTCTGCATGGGACCCAAAAAGAGAACTACCGGAGAAAGGCAGATTTAAAATTCTTGCCTGCGCTTCCGGTTTCAAGGCCGTCAATCTAAGCCAGGATGATCTTCTGGCTGTGACTCCATGTGCATATTCATGCGCTGCCAGTGTTGCCCCATCTGCCGCTGCACTTATGATCTGGTTAGAAACCAGACTCCCCTCATGCAAAATCTCTTCAAAGTCCCGTCTGTCCTCTGATGGAACTTTGTCAATGAACCTCTGCAGAGAGTCCCATAATGACCTATCATAGCGCCCCAGAAGAGCCGAGGCACTCGCCACCTTAAGGCTTGAGGATGCTGAGCCGCAAACTTTCCTCCCCCAGGAGTCTTGTGTTTTACTGTCCTTATCTGGTGGTACCGTTGAAGATCCCGCTACTGCATGCGTCTTCCTGGCAGCGGCGGTGATGACAGAGTCCGGTGGAGGATCCGATTTAAGGAATAGAGGATCCTCCGGAGCTGGACGGTACTTTTTTAGAATTCTCGCCGGCGCCGTTTTGGTGGTTGCTGGTGTGAGAAAGATATCCATTACCGGTTGTAGCAAACCGGGGACTAACGGCAATAAAGGGCGTGACACTGTGCGTTCATGAAGAGTTTCAAAAATTATGGATGACGTGGTCTCCTGAACCGGCATAGGGATATTTAATTTTGTAGCTCCTCTACACAACACTTCTTGAAACGTAGAAATATCATCTACCGGAGATACCCGAGAGGGTGGCGTCTCCGAGAGTGTCGGTGAATAATCCCTTTTGGATGATCTGGAAGAAGGGGAGGTAGAAGGGGTCCTACGGCGCCTTCTCTCTGATCTGGTCGACTCTCTTCTGCGGGAGGGAGACCTGGATCGCCTTCTTGGTGCTCGAGAGTGACTTCGGGATTCCCTTTCTCGAGATCTTGGTCTGATCGGTGTCGCTGGGAATACCACGCCCCTTATTCTTGTTAGCGATGCCTTTATTGTGTCTGGCATAGCAGGGTCCTGAGGCATCTCCCTTACGGGACTTTGAGGTACAGCATTGTCCTCCTCCTGCGAACTTTCTCTTGCAGGTACTGGAGATTGATGCACAAGCTCTGGTGATTCTGATCTTGAACCTGAGCCCTCTGATCCTGAAGGCGAGATAGATATGAGACGCGGTGATTCAGGAGTCGTATATATCAGTCTATGAGGAGATTTCCGCCTTGAGACTGGTCGAATCGTGAGGCGAATATGTGACACCTCCTGCGTACCCTCAACAGAGGGCTGTCTCGACGGTGATAGGCCTATCACCGGAGATCTTTGACTCGAATCTTCGAGGCTCCGAGCTTCTTGTCTCGACGTCGAGATTATCTTCGACGGAGGCTTCATGTACCTCACCAAAGCTTTGGAGACCTGTGAGGACGGAGGCACCTGCCTCGACGTCGACTCCGACGGAGGCACCTGCCTCGACGTCGACTCCGACGGAGGCCTTTGCCTCGACGTCGACTCCGACGGAGGCCTCTGCCTCGACGTCGACTCCGACGGAGGCTCCTGCCTCGACGTCGGCCCTGACGGAGGCGTCTGCCTCGACGTCACTCCTGACGGAGACTTCTGTCTCGACGTCGAATGCTCCGACGACGTCGAAAGCCTCTTCGCCGTCGAACGATGTTTCCTCGACGGCGATCTTGATCTTGACGGCGATCTTGGTCTCGACGTCGACTGTGGAGATCGTCTACGTACTTCTTGCGACGTCGAATGATGTCTCGCCGACCTCGACGTCGAACGATGTCTTTCTTTCGACGACGAACGATATCTCTGTGCAGACGTCGATCGATCTTCTCTTGACGTCGACAGATGCTTTTTCGACGTTGAACTATGGCGCCGAGTCCTCGACGCCGAGCTCTTAAACGCCGTCGACGTCGAACGCATCCGCTTCGACGCTGAATCTAAAGTCGACGGCGATTTTCTCTTTGCAGCATGACTTCCCCTTGACTCCTCACCTCTCAGCGACGATCCCGCCGCTGGAGTCTTCGACGTCGGGCTCGGCGTCGATGGGGAGCAAACAGGGACCAACTGCTTCGACGTCGACCGTTCTGCTAGGCCATACAGCCTAATCCTCTCCCTCTCCTTCAAAGTCCTTTTGGAAAGGTCTTCACAATGATGGCAAGTTGCTGGAGAGTGAGAGTCCGGCAGACAGATAATACACACCTCATGTGTGTCTGAAGCCGCCTTCTTTTTTCCACAAGATGGACATGGAACAAATAAAGAAGGCATTTTTCTGACAAAATAGCAAAAAAGTCAGTCAGAAAAACACAGGATACAGACTTCCTCAAAGAGGTTCTAAGAAGAAGTCCAATAAATCTTAAAGTAGTAATAATTCTTGACTAAAGAGTCAAAAAAGAAGAGAGCTGAATTCCAGGGTCCTGACTGAAGGAGCCGGAAAGAACAACTGACCTAACTGTCACCCCTGAGGCATGATGGGATATGGAAGTCAGGGCTGCCTTAAAGGCACGGTGCCAGTTTTTACCTGTACAGGGCTTTTTAGTCTCTATGGTATTATATTGCAATGCAGCCTGCAGGCTGGCAATGTGTTGTACATCTGTGTTTTTCCACAGTTTGTTCTCTTTATTTTTTGCTTTCTCATGAGTGTTTACCTCATTAAAAAAAAAAAAAAAAAAAAAAGAGATTTAGGTGTATTGTTATACCTTTATATATATATATATATATATATATTCACTGAAAAAACCATAGGTTTCAGGGGTGTTATAGTTAGCTGGACTTTTCACTTGTACAAAACCATTGAAATTCCCCCGTTATAGTTAGTTCAGCTAACTATAACTCGCGCGCCCGCAATGCACTGCTGATGACGTCACATATTACATCACTCATGACATGGTCAGTGACATCACTCATGACATCACTGATGACATCTCAAATGACATCACTGATGACATCACTGATTACATCATCCAGTGAATGTGTGTTTTTCTGAAAATTAAATATGTTTTATATATGTATATCTCAAGGTCGATGGAAGAATAAATGGGTATATAAGTGTCTAAATGGATGATTTGTTTTTGAAAAATTGATTGTGTAACTGACTGATTAAGTGTATCATAGTGAATACATGGCTTAGTGAGTAATGTTTAAATATGTAAATATCTGTATCAGTCTCTCACTTTGTGTATAAGTGGCTGCATGGGTTGGTGAGTAGCTACATGGGTGTCTATATAGGTTATTAGTTGGTTTTTTGAGTATCAGTCTGAGTGTCTGCATGGTTCGGTGGGGGGTATTACGTAGTGCATAGGTGCATGAATGAGTGATTCACTCTTTGTATGTGTTGAACACAGCATGTGTGCAGGACTGTATGGGTGGATGAGTGTGTGTATGGGTGTGTTAGTGAGTGAATGACTGTCTCAATAGTGTCTTTATGAGTAACTACATATGTTTTAAACTAGTATATGTGACTATTGGTGTATATATGTGAGTATATGTGAGAGTGAGAGATTGAAAGAGTACCTGTATGAATAAGTATGTGTTTCTATAAGTGATTGTTTAAAAGACTAAGTATGTGTAAGTTTCCATAGAAGTAAGTGTGGTGGTGTGTGTATAACTGTATATGCAAGTAAATGTATGTTTGATTCTTTATTAGCATGAGTGACTATGTGTGTGAGTAACTCTATGGATGAGTGGCATTGTGTAACAGGATGTATAGGTGCATGAGTACATATGATGAGTGAGTACATGTATGAGTGACTGTATAGGACTGTTGGTGAATGAGTGGATGTGTATGTGGATCTTAGAATTACTGAAGAGGTTGTTGTAACTGGTATTGGTATGTCCATTGTTTTGAAAATTTTAGTCTCTATTTTTGAATGTGTGTATCAAAGGTTATATTAGGGTGAGAGGAGGTCTGCCACTCTATCACAAGGATGATGTCATCAGTGATGTCATCAGTGATGTCATTTGAGATGTCATCAGTGATGTCATGAGTGATGTCACTGACCATGTCATGAGTGATGTAATATGTGACGTCATCAGCAGTGCATTGCGGGCGCGCGAGTTATAGTTAGCTGAACTAACTATAACGGGGGAATTTCAATGGTTTTGTACAAGTGAAAAGTCCAGCTAACTATAACACCCCTGAAACCTATGGTTTTTTCAGTGAATTTCTGAGGTTTTTTAAATGCTAATTCCTAACTATAACGTGCCTGAAACCTATGGTTTTTTCTGTGAATTTCAAAGGTTTTTTAAATGATAATTTCTAACTATGCCTACAGAGATAGGACATGTGAAGAAAGAAGAAAAAATGCACAGAAAGAAACAAAAGAAGTGCAGAAAGAAGCAACAGAAGTCCTCAAATACGAAGATAAGTGCAGGAAGAAGGATAACGTGCAGAAAGAACAAAAAGAAGAGCAGAAAGAAGCCTTGTTGCAAAATCATCCTGTACCCTCAACTTTTTCAGACGGATACTGGTGGTAACTGAGTCTGACTAGCCAGTCCTAGAGCCAGTGCTATGTTAAAAGACACTTAGAATACAGTGAAAACACCTACATACACTAGGGAACATTATGCGTTGGGGTCCCCCTGTGATTAGCATGACCTCCTCTGTAAGCCCCTAGTACATAATAGGGCATGGGGATTAAAACTACCTCTTAAAACAGGCCACAGGGCGTTTTTGCACACGTTAACTCAGGCCCCGTCTCCTCCCTTCACCACTGTGTAAACACGCCCTGTGTCCATTTTTAGTTGGGAGATTAAGTTCATTTGAATCCTGAGGGTCCCTAGGGTCCAACTAGCCCACTAGGTACCTCCAGTAAATGCCACAGAGCTGTGTTGCAGAGAGGTGTAAAAAGTGGCACGGCCTGGACCACCTCCTTGCAATGCAGCTCAGTGGCGCTTACTGGAAGCACTTGGTGGGCTAGTTAGCCCCCAGGGGCCCTCAGTATTGAAGGGAAATTATATCCCCAATTTAAAACGTGCCATAGTGCGTGTTTGCACACGTCACCTCAGGCCCCGTCCCCTCCCTTCACCACTGTGTAAAAGCGCCCTGTGGCTGTTCTAAGTTGAGAGATTAAGTCCCCTTGAATCCTAAGGGTCCCTAGGGTCAAACTAGACCACTAGGTACCTCCAGTAAGCGCCACAGAGCTGTGTTGCAGAGAGGTGTAAAAAGGGGCTTGGCCTCAGAACACCTGTCTGCAGCGCAGCTCCCTGGCGCATACTGGAGATGCCTGTTGGGGGCGCGTTTGCAGAGTGCTGCACGGAGGGGGCATGGCCTCCGGCACGATGCCAGTCTTTTATTTATTTTAATTTTTTAAGAAGGGGGGCTGTGTGGTTCCCCTTCTTATTCTAATTTATTGGCCCTGATGACCCCATCCCCCAGGGCCTGTCTCCTAATTATATTTTTTTGAGCCCAATCCCTAGGGCCGGCCACTGTTTTTTATTATTTTAAAAAAATATTTATTTATAGACACACCTAGGACATGCTGGACAAACCGTACGTACCTATCACCATGACGATTTGCGGGATATTCATTAAAAGGCGACTATGCATGCAATGAATCCACGTGGAATGTATTTACACTACTAGTGAAGCTCTGACATGTCTGATGCCCTACCGTGCCTAATCCCGGTAGACACCCTTGTCGTTTATTTATACAAACATGGGTAGCTATTGACGGGCACATTTAATACACATGCACACCAAGCCATTCAAAGGGGATTCGACAAAAATTCGACCAAAACTATGCAAGAAACCCCCCTCACGGTTAATAAAACACACATCCACTGCCGGATGTGTAATACTTTTTATTTTACTCTCTGGAAAGGGGACGAACATCACTTGAGAGTCACAGCGCGCTCCTGACAGAGCCCAATGCTGTGTTACACCCACCATTGCCTGCCGAGTGCCACACACCTCTGTGTTGTATTCCACTAGCTAGTGCATATGCTATGACACTCTCTAGCCCATGTGCACTGTAACACCACCCCGTGAATATGTCATGCCACACTTGTCTTCGCACGGGTTATATTGCCCCATCTAACGTGCCTTCCTCGATGCCTATGTTATAACGCACAGTGCTATGCCATACATATTACAATCTGCGATCCATATCTGTGTCACAGTGCATATGCAACGTTACACTCCCCAGCACATATTTTATATTACAACTTTAGAGACTAGTTAGGTTACACAACACTGCCCTGTGCATATTACACTCCAAGGCGCATATCGCATAGCACGCGCTAGTGCCTGTGCTATCTCGCGCTCTCCAATGAATCTGTCATTGCGCACAATGTATTGCATATTATATTTCACGCCCGGTTCATCTTATATCACACTTTTTGGTGCATAGTTTATACCATACACTATATCTAGTTTTCATTTTCAATCGTGCTCTCAGGACTATGTTCTATATAACACTGTGTTCACCTACCCTTTTCACGGGCATTACATTTTGCGATAGGGGGTGGAGGGTCAGGGGGTGTTTCTGCCAAGTGAGCCCGGAGTCACAGTCACAAACGTCCTCTTCTTCCTGAATAAAAGTGAGATTATGCTGCATACTTGTTCATATTTTAAGTAGTTCGCACAGACTCAATATTTTAAAAACAATAAAGTTCCTAATACCCGCCTTCTCTGAACAGTTAGCTTGCTGCCCCATCCCCCTCCTCCCTATCCTCTGTTGTGTGAATCCATGGAATAGCCTCCTCCCTCCTGCCATGCATGGTCTGATGTGCTGCCACTGCCCTCAATTTAGTATGATGTACCAGTCCACTCCTCCTGCCCTCCATTGCCCAATTCTATGCCCCATCATTGACCTCCTGCTTAAACTCTGTGCTTAGCTTGCTGCCCCTATTCTCCTTCCCCCTGCCCTCCGATGTCTTTGTGCATGCCCCTGCTCCATCCTTTTTGCCCACCATGTCCCATGGACCTGCCACTCCTATCTACTCTGAGTGTTCTGTTGAGCTGCCACTCCCCTCCCACCTGCCTAGCATTGTCAGATGACTGTAACCTGTCCCTGCCACCTCCACCCTGCCTGTCCACATGCCATGCCCCTATCCTCTTCCTCCTGTCCTACATGGTCCATTGTACTGCCACACCCTTCTGCCCTCCCTGGTCTGTTGTGCTGCAACTGCTCCTCCTGCCTGCCCCGTGTGGTCTGTTGTGAGGTCCCTTCCCCTGAACTTTCTTGTCTGTGCACAGGTCCTGACCCTCCCTTCTATCCTCCATCGTCCTTTGTGCATGCCCCTGCATCCTCCTTCTTGCCCATCATAGCCATTGGTCTTCTGTGCTGCCATGGCCCCTCCCACCTTCCCTGTGTGGTCAGTTAGCTGCCCCTGACCCCCTCCCACCTTCCCTCCATGGTCTGTGTGTATGCCATCACAGTCTCACTGTTGCTCTTCATGGTGTGTCTTGCTTCTAGTGCCCATCCTGCCTGACCTCCATGGCTATCTTTCTGCTCCTGCCCTGCCCCCTTGCCCCCAGCCCTCTGTTTACATGTGAAGACCCCTACTCCCTCCCTCCTGGCTTGTCTGTTCCATTGTAATGCCCCTGATCCGTCCCTACTGCCCTTTATGGTCTGTAATGCTGCAGCTTTCTCTCCTGTCTGTCCATTATGGTCAGCTAGCTACCATTGCCTCTTGCCCCTCTGTTCTCTGTTGTCCATGTGCATGGTCCTGTCCCCTCCCTCTTGCTTTCTATGGATTGTTGTGCTGCACTCCCGTCCTGCATGCCCTGTGTGGTGTATTGTGCTGCTGCAAACCATGATGCCTGCCCTGCAGGGTCAGTTTGGTGCACCTCTCCATGTCCCTCTTGTCCTCTGTTATCCAAGTCCATGTCCCTATCCCATTTCCTTCCATGATCCAATGTACCATACTTGCGAACATTTTGAACTTGGTAAGAGGGAGATTTTGAAAAAAAACTGGGGTATTGATTTTCCCCTTTGAGTTACATTGAAAAAGAGAATATTGTAGACAGGAGACAGATCAAATAAAGCCCATTTGAGCTTAAAAACATTGGACGTTTCCTGGCTGAATCGGGTCTGTTGGCATGTATGGTTGTACTACCATTGCCTCTTCCTTCTGCCCACAATGGTCTATTACATTGCCACATCCTTGAAGGAGGGTAGATTTTGTATCACAGGGGGCCCCTGGCCCGTTCTGTCCACACCTGAAGTATGAGACCCTTGTCCTTGCCCTGCCAGCCGCATTTGTAGGCCGTATTAAATTGACCAGCGGGTCCTGTGTTGCTATATAATTATCCTGAGACATCCTTACCACTCAGCCAGCATAAAACCCCTGTGTAGGCCCTTCTGTTCAATATGTAGGCCTCTTTGTTAAATTGACCATAGCTCTGCAATTTTAGTGTATAGCAGTCTGAAGGCAGGTCTGCGAGGCCTTCTGCTCGAAACTAGTAGCCCCCACCCTACCCGAGTGCTCCGTGCTCGGTATCAAAGTTCAACATCCCACTGAAGCTGTCGACATACAGTAGGCTGCATCCTGGACTGGTACTTGCTTCCTGGGCAGGTTTCCCGCTTTTAAGGAAGTGGCAACCGCAGAGCGTCAAGTTAGGAGAACTGAGGAGATTTTGTACATGAATATATTGAATTCCCGTTCAATACCCATTATTTTCTGCTTGCTCTATGGAACTTACGATAAGCGATTGGCCTGAGAGACTGACCTTTTCACCCAGTCCATTGTCAGCATTAAGTGGGTAAATGACGAAATGTCTGGTAAAATCTGCAGACGAAGCTTTTGGGTAGCATACGTAGGTAGATGTAGCGTGCAAAGGAGCCCACAAAATGATATAAAAAGGGAGCACCCACAGATATCGACGGACTACCTCGCCGTCTGTATGTAGGTTAACAAGCTGTGCAGGTTTTCCCCAAGAGCTGGGAGCTCTTGTCTTCCTTTGCTTAAAATGTCTTGCTCTGCTTTGCTTGAAGTATCTTATTCTATTTTACCTATATGAAATGTCATGTTATGTTTAACCATTGTTCTCTTTACTTTTGCATTTAAAAGATTTTGTATTGTAATTGCAGGAATGCTTGCTCTAAGAGTAAACGTGAGTGTTCCTAGGTAACATTTTCCTTGGTGTAACTTGTTTCTCATGATGCATTTATAGATGTGTTTTCTATCTCTCTCTGTCAGTACATTAATTGAGATACAGAGAATATCATGACAGCTGTATGATTATCTGGATTCTGTATTTTGTACTTTATGTCTCTATTCTGCGGTTTCTTTGAAGTTGTATCTTCTCATTAAACTGCCATTGTATTCTGCCACCAATTCCATGTCTCATATGTCTGTTTTCTTCATTTTTGGAGCAAGCGTTCCTGGGCACCCCGGCTCAAATTAAGGTGCCCCTTTTGTCCCTGACTCACTCTCCTGCTCAGTTCTGTGGTGGCTCCCGGGGCTCTGGGGACCGCCTCTAGCTTCCTTGACCCGTAATAGATCTTCCCTCCAACAGCCTCTCTTGCAAGTCCTGTATTGTTGGTTTGTTGCCCCTGCCCCCCTTTCCACTGCCCTCCATAGTCTGTTGTGCTTCCACGGCCCTTCCTGCCTGCTCAGTGTGGTTAAATTGTTGCCTTTTCACTCTCCTACCTGCCTTCAATTTTCAGAGTCCGTGCCCCTGGCCTTTGCCTCTCAACAGTATCCCAATGAACAACTAGATTGCTAACATTCTATATTTATTACAAAAGTGTGGAACGCCTGACATCATCTTGATGTAATCAAAACTGTAATACCTAGAGCATTTCCTTTAGAAATTACATATATGAGAGGGTCTTATTGGCATCAAAATTATGGTTAGTGCTCTAAAAGACTAAAATAAGGACATTTTGTCTGAGTTTTCAAATAGCGACAAAGCACTTTTAAATTATTTGTTATCTTTAAGTTTTTTTATCCAGTTGACCACTTGATTAAATGTTGCACTTAGGGGAGAGGATGTGGTGTTACTTCCAGAACTGCAGACTTTGCAACTGGGGAACCAGGTTGAAGTTTCTGCTTCAGCTCGACATTCTGTGATTCTGGTCAAATCACTCAGTCTCCCCATGTCTACAACCAAAATGAATATGTGCTTGTGTGATGTAACCAATGCTCATGTAAAGCACTCCAATACCTGACAAGTCTGCACTATATAACACTGCAAAAACACTAAATAATAAGTGTTTTGCACACTTCTGTCATTGGGCTATATTTGGGCTACATCTGGGTGATTTTGGGCTACATTTGGGCTCTTTTGTCTCCGGTGGCCATCTTGGGAGATTTATTTGTTATGAAGTTTCCTAATTTCCTCATGTACTGCAGTCTCCTCAGTAGGAAATGCTTTCAGTTTTTTACGTTGATTCCATCATGAAGGTATTCAGATATGTCACACATTTGCCATAAATTCTGAATGTTAGCACTCTAGTTGCTCATTAGATCACTGTAGTAAAACTACTGTTCACCATGGAAGTCTGCTCCTGGTATTAAAAGTGCATGTTTCAGTCTGCATGTCAGAATTTTTTAATGAAATAGAAGAGGATTTGAGAAGTCACTCAAAATGTGCCCTCATTTTCTTTCTTCAGCATTAATGATAATTTCTATGGCAAAATGAACCCCCTCATTGTGTTCCTTTTTAAATTAAATGTTTTAAGTGTTACCAGTTTATTCCAATCAAGATGGCTTCAGGTGTGCCATACTTTTGTCATAATGAAGACAGTAAGCGCTCTAGTTGTTTTTAAGAACATTCTAGGACATTCTGTCATTGGGCTATACTTGGGCTACATCTGGGTGATATTTGGGCTACATTTGGGCTCTTTTGTCTCTGGTGGCCATCTTGGGAGACTTATTTGTTATGAAGTTTCCTAATTTCCTCATTTACTGCAGTCTCCTCAGTAGGAAATACTTTCAGTTTTTTACTTTGATTCCATCAAGAAGGCATTCAGATGTGTCACACATTTGCCATAAATTCAGAATGTTAGCACTCTTTTTGCTCATTAGATCACTGTAGTAAAGCTACTGCTCACCAGGGAAAACTGCTGCTGGTATTGAAAGTTCATGTTTCAGTCTCATGTCAGAATTCTTTAATGAAATAGAAGAGGATTTGAGAAGTCACTCAAAATGTGCCCTAATTTTTCTTTCTGCAGCACTAATCATACTTTTTATGGAAAAATGAACCCCCTCATTTTGTTCCTTTTGAAATTAAATGTTTTAAGAGTTACCACTTTATTCCAAGCAAGATGGCTTCAGGTGTGCCATACGTTTATCATAGGTAGGACTGTTAGCGCTCTAGTAGTTCTTTGGAACACTCTGGGAAGCTGCAGTAGAACACAAAGGAATCAACTGACAGTCTCTGCCCTTGTTCGATGTACATGTTTTACTGAGAATGTCAGACTTCATTCTCACATGACTGAGAAAGATAATGTGAATTTACAGAAAATAAGCTCTCAGTTTAGCTTATAGATCACCTTCCAAACCTCTGTGGTAAAAGCATGAGAAAATATTTTTCTCTCAATCATGATATCCCAGCAGAAGGCTTTTTCACATGGTGAAATCACCTTAGAACATACCACAATTCCTAAAATGAGTATGGTACCATCAACAAATGATTTATAATGTAACTAAAGTCTTAAAACCTTCTATTAACTGCAATGCTTTTTAATGAGGTGCTATCATGTATATTGGTCCCAAGATGGCTGCCAACACTTCTTGGATGAAGTGCTGACAGCCAATCAGATCTCAGGATGAGATGTGTGGTTAGGCTCCGCCCACATATATATATGCTTTTAAATGCTATTTTCTCAGGAAATACTGAACAGATTTACACCAGACCTGCAAAAGGCACTTCCTTGACCTGAGGACTACCTCTCTGCCAAATTTCAAGTAAATCTGTTCAGCCGTTCGGGCTGTAGCCCTGTCTAAAGGTCCTATGGAAAAATGCATGGGAAAAACGCGTTTTGGGACCCCCCTTTTATCTCAGCCCCCGCTTGACGAATCCCCCCGAGACTTTCAGGGTAGGAGCGGAGCGTAGCGCCCCACCTATTTTGAAAAATTCGCGAGGATTCGTCGACCGGCGCCAAAGTTATTCAAAATAGAATGTTGCGGATTTCCTATGGAAAAGGGGTCCTAACTATAACTACCTACTGGCGACCGCCAGTAGGTAATATATATATATATATATATATATATATATATATATATATATATATATATATATATGTGTTATTGGATGTGTATATTTACATTGCCTAGCCTTTTATGGGAGCTGCATTTGCTTGGAAAAAATGATATATGTTTATACATATACAGAGCTGTATATATGTATGCTTTTTACATATATAATTTTATTATTTCCGGGGTCCCCGCACATGGGCGGGAATATTCAGTGCTTATGACTATTGATGAGGATCCCCTGGAAGAGAAACTTTGTAATTCTTTGCATGGATAAAATCCCTGTGATGTTGGGTGGCGGGTAATCATCAACAATCAAACACTCACTGCTGTTAGGTCCATAAACAGCCTGGAATACCCATGGTCTTTTCATGCTACTATTGTCAGTGGCAACCACTCCGTGCCTTTCACTTCCTCAATAAATTCAATCTCCTTAGATTTCCCTAGAACTTTCATGATTTATTCAGTGACCATGAGCAGAAGTGTAGCTACCAGCGGTGCAGCCGGCGCAGTGCACCGGGAACCAGAGAGGGGTGGGCCCTATTCTGCCCTGCTCCAGCTTCATTTATTAAAACCTGCCTTCTCAAAAATTTCCCGTTACAGAGAATTCATGTGGCTTAGCTTTGTGTTCCCTCTTCAGAGTAGGTAGGGGAGGAAATAGCATAGAAAGAGTAGAAGATAATAGAGAAATGTAGGTGTGGAAAGAGATGAAAGAAAATGAAAAGATAGAAACTACGGGAGGGGGGGAAATGTAACAGAATGGGAGAAAAACAGAGAAAGAGAAACAATGTAAGTATGAGCAAATGGGGAGAGCAAAGACGAAAGGTCGTGTCAGCCATAAGGATGTTGAGAAGGGAGAAAACAATTAAAATAAAGGAAGAGACAGAAAAGGAAGAGAGGAAGGGGTGAAGGAGGATAATTTGAAAGAGAGGAAGGAGAAGACAGAGTGATGGAGATAGAGAGAAGAGAATGAAAGAAAGGTTGAATGGGAGACTTGATTTCTGTAAGCAGGCGTGCATCTGTTAATAGTGCAGAAGGTGCAGTGACAGATATCCGAAGGTGTGATTGGAGCACTGTGCCCGAATTATATCTTGATTTTATTACTGTACCCAGGGCCCATTTGCATTGCTTGCATGAAGGCCCATGACACCAAGCCAACGCCACTGACCATGATGGACACATTCAAGACTTTAGCGTCAGTCCCCTCCTTGAATGTACCCTTTAAGACATTCCAACTCTTTCATACAGACTTCTTGAAACTCTCTCTCATGGGTTGGCCGGTCAGTCCAAATCACACTTACGCCATATTGCTCCTTCAATCTGTCTGCTGGTAAAGAACTGCGACCAGGCGGTACACCTCGGCCCCTATGGTGGAATCAACTGATTATGGATTCATCTTTTATTAATACATATATCTAAGTACCCCCACACAGAGAACAGGCTAATAGCAACACTCCAGGCTTCCCTGACCCGTGTGATTGCAGCACAGGCAGCAACACACTCGTCTCCTCCTGCACAGAGAGCTGAGCGAGCTTCCCACACACATAAGGCTGCCTGCAGCACAGACCGCGCCTCTCGCACAGGGAGCAAGGACTGCACAGACAGCTGTGCCAGAACACGTGCAGCTCTCAAATTAGCATCCCGAGCTCCCCACTCACATTACAGGGATAGCTTCAGAGACAGCTGCACACGCATCCCTCATGCAGTCACCACAGATGTGCACTACAGGATGCAGTGCAAGCTTCCTTCACACACAGACCAGGCTTGGCAATGGCTGCAACTTAGCAAGCTGCCTCACACCCAAGAACAGGTGCTAAACAGGCATTATTCAGGCTGGCAGGATTCCCTCTCGCACTCCGAGAACAGGCTCGGTATGAGCCAACATTGCGCACGTTTAGCTCACAGAGAGAACAGGCGCAGTAAAAACAGCAGCAGAAGTGAAGTGTTCTTCTACAAGCAAACAGCCACATCAGTCTCCCCCTTCTCCCAAATAATGCACATGGTAGATCAAAAAGTTCAACATCATGGCTTTGATCATTTAGCTCTGTCCAGCATCCTAATGCCACCAGTTAAAAATCTAAATGCTAACACATGAGAAATGCAGCACCGTTTCATAGCCAACACCGAACCAGGCAGTAAAATGAACACACAGGAAACCAATGCAGCACTACCCTGGTCTGGGGAACTAAACATTATACCCTTGGGTACCACTGATGGCAGGGCAACTGCAATGTCCCTTGGGACTTAATCTGGTTTTGTACAAATATCCAACTGAACGTAATAATTTTATCGGCCTGGCAAGCATGAGATGCGGAGCCGGCCCACGGAATTCTGAACCACGGGATAAGCATTGGCCGCACGCGCGAGACGCTATATGTGGTGGGGGAGCGGGAGTTGTGTGCGCGCACGGCCAAAGCATGGAAAACAAGCATTGGCCGTGCAACGCGGGCGAAAAAGTGAAAGCTCCAGATGGCGCCTCGGGCGCTGAAAGCTGCCGGCTGCGCACGTGAACGCAAGCGCTAGGCCGTGTGGCAGCACTTTGAAAACCGTACACTAAATGTCTCGGCCAGACCAGCGCATGCGCTGGATCAGGCGTGTCCTAATGAATGTGTCAGTCTGTAAAGCAACTGGTGCTCATGTAAAGCGCTCTGATACCGGATATCTTCGGGTCTAGTTCAAGCTATATAAAACTCTAAAAAAAAAAAAAAAAAAAAAATCCTTAGTGAAAGGGGTCTTACTTTTCATCAATGCAAATGGGATGTGACCCATGCTCTCACCTGGTGTGATCTTGAGCACCCATAACATTTTCTTTATCATTATTGGCACAGAAAAGTCCCCTGCATGGTTATGGACATGTATCCCTGCCCTGAGTGCCCAACTGTACTGCCTGGATCCCTAATGTTAATTTTTGTGTCAGAGGCAAACACAGATCAAGAGTGTGCACCATGACATGGGCCCGTCTCATAGATCGGGGTGTTGTTGGACCGGGAGGGGTGCCCAAAGTACTACCCTTATAGTGGTGGAAGGTTACTGCCTTCACCAAGAGTTAAGCAGTACGAACGCAGTGGTGGCAGCATACTATATAGTGATCAGTAGGAGTGAACCGCTGCTGTGTGCTTAACTCACCCTTGGCCTACAACAATTGGATGTTAAGTATTGTGCAGTGCATGAGTGGTGACTGTGCTAGATGTATGTGTGCTTTGGCAAGGCACAGTACAGAGATAGAGCAGTACTGTGCAGTGCATGCATGGCGAGTGCATATACGGGGTGTTTGCATCATGGAGAGGAATACATTACATGAGAGATATAGTGCTGTGCAGTGCATGCATAGTGAAATCATGCGCTGCTGTGTGCTTGCAAAAATGACAATACGCAAGGGGTTAAGTGTTGTGCAGTGTATGCATGGTGAATATATGTGCTAGCAGTGTGTGTGTTTGGATGTAGCACACCATGGCACAATACAGAAAGGCTACAGTACTAAGCAAAACGCACAGAGTGAATACGTGTGCTGAATGTATGTGTGACTGGGGCACAATACCTGGAGGTATCACTATTGAACAGTGTGTGGGCTGTTTATGTACACTGAGGGTGCCTGCAATGAATGAATTAATGAATGAAATATATCTATCTCTCTGGGTTCCATTTTGGAATACCCAGGACTGCATGATGAAGACATGAGGAGTGGAGGAAAACAACCAACCCCTCCCCCATCCGCAAGACAGATTTGCTGCATTCCAGTGAGGGGGGGGAAGAAAGAAAGAAAGAAAGAAAGAAAGAAAGAAAGAAAGAAAGAAAGAAAGAAAGAAAGAAAGAAAGAAAGAAAGAAAGAAAGAACAAAAGAAAGAAAGAAAGAAAGAAAGAAAGAACGAAAGAACGAAAGAACGAAAGAACGAAAGAAACAAACAAAGAGAGAGAGAGAGAGAGAGAGAGAGAGAGAGAGAGACATAGAGAGAGAGACATAGAGAGAGAGACATAGAGAGAGAGAGAGAGAGAGACTGACTCCGCCTGAGCACTTCAAACAAAGGGTGTTCTTTGATGTAATGAGAGTTCACAAGGAAAGGGCAGGGTTAGATCTCAGAAAGGAGATGAGGGAATCATAAAGATGCACTTTTCACGGTGGCTCATATCCAGGTGTGACCCTTCCATGACCTGTGTTGTGGAACTATCAGCTTCAGAGTCATCCCTGCTATGACAGGTAGCCTTCCAAGATCTAGAGTGAGAGGAAAAGGGTGTACTTCAAAAAAACAGAGGAGACCCAACATAAAACTTCGAAAACCCAGACCCAGTATCATATTTAGTATCTGAAAATAGTCTATAAGGCGAGCTTGAGATCCCAAAATGTGTTCCCTATGAAGTAGACGGACTGGCTGTGTGAGGAGGGGAAGTTCTGGAAGACTTCTGCCTGTGGACTAGGGGGTCAAAGCCTGCTAGTCTCCCGTAAGCAGTAGCGGTTTCTACCTTATGGCGTGTTGCCCCACTCATATTTTGACAACCCCCCCCAAGAATCCTTATAACATGTGAATAAAACACTTGTGTTGACAAACAGAAACTTTCAAATTACTTTCATTTACATTATCTAATCAGCCAGCGAGTCAGCCTTCAGCCGCGGTGGGGCTCTGAAGGGGGTGGGGCTTCAATTTGATAGGCATACTGGTACTGCTGTGTGGCAACAAGTGTATGGCACTTAGGCCACAAAGGGTGCATGTTGGGTTGAATGGCTAAGATTCTTCGGCCAGCCGGGCCATCACTCTGGAGGCTTCTCTCTACTGCACATTAGTGAGTGGGGTTGCTCAAAACCGCAGACCTGCAGTCACCTTATGAGTGGTGAGATGGCCTGCTCAAGCCAATCATGGTGCTGCCCTCATGCTGTGTAACAGTAAGGGAGAAGCGTCAGGATTGGCTGAGGGACTCAGTTGCCATGTCTAGTGTAGGTCTCTGGTGCAGAATTTGTGCACATGGGGTCAGCTGGGGTGGGAGGCTCCGCCCACGGAGCATGGCCACTCACTGCATTGGCTTTTTGTGAAGCCATGCAGTGGCTGGCCATTTCTGCCATTGCTGGGCTGATTGGCCAGCCTGTATGTCTCTCTCCCCTCTCGGCAAGCGACAGAGTTAGACCACACGTGACTTCACCTCATGCTGCTGTGGCCAGGCAGGCTCGAGTGAAGAAGATCCGGAGTTGAGAAGTATACACTACTTTGGTCACAACTAACAGCCAGCCACTTCTGAGCAAATGTAGGTGGCTCAGTAATGTGGACAGTGGAACTGGATAAATAAAGGAAGGGGCAGATAAAGTTTAATGGGGGAAATGGGGGAAGCACGATTTGGTCAGAAGAATGATGACGGAGAGGTGAGGTTGGGTTTGGTAAGGTTCGGTCACGGTGCTGGTCATTGTTCAATGATGTTCATATAATGATGGTTTAATGAGCAAGAAAACCTGGCGGAAGCACTGCAGAGTACAGACATGCAAAGACAGGCAGCCATGTTTACAATCTTCCCATCTGTGTGTTCTACAGTCATTAAGGTGACCAGCAGCCTGTTGAAAGACAGAGTCTTAAGATACTCGAATATTTAAACAATCAAGAGAGACCTTAGTTGCTGAGCAAAAGGACATGTTCTGATTTAAGTATCTACTTATTGTCATTTATTTAACCTTATTGCCTTAGGAAAGACCCGGATGCGACTAAATGACCCTTAAATAATTCTCAATGAAGCATGTCCATGATATGTTGAACTTTGCTACCGCCTCGCATGCTCCCCTTGGAATGATGGAATATTCACATGACCGAGCTGGGCCCAGAACGCTATTTCCGGTTGATCACATTAGAAGTGCTGCTGTGCACAGGGGTGGTGTTTCAGTGCTGTGGGAGGTTTGAAAGTGTGTTGCTGCACATCACAAGGAAACCGTGGCGTGAGTGAGCGGCAGTGACGTCAGCTGGACCTGGAGTTTGATGTCGCTGGTATTGTTTTATGCCTGGTAAGTGTGTGCGGCTTGTGTTCGTGCGTGTCAGTGTGTGCACGCATATGTGCAGGTGTGTGAAGCTCGTGTTGCCTGTGGTTGGCCCTTTGCTGTTTGTGGCTCTAGCAGGGAGAACGTCTGGGTGACTTACGGTTTCTATCTTCACAGAGGGGGAAATGATTGCAGAGGAACAAGTTGCCTTCACCTGATTTTAAAGGAGACCTGGCTCAGTGCCTGCCAAGCAGAGATCACTTCCGCAAGCACCAGAGGCTCAGCGGAAACCCACTGCAGCTATAAATTTCAATTTATATCAAGCCCGGACACTTCCCCTTGAGCAGCTACTATGTAAAACATAATGAGCAGTTTGTCTGTGCTGTGATTTAGAGTCATGGAACGAGTTTTTATGCAGTCTGCTTTATGTGAGGGCGGTCAAATGTTTGTGTGTGCACAGACCAATAGAACAGTTTCATCCTTGAAATAAAATAGTTATCAGCTGACCCGAGGTCGTATGATTTTGCGTCAAGCGCATAAGTAATCCAGCTGGTTTTCCATGTGTCCTATCTGGAATGGAGGGATCTGATTTGAACAGATGAAGAATATCCTGTGAGCAATTAAGGATTTCTTCAAAACAGTTAAAATGAATTACACAGACACTGTCTCTAAAGATATATAAATAAGAAGGGTTGTTAATTTCTTCATCTTTACCAAAAGATATCACGTTGGTTGTATTTACTTGAGCCAATTAACTGGCGGCATAGTTTTCGTACACTTCCTTATGCATCTATTTCTTTCAACTGCATAGTGTGTTTTTGCAAACTCATTACAATTTTCCTTTTGTGAAGTCCACGATGATAATGAGAGAGATCAAAACGGGCTTCTGTGTCTTTCGTATTCCTAAATCACAGGTGCTCATCTGACCATGTCTGACTGATCAACTCTCTTTCCCAAATAGCACTACAGACAGATTTCCCTCATTATCTATTGCTGCCACTTTAATCGCAAAATCACTATAATCCCAGGCGACAGCAGGATGAACTCAGCGTGCATGTTGTAGCTTTTGTTGCAAAGGATGTTTCATGCGGCAAAACAATACTAAATACATTAGTGGTAGAGCACAGATCTATTTCATCCGTCCGTGCTAAAGCGGGTTCTCTTTCGACTACAAATTGTATATATTATATCTGCTTCTCAAAAGAGACCATGTATACGCACATAATTCTATAATTAATTTGAGCTTTATATGAAAAGCCTGTCTTGACAACGTACCGTGTCGTGTTCTAGGTACAAGGGAGAGCGACAAGCGATGTGAGTATGACAGGAACACCAGTGATTGCTAGTGGGTTAATGTGCCTGCTAGAGAGATTTGCGTTGAGTACCCTAAGCTTGAGATATGGCAGGAAACCCCTTTCCAGGAGGAAGGTTATACATTATGCTTCGGATAACTGGATGTGTGAACGAGTCTCATCGTCACATTTAATTTCCAAATATTAGATTTGTTTTGCAGTTTATGGAGATAATATTGTGTAATTCGACTTCATAATCATCTGAGATAGTCTATACATTTTGTTATCAAGTTCTGTGTAGTTATACCGAATAAGCAGCTACCCAAGTCATTATCATATGAAATCTCTTTACCGATGTCATAACTACACTTTCACAATTGCTTTATCAACGTTGTTTTCTCTCTCATATGCTTGAAAATGCACCAATTACCCACTCTTTTTTCAAAATGGTCATATGACCATCGGGCTTGCTTGCCACCGGGCAATCTTCCCAAACTTTCACGCCCCACCACTTTAAAATGTCACTAGCCCCCACTGCCTGCTGGGTGAAGGGACATCATCCAGGGAAACCAAGCCCACCTTCTCTGGAGCACCAGCGCCTGCCTGCTTGCCACGACCAGGATGCCCAGTGAAGAAGAGGAGAGCGTTAGAGGGAGCGAGGTCTAAATGGGGAGCCTAACCGAGTGGACTCCCCGTGCGAGGTGTGATGAGACTGCTGCTGCACCAATTGGGCCATTGCCCATGTGCAGATTCTAGTCGGCGACCCTCGTATGCCAGGAAAGGGCCACTGTGAAGATAGCTGTGAGCAGAGTGCAGTGTGGGGCAAATAAAGCCCCGGGCGGCGACTGTTGCGATGACCTCATGTGCTGTGGTACGGACTACTGCGTGGTGAGGGCTGGTGCCTTGGCTGGTAGCGGTACGACAACCCCATATGCCACGAGGGAATGCTGCTATCAAGAATTGCTGAGGATCGGGCCCTCGCCACAGAACTGTGACTTGTGTGACCCGTGGGTCACCTCGAGCAACAAGGATTGTGCCGTAGTGCATCTGTGAACTGAGGAGAACGCCATAAGTGCATCGCCACTTAACCAGAATTCTCGCTGGGAGCATTGAAATCTAATCCTCCTCCCACCTTCGTTGTGAAGCATCAGACTTAGTGTACAGGAGGAGCACCGCTGATCAGTGCTGGAGCTGGCTGCGTGAGCACAGGATAAAGTGCTTGCAAGCATGGTGCTGCCGCTCCTCCTGCATGGAGCTGGCTCTTCCACCAGGACCTAAGCAGTGCGAGTGCCCGCAGTTGGGGCACCCTCTGAGGCACTGCAAGCTTCCTCGCTGGTGGAGTAGGTAAGATTGTTTATGGGCCTAACAGGCCCAGGAAGACTCACTGCTAGGGGTGCTGTACCACCAAAACACTTAACTACTTTGCTAAGAGTCTGAGCGGACTCTTGAGTTAAGGCCTACTAGTGAGCATTACCTGAATGTGGACACAAGTAAATGGGGTCTAACTGCTACTACATTATGGACAACGGGCGGCATAGGGGTTTATCAGCATAACACTAGAGCCCTGACATCAAGGGGAATGGGTTACTGTTCAAGTATGCCGTATAACTACTTTAAATGCGTAAAGTTAAAAAAAAAAAAATTCTCTTTATTATAAAACGAAGTATTTGACTGAACATAGATGACACTGCTTTGCCTTCTTTGAATTATGAGTTATGTTCACACTAAAACCCCCAACAAGGGAGCCTTGGACCACTCAACCATAGCTACCACTGAGAGTCAAGTGCAGAAGGGGTACTTGGCCCAGTCGCTCAGGATCCATAGCAGGTCAGGCCCTGGAACATCAGGAGTAAATGGAGTCAACCCCCACGGCTGTGCCCAGTAATCCCTGCATGCCCTGTTGTCCTCTGAAAGGGGTTTTGACAATCTCCCTTTCTCAGTTGAAATTGTTCCTCTTCTCTAATTCAATGATCCCTTTGATTACTCTATTAAAATGTTCCACACTACCGTTACCTTCGGGATGATAAAATGAGGTAGTCCTGTGTTTAATGCTATTCCTGTTCACAAAATGTTGAGAGATTTCTGCTAACAATTGTCTGCCATTGTCTTTCACTACACTTTTTGGTAATCCTTCCCGTTGTGCAATCTCAACAATAAAAGTTAGTACATAGCGTCAACCTTGCGTACAAAAATTAACTTCAGGCCAGTTAGAGAAATGATTGACCATACTACAGCATACTTCATACCATCATCACCATTCTAAATAGTTCCCATCACATCAATTCCCACTCTTTTCCAAGGCATATTAGGAAATTGCATAGGATGTAAAGGAGACCTAAAGGTGAATTGCATCTGGTCAGAATTCAAACATTTCGTACACTCACATATAACTCTTTCCGCTTCCTTGTTCAAGGTCGGAAACCAATACAGTTCCTTGACTCAACACTTATTTTTAACTATTGCCATTTGCCCTTCATGACAAACCCGCAATCTAACTACGGAAGATAGTTGGGGAACAAAACTGCCCTGAACAATAGATTCTCTCCTGATGATTCATTCCTTACCATCCAAAGGGATATTCATTCCTTACCTCCCAAAAGGGACATACCAAGGTCTAGCTTATTCTTTTGAGGCCAACCCATGTTTATGTACTTACTTGCCCACCCCAAAACAATGTCCTCCAATGCAAGGTTCCATTCCTCCTGACCTATACCATGCACCTCTCCTACTCCTAGAACTGAGACAACATTCATCGTATTCAGATTTCAAATCCTCCTTGTTGGGAATGGGAATTCTACTAAGAAAATCAGCCCCTTGGTCCTTTGCTCCAAGTAAGTATTGCACCTCATAATTATAGTCCAAGAGTTGTAAATATAATCTAGCAATTCTGCTTGACACATTTATCAAAACTTGTGTGATGAGGGCTTTGGTTAGAGACTTATGATAACATACCAACACACTGGAACCTCACACAAACTGCCACAAATGGTTCAAATATCATACACATCGAAGTGTTTCTCTTGCAATAGCTAAATACTTCTCCTCCAGAAGATTCAATGTTCAGGAGACAAAATAAATGAAATTTCATTTCCCTTTCCATCTAGTTGGGATAAAACAGCACCCAATCCTTTCCCACTTCGTTATTATATTTCTGCACTTTGGGTCAAAATCTTGTACAACGATATTGTCAAAACCAAATTGGCATTCAGGTGACCACTCCATTTTTCAATAACAATAATTTATGGATAGGATACATCTTCCCATAAACATTACTTTACACATTTTGAATAAAACTCTGGTAACCCAAAGAAAGCAGAAAGGTCATCTTTATTTTGAGGTCCTGGCACTAATCTAATGATCTCAACAAGATCTTTGTTAGGCAAAGTACCTTTGGAACTTATTTCATGACCCAAAGACAAAACGTTCCTTGGAAATAGGTCCACTTGACAAATTCTGACGTTAACCATTTTTTCCAAGGATTTCCAAAACTTCACTTATTTTCTGATCATGGTCTTCCTTGTCCTTCCCCAGAACTGAGATCTCATCCTGAAAGCATGTGACTTGTTTAAAAAATGTCAATTAAATGTACATAAGTCATTGAGACATTTCATCCTCTAAGCTTACCAAAAAGGTACCCTTACAAACTGGAGACAATCAACTGGTGTGCTGTGGGTCACAAAGTGCTTGCTGTGAGGGTGTAACGGCACCTGCTGTAATACAGCGGTGAGATCTATGGTTAAGAACCACTTCATTCCCCTGGCCAAAGCCAATAATTCATTGATGCAAAGGAAGTCTGTTCACAAGGAAGTTTTTGTTCAAGTGTCTCACAAACACAAAGTCTCACCCTTTCATTGGCCTTATGTGGCACCACTAGAGGAGCCACCTAATCAGATGACTTTACCAGTTCTAGTACACCAGCAACTTCGCCAGCACTTCATCCTTAATGCCAGAATGAATGTTCCTAACTTTGTGTATGCAAGGTTGAGCGGTCTCCTTAAGAATAACTTTTTTGTTTTGTTTTATATCGCGCGAACTAGACCCGAGACATCGAGTATCAGAAAGCTTTACATGAGCACCAGTTTCGTTACAGATGGACACATTCATTTTTTTTTGTTAGGCACGGGGAGATTAAGTGATTTGCCCAGAAACGCAGGATGTTGAGCGTCGTTGGCGAGACTTGCATTTAATTTCCATATTTTCTCAGAGAACACAGTCAGAAAACATTTTACAACAGTATCCTCAGCTTTGTTGCCCTATATTTACTAACAAAACTGGTTCTGGACTGTTGGGGCCTGATAGTAAGCCAGGCTCCCCTTGGTTCCACCATCCGAGCATCAATGACCCTTTTTCAGCGACATCCAGTTTCACTAAGCACTCCTATCCGTAAACTCAAATTTGAGCTTCAGAAAACCTAGTAACCTTATAGGTTCACCTGCGAAGCTTTGGTGTCCAAGTGAAGTAATCTGCACTTCCTTTTAACCCTTCCATTCTTCAATTGTTAACATTAAAACTTTGAAAATCTCTTTTTGATGTCTCTTAATTTCATTTCGCTTGCCCACAAACTTACCTACAATATACTTTTTAGAATTAATGTTTATGACAGCCTTAGAACACCTAGTTGTTAATTTTGTCTAACTAACAATCGCCACAACTTCAAGTCCAGCTCCTCATAATCTAACCTGTGTATTGGCATTGTTACAATGCATTATAATTTGCTCCCTGATTAGCTCAAATATAAATTCCCAAATCTAAACACTAGAGTTAATTTCCTCAATGCAGCTACATAGTCCTCCACTTTTTCATTAGCACCCTGTTCCTATGTCAAAAATTTGTAACCGTCAATAGCTAGACATCCAGTAGGTGAAAAGTATCTGTTCAAGTCTTCCAAGGCATGGGAAAAAACATCCCCTTCATCTCTGGATTGTTTATTTTTCAAGGCAATTGTAGATTTTAAGACCTCTTGGATTCAAACAATATAGTAGGATTGGTTTCATTCATCCAGGTGAAAAACTATCTTCTTAAAAGTTTGGTAATATTCTCTCCATTCCTCCCATTTCATTTATTTTTATTTGAGTAGTTTTATTTAGGGTGAACATGACCCATCAGGGTATCGGAGCACTGTACAGCTAACAGTCAAGTCATACATAAAGGGAAAATGCAAAGAGCCATAAGCAAGCAGCAATGCAGATACAGTATAAACAATTGCTCTGGTAGATACAAGATCCAGGGGTGTTTACAGCAAAAAATAGTCCAAGTTCAAGTTTTTTTTTATTTTTTATTTTTTTAGACAGGAGTGTTGTGGTGGAGGGCCTTATCTGTCATGCAGGCTATCTTCAAAAGGATTCTTGCTTCAAACGGGAGCCACTTTAGAGGTTTTAAGTCTTGTGTAAAGTGGTTGAATCTTCTACCTCCCGTGAGGAGTCTGGTATTCTATGTATTCATATGTTCTTATGTTGAATTCTTCCTTCCACATAATATGTATGCATTTTTTTTTTTTAACGCTAGGTGTATCTTTGGAAGTGCATTTTCTGAGAGTCATTCCATGTTCTGTGCCCCCCCTCCCCACCGGTAAAGGTGGTCAGTTGTCTTGTTAGTCGTTAGCAGGATCGTAGAGCTGGATGGACTCTGCCATGTGATTCGAAGTCTACAATAAACCTTCTTCATTTGTTTACTTGAAGTGGCTTATGTTCATACTTGCCCAAAACAATAAGCTTAGCAGCGGAGTTCAATGTGGCCCTTAGCGGCACCAGCCTTACTTTGGGTAGATCTGCAAGAGTAGCACTCTCGTAATTTAATCGGGAGAGGACTAGTGCTTGGACTGCAAGCTGAAAGTCAAATGGGGCAAGAAGGGTTTAATTTTCCTTAATGTGATCAGTTGCTAATTAGCTCCCCTGGTGGTTGAACTGATATGATCCTGTATATTCAAGTATTTGTCCAATTTGATACATAGTGATCTATCAGATTCGATAATGTGGGGGGGGTTTGGGGGGAATGCAGTTGAGAGCTGTAAGTTGTTTGAGCCATTCTTCTATGGTGAAAGAGTGATTGTGGAGGCGATCAAAAGGAATTCTGTTTTTAGAGTGTTGAGCATGAGGTGATTGCAGGTTGATCATTGTTGGGTTTTCAGTATGTTGCAGTGGGAGTTTCAATATCTACGGAGTTAAGAAAGTTTCAGGTGCAATTGTGTATCATACATGTACATATGGTATTTAATGTTTAAATGCTTCAGAATATCTATTAGAGGTTCCATGTACACAAGTTGAATAATGTGGGTGAGAGTGTGGAACCTTGAGGCACTCCAATCGAGACCGGAGTGATGGCCGAAAGGGATTAACTTGGATTCTTTGAGCTCTGTTATGGAGGAACAAGGCAAACCAGTTTAAAACGGGACTAGATAGCCCTATTCTATTTTCAAAAAGGTCAATTAAGTTGTCCTGTTTTTCCGTGTCGAAAGCAGAGGCGAGATCAAGAAATATAAGTAGGCAGGATTCTTTCTGATCAAGCAATCTCAGGGCATCATCTACAATGTGCATTAGAGCCGTTTCAGTGCTATATCCTGTTCTGAAGCCAGACTGGCAGTGGTCAATGAGATAAAACTGGTCAATGTGGTTGCAGATGTACACATTTCTCGAGTAGCTTTGCTAGTGTCAGGATGTTGGTGACTGGATGGAAATTGCTGAGTTCAGGCATGTACTCATTTGTTTTTTCAGGGTTGGTGTGACCTGTCCTATCTTTAGGATACAAAAAACAGTGGTCCTAGACCTTCTTTGGAAAGACATAAATCAATTCCCTGTTTGGTATATTTAGTAACAATTTACATGAGCATTCTCAGGCATGATGTACCTGCTCATAGTATTGAATACCTTATTCAAAAACTGAAACCAAGAAGTGCAACAACCCTTTGCCTACTTCACCATGCATATTATTCTTATGCCAATGGTGTACAACTCAAAAACATTTTCAAAATGATGTACGTTTATCGTCGAGTATAGGAGTTTGCTCCAGATGGAACGTGCGTGAAGGAAAAGTGCTCAAGTGTAAAAAGGGTGTGGAAGGGACTTCAAAGTAGTGACATAGAAGAAAACATTCGTATTTTTGAACAGCTGGACTGGTTGTAATTCACCGTCCTATCGGGCCTGGCCACGTTCGCAGTAAAGAGTCTCAATTTAATTACAATTTCAATTTACATAGAAATACATTCTCGCGTGGCACGTTTAGGAATGGGTATGGGGTCCAGGCTAAATATAGGGGCGTCGACGTTTCGACCCGTCTTGTGGCCACGAGGGTGGTGTGAGCCTCGTCCTTGCGGGTCTTCTTCAGGACAGGGTGGGGCAACCTGGATAGGTATAGGGCCTAGTCACATACCCGCCAAGACTTGCGGGATGCAGGTTCCTAGTCAATGGAGGTCCACGAAAATTCTGTGGCCCAAGGTGCAATTCTGCCGGTAATTGCATTTCAAAACATTAGCATTAATTGTACGTCAGTTAAATCCAAGCTTTAGAAGGCAAACGGTCCCTGTGATAAGTCGACAATCAGAAATTAAGCCTTGAGAGAGTCTTTGACTAAAGAGGGAGTAGGGAAGATCTAAGCTCTTTCATGAGATGGAGAATGTGCTGCAGAATGCTCAGGGTATGCCAGTATTCCATCAGGTGTCATTTAAGAAACCTATTAGAAGAAAAGCTGGAGCTTATATTACCACCCAAGCTGGTGGTGAAGTTCAGTAGATACCGTACTTAATTACCTAAAAGTGTACGTAGTTAAATAAACTCACTGAAGTGAACCTTCCTATATGTGAACAGTGAATAGTAGGATTTGGCAATGCGTTATGCTGGATTTTGGAACATTAACAGCGTTTGAGAGCTCTAAGAAAATCAATGACTTCTACAATTAAGTTTTCACAAGAACAAAAGAAGAGGGAAAAAAACACTACCAGTGCCACTGTGACATAGCAGCCCGAGAACAGTGTCTGTGGCTTATGGGGAGAAGAGTACCTGCAGACCTTTGAAGCTATCTTGGTATGCTGGAAAGAAGAGTAACGTAGAACATCCGTGGAAATACATACTTAAACTGCAATAAGAGAAAAATGCAGTTTTGTGTTGCAGTATTCAAAGTTGCACTGGAGAAAGGGAAGGTGCTACTGCTCTGCTTCACAGCAAAGTAGTGAGAAATAGCTTGACTTTCTATTTCGAACAGATCTGCTGAAAATGGACTACAATGGATAGTTCATTAAAGGAAAATGAAACAAGTGTTCTTTGTGGCAAAGTGAGAAGCATTGAGTACATGGATTTAAGGGTCAGAGCTCTGAGGTGAAGCTGCTCACCTGTTTACTTTCTGACCCCATTTACATTCTCATTGTGTTCTGCAGCCTGAAAGTTTTTTTTGCCAGACAGACGCATTCTCAGTCTCTGAGACTGTTTTGATGCAGTGCTGTACATCTTGCTGTAGAAATGTTCTGTTATTTAGTAATTGTTTATCTTTGCTTTTCAGTGTTAGTTTAGAGAAACATTTGCAGTCACTGAGTGTGTCACGATACTGCGCAGTGTTGAATTCTGTATAAAGACTGCATCGTTAAGACGATGGACGGATGATGATGTATTTTGCATAGTTAAATGGGTAATTGAGGTGGGTATTTAGATTAGTTTCTCATTTAGTGACAAGTTGGACATCAAATTGGATGTTGATGGTGTTTTTTCTTCTCTAAAACAATTGAAGGGTTCTTCATATTGCTCAACTGAAAAGCTCATATGGTTATATGTTTTGATACAACTATGCCTATAGCACAATGTATATCTTGAGTAAAGGTTTGTGGAGCTGTACACTGTGCAGAAGTGTATCTGGTGCATGAGTGTACTGTGCTGAAGTGATGCATCTAATTTCTGTTTGGGTGAGTGTGTGCAGTGTTTGTTAAAGATGTGCTCTGGATAATGCATGGTACGTTTTTCATGTGCCAATGGTGTGTCTTGAGAAATGAGACTTGTTAATTTATGGATGATTTGACTTTGTTCTTCCTAAGTGATACTTGCTCAGCTTGATTTTGTGCATAGACCATGCGTTTGTTCTGTTGATTGGCAGGACTGCAGAGTCCTGTGTAATTGTTTTTACTAGTTTTGTTTTGGGGTGGTTGTTCCTTGCTGGTTATGTTTAGTCGTCAGGCTAGGGTTAGAGGCTCTTGTATATGGCTGCAGCACAAGACTGGTCGAGCGTCTTGTGTGTGGTTGGATTGCACGTAGGGAAAGCATACAGACATGCATTTTACTGTTGTAAATACATGTGGAGTTAGTACAAGACTAGTGTGTGGACCCCTTGACAGTTCCATTGATTGGTGGGAACTAAGAAACTCCTGTAAGTTGGAAATTACAAGGCTTGAGAGTCTTGCAAGACTGCAGGTGTGTGAGAAGCCTGTAGTTATTGCTTTCTATTTGTTGTTGTACTATTCACTACCAGTCCTGGGTATATAGTCCTCAGGCCAGTGTAATTGTTTGGCTGGGATATGGAGTCCCCAGTCAGTTCTGGAGTACAAGATTTGCCAATTTTGTAAGCCTACAGGTGTGTGCGACCAAGATGGAGATGAAGGGAGACATTCGCAGACACTTTGCCTGAATCAGTCATGGCGACCTGGGGCTCAGAGCACTAACGACAAGCTAATGTCTTCCTATATGCCTGCAGAGGAAAATGGAGAAAAGCATGAAGAATCAGTGACGGGTGCAATGGACAGGCTTTAACTTTTATTGCCACCATGCAGGGTTCCTGTCACCGAACTTGCCCTGGACTAAAGCCGCTGTGTGGTCTAATTAGCGGATGCAGTCAGAAAGCAGCAGGAGGGTGCAGTAGAGAGCACGGCATTTCTGACTAATATCATGGCTGTTATTTTTTTTGCTGTTGTAGAACTGATCTGCAGACTTACAGACATTTGCAAAGGGGAAGCTTGAGATGCTCGCTTCTACCTCAGCCTATGCCTCTGCTGTTCAGAATAGTAGCTTTGCTCATGCCCCCACTGCCACTCGGACTGCCCGAAACACCCAGTGTCAATGGCTCTGGTCGAGCACAGATGTATGGGCGAGGATCGCTTGAGGAGGTAACAGATTTCACAGCACTATGAGAAATGCATGCCTTTTTAGGTCTCGTCTAGATAGCACTTGCAGGGTCTCTTTGAGACATGTTGTATATGCTTTGTGGGCTTCAGCCCACCCATAGACTTCTCATGTGCTGGCTCTAGCGTTGCTCTCCTATTATTTCTCCTCATTTGTCCATAGCAACATTTGCCATGCTTCTTTCTGTGTTCAGCCCTCCCAGAGAGCAGGGAACAAGTACTACATCAATCCACTGGTCACCATTTTACCATCTGTTTACAAACGACTTTTTTCTCTTGAAAAGCAATTGAGACAATCGGTCCCGTTTTCACTCCCTCCGAGCTCCTCTGTAAACAGGCAGGTAAATCTTGTTCTTATCTCATCACCTTTGATGTGCATTCAAAGACAGAGGTCAAATGTCAGACACTGTTTGCCAGTCTTCGGTGCATGTTCAGCTCTCTCCAGACTCACAGGCACATAAGGCAAGTCTTGTTTTCTCAAAGGTGAGGTTAGAGAGTATTTTATTAGGAAGCTGCATGACAACACTCAGCTGAACCAGCACAGGTCTAGCCGGATATCTGAGATGGCATTTTCAAACTGTAATTTTGCTTCCACATGTTGCCTCAATGCTGGCGCTCATCTCTCTGGTGAATGTCTTGCTAACAGCCCACTGCAACTGCCCCATTTTCTGCCCTCCGCATGCGTGTATCTGTGAATCTTCTCCACAAGCTCATAGTACGCTGTAGCATTCACAGTGGATTTTTTGTCTTATCTAACATCTTTCGATGCATAACAACCGGACTGGGACTTTCCTTCGTGTACACATTTGTGTGTATAGCTCTTGCTTGCTGCTTTTGAGACACTTCACTGCCCTTCAAAGTTGTAGGGTGTGGCCGGGGAGGGACCCCGTTGACCATGTTTTAATAATCCTATCAACGAAAGGGATACTTTCATGTGAAACTCTATTTACGAACAGCAGTGCCCACACTGTAAACCCTTGTGGGTTGTGAGTACAGGAACTGGCAAAGAGTTCTCTTGAGAGATACAATGGAATAAACAAACAGTTCTCTACTTATGCAGCTGAAAACAAGGACTAATTTCAGTCTAAGCCTACAAGACAGCGCATGTGGAGTATGTTGCAAGAGTGCATTTATTTTTTTCCTTCCTCACGTCGTTCTCTGCTCCCTTCATCATGCTTTGTGTTTCCCTCAGTATGTTTTCTTAAATGCCACCGTGCCCCTCACCTGTTTTAGGAGCCAGCTGTTTTCGCACACCCTCGCCCAAGCCAAACTATCCCCTTATTGCGTCTTTCAATGAGTCTCTCTCCACATATTTTAGAGCCACCTCAACCTGGTCACACCCAGTTCTTTCCCCAACAGGCTGGTTCACCCTGCCCCTAGGGCACATACAAGCCCCCTTTCTGCTCCGATACAGTAATCTTATGCCATGTTACCCAGCTCACATGGCGCTTCTCCTTTAAACATACCATTCTTGTAAAACACAGTTATTGGTTTGGATTTCTGCTTTGCCAAGGCCTGCCATTAAAAGTGAGTCACTGTGATGGTCATCTGCTGCTACGAAATAGAAGGCAGGTTAGGAAAACAATACAATTGTGGTGGATGGAAATGGCCAGCAGAATGACACAAAAGCAAGAGTCTGCATGTCCGTGTACTTTTAATCCTGCAGCACAGATCCGCTACCCTTAAGAACAGCATACTGCACCTCACATGATTTTTCAGGATTATTCAGTATCTTTGTTCAGCTTGAACCGGCAGTCTCCATGTTGCACCAGTGCTGTAATATGCAAGGCAACGTAAGGACACTTAGATGCAATGATGAGCACTCCTTTGATAGGCTTCAGTTCCCAGTTTTCCACCTTCCACCCCCATATTGCTTTCCTCACACTCACTTTATAAAACTATAATACTCTGTTTTTCTTTTTAGTTACCGATCCAACTCGGATCGGTACCTAAAAAGAACAAGCATTTTCAATGCAATAGGTCTCGCATTTGTTAAAGTTGGAGATGTTGGCATTGAAAATGACTATGTTTTTTAATGTTTCTTGTGTATGTGCAATAATAGACTCCTTATTTGCAAAGCAACCCATTAATAATGTACAGAAATGGAAAAAGATAGAGCAGGTAATGCAGATGATAAGAAATATTTGACAAAAAATGTAGTTAGTTGTTAATTTGAATACTGTAAAAGTTTTGCAAATATTTTTTAGAATATGAAGGTGATACGTATTGGTTATGGTAATAGTTGTCTAATTTTTTGCACTTCTAAAAAATCATTTGTTAGTTATTAGGCGATTTTTTTGGGGCATTATATTAATAGTAATATGTACAAAAATAAACGACCAATATATAAAGGTAAAAAAATGTTATTAGCAAAAATTGTAAATTACACAACAGGTGACTTGTTAAAAAAATAATGTTACTGACAAACACAATCCTCTAGTCATTAGCGGCGTGACATGGTCACTGCCTGGCAGGTGACGAGAAAGGTGTAAAACATTGGCCAAGCAGATGTCAACATTCATCCTGCGAAGTAATAAAGCGGATCGTAATGGAAAGAGAGACCTGTGGGCATGGTCTGGACGAGGGCAGCAAGAGACAGAAACAGGCCGTAGTGGGTCCACAATCCTGTTTCTTAAATGGGCTTAAATGCACGTACTGTTCTAGCGATGTCAGGAAAGCGCGTATAGCAGTGCGTGCAGTTACGGAATGGCTGTAGGCAACTGACTAAGAGGTGGGTGGGGGCATGCGCCATATGTATGGGGGAAGTCACTGCTGGACCAGATAATGGCTTAATTAAACCTGTCCCCTTAATCCACATGCCCCTTTCACACATGCCGGGGGGGGGGGGGGGGGGGTAATCCCCTCAATAAGCACTTACCCGAATTTACCGCCAAGGGGATCGCCATCTTCGTAAGAATGCAGTGGCAAAGAGAAATGAAAGGACTAACACATTACAACCAGATTCAAAAAGCATTAACAAAGCCAATAGGTCTTGGCAATCCAAGAGCTATTGAGGTTTGTCAAGTGCAATGTCTTATAGTCATGTTGAATAGCAGCACGGTTGCTGTTTAGCATGGCTGAAAGTCATGTAAAAAAGCGATATGACCCAGCCTGCGCTGCATTCTGAACTCATATTTGAAAGCACTTTCATGTTTGATAATGAAGAAAAAGGTTTCTGTGAAATGATAGTACCACAGACACACCCCCTCACAGTGAGTCCACCCTACACACGCAATCATGTGAAAGACGCCCCTCACCTTCTAAACGCACACCGAGACAGAGTTAGGCACACTGACAGGCATGCACATGCATACAAACTCACACAGCAGCCCTCTTCACACAAGGAAGAGCCCTCAGGTCCACCTTGGTCAGCTGTAGTACCTCCCGCACCAGAGCCATTGTAACCCATGGACTGGAGGAACTGAGCATGAGGAAAGTTTGGAGAGACAGGCAAGGGAAAGCAAAGAGATGACTCTTCACCCTTTGGAGGTGTACGGCTGGGTCACCTGCCCCCAACCCTGCGTGAGGTAGTAATTGCCATCATTCTGAATCCAGGAAAGCCCCCTAATCAATGCGACTCCTACAACCCTCCATCAATGATCAAACGATCAACAAGATACTTGCTAAATTACTCGCAACCCAACTGATGCCACTACTGAACGATATTGTCCGCCCGGACCAATCGGCCTTTGTTTCTGGATGAGACAAGTCTCATAATTTATGTACAATGTTTTCCCTCATGCACTCCATTAACACACAGGTTAAGGCAGTGGCTCTTGTGCTTGACGACACCAAGGTGCTGTACTCCCTGGAGTGTCCCTTTATGTTCCAGCAGCTGGGACGTTTGGGCCTCAGCCCCCACTTCATCAGCTGGTTGAAACTGCTCTACATGCTACTGTGCACCCAATTGCGCATCAATGTTATGTTATATATATTTAATTTATACAGTGCACGGCTACTCGAAAGTGTCCCGGCGCTAGCTTAAAAACAAGCATTTACAATGCAACGGTCTCGGCATTGTTAAAGTTAGAGCTATTGGCATTGCTCATGACAATGCCGTTTCTTTAAATGTTTTGAAAACAAAAACATAAACAAAAATAATGTAATGAGCAATGCCAATAGCTCTAACTTTACCAATGCCGAGACCATTGCATTGTAAATGCTTGTTATATTACTTTAATACCGTTATCATAGAATGCGTTTGTTTTGTACAGAACACCATTAAAATCTCCCATCTTCAGTGCTGTGACTAGCACGAGCTACATCATCCAACTCAACGGTACTAATTGGATCAACTTCCAAAGCATGGCACAGACTTTATTTTTTCAGGTCTGTTGGTCCAAGTGAACTAAACCTGGACTACGATTCCCAGAATGCACTCGTGTGTAATGAAGATACAGGACTGGTCTTCAGACTTTTAATACTAAACTAAACGTTTTGTAATTTATGATGCTGGGGCGCTGCAAGCTCGTTCTGTATCCCATATGTCAGAGGCGCAACTAGAGACAAATTTGGGTGGGGGTTGGGGGGGTTGGGGGGGCTAAGCAAAAATTTTTAGGGGGGGGCTGAATCTTTAAACAGTAGGCAGAGTGGCGCTGATTTTGGGGGTTGGGGGGGGCTGAATCTAGGTAGAGTGGAGCTGAAGGGGCTCTTAGAAGGGGTGAAACAACAGCGAGGCCTCATTAACACGCAAATGGTCTTTTTAAAGACCTGTGAAGTGCTCGGGCGCGAATTTGAGTCTGCCCGGGAAGCGGTCTCATCCCGGACTGCCACACACGAGGGGGGGGGGGGGGGGGGGGTGTCTGAAGCCCTTTGAGTTCAATGGGTGTTGCGCGCCTGCCATATGTTATTTCTTCAATATGTGGTAAGGTGGCCATGTGTACCTCATCAATTATAAACTGCATTAATGCGAGGCGCCCTAACATCCGAGGGGGCTTGTCCTCGCCGAAATGAAACTTCAAGACAAATAAATAAACATTCATGTAATCTAAAGAAAGGGAGAGGCGTGCTTCGGCACCCCCCACCCCACACTGCCTGCACTCACCGAGGCCGGCTTGCCCGTGGCTTTGGCCAGCTGCTGGGTGAGCTCGCCCAGCAGGTTTTCGGGGACGGCGTCCTTGCAGACGTTGGTGTTCATTACGAAGGTGGGCATCTCGGAGGTGTGACGCGGGCCTCACTGGTGCTGTATGGGCGGGAAGGGCCTCTTTGCTGCGATGCTGCTGCGGAAGATTGATAATGGCCTCTGTCTGTCCTGCGGTGGTGCTGCTGGAGGGACAGAAGAGCGCGAGCCTCGACGCTGCCTGTGCTGGGAGATGAAAGATGGAGGGCGGTCGCAGTCTCTTGTACTGAATAATGCGCAAAAAATAAGGAGCGCTGCCACCTTCACCATTTGGAGCCCCTTCCTTTAAAATCTGGATGGATTGATTGATGACCCGAGCGCGAGGCCCCTATGCTGTTGCTGGTCACTTGCTGATCTCTCGCAGATTCCGCAAAATAACGACGGCGACCTCCGGCTCTGACACACAGGGCGACGCAATCACGTTGAGACAGACAGTGTGTGCTTTTCTCCCAGTGGTTATCGCGGAAACAACATTTGCATAATGCTGTACAGAGCATTTCTAAAATGTGGCGCATTCTAAATGGCCATCGACCTAACCTAGTTGTTTGTTTTTTGGTGTAATTTTGAAAATAAAACTTAGACTCCAATTTTGGCAACTGTTGAGAATTCCAACTTCCTGCCCAGTGCTCTAAAGGACGTGACGGTGGAAAAAGAATTCCCTGATTTCCGTCCAGCCATGTCCAGCTATCTCTACTCATACATCTGCCAATTTACAAATTAATGCCACGTTGAGGAGGGGCCTTGGAGGGGGCCTTGTGCTGAGAGCTACCTAAGAGGCTCTCTGCTCCACAACCAAGCCCCCCACGCTTCTCCCAAACAAGGCAGAGCAAAAGGCACACCACTGCCTTTCTCCGAGGTCAAGAAGAAATGCCTCGGAGAAACGCAGTGTCCTTTTCGGATTCGGGGGCGTGTTTGTCTTTTCTCTCCTCCAGCCATTGGCTGGAGGAGAGAATGAGACTTTCTTTAAAAAACACGCCCCCCGATCCGAAAAGGACGGGGCCTAATCGGAGTGACTGACCTCTTCTCCAGTGGCTGGCCAGCATTTACGAGGCCAGCCAATGGAGAACAGGGGAGAATAGGGGCGGTTTCAAGCCCCTCTTCTCCAAGTCATTAAATCTCCGACTTCCGGTTCTGCCTTTCGGCAGACCGGTAGTCCTCGACCTAAAAAAAGGAAAGTGCATATCAAAACCCGACTAAAAAAAGCAGAGTTTTTAGTTTTTTCTTAAACAAAATAGGGTTCGGAGTAGCCCGAAGTGCCAAAGGCAATGGATTCCAGGCAAGGCCAGCTTTGCGAACAAAGGAGTTCCCCCCCAGCCTTTGACGTTTAAACCTGGGGGGCTGAACCAACAGCTGAGCAGACGAACGCAGCTGTCTTCCTGGTATGTAAAATACAAATCTCTTGTGCAGATAGATGGGACCCAGGCCATATAGGGCCCGATGACCAATGGATAACAATTTGTATTTTAAGCGGGCTTCGACAGGGAGCCAGTGCAAAGAGCGCAGGTGAGAGCGAACACTGAGCCTAGAACGCAGGCCAGGAAGAAGCCTAACCGCCGAGTTCTGCACCACCTGCAGTTTCTTAACTAGAAAACCAGGGCTGCCCACCAGAAGGGCATTTGCGTAGTCCAAACGTGATCAAATAAGAGCGCGGACCACAGTTTCCCTGGCACTACCTGGCAACAGAGGAAGAAACTTCTTCAGGGATCTAAGAGTGCCAAAGCAGGAACCGGCCAGCTTCTTCACCGGAGTCGAAAAATTCAGGTTTTCCTCGAACCAGATGGCAAGATTTTTTACAGCGCTTTTACTAATAGTTTGTCGAGGAAAATCCGATGGCCAAAGCCTCTCTCTAAACTCCGCTGAAGTAGAGCCATAAAAAAGTATTTCGGATTTGCCTTCATTGCATTTCAGCTGAGCATTCGCCAGGCAATGGAATACTGAGGATAAGCAAAGCTGCGCAACTGCAGCCGAATCATCATCCCTAGTCCAAGAAAATAAGAGCTGAGTGTCATCAGCATACGCCATCACCTTAGCCCCCAATGACTCCGCAAGGTAAACCAGCTGTGTCGTATAGATGTTAAAAAGCAAGGGGCTAAGTGATGACCCTTGAGCTACACCTGTAGTCACCAGCAACGACGCAGAGGCACATGGGGGAAGCCAGACCTGCTGGGACCGACCCATCAAGAACGACTTGACCCACTGCAAAGCCGAGCCAGAGATGCCTATCTCCAAGAGGCGGTCAAGGAGCAGGGAGTGGGGCACGGAGTTGAAGGCAGCCGAGAGGTCTAACATCACCAGGGCTGCCTTCCCACTGGCATCCAAACACTCGTGGATCGCCTCCGTCACCTCAAGCAATGCTGCCTCCGTGCCATGTAAAGCACGGAAGCCTGACTGAGCCGGGTGAAGCAAGCCTGATACCTAGACAAAGTCAGTAAGTTGCGACGTAACCACCCTCTCACAGACCTTAGACAAACTTGGCAAAAGCCAGATAGGGCGGCAGTTCTCAGGTAGCAGGGGGTCAAGAGATGGCTTCTTAAGAAGGGGAAGAATCAGAGTCTGCTTCCAAGAGGGAGGAACATGCGCCTCATGAAGTGACTTGTTGATCATATAATTCACTTCTAAGTTGATGGTATCTGCCACGTCAGACAGAAGTCTAGCCGCACACGGGTCTTTAGGAGAACCCGACTTTAATGCCTTGAGAATTTTAAGAGAGCTAGAAAAATCAATCGGTCTAAACACAGAAAAAGAAAGAGCAGATTTTTCCCTCGGCTGCGCCAGGACGGCACCGCTAAACTTCCTAGGGGACGACGAAAACGACTCTTGGACGGTAATTATTATTTTATCCCTAAAAAATTAGCCAGGGTGTTACACCACATCTCCGATATAGACGTTAATACCGCTTGGGCGCTAGGGGACAGGAAATTCTGAACAATGGCAAAAATTTATTTTGGATTGTTATTAGCCCTTTCAATGCGGGCGGAGTAGTAAAGGTCCTTGGCCTCACCAATGGCCGTATAGTATAATTTTTGTTTAGCTCTAAGGGTGCGTTTAGCAATGGCACAATAGCCACTAGATCGCCAAGCTCTCTCCAATAGTTTACACGCGTTGTTTAAGAATCCTCAACTCGGGGGTAAACCAATGGGGCGGTCATGGCTCCTGGACCGATCACTGGAGGAACTAGGCAATGTTGTCCCTTCTCACCTATGCTTTTTTGCCATCGCGATGGAGCCCCTTGCGGCCCATTTATACCAGTACCATGCACACAGAGTACTTTCCTTCCATGCCAGAAGTATTTTAGTTTCCATGTATGCAGATGATGTCACCCTATATTTACGGGACCCACATGCTAACATTTCCCAGTGATTTGTGCGGTCGTCTGTTTTGGTGGCTTCACTGGTATAAACTGGTCTAAACCAATTAGTTTCCCCCTTATCACTGTGATGGACTGCTTCACTTCTGATTAGCAATTACAATGGGCTGGTGGCCCAGTTTGTTGCCTAGTTATTTGGATCAGTAGTGAAACTGAGAAGCTATGGAGAACTAACTACGGATCAACAACAATGACGTGGCTCAAAGCCCAAGTGTCAACATGGCATCGCCTACCACTCTCCATGGCTTGGAGAACTGCGAACGCTAAGAAGTTTATCCTTCCAAATTGCCCGTACTTAGTCCTATATATTCCTATACCATTTTCTGCTCACTTTTTAAAAGAACTACGCATAAACTTGTGACACTGTCCTGGGCTGGCAAGTAACCAAGGGTCTCCTGGGAAACACTGACCCTCCCCTTTGAGCAGGGCAGACCGAGCACCCCAGACAAAGAACTTTATTATTCTTGAGCGCGAATGCAATATGCACATTTCTGAATACATCCACCCCCTGTCAACCCTTCCCGTTAAGAACCGCGCCATATCTGATTGCCTATCGCCCTCAGGTCAAACTAAAACAGCATTGCTTGTACAACATAGGCATGGGATAGACTGCAACTCTGTGCCCGCTTAACCACCCTATATTCACTACCCCCCCCAGTGGTCACGGGCAGCTGCTGGCGGTAGATTGAATATGCCGCCAACTAACTCAGTTATGGCTCCTTACGCTGTGTGATTTATAGCCAGAGGGACAATTACTATCATCATATCACATATCTACACTACAGCAGCATACTCTGCTCAATGTTTTCACATACTTCAGATTTCGGGCTGCACTTCGAGCCCTACACAATACGTTTTCTGCTGCTCCTGCTACATTCCATGCACTGACATGTTACTGACCAACCCTTCTCCACGGAAATTGATCACACCCTTGTACGGGATCATGCAAGATAAGTCAGCCAGATGCACCCCCACAGCGTACTCCAATTGAGAAACTGTACTTTATCCTCCCCTCACTGCAGCACAGTGGTGATAATGCTGCGGGCTGACTAGGGCACTCTCTACCGGCAGCGCTTAATTCACGTACAATTTCTTCATCAAATGTACCGTACTCTTGCGCAGTTGTACCGTATGGGGCTTTCAGATGATGCATACTGTTGTAGGTGCGGACACAACAGTGCTTCATTCCTCCATCTGGCATGGGAATGCCCTGCAATACTCCTCTTTTGGTCCCACATCTATGATGTCATTGTCTCAATCACTGAATATTGGCCCCAAAAGATGCCACCGATTGCTCTTTTAGGATTGGATCTATTTTTATTTTTCGTTAGAAAATTACAAAAAATACAGTCGCCTACATCCAATGGCTGGCAGTGTACAAAGAGGAGGGTAAAGTGGAGGGAAAGACCAAAATCATAAATAAACAACATTCATATAGACAAAATAACCACTCCATGCTCTTGCATATAATACCCCCATTATTCCCCGTTCCCCTCCCAGCATGTGAGGATCTTATGGGTCGGGCTCCATGCCTGCCGTAAGGCGTAGCACTCACAAATATATTGGGCAGGTAAGCTATCTAAAGGTAGTGGACAAGTATTTCAGGCAGTGTTCCCACATTTTTTCAAAATTGGGCAGTGTGTGGTCTACCATTGCAGTCAACTTCTCCATGGCGAGCAAATTCCAGAGTCTGTTTGTCCAGTCTGCATGTGTGGGTATGGCATCCGTGCCCCAATGCGACAGCAAAACCTGCTTAGTGGAATGTAGTGGTTACATTAGGGTGTTGGGCAATCCCAATAAAATATAACTGGGTAAGCGGGGCAGTGCAGTGTTAAACATGGTATTGATATCCGTGAGGACCTCAGACCAGTAGCGGTGTAGTTTAGGTCAGTGCCACAATAGATGGGATCGTGCGCCAGAATGATTGCAATGTCGACAGCACCCGTCGTCGCTTCCTTTCTTCCACTTAACTAGTCGGGAGGGTGTATAATAACAGAAGTGGGCAATTTAGAGCAGGGAGGTGCTACCAGCCGAGGTATGAGCCCGCTGCAAGATGTCAGACCCTTCTTTGTCTGAGAATTGTTGCTCACATTCCAGCTCCCACCGTGCCCTGGCCAGGGAGAGCAAAGATCTTGGTTATGGTGTTCAAGAGGGCATAAATATCTTACAGCAGACACCGGTCATCCTGCCTCGACAAGAGCCAACGTTCAAATTGGGTGAGTTGCCTCCTAGGTAGTGGACATATCAACGGATGGGTAACCCAATGTCGGACTGCTACATAGTGCCAGTGTTCAGAGTCCGGCAGCCCAAAATCCTGTAGCACCTGCGAAAATTCCAGCAGACCCTCACACATAGAACAGATGCCCAATGCGTTTGCAGTCCGCCTTCTGCCACTGAGAGTAGGCCGTGCCGTGCAGTGCCAGGGGGAAATGTGCATTCCCTATGATGGGGTAAGGGGTGAAATGGGGGTGGAGAGTAGCTTGGAGAGACGGGAGTTTGTCCCCAGCCCCCACTGTGGCCCGAACCTCCGAGGAGATGTATCCCTCCGGCGTACGGTTTCATCGCAGAAGTCAAGGAATCTTCCAAATATGAACCCCCAACACAGCCTGGTCAAGGAACACCAATGTTTCTCGGTGTATGGACGTTGCCATTCTACCAAAAAGCGCAGCTGAGCTGCTTGATAGTAGCGCAGGAGATGAGGTATGTCAAGCCCACCCTTGACCACTGGGTATGTGCGGTCTTGTGTCATTCTTGCATGGTTGCCGATTGCTCTTTTAGACTATGCCAAGGACAACCCTAGTGGAGATTGACACCTGACTGCACTGTTATTACTCCTGGGTAGGTGTGGAGTTGCAATACACTGGGGGCACTGTCCTGTACCTCAAATACATAGCTGGTTGTGCAAAGTGACCTACTGTGAAGAGCAACTTAAAGCATATTTGGAACTGTTGCCCAGGATTCCCGCCCAGTAGATATCTGGCCCCCTTTCATTGACGATATTTAATTCGGTAAGACTTTGTGGGAGCCCAGAACACCCTCAACCCACTGGCTTTTTGGAGGCTTCCCCCTGAGAGTGTTGACACTCCTCTATAGCCAATCTTTCCTACCTTGATTGCACCCGGCACTCATTGGGTGTGATCCCTGTTGATCATGGAGTCATAAAACCTACTGAATGTAGCACACTTGTGTAACAAAATACTGTGGGCCCATTGGGTACAATTGTTAACTCTTGGCAGATGTGTGGTGCTGTTGCTCCAGTTTCTTGTCTCTCTGCACTGATATAGAGGTCTTGCTCGGATTGTTTTCTTTGTTCGATTTGTCCTTATGCTTGTGGTACTTTGTATTTGCTGTACCCTTAATAAATCTTGATAAAATATTAAGAAAAAAAGGCACGTTTACCCCTGCCCTGAATGCCATATTGTACTACTGTCTGGATCCCTAATGCAGACTTTGTCAGTCAAACATGTCGCGTGTGTGCGCCATGACATAGGCCAGTCTCACAAATTGCGGTCTTGTTGGACTAGGAGGGGCGCCCAAAGCGCTACCTCAAGAGTGGTGGAAGGCTGCTGCCTTCACCAGGAGTTAAGCAGAACAAGCGTGGTGGTGGTAGCATAGCACAGGTAGTCGAGCCAGGAGACAGCCAACATGCATCGATGTCCTGTATCACCACCAGGAGGGCCGTGCTCAGAAAAGCCTTCTAAACCCTTGTGACCCCAGTGTCTTCAAACACCCCAAGAAGAATCAACACGGGAGAGAGGGGAACCACCCATCCTGCACCGCCGACAAGTCCTGGGTAACTCCTGTCCATTACTGAAGCACTACTGCACAGGTCTATACCATCTGATAGAAATCAGCTTGATCGGTACTGCATCGAGGACAAGTGGAAGTGTGGCGTAAACCCACCCGGTACTGGCGAAGTGGGAAAAGGTATAGGTGGTGAGCTCGCAAGGGGCCATCAGGGTATCTCGCCAGTCCTCATCCTACACGGGCCCATCAAACCCTTCCAACGAGTCTGAAGATGGTCCAGTGAACTAGGAGAGTTGATAATGAGTGAGCGATAGATCTGAAAAATCCTCCCACGGCCCAAGTGTCCCAAAAGTAACTTGGCTTCCAGGGAACTGAACTTCGAGAGGCCGTCGGTAGGGAGAGAGGGAGCGTGGAGGGCGTCTGAGTTGGAGGTACTTATAATTGGGTGTATGCAAGACTGTGCACCTGTCGAAGGTATTGAAAGGAATGCATATGCGTCCCCGTCCATACATCACCCAGCCATGTAATACCAATGAGATCCCAGGAGCTGAAACCGCTGAGAGCAGGCACTTCCTTGAACCAAATACCATGCCAGAGTGGAGTCTGCTGCATAAGTGTATCTTCCCACTGAACATGGTGAAGGGCCTACTAAAAACGCAAGAAACACCACCCGGGTCAGCAGCGGAATTGAGAGGGAAACCGGAGACCCATACAGCATGGCCTGGAGATGGGATAGCCCAACAATGCAAGTTCCAGATGATAGGCGGGCCAGTCCATCCCCCAATACGCCAGTCATGGAGCACAAGGAGGTGGAAGACAATTTATCGAGATAGAGGTTGGTCATGCCCAGGCCTCCATCGTAGGGGCCCTAGTTGACAATGCACAAATGCAATGCATGGCCATGAGCCCTGCCACAGAAATGTTTTAGCAGCACCATTTAGCGCAGTGAACCATGCCCAAGGTAAATGAAGTGGCAAGTTTAGAAAAACAAAGAAATCACAGGAGAACCATCATTTTGTAGAGAGCGATACGCCCCAGGACATTGAGGGGAAGGGTACACCATTTAAAAAGATGTAACTTGGCTTTCCAAACCAGGGTTTGGAGGTTAAGGGCCCAGGGGAGTTCAAAGTGTAAAGCGATCCAAATGCTCAGACACTTAATACTAAGCCAACGTCGGGGAATTGTTGTTTGCCAGTCGAAGCAGTCCCTAGACGGTGCCAGAGGGACCAGCACCGATTTAGAGGGGTCCATCCAGAGGCGCGCTCGAGCAAGAGGAGACAATGGGGTCTGCTCACAACCAGGCGGCCAAAATAAATTAGGACATCGGCCGCATACAATGCGATACGGTCCTTATGTCCCTTACACCAGACCCAACCTTTGTATGGAGGGTACTCGGACAGAGGATTTATCGCTAAGGTGAAGAGGAGGGGAGACAGGAGGCAACACTGTCTAGTCATTTGCTCTATGGCAAATGCGTCGGAGAGGACCCAATTAGCGCGAACCATATTGAATAAAGAAGCCGGACCAAGATCTGGAATCTTGGTCCCAAGACTGACACGAGCCAACCGCGACTGGAGGTATTTACAGTCTAGTGTGTCAGAAGCTTTCTAAAAGTCAATAAGGAGCAGAGCTAAATCAGAAGGCAAACAATGACGGTGGGCCAGGGCCACGTGCAGCCAGCAGATGCATGGCTTTGTTTTTCGGGACAGCATAAAGCCACATCGGTCCGGCTGCACCAGCCCAGTCAGGACTTGCTTGAGCCTATTCCCCAGTATCGCCACAAAATGTTTTACCTCGCAGCTGAGGAGTGATATCGGGCAGTAATCCGCACAAGAAGTGTAGGGGGGCTGTCTTGGGTATTACTACTATAGTGGCCGAGTCTAACTCCCGCAGGAAAGACCGAACCCAACAGGCCTCCAGATACAGCTATAGAACTTAAGGGGCAAGCGTTTCCCAGAACGTAGTGTACTATTAAATGGGGATGCCGTCCGGGCCTGGGGTTTTACCTGGCGTTATACCGAACAGTGTAACTCCGATCTCCCCTGCCGTGAGACGCTCGTCAAGTGGGTGAGCATCGAAAGAGGCAACTGAGGAAGGGGGAATCAAGTCAAGGAAGGACCGTGGCACAGTCGCATCCCTATCCACTTGCTTGGAGTATAATGTTCGATAATAATTTTTAAGCGATTTTTTAGGCTACCGCAGGAAAGGACTGCTGAGGCTGACCAGTGTCAGAGGATCTCAGGAACGATCCAATCGGCCTGTTGACGGGAGACCAGCCAATAAAGTAATTTTCAATTTTTATTCCCCCAACCCACGAGCCATAAATCGTAGCTGTTGTGGCCTGCCAGAGGTGTTTGGCTGCTTCAAGGGAGTGCAGACGAATGTCTTCCTGGATGAGGCTTAACTGTCGATAGGTTTCAGACACGGGTCAGACCTCAGACTGCTGCTCCAGGTGAAGGACACACGTCTCCAGCTGAGCAACAAGAGCAGAACGCTCTTGCTCCTGGGCCCTAACTTAACTCTTAGCAGAGCCTCATAGTTTTGCTTTACTCGCAGCCCATATTGTTCCTACAAAGGTGACAGACTTCATCATTGTTAAAGTGAGCACGGAGCTCAGACCTAAGGAAGTTGGTGAACTCCTTGTCTTGGAGCTACCAAGCATTTAAGCACCACAAAGGGCGTTGACCCACTGGAGGGTGCCCAAGATGGAGGAACAGAGGGTAATGGTCCGAAATGCCACAGGGTAGAATCTGAATCGGATTCAACAATTGGCAGTCAGGGGCAGGTAAGAAGGCAAAGTCTATCCGAGAGTGAGGGTGGTGAGTCACCGAGGTGTGTGTGAACTGCCGACGTCAGGGATGCCAGAATTGCCACACATCGCAGATACCCAGAGTCATGGCCCAATCAGTGAGATGAAGGGCGCAAGAACTATCCAGTTCAGGATTAGGCACTGTGTTAAAGTTGCTTCCTATTATCGTGAACCGGTGTGGAAGGCAAGCGAGAAGGTGAGAGAGGTCTTGAAGACCAGGAAACAGCGAGGCGGGTGGTACGTAAACACACATCAACAGGACCACTTGCCCTTCCAAGGTGCCCTCCAAGGTGATAAAGCTTCCCTCTGGGACATGAGTTACGCATTTGACCAGAAGAGGAAAGGAGCATCGCAAAAGGACGCCAACCCCTCTGTCCCGCCCCTCCCCGCCCTCTCCCACGGGAGTAACCCACGTCAAAGATTCTGACAAAGACCTTGCGAGCTAAGAAGGGGCAATGCATACCCATGAGGTGGGTTTCTTGCAGCAACAGGACCTCTGGCCGGTGATCAAAGGTAAAAATCCCCACTCATTTCACTCGGTTCAGCAGACCATTAACATTCCATGAGAGAACGCGAAAAGCCATGTAAGTGATGTCTTCACAAGACTGTGCATAGGAATAGGGCAAGTGTGCATGCCAAAACCTAAGGAGGGAAAAAAGGAGGCTAACAAAAGCCATAAACAACATTGTGTAAATAGAAACCCACCCCCCAACTTCCACCTCTCCCTACACTTCTACCCTAGAAGCATCTGTCGCCTTGCAGAAAAGGTGCGTCATAGAAACCAATAAACACAACATCATGTACATCCTGAGGGAAGGAAACCCACACCATTGCATAAGAAGACAATAAGACAAAACCACAGTCGCCATCATGTGGGCAGATAGGGAACCCTCAAGTATCGGGTGGACCTGGGAGGCGAGGAAAGAGATAACTAAGCAGCTTGATGGATAAGGGAGTATGGTAACAGTCAAAGTGAGAGAGTGAGAAGCCACTAGTCAGATCCCCCCCATATGGAAGAGCCCTGGGCATGGCAAGCCCAACATGCCGACCAGTGAGTGTAAATCAGAGGTGAGAGGCTGTGCCACCTCCACACTCTCCATTGTCTCCTCCAGCTGTTGATGCCAAACCCAACGCGGACCTTGGCATCCGAGGATAACAGCCGCAGCATCAAAGCCCTCAAAATGTTCTCAGGCCGTTGCGAATAAGCAAATAGGATAAGACCAGAGTCAGAAGAATGTGCGGGGTTCGAGGTCTGTCGACGATAGATGGAGATGCTCCCGGGGGGACTTCGTGGGCGAGAGCGACTGGCCAGCCTTGCGCCCCCTCTGTGATCGGGTGCGCTGTCTACGTGGCTTGGGTGGCACCTGCGCTTCGATTGCCGGGCATTTCCTGGTGTCGCAAGGGGAGATGGGGCATTGCAGCGGGCGTTCCTCCATCAGCCACTACTACACAGAGTCAGGGGTGTCGAAAAAATGTGACTTATTGAGATGGATGACACAGACGTGTGCCGGGAAGAGCAGATGGTACTGAAGTCCCGTGGCTTTCAGCTTTTGCTTAACCTCAGTATGTGAGTGCCAGTGCTGCTGGACCTCACAAATGTAATCTGGAAAAAGGAGTACTTTGGTATCCAAGGTCAGGATGTTGTCGAGCCTCCCAGAGAATGGCGTCCCTGCCCCAGAAATTAAGGATGCGGGCTATGATGGGCCGGGGTGAGGCCCCTGATGGAGGCCTAGGGGTGAGCAGGGCTCAGTGGGCTCTTTCTATAACAAACCACAAGAACAGGCAATCAGTGGTCATCCAGGATTTGATCCACTATTCCACGTGATCCACCTCTGCCCGCTGTGGGACTCCAATCAAGCAGATCCTGTTACGCCGGGAACGGTTTCCAGCGTTCTCGGCGTGCCTGTGGAGGTGGACTGTTCGGTGTGTAGTATGGAGACCTGTCTTTTGAGAGTAGAAATGCTGTCCTCGGCCAAGGAAATCCGGGGCTCAGTCTCCCTCAGTCGTGCTGTGGCGTTGCGCAGAAAAGCCACATCCATTCTAACCTCATCAATCTTGTTATCCATTGCCGTCTGTGAGGTCTGGATCACATGCAATATCACAGTGAGGTCAGTTGTGGAGGAGGTGGATCCGTCGCCATCTGGCGGGCCTGGAGGACCACTGTAAGAGCCAGTCGTGTACTGGTCCATTTATATTTGTGCCAGCGCTGGGTGGACAGCTCTGTCCTTACCCATTGTGATGAGGCGATGTGTGGCAAGACTGGCGGCGCAATGCCAAACAGGACTGTGCTCTGACCACCGTCAACGAAGGAGGAGAGGGATGCGGAGGGAGGGGGGGGGGGGGGGGGGAAGGGGGAAATAGTCCAGACCTCAGATGAGCCACCCTTGATCCCAACTGCACGGGAAAAGTAGAGCACTCAGACTAAGAGAAACATTTAGGTTGGGGAGGGGGGTACTTCCTAGGTGGCAGCAGCTAGTCTGCAGGTGCACGAGATTAAGGCAGAAGCTGAATGTGCTGGGGTGAGCCTCCCTTCAGTCCAGAGCTATGTCTCTAAGGGGGTGTGTGTGTGTGAGAGGCGGGGTGTGAGTGTGAGGGGGGAGGGTGTGGGGGCAACCAGTTGTAGGCAGTGCAACAGTCGCACGTGGAGGGGAGGGTTCGGGAGCAGCTCAGCAGGGAGTCCATGAATGCAGGGACAGGGTGCCCAGTCCACGGCTTGTGGGGAGCTATGCGGCCTGCCCCAGGAGACACCCCCCCCCCCACCCCCAGTCAGTCTGCCGCAGAGCCACAGCCCTTCCCGGGAAGTGGATAGGGCGGTCTGTGTAAGTACTGCCCAGTGAGGGTCAGGCCCCCAGCACTGGGGAGAGCAAGCCAGGGTACAGAGCGGGGGGCCCAATCAAGAATCCACCCCACCCCACAAGGGGACACAGCCCCCGCACCAGTCCCCAGGCTTACGGGGGACTCCAAAGATGTCACTCAGGCGGGGGGCGAGGGGGGCACTGCCCCTAAAAGACTAGGCCACAGGTGGGCAGCCCCTAGCGATGGCGAGCAACACCCTTGCGGCCATACAGCAGGGCGCTGACCTCGCAGGCCCGCACCTGCCCTAGATCCCAGCCAAAGCAGGAGGTCACACCAACTAAGTCCCTGCAGAGGCGCTGTTCAAACAGGACCTGGTCCTGGGAGCTTGGGAGAAGGCAGGGCAGCAAGAGTATGTCAGCTGGCAAGCAGGGGCAGAGTCAGGAGGTCGCAGTCCACCACCAGTCTTTGTGCCCGCAGAGATCTCCACAGCAGTACTCTGGCAGGGAGGGGGGGCTAGCCCTGAGAGGCAAAGCAGCAGTCATGTGACCCCTTCACAGAGGTGAGGCACGCCCAGAATGCAGCCACACAGTAGGGTACCAACTTCAAGAAACTGCGCCAGCCCTCAGACGAAGCAGAAAACCGCACAGCCGCAGTCCCTGCAGAGGCACTGCTCAACCAGGGCCGATTCCCCAGCTCGGGAGAAGGCAGGGCAGCAACCGCATCTCAGCCGGCAAGCGGGGGCCGAGTCAGGAGGCAGCAGCACTTCAGCAGTCTTTGAACACACAGGATCTCCTCAGCGATACTCCGGCAGCCACGCAACAGGGCGCTCACCGGTCCTGCAGTTCAGCCACATCGAAAGCAGGTCCCTTCAGGCTCTGGAGCGCCTCAAGTCGGTCCCCGGCGTGTGGCTCGCTACGCCGACTGGTACTGCAGCACCAGCCAGAATCATGGGTGCAGCCCCAGAAGGAAGGAGCCCCCAGGCCGCGCCACACCACACACAATGCGGCTGCAAGGCCCACCACCGGCTCCGGAGCTATGCCAGGCCCTTGGGATCCACCAGAAAAGCCACTGGGAGCAAGAAAGAGTGCCATACCCTGCTCAGGGACCTCAACTGTGTCCTGGAAAGTGGAAGGCGGATGGTGGTCCGGATTTATGACAGATAAAGGTGATTTCAGAGCGGAGTCACGTTAAAATGCGACTGCCATGTTGGCCTCCTTCCACTCAAGTTCTACTGTTTGCTTAACTCACCCTTGACCTACATCATGTAGATGCTGAATGCTGCGCAGCACCGGAGTGACTCTGCGTTGGCTGTATGTGTGCCTGAGAAGGCTCCAGTGTAACGATAAATCAGTACTGTGGAGGGCATGTGTGGTTGGTACATGTACTGGGTGTGTGTGTAAGCCTGCTAGGAATGCATTACATGAAAGAAGTAGTGCTGTGCAGTGTGGGAGCATGGAAAGCATGTACTGGGTGTATGCGTGCTTGCATTAAGTACAATACATGAAGGGTGAAGTGTTGTGCAGCGCACACATAGTGAGTATGTGTGCTGGCAATGTTATTGTTTTAAAACAAGCACACCTTGGTTGAATATAGGAAAGCTTCAGTGCTGAACAGTGCACACAGACTTGAGTGTGATGAAAGAGGAGCTTATTCCAGTGCAAAGGGGCGAGGAAGGAAAAAGCCTTTTGACCACTGTGGATTAGACAAATGCGGGGAACACACAGTAAGGCTTTGTCCCGAGATCTTAGACTGCGGCATGGTGTGTATGTTTTTTTTTTTTTAAAAGATCTAGTGGGCCTTTACCATTTATGGTATTATACGTGAGGCAACAAATCTTAAAATAAGAGTGTTTCTTCACAGGCAGCCAGTGTTTTTCCTTTGTTCACTCTAACTTGGCAGGGTATGCCCAGACGTGGGTCTCTTGCTCACTTTGCCACTGGATTGAACCTAGCCAGGCTGATAAGGGGTGTTACCCCGAAACCGGTCCCAGGATGCTTGTTTCCGCTCCAGGGAAGACATGGATTGGCAGTTCGGGCTGGACTGTTCCCATGAGGCACAGGGTAAATTCTGATTTGCATATAGTGGTGTCTAAACTGGGGTGGCAAAGTGAGCTTAAGAATGATGATAGATTCAACCCAGATCTAGGACTGAGGGTAAGCGTTTGAAAAGTTTCAGCACTCCGTACATCATCTCCTTGTGTTTGCAGCGTATTTCTTTCAGCAGGGGGGCAGATGAAGTCCCAGAAGGGCGATTAAGAGCAAGCCTGGCTGCCATATTTTGAATGACCTGAAGTTTGGCAACTAAGGTTTCATTAGCATCTGCCAGGAGGGTGTTACAATAGTCCAGCCTACTTGTTACTAAGGCTTGGACCAAGGTTCTACGGGCCGAGGTAGTAAGATAGGGGAATATTCTGCTTTAATAGCATATTTCAGTGGTAGCCAAGATGTTTTCTTTCATCATTAAGGCATGGTCCAGTTTCATCCCCAGGTCCTTCACTACTTGTTTGGGCATGGGAGTGGCACCCAGTTGGTAAGCAATCACACAGGAGGGACTCTGGGCTTTTTGGACAGGTCCAGCATATTTGCCCAAACTTAGTAAAGATACAGAAAGTATGCTGTTCCTAATTACGAGACAAGGGAAAACTAGGGGAACTGGTTTTGAGTGGTCATGAGAAGGAGGACTGGGATTCCGCCTCTTGGAATTTGGGGCCCTCACACACCCGGCTGGGTGTCATGCTTCATCATAGGGCTGCTCCTCGACAGGTCGGCGCTGCAATACCGGACGGGCTCCCTATGAGGGGATCTTTGGCGGAGATCTTTTATTCCAAATTGCCGTTTGGTGCCGTGTGGGTGAGGGGCCTAACCAGTGTAAGTGAGTGAGTGGAGGTGTGTAACCTGAAGGAAGTTTAAAACAGGTTTGGAAGTACCAACAAAAACAATTTTAATCAATAGGTCTCCCAACCTGATTAAAAGAAACAAAGGCGCATGTCTGAGGCTATGTCTCAGGTAGGGCACTCTATTGTGTGGTCAACATGTTTCTCGCCTGGTAGTCAATCAATCTGGTGGCGATTCGTCAGGACCGTCTAAAATCAAATCTATATACACACGGGTGGTTATATGGTTTAATCTACCTCTTTAAACCAGCCTAACACAAACACATACTATGTGTAGTACCTGATAGAACATGACCAACCCCAGTCGGGTTTCTCATTTTACTTCATCAATACCCGGCAGGTATCACACAAGGAATTTCCCTAAGCAATTTGCTGAATCAGCAACAGGCTCTCTGACCTACCCACTTCTGCCGGGATCCCCTATGATGAAGCATGACACCCAGCCATGTGTGTGAGGGCCCCAAATTCTAAGAGGATGAATCGGCGTCCTCCTACTTCTCATGACAACGCAAAACCGGTTCCCCTAGTTTTTCCTTGTCCCGTAATTAGGAACAGCATACTTTCTGTATCTTTACCCAGATGGTAAGGCCACCAGTCGTCAATCCAGATTGAGGAAGCTTTGCCAAGCAGCATAATCTCCCTCTTATCCGCATTCAATTGGAGACAGTTCTCATTCATCCAATCGGAAATAGCTAACATGCCTAAGGCAAAGCGTTTTTCGTAGCTATTGCGTCCTGGTCGAACTTAAACATCAACTGGGTGTCATCCACGTATGATACTATTTCAAAGCCAGAGTGCTCCGCAGTCACGGCCAAAGGAACCACATAAATATTAAACAAAGTGGGGCTCAGGCATGAGCCCTGTGGGACCCAAGGTTGTCTTATGTGAAGAGTAAGGGCCCAGGATGACAGTTTGATGTCTAACTGTCAAAAATGGTGACACCATTTAAGTGCCAGGCCCTGTATGGCGATTGCTTGTAGCCTTTCTATCATCCTCGTATGAGAGATTGTATCAAAGGCTGAAGAAAGGTCTAATAGTACCAGCATAACTGGGTTGCCTGCATCCAACCCAAGGCGCAGGGAGTCGTCACAGGCAGTAGAGCAGTTTCTGTGCTATGGCCTGGCCGAAAACCTGATTGGGAGGGATCCAGAATTTGGTTGGTTTCACGGTAAGTGCTCAATTGTTTATTAATTAGACTTTCTAGCTGTTTACCTAGGAGAGGTAACCGGGATATAGGGCAGTAATTGACCGGGGATGTTTGGTCCACAGTTTTTTTTTGTTGCTTTTTTTTTTTTTTTTTTAATGGGCCGTACACATGCTGCCTTCCACTCAGCAAGATAGTACCCGTTATGGCCGAACAATTAAAAATCTCCAAAATAACCGGCGCACAAACATTAGCCAGTAAGGACATTATTTTAGGTGGGCAAATGTCCAGAGAAGAGACAGGCTTGGCCAACATCAGAGAACCAAGTATTTCTTCCATTATAAAAGGCCGAAGCTATCAAATGTGTAGGGAGTAGCCTTTAACTGATATACGTCAGGGGTGGTAATCTCCGTTCCATGGGGAGAGGAAATATTACATTTTGTGTAGATGTGAGAGATTTTTTTTTTTTATTTCAAATCTTTATTGAAAAAGCATAGAAAAAACACAAGACATACAATAAATGACACATGAAATCTCGTTACATAACAAGCAGCTAGTACCTGAGATTGGTGAGTCTGTAGATGGTTCACACCCATTCCGGACATGTATGAATACAAACTCTTCACAAACGGAACAATAAGATCATTAGAACTGATCAGTAAATCAGGGCCTCATATCAGAGAACATTGACTAACTCATGGACTAGCTATACTATGTGAAGTTAAATAAACGTAAAAGGACTAAAAGACTGAAAGACTAAAATATGTCATGGTACCACGAACAGCACATCAATGTCCAGTTGCGCTAGTGTGATAGGGCGCCCTAATAGCCAGTGTCTTATTTCCTGTGTGTGTAGCCCTTTCTTCTATTTCCTTATCTTCCATTCAGGGTGGATCGAATGAAAATGCAGATCTGTCTAGGGCCTTCCATAGCCTCTTGTGAGGAGCACGCCATGGGGAGGAGTGCAAAGCTGGATTATCCGCTCCTCTTAAAAACGAGAGCCATTCCTGCCAGACCCTGAATGATACCTCAGATGCGCTCTTCCACTTACACAACACCACCTTGCAAGCTAGAGTAAGCAGGACATCTAACAACTGACGGTCATTGTCATTATGTAGGTCCTGATCCAACACTCCCAGTAGCACATAGACGAACTCTCTTTTAGACTTGAGCCTAAGAATATGATCTATGCAGTCAAACACTTTCCTCCAGAACGCTCCCAGCGCAGAGCAACCAAATAACATATGTGCTAGGTCTCCCACCTCTACATCACAATTCCAGCATATCGGACTGTCCCTCAAGTGAAGTTTATGAAGTTTTTCTGGCGTCCAGTATGTCCTATTAATGAGCATGTACTTGGTTTGGGCTAAAATCGGTGAGATCTTATTCGTTAGGGCAGCGGCATGTATCAGGCCCCAGTCAAATACTAAACCAGTAGAGTTTGGTTCAGATTCCCACTTAACTTCATTTTTCTTATGTGCCCTGCTCGGTTCAGGAAGGAGTAATTTGTAAATTTTGGAAACAAAATGACCGGATTTCAGAAAGCGCGGAACCTGGGTCTTAAGCCAAGGGTCTTCCGTGCTGAGGGAGCGAGGAGACAAAATAACTATGAGTTTCAAGAAATCATAGAAGTCCATTGGTGACAGATTGTGAATTGTCTGAAGCGAAGAAAACGGCAACGGGTGTCCCCCCTCAAATAAATCTCGCACTAGGTTAATTCCTTTCCTGGACCAACTCTTCCACTGTATGGGCTTCCCTTCCATCTTAAGTGATGGGTTATACCATAGGGATATCAAGGTAGACTTCCTCCATAGCAACCCTACTTTATGAGTTTGATCAAGCCTCAACAGTGCTCTTCTGGTGTTTAGTAAAATGTATCGGGAATGAGGCAGGTGGGAAAGGTCCATCGAGAGCAGTGCCATTAGAGGGGCATCACCAATTAGGGATTTTTCGATACCGATCCACAGCGGAGTATAGTCCGCACCCTCAGTCAACCACTGTGCCCCTTGTTTGCAGAGAAACGCCGTCTGATAGCTCCTGAAGCTAGGAAGACCCAGGCCTCCTTTACCCTTTGATAACTGAAGCTTCTTCATTGATATCCTAGGCTTCTTCCCCTGCCACAGGAACTCACCAAACAGCCTCCCCACCTTTGTCAAAAAGGCCTCCGAAAATGTCATTGGAAGCATACTCGCCAGATAGTTCACCAGTGGAGTCACCATCATCTTCAGAGTTTCCGCCCTGCCCCACCACGAAAGGAATTTCGGTGACCATCCCTCTAGCAATTTAGATATTTTTTTCAAGACCAGGCCCTCATTAACCCCCAGTGTTGTGATTAGATCCTTATCAAATTCCAGCCCTAAGTATTTAAAGCAGCCTGGTTGCCACATCAGGCCAGAGTTCCCCATAACTTCCCTGTTACCCAAGTTGTTCAACATTTTAACCTCTGTTTTATCTTTATTCAGCTTGTATCCTGACACCCTGGAGAAGTCGTCGATGGTAGTCATGAGGGCCGATATAGCCTCCTCCGCCTTTTTTGATACGATTAGGACATCGTCCGCATAAGCGGTCAGCTTTATAATACAATCACCAAATGGAATTCCAGCAATACTCTCATTAGCTCTTAAGTGGTAAAGAAATGGCTCAATGGCCAATAGGAACAGTGAGGGTGAGAGTGGACATCCCGGTCTGGTACCTTGGTGCAACTGAAACGCAGAGGAGAGTGAACCTCCAGCTCTAACTCTAGCAGTGGGACAGGAATATAGAGACATCACCATCTTCGTGAAGGATTGACCCAAGTTGAATTTAGTTAAGACCGCATTCAGATAGTTCCAGTCGACTCTATCGAAGGCCTTTTCGGCGTCAAGCGTAATTGCGACAGTGGGAGTAGATAACAGTTTTGCTTTTTCGAGCACATGAGCTAGTATTCTGGTATTATCACTTGACAATCTATGTTTTAAAAAGCCCGCCTGAGAGGCGTGTATCAGTTTGGGCAGGACCATTTGAAGTCGATTAGCTAAGATCGTGGCTAGGAGTTTACAGTCTAGGTTTATAAGCGAGATAGGTCTGTAATTCTTTGGAAGAGTTGGATCCTTCCCTTCCTTTGGAAGTACCGCAATGATGGCCTCAGACAGCGTACCCTTCACTTCACCTATAGTGCTAATTTCTTGAAATAGGTGCAATAGCGGTTGTGATATGAGTGAGGAGAAACTCTTATAAAATCTGGCTGTGAACCCATCCGGTCCGGGTGCCTTGCCGCACTTTAATGATTTAATGACTGACTCAACTTCTTGAAGCGTGATGGGGCCGTTAAGTTCATCGCGCTCCATAGTAGAAAGGGATGGAAGATTACACTCTTCCAAATAGCCAGCAATTTTTGACTCGACAACTTCTGTATTTTTGGCATAAAGCTGTTCATAGAAATTTTTAAATACCTCCGCTACCTTGACCGGATCCGAATGCGTTGCCCCTCCCTGATCCTTGATGGAATTTATCATATTTTTCTGTATTTTGAATTTGAGGTATGCAGCTAGGCTCTTCCCTGCCTTATTAGATTCACATAATTTGAATTGTTTCCTCCTATTTAGCCAGATCCCTGCTCTTTCACTCACTATTTTGTTATACTCGTATTTTTTATTGGCTAGTTTATTCAGAGTTTCTTCCTTCCTATCTAACAAGTGCTTCTTCTCTAACCCCGCAATTTCAACCTCCAACGTCTCCAGCGCTTTATTGTGGTTCTTGTTTATAGCCGATTTTATTTTAATTACGACTCCTCGTATCGTACTCTTCAATGCCTCCCATCGGGTCAGGTCTGTAGTATCTCCCCTATTATTATGCCCTAAATACTCTTTAATTGCGGTCTCTAACATTACTCTATATTGCTCCTTTTCGAGGACCTCCTCATTAAATCTCCATATTGATTGTCGGGTGGACGATTTGACGTTGGATATGGACAGGGAGATGCATGAGTGGTCGGATAAAACCCTGGGTTCTATGGATAAATCTTCTATTCTGGGTATTCCATTTTTAGTAATAAATAAATAATCAATCCTGGAGAATGAATCATGTGGAGGAGAATAAAAGGTATAGTCCCTCCCATCGGGGTTCTGCAACCTCCATGTATCTACAAACTGAAATCGGGTACACAGGTTAGTGAAGGCCTTATGAGATCTATTACACCGGAAGGAACATCTGGAGTCTCTATCTAATATGGGATCAAATGGTAAATTGAAGTCCCCTGCAAGGATGTGTATGGCTGAGTCGGGGATAGTTTCTAATTGCTTGGTCAGATCGGACCAGAATGTCAGATCACATGTATTAGGAGCATATACATTCGTAACGTAGAATTCAGTATCTTCTTTAAACAACTTAGTCGTCACCCACCGTCCTTTGGTATCAGTAGTGGAGGAAAGCAAATCAACATTAGCTTTTTTTTTGCAATCAATGTCAGGACCCCATTTTTCTTCCCTATCGCGCCTGAACCTGCGACCTCAACAAAATATTTATTCCTAAGATTATGAAACTGCTGAGCATCAAGTTTAGATTCCTGTAGCAGGACAATATCACCTCTTTGCCTACGTGCATAATCCAGCACTTTCTGGCGTTTAACGGGCTGATTAAGACCTTTGACGTTAAGAGATAGTATTTTCAGATGATTCAAACCTGTTACTCCTATAGGAGTATTAATCGTAGACAGTACCATAACCAATCAGTAGCTAACATGATGAAGCGTTAACAGCCTAACCTTGAGTGTACAAACGTAGACCCCCTTCATTCTCTCCATCGATCCCCCCACAAACACAGCATCAGTATTAGGCTTACAGGGGTAATTATCCTGAATCCGACTAAATGAGACTGACGTCGGTCGAAAAGTGACATCCGAGGCAATGCGGCAACGCATTCTATCAGGGCCATGGCGGGACAATCGGTAAAGGCACAGGCAATAAAATGACGTGGGACCAGGTGTGCATCGTACCATGACAGACGATACCCATACAAAAGGAAATAAATACAAAAAACAGACATTTAACCCCCCTCACCCCCCTCTTCCCTCCACCCTTCCCCCCCCCCACCAACCCACCCTCTCCCTCCTCCCCACCCCGAGATGAACTAGTAGACATGGTGACACGGGAAAAATGGCATCCCTCCCATGGACTTAATCCTTGTACATGTCAACAATTTAGGAGTTAATCAAACATGTAAAACATTGCATAACTTATGCATAACTTATGCTTCCTTCAAGCAGTAGCATTTGTTAAAGTAACAACCAGCGAACATAGACATAGTACACTTGGACCATCCCCAATGACGCATCCTACCTACCCCTTCCCGCAAATCCCTTTTTGAGGAGACATTAGGCTCACCTCCATAGCTACAAGTGGTTGAGGGTTCCTATCGTATATCAGCTAAAGACTGGTGATTAGCATTCAAATTGCACACATTCTATCTAATAGCACGGAAATAAATCTGGAGCGTCGTCCTTCTACTTGGGCATAACAGACCAATAACAGCACTGCAATACCTCAATATATCAACAATACGTCAGGACCCATCATTATATTACCATCAACTTAACAGTGGCACAATAGTCTGCCACGGTCCTTAAGAAACCTATTTAGAGGAGGAAGCAGAGGCCATCGACGAGGTTTCCATACGTTGTTCTACATCACCTTCCAGAATTCGCCCCAGTTTTACTGGGTCTGTGAAGACCTGTGGAGACCCTTTGATGATTACACGGAACTTTGCAGGACCCACAAAGCCGAATTGGTGGCCCAGCGATTTCAACTTTGGACGTAGGGCAAGAAAGGCTTTCCTCGTATCAACAGTTTCCTTGCTATAGTCTTGTGATATGTATACTTTATTAGATTTCCAAAGTACATGGTTGTTTTTGCGCACAAATGACAGTATTTGATCCACGTGTTGGTAACGTAAGGGCGTACAAACAATAGGCCGTGGGCCTTTTTGACCTGGTGTGATTCTGCCTGGAACTCTATGAGCTCTACCAAACTCCAGTGGGTGGCGAAAGTTAAGATTGGTTGCCTGTGAGAACCATGCCTCCAGGAATGGGACACAGGACTCGTACGCCTCTTCGGAACCCTCCGGAATTCCAAAGATCCTTAGGTTCCCTCTCCGATTTCTGTCCTCCAATTCCGACAGCTTCCTTGACATCTGTTCCGTGGAGATGTGCAGACGTTTAAGTGAGCTACATGTTGCGGCCTCAGAGTCCTCCAGCCGACTGATTCTTGACTCCGACTCTGTGAGTCTGGCATTCGTGTCTCTGATGTCCTTACGGATAGCCACAATTTCTTCTTTTGTGGCTTTCGCAATCTCCCTAACCTCTTCCAATCTATTTAGTATCATGTCCATCGTATCTGTCACATCCTTTTTGCCTTTGACAGGGGAGATCGGGTTAGGAGGTTCAGCCTTGAGTCTTTTTAGATTCTTTGTGTCTTTGTCCCCCATCTTGTGCGTTTTCGTAGAGACTGCTTGCTTGACTTGAATGCCAAACTCACGAACTTTAAGAGGGCCCAATCAGATCTAAGCCCAGTCAGCTCGCAGCAAAAAGCCTCCTACTCGGACCCACAGCCGTGCACCGACTAGATATTCACCACTGTAATCCCACCACCTGATAACAGCGCGACTGGGAAGTTAGGAAGTTGAGAGCGTAGAATGCCCCACATGTGGCTTGTACCACGTAGGAAGAGCGATGTCGACGGGCTCAGATGCAGACTCAGGCTCAGGCTCGTAACACACCACGAACACGAACACCAAACCCAACTTACAGCTCCACCTTGTTAGATTCAAACATCTTCTTCGCAGACAGCACAGATGCGCAGTGTGTTACCAGTTTTACCAGCTTCCATCGATTATAACACTTGCCTCCCACAATGCACATTTTACAGTCCAGTCTCCTACATGCGCAGCAGAAATGCACAAATGCAATATTGAATATCAGATGAACCGATGCTGTTTGTATTGACACTAGAGGGATCTGCTATTCACCGCTGTTGCCGCCGCCATTTTATAAATAAATAGGTAAGTCCATGCATCATTCCGGCTCATTACACGTGGAGCCACTCGCCATCTGCAGCATTTGTAGCATTTGCAGCATCTGTATCGCCCTGAACCCAAGAGACTTCACTCCCATTCGCACTATTGGCAGACTGATGCTGATCTCCCACCTCAGGACAGCAACTCCGGACTCCGCCGAACTCACATGAGCCTCAGAAACCGACATAAGCCCCTATCGCCGCCATTTTGATGCCTTTGTGTACCTGCGGCTCTCGGTAGCGCTCCATACGGTGAGGGTGTTTGGATTGACATGCCGGCTTGTCAGAAAACATACTACCCCTCCCGCAGTCCAAGGATGCTGCTCCCACGCCGACCTCCTCTCACAAACCCGTTTGCTCACATTCCGATAATCGCCCAGGGACCGCCGCCATTTTACCTCTCGGCGTTCCGCATGACCGGGATGGCAAACTCCGTCTTATTCAGCCCCAAACGTGACATACGAATCACTCACTCTTGTTGTGTGCCATCAGGGTCATCAGGGTCCCGTCCGTGGTCCCAGGAGGTCGTAGTAGCACCAACGCGAGCCGCCGGGTTCGGCAGGGTCCTGTGGCTGCAGGCGCCGTTCGCAGTTACCGCACGGGAACAGGCTCCAGTGCTCCCGATCAGAACTCGTCCTCAGGGTCACCTAGGTGTCTCAGAGCCAGTCCAGACGAAGGTACGACCCTCCGATCCACATATTTATACTTTTCACCGGGCATAGCAATGCTCGTGACTCCCAAAACGCTACGTGATCGCCGTCCACGGGAGGAGCACCGCGCTAAGCCGCCATCTTCTCCGGCGTCCAAACCACGCCCGCGATGTGAGAGATTTTTACCTGAAAAAAGTTGGCCAGTGTGTGCTGAATGCATGTGTACATTTACGGGTACAATGCATAGAGATATTAGTGCTGAACAGTAAAGGTGCTTGCAAGGGTGCATTAAATGAAGGACCCTGGGTTCCATTTTGGGAAGCCCAGGACTGGTGGGTGAAGACAAGAGGAGGAGAGGAATATCCTCAGACAGATTTGTGGATTGTTGCATCCCTGTGAGCTGGGAGGGACACACACTGGGCTGCCATAGTGAGGGCGATCGAATAAGCAGAGTCTGCATCCGGATCATTATTACCGCGGCAGCCCCATATGCCAGGAGGGGCTGAAGGTACCACTATGGCCTAGGATTCGGGTCGTCACCCAGACCAAAGGAGTACTGCTGTGACCAGTGGGTCAAGCCTGCACGCTGTGATACGCACGTGAGGATGCCCCAGAGTTTCACCAAGATGCCACCGAGGACATCGCAACCTCGTTGGAGCTCCGGTCGGGAGCCAGAGGTTCACACCAGCAAATGGTAAAAAATTCACCTTCTTGTGTCTGGCAAGCGGAAGCAGCTCAGATCACTGGAAACCGACCGGCAGCGACCTCATCCAGAAGAGCATACGCTACCAGGTGCTGCTGCGTCCATCGCAGACAACCCAACTTCGCCATACAGGATTCGGACTTGGCAGAACTAAAAGAGAGGGCACTTGCTGCACTGCCATATGGCCGAGTGCGTAAGACTGAAACCAGGCCTTCGGCCCCCCAGGCGGTTTGCTGCTAATGGCGCTGCAGCACCATAGACACTTTTGACTAATTCCTAAAAGAGTCAAAGGGAGAACTCTTGAGTACAGCCTAAACGTTTGCATTCCTTCAATCAATCAAAATACTTTACTTTGGCCTGTGAGGCCATGAAAGTAAAAAGCAAAAGAAATGCAGTACATACATATGAATTTAGAGAACACACTCATCCGTTGCTCGCTACAGCGCACCAGTATACATCTGGTTTGTAAAAATTCACAATGGATTTAATTGAGTCCCACGGGGTTTCCTCAACAGTCTAAAGGCTAACCTATTATCATATTACTATGTAAAGAGCTTGTGCAATATATGAGCAGCATGGTGCCGTTTGTCTTATACAAAGGATCGTTTTCCGAAAAAGTGCGTATACAATAGATGTGCAATGGCGCAGTTGTTACGATAGTCTATTACACTCGACCATCATCGTAAGCTGATTAGAGTGCATGTGCAAAAAGTGCAAAAGTTAAAAGTATTTAGATGCTCCTAAGAGTAAGTTCAATAAAATGCTTATGTGAAACCAGGCCTATCAATTCATAAAATCATCAAAATATTTCAAAAAATATAAAAACTTTAAAAAAAACGCATGACAGATAAAAATATTTTGGTAATTACCCAGGAAACTATCAATTTCGCTTTCAATGCCATACAAACTTAAACTAAAGCCTTTCCAGTGCATCTACCCCATTAAATTAATTGTTTCGCCATCTTCAGAGCCTATCAAGTCAACCTTTTATAAAGATATATGGTTATTATCTTCACTAAGTAATAATTTGAGGGTAGCATTATGGTGCATGGTTGAGGTATATGTTCCCCTTGAATATTTTAAACATGACTACTCATACTAAGTAGTGCACCATAGCCACTAAATACAAGCTGCGGCCTGGCGTCCGGGTTATAGAATTAAAGATTTTGCCCTCTCTTTTTGCTTGTAAAATAGCCAGTAGGAATCGGCTGAGCCCAAATACTAGGAGGTGGGAGTTGTCTGCTTTTAGTATTCGTAGCATTTCATTCAATTTCCAGACACTAAGGCACCTGCCTAACTGTTTTATCCACTTCCTTCTAGCAAATTTATATACTGGGCAGAAGAACAAAACGTGTGAGATATCCTCATCAACTCCCAACTGGCATAAGCTACAGTGTGACTCCCCCTCCTTCGATTGTGAAGTTGTCCATTTGGAGAGGATAGTGTTTATCTGCAAAATTCCTTGAATGCGTCCCCCAGTGAACGGGGAATAACCCTGAGCACGTTACACGAAGGTTGGGACTGGGATTTGCCGGGTAACTACTCATGCCCCGACCTGAAGAGAGGATTGTAATATTGCTTCTGAATGTTGTATCCCGCTGCATGCGTAGAATTAGAAATAAAATACTTATTTTCTTTAAAAACGGGAGTACTGGACTGGATATTGATTAACCGTGTGCGCCCTTTGCATTTTGAGTCATGAGTCGTGTTCACTGACCTGTACCTACATCCCCCTCCCCCCAAAGGTAGCCTCGACTGCTCGGCTACCACTGCAGAAAGGGTACTTGGCCCAGTTGCTCAGGACCTAGTAGGCCGGGCCGTCGGACAGCAGGAGTAAAATGCCTCAATCACTACAGTTGGGCCCAGTAACCCCTGTGGCCCTCTGAAAGGGGTTCTGTCCTTTAACCTTTTTAGGGGTGTGGGGCTATGCTAAAGCTATATGCGAACGTCACCCTCTTTTTATTCTAGCACAGAAGCAATAGTGAAAGGGCTCTCCAAGATATAAAATGGTACACAGTGCCCAGGGACTTGATATAGATGGAAAGAGTTCAAAATATTATTTAATACCACCCCATACATCCTTCCTTCAAAACTGAGGGCGAAATATAGTCAGAACCACAAAAGGTATCTTTTGGTCTACTACTCAGATCAGTTAGCGGATCCATTCTTTCTAAATTACACTCCTTTTATGGATAGAATTTGCTCACCTCTTTCAATATGCTAAGCACTTCCCTTTTCGGTGATCTGTAAAATTCTACAGATTAAAAATGACCATTCGTCCTTTTTTTTTATTTTTCTAATTTGTTGTTAAACTGGAAGAAATCCTTACGTCCTTTATATGTAACAATAAGGAGGCACAAGTGAATATAAAAGAAGTTCTTTAAATGCCAAAATCCAAAGGCAGCCTAGGACTGCTTAATTATGTGTTTTATGTGGCTTCTTATGTGTTCTTGATACAATGGTTCTCTAGGTTGGTTTCTGAATTCTTCTTTAATTCCTAATATCTTAAAAAATGATGGCACACACAGGTTGCCAGGGACCATAATGGAACTGATGGTGCCCAAAACAGTTTGGTTCAAGACACTGCAACTTTAGTGGGCAAACAAGCGACAGCTGTTGTTGCAATATAAAATTCTTACGATTCATGCTGAAACTCCCATTTGTAAATATAAACATCTACCCTCCTACTCAACAGACGGTCATTAATAGATGCAGGACATTAAGGATCTGCGCATAAGGGGACTTTTGTTTTATTTATTTTAACTGTACTAGAATTAAATCATGTATGTAGATGGACTCTATGGGTCCTTTTATAGCTGCCTGCTCATATAGGCAAATTGTTTCTATTCTTCACAAATTACCAGCAACTGAAATATTTCTGTCAGCCAATATAATAAGAGAAAGAAATATGAATAAAATGCTAAATATGCTCTATGCTTTTGGTATAAGGAATTATTAAAAAAAATATTAATTCATTGATCCAGGATCTTGTGCTAAATGGGGAAGGAGGACTCCTCCGATACTAAATAAAATGCTCCCCACAGTCAGCAACAAATGTCCTAGATGTGATAAAGGGGAATGGTTACAATATTCTTTTCACAAATATAGCTCCTATGGTGGCAAGAAGGGATGTTGTCCAGAAGTGGGACAATCTGGTCATCCAGACACTAGATAGGTGGGAAGCCAATATGGACTGGTACATGCAGACTGAAGGACATTTATATATCATCCAAGCATTCAGAAGCAATGAGACAGAAGGTGGACCGAGAGAAATGACAAACAATAAGAAGGGGTTGCCTGGGAAAATCATGACAGCAGGATTTGGAGTATTGTGTGGATGGAATCCTGAGAGAAACTCTCTAAGAAACTTGGCATATAAATTCTGTATATGCTGCCTGACGTGTGTCTGTCCAAAGGAAGGGGGGGGGTTGTTGCGTTTAATTTTTATCAGCTGATTTAAAATGCAAACTCAAATAAAACCAATTTATATAAAAAAAGAAGGGGATTGGGAAAATGTATTCTCGTCTTGTGAAGTGGTGTCCAGCCTTTGGGAAGATATCTTTTTGGCCATCACTGACAGAGTTGGGCACATTTTCAAACCAACATTAACAGCTTTGCTCGGCCTAGCAGCACCCTCTGTTTTAGATAATGAAGGTTTATATTTCATTTTTATATCTATGCTCATAGCCCATTCTAGAATAACTAAAGATTTGTAATCTTCTATAAGCCACACCGATGCAGAGAGACTGAATAAGAAAATTAGTAAAGAGGGATTTTGGAATCACGCCCATTTAAATAAAATACTAATTTATAGAAAAATATGGGGCAAGTGGGCTTATGTGAGTAGCTCCTAGTTTGATTAAGGTCTACTGTATTGGAGACACTTTTGTATGCACTGCCACTTTAGAAAAACTTTTGTTTTTTAGAGATTAACTTATACTATATGGAGTAGGGATTCTAATGTTCTATTGAGTTCTTCTTCTTATGGAGCTTGTAAAGTGCGTAGCTACTTCAAATGAAGTGTCCCAGCGCTAATGTCCAGATTCCCTCGAGCCAAGAAGGCAGCAGTTACCTCAGGGCCAGTCACATCTAAATAGTGAAGTTTTATGTATTTTTTCAGGAACACAGATTCAGACAGGGCTTGACGTACTGAAAGGGGGGAGAGAGTTTCAAGGTCTGGGCGCTAAATAACTGAAAGAGCTGCCATCAACGCACGTTCTCTTCACTTTGGGAATGCTAGCTAGCATAGCACCTGCAGATCTTGGGTTCCTAGATGGTACATAGGATATGATAAAGGATTGGAGATATGGTGGGCCTGTATTGATAAATGCCTTTTAGCAGTAGCCTAGGGCTCTAAAAGAAGGCATCTGCTTCAGCGGTAGACACTACAGCTTGGTAAGTGTGGCCCAAATATAGGCACGCTTTGGGAGATTCAACAAAAGGTGTGCTGCAGCGTTCTGTACTCGCTGGAGTCTTTTCACACAGGACAGCGACACCCAGAGGAACAGAAAATTACAATAGTCCTGCATGGACATAATCAGGGCTTGGACTACTGTTTTTTTGCCGACTCTAGCAGGAAGTGAAAGATATTTTTTAGAGTATTTAGCAGCAGGAAACATTTTCCTGCCAGGGCAGTGATTTGCTATCAAAAGAAAGCTGCTCATCAAGCCAGATGCCCACATTCTTGACTTTAGGCTTAGGAAAGGGTAGTGGACTCAGGTTATTGGGGAACCATGCAGTAGACCAGATGTTAAGCTGCATTGGATCCATACAGCGGTTTTCCCAGAGTAACTCGAGACAGTTCAAGTCCATCCACATGGCGATCTCTGCAAGGCATAGACATGGAGAGGAAGTTATATGGGAGGAATTCAGCAAGAGAGAAGGATGATAAGCAGTCATCTGCATACAAGATGATGGTAAACCCATTGCATTCGATGACCTCAGCCGGGGGGCACACATACATATTAAAGAGGGTTGGGCTTAAGGAAGTGTCCGGCAGCACTCTTAGCTGCAGAGGGAGCACCTTTGACTGAAAAGGTTTTTGGGACACCGGGAAGTTGCGCCCCTGCAGGAAGTAGTACAAAAGGGGGTGGCAACCCACCTCAGGCCTTTAGGGCAGACGCCGCAGTTCCAAAGTAATTCAATCAAGATGTTATGAGTTACTGTGTCGAAAGCAGCATGGAGATCCAGCATTACTAGTGCTGCCGAATCGAGAGTGGCCAAAATTTGACAGATTGTTTATGTAGCTAGCCACAAGGCTGACTCAGTACTGTAGGAGGGACAAAAACCTGACTGAGTCCTATGAAGCACTTTATTGGCCTCAATGAAGTTAGAAAGCTGCTTAATGACATGCTTCTCGGTGATCTTAGAGAAAAGTGGAAGCAGCAAAATGGGGCCGTAGTTTTCAGGCTTGGTGGGCTTTTTAAGGAGTAGGACCACCATGGCGTGCTTCCATTGCTTGGGAACCCGGCCTGTCGCCAGGGAGCTATTTAGTAGCTCACTTAGTATGGGGTGCACAACCTCCAGGCCCCAGTCCGAAATGGAGGGGGATGCTAGATCAAGTGGGCAGCCAGACTTCACCAAGACGTGGTGTAGGGTCAGCACCTCCAGTTCAAAGGACTTGAAGTTCAACAGCCTAGAGCTATCATCTGAGGGATCAAACTAGGTGCTTAGACAAGAAGCGTATCTGGTCTTAGCAGGAAAAAAGGCATCAATATTTGCCACTTTTTCAGAGAAAAATCGTGTTAAGGCATGACAGCCATCCTCTGATGGTGAAGTGGAGGCTGAGGTTAGAGACAGCAAGGAGAGGGACTTCACAACGGCAAAGATTTTGTGAGAAGAGTTCGGAGCAGATTCAATATTATTAGTGTAAAAGTCGCAACGAGATTGCTTATATGGCAGTGGTAGAATTAAAGAGCTGACTTATAGTCCACTTTGCAAGCTGGATCATAGGCTTTGCACCAAAGGTGCTTACAGTTCTTTCTTAATGCTAGAAGTTAATCGTTAAACCAGTCAGCCAATGGTTTTTGTCGGCGAAAACTCTGATTAACTAAGGCGGCTATTTGATCCAATGCTCCACTGATCCAGTTGTGAGTTGGCCTCATCGACACATCTATCTAGAGTGGGTCGGCAGGTGTCTAGCACTTGGCTGAATTTAGATAGGGTAACTTTGGCCCACTGACGTGCCCGTACAACATGAAAGGGAGCGTAACTTATGGGCAGCTTATCATAAGGGACAGAAAGAGAGATTGCAAGATGGTCAGACCAGGTGAGCGGAAGGGGAGGGCCAGTCACTAAAAGGGCATGGTTTGAAAAAATGAGATCAAGGCGTTGCCCAAGTCCATGTGTGGTGGTGGAAACTATTGAAAGAGCTGTAAGCCCTCCAAGTCTGCAATCAAAGCAGTAGCCAAAGAGAAGTTGGAATAATCAAAGTGTGAGTTAAGATCCCCTACCACTATAAAATTAGAGTAGACAAAAACTAGTGGAGACAGATGGTCGGCCAGAGAGGTAACTAAGTCAGAGATGGGACTGGGGTGGGGGGGGGGGGCAGTACATCAAAGACCCTGTATGTGTGTGTATGTATTTTCATTTGTAGAGCGCACTGTAACCCTACGGGCATCCTGGCGCTTAAGACAGAGCAAGGAAGCTAAACACAACTATAGGTGGACAAGACCCGCAAATTATGCTCTGGGAAAAAGCCAGGTCTTAACCCCTTCTGTGCCCGCCCCTTTCCCCGCCCTGTGCCGGCCGTTGAATTAGCGGGCAGGGTCTATGACGAGCTGGACTCGTCATGGGCACAGCGCCACCGCGGCCCATGACGAGTCCAGCTCGTCATGGGCACTGAAGGGGTTAATTAGCTTACGGAACTGCAACAGATCCTGAATCTGTCTCAGCTCTAATGGGAGACTATTCCACAGACTGGCAGCTGCAACGCTAAACGCTCGCCCCCCCATAGTAGATCTTTGTCTTTGGAATCCTGGCTAATCTGGCTACCGCAGAGCGCAAGCTGCGCGTGGGAACATACTAGCTGAACCTACGTTGCAACGGTCTAGGTCCGAGCCCATGAAGAGCTTTAAAAACTGTGAACAAAGATTTAAACAAGATTCTTTGTCGCACCGTGAGCCAGTGTAGCTCCGCTAATGCCTTAGTAGTTGATGCATTGCGAGATCTCATTAAAGCGAGCTTTGCTGCTACTGCCTGGATACGCTGGAGTCGCAGAACCAAGTAGCCAGGAGACTCAAGCAGCAAGGCATTACAGTAGTCCAGGCGAGTAAGAATAGTACATCTGACCACTGTACCTCTAACTTTAAAGGGTAGAAGTGGTAGCACCTTGCGTAAGCCTCTGATGATCATATGGCAGTTCGAGGCTACTTTATTCACATGTGACTCCAGACTAAGCTTCTCATTGAAGCTAACCCCCAGGTTACGCACTGTCTTCACAGGGACCAGAGGTGTATCCAAGGGGAGAGGCCAAAAATTAGATGGCAAAATCTTCGGCACTTTACCCACTGCACAGTGCAGAATCTCGGTTTTGGCATTATTAAATTGCAGAGCATTGTTTTTCAACCAAGACACCATTTCGGTCATACATTTGTGAAACATTATTTGAGAGTCCGCATGATCCCCCTCCAGGAATACAATCAGTTGCGTGTCTTCAGCATAATTGACCGCCCTGATGTTATTAGTTTTAATAATCTCCACCAGTGGTCGCATATATACATTAAACAAGACAGGGCTGATTGAAGGTCCCTGAGGAACACCATGTTCGTTAGGCAGAAAAACTGGATTGATACGGAGGCAGAAATACTGCCTGCCGTCTACCTGACAGATAAGAGCGAAGCCACTTCAAAGCCAAATTTGTGACTCCCACCTCCTCTAGCCTTTGCAATAGAATATCATGGTTAACCTGTGTAGGAGCGTAGGGTCTGCTTTCTATGTTCACCCCCACTTTTTGCTTTTGCTGCACTGGTTTTCGACTTAGATGTGGCTGTGGGCCTGCTAATCAGACCCACAGCCCAGCTGTTCTCTCTCTAAATTCACTATGCACTTTAGGTGCATAACCCAATTGGTAAGGATCACCCTTTTGGACCCTGTACAGTGTACCTTAGGTACCCAGGGCATAGGTGTACCCTAGGCCTACCAGGGGCTGCAGCATGTATTATGCCACCCCTGGCTGGCCTTCCATTATGACACAACTGGCTGATCACTCAGCTGGGGCAAGGTCGTGTACTCACCCCTTGCTTAGGTGTAGTATTCCTATACCTACCTTATATATAGACACATGGGTAACCTATCAGTCACTCCTATGGCAGGCCTTAACAATCCTGAAGGCAGAGTGCTTGGTAACATGTGAGATGGTGCTCTAGCATGAGCTGAGCCAGTCTGCAGCTTTCGGAACCCTGTCCTTATAGCTGTTCTATGATATCGCCTACAATATACTCTTAAAGTGCCTTATAATCCTCGCGGTTATGGTAACTATGGTTTGGCTTTATCAAAACATGTTGTGTAAGCTGTCTAACACTTTGGAATACTACCCCCACACCATTTCTGGCGGGGAGGATAGTATTCCTCCCTTCTAGAGGGAGAAGACATGTTGAAGACCTACTACCCGGTTAAAGTTAACCAGAGCACCAGCGTCACAAAATGGACGCTGCTGCCACAGACACGAGTCTGACCTCCTGCTGCTGGGAGACCTTCCAGCGAGGGAGGCTTGGACAATAGGTTTCCTGCCTTGGGAGGTGCTAGCACCACCCTAGACAGGCCTTAGTGTATTGGGGCAGGGAGGGATGAATGAAACGAGACACTGCCTGGGGCACACAAGGTGTCCCATGCATAGTCCAGTTCAAACCGGTGCTGGGGCACTCCAGCCCCAGTCCTGGCGCGAAACTGGACAAAGGGAAGGGGGTGTAACCACCCCCCTCCCTGGTCCCACCCATAGGAGGGACCTAGCAGGTAACCCAGTCCCCCAGATTAGTATAAGAGTGGGAGCTGAGTCCCTAGGACTTTAGATTATCCTGAACCTGCATCTTGAACAGAAACTCTGGACCTTCGACATTCTACTACGGAAGAAGACTGAAGAATCTCCCTTGTGGCCAAGGAGTGATCACCCTGGGCAACCAGGCACCATCCAGCGACCGCTGCTTGCTTTGCGACTGATCCTACGAGGGACGACTGCAGAGACTGACCAGCGCCGTGACTTCCAGACACCTCTGAACCAGATCCACATCTACAGCAAAGCTGAGACCCGTGGAGGCAACGAGGGACGTGGGACCGGCGACTTGGGAAAAGTGGCTAGTAACGGACTAGCGCGACTTCTGAGGCTTCCTCGAGGCTGTGCTTGGGGAATTGAGAAGTCCCAATCCCGAGCACCATCTGCAAAGAAGATCAGCTCCCCACACTTCACGTGTTCTGCGTGGGGCCCTTCTGCACCTGAGTTGCTCGACGTGTTGTCCGGTTGCTGGCCCGTTGGCTAGCGACCTCTGTGACGACGAACCTTCAATTTTGCCTTGCTGGTCCGGCTCCTCCAGACTGGCTCCCGCTCCCCTGTGAAAGGGAAGCACCCCAGACCTTCCTGGTCTGCGACAGAAGCAAGTCCTCCATCCTGCGTGGGTTGCGCTTGCCAAGGCTTGTTGAATCCTAACTCGACATCGACGCCGCCGACAGCAAGAGCCTTCGTGGGACAGCTCGCCTCCTGGTTCTGGTCGTCCTCGACGCCTCCTGGTACCCGTGGCTGCTGCGACAAGCTTCACCTGCATCTTCACGACATCGCCTGGTTCCTTCCTGGTTCCTTCCCGGCTCCTGGCTGGTGACCTAGACTCTGTCCCTTCTGCTTGCAGGTATCCTCCTTCTTGATTACATCCTTGGAATCCACCGGACACTCTTCACTGACTGCCTGTCAGCAACTTTCTTCAGGCATCCATAGGAGTCGACGACGAAACCCGACGCAAGTTCACACCTATGCACCCGCAGCCCGTGGGCTAGGTAACTTGAGTACTCCGGTGCTCACAAGGGTATTGACTATCCAAGTGTCTAGTTTCCAAGTCTCTAACTCCTAGTTCCTTCCGAAGTGTCCTAAAACTCTTAATTTCTAAATACTACTATTTCTATCGACTTTAACGCATTACGCGTGAGTGTTTCCACTCTGCACCTGAATCCCGTGGGCCTCCCACTGCCTAGCAACTGATAGGATAGTGTAGCCCCAGCGATTCCCTAGGCCTATCCTGTGTTCGTGACAGTGGTTCTTATACCACTTACTTAGTATATGGTTTGCGTGGCCCCTAGGGCCTAACTGTATTACTTACCTGTGTGACTTATGTATGCTTAAATAAGACTGTGTTGTACTTACCTCGAATCTCATAAAGAGTGCTGAGGGCGTTTTGACTAGAATAAATATATTCTATTTTTATAATATATCTGTTGTGGTGTCCTTTCATTTGGTATTCAAGGGATTATATATGGTATCACAGCTGGCTTCACATGCCATTCAGAGTTTAGCCTAAGACTGCTCTTGTCCATGCTACCACTAGGATAGCTGGTCTATAAGGTTGACTTTACAACCAATCACCATAAGGGTTGTTTGGACTGATACAAGGTGTACACTAGAACTAGTGACATCATATATCAGGCAAACTTCTCACAACCGTATCGAATGCGGCAGACAGATCTAACAGTATCAACGTTGCAGATTGACCCTTGTCCGCACGCATCCGAAGATCGTCGAACACGGTAACCAGTGCGGTCTCCGTCCCGTGCCCTGGTCGGAAGCCAAATTGATTTTCCTCCAACTTATTATTGCCCTCCAGGAACCCAGAGAGCGCCTGGCTAACCAGGCGCTCCACTATCTTTACCGGAAAAGGCAACAGGGAGATAGGTCTGTAGTTCCCATAGCAGGAGGGATCCAAAGAAGGTTTCTTCAAAAGGGGTGAGACCATCGCATCCTTCCAACAGGACGGAACCACTCCACTACTGAGTGATTGAATACATATCCGGTAGAGTTGCGGAAAAGTCTCAAAACCCAGTTCCTTCCAAAATTTCTGAGGGATAGGATCCAGCGGCGATCCAGAGCACACGTCCGTGGCCAGCCTGACGAACTCCTCCTCTGTGGGGGAGGTCCAGTGATCAAGAAAAGGCCCTGACATTGGCAGTTTTATTCCAATGTCCATGCAACAGGATGGATTAGCTAGCATTGGCTCTACCCCAACCCTAGTACCGGACAAGGAATCTGGTTGCAAACCCTCAATAATTCCTTTGATTTTATCATGAAAGAAGACTGCCAGCCCGTCACATAGCTCCTGCGAGGGAGTTACCTTGTTGCCAATACATTCCGGGTTGGTAATATCTCTCAGAATATTAAAAACACATTTCACACTGTTAGGTTCTTTTAATAGAAGGTCCGCAAAGTACGTCGCCTTAGTAGCCACTATAGCTTTTTTGTACCTGGCTAAAAGATCCTTCCAAATAATTTTATCATTATCCAATTACTGTCTACGCCACGGTCTCGCTGCAGGTTTGCACTGGGTCTTAAAACTCCTTAATTCCTCCGTGAACCATGGGGCAGAGGGATTCCCCCGTTTCCTGATCCGCTTCAGGGGAGCAAGCAGATTAATGGTGTCCAACAAATGCCTGCAAAGAGCTCCATAGTTCTCATCAACCGACTTCCCCAAATCGAAGAGGGAGTCGAGGCCAAAAAGTGGCGCTGATTGGGCTTTCCTCAATAAGGCCTTCCAATCCCTACCCAGGACACACCTTTCCTCCCGGGAGGAGGGCCTACTTCTTAGGACAGGCAACACTCGGAATTTGACCATATGATGATCAGACCAATCCACTGGTAAAATTCCGTCCATAGCCACCACATTATCCCCAGAGAATATCAAGTCTAACACATGGCCTGCAGTATGGGTAGCCTCCAAAACCAATTGCGGCAAATTTAAGTTGGCACACGATTGAATAATGTTGTTGTAAGCTGTCGCCATCTTTTCATTGGGCCAAAGGTTAAAATCTCCCAATATTAGCAGTCTGTGATGAGTAAGCGCCATATTACTGATCACATCAAGTAACTGCTAACCCGGAGACCCTAAAATTGCTACAGAGGGCTGAAAAAAGAAATGTTTCACACCCATCAATAGATAGCTCTGAGAAGGTGCAGTGTAAAGTCTGCTTGAAAATGATGGCAATCTCTCCCCCTCTACGTTTCCCTGTCAAGTTTTACAATGGCAAAATCTTGGGGAATGGCTTGTATTAAGTCAGGGGAAGAGTCCTCAATGAGCTAGGGTTCAGTCAAAAAGACTGCATCCAGCAGACACTATTCGAGAAAGTCCTAAACCTCGAGTTTATGCTTAACTAGCAAATTACAATTGATAGAGAAGAACTTGGCAGAACACCGAGGCAGGGAGGTTGTACTTACTATAGTGTTTGTGACCTGAAAGATAGAGAGTGAGAATCCGCATTTGTTACATCAGATCTCAGCATTGCGACGTCTAGTGTGACGTAGTGGGCATTGGGCAGAAGTCGCTAGGCTCAGTAGCTTTAGAGTACTGCAAAGGGCCTGAACAAAGTAACTAGGGGTCTTGGTCCCTGGAGCTGTTCGGGCACAGACGGGCTTGCCTTAAGCGCGCCCGCTGCACTGACGGGCACCGTGAACGGTAAAAAAGCCCTACTCCTAAAAGGGGGTGCGGCCATGGACGTGATGAACATCGAAACCAGTAGGGCAAAATAAAACAATCTGGAACCAAGCACTTTCCCTCCCTTCTGGAAGGCTTCCCCGCCAGGTGAGAGAACTGGCAAATAAAATGTGAAACAAACAAAATGGTGAAAAACAAAAACACATTAAAAGCAATGAGGGCAGCCTCTACCAAGATGGCTCCCTAAGAGTATGGAGCCAGGAACCTCCACACAGTAGAACTGCTATGTGGAAAGCAACAATGTATCAACAGTGATCAGCTGACAGCCTAGCGCTCCTCGTGGGAGCCGAGACCAGCACAGATGCACACAGTGCACAGTAAAATAGTCCACCTCCTAAAAGCAGGTGTGGCTATGGGCGTGACAAACACCGGAACTGGGAGGGGAAAATAAAACTAGGAGTCCAGCAGCTCTCAACCCACCTGGAAGGCTTCTGCACCAGGCAAAAGTACTGGCAAATCAAATATGAAACTAAAAATGGTGAGAAACGTACATAATAAACACATTAAAAGCAATGAGGGTAGTCTCTTCCAAGATGGCTCCCAAAGAGTCTAGAGCCAGACACCTCCACGCTGTATAACTGCTGCAAGGAAAGCAGCAATGTCTATCAACTTGCGGAAGACAGTTCAAAGTTATGTAATGTAATTTGGTACTGCCAAGACGAGCTTGTTATCAAGGGATATGAATGGACATTGTATTCCTTCTTGTACTAATATTACATTAATTGTTCTGTATACAAATGCATGATTGAATTTTGAAATATTGAATATGCCAGGGCACTTCAGAAGAATTTTTCTAGAGACCATGTGCAATATTTCAACGAGTACGATAGTATGCAGTGGGGAATCTATATTAATATTTTTAAGAGATCAATTTAGTATTTATACATTGTACTTTTTATCAATTTTTAAGACGCTGTACTGCAAGTACTAGGTGCCACAACCAGCCTCCTCATATCTAATTCTCTGGATGGGTGCCCGAAATTGGAGATACCTGCATTCAATTCTTCGATCTTAACCTGCTTTTGGCACAGTGCTCCATTATACTTCATTGGAAACAATCTACTGCCTCTACCTTACCATCCTGGGCTCGATCGTTGGCCTCTAGGGGTTGAGCGGAGAGCACACTGCTTCACAGAGAGGAACAAGCAGGCCTGACAAAATATTTTATTGCCCAGGCCTGGGATATGATTTTGGAGAAGTTCAAAGACAACACCAAAGATGATATCCAGCCACCGTGATGTACCCTTGGCACACGCAGATAATTTTGCACACATACGTATGGTACTTGTCTAGACATTTATTGGAGAGTTTGGGACACAGCATCAGTGAGATCTTGAATGGGCTCCCATACAGTAATATTGGGCTACCGTACCCTGCAATGGTGTGCCACTGGATTGGGGGCAAATAGCAGATTACTCTGATATATTAGACTGAAGGGAGGGTGGGTATGTTCCCCATGTGTAAGCATTTATTTTCTTGCTATTTTCTTCTTTTTGTTACAAACAACTGCACATGGAGAGGATTATAGTGCTGCGCTTAACGATTACACAGATACTTTACATTACGTGTGTGTGAGAGAGAGAGAAGCCATGCAGATATCAAGGGTTTGTGGTGGAAGTAGAATATTGAGTCCATGGGCAGGTGTGTTTGTTTCAAGGTGAGTAAGCCTTGACGGTGTGAGGACTGTTTGACAGAATGTTTTCAGTGGGAATATGGATTTGTTGTGCGAGCGCATAGGTATTGAATATTTGGGGATTAATTATTGGGAGTGAATAGTGCATTTTCTCAAGAATAGGCAAACCTCTATTGTGCAAATGGGAGATATACATTAAATTAAGTGCATCTTCTATTAGCTGTAAGGAACTGTTCTGTTTTGCAAAGGTAGGTGTGCGGTATATTGGTTTGAGGCATTTGCTGTGTGAATGGAGTGAGAGAGAGATTTAATGTGCAAGTATTGCACCAGGAGCAGGTTAGGTGAACTCATTAGGCGAGGGGCTGATCTTGCTTAAGGGAGAGTTTTGTAGATGAGCAACTTTATTACACTTACACCTACATTTATACAGAGATAACTTACTTATTGTAGTGAACCTTCCTATATGTGGACGGTGAATACTACAACTTGCTTCCAGCACCTGGTGTGACAGATGAAAAATTAAAACTGGTAACATACAGCCCATGCCTCCTCCCTGAACACTATTACTCATTGTCAAAATGTAAGCAAAGATACACATAGTAAATATATGGTAACATTGTATTCAGTTGAACACTGTTCCATTGTTTCCTCTGTGAGCTGGGATTGTAGTTAGGTGACTACTTCCAGTAGCGTAAAGAAGATTGAGGGCACCCCCCTGCAAGTTAGACAGAGGGGCCCAGTTCCAGATTTAATCCAGAGCTCTCAGGCCGGAGTACAGTCCTGAGGGGGGCCCCTGCAGCTCAGCACAGCCCCCCCCCCACCACCCACAGCGGGGGCCTGTGTTGCGTCCCCGACTACTTCAATAAACTGATAATCATGTAAAAGCTTTTAGATTAAGAAGCTGGAAATTTAAGCTCCTTGACTGGTATTTCTTAACTCAAGTCCATGGAATGATCCAGCTGTAGGTATAGACATCTTAGGGGAATCGGATATGCCTAGACAATCAGCACTGTCACAATCTGTTACTGGCAGCTCAAAAACATGCAATACTAACTTTCTTGTGATGCTTCATGGCTACCAAAGATCTGCTGAAGCTGGAAAATGTTTTCACCTTCACCAAGATTTAGGCAAGTCAATACTCAGTTTTTACTCTTAGTAAACATTTACACTTGCTATATAATGAATGGCATCTTAAAAATATGTACAAAAGCATACATTGAGAAGGTCTTTTATGAGGCAAACATGTTCCTATAGAAGAGGTGAAATAGTTTAGGTGCTTTGATTAGCCTATTCAAATACCTTCATTCTGACTGTCCAATAGCAGGAATTAAAAGGACTAGGCAGAAACATTAAGGAGAAGTGAAACGTTTCTCTACACTTTTGCTTCTGTGATATTCAGGTCAATAGATATGAGGACAAGACAGGAACACTTAAGAAATGGGAAATGTATTTTAACTTCCCCATTCCAAGCATTCCCAATTCTCCCCCACCAGGGAGTTCAAAAGTTGTTGAAAAAAAAAACAAGTCAGCCCCATCACTCTGAGTTATTTACATCTATTTTCTACAATTCCCAGTCCACAACGGTCAGTTCAAAGCGGAGGCCGAACTAGTCAGGCACCACAAGCAACATACCGATTTGAGTCTGGTGACCTTGGAAGCTAAGCCGTCTGCCATGCGCCTGTTCTCCTCATCCAGCATCTGCTCCACTGAGCCAGGACTCGCACCTGATAAGATGAAAAGCATTCAATGTCAAACATGCAAAGTAAAAGCTAAAAAGTATAAAATGGCACTAGAAGATGGAGTTTGGGTATGGACAGAAAAAAAAGACTGTATGAGGGAGAATATGCTTCTCATGATTGTTTCTTAAGCAGCAGGCGGTCAATCTCAATCATTAAATAAAACAATAACACCCCTTTGCTAAAGGCAATGCCCAAACGTGTTGGGAAGTGTGTTACTTGAATCTGTAGATGAAGTCACTTGAAACAAGACCATTGAAACTCTAACCTTTCTAGTAAACGTTTGGGAAAGACTACTTCAACCGCTGTGCTCCTTACTCATTCAATCAATCTTAGCCCCTTCTTTTGAACATTTTCATGCCCGCACCTTTGTACTTTGGTGCAACCTAAGGCTCTATACCACTAACCAACATAACATACAATTGCTATTACAAATAATAAAGTGTAAGGCATGAAACCTGTACGTTTTTGACATAGGATCTGGAAAAAAAGGTCTTCTTATGTCACTGTTGCACTTGCTAGCCTAAACTGATGGGGCTTTCCAGTGGGATAAGCACTTGAAGCAGTCACATGTGTGATCTGCAGCGGACTGCTGGAGTATGATAAGGGCACAAACTGAATAACCTGTTTAATAGGACCAGACTATTTGTAATGCTGCCAAACTGTAGAAGCAACCAGTACATTAAAATAAGTTTGTTTTCTTCTAATCCCAATTAGACATAAATTCTACCATATTTGGATCAGCAAGCAACCAGCCTGCCAAATCGATTCAGAGGCTGCACAAATGATTTCTACGGTTTGCTCTGAAGAGGTATTAACTCTGGTTTGCCTCTTATAACCTGGCCTGACATCCAATCCTGGCACCTTCGGTAGAGATACTGCTTGACTGTGGTATCTTAGTACATCCAAGTTTCAACAGTTGGATAACTTGCAAAGACATATTTCCTGATTAATAGTACTACATTCTGATCACAATCTAATCATCATGCAAGATTTGAAATTCATTAAGGTCAAATTTTGAATAGATCAAGGCAGCGCGCTATTCATAGATCATCAAGGCAGTATTGTTCAAATCTATGACCAGCCTTCTGCTTCAAAATGCCTCAGGGTGAGGTAGTGGCTCCAGCCTCAGAGGGTTATGGGAGCTCACTATTCAAGCTGCTCTTGGCCTAACTTCACCTCGGGTACATCTGCACTTAGTATCCAGAATCAGGCTCTTCCAACTCTCCTTTACATTCACTTGTTGGTCTGTTGTTGCAAAGCTAGGATTGGAGACCATGTTTGCCCTAGGAATTCCCGCTGCAGAACAAACTCCCCGGGGAGAGTCTAAAATACATTATTATGAATTTTCTTGAGCTTCCTGTCAAGGAATCACTGGAGGGACAGTAATTAGATTCCAGATTCTGCAATGAGACTGAAAGAGACAACATTGCAACTATTTAAAAGCATACTTAAACTGATTAGGCTAGAGGGAATGATAACAGAACTTTATGCTGTAAGGTTGTTGAATGAATTTGCAATGTCTCAAACATCACTCAAGGTTTAGTTCCAAGCTGGTTTATATCTCTCGCCTGGTGCTCCATGTGAGCTCTTGATTTTATTTGACCCTGAATGTTTTTTACTTGTGATGATAATGAAAGGATTAAGGAGGCTGTGCGCACTAACGGTAAGATATACAAAACCCCTTTTCAGTTGCAGATCCGGTCATTTGTAAAGTCACAGAGTTTGCCAACGCAAAGGACTTTTTTTTTTAAGTACTAAACCAATTTTGTGCGTCGGAAAAGCCTTTCCAACTCGCAAAATTATTTTTGCAGCCTATTCCGGTAAGAAAGTAGATTATTATGAGGTGTGAATGGGAGCCCTCACCAAGTAATAATGTCACAATGTCTATCAGGTCCAGTTACGATTGTTTCAGAAAACAAGCTTAGTCCTGGGCAGCTGTAGCATGGAGCAGTCAGACGTAAACTAAAGACGAGTGTAAAGCGTTCAGAAGTATCAAAACAGTCAATAAGTAGAGAACACATCACAATAAAAATACGACAATTAATAAAAATAAGTTGTATTATTATCTTTAAATAGACACCAAAGTTACTAAAATCTATTGAGAAAATCAGAGCGGATTAAAAAAAATATATATATATATATTGCAATCTGAAAGAGACACATTAGTGATAGATTACTTGCCTTAGAATATCCCAGGCGTCAGACTGGATCCAGAAAGTTTGTCAGCAGTACCCCTGCGCGTCGGTAGGCATTGTCATGCGGCTCCGCGTACATCGATGGCGTCGTATTCGCCGAGATGACGCCCACGTGCGCCGACATCAGTTCTTTCTTTTTCCGCGCCAGCAAGCACAGATCCGAGAGAGAGCGGTACTCCTAGTCATATTTTTGACTTGTTTTCTGAGAGACTTGTTTTTCTTGTTTGTCGAGTACTCGACTTCTGGCGCAGTAGGGACTCCCGGGTCTCAGTCCTGTTGGGACTGCCGTCGGAACATGTCAGCGGGGGACCCGCATGTCGTGCGTCTCTTCTGCTTAGGGCACGTCCATTACCCCGAGACGTGCCCCAGTTGTCGGGCCATGGCGCCGAAGACTTGCGAAAGCGTTCCTCACAGTTCTTGGAGGCCCGGCAATTGTTCCGCGCCACTCGAGGGGCCGGTCGTGGAGCCTAGACCATCGTTCGTCAGCATCGGGGTCAAGTAAGTCGAAGCTCCATACTAGGTCGAAGACGTGGCGTCGCTCTTTGCCTACCCCTCACCGGTCGCGGGACTTGGTGGAGGGGGTGGATGGTCACTCCCCAGCAGCTCCGGTGGAGCCCCCTTTGTTGCCTGCGGCCCTTCCCCAGGGCCGTACGTGACTCCGGAAGGAATACAAGTGTTCCTATTGGCCATGGGCCGTTTATTTGCCCCTTCAGGCCCTGTGGAACCGTTGGGTGGTTCTGCCCCTGTGCCGCTGCTTTTAGCCCTGGCAACGCTGGCAAGATACCCTGGGGCGCCGTTGGCTCCGGCCTCGGCCCTGCCGTTGGCTCCTGGCCTCAGACCCACAGATGGCTCTGGTCGCGGCCCTGTCGCTGGCTATGGCCTCGGCGCCTCCGGCGCCGCTGGCTCTAGCCTCGACGCTGGCTTTGGCCTCGGTGCAGCAGCTGGCTCCGGCCTTGACGCCGCCGCTGGCTCTGGCCTCGGCACTGCCGATGGCTCCGGGCCCGGCGTCGGACACGGCTCAGTTGCCTCCACGGCCGGACTGCGACTAGCTTGGACTGACCTATTGTCCACCAATTCCTTGCCCGGGAGAGGCAATTTTATCCCTTTCCCAGGCTTCCTCGTCCTTCTCAGCCTCTTACACAGTCGACGGCAAAGACTGGGAGGGATCTGGGGACCCTGTATCAGCTCAGTGCGAGGATGCGCCAAACTAGGATGCCAATGTGGATGATCTGAGCGATCTGGATTTCTCTCTACGCCCCGGTACACTGTCCCCTTCCTCCGTGGCTACGAAGCAGAATGGTACATTTTCTGTGGTGATGCGCAGGGCGGCTGAGGATCTTAACCTCAAGCTCCCTACGGTATCTCTCATGACCAATCTCCTGACAAGGAGCCGCTGCTGGCCTTTAATGATGCACTTACAGACGCACTTACAGACGTCCTCTGGGCGCCTGGTCCACACCTCCCATAGGTACTCCTATGGATAGGAGTGTGGCACAACGGCATCGCCCAGTCCCGTGCGACCCCAAGTTTCCTCACATAACACCCGACGCCGGAGAGTCTGGTTGCCCAAACCTCTGCTTCTCCCAGCGCATTCCCTTCTGCACCTTCGGATAGGGTAACAAAACAAAACAAAACAAAAAAAAAAGAAGGAGGTTAAGCGGTCTGAGAACAAGGTTTTACCTGTGCCACTTCAGGACTGCGGACAGTGCATACTGCATGCCTTTTGGCCCGCTATTTCCACTCTGTGTGGGACACAATGACGATGGTGCTACCTCAGTGTCCAACGGACGCTCGGACGGTACTCTCCCAAGCTATACCGAGGGGAGAGATGCGGCACCGTTTACTATACGTGGTGGCCTTGATACCAACGACTCCCTCGGTAGGGCAATTTCCACAACTGTGGCGCTCCACCGCTACGCCTAGCTCAGAGCCACTGGCTTCTGAGGGGATGTCCAGAATGCCTTGTTGGACATGCCCTTTGGTGGCACGCGCCTCTTTGGTGATAACCCGGATGGCACGTTGGAACGTTTTGAGGACTCCCGGGCAACGGTCCATTCCTTGGGCCTTTCAGTCAAGTGCACTCCCTCGGAGTCTGCCTTTCGTTCCTTTCCTGGCAGGGACGGGGCGTCCAAAACACGTTCCTTTCAAAGCCGCAGGTCTGCGCAGCAGCACTCTCGGCGCAGCCGCTGAAAGGGGACCCGCAGAGGTGGGTCACAGGGCCAGCGGCCGGGACAGTCCACCGCCGCCCCTGCCACCACAGCCTCCAAACCTTCCTAGTCCGGGGTTTTTCGGGCCCACCGAACACCCGTGGGCTGCACGATTTGCCATCGCCTCCCCCACTGGCGCACCATCACTTCGGACAGTGGGGTTTTGCAGATAGTCCGAAAGGGCTACTCCCTCCCACTCCGGACTGCCCCTCCGGCTGTGCCCCCTCCGTACCACCACATGTTGGTGTATCACTTGGCGCTTCTCCAGCAGGACGTTCCGGCCCTCTTGGCCGGAGTGGGCCGTGAAGCGCGTTCCGACGCAAATAGTAGTTCGTGGTTCTATATCCCACTACTTCTTGATTTAAAATAAAAGGACAACAGCCTGCGTCCTCTTTTGGGCCTCCGGTACGTCACTTACTTCCTTCGGACGAAAAAGTTCTAAAGGCTCCCGCTTTCAGTATACCGTACTCCCTTTTGGCCTTACTAGCGCCCATCGGGTGTCGCAGCAGTGATGGCGGTGGTCGCAGCTCATCTGCGCATATCAGGGGTTGCAGTCTTCCCCTATCTCGACTACTGGCTGTTGACGGCGGGCTCGCCCCGAGTAGTCTCACACCTCCAAACTACGGCCAACCTCCTGCATTTGCTAGGGTTCTCCATCCACGTGGCGAAGTCGCATCTGGCTCCCTCTCAGAAGCTCCTCTTCATTGGAGCGGTACTGGACAGCGCGATTTCGGGTTTATCTTCACGAACAGCTCGTCCGGGTCATTCAGCCTATGAATTGGGTCAGCGGCAGATCCCATTTCCTTCCCCAACCGGAGCACACAGTGGTAACAGATGTGTCCCTCCGGGGATGAGGCACCATATGGGGAGGAGGGGGGGGGGCGGAGATCAGAAACTTATGGTCTCCGGCGGAGTCCCAGCTCCATATCCATCAGTTGGAGCTTACGGCGATCCTGCTTGCACTCGAACCATTCCTTCCCTCTGTCATGAGGACAGTAGTGCAGGGGTTCTTGGACGAAACCACCGCCATGTGGTACTGCAACTAGCGAGGCGGGGTGGGGTTGTGGACCCTATGGCAGGAGGCTCTGGACGTGGCTGGACTGCCAGGGCATTCTACTGGTGGTTCAACGCTTGGCAGGTTCTGTGCACACCGGGGCGGACAAACTCAGCCGCCAGTGCATCATAGATCACGAATGGCGTCTTCACTCAAGAGGTGGCACAAGGTCTCTTTTAGCAATGGGGAGAACCTTGGTTAGATCTATTCGCCACCAAACAGAACGCGCACTGTCAGCAGTTCTGAGCGTTGGAGTTTCCAAGGCGGCACTCGCTCGGAGACGCCTTTCCGCCTATACCACTTCTATCCTGAGTGCTGAAGATCAGACGCGACCAAGTTATTTTTGTGGCACCGGACTGGGCTCGAAGAGTTTGGTATCCCGAGCTACTCAGCATGAGCGAGGATCCTCTGATCCGACTGCCTCTTCGGGAGGATCTTCTGTTGCAGCAACAGGGGACGGTCCTCCACCCGAACCTGTCCAGCCTCCACCTCCTTGCATGGAGATTCAGCAGCGACAGTTGATTCCATTTGACTTGCCTCCTGAAGTTTGTAATGCAATTCTGGCAGCCAGGCGTCCCTCACCTTAACTGTATATGCCTGCCGGTGGAACAAATTTGTGGCATGGTGCACAGCGTAAGCTGTGGATCCCCCCCTTTCTGCCCCTCTTTCTGAGGTCCTGTTGTTCCTTCTCTCTTGTCCCAGCAGGGCTCTGCCCTGGGCACTGTTAAGGGCTAACTCTCTGCTCTTTCAGCCTTTTTCAGGCTGTTGTCCACAGATTTCTCAAAGGCATAACTCACCTTTTCCCTCCCATTCCTTTTGCGATGCCTCACTGGGACTTGCACCTGGTTCTCACATACTTAATGTGTGCTCCCTTTGAGCCTCTTCATAACTGTCCTTTACGGTTATTGACTTTGACAACTGTCTTCTTGGTGGCTATCATCTCCGCTAGGCGTGTGAGTGAACTCCAGGCTCTTTCATGCAAACCTCCTTTCCTGGCGGTTCATCCGGACAAGGTTGTGCTTCGGCCACATCCCTCCTTTCTACCAAAAGGAGTCACTGCCTTTCATCTGCGGCTGTCTGTCACTCTGCCCACTTTCTTTCCGCCACCGCACCCTTCCAGAGAGGAAGAGAGGCTCCACCGTCTGGACCCAAAACGTGTGCTTTCATTCTACCTCAGCCGCACACAACCGTTCCGGGTGGATGACCAGCTCTTTGTTAGCTACGTGGGCGCCACGAAAGGTCGAGCTGTGCACAAACTGACTATCTCCCGCTGGGTTGTCCTGCGCATGAACGCCGGTTACTCTCTGGCGAAAAAGGAACCTCCGTAAGGCTGTGCGCACATTCTACCAGGGCGACAGCAGCTACTACTGCATTGGGATGCAGTGTCCCCCTGCAGAACATCTGTCAGGCAGCCACTTGGGCCTTGCTGCATACTTTCACTAAGCACTATTGCCTTGACAGCCTTGACGGTCCAGAGAGGCGGCTTCTTTGGCCGTTCAGTTCTCTGTGACTTTCTGGTGTAATCTCACTTCGCAGACCCCACCACCGGGGTTGGTATTGCTAGGGTATGTATTCTAAGGTAAGGAATCTATCACTAACATGTCTCTTTCAGATGCACAAGTTACTTACTTGTGTAACGATGTATCTGTAAGAGACATTAGTTAGTGATTGATTCCTTACCGCCCGCCCATCCTCCCCGTTCTGCGAACTGTACTCTAGGGTTCAGGTTATCCCTTTCAGGGCCCTATATCTATTGCACCAGTAGTCGGTCTCTGGCATGGCTCTGCGTTCCTGGCGCGGAAAGTCGTGTACAGAACTGACATCAGCACGCATGGGCGGTCTAAGTAACTCCCATGACGTTATCACGGCGAATAAAACGCCAGCGACATACGCGGAGCGGCACGATGATGCCTACCAATGCGCAGGGGTACTGCTGACGAAAACTTTCCGGATCCAGTCTGACGCCTGGGATTTTCTAAAGTAAGGAATCTATCACGAACTAATGTCTCTTACAGATATATCGTTACACAAGTAACAGATTTTGTGGTTTAGCGTTAGTTATAACCAGAGGGCTAAAAACGACCTAACTTTGCATTTGGACAAGCCACAACGTAAGGGGGAGGGGGCGCATCAGGGCTTTCACAGGGTCCACTCAGTCTCATGGGGGAAACTACCTGCAGAATTCAGCAGTTTTGGTGTCCATTCGGAATCCTTGTCTTTTTTCCTTTCAGTGGGTTCCTGCAATAATACAGTCCGGATGCAAAGCATACATGGTTGTTGAAGACGCTGAGGATACGGAGGCTGTGTAAGATGCTGTGATGCAGAGAGAGTCCTCTCAAGGCCCCCCTGTGGTCCATAAATGTCGGGGGTTGTCTCTGGACTCAGGACTTGATCTCTCTGGATGCACCAGGGGAATCCAGTGCAGGTCCAGTCATCACTGGCTAATTGATCCCACAACAAAAGCTGCAATTCAACAAAGATGATCCCAGTTAACCAAATTCATTTTGTAGGTGGGACAAGAGTGCAATCAGATGCCCTTCACATGTCCAACGACTTAGAAGGCACCTTGTGAGGGACAGGACTTGATCACCCAGAATGCACCTTATCACCCAGCAGTGAACAGGTAGAACTGGACTCTGGGAGGTGCAAACACCTTCATCATTTTTTTGCCCTGTGGCTATTACAGGGAGTCAGCCAACTGAATGTTGGAGTCACTTCTGTCCTGGCCCAAGTGGTCACAGCAGGCACAGTCATCTCTTTATGTGTCCCTGAAGTTTAGCAGGTGCAGTACAGTCTTTGGTGCAGCCTCTTTTTCCCGGGTCGAGGGTTCAGCAGGGTAGTCCTTCTTCCCTGTCGAGTAGTAATCTGATATCTGGGTGCCACATATGAGCTTGGGGAGGAGGGTGATGAACTAGCCAACAAGCTATCAGTTCTCCTGGGCTATCCTTCCCATCTAGTGAAAACTTCCTGGGAAGTGTGGTATCTAGCTATCCCAGAGAACACTATTCAGTCCACTACGAACATGGCCAGACCCTTCTCTCCGTGTGTAGAGCTCAGCAGCCAAACCAATAGGAGTGGCTCACTGGGGGCTACACTCCCCCGTGGAAAACCAATTTGGCAACAGGTTTTCCCTTCCCGCTAAAGATGCCAGCATGTGTGGCTGAACAAAAGGGAAGGCCTGACTAGTGCAACTTGCATTTGCTCTTCAGAGGCAGCTTCTTTGTAAATTGCCGCATGGGCTCTCACCCCCTCTGACCATACTGCCATCCCAGCAGGTGATGACACTATAATGACTAGTGCAGCGTCTTCTCCGTGCAAATGGCAGAGGACCTACCCCTCATTCTGCTGGGATACGCGGACATGAACTTTTGACTCTAATAGAGTTGTCTTTCTAGAGTGAGAGGTACCACTTTTTAGGGTGCTGTATGTGGTCTTTCACTACAATTGACCACGATTGATAGTGTAGATAGAAACTGATACTGGTCCTGAAGAATTGCCATCCAATGAACAGTTTGCCAAGAAACATGTTGACCTTTGAACGCGGTACTGTGTAAACTTTACTACAGGGGTGCACCACACTAAATTTTAATTAGGAGAGAGGCCATACTCATTAAAATTGTTCTGATTGGACCACTACCTCCTATTTTAGCCTCACCTTCCTTTGCATCTACACACACTATGCCCCTCACATGCACTGCACCTTACGGCAAGGAATAAAAGATCTCCACCAAAGAGCCCCTTCATGGGTGCCCATCGTGTATTGCAGCGCCGACCCGATGAGGAGCAGACCCAATGATGAAGCATGACACCTAGCTGGCTGGGTGTCCTAATTCTAACAAGAGGAATTCCCCTCTCTGTCTAGATACACAACCTGTCCTATTCCTTCAGGAACTTCATACCATTTTTGTGTTTAACTTTCTAAAGTTGCCTTCTGCAAAATAGTTACATTATTTCCGACTTCGGCAATATGTTGGGTTTAATGTGACTAGTCTTGCGGTACCTTGGAGTATAAATTTTGGGAGTCGCATTTAGAAGTTAGCAGTGCTGGCATAGAAATTCTGCTCATTTCCTGCCCATCTTATCAATTGGCTCCTGTTACTGTCCTTGCCAAACCGTTGCTTTTCATTTGTGAATAGGCTTAGTAGTCCCTCCTTGGTACTGCCATGTCTGCATATGTAACTTCCCAGAACGACTGGACTGTTTACTTGTGTTGTTATACGGTCTGCTTTATGAGTCGGCGAGCACTATTTTCTTTAATGAATAATTCAGGACAATGGCAGCCGCTTCTTGTATTCACAGCACGCCCACACAGCACTCGTGGGACAATGGCGGCTGCTTATTGCATATGCAGCACGCTGTGTGTGCTTTCATTTTAATAGTGGCTGCCCCCTCTAAGCACTCGCGGGACACTGTCACCCGCTTCTTGTATTTGCAGTGCACCATGCACGCTTTCATTTTAAAAATAGCCGACGCCTCACACACACAGTCACCAACTTTGGCAACGGAGGAGCAGCAGCAGCATTGCTGTTGCCAGTCTGGGTGCTGCTTTCCTCCAGCCTATGTGTTGGACGTTTTGGAGTGTGCCGAGCCAGCTCCACCGCCACTGACTACTGTTGCTGGCTTCAGTCCTGTGAGTACACAGACTTCTTTGTTCACAGGATCCTGGGTAGGGGCACTCTGCTTAGAGGTACCACTTGCCTAATTTGGGACGTGCAGAGTGCGTGTTCACTCTGTAGTGTCTGAAGAATTACTGCAAGCTTGTTTTATTTGGCAGCGCGGTACACTTTTACTGTAGCGTTCAGACGGCTTTTTAATTTTTCTATTTGGAACTTGCCCCTTTTTATATGCATTATTTTTTTTCTTGCGAGTGCGGAACGCTTTTCCTACAGCAGTTGTGCACCTTTTTTTGTCTCTGGAGAACCAGCCACCAATGGCGGCCGCATGCCTTTTTTTTTCAACAACAACCACCCTACTGAGGAGGAGCCTAGCGCGCAACCAAGATGGCCGCGTAGGTGCGAGGCTCCCGAGGACCTCCGCAACCTCCTACGTCTATCCTGATTTCATCCTGCCTCGGTTGAGGGGACAGTGTTGGTGAACCTGAGTTTAGGTGGTACCCGTTTTCCGTTTTCAAAATCGGACCTCGGGTGCCGGAGTGAGCACCGATTGAAGTTTGCGTCCTTCTCCTCGCCGGACCCCGGATTTGCGTTGGGGGGTGACCCAGTGACAAAGTGAACAACAACGGCGGGCCGGGCCTGGCGAGTCGCGTACCCCGCACTTTCGCTTTCGCACCGTCTCTGCAAGTGTGATCGCGGAGCCTTTTGTGTTGGTGTGGCCTCGCTGGGGGACCCTGCCTGCCAGCCGGCTGTGACCCACCCTGCCGATCTGGGGTGGCCGCCCCCGGAGCTCGTGGCCCTGATTGCCTGCTCTCTACGGCGTTGCTGGTGCGATTGTGGGACCAGTGGCGATGGCCACGAAACAAGATGGAGATCGGTCAAAGGCCAAGTCGACCCGGCGTGGCACCGTCCATCAGGCCAACAGCATGGACCGCCATACCCTCCAGAGGGGATCTCCCGGCGGACCGCACAAGTCCCCCGAGGGCCCTTCTGATGCCCCGGACTTGCCCACGGATCTGACTCTCCACGACGTCATGGGCGCCATTTCGGAGATGAAAGCCTCGGTGGGCCAGCGGTTCAATACCCTGGCACAGAAGATCGACGCGGTCCTTGTGGATGTCGGCCTGGTGAGGGCCGATCTTTCCAAGACCAACGACCGAGTTGATTCTTTGGCCCAAACCGCATCGGGCCTTACGACTGCGGTGGCGGCACTGCAAACGGAGGTGCGCCGGCTTACTCAGGCGAGTGCACTTATGGATCGACGCCTTGAGGATTCCGAGAGTCGGGCCCGGAGGAACAACATCCGCATCATCGGAGTACCCGAGGGACGGGAGGAAGCGGCGGCGGATCTATTTGTGGAAGACCTGATCGCTACCCATCTCCAGCCTCGGGGACTGAGTAGATTTTTTGCCGTGGAGAGGGCCCACAGAGTTCCCGGGGGAAGGCCGAAGGTCGGAGCCCCTCCGCGACCTCTCATTGCCCGGATTTTTAACTTTCGGGACAGAGACGCGATCCTGCAAGCCTCCAGTTAAGGGCCGGTTAAGCTGGAAAATATGGAGGTGAACTTTTACCCTGATTTCACCCAAGCGGTCCAGAAGCAGAGACTGAGCTTCCTGGGCGTCAAACGCCGACTTCGGGACCTGAACTTAAAATACGCCATGCTCTTCCCGGCCAAGCTGCGAGTGGAGGTGGATGGTCGCACGCACTTTTTTGATCGTCCCGAAGCGGCTGGGGACTGGCTGGACACTCTGTCTGGGGATCGTGATCGGGATGGCGGGGGGGGGGGCGGCGGGAGGAGATGGCCCACTGGATCGCGACTGAGGGTTCAATATTGGGCCTCACTCTGGACGAATACGATGCTATTTTCGATCAAGCGTCTGTCTTTGTACATTCCCCTCCCATGGAGGTTGTGTGGGGTCTAGGAGGGGTACTCTTTCCTCCTCTAGGGGGTCTAGCTAGTTTCTTCTATAGGGGCGACAGGCACACTGCAAGTTGGGGGGGCTGTCCGGGCTCATGCAGGGGTGCAGGGAGGGGGGAGTTTTGTTGGGATGGGTGGGTTGGGGTGGGTTGTTGTTTGTTTACACCACAAGGCAAACGGATCATTGTGTTATCTCTGCAGTGCTCTCTGGGGGACGAGTGATGACTTCTGTTTATGATGGGGGGTAGAGGACTGAGTTTGTTGTCCTGGAATGTTAATGGACTGGGGGACAGGATAAAGCGAGGTGTGGTCCTGCAGTTCTTGAAGCGAATCTCGCCCGATATAGTTTTTCTGCAGGAGACGCACCTCATTGGCAATTCCTTTTGCGCTATGAATCGACGGGGCTACCGCCTCGTGGCCCATTCAGGCTTCACGTCTGGTTCAAGGGGTGTGGGCATTATGGTTAAAAACTCGCTCCCGTTGGCGATTGATGAGGTGCGCCATGACGATAGGGGACGTTACACGGTTTTGGTGGGCAGAATGGAGGGCAGAGTGGTCGTTTTTGTGTCAGTATATGTCCCGCCGGGGCTGCAGACGACCGCCTTTGCGGACCTGGGGCGCCTCCTCCTTGGCCTTCCGGAGGGGATTCTAGTGGTGGGGGGGGGATTTTAATGCTGTAGTTTCCGGAACTGTGGATCGTCACCCCCCTAGGGATCTCCCCCGGGCCCAAGCGTGGTTATCTGGCCTTATGGATACCCTGGGGCTGGTGTATTGTTGGCGTTTAAAACATCCCACGCAGCTACAGTACACCTTCCATTCAGGGGCTCATGGTAGTCTCTCACGGCTAGATTATGTCCTGGTTCCGGCGGCACACGTTGGGAGGGTAGGGGAGGTGCGCCATTTGGCACGGGGTATTTCGGACCACTCTCCACTCTTGTTGCACCTTGATATTATTTCGAGGGGAGAGGGTAGGGTGGCCCCGATTAATCCCTGGTACCTGCGTGACCCCACCATTCGCGCAGAGCTGATTAAATCCCTTAAGCGCTATTTTGACGAGAATGTGGGGTCTGTGTCATCGGTGGTCTCACTGTGGGAGGCGTTTAAGACAGTACTCCGAGGAGAGGCCCTGTCCCTTATTTCCCACTCCCGGAGGCGCGAGCGGGAGGAGGTGACCCGTGTTGAAGCTGAGATAGCCGAGTTGGAGGGGGATCTAGAATGTGGGGTGACGGATGACAAATTACATGTTCTCCAACTCAAGCAAGCGGCCTATAAGGCCCTCGTCACGGAGGCGGCCAGGGGCCTCAGTAGAGAGCAACAGGGGAGACTGTATGATGTGGGTGATAAGGCTGGTAAATTGATTGCGTGGCTGGACAAAAAGGAGAGAGCGAGTCGAGTTGTCCCGTTGATTGAGAAAACGAATGGTGTGTGTGTCACTGAACCGGAGGAAATTGTCTCCTGCTTCGCGGACTATTTCCATGGGGTGTATTACCCGGTGTCTTCCCGCTCTGAAGAGGATTCCCATGCCCTGCTCAGAGATATCGCGCTGCCTTCCCTTTCGGAGGACAGAGTGTCGTTGGACGCCGCTCCAACCTCCGAAGAAATTGCCCTCGCCATACGCTCGGTCACTTCCGGCAAGGCCATGGGTCCTAATGGTCTTCCCATCGAGTTGTATAAACTGCGACCGGATACGCTGGCGCCGCATCTCCGTGCTATGTTCCTTGCGGCCCACTCGGTGGGTTCCCTCCCGCTAGACCAGCGTCTGGCTACCATCGTGGTTATCCACAAGGAGGGGAGGCCACGGGACCGGGTCACGTCCTATCGACCCATTTCGTTATTGAATGCAGAGCCCAAAATTCTCGCCAAGGTGTTGGCCAATCGGCTGGTCGGCGTAGTGTGTGACTTGGTCCACCAGGACCAGTCCGGCTTTATTCCCCATCGCAACAGCGCTTAACCTGCGGCATTTGCATGGGGTGCTCGCACGTGTCCCGTTCATACGGGAGCCGGCCATCTTGGCGTCTTTGGACGCCACTATGGCGTTTGACACACTTGAATGGCCATATATTTGGGCGACGCTCGCGAAATTTGGGTTTGGCCCAGGGTTTATTAGCTGGGTTAAATTGTTGTACTCTGGCCCACTGGCGCAGGTGGTTGTGAACGGTAGAGTGTCGGCTCCGTTTGAGTTGGGCAGGGGCACGCGGCAGGGCTGCCCGTTATCGCCGCTCCTTTTTGCGCTTGCCTTGGAGCCCCTGGCGGAGTGGCTGCGGTGGGAACCTTCTATTCGTGGTCTCCGCTGGACCCCCGAGTATGAGGACCGCGTATCTCTATACGCTGACGATATTCTCCTGTACCTGGCTTCCCCACGTAAATCACTGATAGTACTGGTTGATGTATTGTATTCATTTGGTCGTAACTTCGGCCTTGTCATCAACTGGGCTAAATCGTGCGTGTATGTTCTCTCTGGGGAGGCTCCTATCCTTCCGCGGGGCTGTCCTATCCAGATCGCCCCGCAGGGATTTAGGTACCTGGGTGTCTTCATTACCCTGGACGCGGCGGCCCGGTATGATCGGAACTTGCTTCCCCCCCTCCAGCGTCTGAAGGAGGATGTCGTGAGTTAGCGGCGTTTGCCGCTCTCGCCGCTCGGCCGGGCGGCATTGTTTAAGATGATGTCGCTACCGCGTTTCCTGTACGCGCTGCAGAATACAATGGACCTCGTCCCGGCGCGCTACTTCCGCGAGGTGGAGAGTTTGCAACGCCGCCTGTTCTGGGACGGGAGACCGCGTATCGCCCTGGCGAAGCGGACGCTCCCGTGGTATGACGGGGGGATTGCCCTCCCGGATATCAAACGGTATTATTGGGCCTCCCAGCTAGCTGCGATTAATCACGACCTATACGGGCCCGCCCTAAACCCGGCCTTTGAAATGGACAAGATGCTACTGCCGGGTGGTGACTATAATCGAGCGCTCTACTCCAGCTCGATCGACGCACGTCTGACGGGCCCCACGCGCGTCATGGTACGAGTGTGGCACGCGGCTAATGTAGCGATGGGGTGGAAGGATCGTTTGACCCGGGCGTCACCACTATACGCATCTGAGCAGTTGGGCTCCCTGTGGACCTCGAAGGGCTTCGAGAAGTGGGACATGATAGGCATCAGCAGGGTAGGGGATCTCTGGACGAGGGGGGGATTCAAAACGTTCGAGATGCTGCAGACGGAATTCCAGTTGCAGGACAGGGAGTACTTTCGGTATATGCAGATCCGTCATGCACGATGCTCCGCCTTCCCGGACGTCGCCTCCATCCCGGAGTACTCCCCTCTGGAGGATAGAGTGCTGGATGGACATGTACCGGAGAGCACGATCTCATTGATCTATAAAAAACTGATTAATGACCGCTCGGGATTGCTGACTAATCTTCGTGAGGCTTGGGTTGCCGATGGATTGGAGCTGGACGACGAGGACTGGGTCTCTGCGGTGGCCTCCCCGAAAGAGGTGGCCATACCGGCCCGCCTTCGCTTCGTCCAGCTCAAGATACTCCATAGGGTCTACATAACGGGGCCAAGGCTATTGCGTATGGGCTATGCTGTGGACGTGTTGTGTAAGCATGGGTGTGGTTCTTTGGGGACCTTTCTTCATATTTTGTGGGAATGCCCAGAGGTGGAGCGATTCTGGCGTGGTGTGCATGAGGTCCTGCGGGTGGTCACGCGTGTGTCGCTGCTGCCTGAAGCGAGGAGATGTTTGTTGAACGTGTGGGAACCAACCGACTACTCGGCGCCACAGACGTGGTGGGTGACTCTGGGATATATGGTGGCCAAGCGCGATATTGCTCAACTGTGGGGTTCCCAGAGGTCCCCGACTGTTTCGGCCTGGAAGGAAAATATGGACTGGTGCATGTTTCGGGAAAAGGTGGTGTATGTAGCGAGAGGTAAGCCTGGGACATGGGTGAAAGTATGGGGCCCCTGGAACGCCTACCGCGGGGGAATCTGTACCCCGCCGTTATTGCCTGATCCATCGCCTGCCCCGTCCCCCTAGCCGGTTTAGCTCTCCGGTACCGGGCACGAAGTCCACCCAGTCCCTGTCCTGACCTTCTCCCCCCCTTGATACTCCTGTGGATCGGTAGGGTCCCCCTTCTAGGGGAGCACATGCTGCTGTTTTCGATTGTGGGTTGCCTTGTGGTTTGATTTTTTTGTTGTTATTTATGTTTAAAAGAAACAGTTATGTGGGGTCCGGATGGTGTGGCCATCAACGCTGCTAACTCCTGTACGTTTCCCTTTGCCGCAGCATGCGTTCTACTGTGTGTATCATATGCTCCTCTTGTTTGCTAGCGGCCGGCCTGAAGGTTGTAGGCCCATCTTTGTATATTCTTTGAACTTTGTAATAAACGGTTTAAAAAAAAAAAAAAAAACAACCACCCTACTCCTGCCCTTACAATGGCCATTGGAACCGGATGAAGGCATCTCCATAGCAACTAGCAACTGCAAGCAGTCACGTTCGGAGTCAGATTTCACTTCTATAGGCAAGTTGAAATGCTTGCTGTATAAAGGGGTGTGCAAAATGCTCTTGGTACAGCTATTTTTAGGTCTCGCCTGGCGAAAGCAGCGCATGCGCTGCTCTCGCTATTGCGAGTACCGTTTGTAATCGATTCTGCCTAGGGCTTTGGTGCACGCATCTGCATGGACAAACATGGCTGTTCTTGCCATTTATCCATAGTAGACAGCATGCGCGTGTTCGTAGGGACTGTGGACAATCCCACGCCATTTTGTTGCCATAGCAACGAAAATGCCACTTCGCGTGTTTTTTTTATGTCAGTTCCCCAGGGGCACAAGCAGGCATCCACTTCTGTGTTTTTGTTCCGATCAGCTGTCCTGCAGTTCCCCCGTGGCACAAGCAGGCATCAACTTCTGCCTTTTTGCTGCGATCAGCTGTCCTGACAGAAGTGGATGCCTGCTTGTGCGCTGGGGGAACTGCAGGACAGCTGATCGACAGAAAGCATGGCCAGTAATACGAGGCATCAGTCACGTGTCAGACATGCTGGGGGACGGAGATCAGGGAGGCACGTGCTGCTAAAAGGCCATAATGCCGGTGCTTAGTTGGGCATGTGACAAGCTAAGTACAATGAGAGACTTCCTGTTCCTGAGCAGACTCGGTCACATGCCAGGCACAGGCTGGCACACCCGGAAACGCTGCTGGCTGTGGAGACAGTTAACGTCAAGGCAGCTTATGTTGGTGCAGGGCACAGCAGAGCCGGCCAGATGCCGGGCATTGGGTGTCACATTATGAATGGCTTCTAGGTAGGAGTAAAGTAAATCTGTGACCGACATTGCACACATGGTTGACTCCTGACCTGCACTCTGACAAGTTAGAGCAACATCGCTCTAGCAGCTAACACATATGTGATCTCGGCATTCCTAGGCACACCAGGTGAGTTTTGCAACTAGCACAAAATATGGAAAACATTCCATGTAAGGAAGGTCCTGTCGAGCGAAGTGCATCCCGTGTCCTGCAATCAATCACACATAACACGTTCTAAGATAGCTTAGTGCGTTAATGTATCTGCTGAACAGAACAGCGTGTTTTCGAAAAGTCCAAGCAAGTTTCACTGTCACAAATGATTATGTTTAACTTGGGTAATAATGGAAGTTTCCTGTTCACGTGGCGAAAGATGATTCAGCTTTTGGTCTGTGTTTTAGTAATTGACGATATTTTATTAGTATATGATGTGTTGTCTCAACGCCAAGAGCAGTTGCATTAGATAGCACATTATCGCTGTAAGATCACACGATAGGCGAACATGACTTTGACAATGAGGCTTTGCTACTTTTCGCTTCCGGCGGTAATCTACACCAGGAAGTTACAACAAGCCGTGTTCACGGCTCCTACCAAGGCCCAAGGAGGGAAGTGCGTGGTTTACCGAGGGCCTGGAATACAAGGCGGTGGCCCAGTTTGAGTTAATCAGTTGTGAAACGCCTCGGTAGGGAGTGGGGTTGGGCAGCCCATGCACAATCTTGGCTTCATCAGCGAAGGCAGGAGTCTTGAGTCCCACACCCCAAATCCCTAAGCAAAGCGCTCAGCCCTTCAAACCAGGCCACACGGCAATTTAGCGTTGTTCACGAGTCGATACTCCAAATGCCCCTCAGTTGAAGGGAGGGAGCCTCATGCATTTGCTACCTTAGTAGTCAAAAAACAGTTTCCTGGGGAGTCCCAAGGGACAGCAAGTTGAGTTGTCCATTATGAGTGACTCGTCACATTTGGGCACTTGTAATCTGACTTTAGAACATAAATTACCTTTTTGGTGCTTTTTAATCTATTCGATGGGCTTAATTTCTTCTTCAATTGGACCGTGACCCGTGACCCGTGCACAGAAAGTCAAGATTCTGGATTGCTGTACTTGATGAAGTTTTAATCGTGGGACCCCAGACCACTTTTATCTAAACATCAACTCTCTGACCCAAAGAAGCAAGTGATTATGCAACTGCTTCCGTTTGACTTACTGTACTGGTTTTTATTGGGATTTCCTCTTTATCGGCTGCTGAAAAGCGTACCGCTGGATGTAGTTAGGAAGTACTGGCCAATATTTCATTCAGCAAGCCACAAATTTGGATGTCCATCTTGAAGTCCGTCTGTGCCCAAGGGACCACGTGTAGGGCGCCTGATGAAAACAACACTGGCTTCTGGTGGAAGCAGGACCAGCATGCAAATGTCATTGTCTGACCTTTAAATATTGATCAAGCTGTGCCCCGTATTACACCAAGATTAATCAAGACGTGCTCCGTATTGCACCAACATTCTCCTGGCCCGCGGTTGCGCGCTGACTGATATCCATCTCCCCGCACCGGCAGGGCCTCACGTGTCAGTGTGAGGGATGGAACTCAGACACTAACTTGATTTATTCCAATTCCTCCAATGTCATTATGTGTGATCTTAGGCAGATGGTATTAGCTTCATTTGCCTCTTAACGGGGATTGCCTGAGCAGAAGACACCTGAGATTTCTACTCTTAAAAGGGAATAAAGATACGTCCGCCACCTCAAAGTGAGCCACATGTTTTGGCATGGCGGGCAATGATGACCCTTAGTCTCTGGCAAGCCCTGAATATCAGTTTATTTTGGGTGCTGGCGACATGACGAGCAGTTAATATAGCCCCTCGAAGGGCAAATAATCTTTGAGAGGAGGGGCCAATGTTATTTGTTGCTTGGCTACAACACCAAAAATTGAAGTGAAAATAAATAGTGCAGCTATATTTAGACAGTTATCAGACGGGAGTCTGGCAGGGGCCTAGCCAAGAAATGCACGCGAACTGCGCCGATACGGGCGACCCCGCGAGTGTCTGGGGCAGTGTGGGGACAGGACTTGGTCTCGGTGCCCGTGACCACCCTCCAGGCAGGAACAGCGCCACCCAGAAGCCGATGGCCAGTTTTTAAGCGCGCCGTGCCCGCTAGACTGCTCACTCTCCACTGCTCACTCTCCACTGCTCACTCTCCACTGCTCACTCTCCACTGCTCACTCTCCACTGCTCACTCTCCACTGCTCACTCTCCACTGCTCACTCTCCACTGCTCACTCTCCACTGCTCACTCTCCACTGCTCACTCTCCACTGCTCACTCTCCACTGCTCACTCTCTACCTCTCCACGCGCACACACATATACACACACATTTATATATGTGTATATACATATATATATTCACTGAAAAAACCATAGGTTTCACACATGTTATAGTTAGCTGGACATTTTACTGATAAAAAACCAATGAAATTCCCCCGTTATAGTTACTGTAGGCAACTATAACTCACGCGACCGCAATCCTCTGCTGATGCTAATACTGTATTTAGACACTTATTTGCCCATGTCTTCTTCCATTAAATTTTAGCTATACATATATTACAAATATTTTTTTTTCATAAAGACACATATGTCATCAGCAGAGGATTACGGTCGCGTGAGTTATAGTTGCCTACAGTAACTATAACGGGGGAATTTCATTGGTTTTTTATCAGTAAAATGTCCAGCTAACTATAACATGTGTGAAACCTATGGTTTTTTCAGTGAATTTGTACGGTTTTTTAAATGCTAAGTTACTTTACGCCATTTGTGGCGTGCGCGCCCACTTAACGCATTTCGTTCCATGCGCGCACGGTGCGCTTCGCGCACCGTGCGCGCACAGTGAGCACGCGGTGCGCTTCGCGCACCGCGTGCCCACATTACGCTAGATGGGCCATGAACGCACGATGCGCTTCGCGCACCGTGCGCACATGGAGGACATATGAAGAGCAAAGTCTTAAATCTGCTTTTCATTTTTTTTTTTTTTTTACCGTACGCTTACCGTAAGCTTACGGTACGCGTACCCCGTGATTTTTTTTAAAATCAATAAATGTTTTTTTTGTACTTTTCTGTCCTTCTTTGACCCCCTTACAAATGTTAGGGGGTCTGTAACTCTCCTCATTGCCCCCTTTCCTTGTTTTCACTCTTTTTTTTTCAGAGTGAAACACAGAAAATGGCGGCCGCCGCTTCCTGGTTTCGGCCGATTCGAATGTTTACTAAGATCTAAGAGCCAATCAGAATCGCGCTCGCGCACGCCACCGTACGCTTACCGTAAGCGTACGGTAAGCGTACCGTAAGCGGGCTCAGATATATATATTGATTTAAAGGCTATTTTCTCAGAATCTACTGAACAGATTTACACCAAACCTACAAAAGGCACTTCCTTGACCTAGGGACTACCTCTCTGCCAAATTTTGAGTAATTCTGTTCAGCCGTTCGGGCTGTAGCTCGTTCTAAAGGTCCTATGGAAAAATGCATGGGAAAAACGCGTTTTGGGACCCCCCTTTTATCTCAGCCCCCGCTTGACGGATCCCCCCGAGACTTTCAGGGTAGGAGCGGAGCGTAGCGCCCCACCTATTTTGAGAAATTCGCGAGGATTCGTCGACCGGCGCCAAAGTTATTCAAAATAGAATGTTGAGGTTTTCCTATGGAAACGTGGTCCTAACTATAACTACCTACTGGCGACCGCCAGTAGGTAATATATATATATATATATATATATATATATATATATATATATATATATATATATACATATATATATATACATATATATACACACACACACACACATCTGCATAGCTATATAAATACAAATATAAATGCATGCATACATATACATATATGCATACATACGCATGTTATGTACATGAAAGTTTGAAAAACTAAAAAAAGCAAAGCTAAAAAGCCAGCTAATTACAAACAGAATTGGTTTAAATTTAAACTAGGGCGAGACCTATTGCATTTTCAATGCTTGTTTTAACAGTATTCAGTCTGGCACGTTTCTTCACTAGCAGCTTTCTTTGTCCTATTTTTTGATGCAGTACAGTGCAACCAACTGGTAAAAGCGCATTATAATCATCACATTCATGTCGTTGACAGTGTGTTAATGAGGTCACACTTTCGTCAGGCCACAACCTGTGATCTACACTTTTGACTTCTACATGAAGACACTTAAGAGAGACAGTTCCTGTTTTTTTTTTAAAGATCCAAGGCTAAAAGGCATTTGCTGCTAATAGTGAAAAGCAGACATTTTTTCAATACATTTTGCATGAACAATGTGAAATGAGGCTTGTATGTCTGACCGTTACCAGCCCCTTTAAAGCGGCCACCGCTAAAAGTAATGTTTTCCCCAGACACTGGACTTGACGGGGAGATTTCCACTGGAGCAATGGCAATAGAGGGTGACATTTTGCAGCTGGTCAGTGCACCACGATGCAATTTTGGTTAAGAACTCTAGAAAATCATTCAATACGATAACTTCTGATCCCAGGCTGTCCACACGAGGGTAAGAGGATTTTGTACCAGCGTTGTGGTCTTGGGCGTTCCCGTTTGCATAAAAAAGCATAAGGTAGCTATGCCATTGTTCAGAAAGTAATTCCTCTCCAACGTGAACTAGAGTGCCAGCTGTACAGGTCTTGGCAAAGTGGCGTCGTTTGTTTTTATGTTTGAGATTCTGTTAGGTGTGGAGCGTGCCAGCTCATGGAGGTTTGCCTCCTCCCAAGGCCACACTGTAAATCTTATAAATGTGTGGGAGTGCAATGTGTTGTAGAAAAGTTCATGGGCCTGTTTTGGGCCAGCCTGAGAAACGGTTTGTGATCCTGGCATGAATGTCTGAATGACAAACATTTGAGTCTTCTTTCTTTTCATCTAATATCCGACGCAACACCTTTGCGAGTCATGCTGTATTCAGATATGTCCTTTGTAGGAGAGTAGGGTCTGCTTTCTATGTTCACCCCCACTTTTTGCTTTTGCTTTACTGGTTTTCGACTTAGATGTGGCTGTGGGCCTGCTAATCAGACCCACAGCCCTGCTGTTCTCTCTCTAAATTAATACTATGTACTTTAGGTGCATAACCCATTTGGATAGGATCACCTTATTGGCCCCTGTACAGTGTACCCTAGGTACCCAGGGCATAGGTGTACCCTAGGCCTACCAGGGGCTGCAGCATGTATTGTGCCACCCCTGGCCTGGCCTTCCATTTTGACACAACTGGCTGATCACTCAGCTGGGGCAAGGTCGTGTAATCACCCCTTGCTTAGGTGTAGTATTCCTATACCTAACTTACATATAGACACATGTGTACCTATCAGTCACTCCTATGGCAGGCCTTAACAATCCTGGAGGCAGAGTGCTTGGTAACATGTGAGATGGTGCTCTAGCATGAGCTGAGCCTGTCTGCAGCTTTCGGAACCTTGTCCTTATAGCTGTTCTATGATATAGCCTACCATATACTCTTAAAGTGCCTTATAATCTTAGACGGTTATGGTAACTATGGTTTGGCTTTATCGAAACATGTCGTGTAAGGTGTCTAACACTGTGGAGTAATACCCCCATGCCATTTCTGGACATGAGAATATTATTCCCCCCTTCTAGAGGGAAAGACATGTTAAAATCATACTTCAAGCTAAGAGCGCCCGGACGGAGGCGCGGCGGGTGTTCCCCGCCTAGCAGCGGCCGCCTGTGATCCTGGTCGGTGGTCCCCTCCCCCGCTGGGGTGAGATTGGAGAATAGGCCCGCGGAACGGCAAATGCTGTGAAGGAGGTCGCCATCTTGGGCCCGCGCCGAGAGAGCCCCCGTGGTGGTTGAGGGCTGCGAGCTGTGGCCCCCGCGTGCAGCAGAGCTGATCTGGGAGGGCCTGGGAGTCGCCGGGCCGCGGCGCTCGTCGAGGAGCTGCGGGGTGAGTGGTTCGCCCCGGTGGCTGGGATTTTGGGCTTCCCGCCCCCCCCCCCCCCCCATCCCACTGACTTCTGCCCACTTGGGGGTTCGGCGGTGCTGTCGGCCCGCGTGGGGGTGGCCGGGAGGCCCGTAGCGTTTCAGGGATTGCCTCAAGCCGTATCTGGCCTGTCCCTCGGAACTATACATTGGACCCGGCGTGGGCTCTGGTGGCGCCTGGTGCCCGAGCGGCGTGGCGACACAGGGATCAGCGTGGTGACTCTGGGGTGCCCCGTGAGCCTTGGAGTGGCTGCGTGACGAGGAGGGGGCAGCGGGATCCGTGCTGACCGGTGCCACTTGGCTGGGGCCCCCATAAGGCTGCTTCGGCAGTTACATTGAGCTGCAAGGCCCGGACTTGGTTTGAGGGGCGAGGGACTGTGGGGGGACGCCTTCCACACCATGACGAGAGATAAACCTGGCGGAGGGTCTTCCAAACAGAGCACGCTGGAGAAATACACCTGCCCCGGGGGCTCGGCCGGGGCGGGGGCTGGAGCCCCGGGTGCCGTCCCAGACACTGCGGCCATCCTGGCGGCCATCACCCAGTCCAGAGATGCCCTAGACGCCAAGATAGGAGAGGTGGGCTCCGATGTCATGCTGTTGCGCCAGGACCTGCGTAATGCCGTGGCACGTATCACCGAGGCCGAGACCCGGGTCTCCGGGGTAGAAGACGTGGTGACTACCCTGCAACAACGAGTAGCGGCCCTGGAGACTTCTCAGAGGGGCCTGGCATCTAGGGTCGAGGACGCAGAAGGTCGGGCCCGACGCAACAACTTACGCTTCATTGGCTTTCCAGAGGGTTGCGAGTCTGGCAATAGGGAGGACTTTCTCACGCGGTGGCTGGAGGGTTGGCTACCCGCCGGCTCCCTGTCCACCTGCTTCGTGGTGGAGAGGGCGCACAGAGCCCTGATGCAGAAGCCCCCTCCGGGAGCCAGGCCGCGACCGGTGATAGCGAAACTGCTCAATTATCATGATAGGGACGTGATCCTTAAACAAGCCAGAGCCCACGAACCCTTGCAATTTAATAATGCCCGCATCCTTATATTCCCGGACTACACTAAACAAACTCAGCAACTGCGGCAGTCTTTCCTCGCGGCCAAGGCCCGTCTGCGGGAACTCAGGCTTCCTTATGCTTTGCTGTACCCGGCCCGCCTGCGGGTCGCCTACCGCTCCCGCACGCTCTTCTTTGACACTCCGGAGGAGGCGTTCACCTGGATGGATGAGACTGTGCGACTGCGTCCTCATTCTCCACCGGGAAAGGATTCTGACTCTTCCGCAAGTGGGGTGGCCCGGGGTGGACCGGGCGGCCGGGGAAAGAGGTCTCGCCGCTCGAGGTCCAGACGGCGGTCCAGGTCTGGGGGGGCCGGCGCTGGAACAGGAGGCGCCAGTGGATTGATCCCCGTTCACATATAGGATTCTGTCTTCGACAGTTGTATACGCTGTGGCCAGGGGAGCCTTGCTTGGGCTGCCATCCCGTTTGGGTTGCCCAAGGGGGATGGAGACTGAAGGTTAATGGACTGTAAGTTGGGGATCCATTGGTGGGCGTGGGGTGGTACCCCCTGTTGGGGTCTGCTGGCACTGCCTGCCGCGACAGGTACTTCACTGTTCTTGAGGTACGGGGCGGGGGAGGGGGGTGTAGGGGTTGTGTTGGGGATTGTTGCTGTTTTCGTATCGCACTGTCTTATCGGGGGTTGGGGTTGCACCGTGGGGCGGATCCTAGACAGCTGGGATTCGGTTGGTCTCTGATGGTTTGCCATGGCCGTAGACACGGGTAGAGTGCTGGGTCCCGTGGGGTCCCTGCGTATCGTGAGCTGGAATATTAGAGGTGCGCTGGACAAGATTAAGCGTGGCGCTCTTCTTAAACAGGCCAAGCGAGCTGGGGCGGATATCCTGATGCTCCAGGAGACACACCTTATGGGGACGAAGGCGCTGTGCTTTCAAAGGTTTGGTTATGTGCAGGTGTTCCATGCGGGCTTTGTGCGGGGTTCCCGAGGCGTGGCCGTGCTGGTCCATAGGCGAGTTCCATACCAGCATGTTAAAGCGTGGACTGATACGCAGGGAAGGTATATTTTTGTACAAGGGGAATTGTGGGGGGCCCCTGTGATCTTTGGTAGCGTGTACGCCCCACCGCCGCTATCCTGGAGTTTTGTTGAAAGGCTTCTGATTGTATGGGCGGATATACCGAAGGGATTAGCGGTGGTTGGAGGTGACTGGAATGATGTACCGGATCTGGCTCTTGACAGACGGAGGCCCGATGGCGCCCCGGCCGGGGGCGGCTCGACCAAACTCCACTCTCTTATGATGGGTCAGGAATGGGATGACCCGTGGCGCAGGTTGCATGGCGGGTCCCCGGGCTTTACTTATCTTTCGGCGGTCCATGACTCCCTCTCCCGTATTGACTGTATCTTTGTGTCTCGGGACGACGCAGGCAGGGTAGTGGCGGCGGACATACTCCCCCGAGGGCTTTCGGACCACTCGGCAGTAGCGGTGACGCTGCATGTCGGCCCCAAACAAGGTCCCTTCCGTTGGCGTCTTTCTGTTTGGAACCTCCAACAAGCGCAATATAGGGCGCATATGGGGGACGCGGTAGAGCAGTATCTGCAGCGCAATTTGGGGACGGTGTCGACGGCGGCGTCCCTGTGGGAGGCAATGAAGCCCACGCTCCGCGGGGTTGATATTTCCTACTGTGCCTCGGCACGTAGGGCCCGTAGGGACACGCTCGTGCGGGCGGAGGCGAAGATTTTGGACCTGGAGGCGCGCAGTGGAGGCCCGGAGGGACGACAGGCCCGCCGTCAGCTGCTGCAGGCGCAGCGGGAGCTCTCCTCTCTTTTGCTGGATGAGGCCCGGCAGGCGTGGTTGGCGACCCGCAGCAGAATTTACCAGTGGGGGGACAAATCCAGTAAACTCCTGCATAGATTGTGCCAGGGGGCGACACGGCCCCTTGTTCTCCCGGGGGTGGCGGGACCTGGGGGATTGCCGTTATCAGACCCGCTGGCTATTGCTGAGAGCTTCGCGGACTACTATGCGGAGCTCTATGCGCCACGAGAATGTTTGCCGGCTGAGGCTATTGACCGGTTCTTGGATGATCTTCCACCTAAGATTTTGACAGATGACGCGAGCGCGGAGCTCGACCGTCCGTTCACTGCGGACGAATTAACTTCCGCTCTTCAGGAGTTGCAGTCTGGTAAGGCACCGGGTCCTAACGGATTCCCAAATGAGTTTTTTAAAAGATACTTCCAACAGCTGGGCCCTCACTTTTGCAGAGTGGTGGAGGAGGCCAGGGAGGCGGGCAGCCTGCCCAGGGATTGGCGACATGCGGAGGTTGTGGTATTTCATAAACCCGGCCGACCCCCTGAGCATCATGCCTCTTATCGCCCCATTTCCCTTCTCAACGTGGAGGCCAAGGTCCTGGCAAAAGCACTTGCTAATCGTCTCCGTCCTCACATCTCGTCTCTTATACACCCCGACCAGGCCGGCTTTATGCCTCAGCGGGCGACCCGCCATAATATACGCAGGGCGCATGTGGCCATAGGTGCTGTGGGTCGTGTGGGGGTCCATGCGGCATTATTACTGGCGGATATGGATCGGGCATTCGACTCCTTAAGCTGGACGTATCTGTTTGCCCTCCTGCGCCGACTGAACCTAGGGCCTCGTTTTCTCTCCTACGTGTCTCTACTTTACACAGACATTACCGCATCCGTGAGAGTGGCGGGCTCTGTCTCCGCTGTCTTCCCTCTTGGTCGTGGCACTAGACAGGGGTGTCCTCTGTCACCCTATTTGTTCGCTCTGGCGATGGAGCCCCTGGCGGCGTGGGTGCGGGTTGACGCGCAAGTATCGGGGTTTGAGTGGGCGGATGGCCTGTCAGATCGTATTGCCCTCTACGCCGACGATGTGTTATTCTTTCTTACACAACTAGATAGGACTGACCCGCGGTTGCTACGCATTATGCAGGTGTTCGGGGAGACTACGGGCCTGCGTATGAATGAGCGCAAATCTACTCTTTGGGTCCTGGGGAGCGGGGCGGGTCCGGGTGCTTGGGCGTCTGCGGTTCAGGTGGCGAGTGGAGGGTTGAAATACTTGGGAGTACTCCTGTCCGACGTTCGGTTGACCTCGTGGGAGGGCAATCTGGTGCCTGTGTGGAACAGAGTGCGGGAGGATGTTCGTGTTTGGTCTCACATGCCCCTCTCCATATATGGCCGCTCGGCCATCTTCAAAATGGTGGCCCTGCCTCGGTTGCTTTACCAACTGCAGAATCATCCCTATCCTATTCCCGGGGGCTGGTTCCGCCAAGTCAACGCAGTACTGGGTCAGTTCCTTTGGGGTGGAGGGGTAGTGCGGGTGGCGCTGCGTACATGTTTTAAGTCAACATATTGTGGGGGACTTGCCACCTCAGATATTCTCTCCTACTATATGGCATCCCACCTGCTGGTCCTGAATGAATGGTGGTATGGCGACAGGTCGGATCCGGCATATAGCCTTGAACGCCGCCTAATGGGTGATCACTCGCTCCACACCCTCCTCTATTCCGCTCCGCTGCGACGGCTACTACCTAGTGTGACGCAACTGGTCTTTCAGATTTGGAGGCAGGCGCTGCGGAGGACGGGGTGGTGGAATCGCCTTACGGGGGAGACTCCGCTCTGGGGAAATGGGGGTCTGCCGCAGCTGGCGGCCCTCCCCGGTTTTCGGGACTGGGATGCGATAGGGATTTCCACCCTGGGTGACGTTATGAAGGGGCCCATTCTGAAATCCTTCCAGGAGCTTCAGAAGGACTTTCAAATGCCGCGTACCCAATTCTTTAAATACCTGCAGTTCCGACATGCTCTTTCCCCAAGTCTGGTGGGGCTTGAGGTGTTGGACGATTTTAGTCCAATTGAGGCGAAGGTGTTCATGGGGGACCTACGAGACCACAAGATTTCGAGAATATATCAGTCCCTGGTAACTCACTGCTCCCCGTCGTTGCAGCACCTCCGAGAGGTTTGGGAGGGGGATGTGGGTCAGCTGGAGGAGGAGGACTGGACAGAGGCTCTGGCCTCGCCACGCGGGGCGGCTGTTGCTGTGAGCCTTCGGCTCATCCAGTTTAAGTATTTGCACAGAGTCTATTTCACTCGAGTTAGGCTGTATAAGGCGGGCCTGGTGGCCTCTCCGCATTGCCTCCGCTGCCTGACTGCTGAGGGGACGCTGCTCCACACGATATGGGACTGTCCTGTGTTAACTAGGTTCTGGCGGGGGGTCTTGACCTGTCTGTCGGAAGTGCTGGGGTGGGATCTCCCACGGTCCCCCAAACTGGTGCTCTTGCATGTGATGGAGGATATAGGGGGCAATGTCTATAAGCGCCATCTGATGCTCCTGGGTTTTACGCTAGCTAAAAGGGATATAGCGAGGGCGTGGAAGGCGCCAGTTGCACCGTCCATATCTGTCTGGAAGACCGGTCTCGATTTTTGTATGGGATTGGAGGCCCCCATCTATGTGGCGCGGGGCTGCCCCCGTAAACATTATAAAATATGGAAGCGCTGGGCAGACTACAGGGGACTAGATTTAGAGCCCATGTTGGAGGAATAGTTGGGTGGGGGGTGGACCGTCTCCTTCCAGCCCTACAGAGGCATGGCACACTGGAGTGCCGGGCGCAGCCGAGCTTGGGGGGTATGGGTCATGGACGGCACAAAATAGTGGTTGAGCATAGATCTGCTGCCTTGACTGGATGGACAGTGCGATGGGTGGGGGAGGGGGGTGGGGGGTGGTGTTATGTTTTTTTAAGGGAGGGGACTGCATTGGTTCTGCATGTCTCTTTTGTAATTTACACACGATATCTCATGAGGAAAATGTCAAAGCTGGTATGTTGTCTTCTGATATGGCTGAAGTCTCTGGGTCACGGAGCTTCGCATGACGTGTCTTTGACGAATAAAATTTGTTTACAAAAAAAAAAATCATACTTCAACTGTTAGCCTCTGACCAAAGCCTCAGCATCACAAAATGGATGCTGCTGCCACGACACAAGTCTGACCTCCTGCAGCTGGGAATGATCCCAGCCAGGGAGGCCTGGACAATAGGTTTCCTGCTTGGGGAGGTGCTAGCACCTCCCCAGACAGCCTTTAGTGTATTGGGGCAGGGTGGGCTGAAAGGAATGAGTCATGCCTGGGGCACACAAGGTGTTCCTTGCATAGTCCAGTTCAAACCGGCGCTGGGGCACTCCAGCCCCAGCTCTGGCGCGAAACTGGACAAAGGGAAGTGGGTGTAACCACCCCCTCCCAGGTCCCACCCATAAGGCGTGACCTAGCAGGTATCCCAGCCCCCCAGATTAGTATAAGAGTGGGAGTTGGGCCTCAAGACTTTAGATTATCCTGAACCTGCAAAACTGAACAGAAACTCTGGACCTTCGACATTCGACGAAAGAAGAAGACTGAAGAATCTCCCTTGTAGCCAAGGAGTGGCTACCCTGTGCAAACAGGCACCATCAAGAGACTACCCTTTGCTTTGCCCACGTTCTACGAGGAACCGACTGCAGAGCCTGACCAGAGCCTTGACTTCCAGACTTCTCCGACCCTGATCCACATCTACAGCAGAGCTGAGATCCGTGGAGGCGACGAGCGACGTGGGACCGGCTACCTGGGAAAAGTGGCTAGTAACTTAAAGCGCAGCTTCTGAGGTACCCTCGAAGTTGTGCACCGGGGATTGAGAAGCCCCAACCCCAAGCACCATCTGCACCGAAGATCAGCCCCCCACACTCCACGAGTCCTGCGTGGGGCCCTTCTGCATTTTCCTGCTTGCCGCGTCTGTCTGGTTGCTTGCCCGCTGGCTAGTGGCCTTTGTGACGACGCACCCTGAAATCTTCTGCGCTGGTTTGGCTCCTCCAGACTGGCTCCCGCTTCTCTGCAAAGAAGAAGCACCCCAGACCTTCCTGGTCTGCACCAGAAGCAAGTCCTTCGTTCTTCGTGGGTTCCGCTTGCCAAGGCTTGGTGAGTCCTAGTCCAACTTCGACGCCGCCGACAGCAAGAGCCTTCGTGGGACAGCTCGCCTCCTGGTCCTGGTCGTCCTCGACGCTTCCTGGTCCTCCTGGCTGCAGCGACAAGCTTCACCTTCACCTGCAATCTTCACGGCATCACCTGGTTCCTTCCTGGTTCCACGTGGTCACTGGCTAGTGACCTTGACTCTGTCCCTTCTGCTTGCAGGTTTCTTCTCTTCTTGATCCCAGCCTTGGGATCCACCGGACACTCTTCACTGACTGCCTGTCAGCATCTTTCTTCAGGCATCCATAGGAGTCGACGACGAAAACGACGCATCTTCACCCCTATGCACCCGCAGCCTGTGGGCTAGGTAACTTGGGTACTCCGGTGCTCATCAGGATAGTGACTATCCTAGTGTCTAGTTTTCAAGTCTCAACTTCCTAGCTACTCCGGAAGTGTCCTAAATCTACCGTTTTCTAAACTGTACTATTGCTATTGACTTTTACGCATTACGCGTGAGTGTTTCCACTCTGCACACGAATCCCGTGGGCCTCCCACTTCCTAACTAACGCTAGTGTAGTGTAGCCCCAGCGATTCCCTAGGCCTAGGCCTATTCTATTTCCGTGACAGTGGTTCTTATACCACTTACTTAGTATATGGTTTGCGTGGCCCCTAGGGCCTAACTGTATTACTTACCTGTGTGACTTAATGTATGCTTAAATAAGACTGTGTTGTACTTACCTCTAATCTCATAAAGAGCGCTGAGGGTTTGACTAGAATAAATACACTTTATTTTATATATATATCTGTTGTGGTGTCCTTTCATTTGGTATTCAAGGGATTATATATGGTATCACAGCTGGCTTCACATGCCATTCAGAGTTTAGCCTAAGACTGCTCTTATCATTGCTACCACTAGGATAGCTGGTCTATAAGGTTGACTTTACAACCAATCACCATAAGGGTATTTGGACTGATATAAGGTGTACACTAGAACTAGTGACATCATACATCAGGCCAACTTCTCACATTGGTGAGCAGCGGTTGGGATCTGAGCTTGCTGTTGTAATACCATTGTAATCTTGAGATACTAAATTGAAAGATCACACAGATATTGTCTAGGTACATATAACATAGATTATAATACTTAAGTCCTACTTGACTTTGTAGTTGTAGGTTGAAGGGAGTAACACACCCTGACTACAACTACTAGAGAGGTTTAGTAGATACAACTAGTGTAGGTAGGTGCACACACCACACCCTCACTAGATCATGTCTCTGAGAGGAGATCAAGTAGATGCTCCCTTAGGAGGATCAGGTCTGCAAAAGACCCCCTCTAGATATGATACCTTAACATTCCAGGAGATGAGACACTTGTGTACCTCCAGAGGAATAAAACAGGGTGCAAACCCTACCCTCCTTCAGTTAAGACAACTCCCAGAGGAGTATGACATTATTAGGGCATCTCAGGCAGGTACCCTAGGTACAGAGGAGGGTCTACCCACCACAGAGGAGTCAGAGGAGACTTCAGATGAAGAGGTAGACAGCCAGGGCCAAGTAGGAAGACTTAGCCAGGCTAACCTAAGCTTACATGGGAGTTTGCATGGGGTCCCCCCTTACAGACCCCCAAGTAGGCTTACACAGAGAAGCAGGAGGGACAGATCCCCTTCAAGGGAATCCATCCACTCCCATGTCTCTAACATCTCTAATGCTTCCTCTCACAGGGGAATGACTTCCCCTGAGAGAAAGGAGCATGAAGCCAGAATGAAGGAAGCTAATCTGAGGATTCAGAGGGAAGAACTTGCCCTTGCCAAAGAGAAGCTTGCTCTGGCTAGAGAACAAAAGTTGAGTGGGTCAGAACCCACTGGTGGCAGCAATATCCCTAAGGATAGAGACAGGCACTATGATAATAGAAACCTGAGCAAGATTGTCCCTCCCTACAAGTGTGGGGATGACATCCACAAATGGATAACTGCTTTGGAGAGAGCTTGCAAAGTACAGCAGGTACCCCAAAGTCAGTGGGCAGCTATCTTGTGGCTCTCCTTCTCCGAGAAAGGCAGAGACAAGCTCCTCACAGTTAGTGATGAGGATGCAGATAATTACACTGTCCTGAAGAGTGCTCCGATTGATGGGTTTGGCCTAACCACTGAACAATACAGGTTGTTGTTCAGGGATACCCAGAAGACACAGACTCAGGACTGGACTGACTTTGTAGATTGTGCCACTAAGGCTCTGGAAGGCTGGCTAATGGGAAGTAAGGTTAAGGACTATACAGGATTGTATAATTTGATCATGAGAGAACAAATACTTAACAACTGTCAAAACCAGCTATTGCATCAACACCTGATTGATTCTGATCTGACTTCTCCCCAAGAATTGGGAAAGAAGGCAGATAGATGGGTCAGGACTAGAGTTAAGCAGAAAAACCAGAACCAGGGCGGTGATCAGAAAAAGGCAGACCAGAAGGGTAATGATCAGAAACAAAAAGACCAGAAGTCTTCACCAGGCCCCCAAAAGGCTCAGGGGGAGGGTGGTCCCAAAAAGGATAAAAAGAAAGATGGCCAAAAGAAACCATGGTGCAACTATTGTAAGTCCAACTCACATTGGTTTAGTGAGTGCACCAAAAAGGATAAGCCCCCAGCCACCATTGCCCCTAAGGCAACTGTACCCCCTAGTTCAGCTGTAAGTGGTGGTTCCCAGCAAAAGGGTGTAGTAGGGTTAACCCTGGGAACTGAGGAGGATTCTGGCCTAGTCAGAGTACCTACTCAGGCTGTTCTGATCTGTGATGGGGACTTAGCTTTGTCCTCTACTGTAGGCCCCAGTAACCTGGGCAAGTACAGACAGACACCTTTTATCAACCAAAGAATGGCTCAGGCCTACAGGGACACTGGAGCTAGTGTCACAATGGTGACACCTGCTTTTGTGGACCCTGGACAGATCATACTAGGTGAGAATTACCTAGTGACCAATGCTAGCAATGCCACTACCTCCCATAGTGTGGCTATTGTTAACTTCTCCTGGGGAGGGGTAACTGGCCTCAAGAAAGTTGTTGTTAGTTCAGACCTTCCTGTAGAGTGTTTACTGGGCAATGATCTTGAAACTTCAGTTTGGTCTGAAGTGGAGTATAGGACCCATGCAGAAATGCTGGGGATAGATGCACATGTCCTTGCTGTGACCAGGTCACAGGCCAAAAAGTGCACCACTGAACAAGTGCTGGATCCTGAAACTATGGACCAGTCACAACCCAAGAGAAAGAGCAGTAGGGTTAAGGCTGTGCCTTCCCCCCTGCCTCAGGTGGTGGATCAGCCCTCCCAGGAGGATGATTCTGAGAGCCCTGAAGGAACTGTCCTAGAAGAACTTGAACCTGATCAGGTTGAGTTTCTTGGGACAGGGGGACCTTCAAGGGCAGATCTGAGGCAGGCTCAATTAGACTGCCCCTCTCTTGAACCCCTCAGACAGCTGGCTGCTGCGGAGGCTGCAGGGAATGCTCAAGGTACCCATAGAGTGTATTGGGATGAAGGGCTACTGTATTCAGAGGCTAGAGACCCCAAGCCTGGTGCATCCAGGAGGTTGGTCATACCACTGAAGTTCAGAGGCTTCCTTCTAACCTTGGCCCATGATATTCCCCTTGCAGGACATTTAGGCCAGAACAAGACTTGGGACAGGCTTGTCCCTCACTTTCACTGGCCCCATATGTCAGAGGATACTAAGGAGTTTTGTCGCTCCTGTGTCACCTGCCAAGCCAGTGGCAAATCAGGTGGCACCACAAAGGCCCCCCTCATACCACTACCTGTGGTGGGGGTCCCCTTTGAAAGAGTGGGCATAGATATTGTAGGACCAATGGACCCACAAACAGCATCTGGGCACAGATTCATACTGGTGATAGTGGACCATGCCACCAGGTACCCAGAAGCAATTCCCCTGAGGACCACAACAGCTCCTGTTGTGGCAAGGGCCCTGCTTGGAGTATTCTCCAGAGTGGGCTTTCCAAAGGAGGTCATTTCTGACAGAGGTACCAACTTCATGTCAGGATACTTGACTGCAATGTGGAAGGAGTGTGGTGTTAACTATAAGTTCACCACACCCCATCACCCACAGTGCAATGGGCTTGTTGAGAGATTCAACAAGACCCTAAAGGGAATGATAAAAGGATTACCAGATAAGCTTAGGCGAAGATGGGACATCCTTTTACCCTGCCTTCTGGTTGCTTACAGAGAAGTCCCACAAAAGGGGGTTGGCTACAGCCCTTTTGAGCTTTTGTTTGGGCATCCTGTAAGAGGACCCCTGTGTTTGGTGAAGGAAGGATGGGAGAGACCTCTCAGACAACCCAAACTAGACATAGTGGATTATGTACTTTGTCTCCGCTCCAGGATGGCAGAGTATATGAAGAAGGCTTCTAAAAACCTTGAGGCAAGCCAAGAACTCCAAAAAGCTTGGCATGACCAAAAGGCTGTACTGACTGTTTACCAGCCAGGACAGAAAGTGTGGGTGTTGGAGCCAGTGGCCCCAGCAGCACTCCAAGACAAATGGTCTGGACCCCACACTATTGTTGAGAAAAAGGGAGAAGTCACCTACTTGGTGGACCTTGGGACTCCCAGAAGCCCCCACAGGGTGCTTCATGTCAACAGATTGAAGGCATATGTTGACAGGGCAGACATGGGGCTACTCATGGCTACAGATGAGGGGCAGGAGGAAGAGAGTGACCCTCTCCCAGACCTGTTGACTCAGAACCCTGATGATGGCTCAGTTGATGGTGTGGTCTTTTCTGACAGCCTCACTGTCCATCAGCAACAGGACTGCAGACAGGTTCTGCAATCCTACAGACATATGTTCTCTCTGACCCCAAGTCAGACAAACTGGTGCACCCATGAGGTGGACACTGGTGACAGTCTGCCTATGAAGAGTAAAATCTACAGGCAACCTGACCATGTCAGGGACTGCATAAAAGTTGAGGTACAAAAGATGTTGGAGCTGGGAGTCATTGAACCTTCAGAGAGCCCTTGGGCTAGTCCTGTAGTTCTTGTGCCAAAACCTCACACCTAAGATGGTAAGAGAGAGATGAGTTTCTGCGTGGATTACAGAGGTCTCAATGCTGTCACTAGGACAGATGCCCACCCAATACCTAGGGCAGATGAGCTCATTGACAGACTAGCAGCTGCTAAGTTTTTGAGCACATTTGACCTAACAGCAGGCTACTGGCAAATCAGACTAGCTGAGAGTGCAAAGGCCAAAACTGCTTTCTCGACCCCAGGAGGACATTATCAATTTGTGGTAATGCCCTTTGGTTTGAAGAATGCACCTGCCACTTTCCAAAGGTTGGTGAATCAAGTCCTTACTGGGTTGGATGATTATTGTGCAGCTTATCTTGATGATATTGCTGTCTTTAGCTCCACCTGGGAGGATCACCTGGTCCACCTGAGGAATGTTTTAGAGGCCCTGAAAAGGCAGGCCTCACTATCAAGGCCACTAAGTGCCAGATAGGGCAGAGCAAGGTTGTATACCTGGGCCACCTAGTTGGTGGGGGTCAGGTTCAACCACTGGAGAGCAAGATCCAGACCATAAAGGACTGGGCTCCTCCAACTACCCAGACTCAGGTCAGAGCTTTCTTGGGCCTGACTGGGTACTACAGAAAGTTTGTTAAGAACTATGGGTCCATAGTGACACCACTTAATGACTTGACCTCCAAGAAGATGCCAAAGAAAGTTCAGTGGACAGTAAGCTGTCAAAAAGCATTTGATGACCTGAAGCAGGCCATGTGCAGTGCACCTATTCTGAAAAGTCCAGACTACTCCAAAGAGTTCATTGTCCAGACAGATGCTTCTGAGTTAGGTGTGGGAGCTGTTCTTTCACAACTGAATGTAGATGGTCAAGACCAGCCCATTGCTTTTATAAGTAGAAGGCTGACCCCTAGAGAGAAACGTTGGTCAGCTATTGAGAGGGAGGCCTTTGCTGTGGTTTGGGCCCTGAAGAAGCTGAGGCCATACTTGTTTGGCACTCACTTCAAGATTCAGACAGACCATAAGCCCCTCTTGTGGCTAAATCAGATGAAGGGTGAAAATCCCAAACTTCTTAGGTGGTCCATTTCCCTACAGGGGATGGACTTCACAGTGGAACATAGACCTGGGACTGACCATGCCAATGCAGATGGACTCTCCAGATATTTCCACTTAGAACATGAAGACTCAACTGGTCAAGGTTAGTTTAATGTCCCTAAGTTTGGGGGGGTTGTGTAGGAGAGTAGGGTCTGCTTTCTATGTTCACCCCCACTTTTTGCTTTTGCTTTACTGGTTTTCGACTTAGATGTGGCTGTGGGCCTGCTAATCAGACCCACAGCCCTGCTGTTCTCTCTCTAAATTAATACTATGTACTTTAGGTGCATAACCCATTTGGATAGGATCACCTTATTGGCCCCTGTACAGTGTACCCTAGGTACCCAGGGCATAGGTGTACCCTAGGCCTACCAGGGGCTGCAGCATGTATTGTGCCACCCCTGGCCTGGCCTTCCATTTTGACACAACTGGCTGATCACTCAGCTGGGGCAAGGTCGTGTAATCACCCCTTGCTTAGGTGTAGTATTCCTATACCTAACTTACATATAGACACATGTGTACCTATCAGTCACTCCTATGGCAGGCCTTAACAATCCTGGAGGCAGAGTGCTTGGTAACATGTGAGATGGTGCTCTAGCATGAGCTGAGCCTGTCTGCAGCTTTCGGAACCTTGTCCTTATAGCTGTTCTATGATATAGCCTACCATATACTCTTAAAGTGCCTTATAACCTTAGACGGTTATGGTAACTATGGTTTGGCTTTATCGAAACATGTCGTGTAAGGTGTCTAACACTGTGGAATAATACCCCCATGACATTCCTGGACATGAGAATATTATTCCCCCCTTCTAGAGGGAAAGACATGCTAAAATCATACTTCAACTGTTAGCCTCTGACCAAAGCCTCAGCATCACAAAATGGATGCTGCTGCCACGACACAAGTCTGACCTCCTGCAGCTGGGAGTGATCCCAGCCAGGGAGGCCTGGACAATAGGTTTCCTGCTTGGGGAGGTGCTAGCACCTCCCCAGACAGCCTTTAGTGTATTGGGGCAGGGTGGGCTGAAAGGAATGAGACATGCCTGGGGCACACAAGGTGTTCCTTGTATAGTCCAGTTCAAACCGGCGCTGGGGCACTCCAGCCCCAGCTCTGGCGCGAAACTGGACAAAGGGAAGTGGGTGTAACCACCCCCTCCCAGGTCCCACCCATAAGGCGTGACCTAGCAGGTATCCCAGCCCCCCAGATTAGTATAAGAGTGGGAGTTGGGCCTCAAGACTTTAGATTATCCTGAACCTGCAAAACTGAACAGAAACTCTGGACCTTCGACATTCGACGAAAGAAGAAGACTGAAGAATCTCCCTTGTAGCCAAGGAGTGGCTACCCTGTGCAAACAGGCACCATCAAGAGACTACCCTTTGCTTTGCCCACGTTCTACGAGGAACCGACTGCAGAGCCTGACCAGAGCCTTGACTTCCAGACTTCTCCTACCCTGATCCACATCTACAGCAGAGCTGAGATCCGTGGAGGCGACGAGCGACGTGGGACCGGCTACCTGGGAAAAGTGGCTAGTAACTTAAAGCGCAGCTTCTGAGGTACCCTCGAAGTTGTGCACCGGGGATTGCGAAGCCCCAACCCCAAGCACCATCTGCACCGAAGATCAGCCCCCCACACTCCACGAGTCCTGCGTGGGGCCCTTCTGCATTTTCCTGCTTGCCGCGTCTGTCCGGTTGCTTGCCCGCTGGCTAGTGGCCTTTGTGACGACGCACCCTGAAATCTTCTGCGCTGGTTTGGCTCCTCCAGACTGGCTCCCGCTTCTCTGCAAAGAAGAAGCACCCCAGACCTTCCTGGTCTGCACCCGAAGCAAGTCCTTCGTTCTTCGTGGGTTCCGCTTGCCAAGGCTTGGTGAGTCCTAGTCCAACTTCGACGCCGCCGACAGCAAGAGCCTTCGTGGGACAGCTCGCCTCCTGGTCCTGGTCGTCCTCGACGCTTCCTGGTCCTCCTGGCTGCAGCGACAAGCTTCACCTTCACCTGCAATCTTCACGACATCACCTGGTTCCTTCCTGGTTCCACGTGGTCACTGGCTAGTGACCTTGACTCTGTCCCTTCTGCTTGCAGGTTTCTTCTCTTCTTGATCCCAGCCTTGGGATCCACCGGACACTCTTCACTGACTGCCTGTCAGCATCTTTCTTCAGGCATCCATAGGAGTCGACGACGAAAACGACGCATCTTCACCCCTATGCACCCGCAGCCTGTGGGCTAGGTAACTTGGGTACTCCGGTGCTCATCAGGATAGTGACTATCCTAGTGTCTAGTTTTCAAGTCTCAACTTCCTAGCTACTCCGGAAGTGTCCTAAATCTACCGTTTTCTAAACTGTACTATTGACTTTTACGCATTACGCGTGAGTGTTTCCACTCTGCACACGAATCCCGTGGGCCTCCCACTTCCTAACTAACGCTAGTGTAGTGTAGCGTAGCCCCAGCGATTCCTAGGCCTAGGCCTATTCTATTTCCGTGACAGTGGTTCTTATACCACTTACTTAGTATATGGTTTGCGTGGCCCCTAGGGCCTAACTGTATTACTTACCTGTGTGACTTAATGTATGCTTAAATAAGACTGTGTTGTACTTACCTCTAATCTCATAAAGAGTGCTGAGGGTTTGACTAGAATAAATACACTTTATTTTATATATATATCTGTTGTGGTGTCCTTTCATTTGGTATTCAAGGGATTATATATGGTATCACAGCTGGCTTCACATGCCATTCAGAGTTTAGCCTAAGACTGCTCTTGTCCATGCTACCACTAGGATAGCTGGTCTATAAGGTTGACTTTACAACCAATCACCATAAGGGTATTTGGACTGATATAAGGTGTACACTAGAACTAGTGACATCATACATCAGGCCAACTTCTCACATCCTTGCACAATGCGGATGATACTTAACAATATTACAGCACCTAAACACAAAGCCCCCCTCACCAGCCAATGCCAAATGCTTTTAGACTGCTCTTCAAATTACAAAGTCGTTTTTTACTCACTCACCATCAATTACATACTCAAGTCAATCAATCAGGGAATTGTGAAGCGCGCTACTCACCCGAAGGGGTCTCAAGGCGCTGGGGGTGAAGGTGGGGAGCAGGGAGAGGGCGTGCGGCTCCGGTCAGTCAAAGAGCCAGGTCTTGAGAGTCTTTCTGAAGATGTGAAGAGTGGGGGAGAGTCTGATGTTGATCTGGAGTTCGTTCCAAGTCTTTGACGCGACGTAGGAGAAGATTCTTCCACCCGTTCTTGCTCTGCAGAATCGCGGGTTTAGGCGAGGGCTAGGTCAGCGGATCGGAGGTTTCCTTGGGTACGTGGAAGGAGATTCTTTTTTTGAGATATTGAGGTCCGGTGTTGTGGAGGCACTTGTAGGCGTGGGTGAGTATCTTGAATGTTACTCTCTTCAAGTGGGAAAGCCAAAACAACCTAGCCACATGCATCCACTCCACTTCAAACAAAAAACGCATAGGTAAAAGACATCTATTAAGACTTCAATAGCTCTAACTCACAAAATGCGAGACGTATTGCATTACAAATGCTTGTTAGTATAATGCACTCTGCCTTTAGGAGCTCTTAAGGTCTACTTTACTGGTAGCTTATAAATATTAAAAAGCATTTGCAATGCAATAGGTAACGCATTTATGGGAGGTTGAGCTTTTGCCATTGTAAATGACAATGCCTTTTATTTATGTGTTGTTTTTAAAACAGATATAAATAGCATGGTCATTTACAATGACAATAGCTTAAACTCTTTCAAATGCGAGTCCTATTGCATTGCAAATGCGTGCAATAAAAGAAGCGTTAGGAGAGAAAGTGTACTATTGTGGGACTACTAGGCCTATTGACCAATGAACAGCCACAGCTTACATTGGACAATGACAAGCCAACGCAAAATATGGGCAGAGTGGGCGGAGCTTCAAGTCCCAAACTGAATCCAGCATGCCTCGCAGAGCAGCGCATGCGCTGCCTAGGCTCGACCTAAAAAGGAAGGCTGGACTCAAGCACGTCAATTCACCAAAATGCCTAGGTAGTGGATGTCACATCACACACTCTTTGACCTTCACTTTCACTCACACACATGCTTTCGTATACACACACATTCACAATTACAGACATACTCTCACAAACACACTGTCACTCGCAAGCATGCACACAACATACATTTAAAAGCATTTTTACATACCTCAGCTGCCAGAGAGGGTCATATTTCAGCTAACTGAACTCCATTTTTACAACACTAATAGTGAAAAATATTATTTATATAATATTAGTGTAATAACAGAATTGACAGTATACAAAGAGTGCAGCCCCAACGGACGCCCATAAGGACGAGCTAACACTGTGTTCCTGGCACTGATTTTGCCACCTCTGAGGCCAGGGGTCTCAAAGGCAGTGCCAGGGGTAGCAAGGGGCAAGCCAGGGGTCGCAGCTGTGACTCCTGGCAAGCCCTAAATGATGTCCATGTGTGGCCTTTGCCAATGGTTGAAAGGGCAAAATCGAGCTACCAGTTTAAACACCACTATGTCAGTCTGCAATAGGGATATGGGGGGGGGTTAGGTATTATTTAGGCATGATTTTTAAGGATTCTTATATCTGCTATGTAGAGCCACCAACTCCTCATACAGACTCCTGTGAAGCACTATTTATGTCATTAAAAGTACTCCCAACAGAAACCTTTGCTAGAGTTTTGACCTGCTGGCCTCCAGGGGCTAGGTCATCTTTTATTCTGGACTTTACTAATCGTATAGAGCTGGGAAAACAACATTTAACACCATTGGGAGAATTTAACTTTCATTTGGGGGGGAACACCTCATGTAAGATATCTCAGATTCTCAAAGAAACATTGGCATGTTGTAGTCTATCGCAACTAGTAAGGACAACCACACATGAGGCAGGAGATATACTGGATGGAATCTTTTCCAATGATCCTCGTCTCACGGTGGCTGAACCTCTTGCCCTTTACTGGTCGGATCACTATGCTGTCCCTTTTTCCCTTTCATCCCCAACCTCACAAAAGAAAAACTATTAAGGAAAACAACAAGGTGCTAAAAAGAAATTATAAAAACTTTAGCAAGGAATCGTTTTACTAGGCCCTCAGCAACCAAAATTGGACAGCGCATAATGACCCCAATTTGTCAGCCTCTAAGTACTCAAACCGACTTACGGCAGCAGTTGACTCTCCTGCCCCCATCAAAGAACTCTATGCAGGCAGAAAAAAGCCTGGAGCTCCCTGGTTTTCAGATAAACTTAGAAAACTCAGACAAGCCTGTTGTCGCCATAAGCGTATCTGGCGGAGACATCTTGATCCAATCGAAAAAGTAAGTCACAAGAGAAAGTTATCAGAATATGAAGCAGCTGTTAAATTAGAAAAAATCTTCATTTTATATTCCGAAGACAACATCGCTTAAATCTCCTACTGAATTATTCAAAGTGATTAATCTGTTATCCTCGCCGCCTGCTCCATTATATAATGATAGTTTGCAGGATTTCTGTGATAGGAGGATGGCCAAAAATTTCCACTCAAAAATTCTCGGGATCCATTTCTCTCTGGAAAAACTTAACTCTGAACTCTCTATTACCACCCAAAAGATTAATTTCCCACCTCACAGCAATCTCAATTTTGGAAAGAGGGATACAGGTCAGTCCACTTTTTTTCAAGGTCAGAATGATCAGCTCTTAGGGGGAATTACGTCTGGCTCCCCATTAGAACCCTGCTCCCTGAAGCTTACGAAGCTTGGAAGGGAATTTATGGTTCCTCGTCTAACATCTCCTTCTGGATGTTACCCTACCAGATGGAAAAGAGCGGTTGTCAAGCCACTACTTAAGAAAACCAACCTGGACCCATCGGAGCTCATTTCCTTGGTACCTGTTCCCACAAAGGTCATGGAGAAACACCTAAACACTCAGCTATGCAACTACTTGGAGCAACAGCACCTGCTTGACTCCGCCCAATACGGATTCAGGAGTTGCCATGGCTCTGAGACTGCGTTAATAGCTCCAATAAATAACATACATACCCAAGTAGATGCCAGGTAAACCTCATTGCTGATACTGTTGGACATCTCTGCAGCCTTCAATACCATTTCCTCAACAAGGCTGACTGACCATCTTTAGGAAATCAGGGTGTCAGACTCTGCTCTGGAGCTTCTGGCCTCATTCCTAACAGATAGATCACAGGAAGTGAAGATGGACCAATTTCACTCTGATCCCATATCCACTTTCTGTGGAGTACTGCAAGGCTCCTCTCCGAGTCCTACCTTGTTTAGTATATATGTTTCCTCGCTGGCTAAGGTGATCAGAACCTTTGTGTAGGCCTTAGCCTATGCTGATGACATACAAATAATTGTGTCCATCACAAAAAACTTTGAGGGTCCGCAGCCAATTTTAACAGCTGCATGCAGGCTGCTGCCTCCTTGATGGCAAACAATTTTCTTCGACTGAATTGTGACAAAACAGAGATTCTAGTCTTTAGCAACCAACAAAATATATGGACTCCCTCATGGTGGCCAGAAATGCTTGGATCATGCCCTTGCCCTGTTGCCTCTGAAAAGAATCTTGGGGTCATAGTTGGCAACATTCGGTCTTTTGATCCCCAGGTCAACAGAACTGTTGCATCCCATTTCTGGGTTATTAGGACCCTGAGGAAGATCTTTTCATTTTTATCCCTCTCATTGTGAAAACACGCAGCTGTTGCCCTGATTCAGTCCAGATTGCATAATTGTAATGCCCTTTATGTGGACATTAACAGGGGATCTATTCATAAGCTGCAACTTGTCCAGAATGCTGCAACGAGACTGATTCTAGACCTTCCCAAATTTTATTTGATCCCCGCTGCCATTCGAAAATTGCATTGGCTTTCATCCAAGAAGCAAATTCTGTTTAAGGCCCTACGTATTGTTCACAAGGCACTTCATAACTCAGGTCCAGAAGGAATTAAACACCTCTTGCAACACTATTTCCCTGCCAGACAACTGCAATCTGCCAACAGAAATTGGCTGATAGTGCCCAGGTCTAGGAGGGCAAAGTGGGGAGGAAGAGCCTTTGCTGTGGCTGCATCTAAACTCTGGAACAACCCTACCTACATAAATTGCCTGTCTAGAATCACACCCTCTCTTCCATAAATATTTAAAGACCTGACTCTTTGCCCTCTAATCTTTTAGAGGATTAATACTTCCCTACCTCTGACCAGGTTCCCACTATTAGCGCCATGACGCCCTTGGGCATTTGTTTGCACTCTATAAGTTAATCATTCATTCATTCATTCATTCATTCAATAGCAGCCTGGGAGTGGTTATTTACTCTGTCACCCTTGTGGTGGCACAATAAGTGTTTCAGTCCTTGAGTGACATTTAACTTACAGGTCTTAGGCACAAGTAGTACCATCTACTAGAGACTTCTAAGTAAGACAATGTATGCTAATTGGGTGTCACTCAATTGCACATCTACTTTTTAAGGGTTAGCTGGGTTTGAAAAATCCACTCGCTCGCTAGGGCGAGCCAGAATTAATCAGGACGAGCTATTTTAAGGACCTACACGCCCTTTCTGACGAGCTGAAAATATCCCAACTTCAGTCACAAAAAGAAAAGTAAATGTAGGAAGACAAACTGTCTTTTGACCTCTGTCTCTGAAAGTGGAGCAAACGTGACAAGAAAACAAGATTAATTGCTCGCAAACTGAATAAGCAATAAAGATGCCTTTAACCCTAGTTATCTTGTCATATTTGCTCAGCTTTCAGAGACAAGGGTCAAAAGAAAAATTATCTTCCGAAATTTACTTTTCTCTCTGAGACTGAAGTTAGAGGACTTGGTAAAGTGAACTGTGTGACAATCGCGTTAAGACCAGTTCAAGGGTCAAGTGCAATACAGTTAGGCCGAGTAGATTTAGTAACATTTTTATGATTTTTCAAGCCCTGGTTAGAGCACATGCACTGGGGCCTGAACAGCAGGGCCCAGTGCACTTCTAAGTCGAAAAAACAACAGCATCAGTCCAGATACTTGGGAGGAGAGGGTGGGGGGTTGTAGTTGTTCATACAAAAGAGAGGCACTTTCCTAGAATTTCGAATCACAATTAGGAGGAAGCTTGAAGGGGAGCCCTCTCCAAATTGCAAGTCGCAATATGTACAAGTGGTTTGTGGCAGCAGTCGCAGTCATGAGCCATTGATCAGTTACCTACACATCAAGGGAGAGGTGGAGGGGGCGGGGATAGCAGATTCTCAAAGAGGAACGTTTTCCACTGGCACCCCTTCCTCTATGAGAAAAGAGAGAGCCCTGGGGACTGGGAGAGATACCGGAGGTACTCGGGGACGAGGAGGGTAGTTAGAGGTCCACAGGGACACTGCTTGCTCCATTTGTTTCCCCAAAAGGACAACATTAAACAAAAACAAAAAAGGTTTTCTGCTTGGGAATGCAAATGCAAAGTTGTTCCTCCCTGTGTTTGAGGTCAATTACAAGGGTTTGCCTAATTAATATGCAGTAGCAAGGATGTTCTGCAATCCCTTGCGACTGGACATTTTGTAATGCAACCTACTACCATGTAGGTCACATAATAAAATAAAGGACTTGTTGCAGAAGTCAGAGTGCAATTGCGTGGCTATTCTTTTGATACATACTGCACCTCAGAAAGAGGGATATTTTTGGATATCTGTACATCAGTGATAGATTGTTAGACAAGCATGGTCTATTTGTAGTCCCGAAAAGCAGGGGATGAAACAATTTTCTGGTCAGAGGTTCAGCTCAGCTGTTTCAATAGCTTAAGACACAGCAGATGCTCTAATACCAGCAGAGCCAGCCATCAGGAGGCATGCCACTACCTTGGGTTGAGGTTCCTGGTGGAGATTTTCAGGGAAGCCTTATTGGCTTTTCTATCTCCTTTTGCGTATAATTGCCAGTTGCAGTGTGAAAGGCTGGCACTTGAACTTTTGGTGCTAGAATTGCCACTGTAATGGAACATGTGTGGTAATGGTGTGCTGTAAGTTCTGGTACATAACAATGAAATATATGCTGGTGGTGTGTCCGGGTGGTGGTGGTGTGATTGCAAGCATTCGTACTGTTTTACAAGGTTTTCGGATCTAGTAAGTGGCTTGCTTGGGTAAATCGCTATACATCAATGACTGGAATGAGCAAGTGCAAGGAATCTATCAGTAATTTGCATCGCTCAGACCACTCTCTCTTTTTTTAAAGTCGATACATCTCTCTCTCCCAAGATACTTGAATGTACGCCAGAAAGATCCGACTTGGGGCCACCTCAGCATGGCCCTTCTGTATTATGAATGTTGTTTCACAGGGCAAGCCGGTTCTGTATTTCCGGCTGGAGTGGGGAAGCGGTATCAGTAGTTTTCATCCATGAATTCTTTAAGTAGCCCATGTTACTGAGGATTACCTTCGAAGTTCCTGCTGAGAACAGAAAACAATGTATAGTACAAACTTAACTCAATGACCTGGACCATGATGGTTTCAAACCCAAATTTTCACTGAATGCCAAATCACTTTTACTCATCCTGGACACTAACCTCCCCCTCAAGGAACACACACTGCCAACAAATACAGATGGCCTAGTACCAGGTCTCTCTTCTAAGGGAAGTGAAGTTTGATGCATGGTTTCTCACACTCACTTTAGGGTAGACAACATGCTGCAGCACATCTCATCCAGGGCAGGAAGAAATATGCTCACTTCACCACTTTGTGATGGAACTCCATGTGCGCTCCTTGCTGGCCCGCACCATCTTTAAAACCAACTCCATCATGTACCAAGTCATCATGACCAGCACCCCTGCCTATTATGCAGACCAGCTCCTCACCATCTCTGCTGACTCTCAGCACACCTGAAGCAGATACCAGCAGACTCAAACACTAAGAAGTGTAAAAAAGAAAGAAAGAAAAAAAAAGGAAAAAATAAAAAAATAAAAAAATAAAAAAAAACACATGGCAGTGTACATTTCCATTTGTGCATCCATAAGTGGAACGCCGCCTGTACTCCCAACATTGTTCTAAATTAGAAAAGAGTTGAAGACAGACTTCTTTAAAGAACACTATGCAACAACCCATAATCCAGCTATGCCTCCGATCTCTCGTTGACTGTATGCTTGTCTTTGGCCCTGTACAGCTGCCTTCTGGCTTGGTCTGCACTATAAAAACACTGCATACATACTTAGAGTGTGCAGCGGGAAGGGAAGAAACTGGGAAGAACACAAGCATTTGCAATGCAATAGGTCTCACATTTGTGAGACTTACAGCTATTAGCTTTGTCAACAGAAAACTGAGCGCCGTGCTGAAATATAAAGCGCAGCGCCTGTGTTGTAAGATGAAAACAGCCGCCAGGCTGAAACAAAGCATGGCACCTGTGCAAATTACAGTTATGTGCATGGCGGCCTGTGAAATGTGCGCCATAGTAATAAAAATTAAAAAGCAAAGTAGCACCACTGTCTCTGTCTTTCAATGCACAGCACCCCCGCCATGTGTTCCTGCATAACACCCTTCGCTGCTGGCAGGTGGGCAATAGGCATGTTGCATAAGCACAAACAAACAAGCATTGGCATAGCCAATAGGTCTCGCCTTTTGGACCTTATAAGTGTTTAGTTATCCAGCACAATATCCTTGGTGCAGCAACATCAAGTGTTGCATGGCTAAACACTTATATGGTCCCAAAGGTGAGACCTATTGGCTAGGCCAATGCTTGTTTTGAGTGGCTCGTGCAGGTATGCCACTGTGAGGTAGAGATGCTGCGAGTGCTTTTACAGGAGCCCCTGTGACATTGCGCCTCTATAAAATGTATCTTGGGTCTGGTGTAATACTTCTAGCCCCTATTCCCGTCTTCTCGCACCCAATGCATCCTTAAATGTCCCATGTGGAGCTGGGGTTGACACTCCTATCACCCCTGCCCTCCAGTGACACTTTACCTGTCACAGGTGGTGGTGGATGTGGTGGTGGTGGACATGGTGGTGGAGGTGGACGTGGTGGTGGACGACATGGTGGTGGAGGTGGACGTGGTGGTGGACGACATGGTGGTGGAGGTGGACGTGGTGGTGGACGACATGGTGGTGGACGTGGTAGGGGTGGACACGGTGGGGGTGGACGTGGTGGGGGTGTTGGCGGTGGACGTTGTGGTGGTGGACGTTGTGGTGGTGGACGTTGTGGTGGTGGACGTGGTGGTGGAGGAGGAGGACGTGGTGGTGGAGGAGGACGTGGTGGTGGAGGAGGACGTGGTGGTGGAGGAGGACGTGGTGGTGGAGGAGGACGTGGTGGTGGAGGAGGACGTGGTGGTGGAGGAGGACGTGGTGGTGGAGGAGGACGTGGTGGGGGTGGACGTGGTGGTGCACGTGGTGTTGGTGGTGGACATGGACGTTGGACGTAGTTGTGGTGGTAGACGTGGTGGTGGTGGACGTGGTAGTGGACATGGTGGTGGTGGACGTGGTGGTGGTAGTGGACGTAGTGGTGGTGGTGGTAGGCGTAGTGGTGGTGGACGTGGTGGTGCAAGGAGGAGACAAGTTCCTCTGCAGTCCCTTCCCACTGGTGGCAATTGTTTCAAGGCAGTGATGTCTCACTACAGCTGTAGCCGCAACCGTAGAAAAAATGCTTAGAAGGTTCGGATCAGGTGGCTGAGTTCTAAGCTGGCAAGGGGTGCAAAGCTCTTACAGCCCATCGCAGGGACTATTGCTAGTTCGCTTAGGCTCAGGCCATCTGGGAAAGCTACATGGACTGATTTAACACGAGGACAAACACAATCCTATTTGCCAAGTGCTTTTCTGAAAGTAGGCAAAAAAAAGTTAATTGACATGTGAATAGTCTAACAACAACAAATCCCTTATAGAACCGCTCAGCAAGTCACCCTGTCTGGGTCAGGGACAAACAATGAGGCAGTGTGAATAAAAGGTACACCACACGATTAAGAGATCCTAACGGAGCGGCCTTGGCATTTTCTTAGTTTTTTTTAGAAGGGTCGAAAAAGCAGGACTGTAATTAAAGAGAATATTAAAAATATTTGGAAGATAACGATGACTGTGACTGTCTCCGGCTGCATTTTCAGACAATGTTGTGCGTCGCTGCTTTATTAGTCACAGTAGGGATGTATGAAACATCACAACAAGGCCCCCTGCACTCTTCGCTGGGGTTAGGGGCGTGTCCTGGAAGTGACATGCAACAAGTGGAACAGTAAAACGTCTTTTATTTATAGTGGACCTTTTCGAGCTGGTGATTTAAGGCGGGAATATATATTTGCTGACTTGTTTCGCCGCGGCCACTCGCTGAGACAACACATTGAACATTTTAGAAACGAAAAACACAAGAACGCTTGGCTTTTAGTTTGGTTAACGCACGTGACGCCCCTTTCACGTAGCCAAAAATAGATCTCAGTGACAACAAACCTAAATTGCCGACTCCTAATGTGCAAGCGGGGACTGGATGCTTTACTGGCGGTGTGCCAAAAAAAAAAAGTCCCCAGAGTGTCACGCCGCCAGTAAAGCATCCAGTACCCGCGTGCACATCTTCTGTCTCCCCGCGTGCACGGTTGGAATCCGTATTGATTCCAAAAGGCCCTCGCCATGGAGAGAGCAGCGCATGCGCGCTGCTAACGCCAGGCGAGACCTAAAAAAACAAGAGGGGGTACCAGACAGAACCTCTTTTCTGTAAATGAGAGTTAAATGCCCAAGGTACTTGCTAGCCTGACTCCCTCACTGCCCACATAAGCACTAACTATTTCCTTGAGCACGTTAATCTACGCTGTTGTAGGATGAAACACTACTGCAGGATATGAGAGGTTTACGTATATGCAAATAATCTTTCAACCTGAACCGAAGGCTGTCATTTTACCGTCAATTAATTTAGCGCAAACAGACTTAACTCAGCAACTGCTATTCCAAGTCTCATTTTGGAGGCAAGATTTGCCTGTAGAAAAGAGGCTGAATGTTCCCCCTCTTCTAGATAATGAGATGGATGGTCAAATCGCTGCAGTGTTTTATTTTTACTTAACATTAGAAGTCGAGTCAAACGCCATTTTTTAAATTAATCGAATCATGAGGCTAAGTGGTGCACTGGAGTAATTTCTGAAATAACTGAATTGTTTTGTCAGTTGCTCTCAAATTTCACAGGCTAGCCGCGCTGGTTAAAAAAAAAAAGCGGTTGTGGAATAGCGTGTCCGGTCTGCAACAGCAGGCAGGAGAAAGTCATTTAAGAAAATAGTGCTCACTGACAGGAACTAAAACATCCAGATTAACAACACATGTAACAGGGGTAGTCCTCATCGGAGGTTACAACAGGACAAAAGGAGGTACTAAGGAGGGACTACTAAACCTATTGAAAATAGGAAGAGCTTAAAGTCCATAACTGAATACACCATGTCTCGAAGAGACAGCGCAAGCGCTGCCTATACGAGACCTAAAAACATATGCAGATCATCAAAGAGAATAGATACAATCCTATTGCCAACATCCAACAAATACACGCTCTATTAACAAGCCTAATAATATACATATTAAAAAGGTTACCAAAGCGTAGTTATTTACAGCATTTTTTATTTTAATCAGACATTACATATACACAATATGTATGCATCACCAGTGGAACTTTTAGTCCTGATTTTTAGATGGTACGCAGAGTCACAGATAAATTTGGTAGGGCAACCTACAAATGAAATAATGAATTTTGTGAGTATATGCACACATACATAGATATATGTACACCCACAAAAATCTATATGTATGTACACACAGCACTTAACATGCTGGAACATGTGGAGGTGACCAGATGACTCCTTGAACCAAGGGCACAATCCTCCAGTCCTGGACTTTTATTTTACAACACAATGCATTGTGATACTTTTGTTCTCGACTCCCATGAATGCCCACAACTGGACTATATTACTGGATTACGAATATTTATGAAAAGGAAGCTCACGAATAGGACCATTCTATCTTTTGTGACATGGAGCCCTATGGTAATGTAATGGAAGAAAAAAGTTTTGGGTGGGTTGGGAAGTGACATTGCGAGCAGAATATGAATGCTTGAAGGTGAAAACAACCCACAAAACGCCACGGCAACTCTGAAGTACGGCAGAGTCATATTGGTTACTGCCAGCTCTGACCTAGCTTCTGCCTCTCTTCACTTCACAATCACTGTAAAAATCCAGAATCTCTTATTTACTTCCTCGCTCGACACCCTTATGTTACATCTTGCTACATCCTCTGCAACTCTTCACTATCCCACCACTACCCAGCCCCTGAATCCCTTCACTGCCCTTTCTCTCCACAGACCTAGCATTGCTCCAGCTTCTCATAATTTCTCCACGCCCTTGCAACTTATCACTGTCGCATCTCATAAAAACATATATTTGTTCACTCTCTTATCTCCTCATAGCCCTGCATCTAATCATTATCCCATCCATCCACGGTCTTAGCATGTCTACACTTCACATATGATTAGTGGACAGAGGTAAAGGAGAGTTTGACTTGGTCAAGATTAAACAGTTTAAAATAAGAGGCGCAGTAGTGCTTGCTCCAAAAGCTTAACTACCATGTTACATTTTAGTGACAAGATCATGAAGATGGGCACTGTCCCTCCTCGCCCGCCACATAACACCAAATCAGTTCTTTTTAAACCACACAATATTCCCAAATGCACACTATTTGGCCAAATGGGAAGACCGGGTTTAAAAACCTCGTCACCGGTTTACAATTTCCCACTATACCACAACCGGGGTGGCAACCAGTACCCTTCCAAGGCAACTGCACTATATCGTGGCCACTGGATGTCACTATTGTGGTAAATAAGTAGGCATAGAAAGGTATCCTCTTGAAGAGCAGTTTAATAAGACAGAGCAAGCACAAGAACGGACTCTCCACGACAGAAGCCAACAGCAACTGTCTAACAAGAGAACGTAGAACACACAGGGCAGAGAAGAACATAGAAGGATAAACATTCCATAAGCACAGAAACACTAAGCATGTACTACAACTACCCTAGAAACAGACAGGGCGGCACACTCTAGTCTATGCGGTGGCGGTCCCACAGTGTCCACCACATACATCTGCCCCAAAAAGACCGTACTATTTATCATCACACACTGAAATAACAAAAGCAGGTTCTTTATTCGCCATTCTATATAATACGTAAAGTTTCCTGGTCCGAGAGGTATCAATCTTTAATTGACTGGGATTTTGGGTACTTTTATAGTGTCTTCTCGGAGATAAAATTGACCCGGCATTTCAGGAAACAAATCTCCGCCCTCTAACGATTTCATCCTCCTCCATTCCTTGAACACCGCGCTCTCCCACAGATATTCTCTCTCCTTTCTTTATACTTTAAAGCCCACATCAGAAAGGTTTTTCCCCTGATTTCGACAACTCTTTTCCTCACCTCTCCCCCAATCTGCCATCCTGCTCTTCTCCGGATCCGCTGGTACGTGGAACCAAACCGGCTGATACCGAAACCAAGCCCCTTCTTGCTCTCGTCCAATCAGAGTTACGTTTCTTATTACGCATTAAAATTATCACATCGAGGCTTGGAACTCACGCTCTGACTTCACAATCACCAGGAAGAGAACGGACATCGACATAAAGGATGGATGGGGCGAGAGACCTGACTATCTGCTGCCAAGCGGCATATACTGGGAACTTGAAATGCGCCTCTAGGATATGAATTGAACAAGCATTGGCATAGCCAATAGGTCTCGCCTTTGGGAACTTATAAGTGTTTAGCCATGCAACAGTTGATGTTGTTGCACCGAGGATATTGTGCTACATAACTAAATACTTATAAGGTCCCAAAAGCGAGACCTATTAGCTATGCCAATGCTAGTTTTTTTTTGTTTTTTAATTGAGGGGACCTTGCATTCTTGCATTTATTTATACAAGTGCAAAAAAGTTTCAAAAAATAATGTGCAAAATGAACAGGATAACTAGAGTGTATTCGACTTCATTCAAAGCGTATTGCAAAATACGATCCAGGCCTGGGTGGCACTAGGTCCCCTTTACGTTATTTTTAAATATGAACTTTCAACTTGTTTTGAAAATGCCGCATGCCCCTGCCAGCTGGTCTGCTGTGTACATTCCGGGGAAGCCTGCATTGTACTTTTACACGATACAGAAAAACAGCACCCCTTGCCCCTCCACTCCCACCAGGAGCATGCCTTTCTAAATCTATTTATATCGAAACCTTTTTTCTATCATATTTCATGCATATACAAATGGAAACTTCCACTTACATTTCTGGCTGAGGTGAAACCTTTGCCCAGATAGTGGTAACGTGTAAATATGATAAAGTAATGACTCGGGTACTAGTATCACAAGATGTGCTGCCTTATGGCGCACAATTTAGTCTTTAGAGTAATAGACCTGATGATCCCAAGAGACATTAGCTGAAAACCCCCGAAAGAACATAAGCAATTACCTTGAGATCTGACCTAGCCCTAGGCCTGGGTGCCCTCTGTATACTGCAGGTGCTGTCAATGCACATGGCTCGAGTTGTTTGTAATCACAAAAGAGCCCAGGATAAACCATACCTACAAGGCAGCAGTGAGTCCAACACCTCTTCATTTAACTATGTGAGAAGTCCGTCACCAAGAGAATGATCTATGCTCCTGCTTGAAACTATAACATGTGAAGCTAGGGTCACCAGTGATTCCGCGGCCTAGCAAGGGTGCCATGGGCCCTCATGCAAGTAAGAAAAAAGCCAGCCCCCATCCCATAGTGCGGAAGTTATAGAAAAAAATTAATTAGCCGTAGTTGGATGCAGTCGGCCCCTATGACTCCTGGTGCCACTGCACCTGCTGCACTTTGGATAGCTGCGCCCCTGCACTGGTTTGGTACTATTTCGAAAAGAGGTGCGGGATTCCGAGCAATTTGACCAAAATAGCAATTGAGGTGTTTTTTGAAAGGAAAGTTCGCAAATCTCGTATTGTTTCTGGAGTGAGCTGGGCCCCTCTGAGAGTGCTACAAAACACAAAGCCCATTCATGCAGAAGTGCTTGGAGACACTAGCATCATTCTACGAGGCACGTTTGTAGAGGTAGGTGATTTGTTTCTCAGCTTGGAAGCTGGTGAAAGAGCTAAGTGAACTAATGCAAACATTGTAGAGATAAAAACTTTATCATATAACATGTAAAGCGCTCTGATACCTTCGGGTCTAGCTAGTTACTAATCTCAAAAGAATAATAATAGTAATAACATGCTCCAAATTCAGTCTTTCATCCTTCAGAGGTCGATAAAATGAGTAACATTGAGTTGGGTAGTAATGTACATATCAGTGCCTAGATACCAAACAAAAATGGTAGACATTGCAATGTAAATAAAGTTAATTGTGTTATTTTTGTCTGCCACAGTCCTACATAAGTTCGCTCAACAATACTTTTTCCGGGCTAACTAAACATAATTTGACATTAAAAGTAGTACTTGTGGTGTGCACATTCTTTGTACAGGATGTGGTTTCAAAAACCTAAAATGGTGCAAAATGTTTCACGATTCTCAGGTCACACATAGTGAACTCACCCTGCAACTGGTGAAACGAGGTGCAAGCGGCACCGAGTGTTGAAAACCAGAGGTGAAATGGGCAACACTGAACAAAAGGCGCAGCCTCTGAAGAGTTGTGGCAGATATAACACCTGAGCTGTGACATGGCCGAGGTGCGAATGGCGGTGGCACAAGCTACAGTGAGGTCCCTGCGAGAGAACTAGGACAGATGAAGAGTGTGAATAACAAAAGGGCAGAGGGAACGTGAGAAGCCAAACAAGAATGGGGCAGAGAGGACTGGGTTGCAGACTCTATGTTCGAAGATCAAAAGATAGCAACACAAGAGGAGCCTTAGAGTGACAAGGTGCTAAATGTCTGCCTGGCAAATTGGGGCGGGGAGGAAGCCAAGATAAAGACTAGGGAGGAATGCAGCTGGCACAATGCGCGCCGCTGCTCGCTACCGAGACCCCTAGGCCATGGGAGTGAAAGTTTTGAGGAAAAGCGGGACATGCACCCGTCTTTGGCCATTTGCGTGCTTTCATTATTGATTCCAAGAGGCCCTCGCCTAGTGCAACGCATGCGTGCTGCACTAGGCGAGACCTAATAAAAGTAGGGTTGCGTTGCCACCTTTCCCAGAAAAAAAATCCTGGCCATTTGCTCATGTGTTAAGATTCTCCAAAGTCCTGGGCATGATACTTTAATAAAACTTTATGTAAGCTAATCCGAATTCACTTTATAACTGCTTTTTTTTGTCTTTGCCTATTCTATCAGTCAGGGATGAATGAAGCTCGAAAGCACGAGTTAGTGCATTCTTATATTTAAATTTGCAGTTTTAAGTACCTAATGACAAAGGAATAAAATGGATTTTTACAAATTTTTGTACGGCTAGGTCATTAAAAAATACTGGTCATGAAAAAATGTGGTCTCGGTGGATCGCGTACCGGGGCATTGATCTTTCCCCTCTCCCATCACAATCCCCTTAACAATAGCCCTATCGGAGGTTTGCTGACCATAATGTACAATGTATTGTTTCATCTCTTTGGGTATGCAAGGGTATTGAAATTTGCATGCCTATGTGGATGGGATGGGAAAGTCCACGCGTCGTTTTCAGTGTTTGTTTGTTTGTTATATATACAAATTGTACCCACTGATATTTTCACGTCTGATAACCCTTTATTAGGTTGTCTTCATGTGGATTATGTCGGGTATTTGCCTTAGTACTCTCAAAACCCAATAAAAATATGTTTAAAAAAAATGTATATATACTGGTCATGCCTGTAGAAAACACGCCAGGTTTGTGGCAACCCTACCTGCAAATGATGGGGAACAGGGCTCTCACTAGGAGAAATCAAAGCAGATAGGCAGTTTTCAATAGATACTTTAGTGTATGTGACATACACTCATAAATCACAAACCTTAGAAATTCAAAAGTGATAGCTATAAATCAAAGTTATAATTTGTTCTCCACCCAAATATTACTATATCTCATACACCTCCGTACAGAGTGTTGTCAACTCGCTAGCCAGACTAAATTTACTATAGCTCACGACTTCCAATGCACTACTTATACCCTTTCATATTACATTGTATTGTATTGTATTGTAATTGCATTTATATAGGGCTTACTACCCCTGACGAGGCGTCAAAGCGCTTTTTCAGCGAGTAGCACACTACTCGGGAACCAAAAAAGGATTAGTGGCGAATTAGTGTAGTGAAGATATGAAAGTAATTTGAGTGGTTGATATGTTAGTAAGTTATTTGGATTGAGAAGGACATTGGAGGGATAGAAGAGGGAAAAAGGTTTGGATCACTTATAGCATGTTAAATCATGGCATTCATAACAACAATGCTCATGCCTTTTCAAATGACATAATTTATGAGAAGACTGTGCATGGTAGAGGGTGGAGTAATAGTTAATTTAGTCTGGCTAGCGAGTGGACGACACTCTGTACACAGATGCACAAGTTATAGTAAGATTTGGGCAGTGCACCAATTAAATAAATAATCAAATTAAAAGGAACATATAATTACCAACAAATATTATAAAAAGAAATTATCTTTTTGTACAGCAATACTTGAAAGCACATGTTTCTAAATATCTATCCATCCATCCATCCATGAACATATTGGACTTTAAATAATACTATTTTATATCTCTTTAATTTTTTCCATTCACATGTATACTTTTTATGTAGTTATGTATCTACATATTCAGTTCTTTACTACTACTATTACTTTAATCTCACTGTATATAAAAAAGATAAACTCACCAATTCACTACTCCACGTCTCAACCTATATCTCTTTCAATATATCCTCTACATCCGCTCTTTGACTCATTTTCCAAACCTCATTTTGCTACTATGATCTCCCAAATAACCATTTCTAGACTCTTTCCTCCTCTTTCCCTCCTTTATCCTATTCAAACCAACTAACAGACTCACTTCTAACACCGCTCCAATTAACAACTTATATTTCTCTATACTAACCCATCACTAACCCACCCTGGATTCCGCAGTAGCGTGCTACTCATCGAAATGAACATCAATGCCTCGTTAGGGGTAGTAAGTGCAATATAAATACAATTTCAATTACAAGAAGCTCCTCAGGCTTAAGGTACTTCCTCTCAACCATTGTGTGAAAGGCTTCAGTATCCCCCAGGGTACGCACTTTCCTCCCATTGATACTAACTTTCTGCACAAATCCAATCATGTTAGGATGCATATGCTTCAGAACATCTAGGTCCCTCTCCAAAATGTCCATAGCAAACAGGTTGAGTGCAACCAGATCCTGCCGGCCCACTCACCATGTGAAGCAGACTTGCAATTACGGGCGCTGCATGTTCAGGGTCTTTCACTTGACAATCTCTCTTGATGTGTCCACCTGGTGGCACTTGAAGAAAGTTACCACCTTAGACTTGGAAGAACTTCCCTGTCCTTTTTATGATGATCCTTATCAGACACACCATTACCATTACCATTTTCCTGGGCCCTTCTCTGATTCTTTGGGAATAACCCTGGCCCTTACCTTCCTGTTTGGCGCCAGACTAGGGAGAGCTCTTCTCCCCCATTGGGGTCAGAACCATGCTGGTCCAACCCCTTGTTCACCTTGTTAGCTAATCACTTTCCAGCAAACACTGCAAGCTTCCCTGGATCCTTATCTGTCTGATTTGACAAGTATTGCTTAAGTAGAGTAGCACACTCCAACTTGAGTCACTCTGTCACCATCAACTGGTTAAGGGAATGCAAATTCTTGGCCTTCATCGCTCTCACCCACTCATTCCAATCCTACAGTTCTCCATGAATCTATGTCTCAAACCGAACACCGCCTTCTCTCTTGCATTCTTTGAACCTTTGAACGTACTGTTCTTCGAATCAGAGCCTACTTCATTCGCTCATAGACCATAAGGCATCCTTCCAATGACAGCTATATCTCCTAATGGCAAGCAACCTATTAAGGCAGCTGCTTTAGACACCTCATTCAAGGCCTGCACTTTACAAGTGACCTCAGAGCTCACAAACCATAAAAGATGTCCTGAGCTGCAGCAAACACATGCACAGGAACTCTTGGAACCTTGCCCATAATCTGACTGAACTGATGGTAGAGTCACTTATCCCCAATTGAGTTGTCATGGCTGTCATCCTAAGCTTCCCTCTCTCTCAAGGGCTATCTTTTCCTTCTCCAGCTCTCTTTCCTTTTTATTTTCCTGCTCCTCCCTTTCTTTCTGTTTCTCTTCCCAGGCCTGTTCCTCCTGTCTTTCCTGACTCCTCTCCTCTTGTCCTCTGGTGATCTAGTCTCATTTTCTCCCTCTCAAACTCACTATACATCTTCTCTTGCTCAGCTTTATCTTTCTGAAGAGCCAACGTCAAGTTCAGGGTCTCTTCAAAACTCAACCCACACAAGGGATTTCCCCCTGAAATTGATGACAGTGGTACTCTAGAAAACCAAGGTAGTGGGGCATTCTAGAAACTAAAGTAGGGGAGTGTTTCTGTAAACTGTGTAAAGTGCATAAGGGGACACACTTGGTGTGTGTCTAGGATAGATCTGTGAAAAGGGGACCCGAGAGCCTGACTCCACAGTGCTCTTCTCCTGGGTTTCTAACATGGTTCCCATCCCTGAGTCTACCACTGCCTCTTCTTGTTCACCCAATGTCTCAAACTGGTCACTTAGGAAATCAGCAAAGACTTGTATATACCTACTCCTGGGAACCCTTTACCTTCTATCTGTACATAGGTACTTTATCTGATTTATAGACTTGGAGCTGAGGTATATTTCCAACCCTGTGTTCTCCATCATTTATGTGAACAGACTTTGTGTATAACACCGATCTTATTGTGTAAGTGGTGTAAATTCGAAAAGACCAATGCCACACCTAAAACCTGGACTCCTAATCGTTAGGCATCCCACTGCTTTCTGCCAATTTTTAGAACCCCTTTCAGAGGACTGTGGAGCAAGCAGGATCTACTTGGCCCACATATGGTGGTTGAGACCTTTTATTCATGATGCCCTAGGGCCTGGCCTCCTATGGACTCCAAATAACTGGGTCAAGTACCCCTTCCACACTTGACTCTCAGTGGTAACGCTAGCTAAACTGTCCAAGGTTTCTCGAGATTGAGGTCGGTGTAGGGCGGACCCAGGCTCCCAACTTAACTTGCATTCTGCAACACCAATAAAGGAATGTCCAGCCAAACTATTGCTTTAATAAAAAGTAGTATTTATACACAGACACAAAGCGAAATATGGAACACACTCTGCATAAGGTCTGTATTGTAGGACTGTTCGCTCAGGCACCAGCATCCTGCACTTCTAGCTATGGACTTGGATTATTCCCCATTTACTTGAGCCAACGTCTTAGCTGGGTACTGCTAGAGAAGACAAGTCTTAGAGGTCCCACAATGGCTATTCATAGTCAAAAGTGGCCCAGCGCCTTTGGCGCTCCAGTCAGGGCAGACTCTCCCCCACAGAAACTCTGTGACTTGTGTTGCAGCTTTACCCACTCCCACTGGAGATGAGGCTGGGTCGCTGTCGACGACGGCTGGTGTCAGTGATGAGTTGTAGTCACGGCCAGTACAGGATATGGATCTCCACAGCGCCCTTCCGTTGTTGCAGTACATACTCTCTGTCTCTGAGGGCAGGCCTGGGGTGCTCACTGAGTTCCGATAACTACGTAGCAGCTCTGAATTCACAGTTGCACACAGTTCAGGGGCAAAGGCCTTCAGCTTCCTCCGTGGCCTCCATTGGCATGTGGGCGTCATGATCAGAGCACACATAGCAGCGTACCTCTTCAGGTCACAACACCGCAAAAGGCAACAGTCCTCTCTTCACCACAGCGCTGCACCAGGGAAAAGGCCCTCAAGATTCACAGTGGTCCCTACGGAGCAGTGCTACTTGGGGGCAGGTCTAATCAAACAGACAAAAGACTAAAGGCCTGATTTTGATCTCGATGGATGGGTTAGTCTGTCACAATGGTGAACGATATCCCGTCTGCCAAAATATAAATCCCATAGGATATAATGGGATTTATATTTCTGCGGATGGGATATCCAATACCGTTGTGACGGGTAACCTGTCTGTCGAGATCTAAATCAGGCCCTCTCTGTCCTTAAATTTGACATTTGTCAACAACTAAATGATTCCTCCACAGCTCGCTCACCACAGACACCTCTATTGATCTCAAATAAGCCTCTGGCATGAATTGATTTGGACCTCTGCGGACCACTACACTCTGATAGGTCTTATAAATACATCATGTTACCAGTGGATTCCTGCTTTTGAATCCTGTGGGTATGGCCACACCGAACAGCTGATGCTTGAATTGTTTACAAAGAACTTGCAAGTCTTCATCAGCACATATACAGTAGCCACATTCCTCTTGGACCAGGGCCCAGCGTTTGCATCCCAAGCTTTCCTAGATACCATTGGAACATTGGGTGTGACTGTGCACTACTCCTTCCCATACCATCCTGAGGGAAATGAGCTGTGGAGATGAAAAACCATGACTTAAAGCTGTTTTTAACAGCTAGACTAGGAGGTTCAGGTTGCAGTTGGGTCCATCACCTGTATGGGGTACAGAGAGCCTTAAACAATCTGCCAATAGGATCCTTGGGTGGTCGGACTCCTTATGAGGTTCTGTTTGGGATTAAGATTTGGGTTACAGACCTTGACAGTCACAGTACAATGGTGGCAGAAACACCTTTTGATATCACTGAACATTTGGCTGTCTTAGAGGAACTAAACACCTTCCAAGATGAGCAAAGCAATGAGCTACAGAAGCATTCTGCCACTGGTGAAGTAAAGACAGCACAAGAAACTCCAGGTTGGATTATGAAGGTCGGTCATCCAGTGCGGGAGAAAATAACAGACAAGAAGGAGTTCGGTCCATCTTACAGAGTGTATGTGTCAGGATCAACAATGTGTTCCTACTGGAAAGTCTGCACTGTTCGATTCACAGAGACGTTATAGACCAACTTCCTAGCACCCTACCTTACTGCCTATGATTGGGATGTAACACAAGGGAGATGCAGTAGGGTTCAGGGAGGAGAGCCTGATGATGGACGCTTTAATGTTTCTTGGTCATCGACCTGCAAGGCAACAAGAAGGCACTATCACTTTCTCTGAATTCCATGAGTGCGAACCCCCTTCCCACCCACAATGATGAACCACATCACTTGTGTTCCCTGATGTCCTGCTTGCGACCAATTGCTCGACTGCTAAGCGTCCGTTGGTATGGGTGAAGAGTAAGTAAGATGTTCTGTCAGGATTCCTCTTGTAAGAGATGGAGAGTGCGGCAGTGAAACTGATTACTATAAAAAAGAAAGAAGGAGAAATAATAACTGACATGTTCCTTATATATATCTGTTTTCCTTCCCTCTTCCCAATTCACTCTGGATAGGTCTCTCCACTATTGGTATACTCACACGTTGTGTTTTTTTGTCTTCTTGATAAGTTGGGGAGATTCCTTGTAGACACCTAAATACTCTTGAGGGGTTGAAATTGCCAAATGACGCTAAATGGTAACATAACTATTTAAGTTTGTTTCTTCACAAAGTTGTTTTGACTCTTTCACACATTACATAATGTATTAAATCTGAAAAAAGCTGTGAAGCACCAAGCGCATAAAATTGCTAGCTTGGAGGAGTTCCGAAAATTGTTCCTTGCAAAGAAATAGTTAGTATAAATCTTACTTGCGTTGGGTACCAGGTCGCATTCGCATGCTGTGCTTTTCTCCTTTCAGGTTGCTCTTCAGTGGAAGAACTAGCCGAGGATCTTGCTGCAGCATCGGATCCAGAAAGCTAGAGAACAGGATCATGTGGTATACAGGAAAGCGCCCCTGGATACGTGCATGTATACACAGTGAATCCAGAGGGCTAAGCACCTTCTAGAAGTCGGGTGTGGCATTATATACTGATGCCAGAACCAATATGGCTGTGTACGTCATGACGCATTGTTATTGTGCCCCGCGCATGCGTTTTTGTCGTGCCTATGTTAAGAGACAGAGAAAAGGAGAAACACAGATACAAATCAAGTGAGCGAACCAAGCGCATGTTTATTAGAAAACAAGCGCTTGTACATGCAAACCGTTGCTATGTTCTGAGTGCGCAAATGAGGTACTAATGTACTTTTGATATCCTTTGCATCATATAAACATAACGTGTGCCTTAATTATACACATATATCAAGGTCCTAATACACAACACTTTGTATATATGGCAGTGCTGGTTGCACGGGACAGGGGTGGGTCTTTGATGGGGAAACTTAAGCTCCTCTCCTCACTCTGCACGACCTCTTGAGAGGCATTGGTGTGCTGAGATGTACATGCAGAGAGCAAAACACGGAGGCCATGACAGCCTATGCCTGTCCTGGCTTTTGAATGTACCAGAATTGTACTTTTACTGCCTCTTGCAGGCAGCAAACATAAGAGATTTGTTTTGATTGATCTCATCAAACAAAACTATGTGGCCATTTCTACATAGTAAGTCGCAAGGTCTCCTGGGTAGTTACCTGCCTCCTCTCACTACCATGCAGGACATCTCTTTGCAAGTTTTAGCCAACAATGACGTTTCTTCTCCCCAGCTGGGGACAGCTTACACTGAAGTTTATCACTACTTCCAGTTACATCTACAAACAACAATAATCATGTATGACTATACAGATTTCAACACAACAAGCAAACAAGTTGTTTATAGCACCCCACCATTGGAGTTATCTACCAGTTCTACACAGCTCCATGAGCCTCTTACATTTGCACATACTGCCTCAGGTTACTTTGTCGGCTTTGATGACTTTTCTTTGGATACGTCTGACCCTCCTCCACAGTATAGAACATGCACATTTTTAATTTGGCTCAATAGCACATACTTTATCCCACCCTGGATATACATTTGGATTTCAATATCATTACTTTCCCTCTACCAGTGGATTGGTTTTGTGACTGTCTTTTTCTTACTTCTGAATGGACACTATCTCCCAGAATGCTCTGCTGCTGAACTGGTCAACGAGGTTTTGAGGCCTCATTCTTCATTAAGTGTGAAGAGACCTGTCCCTTGTGAACATTTCAGCAGTTCGGGTTCATGGTGGAATTGTTTGGGATAAGGTACCCTATGATATATTTGGACGATGGAGACTCTAAAAGTCCCATATGTTTTTATTACTTCTCTCAGTGATCTTATCACTTCTGGCAGCATCTCTGATGGCTAGGACTTTTGTGCAGTAAAGCAAATGCTTGATAATTCAGAACATTAAATTGTATTTGAAAGTGAAGATATGTATAGTGGTACATCTAATTATGTTCCAGTTAAGAGGGATGGCTAGTGTGGTCAGTAGATACTAATGGATCTCATGCACGTTTTCTTAACACAAAAGGGTTCAGGATCAAAAGGCAAGACCCATGTTATATAAAGACACAACACTCAGGAGTGCTAACAACATATAGCATTGGAAAGTTGAGCCTGGATTGGCTAAAACATTCAACGTTATATGAGGTGAAACAACACTTGTCTCTCATTTCTGATAACATGGATTTACAGGATTTCTTGTTAGGTCCTAGAAAGCCTTGTCAAAAGCGCTTTTTGTATGCAATATACAATAAATTATGGAAAGTTTCATACATACATGAAGTTGACAGAGCAAATTTAGAGAAAGTTCTAGTGGTAGTAGACAATGGTATGACTTCATTATCCAATAGGATATATACTCTGAGTAACACTGTGTCATCTGCTATTGATATCATACAGAGTGACATGTCCCTTTTAAAACATGGACAGATGCAGCTTAAGTCTGTTATGCTACTGAGGTGGATTTTTCAGGCTTAAAGCAATGGAAGCATTTAAACACCACAAATTTGTTTTTACCCTTTAATTTGACAAAAGAATAGAAAACCATGCCCAGAAAAGACGCAAAATACACAATGTTATACATAGAAAAATTAACATTCAATGTAGCAGAGACACCATCAGCTCATTGGATGATACACAGGTTTATTGATCTGCCAATTTCAACTTACAACACTATCAAGTAGTAAAATATGAAGCACTAGAGGAGGGATTTATATATGAGGCATGGGTCTTAACTTTCACTTACAAATGTGGAAATGGTACAACTGAGGTTTTTCTTAGTGCTATAGACTGTTAGAACACTTTGGGCTATTCTCTAATTTGCAGGGAAGTTATACTTCATGGGGCATCTAATGCATCCAAGCCAAACTTGTCCTGTTATCTGAAAGGATCACCAGCTGCTGTAATTCGTCCAACATTCAGAATGCTTTAGAATGGAAGCTATTTGATGTTGAATGACCAAGGTTTCTGTGGGATGAGGTCGGGAATCTGGTGACGGTTTCTAAGGTTGTGACTTGTTATGGGAAACACCCATTACAACGCGGGCATTGCATCGCAATGCCTTTACTTCGCGGTCATTACAACACAAGTCGCTACAACGACTTGTGCTGGATCGAGATCTAACCTAAGGAATAGTATGATTTACTATTCCAACACCTTCCCTACTGTACGTAGACTGGAGTTGGAATAGTAAATCATACTATTCCTAAGTCCAGCACCCTCCAGCGCAAGTCGTTGTAACGACTTGCGTTGTAACGAACGTGATGTAAAATACCGTGTTGTAAATGTATGCGTAGTAACGTCATACATTCACTTGTTGTACACAAGTGCTTTTACCACCTGCATGCTCAGTTAGGGAACAGAGTATTTAGCCTTCAATACCAATCTCAACTGTTGCAGAGCAATTCCATCGTTTAGACACTCCGTGCTTGAGAGCTTTTTTGGAGGCTTACCACTTGTCCTGTTCTTCTTTGCCGGGATATTGATTTTATTTTATCTGCTCAGCAATGTATGTTCCGTCACACAGCAAATGGGGAAGGTACTACCACATGTGCTCCTGTGTCGTGAAAGGATGATTCAGTATTTTGTCTCACCCTTGCTTCAGGAACTAAATAATAACTGTTTCCTGTCCTTTCGGCTTATCTAGTTACACTGCATGCAGCCTGTGTTCCGCTGTCTACTGTGCCCTTTCGAGGCTGCCCTAGAAGCATTCCTCGGAATGCAACCAGTTCAAACTGCAAATATAGAGCTGCTGGTGGGCTCACTTGCCAAGTTGCCCTGTGCAATTTCTGTTGCTACAGGATGCTTATTATGAGCCATCCTGGGATGCTTTGGATCCTGAATTTCTGCATCTTGGCTCTTCCTCTGCAGATGCACTACTGTCTGTCACACCTACAGAGCTTGTTTGTGGGCTGTGAATTTGCCTATGTTTGATCATTGGAACTTGTGAGAGGGGAGACAATGGAAACATCATCTGCAGCAGCTGGGAACAGTATTGTTTTGTCTGCTTCTCGACACATTTAAACAAACTAGCAGTTTCAAGCAATGAAGATTTTTTTTGACTTCGGCAAAGTTTTTACTTACAAAAATTGCTTTTTATGCAGCCTTGTTACATTGTTTTTATATTCCCTTTTAAATACGTTTTGGCTTTCTTTATGTGCTTTTAATTTTAAAGAGCACTTTGCTTTTGAGATTTTAGGTTTAAATGACATATTTGAACTTATATTTTAGCACATGTTTTAGGAAGCTTTTAGTCGCCTTACATCCAAAGAGTGGGTGTCATGGGGTTACATACGTGTCATTTTACATGTTCATATGTAAAGTTGACATCTTTCTTAAGTGTTGACTCTTGACACACATTTGCATGTGCGACCATATGGGATAATATTCTCTGAAATGGATTTGCTTACATTTACACTACTTTGTAGGCATATCATCAGGGCATTGAACATTTAATACCAGGCTTAAGTTCACTGCACAAAATGTTAATGTTTGTGGTTGTCTGCTCGGCGACAGCCCAGCAAGGGTAGGATTAAAAATGAAAGCTTGACTGGAGCTCCAACATGGTAACATGGGTGAAGTTTATTATATAAATGACACCAATCCTTTGTTTAGACAGAGAAGCATTTCGCTGTCACTCCTGAGTTTACCCCATGCCAAAATTGAAGCCCACCTGAATCCTGGTTACCTTCCTGAGAAGGATGATGGCCTGCTCTGCACAGAACAGGCTACCAGATGAAACATACCCACAAGTAATTGGTGAGTCATATCACCTTAGGGTATTCTGGCAGATTCACACCCCCTAAGCCCACTAGACTAGGAAGTGCTAGGTTGGAGTATAGGTATGATTATATATGTATGCATATAATCAATATAACAGCACAATGGTTGAATTGTTTATCTTCTTTACCATCCTCGTAATGCTGATTACTCTGTTCTGTTTCCTACTATTAATCATTGCAGCACACTTATACACAATGATAATATTGCTTCAATAAATGATTGAAATGTCAATCCAAATATTTCTTGTGTCTTGTTTGGGTATGCATAAGTGACTAATGAAAGGGACTAATCTGTTATAACGTTTTCCTTGTGGAGTCAGAGTTGTCATTTTCTAAGGTTATACATACCATCTGGTATCCTGTAAGGTTAAAGATCTAGAAAGTACACTGTGGGCTAGCCAGCCCTAAGATCAACATATCCTGATGATGTGCGTGGACTCAGTCTCACACACTTTTGACATTTATGCTGTCCAAGTGCACAGTCTTACTGATATAGTGTGAACTGTATGACAGGATGATTTCCAGGACATATCTGTTGGATGTAACGGCCTGCCACTGTTGAAGAACATGTCTGATCCTGCCTCCCACTGGGTGACTTTGTGCCACTAAGGGCAAATTAAAGTAGCTTAGAGGCTGATGATGCAAAGGTAGAGGACTGAGTGGAACAGTTATTGAGGACAATGGGTCTCAATCAGTGTCGCCCTGCATTTTTAGCCATCCAGAGATTAGATAATATTTGAACTAAGGTCTCAGTTTCTACTTTTGTTAAAAGTGTTTTTAGATCTCGAAAATCAATTCTTGATTCACAGTAATATAAATATGAACTGGTAATGATGATTGTTTATACACATACTCGTGGTTTTTTTATATATTTATATTTATTTATGTAGATGCTTATCTCATTTTTTACTGTACTTTTATGGTTATTCATCTTCAATAACCGAATAAAGAAAGAATTGATTGATTGAGTGGAACAGTGTCCCTGTTGACCTGCCCGATGTCTGGCAGATCACCCTCCTTGGCCTCAAATGTCCTGGGGTGACTGTTGAAGTTGTGGCGATGCCTGGCAATTCCTACATGCCATTCCTCTGGAGTAGCTTAGAAAGAGCCACAACTAATGAGGAAACTGTTGGGAAGGCCAAAGGAAAGAGTGTTGACTCTGCTTTCTTTAAATTGTTCTGTTGGGAATGGATCTTTCTGGTGGGCCACTTCAGATTCTGTGTGTGCAGTTTAAACTGCCATTTCAACCTGGAAAGTTAACCTACTTGCCAGGCCCAAATCTTCCCTTTTATTACATATAAGTCACCCCTTAGGTAGGTCCTAGGCAGCCCTAAGGGCAGGGTGCAGTGTATTTAAAAGGTAGGACATGTATTTTGGGGTTTTACATGTCCTGGAAGTGAAAAACTATTGCATTTGTTTTTATTACTGCAAGACCTATAACCCCCAGGGCTTAATATTTCTTTAATATATCTTTTAAGTGAAATTTCCAATTGGGAAAATATAGAAATTTGGAGTTTGGTGTCTTTGGACGAACAATTTAAAATCACAACTGATGGTGAAGTTAGATTTTAAATTGTAAGTCTAAAAATGCCACTTTTAGAAAGTTATTATTTTCTTACTTTAACCATTCTGTGCCTCTGCCTGTCTCTGAATATACATTTGGGTTGGGAAATAGCCATTACAACATGGCTGTTACCATGCATTACCTTTACAACGCGGCTGTTACAACTCAGCTACTGTTAGCATGCATAACCTTTACGAAGCATGTTTTCACAACGATTATGCCTTTACCAAACATGCCTTAGTAACAAATTTTGTTTTAAAGGCATGAATGGTAAAGGCATAAGCGTGGTAAAGGTTTTACAAGTAAATGTAAGTATTTTGCAGGTAATTATTAAGTATTTAAATATATATATATTAGTTTTACTCGTCTCGTATGCACTCCCATAGATCAGGATAAAGACGAAGCGGACCCAAATTGCTGGTGCTGTTATTTTATTTTGCTTTGTGCCCTGCACCGACCTCCATTACGCGTTTCGGCCTTCCAAAGGCCTTGATCACATCACGCACTTGTTCCTTGTTTGCTTCTATTTAAAGTGACAGTGCTTGTAACTGGTGACTAAACTTACAATAGACATAGAGGAGTCAGCACTAATAACCGCATTTGACAATAAGTTAACTGATGTTAAATTCATTTTCAACAGTTTGATTAACTATCAATAAATATGCAGCTATAAAAAATAAATATTTAAATAGGTGCAAAACTGTTAAAAATATGTTAATGCAAAACGAGACTTCATAGTAAAATACAGGGTAAAATACATGTTACAAAGTTTTTCAAATAAAACCTTTTTATGTATAAACATTCCCAACTGTACTAAGAAATCCCAACTTGTCAATCATGCTGAGTGATTAGTTAATTAAGCCCAAGTGGGCCTTTTCGACCCTCAATGTCTAGTCGTCAAAAAAGTGCAAGTGCAACTAACATAAATTGCCACCAAAAGGTATGAATGTGCAAAAATAGAAATAGTAAATAGGGAATGATAAAAACAATTGCAGAGGCAGCAGATAAAAGTATATATAAGTATGCTGGGCGCTGTAAAACTATAGGCAAGTATAAAAATCTTCACTAGAATTAAGACCATGAGGTGTTTTAGAATCTAATTCTAGTATATGCCTTGTCTCAAGTTGTCTAAGGAGAGCTTCTCGGTCACCTCCTCGTCTCAAAGGGGGGACTGTGTCCACCACGAAATACTTGAGGACACTGGCATCTTTCTCATGGTAACGGGATACGCCTGATTACCATTATTGATTGCCCTTATGTGCTTGAGTATACTCTTGTGCACCAGCAGCTTCGTACTTCCCAAATACCGCAAGCCACAAGGACACTCCAGCACATAAACTGCAAACTCCGTTTTGCATGTTACTTTTTCGTTTATGTGTGTGGGCTCATTTCTAAATGGCGTGTCATATTCTGTTTTGTTTATCCCGTGTTTACAGGCCTGGCAGGTAGCCCATTTACGGAAACCCTTGCTGGAATCTAACCAAGAACTGTTAGTTCTTATTTCTGGGATGCTCCTGACCAAAGAGTTGCTCATGGACCTTGCCTTCCTGAATATTATATTGGGCGATTTGGTGAGATTAGCACCCAATACCGGATAATTTTTTACCAAGATCTAATTTTTATTGACTATCCTACGTATAGCCTTGTGTTGGTTACTATAAGTCAGGATTAGTCTTGATGGTTGTTCTGATAATGTGGGTTGTTCTGTATTGATATCAACTTTGCAAATCAGGGCCTGAGATCTTCTAATTTTTCTAGTTTTCTCTATGGCTTTGTTGATTTCGCCTCCAGAGTAACCCCTGGCCAAGAATCTCTTGCAGCTGTCATGTTGTGCAGTTTCACATTCAGAATCAGTGCTGCAAATTCTACAAATTTGCAGCATCTCACCGTAAGGAATGCAACGGACCAGATGTGCCGGATGGTGACTCAAGGCATGTAACAGCGTATTACCAGCTATTGGTTTTCTAAACAATCTGGTTTCAAGCTTGTTACAAACAACCATAATTTCAAAATCCAAAAAGAAAATGGAGTCCCTGCTGAGATGGCCAGTGAATTGTAGATTCAAATTGCTGTCGTTGATTTGTTCAATAAAATGGAGGGCACTCTCATCAGTGCCCTTCCATAATATGAGCAAATCGGCAATATATTGATACCATCGATACCAGCGCATGATATGGTTAGACATTGTTTCTGCATATAACACCCTAAGGACCTTTTCTTCCCAGAAATCCATGTGCAAGCAGGCGTAGCTGGGGGAAAAACATGCCCCCATAGCCACGCCTCTCCCCTGTTGGAATACCTGGTTCTGGAAGAGAAAGTAATTGTGTTCTAATCATTTCCAGTAACATCTTATTGTGTTGGTAAAAGTACATAGGTCGAGTGTCAAGGTAATGCTTGATCGCCTTCATTCCATCTCTATGATTGATGGTCGTATAAAGAGACGAAACATCGAGCAAAATCAAAAGATATTCAGGTTGCCACTTGATGTTAGTCAATTTTCTTAACAAATCGCTGGTATCTTGCACACAGGAAGGAAGATTCTTCACATGTTCTTGCAAATGATAATCCACATATTTGGACTCATTTTCCATTATGCTGTTGCAGGCAGATATTATAGGCCTTCCATGTGGTTTGTTAACATCTTTATGTATTTTTGGTATGAAATATACCACAGGCATAACAGGATGGTCATTTTTTAGAAATTTGAACTCATCAGCCGTCAACAATCCTGCACTTTTCCAAGCTATAAGACTTGAGTAGAAATTGTTCTAGGATGACCTGACAATTAACATGGTGCTGCGCCTGTAACAATCCCGGTCCTTAAGCTGTTTCAATGCCTCTTCCATGTAGAGATTGCGCAGACACAACACCACTGTCCCTCCTTTGTCAGATTGACGGATAATTAGGTCATCATTAGCCTGCAATTTTTTCATTAGTTGGAAATATGCATTGCCCTGCTTTGTATAATACTTGGTCGCTCTTGCGGTAAAGAGTTTTCAGTTCTTGTGTCACTTTATCATTAAACACGTCAATGTTGTCCCTTCACATGATTGGACAGAACTTGGACTTGGGTTTAAAAGGTGTTTTTAATACCCCAGTATACGCTTGCATTTCCTGATTGATTCCAAGATCTGTACCATCAGTGTCTTGCTGTAGACAAATTAGATCCTGCAACAAATCTGCATCACCTGCTGTTAACATGGAGGGGCTGGGTATATCACCAGTAGGTATTTCCTTTTGGTTTTGCTTGGATACACCCTGCACCAGGTGGTACTTGCGTGATTGAAGGTTGCGTATGAATCTAAACATGTCAATACGTGTTTGTGGGTAATTGAAGTCACTTTTTGGACTATATGATAATCCAATATATATATATATTTTTAGGGTTTAGAGTGGGTATGAGTTTTGGGATGGCAAGGGTAATTTTAAGATTTAGGGTTGGTATGGGTTTTTGGGTGGCAAGGGAATTTTTAGGAATTAGGGTGGGTATGGATTATTGGGTGGCAAGAGAATTTTTAGGGTTTAGGGTGGGTATGTGTTTTGGGGGTTTTAAGGAGATATATATAGATGCAAAAAAAGAAGCAGAGAACTCTGGGTAGTTGTCAAGTTTAGGTGGAAAGCAGCTCCTGTATAGAGCATCCTCAACACCAGCCACACTCTCTGAAAAGCTCTAATGAGAGCGAAACACTGTGTCAGGGGTTGCTTTTACTCATTTCAGGTTGGCTTGGTTAGTATTTTTCCAATTCAAAGCTGTAATACTGTGCCTGGAGTGGAAATTGGCTTTTAAGCCTGACTGCTCGGTGACAAGCTACCAGAGGGTTAGCACAGGTAAATTTTAGTTGTGTACCTGACTTACCCTGATTAGGATGGTGGTCCTTACTTGGACAGGATGCACACCTCTGCCAACTAGAGACCCATTTTCTAACATGCTCGAAGGTGGAATCAGCCTTTTTGCCAAAGAGGCAGGGTCCATCAAAAGGCATATCCATTAGAGACACCTGTATTTCCCCAGAAAAGCCTGTGGATTGCATCCACGTGTGGCGGTGGACCGCCACAATGGTGCTCACTGCATGCCCCAAGCAGTTAGTCATATCCAGACCAGGCCTAATGACATAATTTGTTGCATCCTAACCATCCTATATGGTTTGAGCCAAAGAGGCCCACAACTCCTCCACAGCAGCGACAAGATTTCACTAGCTATGTCTCAAAGACTGTGGAAATAGCAGCCAAATAGGCAGACCACATCGACAGATCTCAACATCAAGCTGGCCGAGGAAAACATCTGCTTTCTGAATGCCTCTGTTTTTTTTAGATTCCCTGTTGGGAGGAGTCGTTGGTAATGTATAAGGGTTAACTTTGCTGGTTAATGCTTACACCATCAAAGTCTCTGAAGTCAGGTGCTGTGTAAGAAAATCTGGTTTGACCAATGCCAGTTTATGATGCCTGGCCACCTCACCTGCCTGTTTACTGGTGGGCAAGAGCAGGGCTTCACCAGAGTTACCCATAAGTGTGTCAGTCAGAGCTTAATTAAATGAAAGTAAGGGGTCAGATGAAGCAGGTCCCCGTTGCAAATCCTCTATTAGGACATTTGTCTTGACTTCACAGAAGGTAGCAGTAGATCCAGGACCTCTGCACCATGCCTAATCACCACAGCAAGAGATGTCCCCTCTTCTGAAGGGAGGTCTAATGGGAAACACCAACCCTTTGTCTAAGAATGTATCCAGCCCACTGGCCTCCTGTAAGTCCATAAAAATGTCATCATCATCATTGAATGGGGATAAATCATTCCCATAATCACCATCACCATCATCAGGTTGATCCGAATCCAAGCCCAAAAGGTGATGAAGCTTCTGAGGAACTCATCGCGGGAGAGGAAGAGTTTTATTAGAATTAGAATGTATTGGGAACATGTACAGCTGTAAGCAGAATGGAATCAAGCCATCACTTTGGCTGGCGGGGCAGTGGATTTAGCAATTGTGCAACCTTCAGCTTCGGCAAAGTCGTGTCAGCACTGAAGTTGGTGTGGACCAAAACGCAGTTAGAGGGGACAGATGGCACCAAGAATGGATCTGCCAGTGTTAACATAACTGGGGGCCCCTGTGGATCCTTGAGGCCCAAAGGGACACCAAAAGGAGCCAGTAAAGTTGCCAAAATATGCAGCATGTCCTCCATGAAGGCCTAAACTTGCTGCTGCATCGCCAATAGCTCGGGAACTCGAGGCGTGCCGAGCCCAGTTGAGGAATCGCCTCCACAGTCGGGGATCGTGAGATCGATCAGTTGGCACCATGATGCCCCTCCTGATTTCTCTTTAGACAGGATTTGGTCAAGTCCCTCTTCATCTTCTTATGCTACTGGACTTGCCAAACAGCTTCACTCATGATAAGTACCGGTTGCAGGCATGGCCTCAGGAGTGAGTACGAGACTGCACCCTCAAACTGGTCAGGGAGTTGCAAGAGGCTGATGACTTCTCTCGGTGTCAGTTGACATACAGCTTCATTACACAGTCCTGGATCACCAGAGGGCGTATTCTTTGCACAATTTGGAGTCGTACCCTGAGCCAAACATCAGAGGCAGATCTCATGCGTTCAATCACCGACATCTGTTTCTGACAGTCATAGCACGGTTTCAACCCAGTAGTCTGCGATGAGGACAATGTTCCCTTTCACACTGGAAAGAATTTTGAAATAGAGCAGAGCTTTGGATCTGCATACAAAGGCGCAGAAAGAATGGAACAGCCTAAACAGATGGCGCTTACATGCACTCCGACCTCTCACTTCCGGGGTTGAACGAGGCCAATGCGGAGCTGCATGACAGCATCTCGCTTCGCACTGGATCACTACAATGAAAACCTCCAGGTCCAGTCTGGCGTACAAGGAATTTTCTAAAGGTGCAGAATCTGTTAGAAGTATCTTTCCAGGAAAATATTATGTGAAATAAAAGATGTGTTGAATTCTGGTTGGCTGTGACGTAACATGTTTAAAGAGGAGATGAAACCGTGGTGGACAATTAAGAAAGAGCTGACAGTTGAGAATGGGTTGGTGTACACAGACACCAAATTGGTTCCACCAAAGGTTTTGTGATCTAGTCTTATTTATTTGCCACATGATGGACATTTTGATGTGGTGAAGTCAAAGGAAAGGCTATGTTTGGATTTTGGTGGAGAGGTATGAATCTGGAATTTGAGCAATTTGTAAGACAATGTAGTAATCGTCCTCTGAGTGGCAAAATGTTAAAACCTCATGTCTCCCCTACATGTAGTCCGGCGGCTCCAGCAATACATGTGATGAAGTAGCTTTAAAACATTGTGTTTCTTGAGATGGGGAAAGGATAACTCTGAATTTGTTAGTTCTGGTGGACTTCTATTGAATGTGGTCAGAAGTAATATGGGGGAGTGAAATTACATCCACAAATTTATCAAGTTTCGCAGGGATATTTTTGAGCATGAGGGATTACCTATGTTGATGGATAATCATACACAATTGTGTTCCAAGGAAGTAGAAATTATCCTTCTAGAAAATGGCATCAAACATAAACAAGCATTGGCAACACCAATTGTTCTCCGCCACCCTAGAGCCATTGGCATTGTCAATGTCTTTTAGCCAAGTTGAACAGCAGCACAGCTGTTGTTCAGCATGGCTGAAAGTCGTGTAAAAAAGCGCCATGACCCACCTTGCGCTGTATTCTGAGCTCACATATTTGAAGTGTTTTCATGCTCGATAATGAAGAAAAAGGTTTTGGTGAAATAAAAATTTAGGCTAGAGCACACAAGGAGAAGCTATTAAAGAAACCAAAACTAAGTGCTTGAGCAGCAACTACCTGAGCCCATATCTCACAGCTCCTCCTTGGTCTGGCCAGGTTCTGGGCACATGCCCATTCCCCCAACAGCAGACCTGTTTTTGTCTGCTTGAGCTGTAGTGAGCACCGCTGTGACTCACCTGCCAGAAATTGGCAATAACATTTAAATGAGAGGGGCATAGTGGGTAAACTGGAAGAGTGAAAACAAAGCAAAAGTTTTTAAAAAAAGAGGACATGTGAGTGGCCCCAGGCTTGATAAACAACATGCCATATGAAGTGTAATCTTAAAAGCCTTGGGCCTCAGCAAAACAGTTCCATGTATTAATTTTGGAATGGGGGTTTCTATGTCAGTTGTTTTAAAATAATGAAAAACCATACACAATGGTACAGAAATGACACAAGGAGGTGATGAGGTGAATAAATAAAAACGATTTGTGAAGGACAAGAAGCAACAGGGTTAGGGGAGCGTGGGAGGAGACCGACTTAGTGAAAACACAAGCATTCATGTGGAGATCTCAATTGCAAAGAAAAAAGGAGCTCCTAAAACGAGAGCAGTGGATCAACACAAGTACTTTGCCCATGCTCTGGGGGAAGGCTAAACACAGAAAGAGGCATGAAGCATTCATGCCATGGACAAACTGGAATTAAGGATACAATACCGACGATGTGGCAAACAAATGTTAAGCCTATGGGTTGTATTGTAAACAACATGTCTCTTCCAGACAGTGCATGCACTGTCCAGCCAACACCTAAAAATGCTCCTTATATTACCCCCATTCCAATGGAGTTCCAGAAAGGTTTCATTTCATGTTAAAGAAAGGTATACAATTTGCATGTGGGAATAGTTTGATTGGGAAGTGTAAGAAATTGGAAGAATTAGTTGAAGGGGATAACTACCCACCTCCAGTAATGATCACAGTCTTTGTCAGGGTAGACCACTAAAGTCACTAAATTAACTTGAGCTCAACTCACTGTAGGATATGGCACAGAGCAGACAGGTTTAACTTATAGTATTCATGCAGTACCAAAAAAGTATTATAGTCAAAACACAACACAAGAAAAATGTATTTTTAAAGTTTGAGGTTAGAAATAGTGCCAAAAAGCATTAGGCGCTAACTGCGATGGAGCACGGATCGGGTATAAAAACCAGATAAGACCGGGTCCGAAGTTTTACCTTCGGACTTTTTTTTAAAATTTTTTTATAAACAAATTTTTATTTTCGGCATCAAGGACAATATCAAGGATGACACACAACAGTGCATTGAACATGGCATCAGTAACGTCAATCAGGGAAGCATTGACAAACAGATGTAGAGACCCCCCCCTCCACCCCCATCCCCCGCCCCCCGCACCCCTACCCCTCAAATTATGCCCCCCAGCCATTTCCCCCATATCTTGCGGAATTTTTTGGGGCAGCCCCGGGCAGCGTATAACGACCGCTCCTGGGCCGCACACCAATCCACCCCTCTACTCCAAGTAGCCCTGCTAGGTGGGTCTGGCTGTGACAACACGGCCGCTATATCCCTCTTAGCTACCATTAGGGCAGTAGTGAGAAAATACTTGTCGTTACGGGACCCATCCAGCCCGTCCGTGATGCCCAGCAGAGCCATTTTAGGCTCATGGGGGACCTCCCATCCCAGGACCTCCGCTAGGTCGGTCTCAATCGCTGCCCAGTAGTCCTCCAGGCGGGAGCAAGACCATACCATATGGAAGAAATCCGCCGGAGCCACCCCACAGCGAGCACAGGAGGCGTCCGCGTGGAGGCCCGCCCGATACAGGCGGTCCGGAGTCAGATAAGCGGCGTGGAGGTAATAGAGCTGGATGAGCCGCAGCCTAGCGGAGGTGGTAAGCGATCGAGGGGCCATAAGGGCGTCCCTCCAATCCGCGTCATCCAGGGGTCCCACCCAGACCTCCCATCGCTGCTTCAGTCCAGTCCAGTCTACCGGGGTATTGTTAATCAGGGATTTGTAAATGCGGGATATGCCACCCTTCCCCAGGCACCCCAACATCACCTGAGCTTCAGGTGGGCTATGAGAAGGCAGTCTGGAGTCGAGAGGGACGTGGGCCCGGACCGCATGGCGCAGCTGAAGGTATCAATAGAATTGGGAAGACTGCAGCGAGAAGCGGGTCTGAAGCTCCTGGAAGGAACACATGTGGCCCCCCGCCATATATCGCCCAGAGTGGAGATCCCTAGGAGATCCCATTGCCGAAAACCCGCCAGTCCCACCACCTCCCGAAGCCATGTCCCGTGCCAAAGCGGTGTGAGCTGTGTTTTCGTCCCCGACCATCGGGTGTGCCTCAGAGCTGCACGCCACGCGAGAAAAGGGGCCCGCACGACGCCAGGGAGCGACAGGGGGACCGATGCTCCATAGAGCATGTTTTGGATAGAGGAGAATTCGAGGCATTGCACCTCGAGGCGATAGGCCGGATCGCCCCATCCACTCGAGAACCAGTCGTGGATCACCAGCAGCTGGGTGGCCAAGTAATATAGATATAGGTTAGTCATGCTCAGGCCACCGTCGTAGGAGGGGACTCTGCAGCGATCTAAGGCCAGCCGGGGCCTGCCGCCGCCCCAGAGGAATTTGACCACCATCTTATCCAGTTCCCGGAACCACGGGCGCGGAAAGGGGCACGGGGTGTTTTGTAGCATGTACAGAAACTTGGGGAGGATCATCATCTTATAAAGGGCGACTCTCCCCAGCGGATTCAATGGGAGTGTCTGCCACCGGAGCATATCTGATCTGGTTTTGTTGACTATGGGAGCCACATTGAGGGCCCAGCAGAGTTCCGGAAGGAGGGTGACCCAGATCCCCAGGTATTTAAAGGAGAGTCTCCGGAGGGGAATGTCCGATTACCAGTCGAAACAGTCCCTTGACGGGTGTAGAGGGACTAGAGCGGATTTTTTAGGGTTCAGATGAAGACCCGACGCTTGGCCAAACCGACGGAGGATCCGGCGGACCTGGGGCCCCGAGGTCGCTGGATCAGAGAGATAGAGGAGAACGTCGTCCGCATATAGGGCGATCTTATCGGGGGTCATACCTGGCCAGTCCCACCCGCGAAGAGCGGGATCCGAGCGAATCAAGACCGCCAGGGGCTCCATGGCCAGAGCGAAAAGGAGGGGCGAGAGCGGACATCCCTGGCGTGTTCCTCGACCTATGGGAAACGGGCGGGATAGAGCTCCGTTGACTAAAACACGGGCCCGCGGGCTCGCGTACAGGACCGCAACCATGGCACGGAACTGGGGGCCGAAGCCCATATGCTCCAGGACCTCGCCCAGGTACTCCCACCCCACTGAGTCGAAGGCCTTTTCAAAGTCGACCAGCAGGAGGGCCAGATAGGGGGAAAGGCGGCTGCGGTGCGCTAGAGCGAGGTGCAGGCGCCGCAGGCAGTGTCTGGTCCCCCGTTCCGGCATGAATCCACATTGGTCCGGGTGGACCAGGGAGGCAAGAGATGGGCGCAACCGCTGCGCGAGGACCGTGGCATAGATTTTGAGCTCGGTGTTAATAAGGGATATCGGCCGGTAGTCCGAGCAGGACTGTGAAGGGGGCTGCGTCTTAGGGAGGACAACTATGGTTGCTGTGTCCGTCTCGGGCCGGAACGAGCCCTTCTCCACCACGTCTGCAAACAGGTCTAGAAGCCTCGGGGCCAGAGTCTCCCGATAGTGAGCGTAGTATTCCTGAGGGAACCCATCAGGTCCCGGGGTTTTCCCGGGCACCAGGCGGCTGATCGCGGCCTCAATCTCCTGCAGCTCGATAGGTGAATCGAGGGTCTCCGAAACCTCGGGCAGCAGCCGCTTGAGCACCGCTCCATTCGTCCCCAGCAACTCCTCCAGGGAGAGCGTGGACGGCCGGCGTCGGTACAGCCGGGAATAATAGCCAGCGAACGCCTGGGCCATCGCCACCGAGGCTGTGTGGAGGCCGCCCGCAGAGTCTGCGATGGCTGGAATAATCCTGCCTGCCCGAGGATAAGTGGCCAGCCGGTGGAGAAGAGTGCCGTTTTTGTCCCCCCAGCCGTATACCCGGGCCACCGAGGAGCGCCACAACGTCTTTGCCGCCTCCAGGGAGTGTAGGCGAATTTCTTCCCGCAGGAAGGCCAAGCGACGCGACCGGGTGTTGTCTCCCAACTCCCCCAGGTTGCGCTCCAGTTCCAAGGCTTGAGCTTCGCAGTCCGCGAGTTTCTGGGATTGAGCTCGCCGTTGCCGTTGCAGATGCCCCTTAACGGCCCCCCGAATAGTCGCCTTGCCGGCCTCCCACAGGACAGCAGGGGAGGGGACGGAGCCCGCGTTGTGAGAGTAATAATCGGCTATCTCGCCACCGATCACCCTCCGAAAAGTCTTGTCGTGGAGGAACCAAGCGTTCAAACGCCACATTGGACGGGCAGAGAGGGGGGGGGCCAAGAGCCAGGAGCACCGGCGAGTGGTCCGAGAGGCCCCTCGGGAGAATGCGCGCATCCTGCACCCCTGCACAGTCGGTAGATGGGACGAAGATGAGGTCGATCCGGGCATGGGAGTGATGTGCCGCCGACGTGTGGGTGTACTGGCGAGCCTGCGGGTGCCAGATCCTCCAACCATCACAGAGGCCCTGAGATTCGGCCCAGGTCGAAAGCTGCTTTGCACGAGCGACGCGGGCCAGGGATACCGGACCCGTCGAGTCCAGGTGGGGCGCGTAGACCGCATAAAAATCCCCGCCGAGGATGAGAGAACCCGCCGGAAGCTTCGGGAGGAGGCCCCCGGTGTAGGAGAGGGCCGACGACAGGAGGGATGGAGCCGCGTAGAGGGACAGCAGGGTGAGGGGTCGCCCCTCCAGAGTACCACATACCACCACCACCATGCCCAGGGGGTCCAAGTGCACCTGGGTCAGGACGAAGGGAAAGGATTTGCGGAGCAGGATAGCTACCCCTCGGGACCCCCGCGCAAAACCGGAGTGCCACACCCTGTCATAACCATAGCGGGACAGAAAGGGATAGTTATTGCCCAGAAGGTGAGTCTCTTGGAGGAGGAGCACATCAATCTCTGCGCGTTGCGCATATTTGAGGACCGCCATGCATTTAAAACGGTCCAGAAGACCATTAACGTTCCAGGACAGTACACGCACGGCGGCCCTAGGAACAGGTGGGTCAACCATAGTCCAGGACGGAAGAGGGGGCCATTGGAGGCGCGGCTGGGCACGCCCCTACAAGGGATGGACAGCGGGACATCGGGCAGAAGAGCAGGTCAAAGAGTACAAGATGCCTTGGCACAACAACGAAGAAGGAGTAACCCCCCATCAACAAAACCTTCCCCATGAGGAAGAAACAACCCCAAACCAACCCCAAACCCCCACCCCCCACCCTATACTTCGAAAACAGAAGCATCTGTCGCCCGAACCAAGTGAAAGAACCACCAAGCTAGAACGCTCGGGCTTGAGCACTAGTGGACCCCTGGTACAGCTGAAGTCAAGCCTGATTCACCTGCCCTGGCCAAGAGCAACATTAACAGCGGAGCACTCCAGCCCCCGCCCGGGCACCCCCCCATGCCCCCCCCAAAAGAAACACAGAGAGTCAAATGGTAGGACTGCGAGAGAGGTCCAAAGTATCCACCAATTCAGCCGGGTGGGTCGCAGGGCCCGTAAGCCGGGGCGACACGGCCCGTCGCCCGTCAGCCGCGGGACTGGTGGGCGCAGCCGAGGAGGCAGAAGATGCTCTCGACCCCCGGCGCGGCCGTCCCCCAGAGCGCGTGGTGATCACCTCCTCCGCCGTGCGCTCCCGGGGTAACGTGCGGTGCCGCCGGCAGGTCTTCGATGTCCGGGGCCTCCCCCGTCCCCCCCGCACACCCGCAGGCGAGCCGCGCCCAGAGCGGTGCAGAGGATGCTCTTCCGTCAGCCAGGACCAGGCCGCTCGTGGCGTGTCAAAGAACAATGTCTTGTGCTGGAAGATGACCCGGAGGCGGGCCGGAAACTGAAGCTGGTACTGGAGGCCCAGAGAACGCATCTTCTGCTTCACTTCAGTGTAGGAGCGGCGCAGTTCTTGGACTTCGCGAGTGTAGTCCGGGAAGATCATAATTTTGTGGTTTTGGTAGTGGAGGGTGTCAGTGCGCCGGGCCTCGCGGAGAATGGCGTCTCTGTCTCTGAAATTCAAGAGCTTGAGGATGAATGGCCGGGGGGGCGCACCAGGGGGCCTGGGGGCCAAGGCGCGATGAGCCCTCTCCACCACGAACGAAGCAGAGAGGCTGTCCGCCGGCATCCAGGATCGGAACCAGCGTTCCATAAAGTCATCCACCCGGCCCGATTCGACCCCCTCCGGGAAACCCACCAGGCGCAGGTTGCTGCGCCGAGCGCGGTTTTCTGCATCTTCGACCCGGCGATGTAGCTCCTTAGAGTGGGTGGTCAGCTCCCGAACCTGGTCCTGGAGATGGCGGATGTCATCCTCCGCGGTGGATAACCTGGATTCGGCTTCCGAGATGCGGGTAGTGGCATTCCGCAGGTCCTGCCGGAGGAGAGCAACATCCACCTTGACCGCTCCCACCATGCCTTCAAGGGATGCACGGGATGAGTTGATGGCCTGCAGGATGGCAGCAAGGTCCGCAGCGGGGGCCGGGGCCGGCTCGCCAGTGGGGCCGGGCCCCTTCTCAGAGGTCGTGAATTTGTCCATCCTGGTTTGGGTGGCCCCGGACGCCGGCTTGGTGGCCCTGTCCTTACCCATGGCGGGGGCGGCGTTCAGCGAAGCCGGGCAACAGGATGAAGACCCCCCCGTGGGATGTGGACGGGTGCCCGGGCTGAAGCGGAAGCAGAAGGAGGAACGGCCGGGGGGTCCCGCGGCGAGAAGTGGATGGGCACCACCCGCCCCAGCAGTCAAGTCCCAGCGGGACAGCCGATCTGACCCCCAGCCACAGTCTCGCCCGTTGCCCTCCGCCGACAAGGTGAGGGCCAAGGTCCCAGGCCCTTAGAATGTCCCCCGAGTGCCCCGCAGCTGATAACCTCCAGGCCTCGACTCCTGCGCACAGTCCACCTCTCCGAGGCCGCGCCTCACCGGTGTGGTCCCCCCACAGCCCCAGGGGGGGGCATGTCGTCACTCGGCGGGTCTCTTCATCCGGGGCTCAAAGCGATGGGAGGGGGAGTGGGAAGGACGGCCCACACGCCCCCCCCGACCGCCGATGCGCGGCCTGAGTCCAGAAGGGACCCCTGCGCCCGGAATCCAGCGGGCGACCTCGGGCCCGTAGGGCCAGTGCAACACTGCAGCCAGGGGGAAGAGGGAGAGGGGGGGGAGCTGGGGGCCCGAGCCCCCGGCTGCCAATGCACAGCCCGATGGGGGGGTCTCCCCTCCGCACCCGGTCCCAGGCGGTCCCACGCAGCCGCACTCACCGCTTGCTCCGCAGCTCCAGTCCACTCAGGGGGGGGGGGTCATCGCCCCACTCCCGGGTCTCCGCGATGTGCCAGTGGGGGAGGGCCGCACCCCCCCGGTGCCACCAGGACCCGCGGAAGCCTCGCGGCCGCCCTCACCTCGTCTCCTGCAGGATCCGGCCTGTGCCCCTCGTGGGCGCCGCGGGCTCAATTTCTCAGCGCGGCCGGGCCAGAGCTCCACGGCCGCCACCATCCGCCGCCGGTCGGGGTCCGCGATGTCCAAGCGGGTCCTGCAATGTCCGCGGCGCCCCTGGGTCAGGCCCGGGACAGCAGGGCAGCTCCACAGGTCACCGCCACTCAAAGCGTGCCGGCCAGGGCAGTGCAGGAGGGATTTAGGAGGATTAGCGGGGACCGGCGCCGGGAGCCTCACGGAAAGGCGTCCATGACGGTCAGGCGCCACCTAGCGCACTACCTTCGGACTTACTCTCTAAATTGGAAGTCCAAAATCTTCAGTGGCTGTGGCCAAAAAGGGCTCTACGAGGCTGGATAGCTGTTAGACAAAGTCCCAGTGAAGCTGTTGACTTTTGGCAGGAAACCTCAAAGTGGGAGAAATTAGAATTTCACACCCAAGGAAATTCTTTTGACAGCCAGATACTTTTAGCGCCTTCACCGGTAAAAATGTATATGTTCGCAATTATTCAGTATTTTGGAGCTCGATTCCTCAAGGGGGCAGTGTTGCAGGCTGTAGTCGAAGAGTGCTCATGAGGCTGGATGACGTCTCTGTCAGGTCCAGCTGAACTGTAATTGCTGCTGGCAAAAAGCTCAGCTCAGGGGAAACCTGAATCATCAGGCCTGCAGCAATGCACCTTGGATGGATCGGCTTGGCAGGTGTGTTCCGCTCCTCCGGAGGTCTATGGAGCAAGTCCCAGATTTTTCAGGATGGAGGAGGAGTATACTTTGACACAGCCCAGGGTACCAGGACCGTAGGAACAGCACTGGAGGGTCAAGACTCACTATAGCAGATGCCACCAACAAGGTCCAGGGCAGGTCCAGTTGGAAACGGTCGACTAGGCAATTACATGAAAGGCCTCTTGTAGAGTGTTGTGTCTCTGTAGCTTGAACAGGAGGTCAGCCTTAGGACACTTGGACTGCACTTCTTTATCCTGGATACAAGAGGAAAAGCAGGTCCAGTCCTTCAGGGCTCTTCTCAGGCCTCAGACAGCCAGCAGCTTCAGTCCTCTTGTGTTCTTCCACAGGTCCAGTAGTATTCTGAGTAGGGTACTTTCAGTGGCACACGTATGCCTGGCACTAGCCAGTGGGTGGGAGTGACTCCTGGCTCCTCTCTAACCAATGGGTTAAAGTTCCCAGGAGAACCCCTACCCATTTTTACAACATTTGCAGCATTTCCTGTGTTCCTTATAACAAATAATCCCACAGTGCCCCTTCCTGCCTAAATCAAAGATGATAAAATCCTTTTCCCCTTGTGCGGAGCCAGTGTGCCAGGAAAATGAGCATCCTTCCTCTGTGGTCCCCTCAAACCAGTTTAGGGGGCAGCTCTCCTCCCACTGTGACAGAAGCCTGCCTGGTTGGGGAAACAAAGAAAGGCTCTGCCCAGGTTTCAGCTAATATTTTCTTGTGACAGGGTAGGCCTTCTTTGAAGTTAATCAAGTTCCTGAGTGCAATCTAAATGGCCATCTTGCCAGAGGAGCAGAAACACCTTACCACAACCAAGCCTTCGTCTCCTCCTCTGAGAGCCGTTTTCACACCTCATTCATGGCTAGGCACTCAGAGGACTGCTATTGGATGGTTAGTGCAAATTAGTCTCTAAATGCTTTAGGTAGGTAAACTGTTAGAAGTGGGGGTCTCTAGTTGGCAATGCTTTTCACCTTGTCCAAGTAGGGACCCTTCTTCCTAGTCAGGATAAGGGAGTTACACTTCCGAAAAAAACCCTGCTCAGCCCCTTGATAGCTTGGCCCGACCAGTCAGGCTTATCTCAGCGGCAATGTGTAAAACATTTGCACATAACTCACAGTAATACAGTGAAAACACTACAAAAGGACACCACCCCAAGTTTAGAAAAATAGCATGTATTTATCTGTGTAAAACAGACCAAAAACAATAAAAATCCAACATTCAGTTACTCAAGAATATCAATAATCAAAAATAGACTTTAGAAATAATTCCTTGAAGTGGATAGCTCCGTCCATGGATACCACTGTGGTGTGAACCAACAAATCCCACGGATCTGACTGACGGTGGCGGTGCAGCCCGGCTGTGGTGTTGGAAGACCCTCAAACAGTACCTTTTATTATGGCCGACCGAGGCAGTGAGGGCCAGCTGAACGGAAGTCGAGGTTGCGGTGTGAACGGAGTGGTGCGGTGTGCGGTGCCCTCAGGTTAGGGTGCAGGGAGTGGCTTGTGGTGGTCATCCAGCGGCGTCAGTGAGACCAGGGATGTGGTGCTGACAGTCGCGGTGCAGGCCACGGTGTCTGTTGATGATCTGGGATCGATGGGGCTGGCGTCGGTGGGCCGAGGCTGCAGTGTGGGATGGGGCGGTGCATCGTGTAACTTATGAGCAGTGTCCCCAAACTATGGTGCAGGCCGCAGCAGCGATGTCAGCTTGCAGTGCCGTTATCAGTGAGACCGTGGTGGAGTGAAGCGAAGCAGTGCAGAGTGCAGTGTCCACAGGGTGTGGTTCAAGCCGCGGCTCGGTGGTTGCACCGGTAAAACCAGGGTTGCGGTGCAAAGTGCGGCGGTGCCCTCTGCGGTGACTTCAAGTCACAGAGCTACTAGCGGTCTCGGTGACAGTGGCAGATTGCGGTTTCCCTCTGTGGTGACTGAAACACTTGATCCCAGAGGTGGTACCCAGAGTAAGGCAACGTCTTTGCTGTTCCTGAGACTTCCTGAACAGGGGCCAAGCTCTACTTCAAGCCCTTGGAGATACTCAGAAGAAGAAGTTGTAGAAAGTTCAGTCCAGTCCTTTCACTGCCCAAGACAGAAGGAGTCACTGTAGGCCATCACAGCAAAGAACACACAGGGCTTGAAAAATCCTAAATTTTTTTACTAGACCTGCAGGTCTAGTAACTTTAATAATCTACTTGTCCTAACTGTAATGTACTTGACCTATGAACTGGTCTCAAATTGTGTGATCCTAGGCAAATATGTTGTCATATGGAGATCCCTTTTTCGTTATTATCACATAAGAAAGTACCTTCAAATATGCAAGTTCACTATTTCTGCTGTACACGAAAACTCTATATTTACTAGACCAAATGTTTGCTCCGTGTGTAACAAGAATCAAGCCCATATATAGGGTACACATGATTCCTGGCTTGCCTCTTAGTTCCCCAATATCATTGCCATCTGGGCAGGAGCAGCAATAATCCCCAGTTCAAGTTTAAAAACTCACTTTTTATAAATACATTATCAAAGCATGATGTGGTAGTGCATTGTCATTTACAGATAGCATATTTTCCATTGAAATGGCCACAAAGCTTCCCAACTAACATGTGGTTTTACTGATAATAGCAAAAAGAACAATTAATGGACAGAATGCAGAACAATGTCATACATACACCCCAATACAGACATCTGGGCCTATATCCCTTGTGTTTTTTTTTGCTTCCCATGCCATTCCAGTTTGAACCCAGCCATATGCAAATCAGTCTTGACCCTCTGCCCAATGGGAACAGTCCAGCCCGAACTGCCAAGCCAGGTCCTCCCTGGACTGGAAACAAGCATCCTAGGACTTGTTTCGGGGTTTCACCCTCATCAGCCAGGATAGGTTGACTCCAGTGGCATGGAGAGCACTGGACCCACGTCTGGGCATGCTCGTCCCACCCAGAACAATGTCATACATTCACCCCAATACAGAGATCTGGGCCTAAATCTATCGTTTTCTTTTGCTCCCCATGCCATTCTAGTTTGAACCCAGCCATATGCAAAACGGTCTTGACCCTGTGCCCAATGGGAACAGTCCAGCCCGAACTCCTTGTGTTTGCTTTATACTGAAAATAGGGCATAAACAATTTTGGGAAATTGGGTTTCAGCAACAATATTCAAAATGTGTACATCACCAAGTAAAGTGTTCTAATTTGTTTTGATCCTATAAAAATATTTTTTCACCACAGAATTACAAAACTGGGTCTTCATAACTAGTGAAATATATTTGAAATGTTTGAACAGTTCACTTAGCTATTTCGGTGTTGTGTTAGAAAAAAGCGAGACTTTTCACAGCCTTTCATTTAACATGCTTTGCATGGCTCAATTGTCACACAGTTCACTTTACAACATCCTCTGACTTAAGTCACAGAAAGAACAATAAATGTATTAAGATAAGCTGAATTTTGACCCCGGAAATGTGGGTGTGACAGGATAACAAGAGTTAATGGCATTTTTATTGCTCTTTCACTTTGTGAGCAACAAAGATGCCTTTATATCTTGTTATCTTGTCACATTTGCTCCGCTTTCAGGGACAGAGGTCAAAAGTCAGTTTGTCTTTCCTGAAATTAGAGGATTTTCAACTGTCAGAAAGGGCAAGTAGTCCCTAATAATACCTTGTCGTGAATAAATCTTGCTCGACAATGCGTGTGGGTGAGTGGATTTTTCAAATCCTGACACAGCAACGTGGTAGTCCCTCCTCACAGCTTCTCCGGCTCTTCTCCTTCATAGGTTTCTTGATCTCAAAGAGTTCCTAAATCCTGGGGTCAGGGCCCCAATCATTATATCACATTTACTTTTGATGTTGGTACCTCTGGCACACTTAAACCAGTTCTGCCAGGTTCACTACAGGAGGTGGAGACAGCTTTGGCGATGGCAGCCACAGTCCATTCGGGTGCAAGTGAAAACTCCTCCCACTACTCTAAATGCAGTCACTTTTATTCAGTCTGGCTATGAGTCACGGGGGAAAAGCAGGGCACACCTCAACCCCCCTTGTCTCTGTCTAGTATGAATGTACATCCCCAGTTCCTGTCATTCCAAACCCAGCTGTTGAATACACAAATTTCAGAGGCACACAGAATAGGAAAGCAAGAAATTCCTATTTTCTAAAAGTGGCATTTTCAAACACACAATGTAACAAGCATTTGCAATGCAATAGGTCTCGCATTTACGCGAGTTTGAGCTATTGACATTGCAAATGACAGTGCCTTTTATTTTTGTTTTCGTTTTTAAAACATAAATAAAAGGCATTGTAATTTGCAATGTCAATAGCTCAAACTCACATAAATGCGAGACCTATTGCATTGCAAATGCTTGTTGCTTCTCCCACCGAGTGCGAGAGCAGAGGAAGCTAGCAGCTGCCAGCAACTGATACACTGTGTTGACCTTCCAGAGATGTTGTCACCCCTCTGCTCTCTCAGCCTAATTGTGCCCAAATACCCAACCAAGGCACTCATTTTAGGGCAGAGCGCTGTTGATCCTCAGCAGACGGCAGTCCGCAAGACCACTAAAACAAGGGTAATAATGTCTGGGGCATGTGAAGGGCCAATACTGCACATGCTGATCTGTCTCTGAGAGAAAGGGCTGGGGTGCAGAGGATCAGAAGTCTCAGCAGCCAGGCATGTGCCCCATTCACTCTATATTTAAAATAGGCTGAGATAGATTGTTCGGTGTCGACAATCACCTCAAGTGCCTACAGCACGTTCTGTGGTTTGGATGTTTGCACAGCTCCCCGGTGTGTGTGTTTGTGTGTCCCTGCAGAGTAGACGCCGTCCCGGCGGGTGTTGAAGCCCTCGCCTCCCCTCTGCGCCGCACCGGTCCGAGGGTTGTGCCGAGGATCACACCACCCTGTGACTTCTCTGTGATGGACGGCTGTCTCCAGGCTTCTCACTAGAATATTGTACAAGTGAGAACACCATTAGCATGGCCATTCGAGCATTGTTGCCAGTCAGAGCACGGATTCCAAACCGCAGATGGTTGTGGGTAGCAAAGACGCCAAGTGACGGAATGCAAGCAAGGAAAACAAGTTGCATGGGCCTCCTGGCCTGAATTATTCACCCCATTGTTGGAATGTAGCAGCACCAGTGGAAATCAAAGCACACGGCAGTACACAATGCAGACACAAGCAAGAAGTCACTGGGAAAAAAAGTACAGACGAGAGCCAGCAATGACGAAAAGTGCAGAGTTCACACTTGTACAGTTCCAAGACAAACAAGCTTTAATTAACAAGACAAGCCCGGCGGAGCGTGGCGCGCGCGCTTGGCGGGGGCGGGGAGCGCATTCCAGGCGGGGGAGCGGACCCTTTGAAGTGCGATGCCAAACGGATTGCATGGCGGCACGATGCGCGTGATTGTGCGCGTGCTAGCCAGGCAATCCGCTTTTGGGAGCACTTTTAAAAGCCCCTTACAATAGTCTCGCTTTGCGATCGCTTACGCGATAGCAAGGCGAGACCTAAAAATCATGTTCACTAGAAGTTGTATATTTAAATTCTGAGTTCAGAAGCCTACACTCCATTTCTCTATCTTGTCCTAATTAAAGAGTTTACTCTTTTATGATGTTACACAGCAGCCCCATGTTAATCTATGCAGTAGCCAGCCTTTCAATAGTGAAAAACAAAATACACAGTCTTCCACCTGAAGGAGCCTTCCCATTCTCCCACTTTTATCTTGCAAACCTTGACTCCATGACTCGTGTCATAATGTTCTTTTCTTTTTTGCTGTTTTTCTTTCCTTCTCCGGATATCGTTAATATACACATTTGCATACCCTTCATTTTGAGAAATTTACCTGGTGATAGCCTGGTGTGTGGCCTATTCCCGCAAAGCTAACCAAACGGGGATGTCCTTGTGGTAGAAGGAGAAAAGAGCTGCTAAACAAATCCATCACTACTACATTTTGTAGGAAGTGACCAACTTTTGTGTGGTGTAACCTTAAGTTTGTTGCCTTAACTGTTTTTGCTGGCTATAGAACTCTGTGCACTTTACCCCTGCTAACCACTGGTAAAGTGCCTGGGCTCCTCCTTTCGACATGATGAAATTGGTATTCCCCAAACTGGCATATTTAACTTAACTATAAGCCTCTTGTATATGATACAAAGTGTACCCAGGGCCTGTTAGTTAAATGTCACTAGTGGACTGCAGCACCCAATGTGCCATGTGCTACAGTTAACAGTGTAAAACATGACTTCAGGCCTACCACATTAGCCTGACTAAAGCTTTTAAACTGCAATTTGAACTATCAAAATAAGCACTTTTGACAGGTCTTAAACTTCCTTTGAAATATTAATTTCACCCCGAAGTAAGCCTTCTTGCCTATAATGCAGAGACGTTTTAAGGCATGGGAATAGTGGACGAGGTTATCGCACACCCACGTTATCGAAGCAAGCCAGGTAACTTTGATTGTTCCTTGCCGTAGTCTTTCACCTGAGCGTTTTAATTATATCACGTACACGGTGTGGAATACACCTTTTAATTGGTTCACGTTGACGTCTTTGGTAAACATAAGCGCATTCGCTTGCGTTTTTTTCTTTGATTAACAACACCATTTATTTTGCGCAACGAGTTTGCTACACTCTTGAGTTCCGGTCGCTCATGCTCTGTGGCTATTCATCGAGTTCCTTGCCGTAGTCTTTCACTTGAGCGCTTTGATTACATCACGTACACGGGGTGGAAAACACCTGTTAAAGGTTCACGTTGACGTCTTTGGTAAACACAAGCGTACTCGCTTGCGGTTATTCCTGATTTTTCTTTAATTCACTACACTTTTTATTTCGCGCCACGAGTTTCTTACACTCTCGAGTTCTGGTTTCTTATGCACTGTGGCTAATCATCGAGCACCATTTCACAAGCCCTAAGATTATTGCAATATATTTGGTTCCACTTTCACTACTAACTATTGATGGATCGCGCATGTTTTACACACTCATCACTTTCTATTCAGTCTTAATTTCTTAAGCGTTTACACATCCTGGACAACAGCCTTATGTCCTTGTACATTTGTTTTTTTGTAGAATCCCCCTGACGAAGGGCGAGTCCCGAAATGCATCGGGGACAATTGCAAAATTGGCTTGCCTAATTAACGAAAGCACATGTGTGAACCTCTATGTGGATTGTATAACCATCGACAGTATGAGCTTCATCATACTCCTTGAATAATCATACGAATCGAATATGAATTAAACAAGCAATGAACTAAATTACAAAGAATGTATCTGATTTAATGCGGATCTTCCGCACCGAGTGCTAAAGTGAGGACGTCTTTCCCTGAGACGCAGCGAGACAGTTTATTTATTTCACACCTCACTGATTAGGAGGTGGTCTCACCAGCACCGAAGAATATTACATAAGGATTACCCTATACACTTATCATTCATAAAATTGTGAGTGCAACCGTTTCCTATCACTATTCAGAGTGGGTCCTGGCCCAGGGCCCCAGCCTGTCAGGTGGCTCCTGCTAGAGCCAGCATTAATCTGCAGAGAGTCTTGCCTTGATGACCTTTAATAAATCTTAAATAGATTGCTTGAAATACCGTTTTCATGCAACATTCCCCCCAAAAAGTTTTCGTTTAAATCAAAACATGACCTCACATATCAGAAGTGGGAGGGTGTCACAGAGAATATTTGCAGTAATATTAGTGAGCTGCTGCTGTATTACAATATTGAAAACACATGTCACCATGCCTGAATATTAGATGTAAATACATTTGGAATATGGACAAGTATGTCTGTGCGGTCTCAGTGACCTGGCCAAAGAGGGCATGAAAAAATAGAAATTGGATCATAAATTTAAAGCTGTTCTGAACAGGGGCTCCCAAAGTATGTTTGGCCCAGGGCCCCCAAAATCCTTAAGATGTCCCTGCTATAATGCAGTGTGTATAGTATTTAAAAGTAGGTCAGGTACAAATGTAATGCTACACGTCCTTACAGTGAAAAAGTCCCAAAAGCTATTTTTACTGTAGCAAGGCGGTGATCCCATAGAAAAGCACTGGCATACAATATTAAACGTAATAATGTTACTTTTAGAAAGTTACTGTTTGACTTGGCTTTTTAGTGCGTTTGCCCTCAGACTTTTTGCTTTTTGCCCTCCTTTTTTCGCCCTATTTTTCGTTGGTTTTTGGACTCTGGACACTTTACCACTGCTATTCAGAGCCAAAGTGCATATGGTCTCCATGTAAATTGTGTATGATTGGTTGTCCATGATTGGGATATTTGATTTACTAGTAAGTCCCTAGTAAATTGCACTGAGTGGGCCAGGGTCTGTAAATCAAATGCTACTAATGGGCCTGCAGCAGTGATTGTGCCACTCACAGTGGTAGCCTGTAAATGTATCTCAGACCTGCCACTGCAGTGTCTGTGTGCAGTTTTAAGCTGCCATGTCACCCTGGCAAGTGCACCCACTTGCCGTGCCCAAACATTTCCTTTTCTTACATGTAAGGCCCCCCTCAGGTAGGCCCAAAGTACCCCCATGGGAGGGCGCATTGTATGTGAAAGGTAGGACATGTACTGGTGTGTGTGACATGCCCTGATAGTGAAATACTGTGTACTTCGTTTTTCACTATTAAAAGGCTATCTGTACCATTGACTAACATGGGAGTTACTTTGTAACATCTTGTAACATCTTACAAGTATAACTTTCCATAGTGACAAGATAGAAAAGTGGAGTTTAGGCTCTCTGAACTCAGAATTTTTAGGAAGATGGTTTTTAAATTGTGTTTCTAAAATGCCACTTTTGGAAAGTTGCGAAGCACATATGTATAGGTTGATAAATGCTTGACCAATAAATAAATATAAGAGAAGGTGTGCATCCTCCATTTCTATACATATGTGCTTCGCAATTTCCCGCCCCAAAGGAGTTTTGCACCCCATGGATGAAAATTAGAATGGATTACAACTAAGTTTTTCGCAGCAGAGACAGCGCAAGTTTGGAGTGGACTCTATGCAGTTTTCAACTACGCAGACGATATTTTAGAGAACAGTGATTGACTTACGAACAGTTGACTTATTGAGGGACACATTGTTTCCTTTTTCACATCAATGTTTCTTTTTATTGTTCTTCTTCTTTGAAGCACTGAAAAGGTTTGTTTATCGTTGGGATCTCGTAATTCTGTTTATTTTATGTTTATATACCATGCAGTTTGTTTTGGCTTTTTGTCTTCGGTGGGTGCGGGTGCAGGGGAGAGAAAGCAAGGGTTTGTTAGGGCTTGTAATGGACAGAAAAATTGGGGTTGTGGGGGTAGAACAAGTGCTTCATGAGGTTAATCAGGTTTTGCTTTTTCACGTGGTGATCGAGTTTAGTTGAATCACGGAGCAATTTTGTTGAGTGCTTCGTGGGAGTTGAAGTTTTTTGGGTGTAGTATGGATTATTGATGCACAGCTGTGGGGTGTTGAGTCACGGGGGTATGATGAGTGAGAATGATTGGTTACTTGGAGGAGCAATTTTTTAAATAAAACAGGAAGGTATGGCAGCGTGAAAGCATTATCATTGACACTAATGAGAGAGGTGAACGGGGAGGTTAGGCTGTCGACATCGGCTTTTTCATGGTAATTAATCTTGCTGGGCGTGGGGGAAGGAGGGGTGTTGTTTGGTTGAAGGTTGGGGTATTAGTTTAAAGGGGAAGCATTTTTATAGCAAAACATAGTTTTTGGGTTCTTTTGTGTTGTAGCTGGGTTTCTGGGTTTCGTTGAATGAGAACATAATTGCATGAAGTGGGTTTAAAAATACAAGCGGTGTGTTAATTTTTCACGATTGTTACGGGTGGTTTTGCGAGACGGGAGGGGTTGAGGATAAATTCGGGGGTGTTGTTTAGTGAGGAATTAGTTTAGGGCAGGGTTTGTGGGACGGTTGGGTTAGAATAAAATTCACGGGATTAGAATTTAGTTAGGTATCAGTTCAGCTCACCTGTGAACAGTCGGTTCAGTTGTTTTTTAATTTATTGCAGTGACCCCTGACGAAGAGTCATATTAGACTCGAAATGCATTGGGAAATGAAGCGATGATCCTATTCGGATGTACATCCACTGTTTGGATTACGTGTTGCTGTGAAAAGCCTGGATGGGCACGCAGTATTCATTTGGAGTTTTGAAAATAAAATTCAAAGAAGTGGCATGACGCTGTCTCTGCAGTGATTCATTAAGCTTGCAAGAAGAAGTGGATGAATTCGGGTTTCTAAAGATAAACATGGCTTACAAGGAATACATGGATTAATGAGGGAAAAGTTCCCCACTACGCAGTGCGACAGAAGGGCGTGAGATGAGTGCTCTGACCTATTCTTTTGGAAAGTAGGCATTTTCTTATTTAACCATTCTGTATGCCTCTGCTGTTTTGTGTATTGACTGTCTGGTTTTGGAGTGACAGGGGCTGGGGATGTGCAGTCGCTGTAGAGAGTCACAAGGGGGGTTGAGGTGTGTCCTGCCTTTCCTAGGTGACTCATAGCTGATCTGAATAGACCTTGGCTGCATTTAGAGTGATGGGAGGAGTTTCATTTCCACCTGAATAGGCTGTGTCTACTTTGCACAATGTTGTCTCCACCTCCTGTGGACAGAACTGGATTGGACGGGGCTCAGAGACTCTTACCACAAAGAGACCGAAGACAAAATGGGATATAAGTAGTGGACCTTAAATCCCAGAGAATTAGATCACTTCTGGACTCATGAGGAACCTTTTGCCAAGGAGAAGAGCTGGAGAGCTGTAGGGAGGAGTACTGCCCCTTTGCTGTCTGCTTTGCTGGCCTGTAGTTGCTGCTTCTGCCAAGGTAGAGGACAAAGTCTGGAACTCTGCTGTGAACCTGCTTGAAGAAAAATTACCGAGGGCTTTTGTGTGCTGGTCTCCTGTTACGAAGTCTCAGGGACACAAAGACTTCACCACCAGCTCCTCTGAACTCCACTGCTGGGAGTTCTGACCTGCCAGGAGGTGCCTGTTCCAGCTCTGAAGGATGTTCCTGGTGTTGGAAGCTGGAAGAAACTTAAAGGAAACAAGAAAAACAATTCCAACGCTGTCAGCGACACCACCAGTGACGTTGTGACCTGCACCAAGGCCAGGAGCAACCGCGTGGGAAGTGCACGATGCACCGCCCCGCCTGCACCGCGGCTCCGTCACCTGCTGACGCCTGCAGTTATCGCCCTTCCCGACGCCAGCGCTCGCACCGCTGCTGTCACTGCCAGCGCCTGCATCCCATTATGGGTGAGCTGATACCTGATGAGGGTGACTTCACGTACTCTTCAACTTCTCATTGCCTCACTGGAACAGACACCTCAACGTCACCGCCACCGTCTTCCCCTGTCCTGGACCTGACACGTCACCTCCTCGCGTACACGATGCCTCGTTTCACCTGTGGCAACCAGGGTACTTTGGATTTATACCTGTCATAACCGGTCACAACGTCGTAATATCCCCAGGTGGAGCTATTTGTTTCTACAAGTGCTATTATGAAAGTAACTGTTTTATTAAGTGCTATTTTGATATATGCATTTTGATTTTTTGTTGTTTTGGTCTTGTTTGGTTTAGATAAAGATGCTTTATTTTTCTAAACTGGTGTGGTGTCCATATGTGGTGTGTTTTCACTGTGTTGCTGTGTGTTTTGAGTACACATACTTTACACATTGCCTTTGGATAAGCCTGTCTGCTCATGTCAAGCTACCAAGGGGGTGAGCAGAGGTTATGCAAAATGTGTTTCCCCCTTACCCTTACTAGAAGCAAGAGTCCCTCCTTGGTCAAAGATACATACCTCTGCCAACTAGAGACCCTCATTTCTAACACAACTTAACATAGTGCTTGAATGTAAATATTTATTATGCAGTAGAGGGTGAAATTACTTGGTAAATGCTGGGAACATGGTGAGATAAGTTATTTCTAAAGTAGGGGGTTATAAGATATTCTGTAAAATACTCTGCCAACATGCATTTTGTTCTGGTGTGGTAGCAGACGGAGGGGTTCTCAGTTCGATTTTTTCCTATTTTGTTTTCTGAAAAGTCCTTAAGAAGTCGCATGGTTTTTTGGGACGAAACCTGGTGGCTGTGTTCTTCTTTACATTAAAAAATGAAATAAGGTATACTTTGAAATTATATCATCTGGAAACTTGGGCCCTGCATCCAGAAGTCCCAGAAGCTGATACCGAGATTGATCGTTGTCGCACTCCAAATCTTCGGGTAAGTTAAAGATAAAACAGAAAATTGCCACTTGCAAACTTATGAGGACGCGCAAGGGCTTCATTACCAAAGTTGGTTGACTTCAGAGCCAATCCTGCAACTTGTCACAGCACACCCTGAGTTTCTGGAGAAGTCTGCAACACTGCAGCAGATCTAAGAGTTCTGCAAGGCCACGTTTCAACCCACTTAAAACACAGTTGAGCCTACCTGGCTCCTGTCTAGACTCTGCCTCCAGTTCCACATTCCACACTGCTTTCTGGAGCATCAACACTGATGCCAACTCTTTTGATGCCAGAGAATGAGGTGCCCACTCCGAGTCTGCGCCGCTATGACCTTGATCGAGTAGACATTTGGTTTCCACTGAGCCGCAACATGCACTGCTTGATGTTCCATCACTACAAGGAAGATTCCATACACTAGCTTCCTTTTTTGGTACCGATTCTGACAACAATTATGACACAGGTGATGAAATTGTCCAACCCTACCATGAGGATAACAGGTGCTGTGACTTTCGAGAGCCAGTGGCCCTGACACCTCCCCTGATTCTGGTCTTCTAACACCCACAGGTTCCTTCACAGTGGTCATGAGCAGGGTTGCTGAAGTTCTCGACCTGCAGCCCCACGCCAATGAGATCAAAACCAATATACCTTTTCCATCACTGAAACTCCACTGAACCTTCCATTGTCCCCTGAATGGCTGGCAGGGGACCATATGTCTAAATTATGGCAAGAAATGCAATCCCTTTTAGCAAGCAGGGCTATCGAGAGAGTGTCTGCACCAGACGTCAGTCATGGTTGTTATTCCTATGGCAAAAAAGGATGGAGGTCTTTGTCTTATTCTAGACCTGCACTCTCTCAATGCCTTTCTCCCATAGGACGAATTCAAAATGCTCACACTGGCTCGGGTCTTGCTGTCCTGGCTTTGTCTACACTCGACCCTGGAGACGGGATGACTAGATGGTGGCATTGAATCTGGAGCTGAGGTCATCCGCTTGGCATTGAAATCCTCCCTTCCATTCATCAAGTTCCTTAAGTTCTATCAGTAACTGGCACATACTTCTCCGTGATTAAATCACTTTAAAAAATAATTTAAAAAATGTCCTCTTGGTGCAGGAAATACTGTAGACTTTGCGCTTATAACTTTTACATTGGACTATTGTAACAGTCTTTACCTAGGCATGTCTGAGGATCTACTTTAAAGGCAACAGATGATTCATAACTCGGCCGCAAGACTTGTTCTTAAGCTTCCCCTGAAAAACTCCGCCTCTCAGGGGCTCAGAAAATTGAACTGCCTACCAATTCACATGCGGGTTCTTTTTAAACCCTTGGTCTTGATCTTCAGATCTTTCCATTCAGCTGGCTCCAAAAATCCGTCAGACTGCTTCGTGCATCATATAATTCAAAGGGCTCTTAGATCTTCCAATGATAATCTTTAGGTTGAAATCCAGAGGCAGCAAAATATTTGCCACATTGGGATCTAAGGCCAGGAATCAACTTTCTGGTTCTCTCAGATTTATGTACAATGAATGGGAGACTGCTTCCATATGAACTTGCTTTTAGCAATGTTTGTGGTAATATCAGGAAAGTTAACAGTAGACAGTGAGCACCAGACTATAAAACAGGCCCACAAATCTAACAAAAACAGCCCACCAGATAATAAAACAGGTCCACAAACCTCCACAAAAATGGCCCATACAGTGACCTTTCAGAAAGGCCCATTAGGGACTGCCTGATTGCCCTTTAGGCCAGTCCAACCTTGCCCTTGGACCCTAAAAGAGCACTGAGCTTTCATACCAATTGTACAAGAGAACACCAAGTGGGTTATCAACTCTTTGTGGGATTCGCTGAAGCAAAAACAGGCAAGGCCGTGCAAAGAGGGCCATCTGTCACTGGATTGTGCTCTGCAGTAAGATCTGCCATGCACTGGGCAAAAAGCAGCCTCAAGAACACTGCAAGGTCATTCCATTAGGGCCAAAGCTAATACCACTGCATTGGCATGTGGGGTTCCTGTCCTGGACATCTCCCAGACAGCTATATGGGTGTCACTCCTGAACTTCAGGAAGCAATACTGTCCGGACAGTGCTTCCTGAACTTCACAAAGGGGGACATTTCGTCCCCTCAGTCCTTCAGGACTTTTTGGTTTGAGTCCCTTCACAGACCTGCCTCCAAATAGGTACTGCTTTGGTATCTATACAGAAAGTGAGTAATCTGCCCTTAAAAGTCTCTATCAGAAGAACATGTTACTTACCTTTGGTGATGCGCGTTCTGGTAGAAGCTCTATCTAACCACAGATTCTTTACCTACCCAACCATCCTCCTTGTCCTGTGGTTGGACTCTAGCCCATAAGATCCCAAGTCTGGCACTCTGCACACTGGTCACAACGGATTGGCTATTGGGGCTCAATTACTGGAGCCATGGACAGTCTAGAAAGCAACTGACGTCAGCGCACAGGAGTGGCACCTATATAGGCCGAGCACATCATTTTCGGGGGCAGAACAGTGTCAGTTCGGAGTCGCAAGGCAATACCTACTGGAGCAGAGGTGCTACTTAAGAGTTTCCAGATCCAGTCTAATGCCTGGGAAATATTCAAAAGGTGAGGAATCTGCTGGTAGATGGAGTCTGTACTAGAAACGGTGTTACCTAAGGTAAGTAACTTGTTCATCTCGATTCCTTTGCCACAGGTGAATACATCCAAGCTGTTGACCATTGCATGCTAACTAACTGCATCAAAATGAACCTGTTAAAAACTAGGATACTATCTTGTGGAAAAAGGATCACTGCCACACGTACACTACCTGGTCAAAAGAGCTTGGCCTCACTTTTGGGAATATGGATCTCTAGTCTCTTTCTTGCGATTATAGTTAAATTTCCAAAAGTTCTTTTTACATAAGACAATGCCAAGAATATTCAATTATCTGGGCTTCCCTTAATGAATAAAAACCATAATTGACCTATTACTTTTCCCATCGATACTGTATTTACCTTGTAGCATTCTCACCACCTTACCTGCGAACTACAGAGAATCCAGAAAGCAGCTGCCGGACAACCTCCTTATCCAGGCCGGCACCTTACCAAATCTTCAATCCTTACATTGGCAGTATGTGACTAGACATTTGAGAGCCTATTCACAAAGTAAATCTGGATCAAAACACAGGTTTACAACTGAACCTACCCAGGGTCGGCTTTAGTACTGGTGACGCCCAGTGCAAAAAGCTTTGTTGACGTCCCTCCACAAAAACCTCCTTCTCCACAAATTCCCTCACTTCCACACTCCGCCAGTGCCCCTCATCTCTTCATAACATGCACTTCATTTGTTTTATAGCACTACTCATACCAGTGTAGGGTTTCAGAGCACTTTACATCACCTACACATTATACTGAGCCAATTAATCCAATGTGTGTAAGCCAGTCTTTAGGAAATTTACATAAAATAAAAAGGATTACAAGTTGTAGGAATCACATGTCACCGATACTAGTAGGCAGTATATGTTAAGAGTGTTAGGAATGGAGAAGCACACACTCAGGATTTAAAACGTACCCCGGGTATGGGTGTGTTGGCCTTTCCTGCTTGGCGCCTCACCACATGCCGATCCCTGGGCCACCTCTTCGATTTAGAAGGGATTATCCCATTCCAACAACTTAAAGCGGACCATGGCCTCACCGAATCGGAGCGCCTGCCTTACTTACAGCTTTGTCATTGGACACTTCACCCACAGGTTAAACCTAAGGCCCACCGCTTCCTGACCCCCTACGAAAAATGGTTTATCACCCGCACATCCGATAAACAAATCATCTCTGATCTTTATAAAATGTTATTGGCAACAAACACACACACATACAACGCCAGCCGAGCTCGGTGGGAACGGGACTTAGGCAGGACACTTAGTAACAAGGAATGGGAGGGTATATACCATAGGGCCCGACACTCAGCATAACACATGGGACTCACTGAGACGCTGACTAAAATAGCCACGTATTGGTATTACACACATGAACGCCTGCACCGCTTCGACCCACGACAAAGTGCTGACTGCTGGAGGGGCTGTGAGAGGGTGGGCACCTTGGTACATCTTCTGTGGGAATGCGACTGTACCCAGCCATACTGGTCACAGGTGCTGGATGAAGTCGACACTCATTTCGAGACACAGCTCCCGAGATTCCCCGCGTACATCCTACTGGGCCTGCCCAACCCCTTAACTTATCCGCTTAAATCCCAGAGAGGCCGACCGATTGCCATTGCGCTGGGCGCAGCCACACAGAACATCCTGACTCACTGGCGCACTCCCCAAACCCCCACATTTTCGGGCTGGCTACAGCGGCTCTGGCAGGTATTGGGTATGGAGAAATTAACCCTCACTCTAGCGGGGAAGGGGACTGATTTTCAAGAAATTTGGCAGCCTTTTTTGACCCTCCTCATATCGGAGTTTCGCGAACTGACATGTCCCAGATACCTCAGGCTTCTCCGTCTTTCCAATACACAATCCCCACATTCTGATGCCTTGCAACAACGTATACGGCCACTTTGACCCCAGTATCATTTTCTTTTTGTTGGTGGACGAGCGGGGTGAGGGGTGGGGGGAGGAAATGTTGGATTAGTGTCATTTGTTTTTCCCACTTCCCACTGATTGCCCTTTAGGCCAGTCCAACCTTGCCCTTGGACCCTAAAAGAGCACTGAGCTTTCATATCAATTGTACAAGAGAACACCAAGTGGGTTATCAACTCTTTGTGGGATTCGCTGAAGCAAAAACAGGCAAGGCCGTGCAAAGAGGACCATCTGTCACTGGACTCTGCTCTGCACTAAGATCTGCCATGCACTGGGCAAAAAGCAGCCTCTTCTTTTGTTTAAAGTTGACCCGCTCCGAGCGTCTTACCTCGGTAATGCTATTATTTAGGACACTTGTTGTCTATGTCGCATTGATCATATGGAGCTGGGGTCTTGTTTGTTATTGCTTGAAAACTTAATAAAAGATTTAAACCATAAAATGTACCACAGTGGTTTGCTTTAATAAAAGGAATGTATTTCTACCCAAATTAACAGTTTTTAGCAAAATTAGGATAATGAAAGTCTGGGGGGGAAAAACAACATTCTAACCTACACTGTGCAGGTTTCATGTAGCTCTTCGATGACAGTTCATATCTCACTGTGCTATATTAGGGTTGTAACGAACTGCAAGTAGGTAAAGGATCGCTGTGACAAAAGCAATAGCCCACTGAGCGATCTACATAAAATACAGTTCGGGGATGTGCATGGTGCACGTTCTTCGCAGCAAGCATATTAACCCTGTATGCTACTTTATCATGAGTGGAAACTGCCACTAGACAGAAGATCTCTCTCCAGCAGGAACATTTATCACCCCAGTTATCTTGACATTTTTATTGTTGCCTGAAAACTGCTACACAAGGAACCTTGCTGCATGTGCTTTTTAAACCTGTGTTATTTTTAAACATGGCGATCCTGAGTTCAGCACCAGGTGCAGCTGCACAGGTCACACCACCCTAGAGCCAGCACTGAATTTACCCTACTTACAGCTGCCAGGAATTCACAAAGAGAGTTCTTACAGACGTAAGCCCATTTACAAGTGCGACGATATCTGCCATTAGCGTTCTCCGTACTCATAAATCCCACTTAAGGTATGGAAATGTAGGTATTCCTTAGGGTTCCTTATGGTGGAAAAGAATATGCATTAGCATAGGGGAGCTAATTCCCTCTCTGTGGAACTTTTTGCTACATTGAACTCTGCACGGCGGGTTGGGATCTCGATTGGAAAATCAAATGACTTTCCAGAAATCAGCATGGGATCCTGGCCTAGCTAGCCATGTGAATACCTAATTCTAAAAAGGAGTAAATCTATACTTGGATGTAGATGTAAACCTCTGAGTGTAGATTTGCTACTTGTTTGTGACTCTGCCATACGACTTTTAAAGCAATGCACATTTACATCAAGCCATTTGTAATAAACCTCTTTTTCTTCATTATAAGCTATTACCAAGCTAAGGGGATCTCTTCAAACCAAACTGGCCCTATTTCTGACCATGGCTTCCTTCGAGAAGTCTTACACTCGTGGAAACTCGTTTACAGTTCTGGTAGCTAAGATAAGAAACTCCAAACATGCTGAAAAATGAATAATCAACAGCCACCTTCAATTCCTCAGAGCATTTAAAATGAGGCTCTTCCCACACACAGCTATGAAAAGGAACTCTCCAAGGAAGGTAAGGTGTCCACAGGCACAACTGATTCCAGGGGTTTAAGTGGGACGAAAAAACGGGGAGTGTGGGGGTCTCTCAAAAAGTCGTGGTCGATGTATTTAAGGGTGTGGTCTAAAAACACCTAAGCTAAAAATCTGTGTTTAGCAAATTGTGGCGCCCGACTAGCATTTGGCTGCTTCAGTCATTGCTTCCAGATATGTGATCCAACTGGTACCATTATACCTCCTACAAGCCAGGACTATTGGCTTTTTTCAATGCTTGCTAGTTGCATAAGAGCAATACCATGGCTTCGTTGTATATAATATTGAAAATGCTTCAGGCCTGAAATGCTGAGACTGTGAAAGAACTATAAGGAGTCCCTTTGAAGTTACATCAAAGGCTGTGAAGGGTGGCACTGCTGCAGAGTTAAGATTTGTTTTCATCCTGAGGGTGAGGACAAAAATGGAGAGTCCGATAGGGACCCGTCACAGCACCTGCTTTTTAGAACTGCCGGTGCTGGGCACCGGCGGGACCCGGCCCGCTTAAAGCCCTGACTGCTCTATCGTCATACTTTCTGAAAACATCACGCTAATGACCTGCTCCTAGATTGCCACACCATGTTCAGAGGATCTCTGAACCTCACTCACGCAACTATGGCTAACATCCTTTCAATCGTGTACTCTGTAAGAGCTCCCAGGGACCCTATATGCCTCAGAGGTATGAAGCGAAATAGACATTCTACAATACCACATATAAATACACCTGTGCCTCTCCGATGTTCTGTGAGCTTGATTCTGTGTTCATGCCTTATGTTGGGTTCATCCCTGTGAATGATCCAGTGTATGTACCTGGTACTTTTGTGTGGACCTGCCGATGTTGTGGTTGCTTATTAATGTGATAGGCAGGGCTTTGAGTGGACCGGGTCCTGCCAGTGCTCAGCACTGGCAGTTCTAGAGAGCAGGTACTGAGACGGGTTCCTGTGGGGCTCTCCATGTTTGCCCTCACTCCCCCTCAGGATGAAAAAAGTCAATCTGAATTCTGCGCTGCCTGCGCTGTAACTTCATAGAAACTCGTTATAGTTCTTTCACAGTCTCACCATTTCAGAACGGAAGCATTTTCAATAGTATATGCAATGAAGCCATAGTTGTTGCTTATTTATCTTATACAACTAACAACCATTGACAAAGCCAACAGTACTGGCTTGTTGTAAGTGTAATGTTACTTGCTGTATTATATATCTGAATTTAATGACAGAAGCAGCAAAATACCCGTCGGGCGGCACACTAATTTTGGCATAGATTTTCAGTTTATGTGCTTGTAAGCCACGCCCTAAATAACATCGGCCACGCCCCTTTGAGAGACTCCCCGGTTATTTCATTCCACTTAAAGCCGTGGTGATAGTGTCTCTTTAAAGCTAATCTCCATGGTGATACGTGTACATGAGGTCCTGGGTGCAGAATGGAGGATTCTGTCTACGTTGTATGTTCTAATCATACGTGCGGATGGCTGAGGTCGCAGGCAGTCCTTGCATGTAGCGAGTCGACACTGTCGCTATTTTGTTAGGATTTGCTAACGCTGCAACACAGCGTTTTCTGCCCTTCATATCTGACACAACACTATCCCTCCGAGTCTCGGGGGTGGGGCTCCTGCCCGGGCGTTGCCCAGGCCAGCATCCTCTCCACGGATCCGGGGAGCGGTGTACCAGCTGCTCCCTGAAATCCGGAAGGGAGGGGATTACAGCAGAGAGGGAGTGAAGCCGCGCGGGAGGATCCGATGCGCGTGGACCCGAGCGTCAGGGGACTCGGAAACACCTGCGGCGCGGGCCCTTGTTGGCCTACTCTTCCTCAGTCCCTGCTTCATCCTTTGCCGTCCTCCTCCTATCACGCTCTCTCGTTGTCCCAGTGCCCGCAGCCACCAGTGTGCTCTTCTTCTACTGTGCCCACTGCTGCCTGCGCCCCTCCCTCTTCTCTGCCCCCCACAGACCATGGACCTGAAGAGTCTGGTAACCACACTGGAGAGCGGGCAACAGGATGTGGTACAGCGGGCGCTTCAAAGCTACAACAAGCAGGTGAGCCTATCTGTGGCATGACGTCAGTGCGAATTGCGTTCGCGATACGTCGTGAGTGTGAACCCCTTCCGTGGTATGGGCCTATTCCGTGGTTCTAGTGAGTGTGTGACCATGGCAATACGAGTCTGGGCACATTTTCTGATAGAGGGCGAGCATGGCCCAGTGTGGATTTCATCAGTCGTACAGAGAGGGAGATAGCACCGAAGCCAGAACATGTGGTTCTGGGATGGGTTTGTATATGGCAAATGTCGGTCCCATCCGTGGTATAAAACGAATATGGGCTACCTACTTGGTGTAGCATCCACCCCAGCTCTGGAGCACGCAAATGACTACGCCACACACGGAGCTCAGTCATACACTTTTTTTATTCTTCTGCATGCAACTGTTAACTGAAAATACTGTGTCATAGACTTTATTGACCACACCCAGACACACCTAAATACCTTCCAACTGATTATGTAACTCTGTAAGGAGTCCACTCAGGACCACAAGAGTCCTTCTGCAAATGATCACACAACAATACATAGCCCCCTTTGTTAAATTAAAAACACAAATAACATATATACATTAGAGTTCCTCAATGAGTCGTTGATGTGCTCACCCCAATCTTCCAGATCGAGTCGTAAGAGGGGAAGGAGTTGCACTGCCATCTGCAGGGCTCGTAAAATCCACTCGCCCGCTTGCATTTGCGAGCCAGATTTAATTAGGACAAGCTATTTTTAGGCCCTACTCGCCCTTTCTGGCGAGTAGGAAGCCAAATAGACTTTTGAGCTCCGTCTCTGAAAGCAGAGCAAATGTGACAACATAGCAAGATTTAAAGGCATCCTTATTGCTCACAAAGTGAATGAGCAATAAAAATGCTTTTAAATCTTGTTTCCTTGTCATATTTGCTCCTCTTTCAGAGACAGAGCTCAAGTGCATTACAGTTAGGTCGAGTAGATTTTTTAAGTTACTAGACCTGCAAGTCTTGTAACAATTTTTGATTTTGTAAGCCCTCATCTGGCATCGTAGTTGTAGACTCAGATGCTGGACGTGGGCACTCAGGTGGACTTGGTTCACTTGTTAGGTCTAGAGCCAACAAACATTGAGGCAGATGTTTGAAATGGGACGAGTCTCTTGTAATGGACTTTCTGGGACGTTGAGTGGTCACCGTATGTAATTTATTTTTCATGGTTACTATATCCTTTACTTGTCACAACTCTCATTGGATCAGAATAAAACGGAGCTTTAGTCTTGCTTTTCCATTTTTGTTTGACTAGGACTGGATCATTTTCTTTGAAAACTGTTTGCCTACTGCATCTGCACTTACCTGCATAGGCCTTCATCTTTCTTTTGCATGAAGCGTCTGTGACATTCATCTATTACTCGGCTCATGGTCCACTGTGGTAACTTTGTCTCAATGGCTCTCACAACACAGCAAGGCAGGGCCGGCTTTAGCGCTGGTGGCGCCCTGTGCGACAATGTCTGTTGGCGCCCCCCCAATGACCACCTCTGTCACGGATTCCCTCACCACCACCCTTTAACAGTGCCCCTGAAGTCTCTAGAACGACTGTCTCTCGGATTCATTTAGTTTTATAGCACCACTCATACCAGTGTAAGGTGTCAGAGCACTTTACACCACACACTCATTGCACAGAGACAATCATGTGTGTAAATCAGTGTAAAGGAAATGTTACATCAGACAGGACTACAAGGTGTAGTGTAGGAGTGACATGTCATCGATTCTGGTAGGCAATATAGTTTGAGTCCTTATTCTGGAAAAGCACAAATTCGGAATTTAAAATGTAACATCATTGTTAGGGGTTCTTTTTCATTATAAGAATTGTTTCTACCCAAATGAATCCTTTTCACAAGATTAGGATGATGAAAGACTTGGCAAAAAAACATATAGGTCTAACATATGCCTTGCAGTTTGCATGTAGCTCTAGGATGATAGTTGATAGCTCAATGTTCTATATTAGGATTTTGACTTATAAACGACAAGTAACAAAAGAAGCTCTCTTACAGAAGCAGTAAGGCACTGACCTATTAAAATTATATGCACTTCATTATCTGCATGCTACATGTTCTGAGCAGCAGCATTTTAACCTTCTGCTCTATCTTAGAATGAGTCAAAACTTCCATTAGAAAAACCTCCGGTCTCATTACAGAAAGACGATTGATCAGAAAGACGATTAATCACGGGAGTTATCCTGACATTTTAATTGATGCCTGAAAATTGTTAGAGGCCAGGAACGCAGCAGCAGGTGCTTTTAAAATGAGGAAATACATTTTCAAAAATGACGGCCCCACCCCAAGTCAATTCCTGGTGCGGTCGCACTGATCGCACCGCCTTAGAGCCGGCCCTGCAGCAAGGTGGCAGGGTTTTCACCTGTTGTGAAATGGGGGGTTGACCGACAGGCACGAAGGGCTGGACACAAAGCTGACTTGGGATCGATTCCTTCAAGCATAGCACGCTGAACCACTTTCTTTAGCATTCCAATAAATCGTTCAACAACACCATTTACCCGTGGCCATAGAGGCGTGCTTTTCTGATGCTTACGTTAAAACGATTAAAAATTCTTTAAACTCTCTGCTATTGAAGGGCAGACCATTGTCAGATTTGAGATTTAACACCTGGTGGTCAGTGATAAGAGTGAAATGTTTTCCGTACAGAAACACATGAAAATGTTCACAAGCCCCACACTACAACTAGGACCTCTTTTTCTGGCTGAAAATAGGCACAGTCAGTCTGAGATAAACTTCGGCTGGTATGGTCAACAGTGTGTCTCTAAGCATTTGTCTGTTTGTTGTGTTGAACAAGGATCGCGCCCAACTCCACTGGGCTTGTGTCTACAACAATCGCAGTATGTAACTTTAGATCAAAGTAAGCCATTTCAGTTTCATTTTCAATTGTGTGTTGATTTTCTTGAAACTTGGATCACATTCAGTGGACCATTGGAAAGGGACATTTTTCTTTGTCAACTCTTGTAATGGGGCGCTCACTGTGACACAAATTAAATTGTAGCAATAGCTGGCCATGCCTACGAAGGATTGCAGCATGTTTACATCTTGCAGGGAACAGGTGGATGACAATGCTTGTACTTTTTCAGGGGAAGGAGTCAGTCCCCCTTCAGAAAAAATATGCCCAAAGAATTTGAGTTTGGTTTTGTGAAACTCCACACTTTTCTGCATTTCAACATGAGATCTGCATCGGCGAGCAAATGACACACTTGCTGAAGAGCTCTGTCATGTTCCTTTTGTGTGGCCTCAAACACTAATATATCATCACTTAAGTTAAAAGCATGTGTGACAGGTTGAATAATTCGGAGAATGGCATCCTGAAAAATTTCTGCAGCCGATGACCCAGCAAAACGGAGTATTTTGTATCTGAACAAACCAAAATTAGTTGAAAAAGTAGTAATGTTCCTACAGTTCTTTTCCAGCTCGAGTTGATGGTATCCTTTGTTCATATTAAGAAGGGCAAAAACATTTGCGCCATTCAGCTCTGTAATCATGTCCGCTATGTGTGGACCAGGGTGGCTATGTTGACTTGGCACATATCAACACAAAAGTGCATGGCACCTCCACTGTTTTCCCTCTTCTTCCCTTCCTTGCCAGAAGGTTGATGGTCTAGGCTCTTATTCTTTCTCGCCTGGATTATGAGAATGCCCTTTATCTAGGAGCTCCCCGAGCTATCACCACCAAGTTACAGATTGTTCAGAACTGTGAAGCTCGTTTGCTCCTACCGGCAATCTGCTCAGCCAGCACTGAATGCGCACCATTGACTACCTGTATCGGAGAGAATCACATTCAAAGCTCTATGTATCGCCCACAAGTCCTTCTGGGGGAAAGGACAGACAATTATGCAAGCTATTGTCTCTCCTTACTGTCCTAATAGAAGTCTCCGTTCGGCCAACCTCCTTCTTGCATCAGTTCCAAAAATCAAAAAAAGTAATAAGTGGCGGGCACTCATTTTCCTACAACGCCGACAAGCTTTGGAACACCCTCCCTCTCCATTTACGTCAGGAGTCCAATCTTCTGTCCTTCTGGAAACTCCTCAAAACTTGGCTGTTCCAAAATCCCACCTAATCAAGCTGCCTTCTCTATCCACTGATGTTTTTAGAGCTGGGATGCCTCAGTGTAGCTGCGCTCTCTATAAGTGCATTTTCATTCATTCATTCACTGTCCTTTTTTGGTACTACCACTATGGGCAAATTCCATGGCGTCGGACTAGTAGAGCGCTCGATGATGTCATGCTTTAATAATGTTTCCAGTTCATTCTCAACAGCCTCCTGTAAGTAAAAAGCAATCTGACTATGTGACTGAGCAACAGGACGAATGCCCTCATTATTGTGAAGTTGCACCTTCATTGTCTTAAGTTTACCTAGTCCATTAAATAACGAGAGGGATTGACGAACTATTTCAGAAAGTGCATTGAGGTTGTAGTTAATTTATATCAGTCCCATGTCAGTAGCGGTGCTGAGACTGAGTAGACATAGACTCGATGAAGTACCTTGGAGAACATAAATTGGTGCTTGTACTGTCATTTTCGTCTGCCTCAAGGTTGCTACAAATGACCCTTGACTTTGTAATAGCGTAGAAGGAGCCCACGTTTACACCTTTGTTTTCGATGGCATTAGACGTGGTACCAGAGACAGTGCGTTGTATTTTTCTGCTGGCATGATGTTTTTCGATGCACCACTGTCTACAATGAAATTGTAGGACAGCCATTCACCTTTAGCGTGATCTTGAGGCATTGGCCAAATGAGTTGGGTAGTTTCATGTGGCGGTCTCTCTTTGATTTGTGTTCTTCTTTGCAAGCAGCCTATCCTACATGTGCATGTTTTTCTGCAGTCGATATCACCATTGCAAACCCATCTTCATCTCTATCGCTCGATGATGATGCTGAAGAGCCTTTGGAAGATGATTTTGATGACGATCAACTTCGTTTAGTCTCTACCTGCCTCAATTGACGTTTGGCATTTGTCCTTGTGGGCGTGGCTAAAATGCTTCTGGTCCTTTCTGGTGCCCATTTCCTCTTCTGGTCGTGACATACTTAATTTCTCTTTTGCTTTGCACATCCACATCGGAAACACAATTTCTTTTTCTTCTGAGACATCATCTTCTGGGCCTCCTCTTTGTATTTCTACTTATTTTTCTAGACCATTGCAGCTTCATTCTGGGTTGTTCCTGCTTCCATATCAGCAGCCTGTCGATTTGGATGTTCTTCAGTTCTCGCAGCCATGAGTACCTTTTCTAGACTGAGCGTCTCTCTCAGCATGTGTCGTTTGAACGAATCGGAGAGGCACCCACGATGACTCTAAGATGCATAGCTTCTTTGTGGTTGAATTCACTGAATTTGCAGTGCATGATGAGGGTATCAAGTCTTTCGACAAACTCATCCATTGTTTCACCAGCTTGCTGTCTTGCCAGGTTAAAAATGTATCTTTTATAGTCGACATTTGGCATTGGATTGAACTTAGCTTCAAAAGTTTCCTTGATTTAACTGTACTATATTTCGTGAGTTCGTGATATTTTCTTTATCAGTTCTTTCACAGCTCCACCTGCAAGGTTCTTTAAGTATTAGATCTTTTTGTCATCTACTTCTTCTAGGGAATCTATGAACTCATCAAACATTTTGATCCATGCAGTCCATCTGGCAGCAATATTCTGCTTTTTGGTGCTATTGAATGGTGGTGGTGGTTTCAGGAACAATATAGCATCATAACCTGTGTTGGGACTTACTGACGTTGAGAGTATGCTGTCCCGTCGACGGTTGCTGCTCATTCTGACCTGTACCTTCTGTAAGCATCAACTGTGTGCTTACATCTGAGTTATTCGTACCCAGGCTGGTGTCGTACAGCACCATCTTCTTTCTTGATGGTGTGTAACGTTTTTTTCTCTTGCACTTGTTCGTCACAGCTCTCAACTTTATGCATTGTACCAGATCGTCATTGTCTTTAGCGTTTCTTTGTACCTGGTCATCTCTGCCTCTAGCTCTTTCTTACACTAGGCTGTTGCTGCCTTTGGTGCTTCTTGGCACACAATCGTGTCTGCCTCTAGTACTTTCTTACACCTGGCTGTCGCTGCCTTTTAGCGTTTCTTTGTACCTAGTTGTAGCTGCCTTGAGCATTTCTGTTTTGTATTTATGATGGCGTTGTGTTACTCTGTGGCAGAGCAACTCTTTTTTCGGCCTTACAAGTAGGCTTCTGGCGGGCTTTTCTGACGGAGCTCTTTCATAGGGCCATCACCTTTTTCAAGGGCATTGTACGAGCTAGAGCGGTGTTTTGACTCTACATATGCCAACCGTAGCTTGCTTCTTTGGGCGCACGTGGCACACACAAGCAGTTTGTTGGACCTCGGCAAAATCTCAGGAAGAGCAGTCTTGCTTCTTCTTGTCACGTATCCTCTACTCGTCGCCAGTTGTTGCATCCACCCCAGCTCTGGAGCATGCAAATGACTATGCCATCAGGAAGCTTAGTCTTTATTCTGTGGCATGCAACCGTTAACGTACTGCGTCAGTAGACTTTATTGACCACACCCAGACACACCTAAATACCTCCAAACTGATTACGTAACTTTATAAGGAATCTGCCTAGGACCACAAGGGTCCTACTGCACATGATCACACAACACTACACATGGTACAGGGTGAGTATAGACATCAACCATAGTTCAAACAATTTTGGTCTAAATCTGTGGTGCAGGATGAATGCCTACAGCTTCTGTTGTATAGGGTGAATGTCAGCTACAGGTGAATGTTGATACCATGAGTGGTGCAAAGCAAGTATGGGCATCAAACTATTGTAGAGAACATGTAAAGGCGTCATTGGTTCCATGGTGTAGTTGAGGACTCACTAAGAGGCGCAGGCAAGCGTTAACACGTGTGGCTCAAGACGAGTGTGACATCCTTCTTTGGTGCAGTTTTAGTGCAGAGTTCTTTGTGGTACAAAGTGAGTGAAATGTCCCTCTCCATGTGTGTGTGTGGGTGCTTGTTTGCAGGCCCTCTACTTACTCCTGTCTGTTCGATGTTACCTCTGTAATCTCTGACACGCTTTTCCAAGTTTACTTTCATTTTGCTGTGCCTCTTTTCCAGACTTCCCAGTGTTTTTCGTTTGAAAATGAGGACACAGAGACCAGAAAGGTGAGAGCCTTAAAATTCAACATTCAGCCATGAGCAAAGGAGGAAAATACCTGTAAGGAAGAGTAGATTTACATGTCATCTTGCAGCACTTTCCAGACTTCACTGAAGTGAGAAGGGCTCTGAATATTTTTTATCTTTGGTGAGTTAAATGATGTCCGCAGACAGCCCCATGCCAACTGGAAATGGGCAGGGGTGGACGACCTCAAGCCAACATAAAAGAACAAAAGAAAAAGGGCAGCAAGGAGTAAAGGTAGAGATCTGAGATTAGTTAGGGTCTGAGTTTTTATAGGTTTGTGGAGGTTCCTGTTGTGTTTCTATCATAGGTGGCCTATATTGCCCGTATTACTTACCGGTAATCTTCATTACTCCGATTCTTCCTTACTCATCTTGGTACTTGTGTGAGTAACGAGACAGCATTACTGCCACTCACTCACCAATTCAAAAGCCTTTTTTCACTTTCTATTACTCCAAGGGTTATTGCCATAAAACCCTTCTCCCACAACCTTACTTCCTGTTTGTAACAAGCCCTTCATATAAGACTGAGGAGGAGGTAGGGAGGGCCTTAAGTACTGGGACGAATAAGGACGAATCAGAGTAATGAAGATTACTCCTCTTCACTTTACTCGTCCTAGTCCTTATTTATATAAGGTATACCCAAGCAAACTCCCCTCATTAGCCAAAATAAAAGCAACAGGAATACACAGATGCTTACAGAAAGGGATCACATTTTAATCATTCATTACCTATCTTTCTTTCATTATGCATTTGTAGTCACCAAACACAAGAAATGTAAATAAAAAAATACACATTTTAATCTCTTAATTTCAGTGACATGAAGCTCTTAATAACTGAAGTACCAAATGACAACTGAGACCCCTGAGCCTCATTCAATCTATAATGAGTAATATATGTGTGGGGTCAGCCTATGTGATTGCTTTGCTTACATCTACTAGACCCCAGCCCCTTCTGTCCAAGAAGTAGCCATTTCCCTAGTAGAACGGGCTGTGATTGAATTAGGAATGTCTTTGCCACTGCCTTGCTAGGCTAGGGAAATCACAGTCTTTACCCATATTGCCAGGGTAGACGAAGGCAGCTTCTCTCCCCTTCCTAATGGACCAAAAATTAACAAAATGACTATTTTCCCTTTTGAAGTCTGAAGATCTCCTTAAGTAGACTTTCACTGCCCCTATTACATCCAGAGGTGAAACACATGAGTTTGAGAACCCGTATCAGGTATCAAAGAGAGGAGAACTATCTCCTGTACTCTATGAAATCAAGAGCTGAACTTCGGAAGGAACCTATGGTCTTAAGAAAGGACTATTCTATCACCAAAGACCCTTAAATAAGGATGACGACACTAATGCACCTAATTCCCCAAATCCTCCTTGCCATACTGATTTCTACCATGAGAGGTACTTCATGGTAAGGAATTTTTCAAAGATTGTGCCTAAAGTCTCAAGCAGAGCTACCTAGAGGTAAAATAACACCAAAGAAAGATCCCATGATGTGAAAGGATTCATAACCTTCCAACATAAAAGACAACAGGCCTGATTTATATCTTGGTGGTATGTATACTCTATCGCATCAGAAATGGAGTATACATACTGCCAAGATAGTGGTCTGCTTGCCTAATATCGAAGCAGGCGGACCTTAGGTTTAATCGATTACTCTGTCTCCGTCATGATTAAGCCCCTCAGATGGCATTGCAGAGTAATGGCTGTTAGAGGCAGACCTTTAATTCCACCCATCTACTTTAGATGGGTGGAATTAGAGGTCAATTTTCTCTGCCCGTCACTGCTAGAAAACCTCTGGCGGTAGATTAATGCTTCCCTCACTATGAGAGATTACTCCCATGGCTAGGGTAGCATTTTCTTTCTCATTTTGAAAAAGAAAATCCTGCTTTGGGATTTTCTTTTTGAAATTTCTTTCTGCAGGGCACCATCATGTTGACGAAGCCCTGCACCAAACTGTAAATAGCACTGACAGGAACCGCCATGATGGAGGTTCCTGCCTATAATTAAGAAATGACCACCAGCTTGGAGGTCATTTCTAAATTGGGTGGGTGGCATTTTCCATTAGAATTAACCCCAATTTACCTGCTTGATGGTTGTGACAGATTTAGTGATGCTTTGGGCACAGCTCCTTTCCTCGCTCTAGGCAGTATTGGGTTCTCACTGCATGCGGCTCAGCAGTAACCTCCCTTCGGATCAGGAATCAATGGATGCATTCAGTGCAACTAGTCCTGCACAGTGGCACAATGTCCTTGGCAGATGCGGCCCTCCAGGCTGAGTACAGATGGGTGCCTGGGCATGGCAGTCATGCTGATTGATCATCGTGATGTGCCTTTGGCAGTTGCAGCCTTCAAAGCCAATTGAGTTCCTACTTCAGCGATGGAATAGCTTCTTTTTCCTGGCATCTGCAGTGGCAGCCTAAGTACTCGGGCCAACTACAGGCTGCAAGATGACACTGTGGTGCTTGTACATGGAGAGGTTTGGTGCAGTTCACACAGGAATTGCTCAGAGAAACCGGGGTGTTGGGGGGGCGCACTGTAGGGCAGTCAGCTTTCTCTGGGTGTTCTTCACACTGGGAACGTGCTGTGCTCCTTCAGGCCAATTTCTCCTCCTGCATTGCTAGGCACTCTCCTTCCTCTTTCTGTAGGCAGACAGGCTTCTATGTACTAGGCAGAACCCATCCTTTGGCAGGTTGGCAGTCATTCAGACACCAGCCCTGGTTAGATAGTAGCTGTTTGAGTAATGTGTTTAGCCCTATGTTTCTCAGACACAAGTTATTTGCAAGCTGATGGCAATTACATCAGGTAACAATGAAGCGGGCTTTATGCATGGAGTGTGAGATCTCTGTACCTGGCTGTCATCAGCATTTGCTACACACTCATTATACATACACGTGATCACAAGCACTGTCTGTGCAAGGTTCTGGTTTCACATAACAATGGAACTTCACATGAAGGGAGCCAATAGGCTTCCTTCTCCTTGAGGCAGAGAAAAATGGTCTAGTCATTGCCTCTACCACTTTAAGGGATGCACACATGGTATGGACACAAGTCCATTCACCATGCAAGGGGTAGACCTGTCAGTGTGTTTGTAAGTTGCATATTGCAGGTTTGAATTGTGGCAGTAATTAGAGCCTTTTATCTTTTCACAATAGATACAATGTTGAGTAATCATAATTTAGTAACAAAAGACAGTTCAGTTTGTGGTGTACAATAATAATATCATAATTTCCTCTGTTATTCTGCAGGTGTTGGGTACTCTTCTCATTCAGCTCTTGGAACGTGAACTACAACCTTCCTGCCAGGCAGCCTGTTTGGAGACTGTCCGTATCTTGTCCCGTGACAAGCGTGCCCTGGACCCCTTCGTTACCCATTCAGGCTTGCGGACATTGGCTCATCATGCTGGTATTGATGGGTCATTGCTCGAAGTGCCAGACCAGGATGTGATGGTGGAGGCGCTAAAGTGTCTGTGCAACCTGGTCTTCAGCAGTGCAGAGGGGCAGCAAAAGGGTGCTGATGTGGGCATCATTGTGGGCCTCTCCCGCCGACTCAGACTCCACCGTGAGGAGAACTTCGTGCACGAAGTTAAGTTCTTGGATGTACGCTTGCTCTTCCTGCTGACCGCCCTAAGGATAGATGTGCGGGAGCAGCTGGCCCAGGAGCTCCGTGGGGTAAGCCTGATGACTGATGCCCTGAAGGCAATCTTGGGCACCCAGTGGACAGAGCCCTATGACCTGGAAAGCAACCCAGGGCACCTCTCCCGACAAGGAATGGAGCTGGCCATGGAGATCCTCAAGGTGCTCTTCAACATTACTTTCAACAGCAGCCAGCAACAGCTGGACGAGGTGAGGGGTCCAACACCTAAGAAGTAAGGGGTTAACTCCTGCTGAGAAATGCCCAGCAGGAGGGTTCCAGCCAGGGACCAAGGAGATTCAAACTTCAGTGGGGGGACCAGGGGAGGAGGCTAAAAGTGTGCAAATGAAGATGGAGTAATACTAAAAACAAAGGGGGTGCTTTCCTTATAGCCAATACAGGAAAATAGAGTGATTCATTGTGCACTTTAAACATATCGGTCAAACCTGATATGATGACAATAAACATTTTTTAGTGGATTTGATATTGTTAATAGGCCACTAGCAGATCTTTAAAACTGTGACTTATTAATTTGACAGCTAAAAAACAGCTTCTACTGATTTCAATACAAAGCACTTTAGAACCAGTTTTCACAAAGTTATTTAAAGACGAGGACCCTTTTTGGCAATTCGCCAAAAATGCCTGCTGTGAAATGACATTGAGCTCATGAAAAATTATTTTTTTTTTTTTTTTTTTAAAAACTTTATTGTGCAGAAAGCCAACAGTACAAACGTGGGCCTACAACCACCAGGGCCGGCCGCTAGCACATGCATGGCAATTACGTGACGTCACAAAGCAGCGACTGATCCCCAGAGGCGCAGCAGGATTACAAAAGTTATGCTCGGCAACTCAGAAGTTAGGCAGAATACTGATATTTTAAATTTCGAAAAGAAGAAAACGAACAAAGAAAAACAAAAAACAAAACTCAAGGCGAGAAACAGTCTAGACAGTGTCAAGCGCCGACGGGGGGACCCCACCATACCAGGTAAAGAATCAGGAGGTCAATAAAGATGGCTGGGGGGGTGGGAGGCAGCGGGGAAGCCAGAACAATCAGCGTAAAGAGTACAGTACTCAGGGAACCCCAGGATCACGGGGACAGGGAAATATCAGAAGTATCTTCAAAAGGGGGCGTACAAATGTTACCTCGGTAGGCGTTCCACTGACCCTAAATTCTACCCCAGGCTTGCCCCGCACCAGATATACCGTCTTCTCCCTGAACATACACCAGTCCATGTTCTCCTTCCACACTGACACGGACATATGTTGTAATCATTCGGCTCCCATACATTCAGCAAACATCGACGAGCCTCAGGCAACAGAGCAACCCCAGTGACACACTCCATTACCGCATGCACACGGCGCTAATAAGCCGCAACCTCGCGACACTCCCAAAGGATATGAAGGAAGGTGGCACTCATACCACAGCCGCGCTTACACAGCCCATCCGAAGAAAAACCCATCGCAACCAAACGAGGACCCGTCACATACACACGGTGAAGAATTTTAAGCTGGACAAGACGGAGATGGGCAGGAATGGCGACCTCTTTCGGGGAAGACAATGCAGACTGCCAGTCTTCGTCATCCAACTCCAACCCGTCTCCGGTCCAGGCCTCCCGAAGATGCACAAGGAGGTCCGCCCGACTGTTGATTAACTTCTTATAAATCAAAGAAATCGTACTATCGGGCAGATGACCAACAAGTATACGGTCCTCGAGTGGTGAAGCTACGGGGATCGTGGTACCGGCCTCGAAAACCGACAGCAAAGCGTGGCGAACCTGTGCGTACCTGAAGAACTCCCTCTCACTCAGCTCATACTCACTCTGAAGCGCTGCAAAGGATTTGACAGAACCTTTCACCCAGAGATCACCCACTCTGCTAATGCCAATCATATCCCAGTTCTCAAAACCTTTCGTCGTCCAGAGGCATCCCAATCCGTCCGACGCAAACAGGGGGGTCGCTCGTGTCAGGCGATCATTCCAACGCATGGCCACATTGGCATCCCTCCACGCACGCACTGCAATCTTAGTGGGTCCCGTTAGGTTTCTCCCCGCCGTCCGAGAATAGAGCGCTCTATTGAAGTTTCCACCAGGCAACTGATATTTATCCATCACGAAAGCCGGATTTGGGCTGGGTGCATACGTAGCATGGTTGACAGCGGACAGCTGGGAGGCCCAATAGTAGCTCCTGATGTCCGGGAGCGCAATGCCCCCGTCATACCAGGGGAGAGTCAGTTTTGCAAGAGCGATACGAGCGCGACCGTCCCAAATAAGTCTCCTCTGTAGACCCTCCACCTCCCGGAAGTAGGCCGCCGGGATAATATCAAAGGAGTTTTGGAGTGCGTAAAGAAATCGGGGCAGGGACATCATTTTAAAAAGTGCCGCTCGACCGAGTGGCGACAACGGCAACCTACGCCAGCGAGCCACGTCCAACTTTAATCGCCGGAGAGGAGGAAGGAGATTATGCTCATGGTGGACCGCCGGGTCCAACGACACGTAGATCCCCAAGTACTTGAAACCGGATTGCGAAATTTGAATGGGAAACCTATTCGGCAAGGGGGGAAGGTCACCGGAAATAACATACACACAGGATTTGGACCAGTTAATGATCAGCCCGGAGTTTTTCCCGAAAGAAGTGAGGACGTCAAAAAGGACATTAAGGGATTCACGCGGGGAGGTGAGGTACAAAAGAATATCGTCGGCGTACAACGAGACTCGGTCCTCAAAGCCAGGGACCCACTGAATGCCCTTTATCGACGGTTCCCATCGGAGCCAGGCTGCGAGCGGTTCTAAAGCAAGAGCAAATAGCAGGGGGGACAGCGGACACCCCTGCCTAGTACCCCTCCCGAGAGCGAAGGGCTGGGACACCCTCCCATTGACAACAACCTGAGCCAGCGGATCCGTATATAAAAGTCTGACCCAACTAATAAATCCCGGCCCGAAACCGAACTTCGCCAGTGTGGCCCAGAGGTATGACCATTCTATCGTATCAAAGGCCATCGTGGCGTCCAAGGAAGCCAAGATGGCCGGCTCGGAAAGAAACTCCGCCCTGGCGAGAACGCCATGCAAGCGCCGCAGGTTGAGAGCGGTGTTCCGGTGCGGGATGAAACCAGATTAATCCGGATGAATCAGGTCACAGATAACAGCGAGTAGGCGATTAGCGAGGACCTTGGCGAGAATCTTTGGTTCAGCATTCAGTAGGGAAATGGGCCTGTATGAGGCACAACGATCACGAGGCTTGCCCTCCTTGGGAATCACAACTATGGTGGCCAGACGCTGGTCACTAGGGAGGGAACCAAGCTCACGCGACTCCAAAAACATATCACGGAGAAAAGGCGTGACTTTATCCGGACACAATTTGTACAATTCAATGGGCAATCCATTGGGGCCCATAGCCTTACCAGTACGAAGGGAACGAATCCCGAAAGCAATCTCATCGGCTGACAACGATGCCTCCATGCACTCTCGATCCTCATCAGACAGGCAAGGCAGCGCAATGTCCCTCAACAAGGAACGAGAGTCAACCTCATCTCTGTCGGACACCGGGGAGTAAACCACACGAAAATAATCAGCAAAACACTCCACAATCTCGCCAGGGTCAGTCACACGCACACCGCCGGAATCCTGAAGCACAGGGACCACGCAGTTCACTCTCTCCTTCTTATCGAGCCACGCAATCAGTTTACCCGCCTTATCCCCAACATCATACAGTCTACCTTGCTGTTCCCTGTACAGTGTCTTGGCAGCGTCAGTAACAAGGGATTTGTATTCGAACTGTTTCAAGCCAAGGGCGTGGAGCCTATCCTGGGTGACACCCGAGTCTAGCTCAGCCTCCAACTCCAGTATTTCAGCCTCCAGCCTCACAACCTCCCCATTCCTAGCTTTCTTGGTCTCAGCTATTAAAGAGAGGGCCTGTCCACGAATATCAGTTTTGAAAGCTTCCCGGACACTGAGGACAGGACAGACCCCTCGTTCTCCAGGAAGTAGTGGTCAAGCGACTAAATGAGGCTGTCGCGAGTCCTGGGGTTGCGCAGATGCCAAGGGTTAATAGGGGCGATCCGCCCCGCGGCTTGCGTCCCCGTGTCAAAAAAGCAGCCACACAGGGGAGTGGTCTGAAATGTCCCGGGCCAAGTGTCGAACCTCCCCAACGTGGGTGGACTGGGCCGCGGGCATGAGGAAGTAATCAAGCCTAGAGAGACTCCCATGAGCCCCGGAGTGGAAGGTGTATTGACATTGCGTCGGGTGCATTAACCTCCAGCAATCCACCAGACCGAAGGTGTCCAAGAACCCACCGAGCCATGATTGGGAAACGGGAAGGGCCCTGGGGGGGTGACGATCCAGTTCGCCGGATAGCACCGAGTTAAAGTCCCCACCCATGAGGAGAAGACTATCGGGGAGTTCCAACAACAGCCGGCCGACATCAGAGAAAGTAGAGGTCTGGAGGCCTGGGGGAACATATATCGTGACCAAGGAAAGGGTCTTGCCCTCCCACCTCCCAGTTAGGGCAGCATAACCCCCTCTGTCGTCAAGGATGACCTTATCAATCTCTAGTGGGAGGGAAGACCGGACAAGAATACCAACCCCTCTGGAACCAGTGGTGAACCCAGAGTGTGCAACCAATCGGTATCCCCACCTGTTCATAGCATGACAGACATTGCCAACCAAATGCGTCTCCTGCAGGAGTACGACATCAGGAGTCAAACGACGCAAATATTGCAATACAACACCCCGTTTGATACGATCCCCCAATCCATTGACGTTCCAAGATATCAACCTCAACCCACTACCCCCCATCCCCACAAAAGTAGCAGGAGTCTCCCCACAGAGAGCAGGACACCAGAAGCAAAGAAAGAACCAATATGCCGCCTTGAGAAAAGAAAACCCAAACACAAACCCCCCAACCACAACCCATTACAACTCCCCCCTCCCTGCACCCCTGCAAACAACAAAACCACCCCAAAATGTAGTGTGCCTGTCGCCCTAACAACCCCATTCTACAAAAAGACCCCGGAGGAGGAGAGAGGCCCGTCTCCACCCGCCACCCAGACGCGAACTACTATAAGACAAAATATACAAAAAAGGTAGAACCCAACTGAGCAATGTCCGATTATCAAGGTTAGGGACCGAAAGGTCACTTCTGTGGAGGCTCACCACCTTCGGCACCACCAGGATGCCCCGCTCGATCGCCCCAGCCAGGCAGGGAATCCAACCAGTCACTCACATTGTCCGGTCGTTCAAAAAAGAAGGTCCGTTCCTCATGTTCCACTCGAAGCCTGGTAGGGAAAAGCATAGCATACTTCAAGCCCAGGTCCCGAAGACTTCGCTTAACCCCCTGAAAGCCCATCCTCTGTCTCTGCACAAGTTGAGTGAAGTCCGGGAAAAAATTGACAGAGGAGTTTTCAAATTTCACCGGGCCGTGCACCCTCGAGGCCTGCAAAATCGCATCACGGTCCCTGAAATGAAAGAGTTTAGCAATGATAGGCCTCGGGGGAGCGCCAGGCTTGGGCTTGCCGCCCGGAACACGATGTGCACGCTCCACAGCGAAGAACTTGCTGAGTCCAGAAGGGGCAAGATGAGTAAGGATTAGATCTTCAACCAGGAGGTCAACAGAACGAGTCTCGGGATTCTCCGGAACACCTATGACGCGGATGTTGTTGCGTCTTGCCCTGTTCTCAAAATCGTCCAGCTGATGGGACATCAAGTCGTTGGCCGATTTCAGAGCGCCAAGGTCTGTTAGAAGTCCAGACACATCGTCCGTGAGGCTGGAGGTCTTCAAATCCAATGACTTCACCTTCTCATTAGTTTTGGACAGGTCAGCCCTGATCAGAGTGACGTCAATGGCGACCGTGTCAATTTTACGAGCCAGGGCCTCATACTGCTGGCCGATGGTCTCCTTCATGCCGGTGATGGCGGCCATAATGTCCTGCAGGGACAAGTCAACAGGGGCAGATAGGTCTTCTCTGGCGTCCTCCGGGGTACTGCTGGAAAGCCCGGGGGATCCTTTGGCTTGAGTATAGCGGTCCATGACATTTGTCTGGAACTGTCCCCCCCCGAAGAATCGTCTTGGTCTTACGCTTCTCGGGTTCACCCCTGCCCGCCATGGTGGAAGATGCACCCCGGAGGGGCCCACAAGACCGCGTGAAAATGGCCGCCGGCAGGTCGGGCACCAGCCGGCCAAGAAGCTGGCTCGTGGGGTCCGGAGAGAGGCGCGACTTGACCCAGTACGCTGTGATGAGAAGGCAGCGATGACAACAGAAGGAGGCTGGATTGGTCCCCGGCCGAGCGAAACAGGCCCTCGATCAGACCACGCCAGAAACCGAAAGCGAAACCGAAAGTGGGGACACGGCCACTGAGGAGGTCCCAATGCCGTTGTTGTTCAACTACGCCCCGGCTCCACAGATCACCAAGTCCCCGGCACGGCCTCAAAAGTTCAAAGTGCCGTAATTTCGGTCGCCCAAGTCCGATTCAAATTCTGGAAAGAGTTATGAACTCAGTCTAGGTTCGCCTTCAAAAGTCTGTCCAAGAAATCAGGATATCATCAGGATAAGTTGCGAGGAGCGGCGAGGGTCCGGGGAGCCCTGTGCTCACGTGACCATCTTGGATGCGTGCTAAGCTCCTCCCCTCATGAAATATTTTTAATTCCATCTACAGAAAGACACTTCTGTCTGACTGTAAACTTAGGGGATTCTTTCAGTCTGCTCATCATTTGCCTTTGAGGTCACACACATGTAAATGTCTCAGGATACTGGGCCTAGTGGGCTGACATCCCTGATTTTTGGGGGTGTGACTGGCAAGTGTTGGGTTCGATTTCTAATGAGTATTCTGTTGCTCCGGAGATTGAATAAGTGAGCACCAATCAGTTGAAAATATTACTTCCTGTTAATTACTCTTCCAGAAATCTGCACTATTCGAAATCAAAATAACATTGTTATTGTTCGCACTAGACCTTGAGCAGTTTTCATATGAGATGACTGACCTACATCCATAATGGAAGCCACAAGGCCTCAAAAACTGACAAACAAGGTAGTTTCATCGAAATAACATTGCAATAAATGGTGTTCTAGCAAGCAAAGTATAGAAATAATCATTCAATCAGAGTACTTTAATGTGTGACTGATGTTCAGTGTCCCGCAAAGAGGTCACTCCAACAGAAACAAAAATATTTCATCTTAGTAGCATATGCTATAATAACAAAAACATGCTTTCAGTTCGGGTCTGAAGCCCCAGCACATAAAGTGTCACATTCACTAAAATAGAAATGTTGTTTTTAAATCCTGAATTTGCGAAACGTGTTATACAAAAGTACATAGTATAATATATATTATATATTACAAATTTCTTCCAGATTCCCTTGAGAAGAATGACTGTATTCTCAATAATTATTGTTTCCAAATGTCAATACTAATTATAGCAATTAGCTTAGCGTGGGTAGAGAAAGGGGATAACCTTGAAAGGGGCGCGTGAGACACCAGGCAGGCCACATGGTTTGCAATTTGTCATTGTAACACTGAAACAAGTAATGCATAAAGTAGTGTTTTCAATGGATAGTGGTTTTGCATTGGTAACCTGTTATTCACAATATCATAACTATGCTGCTTTTGACAGACCCAGGCTTAGTTTGAAAGCAGAATAGGGTTTCAGCAGCATTTTGTTGTCAAACTACACTATTTTTAAGAGCGAGGACACAACAATGCAATGCATACAAAGGGGGAGTGGTACTGTACAGACACCTTCCCGCAGAAAAAAACACATAAGGCATACATTAAAGCGAAGTGTACATCTGTTTTACAATGCACTCTCAAAAACTGATCATAGAGGTGCTTGCTTTAGATGGACGAGGTATGCCTCTGATTACATAAATTATTTGTTCAAGCTTCACACAGCTAAGCTATATCTTAGTCTAGTCACAGGACAAGAGCCGCAGCCCATCCTTTCTGCACAATTTCTTCCAAAAGTGGCACCAGGCCTGTGTTTAGTGCCTAAAGGGACCCATTAAATATTTTGAAAACCTACATATCCAAGATATGAGTTGAGTTGAGTTGTTACTTATAAAGTGCAGTGAATGCCCTAAGACATCTTGGCAGTAAACTAGCAAGCAAGATCAGAAAAGATATGAAGATAATTGATAAAAAGATTCATTTTGAAAGCCTTCCTAAACAGAATGGGTTTCTATTTTGTGCAAGCCACGATGGAGTGCATTCCAAATAGGAAGCAATAAAAGACACCCACCACCCTCTACCCCTCACTGAACATTTCTACATCAGGAGAAGGGAGAGCCACAATGAAGGGATCATTTAGACTTGGAAGCAAACCCATAAGTAACATGGGGCTTCTTTCATAATAGGCTTAGTGGGCAACGCAGAGAGACTTATAGTGGATAGTTATAGAAATTGGCAAGCAGAGCAGCTTACGGCATGATTTGTCTTGATCTTCTCATAGAAAAAGACAACTTGGAAGAGGGAATAGTCATTTTGATCCAGGGCAGTTTAGTGAGATTAGTGCCTGCCTGGAAAAGAGCTCATGAAGAGTTGGAAGTGTGAGAAATAGAATTTGAAGTAAAAGAGATCTTAGTAACAGGGAGAGATAGTTTGTAGTGTCTGAATTGTTGACATTTATGTGGTGCTTTCAAAGTCTGATATATGTGCGGATGTGTGTGTACATACAAGTTTGTCTTTAGTTTAATAGAAGGGTGTAGGGATTGCAGCCCTGTTTCTCTTCCCCTGACCTCAATCCGATGTGCCCAAACTACCTGCTGCCTGTCCTAGCCTCTAAAGAATTATACTTTGGTGTTTTCTTTTGGAAGTGTATAAGGCATGCTGGCAGCTTCAAGCCACCAGGATCAAAGACAGAGGTGAAACTAAGAGCCTGATTTAGAGTTTGGTGCAGTTGGAGATTCCGTCCCACCAAAATAGCTGTTCCCCCATTCTATTTAGATTTGGTGCAAGCCTTCATTTGTTCTGCGCCACCAAATCACAATGATGGTCATCCTACCATATTGTAGGCAAGGCTATTACCTCTCATTCCCCTTCTCAAGGCATGGTTGATTCATGCATGGAAAATATAGAATGGTCCCTACATGCAGGGAGAAAGTTCCCTGCACGTGAGGCCATCTGTTTTTTGTATTGAGAAAACAAACGCTTGCTTTAAGAGTTTATTTTCTCAATAGAAAGAAGTTTGCTGAGCAGGTGCGTAAAAAATTGTACCAGCTCAGCAAGCCTGCAGTGCTCTGAAAGAGGTGTCCTCAGTACACAGCACAGAAATGCCACACAAGTGAGGATAAGAAAAAGGGTGGAAGGTCCTCTGCCCGAGTGGCGAAGGCCATGGGTTTATCCTCCCTGACAGATATGCTAACTGTCCACCAGGATCCTAATGTCCCCCTTTTTACAGTAGACAAGATATTTTGCATATCAGGCAAGCCTGGTGGTCTCTGTGTATCACCTATATCTATGCACAATCTATGCATGAGCTTGATTATCTATTTAGCTATCCTCTGTATATGATACAATCATAGTGCAAGACAGAGCTAGTGACTGCTAAGAATTGGACAGAACAGATGGGTCGCGTCATTACACACGGACATGCGCACACGCACACACACACACACACACGTGCACACACACTTGCGCACACACTTTGAGATTTATTAGAGGCTTAAAGGTTACAGCAGATATGAAAATTGGGAACACTAAGTGGACTTGGTGACCCCAAACTGAAACTGATATATAGATATATATATTGGTCATGTGATCAATGCCGCTAGTTCGTCAGAAACACGTCATGGCAGACTAATTTTGGCAATAAAACTATGCACTAACTTGGGTCCGCGCTCATTTTCCTTGGAGGTGGAGTGGCAGCGAGGTGTTGGGGATATATATATATATATATTTTTTTCACCACTCAACCTCACACCAGTAAGGATGTCAACGCCGTGTCTTTGAAAAAGAATCAATTTAATTGTCGGCTGTTGTAGGACGCGTTTCGCCTGCCCAGCAGGCTTGCTCACCAACAATTTAATAACGTTTTTCAACCATTTTTAAACAATGTTACACCCTTGTCACGTGAGAACTACTACCTTAATGACAGTGAAGACAGACTGGTTGTTCATTGTGCATACTAAGTCAATTCACTAGTATTATCCAAACCAATTTGGTCACCAATTTCATTATTGATTGCAGATCTAACAATAATCATGTACCGTAAATACACTCTGATTTGAGTATATTTTTACAATCGTCTATTACTTCAAACCTCAATGGGCATTTAAATGTAACAGAGCAATTACTCGTAAAAGCCTGAAAGGCTGAAAATCATGCCGCTGTGGGCTTACCTCATCATAGTTACGGTTCAAAATTCCAACATGCAATACAATTCTCATTAAATCCTGCCCAAGTGGGCCACATATCCATATTGTCATTAACCCTCTGTCACAAAGTGCTATTGCAGAATTACCAATACTAAAACAGTTAAAAAACAGGGAATAGATGGAAGCAGCATGATTAATATTTACAAATGTGTATGGAAATCCTCTTCCTTATTGAGGCCTTCCGGGATCTTAGTGTTCAATTCTATAATGTAGCACGATTCGAGCTTCCTCAATTTTTTCTCCCGGGTTCCCACCTTTTACATTCAGTGGGATGGCATCAGTTACAAAATACACCAGGCCTTTTGTGTCTTTGCCATGCATTTGTTCAAAGTGGCGTGCCACTGGGTAAGATTTATCCCCATTTTTTATTGCTCTTAAGTGTTGTAAAACACGTTTGTGCACAGGAAGGATAGAACTACCCACGTACCTCAGTCCACAAGGGCACTGAAGCACGTAGACAGCAAAATCCGTTTTGCATAAAAACTGGCCTTTTATTTTTTTCTCTTTTTTAGAGAAACTTGAGGTGTAAGCCGAGGAGTTTTTTCCATGGGTACAGGCTTTACATTTAGTACATTTAATGAAGCCATCTTTTTTACTCAACCAGGAAGCAGCTGACTTTTTAGGTTGGGGTGCGGGTAACATATTGCTTACAAGTGTCTGTTTTAAAGACCTCGCCCGCCTGAAAGTGATTTGAGGCCTGCGTTGTACGAATTTGCCTAGAATAGTATCGTTACGAGTGATGTGCCAGTGTTTTTGTAGGATATGTCTCAGGCTATCTTGTTGTTTATTATATATGGTGATCATTCTACACTGGTTATCATTCACCTGCTCTGATCTTTTACTTTGTTTAGTTTTGTTAAAGCGAATCTCTTCCCTGGATTTTTTGCTTGCTTTCTGAATAGCTGAATTTATGCAAGCTTGTGAATAACCTCTAGTTGTAAAGCGGTTGCTTAAATGGACTAACTCTTCCTCAAGATTCTGTTTATTGCTACAATTTCTCATTGTTCCTAGACATTCCCCATAGGGGATGCTTCTAATCAGGTTTTTTGGGTGGAAACTCGACGCGTGGAGTAGCGTAGAGTTTAGTTTCAAATTTACCCTCATGCACAAACACAGTGAGACCGAGAAAATTAACCTGGGTTGGGCTGACGGTACAGGTAAATTTGAGATTAAGATCATTTACCTGAAGTTTTTTTATAAAGTCTCTTGCATCCTTTTCTGTGCCCTTCCATACGACGAATAAGTTGTCGCTATAGCGACTCCAGTGCACTATGTTCTCCTGCCATTCAACCTGAAAAAGCGACTGGACCACCTGCTCCTCCCACCAGCCCATTTGCAAATTAGCATAGCTGGGGGCGAAGCGGGTGTCCATCACCCTGCCGCGCACTTGAAAGAGTTCTCAATTGAATAAAAAGAAAATATTTTCCAGACATGTCGATATCATTGTTAGTAGCATTTGTGTATGGCACCACAATTTTAATGGACGATTTCCTAAAAAGTGTTTTATTGCATTGAGACCATCCTCATGCTTGATGCTGGTATGTAGTGTAGTAACATCTATAGTTACCAACAAGAAGTCATCCTCCCATGGGACATTGTAGACTTTAAAAAATAAATCCCCCGTATCCTGTATATGGGATGGAAGTTGTTTCACATATGGGCATAGGAACGAGTCTACATATTTGGATGTGTTCTCTAGGGCCCTACCAATGACTGAGATTATAGGGCGACCAGGGGGATTTAGAGGGTCTTTATGTACCTATGGTATCAGGTACATCACAGGGGTAATTGGATTACTGATTTTGAGAAACATCAATTCATCGTTGGTTAACAATGTTTATACCACTCCTGCAACTGTGCATTGAATAGGCAATAACTAGTATTCAACACCTCTGCTTTAACTTTCACGTAGGTTACTCGATTGTTGAGCTGTTTATATGCCTCACACAGATATTGCTCTTAATCTCATAAAACCACGTTCCCGCCTTTATCTGCATTGCAAACGATCTCATTTTCATTACATGCTAACTTGTTGATTAAAGCATAGTAATCTTTTGTTTTCTGTGTAAAAGGTTTTTGCTTATCACATGTTTTTTGGTGAAGATTCTTTATTTCATTAACCACAAGATCATTATAAACATCCCCAGAGTCTCTAGTTGTCATTGTGACAAACTTTGAGGACGGTCTGAAAGTAGTAGGGGCATCCCCATAGATGTCGTCATCCTGTAAAAGTGCTAGTTCTTTCGCGCGGTCAGCAGTACATGGTATCTCAAGGGTTTCGCTAACATTCCCATCAGACTCAAGTTCTCTCGGGTCCAGCATTAAATTCATGTCATTGACCACTAGATTTCTTGTTTGCCCTTCTGTCGCAGTTAGTAACTCACCACGTGTCGGTCTCTGGGACAAAGCAAAATATTTTTTCAATTTCAAAGCCCTTGTAAATTTGAAAATGTTCACCCTTGTTGTGACATAGTCCATATCGATCTCTGGACAATATGATAATACACGTTTTAGGATAGTTTTCTCTTTCTCAGTTAGTACAACATTAGTCAAATTTATTATCAATGCCTCATTACTGTCATTTATTTGCTCTGCTTGCTCCTTGATTTCTGGTTGGCGCCTGTGTTGTCTTGCGCCTTTGCGCCTCTGGCTCCTCTGCCTCTTCCTCTTGGTGGCTTGGTGTTTACTGGTGGACTCGGGCAGAGGTTGAATCGCCGCTCCTCCCGTAAAAAATCGAATTAATCGATAACTGATGGCACAGGGACTTTAGCTTGTCCACTTAACCCCTCGTCTAGATCAGTATCTAATTCTGAACTTGGTACGCTACTCTGCTCTGATTGCTGTACTTGGCTACCTTTGCCACCGGCATTCATTCTTTGCCTCCGCAAATTTTCGAATTTTTGGGCAAAGGGGAAAATTTGACCATGGTCGTAATCTATTTTATCACGTAGAAACTTCTGCGCCTTTCGTTCTTTAATCAATACTTCCAGATTTGCTAAGTGTTCCTTCATTTCCAGTTTAAATTTGTTAATCATGTCCTGGTCTGTCTCCTTATCCAGCATTTCTGTAATTTGATCGATTTCTTCCATTATCTTAATTTAATCGATTTCTGCATATTTGATAAGGATGGCCAGCATTTGTCGCAATGATTATTGGTTATTGTCGGCCCATTCCCTGAGCATATTGGGGTTTGGATCTTCGTACGTGGGAGCCACTAGTATTTGCAGTCATCTGGGAATTCTTTTAACCTCTTGATAACGTTGCAATGATTTTGATTCCCACCACTTAGCCATCTCTGTGCGTATCAATTTTTTGAGTCTTTTAAGCCGCACTAACACATCAGAATCTTTGGTATTACTAACAGACACGGCCCCTTTCTTTAAAGTTACCGCAGTGTCATCAAATATAGATAATGCTGCTTTTTCTCTTTCCCTGACTTCAGCAGCTGACATGATAATTTCAAAAAAGCATTCCGTGTAGATAAATCCACATTCAAAGAACCGCCAATGTCCGCAGCTGGCAAATGTTGCGGTTTCACTGTTTATACATCGGCTTTCCCTCTTCCCTACACCGTTTCACTGCAAGCTTACCTTGGTGTTATCGGCAAACTCCGCGGGTCCTCCAACTCGTCGAGTTATGTCCGTTACTCCATGGCGGCTTCTTATATGATTTACAGGTGCAAGTCCGCTCTCCTGAATCTTTGGGTGGGGGGGCGGTGGTCAGCAAATCTCCACATGATACTTGTGTATTTCCCACCGCTTCACCAGAGAAGAGGGCGCATCGGCGTTCTGGACCACACAAGCAATGTCCAAATTAATTCACCACTCAACCTCACACCAGTAAGGATGTCGACGCCGTGTCTTTGAAAAATAATCATTTTAATTGTCGGCTGTTGTCGGACACGTTTCACCTGCCCAGCAGGCTTGCTCACCAACTAGTATTATCCAAACCAATTTGGCCACCAATTTCATTATTGATTGCAGATTTAACAATAATCATGTACGAGTAATTGCTCTGTTACATTTAAATGCCCATTGAGGTTTGAAGTAATAGACGATTGTAAAAATATACTCAAATCAGAGTGTATTTACGGTACATGATTATTGTTAAATTTGCAATCATTAAATTGGTGACCAAATTGGTTTGGATAATACAAGTGAATTGTATTAGTATCCACAATGAACTACCAGTCTGTCTTCACTGTCATTAAGGTAGCAGTTCTCACGTGACACGGGTGTAACATTGTTTAAAAATGGTTGAAAAACTTTATTAAATTGTTGGTGAGCAAACCTGCTGGGCAGGCGAAATACGTCTGACAACAGCTGACAATTAAATTGATTATTTTGCAAAGACACGGCATCGACATCTTTACTGGTGTGAGGTTGAGTGGTGAATTAATTTGGACCTTGCTTACAGTAAAACAGCCTCACCAACACAGTATAGTTAGCACAGTTTATTCAGAACCCTCTGATTCATGAAGTACTGGAGTGCGACTTCCTTTTGTTTGAAAAAATGACAGGGGATCTGATTCCACCTAATCTTGATGTATGCATCGGATGGTAGAGCGCTCTGCTTGGCTAAGGAAATCAATTTGTTTATATATATCTATATATATATATATATATATATATATATATATATATATATATATATAATCACTGAAAAAACCATAGGTTTCACACATGTTATAGTTAGCTGGACATTTCACTCGTAAAAAACCAATGAAATTCCCCCGTTATAGTTAGTTCAGCTAACTATAACTCGCGCGCCCGCAATCCACTGCGGATGACGTCACATATTACATCACTCATGACATGGTCAGTGACATCACTCATGACATCACTGATGACATCTCAAATGACATCACTGAAGACATCATCCATTGAGTATGTGTTTCTGAACAATTTTAATATGTTTAATATATATAGGGAAAGGCCTGTTGAAGAATGAGTGGGTGTACAAGTGTGTAAATGGATGATTTTCTGTGGTGCGTAACTGACTCTATAAGTGAGTCATTAAATGTATCTTACTGCAGACTAGTGACTAAACTGTGTAAATGTTTGTATGTGTCTGTGTGTAGGTGTATAAGTGGCTGCATGGTTTTGTGAATAGCTATATGAGTGTCTATATGGGTTATTGATTGGTTGTCTGAGTATCTGTATGGGTGCCTGAGTGTTTGTGTGGGTAGGGTGTGTGTGACTCTATGCATAGATGTGTGAGTGGGTGATTCTATGGGTGCATGGTTTTAAGAGTGCATCTGTGATGGACTGTATGGTTCAGTGAGTGTATGTATGGGTGTGTTAGGGATTGAATGCATATCTCAGTGGTACATTTGTGACTAACTACATATGTGAAAGGCAGTATATATGCGTGTAAGAGTATATAAGAGGGTAGATGTGAGAGTGTGTGATTGTGAGAGTGACTGTATGGATGAGTGTGTGCTTGTATCAATGATTCTATAAGAGCATAAGAATGTGATACTATTTTTATGAGTAAGTGAACTTGAGTGTGTATAACCACATAGGTGAGTAAATGGGAGTGTGATTATTTGAATGACTGAGTAGGTGTGAGAGTACCTCTATGGATGATTGGTAGTGTGTGAGTGCCTATATAGGTGTATAAATGCATATGATAGTTTTGTATGGAGTGACTGTAAGTATGAGTGACTGTACAGGTGAATGAGTGGAGGTGTATGTAGACCTAAGAGTTAATAAATGGGTATGTAGTTATTGGTATTGCAGTATGTATGGTTTTGAGAATGGAACTCAGTGTATCAAAGGTTATATTAGGGTGTGAGAAGATGTGGTAATTTATCACATGGATGACGTCATCAGTGATGTCATCAGTGATGTCATTTGAGATGTCATCAGTGATGTCATGAGTGATGTCACTGATGTCACTGACTCATGTCATCAGTGATGTCATGAGTGATGTCACTGACCATGTCATGAGTGATGTAATATGTGATGTCATCAGCAGTGGATTGCGGGCGCGCGAGTTATAGTTAGCTGAACTAACTATAACGGGGGAATTTCATTGTTTTTTTACGCGTGAAATGTCCAGCTAACTATAACATGTGTGAAACCTATGGTTTTTTCAGTGAATTTGCAAGGTTTTTTAAATGCTAATTCCTAACTATAACGTGTGTGAAACCTATGGTTTTTTCAGTGAATTTGCAAGGTTTTTTTAAATGCTAATTCCTAACTATAACGTGTGTGAAACCTATGGTTTTTTAGTGGATTTGCAAGGTTTTTTAAATGCTAATTCCTAACTATGACGTGTGTGAAACCTATGGTTTTTTAAGTGAATTTGCAAGGTTTTTTAAATGCTAATTTATGAATGTATTATTATATTTTTTAAATATTTATTTTACAATAAGCTACCTATATATATAGTTATAGATTAACTTTATCCTGTAATATGGAATGGCTCAGTTTTTTAGTTTTTTTTTTATTTGGATAGAGTTGAACAGCATAGTTAATATCTTCTATAAACTTATAAACACTTTTCATTTTTTTATTTTTATTTAAGTGTTTTTGACCGTGCGCGCACGGTGCGCGCACGGTGCACGCATGTGTACGTGCTCCGTGTGCGCATGCGTACGTGCTCCACGTGCACATGCGTACGTTGTGCGTGCTCCGTACGTGCGTGCTCTGTACGCGCATGCGCGCGTGCTCCATACGCGCGTGCTCCGTACGCGCATGCGCGCGTGCTCGGTACGCGCATGCGTGCGTGCTCCGTACGCATGCGCGTGCTCCGTACGCGCATGCGTGCATGCTCCGTGCGCGCACCGTGCGCGCACCTTGATGTGATTAAGTCATGTGATTAAGAAACAACACTTTTCATTGGTTTACAGTAGTTTCAGTTCCAGAAACTTCCAACACCACACCCACTCCCCTCATTATTACTTCTGATTCCCTGGGAGAAGGAGCTGAACAGCTTTTCCAGTACTCCAGTACTTGAGAATGGCAGAGCAGCAGTCATCTTCTGGGAGTGAGCAGGAGACCCTTGTGCCACAGAGACAGAGGAAACAGAAAAACTCTTTTATATGGCAATTTTTCACTTTTCCAGAGGGGCAGAAGAAGGTGAATGCTCCAAAAGTCACCTGCACTATTTGTGGTGGTGTCTTATCAAGAGGAGATCCTAAAAAGAAATACTCTTTTAGTATCTTCACTATGATCAGGCACGTTAGAGATGTACATCCTGTGGCTTATGCTCGAGCTGCTAGAGAAAACCCTCCAGCAGCTCAGCCGAGCACATCCGCAGCAGCTCAGCCGAGCACATCATCGGCAGCTCAGCCGAGCACTTCATCTGCGGCGGCAGCTTCATCTGCTTCTGTTCCTCTGGATATACACCCTCTGTTTAAGAGGGTGCATATACGGTGCAATGCGTGCAATGCTCTTCTCTCTTATGGGGACACCAGCATTCCCCTAATAGAGAGCAAGATACAGCAGCACACATGCGGCACCCTATAATTTTTGTCATTTTTTTGTTCCTCTGTTCCTCAATTAACACAACGGCTCTTTTTAGAGCCACCTAACATCTAAACACTTAAATTTGATTTTTAATTCTATTTTTTTTATGATTTTGTTTCCGCCGTGCGCGCACCGTGAGGGCACCCCGCGACCTTCATGGTCCTTCAGGGACCCCCCTGACAAAAGCTAGGGGGTCAGGAATTCTGTACCCTGCCCCTTTTTCACGTTCTCCACCTTTCTTTTTCACTGTCACACACAAAATGGCGGACAACACTTCCTGATTTCGACCGATTCGAATGTTGACTGACATGTAACCACCAATCAGAATTACGCTCGCGCACGGCACCGTGCGCGCACGGTGTGCGCATATAGATATTTATGTGCTTTTAACTGCAATTTTCTCAGGAACTACTGAACAGATTGACACCATATATGCAAAAGGCACATCCCTGACCTGAGGACTACCTCTTTGCCAAATTTCAAGTAATTCTGTTCAGCCGTTCGGGCTGTACCTTCGACTAAAGGTCCTATGGGAAAATGCATGGGGAAAACGCGTTTTGGGACCCCCTTTTTTCTCAGCCCCCGCTTGACGAATCACCCCGAGACTTCCAGGGTAGGAGCTGAGCGGAGCGCCCCATTAGTTTTGAAAAATTCGCGAGGATCCGTCAACCGGCGCCAAAGTTATTCAAAATAGAATTTTCAGAATTCCTATGGAAACACGGTCCTAACTATAACTATCTACTGGCGACCGCCAGTAGATAATATATATATATATATATATATATATATATATATATATATATATATATATCATAACAGAAGTACAAAGACAAATACCCTGATATGAGCTATTTAACGGGTTATATAATTAACTTCCCCTGAGTTCCCCTCCCCCCCATAATTAAGCTTAACAAGTGGAATATGTGTTAACCACACTGTTTGTTGCATGTTTTGCATGTATTTTATACGGATACATTTGCTCAGGCTTTTTCATGTGAAATCTATCAGGAGAAAACTGGAGAATGTCGTAATTGATACAGAACTAGAATTTATATCTTTGTGCAAATATCTTTGCGTCTCATTTGGAATTTAAAACACAGATTTGAATCAGAATTTAAGTAAACTCTATATGTTTAGAAAAAGTAGAGATAGATTATGTCAATAGAGATCTGACTAGCTCTGTATTGCCATTGTTATGACTTGCAGTGCTTTTGGGTTAAAGTATGTTATATTATATTGCAGTTGTATCTATACAGTGATACATACTCCTAATGAGGTATCAAAGGCATTTGCAGAAGGGTAGCATGCTATTCTATGCAGCTCTATAGATGGAGAATTTCTTGTTTGTCGTGTGGCTTACATTGAGAGTTTTATGCTGTCATGTGTCAAGACCAGACTAATGCTGTTCATAGGTTTTGTTGCCATGCCTCTGCATGAATTTGAAGAGAAAACGAGTGAGAGATAGGTTACTTATTAATAGACAGATGTGTATGAGTGCATTATGTGCTATCTGGGCTATGACTGAAATGTTTTGTGTGTGAATATGGTTGAAACTTCTAAAACTGTGTCCTAAACGTGTAGTTAGACTTGCTCATTGGTGTCTCTGAGAAGTTTGAGTAGGGATGTGGCTGCACAATTGTTGTATGGTGTCCTTTTATTATTATTATGATGGTTGGAATTCCTTGATGTCAGCACTCTGATGTGGGTGCATTCTGTGTTACCTAGTTACTTAGAAGAATGTTGTGAGTCACTTAGTGTTCTGTGCTGACCGGTGCTGGAGGGTCTCTGTCATCCGCACTGGTGGGTTTATTATATGCTTATTTGTGAATAAACCATTTCTTCACAACATCGCCTAAGACCCGTCTTTACATTGGCGACGAGGATGGAATCACGTTTACCTTGCTTCTTCAGGCACTGTATCTATTTCCTGTGGCACATTCGACATTAGCTGTCACTGTAGACTTTTGTTGTGGCATAGTTTCTTCTCCAAAGTGTTAGAAAGGTTGAAACTGTATTTACTGGAGTTGTAGAAACAGAGATCTTGGGGAGTTGTAGCAACAGCATGCAGTACTTTGATCTAAAGTATCTTGATAGCAGGCACTGACCTTTTGAGATGCTGAGGAAAACTTGAACATGAGGCAGAAACTTAGACTCAGGAATACACTTTGATGAATGGTTGGCTTACCCTCTCCTGAAGGCACAGCACTTGTCCAAGGCGTTGTAGAGTGTCAGGCTTACCCTCACTGCCATCTGCCATCTAATTTTTCATATTTGAGCTTATATAGCGCATCAGCTACCTACACTGGGTTTCCCATCGCTTGAAGCCAGATAGAGTGCAAATCAGGGTACTACCTAAAACAGCCATGTCTTCAACTGTTTACAAAAAGTGGTCAGTGAGGTGCATCTTCTCAAGATGGCTGGTAGCTCATTCCAAAGCTTAGGGCTAATGTAAGTAAAAGACCCTCCCCCCCCATATGAGTCCATTCAACTTTTGGAACAGAACATAGGGTGAGATCACTTGATCTTAGGGTGCGTGCCAGTTGAGGAGGTCGCACAATACCGTGGAGATATTGAGGGCCAACTCCTGATCTAGCTATGTGCACAAAGCACAGAGCCTTAAATTGAAAAAAATTCCCTCAAAAGGGAAGAGGCTGATGCAGTTTTAGGAAACTTGAAAAACAATCTTACGGTGACCGTAAGAACACCCAGGTTTCCAGGCCAGTGCTGAGGTCCTCTTTCCTAACACCAAAAGCTCAGTTATTTTGCCATTACATTTCAGAGAGTTCCTATTCATCCATGTCGGGACGTGGCTCAGGCAGGGGTTCAGGGCTTCAGTGTTGTGATCATTTGTGTGTCACCAGCATAGGAAAACGGAGTCAGGCCAAAACTTTCAACCAAATACGCCAAAGGGTGGATGTAAACATTAAATAGGGCCAGGCTTGAAGCTGAGCTCTGGGGGACCCCTGAAGTAAGGGCCAGAGGCACCATCCACAGAGAATACCTGAAAATTTTGATCACTCAGAAACGATGCCATGCATGATAGGGCTGAATCTTGTAACCCCAAACTGGCTAGTTTTCCCAGTAGCATTGCATGTGACACAGTATCAAAAGCAGTACTGAGATTCTAATAAAATCTATGGAGTGATCTCTGTATATGCAGTTGTAATGAAAGGTCTCAGATCTCACCTGGACCAAGGCACTTTCCCAGGGAGAGAATATCAGTTCCAAACTTATGGAATATAACATATACACAGCACTTCCTAAGGTGGGCAAACTCTCAACACTCCCCCAAAGGCAAGGCAAGAAAACAATACCACATGAGTCTCCTCTAGACCAAGGTAACACACACAAAACTTCTCTAGAGCGAGATATACTTTGCACATCACTTGCCAGGAGTAGAACAACTTCCTATAACACAATTACCTACTAGAAGGGAATTCACCCATCCTTCTACAACAGAATACTTGGCCAAGAAGAGTCCACACCTCCTGCTACAAGGAAAAGACAAATTCAAACATATGGAATATATATACATTTATTAACACAATACTTCAATCACGGGCAGGCCGAATACATATTGATCATGGCAGACTCTCACATATCAAATAACCGATTGAAACACACAATCAAAGCAAATATATATGTAGAAATATGTATATGTATGGATATAAGAATCAGAAAATAAGAAGGAAAGGAAAGAATCAGTAAAGAATCAAGAGACAGTTAGTAGCAGAGACACCTCACCTACTGCTCCATCATTTCACCCCACTTCGCTCAAGGGGAGTCCATTGCTTGAACCGGGTGAAAGCCCAGAGGGGACACCAGCCCCCACTCTTCCGTGACAACACGTCTGCTCCACGGCGTGAACTTCCACCAGGCCAGTGTAGGCTCCCCTTTTTAATACAAATTCAAACACAACGAAGCTTCTAGCAAGCCTCGCCCCCTCGTTCTCACGAGAGCCCGTACCAGCCTAATCCAAGGCCACTGCATCGGTTGATCAGGCCTTTGCTATGGCTCCGAGACAGACCATGTACATTCCTCTGATAAGAACCAGTTCTCTCTAGTCAGTAAAGTGCGAAAAACAGGAGAAGAGCAAAACATGCCCTCCCCCCCTCTGCAGCTTCGTGCAGGCACAGAAGATAGCTTCAGTCACGAAAATGGAGTTAGTTAAGCCATGCACACAAAGGCCCAAAGCAAGATGGAATCAGAAAAGCAAGGATGACATGAAACCATGTCAAAGGCAATAGTTCAACACATAATTCACATAACCCAAATAACACTATAGACTTTATCCCTCAGTATACAACATTGAGCACATGTGTGCACCACCAACTACAACACTGCACCTCAACATCCCATACCTTCTATTCTTAGCAAGACTATTCTACTGAAAGACACCAAGATTATAGAACAGAAGAGAAGCAGGAATATGCAAGACCATCCTACATTAAGGCTAGGCTAACATAACACACTAAAATCAGTTAAAATGGTGGTGGTTGAGGGTCATCATAGGGTGTCAGACCACAAAAGTGGCTCATTCACTACAGCAGTTCAAACAACAAGAATATGGAGCTAAGAAAGTGCACAGAGATAATGTAAATTACCCACAGGAATTCAGGCTGAAACAAGGCCCAAAAGTGCATTCAGTCAAACCCAAAACAGTCTATGTTGAAGGCAAAAGCCACATGAACTTCACAGCACTACAGGGCGTACAGCAAACACAATACACTTTGCTTAAGGCAACACTTACCGGGGTCAGGATAGCAGATAGGCTTTTGAGGACTGGGAAATTAATTAGAATCATGAAGAAAGAATATATATTTTTTTTCTTTCAGTTTCTTTTTAAATAGCGGCTGATGTTATGAATGGGTTCAGAGCATTAAGAAAATAAAACAAAGCAATGTTTGTCTTATCTGGGCTTTAGCCTCTCGGAGATTAGTATAGTGCTATACAAATGGCAATGCAATACAATGCCACTTCCTCTCTCTATTACATTCTGATGGAATCTTGCAATACCACACTGCAACACCTACTGGCACTGTGCAATTATAAGCTAACCCACAGGGAATGATACAATACTGTGTGGACCTGGATTTACCTGCCCGTATTCCGTTTGGCATTCCCTTTTTGGTGGGCTTTAATAATCACATTTAACCTGCTGTGAACTGATGGTCAAAGTGTTAAGGGGGCTCTGCTAAAACTGTGTAGGGAGCTGATGTAAGGCAGGAGTAAATAGAGGGGATGAGAAGGGAGATGTAAGAAGTGAAGAATATTGGCTGGCGGGGGAGCATTATAAGCGAGATTTGCAAAAACAACAAGGTGATGGATGGAATGCTTGAATTAGTCTCAGTCACTGGCAATCACTTGGGGCTGCATCCCAATCCATCATTTTTCTCTCACTATGCTATCTCAGTTTGGACCCAACCAGATGCAAATCAGTCTTGACCGTGCTAACCTGGCTGATGGACCCATAACTAGGGCGGAACCAGTCCTAGGTTGCTTTAGTTCTGGTTCAGTGAGGACCTGACTTGGCAGTTTGGGCTGGACTGTTCCCATTGGAGGAAGGTCAAGACTGATTTGCATATGGCTGGGTCCACACTGGGGTTGCATGGTGTGCAAAATAACAATGGACTGGGATGTGGCCTGAGTAGTTACCAATGGCTGAGATTAATTCATGAATTCCATCCATCACTTTTTGTATACTTTAGTGTGTTGCCCTAAGTGGGACGGGTATGCCCATACGTGGGTTCCATGCACAGTGTATCACTGGAACCAAGCTGTACCCGGCTGATGAGCCTATAAATTGTGAGAAACTGGTCCTGGGTTGCTTGTGTTCCGGTTCAGGGAGGACCTGCCTTGGCAGTTCAGGCTAGATTGTTCCCATTGGAACAGGCTCAAGACTGAGTTACATATGGCTGGGTCCAAACTTAGGTAGCATGGTGTGCAAAATAACAATGTTCTGGGATGCCCCCCGGAGTAATTACCAGTGGCTGAGATTAATACAAGCATTCCAGCCATTACTTTTTGTATACTTCAGTGTGCTTCCCCAAGTGGGAGGGGTATGCCCAGATGTGATTCCCATGCACACTGTGTCAATGGAATCAAGCTGTACTTGGCTGATGAGCCCATAACTAGGGTGAAACTGGTCCTGGGTTGCTTGTGTTCTGGTTCAGGGAGGACCTGGCTTGGCAGTTCCTGCTGGACTGTTCCAATTGGAGCTGGGTCAAAACTGATATGCATATGGCTGATATACAAAATAACGATGAGCTGGGATGCGGCCAGAGTTATCACAAGTGGCTGATATTAATTGAAGCATTCCATTCATCATTTTTCTGTGTACTTTAGTCTGTCTGAGGTTTGGGCGGGGCATAGAATGGGTCCTGGCTACAGTGCAGCCTTTTGTCAGAGTGATTTTACCTGCAGGAGATTCTGGCTGGTTAAATCAGGTTTGTTATTCCTGAAGTCAGTGAATCCCGATGCAGTCTCTATCAACCTCTTATAATTGTGTAGAATAGAATTTCACCCAGGAATTATGCTCCTCACAGTTCCTAATTGATAGGAACCTTGCAAGTGGGCTGATGTGTTAGAGAGAACTCAACTCCATGACACATGAGAAGCAATGAAAAAAAAACAAGCTAAGCTTCCCCCACCTGTAAATAACATTTAGATGAACTCAGTGTGATGATGATTTGGGTAGGATCCATTAGGAATGACATTCCAGATCTTTAAAATAAATGTTTTTACATGAATAGTTTGTATACTTAGCAAAACAAATAGAAAAAACCCAACCATTGAAGAACAGCATCAAACAGCAAAATGAGCAGGAAGGGTTTGCACATAGGTGCCTTCTACCTGAAATAAATGTAATTGTACGCAACTGGTTAGCAAATCTAAAGGCTACTTCCAAGCCAGTTTATGGCTTTAATCGAGACTTTATGGTGACAAAAATGTTTAATCTTTTTGAGAAGTAATGTAAGGGTGTTATCAACTGCATTCTGGTGTGCATTCTTCTAATGGAATCCTATTAAAAAAGGCTTGCACTAGGTATAGTCACATTCCATTTTACTACAAATATATATGTTTAATGCACTTGTTATATCTTATACTCTGATGTACCAAAATATCCATTGGCAAAAAATGTCAGGATTCTGCCATCCTGTCACAAAGGCCCTCTCAACGTCTGCCTCTAGCACTAATGCACTTCTACACCATGCCTTGCCAGATAGACTTTGTATTCCAGTCCCAGCTTCCACTCCACTGTCCTGATGCATCATGGTCCTTGTAGTTCCCGCTGTCTGCAGACCTTCCTAGATCACGTCCTGGTGGTTGTTTCTTGTTCGCTATATTTTTCCTGGATCCTATGGCTATTTTGAACCCTTTATATCTGTATTCTGGACCCGTCTCTGTTTGCTCTGATCCACACTCCTTTCCAGGTTTTTCTATTCCCTGTCTTGTGTCTCCTGGATTCCTTGGTCTTCCTTCCTATAAGCCACAGTTCAGTCTTCCCTTTATTGGTGGTTCCCTGATTCCTTGCACCTGGCTCTCTATCTCTGCACCTGTGCTTCTCTACTGAGCCTTCAGCTATTCCAGCCCGGTGAGTGCAGAGTGCACTGGCTTTGCAACTGACTCCAGTTGTGTCTCCTTCTGCTGTGTTCCAGCTGATGTTACTACAGGCGTGCCCTTTGATTTTGTTTTCTTTCTTTCTTTCTTTTTCCCTGTACCTATTTTCATGTCTTTTGGCTGTATGTAGTATCTGTTTCTGTCTCTAGTGTTCCTGCATCTCTGTTCCTGTGTTAGCCATAGTTCATAGTCTCCAGTTTCGGTCCCTAGTTTTCCTGCATCTCTGTTCCAGTGTTATCCATAGCCTTCTGCCTGCACTCTTCTTGATCTGCCCTGTTATATGCAGACCCCCTGCCTTGTATTCTGTGTTCCTGTTTGTCTGCATGTTCCTGTCTTGCCTTGTTTGAGTGCAGAATGTTCTTTGCCTTTTTCTCAGAATTCCAGTCCTGTTCCTGAACCCTGATTTCCAGCCCTGCTTTGTCTGAGCCCAGCTTCTGTTTGGTGTTCCTAGTTCTGTTCCTTGTTGTTCTGTCTTGTACTGTTATCTGGAGTGTCATTGCTTCCAAGGGTGCCAGTTAGATTCCAAGGCTTGTGCCTTTGGCACAGAGAACCACCCAGAGCACCATATCCATAGGATCTGCTGGGTGTCTCCTAGAACTCTGTGAAATTAATCTGCACCTTGCTCTTGTATGAGATATGTTCACCTCACAGAGAGATCATTTTACAGGAGCAGACAAACTATTGTTTATGATAGTTGTCTATTGTTTCTTTGCTTATATTCTTGTTGTGTGTTCTTCTGTTTGCCCTGCAGACTTCCAGTCCCCTAGTCACAGCATATTTCCAACCTGCTTCTGTTCTTCTTCCCTACAAGCCTTCTAGAAATATTGTTTGTATTCCCTTCAGAGCCTGCACAGAAACCTAGTATCCTGTCTTGTCCTAGTTTCACCCAGCTAGTCCTCTTACCAATCACCCTGCTAGTTCTCTATTAGACCCCCGACAGATTGCAAAGCCCAACTTGACAAAAAGAGGTTGTAAGTTGCTAACCAACGTTTTGCGAATTAAAAATAATTTTGCAAACCGACCAATGTTCTTGTAGATCTGTTCACAAAATTCCTAATCATAGTGGGTCTCAATCCGGCCTACCTCATCAATATTCATGAGGTATGGTGCTAATTGCAACTCACCATGATTGGATGCCAGCTCAGGGGTGATTGTTGGTTTGCTGGGGTCAGCAGACCACCAATGCTGTGATCACATTGTACCGCTGCCTGCCCCCCTTCTTTTTAGGTCTCGCATGACCCAGCGCATGCGCTGATCTGGCGAGACTTTTTGTGAGGGCTCAAAAAAGTGCTACCATGGCCAGCCTAGAGCTACAGTGCATGTGCGCGGGCACGCGCGCCTCACTTTTGCGGCCGCACGGCCGCTTTGATGTTTGATCGCGATCACTTTCACTTTCGCGGCCGCTTTGATGTTCTATGTGAGCCAGTTATTTTTTTTTTCTGTTTATTATTTCTATGTAGTAATGGTGGCACCCGTGCTTTAGCTTAACCCCTTCGCCGCGGTGGAATTCCACCGCGGCGCTGGGGGGGTTTTCGGTGAGCACGGCGCCGCTGTGCTCATGACGGAACCACGCCGCCATGAGTCACGGGCGAGCTGTGCTCATGACGGAGTGGTTCCATCACGGCGCCACCCACTTACGCTACACGCCCGCACAGGCGGGGAAAAGGCGCCGCGTGGGCGGAGTGGACGCCAACGGCCGCGGTATGACGGAACCACTCCGTCATGAGCACAGCGCGACCGTGGCTCATGACGGAGTGGTTCCGTCATGAGCAGGGAAGGGGTTAAACATCTTAGGCTAAAGTCGGGTGCTGAGATTGCTTCAAAAGTAAAGAAATAGACAATTCTTTACTTTTGAAGCAATCTCGGCACCCGACTTTAGCTTAAGATGTTTAAGCTAAAGCACGGGTGCCGCCATTACTACAGAGCAGTAATAAACAGAAACAAGCATTGGCATAGCCAATAGGTCTCGCTTTTGGGACCTTATAAGTACTTAGTTATGCAACTGTTGCATGGCTAAACACTTATAAGGTCCCAAAAGCGAGACCTATTGGCTATGCCAATGCTTGTTTTTATTTTGCACTTGCATTTGCATGTGTTACCACCCTATCTCAAGAGCTGGTAGCATTTCAATGTTTTGCAACTGGATTTTTGTCGCAAAACATTAATATACACCATAATGATTTGCAAATTAGAAGGAACGCCCTAAACTCGTCTGTTACAAATAGTGGTTCACTATGCCTTACTAAACCCATTTTGCAATTTGGTCACCTCTGAGCGAATTGCAAAAGGGGTTTGGGACATTAAAAAGAGCCCCTTAGCTGCTGCAGACTCTGTGATTGTGTAACTCTCAGCCTTTGTGACTGCAAATTGGCTTTATAGATCAGGGCCAACATTTCTTCTACTGTGTATAATACAATTTTAAAATAATGACTTGCATTTTACTTTGATTTTAGTTCCTCGTAGCACTATAAGCTCACGTACCTGGTACCTCAACCAGGACTGTCTGATTACACACACAGATATCTATCTGCAGTGATTGTATTATCCAATTGAGCTGTTATAAGAAAAATAATGCATTTCTCACCTTTTACTTTAATTTCATTTAAATTTGTCACTTAATGTGAATTTGTTAGATTTACACGAAGGTGATAGGCCAACAAAATAGTTGTAGAATATTTAGTATTTTCTAGACACATTTGTGTCCCGGTCCAGTTGGCATTCAGGATTGCAGTTTCCAATACTTGTTTTATGCACTCCAGCCTCCAGATGACCTGCAAAATACTATGTACAAGGAAGCCATTGAGACCTCTTCTCCACTGCAGTCAGGCACGCAATAGCTGAACTAGGGGATGTGAAGGGGTGGGATCTAAAGCCCTTTTAGCCCAATGGGCATTGTGCACCTGGATCCCACAATCTCTAAGGACAGCTGCCTGGAGCAATGTTTTAAAAGGTCTGGCGATGGCTGCAGTGCAGACAAATAGGTGACGAGGTTCTGGCATCCACAGGAGTGAAGAATGACTTCTACAAGGGATGACCTGGTCCTCACCTTCTGGGAGGTGTCGTGGGGCTGACCGCTCCTGAGACATAAGTGGTGAAGGGGCCTGTACTCTGGGAGTTCATAGCCTTGCATGTGACTTTTTCAGGCGAGGTCAGGGCCGAACTGAGAATGCAAACCCTCTCTGGCTATTAAAACGGACCAGCCCGGGGGAGGGAGGGGAGCACTGCTGCTGCTTTTGTTACAGGGGGCCGATATCGCATCACTGCTGCAAAACCGCCCCCAGTCGCAAAAACAGCCCTCACTGGTCCAAAACCGGCCCCCACCCTTCTGGCCCACTGGGAAAACTCCGGGTGCCCGCCACAGCCAGTCCGGCCCAGGACGAGTTAAGAAAGTATGCGGCTCCTGTACTCACTTGGTTAGTGACGATTCAAGCAGAATGGAAAACATGTGGGGTCCAGCTCTCTGCAGGTGTGATAGCTCCAGAGAGCTGCAAGGGATGTGGGAGTTAGGTGGCTGCTCAGAGAGATGTGTCCTAACCTACATTTGCTAGGAGAGAACAATGCCAGCATCAAATATACAGATGAGGTGATAGAGCAGGCCGTGGGCTACTTGGGGTGGGTGGTGGGATACGCAGGGCCAGCTTTAGGACTGTGTGACTGGTGGGGCTGCACTGGGTGCTGACCTGGGAGGGGTGCAGGTTGCACTGACCTCAGGAGAGGCGCTGTTTTTTAGCAATAACATGATTTAAAAACACCTGTGGCGGAGTTCCTTGTGCATCCAGCTTTCAGGCAGCAATAAAAATGTCAAGATAACTCTTGTGATTAACCTTCCTGCTAGAGAGAGGGATCAGAGTTTGGTTTAGTGGCACTTTTCACTTGCCATAAAGTAGTGCAGAGGGTTAATATGCCTGTTGCAAAGAACTCATACCGTGCACGTCACAGATGTTTAATTTATGTGGATAGCTGAGTGGATTAGCTCTTTAGTCACAGAGATCCTTTTGCTACTGCAGTTCATAAGATACAATCTTAATATAGAACAGTGACTCTTACGAACTGTCATCAAAGAGCTGCATGCAAACAGTATAAAATAGGTTAGGACGTTATGTTTTTTTACCCAGTCTTTCATTTTCTGTTCCTAATGTTGCTGAACAGGGTTTGCTTGGTAGATATATATTCTTATTAGGAAAGCCGGCCTTTACCAGTGCTTTAAAACAAATTAAATGTATGTGAGAGAGGAGCTACGGCGAGGTGAGGGACACTTTTGCCCAGTGGTCATTAGGGAATCCGAAAAGGAGGTCATGGGGAGGGGGCACCACAAATGTCTGTCGCGCCAGCGCTAAGGCCGGCCCTGGGGGTATAAATGACGCAGAGATATAGAGGAAGTAATGGGATGCTGCACTCTCAAAGAGCAATGTGACTGCTCCAGTAAGAGCAGGCAGTGCACGCGCACTCTAGAGCAACGAATGTTGAGGAGGCTGGGGTGACAGATGGTACACGCCGTGGCGTGGGGGTGACAGCACTAGAGAGACGGTGGCAGTGTGAGGGCCTGTAGGTTCGGGATGGAGGCGGTTTGATTGCTTGAAGGGCAGCACGCATGAGATTAATGGCTCATGTGGGCTAAAAAGACTTATGCATCTCAGATCTCTGCACGAGAGGGGGTGCCTGCTGCACTGCCAGGGCTCAGGGTGTTTTCAATGCTTTGAGTGCTCGCGACTGAGGCGCGTGGCTCGCCACTGTCTTTGTGACGTAACAACTATGACTGGTCTGGGTTTGGGGCCTGCTCTTCTATCTAGTGAACAGTGGTGATAGGGCAAACCCTAGAGGAGGGGACTTAACGCCTTGTGGACACTGAAGCATGACGTACATAAAACAGGAGGACATTAGAGAGGGAACAGGCTCATGTCATCTTAATTCCTTCCTCGCTCCAGACATGGTGCACGTCTGCTAAGAAATGTTTCACCCTATTGCTTAGTACGAAGGTTGTCATCTTGCTTCTGGAAAGCCTTCTCCTTGGCGGCAGAACGTAATGTTCCAGGCCTGGACCTTTACTTAATGACTGAATGCATTCTCAGAATTGCCTTCATTTGCTTCCTTCAAACAATATTGAGGTTAACACACCTGAAAACAACACTTTGTAAGAGGAAAGCTCAAGACTGGAAAACTGCTGTTTTGCCATTGATATGAAGTAATTTATTCATTCCACTCCATGCACTCCCACAGGGCTGAAACTGTATTAGACTCTTATTTAAAATGTTTAATACAGATTCAATCGTACTTGTTTTAGACTTACCACTTTGCACTTTTTAATTGCTTTCCCGATACAGGAAGATGGGTTGACTCGTTCCCCATACGTCACTGTGATTTACCCCAACCTCAAAGAAAGTGCCACTTTTGGCTATTTTGTACAATTTTTAGTGTTGCACATAGACAATATGAGACATCACACTGCTTTATTATATTTACAGAAATCAACATCTCCTGATATTTTTCACCCTGTTTTAAATTTGATCAAAGCTGCACTTATATAAGGAATTGCTACAGATCTTCTGTACTTTATAGGATGTAACCTTTATTGTATTGACTTTGTATATATCTATATATTTATTATTTGATATGCTTTTGCTTTAGTGGCTTTGAGCCAAATAAAATATTAAGAACTTGAACTAATTTAGCAACCTTACTCCTACGTGTTATAGAATGAATTGAGGGCCACCCAACTCCTAAAAAGAAGTGTCTTTCTATTAGCGACGTATACTGTATTCACAAGGTAGGAGGATTATGTACACGCTGAGCAGAAACACAATCCACATTCAACGTATCTTTTTTCTGGCCAGTGCAGTCTTACCCACGACCAATATGTCCCCAACTGAGCACTATTAAAACTAATGGAAACACAACACGCTTTGCATGGTTAATGCACCTTAAATGCACACTGCAGGAGGAGGGTAAATTGAAGACCAGAGATGCACAGGAAGCAGGGGCCAGGAGACCATGGCCACTGAAATAAGAGCATGGCTAGATTGGATTTAGGGGCTTGGGTTTTGCAATGAGGATAGGATGTGGCGTAATGGCCAAAGCTGCTGACCTTGGAGCTGGGGAACTAGGCTGGGGCTTCGGCGTCGGCTCAACATCCTGTGATTCTGGGCAAATCTCTTAATCTCCCTGTGTAACCAAAAATGAATGGGTCCTTGTGTAACGTAACTGGTGCTCATGTAAAGCGCTCCAAAACCTTCGGGTCGAGTTCGCGTTATATAGAAGAAAAAAAAACCCAAAAAAACTGCAATGACAGTAAGGATAGAGGATGGAAAGGAGATCGCACAAATACCAAAGTAATGTGGGGGTAAATGGTTGAGAGATTTTGCCAGCTGAGAGGGAAAGAGAGAGAGAGGGACACAGACAAGGAGGGCAGAATAGAAGGCAGTCGAAAACGTAATTGCTGATGTAGGTGTGGGAATTAAGATGGCTTGGAACTTGGTATTAGGAGGAGTGGCTGTCTGTCACAAAGAGGTAGTATGATGTAGCGGGGCTATTCTACACCCCTTCTGCTGCTGAATGCAGTACAATGCCCCCTCCTACTCCTGAAAACTATATAGATTATATTCCATTTCTCTGTTTCCACTACCTTCAGTACACAGTTGATAATCATACATACATGCTCAACATACAGGTTTGCGAAATACATTTATTTAAAGTGAGATTCTTCTAGTTCTGTACTACAATTCATTTTTAGATTTTTGTATCATTTCATCCAAAACTGACATTAGCCACAAGCAACTGCTTCCTGAAGGTGTTATCTAATTACGAGACCTGAACGACGTCAGCAGCAATCAATGAAAATGGAATCAGCTAATCACCTAGGAGGCTTTGCTATTTTTTTGGCTCATGCTTCTACAATCACACCAATAAATGAAAGGCCGGAGACTTGCCTCTTTAGATTGTTCTGGGAGTTGATGACAATGGTTGTGAATTATAGGCCACATATCCACCACATAATGGTCTAAGACCCTAGACTTTTGCAAATAGAGGAGATTTAACGTCATAGTGACTCACGTTTCAATCAGATGCTGGGCCGAGGTAGAAAGGAGAAGAGGGATAAGGAGAAGGGCAGGTGTGTGGTGGACAGACCAGGGGACGAGTGGCAGTCAATCGATGATGCCGGTTATTCACTGCTGGGTAGTAGTGCTAGGGAGATTTTTCCCATAATTATATTTGTATACCTTTGCTGTTTCTGGTGTAGTGAAATATGCTCTGGTACAAAGGCACTGGAAGTGGAGGTTCTGGGGGTGCTGCAGCACCCTCACAACAAGCATGTTGGAGTTTAGAAGGTGAATGAGCAATAAAGATGCTTTTACATTTTGTTTTTTGTCACGTTTGCTATGTGTTTAAAGACAGAGGTCAAATCTCAGGCTATGTCTCAGACAAATTGATGGATATTCTTTTAACATGGAGACTGGTGTTTACCTTTCTTTCTCTGACTGCAAAGTTATGTATAGTGAACTATCTGTAAGTCTTGGTGGGGCACAGGAAGTGTAAAAGGAAAGGATGTAGGGTTTATTTTTTTCTAACACACGCCATATAAATACCTGTAAAATAACTGGAAATGTTTCAAAATATATCAGGAGTTAGGTAAGTTCAAATGAAAGCACATTCTTTTTTTGTAATTTTAAAGTGTGACGAAAAAGATTTTATTAGGATCAAACCACTTTACTTGGTGTTGTGCAAATGGTAAATATTTGCCAAAAACGATTTCCACATATTATTGTTTGTGTGTTTTATAAGTATAACTGCGAGTCAGAGTGAACTTTGTGGCCATTTCAAAAGAAAATGTACTGTCTGTAAATGAATGTGCTCTATCATACCAGGCTTTAGTAATATTTTTCAGCAGTGGGTTCCATTTTTTTTATTCAATCCAAAACATGATTACATACCGACAATTTCCTTTAGAAAAACCAATCACAAAATACATACAATATTAAATACTTCAGTTCATGCATACAAAAGCAGGGGACAAAGGTTAAGAATGACTAAAAAGTAGAAAATGCAGCAGATAAAATGGGGGTATGTTACAAAAAGGTACATCCTAATCTTTCATATGCTCAATCATTGGACCCCAAACCTGTAAACTCAATTTCCGCCCATGTGGCCCCTTAAGAGAATAGAGACTATATTCAAGAATAAAAATAGCATCAAATCTTGCTCTCCACATTTCAAAAGTAGGGCGTTCTTTCTGCAGCCACGTAGAGGCTATACATAATTGTACCACTGTCATGGCCATGAATAGCGGGATTTGTGAGCAGCATGCCCGTGTGTTAATCCATCCCCTATGCCTAATAACATTATTGTCGGCATGATGTTAAAGCCCAAGCAATCTCAGACAAAAAAAATTCAATTATCCCCATTAATTGGGTTAGATGAGTGCATGTGTAAAAAATTTGCAAAATACCAGCCTGCTCCCTCCCACACCAGAGGCATTTCCCATCAATTGTCCCACCCCATTTGAACATCTTAGCTGGCGTATAATGCAGATCAAATATGGTCTTAAAATGCTGCGTTTTTAGCCGAACAGAGATCAAAATCCTCTCCGCAATCTCAATGGAATTCTCCAACAAAACCCCCTGCAAGCCCAGACGGGTATTCCATTTATGATTTTGAGCCTCTAAGTCATCCTGCTGAGAAATCACCAGACAGTTATATAGAGAACCAATCCGTTCATCACGTCTAGTGGCCTCCACCAGGGGGTTAGATTTAATCATACTCTGTCTCTGTCACTTGCATAAAAAAATCCCAAAGCTGTAGAAATTAAAAACAAATCCATATTAGGTAACAAGATTTTTTCGGCCAATGATGCGAATGTGAGGATGCTAATATTGTTATAAAATTCACCGATCTGCTTAATCCCTTTATCTCTCCATTTGGTCATTATCCTATCCCAAATAATAGTAGGTAGCATTGTTGAGTAAACCGTGGGCGTAATAACACACCCCTTCAATCTGAAAACACTTCCGTACCGCTTTCTAAACTTTGAAAGCAGCGAGCAAGACCTTAAAACGTGTTTTCTTGTAATAATTTGGCTCCAACACCTTGAACAAACAATTCTCGGCCTCTGTACCAAGCAGCATTTGATAAATAGAAGGGGCTTCCGCAACATTTTCAAACTCGTCCCCTGTCAATATTATATGTATATTTTGCAGTAACATGCATAGTAGTAGAATGTAAAGTTGGGCATTGCCCACCCGACTCGGTTACGCGGTAGCATCATACATTTCATGGCCCTATGTGCTCTCCCATGACCCCATAAGAAGAATCTGCCACATATTGCTTGTAGATTCTGGAGCTGTCCACGGGTAAGTTTGAGTGGGACTGATCTAAAATAACACAGCACTTTAGGTAAAACACTTATTTTAAGGATGTTACTCCTACCCACCAATGAAAAGTGGAGGCATTCGATCCCATCTAATTGTTTTTTAATTCCCATCAAGATAGAACCCCAGTTAACGTTTACAAGTTCTCTCAGGTTTACCCTAATCTTAATACCGAGGTATGTAACCTCATCCATAACTCTGGGGTCACCCTTACACGCTTGATTTGTGCAGAAGACCAGTGTTTTAGATGCATTGAGTTTGTAACCTGATACTCTCACAAAGGTGTATGCCAGTCATTGTTAGACTTGGCAAAAGCGTGTTTGCCCTGAGTTTCTGCTTTCTGACCTCCCGGTTCTTTTTGCCAGCTTAGCGTTTCTGCGCACTTTTCGCACTGCTGATCAGTTGTAAAGTGCAGGTGCTCCTGTAGTCAAATGATTGGCCTGCTTGACTCGTGTGTCAGTCCCTAGTAGAGTGCACTGCGTGTGCCAGGGCCTATGACACAAGCGCCGTCGGTGGGCTGCAGCACTGGATTGTGCCACCCACCTGAACGGCCCGTATAAAGGTAACTCGGGCCTGCCATCGCAGATCTCGTGTGTAGTCCGGAGCCACCATGTCAACCTGGTCAGTGCACACACTGCCAGTTCCTAACCTTCCCTTTTCTTACATGTCAGGCACCCCTCAGTTGGCCCAAGGTACCCCTATGGGCAGGGTGCAGTGTATGTGAAAAGTGGGACATGCCCGGGTGTGTGTGGCATGTCCCGATAGTGAATTACAGCCAATTTAGTTTTTCACTATTGCAAGGCTACCGGTTCCCCATAGGAGAGAATGGGAGGTTTGTTTATAACATCTTATAAACATAACTGGCCCAGGGAATTAGGTAAAAAAATGAAGTTTCGTATGCCTGAACTCTAAAGCATCTTTTAGTGGAGGTGATTTTTACATTCTGTGTTTGAAAATACCACTTTTAGAAAGTGGGTATTTTCCTGCTCAGTCATCCCGTGTGCCTCTGCTGGAATGTGGATTACCTGTCTGGGTTTTGGACGACAGATGTCTAGGGAGCAAGAGTGGCTCCTGATAGTCTAGGTAATTCAGGAAAGGGCTGAATAGACCTGGGCTGCGATGAGGGAAGAGGGAGATTTCCTTGCACCTCAAAGGGCCTGGTCTGCCTCTGACAATGCCGTCTGCCAGGAATTCACACCAGAGAAGGCAGAACTGGTTCTGGCCAGGCCCAGGCCGTCTCTGCTGCACCGCCGGGCTTCACAAGGACGCCGTGGCCTCCCTGACGCTGCCAATCCACGCCGAAATCGACGCCGCTGATTGCACCATGGTTCGAGGGCACCGCTCGTAAGTCCCACGAAGCACCGCCCTCATCCCGCACCACAGTCTTGGCCTACCGATGCCGGCACCATCGACTCCCGCTCGTCAGCCGACGACAGCGCTTCAGCAACGACGATGCCGCTGCTTGCACCGTGACCTGCTAGCACCGTGTCGAGCACCGCCTTCATCTCGCACCGCAACCCTGGTCTCACCGACAACGCCTTCTGATGCCGCCACCGAGCGGCTGTTCGCACCACGACCTGGAGGCACCGCACGCCGCTCTGCTGCACTTTGCAACACAGCACTCAACGTCTGCCGACGCCAGCGCTCCTGATTCCATCAGAGAGGAGCTCGACCTGCACCGCGAGTGACTTCAAGGGCCCCATCGCCCTGCACTCCTCACAGGTACTGTTTGCGGGTCTTCCCGACACCGTAGCTGGTCGGCGACCCCGTGACTAGCCAGAACTGTTGGATTTGTTGTTCACGACGCTGTGATAGCCCCGGACGGAGCTATCGACATCGAGGAACTTTGTGTGAAACTTATATTGATAACTGCAGATTTTAAATATAGTATTGTGGATTTTTGTCGTATTCGGTCTTGTCTTAACGTATATAAAAATATTGGCTATTTTTCAAAACTGGTGTGGTGTCCTTTGATAGTGCTTACACTGTATTACTGTTGGTTATGTGCAAATGCTTTACACATTGCCTCTAGGATAAGCCTAGCTGCTCGTGCCAAGCTACCAAGGGGGTGAGCAGGGGTTATTTTAGGAGTGTAACTCCCTTATCCTGACTAGAGTGGTGGTTTCTGCCTGGCTTTAGCGCAAGCCTCAGCCAACCAGAAATCCCATTTCTAGCATTCGTTATAGCTCAGCGATCGCTGTGCCCGGGTGGCAGTGTGTTCTAAACTGCACCACCAGCTACATAATGCACTCAAACCACTTTCCTGATTAATTAACTTGTCTTATTTGCTAGACTTGTTCTTTTTGTGACACTTGGATTGTTCACAATCCCTATGACTTCAGTCATGTAACATTGATATCAGCATTCCCACTTGGAAAATTGTTCCAGCACTACCGCTTTGGAAGACAATGATGGCAGTGCAAGGGAGGGTGTTGATAGCATTGCGCATTTAAGGAGATAATTATTTTTAGGCAGTTCAAGTTCTATCATCAGATACGTTTTCTAAACAGTTTTGTTTGTTAAGTATTTTTTGGGTTACATTTGGAACTTTGGGATAGAGATGGGTTTGTAATCTATTTATCCTCTTGTCAGAGGATACTTGTCAGATGAAGACACTTGTCAGATGAAGATCTGAGCCACAACCATTGTGGGTAAATGTACTCCATCTTGTGTGCTGTCAAGGAGTGCATTTGTGGTACATTAGAGATGAATTCTCTTTCGGGGTAAACCCCGCATTAGGACAAGAGTATACTTCAGGGATTCCTGCTGTTGCTGTCCAATCAATGTCAATGCTCCATTTTGGCTAGCAGTTGTTTTCCACCCAGAGTTGGCACAGGAATAAGAGCTTGTCGATTCAGTTTAGTAGGAGCTCACCGGGTGGAGTTCTCCCTGGAATAGGATCATTTCGTTTTGCTTTAGTTCTTCATCTATTTCAATTATCAGGATATTTCCAACCAGAGCTGGCATCGGGGTAAGAGTTGCACATTCACCTCATTTGTGCTTGGTAGCCCCAGATGTCCCTAAATTGTGATAATTCGGTTTCACTTCAGTTCATTCTTGGAAGTGGAAGCTCTCTACACCATATACTAAGGCTACCTGCCTGATGCCTCTGGCCCGGCCATTTTCCACCTCTGTTCTTGGAGGCACGCAGAGAAAGATGAGCAAAAGGTATGGGGAGGGCAGTAAAGGCTATGGAGAAGTTGCTGGGCAGAAAAATCTACGAGGTAAGAAAATTGCAATCAGCATAAGAAACAATCTTAGCATCATGGGAAATAATCAGACGAGGTAAAAAGTTTGACTCAAAATAATGCTTTTACGTCCACACCCAAGTACTGTAGGCAGATTCCACCATCGTTTCATTCGGGCATCTTTTGTGTGTTGGGATTCTATTGAGAAGTAGCTGAACTCGATGTGGAAACACGACTAAGTGACGAGCACCACAGGATGGGAAGAATGATGTTTAGAATTCTGTGAAGAATGGATGCTGTTGCATTGGTGGACACCTCGTATTACTTACTGTGCTACATTTAAAGGCTTATTTAAAAAGAAATAATTTAAAGCAAGCATTGAAAAAAAGAAACAGAGTTAGGGAATTTTACTTGAGTATCAAAGTAAAAAGGTTGGACTAGAAACCCCAAGCCTGGTACTGTCGCTGATGTAGAACCAAAAAGAGTGAGGGTTTAAGTCTTAAAATGCAATTTGTGTTTTAATGAGCAGTATTATTGTTAGAATATTTACCGAGGTTGCCAACTTCTTTTTTGCCAGAGTAGGGTTCAAGAGTCTGGTGGGCTGATAATTGAACAGACTTTGGGGTCCAAACAAGAGTTTACAGTGGTTGAATGAAGGACTTTGGCATAAGAGAGCTTCTCACCTGTCTATTCTTATTGCCCTCTCCTGGACCTATTATAGGACTGACATTAGCATGATGGGGGTTGTGTGGAAATGTGGATTTTTCTGGTCAGTTATGTCCCCTATCTTGGACCCCAACGGTTCTATATGCATGTTACAAGTACATGTATGTTCCCTCCAGTTCCAGTTATGAAGACGCAAATACATGTGCGTCCACCGTCAACATGTCCTCTGTCAGATCCGCCATGAATAGGCCGGATATTCCATTCCTAAGTGCAAAAGGCCACCGGCTTTATGTGGCTCACTTATGCCATTTTACAGTCCAGGCAAGTAGGCCCTGATTCTGTCATCAAAACTCCTCTTTCCTTCTGCCTCTGAAAGCTCCAGTCTGAGCCTGCATCTGTGACCATGAACTTTGTCTCATTCTCTGCGCGGCTCACAAAGCCTGACATCAGCCTATTCTCTGCCAAGAACTGTATTTCACCTTCGAGTTATCTGCTTCCCCCTCAGCCGATGCATTCCTGCCTAGTAGTTTAAGTAAACATTCTTTCAGCTACCAAGCCAAAAGCCCGGCTTCTCTGTCTTAATACAAGTAATTCATAGTCCTGTTACTATGGAAGATTCCTGCCCTCGCATTTAGTGTAGACACTTAGACGCTTGTACACGTGCACACTTAGTCAGTATAGAATAGATTCTGTCCGAGAGTCCTTCCCTTGTGGATAACATAGTTCTTTAAACATAGGATGTTAGATATGATTTGGGATTAGGTTGACATAACCCCAGACTTTTCGTCTCCACATGTAGAGCTAAATGTCAAGTCCCCTTCACCCCCTAGTTACACGTCAATCACACGTCATGCTGCTGCGCGCGCATCTATGCCAACTATTATCTTATAGATCCACCTATATATGATCTCATAACCAATTATGTTCCTTTTTACTCCTAGTTCCACCCATTTTCGGTTACGTAGACAATTCGTCATTTTCCTTATCAATTGTTACGCCTACTGTATTCGCTTCATTGTAATGTATGTATTATAAAAGCCATTTCATGTCAATAATGTGTGTGCTTCACTTCCTGAACCTTCGTGGTGACGGAACATTGAGAGCAACCGATTATAATCGAGTTAATGGAATAAAGCCCATTCCGAACCTCTAATACCACGGATTCTGCCTCTCATTTTACTGAGCTATTTTATTATGTTTCTGTATCAAATTCAGTCCCGGTAAAGGAGAAATATTTACCACATGAATGGCGCCCGAACAGGGACACTTTCTCATCTCACGCGCCGGCGGTGAGTTGCAGGCCCGGTCTCCTGCCACAGCTGGACGGACAACAACGCGTACCAGCAGGATTTCCTGTATCTCCCTCCGGTCAAGCGGGGGCGACTGAGACTGCGATCAACACCCAGACGAGGCGGTGAGAAGTGCGAAGTATCCCGACCAGAGCCTAGCTGAGAGAGCAAGATCCGAGGTATACAGAGACCCACCAGTCCGAAGTCAAGCCCAGTGTCCGACGAGTCGAGTCGAGTCCAGTCCGTTTCAAGTTCAAGTTACTGAGGCCTTCCGTTTCCGAAGCTACCCGGTGAGTACCATTGCCGGGGAGGCATTTCTGACGTGCACATAGGTTGTGCCGGTCAAGACGGGTTTGGGTACACAAATCCGGTCTGCACTGTTTTAGCAGTGTATCTGTACTGTTTAGCAGTATATCAAGTATTCCGAAGTGTCTAGTTATTGTCTAGTTATTGCCGAGAATTTAAGCTTGGTGATTAGTTATGCAGACGATCATCATTGTTGTTTCAGTTAAAGGTTTAATGTTTAATGTTTAAAATGTTTAAATACGTTCTGTATATTGTGGTATGAATGGCTGTTCATTATCGTGTTTATTGTATTAAGTCTGTCCAAATTCAAGTATCAGGTCAGTTGGTCAAAATCAAGTATAAAGTCAGTTCTCAGTATGCCGCTCTTTTCGAAATTAAGACAGATCACTACAAGAAAAGGGGTTCTCGAAGAAGCCGTTCCTATTCCTCCTAGGGACACTCCAGGGCACTTTATGTATCATAAACATGGCTTAGACGCTATATTATTTCTTGATTTATGGGTAGACTACACCAAGGGATTACCAGAAAGTCAGAGGTGGCCCACAGCGGGAACCTGGGATGCAGAGTGCATCATGAAAGTAGAAGAAGAGTTATGGAAAAGGAAAGTCAGACAGTCACAGAAAGATGCCATTGAATTATGGCGTAAAGAATCTCATAGACGAACAGAAAAAGCACGTAGACAGGAAGAGAAGAGTAAAGAGAATTCCAATAAAGTTCAAGAAAATCTATTAATTGAGGAAGGTATCCGAGTGAAATCAGAACAAGTAGACAGACAAAGAAATGCCCTTATGAATGGTATGTATCCCCTTCTGGCCGAAGGATTACCTAAGGCTACTCCAGAGATACCGAAAGACTTGCCAACCCCATTATTTCCAATAAAGGTACATCCTAAGGGGCATCCTAGAACAGCAGAAGATGTTTTTCTTTCCTCATATTTAGATGACGCAGCTCCCGAATATGCTAATTCCGCCCCGCATAGACCGCATACCAGGGAGGTACAACGCCCAGATCCAGCACCCGTATCCCTACAGCAACAAATCGAGTCACAAGTTCTGGCAAGCACATCTGTTTCTGCATCCGCTCCTACAGCTGCTTCTATAGCTGTGTCCACACCTATAGTTGCTGTATCACGTTCAACGAATCCTTTCACACCCGACACCCCAGATGGGGCTACGGGAGGTGCTACCAATATTTTTTCTACGCCACCCAGAATAAATAAACTTACATTTCAAGAGTCAGGACATTCACGTACACCCAAACTCCTTAGTGCCCGTGCGCTTAAGGAACTTCTTATAGATTGTAGATATGACCCTGTGCCTGGAAAAGAGGACGAAATGACCCTAGCATCATTACGTCTCAGACGAGCCGCAGTGTATTTAGGGAAGTTACCAGGAATGACTGCGCATCTAGATAATATATACCATTTTGTCCACACAGGGCGAGATCCAGGATGTATTAACAGAGCTATGGAATACCAGAAAGTAGAGATACAGGGGGAACTGTTACGTTTCCTCATAAACTGTGTGATCAGAAATGAAGACCGACCGGGGGTAGACCCGGAAGCAATGCAAATTCTTACCCGATGGAGCCAGAATATATCAGAAGGGAGACATGATAAGCAAAATTGTATAATAGCCATGTGCCGAAAGATCCGTAAAGAAATAGAACGCCTACACGAAGAGAGATTAGAGGTAGACGAGTTCGAACAAAGCGAGGAAGAAGGGTCAGAACCGCCCACAGGACGGTCAGAAACTATAGCCTATGTAGGTAAAAGAAGATCTTGTAATAGTACGAGATGTCTTATTGACCCGACACGCCCGATATGTCCAGACAATAACAGGAGTTTCCCAACACCCATAGTCCATATAAGGTCTAACGAGCATTCGTTCCAAACAGCTGACAAGTTACTCCGAGAACGAAGGGGTTATCATTTCCTCGATTCTATGGATGAACAAGATTTAGCCAGGGCAGCTGTCCATTGGGTGGACAGTCCCGGAAAATATAGTGATGATACAGTAGTACGTACATTCTTGAATCTCACCCCAGATGAACAGAGGTTAGCTGGGATTTATATGATTCAACAACTCATTATACTATATCGAAGTCAACATTCAGATCCTGGTCCCTTACCTGACATATTGACTGAATTACTCACGAATAGATGGAGAGGTCCAGGTACTAAATTAATTAAAGAAATTCTAGAATCAAGAAAGCAATATATTCTTTTTGTATGTTCAGAATATGTTCCATTGCCCGTCAAGGAAAGAACTAGGTATCATATAGATAGACAGAATCCCTTACGAGAAGTGCACCCAATAAAGGGCGAGGACAATCAGTTTAGACGCGTATTTGTATATACGCCCATATCGAAAATAGAATTGTTACAAATGAAGAAAGTGGTACCCAGTCATGACAAAGACCCAGCGGGTTTTCACCGAGAAATTAAAGACATGTTACTCATGGGAGAGTATACCTACCCCGACATTATGACAATATTAAAGGTATTGATGCCTGCTGGCATTTATGAGAAACTCAAGGAAAAAGAGTGGGAGGTAGGAGACCAAAAGATAGAATGGTCAGTATTAGAAGCAGAAGAAAGGGCCCGAACTGCAGGAGCAGGGCTTGGGGACAAAACTAAGGCATTACCAGGATTACTAGTACAGGTACTGCCGCGTTTATTAACTACGAAAAAGGAAGACTGGGGTACAATTTCAGCCTGTAAACAGAAGCAAGATGAGGACACTAGTGATTACTATGCCCAATTTGAAAAATGTTTTGGTATAAATAGTGGCATAAAAGCAAGTAGCGAATCATACCCACATCTGTTTGTAACAAAATTAGTAGAAAATGCCCTGCCCCCAGTAAAGAATAGAGTATTAAAGTTCGAGAGTACCTGGCAAGGTAACACTCCATCACAAATGTTACAAATGTTACAGTACCATCACAATAGAATTAGAGAGGAACAAGAACATGAACACAGACGCATGAAAGACACGAAAATGAAAATGCTAGTTTCTCAGACAGTTCCAGCTGAAGGACATAAGAAGGGTATGACACATTCCGATTCAGCAGGACCTGTAAAAGGGACATGCAATTACTGCAAAAAGCCAGGTCATTACGTACATGATTGTCCAGTTTTAAAACATAATATCGCCATAGGTAAAACACAAGAAAGATCACGGCCACTCAGACAAGATCAGAATGAACAAGGAGCTATGCAGCATGCCCAGGCCATGCCAGCCGCACAACAGCCAATACAGTTTGTGCCAGCTGCACCACCGTTGCCTGTTACTGCCACACAGACAACAACACGACAAATGTATCAGACCGCACAGTATGAATATCCTGAGTATCAGCGCTACGCATGAACAAGCCTAGAGAGGGAAATTGACTTACCCCTTATCGAGATCCCTGTAGATCAAGAAGGACCTTATGTACACAGTGAATTATTAGGCCAAGACAGAAAGTTTTTACTCGATAAAGGGGCAAGTCGAACAACTATAAAACGTAGTGAAGTTCCAGGGGCACCCCTCTCAGGCTCACAGAATATTTCCCTTGGTTTTTCAGGAAAGCCTATTGTTAATGAAGTGTCACAGCCTCTTCCACTTACGATAGGACCTTTGACCCGAACTACAGATTTATTGCTTACTAAATCATGTCCAGAAAATCTATTAGGAATAAAAACGTTAAAAGCTCTAGGAGCCATAATATGTTGTTCTCCGGAAGGAGTAAGATTGTTTTTACGTGATTTTAAAGGTCACTATGTATCTAGAGACATGGATCCCCGACTGCAGACTTTACCTACACGTCTATGGGCACAAGGCCCTACTGATGTTGGATGCATGAATATTACACCATATCGAGTCACATTAAAGGCAGGAGTGGTGCTACCACGAATGCGACAATACAAGTTACCGCCGGATGCTGTAGTGGCTTTACTGCAAATCATTGACGAACTCATTGCCCAAGGAGTGGTTGTAGAAACTAACTCCAATGTATGTAATTCCCCGATAATTCCGATTCTTAAACGAACAGATCCTAAGGCCCCGCCAGTATATCGATTGGTTATTGATCTGCGCGAATTAAACAAATGCATTGTGCCACAATTTCCTGTGGTTCCCGATATCTCGTCATTACTGACAGCTATTGATTCCGAAGCAACATTCTTTACTGTAATAGATCTCAAGAATGCCTTTTTCAGCGTCCCAATAGATCCGGAAAGCCAATATTTATTCGGATTTAGTTTAAATGGGCGTAGTTTTAAATTCTCACGCGCACCTCAAGGATTTACAGAAAGTCCCAGCATCTATAGCCAAGCACTGAAACGAGAACTTGACGGTATACACATGCCAGTTAACACTGCTCTGCTTCAATACGTCGATGATCTGCTGATCACCGCCCGAAGCGAACCAGAATGTGAAAAAGCATCACTGACAGTTTTACAATTTCTAGCCGAAAAGGGGCACAAGGTGTCCCCTTCTAAGCTGCAATTCTGTGTCCAGCGAGTTATTTATCTTGGACACTCGCTGTCCAAGGAGGGAAGGCAGCTTACACCAGACCGCATTCAGTTAATAGCTAACATGCCAATACCCAAGACACAAAAGGAGGTGCGGGCTTTCATAGGCCTCACTTCATACTGTAGACAGTGGATCCCGCAATATGCATTCCTAGCAAAACCACTCATTCAGTTGACAACCCAGGAGGCAGCCGCATCGACTGTTCTCCCTTGGACTCAGGAACATACACAAGCTTTTGTAAGCCTAAAGAAAGCTTTATGTCAAGCACCTGTTTTAGCAACGCCATGTTACAGAAAACAGTTCACACTCTTTGTTACAGAACGCGGAGGTACTGCTTTGTCAGTACTCACACAGGAACAAGCAGGAGCACACAAACCATGTGCTTATTTTTCTAGTACATTAGATCCCGTAGCTCAGGCTTTGCCTGCATGCCTGAAATCAGTAGCAGCGACAGCTTTAGCAATCAGACAAAGCGATGCCATAGTGTTAGGACATCCATTGACAGTTCAAGTACCACACACAGTAGAAGTCCTTGTGAATAGAACGCAAACACAACACTTGACTATAGCGCGACTTACAGGGTATGAACTTACATTGTTTCAGCCACACATAGAAATCAGACGCTGTAATACATTAAATCCTGCCACACTTTTGCCAGTAACCGGAACAGACCCACTAGCTCATGACTGTATTGAAGTTATTACTATAACGACGAAACCTAGACAAGACTTGACAGATGTTCCATTGTCAGATCCAGACCTGACGTTGTATGTAGATGGTTCATGTATGAGAACAAGTACAGGAGAGTTGGTGGCTGCTTATGCAGTCACAACAGATACTGAAGTCATTGAAACTAATCGTATAAATACTTTGTCAGCTCAAGCCGCAGAGCTCATCGCTCTGACACAAGCCTGTATTCAAGCCACAAGTAAAAAAGTCAACATATACACTGATTCACGTTATGCATTCGGAGTCGTACATGACTTCGGCGTGCTGTGGCGAGAGAGAGGTTATTTAACTTCCCACGGTGCCCACATTCAGCACGGACCCCTCATTCATGCCTTATTAGATGCAATACATCTACCTACTGCAATATCAATTATGAAATGTAAAGCTCATACGAAAGTTACTGATATCATTTCTCAAGGCAATGATCTAGCCGACAGAACAGCCAAACAGACTGCTCAAACCCAAACATCCGACATGACAAAGACAATAGTCCCGATGCCAACACATTGTATGACAGTTGAAGATCCTACTCTTGACGTAATTGACCTACAGACACATGCTACACCAGACGAAATAAAGAAATGGACTGAGTTAGGAGGGATCCAAACGGACCAAGGATGGATGATGAAAGAAAAGTCTGTATGGTTCCTTCCTGATTCAATGGTCCAAGTTATAGTTAACACTATACATAGTCCAGCCCATCTAGGAGAAAAAGCTATGCTAGACAGCATTCAACACATTTGGTTCAATAAACATTTACGAGCAGCAGCCAAACAAAAAGTCCGTACCTGTATGATCTGTTGCCAGTTCAACCCAGGAAAAAGTGTTCCCGTAGAACAGGGTGGATTTCATCCTCCTGATCACCCTTTTGAAGTCCTCCAGATGGATTATATCCAGATGGAACGATGTCGAGGATTCAAATATGTTCTCGTAGTTGTCTGCGCTCTGTCCCGTTGGACGGAGGCATACCCGGTATCAGATTACACTGCCCCGACTACTGCCAAACAGTTAGTTCGAGAATTCTTCCCACGCTACGGTTTACCACGTGTTGTCCACTCAGATAACGGCCAGCCGTTCTCATCCGAATTAATGAAACATGTTTCACTTCTGCTAGGATATCAGTGGAAATTCCACTGTGTCCGACACCCCGAGGCAGCAGGTCTCGTAGAAAGACATAACCAGATTCTGAAAATCAGATTGTCCAAAATATGCCGAGAAAAAGGTGTCGACTGGATAGTAGCATTACCAGTTGCACTTTTTTACATGAGAATGGTAGCACACTCTAGAACAGGGCTATCCCCGTATGAGGTGATCTTCGGTAGACCACCAAATATGTGGGGGACGCCTGTACCACGCAAAATAACTGATATTGACTGTAATATGCTGACAGATTACTTGGCTTCCTTGATGTCTGCACTACAATCTTGTCGTTCACAGGTTGCTGCAGCATTTCCCGACAACACTGAGGTGAAACCCCATGACGTAGTTCCGGGGGATTTTGTGTTTGTGAAAAATTTCGACCGAAAGACTCAGCTGGAGCCCAGGTGGAAGACACCCAAGTTGGTTCTGCTGACCACAAGAACAGCCGTGAAGATCGAGGGCCGCAAGGGCTGGATTCATTCGAGTCATATCAAGAAATTTCATGGACTATCCTCGGATATAGACACTGTGCCCTGCACTCCCTCACAGACTGATTCAAAACTTCCTTTGGTGGAAAAAACTGAAAGCGAACTTTACAAAGTTAAGTTAAGGCCTACGACGTCAGACGGTTTGATTGTTTAAGTCCTCTCCTAGGTGAAGCGGTTGAATCTGTCTCTGACATGTATCCTCTAGACCTGAATCATGAACAGTCGCGAAAAAATGATGAAACGACAGGCGTATTGTAAATCACTGCGTAGCCATTGTATAGGGACATTATTAATTTTGTTTTCCTTAAGTCTTTTAATAATTATTACAAGTATGTTGTTGCACATATATTACCCTATTGCCAGAAATGTTCACAATGTTATTGCAGAACATTCTTTTAGTGACTTACCCCCGCATGAATTGTCCTATAGACTTGCGCTGCGCAATAACACTTTCATTAGTATGTTACATCATTCCCATCAGACTAGTAATGCAACTAATTGTTGGGTGTGTGGCCGACTCCCTCCCTATCAGAATTATGAAGGAGTCTTGCCTTTCTTTCCACATCCATTTACACATAATGGCTCCTGTGGAGCATGGTTTAGTTTAATAAATTCCATAGACTCAGACACAGCAGTTTACCAAGATCAATGGGTATGGGGAAACCTAAACCTAGTTTTACTCAAGGTCTGCTACCCTGACAAGGAGGGTCGCCCCAAAAGAACAGGAACTGATCTAGAAAATGAAGTATATGGATTAGGTAATTTTACACCTAACCTCATGATTCTAAATGTCGTATCCGAAGTTGAACTAGTCTTACCCACCATGTCAGTATTCCCAGCAAAAGGTGAATTGTGTGTAAGAAAGGTTGGTTCCATACATATGGGCCATAGTAAGTGCACTACTACAGTAGAATTCAGTGATCAAGGCAAATCTTCATTTAGAGCTTATCGCCACTCCTACTTTATATGTGGTCAGACTGCATATATGCGTCTACCTCTAGATTGGGATGGTACCTGCTACATAGCATTCCTTTTGCCCCCTGTTTTCCTAGCTCCTCCTGATTATTATAGAAATATTCATTTAGTACACAATAGAGAGCGGAGAGATCTCCCAATTGTCGATTATACTGAGACGGCATGGGACAAGTATGTAGATTTCAATAAAGGCATCTTTCCCTATATAGGTACAGTTACCAATAGTAAGCTGATACGTAGATTAACCAGAACCCTTGAAGCAGTAGTGAATGAAACTATTTCCGCCTTAGGCAATTTAACAGAAGAGCAGTCTGCTATGCGGATTGTTGTGCTTCAAAATCGTCTTGTCCTTGACGTCATCCTGGCTGATAGAGGCGGAGCTTGTAGGGTCATCGGATCAAGCTGCTGCGTATTCATACCAGAAAATTCGCCATCTGTATATAAAGCTATAACTCGCCTTCACAAGATTGTAAGCCAGATACACCAGAATCCAGGCACCTGGACCTGGTCCAGTTGGTTTTGGAATGTGATATCAGCCTGGGGTTGGAGAGTTCTATCCTTCCTAGGTATTGGCCTTCTCATACTATTCAGTTGCTGTCTATGTCTACAATGTGGACCAGCGATTTGTGGTCTGTGTGCCACATCATGTATTCCACCACCAAGATTTCATTCAAGATTCCGGAAGAAGAAAGAAGAACAAATGATGCTATATGAACAGATCAATGGATTAATGAAGATTGATATCTCTTAACGGGCAAGTAGGGGACAAGGAGGGAATGTGGAAATGTGGATTTTTCTGGTCAGTTATGTCCCCTATCTTGGACCCCAACGGTTCTATATGCATGTTACAAGTACATGTATGTTCCCTCCAGTTCCAGTTATGAAGACGCAAATACATGTGCGTCCACCGTCAACATGTCCTCTGTCAGATCCGCCATGAATAGGCCGGATATTCCATTCCTAAGTGCAAAAGGCCACCGGCTTTATGTGGCTCACTTATGCCATTTTACAGTCCAGGCAAGTAGGCCCTGATTCTGTCATCAAAACTCCTCTTTCCTTCTGCCTCTGAAAGCTCCAGTCTGAGCCTGCATCTGTGACCATGAACTTTGTCTCATTCTCTGCGCGGCTCACAAAGCCTGACATCAGCCTATTCTCTGCCAAGAACTGTATTTCACCTTCGAGTTATCTGCTTCCCCCTCAGCCGATGCATTCCTGCCTAGTAGTTTAAGTAAACATTCTTTCAGCTACCAAGCCAAAAGCCCGGCTTCTCTGTCTTAATACAAGTAATTCATAGTCCTGTTACTATGGAAGATTCCTGCCCTCGCATTTAGTGTAGACACTTAGACGCTTGTACACGTGCACACTTAGTCAGTATAGAATAGATTCTGTCCGAGAGTCCTTCCCTTGTGGATAACATAGTTCTTTAAACATAGGATGTTAGATATGATTTGGGATTAGGTTGACATAACCCCAGACTTTTCGTCTCCACATGTAGAGCTAAATGTCAAGTCCCCTTCACCCCCTAGTTACACGTCAATCACACGTCATGCTGCTGCGCGCGCATCTATGCCAACTATTATCTTATAGATCCACCTATATATGATCTCATAACCAATTATGTTCCTTTTTACTCCTAGTTCCACCCATTTTCGGTTACGTAGACAATTCGTCATTTTCCTTATCAATTGTTACGCCTACTGTATTCGCTTCATTGTAATGTATGTATTATAAAAGCCATTTCATGTCAATAATGTGTGTGCTTCACTTCCTGAACCTTCGTGGTGACGGAACATTGAGAGCAACCGATTATAATCGAGTTAATGGAATAAAGCCCATTCCGAACCTCTAATACCACGGATTCTGCCTCTCATTTTACTGAGCTATTTTATTATGTTTCTGTATCAAATTCAGTCCCGGTAAAGGAGAAATATTTACCACAGTTGCGAGTAGGTCTTCATAGTACAACAAAGGCTGGTAGGTTTTGTTCGAATGGATAAGTTAAGTGGTTTGTGTCTCTCATGGATTCAGCTCAGCAGGACAGGTCAGGAGTGCTACTCACGCCCGGTGTGCAAGAGGGCATTCCAACCTCTTTATACAAGATGGTCTATCCACTCCCTGTATGGAAGATAGTTTATTCATTGCCACCTGTGTGGAATGATGTGAGGAGACTCTGTACTCAATCCTGTATCCTGGATGCTGCTAGGTTCCAGTCTTAGTGCTGTCACAATTTGACTTCTGGATGCGGTAGCGTCTTCCCCAGCCTAGTAGCATGCAAATGACCACACCACACACGGAGCTCTGGAGTGCACGTTGTTATTATTCAGAGTGCAATTGTTAACTAACTGTATTCTTTGCTTCATCAACTTTATTAACCACAACCAGACACACCCAAACGATTATGTCACTCTACAGAGTCCATCAGGGACCAGAAGTGTCCTCTATACATATGTAGAAGACACTACAGATGCCAGTACTATGACAGTGACTGCTGCAGCGAGGCCGTGGTAGTGAGGGGTTTTAAATCTCTTGGAGGCAGATGTCACTGTTGCCGAGAGCTCAATATGGCTGTGGCCCTGGTCCTGTTATACTTGGGTGCAGAGGAGAGTGGCTGTGATATCTGAAGAGAGGCGAGTTACAGTAAGTGGTCCAAATCCTCGTGGGAGGGTTGGATGCCAGCACAATGCTAGTTTCATTGATTTAGCTCTGTTTTTTTCATTCACAACTCCTTCCCATGTTCTCTACATCACATTTTTTTGTTCTGAGTTTAGGAGGAGGCTGCATCATTTAGACACCTGTGTGCTGTCCTGCGCCACTGCCTGCTACTGAGGGGAGACGATGAAGATATAACTGAAGAGTTCCACGGGTGAGTGCACCACAACATGCCTGTGCTGAGCACTGGCATGGAGAGATCTGGGTCTTCCAGGGTGAGAGCACTGCTCTTTCCTCCATTAACATGCTTCTCTAAACACTGACCGTAGAGTTCCCTTTAGGGACTGATTAAAGGTAATGCTTTTCCTTACTAGACATTCCTCTACAGAGTGAAGAGCCATGTTCAATCTGTTTTATATTTTCCTACCCAAGGCACAAATTTCCCCTGCAAAGTCACCTTTTCCTGCCGGGAGACACTATGGACCAGATGTACAAATATTTTTTGGAGGTTGCAAACAGTCTGATTGGTAGAATCGGGCCGTTTGCAACCACAAAAAAAGCTTATTTTAGTGTACAAAAGACAAATTGCCAGTCTGTAACTTGTTACAAAAGAACTATGTCGTTCATGGAAAGGGGTCTCCCCCTGTGCCGGAAGGGCCGAGAGGCCACCTTTGGTGGGGGTACGTCCTCCCGTGTTGTAAACACTACTCCACGAAAAGTTCTAAATGGTCTTGTGAACACAGTTCACAAGTACCTAAAACTAATCCTGATAAGTTAGATTCTGGGAAGGTTCTTCTTGAAGCTATAAACTAAACTCCACTAGAGAGTGGGTAAGGAAACAATTCATTTTGTTTATTATACCCTCACACACCCTGGTGGTGTCATGCTTCCTCATCGGGTCACCCTGACGCCTAGAAGTCAGGGGGAGCTCGACCGTATTGCAAGGAGCTCTTGATTAGATATGGGCAGGGGGAGTTAGAGATTAAAAACCTGCCGACAGATCCCAGTATCCCTTTATTCATGGGTCTGTCAGGGATATCAAAATAAAAAAAAATTGATAAATCGGGTCAACAGGAGTATTATGGTTCTATGACCCTAGTGCCAACATGTTTCAGTCCTTTATTGGCCAAGTCAGACCTGGACTTTCTTCAGGGCTGAGATTTAAATAATCCTCCCTGGATAAGGCGGGAAGGGGAGTCTCTATCCTGCTTTATTGTAAAGGCAGATAGCTGCTCTTAAAACAGTTATAAAAGATAATTTATCTTTAATTAATTCTTACTCCAGCTGTATAAATAAGAGATAGAAAAAAGATCAGAGTGCAACATTTTTGTCAAAGACCCTCACTGCTTCCCAAATGTGCGGTGCCCACAAATTCCACCCATGCTGACAGGCCGGTAGGGTGCAGAGAACATTTCACACGACATACCAGTTTGGTATGTGTGTCCAGTATAATCTACTGTTACCACACACAACTGTGGAAAAATAAAGTGTTGTGGCGACATCAATCGCATTCTGCCGCTAAACACACTCTTGTGCGTGCCTAGTCTCGATTAAAATCAAACCTGTGTCACTCTCATCAAACAGCAACAAGCTGCAATCAATAGAAGTGAGTAAACATTCACTCATATCAATCACATCACTCTCCCTTACCCCTTATTGGGAGAGTAAATACATCTCTGAGGACGTCAGTGTCATGGTTCCGCGAGCCGCCCGCCACTCGAGGAGGAAGGTTAGCGGTCTAGTTCTTGCGGGACGACAACGGAAGGCCGAAAGACTCACTTCCGGTTGGTCGCGCATAATAGCCGGGAACTCTGGCTACTGACCGCTTTGAATTCAGGTCATCGCCACGGATGGAGAGACGCCACTCCGGAGAAGATGAGTAACCGCCGACGGAAGGACGCGGCTGCGGACAACAAACGGTACAGGTACTGTCTTTAACCAAAGGCGCTTCAAGGATAGGAGAACGGCGGTCCTTGCCGTCTCAGCCCGTAACGCATTGCTTTCCACGGCACACCAGAAAAAGTGCAGTGGGACGGGGGTTCTTACCCTCTTTATAATTTGCGCAGGAGCGCTGGTTTTAGTTCACATTATTTTTTGGTTCCTACTCTGACCTAGCTGGATTGGGCATGTTATAATTTGCGCAGGAGCGCTGGTTTTTGTTTCTCTTGATTTTGAACAGACAGTGGAGGCCAGTTACTCGCACGCCCTCACACCAGCGTGTGTCCAGCGCCATCTAGACCCTGCGCCTATCTGGCTTCTACCCCGGGTACCCCCTTCTCCTAGACGGAGTTACACCTCGACTAGGGCAAGGTGGGGAACGGGGTGGTGGTTCTTGTCGCCTCTGCAGGAACATCCCACCCAGCAGACGTTAAGTCGTGGGGGGAACTCTGACAGAATTCAAAGCCCACGCAATACCTCCTGCCCGGGCGACATGGGTGACCCGGAGATCACGCTTCATGACATCGCAGCCATCCTGACGACTATGCAAGCGGAAAACCACAGTCTACGGCAGGACATCACCGCCTTGCAGACGCAAGTGGCTGATCCCGGCACCGGACCTTGGGGACAGTACCCCACGTCTAGAGTGCTGCGAGAAGGCCTGTTAAGACTCGCCACGTTTCAACCCAGTGGGTCTCCCTCTGCTCCATCGCACGACACTTCCATCCAGGTGATAGCCCCGCATACCGTACAACTGGCCCCTCCTGAGCACTTTTCTGGTGATAGCACGAAGTACAGCGTTTTCATGCACCAGTGCCAGTTGCATTTTATGGCCCGTGCTACCGCCTTCCCTGACGATGCTTCTAAGGTTGCCTTTATCCTCTCCTATATGGGAGGCGATGCATCGCTGTGGTCCATACCTGTGGTAGAGAATTATGACCCGGTGTTGTACAACTTACCTGCTTTCAGAGACACCATGCGACGGATGTTCGGCCACCACACCTTTGTACAAGCTGCGGATAACGAACTCCTCGGACTAAAACAGGGGACCGCGGACTTGCTACACTATGTTACCACCTTCAACAGACTGGTAATAGACGCCCAATGGCCAGAGTCCAAGAAGGTATTGGTGTTCTATAGGGGTTTGAGGGACGACATGAAGGATCTCCTGTCCCAGATCCCGGACCCGCCAGACGACATCGGCTCGTTTATCGATTTGGTAGTGAAATTGAACTTCAGGCTACAGGAACGAAAGACAGATCGACACAGAGGCGGGGACCCCCGAGTGCTGCCACAAAGGGAGAAGAACACCAACGAGGCGGTATACAACCCTGATCCACCAGAACCGATGCAGATCGGAGGGATTCGGGGAGCCCTGACCAAGGAGGAACGTGAGAAGAGACGGCGACAGAACCAATGCCTGTATTGCGGCAAAAGCGGTCACTTTGTACGGGAGTGCCCTGTGAAACCCTCAAAACCAAGGCCAAAGAGACCCTTTGCACTTCCGATTTCCAGAGGAGACTGGTCGGGAAACGAAGAAACCCAGTAAACGGAGGGGTCCGGTTACTGGGTTCGTCATCCATCAGGATACCAACCCCAGGTAACGGCGTCGGTTGCCGTCATTTCGGAGTAGAAGTCACCCTACAAACACGATCAGGCCACGGATGGCAGGTGACAGCCCTTATCGATTCTGGAGCTACAGGCAATTTTATCGATAACCAGTACATGGCTAGCCTAGGGATGACAGGGGTACCAAAGAAGACGCCGGAGGATGTGAAAGCTGTGGACGGGACGGATCTCACCTCAGGGCTCATCCGTTTCCAAACCGAACTTCTCGAGATGTCGTTCTAGAACAGCCACACAGAATCCATTACCTTTGATGCCATCGACGCACCGCAATTCCGCCTGATACTGGGTCTTCCATGGTTGACGGCCCATAACCCACGGATCGACTGGGTGTCCAGGGTGGTGCACTTGGATTCGGAGGGTTGTCTGTCTCACTGTTACCTCCGGTCGTGTACTCCCGGCTCATCAGGTATACAAGCTCACGTGTTGCCCCTTACCAATACGGTCTTATCCGTACATGGAACGATACCTGAGGCGTACTTGGACCTGGCCGCGGTGTTCGACAAGAAAGGGGCAAACACCTTACCCCCGCATCGCAGCTTCAATTGCAGAATAGACTTGATTCCTGGCTCGAAGCTGCCCTGTAGTCGCATCTACTCGCTCACAGAAAAGGAAAACGAACACCTTCGTACGTATCTGGACGAGTACTTACGCAATGGGTTCATCCGCCACTCAAGATCGCCGGTGTCGTCTCCCCTCTTTTTCGTGGCAAAGAAGGAAGGAGACTTGAGAACGTGCATCGACTTTAGAGCGATGAATGCCATCACGGGAAAAAACAGGTACCCGTTGCCTCTGATCACGAACCTGCTGGAGCAAGTGAAAAACGCCAGCATTTACACCAAGCTGGACCTCCGGGGGGCGTACCATCTCATCAGAGTCCGAAAGGGAGATGAATGGAAGACCGCATTTCGGACCAAATACGGCTTATACGAATACCAGGTCATGCCTTTCGGACTCTGCAACGCCCCGGCGGCTTTCCTGGTCCTTTATCGACGAGGTACTGAGGGACTTCATCGACCGGTTCTGCGTCGTCTATATCGACGACATTCTGATATTTTCCACTACCCAAGAGGAACACATCCAACACGTACGCTCCGTTTTACAACAACTGCTACACCATGGGTTGTACGTCAAGTTAGAAAAGAGCGTCTTCCACACCACAGCCGTTGAGTTCCTAGGACACGGCATCACCCCAGAGGGGGTTACCATGGATACAAAGAAAACGGCAGCGATTCAACAATGGCCATCCCCTACGTCGGTGAAACAGGTACAACGGTTCCTAGGGTTCGCGAATTATTATCGTCGCTTCATCGAGGGGTTTTCGAGGATCGTCACTCCCATCACTCGTCTTCTGCGCAAAGGAGTCCGCTTTGAATGGAATCACGACGCAGAACAAGCCTTCCGAGCCTTGAAGACTCGGTTCTCTACGGCCCCCATCCTGCTACATCCGAACCCAGAACGGCCGGTCGTAGTGGAATCCGACGCCTCCCAAGACGCCCTGGGTGGGGTGCTGTCCCAAAGAGATACCAAGACGGGCTTGCTGCACCCTGTGGCGTTCTACTCAAGGAAACTCCAGCCGGCAGAGCGGAACTACACGGTTTCCGACCGTGAATTACTAGCCATAAAGGCCGCCTTCGAGGAATGGCGCCACCACCTCAAGGACGCGAGACATCCCATAACCATATTCACGGACCACAGGAACCTCCAGTTCCTCCGTTCAGCGAGGGCCCTGACCGCTCGGCAGCTACGGTGGACCTTGTTCTTTAACGAGTATGAGTTTCACATCACCCACCGACCTGGTAAAAACAACGCCAAAGCGGATGCCCTGTCACGACTCACGGAATCCGAAGAAACCATGCCTGCTGACGTTCCTACCCCGATCATCCCAAACCGTTGTTTTCTGGGACTAGTCCTGTCTTCGGGTTTCTTATCCCAGCTGCGCGACGACCTACAACAGAAGGCCGCCTCGTCATGGATAGGGGAGCATAAAGGGCTCACCGCTACAGATGGGTTTCTCTACCAGGGGGACCGGTACTTCCTGCCTCTACCGAACCTCCAACAACGAGCCTTGTACATGTGCCATGACCACCCTCTGGCCATACACCCTGGCCGTCAGAAGACGAAGGACTTGCTGTCACGACATTTCTGGTGGCCCACCCTAGACACTGATGTACACGCCTATATCGCACGGTGTGCCGTCTGCGCTCAGGGAAAAGGTTCATCTCAAACCTCGGTGGGGTTGTTGCAACCTATTCCTGTGCCTCCGTACCCTTGGCATACCATATCCATGGACTTTGTGGTGGAACTACCCAGAACAAAGACAGGATTCACCACCATCCTCACCATTGTGGACCATCTCTCCAAGATGGCCCATTTTGTCCCGTTGGAGAAACTACCCTACGCAACGTGATACGTTTACATGGCATTCCGTCGGTGGTGATCACGGATAGGGGCTCCCAGTTTGTGTCCAAGTTTTGGAATGAGGTGTGTCGCATCCTGCACATGGAAGTGCGCTTATCCACGGCGTACCACCCGCAAACCGATGGCCAGGCCGAGAGGACCAACCAGACCATGGAGCAGTACCTCCGATGTTTACTCCTGTCCGTGGAGGACGATTGGTCTGAAGTCCTTTAGCTGGTGGAATTCGCCTATAATAACAGCAGACATTCCGCAATCGGCATGTCCCCGTTCTTTTGTCTCCAGGGAAGGCACCCCCGAACGGCCCCTTGGGAGGACCCTTTCACCAGTCCTTTGCCCACTGTTCAGGCGTATCATGGGTTCCTTCGCGACCTGTGGCAACAAGCCAGGTTTGAGCTGGCGAAAGCTAAAGAATCATACAAACTGTTCGCGGACCGGCACAGACGAGCCGAGCCCCAGTTCAAGGAGGGTGACAGGGTATGGGTGTCCCTACAGCACGTTAATGCTCATGGTTCCAAGAAACTGTTGCCCCGGTTTGTGGGGCCCTACGTCATTGCTAAAGTAATCAACCGTGTTGCCATGAGGGTATCGCTGCCACCTCACGTGAAATGCCATCCGGTTTTTCACGTTTCCCTCCTGCGGGCTGCTCACCCGGAGTGTGTTACCTCCGCTCCTCCTCCTCCGGTTCTTCGTGGTGACCACATCGAGTACGAGGTCCGGGCCATTCTTATGTCCCGTAGAACCCGGGGCCGGCTCTTCTACCTGGTGGACTGGAGGGGTTATGGTCCGGAGGAAAGGTCGTGGGAGCCACTGTCGCATATCCGCCACGCCTCCCGGCTGGTTCGAGCCTTCCACTTGGGTCATCCTGGCTGTCCTCGGCCTGCCACCCCGGTGTGATCCGCCGGGTGCCGGGTGGGGGTCCTGTTTGGTGGTGGGTGCTGTCATGGTTCCGCGAGCCGCCCGCCACTCAAGGTGGAAGGTTAGCGGTCTAGTTCTTGCGGGACGACAACGGAAGGCCGAAAGACTCACTTCCGGTTGGTCGCGCATAATAGCCGGGAACTCTGGCTACTGACGGCTTTGAATTCAGGTCATCGCCACGGATGGAGAGACGCCACTCCGGAGAAGACGAGTAACCGCCGACGGAAGGACGCGGCTGCGGACAACAAACGGTACAGGTACTCTCTTTAACCAAAGGCGCTTCAAGGATAGGAGAACGGCGGTCCTTGCCGTCTCAGCCCGTAACGCATTGCTTTCCACGGCACACCAGAAAAAGTGCAGTGGGACGGGGGTTCTTACCCTCTTTATTATTTGCGCAGGAGCGCTGGTTTTTGTTCACCTAATTTTGGTTCCTACCCTGACCTAGCTGGATTGGGCATGTTATAATTTGCGCAGGAGCGCTGGTTTTAGTTCACATTATTTTTTGGTTCCTACTCTGACCTAGCTGGATTGGGCATGTTATAATTTGCGCAGGAGCGCTGGTTTTTGTTTCTCTTGATTTTGAACAGACAGCGGAGGCCAGTTACTCGCACGCCCTCACACCAGCGTGTGTCCAGCGCCATCTAGACCCTGCGCCTATCTGGCTTCTACCCCGGGTACCCCCTTCTCCTAGACGGAGTTACACCTCGACTAGGGCAAGGTGGGGGAACGGGGTGGTGGTTCTTGTCGCCTCTGCAGGAACATCCCACCCAGCAGACGGTAAGTCGTGGGGGGAACTCTGACAGTCAGGAGTTAGTGGGGTAGCCCTTTAGTCAGACACTGTGTATTTTCAAATGGCAAGTTGTAAAACGTCACAGCCAGCGTGGAGAAGATAAAGACTAAACACAAAAAATATACAATTAGGTGAATATCCAAGTAGAATGCCGAAGTTCGGCCGTTTTTTAACATACCTGTAGATGTGAGAAATATCTGTGTTTTTACAGATGGAACAAGAATTAATTAAAGATAAATTATCTTTCATTACTGTTTTAGGAGCAGCTATTTGCCCTAACAATAAAGCAGGATAGGGACTCCCCTTCCCGCCTTATCCAGGGAAGATTATTTAAATCTCAGCCCTGAAGAAAGTCCAGGACCACCTTGGGCAATAAAGGACTGAAACATGTTGGCACTAGGGTCCTAGGACCATAATACTCCTGTTGACCCGATTTATCAATTTTTGTAATTTTAATATCCCTGACAGATCCATGAATAAAGGGACAATGGGATCTGTCGGCGGGTTTTTAATCTTTAACCCCTGGCCATATCTAATCAAGACCTCCCTGGAATACGGTTAAGCCCACCCTGACTTCTAGGCATCAGGGTAACCCGATGATGAAGCATGACAACACCAGGGTGTGTGAGGGTATAATAAACAAAAGGAATTGTTTCCTTCCCCACTCTCTAGTGGGTTTTAGTTTATAGCTTCAAGAAGAACCTTCCCAGATCTAACTTCCCAAGGTTAGTTTTAGGTACTTGTGAACTGTGTTCACAAGACCTTTGTGTAACTTATTACCCAATCTCAATTTGCATTTATGATTCAGTATTTTGAAGGGACGTTTTAGGGCATCCTTTCCAAATACCGATCCGTAGAAGTATGTATTAAGGTTTTGCAATGGAATTTCAGTCGCAAAACATTAATATTTTACCACCAGTTCAAAAGTGGTGGTAACCCATTCAAAGGGTAGGGATCCCTGTGGGACTCGTTGCCCTTTAAGAAAGTATTTTTTAAGAGCAGGCAGAGGTGCCATGGACCACTGCCTACTATTAAAAAACAAAACTTAAACTTTTCATTTTCTATTTTTTAAATATGTCCCATTTTCCTTTAAGGAGAATTGTTTGCACAAAAAATAAAAAGATTGCTTTATTAAAACACAGTCACAGACATGGTGGTCTTCCTACCCCTATAGGCCACCATCCCTCTGATGGCTATCATTCATAATGTGTCGCAAACTGTGACCCAACTCAATAATATTCATGAGGGAGGTCTGTTTGTGACCCATAAGAAGTCGCTAATTTTATTTTAAAGCTTTCATACATTAGGAATAGCTATTTCCTAATTGCAATTCACAGAAAATCTCAATTAATGGTTATTGCTAATGTTAGAACATCTGGCCCATTGTCACTCCCGTCTCCATGCAAAAACGCCTCTTCCTTGAACGATCTTCTCAGAGGTAAAAGATGCTCTTACATTTCCCTGCTCAGTGAGAACTTACTGTTGTGGGTCAAGAGAGGTCAGCGGAGTAATGGCTTACATTTACCCACTAAACCATGGTCTTCAAACACTCCCCCACTCCCGGTGTTGATCCCTTTTGTCACCTTGATGACTCCAATCAAAAAACAAGCATTTGCAATGCAATAGGTCTCGCATTCATGAGAAATTGAGCTGTTGGCATTGTAAATGACAATGCCTTTTATTTATGTGTTTTGATAACCTGCAAGCGATGCGTAAACATGCCCTTTGTACTTATAGTCCTTACTTATGAGAAGCAAGGCTGGCAGTAAAAGAGGCGCAATTACTGTCAGCCTTGCTTCTCGTAAGCAACGACTAGTAGTACAAAGTGCGTGTTTATTCACTGTTTGCAGGTTTTCAAAACAAATAAATAAAAAGCATTGTCATTTACAATGCCAATAGCTCAACCTCTTGCAAATGCAAGACCTATTGCATTGCAAATGCTTGCATAACAGTTGTGGGAATGTTTTGTAGCCAGCTAGAACTGTTTTTACTGTTGATTTCCCTAATATCACCCCCCCCCCCTTTTTTATCCATCTGCTTCGCTAATGAGGACTACTTTCATTTTGGTGTCCAAGACTATATTTTGTCTCAATCCAACTCCGGACAGGAAGATAGTACCACGAACACGTTTGCAAACAGCTCCTCATTTATCAGATATAACCAATATTTCAATTTCTATGAATAAATGAATACAACACGTCGAAAACAACTTGCCTTTTCACCTGCTTTGCCTCAAATTAGATATCCTGTATTTCTGGATGAGGCAGCTGCATTGTCTTTGGTAAATTAACCTAAATCTTTACAAGCGCGTTATGTTGGGAGGAGGAGTTTTAGGTTAGTCCCAGTCTTACTTGATGTACCAGAATTTTGTTCTTTGCACATTCAGCCAAGGATCACACTTGGTGGCTAAATGGAGAACGCATGAATGCTTCACAGTGCTTTGTTTAGCTCTTAAATGTAAGTTATTCCTACTTTAGGTGTTGTCTTCATGTCTCACAAAACCCATAATGGTCTTTATTAATAAGTTACTTCAGTTAGCTACATTTTAAGTTAATGTTTTAAATCTTTGAGGCTTGGAATTGCAGTCCACCTTTCCCCTTTGTGCAGCAATTGTAGCTTTTCATCCAACAACAGTCTTTTCAGTGCGCATATAGATGAAATGCTGAATTCTTAAATATTACTAACTGCCAAATACCCATATCTTGTGAGCGAGACCTTTGATAAATCGCTTACGGGGAACCCTCGTTAAGCTTGATACCTTCGGTCACTTCACACTTTGTATCTAGCAGCCTTTGAATTCTGGGTCTTGTAGTTTCCAGTTCATGAGAATAAGTGCGAGTTTAACAGTCCCATGATTGAAAATGCGGGTGACTGATAAACCAACACATGACACTTTTGCAGCGACTTTGAAGTTGTCCAGTAACAAACGGCACGTCAGCCGGTCTATGCCATAAGTAAAAGTGGTTGCACCTCCGTGTAGGAGCATGAAGCACATTGTACTCACCTCAAGGTAGATGTAGTTTAAAATAGGATTTGTTCCTGGAACATAGGCCATGACAGGTTGCTGTGAATTCTGAAGCAGGGTGAGGCATGGAAAGCGTTTGTTAACGTTTAGAAGGCCACTTTGGTTGATAATACATAATGCAGTCATTCACAGAGACAGTGTGACCAGGCTTCTGCCATTCTATGACTTAGAGGAAAGTGGGGCCACACTGCTTCTGATTGTGAATACTCGATCAGGCTCTTAGCGCGAAACGTTGATCTCCATGTTAAGTGAAGAACAGCTTTGAAAAACAAAAGAACCCTACTCACCGGGCGTGAAAGAAAAACGGGCACGGAAAGCAGCACATAAATAATTAAATAAAAATGCAGCACTTTGCCGTGACACAGTGAGGTAGAGGGAACCAGGAAATGAAACCACACACTGCACGCCACCACAGCCTACAGAGTTGTTGTATTTGCGAGCGTCGCATACAGAAAGAGGCACGACATGGGGGCGCATTAGCAAAACAAAAACAAATGCTGTAATAAAATAAATATGGCGAGCCGCTATAAAGATAAGCAACTGCCACAATTAAAATTAAAGTACGGCATGGGGGCACTTTAACAACAAATAAAAAAAAAGAACAATCCCGCGAGTGGTGCGTGCGCGCCACAGCGAGACGTGCTTTCAATTATCGCACCCGTGTCTGGGAATGATAATGGAAACCACATGGCCTATTGGTGTCTATTACGCGCACCAAGCGCGTAATAAACACCAATAGGCCGTGGGCGGCGCAACGCGCCCGCCTTTGGCCAATTGCGTGCAGTCTTTTATAAAAAGACGCACGCAAAGGCCAATGGGGTAGCACAAAAGGAATCGCCCACGCACCAGCGTGAGCGATTCCAGGGTCCATTTCTGAACTCCGGACAAAAGGACTCTCGCCTGCGCGAACACTGCTGCGCAGTGCAACGCAGGTTGCGAGACCTAATCACTTCAGCCCTGCAGAGACCTCCCTCTCCTGGACTGAGAATAAGTTTTCATCTTCATGCCAGTCCTGCATTCTAATAAGTCACTTGTATTGACATTTACTATATCCTTTTGTCCATTAAGTCACACAGTGAACCTCCTGGGGAACCTGCCATTTAAGTGCCTGAATGTCTTGCTGACCCCAAAGGTGCAACCAGGCTGTATTGAGTACATGGGAGTCAACATGGACGCGCTCAGCATACTGCTGGACTTCTTGGAACAGCGCCTGGACAGGGTGAGTTTGGACTTATTTGTGCATTCTGCAGCCTATATATATATAAAAGAAATCAGCCATGGTAGGAAAAAAGCATCAATGCACTAAATGCTTAAAATAGATAACCTGTGAAATTGGGTCTGAGCAAAGAAATGTCACTTCCCAAGTGGCAGCCGGAACGAATGTACCACACTGGAAGAAAATCAGATAATCCTGAGACAAAATGTGCTGAAAGGTAAGTCCCTTTTAGGAATTACTTCAAAGGAACAAGGTTAGCGGTGTATCTCAGCCACCTTCTCATTTGTATTCTTTTTCACCTTGAGATATTTTCCAGGAGCAGGAAGATGTGAACTCTCTCTAATCGTAGGTAGGCTGGTAGTGTTGAAATGTCGGTTGCACTGAATGTAAGGACAATTTTATGAAATATGAAAAGGAGACGATAATTCTGTTGGCATATTTACAACACTTATTACCTAATGAGTCTTGACGTGCAGTGGACAAGGGAGGTCTCTTTAACTTGCACCATTAGGGTGGCTGGGTGTGTGGGAGTCAGTGTCAGAGAGGTTGACATGGACCACCCATCGAATATCACCAGGTGCTTAATACACATTTTAAAAATCCATAACAAAGTATTATACAATAAAAATGAAAATGTATTGCACATTTATCAATGTATTTATTTTGAGAGTGTTATATAGCACCGGCATGACCCTAGGGCATTATTACTCTTCCCATCAGTCGCAGTTTTTGTCCCCCGATTATTGTTTACAAACTGTGCAAAATTTTAAACAAAGATTACATTCCCTGTCACCCAAAAGTCTATCACTACAATTTGTCAGTACGGTGTGCATGTAACCGATGCAATACAAAATGTGAACAATAAGTTGCTTCGAAATATTGCTGAAAAAAGCATAGTAAAATGTTTTTCAAGCTATTGTAATGTAACAAAGGCAGATGGCAAGCAGCTTGCACTTCCCTAAACTTCCAGACTGTAGAGTTAAGTGAAGTTAAATAGGGCCTTTCATATTGACTAGCATGTGAGCTGGAATGTCCAGACAGGATTTAGATTCTTTATTCATAGAGTTCTATGTATGACTCATTACTGTTAGGCAGCGCTGTGAGCTGGACAGCTGTGCTGAGGATGATGAACACTTAAGAGAATATTGGAATATTAAGGATGAGTTGAATATAATTGATGACAAGATAATGAGAAGGGATCGTATTGTACCTCCTATAAGTCTTTGGAGTCAACTTATTGAACTAGCTCATGAAGGACACCCTGGAAGGAGCATGACAAAGAGAAGAATTAGACAAACTTATTGGTGGCCAAAGTTAGATAGCATGGTTGAGGAAGTGATTAAGCATTGTTATGCATGTGCTAACAGCGACAAAGTAAAGACATTGAGAGAACCGCCACTTAAGTGTGTTGAGTTACCTGCTAGGCCATGGGAAAAATTAGCAATGGATTTCTTGGGTCCTATAAACAAATTGGGTAGTGCAAACAGGTTTTTTTTGTACTCTCTGATTATCACACAAAATGGTTTGTGTACAAAACAACGAATGTCATCAACACTAAAACTGTGATGGGATTTTTAGAGAAGGTTTTCATTTTAAGAAGGTGTAACAAAAGCCATTGTATCTGATAATGGTGTACAATTTATATCAAGTGAAATGAAGGAGTTTATGGAAAAATGGGGAGTTACTCATGAGAGAGTAGATTTATATAGACCACAAGCCAATGGAATGGTAGAGAGGATTAATCGTCTAATAATGGACAATATCCAATTATCATTAGCAAATAGTTTATCTTGGAAGGAAGAGTTAAAGAAACTCGTCTGGGCACATAGGACTACTCCTCATGCTGTTACTGGTATTTCTCCCTTTGTATCTCTTAAAGGGAGAGAACCAGGTAGGAAAGATAATCCCTCTTGGTTGGTTGTCAAGGATCGTTTATGGATAGACCACCATGCTGTCAAAGCTAATGTCACACAAAGACAAAGACTTGCTGAAGAATACTACAAAATGAGAAAAGGGGTGAAAATGCCAAATATTGTGGTTGGAGATTGGGTTGGCGTGGTCATTAAAGAGGATAGTAAATTCTCTGTTCCCTTAAGAGTCATTGAAGTAAGACGCAATGTGGTAGTACTAGAACATGGGACTGTATGGAGTGTTGGAAATGTTTGCAAAGTACCTAATGTAATGAAGTAATCATCATTTTATGTCATGTATTACCAGGAGATTTCCTATGTTATATTCTTCAAATCTTTTTCTTGTTTATCTTATTTCATTGTACAATTTCTTTTCATGTTTTATAAGGGGGAAGATATGTAGAGTTAAGTGAAGTTAAATAGGGCCTTTCATATTGGCTAGCATGTGAGCTGGAATGTCCAGACAGTTTTTAGATTCTTTATTCATAGAGTTCTATGTATGACTCATTACTGTTAGGCAGCGCTGTGAGCTGGACTGCTGTGCTGAGGATACCAATTCAGAATAAACAAATCTGAATTACACTTTTGGATTTATGTAATTACTACACAGACATTCATTCCAGTAATAGTAAAGCCCCATGAAAGAAGCTGGACTCTAGGGAGCTGTCATTTATTGGCCACATAAGCTGGCCTTTCTAAATATGACATGCTACCATTTTTCTAAAAGAGAAAGGAATAAAATATTGTTACGGTCACCCTTTCAGCAGATCTTTCACCTTGAATGGAACAAAGCACATCATAGACACCGCCTCAAAAGTACAAGCTATACTTACAAGGGTAAAAATTCAATCTAGAGCCGCTCCTTAGTTCACTGAGCAACTGAAGTCAGTAAAGCTCTCCTGTAGGACAGCGGAGTGGAAATGGAGAAAAAGTAAAGATCCGATAGACCGTGAAACATATAAATGTATCCACCGCAATTATATGGAGAACATCAGACAAACAGAAAAACTATTTCTCCTAAATCGGATCGAGAAGGCGGCAAACTCCAACCTGGAGCTTTATCAAATCTTAAAAACACCACCTGTTCAGACATAAGTCTCCACTTCACAAGACTGGATTTACTCCCTCTCTAAATCCTAAATTCTTTGACAATAAAATCGTTGCAATCCATTACTCCTTTCCACCCAAAGACATCATTAATGTCTCAGGAAATCCTCCCATGACAGCTTCAGGCCCTCCTCATATCCTGGACGAATATTTCCAGTGCAACTCAGAAGAAGTGACCAAAGTCATGCTAAAAATAAAATCTGGTTCACCTACAGACCACGTGCCACCGAGATTTCTTCCAATTATTGCTCCAGCGTTGCTAGATAGCCTCACCGGCCTATTTAATTGGTCACTGTGACAATCCGAGGTCCCAAATATTTGGAAAACCGCCAGAGTCAGGCCAATACTAAAGAAATCCACCGCAGACCCTAAACTCCCTTCTAATTACTGTCCAATCTCACTGCTCCCTCATTTTGGGAAGATGCTCGAGTCGCTGGTTAATCAACAGCTCATTGTCCATCTTGTGAGCCAGGGACTACTAGACCCCTCACAATCGGGTGTCAGGGCCGCCCATAGTACCGAAATAGCTCTGGTGGAAGTAACTGATAACATCAGGTTGGCATTGGACAGAGGGCAGTCATCTATTCTCGCCCTGCTAGATCTATCAGCAGCTTTTGACACCATCTCCCACAGCATTCTTGAACGTTGGCTCTGGGAGATTGGTGTCAGGGGGAAGTCCCTTCACTGGCTCAGGAGCGATTTAACTGACCTAGCTACGACAGTACAGGTGGGAAACACCGTCTCTTGTAGTAGATCAGTTAGGATGGGATTGCCACAGGGCTCTATTCTGAGCCCGACACTTTTTAATCTATACGTGACCCCATTGGCCAAGGTGATCAGATCCTTCGGCTTTGATGTTGTGTCATATGCCGATGACACTCAGATCTTGATCACTCTTGGCCCAGATCCAATGGAAACAAAGTTACGTTTCAAAGATTGGATGTCCCACATTGACAGGTGGATGAGCACAAACCACCTTCAATTAAATGGAGGTAAAACCGAGATCATGCTGTTTGGCAACGCTTATGAGCATTGGTCACATGATTGGTGGCCTCCAAACCTCGGGCCCTGCCCAACCCCAACACAGACGGTATGGAATTTAGGATTCCAAATGGACAATAAATTATCAATGAAAAATCAGATCAATAAGATAATTAGCTCCTGTTTTGGCATCATGCGTAATCTACATAAAGTTTTAAAATGGATTCCGATGGAGGCCAGAAAACCTTTAGTCCAGGGATTGATTATCAACCATATGGACTATGGAAATGCCCTGTTGGCATCAATAAATGAAGACCTTCTTTCAAGGCTGCAGGTTCTGCAGAATATTGCAGCCAGGCTAGTACTCAATCTTCCGCCAAGATCCCAGTCGGCACACAACCTGAGACTCTTACATTGGTTGCCTGTCAGAAAACAAATACGTTTCAAGATTCTCTGCTTAACGCACAAAAATATGTACGGAAGAGGTCTGGGTTTTTGGGCCAAAAAGTTAAGTTGGTAACAACCCTGCAGAACCCTGAGATCCAGCGACGAATCACTTCTCACATCTCTCAGAATTCGTACTGCCAAAAATGGAGGGAGATCCTTCTCCTTCCTTGCTCCGGCTTTTTGCAACAAACTGCCCCACACCTACGAATCATCAATGATCACAACTGTTTTCACAGGAAGTTAAAGACATGACTGTTTGACATCTAATTGCATCTAACCAAGCTGATCTTTTGAGTTGTCCGCTAGCGCCATGAAACTTTCGAGTGATATGTGCACTCAATAAATACCCCATGATTTGATTTGATTTGATTTGATACTGGACCTGCCAGAGCGGCTGTGTTAGATCTCACCCACAACAGGTCAACATTGATGGGGAAGGTGGTCTACAATTCTCCTTCAAACCATTGTAAGGAGAGATTCAACTAGAGATGAAAGTGGTTATAGACAAACTGCATGCAGAAGAGGCTGCGGCGGGGAGGTGGAAAAAAAGTTACGTCACTATCTAGCTGTGAATGAATAAAAAACCGTCTGAAGAGCTCAGAATCGTATCTTGATGTGTAAGTGACCACCAGTGTTGACATTAATGAAGGAATAAGAGAGACCTTGGGGGATTGGGGGTTCCTTTATAGCGGGGTTTGGCGCTGGGGTTCGACGACGCAGCGGACCGGATCTTCTTGGAGTTGGGCTCCCCCCCCTTCGTTTCGCTTTTAGGGCGACTCTCTGGTAGTTACCAGAGGGACTATAAGGGGATTGTTTGGATGGGTACTAGCTGTTTAGAGCCTGTTCTGGGGAGGGGTGTTGGAGGGGTTTGGAGTGTTTTTGTGTTTTTGTTTTCAGGGGTAGTTCATACCACCAGTGCGCCAGCACAGAGAGTGCATTTGCGATATGAGCACAGGTTGCATAATGGGACAGTTACCTGAGTTGAAATGTATTACGTGGAATGTACGGGGGATGCCTACAATGCTGAGACACCACAGGGTTCATGCTTACCTGGTGCGTCGAGGGGTGCAGATAGCTTTTCTCCAAGAAACCCATATGGACCGAAGCGGAGGTCAGGCGTTACAGCGCCGTTGGAGAGAGCAGCTTTTTTATACAACGTACTCCGCTTTTGCCAGGGGTGCCCTGGTATGGGTGCGGGCGGGGGTTCCATTTCATCCAACCCGGCACCTAGTTGATCCCGAGGGGAGGTATGTGGCTGTCATGGGAAGATTGGATGGGAAAGATGTTACGTTGTGCAGTGTGTATGCCCCTAATGTGGAACAGAAATCCTATTTTGCTAAACTGTCAGGGAAACTGGCGTCCTTCCTAACAGGTTCGGTGTTATTGGGGGGAGATTTTAATTCTGTTACAGATACTGAGTTGGATATATCACACCCACCACTGCCTCAAGCGCCTGTCCACAAGCTTTCAAAACTTAGAAAGGATTGGCAAACCGAGTGGGGGCTGATTGACACATGGCGTGCGCAGCATATGGGAGAGCGAGACTACTCTTACTATTCTTCCCTGCATGATTTACATGTGAGGCTGGACGCAGTATTGTGTTCCCTGGATATTCATGCATTGGTCCGCAGCAGTGAGTATCTGGCTAGGGCAATATCAGACCATAACCCACTGCTTCTGACATTGCGGTGGCCCGAGAACGGCCTGCTGTCCCCACTTGGCGCTTACGCCCGGAGGCACTGGAGGACGCGGTATTTCGCGCTGCGGTCCGGGAGGGGATAGATCATTATTTTTGCGAGAATAAGGGGACGGCAACGAATCTGGGTCCAGAATGGGATGCGTTTAAAGTGGTGATAAGGGGCCTATGTATCGCTAACATGACAGGAACACGGAAGACGCTTCTGCGGGACATAGAGAGGGAGGAACAGCGGTTGCGTCAGGCGGAGAAGGCCCACCCGGGGAATCCGGGGATGCAGGATGAGGTTATAGCTGCACGAGAGGCAGTGTCAGCGCAGGTGGAGCGGCTACGCTGTTTTGATCATAAGGAGTATTTAGTGCGGGCGCATGCAGAGAGAGATAAGGCGGGCTCTCTCCTAGCATGGCTGTCAAATCCAGTTCTGAGGGGCACGCCCATCCTGGCTTTGACCACTTCGACAGGGGTTCCAGAATATACCCAACGAGGGATTAATGAGATGTTTAGGGCATACTATGCGGAACTCTATGAAAGTAAGCTACAGGGTACGAATGACGGGTTGACTGAGTTTCTAGCTCAGGTGCGACTGCCATGCCTCGAGAGGACCAGAGGGAGCTGCTGGGACAGGAGATCACGGAAGGAGAAATACGTAGATAACATGTATGGCGCACAATAAAACCCCGGGGGTAGATGGTTTGCCGATAGAATTTTACTCGGCGTATGTTGACACCCTGGCTCCCAGGCTTCGGGCGGTATATCGAGAGGCCAGGGAATTAGGGAGATTGCCGGCCTCTACTTGAGAGACTATCATTGTTCCACTGCCGAAACCGGGGAGGGATTCACTGTCTAGATCAGCATATCGTCCGTTGTCAATGTTGGCGACGGACTACAAGATTTTAAGCAGGATTCTTGCGACCTGGCTTCTTCCCTATATGACGCACCTGGTCCATTGCGACCAGGCGGGCTTCATCCCAAAGAGAACCACTGCGATCAACGTGCGACGACTTTTACGGATTCTAGGAGAGGACCATGCCGATACGCCCGATACGGCAGTTCTCTCAGTGGATATTGAGAAGGCTTTTAACAGCTTAGAATGGCCGTATTTGCACCAAGTCCTTCATGCGTTTGAGCTTGGAGATTCTTTTGTGCAGTGGACGGAGCTTTCATACAGTTTAGCGACGGCACGAGTGCGGACGGGTGCGACGATATCGTCGGCTTGCCGGATAGGGCGAGAAACGAGGCAGGGATGCCCTCTCTCTCCGTTGTTATTTGCCTTGGCCATTGAACCTTTGGCCACTCATGCCCGGCTAGGGAGACACTACACGGGTATGCTTCTTAGAGGAGATATACAATTTATCTCCCTCTATGCGGATGATTTGTTGATGTTTCTCGCAAACACATCGGCGGACTTAGCTGGCGCGAGGTACTTGCTTCACGAGTTTGGACAGTACTCGGGGTTGCGGGTGAACTGGGCAAAGACTTGCTTATTTCCGGTGGAGCCGACTGCGAAGAACCCCCCCCAGCTGACGGGTGTACTCTGGGAGCCCCATTGTCTTCCTTATCTAGGCACTAATATCTATCACACCCCTGAGGATCTTTTGGAGGGTAACTTGGGCCGGGCCATACGTGGCCTTAGAGGCAATATGGCATTCTAGGGTACATTGCCATTATCGGTAGCAGGGCGGGTGGCACTCCTGAAGATGGTGGCGTTACCGCGATTATTATATTACTTTCGGACATTGCCGATTTGGGTCCCGGGCTCCATCTTTCAGCAACTCCGCTCTATGGCTAGTGGGTTTGTTTGGGGGACAGGCAGGAGACGAGTGGCAATGACAACAATGGTGCGGCCGAGAGCAGATGGGGCATGGCAGTCCCGGATTTTGAGTGGTACTATTTGGCAGCCCAGCTACAGTGGCTCACGCAGGCTGTGGCGCGAGAGTTCTGGGGCCCGGATGGCCCTGAGGATCGCGGGATCCCGCGTTATATCTTATCCTTTATAGTGCTACAGCAGAAGATGCGACTCGAACTGCTCACGACTGAAGGACGGACAATGAGGATGTGTTGGAATCGGAGCCAACGTCGGGCTGGTTTCGCTCGCCCATATGCCCCGGAGATACCGCTGGGTATGTGTTTGGCCCTCCCACATGGAGGGGACTGGACCGCACTGGCGCAGTGGGAGACTCTGGGGATACAGGTGTTAGGGGACTTGTACGAGAACGAGACCCTATTGTCTTTCCAGGCCCTACAGCACAGATATGACCTTCCGAGAGGGGATTATTTGTTGCATTCAGCACTTATTGCTGCAGTCCAACGCTATTGGAGGGTAGGACTGTCAGAGCCACAAACCTCACTGGCATGCCAGTATGTAGTAATGGCTGCGGGGACTTTCAAGGCCATAACGTGCCTATACCGGCGAATGTTGACAGAGAATTTAGAACCATTGCGGGTGTTGCAAGAGAAATGGGAAGTGGATCTTAGCAAGGAAATCCCCGAAAAAGACGTGGGCTCAGTTGGTTAGGAGGGCCTGGAAGAGCATGAGAAATGCTAGGTTCCAATTGATACATTTCTATTATCTGCAAAGCTTAACCAATATTTCAGGACGGCGACTGCGCAGTGTCCGCGGTGTGAGCTAGAGGGGGCAGACTTCCTGCACAGGATGTGGGGATGTCCGAGTTTAGGACCATATTGGGAGGAGGTGTTAGATCTCTTAAGCACTATCACTGATCGGATATTAGACCTCAAACCGGGTACTTGTCTACTGCACTGGTTCCCGCACACTGCTAAAACGAAAGTGACCAGCAAATTTCTCGATTTGGGCCTTGTATTGGCCAAATGAGAACTCACTATGCATTGGAAATCTAGAAGAGGACCTAGAGTGGGGAGATGGAGGGCGGAGTTACTTAACTGGGCGCGGAGTGAGGGTATCCTTAGATAGTAGCAAGCCTTATGTACAAATAACGAAAAAGCACACGATGCGGCTAGGGCGTGGGAGGCCCTAATCGCAGCACTCCAAGCTCCAGACACAGAATCGGAGGAGGGTTCAATTGAAGAGGAACAGGAGATCCTAGCTACCGGATCTGAGTAAGTTGTTCGAACCGCTACAGGCAAGTGGCAGTGACGTGAATGTGTGTTTTTTTCTTTCCCATTTTGTTATTTTTTTTTCTCTCTCGCCTTAAAGCCCCTAGTGCTATAGGAACAATGTTTAATGGCAGCCCCGTACTAACTATAGAAGCATATAATTGGTCATAAAGTAAAGGTTTCATAGGCGCACTGGTGGTAGGGGCGGAGGGGACTGGGGGAAGCAGTGAGGATTATATAGTATTGGAAACGAAGATGTGTTAATGATGCTGCATATTTGATTGTTGGTAGAAAATCAATAAAAAAAATGTTTTTTTAAATGAAGGAATAAGAGAGATACAGGGGATGGCTGACTGTAATATAGTACAATGCGCGGCTGTGTGGGGGGAGAAGAGTTAAGAGACTTGGATGGACACACACGCTGACATAATGGACTGGGCATACAGTCCTTACCCATATAATGGGTGCACTGATTGGGGTTCAGTGAAGTTGGTTATTTGTTGTGACACAGTTTTCATAGTTAGGGAATCCGATTTGGAGGGGCAGCACACTCCTAAATTTAATGCACTTTTGGTACCATGCCTCCTTGAGGCACGTAGATTTACAAACGACACTTCGGCAGGAATGATGAGCGATTAATGGCTTATGAATGGTAAAAATCTTGAGTTTTACCACCAGGGGCCTCATTTTCCCTGCCAGGAGGCTAGCATTGCTCTCAACATTAAGAGAATGGAATTGTGACATATACGTAGCTCCTAAAATGGGATTAGGCTTATCTCCAGTCTTGTTGGATCACCAAACAGCGTTTGCTCTTCAGTGACAACAGAAGAGGGGTGTGGCGACCCTCAGTAACAAATTCAATGGGGAGATACTTATCCCACATTCTGAACTGCTGATGATTGTCAGTGGTCCGGCGCTCCATAGTTAGTCACACCTTCACCCTGGGATCCATCTATACTTCTAATGACATTCAAGAGAGGTTCCTTAGGATCACGTTCTTGCAAATCATGACATCACCAGAGCCTGAGGTACTAGTGGGAGGGGACCCGAATATAGCAATGGAATCAACAATGGACTTTTCTCTGCAATGAGTGGATCAAACAGGATCCCTTTCTAAAGGGGGTTTAGTGTGGATGAAGGATTTGCAGCTAGTAGGAACATGGCGAGCACAGAACCTCACACAGAAGGATTACACATTTTTCTCCGTCTCTCACCAGTCTTATACCAGGCTGGAGTACTTTATAGGTACAACACAAATTTTGGCCAATACACAACACACAAGCATCAAGACTTTTGACCTCTCGGACCACTCACCTATCATGATCATATTAATGGACTCCTCCACTGACTCTTCCTCAAGCACATGGAGACTGAATGATAACATATTAACAAATTACTCTGTCACCGCCTTACTTAGGCAAAAGATTGCAGATTTCCTGAAAGATAACAATAGACCAGAAACACAGATTTTTGTGCCGCGAAACACCTTAAAAGCAGGTATTCATGGGGAACTGATTTCACAGGCAGCAAAGTTCAGTGGGGGGATTCGGAATAACAGACATGAACTAGAAGATAAAGTGAAAGAATTGGAAGACATGCCCAAACTTTTAGGCTCTCGTAGCGTATAGCACCAACTCTGGATACTCAAGGCACCAGACATGGATAGGACAGAAGATTCCCTCCTACGTCTATGTAAAAGATATTACAAGAGGGGGTAAAAAAGCATGAAAGCTGCTTGTATGAAAACTTGAGGCTTAGCTACATATGGAGGACTATAGAGCAAATTACCACACGGCCATGGGGAGATGGTAAGTGGAAAAGAAGTGATAGTGAATGCATTCAGACTATTCTATGCAGACCTATACACTGTAGACTCTCTCTCTGTACATACTATAAAGCCATAAATCTTGGAAATGTCACTACTGTCCCTCATGACCCAGCAGGTGGACTAGCCTTGAAGCGGACATCACCTTGGAGGGGGTTAGCCCGGATGGCTTCACAGCAGCATTCTGTAAGATATTCTGCCCACTCCTGGCACCAAACCTGACACGTTTGTATATTACCTTCTCTTCCACTGAATCACTCACACCAACCATGCGTAAAGCAGTTATTACTGTAATCCCCAAACCAGGCAAGGACCCAATTCAATGGACATCCTACAGGCCCATATCACTTCTAAATGTTGACACAAATGTTTTATGAAGCAAACACAAGGAGATGAAGGACGGAGTGCTGAAACTTTTCAGACACTCACTCCCAGTCACAGATCTGGGATGAAACCATCATCATTCTTTAGCTCACTTTGCCACCCCAGTTCATACACAGCTATATGCAAATCAGTCTTGACCCTGTGCCTCATGGGAACACTCCAGCCCGAATTACCAAGCCATGTCTTCCCTGGACCGGAAACAAGCATCCTGGGACCAGTTTCGGGCCAGCAGCCGACCCTCCAGATTATGGAGGGTGCTGGAGCTGTAGCGGTGGTGGGTCAGAGGACCGAGGTCCCTGGCGCTGGGCACAGACAGGCTTCCTTTGGCACGCCAGCGCTTGGCCGCAGAGTAGCTGCCATTAAGTAGGGATCGGGGGAGGTCTTCTGGGAGGCAGGAGTGGGAAGGACACGCTGGAGGCGGAGGGGCCATGGGGGAAGCAGCGGCGGGGAGAAGTGAAAAAGTGAAAGTGATAGAAGGGAAAACGAAAGAAAGAGAAATAGAGGGCACAATAGGAAAGCGGCAAAGAGAGGCTGAGACAGAGGCAGAACAGCAGAAGAGGAGTGGTCTTCTACTGGATCACCAGGGATGAGGCGCAGGTAGGAGCCTGCGGCTGAAGGAGGGCATCGAACACCCTGCAAACCGAGAGCTCAGGTGGCACCACTTGGTGGTGGAGCTGCGCAGGGGGAGAGCAGTCACACTGACCAGGACTTCAGCGCCAGGATGCCCGTAGGGTTACAGTGCGCTTTATAAATGAATATACATACATATACTTGCTATGCAAAGCCCTAAATTGGGTCCCTCAAATAGGCAGACCTATTTCCTATGCTCCGGGAGAGGCAGGACAATTACTATGGAACTATGCCCGACCCAGACAGGCAATCGCAGCACTGTAGGGGAAAGAATATGGGACATGGCTCAACAGGCTTTGGGGGCTCCTGTGCATGGAAAAGCTCTCGGAAACCCTGGAAAAGTGAAAGGCTCAAATAAAGAAACTTGGGGACAACAGTGTATTGACTTTCTATCAGCAGCATTTAGAGAGCTCACCTGTCTTAGATGTCTTAGAATCCTCCACATCATACAGTCTCATTCCACACAGTAGACAACTAATTCTGTAGGCGGGCCATGCATGCGGCTGGATGGCCAGACTCCGGGCGGGTGTATTTAAGTGTAAAGCAATAGAAGGTGTCACATACAGAACCTACAGATCAGCCGAAGGAGGGAGTTTTTGATGGGTTGTTGACTGTTTTGTTTATGTTATATATATCGGATGAAGCACATTCACTGACTTGACAATCCCACTGGCCAGTGGTTGTAGGTAGACTTTATTCCAGTACCAATAAAAAGAGCAGAACCATAAAAGCAGGGCTTGCCCAAAAGTAACCTCCACAACATGGATGTGCCATTCCACTTCTCATAGTCAGGAGTGACCTGCAGTGGGGCCAGGGTAATATAAGAAATGATAGAGCAACTACTAGCCTGAGGGTAGGGATGATATTTTGCCCTAGTGTTTACTCTCTTTACACAGCACTGGCAAGGAGACTGTTGCTCCTCCAGTCCTTGTGGGAGTGGGGGTGTCATTGCTCTTCATGATCCGTCTTTTAATCTCTTTTCACAGGGGCATAAGGCCAAGGAGAGTCTCACCCCTGTACTAACTCTTTTGACCCAGAGCGCCCGGATTCACAGACCAGCGAGGACATACCTCAGAGCCAAGGTGAGAGGGTAACAGCTCACATTGAAGCTACTGGTGAAAGGGAGCACAGAGGAGGTGTTACATGAAAAAGCAGCATGTATAGTGTGCTCTTACAACAGAGTACCCACTGCAAAGGAGGAAAGCACACTGGGGGGCATGTTTGCAAAGAATTGGCATAGGACAGCGCCACAAGTCGCTTTCCTGCACTGCCCTACGTCTATTTGGAACAGCAGGAATGCATCGTATTTACAATTAGCTGCTGTGCGCCAGCGCACGCAACCTTGCACTATGGTACAAGCGTGTCTGTGTTAGTGGCGTAAACTTTTTTGTGCAGGAAGGGACACCTTCCTGCAAAAAAACATATTGAGAGGCGTTTTCCTCGTTCTATGGGGAATATTTACCAAGAATTGGCATAGGGCAGCGCCGCTAGTCATTTTGGTGCGCTGCCCAATGTTAATTCGGAAAGACAGGAATGCACCATATTTACAAGAAATGGTGCATTCCTGTCCTATCAGCCAGCACACAATTGGCAGCTGTGCGCCAATGCAGGCGCTCTTGCACTATGGTGCAAGGGTGTCTGTTTTGTTGGCCTGATTGTTTTTGTGCAGGAAGGAGTCCCTTCCTGCACAAAAACAAAAAACAATCACAAGAGGCGTTTTCCTCGTGCTATGTGTGCTGCAGAAATGTAAACATTTCTCCTCATTATGCCTGCTTTAGGTAGATGCAAGGTTTAGCCGCTGCTCCAGGTTTACAAGATATTGAAAAACCTGGGGTAGTGTCCAAGCCTATGGGTGTTGCGAGGGAACACCCACTGCAACACCCCTGGAACTCCTCTTTGACTCAGAATAAGGCAAGGCAGCAACATGCGCTGCTTTGCTTTACACCATATCTACAAGGCCAGGAAAAGCAGGGTGGCTTAACGTAGCCTATTAGATATGGCTAAGCCCTGTACGCCCCCGGAACATCACAAAAAGTGACGTCCCATCTGCACATTGGGCTTCTATATAGGCACCTGAATGTGTAAAAAACACAAGCATACTCGCACCAAAACATTAATCTAAGCGCCAACACAAGGGTTATCAGACAACTCGATGTCAAGGACAGGAGACCGCATTTACTCTCTTCGGCTTCCATGTAACAATTCAGCAATGTTAGAGGTTTCGCTTGATTCAAAAGAACGACTCATACTAACACGCTTGGTAACAATGATTATTAAATAGAAAGCCCAGGACTGGATGTTCAGTTGACATGGAGTCATCCAGTAAAACTAGCAATGATAACTAACTAAGTGCACCAACACCAGTGGACACAGATCAGCACCAGACAGCACAGTGAGAACTATGTGAGAAAACATTAAGTATGCACCATTGAACCAGAATCATGACTGACATTGTGAGGGTTCTGAGCACTGTTCCACAACATGGTGGTTGCATCCCTGGGCTTGAGCAGTATTTCTCTGGTCAGTCTGGTGACCCTTGCCTTTCCCCACAGGTGCTTCCCCCGCTGCGGGATGTGACAAATCGCCCTGAAGTAGGGGAACATATACGGAATAAGATTGTGCGGCTCATGACGCATATTGACACCGACGTCAAGCACTGTGCAGCCGACTTCCTCTTCATCCTTTGCAAAGAGAATGGTGAGTGTGAATGTACACAGGAAGCAAATGAGAGTACTTGGGTGATCTGCTGATATAGTGAATGTGGTAGAGCTCAAGGAGTCCACTGGTTGTTATTAAATAAGGGATGGGAATAAATCAGCGGAAAGCAAATAAGTTATAGAATAAAACTAATCTTGACAGTCCTGGAAATTCATGCTATTTGTTCAGACTGACATGTCCAGAGATCACACAACTACAGGGAGAACTATGTCCTACATGGAATCAGTACCAGTGCACAATGCACCTCCACATAGTCATGTCATCCACAGAACAAAAACAAGAATGTAGAGATTTTGGGAGAGCCCATATCTGAGATCAACAGAGCATTATAGGTCTTTGGTTGTGGGTGCCAAGTCTTTGACCTTCTGCTTAATCTTCACCATAAAACCTGAAATATTTGGAACATTAATTTAGTGCAAAACACAGGCTTATTGCCTCGAGGCTCATGCATCCTTCAGCTTCATCAGGGAACGCTCAACATTCATTAATTGAATTTAGGCCTTCAAATTGGTGAACTATTACTTAGATGTCATGCTGCCTAAAAGCTTCAAAGGATATTATTACCTTTGAAGAAATTAGAGAAAACACCACTTTTCATCCCTCAGATCACTGTCAGTGTACTGTTGAGGCTTTTGTGTCCAAGTAAGTTATTCTTCTGCACAATAATTGAACCTCATTTTTGAGACTGTGTTTTGCAGTACTAATGTGTCTAGTTATGATGATGATGATGTTCTTGGTGCCTTCTGACATGGCATAAGTTGAAGTTACATTGCTGCATAGCAACATCTTCCCCATTTCATTGTACAGAAGTGATGTTATCAGTTTCCCATCATTGCATTTGACTAACGGGTTGATAGTAGTTTTCTGTTTACTTCTCGAGTCCTCATTTGTGTGAATGAACTAATCATGTACGTCCCTACTCGGAGACCGGGAACCTACTTTCTTTCCAGCAAAATCCTGAAGTCATGTGACAGATCTGCTGTCAGCTCCTCAAAAAGTGCTCCTGGCTGTTTCGTCCACACCCAATATCTTCTAATACATCCAATAAAAGAAGCAGCCTAACTTGCCACAAAATTGGAAGCTCTGAGCAGCCATTGTCTCTGAGGTGATTGGAGGTCTGAGGCAGTCTGCCACTTGTCGTGTGTCTTTGTAGGTCTTTGCCTCTAGTTCTTGACTTCCCAGCTCCCATCAACCTCTTCAAATATATTTCCTCTGTCGCCTTCCTTTTCTGTTTCCTTGCACCTGCTAAATATGCCATGATGGAATATTAACTCTGAAAAATCCTATGTGTTATGTTTGTGCATGTGTTCTGCTATGTGAATGATGAGTACATATGAGCTTTAGTGAGTGTCTGGAGATGGTGAGCTCTATAGCACATGGCTGTGTTGAGTGTCTGGATGCCCTTTGATGTCTCATGGTTATGATATGATGTGTGACCGGTCTGAGATCTCCTGCAGTGATGGCTTTGTGGGAGCTCTGTGATATCGTAGATGTCGGGCAATTACATTTGAGGCCGCAGATGTCTCATCGGTGCGATTAATATGTCTGGGGTTTTTAAGAACTCAATATCACAATAAGTGCATGTGTTCTCTGGGAACACATTTGCTGTGAGTATGTTTGAGCTCTGAGAAACCATGGCAGTGTCCTGGATCTGTGTCGACTTTTATGACAAGACCTCATGATGATCCTTTTTCCTCAGTGACACGGTTTGTCAAGTACACTGGCTATGGAAATGCAGCAGGTCTCCTCGCAGCCCGTGGCCTGATGGCGGGAGGACGGGCAGAGGGTAATTACTCCGAAGATGAAGATACGGACACAGAAGAGTACAAGGAAGCAAAGGCCAAGTAAGAGATTTCAATCAGTCGTCCCACTGAATCCCTCTTCCACATCTTACATGCCTGTTCACTTCTCAAGTGTGCTTAGTCCTTTAGGTGTGTAAAGGCAGGGTTCTGATTGTGCAAGGCCATACCTGCCTGTAACTTATTGTCTGTATAGTGCAAGAGACCAGTAGAGTCAATAGGTTGCAGACAGGCAGTGGGAGCCAGATTCTGTGTATATGTTCCCAGATCTTGCTGGACAAAATATATAATCATGTCTTCCTATGCCAAGATCTGAAATAAATAATTTCCTGGTTGCTTGCAGCATTAACCCAGTTACCGGACGTGTGGAGGAGAAACCTCCCAACCCTATGGATGGCATGACGGAGGAGCAGAAGGAAGATGAGGCAATGAAGCTGATGGACATGTTCACCAAACTCTCTAGGTACAACAATCTAAATGGAGGGATTTGTGGTGACTGGAAGATGATTAAGGGAGAGATACTTTGAGTCTGTAGACTGCATTTTAGCAGAAGGGGAAATGGTGTCTATAACTTTTAGTACGTTATCTCTGTCACAGTAGTCAGTGGCATTTGTCCACCTAGGTATTCTTTCTTCTACTCAATCAATCCTTTGGATGCTGCCACGAGTCAACCATTAATGTTCGAGGCATATGAGCTGCAGATCACACACTGAGCCTACATCGCCATGGGTGTTGGGCCCGGATGTTTGCACTTGTTTTAGTCTTGGAAAAGTCTTTGGAAGTCACGAGGTAGGTGACTCCTCCTTTGGATGATTGTGCGCATGGGCATCGGCTCCATCTTCAGATTGTTTTTTCTCCGCCATCGGGTTCGAATGTGTTTATCGCGCTCCAGCTCCGTACCGTTACAGATACCACTTTCGACGTGCAATCCTTCACCTATTTCTACGGTATTGTTTTCGATCGCGATCCTGATCCTCGCGCATCTCAACAACATCAAAGTCCTCGATTCCGGTCGTCGACGAAGGCCTTCGGGCCTACCTGGGCCTCTACATCTGGCTCATGGAAAGGACTCCATTCAAGAAGTGTCCTCAATGTGGGTCGAAATTCCCCCACACAGATCTGCATGAGGTGTGTAACCTCTGCCTTTCACCGAAGCACGAGGCCAGAAACTGTCCAGCTTGTGCCTCTTTCCGCTCCAAAAAGACCATTCAGGATCGTCAAGCCCGAAAAAGAATGGCTTACTCGTCGACTTCCATTTCAGATGACATCTTCCAAGAGGGCGTCGATGTACCCGAACAGGAGCGGATCGAAGAAGGCCTCGTCAGTGCCTCCGAAGCAGACGCCGACATCGAAGACATCACTCCTGGGCAACGGGTCGTAAGTACTGCCGTCGACCCTGACCCCCTCCCCCCACCACCAAAAAAGGCTTCAGTCACACCTTCACCTTCAGGCCCAGGTGCACTTCGAGAAAGTACTTCTCACTCCCCGCCTCTGGGCCCGGCCAAGAAGCCAACAACAAAGCCTTCAGGCCACTCGGCATCAAGTCAGCCTGCTGTCGGTACCGATACTCTGACCCCGGCACCGAAAAAGAAGACACCACACTCCTCCGCGGTGCCCACTACTGCCTCCGCATCGACGCACTCGGCACCCAAAACTACCGGCACCACTCCCTTGACTCCGAAGAAGGCATCGGACACCAGCACAAAACCGCTCTACAGTCGTTGCCGCGCAAGCATTCGGAACTGAAAAAATCGGCACCGAAGGACATGCCTCCCACAAAAGAGCTTTTTAAGCCAGATCCCACCCAAAAAACTCTTCTTAAAGATCCAAAGACTGGTCAACTGATTCTCAGTTCCAAAAAGAGAACACTGGACTCGCCTACACCGGCTCCAGCACCTAAAAAGAGAAACATTGTGACATCTCCTCTCAGGATCCCTTCTCCACCTCTTCCACCTCCTCCTCCACCACCTCCTCCACCATAGCACTCTCCTACACCATCTCCTCCACCAGTGGACGATGATGACACTTCTGATGATACAGGGGAGGGTGCAGATGATGAGCCACTAGGGGATCCTAGTCCACCTCATACCCCAGACCCATGGGATGATTACAATACACCAGATGACCCTAACGTGCCACAGGATGACATATATCCCTCTAGACCTTCCTCTCCAGAGGATACCATGGGCTTCAACCAGCTCCTTCACAGAGCTGCACAGTACCACGGGGTTGACTTACATACAGACCCCGTGGATGAGGATTTTTTAATGGATACTTTTGACATCTCACAAAAGACCACCTCCATTCTACCCATGCTAAAAAGCGTAATTAAACATGCACCTGAAGTGTTTAAAGACCCTGTTATGGCTAGGGTTATCAACCCAAAGATGGAAAAGAAATATAAAGCTGCCCCAACAGACCCAGCATACATTAAAGGCCAAGTTCCGTTGGTTTTGTTCGTAGTCTCCAACGCCAGGAAGAGGGCTAACTCTCAAATGTCAGGGGATGCTCCACCTCCCGACAAGGAGTCCAAACTCTTGGACGCTTCCAGTAAATGCACAGCATCTTAAGCAGCAAACATATGGCGTATTGCCAACACTCAAGGCTTGTTTGCTAGTTTGATTGGGCACACTACGACCAGTTAGAGTCCCTATTGCAGCACCTGCCTGACAAATATAAAAACAGGGCTAACGACCTCATACAGGTGGCTAAGGTCATCACTAATAACTCCATTCGCTGCGCTCTAGACGTGGTAGACACCGCCTCCCGAGCCATAAACACACGCTTGGCTACGCATTTCCGGTTTTAAACCCGAAGTACAAACTTCCATTCTAAATCAGCCATTTGACCAGGAACACTTGTTCGGACCTACCGTGGATTCATCTCTCGAGAACATGAAAAAAGACACTGACACGGCTAAATCAATGGGAGCCTTACAATCGCAAGCTCCCAGACACTCGTTTCGTCGCTCCTCTTACAGAGGCAACTCCAGAGGTTATTCCTCAGACAACCCCTCCACGTCTTACAAGACTCCCACCCAAACCACATTCACCAAGGATTATCAGAGAGGAGGCTACAGAGGCAATAATAACAAAGGTTGAGGCAGAACTAACAACACCCGCACCGCCTCCACCCTTACCCAATGACTTCTCTCCGCTCCCCCCAAACCATCCTACACCTGTCGGGGGAAGATTACTACAGTTCCTTCCTGTCTGGAACACCATCACCACAGACAGGTGGGTGAGACAAATAGTTCAAACAGGTTACTGTCTGGAACTCACCTCCACTCCCATAACCATACCACCCAGACAGTACCCAATCTCATTAGAACATTTATCACTTCTAAAGCAGGAGGTAATCTCCCTCCTACTAAAACATGCAATAGAACTGCATCAGCAAAACACAGGAGTCTACTCCCTGTATTTCCTCATCCCAAAAAAGGACGGCTCTCTGAGACCTATCCTAGACCTCAGACCCCTAAATCTCTACATACACTCAGACCACTTTCACATGGTCACGCTTCAACAAGTCCTTCCTCTCCTGTCCCAAGGCGATTCCTTGCCATCTCAAGGATGCCTACTTTCATATTCCCATTCACACAGCTCACAGAAAATATCTCAGGTTTGTAGTGGAAGGCCAGCACTACCAATTCAAAGTACTCCCTTTCGGAGTCACCACTGCACCCAGAGTATTCACCAAGTGTCTGGTGGTAATTGCAGCTCACCTGAGAAGACAACACATTCACGTCTTCCCATATTTGGACGATTGGCTCATAAAAGCCAACTCATACAATCAATGTGTACGTCACACTCACGCAACAGTCCAGCTACTCCACGACTTAGGGTTCACAGTAAACCACGCAAAGTCTCATCTACAACTGCCCCACATACAACAGTAAATCGGTGCCACAATAGACACCTCCAAAGCACTTGCTTACCCCAGTCCGGCCAGGATAGCAAGTATACGGAATCTCTTAACAAAATTTCAGCCGCAACACTCTCTCACTTACAGCTCGAGTGTTCATGCAGCTCATAGGGATGATGGCCTCTTGCATATTCATAGTACCTCACGCAAGACTCTAAATGCGTCCTCTGCAGGAGTGCTTAGCACGTCAGTGGAACCAAGCTCAAGGTCAGCTAACAGATCTGGTGTTGGTGGACGGCCGCACTTTTCGCTCTCTGCAGTGGTGGAACACCAAAAACCTTTCCATAGGGCGACAGTTCCTCGAGCCGGTTCCACAGATTGTGTTAACAGCGGACGCATCGCTCTCCGGCTGGGGAGCTCATCTATTATATCACACCATGCAGGGCACGTGGACTCCACAACAAAAGTTACTCCACATCAATCACCTGGAGTTACTAGCGATTTTTCTGGCCCTAAAGGCATTCCAAAAGCAAATATCAGGCAAAGCTGTCCTAGTCCGCACCGACAACATGACAGCCATGTACTACATACAGAAACAGGGCGGGACACATTCCCTACAGCTCTCCCAATTAGCGCAAAGCATTTGGAGATGAGCTATTCCTCAAAACATTTTTCTCCTAGCCCAATATGTTCCCGGAGTCCAGAACAGCATCGCCGATCTGTTAAGTGGTCAAACACAACAGATTCACAAGTGGGAACTTCATCCACAAGTTCTTCCACCCTTTTTCCAGTGCTGGGGGCAGCCAGAGATAGACCTCTTCGCCACCCACGAAAACGCCAAATGCCCAAACTTCGCTGCCAGATATCCATACCCATTGTCCAAAGGCAATGCGATATGGATGAATTGGTCAGGCAGATTTGCGTACGCTTTTCCGCCTCTCCCACTCATCCCACTGGTAGTGTGCAAACTGCAGCAACATTCACTAACCCTCATCCTAGTTGCTCCAACATAGGCAAGACAGCCGTGGTACACCACATTACTGGAACTATCTCTAGTCCTGCACCAAAAACTACACCTCTCCCCACGCCTCTTAACCCAGAACCATGGAGTGATCAGACACACGGACCCAGCACAGCTCAACCTAGCGATCTGGCTCCTGAGGTCTTAGAGTTCGGTTACCTTAACCTTCCCCCAGGCTGTATGAACATTATCAGAGAAGCTAGACACCCCACCACTAGAGCATGCTATGCAGCCAAGTGGAAAAGATTTGTGATATATTGCCACAACAACACCGTCAATCCTTTAGATGTGTCAATTCAACACATCATAGGTTACCTACTACATCTTCAAAGATGTAACTTAGCCTTTACATCTATCAGATTACACATCGCTGCCATAGCAGCCTATTTACAAAATAGACAACACTTATCACTTTTCAGGATACCTGCCATCAAAGCATTTATGGAAGGCCTCAAAAGAATAATTCCACCCAGAGTACCCCCCTCCCCTGTGTGGAACTTAAACATTGTCCTCACAAGACTAATGGGTCCGCCTTTTGAACCTCTGCACGAATGCGAACTACAGTTTCTAACATGGAAAGTTGCTTTCCTAGTAGCCATTACTTCCCTTAGAAGAGTCAGTGAGCTACAAGCACTAACTATTCAAGAACCGTTCTTACAACTCGATCATAATAAAGTTGTTCTCAGAACCAATCCAAAATTCCTGCCTAAAGTCATTTCTCCCTTCCACCTCAACCAGTCTGTTGAGTTGCCCGTATTCTTCTCGCAACCACAGACAGTTGCAGAAAGAGCTCTTCACACTCTAGATGTTAAAAGAGCACTGCTTTATTACATTGAAAGAACAAAACCTTTTCGTAAAACCAAACAACTTTTCGTATCCTTCTCACTACCACATAAAGGCAACCCCATATCCAAATCTGGCATAGCAAGGTGGATTGTCAAATGCATACAGATTTGCTATCACAAAGCTAAACGCACCTTATCTGTTCCTCCTAGAGCCCACTCTACTCGAAAATAGGGGCTTCAATGGCATTTTTAGGGAACATTCCCCTAGATGACATCTGCAAAGCAGCCACATGGTCTACACCGCACACATTCACAAAACACTATTGTGTAGATGTGCAAACAAAACAACAAGCTACTGTGGGCCAGGCTGTACTCAAAACACTATTTCAAACTACTTCAACAGATACTGATGGTCGCCGCTAGAGGTGGGTACTGCTATACAATCTATGCTCAGTGTGTGATCTGCAGCTCATATGCCTCGAACGGAAAATGCTACTTACCAGTATACATCTGTTCTTGGCATGTCGAGCTGCAGATCCACACACGCCCACACGCCTCCCCGGCTACCTTTATCTGTTCCAGTATTATCTTATTTAGATACAGCATACATGGGCATCTTATCTGTTTCTCACAAAATTTCATCATTTCCCTGCTGGCGAAAAACAATCTGAAGATGGAGCCGATGCCTATGCACACTATCATCCAAAGGAGGAGTCACCTACCTCGTGACTTCCAAAGACTTTTCCAAGACAAAAACAAGTGCAAACATCTGGGCCCAACACCAGATGGCGATCTATGCTCAGTGTGTGGATCTGCAGCTCTACATGCCAAAAACAGATGCATACTGGTAAGTAGCATTTTCCTTCCCATAGGAAACTTTATGCAAGGCTACAGCTGAAACTACTGAACGGAATTACCCCAAATTTGGCACAAAGTTAGTGCGTGGGTCAGAAAGCGACCTTTTTTTTAAATGGTGTAAATCCGTTCAGTAGTTGCTGAGAAATTAGAAAAATAAAAGTTTCAATATCTGGGCGGAGCCTAAGTCCCGGGCACGAGCTTCACTGATTGGCTGCCAACACTCCAAACCAGGAAGTGTTGGCAGCCATCTTGTGGCTCTGTAGAAGCGAGTCGCTAGAAAACAGTGAAACAGGGACCCCCAGGGCCCAAAAAAACACCCCCCCCGGGGGCTCGCTGGGGCTGCGGGGGCCCGTTGGGGTCCCCGCAGTCTCGGGGCTTCACTAATGTTGGGAGGGGGTTGCGCGGCCCCCCTCCTGGAGCCCTCCATCTGCTTATAACTTTGGCGTCCTTTGACGATTCTTTACGAAATTTTCCAAAACGTTTCTCTTTTTTGATCAGCTCATATCTTGAAAGTTTAGGGGTGATTGGTCAAGGGGGGGCTGAGAAAAAAGGGGGATGTCAAAACGTGTTTACTCAATGCATTTTCCATAGGAAACTTTAGACAATGCTACAGGTCAAACTAGTGAAAGGAATTACGCCAAATTTGGCAGGGAGAAAGGTCTTGGTCCAGAAAGCGCGGTTTTGTAGAAATGGCGAAAATCCATTCAGTAGTTTTTGAGATATTAAAGGAAAAAAATATATATATATATATCTGGTCGGTGCCTAACTCCCTAGCACGAGCTTGCCTCTGATTGGCTGCTAACACTTCAACGCAGGAAGTGTCCTCTGATTGGCTGCTAACACTTCAAAGCAGGAACTGTTAGCAGCCATCTTGTGCCTCGTATCGAGTGAAAATATAAAAGAAAGGTTCCGGGGGGCAATTTAATATAGCGGAGCTCTGTGTATGATGATTTGGACGCAGTGAAGGTTTAAGATTTATTAACAATAAAGGAGAAACAAGTGAGCGCCAGGCAGCACGACTTCCACTCCAGGACACCAGTAGGAAGATAACCCTTTCACGCTCACTGTGCCCAATATCACCACATCGCAGCTATGCCTTTAGAAGCCAGTCCGTCAGCTCGCAGCGGTCTACCTTTGCGAGCTAGTACGCTTCTGTGCCTCTACCTCTGCGAGCTACTACGCTGCTGTTCCTTTGGGAGCGGACGGCTCGTATTTTTGCCTCTGTGAGCCGAGCAGACGGGCCGCATTTGTCCCTCTGCGAGCCTGGGTATGAACTGTTCATAAGTCACACTATATGAGCATTGAAAAGCCTTTTTGTGATTCAGTCCGTCAGCTGGCATCTGTCCGAGGCATTTCTGAAAACATACCGGAGCTCTTTCTGTGAGAGATACCCCTTTCACGCTGCGTCTCCCCACATTAGCAGGTAACGCACCCTCTTCCCACATCACCAGCATACCCCCAAGAACCTTCTTGGGCCGGAAGTGTCCCTCTTTGAACTATTAATAAAAAGATGCTTGTGAGGTTGGAGAAATAAGAATCTTAGTCATGTATAGATTTACATATAAAACATTTTAATAAAACAAAACAACAACAAATAAAACTATGTACATCCGTGGCGTGTCATCGCTGGTTCATTTTTGATTCACAGCCTGCAAGACAAAAAGAAAGATAAGATGCGGCGTCATGCGTCCAGCAAAGGAGATAGAGAGAGAAAGAGAGAAAGAGTGAGAGGGAGGAAGAGAGAAAGAGTGAGAGAGAGAGGAAGACAGAGAAAGAGAGAAAGAGTGAGAGAGAGAGGAAGACAGAGAAAGAGAGATAGAGTAAGATACAAGGAAGAGAGAAAGAGAAACAGTGTGAGAGAGAGAGGAAGAGAGAAAGAGTGAGAGAGAGGAAGAGAGAGAGAGAAAGAGTGAGAGAGAGGAAGAGAGAAAGAGTGAGCTACAAGGAATAGAGAAAGAGTGTGAGAGAGAGGAAGACAGAGAAAGAGAGAGAAAGAGAGAAAGAGTGAGATACAAGGAAGAGAGAAAGAGAGAATCAGTGTGAGAGAGAGGAAGAGAGAGAGAAAGAGTGAGAGAGGAAGAGAGAGAGTGAGAGAGATAAAGCCAGACAAAGAGAGAAAGAGTGAGTCAGAGAGGAAGACAACGAGAGAAACCGTGTGAGAGAGGAAGAGAGAGCGATAAAGAGAGAAACAGTGTGAGAGAGAGGAAGAGAGAGAGATAAAGAGAGAGAGGAAGAGAGAGAGAGGAAGAGAGAGAGAGAAAGTGAGAGAGGGAGAGAGAGAAAGAGTGAGAGAGAGGAAGAGAGAAAGAAAGAATGAGAGTGAGAAGAAGAGACAGAGAAAGAGAGAAAGTGTGAAAGAGAGGAAGGAAGAGCTGGAGAGGGAGTGTTGACACTGGAGAAAATCTTCACAGCTCACCTTTGTGTCACCGGTGTGTCTCCAACCACGTGCCGGGACATAGTGCACCATCAAGTTTAGTGATCTGAAAGATAGTATAGCTTTAGTTATTGCAGAGTACATACAACTGCACACGTGTAATTCTCTGTATTAAGGAAGAGAGAAAGAGAGAAACAGTGTGAGAGAGGAAGAGAGAGGTAGAAAGCGTGAGAGTGAGCAAGAGAGAGAGAGAAAGTGAGAGGAAGAGAAAAAGAGTGAGAGAGGAGGAGAAAGATTGAGAGAAAAAGAGAGAAAGAGTAAGATGCAAGGAAGATAGAAAGAGAGAAACAGTGTGAGAGAGAGGAAGAGAGAGAAATAAAGAGTGAGAGAGAGGAAGAGAAAGAGTGAGAGAGAGGGAGAGAGAGTGAGAGAGAGGAAGAGAGAAAGAAAGAATGAGAGAGAGAGTAAGAGACAGAGAAAGACAGAAAGTGTGAGAGAGAAAAAGGAAGAGATGGAGAGGAAGTGTTGACACTGGAGAAAATCTTCGCAGATCACCTTTGTGCCACCGGTGTATCTCCAACCACGTGCCGGGAGATAGTGCAGCCCTCAATTTTAGTGATCTGAAAGATAGTCTAGAATTAGTAATTGCAGAGTACATACAACTGCACACGCGTAATTCTCTGTTTCGCTAATGCGCAATGAGGCTGGTGCACCCCATCCACTCCCACTGCTCGGAGGTGTCTGTGTGCTCTTGTGCGCCCAGACTGCTGCACACTATCCACTCCCACTGCCCAGAGGTGACTGCCCACTTTTGCGGAAAGAAGTCTCTTTGCTCACCTTTCACCACCGGCGTGTGTGTAAAAGGGTCCACCACGTGCCGAAGCAACTTTGTCATGCGTTCAGGATGGCCACGCATCATCGCAGATTTTTTGCGCGTTCAGCTTTGGTGGTGTTGGGGGGGGGGGGGGTGAACGTCGATTCGTGATTCACAGCCTATTAGATAAAAAGCAAGATAAGATTGTGCGTCGTGCATTTATCAAAGGAGACAGGAAGAGAGAGAGAAAGAAAGAAAGAGTGAGCAGAAGACAGAGAGAAAGAGAGGAACACAGTGAGAGTGAGAGAGAGAGAGAGAGAGAGAGAGAAAGAAAGGAAGTGAGAAGAAGACCGAGAGAAAGAGTGAGAAAGACGAAGAGAGTGAGGGAAACAGTGAGAGAGAGGAAGAAAGAGAGAAAGAGTGTGAGAAAGAGGAACAGGGAAACAGAGGAAGAGTGAGAGAGAGAGAAACAGAGAGACAGGAAGAGAGAGAGAGAGGAAAAGAGACACACAGTGTAAGAGGAAGAGGGAGATAGAAAGAGTGTGAGGGAGAGAAAGGAAGACATGAGGAGGGACACTGAGTGCCCACACTGTGTACAAAACCGTCACAGCTTACCTTTACGCCACCGCTCTGTCTCCAACCACGTACTGCGACCTAGTGGAACTCTCAAGCTCCCACATGTGAAAGATAGTACAGAATTAGTAATGGCATAGCAGGGTTGGATTAGGATTCAAAATCGGCCGGGGCACCCTAAAAAAAAAAGTGGGCCACATTTGCATATAGCCTTTCCTCAAAACACTGCTTCGGCGAAATTTTATTTAAAAAAGGGGGGTGGGGGAGATACAAAAAAACGCACGGATTCGTTTACACAGGTGACTTAAAAACAAGTGAGGCCACTTCTGCTAGGTATGCATACATTAATGGGGGGCCCTGGGCCACTGGCTGTATCCAAACAACAGTGACACCGCCCAAATCTGCCACCCAGACTGCTCCAAAAAAGCAGTCCACAGTTGGAACTAGACACCGGCTCCTCTGGCATTGCACCAGTGCCCGCGTTACCAATCTGACGCTGTGGTAGAGTATATACGAGTGCGTACGCCTAAATCGCTCTGCCGTCTTTCTGCATTCAGGCTGCTGTACTCCATCCACTATCGCCGCCCAGAGGTATCTGCCCGACGCTGCGCACCAAGGCCTCACTGCTCACCTTTTCGCGGTCACGACCCCCTCCACATCATGCAGCTCCGTTCTGCAAGCTAATAGGTCTCACATTTGGTGCTGAGTCTTGATATCGCCATGGCAGAGGACATACTAGTGCATCTATCATCATCGCAGGTTGTACACCCGCTCAGTGCTTGCGGTGCTACTAACTCAGTGAGGAGTGAGGCCACGCACATGGCAGTAGGGCCTGCTGTTGGGCTCAGGCCTACACTGTGGTGCAGCAGAGCACACAAAACATCTAGTGTCCAGACCACCGGGACGGGCCATCACCGTGGCGGTGTGATTGTGCCGGCCGCAGTGCATGCGTTGCAAGCAATTCTAAAATGGCGTAGAGCACATGCGCCCGGTCTTTTTCATTAGTAGGGTCACGTGTCCTGTGATGCCTGTGCTGGATGGGTGTGGTGTGAGTGTATACCAGCCGTGAGGGAGTGGCTGTGGCATCAGTGTAGCCAGATTGGGCTAGATCACGCACAATTGGGCTATATTTTGCCGGTTGTGTGGTAAAATTTTGGTTTGTGCTAGTTGCAAGATTATAAATATATATATATCCAGCAAAGTAGTATGTTAAAGCGCTTTATTAGACAAATATTTACTTGGCATCCTGCTGCAACATCAATTCCAATGCTTTCTCACCGCCTGCTTGATGCTGTCCCTGCCCCTCCTTCCCTAAAGTAGCATTATTGGGCTGCTTTGTGCTACTTTTTGGCTGGCTTTGAGCTATAGAAAGCTTTAAAAATCTGACAACACTGAATGCGGGTGTCCGTGTTGGAGTGCTACCGTCACCCGGGTTGCAAAAGGCAATGTGTCACTCTGTGAGCCAAGTCCGACAACAAGGCCAACATGGAAGGTACGGGGAATTACTGACCCTATATTCATCCATAGTTACACACAAGAAAGATGGTGGACAAGAGACATCTGTGTGGATATGAATGTTTATTGCACATTCAGTGGAGTGTTGCAGCTGTAGCAATACAGGGCCATGGAAAGTTGAAGTTTCAGTTTTTGGCACATGGAGGGCAGCCAATTAGAGACAAGCTGGGTTTCGGAGTTAGGCTGCGCCAACATATGTACTTAAACAATCACTGCGACGATCCTCACACACTTATAAATTTACTATAATAATAATAATAATAATAATACAGAATTTTATAAAGCGCGAAACAGCTACCTCACAGGGAGGTGTCCCGGCGCTGCAGAACAAGATATAAATGTTGACCACTATACACTCTGCTTGCAGTACTCTAATGATGCAGGCTCTACGTATGTACTTGTACAATGACCAAGAAAAAATGACATAACTAAAGTTTTCCCCCACTGTCAAAGGTAAGATGGTTGATTATGTTGTCCAGAGCACTATGTAATGTGGTAGGGCCTAGGGGCAGCATTTTGCATACATAATGAACACACGGACACAGATAGATAGTGGAACTGGGTACGGGCATGTGCGCTCGACTCCTTTTTATTACAAGGGTCACATGTCCAGTGACGTCTGTGGTGGATGCGTGTGGGGTGATTGTAAGCCAATCCTCCGGGAATGGTTGGTGCTGGTAACAAGTACAACAGTAATCATTGGATCAGACACAGAGATTCAATCATAAAGGGTCAATGATTTGTGCTGCACCAAGGTACGGGTACCAGATATGAAATCATTCAGAAAAGATTCTATCGTAAAGGGTTCATGGCTTGTGATACACTGAGGTAGGACAGCAGATGTGAAATTATACACAAAATATTGTATCAGAAAGGGTGCATGAGATAGGGGTACCAAAGGGGATGATGGAAGGAGCGTTTGAGCAAATCAAACACTCACCCCCAGTCAACTGATCTGGGTTTAATCCATCATCATTCTTTAGCTGACTCCACCACCCCAGTTCAGACATGGCCATATGCAAATCAGTCTGACCCTGTGCCTCATGGGAACAGTCCAGCCCGAACTGTCAATCTATGTCTTCCCTGGACCGTAAACAAGCATCCTGGGACCGGTTTCGGGTTCATAACCCTCATCAGCCAGGCTATCTTGAATCCAGTTGCAAAGTGAGCAAGGGACCCACGTCTGGGCATACCCTGCCAACTTAGGGCGAACAAAGCGATACCAAAGGGGATGCTGGATGGAGCGTTTGAGCAAATCAAACACTCACCCCCAGTCAACTGATCTGGGTTTAATCCATCATCATTCTTTAGCTCACTCCACCACCCCAGTTCAGACATAGCCATATGCAAATCAGTCTGACCCTGTGCCTCATGGGAACAGTCCAGCCAGAACTGCCAAGCTATGTCTTCCCTGGACCGGAAACAAGAAACAAGCATCCTGGGACCGGTTTCGGGTTCATAACCCTCATCAGCCAGGCTATCTTGAATCCAGTTCCCATGAGGCACAGGGTCAAGACTGGTTTGCATATGGCTCGGTTCAAACTGGAATGGCATGGTGAGCAAGAAAACGATGGATTTAGGCCAAGGTCTCTGTACTGGGGTGAATGTATGACATTGTTCTGCATTCTGTCCAACAACTGTTGTTTTTGCATTTGTCACTCCGAGTGGGACGGGTATGCTCAGACGTGAGTCCCGTGCTCTCCATGCCACTGGAATCAAGCTATCCTGGCTGAAGAGGGATGAAACCCCGAAACCAGTCCTAGGATGCTTGGTTCCAGCCCAGCGAGGACCTGGCTTGGCAGTTCGGGCTGGACTGTTCCCATGAGGCACAGGGTCAAGACTGATTTGCATATGGCTGGGTTCAAACTGGAATGGCATGGTGAGCAAAAAAGGATGGATTTAGGCCCAGATCTCTGTACTGGGGTGAATGTATGACATTGTTCTGCATTCTGTCCAACAACTGTTGTTTTTGCATTTCTCACCACTAGTGGGACGGGTATGCTCAGACGTGAATCCCGTGCTCTCCATGCCACTGGAATCAAGCTATCCTGGCTGAAGAGGGGTGAAACCCCAAAACCGGTCCTAGGATGCTTTGTTCCAGCCCAGGGAGGACCTGGCTTGACAGTTCGGGCTGGGCTGTTCCCATGAGACACAGGGTCAAGACTGATTTGCATATGGCTGGGTTCAAACTGGAATGGCATGGTGAGCAAAAAAGGATGGATTTAGGCCCAGATCTCTGTACTGGGATGAATGTATGACATTGTTCTGCATTCTGTCGATCAACTGCTGTTTTTGCACTGAGATAGGGGCATCAGAAGCATTTAGCGTCTGCGCAGCCTGCGATGATGCGTGGTGCGGGCGAGCCACAGAATCGCAACTCGATGTGAATTGTGAGCCCTGCTATTGCTAGTGTACATCGAAGGCAGTAGTCTGCACAGACATCGAAGAATGTTTTTAGTCACTTCCTCTTGACAAAGTTCGAGGACATAGAGTACAATTCTGTCTAATAATAAATCATGTTTCAATTTAAATTGTGAGCTCTGCTGACCGCAGTGTAGGTGTATGGAACAAAAGATTAAACATTTATGGAATACACCGAGGGAAACCTTGGTTGTTCTGAGTACAGTTGTAAAGTACGGTATTCTGAAGCTAGAATCTGAACTTGTCGTTCATCATATCGTCTACCTTTATCAGTAGGGAAGAGCTGTGGAGAACAACAAGCTTCCAAACTTGTTTCCCACACACTCATGGGAGTTCATTTCCTTTTTTCATCTGGAACAATTCAATAGTATGTCCTATCAGTTCTTTTGAATGTAGAGGATGTATAGTATAATGTTCATAAATTTCTTCTTTTCTTGAAATGTCCACTTGAAATATGTGTTTCATCTTCTAAAGTCGTTTCTTCTCCTTCTACATTTACAATTTTATAGTAAATATTGTTTTGCACCATATATAATGTAGCCTTTTGGACTTTCGTGACAGTACTAACTCTTGCCATATTTTCCGACTCTTTGTGGGTACACCATTTACAAGAATGACTACAGGTTCAGTATCGTTTCTTTCTACACTAACAGTGTCAACATTTTTCTTAAAATGTAAAGGTAAATACACAACTCTTCCTTTTAAACCTCTTTATAGATCTGTTGAAGGCAGCTTACCTGTTTTAAGCTGCATACAAATTAAAGCCTGAAAAGGGTGCACAGATTGTATAAGGATGGCCTTATATGTATTTAAATCTGTAAGTTTAGGAGGTATAGCAACAAATTCTAAGTCATTATGGACAGCTCTAGCTGGCATTTTGTTTTGTTCTAATTTATTGTAACAATATTTACAAATACATTGTACAGTACGTAACTTAAAACGAGCTTCCACAAACAGATAAGCAGGAAATTCTTTCTATTTATCATTGTCATCCTTTTCACTTTTTAAAAACACATCTACATTCCTAGTTTGAATTTTATTATGAGTACGTTGAGAACAAATACAAACATAGTTGGGATTTTCAGCAGAAACTACTTTAAACTTTGTTATTTCTTTTTCAAACTTCACATCAGTATTATCTTTCATCTCTTCTTCAACACGTACACTTATCAAACTGTTATTTTCTGTACACTTCTCTTGACTAGCAGAGAAACGTAACTCTATATCATCACAAACTTGTTTTATATAATTTATATTAAAACTTGATTTTGTGCCGCAGCAAGACCTAGACTTATCCAGATGATTCCTCTTGACTTTGAATATAAACTTGCAGATGTCTATCGATCCGAACATACCTAGGATCCAATTTCTTAATGTGAAAGCATCTTCAAGCTGAAGCTGTACACTTTTTTGCTAAGTGTCTCTCCTGTGAAATTTCTTCCCACATTTCTTTCAATTCTGTCTTCTCAGACTTGGTAATATATGACGTGACAAAGCGAGAAACAGCAATTGAGTTATCTGCAACATATTGTATGTCCATATTTGCATTCCACATCTTCAAAATCACCAGATTGTAATCAATATTGTACTTTGATTCTTCTGTTCTTTTTATATTGTAAGTATTTTCGGGTGATTTTCGAGTGATAGTATGCCTCACTGCTGACATAAAACTGTTCACTCTTTCTTGTGATAACTTATGGTGCACTGAGTTAATAGTACCTATGGCACTCAGCGTGTACGTACCCTGCGTGGTCCGGGGGGGGGGCCGCACTCGGACCAATGTCTTTTGTCTATTGAATTCTGCCTCAATAAGGCCACGTGGCGATGACTTATGGTGCACTGAGTTAGTAGTACCTTTGGCGCTCAGCGTGTACGTACCCTGCGATAATGCGTGATCCGGGAGGGCCGCTCTCGGACCAATGTCTTTTGTCTATTGAATTCTGCCTCAATAAGGCCACGTGGCGATGACTTAATGGTGCACTGAGTTAGTAGTACCTTTGACGCTCAGCGTGTACGTATCCTGCGATGTTGCGTGGTCCGGGGGGCCGCACTCGGACCAATGTCTTTTGAATTCTGCCTTAATAAGGCCACATGGCGATGACTTGTAGTGCACTGAGTTAGTGGCACCTGAAGCACTCTGCGTCATCAGTGATGTCATTTGAGACGTCATCAGTGATGTCACTGACCATGTCATGAATGATGTAATATGTGACGTCATCAGCAGTGCATTGCGGGGGCGCGAGTTATAGTTAGCTCAACTAACTATAACGGCGGAATTTCTATGGTTTTGTATGAGTGAAATGTCCAAATAACTATAACGTCCCTGAAACCTATGTTTTTTTCAGTGAATTTCAAAGGTTCGTTAAATGCTAATTTGTAACTATAACGTCCCTGAAACCTATGGTTTTTTCAGTGAAAAAAAAAAAAGAAATATATATATATATATATATATATATATATATATATATATATATATCAAACACAAGAAAATAATAACGCGGCACTCCTCTCAGCGATTAGGATGTTATTTTAATCTCAGATAGTAACCCTCCCTACGCGTTTCGAACCGTAGTTCCTGGTCACGGTAGATAGTTACAATGGTCCTTTTTCCATTTCTTAGCTTTATACACTTGCTGTGAGGTGCCACTATTATTGCATTCTGGGTATTGTAGTTCAAAGAGTGTAAAATGTAAGGAATTAACATCATTCCTTTCAAAATAATACTTTTAACAAAAAAGACATTATTAATTAAATACCTTTGTGAATATATACATCATTAATTACTGAATGCAATGCACCTAAAGCAATTTAACACAAAGTTGCGTGTTTATATGTCAGAAGGTATAAGCTATACTTTAGTATTTAAAAAAAATCATGGCTGAGTGCCTATGACAGTGCAGTTGTATCTGTACTTATGTGTGTCTGTATGGATTCAAAGCAAACTCTTATATAATTGATTGGAATTCCATAAGAGTACTCGGTTACAAATATGTTGAAATGCGTGAAAATTTGCAACAGTTGTTATCTGATACAGTTATTGCCAAATGTTACAGTTCTTGGGACCATATGCTGTTTTGCATGTCAGGAATGTTAAGTGCACATAAAGTTCCTCATCCCCATTGAGGCCCAGCGGATGTTTAGTTTTGAACCTCATTATTAGGCGCGACTCAAGTCTGCGTAGTTTCTGGGTACGGTTTCCGCCTCGTTCACTTGAAGGCACTGTAATCAGTCCGGAGTGTTTTATATCCAGCCACGATTTCCCAACATGCAGTGACATATGTCTGGCTATTGCATATGTCATGTCCAGATTCTGAATGGCACGCACATGTTCTAATATGCGTTTTTTGAGAGGGCACGTTGTGCTGCCAGATATGGAAGATCTTGAACCGTATCGAATTGAAGAAATACCTCAATTGCGTGTCGCATATGAACTAGCCAATGAGATACAAACAACTCAAATCTCAGACAAACAAATCCTGATGGAAATGAACATCAAAAAGGACAAACGAGTACCAACAAATTTTAAAAAGAAGTCTAGATTCTGCCCAGCTTTGCACCCGGGCAACAAAATTGACATCTTCCATGAACTTGTCCTTGGAGACCTGGAATCAATAAAGAATGTTCCCAACAACAAGAACCGTGAAAACCTAACACAGAAAGAACGCAGAGCCCTATATAAACTTAAAAACAACGACTCAATCGTAATTAAACCGGCTGATAAGGGCGGGAACATCGTCATCCAAGACAAACAACAATACACAGAAGAAGCTATGCGCCAACTGCTTGATACAAGGAGCTACCAGTGTCTGGAAAAGAATCCCATCAACGACCTAATCCGTGAAATGAACGATAAGCTAAACGAATGGCACAGCAAGGGTCTTTTAACGGAAGAAGAGAAAACTTTTATGACGGTGGAGGATCCAATAATACCCACAATATATTTTCTTCCAAAAGTTCATAAGACACTCAACAAACCACCAGGGCGTCCAATCATCTCCAGCTGTGGGAGTCTATATGAAAATATGTCTCTATATGTGGACAACTTTTTAGCACCCATTGTACCAACACAAGTTCATACATAACGGACACGGGCGACTTCTTACGTATCATAATGGAGACTCAATGGAATTCCAACTATCTCTTAATAACAATTGATGCAGTATCACTATACACTTCAATCCAACACAACCATGGCCTACATGCGATCCAATATTTTCTAAAGCAGAGACCCATCAGTCAACTAGCACATTCTGAAATGCTACTTGAAATGATCTCTATTTGTTTGAACAATAATATCTTTCTGTTCGACAAAAAAATATATGTACAGCGCTGTGGTACTGCGATGGGAGTTTCCTTCTCTCCTAGCTATGCGAACCTCATGATGGGATGGTGGGAGAGGAGCATAGCTTGGAGAGAGGAGAACAACCACCACATGATGAACGTGGCCCTTTGGCTCCGCTTCATAGACGACCTATTTGTGTTGTGGAAAGGAACTGCAAAAGAATTTGAGAACTTCTTCATGGAACTCAATAACAACAACGTTGGACTCAGCTTTACATACAACCTGAGCCCCAAAGAAATTGACTTTCTAGACACTAAGGTCTATATCAACAATGGGCGTTTACAAACAACGTTACACAGGAAAAAGACAGCGACTAACAGTCTCCTGCATGGCGAAAGTTTCCATCCACGCTCATTAAGGAAAAGTATACCTTACGGAGAGTTACTACGCATGAAGAGAAACTGTTCAGAAGAACAAGAGATGGTGAAGAAATGTGAGGAAACCAAAATCAGATTTTTGCAACGAGGATACAGTCATGCCGACATTGCACGAGGCGAATTGAAAATGAAGGATAAAAGCAGAATGGAGTTACTAACGAATAGTGATAAACCAAATGTGACAAAAGGAACAACGGAAGACAACCAAACACGTCTGATACTTACCTATAGTAAGGAAACTTGCAAGATCAGAAAAATATTGAATAAATACTGGAGCATACTACAAAAAGATCCTGACATTGGTATGACCATAGGAGAACATCCACGGATATCATACAAAAGAGCACCCAATCTCTCGGATCATTTGGTACGGAGTCACTTTGTAGCCACAAAACCTGAAACTTGGCTACAATCAAGATCCAAGGGATTTACCAAATGTATGTCCTGCAAAGCCTGCAAGATTGGTAAAAATCTTAAAATCATTAAAGATCCGGCTGGTAAAAGTTTCCAGATAAGAGAGACCATCACATGTGAATCAACCTTTGTGGTTTACCTACTCCAATGCTTTTGTGGAAAACAGTACATTGGCAGCACAACGTGCCCTCTCAAAAAACGCATATTAGAACATGTGCGTGCCATTCAGAATCTGGACATGACATATGCAATAGCCAGACATATGTCACTGCATGTTGGGAAATCGTGGCTGGATATAAAATACTCCGGACTGATTACAGTGCCTTCAAGTGAACGAGGCGGAAACCGTACCCAGAAACTACGCAGACTTGAGTCGCGCCTAATAATGAGGTTCAAAACTAAACATCCGCTGGGCCTCAATGGGGATGAGGAACTTTATGTGCACTTATAGATATTCTTAACATTCCTGACATGCAACAAAACAGCATATGGTCCCAAGAACTGTAACATTTGGCAATAACTGTATCAGATAACAACTGTTGCAAATTTTCCCGCATTTCAACATATTTGTAACCGAGTACTCTTATGGAATTCCAATCAATTATATAAGAGTTTGCTTTGAATCCATACAGACACACATAAGTACAGATACAACTGCACTGTCATAGGCACTCAGCCATGATTTTTTTTTAATACTAAAGTATAGCTTATACCTTCTGACATATAAACACGCAACTTTGTGTTAAATTGCTTTAGGTGCATTGCATTCAGTAATTAATGATGTATATATTCACAAAGGTATCTAATTAATAATGTCTTTTTTGTTAAAAGTATTATTTTGAAAGGAATGATGTTAATTCCTTACATTTTACACTTTTTGAACTACAATACCCAGAATGCAATAATAGTGGCACCTCACAGCAAGTGTATAAAGCTAAGAAATGGAAAAAGGACCATTGTAACTATCTACCGTGACCAGGAACTACGGTTCGAAACGCGTAGGGAGGGTTACTATCTGAGATTAAAATAACATCCTAATCGCTGAGAGGAGTGCCGCGTTATTATTTTCTTGTGTTTGATACCTAACCGAGATCGCTGTCCTGATCCCGACGTGTGCACCAGCTGGCAAGGTGCTCCTTCCGTGCAGGACAATTGTGTGTAATATATATATATATATATACAGTATTTGTATTTATATAGCGCTAACTGCCATGAGGAGGCGTTGAAGTGCGTTAGAGCGAGTAGCACGCTACTCCAGAACCCAAGGTTAGTGGCTAATCCAGTGATTATTGTTGCTTATTGTGATCAGTCATGTGCTCTACAGCAAAAAAAAAATGCATGCATTTATTCCAGCTACTTAGTGATAGATTATATAATATTAGTTCAATTAGTGGGGGCTACGAGGTTTCAGGTAAATAGTTGTTGAGAGTGCTAGTATGGTGGAGATTAGGTAATGTTAGGTTACAGGTATATATATATAATATATATGTATATATATACACATATATATATATATATACATATATATGTATGTTCCAAAAGATTGCTTCAGCAATTAAGGCCGCACTCCACTGAAGGTGAGGAAACATCCTTTATTTATTCAAAACAGGCAGTTTCCCTTCCCGTATCTATGTCCTCCTGGCCTGACGCGTTTCAATGACATCCCTTCATCTTCATCAGAGGCCATAGTGAGCACTTGTAAGATCGAGTGCGTGATCACAGGCCCCCTGCATGCTCCTTAAATCAGTTCAATCGGCCTCCGGTGTGCCATTATTAATTTAACTTTCACTTTGCATGCTGGAGTCTGTAGTCTTCATTTTGCACAGTTTCGCCCTCCAGTGGGTTCAAATGCTCACTTTAAAATAAAAAGACAGTTTATGCAGCCCCCATTGAGCCTCTGGATGAGACTCTGCTTGTTTAACTTAAGAACCTGCAGCGCCACATTCAAGGAGAGATTTCCCCTCGACTGGCCCCTTAATAATTAAAGCGGGCGGTGCGTCGCCTCCACGGCCTGAAGCAGCCGTGTAACATGTTCCAAAAGATTGCTTCAGCAATTAAGGCCGCACTCCACTGTGCAAAATGAAGACTACAGACTCCAGCATGCAAAGTGAAAGTTAAATTAATAATGGCACACCGGAGGCCGATTGAACTGATTTAAGGAGCATGCAGGGGGCCTGTGATCACGCACTCGATCTTACATATTAGTGCCCCAGGGAGGTAGGGGTACCCGGGGCGTGTGGGGGGGCTCGCAGGTATTTTTTTTTTTAAAAGAAGCTGCGTGGGGGGGGGGCACTGTACCCCCCTGCAAATAATTAATGAAAGTCTGGGGGTGGCGGTCCCTGGGGCTTGGGAAAGGCCCCCCATACATTAAAAAAAGAAGCCCCAGGGGGTGGCGGTCCCCGAGGCTGCGGGGGGGGGCCGTGTTCCCCCCCCCTGCAAATATTTTATCAAAGCCCCGGGGAGTGGCAGTCCCGGGGCTGGGGGTCCCCCTGGGCCCCTGCAATTTTTGGCCCTCCCGGGGGCTAAATAATAACGAAGTGCGGCGGGATCCGCGGATCCTACGCGCATCTCGCCTAATTAATTTTTTTAAAAAAATGCTTTTTTGGGCCCTGGGGGTCCTTGTGGAACCCCCTAAGCAGGCCTAGGGGGTCAGGGTGTTTCTTCCCTGCCCCCTTTTCTTATTTTGCGCGTTAGTTTTTCTGTTTTCTTGTGCCTCGGTTACCGTATGTATATATATATATTTATTTATTTATTAGCCACATGGCCTGGTGTGTGGCCAACCCCTCGTGGACGGCTAACTTCTCACAGGCAAACACCCTACATGCCCCTCCACCCCACGTAAACTTTAAAAAAAAAAAAAAAATTCCACTGGACCACACGGGGGTTGCGCTGGTTCTCATCAGAGTACCACAGGATGTGGTGTTCCCAAAAATATATCATTGTTTTACTTTTTGCCCCAGGGGCTACTCAGGACCCTCTTCCAGATGGGCTTAGGGGTCAGTGTTTCCCTACCATCCCCCTTATAAGGCTTTTCTATTTTGGTTCAGAATTTTGGGACCGAGAGCCCTATAATGGCGGATGAAACATTTCTATTTATTTTGTGGCCAACCAATCAGAGCACTTGGTCCTTCTTTTGTCTTGAATTGAAAATGCCAGTGCTCTGGTTATTCATTAGAAGTCTGTGGTAACTCTGCAGTTCATTCTTAGGGAGTTCACTGACAGATTGATGCTTCTGTTGAAAGTACGTCAGAATATTTTACCAAAATGGATGAGGAAAATATTTGATAAATCACAGAAAATATGTCCACATTTTAACTTTCTATAGCACTTGCCATAATTTCTATCACAAAATGAACCCCTCAGTTTGTTTCTAAAGGAAATACTTTCAATTTTATAGCTTTGATTCCTTCAAGATGTCGTTCATGTATGCTACACTTTTGGTATTTATTCAAAATGTTAGCTTTCAAGTTGTTCATTAGAACACTGTGGTGAAGCTGAAGTAAAACACTGGGAAATCAACTGACAAGCTGCTGCTGGAATTACGTTTTACTAAGAATGCCACATTTTAATCTCAGGTGGCTGAAGAAGATAGTGTGAACATACAAAAAGTGTTCTATCATTTTAGCTTCCGAAGCACAATCCATAACCTCTATGAGAAAATAATGAAAGAAAGTAATTTTCTTTTAAGCATAGTTGATCAGAACCCAGCAGACGGTCAACATTTTTCATGTGGTAAAATAACCTGGTAACTCACCAGAATTCCAAAAATGAGTATAACACCACCAAAAAATGATTTATATGGTGACTAAAATCTGTTATCAGGCTCTATATGTGTTCCTTGGGGTCAGGGCCCTGGGACCCTTATATTTTTTTTCTATACATGTCCCTAAATGCTGTAATGGCTGCCACAATACATGGTTCATGTTATGGTCAGCCAATGATGACTAACTAGTCCCCTTCAAATAGGTCAATGAAAGCCTATCTGGACACAAAACGGTTCAGGTACCTAACCTTTTAACCCTTTCATGCCCAATCTGAGCCCTCTTTAGAGATTAATTTCTATAACAGCTGAACAGATGTACACCATCTCACAAAAAGCACGCCTTTTGAGTAAAGTTCTAACTTTTGTCAAATTTGGTGTAATTCCAGTCGGTCACTTTTTCTGAATCAGAAAAAATGTTTACTGTGGTAGTTAACGTGGGATATTGTACATTTTTTGGCCCCTGCGTTATTAATCAGCTTAAAACTTTCCATGAAGGAGCTGAGGTGGATGAAGTATTTTTGGGAAAGTTTGGTGCACTTTCATCAAACAGCGCCAATGTTATTAGTGAAACAAACACGCTCTTCTTTTTGAAAGTCTGACCTAATGACAGCCACTGTGTGATGTAAATAAATAAATATACAGACACACTTACACACACACACTGTCGAATTACTTATATATGTGGTTAACCACAGTGAACCTACACTTATATATCCCAACCTTGTCAATATTGTGCTTATCAATATTTTTGCTATGACATTATGGTAGCATGATATTAGAGACTCGATATTCTGATACCATACTAGCTGCAAATTCTTCTTTCGAGGAAGCAGTGATGAGACTGAAAAGTACCCTGCTTGGTGATGGATGTGCACCCTTGCCCTGAGTGTTCCAGCTGCTTCGATATCTGGATCTCTGGTACTGATTTTTGATCATGAGCAAACACGCATCATGCGTGTACTCCATGACCGAGGCCTCTCTCAAGATAGTGCGGTCTGCTTAGACATGGATGGGTGCACCAAGCGATACTCTTGTGAAGATAGAGGGCTACTGCCCTTACCTGGATTTAAGTGACATGAACGTGGTGGTTGCAGCATACCTGTTTTATGTTCAGTATAATCAGTAATGTGAACAGACCTTTTTTTTTATTTTGGGTCGAGCCTACCAGACAGCACAGCTGACTGGTTGAAAAAGACTTATTGTCAAACATCTATTGTCCACCCATTGCTTACCATTGTTGGCTTTATTGTCACTCATTTGCTTGTTTCTTATTCAATGGCTTGCCTTGGCCATCATGTATTTGTCCCTCCTGTGGAGCACAACCTCTTTACTTGTAATCTTAAACTGCTCACTTTAGGGAACTACATTTTAAGGTATCGCCTGACCAGAGTACATGTGCTGTCAGCGAAATCTATTAACAAAAAAAGCTTTAAAATGGGCTTAAAGCCTGCCTATTACTTACCACTGATAGGCTTCAGTGTCATTCTTGTTTCCTAGCTTTTGATTGGTCAGCGCCTCTGGCTCCTTCCTGCTTCCTTCTGGCTAGAGTTGTCATCTGACCACTCCTCTACCAGCAACATTGGTATTATAATGTGCCTCCCAAGGGGCGTGACAAAGGCCCCTGCCGGCCCGCGGAGCGGGTGGGCCCTGAGCTCCAGGTGCCCTCAAAGCACACTAACTGTACACTTACACTCACAGATGCGGCGCAGCCCGTGGCTTGAGCGTGCTGCTCCAGCAATCTTGGGGCTTGCAGCAGTCTGCTGGCAGCCTCACCCAACTGCTTGCTAGAATGTGTCATTATTGCGCTTTTCAATCCCGCGCGCAGCCTCTAACTATCAGCCTAACGTCATTGCTGGGGACGTCATATCCTGCTGTTGGAGCGCGGCCCATGCGGGGAGTTTGTTTGGCGAGCCTTAGGGCGGCTGGCTGCCTGGCTAGTTTGAGGAAATAATCATGGCACAGGTCACGGCGGTCTCAGCGCTGCCTGCTGCAGCTCGCACCTGCCCGGGCCGCTGGGGTGCTCCATCCTGTGCTGATACTGTGGACCTGCTGCGGTGTTGAAAGTAAGATGCTGCCATACTGGGCAGAGTATGGGCGGGAGTACTGCACACATGTCCGGGGATCTTCAAACATAAACCAACGCACATCTGTACGATGGTGTGTGAAGACAGAGCCAGAGATTGGGCAGAGTCTATGTTACTGTAGAAGACAGAGACATGGGAGAAGATGAACCCAGTGCGGGTCTCGTTTCTCGTGGTCTTCGTTCTTTAGCTTTAAAAAAGCTGACTTCACTCAGTCCAAACAGGGAGCGCTCTTCTGATTCTCGCCAGCCCTGCCAGAATTAAATCAAACGATCCAGGGCCTAAAGTAGGAAGCAGATTTCATTCATCGGTGAAAACATATTTATTATTATTTATAAGAAACGTCAGTGGTGCTGCCTTTTCCGTCTTTGCTGCTTTGGATTAAAGTCTGATGTTAAAAAAACTGGCTCCCAAAATAAGTGATGGTGCCACGCCTGTAACCGCCGGTACAAATTAAGGACCGGTTATCAGGAAATGCACAATCTCTTTCCGATAAATCACTGGTCTGACGGGCCGCCATTGTTTTTTATTCTCTTGACGTCACACCGCTAGACGCCAACATTATGACCTCCTCCTGTGTCTTTGCTGGGTTTTCATGGGTCTGGCCGTGTCGAGGAAAAGGTGGCATAGTGACTTAAGTTATTTACAAGAAAATGGTAACTAAGGCAAGTAGTGCAGGAACAGAAACCACATAAAAAGTTTGGATTGAGATTCAGAGGCCCTCAAGCTGACCCAAAGCCAGATCTCTGTCTTGAGAGGCCCCTTTCCTTTCACAGTTGTATTTAAAGTGCACTGCACATTGCTACTACTTCTGATTGCTTCATACAAGGTGGTGCGGAAGACGGGACCCGGGGGAGGAGGGAGAATAATAGAGTTTGGATGGGAAGGGAGCGACCCAAAGATCAAGGCATATAGGAAACAATGGAGAGGCTGGTACCATGGCAAATAACATAGTAAACATATTGGAAAAGCAGATGACATAGATATATTTGTAACAAACTGCTGTGATGCTTTGCCTACACCATGTTTGCAATGGCACTTACTGCAGTAGGCACTTTGTTGAAACACAGTGAGGGCAATTATGGTGTCTGGGCGCTTTGGTGCCACCGAAGGGTGGAGAGGGTAAAGTAGTTGCCTTCACGGGGTGCAGATGCAGCAATTAAGGCAAACTACACTGCAAGGACCAGAGGGGCTTACAGTTCCACAATTTAGCACAAAGGCAGCTCGCAATATCGGTGATTTTGCTGCAAGTCTCCTGCCTCAGTCACTTTCAGCAGCTGCACTTCCTCTATGTCTTGCACAGTGAGGGGTGTGGCTCTAAAAGTACCAAGGAGCGCCCCCAAAACCCCAGAGAATGCCTGCCTCCAGCACTCACAGCAACCTCCCCTGTTTCATTAAGTGTCAGGGTTCTTGCAGGAGGAGCACTCACACCAATTTACAGCATGAGTACTTGACTGTGCTTGCAAGAGTGGGCACAAGGGCGCTGCTCCAGGCACTTACACAACTTGTAGCACAAGATTCTCTACCAGTCAGTACTTCGCAGCACACTTCATCGGGAAGCTTGGGGCTACCTGCACTTGCAGCAGTGGCACTTAGAGCAGATTTCACCGCTGCATTTACAGTACTTTTGTGTCAGCCGAACACCTGTTGCATCAGGTGCCTCCTATGGTGCGTGGGCACCTGCAGCTGTCCTCTTACACTGTGTAGAGCCCCCACACCCCACCCAACACAACCCTTCAGGGGTCCTACATATGCACCATGGGAGCGTGCAAGCTGGATAACCTTGTAAAACAACACGTGTGGAGCGCGCTGAGTGAAACAATCCCAGATAACACGGTAACTCTGTACCGTTTGCGCTGGGATTAAGAGTGCCGATAGAGCGGTTTAAACATGAGAAGCGATAATTAGAGTCCGAATCAGCTGATGAGGATCCTGTATGTTCATCGTATAACCTGCATGGCCAGACCCATGCAATCACTCATTATGATCACGTCTGCCGAGGATCGTGTAAACAAACCTCCATGCACTTATTTTGACGTGCACTCACACACAAGACACTCTTTGTGTTTAAGTAGCGAGATTTATTTTTATTTGTTTAACATCCCTGTTTGTAAGAGGGTGACATTTCACATGCCATGCACATTCTGTCGGGTGGGGGGCACAGCTCATTTGTACGGCCATAAAGACCCCGTAAAAAAGCCCTGCACACCCTTCTCTTGGCCCTCCGTGACTCCCATGTGATATGCATATTAGTGATAACTAATTGGTGGACGATGGTAGGTGGTGATTCGGGCCGCTAGGGGGGGGCTCATTGTGCTTTGCAGGGGGGCCCCCTCAAATTTTGTTATGCTACTGGTGCCACCCAGTAGAAAAGTGAGCAAAATCATCTAAAGCTGGTATTTTTAGCCTTCATCTGTAATTACTTTAAACAAATATAAATAGAAAGCCCGTTTAAATGTGTTCTAGGGTTTAATTAATGTTCCCTGACTAATAATTCAAGGCAACAAAGGCAGAAAAGTAATGTAACAAATAAATATATACAATTTTGTTTGAAATTTTATTTAGTAGCGTGTCTGGGCTTTTGCAGACTCTTAAACCAACAAACTGGCAGTATTTTTCTCCTGGAAAGGTGGCAATGCTACTTCTGGTACTTCCAATGTTGGTCCCTGCTGTGGAGCATGGACCTAGTACAGGTTCCTGTCTGCATTCAGGGTCCTTTCACTGGTTTCATGCTCCTGCAGTTATTTTTTTAACTTTTGGACATACACTCTCAAAGAGTGAATGCCCGCATCTGTTTCATGCCCCTCCCTCATGTTGCTTCTTCTCCTGCCATCTTTCCTCTGTCACTTGTGTTGCTGTTCCCTCCCCCACACCTCCTTCGTATTGCTCCCTCTTCCTGCTGACCACCCTCCCCTCCTCTTTTTCGTGTTGTTTTTTTTTGCAGTTTTATATAGCGCAAACTTGACCTAAAGGTATTCAAGCACTCTACTTGAGCACCAGTTACATTGCACAATGGCCTGGTCATTTAGGCATGGGAGCTTAAGTTAGCTCCCCCTGCCCTCCTGCCCTTATGTTGTTGCTGCTCCCACATTCCTCCTCTGCACCTCCCCCCTGTCACTAACCCACCCCTGGTGCTTGGTTTAAAAAAAGAAAAAGTGCTATGACATGGTCAACAATGGCCGCGTGATAGCACTTTATTGTTTGACTTTAAGCCATGTTGCACAGCAGCCTATGGTGCTGTGCAACAGGTCTAAAAAAAAAATAGACAAAGCCAATAGATATTGCATACCCATTCCGCGCTGTATGATGCTTTCTCTCATGTGTGCTTTCACCATGCATCAGCTCCCTTACCCCCACGATTCTGCTGGATTTGTAGCGTGGATTAACGAAGGTGTGTTTTCTTTATAGCTGTTGCGATGCTATCAGTTTGTAGTGTTGTTCCACTTTATTTTTCATTATAAACGAAGAGACATTGTACTCAATATGTCCTGAAGGAGTGCACAATAAAGAGAAAAACACATTTGGAACATATTCCGAGACCGCCCTACCTACAGAGCAAGGCCATTACTCTTAGATTTTGTTTTTCAGGACCATTTGTGTGATATCGACGCCATCCTAAGGTACTGTACCACTGCAACTATTTATAGCTTTGACCACCACCAATATGGAACAGGAAGCCTAAGGAGACCAAGAGGCCACTCAGCCAGCCAATTGATTTGATTTTAAGACTATCCATCATCTATTTAATAATACTATTGGACTATAGTCGGAGGAAAGGAGTATTGTGTCTTAATCTGAGGGTGGCGACAAGCTTGAACTAAGGTCCTTCTGGCTTTATCTGTGTAGCTGTGGGATGTTCTGTACCTACTAGACCTGTAAAACCTAGATCTAGGATTATAAATGGGGAAGAGGAAATCTGTTGTTGGTGGAGGAGGGGAGGCACAGGTGAACTCCATCAAAGCCAAGCAGGCCCGTAAGAATGCTGGGAGTAATTGTGTTTTAGATCGCATTGACAATCTATTGGTGGTGTGCAAGGAAATTTTAGACCAGTCAAGGTATGTTCCAATTTGTAGCTCGGGTGATCTTTCATCGGGCTCTAATTTGAGGACACCAAAATGTATTCCCTCAATATTTAGGAAACCAAACACGCGGAGTAGCAAGGCGAGTCAATTAGTGACAACTGACGCTGATGCTGACGCTGAGTCAGTGAGTCTAGCCCCACTTGTAAGCCACAGAGGCCAAGGCCACTTGACACTGGACTTATCATCAGTAATAGGTTTATACCTCTCCAACAATTGAGTGACGACCAAGAGGGTAGAGAGGACATAGAGGGAGTCATGGGATGGGGGGAGAAATGGCAGAAGGGGCAAAAGAGGTGAAGCAGGAGGGGATGCGCTAACTAAAGGGCTATCCTTGATTGACTCTACTGTGACCAGGATTATAGAAGATATGAGGGCAGAAGTTGGATCTGCAATTGGAGAACTAACAGGACAGGTTACATTTTTATTAGCTAGAGGGGAGAGTGATATGCAAGCCTCGATCGTGATATCCACCCAACACGCCAATACAACTGACTTAGCATGGGTTGAGTCACACCCACTTTTGGTGCGACCTGCTACTGTAAATCCTAAGTGTAGCATCACTGAGGTGGCTTTACGTAAAGATCTAGGGGGGTGTAAGGGAGAGTACAGCCCAGTCACAAACAACTAGAGGCCCACTAGTGCAATGGAGCCCTCTTCCTAACTATGATCACCCCCAAGTTTCACCCAAGATCGCAATAACCCAGTTAATCCCCAAGTTTGGAGTGATAATGTCCCACACGCTCCCCCAGACGCATTAACATGACTAATGTGCCCAAAGTCCCTCCTCACTCAAGGTATGAAGGGGAAGATTCCCTCATAAATAAAACCATACACTGGATCCGTCATGTAAGGGGTTGCCGCTCAGTCATAAGGGAGGACATACTGCAAGACAGAAGGCTCAAATGCTCTAACAACCCTATGGATTGTATTGAATTCTGTTTGGCCGACAGGAAGATGGCCCATATTCTGATAGCTCTGCAAGCTAGATTTAGCCCTCACACATCCACACGCATTCTATTTAAGTACAGGTTGCCGCAATGCCCTTTACCATCTTTAGTCCATCCTTCAGTCCCCCACCTAGGCTTAGATTCTAATTTAGCGGCCAATGGTTGACTTCAATACTTAACAAAAGACACACAATTGATGGACGGAATGCAGAACCAATCAAAACATTCACCCCCAGTCAAGAGATCTGGGTTAAATCCATCATTCTTTTGCTCACCATGCCACCCCAGTTTAGACCTGGCCACATGCAAATCAGTCTTGGCCCTGTGCCTCAGGGGATCAGTCCAGCCCGAACTGCCAAGCCAGGTCCTCCCTGAACCGGAAACAAGCATCCTAGGACCGGTTTCGGGGTTTCACCACTCTTCAGCCAGGATAGCTTGAATCCAGTGGCACAGTGAGCCCGGGACCCACGTCTGGGCATACGTGGCGCACTTAGGGTGAGAAAGCAAAAGACACACAATTGATGGACGGAACGCAGAACCAATCAAAACATTCACCCCCAGTCAAGAGATCTGGGTTAAATCCATCATTCTTTTGCTCACCATGCCACCCCAGTTTAGACCTGGCCATAGGCAAATCAGTCTTGGCCCTGTGCCTCATGGGAACAGTCCAGCCCGAACTGCCAAGCCAGGTCCTCCCTGGACCGGATTAAGCATCCAAGGACAGGTTTCAGGGTTTCACCCCTCTTCAGCCAGGATAGCTTGAATCCAATGGCACCCCTCTTCAGCCAGGATAGCTTGAATCCAGTGGCACAGTGAGCCCGGGACCCACGTCTGGACATACCCGGCGCACTAAGGGCGAGAAAGCAAAATACACACAATTGTACTGGGGTGAATGTATGACATTGTTCTGCATTCTGTCCATCAACTGTTGTTTTTGCATTTGTCACCCCAAGTGGGACGGGTATGCTCCGACGTGAATCCCGTGCTCTCCATGCCACTGGAATCAAGCTATCCTGGCTGAAGAGGGGTGAAACCCCGAAACCGGTCCTAGGATGCTTGGTTCCGGTCCAGGGATGACCTGGCTTGGCAGTTCGGGCTGGACTGTTCCCATGAGGCACATGGTCAAGACTGATTTGCATATGGCTGGGTTCAAACTGGAATGGCATGGTGAGCAAAAAACGATGGATTTAGGCCCAGATCTCTGTACTGGGGTGAATGTAAGACATTGTTCTGCATTCTGTCCATCAACTGATTTTTTTGCATTTGTCTCCCCGAGTGGGACGGGTATGCTCAGACGTGAGTCCCATGCTCTCCATGCCACAGGAATCAAGCTATCCTTGCTGAAGAAGGTGAAACCCCGAAACCGGTCCTAGGATGCTTGGTTCCAGTCCAGGGAGGACCTGGCTTGCCGGTTCGGGCTGGACTGTTCCCATGAGGCACAGGGTCAAGACTGATTTGCATATGGCTGGGTTCAAACTGGAATGGCATGGTGAGCAAAAAAACGATGGATTTAGGCCCAGATCTCTGTACTGGGGTGGATGTATGACATTGTTCTGCATTCTGTCCATCAACTATTGTTTTTGGCATTTGTCACCCCGAGTGGGACGGGTATGCTCAGACGTGAGTCCCGTGCTCTCCATGCCACTGAAATCCAGCTATCCTGGCTGAAGAGAGGTGAAACCCTCAAACTGGTCCTAGGATGCTTGGTTCCAGTCCAGGGAGGACCTGGCTTGGCAGTTCGGGCTGGACTGTTCCCATGAGGTACAGGGTCAAGACTGATTTCCATATGACTGGAGTCAAACTGGAATGGCATGGTGAGCAAAAAAAACGATGGATTTAGGACCAGATCTCGGTACTGAGGTGAATGTATGACATTGTTCTGCATTCTGTCCATAAACTGTTGTTTTTGCATTTGACTTCAATACTTAGGCAACCACCACCACCCAAAGCCCCCATTGGATCATTGGTCCATCTTTCAGACACCCAGTCTTTTTATACAACCAGAAGCCAACCTGCTAGAGATCATTCTACAACACCCCTGCTTAATGGCGACTGGAATGCAAATGAGCTATCTCCTATTGAAGGATGGCTGTCGAGAGGACTATCATTTGTAAATCAAACACAGTCCGATGTGCAGCCATGAAATTCAGTAGATGAGTCACTAAGTAATTCTATTAATAGGCAGGAAGGGTCTTCCAACCTCCAATTAGTGTCTTGGTATGTGGCGAGGTAAGGTCAAAAATGACACTGTAGCATTGGATTGAATATATTGTAAACTTTGACATTTGTATACTCCAAGAGAGCTGGAGTACCCTACCCTGTTTACATTCCAGGGTATGTAACATTTTATCGACCAGCGTATTCTAGCAAACCTGGCTGGCCTGTGGGGTAGGTTGTTAATTTGGGTTAGAATTGCACTCCATTGCATAATCTGTGAGCCTCCGTCTAGTAGTCCTGACATTTTAGGCATTCAACTCAAAGAACAGAATGGTGTCACGCTTGACATCTATATTGTCTATGCTAGGGGAACCAGGGTGGGAAGGAGTTCAGCTACGATACATGAGCTGATAGGCCCACATCACCACCATTGATTGTAGCTGGTGATTTTAATGCTACTTTTGAACCACTGGAAAGGGAGGACGTCTGTGGAATAACGAAGGTGGATGAGTTGTGGCATGTTCCCCACATTGATATACCTCCCATTAAAAAATGGTCCTAGGTGGCACTCCAACTCAATGCTTTTGTATTGGAGGTTGGTTTAAGAGCTGCTAACGGTCGCACTAGATCAGACAAAATGGGTGCAAATACTTTCAATCAGACTAACAACATTTGTCGTACATATAATTTTTTGATTGACATAAGGTTATGGCCCAGTTTGCTCGTAGCTCTGGATGAAGGCAAGCTTGAATTAATTAAGTGACATTTATTGATTAGTACAGCAGAGGTCCAAAGTTTAACTAACAATTCAGGGGGGCTGATAGAGATTCTGGCCTGCCACTCTCGCCTCTTTGAGCAGTTGGCTAGATCTTTTATCGTACCAATGCGCAGATCCAATCCCGGAACTAAGCCAAGATCTCTTTGCTTGGTTTAATCAGGAATGTAGAGGCCTTAGACACCAACTATCTCAGGTGATTAGAATGAGGAATCTAGGCATAGTAAGGGAGTTGAGGAGATTCTATAAGTTGGCCCAGGTGAGGGCTAAAAGGGAGTGGGACGACAATCAATGGTGCCTAATCAGGGAGGCCTGTGCTAGGAAAGATTTGCAGAAGTTTTGGCTCCTAGTTACCAGGGGGGATGCCAATAGGCCATTACCTCAGTCCACTAATATTCTTATCAGAGCCTGGTATGACCACTTTTCCCTAACATATTCAAGGCCATGTGCACTTGCCCTACAAGATCCCACCCCTGAGTTCATCCATGTTACAGCTAAGGATTTTTTCCCTAAAAGTGATATTAAGTCCTGTGTCAATTCAATTGCAAGGGCAAAAGAGCCCGAACCAGATGGTATTCCGGGCAACCCATTTGCATATGACAGCAAGAACTTGGACTAGTGATATTTTGGCCCTATCTAATGCGATAGCAGAGGGTGCCCAAATACCTAATTCTTGGAAGAGAGCCGAGGTTATCCCTGTGTCCAAAAAAGGTGAAAGATCTTCACCTTGTAACTACAGACCTATCAGTCTTATGGACTGTGTCCAAAAGGTGTTCGTTCGTGCACCCCTTGGAAAGATTCAGGACTGGCTTAGCAAACATAATATTTTGATCCTCTTTCAAGCTGGTTTTAGACAAAAAACAAGCACCATTGATCAGGTGTTTTGTTTTTCTCTTTTGACTTGGAAGACTATGGTACTTGGCCGTGTGAGTCTTTACCTAGCCTTTATCGACCTAAAGACTGCCTTCGATCTTGTACCTAGGAACAAGCTCTGGCATGTCTTAAAAGAGATGGGTCTTCCTATGGAGATTTTATCACTAGTAATTCGCTTCCATGATGCACATTTTGCTAGAATTCGATGGGTTTGCCAAGGCCAGCTTATTGGTCCAATAAAAGTAAATAGGGGGGTACAACATGGTTGCGTATTGACGCCTACACTCTTTTCCTTTTATGTGAATGATGTTGTCCATATTCTCTCTGAGGCCCCTGCAGATGCTCCGACTCGGGGATAGGAGGGGGACAAAAGTGGTAACCTTACTGTTTGTAGATGATACGTTGCTTGTATCCAAAACTCCAGGAGGACTTCAGCTGCTTCTAAACCGCTTTAAAGCTTTTTGTGATTCTCGAGGATTAGAGGTTAATATTTTAAAGACGAAGCTTTTGTTGCTTAACCATCACAAATCTTTTAGAGGCAAACTAACCTTAGGAGGGGTGCCTTTGAAAAGAATGAGTAACTTTGATTATCTGGGTATCACTCTTTCGAAGATATGTCATGGAAGCCACACATAGCTAAGCAGACCCTGAAGCATAGACAATCAGTAGGGGTTCTGTTAAAAGAACATGGCACCTACTTCGGCATATTAGTGGCAGCTCAACTCCAGATTTATGATGCCAAAGCAGTAGGTTCAGCTCTTCATGAAGCTGAACTCTGGGGTTTTGAAGGGATGGATGCCCTCTTGAATTCAGAAAATAGGTTTTTTAGGGCCCCTAGTACGCCACTTCACTTGTTAAAGCTGGGTCTGGGTAGAGTTCCTATTACAGAAAGGGCTAAGCTACGCCCTTTACTGTTCTGGTTGCATTAAGCTCTACTCCCGAGTTGCTGCTGTATGCCATTGCTCTCATGGAAGTTAACGTACTTTACCATTTTAAGAAGATAGGCTGGTTCCGCAATGTGAAATCTCTCCTAACTGCAATAGGTTTAACGGGTTACTGGGATGTAAAGGATCCAGCATTACTTCCCAGTAAAGATCTGGTTAAGAAGCAGTACTGGGATTGGGTAGCGCGCGCTTCGTTTCCCAATCCTTCATGGGGCCGTTTAACTAAGGAGTTTATGGATTTTAAAATGAACAGCTCATATGAACAGTATTTAGATATTATCATGATATCTCATGACCGGAAACTTTATATGCAGTTTAGATTTAGTTCCCTGCCTCTGAACTCTTTCAAATGTTCCTGGCAGCAGCCTTTTGCGACCTCCCAGAATTGTCCCAATTGTGCTTTTGCAGTCGATTGCCCAGGTGTTTTTTGTCTGTTTGATCTACTCCCACCAGAGAGCAATTTGGCTCAAACCAATTTGCAAGCATCTGGGTACACGCAATTGTGGTGAAGCTCTTTGCATTCTTAGATCGGACTCCAGTCTGGCGATTGCTTGCTCAGTTGCAAAGTTTTTGGACCGTATGTGGGCTATTAGAAGGAATTTGTTGAAGGAGTGAGCCAGTTGTGCATTTTGTTTTTAACCCTTCGAGAAAAAAAATGATTATGCTATTTGCACATAACTTAATGATTAACATCAAAATGATCATCAGTGTAGTGCATTCTTAGATCAAGGGCACCTTAGTGGGCCATGTTGTCCATTTTGGAATATCATAGGTTTTTGTTGCCTTGGACCTAATTTGTGTACCAAAGATGTTATTAGTTGCAAAGAAAGTTTAGATCAAGGTTTGATTGATATATTTACTAGGCTATTAATGTATTTGCCGGTTATGAATTGTATTGTACTCGTACTTTTATGGTAGGTGATGCATAACATAGCTCTCTTCGCATGTGTGGTTTCTTTCCGGACCAGATAAATTGAAAGATTTCAGCTTGTAATTTGGCAAGCATTCCTTTTGGATGGGTGAGAGGTAGTGTTTGGAATAAATAGAGTACCTTGGGAAGTATAGTCATTTTGACCGCAGCGATTCGGCCTAACCAAGATATCTGAGGGTATTTCCAGTTGGTCACTTCTAACCTGCCAGTATAGGGTTTGATAGTTTATTGATGACGTCTGTTGGGGGGCAGGCGCCAGTTTAATTCCCAAGTAAGGGAGCGCAGCAGATTGCCATTGAATAGGGTACTGCGATTTTAAGTGTGACACTAATTCTTGGTGTATCGAGAGGCCTAACATCCGTGATTTTTCTACATTGACTCGAAAGCCTGAGACCCATTCAAACTCCTTCAGTTCCTCTAGAAGGGCTGGCAAAGTGAAGGCGGGTTTATCCACGGTGAGCAATATATCGTCTGCATACAGACTTATTTTGCGATGCTCCCCACAAAAGACGGCACCAGTAATGCGGGTATTGTCTCTTACACACTGAGCTAGGGGTTCCATACATAGAACAAATAAGAGAGGGGATAACGAACAAACTTGTTGAGTACCTCTACCTATCTCAAAGGGATCTGAGATATGGCCATTCACCCGCACTGATGCCATGGGGAGATAAGAACAATTCATAATTTGCGTCTTAAATTTTTTGCCTAGGCTAAAATGTGTTATAAAAACCACAATAAGGGGGCCTGAGGAGGTTTAATGGACCAGCAAGGGCAAACTCCCCAATCTATATGATATCTAACACACAAAGAGCCCTCGGGTCCGGGGTCACACCGGGCGAGTATATGAGTGGAAACAACTATGCTGGGAAGGGGGCGTCCCTTTTAAGGACGGTTTCCCTCACACACCAGAGGTGTCATGCTTCATCATCGGGATACCTCCTCGCGTCACAAACCTAGTCGTGGCGCGAGCTACAACCCCCTCGCTGTGAGGGAGGAGCTCAGGGATGTTTTCAAAGAGGGTGGGTATTCATAAAACCCAATGTGAGCGTAGTGTGTGGTGAAGGGAATGCAGTGCTATCTGAACAGTGATTAGAACTAGTTACGAGGTTAGCTAGACATAGTTTATTATTGCTACCTGATGCTAGGATTAAAAACAAGTAGTGGGTAGTGTAAATGCCGACATTAGAGGCAGTTGCACTAGAAAGTAATCGACATGTTTCAGCCTAGTGATTGTTACGACGTCTTGCTGTTGGGGGCAGAAGGTGTTGGATTTACAATCAAACACCTTCCCTGCTGTTGCACAAACTGGAGTAGGAATAGTAAATTATACTATTTCTAAGTCCAGCGCGCCCCCTACAGCAAGTCCTTGTAACGACTTCCGATGTAATCGTATGCGATGCAACAACGCGGTCATTGTAATGACCGCGTTGTAATGGCATGGATGTATTGCATGCGAACTAACGTCATATATTCATCCCAGGGACCACGGCCTACTCCTAAATGTTTTTTTTTAACATTTAGAAAGGGGACCTTTTCACGTTTGTAAATGAGCTACCACTTCCTGTGCAGTTGCAAGCCATTTATACATAATAACATAAGGAATCGCAAATTGTAAGGGACACCCTAAACATGCCCCTTCCAATTTGCGGTTTGGTATACACTCGAAAACCTATTTGTGGTTCATAACATGGTGCTGAATCACAATTTGGTCTTTGCACATACCAAAAGATATTTTGTTGTAGCAAAGCTCGGTGTTTGCAAGCACAAATTCGCATTGTACATGAGGCTCAAAGTTTGGAATAACAATTTATACTTTCAGAGCCCACCACGGGATGGCGGGATTCTGCACAGTGTGAACTAACAACGGAAACAATCAATACAAGAATGGTTACAGACAGTGGCGTAGCTAGCCTTATGGCCGCCCGTGACGATCCCTTCTTTTGCCGCCCGCGACAACCCCATTGAAGAGGGGTGGAGCTGGTGAGATTCGGCAGCGGTTGCTGCCCTGCGTCAGCCGAAATGTAGAGGGGGGAGATTACCGCATCTGAGACAGCAGGTAGGAGCAGGATGAGTCCGCCGCCCCCAAAACTCGTGCCACCTGTGGTGGACCGCCCCCCGTCCCCCCTAGATACGCCCCTGGTTACAGATAAGTAACATTTGTCTTACAGTCTGTGAAATCCTTCAAAGAGATACAGATGAAAGGAGTAGGTTACTTCATTGCAGAGAGGTGCATTTGTGGAGGAATGCCCCAGGGGATGAGTGAGGGCTCACTGAGGAGACATGCAATGTTCTGATACACTTTTACATTGTGTAGTAGAAAGCCTAGACTTTTAAGCACTTAGAAACGACATAAGTGTGGGCTGAAGCGGTGTCTACAAAAAGTTTTGTTTAGACAATCTGTGTAGCACGCAGAGACGCTTGGACTTATGGGAGTATACATCAACTCGGATCGATCAGTGTAACAGAACAAGCTTTATGCTTGAGGGAAGATAAAGAAATTGAGCACATATATGCACATGATAAATCGGCTCATATATGCTCACGATAAGAGGAAGAAGAATCAGCTTGGTTAGCATGCCAGATCTGTGAATTATGTAAGGGTGACATGAGGTGTTGGGCCTCCCTGGCACACAATGAACCAGCTTTCAATGCACGTACCTTTGTAGCTTGTGGAAGTGCTGAAAGCTTATTAAGCCAACCATATAGCTTTTAGAAAAAAAATGGTAGTTTAAGAGTCTGCGTGTTCATAGTCATTTTATCTCTTTGAAGCTTTGCTGCAGATGCACAAACTCTTCTTCTTTCCAGGCCAATTTATTAATCTGATGTCACACAAAAGAACACAGTATTGCCAAGGGTGTAGAGGCATGGCAGAGTGCATTTAGAGAAGCATGCCCTGAATAGCTATGCCTTGTGATTTCATCAGAATATTCGTTTTTAGCCAAGGATTACATAAAAGGACAAACAAAACGTTCCATCAGCAAAAAAACTGTGAAGATCGCTTTTCTCTACCAGGACTCTGCGAGTTTATAAATAAGACATCCCATGTGAATGGTGCCATTATAGAAGCTGGTGAATGAATGTACTTTGTTTGGCATACAAGTAAAATCAAACGTGATCATAGATGCATTTTCCCAGCGAGCTTTTGAAGAGTATGTGGCTTGTGTTTTGAATATTGATGTCGGTGCTTATGGCTCAGGTGTAGTGACAGCGCCTTCCCAGGACCTTGAGCCAGGAAGTGGGACAATATTAAATCATAGAAAAAATACACTCTGGCGGTGTGCCTGAAGTGTGTTGTAAATATGCGTTTGATCTGCACTCATCAGTTACATAAAATACGGTAATACTGTCAGAATTCAAACTTTTTTAAATGTATTAGATTTTATCAAGTTGTATCATGTACAAAATGACTCAAATAGTTAATGAATGCAACCATAAGAGAAAACAAGCAGATTAAAAGCACAATATCCTTAGAAAAAGTTAAAGAGAGCTTAGGTAACAGTACCACAGAACTACAACCAATCCACAATCTCAATGCATTGGGCCCACAGTATATCAGTTCTCAGGAACAGGAGCTGCAAGGACTGTGAGGTATGTGTCACCCTGGTCGATAGGCTTCGCTCTAATCGATCGGTCAGTTCAGCCAGGGATGGGGGGGGTTAACCACACATGGGTACCTACACTTTGGAGAGGCGTACTTACCATGTATCGGGAGATTGGGATGGGGTGCTATTGACTTCCACAGGGCTCGTGCGGAAGCAAGATAAGGGATAAAGAGGGGTTAAATGTCTACCAGGCGGGAACCCTGAGACAGTAGTTCCCAGTATTCTGTTAGTTGTTCTTGGCAGTAAGTCACATCATGCAGCCAGCTATTCACTCAGGGCAGCGTCCCCAGTGCATTGCGACCTGTTGCCGGGCCCAAAGTGATAAAATTGCGGTCAAGCGTCGGACCCCATCAGGAACGACTCTGACATATATCCCAAGAGAGCAATCAGCGGGGACCTATGTGGCCGGTGGTCAGTGATTGAGGCAATGGCATCATAGACAGCTCAGCTGCAGGCCACACCCAGGCCAAATGGAGGAAGGAAGCACCACCGTGTCTGCAACTGCAGCAGCGAGCATCATTCTAGCGCCCCATGCGGTGCAACTGAGCAGGGTTGTGATACATTTGGTGGAGAAATTTAATGTGGATTAAGCGCAGTTGGTAGTTGGGGGAGAGTGGTTATGTCAACTCACAGCAATATCGCCAATTTGCAGTAATGAGTGGGGGATCGAGTATGCCCTAGGGAGGCATATGGGCACCTTACATTGCATGACTTTGTACAGGTGGATCCATTTCCGCTGTGAAGGGTTGGTCAGAGTCCTATCCAGTGCATGACATGTAGGAGGCACAGCTGGGAATGTGTCATGCAGGGCACGAATCGCAGCTCTGAATCTAAAGTACATGACAATGTCTAGCGGAGTGTGCTGCGGCACTGCAACTATGTGCTGTGCTGTGAGAAATCGGACCTCTGGGTATAAATCACCCTGCGTAAGGAGGCACCTCTGGGTCAAATGGTGGAATACCTCCTCAACGTCCACCGCCGGAAGTTGCGGATGGCCATCGAGCAAAACTTAGGGGGGGGAGTAGGCGATGCTCAAGCGGGTCTGGAGTTGCATTCTATCCAATGCTCAAACCGTGCATGCAACAGTGTCTAGTTCGGCCCGGGGTGGTGGGCAGGCAAGTATGGTGCAGTGTTCAATGGGCATGCGGCCGTGGCGGAGACCTCGATGGCCAGATGGCGTTGGGTGCATTCCAAAGTGTGCCTATTGCGCTTGTGCACAATAACAATAACGTTCCATGCCAGGGACGCACAGTCCGCCTTGCTCGAAGGGAAGAGCTAGCGTTTCCTAGGAGACCCTTGGATGCTTGCCAGCAAAACAACACATTTATGCTATTCCTGAATGCTGACATGTAGATTATATTTGAGCATACGCAGGAGTACCTCCGTGTGCTATTGCCCACGATGCAGCTACATCATAGAATACCAATTAATGTCATTGCTATCTACTGCATACTCCAAAAACACATCATAGCGATACAGTCTTAACAGGAGCTTACGTGCATGCACCAGGTACATCCAGTGCGTAACCGGTTAGATCGTACCGGCAAATCACTTTTTAATAGGAAAAATACCTTAAATGATTGTAAAATGCACATATCGATCACTAGTGAATTTCAACAAAGCATATTTTTCCCAAAATATTCTAAACATAACTAAAATTTAAAACATCTAAAGAAACATCTGCCGCCCACTAATCTCAGTTAGCTTTAACCACCCAGGACCGTACATTAATACGCATTGTCAGTACACTTCCACGCATCCGTACACCAAATGAATAGTAGACACAATACTGATAGCAGGACAGAGCTGTCATTGATGAGGAGGGTCTGTGTGTCTGGGGATTGAGGGGGGGGCATATGAGGAGTCATCCGTGACAGACTAAGGGAAGCAGCATAAATCTACTCTATAGGCTCAGAGCCGTGCAACTTCCCATTGCTGGGTAGTGGGGGACTAGGTAAGGCAGTCGAGGATTGACTAACAGGGTGGCACCTGGTACTGTCGAATTATCAGTCTGGAAGGCGACTAGCAATTCCTCCCAATCATGTGCAATGGGACATTTACGAAGCCCAGCTATCTCCTCTCTATGCAGTGCTGCGCTTTCAGCCTGAGCCCACACTGTGAATGAACGCCTCCAGCTAGTTACCTCCGGGGGGACTGCATCTTTCCATTTCTTGGTTATGAGACGCTTTGCAGTGATGAGACCTAGGTCTCGAAATTTCGAAGTAACTCTATTTTTCTTAGATCTGACATACAGCCCCAAAAGGCATACCTCCCATGATAGTGGCATATCTGTGTTTGTCCGTGAAGCTAGGGTTGTAACTACCACACGCCAATAATGCTGAAGAGATGCACAAGTCCACAGCATGTGAAGCAAATCTGCATCCACATGCTGACAACGGGGACATGCGGAGGTGGTGATGTGGAAGTATCTATTAATCATGTCAGGCGAGAGATACGCCCTTTGTATAACGTATGTTTGAATGAGCTTGAACCTCGAATTTCTGGGTATGTTCCTAGTACTCTCCAATATAGCATCCCATTCCTTGTCCGTCCAAGGTCGGCCTCTGTCAGCCTCCCATCTGACTTTAAGCCGTGTCATTGGCTTCAGTCTGTGTGTGAGAAGCGCTTCTACCAGCCAGTGTACCATATGTGAAGCAGTCTGTCATGGATGTAAACGGAAAATTAAGTGATTTAGAACAGTTTATGTGGATACCAGTAACACCACCAAACTGGAGCACCTCATGGATCACTGGGGATATATTGTCTCATGGGTCACGCAAGTATAGGATGACATTGTCTCCGTACATGGAGAGTAGGACACTTCTAGTGTGGAAGGCAAGCCACCTGCCTGCATGGTGCTGTCTCAGGTGGGCCACCAAGGGTTTCATCGCGATGGTGAAAAGGATAGATGAGAAGCTGCAACCCTGTCTGGTGCCCCTGGTGATAGGAGTAACATTTATCATTGAGAGGGGGCAATAGGAGTCACAATGGTTGGAAGTTTTCCCAGGTTTCAGAATAGTGATGATCACCACCTCACCCAATGTGAGGGGCAAATGCCCCAGCCTTAGAGACTCATCATATACCACCACGAGGTGTTGAATCTGGGCATATTCTCTATAAGAAGCAGTTGTCAGGGCATACAGTCCAGGCGCTATATCTCTAGGCATGCTCTGTATCGCCTATGTCTTCGGCCAAGAACGGGACATTGATGTACTGCCGATGCACATGGTCGATCCAAAGAAGCTGAATAGAGTCCAACAATTAATCTAATCGTGCTGGGTCATATGTAATCTTGGAGGTGTAGACGTCAGTGTAAAAGGTCGTCATAGTGTGCTTAAGACCTTCTGGATCTGAGTGGGAAACCTGCTGGTCATCAAGCAGTTCGGTTATGTAGTTGCTAGCCCAGGCCAGCACCCACCTGCTCTGTCACCCTCCCATTACCACCGGACTGTGGCCTCTTTGCTAAGATAATGGCCTCCTGCTGTGCCTCCTTCTCATACTTGCCAAGCTTCCATTTGATGGGAGGCGAGAGTGCTCAGATCCCTCAGGAGGAAGAAGACAAACTTGAGGGATTGAATATCAGATTCAAGCTTTGTAAGATGCGTTTGGGTTGCCCTCAGCACCCCAGCCTGCTTGACAATACACATACGACAAATGTAAGCCTTAAAGGCCTCTCATAGTGTAGCAGCAAATGCCACAGATTGTGAATTAAAGTAAAAATATTCTACAATATTTGATATAACCTCGTCACAAAATGTCCTGTCGCAGAGAGCATTGTCAGGGACTTACCAAGTGAGGGAGGGAGCGCACTTGTCAGGGATTGTGAGTTCAAGAAAGACTAGGGTGTGATCTGAGAGTGTGCACGAGAGATGCACGATGGACCTCAGCCAGGGAGCCACATCCAGGGTCACCAGCCAGAGGCTGATTCGAGACCAGGTGTTATGTGTAGATCCTGTACAAGTTCTTTCGCAATCCAGGGGGTGGACGCGCAACCACAGGTCAATAAGCCCATAGTCATCCATTGTAAGGCTCAGTTGAGCAGCCACTGCAGGATTCGGCTGTCTTGTGTCGCTGGATATGGAACGTTAAAATCGCCTCCCCTCAAGACCTTGGCAGGCCCGCATTGGCTTTGCCAGAGGTCTGCAAAGAAAGCGGGCCTATCAATGTTCGGCCCATAGACAGTGACCAGCGTGAGAGGTCTGCTCATGAGTCTACCAATTTATAATATTGTATCTACCCTGCGTGTCGCACAGGCATGTGGTTCTGTGCCACTGTAGTCCTTTCCATATGAGAATGTCAACTCCGCGAGCATAATTAGAATATACTGCAGCATGTGTCTCTGCAAGCCAGCATGAAGGCGGGGATGAGACACACTGGTGAGGAGGATCTCTGCAAGAAGCAAACATCGGCGCAAGTAAGTGTGCACTTGGCAAGACTTGCGCTGATCATTCAATCCGCGTACGTTCTAGTTTGAACATCTAAGGTCAGTCATTGGCGTGAGAACGCTGGGTGTAGAGATTATGTGAAGGGCGCTGGAAGCTGCTTTGTTGTTAACCAGAACAGATATATGTTTTTTCAATCTGTTTTGTTTTTATCCTATGTATCAGTATGGGGAAACACTGTATGTTCATATCTGTGGTGTATATCTGGTTCCATAATGTGTTTTTAATTATGCAATTTTGTACTATGGAAAAAAGAAAGTAATTTTATGCTTTAATAAAATGACAACTATGCACACGCTTGAGACACAATGTTTATGACTTAAAGATCCTAGTATTGTCAGTCCATGAAGCATCACCCGCCACCCAAACAGTACTCAGTGTGGGGTGGGCAGCCACTCCAGCCAGTACCAAAGAACGTTGCCCCACAGCCCCAGGTGGCAGCTGGCAATAGTAGGCCAACCGCCTCAACTGCCCCGCCTGGCAGGGCAAGCCGTCTTGCCACCTCCGCCGGGGAGCAGCACCCCACATGGACAACACACAGGCCTTGGCTTGCTGCTGACATGCCCCAGGGGAGGGGCAATGAAGCATAGTCCAGCTGCAGTCCAGCCATCCCAGACGGTGAGCGGGTGGGCCCAAGACACAGCAGCTGGATCCCACAAGGCCACACCGCTGTAGGCAGGCTGTCCTGCCCAGGGGGTTGAGTCTCTAGTACCCCAGCATCAGGCATGGCCCCAAAGCCAGCTCCATCTCATCTCAGCTGACTTGGGGTGCCCTCCACAAGCGTGGCCGCCGAGTGTTTAAGGGCCATGAGCCCTCTGGAGTAGGATTGTAGTGGATTGTGGTTGGCCGGCAGAGCCAGGTTGGATAGCGGACATCTTGCTGCGATGCTCTCTCTTGCGCCCCCTGAACTCAACCTTTTAAACTAATAAAATAATTGACTCCTGAGTGCATTCCTCCCTTATTGGTCTTTGGTGAAGTACATCTCACTTCACATAATTAAAACAAACAAACAATTAGGAAACAGCACCTGTGAGTTTCTGGGGAAGTATATACTATCATAATAGATACCATTTAGTGCAAATTTCCACAACAATATTTGTTGACAACAATGTTAAATCATACGAAAATTACATTTCTTCATCAGTTAACTGGAGGACAACTGCAGTCTATCTAGCAAACCGTGCTTTGGAAGTACCATCAGAAGATTAAAATCACGCATTGTGAAACATAAGAGCAATAGAAAACAAAGACAACAATTACACCACAGCATACCAGAGGAATTGCAATTTAGAGCATACCCCAGAAAATCAGGAGTGGAGACTGGGAACTCTGTTTGAGGCAAAAGGAGACAAGCTGGATATAGTTGTAGACTTGAAATCTATACTGAACAAGGATTGTGACCTTTGTATTTTTATGTTCATTTTTAATGCTATAAGTATATCAATAGATATAGACTGAATGGTTGTAGGAAATCCTCATTTGCTGCGTCATCAACGCAGATTTTTTGCCTTTTTCTGGATTCTATAGTTGTGCTGGATTTAGAACTCCACCCCTGCTAACCAAAAGTAAAGTTCCTGTGCTCCCCCTTTTAACATTGTCAAAATGGCATACTCCTAATTGGTATATTACAGTGTCTAAAAGTCACTATTATATCGTACAAAATAAGCCTTGCTTTGAACAAGAATTGCCCAACACTCTTATATGCTTAAGTAATACCCTTTGTCTGAGGGTAGTGCAATCTTGAGGTTGGGGCCAACTGCACCTTTTCAAAATTCCAGGTTTACAGATTAGTGTAGAGTGCACCCACCCAACAATTCTGAGTCTGATAATAAGCCTGTGCAATCACATAAGGAATTCTTTTGTAAGTGAAATTTCACAAAATTGACTTTTTCTTTTTCATAAGGTTGCTTTTATGTTTTTTAAGTGTTCTCATAAGTTATATAACTTACTGAACAATGTTGATATCATGACTTATTCCACATTATGTATTCCAATGTTGGTTCATCGATATAATATGCAAGATGTGTTCTGATTGTATCACGTACATTCAGGATATGCCAACACCTGTTTCGCCCCCACATGTGGCTAGGAATTCCTGGGGCTTTTTCGAGGCTGTAATGTTAAGGGAATCATGAGTATATATTCTTCTGTCTTGTGATGTATCCACCTCCTTGCTTGAAAAGAATGTTATCTTAGTGATACCCTTTGTCCATATCCGTTTATTTAGTGAACGTATTAGAAGTGACAGTAAAGTCTAGTTTCAGTGTGCTGTTTAAGATTAATTTACTTTAGTTAAGAGAGGCACTGGTATACGAGTATTTAAAAACGTGTGTACCTTCCAAATAACGATGTAAACATTGTTCAATATTAGTGAAACTTATGAGAACTCTTTTGAGAACACCTATGAGAATACCTAAGAAGAATAACAGTGACCTTATGAAAAAAGAAAAGCCTAGTTTTGTCAAATTTTACTTGAAAAGAATTCCTTTTGTGATTGCACAGGATTATTAACAGATTTTGAATATGTGGGTGGGTACACTCTACACTCATCTGTGAACTTCAAAATATACCTTGAGTCTGAAATTTTAAATGCCACTAATGGACAGCACTATCTACTGTGCCATCAACTATAGCCTGAGTGCAAATATGGTTTCCAGCCTATCCTATGTCTACCATACTGCAACCTATCTAAATAAACTCCTTTAGACAGGTAAAAACCCTGTTTTTAAATATTAGGCACCCATATGTAGGGATTGTAAACAACAAGGCAGGGTGCATGGCATTTAAAAGTAGTACATCTAGAAATTTAAAGTTAATGTGTCCTTATAGTGACTAGCACTCAAAAGCTATTTTAACACTAAGAAGGCTGGCTGGCCCATAGAGAAATAGTGGGAAGCCAATATTAAATGCTAATGCTGTGTATTGGGAAAGTGACCAGCTACAAAAATAATCAAACTACTATTTTTAATAGTTATTAAAAATCAAATTCAACAGTGAAGTTGGTCTTTTAACAAATGTTAGGTTAATTAGTATGATCCACTGCCAAGTCTCAGCCTAAGCTCACATTTGAATATGTGTGAAAATGGTGTGAAATGTCTAACAGAGCAAACAATAGACTGACCTGAATGGGCATAGATGACTCCTCTAATCTCCACAGAATATTCAGGGTGTGGGCTGCGAGTCTTCTTTTGACAGCACAGTGTCAAATCCTGCTTGACAGGTCTGTTTAGCCAGCCCCATGTAACACCTGGGCACACTTGAAGGGGAGAAAATAGGATGCCAAGGCAAATCTTGTGTATCCACTATATGATTTCTGAAGGCCCATGCTTTTGTTCTACCAGACTTCTGTCTCTGGGTTGGTTGAGTGTACAGTGCTTGCCTCAAACTGGATTTCCATAGTATCTCCCCACACCCCCCCAGCCATCAGGGCCCACGTTGAGGTTAAGTGGGAACTAAGATTTTCCCCATCTCGAAAATGCCCACGTCTTGGCATGTTGGGTTTGTTTCCTGTAAAGCAGCCAGAAACTACTAAAACAGTGGATAAGATTTGACCATGGAACTTTTACCCCCATTGGTTTGGGCAGGCCCAGGAGTCACCCCATCATTCTAGCTGGTTCTAAGCATAAATTTGGCTCCCACTTAAGAACACTTTCTGGACCTGTGGAAGATCAGTAGAGGACTGAGGCTGCTGTCTGTGACCTGAGTGGATCCCTGAAGGATTGGACCGGCTCCCTTTTTTACCCAAGAAAACAAAGTGGACTCCAGGTGTCAGTTGGCTGACCTCCTGTGTGGCTACAGAGGGACAACAATCTGCAAGAGGCCTTTTCCTGGAACTACCCAGCTGACCAGTGGCAACAGATCCTGATTGTTTCTGTTGAACACCCTTTGAGTAACTAAGTCCCTCCCCTGAGGTTCTGGGTGGCGGGGTGGCTTTAACAGTGTACTCCTGGATGAATTGGAAGTTAAAAGACCAAGCCAGATGACAAAATCATTGACCAGGATGAACCTGGTTGGTGTATCCGACATTTGCTCCGTTTTGATAAGCCTCAAATGGCACCTAGCTACCAGTTTATTGTGACCATTGACTAACATTGTTGCCGTGTGCTTTTTGGCATTATTTCTATATAAGAGCCAGATGGGGTGCCCATGGACTTATTTAAGGAGGACCCTGGATTTGGGTCACCGGTACTTACTTCTGTCTTTAATATGGTTTGCAGCGAAGGAATATTACCTTCTTGGAGCCTATCAATCGTACCTATCTTTAAAATGGGCAATGCCAACGACCCTAGGTGCTACCGACCAATATCCCTGCTTGACTCCACCACTAAAATAATTAGTAGAGTGGTTTTAGATCGACTTTTACTGTGGAGATGAGAGAATAGCATCATATTGCGTGTTCAATATGTTTCCCAAAGGACCTAGGATATATTGAGCAGTGTTTAAAATTAAATCTCATCTTGGCCAAATATAAATATGCAAGGGGCATCCCAATCCATCTTGCATTTATGGACCTATTAAGCACCTTTGATTGCGTAAAAAGGTCGAAACTGTGGGAAATCCTTGAACTTATGGGTCTTGAGGCAGACCTGGTGTCTTTTCTTAGACTTCTACACCGAGATCTCATAGCCTCAGTAAGAATTGGGGAAAGCCGAGAGTATACTTCTCTATTTAAAGTCAATCGAGGAGTACCCCAAGGTTGCGTACTCGCCCCCATCCTCTTTTTATTATATAATAATGATTTGGAGAGGACACTAGATGTTGCTGGAGCAGATGTACCGCTTGTTGAAAATACAGCTGTGCCCGCCTTATTATGTGCGGATGACGCGGTGCTGCTTGCTTTAACGGCAAACCATATGAAGATATTACTCAGTAACCATGTGAAATTCATGAAGGGTCTTGACTTGGAAACAAATTACTCCAAAACGTTTGTTATGGTGTGCGGTCTTAGGAGCACAAAAAACTAGTACCCAAACGATTGAAGGGAAAACATTTGACAGGGTATCCTCTTTTCCGTATTTTGGCTTGGATTTCGATGATGCTTGCACATGGTCCATGTGTCTTAGAAGTAGAATAACCTGATTTTCTTGTGCGGTCTGCACCATTTACTCTCTTGCTGCTTGCATTGGTAGAAAGCCATTGGTCCCATTAATAGAAATGAATAAAAGAAAATACCTTGCAACCTTGACGTATGGCATGCGTGTATGGGGTTACAGGGATGTTGCTGCCATCCAAGTCGAGGGAAATAGATTTTGCATCCGCCTGTTGGGGGTTTCTCCCTCGAGGCCCCACTTTCCCCTACACCAAGAATTAGGCCGTGAGTATGTTCAGGACCTTATCGGTGCCGCCCCTGCAGCCCTTTGGTGTTCCCTTTGGTCAAATAAGGAAGCTGAGCTCAACTGTGCAGTTGTTAGAGATTGTCTTGCTTGCAACCATGGATTGAACATTCCATGGCTAAAGTATATATGAGGTACCACTTCGGCTCTGGGTTGGAAGTATCACCAAGAAGGACAAAAGCTGGTCCCAGGAATGCTTTTCTACTCACAAACAGGCCTCTAAGGAGGCTGTGGAAGTGGTGAAGCCGTCTGTAAGAGATTATTGTTTGGTTCAGATGACAGCCAGGATCACCCCATACCTATTATTTGTGCAGAACGTGTAGGAATGCAACTTACTGACTCGTATTAAGTTACGAATGATACGCTGGATGTTGTGGTTTCCCTTGGGGCAATACTCTCCAAATGATATTTGAATTTACCCGTGTGATGAGCAATCAAACCAGACCTTATTACACTTAGTTTTCTTTTGTAACTTTATCTCCCTTGCACCAGGAAATTTCTATTGCCTCTGTTGCGCAGACACAAATTTACTAAGTGCAAAACTGCTTTGCTCTTCTTACAGCAGCTAAATGGCCAAAATACCTGTTATTTGGTTGGCTGGTTTTTGAGAGGCATTTTACTTGTGAGAAAGGCAATGTTTTTTTTAAAATAGATGTTATTAATTGTATTCTTCGTTACATCAGCTTAGTACATAATCATAGGGCAAATTGTTTGGTTTCACATTAGTTTTCTCACATTTCACTTTGTTCCTTTGTTACATCAACAAGTCATATGTGTTCTCAAGTAATAATGCACTAATAACAAAAACAACCCCAGTTCCCCTTTCCCTCACCGCGAATCACCTATTGTTGGCTCTTCTTGAGTTAAGATGGGTGAAAAGTGTTAGCAGTTCTCTAGTCGTGTGTGTGCAGGGTGGGGTGGTTCCAGCGTGGTATGTTGGGCAATATTCGTGCGATAGTTGGTATTTCAGTGCATATTAATAATGATTGGCGTGTCCGCGTCAGGGGATTCCACCCTATGTGGTTTCTGACTCATCGTCTGGGGGCTCTGGTTCTGGATATTCTAGGTCGTGTACCAATGCCTCGCAATCCCTTGGTATTTCTATATTTCATAGCCCTCTTTTAGCCACCCGCATCATCACTCGACCCTCGCAGCTCGCCCACCTGAGGAACTCCCTGCGCCTGTTGCTATTCTAGGGCCCTCTCTCACTTTCCAATTTTTGGGTACTTCCCTCTTAGCCAACGTGTACGCCAGGTCACTGGAATCCGCTTGTAACCTTTACTTTGGCCGAATGTGGGAACCAACCCAGTAAGCAGCGTGCTGGAGTGTATGTTAGTTCTTTGTCTATGACCTCGCCCACTGGTTGTACCACTTGTGTCCAGAATTCTTGTGAGAAAGGCAATGTTATTCTGAACAATATATGCTCAGTTCTACTTGTACCTTATATCCTGGCTTTTGTGATTGTATTGTATTACATGATTTCACGTTTTTAGAACAGGTCTTTTTTTTATGGCTTTTGTAGCTGGTATGTATTCTATTTCTATTGATACATTTTAAAAATGTAAATTATTTGATTGGTTTTATAACAATCGTGTGTGTTTTAAATCATGTACGTCTTTTATGATCAGCCGGGAATTGATCGAATAAAGATTATTTGATGATATTTAAGACTTTAAAAATTCTTATCTCCTCTTCCCCATATTGAATTTCTAATTCGGTTTGAGATTTTTATTGTTTGGTATTTTGATTTTATTGCCGTTTTGGAGCTGCATAAATACTTGAATGTTCTGGGGCACACACATGACACTGCAAAACTATTAAAGTATCTTAGATAACTAGATCATTTATGGTGTTTTTCTCTGACAGCAGCAGAGATGGGAGGAAGGCAGTCATTAACCTACATGGGTTTTTAGGTCTTGCTTGATGATGCAACTGTCATCGACCTTGTAACTTACACCCATATTATTCTATAGTACTGTGCTTCTACACAAACATGTATTCATTCCTGATCTATTTGTCATGCTTCACATTACCATAAAACATTCTTTTAAAGTCAGGCCTATTGGCATTGCCCCACCGGCATCAGTGCTGAAAGTCAAGGTTGACAAATACCAAGGTTGTCTAGTCTTTATTTCACCTCGTGTCTCTTTTATTCACCAATATACTATCTCTATCCCTATATTACACTTTCTTAGGTTCCTTTTTACCCTGGCTCCTCCCTTTGACACAGCTTTTCCAACTTTTTCTTCCTCCTTCTTCCTCCCTTTCTGCTTTTCTGCTTTTGTTGGGTCAAAGTCCCTAAAAAAAGTGCTGGTGGGCTCCACCTGAAAACACTGGCTCAGACTAAGCACTAATAACTTCGATTATTCATTGCTACAATCTGAAAATGAGAAAATGTGTATGTGTTTTACTCTTGTGTATAATACAGCAACATAAAACTTACACTACCAATATTGTTCACTGCTGTTATGCATGTCTTTGCTCACCCACAATTGACTCTCTTAACGGCGACTGCTAATTGCTTTAGTTGTGATTTCCAAACTACATACAAAACAGGTCAATTATGTTTACCTGCTTTCACCTTAACTCATGTGGCACTAACCTAAAACTCAGACTGTAACCCACCCCGTTAGAGTTGTATATTTCAGATAAACTTGACTAACGCATTACTTCTTCTTCAGGATGTTCAGGCAACTTATTTGGCCAAACTTAAACCAAGGTCTCTGCTCTATTTGTATCCTAAAAAAGAGAGACCGCCAATCATGACAGACTGCTCAACTTAGTGGTTATCATTTTCTATGTATGCCAAAAATCATATACCTGGAATCTCTCTTAAGTGACTATAGATCAAGTATCTTTCCAAACATACAGATTCTGTTTATTGTCAATGTTTAACTATCCTTAACATTACGGCCATGCTCTATTTGATTATTGGTATGTCTTTTGAAGAAGATACTCACTAGTCACTACCATCATTCCAGGGAATGCTGTGTATAGTCTGAGTGATCTCATCAATACTCATTTTCCTACCCTTCTTTCTGACAACTTACAATCTAGGATTGTTACAGTGGTGGTTCATATGTTTTCTACTGTGCCTCGAAGATACACTATTCTAAATCTTTCTAATTGAGAAGATGTTTTTCAACAAGAACTGATCACACACACCATGTGAACATTTTACAAAGATGAGATCCTTGGGTATCACATTATGAGCCTAAACGCTACGAATCTCCATGCACACATACACAAGCCGAGTGTGTTTCACTGCCAACTGTTCAAATGGACTAGCAAGAAACGATGACTGAAGATGAGGACTGAGTGAACACAATTGCTAATGTTGTGCATGCCAGAAGGTGTGGATGCTGAGCAAGTGCTCAAATAGTTGGTGATACACACAACTGTACAGCAATACACACAGTGGGATGACTGAAGGTCGAAGGACCACAGTATTTCATACAAGATTCAACCATTTGTGAAGTGTCTGAATTGTCTTGTAAAGGGCACATTTTGATGAGTAATATTCATTGTGAACCACTAGTGGCTATTGCTAGTATACTTTTGGATGTTGTCAATTATGGACGTACACCTAGGCATAACATTAGCCATGCACAAACTCAAAGGAGATGTAGTATTTGTTCTCTGGCAAAAAAAAACATTTAACAAACCATAATATGACTACAGCTAAGAATAGTTTTGCAGCAGCTCATTGTGAATTGGTGCTCCACAATTATTACTGGAAGGCCAGAAATATGCCCTAGTGTTAATAGACTACTGATCCAAGCCGTCTGCAGACAGCCGTTTGTCACTTGCAGTGCCAAAATATTTTTCAGCCGCCTTAGCTGTTGACAGTAGGGTACATTACACATCAAAGGTCATGGCAGATTTCAGGTAAATTAGTTTTCTAGTTGCCCAGGCTTTATTGAAATAACACAACCTATCAAACCAGTCAAGGGTGATTGCAGTTTTGAAACTGTGAATCCCCTGGCTTCCTCGTCTCCAATTAGAAGCAACGGAAAGATGTCTGAATTTGGAAAGTTGGTTGTAAAGACTAAAGGCCAAAAGGACAGTAACTATGGATAGAGAAAATAAAATGTTTAATCATGAGAGAGAAAAGCAATGAACTGTGTAAATAAAGCTACGCTCTAAATTTGTCTTTCTTCCCCTCTCCCACAGGCAGTGTGTTATCCAACCGATGGCCGTGGGTCCTGATGGGAAACTGACCCCGATGAATGAAGTCATGCACAGAATGGCGGATCGGAGATCATCGTCATCCTCTGGTTCAGATATGAAATGAGCGCCCCCTAGGACCAACCAGCACTTTTAGAACTTGATGTGGCTGGATTGAACAAGTTGCTTACTTTTGGTAAGCCTCTTTCTGGTGGATACTTGGCCTACATCAGATTCCTCACCCTAGACTGCAAAATATACTCAGGAGGTTTAACGGCGATGCTCCTGCGCAGAGGTAGGTGGCCCTGTGCGGCTCCACAACAACTTTGTTCCACCCTGGAAGTGACGAACTGAGCCACATATAAGCGCCACACCTGCATGCTGATGTCAGTTTCTTTCTTGACTCTGTCCGTACCCTTGGATGTAGATCCCAGCAATAATCAGCAATATCAGTGTATAGATTCCTTGAGTGTGACCTTTTTGGTTCAGAAATGACAGTCCACAGCACATAAGGAGGTAAGGTAGTGAGGAATCTGTGGTTAGCTAGCATATCCTCTAGAAAGAGCGTTTCTATTGGTAAATAACTTGTTCTAACCACAGATTCCTCACCTTTTGAATAGATACTAAAGCGAAACCTTCTAAAGGAGGTGGGCCTTTGGAATGACGCCTGCAGGACGGAATGGGCAAAATGCCCTTCTTGTCGGAGATGACTGTCAAGGCAAAAGTGATTTGTGAATGTGTGTACAACCGCCCACGTCACAGCCAGACAGATGTCAAGTAAAGGCACTCCATGTGCCAGCAAGGTTATAGCAGTCCCGGACCTGGTGAAATGGGCCCTTAACCCCTCCAGAGGTTATACTTGGATAACAGTTAGCAAATCTTGACGCAGAGGACTATCCACGTTGATTAAGTCCTTTCCTGTACTTGTTTGTCTATTTTTGCCACAGAGAATCCCACATAGAGCTGATTGTCCACCTGATGGTTTTTGGTGCATTTGATGCAGAAGCTCTTTTAGAGTGCAGCTGAGTGAATAGAGCATCTTGTCTCCTCTTTTGAGGGGCGAGGTGGCGCAAATAACACTGGAAGAGTGATGGATTTCCGCACATGAAAAGCAGTAACCACCTTAGGAAAAAAGCTGTCAAAGTCCAAAGCACCACTCTGTCTGGGAAAAAGGTGGTATAAGGTGGCAGCACCAACAGCTTCTGTAGTTCACGAACATGATGAGTCATAGTCACCATAACCAGAAACACCATCTTCACAGTCTGGAAACAAAATGGGCAGCTGTGCATGGGCTTGAATCGCAAGCGCATGAAGAAAATGAGAACCAAATTGAAATCCACATGTGGAGGAAACATGAGTCAAACCTTTAGAAACTCTCATCACAGTGGGTGATTTGAACAGGGAGGGTTGGCCGAGTAAATGTAAAAAGGCCAAAAGAGCCAACAGACAACCTTTAATGGTGACTAATGCAAGTCCTTGCTGGGCCAAGATAAGACAAACAATAGGAAATCCTTCAGTTTAAATCAGTACTCTAGGTGCCACACCAGGCTGCAAACGTTTCCCAGCATTAGGTGTGTACACTTGGTAGAGGACGCTTAGCAGCAAGAATGACATCCACTACTTAGGGGGGGGGGGATATGGAATGCTATCAATTGCTGAAGCACAATCTCCATGCATGGATGTAGAACCCTGCCCTCCTGCTAGGACAGGTGATCCTTCCAAAGCGGTAGCCTGATCAGAGGATAGGTGCTCACGTCCAGAAGTTCTAGGACCATACTCTCCTTGCTTAATCTGGAGCCACTACGATGAATTGGGCTGGTCATTCCTGATCTTCAGGACCTTATGCAGAAGAAGTGCTCTCCATGCCACTGGAATCAAGCTATCCTGGCTGATGAGGGGTGAAACCCCGAAACCGGTCCTAGGAGGCTTGTTTCCAGTCCAGGGCGGACCTGGCCTGGCAGTTCGGGCTGGACTGTTCCCATAGGGCACAGGGTCAAGAGTGATTTGCATATGGCTGGGTCCAAACTGGAATGGCATGGTGAGCAAAAAAACGATGGATTTAGGCCCAGATCTCTGAACTGGGGTGAATGTATGACATTGTTCTGCATTATGTCCATCAATAGTTCTTTTTGCATTGGTGGAAAGGAGTACAGTAGTCCCGCGCCTCACTCTATATGGAATGCGTCTCCAAGAGAGAACATTCTTGGAAATGTCAGAATGCAAATGTTTTGACATTGCAGGTTCTCTTCAGTGGCAAAAAAATCTAGACTAGGTTCTCCCCATTGTTGGAAGATTCCCAATGCCACTTCGGAGTATAACTAACATTCATGATCCTTCAGGTGCCTCTTTGCTGAACACAAGCCCCAGTACCCAAACCCATCCTGCTTGATGCTGTGCTACTTGTCGGTGGTGTTGTCATTGAGAACCTGCACCAGCCTCCTTTTGATCGATGGTAGGAAGGCATTCAGCACCAGGCAAATTGCCTGCAACTCCAACAAGTTAACAGGTTGATGTGAAGACGAATCTCCACCAGAGACCAGAGTCCTCTGATCTCCACCTCTCCCAGATGACCTGTCAATTCCAATACTGGTGAATCTAGCATCGCCGTCAGCTGTGGGTGAGGCAGAGAGAGGAATCTGCTGACGGTCCATTTGTGGTTGAGCCGCCAATGCAGGTAATTTACAATCTCCTCAGAAACCTGTATGGAATCCAGTAGGTTCCCCTGGTGCTTGACCTACTGAGACTTAAGCTTCCACTGCAGAGCTTGCATATGCCACCTGGCATGAGCAACTGGCAGGATAGAGGATACCAAGAGGCCCAGAATCCACAGACCCACACTCATGAGACCCATGACCAGGGCTAAAACATCTGGATCATTGCCTGAATGTCCTGGACTCGTGTGGTGGAAGGAAGGCCTGAAACTGCACTGTATCCAGATGGCTCCAATTAAGGGAAGCCTCTGCCAAGGAGTCGGTGGGACTTTGGCATGTTGGTCATGAACCACAACAATGTTAGTAGGTTCGCTCTCATCTGGAGCTGGTCTTCGACTGCCTGTGGGGCCTTCGAGAGCCAGTCATTGAGGTTGGGGAAAACTGGAGTTTCCAACCTCCTGAGGATTGCTGCAACCACTGTGATCACTTTTGTGAACCCCTGAGTGAAGTTGGTGAGACTGAAGGGGAGCACAACAAATTGGCAATGCTCATGGCCCATCTTGAGCTGCAAATAGCATCTATGAGACTGCAGGATGGGTACATGATTATAAGCATCCTGCAGCTCAAAATCCACTATCCAGTGGCCTGGATCCTGGGGATACAGAACCTGGGCCAGTGTGAGCATTCTGAATTTGTTTGTCCCAAAAAGGCATTTAGAGGGCAGCGATCTAAAATAGGATGAAGGCCTTTGTTCTTCTTTGGCACAAGGAAATAATGGGTGTAACCGCCGGTCCCTGCTTCCCGGGCTGAGACACTCTCTATGGCTCCTTTCACCAAAAGGACTCGTTTTTTTGCTAACTGTGTCGGCACACCAATCTATCGCCGGGGTTGTAATCTATCAACCCCGGGGCAGCCAGACAATTTTTCGAATCAATTGGTCATGCTATAGCCCCTATTGCTGCCAAATACAAGCATTGCCTGGTACTTGGAGATTTTAATATCCATATGGATCAACCTGGAGAACCTGAGCCTTCGAGGTTGTGTGAATCACTGGGTATCTTCAACCTGGCCCCCTATGTCTTTTTGTCTACTCATGAAAAAGGCCACATCTTAGACCAGATATTTTCAACGGCCAGTATGGAAATGGAAGTGCCTCTCCCCATAAAATGGTCGGATCATTTTTGGCTTACTTTCAGAGTCCCTAACAAAATCTAGCAGGCCTCTAACATATTGCAGGCCCGTCTGAATAGTCTTAGGCCTTTTAATAAGTTCACGGCAGAGGCACTGGATAGTGCACTCAGTCTACACCCTATACCGTTCAATGGAATGTTGGAGAGCGATGTACTATCCTTGGAGAACTGGTTACAGCTCAGCTCGTTGGAGTTGGCCCCTCCGACGACCCGGGCAGCTAATGCCAGTAGGGCCTCAGCGCCATGGTTTATGGAGGCACTTCGGAAAAGTAAAAGCGCATGTAAATGTCTTGAGAGAATATGGCGGAAGAATTTTAATCCCTTGGACAAAGCCACTTATAAACAGGTCTTGAACGTTCATTACTCCAAGGACCGCGACGAAAAGAAACTCTTCCCATCCACCAAAGTTGAACAGGCGGGGAACAAAAAGTAAGGAATTGTTTAAAATTGTTAAAGACTTTACATCCCCGAATGCTATGAACAGCCCATTTATCCCGACCAGCGACTGGACTAACAGTTTAGCGCACTATTTCTTTGAGAAGATTAAAAACATCCAAGATTCTTTTAAGGAGCTGCCTCGGGTTGAGGTGCCAAATACAGCTTCTCCTCCCAGAGTTAACTGTACTTTAGGTGCGTCCCTCTTACAATTCCCGCCTATCCCACTAGTTAAATCTCTCGAGATAATGAAGGCTTTAAAATCCGGTTCCCCTGTGGACCCTTGTCCAGCGCGAGTACTGGCGTCAATCGCTGAAGTGATTAACCCAGCGGTGAACTGAGTTCTGAATTCCTCCTTGTCGGAGGGTATAATGCCTGAGAGCTGGAAACACGCTAGAATTCTCCCACTGTTAAAAAAACCTACAGCAGACCCTCTGATAGCATGCAACTATAGGCCAATTTCACTGCTGCCTTTCTTTTCCAAAGTTTTGGAGAAATATGTAAACATAGTTACTACGGAGTATATGGAGGCTAACATATTACATCCAAGTCAGTCAGGGTTCAGAGGAAACTTCAGTACTGAGATGGCCTTACTAGAAGTCTCTGAAACTATCAAAACTACTGTGGATAGTGGGAGCAATGCTGTACTGGTGCTATTAGACCTGTTTGCGGCCTTTGATACCATGCCCCATGACCAACTCCTGGAAAGACTTCAGGACGGTGGTATTGGTGGCACGGTTCTCAAATGGTACACTTCCTTTTTAAGCGGCCGCCAGCAAACTGTATGGTCCCCCCCCTTTCTTGGCCCCTATGATCCCCCATGAAAGTAGGAGTTCCCCAGGGCTCAATTCTAAGTCCGGCCCTGTTTAATATGTATATGGCCCCCCTTGCACTCTTAGCGGAGAAATACGGCACTAAAATTGTATCTTACGCTGATGACATGCAACTTCTGTTCACCAGCGAGAAGGGCACCATGTTCAGAGGCAGTGAGATAAACATCTGCCTAACGGATGTGTTTTCCTGGCTCACATTGAACCAATTAAAGTGTAATCCCGAAAAGTTGGAAATTATTTTTTGGGGTTCCAATTCGAGTGAGAAGTGGCGCCAGTGGTGGCCACTGAACATGTCCCCTCCGAAGTCCTCTGTTACCACAGTAAAAAACCTTGGGGTGAAGTTGGATTTGGACATGTCCATGAAGACCCAAATTCAAACTGTGGCCGGCACCTGCTTTGGGCTTTTACAAAAATGCTGAAGAACTTCCTCCCCTCTCAGTCCCCCTCAAAGTGCAGGCCCTGATTGCATCAAGGCTGGACTACGCAAACATTCTGTATCTAGGCTTACCGGAATATCTTTTAGGTCGCCTGCAGGTGATTCAGAACCTGGTGGCCAGAGCCATTCTGATGGTAAGACCCAGGGCTCACATGACCCCCCACTTAAAATCACTTCATTGGCTTCCAGTGCGCAAGAGGGTTCACTTTACCCTGGCCTTTAAGGCCCTACACAACTCAGGGGCCCTTTACAATAGGAAAAGGATCCAGCACTACGCCCCTCAACAAACGTTAAGGTCCTCGATGCAGTTTCTGGTGACCATTCCTAGGTTCTCCCATTCTCGCATGGGTGGCATCCCGCTTGTGGAACGGACCACCACCTTCTCTTAGACAGACATATGACTTAGGTGTGTTCAGGAGGAAATTAAAAACCTGGCTATTTCAATGGTATTACTAGCTAGCTGCTGTGAGCTCACTCTGCCTGTTTTAACGGTCTTTAGCGCCGGGACACTCCGGAAGCAGGCTGGACAAGTGTTCATCTGAAAGGTGTTTGGATGTATGAGGGAGATGTGGGTTGAAAATAAATTGTAGGGCATAGCCTCTCTTGGAGATTTGGAGGACTCACCTGAGGGATGTTATATTTTGCCAGCCATGGAGGAAATATTCGATCCTACATCCCACAGTGTGGCCGCTTGCTGCTAAGGGCAAACGAAAGCGGTTTGGTGGCAGATGCCTCAGTGACAGGGGAATGTCTGTCCCTGGTGACCTAGACATTCCATGCTGGATCCCCGTCCTGACCCCGAAAGGACTAGGCTGCCTGATGTGGGGGTGGTGGTCTTTGTGTGGGTGGCTTGCCAGGCCACAGGAGTTGCTTTGAAAGGATCAAAACTGATGAGCAAACTGTCTCCCAGGGGTAGACGGGCCTAGGGAACGCAATGTCACACTGCTTTCTGTAAATTTGGGGTCTTCAAACTGGGGGGTGCGCTCCCCTAGGCAGGCTTTAAGTGATATCAGGGGGTGCACCAGGCTCTGGCCAAAAGAAGCATTATGCTGATAAAAGCACTTTGTTTTCCGTGAAAAAAAATTAGCAGCTGTAAGTCACTCTTTAACCCCTTCCCCGCTCATGACGGAACCACTCCGTCATGAGCCACGGTTGCGCTGTGCTCATGACGGAGTGGCTCCGTCATGCTGCGGCCGTTGGCAGCCGCTCCGCCCACGCGGCGCTAATTCCCCGCCTGTGCGGGCGATTAGCGCAGTGGGCGGAGACGTGACGGAACCACTCCGTCATGAGCACAGCTCAACCGTGACTCGTGACGGAGTGGTTCCGTCACGAGCACAGCGGACCCGCAACTGCCCCCAAACCCCCCCAGCGCCGCGGCGGAATTCCTGCCGCGGCAAAGGGGTTGATGGGCTATCAGTAACATCTTTTGACATTTATATCCTGGCTGGGAGAAGGTGTCTAAAGGGAAGGGACTCCAAATATTCATCATACCACCACCCCCATTTCAAATATTCACACTGTGGATACTTTTATATGTTAGTGAGGCCTGCCTGAACAGAACAGTATGTTTGGCAATCATGTATTTTATTGCATTTTTAAAATATTAACATAACTGAACTGCAATGTTTGAATAAGTCTACACATATTTAAACATTGCCAGTTTATTGAAATTTATTTTTTGGGGGGTGTGGTCCTGATGATTTTTTTCTACCTAAAAAGGTTTGAAGACCACTGCTTTAAAGTGTTCCAACACTAAATCAGCATTTTCACCAGGACACATTAAATGACATGCCCAAAAATGGGGCTTGCACATCTGCAGAGAAGTCCGTGGATCACATTCAAGTCACTCTAGTGCTGAGTGCTCTGCACAAGCAGTCAGTGGTGCCCACTCCACGGGTCGAAATCTGGTTAGCTGCTTACTGGGCATTTTGGATGGTTTGAGCCAGATTGGCAAGGCATTCTTTTGTCTGGGACTGCAGGCAAGATATCACCAACCATGTCCCACAAGGCATGGGCTTACCTCACCAGCAAGCAGCTGGCACTGACTGAATGGATAGCTAAACTGGTTGAAGAACATGCCCCCTTCCCAAAGTTCTTAAGCTGTTTTTATTGTCGGTCCGGATTAGCCATGGGAAAAGAGTTGGGGTTCACCCTACTAGTGGAAGCTTGAACCACCAAACTCTCTGTTGTAGGGGAATGTATGACGTTACAACGCATACATTTACAACGCAGTTTTTACATCGCAACATCCTTTACCTCGCATATATTTACATCACATACCACTACAGCACATTTTTTTAAACTACATTTACAATGCATTGCATTACATCGCATTATACCTTTACAACGCATACCATTACATTGCATTTAAGGTAAGTGTTGGATAGTGTAGGGGTAAAAATGACTTTTTAACTCCAGGGGGTGCAACAGGAGGGTAAGTGTCGGATAGTGTAATGGTAAAAATCACTATTCTAACTCCAGGGGGTGCAACAGTAGGGTAAGTTTTGGATAGTGTAGGGGTAAAAATTACTATTCTAACTCCAGGGGGTGTAACTGTAGGGTAAGTGTTGAATTGTGTAGGGGTACTATGCATTGTAATGGTATGCGTTGTAATGACATGCAATGTAAGGGCTGCGTTGTAGTGACATGCGTTGTAGTGTAATGCATTGTAGTGACATGCAATGTAATGGATGCGTTGTAGTGACATGCGTTGTAAAGGATTTTGCCATGTAATGACTGCATTGTAAATGTAGTGTTGTGTAATGACTGCGTTGTAAAGGTTGTTCCCCGTTGTAGGGTGCTGTGTGAAAAAAAGCAGGGTTGCCTGCCGCAGGCCTGCAGTGTGTGGCAATCTGCTTACCCACCTGAACATAGGAATATGTCTTAGACCAGGTGCCCATGAGGGTGTCTGTAAGGGCCTCATTAAATGGGAGTAAAGGCACTGATGATGTTTGCCTAGGATGTACAGGTTGTAAAACCTCTATGAGAACAATGGTTTCGGCCTCCATAGTAGGCAACTACAATTTTAAATCCTCCACCTTAACTGAAAGGCTGTCAAGCACCGGGGTGTGGCCCTAGGATAAATATATTCTACCTGAATCTGAATGGAATGGGTCTGGGTGTGTCAATACGCCATTGAGAGGCTCCCTCAGCTGACACTGACATTCAGCTCAGAGTCAAAGAGAATGATAGGAATGGGATCTTTGTTAGTGTCGATGTTGCAGGGACCAGCGTGGATCTTGATGCCAGATTGGAAGTAGGCTCCAGCATCAGAGCGAAACCAGAGATGGGCATTAGAAAAACAATTGGCACTAAGGGAAGACCTGCCCGCAGTATCCCAACTGAAGGCCAGTGCGGATTCGTGTGGCCAGAAGGCACACCAGAAGGATGACAAAAATTCACAACACTGGATCACAAAAAGTCTTAATTTGTGGCGATGACGCTCACCGTCCCGGAAACTCGGGGTGTATCAGGGTCAGTTTTGGAATTGGCTCTTCAGCAGGGGACACAGAGTAAGACTGCAGAGCACCCTGACATCCCTGCGACTTATAGGGTTGAGATTGACAGGACTGGGACAACTCTTGCTTGGTCTTTTTGGGATTCCCTTTGGACTTTGACTTACCGGAAGACTTGGACCTCGGTGATGATCTGTTATAGGAACATGCTCGAGAACTGGAACAGATCCGTGCCCTTGAATTTGAGTGGGGCTTCCAAGGTTTCTTTCGGTGTTCGGCAATGTAAAGCTTGGCTTTGTGTTTCTGGATCGCCTTTGGTTTCAGAAAGGGCATACTCGTTTCAAGACTTGGAGCCATGCACGGAACCCACACACAAGAGCAGACACTGTGGGGATCTTTACAGACATCTGTTTGTGACAGCCATTACAAGGCTTAAACTGTGTAGTTTTAGAAGGGGATCTAGGGCACACTTGAAAAAATAAATTTCGAAGAAACAATATTGTCAAAACATGAGGAAAATGTACCAGATCAGCATACGAAGGAACAGAAAGAAAACAATTGACATCAGCACTCAGGTGTGCTTATGTGCAGCTCTGTTTGTCACTTCTGGGGTGAAACAAAGTTGGAACCAAGAAACACAATGCTTCCTACCGGCGTGTGGGAGCTTTATTATTAAATCCTTTGGATCCAGTCTGGCACCTGGGGATATTCTAAAGATGAGAAATTTGCAGTTAGCAGTATCCATAAGAAAACAAGAAAGCTAAGCACCCAACTGCATGGAGGCCCTCAGGCCTATTATGTCTCTCAGCTGTACACTATGGAGCCTGAAGAATTGTCCCTGCCTAACTTCTTCTGTGCCCCTCCCTCAGCCACTACTGGGAAGGATTTTTCTCACCTCAGCTCTTCTGTGCCTGTCCCTTTGGATCTGCCATTAAAAACCTGAAAACCCCTCATCCGCTCCCTATAATTAACTGGGATTCCATTCTTGGTTGTCCAGAACTCAAAGAAAACCCCTGTAGTTCCTAACCCTCACTAAGATGACCCTGCTCTGTGTGTGACCTATCACTTCAATATCAGTTTGATATTTTAAGCAGAGTCATACTGATCTGATGAGCATACATTTGATAAGAGAAAATTAAGAGACATTTAAACATATACCTGAAAAAGCCACAAAGTAAAACTGAAAACTGTACTACTGTATCTGCGCAAAAATGTTTTTTAAAAAAGATCCATGGTGCACATCTAGAAACGAATAAAAGGCAATTTGTAAAGTGCTGCAGTGACTCAGATTAGGCATTTTGGCAATGAAGGTATTCAAAAGGAAGCCAGTTATCTATTGTTTAGATCATGAAAAAGTATGACCATAATGACTGTGTACCAGTCCATATATATCATCCTCCCCTGGTTTCTTAGGCAAGCGACTTAAGTTAATGTAAAGATTTACTTGGTTCAGAGTCAGGTCTTAGGCTCCCTTGCCCTCTTGCATTTCTTCCTATTTAAGTGATTATTATAAATAGCCCCCTAGGAGTTATAGGTTGTCCCTGTCCTATTCATAGAAAACCCTGCTAAAACCAGCTCTCTTGCACTGAATGAAAACTCCTTTCTACTCCTTAACATTCACTCAGAAGGCCATCCTCTGCTCTCCAGCTCTCACTAAGCATGCATGCTCTGTAACATTTCACTTGCATTCTGCCTTTTGTCCCCAGTATACCCTCAGGCTATGTATTGATTTGCGGCATACACTTAGCATCTGTCACATTCTGTCTTGTATTTACTGAGAACCCGTTTTGTTTTTTCCACCACTAACAGAAATTCTTTGCTCTCCAGTGCTCTTTAAAACCCCTCCCCTACTTTCTGGGTACGCCCAAAAAACCCTCCTCTTCAGACCTAGACTGAGATTATAGCCTTTGCTCCAAGCGCTCACTCAGAGCCTATTTTGTGGTCCTCGGCCTCTCCGACCTTTCTTCATCTGTGGTTCATGACTCGTTGAGAAGAGCGATGAAGGAACATGATCTAACAGTGTATGTGTAACAAGCTGCCATTTACTGTCATCTCTAGCCACAAATATCTCTCTCACTGATTCTTTCAAGTACTGTCTGCAACGACCTGGTGGTCACGATACAGATACAGTCTGCTACAAAGCATCTCTCCGACTCTGAGGCATCAGTAATTCTCAAGCCGAATTGCAGCAATTCAAAAACAGTCTCCCCTTTCACAGTTCCATCAAACAGCAGAACTTTGGGCTAATTGCGATGCACGGTGAATCATAATTAGAAAATCACATTTCCTAATGTACAAAAATGTACAAGTGGGTAATAGAAATTGCTAATGGGGTCGCAATAGACCTATTTCATGAATATTCATGAGGTAGGTCGTAATTTGCGACCCGTTAGGAATTACAGCCATCACAGGGGAGGTGGTCTGCTGCGGTCAGCTGACCACCATGTTTGCGATGGCTATTTAATAAAGCAATCTTTTTTTTAAAATGCAACCGTTTATCTTAAAGGAAAGTGAGATGCGTTTCAAAAAATAAAATGAAACGTTTAAGTTTAATTTTCTAAGAGCAGGCAGTGGCTCTGCATTTGCGAATGGTGACCACCACCTTTGAGGTGTCTGTAAATAATGAATGTTTTGCTGTGGTAATTTGGTTGCAAAACATTCATACATAGCACTGCAATTTAGTATTTGGAACGGACGCTTTATACACGGACCTTCCAAATACTGAATCGCTAAACACAAATTACCATTCAGTAATATGTTACGGAGTAGCAATTTGCTCTGTACATATGTAAAAGTATTTTTGCAGCCAGAAACGACCCGCGAAAAGGGCCATTTCCGACCGCAAAAATGTTTATGTACATATGGTCCCAGGCTCCAAAGTCTGCCATCAACCCTTACCGTCATACAAAACCTTCACCACGAATATTCAGAAACTTCAGCTGTGCACAACAGAGTCAAGGGAAGGAAGGGCAGTTTTGAAGAGACTGCAAGGTGGCTGTCTCATGTGAACTTTATGAATCCCTCCACCCCATTTTAAGCATTTGAGAGAGACTCCCACTCCTGCACCGTCCTATTTTATAGTACACACCCGCTAAAGTACATCCATTGAATGATCCCGACTTCTTTTCAAGAGCCGTGCCGACAGATTATCGCTGTAGTACCACGATGTATCCCACCCACTCAGAGAGCATGGCCCTTACAAGCCATCACAAATCCCCTGTCTAAAAGACATTTAGGGACACGATCTGCGTGAAATTTGTTCTCAGATGTTTAAATGTTTTATTGTTTTCTACTGTTTTACTGTATTCTAATGAAGTCAGAGAAAAAATAAAATATGTGCACAAAACAAAAAACGCAAAGCTAATTGATGCTGAATATTATTTATTTGTACAAATGCCTGGGATTCCAGTCTGTATGGGTGATTGTGGGATTATTTGGGTCTATAATGGAACTGAAGTGAGGGCCAATTTGATGGTTTGAAAACTGAATTCTTGAACTAAGTTGCTCTTCGGCTGATGCCCGAAGCCCTCAACACAACACCCATTGGCCATAGTGCACTCACTGAATGTCTTTCTTTTTAATGAGTACACAAAAATAAAAATGTTATACTAACTTTCTGTAAATAATTGGAGTATTCCTCTTCTGTGGATATGCTGTCTTGCACTCTATGAGGTATTGAAGATGTCTTGCATTCAATGAAACCATCAGAATGCAGCCTTGATCTTTCATGGATTCACATTCTCGAATCTTTACCCGTCATTGAGGTGAAAGCCTTTGGTAACATACAACAGCTAGCTGCACAGGACAGTAATTAGTACAGAGAGATTAGCATACAATTAGAAATTTAGTAGCACATCCACCATAACCAAAATGATCCATGCTTTAGCTAATGAGGTGGAAATGCTCTGAACTCTACTTGCCCTAGAGGCCACCCTACCATAGATTTCTACCTCGCTTCATATGTGGAGGGAGTTTAGTTGGTTCTCTGCTCTGTTTTTCCTGACTTTGTTGTACTTCTACATCAGAAGCTTCCCGGATCCACCCAACTCCTTTGGCAGCTTTTTGCTTTGAAATTGTTGCCTCTGAAGATTGGATCAGGTGCTACTTGTTCGACTATGTCAGAAACCCCCCAAAAAACTATGTCCTGGAGATAAGGGTTTATGGCAAAAAAAGTTTACATCTGGAGGACCCCCATGAAAGCTGTATATGTTGAGTACCCTCAGCCCAGGAGTGCACATTTAGTATACAATACACACTCAAGACCCTTCAATACAGAGAAAGCAGGGTATTCTACAGCCTGAAGAAAAAGAAAGCCCTTTTCTCAGATGAGGAATGTAATTGCAGTGCTTCTCTGTCATCCTTGAAAAAGGGTACCTAAACGTCAATGGTATGCTGCCTTTTAAAACATCTTCAACAAATGATCTAGGTCCAAAGAAGGCACCTGAAAACATTCCCAGAAAGGCAGAAAATAAAAACCCCATGAGGTAAGCTTTCCCTGAGAAGCTATCCGGCCTACAATTCTGCCGATTTAACTAATATTGATAATTCTTTCATTAGTGTCAACCTCCTCTCTGGATACCTCTTCCACAAATAAATCTACACTCTTCCCTTTGACAGAGAAAGTTCTTTTCATTATCAAAGCCTCTAATATCAGGAAATCCGTCATCAATGAAGACTATACCAATGGCCTTGCCATGCTCTCTTATTGACCACTATCTCTTCATTGACTTCTACCTCGAATGCTCCATCAATGACATCCTTGTCGATGACCGTCCAGCTGACCATCCCAATGAGGAAATTCTCTTTAGTTACCATGCTGTCAGCGACTATCCTGTCAACAAAGTCCTCGACAACACAAAAATCATTCCCAATCACTTGCCCCCAAAGTGATTTAAAAAAACACCAACAGTACTACTGCCATCACACACAGCCCCTAGCTAAGTATTTCCAGCTCTACCTGCAAAGTTCTTGAAAATTGATAAAGAAGGGGGGTCATGAGGATTTTGAAGACACCAGTGCCTTTGTACCAGCATGTGGCTGGCCTCAATCAAATGTAAAATGCAAAGATGACCATGATGGCCCAAATCAGTTTGCTTTTTACAGTCTCCAAGGCCAAGTACCCTCAAGCCATTGGGAAAAGATGATCGTGTTTGGCAATATCACCACCCACACTACCATATACATATTACATCCACTACTACAAGGAGGATCGATATGACCAGGGTAGAAACCATGAGTCATCTATGATGCAAGGTTCTGTTGACTTAATATGCTTCTTACAGCCCCTGAAGATGGACTATTATGCAAAGTTTTTAGCTTCCACTGTCACCTACTGTGTCACTAATCTACTATAGCTGAAAATACCACAACAGCTGCTACCTCAATTGGCAACCCCTCCACCTCGCCTCCTGCCCTCGAAACCAGATCTGATGCTGAAGGGGAAGCAGATGGTGAGGAGGAAACAGGGGAGGTCTTTATTATTACCCTTGCCAGTGACTGACAGGAATGGGATAACTATGTGACACATCCTCCATAACAAGTTGAGCCTCCAGCACTTGAGCCTGTGTCTAACAACATAGTGAATTTTCACACCCTCAGTGGGAGAGCATCTAAAGGATTCGCCTTTCCTTGGCAATAAAACAGGAAGACTGTCTCAAGATTATCCTACAAAGACATTCAAGGTCCTCCCCAAGGTGGTTCATATCTGGTAGTAAGGGAAAAATAGTTAGCGCAGACACCAGCATCTGTACTGACTGCAGTGCCCCATATCGAGAAAAACTACAGGGCCCCAGAAAGCACTGCTGCTTGTTTGAATGGTCATTCCAAGGCGGATTCTGTGGTAGTCCAGGCAGCACTTTCACACCACTGCAATCCAACTTATGCATGCACTGCTCCACCGGAAGAAATGGAGAACATATTAATGTCTTCGTTAGCAAGCACTTCTGTGCAGCAATTTGCCTGCTAAAAGTAAGGCGGTATGACTGAAAAATATGTAAAATGACATAGCTCTCTATTTCCGTGCAGAAAAAAGAGGATACCAGAGCAAACCTGTATTAGGAAGAAGAGCCCCCTCTGCCAATATTGATGCTTTGATGGGTGTGTCTGTTGCCAGATTCTTCCAACTTGCTCTTTGATGCCAGGGCTGCCTCTGTTGTATAGGTTTTGCCTTGAGGTTCAGAGCTGCATTCTCGCCATGCCCGTCTCTTTCTGGTAGCCATGCTGAAGAAGCTCTTTAACACCATGAGACACATACAGAGATGGTGATTTTCTAAAGGATATTGCAGGCTCAACAGCAGCAATATTTTTGAGGTGTACATGGATGCACTCTGTGCCATTCCGACTAGTGTACCAGCTGTACCATCAACATCAACAGGTTCTGTTACCATCCTCAGGAACGCCAAGGGTCTACCAGAGACCCACAGCCCTACTCCTCTCATTCAAAGACGTGTGGAGGCAGATGCTCTGAGTGCCAGGTTTTAAAGTCAAAATTGTCTTACCACTGGTTTCCCCTCTGGCCCCTCTTGTATAGGTGGAAAGATCACTACCTACTTTCAGGAATGGTCCCACATCACCTGCGACAGATGGGTTCTGGATCTTGTCCAGTGGGGGCATGCCACCACATTTATCCAGAAAACACCTCCTTTGTTACTTCAGCAATAAGTTCATGAACATGTTAAACAGTTGTAGGATAAGTTCCTTCCCATGTTATGAAAGAGGGCTCTCAACCCTGTCCCCAAATCTTAGTAAAACAAAGGATTCTATACAAAATTCTTCCTTGTTTAGATTAAGAATCTAGAGGAGTGGTAACCAGTTCTGGTGCTACCTAAACAAATCTATTGTTCTTCATAATCATTCTTCAAGCGATCCTTCTGCTCCTAAAGAAAAAAAAGGATATGGGCATTGCTTCATCTGCAGGACACATTCTTTTACATGCCTATACATCCCAAGCGCCAAATGTACTTTAACTTCTAAGAACCAAAACAAAATTATCAATATCAAGTTTATCCTTTGGTCTCAAATCCACCCCCACATATTGGCACAGTAATTGCTCTGGAGCTGGCCCATCTCTGACGTCATGGGCTCTAAATATTCCCTTAACTCAATGATTGGCTCACGAAAGAGATTACTGTCCGAGGCAGTAGCCTCCACAAATGCTTGCCTACAACTGTCCCAGAGGCTCAGAGTGAATCTGAACCCCCAGAATACAATGCCTAGGTGAAATTCTAGATACCAAAGAAGAAAAAGCTTTTCCCTCAGAGGAAATCACCTCCCATCTCTTCCAGCTCATAAAAAAGGTGATATGTGCTTAAAAGTCTGTACTAGCATTATATCCCCCTACATCTCTAAAATCCCAAACTGCCACCTAAAAAAGAGACCCTTAGTAAAATATATGGCTCGAGTAAAAACCCAAGCCTCCTTCTAAGACAATTTAAGGTAAGTGATTTCTAGAATCCCCCACCTGCCACCTAAGAATGAGGCCTTCAGAAGAAGATATGGATGAACAATGAGAGCAAACCCCAGGCTCCTTCGACGACAATTCAAGGTAATGGAGCGAGTGAAGTTGCCTCTTGGGTAGTGGACTGATAGAAACATTATCTCAAAAGGTCTCCCTTACGAAATACAACTGTATGCTTTTGTCAAGACCACAGAGGCGTCTTTAGAAGGCGGGGAAGTGCCCCTCCCGGAGCTCTCAATAAAAGGGAGCTTGACCCAAACTGATTCAAAGATGCACATAGAAGTGCAAAGATTCATATGAAAAAGGCTAGCCTCCTTCCTTCCCATGATCTCAAAATGATCAGTCTTCATCAGCATGGACAGCTTATAATCCACGCTTTAGGTAAACAAGCAAAGGGAACACGCTCACAAGTACTGTTACAAGAGATACAGTTCCAATGGATATGGGTGATTCAACATGGTATCCCACTGAGAAAGGAATATTTTCTCGGCTGTTAAAAGCCTGTCGTTCACATCATCAGAACTCAATTTACATGGTTCAATAATATAATCTTATTCGTGCTCACCTCGCACATGGTTTAATAATGTAATCTTATACCTTCTCTTTTGTATTTCCATTTAAAGCACTGGCAGTGATCTTAAACCATGTGCAGGGTGTGTTCCAATGATGTGACCTGCAGGCCTTTACCGGATGAGGCATCAATGTCACAGATGTGCCTTTTTCTGTCTCACTAACTCCAGCTTACTAACTGTAACTTAGTTAATTGTTCTTGGCAAGTCATGTCATATTTCCTACAAGCATACAGCTACACATAAGTCATTTTCACAACATGTTTTTGTGTTGTGCTCATTCACCTTTCCTAATTTACTGTATGCACCACAATGCCATTCTCTTTTTGCTGTGCAATGACTTCAATGTACAATGGACCCTAGGCCGGGTATATGCTATCATCCTGTGACCCCGTCATGCATTGTTGCTGCAGCACTCAGCAAAGGGCGAGTGTAAAGATCTCAAGGTTGGAATGTCAGCCATGTAAGGGTATTCTATCACAAAGGGGAGACAAGAGGGGCATTATGGGGCTCACACCTGCCCTTACTGACTCAAACAAACACAAAAATTGGCATGATAGCCTCAGAGAAATACTGTTGGCTTAATCAGCAAGTCAGCAGGTTAGTACCGGAGACCTAGTGAGTTCTCTGTATGCTGCTAGTTGTTTGTTACCTAAATTCAAGGCAATTCCAAGTATTGAACGAGGATGGTTCACTCACGTAATGTGACATGCTTCATCATTTTCCACCTCGTCCCACCCTGGTAATACCCTAGAACTATTTAGCTAGGTGCTTCATGGTCTGTCCGGGATGGGTCTCTCCTGTAGTTGCACTTTTATCAAGGTTGAGAAACCACTTGTCACCTAACTTGACCAACCCCGAACAGACCATGAAGTACCTAGCTAAATAGTTTTAGGTTATCCCTTATTATGATACCAGTTGAGAGGTATGTCCTCTTTTTATATCGAAGCCCATCAAGCACTAACTAATTGCAGTATAGAGGGCATAGACACAGCCTTGACGAATGCCTTAGACCCACGGCTGATTAGAGGCAGAAACATGTTGGTATCATTTTTGTACAGTGAAACATATAGGTCATTACACCTAAGTATTCTTCCTGTATTTACCCCTTGGTAATCTTTTAATTAACGAGGGATACCACCAAATTAAAGGATACTTTAGTGGATTATCTCATGGTTTTTTAAAGTCATAAATTGGACCTAAATCATTGTCCTGAGAGAAGGAATATCTAAGAACTCCCTCAGAAAAGCCCCATTCTGAGGTAGAGTCCGCCCTGGTTGTAACATCTTACCAGGGTGGGACGAGGTGGCAAATGATGAAGCCTGTCACATTACGTGAGTGAGCCATCCTCGTCCAATTTTTGGAATTGCGTTGAATTTAGGTAACAAACAACTAGCAGCACAGAGAACTCATTGGGTCTCTGGTACTACTAACCTGCTGATTAAGCAAATAGCATTTCTCTAAGGGTATCACACCAATTTTTGTGTTTGTTTGAGCCATGTAAGGGTGACATCACATTGGAATGTAGGAGAGTTGGGAGGGATTGATAATTGAAGTGAGACCGTTGTATCAAGCTGAGGATGCGATGAATTAAAGAAGAAGAAATCCTGTGTCCAGTACCTTTTTACATGGCGACAAGTGACGACTGTGCAGGGGACAGAAAATGAGGCATCCTCACCCCTGGATGTGTCGAAGAACATAGAAAATAATATATGAACTCTTATGAGGACGAGAGTATCATTCGTACTGCAAGGTATTAAAGTAGTTTTAAGACTTCATGAAGGCACAAGGTATGTGATACTTGTAGCTGTATGGATTATTTTTTGTGTTATTTTCCATGATTTATTTTCCCGAATGTAACGGCACTGGCACAAGAACCATAGGAGCGGCGAAGTTGGCTGCGATGTGAGAACTCTGCGAGCCTGTGAATTTCTTTGTCACAGCTGCAGCGTGAGCATTTCTGTCAAACGCTGTTGGCTCGTGCAGCTTGTCCGTAAAGATGAGAGCAGTACTCATTGGCAATGGTTGCAGAGTGAATTCACGAGCGTGCTCCGAATTACAATTTGATTTGGCTTGTGCAGGTTGGGGGGGGGGGGGGGTGAGCTTGGGAGCATGCTCCGACCTCAATCACTGTAGTGAGTTTCACCGATGTATTCCCGGTGATGCGCTATTGAATTTAATTAAGCTTGGCACGTTCATATTGAAGGAGAAAAAAGTTAAGATAAACTGCCTCACGGATATTCCTGGTGAGGTGCTATTGATGCGCTATCGAGTTTAATCCACCCAGCACATTCATAACGAGGAGAGAAAAAAATATATAGGGAACGAAAAGTGAAAGTGATATCAAGCTGACTGCCTCACGAGGATTCTATAACTTTAAAAGAAATCACAACCCTAACTTGTGCCTCATGTGTATTCCATATGAGTGAGGATTCACTCACTTCCTGTTGCCAATTAGAGGAATGCTACTAGGGGAAGGTTATTCACTTCCTGTTTGCCGATTAAAGGAATGACTGTGAGCTGGAACATTTAAAGGAGCAGTCAATAGCAACATATTTTTGTGTTAGATTGTTACTTTAGATTGTTACTTCAGATTGTTTTGTTATTTCTTTATATCACATTTTTATTTTAACTTTTTATTTTAGCTTGTTTATTTAATTTTCATTTCAGGTCATGGGGGATCAAGGTATGGCTTCAGCACCACCATTTTTAGGTCTCGGCTAGCGAAGGCTGCGCTTGCGCAGTCTCGCTCGCGAGTTTTAATGTTTTCAGAAGTGGGGCTTTAACCCGCCCCTCTTCTTCCCTCTTCTCCATTGGCTGGCCTCTTAAATGCTGGTCAGCCATTGGAGAAGAGCTTTGTCTCTCCAAACAAGCCCCGTCTTTTTCGGATTCGTGGGCGTGTTTTTTCGATTCTTTCTCTTTTTTAAGCCCCTCCCCTTTTACACTGGTTTTTTACATTTCTTGTTTCTTAGGGTCATGCCCTTGCTTTGGATTGGGCAACGTCAATATTTATTTAAAACTATATGTTCTCATTGGTCTGCAGCATTTTTTTTTACCACCCTGTGGCTTTTATTCACACGCCCATAAGACAGTGAGTCTACGGCATGTCTTGCTCACGCTGCCTACACGTGCCAGTCGGCTCTCTGATTGGTTGGCAACTAACAAATAAGCACTGTGATTGGTGGACCTTGTTAACCAATCAGAGAGCCTACTGGCGCGTGCAGGCAGCATGAGCAAGACACGCTGTAGACTCGCTGTCCCAAGGGCGTGTCGATCTTCATCCTTCGGTTTCACATCATGCAGTCTTGTAGGTCTCGCCTCTCCACTCCCGAGATTGTAGCGTAACATGAGCCCCTTGCTCAGGCGCTTAGGCCTCGATAGCGGCAACAGGGAATTGAACCGGAGGTATCCCTGAAGCTAAACGGACACGACAGGTAATGTGACTGGATGGCGAATCTGCCCTGAGAGCAATACGGGCCTAATGCTAACTCTGACTGCCTGCCTGGATGAATCTAACCGGGCCTGCAACGCTGCCGTAACACAGAGAGGAGGTGCCTTGGAGGTACGGCCCTAGCAGAGAAACGACGTCTGGAGATCCTCCCTGGAGCCCCAGGAAACAGTGGACTCTTCGGCGTCCTGCTCTGTTCCCGGGGATCGACTGCTGCCACTTCCATGTCCCCCCCCCACTGCTTCTCGACTACCTTCCCTGGGTGGAATGTGTGGTGCGATGCAGGCCTTTTTCCCCCCATCGGCTGGCCTCCTCGAGTAGATTATCTGCTTGCTTGCCCATAGATCGCCGCTTCGGGGTGTCTCTGCACGCTGTGCTCGGTGCTACAGCCCGTCTCTGCTCGCTGCGCTCCCGGTGAAGAGTGCGGTGTGAGCTTTCCTCTGTCTCACACTTGGGACGGCTCTACCCCCGGCAGGAGGGCAGAAGCGCCAAGTCTGGGAGTGACATCTCGCTCTACTCCCCACCCCTGGTGGCGGTGCCAGCTTCCTGCAGCTCCAGCTGATAAGATCAGAGCCCTGCGGAGGGCTTAGTAGTAAGGCAGGGGCGCAGAACAAGGCACCCGGGACACCTCGCCACACCACCCCGGCGCGTAGGGGTTGTCTGCCACCGTCACTTTTCTCCTGCTCCGTTTCCTTCACTTTACCACTACCTTTACTTTACATTGATCCGTTCACTCCTCCACCTGTACCCACCGGTGTGTCTGCTTCATATCTGCCCTCCACCTATGTGCCTACGTTCCTCACCCTGTACCATCTCTACTCCACGCGCAACCCCGCTCCACCTGAGTCCCCTCACTTGTGCCACACGCCCCCTCACCATCATGTCTCGTCTACTACACCCGTATTCCTGCTCCACCCGTACCTTCCCGCTCCTCAACCTGTGCCCTAGCCTCTACTCCGACTCTCCCCCTGATTCACCTGTTCCCGCCCACCGGCACTCTCCTCTACTCCTGCACACTCCATCCCTCCAGCCCTCCACCCCTCCACCTGCTCACTGCACCCCTCCATCTCTCCACCTGCTTCCTTCTGCCTCCCAACACGTGATTCCCTTCTACTCCACCTGTAACCCTGCTCCGTCTGAAGCCCCTCTTCTCCTCCACACTCCACCCCTCCACCTGTTCCCTTCTGCCTCTAAACAGGCACATCCTCTACTCCACCTGGGACGCTCCTCCACCTGAAGCTCCTCCTCTCTCCCACCTCCAGCTCCCGCTCTACCCCTCCAGCACCAGTTACCCTCACCGTAGCTCTCCTCCCTCCACTGTTCTTCTCTCTCTTTGCCCACCTAGTTTCCCTCCTCTCCATCTGCACTGCGATACTTTCTCTCCAGCTGCCCTCTCTCCATTCTCTCGGTTTTCACTTACACACATTCGCAGAGCTTATTTCTCTCCATATGTTCCCATACCAGGCGTTTCATGCAGTTTGGTGCTTACTTTCCGTCCATATTAAACAATAGTAAATGTTTCAGCGCTCAGGTTAATATGCTGCATTGCTAAATACATATATGGTCCCAAAGGCGAGACCGATGCATTGCAAATGCTTGTTACCTATTCCTGGTGAACCTTCAGTACCTTGGAAACAATTGAAAAAGTTATTTTAACATATATTTTAGCCAGTGGTGGAGACAAATATGGACCAGTGAGGAGGCAGGCAATATTATTACATCATTTAGGAGTCAAAGGGAGGCGATTGTATGAAGATCTTTCAGAACTGTTGTTAGGAATGGATGATGGACAACCTTGTAATGTTTATGAGATATCATTACAAATGTTAGATTTACAATTTACTCCTAAAACTAATGTGGTGTTCGAACGACACAAGTGTTTTTCCAGAACCCAAAGAAATTATGAGGATTTGCATCTTATGTAGCTGCTTCAAGAGGTTTAGCCATATCTTTTCAGTTTGAGCTCAAGTTGTGAGCTGTGCCAAGAGTAAAAGTATAAAAGAAAAGCTTTTGATGAAGTAATACAATTTAGATGAAACAATCCAAATAGATGGTGATCAGACTCTAAAAAGTGTAGTTAATGAGGTAGTCAAAGATAGTAAACCAAAAGTAAAAGCACAGGAAGAAGGGGTAAATAAGCGTTACCAGAAAACAAAGATCCGACCAGAACAGATCTTTCAGATGGGGTCTGCAAAGGCAGAGAAATAAGGTGTTTTCGTTGTGGGGCACCAGGGCACATTGCTTCTAGTTCAAGGTGTGCTGCCAGGAACATGCTTTGCAGGAATCGTAGAAGGTGAGGACATTTAGCTAAAGTGTACAAAACGAACTTACGAGGGAAGAGAGTACAGGAAGTTAACCAGGATACCAATGGTGTATGTAAAAGTATTCAAGATGATAGGGCCGATTATGATCTTGTCGGGAAAGCATTTCAGCCTAATCGGTTCCAGAATGCTTTAATGGACGACTCGGATCAGGGGAGTCTGACCAAGCGATTTAGATGCATTCGGATGCTTCCGGATAAGATTCAGTCGGACTCTTATTGACTTCAACCTGTGTTCCGAACAAGAACACAGGCTCCCATTGAAGAAAGGGGTGGCTTGGGAAAATTGTGCACCCTGTGGTGGGCACCCTTTGGTGCCTGCCACACTGTGGCAGGCACCGGGTGAAGGCCCACAAAGAACGATTCCAACAGCTGTTTCATTCCGGGCAAACGGCTGTCCGAATCTGTCATCGTAATTGCTTGCTTGGAAACCGTGTCCATAGAGCTGTATGAATCGGCTCCGAAAGACTCGACCTGTACGAATGCCTTTCGGGTTTCCGGGAATCATAATCAGTCGTTCGGAACTGTGTACGATTTGGTCGGAAACAAGGGCTCCGAGTGGGATTCGCAAACCTGAATCTGATTCGGAACCCTTCTGAACAGGATCGTAATTGACCCCATAGTCTTAACTGATGAGGGACAGTGGGAGTTAAAGAGTGAGAGTAATAAAAGGCATCAGAGCAAGGGGAACGAACGTTTAAAACTGAAAGTATTGACAGATTAGAGAAATCGCATTGTCTGGTCAACTTTGATAATAAGGCATTAAAAGTGCTTGTAGAGTCAGGAAGTCTTTATACTCTAGATTCCAAGAAATCATATGAAGAATTGTAGTCAGTCATTGGAAAAATCTGACATTAATTCTGTGCGTTATGCAGACAAAAGAATTGAGATTTTGGGAATGAGATGGATAACCATTAGATTTAAATCAGAGGGTGTTCAAGGGCGGGTTTATGTGACCAATTTTGAGTTGAACCTCTCGGGTTGGCGCCATCTGAAGGATCTGAACATTGTCATAAATCCTAATTCCAAAGATCCTGTCATGGTAGTTGACGCAATGGCAGCTGTGGATGCGGTGAATGACACTGAGAATGACTTAATTTCACAGTATCCCAAAGTATTCATGCAGGAGTTGGGGCTATTGAAAGGTTTTTCTCATACTACAATACTAAAAAAAGGAACTAGACTTACTATGCATAAAGTGAGGAGTGGTTCTAATATGTTGAGCGAACCACTATGCAAGTAATAGGATAAATTGCTAAGACAAGGGATAATTGAGCCTTTAGAGGCATCGGAGTGACTGGCTCCTTTGGTGGTGGCACCAAAGGAAGGAGGGAGATCCGGTTTTGTATTTATTTAAGAGATTTGAACTGGAACATATGGGTCGACAGGCAACCACTTCCCAACATTTCTGCGATGATTGCAGTTGTGGGAAGTGGTCCAGTATTTAGTGTATTGGACATGTCAGTTGCCTATCACCAGGTGAATTTTGCAAGAAGAAGCGAGGCATTTAACATATTTAACACCTATAGGTGCGTTTCGATACAAAAGAATGTGAATCAGGCTTGCATCGTCTTTGGCTGTTTTCCAAAGGGTAACGAAGAATGTATTTGGAGATATTGAGTGGGTCTTGTGCTTTCAAGATGACATTCTCGATGTAGGGAAGGATGAAAAGGAACATGATTGCATTTTTCAGGAGGTAATGAGTAGGCCAGAGAAACATGGACTTACGATAAAGAGAGAGAAATGTGGTGAGACAACCTACTATAGAGTGTGTTGAATTTCCCTTGAGACCATGAGAAGTTAGCTGTTGATTTTATTGAGCAAGTTAATAGTCTGGGTCCGAGGTGTAAGTGCATCTTGATATTGGCTGATTATCACACCAAGTGGTTAGTGGTAGAGACCTTGGAAAAGATTAATACTGTTAGGTTCATTGAATTATTTGAGAAATGTTTTATGGAGGAAGGGATTAATGGTGTTCAGTTTATTTCCAGGAAAATGTCTGACTATCTTACCAGAATGAGAATTGTCCATGAGAAGGTGACTATGTTTGGACCACAGGCAAATGTTTTGGTGGAAAGGGTGAATCAGCTGGTGATGGAAAACATATAGTTCTCATTTGATATCCACCTTCCATGGATAAAGGCGTTGAGGAAACTGGTAGGGGCACATAGAATGACTCCCCATTCCATAACTGGTGTGCCTCCATTTGTGTCTCTGAAAGGGAGAGAGCCAGGGATGAAGGAGTGACCTGTTTGGTTGAACAGAAAGATGTATGGGTTGATCGTGGTGAAATCAAAGAAAGGGTTAGAGGTCTCCAAAGCACGGCAAAGGAGTATTATAACACAAAACAGAATGTAAACAAATTGTGGCTCAACGAAGGAGATCGGGTGGTTGTGAGGAAAGGAGGAATATTATGAAAGGGTGACAGCAAATACTCTGATCTCCACAGAGTGAAGAAAGTGAAGCGTAATGTGGTAATTTTGGATTATGGAACTGCGTAGAGTTCTGGTTGTATGTAAAATCAACAAACCTGGTGAACATGGCTAGTAAAATGGCGAGATTTAATTGTTATATTTTCGTGTGCAATTCTGTATTGTAGATGTGCATCTTTAAGTTCAAATGTTATGCCTAAGCAGTTTTTCTATTTAGTAATCAGAATAGTGTTGTTATTTTAATTTCAAAGTTATTTCTTTATTATAAGGGGGAAGATGATGTAGAGATCTCAAGGTTGGAATGTCACAGAAAGGATATGCCGTGTACTCTTATCTAAAACGGCAACATGCACACATAATCTTTCTCCAAGAGACTGCTAGAGAACTTGCGAAACCGCTGGAGAGGGATGGTCTACGCCAGTGCCTACTCGGCATATACCCATGGGATGATCTTCTGTGTCCGTCCAGGGGTGCCCTTTCAAGTCCATGATACAACCGTAGATAGCGAGGGCAGGTTCATCCTCATGGAGGGCTGGCTAGATGGCTCTCAGGCCCTATTGGGAAGCATCTGTGCTCCAAATGTGAATAAGTGACCCTTCTGGAACATGCTCTCTGAGGTACAAGCACAAGCCATGGATTCTGGGGGTGTGATTATAATCATGCACTCGACCTACATCTTGATCAGTCTCACTGACCACTCCCCCCAGTCAGCCCTGCACAATCAGATGGAGTGCTTCGTGGGGTGAGTCCGCCACTGGGCACTGGCAGATTCCTGGAGTGCAAAACACCTTACCACCCTGGTCTACTCATTCTATTCTGTGCCCCAAACTTTTATGTACACCTCAACCATATTCTATGTTGGCACACCATAGGGGGATTGGTGAAACATGCTGACTAGCTAGGGCCGGGGGTACCTGATTCTGACATCGACATACTCGACGTGCGGTGGAATGCCTAATTTCCCTAGACACCGACATGGTGTCTCCCCAGGTACTGCCTGGAAGACCCAATCTTACGTGACTCCCAAGACTCCCATATCCACCAATATTTTGCGGACAAACACACCTCTGTAGCCACTAGGTCAGCGGAATGGGATACATTCAAGGAGGTGACAGAAGTTAGTAGAGCCCTACAATGGGAAATAGAGGGTATTGAGCGAATGCTCCAGGCACTGAAGAGGGAAGCAGATAGTGACGGCACTAAGGGACCAGCCCTAGCTGAAGCCACAAAACAGCATGCTGCCCTCTTGAAGTGCATGAGGCCCTTCAACTTCAATGCTTATGCTGCCAAGATGCACCAAAAGGGCGATATGCCTGGCTAGTCTGATGCGACACCACCTCTACCCCAACCCCTATATTAGAAATATCTTCCTCGGCTGGGGGCACTTTATATACACAGTCCGACATCCTGGGTGTGTTTCGTAATTACTATTTCGACGTGTACCAGGTGCCTCTGCTGCAGGCACAGTGGATATTTTTCTGTTCAGTTTACCTATCCCCACATTGCAGCAACGGCCCACGAGAGTCTCAACGTACCGATCTCGACCGCTCATATGCGGCAAGCTTTCCATGACCTTGCCAAGAATAAGCCACCTGGCTCAACGGCTTGCCCATTGAGTACTTTGCCTCATGCCCTGCCTAGCTGAGATGTATAATGAGGCCCTAGACATAGGGGAGTTGCTGCCATCCCTCGGTGAATGCCCTTTTGGTTTCTCTCCCCAAACCCAACAGAGACCCAACTTTACTGTCCGGGGGAAATCCGAGCAGATAGGTAAGCACAGGTTCTCCCTGAACTCATTCACTCCAACCAGTAGGACTCATTTCCGCACACATAAACAGCGCTGAGGTCACGTGAACGGAACTCACGAACCGCGAGACGGAGAGGACGAACTAAACTGGATGCCTTAAGGTATGGCCCCCACTTTCTTTGGCGCATAGATAATACTCAAGATTCAAAATACTCTGTGTCCTCCCAACTAAACGCTCGTACTTTTTTTGTAGTGCGTTGTTTACGAAAATAAAAAAACAGCGAATCCACCTGATTTATCACCGCGCCTCTGCCTTCTAAGGTAATTGACACACTTGTCTGTCTTAACACCCCGCTTTATCGTCAGTCTTACGATGCTTATACTTTGCTCGTACCTCCCTTTTTACAGCATAAAAAGAGACTTGCGCGTTCAACTACCCTCAGCACGGACTATACATTCTCCTCTGAAAGTAAGTTCGGTCCTCTGCATTGTGTTTTATTCAGCCCCACCATTTAATCGAACTAGTGGCTAAAAACCTCTTTTAAACTCTCATTCAGGTTTTCCAAAACAGACGCAGTTTAAATATACAACATCATGTGAGTAACAAGTGATTTGAGAGAATGCTTGTTGTACTGTAGCAGTTTTTTCAAAAATCATTTGACACTACTTTTCTCTGACATCATTCTTTTCTGACTTCGTTATATTTCAGAACTATCTGTGATGTAGATCGGCTGATCTACTTTTCCACCCACTAGAGGTAATTTGCCCTGTGTACATGTACACACTTGTAAAGAGACGGTTTTGGGTGACTAGCCATACTGAATTATTCTTTCTTTTTGTTCTCCTAGCTTACAGGTCCTGATGAGAGCCCTAGTATTTATGGGGACTCGAAACGCGTAGACCTTGCTTTTCTGGCCACAAGAATTCAAACCTAATCAAAACTGTTAGACATAAATTCCATATTGTTTACCTTTTTTCCTCTGTGGTTTTTACAAAAAGTTTTATGATTCTCCTTGAATGTATTTGATGAATCAATCCCTTGTATGTTTCTGAATGAATGAATGTGTGAATGAGAATAAATGAGTTGAAGTGAATCAAATGATTGAATGTGATGGTTAGTGAATTTAGCACAGTATTGTCCACTGAGTGTTTTTTCTAAATCTTTGATTGATCTAAAAGTTGGAAGGTCAACCATATGAATAATTAATTAAAGAATTGTTTCATTCACTTGACTAAGCCCCTTGTCTAAGGTTTTTTGTTTGGTTCAAAATGCCTCCTCATAATTGATTGAGAAGAAAAAGGATTTTTGCAGTACTAGCATTCTGTTGTTACTTATTTTGTGCCAGGCTGCAGCACGGCAAAGGAGTATTAGAACACAAAACATAATGTAAACAAATTGTGGCTCAACGAAGGAGATCAGGACCAACTTGCGCACAGGACCAACCCAACCTCCGAGCCAGTTCCCCCAAACAGCCTATCTGATCTTGGACATTGAAAAGTCATTTGACATGCATGCAGGGGACTACCTCTTTCAGGCATTGCCTTGCATGGGAGTGGGCAGCCGTCTCCTAAAGTACACAAGATTACTTTTATACTAAACCCACATCCTGGGTGAGGCTTGGTAAGCTCCTTTCCCCAGCCTTTTTGGTGGACCGGGGGACTTGACAGGAGTGCCCCTTGTCTCCCCTGCTGTTCTCGATGGCGATGGAGCCCCTCAAGATTCGCATCCATGGAGAGGGGCGGAATTGGGGAATCTCCCTTACCGATGGTATGCATGTAGTGTCCCTATACACAGATGATCTGTTACTTTACCTTCGAGGTGTGCCTTCTAATCTTACATTCATCAACACCATACTGGAGGCGTTTGCTCATTCAGAAGGCCTTCGTTTCAACTGGGCCAAATCCATTGTTTATCCGATGTACCCCGATGCTCCCCCACAGGATATGTCAGTAGGGGGATACCAACTCAGCTGTTAGGGCACCAAAGCCCAGTACCTCGGGTTGCACCTATATCATTTGACCACAGATTTCTTTGAAGGGAACCTGGGAAGGGCTCTGTCGTCCCCGTGGCCTCGGTGCAATTCCTGAAACAGCTCCTATTAGCTGTTACGGGAAGAATAGCCCTGTCAGAAATGGTCATTCTCCCCAAGCTTCTGTTTTATTTCAATCATCTCCCCCAACTACCGCTCTGATTCTTCTTCTGGGAGCTGGACGTGCTCCTAAGGGAACTCATATGAAGTGACAAGAGTCAATGTGTTGGGTAAGTTATAGCTACCGGCGGACATGGGTAGACTGGGTGCACCCTCTTGCGAGGCCTATAATTGGCAGCTCAGCTAGACTGGTTGTTTTGTTGACTAACCAGGCTGAATCTGGGTGAGACAGGGCAAGGGACCTTCACACTTACACCTACTGCACTTAGAGCTTTCCTACTCCGAGGGTGGTTACCCTCATCCCCATGGTCTCTATAGACAAGGATAGCCCGGAAATATATGACCCGAGTACACTTTCTCACACATCTTGCCCCGCGGTATGCCCCAGCGTATCCTCTGCAGGGTCTACAGCGACCCCGGGGGTATACACAGCAGTAGACCCCAGCCACTGGCATCAGCACTCCTTAGACACGATAGGAGATCTAATATGGATGGTCAACTGCTCACCTATGAACAAATTGTAGCAGACCACCATGTACCCTCAGGCCAATTCCTAATGTATGGACAACTCCGTAACACCTATCATACCCTTTGGGCCACAGTGAACATAGAACTCCCAAACTATGCAGTTCTACAGACACTGCTTCAAATGGGAACCGGACCGCACCACATCACTTTGATATACAAAGCGATCAGGAAGCATACCCAATCTTCACTTACGGAGTTATGAGAAGGCTCGGTAATTCCCCCAGACAGTGTCTTTAAACGTATGATTTTAAAACATCCAATTCTCCATCCTCAACCGGACCTACCTTACACTTAACCAACTTAACCAATACTTCCCTCAGGCGCATCTGCGCTCTCCTCTGTGCCAATCATCATCAGCCGATATGAGCCACAAGCTATGGTCCTATCCCTCCCTCTCCTCCTACAGGCCTACCATACATGCGACGCGAAGTTACAGAACTATAAGATATATATACATGGGAGATCTGTGCCCTGGGTATTTTCAAACGTCGTAAACGCCACGGGTGCACACTCGATTTGCCAGCCTGGCTCTCCTGTTGGCAAAAAGAGCCTTGACTATGCACTGGAAGGTGGCATGGCACAGCGCGGTGTGAAAATGGGGGAAGGCTGAAGGAGAGGTTCTTCGAAAAAGAACAGGCTTGTCGGCTTACTTGAGTAATTTTGCCTGCACACACCACCCGGGGGCTCTCCCCCCCCACCCCACTCTGGGAGCCCTTAAGCTTCCTACCTCTCCTTAGTGGACCTCATCGATAATCACCCTGACTCTGCCTTTGACATCTCAGAGACCTCCCCTCTCCACTTCGCACATACCCGAGATCAGCGCTCCTAGCCCTATTGCCATACCTTAGAGATGTGCCAGGACAGGTAGAAAAAGTCGTGGTCTATGTAGAGATAATTCCATGTATTTGTTCTGTAAGTTTTGTGTATCACTGCGACTCTTTTTAAGAACTTCAGAGTCTTTCAGGACAAAGGAAATTCATAAATCCCCAAAACAACAAAAAAACAAAGTTCATGTTGCAACCAACATGTGTTTCGCCCCTTCACACTGGCCTATTAGACTGGGGCTTCCTTCGGGCGTGGAGTGCACCAAAGGCTTTTATTCGTATAGAGGTATCGGGATTCGTATAGAGAGCTTCCGCTGTTTGGCTGTTAGGACTTAATTTGTGGCGGTAAATTGAAGAAAAATTTAATCAGTCGGCAAAGGGGTAAGGGCAGGCCATCAGGTGGTCTCTGTATATGGGTTGGGTCCCATCTGGGCTGTTCAGTCAAACAACTGGAGCACTTTACAAATGATGTCCAGTGCATTTTGCTGACATTTACATCTAAGGTCAGAATTGCTCTGGTGAACGTTTACTCCAGGCCTGCAAGCAGTAGCCGTGAATCACCAACCACTGATCAACTGGCCGCTACCACTTACAATATCCCAAGTAGATATTGGATTATTACTGGAGGCAATTTTATCTGTCAGTTTGAGCCCATGAATGGTTTTATTGGCGGAACCCCCACTGAAGAAGACCTATATTGGTCAACCCCCAAGGCCAACATCGCACCAACAAGCGCTTGGACACCGCTGGTTCTCCAGATTAAATCCTTCACCTTAAACCACTCCCTAAGGGGTTGTAACAGTCGAACCAAATCAAATACACCAGGGAAGCACACCTTTAACCGAACAGGACACTCTTCTATTATAGACTATATCCTGATAGACGTCAGGACATGGCATCGGATGGTGGACTTCGAGGTTCTGACCTGACACAATAGCGACCACAATGCTCTAGCTTTGGAGCTGGAACTACCGTCCAATGAGGAAGTGTCTGGTTTAAATATCCTTCAGAGGACAGAATCACCCTAACAAATAATAGAAGAGTCAGGTGGACAACCATTCAGCAATCCCGTGATAGGTTGGCTTCCTTATATGACCCAGTGATTCCGTGCCTAGCGGCAGTGGAACATTCTATTTCCACCGATGGTACACCCATCTCCCTTACGCAAGCTACAGAGACCCATGAGATGTTGGTTTCCGCCTTGGCCGATATTTCTTTACCCATATCACATCCAAGAAGTTGTAAAAAGCCTAAACATCTCTGGTTTAAGGACAGCTGTTGGATGGCCAGGTGGCATTGATAGAGGCTATTAAAACACGAGATAGACTTCTAAGCAGAAAAAAGAAAGCAATATACAAAGCTAGAATCATTGAAGCAAAAAAACTATAGGAGTTGGACAAGTGGGATACCTTGAAACGGGCACTTTCTTCTCGTGATATAAAGACTTTTTGGTATTTAGTTAATACAGGTAGCAGTGAAGGGAATTCGGCCATTGAACCAAACATTGCAGCTGATGTTTGTAAACAACATATCAGAGCCCTGTATTACATGTCAGAGAATTAGGGCACCAGCAAAGCTAAACACCTACCCCTACCGCAGGTTATCTGCTCTGAAGCCCCCAAGTTTACGCTCGCAGAAGTAACCAATGCCATTATTAAAATTGCCCTTTTGCGTAAATCCGGACGTTTCACAAGAAGGGTATCCTGCCGTTTCACAAGAAGGGTTCACCCCTTCTTCCCTCCAACTACAGACCCATACGTTTAATTGATGTTAGCCAGAAATTTTTTGCCTGTTGGATCGTCTCCAGGCCTGGATGGACAAATTTAAAATAATGAGCCCATTCCAAGCTGGCTTTAGGAAAAACACGCCCACTATAGATCTAATTTTCAGGCGTCAACTCTTGTACTGGAAAACGGTGATCAAAGAGGGCGGCAGCCTCTATTTGATCTTCGTGGATCTAAAATCCGTGTTTGATCTGGTACCAAGAGACAAACTGTGGTCCATCTTAAGTGATCTGGGGGTGCCGCCATACCTTTGTTTTATGCCTAGGCGTTTGCACGAAGGCAATTATGCCCAAATCAGGTTCGGAAAACATGGTGAACTCACCACTCCCTAGCTATAGATAGAGGGGTCAGGCAGGAATGTGTGTTAGCACCCACCCTCTTCTGTCTATTTATAAATGCACTGGTAGACACACTGAATGTGGGGAAGGATAATGATGCACCCAAGATAGCAAACCACAAAGTACCCACCATGATGTTTGCCGATGACACTCTCCTGCTTTCAAAGTCACCATTGGGTATACAGAGAGTCTTTGATAACTCCAAGGCTTTCTGTGATAGCATGGGCCTTGAGATTAACTGCCAAAAGACCAAATATATGGTCGCCCTAATCCAAGTCTGCAGGGCATTCCATTGGAGAGGTCTCTGTATTTGAGTACCTTGGTTCATTTTAACGGAAAAAATTGACTGGGGGGCCCAAATTGATAAAACAAGCCTGAAGCTAGCTCAGAACAGAGGAGGATTGATGAAGGTATATAGGAATTCCTTCCACAAACCTATTGGCCCACTTTTAGAGATTTATAAAGTGCAAACAAGGGGTGCCGCAATGTATGGGGCTGAACTTTGGGGGTATAGTTCTCTTAGAAATATTACCTAGACCGAGAACACTTTTATCAGGCAGCTATTTGGTTTACCGCCCAGCTGCCCCCTTACACCACTTGGCTTCGATTTGGGGGTTAGACCAATAGCCGAAAAACTGCCCTCAGACCTCTGATGTATTGGCGTCGCATATGGGTAACCCCAGAACTGACTGTGTACAGGGGTGAGCTAAAGGAGATCCTGGGCCTGCAGGGTGCAGGGAAACTACTGTGGCTAGCGTATATCAGGAACCCATTTGACGAGATTGGCAGGGCGAGTTTATGGTTATACCCCTCAGGAAGCCTATACTACAATTTCCAGAAAAGAACTGGTTTGGAGCCTTAGGGAGGGTAACCTCGCCCATTTACAGGGGAGCTAAGCAACAGGTTCATTGACAGTTGCGTTTCTGAGCATAAAAGACGAGTACATCTTAGAGCCTGCCCTGGAAGAAATAAAACCTGCGCTAGCAAGGAAACTGTACATTCAGTTCAGACATGGCGTCTTCCCGCTGCTTGCCTTTTCTAACAAATGGGCATGAGCTCTTTCTCTTGGTTGTCCGGCCTGCAACAATGTAGAGGAGTCAGAGTTGCATGTATTTTTTTCTGTCCTGGCTACAGACATCCTAGACACCACTGGCTAATTCAAATATGTAGTAACCTGGGTACTAAACGTTGTGCAGAGGCCTTCAGGCTGTTGAAATACAACACTAGCCCACCAATTGTATTTGCGGTGTCTCAGTTTCTACTCTCCGTGTGGTGTGTGCGCAAGCCGCTCCTGAAAGCCAATGAACAGGATTAAGCTGATAAGATTTTCCTTCTCTATTTTTATTCGGGCTCCTGCCATTTATCTTTTCTTATGGAATTTTTAGTGTGATTTTATAGTCTTTTAATATTTTATTAATCTGAGGTGTTTTAGCCTTAACTTTTTTGTATCAATTGTACATTTTATCATTCAATCAATCAATCAGTTAATTTGTAAAGCGCGCTACTTACCCGCAAGGGTTTCAAGGCGCTGTGGGGGGTGGGGGGGTGCTGCTACTGGTCGAAAAGCCAGCTCTTGAGTTGTCTCCTGAAGGTCAGTAGGTCTTCGGTTTGTCATAGGTAGAGGGGGAGGGTGCTCCATGTCAGGGCGTGGTCAGCGAAGCGCAGTATCCTGTTGGGTACGTAGAAGGAGAGTCGGCTGTTGTGGTAGGCTGGGCCGGTTTTGTGGAGTGCCTTGTGTGTGTGGATCAGGAGCTTGAAGGAGATCCTTCTGTTGACGGGGAGCCAGTGTAGGTTGCTCAGGTGGGGGGTGATGTGGTCGCGGCACGGGACGTCGAGGATCAGGCGTGCGGAGGTGTTCTGGATTCTTTGTAGTCTGTTGATGAGCTTGGACGAGGCTTCGGCGTAGAGGGCGGTTTCCGTAGTCAAGTCTGCTGCTGACTAGGGCCTGGGTGGCATGCGGAGGGTGTTGAAGCAGGTGGAGGAGACTGCGTTGACTTGTTTGGTCAAGGTGAGTTTCGTGTCGAGGATGACTCCCAGGTTGCGTGCGTGAGCGGTAGGGGCCGGGGGGATCCCCAGTGATGCGGGCCACCAGGAGTCGTCCCATGCTGAGGGGTTGGGCCCGAGGATGAGGATCTCCGTCTTGTCTGAGATCAGCTTAAGTCGGCTTTCCTTCATCCAGTTGGCCACGGCCTTCATTCGCCTGGTGGAGGTTGGATTTGGCGGTGAGAGGGTCCTTGGTGAGGGAGAGGATCAGCTGAGTGTCGTCGGCGTAAGAGTTTATGTTGAGGTCGTGCTGTCGGGCGATGCGTGCTAGTGGTGCCATGTAGACGTTGAACAGCGTGGGTCTGAGGGAGGATCCCTGTGGGACGCCGCAGATGATCTCAGAGGCCTCGGACCGGAACGGGGGGAGGCAGACTCTCTGAGTTCTGCCGGAGAGGAAGGAGGTGGTCCAGTCCAAAGCCTTCTCCCGGATCCCTGCGTCTTGGAGGCGCGTGCGTAGTGTGTGGTGGTAGACGGTGGCGAAGGAGGTGGAGAGATCTAGGAGGATGAGGGCCGCCGTCTCGCGGTTGTCTAGAAGTATCCTGATGTCGTCTGTGGCGGCGATGAGGGCGGTTTCGGAGCTGTGGTTGCTGCGGAATTCTGATTGGGAGGGGTCCAGGATGTTGTTGTCTTCTCGATGACCTTTGCTGGGAACGGAAGCAGGGAGATAGGCCGGAAGTTCTTGAGGTCGCTCGGATCCGCCTTGGGTTTCTTCAGTAGGGCATTGATCTCTGCGTGCTTCCAATTCTCAGGGAAGGTAGCGGTCTCGAAGGAGAGGTTGATGATGTTGCGCAGGTGGGGTGCGATGGAATTGCTGGCTTTGTTGAAGATGTGGTGTGGGAGAGGGTCGGACGGGGATCCGGAGTGGATTGTGTCCATGATCTTGATCGTGTCCTCGATGCTCACGTTGGCCCAGTTTGTCAGGGAGTCTCGGACGGTGGGGTGCGGTGGGTCCGGTGCAGCGCGGCCCGTAGGGGTTGTCCGGGGTTTGAAACTGTCATGGATGGCGGTGATTTTTCGGTGAAAGAAGGTGGCGAGGGAGTCGCACAGGGCTTGCGATGGCGGGATGTCGTTGGCGCTGGAGCTGGGGTTGGAGAGTTCCTTCACGATGTTGAAGAGCTCCTTGCTGTTATGTGCATTTCTGTCAAGGCAGTCTGTGAAGGAGGTCCTTTTGGGGGTCCTGATGAGGTGGTGGTGGTTGCGGATGGCGTCTTTGTGGGCAGCGCGGCTGTCCGGCGTCTTGTCGCTATGCCATATGTTCTCCAATTTCCAGCAGGTACGCTTTGAGGCGAGGAGTTCCGGGGTGAACCAGCTGGCTCTTTTGCTGGTGTCTCTGTTGGTGGGTTTTTTCAGCGGGGCTACGGTGTTGGCGCACTCGTTCATCCAGCGTTCGAGGATGAGTGCACCATCATCGGGGTTGGTGGATTGGTCGGATGGTTGAGTGCGAGACTGGTCTGTAGTTGTTCCTCAGTGACTTTGCCTCAGCAGCGGCGGGGGATATGTAGGGTGCGGTGGTGTGTGGGGGGTTTTCGGAAGTGTAGGTAGGTGGAATCTGACTAATGGTTGCCCCCAACTTTTTGCCTGGTATTTGAGTGGTTTTTGACTAGTCTGGCTGGGATCCTGCTATCCAGGACCCCAGCCTATCTGCTTTCTCCTTAAAACTGATGTGAGTACCCTAGGTACGAACCCAATTGGATGCTGAGGATGCCCTGACAGTCCCTTGTAGATGGTACCCTAGGTACCCAGGGCATGGGTCCCTCAGTAGGCCTACCAGGGCTGCAGCACTTATTGTGCCACCCTGGGACAGCCATACAAACTGACACCACCAGACCACTACTGTAGTCTGGGTAAGGTGGTGCTAGCACCCCTTACAGGGATATAGGTACCCTATATCCCACCCCATTACAACACATATACTCTCATAGGTCACCCCTATAGCAGGCCTTGCTAATCCTACAAGGCAGGGTGCTGAGGTATGTGTGAGGGGGGACCCCTACATGAGTAGGGCCTCTCTGCAACCTTCGTAAAATCATTGCTGGGTTGTTTGTAGTGTAGCCATACCATATACTCTTAACCGCATTATAAGTCTATCGCGATAGCGTGATAACTTGAGAATGGCTACACAGAACCATATCGTGTTTGGTGTCAAACATGTAGGAATCCTACCCCCAGTCCAGCCATGGGCATGAGGGCACGATTCCCCCCTGCTAGAGGGGCGATATGGGAAAAGCGGCAGAATTCAGACACCAATTCAAAAGTGCACACGTAGTACAAAATGGCTACTACCCGCCACCCACACTACTCTGGCTGGCTGTTGCTGGGGAAAATCCCAGCCTCGCCAGCTGGACAATAGGGCTCCTGTGGCAGGGAGGATATGTGGATTGGAACAGGGTGGATGCACCATATGTTGCCTTTCAGAGTTGCACGTAGCCAGCTACAGCGCCTACATTCGGCATACACCGCCTGGAACCGGTTCAGGGGCATCCTGCTCATCGCCCAGGCGGGAAACACACAAAGGGGAGAGGGTGTAGCCACCCTTTCCCGCCTCACCTCTCATTGGTGGACACTACTCTGGACACTCCCCTAATCTTGGGGAAAAAGGTGAATAACGTGGCCCCAGAGCCTCAGATTAATCTTGGACTTCACAGACTTGACCTTCGACGAGCTGCTGCCCAGCTGACTGAAGAAATCTCCCTTGGGGTAACGGAGTTACCCCCCTGCTTGGCAGGCTCCTCAAACACTGCAAGTGACCCGGTTGGAACTTCGCTGCTTCTACGGACTTCATCGACTCCCAGCAACCTTGAGGTGGGTTTCCTAAGCATCCCATAGGCCAGTGAGTGTGCACAGCAAGGCTGATTACCATGGACCGAGTGGGTGCCGAGATTCCCAATACCCCAGGACACCGGCCACCTCTTGCATAGCACACGACCCTGACCAGTGGGGAAGTTGTGCTTTGGCCCATTATTGAGCCAACCACCAAGCAGCATTTGTGCCAAAGATCAGCGCCCTAGCCCCCTCCGGTGGCCCGTGGGCTCCCTTTTATGCACTCCATTTTGCTGCCTTCCGCGGTCCCTTGTCTCTCGACTTGTGGGCCCTAGCGGAGGACAATCTCGACATTTAAGAGTTCCCCTGGTTGCTCCAGGCCTCCTCTACAGTCTCTCCAAAGGAGACCTCTCACAGACCTCGTGGGTCTGCACCAGTAGCTGATTTGTTCATCTTGCGTGGGTTGCGGTTGCCAAGGCTTAGTGGATCCAATCCGGACACTAACACCGCAGCGACCCTCAGCCGATGTGGGACAGTCGCCCTCCAGAAGCTGGCCTTCCTTGAAGCCTCCCGGAGCCCGTGGCTGCAGATCCAAGCTACACCTCTTTTCACTTGAAGCACCCGACATTGAAGGGCTCTTTCCTTTGAGCTCCCTGGTCACTGTGCCGTGACCCAGACTCTGTCCCCTCTGCTTTCAGGTTCTTCTCTACAAGATCTACAACTTCAATCTTCACGGCATCATCAACGCTTTTGGCTAGCAGCAGTTTTGAACATTTTCCCGTTGAAAATCAGCCCGCGACCCGACATCGAAAACGACCTATGCACCCGGCTTCCCTGGGGCAGGTAACAGTGGTACCTCGGTACTCTCGTGGTAGTGGGCTCCTCAAAAGCTAAACTCTAAAGATTTAACTTTGAACTCCTGCTAGAAGTGACTTTAATCTGTTTAAATCAAACCGCGACATTCTCCATAGGCTTCAATAGAGATCCCGATAGCAGCTATTTCCACTGCACGCGCCTCCCGTGGGTCCCCTTCCTTATAACCTGGGGTGGATTCTTAAGGGGCCCGCGATCCTAAATGCCCTAGGCAGTGTCTGTAGAATTGTTGTGGTTCTTATACCACTTTTTTAATATATGGTTTGGTCCCCCCTGGGGCCCTATGATTCCAGTGCTGTTTATTGTATCTATCAATGCTTGTTTGAATTGTAACTTTGCCTCAGCCTCATAAAGAGACTTGTGGGATTCTGTTTAGAATAAATACATATATTTTATATATATACCTGTGTGGGCTACTCTTTCATTTGGTCATTCAAGAGGTTATCTATGGTAAAACAATAAGCTTAACACTCCTTCAAGACTTAGCCTGAAGGCTGCTCTCCACAGCTACCACTAGGATAGCTTTCTTTAAAGGTTGTCTTAAACCTATCATCAATAAGAGTCGAATTGCACTGATGCAAGGTGTCCCCTATAACTAGGAGACAGCATATGCCAGGCCAACTTCTCATATTGGTGTGCAGCGGTTGGATTCAAGCTTGCCATTGTTTTACCAGATAACAAATTGAATTTCTAAAGTGAAAGCCACTTGGTACCAAAGGTTCATATAAATTCAAGCTTAGAATACAATAAGTTCTACTGAACTTAGGAGTTGTGTGTAGAGGGTTTAGCACACCTTGACTACAACTCAAGAAAGGGTTCAGTAGGCCACACCTAGTGTAGGTAGATACACCAGTACCACTACACTAGGAATGTCTTTAAGTTCAGGTGTCCATAAGGCTCTGGAAGGACCCCAAAGGGTCCCAGTCGACAAATATGATCATCTCTCCTTTGCTGAGCTGAGGGAGATGTGCACCACTAGGCAACTTAAGACAAACAAAGGTGCCAATACCCAACGTCTCAGGGAAATCCTGCTCATAGCAGACTTTAAGCAGACTTTAATGTCTGATTGATAGGGTAGACAGGTTGGGTGGGCATCCCCCAGAAGAGGACACCCCTGGGGTGGACTTTGAGGAGGACCAGGAAGAGGAAGATTAACTTAACCTGGATGAACAAAACCATTCCCAACATGGAGGTGATGACCCAAGAGGCACTCTCTCCATCCTTAAAGGGAGAATGGTGGCTCCAAACAGAACGAACAGATCCCCCTCAAAGGGGTCCAACCATTCTAAGAGATCCAAAGGGACCTCTGCCTCTTCTCAGAGAAGAAAACCCTCCCAAGAGAGGAAATGCAGACTGATCCAGTTTGAGCAGGATAAACTACAGCTCAGGAAAGAACAGTTAGCATTGGACAGGGAATCCCTGGAGCTTCAGAAAACTTCAGGAAAGTGGGGTCTAGAGACCCCTGGTGGCAGTAATGAAACCCCTAGAGTTAGAGAGAAAGTCCCTGACAATAGGAACCTCCACAAGATTGTGCCCCCCTATCATACAGGGGATGACATCCACAAATGGATCTCTGCTCTTGAGAGGGCCTGTAAAGTACAAAGGGTCCCAGTAGAGCAGTGGGCAGCAATCCTGTGGCTCTCCTTTGCAGACAAAGGAAGAGACAAGCTCCTCTCTGTAAGAGAAGAGGATGCAGATGATTACTATATCTTGAGAGATGCTTTAATAGATGGGTTTGGCTTAACCACTGATCAGTACAGACTTAAGTTCAGAGACACCCTGAAAGCACAGAATCAAGACTGGGTAGACTTTTTGTTGATTGTGCTACCAAGGCACTGGAAGGTTGGTTAACTGGCAGTAAAGTAAATGATTACAAAGGATTGTACAATCTCATTATGAGGGAGCAGATTCTTAATAATTGTCAGAACCAACTCTTACACCAGCACCTGGTGGACTCTGATCTGACCTCTTCCCAAGAATTGGGAAAGAAGGCAGACAAATGGGTCAGAACCAGGATCAGGCCCAAGAACCAAGGTGGTGACCAGAAGAAAGATTCTACCAAGCCCAAAGAGGGGATAATAAAACAGAAAAGTCATTTGAAGGGCCCCAAAAACCCAGTGCTGGGGGTGGGTCCCAAAATCCTTCCTCTTCTAACAAGAAACCATATTGCCATGTGTGTAAGCAACCTGGCCACTGGAAAACTGACTCCAGCTGTCCAAAGAATGGCAATAAAGAAAATGTTCCTCCCATTGCAGCTCCAACACCTCCTGTTACTACTAGTAGTAATCCCCCAGGTGGTGGGAGTGCACCCGAAAACTTAGTTGGGCTTTCTTGGGGAACTCAGGTGGACTCTGGCCTAACCAGGTCCCCTACACAAGCAACTCTAGTCTGTGATGGTGGCATGGGGTTTGCCAACTTTACCATGAGTCCCAATATCTTGGGCAGGTACAGACAAGAGCCCATGATCAATGGTCAGAAGGCTGTGGCCTACAAGGACACAGGGGCTAGTGTCACCATGGTGACCAAGAGGCTAGTGCCCCTAGAACAGCTTTTACCTGGGTTTAGCTACCAGGTGACCAATATAGATGGAATTAGGACAGACCATCCCATGGCAGTGGTAAATCTCAGCTGGGGAGGGGTCACTGGCCCAAAGAGAGTGGCAGTGTCCCCAACCTTGCCTGTAGATTGTCTACTGGGGAATGATCTGGACATCTCAGCCTGGGCTGAGGTAGACCACAAGGCCCATTTGAAAATGGTAGGCATCCCTGAGAGAGTGGATGAGACCTTAAAGGCCTCACCTCCACCCCAGGAGAAAGTAAAAGGAGTGAAGCCTGAAACTATGGATCACTCCACCCAAACAGAGAGCATAGGGGAGAGGAACAGTCCTCCCCCACCAGACCAAAGGTGAGGGTCAAGTTTCTAAGGGAATTGATCCTGCCCCTTGTGAAGTAACTGCCCCAGAAGTGGACAGGCCTGGCCTGACCACAGCTCTGATGGCAGGGGATCCTTCCAAGATGGCACCCAGTCTGGAGCAGGTGTCCTGCCTCTCTCTACCCTGTCTCAGTCAGCCCAGGGCTGCAGAGGTCAGTGGACCCTTAATGGGCCCCTGTCCAGAGGAACCCCCTCATCAGCAGATTAGGGAAACCCAGCAGATTAGTTCTAGCCAGGTGAATATTCCTCTACAAACTGAGGGATCCCCCTTACCCCTAGGTACAGGCACCCCCCAGATGGATTTTGTTGGGCACAGGGAAACCTGGGGCATAGTTGCCCCAAACATTCCAGTGCCCTCCACTATTCCAACCAGAGGGACCCAACCCCCAGCTGTAGGCAGCCAGAGGTTGACCCTTAGGGCCAGATATGACACAGTCATGGGCAGAAAGGCTTCCATGGTGACCAGTGACCTGAGGAGGTTGAGACCGCCCCAAATAGGGCCTCACTTCCAGACTCAGACACCCCACCAGCCCACCTCTGTACCAAAAACCAATACAGGTAATTCCCCTAGACTTTGGAGAAACTCTAGAACCCCTTGGGGTAGGATTTCCCAAGTGGACCATGAGACAGGGAGCAACCATGCTAGTGCAGGTTCTTCCTTATATGGCCACTCAGGAAATAAAGGCTTATCTGGACAAGGTTAGCCTTATCTCCTTTCGTTTGGGGGGGGGGGGGGGCTTATGTAGGAAGGTGGAATCTGACTAATGGTTGCCCCCAACTTTTTGCCTGGTATTTGAGTGGTTTTTGACTAGTCTGGCTGGGATCCTGCTATCCAGGACCCCAGCCTATCTGCTTTCTCCTTAAAACTGATGTGAGTACCCTAGGTACGAACCCAATTGGATGCTGAGGATGCCCTGACAGTCCCTTGTAGATGGTACCCTAGGTACCCAGGGCATGGGTCCCTCAGTAGGCCTACCAGGGCTGCAGCACTTATTGTGCCACCCTGGGACAGCCATACAAACTGACACCACCAGACCACTACTGTAGTCTGGGTAAGGTGGTGCTAGCACCCCTTACAGGGATATAGGTACCCTATATCCCACCCCATTACAACACATATACTCTCATAGGTCACCCCTATAGCAGGCCTTGCTAATCCTACAAGGCAGGGTGCTGAGGTATGTGTGAGGGCGGACCCCTACATGAGTAGGGCCTCTCTGAAACCTTCGTAAAATCATTGATGGGTTGTTTGTAGTGTAGCCATACCATATACTCTTAACCACATTATAAATCTATTGCGATAGCGTGATAACTTGAGAATGGCTACACAGAACCATATCGTGTTTGGTGTCAAACATGTAGGAATCCTACCCCCAGTCCAGCCATGGGCATGAGGGCATGATTCCCCCCTGCCAGATGGGCGATATGGGAAAAGCGGCAGAATTCAGACACCAATTTAAAAGTGCACACGTAGTACAAAATGGCTACTACCCGCCACCCACACGACTCTGGCTGGCTGTTGCTGGGGAAAATCCCAGCCTCGCCAGCTGGACAATAGGGCTCCTGTGGCAGGGAGGTGCTAGCATCTCCCCAGACAGGATATGTGGATTGGAACAGGGTGGGTGCACCATATGTTGCCTTTCACAGTTGCACGTAGGCAGCTACAGCGCCTACATTCTGCATACACCGCCTGGAACCGGTTCAGGGGCATCCTGCCCATCGCCCAGGCGGGAAACACACAAAGGGGAGAGGGTGTAGCCACCCTTTCCCGCCTCACCTCTCATTGGTGGACACTACTCTGGACACTCTCCTAATCTTGGGGATAAAGGTGAATAACGTGGCCCTAGAGCCTTAGATTAATCTTGGACTTCACAGACTTGACCTTCGACGAGCTGCTGCCCAGCTGACTGAAGAAATCTCCCTTGGGGTAAAGGAGTTACCCCCCTGCTTGGCAGGCACCTGAAACACTACAAGTGACCCGGTTGGAACTTCGCTGCTCCTACGGACTTCATCGACTCCCAGCAACCTTGAGGTGGGTTTCCTAAGCATCCCATAGGCCAGTGAGTGTGCACAGCAAGGCTGATTACCATGGACCGCGTGGGTGCCGAAATTCCCAATACCCCAGGACACCGGCCACCTCTTGCATAGCACACGACCCTGACCAGTGGGGAAGTTGTGCTTTGGCCCATTATTGAGCCAACCACCAAGCAGCATTTGTGCCAAAGATCAGCGCCCTAGCCCCCTCCGGTGGCCCGTGGGCTCCCCTTTTACACTCTCCATTTTGCTGCCTTCCACGGTCCCTTGTCTCTCAACTTGTGGGCCCTAGCGGAGGACAATCTCGACATTTAAGAGTTCACCTGGTTGCTCCAGGCCTGCTCTACAGTCTCTCCAAAGGAGACCTCTCACAGACCTCGTGGGTCTGCACCAGTAGCTGATTTGTTCATCTTGCGTGGGTTGCGGTTGCCAAGGCTTAGTGGATCCAATCCGGACACTAACACCGCAGCAACCCTCAGCCGACGTGGGACAGTTGCCCTCCAGAAGCTGGCCTTCCTTGAAGTCTCCCGGAGCCCGTGGCTGCAGATCCAAGCTACACCTCTTTTCACTTGAAGCACCCGACATTGAAGGGCTCTTTCCTTTGAGCTCCCTGGTCACTGTGCCGTGACCCAGACTCTGTCCCCTCTGCTTTCAGGTTCTTCTCTACAAGATCTACAACTTCAATCTTCACGGCATCATCAACTATTTTGGCTAGCAGCAGTTTTGAACATTTTCCCATTGAAAATCAGCCCGCGACTCGAATTCGAAAACGACCTATGCACCCGGCTTCCCTCGGTACTCTCGTGGTAGTGGGCTCCTCAAAAGCTTAACTCTAAAGTTTTTACTTTGAACTCCTGCTAGAAGTGACTTTAATCTGTTTAAATCAAACCGCGACATTCTCCATAGGCTTTAATAGAGATCCCGATAGCAGCTATTTCCACTGCACGCGCCTCCCGTGGGTCCCCTTCCTCATAACCTGGGGTGGATTCTTAAGGGACCAGCGATCCTAAATGCCCTAGGCATGGTCTGTAGAATTGTCGTGGTTCTTATACCACTTTTTTAATATATGGTTTGGTCCCCCCCTGGGGCCCTATGATTCCAGTGCTATTTATTGTATCTATCAATGCTTGTTTGAATTGTAACTTTGCCTCAGCCTCATAAAGAGACTTGTGGGATTCTGTTTAGAATAAATACATATATTTTATATATATACCTGTGTGGGCTACTCTTTCATTTGGTCATTCAAGAGGTTATCTATGGTAAAACAATAAGCTTAACACTCCTTCAAGACTTAGCCTGAAGGCTGCTCTCCACAGCTACCACTAGGATAGCTTTCTTTAAAGGTTGTCTTAAACCTATCATCAATAAGAGTCGAATTGGACTGGTGCAAGGTGTCCCCTATAACTAGGAGACAGCATATGCCAGGCCAACTTCTCACAGGAAGGAGAAGTGGATGCAGTGGTGGTCTGTCCAGGTGAGTTCGGAGGCGTGGCTGAAGGCGACGTGGGGGCTTGAGGAGAAGATGGCATCAAGTGTGTGTCCGGAGATGTGGGTCGGCGTTGTGACGAGCTGTTTTAGTCCGAGGTTGGCGAGGTTGTCGATCAGGGTGGAGTTGTTGTCGTTGTTGTTCTCCAGATGATAGTTCAGGTCTCCGAGGAAGATGTAGTCGGTGGAGGTCAGCACGTGCGTGCTGATGAGGTCGGCGATGGAGTTGCAGAATTGAGGCCGGGGTCCCGGCGGTCTGTAGACGAGGGTGCCTCTTAGGGTGGTCTTGGGGTCCGTGTGGATCTGGAAGTGCATGTGTTCGGCGGTGCTGAGGGTGTCATTGGTGTTTGTTGAGACCCTGATGGTGTTTTTGTGGACGATGGCGATTCCTCCGCCGGCCCCGTTTGTGCGGTCTCTGCGGGTGATCTTGTACCCGTCGGGGATGGCGATGTCTGGCGAGCAGGCTTCGTTCATCCAGGTCTCGGTCAGGAAGGCGACGTCCGGGGATGCGGTGTCGAGTAGGTCCCAGAGCTCGATGGCGAGTTTGCATGCGGAGCGGGTGTTGATCACGATGCATGTCAGTCAGTTGGGTTCTGTCATGGCGGATGTCTCGGTGCCTTCGCGGCAGGAGAAGCTGCAGTTCAGGCAGGTGAAGGGACCGTGGGTGCGCTTCGGGGCGGCCTTGCAGCAGGTGTGGATCCTTCCTGGGTTGAGAGCGACGAGGGTGTTGGCGTCGTAGCGGAGGCGGTCTTCGTGGCTGATGCGGGGGGTAGGGGTTCTGGCACTGGGCGCGGTCCAGGCGCGGACGGGCGCAGATGGGCTTGCCTTAGGCGCGCCCGCTGCACGTGGCCGCGCAGCGGCCGCCATATATGGGGAGGAGGGGAGCAGCTGGGAGGCGGGAGGTGTGTTGTCAGGGGCAGCGAATGGGCGCGGAGGGGGCGGGGCCGCAGGGGAAGCAGCGGCGGGGACGGGGGCAGGGGCAGGGAAGCAGAGGGGAGCGACCGCGGGAAGGAGATGGGCAGGGATCAAGAGGGCACGGAAGTCAGCAAACGGGGTAGAGAATCAAAGGGGGCTTCAGCAGGAAAACACGGGGCACAGAATCAAAGGGGGCAACAGCAGAAGAAAACGGGGCACAGAATCAAAGGGGGCAACAGCAGGAAAACACGGGGCACAGAATCAAAGGGGGCAACAGCAGGAAAACACGGGGCACAGAATCAAAGGGGGCAACAGCAGAAGAAAACGGGGCACAGAATCAAAGGGGGCAACAGCAAAAGAAAACTGGGCACAGAATCAAGCAATGGGGCACAGAACAGAACGGCGAGCGGGGGGCAGGTAGGCACAGAAGAGGAGCGGACAGGCAGAGAGATTCTGAACCCATGTACGTGTTGTTATGTAATTTGTTTATTTATTGGGGCGAGGAACAACAGCTTGCTATTGTAACTTAGGACCCTGGGGCACGAGCTTGGGCCCTGGTAGATGTCTGTTTGTATTATTATTTTTTCGATGCACCTGCCTTTTTATGGTCTAATGACCGCAATAAAGTATTTTGAATTGAAATTTAATTGTTTTGCTGTGACCTTATGTTCTTTCTGAAACCTCTTAATAAAAAACGTTTTCCCCCCCAAAAAAGTATTGTAGGATGCCAGAGGTAAGGAAATGCGCCTACATTTTAATTTGAGTATCAGAAAACCTAACGCACAGCATTGACAACAGGGTTAACTTTTCAAATGTTGGTCGGACTTAAAATGTTCGAAGATCTCTCCCAGACCATGTCACAACAATATCGGTAGAAAAGCTGCGAAGGACGTGATACCAGGGGCTTCCACCCACTATTGTTGAAGCATTTAGACTTTGTTGGAAAACCACTCCCACACTAGAAAAGGTGGTGGTGGTCTTCCGGACACACTGTGGTAGCTTGGCTCGAGTGGTCAGGAAACAGGCGCCGTGCTAAGCATACAATATACCCATACAATAACCATGCGTGCATCCGTTCCAAAAACGACTCTACACCGTAAAAATTATGAAAATATTCTTTCTTTATCTTTTTCTCTTAGTTGCTGATTGGAAAAATAAATAGGTCAATCACAATATACAAGTTTCAATTAGTGCAGGTCAAATAAATATTGGCTGTTTGATGAAATAAATAGGGGTGATCATAAATAACAGGGCATAAATACAAGTGCAATATATCCAGACAATTAAATACTTTGAGGCAATAAATACTGTACCAATAAATATTGTACACCATCAAGTCCTGTGGTCCTATAAATATAGTGCAGCAATAAATAGGTAAAAATTCAATAAATACAGTACCCCCAATAAATAATTAAAAGTATACAGCAACACTCATGTAATCAGATGACACTTCAATTCTTAAGGGCTGATTTGGCCCAGGCACAGCTTGTAGGGTTGTGGAAGGCTTGAGGGGGGCTACTCCCTGGCTGGGACAAGGCTGAGGCCTAAACTGAGGTAGATCAAAGGGGGGAATACCAGTGCCCTGGCTTTCTCTCTCCACACAACCTTTCTAGGTTAGTCCCAGTTCACCCCAGGCACAGTCAGGTGGGTTTCAGCACCTCCCTAGCCCCTTAGAGCAGTCTCTCAGGTCTCCACAGGGCCTTAGGCGCCCTCTACTCCACTTACTGCCCTTTTTCTGATGTTCCGACGCCGCTGGAGTCGTGTCGACGCCGTGAGGCGGTTCCGGTTCGGTCTCGGCGGCCTCGGCACAATGTCAGTTCTTTGACGACGCCGGCAGGCGGTTCCGGTCCGATGTCGGTGGCCTCGGTTCGACGGCGTCGGGCAGTCTCTTCACGATGTCGACTTCGGGCGGCTCCGGTCCGATGGCGCTCTCGGCTCCGATGACGTCGGCCGGCCTGGCCTCGATGTCGACTTCCGGCGACTCCGGGGTGCGATCCTCACCCCCGACCTCCGGTGCTCCTCCTCACAGGCTCCGGGCGACTCCGGAGTGCGATCCTCACTCCCGACCTCCGGTGCTCCTCTACCTCGGTCTCCGACGACTCCGGAGGGCGGACTTCACTCCTCCGATGACGCCGCTCGCTCGACCTCGGTTCACTTCCTCCTCGACCTCTGGAATTCCTCACGACCTCCGTCGGCACCCTCTCACGACCTCAGGCGGCTCCGGGTACGACGTCTGCGACTTCAGTCAGCGCCGCTTCTCCACCTCGGGCTCCAGGTCTTAGGCTACTCGACGCCGGACTCCAGGGAAACCAGTTTCCAGGTCAGGATCTTGCTGCTTTCTTGGTTCTAAGGCCTGTTCCTGCTGTCCAGGTCCTTAGGATAAGTTTCTTCTGTCTTCTTCCCACACAGGGCTATAGGCTGGGATCCATCAGTAGGGACAAGTATCAAGGGTGGGTTTATGGACCCCACTCCAGGCACAAGTTTCCACCCCTGCTGCTTCACTCCTTCCTCCTTCACTGTTGTGCTCCTCTCTCTTCACCAGTCAGGTGCCAACTGCCAGCTCCAACTGCCAACTGCCTCTCTTATCCTCCCAACATTCTAAACGGTCTCCAACTGTCACAGAGTTCTGGAATCTCCTGGAATGTTCTGGAAGGTGCTGGTAGGTTCCAGTGGATGCTGGTGATGTCACAGGTGGCCACCATTTTGTGCTCCAGGCCCTCAGACAGAAGTTTCAGGGGTAGCTAAAATGGCTCCCTGAATCTGCAGCAACACGAAAAAGTCTGGTGGTTCCCAAAAAGGAAAAATTCAAACAGGGTTTGAGGCAAAAGTGGGACAAAATAAATAATGATGAGGAGGGACCACCCAAAGGGCTGACAGGTCTAACACGCGTCCCCCCCAGCTGAAAGTGGGGAGAGCTACCCAACCCCTTGGGAGTTCTCATCACTAAGGCGGAAATACCTTGAGAGACCGTCTGCATTGGCGTGGTCCACTCCAGGCCGATGTTCCACCTGAAAGTCCATCCCCTGTAGGGAAATAGACCACCTCAACAACTTGGGATTCTCCCCCTTCATTTGCATCAGCCAACGAAGGGGTCGGTGGTCGGTCTGAACTAGGAAGTGCGAGCCAAACAGGTATGGCCGCAACTTCTTCAGAGCCCATACCACTGCAAAGGCTTCACGCTCTATTGCACTCCACTTCTGTTCCCTGGGAAGTAGTCTCCTGGATAGGAAGACCACGGGTTGATCCAGACCCTCTTCGTTGAGTTGCGATAACACTGCCCCAATGCCATGTTCTGATGCATCTGTCTGGACAATGAACTTCTTGGAAAAGTCTGGGGCCCTTAAGACCGGGGCCTCGCACATGGCTTTCTTCAATTTCTCAAAGGCTTGCTGACAAGCCTCCGTCCAGACTACCCGTCGAGGTTGTTTCTTGGACGTGAGCTCCGTGAGAGGGGCTACGATGGTACCGTACCCCTTCACGAAGCGGCGATAGTATCCCGTGAGGCCCAAAAATGCTCGGACCTCAGTCTGTGTCTTGGGGGGTTCCCAGGCCATGATGGCCTCGATCTTCGCCTGGAGGGGTTGCACCGTTCCCCTACCCACCAAGTGTCCAAGGTACACTACCGACCCCTGCCCGATCTGGCACTTGCTGGCCTTGATCGTCAATCCAGCTTGTCTCAGGGCCTGGAGAACAGCTTGCAGGTGACGCAAGTGATCCTCCCAGCTGTTACTGAAGACGGCTATGTCATCCAGATAAGCAGCAGAGAAACTCTCCATTCCGGTGAGGATCTGGTTTACCAGGCGCTGAAACGTGGCAGGTGCGTTCTTGAGCCCAAAGGGCATCACACAGAACTGGTAGTGGCCATTGGGCGTGGAGAAGGCTGACCTTTCCCTTGCTCCATCAGTCAAAGAGATCTGCCAGTACCCTGAAGTAAGGTCAAAGGTACTTAAATATTGGGCAGCTCCCAGCCGGTCAATCAATTCATCCGCCCTAGGGATCGGATGAGCATCAGTTTTTGTCACTGAATTCAGTCCCCGGTAGTCCACACAGAACCTCAGTTCTGGTTGGGCACCCGGTGGTGCAGCTTTTGGTACTAACACCACCGGACTGGACCAGGGGCTGCTAGAAGGTTCAATCACTCCTAGCTCCAGCATCTTAGTGACCTCACTATGAATGCTGGCCTTCACCTTGTCTGACATCCGGTAGATCTTGGACTTCACAGGTGGGCTGTCTCCTGTGTCCACGTCATGGACGCACAGGTGAGTCCTACCCGGGACAAGGGAGAACAACGCAGAGTACTGCCCCAGGGCCTGGCGACAGTCCTCCTGCTGTTCAGGAGTTAGAGATGGGGAGAGAATCACTCCCTCCACCGACCCATCCTTTTCTTGAGACGCAAACAGATCAGGGAGAGGCTCGCTTTCCACGTCCTCTCCCCCGTCAGTCACCATCATCAAGATGACTTCGGGCCTCTCGTGGTGGGGTTTGAGGCGGTTGGCATGCAGCACCCGCAGGGGCTGACGAGGGGTCTTCAGGTCCACCAAGTAGGTAGCCTTACCCTTCTTCTCCAACACCTCAAAGGGTCCTGACCAGCGATCCTGGAGGGCACTAAGCTCTCCGGGTTCGATCACCCACACCTTCTGGCCAGGCTCCAACTCCACCGGGTGAGCGTTGTGGTCATACCACGCCTTCATCACTGCTTGGCTGGCTTCCAAGTTGTCAGAAGCTTGCTTCCACAACTTAGCCATTTGGCTCCGGAAGGCCAGCATGTAGCTCACCACATCCTGGGGGAGCTTTCTGGGAGTTCTTTCCCATCCGTCTCTCACCAGGTTAAGAGGTCCACGTACAGGGTGCCCATACAGAAGCTCGAAGGGGTTGAAGCCCACTCCCTTCTGTGGCACTTCCCTGTATGAAAAAAGTAAACAGGGTAGGAGGACGTCCCATTTCCTCCGCAGGCTTTCAGGCAGACTTCTGATCATGCCTTTCAAGGTTTTATTAAACCTCTCCACCAGACCATTGGTCTGGGGGTGGTAAGGAGTCGTGAACCGGTAGGTCACTCCACACTCCTTCCACATTGCCCGCATATATGCTGACATGAAGTTGGTCCCCCTGTCGGACACAACTTCCTTGGGAAAACCCACTCGGGTAAAGATTCCCATCAGGGCCCTTGCCACAACAGGTGCTGTTATGGTCCTCAGAGTTATTGCCTCTGGGTACCGTGTGGCATGATCCACCAGAACCAGGATAAACCTGTGACCAGCTGTAGTTGGCGGATCTAATGGACCCACAATGTCGATGCCCACCCTTTCAAAGGGGGTGCTAACGACAGGAAGTGGTTCCAGGGGAGCTTTCAGCTTCACCCCTGTTTTCCCACTGGCTTGGCAAGACACACATGTCCGGCAGTAGGTATCGGACGACACTTTCATCTGAGGCCAATAAAAGTGTGGGACAAGACGGGCGAAGGTCTTGTCTTGCCCCAGGTGTCCTGCCAATGGTATCTCGTGAGCCAACTCTAAAAGGAAGGCTCGATAACGTTGAGGAACTACCAAGGCTCGTGACGATCCATGTAGGGGTGCCTTGGGTTCACTGTAGAGGAGGCCATCCTCCCAGTAAACACTGTAGTTCCCCTCAACGTTCCCTGCTGCCTGGGCTTCGGCCTGTCGCCTCAGCCCCTCAAGGGTAGGGCACTCCCTCTGGCCCTGGCAGAATTCCTCCCTGGACGGGCCTCCCTCCACGTGCCACTCGGCCGGGATGGGTAGGTCCTCCAGGTTGGTAACGTCCCCCTCCGCAGACTCCTGGCCCACCACCTCCGGTGGCCTATCCGTCCTACGGGGTGGAGACGCCGAGGCAGGCTCCTCCTGTCCTCGGTTCTTCCCTTGACTGGCAGCTGGCTGGGCCTTTGTTCCAGGCTCCAGCCGGAATGAACTCCCTCTTCGGGTAGTCTCGGACCTTGTGCTAACACAGGCCCAGTCAGGTGTACCCAGCATCTCGGTGTGAGTCCGGTATTCCACCTCCTTCCAAGCGTTGTGCTCCATGTCATTGCCCAGCAGACAATCGACTGGCACGGCAGGGCTTACGGCAACTCGAAGTGAACCTGCAACCCCCCCCCATTCAAAGGGAACCTCGGCCACGGGATAGTGACCTGTTCTGCCGTCAGCCATCGCGGCTGGGTGGAGTACATCGGGAATTACCTGCTCTGGAGACACCAGCTGGCTACGCACCATAGTCATACTGGCTCCTGTGTCTCTCAGAGCCTCCCCTCTTTGGCCGTTGATGGTGATCCACTGCCCATACTTTGCGGTATTTGCGGGCACCTGGATCTTAGGAACCATCTCCCGTTCTCCCAGGGACACTAAAGTGACACCCGCCCACTCCCTTCCCTTAGTTAAGGGCATCTCCTCCCCGAGCACTACACTAGCTACTCCGGGGGGCTTTCCTCCAGTGGGAGGGGGTGATCGTTTCTGACACTTCGGATCTCCTTTATAGTGTCCAACGCCACCGCACTCGTAGCAATGGACAACCCTTGGCTGCTGACTCTGGCCAGGATTAGGGTTTCTGGGTGGGTTAGCCTTAGAGGTGAATCCTGTTCCCTTCCCTTGGAAGTTATTTTGGGGGCCTTTGGAGAACTCCTTTTTCTTTTCCCCTCCTTCTTTCTTCTGGGGGGCGCCCTGTCCGGCCTTTTGAGTATCCCCTCCAGTCCCCCTTGTGGACACCCGGGTACTAGCCCAAATGTCCGCCTCCTCAGCAAGCTTCCGGGGGCTGGTCAGCTTGCTATCCACCAGGTGTTGCCGCAGTTCAGGGAAACATTTCTCGAGTAGGTGTTCCTTCAGTACTAGGTCAAACAGCTCCTCGTAGTTCCTTACTTCACTGCCCTGAATCCAACCTTCCAGTGCCTTCTTTGCATAGTCCAGGAAGTCCACCCAATTCTGTGTGCCCAGCTTGTGACTACCCCTGAACTTCTGTCTGTACTTTTCAGGTGTTAGTCCAAACTTCCTGATGAGCGCCAGTTTCATGGTGGGGTAGTGGGTCTGCTCATCCTCTTCGAGGGCCAATAAAGCATCCCTACCAGCTGGAGGCATGTACTTATACAATCCCCCTCCCCAGTACTTCACTGGAACCCCATGGGCCCTCAACGAGACCTCATAGGCTGCTAGCCACTTGGCGATGTCGTCACCCGCCCCATAGCTAGCTACTATGTCCTTTGGCAGGTAAGGTTTGGATTCCCTGGTGACTTCTGGGTTTTGGCTGCCACCATTAGGAACAGTTGGTGCCCCAATTCTTAGGATCTGAAGCTCTATCTCTTTCAGTCTTATCTCATGAGCCATCCTCTCTTTCTCCGTCTCATGAGCCAACCTCTGTTCCTCCTTCTCCTTCTCCAGCTTTGCTAAATCCCATGTGAGCTGTCTTTTCTCTCTCCGATCTGCTAACTCCACGCTGGATAAGCCCCCGCTAGAGACAGTGCTGCCCTTCCTAGAAAGTGTCCTGGGCCCTGCTGACAGGTTCCCCACCTCAGGTTGGTACATCTCAGCCCCCTCGGGGTTAGGCTCTCCATCCCTGTCTTCCTCCTCAGCCTTGCTTTCTCGGCGTGCCTCCCCCCAAGCCCTTAAGCTGGTTTGGAGTGCACCCTTCTTTGCTCCTGGGGGACAGTACACCCCCTCCCGCTGGCAAAACTCCCTGAGTTGGGCCACAGTGTACGTTTCTAAATCTTCCAGTACAAACTCCATCTTGCCCACTCAGGTTAGAGGACAGGTTTTGTGCAGTAACAATGCAGGGGGGTACCTTTAGTAATACCTCCTCCCACCACCAGAGTAAATTTGGAAAAAACAAAAACCCACAATTTGGAAGGCCGCTGTGAGAAAACTCCCGGTGTAGGCCTATGGACTACCCACAGTTATTGTTGAGTATATGTAGGCACAGCTCTATCCCACCACTGAACACCAATTTATGTTGGAAAACCACTCCCACACTAGAAAAGGTGGTGGTGGTCTTCCGGACACACTGTGGTAGCTTGGCTCGAGTGGTCAGGAAACAGGCGCCGTGCTAAGCATACAATATACCCATACAATAACCATGCGTGCATCCGTTCCAAAAACGACTCTACACCGTAAAAATTATGAAAATATTCTTTCTTTATCTTTTTCTCTTAGTTGCTGATTGGAAAAATAAATAGGTCAATCACAATATACAAGTTTCAATTAGTGCAGGTCAAATAAATATTGGCTGTTTGATGAAATAAATAGGGGTGATCATAAATAACAGGGCATAAATACAAGTGCAATATATCCAGACAATTAAATACTTTGAGGCAATAAATACTGTACCAATAAATATTGTACACCATCAAGTCCTGTGGTCCTATAAATATAGTGCAGCAATAAATAGGTAAAAATTCAATAAATACAGTACCCCCAATAAATAATTAAAAGTATACAGCAACACTCATGTAATCAGATGACACTTCAATTCTTAAGGGCTGATTTGGCCCAGGCACAGCTTGTAGGGTTGTGGAAGGCTTGAGGGGGGCTACTCCCTGGCTGGGACAAGGCTGAGGCCTAAACTGAGGTAGATCAAAGGGGGGAATACCAGTGCCCTGGCTTTCTCTCTCCACACAACCTTTCTAGGTTAGTCCCAGTTCACCCCAGGCACAGTCAGGTGGGTTTCAGCACCTCCCTAGCCCCTTAGAGCAGTCTCTCAGGTCTCCACAGGGCCTTAGGCGCCCTCTACTCCACTTACTGCCCTTTTTCTGATGTTCCGACGCCGCTGGAGTCGTGTCGACGCCGTGAGGCGGTTCCGGTTCGGTCTCGGCGGCCTCGGCACAATGTCAGTTCTTTGACGACGCCGGCAGGCGGTTCCGGTCCGATGTCGGTGGCCTCGGTTCGACGGCGTCGGGCAGTCTCTTCACGATGTCGACTTCGGGCGGCTCCGGTCCGATGGCGCTCTCGGCTCCGATGACGTCGGCCGGCCTGGCCTCGATGTCGACTTCCGGCGACTCCGGGGTGCGATCCTCACCCCCGACCTCCGGTGCTCCTCCTCACAGGCTCCGGGCGACTCCGGAGTGCGATCCTCACTCCCGACCTCCGGTGCTCCTCTACCTCGGTCTCCGACGACTCCGGAGGGCGGACTTCACTCCTCCGATGACGCCGCTCGCTCGACCTCGGTTCACTTCCTCCTCGACCTCTGGAATTCCTCACGACCTCCGTCGGCACCCTCTCACGACCTCAGGCGGCTCCGGGTACGACGTCTGCGACTTCAGTCAGCGCCGCTTCTCCACCTCGGGCTCCAGGTCTTAGGCTACTCGACGCCGGACTCCAGGGAAACCAGTTTCCAGGTCAGGATCTTGCTGCTTTCTTGGTTCTAAGGCCTGTTCCTGCTGTCCAGGTCCTTAGGATAAGTTTCTTCTGTCTTCTTCCCACACAGGGCTATAGGCTGGGATCCATCAGTAGGGACAAGTATCAAGGGTGGGTTTATGGACCCCACTCCAGGCACAAGTTTCCACCCCTGCTGCTTCACTCCTTCCTCCTTCACTGTTGTGCTCCTCTCTCTTCACCAGTCAGGTGCCAACTGCCAGCTCCAACTGCCAACTGCCTCTCTTATCCTCCCAACATTCTAAACGGTCTCCAACTGTCACAGAGTTCTGGAATCTCCTGGAATGTTCTGGAAGGTGCTGGTAGGTTCCAGTGGATGCTGGTGATGTCACAGGTGGCCACCATTTTGTGCTCCAGGCCCTCAGACAGAAGTTTCAGGGGTAGCTAAAATGGCTCCCTGAATCTGCAGCAACACGAAAAAGTCTGGTGGTTCCCAAAAAGGAAAAATTCAAACAGGGTTTGAGGCAAAAGTGGGACAAAATAAATAATGATGAGGAGGGACCACCCAAAGGGCTGACAGGTCTAACAGACTTACTCAAGAAGTCCACAGCAGAATGCTGGGTCTATATTTTCTTACCAATTTTTTTTTATTAATATGTCTACATAACAAACTGAAAAAACCAAAGGAAATGATGGACGGAGTGTTGAACATTGCAAGCACTCACCCCCAGTCAACTGATCTGGGTTTAATCCATCACCGTTCTTTAGCCCACTCTGCCACCCCAGTTCAGACATGGCCATATGCAAATCAGTCTGACCCTGTGCCTCATGGGAACAGTCCAGCCCGAACTGCCAAGCCATGTCTTCCCTGGACCGGAAACAAGCTTCCTAGGACCGGTTTCTGGCATGTCAGCCGTCTTCAGCCAGGCTTGCTTGAATCCAGTGGCAAAGTGAGCAAGGGACTCACGTCTGAACATACCCTGACAACTTATGGCGAACAAAGCAAAAACCAAAGGAAATGATGGACGGAGTGTTGAACATTGCAAGCACTCACCCCCAGTCAACTGATCTGGGTTTAATCCATCACCGTTCTTTAGCCCACTCTGCCACCCCAGTTCAGACATGGCCATATGCAAATCAGTCTGACCCTGTGCCTCATGGGAAGAGTCCAGCCCGAACTGCCAAGCCATGTCTTCCCTGGACCGGAAACAAGCTTCCTAGGACCGGTTTCTGGCATTTCAGCCGTCTTCAGCCAGGCTTGCAAATTGGTCATCGTTTCAGATCACCATTTACTCCGAGTATCAGAGATACATCAATCAACAGAACTTCCCCCTTCTGCCATATTGTGCTTCATAGTCCACCATTGCACACTTTATCCACAGTTGGGTGTACCACTCTCGCTTATATACTTCAGTTGGCGCAGGTATCTTTTGTGCATCTTCATCGAACAGATGTATGGGTCTTAATTTTGGGAGGCAGGTGACTTCTCAATAGTCTCTACTCAGAAATCCCAGTAGAAAAAGTCATCATTGTAACTGCCGTCATCACGATATATCACATTTTATTGTACCATTTGTTCAGTGCAGAAGGTTACTTAGGTCTCAAATACCTAGCTATCAGTATTTTTGCTAATACAAATAATTGACGAACCAATGACGATTCTGAAGCCCTCAAGTCTGTCTGCCCCTTCACTTTCAGCCCCAAGACCATTACAGGTGGTTCTGCAGGGTGGAAAAGTTAATCATTTCTTTACGTCCCACTAGAACGTCTCTCCAAACGTGGAATGAAACCCCCCCTCAGCTTTTGTCAGAAAAGCTTATCCCGGTTACCTACCAGTGCATCAGAACCTTAAAAGATGATTCTCTGTGTAACACCTATTTATCATGTAGTCTTACATCTCTCCAAAGACCAGTTCATGTTTCTTCTGGTTTGTCTGAACTCACTGTTCTCTCCTTCTCTCCCATTTCTTCAAATCTCACCATTTCTGTTGAACATCAGGCTTGGCGGTATTTTGCATCTGTTAGATGCTACCTGCGTGGTACTGTCTATTGTTGTCACTAGCCTATCAAAGTCCGTAAGCTTCCTGGTGGCTGCTGCTTCTTTAGAGGTTTGAGTTGTCCAGTGTTTCATCTGCCAGTATGAACAATTATATGATTTAGACATCCCAAATGCAAGCTCTGGAATACCTTATTTGGCCCTTGTTGTACAAGCCTGCGATTATTTCCCAAATCTCCCTCAAACCAAGTTTTGAAAGTATTGCTTGTGCTAGCAGGTGTACATTCTTTATTACACTGTAAAGGTGTCAGTGGCAATGGGAATTGGAATGTATTGAGATTCTCTGTCTGGGGTATAGAATCACATATTTCTAATGTAGGTGGTATAGTCGTAATGAGCATGATTCCTTTGGAATCCAGAGTACATCTCACATAGCTTTCCCTCCACCGCCTGGTGCATACGAAGTTCAGATTCTCTATTACAAGTTTTAAACTCTGACACTCCCACTCCTCCCTTAAGTCTAGGCACCCAGAGCCCCTTGTGGGACACCCACTGTGGTTTTTCTTTTTCCATGAAGTTAAGTACTGACTTGTAGATTATGAAAAATGTCGTTTTCTACTGTCATTGAGAGAGCTTGAAAAACATACAGTAATCTTGGAATCACTAACATATCACTCCTTCCAGCTATGAGATATATATACAACGTTCCATCCTTTACAATCCATTCTATTACTGGTACTGTGTTGGCCTTAAATTACGTTAAATAAGTCCAGGAAGCTTGCGGTAAGATGTATCCCTAAGTACTTCAAGGACTGACCATTAATTGTAAATGGAGTTATCAGTCTGTGACTTTCCTTCACCACTCAGGAAGTTTGATCAAGTAAAAATTCTGATTCCCCCAAATAACCTCATAGCCAGAAATTGCCCCAAAATTCGCCTGAAGTTCCAATAATGCTGCATTAGTGTGGGAGTCAGTTTGTTTATAAGCGTTAATTAAAATTCTCCTGTGTATCCAGGAGGAGCCAGAGAATGTTAGACATGGCTTTTACAGGTGTATGTGCTTCCTCTGCTGTAAACATGGTCACAAGCGACTTCCCTTGATCATTAATCCTGTGGAACTGCAGGGTCTCCAAAAATCTATAGGCGTTCACAGGAATTCTAGCCACCGAAGTATGTCTGTCTATAAACATCTTTGACTAACTTTCCCTTCCCTCTGTCAATATTAATGTTCTTCTCGTCCTTATCTCTGACATTGAGTATTCTTTGCCTATTTAGTTCACCTTTTATTGCTTTCAACAATAGCGTGTGCGCTTTATTACCATATTTATATGTTTAGCGCCACAATTCTAGGGGGTACCTCCCTGACCCGTTAACTAAGAACATTGCCCCCCTATTGGCGATGCTTTAATCAAGTCAGACATCGACCCCTGGGTGTGTTTTTCTTCTGCCATTTTGAGTTTTGCGTCTAGTTTTTCTTGAGCCAAGACCATATTTCTCTTTTCTAGGATAAGCTTCCAGATACCAAGTATCTGGCTATACAATCATTTACTGGGGCTGCTGAGTGTATTTGGAGTGTTGTGCTCGTGTAAACCTTGCACCTATCTCCATCCCGAGAAGCCTTGGTCTGCTCGACTCACGCTACTACTCAGGATCAACTGCTGAAGGGGTGGTACTTGTCCCAGTTTATCCCTGGACAGCAAGAGTACAATGCAACATACACCATGGTTGAGCCCAGTAACCCCTGCCTGCTCCGTGACCCTCTAAAAGGGGTTCGGATAACGCCTCGCGAGCACTCTGAAAAAAGATTTTTTAAATTAGTAAGTTCTATACTATCTTCTTAATCACTTTGTCTCTCACCTTCTTTCCCACACCTACAGTAGTTTTTGCTCTATGCATTCACTTTTCAACACCATTTCACCGCTTGCATTCCCTGTCTCCCAATTTTCTCCTCTTATCACCAGACGTTTACTCTTCATTACCACTTCTATCTCCAGGTTGAAGTTCTTCGTATTCTGTTCTTCACAATCTTGGTTAGGCCGCTCCCGAATACCTCCTGTTGTCTGCCCCCAAATGTACCTGCTCCTCAACTATAATCAATTATTCATTCTCCTCTCACCTGTTCAAATGATTTTTGACTCTTTGGCACTCTTGTTCATGTTACCCTGCATCTTTTTGATATCACACTTATATTTTGGATTGAGGTTTTAATTTGCACGTGTTCAGTTTTGGAACGATTATCCTTTTTAATCCGTGTGTGATAGTCAAAGTTACTTGTAAGAGGTTGCATTTTCCTCTATGGTTGGTTTCCTGTGAAGCGTGCTAACACCACCTTGTAATGATGAAGTGTGCTAACGCCACCTGGTAATACTGAGCTATTTAAGAAAGTCAAGAAATAAAAACGTGATTTGAACAATGAGGGCTGATCAGGCAAATGAAGGCTGACCGAAAGTGCTGATAAGTAACCCATGACAGTGCCCACAGCAAAGCTCTGCCAGGCCAAATATTTCATGAACAAAGTAATATTAAACTACTTAGCCTTTCGAAGGTCGACTCAGAGTCATGTCTGATGGTGGGATGGAGTAGCAACGGAGGACGATGGGGCCACATGTGGGAGACGAGGAGTTATTGCAAGAGGAGTTTCCACATCCAGTCTGACAACTTGGGAAATTCACAAGGTGAGGAACCTCGGCTAAAGGTCTCCACCATAAAAGGAATGTTTCATTTAGAGTTCAACCACCAGATCGTATAATTAGGCATATGGAAATCCATGGCAGTGCTAAGCTGCAAACACATTCGGTCAGAACGCCTCGCCGGCAGTGTCAGCGTACTCGCTAGATCTCGTGGTATACTTGGCACATCATCGTTAAAGGATAGCGTACTCGCTTGAGATTAGGAAGCCACACATCGTTTTTATCTACTGTGCCTTATACTCTGCTACAAATTTGATAGCCAAACAAGCAGATTTTGAAGATTGGCGAACCGTACTCCTTGGACATATACTTCTTGTTGGAAAGACCTAGCAGGGTCGGAAGTATAACAGTGCACTAGGCATAGAACTGGCTTTTGGGAAGCCATACAGACCTGAAGAAGTCGAGGGTTATTGTCCCAACGACGAAACACGTGTTGGCTGGACCCTGTGGTGTTCTTTGGAATAAAGAAAAATAATTCTTGCAAAAAGACTTTATTGGCTCCTATTTCAAACTTTGGATTGAACTTTCAAACTAGATGGAACACGTGTGCACAGGATTGGACTGCATTCATTTAGGACCCATCGGTCCAATTTTGAGGGTTTTAGGGGTTTTCCCCTCACCTGTTGCATCGTTTGAATTATATGTTTTGTATACATTACAATACACAGCAGGCACCATACTTTGCTGTGTGAATTAACACCCCACTTCTGGTCAATACATTCTTACAGGTAACATGTTTCTTATGTTAAATGTATTCCCATTACTGGCTGTGGTCATGTTCTGTTTGGTGCTCATTTGTTTGACCCTTATGGACAAGAGACTTGACCCAGCGTATACACAATCTGAATGATACCTGGAAGGTAGGTAAGGGATTCTGCGGCAAGTCTATGTTGGTTTATATTGGACATGCATTCAGATCTGTAACTTCTTCCATACCCTCATTCCCTAGTGTTGTGTGCCTGTGACAAGTACTGCTGGCTTCTGAACATTAAGCCTGTAATTCTGAAGAAGAAAGGATACTGCATGCAAATACATTAACTATCACAATGATTTTTCACTGTCACCAGGTATGGTTGTCTGTTGGGGGGAATGCTTTATAAGTTTACTTTCTTAAACAGGTCCAAACAAAATGGAAGGATGCATAATAATAAGTATGGACTACAATTCCTTCAGAAAAATTCACATTTTCAAAGAATCACTTAAGAATCCCATGCTGCTGAAGAAAATATAATTACCTTTATCTACGGCTCTCTTTCTGAGCAACAAGCCACTCGTTCTTTTTTTCTTCTCCCACAAATCTAACACAGTATTTCAGAATTCACAGGAGATGAGAACAGGGGTCACTTAATTACTTGGCTATCTCATAAGGTTAATGGAGCACCGATGTCTCAAACAATAAGCAACTAAAAAACAAAAGTAACATTGAAGTGTTTAATACAACACAGATTTCATTGGGTACACTATTCCAATATACCTAGGCTCCATTTTATCTTCCCAGCCTGAAAAGCGTGAGCCTGAAGCCGCTGCGGATATTGAAGGACAATGGTGGCTCATCCCTCGATGCAAACATAGTGCAGTGTCACTCTCATTTCTTGGTGTGCCTTTTGCAATATTTCCATCATTTGTTTTGCTGTGTGTGATGTCGATGCAGGGCAAAGTTCATCACTGGGAGGCAGAGACCAGTCAGGCCAATAGGGGAGCTGGAGACGCTTCAGCAGGTGAAAATGACTTAAAAGATTAGGGAAGAGTCACTTGATGTCGCCCAACCTTACCTGCCATTCAAAAGCATCAATCTGTTAGGAATTCTTCCCATTCCCTGTGGTCAGGCATTCACTCCTCCTCCATCCACACATTTTCCCATGTGGACACGAGGTGATGCTTGGAGAAAGCAGAAAGGCTGGTGGAAGGTTGTGCCCTGTTTTCTTTCATTGCATCTCACATTCAAGCCTTTGTTGTGGCTCATGGACTCTTACAGTCGTCAGAGAAACCTTTTTGGTAAACAGCCATGATGAAGGTGGGGGAAAGGAGCACAGGGACTTGGTAACTTTTACCTGATGTCTGTGCCTTCTCTACTTTGGGTTTCCTCTTTAAATCACCATGTGCAAGTTCAAATCCTGTTGTCATACTCCTTTCCCACTTTCCTGATCCACCTGCAAATTTAAGCAATATCAAAATCAGTGCATTAGTGACAAATGAAGAAGTGAAATCTATGGGATTACCACAGATGAGACGCAACTGACGAACCAATGGCCCGAAGAGAGTTATGGAGCGCCAGGGCTGACTGCTAACTAGGGACCGAGGACACCAAAATCAAAGTAATGACGAGGCACATAGATGGTTGGAGACTAGAGGCCGATACAGGATAGGAGTCTCTAAGAATCCGAGGGATCAGTAGGAATAAGAACTCATGAGGTCACTAGGGATGGGATTGACTGGAGGACAGAGGGCCAAGGGAGCCTAAGAAATTAAAGGATCTCTAGAATGAGATTTGACTGTAGACCAATCTTCTCAATCCAAGATCCCATTAGGGCTGGGAAGAAGAGCATGCCTAGAGATGGGAGACCTGACCTAAGACTGTCAAAAGTGGCATACCTAGAGAAGGGAGGCCTAGACCTGGGAAAGGTGGGATGCCTAGAGATGGGAAAAAATAGGGCTGGAAAAAGAAGCATACCTAGAGTTAGCAATTTAGGATTAGGAACAATGGCATGCCTGGAGATGTGAGACCTAGAACTGGGGAAAGAAGCGTATTAGTTATGGGAAACCTAGAACTGGGAACAGGAGCATACCTGGAGTCAGGAAAACTAGGGCTACAAAAGAGAGTATACCTGGAGATAGAAGAGGGGACTTGTGACTAGCAACATATACAACCATGAAGTGGAAAAACGTGTGACTGGACTACCAGGGAGTGGAGGAAATCACACCCTAGCAGCCAACAGAAACAATGCATATGGTGGAAATAACCTGGACCTAACATCATATTTCTTTAGTATAACATCGCTTTTCTTCTGGGCCAACTTCCCTTAATCCGCATGGCATATTCTCCACTTTCCCGGGATGCAACTCGCTGGTACCCACTTATTGTCCCCCAGTCCAAGAGTAAGCAGCATACCTCTGTGAGGAATGAGCTGTAAAAACTATGTACAAGAGTCAGAGAAATGTGTTTGGATTCAGGTAGTGTTTACATCCCTTGCATTGTCCTACATTCTTTATAACTGCAAATTCCTACCTTGTCAAGTCCTGAGAATGTATTAGCCCTGTTGAGAGATATGCTAAAATTTTATTGGGGTGGTAGTTATGTTAAAAAATATTTTATCAACAAAACATTTTCTCATAAAACAATTTTATGTGTTTAATTAATAACCATACTAAAAAGCCAACCTATTCTAGAGGCACCTCCTACCCCAATGAAAGGAAAGGTCTGGTATGCCTACCACCATTCACATTCACCCTCACACACAACACTGTAATATTCTTCATGGACCCATTTTCTCCCCTCTCCTATTCAGCAACTACCTAAGTCCCTTACTAAACCTATTGTAATCATTTAACCTTGTGTTACAACTATGGGGCAATATGCAAATCATCCTACAAATCGATGGCCCAGAAAGCCTCTACAGGTCAAAACATGTCTGCCTTCACGCTGTAAACACTTGGATGATTAGAAACCACCTCGCACTCAACAATACAAAGACAAAGATCATGACCTGTGGACAATGGCACAAACACCAACCGATAGATCTCTGACCCAAGGAACTTGAATCTCTGTTAGACACAGCAAGAGAAGTTAGGAATCTGGGCAAGATCGTGGACTCATGTCCATCCTTGATACCACATGTCAATGAGGTCACTAAGAGCAGTTTCTAAACAACGAAAATGCTTGAATGCGCCTTCCCCTATCTTGGATACCAACAGAACTCACAAGCTATACTCATGCTTGTGATTTCCAAACACTGCTACAGCAATATTCTCTTCCTTGGCACACCCTGCTTCATCATACACAAAGAACAATGGATCCAGAACACTGCTGCAAGACCTCCTCCTCCACCTTGACTCAGGGAACGCATCATACCACTCCGCAAACACTTCACTGGCTTCTGGTACATGACCAATGTTCAAGGCACTCTGCATCATCCACGAAGCCTCCCAAGTAAAATGTAAACAATACAGACCTCTACGTTCCAGGCTGGCCCCTCGGATCGTCATACTGACATAAAATAAGAAATTGCTAGAAGTATTAGCTATCTTGGTCCAAGCAGCCACGCTCTGGACCTCCCTACCAGGTAAGACCTGAAGCATTCAGGAATATATAAAGTTTAGAAGAGAGGTAAACAACTGGTTGCTCTTGAGATAACTAGGTCACCTGCTTATCCTGGGTTAAAACAAGGCACAACAGCCCACAGAAGCACAAGAACTAAGGAACAGTGTTGTACAGCACACCACGCCGAGAAAATGGCCTCCGGGACCCCTCCCACAATGGCGATTTAGTCCATACACCATGATCTAGCAAAGAAACAGGTACAAGGATGGAATATGATAAGAAGTTAGTCTACCCTCATGCTATTCCTCACCACCCAAAATGAGATATACAAGCCAACATTTAATATTTGAAAATATGTTCCCTGGCTTGTGACAGGAAGGATCCTTTCCACTGAACCTGCTCAAACGCCCCTTCCTCATGGAAGATTTGTTGCTTCTGGGTATTTATCATCTCCTGGTTTCTCCTAATACTCCAACAATCAGTGGCACCACAGCCAATTGTAATTCAAATCAAGCTGCATGATAAACCTTTACATCATTTACACTATAATTACATAAAATGAATCCAATTCAAATTTCATCCAATACCACTACTGGTCCATAACCTCTTCACCCCAACCGGACAGGCATGTAATGACTGAGGAGATCTACTACACATTGCTGCCCCCTAGAGAACTTTAATATAGTCCCCCACATGCAAATATTGACCAAATACAACATCCCATCATCACTTGCTAACTTATAATGACATTCATAGAAGGGTAGATTGAAACACAGTTCATCCTGACAGATCTCTGACCCTTCTTCCCTTGCACCCATGCCTGCTCAGGTCCATCCTGGGCATCAGACTGGACACCAAGTTAACACTGAACAATCAGGTGACTGCTGTAGTCTGGGTTGTGTGGGCCTTATGAGGCAACTCCGGAAACTTGTACCCTTGTTGTCATTTTCCACCATGCGTACTGTTGTGTCGGCCCTAATTGTGTCGCGCCTGGATTACGGTAACGCAGTATACATAGGGCTACCTGACAAACTATTAGGGAAACTTCAGGTGGTTATGAATGACGCGGCAAGACTGATTTTTAAACTCCCGAGAAGAGCACGTGCCACACCTCTGCTACAACAACTGCACTGGCTCCCAATCAAGCAGAGGGTTAGGTTTAAGGGTCTGTGCATTGCACATAAAGCCCTCCATGGAGCAGCACCCGGTTACATCAAAGACCGTGTGAAGGAATATGTGCCAGGACGATGCCTCCGATCGTCTGAGTCAAGCCTGCTGGCATGCCCACGTTTTTGATAAAAACACTGTGGGGGCGAGCTTTTTCAGTCATGATTCCCCAGCTTTGGAACCATCTTCCGGATAGCTTGCACAGGGAAGTCACCTTACTCCCGTTTAGGAGGAAACTTAAGACCATTCTGTTCACTCAGGCGTTTGGAAAAGCCCATCTAGACACGCCGAGCTCCAGGAGGCATGCTAGGTTCCAAGTTTAGGGTCTTGTTTTAGCGCTCAGAGACCAGTTGGTGATTTGGCGCTATATAAATAGAAATTAACATTAACAATTGATCTGAGAGGGGGGATTACTCACATTGCACGGCCCCCAAGCGTGCGAGGCGATCCCTGCGCGCTCCAGTAGGGCATACCCAGAGGAAGATCCCGGACACATGCCTGCAGCCCGACTCAGGGAGGAGGCGAGGAGCCCACGAGATTGAGAGACCGAAAGGGATGCGACTGGGCGCTCCTGATATAAAAGCTTATATGATAATAGCGCTATCGCCTGTGCCTAAGTGTATAACTGTTTATAAATGCCCATAAAATGTTTTCCAAAAAAAACAATTGATCTGAGAGTGGCACATTCTTTGCTGATACCAGCAAACTAGACTGGGGGCACAAGTAAATCATAATTATAAGAAAGGAACCTGCAGAACTGCATACCGCAAACCTTAACTGTGTATCTTCCTCTCAAACCTTCACACTTTTTAAATCGGTGGTCATCATCACGCACAACATAAAAACCCTTCCCACACATGACAAAAAATAAATACAACACCTTTAAAATCAGGTGGTGTTCTACATGTGAAGGCAAGTGTTTCACCACCCCACACAGTGGTAGTAAGTGCTGTATAGATACTACAATACAATATAATTCAACAGACTGAAGGCAGTGTCTTAGGAGTATAATGTTCAAGAATCACACAAAAAAGCTATAGAGATTTCTTACTAGTGCAACCGTGACAAGCTCCACAACCCAAACATTATTTTGCTCCTCACACTTTTAGTGTTATTGCATACCATTAGCAAACCTCTACCACACCATTCCACCTTGGTGCTTTTGTATGGTGACAAATTGCATTAAAGTACTTTATGACAAAACAATGTGACCATAAATACATTTCTGTTGACCTACCCATCACCAGTTACAAACCTTCAATATAACTCCAAAGGAGATTCAACATGTCCCTAGCAATCTGAGATCATTTGAATTTGCACTTAGGAGAGAGGAAAGGTACAACTGAAATTAAAAGTGTCTGAGGTTAAATTAAATCTCACCTATTTGTATGATGTCAGAACCCTTTCCTAAATAGCGCCTGTTTTTTTTTTTGCTACCACAGTTATTTAAAATACACAGTGAAGCATCACGCAAAAAGATACCTTCTTCGTGTGCTGTTGCATGAGATCCAGCACTTGTTCGGTCCATCCCAGAAGGGACACCATGTGCTGCACTCCTTGGATCACATCCCCCAGTTCTGCAACATCTTGGTGCCGCGGGGTTGGCCATGCGAATGGTCCCACCAGTTCACGGTTTATCAACACCCGTGGAATAGAGCCACGAACTGCGCTGGCCAGACTAGCAAAGGGTTCCACCTGACGCACAAGAATGAATAAAGGAATAAAGAAAGTCGTAGGGCACGGCTTTGTTAACTGAACTGTCTATCGATGCTTCCCAACTTAGACGTGGAGAAAGGAATAGGTAGGAGGGAAGCAAGAGGACAGTAAGTGTGCACACTTATATATCACTGTACAAACTGAATTGCGTGGTGAAACTCAGGAACAGCTAAACAGAAGGAGATGAATTATGAGAGTGCAGGAGAAAGAATGAAAGAGGAGGGAATAAGAGAATGGACAGGAAAAATAGAACAATGAAAGGGGGAACAGATATTAAACAGCAACAACTAGAGAAGGGCATAAGAGGAGTGTGGAATGAAGGCATAAGAGGAGAGTGGAATGAAGGCATAAGAGGAGAGTGGAATGAGCCACATCACAAATACAAACAGGGGAAGGAAGAACAGAAGCTCAGAGAACATGGGAGGGAATGTTCCAAAGAAGAGCAAATAGGAAGAAGAGAAAGAGAAAGAAAGGGGATTGAAATGCACCCAGATCTGGAACAACACCCCAAATCTACCAGGACAACCTCAACCTTGCTTCAATTTAGGAAACAACTGAAGATGCATCACTTGAACGAACACAACCCCATGACCCAGTACTAGTCCACTTTCGCTCTCAGATCCAGGCTAACCTACCAATTTGTCATTACCTTTGACCCTGCACAGTTCTCTGCTGTTTGCTAACTAGGCTTGTGCCTTACACATATCACATACATACATGTAAAGAGAGATGGTGAAGCATGAGTTAAGTAGGAGTCAGACAGAGATCAGGAAAAATACAAGTGACAGCATATTAGTGCAAGACGGAGAGTGGAATAGAAGAAAGAGAAAGAAATGAGGTGTAGGGGACCACCCTGGAATGGCCACCCTACATGACACAGACAATGATTAGTACCTCCAGGGATACCATTTTGTGTTCCTGGTACTCCTTCTTGTTTGTGATGCATCTAAGGCAGAATGAGGTTAGAGCCTCCTTTACAATTGGATCCTTGCTTTTGTTTTAAACTCATGCCAGATCCATGCCTTGGAGAACTCCCAGAAACTACTGCTACACACTTTGGTGCTAAAGGTAAATGCTAACATGGCTAAGTGTGAAGACAGGAGACTTAATATGCAACTCCAACATCTCGACCTGCCTCATTCTCAGCGAGAAACTGCAAGCCATGTAAGTACATACTCCTGCTCCATGACACCACCATTCAATCAATCAAGGGTTTGTAAAGCGCAACTACTTACCCGTGAGGGTCACCAGCACCCAGACAACCTAAGATCCCATTACCCACAAGACACCTTCCCCAACCCACCCAAAAGAAGCCTATGATAGCCATCTTTATACTGGCAAAGGCAGGGGGTTCCTAGTGTTTTCACATGTTTCTACTTCAGACACATCTCTTATTTGGTGTCTGCTCAATAAGATGCTTTTGTGATATATTGCTAGATGTGGAAGTTTTGCTCTTTTTTTTGTCACTAGGCGACCCTTCCTCAATCCTAGAAAGGCACAGTGCATTACTGATTTTTCACAAACCGGGGGGTCTAAGGAATTGACCCTGGTAGTATGAGGGAAATCCCCTCATTCATGACTTTTTTCTTCTAACCCTCTTTCACCCCTATGCTTGATGAAGCCCTCTCTCACACCTCCAACGAGGTCCCAATGATGATGAGGAGGTCGGCCAGAGGAAAATCAGTCAGGTGCAGCAAAAAGCGTCTGGGCAATTCCTCCCCAAAAAATATGATGTCAGGTTTGATGAGGCCACGGCATACAGGACAGTATGGAATCTCGCCATTCAGGACTGGCAGCTGAAACAAAAAACCAGCACACATCACGTCACAGCACCGAGACACAACTGGCAACACAATATGCAGCACTGTATTGCCATTACATATATATAGTGCCTACTAGCCCAGACAAGTGTATGAAGCACTATAAGGAGAGCTACTCCGGATTAGATGTAGGCTCGGTCATGTACTCTTAACGAAACCATGTCATGCATTTTCCTAAGTTTTCTGTGGAAGATTAAATCAACAGGAGTTAGATGTGATCTATAGTGGGGGCTTTGTAAATTCATGCAGGTGGTTGGTGGGATGAAGAGATAAACTAGAGCAGATTAAGTATTGCTAGGCTGCAGGGATAAGGTTTCAAAGTAAGAGAAGCTGTGATCTGTGAACTGAGGTGTGGGAAACTGGCAGAAACACAATAATAGAGAACAAGCCAGACAGGCATGTGACTTAGAGTAGGCTATACTCAGAGAGAGGGGGAATGCAGAGGATGGAAGGTAAAGAAATGGTCATTTGACGGAAGGAAAGAAGAGAGAAACAATCAACAGTTTTAATAATATAGAGCAAGGAGGCTTTTTGAGGTAGCGTGCAATCTGAGGATGTAAAACTGTAGAAAATAAACAACATGCTTTGCATGTGAGATAGTGTATTGCATTGTAGCATTTCTACAGTACTTGCAATGCATATGTGGGGCGCTGAAGCATTTATTCGCATGGATAGCACACTACACCATGCGGTGTGCAGTTGGAAGTATGTTTTCGTTGCTTTCAGCCTATGTAGGAAGTGCTTCCATATTGTTCATGATGACAACCAAGGTGCGACCATCGTGTTATGGGAACCGACGCTTGGCAGTGTGATGCATGAGGAAGTGTGAGAAATAGATGTGCATTTCTATAGTTTATGGCATGCTGGCAGGATTGATTAACAGTGAAGGTCCCTTTATCATGTTGGTAAATTTCCTTCACGTTTTCAATCACATTTCCTATGCTGGTGGTGGCAGGTGGTTATCCACACAGTGATCTAATGGATCTGGTGGAGGTGATCTTATGGATCTGGTGGAGATACCAGAAGATGTGGCAAGATGCGCTGTGTTATTAACTTACATTTCTCATAATAGGATGTTGTTGGTTAATAGATGTGACTATTTGGGAACTGCATGGTAGAATCTGAGCCTTCAGGCGACCAGCAATGTGTGGCAGACCTCTCCAGTCTTCACAGACATTTCTGGTTAGTATTGCATGGGTAGTTAGCCTGTGGCAGGACCCTTCAGTTGCCAGCAACATTCCACATGACCTTGCAAACATTATATGCCCGTTTCTTTGAAGACGGTGGGTCAAGTTATGGATTGTCAAATGGCATCAGAGTAGCACACATCACATGAGATTGAGACTTGAGGACCATCAGAAAGAATAGACACATCACACATGCAATAAACAGATAAACAGAACACAGTCAGTAATGCACTACCTATTCACTCATAGAGGTCTCAACTCAATTCAGAAAAACACTGCAATTTCACCAGCACAACGCCTCCTTATTTTATTTATGTGTTTATTTATTGTCATTGCAGCAGAAAAAAGCATATCAACAGTTCCATGGTACATAAGCAGTAATTAATTATGAGTTTTTTATATATTTATGCCATGACAGTGAAAATAAATGTGACCCGATTCACATATTTATCACTACAATCCAAAGCACACATTCAAATTTATTACCACAGCACAGTTGCTAATAGAAAAACACTTTTTACTACCTCACAGATTGCATGTAACAATTACATCACACAGGGAAACAACTCTTCTAATAGTCATAAGGTCTCTATAGTGTTTTCTCCCATAGTGCATGAATTAACCCCTCACATCGTGGTTTTGATTAAATACCCTTTGTTAAAAAAACATACACATGAAAAAGACCTTGGCATAGGCTGTATATGCAGCTGCTCTGAGTAAAATATACTACTATGCTATGTCTTACCATTGTTGAGGAAGGTCATGCCTCGTAAGAGGCTTTTTTGCACCTCCTACACTGAATAGTAATAACATATATGTGTATGTATATATATATATTCACTGAAAAAACCATAGGTTTCACACATGTTATAGTTAGCTGGACATTTTACTGATAAAAAACCAATGAAATTCCCCCGTTATAGTTACTGTAGGCAACTATAACTCACGCGACCGTAATCCTCTGCTGATGCTAATACTGTATTTAGACACTTATTTGCCCATGTCTTCTTCCATTAAATTTTAGCTATACATATATTACAAATATTTTTTTTTCATAAAGACACATATGTCATCAGCAGAGGATTACGGTCGCGTGAGTTATAGTTGCCTACAGTAACTATAACGGGGGAATTTCATTGGTTTTTTATCAGTAAAATGTCCAGCTAACTATAACATGTGTGAAACCTATGGTTTTTTCAGTGAATTAGCAAGGTTTTTTAAATGCTAATTCCTAACTATAACGTGTGTGAAACCTATGGTTTTTTCAGTGAATTTGTACGGTTTTTTAAATGCTAATTTATTTATGTATTATTTTTTATATATTTATTTTGCAATAAACTACGTATTAAAAATTATTATTAATTTTTTTTTTGGTTTTCACCCTGCGAATTATTTTTTTTTTTTTTTGCAAAAAAAAAAAATTTTTTTTTTGTGTTTTTCAGGGTGCGCGCACTGTGCGCGCACCCCCGCGATTTTTAAAAAAAAAAAAATTTTTTTTTTTGCCTTCGGGGTCCTTCAGGGACCCCCTGACAAAGGCTAGGGGGTCAGGAACTCTCTACCCTGCCCCCTTTTCACGTTCGCCACCTTCCTTTTTCACTCTCGCACTGAAAACAAACAAAATGGCGGCCGACACTTCCTGATTTCGACCGATTCGAACGTTGACTAACATGTAACCACCAATCAGAATTACGCTCGCGCACGTTAGGGTGCTCGCACGGTGCTCGCACGGTGCGCGCACCCTGCGCGCATATATATATATATATGCTTTTAAATGCTATTTTCTCCGGAAATACTGAACAGATTTACACCAGACCTACAAAAGGCACTTCCTTGACCTAGGGACTACCTCTCTGCCAAATTTTGAGTAATTCTGTTCAGCCGTTCGGGCTGTAGCTCGTTATAAAGGTCCTATGGAAAAATGCATGGGAAAAACGCGTTTTGGGACCCCCCTTTTATCTCAGCCCCCGCTTGACGGATCCCCCTGAGACTTTCAGGGTAGGAGCGGAGCGTAGCGCCCCACCTATTTTGAGAAATTCGCGAGGATTCGTCGACCGGCGCCAAAGTTATTCAAAATAGAATGTTGAGGTTTTCCTATGGAAACGTGGTCCTAACTATAACTACCTACTGGCGACCGCCAGTAGGTAATATGTATATATGTATATATATATATCTATCTGTGCTGTCGTATTGGTGGTCTGGAAGGAGATATATAACAAAAATAAAGGTTAAAGTGATGTTATAAGTAGGAATTGTGATATTATATCACTTTACATTAAAAAAACGCTTGGAAATTCACTGGAAAAAAACCCAAAGGTAAGTAATCGCAAGTAATTATTTACTACGTGCCCTAAACTAATTTCAACCCATACCCTTGCTATTCAGTGTTGTTATCAACTATGTCATTTAAGTTGTCATTACGGATGTTATCAATGCATTCATTGAACATGTCATGAGTAACGTAATATGAGGGTAGCCTGGTGTTGGACAAAGGGACTGGCCTGTGGCTAGCTGGAAGCTTGTTGTTCTGTGATACACTGAAGTTGAAACTGCCTGGACACTGAACTGGTTTGTAAAAAGGACAGAAAAAAGAACGATCTGGGTAACAATATTAAAGACATTTAAAACACATGGAACACAATCTAATCACTGCAGGTCTTGTTGGAATACTACAAAATTGTATATAGAAGCACAGGGGTTTGGCAACATTATAATCAGATTTAAGCAGCTAATGCTATCACAAATCGGTCCGAGCATCATAAACTCCATGGATGGGTTGCTTAAAATAGTATAAACAATGGGGTTGTCTACAATGGGGTTGTCTAGGATCAAATTCACTGGCCTAGACATACAGATAAATGTTCATAAATTATACATCAAACAAAATAGTAGACTTCAAGTTATTAGAAATGTACCACAAATCCAGCATTAAACTTCTAGTTATACCTAACAACTCAGCTAATGTGCCCAGTGCCCAATGGCCCCTTACAAGTCTAAACTTTGATAACACAATACACCCTTAACTAATAAAAAAGGCTTCTAAAACAAGTGCCCCACATTATGCACACCACTTAAGCTTCTTTTGTTCCAGGCCACGCTCAGCAAATCAATAAGGGTGACTGAGTGATGTCATATCACTTATCAACTCTTAGATGAAAGCTGTGGTAGCTATTCTAGAAGAGGAAAAGTGTCTGATGCGTTATAACAGGAATACCCAATGGATGTTCTATGGCTGCTCCAAAGAAATATGGGCTTGCTTACTAAATAAATAAATGAAATAAATACTGCTGACTTCTCTTTCTCTTCACCTTCAACATTAGCGAAAAGAGTGCCCTTCCAAATACAAGTATGCAAATAAAGTTGCAGCCAATGCAAATTGCTCATTCTGTCAACTAAAAAAATTCCAAAAGTAATTTACAAGACAAAAGGGCAATGAGACTTCTCCCCTTCCTAAACAACTATATTCAGAAAACACAATAAAGTTGTTTTGCCCATTGGTCTGTCTTTATTCTCTGTGAAATATTGTCTAATATTAATGCATCCTTGTATTAACCTCACACACACACACACGCACGCACGCACACACACACGTATATAGATGAATATTTATTTACTGAAAAAAACAAAGGTTACAGGGGCATTATGGTTAAGCTCAGGTTTCACTCATACACGTGAACTAACTATAACTCGCGCCACCGCAATGCATTGCTTATGACCTCACATATTATATCACTCATGACATGGTCAGTGACATCACTCATGACATCTCAAATGACATCACTCATGACATCACTGATGACATCATCCAGTGACTGTGAGTGTTTAAAAAAAATGTATGTCTGTTAAATATATATACCAAGGTGTATTGGTGAATCAGTGGGTGTATGAGTGCATGTATGGATCATTCTGTGGGTGCGTGACTGACTGTATAAGTAAGTGAGTCAATAAAAAAGGAATATGTTAAATATTTTGAGGTCACACTTTCCTGTAAGATCAAAAACTTACAAGACAAAAACTGTTAGTGCTATGGCGAACATCAATATGATCACAGAGCTCGCTCCATGTTGCTGTCCTGTTTCAGTAGATGGTCGGGCAGGGCCATGGGGCAGAATCTGGAGGTGGGTGTGCACCACAGTGTAGCTGGGCAACCCCCTCCAAAACCACTAAAGATTACTACAGCATTGCTGACATAGTTCTCCCACGAGATCATGAAAAGCTGATCTTCAGCTTACATGCAAAAATATAAAATAACCGCAAATAATCAGTCAGAGCTGAAAGGCATTCCATGTGAGGTATTACTATCTCCAAGAAATAATGACAGCAAGCAAAAGGACTAATTAGAAACCAATTCTAGATTATGCATTATATATTTTAATTTTCTTCACTGAATTTACAAATCCACTATACAGATATACAACTTTAACAAAACAAATTTTGATGCCTACATGAGATAATGCCTAACTAGCCCTAACATACTACATACACTTGACAAACAAGTGCCACGTGTAATGAAGAAGCGACACATATGAAGTGTAAGACAACGGATATGTTGAAATCCCAAATTGCAAATGCATGACATCTGATAAGATGTCAGGGCATATTGGACTGAGAAGAGCACACATGCAGATGACATCCATCAAACTAAAATGTCTTTAATCCAGTTCTCAATTTTCGGTGATCTTTTACCGCCCCATGTAATTGCCACCCGGCGTTTAGCCATCAACAACGCCAAGCGTATAAATCGACCTACTGCCCCTTTTACATGTGGAACACAACACAATAAGCATACTAAGGGTGTGCTTTGTATCTCCAGCCCCGACATTTCTGTTATATCCCGCACCACAGCACTCCAGTAGCAGGCCACCTTCCTGCATTCCCATGCAAGGTGCAGGAAGTCGGCTTCGGGTTGCTCGCATCTCCCACACCTGCTAGAGTCACGCAGTCCATAGTGGTGTAACCCCGCTGGCGTATAATAAACCTGGTGTATATACTTGAAATGTATAATACGTACATTTCCATTTGGAGCAAGTTTGCCCGTCAGGCCACATATATGTTCCCAATCTGACACGGATACCGAGGAGGTCAGTTTGTCATTCCATCTCTACAGACTTCTGTCTGGGCCGTCACACCTTTCGTCACGCATTGCCCTATATAGCTTAGTGATCAGTTTTTTATTGGTGGGGGTGGTTAGCACCAATTGCAGAGAGTGTAGTGTGGGGGGCTCGAGGGGATAAGTGCCATAGTGTGATCTAATTGCATGTCTAAGTCTGTGAAACGCGAATCGGAACAGCAGTGTGGGGTATGAAACATTCCCCCTGGATACAGGTCTTGCATCACCTGTATGCCTGCCTCTTTTAAAAGACGCATCGCACCTGCCTCGTGAGTCACTGACAGGGCAGCATGGCTGGGGCATAAATGGGTAGTTTGTTGGCCAGTTTCCCTATCGCCTGCCACGCACCTACCGTGGTGTCTATTGTATTTACGTCTGTTTTCGGGACGCTTCATGTGAGTGAGCATACTGTGTAGAGGGATAGTGGAAGCATCCCCTTCCTCCACTGCAACATGTGGGGTGAATGCGTGCGGTCTAACCCAGTAATACGCATACTGTGCCTGTGCACTCAGATAGTAGACATTGAGGTCCGGTGCACTGAATCCAAGTAGGTGGTAATTTGCGAGTGTTTTGCGACCGCAATTGCGGTCGCAAAACATTCATACATGGCTCATGAGTCGCTATTAGGAAGGGAACGACCCTTACTAATAGCGAGACGCAAAACCTATTTTGCGAGTCGCTAGTTGATTAGCGAGCCGCAAAATAGGTTTTGTACATGGGCCCAAGGTTTTTAGCGTGCGCAAACGGGTGTAAAACCCATTTGCGCATGCTAAAAACAGTCGTACATCTGGCCCTAGAACTCTACGCTCCACTGAAACGACACTTTGTCACCTGTCCTACTTCATCACATTTTAGGCATAGTTTAGCAAGCACTGAAATGGTTTCACTCCTGTCTCACTGACCGACACTCTTCTGTCTCTAATGTGTTCATCATTCTGAGATCTACTCCTCTGCTAGTTGATGTTGCACAAATTAAAGAAGTGCAGGTACCCAGTAACGGACAGGACCTACCCATTTAAAAGCACTGATCGACTACAGATCTGCGAGGACTTGTTGCTAAGTTGCTTGTCTCCTAACAGAAAGGGGGAGCAAACAGCCGCACGGTCTCCTTAAGGTGTGGGCAACCTCGGTGCACAGGAACTGGGGCAGGAACGTTAATTGTTGTAAATGAACTAGCGATCACGTACTGTCATACTGGGAAAAAGTGACATTAAATAAACAAAAAAAACCACACACAGGTCCAGAAAAGGGTGAGGAGGATGGAAGAGGAAGGTGGTCGACATAGTCAATGGGAGGGGGGCGGGAGCAAAGGCAACACAGACAATACCGCGAAAAAGTAACATTTGGTAAACAGAAACAAGCATTGGCATAGCCAATAGGTCTCGCTTTTGGGACCTTATAAGTGTTTAACTATGCAACAGTTGCATAACTAAATACTTATAAGGTCCCAAAAGCGAGACCTATTGGCTATGCCAATGCTTGTTTTTTGGTAGGCACGAAGAGCCACCCTCCCCCGTGTAATGCCAGCTGCTGCAACAGGGGGAGGGACGGACTCTGAGGAGAGAGAGCAGAGGAGGAAAGAGCAACAGAGAACCAGTCTGCCAAGTAGGTGCGAACGTTAAAGTGAAAGTAATCATTTCGCGGGCGCTTTGATGTTCGCAGTGGCCGCGCGGCTCACTGAGAACATCAAAGCGCCCGCGAAATGTACACGCAGGCTGCCAAATGGTGCGCGCGCCCGGCGCACATGCACTGTAGTTGGGGACCTGAAAAGCACTTGTTTGCACTTCCAAATCCCCGTTTTCTATAGCTCTCGCCAGAGCAGCACTAAAGCGCTGGCTCAGGCGAGACCTAAAAAACACCATGTCCCCAGTAAAGGGGGAGGACGAGGGAAGACGGAGGTGATCAGCACAGACAACGGGAGTGGGGCGGGAGCAAAGGTAACACGAGCGGCGCTTTAAGCAAAGATCAGAACATAAGCAGCAGGAGCACCAACAATATATATGGGCGATCAGGAAATAATCCACATAACAGGGTCAGCCTGCGGTAACTAAACTACCAAATGACGGGACAGAGTAAAGCATTTCCCTACCAAACAAAAGGAATTTTGAAAAGCTGCCCATGGAGCCAATGAAAGTGATGGGCGTGGTGAAAGTCCCTAGAAGGGGATGTAGCAAGAAATTAAATAAATACTGCCTACTTCTCTTTGGCGTCACCTCCAACATCAGAGAAAAGAGCGAGCCCTTCTGAATACAATTGTTCACAAACTTTTTAATGAATTGAAAATAATGCGGAGAGCTTTCTCGTAATTGTGTGCAATTTTGTAAAAATATCGTTTTACGTTGCAATATTTCCTCACTTTTCATTAACGCTGCCCTGTATTTCTATGGGTGGTTGGGCACAGGTCACTAACTTGATGAAGGCTTCACCGAAACGCGTTTTTCTGTTTGTGATACATTAAAGAAATATTGTGCCGTCTTGTGGTGTGCCGCTGAAGTTCTTTGGGGAACTCCCCAATCGCTTTGTTTTGAAGAAAAAAAAATATATATATATATATATATATATATATGTGTGTGAGAAAAGATCGGGCCGACTACTGTCCAAGGGTTTTCTGGCCCTATGTACAGTGATGGTGGTTTTGTATCAGTTCAGAAACTGAGAAGCAAGCCCCGGACATAAATGAGCCTAGGAAATATTCAATCACAAAACGTAGTCACTGAAATGTATTTAGGGTTAGTGTCATATTTAGCGCTAGGGGTAAGGCTTAGATTATGGTAAGGGACAGGTGAAGTACCAACCGTTTTGCTTTGAAACCTTTGTCCACAAGCATAATCAAGGGTTAATTTGCTGGTAAGGAAGCTCAGAAATACAACACGCTCTAAGCAGAGGTTGTTAAGAAGGACACTGGATCGTTAAATTAAGTTAACTTCTTTATTCAGGTCGAGGAGCTGAACCGACATCTGTACAGCTTCATCGGGTGATGTAGGATGTGACTTTCATAGACTCAGGTGACAAAGAGATCCGATGATAAGCAGACAACAGGTCTATGGTGGAGAACCACTTAGCATTGCTCAAACTGGAAACCATCTCATTAATTTTGGGTAATGGAAACTTGTCCACAACAATGTTATTGTTGAAATGCCTCAAATCTACACAGAGCCGAATCTTACCATTACTTCGTCTTGCTACGACGATCGGAGAAATACAATCGGAGGTTTCAATTGGTTAAATAATATTGGCAGAGACTAGTTTATCTAGTTCCTTACAAACTTCATCTCTCACCAAAATAGGAATGTTACGGCATTTATGTACTTTGGGATACGAATCTTGCTTAAGGATAATTTTGTGTTCAAAGTCCCTAAGATTTCCTAAGACATTGCAGAAAACCTTGGGAAATTGTTTTAAAATTTCCTTACCAATCTCATTGTTTTCGTCTACCACCAACACTTGTTCTTTACTATTGGGGTCTAAAATGATGTGTAATTGTTTTTGATCAAACCACCCCAAAACTGGTGGTCCTTTTTTAGCAACATACAGTTTTCCTCTACACTCTCTCCCTTTGCATTTGAAAACAAACTAACGATAACCAATTAGATCAATGGTTTCGCCCCCGTATCCTTCAGGGTGAATGTCAGGTACCAATAACTGATTCCCAACTTTTCGTACGAAAGAAGATTGCCAAAGCTCATCATTAATAATAGTGTACGGTGAGCCTGAATCAGCATAAAGTTTGACTTCTACGCCACCAATTTCCATTAAGCATATAGGTTTGTTTACACAAGATTCATCTCTAATATTTAGTACTAATTTGTCACGTACATTCAAAACCAAACCACCATCCTTTCCTAGATCATCCTCAGTTTCATCAGCATCAGGATGAATATTATCATCCATGTTGTTTACAAATTTAACATTATTCCTTTTTCTCCTACAAGCTTTAGCGAAATGACCCTTGAGCCCACAATTGGTACATTTAAATTTAAGTGCAGGACAATTGTTACTGTCAGCTAAATGTTGTAAACTACCACATCTGTAACATTTCGGTTTGGTTCCTGAACTCTAATAAGATTTACTATATGAGGGTTTAGCACTGGAATTGTCTTTAGGACATGTAAATGTTTTCTTTTTCTCACTCACACTTATTTTACTTACAACTTCACAAGAACTGTTGTCTTGTTTAAGAACACTGGCGCATCTGCCAGAGATTTCAGCCTTCCGTACAATAGCAAGAATATCATCAAGCTAAAGAAGTCTTGAATGGTGGGTTTGTAAGCATGCATGACTATTTGATCTCTTATGAAATCTTCCTGAAGAACACCAAATTTACAATCTAAAACTAACTTTTTGAGTTCCGCAAGATAATGATCAGTACTTTCATCCTTGTTCTGTTTCCTAGAAAACAATTTATACCTGGTTACTCCAATACAAACCTTCGGTGCAAAATACGTGTCAAGATGAAGTAAAGCTAATGCATATACATTTAAGTCACCAGGAAAACAAGGTTTTGTCATGCCTTCAAATACCTTTAGTCCAACAGGACTTAAGAATGTAAGAGTAATCTTTTTTCTTGTATAGCAGACATTTTGCCATCTTCATCTAAAGCGTCAATGTAGTTACTGAAATAAGGTTTCCATTCAAGCCATTTTAAGGGAGGTTCAGTTCCGGATATCCAAAATGCCTGAGGAGGGTTGATGTTATAAGTTTGCTGGCTCATGATGTAGTCCCCTTAAAACAGTATTATTTTTTTTTTAAAGTTTCACAACCCAAAGTATTTTAGTTGGCTCAATGAAGTAGGTAGATCAACGAGTATTCACTCGAAAAGTATATAAGAATCCGTATTTGAATAGTATTTGGGTAGCAATCTATAATAAAAATGAGTATTGAAGTAGGATACCGAAATTCCTTACCCAAAATAAATATCAGTTGAGGAAATTCGAAATGTTTCAAAATGCTGGAAAAATGCCGGCGGAATAGACTCTCAACGTTCCGATGTATAAGCTCTGATGAAAATCTCCTTGTAAATAAACTCTCAGAAATACAAAATGGCAGCTGCGTCGGGTCACGTTGCGTGACCTGCGTGAGTACGCATGTACTACAATTGAGTCAAAAAGACTGAAGCCGAAGGAGCTGGTTGCTAGAGCGCGCAGGTCTCGAGTGTTCATCCGTTGCTAGGAGAGCTCGAGCAAGCGAAGTGGCAGCGCGAGGATATCCCGGTAAGATAAATAAAAGTTAAATATTTAAATTCCTGGCTTGCCAGTACTCATTTGAAGAGCAGCTTCTCCCGCATAAGTAGTGGACTCGTCGAGATTAGAGCACAACTCCTAGTTTGTAGTTGAAGAGTCGAGCTTTCAAAACATTTTTCGGCAATTCATATCAAAGAATCTTCCAATTTGCCTTGTGTGGGTTCGTATGCTCCTCGACAACTCGTCGCCAGTGTTAAGAAGGACACTGGATCGTTAAATTAAGTTAACTTCTTTATTCAGGTCGAGGAGCTGAACCGACATCTGTACAGCTTCATCAGCAAACAGCAACTGTCTAACTTCAAACAATACATTCTAAATGACACTAGTAGATTCTACATGACATAGAATAATTCTGCAATAACTTACATCATCTGGAATGCATAAAAGAATGAGAACACAACACAGACACGTGGGTAACTGCAGATCAGAGATGTGAATCTCGACGTGACTAACTCAATCGCTCGCTCTTCCGAGGTTCATAAAATAATTATTTCATTGGGTAATAATAACTTATATTTTTTTAAACCAAGAGACAATTCAACATGTAGTGTGTGTCATTAACTTGTTCAATATCATTCTCGTACCTTGTTCTTTCAATGCAAAATAGAGAGAGGCAGTTCAGAAGTCCATCCCTTTTAACTCTCAGACCAAAGTCAGGGCATATGCACTCACTCACCCGAAACTCCTGGCCAGGAAATGAGCGGAGACAGACAGTGCATGTTGCTGTGGCAAAGGTGCCATGGGCTTCGACCAGTTTACTGGGGGGAATTCCAGCAGCTGGAACAGGAATGGCAATATGTTAGAAGGGAATAAAATGTGAGTGAACAGAAAATAGAAATGGAAAGAAAATGAGAGTTAACAAGGGAAAGGGTTGAGACATATGAGGTCAAGCAACCGACGAAAAAGAAGGTAAGGAAGAGTGGACTAGGAAAAGAGGAAGAAGAAGGAAGGGAGAAAAATACAACATTGAAAGGGGGAATGAAAAAGAGGGAGGCAAAGTGTAAGAGGAAGTACACAAAGGTATAGGAAGGAAACTAAAAACTGATAGGGAGGAAAGTGAAAAGGAAAAAGGAAGGAAGGAGAAAATTATAGGTAGAGAAATAGGTGAGAAATCGAGACATGAACAGAGAAAGGGGACCGTGGGGATAAAAAGATGACACCAAAATGAGGTAAAGGTAGGAGGATGGTGTACATAGGGAAAGAGATAGGAAAGGGAAACAGAAGAAAGGGGAATGAAAATGGGAAAAGATTAGAAGTAAAAAAGACAAAAGAAGAGAGGGAAGGAAACGAAGAACAAAAGAGAATTAAAAAGGAAAGAAAAAGTGGAAAAGCAGACTAGAAAACGGATCAGAAAGGAAGATGGAAGAAAGTGGGAAACCTTACGAATGGAAAATGAATGGATGAAAAATGAAAAGAGGGAAATTAGAAGGAATGAGAAATGAATAGACAGAAAGGACAAGATTTAACACAAAGGACGGAAAAGGAGCCCAAAAGTGAGGAAATCAATCAATCAATCAATCAGGGGTTTATAAAGCGCGCTACTCACCCGTGAGGGTCTCAAGGCGCTGGAAACAAGGGAGATAAGGTGAAAAAAAAATTGAATAAAAGAAAGTAAGAGAGGAAAATAGGATAAGCGGAAGGGGAAAGAAGGAAGAGAAGGCAAACCAAGGAAAAGAGCAAAAAAGAAAATGGAAAAAATTGAAAGAAGGGGGTAAGAGAGGGAAAAGAAGAAAGAAATAGAGTAAAGGGAAAAGCGGAAAGCAGAAAATTAAAACAGTAATGTGGGATAGGGGATAAAGGAAGAAAGAAAAAGACTGTAAGAACAGAAACGGAAACAGAAAAGAGGGTAAGGAAATAGGAGGGAAAGAAAGAAGGAAATAAAAAAGGGGCAAGCAGAAAGAAAAAAGAAGTATGTAGAGAGAAAATGAAAGGCTGAAAACAAAGGAAAATGGAAAAGAAGGATAAAAAACAATAATTTATGAGAAGAATGGAAGAAAGGGAAAGAGGAAAAACAAATCAAAAGGGAGAAAAGGGAGTTGTACAGAGGTACGGTAAGATACAATAGAAAGAGAAATGGGGAAGGAAGAGAGAATATGAGTGATGAAAGTGAGTAATAATGAAAGGAAGAGAAAATAAAGCATGGAAAGAGCAAAAGGAGAAAACTAAATAAGAAAAAGCAAAAGTGTAAATGAGGAAAGAGAGGGGGGACATGAAAATGAAAAATCGAAACTGCATGCAACTGAGGGAAATGACAATAGTAAAAAAGGAACGATAGAAAGGAAGACTGGAAAAGAGGAAAGAGAAGGAAGAGAACAAAGTAAAGCACAGGCAAGAGACTAAAGAGGGAATTAGTTAGAGGAAATACATGGAATTAAGAAAGGAAGAAAGGGAGGAGGAGCAAGGAAAATATTAAAAAGAAAAACATGAAAACAAAGGGAGGAAAAGAAGGGGAATAAAGTAATATTAATCTCTTGACGTGGTCTGTTTCCTAACTTTCTTTGCTCCTCACACGCAAATGCTGAGGCTGTTAGACTGATAGTGAAAATTTTGCAATGAAGAGACTCTTTATACCTACAAATCACCCTGGATATACTGTCCTTTTTTTACTCCAATAAAACTGATATCCCAAACTTATCTCCACCTTCAAAACTGAGAGACAGAAATCATCCCACAACTGCATACATCCAAGTCAAAGGCAACATAGACAAACCTCACAGGAAATGAGAGCTGCGTATTTTCTTTCGTAAGTTTTAACCACCCAAATCATGCTCTGCACCTTCCTCAATCAGGAGGCCTCCACCAAGCAACTTAACCAGTTTTGAGTCCTTCACTCCAACTTCAGAATTAGTCCTCATACTCCACACTAGCTATCCCTTTAGTGCCCCAAGGACATCTTCTGCCTTAAAATATCTGAACCATTAGCTCTTTCATCAATTATCCTGCTCTGTCATACCACCGGCTTTAACTATTTCCTCCCTTCCTGTATAGCGACTGCTTTAGGTTTGTGGTTGTCTGTTCGATCCTAAAGAAATGATGCTTCTATCCCTCAACTATCACATATCCCAAATCCTTTTTTCTCCAGAACCCTTGAGAGCCTGGTGTTTAATAAACTGTCTCAATACCCCCATACCTCCAACTTACTAAACACATTATTCTATGGCTTCCGCGTATTCTACTCCACTAAAGGAGTTCTCACCCTTCTTAAACGTAGCTACCTGTGCTCATCACAAGCATCTCTCCTCTATCGTCAGTCACCTTCACCTCCCTGCTCCGTTCACCTGTTGACTGCCCCACTATGCTTCCAAATGTTTGGTAGCTCCATCTGCCGTATCTGTGAATCTCTATACTGCTGTTTGACAACAACATTCAGTTACATCTGAGGGTTTCCACCCAAGAGGCGACCCCATACATACCTTGCTTCTATAAGCATTTTATATTAATGAACCTATTAAAGACAGAATTTTTCCTCCAAACAAAAAAATTCTCTTCCCTATACATCCTTACCAGTCACGGTGTTTTAGTTCCTCTGGCAGACTCTGCTGAATGTTGCAGTTTTACTCTAGAGACAGGCTTATATGTATGTGCCCAAACATGTTCACTCGACTGTTAAATCAGCAATTTATCAACATCATTTATTGTGTAGGATTAAACTACTCACCCCAGAAGCCCCTACTTATCCAGGTCTACTGAGGGACATTTTACAGGAAAAAGACTGGTTAGTGACATTGGATTTTAAGGACGCATATTTAACAATACATATGGCAAAAGACTCTTAGAACTATCTATCTAACTATCTATCTATCTGTGCTCTTGAGGCGGAAAGCCGAGAGCGTTTTTAATCGTTTAAAAAAAATCTTCGCTGTAACATTGTCACTTATCTTGTGTGTGCACTTACCCCTCCGGTACCTCGCTAATCCTGCGCAGCTGAGTTAGAGCTACCGCAGCCCTCTCCATCTACAAACTTTTCCCGCCGCCATCTCGGCGAGGACGGAGGCCATGTCCCTTTGGGAGGCCACGCCCACAGACGCCACCCTTTAAAGCGCTGAATACTAGCGCCACCAGCCCAGACAGATTGTGCTCTTGAGGCGGAAAGCCGAGAGCGTTTTTAATCGTTTAAAAAAAATCTTCGCTGTAACATTGTCACTTATCTTGTGTGTGCACTTACCCCTCCGGTACCTCGCTAATCCTGCGCAGCTGAGTTAGAGCTACCGCAGCCCTCTCCATCTACAAACTTTTCCCGCCGCCATCTCGGCGAGGACGGAGGCCACGCCCCTTTGGGAGGCCACGCCCACAGACGCCACCCTTTAAAGCGCTGAATACTAGTGCCACCAGCCCAGACAGATTGTGCTCTTGAGGCGGAAAGCCGAGAGCGTTTTTAATCATTTTAAAAAAATCTTCGCTGTAACATTGTCACTTATCTTGTGTGTGCACTTACCCCTCCGATACCTCGCTAATCCTGCGCAGCTGAGTTAGAGCTACCGCAGCCCTCTCCATCTACAAACTTTTCCCGCCGCCATCTCGGCGAGGGCGGAGGCCACGCCCCTTTGGGAGGCCACGCCCACAGACGCCACCCTCTTACGCCCTATAAATAATGTGTATCTCTCGGCCATGCAGCGGACGAGCGCAGCGGGCGCGCCAAAGGCGCGCCTAAGGCAAGCCAGTCTGCGCCCGTCCGCGCCCAGCCGGCCCTAGGCCCGGTCACTATGCGCAATTCTCCCTCAGGCCGACGTTTCTACACCAGAGACAGGCTCCTTGCACTTAATCCCTCGAAAAACATTAAGTGTAACTACACCTACTCAGGAGAAAAACCCTTTACTAATTGTGACCTCTGCAATCCGGCCCTTACCACCGTAGAATGCCACGGCCTACAGCTCGGTCTTCTTAACTGTAGGTCCCTTCCTAAACATTCCCACGAGATCAACCTTCTTGTCCAGGATCATGCCATCGACATTCTGTTCCTCACGGAAACTTGGCTCACCCCCTGCTCTGATTCTGACATTGTCAACGCTCTTCCATCTGGCTACCAAATCCACTCTCAGAACAGACCCCTCGGCAGAGGAGGTGGCCTGGCAACAATTTACAGAGAGCATCTCTCCTGCAGAACCAACGACGGTAATATCGACGAATGCGAAAGTTGCCACTTTGCTCTACAGATATCTCCCGCCACTTCCCTTTCTGGTCTACTGATATACCGCCCGCCGGGAGCCCCAGCCAAATTCTCAAGCGCCCTTGTTGATACAGTCACCCAGATGGCAACCACTACTCCCAATTTTCTAATCCTGGGAGACTTGAACCTCCATCTACTAGACCCCAAGGACACAACTGCATCCGAACTTCTCCTTGACCTCACGTCCTTTGGCATTCGTCTAGTGAACTCAGAGCCCACCCATGACAAAGGACATCTTCTGGACCCCATTTTCACCAATATCTCCGACCTCAAAACCCACACTCCTTTCCCCCTGCCATGGACAGACCACTTCTTGATCCCCATTTACTGGCATTTTCCTGTCCCATCCACCCAACCGTCTAAAACCTGGGTAACTGACCGACGATGGCACAAACTCTCGCCGGAAGAATGGGCCGACACACTCAGAATCACTCTTCCCCCCCCCGGCCCCCGACCCAGTCACTGCGGACATCCAGTTCAACTCTTGGCTCACCCACTCATTGGAGGACCTCCTCCCTAAAACCACCACCTTGAAACGAGTCAAAAGAGTGAACCCGGCTCCCTGGTACACTCCTGAGCTTAACTTCTTACGTAAGGAGTGTAAAAGAACAGAGCGCTCATGGAGGAAGGATAAAACCACAGTCAAGAAAGTCGCACTCCGCACCTCCTTAAAAAATTATAAACTCGCCCTACGTAATACCAAAAGCATATTCTTTGATGAAAGAATAAAAAACTCCTCCTGCTCCGCCAGGGAAACCTTTTTTTTTTTTTTTTTTTTTTTTTGAAAAGTTTTATTGAAATTAGACAAAACAAATAAGACAAAGGTAGCGGCTGTGTGAACAACAGAAATCAAATAAGGAGCCACATTGTGACACTTCCGGCTCTTAGCTAAACAATACCATATCATCAATGCAATCGACAACAAGACCCCATCTATCAATCCATCATCAACATATGTCCGACCAGAACCAGGGGGATCTCTGTCCAGTGGTCTGTCCCTAGGGTACCAAAGCCACCCCCCTCCCCTTCTCCTAGCTCGGTCATGGATAGAACGCCATGTAGTACACATCACCTGACCCCAGGAGCTAAATATCCCAGCGTCCACACCCGCACATGACCACTACATCTGCGTAACCTTGGTATGGCATGACCTACCCCACCCCAGTGGGAGCCATTCCGGGATTTGAGGATGGCGGGGTCGAGCCAGGTAAGCCTGCAATGTATGTTTTATATGGGCCCCAGATGTCCCTAGGACGCGCTATCGTGGGGAGGAGACTAGAGTAGATCTCGCTGTTCGTGCTACAGAAAGCCATGGCTGTAAGCCATGTCTTGGATGTCGGAGCTGTTTTCCTCCCCCAGTGCCTTGCAACCTCCCTCTTGGCCAGCAGCAGCCCCAGAGAGGCCAGCCTACGGACATTCTTAGGGAAATTGACGGTATAACCCAGCAGTGCGACCTCAGGAGTGGGAACCAGTGTAAGTCCGAGCATCTCTTCTAGGATCTTGTGAACCTGTGTCCAGAATGTCTGCAGTCTCGGACACGTCCAGGACATGTGCGCAAAATCGGCATGTGGTGTAGCGCATTTCCAGCATGTGTGCGGCCTCGCGGGATCAATGGAATGGAGTCTATCAGGGGTCATATACCAACGGCGCAGGAATTTATAGTGTATAAGTTTGTGACGACTGTTCAGTGATACCGTGTCGGTGACCTTGCAACACGCCGTCCATTGCTCGTCCGTGATAGGTCTACCCAGGTCCGCCCCCCATTCCTCCCGCGCCCGATCGTCCGCACAGGGGACCCGAGCTGCGCACGCCTTGTACAGCTTGGAAACAATATGTGCCCCTGTATCGTTGTCAATCAGGGTGGTGAGGGGTTCAAAGGAAGCCGGCTCGAGGGGAAATCCCTTGATCTCCGCTCGTGCGGCGCAATATAGCCGGCGAAGAACGAACCGGTCCATGAATGTCCGCCAGGGAAACCTTCATCATCTTAAAAGAATTACTCAAAGTCCCAGATCCGCGGCCAGAGAAACTTCCAGACTCCAATACCTCTGAAGAGAAATGCCACAAATTGGCTAAATTCTTTGAAGAGAAAATTCATAAAATTCTCGCCTCCCTACCTCCAGTCGACCCCAGTCTCAATGATGAGGGCTGCACTAAATCAGACCCAATCACCACTCACCTAAACTCTCTCGGCCCGGTAACTATTGAAGAGGTTTTAACTACGCTAGCTACAATCAAAAGCGGCTCCCCTAGCGACCCCGTGCCCCTACGTATTCTAAAAAAAGTGGCTCCCACGATCGCCCCTCCTCTAACAGACCTCATCAACTCATCACTGCTCCAGGGAAAAGTCCCCCCCAGCTGGAAAGCGGCCGTCGTCAAGGCACTCTTAAAAAAACCTTCACTTGACCCCCTGGACCTGGCCAATTACAGGCCAATCTCCCTCCTCCTCGGAATCAGTAAAATTACTGAAAAGTTAGTCAATAAAAAGCTCTCGCAGTTTCTGGAGTCTAACAACCTGCTCAGAAGCTCGCAAACCGGATTCCGCCCTGGTCAGGGCACGGACATCGCCCTGCTTGCGGCAGTGGAGGAGACCAGAGGCATTCTGGACGCAGGAGGATCAGTGGCAGTGATCCTCCTGGACCTCAGTGCGGCCTTCGACACTGTTAACCACCGAGTCCTAATCCAGCGACTCAGAGACATCGGTGTGGAGGGCACTGCCTTGACCTGGTTTGCATCATTTCTAGACCATCGTTCCTTCCAGGTCTGGGAGAACGACGCCCGCTCCCCTGTTACTCCCCTCCAAAGTGGAGTGCCCCAGGGCTCCTCATTAAGCCCGACATTATTTAATGTCTACATGTCCCCATAGGAGGAGGTGGTTATCCCGTTCGGAGTGAAAATCATCAGCTACGCCGATGACACTCAGTTAGTGGTGTCTCTATCGCATCCCAACCACGAACCATCTAACCTCCATAGCTGCCTCTCCGAAATTCAGGGATGGATGAATAGTTCGTCGCTGAAACTCAACGGATCCAAGACAGATATCCTACTCCTGGGTCAAAAGGGGCTCTCCCTTCCAATTAACATCTGGCCCTCTTGTCTGGGTGAACCCCCGGTCCCCAAGACCGAGATCAAGAGCCTGGGAATCTGGCTAGAAAAAGATCTGTCCTTCAAGACCCAAGCCAAAAAAATCGCTGGGATATCAGGAAAATTCTGCCCCTGCTCTCTTTCGTCTCCCAGAAATTGCTCATCCAAGGCCTTATTCTCTCGAGGCTGGACTATAGCAACGCCATCTATCTGGGTGCCCCCGAAGTAACCTTCAACAAACTGCAAAGGATACAGAACGCCGCAGCCCGGCTTCTTACTAACACTCCGGCTAGATCCTCGGCCAAACCAGCTCTGAAGCACCTTCACTGGCTCCCAGTGAGAGAGCGAGTCAAATTTAAGGCTCTCTGTCTGTCCCATAAACTTCTGCAGGACAAAGGCCCCCCTATTCTCAAAAAATTAATCAGGCCCTACAAAGCCACAAGATCCCTTCGCTCTAACCATGAACATCTTATCGCGATTCTCAGAGTAAAGAAGGCACGCACTGGCGGACGGCGTTTTTCTGTGAACGCAGCCCGATTGTGGAACGCCCTCCCCCGTAATCTTAGGATGGAACCAGACTATCTCCGGTTCAGAAAACTTCTGAAAACACACCTATTCCCCTGATCCCGTTTCTTTCTTCCGCCCTTTCCCTCAAACTTCCCCCCTCTCGACTGTCTTGGTCTTAGCGCTGGGATACTTACGGGTTACTATGCGCTCTACAAAACCCCTATTATTATTATTATTATCTACCGCTCAGGTGGAGATGTGTCCTATATCAGTTTCTTAGTTTACCCTTCAGCTTGTCCTCAGCTCCTTGGTGCTTCACCAAGGTGACGCGCCCAGTAGTAGCCTTCCTGCAAGAGACAGGGGTCCAACTGATAATCTAATTGGATGACATATTGCTAATGTCTCAAAATCGGTTAGATTTGCTGAAACATCTTGCTTGGACAAGGGATCTTCTAGAGAGTTTAGATTTATAATAACCATGGAAAAGTCTGTTATGGTCCCTACGCAGAGCATAGAATTGCTGGGTTTTCAGGTGGATACTTAACTAGCTAAGTTAATTCTTCCACAAAAAAAGATAACGAAGGAGATAAAAGTTGTTCTTTAAAATAATTTGATTGCCATGAGGGATCTAGAATTTTCCATTCAGGCCATTCCCCAAGGTCCATTACATTACAGGGCTCTTCAGAGGCTGAAGGCCTTGGGACTGAGGAAAGGCTTGTGGTATGCAGATCCAATTTCATTACCATTGGATGTTCGGGAGGATCTGGATTTGTGGTCAGAGAATCTAGAAACTTACAATGCCAAAGCCATCTTTGGGAATGTTCCTGAATTTATTTTAGAGTCGGATGCCAGCAATTTTGGCTGGGGAGCACAGTTGAATAAGTTGGAAACTGGGGGAAAATGGTCTAAGGAGGAACAATTGCTACACATAAACTGTTTAAAGATGTTAGCAGGTTTAAAAGCATTGATGAGCTTCAAGACTTCATTGTGACTCTAATTCGTTTAGACAATTTTACACACTTTTTTTTTTTTAAAACAGATTTTATATAGGTCGCAGAGCTCTGCCCTCCAGAGATCCCCGCCAAATCAAACAGAAGACATACCTTACAGCAACCAACTTTCCCCCCCCTCCCCCATAAACAACTAAGCACAACACAGTGACGTTTAACGACATTGCCCTACCCTCCACCCCCCACCACTTCCCCCCCCCCCCCCCCCAAAGGTCGCACTAGTCCATTTCCCTCCCACTACAATACCAAAGGAGCACTCCGCGGGTCTCACCCCAAGCCCACCACCCCCCTTGCTCCTGCCCACTCCTCCCCATAAGCCAACCTCCGGTCTTAATTCAACTGCGTAGGCTCCTCCACCACCGGAGGGTCTAGCCAGAGGCCCCTGTACTCCGCCCATCTCTTCCATATTCAATAGTGTTTACGCGGGCACCCACTGGCCACGAAGATAGGCTGTTCCAGTCCCATGCAGAAGTCTAGACCATTTTTCCAGGCCGCCACAGAGGGAGCCCTCGCCGCCTTCCATGCCCTAGCAATATCTTGTTTTGCCAAAGTTAGGCCCAGGAGCAGGAGATGACGCTTGTATATATTCCCCCCACCTCCTCCATAACATGCAGTAGCGCCAGTTTCGGTGCCCAGATAAGTTCCCACCCCAGTACCTCTGAAAGACAGGCAAATACTCCCCTCCAGAAGCAATCCAATGCCGCGCATTGCCATACAGTGTGTATAAATGTGCCTTCCGCCCGTCCACAACGAAGACAGTCCGGAGAGGCAATCATTCCTGCCCGCCACAACCGTGTCCTAGTGTAGTACACTCTTTGTAGGTATTTGAACTGGACAAGGCGTAAGCGGATGGCTATAGCCGCCCCCCGCGGTGACGCCAGGGCCTCCGTCCAATCCTCCTCCTCCAGTCCATCAACATCCGCCTCCCAGTCCTCCCGTAGCTTCCGTAACGTAGGGGAGCAGTGTATAACCAGGGACCTATAGATGCGCGAAATCTTTTTGTCATGCAGGTCCCCCATAAAAACTTTCGCCTCAACCGGACTGAACTCGGGTATGGACTCTAAGCCCTGCAGGCTAGTAGACAGCGCATGACACAGCTGTAGGTAACGATAGAATTGCGCCTGTGGCATATGGAACTCCTCCTGAAGATCCCTAAAAGATTTCAGGGTCGTGCCCCTCAGGACATCGCCCAGGGTGGAGATGCCTATGGCGTCCCACCCCTGAAACCCCCGAAGGGCCGCCATCTGTGGCAACCGCCCATTATCCCACAGAGGAGTTTCCTGGGTCAGGACATTCCACCATTACATGCGCCTCAGCGCCTGTCTCCAAACCGTGAACACCACTCGAGTGACTGGTGGCAGCTGACTCCGCAGCCTCCCCGAGTATAATATCGTGTGCAGCGTGTGATTCCCCATGAGATAGCACTCCAGGGCGTATGCCGGGTCCCCCCTTTCCCCATACCACCACTCGTTGAGGATCAACAGGTTCGAGGCCTGATAATACGAGAGCAAATCTGGAGACGCCAGACCCCCGCTATAAGTAGATAGGAAGCACGTACGTATGGCCACTCGCACCATCCCCCCTCCCCACAGAAACTGACCCAATACAGAATTCACCACCCGGAACCATTTGGGCGGGATCGGATAGGGATGGTTCTGTAACTGATACAGGAGTCGGGGAGCGCGACCATCTTAAAGATGGCCAATCGACCAAACAGTGTCAGTGGCATACGAGACCAGATCTGAATGTCCGCCCAAACACGATCCCATACCGGCGTCACATTACGCACCCAGGCCACTGCCGGTACATCCGAGAGCACCACCCCCAAGTATTTCAAGCCGCCTGCCGCCGACTGGACCTCGGTCGCCCACGAGCCCACCTTCGACCGACCTCCCAACACCCACAGCGTTGATTTGCGGGGATTCATATATAGACCCGACGATTCTCCAAAGATACGCATTATCTGCGTAAGCCGTGGCCCCGTCCTGTCAATTGCCGTCAGAAAAAAGAGAACGTCGTCTGCGTATAACGCTATTCTATCCGAGAGACCCGTGGCCCACTCAAATCCCCTCACCTGGACGTCCACCCGCACCCAGGCAGCCAGAGGCTCCATGGCGAGAGCAAATAAATAGGGCGAAAGAGGGCACCCCTGCCGCGTTCCCCTCTGTATAACAAAGGTAGAGGAGGTGGCCCCCGCCACCTGCACCGTCGCCGTCAACCCTGTGTACAAAAGTTTCACATAGGCAAGAAAGCGTGGCCCCAAATTTAGTCTAGGAAGCAGAGCAAATAGATAGACCCAGCTCAGGGAAGCAAACGCCCTGTCCATGTCTGCCAATAGTAATGCCGCCGGCTCCCCCAGCCTCTGGATCGCCGCAATCGCCACCTGCGCCCTTCTAATATTATGCCGGGTGGCCCGCTGAGGCATGAATCCCGCCTGATCCGGGTGCACGAGTGATGTGATATGAGGCAGTAGTCGATTGGCCAAGGCCTTCGCCAGAACTTTAGCCTCCACATTCAAGAGAGATATGGGACGATATGAGGCGTGGTGCTCCGGGGATGGCCAGGCTTGTGGAATACCACCACCTCTGCATGCCTCCAATCTGGAGGGAGGCGACACCGCGCGGTAGTGTTGGGCCAACTGCACCTGGTACCGACGGAAGAATTCACTCGGGAACCCGTAAGGGCCGGGAGCCTTCCCAGGGTTAAGCTCCCCCAGGGCCGCCCCAATTCCTCCACTGTCAACGGGGCTTCCAGCCCGTCCCGCAGCTCATCTGATAGCGCCCTGGGGGGCAGATCCACAATAAACTTCTCCACCATATCCGCCGACAGGCATTCCCTGGGAGCATAAAGATCCTCAAAGTATGTGGCAAAACTTTCAGCAATTAACGCAGGGTCAGTAATCAGGTTACCCTCCGCGTCTAGTACGCCCGGTAAGGGTTGCGCGTGAAAAGTGCCCTGACACAAGCAATGCAACATCTTACTGGATTCATCCCCCCCCATTGGTACACTCTACTGCGCGTCGCCGGCCACACCTGCCGTGCCTCATCCATCTGTAAGGCTGCGCACTCCTGTTGCGCCCACAAAAGTCTACGCACCTCCAGTGCATCCCCCGATTCTCGGCTTTGACGCTCGAGAATTTCTATGTTTGCCTTAGCCCGGATCAGCTTTTCCTTATGCTGCCTGCGAGCTGCTGCACACCACGAGATATCCACCCCTCTCAGCGTGGGCTTCATCGCCTCCCACAGAGAAGCTGCACTCGACACGGAGCCCACGTTTGCCAGCAAATACTGTGCTTTGGCCTCTCCCATGTGCGCTGCATATTCCACCTTCTTACGAATCCACCCCGCCAGACGCCAACGAAACGGCTGCCGTCCTCTGCCTACCTCCAAACGTACGAGCACTGGGGAGTGATCTGAGAGCCCCCGTGGCAGTATCACCGCCTCCACCACCCTCCCAGCCATGCCCCGGGGAACAAAGATGTAATCCAATCTAGAGAAGGAGTGGTGAACTGCCGACACATACGTATATTCCCGAACCGCGCCATGAGCCCGCCGCCAGGTGTCCACCCAGTCCAGGCCTGTCACAAGAGAATGTAATTTGGTAGGGAACTCTCTCCCACGACCCTCCACCCCCCTTGACCTATCCACCCTGGTGCTCATGACATCGTTCCAGTCCCCACCCACCACCTACATTACATCCGGCATATCGGCCCACAACAATTGTAGCCGCTCGATGAGATTCCACTGCAACGGGAGAGGGGCATACACGCTACCTAGGATCATAGATTCCCCACCTACCCTACCCCGGAGAAATAAGTAACGACCCTGCTCATCAACCCACTGCTGTTCGTGCGTGTATGGGACCCTGCGATGTATCAGGATAGCCACCCCACGAGACCCTCTCACAAAATATCTGTTGGTACCCATACCGCTGCAAACAGAGGGCCTTTGTGCCCTGGAGATGAGTCTCCTGCAGCAGTAGAATATCTGCCTTCACCCGCTTCGCATGGTAGAGTATGGCCCCCCGCTTTACCTTATCCAAGACCCCTCGCACATTCCAGCTCAGGATACAGACCTCCCTGCATCACCATCCCCCCACCAGACACGTCAGCGATGAGGAATTGTATCACTGTCCTTCGTTCCCAGGAAGCCTCGGGTGCGTGCATACAGCTTGCAGTGGGCCTGTGGACGTACGACCTGACCCCAACAACAACAAACCTTCCCCAACAAACCCCCCACCCCATACCTCAAAAAAACCCTTTGAAGTATCAGTCGCGGCGGGGCTGACCCCCAACGGGGGGGTGCAGGCTTCCCCGACCAATGGATCCCCAAGTCCCAGCCCATAACCTCCAGACAGAACTCCCGCCAGTTCACATCTGACGGTAGATTAAGCCCAGTTCAAGACAACCCAGAACCACCAATCGAAATGTCACTACGCAGCATCCGTGTTCTCCGTTAAGAATCCAACGACTGTCCCCCAGGGGCCGAGTTGCCGCCACCAACAGCTCCTCCGGACTTCGAGCGCCGCCTGGACCTTGATCGCCTGTCCCCTTTCTGCCTCCGGCCACGGGGGCGCCCCCGCGCCGCCCCCCCGAAGACTAATCTGATTCTCCGCCCGGCGGCGTATGGGGCCGCACTCGCACCGTCTCGTCCATCCATCTGAAGACCTCCTCCGGGGTATCAAAGAAGTGCATGCGGGACCGAAAGACCACTCGGAGTCGGGCCGGAAAGAGCAACGCGTATGGGAGTTTAAGCTCTCTCAGCCGGGACTTGGCGGCCATAAAAGCCTACGCTGCTGCTGGACCTGCCGCGTGTAATCTGGGAAGATCAGGATGCGTGAATTATTGAACAGGAGGGGTTCTTTGGCCCTGGCCTGCTTCAGGATGGCATCTCTGTCCAAATAATTCAAGAATTTGGCGATGACCGGCCGCGGGCGGGCCCCCACCGGGGGCTTCTGCAAGACAGCCCGATGCGCCCGCTCCACCACAAAGCACCTGGACATCGTGTCAGGGGGAAGCCAGCCCTCTAGCCAAGTGGTGAGAAAGCGCTCCATGTTTCCCTCCTCGCAGCCCTCCGGAAAGCCAACGAATCTGAGGTTGTTACGTCGGGCCCGTCCTTCCGCATCCTCTGCTCGGTGCATGAGGCCCCTTTGGACGGTCTCCATCGCCGCCACCTTGCGTTTCAACTCTACAACATTGTCCTCCACCCCAGAGATACTCGTCTCGGCCTCCGTGATCTGACCCACCGCATTTCGTAAATCCTGCCATAGCAGGGTAACATCCGCACCAACTGCCCCTATCTTGGCATCCAACATGTCCCTGGATTGGGTGATTGCGTTCATCAGGGCCGCATTGTCCGGTACCACTCCCGGGTGACCTCCGGTGGCCCCCGCCCCCGGACCGGTAAACTTGTCGATGGGCCCCTGCTTGGCCGCACCACCGCCACCCTTGTCTCTGGTCATGCTGGCGCCACGTGCACCCAGGGCCCGCCCGCCCCCGCTCGAACAGTACACAGTCCCAGCGGAGACTGGTCCCACGGCCCGATCTGACCGCCGACCGCGCCCCGGGGCCGGGCGACTTGTACCCTCTCACGCTGGCTAGGATGATATGCAGTCTGCGTCGTCCCCAATAGTTGGTCCCGCGCGTCCGCAATTCAAACCAGCGGAACTCCTTAAGCAGGCCTCAATGGGGGCCCTGGGGCGCCAGCCAGCCAGCGACCCAATCCCCTGCATCCGCGCCTCAACTCAGACGTGCCACCAAGTCCCACCACTGAGTAACCTCCGGAGAGTATCGTCGCGAGGCTCGGGGCCACCCTCAGGCTTCCACCCCGGCAACACCAGGCTCCTGCGTCCGTCTGCGAGCGCAATTCAGTGGGGCACGACACCCCAATGCAGACAAAGCATCTCTCCTGTTGCCCAGCGTGACCCGCCTTGCAGCAGAATGAGGGGTGCGCCACCACAACACAGGCAGACCCCCACGCAGGTCCTCCCCCGCGGCCCGATCCAGCCGCCGATCACCATCCACTCCACAGGCCCTGAGGGGGGGGACTCCAACAGACCAGGATACTGCCACTCAGAGGCCCACCGCCCCTGTCGCCTCCGCCCTCGTGTGCCTCTGGTGCTGCGCCGGCCCAGAATCAGCAGCCTCTCCCGCCTTGCACACTCCTCCTTACCGCCGCGGCCCGATCCATCCGCCGGATCCCTCCACCTCCTTCTCGCTGGTCTCCACTGCACGGACGGAGGACAAGCCTCCAGCCACAGGGCCGGCCGCTCACCGCCGCCGGGCACGTTCTCCGGCCCAGCCAAGCTCCCTTGGCCGCTCCTCTCCCGCCGCGGGAACGTGGCACGCAACCCCCGAGGCCTCCGGCGCACCACCAGGCCTCTCCCGTGTTGCTGCCAGATCGCGGCGCCGCCTCGGCCCCCAGTGCTCAATCTTCGCGGGGGAGGGAGGAGAACCGGGCACTACACCTCCGCCACATCTTACGGCGCCACCAGAAGGTCCGGAATGCCAGGATATGCGTCGGATAATCGTCGGGATGGCGGAGCCGGCCTAAAACACAGCCGCCATACTGGCTCTCCAAGCCACGCCCCCAATTTTACACACTTTTCATACATAAATTGTTTGGGTGGCTTGAGATCAAAAGAATTGGCAGATTTAGCAAAAAGCAAATGGCATGTTTGTTGAAGTCACAAAATCTTTTTGAGAGAAGAATATATTCCAGGGCAGGAGAATGTGAGGGCGGATTGGAATTCCAGATTTTTTTTTTTTTGGAAAATATCTTTATTGAGCACCAGACAAAAGCAATCACATTTACATCCGGTATCCATGTGTCATCTGTGCATTTTACGGTAAACAAAAACCAAAAGGTCTACAATCTGATAACCAAGTGACAAAGATCCACCACCTCAGCAATGCGCCACTGCATTTCCAACATTGTCAATTAGTGTAAGCAAACGAGACTAGTAGCCTGCACCCTGAGTGGTTTGTCTTGCACCTACAGAGAGCAGAACAATACAATACTCAATATAGCCCTACCCCACAACCACCCCCCTCCCCCCAACCCCAAACTAGATTGGAATTCCAGATACCTCAGGACTTTCAGCAACTGAAAGTTGACTCCAGAGGTTTTCAATCTGATTTAGAGGTTATGGGGTCCTGTTCAGGTAGACTTGTTGTGAGCAGACTCACCTACCAAGTACCCAGATACTTCAGTTGGAGACCGGATCCTGCGGCAATGGCTAAAGACATCTTTCTCCAGGATTGGGAAAGAGAGGAAGAATATGAATTTACCCACTTCTCAATGGTCCAGAGAGTATAAATGAAGGTCTGGTTAGAGAGATGCAATACCATTCTAATAGCATCGTATTGGACATCTCAGGTTTGGTTCCCAGGCATGATAGAACTTGTAGAGATACTGCGTCTAGTTCCGGCTTTTTTAGGTCTTCGGGTAGACTCAGGATCCTCTGAAAGCTCCTGTAGCTGTAGTATCAAACCATTTAGCAGATTTGTTCAACTCTGGTCTTTCTAACAGGACAAATAATTGTTATAAATCGGCTGTGTCTGTTGGATATGCTTTAGTTAATAACTCGGCACTAGGGAGTGACCCTTTGATAAGGAGAGTATTGAAGGGAGTTAGGATTAGGAGACCCCCTAATGCTCTTTATGATTTGTTATGAGATGCTGGTTTAGTATTCAGATTGTTTACTTCATGGCCAGACAATAATTACCTTTCACATAGATAGATTTATTTGGAACTAGCAACTTTACTTTGCTTAATTTTCTTTAGAAGGGTTTCTGATGTTATGGTCTTGGAACTTTGGAATAGATATTATTCTCCAGAAGGGGTACATTTTGACGTTTGGAAAATAACTAAAACCATGTTTGCGACAATCTTTTACCCCTATTTTCATGATGAATGTGCTAAGTTATGTGAAGTAAATTGTATGAAAAAACAAAAACAAAAAAGTATCCCTTCTGGAAACAGGCTGGTTCCTGCCGAAAGCAAAAAAAGGAGGGGGAACCACAAGGGGTTTTATCAACAGTATGCCAATTGTTTCCCGACCCATGTTTGTGGGTGGGAAGGGAAAGAGACCCTTTTCTTAATATAACCCTCACTCACTCGATCAGTGACATGCTTCATCATCGGGAGTTGGAGTGAACCCGATGATGAAGCATGTCACTACTAGAGTAAGTGAAGGTCATATTAAGAAAAGAGTCTCTTTCCCTTCCCACCCACAAACATGGGTCGGTAAACAATTGGCATACTGTTGATGAAACCCCTTGTGTTTTTTTTGCTTCCGGCAGGAACCAGCCTGGTTCCAGAAGGGATACTTTTTTTGTTTTTGTTGAGTATATGCTAGGTAGGGCGTATCCCTTCTAACCTCTCAAGTGAGGACCTCTCTACCCTTTTAGGGCTTCATCCTGAGTCCCCTAATCCTGTGGTTCAGTAAATTGTATGAAGTAATATGAGAACAAATTGTTGGAATTTAGAGCAGATGGAGAGGCACAGTAATTACGGTCTTATGTGAAACCTTATAAAGTAGTTTCAACAGCTACATTGTCTAGATGGGTAAGAACAGTGATGAGTGAAGCAGGAGTAGTTCTTTCAGGGTTTGGAGTTCACTCAATGGCTAGCAAGGTCTTCTGGGCAGGCCGTTCTCTAATAGAGATCCTGAAGGCGGCAGACTAGTCTAATGCGAATGCTTTTGCAAAATTCTTTTTAAGACCTGTGGAACATGTGAGCTGGCTGGCTCTCAATGGATTTAAAGAAGCATAATGGTAGCCTCTGGTCTCGTAATGAAATGACGATTCTTCAATTAACATGCAAAAAAATTGTGATTTCATTTAGCTCAATGCAGGCTAACATTATCCCACCCCCTCTCCCTATGAGAAGATGTATTAAATGTTTATTTTGAAGAAAAAAAACGAATAAAATAAGATGTGAATGGCTAATCTGAGTGAAAACATGTTTCCTTATATGATGAAATGTGTGGATTAATTTATGTTTTTATTTACAGACAATTTGCAAAACACGCTTTGGCTGAGGATGAAGAAAATATCTTGTTTCTTTGCAGCTTAAAGAGGAGGATGATTATGTGTCTTGGGCATATATATTTTTTTAAATTCTAAAATGGATGTGGTGGTTTATGATGTATTTGTTTAGTTCTTTAAAGGGCTGAATGTTGGGTCAGCAATAAAAGGTTATTGCATAATGTCAGCTTCCGTTGTCTTTAATGAAATCAAGATTCACTTTGCATGTTAATTGGAGGATCGTTATTCTCTTTCCTATACATCCATACCTGTCATGATGTTTTAAGTTCTCGAGCAGACTCTGCTAAATGTTGCAGTTTTACTCTAAAGGCAGGCTTATATGTACCCAACCATGTTCACTCTGCTGTTAAATCAGAAATCTATCAACATCATTTATTGTGGAAGATTAAACTACTCATTCCAGAAGCCCCTACTGATTGATCCAAGTCCTGTTAATCCACCTACTCTCTCTTGGGAACTCCTTCTAAAGGGAGATGTAACCACCCGCAAGAATGTTGCCAAACAGGAACAAAATTGTGTCCACTGCTGGCCACGATAATTTTTTTCATAAAAGCGGATCTTCAAAATATAAATATTCAAAACAGTATTTCACAGCTTAGTCTTCAATGATATTAACACATTTTTTAAAAACACAGTTGTCCACTTTAAAACACTCCTGGCTCCAGCTTTTTCAAAGCCGGAGATGTAAGCAAAGCCAACGACAAATCAAATTCATTGGGTTATTCCATAACAGATATGTCGGTTTTAAAAATCAAAAAACAAGCCTTTTTCAAACACTTCTCCCCAATACTATTCTGTGAAAACTGAATGCACTTAGGAGGGAAAGCAATAGGTGTTTTCGGGGTCTCCACAACAACCTGTAGACAACAAAGTAGCAAAATAGTCCACAGCTAAAGCAGATTTGGAACAGTTTTAGAAAAAAACATATAAAGGGTTTGGGGTTTTCCTCCAATGATTTGTTGAAGAAATGCCCAAATGTGAGACATTAAAAAAATTTGAATCACAATATCAGTTAAACTATTTATGAATCTGTCCCAAAAGAGTCAATGGCATAGGTGACGTTTACCAGAGGGGCAGACAGAATGAAAGAGAGGCAGAAACAGTGCAGTATACACATGAAGACAATGAACAGAGGATATGCAAAGGGAGCTGTGACAAGCATCATAGTCTAAGTTCAAGACCAATACCATTCTCTTCAGAGGGGCATCAAACTTGTCATTTATATTTCACTGCCGTACAACTCTTCACAACAGCTGTACAACTGTGGGTGCGCTTAATGTCACAATTACATTATCTCCTCTTGCAGAGCGCACATAGTAAAATGACCAATTCACATAAGCAAAAAAAACCAACTTTATTTATATTAAAGGAAACTTCCCATTGAAACCACCGTGGACAACGTAGAGGGTTGTCAATGCTGAACATAAGCTACTCTATGTCTAGGCATTACAGTCCATGAAGAAACTGCAGATTACGACTGTCTGTTGAGTCAACAGCATAAAGTAAAGAGAGTGAGTGATTTCAAATGTTTTCACTGACTGGTAAAGCTCAGGAAGGGCCAATCTGTAATCTCCAGAAAACATTACATCTCCCATAGAAGTCAGTCTGTCAGCTAGGATGTTACTGGAACATTCATAAATCCACCTCACCACTACTCTTTCAAATCAATACCATACAAAAACAGTTCATAGGCATCCCATCTGGTTGTTTTTGTTTTATGTAATTTGCAGTTCATTAGGGCAATGCATGCTGTGTGGCAACTGCCACTATCCCTTTGCACACAAAGAAAAACACTTTTCTATTTTAGGAAAATTATAGTCAAATAAAACTAATCTTCTCAAAATCTACGTGAAAAAAACTTTTTTTTAACATTAACAGAGATGCTGTGGAAACTGGAAAAGATACAGAGTAAAAGAGTGCAAGAAGAGGAAGATGAGAAAGGAGCAAGTGGAGTCAAAATAATACAATTGCTGTACAAGTAAGACTTAAACTAAGCAGAATACATAATTTTTGTTGGAAATATAAACCACAAGGAATGCAACAAAATACAGACTGAAGGGCTGACTGAAAGCTGAAAGAATTAAGAAGTGAAAGTAGGTGCACAAAAACCAAAGAAGTGTGAATTGGAGGCCAGCGTGTGGGTTTCAAAAGTGATTATGGCTCTCAGCTAAAAGTTCCCTCTGAACCTTTACATGAAGAAGAGGACTCACCTCTCTCTAGGCCATCAATATTCTGGGTGTACAGACGGAGGAGCTGCCCTCTGTCATGCAGGTGCCGCAAAAAGTAGTGAGCATAATTTGGTCGGAAATTTCCTGGGTACAACTCTCTGGCCAGTGTGAAGAAGGGTCTAGGATTGCTTAAGAAGTAATTCAGTTCGAAGATGGCTTCAGGGTATGGTAGGTCATAACGCTGAAGGTTGCTGTACAAGCCACTTTCTGGGGACCTGTCGAAAGGGACGAAAGAAGGCAAGATAAGCAGGGGTTGAAAGGTAAAAATGTGGAAGAATCTGATGAAATTGGGTGCTGGGTTATCAAATGGTTTGAGGAAACATAAAGCGAACAACAACATTGTAAACAACTAGAAAGGAAATGGAGAACCAGCCACGACACCACTGTCAGATAACTACCTACAAGGCTGCAGTTGGACGCTATCACCAGCAAATAAGAGACACCAAAAACAAAGCACTAGTGGACAGCATCGAAAGAAGCTCCAACAGCTGCAAGGAGATCTTCTGGATAGTCAAGAATTTCACTTCGCCCTAAGCCACTGTCAACAACATCACTGCCTCCCAACAACACTATGAAAACCTATCTAACTTCTTCCACACCAAAATAGCACACATCTACCGCAAATTTGCACACCAACTCAACCCCAGAGAACTCATTGCTAACCTACCGACCACCAACCAAGACGGCCACCTCACCGAATGGACATCCCTCAACAGAAACGAACCAACTGCAATCATGCAAATAATCCTCTCAGATGCCCCAAAGGCTCAATGTTCCAACCACAGCTACAACATGGGAACATCACCAATCAGCAACATGATGACCCACATCATCAGCACCTCCATCATGTCTGCCACTTTCCCAAATGAACGGAAACTTGCAGAAATTAACACCCTCCAACGCAGAAGTTAGTAGGGTCAACACTAGAATACTTGGAGGAGTTTACAGAGTTGGAAGATCTAGCAGCAACTTTCAAAATAGAGTCTTGGGACCTCATTGTAGCTGTAGTGGGGGAAATTTAAGGAGGCCTGTGGTCTTCAAACCCAGAAGGTGTACATGGTCATCAGCTTAAAGACGTCACCTCTCTCAGGTCTATCTAAAGCAAAAGTCAATGCATCTGATAAATAACTGCAGAGGTGATTGAAATGGGAGGACTGACTTTAAATCTGGGTTTGACAGTGGACCCTTCACCGCTATTGATAGACTGTGAAATCTTTCAAAGCAGGCCATGATGTTCTAGCCTCCAGGTAATTGTGCTGATTTTCAAGCAGAACTTTCAAGTCCCAATATGCAAGGGTAGAGTTCTAAACTGATGGAGGCTCATACCAGTCTGGGTTTCATCACACTGCTCAGGGTTCTCCTGATTCCCCAGCAGACAAATCTGTTTCCACTTAGAAGATGTAACTGAGGGTTTTACCTGAAGTCAGGAATACCACTGGGAGTGCTGATGCCTGCACCCACCATCACCACCACTCGCTGGTACTGTCTCTCACGCAGCAGTTTTGCAACATTTCGCAGAGACATTCTCTCCTTCCCTCCATCCTGTCCTTGTGCTCCTGTTTTGACAATGCTGACAGACAGGGGTGCTCGACTTGAGAATCCTAGGGAACCAGGAAAAATAATAAGATTACTCTTAAGATTACTCTTAAACAGGTCATCTCTCTCTCTCTCTCTCTCTCTCTCTCTCTCTCTCTCTCTCTCTCTCTCTCTCTCTCTCTCTCTCTCTCTCTCTCTCTCTCCACAGGCATGCAACAAATAGATGGGTTAACCTGATGTTTAAGCATAGACCCTAGTCAAGAGGTTGTCACTGCATAACTATCTCAAGGAGGGCATCGGCAGAATGTCCAATCTGAATTTGTTTTTAATATTGTTAATATCTGAGAGGTTTGGGTGGCTAGACATGGAGTTCTGTTTGGGGGATATTTAGGATTTTGTTCATTATTTGAATTCATTTGTCTTCTTGCTACTATCATTATGTCAGGTTCCTACAGCTCCTCGGGATCGGATCGATGCTCGTTATGGTCCACCTCTCGATAGCTCCAAGTCTGATTGCTATTACAGCGCAGAACATTGAAGTGATCGAGCGAGGGAAGGAAAGGGTGGGGACAGCAGGGAAGGAGATCTGAAATGAGACAAGGACAGCACGTTAACAACACTATACCTCCTCCCACCACTCTACCCGTCTAAGCTGTAAGGGAGGTTATGATACTAACTCGGAGCTACCTGTAAAGAAAATAAGGGTGCCCAATCGCTGGTGACCTGTGGCCTGTTCACCCTAACACTCGGGCGTCTCTGGGACAAAGCAGGGTTGGACCAAGAAAAGAAGGTTTCACTAAAAAACAAATGACATAAAGATTAAACACACCAATCCTACTCTCATGTAATTCTCACTAGGCAGGCATTCCACTTCTTCTCCACCCGTACCTAAAAATGGCTTGGCATCCACCTCTCAATGAGCGTATGAATGCATGTGATCCAACCACAATCCTCAGATAGGCAAAATAAACGAAGAATAATTTGTGTGCAAACCAAGTTCAATCCTTGAAACCAGAAAACGTAAATCCACTCACTCCCGTGAGAAAAAACAGTGGGAATAAACAAAATGTTCCGTGTTCTGCTCCACACGGTGTTACCGGTGTTGCCGCAAACCAAAATAGGGCAGTAACGCTTTAGTATATACAGTTATGGAGGTTCTTTGGCGCCGGTATTCCTACCACTCGCATGAGCCTACAGACGTGTGGCTCTCCAACGAGGAGGAACACCTGGCTTTAATAACACTGTAGGGTCCATAAGGCAAAGTTCACCTCCCCTCGTGGCTTAGGCAGTCTTTATCGGGTAGTCGTCATGCTGCAGAGGGGGTAGTATACTGAGTGGTGCACAGCACCCTTACCACAACCACCGCACGTTACTCCCCACAAGATCTCTGCTCTGTCACATACACCTCCACTCGTTCTCGGGACAAGTCAGGACCGGATTCTGAGTGCCGCTTCGTCTCCTGACGTAACGGACTTCGCAAACAAAAATGAGGACAGCAACCAAGACGCGCTGCTTCCTCACGGCTTCCAGGATAATCGGCAAAGACGCCAGCGCGGAAGTGCTCTATGAAGCCTTCCGCGTCTGCGCGCGCATGCCGGAAGCACAAAGGCTCATGGGAATTGTAGTCACCAGAGCGGAGATCGCGGGAATGCTGAAAATAACCCAGGGGTTCTGGTGTGGCAATGCGTGTTTCTGGTGTGGCAATGCGTGTTTCTGGTGTGGCAATGCGTGTTCCTGACAGTACACCCCTCTTAGGCGACTTCCTCAATGGGGATTTCGATTGTGAAAAGCACGGAGCAAACGGGGTGCATGTATGGCCGTTGCCGGTTCCCAAGAATTATCTTCCGGTCCATACCCCTTCCATGCTATCAGATACCATTTTTTCCTTCCTCTTGTTTTTGAGTCCAATATCTTGGCTATCTCGTATTCCTGTTCTTTGTTAATCCATATGGGACTTGGCTTCTTTTTGACTGGGGTGGTAGACGGCTTGAGCAGGGATACATGAAACACAGGATGGATGTGTAGTGATAGAGGCAAAGCGAGTTTCACCGTTACAGGACTTAGAAGTTTTAGGATCTTATAGGGCCCAATATATTTGGGGTTGAAAAGGGATCGCTTTTTGAAGTGAATATTCTTTGTGGACAGCCATACCATATCACCTCGTTTATACTTGGGACCTACCCGACGATGTTTGTCGGCTTCTCTTTTGTATCGTTCTTTTGCCTTTTGTAAATGGGTTTGTGATTTTCTTAGAGTTCTCTGTATGTGTTTAACTCTATCTAGTACCTCAGGAAGATTATTTCCCACTTCGGGGTGAAGAAAGGGAAGGAACCTAGGGTGGAAGCCATATGTGTTGTAGAAAGGGGTTGCTTTTGTGGAGCTATGTAGGGCGCTATTGTAAGCCACTTCGGCTACCCATAAATGATCCACCCAAGCCTCTGTTGTAGAATCAACATAACACCTTAGATATTGTTTGAGAGTTTGGTTAACCCTTTCTGTCTGCCCGTCAGTCTGGGGGTGGAAACTGGTGGACAATGCTACTTGTACCTGTAGGGCCTCACACCATACTTTCCAGAATCTGGCAGTGAATTGTGTCCCTCTATCGGAAACTATGCGTTGTGGCAGTCCGTGTAGACGAACAACATGTGTCAATAACAGTTTGGCTAATTGCCCTGCTGTGGGGAGTTGTTTACAGGCAATAAAATGCCCTAATTTTGTGAGATAGTCGACTACGACCAGGATGGTGTCGCAACCTTGATCATTGGGTAGTCCCGTGATGAAGTCAACAGAAATATGTTTCCATGGAACTGTGGGTGTGGGTAAGGGTTGAAGCAGCCCCTGCGGTTTCAGGTGTTCAGTCTTCATGCGGGCACAGGTCTCACATTTCCGTATCCATAGTGTTACATCTTTACGAACACTGGGCCACCAGAACTGTCTTTTAATGCGATCCAGAGTCTTTACCACACCGTTGTGCCCAGCACTAGGTACGTCATGGCACCATTGGAATACCTGTTTCTGTAGGGTTTTTGATGGTATGAGAATCATTTGATTATACATGAACAAGCCTTGTTTTTCTTTCCACTCAGGGTGTTTCCGGATCCATGATCTCCATTTACAGGTTTGGCTTCCTGTTGCGACTTTCTGCAAAAAATCATTCGTTTGCACAGCGCAAACTACTTTTCGAGGGGGTATGATGGCATGTTCAATGGGTGCTTCTTCTTCACGAAGAGATTCTTGTCGGGTAAGGGCATCTGCCTTTTTATTGTCCTTCCCCGGTCGAAATGTGACCACGAAGTCGAACTCTTCAAAAAAAAGCATCCACCTTAGTTGTCTGGGTGTTAGATGCCTAGCAGAGCGCATGAACTGCAAATTTCTGTGGTCGGTATAAACAGTTACTCTTTCTTTGGCTCCTAATAAGAAGTGTCTCCATTCGGTAAATGCAGTCTTGATCGCCAACAGCTCTTTCTCGGCGATGGTGTAGTTTCTTTCCGCCTCATTTAACTTTTGAGACATAAACGCAATGGGATGCATTTGTCCCGTAGTATCGTTTCTTTGTGACAAAACGGCTCCCATAGCAGCCTCTGATGCATCGGCCTCCACGATGTATGGTCTTTCCGGGTTGGGATGTGCCAGAATGGGGGCCGTAATAAAGGCATTCTTTAAGTCATCAAATGCTCGTTGGGCTTCGATGGACCATCGAAAGGGATTCCCTTTTTTGAGCAACTTGGTGATGGGCGTCACTGTTTTGGAGAAATGATGGATGAAGCGCCTGTAGAAATTAGCGAACCCCAAAAAACACTGCACATCGCGAACATTCTGTGGTTCAGGCCAATCCTTGACTGCTTGCACTTTTCTTTCCGCCATCACCTGCCCTCTGGGAGTAAGCATTACGCCCAAGAATTCTACAACATCCACATGAAACTCGCATTTGCTGAGTTTACAGTATAAATTGTTGAGGCGTAGAGCTTGTAACACTGAGCACACGTGTTGGACATGTTGCGTCTCAGACGTAGAATATACCAGGATGTCGTCTATGTAGACGACTACGAATTTGTCCATGAATTCACGTAACACTTCGTTCAGAAAGAACTGAAATGCCGCTGGGGCATTGCAGAGGCCGAATGGCATCACCAGGTATTCGTAAAGACCATATTTTGTTTTGAAGGCGGTTTTCCATTCATCTCCAGCTCGCATCCTCACAAGGTGGTAGGCTCCTTTGAGGTCTAATTTAGTGTAGATGGATGCGGACTTTACTTGTTCCAATAGCACTGGAATCAATGGAAGTGGGTAACGATTCTTAACCGTGATGTCATTCAATGCCCTGTAATCGATACATGTTCGAAGCTCTCCATTGGCTTTTGGAATGAAAAACAGGGGTGATGCGGCAGGTGATTTGGACGGGCGGATAAACCCCAACTCCAAATATTTATCCAAATATTGACGTAACTGCTCATTTTCCTTTTCCGTGAGAGCATAAATACGCCCGCACGGAACCACAGCCCCAGCTACCAGATCTATCTGACAATCGTATTGTCTGTGTGGCGGCAGAGTTTCTGCCTGGATGTCATTGAAAACGTCACGGAATCCTTCATAACAAGCGGGTAGGATGATGTCTTTTTCTGCCGCTGTTGCGATCCACTGCTGAGAAGAGAGGGCTTGTGAGGGTGTCGACGAAGGCCTAGAGCAATGTTGGTTACAGTACTCGGAGTTGAAGTGTATAGTTTTCGTTTTCCACTGGATATGTGGATCATGTTTTTGGAGCCATGGGAGTCCCAAGATAATACCATGCTGAGGGGACCTGATGATGTTAAAGTCGAGGGTTTCTTCATGGTCGGGAGTACATCTGACCTCCACCTCTTTAGCTACAAAGCATATCGGACCTGAGTCCAGCACACGTCCGTCTACCGCTACCACGGCTTCGGGTAGTGCCTTTTTCGTGAGCCTTACCCCCAGTTGTGTGGCAACTACCTCATCCATGAACGTGCCTGTGGCACCGGAATCCACTAGGGCTTGAGCCTCTTTCCATTCTTCGCCGCTCTGTATTTCAATGGTGATATAAAAGAATCGGTTTATGTCTGCTGCATTTAAAGAGGGTACATGGATAGCGCTCGAGGGTTCCCCTCCTTGCTGTCTCGAGCGATCTAGTTTTCCGACTCCTTTTTGGTGAAAGCAGGGGTCTCCTTTCCCACAGCGCCTCGGGTGGTTTGAGGTCTCTGAAGGCAATCTCTAACAAAATGTCCTCGTTTACCACAATAGAGGCAAAGACCATTCTTCCTTCTTGTATTTTTCTCTTCGCTGGTTAGCGGAGCTCTTACAGCTCCTATCTCCATGGGTTCGACGGGAGTTGTTGGTGACTCTCTACTACGGGCTCTGTCATAACGCAGGGGGGCTCGTTCCTTTCTTCGGGTGTCGCCTTTTCTATCACCTAACCGATGTTCTAATCGTAGGGTAAGGTTGATCAAATCCTTACAGGAGGTTGGTTGGGGATCGATCTGTGCAATGATGTCCTTTAATTCGTCCCTCAACCCTTGATAATAGATTGCGAATTGTTTCTCCTCTGGCCAGTTGGTTTCTGCCACCAGACGCCTGAAGGTAGTAAGGTAAACCACCAGTTCCTTGCCTCCCTGCCTCAATTCCAGCAGTTCTCGGTCGGCAGATAGTGTATGAGCCCGACGGTCGAAGATGTTCTCGAACTCTTCTCTGAAGCCATCCCAATCATATAGGAGGGGGTCGTCTCTCTGAACTAAGGGAACTGCCCATAGAGCTGCGTCTCCTGCTAAATAAGATATGAGAAACGCTACCCTAGCTTGGTTTGTAGCGAAAGCCTTAGCCCTACAGTTAAAATGTAGCAGGACTTGTGTCAGGAACACCTGGATTTTATTAGAGTCACCATAATATCTTTCTGGGGGTGCTAGAGATATAGGCGTGGGTACTTCTACCGTAATGGGTTGTGGGTGAGAGCCTGAAAATCCTGAAAACCCACCTGCATCAAAAGGGTTTCTTTGTAAACGGTCTACCTTGGCCTGGAAAGTAGCTGTCTCTAATCGGGAGGCCGCCAGTTCCTGCTGCACTGATTGTAAGGCGGCCACCACCTCCTTGAGGGTAGCCATAATAGAGTAGAGGATCCGATCAGGAGGAGCAAATCCGTGGGCCGATTATTCTGTCAGGTTCCTACAGCTCCTCGGGATCGGATCGATGCTCGTTATGGTCCACCTCTCGATAGCTCCAAGTCTGATTGCTATTACAGCGCAGAACATTGAAGTGATCGAGCGAGGGAAGGAAAGGGTGGGGACAGCAGGGAAGGAGATCTGAAATGAGACAAGGACAGCACGTTAACAACACTATACCTCCTCCCACCACTCTACCCGTCTAAGCTGTAAGGGAGGTTATGATACTAACTCGGAGCTACCTGTAAAGAAAATAAGGGTGCCCAATCGCTGGTGACCTGTGGCCTGTTCACCCTAACACTCGGGCGTCTCTGGGACAAAGCAGGGTTGGACCAAGAAAAGAAGGTTTCACTAAAAAACAAATGACATAAAGATTAAACACACCAATCCTACTCTCATGTAATTCTCACTAGGCAGGCATTCCACTTCTTCTCCACCCGTACCTAAAAATGGCTTGGCATCCACCTCTCAATGAGCGTATGAATGCATGTGATCCAACCACAATCCTCAGATAGGCAAAATAAACGAAGAATAATTTGTGTGCAAACCAAGTTCAATCCTTGAAACCAGAAAACGTAAATCCACTCACTCCCGTGAGAAAAAACAGTGGGAATAAACAAAATGTTCCGTGTTCTGCTCCACACGGTGTTACCGGTGTTACCGGTGTTGCCGCAAACCAAAATAGGGCAGTAACGCTTTAGTATATACAGTTATGGAGGTTCTTTGGCGCCGGTATTCCTACCACTCGCATGAGCCTACAGACGTGTGGCTCTCCAACGAGGAGGAACACCTGGCTTTAATAACACTGTAGGGTCCATAAGGCAAAGTTCACCTCCCCTCGTGGCTTAGGCAGTCTTTATCGGGTAGTCGTCATGCTGCAGAGGGGGTAGTATACTGAGTGGTGCACAGCACCCTTACCACAACCACCGCACGTTACTCCCCACAAGATCTCTGCTCTGTCACATACACCTCCACTCGTTCTCGGGACAAGTCAGGACCGGATTCTGAGTGCCGCTTCGTCTCCTGACGTAACGGACTTCGCAAACAAAAATAAGGACAGCAACCAAGACGCGCTGCTTCCTCACGGCTTCCAGGATAATCGGCAAAGACGCCAGCGCGGAAGTGCTCTATGAAGCCTTCCGCGTCTGCGCGCGCATGCCGGAAGCACAAAGGCTCATGGGAATTGTAGTCACCAGAGCGGAGATCGCGGGAATGCTGAAAATAACCCAGGGGTTCTGGTGTGGCAATGCGTGTTTCTGGTGTGGCAATGCGTGTTTCTGGTGTGGCAATGCGTGTTCCTGACACATTAATCCACCCATTAGCCACCCCCTCCTTCTTGGAATGACTCAAATTGTACAAGCAGTCTGTATATGTTAGTCGCTAGGGGCACAGCAGGAATGTTAGTGCCCGAAACGCCTGGCATCCCAATACCTCTTACTGTCTACGAGTGTTACCAGCATTATCATTGTGGCGGGGAGTAGGGGTAGCAGTTATATACAATTGCCTGGTGCTGTTGCACACGTACATTGTTCGATTGCCTGACTAACAAAATCAGGAGGAGACAGATCAACTAGAGTGACAAATGCGTATGCACAATACATTGGCAAAAACATGGTAGGTGGCAATGATCCCTTTTGAAATGTTTCTAATAAATTATTATTTTGAACTACAACACGTATATAACCAGTAATTGTCCTGCCACAATAAACAAAAGTAGTTTAGTTTCAACTTCATTTTTTGTGTGGTTTTGTTTCATGAGACGCAGAAATCACATGATGCTTGCTCGAATTATCTAATCCAATGCTTCTACTTTTGTGGTGCTAATGGTCTCACACCCTGGTGCATTTTCAAAATCCCATTGACCGGCTCATTTTGAGAAACACCACAGTTTTGCTGCACAAGTTCTAAAGTCTCTCCACTTGATTGAAATCAAGAATGTAGATCTTCTCTTTAACTTTCTTTGTAGTATGTTTGCCGTACATATGTGCAGCCAATCTGTCTCCCCTGACAGTTATTACAATAGGTGGACACAAAATGTTCTTTAAACCATGACAGCTTGCTTTCAATTCCAGCTAAGAAGATACAGCATAGAGAATATTAAGACTAGCAAATAGTATAGAGTCATACTACAATATTAGCTGACCTACAAAAAGCAAACAAAATGCACTCTTAAAATTTGTAAGCATATACGTTTTGCATATTAATTTATCTGAAAGGGCATCTTAAAATAAAAGCAAGAAAGTGCCATCCCCACTGCACAATTGAAAATAGCTACTGACTCAGAAGTCTCTACTACAAACTTGCCTATCTTCCAAAACCTGAAAAGCTTCAGTGTGGGAAAGTAATCAACAGCCTGGCTGACAAAATGAGATGAAGCACATTTTGAGTATGTGATCAAGCTAAGGAGATCAAGATATTTCAATAAACTGGTACAGTAACAATGACCTGGCTGCCCACCTGTTTAATAAAATAATCTCATTACAAGGAACATTCTGTACTTACATAAATATCTAAGTCAATAATAAAGGAGATCAGATTATAATATACTGAAAAGGACATGTCACCTGGAACAGTGCAATGATTGGTGATCCAGGCAAAACAATGGAGGGCCCCGTTTCACTTAGGTAACCAGTATTTACTGCAATTTTCTTGCAATTAGGTGTCTCTTTGTGTCCGCTAAAAAGGCAGTAACCTCGCTAAGACATATGGATGTCACAGACCTGAACATGCCATCTTAATTCGCATAGTAGTACCTTACAGTAGTTTTGCCATCTAGTAGCTGTGCTTTAAGTTATTAAAGTTGGCTTTTTATGTGTGGAATTCTGATTATCAAGATTAAGCGCATACATATTCAAATGAAGTGATCCTGCACAACATTAGCACTTTATTCAATGACAAAAAATATAATATAGCTCAAACTCACCACTAGAGTAAAATAGTACTAAAGTGGCACAGAAAATGTAAAAACACACGCCTGAATCTGGCTCTCTTACTCTCACAAACACTACCATCCACGCTGCACAAGTAGATCTACTCTGGCCCATTATACACATGGCAGCTGATAGATAGGACCCCACCACCATGGCAAAGAAAAGCACACAAAAAGAAACTGATACATATCATGATGTAAAGGATGTCTGCAGAGATGATCATGCAAAGACATGCAAACTACCATATAACTTATCAGTCAATTCTTGCATTTTAGACAACTGCATGCGCATGCTGGAATTTAGCATTTCATTTTGAACATTTTAAATATGGTCTAAAGGTCAGGAAGAAGCTAAAGGTCTTATGGATGGAACATGGCCAGTTGTAAATAGGAGTGCTTCACGGAAAGAGTGGTTTCCTATTTAAAAAAAACAAAAACATATTTTTTTTATTTTGGTCATGTAGATTGCATTAATCATAAATTATTTTGGCATTCCAGACAGGTTATATTTAATTCCAAAATTTATTTTCAGCAAACTTAAGGCTGGCCCATCCCCACAGCTCAGGCGTTCAGTAGAGCCTCTGTCTTCTTGCCTCTATCAGTCTCCTCCACTTGAGGTTTCGCCCTGGCCTGGGCTACTCTTCATTCCTCAGGCACTTGAGGACCCTCCTTTAAATTTTCATGGACAAGCTCTTCCTGCATCTAGTGTTTATCAGCTTCCATGCAGATGCCCATCCACTGCTTTCATTGCGCAGTCGTTGGTGTGGTCTGGGCACCCCAGTGTCTCATAATGTCTCTTATTTACACCATCTTCCCCAGGTAACAAAAGATTGCCTTGTGTCTAGTGAGTCTGTCCTCCCCTGAAACCCCCAGCACGACCTGTTTAACTGTGAGCAGGAAGCGGTCTCCCACTTCTCAAAAAGGCAAATTCTGCAGTAGCAAGTTCCCTGCAGTATTTTAAGTTTGAGTAGCCTGAAATTTGATCTGATAGCAACATTCCTTAGGTGTCGGAGTATTTCATTCCAGTTTTCATCCTCAGTTTCCCCTACTGCTTTTACGCCACCTCTCTTCAAGCTGTTGTAGGTTATCAGGGGTGTTGCTGATAAGTGTTGTGTAAGTCAGGGAAATGGGCTCCTTTACCTAGCTCTTCATCTAGAGTTCTCATACCTCTGTCCAGGCATCATCTATTCTTCGCAGTGAGTGTCTCAGTAGCAATAGTGTTGTGTCTGCTATAAGTCAAACTCCTCTTTGACCGTCTCAAAGGGGCACATGCATCAAGCATTTTACCGGTCGCAAACGGGCCGATTCGCAGAATCAGCCCATTTGCGACAAGTAAAATGCTATTTCCGATGCATTAGCAATATAGGTAATCACAAATTTTGCGATTACCTAAATTGCGAATGCTTTGAGGTAATCGCAAATTCCGATTCCCTACTTGGGATGCATCAAAGCCTTTCCTAAATGCGGCTTCGCATTTAGGAAACACTAATTACCATCAACTGCAAGTTGATGGTAATTTGCTAAAACATTTAAAAATGCACAAAAGTGCATTTTTTAAAGTGCCATGTGGCGCACACATATGCCCTTAGGGCATATGTGTGCGCCACATGAGCACACATGTCAAATTTGGGGTTGCAGCAGGGTGGCCTTTAAGGCCCCCTAGCACCCTTCAAATTGCATTCGCAATTTGCAAGCACCTATTGGTACTCGCAAATTTCGAATGGCTTCCCATTCATTCCTATGGGTCTCTAGGCTCACAGGAATGAATGGGAAGGCATTCCTTAATTGCGAATCGCAATTTAGGATTCATAATTAAGGAATGTGTAGGAATCGCAAATATTTTTGCAAAACCTACATGCATAGGCAAATGCGATTCCTTAATAGCGATTCCTTAATAATCGCTATCAAGGAATTGCAATTGACTTGCTTGATGCATGTGCCCCAAAGTCTTTTATCCCATTTACGTCTAGTATGTCATCCAATTCTGATATATTTTCCAATTGTGTGTAAACCTTACATACAATGCACCTCCCCCTTTAAGGTGCCTTTCCACAGTAGCGTCTTCAGGATGCGAACATATGCCACCCCAATGTAGCTGTGAACACTTTCCAAACGTGCACCACTGCTTTGCTGGTCACAGGGAGCTTGTTCACCCCCTTTCCCCCACCCCACAGAAGGAATGAAGAAAGGACCTCTCCCCATCTCCTCTATCAATATCAAATGCTGGGTTTTCATGCTCTGCATAAGCCCAGTCATATACCTCCACCAGCTGGGAGCCCCATTAATAGCATCCAAAGTGTGGGACGGCAATTCCACCCAGGGATTGTGGTTTGCACATGGTGGATAGTAATATCCAAGCTTATTTCCCATGCCACTACAGACTTCTCAGTTCTCGCTCCCCCACTTCCTTAAATAAGGAGTCGAGATAATACGGGGTGTTCTGCATATGTCCAGAAATCCCTATAGCAAGCACATTTAAAATAATGCCTAGCAAGGACAGTGACAATGTTCGCCAATGCCTCTACCTTAAACTTAACCAGTACCAAGCCTGCGTTTTTGGAGAGGAACGAGGCTTCGTCTCTCCTTAATTCAATCCCCAGATATTTAAAATCATTTGTCTCTGATCCTCAGTCTGCTCATGATTGGGTCCTCTCGCCATTCACAGGTCCTAAACATCACTGACGTTTGCATGTTGATCTTGTATCCTTAGCCACTCTGGATCTTATAAAACAAATTCCATCAGCATGTTGATTGTGGAGCTCGGTTGAGACAGGTACAGGAGGACAACATCTGCACTGAGTGAAACCTGTTTGTTAGGAGACCCCTCAGGCTAGGAGCTCTATTGCCAGGGTGAACTGAAGTAGTGATAGGGGACTGCCCTGCTGTGTGCTCCTCTGAAGTTTGGAACAGTGTGATGTTCACCCTGACCTCTGCTATTGGATCACAACTAAACACCTGCCCTATCCCGAAGACTTCCAGCATTCAGAAGTGGTGACTCCATTTAATGGTGTCAAACGCCTTCTCAGCATCAAGTGACACAATAGCTTTAGCTTTGTCCCTCCTTCCCCACTGCTCCATCCTCAGGTTTAGACATTTAGAATGATGGGTACTTTCTTAAATAGATCACCAGATACGAGCCTAAATCAAAGCAGGTCAGATCCTCACCACACAAGTAAAGCTCTCACACATATGTAGTCATTTGGCAACATCTAAAAAGGAAATTTAGACCTCATAGGTCTAAAACAGTAAATTTGTGTACGATATTTACAGTTCTATAACATTTCAAACCTACAACTGAAGCCACAGCTATTTATTTAGATAGAAAAGGCCTTTGATATGGCCATTTCTTAAATTCATACTTTGTAGATTTGTGATGGGTGGTATTTATTGCTTTTCTCCAAGCCGGTAGCCAGAATAAGTGAGAATGGGCTGACCTCAGATATCTTTTTGATAGTCAGGGGTACCAGACAAGTTTGTCCTCTTTCGCCTCTGTTGTTTATACTCACAATGGACCCCCTAGCCCACTGGCTACAGCACCACCACTCACACAGGAGACTCTCTTTCAGATCTTCCTCCTCTTTACGTATGCAGACAGCATCCAATTATTTTTCCAAAAACTGTTTGAGAAACTCTCTGTCCATAGGGAAGATTATTAATTTTGACAGATTTTTCTGGTATATCCATTAATAGGGATAAATAAGAATGACTTCCCCTTACAAAAAGATAGTTCTCGACTATTCTATGTGCTGGGAGGACAGCTTGATCACATATCTAGGAGTGGCTCTGTGCAGGGACACTAAATCCATGTTCTGGGTGGATTATGATACAGCAGATGACAAACTAATATGCCATATTGTTACTTGGATTAAACTACCATTATTGCTGGTTGAGGGGCAGTCAGTGAATGGTAGTCCTCTCCAAGGTCTTATATTTCTTTACAGATATACCTCACCCACTGAACAAGAACTTTTTTACAGAATCTAAGAACAATATTGTCCAGACTCATTTGGGCAGATGGACAATACCACATTTGCTGAGATGTTATGACATTACCATATCAGAAAGGGGATTTGAGGTGCCGGATCTAGAAATGTACTTTCTGGCGTCACAGTGCCCTTTGAGAGGTATTGGTACCACCCAGATATAAGACTATCCTTCTTTGTTCCTGAGAGAGGTCAAGCTGGAGGTACCCATCAGCTGTGACCTAAAATTGAAATAGTCACAGTGCCCTCCACTAGCTGGGCTTGGAGAACTATTCACCAAAAGGCAGGGCTCCCCTTTTTTACACACCCCAGTGATCCGCTAACACAAAATCCACTTCTCACATTAACACAAGAACACGGAGTGATGAAGGTGTTATCCGAGTCAGGACTGACCACACTACGCTATCTGTACACAGAGAGTAAATTTCTCACTATTCAATAATACAAAAATACATGTCATACTACACCCTTGCATGGCTTGTGTTCGATTACTTATTTATTAATTTGGAGTTTTTTTAGTGATACTAGATAAAGTAAAGTGCTCCATGAATTGTCATGGGAAGGCACTAAGTGTTTTTAAAATACCCCTCACACACTATGAATCCCATGGTGTCATGCTTCATCATAGGGGTCGTGCTGCGACCAGCGAATACGCGGGAGCACTGTTTGTGAAGGAATAGGCTATGTGTAATGTGGGAGTGAGAGTGGTAGGGTTAGTGAATAGTTACAAAAATAAAAAATTCTCTAGCTAGTGGAAACAAAACGAATGTATTCACTTCCCTGGCTGAGAACATTAAAAATGGGGATATGTAGGGGATGTACCTTAATTTAATACTCCCTACTGGGTCGACATGTTTCGTAAGCAGTCCCCACTGCTTTACTCATCAGGACCTAGTTTGATCCCTACTACACTCAAATATAATACTTGGTTAATATCAATTGTATGCCTATTTCTCAAAAAAACCAAACTGCAAAAGTTGTGCAAGTCTGGAGAACATTTGTAAGTAAGGGTGCAATGACCTTTATCGTTTGTAATAACCAAAGTCGGTATACTATTGGGAAAAAAATATCCGGCTTCATGAGCTTGCACCGGAAGGAAGGATGCCTTGTAATGGTCAATGTGAAAAGGTCTCTCCTCGCCTCTGCAGGGCCGGACTGGGAACCAAAACCGGCCCTGGCAAAGTGCTCGGCCGCACCCCCCTGCGGGGGGTTGGGGTGCAGCCGAGCTCTTTGCCAGGGCCGGTTTTCGTCCGATTTTGTTACAAGGCCGATTTTGCAGCTATGCTGCAAAAACGGCCCTGAAACAAAAACGGCCCCCAGGGGCCCAAAACCGGCCCCCACCCGTGCGGCGCACCGGGGGATTGCCCGGTGCCCACTTCGGCCAGTCCGGCCCTGTGCCTCTGTCTGCCTCCGTGCTCCTCGGAGCAGCACGGTGGCAGACAGAGGCGAGGAGAGACCTTTTCACATTGACCATTACAGTGCCCCAGGATAAAGCAATCTTTATTGGTCTCATCAGTGATTCCCTCGTTATCCCCCTACAACAGTGCCTCTCATCTCTCCATAGCCCTTCTCTCATTTGTATTTGATTTGTTTTATAGCGTCTCTCATACCACTGTAGGCAGTCGGAGCATTAAACATCACACACACATACAGAGATAATGAATCATAAGTGTGTAAATCAGTGTACAAAAAATGTTACATATGACAAAGGAGACTACAAGGTGTAAGATTCACATGTCATCCACACTGGAAGGCATTTTTTAAAAGTCCTTGGTCTGGGAAAGCACAAACTCGGGATTCAGAACGTAACACAGAGGCTAGGGTTGACTTCACTGATAAGAATGTATTTCTAACCAAACAAACCATTTTAGCAAAATCAGGATAATGAAAGACAGGGAAAAAAACATAACTTTCTAACCTAGATTACGATTGTAACATATGCCCTGCCCAGTGACAAAAGGAGTAACTCACTGAGCTATGCACATAAAATACTGTTCGGTGATCTGCATAGTGTACGCTATGTGCAAAAGACATATTAACCCTCTGCGCTACATTAAATGAGTCAAAACTGCCATTAGTCCAAACTCCGATTTCAGTCCAGCAGGTACATTAATCACCAGAGTTATCTTGGCACTTTTATTGTTGCCTGATAACTGTTGGATTTGAAAGGAACTCTGCAGGCCTTTTAAAACTGCTGCACCCGGTAACAAAAGTGGCCCCCTTCCCTTCCAGTCTCATGAGAAAATGCCTGACGCCCGGAACGGCTAGTCTGGGCTTATGGTGGTTGGTCTTGCTTGGATCGCATATTTTCTTGTCATGCTGTATTGCATTTTGGTTTTTTTTCCAGTTCTGGATGCTAGTCTTACCCCCAAAAGTGGGGTACCATTTTTATTGGACAAGTGTGGGAACGCAGAGCGGTAGGAAATATGTGAATCCTGGCAAATTCCAGAACTTTCTCTCAAAGAAATGTGAGGAAAATGCATCTTTTTTTGCCAAAGCTTAAAGTTTAAAGGGCTCTGTGGGTAAGAAAAGGTAAGGCGATACATGTGGATCAGACCATCCTAGACTTCCCTGGGTGTATAGTTTTAGGAATTGTCCGGGTTTGGTAGGTTTCCCTTGGTGGCGGCTGAGCCCAGGCTCAAACTCCACATGTACCCACAATGCAAACCAAAAAAAAGTTTTGTTTTTGAGTGGAAAATTTTGATGTGTCATGTTGCATTTTGGGGCCTTTCCTGTAACGGGCACAGGAATGTGAGGAAAATGTGTGTAACCAAAGTTTGAGGTTTGCATGGCTTTATGGCTCCGGAAACATATTGGGATCCATACGAGTAAAACGACGCTGGACTTCCCGGGATGTCTAGTTTTCAGATTTGGAAGATTTCCCTGGGTGGCGGTGGAGCCCAGGTTTCAAACTCTGATGGTAGACACATCGCCACACTTATCTCTATGTCGTTTTTTGGGACATTCTGTGTCGCGGGCGCTAGGCCCACCCACTTAAGTTAGGGACTGTTCTTACGGAAAAAAGTGTAGAAATGCTGAGTAGCAGGAATATTATGGATCTCCGCAACTTCAGGAACGTTCTCTTAAAGAAATGTGAGAAAAATGCATGTTTAGCCACTATTTGAGGTTTGCAAGGCTTTATAAAGAAGACAACTCCATGGGATGCACAAGTCACATCTCCATGCACTTCCCTGGATGTCTAGTTTTAAAAAATGTCTGGGTTTGGTAGGGTTCTCTGTGTGGCTGCCGATCTAGGGCCCAAATTCCACAACTATGCACAATGTAAAAAATGTGTTGATTTTGCTGTGTAGAATGTGATGCCTCCAGGTCCATTTTATGGTATTTTGTGTTGCGGGCTTCAAGCCCAGCCACACAAGTAGGGTACTGTTTTTGGCGAGTGATGCGTGGGAACACTGAATAGTAGAACATTTGTCATTATCCATTTGTTTCCTAGGCATTTTTTAATCAAAATACCAACCAGTGTGCAAGAAAGAACACATTTTGCAAAACCCCTCAAAGATATATGATAGTTTAGGTAATCATAAATTCAGAGGTGTATAAATAACCACTGCTACTAAACTCAGTATCTTGTGCATTTTTCAGAAATATGTAGGTTTTCTTCTTATCCATTTTCATACATGAGACTTTAACATATGACTTGCTGTATCAGCTGGTCACGATGAAAAATCATTATAAGCTATGTTTCAATTATTTGAACTGGGTATCGTGTGTTTTTGGAAAATCTACAAACCCTATTTATCCTTGTGACCAGAAAGGTCTCCCAGACATAATGATACAATGCTTTTCTAAATCAGCCATTGTCACAAAAAGTACAGAGGAAAATGATGTCGCCAGTTTGCTATTTTTTCTATGTATTTTTAATTTTTTTAAATTTCAATAATTAATTTCTTTGAGGAAAAGTTCAGGGATCTACCCAAATGATTCCTGGCTGAATTCATAATCTTGTCTACTTTTCAGAAATGTGTAGCATTTCAAGATAATCCAAGGATGCCACACCTGTTTCCACCACAAACTACACATAGGCAGAAACCACAACAATTTGGAAAAATTGACTACCTATGGTGATCCCAGTACAGCAAACCTTTTGTTGATGTTATATAAAATAACATACACTTTCTTGAACAGCACGTTTTTATTTTTTCCATAAAATTACCACAATTTATCTATATTTTAGCTATTATCTCTGTGCCCTACAGGGAATCCACAAACCTTTAGTATTACCAGGATGTTTGAAAAATGGCCACATATTTGGCCTGGATACCTTTTATGGAAAAAAGTTATGAAGGCTTAAGTACAAAGTGTCCCAAACATCAACAAGCATTAGCATAGCCAATAGGTCTTACATTTGGGAACTTCAACAGAAATACTTTATCTGTAGTCCAGAACACCTGTATTTTTACAATGTGTAGGGAAATTAAATGCTATGTCCAAAATCGCACCCTATTGAGCAACATTTGAGAATGGAACCTGGTTTCCGAGCTTGTACAGTTAGAAGTTTTGCCCTTGAAAGCACATTCACTTCCAATTAACACAAGTTGTGTGCTGCCTGTTAGGCAGGGTAAAAAAAGAAGTATGTTGTCTGAAGCTGCTGCCTAGTAAAAGCCCCGGCAGTTGTAAGGTTACAAATTAAGCATTGGGAGTGCGACTGGAGCCAGAAGTTTTGTCCTTTAAAGCACATCCCCTTCATATTTACACGGGTTGTGCGCCATGTTTCAATAGTGAAACCAATATTGAATGTAGGTTACCGTGCTTTATATTATGTAGTGGTGTTTTAAACATAGGGAAAGCGCAGTGCTAAATATGAGCTGGTGGTTTCTGGTGCTCAACAGCAGCACCTAATAATCAACAGAAATACTTTATCTGCAGTCCAGGACACCTGTATTTTTACTGCATGTAGGGAAATTAAATGCTTTGTCTAAAATCACACCCTATTGGCCAACATTTAAGAATGGAACCTCGTTTCTGAGGTCGTACAGTTAGAAGTGTTGTTCTTGAAAGCACATTCACTTCCCATTAACACAAGTTGTGTGCTGCCTGTTAGGCAGAGTAAAAAAAGAAGTATGTTGTCTGAAGCTGTTGTCTAATAAAAGCCCCTGCAGTTGTAAGGTTACAAATTAAGCATTGGGAGTGCAACTGGAACCAGACGTTTTGTCCTTTAAAGCACATTCCCTTCATATTTACACGAGTTGTGCACTGCCTGTTAGGCAGGCTAAACAAGCGCGGTCGCGAAAGTGAAAGTAACTGCGCTGGGTTAATGAGTAATATGATGCAGGAATGCAGCTGGCACCCGGTGCGATGCTGCTAGCTCCTGAGACCCAAAGGCAATTGGAGTGAACGTTTAGAGATAAGGTGGGATATGCACCTGCCTTTGGCCATTTGCGTGCTTTTATTTTTGAAAGCCACACGCAAAGGCCAATAAAATGTGACAACCACACGCACGAGCTTTAAGAACGTCTGGAGTGTTTCCAAGAGGCCCTCTCCTAGAGCAGCGCATGCGCGCTGCGCTAGGCTCAACCTAAAAAGGGTTTAGCAGTGGGGGTGAAAAGTAATCTGTCACAATTTCAACAAGGTCATGAAACATTGACCATATTAGCCCTATTGTAATCAGCAAAAATTTTGTCAGGCATTTGAACCCTTTCTTTATTGAACTCACCATTTAATTCTGAGCACCAGCAGTTAGAGGGAAGTACTGAAGGAAACATATACCTTCATAACAGAGGAGGATAGCTAATCTTAACGTATCGATGCAATAGGGCCACCCTTATTAACGAATCCTTGAAATGTCACATTTCTACAACAGTGCCATTTCCAGAGGTTATTTATTGTGGCTGGCACTGGGTTGGCACTTTCATGGTAATGGGAATTAACATACAGGATCAAGTTCTGCAAGAACCTTTGTGTAGCTTTCTCTATTATGGTTATACATTTTGGATCTTTCTCCAGCCTTCCCAGGTATGAGTCTCTGCAGAACATAGGTAAATTTTTCCTGCAGCTGTGCAGATTTGTTGGAACCTCCCATGATTTTCTCTTACATTACTCAATGTAATTACTCAGCGTTCTTCTATTAATTTGCCCTTGTTGATTTTCACCGGGATGCTGGTCCATGTTGCCAATCTAATGACTGCCTCCATGGACCTTACATTATGAACTTTTATTTTCCACTTCTACTTTTAATTGTGGACCTTGCATTCACACAGCATCTAAGCACCAGCCCAGTACATAGATGGGGAGGGGATTTACTTCCAGCTGTGAGCTAATAAGCTGCACGGATGTACTGTATGGGAATTCCACAGCTGCATAAAATGGTCTGGTGCTTGGTCTGTGGGATAGGGAGCCTAGAAGATGTACAGCTGGAATCCCAGGCCTTCAAACTGTGAGTTTCATGACAGAATTCAGAGGCTGCGCTGGGCAAGTCCAAGGATGATAAACTATTGGTTTCCCATTTTTAAGTGCCAGGGCGTTACACTTACAGTAACATCCATAGGCTCTTGCAAGGAGATCTGATATGAATCACACCAGCTTTGTGGGAGATGTTGGATTAGTATATGAATTCCTCAGAAATTGCTCGTAAATCCAAGGCTGTGGTTGCTGCTACCAAATCTCAGGGAATTCTGTCACTTTGTGGAATCTCGGTGGACTTCAGGAGTAATCACTTGCTTTAAAGACAATGTTAAGTCATACATCACCCCAGGTGATATGAAAACTCAACTACGCTATTCACCTGTTAGCTGCACAGGTCCTTGATGCCTCAGTAGGTCTCTAAACGAACGAACACACATCGTGGCAGGCGTCATCATACTGTCCCCGCAGCTGACAAGTGAAGAGACTGCAAAAGACAAAGGTGATAGGTGAGGAAGTTGCAGGAGAGGAGAAAGAAGTTGACACTACTAGCAAAAACAACTGAAATACTTAAAAGGCTGCTAGAAACAAGAGGACATACTGCAACAGAAAAGATGTGATCTGCTAATTTCAACTCCTTAATGCTTTCACTCCAGAATCTTAAAGCATCTGCAATTCATTACTACCTGAGATGTCCCAAAAGAGGGAAGAGTCCTAGGATAAACATCAGTTTCTAAATCTGCGCCTTAATTTATTGGTTCTGTATAACCACTGTTGGGACGGGAATGTCCCCTGCATAATATATGGATGAGTTCTCTTGTCCATCAAGCCCAATTGCATGGTATATATGACATCCATACTTATATTTTTGCCCCGCCATCACAATAATCTAAGCATGTGCGCAGAGGCCTGGGGCTGCCCCTGACTATGCGAAGGTCCTGGACCTGTCCTGGGATCTGGAAGGGTGCATCAAACATGCCCTCATTGCTGGCAATGGACTACTGTCTCTGTTATGGGTACAGCACATGTAGTAGAGGTGATAGCATATTTTGGTTAAGAAAAATCAATATTGTGACCAGACGACGTTTTTATCAGAATCACCGGGGTTGAGGCATACTGGCCTATGTGGGCTAAGTTTTGTATTTATGTATGTGCCCAGACTATTGCATTGACATTCTGTGTGCCTGTTAAGCGTGTGTGCCCATATAGTGAGTAAGTTTAACACCTGCATGAGCATGAGTGAGCCAGAGTAGTGAAAACAAATGGCATCCATTTTGGATACCACTGATCTTACTTTTCACGAGTTGAAGGATGAGGAATGTACTCCCAGACAGTGAAAAGTGTAATATCTTCATTCCTATTATTGGAGAAATAATATATATCCATATGTATGTACTACATAGCTAACATAGTTAGTTCCAATTCTCAACCACACTGTCTCAGATCTACTGAGCTATCTCACTTCTCTCTTCACCAGCTGGCAGACAGGTCCTCCGCAGTGCTCTCCCCTCCTTAATAGACTGGTTCCCCACCCCCTCACAGATTGTATTCCAGCCCTGGATGGCTTCCACTCGGACCTTGCCTGGACAGCTCCAACAGTTGTGACCTCTTAGAGATTTCTATGCTTTTCCTGTTTCCCACGTTAGTTTAGCTCTTCAAGGCCATTTCACACCCAAAGACGAGCTTCCTTTAGCAGCCTACAAATGTACAGTTTTCTGTTCATTTTATGCTCACGCTGTAGTTCTGTATATTTGGCACAGTGCCTTCTTTTGGCTTATACTTGTGTTGCATTTCTACAGGGTTGCCCATTTTTGTACTGTGCTTTCTTTGGTTAATGGTGATGATGCATTTCTGTACAGTATAAAAGGCCCAGAGACTGGTCACTTGAGGAAGAAGGAAACTGAATGCACGGATTGCGTGTACTGCCTTCTTCGTTGCTGGCCAACAAGTACTGGTACCTGCAAATACATTTCATCTGTTCCTGTTCCCAACATAAGTAGCCTTTCAAACTTGTCTCAAGCCTGTGTGTGCAGTTTACTGCCTCTTGGACTTAGCATTTAAAACTTTTTGCCAATTCTTAAACTTCCCTTTTATTACACATAAGTCACCCCTAAAGTAGGCTCTAGGTAGCCAATAGGACATGGTGCTGTGTAAGTAAAAAGTAGGACATCTGTTGTTATGTTTTACATGTCCTGGTAGTGACAAACAGTTAAATTGATTTTACACTACTGTGAGGCCTACTGCTCTCATAGGTTAGCATTGGGAATTTCTTAATATACTTTTAATATATATATCCTGATTAGAAAGGAGTAGTTGCATTATGTTTCATATCTTTGGAATGGAAATGATAGATTCTCTTTACTGGTGAAGTTGAATGTAACATTACTATTCTAGAAATGCTATTTTTAGAAAGTGGACATTTCTCTGCTCTTAGCGTAGCTCTGGGTGCCTGCAGCCTGTCTCCAACACCCGTCTGTGGTGGGTGACAGCTTCACTTTGTGCATTCCTTCTAGACAGCCACAAACACAGGGAGGTTAGGTGTGTCTGAGTACTTATATGGCCCTTCCTGGAAAGGAAGGGAGTGTGGAGCTAACACTTAATTTGAATAGGTAGTGTCTTGTCCCCACACAGAGAACTGATTTTACTTCCCACAGATACTCTGGAGCCAGGGCTGAGAAGAAAAGATACTTGAGCACTTGTTCAAAAGTGCTAATTTTTGAAATGTTAAATTGATCTTGGTCCTCATAATGTCTTGTGGCTTTCATGTGCCTATGAAAAAGAGGGTCAAATTAATGCTGAATTAATGTTAAATATTCAGGATATCACCATTAGAAATGTAAATACAATTAATATAAATGGAAGCATTTACATAGTGGTTGCAATGAAATTCAGGCCTTGATCCTGCCCTCCTGGAACTAGTTTGGACATTCAGCGGATTCTGCTTTCTTAAAGAGTAGCACTTTTGTAGGAGATCAAGGTGGGGCTTACCTTACTAGATAACATTACTAGCGGGCGCAGTGTAGATAGGATGGGGACAAGGATACCAGAGAAGAGACAATAATTGGGATCAGTTTAATGTTTGTCAGTGTTAGGAAGACTTCAAGGCAACACAGCTCTACATGAGGAACTCTTTCCGGAGATAACAAGGATCAGCATTGGACAACGTGGAGAGAGAGACAGTGGCCCAAATTGCAGAAACCCCAGCCCACTGCTTTATGATTAGACATGCTGGCGAAGAATACCATGTTTCCAATGAAGGTAGGAGGTAAAGTGATCGATTTCCTTATTGATAGTGGTGTCACAATATCAGCAGTAAGGAACAAATTAGGTCCAGGAGTGGCCAAAAAGTGACCACTGTGGCACTACTAGCACACATAAGGTAAATCTACACTCTCCCTAAGTGTCACTTTATGGGGAGCATATTTTTTCAACAATCCTGCCTCATTTTTGTGTTTTGCCCAATCCTCAGAGTTAGCTAGTTCTAGAACCTTGTTTTTAGTCATCTGTAAAGCTATATCCCCTTTAAGCTTGTCAAAAGCTGCAGTCCTGTCATTTCTGATCATGCACAAAGTCAAACACCATCCTTCATCATCTCCCAACACAGACACAACTCACCAGTGGAAATGTAAAATCCTTAGTTCTTTGTAATTCTTGAAGGTGTTTGACCATGGGGACCATGCCTGCATACAATGGGTCTTCTAGCAACTCCATTGTCCAGTACAAATGTTTGTCCGCCATGTAGGTGTATCATTCAGGCACTGGCCTTGTGAAAAATGTTGCAGAACAGTGTACATGCCCTGGTACTAATGTCAACTGTACTAACTGTGTTACCAAATCTCTCTTAATGTCAGGGCTGTATATAAACAGTTCTTGAAACATGTCATTATAGAAATATCCCTGCAATGTAGTCCATTGGTATTGTGTTGTAGAGAGAGACAAGACAGGGGGTGCACATAACACAGAATCCTCACTTAATTTGCAAGCAGTTAGCGCTCTATTAGCTAACTGTAACCTGTCCTCAGGTACTTGTAAGTAAATCCCATTTTCTGACAAATATAATGTTGCGTTCAGTCTGCAGAGGAGGTCTCTCCTCAGTAAACTGATGGGCTCATTTGGTGACTAGAGAAACTAGTGGGTCGTTTTATAATCATCAACAGATATTGGTAGGGGTTCTGGTAATCCTTCATGCATCAGCATCACATTCAAAGCCACCAGTGGCGGCTGGTGACATTTGAAAGTGGGGGGGCGTAAAAGTTATGGATGAGTGGTTGATCGGCAGTTTGAGCAGGAAGAGCTCAGCATTAAAGCGCTAATTACACTTTTGAAGTATAACACTTTCAACGTGAGATGAAGAGAGATGCAGAGGTTGGCAGGGGACTCAAGCTAGTTCAATTAGGTATGCTAATGTTAAAAAAAAAACAAATTACAAAGGCTGGGCAGTGTATATGCAGATCCAGGCTGCGGTGCAACCAAGTATGCTTTGAATGATGCTGTTCGGTGCGACATGTTTCTTCAATTACCTTGCCATTTGGCTGGCACATGGCATCAGGTATTTGAATAAAAAAACTATTATCTGTGCAATTTAAAAAATATGCAAATTTACCCCTATGTTACGCATGTTTAGGAAACTGAAATACGTATACACAATTACTAAAGGAGGCTTTTATATAGGACCTTTCGCCAAGTACTTCATTTTCCATAGAGATTTCCCGTGTACGGTATGTACTTACAAAGGAGACATGGTCCGTAGGTGCAGTTTGGATCAAGATGTTTGTATTTGCAACAATAACTTGCTGGATGTTTAGTGAACAATTTCATACTATTAGTAAGACATCGGCACACAGCGATTTATTACTGGATATTTGTAATTCCAAAAAAGCGCCCCCACTTTCACAACTGGCATCTGGCTGTACAATGCAAATCAAAGCACTACACCGACGATTTTCACCATTCCGTCAGGTGAAACCCGAGCGTTTTCTTCTTAATTCTCTTCATTACGTTGTCTCCCCTTTCCACTATCTCTGAACATTTCTAAAGCTAGACTGTGACCTCCGAACCTGCTGAGCGACTCGCACACAGCAGAGGCAGGGTCGGACTGGGAACCTATCCTGCCTAACGCACTTTGCCAACACCAGGATGAAACCAAGCTTTGGGCCTCCATAGGCCTTGCAGGTGCGGTACATAATAACGAATACTGTCCCTGCATGTGGAACGCGATGGGCCACCTACGAGTCCAAAAACAGCTTCCTGTAATTTTTTTGAAAGTATATTATCAAGGCAACTTCCATCCTGTCCCTTGTGAAATGCAAAATACCCAGAGAGAACCGCATTCCACACAGCCTGGGGGTTTAGTGGTCGGCATCCACCAGGATCCCACGCTCCGCAATAGTTATTTTTAGTCACCGAATAGGGGCGGGAAATATCATCTACTCACAGTGAAAAGAGAAATGTTAGGCGTTGACATAAATAGCACGAAACAAAGGTATTGAAGAAAAAGAAATACATTTTATGTGAATGTAATAAAATAAAACATTTATTGATCGGAGCTTATGTTTCTATATACCTTTAGGTCAGGAGTAGAACACGCAGTGGCGGCTCCCCCATTAGGGCGTTGGGGCGTTGCCCCACTGCTTTCTCGCGGTGCGAGAAGGCAGAAACATAAATGGTAAAAACGACCATTTATGTTTCTGCCTTCTCGCATTGCGAGAAAGCAGAAGTGCCTCTGTGCTTGGTTGGGGGCGGGAGGGTGGGTGGGCGGTCGTGCTCGAGGGCAGGGGGGGAGTGGCTTACCCACTGTTGTAGATACTGACTGTTTGGCCGTCGGCCCTGAGCCAACCAAACAGTCAATACCCACAACAGTGGGTAAGCCACTCCCCCCCTGCCCTCGAGCACGACCGCCCACTCTCCCTTTTTCTATATGCGGGAGAAAATGGCGCGGCTGGGGCGCTCTCCCCAGCGCCTCATCAGCATTGTGATTGGTGGAGGGAGGGAGGCGGCCTTTCCAGTTGTCGACGTCGACGAGGAGCGAGGCGGCCTTCCCAGTTGACGAGGAGGAGCTGCAGGAATTGGCGCAGGACCGGACGGCGGGAGTCGGAAGTCGTCGGACCCATCCAGAAGCTCAGTAAGTTTTATTTAATATTTTGAAGTAAGTTATTAAACCCCTCCCGCCTCCCCCCATACCCCACCTGACGACCCCATTTCCACCTAACAATAATCTATCCCAAAACATCTGCGTGTTCTACTCCTGACCTAAAGGTATATAGAAACATAAGCTCCGATCAATAAATGTTTTATTTTATTACATTCACATAAAATGTATTTCTTTTTCTTCAATACCTTTGTTTCGTGCTATTTATGTCAACGCCTAACATTTCTCTTTTCACTGTGAGTAGATGATATTTCCCGCCCCTATTCGGTGACTAAAAATAACTATTGCGGAGCGTGGGATCCTGGTGGATGCCGACCACTAAACCCCCAGGCTGTGTGGAATGCGGTTCTCTCTGGGTATTTTGCATTTCACAAGGGACAGGATGGAAGTTGCCTTGATAATATACTTTCAAAAAAATTACAGGAAGCTGTTTTTGGACTCGTAGGTGGCCCATCGCGTTCCACATGCAGGGACAGTATTCGTTATTATGTACCGCACCTGCAAGGCCTATGGAGGCCCAAAGCTTGGTTTCATCCTGGTGTTGGCAAAGTGCGTTAGGCAGGATAGGTTCCCAGTCCGACCCTGCCTCTGCTGTGTGCGAGTCGCTCAGCAGGTTCGGAGGTCACAGTCTAGCTTTAGAAATGTTCAGAGATAGTGGAAAGGGGAGACAACGTAATGAAGAGAATTAAGAAGAAAACGCTCGGGTTTCACCTGACGGAATGGTGAAAATCGTCGGTGTAGTGCTTTGATTTGCATTGTACAGCCAGATGCCAGTTGTGAAAGTGGGGGCGCTTTTTTGGAATTACAAATATCCAGTAATAAATCGCTGTGTGCCGATGTCTTACTAATAGTATGAAATTGTTCACTAAACATCCAGCAAGTTATTGTTGCAAATACAAACATCTTGATCCAAACTGCACCTACGGACCATGTCTCCTTTGTAAGTACATACCGTACACGGGAAATCTCTATGGAAAATGAAGTACTTGGCGAAAGGTCCTATATAAAAGCCTCCTTTAGTAATTGTGTATACGTATTTCAGTTTCCTAAACATGCGTAACATAGGGGTAAATTTGCATATTTTTTAAATTGCACAGATAATAGTTTTTTTATTCAAATACCTGATGCCATGTGCCAGCCAAATGGCAAGGTAATTGAAGAAACATGTCGCACCGAACAGCATCATTCAAAGCATACTTGGTTGCACCGCAGCCTGGATCTGCATATACACTGCCCAGCCTTTGTAATTTGTTTTTTTTTAACATTAGCATACCTAATTGAACTAGCTTGAGTCCCCTGCCAACCTCTGCATCTCTCTTCATCTCACGTTGAAAGTGTTATACTTCAAAAGTGTAATTAGCGCTTTAATGCTGAGCTCTTCCTGCTCAAACTGCCGATCAACCACTCATCCATAACTTTTACGCCCCCCCACTTTCAAATGTCACCAGCCGCCACTGGCTAGTACAGATTGTCACCTCAGGCAGAGGAGGAAATAAAAACGGTGATTGAGTCTATCTTACTACAGGGTATAATTAAAAAGACCACTAGCCCCTCTAATAGTCTTATTATTCCATGTCCAAGGGCAATACAGGACAATATAGGTTCATACAAGATATACGCCAGATAAACAACAATGTGGTTCCCTTAGCGCCTTTTGTGCCTGACACCAATACTATATTATCTTTTATACCTGTAGAGGCAGAGAATTTTACAGTCACATATATCTCCTGTGTGTTTTTCAGCATTAGAGTCCACTCAGAGAGTGAGTCCCTCCTTACCTTTATGATAAAGATACTCAGAATACTTTCACAAAACTCACCTAAGGCTTCACTGAGAGCCCCACGGACTATGCGCAGGCAGTAAAGAGAGACTTGGACAGCCTACACCTGGAAGGTGGTAGCATCATCTTGGAGTACGGTGATGACCTCCTTGTGACATCTCCATTACTTGAGGCCTGTGAAAAAGACACTGTAGCTCTGCTGAACCACCTCCAGGAGTGAGGTCACAAAGCCTCATTGTCAAACTTTCAGTGTTGCCAAAAAGAGGTGACTTATTTGGGTTATGCAGTATCCAAAGGTACAAGCAGAATATTACCTGACAGAATAAAATTGATACAGAGCATGCAGCCTCCATTTACCAAGAAAGGAATGATCTCCTTCCTGGGGATGATGAACAACTACAACCAACGGAAACCTGAATACAGATACTATGATGCCATTAAGACAAAGTACACTAAAAGATGCACCCAACAAAATTGTATGGACTAATGAACTTGCAGGCTGTTTCAAGGAACGGAAAGAGACATTGTGTACTGCGCCAACATTGGAGCTGACTGATTACAAACTGCCCTTCCATCTCCATGTATCAGAGCAAAATGGCACAGCAAATGGTGTCCAGACACAGCAGCATAGCTCTGGAAAACGACCTGTGGCATACTACTGAGTGACTTAGCCTTCAGCAGTTACTGGGCATCCGGTTTGTTTGAGAGCAATGGCTGCAGCAGCTGTGATCACAGAGAGGACAGCTCCCATTGTGTTGGACTACCCTTGTATTATTTTGTGTGTCACATTCGGTGTAGTCTTCGGCTTCCAGGCGCAAAGGTTATAAGGTCACCTTGTTGTCGTAACACTATTATCACCAATTAAAGATGCCCAACTGTTAATTTGGCAACATTATTACCTGCAATAGGTAATCCTATAAGACCCCTGACCATAATTGTGCTGAGGTTGTAAAAACTTGCATTACACCCAGGCCTGATTTACAGCAGACACCATTAGAAAAGGCAGACTATGAGCAGTACACTGATGGTTACTCCAGTAGACTAATAGACAAAGATTACAGAGCAAGGTATACTCTAACAACAGTAGACACCATAGTTTTTTTTTGTTTTTGTTTTTTAAACCGTTTATTACAAAACACAAAAAATTATACAAAGATGGGCCTACAACCTTCCGGCCGGCCGCTAGTAAACAAAAGGAGCATATGATACACATTGTAGAGCGTGCATTGCGGCTGAGGAAGAGGCACAGGAGTTAACAGCGTTGATAGCCACACCATCCGGACCACACTATACGGTTTCATTTTGAACTGAAAGAACAACCAGAAAAACAAACCCACAAGGCAATCCACAAGCAGAAAGTAGACACCATAGTTGAAAGTGCAGCTCACCTGGCAAGAATGCCCAGCATGCTGAACTGTATGCTATAGCAAGAGCATGCATCCTAGCTGAGGGTAAAACTGTTAACATTTACACTGACTGATATGCCTTTGGAGTTGTCCATGATTTTGGCCAACTGTGGCAATATCATGGTTTTATAACAGCAGCAGGGCATCCCATCCAAAAAGGTCCTTTAGTAAATAACTTGTTAAAAGCAATATCACTACCCACAGGATAGCAATAATAAAATGTGAAGCCCATACAGGAGCTAATACTCAGAACGCCAAAGGTAACGCCATGGCTGACACAACAGCAAGAGAGCGCTTGTTACAGCCAGTACAGACCGTGCTTTCAATGGCTAAAAGCATACCAAAAATACTGTACATTCAGAAACAATTATTGCTAGCTGATGTAAAGGAAGCACAATGGTCTGCAAAACCAGATGAGGAGAGAGTGTGGATTGATGCTGGATGTAAGAAAAATGAAGAGAGATTGTGGGTCCACCGTGATGGGAGGCCTGTGGCTCCATGCATCATGTTCCTTACCCTTACAGTGCTTGCACATGTACCCACATACATGGCGCAAGGGGGATTAATTAAACAGGGGTGGTTTGTACCAGGGATAACAGCTTTCACTGCACAATTCTGCTCACAATGTCTTGTCTGTGCCCAACATTCTAAAGGTCGGTCCCTTGCTACACATGATCACTTGCCGGTACCACAGGGTCTCTTCACCAGCTTGCAGATTGATTTTGCTTATATGCCCGCAGTGAATGTATTGAAATATTTGCTGGTGTGTGTGGATCAGTTTTCAAAATGGGTGGAGGCGTTTCCTACAAAGAAGACTGATGCAGCAACGGTTGTCCAATGCTTAATTAAAGACATCATACCCAGGTTTGGGTTCCCCCAGGTCATAAATAGCGGCAGAGAGGGAGAGTTGGTGGCTGCTGCTGTGCAAAAGATGTGTGACTGTTTGCGAATAGAGTGGAAACTGCATGCTCCATACCACCCACAAAGGTCAGGCCATGTGGAGAGGATGAATTCCACAATGCAAAATAGATTAGCTACAGGTCTTAAATGGTCTGATGCTCTGCCTTTAGTGTTGCACGCCATAAGAGAGACACAATCTAGAACAACTCTTTTGTCACCCCATGAGGTACTGATTGGATGCCCTATGTCTGTGGAAGTGAGATTGCCGTTCACAGCGTCCCAAGCAACACTGTGTGGACTGATGAAAACATTTCTGACTAACACTGTACAGTTCCCAGCGGGCTTGAGTCATCACCATTTCCAGGTGAAAGAAGCTTTACCCCATCCTTCCTCAGAGCCCACATACCCTTTTACAGATGGAGACTCGGTCATAGTTAGAAAAATAAAAGATCTTTCTCCTAGTTCTAGGTAGACTGGACCACACCTCATGCTCCTCGGGATGCGGTCAAGGTGGAACAAGATCCAGAGCTGCGTCAACAGCGCCTGAGAAGGAGGCACAAGTAACAGAGGATTATCTGTCACCAGAAGAGCAGCACAACACACCACCGAAGGGGAAGACAGACCACACCAGTTCCAAGAGCCACACTGGGGGCCAATAACCAACTGATGATGTTGAGTGAAGAGCATAACGAAATCTCAAAGAAAGGCGATGGTCATCACCTGTAGAAAAATAGACTGAAGAGGACACCACAGAGCAGGTCCGTGAAACATCCCCCTGAACAAGACTGCGGACCAGAAGGCGAAGCAGGGGAAAGCACACTGCGTGCCTTGGCATTGCTGACTCTTAGAGAAAGACAATATCACTTTCGAAAGAATGCCTCGCGTAGTGCAAACAATATTTCTTAGTCCCTTAATTATATGTGTGCTACCTGTATTACGACCACCAGCTGACCATCCTCTCAGTGTCCATGAGAAAGAAGCCCAATTTTTAAGTCTTCAAAATTGCTGAGTTAGAAGGGAGTTATCCAGACTCCCAGCGACCCAATTGGATTGTATGAAGCACTTGTGCCTATACAGAATTATGTGCAAGGGAAAGGATGCCTTATATTAAATGTAACATTGATTGTGAAGAAGGAAGGATGGGATGGTACCCATGTTGTACTTTGCTGCCAAATATCCAGGCCCAATACTAAGTGTCACCTGCAGTGGAGGACAATGCCGATGACAATGCATTTACTATATGTATTAAGCATGTTTCAGGATGTAACACAGATTCCTGGTTCTTGTGGAATTTAGCACGGACCAAGTCTCCCAACATATTTTAATTTGATAATACCACGGGTAATTGGAATATAAGGGACAGACAGTTAGTGAGTGGGAACTGGACCACTGACATAGAAGGGAAAGAAGTCAACTACACATTATATTACTGGAGCATCACTATAGATCCACTGTTAATAACACTTAATGGTCTTCAACAAGACCCGTTGAGAGACAGAATGATTATGCAATTGCACCAAATGTGATTTTGAAACTTTTAGATGATCCCTTACTGTCAGCTCACAGCTCATACATGGCACCATAGGCAAATGTTACACTTATAAATTCAGCATGGATTCATTACAAATGGTGTGATCAATTTCAAAACACTTTCAAGGAGGAGGTAGGACTTCCTCTTAGTAAATATCATACATGGGACACAGTTACAACGAGGTATGTATTTTATTTGTGGCAGAAAAGCATAGAAGGTGCTTACCCGTCACAGGGAAGGTATGTATGCTATTTCTTATCTTACTCCAAACATTTCAATAGTACCGCACATTGCAGCAAATAAGCCATTACATTTGGGGAGTTTCGCTCACAGGTATAAGCGAGAACCTATTCAGGAGACCAGAAAAGGTCTATTTTTTTAGTTTATGCATATATTAATTCCTGAATATGATGTAATGATTTAGAATTAGCCCTTGTTAGTATGTCTGCTAAGTTAGCCATAGCAAACAATGCAACAAGAGATGCACTGCAAGAGTTGCAGGTGGAAATTAATTCAGCGGCTGCCATGACTATCCAACACAGGATTGCTCTTGACCTCCTGACCCTACAAAAAGGGGGCTTGTGCGGTTTGCTAAATACTTCTTGCTGCTATTTTCTAAGGGATGTAGAACAAATTAAGCTTGAGGTTCACATTTTAAGTGGAGCACAAAACAATTACTGATTCTGGGGATTGGTATTGGCTATGGTCTTGGCTACCAACGGGATGCTTACAGGACTTGAGGCCAGATGCACATAGCTTTGGGTTTGTGATTAACTAAAAGCAAATCTTTGCTATTCCCTATATGGTAATCGCAAACAGCTATGTACAAATGTGTGTTTCACACATTCAGCGATTCCAAGTGAGTCACAAATCGACCTACTTCATTAATATTCATAAGGTATGTCTTGGTTTGCGACCTCTTGGGAATCACAAAAAACACACAGATGGTGGCCTGCTGGAGTCTGCTGACCACCATGTCTGTGATTGCTTTTAAATAAAGCAATTTATTTTTTGAAATGCAGCCTTTCCTTGAAGGAAACAGGGATGTGTTTCAAAATGAAAAATTAATACTTTTCTTTTCATTTTTTAACAGTAGGCTGTGCATGACGTGCGAAATGTGTGCTGTGGTTGCGGGTTGGATCAGGGTTTGAGGTGAGCTGGGTGAGCAGGGCCTGGGAGCTGCGAGCTAGGGACAGACAACGTCTCCATGCTCCACGCTCTACGGCACCCCATCAGAGACACATCTTCTCAGTGGGCGAGTAGAGGTTAAAGCTGCGGATTCCTTCCGTCCGTGCTAAGGCGGCCGGTGTGAGGGGCTGGACTGGTATATGATGTACACTTATGTAAGTGGACACCCTGCACCAGTCCAGACAACCCTTATGGTGATTTAGGAGGTCTTAGACAACCTTAGAAAGCTCTCCAAGTGGTAGCTGTGGAGAGCAGCCTTCGGGCTTAGTCCAGAGGGAGTGTAAAGCAGCTTATATTACCAGAATGCAATCTTATAGATGTAGATTAAATGAAAAAGAACCACACAAGGTATCTATAAAAATATGTATTTATTATATAATACTCACTAACAGGTTTAGATATTTCCTACCCGGAGATATGCACAATGCACACAATACTTTGCATAGAAATCACATTAATAGCACTAATTACACAGTGGACCCCGGCCGGGGGTCGGGGGGGGGGGGGAAACTATATATTAAGAATGTGGTATAAGAACTACGACTCGAGTCAAGACAATGACCAGAGGACGTAGAAGTGCCGGGGGCCCAAAGAACCACCCAAGGTGAGTGACTAGGAACCTCACGGAGATCGTGTGCAGTGTGGGAACACGACCGCGTTCTCCGTACAAATCAATGTGTAACTCGCGGTACCAATAAAAAAGCAGGAAACAAAGGAACACAGCTTATTATCTTTTCACAAATACTTAGGAAAAACTACGATTTGGAGGCAAGCGTTTGATTTTTTCTAAATCTTGTAGGTTCCCACAGGAGGAAGCCGGTATTCTTAAGGGAGCAGCCGCCTCCTGAGGTCTTGAGCTTTTGAGCCAGTTATACAGGAGTCTGGAGATGGAGGACCTTGTGTGTCAAGCAGGCTATCTTCAACTGGATCTTGGCTTTGAAAGGGAAAGATTTGAGAAAGGGAGTGATGTGGTTGAAACACCTCAATCCTGTAAACAGTCTAACTCCGGCGTTGAGAGTTTCCTTAAGAGTTGGTGTTCTTGCTTTTAGCAGGCCTGTTAAGGTAGCACTCCTGTATTTTAATTTGGAGATGACTAGGGGCTGTGTTGCTATCTTGAAATCTGGAGGTGAAATACATATATGGTTTTATCTTCCTGAAGAGAGTCATTCGGTGTCAAAGCACATACAATACATTAATTTACACACTTTTATGATTTTTTGTCAATGTACAGGATGTTACATAAGACAATGAGGGTTTTAGGGTGTAAGAGTTACACATCGCCTTAACTATAAGGTATTATATGCTAAGAGTGCATGGCCGAGAGAAACACAAAGTCAGGATTTAAAATATAAAGTGCCTGGGATTTTCTGTACTAATAAAGGGATCTCTTTGTCAAAAACAGTAACCTATTTACCAATCTACAAAAAATGTTTAATCTGTGATCTGCATGTTATATAATGTACTTTGCATGAGATACAATAACCGTCTATTGCTACTTTGTGACTCAAAACTATGATTAGACAAAACACAGATCTTTCCAGCAAGTGCACTAACCACCAGAGTTATCTTACCATTTACTGGGAACACAAAGCTCTGACCTGCAGGTGCCTTAACCACATGAGATACTTTATTTTATAATACTGCCTGTGCAAGCAATGAAGCCAGAACAGAGTTGAAGTCACGTGCTTGTTTCAAATGTCTTTGTGGCAGAGACTTTTAAAAATAAATGGATAAATTGACTGTCGGGCTTTTTTTTTATGACTCCGCCGCTATCTGTTGCCACATCTTGACCCCAAAGTTATGGGATCGTCGGAGTAACGTTTTTTCCAATTCCAGCACTGGCTACTTGTGTGACAGTCATACTAATTCAGAGCAATACTCTGTGGTGGCTAGCTAGTGTAGCTGTGTAGACCCTTTAGTTGATGAGTGCTGGCGCTAAGAAACGTTCAGGTAAATATATATCATATTGACAAACCCGGTTGACCCTTGGACAATTTGCATAATCAGAGCCTAGCACAGAATAATCCCTTGAGTTTTAAAGATTCATAGTTTTGACCGTTGATTGGCTGAATCACAGCTGCCTAGGCCCTAGCGCTGAACAATATAAACGACTAGCTGCACACAACCGTGAAAGCAGTTTATATGAAAGTATTGGGCCTATCCACTACTTAAACCTTAGGCGAACCAATTTCATAAATCACTGGCTACCGCTAACTCAGCATAAGATGCGTTGGGTAAACACTGAGGAGTGTGCATACTTATGAAGGGGGTAAGTGCACTCTGGGGCAGCGTATTGGTGCATCTGACAGCAGTGCTTGTGATGGAGCAGGGGAAAAACAAACATTTTTGTACCCCTTCGAAGTTAATGACCTCATAACCTTAAATTACTAACTGTTTGAATGCATCTACTAATCAACCAATGCACATTTAATTAGACACTACACGCGGGAAACTAATTGGCATTTGCAAAAATCTAATTTATTTACAATCGGGAAATTAAATTAACATAGGTTTGTGATTCGTGTAGAAAATAGAAGTAAAATTGCATTTATTTTGTTTGTAGTCAAATATATGGAGGCAAAGAATGCAGATGGTCAGTTATATGGCTTTAAATATTGATTATGCTAGGTAACACCTAATACGGGTCATTAAAATGGTGGGTGGTAAACAGAAGGGCTTATTTTTCTATGTCTAATTTCTGTTATGTTGTTTTCATATTAGTTCTGTTTGGGCCTGCTAGGCCTCGCTGAGAAAATGGCTGCTGCCAAGAGATGTGATTGTACGCAAGAACAAAGATGGCCCCCGCGCATGAGCAGAGTAGAAGTTTCAGTCACGAGTGTGTGGCCTATGCCCGGAGTGAGAGATGTCAGGGCCGAACTGACCTAGGACAAGAGCTGTGCCAACAATCCCTGTGTAAATGCATGGGAACGGATGAGAGACTTGAACTGCAGAAGATGATCCTATTCATCACTTATGGAAATTGTTGCAAATATTATAACAAAGTTCAATATTGGGACTTGACAAGTCACGAGAGTGGTGCATAAATGTATTATTTATAGAACCGGTTTAGGCAAGGAGGACAATGAGGTGACCATCACCACCCCTCCAATGGACCAATCAGAATGAATGCAGCCCCTAAACAAATTCAATTTTGGGTATAGCAAGTTAGTGAAATGGTATAAAAAGTGGTGCTTATAATGACGATGCGTCTCTTGCTTATTCTACTATTCAACACGACACGCTGTCTGTTGAAGCGATTTTTCTCCCTGATATGCTGAAAAGACTTTGACAAATTTTGAACTTTGAATATTGATGGGGATAAGGAACGAGACCGTTGCGGAATTCTATCCTGGGAGGGAATACGTTTGAGGAGGTTAGAGGGACAGTCAGTTAGTTTTGGGAACCTATCCAGTGATCTGCAGTTCATAATCTGGTGAACCATTCTCGTCATCGCCCTAACGCCAAGGGTAATGAGTATTTTCTGTTTCTGTTTCAATCTTTACTTGAATGCTTATGAAATTAATGTCTAGAATTTTGTCTAATAAAATTTTACTTATTTAATTTATTCAATGAATCTAGACGCGCTTGAAATCCACTTTGTTCTTGCTCCACGAAGGCTCGCCGTGAGGGGAACGGCTTTTTGAGGGGTGAGACGCTTCATTGACCTGGGACGCAGCCGTGAGGTAAACGGCTTCAAGACCACAAGCCCCAGCATCCACAGCTCCGGGCGCCTGCCGCTGACGTCATCAGGCAGCGCCCGGGCTGTTTATAAACCCTCCAGGCTCCACACAGCGCGGGACGCGCGCGGGCCGCGCCCGGGCGAAGCCCGGGCCAAGGGCGGGCCCGTCCTTGCCCGTCCCTGACCGATCCTGACTGGACTGGGCCACATCTCTAACGCTGCTCTTGCGGAATTTTACCCGAGGTAGAAGGGTGCACTTACTTACCTTGTTTGGACTTAAAAGTGTTGTTGCATCTCCTTGTTTTGCTTTATAGTCGCATATCTTGCACTGCTAGTATTTTGTTCTGGTGGAGTAATATATTATCTTCCTCTAATTGACCTCTTCTAGGTTAACGACTATATTGGCTCTAGTATTGTATGCTTAGTATAAATGGCATCCAAAGGTAAACGCACCGGTGGGGGTGGGTCTGTGACCGGTACTCTTGACCATTTTATTACTAGAGCTGTATCAGTTCTAGAGCATGAACTTGCTATAACTGAGCGTCGCTTGTCTGTAGAGCTAGCGCAAGCCAGACGCTCATCCTTGGGAATTTTGGCAGTGGCCAAATCTCCTTCGAAGATAGCGGGCCAGGATGGGGGCGTTCTAGTTCTACGGGAGAATGTTGGGGCCAGTCCTTCTATATCGCAGTCCTGCAGTGTTGTGTGTGATGTTCCTGGTGACTCTGGCGACATTGCTATAACATCTCGCAGCCCTCCCGTCTCTAATAAATCTGATTTAACCCACCCGCAGACAAGGGCTAGTAAAAGAATTGTAAATCCTCCTAATGCCAAGAGGAAACGAGTAGGGGTGTCCCAGGGAGGGAGAAAGGCTAAACACCCTAATGTTATGGGAAAATCTCCAACGGGGGCAACACAGGGCGAAGTTCCCTTATCTCCTAGTGGGAATGTTACTTGTCATATAGACCAGCCCCAATCGAGTAATATGATTCTCGAAATAGAAAAAATGGTCCGTTCTCTGATACTTCCTGTGCTGGAAAGGGTTAAGCTAGTTAGTGAGAAGGTAGATAGATTAGAACAAACTGTTTTGGACAATTTTTGCTCACTCAAAAATGTTATTAAACTAGCTACCAAGGTAAGGGACAATCCTGTAGGGGTGCCCTCTACCCTCCCTATTCTCCCGCTGGTATCCTCTGCTGATGAGGCAGCGCCCAGGGTTACACCCGAGGTTGCTCTCCCCAAGGCACAGGTCATTGATAATTTTATTAATCAATGTGCTGATAATGTGGGAGACAACCTTCCGAGTGTGTCCAGTATTAATGCTGGAAAAAAGTCTACGAATAAAGGAAGGTCTTTGGAACCTGGGGTTAAAAACAGTATATCGCCTAGGGCTCATATTCATTTGCCCCCTGCCTGCACTCCTTATGTAGCTGTTCTGACTGGAGTCCCGGAACTAAAGGAAGGTGTTTTGGAATCATACCAACAACTAAAAAACAAAGTTACGTTCTGGTTAAATAGGAACAGACCGCTTCCAAATCATTTGGATGGAAAGATCCTCTTTACTAGAAGGGTTAGTTGGGTAGGTCCAAGACCCAAAGACGTCCCTGGGGACTCCATTATTGTCAACTTTGGAGATAGTCGTACGGTGAATCATATTTGTGACTCCCCACTGGCTTGCGACCAGTCAAAAATTGGGGTACATGATTTAGGTTTTTTTTTACAATTCTAACCCCAATATTCCTGTAGGATTTAGTCCAGCTCTGGAAAATTGGGAAGTAAATGATCTGTGCTCCTCAGTAGCTTTTGCCTGACCGGCACCTGGGCCGCAGTCATTTATTACTCCTCTTAATCCAAGTACCCCTGCCGGAGGGCCTAAGCTTAACGAACCTCTACGTTACTCCCTTGTTACCGGGGCGGACGAGATAGCAGATGTAGTTGTAACAACCCCTGATTTGTCTACGGAATCACAACGTGGACACGAGCAGTTGTGTGCGCACTCTGCTCACGTCCAAGGCCAAGGAAGGGAGGGGGGGTCTATGGTCTCCTGGAATATTGCAGGCTTAAAATCAAAAATGGATTCACCGGAATGGCTAGCCTATATAGGCAACTTTGATGTCTGCCTCTTCCAGGAAACCTGGTCCTGTGAGCCTCAGTTCCTACAGGGATTTCTGAACTTTTATGTACCCGCAATCCTGGGTCTAAGGGGACGCCCAAAGGGAGGCCTGGCAATCTGGGTTCGACAGGACATATTTCCCGAGGCTTTTGCAATACCTACTGGGTCCGAAGATATTCAATTAGTCAGGGTGTCACTTGGGATCCTGGGTGTCTTGGATATCTACAATCTGTATCTGAGAGACCCCAATAGGACAGGCTCCCAGGTTTTGGCTCTCTTAGTTTCCCTTATTGATCAGCACTCAGGTGGGAGGCGAATAGTTGTAGCTGGGGATTTCAATATCACCTTCGAACCGCTCCTAGACCCTGATTCTGGGTGGGGCGACGAAGCGGTGGAAGACCAATTGTGGGGGGTACCTGCGCTTGATCTCAGTCCAATTAAAAGGTGGACTGAGACTATTGTCCAGACTAATGCCCTTTGTTTTGAGTATGGTTTGAGGGCCTTGAATGGGAGGACGCCAGGTGACAAACAAGGGGCGAAGACATTTGACAATGGTCGACATTCTAGCAGGATTGATTATGTTTTATGTAGCTTGCAACTATGGCAACCAGTTTTAGATATGGTTGTTGAGGTTAGAGTTGAGAGTGACCATAACCCTATCTGTGTAGCTCACAGATGGTGGTCTAGTAATCGCTTAATAGCTGGTGAAATGGTTCCGTGCCTGTCTGAGGTAACTCTAACAAATAACATGCGTAGACTTAAGTGGGGGGAGCTCGAGCATAACATCCTGGCCATTGCCGATATAGATAACAAATTAGTTGATTCTATTGTTGAGCTTGAGGGTATGCTAATCCATGACCCCGGCAATATTGAAGTCGCTGCATGTCATGACAAGTTGTTTGCTGAAATAGGTTCCTACTTTACGAAGCCCTTGAGGAACATGAATAAGGCTCCAACTAAGAAAAATAGATGGTATGACGGTGCTTGCAGAGAATCTAGGACCAACCTGGTGAAAGCCCTGTCTAATGGTGGTCAGGAGTGTATCCGCTTCGCCAGACTAGCATATAAAAAAGCTGTAAGAATGGCCAAAAAAAACTGGGATGAGCAACGCTGGCTTGATTTAAAAAGCGCTTGCCATACCCGAGATTCCCGGCTATTTTGGAACATTCTTAAGTGGGGCAGTGGTGGGCGGCCTGATAGTCCCTCTAACTACGTTTCACAGGCAGAGTGGGTTCAATATTTCAAACCTCAATATGCTTGTAACATCTCGTTTAACTTTGCATGGGTGCCAAATTATGTTTTTTTCTCTCAGGGTCCCTTTTCCATCCAAGATGCTAATAGGGCCCTACGCTCAATTACCAGTGGACGTGCCCCCGGCCAGGACAGGGTTCCTTCGGACGTTTTTCTCCACAATAAGGTTAACTGGAGCAAGTATATAACCCTATTGGCTAACGCTGTGGCTGCAGGCGCGCCAGTCCCAAAATCATGGAGGGGGGCAGTTATCATACCTGTATTCAAGAAAGGCGATAGGACGCTCCCGGGAAACTATAGGCCAATTAGCCTCATCGATTCCATTCAGAAGGTGGTAGGGAGGATGGTCCTGAACCAAATACAAGAATGGATCGATGATAATAACATTTTGTCACCCTTCCAAGCTGGTTTTCGGAAACTAACCAGCACGGTGGACCAAGTCTTTTACTTTGTCCAGCTCCTTTGGAAGGTGGTGACATTGGGGAACGGCAGTCTTTATGTAGCTTTTGTAGACTTAAGGGCTGCCTTCGATCTTGTTCCACGACACCGGTTGTGGGCAGTCCTTGAGAGGCTAGGTCTCCCCAAAGAAATTTTGACAATGGTGATGCGTCTGCACGAGTCTAACTATGCTAGGATCCAGTGGGGTGGGGCGGGAGAGGACACATCTGAGTTCCCGGTTGAGCGTGGTGTGAGACAAGGTTGTACTATGGCACCCACGCTCTTCTCACTTTATATCAATGGGATAGTTGAACTCATGCTCTCTGTTAATACCGATGCTCCAAGGTTGGCTGGTGTTTCCATCCCCATATTATTGTTTGCAGATGATACGCTTATCGTATCCAGAACATCTAATGGTCTGCAAAAAGCCCTTCGCCTGTTTGATGAGTTTTGTCTTGATCATGGTTTAGAGGTTAATGTGGCAAAAACGAAGTTTATGGCCTTTAACCCTCATAGCAGCTTCCAAGGGAAAAGAGTGTTTATGAATGGGCAACCCTTAGAATTAGTAACCAATTTTACGTATCTTGGATTGCAAATTTCAAATAGTAATAATTGGCGCCGGCATCTTGAAATGGCCTCCCTGCGATTTAAGCAGATAACTGGTGCCCTGAGCAGGGAATTTAGTAGGTCATTCACGAAACCAATAAGCCCGGTTTTGCAAGTTTATGAAGCAAAGGCCCTAAACTCTGTCCTCTATGGGGCGGAGCTCTGGGGTTTTGATCAGCTAGCGATTTTGACAAGTGTGGAGCACAAATTCCTTCGTAGGATTACTGGTCTTCCCCAGAGCACCCCTCTGATCCCACTTAGGTATGATCTGGGCAGGAGGTCCATCAAGGATATTGCAAGGCTCCGTCCGGTTTTATACTGGCGGAGGCTTTGGACCACTCCTGAACTTTCCCATTATGCCAATGGCCTCAAAGACATTATAAAATCTGATGTCTTTCATAAAATCGAGTGGCTGAAGAACTTACATGCGTCTTTAAAAGACATGGGTATGGAAGGGATGTGGACTGACCCAGCTTCTGCCCAGTTTCCATCAAAAAGTTCTCTCAAAATGTCATACTGGGAAAGAATTGATTCCCAGATATTGAGTAGAGCATCAGGGATGTCCGGGAACTTTCTGGAGTTCAAAGACTCCCCCAGCCTTGAACAATACTGGGATGTGGTGACTAATGTGGGCGACAGGAAACTCTACTTCCAGTTTAGAGCTGGTTCTTTGCCTCTTAGATTTTTGACTGGAAGGTGGGCCAGGAACTCGGAACTGCAGTGCCCTGCATGTGGGGCTGCGATTGAAACATCTCCCCACTTTCTGTTTGTCTGCCCGGCATTTACCATTCCAAGGCGTGTTTGGCTTACCCCAATGTGTAAATCTCTCGGCACAAGGAGCAGCGCTGTAGCTTTACGCATTTTGCGCACTAGCTCTTTGACATTAGTCTCTGTCGCATTGGCAAAATACCTGGGCTGGGCATGGGCATTGCGGAGAAAATCAATCAAGCGCACCCTTGATGGTCTCTAATGAATTCTGTGTTTGGGTTTTCCCTATTTTTAAGCTGCGCCTGGGACAATTTTAATCCCAAAATCTTTTTATTAATACATGTCAGTCCATTGAAGTGTTTAATGTTTTTTTAACAAGGCTCTTTTTAATAAGGTATTTTATTGTATTTATTGAAATGTATGTTTTTAGGTACTATGTTTGTGTCTTTTATGATTGTATTTTAAATCGAATAAAGACTGATTGATTGATTGATAACATTTCATGCTAACTCAAAATGAGTCTGTGGTTATTAGAATTAACGTTATGATCATCAATTGTTAAAAGTTTTAATTGTGATTGAGCTGGACTTAATCGCCATCAACTGATTCCTACTAGTTGGTCCATCGACCCAAAATAGCGAAGTACCTTAGAACCGACAATTCCAAAGTTAAATGTATATAATGTATATAGTTATTAATTATGGTAAAGAAATATTAACCAGGTACCCCGTATGTTTTGCAGCACGTCCACCTATCACTGATTCAGAAAACTGAGTGAATGTGTGTTGTGTTTTCAGTGTTATGGGCCCCACCGATGAACAAGTGGTGTAAGCGTTTTCTGGGTTGGTGTCATTTATAAAGGTTTTTTGTTAAAGTCGTGCTGCATCAGTTTGCTTGGTAGCAGAGTCATGGTTTCTATGGGTCAGTTTAAGGGATTATTGATTATTAATTTTATATTTAACACTCCATGTTGAGTTTGTGTCACGTTATATGTGGTCGGAATTTTGAAGCTTCCGGGAAGTAAGAAGTGGATTTGTGTGACGAGAAAAGTCACATGGAATTGTGCATTGTCTGATTTCAATCTGGTGATAACACAGGATTGTGGTATGTTAGGGAAATTCATGTGTGAATTGTGTTGAGTGGAATGCCAATAGGTTTTCTAGTAAAACTCTGGCCTTAATTCCCAGGAGCAGTATAGTCTCCACATGTGTTTTATCCCCAGAGAAACGGGTTTACCTCTTGCTAGAGAGAAGGGTAAGGTAGAGGGAAGTGCTACACTTATCGAACAAAACAGTATTCTTGAATGTTTGAATAAACTATCTCTTTGTTAAGAGAAAGAAACAATGGAAATGTGTTTTATGTTGTAATTAACCGATTTTGTCAAATCAAAGAGTTATGAAACAGTGCCGATGATTTTTTGTAAAGGAGGGGTCAGCAGAAGCAGGAGTAGAGCTGATGTCAACAAGAACCGCGCTGGTATTGGTCAGTTGCGGAAGTACGAAGAGCTTTTTCATTGGTACATTGGTGTGAGCCGTGCTGGGATGGGACAGTTGTGGAAGTACAAGGAGCTTTCTGATTGGTGCGTTAGTGTGATTTGCGCTTGGATAGGACAGAATAGTCAAGCAGAATTAAAAGAGTGTTGTGTGAATTTGGTTCGGCAAATAATTGTGAAATATGGCTTATTATGATGGACGAGAGATAGAGAAATCTTGAGGATTTTTGAAATTCAAGAACCTTTTTAAGAAAGATTAAAAGATTGTAACAAGAGAGTGAGAAGTGCTTCCTCCACCGAAAACACCAGCATCTTACATGATGACGAAATATGGTTATCATACTTGTATTTGGTTGGAAAATTGGGCAAAATATACTCAAAATGATGGAGTATTGGCATTTCCAGAAACTGGTTCATTTAGCACAGCTATACTACGAAATTTGAGAAACAAAATTATGAAACTTGAACCGAGACCTAGACCGACACAGTTTGAAGTCCTAGGTGAATGGGATAATAGGATGTATGAAAGAGAGTGACACAGAGGTACAAGGGATGATGGTTTTGCTCCTGGGAGAGATTGGGGTTGGAATCATGAAGACAGGATGAGACGATGGAGGTACGCTAATATGACAGATGGTATGTTTCCTGCTAGAACAGTTGAAGAGGGAACAGGAAACAAGTGTACAGAGAAAAAGAAGCATACAGTACCAGAAAGGAAGTCAGTGATACAGATAATGAGTTACTGGAAGACATGTTAAATAAAAGACCCCCTCCATATCAACAGGATTCTGTGGTGGTGACACCAAATGCACCGCCAGTGGAAACTGTGATGAATCAAAACCCAGAACGATTTTCTGAGATAAATAGTCCGTTTAATAGACAGAAAATATCACAGACTGTAGAACCTGATAATCATAATGCATCTAAACTAGCAAGAACAACAAAAGAATTGGCTGAAAAGATAAAAGAGTTGACAAAGAATGTAGAAGCTGTAACTGTGCCAGTAACTATAGGTCCAGTGATACCCGTATTTGAAAATTAAAAGATAGATGAACATTCCTTAACGATTCCCTTAAATTCCAGTATGCAAAAGGTATGAGAAAAGATTTATCCAGAAGTTAGGGAGACTAAAGATTCGGTCAGATTTACTCCACCTATGGATTTGACAATAAATCAGAGTCCAATAAATAAAATTCCTATGGGAACTGAATCAGCAACTGAAACACCAGAGAAAAGTGTGAATAAGGTAGATTTAAATATGACCCCTGTGGGTCCAACGGCAGAAGAATTAAGTGATTGGGATAGGAATTTGCAGAGGAAAGATACAGAACCACAACCATTGGATGTAGTTAGATTATAAATAGACATGGAAGAACTGATTATAGGAACTATTGGTACAGATCGGTTAAAAACATATCAGGATGATGAATTGATGTTTATGTGTAAAAGTATTACTTGGAGAGCTAAGAATTTGCATGACAAATTGGAAGAAACAGCAAATGGATTGGGAGTAGATTTTGCAAAAGTCAGAGGATTACAGAAACCTTACAGCGTAGATTTGAGTGAGAAAGATATAGAGAATTTGAACACTTCAAGACAGTTAACACAGATAAAAGAACTAATTGTGTTACTGAGAAAATGGGGAGATGTAGATAGATGGAGAAGTAGATGGACAAAGAGAAAAGAAGATACGGCTAATAAATCAACCTTAGCTTTCCCAGTAAAAGAAAAAGAACCAATAGTGGTAGAATGTCCGATGAGAGAAATTCCTGGAGGAGGTTATGTACATGTCCCATGGTCCAGACAGGATATATTGTCATTTACAAATGATTTTCCAAGATTGATAGAAAAACCTGTAGAATGGTATAGACAAGTGGAAAGGTTTAAAGGTTTCAAAAGTATTGTGGAAAGGCTTGGATGGATTGTTTGAAATTGTTGTACCTGCTGATTTGTGGACAGAATGTAAAATCACAATTGATTGGCCAAAGGAAAGATATCCTTGAGACGCAAAAACAGGAGCTCCAGGTCCAGAAGTAATGAGAAAATAAATGTGAGCAAGTAATCACCTTTCTAAACAATAAGATTCCTCCAAGAGAAACAGATTGGGTGAAGATCGATAGAACCACACAGGAAGCAAAGGAGTCTGTGCATGCTTATTATGAAAGGTTGCTTCTAGTTTTTAAACAGTACAGTAGATATGAGAGTTTGAGTGAAAAAGATATGAGTCACTTTGTATATCGATTTGTCTATGGTCTGAGACCTGAGATAAGTGAAATGATTAAGCAGCATATGTTGTGTTGGCAGTCTAGTACAATGGATGAGGTATTAAGGTATGCAAAATATTGTAGTGATGACATTGAAGCTAGACAACGTAAGCTCAAAGAAAAGGCAATGTGGGCACAGGTGAAAATTGCAGAACAGCAAGAAGCCCAGATAATTAATCAAATTAATGAAGCAGGGGGCAGACAAAAATGAAACCCAAGATTGGTAAAGGAAACGGTCAGATGAATATAGAAGAAGCTAAAAAGAAATGGCCATGTCATAATTGCGGAAAATTAGGGCATTGGAAAAACGAGTGAAATTACCTCCAAAAGTTAATATCGAGAATAAATCATTAAGTCCACAGGTGCAGAATGAGGTGGGTTATCAACAACCGCCACAGCAACAGGTATTTACTCAACAGAGCAAGGTGCCGCAGCCACCTCTCCCAAAGAGTGTAAACCTTTCAAGATACAGTGCAGAGACAGGATTCTACGGTGGAGAGCAGGTAATGAAATTGCCGCGCGTAGCTGTTGTTTCACAGTATTGGCTACGACTGGATGGAAATGAATCGGGTGAAACCTTATGACGGTGCCTAGGAGAGGAAGAGGAGTGCGTGCTTGGAGCAACTCTAGAGGTAGATCAGTCGGGTCCATTTGTGTATGGAAAGGTGAATGGTGTAAATGCTACTTTCCTTGTAGACACTGGTGATACCCATTCTACAGTAAGATCAGTTGAAATTCTAAACCTTCCTCTCTCAGGTGAATTCATCCAAGTTGTAGGTGTCTCCAACAGACAAATTAAAGCCCCTCTTACAAAACCAGTAGAGGTGTTAATTGGTCTCTTTAAAGACATGCACCGCTTTGATGATGATGTTCTGTATAAAGTGACTATGACAGCACTTGAACCAGAAAGTTGTGATACTTTTCCTGTGTTTGATGCAGAGAAAATCCCTACTGAATTGAAAGGAACAGTGAAGACTGATATATGGGATTTTATGGTTGAAGATATAGGTCTAATGAAAGGAATTGACCATGTAAAAATTACTGTAAAAGAAGAAGTAATTTACCCAAAACTCCACAGTACAAATTGGTGCCAGAAATTATTGAAGGAATAACACCAGTGATTGATATGATGATTGAACAAGGGATTCTGAGAGAAATAATGAGTAGCCCATGTAATTCACCTATAATGGGATTGAAAAAGCCTAATGGAACCTATAGGATAGTACAGGATCTGAGAAAGGTGAATAAAATTGTTATTCCCTGTTGTCCAATTGTACCAAACCCTGCTGTAGTATTGTATCAAATTCCACATGATGCAGAATGGTACACACTCAATGATTTGTGGCATGCATTTTTCTCAATTCCATTACACCCTGATAGCCATCCATTATTTACCTTCCGGTTTGGCAAGCGTATTTTGGCATGGTGCCGAAATCCTCAATGGTATACTGAAAGTCCTTCCATTTTTAATCAGATTCTGAAGAAATCTCTAGAAAGTTTGAAAATGCCTGAAAAATCTGTTATGGTCCAGTATATTGATGACCTATTGGTGGCATCAAAGACCAAAGAGGCATGTATTACCTACACAATTGCATTGTTGAATCATTTGGCAGAAGGAGGGCATAAGGTGTCCCCATTTAAACTGCAGTTCTGTCAACAAGAAGTACAATATTTAGGCCATAAGATTGAAAAAGGGATGAGAAAAATAACAACAGAAAGAATTAGGATTATCAAAGGAATGAGAGCTCCAGTGACACAGAGAGAGGTGAGAATGTTTCTTCGAATGGTTGGTTACTGCCGACAGTGATAAATGGATTTTCATTGATTGCAAAACCTTTACAGCGATTAACAAAAAGTGATGTGAAAGATCCAAATGTGTTGAATGAGCAAGAGATGGAAGCTTTCGAGCAACTGAGAAACAGGTTGTGTGAAGCCCCAATGTTGGGAATGCCAGATTATGAGAAAGAATTTGAGTTGTACTGTAGTGAAAGAGATGAATGTGCACTTTCAGTACTAGTACAAAGGCACGGAAGAATGAGACGGCCAATAGCATACTTTTCAGCTGTTTTAGACCCAGTAGCAAAAGCATTGCCTGGATGCCTAAAAGCAGTAGCAGCCACTTGTGGGAGTTTGGAACACAGTGAAGGCATTGTGATGGGATATCCGTTAAAGGTATACGTCCCACATTCAGTTGAAATTCTTTTGACCAGAACAAAAAAAACAACTCATGACATATAGTCGATTAACCAGATATGAGAAGGTGATTCTGGGTGCAGACAATATAACAATTGTGAGATGTATAAGTGTGAATCCTTCCACTTTATTACCTGATGCAGTAAATGCAGAAGTCAAAGATGACGTTGATCACAATTGCTTGGATGTACTTGAATTCTGCACAAAGCCCCGTCCTGACATCAGAGATAAACCTCTCGAAGAATCAGATTATGTGATGTTTGTGGATGGATCGTGCTTGAGAACGAAAGAAGGAATTTTAAGTGCTGCATATGCTGTATGTATGTGATTTTCTTCTTCTTTAGTTGATTGTATGTACGGTGGCAGACATTATGAAAACATCTTGTTTGAGAGGGATACATTCAGCCCAAGTTGCTGAGCTGATTGCTCTGATTCGAGCTTGTAACCTGGGAAGAAATTTCCGAATCACTGTGATCACGGATAGCCAGTATGGCTTCAGAGTGGTACATGATTTCGGACAGATCTGGTCCCAGAGGGGATTCATGACTTCTTCAGGATCTCCAATTAGGAATGGCGCGTTTGTGAAAATGTTGCTTGAGGCGATACAGCTGCCTAGACGGATCGTAGTGGTGAAATGTGCTGCACACAAGAATGGTGATGGCTACATTACAGAGGGCAATAGGTTTGCTGATGAAATAACTCAATATTGTGCCAGACATACAACCTCAATGAATCGGCGGAGGGAAAAAGAACATGTTTCATGTCCTTTGATGTTTACTAACACAGTTGAAACGTGGGAAGAAGTGAGACAATTGCAGGTAGAAGCAAGTGATGAGGAAAAAGATATATGGATAAAATCAGGTTGTAGACAAAGAGAGGAAGATGGAGTTTGTGTTTACAGGGATGAAAGACCAGTTATGCCTGATAGCATGATCTCTAACATGGCACGGATGTCCCATGGACAGGCACACATAGGTAGAGATGCAATGAGCAGACTTTTTAAACAGACTTGGTACAACCCAAAGTTTAGGGTCATAGCTGAAAGTCTTTGTCAAAGATGTCTTATATGTCAACAGTTGAATCCAGGAAGGAAAAAAGTAGTGAGTCTGGGAACAATAGGACGAGAAGGAGGTCCTTTTACCAGAATGCAACTAGATTTCATGCCCCCGAGTAACAGACTGAGGTATGTTTTGGTGGTTATCTGTTTGTTTTCTCATTGGGTGGAAGCATATCCGACAAGAAGGAATGATGGAGTTACTGTGGTAAAACTCCTACTGAGAGAATGTATTCCTAGATGTGGTTTGCCAGTAACGATAGAAACAGATAGAGGAAGTCATTTCCAAAATGAAGTTATCCAGCTGATAATTGAAGCATTAGACATTCAAGAGAAGTTGCATTGTGCCTACAGACCAGAGGCTTCTGGTGTGGTTGAGCAAGTAAATGGCACAATCAAGAATAGGCTAGGGAAAATGTGTCTAGTCACAGGACTCAAATGGCCAGATGCCCTACCTCTTGTGCTCATGAGCATGAGGAGCGTACCAGACAGAAAAAAACGGTTTGAGTCCGCATGAAATGATAATGAGACAGGCATTTGATCCTGTCAACAAGCTGCTGAATATAACTCAGGGCTCGAAAAATCTGAAAAATTGTACTAGTCCTGCAGGACTAGTACCTTGAAAAATCTCCTCGCCCTAACAGTGACCTACTTGACCTCCGTCTCTGAAAGCGGAGCAAAAGTGACAAGATAACAAGATTTAAAGGCATTTTTATTGCTCATTTGCTTTGTTAGCAATAAAAAGGCCTTTAAATCTTATTATCTTGTCACATTTGCTCCGTTTTCAAAGACGGAGGACAAAAGTTAGTATGTTTTCCTACTCGCCAGAAAGGGCGAGTAGGACCTAAAAATAACTCGACCTCATAAAATTTACCTCGCAAATGCGAGCGGTCGAGTGGATTTGTCGAGCCCTGTAACTGATGATCTTATTTTGAACTATTGCAAAGGATTAGCTGATGTAGCATTCTGTGTTTCATCAGGTTGGACCGGATGCGATCACTCTTGAAAGAAACCCAGCTCATGATCTGAATCCGGGAGATCGACCTGTAAGTCGACATCTGGAAATATCAGACACCAGTTCGGCATCTGAGACAGACACTGAAGCAGTCAGAGTTCCAGATCCTGAAGATCGACCTATAAGTCAACATCTAGAAATATCAGACCCCAGTTCGACAACTGAAGCAGAACAATCTGAATTTGGTGAAAACCAAACAGAGGACATTGAAAAGCAAACAGAGGTCTTTGAAAGACAGACAATTGATATTGAAACAGGAGAAACAGAAATAATTCTCAGTGCTGTCGAACAACCAAGTACAAGTTTTGAGGAAATCACTTCGAAAGTAATTGAAACAAAAGAAGAAGATCTAAAATCAAACAAAGAATCAGAGATCATAAAGTTCAAAGTTAAAGAAAGTGAAAGGGAGATCTGAAATAGAATCGGAAGAAAGTGAAGAAGAATTAAGACAAAAGGAGAGGACCAAGAAAGAGAGTTTGGAAAGTGGAAAGAGAAGAAACGGAGACTGGACTAAAAAAGCCAAGAAAAGGAGACAATTGGCCCAACGAATATAAAAGACTGAGATATAAAATAATAAATATGAATAAAGACAAGGAAGAAAAAGGGAATGAAATAACAAGTCAAAGGAATCAAATAAATTTGGATAAAGGACAATTGCAGAGACCGAAAAGAGTAAAAAGACCTAATTTAAACTATAAATCACCTGAATGGACTTACATAGCAGGGCCTGACATCGAGGAGGTAGATAGCAGTCAAGAGAACTCAAAAGAAAATTGTTAACAGAAGGGTGAAAGTGAACTGTGCCCATCCTGAAGAGACTGAATTAACCAGAATAAGGACAAACTGATGAACTTAAAGAAAATGTAAAGGACCAAACAGTGCGCCAAGGGCAGTTGGTTCAAAGGCCATATACTTTCTGAGTGTGGAGAGATACATTTTCTTGTACATATTTTAGATTATAGATTACAATGGCAGAGAATGAAAATAGAAGATCTAGGTGTAGTTTTCTACGCAGATGGTGTAGAATGTGTTTTACTGTATAGGTTTACTGATGCTTATTTGGTTCATTTTAGCAATAATTATTCCACTTAGATTAACTGCAGAGAATACGTAAAACAAATAGCGATAAGGCACATAACACAAAGGATACTGCAACACTGATAGATAATACTGAGTTTCACAGAGAAGGTCAATAAATGATTTTTCTAAGAATGTTTTCACAAAGCTTTTATATGAATATGTAGAGACAATGGATGTTAGGGATTGTTATGTCTGCATGCAGTTACCTGCGTCTGTAACAGAGGGTGTAACATATCATCACCTTCATCTGACGTATGGAATAACTTGCAGTGTGTTGGCTAGTTTATTTTATAAGACAGGCAAACTAGAATATTACTATACTGATACGGATGATGTTTTTCCTAAAGTTTCTGTAGTTTCTGAACTAAACAAGGTGAAGCCTGGTAAAGTTTTTGGAGAATTTTTCTTAGAAACAAAAGAATTAACATTAGAATACGCATTTAGACACAACCTTACTTGTAGATTAAGGAAGGAAGAAAAAGTATTTCTAGACATGGTAGAGGATAGAAGAGTTAAGTTTCAAAGAAAAGTGACAGGAGAAAAGATTAAAACACCACCTTGGGGTTTTGAGAAAGTAAGTTATGATAAGAGTGAAACTAATGTAGCAATAGGGTTAGATTTGCCTCAACAAGGGAATTTGTGTATTCGTAGAGATAACACTATGCATGACAACTATTTCGTGAGTGCTAGTCAATGCCGAGATACATACAGAATTATAGGGGGATGGGGATTCAAAGGAGGAAAAGATCCAGAATTCCCAGGGATTTATTTTATTTGTAGGAACAAAGCTTATTATAGGTGCCGGGCCATTGGTACGGAACATGTTATCTAGGCATGGTCTTTCCAAAGATATTTCATGTAGATAGGGGAACTAAAGGAACTCACGAAATAGGTAAACCATTAACACGTAGGAGAAGGGAAAGTTTCTCAGAGATAATAGGTGACATTTTTGGGGCATTGATACCAGCAGTGGGTATATCTTTTAATGCATATAAGATTCGGAAATTGTCAACAATAGTAGATCGTTCATCAACGAATACTGCAGGAGGATTCTTGATGGTAAATACCGAGATGGTTGCCATGAGAGCTATGGTGATACAAAAATGACTTGCCCTTGATATTCTTTTGGCAAAAGAGGGAGGAGTCTGTGGAAGGCTAAAGGTACAACAATATTGCACTTACATTCCCGATAAAAATCAAAATATACAAAGGTATATAAAGAATATTACTAAATTGCATGAAGAAGTTACTCCATTGGAGGTTGATGGTGCTTGGGAGAAGCTTGGTAAGAATTTTTTCCTCAGTAAAGAAATGGTTTGCAGAAGTAGGTAGTTCGTTGGGAAAATCTTAATACCAGTGACAATAGTAATATTAATTACACTAATGTTGCGATTAGCATGTGTATGTATTAGAAAACGAAAAAGAGAAAATAAGGTAAAAAGACAAAATGAGAAAAATAAAAAATAAACAAAGAGAACGAGAAATGGGAGAGATTGAATTAGAAGAATTTAAAGAGAAAATGTACAACAAGACTAAGAGACAGAATGTGAAGAATACAATTGTTTGAACTAACAAATAAAAAGGACAAGAAACATGATTTCTGATAAATTAGTGGAGATGGTTTTTGTGCTGATATTAAAAATCACCAAAGGGGGGAATTGATGGAGCAGGGGAAATACAAACATTTTTGTACCCCCTTCGAAGTTAATGACCTCATAGCCTTAAATTACTAACTGTTTGAATGCATGTACTAATCAACCAATGCACCTTTAATTAGACCCTACACGTGGGAAACTAATTGGCATTTGCAAAAATCTAATTTATTTACAAACGTGAAATTAAATTAACATAGTTTGTGATTCGTGTAGAAAATAGAAGTAAAATTGCATGTATTTTGTTTGTAGTAAAATATATGGTGGCAAAGAATGCAGATGGTAAGTAATATGGCTTTAAATATCGCTTATGCTAGGTAACACCTAATACGGGTCATTAAAATGGTGGGTGGTAAACAGAAGGGCTTACTTTTCTATGTCTAATTTCTGTTATGTTGTTTTCATATTAGTTCAGTTTGGGCCTGCTAGGCCTCACTGATAAAATGGCTGCTGCCGACAGATGTGATTGTACGCAAGAACAAAGATGGCCTCCGCGCATGAGTAGAATGGAAGTTTCAGTCACAGGTGTGTGGCCTATGCCCGGAGTGAGAGATGTCAAGGCCGAACTGACCTAGGACAAGAGTTGTGCCTAACTTTCTGTGCGAATGCCTGGGAAGGGATGAGAGACTCAAACTGCAGAAGATGATCATATTCATCATTGATGGAAATTGTTGCAAATACTTTAACAAAGTTAAATATTGGGACTTGACAAGTCACGAGAGAGGTGCATAAATGTATTATTTACAGAACCGGTTTAGGCAAGGAGGACAATGAGGTGAACATCACCACCCCTGCAATGGACCAATCAGAATGAATATAGCCCCTAAAAAGTTTCAATTTTGGGTATAGCAAGTTAGTGAAACGGTATAAAAAGTGGTGCTTATAATGACGTTGCGCCTCTTGCTTAATCTACTATTCAACATGACACGCTGTCTGTTGAAGGGATTTTTCTTCCTGAAATGCTGAAAAGACTTTGACAAATTTTGAACTTCGAACATTGAAGGGGATAAGGAACAAGACAGTTGCGGGGTTCTATTCTGGGAGGGAATACGTCTGAGGAGGTTAGAGGGACAGTCAGTCAGTTTTGGGAACCTATCCTGTAATCTGCGGTTCATGGTCTGGTGAACCATTCTCGTCATCACCCTAAGGCCAAGGGTAATGAGTATTTTCAGTTTCTATTTCAATCTTGACTTGAATGCTTATGAAATTAATGTCTAGAATTTTGTCTAATAAAGTTTTACTTATTTAATTTATCTAGATAAAATGTCATGCTAACTCCAACCGAGTCTGTGGTTATTAGAACTAAAGTTATGATAATTAATTGTTAAAAGTTTTAATTGTGATTGAGCTGGACTTAATCGCCATTAATTGATTCCTACTAGTTGGTCGATCGACCCAAAATAGCAGAGTACCTTGATGTTTAGAACCGACAATTCAAAAGTTAAATGTATATAATGTATATAGTTATTAGTTAAGGTAAAAAAATATTAACCAGGTACCCCGTATGTCTTGCAGCTCGTCCACCTATCACTGATTCAGAAAAGTGAGTGAATGTGTATTGTGTTTTTGGTGTTATGGGCCCCACCTGCTGTGGTCTTCAGACGGAAGCTCTCTCCTTGCCACTGACTGCTGCCCCTGCTTCTAGGACTAGCGCGCCCACAATGTTTGTATTAGAGGGTCACACACTTTTAAGGTATCCAATCGTTCAGCAAGCTCCTCATTGACCAACACTCGATCAGCAGACATACCAGTCTGTATTCATGTATTAAGTCTCTCGATCCAGAGCTCCGCCACATATTGGATATCGCCCGTCTTCTGGAAAAAAATCCTCTTTACCGTAAATCAAGCGGACACTACTTACAATTTTCGGAATGATAAATATATCACAGGTTCAGTAAATTTGTTAATTATATATGTGTAAAAAACACCTTCTTTTCTTTAGTGCCAGACCTCGACTTTATACCTGATCTGAGTGCTCCTGTATTCGAAGCGTTACGGGACTTCCCAGCATGCCGTTGTTTGCAGGTCTGCCGGAAGTGAGTGAGCATCCTTCAGTGTGCGCTTCCGGGTACCGCACCGGTCTGTGTAATAGTCATTTGTGAGAAGTGAAGACAGAAGAGGTACCAACTAAATCGTCGAAACCTCTTCATACGGTTCCAGAACAACTTCCCCTCAAGCGGCTAAGCCATGAAAGATGTGTCGGGCTTCCTTCAGCAGCAGCAGAGCCTGAGCTCGGACCCAGAGGAAGCGGCGGTGTGGAACCGCCTGGAGGAGCTCTATGGAAAGAAGTGAGAGACGCGGGGAGTTAATGAATTAGGCTGGGGAGAGCGTGTTAGGGAATATGTTGCAGAACAATTATAATTAAACTAGGAGTGACGCAGCGAATAGGTTGGGATTAAAGGGGTCGTAGGGACAGGGTGTTAGTAGAGTTAAGCGACTGGCGACAGAGGGAATGAGTGGGCCATAACGTGATAGAAGGAAGTTATAAAGCTAATCGATGTATAGGCAGTTGGTGGTTGCAGTTTTTGGGTTAAAAAGAGAAAGATTACAGGGATTGAGTGAACTAGAGAGCACCTGCTAAATGCATACGAACTTGGAACGGACGATGTGGTTGTGGAACCATCCGTTTGACTGAACGACGAATTGTAAAATCTACTTTTCTCAGCAGGTTCTGTACATTGAGGTGACAGATAAATACAATGTCATATTTAAAATAATAGATGGTAAACCGGAGATGAAAAACATCCCTGTAATTCCCTTTTAACCATCTCTGATTTATGGTATGTATGGCCCTCCACAATTATCTGCCCCTGCTTTCAACTGCTACTCAGTGGCAGAGCAATGATGGTGGAGCGGTGTTATGTATTCCTGTCTCAAAGTTAATATATAGCTATCTTACCTGCCATCGTTGCCTTCCTCTCCCCACCTGCAGCTTTGCTTTCATTCACAGCAGACGAGCAGAGCTGCACTGACAGGCTCTCAGAGAGACCTGTCAGGTGGCCTGGAAAACCTCTGTGATGAGGCAACAGTGAATAACGTGCTTTGTAATGAGCTGTTGCTTCTCAGTGAGTGATCAGATTTAGAAATTGAAATGAACGCTAAAGACTGTATCGGAGCTATGTATAACAGATTATGCAAGGGTTCGGCTTGTAGCAAGGCTCTGATTTTGCCATCATTGTAACTATATACCAGGGTATCTGAATGTTAATAGTTTGCATGTGTCATGGGCCTCATTATGTATTACATATCAAGGGGACCCCAATACTAGAACCTGGGGTAGTACATAATTACGAAAACCAATGGTTCATATGAGGCCAATGGATCCTAGTAATGATAAATTAAATCCAAATAAACATCGATCCTATTGTATACGGCAAATGTTGTATCTGGGTTTCAGTGCAATACGTCTTTCCTGCTTATCTGTCTTGCTGCTCAGCCAGTGTGGATGTACTGTGGAATGTTGGTATGTGTGGTAAGGTAATAGAATGTGTGAATGTCTGTGTGTGAAGTGTCAGTTGGGACTATGGGCTGAGCAGCAAGGAGGCTGCTCCTGTGGGGCTCTGTACTGAAGAACTAAACTTTATCAATACACCTTTCTTTGTTCTACACCTCGGCTACATGGACTTATTACATTTGGCGACGATCTGGATGAACCTGCCTGTGCTACCTTACTCACAAAGCTTAAACTACTTCAAGGGAAAGCACCTACTTTGACATTGTACAGGCGTATTAAAGAAACCTGGCACCCCTGAGCCCCAGCAGTGAAAGGTCATCGGTCGCCCTCAACTGAAGTGTGCCAGTTCCTGCCTGCTGATCTTTCTGCCTCCCTGACCTGCTGTCTGCCAGTCCTAACGACATCGGTCGCTTTCAGTTTGTCATTTCCTGCTTAACTGACAGCGAGAGCCCAGAACGGGTGAAGAAAACCGGGACAAGAAATATCAATCGGGTTAAAAAGTCCAGATCTGGGTCCAAGAGTTCAGAACCAGCGAAGGAGAGTGAAGTACAACGCTTAGGAAACATCCAACACACCAATTACATATGTGTCAAATATATTTAATATCGTTGCACAGGAATCACAGCTGGGAATCACAGGTTGTCAGTCTCAAGCCTGCGGAAGGAAGAATGCCGGTTCCCCACAGTGACGTGTGATAAATACCTCAACAACATTCCAAATGACGTAGGTCACGTACACCCAATTAGATTCATCGTGACACCTAACCTGAACCCAGTTTGGAACACAACATGAACCCTATTTGGGATACAACATCTCCCCTTCATAACAGTTTAACAATAAAAGTGAAGTACCACTAATATCCGTATTTTCTAAAATGATACTTAACCCACCTTACATTTTACTGTGCATCAATACATAATATAGTCTTTATACAACTTCGGAAATCGAGATACTCTTCCAGATGTGGTGCATGTACTATCATCTTTACTACGACCCAAAACCTTCTACTTTGATGCATTACTTGCACTTGTGTCTTCAACATTAGAGCCGCTTGCTCCATGAATTTCATCTTGAGTTGCATTTTGACTATATTCCTCCGCCACCTCTTCAAAGCCCTGATGTGCTATAGGACTGGTGATATCATTATCTCTGAACGGACCATACTTTTGCTCCTCATTTTTCAAATTCTTTCCACATGACTCATTTTCCTTTTCTCCAAAGTTATACCAAATGTTGGTTTGATCAATATCTGCGCCTACTCTACCTTCTTTGAAATATAAGGTCTTTCTGGTTGTCTTTGAGTTTAATGACATCGGATTTGTGCCTCCATCCACATTTTTGCAAACGCACCAAACTATTTGACACCTCCACCACCTCTTGAGGCTCATAGAATTTAGACTCTCCTTTAAATTTTACAAAAGGTTTCTTGAGCAACACCCAGTCACCAATTATGATGTCTTTTACAATTGCTCTATGAATCTTATCATGGTACTCCTTTGACTTAATTTGATGTTCCAAAATTCTTTCCTTCACTCTCCGTTCCGAATCTTTTTCTTCAATTTCTTTTGAATCTCTTTCTCTTTGCAAAGTGAACTTAGGTGAAATTGATGTGATACAATGTCTGCCCCTCATGAGAAAAAATGGTGAATATCCAGTAACGCTGTTAGTTGTACTGTTGTATGCCTTTACTCTTTCACGAGTGAATTCCTGTATTGGATAACCTGCAGCCAATGCTAACTGAATGCTTTCTTTTAAGAAACGATTCACCCTTTCCACTTGTCCATTAGATTTTGGCGAATAATTTGGCGTTTTTTCCTGCAAGATCTCATTTTGCTTCAAAAATGTTACCATCTTTTCTGAGACTAATTGTTTACCATTGTCCGATACCAATATTTTTGGCAACCCTTCTACAGCAAAACAAGACTCCAAAAATTTAATTACGCAATTTGAGTCTATGACTGGTACAAATTTGAAATAAATCCACTTGCTGTAATAATCACTTAAAACAATCAAAAATTTACAATCATGTTCTAAAACATGAAATGGACCTGCAAAATCAATTGCTAATTTAACCCATGGAAAATTTGGGATATGATCCAATTGCATTTCTTGTACGCGTGGCTTCCAATGTTTGTCAGATTTAAGACAAATCACACAACTATCTACAAACATGTTGACATCCGCATCAAACCCTGGCCACCAATAATGATCCTTTAACAACTTCTTAGTCATAGTTGATCCCAAATGGCTTTTATGTGCTTGCTCTATCAGATTTCTTCTTATTTTCGTTGGTGGAACCAATAAATCTCCCCTTAGGATAAAACCATTATCAATGCACAGTTCATTTGCAACCTGAAAATATGTTTTGAGATCAGATGACAGATTTCTAATTGGAGGCCAATTGTTCACTATATATTTTTTAACTCTTACTAATACTGGATCGTTGTCTATGTAATTCAACCATTCTGCTTCATCTCCGACCTGAACACATTCATTAAAATCATTTACAAACGACACAACCCATTCCATGTTTTCATCAACTCTGGGTTCAGAAATATTCAAAGGTAACCTTGACAAGAAATCTGCTCTTACATTGCATTTGCCTGAAATGTGCTGTATTGAAAAATTATACTCTTGAAGCTTTGCTAAAAGTCATACCAATCTTGCTGATAAATTTCCATTTCCTCTGCCATACCCATCCATTAAGAATGTTAATGGCTTGTGATCAGTAATTAGCTCAAATTGCTTTCCCCACAAATACATTTTTAGCTTTTCTACAGCCCATACGCATGCAAGAGCTTCCCTTTCTATAGTACTATAGTGGATTTTTGCCTCTTGTAAGCGTCTAGAAATGAAGGCAATTGTGTGTAAATTACCTTGTACCTTCTGAGTAAAAACCGCCCCAATGCCAACAGCACTTGCGTCAACTGTAACAATATTGACACCTTCTGGATCATATGGTTTCAACGAAGGTGCAGATACTATTGCACTTTTGATTTTAGCAAACGCTTCATCTTGAATTTTAGACCAAATACATTTTTCTCCTTTGCGTAATAATATGCGCAAAGGTTCAACAACATCTGAGTAATTTTCAATAAAGCGCGAATAGTATTCGCTTAAACCTAAAAATGATCTTAAGGTTTCCTTATCCTTTGGTACAGGTGCATCTGTTATGGCCTTCACCAAATCAAGTTTAGGTTTTATTCCATAACCACTAATAATGTGGCCTAAATATTCAATTTCTGTTTTTAAAAACTTACATTTTTCTTTTGAAACAGTCATTCCTCTTTCATTTAACCTGTACAACACTGCATCCAGAATTTTGTTATGCTCTTCAACGGAACTGGCATGAATGAGTATATCATCTTGGAATTTCTGTACACCATTTATACCTTTTTAAAATACATTCCATTAGTTTCTGAAAAACACTTGACGACGAAGCCAACCCAAATGGAAGTCTTCTAAACCTATATGCACCCAGTGGAGTGATGAAAGTCGTATAATCTTTTGACTCTTCAGATAACTTGACCTGGTGATATGCCGATTTGAGGTCAATGAGGGAAAAATACCTAGAACCATTAGTTGCCGCCAAAATTTCTTGGATTTTTGGCAATGGGTAACAATCAACTAAAATATTTTTATTCAAAGACCTCAAGTCGGCACATAGGCGCACATCTCTATTTTTTTTATTAAAACTATTGCAGAAACCCATTCTGCCGAATCGGTTTGTTCAATAACTTCTTCCTCGACTAATTTATTTAGAACATTTTGCAAATCTGTTTTCTCCGATAAAGGAATTGATCTTACCTTATGTTTAATTGGGATTGCACCACTTTTGAGTTTGATGTTGTGTTCAAACCCTTTAACACACCCAATTCTGTCTTCAAACAATGATACATACTTGTTCAGCACCACTTCTATGTTATCTACAGAAGATACTGGACCAGAATTAGAAAGTGAGTAAACCCCAGCATCATCCAAAACAATAGGATCCTCAGCACCCGGCTTTAGGATGGTTCCCAAATGTGCCAAATCCTTCCAACCCACTATGTTTCTGCCCCGCTCTGCAACATAAACTTTAGTTGAGATAGATCTTCCCTTAATTTCTAATTTATCCTGAAAATACCCCCAACATATTGATGTCGAAGTCCCCAAATGCCTTGGGATTAACGTCAGATGCGAGAAGATCTACATACGGCCAAAATTGTTCATACTTTTGGTCAGAAACAATCGTTATTGGAGATCCTGAATCTGCCATAATGTTCAATTCCACCATACCAATATGTGCAATACCAAGTGGACCTTTTATAGAATCACTTTGATCACCCAAAGTTAATACAATATTTGAGCACATATCTTCACTGAAATCTTCTACATTGTTGACTTTAACTTTGGAACATTTTTGTGCCCTGAAATTTTTACACACACCAGCAAAATGCCCTACCTTAAAACACTCCGTGCACTTCTTTCCTTGTGCAGGACATCCCGTGTAATCTGCTTTGTGATTTCTTGAACCACACCTAAAACAGACGATCATGTTATTTTCAGAATTAGTTAACAACTTACTACTTCTGTCATTAACATTTACCACTTTCTTATTTTCATTTAGATAACACACACTAGACTCAGAACTACTTTCTGTCGCCAAAACTTTAGAACTCTCCAGAGATCTTTCGATACCCTTAGCAATATCAATTGTTTCCTCTAAAGTTGGGTTCTTGCACGCTAAGAGTCTTTCTTGAATTTTCTTTTCAAAACAATAGAAAACAAATTGGTCTCGAATATACATGTCAACCATCTCATTAAAGTCACATTTTGTAGCCAAGACCCTCAACACGCTATGTATTCCTCTATAGTCTCGTTTTCTAATTGCTTGCGCATGGCAAAACGATGTCTGCCAATCATTATATTTGGTTCTTCACCAAACTACTTCTCCAATCTTTTGATAGCTTCCTGGTACTCATCAAGCGGAATAAACTGACCAGGTTGAACTTCATATTCAGATAAACTGTCAAAAATCTCCTGACCAGCTGCACCTAACAATCCAAACAGAATTGCTTTTTTCCTTTCTGGCTCAAATTTTTTTCCATCAATAGCAACCAAGTAGTTCTCAAATGCTCGAAACCAATTTTTCCATTTCATTACTGGTTTGCCTAGATCTATCAAAAATGCAGCAGGTGCACTGATGTTTGAATTACTTGACATGTTAACCACGTATTTTATTCGAAATTCTTGCAAGACAGATTAATGTATTATTTTTATGTATTAATACTCCATGTATTTATTAATTTTTATAGTTTAGCATATTTAAACTCCATCTTGTAGAACTATTGAATTTTATGTCACTTAAATGACCAGTATCATGTAATTTTAACTTTATTTACACTTAATTGTCCACTTTGTTTAATTCTGAATATGCAATGCTTAGATTTCTAAGTATTAGCTCCTTTCCATTACCTTTGTAGATCATTACTTCACACATCTGCACTTGAAACACGATCTCCACAGAAGACACGAGTGAAATCAATAATAAAAAAATAAAAAAAAATGGAGTCACGTAGCGCGTTACGCAAGCGCGCACTGAATACGTCGCCTTACTTGCTTTCACAGCTGACGTTGACGTAGAAACTGACAGAAGCCAACGAACGAATAGCAACAGTTGGAAGTGACAGTTGACTTCAGTTATGCTTCTATTACCCGATACCTCACAAATACGTTGCCTGACGAGGAAACAACAAAATGCACACTTAAGCACTTGACTATTACTCTCGTAAAAAATAATACGTAGTAACTTGCCTTGAAGAAATATTCAGTGAGCTTCAAATCCGCCGACAACTTTATTTCCTTTTCATTACACTTGCCGGTAGCTAACGCTACGAAGAAGTAAAATAGACGCAAATTACCATCACATTAAATGAAGCGAACGAAGATACTTCTTAACTTGCCTGAAAGTATTTTTGTGAAGACTTCATCAATTCCCAGCCGGAACGTCATCAATAAACTTCCTTGAAGAACTCAAGATCCCGAACTCGTCGCCATATGAAGTACAACGCTTAAACGTCCAACACACCAATTACATATGTGTCAAATATATTTAATATCGTTGCACAGGAATCACAGCTGGGAATCACAGGTTGTCAGTCTCAAGCCTGCGGAAGGAAGAATGCCGGTTCCCCACAGTGACGTGTGATAAATACCTCAACAACATTCCAAATGACGTAGGTCACGTACACCCAATCAGATTCATCGTGACACCTGACTTGAACCCAGTTTGGAACACAACATGAACCCTATTTGGGATACAACAAAGAGCTACAACTAAATCGGAAAAGAGGCCCAGAACCGGAGATTGAGGAACAGATCTGGTCAGTGTTTCACAAGCTGTGACAGGTCAGGGACTGATTGAGAAGCTCAAGAACTGAGCTGAAATGTTAATTTCACGTTTCTACAATTTAATAGGCGCTCTAACTTTGTTGATATTACCGGCGGAAGTGAATGGATATTTGCTGCCATCTACTGGAGGGCAGTTTAACTTTTATTTGCCAGCATTTTCATGTTTTTTAAAGGAAAACGTTTCACTGAGCACATTATCAGTCCTAGTCCGTTACCGTTGATTCCATGCGACATTTGATCATGGCGCAGGAGCTGTATTTGTGTGCTGCGAGGAGGAGCTGTATTTGTGTGCTGCGAGGAGTAAGACTGCCAAATACCTCACAGTGAAGGCATCATTGATACTTTGGGGTTGATAGGACAGTTTTTTTAGGTCTCGCCTACTCAGTGCGCATGCGCTGCATAGGGGGGACCTCTTGTAATCGATCTGCTTTTATCCCCAAAAACGTGCCTATTATCTAAAAATACAGTAAAAGCGAGACGTTCCTCCCCCAAGGAACGACAAGTACCTCGCCCCATCACTTCTTTGTGTGTTTTGACCACTTATTTACTGCCGTTTGTCAATAAAGACAGTGTGAAAATCCTGTTACGCGAGATGGGGCGCTAGAAAGTGGGCCAGCCCTCGACTAAAGTCTCACTGTAGAAACGCTTTACTGATTAACGCTCCATACAATTTTCTGTGAAAATATCAGTCGGCTTTTTAGTGGTTTTTTTGTGTTTATAGTATTGGGCTCTATTGTAATACAGGTTGTTTTTGTTACACCTGCCACCATGAAAGTGGATTACTTTGATTTATATTAAAAAAAAAACGTAAATGGTCCCATATGCGCGAAAGCACTGAAAGAACTCTGTGTACCACTTAAAGGAGCTTCGCTGGTGTTTTTAATGGGGATGTTTTGGTTCGCAGGGTTTACTTTTGCTTGTGGTGACTGATCCTGGATAAAGTTCAGCTGCAAGTTACCCGCTTGTAAGCTAAAGAAGTGATTGGTCGCGATATTCCCCGCAATGAAGATACGTCTCAAAAACGCCATTTTTCTTTTTACGGACTTTTACAGCTATATTTATTTAACCTTTTTGAACGCCTAAATAGCATTCCGGCGCCACAAAAGACTATTTTGGTTTAGTAAATCCAAATACTTAATCCCTGAGTCCAGAATGTGTGCATTTTTAAATTGGAAATTGCATTAACAACAACGTACAATTAGAGTTAAGGTCACAAAATATGGCTTTATGATGATTGTAGTGGCTTACCTTGAAAAATGCAGTGAACACCTATAAACTCCCAAGATTGTGGTTTTCTGCAAACATTTTGCATTTACTGTAATATCCATGAAAGTCGTGGGAATATTTTCCCGTGAGAGAGCCCTTATAGGATCGTAAAATGGAGGAACAACATTATAATTAATGAGCTGTCAAGTGAAGGGATTTCTAGTCGGAGCGAAAAATCCACCATTAGGGACAAATAAACAAGTTACATGTGAAAATGCACATTTCCACATCAATTGCCCTTTGCAGATTTTCCTCCGAGGGGAAACTCCAGTTGTGTGCAACTTTAGGAAGCACAAGTGTTACCAGAAATCTATAACTATCGTACGTTTCCAGGATTATTTCAGGGATCCTGATGAACCCCACGAAAAGCAGGAATCCATGCTCCTAAACATGGGAGTTTCCTTACAGGAGAAGAGTTTCTAGTCTCTGCAGCCTTCCTGCGTGAACCGATGGCTCAGAGCTTCGGAAAGTGGCACATGAGAATTGCAGAAAAACGTTTAAGACCATATAAAATTGTCAGTTTCAGCAGTTCACATGGTACCTTCCCATAGTTACTCGCCATCTGGGAAATAGTTTTTGGCCCAGATTATCATCTCGGGTGTTCGAACAGATGCATAAATGCGTTATTCAACTGGCTGCATTGAGCGGCCTGAGTTAGTAGCTTGGGTAAGTCTACTAACTTACCATGATTGAAGTTGACCGTGAGTTAAAGGTGGCTTATTTTGAGAAGGACATGCTAAATAAAGGAGATTCTCGAAAATGCGCGGAGTGAAGAAAGCGGTGTGCCGATACAAGGGGTATGAATTTGTCTACTGTGGTCGCCATAATGGCGACCGCCGGAATGTGAGGCCTTGCACTTCGAGTGCAGATTGGTCAAGGGCGGTTTGTTCCATACAACAACAAAGTATATATTATGGAGACTTTGGGCTTTTCCCACTTAAATTACATATTCTTTGTGCTGTATGGATAGAAGAAGCAGGCAGCAAACCAGCTACCCACACAAGGCCCCCGCCAAACTATTTGCAGTGTGCGTGTCTGTTGTATCTGAGCACTGAAGCAGCGTTTGCGCAGAAAAACAACATGCTCTTTTCTGGCAGTGCCCTTCTTCGGTACTATAAATTAGTATTTCTCTTTCCAACTTTTCGCTCCTTGGCTCAGGTAATTTTCATCTGTCTCTCTCATACCCAGAGCCACTGGAATCCTGCCTCTGTGGAGGACCAAATTATGCGGCAGGGTATACTAATTTATGCAGCAAGGAAAGCCAAATTATGTAGCATAATGTGGCACACTGTGTGATAATATTACATTATCATTTTTACTTTCTAACACTATCTGGGCAAAGGGTTCACCCCATTAGAACCAGTCAGACACACACGTACAGCATTAAGCATCAGAATGATAACCAGTCAACTTTTTTGAAAAGCCTTCCACTGTGTAGCAACATACGTTTTTCGTAGCGTTTGATCCGTTTAAGCTAAGCACAACATTTCATTTTTGTTAAAATATGCAGATTATGTTCAGATGATGGATTACGAGGTAAATGTGGAAAACACATAATTACATCAAACGCCATGGCCAAAAAATGGCATAATTCCAGTGCCTGTGCTCATGCCTCCTCTTCCTTCCACCCAATTTACCTTGCCTTTATCTCTTACCTCTTCCCTCCTTCTCGTTCTCTCCCTATCCTTTTCTTCCTTCCTACTCTTTCTCTATCTCTCACTCTCTTCTCTGCCTGCCACACTCTTTTTGTCTTTGACTCTTACCTCCCCTCTCCTTTAACCCATATTGACTTCTGCTTTACCCATATTGACTTCTGCTTTTACCTCAGACTCTAACCGTTTCCATTTATCCACATAGTTTTTCTTTCCTCTACTCTTCTTCTCCAAGCCATTCTTTTGTATTCTCTTTTTCCCTCTTTTTTTCTCTTTTAATCTGCCTTTCACTTTGTTTCTCTTCTTTGTTCCTGGTCTCTTTTTCTCTTGCAGTTTCTTATCTTGCTCTCTTCCATCCCACTCAACGTCTACATTTTGCGGTTCTCCCTCTGTCTTTATATGGCCCTGGCACTTTTGCTCTTTTTTACTCCCCCTCTGCCTGTTTTATCCCTCACTGCCCTTCAATAGCTCTATTATTCTGCCCTTCTCTTATCCCCTCCCCCTTTCACTGACTCTTTCTTTTTCCCATGTTTAATTTCTTTATGTTGCTTATTACTTAAACCCTTCGCTACTAGCCCTCCTCCCCCAGTGATAAGCCTTTTTTTGTGGCTATTTGGGGTAGTTTGCACTTGGGCCCTTTTTGTACACATAAGGTAGCCACACCACACTTCCTTCCATATAGATGGGAAGTTTTGAGCACAAAAGACAGCAGCTCCATGGGGACCGAGTAAGAGAGAACAGTACATGTTAAAAGCAAAGCCTATTTTTTTTATTTTTTGCATCAAGCGCTTGCCTTCTAGAAATGGAATAGCTGTAAGCAAGGATAACCTGGTTGGTAGTGACTAAATACAAACCACATTTAATACTTAATAAGATGATTTGAGGGACCTCAGAGAATGGCAGTAAGTGTTCTTTATTGATCAACCTCAGATGTACACGTTGCGAGCACAAGTGCCTCACCCCACAGGTAAAGCTTTACCTGTACACATTAGAGCCTGCTGATGTTATAAAGAAGAAAACCAGAGGACAGACTCTACAATGCTGCAAGAAAATAGGAATACATATTTTTTATTTTGGACAATGTTAACTGTTATAATGTATTTAATGTATGGGTCTGTACAGAAAATCATATGTAAAAGAGAGAAATCCGCTAAAGCACCGATGCATGAGATGAGATAACATAAGATGCATGTTTCATATCCTGACCTGTAGAATCAGGATCTGTAAACTTTTACCCTCGCAGGCGGAGTTTACTATTTGGGATAATCCAACACGTGTCCGGATTATTCAAATTCATGATTTTGGGAAAGTTGTAGACAATGGGTGTTCATTGAGTGAGGTGCTAAATTTGGGAAGTTTTTGCAATACTTTACATATGGAGCAAAATAATGGGCATGTTACCTTCAGTGGACAGACCCAATTAGGACAAGTCACAAGTGCGGAGGAACAGGTGTGTAGATCTGGAAGTACATTAAAACTGTTTTAATGTACTGTGTTTAACCACTTTGGCCCGAATGATTTTCTTCATTATTCTTTTTTATCCAATTTTATGTATTCGAAATGACTTTTAGCAAGCCTGTCTTAGCTCAAATTATCCTAGATCCAGTTTTTCAACGTTTGTTTTAGTGGCTTTGCATGTTTGTTCATTTTGATGCATGTTGCACCTTCCTTGATTTTTTTTTTTTTTTTTTTTTTTTTTTTTTTTTTTTTTTTTTTTTTTTTCTTCAAGGGTTTCCCCTCATTCACCAGTGGCACATAAAGTATCAGTAGATGTTGTAACACCCAGGATAATGTGATACATGGGCAAAGACTTACAAGGTCCCAAAGGCGAGACCTATTGGCTATGCAGCACGCTACAGAGGAAAAAGACCTTTAGAAATCGTTTTTGTTTTGCAGGCAAAAGCGTGCATGCATTGCATTACTTTGAATTGCAACGCGGGCACTTTTGGCGATTCCCTTGCGGGAGCGAGAGGCACCATGTGTTAGCAATGATCGCGCTCGCTTCTTCAAGGTAAACGCCGCGTGTCCCTGCTCTCGGCCGTATACCCCCCCCCCCTCCCTCCCACCATCCCCACCCCTTTAAAAAAAAATTTTTTATCCCCGGTATGTTCTGTTTGTTACCTATTGGCACGCTGCCACACTGCCTAAGTTGGTTCCATTGTGTGCTGCTGCACGCCCGATGCGTTAAGAGTCTGTCGCTGGCCACAGACGTGACTGGAGACCAGTCCTATAAATTAATTTGGAGAAGGCATTCCCTGCCGCTGGGGCCACGCATGTGCATCGAGGGTGCACGGCAGAGAAATGCCATAATGGACAAGTCTGCCATGGCAGGCGGCGGGCAGGGGCTGCGAGCGGAGGCGTGCGAGCCTGGGGCATCCCTGATCCATGGTAGGGCAGCTCTGTGAACCGCCGTCGCCCGTGCTCTTGTGCCCTTCGCCCTCCCGCCCTTGTTGTCCATCCTCCAGCATCCACCGACCGATGACTCAGCAGCAGCCACACGCCAACGGGATCACCACCGTGCCTGACTCGACGGGTGAGTGTAGCCGTGCAGGACGTGGCTGAGAGTGGAGTATCAGTGCGCGTAAAGCAGCCCCGTGGGATCTCACGCATCCGCTGGGAGATGTCATTCACGTGCACGTTATCCCCACTACTCGTTTGTTTACACTCCTTGTGCGTCCCCTCCGCCCCCCGGCAGTCACTGCCTCCCTTCCCCCTGTGCACCACGGTGAAGTGTCACTGACGCCTGCCACACGAGACCCTGGGCACAGGCAGGCATCCTGTCCTACCTGCTCTGACCCAGTCTGCCCCTATCCTGCCCCAACTCTTCGCCCCCCTGACACAACGTCCTTGGGTGTGTGTGACTGACAGCCAGAATGCCATATGCGTGTTATGGGATCTTGTGCATGTGCCATCCATATGCAGCCTCCCAGGGTGTTGGCACCGTTTGTCCTCTAGTGCAGGCTCTGCCAGTCGGTGCAGCATTAGGGATGCGACTGAGCATGAATCATTCTTCTGCATTAGTGCCCTCTGCACAGTCACATGCCTGTGTGCCCAACTCTGCCAGCCGCTGACCCCTCTCTGTTTACACTACGCGTTCGTTCCCTGGTGCTGCCTGCGCAGGTGACTGAGAATCACTGATGCCAGCATTGTTCTCCACCTGTGCCATATCGGACCACATACCCAGGTCCTACGCCCATGCAGTGTGTATACCAGGTTGTCCCTGCTGCTGACCTCTGTCTGTTTACAGCAGGTGCACCCGGGCACATCGTGGGCAGGTGGGAAGAAGTATGAGGCAGCCAGCCATAAGCATCTAATGCATAGAGAGGCACCAGTGCCATGTCGATGCAATGCTTGTACTCCCACCGACCATTGTCTGTTTGCACCTGTGTTCTCCAGGACAAGCAAGCGCCGTCAGTGCAGCATGGTGGGGGAGGTCTGAGCCCACATCACATGCCGTCTGTGTGCCGAGCACTGTGCATAAACGTGTGCATTCTATATGCCGAATGCTCGTCATTTCTGAACCTGTCTGTTTACATTGTGTGACTCCCGTGTACCTTGTGTGCAGGTGGTACCAAGAGCAGAGGAAAGTACGGTTGTATACCTGTACACACAAGATCTGCTGTAGAGTTAGGACATGTAATGCGCACTCAAAGCTCTCCCACTGCTGAACCCTGCCTGTGTGCACCCTCTGTCCTGCAGCACAGTCACTGCCAGCCAATACAGCATGGGGCGCTGCGAGTGAGTCCCGTTGACAGAACTGAGCTATGCATCCGCTCTCTGGGATTTAATTGCATGCACGCATAGGTGCCCTGTGCATGCGAGCACCCTCGCCACCAAAGACATCCAAGCGCTGGGAAGACAGAACTTAAAACAAGCATTGGCATGGCCAATAGGTCTCGCCTTTGGGACCTTATAAGTATTTAGCCATGCAACAGTTGATGTTGTTGCACCAAGGATATTGTGCTGGATAACTAAATACTTATAAGGTCCCAAAGGCGAGACCTATTGGCTATGCCAATGCTTGTCTTTTATTTGTCGTTTTCAAGTTTTCTTGCCCATTTTGCCTTTTTGTCCTATTGCCAGTTTAACCGCTGCTTGAGTTTTTAAATGAAGCAGCGCGTGTTTCCAGGCACCCGATCTTACCTGCATTATTGCCCTGTGATGTCACCATGCAGTCTTCTCTCGTCCTGACTCTTCGTGCTGGATGCCTACTCCTAGACGCCCTCCTGCACAAACGTGCCTTGAGGCATTTGGCTCCGCGTCAAAAACATGGCGCCATTTTGGGACTTCCATGAACTTCTTATTTCTGGACATCATCATTCCGGTGTTTTCAAGTGTCAAGGTTGCTGCTTCGAGATCTTGCGGTGAGTTTGCTTTGAATTCGACTTGCTGCAACTTTATTTGGAGTCCGACTAACATTTGTCCTTGCTGGTAGTTTGTTTTTACGTTCCCGGTCCTAGGCTTAACATGGACTGTGTGGACTTCTGGATTACATCAGACTTTAGAGATACATTCTATCGTTATCCAACAAACGAAGTAAACAAAGGTTGTTCACTCTATAAAACGCCAATACTGGAGGAGTACTCTATAACTGGGTCATACATCAAGGCTTTAAACAGTCATTTGTGTGGCGAAGTTAAGAGTTTTATATTTATAAACTTTCTACAAAGTGGATTCTCATTCGCTTATATGAGCGTTTTCCTGTAATGGTCACCTATGTTCTTTATACTGTGCTTAGGGCACCATTTACTGGGCATGTTCTGCAACAGCAAAGTTCTTTATTTCTAACGTGCATTTCTCCTCTTAGGGAATTAATTTGTTACAAGTTTCCAGAAGCAAATTTTCATTGTTTGAGGTATGCGTTTGATAGCCTGTGACCTTTCACTTATGAGTGAATACGTAGCCTACATTATTACTGTGTTATTTAACGTAACTGCACGATAATGTTGTTTTACACTACTTCGTTCACAAGTTTTAGTAAGGGAACCTTCATTAATTGAGGTAGGCGTTGAAATAGGCTACTGGCTATGTGACCTTCCACCTCTGTTCAAATTCGTGCCTGTGGATTCGTCACCTACATTTTTAGTGCATGATGTTTTATTTTAATTTACACTACTATATGATAGCATTTGACTGTGACCTTCCACCTTTGTTCAAATTATCGCCCGTGGATTTGTCACCTACATGTTATTTAATCTACAGTACTTTGTTCACAAGTTTCAGTATGGGAATTATTAATTTAGGTATGTGTTGTGACAGTCTTATTAGCTATGTGGCCTTCCACTTGTGCTAGACTAATCGCCTACGTTGCCCTACATTTTACTTTACAGTACTTTATTTACAAATCCCCTTTGTGGGATCTACTACAATGATTTTCTGACTGTGTTTTTCACTTTTTCACATGGTACCTGTGAGTGATTTCACACCTACTTACTGTCATGTTGGATTTATTTTAATCCAGTCTACACTCCTTAATTATAGTTGTCTCATTTCTTTTTCTGTGTGTAAGAATTTCCTTCTTGGTGTCACTTTTTAGGAGCACCTTCTTGTTCTTTTTTTCGTTCTTGTGCTATTCTTCTTCAATGGTTGACGTTCTCTGCTTATCTCTATGCTAGACTGGCCAACTCGTGTGTCCTGCTGGTAACTTAGATGCCAAGTTTGTGTATTCTTTCTAAACTTTTATTGCAAGTTTTATTTTTATTGAAACCATTTCCTTATGATCATTCTTCATTTGCTTCGTTAAGGGGGGGGAAGAGGTGTGTTATGTCAATCTTCGTTAATTAATTCATGGCATTCTTTTATGGATTTATTGCAATTGCTATACTCACTACTTGTATTATTCATTTGTTTCTGTTCCTTAAAGGGGAAAGGTGTGTTGCATCTGGGTTTCAGTAAAATACATCTTTCCTGCTTATCTGTCATGCTGCTCAGCCAGTGTGGATGTACTGTGGAATGTTGGTATGTGTGGTGAGGTAATAGAATGTTGGAATGTCTGCGTGTGGAGTGTCAGTTGGGAGTATGGGCTGAGCAGCAAGGAGGCTGCTCCTGGTGGGGATCTGTATTGAAGAACTAAACTTCATCAATAAACCTTTCTTTGTTCTACACCTCGGCTACGTGGACTTATTACAGCGAAACCTCTTTATACACAATTTACATAAATTAAAGAACACTGCAAGCTGGCAATTTTTCTCGGGACTATTTTCTTAATTATGCCGTATCTTTATTTTTTACTTTTTAGATATCCGATGCTCTCACATCTGTCCTGATGATGGTTTTGAATATTTGAGATCGAAACACCGTCAACCCCATTACAACCAAACTCCTTTAATTTGTGTAAATTGTGTATAAGGAGCTTTTATGTTGTCAATGTGATGTATGTTTTTATAAACGTACTTTCATTCACCACAGCACACATCTTTTTCACTTACTTGTGAGCACAGGATCTATATTTTTGAATATTGTGAAATGAATTACTTGTCTTACAATGTTCATAGATGTTCCTCCCTTTATTTGCTCAGACAATTGCCGTATACCATAGGATACAGGATTGATGTTAATTTGGATTTAATTTATTATTACTAGGATCGATTGGCCTCATATGAACCATTGTTTTTCATAATTCTGGGTCTCATTTTGTCTGATTTTGAATCTGGTTCAGGCACTGAATATACCAGCCATGTCATGTGAGAGTTCTGATGAGTAATATAGCAAGGTTTTCGATATAGCCATATCATATTTCTTTTCTTGCCTTACTTTGACTCGCTCTTACAGAGGAAGTTATTTACTGTAAAACATTTAAAGAATTTTACAAGTTAATAAAAAATAAGCACAGACTGTACTTATTATCCATTGCCTATGTTGCCAAATGAGGATCAAGGCCACGGGGGGCGTGGCTGACTGCCGAGCATGGCGGCTGCAACTAGCTCCGCGCCCGGACCTGCTGCATCCAACATAATCCTAGCAGTTTCGGCTCTTACCTGACACGCAACTTCCGGAGAAGTAAACCCGGTGGACTGAGTGGGCTCCTTCCCGGAGAAACTACAGGCTGTTGAGCCCTTCGGAACATCGGTGTGAACCGCGCTGCCAGAGGCCTTCCCCGGGAGCGGGGCGCTTAGACGTGGGCCGGGACTGGCGCTGCTGCGGTCTTCTGTGCTCCCGCTGCTGCCGCTGGGAGGGGTGAGTGCTGGGGGCTCGGGACTGGACCGTGGGCCGCGACTGCCTGCTGGCCCCCAGTTGGCTTTGGGGAGGATTGAGGCCCGGTGCTGCTAACTGCGGCGCTGCTCCCAACATCGCCTTGGATACCGGAGTAACGAGTGGAGCGGCGCTGCGCATGCTGCCGCTGCTGGCTGCCTGGCACCTGGCGGTGCAGGGCTGACTCTGTCTGCGGGGCTCTGTACCATCACTGCCTTTCCGGGACCAGCGGCCCTGAATGCATTTGCGGCATGGGATTTCATAGGCGGGTGGGGCATACCCCTGGTGCTTCCAGCTTCCTCCCCGGCCGCCGCTGGCGGTTCGTGACTCTACAGCGCCTGCTCCTCTGACCCGGCGGCTTGAATAGGCCTACGGCCTCTGGTCTCCGCGAGCGGGCGGGGCCTGTGCTCCTACTTGACTGGATCGTGGAGAACGTCTGGGGCCTGCAGCCTCTCTGCTTGCTCACACTCACTGGCTATCTGCTGTGGCCTGCTCTCCCTCTCTGCCTCACATCCTTGAGTGCTCGCCCTGACTTGGAACTTCGGGATCACTGGTGAGTTAACATTCGCTTAGCCCAGCTTGGGGACGGCAACCTGACATTAACTGTGACCTGGGTGCAGCCTGGCATAACGTTTAAAAGGTGATACTCTGCCTGGGGCCCGAGGTACCCCTTCCTGCTTGTTGTGACTCCTTGGACACTTCTTGATTGTGCGTAATACCTGCTGCCCCCGATCCCACCCTAGGGCACTGGGCAGCGATTCCTCCGGACCGGGGAAGAATGTACTATTAACGATTGTGGAGGATTACGCCATCTCCATAGCGGTATCGCTCGGCCTGCCTGGGCCTGTTTTCATCACTAGCTCCCAGAGCAGCAATGGGTCGCCCCAGGGTCAAGGTGACGGACGCTGGCGCTGCTGATAGTCAGCAGATTGTTGACTCTCCGCCAGCCACGCAGCCAACGGCCAACGATCTGCCCTCTGCCTTGGGGTCTCCCCCCAGACAAACTGGACCTTATTCTAAAGGAGGTGCGTGATTCGCGACAGGCCATTGAGAAACGGCTTGGGACTTTGTCTTCTGGGTTTACCCTCCTTAAAGCGGACCACTACAAGCTTGCTGCGGTAGTCAAAGAAAACTAACACACTCTGCTGGAGCTGGCGCCACAACATAAGTAACACAGTGCACAGATTGCACTGCTCCAGAAACAGGTTGCAGATCTACAGGAGAGGGCGGACGATGCGGAAGGACGCACCCGATGAAATAAAATCCGCGTCATAGGTCTGCCAGAGCGATGCGAGGGTTCTGACGCTGCTAGATTTATGGAGCGGTGGTTTAGGGAACATGTGGCTTCGGAGGGCCTCTCGGACCTTTTTTGTGTGGAAAGGGCGCACAGGGTGCCGACGGGTAGACCAGTGGCGGGAGCACGCCCTCGGCCCCTGATTGTCAAAGTACTGAACTTCAGGGATCGGGACATCCTTCTACAAAAAGCGAGGGAGCTATTCCACATACATTATGAAAATCAGAGGATATCCCTGTACCCGGACTACACCGCTCTGGTCCAACGCCAACGGTCCCACTACCAAGACGTGAAGGTCAAGCTCAGGGCACTGAATGTTAAGTATGCACTGTTATTCCCTGCCAAGTTGAAAGTGATTCATGGCCATAAGACACCATTCTTTGAGTCCCCGGACGAGGCGGCAGAATAGATCGAAATCATGTCCCTCCCAGCCCCCCCCCCACTGGCGGATCTGGGCCCTCTTCCCAGACGGTCCCTGCCCCCCTCCGAAGCCACGGCGAGTTCGCAAATCAAAACGTCTCCGGAGGGGGCTCGCCACTACGCCCGGGACTCCCACCCCGGAGCGGGTCCGGCAGGATCAGGCTGAGGCGCTGGAGACGGCCGCCCGGTTCGGGGATTCAGCCCCTCTAGTCCTATCCAACTCTTCTGACGAGGCATCAAACCACTCGGACTCAGGATCTAGTATTAACTTGTTTAGTAACATTATCTAGGGTGATGCTGACTTCTGCTCTTTGTAGAGGTGGGCTGTCTACTGACCCCGCCACTTATGTCTTGCACCTAGCGACATGATACCATACCGGTAGTACCGAAACTGCAAAATGTGAAGGTAATAATAGTGGTCCGGGCTGCGTAAAGCTCGGAACGCTCCAACTCAGCTGGCCTGGCTGTGGGCATACACCCCCCTATGGCGAAAGCAACACGCACAATGTTTTCAGTTTGCACCGTTGTGCACTGGGTTTGGGCCAGCAAAGTTCTGATAGCTGGCCCGAGTATTGTAGATGGGAATTTGTTTTTTTTTAGGCTCTGGCCAGCCACCTGCTCCTACCGACACACTGCTGCTCCCCCTTTGCTGTGCAGGCGATATATAGATACACAGCTTACATATCAATGCAGAATAGCTTCAGCGTGATTACCTGGAATGTCAGGGGACTGGGGTCGATTCATAAACGGCACAGAGTACAGGCACAGTTGAACAGGCGGCGTGCCCATATATTGTTTTCTTACAAGAGTCCCACCTGACGGCAGCTGAAGCGGCTAAGCTTCGCAAAAAATGGGGAGGTCAGATTTTTAACACATCATATTCTGCATTTGCGAGGGGCGCGTCCATATGGATACGGAATGGGGTTCCCTTTGAGGCGCTGGAGCAGCGGGTGGATCCATTGGGCAGATATGTCTTAGTGAGGGGCTCACTAGATGGGGCACAGATTGTCCTTGGCAGCATATATTCGCCCAACTTTGATCAGGATGCGTACCTCTTAAGCCTCAATCCAGTCCTGGCGCCTTGGGCTGAGTGTCCGTGGATACTGGGAGGGGACTATAACACTGTAATGGACCCGTCTATTGATAGGTCTCACCCCCCCCCTAGGAGGAGCAAGCACTGTCTGACAAGCGGAGGCATTATGCAGCTGGGCCGAGGGCTGGGGCCTGGGGGATGTTTGGCGTTTGAAAAACCCCACCAGTAGGGAATACTCATTCTTTTCCCACCCGCACCAACTGCATACTCGCATAGATAGGATACTTTGCTCCAGTCACATTACAACCCAGGTAACACACGCCACATATTTGGGTAAGACCCTTTCTGACCACAACCCATTGGAGGTCTCCCTCAGCTGGGGCAGAATCCCCACCCCGGTTCCTACCTCTAAATTGTGGCCTCAGATCCTCGAGGACCCAGTCTTCCGGGAGGCAGTGGCGACTGGCACAGACAATTACTTTTCTGAGAACACTGGTACCGCATCCACACCCCAGGTGGAGTGGGATGCATTCAAGACAGTGATCAGGGGAAAAGCTATCCGCACCACGGCTGGGGCGCGAAGGGAACTACATAACTTAAAAGCGGTAGAAAACTCACTAAATAGTCTTGAACAGGCTGCGGTAACTGACCCCACGAAGGGCATGCTTCTACAAGACGCCTGAATACAATATGCCGAATTGCTGGAGACGCTTAGGCAAATAGATTATACTGCCTATACGCATGCAAGACATGCTGACGCGACAAGGCGGGCCCGCTACTAGCACGCATACTCAGGGATCACCCCCCCCACCCCCCCTTCCCTGATGCATGGGATTATCACTAGCAGCGGGGACACAGGACATTAATGCGGCCTTCTGCGACTACTATCAGGCTCTATATCGGGAACCCCCCCATTGATGGAAGAGGCTCTTGATACCTTTTTAGCTGATGTACAGTTTCTGCAATTGGACAAATCAGGACAGGATGCTCTCTCCGGCCCTATTACAAGGACTGAAATTAAGGTGGCCATCAGGGCCTTGCCCCAGGTTTGGACGGCCTTCCGGCCGCATTCTATGCCACTTTTTCGGACACTCTGGTGCCGCAACTAGAGAGCTTGTACAAAGCCGCGCTGTCTTCAGGGTCCCTGCCCCACTCCACTAGGCAGGCACTGGTAGTCTCTCTCCGTAAACCGGGACGTCCGTCGACGGACCTGTCCGGATACAGACCACTGTCCCTACTCAATACCGAATATAAAATATTGAGTAAGGTGCTTGCTAGCCGCCTGCTACCATATGTACACAAGCTCATACACCCAGACCAATGCGGCTCCGTGCCGGCGCGGTGCACCTCGCTAAATATCAGGAGGTTGTATCCTGTCATGGCAGCCACCCCCGAGGAGAGAACCAACGCTGGATGTTTCACCCTAGATTTGCGACAAGCATTTAATACGCTCCGGTGGGATTACAAGTTCCGAGCGCTAGAACGCTTTGGTATACCCCCGGATTATTTAAAGTGGGTGCGGCTTTTATACACGGACCCCACAGCACGGGCCCGCACGGGACGGCATATCTCAAGGGAGTACCCGTTGGGTAAAGGCACCTGCCAGGGATGCCCCCTATCCCCCTTGGTTTTTGTGCTGGCCCTGGAGCCTTTGGCCCTTAGGGTGCGGCTATTGGCGAAGCAACAGGGGATCCGCCTGGGACAGACGACACATGTAATTTCCACATATGCGGATGACCTAATTCTGTATGCTGATAATCTAGCCTCTCTCTCACCCCTCCCGGGCATTTTTGATTCTTTTGCGCGGCTTTCGGGCCTTAACATCAACGGCAATAAGTCTTATGCCTTCTTTTTCCGACAGGGGGATCGCCCAGAGACTGTTCAGTTTGGCTCCCGTTTCCTAACTGTCGCCACACACACTTTTAGATATTTAGGCATTCAGATTTACCGATCAGCGCTAGATCTCATTGAGGGCAATCTGGGCAAAGCTGTACGATCGCTCCGCGGTCAGTTTTTGGTCCTCCCTACCACTCTCTGTGATGGGCCGAGTGGCGATCTCGAAAATGGTAGCCCTGCCCTGGATTTTATATTTCTTCACCAACCTACCGGTTGTGATCCCGACCCCGATACTCAACTCCCTGAACACTACACTTTCCACTTTGATCTGGGGTAATGGCAGTGGTAGGGTTGGGCTGACCAAGTTACAATTAGACACTGATAAGTGCGGGCTGGGTGCCCCAGACTTCCGAGCATACTACTATGTAAGCCAATTGCAATGGCTGTCGTATTGGCTGGCAGGATGCAACTTACAGGACATAGATTTTCCCCTGCAGACCGGGGGCTGCTCCACACACTGCTGCTCCCGCAGGCTAGGATACCGGCGGATGCCACTTTGCTCTTGCGCACGGCGCTCATTTATTGGAAAAAAGCCACTCATTACACACGTAGTTGCCTTCCCTATTCCGACACTACTCCACTTCTTGGGATCCCTACCCCCACTGGACTGCTCACTAAATGACGATTGCTTCCTTGGGCGGAGGGTGGGGTGACCACAGTGGGTGACCTTTTTGATGATGGCATATTAATGGACCATGGTAATTTTGCACAACATCATGGGGTCACGGATGCATTGTACCTATTGCATGCTGCACTCGTGCAGTATCTGAAGAAACATTGGGCCCCACACAGGGAGGAACCCCCACGCCACGAAATGGTCTTTATGATCTACCTGATGGGAAACAGCCGCCACCTTACCAAATGGCTCTACAAAGGCATTACCACCCACACCAGAATCTCACTGACGGATCTACACAATAAATGGGCTGCAGACCTGGGGACAGACATGACAGATAGGGACAAAGCCTTAGCATACCCCAGGAAAATTCCATGGAACGCCAAATTCATACAATACATGGTTTTGCACAGGGCGCATCTTACCCCACACCGCTTACAACGTATTTTTCCGGCCACACAACACTGCTGTCCGAGATGCAAATTAGAGGGTGCTGATTTACTACACATGCTATGGCGGTGCCCTGTGCTTACCCCTTATTGGTCCGAGGTACTGTCCTTGCTCACAACTGTGGCTGGGATCCCAGTCCCAGACACGCCTGCAGTATGCCTTTTGGGACTGATAAGACGCCCTAAGGCACAGAAAGTGCGACTTCACTTTGTAGACCTGTCTTTGCTTCTGGCTAAATGCTCCATTACGATGCGGTGGAAATCGACCACACCCCCCACCCCCCCAACTGTCCGGCTGGCATGGGGAAGTAGTGAGATGGGGTGGAGCGGAGAGTGTGGCCATCCGTCGGGAGGAGGCTCGGGGTTTGTGCAAAAGGGTTATCTCTTTAGACTGGGACAGTATCCTGGAAGCCTTCAGGGCCTTGGCCCCGCCACCTGTGCAGATAGCTCGGACATAACAACTGTTTTATTACCTAGCCCCTGTTTTCCAGTTTCCACGTTTAGGGAATTCCATTGCTTGTGACTCCTGCACTATGGGGCGCATACATACCCCTTTGAATGCTTGCAAGAAACCCACCGCGGACCCCACAGACCTCAAGAACTTCCGGCCCATCTCGCTCCTCCCCTTCCCCGCAAAAGTCATCGAAGACCATCAACAAACAACTGGCCGCCTTCCTTAAGACGAACGACTCCCTCGACCCATCACAGTCCGGTTTCCGTGCAAACCACAGCACCGAGACCGCCCTCATCGCAGCCACCGACGACTTCAGGACCCTGCTTGACAAAGGGGAAACTGCCGCCCTCATCCTCCTCGACCTATCGGCCGCATTCGATACAGTATGCCGCCGCACCCTAACAACCCGCCTCCACCACGCCGGGATCCAAGGAAAGGCCCTGGAATGGATCACCTCCTTCCTCTCCGACAGAACCCAGAGAGTCCGTCTCCCGCCCTTCCGCGCCGCGGCCACCAAGATTATCTGCGGCGTACCCCAAGGCTCCTCGCTCAGCCCTACCCTCTTCAATGTCTACATGAGCCCCCTCGCAGCCATCGCTCGCAACCACAACCTCAACATCATCTCCTACGCCGAAGACACCCTGCTGATCCTCTCCCTCACCAAAAACCTCCCCCACAGCCAAAACCAGCCTCCAGGAAGGAATGAAAGACGTCGCGGAATGGATGAAGCTCAGCCGTCTGAAAATGAACTCAGACAAGACGGAGGTCCTCATCCTCGGACCAGCCCCCTCCGCCTGGGATGACTCCTGGTGGCCCCCCGCCCTGGGCACCGCCCCCAAGCCCACAGACCACGCACGCAACCTGGGCTTCATCCTTGACTCCTCCCTCACGATGACCAAGCAAGTCAACGCCGTCTCCTCCTCATGCTTCAACACCCTCCGCATGCTCAGAAAGATCTTCCGGTGGATCCCCACCGACACCAGGAAGGCGGTCACCCAGGCCCTCGTCACCAGCCGGCTGGACTACGGGAACGCTCTCTACACTGGAACCACAGCCAAACTACAGAAAAGACTTCAGCGCATACAGAACGCATCTGCACGACTCATCCTGGACATCCCTCGTCACACCCACATCTCCGCCCACCTGAGAGACCTGCACTGGCTCCCCGTCAGCAAGAGGATCACGTTCAGGCTCCTCGCCCACGCACACACAGCGCTCCACGATATGGGCCCCGAATACCTCAACAACCACCTCACATTCTACTCACCAGCCTGCCAACTCCGCTCCGCCAGCCTCGCCACCGTCCCACGGATTCGCAGAACCTCCACCGGAGGAAGGTCCTTCTCCTACCTGGCTGCCAAGACGTGGAACTCCCTCCCCACCCACCTACGACTGACCCAGGACCACCTCTCCTTCAGGAAGCACCTCTGCTTTTCGAGCAGTAGCAGCTTTCCCCCCCCCCCCGCGCCTTGAGACCCGCTCGGGTGAGTAGCGCGCTCTACAAATATTCTTGATTGATTGCATGCAGTTGGGAGTAGACGTGGGAACACCTTGACATATACGCTAGGAAAGGTCGGTGCCAGATGAAGTAAGGGGAGGGAGGGAGGGAGGGGATAGTTGTATTCCTGTCCCATACACTTATTGTTGATGATAATGCATGTACACCGTACGATGACCTCAATGTATCGCGACATTGTGTGACTGTAACATGTTGTGATTGACGGGTTGAAAATTGAAAATTTTATATCCGTTTAAAAAAAAAATGAGGATCAAGGCCACTGGTTTCTTATCTCAGTTAGCTTTTAGTGAGAAATTACCACTGGCATTGAGCACTAATTTAATATCTACATTTATGCTTTGAGTAGATGTACTCTGCAGGGTCCAATCAAAATACTATGTCCATAATGTGAATTTACATTTTTTTATTATTGAATCTTTAAAATGCCATCCACTGAGTGAATATTTATGACGTATGCATTTGCAAAATGACATTTGAAGGTCTTGTTAAAAATGCATGACTGAAAGGCAAAACTGTCTGCGGTCTTTAAAAAAGCTTTGAAAAATAGTGACAAAGTTTAAAGACCATTTTTAGGTCTCGCTGGCGTAGGCTGCGCGCAGTCTCGCTGGCGAGATTTAATGATATGGGGGATTTTCAGTAAAGGGCTTTAAGCCCCGCCCCTCTCTTCCATTTGCTGGCGTCACCGTTTATGTTAAACGGTGGCCAGCCATTAGAAAAGAGCTTGTTTTGACGTTTTCGGTCGGCTTTTTCTGCCGTCCCACTTGGACGGCCTTGCCTGCTTTCTCTCTGAAGTAAAAGGTTTCTTATCCTTATGGGGCCAAACCAGTGTTAGAAGTGGGGGGGATCGGAAGGGCACGCCGTGCCCCTACTTTTAAAAATTATGTTTGTCCGTTCCCCTACTTATTGATTTTTAAAAAGCGTACCGGGACTGCCCTAATTTAAAATGACACCTTTATTATCCAGCCTGTGTGGTCCACCGTGCACATCCACGAAGGCCTGTGCTGCGCGCCCGACCTCCTCCCTTTCCCTTCTGTGTCTAGGGGCCTGCAAAGTGACACTGAAAGGGGCCATCAGTCTAGCATAGCGCGAAAACGGCTGCCCTGAGCCCGTGATTCACACCTCATTCAGTGAGGACGCTACCTGCCTGCCCCCACTGTGACCAATACAATGGTCACATCAGGATACTTTGGTGTCTCCCCCCCTGCCACCCCCTCCCCCTTCCCCGCTCACGCAGACTGACGGACGCCACCTGGGAAAGAAGAAAAGGGCTTCACTGAGGACTTTGTGACTGTGAATCTGCGCTCCAGCCAGCCAGAACTGAAAATCTGTCCCAGCCCCACTAGCCTCTCCTGGAAATTGTTCTCCGTGCCTGCCCAGAGGTCCCCGGCCCCTCCTTTACAGCTCTGCTCTTTTCTCTGTACCGGGGCCTGCAAGAGGAGCCTGGACTGCCTCTGAAGTTGAACTCCACAAACCTCAAGTAAGTTGGGAAAATAAAATACCTGGTGCATTTTTAAAACCGGAAAATGTCGAATGTCTTTGCTGCTGTTTTTTATGTTTTTTTTTTTTATTTTTTTTTATGTGTAGCAGACATGACAACCCTCCCGATTCAGGCGGGAGACAACCAGTTTGTAGGCTAGTCTCCCGCCTCCCGATTGAAGCATCTAGAAACCCGAAGCCAGCACTAATTACGTTACCTCTGCTCTAGGCTGCAAAATATCGAAAACACATTTTAATGGGATGTTTCAAAGATGGACTAGAATTTCTTTTCATGCCATGACAAGAATAAACGCATTTTCAAGTTGGGGGATTTTAGGTTAACAGGTTGCATTAATAGTCTCATATTACAGGCAAGCACACGTCCCTGTGCTAAGAAGCTGTAACTCCTGAAGACTACACCCTAAACAAGTATGATGGCTTACGACGTTACAGTGGTTTGAAAAGGCCAAAGCTTCAGGTCTTTAGGAGAGTACACAGGTAAGGGAAAGGGATTTATTCAACCAGCGTTGAATCTGGTATCATGTTAGTCGCTACTTATTTGATGTCCGTTGTCCTACCTGTTTTCATCATTATATTTTCTGTTGTAGCGCCCAACACATAGACCTACAAAATACTATTGTAAGATTATTGAGCGAACACAGACCATCTGGCTCTTTTGAACATCTGTGCTGTAGTAGAGGATGCATAGGTGACAAACGTTCATAACCAACAATGGTTAAATTAGACAAATCGATCCTTTGACAAATATAGATGTAAGCTTTAATGTCTCTCAGTGTTTCTGCCCTACCTTGCCCCATGCCTTACCATGGACCTTTTATCTCACCTTACAGTTTGTTTTTGTGCGTAACCGACACCCGGGCTGAGCCATGGGTAGCAGTGAAGTCTTTCGTCTTTTCAATGTGGAGCAATCAACTGGAAACATACATTTGTATTTGTTCCCAGAACACAAAGGGGACCCCTGGTGCAAAGGTTCTGCTCTGTAATGAGGGCGGTCTGCACTTAAAGCACCGAAGAGATCGGCGCACACCCTTTCTATTCATCACGTCTAAAATGGGAAGGCAACTTGTGATTATTTAAGGTTTAATATGAATCATTCACATTAAAATACATTTCCAAAGTGGGATATGTTTCCAATCACAGAATGTCCCCAATACGCTTAAAAGTGGAAGCACACGCCATTTGTCTCCGAGCCATGGAGTTTCTGTCATCAGCACTTCTCCTATTTTCCAAAGGACCAGTTCAAACATGAATAGCAAAATATCCTAGTTTGCAAATGTTTTCTGAATAATTATGATCCTGTCATATTTGACACAACACATCTGCTACATAATCTGACAATTTTATCTTACAAATTGTTTGTAGCTCAAACAGATCAAAAGTTACAAAAAATGTGACTTGTGTTGCTGCGAAGTGGACAGCCGTTCGCAAATGTTGCACCCTAAGTGGCCGGGTATGCGCAGACATGGGTCCCGGGCTCACTGTCCCAAAAGCAGCTAAAGTCAGAAAGCCGTTAGCAAGAGCTCAAAAGATATATTACCACTTATTGGTAGTCTGGTAAGGAGAGATTAGTAGTTTCTCGGATCTACTTTAACCTCTTCGATGCCGATGACGGAACGGTTCCGTCATGCACGCCGGTTGGGCTGTGCTTATGACGGAACCGTTCCGTCATGGCCCCGCCCGCGCTCAGATCTTTCAGCACTGTGCGGGAATCCGCGCAGCGCTGAAGAGGTTAAAGTGAAGGATCAATAAAGAACTGAAACAGGTTTTTGTTTTCCTGAGTCTTATGCCAATGGAACAGTAAAATGTATGAACTATTTAACTGTGTCGGTTTTGCACAATACCCTTTCTCAATTTCAAGTCTTTATTTCGATTTTCAATGATTAAAGACATCATTAAAATATTATAACAATTTTAAAAAGAGAGAAATTTAGATCCATCGTAGAATGTAACGTACATATCAACTACAGTTATAAATACACATCTCATTGTTGAACATATAAAATATTAAAAAAGCTTATAATATAAAAAGTTTATACAAAGATAACTGAGGTATTCACGAGAGACGTAATTTACGTGCACGAATTAACCACATCCAATGGAGAAATTTTGCAACAGCGATAATCACAGGTTGGGAGGTATTAGTTTTAGGACACCGCAAGGCCTCACCACCTGTCCGGAAACCCAATTGAATACATATAGGTTTAAGCCAAGACCGCCTGGGAACTTTATACTCCGGACAGATAAATAAAATATGTGCAATACTTTCCCGTTGTGTGGGACAGAAGGGACAGCCAGGGTCAAGGCCTTCTCTCCATTTAGCAACGAAGGAGTTAATAGGAAGTGTGCCCACCCTAAATTGGTGGTATCTCTTTCTGTCCTCCACAACTGTAACACAGTCCCAGTAGCTTTCAAACACAGGCGAGTCTTTAAGTTCCATAAAATCCGCAGTTAGTGACGGACCAATGCATGAACCAAATCTTTTTGCTGAGACCACACGCCAATATAGATCTTTTAAGGTTTTCCTAGGGGGAAAAATATGTGCTATTGGGTCTTCCCATAAACTGGTTAGGCCCATAGCAGAGTAAAGTACCTTGACCTCCTGCATTCATGAAATTCTTTTGCGCCTTAACTCCTCTGACGTCCAGAAAAGCCAGAGCATACTGTGAGTTCTGGGGTAACCCAGAGTCTCCTCCAATATGCCACAGGTCTATATCGGGCAATATCCTCTAGACGTTGGACACCTAGGTCATAAAAGAAAGGAATCAGCGGAGTAGATACGGGAAGACCTGTAATTACACGTAAAAACTTATTTTGGGCCATAGTCATCGGGGTGAGGTTACTAAATCCCCACAATTCTGCCCCGTAGAGAATTGCAGATCCTATCTTTACATCATATATTTTTTGTGCTGGTATCATTGGCCTGGTATATGAGGAATGGAGCTCTTTTGTTAATGCACCAGTTAACTGTGCATGCTTTTATAATCAACTGGGTAGTGTGCAGTTTCCAATCTAGCTTTGATGCATGGGTTATACCCAGGTACGAAAAAAACCTTAGTCTGCTCTAGTTTGACCCCATTCAATTGCACATTTCCTCTTATATGTTTAGACTTGTGTAAAACCATGAACTTCGTATTGCTTACATTTACTATAAGCCCATGGTCTTTGCAGAAAACCTCAAACACGTCAATGACTTTTTGTAAACCCTGTTGAGTCTTTGAGATTAATAGTGTCGCCTGCAAACATCAACAGGGGGATCAACTTGCCATCCAGCTTAGGAGCGTCGGTAGGATGTTGCTTAAAATAGTTGATCACTCTGTTGATGTATAAAGAGAAAAGGGTCGGGGCTAGTACGCACCCTTGGCGTACTCCCCTGGCAATTGGGAATTTGTCTGTTACACTACCGGATTGGTTCCATCTAACTTGGGCAAAGTTATCCTCATGAAGTTTCATTAAAAAGGTCAGGATGTTAATTGGCATACCTTGATCTTTAAAAGCTGCCCACATTTTTGCTCGTGGAACCAAGTCAAACGCTGATTTAAGATCAACAAAAGCCGCAAATAACATACCCTCCCCCAACAAAACCACCCGCCAATATATTAACAGGAACCTAAAAAGTTGGTCTATGGTGCTTGTGTGACTGCGAAATCCTGCCTGGAGTGGTGACAGTACTTCCTCCTCCTCAATCCACCTTTGAATTCTCTGCAGGACAAGCCTAGCGATCACCTTCTGTATGCAGTCTATCAAGCTTATGGGCCTATAATTTCCTGGATCTGAGCGCTCTCCCTTTTTATAGATCGGTATGATCTGGGCGCCCTTCCAGGTGTTTGGTATAGGTGATCCATTGGCGATACCATTGGCTAGACATTGAATGTATGGTGCCCAAAGTTCCTTATCGTGCGTAAACAGGTCAGCTGGGACCGAGTCCAGACCTGGTGCTCTACCTCTGGGGATGGAATTCAGTGCCTTTCGCACCTCAGTTAGCTCAAACCATTGATCCTCCTTTCTAAGTGGCCTATTAGATTTAATATGAGTCTGTTTCGTAAAGAAAACCCTGAGTTGGTTAAAAACATTTGTGTGGATCGTATTTACATTTGCAATAACCTCCTCTTGAGTGGTGCAATTTTGTAGGGCAATTGTCGCCGTAGTGGTCAAGTTCCTTATAGTTAAAATCTGTCTCTCATTCCTTATACAATTTGCCCATTTGATACGCCTAGTATCATTTGATTGGACAATATCGACCTTCACGGGAGAAACCTCCTGACGGTAAGATTTAAATAATTTAAACGCTAGAAGTAAGGGGTCATGATCGCTTTCGACCCTTTCCACTACTACCATATCCTTGATACTGGGCCAGTACTCTTTATTAGTAAGTATATAGTCGATACGGCTTTTTCGTAAGCCGTTGTTAAACGTAAAAGCCCCGTGTTTGTCAGAAGCAGATCTGCCATTAATTGCACGTAACCCTTGTCCGATGCAAAGAACCTTTAGCTGAAGTGCAGCCTCTGTCCATTTTTTGATAGGCAGAAGTGTCATCTGGGGAATATTCCATGTACAATCTTCTTCTAGGGTAAGATCAATATCATTGCTGTCTAGAGGTTCAAAACAGCAGTTAAAATCACCCGCTACTATGATATTACCTTTTTTACAATGTGTCGAGGAGTACATCTAGTTCCTCTACAGTGTTTGAAAGCTTACGCCCCGGCATCCCTCTGGCATAAACATTAAAAACAAAAAGGTCCTTTGATCCAGGATGCTGAACTTGAATTAGTAGTATGTCATTACTTTTTGAGTCCAGTTGAGTTAAGTTATACCTACTATCTTGTCTGACCCATGTTAGAAGTCCCCCCTTTGCTCTTCCACGGAGGCTAGGAATAGCAGGAACATAAAAACTAACGTAACCTGGTCTATATTCTAAAGCATTCAACCAAGTTTCCTGTTATAGTATGATATCCTTGCTATCAAGAAAACTTGACCAGTCTGATGACACTACCTTGTTTCTGAACCCTGCCACATTCCAGGAGACTAATGATGAAAAAACAGTGCCATCATCCCGATTTTGGGTACCATGTAATTCAACATCCTGTAGGCCTCCGCTGGCTTTTCCCCCCTAGTTGAAAAACCTCTTGCACAGGACTATTGATATTGATTAGTCCACTTGTCTGCACTGTGTCTATTAGTGCAGGGGGAATTATTTCGTGTGGACCTATTCCAGAAGCGAGACTCGCTCTATAGGGGCTAACCATATTGGTTCCTCGTGGGTCCTGATCTTGTCCGTGTGAGAGTCAGTCATTAATGTCTAGTGAACTCAGAGCCTCGAATCTGTTACTTACTGGTGTAAAACTAATATAAGGGTCAACCCGAAGGGCATGGTCTCTCCTTCTAGTGGCGGCAGTTATGCTAGGTGGATAAAAATACCCCAATGGTAGTATATTGATACAATCTTGATGTATGCTCGGTGATCCTGCCTGCCTCAGAATATGATCTACCTATTTGGGGGAGGCAAAGTTCACCACAACACAATCTCCCTCCATACCCTTCTTACCATCTTAAAATTGTTAAAGAGATGTTCACCTAACACTGTTCTGTTGTTCAAAAAGTGGAGTGCTTTGTTTGTAAGTGTATACCAGTGTTCCTCTTTACCATCCAGTGTTTTAGGGACATTAGCCGAAATAATGGAATAAGGGCACGCCTCTGGGGGAATATGGAGTCTTGTTTCTTTTTGGGGAATTTGATCTATATGATGTAAGCTACCCCTAGAGCCTCCACAACCAAGCTTAACTCCACTAGCTGAAGTTAAGATGTTTGATAGTTGTGTCGTCTGGGCGGCTGCAGGTTCTCTAGGTTCACTCGAGCCAATAGCTAAGCTAGTGGCTGTTGGTATATGAGTGGGGGCACTAGCAGAACATGCTACTATCGGTTTGATCTCAATCGTGGGCCCCTGTTGGTTTGATACGTGTCTTTCTAGGGCTTTTAATCTACAATCAATTGAATAAAGTTTTTCCATCATAGGGTTAATGAGTGCCTTAAGGCGCTCCTCCAAATTCCCTATAAATTCTGACATTTTGTTACCCTCCATGAGGTTATCTGTTACAGATGTTGTTGTATTACCCCCTTCATAGGTCTTGGGGTGATTTACCTGAGTCGTTAGGCTTTCTGTTTGGCAACGCAGGGCAAGTGTGGAATTCTTTTTCCTAGCTTGTTTTGCATTTAGCCTGCTACCCTTTGCGGCACTATTCGCCTTCCGCTTCCCCAGCAGATCTTTGGCACTGGTGTCCAGCTCAACCCGTGACTGCCTAGTACGTGTGTTAGGAGGGGAAGGGGGGAGACTAGGAATAAGTGGACAGGAGGTATTTGTTGTGTGTGTGTCACAGGTGTTAAAAGATCATTGGAAAGTGTAATTGGACTTTGTAGGAGTTTTATGGGAGCCTGGATACCTCCTATTGATTCTACTGTTGATATGTGAATCGGTTTGTGACCAAATGGATCAAGTGATAACCTCCTCTCTACAAGTTCTATCTCCTTGGCCACAGCTGTTTCTGCCCGTTTAAGATAGGCGTCCAAGGTCCCATCCCCCCCTTTGGGATTAACAATGGATTTGGCCATGTAGCAAATAAATAGTTACTATCACACAGACAAATGTCCTACCACACTATAGTCACACTTTAGTTGATGCAATAAAATCACTGGACAACTAATCAAATATATAAATTCATTACGGCTCACTTAGCGATGGTTTTATGTCCTCAGTCCTACTAGAAGTGTCAAGGGGCTGGCCCAGTCTGGCCTCTGACGGCCACAGACGGTCCCGCCCTTGTCCCGGGCTTCTCCCGGCGTGTCCCGGGCTTCTCCCGGCGTGTCCCGCGCGCGTCTGCCCCGATCTTTATTCGCCTCCTGGCGCTCGTTACCAGCGTCGTCTGCGTCCTCGGTAGCAGCGGAGCTGCTGGGAAATGAAGTCCGGTGTCGGCGGTCGGCGGAGCAAAGCCCGGCCAAAAGGAGACACTCGCTGGGAGAAAACACAGCCCAGCAACAGGGGAACACAGGGGGGGGGGGACAACGGAGCAAAGCCCGGCCACAGCAAAGTTTTTTCAGGAGGGTTTCACAAGGGCCTCGGCCCCGATCTTTATTCGCCTCCTGGCACTCGTTACCAGCGTCATCCGCGTCCTCTGTAGCAGCGGGGCTGCTGGGAAATGAAGTCGGCGGTCGGCGGAGCAAAGCCCGGCCTCAAGGAGACACTCCCTGGGAGAAAACAAAGCCCAGCAACAGGGGAATACAGGGGGGGGCAACAACGGAGCAAAGCCCGGCCACAGGAAAGTTTTTTTCAGGAGGGTTTCTCACCATGGCTTGTGATGCTTGAGAGTAGTGTAGCGTAATGCTAGAGCTGAACTAGAGCGCACAAAGCGAGTAAGGGTGCCTTTTTTTCAGGAGGATTTGCAGTCTGGGTGTTGCTACTCCCAAGATAATTTTGAAAACAAAACTATAGGGTCTGCATTTTATTTTCAACACCCCATTTTTACACATTCTCTCAAAAGCCATTACTGTGCAAAGACAACATAGCCTGATGCTCCCCAGGAGTTGACCACATTTTTTTTCAAGATGCACAATATGTTCCTCCCATAAGTAAATATTTACCTCCACTTTGCCAAGGCCTGTGTTTTGTCCTGCTTGCTCACATGTTATCTCACTCAGGCTCACTACCCCCATTATTCATTCTCATTCACTTTCCATTTTACAAAAAATTGCTCACTTGCACTCACTCAACATTCGGTATCACGTTCTCCCTCTCACTCAGTCTCACCACTTTTTCCTACTCTGATTACCTCATTCTAACTTAGTTTCACTTACTGTACATGACTCATTCTCACTCATTTTCTCTCACTTTCATCGACATACACTCTTTCACTCATGCTCAGTTACATTCAGGCACTCAATCATTCACACCCACATTTATTTACTCGCACTCATTCTTCTTTGCAGGACACTTGAATACATATGTGCTATACTATATTTGAGCAGCTAGCTGAATGACATGAATAAGAATTATTTATTTGTTTCTCACTTGTAAAGTGCACTATCACCTAACATGCATCCTGGCACTGACAATCAAGAGTGCACAATTTGTGGATAAGAAGGAGCCCTTGTGGGTTTCCGTGAGTCAGGTCAGATTCTCTTGAAGAGTTCCTTTGTCTCTGAGCCCTGCTTAACACATGTGTACAGGAGGAGCCCTATATTGATGTCCTCAATGTTTGAGACAAAAAATACTCATTGATTTCTGAACAATGAGAGTAAAAGTGTTAAGGTAACATGTTGTTCCTGCTTATATTTTGCATGCTTTACATAATCCTGCATTCCCTATGAGTGTTTGCTTTTTCCAGAATGTTGTTACTTTTTTTCAGGCACGGCATAATTTGAAATGAGTCACATCCAGGTGCTTATAATGGGGCAGAATTGGGTTGTAGCTGAAGACGAGTTTCACTCAGTGGGGCAGAAGGGTGTTCGGTGGGGATAGGATGTGGCATTATGGCCAGAGCTACCGAATGTGGAACTGGGGAACCTGGTTCAGCCTTCATGCCTTGTCCATCAGACCACTCCTGAGGGAGCACCCATGATAGACCTTAAAAGGCCCCACTAGACCTTAGAAGCCCTGGTCTCTTAGCACCAGCAGGTGAACCCTTCCGGTGGCCAGTGTTGGGTAAACTTGAAGCCCTGTCCACATCAATCCATACCAAAGTTCACCACCAGTCTTGCGGGTAGGTCTACAAAGCAGCACACCCTAGAGCACCAGCGGCTTTGTCACGGAGGTCACAGGACCATTGAGGCCAGTCCACCTCACGCATTGGTGCCTTCATAGGCCTTGTTCCAGTAGTACTAATGCAACTCACCAGGGATTTGCAATGCAGGATTTGCATGCAAACCAGACTAAGGAGCATGTTTTCAAGGGCCTTGCGTCATGCTTGCACCTTGAAATGTGGTACATGCACAATGCAAAGCTCGAAGTCCTATTTTAAAAGCCACGTAAAACCACTTTGCATTTCTTTGAATGGCTTCATAGATATGGAGTACTGCAACGCAGCACAAACTGCTGCATTGCCTTACTGTGTGCACTGGAGGTGTTGCGGTAGGTGTTGCATAGGAGACTGGTTTTGTAACTGGGGACTGGTTTTGCAGCAATGCTGCGAAATCGGCCCCCAGTAACAAAACCAGCAGAACTGTGCAGCATAATGACTCACTCTTAAAAACTTCTGGCAATTGGGAAGGTGCTAGATGTACGTTGGGTGTCCTCAAGTGAAAGATCTGTGAGAGCTGTTTGGAATAACTACAAAGCACTTAGTAAACATTTCATGGAATCTTCCGAAGACTCAACGAGGAGTGACATTGAGCAGAGGAAATATGCTGGTTTAAACCATTTATTAACCTCCCTGGTGTTTGGTGAAAATATGGGCATTTTATATGATGCTCTCACAGAATTGGGTGACCTATCCAGAAGGCTGCAGCGGCGTGATATGACCATATTTAGGCCGATCGTTCAATACAGATGCAGATTTTAGTGTTTGAATCAATGGCTGATTCACCTGGGCCCTTTGCTACAACTGCATTAGATGCTGCTGAACGGATGCAGTTTGCTGGTGTAGGACTGCAACAGAACAAAGGCTGTGTTAGCATCAATAGGGCACAGTTCTTTAGGAGCTTAGCAGTACATCCTTGGTTTCAGAGAGCACAAACAAAATAAAAATTGCATCCCTGAAAGCCTGAAACCATTAGTGCACATTTTAAACACCTTTTTGTACCTCAACTGCTGAATGTGAACAGGGCTTTAGTGTAATGAATGATGTGCTCACACCACTGCGAAACAGAATATCAATCAATCATCTGTCTTCTATAATGTTCATAAATATTGTGGGGCCACCTGTCATAGAATTTAAACCTGAATTTTATGTTCAGAAATGGTTAGAAAAAGGGAGAAGTGCCGATGAAAGAAACTGCATGGCTAGGAGACAAATGGCTTATGATTCCACTTATAAGCGTATTTGGAATATTCTGTGATTGGAAACATGTCCCACATTATAAATGAATTAAATATAAACAACAAAACCTCAAATAAACATGTTTATTGAGTCTTTGAATTAAATAAACGTTATAAGCTGTAACTGGTCAGTGAAATGCCAAAACTTCAAAAATTGGTATGTTTGGCTATTTCTAATTTCTAGCCACACCTCCGACTCCGCCCACTAATCCAATCCTCTGCTTATTCCCGCCCCCTGAGTCTCCGCCCACAGTTCCCCTACTTTTTTTTCCCCACTTCGACCACTGGGCCAAACACATAAAGATAAGAAACCTTTTAGCAGGCGAGGCCACGGCAGAAAAAGCCGTACGAAAACGTCATGGCAGCGCTTGTTTATCTGAGGAACTCACTTGTGTTTAGTCCTTCCTCTTTGTTTGTGCAGATACAGTACGCATGGGGCTGCGGAAGCGGCTTTCTATTCATTGCATCACCCATTGGATGATCTTTGTAAAAACCGGTCCTGACTGGGGCTCTCTTCGTCACTGACTAAACTACCTTCCTCCAGTGCAGTGTCAACAGAAGCTATCAATACCAAGATGCTGGACCAGCGTGCATCTTCTGGCAAATCTAGGAGAGCGGTCCTTTGTTTCCCATTGCTGTCTCAGGTGGCTGTGTTGGACTCCTTAACCACCTCTCACGCAACATGGCAGGCGACGAGCCAGGAGTGACTTTGGGGCAACCGCACCTTTCGCGCCAGGATCTTGGCTCCCTGGTGAGCTGCGCTGATACACGGGTCGGGTGATAGTGTCCGAAGAAGCCAGGGTGTTCGGGAAAGATTAACAGTTTCTAGACACAACACCGGTCACTGCAACGTCAGCATGCCGTGCTGTGTTCTGGTGAGGGTCATGTGAAGGGAAAGATGCACCGTGAATTCGGAAAATGTATTTGAATGGAGTATAGTGGTATCGCGAAGTAAGCAGGGGCAGTTTGGGAATTTATCATTGTATAAGTGCCGAGGCTGTGAGGGCGGATTGATATGTTAATCACATTATGGAGCCTGGCAAATACTCGTACATGTTATGGTGCTAAGGGAGAGAGAAGGAACGGAGTAGGCGTAACAAGACGATGGTAGTGGGGGACCAGGTTATTGGAAAAGCAAGAAAAGGTTTTGTTGAACTTAGGACAGGTGGTACATTTAAGAGACCTGGATGAGGCACTGCAACCCTAAGGGCAGTCATGAACGGTTTTGTGAATGTTGTCTCGGTTCATTTACTTCATCTGCAAAATCGAGTTCTCGTGGCACAATGTGTTGCTGAGTTCGTGGATGCAGGCCATGCTTTTCGGGGGTTTAATTGATTTGTTGTGGCAAATTTAATGCAGTTGTTAGAGTATACTTAAGTTAAAAAACGTAAACATATTGAAACAAAAAATGGTAATAAACAGTATGGCTTGCCCAATGCTGCATGACTTGCTTATGATTATCAGAGCAACGCAGCACGTTTAGCTGGAAGAGGCAGACTAGGGTGTATTGCCTCTACTAAAATGGTTGCCATATGGAATGCTATTCTGGCAGACGCACCAGTTACATGCACACATACGTAAGTGCTGGATGGCAAAGCACTACAGCTTGTCAGATATGCTAAACCATGGTTTCTTGGAGTAAAATGCTTATATTAGCTCCGTTTTTTAAAATTTGTTAAAACTATTTCATATTTACTTTTCATCATGCAATTCAGCGCTGGTGTTGGGTTGGCTATACAGGTAATCTGGCATGGGACCAAGTTATTCCTCGTTCTTGTCTCCATTTCATTTGTTCCAATCCTGTATGTCTTTCGGAGAGGACACTGGCACGTGACCTCAGTACTGCCAAGTTTCCCCATGTTTTATGCCTACAGTTCTGCCAAGTTATCCCGTGTTAAATCTGCCACCTTCATTCAGGCTAGGCTTGTTGGTAAGTAGCACACTGACTTCTGGGATATTGTTCTTTCACCTTTTGTATTATAAGTGTGGGCTCCCAAAAAGTTTCATAAATGGTACTATTGCCTAAAATCAACACGTCTGACTGCATATATAGAGTTGGAATGGAGCCGCTTAGATTTATGACAGAAAGCAAGATTAGGCAGAGGCCGTCATAATGCCTGATTATCAAAATGGAAGTTGCCTAAGAAAATGCAAGGATTATTTTATACAGAAATGACAACTTTCGACATAGTATTTCCATGCTTTCATCCATGGCCTGGTTCAGTTCCTCACTTGAACTTTGAAAACAGACATACCCAGAAGAGGTAACAACTAGGGTTGGGTTTTAAAGGCTGCAGGCCTGTAGACATTCTAGAACGTCAAACGAGCACTGTCCCTGGATAAGAAATGTACTTGCCTCTTGGTTCAGTAAAAAGAGTTCAAACAGCCTGACCTTTGGTTTATGGTAGTCATGAATAAGAGAAATCAAGCACATTTATTTGATCTACCCAGTTGATACTTGGATAGATGTGGGTAGGCCTGAGACTCCTGTCTCTTCCTGCTGGGTAACTGGAGAAGGGATTGAAGATGTCTGGCAGGTTGATTACTCGTACACCACCCTCGGTAAGGTCCATCAAGAAAAAATAGCTACAAACCGCACCCTATGTGATTTTCACTTAGTTGATGAACACAGAGAATAACAGTGGTAGCTCAGAAGTGCTTAAAGTCCACATTCGTGCATAGATGTGCAAAGGTTGTGTACTACGCGGAACACTGCGTTGGGAAGAATGTAGCTGTATAAAGAGGTAGCTGCAGGTTAATTTTAACTCTGACCATCAATTGTCCACCCAAATGAGGTATACATAGAAGTACAGAAATATCGGAGACACTCTGAACACCATTGTCTAATAAGGAATACAGGAAATGCAACAATGATTTTAAAATACTCTAAATTCCTCACTCCTTATGATGTCCACTTTGATTTGAACATCAGAGATATGCAGTGGAAGTTGAGAGGGAAGAGGCAGCATGTGGTCAAGTTTAACTGAATGTTCACGGGAAACTTGTTTTTGGTCCTGGGAATTTGTTCAGCCTTGACCTTCACTTGTCTAAACTCTGCGCCTCTCAAGGAAAACCAGTCCTTTGTGCCAGGCAGATAATGGAGCTCTCTTACAAATCAGTGGGTCGGTGCTGTAGGAACGGAAACAGCTGACCCGCCTAGCAAACTTAATTTAAGGAGAATTTATTTTCAGATGTATTTCAGGATCTTCATAATACTGCTGGGGGTAGTGATCTGACTGCAGTTTAAGCTGCGGCTCATGTCTGCACTGTGGTGAAATACTGAGCAAGAGGTGGAGGCTACCATAGTAGACAAAAATTGTCTGTTAATGAGGCTTCACTCTTGACAACTGAAGAATTATGGAACTTCCCTAATGCTAATTTAAATAAATGTGTAGAATTCATTCTGTTGAGGTTCCTGGTGCAGATCCATTAGTGATGGCAGAGTCATATTGGACTTGGGCTCAATGTAACAGAGGGAAGAATTGACAAGGGCAGAAACTCACAAACATAAGCTATTCTTGCATAGCAGCAGAATCCAATTTTTCTCCATCTAGTGCCGCGCCATTGAATTATGGGATCTAGTAAGTAATTACCTGGGGCATGGAAGCTTAGATTTGGCCCCAGATAAATTGTTTGTCATATGGTCCGAAGAGTCGGATTGTTAACTCAGTTGGGGGCAGCAAGGAGATGCCTGTACACATTTAACAAGAGAGTGAGTGTGATGATCACAACTCCTAACACTAGATTATTTATTGGATCCTTCGTTACCTTGCATCTGATGATCATTTCACGAGTGGTATTTTGAATCATTAGGTTTGCTTGTATAGTCCTACTCTTGTAGCTGATGTTTGGCGTAGCATCTCCTGATAACTGCTTCAACACATTTAAACAACAAGCATTTACAATGCAATAGGTCTCGCATTGACATGAGTTTGAGCTATTGGCATTGCAAATAACTGCCTTTTATTTTTGTTTTCTTTTTAAAAACATAAATCAAAGGCATTGTAATTTACAATGCCAATAGCTTAGACTCGCGTAACTGCGAGACCTATTTCATTGCAAATGCTTGTTATTAACTGGAGGAAGTACATTTAAGGCATGCTCCCTTTAAGTGGCAAAACTGTGGTTATCAGGATAAACTGATTTATTGCTGTAACGGTGTCATTGCAGCTGCCCATTTCTGTCTGAATGGTTAACTAATTTCGCATGCAAAATCTCTTTCCATGACATTTAAAGATTTATGTTCTGTGGGGATATATTTCCGAGAGATCTAAAACCACTTTAGTGGCTGTTGTTTCACTAAAGCTTCTGCTGGAACCAAACAGGCCTGTTTTTCATCAATTTATGCAAACTTAAAGAAAGGAGGTCGTGGTTAGTGTCTGTCTGATGCAGAAAAAGCCCTGTTTATAGGCTAATTTTGCCTTCAGTTTTCCAGCTAAACATAGAGGTAAAGTCAATCAGTTTTTAGTGTTAGGAAAGTAGTTCTGTTCTATTATCACTGTATGTTATGAATTTGTTATGTAAGGGAAGGCAGGTAGAAGCTCATAGAAAAGAGTCTCAGATTTGTTACTTGTACAGACTAAAATATAGGCAGGATGACCCTTTGTCCTTCGAACGCAAACAATGTTTCCTGGGTATGTCCTTCGAACGCAAACAATGTTTCCTGGGTATTACTTTAGCCATTTTGCACCCTGTTATGATCAAGTAAGTTCGCCAGTGATTGCTTTGTGCTAATTTGTTTGCTCAGGTCCTCATGTTGCTTTGTGCTTGCTGTTTATGGAGCTTGCTGAGGTCATTCCGGATGACTGTCTGCTCACTGTTTGCTAAGGTCCTCACTGTTTGCTGTGAACTCACTGTTGCTTCTTACCGTTGCAGACTGTGGCACCAGCTGACTCTGCTGCTGCTGGAGTTTGTGCAGGACCCACACTTTGCCAAAGGAGATGGACTTATCAAGGTGAGTATCAGAGTGATAGTAGGATGAAACAGTTGACCAATACAGTGACCTTTAATATTGTTTTCTCTACGACATACACTCAATTCACCTCTATGTCCCATGGTAGTTCTTGAATAAAGCAAAGGGGTATCTGGTCATCGCAAACAAAATTACCTGTTGCCAATCTTTATGGTGGCATGCAGACGGAAGGTTCTGGTCGTCCTCAAGGAATATGACACTTTGTATATCAGAATCATTATTTCTACTGTGGGTTGATGGGTCTGTCAAGTCTTTACTTAAGCTTTCATTGACTGACATCACCGTAGGTTTTTTATATGGGTTGAGGATGAATCATATTGATAATTGTGAAAATTGGGCTTACTTTAGTCTTAAATTTGCAAGTTTTTTAAGGAGTCCTTGGTGTAAAAGCCTGTGTTGTACATGTAACAACGAGGGAAATGGGTGAGCTTCCTTAGTTTTTCAGTTGGTGAAAGGTGGGCTTCACTGTGACTTGACTCGACTAACTTTCTCAGACCCCTTTGAGGAATATATTTTCATGTGAATGTACTGGATCCTGACTATCAGAATTAATGGTGGAGGCAAAATACTTAATCTTTCCCTTACGTGCTTCTCTACTTGGTATAGCTCTGTAAGTCCTGTTTCGATTCTTCACAGTATCCACAATCTAGAAGTATTGCAGGCTCACAGGTCTATTGAAAATGTTCCGGTCTGACTCTATCAATGAACAGCATCATTCGTTATTTTAAAAATATTTTTTGTGTATGCACACTATCACTACCAGATTTTAAGGTACTCCCTTTCCTTAATCTCATCTCGTTGGACTCGTGTAGGGGGGGGAGGGAGGGTGCTGTGTGTGTGGGGGTAGTGTGTGTGTGTGTATATATGTATATGTATATGTGTGTATATATATATATATATATATATCTATTCAACCAGTACGCCCTCATTTTGAAAACGCACTCCACAGCAGATTAGTTAAGATCAGCCAGCTTTTTATTCGTGGATGTTTCATCTCGCCAGACGCGTTTCGGAGCATGGTTCCTTGTTCACAGCCTGCCACGATGTTCGCAGTGTGCTGAAAGACATATTTCCATGCATGCAGTTCTTCTTAAGTAGGTTCCAGGTGAGTAAGCTTGTGTTGCCTGCTGGGAAAAATAGTGCATTGCAGTAAGTAGTTCCATAGTAGAGTCTGCTCAATATCGTGCAATAAGCAATAGTACATTACCCTTAGTGGGCCTCCAACTAGTAAAAAGCAGTAATTACTTATCTTAACTAATCTGCTGCGTTTTCAAAAAGAGGGCGTTTTGTTTGAACATATATATCTATATCTATCCTAGACTGGAAAACAAGAATTCTGCCCTTAACTCGAACCCTCCAAGGGTAAAACGACTTGAGTAAATGACTCGGAACGATGCCTTCTACTGTTATAACCGATAGGGATATGGAAGATACACTTGTAATTATTTATCATGCACTATTATATACGAAATGCCAATAAAAATGCATTTTAAATTTTTTTTTGTAGTATTCTTAATCTAATGTACTTTGGTTCTTTGTGTAGAATATTGCATGGTGATTAGGAATGAGATGTAGTCTAGTGTTTTATGTTGCAGACCTTGGAAACCTTCGCAGTTATTCCAGTTTTAGCCCTTGACCAAACGTAATTTGTTTTTTGGAAACTTTTATTCATTTTGCGATTGTAAATATGTATAATATAGCATAAAAAGCTATCCTTGTGGTGTACTGTAGTGACTTTTACATGGGGCCCCCTGGGCAGCAGCAGCGCTGGGCTGCTGTTTACTCCACTCAGCACTAACATGGAAAAAAATATAAAAATTCAGCAAACACTTATTTAACGATTAATTGCTGTTAGGGAAAGGAAGTAACTAGGCCCTTAACTTAAGGAACACCTTCATTTGTAAAGACAGCCACTAGATATACATGCTTTGCTTCCCCCACACCCACTTTACACCCCCTGCTGGTATCGGGGCAGCCCTCAGTCACACCGTAGACCAAACTTTGCGGCCCCTGGCAAATGTTTTGTGAGTACCCATGGTCTAGTACAATCTTAATTATGTTTCCTCACATTTCCTAGCACATTTTGTTTCATGTCAAATAAAACATCATCATCATTTACTTTGAGCAGCACATCATATTTTGAAATGCACCGGCTACAATAAAAATGCTGTATGTAAAGGGCTTCACTGTTCCTTGGCACTTTGCTTTAAAAAAAAATAAAAGTGGCCAATTGTTGTATCTTCTGTATGTTCTTCCTGTGTAGATGATCTGTGCAACATCTTTCATCTGTGCATGGTTTGTGTGTCTAAAACATCTTTCATCTATGGTGCCTACTTTGTGAGCTTTGTAGCATCTTGTACTTTTGTGCATAATGTGTTGTATTTTAGCTCTTGCATTAAATGTGCTTTGTGATTGTGTATCAGCAGTTGCTTTCATAATAAGAATATCAGGAACTATCCAAGTTCTTTGCTATTGCCAATTTCTGTAAACTGTGGCTTCCATAAAATGGGGGAATACAGGATGAAAAATTTCTCCTGCTGTCATTGTGGTACAAATTATTTGTGGCCCGGGAAGCTGCGCATGCCTCAGGTTGCCTACATACTGTGTTCTGCAGCTCCACATGGAGAGAAACTCATAAGTAATGTTTTGTGTTTCTCTGTAGAAGAATCATGAACTGACCTTTCTCCTCTTTATTTTACAGTTGTATGAGAATTTTATCAATGATTTTGAGCACAGGTAAGGAAGTCGCTGCTATGTATATGGGCATAGCTTTAAGAGTTAATTGTTAAAATTATTGAATTACATTAACTTTTTCTGCATAACAGGGTGAATCCTCTGTCGCTGGTTGAAATCATTCTCCATGTGGTGCGACAGATGACCGGTGAGTCCGTGGACTGTGACAAAAATGTCTTCCTTTGATTATTTTTTGTGACCTATTATTAGAGCAGTAGTTGCTGTTCTAACACATAGGAACCATTTGATTGAAATATTGTGTAATGTATTGCTGTGTGCCCTTGGTCTTTAAACTGCTACACCAGTCCTGAACCTATGTGCACTCTGCACTCTGTATGCAGTTATTTCTTTATTGATGTGGCCCCTGCTTGACCTCTCCCTAGAGACATGCTCACCCCTGGAACAGAATCTTCTCTCTTTCTCTTATTGCGTCTCTAACTTTCTCTTTCTCTTTCCTTCTCTCACACACACCTCCCAACCTACTTATAGTTTAGTGTCTGGTGTTGCCTCAACTTGCCACCTCATCTTGTAGAAGAAATTCAGGTTGCGCTTTACGTAGTGCTGAATAATGGTGGTCAATTTTTCAAGAAAATAAACTGTGCTGTAGAGATTTGTTGAACATGTTTCTTCTCTCTTTTTTTCAATCTAGACCCTACAGTGGCCCTCACCTTTCTGGAAAAGACTCGTGAAAAAGTTAGTTTTAAGTTCTATTCTTGAGAACAGAGACCTATTGTTAACTTTGTATTTTTTTAAATCTATATGCTAATGGTGTGTTTGCATTTGTATGGAGTTTGTGGTTGTGTGTAGGGGCATTTTCAAGTTTTCCACCCGTTTTATAGACCTGTGCATGTAGGTTGTTCACGTTAGATTCCATATAGATGCATATGAATGAATGTGGTTCATGTCAGATATCCTCTGGGTGTCTTCTTTTAACTCTCTTAGTAGGTAGGCTATGCTCATTGCCCTTATTTGTGCTGCTTAACATCTCCTTGGCTTTCCCTTCATTGTGAGCTTCTGAAAAGGAGGCGTTGTGGCCAGAGTCTGTTAACACATACACTGTTATTACCAAAGCATCGGACCAGCGATGAGTTTGAAATAGCTAAATTTTGTTACTGTATGTCCACAGGTAGACATTCTGTTTAAAACAGCCTTTTGCTTGTATATTAGTAGTTAATAAAAGCTGTGAGTGCATAGTGCATGACCCCAGAAGGAGGACATCAATACAATTTATACTTTTAGGATCTAGGAAAGGATGGAATAATCAAATTTATAATGCTCTCTTCAAATACTAAATTTGTTCACTTCAAATGATTTTTATTTTTTCTGTGAATCTTTAAGTGTAACTCTCCAATGAAATGACGAGAAGGAAATAAAATATTTTTGTGGTTCCTTTGTAGAAAAGAGCTGGTGTTCCTACATCAAATGAATGATGATGAGCACCACCTTAAAGCCAAGATCACAAATGTGTATGTGAGGGGGGGCAAAACAAAGATTTTCATATCTGAATTCTCAAAAGAAGGGATGGCCATATATTGCAAGGGACGATGCTGATAGTGAAATAGAGCATTATTGAAAGTAAAATGCTGTTTATGTTGCTGTGATTAGAATAGGTTTTATGAGTGTGGGTATTGCGGTACAAAATTAGTTTTTGAGACACAGGGGACATCAAATAACTTTCTGAGCATATTTCTGTCTAAGTGTATGTTTTTTGACATGGTAGGTTATCTTGTGAGTCTCAAATCATCCAATTTGCAGATGATATCAGCACAACAGCAAACATAGGCTTTTAAAGAGGAAAATGTAAAATGTTATTTTTATCTGTTATTTGTAATGCCAGCATATTCACTTTAGCCATACACCATTTTTATTTATTTATTACCTTTTGACGGCTGCACCTCTTGTCTTATATTTGCCCTGTCTCAATTAATGGATGCAGCTTGTGTGGTCTTGTGGGCATAGACGGACTTATTCTGAGAACAATTGCGTGCCTTTTGTCACTTAGCATTTTTTTTTATTTTAAGGTGAAAAGCAGCGATGAGGCTGTCATTCTTTGTAAAACCGCAATTGGGGCCTTGAAGTTGAATATCGGGGACCTGCAGACCACAAAAGTGAGTACGACTTGGGAGATATGGTAGCAGTCAGCTGAAAACTCTGTAAAACAATTTCTGGTTGTTCAATGGGGTGGTTTTTCGGAAGTGCAAGTCTATGCCAAGAACTGTAAAAACCTGTATATTGTTTTTAAATTCCAGTGGCCTCAGATTATTATTATTATTCTTTATTCGACACAAGTAGCCTAACATTTCAAGCACAAATACTATACAAAAGTACTGAGTCAGTGCACAGCATAAGAATCCTTTTGAGTGAAGAATGCATAAAAAAGGTCCTTTTGGTCGCATTCCATGTTATGCCCCATTCTTTCCCAATTTGGGAACGCCATCATAAGTTAATGTTTTTAAATTGTACCAACTGGTGATGTCAGCGCTTGCCTAAGTGCATGTATATGCATACTGCTAGCAATTCATAGGTTGTACTCCTCAATAACACTGCAAATATACTATACAATAACAGGCCATGACCTATCACAACATACCGTACTATGCAATAAAAGCTGTTAACATATTGTAAAACAAACCATACCATACTGTGCAACAACAGGCCATACTATACAATACAGCGACCTCCATATCATACCGTATTCTACAATAACAGGCCGTACTATACATTAACAGCCCCATAACATGCTTCAAAATGAAAGGCCACACCGTACAGTGGCAGGCTGTATGTACCATATCGTACCATCCAATCAAATCCCACTCACCTCTTTACCTCTTCTCACCCCTGAACCTCAAGTCCAACTCGCCTACCTTTACCCATACCCTCCCCTAAAACCTTTAGACACCATCACCTCCATTTACCTCTACCCATCCGAGCCCTCAAGCCCACCTCCCCTCCATTTACCTCCTGGACTTAAGCTCAGGGCATATGGGGGTTCAAGATGGCATCAAAGGTACACCCTCCGCGGCACTATGGCGGCCAGGTGCAGGGTGCTGGTTTGTCGTCGGGTGCCCTGTTGCGTTCAGTGGGGGAGTCTTTGGTTTGCAAACACTGCAGACTTGGGGATGACGGTCTTCTGGGAGCGACCGCCACTTGGAGCGGTAAGTTGGGATGCTGGGGGTTGGCTAGACACTGTTGGTTGGGCCACCCACGGCCGTGGGGTGTCGGGTGCAGGGGTGTCTTTCAGGGTCGGATCTTCTTACTATCTCCTTGTCGCGGTTGGGGGGGCCTTCCGGATTCAGGGTGCAGGCGTCGACTGGAGGCAGGCCAGGGATTACTGGATCTCGGGTCTGGATCGATGGGGAGACCTCCTCGTGGTGTTGGGCCACTCGAACATGGGCAAGATTTTGCCGGAGCTGCAGTCTGTGGCTGAACAAATCTGGTGTTCACGGGAGACCGTCTTTTCCTTGGAAGGCAGGGCACGGCCTCGGGGTTCTTGAGGTTTTCTGGCTGCAGGACACACCGGAGTTTCGCTTCTGCAGGTTCGAGATGGGGACAGGCCGGTAGGGCTGGGTCCAAGCCAGTGGGCATCCTCCCCTTCTTAGCTTCGCACGGCTGTTCGTCCTTTTTTTTTCTTGGTCGTTGCTTGTTTGAGGAGGCAAGGTTCAGGGGTGCCCCTAAATACAAGATTTAGGTGCGTTGCAGGTAAGTAAAAGGTTGGGACGAAGGGGTCCCTTCCTTGGGGTGGGTACACCCCCCTATTATGCCACCCTCCAGTGGGAGGGGGGCATATGCCTCACGCTGGTTGGCTGTATTCCTCCCCCCCCCCCCCCTGCCCCCCTCACCCCCTTCCCCTGCAGGGTGGCGGGGACTGAGTTGTGCTTCACCTCCCTTCCTCACTTTGTTTTCCCGCCGGTTGTCCCGCCCAGAGTGGGGGTCAGAACCGGTGGAGACCAGTTGCTAGGGGCAGCAAAAGACCTGGGGAAGCTCACAAAGGTGGCAAGCCTTTGAAGCCTCCCCTTTGTGGACCCTGCCCATCCTGGTGGAGGAGGCTTGGCACCTCGTCCCAGGATGTGCATCGTTTCAGGCCCCCGATGGCAGCAGGCTCTCGACCCAGGGGTCCATTAAACATGTCTGGTGGTGGCAGCTGGGAGGCAGCCACCCAGCCTGGACACTAGTGTTAGGTCATTTTCCAGGGGTCATCTCTAAGATGCCCTCTGTGCATTTTTCATTAAATCCCACACCGGCATCCGTGTGGGTTTAATGTGCTGAGAAGTTTGACACCAAACGTCTCTGTTTTCAGTAAAGCCATTATGGTACTGTTGAGTTTGTAATGACAAACTCCCAGCACCATATACTCTTAATGGCATTACTGCACTTACAATGTCGAAGAATTGGCTTTAAACTTGATAGACAAAACAGGGCACTCACAGGAAACGACCTGTGGGACCCAGAGAGTTGAAAGGTCTCTTCAACTGTTGAAGAGGGTGGGGGGGGATCACATCTCCCTTTTAAGCTCAAAACTACACAAGAGTATCCCTCCTAAGGTTGCGGGGAAAGTAGTGTATACTACACAAGGCATGGGTAGGTGGGCTATCTGGTACACCCATGCTGGCTCCGCATGAATGGTGCGTGGAAGGAATAAATCCTTTTTATATATAACCCTCGCACACATACTAATGGTGTAATGCTTAATCATCGGGCTCACCCTGACTCTTAAAGGTCGGGGTGGGCTCGACCATATTTTAGGGAGTACCTAAGGCTCGAGGGTGACCAGGGGGCTTCTCCTAGGTATCTCTTTATTAGTGGATATGGTGATTATAAGATAATGGGTAATGTGGACTATTCTGGTCCTGAGACCTTATGTTTTGTTGACCGACCTGTTTCTGCCCTACTCTTAAGGTCTAACAAGGTCCAGGGCTTTCATCAGGGTATCAAATAAACACCTCTCTGGTGAATAAAATGCAGAACAATGTCATGCACTTAAATATGTGGGCATTGTTAATACTTGCCCATCGGTATTTCAGTTTCTGTTGTAACACCCGTCAAATATCCATGGCACTCATTATATGGAGTTTTTTTTATCTATATCGTTGACAGGTGATTGTATAAACCACATATGTGAGAAAGATGGTGCATGCATATCCCACTGCATGCGTGTGCACTACACCAACTCAGACTGGAGGCAAGTGCATTCGTTCCCCGTGCGCCTTCGTTGCTAATATTATGGAGTGCCTGATTATTCTCCATTAGCAGCGATTGAATCGCCTACATTGCTCGTGTGGATACATCTTATGGCGGTATAGTAGCTGCCCTTATGTGATTGTTCACTATTTTCAACCTTGTAAATCAGGCGTATTTCACGACATAAAACATATGCTTAGAACCACACATATTTATAAAATAGTATCCTCCAGTTTTTATACAAATGCATAGTTTTGTTTTGTGTACTGATACCCACCCACAACTGATGGGTGGCAAATATCTCAGGAGTGTGGGGGGGGGGGTGCCCTTTAGTCACACACTATATGGAATTGGTGAGATAAAACAGAGGGGGGGGAGAAAAAAGGAGTCAGCGATCGAAAGATTGTTAAAGCGCCCCTGTTCGAATCACAGGGGCCTTCCTACTCCAACCGGCGGCCTAACGTCTCGTCACGTAGTCAAAGGATTTCCCCGGCCATTCGCCTAAATTCGCTCTCGTCCTCCCGGCTTAGGTGCAGATGTGCCTGGAGGACGCCAACATTTATGTGCTCCTTCCTCATGGGCGCGGGTGACTTCCGCGTCATGTTGTCTGGGTGCATCGGCTAGCATGCACGTCCGAGGACGGACAGACCCTTTGAATCATGGGTACTGTAGTCGTTACGCTTCTTTGTTCGCCATTCATTAAGCACAATAATCATATAATCAGATTGAACATAAACTATTAAAATATCCACGTACAAAAAGCAACTGTCGGGTGTGTATTATCCTTGTTGTGTCAATTTATGGAAAAGGACTATGGTTGTGTTTACCTTAACCATAGAGCGTTTTTAAAGCGAATGCAAGCCAATACTTTAAAAAAGACGTTTTTTACTAATATATGTATAAAGCACTCAACGTAACCAGAAGGTATGAAAGTATTATATAAAAAGTGTGTAATCTGCAGGTTCAAGCCCTAGACCTGTGCTGCATTTCACTTAGTGAGCTCTCATGTTAGTGCAGTCATCATGTAAACGTTTACTGTGGGCCGCTGAAAAAGCGTGTCCTCCAGTAAAGGGAGGACATATTGGTATATATTTGATAAAAAAGCGGCTGTTGGGATTGGTTGTTGTTTTTGCTCTAATTGTTAATTGGTAAGGATGTGTTCAGACTATACTTATTATACAGAGCTCAACGTAGGTGGTCTATCAGTATCTCAGCTGGCCCCATGGGATTTTATCATTCAAATCAGTTTTGTGAGTCCCTAGTTTATACACCCAGCGTTGTTCCTTTGTTAGTAGTCTTTTCGCCAGTGCCCTATTGTTATCCATTTTCTCTATTCTGGTCCATTTAAGGTTCATATCGTTGTGTCCTTTTTCCATAAAGTGTGTGGTCAGTTTGATAGCACCTCTTACACCTGATGCTCCTATGTTCATTAATCCTGATCTTTATTTTCCTTGTCGTCCTCCCAATCTAACACAAGTTGCAAGGGCATGTGATAGTGTATATAACATGGCAGCTATTTCAGTTATTGTGATGTCTTTGCTCCCAAGGAGTGGGAAGATCAAGATCAATAAATTTGATTTGTCGTAAATGCACATGCTACATGATCCACAAGGGAAATGTCCTTTGATATGGGGTTGGTTCCACAGGGTTACTGCTTGTTCATTATGAGGTTTACCCACAGTGCTATGTACCAACATATCACTAATACTCCTATTCTTTCGAAAAGAGAACAAGGGAGACTTGAACTTGAGTTTGTTTGATGTTAGTATTCTCCAATTTTTTGGCATGATTTTTTGATTGTGTTGGAATGTGTGTTTGTATGTCGTTACACATACAAGGGCATCTGATTCAGGTTTGACAGTGGTTTCAAGTAATGCTGCTTGTGGAGTGTTCCGTGCCCTTTTCTGTGCTTGTTCGACCACTCTACGTGGGTATTCTTTCTCCTTTAGTTTGATGGCAAGTTCTGCTGATTCATTTTGGAAATCGTGTAATTCAGAGCAATTTCGCTGGATTCTTAGGATTTGTCCTATTGGGAGGTTCTCTCTTCGTGACCGTGGGTGGGTGCTATTAAAGGGCAGCAGACTGTTCCGGTCAGTAGGCTTGGTGTAGAGAGTACTTGTCAGTTTTCCATCCTTTGCTAGGATTGTTACATCCAGAAAGGACCTTTTTTCTTTGTTACTGGTCATAGTAAACCATAGGAAGGGGTTATGTTAGTCCAGCCATGCTTTAAAGGCTTGCATGATGTCATTATTCCTGTGCCATATTATCAGTATATCATCGATATACCTGCGCCACAGGCGAATCTCTGTTTGGTGTGGGGGGGGGATTGTTCCAGATGTGTTCCTCTTCAAACCAGGTCATGTAGAGACAGGCTTGTTATGTATTTTTGTACGCGTTGTCCTTTCTATGTGTTTTAATGGCTATTTTTAACTGAATAAAGTTGAAGTGACTGACATTAGTGATCAGTAAAAAAAACGAACTGAAATACTATCCAAACATGAGATTAGTGATTGTCTATATAACATATTATTTTAAACCATCTACGTTTTTTCCTTCGGCCTCCTTAACAAGTCTTTGAATTACATGTTGCACTAGTGAGAAATCTTCCACACTAATCATTAGTACTTTCAGAAAGACTACAGAGTTTTTGGGCGTGAGGGCAACAAACATGAATATAAGGTAGTCACTGCTGGAATAAATGACCACCCTCACTCCCACCATTCCAGATGATCACTATTTTGTATTGCAGCCAGAAAAGTCTCTGGAAGATCTGTGCTTTTCAAGTGTTGATATTATTCATAAATCCAGATGTCATGTGCCCTTCGTTTTCTGGGAAGCCTTTTGGGGTTAATGTACACATGTTATGCTATTTTTCAATGCAAAATGGCTGTGAGAGGTAAGCCATATTTCACTTCCTTTCTTTGGATACTGAAAGCAGAGTGAACTTAAACATGCCTAACAAAGAGAACTGGTATTTTAGAAACTTTCCCAGGTTGTAACTGGGGAAATGTCAATAGTCACTGTAAATCTACGAAACATTCCATCATAAGGTAAGGTAATGCTATATTGTACATGGTTATTTAAAACCTTTACAATATAAAAAAAGGATTCAATTAATAAAACAGGTCAAGTAAAAAGCATACTCGGGTAGCAGCCTCAGAGTTAAAATAAAGTATGAGTACAGTTAGACAGCCTATTTTACAGAGTAAGATGTGCAGTAAGTTGGTCCTTGTTAGCAGCAGAGTGGTAATCTGGTAAAGTGCCAGTGCAATAAGAGCATTTATGAGTTGCGAAAGTGCCAATACAGTAAGAACATATTTGCGTTAAAACAGGTGATTAGTCAAGTTGACAGTTCGGGATATCCCTTTGATGTGGTTAGTGTTATTCAGTATAGTCCAAGACGCTGATTGATTTCAGCACTCTGTTACACTAAGTGAAAATCAAGGTTTAGATGATGGTGACATGAGATTTGGATAAAATTCGGGGGCCTTGATTATGGCCCATCTGATTGAATTGGTCCAGAAGAAGCAGCATGTTATTCATCCTTACCAAATGTCTGGAGCTGTGCTAATGCTGTATAAAGCAATCATTGGTTGGAGCTGGCTAGAGCTTAGTGCAAACACGCTTAGAATCTCGATACTCAAGGGGCTGATGTGATTAAGTGCGGTGCGGTGTTCCTGGACATTCTCAGCAGATCGTTTGATGGAATCTGCATAGCCCATCTGTTGGGCCCCTGCCCGCTGGCATCATAAGTGGGCTGCTAGTTTGTTCCACTTTCTCGGTAAGGGTACTACTGTTGTCTTTCCTGATGGTTAAAGCAGTAAACGTTGGTGCCTGTTAGTTTCCCTGCCAGGGTCACATTTCTCATAAAGTTGGATTGTGGTCGCTAGGGAGCAATTGACGCACCTCGTGCCGACATTGTGCCACCTGTTTCTTTGTTAGCTCAAGCTGGTGCTTTCTCTTTGAGGATTAGAGTGAATTATTCCTCTCATCCTTCGCGTTGCTACTAGATTTTTGGCTATCTTTCAGGATTTTAAAGCCGATTCCCACAGCTTCAAGGAATTTTACCATTCGGCAGCTCAGTTGGATGTCATCACCTTAGAAGCAAGCCAGCACCACTTGCCTGCAGGTCTGTATCCTGCGGTTATTAAGAAGCGGTCTCAAGAGTGAGCGGCGTTCTTGTATAAATTCGCTGCAAATGGCGATGAGATGTACCGTGTTTTCTTTTTCGTTCCCGCAAAGACGGCGTTTTGTTGGTAGCTGGGGGTGTAACCATGGGGTAGGTGGTTCGCGGACGGCAATAACCCTAGGCGAAATTTCAGGAACTTCTCTTTTGTGTTTTTTGGAAAAGCGCGTCTCTAGGTATACTTGGGATGAGGGGTTGATATAAGATTGAACTGTAAGCCAGCCATGAGCACGCTCTATCAAGGCGGCTTTGTCCTGCAACAATGATTCTTTTCGGACTATGTTGTTGACCACCTTTTTAAAACCTGCTGGAGAGCCTGGGAGTTCTCATAGTTGCCGTAAACCAAGCTGGTTAATTGCGGCCTCCAAGTAAAGTTTTGCGGGGCAAGTTTCTTTGTCTTGAAGTTCCTTCCACAGGAGAGCATTTAGTGTTTTCGGATCTCCCCTGCTTACTTTGTGCCAGCTTTTTATGTATGTTCCTTTGCGTGCCAGCTCTTCTTTTGGCAGCCCGAATTCTAGCCTCATCTGTGCGGGCGATGTGTACCTAGGAAGGCCAAAGATCATGCGTAGCGCCTTTGCTACTGTTCCATCTACTGAAGCAGCATCCCTCCCCCTAATAGCTTCACTGCCGTAAGTGATTCCATCATAAGAGAACTACATTTAGAGGTAATTAACTCCTGCTTGACTGGTGTTCATTCTCGTCGTTTACATGGGGTAACATAATTGGAGTATTGTAGACCTGTTCATAGTAGTTGTTTGCTCTTGTTCTCAAGAGTCAATATTTTATCTCTGCTGATAGGAGATCATTGAGGAGGTGGATGAAATGCTGAAGAACCTGGCAGGTGTAACCTCTGTGCACAGTCGCTTCTATGACCTTTCCAGCAAATACTACCAGACTATTGGCAACCACGCCTCGTACTACAAGGACGCCCTACGCTTCTTAGGTTGCATTGATGTTAAAGATCTTCCAGGTAAAGGTAACTATAGGGACAAGCAGTATAGTTTGTGATGCTGCGCAATTGAACAGTTTTTCTGCTGTAAAGTTTATTGTGGCTTTAGGAGGAAAAGTGCCCAGGACTATATGCTTCTCAGTAGTTATATATTTAACCCCTGCGTGCAGTGCTGCAATATGATCAAAAGAACATGGAAGCAAATTAGTTTTATAAGATACTATTGTGGTAACTTAAAGTCTTTGTCCGACTTGTGTGTTGCTACTATTGTAGTCGACATGGGTTTTACTAGTTCGTTTGCATTCTCAAAGCTATTTGAATGCCATTTGTATGTCTGAAATTGGTCTGCGGACTGTGAGTCCTGCAAATTTCTACAAGCGAACCTAGTTTGCCTCTGGGAAATCACAGGACTTAATCAAGGTCCTGATACAAATTTCAGACCTACAGTTTGCAGCATAAACTGCCTTGATAAACAAAATGAACCAGTGATGCATGTTTTGGCTAGAATTGTAGTTATCAAGGAAGTGCCACTTCAAAATAGAATATTGTGATTCTTCTCTTTTGTATAAAGGCTAGTCTAGAAATTGTAATATTTACTTTTTCTTTATTATCATAATGCTTCCCTTATGAAACCTCGGTGCAGATCTCGCTCGTCTTACCCGTTTACCATATGTTTTTTTCCTCTAAAACATTTCTTCTTTCACATACTACAGCACCAATATACCTTGACACTGCAGGATCCTTCCTTGCACATATTAGAGAAAACAGTGGGCACTGGATGGGAAATGAGGGCTATTTGGACGAACCGGAGGTGGGCAGATATAGAGGGAGTTTAGAGGTGGTTGTTGGGATTGGAGGTTGCTGCCTTGAGGTCCTTATAATACCATGTGCTTCTCCATGCAGTTTCTGAGCAGCAGGAGAGAGCGTTCACCCTTGGCCTTGCTGGTCTTCTCGGGGAAGGAGTTTACAACTTTGGTGAATTGGTAAGACTACCTTGTATGACAAACCTGTGATGCTGTTTGCTGTTAAATCTCTCCAAGACAGGATCCCCAAACCCCATATGCTTTTGCTGAAAATGCCTTCTAATAAAACGCTTTGTTGCCAGTGAAGGGAAGAGTTGTACCTTATTTATTTTAATTATTTAAACAGTTTTTGTGTGCACTGTACAACAAAATTTCTTGTAGGTGCGCCTCTTGCCTCAATAACCTGTGATGAAATCCTTGGCAATACGACTATATAGGTTTTAGAGTATTACTAGTGGTCCTGTATCCTACCACAGTTCATCTCTCTGTGCTTGAATATCTGGTTGGAAGGTTATTTGACTGGTTTCTATCTCATGCCTCTGCTTTCTTTCTATCCCAATCTTTAGCTCATGCACCCTGTGTTGGAATCTCTCCGTACAACGGACAGGCAGTGGTTGATTGACACACTTTACGCCTTTAACAGTGGCAATGTCGAGAAATTCAGAGCCATGAAGACTGCCTGGGGTCAGCAGGTGAGTACGTGAAGAAGAGAGTGCAATCTGAATTGAGCATTAGAGCCCCTTTTATAGGGGCAGCAGGTAGCATGGTTGACCTTTGTGGGAGTTTAGCATAAAGGCTGTAGAGATGCAAGTGATTGTATCACAATATGTGATGATAATCCTGTGAGTGTTCTGGGGATCCGCTAGGCATTGTTGAATTACTAGAGTTTAGTTTTCTACCTGGTTAATCATTTTTTTGGTTGTTGCAGTGTTTCTTTCCCCATTTCTCTAATTTCCAGTCTGTGTTATTGGTTATCCATCCTTTGTCCATTCATAAATAACAGCACAAATGTGCAAGTTAAGGCATTTTTATCAGTGGCAGACTTTTTTGCTGCAAGTATAGAGAGGATTAGTCTGCCACATCATTTACTTTATGGTCTTTAACATGTGTGTAGATGTACTGAAAATGCCAGTATACCCTTGTGATATATCTACAGTTATAAAATGTCAGACTAAGGTGATACCAGCATGTACAACTCTTCGTGATTGTGGACCTTTTTAATTTTGTGTGCAGACGGCGCCTTGAGACCCTGGGGTGATTAGTCGCGCTTTACAAAAAACGTGATTGATTAAGAAGGCAAATCTTCTATTTGTTTTTGTGGGCTCTGATTAGTGTCAGAAGCCCACATTGTACAGTCGCATACTCTGACACGTTTCTGTCCCTCACAGGCCCCTCCTCCCCACTGTTAAAATTGAACTTATGTTACTCTATACTTGTTTTAAGGGGCTGTGGTTCCCCCTCCTTCAGCCATTGGCTTCCCTTGCTGAGAAACCGTCAACCACTGGCTTGAGACCTTGTTAGCCACATATAGAGGAATATTTTCGTCTCACAGTTTTTCTATTGACTGTTTGGGCATGCCCTTCTATTTCTGTTGGCATGCATAAGAGGCCATCGTACATCTATAATCACTCCGTAAATGATCTGATAGCGAACGCTGACAAAAGTATCTGAAAAATGGTTGGTAAGGAAGCAGGGACAGAAAGCATCCCAACATGCAGACTAACTCAAAAGAGTGTCAAAATCGGCTCTTGATTTTGGACATGGATGTGAAAGGGTTTTGAATGTCATCGGGTATGAGCTGCTTGCCAGCATGGTTTAAATCTTTTTTTTTTTTTTTTTTTTACATTTCTTTTTTTATTGATTTGGGTAGGTATGTGAATTTACATTAGCCACCACCTACATCCACTGGCTGGTGGGGAATCGTAACTAGTAGAGTTTTATAGAGAACAAAAGATATAGAACCGTAATGGGGAAAGAGGAAGAGTTAAGATGTCGGGGGGGTCCCCTGTCATAGGTGTTTGTTCTACTTGGGGCTGTTCTTTGGGTAGTAGGTTCACGTTAGAGAGCCAGAGTGCCCAGAGGTATCGTGTGCATGTAAGTTCCAGGAATTCTGTGGAGAGGAGGGCAATAGTGGGGCCCCACATTTTATCAAATCTGGGTAAAGTGCGGGATAGGCCAGCTGTGATCTTTTCCATGCCCACCAGCTCCCAGATCTTGTGTAGCCAGTCCAGCTTAGTTGGGACCTCTTCTGTTCCCCAGCGCGACAACAGTGTCTGCTTGCCTGCGCCCAGCGCTAGAGTGATTGCTTTCCCTCAGTCAGACTTGAGGATAAGTGAGAGGGTTAGGGAGACCGAGTAAGGTGAAGCTGGGAAGTCTTGGGATTTCAGTTTGATGTATGGTGTCAATATCTTGTAGGATTGTGTCCCAATATGCCTGTGTTTTCGGGCATAGCCAAAGGATGTGTGTGTGTGTGTGTGCCCTGTTGCCCACAGTTGCGCCAGCATCGGTCATTCCCGCCAGGTTTCCATTGTGCCGTTCTGACCGGGGTTTAATACCAATATTGCGCTATTTTTAAAAACATTTTCTTTCCTGCCGTGCTACAGGAGGAGGCCCTTGCTCTATGGAAAATGTCCTGCCATTCTTTTGGGGGAGAACTCGTACACCATCTGCGCTGCTCCCAGGATTTGCCGCTACCTTTGGGTTGGTTCAGGAATACGTATGTCTCATAGCAAGTGTTTGTACGAGGTGCGGGTTATGAACCATAATTTGATTTTGGTGAGGAGGCGACTAGTTTGAGGTTGTACCTGTGGTTGTGTCACCCAGTGACGTAATGCTAGGTATTTCCAGTAGGCTTCTTTGGGAATTCCAAAACCTGTCATAAGTTGGGGGAAACCCACAATCCCTTTTTCGTCAAAGAGGTTGCCTCGTCTTTTGCAGTTGGCCTCTTGCCAATTAAAGTAACTATTCTCTTCCAAAGCAGGGCATCAAGGGAGACAGCAGGGTGGAGAGGCCACAGGATTCCTATACTTTGTCCCAAGCACCCATGGTAGCCTGCAGTATTGGTGAGATACACACCCCCACCAGGCGACATCACTTAGGGAGTCAGGGTACTTTCCATATGTGCATGCCTGCAATTGCTCGGTCTATGAAGCACCAGTGTTTTGCCCGATTCCAGTTAGTACCATTCTGTCATATAACGCAGTTGCGCTGCCTGAAAATGTTTCTCCTGGCGTGGAACCCCAAGGCCACCGTCTGCTTGGTTCAGATACGTCTGGCATTTCGCCATGCAAGCTCTCTTTCCCTCCCATATAAAGCTTTCTATTAGGTGCTGCGTTTGGGATAACAGGCAGAGTGGAGGGATCAATGGAAGTGTTTGCAGCACATATAGGATGCGGGGAAGGAGGGTCATTTTAATGGCCGCTAACCTACCCAACCATGACATTTTGTGCTTTTTCCAGTTAAGAAGCTCCTGGCGGGTCCCTTCTAGGAGGGATGAGTAGTTTGCTTGGACCGTCTTCTCAATCGTGGGGAAAATCTGTAGTCCCAGGTATGGGACGCCCTTATGGGCCCAAGCAAATGGGAAGCGAGTGGTCAGTTGTTGCTGCTCAGCTACGGGTAGAGTGAGGCTGAGAGCCAGCGTCTTCTGGATGTTTGTCCTTGAAGCCCAAGACCATTCCGAATGCATCCATTTCTTCCATTGGGGAGGGGGGGGGGTGCAGGGGTTGCAGTGGCTGTGTGAGGAAGACCACTACATCATCTGTGTAGAGGGAAATTTTGTGTTCTCTCTCTCTCTCCCCCTTCTTATCCCGGTGACATTAAGGCAGTGTTGGATTCGTTCGCCAAACGGCTCCATATAGAGCGCGAAGAGTGAAGGTGAAAGGAGGCACCCATGGCGCGTACCATTGCGATCGCAACTGGCAAGGAAGCTAGCCTGTTTACCCTGATGCGGGCTTACAGATCGTTATATATGCAGTTTACCCAGCGTAAGTAGCGCTCGCCCACACCGGATCTCTGAAGGACTTAAGTATGACCAGTGTACCCGGTCTAATGCCTTCTCGGCATCGACCGGCAGGAGCACCGTATGTTATTGGAGGTGTTGGGTTTTATCCAACAGGTGACACAAGCTTCTGGATCCGTCACTTCAATTGCGTTCCGGTATAAAACCCAACTGGTCTGGCTCTACCAGGCCCTGCATATGAGGGGCGAGGTGGCCAGCCAGTATACTAGTAAAAATCTTTGGGTCCATATTTAACAAGCATTTGCAATGCAATAGGTCTCGCATTTACGAGGGTTTAAGCTTTTGGCATTGCAAATGACAAGGTTTTTGATTTTTCTGTTTTGATAATTAACACAAATAAAAGGCATTGTTATTTACAATGCCAATAGCTCAAACTCTTGTAAATGAGAGACCTATTTCATTTAAAGAAGTGGCCGCCATGGTCCCGGGCAGCTTGGAAAGTGAAAGCATGCATGGCGCGTTGAATGTTGCCCGCCTCTGGCCTAGATACCAAGGCTGGCCATGATCCTTGTGCAACATCCAACCATGCACTGCCCATGCCCTCGGTGACGGTGTCCTATCATCCACACGCTCGCGTGGCTGTACACCCCCCACCCGCAGCTCCTGGTTGACTTTTTCAGACAGAACAGACTGCGAAAGTTGAGCTTTCGAGTTTGGAGAACAGAGCAGAGCTGATGGTGATCTGAAAGGGGCCGGTATCCGCAGATCAGACTCCGAGCCAAGTCTGGCACCCCTGTCTGTCTGGAGTTTGGGGCAAGCTGTTGACAGACCCCGACGATGGCAGGGCACGCAGGACTGCGAACAACGGCACTACTGAGACGGGCGATGGCAGCAGGTTCATTGGTGGATGTACGGGGGTGGGGGAGCGGGGTGGTAGTCGATGAAACATGCAGAGGGGACACAGGGAGGCATGTGGGAAGGAGGTACACGGGTGTACAGTAGGAACTCAGGGCGGTATGCAGGGGGGACACAGGGAGATACGCATGTGTGAAGGGCAAATTACAGCCTAGGTTGCAGGAAGGAGGTATGCAGAATCACACGGGAAATTGCACAGTGGCCCCAACACAGTAGGGGGACGGAAGAAAGTTAGAAGGGTCACAGATGAGAGTATCTGGTCAGAGGCAGAGTTATGCATAGTCTCCATCGCAAGGGGTGCTAATAAGATATTTAGGGGTAAATGGGGAATATGCAAGTTGGTTATGGTGTGGGTGTGCTAAGGAGGTATGCAGGGGAGCAGAGTGGGATATACAGAGTAAGAATCTGGCTATGCGGGGTAAGGAACGGAGATTATACAGGGATAGAAGGGATCGGCAGGGAAAACAGGGAAATCCAGTGTGAAACAGGTGGTTGCAGAGGGTGAAGCACAGTGGAGACAGTCGGGGATATCCAAGTTGGCACAGAGGTGTGTGTGCAAGACCACGGGGATATGCAGGAAAGCCACACATCTGTTTAAGGAGGGTCCGAGCATGGGTCATACAGTGGTCAGGGATGTGCATGGGAATACTTTTAGGTGAATACAAGTGGCATACCAGAGTACAGTAGTGTGAAATGCAGGGTGCAAGTGAAATGGGGAGAGACGCACGCTGGTCACACAAGGGGCGTGCACTGTGGCACAAAGGTGTATGCAGGATTGCCACAGCAGAAAGTTCAGAATAGATACATGTGAGGTGTTTGGAGGATGGGCAAAGAGGGGCTATGCAAATGACTCGGAGAGGGTATGAATAGTAGGTACAAGAGAGCCATGTAGAGGAAACGGCAGGGTGTGCAAGTGGCATGTGCAGAACAGGGAAGGGTATGCACGGGTGGGTACTGGAAGAGCATGTAGAGTTGGCACAGGAGAGGCAAGCAGTGGTAACAGGAGTAGTCTATTTAGTGAACTCGGAACGGGTGTGCAGAACTGACAGAGGAGGGTATGCGGAACGAGCACAAGCTGGATATGCACGGGTTGGGGGTGTACAATGGAGGGTTACGACGGCGTGGAGGGACAGTGAACACCAGCCAACCTTACCGTGTTCATCCTGAGCTCCAGGGAGAAGGTGCCTGTGCTGTGGTCTGTGCACAGTGATGCTCTCGCCCCCTGAGCTCCCTGCACGGCACAGGCGCTCCGCCTGCCGCGGTCCTTTCCTGGAGGGCCTCGGAAGAGGTTGTCCAGCGAGAGAGGGGGCTGCCGTCCATTCACCGCAGTGCAGGCCCACTTCCCTCGCAGCCGGTGCTTACATGTGGATGAGCACGCTGAGCACTGACTGTAGTTTGAGCCTGAGGACTCCGGCACCGCTCGGCAGCCGGCCGGGCCGGGGAGGGGTGAGGAGGGGGGCGACTGAGGCTGCTCCGACGCTGACGTCACACTGCAGATGTGCAGGAGGGGGACCAAGGGCATGCTGCGCGCTTGCGCACAGCCCAGGTGAGGGGGCAGAGTGATTCAGACCGGGGTAGCGGAGTACACAGAAGCAGACAGATACTGATACTCTGAAGCACCTGGGGATGGACAAGGAACCAGAGAGAATAACTGGGGAGGGAAACCAAAGTCTGGCGCTGAAACGGATGTAGATATAGAGATCGAGAGATGCACAGACACGGGCACCGACACAGACGCACAGGACTGGACATGCATGGAATTAGGACTGCGATTTCAAGACCGATACCAGCACATAAACTCCGAGACTCGACTATTAAGTGAAACATCAAGATAAAGTCACCACGAAAGTTACAGCGAGACAGATCCACAAACACAGACACATGTAGAGACAGACAAAGCACGGACGCACATAGGTACAAAACAAACTCTGAAACGTCTTGAAATGAAAACAGATACCAAAAAACAATAATTGAAGCCCCCCGATCGAGTGAGATATGGAGATAAATGAGACCGGTAATTAGATATATAGTCTGAAAGCTAGTAGCAAGGGCACAGACACTTACTAAGCATCGATGCCAGGGTACAGAGAGTCGGAATCCCTTGTCCTCCCCTTGCACCGCTGAGCTCCGTGCCTGCTTCACAGCTGTTGTGAAGACTTCTTATCTGCTTGTTAAATAAACAAGCAGATAAGAAAAGTCTTTACGACAGACTTGAAGCAGGCGAGCCAGTCAGGGTGGGCCGAACAAAAAAGCCAAAAGGTGGCACCCCAGAAAGCTTATTCCCAATGGCAGGCAACCGTTTACCATAAACGGTGACGCAAGCCAATGGGAATAAGGGGCGGGATTTCAAGCCCTTTTCAGAAAATCCTTATCTGCAATAAATTTGCGCAGTAAAGCTAGGCGAGACCTAAAAAGGAGATTGAACGGTAGGACGCACATCGTGTGGGTCTTTACCAAGCTTAATTAACTCTACGACTTCGGCCATAGACATGGTGGGGGATAGAGTACCCGTTTCACTGAAAGAGTTAGAGGCGCACGAGAAACGGGACAAGATCCGAGGCAAAGACCTTGTAGATGTCTAGTAAGTTGCAGCTGTTGTTGTCAAACTAGTACAGCAGTGGTACAGGATAAGGCACATCCTGAGATTGTGACGCTTGAGATCAAATGTCCATTGATTATGACTCAAGGGTGCTGGAGAATTAAATGTTTGGGATTTATTAGGGTGAGTGAAGTGTAATGTCTCCTTGATCTGAATGGGACTGTTGTGCCGAGACAGTACTTGTGTTTTGGACTGGCTTCAACACTTTTTTTTCTCTCATGTGCTGCTTCTCCTACACCTTTGCTGAGCTCCCTGGTGTGCACTGTTACCAGCAAGACCGCTATTGGCCATTGATTTGCCTGGGTCTGACTTTGTGTCTTTGGCACATCACATGCTCTCACCTGTTTTAATCCCAGAGCCTGAAGTGCATCCCAGTCCACATGTAGTCCGTCACCATCAATTACAGTTAGCTAGTTTTAGACCTAGGTTTGTCTTTCTAAATTGAACTTACACCCTAAATGTAGTGCATTTATTTACAGAGGATTTTATATTGTATCTTACAGCCGGACCTTGCCGCAAATGAAAGTCTACTTCTGAAAAAGATTCAGCTTCTGTGTTTGATGGAGGTGAGCCTAATGTGGGGGTAGATCAGAATTGTTTAGCTATCATGAATTAATGGAGACTAATGTAAGCGGCTGGACTGAGAAGATAGTAAGCTGGAACCATAGGTGTGGGGCACTAAAGCCTATGTCATGATCAAAAAGGATTCTCGAAAGATAAAAGGAGAGCAAATAATCAAGAGCCTATGAATGCTATCAGGAGTATAATGCCAGAATCTTTCAAACGGAGATCCTTAGATTTACATGAGACTACTGCAAAAGATAAGCCCTTGAGGATAAAAGTTTTGTCCTAGGTGCAGTTGTGTGTGGATTCCCTGTGTCATGTGCTGCCTGTGCCACACTTAGTTTGAGTATTTTCTGACCACATTCTTTCATTTGATATTCATTGTGTGTTTAAGGTAGGGGGAACGTAATTTGACTTGATTCTCCATGTCTTGCCATTCTGTAGATGACCTTTACTCGGCCCGCAAACCACCGCCAGCTGACCTTTGAGGAAATTGCCAAGAGTTCACAGGTGGCAGTTAATGATGTAAGTTTTAATCTTTTGGTGATGGGGAATGGTAACGTTCCTTTAAGTATGGACTCCAATAATCCTGACAGCTAGTGGAAGTTGGGGTTCCAGAAAATATTTTTGTCTCATTAACGTGTTTGCCGCTCTCAAAACCTGTTGTGAAAAACATTGATTTGTAATTCTGCCTTCTCTTGCTGTGAATGGCTTCCTGCAGGTTGTTTCTATCACTAACCCTGCCATTTCTTGCTTTTGGTCACATAATCCCTGTCCGTTTATAATCCGCTTCTCCATCATTGCACGAGATTCCTACTGGTGGCACTTGTCCTTCATTTATCTTATTCTTGTTTGCTGTTTGTAATATATTGGCAGTAATCCAGTACTACTTATTCCTGGCACCTCTGTCAGTGGGTGGGTATGGTGGATTTTCTGGGAAAATACCCTTATGGAACCCACAAACTTTAGCGCACCTTTAGAAACATCAATGTATTGATCAGTTCACTAGTGTTAAAGAACTTCACACAAAACCAAAATGCAAACGCAGGAGGATTTATAGGCTATACAGTGTCACTACAGTGTCAGTGCAGTTACACATTCATTAAAAGGATACCCGATTAACACAAATAATAAAGTCAATTTAAAAAAATACTGTTAGTATTAAAGTCTTTTTATCACCTTATGACAAAGTTGTACTATTTGAGCACTTGACCTGAAGTTAGTTTTCTCAAAATATATTTTTGAGCATTCGGGGTCCGCTCACAACCTAAGTTTGAAAAATCTGGCAACTCAACTGTCTGGTTCCTGAAGTTAACCATAGCGTTAACATATGTGTTATCTCCTTACCCATGCCTTTATAGCCTTAAGAACTGCTACCAAGGGGAGAATTGCTCAAGGTTAGGTGATTTATTCTGATAAGTAATACCTGGTCTGTAAAGCCGATCCTGATCCTTTGTGACTGTACGCGGTGAGCCGATCATTCAGGAGACCCCGCTTTATCTATTATGGAAAGTGTTATGGATAGCAACAGGTTTTCCTTGACTTGAACCTGGACATCTGCCTTAAACTTCACGGTGACATTGTTTTCTCTGCCACTTATTCATTCGCTGCCTTGATACATTTCCTGCTCTGGCATCACTTTGATTGATCTCCTAGTCCTGATGATGGCCCTTAAATAGTATAATGGATTGAAACACCGTTGACAGCCTTAGCAATGAGGACATTGAATTGATGAACTGCTTGCCTCTTACTATATACTTGAGGTTAATAATAATACATTTTTATTGTCAATTAATAACAATCATTACAATCAAAGAATATATAAAATGCATTGAATTGGTTAAAATAATAGAATTATAAATACATAATCGAGCAATTGTATTTTCTTCATTCATCAAATGCAGGACAGTATATTACTAGTGTTATGGTAATTTGGGGATAGCATAACCTGCCAAATCATTGGTGTCACAACAGTCCATCACTAGAAGGGCATTTCATTCTACAATTTACATACCATATTTCCTTCTGTATTAAGACAACGCTTCTTTATGTACTAGTAAAAATCTTCCATAAAACTATCATTACTACATTACTTTATAAATTTCCTATGTTAAAGTCCCATCATGCATTTAATTCAGAAAGTACAGGTTTTACTTGAATCATCTTACTATATTATTGTGTAAAATTAAAATGGAATTAAAATTATGGATCACAAGTCAAAATACACCAAGTAGAACAAATGGTTATTGGAGAAAGTTATTACAGGTTACAATAATGTAATAAAATAATGTTTCCATTCTTGAGCTATCATAACATCCTCAACATCGATTTTTAAGGAATTGCAATTAACAATCTCACCATGCTCAGGTCACACAGCACCGTTGGAAAAATAAAATAACAGTGAAAACAGATTACTGGTCATTACAGACTACCCTTTATTTCTGGAGGGCACTTATAATTTATCTTTATTTCTACTATTAGTATGAACTTTACAAATTGAGTTGTTAAATGGGCGGAATTCCGAGAAAGGCAAGTTATAATTGCTTGGTGACATTTTCTCACTCTGTTGTCTGTGAGGATAGATTTAAACAGTGATTTCTTCTCCTGAAGCATTCGGAGACAAATGCATACAATATGCAACAATTATTCATTATAAAAGCCGCATAGTCTACAACTATTTGTTGACCAATTTTGTATCCATATCGGAGTTCCTTCCTTTGTGGGATATCGACCGAATCGTAACAAAAGAAATGTATTCATTAAAAGGGTTTTAAATAGGAAATAAGATATGGTTGTGGTTCCATTTTATTAAACAAATTAATTACAGACCAGGCATGCCTTTTTTTGCAAACTTCTCCTTATCCAATATGGTCAATAAGAAGATTGCCGATTGATTTATCTATCTAAACAGCTTTATTTCTGAACATATGTTCAAAGTGCTGAACTTGAAGTTGTACCTTGTATAATACCATTGTATTGTTCCATTGCTTTAATCTGCACACTCCTGTACAAGTTTTGGCATCGTACATCGTGTGATCACTGGAGCATGGAACACTTTTTTATTTTTGTGTTGATACATTTGTGCTTTAATCAGTTTTACATGTTTTATAACATTTTTTATGGTCTAGGTTGTTGATTGAGATATGAAATTATTGTTGCTTCCGCCAGTAACCACTGTTCCATTTATCTGCCCCTGGATCCGGGTGATTATTGGCCTGCTCCTGTGGTATTACACTACTTAAAGGGACTCCGCATTTAGATTTCTTATATTTACATATAAAAGATAAAAGGCATACATAATAGTACAGAAATTTCTTTTACGGTTAATGAAGTGGAGTTTAAGTGACATTCTGTTATTGGTCCAAATGCCTATATAATTATAGGATGGCACCACCTGAGCTTTTTCCCACCAGTCAGCAACACTGGCACTATTTCCCTACAGACATTATTACCTTCATTTTTGATAAATTAATATGAAGACTGGTCTGTGAGCTATGTGCCTCTAAGATGTTTAGTGACCTGAAGCCCTTTCTGTGCATGAGTATCGTCCAAGTACAGCACAGTCTGTATGGGACTATATACTTTGGCTAGAAAGACTTGAGCTGCTCCAGTATTGACCATGTACAGTTTAAAAAACAAGTATGCCAGCACCAATCCCTGTTTAGAGCCCTATTTTTTTTAAATTTTTTTAACAGATCAGAGCTATTACCCTCCTAAAATTACACCTGTGTTTCAAAGTACACGGCACTGAGTGGAGTAGTTGAAATACCAATGTCTTCAATTTCTGTCTAATAGCTGACACTATGCACTGTCAAATGCCATGCAGAAGAAAATGCTGTAAAGCACACACATGAAGGCTAGACTTTTAGAATTTATCACTTTGTCAGGTAACCAGTTTAGTTTTAGTCTGAAAATCTCCTGAGTCCGTTTTCCTGTGACTCGCAGAAACTGGTTTTGCAAAGAATTTTTGTGAACAGTTGACTTTTTGTTTTAATTTTGAGGATTAGTAGGTAGGTGGGGGGCCTTGGGGTGGGGGGGGAGGGGGGGAGGGGGGAGAGGGGAGGTGCCTGAATTGTTACCCAGTTGTGAACGAAGGGTGCACAGTAACTTTTTTACTGGCGTCAGTGGTAAGCTGCACCCTGGAAAGTCTAGTAGTAGATTAAAACAAACTGTCTCATGGGGGAGCACAGTCTGTCCATGTGCAGGACTTGAGACATTCTTTGCCGAGCTATACTTTGTTGGTTCCTGTGAGTAATTTCCCCATAGATATTGTGTGTGTGTGTGTGTGTGTGTGTGTGTGTGTGTGTGTGTGTGTGTGTGTGTGTGTGTGTGTGTGTGTGTGTGTGTGTGTGTGTGTGTGTGTGTGTGTGTGTGTGTGTGTGTGTGTGTGTGTGTGTGTGTGTGTGTGTGTGTGTGTGTGTGTGTGTGTGTGTGTGTGTGTGTGTGTGTGTGTGTGTGTGTGTGTGTGTGTGTGTGTGTGTGTGTGTGTGTGTGTGTGTGTCTCTGTGACTGTGACTGTGACTGTGACTGTGACTGTGACTGTGACTGTGACTGTGACTGTGACTGTGACTGTGACTGTGACTGTGTGTGTGTGTGTGACTGTGTGTGTGTGTGACTGTGACTGTGTGTGTGTGTGACTGTGACTGTGTGTGTGTGTGACTGTGACTGTGTGTGTGTGTGACTGTGACTGTGTGTGTGTGTGACTGTGTGTGTGTGTGTGTGTGACTGTGTGTGACTGTGTGTGACTGTGTGTGACTGTGTGTGTGTGTGACTGTGTGTGTGTGTGACTGTGTGTGTGTGTGACTGTGTGTGTGTGTGACTGTGTGTGACTGTGTGTGTGTGTGACTGTGTGTGACTGTGTGTGACTGTGTGTGTGTGTGACTGTGTGTGACTGTGAGTGACTGTGTGTGACTGTGTGTGACAGTGACTGTGTGTGACTGTGTGTGACAGTGACTGTGTGTGACTGTGTGTGACAGTGACTGTGTGTGACTGTGTGTGACAGTGACTGTGTGTGACTGTGTGTGACAGTGACTGTGTGTGACTGTGTGTGACAGTGACTGTGTGTGACTGTGTGTGACAGTGACTGTGTGTGACTGTGTGTGACAGTGACTGTGTGTGACTGTGTGTGACTGTGACTGTGTGTGACTGTGTGTGACTGTGACTGTGTGTGACTGTGTGTGACTGTGTGTGACTGTGACTGTGTGTGACTGTGACTGTGTGTGACTGTGTGTGACAGTGACTGTGACTGTGTGTGACTGTGTGTGACAGTGACTGTGACTGTGTGTGACTGTGTGTGACAGTGACTGTGACTGTGTGTGACTGTGTGTGACTGTGTGTGACTGTGTGTGACTGTGTGTGACTGTGTGTGACTGTGACTGTGTGTGACTGTGTGTGACTGTGACTGTGTGTGACTGTGTGTGACTGTGTGTGACTGTGACTGTGTGTGACAGTGACAGTGACAAAAGTAAAACAAAAAACTAATAAACTGATTTTGGAGGGCTGAAAGCTCCTAAAGGCTCAATATCCCATCATGCCCAGCAGGTTGCAGTTACCTCAGTTTTTCTTTTTTCTGGCTCCTGATGACAGGATCTTGGAGCACTGAGCTCAGCCTTTTTAGCTATTTTCCTTTCAAATTTTTTCAGGTGTTTTTATAAAAACAGCTTTTCAACGGCTTTATCTCAATAGTGTTTTTCTGTCATGTGACAAAAAATATTTCACTTTCTTCGCAATAAATGTCATTTTTATTTGCAGAGTGTCCTGCTTTTGGAAGAAAAAGACAAAATTAGATCTCCATGATTTGTGTGTACTTTGCATTCCTGATACTCTCCTACACTCTGTCAGATTTACTCTCGCACTAAATTTCACCCTTCCACCAATACGCAGATCCAGCAGTTGTCGGCTTCTACCTTGCTCCTCGCTTGTACTTCCTCGTTCCAGAGAGATGCAATTTCTTCAGGACACTCTAAAGGTCCAGCATAAAATGTGTCTACATGGTAAGGAGGAGCTGCGCAGACAGCATGAGATTGAATGAGGAGAAGGTCAGTCCTCGACCAGTGCTCTACACCCACTCTGAGGGGGTAGATCCATGAGCGGTAGATTCAAAAACAGGTATCCCCATGAAAAAAAGACTACACTTCTGATCAGTGTCGAGACAAGGCACTGTGCCTTTGATGACTGGGTCGAAGAGAAGAAGACGTTGATATCGATAAACAACATGATCTGATGAACATTGTTGTCGAGACATACTGGTGTTTATTTTTTCAATACACAAATCTGCAGACTGGGTAAGGCAGATGAAGGCAAGAGGTTGCCCGCTATATCATACTCTGGATTCTCTACAGCGTATTTGCCTTCATTTCTCTGTGGTCATACCGGACTCTGCAGCTCCTGCTGCTCAGCCTTCTGGAAATTTCACCTCCAACACCTAGTTTCTCCAGTGCTCTCACCACCTCCTCTTCCTGCTATGCCTCCTCCTTAGTTAGTGCCTTTGGGATCTTGCCCTCCATCAAGATACCTGTGGCAGCAAGAAGATAAGTCTCCTCCGTCTCGATCCATTCATTATTACAGATGAAGATCGAAATCAAAACATCATTCTCAAGATACTTTTCCTCTTTTAAACCTTCTTCTAGGCATAAACATTGGCATAGAACATATTCCTACAACTCTTGATGCTCAACCACATGGTATTCGCCTCCCTTGACTTGTTCTCCACAAGCCAGGATCTTCCCAGTTGATAGCAACCCTTTTCGGGAGGTGGTCATCTGAAGAGCTAACAAAAGTGATTTTCCTGTGCCGGCTCCCACAGTGACCATGTCTGTGATTTTTTAGGTCGAGGACTACCGGTCTGCCGAAGGCAGAACCGGAAGTCGGGAGATTTAATGATTTCTAGAGTGGCTATTTAGCCCGCCTCTCTTTTAGCTTCTCCTCCATTGGCTGGCTTCCTCAACGGAGGCCAGCCATTGGAGGAGAGAGCCGTCCCTCCAAATAGGCTCCGTCTTTTTCAGATTCGGGGGCGTGTTTTTTGCTGTTCTTTCCACTTTTTAGCCACGCCCTCTTTAGAACAGCAGGAACACGCCCCCGAATCCGAAAAAGTTTTGGATCTTCCATCCGCCATTTTTCAGGTATCGTCTCGTCTGGCCGTGAGGATCTTCTTGCTGTTGTGCACGAGTAAGGTAAGCCATCTGCGCAGATCAGAGGCTGCTGTCCGCAATCCGATGCCATTCGCACACCGCCACCGACAAAATCTCAATTGCTGGTGTGCTACACGAGGTCAGTGATCCCCATGCAGTTTTATTACATCGGACCACCTTTCCAGCGATGGTCCGCTTTACAGTGATGCCGCGATTTACCCCGCCTGAACATCTCTAGGGACGCTGCACCTGGACAACGCATGGCTCTCGGTCCTGGGGATTGTGAAAATGTAGGTTTAAATTCACTTGTTGAATACTCCCTGCCTGCTGTGCCACACGCGACCCTGGGTTTACTAATAAAGCTTACAACGTTATGTATGTGACACACTTTCAAACTCCGGATAAGCTCTGACATTGACCGTCGGACTGCCGACCAGGTTCCCTTCATTGTATAGTGGTGAGCATCAGGCTACTTGGATACAACCTCCCTGGGGTCTGGTGCACGCTATGCCTACCGTCTAGGCGGCACTGTCGGGAATGCATGAAACCCGATAGAAATAAACAGTCACAAAGCACTTCTGAAATACATTGCAGGGCTGGTGCCATCGACGTTTCCCTGCATTTGGCTTGGGTTCGCCGGGGCTGCTGGACCCCCCCACTCCCCTGCTTCTCATAGCATCGCTATTGCTAGCTGCAGACTTTAGCCCGGCCGCCAACATCCAAATCTTGGCTTCGTTGATGCAGTCAGGCTGGGTGGCAACGCACGCACAGGCTAGTCCAGCAGGTAACCCGATACATCCCGTCCTCCACAGATCCGGAGGCAGCAGGGGCGTTCAGCCACAGAACACCCATTACAGGTCCAACGCATGTCCAAGAGAGCTAAATCTATGGCCCATGTTCAGGTAGATACAAAATTAAATAAACGAGTCGTGTTTAGTTTGTATTATTTACCACTGCATCTCGTTTAAATATGTCTTCAGCCTTAACCAACACTGGGCACTCCTGACTTAAAAAATGAGGGGAGACTGCAACCGGTTGTATTTTTTTCTTTATTTTTAAAATTTATTTACCATCCGTGAAAATCTAAAGTGTTTAACCAGCACCACACAAGCGTTCCTTGCACATAAATAACTCTAGTCACCCTAGCAGCTCTGTGGAAAACCTTTAGATATAATTTGCAACAACTGCTGTTGTCATTTCGAAAATAAAAAAAGGTTAAGGGTGGTGCACAATGCTCGCTGCATTTTGGCACTGTAGACCTTGTTTTCAGACAGTGCTTTTCTGGTATCAAGCATCCTTAATAATGTGCCTGCTGCGCCACTTGTTTTAGTGGAAGCAACCCAAGACTACATTTCCCAGAATGCATCCCTCTGACCGGTCCAACAGAGAACTGACTGCACAGAGGCCCCTTTCCCTACCCTGGTTCCACAAATACCCTATCCTGGCTCCACAGATGCCCCTTTCCATACCCTGCCTCCACAGATGCCCCTTAGCTCCACAAATCCCCCTTTCCCTACCCTGGCTCTACAGATGCCCCTTTCCCTACCCTTGCCCCCCAGAGCCCCCGTTCCTGGTTCCACTGATGCCCCTTTCCATACCCTGACTCCACAGATGCCCCTTAGCTCCACAAATGCCCCTTTCCCTACCCTAGCTCCACAAATGCCCCTTTTCCTACCCCCACAAATGCCCCTTTCCCTACCCTGGCTCCACAGATGCCCCTTTCCCTACCCTGTCTTCACAGATACCACTTTTTCCCTGTCCTGGCTCCACAGATGCTTCTTCATTCCTGCATGGACCGCTTTGCCGGTCCCTCACTCTCTATCTACCTCACTCTCTCTCACTACCTCACTCTCTATTTCAATACCTCTCTCTCTATCTCACTACCTCACTCTCTCTCTGCTAATGCAATAGGTATCACATATGCAAAAAAAAGCTAATGACAATGCCATTTATTTAGGGATACAAAAATGATAAAAAAAATAATGAGCAATACCAATAGCTCTACCTATAATATTGCCGAGACCATTGCATTGTAAATGCTTGTTTAGACTCTTCACCCGCTTTAATCCACAAGGCCACTATTTCCATTAGTTCCAGGCCTCTTAAAGCCAGCAATGGAATTATTCCTCACCTCTGCTAAAGCTGCGCCATCCAGGCAACAGCAAAAGCACAGGCCTCCAGATCAGGATCCCATTTTGTTTTCTTCTTTTAGATCCTTCTCCTGACTAACTAGTGGTGTTGGCAGAGAAAATGTTTCATGCCACTTTATCCTCGTCAACGTTTCCACCAGACAATGAAAGCAGGAAAGTTAATTCTGTGAAACTAAGAATATGTGGTACAGGTTCTACCATTATAAAGTCTGCAAGTGCTACTGCCCTTCTGGGCAGATGTGACCGATCATTATGCGACTCCCTCCAGCAATTTGTGGCCCATCTTCCAAGGGATCGTAGAGAAGACTTTGTAGAAGTGTTGAATGAAGGCATAATGATGCCCAATCAAGTTTTCATCACAGCTACAGACTCTTCTATTCTGATAGGTGCTTCTTACTGCAAATTCTGTACTTTGTGAATATTCACCAAGGTGTCAGTCTGGATCTGGAAATCTCAGAAGCAGTACTGTACTACTGTGCGACTCTGCGTCTACTACATTCCACTCTGGAAATCAATAATGAAGTTGCATATAGGTTTCACCCATGCGCGCTAATGTCTTTTCCTTCTTTTCCACTCCTTCAGATGTCGATCCAGAGCTCTACTCCTTTCATCTGTGACAATATTTTTATAATCTTCTTAAAATGTTATGAGTGTATGAGGGAAATGTCTTACCTTTAATAAGAGTTTAAACCATTTACATGCTGTCTGTGGCATATCCACTCTAGGTATGACTCTGGTGTTTGGGGTCAAAGCATGACTCCAAGACCTGCGACAACTGAACAACAAGCATTTGCAATGCAATAGGTCTCGCATCTGCGAGAGTTTAAGGTATTGGCATTGTAAATGGAAATGCCTTTTATTTATCGGTTTTGATAATTAACACATAAATAAAAGGCATTGTCACTTATAATGCCAATCCACTCAAACTCTTGTCTACATACTCCACGTACTTAAAAGGGACTGTGATGCAGGAGACGAGGCAAAAGTGAATATGGAAACAGACACAGGAAAGGTAGGATGAATAAAATGGTGATTTGGGAAGATTTCTTGGAACTACGTTACTTACAAATTCATATTTTGAGAAAAATGGATTGTCTAGGATTGACTTGTAATGAATTCTGCCCCTGAATGTACATGGAGTCAAAGCTGATGCGGAGATGCAGGATTGTTGTTTGCATCCCGCTGGGACGGTATGTGCTCTGCATTGCCTTATGCATCGAGTACAGGTTTCCCGTAGGTGGATGGGTGAATAATGACTGGGCGCTGTAACCATAAATCATACCGTCATGAGTGCAACAGCCCTTCGCAGGGCAGCTGAGGGGTGCAGATTACAAGGTATGTATTAGTGGTCTCTTGATTGCTTATTTAAAGAAAATGATTAGGAGGAGCCTGAATTCCGACATCCGAAGCCTACAAATTTATGGCTTGACAACTTAATTAAAGGATCAATTAGCTGCTTTCTGTGGCTGCACATAAGGGAGAGAGAGCGAGCAAGGCGAATGACTTATCGACGAAGAATAGAAACAAAGAGTTATGTAAACAGAGAAGAGGTAATGGAAGAACGGGGATGTTTGACAAATAGGAGAACTATGGAAAAGGAAGTGTTAATGATAGAAGTGAGACTGAAGAGAGAGAATGACAGAGAAATAAATATGATCGAGGCGGAAGAAGGCACTATGTAGACAAAAGGGTGCACAAGTTTCAGGGCGAGTGAGTTGTATTGGAAACAAGCGTTGGCCGCGCGCGAGCGGCCGGAGACGCAATATGTGGTGGGGGAGGGGAAGAAGCGGGAGTTGTGTGTGCGCGTGCGTCATCGTGATCGCTCTGAAAGCGAAAGCGATCGCGATGACGCACGAGTTTTCAAAGTGCTGCTGGCGGCCGGCTTCGCGCGTGCACGATTGCGTGAACGCAAGCGTTAGGCCAGCCAGCAGCACTTTGAAAAGCCCACATACAAAATGTCTCTCCGAGCCAGCGCCCATGCGCTGGGCTCAGCGAGACCTAAAAAGGACATACGAGATTGTAAGTCATAGCTGTACATCTCGAAACACTTCACAACTCCATGCCAACATCGGTCTAAGTCTTTGGGTAAGTCGAAGCAGAAATACAAGCATCTAAACGGCTCATTCCCGCCAGCCTCTATCTCCAGAGAAGGTGCAAGGGTGTAAATGTACCACCTGCCTTGAAACCCCGAAACCGGTCCTAGGATGGTTGTCCAGGGAGGACTTGGTAGTTCGGGCTGGACTGTTCCCATGAGGCACAGGGTCAAGACTGATTTGCATATGGCTGGGTTCAAACTGGAATGGCATGGTGAGCAAAAAAACGATGGATTTAGGCCCAGATCTCTGTACTGGGGTGAATGTATGACATTGTTCTGCATTCTGTCCATCAACTGTTGTTTTTGCAAGTGCTGGTCAGAGCCCGAAGCGCCGTGCCTGCCCGGACTCTCCTCTCCCATCTGCTTTTTATTAGGGCCTCCGTTTTAACACAACGCGTGCATGGCGCACTTTTGCTTTCCCTCCCTCCCCCCGTCAGGCCCCTTCTTCTTCCATTGTGTGGCCCCTCCTTCTTCCATTGTGTGCCAGTGCTGGTCTGAGCCCGAAGCGCCGTGTCTGCCCGGACTCTCCTCTCTTTTATTAGGAGCTCCCTCGGAGCGCGGCTTCCATTTAGATGGTAGCGTGTGCACATGCAGGCCGGACTAATCAGCGCAGGGTTTGTTTGCAGAGCTCTGACCCCCGGTTTCCTCACCTGGGATGGGTTTACACTGTTTTCCTGGCACACACGCAGACTGTCGAGCTGCCTTAATCGCACATGTGCGCGGGCGTAGTGCAGAGGGGCCAGGGTGGTGTTGAGGCATATGTTGCTTTGTGTTTGATGTTAAAACCTTCGCAGGGTGTTTTTTATTGTACAGTGTGCCTTACTATTTTTGGTGCGTAATGCCAACACTTCTTAAACACTTTTTACGTTCTTAAACACTTGTAATACGAGAGTTACATTACATGCACACTCAAAGCGAAGACCTTCACATTGCACTCGGACCTCCCAGTGGCAGCTGTATTAACCCACCGGCCTTTCATATTGGAATTTGAGCTGCATGTCGCTTTGATTTTCCCTCTGGTGTATTACTCCACTGAACTACCATAATCGTAGAACTGGACCCCCTAACCTCGGGTCGCCGCCCCAGGTGCATAACCCCACTGATTTCGCTTCCCAGGAGTCAAGCCTGTGACCCGCGGGCTGCACACGATCGCAGGCGCCCGAACCCCCCCTGAAGATGCTGCCCGGCTCCATCCAGATCTTCGGGGAGAGCCTGTCCAGCGCCGAGGTGAAGGATGTGGTCAAAAGCCTGCTGGAGATCTCTGTGCGGGGCTACCACCTCTCCGACCGGGACTTCGGGCATGTCTGCCGGGGCTTGGCCGAGTCCCACTCCCTGACCCAGCTCAAGCTCAACCTCAACCTCGGGGTGGTGGGCAGCCTGGAGTGGGTGCGGCTGCTGGCCGAGGCCCTGCAGACCAACCGCTCTGTGCAGTCCCTCTTGTGAGTATGACTGGCTCTCTGATTACGAAGACAACAGATGTGTGTGTATAGCGCCTATTGCCGCCAGCTGCATTACTTATAACAGGCTCTTAGTATATGCAGACAACCGCTCTGTGCAGTCCCTCTTGTGAGTATGAATGACTCTGATTTCAACCACAACAGATGTGTGTGTGTGTATAGCGCCTAGTGCCGCCAGCTGCATTCATTAGAACAGGTTTGTAGATTGTGCCGACCAACCGCTCGGTGCAGTCCCTCTTGTGAGCGTGACTCTCTGCTACTACTGACTATAACTGTAATGACAACATGTGTGTATAGCACCTAGTGCCGCCAACTGCATTATGTATAGCAGGTTCGTACATATGTGCAGACCAACCGCTCGTGCAGTCCCTCTTGTGAGTATCCCTCTCTGAATACAACCGCTTTATTTTCATTAAACATTTTTTTTTATTATTTGCGCAATGGCGACATCTTGGTTTTTACATTGTGTGGCTGGCCCAGGGGCTGCAGCCAAGTTTGTGTGGGGGCTGCGCCCTTCGAAGATCCATGGCCTAATTATTATCACAAATGTCGAGCCTTTGTGTAATTATGTATAATCCGTATCCACATGTTTGATGTTATTAAATAATTGCAATGACGTGAAGGTCAGACCAGTAACCAGGCACTTCAAAGAGACGTGCACCTGTGTCACCCATCGTGTAGGCCGAAGGACTTACTTTACACCAGTCCAGGCCTTTCGAGATCAGGGGTCTTCGGGGTCCACCCCGTATGACGCACAGAAGCCTTGCTTTGTAAGGCAGCCCGAGCGCTTTCATCAACAGCCCGATAACGCCTCGGGCTGCTAATCACACATTGCTGCCTCCCACCCTTTCCTAAGTCATCCCAGGGTGGGCGGGGGGCTTAAGAGCACACTTCATTGACCTCACTCTGATAAGTTACTAAAGGGTGGGATTGCATGGAGTGCACAGAGGGAGGCTTCCTATTTAGAAGCTATGGGCAAGTGATCCAATGGAGGCGAAGCTGAAACAAAACCCTGTTTAGTCTCTAAATGCCAAAGCTTCAGCCTTGAAGCTAGGAAATCTCTAAATGCCAAAGCTTCAGCCTTGAAGCTAGGAAATCCCTTCAGAGAGACTCTTAGAAGCAAACAGGCCATCCAGGTCGAACAAGGAAGGGGATGCGGAGTAACAGCCAGAGCTGCAGGTTTTGGAGCAGGGGGGGATTTAGTTTTGAATCTCTGCGCCGGCTCAACATCCTGTGATTCTGGGCAAATCACTTAATCTCTCTTTGGTCGAGTTCACACTATGCAAAACTACAATTTATTTTTTATTTTTTATTCAGCGTTTTCAAAATCAAATACCTGCACAGAAAACACGTTCATGTTACAGGTGCTAACGTAGCCTCAGCATCCAGGTGGGAATTCTTCGGATTGTTGCCAGAATTAACAAGCATTAAAAATGCAATATGTCTCGTCTTTCAATACGTTAAAGCCACTTGCTTTGCTATACAATACCATTAGCAAAGCAAATGGCTTTAACTTAATCAAAGGCAAGACCTATTGCATTTTCAATGCTTGGTTTCTATCCCGCAGCACTTTCCACCCCGGTCTGAGCGGCTGATGGAGGGTCCGGTGTCCCTTTTGCCACAGAAAGTGCAGTGCTTTTTGGTCAAAGGGGCAAAAGAGAGTGTTCAGGCCTTGAGAGCCTTTGCTATCAGAAGGTCAGAAATAAAAGCCTGCTCGGGCAGAGGATGTTTGCATCCCCTCCTACAGGATGACTTGTAATTAACATTCCAAGACGGGGGCTTCAAAGAGCCAACCAACTTTGGCATTCAAATCGGACTTCCTTCACAGGAGAAACTGACTTGACGTGAACCCTGCCGGCCTGTTTGCCTATACTCGACAACTGCTGCAAAGTCGACTTACCCTTCAAGCTGCTGATCCTCCAAAGCCTGGGAACTCCAGCAGAGCTGCTTACCTGCATCCTGCAGGCACCTAAGAAAGGCCTGTGAGGCCTCCGGACCGCTTAAACCTGACAGTGGCCAGCACCACTGCACCTGTCGTTTCAAGACCAAGTTGAAGTGGGTCAGTAGTGCCAGCATAGCCCTCCAGAGAAGAAGCCCACCTTGTGTTTGCAAGGAAGGGACCCCTTGATACCACCTGTGTGTGCCCCCCATACCCTTGCTTTGACCGCGAGTGCTCCCGGTGACAGAAATCCAACACCTAAGGACACCTCTGCACCTGTCGCCCGTGACGTGTGGAAAAGAGGACCAAGGGTGTCCCAAGCATTGTGAGGCCTGAGCCCCCGTATTAGTTAATTCCGACTGGCCTCCCAGTCCAAATCTGCAGCCTCTGTTTTTTTGATGTGTAACCCTTTTGAGCCAGTGCACAGTTGACCACTATGCCTTTTCACCCTAAAAATTGTATTTTTGGTCACTGTAACTTCAGCTCATCCGGTAAGCGACCTGAAGGTACTCTGGGTTCAACCATCATATACAACCTTTTCCCCCCAGACAAACTGGTGTTTAGGACTTGAGCTGCACTCCTACTAAAAGTAGTGACACCTTTTCATGTTGTATTTAACAGGAGTATAACCCATAAACCAAGTTGAGATTTGGGTAGGTATGTGAAACAAAGCAACAGTATCTCAACGAAAAGAACACGGGAGACTCTAAGCAGATTTTTTAAATGTGCACATGGCATCATATAATTAAGATCAAAATTGAAAAGGTACAGTTGTAACAGCACTGTAGGCAAAAAAATTGCATGAACAACCCGAATTGGACTTGGTGCTCAATTGTGTACGTTACACAAAAAGTGGCGACGCAAGTGACAATGTGCAATCAGCGAAAACGGTGCAAGGTGTGGATGTAAGCAAGTATATACAGTGAATATTGAGGTTCAAGACAATGATTTACAATATTTTAGATGAAAAATGACAACAATTTCAGTCGCACCACAAAAGGAGGTGCGCCATCAGTTGCGCTGAGGAGTCGACGACGTTTCGATCCTATTAATCCGGATCATCTTCAGGACCGGGTTGTGAGTTTTGGCGGTGCTGTACAAGGAGGGAATGGAGAAGGGTAAGGGATTGGGGGAGGGGGAAGGGGTGGGAGCGCGTAGCTGTGAGGGCTAATTGAGAAGCATGCTACGTAAACCGTGTGGGTAGCGCGAAGGAAAAAATCACCAAAATGATCTACATACGGCACAGTTTTGACATTTGTAGTGTCCAATAACGGGGGGTAAACCCCAGGCAGCTGTGATTGTGTCCGCTAAAAATCCTTTTCTTAGCCATATCTCTTTGGCGACATTACATTGACTATATTCTTTTACTATGGAAAGGTACCACACAGACTCTCAACCCCTTCATTGAATGGCTCAAACAGTCTCCAATCAGTGCTGTTACAACTGTACCTTTTCAATTTTGATCTTAATTATATGATGCCATGTGCACATTTAAAAAATCTGCTCAGTCTCATGTTCTTTTTGTGTAATGTACTGTACATACATGTCTAACCGTCCTTCCTAGTGATACCAGTTGAGATACTGTTGCTTTGTTTCACGTACCTTTTCATGTTGATCAGGCTTTCACTATTCTGACCTTCTTTGCCCCACCTCACCTCTCAAAAGAGAAGAGAGTTCATTGTTTGAATCCCAAGGGAGCCTTCAGTTTCTACATTGATTGGGTGGACGATCAGCTCTTTCTGAGCTTCCCAGGAGGAAAGAAATGCACGGCAATGTAGAATAGAACTATGTCTTTGCGTAAAGATCTCTGTATTAAAATGTGCTATGCGTAAAATAGCAGGCACCTGAAGGATTGAGGGCTCATTCCACTTGAGCCTAGGCTTCTATTATAGCGCTGGCATGAGGAGTACTTGTCCTGAATATCGATCAGGCTTCTATGTGGGCATCGGTGCAGAAGATCATGAAGGACTGTTGCCTCAACCCCTCATCTGGAGAGGTACTCCTTTGATATCTATTCACAAGGGGAGGAATCGAGGGTAAGAAGTATTCATTAGAACACTTTACCTACCTTCAGTAATACTCTTTCTGGTTGATCCCACAGATTCCTAATTTCCCTTCCTCCTCTTTCTGTGTAATGGGCCTTTTTTCAACTAAAAAGGTCTCACCCTAGAAATCTGCATTCTGGTCATAACAATTTGTGGATGGGCTTTGTCTGAAAGCATGGACAAATGCAAAAAGAACTATTGATGGACAGAATGCAGAACAATGTCACACATTCACCCCAGTACAGATCTCTGGGCCTAATTCCATCGTTTTTTTTGCTCACCATGCCATTCCAGTTTGAACTGGGGTGGTTGAGTGAGCTACAGAATGATGATGGATTAAACCCAGATCAGTTGACTGGGGGTGAGTGTTTGATTTGCTCTAACACTCCGTCCATCATCCCCTTTGGTATCGCTTTGAAAGCATGGACAAGCCTATAGGAAAAAAAACAATGTAAGCGTATACGGATGGCACCTGTATTCTGCTCATTTTGTCACTTCTGTAGTGGAGCATCGCTGACACAGAGCCAAACAACACCACTTCCACTTACCTGTGTGAAAGACTACTTCTTTTGAGTTTTCCAGATGCCTGGGGAAAATTCTTATAGTGAAGGATCTAGTTGGAGGTTAGAGTATCCACCAGAAAGAGCATTACTGAATGTAAGTTGTTATTTTGGCTGCACATGGTTACTGACCTGTGGAAGTTCAGAAGAGGACTGAACCTTGGTTTGGTTTCAAAAAGATATTCGTGGATTAGATAAACGACCCCCAAGCCAAAATTTCGTCACAACTTTATTTGGAAGACATACCGATAACAAAATGGCCTATATGAAAGCCGAAATGGAAACCTTAAAGATTATTGGTTTGGAGAAAAAACTGAAGAAATACTCCTACAAACCATATGATCGGCAATCCAACCCACAGAGGGTTCAAATCATTCAGTGTCCTCAGGGTCATTAAGAACAGTAAGACAGGCCTTCCACCAACAAAGACACCATCCAGAAGGTAGAGGAGGTCACCATTGTGCTGCAGTTGGTAAACTTCTTACAGCGACTAAACAATAAGTTTCTACTTCACTGTCTTGCGTTGCCCACTCCAGTGGGTAAAAGCTTTTCCGACCTTATGGAAGAGTGGAGCTCCATCACAGAAGATGCACAGGTATTGAATATTGTTCAGAATGGCTAAACCTTCCTCCACCAGCTATACCACTAAGTCATCCATACAACGTCTAGAGATGATTAATCAAGAAGTAAATGCATTCCTTCATCAGCCAGCTGTGAAGGCTGTATCTCTTTCCCAGAAAGGAGTGGGAGTTTAGTCCAGTTAGTTTCTGGTAAAAATGAATGGGCTAAATTAATTAATTCATACTCATTCGGTATCTTAAACTGGCAAACCAATGGATCTACTCCGAGATCCATTATGGGGATTGGCTATGCACCCTAGATCTTTACAATGAACACTTCCAATTGTCAATAGCTAAGAAGCACTACAAGTTCTGAGATTTGTGGTCGGCACCAATCACTAGAAGTTCAAAGCCTTTCAATGTAGGCTCCTATCTGCCGGAGGACATTCTTCAAGTATATTTCTGTTGTTGCAGCGCATCACAGGAGCCGCAGAATGTTTGTCTGTCCATATCTGGGTGACTGACTGATCAAGGCTTCAGCATCTCAGCAAGTTACACAACATTTGAAAATGATAGTCTCTAGTCTCAATCACTTATAACTGCATGTCAATCACGGTAAACAGTATTCTCTTCAATTCAGTCTCTTCACTATCTACGACAGTTTTTAAAAGCAAATGTTTTATCCTGCAGAGAAGGGACTGTTATCCATATATCTGAAATGTCACAATCTGCTGAAATTAAACAGTCCGTTAGGTTTTGTCACTACTGGGCTCCATGGCTTCCTGCATTTCTTGTCCAGACGCCTGCCTCCCCTTGAGACTATTACAGGAATATTTGGAAGACCAATGGAGTCAGGCAAACAGGAGCACAATACCATTCTTTCTATCAGTGCAGCAGACTCTCTCCAGTGTTGGCATCATCCCAAGAACCTACTTTGTGGAATGGACTTTCATCAGAATGTTCTATCCAAGACCGTGATCGATGCTTCCCTCTCAGGTTGGCGTGTGCACATGGGTCCACTTCCAATTTAATGAATGTGATCCTCAAAGGAAGTGACTTACTACATCTATCTTCTGTAGTCAAGGGCTGTACACCTGGCTCTGAAAGCTTTCCTTCCCTCTTCAGGATGGACTCCCTCCTTGTTCAGTCCAACATTAGAACAAAGATGTACTATGTGAACAAGGAGGAAGGGATAAAGTCCAGAGATTGTCGCTAAAAGCCAAACCATCTGGAATTGGTTAACAGCCATCGACTTGGGGATCACTGCAGTCCATATCCCAGGTGTCCAGAACACTCAAGCAAATTCCTTAAGCAGATCAATTCAAGTAAACCATAAGTGGGTCCTCCGCTTTTTCCTCATTCATGACATCTTTTGTAACTGGGGCTTCCCTCAATTGGATTGCTTTGTCACGGCAGAGAACAAAAATACTCAAACTTTGCCTCGTGCTTGTACCAACCAGGGACACAAGGGAATACCCAATGGATCGACTGGTCCAGCAAATTTCTCTAAGCTTTTTCCCTGATAACACAAAGTCCAACTGTAGTCAACAAGCTGTTTTACTCAAGATGATTTTGATAGCTCTGGAGTGGCCACATCACTGGTGGTTCACTGGCCTCCTTTACATGTCAGAACACCCACATAGAAAGCTGCAGTGCAGACCGGTGTTCTCCACAAGTTCAAGGCCAGATACTGCATCATAGCCTACCATCCTTGAGTTTGGCAGCCTGGCTCCTGAACACGTCTAATATGGACACTTGTGCCTTTTGCAGGATTGCATGGACATTTTAAGAGAACCTAAATGTCCAACTCAAAGATCTTCATGCTCCTTCAAATAAAGAAGAAGACTGTGTATTTGTTGACAGCAACTTTAGGCCCGACAATCTGCCAAGAAGCTCTGATCCCATACTTGCTTCATTTAGGCAGACCTGGTTAACAATTATTTTCTACTAAAGTTAATTTGGCAACTATAACTCCCATAGAAAATGTCCTTCACAAATTTATTTTTATCAAAATCCCGGTGGTTAAAGACTTTGCCCTGTGTGTGTAGATCATATCTTTCCTGGAAGTTGAACATTGTACTGTCATATCTAATGGATTAACCATGCCAGCGAATCCATGGAGCTTCCTTAATTATCTTTCCTGGAAAGCCACTTTTCTGGTAGCAATTTCATCAATATGTAGGATTAGCAAGCTACAGGTTTACTTTTGAATTTACCTTTATTTTTTATGTTTAAATCTGTTTATAGCTTTTTGTAGTATTACAATCACAGAAATGGCAAGAACGTAGTATACAATAGAGATGCCAGTTAACGGGTCTACTTTATGTCTTGGCAAGAACAACATTGACAGGACAGGTTTTATTGTTAGCTATTTACAGTAGGGACATAAGCGTCCCGCTTAGTACCGTTAAAGTCCATTGGAAGTAAACCGGAAGAAGGCATACATATAATCCCTGAAAAGTGCCACTTCAATTCAATTGCAAAATTACATTAAATGAGGACATGCAGTGTTCTCAATAAGCAATGACGCACAATGTCAGAAATAAACAGTTAAGGATCCCAAACAGGAGCTGTGGGAACACATGAAAGAGAAGAACCCTAGTAGTAACTGTCATGCCTGCCCTAACTCCGCGACACACCCCACCAACAGACCGCACTGCCCATCTAGTTGCTAATTGGATTGCACGTGACTTTCGATCACGTTAGTGGGGCTGGAATCAGCTAGAGGTGTGTGTCCTCTGCAGAATGTCTGGCAGTGGAATTTACAACAGGGGCAGCACATCCCGCCCCGTCATCGCAGAGCAGCTAGGCATCTGGCGATGGGGGAGCATTAGGTATGTCAGTGTGTAAGTCAGCCATGACAATTTCCCAGCTTTCGACTATTGGGTTTTCGAAGCCCCATGGCATCCTCTTTGTAGAGCAACACTCTGCCTGTGTTCAGTTAGTGAACGACTGCATCCAGGGTGTGAGGGATCAGGTGATTTCTATCTGCGTGCAACCAGCCTTTCGGCAGCTATTACGCCCCGATCTATGAAGTGGGATGTGACTTTGTGATGTTTTGCTCCTACAATACAGTCCCGCACCCCTCCTATGTGTTAGAGAGAGCTCGATCAGTGCAATGCACTTATCGGCTTGTGACTCCCCACCAATAGCACTGCAAGTGTGGGCAAACCCAGAGCATATGTATGAAATGTGCATTTACTAATCTGCATCGGGGGCAGGTGAAGTCTGTGCAGTGAAAGTATCTATTATTATTGGCAGGAATGAGCTAGGCCCTGTGCACAGCGTTTATCTGAGTAAAACTAAAACAGGCATTGCGAGTTATGTGAGTAGGACCCTCCAACAGGGTGGACCATTCCTTGTCAGTGCAGGGACGAATGAGGTCAGTCTCCCATCCCGCTCAGAGAGATACAAGTGTTGCAGCTGTGTGCGAGCTCATAGATTCAGCCAGCCAGCGCACCAAGTGCCTACCCTGACCCATAACATGCGGGTACTGTACAGTTTGGTACATAGGGGGTTCTCAAGTCGTATTTCCCCAGTGTCCCTATTAAAGACGTGTGTAGGAGAAACTGACCAGGAAGGAGACCATCTTCTCCCAGCAACTCGTAGGTTAAAAGCTCACTGTCTTTATAGAGATCGCCTACTGACTGGACTCCTGCCTCAGTCCAAGTGGTCAGTTCCGCTGTGGTGGTGTAACGCTGTCCCCACGGTGTTCCCAAGAGATGTGTAGTCTGCCTTGTGATATAGTGACTGCGTCTGAAGAAACGATGTGCCACTAACAAGTGTACGTGGCAGTAGCGGCCTGGCACAGGGGTGGAACAACTGAAAGATTCTGGAAGAGGTCCAGGCTGGCAACAATGTGGCGATGTCCGCCAGCTTTAAAACGGCGAGCCATTGCACCACCCACTAAAGTAAGAACGCCAAGAAGTATTGTTCAGAGTTCGGGACCACTTAACCCCCGCGGTCTGTAGGCTGTATGGTTGCAAATTACTTATTTGTCAACTGACATCGTAGCATCTCCCTGTGTCAATGCAAACATTCAGGTGCAAAGTAAAAGGAGTACACTTTGGCAGCCTCTTTGTGACTTTGTCAGAGGTCGGCTTGTCCCCAGTTCTGTAACCAGCTCTTAAGCACCTGGGCATTTGAGGTGGGAGCCGTGCGAGTCGTGGATGGAACCAATGATCTAGAGTAGTCTCCAGCACGATATTAAAATTGCCTCCCAGCAGCCACTGGACTCCACTCCAGTGTGGCAGAACCGCGGAGTGTGGGTGCAAGAATGTCACCTGGTCGGTGTTTGGTGCGTAAATGCTGGCCAGCAAGACGTGGCAGCCATCCAGTCTAACCTTCGCAAAGACATATCTACCCACCGGGTCTGTGACCAACTCATCTGGCTTGAGCGGTGTCCCTGGCCTCACCTAAATCAACGTTCCACAGGCATAGGAGGAGAAATCAGTGATGAATATTTGCCAGCGCCAGTGCAGTTTGATTACTTCAGGGCACGTCAAATGGGACTCCTGCCACAGAGCAACATGAGCAGATTGGTGTTTAAGGTAAGAGTAGATGGCATATCTGTGTGCGGGGGTATGGATGCCACAGACGTTCAAGGTTAACACTTTAATGGATGTCATATTTGCTTGTGTAAGTGAGGGAGGAATGAGTCCCGATTAGTTGGGTTAAGCTGGTATGCGTGGGCAATGATGCTGACACTTCTATGGCAGAGGTGGAGTGGGTATGGTATGCAGCATGTGTAAACAGAAATGGGAGGGCATAACGATTAAATAGGAAGAAGAAAGACCATATGAGCACTGCACCACCTGTGCGCCCACCCAAACCACTGTAACATCAAGGAGATAATCAAAAGCTATGTATGGGGGGGTAGCATAGGCACAGGAGGTAGCAAATCCCCATATTGCAAGCAATAGTAAATGCCGGTGCAGAATAATAAGCAAACATAATGAAAGCCATCAGAGCAGACTTCCCCTGTGGGTCAAAAAGTCGGATTTTCTTGTAGGGGTAAAATGCGCCGGTTTGATAGAGAAGTATCTTAAGAAATTATGTGGGGGAAGTAAGTCCCAAAGCTGCTGTTCCACATGGTGTACTGCGTCACAACCCTCTGCTTCCTCCAGGAGGTCCACGACATGGATGCTCTTCATGATCTTCCCTCCGCATCTTCGACTCTCCGTTCCAGTAGGCTGACACGCTCCAGTAGTCTCTGCACAGAGGAGTGCATGCGCTGAGCTTTCGGCTGTAGGTCTGCGAGGGTGTGCTCCACCGAGTCTACCCTGTGAACTAGCTTGCGATGGTCTCAATGTAACAGTGAGGGGTCCAAAGCTACATTATCTATTTTGGCCTCCGATGATGTTCGATAATGCTCAATGGCCACCAGAACTGTTTCCAATATGTCCTACAACGCAGAGCGGTCAAAAGGCTCTGACGGCAAGGCATCCTCAGCAGGTATTACAGGGGCCGTCTTCGAGCGCAACGGCGTGCACTGGGTGATAGAGCAGAGGTGGCCTGTTGCTGGTGAGTGTGCCCAAGAATCCGGCACTTCGGTAGATCAACGTATTGCTTCACAAGAGTGCCTCAGGGCTACGAGGACAAGACACATTCCACCTGCGTCTGAGAGGAATCAGCCCTATGGTGAGCGGTGCCTGCATGAATCTTTATATAGTGTTTCATAGCAACATGAGGATAGTCATGACTACTCATCCTAAGTTTCTACCTAAGCTAGTTTTGAATGTTCATGTAAACGAAGCACTTACCTTCCCACTGTTAATTCAGAACCCTACTACGATGGCAGAGAGATCTGGCAAATCACTTGATGTGAGGAGAGTTCCAAAATTCTCTCTTGACAAAATGTTTAGGTCCAGACCATTGTTTATAAATTATGCCACTTTACGTATAGGGCTAGCCACATCCAAACAGTCTCTGTCCAGATGGAAAGTTTTTTGTGCTCTGTTATGCTATCAGAAAGCAAATAAATCTTTACCTGGTAAGCCAACAGCCCACTCTGCGAGAGAAAATCTGCCATGCCTGCGTTGATGAGAAACATTCCTATTGCTTAAATATGTGAGGCAGCCAGGATCCTTGAGGTCTTTTCACACATTTACGGTACACTCTTGTCTCGATTCAGATTCTAGGACAGATACTCAACTAGAGAAGTCCTCCTTGAGAAATCTTTACTTAATTTTCATTGATTTATCTTTCTTCCCTTCCACTATGTTTTTAGGACTGGGCTTGCTATTCTACTCAATGCTTATGATTATCAACGGAGATTCGCCTGAAGGAGAAGGAAAAGCTTCTTTCCAGTAATTTTAGTTCTTCAGGGGGACTCTCCACTAAAATAAGCCACCCTTTCTCTTCCCTGGTGAAAGGGACTAAGTTGGTTCACGTATTATCTGTATGCTTTGACTCTGTCATTAACAACAACAAAAAAACTGGAATAACTGTGACATGCTGGGTATGATCGGATACTAGAGGGCTGTGAGCCTTTAAAGGTGCAGTGCCAGTTTTCATGCTAGCATAGTTGCAGCTTATATGGATACATTGCCCTGATTCTTTCATCTCCTTTTCCAAAAACATTTGCGAATGAGGTTCTGTTCAGGAAAACCTACCTATTTTCTAGTGACATTTCAACTCTTTAATATTATTTTGGCTTTTTAAAAGTAAGGGATGGAATTGGCCAAAATAGCCTATTTTATAGCCTGCAACAATATTTAACGTTACATGAAAATATTTGCCCACTCTAAGGGAATGTGAAAATGGAACACAAAAGATGTATTTAAAGAAGTACTCTGGAATCTGGCACATGGGTGAGGCTATTCAGTGCTGATGATTATCAATGGAGAGTCTCCTGGAGGTGAAGTAGAATTGCACATAAACAATAGGAAATTGGATTATTAATTGGGGTGAGTGACTGCCCACCTCTCAGAATAATCGCAGCTGGGGTGAACCCTTAAAGTCACTAAATTAATCTGAACTCAACCCCCTAGTAGCTATGGCACAGAACAGACGGTCTTAACTTGGGGCAATGTGTAATTAAGTTGAAATGCAGCACTATAAAAGTCCCAAACTAAATGAGAAAAGTGCACATTTTAATAAACAAAATTACACCAAAACGACAAAAATCTAAAAGGGGGAATCATGGATATGAATTTGTAAAGTTTCAAGTAGGAGTAGTACCACGAAGCATAAAGTGCCAGTGATGGTCAATGGTCAAAGTAGACCAGGACCTAGGCGTAATTAGTGACTGACAGACTGCGATGGGGTGGGTAGGATACACCAACCATGTTTTTCCTGGTCAAAGATTTTACCTTTTGACTTTAGTCCTTTATGCCCCAATCCACCACAGGAGTACACTTCTGAAGCCCCCAGGGGCGGCGTTTAGTGAAAGTGAATCATAGGGTATCAGGCAGATGCCAAACAACACGGCCCAGTCTTTTACCTGGGTACAAGAGGGAGAACAGGTCCAGTGTTTTAGGCTCTTCTGAGGTCTCAGACAAGTTTAGTACTTTTCTGCTCTCCCACAGGTCCATGGGTATTCTTAAGTGGGTGCCTGAAGATGTCACTTCTATGGCTGGCATGAGCTAGTTGTTGGGAATGAGTCCTGGGCATGCCCTAACCAATGGAGTAAAAGTTCCCGGGGCCAACCCTGCCTACTTTGGCATTTTGAAGATGGACAAAGTCTCTTGTTCACTAAACTTCAGCTTTAAGAGTGGAGGTGTGTGTTGAGAGGGTACTATGATAATCCTAGTATCCTCCCACACATAACATTAAAGTCTAATTTGGGCCAGCTGTGGTATCCCCAATAAACACAGAGACCGAAATCTGCAACAAAAAATCAGGGTTTTCAGCAAGCAGACCGTGGATATACAAAGATTTTCTTGGCATCCTGTTTCCGGTCCTTTGATGTGTGCCCCAAGTGTTATATGTAAAACCCCAGCATACCTGTAAAGCAGGATCTGAAAGAAACACGTTAGTTAGATTCCTCACCTTAGAATATCCCCAGGCGTCAGACTGGATCCGGAAGATTTTTCGTCAGCAATACCGCTTGCGCGTCGCTAGGCGTCGTCTGCGGCTTCGCGTCCGTCTTCGGCGTCGTGCGCCGGAATGACGTCGTCGGAGTACTTAGACGCCGCCCTCGCGCGCTGACGTCAGTTCTTCTTTTTTCCGCGCCAGTAAGCGCAGATCCGGGAGAGCTACCCCTTTAGTCAATTTTTGACTAACTTTTTTGACTCTTTTTGATCAATTCTCGACTCTGGTGCCGGTAGGATGCCTGGTTTCAAGGCCTGCGACGACTGTCACCGACTGATGTTGGTGACCGATCATCACCGCCGGTGCCTGTACTGCTTGGGCCTCGACCACGACGCGGCGTCGTGCTCCGATTGTATGGCCCTGACCTCGAAAGCTAGGCGGGAGCGGTCCCGCAAGCTTCTCGAGCTTCGCCACTCGGCTCCGCGTCGCTCTCGATCCCGGTCTAGGAGGAGGTCCAAGGATCGGTCGCGGAGCCGCACTCGACATCGTCACTCGTCTGGCTCGAAGTCTTCGGGTAAGTCGAGGCACTCCAAGAAGTCCAAGAAGCGACACCGCTCTTCGGACTCCCCTCGCCGGTCGCGCGACTCGGCCGAGGGTCCGGGTGGTTCCACCCCCACGGCTCCACAGGAGCCGCGAAAGTCCCCATACCCGACGGTCCCTGGGACTGACGCAACGCCGGCGGAGGTCAGTGCCTTCCTCTCGGCCATGAGGAGCCTGGCCCCGCCGTCGACGCCCGCTGGCGCGCCTTCGGGCCCTGCGGACTCGACTGGGTGACCTCGCATGCCGGCGGCTCTGGCCCCGGCGCCGTTGGAGGCTCCGGCCCCGACGCCTCGGGTCCCCGAGGGGCCCGAGCCTGGGCCCCCGTCGACGCCGGTCGACCTCGTTACGCCTCCTCTGCCGGCGCCGACACCGATACCACCCCCGACGCCGGCTCCGGTCGACGTCGATCCCCGGTTCAGCCCCTGTCCGGTCCCGAAGCCGATGCGGCGCTGCCCGACGCCGCTAGAGACACATATTGTCTATCGACCGGCTCCGATCATTCCTCCTGTTTACCAGGAATCGGATGACGGGGGCGACTGGGAGGGGTCTGATGACCCTATGGCCCTTCAGAGCCAACTTGCACAGGACTGGGCAGATGAACTGGGGGAGGCCAGTGGGTTGGATACCTCTCTGGACACTGGATTCATCTCTCCTCCGACTGTGGCTTCGGAGGAGGGTGCAGCTTTTTCTGTGGTGCTGCGCAAGGCGGCCGAAGCCCTTTGGCTTGAGCTGCCTGCCGTGGCTGTGAGGACTAACATCCTCACTGAGGTGCTTCAGTCTGCCGGATGCTCCACTGAGCCTCTGCTGCCATTCAATGAGGCCCTCACTGACGTTCTGCAGGGCACCTGATCCAAGCCCTCCACACGTTGCCAGGCGCCACCGCCCTGCTCCGGGCGACCCCAGTTTTCTGTCCCAACACCCCGCCCCCGAGAGTCTGGTTATCCAGGCCTCTACCTCCCAATCCTCCTTCCCGTCCGCTCCTCCGGACCGGGATTCCAAGAGACTGGAACAGTTTGGTAAGAAGCTGTTCTCTTCGCTCAGTTTGGGCCTGCGGTCTTTGAACACCGCCTGTCTCTTAGACCGTTATTCCCACTCTCTGTGGGATGCGGTGGAGGACGTGCTGCCACTGTGCCCGGAGGAGGCCCGGGCGTGGCTTTCCTCGGCCCTGGCCGATGGGAGAGATGCAGCGCGCCATGCAATCCGATGTGGACTCGACACTACGGACTCGCTGGGTAGGGCGATTTCTAACACGGTGGCGCTTCGATGTCACGCCTGGCTGCGGTCCACGTCCTTTTCAGGGGATGTCCAGAGCACCCTCATGGACATGCCTTTTGATGGCGCTCGCCTTTTTGGTGACAAAGCGGACAGTGCGCTGGCTCGCTTCAAGGACTCCCGGGCAACGGCCACGTCCTTGGGCCTCTCGGCCCCGCGGCCACAAACTTCCGCTTTTCGCTCCTTTCGTGGCCAAGGAAGGGGCACCTCCTCACGTCCGCCTAGCCACCGGCCGCAGAACCAGCCTGCACGCGGTTGCGGACGTGGTTTCCGCCGAGGCGGTACCGCAGGACGACGCGGTCAGTCCACATCCACCCCGGCAGCATCCGCCTCAAAGCCTTCCTAGTCCGTGCTTTCAGGCCCATTCCACGCCAGTGGGCGGCAGAGTTCGCCATCACCTGCTCCACTGGCGTTCATCACATCGGACAGGTGGGTGCTGCAAATCGTCCGAAGGGGCTACTCCCTCCCCTTCGAGACGACCCCTCCAGCCATGCCACCGCAGCACCACTGTATCTCAGGGGATCATTTGAATCTTCTCCATGAGGAAGTTTCGGCCCTCTTGGCCAAGGGGGCCGTCGAGCGCGTTCTGAGCCCAGAAGTAGGTCGTGGTTGTTATTCCCACTACTTTCTGGTTCCCAAGAAGGGTAAAGGGGGCCTACGCCCTATCTTGGACCTCCGGAACGTCAATGCCTTCCTCCGGAAGGAACGGTTCAAAATGTTGACTTTGGCTCAGGTTCTAGCTGCCCTAGACCCTGGAGACTGGATGGTAGCGTTGGACTTGCAGGACGCATATTTCCACATCCCCGTCCTACCGGTGTTACCTGCGGTTCACGGTGGGTCAGGAGCACTTTCAGTTCTCCGTGCTCCCCTTCGGCCTTACCAGTGCCCCTCGGGTGTTCACGAAAGTGATGGCGGTGGTCGCAGCTCATCTGCGCAGATCAGGGGTTCCAGTCTTCCCCTATCTCGACAACTGGTTGTTGAAGGCGGGCTCGCCCCAGGCAGTCGTCTCCCACCTCCAGACTACGGCGGATCTCCTGCATTTGCTGGGGTTTTCCATCAACGTGCCGAAGTCACACCTGAGCCCCTCTCAGAAGCTCCTCTTCATCGGAGCGGTTCTCGATTCGGCGCAGTTCCGGGTCCATCCACCGGAGCAGCGGGTCCGGGATATACAGGCCCTGATTCCCCTCTTTCGGCCTCTATCCTGGGTTTCGGTCAGGCTAGTGTTGCGGCTTCTGTGGCTGATGGCCTCCTGCATCCTACTAGTGCATCACACCAGGCGGCGCATGCGGGCTCTGCAGTGGGACCTGAAGTTTCAGTGGGCCCAGCATCACTGCAACCTGTCCGACCATGTCTTGATCTCGGAGGGCACTGCACAGCAGTTGCAGTGGTGGCTCACGGACCGCGATTGGGTCACGGGCAAGAGCCTCTCCCTACCCCTTCCGGAGCATGTCGTAGTGACTGATGCGTCCCTCCTGGGATGGGGTGGCCATATGGGAGAGGCGGAGATCAGAGGCCTCTGGTCTCCGGCGGAGTCTCGCCTCCACATCAACTTGTTGGAGCTGCGAGCGATCCGACTTGCACTGAAAGCCTTCCTTCCCCTCTGTCCGGGGAAGTGTCGTGCAGGTGTTCACGGACAACACCACCGCCATGTGGTATTGCAACAAACAGGGCGGGGTGGGGTCGTGGACCCTTTGTCAGGAGGCTCTGTGCCTCTGGACATGGCTGGAACACCAGGGCGACACCCTGGTGGTTCAACATCTGGCTGGCTCTCTGAACGCCAGAGCAGACGAACTCAGCCGCCGGTGCATGATGGATCACAAATGGCGTCTGAACTCCGAGGTGGCGCAAGGTCTCTTTCAGCAGTGGGGAGAGCCTTGGTTAGATCTATTCGCCACTGACGAGAACGCACAATGTCAGCAGTTCTGCGCGTTGGAATTTCCAAGGCGGCACTCGCTCGGCGACGCTTTTCGTCGCGAGTGGAGTTGCGGTCTGTTGTACGCCTTTCCGCCTATACCACTTCTGCCCAGAGTGCTGAAGAAGATCAAGCGCGACCGGGCCCAAGTCATCTTGGTGGCTCCGGATTGGGCACGAAGGTACTGGTATCCCGAGCTACTCAGTATGTTGACCGATCCTCCGATACGTCTGCCCCTTCGGGAGGATCTTCTGTCGAGCAGCAGGGGACGGTCCTCCACCCGAACCTGTCCAGCCTCCACCTCCATGCGTGGAGATTGAGCGGCGGCAGTTGATGCCATTTGACTTGCCTCCTGAAGTCTTTGATATCATTCTGGCAGCCAGGCGTCCCTCCACAAAGACGGTATACGCCTGCCGGCGGAACAAATTTGTGGCATGGTGCACAGCAAAGGCTGTGGATCCCCTCTCCGCCCCTCTTTCTGAGGTTCTCCTCTTTCTACTTTCTTTGGCCCAGCAGGGCTCTGCCCTGGGCACCCTGAAAGGTTATCTTGCTGCTCTCTCTGCCTTCTTACGGCTTCCAGATCAGCCCTCTCTTTTCAAGTCCCCTGTTGTGTCACGCTTTCTTAAAGGCATTACTCACACGTTCCCTCCTGTCCCTTTCGTAATGCCTCAATGGGACTTGAACCTTGTCTTGACATTCCTGATGTGCGCTCCCTTTGAGCCTCTTCACAATTGTCCTCTTCGTCTTCTAACTCTTAAGACTGCTTTCCTGGTAGCCATCACCTCGGCTAGACGGGTGAGTGAGCTCCAGGCTCTATCGTCCAAGCCTCCTTTTCTATCTGTTCATCCGGACAAGGTTGTCCTTCGGCCTCGTCCTTCCTTTTTACCGAAAGTGGTGACCCCCTTTCATCTTGGGCAATCTGTCACCTTGCCCACCTTCTTTCCGCATCCTTCCAAAGAGGAAGAGCGGCTCCACCGTCTGGACCCAAAACGTGCGCTCTCCTTTTATTTGGACCGCACTAAACCGTTCCGGGTGGACGACCAGCTTTTCTTTGGCTACATGGGTGCAAAGAAGGGAAAAGCTGTACACAAACGGACCATCTCCCGGTGGGTCGTTTTGTGTATAAAAATCTGTTATTCCTTGGCAAAAAAGGAACCGCCTGTTGGGCTGCGCGCCCATTCTACTCGGGCCACAGCGGCTACTACTGCTTTGGGACGGGGAGTCCCTTTGCAGGACATCTGTCAGGCGGCAATGTGGGCTTTGCTGCACACGTTTGCCAGGCATTATTGCCTAGACAGCCAAGTCCGGAGGGATGGCTTCTTTGGCCGTCTGGTGTGATCTTGGTTCGCAGACCCACCACCGGGGTTGGTATTGCTTGGGTATCTATTCTAAGGTGAGGAATCTAACTAACGTGTTTCTTTCAGATGAACAAGTTACTTACCTTCGGTAACGATGTATCTGTAAGAAACATTAGTTAGTTAGATTCCTCACCGACCCACCCATCCTCCCCGTTCTGCGAACTGACATCTAGGGTTAAGGCTATCCCTTTCAGGGCCCTAGAATTTTTTGGCAGCAGTGTCTGTCTCTTGCATGGCTCTGCGTTCCTGGCGCGGAAGGCTATGTACAAGAACTGACAGCGCGCGAGGGCGGCGTCTAAGTACTCCGACGTCATTCCGGCGCACGACGCCGACGACTGACGCGGAGCCGCAGACGACGCCTAGCGACGCGCAAGGGGTATTGCTGACGAAAAATCTTCCGGATCCAGTCTGACGCCTGGGGATATTCTAAGGTGAGGAATCTAACTAACTAATGTTTCTTACAGATTCATCGTTACCGAAGGCAAGTAACTTGTTCATTTGACACTGTAATGGCAAAATGGATGCTCACAGCTCCACCCTGCAAATTCTGTCAGTTTCAGAGGGGTCCTCTGTACCCATTCATGTCAACCGATTGTTTGTTTCTGAAAGGCAATTCACACCCATTAACACCTAATCAAATGATAATTGGCTGGCAGAAGTGGGAGAGGAAATGCAGATAAAGCACCAGGAACATCAGTTCGGGTAAAGGTAACTTTCTAAAAGGTATTTTTACTCAATATTTATTAAAAATATGACCACCATTGAATCGGGATTTTAATAACTATTCACAATAGTTTAGTTTTTTTTCTAGCGGTTTACTAACCAAAATAAGCATTATTAAATGTAATAATGTAACCCAGTGTTTCCTATGGAACACCCAGCGTTGCTACAGTGAAACTAGCTTTTGCGGCTTTTTCACTGTTTGGACATGTTTAACATTAAACCTTTATATGTCCTGCTTTTAAATGCCATGCACCTTGCCTTATCAGCAATAAGACCGAAACAGAGGTGACTTTTAAATATTTGAAAGTAAACTTTTTTCCTGTCAAAATGGGTTATTTTGACAGGTAAGGTACTGGTGCGTGCTACCACAAGTTTGAAATGCGCTTTGCTTGGATTTTGTTTAAAGTGTGAAAGCTCTTGTAGGTGCTCCTGGGGTGACGTTTCGGTCAGGAACGTCGTGATTATAGAAGAGGCGGCAGTCATGTTAGAATGTGTCCCCCTGGGCACACTGGCGGGTCTCCTATTGGGAGGCCAAATTGGTAGTAAAAATACAATTAAACGTTGTTGTGGTTTACACAATTTTGTTCATTGCGTTTTTCTGCGATTTTTTTTTTTTTTTTTTTTTTATTTTTTTATTTATTTTTTTTAAATCATTTATTCTTTCGCTCATTTATAGTTTGAATTTTAAACAAGACATCTTGTAATTCAGATGTTTATCGTTTGTCCTGATTTGTCCAATGCATTTCGGGTTCATTGAACCCTTCATCAGGGACGTGTCTGTAAGAAATCATAGTAAGCAATCATAGTGAGGAGATCAATACATCTCTAATATGTGTTTATACATAATCATTATATTATCAAAAACTGTTATCAAGACATATGCATTAATGCTTAAGAGGAGGAACTGAGTATTCACGATGTGTCGTTTGTTTGGATCATATTGTACAAAGGGCTTGGATTATCGTATGGATTGAGGACTAAAGTTGTAAGGTTCAAAGGTGTTGGTGACGTGAAGCCTGTTAGGAAAATTACAAAATGTATGCACTAATGTTGTAGCATGATGTTAAATGGTGCCGAGTTGCTTAAGTTATTTGGTCAATCTCAGAACATTGAGTTCTTGTTACAGTGCGGTATTAACTGTAGCGCATTTACGTGAGTGAATAACTCACGAAGGGTCGTATCGTATATTTGTCGAGTTTAAGCAAAAGACGTGGGAAAGTAACACTTACTTTGTTTTCTTGAGAGAGTTAATGTGTCCTTCTTCTTGTCTGAATGTGAATGATTGGCGGGTGTCTATGCCTTGCTATTAGTAACGGAAGTCGGGTGTGAGAAAAGGATGTTACGTTGCTAAAGTGTATGAGAGGGTATGTTTGGCAGCCATATTGGAATTGGCGTAGGTGTTATATACATAATAGGCTTGAATTAAAAGCGCTCAAAAAAGGGGCAGTGTATGTTGAATTAATGCGTATAAAAACGTATGGAGACATGATATGTTAATTATCCTGTTAGGTGGATGTGAAAAGGGATGTGCACCACGTCATTTATGTGTACTTGACAAGGTTGGTGGCCATCTTGTGTTGGGAACAGTTGCTGGAGTTCTAATCTGCGTGCTGAATATCAGACGTGTTGTTTGCCCTTGAGACAAGGCTGTATGTTAATAACGTTTTTTGATACGTTGATGTGTGGTGCTCTTGTTGGATATTACCACTGTGAAAAATAGAGTAGAATGATGTGCTGGTTCTGTGTAGTTAATGTTAATGAAGTAATGCATGGATGTGCGATGTTCTTATTAAATATTGCCACGGTGAGAGAGTTGAAGTGACGATCTGTCACGAAGCATGAGGTGATATACTAGTTCTGTAATAATAAGGGTGCTGTGTAAAGACGGGTGATTTATATCTGAAAATGATTTGGATGGTTACGTTAGAAATACACATTTAGAGCAATAAAAAAACATCATTGATTCAATATACAGGTGGGTTGGTGATCTCTATAGATAACATTGGTATTCTATGCGGTCATTGAGGCCGTGAGGTTTTAAGGAATCCATTTTCTTGATCCAAAAGTTCTCTTGTTGTAGTAAGTGTTTGTTGTTGTCTCGACCTGTTTTTATCACGGTTTCCAGAATTAAGAATTTCAGTTGACTGATGTTGTGATGGTTTTCGTTGAAGTGAACTGCTATGTTGGATTTGATGTTATGGGTGCGAATATTGGATTTGTGTTCGTTGAGTCTTGTTTTGATTTTGCGTTCTGTTTTTCCAATATATGCTAGCCCGCATGGGCATTTTAACAGGTAAATCACGTTGGCCGTGTCACAAGTCGCTGTGACTCGTAGTTTGATTTTGTGTCCTTTCCTTGGATGTGTGATTGTGGATCTTTGAATGATGCCGTTACAATTGTTGCAGTTGTAACATGGTTGAGTGCCTTTGTGAATTATGTTTGTTGTTTCTTCTTTGATTTTCAATAATTCACCCAAATTTTTGTTCCTTGTGAATGCGACAATTGGTAATTCGTTAAAGATGTTGTTGAAATCTTGTTCTTGTTTTAGGATGGGCCAATGTCGTTTGATTATCTTTTTGAAGTTGTAGCTTAAGGTGGAATACTTAGATACCAGAACGTTCCTTTCGCTTGTTTTTGGAGTTGATTTGAGAAATAAATCACTGCGTATTGTTTGTTGGCAACGTTTTGTTGCTTGCTCAATTATTTAATTAGGGTATCCTCTTTGTTTGAAACGAGTGATCATTTCTTGTGTTCTTTCTTGTGCCAGCTGTGGTTGTGAAACAATCCGTTTGACTCTGAGTATCTGCGAGTAAGGTAAATGGTTTTTAAGAGATGTTTGATGGAAACTGGTATAGTGTAAGATGTTATTCCGATCAGTTGATTTTCGGTGTAAATCTGTTTGTAGGGTGTTGTCAACGTTGGTAATGGTCACATCCAGGTAGCAAATGGTTTTATCCTGTATTTCATAAGAGAATTGTATGCGTTCATTGATGGAATTTAAATCGTTTAAAGCTTGGTCCATTCCAAATGATGAAAATGTCATCTATGTAACGAATAAACATCCTGTTATGTATGTTCCATGGTGCTTTTGAAATAATGTGATCTTCTTCAAATTTCTCCATGAACAAATTGGCATACGCTGGCGCTGCACAGTTGCCCATAGACGTGCCTGTCATTTGTAGGAACCAGTCATCTTTCCATTTAAAATAGCTCTGGAAAAGGGTAAAGTGTAGTAGTTCCATTAGGAAAAGTTGCATGTCTTGATCAATTGTAGAGTGCATTAGGGCGTGTTCTATGGCTTCAATGCCAATGTTGTGTGGGATTGACGTATAGAGTTTTTACGTCGATGGTGCATAGTAGGATAGATTCTTGAGGATCGATTTGGAATTTGTCGATGAGTGATAAAAAATCGGTGATATCTTGTGAGCCAAGACGTGTTTGGTTATCACCTATGTGCAGGAATCTTGGGACTACCTGCAGCTCTGTTGCGCTGCGTATTATACGCACAAGCCCAGTTACTTGGATATTAATTGCCACCGCTAAATATATGGGATGCGGTACAAAAGGGGGTGGTGATGGACGGAGCATCAGAACCAATCAAACACTCACACCCAGTCAACAGATCTTGGTTTGATCCATCACCGTTCTTTAGCCCACTCTGCCACCCCAGTTCAGACATGGCCATATGCAAATCAGTCTGACCCTGTGCCTCATGGGAACAGTCCAGCCCGAACTGCCAAGCCATGCCTTCCCTGGACCGGAAACAAGCTTCCTAGGACCGGTTTCTGGCATTTCAGCCGTCTTCAGCCAGGCTTGCTTGAATCCAGTGGCAAAGTGAGCAAGGGACTCGCGTCTGAGCACGTCTGAGCATACCCTGCCAACTTATGGCGAACAAAGCGGTACAAAAGGGGGTGGTGATGGACGGAGCATCAGAACCAATCAAACACTCACACCCAGTCAACAGATCTGTTTTTGCATTTGTCACCCCGAGTGGGACGGGTATGCTCAGACGTGAGTCCCGTGCTCTCGATGCCACTGGAATCAAGCTATCCTGGCTGACGAGGGCTGAAAGCCCGAAACCGGTCCTAGGATGCTTGTTTCCAGTCCAGGGAGGACCTGGCTTGGCAGTTAGGGCTGGACTGTTCCCATAGGGCACAGGGTCAAGACTGATTTGCATATGGCTGGGTTCAAACTGGAATGGCATGGTGAGCAAAAAAACGATGGATTTAGGCCCTGATCTCTGTACTGGGGTGAATGTATGACATTGTTCTGCATTCTGTCCATCAATTGTTGTTTTTGCAAATATATGGGATGGGCATGGACGATCAGGCAGAGACTGCTAGTTATTTAACTATTCTCTGTTTGAACATTTTTCCCATGGATATTATCATTAATTAATTTTAGATAATTAGTTTTATATGTTGGCTAAATTTTTAAGATGTATCTGTATTTTATCATATTTTTTGTTAAACAGGCATTATGGGAAATTGTCTGCAAATGAATGTATCTTAGTTGATTTAATATTGTATTATTTGATTTGAATCTATTGTATTTCAACTGCATTTTAACTATGAGTGTTTGTCCTGCTTTTATGAGTAATCACTCGAATAAAGCATTATTTGACTTGGTATCTTTTATGTATGTTTTCATCTTGATGACACTCTGTTGCAGGTATTTGTCGAGAAATTGACCGATGGGTTCATGTAGACTCCCTCTAGTCAATACAATTGGTCTGAAGGGGGGGTTGTACAGATCTTTGTGTATTTTTGGTACCATATATAATATGGCACTTTTGGGATTGGTCTGTGTTAGAAACTTCAAGTTTTTGTCGTCTATGATTCCATTGTTGTGTGCTTTGTCAACAATTGTTTTGAGCAGATTTAAGAATGACTCAGTGGGGTTATTCTTAAATTGTTTTGAGCAGATTTAAGAATGACTCAGTGGGACAAACGATAAACATCTGAATTACAAGATGTCTTGTTTAAACTTCAAACTATAAATGAGCGAAAGAATAAATGATTAAAAAATCGCAGAAAATCACAAACAAAATTGTGTAAACCACAACAACGTTTAATTGTATTTTTATTTTGACAGGTCACATTTGTAATCTAAAATTTCAAAAGCAGGCTGCAAATGGAAGGCCTGCAGTCATGTTTGTGCTGTCGCTGTAGTGAGTGGCACAGTGGGTGCTATAGTCCATTAGTGACCTTAACTTATGGGCGTGGGTACACTTTGTACTATATACTAGAGATGTCTAGGTAGATTAAATATGCGAATTAGGGGATGTGCCTATTTCACCATGTTGAAAGGGAGTGCCCTGATACTTGATCACTGGTTAGCAGAGGTAAAGTGCAGAGTTCTAAGGCCAGCAAAAATGTAGGGTCCAGCAAAAGGTGAAAAATCTGGGGGGACCCTGCAGAAAGGAAACATTTCCTACACAGGCCTATCCCTCAACCCTCTCTCCTACCCACCAACCCTCTCTCCTAACCACCAGCCATTAGCTAGGGTAGTGCCAACAATTCCTTGATCGAATTCACAGCTCAGGTGATATAACAAGGACAATTTGCCTCTTCTGCATTGGCACTTGTCTTTTCTGTGCCCCTCTGAAACCATGTATACACATCTGTCAATATCCTTCTGAGCAACTGAACCAGCCTATGGGGAACCCTTTTGCTCCCCTGCAGACCACATCTGAGAGGCTCCTAACCTTAGCGTGCTCACACATGCATCCCAATATGCAGATACTACCCCCATGGCCAGCAAAGTGATGTGGCCCTTTCTGCCCTCTGTGTCTGACTTCTGCCCCCTCCCCCAAAAGGAACCAACACAGGCCACTGACCACTTTCCCTCAGGAGCCAGACCACTAGCAATCGCCTGGCAGGTGGAGGCTCCTATCTGGGGCCTTGGGCAGGCCTCATATTCGGCCATGGGCCCCTCTTGATCCTCAGATCTCCCTGGCCTCTTAGGTTTATCAAGACACCCCCTCCCACTCCAGCCACATCAGGGGTGTTATTCTGAGGCTAGCCTTTCACTTTAGTGCCTGTATGGTGAGACTGAACAGATACCTGCCAGTCCAGAACTTTCAGGGAGGAACCACAGAGTCCCCTCCCCAAAAGGGTGACACCTGCTGTCTTTTTCAGGTAGGAGAGTCTGACTGGGGCAGTTCTCCTGTCCTCTGGCTATGTGACAGTGTAGCCAGTACCTTCACCTCAGAAGTGGTCTCACCAGGGTGAGTCTTTTCTCAATGCAGGTAACTCCTGAATGACTGGTTCTCCCATTGTGGATGGCTTCCACTTTATATCCTACTCTCCATCTGGGCCTCCAAAATTTCCATTTGGGAGCATAATCCCCAGAAATCTGTGATTTTGGGGCACCCTTGGTAACAGCACTTTTCTCACTGGTGGAAGTTCATTCATTGCCAAGGATGCAGTCAATGGGCATCAGGGGCTGACAGTGACTTTACTCGGTGCCTGTACCCTGTCCCATCCTAAGAATTCCAGGGCCATAGGCAGGGAAAAGTACTGCCCAGGGGTTACCCTACTTATCTGTCCTGGCAGATACTGTTCTCCCCATCAGCTTCCCCCGTGCTCTGAAGGCTTGCATTGCAGGCCTTGCAGTCATGTATGCACTGTCACAGTAGTGGGTGGCACAGTGGGTGCTTCAGTCCACTAATGACACTTAACTTACACGCCCTGGGTATGCTTTGTACTCTATACTAGGCACTTATGAGGAAGTTAAATATGGCAATTTGCGTTTTAATTTCATCATATTGAAAAGGAAGTGCGCAGCAGGGATAAAGTGCACAGAGTTCTACAGCCAGCAAAAATATAGGGTCCAGCAAAAGGCCAAGACCCTGCAGAAAGGACAAATTTCCTACAGCAGCCTTTATTGTGTATGTATTTATTTATTTTACCCATTATCAGTTTGGATCAACCAAAGAGGGCCTGTTTGTTCCTGTCCTGAAAATATCAAAAAACGTTTGACTCTTTAATTAAAATATTTCACATTCAGCTATAGTGTGCATGCAAATAGCCTCAGTTGGATAAAAGCCAAAATACCTTTTGGGAGCTTGCAGCGAACCTTTTGCCACTCTCTCCTGCAACAAACACAGCAACATGGATTATGCAATAACCATATATGACATGGGGCCCAAAGGTTTAAAGTGAACATTGAAAGCATTTTGCAATGCGGCGCGGCTGCCGTTCAAGCATGGCGGATGCTTGATCTTTGAACTCCACGGTCAAGCCCAACCTAATCCGACACAATCCGTGTATACATTCCTGCAGTGCTGCCTGCAATTAATACACAACCCTGGGGAGCTGATTGGAACAGTCGAGAGTCCTGAGATGCTACTCAATCCCCGCTCCGGGGTCAATGTCAGGGCGCGGCCTGTACCGTCACCCCATGTGGAGCAGTGATAGGGCTGCAAGCTGGAGCGGTGGGGCTGGGACCTGTGCTCTGTACCAGGCAGGGCAATGTATGAGAGCCTGCCTTCCCGCTAAAAGGTGCGAGACTGCAGCGGTGGGCCCCGGGGCCTTGAGTAGCGTGTCTGGGAGTTCTGGGGATTCGACTTGTGTGGAGCAGAATAACTGGCAGCGCAGCTGCTTTTGACTCTGCTGAACTTGCCTGACTAAGCCTACTCTATTCGTAGGGCACAGGTAAGACACGTTTGGTGCCCGGATGCAGCCTGCCCGATATCTTTGCCTGCGGCTCCTGCCCCACCGCAAACCAGAGAGTCTAAATCTTGTTTGGTGCCTCCATCTGGAGCAACTAATTCATAAGTGCTCAGACTGCAGGTCACTGCTGGACGATTCTCTCACTGAGTCGCACAGCTTCGGCAGGACATTATCCACATCTGTTACTGGCATTATTGCCCTGGGGACCCCAAAAGAGACCTCAGGACAACTAATCACACAAGAATTGAAACCGGTGGATGCACTGTACTGCTGAATTTTCTCCCGAAATCCAAATTAACAGCTCGTGCCGGCCTGCTCGATACACTGGGTGTGACACTCACAAGAAACGGGAGTCTGGCTGGTTGCACCCCACTAGACCAATGTTCCCTCATATTTTTTTCCCTATGTGTGCGGCAGTGTAAGGCCTCTGTGCACTGCAGCCAAGGGTATGTATGTTAAGAAACTGACAATGCATGCAAGCGCATCTACCAACATCAGTGGCGTTTGCCACTGCAAATGTGTGTATACAGCCAAAGGAAGAAAAAAAGAGTATTTGTACAAATGTTACTCCATGTAATAGGTTCTTAAAGCAGCAGCACTCATCCTCCTGGACCTTTCAGCAGCCTTCAAGACTGTCTCCCACCACACACCAGACACCAGACTCAACAACGCCGGCATCCAAGGAAAGGCCCTAGACTGGATACGCTCATTTCTCACCAGCAGAAAACAGAGACCAAGACCTCCCCCTCCCTTCCTCTTGGAACCAACAGAGACCAGATGCGAAGTACCCCAAGGATCATCCCTCAGCCCCACCCTCTTCAATGTCCACATGGCCCCCTCATAACCATCACCAGACACCATGGGCTCAACTTAGGCTCCTACACCGATGATACCCATCTCACCCTCTCCCTCTCCAAGGAAGACATCATAACCAGGCAAAACTTCCAAGAAGGGGTGAAAGCCGTTGCAACCTGGATGAAGAACAGCTGCCTGAAACTGAACTCAGAAAAAGCAGAAGTCCTCATCCTCTTCTCCACTCCCTCAGCATGGGACGACACCTGGTGGCCCCCCACCCTCGGAAACCCACCCATCTCAACAGACCATGCACGTAACCTCGGCATCATAGTGGACTCATCGCTCACAATAAATCGCCAGATCAACGCAATCTTCCCCGCATGCTTTAACACTCTCTGCATACTATATAAAACATTCAAATAGATACCTGCCTACTCCATAAACTGTCACTCACGCCCTCAACACCAGCAGATTGAACTACGGCAATGCCCTATATGCCGGAATCAAGAAGAAACTCCTCCTCAAACTCCAGACCGTTCAGAACACTGCAGCCAGACTAATCCTCGATATCCCAAGGCGCAACACCTCCGCAAACTCCACTGGCTCCCCCTCGAAAGAAGGATAACTTTCAAGCTGCTCACTCACGCATACAAGGCTCTCCACAACATCGGACTCCAATCCCTCAACAACTGCCTCTCCTTCCACGCACCCAAGAGTAACCTACGATCAGCCCACTTCTCCTTAGCCACCGTCCTACCCTTCTACAGAAATAGAGAGGGTGGAAGGTCCTTCTACCTTGCAGCCAAGACATGGAACGAGCTCCTGCTCCGGCAAATCCCAACACGGGTTCATTTCAGGAATGACCTCAAGACCTGGCTCTTTGAACGACAGCCAACTGAGCTGTAGCCCGGCCCCTCCCCCCCGCGCCTTCCGACCCCAACGGATGAGTAGCGTGCTCTACAAAACACTGATTGATGCTCTTCTGTGATATAGAGACTCACCACTCTGACATGAACCATTAAGTAGCGCCTACACCTGAGGTATAGAAAACAGGATTTACAATATTAACCATTATGAAATTTTACTGAGTATTCTCAGTTATAGTGTTGGTGGATGTGGAGGGTCATATATACAAAGCACACCTCTGTTTGTGTAGTACATTTGATGATAGGGCTACAAAGTGACCTCAAACTTGGACATCACCTTAATGAATGGACATGAGACTGTCAAAGCCCTAATACTTGACACTATATTACCCTACAATAGTGACACAAATGTAACATCCCTTTGGAATCCAACATCTCAGGGTAACACGGTGAGAAATGGAGGATCAACAGTGAAGGGAAAGAAAAGATTGTGACCAACATGCTAATAGGAGTTAAGGTCATGGTATTATTTTGTGAAAGAAACCTGTCTTAAGAATTTCAAATCTGTAAATGAAAGCTACCCAAATGTCATGGAAGCGGTCTGTATGGCTCTTTGCTGAACAGACTGCATTAGTAGAGTTAAGGAGTACCCTTAAAGAAGACCAGCCATACCCCTGCAATTAAGATGTTGTACAGGCCCAGAGATTTTTCTAGGATCCTGACACCAGCGTTGCTTAATGCAGGGTGTTGCTCAATACAAAGGCAGGCTTTCTCTTGATACCACCGTATTCTTCTGTACTCCACCGCCCTATATTTCCTGTCCCTTTATCTCATTTTTGCAAGTTCTTCTTTTCCATGCTTTATCTTTTTTTCTCGTTGCTATTGTTTTCCGATCTTTCTCTATCTTCTGCCTTTCCCTCCTGACCAGGATCACAAAACTCAACTCACCAGACGTTAAGATCTGACACTCTCATACTTCATAGATGACACACACAACGCCTACTACTGTTCATGTAACAAACTGTCTACCAGACACATTCTCTTTAAACTTATGAAGCTGTGAAAATGATGCTCTGCAGAAGCAAGGCTTCCTTTGTCAGTTGAATGTGTGCTTCCCCTCAAAACGTATCTGTCTACATACCTTCATAGTTGTATGACATGTGAATAGCTATCTACATTTGCCCTCACAGTTCCACCTAGTTTAATAATCTAAGCAATAAAGGATATTGGACTACACATATTTGGCATTTAATTGAATGACATTCATAGTACTTAAACATATCTTTTCTATTTAGAGCGCTTAGCAGTGTCTTGGGTGCTTCAGTGAGTAACTAGAAATGTGAATTGCTATATGAAGTGTTCATTGTCATGGATGTGTGTCAGTACAACATGCTTAACTCTATTCAGACGCTACATGAAGCGGGTAGTGGGTGCTTTCATATTAGTCGATTGGGTCAGGATTGCAATGTCTTGCGTGCTGTTGCTATATATTGTTATGCAGTTATATATTATTGTATATACAGTTTTATATTATTGTATATACAGTTTTATATAATTGTATATACAGTTTTATGTAGGGAAAACATGGCCTAGGTGAATTAGAGTGGGTTACTTTAGCACCAGATTGCAATAATCAAGCTTAGGTCTGTTTTTTCTCCTTTGTTTCATTTGTTTTATGAGGCAAGGGGATAATAAGGTCCCGGTGTCCACAGCATTTTTGTAGTCTCAAATGACGCAATTCCCAGACTCTGGCAGTTTGCGGTCACAAACATGTTTTTTTTCAAAGTACAAACACCAAATAGCGATTTGGATTGCGATTCAGAAATTTTGGAAGGGGCGTGTTTAGGGCATCCCTTCCAAATACTGAAACGGTATGGTATGTATTAATGTTCTGCAACTGAATTCCAGTCGCAAAACAGTAATACTTTACCACCAATTCAAAATTGGTAGTAACCCATTTGTGAATAGGGATGGGTCCCCAGGGAACCCCTTCACCTTCGAGAATATTAAACAAAATATTTTTTAAGAGCAGGCAGTAGTCCTAAAGACTTTAACATTTCATTTTCTCTTTTTTAAATGCATCCAATTTACACTTAAGGACAACAAGCTGCTTTAAAAAAAATATAAGTTTGCTTTAATTAAAAGCAATCACAGATATGGTGGTCTACTAACCTCGTCAGCCAACCATCCCTGTGATGGCTGTCATTTCTAAAAGGTCCCAAATTGTGGCCTGCCTTCTTAATATTTTTGAGGTAGGTCAATTTGCAACCCACTAAGTATTGCTAATTAAAAAATAAAACTTTTCATTTAGAATAGCGATTACCAAATAGTGGTTCAGTAAAAAACACTATTTGGAAATAGTTGTCCTAAAGGTGACCTATGTGATTTGCCTAGAATCACAGGTTGTTGAGCTGACGCTGGGACTCTAACCCGGTTCCCTAATGTCAAAGTCAGCTGCTGTGCCCGTTAGGCAAATCTCCTCCCCTACATAATGCATCTAGCTGTTTCCTGCGTGATTTACAAAGTTGTCAGGTTTGTAACTTTCATTAGAAGCCCTTCTATTCACTGGTCAAGTCAAATTTAAGTTACAGTTTTAATAATATGACAATAACATAATCTTCTCTCCTAAACCTATCAAGTGCATGTACTTCAGAAGCATTTTGAAAGCAAACTTTATCCCTGCTAGAAACACATCTCCTGAACCGGAGTAGATTCTACCAAATAATGGAGCAGGCCCCCACTCTTTGGCCCTATTCCGCCTGTAAAGCCATAGATATAGAACAAGCATTTGACACCATATGGTGGGATTATGTTCATGCGATTTTAAACCAATATGGACGGGTTCCTGAAACGATTAGTTGGATTAAATTGTTTTATTCTGATCCCATGGCAAGGGCCAGGGCAGGGAAACATGTCTCGGAGGCGTATAGTATTGCCAGAGGGAACAGGTAGGGTTGTCCTCTGTCTCCCATCACTGCGTCAACCCCAACTCCAGTTCCAGCTGAGTGGGGTGGGGGGGGTAGAGGAAGAGTCCTACACATTTTAAATACCTAGGAATCCATATCTACCATGAAGAACTAGATACGATAGAGAGCATCCTCCAATGTGCCATATAATCATTGCTCTCACCGGGTGTCTTCTGGGCCAAGGTGTCAATCTCCTCTTTATGTTGCCTGTCTGACTTTTCAGACACTTGAATGTACTATTGGGAACCCTGGTTTCGACCACTAGCCGACGTAGGGTAGCGCTTACTAAATGAAGACTACCAACGTATCAAGAGGGTGGGTTGGGGACACTAGATTTTCGCAATTACTACTTGGTGGTGCGGTTGTACTGGGTGGCATGCTGGCTGGCCGATAGACACTTGGAGGAGACTTACCTAACTCCCCTGATAATTAAATAGAGTGCCCCATTGGCTTGGTTTTTCCCCTTCCCTTCCAAGAGTCACTGTTCACACTTGAAGCTTCTGCCTGCTACTGCTCTGGGCTGCTGGAAACCGACACGGATACATGCTCACACTGTTGCCTCCTACACTCTCGGGATCCCACTCCGGAGAATGATGGCCGGTACAGCTGAGCTAAACTGCTCAGAACAGTCATTGGGACACAGCTGGTATCGCCACTGTCGATGATTTATTCTCAGAATCTAAACTAATGCCCTTCCCCATATTAGTGAAACAATGGGACCTTCCCTCTGGGCAATTTTGACTATATGGTAGGATTTGTAAGGCGCTGCACTTCTACATGCCAGTATAAGTCTCTGAGCCCTCCATACATGCCCTAGTCAACATCTTACACATGATTGGGACAGGGCGCCAGATGATTACATGGCTATATAAAACCCTGTTGGAACATACAGGAGTGAATCTACCACCCCTCCAAGACGAGTAGAACATAATAGGCTGCAGTCTGCATGATAAAGAATGGCAGCCAACCCTGGGCTATCCCCACAAGGTCTTGTGCAATGCCTGGTTTAAATTCATACAGTTTAGTTTCCTGCACAGGGCCTATCTCACGTGTCAGACACTAACCGCTTATTTCCCAATGCAAATGCACAGTGCCCCAGATGCCTTGCGCCACATTAAGATTTTATACACATGGTATGGGCATACAATAACCTTCAAACTTATTGAACAGCAATTTTGAGAGAGGTGACATGAGTAACGAGCCAAGAGAATTTCCATACCATAGTAAGCTGCTTGCTGGGTATATTCCTTAAACCAAGGTTAGCTCCAGCTTTATAGAACTGCCACTGTTCTTAGCAAAAAAGAGCAATTACAATAGGATTGAAGACGGCCAGTTACCCTTTCGTGGAAGCATGCAGGAGAGATGTGGCAAACTGGGCTGACATAGAATACAAGACAACGTGACGAGAAAAATCTAACGGCTGGCACAAACGACCCATCTCAGAGGGGGAGGAAACCATGATAAATGCTCTGTTCCACCATAGATGGACTTGCGATTCCTGTTATGCAATTTAAAGGAGGAGTATTGTTAAGGCATAACTTCCTCCCCCGCCATGACAATACTGCCTCAACCGTAGATACATACGACCTGCAGCTTACCAAAGGACTCCATCCCATATGTTGACCGAGACAAAGCTGGGGTGCCTCGCATCTCAGTGTGACCTACCCTATCGTAACAAAATTCCCCAGCCAGAGAGGATAGCCTGTTTGTTGACTGGAATGGATAACCGACGTTGTGAGACTGTGCCCATTGGCAATCAGAATACAAAAGGAATCCAACTGTGACTCTCACCTAGGGAACCTTTGAGGGATTTGTTGAATGTTAAAGTTAGTTAGCTTACGTATAGAACTGTGCAGTTGTAACAAATCAAATAAGTATAACCTGTCTTGCCTCTTTTGGGATGAGAAATTTCTAAAAGAACATCCATGTTATACTGTCTAATGTATTGTGGTGATCTGCTCTGATTCTTTGTACAACCCAATAAAAAGTATCCTAAAAAAACATTTTACAACAAAAGAGATGGAATTGGCACTATGGGGCTGATTAAGACTCCTCCACCACCCGCTCTGCTAAAGTCGACCGCCTGCCAGATTAGGAGTTTTCTCCTGGTCTGGTGGACAGTTTTTTGGCGCTTCCATGGCGATGCCTTTGGAAAAGGCACTGCAATGGGAACGCCAAAGCAAGTTCCTGCACGGCACACACTGTTTAGTCCATGCCATGTAGGAACTGGGCATGCATGCAAACGGGGGAGGGCACACCATGAGCTCCCTGTATGCATCCCAGTGTACAGGGCAACAAGGACTCCTATAGGTCCCCGTGTTTCCTCACCGCCAGCGTTTTCATGGCGGGCTCACCACCATGAAAAAGTTGGCAGTGGGTAAACTTAGAATGCCTTTGGTGGTGCCACAGCGGCACCACCAAGCATATTGCTGCCCCAGACCATCGCAGGGAACACGGTTCCCTGGCGGTTTCAGCAGTCCCAAAACTGTCCAACCCGTCGTACTTGTAATATGGCGGTCGAACCACTGGTACAGCAGTGCCCGACCGCCACCGCACCTCCACCACTGGTTCGGCAGTCCAGTGGACCTCCGAACTTTTAATCGGGCCCTATGTAACACGAACTGTAACGCCACTTTTTGAAAGTTAGGCCCAGTAGCATAGTTCGACAGTTTAAATTGCAAGTGGAACCCACACTAGTGTTTGAAAAGGGTAACCTGTGCGAAGTTATATATTTCCTCTTAACTTTAGTTGGGAAACGTAGAGTTAACCTTGCAGCATGTATGTAATAATGGCAGAAAAATGAATATTTTGATTTCCTTGCCTAGAAAATGTGGCTTTTTGATAAGGTTTGTCATTTTCCTGTGTAGTGCAACCTGGTGGGCCAGTGTGTTTTTTCTGCAGTCTACACCTTTGATATCATAACCACCTACTTAACACCTCCTCAGACAAGGTGAACTGCCACTCTTCAAAGCATTGAGTTTTCAAAGCCTTTTCTGCTGCATTTGCCCGACAATTGCTGTCTCATAAAAATTGCCCATTTTGAAGAGTGCCTTGGAGAGATCTTTTGTAGCTGAAGTTGGCTGGCTCTCAGGAGGAGTTTGTACAATGAGAGGGAGGGATTTCACTGAGGCTTTTGGAAATTTATAGCACAAAAATTGGGGTTGTCTTTAGCTGTACCGCCAAGCAGAGGCATGAAGTAGATCACAGAGCAGTAAAAGAAAATATAACCGTTTTGAGCAAGAAGCCAGAAGACAACCTGCTGGGGCAATTGTGATCTGCCTGGTGAAGGGTGAGGAGAGGTATAGCCTCTGTGAATTAAATTGCTGGAGCTAGAATGCTACTCTGATTATGAAAGCTGGTCTCTTTGCTGACCCACACCACCAATAAGGTGGATCACCTGCTGTGACGCTTTCCCATTGAGACTTAGTAAGTGTGGAATATTAGAACAAGCATTTACAATGCAATGGTCTCGGCATTGTTAAAGTTAGAGCTATTGGCATTGCTCATGACATTATTTTTATGTTTTTGTTTTTAAAACATTTAAAGAAACGGCATTGTTATTTACAATGTCAATTGCTTAATCACTCTCAAATGCGAGACCTATTGCATTTGCACCCACACACAGAGCCACACACACAAAGCCACCCACACACACAGAGCCACTCACATAGAGCAACCCACACACAAATAGAGCCACCCACAGAGCCACCTACACACACACACAGTTACCCACACACAGACAGAGCCACCACTGTGAAAGTGAGTTAGTGAGATAGAAAGAGTGAGGTAGAGAGCGAGTGAGTGATGTAGTGAGTTAGAGAGAGAGTGAAGTTGTGATATAGAGAGTGAGGTAGTGAGAGAGTGAGGTAGTGATCTTTTTAGAGAGAGAAGTAGTGAGATAGTGAGGTAGTGATATAGATAGAGGGGAGTAGTGATGTATAGAGAGTTATGTAGTGAGGTAGATAGAGAGCGAGGTAGTGAAAGAGTGAGTTAGTGAGTGAGGTATTTTCTGATGTAGTGAGATAGAAACAGTGAGTGATGTTGTGAGGTAGTGAGATAGAGAAAGATTGAGGTAGTGAAAGAGAGAGCCTTTATCATAAACAAATCAAATAGACATTGAACAGCGACAATAGTTGTGGAAGCCTCTTCAAAATGTAGGCTGTACTTAACATCTGCAACGTTTCAACTCGATCAAAAAACAAATTCTGAAGCTAAACGATGGATAGACAATCCCTAAAAAAGGACCTCACCACTCAAGATCTGAAGAGTTAAAACTGGGTGGACAAGCTGAGGGCAGAAATCCTTTTTTTAATTTTAATTTATATTTTGTTACTCGCAGACTATGTGGTTACATAATCCAGGTATGTATATTAAATCACTAGTGGTAGAATCAGTATTCCAAGATGATACGGACAACTTCCTGACAGGACCTCGCTCCGTGTGAGTGCACATTGGGTTTGGACGCAGCACTGCAGGAGTGTGGCAGGTAAATGAAGTGGCAGGAAGGGAAAGTGAGCGCGATTCCAGAAGGAGGGATAGTAAATTAAGAAGAAGGAGAGGAGGAATCCAGACTAGCAGATTGACGGCCAGGAGAAAGTGACTGGGAATATAAAAGGGGAGCAGGCTGACAAGAGGAAGAGGTAAGGGCAGAGAGACCCCCAGAGACGGTGATTGGAAACTCACAAAGGAAAAAAATACATGGGTGTATGTTGCAAAAAAACAACACAGCAAGACAATGAACCTCGACGAAGAAGCCCGGTGTGATGGAGGAGGGGGAGGAACGTGGAAATGGAGTTCTCTCGAGCCTCAATTTCAATACACAACTAAGGAAAAAGGAGTCGGGGTGGGGGGGGGTGGAATAACGCAGCATGCACCAAATCAGCAGTGTGAAACCTGCAGATGTTGGTGCTGCTGTGCCAAAGATAAACCTAACATTTGAGAAGCTTTAGAAATAGCCTTGCTCAGTGCAGTTTGTTCTGCAATTTTTGTGATCTATCAATTTAAAAAGTAAAAATGAGAACATTTCTAAAGTAGTGCTCGAAGCGTGACTGTAAATCACCCACACGTTTATTCTTTAATATAGTCTGATACAATTAATATGCTACACACACAGTGACTCTATACCAATGTATATATCTTCTGTACAAGATATGTATTACACTCGTTATTTACAGGTGTATGGTGCGATAAGTTACTAAGACCGGATATTCGATTTTGTGCCCCCCAAATACTGGTTCATACAAATACTATTTGCAACTCTACTCTTAACCATGCAAATAATAAATTGCCGCTTTGAGAAAAATGTGACATAAGCATAAATCGCCTGAAAATAACCAGTGGAATTAAAGTTCTCCAATCAAAAGGATGGTAAAGAAACTGCTCTGGAAGGAACAAGTACACGAAAAGGAAGTAAAGATATCTAATCGGAAGCACCAAATTATATTTACAATAAAGCCAACCAAATGTGAACAATACAACTCAAACGCGACTGCTGCTGTTTCTGTCCTAAACATCCCACGTTGGTATGGTTAGCAAATGAGTGTCTAAAGCAGTCCTGGCTTTCCTTTTGAAATCAATACTATCTAGTCAGATAACACGATTTTTTTTTTTTTTGCATCTTTATATAGCGCGAACTCGACCCGAAGGTTTTGGAGCGCTTTACATAGCACCGTATTTACATTACACATTCAGGCACGGGGAGATTAAGTGATTTGCCCAGAATCACAGGATGTGGACGCGACCTCGAGGCTCGAACCCTGGTTTCCTGCACCAGGAGGCGGCAGCGCAGCCGACGGACCACATCCTCTCCCTATGACATGGTTGGGTTCAGAAGAAAGGGTGGTCACTCTACTCATGGGTATTTCATGGCAGTAAACAGCAGGGTGGTGCTAATCTGACCTGGTTTCTAACACCACGGTGGGCGGTTGCCATGAATCTGGTTGGATTCCCGCCATGGATTCACAAGGAGCAGAAAACCACCGCCGGGAACTCTATGGCTCCTGTATGTTCAGTGACGCCTCTCTTGTGTGCCAAGCCTCGGTTTGAAATAATTCACAGAGTCGAAACAATGTGTAAACTGTATGCACCAGTAAATTGCTTCCGGTAGAGTGTGGCTAAAAAAAACCACACTGCCGGGTTGGGCGAAGCTCACAAGACGGCCGTCTAAGAAAAGACATCAGAACTCCATTTGAACCGAAACGGAAATATTGCTACTTTAAAACCACCGTGTTTTTTTTTTATTGCATAATTTATATTGCGTGAACTCGACCTGAAGGTATTGAAACGCTTTACACGAGCACCGTATTTACATTACACATGCAGGCACGGGGAGAGTATGTGATTTGCCCAGAATCACAGGATGTGGACGCGACCCGGAGCCTCGAACCCTGGTTTCTAACACCAAAGTCGGCAGTGCAGCCAACGTACCACATCCCCTCCCAAGAGCCAAATACACAAAGGAGGCAGGGCAGAGTGACGACGTTTGTTTGACATGGAAGATAGACCAATGAAGCAAGCGAATTTCGAGCTAGATACGTTTGGCCATTTAAAGACCGCAAAATGTCCACGTTCAGTTATAGAAAGGTATAGTGCTGTTAGGGAAGAAACGACCACAGATATGGGTTCTATTGCAAATGGTGTTAAGGAGTCAACATGAAGCAAACGTTCCTCATAGAATAGTGTACACGCAACGCATCCCCTCCCGTTAAATATTACAACCATACGAATAACAGCATAACTGACAAGGAACATTTTGAACACATAACAAAAGCAAGAAACGCATATAAAAGAAAATACATATGTTCTCAGAGTCCTAAAAAATAACCTTTAAACAAGCACACCACTGCCTTTCTCCGAGGCGAAGCAGAAATGCCTCGGAGAAACGCAGCGGCGGTTTTCAGATTCGGGGGCGTGGCTAAAAAGTGGAAAGAAGAGCACGGAACACGCCCCTGAATCTGAAAACGACGGAGCCTATTTGGAGGGACGGCTCTCTCCTCCAATGGCTGGCCTCCGTTTAGGAAGCCAGCCAATGGAGGAGAGCCAAAAAGAGAGGCGGGCTAAAGAGCCACTCTCAAACATAAGATCTCCGGACTTCCGGTTCTGCCTTCGGCAGACCGGATGGTCCCTCGACCTAAAAACAGATACAAAAAATGTGTTCACCTTGATAAAAAGTAGTAGTAATTGGTGGACTTGAAAGAAATGCAAACTTTTGTCTGTTCTCTATAAGTTTAAGAACCTTTGCAGCACCAAGTAGAAAGTTGCGAAACTTTGGAAACTAATGTTTGGAGAACCAGTCTAAATACCTGACATTAATGTCTTTTGAAACAACTTCCCTGTTAAACCATTTCATGGGAGATGGTGGAGCGTTGCCTGGTTTTGGGCCTGAAAACCAATGTAATACTGCACCACAGTATGTTTTTTTAAAATATATATAGATATATATATATATCTCTCTCTCTCTCTTTCTCTCAAGGCTAGCTCATTGTCATGATTCATTTTTCAAGTTCAGAGACTGCAAACATGGCAGTATGTTTTTTTAAATATCTCCAGATCGCTGCATGAAATTTACTTCAATATTGTCATTTTAATCATTAAGCTATATTCCTTGCAACTACATTTATTTGAAAATGTTACCATGTTAATATCTTAACTGTAATTTCGTTTTGGCTGTTCCTGTGTGTCACAGAATATTGTATTAAAAAGGCACCGCTATTGTGCCAAGGAACCAAGCATAAGCTCAGAATTCCTCTCAGAAATCTCTACTTTTAGCAGCGTAATTGTTTTGACTTTATTTGAACACCGGCCACAGCTCATATCAAGACAAGACCATCCCCATACTTTAACAGACAGACTTCTTACAGTGTGTATGTTGAATTGCCAGTCTTGTTCATGCCCTCACATGAACAAGCTGAAGGGTTGTATGTTTGCTCAGGAGACTGACGTTCTGAATGACTTAGAGACAATTGAAGTGGAGTCTTGTCTGATTGGGCATCATCCTGTGTCATTTGCATAACATTGTGTGTAACCACAAAATCCAGACTGAATCTGGGATGAGGGAACCAGAGGCACGGGGTGCTGGGAGCCGGCAGCCTCCAACAGAAACTGTTTACCACAATGAAGCTGCTCCCAGTGGGGTTGAGAGTGCAGGCATCTCACAAAAAGTGATGGACTGGTCTCACATACCACCTGATGTCATGCTTCATCATTGACCAGTCCTCACCCTCTAAAAAGAGTCAATGATGAAGCATGACACCAGGTGGTGTGTGAGACCAGTCCTTCACTTTTTGTGAGATGCCTGCACTCACAGATTATTCGGCACTAGCAACCCCACTGGGAGCGGCTTCATTGTGGTAAACATTTGCATAACATTACCTATCCATTTCTTCCTTCATGCGCTGGCAGACTCCGGCCTGTGGAGATTAAAGGGATGGATGCTTGATTTACTCAGGGAGTGGGTTGGGGGGCATTGTTCTGTTCCTAGAAACATGTTATGAAGGTTTTTGCTGAGGATGGCCTGCTCTGCAGTATTCTAGCCAGTCAGATATTTGTATTTGGTAAAACAAACTTGAATTATTGTGAGAAAGTGGCTCTGTATATACTGTTCCCAAATAGGCACAGTGTGTACAGAGTCCACAGTCCCAGAGGTTTGGCAGAGGTTAAAGTTAGATATAACCTTACTCTCTAAAGTGGTAGCTTGGTCGAGCAGTAAGACAGTATCAGAGGACAATGTAAAGCATTTGTTGTACACAGTCAGTCAGCAAATGGTCTCACACACTCAAGAACTGAACTCTAGGTCAATGGTTTGTATAAAAAAATATATGGTTGTTTTATTTTATAACCAACAAAAGGTATCCAAATATACTTTCTCAGAATGAGAGGCTTTAGTTAAATACTTTTGCAGTATGCAATTGACTTTTGTAGGCAATAGTTACAGGTTGTTGCAATAGGCAACACAATTTCAAACACAATAATACATTGAGCTCAATGTGAATTTTAAGTTATTTGCAATAGATTACTTTCAGGACTACTTTTCTAATTCCCGGACTGGATCCTAGATTCAGTCCTAAGACAGGTCTTGGAAACAAGTGAGTAAATTCGTTTTAGTTACTGTTGTGATTTTTAGGCAATAATTTGCTATTTTAAAAGTTGACACAGCGAAATTTCCTAGAAAAACAGTCAATGATTCCCTATGGGAGAAAATTCAACTTAAAGGTAAAGTATGTTCTCGTTAGTTTTGTAATCCAGGGCTGGGCTCCTAGGCTCAGTACTGGGACCTCTATCTAAAACAGGTAAGTAATTACGTTTTCACAGTTGGTACGATTTTTAAAGAATATTTGTAGTTTGCAAAAATCGACACTTAGAAGAAATTTCACAGAAAAACAGTCAATGATTTCCTATGGAAGACAATTGGTTTAGTTGTAAGTACAGTTGTGAGTACTTTTCAGGGTCAGTGCTGGGCACCAAGATCCAGCACAATTGTTAAACAATCACTAATGTTCTATCATCCATAAAAAAGAATTGTTATGTCCTTCGCCCAATGCATTTCGGGACGAAAAGTCCCTTCGTCAGGGACAACTAACCTGTTGATGAAACCTAATATAAGCATCCGTGTTCAAATACAGCGATATGCACAGCTGCATAAATCTTATACAATATACATTTTTAACAAATTTACATTTTTGAAATTAACAACAAAAGAGATGTATAACTAATACAAGTTCACATGCATTTGATACATTTTATGGATGACAGAACATTAGTGATTGTTTAACAATTGTTACCTATAATATTAATGTGATATACAATTGTGATGACAATATTGTATCATATGTTAAATTTGCAATAAATGTTATAGATTTATAAATTGCAAAAATAAGATTCAGATATGAATCATTGAAGTATAACACAATAGCTGTGCATTCTTGAGTCCTGGTGACACATACCTGGCCACATTTTTTATATTCTCCACATGTGAGGCGGGCATATGGCAAGCATAGCATGCAAAAGAAGTGAAATTAGTTAATTCCACAGAATAAACATTAAAATTAGGTGTGCAAAATCTCCTCTTTAATATATAGCCTAGGCAGCCTCCCAGATAGGTTTCAGGGGGCATCTCTAAGATGCCCTCTGTAGTGCTTCGTACATTAAACCCGCACTGATGCCAGTGTGGGATTTAATGTGCTGAGAAGTTTGATACCAAACTTCTCAGTCTTCAGTGTTGCCATTATGGTGCTGTGGAGTTCGTGTTTGACGAACTCTCAGCACCATATACTCTTAAATGGCAGCACTGCACTTAGTGTCCAGTAATGGACCTGGGTACTGTAGGGGCACAGGGCTCATGCTCCTGTGCCCACACCACTGGCATAGGGCACCCAGCTAGAGGGGTGGCTGATGTATGCCAGGGCAGTGTAGGTTGTGGGCATGGCACACAGGGATGTGTGCCATGTCGACTCTTGGTTTTGCCTTGTACCCAGACACTCAACCTACAAGGGCAGTGTGGTTGTGTTAGGGTACAGGGCCTCTAAGGGTGGCACAATAAGTGCTGCAGCCCTTAGAGGCCTGGGTACCTAGGGTTCCATTTACCAGGGGCTGACATGTGGCCAGGGTTTGCCAATTTGGGGTTTTAGGTTTTAGGGAAGGAACATAGGCCCTGGGCACCTGATTGGCAGGAGTCCAGGACACACTCAGTCAAAGTACATTCAGCAATTCAGCAAAAAGTGGGGGCATACCATGCAAGAAAGATGGCACTTTCTCACAATTATGTGCTAAGGTAGATAAGAGTTTGAATGGGAACTGGTATGGCAAAGCCAGACTAAATTGGAAGATGACATTTTTAACCAATGGACTTAATACAGAAATGTTGATGCTCTGTGTAAGTAGATCAGAGCTCAGCCTTTTGGTATATCTAGATGTAAGAAAATACAAGGCAACATACTCATGTCTTTGTAATGCTGCTTTTGTCCGCCACAGTGTTTATGAATCCTCTGTTTTAAATCAGTCTTTGAAGCATGTTTTTGCTGGTAGTAAAAGCCCCTTTCCAAGCATTTAATCCGTTAGTGTGTAGGTTTCTGCACATGCCTTCCGTCATTTTTGTTATGGATTCCCTTCAAAGAGGTTGCATTTTTGCATAGAGTTCCCATCATCAAAAAACACCATTCTACTGTGATGTAAGTGTATTCCAGCAGCTTCCTCCTTTTCTTTCTAAACCCACAACTTCCTATTTCAGGTGGAGCTATTGGTGATGAAGGCGCTGTCTGTCGGCCTGCTGAAAGGCAGTATAGATGAGGTGGACAAACGTGTGCACATGACCTGGGTGCAGCCTCGTGTTTTGGACCTACAGCAGGTAATATGCTCTTCCATATAGTGGCATCTCTAAATTAAGGCTTTGTGAATTGGGTAGAGCTTTACAAAAGAGCTGTTGTGGATGAGGGAATAAGTATTTTGGGAGTTAGTTTGCAAGTAGCAGGCATCAAAAAACACTTCCCTTGTTACTTCCCCGCTCGCCTCCACCTACATGTCAAGTGTGGCTGTTCATACTTTTTTAAAGAGAATTTTTTTATACATTTTTTTTAAACAGGTCAGCTCTGTTAACACTGGTTCACCAAATAAAAATGTATACTGCGTGTGCATAGGGGTCTGTTATTTCCCCTAACGATCTTTGTGGTACTGGATTCACTCATAATCTGATCCTCTTAGCCATGTTGCAGTAGCCAACCATGAATCTTGACATAACCCTGTTTTATTTAGGGCTTTGAGAAAAGATGGTGGTTCACTTGCTCAAATGAGGTGACAGTCAGTAGTTTCATCAATGTAAACACAATATTTTGTAATGTGTATAAGACCTGCATCATAATGTTAATCTGTGTCCCTACCAAGGAACTGTTCATTTGGGTATTAACTTACCAGCTTTCCATAGAGTTAAAATGTATATGCTTTTCTAAATGTTAAATGTATACATTTTAATTATCCGCTCAGCAGTTGTTTGGGTCTGCTGCATAGTGAGAAGCTTTAGGGAGTTGTTTTATGTCTGTGTATGTCTTTCTGTGTTTATGCTGTTCCCTCTAAAACCAGTCCTGCTTTAGCCTTAAATGTGTGGAGTGGAGCAGTCCTGATATTTGTTGTTATATGTATATATTGTTTAGCTCCCCCATTGACTTATTCTGCTGTGTGCCTTAATGCATAATTTTTCCATGGAGAATGATGCATTAGGGTACTGGATACTGTGTGAATTAATGTGTTTGTCTGGTTTCCTCAAAGACCAGTTCTGGTTAAAGTTCTTTTTTGTTGGCTTGAATCTGAATGCTTCTCTTGCAGATAAAGAGCATGAAGGACCGGCTGGAATTCTGGTGCACAGATGTGAAGAGTATGGAGCTGCTGGTTGAGCACCAGGCCCACGACATACTGACCTAAAGTGTTTCTTCAGTAGCTTTCCAACGCTAGGGGAAAGAAAATAGTAGGGCTGCTGAACTGACTTTGTTCACCATTTAAAGAACTTGAATGAAAACTAAAACCATCAGCTTCTGTGGGATTTGTTCTTTCACCTTAACCTATTTGCCTGTTAGTTGGAGTGATTCCTCTTGAGGAAATCTAGTGCAACAGCAGCTGTCAAGAAAATCAAATTGGTTTTAGTGTGAAGGGTAATGTAGCATTTGGATAGCCCAAGATACCGCTCTTCTGCATTGTCCAGAAAGTGGCTGTTTGGAGTCCTTCCTGCCTTGCACTCCACCACAAGAGCTCTATCATAATGTACAATACCTTGCTGAGAGTTTGCCTTAGACACATCAGACACCTTCATGGTTGAGCCTTCCGAATTGATGTTGTCTTCCACGGCTCCAGGCAGACTCTTGTGCTGTTCTTAGTGGGTGAGGAAGCTTCTGACAAGAATAGACCTTCTGTTTGGATGCGTCTGAGGTTTTGAACTTGTCAGTGTAAATTGTTCGGCTCCATAGGTCTTGAAGCATCTTGGTAGGCTGCTCTATTAAATGTAGTTCTGCCCTGGATGCATCATGCCATCATTTGATACCCCTTGTTTATTAGATTTTTCCCTAATTGCTTATGTCAGGAGTATATCAGTAGACTTACCATTGTTGCACTGATACAGCTTGTCCAGTAATGATAACACTGTTTTATAAATATTTGTCTTTAAGTCATAATTTTGGTAATACTGGTCTCTGCTGTTATAAATGTGAATCCGCTAATAGGCTGTACCTCATATTTCACATGTGTTCCCAGCAGGCCGGCTCTGCACTGCTCACTTGTCTCCTTTGAATCTGCATTCAACTCCCATAACCACTTCCTGCTGTGTCATTGATGTGAATCCCATAGAAATCTAGTCCTCAAATCTTACTGAATCTATTAAAATGGCACATGCAGGTGTACATTTCTGGAGGTCTGTACCACTTAACCACCACCTGCCTTTTGGTTCCTGGTGCATCAACAAAAAAGGCATATTGTGAAATCTACCTGATCTGACCTTCAATTGATGTGGACATTTTGTCACACATGTCTCTTCTCCTGATAAATCTACTGCTTAATGTGTCACAGTCCATCTAAAGCTACAATGGCACTGCTTGGGACCTGCCAAGTGAAGCATTGAACCCATGGTTTGGAGACAATCTGGAGCCGTTTGCAAGAGTAATAACTGGCGCACACCCTGTTCTTTAGTAGCTTGCCCCATGGGTAAGAATGATAGACCAGCTGTCCTGCAGCTGAACTGACAGGAAGGTATATCTAACAATCTGCCTCTTCAGTTAAGACTGCTGAGGTGAGAGCAAAAGAATAGCATGGGCCCTAACTGGAGCAGGCACTAAGATAAAAGGGAGTGAGCAAACTCATACGAGGTGCACAGTCAATCTCTTACCAGAGGTTAAGGTGAGCTAGGGGTGGGTAGGAGGGACCACCCTTGATGTTTAAAGTTGAAGCATGCAGATGGGAACTGTTCTCAGTCATTTGACCTTTCATAGTTGCCGAGCTTAAATCTCTACCTGTTATCAGGCGGGAAGCCACCAGTAACGTCCTTAATAACTCAAACAGTATTAGTTTGCATGAACAACAGTACCGCAATGTGTATTTAGTAGCTCATTTGTGTTTCCTGTGTTAATTGTGTGTGTTTAATAGTGGATCATTTTTAGTGTTGGTTCTTCTTCTGAAGATAATGTCATTCTTTATACTTTTTGGTGTCACAAACGTGCTGGGTCTTTTCCGGGGTATATAAAATACTCGTAACATTTCATTGTAGGAAGACCATCTCTAAAATGAGGTGATGATAAAAAAAATAGTGGGTAAAGAGGTGGAGTGTAATGTGGGATAGTAGACAAAAGGGACAGCTGTGTTCCTGCTTCCATTTGTCCCTTTTTAGCTGGAAATCCCTAAACGCTATGTTATTCATACTATTTAGGCTTAAATTCAGTCTTCCCTGTATCTCCAGGGTTAGGATAACAAAGTGGCAAAATACCCCACACCCTGGAAACCTTGGAGTCCTGTTGGAACCAAAGCATTGTGTTTGCAAAGCATTGCAAGCAGTGTGTAGGTAAGATATGTGTTTTATGTAAGGTAGCTTGGTGTTGATGCACGTGTTGCCTTGTGTGTACCATGTTTGTTACAAGGCACAATCCTGGTAAAATATATTGGTGAATTTTGCAGCCACTGACTGCAAGCAGCCTCATTTAACCTGCTGTGTAACACAGGCCTTCATTAGTCTGAAATTGGGTTCTCTTAGGTAGTATAAATGAGTTTGCAGTGTATGATGATTATTAAAGGAATTCTACTCCTAGAAAGACACTTCATGTGGCTTGCATTGCAGAGCCCCATGTGAATATTGCTTATATAGGTATGCAGACAATTGATGGCCTGTCACATAAACCTGTTTGTAGGCTGGACAACGGGAAAATAAATTTTACACTCGCTGTTAGTCCACAGGGCAATACATTTTTACTGATCCTGGCTTTATACTGACATAAGCTAAATAATATACTCTTGTGCTTGAGGTCTGCACACAAACATTACTTCATTATTCTGAAACACGCTTTCCCTGAAACTCCTTCTATTGCAGTCTACTTTGAATTCCCTTTTTAAAAACAAAAAAAATAATCTATTAGTTCGATAGTTGCTAGCATCAGAGTGAGGGGTTTGTCCTTCCGGAGACCAGCTTCCTGTTAGATATGTTTTCGTAATCACCCTAAAGTAGGGGAGTGGCAGTGGTGGTATGGTAGCTAATGCAAACAAGAGAAATTGACCCATTGCTTCCTGGTTGGAGGGTAAAAGAAACTGTTAAATGGAGTGCAGTGGGTGATTGTGCCTCCGCACCTTTGCTAGCCAAGTCCATATTTTATTTTACGGAGCTTTATATAGTGCGAACTTGACCCGAAGGTATCGGGTATCAGAGCGCTTTACATAGCACCAGTTGCGTTGCATGAGGACACATTAAGTTTTGTTAGGCACGGGGAGATTAAGTGATTTGCCCAGAATCGCATGATATTCTGCTTCATTGCCCAAACTCGAAGCTGGTTCCCCAGATTAGAGATCAACTGCCTCACTGCTAGTGCTTTTGTCTATTTGGTATCTTTGACCAAACGCCAGGAATGCACCTCATTAATGAAGATGTCAACCACCTCATTGCTGGGCTCATTGCTGCGGGACTGCTAGTATCTATTGTCACGTCTCCGGCATCACGAATTTGGATGCCTCTGCAGCCCTCACAACAAATCCTGGAGACTGTAGCAGGGGGATGACAGTGAAGAAGAGGGGAAAAGAGAGAGGGCCATGGGTAGCTTCTAATCCCTTTAGAACACAATGTGCAACTTTCAAATTTCTAGTGCCACAGCCAGTAGATAATCCTTGTGAGCCCACTTCCATGGTTAAAGCTGTTAATGCTCTTGTGAGTTTAAGATGGTATGACCTCTGATGTGGCATGACATCTTGTCTTTACAGGACATGCTTCAAGCAGACGAATTGGTGGAGACTGAGGTTGTAGTGACAGTGTGTTTTTCCCTCAGCAGCTGTGATTGATGCAGCTATGTAGGTCTCTCTCTCTCTTTCTCTCTCTCACTCTCAAGATTTAGGCCAGGATTCTCCACCGAGTACCTCATGAGCTACTGGTAGTTCTCCAGCTTGTTTTTGGTATTTATTTGTAAAACGGAGAATGCTGCATGGGAATAAATATCAATTGTGGCAGAGGAGGCAGAAGCAACCAACAGTCTCACTTCTGTTGACATCCTGGTAGGATTCTTCTGGATTGTCCTCTATAACGTCTGAACTTCAGCCCAGCTGAACATCAACCTTTACTGCAGCCTCAGCAAGAGCAATCATCACTCATGAACCAATTCGGGAATGTGCAATATTGATAATCCCAACCATCACCTGTCCTATATACTAATCAATCCTACTTGAATAAAGAAAAACCAAATACATATTTATGACCAACTGGCTGAACTCCGTTCAATCATCTGCTTCGTCACTGAATCCTTGCCAGATTATTATTTAGAATCCATCCTACATTAGGCTTTCTCCGACTGCTATTTAGGCCACAATAGAAATCACCTGCACAAAAGGTGCTGCAGCAGGCAAATGATGGTTTACAAAAACACTTTACTGGGCTCCTGAATTAATGACTACTCAGTCTCGGAATGGAAACCTTATGTCATGATCCTCTCGATGCTGATCTTAATGTAGTAGTATCTAATTTCTAATAAAGATCTCTCTGCTGCCATTGAGCAAATTGCCCCTATGCAGAACCTTTCCTCTTTACGATCTAAACCCTCAGCCCCATGGTTCTCAACGATACTACGGGAAAATAGAAGTAAATGCAAAAAACTGGAGCGTATATGGCGCCGATCATACGATCCGGTGGCCAAAGCCCTTTACAGATCAGCTCTCAAAGAATTTCATAAACTCAAACGCATTGTCATGAAACAGTACTTTACGGATAAAATTAAAAGAGCAGAAAATTCCACCAAGGCCCTCTTTAACATTGTTAAGGAGTTCGCAAACCCCTCTGCTTTGGCATGCCCTGTCACCCCTAGCCAATTGCTTAGCGATGGCCTGTCTGACTTCTTTTATGAGAAAATCGTGAACATCACGGCAACTATTCAACAGATTCCCATAGCAGTTACTTCAGGCCATGACACCACTTGTGCTGAAGTATTTACCTCATTTAAACCTCTGTCTGAAGATTACGCCTTGTCCTTGTTTCTAAAATGTAAATCCGGATCCCCGTTCGATCCAGCCCCGGCTCAGATTCTGAATGAAATAGCTCCGCTACTGATTAAACCTCTGTTAGAAATCTGGAACTCCTCCCTGCAATCGGGCCTCTTTCCCTCTTTGTGGAAACATGCGCTGTTGTTACCAATCTTGAAAAAAACGAGTGCTGACCCATTATGTTTTAGTAACTACAGGCCCATCTCACTTCTCCCTAAGCCAGCAAAAGTGTTAGAGAAGGTGGTACAAGAGCAATTGTCCGAATACCTAGAAACTAACCGTTCGAGGCATGTGGGCTGCTGAATTCATATCTGTGCATAGATTGCCGCCTAGTGTTGGGTCCGGATGATTGCACATTGTTGTCCTGGAAGAGTCTTCGAAGTATCACGAGATAGGTGGCTCCTCCCCTGGACTACAGTGCGCATGGGCATCCCCTCCATCCTCAGATTGTTTTTCTTCGCCATTGGGTTCGGATGTCCTAATCTTAGCTCTTAGAGTATTTAGGCCTTTATTCGTCGGTATTGTTTTCGTTCGGCGCCGAGTAGTATCATCGAAGTTAGCCATTTGCCCTTCGACGTCCGAGGCCCGATCAAGATCGACGATTGAATCAAAAACATCGAATAGCCCCTTCAAGCATTGCCCTCTTTGCAACGCTAAGTATGCTCGCTTCGACGTGCACCCGGTGTGCAACAAGTGCCTCTCTCCAAACCACGACGAAGCCACCTGCATGGCGTGCTCCAGGTTTCGATCGAAGAAGACCCTTCGTATTCGTCGAGCAGCTCGGCTCGAGGCGCAGAAAGTGGCGCCGCACCCGGACAACATCTTCGGGACCGAAGATGAGGAGGTCGTGGACCTTGAAGTTCAGGGAGAGATGTCGGATCCGGCGTCGGAGCGTGATTCCGACTATGATGCCGAAGACGAACATATAATAGATGAAGAGGAGGATGAAGTCATCGTACAGGTAGGAGACGACGAAGAGGCCCTTGGGGCCGAGGAGGATGGCTCAGAACATGAGCTAGGCCCTCAGGTCGCCACAGGGCCGACGGAGGCACTCGATAAGGCTCAGGTCGCGGGATCGCCACAAGGCCTTACCCAAGATCATTCCTCTCGTTCTTCCGCCCCACTTAAACGCCCGGCGTCGAACTATCCTAAAGAGCCATCGGTATCCAAAGCGCCATCACTCGATCAACGAGAATCGAAACTGAAGGCAACGGCACCGAAAACGAAACCGAAAGTAAGAGTCTCTCCACGGCGACAAGGCCTCGGAGCCGAAGACACACAAGACGGCTGTCGACGCCAAGAGAGGTCATGGGGACGTCGAGCCAAGGGCGGCGCTGAAACTCAAAGCCAAGGTCGCCGACCCCAAAGTATCGGCGCCAAAGAGCGTCAACACAGATATGGAGGGCGGCCATCGAGAGCCAACCCATTCCACTATTCCGGTCCAGAAGACGTCATCTGGTACGGGGCTTGATGCCACAACGAAGAAGGCGTCGAAGGACCGTGTCCAATCCACGACGCCAAAGCCCTTTGTCAAGCAGAAGGTGTCGGAGTCGTTATTACGCATCCACGAGAAGGCTTCCACAACTGGTGCGAAGACAGCCCCGCAGCCGAAAACGGTCAGCGCGGTTCACATCCCGTCGACGCATATAAAGTTCGGCCTCCCACCAGCGGTGCGACCGAAAATGTTCGACGCAAAGAAGGGTCTCGATCCGGAAGAATCTCTCGACCTGAAGAAAACTGTCGATGCACCAACAGGAATACAGATGGGACAGAGACCTGTTGCAGTGCCTCACGACGATTAGGTTCCACGGCAGTTTATCGACTCCACCACTGGTAGACTTTCCATATACAAACGGAAAATCGTAACCGAGACACCAATGGAGCCGTACAAGATTCCATTAAAAAAGAAGATAACCCCATCTCCAGTTCTGGTGGAACATATTCAATTTGGCACCCCAGAAACTCAGCCATTCTCGCCCACACACTCTGATACGGATGCTGGAGATGATGGTGATGCTGAGGGCACTTATCCTGTGGATACTGACCCTGAGGACCAAAACCAACCTTGGGTGGACAATACGGATGCAGGGGACACACATATTGCTCCGGACACACAGGCATATGTGGCAAAAACATCTCCTACAGAGGACACTGCTGCTTTCAATGCCTTAATTGAAAGAGCTGCCAACAATCATGACGTACAGCTCCACACTGATCCTATTGAGGACGACTTTCTAATGGATACCTTCTCTACTTCAGAAAGATCTGTGAAAACTCTGCCCATGCTGAAGGGGGTCCTAAAACAGGCTAATTACATTTTTAAGGAGACCACTAGGGCGAGAGTCCTTAACCCTAGAATAGAAAAAAAATATAGGCCAGCTCCAGTGGACCCTGCCTACATAAAAGTACAGTTGCCTTTAGTCTCATTGGTGGTTTCCAATGCTCGGAAGAGAGCCAACTCGCAGACAACGGGTGATGCTCCTCCCCCCGACAAGGAGTCTAAGGTCTTGGAAACATCAGGAAAGAGGGTTGCTGCACAGGCAGCTAACATCTGGAGAATTGCCAACACTCAGGCACTTCTCGCTAGATACGACAGGGCGCATTATGATACCCTAGAGACACTGCTGCAGCACCTCCCAGATCAGTATAAAGAAGGAGCGGAGACACTTATTAGAGAAGGGAAGCTCATTAGTAACGCTTGCATTAAATGCGCTCTTGACGCAGCTGACACTGCAGCTAGGTCTATCAACACCAACGTCCTGTTAAGAAGGCATGCTTGGTTGAGAATCTCGGGATTCAAACCAGAGATACAAACAACTATACTCAACCAACCGGTCAACCCTAACTCCCTCTTTGGCCCCGAGGTTGACACCACCCTAGAGAAACTCAAAAAAGATACAGAGACTGCAAAGTCTATGGGGGCTCTGCAATCCCAGCAGTTTCGGAGTGGGTCCTTTCGTCGCTCTAGCAACAGAGGACCATCTAAAACACAGAACTCCCAACAGTCGCAGTACACTAAAGGAGGTACACAGCCCACCTATAACAAGAATAGTAGAGGTGGATACCGTGGAAACAACATCAAAGGCAGAGGCCGAGGAAACAACAGCTCCAGGTCCAGGTCCTCCGCCACCAACGCCTTGTCACTGCCCCCCTTGTCACTGCCCCCTGACCACGTAACACCTGTCGGGGGGAGAATACAGAGGTTCCTGCCAGTCTGGGAATCCATTACTACAGACAGGTGGGTGAGAGAAATTGTCCAGTACGGTTATTGTCTGGAGTTCACGTCCACTCCACCCAACATACCACCAAGACACCGTCATATGTCCGCAGAGCACTTGCACTTATTCCAACAGGAGGTTCTCAGTATGCTCCATAAAGGAGCCATAGAACTCGTGCCTGCAAAGGAACGAGGATCAGGGGTGTACTCACTGTATTTTCTGATCCCCAAAAAGGATGGATCTCTCAGACCCATACTAGATCTAAGACCTCTAAACCGTTACATTCTGTCAGAGCATTTTCACATGCTCACTCTGCAACAAGTGCTACCGTTGCTCAGTCAGGGAGACTTTCTCGCAACATTAGACCTCAAAGATGCGTATTTCCATATACCCATACACCCCTCACACAGAAAGTATCTCAGGTTCACTGTTCTCAATCAGCATTACCAGTTCAAAGTCCTCCCTTTCGGGGTAACGACGGCACCCAGAGTGTTCACCAAGTGCCTGGCTACAGTGGCGGCACACTTAAGGAGACAGCACATACATGTCTATCCTTATCTGGACGACTGGCTTATCCAGGGAAAGTCGGACCAGCACTGTGCCAGCCACATGTCCCACACCATTCACCTTCTTCACAGCCTGGGCTTCTCACTGAATTATCCAAAGTCCCACCTTCAACCCAACCACATACAGCAGTACCTAGGCGCAACCATAGACACTCTGGCAGCCACGGCACAACCAAATTCAGTGAGGATCAACAGCATTCAGTTGCTCATAAAGAAATTCAGACCAACACTCACTCCCAGCACGAGTGTTTATGCAGTTGATAGGCATGATGGCCTCCTGCATCTTCATAGTCCCACACGCAAGACTACATATGCGCCCGCTTCAGGAGTGCTTGGCACGTCAGTGGAATCAGGCCCACGGACAGTTAAAAGACCTAGTGTTGGTGAGCGGTCGGGCATACAACTCTCTGCATTTGTGGAATCCACAAAACCTTTGCTAGGGCCGACCGTTCCAGGAGCCTGTTCCACAAATCATACTGACAGCGGACGCGTCTCTCCAGGGATGGGGAGCTCACAAACTCAATTACACAGTGCAGGGGCTATGGTCGACACAGCAAAGGAGGATGCACATCAACCTTTTGGAACTAATGGCGATCTTCCTTGCAATGAAAGCTTTCAAGATACACTTGTGCAACAAGGTCGTGTTGATCCGAACGGACAACATGACCGCCATGTACTACATACAGAAGCAGGGTGGAACACACTCGCCACAGTTGTCTCATCTGGCTCAGAGCATGTGGAAGTGGGCCATTCAGTGGAACATCTTCCTCATAGCGGAACACCTCCCGGGCAAAGAAAACCAGATGGCAGATCTGCTCAGCAGGCACAGCCACCAAATGCACGAGTGGGAGATACATCCATCAGTACTCCAACCGTACTTCCGACAGTGGGGTCATCCAGAGATAGACCTATTCGCCACAAGGGAAAACGCAAAATGCCAAAACTTTGCCGCCAGGTTCCCACATCCACAGTCGCAAGGCAATGCAATATGGATGAACTGGTCCGGCAAATTTGCGTACGCTTTTCCCCCAGCACCATTAATACCGCTGGTGGCACGCAAGCTCAAGCAACACTCGATGACGCTCATCCTGGTTGCTCCAACGTGGGCACGCCAGCCATAGTACACCACTTTTCTGGAACTCTCCGTGGTACCGCATCAACGGCTACGGCTCACACCCACTCTTTTAACTCAGAGCCGTGGCGAGATTCAGCACCTAGATCCGCAACAGCTGAACCTGGCGATCTGGCTCCTGAGATCCTAGAATTTGGCTACCTAAACTTGCCTCCAGACTGTATGAATATCATCAAGGATGCAAGGAGACCCACTACCAGAGCATGCTATGCGGCCAAGTGGAAGAGATTTGTCATGTATTGTAAAAATAATGACATAAATCCACTGGATGCGTCAACCCAGAACATTATCTGTTATTTATTACACTTATACAGATGCAATCTAGCATACAATTCCATCCGTATACATTTAACCGCATTGGCAGCTTACCTTCAAAACAGGCAGCACCTCTCACTCTTCAAAGTGCCTGCCATCAAAGCTTTCCTGGAGGGCCTCAAACGTGTCATTCCCCCTAGACACCCCCCGTCACCAGTCTGGAACCTAAATGTGGTCCTCACCAGACTAATGGGACCACCTTTTGAACCTCTACACTCCTGTGAGATTCAATTTCTAACCTGGAAAGTAGCTTTCCTCGTTGCCATTACTTCCCTAAGACGAGTTAGTGAACTTCAGGCACTCACCATTCAGGAGCCATTTATACAGGTTCATGCAAACAGGGTCGTGCTACGCACCAACCCTACTTTCATGCCCAAGGTCATTTTGCAGTTCCATATGAACCAATCTATAGAACTACCAGTGTTTTATCCTAATCCCGAGAATGTAGCGGAGAGAATGCTCCACACCCTTGATATCAAAAGAGCTCTCATGTACTATATTGATAGAACACAAACTTTCAGGAAGACAAAACAACTGTTTGTTGCCTTTTCCCCACAGCACAAGGGCAACCCCATTTCCAAAGCAGAGATAGCTAGGTGGATCGTTAAATGTATACAGATTTGCTATGAAAAAGCTAAGCGCACACTAACGATTCCTCCGAGAGCCCACTCCACTCGAAAGTTGGGGGCCTCCATGGTTTTCCTGGGAAATATTCCCTTAGAGGAGATATGTAGAGCAGCCACATGGTCCACTATACATACCTTTACCAAACACTACTGTGTAGATGTACACTCAAGACAGCAGGCTGCTGTAGGCCAGGCTGTTCTCAAAACTCTTTTTCAGACTGCTGCAGCTGGCACGGGCAGCCGCCGCTAAAAGGAGGGACTGCTATATAATCTATGCACAGATATGAATTCAGCAGCCCACATGCCTCGAACTGATTATGCTACTTACCAGTATGCATCTGTTCTTGGCATGTAGGGCTGCTGACATTCATATCGCCCACCCTCCTCCCCGGCGCCTGTAGCAGCTGTAGCATTCAGTAATTTCTGGTTAGCATGGTCATCATTCACTGTATTACACTCCATCTCTGCCACAATGGTGAAAAACAATCTAAGGATGGAGGGGATGCTGCGCACTGTAGTCCAGGGGAGGAGCCACCTATCTCGTGATACTTCGAAGACTCTTCCAGGACAACAATGTGCAATCATCCGGACCCAACACTAGGCGGCGATCTATGCACAGATATGAATGTCAGCAGCCCTACATGCCAAGAACAGATGCATACTGGTAAGTAGCATAATCAACCTGCTTCATGACACCCAATCAGGATTCAGGCCGAACTTTAGCACTGAATCAGCCCTGCTGGAAGCGACTGAGTCAATTCGCGAATGTGTGGATAGGGGAGAGGAGGCCATGCTGGTCCTCCTCGACCTATCCGCAGCATTCAACACCATCTCCCATGACATTTTGCTAAATCGCCTTCAGGAGGTGGGTATTGGAGGGATCCCACTGGCCTGGGTGAAATCATTTCTGACGGGCAGATTCCAACAGGTCGCCCTTGGCCCTTTTGTTTCCTCGGAGAAACCATTAATATGGGGGGTTCCGCAGGGATCTGCCCTGAGCCCCCTCCTATTCAATGAGTACCTGATGCTGTTGGCGAAGGTTGGTCGAATCTTGGGGCGTCAGAGTGATCTTTTACGCTGATGATACTCAGCTTGTGTTTTCATTTAAGGATCACTCTGAAAGCTCTTTGGCTAATTTTCGCCACTGCCTGGTAAACATCGCCTCCTGGATGTCCATCAACAACTTAAAATTGAATGCTGATAAAACGGAGGTCCTATTTTTTTAACCAGAAATCTTCCATCCCTCCCAACATCTGGTGGCCATCTGAACTTAATCCTCCCCCGGCGCCAGTTCAAGCTGCCCGTAATTTAGGCTTCCAATTTGACACAGCTCTTTCCTGCAAAACCCAAATTAATAGTCTCATCATCCTGCTTTGGAAAACTCAGAATGATTAAAAAAATCATTCCTTTTTTTGCCTCTTGAGTCCCGCAGAACAGTAGTCCATGCCCTAATAACGTCCCACCTGGACTACGCAAACAGTCTGTACGTTGGGGCCCCAGCGTACCTCATCAATCGTCTACAAACAGTGCAGAATTCAGCTGCCAGGCTGATCTGTAACATTCCTTATCGCCACTCGATTTCACCTTATCTGGCCAAACTGCACTGGTTACCAGTGAGATATCGCATTCAGTTTAAGGCTCTAGTCCTCGCCTTCAGAGCTCTCAATGGCCGAGGCCCAGCATACCTAATGCATAGTCTCAGGCTGACTCATGCGACGCGGGATCTGAGATCCAACCATCTTCGCCTTATGTTCTGCCCACGATTCCGTCTGGCACGTACGGGTGGCAGGGCATTTGCCGTGGCCACCTCCAGATTGTGGAATCTTCTACCGGTGGAACTCAGATTTTTGACATCAGAGCCTCTGTTTCGAAGGAAACTGAAGACCTGGCTCTTCTCTCGCACCTAGCCTCATCGATCCTCTTCAGTTCACCCTCCCGGACCTTTTTATTCTCTTGTTGTCAGCGCCGGGACACCCCCGTTGGGGGTAGCTGAGCGCTTTACAAATTTCTAAATAAAAACCTTTTGTCTGCTCATTCTTCTCCATGTGCTCTACCTGGTTTCTTCTCGCTCATCAACCGCCCAAAGACAATCCATCTTTCGCTGATACTCTTCTGGACTTAGTAGATCTGTATTGAATATCCAAACCCCTGTAGTATAGATGACCTTAATAACTGGTTCGACAAACCAGCACGGAGACCTCCTGTCTCCTCGCTAATGTTGAAACACTTGACCTCCATCAGCTAGTAATAGGCCCTCTCTTTAGTAAAGTTGTGGTTTGGATACTACTTCGTCTCAAAAGGACAAACCTGAGACACAGGAAACAACCTTGTCACCTGCAACGATCACCACATCACCTTTAATGTAAACCTTCCCAGGACCACACTGCTAGTTATATCAATTAGACCCTAGAAGAACCTAAAGAACATCTTAGGAAAACATGTTCCTAATCAATGCACGAATCTAGCAGTGTCCATAACACAATTACACCTATGGCTGACAAAGGTCCTCAACACAGTGACTCCATTCAAAACAATTTATCACTGACCTTCACAGTGGACGTAAACTGCGAAACTGGAACCAGAAGCCTCAAAAGACAATGGAGGTTGCATCTCAGTGGCTACATGCCTACAAAAGAGCTCTTCAAAATATTATCTTAAATCTGTAACCTAGCCCACAGCTCCCATTGGTATAGAGCCACACTCTGGAGCTGTGTACCTGTTTGGCAGATCCATTTATCAATAAAGCAGATAGACTTGAATCCCATTTTGTTTTCTTCTACAAGCCGGCATTAATAGCCCACGTCTACAAACTTAGCAAGCATAAAACTGTGTGATAACTGGGTAGTGATCAAAACTGCCAAGAGCAGGATCCCTCTAAGATAGTTGCCCTCCTTACATATTACATTGTATTTTTCGAAAAAGCTTTGCAAATTTATTCCAGAACGATCAGGTCATCACTATCAACTGTAGAGTTTCCAAGCAATCTAAGAATATCTGATACCTAAAAGAAACCGCGAAAAGATCAGTCAGACTGGCATATTACAGACCAAGGATCCAGAATACCAGCCCGAGGTAAAAATGTTGAAAAAGCAGCGTTCCCTTAGATCGTCAGATTGGTTTAGTAAAATAGGGGTTGGAGTAGGAAACCTTATGCAGTTGAAATTAATTTCCATTGGGTTGAACTCAAGAACACTGTAAACTTCAGTAGAACTGCACCATGGCTCCTTCTTAATCTGTTTTAAGCATTCAGTACTGTAGATCACCATTTGTTGGTACAAAAACTATGCAACACAGGAATCTAGGGCGCAACCTTCATTGTAAAGAATCCTTTGACTGTCCTCAAGTTGTCACATTTCCAGAGTTCTGATCCTCAATATTAACCCCTCAGGGGGTGCCCTCCCTAAGACGCAACAATCACCCTTTCTTCTTTCACCCCTTCGCTGCTAGGCCTTCCCCCTCCCCTGTGCTAAGCCTTTTTTTGGTTATTTGGGGTAGTGCGTGCTTAGGCCCCTGTAACTTTTTGACCACATAAGGTATCCACGCCAAATTTGCGTCCTTTTCTTCCAACATCATGGGGATTCTAAAGGTACCCAGGGTTTGTGGATTCCCCTGGAGGGGTCCCAGAAATGAGCCAAAATACAGCTAAATTTTTGTTTTTTTGGGAAAAAAGGGCTGCAAATGAAAGCGTCTGGGGTTTCCCCTGCAAATGGTACCAAAAAAGGGTTTGTGGGGCTGAAATCACAATTTTCCCAGCTTTTAGGGAATGACAGACTTTTGTCAGAAAACCAATATTTTTTACACAGTTTTGGCATTTTTCTGGGACATAGCCTATTTTTGCTATTTTATTGTGCTTTCAACCTCCTTCCAGTTAATGGTTGTAATGGGTATGAAAGCAATAATGGATCCTGGAAAGCTATATATTTTAGAACAGTAGACAAAATTCTGAATTCAGCAAGGGGTCATGTTTGTAGATCCATCAAGGTGTCTTTATAGAAAGTAACAGTTAAATATAGGAAAAATTGAAAATTGTGCAAGACCTTGGAAAGAAACAAAATTGTCATTCCATGTTGTCCTGTGGTACCGAATCCAGCAGTGATTTTGTTCCAAATTCCAAAAGATGCAGAATGGTACACAGTCCTCGACATGTGCCAAGCGTTCTTTTTAATTCCTTTGCTCTCGCCATACAGCCCTTGGCAACCACTTCATCGAGGTGTTGCTTTCCATACAAGTGTACACTACTGTCATCATATGCAGATGACATCATGTTACTCGTGAAGGACCCTGAGGCACACCTTGAGTCCATTATAGAGCAAATAGTGTGCTATGGAGAAGGGCCAGGTTTCCGCATCAATTGGTCAAAATCCAAAATGTTTCTCTTGACAAAGGACAATTAGATTTGCACTGTGATAGTGTGAGAGCATAGTTAGATACTTTTGGGGGGAATGTTAATTACCAGGGACAGATACCTAGTGTGAGGAAACAGGCTTTTTAGAGTTCTCTCCCACTGTGTGGGTACATTTTCACTATTAGGCACTGGTTTAATGACTGAAATGCCCTGAGCCCTGCTAATCTGGACTCTGCATGCGCTCTGACCCTTCTAAAGGTACATGTTTAATTGGCTTATCCCCAATTAGCATATCTTGACTTGTTTTGTAAGTGCCTAGCATTTGTTACCAGGGAAACTCGGGTCCTGTAAGTTAAAGTGCCCTTTGTGGACTGCAGCACCAGTTGTGCCACCACAAGTGTGACAATGCAAAAGCATGACTCCCAGCCTGCCACTTTTTTCTGGCAGAGATATTTTACACTGCTAACTCAACTTTGCCTTTGCCATTGTAGGTCACTGACTAAACTTAAATATGAGATTTGTGATCTACTGAGGGAAAAATCACTTGACGCTCTGATCCTGACTGAGACTTGGCTTGGTGAGAGTTCCTCCCCAGATGTTCTAGATGCACTCCCAGATGACTATACGATAGTAAGGCAGGATCGAGAGGGTCAAATAGGAGGCGGAATCGCAATAATCTATAAAACTACAATAAAGTGTTACATCAAGGAGGCTAATTTAGATAATTTGAGGCGTTCTTATTTACGTTGTCAGTGGCAGAAGACAACACTATAGCGGGCTTCTTAATATACTGCCCACCAGGACCAGTAGCGAAATTTATGATAAGTTTGGAGGAGAAAGTAGCTCATCCAGCTATTGGGCATAATAAGTTCCTTATCCTAAGTGATATGAACATACAGAAGCACAATCTTTATGCAAGGACTTAGGGACTCTTAATCTAGAGCTAAAAGTTGAAACCCCAAGGGGGACATATCCTAGATGCTATCTTCTCAAACGTGAGTGAGATGGAGGTAGAAACACCATGGCCTATCCCTTGGTAAGACCATTTTTAGTGCCTTTTACTGTGCCATCTAATAGACAGAGGGTGGAAAAAACGACACAAAGTTACCAATAGGAAATCGAATAAATTCAACCCCAACGTTTTTATCCAAGCACTAATGAAAAATAATATTATACTGGAGAAAGAGGTTAATTTAGCCAATAGCCAACTTGAAAGTTGGATAACAGCTCTAGCTAGACGAAGTAGCTCCATGGAGCACACAAGCCCCCAAGAGGCATAAAGCATCATCACCCTGGTTTAATGAGACACTGTTGAAAGCAAAAAAAGAATGCAAACAACAAGAACGAATATGGCGCAAAGATTACTGTAATAAGGCCAAAGAGAAATATAAAAAGAAAGTAAAAAAATATCATGCGCAAATAAAGAAAATACGAGGCAATTTCTACACAGAAAAAATTGAAAGGGCAAGTAATTCCTTGAAAGAAATGTTCGCCATACTGAAGTCTCTTAAAACGCGCGATAACACTAACTATGATGCAGCGGCCTACACTGAGAGCTGCAACAACGTGGCAAAATTCTTTGCTGACAAAGTGACTACAATCTATGATACCTTCCCTATGGAAGTACGGCTAGGGTTGAATACAACCAACAGGCAGGTCACCACATTTGGAGGGGAGACTCTTGACGAACTCAAAATCGAGGAGCTAGAAGATCTCAAATTGACAGCTAAAGGGATCAAATCAGGCTCCCCATTAGATCCAGCTCGTCCGGAGAGGCTAATGCAGGAAGAGAATCTCATTATGCCACAAATCTCAGAGCTCATCAAACGCTCCTTCCAAACAGGAGCGGTTCCAATTAAATGGAAGCAAGCAATCGTCCGGCTGCTAAAAAAAAAAAAGCCGTTAGTCGACCAGGGAGTACTAGAAAATCTGCGCCCTATTTCATTACTACCTCGTGGCAAAGATCGCGGAGAAGGTAATAAACAAACAATTAGTAGACCATATTAACAATAATGACCTGCTGCACCCTTCTCAGTCAGGCTTCAGAACAGCACACTCGACAGACAGCACTACTCATGGCTACTGAAACTATGAGACAATATGTCGAAGAGGGGCAAACGGTTGCGCTGATCCTGCTGGACCTCAGCGTGGCGTTTGACACCGTCTCTCATAAGATACTTCTACAAAGATTAGAGGAATGCGGCATCAGGGGAAATGCACTGCGATGGATGATATCCTTTCTATCTGTACGTAGCTTCCAAGTTGCTCAACAATCCTATCGATCAATAAGCATCCCCCTCCCCCAGGGCGTCCCACAGGGGTCGATTTTGAGCCAGACCATATTTAACTTGTATGTGGGATCACTGGCTGAGCGAACGGATGAGCACAAGGTGTCTATTGTGTCATACGCTGATAACACACAGCTAATTGTGATGCTATCTCAAGATAAGGAACAGGCAGCATCCCGCTTCTCTAAGTGCCTTGAAGATGTTGCTATATGGATGTCAAACCACTGCCTAAAGCTTAATGGGGAAAAAGCGGAGGTGATGATCGTGGGAAAAACTCCCACCATTTGGCCATCAGCCTGGTGGCCGGGGACACTGGGACAAATACCAACCCCAAAAGCGGTAGTAAAAAACCTTGGAGTTTGGTTTGACTCCGAATTGACTTTCGACAGCCAAATTCGTAAGGTAGCAGGCAAATGCTATGGGACTATGAAAACCCTACGAAAGATCCTTGACCTCTTGCCATCAAATGCGAGGAAAACCATAGTTCACGCCGTGGTAACCTCGCAAATGGATTACGGCAATGTATTATACCTAGGAGCTTCCAAAAAAAGGGCTGTCGAAATTACAAATGGTACAAAATGCGGCTGCTCGCCTGGTATTAAGCCTCCCGAGAAGAGCCTCTGCTAAGAAAGCTTTGGCCAAATTACATTGGCTACCAGTGGAAAAAAGAAATGTTTTCTAGGCAATTTGTCACTGCCACCGCATTTTATGAACGAAAGGCCCACGGTACCTGCAACCACTGTTAACACAGTATACACCAGGCCGGTTTTTAAGATCACAGGGTGGGGCACTGGTGACAGTACCCAGAATTTTTAAAGCCAAAATGGGCGCGCGCTCCTTTAGATATCTCACGGCAAAAGCTTGGAACTCTCTACCAATGGATTTAAGAACAGAACAATGTGAATCTAGATTTCGCAAACTACTGAAGACCTGGCTGTTCTCAACCACTGACTAAAACACAGTCTCCGGGTCAGGTATGTAAATGTCGCCTATATCCTCTACGAAGAACCGTTTTAGCGCGGGGACACACCGGTGATGTAACCATGCGCTCTACAAGTGGCAAACTAAACTAAGGCATGGCAAAGCCCAGGCCTTCCCTTTCAATGTTGTGTAAGTCACCCCTACAGCTGGCCTCTTGAGCTCTAAAGGCAGGGTGTCTTATGTTAAAAGGTTGCACATGTAGTTTCATGTTTTTAAGGTACTAACAATAAAAACCAACATTGTCACTTTTCACTGTTGAAAGGCTACTAGCCCTATTGGCAAATACAGAGTTAAAGGCTGACATCTCAGCCCTGCTACCATCACTGGGTGTAAGCCCAAAAGGCGAGCTTTAAAGGAGACGCCGGCTCTGAAGGGCAAATGACAAGCACACACAAGAGGGGCGGCTTCCTTGTTGAGGTAGACAGGAAGGTGTCCGGGACATTGAGGGGGGAAACACTGGCCAGACCAGTTTTCCTGTGTGCATGTAGCCCAGAGGTAGCCACATCCCTGGAGTGGGCTACCAAGCTCCACACATAGAGGAGTTCAGCCATCTTGGGAGTAGTTAGAATAGTGCACTCTAGGATAGCTGGATGCCACACTTCACAGGAAGTTGTCATCGGGTGTGAAGGATCCAGGTAACCCATTGGCTCGTAACAGCAACCTCTCCTGAGGGTACTTTTAGGGCATACAAGAGGCACCCCTGGCCTCCAGATTGGAGATCTTGACTGGACTGGAGAAGAGGACCGAAGGACTGCCTTGCTGACATTGGACATGGCAAATAGAGACTGCACCAAAAACGGACTGCACCTGCTGCTCCTTGGGCTAGCAAAGAGAGGACTGTGCCTGTTTTATCCCATTCATGAAGCAGCCATCTGCCGAGCCCAGACAGAAGCAGAGACTCCAATAGTCATCTTGCTAACTTCCTGTGCCAACACAAGGGCCACAAACACTGGAGAAGCCTGACTTTGCACGTCGGGAGCCAGATCACAGGTTCGTCGCTCACCGCTACAGTGCAGCGTGGGAGACCTAGTAGTCCTGACACCCAAAAGCTACACCCGAGTCTGCTGGCTCCAGGAGAGTAGTTGGATGCAGTTTGGTTGCCCTAAAAAAGAGATATTGTCAGAAGAGTGGAACCACTTGGTTCGTTGTGGCCGGAGACCAGTAGTACAGTGGCAACTGGACTTTTGCTGGATCAAAGAGGTCTTAAAGGGACTTCAACCCCTGTGTCCAAAGTCGTGCCACAAGGACCGTGGAGTAGCCCTAGGAAGTCCCCTGTCGACAGCACACCTTCTTCAGTATACTGCATCTCTTGCATCAGAACCACTTATAGAAGTCCATGGCAAGTTGCCATTAATGCTGGAACTGGCCTGGAGATTGCTTTCTCTTTGAAGTAATTGTTCTTTAGAACTTTGTTAGTCCCCCTGACTGGCTCCCTGACAGAGTTGGTCACCCCAAATAACTGGAAGTGACCTCATTCAACTGTGACAAAAGTTTTCCTGAAAAAGTTTCTGTGTCAAATTAATTGAATTTGTCAATGCTTATTTGCAGTTGAGTGAAAAGCTGTGATTTATTGTTTTTCCAACTATTTATATCTCTGAGAATGCTCCGGTGGATCTGGTTTGTTTTGGGGTCTATTTTTATAAATTAGTGTTGGATATCTTGAGAGATGCATTTCATTTTTATTCAACTGTTTTCTTGATGTTTAATTCTTTACACATATCCCTTTGTTTGAGCCAGCCACAGCTACCCAGGGCTGAGCCAAGGCTTGACAAACAATCCTGTCTGGACCCAAGACAGGGTTGAGAGTTTTTTACTCAGTGAGGTCTTACAACCACACCATGTAATAAACCACATTTCCTCACGCTTGGTAATTCAGGATAGTAATGGTTCCATAACTGACAGATTAGGCAAACAGACAGACATGGAGAACACTACTAATGTCCATGGCAACCAGATTGGCTTTAATTAAAATGCTAGTACTGCATAGATTTCTGTATCTGTTCCAGAATACCCCCCATCCCATTAGGTAAATGCCTCTTCTACCAAGTTGAGATCCTTGCTGTCCAGACCATAACAGGGTGGGTAAAACGAGAGGCTAAACTAAGACTCACACTACTTTATGATGGAGGAGAGGTCTGAGATTCCAGATTTGGAAAAATCTCATGCTGCACATTCTATTAGACCTTTATGCCTCACCTCCTCCATTTTTGCTGGACTCGTTTTTTGTTAGCCTTAGGATTCTGAGAACTTTACCACTGCTAAAGTGCTTGTGCTCACAACCCACAAACATGGTTACATTGGCTTATAACCAATTGGCATATTTACTTTACTTGCAAGTCCCTTGTAGAGTGGTATACCCTATACCCTGGGCCTACAAATTAAATGCTACTAGTGGGCCTTCAGCACTTAATTGGCCCCCTACTTAAATAGCACCTTAAAACATGTCCCAGGCTTGCCACTGCAGCCTGAAATCAGTTTTAAACTGCCATGTCAACATGTCATTTAAACCCTCTTGCAGGTCCTTAAACCCCCCTTTTTGTACATATAAGTTGCCCCCAAGGTAGCCCATAGGGCAGGATACTATGCAATTAAAAGGTTGCACATGTGCTTTTAAGTTTTACATGTCCTGGTAGTGAAAAACTGTTTTTTGTCGTCACACTACTGCTCCCATTTTATTTTGGTAGTGGAGAAGAGTATATTGGGATTGAGACCATTGAATTATGTTTTTCTTGAAAGGAGGAGAAGAAAGAAAAAAATAAAATAAAAGAGAACACGCTCTATAGTACAATTGTTGGACTCTTGAGGCACTCTTTTTTTGTATATCATTTAAGTCATGTGCTTTTAAGTTTTACATGTCCTGGTAGTGAAAAGCAGTTTTGAGACTTCACACTAGAGCTCCCACGTTATTTTGGTATTGGAGAAGAGTATATTGGGATTGACAACATTGAATGATGTGTTCTTCTTGAAAGGAACAAGCTCTATAACACAGTTGAGGCAATCCCTTTTTTTCTATATGATTTAAGTCATCAATTTTAATTAATTATGGTCATTTCCCAGTTCTTCTAGGTGGTCTCGAACAGTGTCATTTTAATCATTAGTTTCATTTGCAATGATCATTTCGCCTTTTCTTCTTCAGTCATTAGTTCTTCAGAGTGGTCTCTGCAACCGAACGTTTTCGCCAGATATAGAACCCATGCTTCCTCCATCACATCTGAGTTGTTTATTACTTTAACTGGTCTATCAAGCCCATTGTTAGTTTCCCAGAACATCCTCAAGTTGGACCGCTTGGCACTGTAGATTAGCTTTGCCCAGAATGCCTCGGTCTTCGACTTCCAAACCTCCAAAAGTTGTTTTCATATTTTCTCAGTGTTCTTACTGTTTCCCATGGAAAGGATTATTGGGTCATTTTCCTTGAAAGTCTGACTGTCTTTCTTATCTTCCTTTTTAAGACTTTACAATTGTATTACAGGTTTGTTTGCCTTTTTTACAACTGCCTTATCTTATTTTTCGCTGGGACTGCATGCGTTAGCAGGCTGATGGTATAATCCTTCCATGCATCTATTAGGCTCCTGGAAGTCTTGATGTTGGTCTTCAGAAAATCCTTGGCTAAACTGGCTATTGTGCTATTACTCCACCTCAGGTGCCTTAAGTTGGTCGTTCTTATTAAGTCAACATCTACTGGGGCATGGTTGTGCATTCGTGGGCTGAGTCCAAGTGGGAGCATCTGATAGGAGTGATCACGGAGGGTGGTGTATTTAATTGAAAATTGCAGTAAAAATGGAGTGACCGGCAATGATAAGATCGTATAGTCTATGATGGATAGGGACTTTGAACCATATTAGGGATATTTAAGTGGATTGTTGTCTTGCGATCTTCTACTTAACACTCATGCCTAGAAATTTCAAGGCCATCACTAGCCTTCTTAGATCACGATGTTTTGATGCAGAACATGACTGCAGTTGCACATTCCAGTATAGGTTCTCTGCTGTCAGCTTTTCATCTTAATCTGGGGTATAAATTAGATTGGAATAAAAGTCCCTCGTCAGGATTATCTGCCAAGAGAGATTTGTTAGCCTGGGGGGCGTGGCTGGGCGCGCTTGCAAGATGGTCGCAAGCGAGTGAAGCTCCCGCCGCCCGGTGCCGTTATCCTGCAGTTTTTCTCCTGGCTGGGCTTCTTTCTGGCTCTGGGCGCCGCCAGTGGTGGGGCCTGTGTTCCCTGCCGCCATAAGGTGCGGGCTGGTTGGCGTGGCTGCTGGACACACCAGCTCTGCCGTACAGAAGCTGAGGCCGACCGGCGCGGTGAAGTGGGCGTGAGCCGCAGCCGGCTGCATCAAATAATTTAACCCGCGGCTCGCCACGAGGAGCCCAGGCCGCGCCGGCTAGAGCGCCGGCAGTGGAGGAGGTGTAGCGCCGCCGGATCCTCTTGGTGTGGTGCCCTGGGCCAGCGGTGACTGCGGGAGGCGGACCGGTCATGCTGTGAACGGAGGGGGATGCCCTGACTTCGTGGGACGCCCTGGACATAGCATCGAGGGCGACGGAGGCGCGTAGTCGGTCGTTGCCAGCTGGTGGCGCCGCGAGGCACGCAGACTGACGGCGTAGTGGTGCGGCGGGCCCCCCCTGCGGACTTTCTGGGGTGCTGCTGCAGCCTTGTCAAAGCTCCTGAGGTGACCCAGTGAGTGGACTGCCTGCGCGCTTGGTGGCGTTCCCCCGAAGTGGTTCCGCAGGCTGGACAGATGCGGTGAGGTGGCCGGGAGGGTGCGGCGGACCTGCCTACATACCGCGATGGAGTGGTGGGCCTGACGCCACACACTGGGGTGGCCCTCACCGTAGCGGATTGCCCAAAGAACTGCAGCGACGGCGCGGGGACCTGGAGCCTTGGAGTTTAGTGGGCGATCAGTGGACGACCTGGTGCCGGACTGCGAGGTGAGTGGAGGTGGCGGAGGGGAGGCCGCCCGGCATTGGCGAGAGGGGAGCACCTGGACCCCTTACATATACCGAAGGTGCTGACACGTGGTGGTGGCGCCTGGAACCTTTACATGCAGTGCGGCACTGAGGGAACAGGAGAGGCACGGACTGACTTGTGGATATTGGTGGTGGCGCGCGCAGCATGCGGTGCCCTGGCATAGCTGGAGTTGGAGTGCCGTTTGGGGTGTGTCGCCGCCAGTGCCGCGCCTGTGGTGCCCAACAGTCGGTGATTGCACAGGAACAGCTGCCAAGGGGAGAGGCGGCGGATATCCACCAGCCCTACTTACCGAGGGACGCCGATGTTCAGATGGAGGAGGGGTGTCCGGTAGGGGACCCTGGCGCATCGGGGGAGTGACGCGTGACAGCCACTGTGGTCCCGTGAAATCAGTGAGTGGCGGGAGACTGGTGCCTCCTGGTCGGTGGCGGCGGACCCTGCGGGGGCTCTGGCTTTCCCTCTCTTTCCTCCACCCTTGCCGCAATACCGGAGGGTCTGTGGTGTCAACTCTCTCCTGCTGTGGTGGACTGGGGGTCTGGGCCCGGGCCGCCTGCCTGGTGCTGAGGTTACCAGCAGATGCCTACGGCGCAGCAAATGGTCATGGGCCGGCTACGAAAGCCGCGGTGAAAGCGTGGAGCCTAAGGCGGCGGCGCTTGCGGCGAAACTGGACACAGTGCTAGCTGCAGTGAAGCGAATCGGCTCTACGCTGGAGCAGACTAAGGCTTCCCTAGAGTCCCGGATCGATAAAGTCACGGTGGACTTCACCCTCCTTCATGCGGACCACCGCAAGTTAGTGGACACAGTGGCCCAGCAACGCCAGGTGCTCCAGGATGTCCAACCAGTGGTAAACAATCATACTGTAACCTTGCAGGACCTAATAGATCGCGTCCACACCCTGGAAGATCGGGTTGAGGGTGCCGAAAGGCGCTCCCGGCGCAGTAATATCAGAGTGGTGGGATTGCTGGAGGGCGAGGAGGGACGACAGCCAGAGCAATACGTTGATAGATGGCTTCGAGATCTGCTCACTCCGGGGTTACTCTCTCCACAGTTTGTGGTGGAGCGGGCCCACAGGGTCCCGGCACAGCGGCCCAAGCCGGGGGCTCGGCCCCGTCCCTTTCTGTTCAAACTTCTCAATTACCGGGACAGGGATGTGGTGCTTCGCGAGACCAGGAAGTTGGGCGCAATCACAGTGGGAAGTGGGCAGGTGATGTTCTTCCCGGATTACACGGCGGTAGTGCGGAGGAGGAGCTACCTGGCGGTAAAGCGCTGGCTGCGTGACCTGGAGATCCCATACTCTCTGCTATACCCGTCGCGCCTCAGAGTGGTCACAAAGAAGGGGACCCGCTTCTTTGATGCCCCGTCGGCGGTCTGGGACTGGCTGGAGGAGACAGGGCGGTGTAGTGGACAGAGACCTCCGGATCCGGAACTTGGCAATCAGCGGGGGAGGAGGCCCCAGCGGAGGGGGTCCCGTAGAGATGCGGGGCTGGGCCCGGGGGTAGCGCCTAGCCCGGAGCGGATACGCCTAGAACGCCAAGTAGCGCTGGAAGCGGTGGCAACCCTTGGGTCTACAAGTAGTCAGGGAGATGCGGACACTCACAGACATAGCGAACCCGAGACCAGCAGATCATCCTCTCCGTCCACCACACTCTCGGAGGACCAACTAATGCCACTGGTGACTCCCCAGACTTCTGATCAGATCATGTGAGCCGGGAGCGGTGTGATGACAGCGCCCACTGGCATGCACGTCAACAAGGGATAGACAATGAGTCATGGTGGCTGACTGCTTAAAGATTCTGATGTATAGTGCTGCGTGATGGCAGCACTGCGTCTATTTGGTCGCTTTGGGTGTGTGGGGGGACGGGAGGCCCTGCTCAAGGGAGAGACGGTGCGCCAAGCGGAATTTGCGGCAGGAGGCGTAGATAGATGCAGTTAGGTCACCTGCCCAGGCTTGACCAAGTCCATGCTACAGGAGGCATCCACAGCGTGTACAGGGGCACCGCGGTAGGGGAGCAGCTCACGGTAGCTATAGCCACACTAAGCAACCGTTAGCCACTACCTGGCTTAGTTTCGCTCCATAAGCGGTTAGCTTACAGTTTGGACGAATGCCCGCACAGGGGTTTGCCCTGATAGTTATATTGTTTTTGATGTTCAGCTCGTGTGCTTGGCAACACGTATATGCTTCTTTGTTTTGTTTATCAATGCAGCGCACCGGCTTGACCTATAGAGCCCATGTTCCTCCCGTTGGTCGAGCGGACCCCGGCCCCGCCACCTATGCAGTCTTTAATTGCTTTAAATGGCCACCATCAACATAATCACATGGAATATTCGGGGCATGCATACGCCAGCACGTAGATATTCCATTTTCGCTTATCTGCAGAGACACAAGGCGGCCATAGCCCTCCTTCAGGAGACTTACATGACGCAGTCAGAAATAGCCCGGTTGCGTCCCCGCTGGAGGGGGTCAACTATTTAGAACTACATATTCTGCACATGCCAGGGGCACGTTAATCTGGGTGAGGGCGGGCACTCCGCTTACATGTACGGAGGTAGTAGTCGACCCGGCTGGGCGATACACATTAGTGCGTGGGCGACTTAATGGACAACACATATTGCCAGGCTCATTGTACGCCCCAAACGTTGAACAATCGTAATTTCTTGCCCATCTGTCCACGGTGTTGGCACCGTACGCGGGTCTTCCCTGGCTACTGGGCGGGGATTTGAACTCAGTACTCGATGTACGTCTTGACCGGTCCTTTCCGCCCCTCCGTAATACACAAGTCAGTTTGAACGCACGGACTCTGAATGACTGGATATCGCTGTGGGAGAGTAGGGGCTGCAATCCTATGATCACCCAGATTTTTTGCTTTTGCTTCATTGGTTTACGACTTTCCCTGGCTGTGGGCCTGCCAACCAGACCCACAGCCTAGCTGTTCTCTCTCGAAATCAACACACATGTACATTAGGTGCATCCACTAATTGGAACTGGGCCGCCTTATCAGTCCCTGTATCAGCATACCACAGGTATCCAGGGCATCGGTGTACCCAGGGCCTACCAGGGGCTGCAGCATGTATTATGCCACCCCTGGATGGCCGCCCAAATTTGACACAACTGGCTGCACGACAGCTGGGGCAAGGTGGTGTAATCACCCGTTGCTGTAGGTGTAGTATTCCTATACCTAACCCTAAAATGGACACATGGATTCCTATCAGTCACTCCTATGGCAGGCCTTATCAATCCTGAAGGCAGAGTGCTGGGGATCATGTGGGAAGGTGCTCTGGCGCGAGCTGAGCCCGTCGACGGCTTGCGGAACCAAGTCCTAAATAGCCGTTCCATGGTGACGCGGGCCAACTACCTTAAAATGCATTATAATCCTTGCGGTTATTTGCTAACTTTGGCATCGCATCACCTACACATGTCGAGTAAGGTGTCATACGAATTGGAATGCGAACCCCTCGCCAATTCTGGCGACGGGGTTAGCATTCCCCCCTTTTAGAGGGGCACGACATGGAAGTAACCTTGAACCCCGGTTAAAGTTGACTCCAGCCTCAGCATCACAAAATGGATGCTGCCACCAGACACAAGTCTGACCTCCTGCTGCTGGGAGACCTTCCAGCGAAGGGAGGTTGGACAAAGGGTTTCCTGTCGAGGGCGGTGTTAGCACCATCCCAGACAGGGTTTGTGTATCCCAGGTAGGCAGGGCTGAAAGGAAGGTGATTGCAAGTGGCACCCCGGTGCTCACTGTGCATAGCCCGGCTCAAACCAGTTTCGGGGGCACACCAGCCCCTGAACTGGGGCGAAGACGGACAAAGGATAGGGGTGTAACCACCCCCCTCCTGGTCCCACCCATAGGTAGGACCTAGTCACAGGCCAGCCCCTTTTTCCTAGAATAAAGGTGGGAGCGGGTCCCCTTCCCAAATTGGATAATTCTGAATCTTGAACTACTTTCCACGAAAGGAACTCTTGACTTTTCTGAAGACTCTCCCTTGTGGCTAAGGAGTAGCCACCCTGCACCAGCAGGCACCAACTAAGCGCTTGCGGTTTGCTGTACGTCTCTCCCACGGATCAAGACTGCCCAGCTCGACGAGACCCGGGTTCCCTGCCATCTCTGACCTCTACCTACATCGTCAGCCCAGCTGAGATTCGTAGGTGTGACGAGACCTGCGGGACCGGCCATCTTCAGAACCTGCACGACGCTTATCTAACACGCCCACCGAGGGACCCTCGAGCGAGTGTACCTAGGGTTTGAGAAGCCCTAACCCTGAGTGGCTCCAGCACCGAAGTCCGCCTCCCCAGCATCCACGAGATCTGCGTGGGGCCCTTCTGCTCCTTGCTGTTCACAGCGTTGTCCGACCACTCGCCGACCGGCTTGTGGCCCTCTTCACGACGCACCACGATAGTTTGTTTTTCATCACTGATCTGGTTGCTCCAGACTGGCCCTTGCTCCCCTTCAACAGAGGAGTACCTCGGACCCTCCTGGTCCACTCCAGACGCCATCTTGACTCCCCCGCGTGGGTTTGCCACTGCCAAGACCTGCTGCCCCACTCCTGGGCCCAGCATCATCGACAGCAGACACCTTCGTGGGACAGCTCGCCCTCCATCCTGGTCGCCGCCGCGCCTCCTGGTCCGAGGAACAGCAGAGTCCGACGTCATCCACTCACCTGGTCGAGGTGACTTCAGCCGGTACCTTCCTGGTACCCACACGATCGCTGGCTAGCGGTTGAGAACTGAGTCCCCTCTGCTTTCAGGTTTCCTTCAACACCGATCCAGGCTTGGATCTCGCTGAAACATCGACACTGGTCGCCTGCCAGCAACTTCTTCTTTCAGGCTCCCGAGACTACAACGAGGACTCCCGACATCTTGCCGAACCTCACGCAGCCGCAGCCTCTGGGCTAGGTAACTCGAGCATTTCGGTGCTCCATCGCAGGTTCGCTCTACAAGTGTCCAGTTCCTTTTTCGTTTAGTCCCACTGATCGGATCACTCCGGAATCAGTAACTCCAGACTCTAACCACTCGCATTTCACTGTTAGCGTAGATGGTTTCTCGTGCCCTTCGGGCATTTGTGTAAATTGTGCAACTGAAGTATTTTCTAAGAGTTTTGTAGTGTGCTTAGCTCCCTGACTCATAAAGAGCCAGGGTAGTCTTGTTATAAATAAATATCTTTTATTTTCATAACAACTTGTGTGGTATCCTTTCACTTGACGTTCAAGGGGTATATGTGATGGTAAACAGCTGGCTTAACACGCCCTCTAGAGTTTAGCCTAAAGACTGCTCGTATCCACGCTACTAGGATAGCTGGTCTAAAAGGTTGACTTACAACCAATCATCAATAAGGGTCGTTTGGAATGATACACAGTGATCACTAGAATAGTGAGCACTACATATCAGGCCAACTTCTCACAATCGCGCTGGGCATTGGTCGATGTGTGGCGCAATTTACACCCCGATGACCGCGTTTACTCGTACTATTTGGCGGTACATGACCTCCATGTGCGTCTTGACAGGGTGGTGGGCTCCTTTTCTATGCTTCCCCTGTTAGATCAGGCAGAATATCTAGGTCGGACACACTCCGATCATAACCCTCTTAGACTGTGCCTCCGATGGAACCCTGGCCATCCCCCAATCCCCACGTGGCGCCTCCAATCGGCAGCTCTGGAAGATGCAGAATTCCGAGCATCCTTGGACACCGCGATAGAACAGTTCTTTGATCTGAATGAGGGCACTACGAGCAGTGAACTGATAAAGTGGGATGCCCATAAGTCCAGCATCAGGGGGCATTGTTTAGGCGTGACGTAGAATATTCGCAAGCAACTCACATTGTCACTTGCCGCCTTAGAATCTCGCTTACTCTCGTGCGAGCGGCACGGGGAGGGCAGCGGTCGTGACTCGGCTCGGCTGATGAGGCTTCGGGCACGCCATGCCAAGCTGCTGGAGCGCCAGCGCTGCCACAACTATGCGGCTCACTCGGCTCGTGTTTATGCCACGTCGGATAGGGCAGGGAGGCTGCTGGCCTGGCTGCTCAGGCAGGAGACTCTTCACGCTCAGATAGGCGCTATACGCGGGCCCGACAGGTCGCTTGTATACACACAGTGGGAGATTCATCAGGTAATGACGGCACATTACGGGTCTCTGTACCGCTCGACGGGACGCCGGCAGGCGCATGACCTGGATCAGTTCTTGGAGGCTGCTTGTCTGCCCATGGTCCCAGATGAACACCAGGAGTCGCTCGAGAGCCCCCTCACTGCGGATGAGATCAGGGAAGCGGTCGCCTCTTTGGCCTCCGGGAAGGCGCCGGGCCCCGATGGGCTCCCAGCGGAATATTATAAGACCTATCGGGAATCACTGGTACCCAAATTGCACACTCTCTATCTGGCCACCCTTGAGGAGCGTACCTTACCCGGCTCAATGCTAGAGGCCTATTTGGTAGCTCTGCTCAAGCCTGGGCGAGATCCCACCCAACTGGGGTCTTACCGCCCCCTTGCTCTGCTTAATGTGGATTATAAAATTTTGGCTAAGGTGTTGGCGGAGCGCCTGGCGCCAGCGCTGGTACATGTCGACCAAAATGGCTTCGTACCTAAGCACAGTACCTCCCTTAACCTGCGGCGGTTCTTTCGAGTGGCATCAGATAGTGTCCAATAATGGCCTAGGGCGGGCTGCCTGGTTCTAGACCTTGAAAAGGCCTTCGACTGCCTGGAATGGGGATATCTGGTGGCGGCATTGTCGCACTTCGGGCTGGGCCTCGGCTTCCTTCAATTGGCAGGCCTTCTGTACAAGGATCCTGTTGAAGGGATTCTGCTTATGCACAGAACTATGCACAGGAAGCCAGGACCTCAGTGAATTGTGGTGTACCAAAAACTCACCCCAGAACACCTTATCCGACCAGCATCAGTGTCCCATTCATTATCCGAGTTTTATCTCGGCGGTCCCAATGTATAGACAACCCAGAACAAGCGACTTAGTGTATTTCTCAGGAATGGTGGGAATCAGAAATACCTGTTCGTAATTATTCTCATATCAGTCCACAACAAGAGTAAACAGAGACACGGTAAAGTTTAAAGAGTTTATTTTATAAACCTCGTGTCCTAAGATGCAGTACTTTGGCTAACATAAGCAGACAAATGATTAAGATCAAAACCACCAGCATAGTTACAATACCATAGAAAATGAAAGGAGAAATAATGGTAAAATGACAGTGGATTACAGCCACCTTCCTTTCGCTAGTAAACTAATATTATTATTATTAGACTAATAGAGGGTCTCTAGGCTTAAATGGGGAACCCCATACCGTAAAGATCAGCTTAGTGGAATCACATCACAGGATCAGGTATACTCTGCTCCTGGGAAAGCTCTTCTTCCGAATGTGTATAAAGCCTGCAATATTAAAAGCACTCGACTTTCAGGTATTTACAGCTGCGTGCGTGTTATGGCTAAATAGTGGGCCGATCAACCTGAACCCAACAACATGCACCGTCTAGCGACCCAGACTGTTTCTTTACACAATGTTCAGACCAAGGTCGCAGCTCACTGTTAGGGATGTGAACAACAGACAGTTCTCATGTGAAGCAGAGGTGAGCAAGCATTTCTCAATTAATAACATGTAACTACAGTGTCGTGTGCAAAAGCAGCAAAAGTGGCAAGATGACTTTCTAACATCTAACGCGGTTGTGCTAACTTAGCATTGTACGTATATAAATAGCAGTCCTCACTACACCCCCCCCCCCCGATCGGACCACTAACCAGTAGGGGCGCAATTTCAAGAACGCAGAGTTCAAGTCCGATAGAACGGAACTAAGGGCACAAATTGTGAATCCATATAAGGTAAGTGAAAAGTTCGAAGAAAAAAAAACATTTAACCTCTTGAGTGCCCATGACTAGCTGGTCTCGTCATGGGCCGCGGTTGCGCTGTGCCCATGACGAGACCAGCTCGTCATAAACCCCGCCCGCTAATGCAACGGCCGGCACAGGGCGGGGAAAGGGGCGGGCACTCAAGGGGTTAAAGGGGAAAAAAAATATCATCGATTGATTGTCAACGAGAAGAGAAAAAAAACAAAAAGGCATCCCACAAGAATTTCGGATGACTTCCAAGTTAATCCATCAAGGTATAAGCACAATAAATTGCAACGGCTTCCAAGAGGAAATCATTAGAACGTTCTGCAAAATTATCTGCCATCCAATTCAGCAAGGGGAATGAACACACATGTTCCTCGACAACCGGAGCCTCTAGTACCATCAGAGGACAACTGGCGTGTTCTTCAAGATAACTTCTTGCCAAGAATTCAGCTGCAGCCGTTCCGATGTCCCAATTCCCTAGGACTCCATGTGCTGCTCCACAGGCCATAATCCTGACACCAGAACAGTCCAATTCATGAGCCACTAAGGGGCTCATTAGTCGATCATAATCCGGGGCGGGAGACACTGAGTTTGACAAGCACAAATCCAGAGCCCATTGGAACGGACACTCTAGGCAATGAAAGACAGGCTGTACGCAAGTAAAGTAGGGAAACCGGAAGGACAATCCATAGGCTATGCTTAAGGTTGCCAGTGGTAATGTTCCATAGTATTCAAGCATCCGGTTACGAAGATGGAGCAGCCGGGACATGCTGTCGTGTGACGCAAGTTGTGCATCCATAGCGTAGTACGCAGATCAACAAAAGTACCCCAGCTACGAGGGCGAGAATCAAAGGGAGACGTCTGAAGACGCTGGAAAAAATAGAATGAAAAAATGCCGGGATCACACCAAAAATAGTTTGAAAGGAGGTCACGAGGCCGGAGCCCACAATTTTGAAAAAACGTGCCAGGCCACTTGTTGACGAGGCATTAAAGATAGTCTGAATCAGGGCCCCAAAATGAAGTGGGAGATCAGTATTCAAAAGCGCTTGCACCTCCGTGCGCGTGTTTTCTATGTGAAGGACAACTGTTTCCCGGGATGAAGTCAAACGCGACTTCTTTTTGAGACAATAGAGCCCTTATTCTGCTCATCTTGTTGAACTCTGCTTTCAAGGTTAGAATGGAAGGCCAGATGGATACATCGAGCCGTCCATGCGGGGGTGGGAAAAGGACGTTATTACAGCAGACTACTCGCTGTGATACAGTCACTATGTAGGGAATTCCCACTAACATCCCACAGCAAGCTTCATTATTTAATAGCAAATAACTACCGTTACCCACCGGCGTAAAAGACGGTGTTATAACTGGCACCGGGATCCCTTTCAGGATGCAAGCTAAATTAGGAGCGTGCACATTACATGCACCATGCAATTGAATGTGCCGACACACCACAGAGTGATCCGGAGTGGAAGTGCACTCTTCTCCTTTTAAGTAAACCTCTTTTCCGTCCCTCACACATCTGTAAGTGAATGGCAGTGACCAAACTTCGTGCAGAAAGGCAGTACCTAGTTTTTCATATCGGCCTAGGGCATAACGTTTCATGCATGAACTGAACTTAAACAGGGGAAACGGTAATGTGATTAACCCGTGGATAAGCCACACAGCGGAGTTTAATTTGGCAACAGAGAAAGGTAACGGTTCTAACTTTTCAATGTGCAGCAATGAGTAAGTTGCATCTTTCATGGACATGAAGTGTTGTTTTGCAGTTAAATTAAAAGGAAGGAATAAAGATGACGTATTCATGTAATTCCAAGGGACTTTCCCAGCCTTTAATGTTTGCAATGTCCATGCAAACTGCATTATAGAACGCAATTGATTTTGACCATGATATAAAACAGACAAATCATCCTGCACAATGTCAACAACAGATGAAACAATATTATCTAACGTATAAAGTCTGGAAGACAGGGTGTTAATGCTATTATCTATAACAGCCAATACTTTCTCCATATTGGCTTGATCAATAGCTCGTAATCTGGATGCAGCCTCAATCTGTGATCGCTTCCAAACTTCGTTATAAACAGCATATACCCATCTTTTGTACCTGCCAACCACAGGACCCTTAACAAAATCATTCAAATCTATTTTGTCGTTCAATTGTGATAAATGAAGTTTAACAGATGCTAAGGTGGAATGTCGCAGCCAAGATTGGCATAACATCCCCACTGAGTAGGTAGTTACAGTGTGAGAGGATTCAAAACGGGGGTTCACACGATCTTGCGTATACCCCGGATTCAAATCTAGAAACCGATGTTGACCGGAATCTGAGCTCTTTTGCCATATTAACCACCCATCCGGATTGAACTTGGAAATATTGAAGGTTGTGTTAGAAACGTATGACTGCAACGTATCAAGGGACATATCTGTATGATTATCCCAATTGGGATAAACACCCAGATCCGGAGTAGAGGGAGAATTTAATTTTTTAGAAGTAGCCAATCCAAAACAGGTGGTCTGAAAAATTGACTAATTCAAAAATAACATGTGGTTCGGGATGAGGCAGGCACGATGCAAAGCTTCTGTTCCCTGTACCTGCCACAGTTTAGAACCCCAAACGGATTTAAGATAGATAGTAGCTTTCCACAGATCATAACTTCCGATTGCCAACTCGTCCATAAAGGACTTGGAATACAACAATTTAGTGTGTGTCAGACTCAGCCGCAACTTCAAAATAAAAGGAGGCCGGATTCGACACACTGAAGTCAGAAAAATATGTGAATTTGTCCACTAACATGGTGGAGCTGCCCAGCCTAGGGGCTGGACAGTGTTCCCATTGCGTATAATTTACAACATTTCTAAACGTATTTGCTTTGTGTAGGAAATGCGTGCCATAATGTTGATAGCAGAATTGCTCATCATAATTAGCAGTGTCTAAATACAAATCCTCAGCATCAAATGCAGCATAATATTTCAAATCAGAAAACAAGGCTTCTATGGCTTGAACATCCCAATCATCCGAGCAGATGTTTTGCTTAACTACATCACCCATAGAAACACGAAATACATTTGGCACATTGATTACTTCAGTGGGACCATGAATTTGAAATTTAACAGCATCCCATGTGCTCCCATCCAGTACAGGCCAGGCAGTTATGTTCACAAAAGTCTGGTCCCATTTCATGATATGTGATGAGGAGTGGGGGGCCAAAGTTCCATCAATTAGTCTAATTGTAGATCTTTCTTTCAGGTAGTGTCCATTTATAAGTCTAAAAAACACTACCACAAATCCAATGGACAAACAGAAAAATACATATGAGCACCAGCCAAATGTAAGTCCAAGGGGGAATTAAAAAATGTCTTTTAAACCAGACAGCAAAAATTGAAACTTTTGATGGGGCAATGCAAGTCATTGAATTAGTGTCAAAGGAGTAGCACGACTGGTTAACTGTGGTGGATTGTAAAACAGGCAACCGGACATCCGCAGGATAAGCATACTCAATATCTTCAGGTAGACCACCAGCTGTCCGTGGCAACAAAGGACCAGTAACTGTATCCATCTTGAGGGCAACAGCAGGCAAGGTGGTAGAAGCTGGGGCCAAAACAGAATTTCTCAGCATCGCAGGGCAAGAAACCGCTGGAGTCATACTAAGAAGAATCGTCCACTCGCTGTAGCTTGACATTGTCAATAAAGATGTACCTGTTATCCTTGCGACCAGGAAGGTAAAATGACTGCACGTGTACCCTGTACTCCAAGCACCAGAACTGGTGCACGATAAGAGGGGCCGAACGCCTTCTTGCTCTCCACCTTCTCACGGACCAGATCACCAACTCGAGGTAGCCAGCCGACTACCGGAATCTGAAGCGCAGCATCAGATGTGGAGGGCACGTGTTCCTTCGCTAGACTGTCTCTGGCTTTTTGTAGATTCTGCAATACAGCACAGTGATCATCTACGTCAAAGGGTGCGGCCAACGCCGCCATGTCTAGACCATCAAGGTCCGGGACAAACATTCATATGCCAAAGAGCATCATGTATGGGGTCCGCCCACCCAGAGACCTTCTAGGGAGAATATTAAGCGCACGTTGTATGTTATACAAGTGGGCTAGCCAGTTCCGGCCAGTACCTAAAACCCTAGCTGTCAAAGATTGCTTTAAGTCACGGTTCATTCGCTCCACCACACTATTACCCTCAGGTCGGTAGGGAGACGAAAATTTGACTTGGACCCCCAACTTTCTCATGGCTTCTTTGTAAGCCTTAGAGACGAACGCAGGGCCCTGATCAGAATGAAAGGTACCACATGCAAAACTTCCAACAAAGACACGCAAATCCCTGATGACAGTACGGGCATCAGCACTCCTTTGTGGCCATACCCACAGAAAACGTGTGCACGAATCCACTGCAACCAAGATGTACTTGTACGCAGTATCAGAGGTGAATGGACCGCAATGATCTAAATAAACACACCCTAGTGGTTTATGAGATATGTACAACTGAGTCTGTGGTGGGCGCGCCGCAGTTGAAGGTTTTATCTACTGGCAAATGTCACAATTAAGAACATAAGCTCGAGCTTGTTTATATAAACCGCACCACCAGTAACGTTGTTGTAACAGATACAGTAGCTGCAACACCGGCATGGGCAGACGCCATGCCCTCGTGAGCCGCTAATATTAAAGATGGTCTGCAGTCCGCGTTGGGAATCAATCTGTCACCAACGTCGTTAATCCTCACTAACGGGTCGTTATCAGGACTTAAGCGATAATGGTAACGAGAAGGGTAATTTGTTCCCTTCTCTGTAGCACCAATAGCTGCCAAGATGTCATCATCGATCTTACTTTGTGATCTTGTAACTGCTGCTACTAAGTATGTCGCCACTGCTGTTTTTGCTGCCTCGTCAGCTAGGCTATTGCCGACAGCATGGACACCAACTCGTTGGTGACCAAGTGTGTGAATAACATTCACGAGAGGCAGATATTCTTTAAGTTCTGCCACTCGAACCCAAAGCATTTTATGCTTAATTGTGCTACCTTTGGAATCACGGTAGTGATTTTGAGACCAAAAATGTAGATTGTCGTTGTAAGATTGAACACAATAGAACGAGTCACTCACTATAAGGGTAGTGACGCGAGGATCAGCAAACTCCAGTGCAAGCACCAGAGCACGAAGCTCCGCCAACTGTGCGGTACAATCACCCAATGACTGCGTATGCACATCAGATTGGAATTCACAATTCTAAAGTACCAACCACAATTGCACAGGCCGCTGAAAAGGCATGCTTCGATCCAGTCGCCGGTTGCGCAGAACCGTCAGTGTAAATGACACAATGGTAATCCTCGAGCGGGCGCAAAAACAGAGGAGCTGGATGAACGAATTCATACTGTAAGAACTCCTGAGTCTTTAGAGCTGCGTCAAAGATATATGTGACGTCGGGCGATGTCAAGGAAGTGGCCCATTGTATCCACCGTGGATGTAAAGCTTTAGAATTTGGTACACTTGCTTTTGTCACCACCTCAAGGGCAGGATATGGTGTGACCACCAACATGCGTTTCCCTTGCGATAGCGCTCGTTCTTTCAGAATCGCCATCTGCACTGCCGTCAACTTTCTCAACAGCGGAAAATCGCAGGTCATCCGAAGTGTACAGGTGCGATTTGTAGGCAATGGGGACAGTGTCGCCCTCATTGAACGCTAAGTACGTGAAAACCACTGCGCCTGGCACAATTCTAATGACCAGGTTAGTGTGGTTATCACGCGTCAGTAAGTATTTTGTAGCAAGAAGGTCAGCTTGCAAAGATTGCAATATAGCTGAATGCTCTGGCAGCCAGCACGATTTGGAAAAAGTAGGTTGTACCAAGGCATAAAGCGGCTTGATACGCTGGGCATAATCAGGAATGTACGTGCGGCCGAAATTCAGAAAGCCCAGCAAAGATTGTAATTTCTTCAGTGTCGTAGGAACACGTAGGCATGCACATTTCTCTAGGAAGTGCAGAGCCAATCCTCGACCTTCATTGTTGAGTTTGTATCCCAAAAACAACACTGTATATTCCGCAATGTGAGACTTCGCAAAGTTGAATTTGTAACCGAAGTCTGCAAACAAAACAATAATGCGATCAACGCGACACAGATGCGGCCATAACTCGTCATCTGTGAGATAAATATCATCTACAAACGAGTACGCATCAGGGTCAATGATCTTTAACAGAGACCACACGAGCGGCAAAGACACCAGGGCTGCACTTATAGCCCATCGGTAATCTTTTGAAATGTTTTTGTTTGCCGCCCGAGGTAAATGCTGTCCAATCACTACTAAGAGAGGACAGGTTTAGGCTGTAAAAGCCGTTGGATTAGTCAAGTGTGGTTTTAAACCGTTTTCTCACGAGACTATCGACGAGAGCCGAACTGTGGGTATTCTGTACTGCACATGTGCGGCAATGAGAGTTTAAATGCCGGTAATCCAATACCAGGCGGTATGACCCATCAGGCTTCGTCACAGTGAATAAAGGTTTATTCATCGGTGACACACATGTTTCAATAACACCTTGATATTCCAATTGTTCAAGGATAGCCGCGACGTGAGGTCTTGCTTCGCGACGCATGGGATATTGGGGTTGTGGCTGGGGCGTGGACCGCAAAGGAATCTCATGGCTGGGGGACAATTTATCCCAGCCTACCTGATTATGATACAGAGCAGGTGCAAGCACCAGAGCCCACTCCTCGGCGAACTTCTTAGCTTGGTCCTTTGGCACTGTGTGCGCAAAGGACGGGAGGATCACTTCCTCCCCTCTAGGAGCATCTAAAATGAAAGCCGGGGGCCAGTCTGCCTCCGCCAAGAAAATATCGTACGAAGAGGTCAGATTATCCCAAAAAATCCCTTGAATCGTGCGTTGTATATCACATTCAATTAAAAGGACTATATTATACAGTCTGTCAGGGGGAGCCACTCTAGTGTCAGCAGTTTCTACAGTAATGAACGTGTCAGTTGCTGTCGCCACCAGATATGGACGCAGTGCTTGTCGCACTACTGTAACTTCCGCCGCGCTGTAGAGCAGCGTTAGTGCCCATGTCAGGTTCTGAAGCTGCGTCCGCACTATCTGTGGCATACCTCGCTGTTAGCGCAGCAACTTTCTTCTTCTGAAACGGGGGTCGTTGACGTGCAGACTCGTCCTGCTTGCCTTTGCCGTCAGTCTGACGGGGTTGCTCACGACCTTGGGCACCCCGTCCTTTCCCACGGTCTCCGCCACCGGACTGTGAGGCCGATGTTTCCTGTGAAGAACGAGGAGAACGTTGTTCAGAAACCTGAAATCTATCAGGTGACTTAATACTAGATCGATCGTGCAGATCATATGTGCGTTCATTAGACGACTATACGGGTGAGGCAGGACGAGACCCCTGTTTCTGTTGCTGTTTCCCCTGTTTCTTTGCCCGCCAATTTTGTTTAGGAAAATTTGGGCGTTCGTCTTTTCCAGACGAGCTCACCTTAGTTTGCTGTACTAGATCAGGAATTATTACAGTTGGTTTAACACCTAAGGCACTGCGGCCTAAGGTCCTATAGGCTTCCGCAATTATTTTAGCAAACTCCTTAGGCCTGTCTAGTTCGTCCACGCGGTCCAGCTTATTAGCCACCTGGAACTGCATGGCATCGCCTTTGAGGTTGCCCATAACCATGGAAGCAACCACATCGAACACCCCGACAAGCCGCATTCCTAATTCAACAGCAGCCTTCACACCGTGATTTTCTTGAACACGTTTAATGACGGAGGGAAGTACAGACATAGACGGAGTGCCGAAGCACTTCGAGTAGGTCGCGGCAAAGACCTTGCCCCAGTTGTCACAATCGGCCATTTCTGGGACCAAGTCTTTCGGCAAACTAATGGTGAGAATCCTGTGTTTCTCCACAGGAGTGGTATGCGGAAAAACCGCCTCCAGTTGGTCAAGCCTATAAGGTAAATCATCCTTATTCTGGGGGCGCTTGCCCATCACCGAATTAACCATAACAAGACTAATAACCACCGCGTGGTGGTCCGTTGGTTGTCCCGCAACAGCAGGTGCCACCACCTGCACGTTGCGTGACATGTACTGCACTAAAGCCCTATGCACTGTAATCAGGGCTGTGTGTAGTACCCGCAACTCAGCCACCGTGAGATAGCGGGGATGAGGCGTAAATCCGGCCAGCAACGGCCATGTGGCCCCTGCAATCGATAACGGGCCCATTCTAGCCGGTGCAACCGCATGGGGAAGGGCGCCATTAAACCAAATGGTATGCTGCCAGGCAGAAAAAGGAATTTCTTGTGTCCTATATGGCGTATAGACTGCAGGTAGCTGCGTGGGAGTAAAGGAATGAAACGTATCATCGTCTGCATTCACCGCCGGAAAAGTCACCCAAGAGTAAAACAACTCGTAAGGGTAGGACGCATCAGAGCTCACCACAAAAATAACAGCCATCCCATCATCCGGCACCCCATACGTCGTCAAATGACGGCGCAGAGGTGCACGGCTATGTGCAGCAATGTCAACCGCCATAAGGACACACAATAGAGTAACCACGATTTTAACAGTAGCACTGGGGTTCAGAAAAAACATTTTTAATGATCAAGCTTGAAAGAACCTATTAGTCGAGAAACAGGTAGGTTAAACCAGTCACTCCCATTATCCGGAAACAAGAGAGAGTGTGTCGTGGACTAATATAAGCACTACTAAGGCGTTTCAAATCAATCGACCAAACGTTAGGTGCGCCATGTTGCAGGGATTCTGCTTATGCACAGAACTATGCACAGGAAGCCAGGACCTCAGTGAATTGTGGTGTACCAAAAACTCACCTCAGAACCCCTAATCCGACCAGCATCAGTGTCCCATTCGTTATCCGAGTTTTATCTCGGCGGTCCCAATGTATAGACAACCCAGAACAAGCGACTTAGTGTATTTCTCAGGAATCAGAAATACCTATTCGTAATTATTCTCATATCAGTCCACAACAAGAGTAAACAGAGACACGGTAAAGTTTAAAGAGTTTATTTTATAAACCTCGTGTCCTAAGATGCAGTACTTTGGCTAACATAAGCAGACAAATGATTAAGATCAAAACCACCAGCATAGTTACAATACCATAGAAAATGAAAGGAGAAGTCATAATAAAATGACAGTGGATTACATCCACCTTCCTTTCGCTAGTAAACTATTATTATTATTATTAGACTAATAGAGGGTCTCTAGGCTTAAATGGGGAACCCCATACCGTAAAGATCAGCTTAGTGGAATCACATCACAGGATCAGGTATACTCTGCTCCTAGGAAAGCTCTTCTTCCGAATGTGTATAAAGCATCCAGCCTGCAATATTAAAAGCACTCGACACTCAGGTATTTGCAGCTGCGTGCGTGTTATGGCTAAATAGTGGGCCATCAACCTGAACCCAACAACATGCACCGTCTAGCGACCCAGACTGTTTCTTTACACAATGTTCAGACCAAGGTCGCAGCTCACTGTTAGGGATGTGAACAACAGACAGTTCTCATGTGAAGCAGAGGCGAGCAAGCATTTCTCAATTAATAACATGTAACTAGTGTGTGCAAAAGCAGCAAAAGTGGCAAGATGGCTTTCTAACATCTAACACGGTTGTGCTAACTTAGCATTGTACGTATATAATAGCAGTCCTCACTACAAACCCACGGTGAGAGTGAGAACCGGGCTGTACATATCTGATGCTATCCCTATTGGCCGCGGCACTAGGCAGGGGTGCCCGCTCTCACCCCTCCTGTTTGCGCTCGCAATAGAGCCACTGGCGGCCACGCTCTGCAGGGAGCTGGCTGACGGCATTCCCCTGGGCGATGCGACACATCAAGTGTCGCTTTATGCGGACGACCTGCTGGTCTTTGTCAGGGATGTGTCTCACATTCCTATTGACCTGGAGCGTATTCTGCTTAAATTCGAGGCCCTCTCAGGTCTCCGGGTGAACGCTGCTAAGTCCTGCCTATATGCGTTCCGAGCCGACACTCAAGACCCGAGTTATCATCTTGGGGGAGTTCAGGTACAATGGCGACCGGATACCTTCCGTTATCTGGGTATCCAGATATATCGTCAGCCAGCGGATCTTGTGGAGGGCAACTTGGGCAGAGCCGTATCCGCAGTCAGGGCTCAGATGAGGTTCTGGGGTACGCTTCCCCTCTCGGTCACGGGCCGAATAGCCTTAGTTAAAATGGTGATTTTAGCCTGTCTCCTGTACTATTTAGCCAATCTGCCCGTCTATGTTCCGGCGTCTTTATTTGCAGGTTTGGCGCGGTCCCTCCGGGACTTCCTATGGGGTGCTACGTGTCACAGAGTCGCGTTGCCCAAGCTGTACCTTCCCACTGACCAGGGGAGACTTGCAATGCCGTGTTTCGAACATTACTACCTGGCTGCGCAGCTACAGTGGATAGCCCCTTGCTGGCAGATACAGGCAGTGAGGATACAGCGACTGCGGCACCCCCCCCTTTCACTGGCTGACATCATTAAGCTCTTCCACCCGACCGCGAAGGTATCGAGACCTGTGCCTCTTCTACTAGTGGTAGCCTACAAATGCTACCGCCGGTGTCTCCATCTTACCCGGACTCCCTATGCCCCGGCTATACCGCTCAAAGGCTCCCCTAGTGGGCAGGGGGTGCTCAGTGTTTCGGAACTAGAGGACTGGAGCGCGGCAGACATACACACCTTGGGAGACCTCTATCGGGATGGGACCCTTCTTTCGTTTGCCGCCCTGGCAGAGGAGACGGGGTTAGCTCCCGGCCACTTTCTTCGTCATCGGTCTTTGGTGGCGACGCTCACGGGCTGTTGGGGAGACCTCAGGGAGGAGCCAGAGCAACATCTCACGGTACAATACCTCCATGTCATGGGGCGGGGGAGACCTATGGTTAAATGGTTCGCGGCGTCCTTACGCACACATACGGCGCATAGTTTGGCGCCGCTACGTGGTAAGTGGGAGGCGGATCTGGCTCGGCATGTGACTGACAAGGAGTGGGACAGGGTGCTGCAGGGCCCGACAAGAATCCCCAGGAACATGCGCTTCCGCCAAATACAATTCTTCATCTTACACAGAGCATATCTCACGCCCGCCTCTATTAACAGATACTTTCACCGCATGGATGCATGCTGCCCCCGCTGTGCGGAGCTAGACGTTGGCCTAATCCATATGCTGTGGAGCTGTCCCGTACTGAGCTCATACTGGTAGGCAGTGCAGGAAGTGCTCTGCGAGCGCACAGGTCGCGATATCCCATTTGAGTGGCCAGCCTACCTATTACACCTTTTCCGCAGAACTCCTTCCACAAAGGTTACCTCTAGGTTCATTGACTTGGGGTTTGTGGTGGCGAAACGGCTTCTTACCAAGCGTTGGAAGACGGCTGCTTCACCACATACGCAGGCATGGCGCGGTTCCTTTTTGGTATAGGCTAAGGCGGAGGGCACGGCCCTGTGGAGGGAGGAAACGCTAGGCCTCAGGAAGACGCCCATTGCAGCCCAGTGGGAGGCGCTTTTGCAGACCTTGATGCGCTCAGGGGAGGATGCCGCAGAGACCTGCCAGGTGCACGATGAGGGCACCACCCAGGGGGGTATTGAGTTGGTTTGTCCAGCAGAGTGCCATGGCATACGATAGCGAGGGCATAGTCAGGTCGGCGGGGCATAAGAGCAAGCGCGACACAGTCTGTGCAGTGACCCGTGTGGGAGGTATGGGGCTGGGGGGGGGGGACGACTTACGGGACATTGGGTGAGCAATACTTGGACAATGGCCGGACTTTGCTGCTGCTGTTGTTCTGGTGGGGCGTTAGCTGTTTAGCTGTTTGTCCCCTGTTATTTTTAAGAATTGCTATCTGTTTATGAAGAAACCCTAGGAGAGAATGGGTGAAGTATTAAGTCTCTTGCTTTAGGGTCGCCCCTCCTGTGGTAGGATGTCAAAAAACGTCTCTATAGTTGGTGCCACTGTTGAGAGGTCTTTCATTGTGGCAGGAGACCAGGAGGTACACCCATTCCTCACAGTCCATTGTATGCCCGTCTGAGTACATAGCCATGATATAAATGTTGCTGTACATTATTCTGTTTCATAATGTGATTTACACCTTCTCAAAACCTCAATAAACAGATTTATAAATAAAAGAAGAGGGATTTGTTAGCCTAAAGTCGGTTATTCTGGAAATTAACATTGCATAGAATGCTTTTTTTTTTACTTCAGATTAGGGGGTGCAGATATTAAAATGGGCATTGTGCCGTGCTTGTTCCACTTACTTGTTCAACTTACTAAACTTAAATATTTGTAGTCAAGGGTCCACAGAAGGTAGCAGTTCGGTAATTATGTTCACGGTAAGCGACACTTAAACAGCAAGCCCACCTTTTGGTCTCCCAAAACGCTGGTTGTTTTGTGGCCTTAAAGTGATCGTGTATGTAGCTTTCTAGTGGCAAAGGTCCCATTGACTAGACCTCTTGTAGTGCAATAATTACAATTTTTCCCAAATCTTTGGCGGGATTCTGTCTTGCAGTAATGTTTTGGCCCCTGCGATGTTCCATGTAAAGTAAATGTAATGCCGCATCCAAGGCCCCCGTTGTCTGAAGATGTGGAAGTGACACTTTGTAAGGGGCATTTAATGCTGATGCGATCCAAATCCACTAATGCGGGCTTAAATTATTAGTCAGTTTTGGTTTAATTAATGCTGCCTGGTCGCCAGGCGAGTTTCCCTAGGCGCCCTGCAGAACTGAGGAAACGCGGGCTATTTCTGGGGCAGCTGTTTTCCCTGTGTTCCGCAGCCGAAGAGTATAGGGAGGCTGTATATATTTCATTAGTTTTATAACCCGTGCTTCAAATTTGCAGACGAACTTCAGAATTGATGTTGCTATATAATTCGTTCTCCATGCGGTAATGGTTTGCTCAGGCTGATTTGAGCTTTCAAATTAGGCATTCAGGTATTAGAAGAAGTTGCCTGGTTTCTCTCTGCCTAAGCGGGTCTAGACTCCTGCTTAATTAAAGCTTTTGAGACCTTTCTTGGCTAGAGGCCGTTTGTAGGCTCAGTTTCCGATCCGCTCCTGCTGGCTGGGGGCTAAACCTATGTTGATGAAATTACCTAATATTCTTTCTATGTTTAAATAGTCTTCAGAATGACCTGCCTGCTTGTGCCACGGTGGAGCTATGTCCGAATTCGGAGCCTGATTATTATGGACTATTGTCACGTTCCAGTCAGGGACAACAGTGCTTATAGAAGATATGGTTTGGCGTTCAGTTTACTAACTGCACTGAACCCATTTGTCCGTCTACTGGGTGTGAAACTTAGCTGGAGTAGTCCCTAACTTTATTCAGCTTTTGTGTGCGATCCTTGTGCGGGAATAATTTTACAGCGCAGGCTTACTCTTTGTTCATGTGTACTTGGTTGTCTAACCATGTCCGATCCTGTGGGTACCAATTTTCGTGGGGGACCATCGGCCATTTTAATTTACTTCTCTTGTTGAGTACTGCCGATTTCCTTACCTTAGAATATCCCCAGGCGTCAGACTGGATCCGGAAAGTTTTGCTAGCAGTACCCCTGCGCTAGTAGGTGGCGTCGTGCGGCTCCGCATCTGTCGCTGGCGTCGTAAGCACTGAGATGACGTCATGGAGACTACTTAAGCGCCACCCATGCGCACTGACATCAGTTCTTTCTTTTTCCGCGCCAGAAAACGCATATCCGGTCAGAGCACGTACTTTAGTCACTTTTTGACTACCCTTTTTGAGACTTTTGTCTCCTTTACAATTTTAGTTTCCTTGGTGCACATAGGGATGCCTGGATTTAAGTCTTGTGGGGCCTGCCATCACAATATGTCGGTGGCAGACCCCCACGATGTCTGCCTCTACTGCCTGGAGACAGACCACGACTCCTGGTCCTGTTGGGCCATGGCCCTGAAGGCCTTGAGGGACCGGCACCGGAAGCTGCTGGAGGTCCGGCACTCGTCACAGCACCGTTACCAGTCCCGGGCCGTTCTAAGGACCGCTCGTGGGGCCGCAGTTGTCGCTCCTCGGACTCCAAGTCTTCACCCTCGGACTCGGATAGGAGACGACACAAAAAGAAGTCGAAGAAGCATGTTCGCTCTCCGACGTACCCCTGTCGGTCCCATGGATGCGGACGAGGGGGACAGGGGTTCTGCCCCTGCGGCTCCTTCGGAGCCCAGGAGTCCGTCGGCCTACCCACCATACCCGGGTCCGTCGGCGACTCCCGCACAGGTGCAAGAATTTCTTGCTACCATGGACCGCCTCTTTAGGCCTCGGGCTCCCACCGATGCCCCTTCGGGCCCCGCGGTCCCGTGTTCGGATCCTGTTGGGCCGCCGGCAGACCCAGCTTTGGCACCACAGGATCCTGCGCCATTGGCTCCGGCCATGGCGCCACAAGGTCCAGCGCTTCCAGCCCCAGCGCAACCCTCAGCTCCGACGCCGCAGTGGATGCCATTTGTTCCGCCCTTGCCAGGTTCCAGGACCATTTTGTTCCTACCTAGGATCCGCATTGGGAAACGGCGCCGGTCGGTGCCATTTGTTCCTTCTCCGGCTCCTGCTCTGCCACTACGGTCTGTGCCACCTGCGACGGAGGGGGGAGGACGACTGGGAGGGGTCCGAGGACCCTCTTGCCTGACAGTGCGTCTCCGAGCAGGACTGGGCGGATGACTTGGAGGATGCCTGCGACCTCAACATCTCCTCTGACCCGGGGTTTGCCTATCCCCCATCTACCATGGAGGAGGGCACCTCCTATACGATGGTGCTCCGTCGGGCAGCTGAGGTCCTCAACCTTGATCTTCCTACGGTGGCCCTCAAAACTAATCTCCTCACTGAAGTGCTCCAGACGGCGTCCACTTCTTTGGAGCCCCTGCTACCATTTAACGACACCCTCACTAACGTCTTGCTGGGCACTTGGTCGCGGCCATTCACAGGGGCCCCAGTGGATAAGAATGTCGCCAGGCGTCACCGCCCAGCACCTGGTGACCCCGCTTTTCTGACCACTCATCCTACGCCCGAGAGCCTGGTTTTCCAAGCCTCGACGTCACATAGTGCCTTCCCCATAGCTCAGCCGGATTAGGATTCTAAGAAACTGGTGCAGTTCGGTATGCGGTTATTCTCTTCGGCCAGCTTGGGGCTGCGGTCGGTGAACACCGCATGCCTATTGGGTCGCTATTCCCACGCGGTGTGGGATACGGTTGCACAGCTGTTGCCTCAGTGTCCTGAAGAGACCCAGGCTGTGCTGTCCCAAGCTGGTGCCGAGGGCAAGGATGCGGCTAAGTACGCCATTCGGTGTGGGTTGGACACCACAGACTTACTGGGTAGGGCGATTTCTACAATTGTGGCGCTTCGTCGCCATGCCTGGTTGAGATCTACCGGGTTCTCGCCAGATGTCCAAAGCTCACTCATGGACATGCCCTTTGATGGCACTCACCTGTTTGGCGATAAGGCCGACAGTGCACTGGAGCGTTTTAAGGACTCGCGGGCCACGGGCAAGTCCTTAGGTCTTTACGCAAAAAGCCCAGCCACTCCTGGTTTTCGATCCTTTCGTGGCCACGGCAGAGGCACCCAGGCCCGTTGCTTCAGCAAGCCTGTGCAGAACCAGCCTCAGAGCGGACGCGGCTTCCGCAGGGGTGGGTCTGGGAATCAGAGTGGGGGTCAGTCCACCTCTGCCCCCGCTGTTTCTACCTCCAAACCTTCCTAATCTGAGCTTTGTGGAGCACCCCACGCCAGTGGGTGGCAGGATCGGCCATCACCTCCCCCACTGGCACGCTATTACATCGGACAAGTGGGTGCTGCAGATCCTCCGCAAGGGTTACTCCCTTCCCGTCCAACCCTCCTGCCATGCCACCTCGGTACCACTGCATGTCGGGGGACCACTTGGCAACTCTCCATCAGGAAGTTATGGCCCCCTTGGCCAAGGGGGCCATCAAGTGCGTTCCTGGGCCGGACGTCACGAGTGGTTGTTATTCCCACTACTTTCTGGACCCCAAGAAGGACAAAGGGGGTCTGCGTCCCATGTTGGATCTCCAGAACGTCAACCGCTTCCTCCGGAAGGAGAAGTTCAAAATGCTGACTCCAACTCAGGTCTTGGCTGTCCTCGACCCTGGATAGTAGCGTTGGACTTGCAGGACGCATATTTTCACATCCCAGTCCTGCCGGCCCACCGGCGTTACCTGCGGTTCACGGTAGGCCAGGAGCATTTTCAGTTTGCCGTGCTCCCCTTCAGCCTTACCAGCGCCCCTCGGGTGTTCACGAAGGTGATGGCGGTGGTCGCAGCTCACCTGCGCAGGTCAGGGGTGTCAGTCTTCTCTTATTTCGATGACTGGTGGCTGAAGGCGGGCTCGCCCCAGGCAGTCATCAACCACCTTCAGACTACGGCCGACCTCCTGCATTTGCTGGGGTTCTCCATCAACGTGCCGAAGTCACACCCAAGTCCCTCTCAGAAGCTCCCCTTCATCGGAGCGGTTCTGGATTAGACACTGTTTCGGGTTTATCCTCCCGAGCAGTGAGTCCGGGATATTCAGGCTATGATTCCGATCTTTCAGCCTCTATCCCGGGTTTCAGTCAGGATGACCCTCCAGCTCCTGGGCCAGATGGCCTCCTGCTGGTGCCACATGCAAGATGGCATATGCGGGCCCTGCAGTGGGACCTGAAGTTCCAATTGGCACAGCATCAGGGCAACCTGTCCGATCATGTCCAGATCTCGGAGGGCACTGCACAACAATTACAGTGGTGGCTCACGAATCGCAATTGGGTCAATGGCAGATCCCTCTCCCTTCCCCAACCGGAGCACTCAGTGGTGACGGATGCATCCCTCCTGGGATGGGGTGGCCACATGGGAGAGGCAGAGATCAGAGGCCCCTGGTCTCCGGCAGATTCCAGACTCCATATCAACCTTTTGGAGCTTTGGGCGATCCACCTTGCACTGAAGGCATTCCTTCCCTCTGTCCGGGGAAGTGTGGTGCAGGTGTTCACGGACACCACCACCGCCATGTGGTATTGCAACAAACAGGGCGGGGTGGGGTCCTGGACTCTATGTCAGGAGGCTCTGCGCCTCTGAACATGGCTGGAACATCAGGGCATCACCTTGGTGGTTCAACGCCTGGCAGGATCTCTGAAAGCCAGGACGGACAAACTCAGCCGCAGGTGCTTGATGGATCACAAATGGCGTCTGCACTCTGACGTGGTGCAAGGTCTCCTTCTGCAGTGGGGAGAGCCTTGGTTAGATCTATTCGCCACCGAAGAGAACGCGCAAGGTCATCAGTTATGCACGTTGGAATTTCCAAGGCGGCGCTCCCTAGGCGACGCATTTCGTCGCGAGTGGAGTTGCGGTCTATTGTACGCCTTTTCGCCTATACCACTTCTGCACAGAGTGCTGAAAAAGATTCGGCGCGACCGGGCCCAAGTCATCCTTGTGGCTCCGGATTGGGCACGAAGATACTGCTATCCCGATCTACTCAGCATGGTGATCGATCCCCCGATCCAACTGCCTCTTCGGGAGGATCTTCTGTCGCAGCAGCAGGGGACGGTCCTCCACCCAAACCTGTTCAGCCTCCACCTCCATGAGTGGAGATTGAGCGGCGACAGTTGACCTCTTTTGATCTTCCTCCTGAAGTCTGCAATGTCATTCTGGCAGCTAGGCGTCCCTCCACTAAAACGGTGTACGCCTGCAGATGGAACAAGTTTGTGGCATGGTGCACAGCTAAGGCTGTAGATCCCCTTTCTGCCCCTCTTTCTGAAGTCCTTCTGTTCCTTCTTTCTTTGGCCTAGCAGGGCTATGCTCTGAGCATTATCAAAGGTTATCTTTCTTCCATCTCCGTCTTTTTACGGCTTCCAGATCAGCCTTCTCTTTTTAAGTCCCCGGTTGTTAACCGTTTCCTAAAAGTCATTACGCACATGTTTCCTCCCGTGCCGTTCATAATGCCTCAATGGGACTTAAACCTTGTCTTGACATATCTGATGTGCGCTCCCTTCAAGCCCCTTCATACCAGTCCTTTGCATCTTCTCACTCTCAAGACGGCTTTCCTGGTAGCTATCACCTCTGCCAGAAGAGTGAGTGAGCTCCAGGCTCTTTCTTCTAAACCTCCTTTCCTTTCTGTTCATCCGGACAAGGTGGTTTTGAGGACTCGTCCTATATTGCCAAAGGTTGTCACGCCCTTACACATCGGGCAGACCATCACTTTGCCCACCTTCTTTCCGCCTCTGCATCCTTCAAAAGAGGAAGAGCGGCTTCACCGTCTGGACCCAAAACGTGCGCTCTCGTTCTACCTGAAGCGCACACAACAGTTCCGGGTGGATGACCAGCCCTTTGTTGGCTACGTTGGCGCCAAAAAAGGTCAGGCTGTGCACAAACGGACCATCTCTCGGTGGGTCGTTCTCTGCATCAAGGCCTGTTACTCGTTGGCTAAGAAGGAGCCTCCTGTGGGGCTGCGTGCCCATTCTACCAGGGCAACGGCAGCCACTACTGCTTTGGGACGCGGCGTCCCCTTGCAGGACATTTGTCAGGCAGCTACGTGGGCCTCGCTGCACACGTTTACCAAGCATTACTGCCTTGACAGTCGGGTCCGGAGAGACGGCTTCTTTGGCCGTTCTGTTCTGTGACTTTCTGGTGTAATCTATTCGCAGACCCACCACCGGGGCTGGTATTGCTGGGGTATCTACTCTAAGGTAAGGAATCTATCACTAACGTGCCTCTTTCAGATGCACTAGTTACTACTTGTGTAACGATATATCTGTAAGATACATTAGTTAGTGATAGATTCCTTACTGCCCCACCCATCCTCCCCGTTCTGCGAACTGATTTACAGGGTTAAGGTCATCCCTTTCAGGGCCCTAGTTTCTTGGCACCAGTGGTCAGTTTCTTGCATGGCTCTGCGTTACTGGCGCAGAAAGTCGTGTACAGAACTGATGTCAGCGCGCATGGGTGGCGTCCAAGTAGTCTCCGTGACGTCATCTCGGCGCTTACGACGGACGCGGAGCCGCACAATGCCACCTACTGACGCGCAGGGGTAGTGCTAGAAATACTTTCCAGATCCAGTCTGACGCCTGAGGATATTCTAAGGTAAGGAATCTATCACTAACTAATGTCTCTTACAGATATATCTTTACACAAGTAGTAACTTGTGCATTAATGTTGTCTCTAGTGAGTCAAAGAGTGTATGGTCCGCATCAGCTGCATGATCCGTGCATCAGTTGACGTGTTGATAATGGTGGCATCATCGCTGCCTTGTTTTAAACCAAGTATCGGATATGTTCTGGTAGGCTCTGTTTTATAGTGTGGTTACTTTTATTCCTGGCCTTCCTAGCAGGTTTCCTTTGCCTTTTTGTTAATTTGGGAACTGCGTTCCTGTTTAAACTCACAACACTTGATGGTAAGCAATTAGAAAGAGTGAGACAATTCACCTTTCCGTTCTTGATTATGGTTATTTTTTATGACATCAACAGGAGGCATAGTTGTGTGTTGTTCTTAACAGTTCAACAATGGGCTTTTGTTCCCGATTACTTGGCTCCTCTTTTTGACTATTTAACTTGTCTATTATTGGGCGACACAAGCAATTTGTTTGTAAATGCTGATGGATTGCTTGGAGTCGTTTATTAAGACTGAAGTTTAATTAATGCCAGAAATGTTTGAGGCCATTAAGCTCATGAGGGCAATCTGGACATTCAGCTTATTAGACTGCAAGTTAGGAGCATCGGTAGGGGCTTGTAAAGTACCTGGAAGATTATCCAGTTTCGGGTTTGAATTCCCATGGGACAAATTTGTTGCAGCGATTTGCGAAGTAAGGGTTGACTACTTAAATACCTTCTGATGGGATTTGCCTCCAGAGGAGAGTATTCTAAGGTCCTTAATACAGGGTCTACTGTGTTTGAAGTTTCCTCGTGCATTACTTGTGGTGTTGTATTTGTTGCGTTAATTGCGTGTTGCTCAAGATCTTTTTTGGAATTAGTCAGATTGATTGGCTTTGCTTCCATGGCTTGAGCTAGATCTGTGTTGTTGGATATAGAGATTGAGTGCAGCAAAGATCTGTCTTTTTCCTCTTTACTGTCCGTAGATATGCAATGGGTTTCATTTCTTGATTTAAGCTGGATTGAAATGTTAAATCGGAGTAGAATGAGATTGATTAGGCACATGGACTGGTATTATGCTCATATGCAAAACATGCATATGAGCATTTTTTTTTTTTACAATGAATTTATTTGCAATTCTGCCACTGGTTCTAGACTGCATCCTTGCTGGTTTCATTGTCGATTCCATTTTTTGAGGAGCTAAGGAGTTTGGTAGACCTGGAAGGTCCTCTGGCGTTGAGTAAATCACTGCTACTGGGTCTTTAAGAAAGGTACATTTTTGGTTCAAGCACGCATTCCCAAAGAATTTCACTATTGGTGATAACAGTGGACTAATCGGAGATAAACTTGGCTTAGGTGGATTAGTTGAATAGTAGCATTACTATTCTTCTTACGATTCAGTCTTTTCTGAACAAGTTGTTGCCTGTTTCTACCTGATCTTATTTTATGTTCAAAATATTTTATAAAGTTTTTAATTAACAGATAGACAATACAAAAAAAATTACAAAAAAAACCCTATAAGAAGAAATGACAATTTTCAACAATAAAGGTAAAATATGATATATTACAAAAAATGTAAAAGGGAAGGGTAAGAAACAATTATACAATTACTATTAATAATCGTAGGAAAGAACAATAATAGAAACTATGCAAATATCGATGAAAAATTTAACAAATAAAAAAATACATTTTAAGAAGATAAATAGTTCTCAATAGGTTTCCAGAATAAATGAAAATAATTACAATTATGAATAACACCATTCAAGGATAAATGAGCTCCTCTTCTAGTGAAAATGACCCATGACCACCACAAATGAATAGATAATAATGAGACATCTTTCCAACAAGCTGCTGATCATAAGAAATTAAAAAGTTTACCTTCTAAGTCAGTTTATGAGACAACAGATTTACAAATGAGCAAGTTAAACAATTTCAATGGAGACCATAAACAATTATATAAAATATATGAGTGTCTCTGATAAAGCGAAACAGGTAACCATCCTGAAATACTATTAAGCCAAATAGTGTTCCAAGTTTCGTAAGATAAAGAAAGTTCATTATTCCAAAAGGTTACAAGCGCGTTAATATGGTCACCTTTAAATGTAGTCATTTTTTTTTATATAGATTTGAAACAGCATGAGGCTGAGTAGAAAGTTTTAATAATAATTAATAAATCAGATTTCGCACTAGAAGGTATAAAAATAGGGAATGGGTCTAAAATAGAATTGCATAGAAGTTCATATTTAAGTAAATCAGAGGAAGGTCAATTACATTTTTTCCTTTAGAACATCAAAAGAGATTAAAGCATTATTATAATAAATATCTTTGAGATAAAAGATACCAGTTTTAATCCAGGAGTACCAATATTTAACATTTTTAGCACGTTTTATATTGGAGTTATACCATAACGACATATCTTCAGTAATGGACATAGGTGATTGAAAAATTAAATGAAAATCATGTAATATTAATTTAGTGGATTTTAAAATAACAAATTTATGAAAAAATATGGATTTATTGGACATGGTTAACAAAAGAAGGTAGAGGAAACGGATCTATTAAACACTTTTCTATCGAAAGCCATGTAGGAAGATTAATCAAATGAGAATGATTAAACCAAAGAGCACTTTGCTTTAATATAAAAGCTTTGTGATAACAAAAAAAAATCTGGTATTCCAAAACCTCCATTACATTTATGTAATTTTGTTTTTTTATTATAACCAATACGAGGTGCTTTATTGCTCCAAAGAAATTTAGTAAGAAGCCAATCTATATCTTTATAAAACTTCATAGGAAATTGGGTAGGAATCATGTTAAGGGAGCTAAAACGTTTTGGTGCTATATTAATTTTTATGGATTTCATTCTCCCCCACCACGAAAGATGAAGTGGAGACCATTTAGATACTTTATCCTTAATATAATTCAAAATAGACTCACAATTGTATGAAATTGTAGTTTTCAAAGAAAATGAAAACAAAATGCCTAGGTATTTAAGTTTTTCTCTTTGTCAAATTATATCTTTCATGGGTAACATATCTGGGTTACAGTAAATATTTATAGGAAAGAATCTGAATTTGCCTAGCATCGTGACGGTAAGTTCCAATTCTATTAAGGACACGGAGGCGAGGTTTATGCTTTTATCTCTCTTCGCTTTATTATTACAAAACTCACAGCAGCCAGAGAAATCTCAGAGAAATCAATGAACAATACAAAAAACTACAACTCCCTACAACCAGGGAGGAATCCAGGTACGTAGTCCATCAACTCTTTCCATTGTCAACAATACAAAGTCCTATGTCTGTCTCCTCCCTTCCTCTTTCTTCGCGCAAGTCGCCCCACTCCATCACTGGTCCTGTTTAGATCCATCATTTCCTGAAAAGAACGAAAACCGATGTAAGTTCTTGTCACAACCGCCAGAATACATGCGATACACAAGCGAGCATTATACAAGAACCTTATTACAGGCAAGTAAAAACACTTAGCATCACCACCAGGAAAGAAAAAACTGATTACTTACTATCATACGGGTGGGTTCGCACCATTGTGCTCCGGGAGGGATAATCCTTGCCTCCGTGTATTTAATAGAATTGGAACTTACCGTCACGATTCTAGGCAAATTCCGATTCTATGTCAGGACCGGAGGCTTTGGATTATGCTAGTTTAAAGCTTACTTACCACTAACTGTGCCACATCCAGTACCGGTTTAAAATAAAACCTCTTGAAAGTAGAGTCCGAAGACCAGTCAGCTGCACGCATTAAATCTTCCATACGCGCCCCCAGCGCGAAAGCTTTTGAGGCCATAGCACCTCTTGCTGAGTGGGCACCAAACTGTTTAGTGTCAATACCAGTCTCCTGCATAACCCAGCGCACCCACCTAGCTATGGTGGGAGAAGAGACCGCTTTGTGTGGCTTCTTGAGAGCTATCAAGAGTTGCTGCTCGCCCGGGGGGCGGAGTTCCTGCGTTAAGTCCTCGTACGCCTTCAGACAATCCACCACACAATTTCGGGTACGAAACCGATCTAGTATGAGATTTAGTGCGACCTACCGTAAAAACGACCCCGTCCGTGGAAAAGGTCTGTGCCTAGATGTGTCAGGCCTCCAGAGGACGAAGAGGCGGTAATGGGGGCAACGTTGGGGTCTTTCTGCTGCCCAGGACTGAACAGAAGGGCAAAGAACAATTCATGGACTGAACTACAAAGAAAGAGGAATTCCAAGATGGCGGCCGCTCTGGAAGCATAAGCGGCAGTCTAGTCTCTCCCCACAGGTGTTCCGAGGTTAGGAGAGGCGCGCACTTCACTGAGGAGATTCAGAGAGTAGCAGCTTGACATTAGAGTTCCTGAGGAAAGAGTCAGAGAGAATAGAATTAGAGTTAGTTAGCGCCAGGGCTATAGAATAGATTTCCAAATCAGAAACCTTTCACAACTCCGAGAAGATCACTGAAGAGAATTTCAGGAAGATTTACAGAGACAGATAAGACGACGAAATTCTCTCCTACCTTCGAGAAGACTTTCAATACATCTCCGTGTCTCCTGAGCAGATAGTCGGAGGTCTTTTGGCGCCATCCTGTGACAGAAAAAAGAAGACCGAATCTAAGTACATTTGAGAGACATGAGAGATGAATGGGAAAAGTATGACAGAAAAGATTGCATAGAAAACGTACCTGATAACTCTAGTAATCAGAAATTCACCCTGAGAAGAAAGATTAATGTGCAGTTAATTAGAGTTGAAGAAAACAATACAAAAATATACTCACCACCGTTCTCTAGTACAAGATAACTAGAAATAAGGAAAAGTAAGGTAAAGACAAGTTTAGGACTAGAAAAGTATAGAGTGAAAGTATAACCCTGCTAGACGAATACACAGAAGAAGAGGACAAGCAAGAATTATTCCACTCTAGAAGTAAGCCCAAAAATAATTATTTTTAAGTTAAGAAAACAATTTAGAAAAGGTAAAAAGGAAAGAGAAAGAATTAATAGAAAGATGTTTTGTAGGAAAGAGAGTCGGAAAGAAGTGACCAGACCCACAGAAAAGAATTGAAAAAAAAGAAACACCACACAACAAGACAGACATACAGAAGAGGGGCACAGTGCTTGAAACCCAGGGTAGGTGTTAACACATAGAGAGTGTTAGAAGTCGAAGGGAATAGAAAGTAATTGTGTCGTGTTTGTTTCAAGGTTCTCATTTACAAGAGCTGGCAACAGCAATAAGAAGAAGCTGAGGAGAATAGTGAAGAACCGGAGTTTCAGGACCAGTCTCTTCTTTGTTTATTATTTTATCCACTTTCAACCTTCCCCCTGCGGGGTAGTTGCAGAGTCCAGGTGAACATTACTGGAACTCTGGCTGCCGCGTAGTGGGTGTTGGGAACCAGCATCTCTGTTCCTGTGCAAGCACTTCAGGATACGTCATCTTGACTCTGACAGAGTGAAGTGCCCAAGTGGTAAACTTGCACCCGGACAGAGATGGCAGAAGGAATAAACTTACAGACCTTGGGGGTAGTGTTGGAGACCATTCAAAAAGAGTTGGTGGCAGTGAGAGAGGACAACCAAAACCTGAGGCAGGAGGTGATGAACTCGAAAAAAGAGACAGCAGAGTTAGTTCAACGAGTTAAGCAGCCATTCGGCTCAGGGAGAAACGCCTTAGACCCATCCACTGAAGACCCAAATAGAATAACTACACAAGTGATCCATTCACTGTCCCCAGTTATTCCGTTGGCTCCTCCGGAGAGCTTTAGTGGGGACCCACAAAAGGCACAGCTATTCATCACACAGTGTTCTTTGCACTTCATGTGTCGCCCTTCCATTTTCCCAGATGCGCAGTCTAGGGTGGCCTTTGTTCTATCGTACTTGAGCGGAGATGCAGCGTCCTGGTCAATGCCTCTGGTTTCCCGGGATGATCCTCTGTTACAAAACTATGAAGACTTCAAACAAGAATTTCTTCGAATTTTCGACAGGCGGAGAATATCTCAAGCAGTAGATAATGAATTATTGGACCCAAGACAGGGAAACCGAGAGCTAGTAGCATATCTGGCCCAATTCAATAAATTAGTTGTAGAAACGGACTGGCCAGAAAGCAAGAGAGCTGCAGTTTTTTATAGAGGTTTAAGAGATGAACTTAAAGATGTGTTGGCACAGATACCCAATAGACCACAGAAATCTCAGAATTAGTGGACCTGGTCTTAGAAATAGACTTTCGTCAAGGAGAGAGGAGAAAAAAGGAAAGAATTCAGGCAAGTAGCTCCAAGATTTGATCGGGTTCGGCCAGAAGGGAATAAGGCTGTGCAAGGACAACAAGGTTCGGAGCCCATGCAAATTGGAACGATAAGAGGTCCCCTAACCAAAGAAGAGAAAGAGAAAAGAAGGGCAGGAAATCTTTGTATGTATTGTGGCTCCAGTGGGCATTTTTTTAGGGGTTGTCCAAGAAAACCGAAGACCCCCTTTAAGCCGAAGGAAAACTCGCAGCACCACCAGTAGCGGGAGTTGGACCGGTGGATGCTAATCAGAAGTCAACTCCAAAAGAACATCAAGTGGCTAACACTCTACAGTCGTCAGCTCCACATCTAATTCTATCCATGGTACTCAAGTTCCGGCAAGAAACGTTGACAGAAGTTTCAGTGATGATAGATTCCGAAGCCACCGGAAACTTTTGTGATATAAAATTTGCTGCCAAGGTGGGGTTACGAGCCATCTTGAAACCCAAGAATGAACCGGTTCGGGCTGTAGATGGGACGAATCTCTCATCTGGACCAATAGTGAGTCATACTGAACAGGTACAATTGATTTACTGTGATGGACACGAAGAACTCATTCAATTCAATCTAATTGACGCACCACAGTTTCAACTTATCCTGGGCCTTCCATGGCTCACGGAGCATAACCCAACAATAAACTGGAGCACAAGAACCATAGTGATGGATTCAGAATATTGTCGAAAAAATTGTTTTGAAACAATAGAAGGAACCAGAGAGTGTAATCCAGCTCAGGCCTTGTGCACAGCGGAGATGTCTGTCTGTGCGATAGACTCCCAGAAGATTCCGTCGGAATATGAAGATTTTGCCGATGTTTTTGACGAAACAGAAGCGGAACAATTGCCACCCCACCGGGTTTATGATTGTAAAATAGATCTAGAGCCAGGTTGTAATCTCCCCTGCAGTCGGGTATACGCGTTGACAGAAAAAGAACATCACCACTTGAAGGAATACTTGGATAAATATCTAGCGAATGGATTCATTCGTCCATCCCAGTCACCCGTATCTTCGCCTCTTTTCTTCGTGCCCAAAAAGCAGGAGGGAGATCTCAGAACTTGTATAGACTATCGCGCAATCAATAAGATCACCAAAAAGAACAGATACCCGCTTCCTCTGATTTCTGTTTTATTGGATCAGTTGAAGGGAGCGCAGATCTATACAAAACTAGATCTTAGAGGAGCCTACCACCTTGTGAGGATACGCGAGGGGGATGAATGGAAGACAGCCTTCAGGACTCGATTTGGGCTGTTCGAATATCAAGTTATGCCTTACGGTCTGTGCAACGCCCCGGCTGCCTTCCAGCATTTCATCAACGATGTTCTCAGTGAGTATATTGATCAATGCGCAATAGTGTACATCGACGACATTTTAATCTATTCGTCAGACACGAGTCAACACCAGGAACAAGTAAGGAGAGTGCTACAGAAGCTTAGAGAAAACACATTATTTGTAAAATTGGAGAAATGTGCATTTGGGGTCTCCCAAGTGGAATTTTTGGGTTTTGTTTTATCTCCGGCTGGAATGAAAATGGACGAGAAGAAGGTGAAGGCCGTGGTAGGTTGGAAATCCCCAGAGTGTGTCAAGGAGGTCCAGAGTTTCATCGGGTTCGCGAACTTCTATCGAAGATTCATAAGCGAATTTTCACGAAAAAGATTACCCTTGACGCGTCTACTGAGAAAAGGAGTGCGTTTCGAGTGGACGGAAGAAACAGAGAGAGCCTTTCAACTCCTAAAAAAAGACTTCACGACCGCACCGATACTCTTACATGCTGACCCTACTGAACCTTTTTACGTGGAAACGGACGCCTCAGATCTGGCAGTTGGAGGGGTACTATCCCAACGGCATAAGGTAACCGGTCAATTACATCCAGTCGCCTACAGATCACGAAAACTAACACCTGCAGAGATAAATTACACCATAACTGAAAAAGAGTTACTGGCAATCAAGGATGCATTTAAAGAGTGGCGACACTATCTCATGGGGGCTCAGCATCAAGTGACAGTCTTCACCGACCACAGAAATTTGAAATTTTTGAAGTCTGCCCGGACACTAACACCAAGACAACTCCGTTGGTCATTGTACTTCGCGGACTATGATTTCGTGATTACCTATAGACCAGGAGCCCAGAATGGGAAAGCAGACGCTCTATCCAGATTGGGAACAAATGACCAGAGGAATCAAATCAAAGATCAAACAATAATTCCGAAAGACAAAATAATTGGAGCTACAATATCTTCTGACTTAAAGGAGCAGATCCTCAAACGAATGAGCCCAGAGGAAATACAGGAATGAGTTGAGGAAGACAAGGAAAGAAACATTCAGCAACAGCAACAGTTGCCTTACTTTAAGGAAGCTCTCTACTTGCCAACCCCGGAGTTACGGAATCAGGTGATGGCTGAATGTCACGACAATCTTTTGGCAGGGCACAAAGGAGAAACGAAAACAGAAGAGTTGATCAAGAGACATTATTGGTGGCCGCATATGACCAGAGACATTGAGGAGTACGTTAGAACTTGTGAGATCTGCGCACAGGGGAAATCGGAACGGCAGGCCCCCAAGGGGTTGTTGCAACCTCTACCCACTCCACCATACCCATGGCATACATTACACTAGATCTAATAGTAGATTTACCTTCAAGTTTAGGTTATAATACTATTCTAGTGTTCGTAGATGCATTTTCTAAGATGGCGCACTTTATGGCCCTAAAGGGAATTCCAACAGCCAAACAGTTAGCCCACCACTTCACTACACAAATTGTAAAGATACATGGAGTCCCCAAGGTCATTATTTCTGATAGGGGAACACAATTTGTATCTCATTTTTGGAAGGCCTTTGTGGGTGGATTGGGAATTGAAGCCAAGTATTCGACTAGCTATCATCCAGAGACAGACGGTCAAACTGAGAGAGCGAATCAGGAGTTAGAGCAGTATTTGAGGTTGTTCCTTCTGAAGCAAGAAGGAGAGTGGTCAGAGTTGTTATGGGCGGCAGAATTCGCAAATAACGCCAAAAATGTCTCCACAGGTTATTCCCCATTTTATTTAAATTATGGGAGACACCCAAATGCAACTATTAGACAAACGGATATTTCCGTTCCAGCAGTAAAAGATCTGGTGACCCATCTGGGTAGGGTCCATCAAACTGCTAAACAAAATTTAGAACAGGCAAAACAGAAATACAAACAATATGCAGATAAAAAGAGACGAGAGGGTCCTTCCCTAGAAAAAGGAGATAGTCTGGTTAAGCACAAAGAACCTTAGACTAAAAGGAAACAGGAAATTTCAGCCCAGACTCATAGGACCATATCTGATAGAAGAGAAAACCTCACCAGTTAACTACCAGTTAAAATTACCTCCTAAATTGAAAATTCATCCTGTTTTTCATGTTTCCTTGTTCAAAAAAGGCATCAGCAGGCTTACGCAGTGAATTGACACCAAAACCCATTCAGTTAGAATCAGGGGTTGAGTACGAGGTGAAAGAAATTCTGGATTCCAAAGTAGTTAAAGGAAGACTATATTACTTGATAGACTGGAAAGGCTATGGGCCCGAGGAACAGTCTTGGGAACTAGAGTCAGATGTTCATGCTCCTAGATTGGTGAAATCATTTCATCAAAGATTCCCTACCAAACCAGGAATGAGAGGACCTCCTTTGTTGGGGGGTACTGTCAGGCCTCCAGAGGACGAAGAGGCGGTAATGGGGGCAACGTTGGGGTCTTTCTGCTGCCCAGGACTGAACAGAAGGGCAAAGAACAATTCATGGACTGAACTACAAAGAAAGAGGAATTCCAAGATGGCGGCCGCTCTGGAAGCTAGTCTTTCTCCCCACAGGTGTTCCGAGGTTAGGAGAGGCGCGCGCTCCTAGAGGACGACGCACTTCACTGAGGAGATTCAGAGAGTAGCAGCTTGACATTAGAGTTCCTGAGGAAAGAGTCAGAGAGAATAGAATTAGAGTTAGTTAGCGCCAGGGCTATAGAATAGATTTCCAAGTCAGAAACCTTTCACAACTCCGAGAAAATCACTGAAGAGAATTTCAGGAAGATTTACAGAGACAGATAAGACGACGAAATTCTCTCCTACCTTCGAGAAGACTTTCAATACATCTCCGTGTCTTCTGAGCAGATAGTCGGAGGTCTTTTGGCGCCATCCTGTGACAGAAAACAGAAGACCGAAGCTAAGTACATTTGAGAGACATGAGAGATGAATGGGAAAAGTATATGACAGAAAAGATTGCATAGAAAACGTACCTGATAACTCTAGTAATCAGAAATTCACCCTGAGAAGAAAGATTAATGTGCAGTTAATTAGAGTTGAAGAAAACAATACAAAAATATACTCACCACCGTTCTCTAGTACAAGATAACTAGAAATAAGGAAAAGTAAGGTAAAGACAAGTTTAGGACTAGAACAGTATAGAGTGAAAGTATAACCCTGCTAGACGAATACACAGAAGAAGAGGACAAGCAAGAATTATTCCACTCTAAAAGTAAGCCCAAAAATAATTATTTTTAAGTTAAGAAAACAATTTAGAAAAGGTAAAAAGGAAAGAGAAAGAATTAATAGAAAGATGTTTTGTAGGAAAGAGTCGGAAAGAAGTGACCAGACCCAAAGAAAAGAATTGAAAAAAAAAGAAACACCACACAACAAGACAGACATACAGAAGAGGGGCACAGTGCTTGAAACCCAGGGTAGGTGTTAACACATAGAGAGTGTTAGAAGTCGAAGGGAATAGAAAGTAATTGTCTCGTGTTTGTTTCAAGGTTCTCATTTACAAGAGCTGGCAACAGCAATAAGAAGAAGCTGAGGAGAATAGTGAAGAACCGGAGTTTCAGGACCAGTCTCTTCTTTGTTTATTATTTTATCCACTTCCCCCTTCCCCCTGCGGGGTAGTTGCAGAGTCCAGGTGAACATTACTGGAACTCTGGCTGCCGCGTAGTGGGTGTTGGGAACCAGCATCTCTGTTCCTGTGCAAGCACTTCAGGATACGTCATCTTGACTCTGACAAGATGTCCAAAGCGCAAACATCTGAAACTCTCCTGCAGGAGACCAAGCACAAAAGCATAGCGAGCTTAGAAGATAATTGCTTTAAGGACTGATATCTATTGGGTTGCCAAGAAAGAAACGGGTTCAGTACAGTGTTGACGTCCCACAGGACGGAATAGCGAGGTTCCGGGGGCAACAACAGTCTTAGACCCCGCAGAAGTCTGCAAACTAATGGATGCTCCCCAATCGGGGCCCCGTCCAACGGAACGTGAACTGCCAAAATTGCGGATCTGATCGCGTTAATGGATCGATACGCCAAACCTTCCGACGCTAAGTCGGCTAAGAAATTCAAGATGGGAACAACTCCTGGGACCACGGGATCCAGGCTCCGTCGAAGACACCAACGAACCGATCTTGCCCACGTGGACTGGTAACGTTCGTGGTGCTATCTGCCCAAGCCTTTGACAGTAGGGCCTCAGCCTGTCCCGAAAGGCCCGGCAACGACCACCGTTGCCTGAAAGCCGCCACACCATGAGTCGGAGCATCCCCTGTGTGACTAGATGGTAAGGATCTCCGTCTGGGTTCAGAAGAAGTTGAGGATACAGGGGGAGTAGGATTGGAAAATCCCAGGAAAGTTCCAGAAGATCCAGAAGTCAAACTTGAGACCTACAAAAGGGTGTTACCAGGATTACCTCTGCACTCTGTCGGCGGATTTGAGCCACCGCCCTTGTTATCATTGAAAAAGGTGGGAACGCATAGCCCCATTCCGCGCTCCAGTCTTGAAGGAAGGCATCCGTGGCCAGAGCCATCGGATCCCGCCTCCAACTGAAGAACCTCGGAACCTGGTTGTCCAGGCGAGAGGCAAAGAGATCTGCCGAAAAAGGTCTCCAAAGACTGTTCAACCACCGGAAGATTGGAGGGTCCAGCTTCCAAAAGCTAGAATCATGGAGATGTCTCGAGTGCCAGTCTGCGACCTGATTGTTCTGGCCCGGAAGGTACTCCGCCGTCACCGAGATATGGTGATCCAGACAGAAATCCCAAAAGTCTTTCGCTGGATTCGCCAACATCCGGGAACTGGGACCTCCCAACCGATTGACATACCGAACTGCGGAGATGTCCATTTTCAATAGGACGCAAGATTGCATTCTGTCCTTGGTCCAACATCGCAGCGCGAAGGAACCCGCTAGTAGTTCCAAACAATTGATATGAATATCCTGTTCGTCTAGAGACCAAACACCTCCGGTGGAAAAATCTCCGCACCGAGCGCCTCAGCCCGACCTGCTGGCGTCCGATTCGATGACCAAATCCGGAACTGAGCCGAATATCGCGTGACCGTTCCACGCCTCCATATGGGATAATGTTGCAATTAAAGAAAGCCAGGTAGTCCATAAGATGTGGTCCATGATCTTAGCTTTATTCTTTAGATAGCATCCACAACAAGTTCAGATTAGGCCTTGATTAATATCCATTGATGCCCCCACCAGGAGCAGCCTCCCTGCTGCTCAGCCCATCTCCAACTGATCTTTGCTTCCACTCAAACACACTCAACATTCCGATGACATCACACAGACTGAGCAGCAAGGCAAGGACAGCAACAGAGAGTAGATGCATTATGAACTTCCTAGATTACAACACATCCCCCCCTCATCAAATTAGTGAAAATATGAACATGCAAAAACAATGTACTTTTGTGCAAATTGTGAAGATAGTAGAATGCAAAAACAAAGTACATTATGCAACGAGGCCAAATAAATAAACTGTGCGAAGATAGAAAGACACACATCCCAAAAACCAATGAGCTTCAAGTAAAAACTTGAAAAGGGTAACATTGCATCCCCTGACAGGCAAATCAAGATGATAAAAAGATAAACAAATTTCTACGCATGCGCTCCCATGACGCACAGACCAACCATTCTCACCAAGTAACCTATTAAAGGGTACAACCAGACATACGTCTGAGAAGGCTCACATTAGGAGTCTTCTAACGTGCATACTGATAACACGCAGACCAACACCTCACACGAGGTACCACTAACCCAAAGGTATAACCAGACAGAAAAGTCTGAGAAGCCTTGACAAAGGTCTTCTAATGTGCGCACCCACCACGCACAGGCCAACACTTCACACAAGTAACCAACACTCATGGGTAAAACCAGACAGGTAAGTCCGAGAAGCCTTAGTAAGGATCTTCTTACGTGCGCACCCATAACACACAGACCGACACCTCACACGAGGCAACCACCAACTCATGGGTAATACCAGACAGGCAAGTCTGAGAAGACTTAAAACAAAGGTCTTCTGACGTGCGCACCCATAACACACAGACCGAGACCTCACTCGAGGTAACCACTAACAAATGGTAAAACCAGACAGGTAAGTCTGAGAAGACTCACATTAAGAATCTTCTAACGTGCGTACTCAAACACACAGACCAACACCTCGCACATGGCAAAGTTAACAAAACATACACTAACACAACCAAAGACATTATACTCACTTCCTCCCTCTTATTCAACATACTAAATACAAGGACAACCCTCATAATCACCAACTCACAGGACTGGAAACACATAACGCTTCCCCTACCTCACCCATTTACGCACTACAGTGCAGTAACATTCGCAGGACTTGGAAGGTAACACAAACACCCTCCTCTTCTGCAAAAAGCACAGGACTTAGGACATATACAATCCCTCACCTACACACACCTAACACCATAAACTGGTGATGACAAATACCAGACAACGTTCACTTATTCTTGAAAGAGCATGTCTTGAAAAAACATGTAATCAAAACAAAAGAATAAGGATGGCATTAAACATTACAGCACAAACTCCAATATCACATTAAAGAAATATAACCAAACAGTCACGTGACCGGTGAGCGACTTCTCACCCGAGGCTCACAGGTGCCAAAAAAAACTCCTCCCAGTGACTTTTCCGTTCTTGCTGCAACACAAGACAAAAAAAAACTTTCCAATTGGCTGTCAACTTAGCTCTGGACTTGTAACATTCCATCTCTAAATTTTAGTCAGAAAAAACGGCGATCAGAGTTTTACAAGAGTTAACAAAGAAATCTTCCCTGCTACTCCGTGTCTAGCCGCTCCATTTCTTGCGATACTGCGTAACCCCGCTCCACTGAATGCGCTTCTGCATCACGGGAAAGTCCCCTCTTACAATCGGCCGTGAATCTCAAAATGCTGGCACGTAGGTGACGGCGCGCCGGATGGCTCACGGCTCGTCGTCGCATGCAGGCTATGCGCTTATTGAAATGGATCCATGGCAACCTCTCCGCTGACCAGCTCACAGGTACTTCTGCGTGCACTACCCAGGCACGAGCGACGCTTTCAAATCCCAACGTAACAGTCAACCGCAATTAATGTGACGCTTGAAAATGCTTAAGATAGCCTTATAAAAATACCTTCACTGTTCAATAAATCCCAACACTCCTTCCTCCAGATATCCGCCGGTTCTCACTTCAGTTGTCTTGATCTATTACAGGACATGTATCCAACACATCCAAAGTACCACGAGAAATGTGCAGCAGCACGTCAGCTCTCTCCTCCAAGCCTCACACAAGGAAGGTGCGGGGAAACGATCGTGTGCCAGACTGCCTAGACCACAAATGGCTCAAAGAGACTCCATCATAGTCCAAAACATATCCAAGGTTATACACTCCAATATTGGTGCTTACTTCCACACACAGGCAATTTACCGCTAAACGCCCACAGCACCTCTTTTGATGTGTAATTTAAATTAAACTTGAGTTTCAGGCCAAAAGTATCTTCAGATGTCCAGAGTCTTGCTCTTCCAAAGCAGGTTACAGCAGGCCAATACAGAGACAATGTAGCAGGAACTGGCACCTTGAGTTGTGGGCGACCGTTGACAGGGTCACTGGTGGGGCATCAGGGGTGCCAGGTTCCTTCAAATCCAGATGATTCAATTACAGAAATTAATTTCTTCACTTTTAAAAGTCCAATCAGCACGCAGGTTCTTCTAACTCGTCGCCAGTTGTGCAATTAAAGAAAGCCAGGTAGTCCATAAGATGTGGTCCATGATCTTAGCTTTATTCTTTAGATAGGATCCACAACAAGTTCAGATTAGGCCTTGATTAATATCCATTGATGCCCCACCAGGAGCAGCCTCCCTGCTGCTCAGCCCATCTCCAACTGATCTTTGCTTCCACTCAAACACACTCAACATTCCGATGACATCACACAGACTGAGCAGCAAGGCAAGGACAGCAACAGAGAGTAGATGCATTATAAACTTCCTAGATTACAACAGATAACCACCATGCAATCTCTTCCCTGGCCTCTGCCGAAAGAGGAGCCACATGATCATACGACAGACCTCTCCTGAGAGGATACGCCTTGAGGAGCTGAAGGGCCCAGTAATGCAAGGGCCCTGGTAAGATCGCTTGGATCGAGGACGACAGAAGACCCACAAGTCTGGCCAAGTGTCACAAAGAGGTGACAGGCCTGGAAACAGTCCGGCGTAATTCGTGGCGAATTCTCGCCATCTTCTGCGACGGAAGACTCAGGGTCGGTTGAACGGAGTCCACCACAAACCCAAGAAAAGTCACCGACTGGGAAGGTTTGAGGATCGACTTGGCCTCGTTGATGATAAAACCCAGATCCTGCAAAAGGGACACCATCTGTTGAAGCTGCTGCAACAGGGTTTGGGGACGTTGAGCCATAAGAAGAAGGTTATCTAAATAGACGATCATGCGAATGCCTCACGCCCGAAGGAATTCCAATGCGGGGTGCAGCACCTTGGTCCGAAATGGAAGGGCGATTAACTCGTACACCAGACTCCTCCAACAAAACTGTAGGAACCGCTGGTGGGGCAAAAAAAGGTAAATAATTTAAATAAATGAGGAACAAGTTGTATTTGAAATTTCTTATAAAATTCGCTGGAATGCCATCTGGTCCTGGAGATTTTTTTGTTTAAGAGACTTGATAGCTAAATCGAATTTCATCTTCACTAATGGGCAGATCCAATTCATCTTTAGTTAAAGGGGAAATTTTGGGTAAGCCACATGCAGATAAAAAGGAATCAATTAAAGAAGAATCATCAAAATTAGGTTGGTTATACAAAGTAGTATAATTAATTTCAAAATTAATTAACAATATCCTTTTGTGATATGGCAATTTTCCCATTGGGACCATGAATTGAATTTATTTGGTATTTATCTTTAATACTTTCGTATTCGTTAAAAGCCGTCAAAATCTGATCGAACTAAAACAAAATTTGGCTTTAGATTTGTAGAGTTGAATACCAGCTCTTTTACTAAGAATGGAATTAAATTCATATCTAAGTTTTTGTAATTTCTACCTATACGGAGGGTCATTAGAACGAATAAACAGCCTTTCAAATTTTGCAATTTGTTTCTCCAATTCTTTAATTCTTACATTGAAAGTTTTATTTTCATGTGCCATGAGAGAAATGGAAAACACACAAGATGACAGACAGAATGTTGCACATTGGCAAAACATTCACCCCCCTGTCACAGATCTGGCTTTAATCCATCGTTATTTTGCTCACCACGCCACCCCAGTTCAGACATGGCCATATGCAAATCAGTCTTGACCCTGTGCCTCATGGGAACAGTCCAGCCCGAACTGCCAAGCCATGTCTTCCCTGTACCGGAATCAAGCATCCTAGGACCGGTTTCGGGGTTTCACCCCCCTTCAGCCAGGATAGCTTGACTCCAGTGGCGTAGTGAACACGGGACCCACGTCTGGGCATACCTTTCCCACATAGGGCGAACAGCAAAACACACAATGGCAAAACTGGGGTGGCGGAGTGAGCTAAAGAATGATGATGAATTAAACCCAGATCAGTTGACGGAGGTTGAGTGCTTGCATTGTCCAACACTCCGTTCATCATCCCCTTTGGTTTTGCTTTGTTCGCCCTAAGTTGGCAGGGTATGCCCAGACGTGGGTCCCTTGCTCACTTTGCCACTGGATTAAAGCTAGCCTGGCTGAGGATGGCTGATTAGCCAGAAACCGGTCCCAGGATGCTTGTTTCCGGTCCAGGGAAGACATGGCTTGGCATTTCGGGCTGGACTGTTCCCATGAGGCACAGGGTCAGACTGATTTGCATATGGCCATGTCTGAACTGGGGTGGCGGAGTGAGCTAAAGAATGATGGATTAAACCCAGATCAGTTGACTGGGGGCGAGTGCTTGCATTGTTCAACACTCCGTCCATCATCCCCTTTGGTTTTGCTATGAGAGAAATGGAAGCACCTCTAATATAAGCTTTAAAAGCATCCCATCTATTTCCTAGGGATGTAGAACCTTCTGGGTTAAGATGAAAGTAATCCTGAATAACATCCAAAATTTTGAATTTATTTTGTTCATTAAGAACAATATCCGTATTCATTCTCCATCTGGATTGTGATTTAAAATTTAAATTAAATTGCAAAACAAAAGAAATTAAAGCATGATCCGATATGGCAATATTACCAATGGTAGGAGTAATTGCAGATTAAATTGTCTAGAAATTAGTAAATCTAGTCTCGAATGTGAATTATGTGGATTAGAATAAAAGGTAAACATTTTTTCCGTAGTAAAATGCAATTGCCAAATATCAATTAATTTTGTAGTCTTAAGGAAAGCTTTAAAAGTAAAAAAAAGCTTTGGGAGGACTGAATTTAGGGAGAGATATTCTATCCAATAAAGGATCAGAAATAAGGTTAAAGTCTCCACCAACTATAAGAGGAACATTACCTAAACTTGAGTACTTCAGCATTTAAATTAGACCAAAACAAAGGATCGTCAGCAGTTGGACCATAAACCTTAATTAAAAACATACCAGAATTGTAAAGTTTAATTTTAACTATCACATATCTACCGTCTGAATCAGATGATTTACTTAAAATTAGACAATGAAGTCTTTTAGCAAACAGAATAGCAACACCATTTTTTCTACCTTTAGCAAAGGAAACAATAGTATCAACCCACTTTTCTCATATAATCTAATATTTTATCTTCAATCTGTTTTTCCTGAATAAAACAAATATCAGCTTTACAACTTCCTAAATAATCCAAAATCTTAGTACGTTTTATCGGATGCCGTAAACCCTTAACATTTAAAGAAGTTATTTTAACATTATGAACGTTAGCCATAATAAAAGAGAAAAAAGATTTAAGAGGAGAAAAAGATGAAGAAAATTATAAAGCATAGTAGTTCTGGAACGTGGGAGGAAAAGATGGGAAAAGAAAAAAGACAAACAGAAAAAAGACAACCACAAAGAGACATTAACAAATATGAAACGCACACGCGCTTAACAAGCATGACCGAGCCGTCTGAGCCTATCGCGAAAAGAATTGCAAAATTAGTCGAAATACAAGTTAGAATACTATTCCAATAGCAGAGTCATGCGTATCCACAGAATGCTGTGAATGCTGTTTCAGGAACAATTTTAAATCTTCCGGACGTTGGAAGGACTTAGAAAAGTTATCTTTCAAGATTCGCATAGTTGAAGGAACAAATAAACCATACTTAAAACCAAGACTTCAGTTGAGGACGCATGTCAGTGAATTCTTTGCAAATCTTAACAGTCTCTCTGACAAAGTCTTGGAGAATAAAAGTTTTATTGCCATTAACCGTTATGGATGGAATTTCTTGTGCCGCTTTCCTTATCAAAACCAAATGATGGTGACGTAGAACCTTAAAAATCATTTGTCGTGGCTTTGTACGAGGATTGCGATGGGATGAAATCCTATGCGCTTTATCTATTTCAAATTTCTCTGGAAATTTAATATTTAAAAGACCAGGTATCAAATTCTCCAGATATAGTCTGCAATTAGAGCCTTCAACATCCTTTGGTAAATTAAAAATACTTAGATTGTATTGCCTGTTGCGATTTTCCATATCCAGCAAATGAGCAGATATAGGAGACATTTTTGCCAATAGTGGTGTAAAGACATCAATTTTTACTTTGTTGTCCTGTATTTTAATGGAATTATCAGAAACTTTAATTGACATACTAGCCATATCTTTACATACGTTTTTAATTTCTGACACAATAGTATCAGTGTTGGCACGTAACGCATGAAGTTCGTCAAGAATTAATGTCAAAGAAGGCTCACTAGATTCCACCACTTTAGATTTGACAGGAGGAGAAATCGGTTTCCTTTTACAATTGTGATTTTGCGCATTTTTATTCTCCATTTTTGTATTATAAAAAAAAACGAGGGAGTAAATAAATGCAAAGCAAAAGGAGAAAAGATAAATGTAGAAAAATGCAGCAAAGATAAAGCTGGAGCAACAGCAAAAACAGACTGTGGGTGCGGTTAGGCCAAAGCCAGGCCCTTTCCTGAATGCTTGCTCTGCCCCCCGACAGGAAATCTTGGCAGTACCTTAGGGAGAGCTCCAAGTTGATTCAGGAGGAAGAAAAACACTGCTTTCGATATCCTCAGCGCCGGAAAAAAGGACCACAGCAGCAGGTAAGACTTCCCAGGGTTGCTAGCAGAATAAGTAGATTTTGGTACGAAAATCGTAGTTAATCGATAAACTGGTCCCTTAAAGCGGAGCTCACAGAACGGCGGCCATCTTGTTTTCGCGCGCCTGCGCGAATCACCCGATCTTATTTTAACCAAAGTATTGTTCAGGGTGACGTAATTCTGCGCTTTTGCTTCTCTTGATGACTCGAAAGATGAGGACGCTCTCAAGGGGGGGGGGGGGGGAGGAGGGGGGGGGGGAAAATCAGCCGTACCTGGGCCACGTCCTGCCTTCTCAGTAGCCTTAATTTTTCAGGCCACTTACAACCCTATAGGTGCGCTTGCACTGCTGGGTTATGAGGAGATAACACTTGCTCGATTTATGAAAAAAATAAACTATATATGTCAAGTTTGTACTGCTGGCCTTCGGACAGGCTAATGAAAGCTGGAGTGAGGAGCGGTTTTTTGGACTGGCAAGCAGGAAAGACAGGGCCGAAGGGTCAGGTCAAGATGAGTTTGTCAGATTTTCAGCATGCATCAATACTCAGGAGAGTATGTTGTGCCCATATGGCTGCCCTTGTAGTTATACAATTGTGGCTGTTGTAGCACGGCATGAGTCTCCGCCACACCCCCCCCCCCCCAATAGGCGCAAGCAGCATCGGCCTAAGGCTGGATACTTCCCCACCTATTCAGGGGTTTCGCGGTCCTAAGGCCTTACATGCACACTGCATCCTTCGACTCACTGCGGCCACCAACTTGCGCCCAGGCCCGCTTTGATCTGCTGCGCCGTATTGCGGTTGCTCCTATGGCTTCATGCTCAGCTAAGGGGTGGCGGGGGGACCCCAGCTTCAGCAACATGCCCCCACAGACTCACTTCTGTTCTGATGCCTCTCACTGCCTGCAGAAACTAGTCTCTCTACAAGACTGCTGATCTGCTAGATTGCTGTCCTATTTGTCCTGCTGCTCTGCTATCTTCTGCCTAGGGACAAGGACGGGATCTTTACCTTTCCCGTTACCTCCAGAGTGACTCACAAGAGCTAGTTTGCTGGCCTCAAGTTCAGAACCACAGGGGCACAAAAGACTTCCTTTATCTTAAACCCACACCTGGACGCACACTGAGTGAGTCCTGACCCTCCAAGTGGTGCTCCTTCAGTCCTGGATCCTTGGAAGTGGTGCTGAAGTGCCCAGATAGGCAAAATCCAAAAGTGGGGCGTAAAAGGTGCTCTGAGAATCAGGAGGAGACCGGGACAAACCTGCTCACCTATCTGACTTAGGTGCATTACCGGTCAATCCGACTTCACGGCTTCGCCAGCTACATTGTTCTTCACAGCAGCAAATAACTTGTATCGGTCCTTCACCAAAGGGGTATCCAACCTCAAGTAGCTGTCTTTGTCTACAGCCCTCTGCCTCATCCTGCTGGAGATTCTCGACTTCCATTTCAGAGACTAAGCCCGAACGTAGAAATGTTAACAGAGTCTTCAACCCGAGTCTATCAGGTGTCGACACGCCCTCTTCAGACATTTCTGCAGCCCTCCCCTGCTGAATTTTACCATCCCAGCGAATTTTCCCCAATAATTTTTCTTAGTCCAAAGGCAAATATTGACCGGGCCCAATCCACTTCTTGAATCCGAACCGTGCTCCATCATGGTCAGCCATAATTTTAAACGGGATGTGCAAAAATTCCCCAAGTCCGTAAGGAGACTGGTGGAAACATTGCTGCTATTGGCAAAGCATAGTCTATTAAGCTGCTTGATAAAAGGCCCATCACACAAGATGGAAGACCGGCTGAAGGAAGCAGCGACAAGTAGAGAGATGGTAAAACTATGAAGAGCTGCAGGTCCCACAGACAGGAATGAGAGCTAAGGGAAGCTCTTAGAAATTATTTGGCCTTTGCAACATAATAAAGACATTTAAGGAAATGTAGTTACAGACCAGATATTGTATTATGTAGCGTTTTCTATATATAGATATAATGATATAGATATAATTATTACCTACTGGCGGTTGCCAGTAGGTAGTTATAGTTAGGACCTAGTTTCCATAAGAAAAGTATATTTTGACTTGGCTATAACTTTGGCTTCGTTTGACCACTTTGCATGAAATTTTGCCAAAAAAGTGTCACGGTGGGTACTATTAATTGGTAAAGTTTGGAGGGGATCCTTGCAGTGGGGACCAAAAATACGGGCCACCTCTACAGCCCAAACCGACTTCCACCAAGTTTGGCAGGGAACTAGATGTAGGTTCAAGGAGTTGATTATTTGGTGTAAATCTGTGCAGTAGTTTGAGAAATTTAAGTTTAAAATTACATAGTGATATCTCTGGCTGCTGAATATTCGCGAACAAAGGGAGCTCGTGCAGGTAAATGCACTGCTCTAATTGGCTGCCAAAACTTCAGCCAGGAAGTGTTGGCAGCCATCTAGAGTCTCAGCTTGAAGCAGAGTCCCAGAAAAAAAGTAAAGAAAAGGGGGCAGAGTAGGAATACGTTGGGGGAGGGGGGCACAGGGACCCCAACATTCAGGATTCACAGTGGATCTATAGCAAAATAAAAAAAAAAGAAACAAAGACGTGTGGTCTCCCGCAAGTCTTTTTTGTTTTAAAGCCCCCAGGTGGGCTCAATTCCAGCGGCATGAAGGAGGGGGACTTATGGCGCTCCCGCCGTGCCATAGCAAACTCTGGTCCGCTTCATGGAAGCTAGAGCATTGACAATGCTCTTGCTTCCATGAAGCGGAGGAGAATTGCTTTTGGACAGAGGGAGCTGCATGTTTGCAGCTCCCTCTGACCAAATGTAATGCCGGCTCCCACACTGAGTGGGGAGCCGGCAGGGACCGGGAGGCCCTTGAGTCTTCTCCTGCGGTCCCAAACGACCTGGCCATGCCCCGGGCGGTCCAGGCGCAAACTCAGCCCAGGGAAGGGAGACCGCGCTAGCCCCCACCTCCCCATTTAAAATAATCAATTATGAAGGCCTGGCCCCGGGGGATCAGGTCCCCAGGCCAAAAAAGGCCTGGGGAGAGGGGCCACAAGGCCCCCTCCCTTTTTCAAACTATATATTAATAAAGGCCTAGCCCTGGAGCATGGGTTTCCTGGGGACGAAATAGACCTTAGGAAGGGGGGCATGCGCAGACCCCCCCCCCCCATTGAAAATGTATACAAATTAAAATAAAGGCCGGTCCCCTGGAGATGGGGGCCGCGGGGTCGTAATCATACATTGGTTTTTAAAGTCCAGCCCCAATGGGTGTGTGCGGGCTAGGTATCTTGGTCTTAGTAGTTTTTAGCCAAATATTAGTCCTTGTGGGTGACGCCATATTATCCCCTTAACGCTGTATAAAAATCCAAGTGGATATAACTGTTTCTGGTTGATGTTGAAACCCTGCTCAGTTCATGTCTCACCCAAAATGGCACGTTGTTCCTCTTGCGCTTAACAGGCGCAGATCTGCAGTGTTCGCAGTGGGGCGCCTTCCTGGCGAGAGCGGGCTGTAAATATTCCACATCTAGGTGCTTGAAGAGCGAAGGAGCCGCACACAATGTGAATTTACCCTTTTATTGAGGCAGACAGCAAGGTTCAGAACATCCTCATAGCTTAGCGTGTATTGCCAATTTGTACCATACGAGTTTCAGGCTCTGCCCTTGTTCATTGGGCTGGCGGGAAAACAGCAGCACAAGTATCGCATTTGTGATTGTTTTTTCAAAGTCCAGCCCAATGGGCGTGTGTGGGCTAGGTGTCTTAGTAGCTTTTAGCCAAATATTAGTCCTTGTGGGTGCTGCCATATTATCCTCTTTACATGGTAAAAATCGGCGCAAGAGGAACGACATGCCATTTGGGGTGAGACATGAACTGAGCAGGGTTTCAACATCACCCAGAAACAGTTATATCCACTTGGATTTTTACACAGTGTAAAGGGGATAATATGGCGGCACCCACAAGGACTAATATTTGACTAAAAACTACTAAGACCAAGATGCCTAGCCCGAACAGCAAGAGTTGAGTGTGCGTTCCAGTGAGGCACACACTTATTCAAAGGAATTTTCTGGGCGTGCGTTTCAGTGATGCAAACACTTCCATAACAATGGAAGAGGAAATTGTTTTATCTTATTATAGAGAGTAAAAATTAAAAAAAATAGGTTATATGTGGAACATTTCTTTCCGAGTCAGGGAATACGAATATAGGTTCTTTTTTTTTTAATTTCCATTTGGTCATTAGTTGGGCTGTATTTACACCACGAGTACTGTGTGTGGGAATACACCACCACCATTTTTTAAAGGACAGAATCAGCCTAGTATGAAGTGGGAGAAATGGCTTAGACAGTTCAAGACCTGTTGCAGGGATTCTGCTTTTGCACAGAACTATGCGCAGGAGACCAGGACCTCAGAGAATTGTGGTGTACCAGAAAATTCCCCTCAGAACCTAGAACCCCTTATCCGACTAGCTTAGTATCCCATTCGTTAGCCTAGATCTAGCTAGGCGGTCCCAATGTATAGACAAACCAGAACAAGCGACTTAGATATTTCTCAGGAGTGGTGGGAATCCGAAATACCTGTTCGTATCAATTTGTTAGTCCACAACATAATAATACAGACACGGTAAAGTTTAAAGAGTTTATTTTATAAACCTTGCGTCCTAAGATGCAGTACTTTGGCTAACACTAGCAGACTAACAGTACAGATCAGAACCATAAGCATTATTACAATACCATACAAAATGAAAGGAGCAATCATACTAATAGGGACAGTGGTATACAGCCACACTCCTTTCTCTAGAATCTAATACATTATTATTATTAGACTATTAGAAGGTCTCTTAGGTTAACAGGGGGGACCCCATACCGTATAGACCAGCTTAGAAGAATCACATCAAAGGATCAGCTAGCTCTCTCATGCATCAGCTCTTCTGTTCGAATGTGTGCAAACCCAAACTGTTCTGCAATATAAAAGACGCTTGTCCTTCAGATATTGGCAGCTGCATGTATGATATGTCTAAGAAGTGGTACGATCAATCTAATCACAACACTCTGTACCTTCTAGTGACCCAGACTCGTTCTTTACATGAAGTACAGACCAAGGGCACATTTCACGGTTTAAGAATGTGAAACAACAGTTTGTTATCCTGTAAGGCAAAGTCGAGTCAGCATTTCTAAAATGATTAACACAACAGTGTCGTGTGCAGCGCAGCGCAGCAGAAACGACAAGCTGGCTTACTAACAATTATCGCGTTTATGCTAACTTAGTGTTGTAAATAGGGCGTGGCCTAATCCATCCTACACCCCCCCATGATCGGAGCACTAACCAATAGGGATACACTTATCAAGAACGCAGAGTTCAAGTGATGTAGAACGGAACCAAGGGCATGAACTATAAGTCCATATAAGGTAAGTGTAAAGTCCGAGAATAAAAAGGAAGAAAAATTTGTTTAAAAAAAAGAAAAACGATGTTTTAAAAATATAAGTAAAAAATATCGAAGAAAATTAACAGCCCAGGATGCACCCTGGAGTGACAATGTCAATCAGTCAATCCATAAAGGTATATGCACCGTAAGTTGCAACAGCTTCCAAGAGGAAATCATTGGAGCTTTCCGCAAAAGTATCTGCCATCCAATTTAGCAAGGGAAAGGAGCACACGTGTTCATCAATTATTGGAGCATCCAGCACCACAATAGGACAACTGTCAGCATCCTCGATCTAACTCCTTTCAAGGAATTCAATAGCCGCCTCTCCGATATCCCAGTCAGCAAGGACTCCTTGTGCAGCACCCAAAGCCATAAACCCAACACCAGAACAATCAAAATCATGAGCCACTAAGGGACACATTAGTTCATCAAAATCCGGGTCAGGTGACGCCAAGGTTGACAGGCACAAGTCCAGAGCCCACTGGAAGGGACAATCTAGGCATTGAAAGACAGGTTGCACACAGGTAAAAAAGGGAAACCGGAAAGACAATCCATACTTGACGCTTAAGACCGCCAAAGGGAAAGTGCCGTAATAATCAAGCATCCGGCTACAAAGCTGGAGCAGGCGGAGCATGCTGTCTTGCAACTCCTGGTGTGCAGCCATATCGAAGTGCGCAAATCAACAAGAGTATCCAGACCACCAAAGCGAGGAGCAAGGGAAACCCTCCGAAGACACTCGAAAAAATAGAATGTAAAAATGCGGGGATTACACCAAAAACAGTCTGGAAAGATGTCACGAGGCCCGAGCCCACAATTTTAAAAAAATGAACAAGGCCAGTCGTAGACGAGGCATTAAAAATAGTTTGAATCAAGGTTCCAAAATGGAGGGGGAGGTCAGTATTTAAAAGAGCTTGTACCTCAGTGCGTGTGTTCGCCACATTAAGAAGAAATGTTTCACGGGACGAAGTCAACGCAACCTCCTTTTTAGACAAAAGAGCCCTTATTCTGCTCATCCTATTGAACTCTGCGTTCAAGGTCGGAATCGCCGGCCAGATGGAAATATCGAGTCGGCCTTGCGGGGGAGGGAAAAGGACATTATTACAGCAAACCACTTTTTGCGAAACAGTGACTATGTAAGGAATACCCACTAGCATCCCACAGCAAGCTTCACTATTTAAAAGCAAATAACTACCGTTGGCAAGCAGCTTAACAGAAGACGTTATAACTGGCATTGGAATCCCCTTTAGGACACAAGCCAAATTTGGAGCGTGTATATTGCAAGCGCCATGTAATTGTATATGTCTACAAACCACAGAATGATCAGGAGCTGAAGTGCATTCTTCACCCTTTAAGTAAACCTCCTTGCCATCCCTTACGCATCTGTAAGTGAACGGAAGTGACCAAACTTCGTGCAAAAACGCATCACCAAGTTGTTCATATCTACCAATGGCATAATGCTTCATGCACGTACTAAATTTAAACAAACTAAAAGGTAAAGTGACCAATCCGTGTACAAGCCACACGGCTGAACTCAACTCAGCAACAGAAAAAGGTAAAGGTTCTAATTTTTCAATATGCAGCAACGCATAAGTTGCATCTTTCATGGACATGAACTGCTGTTTTTCTGTCAAATTAAAAGGAAGGAACAACGAAGAAATATTCATGTAATCCCAAGGGACTTTCCCTGCCTTTAACGTTTGCAATGTCCATGCAAACTGCATAATTGAACGCAACTGATTTTGGCCATGATACAACACAGATACATCATCCTGCACAATGTCTACGACAGAAGAAACAATATTATCTAGTGTATAAATTCTAGAAGACAAAGTATTAATACTATTATCTATCACAGCCAATACTTTTTCCATATTGGCCTGGTCAATAGCACGTAATCTAGAAGCAGCTTCAATTTGCGACAATTTCCAAATTTCATTGTAAATAGCATAAACCCATCGTTTGGACCTGCCATTTGAAGGACCCTTAATAAAATCATTCAAATCTATTTTGTCATTTAATCGTGATAAATGAAGCTTAACTGAAGCTAACGTGGAATGTTGCAGCCACGACTGACATACTTACCTACAGAGTAGGTAGTCACTGTGTGTGAAGATGTAAAACGAGGGTCAACCCTAAGTTGTGTATACCCTGGAGCCAAATCCAGAAACCGACGTTGACAGGAATCTGAGCTTGTCTGCCAAACCAACCAACCCTCAGGATTCAATGTTGAAATATTGAAGGTGCCATTGGAAACAAGGGACTGCAACATAGTAAGGGACAGATCTGAGTGATTCTCCCAACCAGGATAAGAACCCAGATCCGGGATCGAGGGGGAATTTAATTTTTTTAGATATAGCCAATCCAAAACAAGTGGTCTGAAAAATAGACTAATTCAAAAATAATATATGGTTTGGAATAAGACAGGCACGATGCAAAGCTTCTGTTCCTTGTACCTGCCACGGTTTAGTTCCCCAAACCGATTTAAGATCGATAGTAGCTTTCCATACATCATAACCACCAATAGCCAATTCATCCATAAAGGATTTGGAATATAATAATTTTGTGTGTGTCAATCTAACCTTAGAAGTGGGTTCTACCGCCACCTTAAAATAAAAAGAAGCAGGGGCTGACAAACTAAAATCCGAAAAGTATGTGAATTTTTTCAATAAAGTGGCAGAGCTGCCAGGCATAGGGACAGGACAATGTTCCCATTGAGTGAAATTAACAAAATTCCGAAAAGTATTTGCTCTATGTAGGAAATGTGTGCCATAATGTTGAAAACAAAAATTGCTCATCATAGTTTGCAGTATTTAAATACAGGTCTTCAGTATCAAATGCAGCATATTTTAAATCAGAAAACAGTGCTTCTATTGCGTGTACATCCCAATCATCTGAGCGGATGTTTTGTTTCACTACATCACCCATAGAAACACGAAAAACAGTTGGCACATTAATAACTTCGGTGGGACCAGGAATTTGAAAGTTCACTGCATCCCAAGCAATCCCATCACGTACAGGCCAGGCGGTGATGTTCACAAACGTCTGGTCTCTTTTCATGATGTGTGATGAGGAATGGGGGGCCAAAGTTCCAACAATTAATTGAATTGTAGAATGCTCATTCAGGTAGTGTCCATTGATAAGTCTAAAAAAACACTACCACGAAGCCAATTGTCATGAATAAAAAAATACAAATCAGCACCAACCAGATGCAAGTCCAAGGTGCAACCAAAAAATGTCTCTTGAACCAGGCAAAAAATATAGAACTTTTGGAAGGGGCAGTGGAAGTCAATGATTCAGTTTCAAAGGAAGAATGGGACTGGGTAAGTGTTGTTGTATTTAATAGAGGTAAAGGGACTTCTGTAGGATAAGCATACTCAGGATCATCAGGCAAACCACCAACAGTAGGTGGCACAGGCGGATCAGTAACTGTAAGCAGCTCAATGGAAACCTCAGGCACGATGATAGAGGGTGGCATCACAACAGAGTTTCTCAGCATCGAAGGGCAGGAAACCGAAGGTGTCATACTATGGAGAATCGGCCACCCTGTGTAGCTTGACATTCTCAATTGAAATGTACCTGTTACCCTTGCGACCAGGAAGTGGGGGTAAAACAACTGTACGTGTACCCAATGAACAAGTTACTTACCTTCGGTAACGATGTATCTGTAAGAAACATTAGTTAGTTAGATTCCTCACCTTAGAATATCCCCAGGCGTCAGACTGGATCCGGAAGATTTTTCGTCAGCAATACCCCTTGCGCGTCGCTAGGCGTCGTCTGCGGCTCCGCGTCAGTCGTCGGCGTCGTGCGCCGGGATGACGTCGGAGTACTTAGACGCCGCCCTCGCGCGCTGACGTCAGTTCTTGTACATAGCCTTCCGCGCCAGGAACGCAGAGCCATGCAAAGACCGACACTGGTGCCAAAAATAAAATCTAGGGGCCTGAAAGGACAACCTTAACCCTAGAAGTCAGTTCGCAGAACGGGGAGGATGGGTGGGTCGGTGAGGAATCTAACTAACTAATGTTTCTTACAGATACATCGTTACCGAAGGTAAGTAACTTGTTCATCTGAAAGAAACACGTTAGTTAGATTCCTCACCTTAGAATAGATACCCAAGCAATACCATCCCCGGTGGTGGGTCTGCGAACCAAGATCACACCAGAAAGTCCTGGAGGACAGAACGGCCAAAGAAGCCATCCCTCCGGACTTGGCTGTCAAGGCAATAATGCCTGGCAAACGTGTGTAGCGAAGCCCACGTCGCCGCCTGACAGATGTCCTGCAAAGGGACTCCCCGTCCCAAGGCAGTAGTAGCCGCCGTGGCCCGAGTAGAATGGGCGCGCAGCCCAACAGGAGGGTCCTTTTTAGCCAAGGAATAGCAAATCTTTATACACAAAACGACCCACCGAGAGATGGTCAGTTTGTGCACAGCTTTCCCCTTCTTAGCGCCCACGTACCCAACAAAAAGCTGGTCGTCCACCCGGAACTGTTGTGTGCGATCCAGATAAAAGGAGAGCGCACGTTTTGGGTCCAGACGGTGGAGCCTCTCTTCCTCTTTGGAAGGATGCGGAGGCGGAAAGAAGGTGGGCAAGGTGACAGACTGCCCAAGATGAAATGGAGTCACCACTTTCGGAAGAAAGGAGGGACGAGGCCGAAGGACAACCTTGTCCGGATGAACAGAGAGAAAAGGAGGCTTTGAAGATAAAGCCTGGAGCTCACTCACCCGTCTAGCCGAGGTGATGGCCACCAGAAAAGCAGTCTTAAGAGTCAGAAGACGAAGAGGACAATTGTGAAGAGGCTCGAAGGGAGCGCACATCAGGAATGTCAATACCAGATTCAAGTCCCACTGAGGCATTACAAAAGGGACAGGAGGGAACGTGTGTGTAATGCCTTTGAGAAAGCGTGTAACCACAGGGGACTTGAAAAGAGAAGGCTGATCAGGAAGCCGCAAGAAGGCGGAGATGGCAGCAAGATAACCTTTCAGGGTGCCCAGGGCAGAGCCTTGCCGGGCCAGAGAAAGAAGGAAGAGGAGAACCTCAGAAAGAGGGGCGGAAAGGGGATCCACAGCCTTTGCTGTGCACCATGCCACAAATTTGTTCCACCGGCAGGCGTATACCGACTTTGTGGAGGGACGCCTGGCTGCCAGAATGATATCACAGACTTCAGGAGGCAAGTCAAATGGCATCAACTGCCGCCGCTCAATCTCCACGCATGGAGGTGGAGGCTGGACAGGTTCGGGTGGAGGACCGTCCCCTGCTGCTGCGACAGAAGATCCTCCCGAAGGGGCAGACGTATCGGGGGATCGGTCAACATACTGAGTAGCTCGGGATACCAGTATCTTCGTGCCCAATCCGGAGCCACCAAGATGACTTGGGCCCGGTCGTGCCTGATCTTCTTCAGCACTCTGGGCAGAAGTGGTATAGGCGGAAAGGCGTACAACAGACCGCAACTCCACTCGTGACGAAAAGCGTCGCCGAGCGAGTGCCGCCTTGGAAATTCCAACGCGCAGAACTGCTGACATTGCGCGTTCTCTTCGGTGGCGAATAGATCTAACCAAGGCTCTCCCCACTGCTGAAAGAGACCTTGCGCCACTTCGGAGTTCAGACGCCATTCGTGATCCATCATGCACCGGCGGCTGAGTTCGTCTGCTCTGGCGTTCAGAGAGCCCGCCAGATGTTGAACCACTAGGGTGACGCCCTGGTGTTCCAGCCATGTCCAGAGGCGCAGAGCCTCCTGACAAAGGGTCCACGACCCCACCCCGCCCTGTTTGTTGCAATACCACATGGCGGTGGTGTTGTCCGTGAACACCTGCACGACACTTCCCCTGACAGAGGGAAGGAAGGCTTTCAGTGCAAGCCGGATCGCTCTCAACTCCAACAGGTTGATGTGGAGACGAGACTCCGCCGGAGACCAGAGGCCTCTGATCTCCGCCTCTCCCATATGGCCACCCCAACCCAGGAGGGACGCATCCGTCACTACGACATGCTCCGGTTGGGGAAGGGAGAGGCTCTTGCCCTTGACCCACTCGCGGTCCGTGAGCCACCACTGCAACTGCTGTGCAGTGCCCTCCGAGATCAAGACATGGTCGGACAGGTTGCAGTGATGCTGGGCCCACTGAAACTTCAGGTCCCACTGCAGAGCCCGCATGCGCCGCCTGGCGTGATGCACTAGTAGGATGCAGGAGGCCATCAGCCCCAGAAGCCGCAACACTAGCCTGACCGAAACCCGGGATAGAGGCCGAAAGATGGGAATCAGGGCCTGTATATCCCGGACCCGCTGTTCCGGTGGATGGACCCGGAACTGCGCCGAATCGAGAACCGCTCCAATGAAGAGGAGCTTCTGAGAGGGACTCAGGTGTGACTTCGGCACGTTGATGGAAAACCCCAGCAAATGCAGGAGATCCGCCGTAGTCTGGAGGTGGGAGACGACTGCCTGGGGCGAGCCCGCCTTCAGCAACCAGTCGTCGAGATAGGGGAAGACTGGAACCCCTGATCTGCGCAGATGAGCTGCGACCACCGCCATCACTTTCGTGAACACCCGAGGGGCACTGGTGAGGCCGAAGGGGAGCACGGTAAACTGAAAGTGCTCTTGGCCCACCGTGAACCGCAGGTAACGCCGGTGGGCCGGCAGGACGGGGATATGGAAATATGCGTCCTGCAAGTCCAACGCTACCATCCAGTCTCCAGGGTCTAGGGCAGCTAAAACCTGAGCCAACGTTAGCATCTTGAACCTTTCCTTTCGGAGGAAGGCATCGACGTTCCGGAGGTCCAAGATAGGGCGTAGGCCCCCCTTGCCCTTCTTGGGAACCAGAAAGTAGTGGGAATAACTACCACGACCTACTTCTGGACTCGGAACGCGCTCGACGGCCCCCTTGGCCAAGAGAGCCGAAACTTCCTCGCGGAGAAGATTCAAATGATCCCCCGAGATACGGTGGTGCTGCGGTGGCATGGCTGGAGGGGTCGTCTCGAAGGGGAGGGAGTAGCCCCTTCGGACGATTTGCAGCACCCACCTGTCCGATGTTACGGACCGCCAGTGGAGCAGGTGATGGCGAACTCTGCCGCCCACTGGCGTGGTATGGGCCTGAAAGCTCGGACTAGGAGGGCTTTGAGGCGGATGCTGCCGGGGTGGAAGTGGGCTGACCACGTCGGCCTCCATTTCCGCCACGGCGGAAGCCACGTCCGCGACCGCGCGCAGGTTGGTTCTGCGGCTGGTGGCTTTGCGGACGTGAGGAGGCGCCCCTTCCTTGGCCACGAAAGGGGCGAAAAGCGGAGGTGTGCGCCCGCGGAGCCGAGAGGCCCAAGGACTTGGCCGTAGCCCGAGAGTCCTTAAAGCGGTTCAGCGCACTGTCCGCCTTCTCACCAAACAGGCGAGTGCCATCAAAGGGCATGTCCATGAGGGTGGTCTGGACATCCCCGGAAAATGACGTGGACCGCATCCAGGCGTGGCGGCGGAGCGCCACCGTGGTGGAAATCGCCCGACCCAGCGAGTCCGTGGTGTCAAGCCCACATCGTATGGCGTGCCGTGCTGCATCCCTCCCATCGGCCAAAGCCTGGTTAAGACGCGTCCGGACCTCCTCCGGACACAGGGGCAGCACGTCCTCCACCGTATCCCACAGGGAATGGGAATAACGGTCCAAGAGACAGGCGGTATTTAAGGACCGCAGGCCCAAACTAAGGGACGAGAACAGTTTCTTGCCAAACTGCTCGAGTCTCTTGGAATCCCGGTCCGGCGGAGCGGTCGGAAAGGAGGATTGGGAGGTAGAGGCCTGGATAACCAGACTCTCGGGGGTGGGGTGTTGGGACAGGAAACTGGGGTCGCCCGGAGCAGGGCGGTGGCGCCTGGCAACGTTCCTATCCACAGGAGGAACTGTGGAGGGCTTGGACCAGGTGCCCTGCAGAACGTCAGTGAGGGCCTCGTTGAACGGCAGCAGAGGCTCTGTGGAGCTTGCTGAGGTTTGAAGCACCTCAGTGAGGATGTTAGTCCTCACAGCCACGGCAGGCAACTCGAGCTCAAGGGCCTCGGCCACCTTGCGCAGCACCACAGAAAATGCGGCACCCTCCTCCGAAGCCACGGTCGGAGAAGTGAATCCAGTGTCTGGCGAGGTGTCCAGCCCACTGGCCTCCCCCAGTTCATCTGCCCAGTCCTGAGAAAGCTGTGACTGAACAGCCATAGGGTCCTCGAACCCCTCCCAGTCGCCCCCTTCTTCCGATTCCTGATAAACAGGAGGAATGATCGGAACCGGACTGTAGAGATGGTAGGACTCAAGCGGCGTCGGATGCGGCGTCGGTCGACGCCGCTGCGGCGCCGGGTCCGGATGAGGGCTAAACTGGGGCGGTGTCGGCGCCAAAGGCGTCGGCGGCGCCGGAGGTGTAGGCGTGTGCGCCGGCGGCGCCGGTGACGGCGTCGGTGGTTCAGTCGCCAGCGCCGGTGGAGGAGTGACTAGGTCAACCGGCGTCGACTGGGGCCCAGGCATGGGCCCCGCGGGGACCTGCGGCGTCGAGACCGGAGTCGTCGACGGCGCCGGGGCCGGAGCCACCGGCAGGCAAGTTCGCCCAGTCGAGTCCGCGGGGCCCGAAGGCGCGCCAGCGGGCGTCGACGGCGGGGCCAGGCTCCTCATGGCCGAGAGGAAGGCACTGATCTCCGCCGGCGCCGCGTCAGTCCCAGGGACCGGAAGGTATGGGGGCGGACGCGGCACCTGCGGCTCCGCCGGAGCCGCGGGGGTGGAACCACCCTGACCCTCGGCCGAGTCGCGCGACCGGCGAGGGGAGTCCGAAGAGCGGTGTCGCCTCTTGGACTTCTTTGAGCGTTTGGACTTACCCGACGACTTGGAGCCGGACGATCGATGGCGTCGGCTAGGGCTCCGCGAGCGATCCTTGGACCTCCTCCTGGACCGGGAGAAGCTTGCGGGACCGCTCCCGCCTAGCCTTCGAAGTCAGGGCCTGGCAGTCGTTGCACGACTCCGCGTCGTGGTCGGGGCCTAAGCAGTAGAGGCACCGGCGGTGGTGATCGGTCACCGACATCAGTCGATGGCAATCCTCGCAAGCCTTGAACCCAGGCATCCTACCGGCACCAGATGTCGACAGACAAGGATCAAAAATGATCAAAAAAGATTTAGTCAAAAAAGACTAAAAGGGGTAGCTCTCCCGGATCTGCGCTTACTGGCGCGGAAAAAAGAAGAACTGACGTCAGCGCGCGAGGGCGGCGTCTAAGTACTCCGACGACGTCATCCCGGCGCACGACGCCGACGACGGACGCGGAGCCGCAGACGACGCCTAGCGACGCGCAAGGGGTATTGCTGACGAAAAATCTTCCGGATCCAGTCTGACGCCTGGGGATATTCTAAGGTGAGGAATCTAACTAACGTGTTTCTTTCAGATACTCCAAGCACCGGGACTGGTGCACGATAAGAGGGGCCAAACTCCTCCTTGTTCTCCACCTTCTCACGGACCAGGTCACCCACTCGAGGCAGCCAGCTGACTACCGGAATCAGGAGCGCTTCTTCGGATGTAGAGGGCACGTGTTCCTTTGCTAGAGTGTCTCTTGCTTCTTGTAGAGTCTGTAATACAGCACAGTGGTCATCTAGGTCAAAAGGCGCGGCAGCCGCCGCCATGTCTAGACCGTCAAGGTCCGGAACAAACATTCTCACTCCAAAGAGCATCATGTACGGGGTCCTCCCGCCAGAGACCTTCTAGGGAGATTATTAAGTGCACGTTGGACGTCATACAAGTGGGCAAACCAGTTCCGGCCTGTACCCAATACCTTGGCTGTCAACGATTGCTTTAGGTCACGGTTCATCCGTTCCACAACACTATTGCCCTCAGGCCGGTATGGAGACGAAAATTTGACTTGGACCCCCAAACTTCTCTTGCCTCTTTGTATGCCTTAGAGGCGAACGCCGGGCCCTGATCAGAGTGAAGGGTACCACATGCAAAACTCCCAATAAAGACACGCAATGCTTTGATGACAGTCCTGGCATCAGCACTCCTTTGTGGCCACACCCACAGAAAACGTGTGCACGAATCCACTGCAACCAAGATGTACTTGTACGCAGTATCAGAGGTAAAAGGACCGCAGTGATCTAAATAAACACACGCAAGTGGTTGATTAGATATATGCAGCTGCATTGGAGGTGAACGCGCAACAGAAGAAGGTTTAATCTGCTGGCAAATGTCACAACTAAGTACATAAGCCCGCGCTTGTTTATACAAACCGTACCACCAGTAACGTTGCTGTAAAAGAGACACAGTTGCCGACACTCCAGCATGCGCAGACGCAACACCTTCGTGGGCAGCCGTTATCAAATTTGGTCTGTAGTCCGCGTTGGGAATCAATCTATCACCAACGTCGTTAATCCTCACTAACGGGACGTTATCAGGACTTAAGTGATAATGGTATTGAGAAGGGAAATCTCTAGGAAAGTTTGTCCCCGTCTCAGAAGCAGCAATAGCTGCCAAGAGGTCAGCATCTATCTTAGATTTTGATCTTGTAACTGCTGCTACTAAATATGTTGCCACTGCTGTTTTAGCTGCCTCGTCAGCCAAACTGTTACCGACAGCATGGACACCAACTCGTTGGTGACCAAGAGTGTGAATTACATTCACAAGTGGCAGACTCCCTTTAAGTTCTGCCACTCGAGCCCAAAGCGTTTTATGCTTTACTGTGCCACCTTTGGAATCACGAAAACCATTCATAATCCAAAAAAGCAAATTGTCGTTGTAAGATTGAACACAATAGTAAGAATCACTCACTATAAGAGTAGTGACCCTGTGATCAGCAAACTCAAGTGCAAGCACTAGAGCACGAAGCTCCGCCAACTGCGCGGTGCAATCACCCAATGACTGCGTATGTACTGCATCAGATTGGAACTCTCCATTTACGAAAGTACCGACTACAATTGCGCAAGCCGCTGAATAAGCGTGCCTTGATCCAGTTGCGGGTTGCGCCGACCCGTCAGTGTATATGACACAATGGTATTCCTCGATGGGGCGCAATGACAGAGGAGCAGGATGAACGAATTCATACTCCAAACTCTCTTGAGTCTGCAACGCCGCGTCAAAGATGTACTCGATGTCAGGCGAAGCTAAGGAGGTCGCCCATTGTATCCACCTTGGATGCAAAGCCTTAGGATTCGGTACACTAGCTTTAGTGACTGCTTCGAGAGCAGGAAACGGTGTTACCACCAGCATGCACTTTCCTTGTGATAGCGCTCTTTCTTTCAGGATCGCCATCTGAACTGCTGTTAAGACTTTTTCAACAGTGGAAAATCGCAGCTCAGCCGAAGTGTACAGATGAGATTTGTAAGCAATGGGGACTGTGTCGCCCTCATTGAACGTTAAGTACGTGAAACCTTCCGCGCCTGGAACAATTCTAATGACCAGGTTGGTGTGGTTGTCACGAGTTTTTAAATATTTAGCTGTAAGAAGATCAGTTTGCAAAGTATACAATGCCAATGAGTGCTCTGGCAGCCAGCAAGATCTGGTAAAAGTAGGTTGCATCAAGGCATAAAGCGTCTTGATACGCTGGGCATAATCAGGAATGTAGGATCGACCGAAATTCAGAAAACCCAGCAGGGATTGTAGTTTTTTCAGTGTCGTAGGGATACGAAGGCGTGCGCATTTCTCAAGGAATTGCGGTGCCAAGCCTCGACCCTCATTATTGAGTTCGTACCCCAAGAACAACACTGTAAACTCAGCAATGTGGGACTTCTTAAAGTTAAACTTGTAACCGAAGTCTGCAAACATAGTCACTATGTTATCCACACGAGCAAGGTGTGGAAGCAACTCGTCGTCCGTCAGATAGATGTCATCAACATACGAGTATGCCTCCGGGTCTACCATCTCCAAGAGAGAGACCACGCGAGCGGCAAAAACTCCAGGGCTGTTTTTATAGCCCATCGGGAGTCGTTTGAACAATTTTTGTTTGCCACCCGAGGTGAATGCTGTCCACTCATAACTAAGAGGGGCCAGGTTATGGCAATAAAAGCCATTTGATAAGTCGAGCGTAGTTTTGAAACGTTTTCTCACAAGACTATCGACGAGAGCCGAACTATGAATATTTTGTACCGCACACGTCCGGCAATGCGAGTTTAAATGCCGGTAATCCAAAACTAGGCGGTACGACCCGTCCGGCTTCGTCACAGTGAATAAAGGATTATTCATGGGTGACACACATGTTTCAATCACTCCTTGATATTCCAATTGTTCAAGGATGGACGCGACGTGAGGTCACGACGCATGGGGTATTGGGGTTGAGGCTGGGGATCGGACCGCAATGGAATCTCATGATTGGGAGAACATTTATCCCAGCCAACCTGATTATGATACAACGCAGGTGCAAGCACCTGCGCCCACTCCCCGGCTAATCTATTAGACTCATCCGTGGGCACTGTGTGCCCAAAGGAAGGAAGAATTACTTCCTCTCCCCTTGGAGCGTCCAAAATGAAAGCCGGAGGCCAATCTTTCTCCGCCAAAAGAATATCATAGGTGGTCGTAAGATTATCCCAAAAAAACCACCTTAATTTTGCGTTGTATGTCACCCTCTGTATTAAGGACTATTTCAAATAATCTTTCTGGGGGAGCTACGCTAGTATCAGCAGTTTTAACTGTCACATAAATGTCAGTTGCGGTCGCCTCCAGAAATGGACGCAATGCTTCCCGCACTACTGTAACTTCCGCCGCGCTGTCTGCAAGCGTTAGTGCCCATGTCAGGTTCCGAAGCTGTGTCCTGACCATCTAAGGCATATCTCGCTGAGATAGCAGCAACTTTCTTTTTCTGAAACGGTGGACGTTGTCTAGCACGGTCTTCCTGCTTGCCTTTACAGTCAGTCTGGCGGGGCTGGTCTCGACCTGGAGTACCCCGTCCTCTCCCACGCTCTCCACCACCAGTGTGTGAAGTCGATGTTTCCTGTGAAGAACGAGGAGAGCGTTGTTCAGAAACCTGAAATCTATCAGGTGACTTAATACGAGCACGATCGCGCATTCACTATACGACTGTACGGGTGAGGCAGGACGAGAAACCGGTTTCTGTTGCTGCTTCTCTTGTTTTTTGGCTCGTCAACTCTGTTTAGGAAAGTTGGGCTTTTCGTCTTTTGTAGACAAACTCACCTTAGTTTGCTGCACTACATCAGGAATTTTGATGGTCGGTTTCACGCCTAAGGCACTACGTCCAACCATCCTATAGGCTTTCGCAATAATTTTTGCGAATTCCCTTGGTTTATCGGCATCAGCCACAAGTTCCAGCATATTACCAACTTGGAACTGCATGGCATCTCCTTTGAGGTTGCCCATTACCATGGAACAAACCACATCGAAACTGTCGACAAGCCGTAATCCTAACTCAATAGCTGCCTCCGCACCATTACTTTCTTGATGACGGAGGGTAGTACAGACATAGACGGAGTGCCGTAGCACTTCGAATAGGTCGCAGCAAAGACCTTGCCCCAATTGTCACAATCAACAAGTTCAGGGACCAGGTCCTTCGGCAAAGTAATGGTGAGTATCCTGGGTTTATCCACAGGCGTAGTGTTTGGAAACACGGCTTCTAATGGATCAAATTTTTCCGCAAGCCAGTAAGGAAATTCATCCTTACTGAGGGGGCGCTTGCCGACAACCACATTAACCATAACAGGGCTAATCACCACCGCGTGATGGTGATCCGTCCCGTGCCCAGCAACCGCAGGTGCTCCCACCTGAACTGTGCGTGACACATACTGCACTAAAGCCCTATGGACCGTAATCAGGGCTGTGTGTAGCGTTCGTAAATCACCCACTCCCACTGTTAGGTAGCGTGGGTGTGGAGTATATCCGGCCAGTACCGGCCAAGTGGCCCCTGCAATTGACAACGGGCCAATTCTCGCCGGTTCGACCTCATGGGGGAGGGCGCCATTAAACCAAATTGTATGCTGCCAGGCAGAAATAGGAATTTCTAGTGTCCTATATGGGGCACAAGCCGCAGGCACAGGCGTGGCTGTATAGTCATGGAACAAATTATCGTTCATATCCACCTCCTCAAAGGTCACCCATGAGTAAAACAGCTCATAAGGGTAGGTGGCATCAGCACTGACCACAAAGACCACGGCCATCCCGTCATCAGGTACCCCATAAGCTCTCAAATGAGCGCGCAGAGGAACCCTACTATGAGCGGGAATATTAACCGCCATAAGGACACCCTAAAGAGTAACAACGATATTTACAGTAGCACTTGGGCTCAAAAATTGTAACCTTTTTAATTTAAGCTTGATTGAACCTTTAGTCAAAACCTAGGTAGGTTAAACCGTCACTCTTGCTTTCCGGAAACGAGAGTGAGGGAAGTTGTGGACTAAACTAAAGTACTACTAAAGCGTCTCAGATCATAAGACCAAACGTTAGGTGCGCCATGTTGCAGGGATTCTGCTTTTGCACAGAACTATGCGCAGGAGACCAGGACCTCAGAGAATTGTGGTGTACCAGAAAATTCCCCTCAGAACCTAGAACCCCTTATCCGACTAGCTTAGTATCCCATTCGTTAGCCTAGATCTAGCTAGGCGGTCCCAATGTATAGACAAACCAGAACAAGCGACTTAGATATTTCTCAGGAGTGGTGGGAATCCGAAATACCTGTTCGTATCTATTTGTTAGTCCACAACATAATAATACACACACGGTAAAGTTTAAAAAGTTTATTTTATAAACCTCGCGTCCTAAGATGCAGTACGTTGGCTAACACTAGCAGACTAACAGTACAGATCAGAACCATAAGCATTATTACAATACCATACAAAATGAAAGGAGCAATCATACTAATAATGACAGTGGTATACAGCCACACTCCTTTCTCTAGAATCTAATACATTATTATTATTAGACTATTAGAAGGTCTCTTAGGTTAACAGGGGGGACCCCATACCGTATAGATCAGCTTAGTAGAATCACATCAAAGGATCAGCTAGCTCTCTCATGCATCAGCTCTTCTGTTCGAATGTGTGCAATCCCAAACTGTTCTGCAATATTAAAGACGCTTGTCCTTCAGATATTGGCAGCTGCATGTATGATATGTCCAAGAAGTGGTACGATCAATCTAATCACAACACTCTGTACCTTCTAGTGACCCAGACTCGTTCTTTACATGATGTACAGACCAAGGGCACATTTCACGGTTTAAGAATGTGAACAACAGTTTGTTATCCTGTAAGGCAAAGTCGAGTCAGCATTTCTAAAATGAATAACACATAACAGTGTCGTGTGCAGCGCAGCAGAAACGACAAGCTGGCTTACTAACAATTATCGCGTTTATGCTAACTTAGTGTTGTTAATAGGGCGTGGCCTAATCCATCCTACAGACCTACCTGTTGGCAGTGGATGGTGGTAGTTTTAGCCCAGAAACTAAAAGAGCATTGTTGTTGAATCTGATGGAAGCAGATGCTGGATATATTTGAACCTTTACCTGCAATTCCTACACCACCTGGCATGGAGGCAGGTGATTATGATGGTTTGCGGACGCTTTGGATAGACTGAAAAAAAAGGTTTCCAGAGCAACTACATATTGCGTTCGAAAGATACTTTTATACTAGACATCAGTTAGTGGAGGAATCTGTTTCATACGTTTCTAGTTTAAGGATTTTTGAGGCGGAGAGTGAGTTTGGTGCACAGGTGGACACATATCAGATCAGTTAATTATAAGCGGTTGCAATAGGAAGATTCAGGAACAGTTGCTGCGCCAACACAATCCAAGTTTAAAAGAAGCTATTGAAGTGGCGAAGAGTGTAGCACGTTCTATTACAACTTTTAACACTATCAATGTGAATAACATGTCTGTGGGTGTATGCGCGTTAGCTGTTAAAGGTGTACAGAAACCTAGTGCACAAAAAGTGAAAGGTGACAAAAAAAAAATCTCCAGAGATTACTGCTGGGAAAATATTATGTACGCGTTGTGGTTCAAAATCTCATTCTAGAGAATTTAAAAATTGGCCAACTATACCAGGAGTGTTTTAAGTGTAAAAAAATTGGGCATTTTGGGGTTATGTGTCAGAACAGCAAGAGACAAGAATCCAGTGTGATGGAAACTTATGTGGAGTAAGAGACGGATATTGAGGTTGACTTGGGAAACACAGTTGTGTGAGAGAGGCAAACATGAATGAAACTCTACAGCATAGTATGGGGTGCAATTCTATGGAAGCAAAAGGATGATATTACAGATATATATATTTTTTTTACATTAAGTAAGGTGGTGTGCTCTTCTGTTGAAGCTGCTGGTGTGGATAATTAGGAGTATATACTTGTGTGAAATTACTATTGATAGTAAAGAGCTGGAAGTAACGGCAGATTCAGTGTTCCCGTATACCATTATTTCAGATTTTTTTTGTTTTTTTTTACAAAATTTGGAAAAACAGGGTATCTGAACCAAATGATATAAAAAAAATGTTGGTTTTGGCAGTAAAGAAATTCAAATGTTAGGGTATTTCATTTCAGAAATTCCATTTACCCATAAAAAAAAATTGGCGCAGTGTATGTTGCAGTAGATGGACTGCAAGTACTGAGTTGGAGACATCAAGGCAAGTAGAACATTACATCTAATTCGAAGATACAGGTGTGCTTAGCAGAAGATTTATTGATGGTACAGAATAATGAGGAGTTATAATGAGGAGTTGCATAGTGAAGATGTGGATTCTATTCTAAGAAGTGTTTAGAAAAGAATAAGGAAGTCAAAGGATTTACACACAAGATTCAATTTAAAAAATGCAATGCCTACTAGGCATACATAAGGGAATGTACCATTATCAGTAAGACATAAGTGGTCTTAATTGATTACTAAGTTATGTAATGAAGGTGTTATTGAGCCTGTTAATGCTGCAGAGCGGGTGTCCCAATCAGTTTGGTAAAAAAAAAAAAAATTGGTGAACTTAGGATGTGCATCGATTTGTGATCAGTCCGTAAGCAAATAGTAGCTGAATGTTATCCTCTACCTAGGATTCAGGAACTGTTAGCAAAATTGGATGGTGCTAAATATTTTACAACCATAAATCTAAAGTTGGTGTATCATCAAATTGAACTGACAGAAGATTCCATACATATTACTACTTTCATCACACCTGAAGGCACATTCAGATATGTTAGGATGCCTTTTGGACGGTCGTCTGTGGCATCAGTGTTTCAAAAACATGAATTGTCTTTTGGAAATACTGACAGGGTAGTGGCATTCATGGATGATATGTTGATTTATTCAGATTCTTTGGACAAACACAGTGAAATTGTCAATAATGTGCCGTCAATTATAGAAGAGAAGGGAATGACAATCTGTTTGGACAACTACAGGTTATTTGCATCAGAGGTGGAACATTTGGGTCATCAGATTAATTGTCAAGGTATTTAGTCTAAGAAAGATCTTTTTTAGGCAATTCGTGGTTTAGGAGAACCACAGAACAAGGAGCAACTTTAGTAATTTCTAGGGCTATGTTATTATTATTCATGGTTTGTATGAACATTTTCTGATGTTCTTCCTTCAAGAGCGTTGCTTAAAAAGGGGCCAACTTTAAGTGGACTAAGGAACATGCTCAAGCTGTCCGTGCTATAAAAAGTGCTATTGTGGAATGTAAAACTTTCACCATTCTCGTAGTTTGCTAATAATGTGGTCACTGTTGATGCCAGTGCCACTGGTCTTGGTGTTGTTTCAAGTCAAGTTAAAGGAGGTGTGGAAAACACTATTGCTTTTCAGACCTTTTACTTTAACAGAAACAAAGAATTCCACTATAGAACAGGAAGCTTTAGGATGTGCCTGGGCTGTAGAGCATTTCAAGACATATCTATGGAGAAAGTCTTTCAAATTGCAGACTGATCACAAATCATTAATATCTTTGTTGTCTAAAAACGGGGTAAGAAAGGCTTCATCAAGGTTAGTGAGGTTATTTGCAAAGCTAAAAGAGTATAATTTTGTAGTGACTTATATACCTGGATTACAGAATGTAAGATCTGACTGTTTGTCGAGACTTTCTAATGAGTTGCAACCACTACAGCGTACATTTAAACAGGACGAGTGTGTAGTTGCCACTGCTGAAGATGTTTTGGCTGTAGCACAGGTAGTTTCTAAAGAGGTATTCCTCTTTAAAGGCAAGTTTGGAGGATGAAACCTTGGATATGATAAAAAAGTATGCAGATGGTTGGCCTTCGTAGAAGTTTTTGTCTAAAGAAGGTTGTGCTTTTTAGAAAGTGGGAGATAAACTTTTTGTTCAATAATGATGTGGACATGAAGGGTGAATCGTTTTGTGCCTCCGGTTGGTATAAGGAAGAAATTGATCTCTATTGCTTATTTAGGTCATACAGGTCAAACGGGTACAAGTAAGAAACTCAAAGATTTGTTTTGGTGGCCTTATATGGACAGTGAAGTGTTCCGTTTTGTAAGAAATAGTTATGTATGGGTTCTGACAAAGTGCAACATTCTGATTTGGTAAGATAGCCAATGCCAGAAAAGCCATGGGAAAAACTGGCTGCTGAAATTTTAGGGCCATATGAAAGAATTGATTCTGGTAAGGTGTACATCATGGTTGTGATAGATTACTTCTCCAAATGGGTGGAAACTCCAAATGGGTGGAAACAAAGTGGGTTACTCAGGTTGATGCTCCTGTAATTGTTGATGTTATATATATATATTTATTTTAGAAAATAGGGTTTTCCAGTGCATCGTGTCGGATAATGGGACACAATGCATGTCTCATGTATTTTCTACATTTTTTTAAGGATCTTAACATTGAACATGTAAGAACTGCACTTTATTCACCAAATATGAAGGACTTCGTAGTAGTAAGATTTAACAAGACTTTAATCTACTAATCAATTGGCGTTGAAGGTGCGCATTGATGTTAAAAAACACGTTTCAGATTTGATACAGTCACATCATTGTACTTCGCAATGCACAACAAACTTTTCTCCATTTCAGCTACTCAAAGGAAGGAAGCCAAGACAAACTAAACTTAAATGGGATTGTAAAGAATGATAAGAATGCTGATTTAAGAGAAATATTTAAACAATCATTGTCTAATTATGAATTGAGTTCAAAAGTATGTTAAAACAAGTGCCAAAAGTAAAAATAGAGGCCATTACAAATTGGAGACTCGGTTAAGATCAGGATACCCGTGTATGTTAAACAAGGTAAATCGAAGTTTACAGGTGTGTTTAAAGTGTTAGTGTTGGGAGGTCTTCTGCATTGCTTGACAATGGATCTTGGTAGGGTGTTACAAGATTAGCAAAAGTGAACAGAATAATTCCAAAGGATGTCAATTTCACTTCTGAGCCCGATTTTGGAAGCGAGTCTGCCATGAAAGCTGCTAATAAAGAGTTAGTTTGTTTGGAAAATGATCTTGCTGATTCTCATGAGGTTTCAATTTACGGGAACAGGAAAAGGGTCAGGGTGTTACCTAAGAAATTTGAAGATTGCGTTTTAGTTATAATGCGTTTTAGTTATAGTATTTGGTTATTGTATTTTCATTTTTTGTTTTATTTAAGGTAGGAAGATATGTAGTAGTTTTAGTCTTTTTTCTATGTGCTGGAATATTGGAGTGTTCCGTTTCTTGTGTTCCAATATTCAAACGCATGCCCAATGTTCTAGGAAATGTTTGTTAGGAGTGTTTGTAATTGAATAAGGTTGGGAATGCGTAAGATGTTTCTGGGTAGTTATCCTTCTCTTGCTCGTTGAGGCAGGATGCTTCAATAAAAGGACTGGATAAGTTTCCTGTTGTGGTGTGATTATTTACTACAGGAGAGAGGCAGACCGCAGGAAAAGAAGGGATCAACAACATGTGAGGAGGTGGCATGTTGAGGAATGAAAGGGAAGTAGAACAACTGATCATCATATACAGAGGAGTATTCAGCTTGAACAACGAATAGCTTGTGCTCACTAATATATGCAGATGGTCTTCACACAGCGGTTCAGGTACATAGGTCATCATGTCACGGTCACTTGCAGAGCAAGAATAAGGTCTAGTAGAATTGTGCGTTGCTGGGACACAATGATTGAGCAGAGACATTGCAATGGTATTAGAGATTTTAATTATAAATATATAGAGGTGACAACAGACTGCATTCGCTGTCCAGTGCTGAACGCAGACACAATGGCTTTGCGATATTCCTGGTTTCTGAATCCCTGCTTCAAGTCCTTGGATGGTGCTTGTAGTCCTCCAAGTGAGCCAAGATCCAGCCGGAGGGGATTAGGAATGTCAGGAACATGGCACTGAGAGCCACAGCTTGTTGCTGAAAAAGAGAGAACAGACAGACATCAGTTACAGCAGATAACTTGTACTCCACCTAGCATCAGCCACCACCAGAGTCTAGATCCAGCCTGCCACTTTCAACTAAGTAACTCTATATAGAGTTTGGCACAATGGTGTCTCAAGTAATCATCAATGGTGCCTGTTGTAGGCTCTACGATAAGGATGTGAAACCTAAATACAGCAGGATACATCGAACTTGGTAGTCTGTTCCCCCCCCAAACATGTAATTGACAAATGTACCCACTTGACCAGGACAGAACATGCACATAAGAGAAAAAAAAAAAAAACACAGGGGCTGAGCTCATGCACTGCAGTGACTCTTGCCCAGTTCCTTGGTCTGTTTGGTTTTCCTTTCTCCATTTAGACAGATGGATGGTTGTTGCCTGCTACCCTCAAAGTAGACCCAGAGTCTCTTTAGTTCTTTCAAGGGGAGTACTCCCAGAACTTGTTATCTTGTTATCCTTCATACATCGTATTTTAAGGACTGTGGCTCCAATGCTACTCGGAGCCTCTGTGGCTGGCTCCTACAGTGACGGCATAAGAGTACCTAAATATCACCGTAGCCTCCACATTTGTATCCTTGGTGCGTTTTGGTCTGAAGGTCGAAATACCCCTGAGTAATCTAATCTATTAGTTCCTGGCCTGGATGCGACAGAGGCGCTGAAGCCAAATTATATGCTTCACATCAATATGTCTATTTGGACTAATTTAGGAGAATCACAGAATTGCCCTCATGTTCTAATTCTCTTGGATAAATCCTCAAGCAACTGCAACTCAAATCTGTTAACATGTTCGGTCCCATCACTCTTACAGTTCTGATGGCCCTGGGGACTATAAGTTCAAGAGTATCCACGGGAAAGAAGAGGAGATCTTATCCAGACATAAATCATCAATTCTGGGGACATGCTTTAATGAAATCCTTTTGGACAAATTTCAACACTTACTCTGCGGTGGCAAAATATTCTGACCATCCCACTTTTGACTGCACATCTGTTATATCAGACTAATACAACATTCGTGATGTCTGTAACACAGAGCTGGCACAAGAGTTTGACATCAACTTTGGTTTCAGAGGAAAGTTAAACTCCTGAACAAAGTGCTACCATATGGATTCAACTGAGCATGTGTGTTTGACTTAAGGTGTATGCATCAGTGTTTATGCAGAAATTTCCAACTTAAGTGTTTCTTCAGTTATTTTATGGTTTTGGCATCTCAAGCGATCACACATGCACTTACTCATCCTTGAGCTTATACATCCATTTACCAACCAGCTCATTTTTGCATTCACCTACTTACATAACCACTATAAAAAAAAAATACACGTAATCTCAGCAACATATGCCAGATTAAAAAACAAAAGCAAAAGCAAATATACTGCCACCTAAACATGGCAGGCAGAAGTTACAATAAGTGAATACAATTAAATACAGCAGTGGGTGACTTTCTTGGAATTGTACTGAATGTACAATGTAGTGCATCACTGTTTTAAAGTTCCAGCAAGGCTGCCACATTTAGACGCAAAGTCCTGGTCATCTTGAAATGGTAAAATAATAAACTATGGACAATGCCATTCCATTATGACCACCTGGTTTAGAGGCACTGGCTGCATATGAAAGGAGCAGCAAGCAAGCTATTCATGAGCACCGTCATTACCGCTTTAGTATTCTCTAAATAAAAATTAAATTAAAAATAAAAGACACGAAAAACACGTCAAGGGAGCCTATAAAAAATATATACATAAAAAGGACTAGCCCATCACTCTTGGCTTTAAGGCACACTTATTTTCAGGTAGATGTGCACGTGATGCAGTCACCCAATGAGCAAAAAACAGAATGGCTGAAGTGGGCTGACCCAATACCTCATGTTGTCAGATGGAAGCAGAGCGTAAATCAGCAGCAGAAGACAGCTGACCCACGACCCTTCTGTATGTAATATATACATATATATCACAACAAATTATTTTTAGTTGAAGATCCAAGAACAGAACAAAGCCTTCCAAAGGGATTCTCGCAAGAATTACAGTGAAAATCTTCTACATCAGGATGTGAAAGTGTAATCAACACCAAAATCATTGCTTACAAGGGTATTCTGCGATTTCATGTTATAAAATACAAAATCGGCAGTCTTTAATATCATGCAGTAACAATTCACCTTTAGAGGCCAACTAGCTATAATGCATGCTTTTCATAATAATTTAACCATGCCTACTGTCTTTGGTTCATTGCGATACCATAGGTCTTATCTGTTTAGTATCTTTTTAAAATGACAGTCAGCCCTATAGCCTTTGAAGTTGGATTGTCATTATGTCATGTCACCCTATGGAAACTGTAAAGTAGGAAAGTAGAAAAGCAAGGGAAGGAAAAGACTCCGGGCCGGACTGGAAGAAATGACTTCGGGCTGGCCCCAGGGGTGGGGGTGGGAAACAGCTGCTGAGCTTTTGTTACAGGGGGGCGATATTGGGGCATTCCTGCAAAACCGGTCCCCAGTAATAAAAACGTACCCTGCTGGTCCAAAACCGGCCCCCAGCCTTCTGGCCCACTGGGAAAATGCTCAGTGCCCGCTACGGCCAGTCCGGCCCCGAAAAGACTGGTTGGTGCAGGGGGAACTGGTAATTTAATAGTTTTCTTTAGGGCATAGCCGCCAAAGGTATAGTTGAGCTTTACATGTTAACAATAACAATGACGAGGTCTTACAAAGAACAGAAAATGTTGCCATAGAAAAGAAGAAGTTATATCTTGAGTAACTGGGTCAGGAATAACGAGAAGAGAGAAAATGTGGTTGATTATGGGAGGTTAAGGAGGTAGGGGGAGAGTAAGGACTGTGGGGGAGAAGGGTGGCATGTATGGGGAATGTAACTGGAATAGGTAGGGTTAACAAAGTACACATCATACAGTTCTCAATGGTCTTCTAAAGCAGGGATTACTGGCTCAGGTAAAGTTTGAACAAGTGAGTTATTATTGGGCATTGAGGGAAGGGTTTTGCAGTTCTGATATCTGCGGGTAAAGAGTTTGAGAAGGTGGGAGCCACTCCAGAGAAAGTTTGCTAAAGCACATGAGAGGTTCGGAGTAAAGAGGTTTCCAGGTGAAGGCTTTATTTACTTCTAAGAGACCACAAGCCATCAGATAGATATCTTGAGAAGGTTGGAGAAGTAGGATGGGCTTCTGCATTAATTGCTTTGAAAGCAAAGCACCCCTACTTAAATTTGAGTTTGACTTAAATGGGGAGCTAATGTAGGTTGATGTGTATCTGGAAGATGTGGTCATGTAGAACCGCTTTTTCAGGAGTAAAGGCGGTTTGAAAGGAACCAGCTAGGAACACGGCCACTTTTAGATGTAATGATTGCAGAATAAGTTTGTTTCTTCAACATGTGTAGTGATGCGAGCAGTTAGAGCCAAAGCATGGCTGAAGTCAGACTAAGGTGATGTAAAAGATCAGGGTTGAAAGATGTATTGTTTTGATTTGGCTAAGCATAGTATGAACTCAGGCTTTTTCATCCAAGATTGGATGTGGAGCAGGGTTGCTCTCAAAGTAAGAATCTCATTTGTGGTGGATGTTTTCAGATACATTGGAGTATTGTCAGCATACTGAATGCGCCAGTTGAATCTTTGCAGATTTGAAATAGCGGCTCAACGTACAGATTAAAGAGTGGAGGGAATAAGCTGGATCCTAGAGGTTTTACACAAATGATAGGAGCTGGATTGGAGAGGCAGTTATCGATTTTTACAATCTGAGTGCATATAGCGAAAAGATTCAAATAATTTAAGGACAATGCCATTCAATACAAAACGATGTTAGAGCAGGTTAAGTAATCTAGGTGTCAAAAGAAGTGTTCGAGGATATTCATTTTTGGCTGAAAACTACTGGAGTATATTATAGCGGATTCACCTAAAAATACCATGCCCGACATTTCCTTGGAAACATGCATCCATTGGCCCATGCTTTAATGGCCAGTGAAGTGTCCATTGGATTCAATAGAAGGTGCAATGATCTTAATGCAAATGATTTCACCATCTTGTAAGCTGCACCAGTGACTCAAGGACATGCAGCAGGGCATGTGCATACACATTATTTGAGAACATGGGAGAGCATACAACACAGCTTTGGAAGAGCAAGTTACTTTGGGCGTGGATCTGTAACTTTTTCTAGCAATATATTTTCACTGGAACCAGGTGTCTGCTCTACTTTCTGCATGAAGCAGCAAGAGCGAAATGTAGGCCTCATTATCTATTACACCAGTGATATCAGTGCCACCCTGTTTTTCTGCACTTCGCGGAGGTAACGTTGCAATTGGTGGAGCCTAGAAATAACAGGCATACAGCTAGGTAAAGGGTGATACTGAATCTGGGGAAGCGGCCATACTTGTAAAAAAAAAAAAACATACAAAGGACGTACTTGTTCTGCTGATGGAAAAGCGGGACTGCATATTCCTCACTTGAATCAGTCCCTAAGATTTACTGAAAAAAGTGTTGATAATTATGCCACTGTGCTATAGCACAAAAAGTTCAGAATAACCCTACCACACTAGAACGGCCATCTGGCCTGCTCGTGGAGTCAATAAAGATGGGCAAAGGAGTGGAAAGAGGCCTAGGTAGCTGACAAAATAATTATACGTGGACAAAGCCAAGCAACGCAGAAGTGGTTGCCTTTATCTAACTGGAGCGATAATCAAAACATTAAGGAAGGTCCTGTACTTGCCAACTGATAATACTTAATGCAGATAGAACTCCTAGGGAAAGCGGTTTGCTCACCCACTGCTTTGCCAACAGTGTGACCAGCAAAAGAAAACGGTCATCCACTTAGAAATCTCAAATTCTATTAATGAAGTGGCATAAGCCCATTCAAATAAGATGGAAAAAAAAAAGCAGGACAGGAAGAAAAAGTTTACCATCTTTTTGGTCGATACTCTATTACCTGCAGATTCCACAAATGCACCTTTGTCCCAGACACCATGATGAATCCATAACTCCAAAGCTCTCACATCGCCGGAAAGAGGCGCTGGCATCGCAGTGATGCCGGAAGTGACGACAGATGACCTCCTGGTGCAACGTCAGTTTCTATCCATTTTTTCAAGCCTTTCAGGAATGCAGATGGACTGGCATCAATAAAGAGTAATGCAGTACCAAAAGAATTTGGGATCCAGTAGAAACGGTTACATGAGTAACTTTCTTCTGATGGATTCTTCTACCGCATTACCTGTTGAATCTAATCCAAAGCAGTGCCCTCCCTATGGGAGGGAAGCATGTAGGGATGCCCGTGAGACAGCTTTGCCATCAGAGTGCCTGTTCCAGAGATCTGCAAAGTCAGATGCGGTTAATTTAGCCCTGGTGGAATGGGCCCAGATCCCTTCAGGAGGTGCCTTTTTGGCCACAACATAGTATGCAGAAGATTATCCACCTGGAGAGAGAGAGTTAACTTCTGCACTGCTTTGGCTTTCTTGGCACCAGAGTACACACAGAAGAGGTTGGGGCAGTCCAGGTAGTAATTGACAACCAGCTTAGGATCCAACTTTTGCTACCTCACATCCTCCATAGTTGGTGTGTATGTGTGTGAGTGAGTCATTGAGTAAGTCAGGACGTTTGAGTGATTCAGATCAGAAGGAATGACCACTTTCACGTGAAAAACAGCCCTGGCTTGCAACAACAATGTCAGGACGGGGAAAAGGAAGTCAAAAGTAGGTGGGAGGGAACTCTAAGCCTGTAATTCACTGACCCGCCTGGTCGAAATCATTGCAACCCAAAAAACTGCTCGTAAAGTCAACATCCATAACTGAGAACTATGAAAGGGCTCAAACGGAGTCCCCATAAAGAATGTTAGTACACGTTTAAGGTCCCACTGGGGGGAAGCAAGGTATAGGTTAGTCGACCCTTTCAAAAAATGCATTACAAAAGGAGATTTGAATTGGGAAGGCTTGTCTGGGATACAGGGGCACACAGAAAACGCAGACAAATATCCCTTATCAGTAGCAACAGCATACTGAAAAACCTGAGACAACTTAGACTCTAAAAGAATCTATATTGTTGTCCGCGCGCCAAGCAACGAAGTAAGCCCATTTCCCAGAGGGAGCCGATTTAGTGGAGGCACAATGAACTGACAAGATGACGTAGACAACTTCCAGTGGCAGCTGGAAAAAGTTCAGATGTCCCCCCTCAATTTCCAGGCATTAAAGTGGAAGCTTCTGAGATTGGGGTAAGGTACAGGATCCCACCCCCAACTCAAAGAGAAGGTCCTGTTTGAATGGCTGCTTAAGCAGGTGATACGTGGAGAAGTGCTGAAGGTCCCCATACTACACCCTTCTTGGCCAAGACTGAACCCCCAAGGTTATCTTGTCCTAAGGCAAACCCATGTATGGGGCAAGACTAAAAGGACCTACAGCTTCTCAAGGGAAGCTGTGTGAGAGTGCCCGTGACAAATGTCTGAACCAACTAGAGGTTGCAGCATGGTACCCTGAAGGAATAAGGCAACAAATTATTTAAGATTTCAAAAAACCTCACAATGACAGGCAACGTGAGGATGGTGACTTGATCAGGCACAAAGACAAAAATATAAGCCAAGATGGCTATCAGGCAACCCTTCAGTCTCCACAGGCAAGCAAAGAAGCCAAGTTAAGGAAATTCAAAAGTTCTGATTGCAGAGAATACAAGCTAGATGTCTCACACCAGCGTGCAAAGCCGTGCTACAGTATGCAGCCCTGGTTAATGGTTGCTGCAGTGGCAGGGTTCATCATGAATCAGGAACACACCGGAGTATGTTTTAGTGTATATTAATAAATGATTTGCGTCCATCGATGCTTCAAATGTTAAAATATGGTGAAGCATCCAAATAGAATATCAATGTTACAGCATGCAGAATGGTAAATGTGTGAAAGACTAGATATTCACAGTAAATTACCACCAGAATACACCATCTCCCCTTCTTACAAATGAGAAAAAACATTTGCTACAAAATAACCTTAAGAAAAAAGACGTTCATGCAGAAAAAAGGCATCAATAATATCCAATTGAAATTCCAGCCATTTGCATTTAATTACATTAATTCAGGATAAACACATACATGACAGATATCCCGATACCATCAACTTGCTTCAAAAGAAGGATTTTTTCCACAAGCACACAAGTTTAAGGAACGCACAGATACATGCCACTTCTGGAAACCCCTACAAACGGTCTACGAGAATACTGTATGGCTACAACAGGCCACTAAGCAACACCATCATGTGCTTCATCCTCTCAATTATTCACAAATATTTCTCCAACAATCCACCCATTGGTAAGGCAAGGAAAAAAAAAAATCTTACCTGAGGTGCACCTGAACTACTGAGAAATAATCTTTGTCTTTCTGTCAACACAGCCCACCAACGTCACAGATCATAGAATTACAGGAAACCTTTAAGAATAGACCCTCAAATTTAACGACACCTTAATGGATGCCCATTGTTTCCCAAAAATCACCCATGCTCCCATATCAAAGACTTCCTTCACCCCCTTAAAAGTTTTTTAAAAAACAACAACAAAAAACTGGTATCATTGTGGCACTTCATACAATATAAACATAGTTCACTGTCATTGTCTGTACATTGGAAGTGGTAAAATGGAGCGTAATGCATCAATTCAAAAATCGTCACCGCATGCATCTGATAGAATAAGAGACCCAGCTAAACTTTAGAATACAGTCCCGAAGGCCTATCTCCTTTCCCAGAGTATAAATATCCGCTGCCCCCCCACCCCCCCGTACCAGACAGTCACAGGTGACACTACATAGCCAAAGAATCATGATCACTGCAGGAAGCAGCAAAGCAATGGAAAGTAAACACTTAAAAATAATTAAACTGGTTACCCCACCCCTGCAGGGACTATGCCCTGTTCCAGTTGTGAGTCTGGAGGCGTGTCGAACAGCTCCAACATAAGACCTGTATGGACCCCAAATATCCTTAGGACAGGAGGAGCCAGGCAGTATGCTGGAATATACTTCGCTATAAGCCAAGCTATTCAGCCAACCTTGCAAAGTGGGAACTGTCCTAGGGCCCCAGTGAATAGCTATTTCTCTCTTGGCCAGCAGCAGACTGAGAGATACAAATTTCCTGATGCTTCTGGGGAAGTTTACTACATAACCCAGTAGAGCTACTTCAGGTGTGGAGACGAGTGACAGCTCGGTCATGTCACCTAGTGTTCTGTGCACTATTTCCCAATATAGCTGTAGTTTGACAGGACCATGTAAGGTGCGCAAAATCAGCGTGTGGGGCATCGCATTTATGGCAGGTATGGGGTCTGGACAGATCTAGTCTATGGTGCCTGGCAGGAGTGATGTATATCCTATGCACAAACTTAAAATGTAGTAGTTTATGCCTGCTGTTTAGGGAGACTTCTTTCGTTAATGCGCAGCATTTAGCCCACTGGTCGTCTGATGGGGCGGCCCAAATAGTCTTCCCAATCTTTGCGGACCTTGTCGTCGTTGACCGGTATTATTCCAGAGCATACCTTACATAGTTTAGATAGGAGGTGAACTCCACTCTCAATGATGAGCGAGAGTGGAGGAAACGAGTCCGGTTCAATGGGGAACACAGGCAGTGTGGCACGAAGGGCCGAACAAATCCGCCCCAGAACAAAAAGCTATCCATAAATGTGGCATCGTGGAAGCGGACCTCATCCGTCGCTGAGAAGATCTGCCCCTCTGGGTACAAATCTCCCAGTCTAGTAATATCAAATTTGGCCAACGTACGCTGCACCAGTCTTTCCCCTGTAATTGGCAGCCAGCGGGTGTTGGGGACAGGGAGAGCCGAGGAATATAGTGTGGAGGCACCGGTCACTCGTTTTAGCTTATCCCAGGCCCAGCTGGTAGTGGAAACGGTCTGTATATCATTAGGAACTCTGGGAACGCCCTTAGGCAATACAGTGGCTAACCGCTCAGGAAGGATGAAATCCACCTCATGGCAGAGAAATGGGATCCTGGCGTCAGGATGGAACCATGCAAAGGCGTAGCTACATAAGGCCACGAGATAATACAGTTGTAGATCCGGCATACCATATCCTCCCCTCTCATACGGTAGGGTGAGCACCTGCCAACACACGCGAGCCTGTTTGCCTCCCCAGATCAATCTGATAAGGTGTGAACGTAACGTCAGAAAGAATCTGTTCGGGAGGGGTATGGGGATATTGTTATAAAGATATCAAAATCCTCGACACACACTTCTGGGTATTACTGATGGGCTGGACGGGTTCAGGAATGAAAAAAAACTGTTCAACACCACTGCAATGGCCGTGGCAAAGGGGGACATAGCAGCCTCTTGGAAATGCCCGGACCCTCCGAGCATTGGGCGCTGGCAGAGCGGAGATGACTGGTGCGCCACGAAGGAGAAAACATTGTACGAGGCACGTGGTTGTCCCACGAAATATCGCAGGGTGTGGCGGGATTGGTTTAGACTTACAGGGAATGTTTATGCATATTCTGTATCCTACCAGATCTGTATTTTGGAAAGTCTAACCTTTGAGCATATTTACGTTTTTTCACTGTATTGTGATAAGTGGCTGAAATAGTGTGTGAAAACAATAAAAATTTGTTTATCAAAAAAAAAAGATTCGGGGAGAACCACCATCTTAAGAACCACAACTCTGCCAGCGATGGACAGTGGCAGCCTCAGCCATCTCTCCACTTAAGCTTCTACGGCGCTGATCGCTTGCCCGTATTTGAGGCGAAGGATCTGGGCTGTGTCAAGATGGATGTGAATGCCTAAATACTGGACGGAATCGAAGCACCATTCGAAGGGGGAGTTCACATTCCCATAAAGTCGTGCTGGACGTTAAAGGGAAAATAACCAACTTGCGCCAGTTGATGCCCAGGCCGGAATGCTGACCAAATCGAAGCATCTCTGTGATGAGCGGCTCCAAGTCCACCTGTGGCTCTCTGACATGGGATGGTATTGTCCGCGTAGTAAGAGACCAGAAGGGGACTGGTGTTGAATTGTAGGCTTCTCTGTAAATGCCTTTCCTGGAAGTGGCGAATTAAGGGGTCCATGGTGAGGATAAACAATAGGGCTGACAGAGGACAGCCCTGACGCGTGCCACTGGATAGAGGGAAGGGTCGGGAGAGTGTGCCGTTCAGGCAAAGTCTCGCCTTGGGGCAACAAAATAGAAGTGAAGTGGTGGCTATGAATCCCACAGGCATTCCCATGCGGTGCATAACAGACACGAAGAAAGACCACTCCAAGGAATCAAAGGCCTTCTCGGTGTCCACTAGGATTGCGAAGGCGGGGACCACGGGGTTAATTCTGTGGAGGACCAAGAAAAGCGTACTGTCAAGGTCTGTCAGACCACTCACCATCCTGTAAGATTGAAAAAGAAGATAAACACTCGTTTGAGAATTGGCAAGAGATGTTATCATAAAAAGAACAAATTGTTAATTACCAGACTGTTCCTGAAACAGTGTATTATTACGTTGCAGAAATCCAATATGGCGGAAGCTGACTCCATCAGTGAGTCGAGTCAGCGGTCTAGACCTTCCAGGCTCGCGGCAACCCAGGTGCTTAATGCGCGGGTTCTGGAAAAGAACTGCGCACTTCAACCGTCTGCGTGACGAAGCAGGTTCCTTCCTATTCGCGCGTTTCGGTTGTTATCACAGAACTTTAGTTACTCATAGCATTAGTTTTCGAGTCGCGTCTGGAGTCTCAAGTTTTGTCAAGAGTACCTCCGTGTAGTGAAAATTCTTCACGCATGTGCTACGTGGGACGAAGCAACTAACCTCCACAGAAGCGGCAAAATAGAAGACTCCGAGAATTCTCTACGTGTCAAGAACTTTAATATCTGAAGCGCTAAGTAGCAGAGATTAGTTTCGGTTGTTGTGGTGGTAAGAGGTGTCTTGTGACACCAGCAAAGGCTACCCGACATTGCCATTATTCAGTGAAAAGAAAAACACTCTACAGTGACTGCTTAATATTCTGCGTTGTCCACCCTGTGGTGTTGAAAATAGAGAAGAGCAATTAATTCCTTATCTCCACGTAATTAAGCAGAAAACCTAATTGCCAAGAACTAATTTATAAGCAGCTAATTGTACCTTGGGGTGAATATCTAAATAAACGAAAATAAGCAGAATTCATGCTAAAAACAGGAAATGTATTCATAGTCTAACTTTCATTGTATACACACTCACCAAGCAACTACGTAGATAGATGCAATAGCCTTGGGCCAATGGGTAATGGTAAATGTGCATTAATTAAAAACAGATTGCTGTACTTTGAAGTATTGTTGTTTAGGAGACTTATTTATCCACTGCAGGCACAGCGTGTAGAACTGCCCAGACTCCGCTGATCCAACAGCGTGAACATCATATCATAATCGCCAGGCTGTCTCTCTTGTTTTCCACTTCCCCTTTCCCCCCCTATTGGTGCGCTGCCCGGAAGGTTGCAGTTTTCGGGTGGCGAGCCGGTGGTGGGGCATTGGGACTCATCTTCGGCCCCTGTGGTCCAGGTCTTGGCTCGTGACAGATTGAAGTGCCAATTCACTCTACCACCTGGGTCAGGATGACAGAGGGCTTTGATTTTAAGGCTTTAGCGGGCATATTAGATGGGTTGCAAAATCAGTTGACACTGTCGGCTGAAGAAAACAGGAGTTTAAGAGAAGAGGTCAAGAGGGCTCAACAAGAAACCCAAACAATTAGATTAAGAATGGAAGAGCTAATTTCAAGAACTTCCCCTTTGCCCAGATTGGGATCAGATAGCAGGTCAGCCACTGAAGTAGCGACTCAAGTTATACATTCTGTAGCGCCCATAGTTCCATTAGCCACACACACCCGAAAGATTTAGTGGTGATCCTCATAAGGCCCAAATATTTCTCACTCAATGCTCCCTACACTTTTTATGTAGATCTGTAGTGTTCACAGAGGATAGAACAAAGGTTGCTTTCATGCTGTCCTACATGAGTGGCGATGCAGCTGCCTGGTCAATGCCCATGATATCACGTAACGACCCGGCATTATATGACTTTGAACTTTTCAAGAAGGAGTTTGAGAATATTTGACAGAAGAACCGCGAACCAAGCCACAGACGAGTTGTTGGATTTGAAGCAGGGGAGTCGTGATCTTGTGGCTTACATCGCGCAATTTAACAAATTAATCGTCGAAACAGATTGGCCAGAGAGCAAACGTTCAGCGATTTTCTATCGAGGTCTTAAGGATGAACTAAAAGATGCCTTAGCTCAAATACCCAAAAGACCACAAGAGATCTCCGAATTAATTGATTTGGTACTCCAAATTGAACATCGTCTTTTTGAGAGGAAATCTGAAAGAAAACAAAAAAAAAAACAAAAAAAAAAAAAAAAAACAAAAAAAAAAAAAAAGAAGAAGACTACCGTGTATTTGTTCCTCGGTTTGATCGAGTCAAATCAGAAAATAGTAAAATCAGAGGTCGCTACGGTAGAAGAACCAATGCAAATTGGCTCGGTCAGAGGTCCTCTCACCAAGGAAGAGAAAGAAATGAGACGATCAAAATATTTATGTATGTACTGCGGTGCTTCAGGGCACTTTGTAAGAGATTGTCTTAAAAAACCCAAAACCAACCAGGGGTTAAAAGACAGATCCCATCAGTAGAGGGAGTTGCCCTGGTGGGAAATTTTAGCGAGTCAACTCAAGAATCTCAACGATTAGCAAACACCTTACAATCGGCCGCACCACATTTAATAGTGTCTTTTACTGTAAAATTTGGATCTATGCAAGTCAAAGGAGTATTGGTGATGATTGACTCAGGAGCCACCGTCAACTTTTGTGACTTGAAATATGCTAAGGAGATCGGAATTCATGCTATTCAGAAAAAACATTTTGAGATGGTAAAGGCAGTAGATGGCTCTAATCTCACCTCTGGTCCCATTACTGAAGAAATGGAAACTTTGGAGTTGATTGGGTTGCGAGGCCATCGGGAGTTCATCAGATTTAACTTAATCGATGCCCCGCAATTCCAATTGATTTTGGGGTTGCCTTGGTTGTCGGAACACAACCCGAAAATAGATTGGGAAAGGAGAACAGTCGAAATTACTTCAGAACATTGCAAGACGAACTGTTTTGCTCATGTGCAAGAAACATTTATGGAATCACCTGCCGCAGAATTAGTTCGACTTTCTAATCATGTATGTGTCATGGAGCTGAAGGAGGTACCATAAGAATATCAAGACTTGGCCAGTGTTTTTGACAAAAAGAATGCAGAGAGACTTCCACCGCATCGGGAGTAGGATTGCAAAATAGAATTAGAGCCAGGGGCCACACTGCCGTGCAGCCGAATATACGCTCTCACAGAAGCAGAAAATGTATACCTAAAGGAATATTTAGAGGAGTATCTGAGAATTGGGTTCATTAGGCCATCACAGTCTCCTGTTTCGTCACCACTATTTTTCAGACCCAAGAAGGATGGTACTCTTTCGCACGTGCATCGACTACAGAGCCCTGAATTTGGTAATAATAATAATAATAATAATAATAATTCGAATAATAATAATAATTCGAATACTTAGAATAATTCGAATACTTAGAATAATTCGAATACTTAGAATAATTCAAATACTTAGAATAATTCAAATACTTAGAATAATTCAAATACTTAGAATAATTCAAATACTTAGAATAATTCAAATACTTAGAATAATTCAAATACTTAGAATAATTCAAATACTTAGAATAATTCAAATACTTAGAATAATTCAAATACTTAGAATAATTCGAATACTTAGAATAATTCGAATACTTAGAATAATTCGAATACTTAGAATAATTCGAATACTTAGAATAATTCGAATACTTAGAATAATTCGAATACTTAGAATAATTCGAATACTTAGAATAATTCGAATACTTAGAATAATTCGAATACTTAGAATAATTCGAATACTTAGAATAATTCGAATACTTAGAATAATTCGAATACTTAGAATAATTCGAATACTTAGAATAATTCGAATACTTAGAATAATTCGAATACTTAGAATAATTCGAATACTTAGAATAATTCGAATACTTAGAATAATAATACTTAGAATAATAATACTTAGAATAATAATACTTAGAATAATAATACTTAGAATAATAATACTTAGAACTAGAATAATAAGAATAAGAATAATTAGAATAAGGATTAGAATAATTAGAATAAGGATTAGAATAATTAGAATAAGGATTAGAATAATTAGAATAAGGATTAGAATAAGAATTAGAATAATTAGAATACTACTACTACTACTACTACTAATACTAATAATACTAATACTAATACCACTAACACTAATAATACTAATACTAATAATACTACTAATACTAATACTACTAATACTAATAGGTATCCCTTACCATTGATTTCACAACTATTGGATCAAGTCAAGCGGGCTAAAGTATACACCAAACTCGAACTTAGAGGGGCCTACCACTTGGTGAGAGTGGCAGAAGGCGACGAGTGGAAGACGGCCTTTCGTACAAAATATGGCCTTTACGAATACCAGGTGATGCCCTATGGTCACAGCAATGCACCAGCTGCTTTCCAACACCTAGTCAATGATGTCCTTTGAGAATTCCTGGATAGGGTGGCGGTTGTATACATTGATGGCATATTAATTTTCTCTGATTGCATGGAAGACCATGTACAACATGTGCGGGCCATTCTGAAAAAACTATTGGAAAATCAACTCTATGTGAAGCTAGAGAAGTGTTCTTTCCACGCAAAACAAGTGGAATTTCTTGGATTTGTGTTATCAGCAGATGGAGTGGCCATGGATCCCACTAAGGTACAGGTCATACAGGATTGGAGTTCCCCAAAGAATGTGATGGAAATCCAAAGTTTTCTTGGCTTTGCAAACTTTTATCGGAGGTTTATTCCCAACTTTTATGCCAAGGTTTCCCCTATCACACAGCTCTTAAAAAAGGGGAGGAAATTTGACTGGTCAGAGGATGCTGAAACAGCGTTCCAATTCTTGAAGAAGGCTTTTATCACTGCTCCAAACCTGGCGCATCCAGACCCGGAACAAGCCTTTTTTGTGGAAACGGATGCATCAGACTTTGCCACAGGAGGATTTTTGTCTCAAAGAAACAAAAACGGGACAACTTCATCCGGTAGCTTATCGATCCAGGAAACTGTCTGAACCAGAAATCAACTACTCAATAGCCGATAAGGAGTTGTTAGCGGTAAAAGAAGCCTTTCAAGATTGGCAACATTATCTATTAGGAGCCAAACATTGCATAACTGTGTTTACCGATCATCGGAGTTTTTGAAGTCAGCAAAAACATTAACTCCTCGTCAATTGAGGTGGTCTTTATACTTCTCAGAATTTGATTTTGTAATCACGTAAGAGCCAGGGGCAAAGAACGGAAAGGCTAATGCGTTGTCCAGGTTGAATATCTCAGAGGATGTGAAGGTCCCTTCAGTAGAGCCAATCATTTCTTTGGATAAAAGTATTGAAGTTATTCATTTAAAAGACTTTACTAAAGAGATCCATGAAAATTATTCAGTTCAGAAATTAAACGATATGGCTCGAGACGATGTAAGAAAAAACATTAAAGAAGGCCTCCCATATTATGATGAAGCATTGTACCTGCCAACAAAGAGCTTACAAGAAAAGGCCTTAATCAATTGCCACGATGATCCACTGGCGGGTCATAAGGGCATAAAAAAAGACCTTAAATCTGATTAAAAGATATTTTTGGTGGCCTGATATGGCGGCTCAGGTGGCACAGTATGTATCGACCTGTGAATTATGCATAAAGGGGAAACCTAGCAGACAAGCTCCGCAAGGGTTACTACAACCTCTCCCTAATGCACCATACCCATGGTACACTGTGACCCTAGATCTAATAGTAGACCTTCCGCCAAGTCTAGGTTACACGACCATATTGGTCCTGGTAGATACATTCTCTAAAAAGGAGTCATTTCGTTCCGCTGAAATCGGTTCCTACAGCCATCAGGTCATTCGAGCTCATGGGGTTCCACAAATCCTCATCTCCGATAGGGGTACCCAATTTGTGTCGAAGGCCTGGAAAAAATTCATGCAGGGATTAGGAGTTGACACACGGTATTCTACCAGTTTCCACCCTGAAACTGACGGTCAGACTGAAAGAGTCAATCAAGAGCTTGAGCAATATTTGAGACTATTTGTTGGTACAGAATTACTGAGACTTATTTATCCTGCACGTGTAGAACTGCCCAGACTCCGCTGAGCCAACAGCGTGAACAACATATCATCGCCAGGCTGTCTCTCTTGTTTTCCACTTCCCCTTTCCCCCCCTATTGGTGCGCTGCCCAGAAGGTTGCAGTTTTCGGGTGACGAGCCGGTGGTGAGGCATTGGGACTCCTCTTCGGCCCCTGTGGTCCAGGTCTTGGCTCGTGACACGTCCCAAGATTCAATGAGGTAGCTCGGTGGGGAACAAAGCCGGATTGGGCTGGCGAGATAATAAATTCCATCAATTGGGACAGGTGCATGGCAATGATCTTTGCTAGAATTTTATAATCCAAATTAAGTAGGGACAAAGGTCTGTAGAGTTTGAGGAGGAGTAGAATGACAGCTTCACGAAGTGTGGGAGGTAGAATTTGTTTCGAGGGCCTCTGCGTACACCTCGATTAATTGCGGCGCCAGCAGATCTTTGTATGCCTTGTAAAACTCCCCAGTGAAGCCATCCAGCCCAGGAGCAGATGAGCATCGAAGGGTGGCAATGGTTCAGAGGACATCGGCCTCGGAGATTGGCTCCGCCAAAAAGTCCTGCAAATGTTTTTCTAGATAGACCAATGTGATCTCAGATAAATAAGCTTCGTGTGCCATGGTATTGCGCCCAACTTTGGAAGTTTAGAGAGCTGTAAAATAATCAAGGAATTAGTCACGAATCTCCGAGGTGCTGGCGAGTACCTGATTAGTGGAAGAACATAGCTCGTGACATAGGCTTTGCTGTACTGGGGCCGAAGCGTCTGAGCTAGCACCCGGCCAGGACGCTCGCCTTCGCCGTATCGTCGAGTGGTTTAATATTTGCCTAGAAAGAGTATCTCATGGTCCGCCGAATCCCCATATTCAGTGAGGAGGGCCAAATGTTTTCCCGCCGTATCCGGGCTAGAAGTGTGCATCGTTGCGTTGTACAATTCTGTTAGGTCGCGCTCTAAGCGATAAAGCGTGTTACGGAGGTCTTGGAGCACCCCAGGATGCTTGGCAATGCACACACCCCTGATGTATGCCTTGAAACCCTCCCACAGAACCGCTCAAGTGTTGATGGTAAAGTAGTCTTCAATGGCTTCGCGCACTTCAGTGTGGAAAAGGTAATCGTTGAGGGCGCAACTTGGAAAGCGCCACTGCCGTTTGAACCCATTGGGTCAGGGAACCCTAAAGGAGACGCTTAACAGGGGAGTGGTCAGAATATGTTCTCGGGAGTGTCACAAGTGACTAGAACCAGTTGAAGACACCAGGGGAAATAAGCCAATAATCGATTCTAGTCCATGTGTTGTGTTGGCCAGCATAATGCGTATATTCGGTGAGGGACGGGTTGCGCATGCGCCAAATGTTGAGGAGGGCCAGCTGCTCGCAGAGATCAAGAACAGCACAGCGCGCGCGTGGTTTAGTTCCAGGGTAGTTGGCGGTGCCATCTAAATGGGGGTTAAGGAGCAGATTGAAATCCCCCCCACTAATAACAAAATGGGTTCTAACTTTAAAAGCTGGGCATGTAGGGAATGGAAAAATTCTGGGGAGTCAGTGTTCGGGGCGTAAACACATACCAAAGCTGCACTGTGACCCTTTAGCGACCAGTAACAATGGTGTATCTACCCTCGCTGTTCTATGACAGAGGGGAGACTAAAGGGGACCCTTTTGTGAATTAGAATAGCCGTGCCCCTGGCGTAATTACTGAAGTTAGCAAAATACCTGTGTGTGCCCCAGCTTGAAGCAAAGCGTGCAGAGTCGGATTAAGGTGAATAAGTTTCCTGCAGAAAAGCAATGTCCACGTTATGGCTAAGTAAATAATGGACAACACTCAAGCAATCAATACATTTATAGGAGCGCACTACTCACCCGTGAGGGTCTCAAGGCGCTGAGGGGAGAGGGGGGCGGGGGGGGGTGTTGCTGCTACTGCTCGAAAAGCCAGGTCTTGAGGTGCGTCCTGAAGGTGGTCCTGGGTCAGTCGTAGGTGGGTGGGTAGGGAGTTCCACGTCTTGGCAGCCGGGTAAGAGAATGATCTTCCTCCGGAGGTGGTTCTGCGAATCCGTGGTACGCTGGCGAGGGCGAGGCTGGCAGAGCGGAGTGTGGAACGTGAGGCGCCTGTTGAGGTATTCGGGGCCCGCCGTGTTGTGGAGCGCTTTGTGTACGGTTATCATTGAGACCCCTTACGTTCCAGGACATCAAGGACAAGCTAGAGAAGCCATCAATATTACCCAGCCAAGCTATCTGATAGTCGAGGCATGAATGACCGATACAAGCACCAGAAGTTAAATGCTAACTGTGACAGTGAACGAACCAGAAAATGCGATAGCAATTGTCCCCCCCCCCCCCCCCACCACCACACCTCGCTAAGAAAAAAAGCAAGGCAGATCCACAACAGATACCAATATGAGAAGTACCAATTAACTTTACAATGGAATGAGAAAACCCTGGAATGGTACATCCGTGCAACCAGAAACAAACCCAAGGTGTACAGGAGGGGGGGGGGGGGGGGGCGGCAATGCCACGTCAGTCGACCAGCTACTTGAAACATTTCGAAGTGATGTGTAATGTTATCCCAATACAATCCTGCTATAATGGAAGAGCATCAGTGTGGGAGAGTTAGCCAGTATGTGCCCCAGAAAAGAGTTCCATGCTTGCTCCGGAGCCGCTGTGAGGAGGGGAACCGCCTGATTGTTATTTTGTTTGTATGCGTGGCTAATTTCCTGTACCAGGGTTGGGTTATCAAAAATGCGAGCCCGGCCATTAACATCCACTCTCAGTCTGGCTGGATATAACATGCCGTATTTCAAGCCTATGTTCCTGAGGGTGGCCTTGACCCCATTGGATTTGCGTCGGGCCTCTTGCACCATGATGGTAAAGTCCAGGTAGAAAGCTAGTTTGGAGCCCTGCCACATGGTGTCTCCGCGTTCTCCAGCGAGGCGGAATGCAGTGTCACGATCCCGAAGGTTCATGATACGTGCGATAATAGGTCTTGGAGGGCAGCCCGGGTTGGGCCGTGGACCCAGTGTGCGTTGTGCGCGCTCCACCACAAATCCGGGGGTAAAGGACTTTCCCAAACAGGTCGGCCAGTAACGCCTCAACAAAGAGGGCAAGGCGGCCCCTGGCGGTGGTCTCCGGAACCTCCAAGATGCAGATGTTTTTGCGCCTGCTACGCACCTCAAGCTCCTCGTTCTTGATCGCCACATCCTTGAGAATGCGTTCCGAACGCTCTAGCCGTTTAAGGGACTATGCGGTACCATCCCGGCAGCCACCTCAGGTCTTCTGATGTAGGTGGAGGCTAAGTGCTGGACCCGACGGCCACAGGCCGTGCACTGGACGGGCCGTGAAGAAGCTGGATCACGCTGGAGTTAACCAGGCGCAGGGGGCAACGGGCAGACGGCAGCTTCTCCCCTGCTCCACGCCTTTCAGCGACCGGGCAGCCACCTCCCAGGCTCGCCCGCGGGCCCGGTCCCCGCAGGGCCTCAGGAAGCGTCGGGAACGTTATGCGGTCCAGGGGCAGCCAGGCCGCGACCCGACCGAGCTGGAGAATTATGCGGAGGGGGAAAGCACATAAGCAGACTAGCGCCCGGTGCACTCACCGCTGTTATTGTTCTCGGTTCCAGCCGGGCACCAGTAGCGTTTGCCTCAATTCCACTGCCGCTCCACGTGGTGAAGTATCGGGCCGTTGCCCTTATTCGCTCCGCCCCTCAGCTCGCCGAATGCCAGGAACCAGTAACGGAGACACCGCTCCGCGAGTGAGCCGGCTCACCATGCTCAGCACGCACTCGGCGACTCAGCGGTGTGGAGCTCAGGGTGACAGCTGCCGTGTATGTGGGGGATATTGCAGCAGAGCTGGGATGGCTGGCGGAGCTTCAACGCCGCGCAGCCATCTTAGTCGGCGGCTTGGCCACGCCCCTCCTCTTGCCATAGTTAGCCTTTGTTTTGCTTTGATATTTAGCAACTTTCTCTTTTACATTGGTAATAAGTCAATCAGCAAAATCTACTTATCCACTTAATCACTCAACCAATTTGGTCCCAATTCAGACTTGGTCTTGCAACCATCCTCATGAACCTGAAAGATGCAATACCAACAACAAAATGGAGACAAAACAGGGATATGAGGAGAGGAGTTGGCCTAACGGCTACGGCGGTCGACCTCAAATCTAGAGAACTGGGTTAGAGTCTCGGCATGGTTGCGCAACATCCTGTGAACCTGGGCAAATCACTTCTCCCCGTGCCTAACAAAAATGAATGTGTCCTCATACAAAACACAACTGATGCTCGTGCAGAGCGCTCCGATACCTTTGGGTCAAGTCGCGCGCACACACACACACACACACACACACACACACACACACACACACACACACACACACACACACACACCTCCCACAATACATATGCAGTTTGTATGCCTTCTTTCAATCAATCCGTTCATTTGTAGAGCGCACTACTTACCCGTGAGAGTCTCAAGGCGCTGGGGGGTGGAGGTGCTGCTACTGCTCGAACAGCCAGGGCTTGAGGAGTCTCCTGAAGGCCAGCAGGTCCTGGGTCTGTTGTAGGCGGATGGGGAGGGTGTTCCAGGTTTTTGCGGCGAAGTGGGAGAACGATCTGCCGCCGGCGGTTGCTCGATGGATGCTGGGGGACGGTGGCAAGGGCAGCGGAGCGAAGCTGGCGGTTCGGGTTGTAGAAGGAGAGTCGTTCATTGAGGTACGCTGGTCCGGTGTTGTGGAGTGCTTTGTGAGCGTGGGTGAGGAGCTTGAAGGTGATCCTCTTGTTGACGGGGAGCCAGTGCAGGTCTTTCAGGTGGGCTGTGATGTGGCTGTGGATGTCAAGGATGAGGCGTGCAGAGGCGTTCTGTATGCGTTGTAGTCGTTTCTGGAGTTTGGCTGAGGTTCCTGCATAGGGAGCATTGCCGTAGTTCAGTCTGCTGCTGACTAGGGCCTGGGTGACCGTCCTTCTGGTTCCGGTGGGGATCCATCTGTAGATCTTGCGGAGCATGCGGAGGGCGTTTAAGCAGGACGAGGAGACTGCGTTTACTTGGTGGGTCATTGACAACGCGGAGTCCAGGATGACTCCCAGGTTGCGTGCATGGTCAGTGGGTGTCGGTGCAGCTTCCAGTGTGGCCTGCCACCATGAGTCGTCCCAGGCGGAGGGGGTGGATCCGATGAGGACCACCGTCTTCGGAGTTCAGTTTCAGGCGGCTGTTCATCATCCATTCGGCGATGGCCTTCATTCCTTCGTGGAGGTTGGGTTTGGTGGTGTTGGGGGCCTTGGTGAGGGAGAGGATCAGCTGGGTGTCGTCGGCGTGTGAGGTGATGTTGAGGTCGTGCGATCGAACTATGTTGGCGAGCAGTGCCATGTAGACGTTGAAGAGTGTCGTCTGAAGGACGATACTTGGGGTACGCCACAGATCTTGGTAGAGCGGAATGGGGGAGGCAGACACTCTGGGTTCTGCCGGTGAGGAAGGAGGTGGTCCAGTCCAGTGCTTTGTCGTGGATCCCTGCGTTGTGGAGGCATGTACGGAGGGTGTGGTGGCAGGCGGTGTCGAAGGCGGCCTAGAGGTCCAGGAGGATGAGGGCCGCGGTTTCTCCGTTGTCCAGCATGGCCCTGATGTCGTCGGTGGCGGCGATGAGGACTGTTTTGGTGCTGTGGACTCTAGATTGGGACGGGTCCAGGATGATGATCTTTGAGGAAGGAGGTCAGTTACCTGTTGACAATCTTCGATGACTTTCGCCGGGAACGGGAGGAGGGAGATGGGCAGGAATTTCTTGAGGTCCTTGGGGTCTGCCTTGGGTTTCTTGAGTAGGGCGTTGATCTTGGCGTGCTTCCAGCTCCCCGCGAAGGTGGCAGTCTCGAAGGAGCTGCTGTTGATCTTGCGAGATGGGGTGCCATGGTGGAGCTTGCTTTGTTGACGATGTGGTGCGTGCAGGGGTCAGATCGTGAGCCGGAGTGGATGGTGTTCATGATTTTGATGGTGTCTCCGTCGTTGACCAAATGATCAAATGGTTCACTCGCTAAACACGCCCATTGGTTTGAGGAATATACAAGCTACTGTGCAATGAGAAATTCCCATGTCTTTTAGGAAACCGGTCCATTTAGCAAAGACCAGATAGACAGCATTATTCAAAACCAATCCACAGAGCTGGCCTTCTATAGCAAATACTATTTTTTTTCCCAAAAAGCTATTATAATACCCGTAGTGGACTATAGGAAATTAAATAAACCCACGTCAGGAAATAGTCAACTAATGCAATTAGATATTTTTTCCATTTGGTGCTCATTCACAGGCCCTGCAAAATCAATAGCTACCTTTAGGCATGGTTCCAAAGTTAACCATTTCTAAAGCTTGTTGGCCCATACTCACTCCTTGCACACACGGTCTGCAACAAAGTTCTTAAACTGGTAACATATCCCAGAGCTATTTTTGTCCGATTCTCAAACTCAGTGATGGACTGGTCTTGTACTTCTGCTTAGTCCTGAATCCAATTTAATAGTTGCAACTAATTTCCAAGAGGATAACCAGAGTGAGCTAGATTGGTTTAGGACTTGGACTGCACGATTGTGATGCCCGCACTCATCAGCGCAATTAGCAAGACATGTATGTCCTGGCTATTTCAGTGCTGTAAATGATTTCAATTCTGGGGTGTTTGCTGGCATTGCCCAGATGGTTCAAGAACATCTGGTGGGGACATCACGAGGTTGTGGGTGGAATGATGGAAACAAGGAAAGGTTGGGGAAACTGTTGTAGGTGACAGTTGGGAAAAGACGCAGTTTGTGCATGTGCCTCTTGTTCTCCTACCTACAGTAGTAGGTACTTGATTCTACACTTGCTGAGTCGTCCTTCACTACAAATTCCGTATCTGGTCTGGCCTTGATGTTACATCTACACTGCCTGTGTACTCTGGAATCTTTACTTGTCACAGTGCAGCACCAGTTTAAGGCATTGCACTTCTAGTTAATACAATACTCGTCACAGCTGGACCTTCTTCACCTCCCTCCCTCTTTTCTTCTCTGGCCTAAAACCAGTCACCAGCTATGGACTTCCCACTGATGTCTGTGTCCATCAGCCGTGGGCGGGCTGCATGGGTGTTCAGAGATCTGGAGCCAATTCATCCTACTCTATGAGACTGCATCAGCTGCTTGTGACGTAACAAATAATTGCAGAAGGAAGCACAGCAGTTTCACTTAGCGTGTTGTTCTCTTTTTCGAACAATACAGCTTAATTAGAAACATGCTTTGAGTTCCCTAATAGTTTGCCTACTTCAGCTCCCTAGCTTTCGGATGGCCTCACTTGTGTCCTTCCAAACAAACTGAAGGCCATATGCTGACCAAAGACCAGAATCCCACTGTCATTAAATATGGGTTCTCAGACAAGGATGCGAATTCAGAAACCGTGCCATTAAAACAAAGTGCAGATATCGAATAAGGACCTACAGGTTCCACTATCAGAAAAAAGCTGGGTGAGGGTAAGTGCATTAACAAGCAAGTATCCTGCAATGCCAGCCTGAAGCTGGTGCATTAGAACTTCCTGCAGCAGGTATACATGACCCCTGTGAGGCTCCATCGTACAGATGCTAGCCACCCCCATGAATGTCCTAGATGCCAGGTTTATGCACCTGGCGAGGGAGTGTCCAGAAGTACAGCAGTACTGGACTAATATAGTAACGAGGATCCGCATAGGGGCGGGGATATCAGTGGAGGCCAAACCAGAGCATTGCCTCCTGGGGCTGGTTCCACAACCCAAGAAGCAGAAAATGGCCAATAAATTGCTACATTTTAACTCTGGTGCTGGCTAAACGGAGGGTGGCTATATGCTGGATGAGTGCACGGACCCTGGCGTTTGAAAGTTGGTTAAGAGATGTTTGCAAGTGGTCTCTTGCATAAGAATTTTATATGAAAGCCTGTTGGAAAGACGAGAAACTAGCTGAGGACATTGCACTCTGGAGAGAGCTATGCAGGGAGCTACTAAACCCAATGGGAAATAGAAAGTGTCAAGGACAATGAATCTGCCAGCAGTATAGATATGTAATTTTTGTAACTGTGTAAAACCACAGTCATGTATGATGTTAAGTGTTAGACTTGGCATCTTCAGCTGTGTTTCCCCTGCGTTTTAACTTTTTGACCTCCCGGTTTTGACTTTTTGCTGGCGTAGTGTCTCTGCGCACTTTTCTCTGTGCTGATCAGTGGTAAAGTGCAAGTGCTACTGTGGTAAAATGCGTTATGGATTGCCATTTCCATGATTGACCTATTTGATTTATGTGTCAGTCTCTAGTAAAGTGCACTGCGTGTGCCAGGGCCTGTATATCAAACACGGTTGGTGGGCTGCAGCACTGGATTGTGCCACCCACACAAACAGCCCGTAAATGTGACTCTGGCTTGCCATTGCAGAGCCTGTGTGCTGTCTGGTACTGCCATGTGGACTTGGCAAGTGCACCAGCTTGCCAGGTCCTAACCTTCCCTTTTCTTACGTCACCTAAGGTAGGCCCAAGGTACCCCTGTGGGCAGGGCGCAGTGTATGTGAAAGGTAGGACATGCCCTGGTGTGTGTGGCATGTCCCGATAGTGAATTACTGCCAATTTAGTTTTTCACTATTGCAAGGCAACCTGTTCCCATAGGACAAAATGGGGAGTTTGTTTAGAACATCTTATAAACATAACTGGCCCGGGAAATTAGGTAGGAAAATAAAGTTTATGTACTCCTGAACTCAGAATCCAAAGATGCATCTTTTAGTGAAGGTGATTTTTACATTCTGTGTTTGAAAATACCACTTTTAGAAAGTAGGTATTTTCTTGCCTAGTCATCCAGTGTGCCTCTGCTAGAATGAGGATTGACTGTCGGGGTTTTGGATGACAGAGGCTGGGGAGCAGGAGTGCCTCCGGATAGTCTAGGTGGGTCAGGAAAGGGCTGAATAGACCTGGGCTGCATTTAGAGAGGGGGGTGGGGGGGGGGGGGGGGGGGAATTTCCTTGCACCAGAATGGACCTGGTCTGCTTCTGACAATGCTGTCCCCACCTCCTGCCAGGAAGCCACGCCAGAGAAGGCAGAATTGGTTTTGGCTGGGCACAGACACACTATGCCTAAGAGATCAAAGGATTTTGGGATATAAATATTGGGGCCCAGACCCCTGAACTTTAGAACTCTTTGACCAAGAAGACTGCCACGAAGAAGAGCTAGAGAAGCTGCGAGGAGGAACTACCACTTTGCTGTGTTGGCCTGCAGTGGCTGCTTCTGTCTTGGGCAGTGAAAGGACTGGACTTTCTGCAATCTACTTTTGTGAGTTTCTCCAAGGGCTTGAGGTAGAGCTTGCCCCCTGTTCAAGAAGTCTCAGGAACAGCAAGGACTTCAAGCTCTTCTGCTCTCAGCACTGGGGACTGTGTTTTGTGGTGCAACAGAAGAAGCAACCCGCTGCAGCGGACTCTGTATCCTGAAGGCACTGAAGTGGGCACCGCCGCAATGAGACCCTGGTCTCACTGATACCTCCTGCCGACGCCGCCACCGACCCGTTCCTCGCACCCCGGCCTGTGGGCACCGCACTCCGCACCGCCTCGCTTTACGACGACGCCTTGGTATCCACGACGACACCGCTACATGCCAAAATCTACGCCGCTGCTTGCACCATGATTCGAGGGCACCGCTCGTAAAGTTACACAACGCACCGCCCTCATCCTGTACAGCAGCCTTGGCCTAAAAACGCTGGCACCATTGACTCCACTTCGTCAGCCAACAACAGCGCTTCAGCAACTACGCCGCTGCTGCTTGCACCGCGACGAGTACTGCAACCCTGGTCTCACTGATGCTACCACCAAGCCACTGCTGGCACCGCAGCACCTGCCGCCTGCAGACACCAGTGCTCCTGACTTCAACAGAGAGGAGCTCGATCTGCAACGCGTGTGACTTCGAGGGCCCCGACGACTCCTGCATCTGACCTCCGGAACCGACGCCTGCGGACACCATGCTTTCGGAAGCTCAACGAGAGGTCGAAGACTCCCTGCATTTCTAAAAGGTACTGTTTGCGGGTCTTCCCAACACCGTAGCTTGCCCACGACGCCGCTGTCTGCCAGAACGATTTGGATTGGTTTGCTCACGACGCCGTGATAGCCCCAGCTATCAACATCAAGGAACTGTTTTTCAAGCATATTTTGATAATTGAAGGTTTCTAAGTACTGCATTGTAGATTTTTATCGTTTTTGGTCTTGTCCTAAGTATATAAAATTGGCTATTTTTCTAAACTGGTGTGGTGTCCTTTTGTAGAGCTTACACTGTATTACTGTTGGTTATGTGAAAATTCTTTACACACTGCCTCCAAGATAACCTTGACAACTCGTGCCAAGCGGGTGAGCAGGGGTTATTTTAGGAGTGTAACTCCCTTATCCTGACTAGGAAGAAGGGTCCCTATTTGGACAAAGGGGCAAACCCTTGCCAACTGGAGACCCCCATTACTAACCTTGGTTGTCAGAGGTGAGGATAGGACTTAGATCTTGACTTACAGTGATTGGTGTGCACTATTACCATATCTCAGACCATTACGTGCCACATACTGGTTCTTTTTGGCCTATTTTTGATCTTGCCAGTTTGAACTTGCTACTTCATCATGCCAGAATCAAGAGCATCCTCTTTTGCATCCCTGGAAGTTGCCTTTGAGGAGGATAGGTTGGAATCCTACAGTGTTAGGGAATTGAAAGCGATTTGCAAAAACCTAAAAGTCCAAGTCAGAGGCCTCACTAGGAAGGAGGAGCTACAAAAGGCACTGAGGGCCTGGGTAGCAGCCAGACATGCCAACAAGCGGTCTGGTGATCTCAGTGGAGAGGCGGAGGAGCCTGCTCCTAGGGAGGATGTGCTTTTGGGAGGGGGAAACCTTCCAGGAGGACAGGCGAGAAGCAAGGAGAGTTTAAGTAGAACTGGAGAAGCTTAAGTTAGCATGGAGGAGAAAAGGATGATGTTTGATCCAGCTCCTTTATCCTGATCTCATGATCTGAGGAGTAGAGCCAGAGGACAAGGGTAAAGCACAGGAGTTCTCAAAAGGGCCCCAAACTAACACCCAGGGTAAAGGTTCCCATCCCCCCGGGGATAAGAAACAAGGGGTCTCTTCAGGAAAGCCTGCTGAGACTGGCCCCGCAAGTGTTTTGCATGTGGCCAGGTGGGTCAAATGAAGGGGGCCCCCCCAAGTGCCCTAAGGGGGCACAGCCACCCAATGGTGGGCAGTCCAAGGTGTTGGCTAGTATAGCGCTTGGGGAAGAGGAGTACCCACAGGAGGGTGGGGATCCCGCAGAAATTACCCTCGTCTCACTAGGGACAGTGAGACGGTCCCAGGAAACCAGGTGCCCCCTAACGCAAAGAAATACAGCACCTGGGAGACCATCAATGGGAAAAGGGTAGAGGCTTCCAGAGATACTGGAGCCAGTGTGACCTCAGTCCGGTGTCACCTTGGTCTCTGAGAAGCAGGTAGTCCCACGGGCATTCCACCAAGTAATTGCTGTGGACAATTCAGAGCGCCAGTGAATGGTGGCGCAGGTTCCCTTCGAGTGTGGGGTGGGGTGTCTCAGGTCCCTTGATGGTGGTTGCGAGCACTTCCATGCCTGTTGATTGTCTGCTAGGTAACGCCCTGGAGCAGTCCTTATGGAAGGATGTTGAGCTCAGGTCTCACTTGGAGATGCTTGGGTTGCCAGAGTGGGCATGCATGTCCACCTCGGTCAATGGCGCCAGAAATGGGCATCAAGAGGACTTGGAGCCTGAAAGAGTGCCCAAGTCCCAGCCAAGAGAAAGGGCAAGGGGCATGGGAAACCGGCCCCTGATGTTCCCAAGGACCAGGAGGAGGCGGACCTCGAGGGGAACGCCCGGTGCCTACATGGGAGCATGTAGCTGAACTGGGGGACATCTCTGAGCTGACCAATTGGCAGCAAGAAGGGTGTCCCACCAGGGAAGAATTCAGCAAGAAGCAGAAAGAGTGCCCTTCTCTAGAGGGTCTGTGGCTGCAGGCTGCTAACCAGGCAGCTGGTGATCAGTCCTGATCACATTAGATCTACTGGGAGAATGGACTCCTGTATAGTGAGCCTAAGGTCGCTGAGCCTGGGTCAGCCTGTAGGCTGGTGGGACCCCAGTGCTTCCCCTAGGACCTTCCTACTGGGTCTGGCTCATGACATGCCTTTGGCAGGACAAGAGCTTTGACTGGATTGTCACCCACTTTTTCTGGCCCCAGATGTGAAGGTAGTCAGATGGACATTGCAGGTCTTGCCAAGCTTGCCAGGCAAATGGTTAGAGTGGGAGAAGGTCAAAAGCTCCTCTCCAACCTTTTCCAGTTGTTGGAACACCCTTTGAAAGGGTAGGGATGGACATTGTGGGGCCACTGGATTCCAAGACAGCCATGGGCAACAGGTACATCCTGGTCTTGATGGACCATGCCACACAGTACCCGGAGGCAATCCCCCTGTGAGAGGACCACTGAGTTTGGTGAAGGAAGGCTGGGAGGCAGCTCCCAGGAAAGCTCCCCAGGATGTGTTTAGTTACATGCTGGCCTTCAGAATCCAAACTGCTCGCTTCAGGACACTCGCTCAGGCGAACCTAGAAGCAAGACAGGAAGAAATGAATTTGTATGACCACTCTGGTCGGATTTCGACCTGGGCAGAAAGTGAGGGTCATGGCCCCAGTGAAACCTTGTGCCTTGCATAACAAGTGGACTGGGCCGTCTGAGGTGGTGGAGCGCAAAAGTGATGTTACCTACCTGGTGGATTTGCAGACTCCAAGGAACCCTTTGAAGGTCCTCCACGTGAACCGCCTCAAGCCCCCACTTCGAGAGGTCCGAAGTGAGCATGCTATTGGCGACAGATGAGGGGGTGGAAGAGGAGAGCCTCTCCCTGACCTCCTGTCTACCAAGGAGCACGATGGGTCAGTGGAAGGTGTGATCCTTTCCCCTACACTGACCCCAGAGCAGCAGAGCGACTGTCACGAGTTGTTGGGTCAGTTTACCCCACTGTTCTTGCTGACCCCAGGTGTTACTCAATGGTGTACCCATGACGTGGACACCGGTGACAGTCCTCCTGTGAAGCACAAGATTTACAAGTTGACTGACCGGGTCAAGACCAGCATTAAAGAGGAGGTCTCCAAGATGTTGGCATTAGGGGTGATAGAGCCTTTCAACAGTCTTTGGGCCAACCCAGTGGTTTTGGTCCCAAAGGCTGCTGCACCCGGACCACTCCAGAACTGCGGTTTTGTGTGGACTGCCGTGGGCTAAATGCAGTTACCAGGACTGACGCACACCCCATCCCCAGAGCTGATGAGCTCATTGATCGGTTGGGAGCTGCCAAGTTACTCAGCATGTTTGATTTGATATCTGGGTACTGGCAGATTGCCTTAACCGATGGGGCCAAGGAGAGGTCAGCATTCTCAACCACCGAAGGACATTACCAGTCCCGGGTGATGCCCTTTGGGTTTAAGAATGCCCCTGCCACCTTTCAGAGGTTGGTCAACCAGGTGTTGGCTGGGCTGGAGGATTTCAGCACCGCTTACCTGGATGACATGGCAGTGTTCAGTCCCAGCTGGGAAGAACTCTTGCAGCAACTCTGTGAATTGTTGAGGGCTCTGCAGAGGGCAGGCCTCACAATCAAGGCCAGTAAGTGCCAGATCGGGCTGTGTTTCGTGGTGTACTTGGGACACCAGGTAGGAAGCAGCCAGGTGGTGCCCCTACAATCCGAGATGGACACCATTCTGGCTTGGGAGCCCCCCCCCCCCCCCCCAAGACAGAGGTGAGAACCTTCTTAGGTCTCACCGGGTACTGCAGGAGGTTTGTTATGGGGTATGGCACCATTGTTGCCCCCTTAACAATGCTGACTTCCAGGAAGCAGCCCAAGGTGATCTGGACCAAGTCCTGCCAGAAGGCTTTTGATGCCCTGAAGGCCGACATGTGCACAGCGCCCATGCTCAAGGCACCCGACTTCTACCAGGAATTCATCGTGCAGACTGACGCTTCAGAGCATGGTGTGGGAGGGGTGCTCTCAACTGAACAAAGAGGGCCTAGACCAGCCTGTAGTCTTCCTTAGCAGGAGACTATTTCCCAGGAACCAGAGGTTGAGTGCCATAGAAAGGGAAGCTTAGGCTGTGGTCTGGGCACTGAAGAAGCTGAGACCCTACCTGTTTGGGACTCACTTCCGGGATCAGACAAACCACAGGCCCCTCAGATGGTTGATGCAAATGAGGGGCGAGAATCCAAAACTGCTGAGGTGGTCTATCTCCCTACAGGAATGAACTTTACGGTGGAACACCGCCCTGGCACAGAACATGCCAATGCAGATGGTCTGTCCAGGTTCTTCCGCCTTAGTGTAGAGTTCTCCCAGTAGGTTGGGTAGTTCTCCCTACTTTCAGCTGGGGGGGGCGGGGGGGGGGGGGGGGGAGAGATGGGATGGAGGTACAGACATGTGTTAGACTTGGCATCTTCTGGCGTGTTTCCCCTGAGTTTTTGCTTTCTGACCTCCCATTTTTACTCTATTTTTACTGGCGTAGTGTTTCTGCACACTTTTCTCAGTGCTGATCAGTGGTAAAGTGCAAGTGCTTCTGTGGTAAAATGTGTTATGGATTGGTGTTTCTATGATTGGCCTATTTGATTTGTGAGTCAGTCCCTAGTAAAATGCACTGCGTGTGCCAGGACCTGTAAATCAAACACTGTTGGTGGGCTGCAGCACTGGATTGTGCCACCCACACAAAAAGTCCGTAAATGTGACTCTGGCCTGCCACTGCAGAGCCTGTGTGCAGTCTGGTACTGCCATGTCGACTTGACATGTGCACCCACTTGCCAGGCCATAACCTTCCCTTTTCTTACATATCAGCCACCCCTAAGGTAGGCCCAAGGTACCCCTGTGGGCAGAGTGCAGTGTATGTGAAAGGTAGGACATGCCCTGGTGTGTGTGGCATGTCCTGATCAATTTAGTATTCCTGAACTCAGAATCTAAAGATGCATCTTTTAGTGAAGGTGATTTTTACATTATGTGTTTGAAAATACCACTTTTAGAAAGTAGGTATTTTCTTGCTCAGGCAGCCAGTGTGCCTCTGCTAGAAGTGGATTGACTGTCTGGGTTTTGGATGACAGAGGGCTGGGGAGCAAGAGTGGCTCTGGATAGTCTAGGTGGGTCAGGAAAGGGTGGAGTAGACCTGGGCTGCATTTAGAGTACGGGGAGGAGATTTCCCGTATCTGGACAAAGGTGCAAACCCTTGCCAACTGGAGACCCTCATTTCTAACATTATGTCACAGATATATGTACAATAACAATGTGTGTACTGGACTCTGATACAAATTGGAAACAAGAGGTTGATAAAATCTATGTATGACCACTGCGTGAGAAATTGAATAAAGTTTATTTTTTTTAAAGTGCAGATATCAGCAGCAAGCTGCAACCTAGTTTCAATTACAATTAAGGGGCCATGCGCAGATGTTAAACCTGATCCTAAAACATGTGATGGTCTACCCAGTGAAAGGTGCTTTGAACTCTATGCTATTATGAATGGTTGGGCAGAATATTGGTCCTTTCAGGTTGGTCCAGTGCACCCTGGCTGTAGTCAGCCCCGTCTTGCCCTTTAAACAGAGTGGGGAGGAAGGAATATTTTTAGGTGAATGATTAAAACTACCACTTTCAATAACTCTCAATTAAGCGAAATCATCTGCTGTGGGTGAAATGCTTCCACAAATTTAAATACACTTTTTTTTTTTATAATTTACCTGGATTCCACAGAAGTGTCACAAAGAAAGGGCCTGCAGGAGTTTCACGCTATCACAGTACAAGAGATTGGAGCGGCGGGGTCATGACTCAGCCAGCCTCCAAAGCAGCTGTGTTACAATTGTTTAACAGGGCTTAAAAAGCACAGAAGAAGCACCGGCAAGACAAACCACGTTCTGAGTGCAGTCCAACGCTGTTACTTAGTCCTTGACACAGCACGGAGGTAACAATTGCAGGGGCTGGCAGAAGTAGTGAGCATGCGTCTTGGGCTGTATATTCCGCCAATGAGAAGCATGACTGAAAACACGAGTAAGCTGCCAGCTGACTGCAAATATGGCTCCGCAATCAGAACCAGCGGTACTGGAACACTTTTCAGGGTTAGGCTGCCATCAATGGAGTCATAAGAATTATGAAAAATCCAAACGTCATATAGAACAAGTATAGCAAATGAGCAATGCCCTTGCATCAGAGTGGCGTGGGTGTGATAAGTAGTCAGTGATGCATTTTGGAGCACACTGTCACAAATCTCTTACTAAACCGTGATGATGTAGCACACGGATTTAGACAGCACATTTTCCATTGAAATGAAGACCGAATTTCCCACTGATCTGCAGTTTTACTTATAAAACGGAAATGCGTGCAAACAATGTGTGTAAATCGTGTCAGCAAATATTTATCATTTGCACATCACTAAGTAAAGTGTTCTTATATGTTGTGATCCTGTTAAAATGTTAGTTTCCATCACAAAAAACTGTTTTCCTAACAGATTATTAATTATGAAATATTTAATTCACAATATATTTAAATAGTGTTAGAAAAAAAAACTAACATGTTAAAACCTTTCCTCTAACGCTCCATGTACCCATGCACAATCGTCACAGTTCACTTAACAAAATCCTCTAACTTTGCAGTCATAGAATAAAAAGTAAACACCAATCTTCTTGATAAAATAAGCAACAATTTTTAAGAATTAATCTGACAATTGATTTTTGTCTTGAACCACCAGAAAACGTGACCAGATAATAACAAAATGCAAAGCCATATTTATTGCTTATTCACTTTCTGAACCAACAGTTCACCTGTTCATTGCCAGCATGAGCTTTCTTGTCTGCACGGGCCGGTAGGGCCGAGAACGAGCTCATCCTCAAAAAATACTGACTTGCCATAGTTAGTGGGTACAGAGATGTTTTCGAGACCCGTGACCGCTTCATTTACATTTGCTTGTTATTAGAAGGTGGGCAACAAAGTGTCTAGTTTTTTGTAGTTATTTAAAAGATAATCATCTAGTAGAGTGAAAATAATTATAAGAGCATCCGGGTGCCGTCTTAATTGTTTTGCTAAGAGTTTCCAACAAAGAGATGAGGTAATAAAAGTCAAGCACAAAGTGAATGGGAGAGAAGAATCGTCACACCGGGTGATACAGGAACAGGCTGTACAGAAACGGATCTCTGGTCCCAAATGAACACTACCGGGATGGGATACACTTGGCCTTTGCTCGCTGACTTATCACTGCAGCTGGTCTTGCGAGATGAGAATAGAAGACTGTGCGATTTTATTGACCATAAAACTCTATTGTTCAAACAGTTATGTGGGCATGTACCTTCTAAGAAGCTTAAAATAGGTTTTCTTTTCTGCTGTGCTAGATCAAATCTTAAAAGTAGCAGACCAAGGGTAGGATTAATTTAGATTTATAAAATCAATCGTGTTGGAGTGGTTCCTCCTATTTATGTTTTTGGTGTACACTGCTTCTGTTTTAATTGCCTTCATTGTAGATACAATTCATATCATGTACACTAGACTAAGTTTTTGATTCCAAATAAATCTTTACAATGTATCCTTCGTTTTCTAGTGTTCTTGAGTATATTATTTCTAACTAAGAAAGTTTAGGGGATTCCTTTAATTATTCCTGTAACGTCTCATGGAATGGATCATTACCTGAAAACGCATCTTGCTCAAATACGTCTCAGTGTGCTGTGGTTGAAGTACAACTGTCTTTCTGATAGGGGTTGGCACACTGACTCAGTTCTTGGTGGTGGTGGGGTTGGACTTAAAAATAAAATTAAAAATAAAAGGATTGATCTGTGTGTCTCTAGAAAATCTAGACAACCTATCAATAGTTTGTCCACCGCATACAAGCGGTTAAGATTACCACATCAGCTAACAGTGGGACTGTATATATGCTTCCACATGTGTGAGGATGCACCTGCTTGGAATACGTCATGACAGCCTCCATATGATGACAGAAGAACTCATGCATCCCATTAAAATATTATATATACCCTTCACTAGCTCATCACTTCAATCTTCTCCACTGACGGTTCCTTGTCATAGCATATGAGCACGCCTTTTGGTTCAAGATAAGTCCTATTGACCTAGGTCATCACCTGCACATCTAAAGTTTGTGAGCAGTACTATTTTAGTATTATGCTGACCGCTCTCGCTATTTTCATTTAGCCCGAGACACTAGCATACCAGGAGGTTGCCTGGGCACTTGCCCGGAGATTGTATGTCACATGACCTATTTCCATGCTCACGCATTTTTCGTGGTATTAGTGTGGGGCATCTTTTGCTATGGCGACTACTCTTTACTCTGTATGCTACCTCTATAGTTTAGAATTACTCTATTCTGGTCCAGCAGTGTAGTCTAAGGGACGTGCCACATTTGGCGAGGCGGTCCACATTGCATCATTTATTATAAATTATATCCTTGATTTTCGGATTCACTGAGTATGCAATGTTTATGTCTGTATTATTGCTATTTTACTGTTTTCACCATTCAAAGATGGCCGCTACCAGTGGTTGTACATAGTCCCTTTTCTATTGTGATGACCTCGTATTTTCAATGCTTTATCAAGGACTGTTTGCAGCACATTGTCACACGTGATCAAGGCTTGTCGCCGAAACGCGTAGTGTGAATTAAACACTTGGATTACCTACCTCGCTGTTTACCTGTTCATTACTGAGAGCGCACCGACTAAATTGCTTTTTGTGTGGAGATATATATATATATATATATATATTCACTGAAAAAACCATAGGTTTCACACACGTTATAGTTAGGAATTAGCATTTAAAAAACCTTGCAAATTCAGTGAAAAAACCATAGGTTTCACACATGTTATAGTTAGCTGGACATTTTACTGATAAAAAACCATTGAAATTCCCCCGTTATAGTTAGTGCAGGCAACTATAACTCACGCGACCGCAATCCTCTGCTGATGCTAATACTGTATTTAGACACTTATTTGCCCATGTCTTCTTTCATTAAATTTTAGCTATACATATATTACAAATATTTTTTTTTCATAAAGACATATGTCATCAGCAGAGGATTGCGGTCGCGTGAGTTATAGTTGCCTTCAGTGAATTTGTACGTTTTTTTAAATGCTAAGTTACTTTACGCCATTCGTGGTGTGCGCGCCCACTTAACGCAGTTCATTCCGTGCGCGCACGGTGAGCACGCGGTGCGCTTCGCGCACCCACTTTACGCAGTTAGTGCCGTGCACGCATGGTGGGCACGCGGTGCGCTACGCGCACCGCGTGCCCACGTTACGCTACATGGGCCATGTACGCACGATGCGCTTCGCGCACCGTGCGCACATGGAGGACATATTATGCGCTTCTTTGTAAAAGGTAATCTTTTAATTTTTGGGTAAGTGTCTTGGCCATGCACAAATGGTGACCTACGGGCACCATTTGCACACGGGGTGGGGAGAGTTTGGTTAATTATTTTTTTTAATAAAATTTTTACCGTACGCGTAATCGGCGAAATTTTCAAAAAAATTTAAATTGCCTTTTTGGCCTTGGGGGATCTTTGGGGACAATGGATTTGAAGTTAGCGCACACAAGAATTGAACATACGAATCATGTTTTCTACAAATGAAAAAATTGTGGCGTGCTACTCAGAAACGAGGAAGCCCACCTCGCTACTATGAACTACAATGTTGCTGGTGAACAGTCACCAGTATACCGAGTGCACTGCGAAGATAAGTAACAATTGATGTAATGTTTGAACAATTTAAACAAAGTTATCAGAAAATGTACTCGTGTTTGAACTATGTCTTAATCAACGATCAACACTTGATTTGTTTCAATATTCACTATATTGTAAAAATGAGAAACACAGTGACTGTACTATTTACAGACAATAAAGTAAATGTAACAAAGTAATACAGTCAACGATAAACTGCTCTAAGGCAGTGAATTTTATAACGTCAATTCTGAAGACGATCAATAACGAGCCCAATGCATTTCGGGATGATTCACATCCCTTCTTCAGGGGCAGCTGAAAAACATAGAAACGAGAAAAAACAACATTGAAAAACATCACTGTACAAATACGTGATTATTTTTGATCCTACATATACATGATGCAGCGTGTCAAGGCACAAAGGGTACTGAACTGGCCTGAATCAAACTCTAGCAATTCAATATGAACAGAGATAATTGTAATGGAGAAGGAGGAGACTAATCAATCTAGTTTGTGAGTGAGTTAAACAAAAGTACCCAAAGATAACCAATCTTGAAGTCACTTATAATGAAAGACACCCGTGTAATAAAGCTGGAAAAAACGAGCGATGCTCTCGTTCTTACTGATAAGCGAATTGACGTTAATTTTCATTGCGAGGCTGAACAGAGGCGCCAAAGGCTGCAGGACGCTGAAAAAACAGATATAATTAAATGCCTGCGCTTGGTGAAGTGAAAGAAATGTGGCGGTAACAAGACCGCTGGACGACTTACTTCTATGCCATATTCGTAGAATGCTGTGTGAATGTGGCTCGATCGATAGCTGAATTCGCAGTTGTGGAGCTGCTCAGGTTAACTGTGCAATGAACAAGAAAAGGAACTGATGTAGCGAAAGACCGTGAACGGCAAAAGTTCAGAGTTGAAACAAAGAAACGGGGAGAGAAAGAGCAAGGGCTTACCCATGAGCCGTGTAAACGCTGTGAAAGAATGCAGAGTCCTGGACTGCTATGCTGAAACGAACATCAATGCAGCCGGCGGGCTGCTGACTGCATTAACCTCCCGGCAGAACGGCGGTCAGGAAACTGACTAGCCAAATGTTTAAATAAGGCTGTATGCGTGCTGTATGCGTGCAGATTCATGGCTTCTTTGTTCAATAGATGTCACAGCCTTATACACATCAATACCACTGTTGGAAGGCCTAGAAGCCAGCGAATGGGCGCTACTTCAGTTACAAGAAACCGCCATAGACAAAGTTTTTATCATGGAGCTTCTTACCTTTTGTCTTCAACACAGTTACCTTGAATGGAAGAATGATTTTTATTTGCAGATAAGTGGCACATCTATGGGTTTTCCCGGCGCTCCTGCCTACGCCAACCCGTTCATGGCCAAATTTGAAGATGATTACATTTATTCTGACAGCATTTGGACGGACAACTTGGCATTTTTTGCCAGGTTTATTGATGACATCTTTTTAATTTGGAAAAATTCTGAGGACTTATTGACAGAACAAATCAATCAACTAAACCAAAAGAATTCGCGAATTCAGTTCACATACAGCATCAGCAAAGAACAACTGCCTTTCCTGGATGTATTAATCAAGAAAGAATCCAATTCCTTGGTCACAACAATTTACTCTAAACCCACCGACAGGAACAATCTTCTTCTCCACTCCAGTTTCCATCCTCCGTCACTGATTCGTAATCTACCGTATTCATAGTTGATTAGAACAAAAAGAATTATTTCTGACAGCGAGCTTTTGGGACCATCTCTTCAAAGACAAGTTGAGAAATTCAAACAGCGCGGTTATCCAGCATAAGTCCTGGAGGCAGCAGTTTCCAGAACCTCCACAAAAACGCGAGCTGAACTTCTCGTTTCTACACAGAAAAATCCCCACAACCGACACGTGTTTGTTTCCACATTTTCCACGAGCTCCAGGCGCATTCGCCAGATCATTAAGAAAAGATGGGAAGTGTTAAAACAGGAACCAGATTTCAAAGATCTTTTTTCTACTGAACCCCTCTTTGCCTTCACTCGCAGCAAAAACATCAAAGACTTTCTATCAACTCCATCTACAACTGAGCCCGCAGAATTCAAGGGTATGCAAAAATGCCATAACTGTGTCAATTGCCATAACGTAATCACTGGCAGCGTCATCCATCATCCACGTTCAGGCAAAACCATTAAACTCCGATATACTGGCACTTGTGACAGTACAAACGTCATTTACACCATCAAATGTCCCTGCGGTTCAATGTACGTTGGCAAAACTTCCCGAAAAATCAAAACCAGAATTTCAGAACACAAAAGCTCTATTCGCACCAAAAACCTCAAATCCCCTTTGTTTTCACATTGGTCTGAACATCATCACACCATCGCACAACTCAGATTCACCATACTAGAGATGATGCCCCGCAACACTCAAATCAACACAGAAAAACGACTCTCACAGAGAGAAGTTTGGTGGATCAAGTATTTACAGACCTTAACACCGTTTGGGCTCAATGACAGATTAGAGATGCAATGCTTTTTATAAAATTATACCATCTTCTCTGAATTTTTACTGTTTCCAGCTTGACTTATTATTGCCCCAGTTTCATTGTCGGTAGCGTTATGTATTTGCATCATCTCCAGATTGTACGTTTGTCTCAGACCAAGCAATTCAATATATTTCAGTATTTCACGTTGTCATTTGTACACAGGCATTCTTAAAGTTAAGCACTTCACACAACAAGTCTGCTTTCATAGCCTTTCTTTTGTTTTCATTGTCTCATCCAATATCATCACATTTCACCCACCAGCTCATACGGGGCATTCTTTTGATTTTCATTTTTTATTTTTTCTGAGCTTCAAATTACCTTCCTCCAGCAGCGATTCTTTACCCACCATATACCCACCCACATTTCGGTAAGCTCTACATTTGTCAGGCTTTTCCAATCTCTTTTCTGACATACAGCGTTTTTCTCGTGTCTTACGACAAGCGCATTCACGCTACTCTTACTACCATACGGACATAGTTTTCTTTTCTCTTCCCTTTTTTTCGTTTGCACTAACTTTATTTAGCGATGGTTACACTTCAGATGGAGGTCCAGTGTTTAGTTCACTTTCGAGTTTTACTTTTTCTTTTTATTCTTTTTTTCGTTAACATGAACTTTATTTCACATCACACTAGCAACGGTTACACTGCGGATGGAAGTCCAGTGTCCAGTCCACTTTCGAGCTTCATTACGTCCGAGTGGGCGTTTGCACGCATACAGCCTTATTTAAACATTTGGCTAGTCAGTTTCCTGACCGCCGTTCTGCCGGGAGGTTAATGCAGTCAGCAGCCCGCCGGCTGCATTGATGTTCGTTTCAGCATAGCAGTCCAGGACTCTGCATTCTTTCACAGCGTTTACACGGCTCATGGGTAAGCCCTTGCTCTTTCTCTCCCCGTTTCTTTGTTTCAACTCTGAACTTTTGCCGTTCACGGTCTTTCGCTACATCAGTCCCTTTTCTTGTTCATTGCACAGTTAACCTGAGCAGCTCCACAACTGCGAATTCAGCTATCGATCGAGCCACATTCACACAGCATTCTACGAATATGGCATAGAAGTAAGTCGTCCAGCGGTCTTGTTACCGCCACATTTCTTTCACTTCACCAAGCGCAGGCATTTAATTATATCTGTTTTTTCAGCGTCCTGCAGCCTTTGGCGCCTCTGTTCAGCCTCGCAATGAAAATTAACGTCAATTCGCTTATCAGTAAGAACGAGAGCATCGCTCGTTTTTTCCAGCTTTATTACACGGGTGTCTTTCATTATAAGTGACTTCAAGATTGGTTATCTTTGGGTACTTTTGTTTAACTCACTCACAAACTAGATTGATTAGTCTCCTCCTTCTCCATTACAATTATCTCTGTTCATATTGAATTGCTAGAGTTTGATTCAGGCCAGTTCAGTACCCTTTGTGCCTTGACACGCTGCATCATGTATATGTAGGATCAAAAATAATCACGTATTTGTACAGTGATGTTTTTCAATGTTGTTTTTTCTCGTTTCTATGTTTTTCAGCTGCCCCTGAAGAAGGGATGTGAATCATCCCGAAATGCATTGGGCTCGTTATTGATCGTCTTCAGAATTGACGTTATAAAATTCACTGCCTTAGAGCAGTTTATCGTTGACTGTATTACTTTGTTACATTTACTTTATTGTCTGTAAATAGTACAGTCACTGTGTTTCTCATTTTTACAATATAGTGAATATTGAAACAAATCAAGTGTTGATCGTTGATTAAGACATAGTTCAAACACGAGTACATTTTCTGATAACTTTGTTTAAATTGTTCAAACATTACATCAATTGTTACTTATCTTCGCAGTGCACTCGGTATACTGGTGACTGTTCACCAGCAACATTGTTGTGGATCTTTGGGGACTCCATCATGGCTATGTGCTTAGGAGCTGTCTAAACAGCCCCTTTACATGTTTTTGGGCTTTGTTTTTCAACCCCCCCCCCCCCCCCCACCCCCCTCAGAGAGAGAAAATGGCAGCCGCCGCTTCCTGGTTTCGACCGATTCGAATGTTTACTAAGATCTAACAGCCAATCAGATTCGCGCTCGCGCACGGCACCGTACGCGTACGGTAAGCGCACCGTAAGCTGCCACAGATATATATATTGATTTAAATGCTATTTTCTCAGGAACTACTGAACAGATTTACACCAGACCTACAAAAGGCACTTCCTTGACCTGAGGACTACCTCTCTGCCAAATTTCAAGAAACTCTGTTCAGCCGTTCGGGCTGTAGCTGTGTCTAAAGGTCCTATGGAAAAATGCATGGGAAAAACGCGTTTTGGGACCCCCCTTTTTTCTCAGCCCCCGCTTGACGAATCCCCCCCCGAGACTTTCTGGGTAGGAGCAGAGCGTAGCGCCCCACCTATTTTGAAAATTTCGCGGGGATTCGTCGACCGGCGCCAAAGTTATTCCAAATAGAATGTTGCGGTTTTCCTATGGAAACAGGGTCCTAACTATAACTACCTACTGGAGACCGCCAGTAGGTAATATATATATATATATATATATATATATATCCACAATTTACAGGAACCCACTTCGGAATCAAGCCACACGGAGGTAAGTTAAGCTCGAATATCTTTAATGACAGTTTGCCAGTAGGAACACTTCAAAAAATTAACATCAAAATTCGTGCCGGACGCGTTTCAGGAACCTAATCCTTTCTTCAGTGGCATAGTGGAAGACAAGAAGAGAAGCGTTTTCGGTTGCAAACTGACTTCAATTAATCGCACCTGCCCCGATGGGCGTGGCCACACGGCATTCTGGGCGATGCAGTTCACTCCCTTGCTACCCCAGTGGGTGCATTCTCTTAAGTCCAAATAAATCCTTCAGTGATGCATTCTATTTCTTGAAGGTAACTGCTCCGCTTTCCAGCTGCCAAGTGAGCCTGAAACTGACATCTTCCTGCAAAATCGTCAGCTTTCCTCCGTCCCGTTAATGGCAGCACCGATGGTGTCGTCACGGACCCGCATTGACGCGGTGGGCTGCATCCACGACCGGGTTAAGGCCGTTATAAATCCACAATTTACAGGAACCCACTTCGGAATCAAGCCACACGGAGGTAAGTTAAGCTCGAATATCTTTAATGACAGTTTGCCAGCAGGAACACTTCAAAAAATTAACATCAAAATTCGTGCCAGACGCGTTTCATATATATATATTTTTTTTGTTTTGCAGTTTAAAGACGGTTAAAGCCTTTAGAGCTGTAAATGAAAATAAATAAAAAAGGCACAAGGAAGAATATTTAGGAAAAAAGGAAATTTATTTGAAACGGAAATAAGGGCCAAGCAGGAGAGCAGTTGAGGGGTTGTGTTGGCGAGGTTATGAAAAGAAGCTGAGTGGGACCGAGCAGGATGGAAGAAGCAATAAAGGAGCTGGCAGGGTAAGTTGGCAAAACAGAGTGCTCGTAGAGATGGGCGAGCAAGAAAATACAAATACTTCCATGGAGTGCAAATAGAAAAAAAAAAAAAATAGTTGCCTTAGTCGCGAATGGTGAGCCCTTTTATTTTGGTGCCCTGGACTATTTTTTGTCCCGGCAGAGTGCGGGCGTGTTACGACACTGATGTTTTATCAGTCAACGTGCCTGGCGCATAAACTAGCCAACAAATGGGTAGAAGGTAAAGCAACTTAAGTAAAGAGGTCCCCGTATCCCTAGCCCTGCTCAGACTACCTAACCTGTTTGGTTTGAAAATGTGCGTATGGTGCACATGTATGTGCCTGTACTTAACCCCAGTGTACTTATTTTGACCAAATTTCTTTGCTGGAAGCACTATAGTACCTGCAATTAAAATGCAAAGAAAAGAGGTAAAGTTATTGGGTATAAATGCACATTTGATGTAGCCAACCTTAGAAGGCGGAGCTACTAGGCCTGGGCAGAGTTCCACTATTTGGAACTCTGCAAAGTGACCAAAAAACTCTGCTGCGCTACGCAGAGTTCAGCAAGCGAATGAGTGCATTAGGTCATGCCATTCGCATTGATTTTTAATGCCGGGTGTTTGTCCCACGGTGGACTTTTCCAGCATGAACAGCACCATGTGCAGCACAAGAGGGCGCTTCTACTTTCAGCTGGTCGAGTAGATGTTGTACTCTAACGGCAGCTTCCTCAACATGAAAAAGGTTTCTCAACACAAGCGGTAGCAGCCATCCATAACCACCCGTGTTGAGAAATATTGCTGGGAGGTGGTTTGAAGTAAGATTTTCCTCGCTCACTTAACACATAGCTTTTCAGAACTCTGTGCACTGCGCGGAGTGAGGAACTCTGCAAACTTCGCGAGTGGAGCAGAAATTCATGGCCAGGCCTAGACGCTACCACCTCAAAGGAGGATCACTCAAGACTGTTTGTATGGTTACTAGTGAACGAGCTTTATTCACACTATTTGTGTGTATGAAGCCAAAACCGGCATTTGAGTGATCTTAGCAATATTTGCCACAAAATCTTAGCTTTCTCGTGTGAAACTTCACACTATGCAGTGCGAATTGTGTTGTGGATACAATTAAACCTCGTTTTGGATGTTAGTTTACCCTGCCTACTTGGTGGTCAGGCCTGTCCTTTCCAGTCTGTGTCGTCCAAGGTCATTTTGGCCCCGGACTTAATTAGTGCCTCACGAGCCAGGTTTCTGTCTTCTATCGTTTGTCTCGGGTCGTCCAAGGTCCGGTTGCCCTGTGCTCACTTGTGGACCCTAAAACAGGCTTCTGGCTCCCCATCGCAATCCTCCACTGTTCAAGCTCATACGGAGCCTGGCTGGTCTCCGAAATGGTTACAGAAACTCTAAGAAGGTGACTTTGCCTGAAATGACCTTGCAAAGTCGCATTGTGCTGGCGAGCAATACACGATCCCAGCATGCATTAGCCTCGCAGTGCCGTTACTGATTAACTGCTTGTTTCTCTGCCGCTCAAGTGGAGACGTGAAGCGCGGGCATGTAAAGCTATATTTGAAACACCCCCCCCCCCCCCCCACCCCAGGGAAGCAGGACAGGGAGAATGGATGTTAGAGGAGACACACCACAGAGCTGTGAGCATAGTGCTGCTGGCCAAGATGGAGATGCGATGGCAGAGTTGTGTGTGTGGGGGGTTCTCAACACCTGACTAGCAGGACTGCTGAAGGTCAAGACTGCGTGCATCCCTGAGTAGTGCGTCGACCCTATTACTGGATTATAGGATTTGTCGGGCAGTGCTTAAAGTCACGTGGGACTTTCTTGGACAGAGTTGCACCAAATTCTCGGTGTTGGGGCAGAAAATACGGCTGAGAGTGGTGGGCGCTATGAGAGGATACAGATCTGCTGACAAAGTGATGTATTGGGCTCAGCATAGCAGAATTTGTGTGCGTTGAGATGGAGGTAAATGAACACAGCTAAGTGCTGGACCCTCTACTACAGCAGCAGAGTGCACGTTAGGGTTAAGATGCTGTGGGTCAAGAGAAGAGTATCTTGCAGAGCTGAGTCACGGTCCAGTACAGGTGCAGCAGGATTGCTGCAGACACGTGAATGTCTCTGAGCTCAAAGCAGTATGCACAGGAACATCAGTGGTTCGGCTAGAAATGCTGTTGCCTACAAGTTAACTGCAGCGAAGGATACGTGGTCCATAAACTAGAAACGAATGGAGCTGTAGGACAGGATCGAAGCGCACTCAGCGAGTTCTCTGTGGTCCCCGAACCATGCTAGAGAACAGGATTGCCGTGCATTGACGGGGCTCTGCAGTATCCGATCTTGAATGGGATGCGTTGATCGTCCTTTTTTTGGATCCTGGACTATGCTATAGGCTTGGATTGAGGTGCGTTGACAGATCTGAATCGTCAGAGTAGAATAAACCCCCTCACGTTCGCCTAGGTCTGACATTTCTTCAATACGGAATTTGTGCGATAACCTTGCCCTCTGCCTCTTCCTGGTACGTGCTACTAAGATGCCGCGTCATGGCCCCATGGAGACATAACTATAAAAAGCAAAGTCCAAAATAAACAGTCTGAGGAAATGCTCACTCAGGTGCGCGGTGGCCTGGGGTTGGGTCGGGGAGGAGGGGTGGGCGCAGCGGGCAAACGATAATGTAGACGTGCCGGTTTAAGGTCACCAGTGACCAACAGAAAAATTTGGCACGCCAGTTCCACGTCGTCTTTGAGAGGTTGGTTAGGCAGACAAGGCTTTGTGTATTTTATACAACTTTGGGCCATATTATCAAGGAACGGCGTTAACATTATCGCCGCTTTATCCCTAGAGAATTCCCACAGAAGCCCAGGTTCTGGTGTGAACCTGGGCTTCAAGGGAATTCACAGGGGCATATTTCCAAGCACATTATCGCCGCTTTAGTTTCCAGCCGCTAAAGCGGCGATAATGTTATCGCCGTTCCTTGATAATATGGCCCTTAGTATCCTGCACTCCCTCGCACAACCACACAGGCAGTCCACCCTGAAATCCGCTAATCAACTCGTGTCAAAAACTGGGCACAATCACGGTTCAAAACCAGGAGACAACTGAGTACAGCAGAAGACACTGACACGAACACACTAGTAAGCAAAGTCAAGTACCAACTAATCTCCACATTGGAACCCCGCGATTGGGAAAACTCTAAATGACGAACAACGAGAACACACTAGTCTTGCTGATCAAATTAAATGTAAGTGCCCAGTTCTTACCCAATAGCGCTAAAAGACCTTGGATAACGAATCATATCGCACTAGAAAAAAAAAAAAAAAACACACACACCCTTAAGACAATAGTGAATATCTGCAACTCGAAGCGGTATCAAGCGCTCTACAGGCCTATCAAAAACTGTTTTTTTTTTTTAACCTGTCGTAAAGTGGCTCAAGCACTTCAACGTATATCATAATGTCCATAAAAAGCTAGGCACTTCCTGTTGCCTTGTGTTTTTCATGCACTCGATGTGTGGCACAACCGTGTGTTAACAGACAGCACGTGAAAGAACAAAACCGATTTTTAAACTTAATGGGAAAAAATGACTAAAAACAGACACCCCCATATAAAATGAGTTCTTCCGGTCCTGTGGGAGACATACGACACCCGTTCAGGCGCCGCAGCTGTCATCTTAGCAACCACGCGGTACTCTTGGCTCGCTGCGTAGTGTGTTTTTCTTGTCTGGGTGTGATCGTAACGCTCGTCTCTAGAGCGCAAAACGCACCTGCTCCGGGTTTAAACTGTAATTTCTATTAAGTTTTATCGGAAAAACCCCAAAACTAACTCCATTAAGAATGGACCCGGAAAACATAATAGCTCTGGGTCAAAAGACGGCATTCAAGTACACCTAATGCAAGTCACTTTAGGAGGAAGACTACTCACTAATTTTGAGATAAAAAAAATGCTACTTTGCTTTCTTTTCCTGTGTGTATTAGTTGGTCCGTCCTAAATAAGCCGCACTCCTACGTACGTTAAACACCTCTTCTGTATCAAAATTTAACTGTAGGATCACCCCCTTGTAGAGCCCACGTGCCTTCTCAGTACCGCCTACTGGGATGGTGTACTCACCGCGGGGGTCACGACCTCCTTGGCGGGCTTGGCTGAGATATGAGCCCTCTGGAGAAACGGGCGTGTCGTACTCCTCAGGAGCCCGAGGGTGCGGACGATAGGCAGCATGATAGCAGGCACGGTGTCAGGCAGCCGCTGTCGGGGCTATGGAATGACCACTGCCGCGTTGCTGTACGTTGATTCACGCGAACTTCGTGGAGCGCGAGCAAGCGGGTCCGGGTGAAGTCTAATTCTAGAAGAGTGAAGAGCCGAGCGCGAGGCTCCGCACTGCGACTACCCTCAAGCCTTGATTGGCTGATCGGAGAGGGCGGGGCCGCTGTGATAGGCAGAGGTTAACGTTGGAACACTTCGGGAACCGTCGGCTGACTTTAGAAGAGGGGCGGTTTCCCGATGTGTGTGTGCCTAGAGCGGTTGCACGCATGTAGTTAGATACGGTCTACCTGATAATGTAATCATAGAAAGTAATACATCTGCAGTTACATCTACCCATATCCAGGGCTTTAAGTGGGCCGGGTCGCGCCAGTGCTGAGCACTGGCAGTTTTAAAATGCAGGTGTGGAGACGGGTCCTTATCGGGCTCTCTATTTTTTGCCCTCACCCTCAGGGCGAAAAAAAAATCTTAGCTCTGCAGCAGTACCACCCCTTTGGGGTAACTTCGAAGAAACTCGTTAAAGTTATTTCACAGTCTCATCATTTCAGAACTGAAGGATTGTCATATTATATTCAACAAAGTCATAGTAGTTGCTTATGCAACTAACAACCATCGACAAAGCCAATAGTTTTTGCTTGCTGTCGGTGTGATGTTACTTGTATTATATTTAATGCACAAAGGTACAGCACTATATAGGATCTATGTGTCATATCATAATTCACAGAGACTTTGCACATAAATAAATCATCCAGAATATGTGATTCTTGAAGTAGTTCTTCTTTATTTCTCTTTAAAATGTTTTCTTTATTTTCCAGAGATCAAGAGATCCTAGCCATAGCCAATGCGTTTCGTCTCATAACGAGACTTCTTCAGGGCTATTAAAAATACAATACAAATACAGTGTTTTAAAAAACATTGTTTTAGACTTTTTTTGTGTTTCAACATACATAGACAAATACAGTACATTAAAATGAAAAAACACATTTTTCTTTGAACGTATGTTTTTTAAACAAGAGGGTCTATATTATAAAAGTGATTTGTTCATTATTTATTCTAGTTTAGTGATTATATATAGACTTGTCTAAGATATTTATATATTTCAAAACAAGTTTAGTATAAAAAGACTATATCCCAATGAGCACTTTTTCTTGAAAAACACACATTACATTAGGACATCATCTAATTATTAACAAAGACCAAAAAATATATAGTGAACATCATACCTTCACAGTAAAACAGAACGTAGTTTCATGTATTATTTTTACAATTCAGGTTTTTGAGAATTCCCTCGTTCCGAAGCTTCTATGCAGTGTACAGTTTCTAAAATTGCAAATATATCAGATGTAAAAAAAATCTATTATGTTTTTATATATACATAAAAAACACACTTCATTCCTGTCTAAGTCCATCATTGTATAGCTTCAACAATTTCCATTTTTAATTTAATATCATGTCTAATTCTTATAGCAAGCACTGATCAAGGAAATCATTTATTCACACTAATTTTCACATGGTCTTATTTTCAATCACGACCTCTATAGGAAAAAGCAGATAACCCAAGAGACCTATTTGATAAGTACTGTTTCCATATTTTATAATGGTAATAGTATTTCCTAGTATCACCATTCAATCGCCCAGTCTGGTGTTGTTCTTTTGTACCTAAGCTATTATTCAAAGTTGCCAAAGAAATGACAGTTACAAAAGTCTTAGATATCTTCACAGCGTTATACGTGTATATTATCATTACAACTAGATTGCATGATTAGTGGACTACTATTCCATCATGTAGTGTTTACGCTATATTGCGATGCATTGATTGCGGTTTTAATATGTAACCGCTTATGGCTGGAATATACATTTTGTACAACTATGTTTAGTTGTTTGCATTGTTCCGAGTGTCCTTGAAAAAGAGAACAACTATGGTTACAGTAAAACTTAACCGTATATAGAAATATAGTATGCATTTAGTCATGGATTACTGTGCATTATAAATCGTCTTGGATACGTTGACATGCTTTTAAATGAGCTTCATACGCGTCATAGATTACTGTATATAAAAGTCATTTCTGACTAAACACACTACTAGTCAGAAGATATCTAAGACTTTTGTAATTGTCATTTCTTTGGGAACTTTGAATAATAGCTTAGGTACAAAAGAACACCACCAGACTGGGCGATTGAATGGTGATACTAGGAAATACTATTACCATTATAAAATATGGAAACAGTACTTATCAAATAGGTCTCTTGGGTTATCTGCTTTTTCCTATAGAGATCGTGATTGAAAATAAGACCATGTTAAAATTAGTGTGAATAAATGATTTCCTTGATCAGTGCTTGCTATAAGAATTAGACATGATATTAAATTAAAAATGGAAATTGTTGAAGCTATACAATGATGGACTTAGACAGGAATGAAGTTTGTGTTTTTTATGTATATATAAAAACATAATAGATTTTTTTACATCTGATATATTTGCAATTTTAGAAACTGTACACTGCATAGAAGCTTTGGAACGAGGGAATTCTCAAAAACCTGAATTGTAAAAATAATACATGAAACTACGTTCTGTTTTACTGTGAAGGTATGATGTTCACTATATATTTTTTGTTAATAATTAGATGATGTCCTAATGTAATGTGTGTTTTTCAAGAAAAAGTGCTCATTGGGATATAGTCTTTTTATACAAAACTTGTTTTGAAATACATAAATATCTTAGACAAGTCTATATATAATCACTAAACTAGAATAAATAACGAACAAATCACTTTTATAATATAGACCCTCTTGTTTAAAAAACATACGCTCAAAGAAACGTGTTTTTTCATTTTAATGTACTGTATTTTTCTATATGTTGAAACACAAAAAAAGTCTAAAATCATGTTTTTTAAAACACTGTATTTGTATTGTATTTTTAATAGCCCTGAAGAAGTCTCGTTATGAGACGAAACGCATTGGCTATGGCTAGGATCTCTTAATCTCTGGAAAATAAAGAAAACATTTTAAAGAATAATAAAGAAGAACTACTTCAAGAATCACATATTCTGGATGATTTATTTATGTGCAAAGTCTTTGTGAATTATGATATGAAACATAGATCCTATATAGTGCTGAACCTTTGTGCATTAAATTTTAATGTAGGACTTGTTCCTAAATAAGGAGTATAGAGGGGAGTACTCCTTGGTTCTTTGCGCTATTTTGTAGACTCCAGACACTGGTCATTTGCTGGGTGCGGATTCCAACAGCCTCTACCCTCTTTCTTTTGTGTTGCTACTTACTTGTATTATATATCTGGATGCAATGACAGAAGCAGCAAAATACCAGTCGGCCGGCACACTGTGCTAAGCACAGATGTTTCGCTTACGTGTTTTAAGCCACACTCATAATTACATTGGCCATGCCCCTTTGAGAAACCCCCCCCCCCAGTTTTTTCATCTCACTTAAAGCCCTGCCCATGCCTCATCTGATCTGCCAGCAAATCTCACTATTCTGCTTATACACAATGATCAGTCAAAGATCCCCATGGTCTACCCTTACTTTTTTTTCAGTTCTAACCCCATTTTAATCAACAGATAACCATCACTGATCCACCTTGCACCCCACATACCAGCTATGACCTTTATATTTCCTACTATTTTCACAGTTGTTTAGACCCAGCTCCTGTGATTTGCCCATACGACCCTTCTGACATTCCCAAAACTCCCTTTCATTGTGAATACTCGCCCCAAAAACCTGTTCCACCTTTGTAAGGTGTCTCAGTGAACTAATGCATCAACTCCAACCCTGTCTTTGAGACCCAGTGATTACAAATTCAAATCCTTGCGGTTCCACTCATCATTCCGATGTCAATAAAATGAGGGCCATTGAGTTGGGTAATAAGAAAACTTGTTATTCACCCAAGACCTCAAGAAGTGAATTTCCGCTTCAAGAATATATGTATTATGCTAATCTCCTTGTTTTACCTGTCTGATTTGCACATCCCCTTTTCCCCCTGAGATTACCCATAATATGCATACAAAGACGCTCATCTGCTTTGATCTGCCCGTCTACTACTAGCTGAACACTCTATCCTCCCATTTGCGCATAACCCCCACTGATCTTCCTGGTTCCCCATTGATCTTCTACACCACCACTGATTACCCATACCTACTACTGTAGTATGCCTGAAACCACTTCCTTTGAGCTTCCCACACTGCATCATATGCCATGAAGCGGTCCTCACTACCCTAATGAACATTCAACCGCTAGAGGAGTTACTACGCATCCGATTTTTCTTGAGTGCACTTTAGACTTGAACTAAGAGCCCCTGTTGGGCTTTCCACATACACCTTGTTGAACTTTTTAAACACTGACTCTAATTGTGTGGCATGATTGCACCATGACCAGACAATCACTGCAATGTACAGCCAACTGGCATAATAGTTATCAATGGGAGGGAAGGGAGCGGCACAGGAAAACAGACCACTTGCTGTATGAAAAAGGCCGCTTTATTGAAAGAGGTGCACATCACAAATTTTCCTGGCAAACCACCTTACAAAACTAAAACCTTGCTGGACATCCAGTGAACCATCCCCTTGACCCACAACCACCCCTGGTGTCCCTCTGAACTTACCCACCCTGCAGCTAATTCATTTAACTGTATTGCATTTCAACATTTCCAACTCTCTATTCCCCCTGCATCGTATGTGTGAACCTGTAAGTAATCAAATGTCCTAAACTGAACCTTGAACTACCTGCCTACCCTTCTCCTGGCTTGGACATGGTTCCCCATCTGTCAATGCCAACCAACTTCTGTCAACTCCTGGCAAACTTTTAATGCTCACGCCACCCAGAATAAGGGGGTTGGGAACCTTCCCACCTTCTCTGGCCCCCTGCCTCTTTCCTGTGTGGTAGCTGATCCATTTGCTTAACACTTAATATTCAAAGCCTTAGTCAACACTTCTCTAATCTTCAGCAAGTATAAGTCCATGCACATCCAAGACAGATGTATCCTATCTACCCTGATGAACTCTGTGGTCTCGAATTTAATGACCGAATTGCAAATCTGACCAAAACTGAGCTCCCTACAAAAACGGGACAGCTCCCTATCCAATTTCCTCCGAGCCCTATCTATAGCATTTTTTCATAAACATGGTGATCCACCCACAGGTAGGTACAATATGTCAGAAACTCCCGCAGAAAATATGTATCCCACAGTCGTGGAGAATACACATCAGTTGTTTAAATACCCCTCACACACCAAAAGGGCCCTTGGTGTCATGCTTCATCATAGGGGTCTTCCCGCCCCTCTACGGGACGGGGCGTGCTACGACCTACGTCTGCGTGGGAGCACTGTTATTAATGAGACGACTATGTGTGATGCGAGGGTGTGAGAGGAAGGGTCAGGAGTGGATGTAAAAGTGAATTAAAAAATACCTGGCTCTTTGGTCTAAAGAAGTTTATTATACCGTTTGAGCTGGTATTAGTAAAAAGGTGAGGGGGAGGAGGAAGGATGCCTCAATGAGCTGTGCCTCCTAAGTGTGTCGACATGTTTCGAAGCTTCCCCGTGCTTCTTCTTCAGGACCTTAAGGATCCCTTCCTAAAACTCACTGTGATGTGTAAAAAGAAAACAAATGAAAAAGGAAGTAAATAACCTCCTAAGGTAAGCAATGCCTAAATAGGTCTTATATGGTCCATTAACCTAGAAAAAACAAACACAAAAGGGGAGATAAAAGCCATATTTCACGTAGCTAGATGATCAATCCATCGTGAGCAAATAGTGATCTGAAAAATACGTGATATAATAATCTCCTCTTAACGCTATCCATAACGTTATCACGTGGTCTGTGGTGAAGATAATGGGTGACAAATAGACATAAACATTAGACAGAACATACATGTAACATAAAGCACAAACTCTATTCAGAAAGGAACGAAGTTCCTATGATCCTAAATTCCCAAATCAATAGTTATCCATAACAGTGGGAACATGTAAAAAAAAACAACATACTTGCTGTAAAGAGAGTAAATAACCTCATGAGCTCGTGGACCGAGTGGTGGAAGTGCCAAATCGGCTATCTATATGGTGGAAAAAAAGAAGAAAGTATATTCCCAATGGGACACAAGAATTACGATGAAATGGTCCGAGGTAGGCAATCCCTACAGGTACCGGCTATGCCGTACTTACAACTCCCTGGAACAATGTCCTGCCAAGTAAACCACCTCGGTCGGCTTCGTCGATGATACTGAGCGGGTGGGAGGGGATTTAAATACAGGCTTCAATCAAGGTAAGCGCGCGAAAGCCGGTGTTTACACCGTTGCGCGTTGACCCACTACCTCTGCCTACAAAGACCCGGAACCGGAAGTAAGCCGGACGGGTCAAAGGGTGCGTGAAACGGGACACACATAATGTTCTTATATACCAGAGCCATAATTCTAAGGTGCCTGATGAATACAACTGCGGACAATAGTCAACAGACTAAGAATATACAGAAAGTGGCATTTACATAAACGAACTCCGCTTCGGTGAAAAAGTGTATCGCCGAAGGAAAATAGATTTACATATACCCATGTTAAAATCAACTGGATCTAGGCATAGTCTGAAGCCAATAGGTCAAAAAATACACTCTCAAGGGGGTTAGGAGGAATAACACCACCCGCTGTAGCCGGTGGCCACGAACATCAACCTTGGTTACAGAGAACCAGGTATGGGCACAATGATACCTAAAATTAAATAATGACACATAAAACACGGGAGACGACCATGAGAAGGGCAATCTCTCTGAGACAGGCGAGTAAGAAAGCTGCACAGATCAGGAAATCATCACTGTTACGTTAAGAGTTGGTAGCTGAAAATCACAAATGGAATTGATTCCATGGTATTTCGTCATTTAGTCCACAGACGTGGGTCCCAAGACGGAAAACCCAACGCTGTTCTTTTTCAAGGAGGCCATGTTCTCCGTCCAGTTGCTCGATCACTGTCCACTGCAAATCATCAATACCATGTCTACTAGATATGTAGTGGCTGGACATCTTAGTAGTACTCCTCCCACACCTGACATTACTTCGATGTTCACCGACACGTATCTTGATTGGTCTAGTGGTCATCCCCACGTATTCAAGACCACACGGGCAGGTGATTAGATAGACCACATTTTTGCTATTACAATTAGTAAAGCTTCTCTGGTCCCACTCATCACCATTCCGGAATTTGATGTGTTTGCTTCTTTTCGTGAGGTAGCATGTACTACAGTTACCACATGGGTGATGTCCCTGTATTGGTGGTAGTAGACCTTCAATTATAGGCCGGGGTGTGTTCCTGGGTCTGGTATGGACAAGCATGTCTCTGAGGTTTCTACCTCTTTTGTGTGCAAACATAGGTTTAGTGATATTCAGACCGCAACTATTGAGAAGTCGCCAATGTTTGTTCACTATCTTCGTGATTTTGTTGGAATGCGTGTTATAAGTGGTTACACAGATAGGTCTCTCTTCAGCCTGAGTGACCACTTTGTCTTCCAATAGGGCTTCTCTGTTGTTATTCCTTGCTCTCTTAAGGAAGTTGTAAGGGAGTTGTAAGTACGGCATAGCCGGTACCTGTAGGGATTGCCTACCTCGGACCATTTCATCGTAATTCTTGTGTCCCATTGGGAATATACTTTCTTCTTTTTTTCCACCATATAGATAGCCGATTTGGCACTTCCACCACTCGGTCCACGAGCTCATGAGGTTATTTACTCTCTTTACAGCAAGTATGTTGTTTTTTTTTACATGTTCCCACTGTTATGGATAACTATTGATTTGGGAATTTAGGATCATAGGAACTTCGTTCCTTTCTGAATAGAGTTTGTGCTTTATGTTACATGTATGTTCTGTCTAATGTTTATGTCTATTTGTCACCCATTATCTTCACCACAGACCACGTGATAACGTTATGGATAGCGTTAAGAGGAGATTATTATATCACGTATTTTTCAGATCACTATTTGCTCACGATGGATTGATCATCTAGCTACGTGAAATATGGCTTTTATCTCCCCTTTTGTGTTTGTTTTTTCTAGGTTAATGGACCATATAAGACCTATTTAGGCATTACTTACCTTAGGAGTTTATTTACTTCCGTTTTCATTTGTTTTCTTTTTACACATCACAGTGAGTTTTAGTAAGGGATCCTTAAGGTCCTGAAGAAGAAGCACGGGGAAGCTTCGAAACATGTCGACACACTTAGGAGGCACAGCTCATTGAGGCATCCTTCCTCCTCCCCCTCACCTTTTTACTAATACCAGCTCAAACGGTATAATAAACTTCTTTAGACCAAAGAGCCAGGTATTTTTTAATTCACTTTTCCATATACTACTGACCCTTCCTCTCACACCCTCGCATCACACATAGTCGTCTCATTAATAACAGTGCTCACACGGAGACGTAGGTCGTAGCACGCCCGTCCCGTAGAGGGGGGGGAAGACCCCTATGATGAAGCATGACACCAAGGGCCCTTTTGGTGTGTGAGGGGTATTTAAACAACTGATGTGTATTCTCCACGACTGTGGGATACATATTTTCTGCGGGAGTTTCTGACATATTGTACCTACTTGTGGGTGGATCACCATGTTTATGAACGTATGACTGGGAGGAAGTTTCCACCTCCACCACTCGTGCGAGTGGTACCTCTCTGCTCCCCACTTTGTTCCTCTTCGTATTATAGACAGCGTGCAGCTGTGGGAGTTTCTTTTCCCTTCTATTTCCAGTATTTCTGGCACCAGTACTTTATTTTCCCTTTACCAGAGGCTATTTACCTCTGAGACCCAAACAGACTTTCCTTCATACATGTTTCACTGACATTAGGCACACACTCTTTCAAATCAGTCACACTGTCTTTATTCAGTCACACTATTATCTCATTTCACAAGTTATTGAAATGGCAGACAACATGGGATTGACCTTCGCAGAAGACAAAGTGGAGAGGATTTTGGCTGCGATCAACCCTTTTGAAGGGTTAAGTAATACCGACCCTGGTCCAAACAATGCGGATTGGGATGAACTAGCAAATCTGAGGAGAAACCAGATAAGAACTGCTCTTCATGGGTTATTGATGACTGAGTATCTACGGGCCAATGCGGCCCCCCAGGGCCTAATAGTCCGTAACGAACCCTATATTTTTCAACAGGATAAGACTTTCAAACGTGACTGGTCATTGATATCGTGGCATTGCACTCGGGACTGGTTAGTCCTGATTATAAAAACAGCCACCAGACTTACACAAGAATTAAAGATCGATATTCAGAACTTAGAAGTACGTCTAAAGGCCTATATATCCCCGAGTGTTCTCAAGAAACGCCTGGAGGAACTCAACCAGGAAATAACTGAGTTCGAAATGACATTAAAACAAAGCAAATATAACAAACTTAAGAAGGACACGGCACGATTCAGTCACGAACGAGTGTACCCCTATACACGAGACGACTATGTCCCCAAAAATCAAGATCAGAACTATGATGGAGACTCCTCCGATACTGGCTCGGATAACTCGAATTCTAGCAGAGGTAGTGGTAAACGGTACAACAGAGGGAGGGACAATCACAATCAGCGTCCTTTCTACCCAAGAGGTGGCAGATGGAATGGCTACCAAGGACCTCCCGCGTATCCCCCATATGCATATGGTCCACCCATGATGGGGGGACCTTTTCCACAGTGGATACCACCTCCACAAGAATTTGATTACAACTACCAAACCCCACCACCTTTTTTAGGGGCGCGCCAGGGACCACGAAGGGGTCGGAACAGAGGTGGATACAACGTCCATTGGTCCACACCAGAGACCGAGACCCCCCGAGTGTCAACCAGGAGCATGACCAACAACATGCTCCCCCAGCCATCAACGAGCCGGAAGTAAACCTAGTGGTAAATCTTACCGACTTGACCCGTACAACGATACTGACCAAAGTCCTTGAGATAGGACTAGGCTTTGTACCCACAAACCGGTTTGACAAATTTAAGATTCTTACAGAAATTACTGAGTTCATTCGCAAACTGAAATTGAAAGTGTTCTTCAGTAACCAACCCACCACTGAGGTGAATAGAAAGGACACAGGACTTCGCAATAAATCTACCTTTGTACCCCCTGATTCCACACTTCCTGTGGAAATCCTTGTTTTTGAGAAAGCCGTGATGGGGGAAATACAGGATATCTCAACAGTGAACGACAACACCTTTCAGAAAACGTCAAGGGAGGAAAAGGAGGCCATACGCCAATTATCAATGAACCAGGATATCACAATCAAACCCGCAGACAAGGGGGGAGCGATTGTGTTACAAACCACAGACAATTATGATAACGAATGTAGGAAACTCCTAAATGATCGTAGGAACTATGGTATCCTACAGGAAGACCCTACTGAATCAATCAGGATCAGAATTGTCACTATGGTGGAAGAAGCGCTAGCTAATGATTGGATCTCTAAGAAAGAGGCTTAATTTCTGGTCAATAAAAGCCCTAGGGTCCCCTATTTTTATACTATACCTAAGATCCATAAAAACCTTGGGTCCCCCCTGGTAGACCCATTGTTTCCGGGGTCAATTCCATCTTGGAACCACTGTCTAGGTTCGCGGATGCCATTCTTCGCCCCTTGGTTCAAGCCACCAGCACCTATTTTCGAGACACCAAGAATGTCTTGCAAGTGCTGCAGGATATTGATTTTGACCCTACCAAGAATCTCCTCATGGGACTTGATGTTGAGAGTCTTTATACCAGCCTCCCGCATGACGAAACGCTGCTCATTATAGAGGAAGTATTGTTTTCCGCACCTTGGGAATATCAGACACCTCGCAATTTAGTGATGGAATGTGTATCTTTGGCACTTACCCGAAACTTATTCATGTATGCAAAAGACATATATGAACAAAGACACGGTACCAGCATGGGGAGCACCTTCGCTCCGAGCCTGGCAGGCCTCTATGTACACCACCTAGAGGCCAACAGAATCTTGCACACCACGAACCCCTTCCTCACACACATCAAAGTCTGGAAAAGATACATTGATGATGTTCTGGTCATATGGGAAGGTGATGCTGACTCAACTGAAGCCTTTATGCTATGGCTTAACCAACAAAACGCATTTCTTAAATTCACACATACAGTATCAGGTGACAATTTGGTTTTTCTGGATCTTAATATCTATCCAGACCAGGGCAGACTGAAAACCACCACACATTTCAAAGCTACGGCTAAAAACTGCTTACTCCTGTTCGATAGCTTCCACCCCCGCCACTTGAGGGAGAACCTACCGTATGGACAATTCCTCCGTCTACGGAGAAATTGTACTGAAACTAATGAGTTCAAGAAACAAGCATCTGAACTACGCCAAAAACTGATTAGACGGAACTACCCCGATAGAGTCATCGACAAAGCCCTTAAGAGAGCATGGAATAACAACAGAGAAGCCCTATTGGAAGACGTGGTCACTCAGGCTGAAGAGAGACCTATCTGTGTAACCACTTATAACACACATTCCAACAAAATCACGAAGATAGTGAACAAACATTGGCGACTTCTCAATAGTTGCGGTCTGAATATCACTAAACCAATGTTTGCACACAAAAGAGGTAGAAACCTCAGAGACATGCTTGTCCATACCAGACCCAGGAACACACCCCGGCCTATAATTGAAGGTCTACTACCACCAATACAGGGACATCACCCATGTGGTAACTGTAGCACATGCTACTTCACGAAAAGAAGCAAACACATCAAATTCCGGAATGGTGATGAGTGGGATCAGAGAAGCTTTACTAATTGTAATAGCAAAAATGTGGTCTATCTAATCACGTGCCCGTGTGGTCTTGAATACGTGGGGATGACCACTAGACCAATCAAGATACGTGTCGGTGAACATCGAAGTAATGTCAGGTGTGGGAGGAGCACTACTAAGATGTCCAGCCACTACATATCTAGTAGACATGGTATTGATGATTTGCAGTGGACAGTGATCGAGCAACTGGACGGAGAACATGGCCTCCTTGAAAAAGAACAGCGTTGGGTTTTCCGTCTTGGGACCCACATCTGTGGACTAAATGACGAAATACCATGGAATCAATTCCATTTGTGATTTTCAGCTACCAACTCTTAACGTAACAGTGATGATGTCCTGATCTGTGCAGCTTTCTTACTCGCCTGTCTCAGAGAGATTGCCCTTCTCATGGTCGTCTCCCGTGTTTTATGTGTCATTATTTAATTTTAGGTATCATTGTGCCCATACCTGGTTCTCTGTAACCAAGGTTGATGTTCGTGGCCACCGGCTACAGCGGGTGGTGTTATTCCTCCTAACCCCCTTGAGAGTGTAGTTTTTGACCTATTGGCTTCAGACTATGCCTAGATCCAGTTGATTTTAACATGGGTATATGTAAATCTATTTTCCTTCGGCGATACACTTTTTCACCGAAGCGGAGTTCGTTTATGTAAATGTCACTTTCTGTATATTCTTAGTCTGTTGACTATTGTCCGCAGTTGTATTCATCAGGCACCTTAGAATTATGGCTCTGGTATATAAGAACATTATGTGTGTCCCGTTTCACGCACCCTTTGACCCGGCCGGCTTACTTCCCGTTCCGGGTAATTGTAGGCAGAGGTAGCGGGTCAACGTGCAATGGTGTAAACACCGGCTTTCGCGCGCTTACCTTGATTGAAGCCTGTATTTAAATCCCCTCCCACCCGCTCAGTATCATCGACGGAGCCGACCGGGGTGGTTTACTTGGCAGGACATTGTTCCAGGGAGTTGTAAGTACGGCATAGCCGGTACCTGTAGGGATTGCCTACCTCGGACCATTTCATCGTAATTCTTGTGTCCCTTTGGGAATATACTTTCTTCTTTTTTTCCACCATATAGATAGCCGATTTGGCACTTTCAACACTCGGTCCACGAGCTCATGAGGTTATTTACTCTCTTTACAGCAAGTATGTTTTTTTTTTGACATGTTCCCACTGTTATGGATAACTATTGATTTGGGAATTTAGGATCATAGGAACTTCGTTCCTTTCTGAATAGAGTTTGTGCTTTATGTTACATGTATGTTCTGTCTAATGTTTATGTCTATTTGTCACCCATTATCTTCACCACAGACCACGTGATAACGTTATGGATAGCGTTAAGAGGAGATTATTATATCACTTCTTTTTCAGATCACTATTTGCTCACGATGGATTGATCATCTAGCTACGTGAAATATGGCTTTTATCTCCCCTTTTGTGTTTGTTTTTTCTAGGTTAATGGACCATATAAGACCCATTTAGGCATTACTTACCTTAGGAGGTTATATACTTCGTTTTTCATTTGTTTTCTTTTTACACATCACAGTGAGTTTTAGGAAGGGATCCTTAAGGTCCTGAAGAAGAAGCACGGGGAAGCTTCGAAACATGTCGACACACTTAGGAGGCACAGCTCATTGAGGCATCCTTCCTCCTCCCCCTCACCTTTTTACTAATACCAGCTCAAACGGTATAATAAACTTCTTTAGACCAAAGAGCCAGGTATTTTTTAATTCACTTTTCCATCCACTCCTGACCCTTCCTCTCACACCCTCGCATCACACATAGTCGTCTCATTAATAACAGTGCTCCCACGCAGATGTAGGTCGTAGCACGCCCCGTCCCGTAGAGGGGCGGGAAGACCCCTATGATGAAGCATGACACCAAGGGCCCTTTTGGTGTGTGAGGGGTATTTAAACAACTGATGTGTATTCTCCACGACTGTGGGATACATATTTTCTGTGGGAATTTCTGACATATTGTACCTACCTGTGGGTGGATCACCATGTTTATGAACGTATGACTGGGAGGAAGTATCCACCTCCACCACTCGTGCGAGTGGTACCTCTCTACTCCCCACTTTGTTCCTCTTCGCCCTATCTATAGCAGCCAGCTTGCATGCTCCTCTACAAGACTGTACAAGAGGCAGGTAGACCCACACCAGAAGGATGTGGTCTGAAAAAGCGATATTCACTCATGCATGCTTCACCAGCCGGTTGGAGACGAGTCAAATAATGATTTAAAACACCACCCACAAGCAATCGTTATGATATGGAAAGACGTGACCTATTCAGTCTGCTTCTGCTTTGCTAATGGTGGAGCATGCATGAGTGAACATCGCTTTTTCAGATCACAACCTCCTGGTGTAGGTCTACCTGCCTCATAGGATCCCTGGCATTTACTCCGTCGAAATTGGAATCTTTTCGGATCCTAAACCACTTACTTCTTAGGATCCCTGGCATTTACTCCTTGCGGCTGTCAACAATTGGTTTTCCTACCCCCCAGTCCTGATGAAGACCCGTTTCTGACGCATAATAAGCTGCGCTTCCGCCCAGGGTCGAAACGTCGACGTTGCAGTCACATTAGTCCATGCAGCTTCCCTGACCTCAATATAAAGTCACATTAGGGTCGTGTATTCATGCATTGAGGAATGGACAGTACAACATAACAGTTATTTGCCTTATGTGTCACCTATTTGTTTAGTATATGTATAGCACTTTTTTCACTTATCACCACAAGTCACTTTTCCTGCACTTCAATTACTTTATTGCCGTGTATTGTATTGTTTTATTGACAGCCACATTCATTAATATGTGTACATAATACCCATACAATACAATCGTCATTTGTTGACCAAAAATATTTTGTCTTTGTGGTGTGTTCCGCGTAGTTCCATTTGGTCCTTGAAAAGTGTTGTTGAACCAGTAGCTTTCATAAAGTTTGTAATGTTTGCTACTTAAAATTGAATGTTCAAGGTATATTAATAACATTGAACAAAGAAATTGTCGCTCCTTCAGCTGCAGCATGGCCCTGCGCACTTATCCCGTCCACGTTAGCCTCCGCCTCCCGCCACTTCCCCGGCAGGGAACAGGCCAAAACTGTGGCAGCCATGCCTGCCAATGCCCATTGAGTTGGGTGGGCCTCGGCGACAGCAGCCTCCTCTCCTACCACAAGGTCCAACCTCCCGGTCTCCCGTAGAAGCTGCATTGCCTCTGCCTCATGAGCGTCGCTGGACACAATTAAGCAAAGTAAGACACTTAAGCTTAGCGCTCAATAAAGGGCAAAGCAATAACTACTCCTAATGAAAAGAGACACATATTGTTCCCTGCCACCAGTCATCAGTCACCTTAACCTAAAATGGTGGCAGGGAGCCCAAATTATCCCCTTTAATATACCTTGGTCTATATGGCAGTCACAGGACTACACCACCCTCCCAATCTGCCTGGGAGACAGACTTCCCAATGATCAGCTGCCCCCAAATCCCCTTAGCTGGCTCATCATATTTTTTAATCATTTTGCACAATCTGAAGAGACTTGATCAAACATGTTTTTAAAAGCTCCCTTGTGACTGTGCACCGGATTTTGGCTAAACATTTTTTTTTATCCCTTTCTCGTTTTTATGCACATTAATTTTTACCATGTAAGGTTTTAATTAACCGTACCATATTAATAAAACTCATTCGTTCATTTATATGCCATGATAAGCTTCAACCACCTTCGAGTTTGCCCCTGCTACAGGCTGATCCGTCTCTATTGCCCATGATTTCTCGACCCCCATCAACATACTCCAAAAGGTTATAAAACCTGTAATTCTATCTGTCCCATTTTATCAGCTCATAAATACAGTTTTTCATTCAACCACACCAGCCTGTTCGATCGAGCGCCGCCTGAGGGTCGAAAGGGGAATATTTCACATCACTGAATTCCCTCATCATACACCCGAATATATCTGGGCCACATTTAAATGGCAGACTAGCAAATACCAATGCAAGTGTGACTTATTAAACCAAATAAATTCTGAAAACAAACCATTAATTGCTAGCGATTGTGCGCATATCACAGGACTCTGAAATAATATATCATACATGCTCCTAGCCGGCCTTAGCTGAAGCTGCAGGCTTTGAGTTCTGTTAGAGGAAGGTGCCCCCAGGGAGTTGGTGGTTTCATTCCATTGAAATCAATAAAATACCCTGGTGTCTTCATTGCCCAGACCTGCTTCCCCACTCCCTTGTTCGCTCCGGTATGCCCTGCCCACGCTCTCCACCTGCAGGCGACGAGCCTCGTGAGACTGTTTATTCACTCTGTGTAAATATTTCTTGCGTCTGCTTACTGTCAGGAGGACTCAGCAGAATGACGTCTGTTAAAGATAATTCACTGTCTTCCTCCTGCCCCTCCCTCCCGCCTCCTCCGCGACAGTTTCCTCCTTTCTCACTGAACAGCGCATAGCTGCTGGGCCCCAGCGCCTCCACCCACACTGCGCGAGAATGCAAAAGGCTCAAGAGCGTTTCCACCCACTGCGGAGGCGGCGGCACATTGTACAAGAGCCGGCTTGCCCTGCCACTCCAAGGAGGCTGCCCAGTGTGCTTTATTTATGTATTTGTGGTTTTCTACAGGCGCACGAAGCAGAATGGAGATGAATATTATTTTGAACCCAGCAGATACATATCCAAGAGATAATGATTGATGGAATTTATTATATGATTACTTAAAATCATTACAAAACACATGAATATATAAACTCATAAAAAGCAGTTCAAAGATTAATAAAAACATTCTAAAAGAACACGACCCGCACAAGGGCAATAAATGTCAACAGGGAGGGGTCCAGGGGCGGCTCCTCCACAATGGCGGAGGAGCGTTGCCCCACTGCTTTCTCGCACTGCAAGAATCAGAAACATAAAATGGTAATAACTACCATTTTGTGTTTCTTCATCTCGCACTGCGAAAAAGCAGAACAGAAGGGTTTGGTTGGGGGTGGGCGGGGCTGCTCTGTGAGCTGGAGAGGAGTGGTGTGCCCACTCCTGAGGGCGCAATGACTGTTTGCTTGGCCCTCTGGGGCCACCCAAACCAGTCATGCGCACTCTGCCCTTTCTCCATGCAGGCTGCAATGCAGCCTACATGGAGAAAATGGCCTCCTCATAAGCCCCTGGATGGGTGGCGTACCCACCAATCACAACGCTGCCATTGCAGCATTGTGATTGGATTAGGGGAGTGAGGTTGCCTGCTTCCTGTTCCTGTAGGAGGCAGGAGAGCATGAGCAGGCAGCGAGCAGGACTGGCGCTGAGAAAACGTGGGACCCGGTCTGCGGACAGGTACGTTTTTTCTTTATTAATATACTAACCCTGCTCCCCGCGCGACCCCCACAACCCGCATGCGATTAATACCAGCCGCTAGTGGAGGAGTCTCCAGTCTACGGTCATTACACTCGACTATCGGTCATTTGGTCCTAACGATTTTTTATCTTCCGTTAAGAGTGTTTGTCCTCGATTAAGAGCGTCTTCTTAAGTTGCAACACTCATGCCAACTCCTGTTGGCACAGGTGTCACAATTAGGAGTGGATTGGAGTTTCAGACCCCTCAAAGTTTTCCCCAGATACATTTCGTCAGGTCAGAATCTCCATTTTTTTGCCCTTACAATGGAGAAAAAGTGTAATAGGTGCTATTAATCGCATTAAAGGGGTGTGATAAATAGAACATAGCCTCCAATGCACTTTTAATCGAGGCTTAAGGCCCTCCTTATAAGTAAATGGCTAAATTCAGATCCCTGCGTAAACATGAATTTTCACAGGGAAAGGAATCATGTGTTCCGTGATATTTATCACACACTTGCAGTTTTTCTCTCAGGTTTTGGCAGGTAATATGTGCCGAAATGTATTGGGGGGAAACCCCAAAAAAGGCAGATGTTCGAATTTTGATATGCGTGAAATACAGAGTATCTAGTGACAGTCGCCACTAGTTAGTTATAGTTAGGTCTCCTTTTCCATTGGCGGAATGTTTTTTGATTTGCTAATAACTTTGGCCCCATTTGATGAATCTTCACAAAACTTACCCAAAACAAAGTTCATCCACCCCAGCGCCTCCCTGGAAAGTTTCAAGGTGATCCGTCAAGCAGGGTTTGAGAAAAAAGGAGGATCCCAAAATGTAGAATCCCCATGTATTTTCCATAGACTCTTTAAGACAGGTTATAGCAAAAACTGTTGAACACGATTACAGCAAATTCAGCTGGAAGCTAGATAAAAGGTCCGCAGACTGTGCTTTTTTTGATTTGGACTAAATCCGTTCAGTAGTTTTTGAGATATTAAGGGCAAAAAATAATTGTAGATTTTGTCAGTTGGGCTCACAAGAGTCTCAGAGATTCGCAGGGGCGACAATTAAAAAATAGATTGATCTGATTGGCGCTGGGAGCTTTCTTTCCCTTGGGCCATCTCAATCATGTGGAAGTCAGACTTCCGCAAGAGCGAGCGCTCTGATTGGCTGCCAGCAACATGAGAAAAATGTTGCTGCCAGCCATTACAGGACTCGAGAACTTAGTCCCTGTCCTGAAGTTGTGTAGAAAAAAAAAAAAAAGGTATATGGGGGCAGGGTAGGTATACAAAGAGGGACCCAACCTCCGAGGCCAAAAAAAGAAAAAGAAAAATGGCAAAAACATGTGTCATCCCACGAGACTCGTGCAGGAGCGAGAAAAAAAAATGGCGGCTGGGCTGCATTTATTCATTATAAGCCTACACCCTGGGCCAAAAACAGTTTTTCTGGGGAGGGTCGGTGCGCAGCCGACATTCATTTTTATAGGGAGGGAGGCCACATGGCACCCCATCCCTGAGCCTCTAAAGGCCTTGGGAAGCCCACCCCTGGGGCAGCAAATGCAGAAAATTTCAAGTGGGCCGCGCAGCCCTCCTCCCGAGCCTGAAAAGCCCACTGGGCGTCCACCCCCGGGGCTGATTCCTTTAAGGGAGGGGGGCCATGTAATATCCCTGCCTGAACCATTATTGGTCCCTGGGAGCCTACCCCAGGACATAACGGTTTCGCTGCCCACAGCAGTACAGGCAGTGAAACCTGTGTTTGCTCTCCCTTGGTGGTAGCATTTTGAAATCCCTGCCAAGGAAGTGCAAACACCAAGTCCACTCCCAGCTGGCAGGATCTTCAAAAATACTCCTGCCCTCTGGGAGCAGACTTCTGTTCAGACATCTGTTTCCCTGCCGCAGTGATGCCACAGTGATGCAGGCAAGGAAACAGATCTAAATATTGCTCTTGCCTGCAGGGAGCAGCATTATTAGCTGCTCACTGCAGCCTGGAGCAATGTCAGCTTTCGCTGGATGCAGGAAGCTGGTTGAGGCTGTAGGGTCCTGGAGGCTCCCTCTGGGGCCCTCAACAAAAGTGTGGTGGGTGCCCTGGGTGGGCCTAGGACACCCACCTTTGGAATGGGGAGGTGGACACCTGTCCCCATCAATATAGTGCCAAGCCCTATGAGGTGTGGTCCCTGGGGCCGAAATTTGACCAGGGATGGGGGCCCTTGCATACCTCCTTCAATATAGTACCCGGCCACGGGGGTTGGGGTGCCCGGGGCCGAAATCGGCCCGGGAGAAAGAGGACTGCATGTGTCCCCCTTCCTGTTGAATATACTGATAGGTACCAGGGTAGAAACCGGCACAGGGAGAGAATCTGTGTGTCCCCTCACCTTTAAATATACTTATGGGCTTTGGGGAATAGGGTTCCAAGGCCAAAATTCGCCCAGGGAGGAGAGCTGTGTGCCTCCATGCACATAAAATATTGCGTAGGCCACGGGCATTTGGTCCCTGGGGTTGAAATCAGTCTGTGGAGGAGGGGGCTGCCCCCCCAGACAAGCATGCCTGACCCGGGGCATGGGGTCCCCGCGGCCAAAATTGGCTTGGGGAGGGGAACCGCATGCCCCCTCCCCCAAACAAGCATGCCAGGCCTCTGGGGATGGGGATGGAAGTGTAGCCCTGGTGGATGGGGTCCCAGGGTCTAACAAGGTTTAGAGAGGGGGGGCCACACAGTCCCATCCCCTTTATGTAAATACTTGGCTCGAGGGGATAGGGTCCTCAGGGCCGGTAATGACTCAGGGAGGGGGACTGCACGGCCCCCTCTCCTTTAATTAAAGAAGACAAATGCCCCTGGGGGAATGGGGTCCCCAGGGCCAGGCCCTATGGCTAACCCTCCACTGTGCATGGCCAGTGTGGGGGGTGGCTGCATGTTGGGGGGGTCCGCTGTGTGCGGGAGGTTGGCTGCAGGGCCTGGTCGCAGGTGTGCACAGCAGGGATTTACGCATCATAATTAAATATTACTTAGAAGAACCCTAGAAATTATCTGAAAATAACAAAGGTTAAAGTAAAATTATAGTTAGGGAAGTTTGTTGGTAACAACATCAACATTTTGAACTAAAAAAAACACAGAAATTCACCAGTTGTAGTTAGCAGTGCTAATTATACTTATAGTTAGAAGTGCTGACTATAACTTGCACCACCACAATGCACTGCTTATGACCTCACAGGTCAATGATGTCCTTTAAGATGTCATTAGTGATATCATAAATGATGTCATAGAACATGCCATGTTATGAAGAATACAAAAGAAGAGAGTTAACAAGTTCACTCCTGTGTATTCATGTTCCATAATTATTGCATGATTTATAGAGGTTGTGACGTGCAGCCCGAATCGCAATCAGCCCTCAACCACGTGCATTAGTAAACATACGGAAACCGAAGTGGAATTCCACTCCAGATCGGACGCACTGCTTAATTCAAGTAGCATGACAAAGTTATGCAAAATTCATCCAAATTTCATCCGTTTTATTAGAAATATTCCAAAAATTAATTACCATTCATCGTGTTACGTGTTGAGCACTTCTGTTTAACAAAGCTTCGAAACTAAAGATATGCCTCCAGGCCTTTTTCTGTCGCGTGCCATATACATAAATTCATCCATAGTGATTATTCTTGGGTTCAATTCCCCGCCTCGGCGGGTCTTGGGCTAAAAATTCCACAGACTCGATAATTCTCGCCCTGGTACCTCCTCGACTCACGGGTTCACACTCTGCGACTCTGGGCAATAGCTTGCTTAATCTCCACAACGGCCCCTCGCGGCGGGATGCCTGACTTTCACCTTGTGGATACCCTGCTATCTCACAGGGGAATACCAGGACGGGTTCCCTAAGCAAGCGCCGGGAAACCCACTGCGGGTAGCTGTGCGCTATATAAGCTCAACTACATTTACATTTGTTCTTCTCTACCCAATGAATTTCAAGCTTTTATTAGCACTTCTTCAGGGGTTCACTATAAGTATTAAAAAAACAACCATTAGATTTTTTTAAACAAAACTCAAACTGAAGTGTATACGATATAATTAACAGTTATTTACTAGAGTCATGCTACATTTTACTCCGAACCTGTAATCAGTGTTTTCCCTCTATGCATATATCTCTACGCTACAGTTACCCAAACGAGTCTCACCCCGATCTTGACATTTCTCCATATTACCAACTTCTTACTCGTTCCCCCAAAGCTCGTGCTTGACGATATTTTTTGTGAACCCATCGCTTTAAACCAACATCATCATCCTTCATCCATACCTTTATCCTCTCTCATTACGATCTTTCTCCAAACAAGTGGCATTCTATTCACTACTCCCGTCCTTCTTCTTAACTAATGTCAAATAACTCCTCCCCTCTACATCAACCAATCCCATTAAGCTACGTCCTTTTGAATTCACTATCCTCATTACTAAGAGTCCCATAATGCATTGTTTCAACCATTCTCCTTCCCTTCATTATTCAAGACTTCTTTGGGCGTCTTTTTCAAATACCCCGCCCACCCTTAAATGTGTTATACGACGATTACGGCATGTTCTAGAATTTTAAAGCATGTAACTCGATTATGTTATTACTAATTAATCGTCAACATCTAAATACAATCAGTTCAAGTTAAATCCATCGTGTTTCACAACTGCCATTTCTGGAGAATTAATTGTTCTTATGTCGGCTTCGCATGTAACACTTATATTGTTTTTCATTATTAGTCATCATGGGTGCAACTTGTTGTTAGGGCTGGCAATAGTATCAATACCCAAAAGAAGAAAGTTAACAAGTGCACTCCTGTGTATTAATGTTCCATAATTATTCCATGATTTATAGAGGTTGTGGCGTGCAGTCCGAATCGCGGTCAGCCCTCAACCACGTGCTTGAGTAAACATACGGAAACCGAAGTGGAATTCCACTCCGGATTGGACGCACTGCTTAATTCAAGTAGCATGACAAAGTTATGCCAAATTCATCCAAATTTCATCTGTTTTATTAAAAGTATTCCAAAAATTAATTTCCATTCATCGTGTTCCGTGTTGAGCACTTATGTATAACAAAGTTTCGAAACAGAAGATATGCCTCCAGGTCTTTTTCTGTCACGTGCCATATACATAAATTAATCCATAGTGATTGTTCTTCTCTACCCAATGCATTTCAAGCTTTTATTAGCTCTTCTTCAGGGGTTCACTATAAGTATTAAAAAACAACCATTAGATAAAAAAAAAACTCAAACTGAAGTGTATACAAGATAATTAAGAGTTATTTACTAGATTCATGCTACATTTTACTCCGTACCAGTAATCGGCGTTTTCCCTCTATGCGTATATCTCTACGCTACAATCAGTTACCCAAACGAGTCTCACCCCGATCTTGACATTTCTCTCTATTACCAACTTCTTACTCGTTCCCCCAAAGCTTGTGCTTGACAATATTTTTTGTGAACCCATCTCTTTAAACCAACATCATCATCCTTCCTCCATACCTTTATCCTCTCTCATTACGATCTTTCTCCAAACAAGTTTTCTCCTTCTAACAAAGTGGCATTCTATTGACTACTCCCGTCCTCCTTCTTAACTAATGTCAAATAACTCCTCCCCTCTACATAAACCAATCCCATTAAGCTACGTCCTTTTGAATTCACTATCCTCATTACTCCGAGTCCCATAATGCATTGTTTCAACCATTCTCCTTCCCTTCATTATTCAAGACTTATTTGGGCGTCTTTTTCAAATACCACGCACACCCTTCAATGTGTTATACGTCGATTACGGCATGTTCTAGAATTTTACAGCATGTAACTCGATTATGTTATTACTAATTAATTGTTAACATCTAAATACAATCAGTTCAAGTTAAATCCATTGTGTTTCACAACTGCCATTTCTGGAGAATGAATTGTTCTTATATCGGCTTCGCATGTAACACTTATATTGTTTTTCATTATTAGTCAATAGTATCGTGGAAAAGGTTGCCCCCCTGGGAGGATGCACTCAAGAACAGACAAATCCCACAGTTTCCAGCAGTATTCTTGGATTAGGGAAAAACCGGCCTTCGTTGTCCGAATATTTTTGGTGCCCTAAGCATTTCGGAGCCCCTGCTCCTTGTTCACGGGCTCATGCATGCAAATCGGCAGAGTATAGCGAGGGTACAAGTCACATTCATTAATTCCTTTATATCGCCCTCTAGTGGGCCTCTCCAGTCAGTTTGTAAATAACAGCATTCTGGGACTTATAGTACTTTCACTTAAAATTAAAACGCTTCGGTGGGTTATGCCTCCTCAACATATAATAAATGTAATTTAAATACTCTCCAGTGAGCCTCCAGACAAAGCTCCAGTTTAATTCATGACCAGAACTGTTCTTCTGCACTGTATATATAGATTCACCAATTACCAAAAGGTCAAAGATAATTTATAGTTAGGACAACTTTCTTTATGTTTGGTACACAAACCCAACTTAAACCACCATACATTTAATTTCTCATTCAAGCGAGACTTACAAAGTTATATATCATACTTATAACTCACATTTATACTAACTCACCACCTTAAAATTCAGATAACTCACTCACCTCTGTACAAGGTCTTCTCACCTCACTTGCCACACTACATTAACTGTAACTCACCACTGTACCATGCAGTGCGTTGAGGCAAGTCATGTAATTTGAGAAGTCATAAGTGTTATTAATGCAGTAATTTCATATGCTCTAACTTTTGTAATATGCAAGGGTACGGCTAGTGCATGGAGGAGGGGCGAATTTTATTTATTTATTTATTTTTTTAATTTCTTTTTATTTGCATATTCAACAACAAAACCAATACAATTTACTGCAGGTTGCATAGGATATAATATAGACGAGACAGCTCCCCTCCCCCGCAATGTTATCCAGAAGACCGATAGGTGTCCACTCTTTAGTGCTCGGAAATAGTCACATGCCTCCTCCGTCACAGCCCCCCACACACCCCAATTAACCCTCACACCCCAAGCGTCGATGGCAGTGTCCCATTTTCCACCCCGGTGGCCGTATCCTCCCAGCCATCTGCCGTGAAGATCAGTATTCTACAGTGCTTGATGCGGCGTGTGAGCCAACCAATGTGTGAATGGTTCCCATATGTCCTTTGGTCGTGTACGCGCCGGCAGGAGCTCCCAGTATAGGGTGAGTTGTGTCTGGCAGTACACTACACTTTTAATCCACTCCCTAATGGTGGGTGATGTGGTAGCCCCCCAGTGCATCACCACCTGTCGCTTGGCAAGTAAAATAAGCATGGCTGGCAGCCGACGATGTTTGGGCTTAACCATATGCAAGATCCCCAGTAGCGCAGCCTGCGGTGTGCATGGAATCTGTAGTCCCGTGATGGTACACACCAGCTCCATGACCTCGGCCCAAAAGGAGGCCAGCCTGGGACATTCCCATGCCATATGCAAGAAAGCAGCTCCGCGTGCAGCACATTTCCAGCAATTATCCGTATCTCTCAAGCCAATACGATGAAGCCTGCTAGGGGTGCGATATGTCATATGTACGTATTTGAAATGTATCAGCCGGAGTCTATAGTTAGGGGATAGGGTCTCAAGCATTTTACAGCATAGGTCCCAATGCAGCACTCCACATACCGCGCGCCGCTGGGGTCACTATTGGATGATCACTTTGCATGCGCCCATATAAGCGGGAAATTAGTTTGCGCCCTGATTCTACCTTCAGTACATTCTCCAGGGCCAGCAAACTCGGCGGTGGCTCCGGGAATGTAGGAAATAGTGCCTGACAGGTATGCCGAAGCTGATAATGGAGCAGGGTATCAAGCATCGTTGGGGCCTCCGGGGCGCACATGCGCTCCAGCGTGATGAAAATGTCGTCAGGGAAGATGTCCCCCGCCGTATGAAGGCCGCGCGACGTTGCGCATTCTCCAGTTTTCATGCTTTGCAGCGGGGGCCACATGGGGTTTCCGCGCAGAGGTACCGATGTAGTGTAAAGGAGGTCCAGCCTGGCCCGGCGGCGCAACCCGGCCCAGGCCCATTTAAGCGCGTGTACCGTGTCAATTTCATTTCGCCTCCTCTTGTGCGGCGCATATAGGGCAGTGTTAAGCGGTATCGGGGCCACCATATCCGCCTCTATCGCCACATGCGGATGAAACGGCGTGGGATGCACCCAATAGTGCAAAAATTGTGCCTGCGCACAGTAAGCGTACAGCGTAAAGTCTGGTGCCGCCATACCTCCCTGTCTCTGTGGAAGGGTAAGGGTCTCCCAGGCCACCCTCGGCTGTTTTCCCCCCCACGCCAGTTCGATCATCAGCGAGCGTACCTTGTTCAAAAAACGTTTAGTCAAGGGGAGTGGGACGTTAACAAATACGTATAAGAGCTTTGGCAGGATGACCATTTTGGCCACAGCTATCCTACCCGCCAGCGACAGGGGCAAGTGTTTCCATCGGCTGACCCTCTCCTCTATCCACCGCAGCGCCCGCCCATAGTTCTCTGTCCACAGTGTTTGCATGTCGGTGCTAAGCCAGACCCCCAGGTAGCGTACCGGACCTGTCGCCCATTTCAGCGGGCAATCTGGCGTGAAGCGGGTTGTCCCAGCCGTCAGAGGCAGGATGACCGACTTCTCCCAATTTATGGTCACTCCCGACAGCAGGCCATACTTTATCAATTCACTCGTCATGGGGGAGAGATTATCTTGTGGGTTGATCACATAAAGGGTAATATCATCTGCGTACATTGAAATGGCCAACGCCCGGGATGAAAATCCGATGCCCCTGTCCGCATGGTGCTGTCTAATCCGGGCCGCCAAAGGCTCTGTGGCAATCGCGAATAGTAAGGGTGACAGGGGGCAACCCTGTCTCGTGCCTCTGCTAATAGCAAAGGGTTCGGATACAAGCCCGTTCACCCACACGGGCAGTGATGGTGGTATAGAGCAGTCTAATATAGCGGATAAAAGCTACACTGACCCCCATCCGCTGTAGCAATGGAAATAGGAACCCCCATTCCAGGGAGTCGAACGCTTTCGTGGCGTCCAACAGCACCACCGCGGCCCTGACATGAGGGGCTAAATAGTGCAGTACCCCAAAAAAGGTACATAAGTTGTGGGCCGTGGAGCGGCCTGGCACGAATCCCGACTGATCTGGGCGGATCATGAGTGGCAACACCGGCTGTAGCCGCAAAGCGAGCATTTTAGCGAATATTTTCACATCCGTGTTTATTAGGGACAATGGCCGATACGAGTCGCACTTCTGGGCATTTTTATCGGGCTTTAAGAGGGCAATAATGAGAGCCTCTCTCATCGTCGCAGGGAGTACACCCGTCTCAACTGCCTCAGCGTATACAGCCAGCAGCCGGGGGGCCAGGAGGTCAGCATATTCCTTGTAAAACTGCGCTGGTAGGCCAAGGACCCTAATGCTTCCTTGACATCCTCTAATGTAAAGGGGCGATCGAAGTACCCTTTTTGGTGCACATTAAACCATATCAGCTGAACCGTGTCTAGGTAATCGGAGAGGTCTTCCGACGTGGGCACTCCCCGGGAGCGGTATAGGTCTTTATAAAAGGACCGAAATGTATCCAGGATCTCCGGAGGGGAGCACGCGTTGTCTCCCCGCGACGTTTCTATGGAGGGAATGTATGAGGAGCCCCTCTGCGAGCGTAACAATTGGGCAAGTGTTTTGCCCGAACGATCCCCCTCTCCATACCGGCGCGCCGTTGCATGTTTATGTAAAAATGTAATCTCTCTATCCGCCTCAGTTTAGTATTCCGTTAGTGTGGTGCGTGTGTTCGCTAGTGTGGTCGCTGAGGGGTCAGAGCAGTACTGTATTTCTAGGGCATGTAGGCGGCCTTCCAGTCTCTGGAGTGTATTTCTAATGTCCCTCAGCACTCTGGCCTGTCCCGCAATGCAGTGGCCCTGGATGACCACCTTGAACGCATCCCATAGGATGCCCACAGATGCCACCGAGTTCGTGTTTAGCTCGAAATAGTCTAGTATGTGTTGGTGCACCTCCTCATGAAAAACCTGATCCAGCAGGGCCTGCGCCGGCAAATGCCACGTGAATGGTGTGATGTATGGTTTGGGGACCTGTAGCACCAGTTCAACCGGGGAGTGGTCGGAAAGTGTGCGCGCTCTGTGGTGAACCTCGGACGTCCAAGCATGGACATGCGGGGTTAGGAGCCAAAAATCCAGTCTGGACCACGCTTGCCTGTGTGGGGTGAAGCATGTGCCCTCCCTCCCGTCGGGGTGTAATATCCGCCACGAGTCCAACAGGTTGTATTCCTCCATTAGACCTCGAAGAAGATCCGCCGTGCGCGGGTGATGTGTGCGCGCCGCCCCCTCCCTGTCGTGTTCCAGCGAGAGCACCGCATTGAAATCTCCTCCCCATATGTACTCTCCTTCGCCAAGTGACTGCGCCTTGAGCCAGACGGTCCTGAAGAAACTAGGGTCATCCGTGTTAGGACCATAAGTGTTAATTAGTATTATCTGCTTGTGAAACAGTTTCCCCAGCAATATTAAATACCGTCCATCCGAATCGGCATGCACTTTAAATGTTTGCCAGGGCAGGCCCCTACGAATTAATATGGCCACCCCCCGGGAATAGCTGGAGCAGCCGGACGTATGCACCTCACCCCACCTGGCATGTCGCAATCTTTCCCCCGCTTTCTGTAGCAGGTGGGTCTCCTGCAAGAGACAAATGTCGATGTGGTGTCTGGCCAAGTGCGCGTGAGTCAATCGGATCTTGCGGTGGTCGTTGAGACCGCGAATATTCCATGTCAGGCAGCGCAGCGCGGTCAGGGATGCAATGGGTGATGTGTCTTACGCAGCAGTGCGTCCATCTGCGGTGTAAGGGGCAGAGCAGACGGCAAGAGACCTATCGTAGCATGTCGCGCACTTAACTGGAAAGCGTGTGTGGTCAGGGATAATACTGTGTCATCATTCAGTTGTACATTATAATGCTGCAGTTCAACAATACCAAACAATACAAACCCCCCCTCCCCTCCTCCCACTCCAACCCCCCAATCAGGTTGAGATACAGTACCCCTCCCAAAACTAACCCAAAAACAGAGCATTTGCACGGGAATCATCCCTTTGAGGGCGTGGGATTACCGGCACACTACCCCATCTAGAATCGATAGGGTGGCCGAACAGTTTTGCCTTCCACAGTCACAAACAGACCAAATATAACAGGCAATGACTTGTGCATCGTACAGAACAGCAGCGGCGCCCACCCTAAGGTCCAGAAGCATCAGTGGTCCGCGTGGCACCGGCCTCGGCGGCCGCTCCCCCCATCCCCCACCCACCGCAGTGATCAAGACTCGGACAGTAAGCAGAGCAGCGTGTACTTATCAGCAGAGTCTCATGGCACCATTCAGCAATGCAGGAATTCAGGGTCCCCAGAAATGTCTGCCTGTTCATTCCACATCGCTCAGCCGGTCCACCGGGGAGGCCGCACGATCGACGCGCAGCTCCCCGTGCGTTCGTTCTGCTTTTCGTGCAAATTTCAGCGCCTCCTTCGCCTCCGTGAAGATCAGCGGCCTCCCTTTGTGCTGGATTTTCAACTTGGCAGGGTACAGCATGGCGTATTTGGTCCCCACTTTTTGGAAGATCTTTTTGGCCGGTATGAATTCGCGCCGTGCCGCCTGCACCGCCTGCGTAAAGTCAGGGTATAGGGAAATGGCCATGTTCTGAAAAGTGAGCACGCCTTTTTCTCGAGATAGCCGCAGGATGGTGTCCCGGTCTCGGTAATTCAGAACTCGGGCAAGGATCGGTCGCGGCGGCGCCCCCGGCACCGGGCGCGGACCCAGCGTCCGGTGTGCACGCTCGACCAGGAACATTGCCGACAGCTCCGCCCCAAACAAGTCGCGGAACATGCCCTCCACGAACTGTTCCATATTACCAATGTTTGTGGACTCTGCAATTCCAATAATTCGCACGTTGTTTCTGCGGGAGCGGGCTTCCAAACCCTCGTTGCGCCCGCGTATCACCTCCAGGACCTTGTCCATGTGGAGCAGTTGTTCCCGGGTGTCACTGTGGCCCTCCTCGCAGTCCGCGATCCGCGCCTCCGCCGCCGCAAGCCTCTCCTCGTGTTGGTCGACTGTGCGCGATATGCCCTCCATTCACTGTGCCATTGAGTCTAATTTGGTGTCAATCTCCCTCGGGCAGCCCTTGAGATCGCGAAACATACTTTTTATGTCGTCTGCTTGCGGGGGTTCCAACTGCGTCTCAGGGACCACCGTCTGCGAGGCCGGCTCCACCTCAACATTCCGAGTGGATTTCCTTTCAAAATGCAGCTTCGGCTGCTTAGTATCCGGCTTCCCCATGGTCCTACAGGGGAGACTCCTCAGGAGGGGCCCAGGGGGGGAAAGGGGGGGAGCCCCAGCCAGTCGCTCCAGTTATTTGTACACTGCCACACAGGTAGGCCCCACAGGTGCCCGAGGCCGCAGCGCCAGCCAGACGTCCGGGCCCAGCAGGCCCCCAGCGCATGCAGCAAGTTATTATGTCCGTACCTCTGCCCAGAGCCCGCGGCCCCCGGCCGCTATGGATGTGATCAGGCACCCCAGGTCTGGCCTGTCGCCTCCCCCGGACATCCGCAGCTGGCAGGGCGGGCAGACCAAAAGGCAGGCAGCGAGGCCACGCAGATCCCCAGCAGCCAGGCAGACGCCGCCACCGCAGGCACCATCGGCCGCTGTCCGCTCTCCGGCGAAAGCACCAGCATAGGCAACTCTCACGGGCGTCTCCGCAGCGTACAGGCTGCTCCAGGTCTCCCCGCAGGTCCCCTCGTGCAGCGCCACCCTCAGGGGGCAGCCAGCTCACCCTCGCTCCGGTTTCGCGGATTAGCGATCAGGCCTCACAGGTCACGGCTGCAGCAGCGCCGCAGGTTCCCACTGCTGTTCCGCCCCGTGCGCCGGGCTGAAGGCCCGCGACCGGGGACTTGCGTAGCGGCGATGGCCGGCAAGCGCGAGGTGGGTGGGTCGCCGGTGCAGCGCAGGGCCAGTTCTCCGGGAGTACGCCGCCGATTCCAGCCGCGAAAGCTGCCACCGGGTCTCTGGATCGCCGGCACCTCGCTCCGCAACTTTGTCTGCCCTGACCAGGAGGCATGCACGGATGGGCCTTCGGATGTTTTGTTCGGCCGGCAGAGCCCCGTTACGCGGCGGCCATCTTGCGGCTCGGCTCGGCCACGCCCCCCAGGGGCGAATTTTATTTAACGTAGTGTGGCTAATGTTTTAAATTAGCTAGAACATCTCATGATGACATTCGTATAGAGGGTGCTGTAAACGTTTTTCAGAAATGGGATGGTGTTTATGTCTTAAGGTAATGACATGTATTCTTCTTGTGTTCTGGTTTGCTAAAGAAATTATACTTTTGCTCACACCACGATGATTTCTCAGCTTTCCTAATTTGCTATACAAGAAATGTGTATAAGAAATCCTTGGTTTTAGGGGCGAGCCAGAATTTTGTGAAGATTTTGAGAAGACTTGCCTATGCTGCTAGGGATGCTGCCCAATGTCTTTCTAATTATGCTGCTCATTTGGGGCTTAGAATAATTTCAGATTTTTGTGTACTCTATAATTTTGCATTTGAGAACCTTCAAGGCATTGACACTGTACCACTTATTTTCAAATTTTGTAAATAAACCTTTAACTTTTATTGATCTTGAACTAAATTTTTGAATATTCCCTATTATTTTTTGAACTGTTCGACTCTGTTAATTGATGTTTTGGGGGTGCCTTGACACACAATTGAATCTGTGAGATAACCAGATGAGGTACATTTTTGGGTTGTTCACATTTTTAGTGTGTCTGATTTTGCTCCCACACACGTGAAGTATACTCCATCCTGTTCCTGATGTATACCCCACAATAAGGCTGATCAAGAGTTTATGAATTCTGAATTTCGGCATATAAAGAACCAGTCCTTCTTTGTTGCTGAATTTGGTGTTTTTAACAAAGATACATTCTTTCTGTTCCAGGTACCTTGTAGTGTTATAGTGTAGGGCAGTGATACTTAAAGTATAGACCGAGGGCAGCATGCAGCCCTCCTGACCTTTACATGCGGCCCCCTGGGCAACAGCACAGGGTTTCTGTATACTTGAATCAGCCCTAATATACAAAAAAATTTTAATAAACAGCATGCATTTATTTAAAGGTTAATTACAGTTAAAGAAATTGAATAATTAGGTTGTTCTGCAACGCTTAACTTTAGGAACACCTTCAGTTTTAAAGACAACAAACGTTTAAAAATATGATAGTTACTTCAAAATTCAAAAAGTGTATTTCATTAACCTGCATAACCGTTTCACCTTAGTTAATCAGATTGTAGCAGTGCATTCAGAAGTATTCTTTTAAGTGATTGCTTTTAAACATGAATTTAGAAACATTTATGCTTCCCCTCCAACCATGACAACAGTGCTATTAGTAATTAAATCCAAACATGGGGGAAGGTTTTGTACAGCCCGCACCCTGAATTTATGTATTTCAAGGTCCTCTTAGAAGTGATAATGAAGAAAAAGGAGGGAAATTGAAATAAAACAATTGCCCTGGATCACACAATTTGATGGAGTGTGGAGGCCAGGATTCATCCCAGGTTTTCTAGTCCCATATTGTGCAATTCAGGTTAGCCACTAGATGTATGTGTTTCGCTTCACCTACACTAACTCTACAACCCTCCCATTCCCCCTCCGACCACCACCCTGCTGGAATCAGTGCAGCCTTCAGGAACACCAAAGACAAAGCTTTTCGGTCCCCAGGAAAATGTTTGCGAGTACCCATGATGTAGGGCATTATTGCATGCCTTCATGAGTATGCATTGTTTCCCAATAAGGAGCCAATGAAGAGATTTCAAGACATGTGGGATGGGCTTTCTTTTCTTCGTTTTTAGGTCTCGCTGAGCCCAGCGCATGCGCTGGCTCGGAGAGACATTTAGTAGGTGAGTTTTCAAGGTGCTACTGCCTGGCCTAGTGCTTGCGTTCAAGCTCGCGTGCACGCGCGCAGCCTCCGTCTACCTTTCACGGGTCATTAGCACCACTCGGCCGCACGTCTTTCGCTTCGATCGCGATCGTGAACACTTTTGCAATACAGCCGTTTGTCTGTCATCCGTCCACCCCTCTTTCTACGTGCCCTTTAATCTTCTTTTGTGTATGCCTCAACTCCCGCTTCTCTTTATCGCGATCACTTTCACGGGCCGCACGTCCGTGTCACTTTCATGGATGTGCGGCCAATGCTTGTCTCCGTTATTTGCTGCTTCCCAAAACCCTTTCTCCCCTTTTCCTTTTATCCTCCACTTTCTGACCCCTAAGTGCCCATTGCTTCTGCCCTCTTCCTCTTGTCTCTCCCTTTCCCCCTCTCTCCTAACACTGTTCCCTACGATCTTCTGTCCTTCCACCGCACGTCTCCTTGACTTATCTTTTCTCCTGCTCAGCCTTTTCCTCTCTCTTTCTAGCTCTCCTCCTTCCCCCACACCTCCCAAGTCTTTCCTCTCCTCTCTCTCTCTCCAGAAGTTTGCTCAAGTGCTGGCTGTTCCAGGCCCTGGCCTTGGAGCCCTGCAGTGGAAGAACTTTCTGTTTTGCGGGCCCACCTCTCGGCTTTTCCGTGCCTCTTGCCGACCCCTCCCCTCCCACAGCCTTTCATTCCTTCACCCTGAGACGATGAATGACTCAGTGGGAGGGGCGACTACTCGCATTCGATTTTTCAGTCACAGACCAGCTTCTGTGTGTGTTAAGATAAGAGTATTATGTTTTGTGGGTTTCATATTTTGTGTGTGTTGTTCTGTATTCTCTGTCGTCGTGAATGATTGATTGTAGGCGCTACCTTTGTATAGGTTTATATTTGGTGTTAGTGTGTTTAGTTTTTATGAGCCTGCCTGCCTGTAGATTTACCTTATGACACTATCTATTTATTTGTGGTTTTATGTAGCATGGGACCTGTTATATAAGATATAATAGCGCTTTACATACAGAAAGAGCAGAGGAAGTTAAGGATGTTACAAGACAGTGTGTCCAGGCATCCAATCAATAATTATAAGGGGTATTTAGGTGCTATACAACAAAATCTTGTTGAGTCTTTTAAAACAAGAGCCAGAGGTACAAGAAGTTGGCCTGGTTCCTAATTAGTAGGCTTGGGTGTAGTTCGCGGGGTACCAGAAACACTCAGTCGAATTCCACAATCAGGCAGAGTATTGTGCTATATTTGTGCATTGCAGTCTAGAAAGTGCCTAAATTCAAAATAATGCTTATTATCATGTTTCTGCATACTGATACTGGGACTACGCCGCACACATCTGTCAGGGTTTTCTTTGAGCCACTGTTCCACTCCATTGGCAGAGAGGTCAACAGGTTGCGGAGATTGGGGTCTTGCTCCCGAACCCTATAGTGTGACAGGGGACAATCTAAACAGTATACCGCGGTGACGTACAGCTGACAGACGTACGAACAGTCAGCTGTGCACTACCCTCCTACAAGTCACTTGTCTGGTTCAAATCATAAGGCGTGGGGGGAGAGAGAGTGCCCTTTGGTGTTCCCATGCCCATTGGCTAAGCGTCAACTCAGCCCCCCATTGGCCAATGAGCAACCTTCAGGAGACTCTATGGTTAAATTATACAGCAGAAAACCGGAAAGACTACAGACAAAAGAATTGAACTTGAGGCTGTGCAGTTCACAATGAGGAGTCATTAGAGTTGGCTAATATGAAATTTGTATGCCTTTGTATCTAAACAGTCCTAAAACCTGCCTATAAGATTGTCATGCTCGTGCAGCTCAGGAATCACAATCACGCATTTACCTTTAAAAAGGTCCTTGCAAAAAGCCACTGTGCAGTGATGATTATGTGCAGTGCCGTAACGGAAAATGACCCCCGCCCCACCCTGGCACAATTAGAGAAGGGGCCTCAGACACTCATGGATATTCATAGTCTTTGGGTGCCCCCCAACCATTTGCCACATGGGACTGCAGGATCCGACCCCAAATCCCAGATTATGTGGAATCCTACATGAATTTAGACCTGTCACTAGAGGAGAGCTCCACACCACATTTTGTTCACTCCCCATTCTGCCCACAATTTATGCGGCAGAGTAAAGGAATGCCGTTATTGAATTCCATGTCACGTTCTCATGGCTGCTATGCAGTCCTCAGCTCACCTTCATTTGTGCGCCTCAGCAATGCACATTACACAGCGAGACTGCTTTTTGGTGGTGGTGGGCACCAGTAAACTCCGCCACGTGGCAGAGGCAGAGTTTTTTTGCCAAACTCCACGCTCCAAACAGACTGCAGAGTTGCAAAACATCGCCAATTCCACCAGCGGAGCTGAGTTTGTCATTCAGCCCAATTTATTACTTTGAGCATAATATCAAACTAAGGGCAAGGGTCGTATTGTTTAGGGAAATAAAGAATTTGGTATATTCCATTGCACTTAATTGACATTCATGGATACCTCCAAATGAGTAAAGTGAATGCCAAAAGGGTACAATAACAGATGGACCAGTAGAGAAAGTTGGTGACATGAGTATGCTACAGCATTTTAAAAGCTGGGATAGTGCTTAGAGCTGTACATATACATCCCAAGTGTGAGGAAAGAACTGGAATGGCAATCAAAGTTGGCAACCAAACATAAATTAAACAACCTTTAAAAGCTCCTCTTCCTCCTCTTCACCTGCTTGGCTGAAGGAGGCAACATTTTGAACATAGGTTTGTGCATCAGGCACCTCTCATGCTAGATGCAGGAGTCGTACTAGTTGACGAGCAGCAACCGTGTGTATGCAGGAGGGGTGGTGTGATATATTATTGCAGTACACACACACACCCCCACGAAGTGGGTTGCCATTGGGATCGTTGAGGGCAACCACCTGGCTCATGATGAAACACTAGTGAGGTGAAGACTGACCCCGAGCCCTGACGAAATTACCGCAAGGTACTTTAGCAATGAAGCATGTTGGCCTTCCCTAATTGAAGTGGTTTGCAACTTTGTGTGTTTTTTATAGATTTTTTTATCTGAGTAGGCTCACGGCATCTATTAAAATTGGCATTATCGGCAGTGGGTCCTATCTCATTTTTAGCTTGGAGAAGCGACAAATTCCTTTTTCTTTTCACCATGGGGTCACAGTGGGATAGCACATGACAAGTGTTTGTGGTGCATCCCTCCACACATCACTAGGTTTTCCTTGTTTCATATTTTTTCACTGATTTAATTTTTTGGTCTTCAAAGTTACCAATGATAATAAATATGTGAGCAGACTGGTGAGTACCTACCAGCAGCTCCCTTGGTGGTGCTTACTTGAGGTACTTTCAGACCTTCACGCACCTTTTTCTCTATGTGTACTTACATATGGGGATCTAAGTGGGGTTGATAGACAAACATTTTAGAATTGGACAGTAAATCCCAGTTCCAAATAGCATTTTTTAGAAGCTATTTATTAGTATGACAGTTGAGTACCTTGCCTGTGGGTTTCTGAAAAATATTGGTCCAAGATCAGAGCAGGTCTTTGTTGATATATTGTTTTTATGAGTGGAGGGCGACCTGCTTTGTAATTCCCTCTGTTATTCCTTATTATATATGACCTCTCATGCTATCCCAATATTCCAAAAGGCAGACGAGTGTCAGTTGTGCAAGCCAATTTGGGTCACTGCTGAAAGCCAAGCCAGAATGGCAACAGTGGCGGCTGGTAATTTGAGCAGGTGGGGGGAGGGTGCGTGGGCCACACATGTTCATACATACATACTTACTATCATGCGCTCACCGAATGTTTCCACAGGAGTGAGCTGGACACACGTTGCTGGGTCCCAACTCCCCCAATAGGCTAAAGTTTCCTATCAGTGTTTAATATAATGAAGGCAACTGTCTGGAACCCAATCGTGGAAAGGGGAGTGGGAGAGACAAAACACGGATCCGAGGAACTTCTGGAAAGACTTCGGCAGGGAATATGCTTGGCTCCACTTCCTAGAGGGTGAGAGTTTAAGAATAGGGATGTGAGCACACTAATGTCCCACTTTAACCCCATGTGAAAAAAACTATCCCTGGTCCCAGCCCTTTCCTGCCTATCTGTATATTCTTAAAGAGACGTCAGATGACAAGGACAGGAAGCAACAGGAAACCACGGATCTGGACAACCTGTAGGTATATGTAGAAGAAGTATCATGTTAGCCTCTCTATCACTGTTCTGATATTTTATGTAAATACAACGATGACATGAAACAATGTACATACCACAAGGTATTCTCAAAGGCACCTTGTACTTATATACTGGTGTCTTGTGAAAAGTTAAAGTAGATTACAAAAAACAGAAATAAAGCTTAAACATAAACCCTTATCTTCTATGAGGCCCATTCATGCTGAACATACTAGAAGATATGGGGCACGTTAACCTCACTCACCAGTCACGTATGTTATGCCCATTACCATCACACATTTAGTTATGGTTTGATTGGCAATTACAGAATTGCCAACAATGTATTAAAACCTTTTGAAATGAAGTACACACAGACATATACATGACAAATACAATATCACAATATCTTAGTTTTCTGGCCAATATGCAATTGCCGCTTATCTGAATCTGTTTGGTTGAAGGTACTATCAAGATGGTGCCAGCAAGGAAATAGCAAAGCTTGTCGGAGCTTGCAACAGAAAAAAGACTCTAAATACAGGTAAGTCACACAAGCGCGGGGGGGGGGGGGGGGTGTTGGCGGCTAACTGCTGTGCATGGCAGACGTCTGCTAGGAGAGCTCGGGAGCCCAAGCTCAAAAATCCTGATTAAATTTATCCTGGCTTTATAATCTGACCCCCGCGGGTCACAAACAAGTAACTCCCGACCGCCTGTAATGTGCCTGGGCTAATACTGCTTTCGTAGGGTGGAATGGACGTCATTTGGATCGCCTGCTGAAATGAGACGGAGCGAGGAAATGAGGCCGATTGCAGAGGGCGGACACTGGAGCCTGCTGCGGAGGATGTGAGGTTCCCCAGCGAGGGTGAGAGCTACCCTGACTGTGACTGGGCTGGCGAGCGGTGATCTGGTCCCCGGGACCTGTGGTTGTGAGATTCATCCCCCCCGAAACTGAAACGCGGTGCTTTGTGGGCGGCCGAAACGCTGTCTGCCCGGTGCTGTGTTAGTGCGCTCTGGGACGATGCAAGAGTGCTGGGCCTGTGCTGGAGGCGGCAGGCCGCAGGATCGGCGATTTCTGGACTGGCGTGCCCTTCTCTACCCTCCTTCCCCCCGTAGGTGCCATCGGGAGCAACGGCCATGCCTGATAGTGCCAATATCGGCAACACTCCCCACCCCACCCCTTCTACAGCAATATTAGAGAAATAACCAGACACAACACCTTTTGTGTGGAAAGAAATAGTGCTGCAGGTTTATTAGCATTACAACAATGCCAAGATTGGTGGGTTAGCTTACGGGCGATCCTCAGGCAGGCAGCCCCTCGCCGCCTGCCACCTGATGAGCCAAATTATACCAGGGCCTTGCCCAACGGTGTTTGCTATATTAGGGGGAGGGAAGACAACTCCCCCCCCCCCCCCCCCCGTGGGCCAACAGCCCACCCCTTTGCTCACGCCCCTAGAGGGGCGGAGCCTGCCAGGCAACCCCTGGTTGCTCAGGTCAACAACCGCCTGTGGGACTAACGGAGCGCCGTCGCTCCTCCAGTGTAGCGATACTCCACTGTTACAGGCATGCCCGGGTGCGCCACCACCCCTATAAAACCGTTCGGGCCCCTGGACAAAGACTAGAGCGGTGCACAATCCAGATGCACTACAACTCCCATAACACCACGGGGCCCTGCCGAGATAAGCGCGGGAACAGGAAATGAACCGCCTCTATATAAGCTCCACCTCTATAGACGGTGAGTACTTGACAATCCTACCAGAACCAGGAACTTAGCTGATGCTTCGTGCCGCTGTCCCTGCCACAGTTCTTCGACCACCCGTTCCGCGGACGCTTTCTTTCCCGCTCAAGACCGGATTTCTTGCCATCTTGAATCCGACGTCTCCGCTGTGCGCGGACGCTTTCTTTCCCGCTGGAGCGGCGGGAGGCGTTACTACAGCATTCCGAGGGCGGACGCTTTCCTTCCTGCCTCGGAATACGGAAACCTACCCGTTCTCTGCTCTCGAAGCGGACCCTACCCTGAGAGGCAGGTAAGGAGCGCTAGGGGCGTGACTCATAACGCACTGTAGAAGGCTCAAGGGGTTATCGCTTCACAGACCTTTTTAGCGCCAGGTCGCAATAGTATCATGGTATCCTTTTGTAATAAGTGTTGGACCTGTCAGCCCTAGGGTGGTCTCCCCTTCTATTTTTGTATCGTGCCTCATTTTTTCCTCCCTCATTTTTATGTTGGACTAGGTCTCCGGGCGCCTTTTCATTGCCAATCAGTGTTAAGGTGCAGGTGCTCCCTTCTCCCAAGATGGCTGCCACAGGCCCCTGCTACTGCAGAGTGGTCTTGCATAGTAGCACCCTAGCTGCCAGGAGCTGGCTGGAACCCCACAACAATGTTGCAACTCCAGCCCGCCTTTTTGTCCCATAGGTAGAGTGGGGAAGCTCCTGGAATGTGCTGGAACCTTCTAGAAGGGAAGTGTGGTTTTTCTTTTGCCGCCTTGGCCAGAGGTCACCTGACCTAGGGCTACTTAAGAGAGGGAGGGAAACTTTTGTGGTGAGTTGGCCCTTGGGGTGAAGCAGAGCTGGAAGAATCCACCAGGAGTGTAGGCGGTAGGGCCTAGCCAGGGACTTATGCCTCTGAGAGTGACAGGATTTAGGTGCTGCCTCTTAAGTGAGTGAGGGACCCTGTGAAACCCACTGATCTTGCCCAGCAGTAGGAGGACCCAGAAACACTCTGCCCAGCCTGACTAGGAAGGATCTAGTCGCCCTCTCCATTCCTAACCCCCTGGAACAGAACCCCTTAAGGGCGCAGATACATCTGCGCCAACAAGACCTTATTTGACATCTAAGAACAGAAACTTACAAGCCAAGCACTGAGACTGCGTGTCCAGGCTGAACTCTAAAACCTATTCACCAAGCACTGAGACTGCGTGTCCAGGCTGAACTCTAAAACCTATTCACCAAGCACTGAGACTGCGTGTCCAGACTGACCCCTGAACCCTGATGCAAAGCTGATTGGAGAACCACCGGGGATCGACCAGGTATTAGCGCTGTGACCCCTGCGCTCCCTGCCCTGGTCTGGGACCCCCGGCAGCGTGCTCCGCTGAGCACAGAACCCCATCCTTAATTTGAGCCCCCCCTGTTGACGACGAGGCCAGCGCGCTCACCGCCGTGGCCTGGAGGCCTGGAGAAGTGCCCTGCCGTGTCACGAGGCCCGCGGAGAAGCCCGGGGCCCCGCCGCTGCCGTCGCAGCTGCGTGAGGAGGTGTGCGAGGCCGGGGCCGAGTTCCCCCATCATCGTGGGAGCGGACGCCTGCTGACGCCGAGATCGAGGTAAGCCCGGAGGCTGAAATCGCCCCCGGTGCGCCCCCTGCGGGTTGGGAGCCACACGCACTCTTAGCCGGGTTTCCTCTCCGTGGGATTCCCCCCCCTGTCTTCACGACGGAAGAGACCCCGCCGAGGGATCCTTTCCGTGTGCCTCCTCGAGCGATACTGAAGCGTGGTGCCCAACGAACTGCACCGGAGCTCCCCGCTGGAAGCTCCGCTCCAAAGTACTGAGTGTCCTTGATTACGAGTGGCGCTTGATGTTATGTGCTCCGCTCCAAAGTACTGAGTGTCATTGATCACGAGGGGCGCTTTTATGCTATATGCTCCGTTCCAAAGTACTGAGAGTCATTGGTTACGAGTGGCGCTTTATGTTCTACGCTCCGCTCCAAGGTACTGAGAGTCATCGATTACGAGTGGCGCTTTGTTTTTACATGCCCTGCTTTAAAGTGTTACGTGCTATCAAGTCCGAGTAGCGCGCTGTTATTCATGTGCCAGGTTGAAGTGTTACGTGCTATCAAGTCCGAGTAGCGCGCTGTTATTCCTGTGCCATATTGATGTGTTAAACGCTATTGATTACGAGTAGCGCTCTGTTATTTATATTCCCTATTACAGTGCTATGTGCCAGAGATCACGAGTAGCTCTCCATGCTAGGTGCCCCGTTCTGAGGTCGTCACCGGTTAGCGCACCCAACGCGCGTGTGCGGCTACGTGAGTGGTAGTTGTGCCCCAGGCAGTACTGTCATTTCATAAATTGCATATGTGGTAGAAACAGCCTTTATAGCTCATGACTGATATGTACATCGCTAGCTATTGTATTATTCGCATATGAAATGTACTGCTACCTCATGAACTGCATTTAACATGACCCACTTGGATTAACTTGAGTATTTACATAATTCCTACAGTGTGGCGTCACTTATTGTGTGTGTTCCTCGTCGCATGTGAGGTGCGTGTTGTATGGTTGCTTTACACACAGACCTTTGGTGGCCCGATCGCTCGTGTCACGTTACCGCCCCATAGGGCCTGGAGACCCCAGGTCTTACATTGTTGGCGAGCGGTGGGATCCTTAGGACCTGTGACCATACAGCACCCTTCCGTGAGGCGGAGGGCGCCACAATTAAACGCCTATTTGTTCCAGAGCTTGAAAACCATTGATTGCTGCATTATTATTTCCACTGTCCAGGTTGAGAGTGCAAGGAGCCTGGTTAGCTGAGAACTGTTACCTATACCCTAGGAAATTTTCTCCTTAGTGTCTAGGTCCCCACCCGCCAGAATGGAATTCCGGTTAGCTGACCTCGAGGGGTACTCAGTGAAGCAACTAAGGGAGTTCGGGCAGGGGATGGGGGTGCCTGGGGTACGGAGGGCCAAAGGACCGGAACTCCGCACCGCCATTAGGGCATGGGTAGAAGCCCACCCAGAAGGGAGAGGGGATGAGGGACAGGAGGCACCAGAGGCACCTCAAGAGGAGAGCGCCCAAGAAGTGACCGACATATTGAATGTAGATGTGTCTGAAAATGTGCCCCCAGGGAGACGTTCTGGGGCCAGTAGTCGGACAGGGTCAAGGAGGAGCGCGTCTCCAGAGGAGTACGAGGACAGGAGGGAAGAGAGGCAGTTAAGGTGGGAGCTGGCCAAGTTAGAACAAGAGAAAGATAGGGAATTGGCCAGAGTGGAACAGGAAAGAGAAAATAGGAGATGGGCAATGGAGGAGAAGAAGCTTGCGCACGAGCTTCAGCTAAAAGAGCTGGAGTTACGCGCCCTCCAATTGAACGCGTCCAATAAGGACAATGGTGGCAGCATACCTAAGGAACCTCAAGAGTCAAAGTTCTACCTACCTAAAGAGGTAATTGCCAATTACACAGTGGGGAACGACATCATGAAATGGTTGGAGGCATACGAGGTAGCCTTGACGGCCCATGGAGTACCCGAGAGTAATTGGGGAGGTGGTTTATACCGGTATATACCTCCCAATGTTAGGGACACCCTGTTATATTTGGCCAAGGCGGATCAGGTAAGGTATGCCCCCATGAAAGAGGTCTTGTTAAAAAAGTTTGGTCTCAACCCCGAGAGGTACAGGCAAAAGTTTCGTGGCAGCCATAAGCTGTCCACCCAGACATGGGTAGATTTTTTTGATTATGCGAGGAAGGCACTAGATGGTTGGGTGCGTGGCAGCGAGGTGCAAGACTACCAAGGGTTGTACGATCTTTTTTTAAGGGAGCACCTCTTGGATAAGAGCTTTCCGGAGCTGCGCCAACATCTGGTGGACCGCAAGTTGATGGATCCCCGTGAGCTTGCGGAGGAGGCAGATATTTGGGTGAGCACCCGGGTGTCTCACAAGGGCCCCGGGGGAGATGGCTCGAAAGGCGGACAGGGTTTCCCCCAGAAGAAAGAGGGGGGAGATAAAAAGGTGGAGTTCTCGAAAGGTCCCCAAAATAAGTTTGGGAAGGGAGTAGGAACCCCACCCCCGTCCAATTCCACAAGACCCACTCACCCTGACAGGAGTCAGCAGCCTAGGATTGTGCGGTGCTACGAGTGTGGGAAGATTGGACACTACAGGGGAGATCCCAAGTGTCACAAGCGACCACCAGCCCCAACGGGCGGGAAAAGTCCCGGGGTGAGTAGTATAGCGCTTGGGGTGGAGCTGCCCTTAGATAGGGAAGGGGAGTGGACAGGCCTGACGCTGGTTTCACTCGGAGATAGAGAGGTGGTCCCCGTAGTGTCCCTATCCCCGAACACTGCTAAATATCAGCAGAGGGTGAGAATTAATGGGGAGGAGGTGGAAGCTCTGAGGGACACAGGGGCCAGCATGACCACTGTCGTGCGGCGGCTGGTGTCCCCAGACCAAGTAGTCCCCGAGGAGTTCCATCCGGCCGTATTGGCTGATGGCAGTATGAGTCACTATCCAGTGGCTCGTGTTCCATTTGAGTGGGGAGGAGTCAGAGGCCTGCTGAGAGTTGCTGTGAGCCCTGCCTTGCCTGTGGGGTGTTTGCTAGGGAACGACCTGGAGCACACCAAGTGGAAAGACGTCGAGTTTCACGCTCACACCGAGATGCTGGGATTACCAGGGTGGACTTGCGTCAGCACGCGGTCCATGGCTGCCCGGCATGGAACTCACCCTGGGTTGGAGCCTGGAGTCATGGCCCAACCCAAAGCCAAACGTGGAAAGAAGAAGGTGGTAGAGGACATGCCCCGTGAGATGGATGGGGAGGCTGCAGAGGTGCCCCCGGAGTCCGCGGAGGTAGATGTCGTTCCTGTGGAGGACTTGCCGACCCTTGCTGACTGGCATGTGGAAGGAGGGCCTACCCGGGAAGAATTTTGTCAGGCACAAAGTGCGTGCCCCACTCTTGAAGGCATGCGGCGGCAGGCCGAAGCCCAAGTGGCCAGTCAGGAACTGGGAGGTTATCACGTGTATTGGGAGGATGGTCTCCTATACAGTGAGCCCAGGGTGCCGGTACATGGATCTTCGAGGGCCATAGTGGTCCCCCAATGTTACCGGGCCTTTCTGCTGGAGTTAGCGCACGAGATACCCTTAGCCGGACACCTGGGCCAGGACAAAACCTTTGCACGGTTGGTCCCCCATTTTTATTGGCCCAGGATGAGGATTGCATCAGACACCTTTTGCAAGACCTGCAAGTCTTGTCAGGCTAGTGGCAAGACGGGGACTAAGTTGAAGGTCCCGTTGGAACCGCTCCCCGTGGTTGGGACCCCTTTTGAGAGGGTCGGTATCGATATTGTTGGGCCATTGGACCCTCCGACCGCAGCGGGACACCGGTTCATCTTGGTTTTGGTGGACCACGCCACAAGGTACCCAGAGGCTATTCCTCTGAGGACCATCACTGCACCGGTGGTGGCGCGGGCACTGTTGGGGATTTTTACCCGAGTGGGATTCCCCAAGGTCGTGGTGTCGGACAGGGGCACCAATTTCATGTCGGCCTACATGCATGCCATGTGGAAGGAGTGTGGGGTGACCTACCGGTTCTCCACTCCTTACCATCCCCAGACTAACGGACTTGTAGAGCACTTCAATAAGACATTGAAGGGGATGATCCGAAGCCTACCAGAGGGCTTGAGGCGTAAATGGGAGGTCCTCCTCCCCTGCTTGTTATTCTCCTACCGGGAGGTACCGCAGAAGGGAGTCGGGTTCAGCCCGTTTGAATTGCTCTATGGCCATCCCATTAGGGGTCCCCTCAGTTTAGTGAAAGAGGGGTGGGAGAAGACTTCACAGAAGCTTCCCCGTGACATTGTCAGCTACATGCTGGCGTTCCGCAGCCAGATGGCCAAGCTGTGGAAGGCAGCCACAGAGAACCTGGAGGCTAGCCAGACCGTGATGAAGGAGTGGTATGACCGCAACGCTCGGACGGTCGAGTTAGACGTTGGACAGAAGGTGTGGGTTATGGAACCTGGGGAGCTTTGTGCCCTCCAGGACCGGTGGACTGGCCCGTTCGACATTGTGGAGCGGCGTGGCCAGACCACGTACGTAGTCGATATGAAAACCCCCCGTCAGCCCCTCAGGGTGCTCCACGTCAACCGCCTGAAGCCGCACCATGAGCGATCAGAGCTTGCTCTCCTTATGGTGACGGATGGGAGCAAAGAGGAAGAGAGTGAAGCTCTTCCTGACCTTCTAGCGGTGCAAGAGAAGGATGGTTCGGTGGAAGGTGTAGTCCTCTCCCCATCCTTGACCCCAGAGCAACAGAGGGACTGTCGCCATGTCCTGGGACAGTTCGCCTCTTTGTTCTCCCTCACGCCTGGAATCACTCATCTGTGTACCTATGATGTGGACACAGGGGACAGCCCCCCGGTGAAGAACAAGTCTTACCGGCTCTCTGACCGAGTGAAGGATAGCATCCAGCGTGAGGTGGCAAAGATGCTGGAGCTGGGGGTGATAGAACCTTCCAGCAGCCCGTGGGCTAGTCCAGTGGTGTTGGTGCCGAAAGCGGCCCCACCGGGTACGACACCGGAGCTTCGGTTCTGTGTGGACTACCGGGGGTTGAACTCTGTCACGAAGACAGATGCTCATCCCATCCCACGTGCAGACGAGCTGGTGGACCGGCTGGGAGCAGCCCGGTACCTCAGCACCATTGACCTGACATCCGGATATTGGCAGATTGCCATGGCCGATGGAGCACGGGAGAAGACAGCGTTCTCCGCCCCCGAGGGCCACTACCAGTTTCGAGTGATGCCCGTTGGGCTTAAAAATGCTCCGGCCACATTCCAGCGGTTAGTGAATCAGGTACTATCTGGCCTGGAGTCCTTCTCAGCGGCCTACCTGGATGACATAGCTGTCTTCAGTGGCACCTGGGAGGACCATCTGCAACACCTCCAGGAGGTATTGCAGGTGCTGCAACGCGCTGGCTTAACAATTAAAGCCAGCAAGTGCCAGATTGGACAGGGATCTGTCGTGTACCTGGGACACCTGGTGGGCGGAGGTAAGGTGCAACCCCTCCAGGCCAAAATAGAGACCATCTTGGCTTGGGAGCCCCCCAAGACCCAAACAGAGGTCCGAGCTTTCCTCGGCCTCACTGGGTATTACCGCCGGTTCGTCAAGGGATATGGCACCATCGTAGCCCCCTTGACGGAATTGACCTCAAAGAAGCAACCTCGCAAGGTCATATGGACAGCTGCATGCCAAGAAGCCTTTGACACGCTGAAACAGGCGATGTGTACCGCTCCAGTACTAGCAACACCAGATTTCAGCAAGGAATTTATTGTATAGACAGATGCCTCAGAGCACGGCATAGGTGCGGTGCTCTCACAACTCAATGCCGAGGGCCAAGATCAACCTGTGGCCTTCATATCCAGAAGACTCCTCCCTCGGGAACGGCGATGGAGCACCATTGAGAGAGAAGCCTTCGCGGTGGTCTGGGCACTGAAGAAGTTGAGGCCATACCTCTTTGGCACTCACTTCCTTATTCAGACCGACCGCCGGCCCCTTCGCTGGCTCATGCAGATGAGAGGCGAAAACCCCAAGTTGTTGAGGTGGTCCATTTCCCTACAGGGGATGGACTTTCGGGTGGAACATCGGCCCGGAGTTGACCACGCCAATGCTGACGGTCTCTCCAGGTTTTTCCGCCTTAGTGATGAGAACTCCCTAGAGGTTGGGTAGCTCTCCCCTCTTTCGGCTGGGGGGGACGCATGTTGGACCTGTCAGCCCTAGGGTGGTCTCCCCTTCTATTTTTGTATCGTGCCTCATTTTTTCCACCCTCATTGTTATGTTGGACTAGGTCTCCGGGTGCCTTTTCATTGCCAATCAGTGTTAAGGTGCAGGTGCTCCCTTCTCCCAAGATGGCTGCCACAGGCCCCTGCTACTGCAGAGTGGTCTTTCATAGTAGCACCCTAGCTGCCAGGAGCTGGCTGGAACCCCACAACAATGTTGCGACTCCAGCCCGCCTTTTTGTCCCATAGGTAGAGTGGGGAAGCTCCTGGAATGTGCTGGAACCTTCTAGAAGGGAGGTGTGGTTTTTCTTTTGCCGCCTTGGCCAGAGGTCACCTGACCTAGGGCTACTTAAGAGAGGGAGGGAAACTTTTGTGGTGAGTTGGCCATTGGGGTGAAGCAGAGCTGGAAGAATCCACCAGGAGTGTAGGCCGTAGGGCCTAGCCAGGGACTTATGCCTCTGAGAGTGACAGGATTTAGGTGCTGCCTCTTAAGTGAGTGAGGGACCCTGTGAAACCCACTGATCTTGCCCAGCAGTAGGAGGACCCAGAGACTCTCTGCCCAGCCTGACTAGGAAGGATCTAGTCGCCCTCTCCATTCCTAACCCCCGGAACAGAACCCCTTAAGGGCGCCAGATACATCTGCGCCAACAAGACCTTATTTGACATCTAAGAACAGAAACTTACAAGCCAAGCACTGAGACTGCGTGTCCAGGCTGAACTCTAAAACCTACTCACCAAGCACTGAGACTGCGTGTCCAGACTGAACTCTAAAACCTATTCACCAAGCACTGAGACTGCGTGTCCAGACTGACCCCTGAACCCTGATGCAAAGCTGATTGGAGAACCACCAGGGATCGACCAGGTATTAGCGCTGTGACCCCTGCGCTCCCTGCCCTGGTCTGGGACCCCCGGCAGCGTGCTCCGCTGAGCACAGAACCCCATCCTTAATTTGAGCCCCCCCTGGTGACGACGAGGCCAGCGCGCTCACCGCCGTGGCCTGGAGGCTTGGAGAAGTGCCCTGCCGTGTGACGAGGCCCGCGGAGAAGCCCGGGGCCCCGCCGCTGCCGTCGCAGCTGCGTGAGGAGGTGTGCGAGGCCGGGGCCGAGTTCCCCCATCATCGTGGGAGCGGACGCCTGCTGACGCCGAGATCGAGGTAAGCCCAGAGGCTGAAATCGCCCCCGGTGCGCCCCCTGCGGGTTGGGAGCCACACCGCACGCTTAGCCGGGTTTCCTCTCCGTGGGATTCGCCCCCCCTGTCTTCACGACGGAAGAGACCCCGCCGAGGGATCCTTTCCGTGTGCCCCCTCGAGCGATACTGAAGCGTGGTGCCCAACGAACTGCACCGGAGCTCCCCGCTGGAAGCTCCGCTCCAAAGTACTGAGTGTCCTTGATTACGAGTGGCGCATGATGTTATGTGCTCCGCTCCAAAGTACTGAGTGTCATTGATCACGAGGGGCGCTTTTATGCTATATGCTCCGTTCCAAAGTACTGAGAGTCATTGGTTACGAGTGGCGCTTTATGTTCTACGCTCCGCTCCAAGGTACTGAGAGTCATCGATTACGAGTGGCGCTTTGTTTTTACATGCCCTGCTTTAAAGTGTTACGTGCTATCAAGTCCGAGTAGCGCGTTGTTATTCATGTGCCAGGTTGAAGTGTTACGTGCTATTAAGTCCGAGTAGCGCGCTGTTATTCCTGTGCCATATTGATGTGTTAAACGCTATTGATTACGAGTAGCGCTCTGTTATTTATATTCCCTATTACAGTGCTATGTGCCAGAGATCACGAGTAGCTCTCCATGCTAGGTGCCCCGTTCTGAGGTCGTCACCGGTTAGCGCGCCCAACGCGTGTGTGCGGCTACGTGAGTGGTAGTTGTGCCCCAGGCAGTACTGTCATTTCATAAATTGCATATGTGGTAGAAACAGCCTTTATAGCTCATGACTGATATGTACATCGCTAGCTATTGTATTATTCGCATATGAAATGTACTGCTACCTCATGAACTGCATTTAACGTGACCTACTTGGATAAACTTGAGTATTTACATAATTCCTACAGTGTGGCGTCACTTATTGTGTGTGTTCCTCGTCGCATGTGAGGTGCGTGTTGTATGGTTGCTTTACACACAGACCTTTGGTGGCCCGACCGCTCGTGTCACGTTACCGCCCCATAGGGCCTGGAGACCCCAGGTCTTACAATAAGGGATTAAGACTCCTAGCCAGAGAGGTGGTGGTTGGGTAACCGGCTCTGACATTTACTATCAACACGCTGGCTGTGGTGTGAACAGCCTGTTGGATAATCAGCCGACAACGCATGTACCTCTGTGATTCCCTGACGCTTACTGTACCCCGGCATTCAGCGCATGCAACCCAGGAAGGGAGTGGAACCCCAGACACCCTTGCATCCTATTCTGCTTCCTTGTGAGTAGTCTTTTGAGTATCCCTACCAGTGAAGTCTTGTCATGGTGTAGTTATATGCCTTGTATGATATTAATGCTTATCCTCTATCCATCTCCAGTCAAATCAAAGCCGTGAGGTGTCAAGATCTTCTCCCCCCAACACCTCATCGATTCCCGAGCGACTACTCTCTTCCCTGTTCCCCGGGGTGCTGCCCTCCATACGAGTGTTCACTCTTCGGTGGGAGGTAGTGTCTGGGTGAATAGGGAGGCCTCTCTACAGGCTGTCGTCCCTGCTGGCTGTTACGAAAGGTTAGTGGCCTGCCTGTTTACCTTGTGCTGCTGACATCCTGACAGATTGTCAAGCCCAAGTTAAAAGACCAGCCTGGACGATGGACACCAATGCGGTCTTATCATCTCTGCTGGAGAGTCTTACGGCACTTCAGCAAGAAGTACAGACCTCCCGGTTAGAAAACCAGGACCTGAGAAAAGAAATGAGCACGTTGCGTAGAGAGGTGGCAGGACTGTCACGGAGGGGCCCTGGGACGGGTTCCTATATCCGTGAAGCCACCCTTCCTCCTCCAGGGGCGGTGGGTCCCCCCCCCCTGTACCGGTCACCACAAGTGAGGGTGGGTTTTTGTGGTACCTCCAGTTTCATCTTCATCCTCAGGCCTGAACCCTACGGTGCACGTGATACAAAACACCGGGATTCCGCTGGCACCTCCCGAACGATTCCATGGAGACCCTAAGAAATTTGAAACCTACCTCAATCAATGCCGACTCCACCTTCTATGCAAACCCACAGTCTTTCAAAGCGATGTAGCGAAGACAGCATTTATGATGTCATACATGGGAGGCAATGCGGCCAGTTGGACCATACCATTGATGGAACGAAACGATCCTGTGTTGCATTCCTTCCCTGACCCTTTGTGTGGCAATGAGGAAATTGTTTGATCGCAAATCGCACATGTTATCCCTTGACCGAGAATTGCTGACCCTTCGACAGGGATCCCAGGATTTACTGTCATACATAACCTCCTTTAATCGATTGGTGGTGGAAACAGATTGGCCGCAAGAGAAAAGGACAACTCTGTTCTATCAGGGGCTGAGGGGTGACTTAAAGGACGTACTCGCACATGTGGTGCAGCTACCTGCAACCTGTGAGGAAATGATTGACCTCACCGTCCAGTTAGATCACCGGTTGCAAGAAAGGAAAGGAGACAAGAGTAGAAGTGACCCCAGGGGTTGGTACCCTAAACCGAAACAAGTCACGGAAGAGCATCCTAAAGCTGTAGACGGTGCAGAACCGATGCAAATCGGAGGCATTCGAGGGCCCCTCACCACCGAAGAAAAGGAAAAGAGACGCAAGATGAAATTGTGTCTTTATTGCGGTAAAGGAGGGCACTTAATTCGAGAATGTAGGGCCAGAGCACAGCTGCCCGAACGTACGGCTTCTCCGAGACAACAAGCCGTGATGGGGACACAAGAATCTGCGGAAAACTGAAGAGCCCGAACCAGAGGGAGATCACTGGGTCGGGTGAACGACGAAATTCGATCTATTCAGTTCTAGCTAACACCTTGCAACCAGCGGTTGCTCATCTTTGTGTCAATGTTACTCTGTGGGTCTGTACGGACAACCCCCGCGAGGTGGATGCACTGTTGGATTCGGGTGCAAAGGGAAATTACATGGATCAAGGGTATGCCACGACCATCGGAGTACCTTGGGAGATGAAGAAAAAACCCGAATACGTGAAGGCGGTCGACGGATCAGCGCTGACTTCAGGGCCAGTCACTTCGCATACTATTCCCTTGTTACTGCATTTCAATGCCTGGCACCAAGAATACATCCAGTTTGATCTTATAGATGCGCCGCAATTCTGCCTCATCCTCGGCATGCCATGGTTGACACTCCATGATCCCACAGTGCGATGGGCGGCGAGAACAGTTTCACTTGACTCGCCGTACTGCGCCAAGAACTGCCATAAAAAGCCAACCCCGCTGAACCGGCCTACCGATACCCAAGCCTGCCTTCTTGCGATAGCTGAATTCCGGTTCCTTCACCAGTGGAAGGTGTATCCCAGTATGCACTCTTATTACTTCAAACTGTAATAAATTAAACCACGAATGTCTGTTGATCAGTAAACTGTTTTATTTCACAGTTTTCAATTGATTTTGTTGCTTCCAAAATTATTCATAAATTTCATAATTCAGGTTTGTTTAGAACCTCTTCTTGTGAATAAATTCCAATATTGTAAACATGATTCCATGTAGTAAATGTGAATATTTGGGTTACAGGGATGAATCCCAATGCATTTCGGGGTCTCCCTTCGTCAGGGGATACTCCCTATAAACAAAATGACCATGTATTAATAATATTCACGCTGGAATATAACGAAAGTGAAAGCTGATAGCATAACAACAGAGCCAGAGTTTTTACGTGAACAATCACCAATTGCCACGGATCTAGTGCGGTGTAGACGCAAATGATATCTGATTCAGTGAACGTAAATTACTGAAACATTCCCAGTGCTCGTGAGTGAACTATAAAACAACTAAAAAACATGTGAAGTGAAAGTCTACGGAGTGCCGGTAAATGGTTATTGCCGTGTGCCGTATGTGTCTTAACCACGGGTTCAGTGCGAGTCCTTTAAAAGATGTGCCAATTAATTCGAGAGCGTGTTAAAGATTCCGGTTTAATAACTGGTTATGCCTACGTGAGTGACTCGTACGTCCATTAAACTGATTATGATTAAAAAGAATCTAATCGTGTATTGTCTAATATGTGCCGCTGCGGTGCATACCTGTGCAAAACCCGTTTCTCGATCGTAGCGATTCCGCGTCCCGTAACCGTTGAGATCAGCTGTGTTCCTTGTGTGCCCCGGAAGTAAATATGCGCGTGCGAAAAAAGCTCATGCAAGATAAAGAAGAAAGACTCGAACCCAAACTTAGTGATACGGGTGAATGTCTACAACATAAAGTTGTGATAACTTAATAAACAAAAAAATTAAAGAATGTTTGTTGGATTAAAAAAACAATGAATTGCGAAACACCATCATCAGGATCGAGAAGAAAGACTCGAACCCAAACTTAGCGATACGGGTGAATGTCTACAGCGTAAAGTTGTGATGACTCAATAAACAAAAAAATTATTAAAGAATGTTTGTTGGATTAAAAAAAACAATGAATTGCAAAATACCATCATCAGAAAATGCATTCCGAATCTGAAAACAATAAATACAGTCTGTTATTCACAAATGCACACCTACATGTTGATACGTTGTTACAGGTAACAATTATATTCCACCCGGTCATTCAGACCCTTCGGGTGTAGTGATTCCAATGCAAAAATCCAATACAGTTCTCTTTGCAACAGAAATTTCTTGTTGTCTCTGCCCGTTTGTACTGGCACCTGTTCCAAAATTAGAAATCGGAGTTGACTAATGTTATGTGATAATCTGTTGAAATGTGTGGCAATGACCGATTTCGGATTGTTGATTCTTATGTTACTTTTATGCTCTGTCAAACGAGTTTTAATTTTTCGTTCCGTTTTTCCCACGTAGGTTAACCCACATGGGCACTTAAGTAAGTACACAACAAAACTTGAGTCGCATGTCGCTGTCACACGCAATTTGATGGGAGTTCCTTGTGTTGGATGAGTCAATGTTGTTCCTTTAATTATGTTGTTGCAGCTGCCACAATTCAAACATGGAATAGTTCCCTTGTATGTGTCTTCTCTATTTTGTTTTTTGTGTTTCAACATCTGTTGTAGATTTTTTGTGCGTTGATATGCAAATATTGGTAGTTGGTTGAAAATGCCATTAAATTCTGTTTCCGCTTGTAGCATTGGCCAATATTTTTTTATTGTGTGTTTATTGTGTGTTTGATTTTTTGACTTCTGGTTGAGTATTTAGAGACGAACACATTTCGGTCCTGTTGGATGTCCAAATTCTTTTTCTTGAGTAATCCTTGTCTACTTTGTTTGTTTGCTCTTTCATTAGCGTGATGTAGTACAGAATCTGGGTATGCTCTTTGTTTGAATTTTGCCATCATTGTGTTTTTATTTTCCTGATACAAGTCTTCAGTTGATGATATTCTTTTTATCCTCAATAGCTGTGAGTAAGGCAGATGTTGTTTGAGACTTAATTGGTGAAAACTTGAGAAATGTAGAAAGTTGTTTCTGTCTGTAGCTTTTGTGTACACTGTGGTTATAAGTTTTTGATCAATTATCTTAACTTCCACATCTAGAAAAGGAATTTTTTCTTTACTCAAAGAATGTGTAAATTGGATACGGTCGTCAACCGTGTTCAGTTCTTGAATGGCATTAATTAGTGTAGATTCTTCGCCCTTCCAAATAAGAAAAATATCATCAATGTATCTGATGAATAAAATTGTATTGTCTGTCCATTTTTTATGTGCAAGAATGTGAGTAAGTTCAAAATGATGCATAAACAAATTTGCATACGCCGGAGCGGCGCAAGGGTTAACCTACGTGGGAAAAACGGAACGAAAAATTAAAACTCGTTTGACAGAGCATAAAAGTAACATAAGAATCAACAATCCGAAATCGGTCATTGCCACACATTTCAACAGATTATCACATAACATTAGTCAACTCCGATTTCTAATTTTGGAACAGGTGCCAGTACAAACGGGCAGAGACAACAAGAAATTTCTGTTGCAAAGAGAACTGTATTGGATTTTTGCATTGGATTCACTACACCCGAAGGGTCTGAATGACCGGGTGGAATATAATTGTTACCTGTAACAACGTATCAACATGTAGGTGTGCATTTGTGAATAACAGACTGTATTTATTGTTTTCAGATTCGGAATGCATTTTCTGATGATGGTATTTTGCAATTCATTGTTTTTTTTTAATCCAACAAACATTCTTTAATAATTTTTTTGTTTATTGAGTCATCACAACTTTACGCTGTAGACATTCACCCGTATCGCTAAGTTTGGGTTCGAGTCTTTCTTCTCGATCCTGATGATGGTGTTTCGCAATTCATTGTTTTTTTAATCCAACAAACATTCTTTAATTTTTTTGTTTATTAAGTTATCACAACTTTATGTTGTAGACATTCACCCGTATCACTAAGTTTGGGTTCGAGTCTTTCTTCTTTATCTTGCATGAGCTTTTTTCGCACGCGCATATTTACTTCCGGGGCACACAAGGAACACAGCTGATCTCAACGGTTACGGGACGCGGAATCGCTACGATCGAGAAACGGGTTTTGCACAGGTATGCACCGCAGCGGCACATATTAGACAATACACGATAAGATTCTTTTTAATCATAATCAGTTTAATGGACGTACGAGTCACTCACGTAGGCATAACCAGTTATTAAACCGGAATCTTTAACACGCTCTCGAATTAATTGGCACATCTTTTAAAGGACTCGCACTGAACCCGTGGTTAAGACACATACGGCACACGGCAATAACCATTTACCGGCACTCCGTAGACTTTCACTTCACATGTTTTTTAGTTGTTTTATAGTTCACTCACGAGCACTGGGAATGTTTCAGTAATTTACGTTCACTGAATCAGATATCATTTGCGTCTACACCGCACTAGATCCGTGGCAATTGGTGATTGTTCACGTAAAAACTCTGGCTCTGTTGTTATGCTATCAGCTTTTACTTTCGTTATATTCCAGCGTGAATATTATTAATACATGGTCATTTTGTTTATAGGGAGTATCCCCTGACGAAGGGAGACCCCGAAATGCATTGGGATTCATCCCTGTAACCCAAATATTCACATTTACTACATGGAATCATGTTTACAATATTGGAATTTATTCACAAGAAGAGGTTCTAAACAAACCTGAATTATGAAATTTATGAATAATTTTGGAAGCAACAAAATCAATTGAAAACTGTGAAATAAAACAGTTTACTGATCAACAGACATTTGTGGTTTAATTTATTACAGTTTGAAGTAATAAGAGTGCATACTGGGATACACCTTCCACTGGTGAAGGAACCGGAATTCAGTCTTAAGCCACATCCCTCTTGATCTGGGGAAAAGATCCCACAGCACCGATAATATAGTGAAAGGATCACACAGTAATTGAAAGTTAAACGAAGGAGTGCGACCGACACACAACTTTAATCACAACTTTATTCTTGCGATAGCTACCACACAAGAACAGATCCCTGACAACCGAACACTACCACAGGAGTACGAAGTCTACCGACCTATCTTCGATAAACAGAAGGCTACGCGGCTTCCTCCTCACAGGGTATACGATTGCCGCATTGAATTAATACCAGGAGCGGACATTCCTTGTAGTAGAGTGTATGCGCTTACAGAACCCGAGACACTGTATCTAAAGAACTACCTGGAGGAGAACCTGGCTTCCGGCTTTATTGTCCCGTCCTCTTCACCAGCCTCTTCCCCACTTTTCTTCATACCGAAGAAAGACTGTGATGAGCTTCGACCCTGCATAGACAATCGAGCTATTAATAGCATAACTGTGAAGAACAGATACCCGATACCTTTGATTCCAGTCTTGCTGGATCAGCTCAAAGGAGCCCGTTATTTTACAAAGTTGGATCTCCGAGGCACATATCATTTAGTCAGAGTAAAAAGTGGGGATGAATGGAAGACAGCCTTCCGGACGAAGTTTGGACTCTTTGAGTATAAGGTAATGCCCTTTGGGATTTGCAACGCCCCGGCAGCCTTCCAATATTTTATGGACGAAGTGCTGAGGGAACTACTAGATACTATCTGCGTGGTATACATAGATGACATTCTCATTTATTCCTCTTGCTTCCAAGACCATGTGAACCACGTGAAAGAAGTCCTCAATAGACTACGTCATCACGAGCTCTACGCAAAACTGGAGAAATGTTTTTTCCACGTACAAGAGGTAGCCTTTTTGGGGTATATTATCAACGCCCAGGGCTTCCAAATGGAAACAGGAAAGATCGAGGCTATCACCCAGTGGCAGACCCCCCAACATGTAAAATCAGTGCAAAGCTTTTTGGGGTTTGCTAATTACTACCGGCGTTTCATTAAAGATTTCTCCAAAATAATACACCCGATTTCCAGTCTCTTGAGAAAAAACACGCCGTTCATTTGGAGCGAGGAGGCAGAAAATTCCTTCCAAATTCTAAAAGCTTGATTTACACAAGCCCCCATCCTTAGACATCCAGACACACGACTCCCTTTTATAGTCGAAACAGACGCCTCCCATCACGCACTTGGAGGGGTGTTGTCCCAAAGACCTCCTCAAACCGGACAAATACATCCTGTGGTGTATTTCTCGAAAAAACTCACCCCCAGTGATGTTAATTACTCTATCTCCAACAAAGAGTTACTGGCGATAAAAAGGGCGTGCGAGGAATGGAGGCACTACCTGTTGGGGGCCCATCATACCGTCGAAATTTACACTGATCACCGTAATCTACTGTTCTTGAAAACAGCCAAGGCCCTCACCCCTAGCCAGTTGCGTTGTTCACTTTTCTTCGCGGACTACGATTTTGTAATAAAGTACCGCCCGGGGCCTCAAAACGGCAAAGCCGATGCCCTTTCACGTAGTATGAATACGGAGAACGAAACACCTTTGGACGTCCCAGAGACTCCGTTGATTCTGGCGGAAGGAGTGTTCAGGAACCAGTCCATCGCTCTCGTAACAAAGACAGACTTTGTGGAAGAAGTTTGATCCTCAGTAAAAGGAATGGATGCACAAGAGTGGCTTAAAGAAAACCCCAACCATAGGACCATGAACCTTGGATTACTATATCACTACCATGCCTTATATGTGCCCATCCCTGATCTACAGCTCCAGGTATTGAAGTGGGCACACAATTCCAGGCTCGGAGGACATCTAGGGATCCGCAAGACGATCGCCTGTGTGGAACGAGCCTTCTGGTGGAAATCGCTGAAGGAAGACACCAAGGAGTACGTACAGAACTGTTCTGTGTGTGTTCAAGGGAAGGCTAGACATGAAAAACCGACAGGAATGCTTCAACCAATTCCTATCCCTCCTAGACCATGGCATACAGTGTCCATGGATTTCATTGTAGAATTGCCCCCCTGCCAAGGATACACAACGATTCTAGTATTAGTGGACCATTTGACAAAAATGGGCCATTTCATACCATTGATAGGACTACCTACATCCTCCACACTAGCCCTTCTGATCCTACAGCACGTGGTTCGACCTCATGGAATTCCCAGCGTCCTCATCACAGACCGAGGGACTCAATTTACCTCCCGCTTCTGGAAGGCCTTGTGTACGACTATGGGAATAGAAGCGCGCCTTTCTTCCAGCTACCATCCCCAAACGGATGGGAAAACAGAGCGTCTCAACCAGACTCTGGAGCAATATCGCAGGTGTTTTTCTCTACAAAACACAGCAACCTGGGTAACATTAGTATGGATGGCTGAGTTCGCGTACAACAATGCGGACCATGCCACGTTGGGATGCTCCCCTTTCTTTTGTCTCAACGGATACCACCCAAACATGCTTCCCTTTGAGTGGCCGATTTCCACCAACCTTCTGAGCATAAGGGAGCATCATGAACACCTTAGAGCGGTCCTACTCGATGCCAAACAACATCTCATCACAGCGCAAGCAGCACAGAAACGCTTCGCCGACAAGAAAAGAACGAGAGAACCTGAGTATCAAGTAGGGGACAGAGTATGGTAAGCCACAAAAAACCTACACTTAATGGGAGTGGGGAAGTTAAAACCCAAATATATCGGTCCTTACAGTATCGAGAGAGTAATTAATCCTGTTGCCATGCGATTAGCTTTACCCGCAGCATGGCACATACACCCTGTGTTCCACGTGTCCTTGCTCCAACCCTGCCCCCCTACAGTGCGGTTGCCAGACAAGCCTCCACCCCTAGATATAGATGGCCAAGACGAGTATGAGGTCCAACAACTCTTGGATTCCCGACTGGTGCGAGGGAGAGTACAGTATCTGGTAGAATGGAAAGGGTATGGGGTGGAAGACAGGACATGGGAACCCATACAGAATCTCCACTGTCCTGACTTACTAGAACAGTTTCATAGGAACAATCCGGGTAAGCCTGGTCGCCCGCCGGGTTGGTGGTCCTTGAGAGGGGGTTCTGTAGCGATACTCCACTGTTACAGGCATGCCCGGGTGCGCCACCACCCCTATAAAACCGTTCGGGCCCCTGGACAAAGACTAGAGCGGTGCACAATCCAGATGCACTACAACTCCCATAACACCACGGGGCCCTGCCGAGATAAGCGCGGGAACAGGAAATGAACCGCCTCTATATAAGCTCCACCTCTATAGACGGTGAGTGCTTGACAATCCTACCAGAACCAGGAACTTAGCTGATGCTTCGTGCCACAGTTCTTCGACCACCCGTCCCGCGGACGCTTCCTTTCCCGCTCAAGACCGGATTTCTGGCCATCTCGAACCCGACGCCTCCGCTGTGCGCGGACGCTTTATTTCCCGCTCAAGACCAGATTTCTTGCCATCTTGAAACCGACACCTCCGCTGTGCGCGGACGCTTTCTTTCCCGCTGGAGCGGCGGGAGGCGTTACTACAGTATTCCGAGGGCGGACGCTTTCCTTCCCGCCTCGGAATACGGAAACCTACCCGTTCTCTGCTCTCGAAGCGGACCCTACCCTGAGAGGCAGGTAAGGAGTGCTAGGGGCGTGACTCATAACGCACTGTAGAACGCTCAAGGGGTTATCGCTTCACAGACCTTTTTAGCGCCAGGTCGTAATAGTATCATGGTATCCTTTTGAAATAAGGGATTAAGACTCCTAGCCAGAGAGGTGGTGGTTGGGTAACCGGCTCTGACATTTACTATCAACACGCTGGCTGTGGTGTGAACAACCTGTTGGATAATCAGCCGACAACGCATGTACCTCTGTGATTCCCTGACGCTTACTGTACCCCGGCATTCAGCGCATGCAACCCAGGAAGGGAGTGGACCCCCAGACACCCTTGCATCCTATTCTGCTTCCTTGTGAGTAGTCGTTTGAGTATCCCTACCAGTGAAGTCTTGTCGTGGTGTAGTTATATGCCTTGTATGATATTAATGCTTATCCTCTATCCATCTGCAGTCAAATCAAAGCCGTGAGGTGTCAAGATCTTCTCCCCCCAACACCTCATCAATTCCCGAGCGACTACTCTCTTCCCTGTTCCCGGGGGTGCTGCCCTCCATACGAGTGTTCACTCTTCGGTGGGAAGTAGTGTCTGGGTGAATAGGGAGGCCTCTCTACAGGCTGTCGTCCCTGCTGGCTGTTACGAAAGGTTAGTGGCCTGCCTGTTTACCTTCTGCTGCTGACATCCTGACATCCAGGGTCCAACAGGAGGACCTCCCTGTGGATATTTGGCCTTTGCACCCTTGTTGTGCTCCTGCATAGGGTACCCATATGTCCCTTACATCCTCTGGATCGCCCTGTAACTCCGCCTGCAACACAAAAGAATACATTAGATAAAACCTCCCACCCACACCCTGCTGTTACGCCGGGGATGATGTAGGGCGGGAAACGGCGTCAGGGTCGCGGGAAAGAGAGCGCCAGGTGGGCTGGGTAGGTATAAATACCCCGCTCCCCCCGCCTCCTATCCCCGGAAGTGACGATACCCTACTGGACCCTAGAGGGTCCCACCGACTGGGCGGCTGCTTCCTGTGCCTTCTTGTGGCACTAAGGCGGCTGCCCTCTTATGGGGTCTCCTGCGTGGACCCCGGGCAGCCGGCATAGTGCCAGTATCGGCAACACTCGCCACCCCGCCCCTTCTACAGCAATGTTAGAGAAATAACCAGACACAACACCTTTTGTGTGGAAAGAAATATTTCTGCAGGTTTATTAGCATTACAACAATGCCAAGATTGGTGGGTTAGCTTACGGGCGATCCTCAGGCAGGCAGCCCCTCGCCGCCTGCCACCTGATGAGCCAAATTATACCGGGGCCTTGCCCAACGGTGTTTGCTATATTAGGGGGAGGGAAGACAACTCCCCCCATGGGCCAACAGCCCACCCCCTTTGCTCACGCCCCCTAGAGGGGTGGAGCCTGCCAGGCAACCCCCGGTTGCTCAGGTCAACAACCGCCCGTGGGACTAACGGGGCGCCGTCGCTCCTCCAGGGTCCAACCGGAGGACCTTCCTGTGGATATTTGGCCTTTGCACCCTTGTTGTGCTCCTGCATAGGGTACCCGTATGTCCCTTACATCCTCTGGATCGCCCTGTAACTCCGCCACAGATCTGGGTGTGGCCACCGTCACCCCAGAGCCCCCCACCATATCCCTTACTTACACCCTGCTGACCTTAAAGCCTCCTCCAGGTCAAGTAAGAACAGGTCCATGCCCACCCTGGACAAGTGTACCCCATCATTCTCCCAACACCCAGTGGCCTTGGTGTGCAGTAACCCATGATGTATGAAGCCAAAACCCCTTTGCCCGGTGAATCTCCTCATGGCACTGTTGATCTTCCTGCGACCTCCATGGCCTCTCCTGAACGCGCCCCCTGCCACACCAACCGTGGTGTTATCTCTGACCACCAGATCTCACAGGTCCCCAGCTGGCTGCTCAGCTTGCACATGGTTACCGTCATTTCTTGTAGTAGTGCCCTCCTACCACAGATGCCAGATATTTCCCTCCCAGGTGTATCACCAATACTCTGTTGCAACTTCTCCAGTAGGCAGGTCCAGCGCATGCCTGGGTATTCTAGCCAGACAATGTCTGTGTCTGTGAGACCGTGTCTCCATTTCCTGCTCTCTGCCCACCGTGCCAATCGCAACACACCTGAATGTCCAATCAATCAATCAATCGCATTTATAAAGCGCGCTACTCACCCATCAAGGGTCTCAAGGCGCTGGGAGGGGGGGGGGGGTCAGTGCTCGAAGAGCCAGGTCTTGAGCTGCCTTCTGAAGGAGAGGTGGTCAGGTATGGCGTGAAGGTGGCTGGGCAGAGAGTTCCAGGTCTTCGCTGCTAGAAAAGAGAAGGATCTTCCTCCGGCGGTGGCTTTGCGGATGTGGGGTACGGCTGCCAGGGCCTGTCCGGTGGAGCGCAGAGTGCGCGGGGGAGTGTAGAAGGAGACGCGGTTGTTGATGAGTTTGGGTCCGAGGTTGTGAAGGGCTTTGTGTGCGTGGGTGAGTAGTCGGAAGGTGATCCGCTTGTTGACGGGTAGCCAATGGAGTTTTTTCAGGTGTCCGGAGATGTGGTGGTGGCGAGGGATGTCCAGGATGAGTCTTGCGGCAGCGTCCTGGATCCGTTGGAGTTTCCTCTGCAGCTTGGTGGTGATGCCGGCGTACAGGGTGTTCCCGTAGTCCAAGCGGCTGGTGACGAGGGCGTGGGTGACGGTCTTCCTGGTGTCGGTGGGGATCCAGCGGAAGATCTTGCGGAGCATGCGGAGGGTGTTGAAACATGCCGAGGTCACCAAGTTCACCTGTCTGGTCATGGTGAGGGAAGAGTCCAGGATGAAGCCGAGGTTGCGCGCGTGGTCGGTGGGTTGGGGAGTGCTGCCTAGGGCGGGGGGCCACCAGGAGTCATCCCATGCGGTGGGAGTGGGGCCGAGGATGAGGACCTCCGTTTTGTCTGTGTTCAGTTTCAGACGGCTGTCTGTCATCCAGTTCGCCACTTCCTTCATTCCTTCATGTTGTCTGGTCCTAGCTGATGTGGGGTTGTTAGTGAGGGATAAGATGAGCTGGGTGTCGTCGGCGTATGATATAAGGTCGAGTCCGTGTTTGCGTGCGATGTTCGCCAGGGGGGTCATGTAGACGTTGAAGAGAGTGGGGCTGAGGGAGGATCCTTGAGGTACGCCGCAGATGATCTCCGTGGCTGTGGATCTGAAAGGGGGAAGGCGGACTCTCTGAGTCCTTCCAGAGAGGAAGGAGACGATCCATTCCAGGGCCTTGCTTCTGATGCCGGCGTTGCTGAGGCGGCGTATCAGGGTGCGGTGGCAGACCGTGTCGAAGGCTGCAGAGAGGTCCAGGAGTATGAGGGCCACGGTCTCTCCCTTGTCGGTCAGGGCTCTGATGTCGTCCGTTGCTGCGATCAGGGCGGTTTCGGTGCTGTGGTTGGCCCTGAAACCGAACTGTGTGGGGTCGAGGGAGTCGTTGGTTTCCAGGGCGTTGGTGAGTTGAGCGTTGACGATTTTCTCAATCACTTTGGCGGGGAACGGCAGGAGAGAGATGGGCCGGAAGTTTTTGAGTTCGGTGGGGTCTGCTGTAGGTTTCTTTAAGAGGGCGTTGAGCTCTGCGTGTTTCCAGCTCTCCGGGAAGGTGGCGGCGGTGAGGGAGGCGTTGATGACGTCTCGGAGGTGCGGTGCGATGATGTCGTCGGCCTTGTTGTAGATGTGGTGCGGGCAGGGGTCCGATGGGGATCCGGAGTGGATCGAGTTCATTATGCGGGTGGTCTCCTCGGTGGTGGTAGGGTTCCAGGTGAGGATGGTGGTGGTGTCGGTGGCGGGTTCCGGAGGGGGGCTTGTGTCGGCGGTCGGGAAGCTGTTGTATATGTCGGTGATCTTGTGGTGGAAGAAGGTTGCGAGGGAGTCGCAGAGGTCCTGTGAGGGAGGGATGGAGTTGTTTTCTGCTTCCGGGTTGGAGAGCTTTTTGACGATGCCAAATAGTTCCTTGCTGTTGTGGGCGTTGTTGTCAAGTCTGTTCCGGTAGGCTGTTTTTCGTGCGGCGCGGAGGTGTTGGTGGTGTTGGCGGGTGGCGTCCTTGAGAGCTGACATTTTCTCTTCGGTCTGGTTAAGGCGCCACGTCTTCCCGCGGGCGCGGCATTCTTTCTTGGAGTTCTTGAGGTCGGGGGTGAACCAGGAGTTTTTCTTGTGGTTGTTGGTGCTGGCTTGAGTCTTCAGGGGGGCCAGGAGGTTGGTGCAGTCGGAGATCCAGTCACCCACACCGAGGTCCCTGGCAATTAAAGAAATGAAAGTTTGCAAGGTTTTATTGACTTAAACCACATTTAAAATTACAATTTACATATTGCACTTCAACATACGCCACCGGCATCATGGGCCGCAAAGTTGTTCCGTATGTTCATCAATTGTTCACCCAACATATATTGCCTTGTATGCTTGTCTACAAAAGTCCTTACAAATCACACCACCAGCCAAAATAGCCGCAAATTGTTCATGTTGTTCCACGGTCGTCACTGTCAACCCCTTCCTTAGACCCCAGCCACGTGAAAAGGTCATCAGGGACGGATGTATTTTTTGTAACATTGGTACTCCCAACGCCCCACTTGCTTGATGCGTTCAGCTGACAGCCCTGCCCTAAATGCTGTTGTGGCTGCCCGTATGCGGAATGAATGGCTGCAGAAGCGTTTTCACTGTACATTAATTCTTGACAATGATAAACACGCCTGCATGATGCTATGTACTTGGAACTTGGTGAGAGGGGTACTGTCTTCATGTATCAATAGATAACCTTCGGATGCTGGGCGGTGCGCTAGGTAGGCAGACACCAGGCGAACCGGGCAATATCTGTCTATCTCAAGCTGATGCAGCACAATAGCCCTCCCTTCCCCAGCTTGGTCTGTCTTTGACCTCCTTAACCAGATTGTGAAGGCATCTCCGGCCAGGCTGGCATCCTGCCTGCTCAACGCAATACCAGATTTGTCCAGTTTGGACCTCGCAACCAACTCGCCTATTCTTAAGGCCCCAAAAAATGCCAAGCTGAATGTGGCTGAGAACAAAGCTGCTTCAAACTGAGAATTTGTGGCCCTATGCGCACAGTCTAACATCCCCTGTAGTGTTTCAAAATCATTCGGGAGCTAGTGTCTGGTGGTCGAGTATCGCACCTGGCCCATCCCTTAAGCGCAGCTCTGATTAAGAAAGATTTTGTTGGATCCTCCTTCCCCAGTAGTCTTGCATGGTGGCTTATTGCTGACAAATGGCTCGCTATCCAAGGGTGGCTCTTCCCTTCGTCTCTGGCCCAAATAACAAACTTCTGCACCCTGCACTGTAGAGATGCTTTCCCTCCGTCCCAGGTTCCAGTTACTGCACAAAACTTTGCCACACACGCACGGTAGCGCTTACTGGTCCTTGGCGCCAGGGACAGCTCGCCCAGTCCCCTCAGTCGCCTTACAACTTCAGCAGGAACCAGAGGTGAGGCGGGAAAGGTGTAATTTTCTCTCTCGCTCTCGGCCACGCCTCCCGGAACCGGCGCCACTGAAAACGAGAGAGAGCGTCAGCTGCAATGTTCTTAACCCCTTGGATGTGTCGCGCCCTGCATTCTACATTGTTGATTAGGCAAACTCGTACCAGCTCCCTCAGCAAACACAAAACTAGGGGACAAGTCGCCAACTGTGGATTAATGGCCTGGACCACAGCCATGTTGTCCGACCAGAAAACTACCTTTCGTGCTGAAAGAACTGTCGGCCAAAGATGCAGAGCTAACACTATAGGGAACAGTTCAAGGACTGTAATGCGGGTCGTGGTTTTCTTTTTGCGCCAAGCATTGGGCCATTTCTGCGCTCACCACTCCCTGCCTAGGATCACCCCAAAACCTTTTTTACCTGACGCATCTGTATAAAGCGCAAGGTCAGTGCTCTCAGCCCAGGGTGCCCTCCATATCACTGAGCCATTGAAACTTTCCAGAAAAGTGGCCCACATGGAAAGGTCCTCCTTCATACCTTTACTTAGCTTTACCATGTGGTGTTTCTTCTTTACCTTTGCTGTTGCCCTGGCTAGTCTACGTGCAAACACTTTCGCGGCCGGTATAACACTGGCTGCAAAGTTAAGTTTCCCCAGCAAGCTTTGAATGCATCCCAGGGATGCCTTGTCCTGACCTGATAAAAACTGAATCTGGTTCGCTAAGTCCTGGACTTTGTCAAGTGGCAACCTGGATTCTCCTTTGATGGTGTAGAGTTCAATCCCTAGGAAAGTTAATATCTGGGCTGGACCCTCTGTTTTTCCTGGAGCGAGTGGAACCCCCAGGTGACGAGCCAACTCCTCAAAGATTTCCAGAGCCTCCCTGCAATCCTGAGTGCCCTCACCTCCTATGAAGAGGAAGTCATCCAGGTAGTGCGTAACGCCTACCACCCCGTACCTAACTTGCAGTGCCCACTGAAGGAAAGTGCTGAATGCTTCAAAATAGGCACAGGATACTGCGCAACCCATGGGCATGCATCTGTCATAAAAGTATCTGTCATCTAACCTGAAACCTAGCAGGTGTTGGCTGCTCGGGTGGACTGGCAGCAAGCGAAACGCCGATTCGATATCCGCTTTTACCAACCACGCCCCCTTGCCCGCCCTCCTGACTAAGTCCACTGCTACATCCAGAGTACAATACGTGACAGAGCAAGAACCCTCCACAAGCCCATGGTTGACAGATTCTCCCTCAGGGTAGGACAAATGATGGATGAGTCTGAATGACCCTGGCTCCTTCTTGGGCACCACTCCCAGCTCAAAAACGATAAAATTCTCCAACGGTGGCCCCTGAAAAGGTCCCGCCACCCTGCCCATAGCCCTCTCCTTTTCCACCTTAGCCCTGACTACTGCTGGATGTTCCCTTGCTGACTTAAGATTGTCTGCCTCCCGACTCCCCAGTGTGCCCACATAGGGAATCCGGAAGCCTTCGCTGAAGCCTAGCAGCAGTAGCAGGCTGTCCTGCTTGTTGGGGTACTGTCTAAGGAGAGGAGAGATGTTGGCCAGGCTTACTGGTGAAGGACCCTTGACTACCTGCCCGGTAACTGTTTGTGGAGTCCCAAGGGAGGGGGGGGTATAGCTGGGGGAGACAAGGGAGTCAGGAGTGTGCTGTTGCTGGGAGAGGGGAGGCTAGTGACATGGTGATTGGTTGTGCTTAGGTCCTCAACTATCTTGCTTGCCCTTTGTGGCAGGCAATTTCTCCTGTTGAGTGTGACACTTGACCGCAGGGTGTGATCCAGCACAAGAGTTGCATGCGTGCTGGAATTCGCACGTTTTGCCCCAAGAGCATAATAATAATAATAATAATAATGAAGCTTGTAGAGCGTGACAGCTACCCCAAACAGGGGTGTCCCGGCGCTAACAGTAGAAAGGAGCTAGATAGCATACAAAGGTGAGAAGGCCGGCCTCCAAAGAAACCAGTTAGGCTAAGCCAGAGAGCCAAGTTTTGAGATCCTTCCGAAAACAGGATTCTGAAATTGCCAGACGTAAATGGCTGGGTAGGTGGTTCCAGCCATTTACGTCTGGCAATTTCAGACCCTGCATGACCCCTTGTTGAACAATCGGCATGTCCCGGGAGTAAACTTCCTACCACCTCTCTGGCCACCCCTTCTGAACCCCCCCCGAAATGTCTGAAACCATGTGATTCCCAACGAAAAGAACCTTTACCGGTCCCCCGGTCCGTATCTGCCTTGCCTTGCGTCTCCGTGGAATGGTGTGCACGGGAACCCATGTGGTCTAGCCAAAGCTGGAACTCCTTCTGGTCCCAAGACATTTCCGGACACATGGACATCTTCTTCCTGAATTCTCTGTCGTAATTCAACCATCCACATCCACCCCACTTCAATGCCTCCTTGTGTATTAACCTACCATACTGCAAGAGCCCCTGTGCTACCTCAGGTTGTTTCTCTATGATGACTGCCGACAGAATCGAGAAAGCCTCAAGCCAATTTTCTATGTTCTTCTCAGGCCAGGTCTGAAACTTTACCTTTTTGTCCTCTTCCTTTACCCCCGCTTTCCTGGCGTCTATGCCATCCTGGCCAAGTAATAACAGCGTGAAAATGTCTATCAGTTCGCGCCTCCAAATAGCTTCCTTGGCCGCCTGAGGCACCTGCCATGCCTGGGAGCAATGGCCAGAGAGCAGTGGCGCTGCAGAAACTAACTGTGCGGGGGGCGGGAGGCTTGCACACTTGCTGTGGAGATACCAATGCTGACACAGGACTAGGAAGGGACCCTGCAGTGAGATCGCTCGTTCCCGAAAGGGGACTACCACTAACAGTACTGGTGGGTGGTAACGGCCCCCCCTTTGCGGCCGGGGGGTCCATGCCTGTGCTAGCTGTCTTCGTGCTCGGTGGGCTGACTGTAGTGGGAGTACATACTTCCCCCCCCCCCCCAATGCCCCAGCCTGATTAGGCATAACTTGGTTAATCTCCCCTGTTGAAACCAGGGGCGCAATAGCAGGGACCGCAAGAGGTGTTTGTAGGCCGCAACCCTGGTTACCCCAGGCCACCGCAGCCACCTGTGTCCCCCCTGCATCTAAGCCTGGCTTGCCCACCACCTGGGGTGAGCTGGACTCAGGATGACCTGCTCTGACCTCTGCCATGAAATCCCTCAACGTGTCCAAGATCTTACCCAGGTCTTCCTGGGTGGCGAAATGCGCTGCGGCCGGCACGCTGTCTGGAGAGATGGACGGAACCACGGGCGGGGAAGCGATCGGCTGCGAACCAGTGTCTATAGTCGCAGGCTGAGACCTGGTCTTGGGTGGTGGCGGATCCGCCGGGAAGTCTTTAGTCATAGGCTTGCGTGCTCGCTTAGGCCTAGAAGAACCAGACTCCAAAATGTGCTCTTGCTCGGGAATAGGAGTGTCGACGCCAATCCCAGAGTCTTCCGGGTCCCTTGCATTCAAGAGAGCCGTGGCCCTTGCCAAGCCTTTGGTCTTGGCCATCAAGATAAAAGATACCCACTGAGCCTCCTGGGACGTTTCGGGCAAGGAGTCTTCGAACATGACATTAGAAACATCACATTTCCTAATATTGCCCCAACTAATGTACGTATGCCAATGTCAAACCTGCCCAAATCAGTTTGCTCCTCACTAACCCGTGCTTCTCCTCTAGAGGGCCCTCTAACACCTATGGTCAAACCCACGCGCACTAAAAGGAAGTGCTTTGTCAGTTAAAAGGCTCCATTTCCCCCATATCTTGATCTATGAGTGCGCATGCGCTCGTGCCGCGCAGGCCCGCTGAGCAGCCTCGCATACTCAGCAGAGTCTCCCGCACGAACCCAGTTCCCGAGAGCCAGAAGCCACCACCATTTTTTTTTTGCATATTTATATAGCGCGAACTTGACCCGAAGGTATTAAGCGCTTTACATAGCACTGCAATTACATTACACATTCAGGCACGGGGAGATTCAGTGATTTGCCCAGAATCAGCAGGATGTGGACGCGACCACGAGGCTCGATCCCTGGTACAAGCTCTAGGGTCGCAGCAAAGGTATAGCGCTTTACATAGCACTGTAATACATTAAACATTCAGGCACGGGGAGATTCAGAGATTTGCCCATAATCAGCAGGAGTGGACGCGACCTCGAGGCTCGATCCCTGATGTTATGCTCCAGAGGCGGCAGCGCAGCGATGTACCGACCGCAAATAGTACCGGCCAGGCGCTCCCGCTGCACGCTTGCCCTTCGCCGCCCCCGCTGCACACATGGCCGCGAGAGTAAAAGGCAGCACGTAGAGGCAGCGGTCACATCCGCCGGATCCCCACCGAGCAGGGCAGCGCTACCTGGTGAGTCCGTGGCGGCAGGATGGGCTGGGATGAGGGGATGAGGGGATCGGATAATCCACCGTCGTGCGACCCTCTCTCCGAACGCCCGCAGAAAGGCTGGGTGCCTGGAGCAGCACCGGGGACCCACAAGGCCCCTCCCATGCCTCGCACACAACTGATCGGCCCCAGCACCACCGCAAACCCACCCCAAGAGTGCCCAGGAACACAAGAGGGTCATAGGCCGATCCCGACTAGAGAAGAGGATACTACTTGCAAGGGGATACACCTCCCCTGTGGACGATGGGTCGATACAGGGGCAAAACCCAGGAGGCGTCGGCTCCTAACTCACAAGGGGTGGATGAGGGTGATTCCTCCCAGAACATGCACTCACTCAACACCATCCCTCCCACAGAGGAAGAGGGAGCGCCGGACAAGCAGGACCTCATTCTGAAGGAAGTACGAGACTCGCGGAGAGCCATAGAACAGCAAATAGGTGCTCTCACTACTGGCTTCACTCTATTAAAAGCGGACCACGCTAAATTGGCTGATACCGTGAAGGAGCATAGCGCCACGCTGCAGAACATGGTACCGCAACATAAAGAACATCCGAGTCAGCTCCAATGCCTGCGGAAGCAAGTCACCGCGTGGAAGACTCGGAGTGCCGGGCACGGCGCAATAATGTCTGCGTTATTGGCCTGCCAGAATGGAGCGAGGGACGTGAGGCCACGATGTACATGGAACATTGGCTCCATACACATGTGGCCGCAGAGGGACTCTCCAACTACTTCTGCGTCGAAAGGGCGCACCGGATCCCCACAGGGAAGCCAAGGGTGGGGGGCCCGCCCCGGCCCCTGATGGTGAAAATCCTCAACTATCGGGACCGTGACGTGCTCTTACAGAAAGCCCGTGAAAAACCGCAGATCCAATTAGAGAACTCCCAAGTCTCATTATATCCTGACTATACGCTTTTAGTACAGCGCAGACGCTCTTAGTTTCTGGAGGTGAAAAGGAAACTACGCACAATGAATCTCAAATACGCATTACTGTTCCCAGCGCGTCTGAAGATCCTCTATGAACAGAAGACCTACTTCTTTGAAAGTCCGGAGGATGTCGAGAAATGGCTAGAGGTCATGGGACCTACGCAACGCTCAGGATGCTCCTCCTCCATCACGCGAGGACCTGGTGCGTCGAGACGCCGCAGATCGCAACAGGGGGACGATTTTGCCAATGCGCTGCCCTTCCCTGGGCCCACACAACAGCAAGTCCAAACTGGCCCTTACAGTTGCCCATGCCTTCAGAGACAACTCCTCCCGTCGGAGTCATCAGACCTCAGTACGATCCGGTCGGACTCGGACAGTAGCCTACAGCTCTTTCCTACTGTGACGCCACAAACGTCTGATGGAATACTGGGATAGCAGCGCCTCTCTCATGCTGCCTGCAAGAACAGGCCCTGAGGCCAGTGGACACATGGACGGGGAGACATTCCATCAACAATTACATATCCTTGGATGATTGGTCTGCCGATACACTGCAATGTGGTATGTGCTGATCTCAATCTTGCGCTTGGGCTCTGGGACGGTCCAGATTAATGTTTGACTACATGATAGTGGTGGCTACCAATCCCCGCTTTGCGACTGCTACTGTTTATAATGTTCTTTTTCAATGTTCTTTTTGTTTGGTCTTGCCTGGTTTGGATTGTAGGCGTGACCTAATGTTTGGGTTAGGTTGGGGGTTCCATAGTTCTGGCACATTGGTACTATTACACATCATGCGGCTGCATCTTCTCATTCATAGTGGGAAACTCGCAGGATTAGATGGCGCATTGGTTCATAGATAAATATAAATTTGTTACTTGGAACGTCAGAGGGTTGGGATCTTTCCATAAAAGACATAGAATACATGCCTTCCTGCTGCGCTGGGGGGCGCAGGTGGTTTTCCTCCAGGACTCGCACCTAATGGAGGCAGAAGCTGCGAAAATGAGGAAAAAGTGGAGGGAACAGGTAATATCTACTAATTATTCTGCATTTGCAAGCGGGGTGACGATCTGGATAAAGGGGGAACACCATTTGTGTTGCTGAACAAGCGGGTGGACACACAGGGCAGGTACATATTCCTACGTGGCACCATGGATGGTTCGCCGGTTGTGCTAGGGAATATTTATACTCTGAATTATGACCAACACAAATATTTCCTGAGTCTGAACTCCATTTTGGCGGGATGGGAAGCGTATCCATGGCTTATAGGAAGTGACTGTAATGCGGTCATGGATAAGTCAGTAGACCGTTCCCACCCACCCCTGAGGGACACAATGGTTTGTAAACAGGCTGAAGCTTTATGCGACGGGGTCGGGGTTGGTGCCTGTGTGACTTATGGTGATTTAAACATCCGCTTCACAGGGATCATTCCTTTTTCTCCCCGGTGCACCACACCAGAATTGATCGGATTATGTGTTCCACCTCCATAGCGGATCAAATTATAGACACCCCACACTTAGCGAAGACCTTTTCGGACCATAATCCCCTAGTGGCAGTTTTTAGTTGGGGTAGAGTGCCCTCCCCGGTCCCAACATGGCAGCTCTGGCCTCAAACACTGGAGAGCTCGGCCTTCCATAGCATGCTATCCACTACACTTCAAAACAACTTCATGGAGAATCATAATACGGCTTCTACAGTACTGGTCGAATGGGATGCCGTTAAGGGTGTTGTCCGAGGGGCAGCAATCAGCGCCACAGTGGGAGCCAGGCAGGAGATACATAAAAAACTTCAGGACACAGTGGCCATTATGTCATGACTAGAGCAGGAGGCAGCGCGCGATCCAGGGAAATGGACAAACTTGCAAGACTTACGTATTCAACACGCAGAATTACTTGAGACACTGAGGTTAATAGACTACAGATCTTACACACAAGTACATCACACAGATGCAGATAAATCAGGTACCTTGTTGGCCAAGTTGATCAGAAATGACCCCACTATCACTGCCTTTAGCTACATTAATCTGCCGGGGGGAGGGTCCACGACCACGCAATGTGAGATTAGTGAGGCCTTTAGTTAGCATTATGAAGAACTGTATAGTGCGCCCCCTGGCTTGGAGGAGTCCTACATTGACGACTTCCTCATGGACCTGCCATACCCAAAACCCCCGACTGGCATGGCACGGAACCTAGAGGGGCCCATTACTAGTGCGGAAATTAAGACAGCCATGGCTGGGCTTGCACGTAATAAGACACCAGGCCTAGATGGTCTGCCAATAGAATTCTTTGAGGCAAACTCCGACATACTGATACCACGTCTGGAAGAGCTTTATAGGACGTCTCTGGAGTTGGGGTACTTACCTCGTACTACAGCTCAGGCCTTGGTTGTGTCCTTGCCTAAACCGGGAAAGGATCTGACTGACATGGCAGGTTATTGCCCCTTGTCGCTTCTCAGCACGGAATACAAAATCTTAAGCAAGGTGCTGGTGAATAGAATTCAGCCGTATCTTACCAAATTGATCCATGTTGATCAATGTGGGTTCGTGCTTGCGAGGAGCACCTCGTTAAATTTGCGCAGACTGCATCAGATCATGTCCGCTGATCTGACACTTTTTCCAAATGCTGGCTGCATGTCCCTAGACATGAGGCAGGCATTTGATACCCTATCTTGGGACAATATGTTCAGTGCCATTGCACGCTTTGGTTTACCCCCGGCATACATAAAATTGGTTAAATTGCTATACAGGGCGCCCACCGCAAGAGTCTGTACAGGGAAACTTATATCTGGGGAATATGAGTTACATAGGGGCACGCGCCAGGGCTGTCCCCTGTATCCAATCCTGTTTGTTCTGGCGCTGGAGCCACTAGCGCTCCGCATACGGCAGGACGCGGGATGCTACGGGATTCCCATTGGTACATCCGTGCACCTGGTGTCGGCCTATGCTGATGATCTCGTACTATACCTCGCAGATCTGTTGGAGGGTCAAGGACCACTCCCTGATATATTTGCGGCATTTGCAACAGTGTCAGGCCTCTTCATCAACGACTCCAAATCCCATGCCTTTTTCTTCCAAGAACGGATGAATCCGGCTGTCATCGGCTTTGGGGAGCTTCAGTTACCGGTGGCCTCACACACTTTCAAATACCTAGGGATCACTGTTTATCGCTCAAACCCGGACATGGTAGAGGGCAACCTAGGCAAGGCTATTCGGGGCATACGTTCGCAGGTAGCTTTCTGGACTACGCTGCCTCTATCGGTAATGGGATGCGTGGCATTATCCAAAATGGTGGTGCTCCCCCGCCTATTATATTATTTCACAAATTTACCGTTACTCCTCCCTGCGTCAATTTTCAATACATTAGATACTATCCTCATAGATTTAATCTAGGGAAAAGACCGGCGTCGGATAAGCCCTAAGAAACTTCAGCTTGGCGCGCGAGAGGGCGGACTGGGTGCTCCTGATTTCAGGGCTTACTACTATGCGTGCCAACTACAATGGCTATCCTACTGGACGGCAGGCCGAAACTTGCATGAGATCGGCTACAGTACCAAGCACCTTATTACTACCGCATAGCAAACTACCCTCGGGGCTACCTTACCTCCTACACACGGCTCTCCAATGTTGGGGAAGAGCACTGCGATACACATCCAGGGGCGGTAGATACGCTGACATCATTCCCCTGGTAGGGATACCGCTTGCGTCCGGTAGGCTGACGTAACAAGCACATGTAGCTTGGACGGACGCGGGGGTGGAGACCATTGGGGCGCTTTTTAGTGATGGGACACTTCTGGACCATGACACTTTTACACACACCACAGGAGCGTCTACTACATTGTACATGATACACGCTGTCCTAATACACCATATTAAAAGACACTGGGCCCCACAAAAGGAGGAACCCCAGCCAAACGCACTAATAAAGGCACTTTATTACATGGGGCGGAGGGCCACTTAATTAAGTGGCTCTACCTTAGTATTCGTACACATGACCGGGCTCAGCTAGATACCACAAGGGTTCATTGGGTAGCAGAGCTTGGTCGAGACTTAACGGACAAAGTATGGAGTAACATACTGGAATACCCATGAAAGGTCTCACATAATGCCAAGTTCAAATTTATCCAAAGCATGATTGTACACAGAGCCTACCTAACCCCGCATAGACTGCACAGAATGTACCCAGATATGACGCATCCATGCCCCGGTGTAAATTACCGGAAGCGGACCTCCTGCATATGTTGTGGGCGTGCACAGGCCATGTGGAGTTCTGGAGAGGGGTCAAACATAAGTTAGAGGTAGCCACTCGCTTGTCCATGGGAGACACACCACTAGAGTACATACTAGGTATTCGTAAAAGGACGAAAACACATAGGGTACAGTTAAGTTTCTTTGATTTGGCTCTCATAGTGGCAAAGAGATCGATCGCAATGCGATGGAAATCAACCAGGGCCCCCACTGTATCTATGTGGCATGGCGAAACGCTGAGACGGGCTGGTGCTGAAAGTGCGGCACTGCGCAGAGAACCCAATTTCCCTGGAATGGGATGCAATGGTGGAAGCCTACAAAAATACCTGCCCGGACGAGGACCCTATGGTTTCAAGAACCCAATAACAGTTGTGACGATCAGACACGAAGTACAAAAACTCAAGGTGAGTCCAAACGGAGTAGCACAGTCACGACCTGTACATAGAGTATTTGCACTGTATGAAGATGGTTGCTTCAATTAATGTGTTGTATGGCCAGAACTAGCTAAGGGAAGAGGGTGGGTGTTAGAGGGGTGGGGGGTGGATTAGTGTGTGTTGTTTGGCACACTTATTTACTAAGAGTCTTGTGCAATATACTGTAGGAGTATTGTGACCCACATCAGTCACCGAATACAACTCTCTTCTGTAGTGTCCCAGTTTAGATGCTATAACTATATGTGTGACAAATTCTACAGAGTTAAAATTGTGTTAACGTATTGATACAATGTATACTATGATCAAATATGTATGTTGACGAGGCAGTAAAGAAAAAAGGGTAAAACCCAATAAAGTTTGTTTTAAAAAAAAAAAGTCACACAAGTGCACGCAAGTGATTAAAGTCTTGTTTTTTGTATCAGGTTGCAAGAATGCTGCGGGGAACAACTGCGGACGAAGCAGACGAAGAACTGCAGCCAGGAAAGCCAAGGCAATCAGGCTAGTAAGTAGAGGCGATTGTGACACAAAGTGCTGGAATGACAAGCGTAATTTCCGGTTCCTCTACTTCTAGACACCTTAACCAAGATGGCTGAAGTATTGCGATACCAGGCGAGACTTTGGCTTTGTATGCAGTGATTGCATTTCGCCGAACCAGGAGGCATGACAGTACATTTCCCCAGTGTTCCCCCTGTGGGCTTTGGCTTCATGGGGTCATTTCGATTAAATATTCATAACAATCGGGGAGCATGTACGTGACCAGCAGGTTCCCAGGTCCCTCTGGCCCATAACCCTTCTAGTCAATGAGATAGACCTGTTCCCTGCCCTTTTTTGAGTCCAGAATGGCCTTGATTTCGAATTCTGACTCACTGTCTATCTGGACCGAAAGTGTTTTTTTAGGGATGACAGTTCCTGGGTTAACCAACTTTAGCAGAGAAACATGAAAAACCGGATGTATCTGTAGGGGCGGAGGAAGATCCAACTTCATGATCACTTCAGTCACCATTTTGATTATTTTAAAGGGTCTGATGTATCTCAGTTGTAATTTTTTGGGTCCTTGCCAATATATTTTTTGTGAAAAGCCACACTTCTTGGTTTTCCTGTTATACATGGCCTGGTCGATGGTGTTTATCCGCATAGGACCTATACTGAGCTTTGACTAGTTAAGGTTGCAGGAATTGTGGAAGTTGAGGTTTGTTCAATGGCCAACATTCGGGATGGTACCCGTAATTACAGTAGAAAGGCATGAACCCAGTGGAACTATTTGTTGTATTGTTGAATGCGGATCCAACAACCCAGAGAAAATCGACCCAATCCAATTCACTTTGTAATAGCTGACATTGTAAATATATTTTTCCAGGCATTGGTTAACGCTCTCAGTCTGCCACTTCAGTCTGAGGATGATGACTAGACGATATCCGGACATTCATCTCCAACAGACTACAAAGAGCCCTCCAGAATTTAGAAATGAATTGGGGGGCTCTATCTGATATGGCACTGATGGTAGTCCATGTAATCTAACCATGGCCTGTAGCAATACTGTAGAAAGTTCTTTGAATGTGGGGAGTGCCTTCAAAGGGAAAAAGTGAGCCGTTTTTGTAAGAAGGTCTACTGTGACCAAGACAATAGTATAGCGTTTTGTAGTTCTGGGTAATGCCACTACATAGTCAAAAGAGACGGAGTGTCATGGTGCTGGTAGAGTGGGCAAGGAAGTAAATAACCCTGCAGGCCCTTGATGAGAGCTTTTGCCTTGGGCACAAATGACACAATTATGGACGTAACTCTTGGTGTCGTTGGAAATGGTCAGCCACCAGATATAAGTTTGACCAGCTCCAGAGAATTCCTCTCCCCTGGATTTCCCGCCAATGACTGTGAATCGCACCAGTCTAACGCTTGTTGCTGAAGATCAACAGTGGGTAGGTGCAAAGCTCCCTGCATATATACTAGATCATTGATCATTTCCCCTTCATGTGTGTGAATGAGTTGTGCAGTGTCCCCTTTTTTCTGCTCTGCAATGACTTGTGTCATGAAATTCTTGCCTGTAAATAAAGCACCTTGAATACGTTGCAATGGGATTATATAAGGTGGTCGACTTGTCTGTTCTTGTTCCATCTATTCATGACCTAAATAGGTAAGTGTGTCGGCTTTGCCATGACACCAGCCAGGCTGGTATTGAAAAACAAAATCATAGTCATTAAAAAACCGAGTCCAACGTAATTGTCATGTTGACAAAGCTCTCTCAGATAGCAAGAATTTCAGATTTCGGTGTTCTGCTAATATGATAACCGTGTGCAAACTACCCAGCAGATAGTGCCGCCATTCTTTGAAGGCCTTCTTGATCGATAGGAGTTCTCTATCACCCACCAAGTAGTTTATCTCTGCAGGATTTAGCTTGAGGGAATAGTAGGCGATTGAATACAGTTCCCCTGTCACTTTATCTTGTTGTAAGAGTACCCCACTGACCACTACTTGTGATGCATTGGCCTCAACTATGTAAGGTTGTGTGGAATCAGGATGACGTAACAAAGGAGCATGCATAAAACACGCCTTTAAGCTCTGGAAAGCTTTTTTGCATCCTCAGTCCACTGAAATTTGACTCCCTTTCATGACAGTCTAGTATTGGGGAAGCTAAAGTGGAGAAATGGTCAATGAACCTCTGGTTGAAGTTGGAAAAACCTAAAAAGCTTAGTACCTCTTTTGTGTTCGTTGGTGAGGCCCATTGTACCAAGGCCTTAACCTTTAAGGGGTCCATTTCAATACCTTGTGCTGATATAACATACCCTAGGAAATGTACTACAGGGACATGAAATGCACAATTCTCCAATTTTATGTGCAGATTATTTCTCTTCGTTTTCAAGAATGCTCCTAATATGTTCTTCACGCTCAGAAAGGATATTGGAGCAGATAAGGATCTCGTTAATATACGCTACAGCACATAATCTAGATACTCTCTGAGGACTTCATTAATTAAGTATTGAAATGCTCCAGGTGCATTGCGGAACCCGAAAGGCATCACCAGATATTCATATAAACCAAATTTGGTTTGAAATGTTGTTTTCCATTTGTACCCTTCCCTCACGCGCATCAAATGATGCGCTCCCTTTGTCAAGCCTGTGAAGACTATCATTATTTTAACCTGATCTAGTAGCATGGGTATCAGGGTTAGGGGGTACCGATTTTGAATGGTTACGGTATTCAGGGCTCTGTAGTCTATACAGGACCTAAGATCGCCCTCCTTTTAAGAGACAAAAAACAGAGGAGAAGAGGCAGGGTACCTGAAAGGCCGAATACACCCAATGGCTAGCATCTCATCCAGATATTGCCTTAAGTGTTGGTTCTCTTTTTTTCGTTAAGGAATATAGTCTACAATATAGTATTTGTGTGGAGGCTATCTATAAGTCATTTGCCCAGCTTCCTATTGCAGAGACTAGCCATATGTCACTGGTTCATAAACCATTACTGATTATTCCTAGTCCGACCTTGGATGAATTCTCTGCCTTGACGACTAAAGTTAAATCCGGCTCCCCGGATGATCCCATGAGACCATCTCAATTCCGGGAATTCGCTGAAGGCTGCTTCCCTGCTCTTCATGGTCTCATTAATTTGTCCTTCAGCACGGGTAGTGTCCCTAAAGCTTGGAAACAGGCGACGGTTATTCCAATTCTTAAAAAACCCGCCCTTGATCCCACCAAGCCCGAACACTACCGACCTATTTCCCTTCTGCCCTGGCCTGCTAAATTAGCTGAAGCTCATGCTAATGCTATTCTATCTTCTCACTTGCAGGAAGCTAATATTTTGGACAATTCCCAAAATGGGTTTCGTGCTGGCCACAGCACAGAAACTGCCCTCCTGGCTGTGGTGGAACACATCAGGCAGTTGCTAGATCTGGGTCAGACGGCGGCACTGATCCTTTTGGATCTCAGTGCCGCCTTCGATACGGTGTCTCACCAGATTCTTTTACATCGCCTGATGGAAGCAGGAGTGGGAGAGGTGGCACTTGAGTGGTTTCGCTCTTTTCTTAAAGATCGAGCCTTTAAGGTTTCCACACCCCCTTTTGTTTCTGCTTCTCGCCCCATACTCCAGGGTGTTCCCCAAGGGTCGGCCCTGAGCCCTACCTTGTTTAACCTATATGTTCAGCCATTAGCGGAGGTAGCCCATAGTTTTGGTCTCTCCTTGGTGTCATACGCCGATGACACGCAGCTGGCGGTGGCTCTCAATGGTGACCACAACATGGATGCCCCCACCTTTCAGTCAGCTCTAAAAGCTGTGGCTGGCTGGATGGCGAACAATCGACTCCAACTGAATGCCTCTAAGACCGAGGTTATTATTTTTGGTAGGGATAGTGAATTATGGGGAGATCAGTGGTGGCCTTCCGATCTTGGCCCTGTTCCCTCCCCTGTAACTGAGGTTAGAAACCTTGGGGTGTGGTTCGACCATAAGCTTTCTTTTACTTCCCACACAAAACGTGTGGCCGGTACCTGTTTTGGTATCCTGCAGTGTCTCCGACCAATTTTTAAGTTCTTCGATGCGGAGACCAGACAGATTATTGTCCAAGCCCTGGTTCTCACCAGACTAGATTATGCTAGCTCCCTGTTTCTGGGCCTTAATCAGGCCGAGTTATCTCGTCTTCAGAGAGTTCAGAATGCGGCAGCTAGGATGCTTGTTGGCCTTCCGAAGTTTGTCTCGGCCCGTCTGACTATTCAGGATCTTCATTGGTTGCCGGTGGGGCAGAGAATTAAGTTTAAAGCTCTCTGCTTAACTTTTAAGATTCTTAAAGCAGCCTCCCCTCCCATCCTTGCACAGACTATCCAGCACTATGTTCCTGCCAGAGCTCTTCGCTCTGCTGGATCTAATTTGGCCATTGTGCCACGTTTCCAAAAATCTAGGATGGGCGGACGCTCTTTCTCAGTGTTGGCGGCTACTCTTTGGAATTCTCTGCCTGCCCCTCTGCGTTCCATCCCTGAGTTGCTTCCTTTTAGAAGGGCACTTAAAACTTTCCTTTTCACCACAATCTAGGCCCATCTTTTCCATTTTTTTTTGTCGTGTTGTGTTTACTATTCTCCAAAGCGCCGGGACGCCACTTTGCTGCGGCATCCGTGCGCTATATAAAATTATATAACATAACATAACATAACATAACATAACATAACATTTGCGCACCAGGTTGTAGATCAATGCGACAATGATGGGGTCTGTAAGGATGGAGGACTGTAGCCTTTATCTTATCACCTAAGTCAGCTAGATCTCTGTAACAAGGAGATAGGCCTGGTAACACACCGGTCTCACCATCCTTTGCACTCAGTGACGGGGTGATTGGGAAACATTTTCCAACAGTGTTGGTTATAATACGAAGAATGCAAGGTAATAGTGTGTGCAACCCAATTGGTCACAAGATTGTGTGTTTGTAACCAGGGTATTCCGAGGATAGCTTGGAACTTCAGGCCATGATTAAGTCAAACCTAATAGTTTCTACATGAGAGCTTTGTGGAGGTAGAGTTCCCAGTAGCATGATCCCGATACCAATTCATTTCCATCAGTTGTTTTTATGATTTCCAGGTGGTCTTTAGGAAGGCGGGGTATGCCATATTTCTGGGCGAGATATATGTCAAGGAAATTGGGAATGGTCCCCCAGTCTATCAGAATATTTAAGGTCATAGTTTTAGTGTCCCATTGGAGCTGAGCAGAGGCAAAGAAATGATTGTAGTTCTGATCTATACAAGTTTGACCCAATGTTTAGGAGACAGAAGTATCAAAGCTCTGTAAACTTGTCCCCCTGTTTCCGAGCTTCCTAGTTTCCTGCCTCATACTTTCTCTTAGGTTTGCTGTTACAATCCCTTAGGAAATGCCCTTTTTTGCCACAGTACAGGCAGAGATCTATATCGCCGTGTCTTTGTTTTTCCTCTTTTGTAAAAGGCCCTTTAATGCTACCCATGTGCATTGGTTCCACTAGTCCCTAGGACTTTACTAGCCTCTGGTTTTCTTTCTCTGATAACCATTACTTTAGTTTCAGAACTCCCCTGATCATAAAGTCTTTTAGATAAGCAATGGTCTAGTTAAACTTCTAGATCTATTACGTCAGCACAGGACTCTGGAGGATTCACTACCTACACTATCAAGTATTTAAATTCATCCCTTAAACCCCTGTAAAACAAGGAGCTTTTGCTCTCAGGCCAGTCAGATTCTGCCGCTTATCAATCAAATGTAGTGATGTAGGTAAAAAGATTCTTAGCACCTTTTGTTAGATTTAATAATTCGGTATCTACTGATTGCATAAATGGATTGCTGTTGAATAGTTTCTTCATCACGGCTTTACATGCAGCTTAATCGTAGAGCATAGGATCATCCCTTTCAACCAAGGGTATTAACCATTAAGCTGCAGTTGCACCTAAGTAGGATAATACAATTGCCACTTTGGACTGTTCATTGGTGAAATGCATAGGTTTAGAAATGAAGTGTAATTGATATTTATTAATAAAAGTGACAAATTTAGTAGATTCCCCTAAATATCTTTCAGGTGGTGCTGGGGGTGTAGAACTCATGGAATACGGGATTCCCCGCTCCTGTGGTTCCTCCGGAGTTGGAAAGTGGGGAAAATACAAAACTGGCTGGGCTAATCCCATGTATATTTCCTCTGGGATGTGAGTCTACCCTACTCTGTTCTTGTTGACACTTTGAGTCAAGGCCTGTGTTTCCTTCCGCAAATTGCCTACCATATTGACTAAATCTGCCACAGTGACTTCTCGCGGTTCCATTTCACTCAGGTATGAATTTATGTGCTTATCGTTCTATCATGCACTCACCGAATGTTCCCACAGGAGTGAGCTAGACACGGTTTGCTGGGTCCCAACTTTCCCAACAGGCTAAAGAGGCCTATCAGTGTTTTTGTTTTAGATAATAAAAGAAACTTGAACCCAATGGGGGAAAAGGGAAGTGGGAGAGACAAAACACGGCTCGGGACTCTTGAACGGCTTCGGCCGGGAATACGCTGGGCTTAAGGGTGAGAGTTTAATATTAGTGATGTGAACTCTCTAATGTCCCACTCTAACCCTATGTGTACAAGTCTATACCTGATTCCTCCCCTTCCCCACCTATCTGCAGAGATGGCAAACGACAGAAAGAAACAGGAGCTGGGCAACCTGCAGTTATATGTATGAGTAGTATACGGTTAGCCTCTCTATCACTGTTCTGATATTTTATGTAAATACTAAGATGACATAAAACAATGTACGTACCACAAGGTATTCTAGAATGCGCCTTGTACCTATATACTAGTATCTTACAAAAAACAGAAATAAAGCTTAAACATCCAAGAAGATATGGGGCTCAGGCTGCCAGTGACTCAGTAAGTTAACCTCACTCATCAGTCACGAATATTATGCCTTTTAACATCAAACATTTCGTTTTTGTTCGTATGACAATTACAGTCTTGCCAACAGTGTATTCAAATGTTCTGCATGCAGTACGCGCAGACATATAAGTTTAGAAACAGACAGATACATGACAAACACGATGTCACAATATCTTGGTTTTCTGGCAGTATTCAATTGTGGCTTATCTGTATCTGTTTGGTTGCAGGTAACAGCTTAATGGTGCTGGCAAGGAAATAACAAAGCTTGTTGGAGCTTGCAGGGGAGGAAAAGGCTTCAAATACAGGTAAGTCATGGTAGTGTGCATGAGCGTGGTTCCTGTTTTAAATTGATTAAAGCCTTATTTTTTGTTTTTGGCAGCAAAAATGCTGCGTGGAACAAATTTAGATGAAGTCGCTGAAGAGCCGCAGCCAGGAACGCCAAGGCAATCAGGAGGTCAGGAGAGGTGAATCTGACACACAGCATGGTGGAAGACTGGAACGACAAGCATCGTTTCCAGCTTCGTCTGCGACTAAATAGACAGCCTAACCAAGATGACCGAAGTCTTGTGATACCAGGCGAGACTTTGGCTATGTGTGCGGCGATTGCACTTCGCCGAACAAAGGCATTACACTTACACTCACCCATCTGTGCATCCACTCTCAGTCACACAAATACATTCATAAGCACGCACAAATACACTCTTCATTCACAAGTTCATGCACACCCATTCACAGCATGCACGCGCTAATATACATACTTCCACAAATGCACTCACCAAACATTAAAAACAAAAGAAGAAAAACTTACCGGGACACCGTGGTGCTCTGTTAGCAGGAGAGAACCCGCCAAGGTTCCTGGATGAGTGGGACTGTCGCTTCCTCTCATTGGCTGACCTGAGTCCTTAGCCCAACCATCCACTACACAGGTTTGTTGCAGGGATTCTGCTGGGTAGCAGAACTGTGCCTTGGGAGAACAGGACGTCAGAATGTAGGGACTGAGTCTCTGTACCACGTCATTACCTGCAGTTCCAAATCTGACTAGCTCACAGTGCCTCACCTGAACTCCTAAACTTACCAGACTAGCGGGTGATTTTGGCAAACCTAGAACACACACCTCCAGCCCCCAAGGGTACTGTGGAAAGAGATCATCACCTTTCCTTCTCACTCATGCATGTCCATAGTAAACATGAAAAGACACAAGGGAAGTTCTCAATATATTTATTGAGACTATCATAGTCCATTTAGATGCAAGTGTGCTGCGATTAGTGAACAAATACAGCTGAGCAACATAATCAACATTTCAACCAGGCTGTAAACAATGAACCACCCGACCATGGCAAGTAATATATCTATCTAGGCCTACCCACACTATGTGAGCACAGGGTTATATAAGTGATCTCTGGGCTTTGCACCTGACCCCATACCTGGTGTATGTAGCTAGGTGGTTTGCATCATAGGTGCAAACACAGTTTACGCAAGGCTGCTGCCTCTGTTCCAGGACCAGTCTTTTTGCTGGAATTCTCCTCTCTACCTCCAAAGGGAATGAGAAACGGTTTATATGAGAGGAACAACTACTGTGTTGAAAAAATGCAGCTGTGCTACCGTGTTATGTCTAAAAACTTTAGGAGATGTTACTGACCAGGCACAAGAAAACTGTACACCATCTTCGATCTTGTACGAAATGTTCAGACTAAATCCCAGGAAGAGTCACTGAATAACAAATAATATGTGCAGCGCTTTTCTAAAATAATATCATGTCACAAAAACAAATGTATTATGTGTGGCTGTTCAAAGCAAAGGCAGCTTAAAACAGCTAACACATGCAACTATGGGAGAACCAAAGTGGGCCTAAAAGGGAAATCACCACAGGTTACAAAGCTGATCCCTCAACCTTTCAGTCCACCCTGGAGGAAGATTCACTGTGTACAAGAGAAGAGCCCTCGGCCTTGCTATCTACCCCACACACTCCATTGTTACCTACCACATCTTGTATCACCACACTACTCACCATATGTTATGTTATGTTATGCAGGTTTTTGTATAGCGTACAGCTACTCCAAGGAGTGTCCCGACGCTTTAGAATGCATACTAATCATGGAACACAACAACGGAAATAAACAAAAAGAAAATAAAGAAGAGGAAACCTAATAGAACCTGAAACTAAGAAGTAAAAAGCCAGGTTTTAAGCCCCTTCCTGAAAGCCAGCAAGTTTGGAGTGCTACGCAGGGCCACAGGCAATTTGTTCCACAGCTGAGGCGCTAAACATTTGAAGGAGCGGCCGCCAATGCGAGCTCTCTTCGCGCGGGGGACTACAGCAAAAAACAAGGCTTCCGACCTGAGCGATCTGGCCGGACGGTAAAAAGACAACCTGTCCTGGAGATATTTTGCTCCAGATCTGTACAAGGCTTTGTGTGCCAGGGTGAGAGATTTAAAAACTATCCGCTTCCGGACAGGAAGCCAATGGAGAGATTCCAAAAGGCCCGAAGCTCTGGCACAACGAGGTAGTCCAAAAATAGCACGTGCAGCTGAATTCTGAACGACCTGTAGTCGTTGAAGCAGGTATTCAGGCAGGCCGAGATAGAGAACATTGGCATAATCTATTCTCGAGCCTATCATCGCCTGCACCGTGATCTTCCTATGTTCCTCCGATAGCAGAGGGAGGAACTTGCGAAGCATCCGGAGTACGCCAAAGCAGGTCCCTGTGAGGCCGATTACCTGCGAACGTAGTGTGAGGCCATTATCGATCTTAATCCCAAGGTTTTTTGCTACCTGGGAGGAACTAGCTGGTGGAAACATGTTCTCAGGCCACCACACTTTCCAGTCCGGGTCCGAGCTGCACCCAAAGAAGAGGACCTCAGATTTATCCGAGTTGCACTTGAGGCTGTGTTGATGGAACCACTGAAATACAGCCTCAAGGCAACCCTGGATCCTACCTCCATCGAAGTCCGCACCCCTCTCACAGGTGAAGAGGAGCTGGGTGTCATCAGCATAAGAGACGATCTGGGCCCCGAAAGACTCCGCCAGGGCCGCCAGAGGGGTCATAAAGATATTAAAAAGAGTCGGGCTCAGGACGGAGCCCTGAGGAACTCCGACACCCAAAGGCGACATATCGGCGGCGCAATCAGAAGCCCAGACCGATTGTCGACGACCAGCCAGAAAAGATCGAAACCACTGGAGCACCGTCCCACACAGACCAATCTCTGAGAGTCTAGCAAGCAGACCCTCGTGGGGGACGGTGTCAAAGGCCGCCGACAAGTCTAACAACACCAGCATCGCTCTCCCACCCGAATCCAACACCTCCTTTACCGCCTCCGAGACTTCCAAGAGGGCTGTTTCGGTGCTCAGATTGGCGCGAAAACCCGACTGGGTAGGGTGCAATAGATGGTGGGCCTCCAAGTAATCGGCAAGCGCCCTATGCACGTGCTTTTCAATGACCTTCGCCAGAGCCGGCAGGAGCGAAATAGGTCTATAATTCGCTAAAACCTCTACATCCAGACCAGGCTTTTTAAGCAGGGGAATAATCATAGCCTGCTTCCAGGACTGGGGAACCACACCCTGTGCAAGAGAACAGTTCAACAGGGGGTTCACAAGAGGATTCATGACAGCTGCCATTTTAGCCAGAAATTTTGCGGGGCAAGCATCCCGAGGGGAACCGGACTTTAGTCCTCCCATCAGGTCAAGAGAAGCTGACAGCGAAAGAGGGGGGAAAGCCGCCAAAGTCACACCGGCACTCAGTCGGGTAGCAGCGGCGTTCTCCACCCGACCTGGTGCCTCAGGATCCAACACACTGAAGGAATCCTGAATCCGCTGGATCTTAGAGGTGAAAAAGTCCGCAATCGCCCTGACCCAAGGCGCAGGAGGGGGGGTCTGGGCAGGCGCTGTGCGAGAGGCTGTAAACTCTCGCACAATGGCGAGAAGCTCCTTACAGGAGTTGGACGCGGCTTCAATTCTTCTAGCAAAGTAAGCCTTCTTCTCCGCGAGGATATTCCGATGGTACGCTTTCGCCAGAGACCTGTAAGTGAGTTTCGCCGTCGCGTCGTATTTCACGCGCCAGGCTCTTTCCGCTACCTTGCATTGCCGACGCGAGGCCGCCAATGCTTCCGTGAACCAGGGGGCAGAAGCACCTTTTCCGGGTTTGCGGGGGGGTCTCAGAGGCGCAAGCTCATTGAGCCTCTCTGAGAGCCAGACCTGCAAACGCTCCACATCCTCCTCTAAATTCCCGGATAAGGCACAGGGGTGATCGGCACAGGACTGTGCCAACAGTTCAGGAGTAATCCGGTGGAGTGGCCTAAATCCCACTAAAGACTGCCGGGGGACACTGGCCGGCTTCCCAGACTCTGAGAGATAAAATCTCACCAGCCTGTGGTCAGACCAAAGCACCTGGGTGGGGGCCAACATCTCTATAGGGATCGTAGAGAATGTCAAATCCAGGGTATGTCCCTTCTCATGGGTCGGCCCAACATGGTAAGGAACAAGGCCCATAGGGGCTGTGACCTCCAACATTTTCAAAGCATCGGGATCCGTTTCAACGTCCATATGGACGTTGAAGTCCCCGGCGACAATGCAATGTTCTGATGAAAAGAGCAAAGAAGAGGTCACCGACTGGAACTCTTCGAGAAAAGAGCCCAAGGGCCCCGGCGGCCGATAGACTAGAAGACCCTTAATCGATTGGTGAGGAGAAAGGACAAGGGCAAAGGCAAGGGATTCACAATCCTTGATCACCTCCGATGGAATAATGGTGCAAGAGACCATTTTGTTGACTATTAAAGCCACACCACCTCCCCGCCCCTTCGGCCTATCCTGCCTGAAAATGTTATACTCGGGCGGGATAGCAGTGGCAATATCAGGGTTAGACGCCGCGCCGAGCCACGTCTCGGTGAGCATTAGAAACAGGGGTTTTTCTGACTCCAGCAGATCAAAAACATCCAGAGCGTGCCGGCCCAACGATCGAGTGTTGAGCAGTAGGCCCAGATGTTTAGTGCAAAACGCCGCCTTCAGTGGCGCATCGCCCAAATATTTCTGCGGGCGCCAGCCACACTCAGGGCAGCAATGCTTACCCTTGTGGCGAGCAGGGAAAACCGGCCGGCAGAAGCCATTTGTGTACCGCAAGGACCAGAGTTCAGAGCCCGAGTAGTGAAGCATGATGTTGAATAGGCCAGCTGACTCGAGCCGAAAAGCCGCAACGCGTCTGTCGCCTCCGGGACGCGGACGGGCGCAGACGGGCTAACTCTGGCGTAAACTCCGGCGGAAATCCGGCGCCCCGCAGCGCGTATCCGCTGCGCGAAGTGTGGCTGTTATTTCATAGTGGTCTAGGCCCTTGTGACCCAGTGCCACACCTACCCCACAACGAGCACTAAACGTAGTTCCCCGTTCCAAAATGGCCGCCAAACACGAGTCGGGGCAAAGGACCCGCAAAACGCGGTGGTCGAACAGATTATGGTGCAGGTAAGCAGGGATGAGTGCCGGAGTGCGAGCAGCCCTAAAAACCAGGGGAAATAGAAAGAAAAAAGCAAATGAAATGGCAAACAGGGAGTTTTTAAAATATTATCTCGGACAGTCCGAGGACCTTAAAAATCACATGGGCAATTAATCATCAAAGCGTTCTCTTAGAGCAAGGGAGAATACACAGTTTGCCTGCTGTTTTATAGTGGTCTAGGCCCTTGTGACCCAGTGCCACACCTACCCCACAACGAGCACTAAACGTAGTTCCCCGTTCCAAAATGGCCGCCAAACACGAGTCGGGGCAAAGGACCCGCAAAACGCGGTGGTCGAACAGATTATGGTGCAGGTAAGCAGGGATGAGTGCCGGAGTGCGAGCAGCCCTAAAAACCAGGGGAAATAGAAAGAAAAAAGCAAATGAAATGGCAAACAGGGAGTTTTTAAAATATTATCTCGGACAGTCCGAGGACCTTAAAAATCACATGGGCAATTAATCATCAAAGCGTTCTCTTAGAGCAAGCATATTTCTATCCCTCTTCCTTGTATGTCTTGTGCTCTCCAAAACATCTGGTCTAAATGGTCAACCTCACTGTCCACTACTACATACAATCTCCCAACACCATATTCGCCCAAGCTCATCCTGTGTCAACAGGCAGCAATGCATCTTTAAGCCTACCACAAGCCACCTTTTCTTCCCAGCAAGATATAATGTCAACTGACTACACAGTTCTGTCGTAACAACTACAGCAAACACTGTCTTATATATTGCCTATAGAGCACACACTCCGCACACACTCCACACACACTGAAACATCTTAGTTTTAACACTGACCATCTTGACTGTAACATCCTCACTCCACGTTTTGCCATCAAAGAGACCTGAATTGACCACAAAGGGCCTTAGCTCTTTACACTGACCTTGCCACCAGTTCACACAAACACTCCAAAATAACCAGCAAGGTGTGTGGGGAATCCTCATGAATAAGCCGCTCACAACCATCCCCGCTCCCAAACGAATCACCCTCCCACCTACCTTTGAATAGTACTGAATATCACTCGTAGCCTTTTTGACACGCAACATTATGACTGTCTTGCGCCCCCACTCGGCACAGTCAAGCTCACCAGTGTCTCTAAATCACTTCCGCTACTATTGGTCTACTTAGAGATTACAACATGGCCCTCGCAATTCATCTTCCCACGCCCTTAAAATCATTCTCTTCTCACCAGCTCACTGCCAGGGGAAAACCCGAGACCTCTTATATATGTCCAACTCACCATCTCACTCTAAACCCACTAGTAATCCAGCCCCATCTCACCACGATTTAATAGACCCGTTGGTCCCCATTCTCCTATGTGCTCCCCCCCAACCCAACATTTCCATCTCCAAGTGGAAACACTCCCCTGACTCTCTTCTGGCATTCTTGCAACAGATTCAAAACGGCCTCACTCCACTCAACGTAACACGTAATTCAATCACTTTTATAGCGCTGTGAAACAAGCCTTTATTGTGTCATCCACTATGCACCTTATCCGGCTCTGCCTCGCATCCTTAACCTTGGATACCACCTTGCATCCTGATGCCAAAACCAAAATCAGAGGATCCCTATGTAAATACAGCGAAGGAACAAGACGGTCACTAACCTTGAGGAATTCAAACAAGCCTTGAGCCATGTAGCTGACCCTGTCACGTGCTTTCCTCTTTATAAGACCCTCAGTGCATTAATGTATTCATTATAAATCCATGGCTTGCTTATATTCGCGATATAGAGTTATGGTTTGATGTAGGTTGATCGTGTATTAATAGCCTATAAGTTATGTATTCAATAGCGGGAGTTGAATTGAATTGAAAAGGCATATGTAAAGCGCCCGAATACTCCAAGGATTGTACTGGCGCTAGAAGTAAGGTAACCCGCAGACCAATGATGATCGTCCTCTACAGTTTGTTGGAAAAGCCAGATTTGTAGCTTCATCCTGAAAACAGGAAGCTCAGAAACAGCACGAAGTTCCGGAGGGGGTTTATTACAGTTTGTATAGTACAGTTAGGTAATTGTGCAGAGGAAATTCACGTTTCCTTTTCACACCTCACATCACAAATTCCTGGTCTGAGGCACTGACCTACAGGAGGTCGGTGTCCTTGTGTTACACATGCTGCTGAGTGTGTCCCTGCTGCTAGTTTTCCTGAGCCCAAAGCGCCAATAGACAGCATGTAAATATGCTGATTTGGCTTTGCTGCTAGGCAACAGACAAACAGTGATGAGATGGGAGTATGTGGATGCCCCATCACTAGCTGCTTGGCATGCAGAGCTCTGCACATGGGCAGCGGTGGAAGTCGTGGCTCTGGCTAGCCTGGCCAGACGCGGAACTGGACAGCAGACATACAGTGACTGGGGAAGAGATCTGTTGAAATTGGTCAAAAAAGATAATTCCAAACTGCCAAGACACTCTAGTTATTAAGTGGTAGTAATTTGTGGGGTAATAAACGATATGGGTATGGTTAACTCATTTATAAGAATTCTATTGGTACCTACGAGCCAATGTTGCTGGAAGTTGCCCTGTGGCTATGTATAATCATGTCCTGCTATAGCATGGGTATCCTAAGTGAAGCAATGGAAAATGACATCAATGCACAAAACTATAATCACGCATGTTCTTTGTCAACAGTTTTGTTCAAAAATACAAAATGTCAATAAACATATTTAGTAAAGGGCTGAGGCACAGGCATCTAGACAGAGAGAATCCTTGGACCTCTGAGGGAGCATTGCATCGGGATACAGTCTGATTAAAGGCCACACAATGGCATTCGCTGGCATTATCTGTTGCTTTGTCGCCCAAGGGACGACTGAACAAAGAAAGAATTGAGCTCGCTTGTTGCAGACTCAGAGACATCGAAAAGTCTATGAGTGAATGGTATGTGTGTGACAAGACCATCTAGGAAACTCGTTTATATGGAAGCTTTACATATAGGCTAGACGCTAGGAATGAACTCTGATATAGACTGATGCCATCGATGAGTTGACTCTAAACTCACTTCACGTCATTGGCAAACACGTGGGGCGATATATGACCAAGAGCATCCAATTCAACTCACCACACATTACCTGCATGTTATGGGACAAGGCCGGCGCTTAACACACAGGTTCGAGGACTCAATGCGAGGCCATACTGCAATGTCGTTTATGGCCCTGCCCTGCCCCTCGGAAGGCGACTTGGCCCCTGCACGGACAAGGAATGGGCCGCCTTGTTGGAAAACCCCAGATACATTTCCTGAAACGCTTCATTTCAGTTTATTAAAGTCTATATTATACATAGTGCCCATCTCACTTCTGCCTATATCAATAGCTTCTTTCACGGTGCGGAGGTTCCTTGTCCCCCATGTCGCTTGGTTGATGTGGCGCTGACCCACACGCTAAGAATGTGCCATCTCTCCAAAGTTACTGGTGAGGTGTTACTTCCCAGCTGTCCTCTTGCACAGAACGTCCAGTACTTCACAAATGGGAAACATGTCTCTTGGGTCTCTACCGCAGAGACAAGAAATACAAAGCTACCTCCCACTTTCTCGATTTTGGGTTACTGATGGCCAAGCATCTCATCACCTGTCAGTAGAAATCACATCAACCCCCACACCTTGTAGCCTGGACACAATCTCCCCTCACATGGGCACAGGCAAAGGTGTTGCGCTTCATAGGGAAGATAGTGTAGGACTGCGCAAACACCCTATAGCCATGTACTGGGACGCTATCCTGATTGACTTCCAGACTAATGCACACCACAAGCTTGAGGCTCAAGTGGCTCAGCTAGAAGGCGGAGATGGCACGGCAATGGAGCATATCTCTCGCTGACTGCATGGCATTTGCAGAGATCTAACATCCCCCCAAGATACGTTCCAAGTGCTTAAATTGAGCCGGTGGTTTCCAGTGCTCGACACCGGCACCTGATTGTCAACACCATCTACCACAAGGTGGTGCTGTCTGGCTAATTTAGAGATGAACACAGGAACAGGTAATTATGAATTCAATGTATATTAGAAATTACTATTACCTTCTGCCAAAGCCATTCCTATAGCTTTGGAGGCTTGATATAGTCCGAATTGTCATGCTTGTAGGGGTGTAATGGTTATTAATTGTGTTGTTGCTATCATTAGCAGCGTTGGCAGGGGCAATGGGTGATGTACGCTGTAGCGTCCTCCTGATGAGAGCCCTGGAACATATGTTTTTTACCAATTAAGCACTGGGTGTTCCTCAAGATTTTTCAATTTGACAGTTAATCAGTGTAATCATGTGCTCTCCTGATGAGATCAATCATGTTGTGCGTGGGATGTGGCAGAGCTATGCAATCAGGACTTTTTTTCTATAGCTTTGGGAAATAGTTGTGCTACTTCATTAAAACGGAATCGCTCACCTGCCCATTGCAGCGTTTGCAGCTGGTCCCTCAATGGGGCCGACACAATCGTACTGTGTCCTCTCCCCTATGGCAGGATTTTCAATTCAAGATGACGCTTGTTAGCTATAGTATGGCTATTTGCTCTCTGACATTTTCTGATGCCACATATGTAATGTATACCATGAGATTATTGGCCGTTAGTACTTAATGACATACTTACAAGCTGTTTTGCCGATTTGTTTATTCTTGACAAAAACTAATAAACAGAGTTAAACAAAAACATCAATGAGTTATATTATCAGTAATTACTATCTGATATGTTGCCATTTTTTCTCATACGTACATTTATCGCATTGTCGCTTTTAATCTTTATTTTTATTTTTGCAATAACATTCGTTCATGTATTTGCAACTAGAAGAAGGCTTTAAAATTTACTACAGCCTTTAAATGTATACTTAGTGTAAGTTTCTTGTATGTGTCCATCTTTGAGGAAAGGGAGTCATGAGTTAACTAATTAATGCAATCCTACAGTCTCTGACAATAATGATCATTATCAATGTGTTTTATCTCCATGTAAGTCATGGGAGATGCATGGGTCACAGCTTGTCTCTTTCCTGCTCATGTTGGCAAGTTAGTTCATACCTGTGCTTGCCAGGGGCCTGTGAAAGTCTATCTGGCCCATATTTACAAGGGAACTTGTAAAAACGTATCAACGCCTTTTACAACACCAAGTATCCCTGTCACTTCAACTTAGCTTTATATCCAGCATGGATGATGCATTGATTGAAAGAGCGGAACCCTCATGTTTTTATCCAGCCCATGGGAGGCCGCGCAGTGTACAAGAACCAAGCAACCACCTTTATCCACAACAGAAGAGGTTGCAGAGCTTACAATAGCAGAGCATTCTCCTGTTTTTTATCAACCCCAGAGAAGGTTGCACAGGTCACAGTAACTGAGCCCTCTCCATTTTATCCACCCAAGAAGAGGCTGCAGGGCTTGCAACAGCTGAACAGCCACATTTTTAGGTTTGGCCTGCACAGCTCTTGCCCTGTGCTTGTGAAATCTATTGTATTTAACCCCTTCGACGCTCATGACGGAACGGTTCCGTCATGAGCGTCGGTTGAGCTGTGCTCATGACGGAACCGTTCCGTCATGACCACGCCCGCGCAGGTAACGGTCAGCACCGCGGGGGAATCCGCCCCGCATGGAAGGGGTTAATATATCTTAAAAGGGGCTTACATTCCACCTTCACTTCTGATTGGTCCGTGTGCTTGTCACTTTACTTTTCCTCATTTCTATTGGCTGTAGGTGTTTTATTTCCTGTTGTTCCTTGTGTGTTTCTCTTTGCAGTCTTCCATGGCCCAAGTACTCATTCTCATCCGCTTTGATTGGTGGAACTTCTTTTATTTGCTTAAGGCTGCACAGAGTTTACTGTTTACCTTTCATTGTCTTCCCCTGGCTGCATGCATTTAAAGCATGCTTTCTGACAGCATTATTTTGGCTTTGTCTGATGACTGCACGCATTTAAAGCTAATTCTACTTGAAATATTTTTTGATGAGGAAAGTACTCTTTCTATGTTATCTCACCAATGCTATCACGCACTGTCTTCCATAAATTCTTTCTTCATTTATGCATCTGGCCACCTCATAAACTGTGATCTCCTGTCAACGCTCTTTTTGTGTTTGTGTTTCCATTATATAATTACTCCCTGAATTATTGATATTCCAATTGTGACACTGTTCCTTGTTTTTTTTTTTCGGTGCAGTCACGCTGCTTTTGACCTTCCAGTCTTTGCAAAGCGAGAGCTGTACTCCTGCCAGTCAGCGCAGATGAAATCTGATCTGCAGAAGCCATAATACATTTTCTCTGCGGCTCCACTCCGCATTGTTGGCATGGAGCACAGTGTTACAGAATTGGGGCCTAGCTGAAGCAAGCATGGCGGGCTCCATGAAGCTGTCAGCATTCTGAGAGTAATTGAAGCCCTGCAAACAAAGACTTTGTCACAAAGGCCATTCTCGCCAAGCTGCTATTTTGATATAGCTGCTTTTCAAGGCAAGGGCCTGGAATACAGCGTGCTGCATGCTAAAAGACATAGCTGTTGAGTACAATTTAAAAGGCTCCTGGTCACCATAGAGGCAGAACACCATCTAAGTTATTATTACATCGCAGTTAGGAAATATTTTCATTATTTCCATATAAAGAAATAGCACATTATCAAAGTGTCTTAAAATAAAGTTTTTTGCCATGTCAGCTGTTTGGTAAAATATTTTAATATTATTTCTTAACATTTTTGAATGATAGGGTTATTTTCAATTTTGTATTTTGGATATTTCAGCTAACATATGTGTGTGGATTTCACTTACAACCAGGGCTCTGCGTGTACTTTTGCAGCCCATTCTGTAATATGCAACGAGAATACATTTTTTTTGCACACATTCAGTGTGAAGGGGGGCATCCCTCATTTGTGTGAAGGCGTGCCAATGCAAATAAAGGCAAACCTTTGCTGGTGTGCCACATGCCAGTGCACATGCAATAAAGTAACAGTGCCCTAAACTTTAAAGGGGGCCATTTAGCCAGTTGCAGGAACGGTCCAATGAACCCCTTAGGGACATCTTAAAGGAGGTGCAGTATTGATCAATGGTGGGTGGTTCTTAACAGTTAAAACGAACAGGGATGAACAAGTAGGATTAGTGGGAAGACGATTTGGAAACCTATAAACAGGAGCAATAAGGCCGGTGGATCCTCAGTTCATAACGGGCCTAACTTTGATATGGCTTCTGCCTGCCACTATCGCTCTACCCTCATCCACAAAGATTTGAAGTGAAAAGGACAGACAAATAGATGCCCATTTAGTGGCTGATTAGGTACAAAGTGAAACCACAAAATCAAGATTAAACACAGCTTTACTTTAAACACAAAGTGTGATCTTATGCAAATATTTTATTTGACCAATACTCCTATTTCTTCACTATTGTAATGAAAGCACTTTCAAATACGTGAGTACAGCAAACCAGCTGTAGTAAAACCTATTGTATTTGATTTATTAGACTATAATGTTGCTCTATCTAAAACAAACTGGTCCCTATACAGGGTTCATATGACAACTGTCTTCTCCCTTAGTTTACTAGTGGCACTGTCGTCAGAGTGAAGCAGGAATGGTTCTAGCGTCATGTTTACACTATCACTTTTAATACATATTTTATAGTTCCACCAGTAACAGCTCAATATAATGCCTTTCTCAATAAACAAGTCATACCACTTTAACAGAGTTTCAGTAACTTATATTGCACAACTGCTTACCAATCTGCAACTTGCAACAAAAATAGCTGATTATTAATCACACAGGCGAAAGCTATTGCATTTACCAATGCTTGTTATTCATCTCATGGGAGGCTGCAGCACAGTATGCAACAGCTGAGCCATTAGTTGTGGCCTGATTGTTATACACGAACTTCAATTAGTCTTAATACCTCTCGGTGTAATGTCTCTCTATTACGACTCCCCACAAAGCTTCTTTATAAATTATAAATTCGCAGGGAGAGGGTGTGATATAACCCATCTGTTCTCTCTGCCTTCTCTTGTTTTTTTGTGCGTCAAAATGTTACAAGCCTCTTGGAGGAGGAGGGTGCCTGTAGGAGAGTCACTTTAGGCAAAGGTTTCAAGCTTCAGTTTAATCATTTCGGGCCATATGTAGGAAGCCAAATACCGGTCGGTAACGGCCGATTTTCGGTAAATATCCCGTTACCGACCGGTATTTAGGCTTTTGCTATGTAGGGGGCATATTTCAGGATTCGGTAATTTACCAAATCGGTAAAATTACCGAATCGGTAATTTTACCGAATCGGTAAATACCGAATCCTGAAATGGTATGTAGGGGGAGTGTCTCGTTGGTGTGGGGATTCGTTATTTACCACCAACTAAAAGTTGATGGTAAACGACGGATACCTGTGAAAAAGCAATTTTGTGCAATTTGAAGTGTGCAATGTGGCAGACATACATGCCCTTAGGGCATGTATGTGCGCCACATGTGCACACATGGACGAATCAGGGGTGCAACAGGGTGTCAATGTGACACCCTGCCACCCATGATGATGCCTCCCCCATTACCGATTCGGTATTTACCGAATCGGTAATGGCAACTGGCTTCCCATTCATTCCTATGGGCCTCCAGGCCCATAGGAATGAATGGGAAGCCAGTTGCCATTACCGATTCGGTAAATACCGATTCTAAAATACCGACATTTACCGAATCGGTAATAATTTACGTACATTACATTTACCGATTCATAAATACCGAATCGGTAAAATTCGGTATTTAAGAATCGGTAAATGTAATTTACCTACATATGGCCCTTCATGAGGGAGTTCTGCACACTAGCATGCTCCTCCCCCGCAGGAAGGATGGCAATTACATTAGCCACATAATGTTGTAACAGAAATGACTTGGCTGTCTTGCAAAGAAGGCTGCAAGCATCCATTTTCTCCAAGTTTATCCTACCAATTCCAGTGTGTACTCCTTTTCGAGTATGATAATAGTATAGTGTTGCAAGGGCACGGCATAACCCTGTTAATCACACATAACATATGGAATAATTGAGCACCTTTCAAAATACAGGAACCAATCAACATTTCTGTTTTTTGAGCTAATTGAAACTATAATGTTTCACAAATATAGATGGATTAGGCCATGTTGCTGCTGCACAAATACTCACAATTAAGGCACCGCTCCATTCTGCCCATGAAGCAGCCATTACTCTAGTTGAACATGCCTGAATACCTCCAGGCAACTGTCTTTTTTTTTACAAAGAACCAGACAGAATGATTACTTACTTGATCTACTGGTAAGTGTCTCTAAATAGGACTTACAGTCTACTCTGCCCACACCAAAAACGACCAAATAAATAATCACATTCCCGAAACTGAGACCTCTGAAGGTACACTTTTACGCCCCTTACCACGTACAATTATGAGTCATTGGGATTGTCATCTCCTGAAACAGAATGTGAAACGGGAAGGACAATTTTCTGGCTCCTATGGAATGCTCTATTTACCTTTAAAATGACGGTGGGATTTCATAGAAACACCAGCCTATCTTTAAAATTCTTGAACACGGAGGTACACACATTAGAGCACTCAACTCTCCCAAATGTCTAGCTTATGTTATTGCTACGTAAAACAACCTTCATGGAAAAGAGTTTTTTCTGAAACCTCCTGCAAAGGTTCAAATGGGTATCTATAAAAATATGTTGGACCAAAACTAAATCCTAAGAAGGAAACAAGTTTCTAAGTCTTGGCCTCAAAGAGTCAACTCCTCCAAACAGTCTTGAAATGCAGCCTTCCACCACTGACAAAGCTGCCCAAGGAGAACGAAAGGCCTTAATAGATGCCCACTGTTGTCTCAGAGTTGAAGTTGACAAACCTAAATCAAAACCCTCTTTAAATACTGTAATATGTTGTTTCGAGAAAGGTTATTCTTCTGACACCGAGTATCAGATGAGCCCCAATGATGGCTATCGGCTATTCGGGTTGCTTCCCTCCTAGATGCTTGAATGGGAGCCAAAACAGGAATCAAATGAGCTACCCTCAAAACCCCATCTTTTTCTACTTCTAAACTGTCAGGTCCTGTTACTGGAGGAAAAGAAGTGGAGGAACCACAAAATGGATTACAGAGGAACAACCGGTCCTAAAATAGGGGAGACCACCTCATCTTCACTTTCCCCACTCAAAACTTCAGAATGAAGGAAGTTAAATCTAAAAGGGGGAAAAAAGGTTGAGACTTGAGGAACCGAAACGGATCCCTCCTCAATATAACAACCAAAAGATTTCTCATATTTAACATTTCAGAGCAATTGGCCCCCTAATCCTGAGCCTTCACAACAACATCTTCCTGTTAGTCAGATTTGTATTGAAACATTGAATTGTCCTTTCAATAGGACACCAACCCCGGACTGGCAGAGACTGGTTTATGATCAACCACTCAAGTAATTTCTTCAACCGTTGTTCATTACGATATTCACTGGAATAGGGTGCTCTATATCCTGTGTTGAAAACCTGAGAAGAGAAGTAAAAAACTCATGAAGCTACGCCTAAATCCTCTTCCAAAGTTCCATCACCTAGGAAGAAATATAAAAACAACACCTTCAGGAATAGGCCCACAACATGAATTAAATGAACCAATTGGAAATGCTACTGACTAAGCTCTGATAAGCTTTCAAGCCATGTTTTAACATTTGAATTCTCATTCCTTTGCAAATTAGGACTAGGATTGGTCCAGCAAATAGAAGAAGATGGCTGTTAAATCTGTTAGCATTAAGAATCACCCCAAACGAATTGCTTTTTTAGAGCCATTTACTTGCTGCTCTCTCAAATGCATTAACCGCTAAGTGCCACTAATCCGCTTGCTGATAACTGAAGATCAAAAGCGATGTCTTTATCTGAGCCTTCGTGGCTGCTGGAAATTGAGAGAAATGATTCTGAATAGTTTTAGAAACAGACTGAAAATAATTGACAAGAGACTGGGAAGCATAAACAGCATAGATGCAAGCCCTCGTGGCCAAACCCAAACCTGGATATGAGCTGCTTCTCCTTTTTCTGTCTACCACAACTGAGAGCAAAATATTCTCAGTCAGTCAACATGGATTTCTGTTCAGACGGATTTGCAAATAAAGAATCAATAATTAACTTCTGAGGTAGCTCCATCCCCCCTTCGATGAGAGGATAGAACGTCCCCATGAAACATGGAACTGGAGTTTTGGCCGAACCACTCGGCTCTCTTTAAAATGTTGAAGATAGCATTAATCGGCGGCTTAGGGACTGAGGTTGTTTAAATTGCCTGAGCCATGCATTACTGGAGCATGGGTGGAAGATGTAAATTAGATGAGAAGTAACAGACTAAGCATTGCAGTTCTTTTTTCTGAATGTACTTCCCTCGAGGAGTGGTTCCCTCATCATCGTTGTCATAATTAGGAGAGACCCATGATTAAAAAATTGACGATGGAAAGGAACAAGAAGCTTGAGAGGAGACCGACCTGGGAGGAGAACCTCCTGACAAACCTTCATTTTCCTGTTGCTGATAAAATGTGCCGGGAACAGACATATTAATTATTGGCATTTGGAATTCCCTCCATGGGCCTCAGGAGGAAGGAGAGAGAGAGAGGGGGAGATATATGAGAGGGTTAATGCTTATGCTTCCCCATTGCTTTCTTAGCATAACAAGAGCAACACAAACACTCCTTCTTATATGCTCCCCAAGAGGGCCACAGATTAATGTTTTCCCTTGCACGACCCTCCATGACATGAGAAACAAAAAGAAAAGGGCAAATATAAAGAAATACTTTTTAAGAACCTTCAATTTAAAAAAAGAGACAAATATCACAGCCGAAGAGGAGGCCATAGACCCTTTTATAGACACCTTAAAACAGTATAGAGGAACATGCAGATAACCAGGCTACTAAACGGCCAAAAAACCCATAGGGGTGATTCACAAAGGGCCTCATCACTCGTAACTGAGGCCCTGCAGTTGTGGCGGGGCCCCCGAGCTAGTGACAGGACCTCCGGATTGGGTAATTGCTATATGGAGACCCTGCCATGAGTGCGGCCCCCCTCCCCACCCACTAGTGCGGGGCCATCGCCACGAGTGCGGAGGCCCTCTGTGAATTGAGCCCAGTGTCAAAACCTGCTCCTCTGGTCACTCCCTAATGGAGGAAAATTGAAAGGCACATTCCTGCCTTCACTCCAGTCATGCTGCCAGAGATCTCCCAGCAGAACCATTCAGGTGAATTCCTTCAAGACCCCAAAAACTTGGAAATGTGTGTATTGCAAGCCCAGCACTGTGATAAAATAGAGATAGCAGGCTCCTCGCCTGCTCCTACTCATCAGATACCCAAAATGCAAATACAATCTGTCACAATATAAAAGAGTATGCTCCCTGCACCGCTTGTAAAGTGTCCATTAATATGGACCAAGAACCGCGATATAAGAAAAACAAAGTGGACCTAATTTCCACTGCTTGTAAAAGTGCGGCCAAGCCTTGTACTTAAAACAGCAACCCCAGCTCAAGCAGACAGTGTACGTGAGCCAAACCTTGGTTTTGCCAGGTTTCTGTTTTAAGCAGGAAATGCGAGCCGACCACTGCACTACTCCTCCTAGCATCACCAACACAAAAGAGGAACCTCAAGCTAGCTCCACACTGCAAGCAAAAATATAAAAATCTTCTTGTTATTGTGCAAGGCATTTTCAATTCTATTAAGGACACAGAGGCAATGTTTATGCTCCTCAAATCTTTACTGCAAACACAGCAGCCAATGAAAACGTTTTAAATTACAAACTACATGTCCCATCAATCTCTCCACCAATCAGCTTGCATATCCCTTCATTAAATATGAGGCACACCAGTTCTCTGCCTCTTTCTTTGCCAACATCACGTAGCCACAACAGTACATGGAAACAGAATTTGAAGTAACAAGAAATTGAACATGAATGTCCTTGTATGGAAAGAAGCTCAACATCTCAGGACACAAGAACCCCCACAACTGTGGCAGCTTTTAGATGTTCCATTCATATGTGACTGGAAGACCTCATTCCTGCTTCTGATCCATGAATGGAAATATATAAAATTCTCGTCATAAAGAATGTTCATCCAACATGCTATAAGTAATATAATGCAGGAAAAATCATAACAAAAGTTCACAATACTGGCTTGTAGAGACAATATTACATCATCAACAATACTCAGTGGGATAATCCTTACCTCTGTGTCCTTAATAGAAATGAGAATTCTTGATGAGATAGAGACTTTTATCTATTATATGTCAGGACTGGAGGCTCCAATTAATATGCTTGTACAAAGCTGACCCACAACCACAGACGCAACATCCGCGGTAGGCTAATGACAGAAACACAGAGCAAATGCTTTGGATGCCATGGCCCCTCTCAGCACAGTGAGCCAGAAAAGAGTATATGAATGTGTCTGTCTGTAACGCAATGAGTGCTCATGTAAAGCACTCTGATACCTTCGGGTCAAGTTCATGCTATATAAAACTCTGGGGGAAAAAAGAGGAAGCATCAATTCCTGTAATTCCAGCAACTGACAACAACCAACAAGCATGCCTGGCAATCATTTCCTTTGAAACTAGTTTATCTGGTTTCTGCAATGCAATCAGTAATTACCCTGCAGAACACTGCTGGAGCTCTCTTGTAAAAGATTGATACACTTTCAAACACTGAGTCACAGTTTGGGATTTTATTCCGGCCAGATGTTTATTGTAATGCATAGCTGATATATTGTCAGTCTTTAATAGTATACAACCGAAAGCGTTTTGATTACAAAAACGACCCGGGTAAAGCTCCATGCAATTGATATGGATGTCCAGTTCTGATTCAAACCACTTCCATCCTGTGGATGTTGGACCACATTGCACTCACCAGCCCCATCTGCTAGTGTCTGACTTTACAATTATCTCAAGATGACATCCAAATATGGCCCTGCTGTTCCATGTCTTCATGTGCTCGAGCCAACAAAACAACTCAGTCCTGACTTCCTCTGATAGAAGAGTCTGATCCACATATGACAGACCCTCACAAAGGTGTTGGCTCTCTAGTCATTGTAGTACTCTGTAGGGTAACAGACACAGGAATATTGCTTGGATTGAAGAGGCCAAAAAGCCCATGATCCGCACCAGTGTCCTCAATCTGGCTGCACAACGCTTAACCTCAATTCTCTCTTGAAGGCTTATACTATGTGCACAGGAAGTGGCAGCTGTGTGGTTACTAAGTCCACTCAGAAGTCTAACAACTCTATATTCTGGGTTGGTATCAAGGTGAATTTCTTGGCATTGATCATGAACCAGAGTTCTCTAAGTAACTGAATCGTCCAGGACAAGTAAATCAGCACTTGAGTAAGATTCAAAGCCATAGTGATTTTTTTGTCGAGGTACACCATCAACGTACACCTTTGGCCCTCAGAGCTTCAATAGCTGTCCTCATTAGTTTGGTAAAGCGCCATGGAGCTGAGGACAGGTTAAACAGAAAACCCAAGAACTCTTAAGACTTTGTGCTCCAGAACAACTGAAGGAAAACATCAGTGAGGTCAGAAAAATCGGGACTGCCAGGTACGCATCTTCGATGTCCAATGAGACCATCCAATCTCCTTCCTGTAACAGATTCCTAAAAGATGGATGCCTTCCATCTTTAAATGCCTGGGCCACATCCAGGCGTTTTGAAGATTTAAGACAAGTGTGTAACTGAAGTAACTACACGTGGGCAGGTTGTTGACTCCAAGATATATTTATTGGAAGAGGAGAAGACAGCTTAAACAACCACTCACTAGACGGCTTCCACCAGAGATCTAACCGCCAGGGATGGAACCTAGAATGCCATCAGAACAATAACATTCTGCTGTCCTATTTGACAGTACATAATGTAAACACTACAGTAACCTCTTTCTTTCTTCTCCAAAAGGAAGATATTGGGGACAAAACCCTTGGAATGGGTCTGAGTACATAGACCGTTGCTTTGTTCTGAAACTCTCTCACTTTGGAGTCTATAAAAGTCTGCTCTGTTTGTGAAAAAAACAGTTGTCTGCGAATCATTAGTTGATCCGGGGTTCCATAAAACTCCAGTATGAACCCCTAAACTGTTTCCCATACCTCAGTATCCTGAACTATTAATCTCTAAATGTGCAAAAAAATTCTAATTCCATCCCCCAGAATAATGTCAAAAGAATGAGTAATGTTCCCCTCCAAAACCAAATGCTGCAGTACTAGAGGCACCCCTTCTGTAGACTCCTCTGTGGAAGTGACCACGACCAATCCTGATAAGAGGCAAACCTCTTTGGGGACCCTGCCAGGAAGACTGGCCTGATGAACATCCCCGCAATCACCTGGCCCTACCAAAGAGGCTGTGCTGAAAAACCCCTTTGAGGGATATTTGGGCCTTATCCAAGGTGATAAACGTTGGGTCAAAATGTCTCAAACGTTCACAAACTGATGACTGAACAATAAGCCCTTTTGTATGTGTCCTGCTCCAGCAGTAGCCAGCTCTGTCAGCTTCGACAGAATTGACATGTGCCTTTCTGCAGAGATTGCGCAATTGGCGTTCCTTAGCTGTCCTACTGCGTGCTGAGCCCAACCTGCGAGTATCTCCGGGTCAAAAGGGGTTGCAGAATCTGCTGCCTGATTCGCCATCTCTAAAATCTCAGTTACAGGAACAGAAAGGTCCAAAAGATTGCCCTGACATGCCCTCCAGGACTGGTCTATACGCTTCTTTGGATCTTTTATAAAAATGATTATGAGTGTGGCTGTGTCACAGCCACTTTATCTGTGAGGACAGGTCGGGGCATTCTGCCATATGGCGTGTTCATACCTCCTTCTCAAAAGATTTCCCAAAGCCTAAATTGGTCATATACTGCCACTTCATGGATAGGCACCCAATCTGCAGACCTAGGATGTACCATGGCATCTGGGTCAAAACTGTTTTTCAAGAGTGTTCCTCGGCCAAAGATCAGATCATTTTCTGTTTCTTTTACCCACATTCAGGGTCAGTCTTCAAGGTCCGAATCGGAGTAATTTGACTGTAAGTCCTCCGTGTCAACTCCTGAGGGAGAATGCAGCTCCGCCATGTCATGTTGCGGGCCTGAGGCACTATACTCATGATCCTTCAGATAGGTCTGAGACAGTCATTCTGGAGCCTTGGAATGTGGCCATTTGACCAGCTTTACCATGGCCATTAGTAACAGACACATTTGGTTAAAAGGATGTAGCCGGACCCTCCTCATTCTCCAAATGTGGTGCATAGCGCTATGACAGTCTTGTAAATGGTTTAAGTGCAATTACTACTGCCTTATTGACTGATTGTTGCTCTTGATTATCTAGGGCTTCAACAAGCCTCTCAATCAAAATAATCTCAGCTTGCTCGTCATAGCAGTCCTGGTAAACTCATCCTATATGTGTCTTACCCGAAGGTTTTAAGAGGGGAGCAACCCAAGTAAGGCCCTTTACAAAACAATATTTTGAATGTGGAGGGAGCGGGCTTCGATCATAGAGGAGATCCTCTCTTCAACGCTTGTACAGGCTTGCAATCTGCTTTAAATCCAGAGCAGCCAACAAACGTGCTGCGATTCTGTTAAATTTGCACGTTGCATGGGCCAAACTACACCTACCAGCGGCATTGCCCAAACGCAGCCCAAATAGGAGCCAATTGGAGTTCAACATCCTACGACATGTATGTCATGCCTCACAGGTGCAGTTATGGGCTTGTGCGCTCATTTAATCTTGGCCGAGCACATCCTGTCCCTGACTCCCATCTAACTTAATTGAGAAATAGATACACACACTGAGGCACGCTGCGCATTCCGGAAAGAACTTGACAATCACAAGGACCATAGCATGGCACCAGGGCTGGACTGTTCCCATGAGGCACAGGGTCAAGACTGATTGGCATATGGCCAGGTCTAAACTTGGGTGGCATGGTGAGCAAAAGAACGCTGAATTTAACCCAGATCTCTTTACTGGGGGTGAATGTTTTGATTTGTTTTGCATTCGTCCATCAACTGTGTGGCTTTTGATTAGTTCTTCCTAAACACTGCCATTTGGGTGATGGTAGGGTTGAGGTGTGGGACTACAGTTCATATTGTGTTAGGCAAGGAAGTTTCTAGGTCAGACCTCCCCTTTTGTCTATACCTGACTACTGCTTTTGAGGGGCTTATGACTGCCGGGTGCAGACAACCAACACTTTGTTGTGCCCAATTTGTAAGTGCTCCAGTTTGGATATAGCCCCAGGGCTACCAGCTGAAAGATGCAGCATTCTGTATAAATGCTTTGTCTGGATAGAAGTCTGAGACGGACACTTGAAAAGTGAACCACCGCTAACAGATTCTGAAGTTTTGGGCAGTGGGTTTACATCCCTGTCTATAAAATGTAAATTAACGTGGAGCCAAACAACACGCTTTGTTCCAGTGCCATGTCCTTCATGACCAAGGAAAGGAGTTCTCCGCATAGTCCTTGAAGGACTGCTGTTTAAAGAGGGCTGGTGTATGCCTGACAGCCAGTCTCCTACAGGTGAGGGGCATCACTTGAAATCAGACATTTCTGCTGGAGGAGCAGACTGTTTGCCGAGTTTCCAAAAGCCTGCCTGCCTGATGAGAGAGTAAACAAGTGTGCTCTTCCCTGCAGGAGGAAAGACTCTCCAGGAGAAGAAACCCAGCACCACCTAGAGAAAACTGACTGCTTGAGAGTGAAGCCTGGAGCTACCAGTGCTGCAGAGGGTCTCCAGGTCTCCCAGAAGGCTCCTAGGAGGAATTGTGATAAGCCTACATGAATTTAATGGCCCGGTTGGAGCTGCAAATGCCTTGGTGATTGTGTTGGTCTGGGTGGGGCTTCAACTGCCTTGGTGATCATGTCACATCGGTCAGGGTTGTAACTGCTCTTGTGTTAGCCAGGTGTGGCTGCAACTGCCTTTGTAAACGTATCAGTCTGGTCGGGGCTGCAATGGCCATAATGATCATATCAGATCGATCAGGTTCCAAATCTACTTTCACGATAGCCAGAAGCACAAGAAAGGCTGCTTCCCTCTACCTGCCTCACAGGGCTGCAGCAGCCGCACCCAAACCTGTGCGGTTTCACAAAGACTGCAGGACAGCACCAGGATGCTGAACTGAGTTCAGACAATCGCTTGAGAAGAGATACAGGCAGCACACAGCCTCCTTAGTGACTTCCCAGGACTGCCTCCAACTGCTGCCCGCCTCCACCATTGAGGAAGACTAAATCGCTGGGTACACGTTAGTCAAGTGTGAGAGGCTCAGAGGCTAAAGGACTGATTTATAGTTTGGCAGACAGGTTACTCAAATCTTAAACGTCCATTATATTCTGCGGCACTTATCTTAATGGACCAGGAGTGGTGTTATTCCCATAAGGTCTTCAGTGCTCCACAGCTGAGCCTGTTCAACAAATCAATACAGTACGTATTATGTGAAGAACATTAAGCGCCACAAAAAGGACAAGTATCAAGCCATGAAGATGTATTAGAAGTTCATGGTTTACAGAAAGCAAAAATCAGGTTAGCAGCAATTTATAATCAGAATGCACATGCTCAAATTAATAGGCAATCAAATTAGATGAAATGATATCAAATAGAGGACGAACCAGCATGGGGTTGCCTCAAAAGGAAGGACAAAGGAAAGAGTCGGTCCTCTCTCTCAGAGAGCACTATGAGATTCTGTATTCTGCCCTGCTCTATTCTGCTCTGAGCTATTCTCTATCCGGATCTAAAGGCACACAAGCTCTAACATCTTACACACCTACATGCAGGCATCAAGAAGGCTGTCCTATCAGGTTAAAGTGAAATGATACAATTGCATACTCCTTAGGTTCTCAAGGTTTCTCACATTACAATCTTCTCTCTGCGTCCTTGAAACTTATACTATGTGTAGCTAGATAAGATTCACAAACTGTTCTGCACTCACTGCAGGCATCTCTTGAATGCTCTAGTTATTAAAACGTTACACGATAATCACAAAAAAGAAGACATCTCTTCACAGGGGTAAGAAGGTCCAAAGGACATTGTGTTCGTCAATTTGGACTCCAATTACCTAAAAATAAAATGTTCACATTTTACAAAGCAAAGATGGAAACCACAATTATACATTTTGACATTCAGGCCTACTTTAGTTATAATCAATCTAAATGTAAATAAACATAATTTGTCTCTACAAATAACATTAGCGTGACTATGTGTTAATGTCATTTTAGTGCAAGCATTTTAATATATTAAAAAAACCTTACCAAATCCCTCCCTCTTGTGTTTCTGAGAATCACCACAAATCAGAGTTTCACTAATTGAATTCCCCATTTCACAGAAGTTGTCATGTTAGTTATGAACTTTTTAATCTGATCATTTGCATCAAGCATGTAAGTACAGCACTACAGGACACAAAGCATGCAACAGACTCCTCCCTCTGTCGCTAATAAGATATCAAAGCAAGCCTATTTTGCAATACCATAGGTCCTGTGGCCAGAAATTCAGTAGTTATTGTGGTTAAAGCGCAGGTCATGTTAGTAGGCAAGCAATCTACCAAAGTAGACAGCTTAATGATCTTCAAATCATTTAAATATACACCCATACAAGGCATTATTGCTCCAAATATATCTCCTACTACTTGTCAAGCACTACTCTTAGATTTTCAGCAGCCTTTCCATTCCTATCATCTATGTCATTGACATAATATACCTTCAGAAACAATAAAGTTAAATAACTTCCTACCCAATATGGTGGAAGCTGAAAATAAGCATTCTTTTCACACACACAATAAACCCCTTTAAAAATAAATGAAATCAAATCAAAATATTATTTATTCGGTTTCAGATATGAAAACCATAAAGCACATGTTAAAATATGATAACAGATAATAAAAAACCATCCTCACAGGGATGAGAAGGAATAAAAAATGACGTGTGTCAGTGGAAATATAGGGATTTAAAGGCTCCAGTGTCAAACAGACTATGCCAATAAAACAAATCAATCAAATGTGACACAATAAAACACAGCTTAAGAGGTGTAAAATGATTATACAAAGAAACAAGACCATATAAAATACATGATGCCATAAAAGATATAAAGTGAGCAGACTGGTTAATCACGACTAAGCCTAAGCCCGATGGCAGATTTTTAAAAAGTTGAGCACGTAAAAAACAGTGCTACCCGTGAGCATTTGTAGAAAAATAAAAGCTGGGGGCACATGCCTAAAATTGGCCTTTTTCAGAATCGGAATTAAAAAAGACTTTCTGGGAGCATCATTAAAACTGCAATAATAGGCTCCTCTCCTGACAAAACCGGTCCACTAGCTCTGAACTCCTGTACACAATCACTTCAACCCTTTGAGCCTGATCTTTCTTTCTTAGCACACATACATTTTTCCTCTTTTCTAAAGCCAGGCTAAGTTTAGGATATATTCATAACTTCCCAACTGCTCCTTCTTCTTTTACCACAACCAATTATTTCTCCTTTCCTTACTCCTTCAGCCTTCGATTTTCGTTCATTAAATTCCTCTATGAATTATTTCTCAGCTCTATTCAGCTTACATGAATCTTTTAAATAAGTTGTTTTTGTCAAATTAATTTGTGTGATAGGCCTTATTTAATGATAAGGCTAACCACAGACATTGCCCCTGCTTGCGGATTTATAGACTTAAACATATTCACATCATTCTAAGGTATATCAAAATTAGAAAAATAATACTCAAAATGATCTTGACAATTAACCAAATTCATAATTACAGTGCAAGAAAGAAAATAAGTGAGATGCAAGTGGTGATACTTGACCACGGTGGCTGTTGAAGCAGGCAGACTGATGCAAACATAAATATATTGTAATCCCATTACCCGGAGTGCTCATTTAACAATATGAAATAAACAATGTCTCAAAAATTTCCTGCAGAGCCATCTTTGAGTAATATCTTCATAGTATATTTACATCTTAGCTGTTGCAATAGACTAGGGCTAGGAAGGATGTCAAAAAGAGAAGTGAGACCAAATACAGCGTAATACAAGTAAATTCAGAATGTTTATGTACATGAATATTTACAGTAGTACTCCAATTGACCACACAGTGGTCAGTGGTGCTAGTAAACTAGCTGTGCCCGAATTTGGGGACCAAAGAAATACAGGGGAAAAAGGGGAACTCTCACCACTAGCACCAATGACCACTGTGTGGTCAATTGGAGTATTTTTTGTGATTAGTATACTACTTAGGGAGGATATACTCTGGTTATAATTACCTCTCAAACCCTCTAGGTGTTGGGATCCTTCCCAGTACCTTACTGTGTTGATATATTTACAGTAGTATTCAAAATAGCTGCGTAGTGTCCCCAAGCGAACATGGAACTCATAACACTGTGCTTGACATTTTGTGACATAGAAAAAAGGTTTCCATAATGACAAGGTCGACCATTGATTTAGTTCAAGATGAACCCAGCCATCTGATATAATAATCGAGACTGGTAAATGGTTCGCTTTCAATACTGTCAATGGCGTTTCAACCCCGTTAGCTGTATTATATAAGATGGCTGGGTTCATCTTGTACTAAATCAATGGTGGACTTTGTCATTATGGAAACCTTTTTTCTATGTCAAAAAATGTCACGCACAGTGCTATGAGTTCTATGTTCACTTGGGGACACTACGCACTTATTTTGAATACTACTGTAAATATATATGTACATAAACATACAGAATTTACTAGTATTATGCTGTATTTGGTCTCACTTCTCTTTTTGACATCCTTCCTACCCCTAGTCTATTGCCATTGTGCATTACAATATTGTGCATTGTTTACAATAGTTTCCACAGGAAACACTGTTTCTGGCTGTGAGAAGTTGGCCTGGTATATGCTGTCCACTAGTTATAGTGGGCACCTTGTACCAGTCCAAACAACCCTTATTGATGAATAGGTTTAAAGACAACCTTTATTGAAAGCTATCCTAGTGGTAGCTATGGAGAGCAGCCTTCAGGCTAAGTCTTGAAGGAGTGTAAAGCAGCTTGGTTTACCAGATTATAACCTCTTGAATCACTAAATGAAAGAAGAACCACACAAGGTATATATAAAATATAAGTATTTATTTCTAAACACTCACTACTAATCTCTTTATGAGATTAGCGTCCAAGATACACAATAATACAGTTCTAAAACGACAGTAAATAGCACAATATACATTAGTCCTAGGGGCAAACCAAACCATATACTAAGAAAGTGGTATAAGAACCACGACTTGACTAGACACCGTGCCTAGGGCACGTAGAATTGCTGGAACCCCAAGGAACCACCCAAGATAGTGACACAGGAGACTCACGGGGCATGCATGCAGTGTGAGAATACAGGCGCGAGCCCTGTACTATTCTATGGGAAAGTCGCAGTTGGAATTTTAGAAGTTAAGGACACTTAGGAGAGGACTTTGAGCAAACATCTTTCGACTTAGGGGGTTCTAGGGCCAGCACCCATGGGAGCATTGGAGTACTCGGGTTACCTCACCCAGGTAAGCCGGGTGCATAGGTGTCAAATGGTGTCTGGAATCGTCGTTGATTTCAATGGCGATCTGCTGCAAAGTGCTTCTGTCGGGAAGAAGAAAAGTTTCCGGTGTGATCCAAGCCTGTATCGAAGATCAGAAGAACCTGAAAGCAGAAGGAGACAGAGTCTGGGTCACTTGCCAGTGACCAGGGGCACGATAGACGAATGCCCACCGATGTCGGGTGATTCAGGTGCGAAGAGGTGAAGCTTAACTCTGCAGCCACGAGGACCAGGAGGTGTCGACGATGACCAGGAGCTGGATTCGAGCTGTCCCATGAAGGATGTCGAGTGCTGCGGTGTTAGTGCTCGGATTGAACACAACAAGCCTTGGCAACAGCAACCCACGCAGGAATAGAAACGACGCTTCGGTGCGGACCAGCAAGGTCCTGGGGACTCCCCAAGCAATGGAGAGTCAGGGCACATCTGGAGCTACCAGGTAAGCCCAATTAAAGATAAAGTTACCTTCACAGGGACCCACCAGTCGATGGACCAGGGTTCACGAAGGGACCTCGAGAGAACACATAAAGGGCCAGCTCACGGAACACTTGTGGAGTGTAGGCAGGCAATCTTTGGTGCAATTGCTGCTTGGGTCAGGGCTACAAGTAACCCGAAGCTCATCTGCAGGAGTCGCTGGAAAACTGATGCTTCTGCATAGTGACGCGGTGTCCAGGGGTTCGGGTTGCACAGTCGCCACGAGGGATACAGGCCTCACACTTGCTGTGGGCATTATCGACCTCTAAGACCACGGAAACCCACCTCCTGTGTTGCAAAGTTCTTCGGAGTCCTCAGGGGCTTCGGGGATGGAAACCGGTCAGATGCGTCTTTGGTGCCTGCCTTGCAGGGGAGTAACTCCTTTACTCCAAGGGAGAATCTTCCGCCATCTAGTTCAATGTAGATTGTCGAAGTTCCAGGATTCTGTAGCAGAGTTTCGTCCAGGTGTAATCTAAAGTCCTGTAGCCAGGGGTTTCTATCTTATACCCAAGGAAGGGGTGGGACAAACTCTAGGGACCCACCTATGGGAGGGTCAGGAAAGAGGGGTGGCTACACCCATTTCCTTTGTCCAGTTTGGTGCCAGAGCAGGGGCTGGTAGCCCCTGCAACTGGTTTGAGCTGGACTATACACAGGGACACCAAATCTGCCCCCAGTTCAGACTTCAAAGCACTCTTGGAGTGCATCCACCCAGCCCCAATACACTAAAGCCTGTCTGGGAAGTGGTGACACCTCCCTGTGTCAGGAAACCTATTGTCCAGGCCTCCCCTGCTGGAGTTTCATACAGCAGCAGGAGGGCAGACTGGTGTCTGTGACTGGCAGCATCCATTTTGTGATGCCAGGGCTCTGTTGGCTGGTACCGGGTATACCGGTGCTGTCATGTTTCTCCCTCTACAAGGGTGGGATCATACTACCACACCAGTTACTGGTGTAGGGTTATGATTCCAAGGTGTTTGACACCAAACACAACATGTTTCCATGCAGCCATTCCAAAGTTAGCATTTACCGTTTGGTAATAATGCACTTAAGAGTATATGGTTTGGCTGAATCACAAACAACCCCGGAATAAAGGTTCCGAAAGCTGCAGAGGGGCTCTGCTCATACATGGGCACCCTCTCACATGAACCCCAGCACCCTGCCTTCAGGATTGGTAAGGCCTGCCATAGGGGTGACTGATAGGTTTACATGTGCATTGATATGGATAGATTTAGTGAACCTATATCTCAGTAAGGGGTGCATGCACCACCTTACCCAGGCTGCAGTAGCAGACCTGTGGTGTCATTTTGGAAGGCTTCCCAGGGGTGGCACAATACATGCTGCAGCCCCTGGTAGGCCTCTGGGGTACCTATGCCCTGGGTACATAGTATACCATATACTAGGGACGTATAAGGGTACCCCAGAATCCAATCTGGAGTGTACCTAAAGTACTGGTAATCAATTTAGAGAGGAAGCAGCTAAGCTGGGGTCCTGGTTAGCAGGGCCCCAGCCAGACTAAAGTCGATAAACAATGAAACATCAGCAAAAAGTAGGGGTAACTATAAGAAGCAGATCCTACTCTCCTACACTGGTTATAGCTTAAGTACCCTGGTTCCTTGTGAGTAGGGTGTCCCTTGTTGTCCTTACACAAAACTGCGCTTAGGCAGATGACAGAGGGTTGGGGGTGAGCGATGGACTGGTAGTTGGTGAGGCCATAATGGTATAGAGTGGCTTCTTCAGAAGTAGGAGGATATGGCCTATCTTGAGATGGAAGTCTAGAAAGTTGACTTGAATGAGGGAGGCACTGACAATTGTGAGTAGCAGTTCAGAGAGATTCTCCAGAAAATGCTTTGATGAAGGGCACTGGTAATGCACCATCTTCATAGGTGGTGGATTTAAGGGAGCTGAAGATGTCAGAAAAGTCTGCGAGAGATGGGGGGTTAAAGTGTCCCTCCAATTTGCATGTTTTAATCTAACATTATCTCTTTAACAGTCGCTACAGCTCTGTCTTCCCTCATCTGTTGCCAGGGCCAGACTGGCCATACCAGGCATCGGGTTTTTTCCCCGAGAGGCTGGAAAGGTGGGGAGGCAAATTTTGCAGCAGTGCTGCAATATTAGCCCAGTAACAAAATCAGCAGACCAGCATAATCCACTCAGCTTTCACTTTCGTTTCCAGTCTCCCTGTGTTTTAAAATATGTTATGGTTTTAAAAGCGCAGAGTTCCTCATTTATCCAGCAGTTTTTAGCTGCAAAGTGTCAAGATATCTCTGGTGATTAATACAGCTGCTGGAGAGGGATCAGAGTTTTGTCTAGTGGCACTTTAGACTCATCTGAGGTAGTGCAGTATTAACATGCCTGCTGCAAAACATGTGTATCACGCAGATCACAGAACTGTATTTTATCTGGATAGCTCAGAGGGTTAGTGCTTTAGTCACAGAGATCCTTTTGTTATTGTGCAATTCATAAGTCGCAATCGTAATTTAGCGCTGTAAACTATGAGCTGCCATCAAAGGGCTGCATGCAAGCTGTATGGTACAGGTTAGAAACATATGTTTTTTCCAGTCTTTCATTATCCTAATCATGGACGTCATTTGTGAGTCGTCAGGGGTCGCAGCTGCATCCCCTGGATTGCCCCTTGCAACCCCTGGATTTGTTTCTGCGACCCCTGGCCTCATAGGTGGCAAAATCAGTGCCAGGAATACAAGGGCAGCTGATTTATTTTCCACCACTACAGATACAGTTCCAATGAAACGGGTATGAAGGGATACTACCACCAACAGTTTGGTGAATACGAGGTATAATGGCACTCAAGATAAGGAACAAAGTTCCAGGCATTGGTGCTCATGAAAAATGTCATTCAAACCAACCGCCTCCAAATATCACTGGTTCACCTTGTTAGGAATAAAGGTATCTGGGCAGAATATCAATACGACGCGAGTAAATCAGCCAAATGGTCTGCGTACAGGCATCTTGAGCTTGTACGTTAGATTGGAACCGTGTCAATATGGGTTCCAACTGCTGAACCCTTTGGTTATTACGCCTGGTAATTTGCCCCCCCCACACCCCCGACTCTAAACCCGCCCCTTTGTTTGGTTCAAGTTCTATCTAGTACATCTGTGCCCTGAAGAAGGTTGGCCTAAGAGAAAGGTCTATACCGAAATGTGCGTGGCGCCACATTGCAACCATCTACATAAGGACATTTTCCTAAATTGAGTACTACTGGAATGAGGAACCTTGGGTTATGTATTATCTGAATTTTCGGAATATGTCAAATAAGGATTTGGTCTAGCTTGACTGACTTTCCTGGTCTATAGAAGATTATCTGTGGTTGTTCTTTTTGATGTATGATATTTATGTGTGAATGGCTGAAGTGTGGGATTGACTTAGTATGCTTGTTTGAGTGAGTGGGAGTGTGATTTGGTTTGTTTTGGGTGGGTGTTAAGCATCTGGGGGCTCCCAGAGACTTTGTCACATGCTAATGTATATATTATATTTTTACGCTTTTTTATGGACGACATTGTATAAAAAACAATAGACATTTTTCTAAGTATTAACAAAATTGAATACAATGTGAAATGTTCAATTTCATGAAAATAATTGAGTCATAAGATTTGTGGAGAGTCCAATTCTAATTTTGTGGGCTATATTGTGACTTTTAGACCCTTAGTCTCAAGTAACATTTTCTCGACGTGTGTGTGATTTAAAGTGCCCTTACACCCTACAATGGTATTAAAGGCACTATAAAACAAATAAAATACATGTGAGAGAGGGTCTTTGGAGAGATATGGGGTACTGTTGGAGGGTGACAGTAAGGGCATCATTGAAGGGCCCCAACAAAGATGGTTGTGTTATGGTGCCCTCTGCGGTCATTATTTGCCATGCTTTAAAAGCTAATACAGTTGAATGTATAATAAAAACTGTGGTGTAGAATGCACCATTTGTCTCCATATTTTCTTGGGGGAAGAACCAACAAACCGAGACCCCCCCCCCCTCCTATAGTGGGCAGGCTCGCTCACTCTGCTCTCTCGCTCAGCAACATAGCGAGGCTGGTCTGACAAAATTTGCCAGGGCTGCTTTGGGTTCCCAGTCCGGCCCTGACTTTTTTGCCTGCTCAATAGGCATCTGCCGCCGGTGTGGGTCCAATAATCCTACATCTATCAGCCCCGTTTCTCCTGCGGGCCATAGGATCAGATCGTGTGGTTCTGCTCTGTGCTTCCGCAAAAATGCCACCAGGCGTCGCCATTGGCTGTACAATTCAGGGCTGCAAAGTACAGACATGTTTTATAGGTTTCATCTGATTTATGCCACCTAGTGGTACTGCGGGGTGAATCTCTTGTGTTTGTTTTCCAAAAAGGACATTTGTCACATTGCTGAGGGAAAAATAAGAGACAGATGTAGGAAACCAATTTGGCATCGCAAACTGTGATTCGGCAAATAACAGGGTTTGCGATCACCAAATGATGTTTTAACATGTACAAAAATCATTTTCATGATTTGGAAAAGCCTTTCTGCATCGCAAAAGCGGGTTTGAGAACCATTCCGACTCCTCATCAGAAGAAGGGTGGGTGAAATTAAATCAACATTTTCTTTTAATTACAATTCTCAGTGGTGTATTACAATGGTTTGTGACCGAAATTGAAAACCATTGAAAACTTACTAACATCTCAAAGGAAGTGGTAACTTTGCAACCCAAAGCTTCCCTTTTGAGAATCATGTCAGGCGACCGCAAGGGGAGTAGGCAGTTGGGACTACTTACCTGCTCACCTCCCACCCCCACCCCTCCCCGCTCCCAACCAGATATCTTTCCAAATTATTTTTAAAGGTGCACCCATTCCTAGAAGTAACACGGGTTGCTTAAAAAAAAAAACGCTGAACGCAGGAATGGTGATCAGCAGTCCCTTGTCGTCCACCATCTATGTGTTCGTAGCCAATCACACGACGTCGCAAGATAGTCACCTGTCAAATTAATATTAATTAAGCAGGTCACTCCACAACTCTCTGCAAATAAAATTTTGTGAGGTGAGGCGTAGGCCGCATCACAAAATTACTGACAGGTCGCAGAAAGTCTGTAGGAAGCTTGCACTCACTATTGCGACCTGCCTCTTTGTACATCTAGCCCTAAGTTCACTTGTTACCAAGCAGGTAGAAGAAACACTCCACTGCATAGAGAAATATACAAAACAAGCACTGGCAAAACCAATTGGCCTCTTTTTAATTGTAGGCACAGAACTATCGTCCTTTCGAATGCTTTTTATATAGATACAATCAATGGTTCATTCAAACAATTATTCACATGGTACAGTTAAAAAACGAGGACACTTGGTAAACAATCAGCACAGAGGACACTTGTTTAATAATTCAACCTTGGAAAGAAATTGGCCGGCTGTGAATGTCGGATCGCGGCTTACGTTTCAGGGCCTTGAAATGTACACCACGTCCTCAGTCATGGTGTTATCCAGGGCTCAGAAAGGGCGGCATCCATTGCGGATTGTTGCAACCGGACTTTGAAAGTCATAGATAAGCAGATGACCTCTTTGTTTCTGAAGGATTACCACCTAGCAACCCACTGTGCATTTGGCATGACAATCTTATAAATGGTCCCTTCATAATACCTGAATATGGCCATTTAATTCTGTTCTTCTGTTCTATTTGACTGCCCCAGGTCCATATTAAATTGTGTAGGCCCAATTGGACATCTCTGCCATCTACATACCCATGTGTGCTTAAATGTATGCCACCTCTCTTACTTTTAGATTTATTTCTGGACTATTCCCAAAGGTGTAAATAACTTATCCACTATGAGTCCCGTAAATCTTCACTTATGCTAGTCCTGACGCTTCAAGCTTTTTTTGACAACATTGGTCATAATCATTCCTTCATTATGCATTCTCATGTATATTTTTATCAGTCATTAGATGCACTATTAATTAAAATATCTTCTGTCCTGGTGATGGCCCATGGATGGATTCCACATGGTTGAAATGTCAACACACACAAGTGGACTCATGTGTTTCAGAATACCAGTGATTGGTTTAGACTAGAGACTAGGCCGCTTGCTCAAATTGTCAACGGAATATACTCTGTCACATGTAGGTAATGTTAGGTGCTAGTATCGCACCACATTCTAGCATTTTCTAAGTACATTTTTCTGCAACTTCACCTTAAAAAATCTTGGATGCGTTTGAATATATAATAGATAATATAATGTTCAATATCCTAAATACATTTTTTGAACGGTTCTATCGAAAACGTGTTTGGATGAAACATTGTCTTTTGTAAAATATATAGATGCCCAGGTTCATACTTTAAGGCAGTCCTAGCTCTTGTTGCATTGTGCTAATTTTTTGGCATAGTTTGTGAACAAAACCATTCCAAGATGAGCATGTGTGTGTGCTCACGCATGGCGGCCATCTGAGAACGATTTTTTTTAAACGTTATTGTTATCAATTTACTGTTGCAAGATGGTGTGCGGCCATCTTGGTATGGGAAATTAAGAAAATAAAGGTAGGGCGAGGAAGGGAACAAAAAGACACATGCAAGCAGATCTGTAGCAGTGTGTGGCTGCAACGCCCTCACAAAACTAACTTTTAAGAATGAAAAAATATTAAAGTGCAGGTGGTGGAAAGTATGGGGTTGGGAAGCAATGGATGAGCGGGAAAGACAGTGGCTGATAAACAGTGTGCAGTTGGTAGACCCTTGCAAAACCAATGTTAATATATAAATAAAACAATGATGCAAGGAGTCAGAGGCACAACTAGAGCCAAAGTTCGGGGGGGGAGGCTAATACAAATTTCGGGGGGGGGGGGGTAATTCTTCCAGCAATAGGCAGAGTGGAGATTCAGGGGCTCTAAGAAGGGGTGAAAACACAACAGAGCCTTGTTAACAAGTAAATGGTCTTTTAAAGACCTGTGAAGTACTCGTGTGTGGCTGCAATAAGACGGTCACCAGCCTGGGAAGCTGTCTCAGTCCGGGCTGACACAATCGATGGGGTGGGGGGGGGGGGGTTTGCTGAAGCCCTTTGAGCCCAATGGACAATGCGCACCTTCAAGGAGCAGAAAGACAAGAGTTGGAGGAGCAATGGGCCACAGAGGACAGAGAGTTGTAAGCAGTATGAAGAGACCGGACAGAGAGAGAGAAAGCAATGAAGTGTTCAAACAGAACTGAAAAAATAGTTCCTGAATATAAGAAGAAGAAGGATACAAGTCGGCCAATTAAAATGATGGTAAAGTAGCTATGCTCCAGGCAGAGGACAAAAACAACAATGGAGGAAAAGTCATCAAATCAGAAGTATCAAACTGAAAGGCATCCATTCATGAGCAAGAGGCTCACCCCAAGCTCAATTTAATGCAGAACATTGGCTGTAGGGAGCAACAGCTAAAGCTGTTTATAGGTGAGACATGAGAGTCACCAGGTTAGTGTTTTTAGCAATGGGGAAGCTTCTCCCACTGTGGAGAATACTGAGAGCCCATCCACTGCTGTTGCGACTCTTTTCACCTGCCCGCGCCCCCAACCCCACCCAAGGAACTCCTCCTCTGCTTTATCATCTGCTCTCTTCTACCCCTTCCACATTGGGCACTCGTGATTGTCGCCTCACTGCCAGGCACCTGCAAAAGCACCTCTGCCCAGGTTGTCTGAGACACTCCCGTCCAACCCTCCCTCTTCCTGCCTGGAGCTGTATCTAGCTGTGAAGATCGTTGGAGCAAGAGTCAGGATGACAGCCAATTGAAAGGCATGGTTTTTGGTTATTTAAAAAGCCAAATGTGTTGAGGCTGTACTTCTCTCTGTGTGCATGCCTGTATGTGCGCCTGTGTGTGAGTGCATGCCAGTATGTGTGCACGCTTGTGTATCTGTTGGCACATGTGCATGTCTCTTAGTGAGTGGGTGAGTTCTATGCCCTCTGTCTATCCTGACATATTGGTGATAGTTCTTGGCAACACGTGGGCACCCAAGTAATGAAGCCCACTCCCATCATTGGAAAATGCTGGTCTTGGCACAATGGTGCTAATTTGTTGGAAATTATGGTCATTCATGTGAGAATGCTCACCGCTCACCCTAGCAAAATGCAGGCCTGCCACTATTGTGGTAATTCTTGCAGACTGTGGCCCACATTGTGAGGATGCCATAGGATCCCTTCTATAACTTACTGGTGAGACTGCTACCCACAGTGATTGCCAATTATTTTGACAATTTGCAAGAATTGGTATAATGTCTGGCAATTGTGGACATCCATGGAATGATTCCCATTGACCCCCCCCCCCCAAAGATTTTGGCCCTGACACAATGGTAGTAATTATTTGCAATGTGTGGACAAGTACTTCTTTTTAACACCTGACCGAGGGACAACTCTGGCACACCAGACTAAAGTAATCTAAAATAAATACTAATGAATTTCAAACATTCATGATATATGTAATTTTGGTGAGCCCTCTTCATCCACTGATATGTTCATCTGTCATTCACATTTTGCTGTTGCCCGCCACATAGAGCATGAGATAATGGATCAGCCCATCTCATTCATTGGCCTTCTTGCACTGTGAGTGGCTGCATTTTTGCTGATCACGTGTGCACATCTGCCTAAAAAAGTGCAGTTCAGTGCCTGCGCTTCTGGCTCAGCACTTAAGTTTGTCAATGCTTTCATTTATTTCTGTTCTTTATGATTTTTTTAACTTTAATTTTTTTACTCATCATTGTAAGCAATAAAAAGGCAATAGTACGTTTTCTTTCCCCATGTAAGAGATGTTTATTTAATGTGTATTAAAACTAAAAAATGCTTTTTTACCTGTTCTTAGTACACCTGCATCCTTGGAAGCACCAATACAGTTCTATAAAAAATGTATGTGATGGTTACTTTTGTAAAAATGTGCATTTTTTATTATAAGGATATAGCTGCCACATTTAGGTGATGGCATTTTTTTATTTATTGTTTTATGTATTGCATCATGCATTGTATTATGCTTTTAAGAGAATGTAAATACATTAACCATTGCACCAACTTGCCAAGACAAAACCTATAGGCTTTGCTATTGCTTGTTAATTTTAGATTGAGTAGTCTAGACTTACTCGAGGAGGATGATGTAAGTTTAGAGACTCAGGTACAAACAAAATCCACAAAAATTTATGGGCATATTCTCAAGGACTTATCTCCGAGTTAGCGGCACTTTATCGCCGCCAAAGTGACGATAAAGTCATCGCACTATTCACAAGCTGGTGCTAACAGCCGATATCACCAGTTTTCCGGCGATAACAGCCGCAAAAAACATCGCCACAGATGACAGCGGCAACTAACGCTAATGAGATGCAGAGTAGGCGTTCCCGTGCAAAAAGCCACGACAACACCACTTCGCAACATTCTCAATGACCAGCCAGATCGGCAATAAGTTCACAAAACATGCGATAAGGTGCGTTACTGGCAGGGATTTAACACCTGCTCTTACCTGGTGTTAAGTCGGACAACAACCTGCACCATGAAGGGGAGCCCAGCCCAGAGCCACACCTGCAGAACAACAGATGCCATGGAGTCCCTGATCATGCAGCTCAGAGCCCCAGGAGGGCCACAACACCCACCGCAACCACACCTAGACCCCCCCCCCCCTCCCCCTGGGCACCTCCCGCTGGACAAAGAGATATCACATCAACTGTACGAAATCCTGAACAAAACAATTCGCCTGATGTCGCACAATCACAACAATCAACAATCATGTGTGGTCAGAAAAAGGCGAATCAGTCATTCATCTTTGAATTTCAAAACAAAACAATTCATTCAACTTAAATCAAATACAACTATGTGGAAGAGTCATGGCGGGTCTTCTCTGGACAATCTGTAAATTACAGCCTGCAAGACAATATTTAAAGATAAGAAGGTGTGTCATGCGCTCATCCAAGGACAGAGAGAGAGAGAGAGAAAGAGAGAGAGCATGAAAGGGAGAGAGAGAGAGTGAAAGGAAGAGAGAGAGAGAGAAAGAGAGAAAGAAAAAGAGAGAAAGAGCGAGAGAGAGAAAGAGAGAGAAAGAGCGAGAAAGAGCGAGACAGCGAAAGGGGGAGAGGGAGAGAGTGTGCCGACACTGTGGACCCAGGCCTTACTGCTCACCTGCTGCCACCAGTGTGTCTCCAACCATGTGCAGGTACACACTGCAGTCCACCTGGTCCCTTATCTGAAACAGATTCCCGAATCATGAATGGCAGAGTCTACATCATTGCACACGCCATCAGTGCCTGCGCTCACAGTCTGCTGCACACCAGCCTCTCCCGCCGCCCAGAGGTGATTGGCCCATGTCTCACTGCTCACCTTCTGCCACCGGCGTGTCTCCAAGAGGGCCCACCACGTGCCGGTTCAAGCTCCAAGCCCGGGTCCCACGACCTTGGCAGCCTCCACATCATGCACCCCCGCACCGCAGGCCACAAGGTCACACACCTGATTATGGGTCTTGATTACACAATGGCAGAGATCATATCCGTGCACAGGGCAACATCGCAGGTTGCACACCTGCCCAGCTCTTTTCAGGTGCCACCAACTCTGTGAACAGCGAGGCAACACCACGTGGCTGTAGGCCCGCGCCGCCCCCTGGCTTAGGCCTACACTGTGGTCCAGCAGGGCTCACACAAAGCCTTACCAGTCCGGACCGCCAGGACGGTGCATCATCGCAGGCTGCACAGCCGCTCAGCACTTACGGTGCCCCTACCTCAGTGCACCGAAAGTCACCATCCCGTGGCGGTATGCCCGTGCCGGACACAGTGTATCTGGTGCCACCAACTCTGTGCAACGCAAGTCATGGACCCTTTATGATTGAGTCCCGTGATATGCCAGGCGGACGCAGCCATGTCACCTCCGGCAGTGGGGAAGAACTGGGAATTCTGCATGCACCCGGAGGTCGGCCAAGCACGAAGGGATTGTACAAGGAGCGCAAGACGGCTCGGGCTCTTGGAACATACATGCCAACTGTTGTGTGTGTTTCGCCATTGGTGCACCATAAGCCTAAGGCTTAGCCTCATTTGCAGCGCGAAAGCCACATCACATTTCCAGAATGCAAGCAGTTTTCAGACTAACATCAGGGAAGAAAGCACCTTTGTCCCAATACATAATGCGGAAGGACAACTGCACCTCCGATCTTGGTCTTACATGCTGCCGGCACCCCCTGAGAGAGATACCATAGCAGATGATGACGACTCCCTCACTACGCACAGAGCAAATGAAAGAGCAACGTATCCACACCACACACACAGAAGTCATGGCTCGAGGTACTCTTGCATGGAATGCCCTTGACCCTCACGTGCACAACTACCCATATGTCCAAACATTGCACACCCATACGACTCATTCCTCCGAGCTGTGGCACATCATCCACATAACTGCCACAGGCCTGAGGAGTGCCGGTTATACGAGAGCCACCAACGCACTGTCCGAACATCCCGGGCACATGCACAACGGCTGTCACGTGGAACTTTACCGTGACCGAATGCTGCCTGTTCGTGTCTGATGCATTGGTCTGCATGTTGTGGCCCTTGTCTTCACGTATTGACACGCACATGCAAATTAAGTATACGCAACTTCACTAGTGTTCAATTGTGATGAGTGTGAATTAGAATGACAAATCGTGTGCCTCAATGAGCATTGTCCGTAGACAGTGAGGGACTGACTGACGCATTTCACTGAGGGGTGAGTCCCTATTGGCAGCTCCACCCCTGTAATAATAATAATAATACTGGATTTTATACAGCGCGAACAGCTACCTCACAAGGAGGTGTCCCGGCGCTAGTAGAACACAGTAAACCTGGGCAAAAAAGGAAGGAGAACTAGCGTGGATGGGTGAAGAGCCAGGTTTTTAGCATCTTCTTAAAACAGGGTTCGGATGGGGCCTGTTGGATTGCTTGTGGCAGGGAGTTCCACAAAGCGGAGACATTTGCTGAAAAGGTTCGACCGCCAAGTCGAGCCTTTTTTGCTCGCGGGACGACCAATTGGACACGGTCATTGGACCGTAATGCGCGGCTTTGGGCGTATTTTGGAAGGCGTTTTTTTAAGTAATGTGGGCAGGAGCCATGTAAAGATCTGAACGCAAGCGTCAGAGCTTTGAATTTTATTCGGTTGGCCACTGGCAGCCAATGCAGGGTTTGAAGATGCGGAGAGACTGACTGCTTGAAAGGGATTCGCAGTAGCAGTCTCGCAGCCGCATTTTGAACTACCTGTAGTTTGTGAGTCAGGAATTTTGGGAGGCCCAGGTACAAACCATTGGCATAGTCCAGCCGTGAGGTGACAGTTGCATGGACGACCGTTTTCCTACAGCTCTCCGGTAGAAGTCTAAGAATTTTTCGGAGGTTTCTTAGCTTGCTCAGGCAGCATCCGGCCACTTGTTGGATATGGGATGTAAAAGACATTTTATCGTCCCATCTCACTCCGAGGTTTTTTGCCGAGTGACTGGGAGAGGGGGGGGGGCCCATCTCCAAAGGCCACCAGAGATCAGGGGCGGGAGTGGGACCCTTGCCGAAGAAAATGACTTCGGTTTTATTGGCATTAAGTTTTAGTTTATTAGTGTTCATCCAGTGAGCAATGTCCTGGAGACAGCCTTTAAAGTTTGAGAAAGAGTCCGGCGTCATCTCAGAGTAAGGAAATACCAACTGGGTGTCATCGGCATATGAGATTGCCTTGACACCCCAGTTGGCAATTAGCGTGAATAGGGGGGCCAGATAGATGTTGAACAAGAGAGGGCTGAGGGCCGATCCTTGCGGGACTCCACAGCTGAGGGTTTTGGGTGTGGAAGAAATCGTCCCTAGTGCCACCTTCTGCGTTCTCTGAGATAGGTAGGAGTTTATCCACCCCAGCGCTCTGTCATGAATGCCTATCTCTGCCAGCCGGCTGAGTAATCTGGCGTGGTCCACCGTATCGAAGGCGGCCGACAGATCCAGGAGTACCAGCATTGCTGATTCTCCTGCGTCCATCGACCACCTCACTGACTCGGCTACCTCTATGAGCGCTGTTTCTGTGCTAAAGCCGGGCCGAAAGCCAGATTGGGTTTCATGTAGAATGTTGCTGGTTTCCACAAAATTACTCAGTTGGCGTTGTATAACTTTTTCCAGCATTTTTCCCGGGGCGGCTAGGAGAGATATTGGGCGGAGATTCGTGAGGTCATCTGGGTCCCCATTTGGTTTTTTCTTTAGGGGAAGGAGAGTAGCATGCTTCCAGATGTCTGGGAAAACGCCTGATGTGATGGAAGAGTTCCAAATACATTGCAGTGTGGGAGCTACCGAGTCAGCTATGGCACTCCATATTTTAGCTGGACAGGGGTCGTCAGGGGAGCCGGATTTACAGCGGCTGAGTTCATGTCTTACCTCATTCAGGGAGATATGCCTGAACTGGGTGAGGGTCTCTCCTAGCTCACCATTGATCGCTGTGTCCTGCTTCACAGTTTTTATTACTGGACCAAAAGAGTCGTACACTTTTTTAATTTTGTGATCAAAGTATTCTGAAATTTGCTCACATAGCATAGCCGTGGGGACAACCTCTCTTTCAATGCATTTAGGTTTGAAGAATGACTGTACCACTTTGAAGACTTGTTTGCTCGACTGTTCTGCTTGGAGAATCGAGTCCGCGTAGAAACGTTTTTTATTGTTTCTAATGGCTTTCCGGAATTTTTTGGAAGCTTCCTTATATCTGTTTTTTTCTTCTAAACCGTAGTTAACTCTCCATAGTCTCTCCAATTTTTTACAGGCCGCTTTCTCATTCCTAAGTTCCTGCGAGAACCAGGGAGCTGAGGGGGAGTCTCTTTTTGATAGAGCCCGAGAGGCTGGGGCAATGGAGGAAACCATCTTACCTATCCATTCATTGAGGAGTATAGCATCCTTATTGGTATTATTTGTCAAGGAAGGGATGGTTTGCGCCAGGACCGGGCCCATGGTGTCAGGGGTCAGTTTTTTCCATTGCCTTTTCATGAAGTAGCATTTGCTCGATGCCGGGATGTCATTCAGAATGTTCAGAGCAAAAGGGACGAGTGAATGGTCTGACCATGTCAGGGGGAGGGGTGTTCCAGATAACACATTCTTGATATTAGAAAAGATGAGATCAATAGTGTGGCCCCCAGTGTGTGTAGGGCCCTCATTGATCAGTCTGAGACCGGCAGCATCTAACGTTGTTCTGAGCAGCTCTGCCATGGTACAGACAGCTTTATCCATGTGGATATTGAAGTCACCTACCACTAAAAAAAGGGGGTGGAGGAGCGAGCTCTGGACAATCGTGTCTAGTAAGGTAGTTAGGTAGGGGTCCGTGCCGACCGGGGGGCGATATATCACAAGTCCTGCTAGTGAAAGCTGAGGGCTCACTTGGAAGCAGAAGTGGAGACCTTCGACTCCTAGAATAGCAGTGGGGGCTGAGGATGTCAATATTAGATGCTCTTTAAAAATAATAGCTACACCACCGCCTCTTTTTGTCCCAAGGCGGTTGGCGAGGCATATTTTAAATCTGTGAGACAGACATTGCGGTTGGTATAGTTGCTGAGAGACCTGTGCTCCTATGTGTCTTCAGCAATGTGAGTATGGTGTCCAACTTCTTGCCATGTGTATCAATGTGATCCATCACTACAGGCTGTGTCACCCAGTTGAGTGTGAGTAGGTATGTGAAGGGATGTTCTGTTGTCAAAAGTGATGGGGCATACTACTTTAGGCCTGCCACCGACTTAGACATTACACACACAGCCCTATTCCTTACATTGCGTGGGGCAAAGTTGTGAAAGTGCGTGAGTGTTGTGTCTGTGCATTGAGGCCACAGCTAGTGCACACATTCCCAGTCATCTCACTGCCTATGTGTGTCACGGTCACACATGCGCATTGCTATCGTTTCCCAGGGTGTACTTTTTTGTACAATCAATGTCCTTATATTCATTCATACTTTCAAACTTGATCGATTATAGACATGACACATCTGTGTCAATTTGAATGTTTTATTCACATTCGTTGTGGTTGTCAGAGTTGGAGCAGTACATGGCCATGCCAACACCACATCACATTGTAGACCAGGGTAGGGCCAGCCAGAGTCATTTGGGGATTGACAAGTACATCGGAAGAGGTGGAGGACAGTCCGCAGTGTGATTGCTGTGTCATTGTAGAGCAACAGAACATGGCAATCCATGTCGAGATCCAAGGTGAGTGTCGCGGAGTGTTCCCTGGGACAGTGGGAGTTGCTGTTACAGGGCATAATGCAGAGGGCAGCACCAAGATGAAACGGAGCATATGGCGGAGAGGATTGCTACTGTCTCCTTCTTACTACTACACAGGTGGAATCACCCTCATCTTCGTCCTCTCTGTCATCTGTCTGACAAATGGGTGCTGATGTTTGGTCTGCAGCACTGTGTGCCACTGATACGTCGGGGGCCGGAGATGTGTGTGTGGAAGTACCAGCAGCATTCATCTGCGACTGCCTTCGTGGCTGCAATGCCATGATGAGTATCTGCAGGGCATGGAAGATACCAACAACGTTTCGCTGGTGTGAATCCGTGGCAGCCATTCTTTCCGCATGCATTTGCTCCATGTTCTCCATTATCCTCATCATCTGTGCCAACTCTCGGCTGACATCGCTGAGGCCACTCTGAGTAGGCAGTTGTTCTCCTCTCAGAGGCATGACTCCAGCGGTGTCGGGCATGGATTGTTGGACATCATGGTGCGAACTGTGGGTGTCCGTTAATGAGTGTAAGTGGTCCCTGATGTGACTCAGACACCCACGTATGTCATCCAGTTTGGCTGCCATGTTGGCGAACCCCACCCGCACATGTTCAGCCACCTCCTTCTTGCAGTCTATCGCCTGGCCTTGGAATGCCATATGTTCTTGGGTGAGGTGCTTGGAGCCAGCTGTGGTGGTGGGTGCTTCCTGCTGTGTGGTCTGTGCAGGGGGTGGGAACACCTCGAGGCAGCTGGCCTGCACTGCTCCTGGGGGTGGGGTGCGGAGGCTGGCCACGAGCTGTTGGAGGGTGTCGGAGCAAATATCCAGAGGGTCCTCTTCATCATCACTGAAGAGATGTCTGCTCTGCTCTGCAAGAGGTATTGATTGTCCCTTTGCAATGCAAAGGGGAGATGCTGGTTGATAGTGTGTTCCATGTATGTTGACGCATTGTACATGTTTACATACAGATTGCATGACAATGTGCATTGTGACTGTTTGAGAGAAGCTGACTATTTCATGCTGGACAGTGGAAATTTGAACTACATCAGGGATGTGAGGTTGTACACAGACATTATCATCTCACAGTTTCCTGCTGTGCCAGATGTGATTGACCAGTTTCTATGCACAAGCGGAACCAGTTGTGTCCTCTGTTCTGCAGTGAAAGTGTTGCACTTCATACCACATTGCCGTCAATGTTGATGTGCTGTTATTGCTATATGTGGGTGCTGCATTGTGGGTGAGCCGCCCCTGCAGATGTGATTTTGCTGCCCCTTATCCCTTTGGGGCGGTGTGCCTTTGACTTCTGTGCTCCTACAGTGCTGAGATGTTGCAGACTTGGCTGATTTGGGCTCTTGGGCATGGTTTATCCGCAGATGTGTTGTTGCCATCAGGGGTTGTGTGTGCATGTGGATGTGTCAGGGTGTGACCTGCTCCTTTCTCCATGTGTTCCACACTCAGCCACCTCAGTGTTGTGGCGTGCAGCATGTCATGAGAATTGGACTGCAGCCATGCTATTCGTCATGCATTGTCAGTTGCATTGTCAGTGTGGCTCACGCAGATTTGCTGGTTTTCACACATGTGCATGGGTTGGTTGTGGGATTGGTGGTGTGGGGTAACACCTTTATGCCCATAGTGGATGTGGGCCTACTTACTGTTTGTATGTGTGCTGCAGTTTGCCAAGGGGATCAGGGACATGCTCAAGAGTCATTGTGGGTGTGCAGTGTGCTCTACTTAATTGTGCATGTGTGACATTGTGCCCATCTCCCCCCGCCCCCCAGTCCCTGTTCGGTACTCACCCTGGTGCTGTTGTGTCAGGTCATGTCGAGCAGTGTCCGGACCCCCAACTCCTGCCACCGTCTCCCCACTGATGACTGTGGACACCATTTCCTTCATCTCATCCAGCTCCTAGTGTTCTGCTGGACTGCCACCTCCAGTCTGCATTGCTGCCTGATGGTTGTCAGCGAGTTTCTTCTTGATTTTGCTCTTCGCATCATTCCAGCACCTCTTGACCTCTCCAATTGTCCTCTTTCTCACTCCGACTGCATTCACCTTATCCAGGATGTTCTACCATATTGCATTTTTATTTGCCAATGGCACATTGGGGGTGACGAACAGTTGTTGGTGGTGTTCTATCACCTCCGTGATGATGATCCTGTTTTCCTGCGGACTGAACCTCCTCTTCCTCGTCTTCTTCTCCTTGCCCTTCCATGATCTCGAGGTCCCAAGCGGGTCCTCCTAGGGGCATGTGGGGTTCTGGTCATCCTCTGTACTTGCTCTGGCTTCCTCCATGGTGCTACGCAGTTTGTATTATTTTGTTTGTGTTTTTCTGTGTTTTTATAGTGCATTTTCCCGCATGACGCGTGGGAATTGCAGGCCTGTCACTGGTTATTGCTGATTTTTGTAACGCGATTGGCCACATCGCAACTTTTTTCACGTTCGTGTTTCACGTTTTTTCGTCCTCACGTTCGTTTTAATGCAGTCATTTGGCGCGTTATCGTGAGACTATCGCATGGTTGAGAATACAACGTTAACACAGCGTTATTTTCCCGCGATAGACTGCAATGTGCAAAGTTGCGTTAAGCAAATTTGCGATAGTTATCACACGTTCTTGAGAACATCCCCCTTAGTACACTGGTTTAAATGTATAGCAAGTGCTATGAGTTAATTCAAGAATAAAATGTATAGTTAGTTTAATATTCAACTGCATAGTACTATATTTTTATATACATAATATATATATTTATGTGAGTGTGTATGTATGTGTGTGTGTGTATATATAATATATATATAATATATATATATACACACACACACACAGACCACGTACTGCAAACAAGACTGTTTTCACGGTGCTGGATGCAGTACATGGTGTCTTTGGATTATTTAGCGGTGACGCCAGCTCACAAGCCCCAAACTGCAAGTGCTAGGTGTTATTAGCGTAACAAGTCTTGGGAAGATAGATATATATATATATATATATATATATATATATATATATATATATATATATATATATGTATATATATATATATATATCCAACAGTTTAGGTAGCGATAGAACCCGCTACACTTTCAATGGTGGGCCGTGGCAGGCTTGCAAGTCCTCATAAATCCAACAAGATCAGCGTTGTCTCAATCCCTTCAAAGACAACACGCCGTGGTCCAAACTTTCTTAAAGCGTGATATTTATTGAAGCAAAATCACCCTACGAGTTTCGGAGCGTCCGCTCCTGGCTCACGAGTAGTGCGAATGAAAAAACAATAACGTTTTATAGAATCATCATGTGACATTCAAAATCATAACAAGTCAAAACAGACTTCCTGACATATTTGTCTCGTATCACATAAGTTATAGTAAAGCATAATAGCTTTTCGCTGTAATCAAAACCACATTTTATTTATGACCACATTACTATTTTCAGTTCAAAACTGTAGTAATTTATCATTACAAATCGGTAATTGCAAGTGTGTTAAGATATGGAGACGGAACTCCTGATTGCTGGCATTACATCTCTATGTGAACTGCAATATCCACAATTCACTTGGCATGAAAAGGAAAAGCACATCCTGTCACTAATTCAAGTAGCCCAATGAATAAGTCAGTACAAAACCCGCCGCCGGCATCGCGCCCTAACCAACAACTGTTAGCGCAGTGAAGCTCCAGTGGGCATATTATTGACCATCAATCCAAAATTGGGCTTACATTGGTTCAAGCCCTAGTGGGCAATGCATTCCAAACATGTACTCAATTCATTAGATCCAAGAAAAAAGTGGTCATGTGGCAATCTTATAGAGTAATTGCGATTCTCCTATAAACATGACCAGAGAATCTGGATTTCATTAAAGACACGGAGGCTAACATTATGCATTAATCTTTTAATGCAGTCACAAGCAGCCTCACTACATCATAAAGCAAAACAGTTCTAGAACAGAACACAAATAGTATGAAGGGCGTGAGCACCAAACCGATTGCCTCTTTTGAATGTGGTAGAACAAAGAGAAAGTTCCAAAGGTGAGATTCATCTTAATCTTGAAGGCGGAGGATCCAAGAGTCCACAACGAAGAAAAGAGAGGAGGAGACGATGATGAGAAGAATCTATTAAGAGGAGTTGTCTGCAAAGAAGGAGGAGTATGTTAAGCGAGAGAAAGCAACGGAGCAGTAAAACCGAAAAATGCAATGGCATAATAATAAGTACAAGCAATAGTAACATTAATAAAGGTGTATTTATAAAGAACAGAATAAACGATCAATTGTCCGACCCAGGGAGGGACGGGAGGGAGAATGTTAGCCTCCGTGTCTTTAATGAAATCCAGATTCTCTGGTCATGTTAATAGGAGAATCGCAATTTCATTACAAGTCCGGAGGCTAAATTATACATGTTGGTAGCCGTGTAGGACAACGTCGGACATGTGCTCGATAGGTTTGCAATAGTGTTGAGCAAAGGTGGATGCATTGGACCAGTCCGCTGCTTTGAGGATATCATCCAACTTACCATCAGACCAGAAGGACTTGCTGGCCATAGCACCTCTGAGAGAATGGGCCTGGAATTTAGATAAGTCATAGCGGACTTGACCCATCTGGCAATGGAGGTAGAGCTAATGGGCTTGAATGGTTTGACAAAAGAAATAAGCAGTTGATTTGTGTCATGAGGACGAAGATCATTCATTCTCCTGTCATATTCCTTCATACAGTCTACAACACAAAGATTGGTACACAGGTCGAAACGAGGATAAAAAAATAAAATCTGACATAGTTTTGGTTCTTCTAACAATTTCGTATTTGACACCAAACATATAATATCTATAAGATATATCAAGACATTTAATATCAGAGACTCTACGGCAGGAAATTAAGCACAAGAGAGTAGCAAGTTTAATGGAAAGACATTTTCTGTTAAGAAAAGAGTTATCAGGCCAAGAGCAAAAGAGGTCTAAAATGGCCTTAACGTCCCACAAGGATTGATACTTAGGTCTAGGAGGCCTCTTCAGTCTAATACTCTTCATAACTCTACAAATGATAACATTTTTACCTACCGTCTTACCGTTGATCGGCGAATGACTAGCGGAGATAGCTGATCTATAACAATTAATAGATCTATCGGTAAGACCCATCACGAATTGTTCCACCAAAAAATGTACTACGTGTACGATAGGAGCCTCCATGGGATCCAGGTCCCTCTCCATGCACCAACAAAACCATTTTTTCCAAATGTTGTTGTACCTATAGTGTGTTCCAGGGGCCCAAGATTCTCCGAGGAGAATTGCAGCTGATGACGAAAGGCCAGACAGTTCGTTGGATTTCCTGACACGTTCCAGGCAAGAAGGTTCAAATTCCCAGAAAGAATTAGGTGGTGATCTTCTCCGTCTGCGTTGGTAACTAGACCCTTGACCGCTGGAATTAAGAAGGGAACGTTGCATGACAACTCCAGGGTTATTGGGAACCAGGCCTGGGATGGCCAAAAGAGGGTTATCAGGATCAATGAGCAATGGTCCTGTCTCACTTTCTGGAGGACTCTTTGAATCATGGCAAAGGGGGGAAAAACGTAACCCCGGAGGTCTGACCAAGACTGAAGAAATGCGTTCACAGCAAAGGCGCCCGGATCCGGCATCCAGCTGAAGTATTTGTCTAACTGGAAGGTTAGTCTGCTCGCAAATAAGTCGACGTCGAAGGGAGCCCAGAAGCGATTCAAGGTGTTGAAAACATTCACGTTGAGTTTCCGATCGGTGAAGTCTGATAGGAATCTTGAGTTCCAATCTGCGGAAAAATTGGATTTTCCGGGGAGATACTCTGCCTTTAAAGCAATCTTGTGCTCTAAGCAAAAGATCCAGAGTTTCTTGGCTAAGTTGGAGAGGTCGGGTGATCTGGTCCCGCCTAGGCGGTTGATGTAGGAAACCGTGGAGATGTTGTCCCTCTTCAAGATATCAGATCTCCCTTGAAGTGAGTGTCTGAAGCTCATAAGAGCGTATAAGCCTGCCGTAAGTTCCAGAAACTTTATGTGGTGGGAGGTCTCCGCAAGAGACCAAACACCGCTGGTGTCTTGGTTGAGGAGGCGAGCACCCCAAACATGAAGGCTTGCATTTGATTCCAGCACAAACTCTGGAGTTGAGCGGAAGATTGCCCTGTCATTCCAGGCATCCATATTGTCCAACCACCAAGAGAGCTCCGACCTGGCTTCTTGATCCAATTTCACTAGGTCCCCGAACCACAGGCCAGATCTGAGAGCCTTCCCCTTTATTCTCTGAAGTGCCCGGTAGTTGAGAGGTCCTGGGAAGATGGCTTGAATAGAAGATGGAAGGAGACCTAGAAGTCTGGCTAGTTCTCTCAGAGTTAAAGAATCTCTTTTTAGAACAAATCTGATTTCTTTGCGAATTTTCTAAGGGGGAAGTAAGAGGAGACATTTTGAAGTGTCCACTGTAAAACCGAGGAACTCCAGGGATCTGAAGGGGGTAAGGATTGATTTTTCCCAGTTTATAATGAACCCTAGACTCTCTATGAGATTCATAGCAGTGTTTAGGTCCTTCAGGAGTTGAGAGTGCTGTTGGGACATAATGAGAATGCCGTCCAAATAAATAATTAAGCAAATACCTCTTTCCCTTAGAAGGAGGGCGATAGTCCGCATGATCTTGGTGAAGCACCAAGGGGCAGAGGAAAGACCGAAAGGGAGAGCTTGAAATTGAAAGAGCCGATTCTTCCAAGTGAATTGAAGGAAGGATTGGTGTTCTTGGGCCATAGGAATGGTAAAGTAGGCGTCCTTTAAGTCTAGCTTGACCAGCCAGTCTCCCTCTAAAAGAAGGTCTCTTAGGAGGTGTATACCCTCCATTTTGAAATGTCTGTAGACCAGATATTTGTTCAATTCCCGTAGGTTGATGATGGGTCTCCAACCTTTGTCCTTTTTTTGAATGAGAAAAAGCGTGCTTACAAACCTCTTTAAACTCCAGGGAACTTCTAAGATTGCGCCTTTTTGAAGCATAGAGTCTTCTACAATTTTGTGCTGATCCTCTGGGAGAGATAGAACCTTCGGGGTATAAGTTTGAGCAGGGGTAAGGGTAAAGTCTATTTTGAAACCTCAAACGGTTTCCAAAACCCAAGGGTCCTGAGTCAAGGTTTCCCATATGTGGTAAAAGAATTGAAGTCTGCCACCTACCTTTGGAGGGGAAGAAGAAGGAGTAAGAGGTAGACTTACTTTGAAGGTTGGTGTTGATGGGACCGACTCGGGATCTGAATCCACTATTCCTCGAACCTCTTCCTCTTTGAGGATAGAATTGTGCGTTGGATGTGAAGAAACCTCTTCCAGAGCCTCTGAACCTGGAGAAGGGCCTTTGGTTGCCATGGCCGGAAGAAAGGCCCCTTCTTCCAGCCCTTCCAAAAAGGTTGGAATTAAAAACACACCTCATATTGGTCTGGGTTTTGTCGAGGGCTATGAAGGTGGAGACATATTTACAGATTGATTTAATCATATCCTCGCCAAAGAGGAGGCCTTTTGGATTTTCAGAGGGTTCCTTCTCTGCCATATCCCCCAATTTTGGGTTTATCTTGGAGCGGATAACTCTCTTCCTTTCGATGTTGAGGCTAGAGTTAGCATTGCCAAGAAGGACCAAGGCCCTCTGGCTCCACCCTCTGATAAGATCTGTGTCAAGGGGGGTGTCATTAATATGACATTGCTCAGCTGTATCAAGAATTCTAGTCAAAGGTCCCAGGATGTCGAGTAGGCGATCCTGGCAGCCCTTGAGGGATTTCTCCATACCCTCCATACCCTTTCTAGGGCCCTTACCCAGTTTGAACAAGAATTTTATCAGGTCCGGATCAAGGTTGGGGGTCTGACAGACCTTGTTTTGAATTGCTGGTCTAGGGCATTCGGACCTGAGTGTGCTACGAGTCTGTGTCTCCAGGGTGTTCCTGGGCCATCTTTTAATGAATTTAGCCACATGGTCTTGTGGGAACCATTCCGAACTCCTGGGGTGGGAGATGTTAAGTGGCGAAAACATTTCCTCGCCCAAAGGGTTGAGAATGACATTCTTAGATGAGGATGGTGATTCGTCATCAGTTTGATTATTGAAGTCTAGTTTCTCATCGTCCAAGTCAAGGACAAACTCATCATAAGGATTAGGAACTTATCTTCATTGTCAGAATCCTCATCAGGTATGGTATGATAATTTGTGCCGCTAGGGACACCCATGTAGGTCGTGCCACGATGGACACCTGAATGATTTGTGCCGCGATGGACACCTGTACCGTTTGAGGTGCGACGACCTCCTACAATTTTTGAGGTGCCAAGGCCTCGGTTAGCAACATAACTGCGTTGCGCCGCCGTCGCTAAGCTGCGTTCCTCTAAGGGACGCAGTGGGGGCTCTACGGAGAAGTTTAAACGAAATTAGAAAAGGATGCAAAGCACTCGCGTCAATTAAAATAGTATCACAGGCCTTAAACCGATCGGCGGGATAAAGGAGCACGAACCGCGTGATTAACACGAGTGGGATAGGTTTGTTCCAGAACGACAATGCAAAAGAAGGACCCCAAGTTGGAAGTGTGGACCCGCCCGAGGCAGAAGTGGAGATCAACTCCGGTAAGGGGTTGATAACCATAGATTGGAAATCAAGGGGAGGTGGGGGGAGGAATGAGGACAAAGACCTCTGATGATCACATGACCTAAGTCTATGATAACAATCAATCTGAAATTAATATAAAATGGAATAAACAGTACAAATACCAGAAAATAAGAGAGAATATATAATGAACTTATCTGCTTGAGAGCCGCATTTAAAAGAGACAGTCTGTTTGGTGCTCATGCCCTTCATACTATTTGTGTTCTGTTCTAGAACTGTTTTGCTTTATGATGTAGTGCGGCTGCTTGTGACTGCATTAAAAGATTAATGCATAATGTAGTCTCCGATCTTGTAATGAAATTTATAATACAAAACATGGCCCTAAACCAAAACTGTAAACTATGCCTCCTCATTACCAAACCACTATTTCTATCAGTGTAATATGGGAGGGAGATGCTCCAATTAATGTCTCATATGGTATTCAGTAACCATGCAACACCTTTCCGGCAGATATTTTGTTCTTTTCTCTTTCCACTTGCTGGTGAGACAAGTCCGAAATCTGAAAATTACATTACCAAAAGTGAATATCTAGTGCAAATCAATTATTAGAAATTTTTACATTGACACATAAAATTCATTTGATTAAGAAAGTGGGAATAAAAACATCGTTTAAAATTCCTTAATCATTTCGGCATATTAGAGGAGAAACATGTCTATTCAATACTTATATCTCAGCCTAAATGCACTGCTAGTGCCTCGTCACTGTTGTGTTCCTTCGGTTGCATGGTATGGTACTTAATAATCATCCTGGACTCTAAAGGTCTTAGTTCCTTAGTCCTGTCTCCCCCCTCTCTCTTTTGGGGATACTGTCTAAGACAACAAATGATAACAGACTCTTGTTTTGATTGTGGTTGGAGAAGAAATGTCTCACTCTAGGGTATTGCTTGTCATTGTGAGTTATTGCCCTCAGATGCTCCAATACACTTTTTTTGGCTTTATGGATGGTACTTCCAATATAATATTTGTCACAAGGGCATCTGAGGGCATACACCGCATATTCCGTATATTGCACGAGACATGTTTCTGGATTTTGAAAATCTCCGAATCTGTGGACAACTTGACCTCTTTGCAGTTAGTACTGAGCCTACAGGCCTTGCATCTGCCACATACATAGAACCCTTGTACAGTACTACGTTGCATGTCTTTCTCTCTAGGGAGTAAAGCAGGACGCATCATATCACTGAGTGATTGTGACTTTCTATAAGTTACTTGCGGATGATCACTCAAGTACTGCATCAGTCTTAAGGACATTCCAGAATTTTCCCAGACATTTTTTGACCCCTTTGGACTTCTTATTATAGGTAGTAATGAACCTAATGATGTTTGTGTCATCTAAGTCATCCTCCTTATTTCTTAACAGATCTTCCCGGGCCCTGCTTTCTACCTTTATACAGGCCTTTGATATGCACTCATGACTGTAACCCCTCGCAATGATGCGTTCAATCATCCTGTCTTTTTCAATATTGTAGCCTTCCGTGGTGCTACAATTTCGTTTTGCTCTCAATAGTTCACCGAGAGGGATACTCTTGATGAGGTTACCTGGATGACAACTTTGGGCGTGTAATAAACTGTTGCCCGCTGTTGTCTTTCTATAGAGGCGGGTATCCAGTCAGTCATTGTTAACCTCTAATAGTACATCCAAGAATTCAATGATTTTGTCATTTATTTGACTCGTGACGGAGAGGTTTAGAGTATTCATATTAAGCATTTCCACAAAGACCTCAGCCTGATTCTTGCTGCCCTCCCACACACAGAAAATATCGTCAATGTATCTGGCCAAAACTCTCACATGTTCCTTAAATGCATTATGGACCATGACCACCTGCTCCTCCCACCAGCCCAGGTAAAGACATGCATAGCTGGGGGCGAAGCAGGTGCCAATCGCAGTCCCGAGAGTTTGCCAGTATACTTGTTGATTGAAAACAAAAAAGTTTTTTGTCAGACAGGTGTACATCATATCAATTTTCATTTCCGTAAGAAAAAGAAATGACAAAGATCTATTGTTTAAAAAATGCTTACATGCTTCAATGCCACGATCGTGAGGAATGCTGGTATACAGACTGTTGACATCAAGACACATAAGAATACAGTTATCATTCCATTTGACACCTTCTATAAGTCTTTAAAAATCTCCTGTATCGTTCACAAACGAGGGGAGGCTTTTAATCAAGGGTTGCAAGTAATGATCAACATATCTTGAAGTATTCTCTAAGCAACTCCCTCGCGAGGATACAATATGCATATATATCTATATCTATATCTCTCTCTCTATATATATATATATATATATATATCTCTCTATATATATATATATATATGTGTATATATATATATATATATATATTACCTACTGGCGGTCGCCAGTAGGTAGTTATAGTTAGGACCACGTTTCCATAGGAAATCCGCAACATTCTATTTTGAATAACTTTGGCGCCGGTTGACGAATCCTCGCAAATTTTTCAAAATAGGTGGGGCGCTACGCTCCGCTCCTACCCTGAAAGTCTCGGGGGGATTCGTCAAGCGGGGGCTGAGATAAAAGGGGGGTCACAAAACGCGTTTTTCCCATGCATTTTTCCATAGGACCTTAAGACACAGCTACAGCCCGAACGGCTGAACAGAATTACTTGAAATTTGGCAGAGAGGTAGTCCTCAGGTCAAGGAAGTGCCTTTTGTAGGTTTGGTCTAAATCTGTTCAGTAGATTCTGAGAAAATAGCCTTTAAATCAATATATATATCTGAGCCAGCTTACGGTGCGCTTACGGTGCGCTTACCGTACGCGTACGGTGGCGTGCGCGAGCGCGATTCTGATTGGCCCTTAGATCTTAGTAAACATTCGAATCGGTCGAAACCAGGAAGCGGCGGCCGCCATTTTCGCTCTCGAACTCTGACAGGCGGTTGAAAAACCAAGTGCAAAAACATGTAAAGGGGCTGTTTACACAGCTTCCAAGCACCTAGCCATGTCGAGGGAGTCCCCAACGATCCCCCAAGTGAAAAAAGGCAATTTTAATTTTTTCGCTAATTTCGCCGATTACGCTTACCGTACGCGTACGGTAAGAAATAAAAAATATTTACCTGTCACAACGATGCTCATCATATGTCCTCCATGTGCGCACGGTGCGCGAAGCGCATCGTGCGTTCATGGCCCATCTAGCGTTAAGTGGGCGCGCGGTGCGCGAAGCGCACCGCGTGCTCACTGTGCGCGCACGGTGCGCGAAGCGCACCGTGCGCGCACGGAACGAACTGCGTTAAGTGGGCGCGCACGCCACAAATGGCGTAAAGTAACTTAGCATTTAAAAAACCGTACAAATTCACTGAAAAAACCATAGGTTTCACATACGTTATAGTTAGGAATTAGCATTTAAAAAACCTTGCAAATTCACTGAAAAAACCATAGGTTTCACACATGTTATAGTTAGCTGGACATTTTACTGATAAAAAACCAATGAAATTCCCCCGTTATAGTTACTGTAGGCAACTATAACTCACGCGACCGTAATCCTCTGCTGATGACATATGTGTCTTTATGAAAAAAAAATATTTGTAATATATGTATAGCTAAAATTTAACGGAAGAAGACATGGGCAAATAAGTGTCTAAATACAGTATTAGCATCAGCAGAGGATTACGGTCACGTGAGTTATAGTTGCCTACAGTAACTATAACGGGGGAATTTCATTGGTTTTTTATCAGTAAAATGTCCAGCTAACTATAACATGTGTGAAACCTATGGTTTTTTCAGTGAATATATATATATATGAAACACAAAACCTCAGTGAGGAAGTAATTGGTCGCACTCCAGCAGTATTCTTCTCAAAGTCTTAATTTATTCTTAAATAATTTTTCTTTTCAGCCACAAAACACAGATCAACCAACGCGTTTCGGTATCTCCGTTTTGTGTTTCATTGGATTGCGGTTTGGTGCAACCGCGCTGGTTACGCACCTTTCAGAGCGTCTGATAATCCGGGGAAAGCGAACCGTTTGTGACATAAATATATATATATATATATAGATATAGATATATAGATATAGATATAGATAAATATGCATAAGTCTTCGCCACTGCAATCCCTCAGTTTGATTGACGAAGCAGACCCAATATCAGTGCAAGTTTTTTTATTGTTATAGACCCGTTGTGTCCGCTATGACGCGTTTCAGCCTCCAAGAGACCTTGATCACTAGACGCTTCAAGAGGAAGAGCAGAATTTAAAGTGCTAGGTACGTTGGGGGATGTAATTGACGCGTGTCACATGGTACATAGACATAGAAGAATCCTGATACATGATCGGCAAATGCCTAAATTAGGTTCCATTTAACACTGGTAGCAAAAACAAACAGATAAATCAATTAACATAATATATGAAACATCGTAGGATGCTAAGCATATGTTAAAATGACAATACTATTTCAGGAAATTCATGAAGTATTCATAAATAATACTCATAAAAAATACCTAAATATGCCACAGTTGCTTAAAATCATTTAAAATACGAAAAAGAACCCCAGTGGGTGTTAATTCATCAATATAAGAAAAGGGACCAGAGTTTTGCTGTAATTGCATAGGCTGTATCAAACTTTTTCAATAAAATCCATTCACAATCAATAAAAAATATATGAATTACTGATCGGGATAAAAAGGCATATAATATAATATTATAAAAACTGTTGGCAAGTCAAAAGTTTTCATAAAAGAATTACCATATGAGAAAAGGCATAGGCCAGAGAGCCAGTGTAAAACAGATGATCATATAGAAAAAAGAGTCCAGCTCGAGTGGGCATGGTACTATGTTCTAATGCCATGAACACGCCAATAAAGTGCAATAGTGTAAATAAATATGTGCTGAACACCAATAGTGACAATATAAAAAATACATGTGCATGATTGGAGGCTGCATTGTCAGAGGAATTCATATAAAAGATGTGCAAAGATTCAGTGCAAATCAGGCAATATTTACAAGCATGTGAAGAAATCCTCGCTAGCATTAAGACCATAAGGTGTCTTGGTATCTAGTGTCAGGGTGTAGTGGGTTTCTAATGCTTGAAGACGGGCATTACGGTTTCCCCCTCTTCTAAGTGGCATAACTGTGTCAATCACGAAGAATCTCAAAAGATCAGAGTTGTTGTCATAAAGTGACGTGCCACTGCGTAGGAGGCGTCACTGCTACAAATAGCTCTGATGTGCTGGAGTATCCTCTTGTGGACCTGCAACTTGGTACTGCCTACATATTGCAGGCCAAAAGGACACTCCAGCACATAGACCGCAAACTCGGTCTTGCAGGTGAGTAGTCTAGAGATAGGAACAGGGGTGACATTAAATGGGACTCTATAGAATGTTTTGATGACCCGCTGCCTGCAAGCTTTGCAGACAGCACATTTAACCCCTTCAGTGCCCATGACGAGCTGGACTCGTCATGGGCTGCGGTGGCGCTGTGCCCATGACGAGTCCAGCTCGTCATGAACTCCGCCCGCTAATACAAAGCGCGGCACTGGGCGGGGAAAGGGGCGGGCATGCAAGGGGTTAACAAATCCCTTTCTGGTGTTAATCCAAGATTTGGCAACTATCAGCTCAGGGCTACTCTTAACCAAAGTGTCACACATCGGCCTGGCTTTTCGAAATGTAATGTCTGGAGTAGCTGACATGGAACTGCCAATGACTGGATCGTTGGGCACCAGGCTCCGGTTCTTTTTGAAGATTCTGCGCAGAGCCTGGTGTTGCCTGTTGTTAGTCAGTACTAATCTCGTAAATGAGTTTTCCTCACTGACTTCAGTGGCTGTCTTGGAACTTTTGTTACTAAGGGCCACATCTCTAGAAATGCCATTAGCCTTACTTATGGCTTTATCAACCATCTCTTCGGTATAGCCTCTTGCCACAAACCTATTTCGACTGGCCTGCTGTGCTGCATCACATTCTGATTGCGTACTACATATACGCTGAATAGGCAGCATTTCCCCGAAGGGGATGTTGCCTATTAAGTGTCTCGGATGGTGGCTGCTAGCATGCAACACAGTGTTGCCAGCTGTGGGTTTTCTAAATAATCTAGTCTCCAATCTGCTGTTGTGGATGAAGATTTCTACATCTAGAAAACACACGTTGTTGTCACTAATATGGCCTGTGAAATGTAGTTAGTTCAGCTAACTATAACTCGCGCGCCCGCAATGCACTGCTGATGACGTCACATATTACATCACTCATGACATGGTCAGTGACATCACTCATGACATCACTGATGACATCTCAAATGACATCACTGATGACATCACTGATTACATCATCCAGTGAATGTCTGTTTTTCTGAAAATTAAATATGTTTTATATATGTATATCTCAAGGTCGATGGAAGAATAAATGGGTATATAAGTGTCTAAATGGATGATTTGTTTTTGAAAAATTGATTGTGTAACTGACTGATTAAGTGTATCATAGTGAATACATGGCTTAGTGAGTAATGTTTAAATATGTAAATATCTGTATCAGTCTCTCACTTTGTGTATAAGTGGCTGCATGGGTTGGTGAGTAGCTACATGGGTGTCTATATAGGTTATTAGTTGGTTTTTTGAGTATCAGTCTGAGTGTCTGCATGGTTCGGTGGGGGGTATTACGTAGTGCATAGGTGCATGAATGAGTGACTCACTGTTTGTATGTGTTGAAGATAGCATGTGTGCAGGACTGTATGGGTGGATGAGTGTGTGTATGGGTGTGTTAGTGAGTGAATGACTGTCTCAATAGTGTCTTTATGAGTAACTACATATGTTTTAAACTAGTATATGTGACTATTGGTGTATATAAGTGAGTATATGTGAGAGTGAGAGATTGAAAGAGTTCCTGTATGAATAAGTATGTGTTTCTATAAGTGATTGTTTAAAAGACTAAGTATGTGTAAGTTTCCGTAGAAGTAATGTTGCACTTAGGGGAGAGGATGTGGTATTACTTCCAGAACTACAGACTTTGCAACTGGGGAACCAGGTTGGAGTTTCTGCTTCAGCTCGACATTCTGTGATTCTGGTCAAATCACTTATTCTCCCCATGTCTACAACCAAAATGAATTTGTTCTTGTGTGATGTAACCAATGCTCATGTAAAGCACTCCAATACCTGACAAGTCTGCACTATATAACACTGCAAAAACACAAAATAATAAGGGGCAGATTTATGAGCCCCTTGCGCCACTTTTGCGTCACTTTTCCCATGTTAAAAGTGACGCAAAAGTGGCGCAAGGGGCTCATAAATCTGCCCCTAAGTGTTTTGCACACTTCTGTCATTGGGCTATATTTGGGCTACATCTGGGTGATTTTGGGCTACATTTGGGCTCTTTTGTCTCCGGTGGCCATCTTGGGAGATTTATTTGTTATGAAGTTTCCTAATTTCCTCATGTACTGCTATCTCCTCAGTAGGAAATGCTTTCAGTTTTTTACTTTGATTCCATCATGAAGGTATTCAGATATGTCACACATTTGCCATACATTCTGAAAGTTAGCACTCTAGTTGCTCATTAGATCACTGTAGTAAAACTACTGTTCACCATGGAAGTCTGCTCCTGGTATTAAAAGTGCATGTTTCAGTCTGCATGTCAGAATTTTTTAATGAAATAGAAGAGGATTTGAGAAGTCACTCAAAATGTGCCCTCATTTTCTTTCTTCAGCATTATTCATAATTTCTATGGCAAAATGAACCCCCTCATTGTGTTCCTTTTTAAATTAAATGTTTTAAGTGTTACCAGTTTATTCCAATCAAGATGGCTTCAGGTGTGCCATACGTTTGTCATAATGAAGACAGTAAGCGCTCTAGTTGTTTTCAAGAACACTCTGGGACATTCTGTCATTGGGCTATACTTGGGCTACATCTGGGTGATATTTGGGCTACATTTGGGCTCTTTTGTCTCTGGTGGCCATCTTGGGAGACTTATTTGTTATGAAGTTTCCTAATTTCCTCATTTACTGCAGTCTCCTCAGTAGGAAATACTTTCAGCTTTTTACTTTGATTCCATCAAGAAGGCATTCAGATGTGTCACACATTTGCCATAAATTCAGAATGTTAGCACTCTTTTTGCTCATTAGATCACTGTAGTAAAGCTACTGCTCACCAGGGAAAACTGCTGCTGGTATTGAAAGTGCATGTTTCAGTCTGCATGTCAGAATTTTTTAATGAAATACAAGAGGATTTCAGAAGTCAAAATGTGCCCTAGTTTTTCTTTCTGCAGCACTAATCATACTTGTTATGGAAAAATGAACCCCCTCATTTTGTTCCTTTTTAAATTAAATGTTTTAAGAGTTACCACTTTAATCCAAGCAAGATGGCTTCAGGTGTGCCATACGTTTATCATAAATAGGACTGTTAGCGCTCTAGTTGTTCTTTGGAACACTCTGGGAAGCTGCAGTAGAACACAAAGGAATCAACTGACAGTCTCTGCCCTTGTTGGATGTACATGTTTTACTGAGAATGTCAGACTTCATTCTCACATGACTGAGAAAGATAATGTGAATTTACAGAAAATAAGCTCTCAGTTTAGCTTATAGATCACCTTCCAAACCTCTGTGGGAAAAGCATGAGAAAATATTTTTCTCTCAATCATGATATCCCAGCAGAAGGCTTTTTCACATGGTGAAATCACCTTAGAACATACCACAATTCCTAAAATGAGTATGGTACCATCAACAAATGATTTATAATGTAACTAAAGTCTTAAAACCTTCTATTAACTGCAATGCTTTTTAATGAGGTGCTATCATGTATATTGGTGCCAAGATGGCTGCCAACACTTCTTGGATGAAGTGCTGACAGCCAATCAGATCTCAGGATGAGATGTGTGGTTAGGCTCCGCCCACATATATATATGATTTTACTTTTGATTTTCTCAGGAACTACTGAACAGATTGACACGAGACCTGCAAAAGGCACTTCCCTGAGCTGAGGACTACCTCTCTGCCAAATTTCGAGTAATTCTGTTCAGCCGTTCGGGCTGTACCTTGGACTAAAGGTCCCTATGGAAAATTGCATGGGGAAAACGCGTTTTGGGACCCCCCTTTTTTCTCAGCCCCCGCTTGACGAATCCCCCCGAGACTTTCAGGGTAGGAGCGGAGCGGAGCGCCCCACCTATTTTGAACATTTCTCGAGGATTCGTCAACCGGCGCCAAAGTTATTCCAAATAGAATGTTGCGGATTTCCTATGGAAACACGGTCCTAACTATAACTATCTACTGGCGACTGCCAGTAGATAATATATATATATATATATATATATATATATATATATATATATATATATATATATATATATAATCTACTGGCAGTCGCCAGTAGATAGTTATAGTTAGGACCGTGTTTCCATAGGAAATCTCAAAATTCTATTTTGAATAACTTTGGCGCCAGTTGACGAATCCTTGCGAAATTTTCAAAACTAATGGGGCGCTACGCTCCGAATCTACATATGGGCTGGTGGGAGGAGCAGGTGGTCCAGTCGCAATTCCCCAGAGAATGGCAAGTCAATGTGATGTTTTGGTGTCGTTACATTGACGATCTCTTTGTTGTGTGGAAAGGATCATATGAAAGTGCTAGTGGTTTTGTCAATGCATTACAAGTTAACGACCTCAATTTGAAGCTAACACATGAGATCAGTGAGACCAATGTCAATTTTTTGGATGTAACTGTCTATATTTCAAATGGCAAACTGGAGACTAAACTGTACCGCAAAGCCACAGATGGTAACACATTACTACATGCCTCCAGCTTCCATCCAAAGAATCGAGTAAGAAGCATTCCCTATGGCGAATGCCTCAGGGCGATGAGGAATTGCAGTAATGTACATGATTTGAACGCAGAACTGGGTTGCCTAAAGGGACGCTTCGCAGCCAGAGGTTATCCTCAGGCTTGGGTTAACACAGCAATTTGGAAAGCACAAAAAACATCAAGGGAGGCAATACTTTTTAGCCGTGGGCAAAAAACAGGTACCCGAGCAACCAGCAATGAAGATCAATGCAGATTGATCACTAGCTTCAATACCCAAGAGGGCAGGTTGCGTAAGATTTTACAAAAGCATTGGCACATTCTTGCAAATGATCCTGTGCTCAAGAAGTTAGTGGGACGCAAACCTTTAATAACCTTCAGAAAGGCCAAATCACTCAAGCAATCACTGGTTACTAATATGCTGCCAGTGAGTCAGGGGCAGGCGTCTAGAACTTGGCTCAAAAGGAAGGAAGGATTTGTCAAGTGCATGAAATGCAAGGCCTGTATCCATGGCAAAAATACATCTACTTTTGCGGGAGGCCTTTCATCCCATGAAAGTAAAATTAAGGGACACTACTCCTGTAAAACTGAGTTTGCTGTCTACGTGCTGCGGTGCCCATGTGGCCTGCGGTACGTGGGCAGCACGATCCTCCCTGTGCATAAGCGCATCCTCCAGCACCTTAGGGCCATTAAAAATGGGGATAAAACCTACCCCGTGGCCAGACACTTTGACCAGTACCACAAAAGAGACATCAAGGGTTTTGAGTATTATGTAATTGATGCAGTTCCTTTGAGCATAAGAGGGGGTGACCGGGTGAAAAAATTGAGGCAACTAGAATCGAGTTACATCATTCGTCTCAATACTAAGATCCCAGAGGGTCTGAATATTGAGGAGGATTTTCACACACACCTATAAATCCTCCAATGCTTTCCTCCCTATCTTGATTTTAACATGTAAAAAATGTGTAAGTTCGAGAACTTATTTTATTAGCTCATGCACTTTACACAGACTGATATAGTTCTGAAGATGATACAATAAAGGTGCTCACGGATCTGGAACAGTGCCATGTCTGCCCACTTGGGCTAGATTTCTCGAACCTAGGCCCGTATTTGTTGACTGTCCACTCGGACTATGATTCCAGCCCACTGGGGCGGGTACCGCTTTGTACGTGTAATTTTATTTAATTTTACTGTACTACACACGGTTCGAATCCCTTTAATTGGATGTAGTTGATAATTGTAAATCCCAATTCCCAATTAAGCATTGTGTATCAATCACGCATGAATTTTGTGACATAATACTATGCTTGGTATACATGAACTGTTTGTAATTGAGCCCGTGAGCTTTTATTCACTTTGAACTTTGTCAGAACTACGAGTCTGTTTACACTGTTTATGATTTGGTAGTTCTTCACTTTTCACGTAATCACTGTTTATTTAAATGGCTGAAAACTTTACTCTAATCGTTGGTGAACAAGCTTGCATTGCAGGCGAAACGCGTCTAACGGTTTTTTGAGCTGACTGATTAAAAGACTTTTGCGCAACAGACAAGGCGTCGATTTTCCTTTTTGATGAAAGGAATCTTTCGTTGATAATTCCGGGCCGTGCTTTGGAGGCCCGTTCATCGACGCGCCCTCTGTTCAGGAGGTGGTGGGCATACCGAAGCAGTTTGGAGGAGAAATATATATATATATAATCTACTGGCGGTCGCCAGTAGATAGTTATAGTTAGGACCGTGTTTCCATAGGAAATCTCAAAATTCTATTTTGAATAACTTTGGCGCCGGTTGACGAATCCTTGCGAAATTTTCAAAACTAATGGGGCGCTCCGCTCAGCTCCTTCCCTGAAAGTCTCGGGGGGATTTGTCAAGCGGGGGCCGAGAAAAAAGGGGGGTCCCAATATATATATATATATATTACCTACTGGCGGTCGCCAGTAGGTAGTTATAGTTAGGACCCTGTTTCCATAGGAAATCCGCAACATTCTATTTGGAATAACTCTGGCGCCGGTCGACGAATCCTCGCAAAATTTTCAAAACTAATGGGGCGCTACGCTCCGCTCCTACCCTGAAAGTCTCGGGGGGATTCGTCAAGCGGGGGCTGAGAAAAAAGGGGGGTCCCAAAACGCGTTTTCCCCATGCATTTTTCCATAGGACCTTTAGACACAGCTACAGCCCGAACGGCTGAACAGAATTACTTGTAATTTGGCAGAGAGGTAGTCCTCAGGTCAAGGAAGTGCCTTTTGTAGGTCTGGTGTAAATCTGTTCAGTAGTTCCTGAGAAAATAGCATTTAAATCAATATATATATCTGTAAGCGCGCTCCGAGCGCGCACCGTAAGCTTACCGTATGCGTACGGTGCCGTGCGCGAGCGCGATTCTGATTGGCTGTTAGATCTTAGTAAACATTCGAATCGGTCGAAACCAGGAAGTGTCGGCCGCCATTTTCTCTCTCGCACTCGGAGGGGTGGAGGAAAAACAAAGTTGGATATCATAAAAAGGGGGCAGGCTAGACAGCTCCTAACCACCTAGCCTTGGTTATGGTGTGCCAGAAAGCCATCCAAGTCCAAAAAATAAAATGTTTTTTTTTTGAAAAAACGCCGAATACGCTTACCGTACGCGTACGGTAAAAAATTAATTAAAAAAAAATAAAATCCTTCCCCCCCCCCCCCCCCCCCCCTTGTGCAAAAGGTGCCTGCAGGGCACCTTTTGTGCATGTCATATTTTTATTATAGTGAACATTTAATAGAAAACCTTTCAGAACGAAGCGCATAATATGTCCTCCGTGTGCGGACGGTGCGCGAAGGGCATCGTGCGTACATGGCCCATCCAGCCTAACGTGGGCACGCGGTGCGCGTAGCGCACCGCGTGCCCACCGTGCGTGCACCGCACTAACTGCGTTAAGTGGGCGCGCGGTGCGCGAAGCGCACCGCGTGCTCACTGTGCGCGCACGGTGCGCGAAGTGCACCGTGCGCGCACGGAACGAACTGCGTGAAGTGGGCGCGCACGGCACGAACGGCGTAAAGTAACTTAGCATTTAAAAAACCGTACAAATTCACTGAAAAAACCATAGGTTTCACACACGTTATAGTTAGGAATTAGCATTTAAAAAACCTTGCAAATTCACTGAAAAAAACATAGGTTTCACACAAGTTATAGTTAGCTGTACATTTCACTCGTAAAAAACCAATGAAATTCCACGTTATAGTTAGTGCAGGCAACTATAACTCACGCGACCGCAATCCTCTGCTAATGACATATGTGTCTTTATGAAAAAAAAATATTTGTAATATATGTATAGCTAAAATTTAATGGAAGAAGACATGGGCAAATAAGTGTCTAAATACAGTATTAGCATCAGCAGAGGATTGCGGTCGCGTGAGTTATAGTTGCCTGCACTAACTATGTAGATGTAGGGGGCATATTTCAGGATTCGGTAATTTACCGAATCGGTAAAATTACCGATTCGGTAAAATTACCGATTCGGTAAATACCGAATCCTGAAATGATATGTAGGGGGAGTGTATCATCGGTGTGTGGATTCGTTATTTACCACCAACTAAAAGTTGATGGTAAATGACGAATACCTTTAAAAAAGCATTATTGTGCTATTTGAAAAGTGCAATGTGGCAGACATACATGCCCTTAGGGCATGTATGTGCGCCACATGTGCACACATGCACGTATCAGGGGTGCAACAGGGTATCAATGTGACACCCTGCCACCCATGATAATGCCTCCCCTATTACCGATTCGGTATTTACCGAATCGGTAATAGCAACTGGCTTCCCATTCATTCCTATGGGCCTCCAGGCCCATAGGAATGAATGGGAAGCCAGTTGCCATTACCGATTCGGTAAATACCGATTCTTAAATACCGAGATTTACCGAATCGGTAATAATTTACCTACATTACATTTACCGATTCATAAATACCGAATCAGTAAAATTCGGTATTTAAGAATCGGTAAATATAATTTACCTACATATGGCCCTGAGGCTCCCTTCCCCTATCCGAGTACCCATCGAGAACGGAGTTTCGGAGCACTGCGCCGAAGGGAGAAGAGAAGATCTGATCGAAACGCCCAGAGCCGAGCAGCCATCTTCCAGAGCCCAGAATATCAGGGGACAAAGTAGTGAGAAAAAGAGGCTGAGAGTTGGACTGAATTGAATGAAAACGTCCCACAACTCTATCGGTGGACGAAGTCACTGGCCCGGATGCCCAGTCGGATCCCTGCTAGTGCTAGAAGGTACGGGCAACGGCGGAAAATGGAGGAGGGCCCCATCGATGGGGCCTGCGCCGGCCGCCGGCCGAGTCGAGAAGCGGTCCTCCCTCGAGTGCTGCACCCAAATACCTGCAGACGCCATTCACCACGAGCAAAGGACGACCTCGGCCTGAGGCTACTGGATAATTGATCTGTGGACCGAGCAGCGAGGATGCCTCGGAGGCGGTGTTGAAACCGGGGAGGCCCGAGAGGACAATTGACGTGGCATAGTTGCCCCACCGGGGAAATGAACTGTTGTTGGGTGCCTGTGCCGAAACAGGATATCGGGGAGAGCCCGGACTGCTGATGGCCCCAATAAGAGCAGGGGAGGAATAAACCAGCTGCCCAGAGATCAACAAACTTAAAGCGACGCTTACGTGAATCTGCATTCCTACCACGGGCCGAGGGAAAGGAAAGACTCGTGTTACATGGAGTGGGTAGCCCCGCCATGCTGGTGAGAAAATGAATAGCTGAAAACGGTGGTAGTAAGATCGCTGTAATAATTAGCCCTGGGCGGAGCTCGTGGAGTTTGACTTTGCGGAATTTCACGGAGTTACCAAAAGCATCCGCAGAGTTCTGCGAGTGTGCAGAGTATGCTCGCTGCACAGCCACCATGGAGAGAGAATAGCATGTGCAGATGATGTCTAAGAATGTAGTTGACGGTAATAAAATCAAGGCATTTGCCAATGTAACAATGCTCCAAGAACCCTCTGCACAACAGATTGGTCAGAAACACATGCCCGTTACAAAACAATTCCCACTCACGTCCCGTGCTTGGACTGCTTGCCCCAGGCTCCACCACTCTTAGCGCTGTATCTGTCTCAGACAAGGAGAGACGCGCAATAGGGACGCGCACACACAAAGTCACAAAAACACAAAATACCCCCTTTTGCCATCATGTTAATAAAGAGGGACAGTAAAGGCGAGCTTACTAATACAACAGGGGTTGGCAGTGGTAACAAGAGAACTCACTACCTCGATCACTGAAGTACCTGCTTAGATGCGCATCCTTCGCCTCTCCTTGGGACTCCTGCAGGCCTGGCTCAACTGTGCCTGGTCTCGAGAGCTGGTTCCGGGTCCCGCAGGTTCCTTGCCCGGCAGGACAGATGTTATAGCAGGGAGTAACCACCATGTCGTTAGGCAGAGCTGCACAAATCACAAATTGCACCTCGCTATGACGATCCGGCTAGGACCGCCTCCAGCTCTCCATGCACCCGACATTGTCTAAACCGGCTCATAAGTGGCTGGACCACACGCTCCGGTTTGGCCGTATATGTTTCCGGTGCAGTAGATAGTTTCTTCCGGAGCACCGAGCTTAATTTGCCTATTGGTTGACAGGGACAGGAAGAACTCCTCTTCTGTTTGTAAAGGAAGAGGTCCAATTTTCGAAGAGCTCCTCCCGCACCTTTGTTGCGGTTACCTATTGCCCAGCGGCAGTTAAACATTTGCTTGCAATACACAAGAAACTTTCCAAAGGTAGGCTGGCTTCCAGGTGAAGAGTCATAAATATGGTAGGCGCCGGCTGTGGGGCATACTCCGCTACGTGGCGGAAACTGAGTTTTTTGCAGAACTCCGCACTCACCAGCAGAGGGCAGAGTCGCAAAATTCCGTAAACTCCGTCCACGGAGCGCAGCTACCCGCCCACCCCTATTAATAATATCATAAGCAAGCTTCAGAGGAAAACTCCAAGTAAAGGCAGCAATACATGCTGAATAAACTCTTGGCAGGACAAGAGAGAAACTTGCTAAATTGCCATCTCAGAAGCAGTAGAAGTGACAACACCAGATAATAGCCTTATACTTTAAACATTACTTGTGATTTTGCCCCCTTGTATTGCACTATAAACATAAAATATGGTGAAAGACAAAGGAAGCAAGACAGCCCAGGCTAACAAAATCTCCAATTACGCCCAACCACTACCATTGGATCAAGGGGCCCTAATGCTGATGTTGCCCACTGGCACAGAGGAACCAGAGCAAAACACTGATCGGCCCCCATACATAACAGAAGTGCTAACAGCTATTCACGCTACATGAGATGAGCTAAAAAACAAGATTGAATCTGTGGCTGTCGATCTGAACCTACTTCGCTGTGACCTGCAAAAAGTTGCAGAAAGAGTAACAACCACAAAACAGCTAGTTGATTCACTGCAAACAGAGCTGAACACACTAAGGGATATCGTGACCAACCTACAGCAGAAAGTGGTGCGACTAGATGAACAGGCCGAAGATGCCGAAGATGCCGAAGGGAGGTCTCGGTGGAACAATCTCAGATTTATCGGATTTCCAGAGAAAGCAGAAGGCCCATCGGTGGAGCTGTTCCTGGAGGGATGGCTGGTTGGTGTACTGGCCCAAAAAAAACCTTCACAGTTCTTTACAGTGGAGAGGGCACATCGGGCATTGATTCCCCCACCAAAACCGGGGGCACCTCCCAGAGCCATCATAGCTCGATTTCTTAATTTTCGGGATCAAGACTTAATATTACAACTGTCACGTAACAAAGGCCAGTTGAACTGCGCAGGACACCAGATCTCAATCTACCCAGACTATATGCAGAGGGTACAGGAGCAAAGACTTACTTTTCTAGCCGTGAAGCGCTGTATGAGAGATTTGAACCTTAAATACAGTCTCTTCTTCCCGATGAAATTAAGGATGGAACACAGCGGCAAAACATTGGTTTTCTTTTCAGCAGGTGAAGCAGCCGATTGGCTGGACGCAAGAGGTTCCCCGGGGACCTGTTTGGTTCCCTCCACAACTACACCAACGAAGCCTGGAGCCGGAGTCTGTCCAGGAATCGCTGGCACCAAGGACAGTCGCAGGACAGTGCCAGGAGCCACAGCCCCACCAGAATCAGGGTCTGTCCTGACAGGACACTGCAGGCATCGGATGTGGTCCCAGACTCGAGACCATCATCACCGGGACACCCATTAAGCACCAATTTGAGTGAGCACACGGACGCCTGAGGGGGGAATATGTTGGAGACATTTGAACTGATTGGACTATCTCAACATATGTGAGTCACTTACTCGGTAATATCGAACTATTAGGGGCATTGGGAGGAGAAACTAACACATTACAGTGTTTATCACACAAACTGGTGCCTGTCGACGGAGTTGGAAGCAAGTCCTCACGTCTCGGCAGCCAACCAACCACTTACCTAGAATGGGGTGGGAGGGGTGGGACACTAGAGCTTAGCTGTTTATATAATTATATATGGTTATAAGTTGGTGGGGTTGAAGCAGGAGAATAGGGCAACCTCTACATATCTGCACCAGGTTACGTTTGACAAGGGTGGGGAATGTGATATCGCCCAAGGGGAGTTGGGATGTTGGGGTAGTTATGTTTGGGAACAAACAGACAGTCCTTCATAGAGATCAAGTGAGAGATCATACCATGCTCTACAAGTGGATGACAATGTCCACCTTTTTGTGTGCAGAGTTGAATTATGTTCGATGTAGTAGCAAATGAAATGAATTGTGGCAACCACCATGAGCAAGTTAATTACATGAAATGTGCGAGGCATAGCTACACTCGAGAAACGTAGGGAAATATTTGCTTATTTGAAAAGATATAAAGTGGCGGTGGCTTGCCTCAAGGAGACTCATATCTGGAGACACTCTATAAAGTATTTGAGGAAACAGTGGAGGGGACAAATCTACACCACTTCGTACTCTGGCTTTGCACGGGGGGCCTTATATGGGTGGCACCGGGGGTCCTGTTTCACCACCTGCATCAAGTGATTGATCCAGATGGGAGATACGTCATTCTCCACCGGAGGTTGGATAGGTCAGAAATATGCATCATTAATGTATATGCCCTGAACGACGACAATGCTTCCTTTTTTAGCGATCTCCTTGAGACGGCCTCCCCTTACCTGTGAGCCCCAATAACGCTAGCGGGAGATATTAACTGTGTTCTGGATGGCACTCTAGACAGGTAACCTCCAAAATTGCACACTAAGCCGAAAATGACTAATACATTACAAGGGGTGCTACACAGATTGCAGCTACGAGATATATGACGGAATCGCCACCCCACTGCGTAACAGTTTTTATGCCATATACCAGCAACGGAGACTTTCAGTAGACTAGACTATTGGTTTTTATCCTCGGATTTGTGTTGGAGTGTGGGAGCGATAATATACCAACCGAGATACCTGTCAGACCATGCCCTGGTCCTTCTGGAGCTGGGGACCAGATGGGTTAGGTCTGAGATACCTCTTTGGTGGCGCAGCAGCGAAGCGCTTACGGACCCGCCATTTGCCACCACAGTCTCCTCACAGCTGGGCAATTACTTGGACAACTGGGGATCGGCCTCGAGCCGTGCAATCGAATGGGAGGCCATGAAAGTAGTGATTCGAGGCATATGTATAAAAACCACATACGGAGTACGAACACAGTTGGAACAAGATTAGCACGGCCCCACAAAAATTGAAAGAATGGACAGAAGCAATAGAGGCACTTATGATGGACCTCCGCAGGTTAGAAATAACTGTCGATAAAACATATCAGCAATGACTCTATAGGAAAGGAGATAGAACTGGGGCCCTACTAGCATGCTTGATAAAACAAGAAATGCCTGCTACTCAAATATTACAGATACAAGATGAGAACAGGACACTAGTGTATGCACAACGAGCCATTACAGAAACCCTAGTGACTCACCTAGAAAAAGTATACTCTAACCGCTCTGAACCGGAGCTGGGGATAATGGTAGAATACTTGGATGCGCTGGAGTTACCTCATCTCACAATAGAAGAGCAGGCAGCCCTTGGCTCCCCGACCACTAAAGATGAATTAAATGCTGCCATAGGGTGTCTCAAAGCAGCCAAAAGTCCGGGCTCCGATGAACTCCCTGCGGAATTCTACAAGTACTTTGGACCACTTTTGGTGGATAGACTACTACTAGATAGAGGGATGCTCCCATCTACCATGAAAAAAAAGACTCCCCCCACTCTTATTTCCATAATTTAGAATACATCCATACGTGCTCCCACGTAACTCATAGGTCGCACCATGCCCCGTTCAGCAGAGAAACGTGATGAACCCAATGATGAAGCATGCCACCAAGGGGTAAACCTGGTGGGTGATGCTTATATAAGAAAGCCAAGCGTTTTATTTGTCGTGTGGAAAGTTAGTCCATGTAAAGTGGACAGGCTCTTCTGTTTTGGTGCATATTAGCAGGAGGACGAGCCCTTCTGAGATCTTTCCTCTTATCTCCCTCTTTTTCTTGAGATGTACTAATTTATCCTCCGCTCTCGTGCAGAATAATAAAGTTACCAATAAAGACGTCTTTGTATTGAGAAAAATTTAAGGTGATGGAGTCTTCATATCTGTTACAATATCACAGATGGCCATGAGGGGAGCAGACAGTATTACAAGGACCACTGCATGACTCTCCCTCCATCTCCTAAGCCTCACCCACTCCTACCCCAAATGGATATCATTTCCTACATGCTTTACAAAACGTCTGCATGGAGAGAACACAAATGCATGGATGTAGGTCAACTGTCCCTCATAGGCATCCATCTCCACATTTGCAGGGGGTTCAAAAAGGCCTGCTGCCTTATACATAATAAGGAGGCAGTAGATATTGCAGTCTCTTGCAAATGTACATTTTTGTTATGTGACTGATTAGTATGTTGATCACATCACAAAATGAAGGGCACGTCATAAACCAGTCAGTATCGAAAAATGCAACTGGTTTCCGACCAGCCCTCTGTACATCAGGATGTTAGACCTTGAGGCAACATGAGACAGCTTCAAGGTTGCCCCGTTTGTTAGAGGTAGTCAAAGTAACGCTTAAAGACCATAAGTGATATAGTCAGTCTTTATCACTAGACCTTGTCTTGCTGCTCGTGTCTATACCAGCTGAAGATAATGTAAACTCTGCTTTTAGAGAGCTATGTGCATGCTGTTACAGTAAGCAAGGCATGGCAGCACAAGCACATGGACCAGCCCACTTTGTGATGAACGCTTAACATTGGAGAGACTGGGCTGGGCATAATATTACCACAAGTCAATGAGTTCCCGGGCAGGACAATTGTGGCCATCAGCTGCCATGCACAAATCATCAATAGAAAACTCCTGCCCCCACATTCGTCTGCTCGGGATTCTGACTATATTAAAAATGTCCCCCTCCTCAGTTTTCAATGTGGAGGCTCAGTCTATATGAGGCTTTATTCCCCTGAGGTCTCGATGTCCAGTTCCTAGAAATGTCTCTCATTCTCAGTCGCGCACCCTCAGTCTTCTCCTCTTGGCTCTGGAGGCCAAATCAGTACATCGCCTAGCCCATCACGGCTCTGGGAGCTGTCTGTATAACGCTTTTGTCCCCTCACTCCTCAGTGCCCAGAATCTCCAAAGCCCCCTTTCTCCTCAGTGCTCCACTCTGACCCCATCTATAGAAAGTATCTGCCTTCTCAGTGATCTCCTCCAGGGGCAGTGGCGGCTGGTACGGAACAGGGGTGAAAAAATAATATAATACTTACCTCTGCACGACCGCCGTCTCTCCTCTGTCATCTCTCCTCTGCTTCTCTTCCTGACTCCAGGAAGCACACTAGCTCCCCTAAGCCAATCACAACGCTGCTGTCACCAGCATGAAGCAGCGTTGTGATTGGTCTGAGAGGCCTGGTTCGGTGCTCAGACAGGGAGTGGGAGCATGTGCATGTTTTCCACCTAGGCTGTGCAATCCAGCCAGTTGGAGAGCACGCTTAGTGCGCATGACTGTTTGGCCGGCCCAAGATGGACGGCCAAAGAGTCATGCGCATGTAAGGGCACATATTTCCTCCTCCCACTGCTCTGACAGCCCAGCCCTGCCCCGCCCTAACCTGGCTCGAAGTGAAAAATAAAATAATAATAACATTGTTTTATTATCATTTTATTTTTCCTTTTTTGCACTGCTGAAAAGCAGTGGGGCGATGCTCCTCCGCCTTAGCGGAGAAACCACCTCTCTCAGGGGTTAGGGTTGCCATCTGTTTTTTTATTTTTATTTTTAAGTCCACACAGGTAAAACATTGAGAAAAGCATGAAATCTGGCCTGTTTCTGTTCTTAAACATAAACCTAAAACAGCAAACACAAAAAGAAATCAGTTAAAAATAGGGTGACCAACCAGCTGTAAATTTCACGGACCGTCTGTAATTTGGACCTCACGTCCGTTGTCCGTGAGGATCCTTTTTATGGGCTGCCTAGCACTCATCCTCGGAGCACAAGAGCAGCCCCACCCCGCCCATTGTCATTCTGTCTGCCGGCTGATTGTCACATACAGAATGACAATAGGGTAGTTTCAGCTGTTACAGCATGTGGTGGCCTCCTCCTGCCGTGGTCTAGGGAAGAGCATTCTGTTAGGGTTAGATGGAAGAAATGTACAAAAATGCCCATGCTGCTATGTGCCAGTTCATGAAAAGAACTGGCGAAAGAAGTTAGAAAGAAGAGGTTATAGTGCTTACACAGTCTCATTATTTCAGAGCTGAAGCATTTTTAATATTATATACAACGAAGCCATAGTTGCTGCTTTTTTATTTATTTTATGCAACTAACATCCATTGACAAAGCCAACAGTCATGGCTTGTTGTAGATCTAATGTTACTGGATGCAATGATAGAAACAGCAAAATACCAGTCGGGCAGCACATTATGCTCATCACATATTTTTAGCTTAGGTGGTTTAAGCCACGCCCTTAATTACCTCAGACACACCCCTTGGAGAGACCACCAGTTTTTTCAACCCTCTTAAAGCCCTGGAAACAACACCATGTCACAGTCACCCTGGATGGGTGAAGGGTGGATAGAAGGATGGGTGGCTAAGTGAAAAGGGAATGGAGAGTGAAAGCATGGATGAATGATTGACAGAATGGATGGACTAATGGATGCATGGATGAGTGAAAAGAAGAATGTAAAGATGGATGAGTTAAAGAATGCATACATGAGGGAATGGGAGGGTGGAGAGCTGAAAGAAAGGATGGATGGATTGATGGATTAGTGAAAGGTTGAATGGGTGGACGGATGAGTGACTGGGTGGATGGATGAGTAAGTGTAAGGATGGCTAGATGGGTGAAAGAGTAAATGGTTGGATGGATGAGTGAGCGAATGAATGGATGGGTGGAAGAGTGGATGGATGAGTGAGTGAAAGGGAGGGTAGATGAGAAAAAGATGGATAGATGAGTGAAAGAATGAATACATGAGTGAAAGGGAGGGTGGAGAGCTGGAAGAAAAGATGGATGGATGGATGAGTGAAAGGTTGAATGGGTGGATGGATGAGTTATTGGGTGGATGGATGAGTAATTGAAAGGATGGCTGGCTGGGTAAATGATGGATGGGTGGAAGAGTGGATGGATGAGTGAAAGGGTAAATGGTTTGATAGATGAGTGGATGGATGGATGGGTTGAGGAGTGGATGTATGAGCGAAAGGATGGATTGGGTGAAATGGGTGGATGGATGATTGAAATGATGGATGGAAGGGTAGATGATTACTTTTATATTTTAACTATACTAATTCACCACTAATCCTTAATGGGTGCATAGCAAGCGCTACATAAATGCAAAACTTTTCCCTCTTCTATCCCTCCACTATCCTTCTCAATCCAAATAACTGACTAACATATCCATCACTCAAATCATCTTCATATTACACTACACTAATTCACCACTAATCCTTTATGGGTTCCAGAGTAGCGTGCTACTCACCGAAAAAGCGCTTTGACGCCTCGTCATGGGTAGTAGCGCTATAAAAAAGCAATTACAATACAATACAATGATGGATAGGTTTGCGAATGGTTGAAAAGGTTTGTATATGGATGGGCACACAGATGGAAGGACAGAATGAATGGTGAAAGACTGAATGATGGATGAAAGAAGTATTAGATGACAGAATGTCAATTTTAAATGGTGGATATCAGGGGTTTGATGGAAGGATGAATGGCTAGATCCTTGGACAAGAGAGCTCTTCAGGGGTGGGTTGTGATGACTTACTTTGCTTTCTTAGTGCCATAAGAGCTTTAGTTCAAAGTAGGAGGTGTTTAACATTTCTGGCTATTCCCTTGCCTATGTGTTACCATTCTGTATTTCCTGTGTGCTTATGTGTGAGGTCTATACTTCATGCATATGACATTTTGAGTGACACCCAACTGCTACTTGAATGTTTCACTAGTAATAGTAAATGTTTGCATGTTTTGTTTTAGGTGTAAAGTTTTAGGGAGAGCCTCTTGGTGCCATGAGCCCTGCTTGAGATGCATATTGTGTTTGTAGCAATAGGCAAGGCGTCAAAAATAAACTATGTAATAATGTATCGACAGTGCATTCTTTAAGAAAGCTGCAGGGAAAAGCACCTTTGTGACTTCCGTCAGCGATTGCAACTCTCTGCAAAGCCCCCATAAGCAAAGTCAGATTGCATATGTTAAATTCCACTTGCTGAAACACCCACAATGCGTTTTCTATAGTGGGTGTAGCACAGCAATCCTCCCTTTAGTTCACCTATGCGTGCTGCTTTACATCTCACAATGGCACTCAGATATGAGATGGTAGTAACAAAGTCTATCCGAGCAGATCTTCCTGACCACTTCTCTCACCAAACATACCCGCTGAGGACCATGAGTTGTAAACAAAATATCAGTCTGGACAACCCAGTGCTGTAACCATATAAATAGATTATTATCATATGAAATACCACAAAAAGACCTGCACAGTTGCTCAAAGCTACGCGGATACCAAAAAACAGTGAAGTGCACGATTGTCTTAACCTAATATATACTTATTTAGACTTGTACTTAAGTGGTTGTCTATACACTTGCTTTTATACTATTGTGCAACTTCCTCTGATGTGTCTGTAAAACGTACCTTTTGTCTCGAAGTTTTGTGCTGAATTTTGACCCTTTGTCCTGAATTTTTACACTTACTGTCCAGAATTTGCACCCATTCCAGTTGGTCACCTTAGTTAAAAAGTATTTGAGAGATTTCTAAATAATTTCCGAATTTTCATTGTGGATGCTCAGTCTATATGACGCTTTCAGTCTCTCAGATCTCGGGGGCCAGTCTATCGAAATGCCCCCTCCCCTCAGCCTATATTAAGCTCTCAGTCTCACCCCCTCAGTCATCCCTCGCTCTCGGCCCTGGAGGCCGAATCTATATAAATCCTGCTCCCCGCCCTCCTCCCCCTCCGCGCTCGGCACGTGAGAACATCTGACAGAGGCAGAAAATAGCACGTCTGCCCTGTAATTGGCTGACAGAGACAGGAGCACGCCGACCGCTAATCACCAGTGGTTTCCACCACTAGAGGGCGGGGTTAGACGAGGACAGAGCCAAGCACCGCAACAAGCCCTTCATGAGAGAAACCTCTGTCCTCACCACATGCAGGGCTTCAATCAAGCTGTTCCACGCAAGACCCAGAATATCCCAGGGGTGGAAGGTGTCCCAGGCAGGATCAGGACTGTAGCCAACAATTCTTCACTGACTAAGCTGCGACTGTAGGGGGTTGTGCTAGCAAGTTACTTTTCCTGGAGACTTGGATGTTCTGAAGATTTTAACACGTTTTCTGGGCTGGAAGGGGAGGGAGGGAGTTCTCCCACAAGGAATGACCAAGAAACCCCAGTGACAAAAGGTGCATTCATGTAGTTCAGATCTGGAGAGGGATCATTGGTTTCATTGCACTGAATAAATAGGATATGTAGAAAACCCAAATTTATTTAAGGGTTTTGTGGATTTTCTTCTGCGTAATTTGTAGGAAGAGGTGAGGCAGATGGTACATTTTATATGACATAGTGTCCATAGTATTAGTTTAATCTATAACGTATTAAAAATATATTTTTAGAGGGGTAGGCAAAGTTAGAGGGTTCGTCTCCTAGGGTATTTGGAGAATATTTATGATGGCAAACGGGGCATTTAAAAGCATGCTGGTGAAGTAACATTGGTCAAAACTGGATTGTGTGTTCCAAGTCGTAATTCTCTTTTGTGATTTTCCTCTTTTGAGACCAAATCATGCGAACATTTTTCTAGAAACATTTCTTTTACATTAATGCAACATGTGGTGTGTGTATTTTATGAGTGAATTCAATAAACATGCCCTATTTTAGCTCGAGGGAGACAATTAAGCAGAAAGCATCGTTCTTGAATGCTACACTAGGAGATGAGATATTGCCAATCTTTAAACGGAGGACGGCATGACAAAGAAACCTGGGCTTACATTCCAGCTTCCCTACTTGAGACCGACTGTGTATGCCAGACAAATCACTTTTTTTCACTTTGCATCATTTAGCTGCCACATCGGTGAGCAGCTAGAAATAACTCAGTCAGTCTTTGTTGTATACTACATAAAACATCACCTCTTTGTGGTTTAATAGACACTAATATTTCTTCAAGTATAATACAGTATTAGCCATTTTTGTGTCAGTCTAGTGGGCATCACCAGACCATCTCAGGAGGATTGTTTAATCTAAGTTCTTGTTCAAACTAATCGATTTAACACAAATTACTCAATATAATTACACATTGTAATGTACCAAACACACATTTTAAACATATATATTTTTTAAATTTTACAGTGTCATTATATGTCCTATTTTTTTTGTAAAACATTTTTATTGGCATTTATGAACAGTTATACACGTAGGCACAGGCGATAGCGCCATTATCATATAGGCTTACATATCAGAAGCGCCCAGTCACATCCCTTTCGGTCTCTCAGTCTCGTGGGCCCTCGGGCTACTCGCCTCTACCCTGAGTTGGGCTGCAGGTATGTGTCCGGGACCAGCCTCTGGGTATGCCCTACTGGAGCGCGCAGTGATCGCCTCGCCGCTTGGGGGTCATTATATGTCCTATGCCATCTGTTGTGGGATTTACATGGTAACTCTTCGATGGCTTGGCTTCTGTTTTGGGTTTTATTGCCACGTTAGACCCCTGACTCGGTTCTCCCGTTCATTTTGGTGGCTTGCTCGCCTCTACCACACACTTGTGCAAGATAACTCAGCAGCAAGCCTGTGGTGCACCCTCTGATCTCTATTCTCAACGATAACTTCGAAACGATTACTCTGACATTTGTAACGTATTCTTGAGTTAAAGTAAGCCTCGTTTTAGCTACAAAATAATGTGCGCTGAAACAGGCCTACATTCCAGTATGAGAACTCCCTTCTTTTTGGGTATTGTTAATAACTTTGCACATATCCCAGTGGTGAATCACTGCCACACCCATGCTACTTCCCAGCAGGGTGGCTGAGCGAGTTGTTATAAACTCTGCTTTGCAGGCTTACCTTTGTCTTGAGCTGTACAAGACATAGCTGCAAGCTTTCATATTGCTTCTGAGTGACATTTCTATGGTATCAGTGTACTTATGAGTGACATTCAACAACCAAATGTGTAACACTTTGTGTGGAACTTTCTCGCAAGTAAAGCAAAGCAATGACGTCCATGGTAACAGATACATTTGAAAAATACACCCTCTTGAGCATTGAAAAGCTCTAAAACCATCTCACAAACAGATGTCAAACCGTGAAATGGAAGATCAGAAACCGACCGCTTTTCCGGCCAGACACAGCTTAAATGTGACAGAAATTACCAAAGAGACTGGGCAGCAGCTCAGTGCCGCACAACCCAGCACGCAGCAGCTCAGCGCTGCACAGCGCAGCAGGCAGCAGCTCAACGCCCCACAGTGCAGCAGATCAACGCAGCTAGCAGCAGCTCAGCACTGCAAGCCAAAAGCGCAGAAGTTAGTTTTGGGAACACCCTGTAATGGCTGCCGCTAATAAAACACGCTACACGTGTGGTGGTGTCTATGGCGCGGTCCCGACTAACTATACGGGGCCACGCCTCTTTATTTTATAGATACGCCTGGCGTCATACGTCAGCGCTAGTGCGTGAGTTCCGGCTGCGGGTAGACTGTAACGCTACCCTGCTGGTGAACATTACATTCCTTCCAACCTTTATAAAACATAAACAAAACATCAACATGTTGATCTGTTACCAGTTCTGGTCTGGCCGTCTGCTCTCAGATCCTACCCAGCCACAGGTCACATCCTGCTGCGAGTCTTTGGTTAGTCACACCATGAATCCCGCTAGACGGGAGGAGGGAACCGGATTGCTCCTCAGGCAGTATCTGGAATGCTCGCCCTTTGATGATTATAGGGATGGGGTAACTTCCTGCGTAACTCTGCCCTCCGGAGCTCTCACTGTGGCGTTGGACGGTCTTCAGTCCGGAGTTCCGAGCGGTGATGGTGTCTCTCGGTCAGATCTGTCCGGATCATCCATAGGGACAGTTCCTTGGCCATCTTCTACCTCCTCATCCACTATCTGTTGACTTGGGCCCGCCTCCATACTACCCTGTGATGGAAGATTGGGAGTCCCTGCATTGACTTTTTTGAAGAATGATACATTCCATGTGAGTTCTTCTGTTCCCCTCCGAGCTGTTATCATCGTGCCTGTCCGGCGAGTCACTGTCCATGGACACTGTTCAAACGGGAGACAGAACTTGCTCCCTGGGTGTCTGTCATTGACTTAGACCAGGTCCCTTTCTTGGATGGTCGACTCTTTCGCCCTTCGGTTGACACTGGCTTGGTCGTTGGTACTGGTCCTTTTGGCTAGGACCCTAGTAGTGTCAATCTGGGAAGGGGCCCGGTTCGGGTGATGAGGAATAGTGTCTCACACCACTCGACCCATGCTTGCTGGTCCCGGTGCCCTCTCAGTCGTGAGATGAGGCGTCAATCTGTATTCCCTCAGGAAACTGTAGATGGCTCTTTCCAGCGGGCCTCTTCGGCATGACCGATGCGAATGACCTTGTTGAGAGTGCGCATGAACCTCTCTACTTCCCCGTTTGCTTGGGGCCAGCGCGGTGTTTTTTTCCGATGTTGGATGCCCCAAGACTTGAGATATTTGGCAAACTCCTGTCCCTGAAAGGGTGGGCCTTTGTCAGTCTTCACCACCTCAAAGATCCCGTGAGTTGCAATGATATTCTCTACTTTGGGGATCACTTCAGTGGCTGTCTGGCCTCCGACGATTTCTATCTCGGGGTATTTTGTGTAGTCATCTATGACCACGAGGGCATAGCGCCCATCTGGAAGATGCCCAAAGTCTATACTGACGCACTCCCACGGTCGTTGGAGGTTGTCTTCAGTGATGACGGGGTGAGGACGATCTGATTGGCCTGACACCTGGCACCATTGGCACATTCTGACTGTCTGCTCGACAATCGGGTCCATCCCCGGAAACCACACTTTCGTTCTCAGCCAAACTTCCGTCTTCACCACACCCTGGTGCCCTCGATGTGCGAGATCCACCACCTCTTGAGCAAGGGACGGAATCACTAGCTGCGGACTTCTGAGTAGGCACCCACTGCCGTCGACAGAGAGTTCGTCCTTGATTTGCATGATCGACTCGAGCGTGGTCTTTGCTTGGGATGTTCGTCGGGTCATCGTGGTCTGAATGGGGCGCCAGTCATTCGTCCAAACTGTGGTGATGGCTAGTTGCAGACACTCATCCTTCTGAGTGGCTTCCACTATGGCTCCAAGGCTTATCGAAATGGTCAGGACCTTTCCGCTATGAAACAGATTTATTCCTCGGTGTCCTCGGCATCCTCTTCCTCTGCTTTGGTTGCGGCCCTTGGGTGTCTTGACAGGTAGTCTGCTGGGTAGAACGAGCCTGGTTTGTACTCTACCCGATAGTCATATCCTTGCAGTTGAAGGATCCATTTTCTATCCTCAGGGGGGGCTTTGATGCGGATCCTTGAAATAGGGGTATGAGGGGCTTGTGGTCAGTGGAAACTGTAAATGGGTGTCTATACACGTAAATATGGAAATGCCGACAGACCCAGTGGATAGCAATTGCCTCCCTCTCTATTTGAGAGTAGCGCTGCTCAGTTTCCGTTAGGGAGCAGCTTGCGTAAGCAATTGGAGCCCATTCGTCATTATGTTGTTGTTGCGTGAGCACTGCCCCTAGCCCATAGGGGCTGGCATCAACGGCGACATTGGTGGGCTGGGCCGGGTCAAAGTACGACAGCGTGGTGTCAGCCGAGAGAGCTGCTTTAGTGTCTTTGAATGCTTGTTCTTGGTCAGGGCCCCACTGCCACCTGGTGGTGGAATTCGTCAGCTCCCTGAGGTGATTCGTAATATTGGTTAAATCTGGGATAAACCGTCCACAGAAATTTACCATCCCTAGGAAGCTCTGTACTTCCGTGGTGTTGGAGGGTGCCGGGGCTTCCTGAATGTCTCGCACCTTGTCGGGGTCTGGGGCTACTCCTTTGTCCGAGAACGTGTAGCCAAAGAATCTGATTTTGTTCTTCAAGAACTGGCACTTTTCTTTGTGCAGGGTGAGTCCGGGCTCTTTGATACACTGGAGAACGCTGCGGAGTCTTCGGTGGTGCTCAACCACTGACGAGACGTATACCAGCAGGTCGTCACTCACGTTCAAAACACCTGGGAGTCCGCTGAGGACTTCTCTGATGGTGTTCTGAAATACCTCAGCGGCACTCGAGATCCCAAAGTTGAGGCGCTTGTATTGTCTGAGAATGTGGTGATGTATCAGGAGTCCGGATGCAGGGGCAATTGGTGATATCTGAACGTAGGTCCATCTTCGAGAACCACACTGCACCGTTCAGCTCTCCCAGAATGTCATCAATGGTGGGGGTTATGTGACGTTCTCTTTTTACAGCTGCGTTTGGGAGGCGCATCTCAACGCAGATGCAGACCTGCCCTGGCTGTTTTGGTTTTCTCGCCCCCACGATCGGGGACACCCACGGAGTAGGCCCGCTGACCTTCTCGATTATCCCTTGCCGCTCCAGTGCCTCCAGCTCGTCTTCGACTTTTTGTCGTAGGTGGAATGCTATGCGCCTATGCCTCAGCGCTACCGGTTGGACTAACCGGTCAATGTGGAGAGAGACTTCTTTCCCTATCAGGCATCCAATTTCTTTAAAGATGTCGTCGAATTCCTCCATGATGGCCGCTAGTTCCTCTTCTTGGACCGCAAGAGGAAAAGAGATCAGCCTCAGCTCTTCTGTTGTCTGGCCGCTTACCAGCATTCCGCTTCCCTCTTTGGTCACGTACACTGTGGTGGGGATCTTGAGATCTTGATGCCTAAGTTCTGTTTAGAAGCATCCCAGGAGTGGGATAGGTGTTTTCTGTCCATAGGCAAATACTCGAATTCTTGCTTTGCACAAGGGTGGGCGTGGACTCAATTGGTTGTACACATTTGCGGCCATCATTTCGATCGAGGCTCATGTGTCTATGGTATCCTGCACGTCTTGGTGGTGAATCTGAACTCTGCACTTTGGGAGCCGGCATCTTTTCCGTGGCGGTTGATCCACTGTGAATACATAATGGACGGAGTAATCTCCTGTGTCGTTGTCCATATCTTCACGGTCTTGCGTTTCAGCTATGGTCTGTTCTTTTTCTTTCCGGGGTCTCGACGATCTGCACACTGCCACGAAATGATTCATCCATCCGCAGGCCGTGCACCTCTTCCCTTTCGCCGGACAGTCTTGCATGAGGTGGGGCGTTTCTTTCTTGCGGACGCTTTCCTGGGCTTTGGCGCGACTTTGCTTTCACCACGTTCACTTGCTCCGTCTTGATGGGGTGGTGGAGGGCAGCCTCCATGTGGGATGCTCTGGCCTTCGATAGTTCTTTTGACCGTCCCATGGTGAGGATATCAACCAAGGATTTGCCGGATTCCTGGAGGATGTTCTCTCTAAGCTTTGATGAGTAGCTGCCTTGTATTATCTGAGCCCTGATCTCCTCTTGTTCATCCTGGAACCCACACGTGCTGGCAAGCTCTTTCAAACGCCCATGGAATGTGTCTAACGACTCTTCTGCTTCCTGTTTGGATGGCGAAATATGAATCTTTCATAGTCTTTGTTCGCCATCGGCTCAAAGTGCGCATTGAGAGCGTTGAGCAGTGTCAAGTACGTTTTGGGGGTAGCCTCTACCAGCGTTTTGTAGATGCGGTGTATGTCCTTGCCCCCTAGGTGGAGGAGCAGTGCTCTGCGCCTTTCGCGGGCTATTCCTGCCCCTTCAAAGTAAAATTGGAGACGTTCTGTCCAGTCCCTCCATTTCGGGGCAAGGCAGGAGAGGGTACCGTCCACTATGAATGGCTCAATGGCAGGAATCGTCGCCATCTGGATGTAGACGTGGGCGTACCTCGTGGCACGTGCACTGCCTCTTTGTCAGGCCTGAGGGCAGCCATGTCAGGCTGCCCCAACTAACAACGCCCACCAGGGGGCGCTTGAAAGTCTGCTTTGCGAATGGTCATAGACCAGGGTGCCAAGGGTTAATTACTCCTGTGAACTTTGGCTGGGGCTACAAGGCCCTCTCATGTGCGGGCAGGCTTGCTCTTACCGGGGTTGCAGGGCCCTTTCTGGTGGCAGCAGGCTGTTCACTCGTGCAGAGCACTGTGGAGCTGAGCAGTCATGCGGCATGAGATCAGAAACTGCTGTCGTCGCCAGTGTAACGATGCCGCTGCGCGCGATGTGCAAGGCGCGCTGCGGCCGCTAATAAAACACGCTACACATGTGGTGGTGTCTATGGCGCGGTCCCGACTAACTATATGGGGCCATGCCTCTTTATTTTATAGATACGCCTGGTGTCATGCGCCAGCGCTAGTGCGTGAGTTCTGGCTGCGGGTAGACTGGAACGCTACATCACCGGTGAACATTACACATCCCACAGACTAGATACTGTTTGAAAAGAATGTTAAAACCAGGCGCTATCGCACAGGTAACAGCGGTAGAGCGTGGCGAGGGTGGAGCGGGGCAAAAGGACAGATGACGCAATAGGGAGTGGCTTCCACTATGGCTCCAAGGCTTATCGAAATGGTCGGGACCTTTCCGCTATGAAACAGATGTATTCCTCGGTGTCCTCGGCATCCTCTTCCTCTGCTTTGGTTGCGGCCCTTGGGTGTCTTGACAGGTAGTCTGCTGGGTAGAACGAGCCTGGTTTGTACTCTACCCGATAGTCATATCCTTGCAGTTGAAGGATCCATTTTCTATCCTCAGGGGGGGCTTTTATGCGGATCCTTGAAATAGGGGTATGAGGGGCTTGTGGTCAGTGGAAACTGTAAATGGGTGTCTGTACACGTAAATATGGAAATGCCGACAGACCCAGTGGATAGCAATTGCCTCCCTCTCTATTTGAGAGTAGCGCTGCTCAGTTTCCGTTAGGGAGCAGCTTGCGTAAGCAATTGGAGCCCATTCGCCATTATGTTGTTGTTGTTGCGTGAGCACTGCCCCTAGCCCATAGGGGCTGGCATCAACGGCGGCATTGGTAGGCTGGGCCGGGTCAAAGTACGACAGCGTGGTGTCAGCCGAGAGAGCTGCTTTAGTGTCTTTGAAGGCCTGTTCTTGGTCAGGGCCCCACTGCCACCTGGTGGTGGACTTCGTCAGCTCCCTGATGTGATTCGTAATATTGATTAAATCTGGGATAAACCGTCCACAGAAATTTACCATCCCTAGGAAGCTCCGTACTTCCGTGGTGTTGGAGGGTGCCGGGGCTTCCTGAATGTCTCCCACCTTGTCGGGGTCTGGGGCTACTCCTTTGTCCGAGAACGTGTAGCCAAAGAATCTGATTTTGTTCTTCAAGAACTGGCACTTTTCTTTGTGCAGGGTGAGTCCGGACTCTTTGATACACTGGAGAACGCTGCGGAGTCTTCGGTGGTGATCCACCACTGACGAGACGTATACCAGTAGGTTGTCACTCACGTTCAAAACACCTGGGAGTCCGCTGAGGACTTCTCTGATGGTGTTCTGAAATACCTCAGCGGCACTCGAGATCCCAAAGTTGAGGCGCTTGTATTGTCTGAGAATGTGGTGATGTATTGGGAGTCCGGATGCAGGGGCAATTGGTGATATCTGAACGTAGGTCCATCTTCGAGAACCACACTGCACTGTTCAGCTCTCCCAGAATGGTGGGGGTTATGTGGCGTTCTCTTTTTACAGCTGCGTTTGGGAGGCGCATCTCAACGCAGATGCAGACCTGCCCTGGCTGTTTTGGTTTCTCGTCCCCACGATCGGGGACACCCACGGAGTAGGCCCGCTGACCTTCTCGATTATCCCTTGCAGCTCCAGTGCCTCCAGCTGGTTTTTGACTTTTTGTCGTAGGTGGAATGCTATGCACCTATGCCTCAGCGCTACCGGTTGGACTAACCGGTCAATGTGGAGAGAGACTTCTTTCCCTATCAGGCATCCAATTTCTTTAAAGATGTCGTCGAATTCCTCCATGATGGCCGCTAGTTTCTCTTCTTGGACCGCAAGAGCAAAAGAGATCAGCCTCAGCTCTTCTGTTGTCTTGCCGCTTACCAGCATTCCGCTTCCCTCTTTGGTCACGTACACTGTGGTGGGGATCTTGAGATCTTGATGCCTACGTTCTGTTTTGAAGCATCCCTGGAGTGGGATGGGTGTTTTCTGTCCATAGGCAAATACTCGAATTCTTGCTTTGCACAAGGGTGGGCGTGGACTCAATTGGTTGTACACATTGGCGGCCATCATTTCGATCGAGGCTCATGTGTCTAAGGTATCCTGCACGTCTTGGTGGTGAATCTGAACTCTGCACTTTGGGAGCCGGCATCTTTTCCGTGGCGGTTGATCCACTGCTAATACATAATGGACGGAGTAATCTCCTGTGTCGTCGTCCATATCTTCACTGTCTTGCGTTTCAGCTATGATCTGTGCTTTTTCTTTCCGGGGTCTCGACGATCTGCACACTGCCGCAAAATGATTAATCCATCCGCAGGCCGTGCACCTCTTCCCTTTCGCCGGACAGTCTTGCATGCGGTGGGGCGTTTCTTTCTTGCGGACGCTTTCCTGGGCTTAGGCACGAATTGGCTTTCACCACGTTCACTTGCTCCGTCTTGATGGGGTGGTGGAGGGCGGCCTCCATGTGGGATGCTCTGGCCTTCGATAGTTCTTTTGACCGTCCCATGGTGAGGATATCAACCAAGGATTTGCCGGATTCCTGGAGGATGTTCTCTCTAAGCTTTGATGAGTAGCTGCCTTGTATTATCTGAGCCCTGATCTCCTCTTGTTCATCCTGGAACCCACACGTGCTGGCAAGCTCTTTCAAACGCCCATGGAATGTGTCTAACGACTCTTCTGCTTCCTGTTTAGATGGCGAAATATGAATCTTTCATAGTCTTTGTTCGCCATCGGCTCAAAGTGCGCATTGAGAGCGTTGAGCAGTCTCACGTACGTTTTGGGGGTAGCCTCTACCAGCGTTTTGTAGATGCGGTGTATATCCTTGCCCCCTAGGTGGAGGAGCAGTGCTCTGCCCCTTTCGTGGGCTATTCCTGCCCCTTCAAAGTAAAATTGGAGACGTTCTGTCCAGTCTCTCCATTTCGGGGAAGGCAGGAGAGGGTACCGTCCACTATGAATGGCTCAATGGCAGGAATCGTCGCCATCTGGATGTAGACGTGGGCGTACCTCGTGGTGATAGAGATCAGGGTGTATATAATATCCCTACTTCCACGGATAGAGTAATCTCACAGTTACACGCACATACATTCTTCATACACTAGGGCCCATTTCACTAACATACACTCAAATACTCTACCAGCAATAACCTGTGGAAAGAAAACCTCCTAAACACCCTGCATCTATATCGGGGTCGATAAGATCTGGTTATTGAGACTGCCCTTAAACATAATCTAAACAATCTATACAATAATAATCAAAATAGGATACTCAATAATTGACAAGAAATAATAACCAACACCATATTCAAAATTATATTGCTTTATCTAAAATTAGTCAAAGAAAATCAATCAGAATAAATCATTTTTCTCATAGTTACCTATTCTAGCTAAATGTCAGAACGGGTCAGGACAAGTCTCTCGGTAAAGTCTCTCAAGACGAAGTCCTCTCAGCAACGATCCTCACCAACGCAGATTCGGAACGCGGCAAATGGCAAGTGGCAAATGGCAAAAACCCTCTCTAGGCTAACAATTCTTATAGTAAGTCGAACAAAGGAAAATATAATTTGTATTGACTTCTTCCGTCAAACCTCTGAGCAAAGCGAGAAGGAAAGGATGTAGCATCGCTACATTTGAAAATCTCCGCTCAGGAAAAATCACAAAATAAACATAACGGAACAGGAACCAAAAAAATACATTTGTATCTTGTAATTTCCACGTCTCCTCGGCAATGAGATCACAGTTCAGAGTCTTTCTTTAAAGCTCCTTTGTTTCCCAAAGCTGCCAAGGACGCTTCATTTCATTTGGAGATCGCCCAAAACTGCTGCTGTCCTCACGGAAAATTTCAACCAGGCAAAGCAAGGACTGTGGTCAGCTGACTTCAGGACCATATTCAGCAAGGCTCTCTCTCGTCACAGATTTCTACTCGAGGCCAGGTTTTACATATCGGCCATCTTTGTTTAGGCCACAATAGGCCACAATAGACCATCTTAATTAAAAGAGACAAAAACAACGTTACCACAGCATAGTGATTGAACAGTGTTAACCCCACTAATACCCTTATGTGTATGCAATTATCTAGCTCTTGCAACATAGAAAAGCATTAATTCGAAAAGCGTTTCGTGCTTAAAAATAAACAGCACTCAGCAACGTTTAAACATGAAAACATGCACATTATTGTTAAACAGCACACTTATGCATTCCCACGTGTAATTCTCTCTTGTTAAAACAAACAAGTTGATTAGTATAAACACTTACACAAGACAAATAATTAATAATTAATAATTAATAAATTAATATAACAAATAGACATGCCAGAGCTTCAAAAACCCAGTTGATTTTCAAACTGAAAACTCTGCTCTAGCAATCCCCCCTTTGGTGATTTTATCACCAAATAAACCCCCCAAAAAAATTAGTGAAAATTTAGTCCCATTTTAGGAGAAATCGGAAATGTCTTTTTCTCCTTACACAACACTACACACCAGTCACTCTTTCATCATCCCTCTTTGTTTCTAAATAAACACTCTCCCTCAATTCTTCTAATTCAATTTCTTGTGGTTCTCTTTTCAACCTTTTGTTTTTCTTCTCTTTATTCAATTTCTTCTTCCCTCCCCTGTTTTTACAACACACACACTAATCTCAGTATCAATAAAGCAATAATTATGCAAGTTAAAGGAAACAATATTCTACCTATAATAGTACTACCTATTTTTGCAATAAAATCTTTAACAGCTATCACCTTATTAGCTATTTTAGTCCATAAACTCTCAGCTTCAAGTGGTACTAATTCTTCATGCAAATCAGTAATATTTTTGATATAAACCTTCAGGTCTTTGCTTTCGTCTGGAATGTAAGTGCAACAATGTTGAACTTTCAGCATTCCACAAACTCCACCCTCCTTGGCCAATAAAATATCAAGGGCAAGTCGATTTTGCATTGACATGGCACGTACGGCACTTAATTCCGTATTCACTAAAAGAAACCCTCCAGCGGTATTTGTCGATAAGCGATCCACCACTGTTGACAGTTTCCGAATTCCATAAGCATTTAAAGAAATTCCCACTGCTGGAATTAAAACCCCAAAAATATCACCCACTATTTCAGACCAGGTTTCTCTCTTGAAACGCATTAGTAAATTAATATGTTCTACATCACTTATTTTATCTATATGAAAAATCTTTGGAAAGACCAGACCCACATAACACGTGCCATACCAATGGTCAGGCAACTTGTAATAAGCCTTGTTCCCACAAACATAATACACTCCTGGGAAAACTGTATCTTCTCCACCTCTGAAACCCCAACCTGTTGCAATGAAGTATGTATCATGGCACTCACTAGTCCCAACAAAATATGTATCATATTGGGATTTCCTTCTTGTAATGCATAGCTTACCCTTCTGTGGTACATCTAGAGCTAAAGTTGGACTAGCCCCATTTCTCAATTCTTTCCCCATTTCAATGTCCCAAATTGTCTCACTCACTTTATATTTCCCTGCTTTCTCATGCATGTTCAATCTCCTTTCCTCTACCATATTCAGGAAAGCTTTCTCCTCTTCTTTCAGACTGCAAGTTAAATTATTCTTAAAAATGTAATCTAATGTTAATCCTTTCTCTTCAATAAAAATTTCACCAAAAGTGTTAGCTTCTTTAGCTGGATTCAGCTCTTTGTTCATTGGCAAATGCCCAAAAATACTATCTTAGACATCTTATAATCTATTTTCCCTAACAAATAAAAAACACTACTTAATATACTACATGAAATACCATATGTAGCTGGCAAATGATGATAAGTAACACCCTCTGAAACGGATGCAGGTAATTGCATACAAACGTAGCAATCCCTTACTTCCATTGTTTTCACATATTCATACAACAACTTCGAAAAAACATTACTAGAAAAATTATTAATTGACCTATCTTTGTGTATGTAAGTATTACTAATTCTAGTCAAAACTACTTTTTGCGAATTCTTCTCTATATCTGTCATATTTTCTGTATGCATCTCAAATGTAACTTTAAAAGTAACTAATAAAACTAAAACTCCCCACAGTAGCATTAATAATCCAGTACAGCAGCAGCACATTCTACACCATCTTTTAAAGAAGGCACATCTACTTTGATTATCCTCTATGTTAGCCATTTTATTACTTTGACCTTGTCTTTTGACTTAGCCTCTACTACTCCACTACTATTATTTCTTTGGATTACTTCAGACAACTGAATTTCAGACTTTCTCTTTTCACTTTTCCTCCAAGTGATTTCTCAGTTCACTCAATTTGGATATTCATCAGTTTTCACTCCTTCTTCTTTAGTAACATCAAATTGTATCAGATCATCAACAAAATCTTGTGCATCTGACTCTTCTCCAATGTCAGTCAAGATAACTTTTAAGATTCCTTCTTTTTCCTCAACCACTTTTCTCAAGATCCCCTCCGGATTATCTCGAGTCACTGTTTCTTCTTCTCCTTCTTCAGACAGTGCCACATAAGACCATTCCGGTGATCTGTACTTTTGGTTGGGTCTTCTTATTCTTTTTATTTCCTCAGGTTCTCTTGATTCTTCTTGCTCCTTTCTTTTTACTTCATTTTGACTCGATACTTCATTCACTTGTTCAGCTTTCGATGTATTTGTTCTTATTACTCTGTATCTCAATCTCTTTACTCTGTTGTTAGGCCAACGATCTCCTTTTATCACCTTTTTCGGCCTAATTTCTTTATTATTTCTTTCTCCAATCCAAGTTCTCTTTCTTAGAACTCGACCCTCTGTTAGTTCATTCTCACTCTCATCCAATTCTGTTTCAAGTGCCTTCTGTTTTCTTTTTCTAGCAGTTTTCTTTTCCTCCACAGTTTCTTTCACCACTATTTGAGACTTCCCTACTCCTGTCCCTCCTCGGGTCTCCGACACGCAATCTTCTTGCTGTCTACTTGTCCCTTCACCTAGCTTATCAAGAATGTTCCCTACACCTCCTCGGGGGTCTTCCGCAATCTTTCCCTCTCTATCTTTTTCTGACCCTGCTTCTTCAGGTATAATCTCAAGTGGTTCTTCAGTCTCCTCCTCTTCCGATTCAGGAGTAATCTCTGTGGAATTGCTCTTTTCTCTTATTTTTTCTTCACTGCTTTTTGAAATTTCAGGCTCTCTTACAGAATCTGATCTCCTTTCTGAGACTCCCAATGGTTCTCTTGGAATTTTTTCTGCTTCTTTTCTCACTGGTTCTGGGTCTTCATCATCACTGGAATCTGATTCTTCAAAGTACTCTTTACCAGTTCCCTCTTTTGGGTTTGGAACTCTCAGAGTATGACTCGCATGCACCCAGTTTTTCACACCAGCACACTTCACTGCAGTTGTCGTTGTTAGAATGACTTGTCTCGGCCTTCCCCACCTTGGAACTAAGCAATTTCTTCTTCTGTGCACCTTAATCCTCACCCAGTCTCCTGGACTCAGATCATGAGCTTGCTTCTTCTCAAGTGTGGTAGCTTCTTCTCCAACCTGGTGAAACACAGAATGAACTGCGTCAGCCAGGCCTTTACAGTAATCCAAAATCATGTCATCAGTTATTGTCATCAACTTATTGACAGGTACAAATGCATGGCGCATTGCACGTCCCATGATTATCTCGTGCGGACTTAAACCAGTAGTTCTATCTGGAGTAGATCTAATAGTCATTAGCACTAGAGGCAAGACGTCCGGCCATTTCATGCCAGTGGCTAAGCACATCTTACCAATCCTGTTTTTGATTGTGCCATTTATCTGCTCAACCACACCAGAAGCCTCTGGTCTGTATGCACAATGTAGCTTCTGCTGTATGCTTAATGCTTCACAAATCAAACTCATGAGTTCATTATAGAAGTGTCCACCTCTATCAGACTCAATCGTCACTGGAAACCCGTACCTAGGAATCAACTCCCTTAACAGTAATTTTGCCACTGTTACTCCATCATTTCTCCTAGTCGGATAAGCTTCAACCCATCTTGAAAACAAACAGACTACCACTAGAACATACCTCAGTTTATTCACTTGGGGCATTTCAATGAAATCAATCTGCATTCTTGTAAAAGGACCTCCTTCTCTGCCTATTGTTCCCAGACTCAGCACTGTCTTTTTCCCAGTGTTAAATTGCTGACAAATCAAACACCTTTGACAGATGCTCTCTGCAATTGTCCTGAACTTTGCATTGTACCAGGTCTGCTTGAACGACCTAATCATCGCATCCCTCCCCAAATGTCCCTGGCCATGATACATCCTTGCCATTGACGACAAAATGGAGTTGGGCATTACTGGTCTGCCATCCCTATAGACCAAAACATGGTCTTTTTCTCTTGGGGCACATCCTGCCTTAATCCTATCTTTTTTCTCTTCCTCTCCTGCCTCATCCTGCAACTGCTTCACTTCATCCCATGTCTCTAAGGCATTAGTAAACATCACAGAGCAAAAAGACATTTCCCCCTCTCGTTCCCTATTAATTGACTGATTCGATTTTGCACAGTATTGAGCAATGTCATTTGCATACCGGTTTCCAACCGTGATAAAATCCTCCCCTTGTCCATGGGCAGCACACTTTACAACTGCTAACTCCTTAGGCAGCTGTATCGCCTCAAGTAATTTCCCAATCACTTCAGCATTCTTTATTGGAGTTCCACTCGATGTCAAGAAACCTCTTTGTAGCCAAAGCTGGCCAAAATCATGCACCACTCCAAATCCATACTGACTATCAGTCACCACAGTCGTCCTCAAATCTTTCCCTATTTCACAAGCTCTTGTCAATGCCACCAATTCAGCAACCTGTGCAGATTTCACTCCTTTCAATGGTGATGCTTCCATAACCTCTGAAACTTTGCACACCGCATATGCTGCACATAGCACACCATCATCATTTCTCAGGCATGAACCATCCACAAACAACACATGATCACTCTCATGTAAGGGAAGATCCCTTATGTCTGGTCTTGGTTTTGTACAGTAATCAAGCACATCCAAACAATCATGATCATCTTCCATTTTCACACCCACATTTTCAATATCCGGCAAAAGTGTCGCTGGATTCACATTTACACATCTCTCAAGAGTCACATTCGATGCTCCTAGAATCACTTTCTCATATTTAGTCAACCGACTATGTGACATGTACTGAGTTCTGCTTCTTGTCAAAAGAATTGCCACATTGTGAGGTACGAATACCCTTACAGGATATCCCATTATGATTCCCTCACTCTGTTCCAGACTCCTGCATGTTGCAGCCACAGATTTCAGACAACCTGGTAAACCCACAGCTACAGGGTCAAGTGTCGATGAGAAGTACGCAATAGGCCTTCTCAGTAATCCATGCTTCTGAATTAACACTGAAAGTGCACATCCATTTCTCTCACTGCAGTACAATTCAAACTCCTTTTCGTAGTCAGGCATACCCAAAGCTGGAGCCTCACACATTCTATTTTTAAGCTTTTCAAATGCTGCCATTTGTTCTCCATCTAGTTCCAATGGGTCTGTCATCTCACTTTTTGTCAGTTTAATCAGTGGCTTTGCTATCAGCGAAAAATTAATTATCCACTGACGACAATAACCCACCATCCCCAGAAACATCCTCACTTCTCTCTGGGTCTTTGGAGCTTTCATTTCCCTGATGATTCTGATTCTGTCATCAGTCACTTTTCTCAGACCTTTTTCAATATTATGTCCAAGATAATGCACCTCTTTCTTGCAAAATTGCAATTTGGCTGGAGAAACCTTTAACCCTCCATCTGCCAGATGATTCAGTAAAGCTATGGTATCTACTTCACAAGCTTCTCGTGTCTTTGATGCCACAAGTAGGTCATCAATATATTGTACTAGTACTGAATTTTCAGGCATGATCAAACTCTCCAACGATTTTTTCAACAACTGATTAAATATCGAAGGACTCTCTGTATACCCCTGTGGGATTCGACACCATGCTAAAATACGCTGGCCAAACCTAAATGCAAAAATCGGCTGGCTGTCATGATGCAATGGTATTGAAAAGAACGCATGACACAAATCAATCACTGTATACCACTCAGCATCATGTGGAATCTGATACAGAATCACTGATGGATTTGGCACAATAGGACAACATGCCACCACAATTTGATTAACTTTTCTCAGATCCTGTACGATCCTGAATTTCCCATTAGGCTTCTTTAGCCCCATTATCGGTGAATTACACGGACTACTCAGTAGTTCTCTCAGAACTCCCTGCTGAATCATTTTCTCAATTATAGGAGTTATTCCCTCAATTATTTCTGGTGTCATTTTGTACTGAGGAATGTTAGGATATGTAATTCCCTCTTTCACTGCAATTTTCACTGGATCTACATTATTCATCAATCCCACATCCTCTCCAGTAAAATCCCAAACTGTCCTTTTCACTGTGTCCCTCAGCTCTTGAGGCAAATCCTCTGGATCAAACACAGCAAATGCACCAATTAACTCACTTTCCCTATTTTCTAGAGTCACTCGGTACAAAATATCCTCATCTGGTGTTTCAAAAGCTATTACATCCGGTGTACAGAAAATTGTGCAGTTCATCTTGCATAACAGATCCCTACCTAACAAGTTCACTGGACTCGTGTCACAGACAATAAATCTGTGCATGTCTGAAAATTTCCCTATCTGTACTCTTACTGGTTCCGTAAGACGTGTTCTGATTTGTGTATTGGCTACACCAACTACTTGGATTGCTTCATCCGAGAGAGGAAGATTTCTAACATCTGTTGACCTGACAGTTGATCTTGTCGCACCTGTGTCTACTAAAAAAGTAACACTCTCTTTATTTATTTTCCCATCCACAAATGGTCCTGCCTGGTCTATTTCTAGAGTTGCACCAAGTATGCACTCTTCCTCCTCTCTTCGGCACCGTCAATAATCACCCTCAGACTCACTCCCTTCATTCTTTAACAAGTACTGTTGTACCTGGTTAGAACGCCTTGGTTTGTTTACCTGCTCATCATTGTAGAATCCCGAATCCTGATTATACTTTTGTGCTCCTCTATTCTGCGGCAAGGGCGGTTTTGGCTCTTGACTCTGCTGTCTCACAACTTTCTGCTGTTGCTGCTGTTGATTATTCCCCTCGTTCTGCACCTGTTGATTTAAGGTTTTACCCTCATTGTACGAATCCACCATTAGTGAATAATCATTCCTCCAATGTCCCAGTTGGCCACAGTTGTGACATGGGAACTTCTTTTTTGCTTCCTCAAGATTCCCCTTTCCTTTCCCTGCATATCTAGGTCTATTCCCTGCATTATTTCCTGGATTATTCGCCTGTTCCATCAACTGTGCTTCCTGTCTTTCTGCAACTTTCACTTGTGCCCACATTGCTTTCTCTTTCAGCTTTCTTTGTTTTGCTTCAATTTCATCACTGAAGTATTTAGCATGTCTCAGAATCTCATCTATTTTCTTACTCTGCCAATCCACTGTGTGCTCACGAATTCTCTCACCAATTTCAGGTCTCAGGCCATATACAAATCTGTATACAAAATGACTCAAATCTTTGTCACCCAGGTGTTCATCTCCACTGAATTGTTTAAATGCCAGTATCAGCCTCTCGTAAAAAGCATGAACTGATTCTTTTGCTTCCTGTTGTGTTCTATCTATTTTTACCCAATCTGTCTCTTTTGCAGGTACTTTACTCTTCAGGTATACCATCACCTGATCGTACTTTCTCATTACCTCTGGATCTGGTGCTCCTGTTCTTGGATCTCTTGGATATTCCTCAGTAGGCCAACTCACAACTATTTTACACTCAGTCCACAAATCTGCTGGAACAATGATATCAAACAGACTATTCAGGTCAATCCACAGCACTTTTGACAATTTCACAAACCTATCTACCTGCCTATACCACTCGACGGGCTTTTCTCTCAATCGAGGGAAATCATTCGTAAATGATAAAATATCCTGTCTGGTCCATGGAACATGTACATATCCTCCTCCAGGTATTTCTCTCATAGGATAATTATCCACTGGTTTCTCTTTTTCTCTCACTGGAAAAGCTGAATAAGTTGTTCTATCTTCAGATTCCTCTCTTTTCTTATACCACCTATCCTTCCATTTTTCTACATCTCCCCATCTTCGCAATAATGCAACCATTTCTTTAATCTGTCCTGTTCTACCAGTTGCATTCAAATTTTCAATATCCTTTTCTGAAAAATCCATCCTGTAGGTTTTTTGCAAAGCTTTAACCTTATCAATGTCAACTCCCTGCTCATTCGCTATTGCTCTTAACCTGTCTTGTGTATTTCTCGCTCTCCAGGTAATGTTTTTACACATAAACATTAATTCACCATCATGATGACTTTTAAGAATTTCTGTTGGAACTGTTCCTGTAACAAGCTCTTCTAATTCTACCCGTAACCTAGCCACATCAATTGCTTGCGAATCTTTATCCTTTTTCTGAAGAACTTTCATCCAATCGTTCAAATCTTCAGCTGTTATTGCAGTAGTTTTTCTCACTGGAACCACTCTCTTTTGCGGTTCTAAAATTGGCATCCCTGAACAACTAGCTTCACTAGCATCTAATATTTCACTACATGTGTCATGTCTGGATTGTCTCAGGTCACTACTTTCTGTCCTTTTTCCTGAATCTCCTGAAGGACCAACTGAACTTATCAAATTATTCCCAACATATGGAATCACCAAACCATTTTCACCTATTCTCTGCTTGTCAAACACAGGCATAACCGGACCTATTGTTACAGGCACCGTAACAGCTTCCAGATTCTTCGTTAACTCCCTAATCTTTTCAGTCAGCTCTGTTGTAGTTCTAGCTAATTCTCTTGCATTTTCGTCACCACTTCGATTCACTTTCTCCCTGAAAGAATTACCACTTCTTGATTCAGATGTCACATTTTCTGTCTCAATGATACAAACTGTATCTCTTATTGGAGAAACAACTGGTGTACTCTCATCTGGTTCTGGTCTATATGGAGGTGGTCTTTTGTAAATCATGTCATTCAAGACTTCATCCTCATATTCATTAACTCCATATCTTCTCACTTCTGACTCAGGAACCCTCTCTGCTCCTTCTTCAACTGTTCTCATTGGATATAATCCCTCTGACATACTAGCATCTCGCCATCTTTTCATTCGATCATGATGAGTCTCACGATCATGTCTCCTCCCAAACATGTACCTGTACTGTCCTCCAGATCTCTGTTTTTCTCGCTCATGTACTTCCTCTTCCCATTCCACTAAAGCCTCAAACTGTGTAGGTCTTGGTTTCGGGTCAAGACATAACATCTTTTCCCGTAAATTTCTCAACACGGCCAAATTAAATGAACCATGTTCTGGAAATGCTAGAACACCATCCTCTTTAGTATACCTAACCCAATTCTCCAACCATATACAGGTATGATACCCATATCTTGCAGCCATGTAGGATGCAGGTGTTTTCGGTGGAGGTAACAATTCACCCTCTCTCGTCTTAACATCTTTATCCTTGTTAAATCACTTTTTAATTTTTCCAAAGAATGTTTTCTTCTTTTTCTCTTCTTGGTAATACATTTTAGTTTTTACCAAACTCTCTACTCTTTTCCGTATTATAAATATACAATACGAATTTTCAACCAATAACAGCGCGACTCACACTAACGCACCAATCCTGGAGCGTCTACGTCACTAGAATAGCTCTTCCAATCCTTGCGCGGCTCACACTAACGCACCAATCCCAGCGCGAACACTATTCTGATCTATTATCCAATCAGAGCGCGGTCTTCCTGACGTCAGCAGTCGCTGCAGTCGCTTGTCTCCTGTCTCCTGTCACTCGTCTACCCCTCCTTTACAAAATCTTTTCAGTAGACTTCGTGTCAAAATTTCTACAAAATCTATTAGTTACAACATATAAACATCTCCATTGTCTGCTTCGCTAACCACAGAATAGTAAAAGAAATCTATTTCACAAGAACCTCTCGTTGACACAGTAGCACATCCCTCTACTCTGCCCTTCTAACATACATTCATTAACTGTTTCCTCTAGGACTTGTCCAAAGAGTCTTACAATCAACTAAATGTATATGCATTCACGCACATTCATACAAGAAAATATAGTACATACATACAGAATCCTGCTTCCCGAGAACAGCGAACAATCTGCTCCACTACAGAATTATAACACACGTTAACCAAGCAGTTTACCCTGCCCAGTTCCTCAAACAAGCTCAGAGAATACCTATTACTCCTCCCGCGATAAGCTTTAACGGTAAACCTTACGGATCCCTGGGACTTAAGACCAGAGTTTCACAGATAACCTTCACTACCATACACACTCCTTATATACCAGAAATATATTCTAATAGTAACATACAATAATGTCACTGATTCCGAACCCAGACAATGTGAATTTTCCTGCATACATACAGGACCAACAATCCCGTCTTTCCCTAGAGCAGCATATACTTCCCTCTGCCCTACTACGGAACTGCTACCAGCTTCCAAATTCCAGAAGCACTACATATAACTCAACATGACAACTCCAACATATAGTATTAGTACATATACCAACATCAATACTCAATAATCAATATGTAATCTAATCAGATCAAGACAATCCTCAATAACCATCCTACTCTGCTACCAGGAAATTGATAGAGATCAGGGTGTATATAATATCCCTACTGTGGAAATGTGGATTTTCCTGATCAGTTATGTCCCCTATCTTGGACCCCAACGGTTCTATATGCATGTTACAAGTACATGTATGTTCCCTCTAGTTCCAGTTTCTAAGACGCAAACATATGTGTGTCTACCGTCGACATGTTCTCTGTCAGATCCGCCATCGATGGGCTGGATATTCGATTCCTAAGTATGAAAGGCCACCGACTTTATATGGCTAAGTTACTCCATTTTTACAGTTCAGGCAAGTAGGCCCGATTCTGTCCTCAAAGCCTTTCCCTGCTCTCTGTCTTTGACAGCTTCAGCTTGAGCTCGCATCTGTATCCATGAACTTTGCCCTACTCCCTGTGCAGCTAACGGTGCCTGCCTCGGCCAGTTTTCGCCTGCCTGCCAAGAAGCTGTATTTCACCTTCGAATTATCTATTTTGCTCTTCAGCCGATGCATTCCTGTCTAGTGATTTAGGTAAACATTTCCTTTAGCTCACAAGCAAAGGACTCAGCCTTTCCGTCCTCCTGCAAGTGATTCATAGCCCTGCTGCCATGGAAAGTTTTCTGCCCCTCGCATCTCATATAGACACTTAGGCGTTTGTGCACGCACACAGTCAGTATAGACTAGATTCTGTCCGAGAGTCCTTCCTTGTGGATAACATAGTTCTTTAAACATAGGATGTTAGATATGATTTGGGATTAGGTTGACTTGACCCCCCAGACTTCTCGTCTCCACATGTAGAGCTAAATGTCAAGTCCCCTTCACCCCCTAGTTGCACGTCAATCACACGTCATGCTGCTGCGCGCGCATCTATGCCAAGTATTATCTTATAGATCCACCTATGTCTGATAATCCTAACCAATCATGTTTCTTTTATTCCTTATTACGCCTAGTTTCGATTACGTACCTGTTTTGTCACTTTTCTTATCAAATGTTACGCCTTCTACATTCGTTTCATTGTAATGTACTTATTATAAAAATGCATGTCTGTCAATAAATTATTGTACTTCACTTCCTGAACCCTCGTGGTGACGGAACCTGAAGGCCGCGACTCGAGTCGGCCATTTTTTGATGGAATAAAGCCCATTTAGAAACTCTTATACCACGGATTCTGCCTCTTGTTATTCTGAGCTATTTTATTTTATTTCAAGATCCCGTATGAAATTCAGTCCGGTAAAGAAGATTTTTGTTTACCACATAATGGCGCCCGAATAGGGACACTTTCTCATCTCACGCGCCGGCGGTGCGTTGCAGGCCCGGTCTCCTGCCACAGCTGGACGGACCATAAACGCGTACCAGCAGGATTTCCTGTAAGCTCCCTCCGGTCAAGCGGGGGCGACGGAGGCTGCGATCAACCCAGACGAGGCGGTGAGAAGTGCGAAGTATCCCGACCAGAGCCTAGCTGAGAGAGCAAGATCCGAGGTATACAGAGGCCCACCAGGTTTTCGAAGTCCCGATGTCCAGAGGGTCCGATGTCCGCAGTCGTCGAGTCCAGTCCATTCTCTGAGGCCTTCCGTTTCAAGGAGCTACTCGGTGAGTACCATCGCCGGGGAGGCGTGTTGACGCGCACATAGGTTGTGCCGGTCAAGACGGATTTGGGTACACAAATCCGGTCTGCACTGTTTAGCAGTGTATATGTACTGTTTAGCAGTATATCAAGTATTCCGAAGTATGCAGTTATTGTCAAGAATTCAGCGTGGTGATTAGTTAGGCAGACTGTCATCATTGTCGGTCGTTGTTAAAATGTTTAATGTTTAATGTTTAAAGTGTTCAAATATTGTGGTATGAATGAGTGTTCATTGTTCACTGTTCATTATTGTGTTTTTCGTATTAAGTGAGTTCAAGAGTAAGTATCAGATCAGTTGTCAATATGCCGCTCTTCTCGAAGTTAAGACAGATTACTACCAGAAAAGGGGTGCTTGAAGAAGCAGTTCCTATTCCTCCTAGGGACACTCCAGGGCATTTCATGTACCATAAGCATGGCTTAGATGCCATATTGTTTCTTGATCTATGGGTAGACTATACCAAGGGATTGCCGGAAAGTCAAAGGTGGCCCGTAGCGGGAACCTGGGATGCAGAGTGCATCATGAAAGTGGAGGAAGAGTTATGGAAAAGAAAGGTCAGACAGTCACAGAAAGACGCTGTTGAGTTATGGCGTAAAGAATCTCATAGACGAACAGAAAAAGCACGTAGACAAGAAGAGAGGAGTAAAGAAAGTTCAAATAAAGCTCAAGAAAGTCTATTAATTGAGGAAGGTATCCGAGTGAAATCAGAACAAGTAAATAGACAAAGAAATGCTCTTATGAATGGTATGTATCCCCTTCTAGCCGAAGGACTACCTAAGGCTGCTCCAGAAATGCCAAAAGACTTGCCACCCCCATTATTTCCAATTAAGGTACATCCACAAGGGCATCCCAGAACCGCAGAAGATGTTTTTCTTTCCTCATATCTAGACGACGCAGCTCCCGAATATGCTAACGCCGCACCACATAGACCGTCTGGTGTAGGGGTTCAACGTCAGGATCAGGTATCTGTCCCCGTGCAACAGCAAGTCCCGACGCAAGCGTCAGCAAGCACATCTGTTTCCGCATCTGTTTCCGCAGTCGATTCTACAGGGGTATCGACACCCATAGTTGCTGTGTCACGTTCAACGAACCCATTCACACCCGACGCCCCAGATGGGGCCACGGGAGGTGCTAGCATTACCTTTACACCACCCAGAATAAATAAACTTGTTTTTCAAGAGTCAGCACATTCACGTACACCTAAATTCGTAAGTGAACGTACGCTTAAGGAACTCCTTGTAAACTGTAGATATGACCCAGTGGTTGGTAAAGAGGACGAAATGGTCCTGGCATCATTACGTATCAGGCGAGCCGCAGAGTATTTAGCAAGGTTACCAGGAATGACTACGCATCTAGATAACATATATCATTTTGTTCAAACAGGACGAGATCCAGGATGTATTAACAGAGCTATGGAATTCCAGAAAGTAGAAATACAGGGGGAACTGTTACGTTTCCTCATAAACTGTGTGATCAGAAATCAAGACCGCCCGGGGGTAGACCCGAATGCAATGCTTATTCTTACAAAATGGAGTCAGAATATATCAGAAGGGAGACACGATAAGCAAAATTGTATAATAGCCATGTGCCGAAAAATCCGTAAAGAAATAGAGCGTATTCATGAAGAGAGATTGGGAACAGACGAGTTTGAGCAAGATGAAATGTCCGAATCAGGGAATTCCGCAAGACAGTCAGAGACCATAGCTTATGTAGGCAGAGGAAGATCCTGTGAAAATACTAGATGTTTTTCTGATCCCATACACTCAGTATGCCCAAATAATAGCAGAACGTATCCGACGCCTATAATAAATCTGAAGTCTCCTGAACATTCGTTTCAAGCCGCAGATAAAATATTACGAGAACGAAGGGGTTACCACTTCCTCGATTCCATGGATGAGCAAGAGTTAGCCAGATCAGCCGTTCACTGGATTGACAGTCCTGAAAAATACGGTGATGAGACCGTAGCACACACGTTTTTTAATCTCAGTACAGATGAACAACGTTTAGCTGGAATATATATGATTCAGCAACTCCTCATATTATATAAGAGCCAACATGCTGACCCTGGTCCTTTACCTGATATATTAACGGAACTACTCACAAACAGATGGAGAGGTTCTAGTAACAAGCTAATTAAAGAGATATTAGTGTCACGTAAGCAGTATGTCCTTTTTGTAAGTCCGGATTCTCTCTCGCTGCCTCGCAGAGAAAGAGCGCCGTACTATATGGATAGACAAAATCCCCTACGAGAAGTACACCCAATAAAAGGCGAGGACAATGAGTTTCACCGTGTATTTGTTTACACACCCATATCAAAAATGGAATTATTGGAAATGAAGAAAGTAGTACCTAGTCATGACAAAGACCCAGCAGGTTTCCACCGAGAAATTAAAGACATGTTACTGATGGGAGAGTACACCTTTCCTGATATTATGACGATATTAAAGGTGCTTTTGCCTGCTGGCATTTATGAAAAACTGAAAGAAAAAGAGTGGGAAGTGGGTGACCAAAAGATAGACTGGACAGCATTAGCAGAGGAAGAAAGGGGCCGAACTGCAGGTTCAGGGCTCGGGGATAAAGTTAAACTGTTACCAGGTTTACTAGTACAGGTACTGCCACGTTTATTAACTACAAAAAAGGAAGATTGGGGTGCAATCACAGCCTGCAAACAAAAGCAAGATGAAGACACAAGCGATTATTATGCTCGATTTGAAAAATGTTTTGGTATAAATAGTGGTATAAAAGCAAGTAGTGACTCATATCCACATTTATTTGTGACAAAATTAGTGGAAAATGCATTGCCTCCAGTAAAGAATAGAATATTGAAATTCGAGAGTACCTGGCAAAGTAACACTCCGTCACAAATGCTACAAATGTTACAGTATCATCACAATAGAATTAGGGATGAACAAGAACACGAGCATAGACGCATGAAGGATACAAAAATGAAAATGCTAGTTTCTCAGACAGTACCAGCAGATGGTCACAAAAAGGGTGTGACACATTCTGGTGATTCTGCAGTTCCTGTAAAAGGAAGCTGCAATTACTGTAAACAACTGGGCCATTATGTACACGATTGTCCAGTCCTGAAACGTAATATAGCTACAGGTATTGCAAAGGAGAGACCACGATTAGTTAGACAAGATCAGAATGAACAAGGAGCTATGCAGCATGGACAGTCCATGCCAGTTCAACAACAGTCCATGCCAGCCTCACAGCAACCCATACAGTTTGTGCCAGCTGCACCGCCGTTGCCTGCTACTGCCACACAAACCACAACACGACAAATGTATCAGACTGCACAGTATGAATACCCTGAGTATCAGCGTTACGCATGAACAAGCCTAGAGAGGGAAGTTGACTTACCGCTTATCGAGATTCCTGTAGATCAAGAAGGACCTTATGTACATAGTGAATTATTAGGTCAAGATAGAAAATTCTTACTCGATACAGGGGCAAGTCGAACAACCATAAAACGTAGTGAAGTTCCAGGGGCACCCCTCTCAGGCTCTCAAAATATTTCCCTTGGTTTTTCAGGAAAACCTATTGTTAATGAAGTATCACAGCCTCTACCACTTACGATAGGACCTTTGACACGAACTACAGATTTATTGCTTACTAAATCATGCCCAGAAAATCTGTTAGGAATTAAAACTCTGAAAGCACTAGGAGCCATAATATGTTGTTCTCCGGAAGGAGTAAGGTTGTTTTTACGTGATTTTAAAGGTCACTATGTGTCTAGAGACATGGATCCCCGACTACAAACTTTACCAGTACATCTATGGGCACAAGGCCCTACGGATGTTGGCTGCATGAACATTACACCCTATCGAGTCACCCTGAAAGCAGGAGTGGTACTACCACGAATGCGACAATACAAGTTACCGCATGATGCTGTAGTGGCTTTGCTGAAAATCATTGATGAGCTGATTGTCCAGGGAGTAGTTGTAGAAACAGACTCCAATGTATGTAATTCACCGATAATTCCGATTCTTAAACGAACTGATCCTACTGCCCCACCAGTGTACCGATTGGTTATTGATTTGCGTGAACTAAACAAGTGCATTGTACCACAATTCCCTGTGGTCCCTGATATATCATCATTGTTGACAGCAATTGATTCCGAAGCAACATTCTTTACTGTAATCGATCTCAAGAATGCCTTTTTCAGCGTCCCAATAGATCCGGAAAGCCAATATTTGTTCGGATTCAGTTTAAATGGGCGCAGCTTTAAATTCTCACGCGCTCCCCAAGGATTCACAGAAAGCCCCAGCATCTACAGCCAAGCACTGAAGAGAGAACTTGACAGTATCCACATGCCAGTCAATACTGCACTGCTTCAATATGTCGATGATCTGCTGATCACAGCGAGAAGCGAGCCAGAATGTGAAAAAGCTTCCCTGACAGTTTTACATTTCCTAGCCGACAAGGGGCACAAGGTGTCTCCTTCTAAGCTGCAATTCTGTGTCCAGCGAGTTATTTATCTTGGTCACTCGCTGTCCAAGGAGGGAAGGCAGCTTACACCAGATCGTATCCAGTTAATTGCTAACATGTCAATACCCCAGACACAAAAGGAGGTGCGAGCTTTCATAGGCCTCACTTCATATTGTAGGCAGTGGATCCCTCAGTACGCTTTTCTAGCAAAACCACTCATTCAGTTAACCACACAGGAGGCAGCCACATCGACTGTTCTCCCTTGGACTCAGGAACATACACAAGCTTTTGAAAGCTTAAAGAAAGCTTTATGTCAAGCACCTGTTTTAGCAACACCATGTTATAGCAAACATTTTACACTCTTTGTTACAGAACGCGAAGGTACTGCCTTGTCAGTACTCACTCAGGATCAAGCAGGATCACGCAAGCCATGTGCTTATTTTTCCAGTACATTAGATCCCGTAGCTCAGGCTTTGCCTGCATGTCTGAAATCAGTGGCAGCGACAGCTTTAGCAATCAGACAAAGCGATGCCATAGTATTAGGACATCCATTGACAGTACAAGTACCACATGCAGTAGAGGTTCTTGTGAACCGAACACAAACACAACACTTGACCATAGCAAGACTTACCGGTTATGAATTGACATTGTTTCAACCACACATAGAGATCCGACGGTGTAATACATTGAATCCTGCTACACTATTACCTGTAATTGGAACAGACCCACTAGCTCATGATTGTGTTGAAATCATTGAAATAAAGACGAAACCTAGACAAGACTTGACAGACGTTCCGTTGTTAGATCCAGACCTGACGTTGTATGTAGACGGATCGTGCATGAGAACAAGTACAGGAGATTTAGTGGCCGCGTATGCAGTCACAACAGACACTGAAGTTATTGAGACAAATTGTATAGATACTTTGTCCGCCCAAGCAGCAGAACTTATTGCTCTAACACAAGCCTGTATTCAAGCCACAAATAAGAAAGTTAATGTATACACTGACTCACGTTATGCATTCGGAGTTGTACACGACTTCGGCGTGTTGTGGCGAGAGAGAGGTTATTTAACTTCCCATGGTGCCCACATTCAGCACGGACCCCTCATTCATGCTTTGTTAAACGCAATACATCTACCTACTGCTATATCGATTATGAAATGTAAAGCACACACGAAGGTTACTGATATCATTTCTCAAGGCAATGATTTAGCTGACAGAACAGCTAAACAGACTGCTCAGAATCGCACATTAGACATGACAAAGCCAATAGTTCAGACACTAACACAGTGTATGACAATTAAGGATCCCGCACTTGACGTAATTGATATACAGACACATGCCACAGCAGAAGAAATAAAGAAGTGGACTGAACTAGGAGGGATCCAGACAGATCAAGGATGGATGACGAAGGAGAAATCTGTATGGTTTCTCCCTGATTCCATGGTTCAAGCCATTATAGCTACAGTTCACAGTCCAGCACATTTAGGAGAGAAGGCTATGCTAGACAGCATTCAGCACATTTGGTTCAACAAACATTTACGAGCAGCAGCTAAACAAAAGGTTCGTACCTGTATGATATGTTGTCAGTTTAATCCAGGAAAGAGTGTTCCCGTAGAGCAGGGTGGATTTCAGCCTCCTGACCATCCTTTTGAAGTCCTCCAGATGGATTATATTCAGATGGAACGTTGTCGAGGATTCAAATATGTTCTCGTAGTTGTCTGCGCTCTCTCCCGTTGGACAGAGGCGTATCCCGTATCAGATTACACTGCCCCGACTACTGCCAAGCAGCTAGTTCGAGAATTCTTCCCACGGTACGGTTTACCACGTGTTGTATATTCAGATAACGGCCAGCCTTTCTCATCCGAATTAATGAAACATGTCTCACTTTTGTTGGGATATCAGTGGAAATTCCACTGTGTCCGACACCCCGAGGCAGCAGGTCTCGTGGAACGACATAATCAACTTTTAAAAATCAGACTGTCTAAAATATGTCAGGAGAAAGGTGTGGACTGGATAGTAGCTTTACCAGTTGCGCTATTTTACATGAGGATGGTAGCACACTCTCGAACGGGGCTATCCCCTTATGAGGTGATCTTTGGAAGACCACCGAATATGTGGGGGACGCCTATACCCCGTAAAATAACTGATGTTGATTGTAATATGCTGACAGATTACCTGGCTTCCTTGATGTCTGCACTACAATCTTGTCGTTCACAGGTAGTCGCAGCTTTTCCCGACAACACCGAGGTGAAACCTCATGATGTAATTCCCGGCGATTATGTTCTCGTCAGGAATTTTGATCGGAAAACCCAACTGGAGCCAAGGTGGAGGCGTCCTAAGTTGGTCCTGCTGACGACCAGAACAGCTGTGAAGATCGAAGGGAGAAAAGGCTGGGTGCATTCCAGCCATATAAAGAAATTTCATGGACTTCCTCCTGACACAAACAGTACTCCCCGTGTGTCTTCCCCCATTGACTCAAAGCTACCTTTGGCTGAGGCCAGTAGCACCGAACTTTACAAGCAGAAACTCAGGTCCAGATCTAAACTGTCGGACGATTTGATTGTTTAAGTCCTCTCCAAGGTGAAGCGGTTGAATCTGTCCCGACATGTATCCCTTAGGTCTGAATCATGTAGAGTCCAGAATCATAATGAAACGACATGCTTATTGTAAATTACTGCGTAACCACTGTATTGTGACTTTATTAATTTTGTTTTTCTTGAGTTTTTTAGTTACTGCAAGTATATTGTTGCATATGTATTATCCTGTTTCTAAACGTGCTTTCAATATAACTGATGAACATTCTTTTAGTGAATTCCCCCCACATGAGTTGTCCTATAGACTTGCGCTGCGCAATAACACATTCATTAGTATGTTACATCATTCCCATCAGACTAGTAATGCCACCAATTGTTGGGTGTGTGGCCGACTCCCTCCCTATCAGAATAACAAAGGAGTTCTGCCTTTCTTTCCACATCCGTTCACACACAATGGCTCCTGTGGAGCATGGTTTAGTTTATTAAATTCCATAGACCCAGACACAGCAGTTTATCAACAACATTGGATATGGGGAAATCTGAATCTAGTTTTATTCGAAGTCTGTCACCCTAATAAGGAGGGTCACCCCAGTAGAACAGGAACTGATTTAGAAAATGAAGTGTATAAATTAGGTAATTTTACGCCTAATCTTATGATTTTGAATGTCAAATCCGAAGTTGAACTAATTCTGCCCACTATGTCAGTATTTCCAGTTAAGGGTGAATTATGTGTGAGAAAAGTTGGTTCCATACACATGGGCCATAGCCAATGCGTTACTACAGTAGAATATAGTGATCAAGGTAAATCTTCATTTAGAGCTTCTCGCCATTCTTACTTTATATGTGGTCAGACTGCATATATGCGTTTGCCTCTAGATTGGGATGGTACCTGTTACATAGCTTTCCTTTTGCCACCTGTTTTTCTAGCTCCCCCTGATTATTATCGAAATGTTCATTTAGTACACAATAGAGAGCGAAGAGATCTCCCAGTTGTCGATTATACTGAGACGGCATGGGACAAGTATGCAGATTTCAATAAAGGTATCTTTCCCTATATAGGTACAATATCAAATAGTAAGCTGATACGTAGACTCACCAAGACTCTTGAAGCTGTAGTAAATGAGACTATAGCCGCCCTAGGCAATCTGACAGAGGAACAATCAGTGATGAGAATTGTTGTTCTCCAGAATCGTCTTGTCCTTGACGTCATCCTGGCCGATAGGGGCGGAGCTTGCAGGGTCATCGGATCCAGCTGCTGCATATTCATACCAGAAAATTCGCCATCTGTATATCAAGCTATAACACGCCTTCATAAGATTGTAAGCCAGATACACGAAAATCCAGGCACTTGGACGTGGTCCGGGTGGTTTTGGAGTGTGATATCAGCCTGGGGATGGAGAGTTCTATCCTTCCTAGGTATTGGCCTTCTTATGCTCTTCAGTTGTTGTTTATGCCTACAATGTGGACCAGCGATTTGTGGTCTGTGTGCCACATCATGCATTCCATATCACAGTTCTCGTTCAAAATGCCGGAAGAAGAAGGAAGAAGAAATGATGCTCCATGAGCAAATCGATGGAATGATGAAGATTGATATCTCTTGAAGGGCAAGTAGGGGACAAGGAGGGAATGTGGAAATGTGGATTTTCCTGATCAGTTATGTCCCCTATCTTGGACCCCAACGGTTCTATATGCATGTTACAAGTACATGTATGTTCCCTCTAGTTCCAGTTTCTAAGACGCAAACATATGTGTGTCTACCGTCGACATGTTCTCTGTCAGATCCGCCATCGATGGGCTGGATATTCGATTCCTAAGTATGAAAGGCCACCGACTTTATATGGCTAAGTTACTCCATTTTTACAGTTCAGGCAAGTAGGCCCGATTCTGTCCTCAAAGCCTTTCCCTGCTCTCTGTCTTTGACAGCTTCAGCTTGAGCTCGCATCTGTATCCATGAACTTTGCCCTACTCCCTGTGCAGCTAACGGTGCCTGCCTCGGCCAGTTTTCGCCTGCCTGCCAAGAAGCTGTATTTCACCTTCGAATTATCTATTTTGCTCTTCAGCCGATGCATTCCTGTCTAGTGATTTAGGTAAACATTTCCTTTAGCTCACAAGCAAAGGACTCAGCCTTTCCGTCCTCCTGCAAGTGATTCATAGCCCTGCTGCCATGGAAAGTTTTCTGCCCCTCGCATCTCATATAGACACTTAGGCGTTTGTGCACGCACACAGTCAGTATAGACTAGATTCTGTCCGAGAGTCCTTCCTTGTGGATAACATAGTTCTTTAAACATAGGATGTTAGATATGATTTGGGATTAGGTTGACTTGACCCCCCAGACTTCTCGTCTCCACATGTAGAGCTAAATGTCAAGTCCCCTTCACCCCCTAGTTGCACGTCAATCACACGTCATGCTGCTGCGCGCGCATCTATGCCAAGTATTATCTTATAGATCCACCTATGTCTGATAATCCTAACCAATCATGTTTCTTTTATTCCTTATTACGCCTAGTTTCGATTACGTACCTGTTTTGTCACTTTTCTTATCAAATGTTACGCCTTCTACATTCGTTTCATTGTAATGTACTTATTATAAAAATGCATGTCTGTCAATAAATTATTGTACTTCACTTCCTGAACCCTCGTGGTGACGGAACCTGAAGGCCGCGACTCGAGTCGGCCATTTTTTGATGGAATAAAGCCCATTTAGAAACTCTTATACCACGGATTCTGCCTCTTGTTATTCTGAGCTATTTTATTTTATTTCAAGATCCCGTATGAAATTCAGTCCGGTAAAGAAGATTTTTGTTTACCACACTACTTCCACGGATAGAGTAATCTCACAGTTACACGCACATACATTCTTCATACACTAGGGCCCATTTCACTAACATACGCTCAAATACTCTACCAGCAATAACCTGTGGAAAGAAAACCTCCTAAACACCCTGCATCTATATCGGGGTCGATAAGATCTGGTTATTGAGACTGCCCTTGAACATAATCTAAACAATCTATACAATAATAATCAAAATAGGATACTCAATAATTGACAAGAAATAATAACCAACACCATATTCAAAATTATATTGCTTTATCTAAAATTAGTCAAAGAAAATCAATCAGAATAAATCATTTTTCTCATAGTTACCTATTCTAGCTAAATGTCAGAACGGGTCAGGACAAGTCTCTCGGTAAAGTCTCTCAAGACGAAGTCCTCTCAGCAACGATCCTCACCAACGCAGATTCGGAACGCGGCAAAAGGCAAATGGCAAGTGGCAAATGGCAAAAACCCTCTCTAGGCTAACAATTCTTATAGTAAGTCGAACAAAGGAAAATATAATTTGTATTGACTTCTTCCGTCAAACCTCTGAGCAAAGCGAGAAGGAAAGGATGTAGCATCGCTACATTTGAAAATCTCCGCTCAGGAAAAATCACAAAATAAACATAACGGAACAGGAACCAAAAAAATACATTTGTATCTTGTAATTTCCACGTCTCCTCGGCAATGAGATCACAGTTCAGAGTCTTTCTTTAAAGCTCCTTTGTTTCCCAAAGCTGCCAAGGACGCTTCATTTCATTTGGAGATCGCCCAAAACTGCTGCTGTCCTCACGGAAAATTTCAACCAGGCAAAGCAAGGACTGTGGTCAGCTGACTTCAGGACCATATTCAGCAAGGCTCTCTCTCGTCACAGATTTCTACTCGAGGCCAGGTTTTACATATCGGCCATCTTTGTTTAGGCCACAATAGGCCACAATAGACCATCTTAATTAAAAGAGACAAAAACAACGTTACCACAGCATAGTGATTGAACAGTGTTAACCCCACTAATACCCTTATGTGTATGCAATTATCTAGCTCTTGCAACATTGAAAAGCATTAATTCGAAAAGCGTTTCGTGCTTAAAAATAAACAGCACTCAGCAACGTTTAAACATGAAAACATGCACATTATTGTTAAACAGCACACTTATGCATTCCCACGTGTAATTCTCTCTTGTTAAAACAAACAAGTTGATTAGTATAAACACTTACACAAGACAAATAATTAATAATTAATAATTAATAAATTAATATAACAAATAGACATGCCAGAGCTTCAAAAACCCAGTTGATTTTCAAACTGAAAACTCTGCTCTAGCAGTGGCACGTGCACTGCCTCTTTGTCAGGCCTGAGGGCAGCCATGTCAGGCTGCCGCAACTAACAACGCCCACCAGGGGGCGCTTGAAAGTCTGGTTTGCGAATGGTCATAGACCAGGGTGCCAAGGGTTAATTACTCCTGTGAACTCTGGCTGGGGCTACAAGGCCCTCTCATGTGCGGGCAGGCTTGCTCTTACCGGGGTTGCAGGGCCCTCTCTGGTGGCAGCAGGCTGTTCACTCGTGCAGAGCACTGTGGAGCTGAGCAGTCATGCGGCGTGAGTTCAGAAACTGCTGTCGTCGCCAGTGTAACGATGCCGCTGCGCGCGATGTGTGAGGCGCGCTGCGGCCGCTAATAAAACACGCTACACATGTGGTGGTGTCTATGGCGCGGTCCCGACTAACTATATGGGGCCATGCCTCTTTATTTTATAGATACGCCTGGTGTCATACGCCAGCGCTAGTGCGTGAGTTCTGGCTGCGGGTAGACTGGAACGCTACATCGCCGGTGAACATTACACATCCCACAGACTAGATACTGTTTGAAAACAATGTTAAAACCAGGCGCTATCGCACAGGTAACAGCGGTAGAGTGTGGCGAGGGAGGAGTGGGGCGGGGGGGGGCAAAAGGACAGATGACGCAATAGGGAAAGTAAAATAAAAAAATTAATAAAACCACTTACTTACCTTGCGCTCGCCGCATCGACAAGTGGGCGATGCGACAAACGCAAGGCAAGTGGTTTTGTTTATTTTGTAATTTTACTTTCTCTATCCCGTCATCTGTCCACTTCCCCTAACCCACACCGCCCTCATCCCACCCCACCGCTATTACCTGTGAAGGCCACGGCTGGTAAAAGCAGACACAAAAAGGTTGCTCAAGAAAAAAATATTTTCTGCAATTGAAATACCAGCGAAACAGCCATATAATGGGGTAAACGGTAGCAGTGAGGCCAAATATGAAATAAAGAATAATAATGCACCATGACTTAATAAACAGCTGGGCGCACTCTGTGCTGTTTCATATGTGTGCTAATATAACCGGACAAACTGCCTGACATAAACCAACAATTTCCAAATTTTTCCCTCACGTTTGATGTAGACTAAGATTGACAGTTGTAGGGCTTTGCTTTACCATGTCTTGTCTGCCTGTTGAGCAGCGGCGGCTCCACTGCAATGGCGGAGAAGCCTTGCCCCACTGACTCAGAGTCAGCAGCTGAAAAATAAATTGATATGTAACTATAGTTTTATCTTCCATTTACGGGTTCTAAGCCAGTGTGTTCAGGGAGGGTTGAGGCTGAGGCATGGGAGGGGGAGGAGGAGTGGTATGTGCATTTGTAAATGTGCATGTCATTTTTGCCAGCTGTCTTAGGCCTGCCAAACTGACATGCTCACTTAGGTTTCTCCAACTGGGCCATGTTGAACAGCAGAGTTGGAGAAACACCACAGACTCCCTATGCCTGAGGGAGCATTGATCCAGCCTGCTTAGGTGAATCCCCACGCTTCTCTCATGCTTGAGACCAGCTCGGGTATTGGATGGGGAGTCTGATGCAGTCCTAGGGGCTGCTGGGACCAGGAAGAGAGGCGCGTGAGGCGGCCGGCAGCATAAGGTAAGTCTTGCTTTTTACATTTTTATCATTACCCCAACATGCCACCCGCTCTCACCCCGGATCCTCCCAGCTGGCCCCTCTCCCCCTCCACCTGCCTCACCGGTCTTTGACTCCGTCGGCTGCCACAGCTGTTGAGTGCCAGGGCCTTCTTCCTCGTGCTAAGCCATCACTTTCCGGGGGGGGCTGTACTGCACCACTTAGCTCTTATGGGGGCAGGAGCACATGGAAAAAGAGCAGTCATTTTATTTTTGCTACTGGAGTTCAGAGTGAACATAACTGCTGGTGCCTGCTTTCAAGCTCTTCTAGTTTAGACATTGTTAATAACCTACTGCAGCACAATGTTTTTCCGCACACAGGATAAAAAAAGACAATGTGATTGTAATTTTTCAACTTAATATGCAATTCTCTTGGCCGGCTCGTAACAGAAAACTAATTACCAACAATGTTATAATCCAAAAACATTTCATGCATTATATATGCCGAGGGGCAACCATGGTGTCACAATAATTTCAATCCCTTTATGAGGAATCAACTGCTTCGTTTGAAGCTGCTGTATATTCATGTTCCTTTACAGTAGAGAGCCCCGAACACAGTGAACAACCAAAGCCAGTCCTGGACTCACTTGACACTTTGTGCAGAAGTGCTGGGCCTCCATACTCAGGCCCAGGCAGCTGACCTGTCTTGAGACGGTCAGGGCTGGAAGACAGGAGAGTCAGTCCTGTAGAAAGCAGTGAAGTGCTGTCTGACCAGAGCAGTCAGCTGACAAGAGTGCACTTGCATCTGCCCGCACCGGCCAGAACAAACAGAGACCCGGATGGCTGGTGAAACCGTGAATTCCAGGGGCTGGTGCAACGGCAGCAGCAGCTGGGCCCAGAGAGAGCAGCCATTATTTGAGGTGGCAGCCATGCCCATTCTGACCAACCTGGGCCATGCGCAACCCCATTTGTTGGGTCAGGGGCAGCAGCAGGGTAAGAAAATAGGGTGAATCCACACTGAAGCTGCTGCCTGGACAATCAATGAAGGCATGCACCGTATACCGGAAAACAACAGAAAGCATAGCCAAATATTATGTCAGGCTCGCAGCCTCCGATTATGCTTCACTGTTTTTACTGCATGTATTAACAGCAACCAATAACCAACAAGAAAAGTAAAAACATTTCCCATGACCGACATCATTACATCACATATCGGATGCTCCAGGCCCCAGGAAGCCAGTCCTTTCAGTATAGACTCCACCATCTTGTTTTCTCCTTCTTTGCTGCTGCACAGCCTGTTAAGTACACCTTGTTTTTACTTATACTTATGGTGATGTCACAACAATATAATTCTGTAGTCAGGAGCCTTGTGAATCAGTGGTAAATACCTCCAGCTGCGCCAGCTTTTTTTTTTTTTTTTTGGTGGAGTTTTACATAGCGCAAACTAGACCTGAAGGCATCAGAGCGCTTTATATGAGCACCAGTTACTTTACAGACGGACACATTCATTTTTAGGTCGAGCCTAGAGCAGCGCATGCGCTGCTTGCTTGACTTTTAGTAAGGGGGTTTTCAAAGTGCTACCACTGGCCTCAAGCTTCCGCGCACGTGCACGCGCGCAGCCGCCATGTGGGTTTCTGTCAAGGCTCATTAAGCCTTGCATGCCTCTCTCCGCCTTGCAATTGCCTCCCCCTCCCTCACCACAGAGTGCGTCTTGAAAGACAACACTGTATCCATTTCATACACTTTCAATTTGAGCAGACAGGTAACAGGTTATAGCAGATGGCACGATGTTGAATAGCGTCCAGCATTTGTGCATCAAAAAAATCATGGGGTCTTGCTTTGAGTTGTATTGTAGCAGCAGAATATGGAGATGTTCCCAGCGCTGCCGGTAATGTGCGTTTCCTTTTATTCTTTAACTGTCTTCTGTTATTCATAGATGCTGTGGAAGGGGATTCTTCTTTAGCCTTTGGTTGACTTAAAACCTTTGAGGAATTCTGTTGACTGAAGTGAGTTGGTACATGTCATGCTAATCCCCCCTGAGAGGCAAAACTTGCATTGCAACCTCCAAGCACACACTTGAATGACTTATCCCCGCTATGGGTCAGCATATGCCTCTGTAACCAGCTTTGACTCGTTGAAGGTGTGTTGTATACTTTGCACCCTTTCCACAAACAAACAAAAACCCCTCCTCGATGTCCATCCACATGTATTGAACGAATGAGATCTGCAAGATCAGGGCTGGAGTTGTAGCAGATCTGGCACAGGTCCCAGCCGCAGTTGTATGATATGTTTTTTGATGCCGAAGTTATGCTTCCTTGGCCATTCATCATTCATCATTGCTGGAGTTGAACGGCCACTGTAAATGGTACTCGCGTGCGTGTGCCTCGCTCTGCCTCTGTTTTTCTCGCGCTTCAACTCCCTCTCCCTCCCTCACAACAGAGCGCGTCTTTTAACTTTCAGCCCGACCAGAGGTAGTGTGGTAATCTGCCTGGTTTCCCTCCCGGTATGATGGGGTTAAATCTGCCTGAACCTACTTTTTTGATGCGCAGTTTGCGTAAGACAGTACCTGCCAAACACCTACAGGCAGAAAAACCAACAGATTGCCATAATTAATTTGCACCCAAATCGATGTTTTCCGCGCCATTGGAACGAGCACTGTGGGCCACCTTTCCATGTCAGTTTCAGTTATGCCCACAAAAGTTAACAAGGCACTAGCTTCCAAATTTGTACACTGGACCAACAGAGAATGTTACTTTGTGGAATCGACTACGGTAAACCACAGACCTTCTCCTGGGAAATTTGCAGCCACCCTTGCGCTCCCGCTCCGCCTCTGGCACATTATCCGCTCTGCTTCCCTAATCTCCCTAAACACATGGCCCGAGGAATGCAGGAGCCCCGCAGCCCATCTGCGGCACTGAAAAGGCCTTGAGTACGTCCCCCCCCCCCCCTCTGCGAACTTAGGGCCAGATGTAGGTGGCTAAATACCGGTCAGTAACGCAGAAATTTGCAGAATTTCTGCGTTACTGACCGGTATTAGCCATGTACAATGTAGGTAACACCAAACGCCATCGCAAATAAGGAATCGGTAAAAATAAGGGAAACCAGTTACCGAATCCTTAATTTGCGATTAGCAGACACCAAAACCCCAAATACCGAATCGCTAAATAAGAAATCCTTAAAAACTCGCAAATCGATGTACCAAAATTCGGTAATACCGATTTTTCCATTTATTGGTATTTAGGTGTCGCTAATTACCACTGACTAAAAGCAGGTGGTAATCAGGTGCACTGCATTTAAATAGCCCCAAAATTCAACAGTGTGAACACAATGACGGCCATCTATGTCATTGCAAGGCGGCTTCGTATGCAAGCAGCAGGACTGAGGATCTGCAGACGGGAGGAATGAGTGTACAGACTGCGCGTTACACTGTTCTTAATGACTGAGGCTGAAATCCATGAGAGGTTCAGGCTAGACCCCCAAACCATCCTAGACCTGATACGGGACCTGCACCCACTCCTGGAGCATCAGACACCAAGGGCGCACGCTATACCAACACATGTTCAGGTGCTTTGTAGCCTGCACCTACTTGCATCAGGTAGTTACCAGGGGGTGATATCTGTGGCAGGTGGTGTGTCACAGAGTTGCCTGTCCCGTTTTTTCAACACTTTCCTGGATGCCATGATGCAAAGAATGCATCACTACATACACTTCCCCAGCACACAGGCGGAACTGCAGAAAACCAAGATGGATTTTTATCAAAAGGCACAGTTCCCACATGTAATAGGGTGCATTGATGGGACACACATACCAATCTGCCCACCTGCAGCTACAGAGTACATATATCAGAACCGCAGATAAACACATTCTATTAACGTGCAGGTAATATGCGATGTGGACCACATCATTTTTTTTTTTTTAAACAAACTTTATTAGGTCACAGAACAAAATGCAGTCAATCCCCGTCCCCCATAGTCCTCCCCCCAGCCAAATCAGGACATCTTGCAATAATCACCCCAGCACATAAGCTACATCTGTACAGCATTCACCCCAATAATGTCCGTGCTACTAGGTAGTGCATCCACAGGAGTAATCCACCATGAGTGTGCGAGACAGCCAAAATACCCCCCACCCCATCTCCCAACATCCCCCCCAACGAGCCCCTCCTCCCTACCCACCCACCCAAGCATGTCGCCCGTACCTATCAGAAGTACATGTACATCAAAACCTCAGTCACCACCCGTCGAGTCCGCCTCCCGGCAATCCCAACAGACAGTACCGCAAGAGCAGAGGGGGAAGCCCTGTATAGTGCACTCAAGGAACCGGGGTCCCGTCATCCCCAACCGGATCACCCCCATCCCCCATAACCGAACATTTGAACAAGTCCAGGAGAGCCATCCATGCCCGGGCCCATTCGTGCGATCTTTCATTGTCACTGCATCGAGCCAAGCACAATCTATAAGTCCCCTCACTTCCCGCCCATTTCTCCATTTCCCTAGCCCACCGTAAGAAATTAGGGCCCTGCCGCGCCTTCCAATGAGAAGTAATCTCCCGCTTGGCCAGGACCAGCCCTAGATCAATAAACCTACTGGTGATCTTAGTCTTTGCTGTATGCGGAAAGCCATGTAGCAAGCAGACCCCCGGGCCTACCTCCAAGTCCCTCTCTGTCACCGTCAGGAGTAGCGTCGCCACTTCCTCCCAAAACCCTGTCACCTGCGGACAGTCCCAGAGCATGTGTAGAAAAGTCGCTCCACTATAACCACATCGGGGGCAAGCATCTGGCCCACCAAAGTACTCAGCTATCTTGTGAGGGGTAAGGTATGCCCTATGAAAGATATAAAACTGTATAAGCTGGAAGCGTGCATTTCGTGTACACTTCCAAGGACGCTCCATGATTTCCTCCCAGTTTTTGTCCGTAAGAGGCGCTCCCAGATCCGCCTCCCACTTGACGCGCAGGGTAGCCAGGGGTCGCCGCATATCACCAGTAATCCGCCTATAAAGGCAAGTCACCGCCTTATAGACACCCGCTCCCATCACTACATACTGACAGGCAAGAGATGTGTCCGGCTCCATCATCCCCTTCCGCCAGTGCTTTCTGACGGCCGCAGTCAAGGCTGCATGGAATAGGAAGTCCCCCCGCGGGAGATCATGCCGCTCCCTAAAGTCGTCAAAAGGTAGCAGGTTACCATCCTCATACAAGTCTCCCAATGTCATAACTCCCGCCTCCTCCCAGGCCAATAACCGGTTCCAGTCTCCCCCGTGGGGTAGCGCCTCACACATTCGCAACGGGATCTCGGGTGCATAGGGAATAATCACACGCGCCCTCCTGGCCAACCGCGCCCAGCATTGTCGAACCACCCTCAAGTCCGGAGGAAGTGAGGCATTCCTCATCGGCACCCGGAGCAGCACGCACGATAATTGGGACCAGCTCGGATCCGCCCCTCCCTGTTCTTCCGGACGCCTGATGTGCCCCGCCACCCACTTCATGAACCACTGGAGCTGCACAGCATGGTAATAGGACTCCAGGTCCGGCAACGCAAGGCCTCCCTCACTCCTAGGACGCTGTAGAGTAAGCAGCGCTACCCTCCGTCTCCCCGCACCCCAGATGAACCCCGTAATCAACGAGGTCAGCTGAGCAAATAGCTTTCCCGGAATCCAGATTGGAAGAGTCCCAAAGTAATAAAGAAATCTGGGCAAAATCACCATTTTCACTAAGGCGACCCTGCCGGCCACCGACAATGGGAGAGTGCCCCAAAACTCAAAGCAGGTTTTCGCCCCTCTTATCGCTCGCCCCACGTTACCCTCTAACAAATCAGCGGGATCATGATAGATCCTGGTTCCCAAGTAAGGCAAACACCGGGATTCCCATGGGACATCCCCCTGGCGTAGCAACCCCTCCGGGCCCGTGGGAAATAGGCAAGACTTGGTCCAATTCACCCGGAGTCCCGCCACCCTCCCCAGCGTCTCCAGCAAACCCCGCGCCCCCTGTAAGGCCTCATGTGGACCACATCATCACTGACATTATAGCCAAATTTACAGGGAGTACCCATGACTCCTACATATTCAGGAACAGTGGGATCTACACACGTCTGGCTGGGGGCGAATTTGGAGAAGGATATCTGCTAGGTAAATCAATGTGACACACCCTAATGTATACCTTGGATGAATGTGTTGGTGACTGTTATTAATGGCACTTCCTTTCTCACTCAGGTGATAGCGTATATGCCGTGCGGGCATTTATCCTGACTCCATATCTCAACCCATCTACCCCAAGTGAGAGAAGATACAATGTGGCACATAGATCTACGCGCAATGTTGTGGAGCGCACATTTGGACTTTTAAAAAGCAGGTTCCGCTGCCTCCACAAAAGTGGAGGTACACATCAGTACTGCCCCATCATCTGCTGTAAAATAATAGCAACATGTGCCATGCTGCATAACCTTGCCACAAAGAAAAGAACAGCAGTGGAACTGACTCCGAGGACGAGGGTGAGGATTGTCCACAGCCAGAGCACAGCGCAGCAGTGTGGCAGCAGCACCAGATGGGAGACACAGACGAGCTGAGATCTCACACAACTATTTCTGAGTCAGTAAGGAGACACAGCCAGTTACTGTAATTGAGTGACGGTGTTTTATTAACCTTAACTCAGGCAATAGCATAGCACACCGCCACAAAATGAAGGCCTCAACATGCCAGGCCAATATGCAATGGACATTCCAAAGGCGAAATGGGTTACATCACCCATTTCGCAATACCAGGTGATGGCTGGCATTATTTCCTGCGCCCATGTGCAGCACTGCTGCGTTCCCTGGGCACACTGTCCTCACTGGCGGTCTGTCCTGTGGTAGCGTTGTGCCGTTCGCTGCGCCTCCTGGACTCGGTTATCGGGGGCATGATGCTACTGCGGCTAGTTGCCTCTTCACTATCCCCACCATCACCTGCACCTGTAGTGGCTATTTGGTTTGTTTGTAGCACTTCCAGTGCACTGGTCACTTGCCACTTCACGACTGCAGTGGGTCATCTCCTCCTGCATGGCCACCGAGCGCCTGCAGAGCACAGAGGTGGCAGTGGAGAGGCGGTTCACCGCCTTAGTGTAGTTGTCTAATTTCTGCCGGATCCTGCGCCTCGCCAAACGATCCTCATCCATTTTGCTGCACAGCAGCCTCATTGCCTCTGACATGTCCCTCATGCCCTCAGCCACAGTATTGTTCATGCTGTTAAAGCCCTCCTTGATTTCCAGCATGTGTCTATTCATGTGGACCATCTGCTGTTGCACTGATCTGATTGCTTTACCTTGCAGGCGCTGCACCTTGAGCATATTCCCCTCAAGACCGGTGAATACACTTGGATCCTCGCCCTGTGAACAAGGACTGGCTGCCCTTGCTCTGCGGCATCTGACACCTGTGTGGGCGCGCTCGATGGGGGACTGTGTGTCTGCACTGTTGTCACCCTCTGCCAGCGTGGAATGTTGGCCTCCCATGCTGTCCTCCTCGGACACCTCCATCTGCTGGAGCTAGCCACTGTATGCCTCCTGGCTCTCGGTGGTGGTGGCAGTGATGGTGGCGGTGGTGATGGTGGTGGTGGTGATGGTGGTGGTGGTAGTGGTGGTGGTGGTGTGGTGTGCTCTGCAGGCGACAAGACCTCCTCCTCCTGTGTTTTCTCTCTCCTGGGTGCCTTTCCTGTGCCCCCTTCTGCAGCCCTGCGCGATGGCTCGCCTGTGGAGACAGAATGTACATTTGCTCACTTGTCTGGCAGCATTTGCGTAATAATAAATTTCATGACTGCCAATCAAACTGACTGTCCTCTGCTTGCTAATTGCTGATGTGTGTCACATGCCTTTGGGTTGACTGACTGTTATGATATGTGTTACTTATGACTACATCTCCCATAATGCATTGCTGGTTTTTAGTAAAACATGTACTGGAGTGGGAATCATACTGCCTCATTGGGGATTGGGGTTAGGGAGTGCGGGGCATAGAATGCTGTGCATGCATCTTACCTTGCCTGTTGCCAGCTGCCACTGAGCTGTCTGCATCCCCAATCCCACTCACACTCTCCGTCTGGAGGGTGGACTCCACCAGGAGATCCAGGGTAGTTGTTGCAGGTGCTGTGGATCTCCCTCCACCTGTCTGCTTGGCTTGCTTCATTCTCTCTGCCAACCTCTCCTTTGCACGCTTCCTGAGATCATACCAGCGTTTTTTAAGTTCTTCAATGGAGCGCTGGGTTTCACCAATGGCATTAATCCTTTCCTGGATAACCGGCCATATCTGCCTCTTCTGTGATTCAGGGACGTGCAGGGAATTTTTTCCAAACAGTTTATCATGGTCCTTTGTAACCTCCTGAATCAGGACCTCCAGCTCCCTCTCACTGAATATGTGTTTCATTTTGCGCTCTCCTGCCTCCTTTTCCTTCTCCTGGTTGTCCATTTCTGGAATGGGATGTCAGGAAAAACTTGGAAAAGTTGCTCCTGGGTTGTGTTGTTTGCTGTGCTCCCTGCCTCTCCAACAGCTTCAGGATCAGTGCAGCTGCATGGGTGTGGCCCCTTCCTGGTTGTGAGGTCATGAGGAAGCACAGGATTGGCTGATTCAACAATTTGCGATTTTTCAAAATACCGGATTCGCTAATTACCGTTTCGGTATTAAGGAATTGGTAATTTGTTTTACCAATTTTTACCGAATCGCTAATTTTTACCGATTTTTTTATCTACATTTGAAATACCGAGTTCTTAATTACGAATCGCTATTAAGGACTCGGTATTTCGGTTTTACCTACATCTGGCCCTTAGTCTCCCTCATCCCAGCACAAACTCAGTCTCCCTCGCCCCTTTATCCCAGCGGGTCGCCCCCATTAGACAAGCATTGCCAGAGCCAATAGGTCTCGCCTTTGGGAGCTTGTAAGTAAAAAAAAAAAAATGAAGTGTAAGACTTCACGTTTACATTTACTGCATCCTAAATATGAAGTAAATGTAAACGTGAAGTGTTATACTTACTTACAAGATAAATACATTTTTGGCCATGCTGAACTGTGATGCATACTGAGAAACACTCTCGTAAAATTCCCTCTGGCTTCCAAATTCACAAAGGTGACGCAAATAAATCCTTCCTTAGTTCAGAGGGTGTGAGTGAAAAATAGAGAATAGTGAAAAAAAGTAAAAAGGTTCAATAAGTGAATGTTCGGACTGGTGTCTAACCCTGTTGATGTTTAATGTGTACTTTGAGCAATACATCATGAAAAATGAATGTGCACGATGTGGATATATTCACTTACTGATCCTTCCCAATTGTTTTCACTAGTCTCTATTTTTCTCTCACACAAGCTGCGCTGGTGAAGAATTTCTTTGCATTGCTTGTTACTATATGTGTGGATTACATTGCATACAGCACGATTTTTCTGTATGTCAACATGGCTACTATTCGTGCACTCAATGTGCTGAGGAGCACAATAGTAGTTTCAGGCTCGAAAACAGACCAGTTTATTACTAAAGTGAGCCTCTCTGGTTTTTGCATGCTCTATTATCACATATATTTTGCTGCTTGCATTAACAAGCCAGAAGATTTTCCATTCCCTGCTGCTTTTCACATTTCGCAGTAGATGGGGATCGACTCAGCAAGTGTACATGGCATTTCATGTTTCTGTATCAGAGGAACATACAAAACTAGCAGCTTGCGTGTGCTTTCTGAAGTGAGTAACTATTTACTATCCTGTCTACCAAAGAGAGCAGGCAAGTCCCTCCTCGCTCTATTGACCACCGCATATGAAAAAGGCATAAAAAGTACTTGTGACTGGGATGAAGCAAGGCAGGGGGTCTGGTACTAAAGGGCCACTCCGAGGAAGGCCTCTAACCTCAGGTCACAAGACTTAAAGATGCGGGGCTTTACATGACTATACATGAGATATTATGAATTATTTAAGATGTGAATAGAATACAGGAATGGTTTAGTTTAGTTGGTTACGAATGCGTTATGAAATATTATAGGGGTGTATGTAGCAATCACCCTCATATACATTTTGATTGCTGAATTATTAATAATTATGGCAACAATGCTTACCCACATTATTTGTAGGAAGAGACCACCAAATAAACATTCGTTTATTGCAAAATGCCAATTCCTGTGTATGGGTCTGTATGTACTGAGTTCGTGATTCAGGTTCCATTTTCTCCTGCCGATGAGAGATGTTCTGACCGGTTTGTCTGATGCCCCTTCCTACAAGAGAATAACTCTGTGGTAAAGGTGAGAGACACCTGCCAGGTTCCCATTTATCGGGAAAGGTCATAGTTCACTTTTGGGGCTTACTATGTCTACCGGGTGTGACCACAATAATTTCAGGGAATACACCAAGATGGCAAATAGGGGCCGGCATCGACCACATCAGCTGGCAATGGCCAATGCTCTTTTTGGCCTGTAGCCCGGAAGGAAGAACATGCGTCAACTGGATGGAGGAGTTTCTCCCCGCTTAACCAACAGATACACCACCCTCCCCGAAAGGAAGCAAAAGGGTGTCTGGAAAGACATCTTCAGGGGATCTCACTACCATAACCTTCTTGTCCAACTCGAAGCAATCAGATTTCGTTTTGGTCAATGTTATGTGACATTACATCTTTTATTTCCCTGATCAACCAAGGGATGATGCGCGTCGGAGAAAACACATAATTTACTTTCTTTTTTTTTGTTTTTTATTTTGCAGTTTGAATACATCAATACAAAAAGAATAAAAGATTAAAAAAACATGCATAGTCAGCGCAAATACGGTTATTTAAGATCAGAAGCCTGGGCCATAAGTCCTTGTCGAGCCAGTACACAAAATAATACATACAAATCAATGCCGATTTACAATATATAACACTAGCATGACAGACTACTGTCCTTCTCCCTCCAATTTGAAATCGGGGCCCACAAGCTATTTCCAAATTCCCGCATTTTTTTACCCTTCTGCTCGTCCAGACATCTCTCAATATTATGTATACTCAACAGCCTAGAAAGCCACATTTGAAACGAGGGAGCCATAGTATCCTTCCAACCTGATGAGATTAAAATCCGAAGCACAGCCACAGAAATAAAGACCAAAGCTTCTTCAGACTTTACCAGTTTTAACTTATGATCACAGCCCAATAGCATCAGGGTAGGGGATAGGTCGATCTTATGGCCTAGCAGCCCCTCCCAGAACTTTCCCAATTCCCTCTGGATTGAAATCAATGAGCTGCAATAAAAAAACATATGCAAAAGATCGGCTTGCCCTGCGTTACACCTAGGGCATCTATCATCTGCCCTGAACCCCCAGGCGAATAATTTATCGGGAGAATGATAAAGATTAAATATAGTTTTATAATGCTGGGCCCTCAAGTTTGTTGATCTAAAAAAAAAATTATTTAAGGTGAGGGCCAAGTCGAGATCAACATCAGGGTCTCCCAATTTGACAGCCAGAGAGGACTCAGTTTTTTCCATATCATCCTGAAGTCCTGCCATGAGAAGCTTATAGACCAGTCTGATCTTCTTACACCCCTTTATTAACAATTCAATCAAGGGTGCACCGTCCGAGAATGAAGGCTTTGGTCTCAATACCTTTAATGACCATGCTACTTGACCATACAAAAACCATTGATTGACAGGGATATCGAACCTCTGTTGGAGGGCGTCAAACCCCAGCGGTTCAAGGCCTCCCCAGATATCCCCAAGAGTCTTGATGCCAAGATCCCTCCAAACCTGCAAGTTCCTATCAGCACCCACATAAGGGAGCAGGCTGGAATTACACAGATGGAGATATCGGTTTACCTTTGGAATTTTACATAGCCTTGACGTGGACATCCAAACCCCCCATGCCCCTTCCAAGATCTTCAGGCGGGGCCTCTTATAGTACCTACGATCGACTTCGCGCAACAGCAGTCCAATGGCCTTTCTCCCTATTAATAACTCAAAGATAGATGGTAAGACCTGGGCGACTGGATTAGTGACACCACTATTTACCTTCCACTGGAACAGGGTACCCATTTGGGACAGAAGACAGGACCAATGATATAATCTTAGGTTTGGTAGGGCCAGCCCTCCCCTTTCCCTAGGGAGTGACAAAAGATGTGTAGAGCGCCTGACCTTGCCATACCGCCAGATGAATCTTATAAAAATAGAGTCCAGATTTTTAATCAATTTTTCCTCTAATAAGAGGGGTATGGCTCGAAACAAATATAAAATCTTTGGAAACATTGTCATTTTTAGAACATTTACCCACCCAATCAAAGAAAGGTGTAACACGTCTATTCTCTTTAGCTCTGCTTCGTTGGATTTCATGAGTGGGGGATAATTCTCCGCTACTATTTTCTCCACTAGGGCATTGATCTTAATCCCTAAATAGATCGCCGAATCCACATATCTCATATCGCTTTTGACTATACTTCTAGTGCAGATTATTTGCATTTTGGACTCGTTTAAGAGATAACCGGAACGACTACCGAAATCCTCTGCTATTTCGACCAAGGCCGTAAGCGCCTGCTGAGGGTTGGTTGTAATGATTGCCAGGTCGTCAGCATAGGCCAAGATTTTACTGATATGACCATTACAAACCACCGGACTTATCCTGGGAGACCCTAGTATCTTCTGTATAAGTGGGTCGATATACAGAGCGAAAAGGATCGGGGAGCAGGGACACCCTTGTTGTGTGCCTCTCTTTATGGCTATCTTCTCCGAGCTCTCACCCATGACCACCACCCTTGCTACAGGATCTACATACATAGCTTTAAGAGCTCTGATGGCTTTCTCCCCAAATCCTCTCCCCGCCAGCACTCCCCATAAAACATACCAGACCACCCGGTCAAAGGCCTTTTCTGCGTCGAGCAGGATCATGGCCATCTCCCCTCCCCCGGCAACCTGGGCATCAAACAGCGCTATTGCTCTTCTAATATGATCCGTAGTACTGCGCCCCGGTATGAACCCATGTTGCCAGGGGGAGACGAGACCGGCAATGATCCTGCCCATCCTTTTCGCCCAGATCTTCGAATAAATCTTAGTATCCGCGTTAATTAGCGAAATTGGGCGGTAAGAGCCCAATTTCTCCCGGGGTTTACTCTTCTTATGGAAGACTACAATGTTAGTTTCCCGCCAAGAATCTGGGACCACTCCTGTACACAATATGCCGTTAAATAGATCCATTAATAAAGGAATGATCTCTGATTCAATACATTTGTAGACCTCCAAGGGGATCCCATCCGGGCCTGCGGCCTTGCCCGAGGAAAGCTCTCGCAAAGCCTCCATTATCTCACTCCCACTAATATCCCTCTCCAGTTCATCCTTCTCGAGGGCGTTAAGTCGAGGACCATTATCCACCACCTCCTCCCCCTGATAATCATTCCGGGTTTCCTCATCATACAGGCGTTGGTAGAAGTTCTTAAAAGCCTGTATTATCTCGTTAGCCTGCGTAAATTCCTCCCCATTTTCTTTGATCAAGGAAATTATATTCCTTGCTTTCCCCTGTCTTATTTGCAAAGCTATCACTCTACGTGCCTGTTCTCCCGTTTCATAGCGATTGGCCCTTGATATTTGATAATCGCCCATAGCCTTCTGGGTAATCGACTTCTGTAATTCTGCTCTAATTTTCAGCATCTCTCTCTGACTCTCACTGCTATCCCCTCCATTAATTATATCCTTCATATGCTGTTCTTCAGCAACCAACAAATTCCCCATTAACCTTTCTACCTCCCTCCTGTCCTCCTTTCTTATCCTGGCCCCAAAGCTTATAGATTCGCCCCTTAGAGCGGCTTTAAATGCCTCCCATATGCCGTTTCTGGAAGTACTATACCTATTAGCCGCAAAAAATTCAGCTACCCATTTCAAAATATGTTCCGTAAATCTTCTATCTGTCAATAATCGTCTTTCGAATGTCCATCTAGTCCTGACCCTATCGAATCCAGATATTTCGTAAGACAGTATCAAAGGGTTATGATCCGACAATAATTTCGGGAATTTAATTATTCCAACTCTATTTATTTCAGTTGAGGATATAAAAAAATAATCCAGCTTTGTAAACTTCTGGTAGGGGTTAGAATAATATGTATAGCCGGGCTTTGATGGTTCTTTTACCCCCCACACATCCTTTAGCCCATGGGAATTAATAAGGGCTTTTACTGGCCTATGGACTCTTGGTTTCCGACCCTGATACAGAGCGGTATCGCCCCAATCTGCAGATATATTTAGATCACCACAGAATATTATGGGAGTAGGCCAGCAAGCGAGCTCTAGTTCTAGGGAGTCGAAGATCGCAGGATCGTCTTCATTTGACCCATACACTACACAGAGTGTCGGACCCCTTTCCAATTCCGCTAAAACCCATCTACCGTGACTGTCCAACTTTGTCCTCTTGACCCCTCCCAAGAATGTTTTTATTAAGATCGCGACCCCCCTATTTGTTGACGATTGGGTCGAGCAAGCCGCCAACTCAAAACCACTAAGGGCCATGAGGTTCCTTTTAGACCAAGGAAGGTGGGTCTCCTGAAGACATAAAATATCAATCCTATTATTTTTAACAAAATGAGCCAATCTTAGACGTTTCCGCCAATCGTTTAACCCACCTATATTAACAGAGCATACCCTAATGCTTGCCATCTTGACAGACTATTTGAACATCATAATGCACCTGTTGTTTAGACTGCTTCGGAATCTCTAAGGCCATAAGCTGACTAAAAAAATAAACAAAATAATACATACTGCAATTTTTCCCCCTGTTTTTCCCCCACTTAACCCCCAAACCCCTACCACCCCTCCTACTACCCCTGCCGCCCTCCCCGCCACTGCGAACCCCACCCGGCTCGCCGGCCCTCACCCACACCCTCCTTAGTGAAGCGCTCAGATCTAATCTGTGCATATAATGGAGCTGCAGCAAACGCAATGAGGACAAGCGCCATAGTACCAAAATATATGATCCTCTTTTAAAGCCCCTTAGCCCATTTTTAGATATTACTTGAATCAATAAAAAAAAGAAAAAACTACTAGAACCCCCCCCGCCCCCATCTCCCAACTCATGTCTGACCATTCCCAAGAAGAGTCAGACTATTTGCCCAGAGAGTCCAAATACTCCTTCGCTTTGATTTCGGATGTTAAAAATAAAGTCCTCCCTTCATTGATGATTTTTCGCTGGGCCGGGTTTATAAGATAAGCTTGCATCCTCTTCTCCTGAAATGACTTAATCATTTCCCTCAGTCGCCATCTTCGCTCTACCGTCGAATGACAAAAGTCTGGGCGAACGAAGAAAGAAAACCCATCGCCCTCCTCCTAGCATCTGGTCTGGCCTTTTCTGCGATGGACTGTCTCAGTATGAAGTTGCCCAAGAATATCAATACTGCTCTGGGTTTATCCCCTTCTTTAGCATTGCTACGGATCTTAAAGGTGATACGGTGGACTCGTTGTACTTCGGCGGACCAATTCCAGCTAGAGAGTTCTGGGAATGCTTGTTCAAAAAGCTTGATAATAAATGCCCTTATGTCGGAACCTTCGACCCCCTCCGGGATCCCCAAAACCCTCCGGTTATTCCGACGGAGCCTGTTCTCCATCTCCTCCATTTTCCACTGTAGGTCCACAACCTGGGAGCATTGGGCACTGACTTTACTACTGGCTACAGCAACCTCTGCCTCCGTGGAAACCACCCTCTCTTCCAGATTAGATACTCTGTCCTCCGTATTCGTGCAAGCTTTAGAGAGCTTCCTGACCACTCCCTGCATCTTCCTCATTGCGGCCTGCGCCTTACGATTATCCTGGCGAGTCTCTGCTCTGTGAGCCAATATCTCCTGATGTATAGTCTCCAAAAGTGAGTGATGGGTAACATCCGCGGAGTCTCCCTGCGGGGCCAAGTCGGGAGAGTGATCCCCACATATTTCTTTGTGAGAGTGGCCTAATTTTAAAGACTGACTCTTTGCTCCCAGGGGCCACACTGTGGTTGCAGGGAGGTCATGCTCAGGGTCAGATCCAGAGCCCAAATAGGAGCTGCGTTCATCCTCCTCAGACCACTCCGCACCATCAGAGACAGAAAAGAAATATTCACTCGGCACTTTCTCCCTCTCGATGATAATTCCTCCTGGCAACAGATCATCATTCTGAGGGTCAACATTTAATGATGTTCCTGGTTTTAGCTGGACTCCAGTACCACCACCCCTGCTAATCTCCCTCAAAGTCCCACCAACTCCCTTGCACATCTCCAAAGGGGCCGGGGTCGGGGCGATCTCCGCTGGGAGCGTCTCCTCTGAAACGACTTCCACCTCAGCAAGAGCGCAGGCCAAACTTGTGGTAGTAACTGAGGGTATATCAGATAAAAAAGTCGAGTCAGTACATTCCTCGGAGCTCAAGGGGGGATTACCGGCGAGGCTTTCCACCATCGTATTTACAGTGCCCTCTGCTTCCTTAGACCCCTTCTCCTTCTCCTTACCGACTTTAGAGAAGATGTTCGCTATTGATGCAGCCACTTGTAGGGTCCTGCCTGCTACCTGCTGCCCTTTTTTCCTTTGTTCCAGGGCTCCTCGCACAACCTCGTTTTCCTCTGTCACGACTACCTCCATCTGCTGTTTTTTTTAATGGAATAACCGTTTAGAACCCGCAGCTGCTTTAGGGGCCATAATTTCCTTCTGAATCCTCGACCTGGGCGAGCTCCAGCCGAGACAACCACCGCCAGTAGACCTCGGCCGTGTCCTGTACGCCGCTTCCCCTTGCCGCCTCTGAGCCTGACTCCGCCCTTTCTCGCTCCCGCGGAGCTCGCGGAATCCGCGAACAGAGGGGAGAGCCGCAATCGCGGCCAACACCCAGCGGACAGACTGCCTCGAGAGCCCGCAGCAGATTAGTACCATTGGCATTACCGTTCCATTGCTCAGCGCTTGCCGGATCTTGACTATGCGCTTAACGCTAACGCTCCATGGGGCTTAGTTCCTTGCCCTCACTGCCTTGCTGAATCGGCCACAGCTACGCGCCCGCCATCTTGCTTCCGTCGCCTCTGAGAACCCATAATTTACTTTCTAGTCATGGCTCAGCACAGAAGCTCCATTTAGAAAGATCTCCAGAGGGATAATCTCTTGAACAAAACAGATGGCATTTTGTTTTCTCTCCAGTGACAGCACTGGGATCCCTCATCACACAAACAGCAGGTTCACTACTCCTTTCCAGTCCTTCCACTTATGTGATGCAATATTCATCTAGTTCATAACAATAATAATGACTTAGTCTTTATATACACACACACACACACACACACACACACACACACACATATATATAAATATGTATATATATATATATATATATATATATATATATATATATATATATATATGAAGCTTCATACGGATATTACTATAATCTGATTTAACAGTGATAAAGTTACCACTGTAACCTTGAGATCCCTACAGATGTCAGTGGTAAGTGTTAATTCTCTAAATCGTCCTCTGAGGTTAATTCGGTGTTTTGCCAACCTCTGCACAATTGCTTGCACACACCAATAAATTGTGAACGATGGCCCAAACCACATGCTGGCTACTTTTCTTCGAGGGTGGAAAGATCTCCTAGTATTTATTACCCATCAAAACTTGCACCACACAATTGCGCAGGGAGTAAACCAGGACCAAACGAATATGTCTCAGCTCTAAGAGGAGACGCGACACAGAGTCTCTTGAGCTCTACAAAGTCTGCTCTCAGACTAGCAACCATTTCAACCATCACTGTGTTAAGCATTGTCCGTAAATGTCTTGCAAAAGAACGAGTTTCTGTACATGCCACTGTGGACAAGCTCCGGAGACTCAAACAGCACTGTCGAGGCTGTGGGCACAGAGGGTCCGGGGTTAGCGGGTGCATTGGCATAGCCAATAGGTCTTGCTTTTGGGACCTTATAAGTGTTTAGCTATGCAACAGTTGATGTTGTTGCACCAAGGATATTGTGCTGCATAACTAAATATATAAGGTCCCAAAAGCGAGACCTATTGGCTATGCCAATGCTTGTTTTGTTAGGCACGAGGAGATTAATTGATTTGCCCAGAATCACAGAATATTGAGCGTCCCTGCCGAGACTCAACACCCTTTTGTGTTTCCAGCAGTTGCCCGACGTTGGCAGGTTTCTGTATTAGGGTTGGAACAAAGGTTGGGCCACGCCAGTCTCGAGCGACGGGCGCAGTCCTGTTTTGCTGTCATGGAGTCGAGCGTTTTCAGCGCATGCTCTGCAACCCTGCGCTTCTTCTGCGAAGAGCAAGCATGCAAGTATCGTGGCAATACCTCCCTTGAAACCACGATGCTTTCCTTGACTCCCCTCTGCTTCCCAGTGATGCCCTGATCAGCAGACACTGATGACGGTAGTAAAATTAAAAGGCTCTGCCTAGACTGTTTCTCATCAGGCTGCTTCCTCCATATTCATTTGTGTTCATAACTGCCTAATTGGGGGTCTAACACGCCCCACGCCTCTAAAACTCCTCTGAAAGAGTGGTTAAATATTGTTGAGAGCGTCATGGATCAGTATGACCCTTATGAAGCCGACATGGAGGCTCATTATGAGGAGGAACCAGGTGACAGCCTCCAACAGGACCTGGTGGACGATATGGAATGCAGCACCCAACCCTCTGTTAACAGGGCCCTGGCTCTTGGGCCTTTTACCTAGCAGTTTCATGAATTTGTTCGACATCAGGGTTTGCTTCCTGGCAGGCCTGCAGCAGGGAACTCCACTGCCGCCCCAACCAAACCAGGAAAGGCGAAGATCCCTTAATGGTACCATTCAGAAGCATTTGATCTATTGTCAGGCTTTCTTGTGAGCAAACATGGCTACAGTGCCCCTCAGCTGGAGGAAACCTGTCACCCTAATGTCCCATCCAATATCAATTCCCTCATTGAAACGGATTCAACCTCCTCACACTTCAGCAAAAGCGCCCTAGATGATTAACCTGGGCCCAGCAAAAAGAAGTGTGCTAACCATTCTGACAGCCCCCCTTTAAATCCTAAAACCTAGAAAATGTTAGACTTTGAACCCAATGACTTTATTCATCCACAGTCTTCCAGATGGGTTCCCCTGCAAACAGTGGCTGGTTACGTGCAGGCTCACATTCAACAGGGTTTTGATAAAGAAGTCACAACTCAGCTTTGTGTCGAATGACCAAGCTTAGACCTACCCGGTAAGATCCCAGAGATCCTGGATGTTGACCCTACCATGGTCACCTTCATGAAGCAATTTGCCAGGGATCCCAAAAGGTTTGAATAGGGCTTGGTACAATTGTCAAGACAAATTGCTGGCCATGTCCAGTCCCTTGACATAAATCCTCAAACTTACCAACCAGGCGAAGGACTCCGGGGAACACATAGATCTAGACATCTTGGTAGGTTGGGATCAGAGAACCATTTGCCAATTGAGGAATGTCAATTGTGCCATTTCAACTGAGCGCCGACACTTGATAGTAAGTCGCCTAGACACAAAATTGAAGTATTTGGTTGCCTTAGAAGCCGGAGTCCTTTTGTGAAGTGCCTCGCTAAGTTTGTATACATCTATAGTACTTTGACAAAAGTTCATCTGTTCCTCAAAGAAGTGTTCAGGCAAACCCTTTTTTGGCAGGGCTGAGCATGGTAGGGGGTGCTCGTCAGGCCATGGTGCGTTCCACAGCTTCCAACGAAATTTCTCACCACCTGGACGAGGGGGCAGATATGACGCCTCAACATGTACCACTTCCTTTCCCTCCCGCTACAGAGGAGATAGGAACCATTTCCGCAGACAGCATCAAACAGGAACGGAAGGAGTCATCCAGGATTCAGAACTTACTGGTGAGAATTATTCCTCTTTCAGAAGTGGTTTGGGGGGGGGGCAGAATTTGTTTATTTCTCCAGAACTGGCAACATACTACCAAAGACGCATGGGACATTGAGACCTGTTGAGAGTACAAAATGAAGTTTTACAAACACCCTGTGCCAGTCACTTCCCCCCTCACAAGCTCTATTTTTCTCTAAACAAGCAGACTTTTATAACATCAGAGATTCAAATACTCCTTCGCAAAGGGAGATCTGCACTTCAGTTAAGCAACCCAAGAGATGCATCAGCACAGTTTTTCTAATAGATAAAAAAGGGGGTGGTTATCACCAAATTTTGAACTTAAAGGAATTCAACGCCTGGGATATTTGTAGGCATTTCAAGATGGAGGGATCCATCTTCTTCAAGATATTCTTCAAGAGAGTGACTGGATGCTCCGTTCGGATCTGAAGGACGCTTATTTGTCAGTCTCCATTTTTCCTCCACACAGAAGGTGTGGTAAGATGGATGTTTCGTGTTCAAAGTCCTGTCCTTCGGTCTTTCATCGGCACCCGGGTGCTTCATCAAACTGATGAGACCAGTAGACTTCACCCAAAGGGCATCAGGTCCCTCAATTCCTTGCGGGGTCCATGCTGAGTGGACCATTTTTACGTAACAACTCAATTGTCAGAGTTACATCTTTTTCAGCTGGTACCTGGACTCGAAAGCTTTAGCCACAGAAACATATCTCCAGGATTGGCCTCAGTTACTGAGGTATTCATTCCCTCCTTTCACAGTGATTCCCAGGGTCCTCTCTCAAGTCAGACATCAGAAGGCAGAGATCATTCTTGTGACTCCTTTGTGGAAAGCACAACCATGGTTCCCGGTAGCTCTAGAGTTAGCATGAGCTCTGCCGGAGAAAATTCCTCCTTGTCAGAATCTGTTGATGGACCCGATGGGACCCCCTCACTCATTGATCCTTTCAAGGCAGCTAATGTTGTTGGCATGGCAAATATAAGGGAAAGATGGAGTCTAATAGGCATTTCGCCACAGGTTGCTGACTACATCAAACAAGCTTCGTCTACAAGCTCCCACAAACGTTATGCTTCGGCATGTAGGCAATGGTGTGGTTGCTGTAACAAATGGGGGTTGATCCCGTGGGGGCAGAATGTTATCTGGTGATTCATTTCTGGCCGAGTTGACAAGTTCCAGCCTGGCCTATAGCTTCATTATCAATTTCAGATTGGCTATTTTGGCAGGGCATCTTCCAGTTGTAGCAAAACTGATTGGTGAACATTCTTCATGGTGATGATGATAATGAAATCGACTCTGCAGAGTGTCTCGGCGCACTGCACAGGTCGAAAAGGATGTATTTCATGTCGTTTTGGATCTGTCTAACACGCCAGGTTTTCAGCCTTTTTTAAACATTGCTGAATTACTAACAGCACAGAGTTCTAGAGAGAGCTTGTTCCATGCTGTAGATCCCACTTAAGCCAGAGATCTGCCTCCCACTCTAGCCCACCAAATTCTGGAAGTCACTGCCAATAGTTTATTGGCAGACCTCAGGTTTCTTGCGGAACGTGTAAGCTGAAACCTTGCTCTAGGATATTCTGTACCAGACAGATACAATGCTCCATGCACTAGCACTACAGATTTAAACAGGATTCTTTTCCTGATAGGACTCCAGTGCAGGGCACGCAAATACATATGCTTTAACTGGCAGTTTCAAGAGGAAACGAGCTGCTGCATTCTAAACCACCTGAAGCTTCTCCAATAGGTACTCTGGCAGGCGAAAATAAAGAGCATTACCATAATCCAGCCTTGACGTTACCTGGGTCTGAATGACTTTTTTTGTGCAGAAAAAGGCATACAATTAAAAAACTGTTTCAAAGCGTGTAATACCCCAAAACAGGTGCCCACCACTGACTTATTTTGCGGCCTAAATGACATGCAATCATCAAATTTGACCCCTACGTTCTTAGCAAAGCCTTCCTTAGGGCATTTTCAGGCCAAAAGGTCTGCCAAATATCTGAATTGGTATTGCCAAAAAAAAAGAATCTCCATCTTTTCCGTACCTTTGGTGTGCAAACTCTTGAGAGGTATTAGATTATCAAACCCTCCACTACTTAGGTATTTGGTGTTATGGGATGTTTGCGTTGTTCTTAGGTTTTTGGAACAATGCCCGGATAAAAGATATTTATTCCACAAACAAATCTCAGCTAAGCTCACCATGTTGTTGTGTTTGATTTCATACAAGAGAATATCGGATATGTCCATATTCTGGAACTAGCTGGTAGGACTTTCTCCCCGGAGGGGAGTTCTTTTGCTTTAAAAAAATGCACAAAATTCAATTTGGGATCAGTTTCTTATCTGGCCTCCCCGGATAATCCACAGTTGTGTGTACTGCAATATCTCAAGGAATATGAGGTATTACCAGCGAGGTGAGATGGGTTAAGAGAGGACAATTGATTATCGCCTTAGAAAAACCTCATAATCCAGTGGAGTCGGCTATGATAGCCAGATGGATGCATTGGCTTCCAACAGAAGCAAGTATAGATGAGCTGTCTGTACTTTTGGTGCTCATTCTGCTAGAGGAGCTATGACATTCAAATCATTTTCCTTAGGTGCACGTCTGGATGATATTATGAAAGTGGCAGATGGGTCCCCAGAGCCCACTTTCAAACCTTTCTATTATAAACTTGTTGTGGATGTTGCATCAGTGGTGGTAGCACAGCTTTAGACAAGCATAATCTGAGCCTCCTGTCCTGACAAAGAATACAAATAATTCTAGTTTACGTATCAAGATCTTTCAATTCTTTTAAGGATATGGAGACAAGAACTATCCCACCCTGGCAGGCTTAAATTTGTATATGTTTTTATGATGTTGTGCTTGCAAAGTTTCACTTGTGATAAAAATGCGATGCTATGTTTTTAGAACGTAACGTTTCCTAAATTAGGAGACGACCCCTGAGCACAGCAGTAATGTAGCAGAATGCGATATAAAAAGTTTGTTGAAAACTTTGCTCCTAACATATAAACGAAAATCTTCAAGTGAATTGCTCAAAGTTTTTTATTTTTTAGTTCATGAAACGATAATCAATCCGCTATTTCGTAACTCCATAGAGCCAACTTAAATGCATGTAAGCATACATTTCCGCTTCTCCCAATGCATTTCGGGCAATAATTTGCTCTTCGTCAGGGGAAAATCTATACAAAAAGTAAAGCAAGGATAACATAATTAGCCTACCGATGTCGGTGAGCCTGCACCTTCACCCAGGTGACATGAGAAGGTGTGACAAAATTGTAGTAAGCAAGGCACAGATCTGTGCTCACTCTGAGGTGAGTAAAGTCAAGACCGAAGTCCAAAGATTGTCATGCCAATATATTTGTGCTGGTTGTTTAAATATGATTAGTAAGCAAAAATTGCAAGTGTGTTGGCTATGGATAAAGGAAATAGGTGGACACAGCTAAAAAAGAAACACGCTTAGTAGTGACAAATACCAGCGTGGTTGTATGTGACAAACATTCATAGGATTTAAAGAACACGGGTGCATAAAGTTTAGACAAATTGTGAAGTCTGTTTACCTTTATATAGCATGTTCTAGTAGCCCTTGACATTATTTACTGTTCGTTTGCCTACTGAGTTAAACACGATTTTACTGGTAGCTTTCCAACACAAGACACGTTGCAATAACTTTCGAGCACTTACCACGCCTATAACCATGACGAGACTGCGTTTACTAACTTACTTGCATCCTTCTAAATATTTAGAGCTTTCACAATTTGTATAAACTTTATGCACCGTGTTCTTTAAAACCTATGCATGTTTGTCACATACAACCACGCTGGTATTTTTCACTACTAAGCGTGTTTCTTTTTTAGCTGTGTGCTCTGTGGAGTTACGATATTACGGATTGATTATCGTCTCATGAACTAAAGAAGTTTGAGCAATTCAATTGAAGATGTTCGTTTATATGTTTGGAGCAAACTTTTCAACAAACTTTTGATATCGCATTCTGCGACATTACTGCTGTGCTCAGGGGGACGTCTCCTAATTCAGGAAACGCTACCTTCTATTTTTTTTGTGCAACACTCAACGACCAGAGAGTGATACCTCTGAAGCACGTGACAACTCAGCACCCTGTTTATTCAGCTCATAGTGCGTGTTTCTATTACATTTTCATGTTATGTTTTTACCCACCCTATGTCATGAAGAAGATTTGATCCTTCACTCCAAGGAGCAGAATTTATGGCTATACGTATTTTCATTTCAGGAACTGACCCAAAATGTACATGAGATGGATTCTTGTAGGGCAGAAGCAGGCTGAAATTGATGAATAGAGGGTTGTTCTTTCCTGATGGTCAGTCTCGAAGTCCGAGCTTGTGGTGAAGGTCCAATTTGAAGACCATTTGTAGTTGGTGTTTCACTGTTGGACGTATTTGTCCTGGTTTGAAATCTGGGACTTGGTGTGAGTCATCTGCAAAATGGGTCGAGGCAAGGATGTGGGAATGTCGGTTATGATGCCAAAAAAGAGGAAACGAGATGGTGGAGTCAACTCAAAGGACTGGCTTAGTGGGGATTGGAGCATGTGATCTCTGATTTAATGATGTTGATAATGGCAAATTAGTTTTTACTTTTCTTGTTTGTTATTGGCTGCTGTTCATAAATGCAGTAAAGACAGAGAAGCATAATCCTCACCTCCATGTCCTTGTTAGAATTGTTATATTCCTGTGCACTGGGACCCAGCGCGTGCTTGCTGCCCTTGAATGTTACAGAGCAGATTCGGTCTTCTCTCCATGTGAGATAGTTCAGATCCATGTGTCCCAGAGACTGAGGCTGGTCCTGGCCACAGCAAATCTGTTTTTATTCTGCCCTGCGCTGTGAAAACAATATATGACAGACTGACACAGTTGATGAGTCACCATAGCAATAATTCCCCTGAAGCCAGCAGCTGCGACCACAGAGAATAGCTAAATAAATTGCCTTGGCCAGGCAGCAGCACAGCAATTGCCAATTATTCTGCACCGCCTCATTGCACATTCAACTCCCTGTGACCTCTTTCTCGCATTCCCTCACTACTACCCGGCAAAAGTGCCCCTCATCTCTCCATAGCCCCTCTCTCACATGCATTTCTTTTGTTTTAAAGCGCTGGTAAAGGCTGGCTTTACTAATCCACTCAGCTATCCACATAAGATACAGATCTGTTCTTTGCAGCTGTTCTGTGCTACTTTATCGCGAGTCATACATGCCACTAGACAAAACTCTATTTCTCTCTCTATTGCTGCCTAAAAGCTGGACATACAAATAACTCTGCAGCAGGTGCTTTTAAATTGTAAGTTTCTGCTAAACACAGCACCCTCTTCTTGAGGTCAGTGCCCCCTCTCCATGTCAGCGCCCAGTGCGGCCGCACCACTTATACTGTCCTAAAGCTGCCCCTAATGACTGGGCTGGGGTCGGGTGCATTTGGGTCTGTCTCCATTGAACCCCCACCTAGATGTGTCCCTAGACAGAACATTCTGCAGCTCGCACATCACATCAGTTCTTACAGTACCTCTTCGCCCACTTCCTTATTCCTCTCAATGCATACGAGACATTATTCCTCCATGGACAAGTTCTAAGCCCAACTTCCCATTGAATGAAACTAGAACATGTTCTCCCCAGCACATGAATATAGTTCCCTCATCTCCTTCCCTCCTTTTGATTTTTTTCGTCCTCCTGACAGTTTAGTTGAGTTTGGGGCACAGGATACAGCCTTTTTATGGGAAGTTTAGTCCCCCGATCGCAGGGCTTTAATGTGTGCAGGTAAGGTGTGAGCGGGGTGGGGTTGGAGAAAAGGGGGGCTGGCTTGCAGCGGGACCAGAAAGCCACATGCACAAAAGGTAAGGCATTTTATATATGGGCATTTGTTTATGCCTTTTTTCAGAGGTGCATAGTGGTGCCTCGAGCAGGAGGGTCAGAGCGCCATCTAGATAGAGTGCAATGATTGGAGGAGACCCGGCACCCAGCTTAGCACCTTTGTTTCCAGGATAGCAGAATGGGAGAAGAAAAGGGCGTATGCTTGCTCTTAGCCGCTGAGTCTGGCTGGTGTATCAAAGTGGCATGGCTGTTTCACGGAAACAGATCGTGTCGTACGAGGGGTGCACGCTTATTCCTGCTATGCCTATGGGCTAGCAGTTAAACGGGAACCAATAGCTCTTTGGGAGAGCGCTTGCCTACAATGGTTAAGGATCTGGTTCAGACCCTGGCTGCTTCCAGTGATAAAAAATAGTGGGGAAAGGAAATAGTTGAGTCCCTTTTATATTTAAAAAAGAAAGGATAGTGGATTGTCAGCCAAATTCTCATCTTTCAAACCGGGACAGAAACAGCACAGATCCTGACTACTTATAAGGTGAGGTGCTTTCAATGGAAGGTCACCCGCAGCATTTCCTATAAATATGATGGGAATCAAATGTGACGGACCAGTGGGTTCTTAATGTCATTTGCAAAGGTTGTGTGGATAGAATTCGAATCCAAGCCTCCAAATTCGGGAAACATCCTTTCTCCCATTCCCAAAAACAAGCTGAAACCCTCAACGTTGATGGATGGCATCATGACACCTTTACAGAAAAGGGCTATCTTTCCAGTTCTCATGGAAGAAATAGGTCAGGTTTTCTACTCAATTCTCTTTCTGTTGAAAACATTATTAGGGGCCTTCAGACCAGTTCTGGATTTGAAAAAAGTCAATCAGTAAATACCAAGTATCCATTAAAAAAAGACAGTCAACAGAACATGATGCCAATGGTCTCACTAAAAGATTTCACGGTGGCTTTAGACCTGCAAGATGCCTACTTTCATATTCCAATTTTCAGCGGCATCATAAATATCTGAGATTTGTAGTCCATGAGCAGCATTTTCAATTTTGTAGTTCTTCTCTTTGGGATCAAGTTGGCGCCAAGAGTCTTCAAAGCTTTTTTGGTAGGCATTCTGCACAAAAAAGGGGTGGTTTTGATTCTTTATTTGGAGAACTGGCAAGTCAATGCAAAATCATGAGAACAGATCAACAAGGAAAAAGATGGTGATAGAAGTATTGCCATCACATGGATTTCTAATAAATTGGAAAAAATCTCAGCTCACTCCTTCACAGGATTTGGAATTCTTCGGGGCAAGATTCCAGACAGATGTAGCAATCAACTTTCTACCAACCCAGGACACATCAGGAGATGACCAGCAATGTATCCAACGTTTTGGGGAAACAACATCCAACAGCCATAGTGTTGTTCAAGATTCAAAGGGACATGACAGCATTAAGTTATTTAGTTACCTAGGTAGGCTTAATATGAATCTGTTGATCAATTTCTGCAAAATTGATCTTGAAATTTGTGATCCAAGTAAGGGCAGAGATGGCGTCGGTAATCTTGATTTCCCTAGCTTGGAATCATTCTTCCTGGTATCCTCTGATAGTGCAGAGGGGGTGGGGCAGGAATGGGTAATTCCTTTTTATCCCTCTCCTCTTATTTGCCCCGAGTTGTTTTAGTTGTCTCAAACTTAAAGGCATGGAAGTCAGTGGCGGCTCCTTGTGGGAGTGCTGCGGGGCGGTGAGGCGGGGCAGAGGAGGGGCGGGGTGGGGGTAGTAAAAACATACGGTCAAACGGAGGTAAGTAAATAAATAAATAAATAAAACTAATTACATTGCGCGCGCTGCAACCTTTTATGGTTTCTTTGGGATGTTTCTTCTATTGGTCTCAACTAGACTATATCAGAGCTTTAGTGGGCAGCCATCAAGGCCTTTAGAGAGAACTTGGGAGATTTGAGCGAGTTTGAAACTGTTGCCTCACGTCTTTTTAAATGTGTTAATAAGACCTGATCTTAAACCACCATTACCTACTTGGACTCTGTTGTTGGTTTTATAGTCTTTGAAGAAACTATAGAAGTCCTGCTAAGCAATTTACCATTGCCTCTTTGTCCCGTCTCGTTACGTCTGATTATAATGTAAAACATGTAACTCTGATCAAAATTATGCATGGAAATAACTTTCTTTATCTAGTAATTACTTCATAGCAGATAGAACTTTCACACCAAACGTAACTTCCAGTTGGCTAATATCACAAATCCTCTACTGGCTGACAAAAGTGGATGGATTTGTCCTTGTGGCATCCCTACAGATCTCTTTATAAAAAAAAACTAGATACTCTCCCCATGAAACAGATATAATTCTAGTTGATCTCCCCTGAATACCTGCTGGAGGAGAAACTCTGATTCTGGTAAGCCAACACAATAACCAGCTTTAGTCACCTGTCTAAAGTCTGAATGGATGGACAGCCTCCTTTGTTTGCTGGGCCAAAATTAACAAATAATGCGTCCGTCTGTCAGAATGGGGCAGCTCTCTCAATACAAATAGAAACTGCTGTCTTCACATCTGGTTTATTCAAATTAATTTTCTCATGAGTAGGAGGATCTGGACAACATTCTGGCGAATTAATTTCTTGTTCCAAATTACATTTTGATGAATCTTTAGGAATAAATCAAGGACCCAATCTTAAAATGGTGCTAACTGAACGTTTGCTCTTGCTTTGGGGTTTTGGAATTGCTAGTAGTGTACATAAAATTATCTGTATTCTTAATTAACACAGCAATTCTGCCTCAATGTACTTTAAAACCCATTTAGGGATAGTCTAGACGGCATTAAATTATTTTTGCATGTTTTCATCTTGTATTTGTTGCTTTAAATATATATTTCAGAGGAGAAAATACTGGATTTAATGAATTTTAGGATATGTTTAACCTGTCTTGACATTGAAACACCTTCCAAACCTGCACGGTTCTGGTCAGGTGGCAACCTAGTTGCAGGAGCGCTCTCATCGCATAAGTTCTAATTATCCCCCCACTGGACCAGAGACAGGATGTGTTTGCGGCTGTCACATCACGTAAGTTCTAACGTTCCTTCTTCAGAAGTCCAGAGGAAGAGCCTGCTCTAGGTCGGTGCGACCGGTGCCACCGCACCGGGTGCTGACTTCAGGGGGCATCGTGTTTGCCGCTTTCCTTGCCTCCAGGAATTTCCAGGCAACAATAAAAAGGTCAAGATAACTCTGGTGATTAATGTTCTTCCTGGAGAGGGATCTGAGTTTCGTCTAGTTGTTGTTTTAACCGATCATAAAATAGCACAGAGGATTAATATGCCTGCTGCAAAGAAAGTGTACCATGCAGATCACAAAGTGCATATATTGTAAATAGGTCCATGGGTTACAGTTTTCTAAGAGAATGCGTTTGTTACTTGCAGTTTGTAAGTCAAAATCCTAATATAGAAAAGTGAATTGTTAAGAGCCATCAAATAAATGCATGCACTCTGCAAAGTATAGATTAGAGCATAGATTAATGTTGCAAAAAGGGTTCATGTGGGTAGAAATTGATTATTTTTTATTAAAGAGAACCCCCAACTATGGTGTTCCATTTTCAATTCTGAGTTTGTGATTCTCTAGACCAAGTGCTCTAAAACTATACTGCCTGCCAGTATGGATGGCATGTCACTCCTACACCTTGTAGTCCTCTGGAGTATGTATCATTTCCTATATTTTGATTTACACACCTATGATTGATTGTCTATGTGTAATGTGTGTGTGCAAAGTGCTTTGAAACCCTGCACTGGTATGAGTGGCACTATATAACTAATTCAATTAACCTGAAAGTGAGTGATCCTGGAGCCTTGAGAGGCATTGTTAAAAGGTGGTGGTGAGGAAATCCGTGGTGGAGGTGGTCACCACCTCCACCAAGGATGGGGGGGGGGGGCGTGAGCGCCAACAAACATTGTTGCACTGGGTGCCAGGAGCGCTAAAGCCTGCCATGGTCCAGAGAGGACACTCCAGCAGATCCCACCAGCTCTCTCTCTGTCTTTCTTTCATGAGCCTTGTAAAGCTACAGTGTCATTTTAGGGTCACATAGGAGCGCTAGGCAACATGGTTAATTTATAACAATACGGTAGAACTGTGTGGAGTTAAAAAGCACACAAGTGGGGCATTTAGAGTATATTTATATGCAAGACATTCCTAAACAACGTTCTTGAGCGTGCTCAATCGAAAGACATCTTTAAACAATTTCCTTTTCTAGAGCTTCTGGCCTGTCAGTAGGTGGTTTGGGTAGCCCAGAGATCGGGATTTAGACTGTTAACTTTACTTTGTTTTGGGTTTGAGGGAGAGGGTGAATTTTCTACAGCATGCATAGTTGGTTGTGGAAGACTTTGAAAGCATATGATTGATTGTTCTTCCGATTTATAAGAATTTGAACGTTTCTTCCGAGTGTTGTGCACTTAAATTTCGAAATGGATCCGGCAGTTTTCCAGCACTTGCGTCTTTGAAAGCATGGACACATTGAAAAGGGTTCTGCTCCCAGTTTACTTCAGAGATGGGTCGGTGACTGCAAGTCTTAGTGAGCTTGGAAGCAAACCCGCACACTGATTTATTGTTTAGGTTTGTGAAATCAGCAGCAACAGAGAGAAAAGATGGGTTCTGCCAGGACAAGATTCAGCTGGGAGGATGGACGCTTTGATTTTTTGAGCCAAATTGAAATATCAATTATTTCCGTAGATCTGTAGGACACCCGCTTGTTTATTTGTTGGTAAATGGTGATAACGGGGCTAGGGAAGACATTGTGTTGCACCTAATAGTGTTATGCATTTTGGCTGTTTTCGATTTAAAAAAAAAAAAGAAGATCCTCTCAATGTTGTCTTTGCAACAAAGGGATTATTTTTAGTCGAAGTTGGATTTGTTAATTCTTTGAGAAAAAAAGAAGAAAAAATATATAGATATAGCAGTGCAAGGCCTCGGAGATATAGACATACATATATGTATATATACATATATATATGTTAGTATATATATATGTGTGTGTATATATATATACAAGGACACAGCCCAGTGTCCGAAACGCGTCTGAGGCAGCACCGTTTGTACACATCATGCTAAACTAAATAAATATTCTGGCAACAGCTGATTGAGGCGTCCGCGTTCCTGTTTCGGTGCGACGATGCACTAGGGAAAAGCGGAGTGGATATTTCAGCCATTTTTTATTGGAGAGATTCAGCATATATCACTACAGAAATAGTACCAGAGGCGTGACGTGTAAAATCAATGCACTGCGAACAATTGTTTTCAACTGAAAAAGACACCCGTAGAATATAATGAATTCCTTTACAGTTGCCCAAAACCATAATACGGCATAAGCGGAGAATTCTTTGAAAATATTATTAAGCATTTTCAGAATTCAGATGTTTTTTAAGCCAATTATGTTCCAACTTGCAGTGAGCCCCTCTACATTATGGCACTTCTCCGTTGAGTCATTTGTTGTTAGCCGTGGGGGGGAGGGAGGGATGTATTAGCGTTTTTGTACTTTTAGAGGTGGCAACATATGCAATGTGGATGTTATGTCTTCATATAACTTGTGCGGTAATGGCTCAGGGCCTGTTATATTGTAACTGTGACAGCTTTGTAGATGTGTTTAAAATATTCACCACTTAATGTTGTTCGAGTTGTATGATTGGGGTGGAATTCGAAAATGATTTATTTTGAGGTTGAGGGGGATATTTCAGGTCGAGCAGCTTGAAGTTGAATAGGGCATGACCAGACCAGACATAAGCTTTTTTCCATGTACTTGTTGGTTCAATAAAAACCAGGCTCAGACTGGGGACCACTAGGAAAGGTGGGGCAGTTGTTGAGTGCTAAGGAGCGCAGATTGGGACACCCTGAGCTCACATACCTTTTAACATGGGAAAAAGTGACGTACCGGCGGCGCAAGGGACTTGTAAATAAGCCCCCTCATTGGTTATACAGTTCTGTATTGCAGACCACACAACGCTTTACTTACGTGATTTCCTCAGTGGCAACCCCTGGTCTGGGCATTCCTGCAGCTCATAACAAGCACATACACAGACTCCCGCAGCCTGTCCTCCATTTACTTAAATAGCATAAATACACACTGAGGTTCCAGCTATTTTTAGGACATTCTTTTAAACCTTAGCCATAGCCCCAGGGCTGCTGTTCAAGCTCACCCTTAATTGCCTGAACCGAGTCCAGTGGCTGCACGCGCCCTGCTCCATTTGTCCATATAGGATGTTAAATGCTGTCAGCTTGTCTTTCTACAAGTATTAGTGACAGACATCCAGTCTGTGCTGGAGAAAGCAACTCAATATCTTAGTGCAAGTGGGAGACCCTACATCCAGTCTGCGCTAGAGACAGACACAGTGCAAGTGTTGGTGTGAGACTTGAACAGTGCATGTAATATTGTATTGCAATATTTATGTAGCTCTTAATACCCCCATGTGGGGGCCTGAAGTGCTTGCTGACATGGGTAGCATGCTACACCTTGCAGGGTGTGTGATTAGAAGTGTATTGTCTTTGCTTTGATCCTGTCCTGGAAGTGTTTCCATGTCGCGTGAGGACCACCGAGGTGAAGTTATCGTGTTATGGGACACAGCGCTTAGCAGTGTGATGGATGAAAATAGTTTATGGTTTTCAGTAAACTGACAGCTTTAAGCAGCTGTGCAGGTCCCTTTATATTATTTCTTATGTTCATAGTCCACTTAGCTGGTTACTGCACGGGGTGGCTCATTCTGAGATATTTTGTACAAAGTTTATGGTCGTAAGCAGGTATAGGTTAAAGGGAGAGAAGGAGGCGAGATCTGCTGGGATGGACTTTATTAAAATCATCCCATATCTGTTAGGTGTGAGGAAGCGGTCATAGTATGTAGCTAGTTGAGACCTGCAGTCGTGGACTAAATTAAGATCCTCCGTTGGCCAGCACTATGTGGCAGATCTGTTCAGGTGTTCCATGCCGGATCAGTTGGTGATTTTCTGTGGACTGATACAGTACTGGGTGATGGACCTAACCCTTAGCAGTTGTGTTGTATGTGAGTGTGTCAAGCAGTAAAAGGAAATTATTATGCAGCCTGTATGAACTACAATTTTAAGCCAAAACGGTAAGTGTGATGGTGTTACTATTAGTCATGTCTTCTGGATTTATGTGATTGTGCGGCAGTGGCCTTTTTTGCACAATTTTTGATTTGCTGCATTTGCCACATAATCCATCATCTGCTGCATAATCTGCAGATTTTAACAACAACAAAAAAGTGCTTCTTGGGAAACAGTTCAAAAGTTGCTAAATAATTAGTGACACTTGTTGCCACGCAGTGGAAGGCACTTTGCAAAGGTTGACCGTTCACCTTTTTGTTGCCATATTTAGGTATTAAACATGTACCAATAAGGTGCAACCTAAGCACAGAGATTGTTAAATGACAAAATAATGAAATAACACTATCACAAAAGAGGCCACATTATGCCGCAGACCTTGCCTTTTCTTGCAGCATAATTTAGTCAACCCTGCTGCATATCTTGGCCTTCAGGGACTTAATCCTAATGGTCCTTCTATTAGTGTGTATATATCGTATTTGAATTGTAATCGCATTTATATAGCACTTACTACCTCTGACAATGTGTTGTAGCGCTTTACACTGGGCAGCACGCTGCTCCTGAACCCAAGTTTAGCAGGTTTTTTTTGTTTTTATGGTTAATCTTTCAAACAAAAATATTTGTATTGTTTTTTTAATAAATGAAACATCCAGGTGAAAAAAGAAATCGTTAATGCACGATATAGGTACGACAGTGAGCAGCAAGGTATAATTATGAGCAGAAGGTGTTGCAGCAGAATCTCCAATGAGGAACACATGATTAAACCAGTGTTACATATATACAGATACAAGGGTCTTTTTCCAATACCAGTATATTTGTCAAGAGTGGGCAATTTGTCACAGTTGTTAATGTCCAATCTCTGTCCTGCCCTGTGTGAGGCCCGTTCCTCCTTTTTCCATGTCGAAATCTAGGCCATAGTACTCTATCCAGGGCGTTCAAATTTTCCGGAATATATGAGGGCACCCTCTTGCATTGTAGACCACCTTTTCTGCGACCATATATAGATCCATATTGGATCTCCACTCTATGAATGTAGGAAGTCGTTGAGCCCCCCAACCTTTAGCTATGTCTCTCTTGGCCACTACTAACCCTAGGTTAGCCAACAGGAGCTTGTGCCTTGGCAGATCAATCCGTGGAGATACCTAGTAAGAGAAACTTTACATCCAACCCAAGCTGAGCTCCAAGGATATTGTTTAGTTCTTTCACTATCCTATGCCTGTAAGTTTGAATGTATCTGCACTCCCAGAGGGTTTGGATATACGTGCCTCGCTCTGTGTGGCATCTAAGGCAATCTTGGTTGTCAGCCCTCCCCATGGCGTGTAAGCGTGCCCTATCAAAATAGATCCTGTGTAGGATCTTATATTGTATGAATCGCAATCTTAATCTAATCGCTACTTCATGTGGGTGCATGAGGGCCGCTTCCCAATCAATATCTTCTAGTGGGCCGGTGGTGAGTTCCCATTTGGCTCGGAGCGGACCAAGGTTGTCGGGTATATTGTTGATTTGTGTCTTGTATGTCAGGGAAATGGCTTGGGTCAGGATCTCTTCTTGTAGGAGCCTACCTTCTAACGTTTTATGGTTATTCTTGGTTATTGGAATTAGCCTTGCCCTCGTAAGGAAACCATGCCATGCATTTACTCCAGTTTCTATACGGTAGATTAAATTATTAAGAGTTATCTATGATCTCGAGTGGAGGGGTTCAGTATGTTGATTCATTCACTGGTTGGCAGTTTTAATAGATGAGCTGCTGGAGTTTAGGTAACATTAGAATGCAGGAGTATGACTTTTAAAGGAGCGGTTGTGATTTCTGAAATGAGGTGTGAGCAATTTGCACAGATACAATACTAAGGATTAATGCAACTTATATGTGACTTAGAGTAAGCTGTGCTCAAAGAGAGGAGGCATGCAGAGGATGGAAAGGAAATAGAGTCATTTGAAAGGAAATTGAGAGTTGACAATCTGAACTTTTAAGTCAAATTCAGTTTTCATTCAAGATTTGTAGGATTCTTGTGGAGGCTTTTTGAGATTGCTTGCAAAACTGTAGAAAATAAAACATTATTTACATGTGTTTGGCCCTGGGAACACAAGCACAGAGTAATGGCACATCTTATTCCAAGCTCAAACTGTTTCTCTTTGCAGTTTTTTATTACAATTGACCATTTCGTTTGTACTGACTTTGCAGGTATGTAAAACGTTTCTGTTCAAAATGTTAAGATGAGTTATAAATAAATAAATAAATAAATAAAAGGAGGATGTGATTCTTTCAAAGTTGGCTTGCAAAACGGATGAATTAGCATTTCAATTAGGGGCGTAGGAGACCTTGGCGGATGGTATACTCCGCCACAAATGTGACGGATATCCTGTCCACCGTAATACAAGTTCCATGGGATATAATAGAATTGTAATACGGAGGACGGGATATCGTCACGTTTGTGATGGAGTAACCCCGTCCGCCAAGATCATAATCAGGCTCTTACACTTTACACCTACCTATTATACATGACAACACTAGGTCTGTTATTAGGTAGGTATTCCCCATTTTCCAGCCACTCCCCTACGTCCCTCCCAATTTACTATTAAAGTGTATACCTACGCGATAGGCACTGTCAGTGTGCTGGGGAATCCAGTTTTTGTGAGGATCATGCTCTGTCAGTATAATAATGTATGTGGGAGAAATCTTGTCTGCGCTAGGGGAGCACTGTTAGTATCCTGGTGAAAGGATGCAACATCTAGTCTGTGCTAGAGACATGCTCTTTCAAAGTGTGAGTGTAAGCAAGAGACTTCTAGCTTGTTCTAGAGACAGTGTCCCTAACCTAGTATAAGCGTACATCCAGTCAGGGCACTGTTAGTGTACTATTTTAGAGGAGAGACATCCAGTTTCTGGTACAGAGAGACAGTGCCAGTAACCTAGTGTGAAGGGCATCCAGTCATAGCTCTTTCCATATACTAATGTAGCTGAGAGTCCTCTGATCTGTGACAGAGACACACAGTGTCAGTAACCCAGTGCAAATGGGGACATCCATTCATGGCCCTGTCAGTATACTAGTGTAGCCGAGAGACTGAGACTGGAAGACTGTTCTTCAGGAATGCCTGGTGGTGGCTTCTCCGTTTCCCCCACATGCAACAATCAAGAAAACACCATTTAAATTGTTTGTGGGCACATTCCTCATTTCAAATTGTTGCCAGGTTGGATGAACTAGCAGAAGAGTTGGGTTAAAGTGTTTATGAAGGATGACTGGCGGAAGGCTGAGATGAAGAAAATTGCTAAAGTAAACTTTGGGCATGATATAAAAAAAATCCACAAAGAAGGTGCATGTGGGTATTGGTAATTTTGTCAGGATTCACACATCTGTTGGTGCAAGTGACTGATCGAAACACACTGAACCCGCGGAGGTGGTGAAACTGTTCAATAATGCTGTTGAGATGAAAAATTGGTGTATATGGAATTTGAGCAGGGTTGTTTTGCGCAAAAGAAAGAGAAGCAATGTGTTGAGAGGATGAGCTTAAACATTCTGATGCTAGCGCATATGTGGGTCAAGACCTGGAGGGAGGTCACAGGGTGAGTTGTGCATAAGGAAAAAGAGGGTTTGCAGAGAATGTTCGTATTTGAAGTATTATGTTGTCACAAAAAAAGTTATTTTCTATCTCTTCCCTATTGTTTTTCCCTCTGTGTGTTGTGTCATTGTTGATTTGATCACTCTCAAAATTGTATCCTTTACTGTTGTATATATTGGTTCTGGGATTTGATTTTCATGGTTTACGAGTAATCTTCCATTTGTTTACCTGAAGAGGGAGTTGTGTGGTGTTTAAAGTGGGATACAAATGTGGCAGGGGAGACCTAGGTAGGGGCCCTGCAAATATCCATCTTCACAATCTTCTTATACTTGGCCCAGTGGTTTGTCACTCCTCTGGAGGAACGACAATGAACAGCGGCAAAGGACACAGGCAACGAGATTGGCTACTACACATCTATACCCAGTGTTGCCTTTGATGGCTTCCTACTTACCTATCTAGGTTCAAAGGAGACGGAGGGAGAGTCTTAAAGAGAGAAAGGAGGCCATACTCAACGACTGTCGTCATACAGCACATCCCACATCAGACGGATTCCAAGCTAAATGAAGAAGGGTTTGGACACTTGGAAGGAAGGACAGTATTGTGCTTGAGATAGAAATAAGAAAGAACATATCGAACAAAAGTAGGACATGATCTGAGAACCACACCCTCTGGAAGAAGGCATAGGAAGGACTCCCTGCATAGAAGAGATTAGACAGATGTGACAGCAACAATTGCAGTAGGTTAAGCACCAGAGGCAGATTGTGGTGAGGAAGAGGTATTTCTTCATAAGAAAGATTGAACGTGTCCGGTCAGAGGCATACATCTTCACCACATCACTCACAACTCAGGGTTCCGCGATGGCCCTTAGCGCTACTGGTTTGGCCCATAAGGAGACATTTCATCATGAAATACCCCTCAAAAAATCAGGGATCCAAAAAGAATTGCAGAATCCTTTTACCCAGAAACCATTTAAACTTGGAACTCCAATGACCTGTGCAGCTTCAAAGTAAAGAGGCCTGGGAGGATAGAAAACCGAAGAGCATCTCAATGTGCATATCCTTTTTTTGTGATCTAGCCACTCAGTGTTCAGGCTATGAGCCTCAAACTGAAAATATGCTGCACAGGTAGGGCCCCAAAAGCACGACTGGAGACAGATGAAAATTTCAGAGTACGGGTCACAGATAATTTTTGAGGCAAGGGGAATTGGAACTAATTTGTTCACCTGGGGACTACCAAGATCACAGATGTCCTTCCTTCCTGATCCTGGACATCTTTCTTAGAGTGAGAGGGTAGGGAGGAAAGGTAAACAGCAGCTGCATGAGGCAGAAGGTTGCATTTGCGCCTACTCGCATCCCAAGGTCCACCCTTTCAATAACTAAACCTTGGAAAGGGCTGTCCCCCTGAGGCACACAGGTCAGCTACTAAAGTTTTGAATCACTTGCAGACCTGGAGAAAGGGGAAAGACCTCTGTAAGCAGTAGCCTAGAGGAGATGAAACATCTCCCCTCAAGGCATCCGCTGGAGCAGTCTAGAAAAGACTAATACCCTCTCCTCAGGGCAGGGGTGCTAACACAGGCCCCTGGGGCCCCCGTGGACCCCCATTCATGTTAAAGCCTCTGAATATCTGTGATATACGGAGCCTCAGGGGCCGCTCGCCTCTTTCTACTGGGGGGACCCATTTTCATGTGTTGCACAACTGCCTCAGGGCATCTGCTGAGAGCAGTCTAGAGAAGAGAGAAAACCGCTCCTCAGGGCATCTTCTGAAAGCTAGCTAGAGAATATATTGTCCTCGCCTAGAACCCAGCTTGGTCTCTGCCCACAGCACAGAAGTGCTGGTTCTGGGTCTCAAAGGTTTGTATTGTATACTCCTCCGGAATTTGGGTTTCTGTCCATAAGATGACAGCTATTACTTCAGAAACTCAGACATTGTCAGAATGTTTTCCCTGCTCACTAGTTAAAAACACTGAATTAATTACCGGGCTCCTTTAGTGTGTTTCAAAGGTTGCAATTCCAAACACCTTGAAAGATTCCCTCCCAGCCTCATTAGTGGTTCCTGGAAATGTACAAGGAAAGAGGAATCAAGAGGCCATGCTTGAGTGAGGCTGAGCCCCAGCTGGAGGCTGAGCCCCAGCAGGACAGCACATGGTCAATCAAAGGTTTCTATTGGAGAGTGGCCCAGGGAACTGCAAGAACTGCATTATTTTCCTGCAAAAAATCTTAACAGAAAGGAGGAAAGCCGTTCACCTGCGGCGCTAAACAGAGGACAATAACCTCAGGTGCTGGCTGGGATCGAATTGGGATGTTAAAGATTAATTTGTTGACCGTCTGAGGATAAACAGTGATCCCTCTGCATATTGAATACTCACCAGTGGTACCAGAACTTTGGTGAAAAGCCCAGGGAAAATGATAGGGATGTTCCTCTAAATAGTCATCATACTAAATAAAATGAAAAAGAGATCCACCACCTCTGGCGAAGAAAACACATAAAATACACTTGGGTGCCCTAATTCTCTTAGGAAATTAGAAAAACTGTGCCTTTTCCCTAAAACACCAGGATGCCCCACTGGAGAATAACCTGCTTCATGTGGCATGTAAACCACAGACTCAATAAGCACCAGCATTTGGAGGGATGATGGACAATTCAAAGTAACACCTGGGCAAACATGCACACTCCATGACTGAGAACCTTCTGTTGTGGGAACTCGCGTACATCATGGCTTCCACCTAGCAAGGTGTTGAGCACGGGTTGTACCATTAACATTAGATTGGATACTGGGAGAGTGTCATTCAGACGGATGTTTCCACCTCCATTGATCCTCCTGAGATGTTAAGATGTCCAGCAACTGGTATGCTAAATTGTAATCAGGTTCAGAACTCCTCAAAGAACCATAAGATTCAACATTGACTTTGACCTATCAAGGTGGTTACGTCTTTGATTTTGAGGTTAGAAGAGATTCCCAGTTCCTTCCAGCAGTAGAAAGAGTCCCTTTGGAACACAGGGTGGTTGGACAGGAGGCGTTCACTTACTCTTTCAAGGATGTGTGTCTTCCAAGGTTCATGGACTATCATGCTATCATCAAATGTATTCTCTGTCAACAGAAAGAAAATACCCAGGAGTCTTTAAAGTTAACACAAGGTCCCTGCCAAATTAAGGCATTGTAGCTTCCTTTTCTTCAGATCTCTTTGCGAGGTCTTCTTTATCCCCTAATACTTGGGTTACATCTTTAATAAAGCTATTCAAATTCCATTAGATCTGGTGTATTAAATTATTCCTTAACATGTGACCATTCTGGATAAATGTATCATCTGTAGGACTCTAAGGGCCTGATTACAAGTAGGTCGACTAATACTGACCCATGTGTAAACCCCTGTTTACGCATTTTTCAGAATTACTAGTTTGAAGGTATTTAATGTATTCGATAATTATCTAATATGTTAAATACCTCAAGCTACATTAAATTTTGGCAGGTCAAACCTGGCGAAATTTTACAGGAGAAATATGTACGCTATTTACTGTGCCAGGCATATTTTGATGCGTTAAACACCAACATCAGCTCAGCATGTTATTCCCCTAAAACTCCTAATAGGTACTATTGGACTTGGCCCTTTTTGCAGGGTCATCCCTGAACTTTTTGCCTTCCTCCTGTATTTTTTCTGACCTGTTGTTGGTGGTTTAATGACTCTGGGCACTTTACCACTGCTGATCACTGCTAAAGTTCATATGCTCTCTATTGTAAATTGTTGTAATTGATTAGGGACTCCATGATTGGCTTATTTGATTTACTTATCAGACCTTATTACAGTGCACCATGTGTGCCAAGGGCCTGTAAATCAAATGCTGCTGGTGGGCTTGCAGCACTAGTTGTGTCACCCACAGAAGCAGCTTGTAAAATGTGGTTCAGGCCTGCCATTGCAGTGCCTGTGTGCAGTCTGGGACTGCCATGTTGACTTGGTAAGTGCGCCCACTTACCAGTCCTTAAACCTTCCCTTTCCTACATGTTAGCCATCCCTAAGGTAGGCCCTAGGGCAGGGTGCATTGTATGTGAAAGGTAGTACATGCCCTGATGTGTGTGGCATGTCCTGATAATGAATTACAGCCATTTTAGTTTTTCACTATTACAAGGCTACCTGTTCCCATAGGCCAGGATGGGCAGTTTGATTATAACATCTTATAATCCTAACTGACCCAAGGAGCCTGGTAGAAAAATGAATTTAGTATGCCTGAACTCAGAATGATAAAATACATCTTTTAGTGAAGTTGGTTTTAACATTCTCTGTTTGAAAATACCACTTTTAGAAAGTAGGTATTTTCTGGCCTAACCATCCAGCCTGCCTCTGCTAGGTTGTGTATTGCATGTCTGGTTTGTGAGTGACAGGGGCTGGGGTGGCTCCAGGAGGCAGGGTGAGTCAGCACTAGGCTGAATAGACCCATCTGCATTGGGAGTGGTGGGAAGAGTAGCACCTGGGCCTGAATAGGGCTGTGCCTGCCTTCCACAATGCTGGCTCCACCTCCTGTGGTGCGTCTGATGACCCTGGCCCACACTTACATAGGAGGAAGCTGTGCACTGGCAGAATGCACCCATAACTGGTTTGGACTAGATACAGACACTCTCTTCCTTCAGAGACAAAGGATCTGTGTGTATAAAAAGGGGGACCCAGACCCCAGAACTTTATATCCCTTCTGGAAAATCAAGAGGAACCTTTGCCAAGGAGAATAAACCAGAGAAGCTGAAGGAGGATTACTGCCCCTGTGCTGTTTGCTGTCTGGGGATGGCCTGCAGTGGTTACTTGTTGCCAAGGAAAGGAGAAAAGGACTTTGCTGTTTGCTTTGTCATCTTGAGGAAGATCTCCAAGGGCTTGAACTGAGCTTACCTCCTGGCTGAAGTCTCAGGGACACAAAGACTTCACCACCAGCTCCACCTCAGTTTCCTTGCTCGGAATTCTGACCTGCAGTGAGGTGCCTGCTGTTGTTTGGGCTCTCTGAGAGACTGCGTGTTGCTGGGAGCTGGAAGCGCGACACAACGAGGAGAAGCGTGTCGCCACCCGCATCGCCGAAGAAGCGTGTCGCTGCCGCAGTGGTTCACCGTCGCATTACCAAGGAAGTGTGTCGCATCACCGGAGAAGTGTGTCGCAGGGCCTGTTGTGGCTCCAAAGATCATCGATTTCGCCGCACGGCCGTCGGGCGTGCACGCATCACATCCCCATTATCGCATCGCATCGAGGTGCCATCTTGTCGCATAGCACCGGATCACAGTAAGAAACCGACGCATCACCTCCTCTCCGGTAAGAAACCGACGCATCACCTTCCCTGCGCTGCAGTAAGGAACCGACGCATCACCTCCCCCGAAGCAAGGAACCAACGCATCACCTTCCCTGAGACCCTTTTGTTTGTATTGCGTGATGCATCCAAGGTACTTTGAGAGTAAACTGTCGCATTTACCATCTACATTGAACTAAGATATTCATACCATTTTAAAGTCATATTTGTTTTACAGTATTTTGGATTTTTGTTGTTTGGTCTTGTGTTAAGTCTAGTAAAGATTACTTATTTTTCTAAACTGGTGTGGTGTCCATTTGTAGTGTTTTCACTGTATTACTGTATGTGTTCACAAATGCTTTACACACTGCCTCTGTGATAAGCCTGTCTGCTCGTGCCAAGCTACCAAGGGGGTGAGCAGGGGTTATTCAGGAGTCTATCCCCCTTTCCCTGACTAGAAGCAAGGGTCCCTATTTGGACAAAAGTGCAAGCCATTGCAAACTAGAGACTTACTCTTTCAAGGATAAGTGTCTTCCAAGGTTCATGGACTATCATGCTAATGTATTCTCTGTCAACAGAAAGAAAATACCCAGGAGCCTTTAAAGTTAACACAAGGTCCCTGCCAAATTAAGGCATTGTAGCTTCCTTTTCTGTCTGTTTTATTGGACCAGTCATAACTCTTTTACGTGACATATTTTCTGAAAACGGATGATAACCCTCACCTGCTTCAAGAGGTGTGCTTCTTTATCAGGTTCGTTCTCACCATGACTGGGTTTTTCTTCTTTACAGTGGGTTCTTCGGATCTCTTTGCGAGGTCTTCTATATTCCGTAATTCTTGGGTTACATCTTTAATAAAGCTATTAAAATTCCATTAGATCTGGTGTATTAAATTATTCCTTAACATGTGACCCTTCTGAATAAATGTATCATCTGTAGGGCTCTAAGGGCCTTCTTACAAGTGGGTCAGCTAATGCTGACCCATGTGTAAACCCCTGTTTACGCATTGGTCGGAATTACTAGTTTGAAGGTATTTAATGTATTCAATAATTATGTAATGCGTTAAATACCTCAAGCTACATTAAATTTTGGCAGGTCAAACCTGGCAAGATTTTACAGGACAAATATATACGCAATTTACTGTACCAGGCATATTTTGGTGCATTAAACACCAACATCAGCATGTTATTCTCCCAAAACTCCTAATAGGTACTATTTATCACACCCAATAAATAACATACCCCCGTGGTATAAGTATTTATCAGGTGCGCTAAATAGCTCCTAAACTCAGTAGCGCCCGGGTTATTGGCCTTGTAATGTAAATGCTTTTAGCCATTTTGTCTAGCAGCCCATCTGCTGTTCAGCGTGGCTGAAAGCCCAGAATCACAGGATGTTGATTGTCCAGCCCCTCCTAACACAAAAAAGTGCTATGATGTGGTCTGCATTGGCCGCATCACAGCTCTTTTTTCAGTGAGTTTCAGCCATGCTGAACAGCAGATATGATGCTAGACAACATGGCTAAAAGACAATCACATTGGCAAGGCCAGTAGCTCGGGCACTGCCGAGATCTGTTGTTCAGATCAGTGCTTGTTCGGTGCTGACGGGGTCCTGCTGAACAAATGTGGAAGTGATAGTGAGACACATTTGAAGAGCTTTGAAGTGAAGTGAGGATGTGGCGTAACGGCCATAGCTGCTGACAGGGGAACTGGGGAACCAGGTTTGAATCTCAGGGTCAGCTGTACAGTTTGTGACTCTGGGCAATTCACTTATGCTTCCCCCTGTGTACGACAATGAATGTGTCATTGTGTAATGTAACTGGTGAGCAAAGTGCTCCAATACCATTGGCTGGTGTTAGCACTATGGCAAGATGGAGGACTGAACAAGCGCTCCAATGTCATCGGATTGTGCAAAAAAAATAAAAGCAGCAGCGACGAGGGGGTAGTGGGAGGACAGGTCAAGCAAGCAACAATGGGAGAGGGCGGGAGAAAGCAACAATGAAGGGGTAAAAATACGTTTTTTGCAGCACAATTAGCGACAAAATGAATGTGTCATTGTGGAATGTAACTGGTGAGCACTTCAATACCAATAGCTCGTGTTCGCGCTATGGCAAGACGGAGGATGGAGCGAGTGCTCCAATACCATAAGATCGTGCATAAAAATATAAACAAGTGGTGTTCGTGTTTAAACATTATTTTTCCTCACCAGAGGTGGCCACATCTACTACTTAGACATGAGGACCAAGTCTGCGCTAGAACTGAATTTGGTGAGACGCCCTCAGTATGCTAGTACAGAGACATGTCCTCAGGCTGAGTTTAGATATTTCCTGTGTGTTCGTTTTAGGGATGTTTATTCATATGTGGCTAGCAGCAAAGGGTGAATCTGAGGTATCTTCAAGGAGTGGGTGAAGAATTCTGCACCGCCGACGGAGTTCGTGGAGTTTTGCAAACAGAGCACAAAGTTCCCAATAACTCTGTGAAGTGACGCAGAGCTGAGTTTATTCTCTCGCGTGGCGCGCCATCATTAAGTTGGAGAGCACAAGCGAGAGAAATTGCGTGCTAGACCATCTCCCAGCAAGATTACTGAATGTGGGCTGTCACGGCAGGTCACTACTGCTCAAGAAAACTGCTGCTCACTTTGAGGAAGCTGCCGCTCGAGTAGAAAATCTATTTAAGCGGCAGAAAGTAGCAGTGCCCTCTAGTGCACTGTGTGATGCCGTTCGTGCTGATTTTACAGCACAGGAGAAATTCCTGATACAAAAAATCAGTGCGACGTACCAGACTCTGCCACTCGCGGAACTCCGCGTAGTACAGCAGAGTTTTTTCGGCACTTTGCAGAGCTCCAGGTAGTGCAGCACCGCAATCTCTGGCTAGGCCTAGTATTTTCCACTTTCCTGTTGACTCCCCATATTTTTAGTTTCTTGATGCAACTCTGCCTGGTGGTTCGGGCCAGAACTTCAGCGACACTGTGTACACATGGCTCCCTGATGTCACTGGCTTCAACCAAACAAAATTGTAATTGTATTTATATAGCGCTTGTTACCCCAGATGAGGTTTCAAATCACTTTTTCAGCGAATAAAATGCAACTCCAGAACCCAAAAATGATCAGTGGTGGATTAGTATAGGGAAATTGGAGTTAATGTGAGCGTTGGACATGCGAGTTTTCACAATATACACACCTTCACACCACAACCTGTAAGTATAGAATTCTTTATTTGTCATTGATTAATCACGAACAGCTTCAGTACAGATCACTGTGGATCTCAAAGCGTCGGTAGGAATCTTCTGCTGCAATCACAGGAAAACTCTGAAGAATAGAACTTTCAAAGTTCTTTAGTCAGCAAACACCCTTCAACAACACAATATCTCAGGATGGGTGGTGCTTCCAGAGCTATCCCAGTCCAAACTCGTGTCCTGGCGTTCAGATTCCCATTTCTGCACAAAATGGAGGTTCTGCGCCAGCCTGTGAATAAGAAAAGCTGGACGACATTTCCCAAAATGAGTGCGGCTTGCAGGCATCAAAACAGAAGAGCTACTGTTAGATTCAATCCCTCGAGTACCAGTGATGCCAACTCAGCGATCTTTGGTTTTCTCCAAGATGGCAGGCATCACAGGGAAGATTTCCTTCCAGGGAGGAGGGAGAGCAGCACATATATGCAACGCACAATATTAAATAGAAGGTAAATAAAAATAAGGAGCAAGAGAAGCAAAGAAGATAAAGTAGGAGATAAAACGAATAACATGCTGATGAAGGCCCAGAGAATAGGAATGGCTAAGATGAGAGAAGAGTAGGAAAGAAGAGGGAGCTTAAGAATCCTTTTCAATGTCCACATATAGAGAACGTCGTGCTTTTCCGCACATTAAATGCCCTCGGAGATGTGGTTACTGTGCAGTTGTTGAGTGACCTGCTGAATGATGTGTCCAAGGACAGAAACCGTGTAATGGAAACACATAGAGATTCCCACGGTGAGGATGGATCGTGTGCTTCCTTGTCGGTTCCCAAAAATAGTTCCATCGCAAGCTCCCCAGAAGAAGCCAACTATGACTACAGCTGTTATCATTAGCCTGGCCCAGGTGTGGCGACAAGTATGACTGAGGGCAACCGCATTGACCGTGGTGGTCTTGAGGTGTGACACAAATGTAAGCGATTGTCCTTTCTTGGTACGGGTCTGTCTTGTGATGTCACATGAGTATAGGATGGTTATTCTCCCGTGACTTAGTCCGGCCTGGAAGTGGCACAGAAAGAAGCTGCTTGGTTTGTGTAGCATTTATTTGGTGGTCCCACTAAGTTTTAGACAAGTTTCCTGAGTTTGGTCCACATGGTTGCCAGGGCTCTTCCTGTCCATGGGAGGCTGCCTGTTGAGACACTCACTTTCTGTCTTCATCTTCGACGTAATGATGGAGGCTGAAGAAGTTGAGGGAGCCTTTAGCGAGGTTGGACAGGTGAATGACGCCGGTGACGACCAGTGTGATGAGCAGTATGGGAACCACCACATTCCATACTGTGGCAAGGATATTGTAACAGCGAGCCTTGGAGCCGAAGCGACGAGCAGCAGCTACATCACCAGCAACTTTCTGGTCACGGGCCTGGAATTCAAATAGAAAAGAGTGTAAAACTTAAAATGCAAGCACATTTGCAGAGTCAACATGAGGATTCAGGTCAACTAGACTTTAATTGACCAACCATACAAAATAGACTCAGCCCTTATAGACTTAGAAACCAAACCATCGACGGAAGTCTCAAACCATGCAGACTATGAGACCAAACACCAGCATGAACTCAGTCCATACAGTCTATGAAACCAAACCATCAGCCTAAGTCGCAACCCATGCAGACTATGAGACTAAACACCAGCTTGAACTCAGTCCATACCGTCTATGAAACTAAACAACTAGCCAGGAATCAACCCATACAGACTATGAGACCAAACCACCCGCATGAACTCAGTCCATACAGTCTATGAAACCAAACCATTAGCCGAACTCTCAACCCATGCAGACTTTGAGACCAAACACCAGCATGAACTCAGTCCATACAGTCTATGAAACCAAACCATCAGCCAGGAGTTAACCCATACAGACTATGAGACCAAACCACCAGCATGAACTCAGTCCCTACAGTCTATGAAACCAAACCACCAGCCAGAAGTCAACCCGTACACACTATGAGACCAAACTGCCACAAGAACTCAACCTATACAGACTACAATACCATACCACCAGCAAGTACCGGGGCCAAGCAGACTAGGAGAGCAAACCACCCGCCTGGATTGGGTTGAATCAAACTATGAGACCAAACCCCCAACATGGACTGGGCCTATGCAACCTGTACCAGACCAAACTATCTGCTAGGACTAAAACTAAACAGACTATAGCAGCCCAACCCAATAACAACGATTTAGACAGTTAATGTCGTAAATAACATACCTATTTACATGCTTGGTAACTGGCCATATAAACAGTAGCAGGCCTGTTTTTCACCTCTGACCTTGCTTCCCTTTATATTTGACCCTCTTGCAATTTCACTATTTATCCCCCTCTTTGCCTCGTTCTCTCTTGATTGTCTTTTAATTCTCTCCCTACCCACAGAGTTCATGCAAGGAATGAGTATGCTAACGGAGCTCACGGCAGGCAGCAGAGCGCGCCATGTTACAGCGGTGAACAGCTGTGCAATCCTTAGCTTTGCATACTGCTGACCAAACGTTCAGGTGCACTTTATATTCGTTGTGCAACCACCAGACGCAGAAATAGAAGAGGGACAAAACGACACCCATTAGGTTACCTAACTTGTTAAACCTTATTTTTATACGTGTCAGCGTTGTTGCATGATTCTTTCACATGGAATACAGTAGTATTTAGGTCGTAGCATTTCCGAAGCATTATATATAGACTGAGTCTATCGTATTACATTATATGTTGCGTATTTCCTTAATTAAACCTTTACATTATTTTTAGTTATTTACAACTAATTGCTGTTATTGCTAGACTAAAACTATGATGTCCCTCTAATTTCCGAAACAGCAGCTTCGAAATCAAATGAGATTAACAAACCGTTGAGGTTAAGAGGTATCATTAGTTCAGTTCCTGCAGCCTGCGGGTTTGACACGCTGTAATTTAACAGCTCTTTACATGGCCTGCATTCCTCCACAGGGGCCTCTTTCTGCTGCCACCGCTAACGAATGCTCGTATTTGAACTCTTTGTCACGGGAACGCGCAGCTTTGCTTGCAGACAGCCACTGGCACCGGTGGGGACCCATATGGTTTTATAAACCAGCAACCAAAATTGTGCCTTAGTCTAGGAAAAAGGTTTCAGACTTGCACATTCTAATTCTGCTTTTTGTTTTCTCGAATATAAGCAGCCGTACTCTGTATCTGGGTAAGACATGGGTGCCCAACATCGGCCCAGGAAGGCTGGGTCTGATTTTTTGTATATCCGACCTCAATAGGAATCATCTAGACGGCTTTTGGTTGTCCTGAATATCTGACAGCCACCCCCCACCACCACCACCAGGTTTACATTGGTCGCTCCTGGCCTACTCGTTAGCCAGCCTATTTAGAACTGTTTGTTCCCCTCAGTCCGAACCTATCGCTCTTTAATATCATTACCCCCTCCCATACCTGTATCTCTGATCGAGCTGTTGCCTTACGCCCCTGACCCTCTCCTCACCCTGCCATATTGTTTCTGGCATTCTTTCTCTTTTCTTCTGTCTCTCCGCCGCTGCCCCTCACCTCTTTCCGTTTGATCTTCACCTTCTTTGCCTCTGGGTCCACTGGTCCTATAAGCATGCCCCCCTTGTAGTGCATCTGGCCCCCAGACCTCCTTCCCGGCGAAAGTTCCAGTTGATGAATTGCAAAAAGTCGCTACTTGGATCCGCCCTGGCAGAGGATGTTTAACAACGGACCACCTCTGCTCAGCAGAGAAAACAAGGGGCGTTTTTACTGTTAAAATAAAATGACATCTGAGAGCGACAGATGCCAGGAGGCACCAATAAGCGCTTCCATTCTCGGCAGACACTGTCGCCATAGCAGCTGAGGGGATCTCAAGAAAGCCACGTGGCCGTCACTGGATACAGCACCAGGTATTTGTAGCTGGTCACTTGTGATTCCCATCGGAGCTGTCCACCCCCTGTGCACCCTCACCGCCCTTCACTCCTCTGCCTAGATTATGGGCCCAGGCCTCCCTGCTACCCCTCCGTGCCTCCTCGATGCCCTCGATACTTTATCCCCGCCCTTGTGGTATCTCTGTACCTTGTGCATACCCAGTGCCCCTGACGGCCCCTGTGTCATCTCTGAACTCCCGTGCCTTCCTGCAGCCCTTGATGCCTCCTACATGCACCCCGTGCATCCCTCACCCCGTTCCTCCCTGTCCTTGACGTCGCCTTCTTATACCTCATGCATCCTTCACCCCTGTGCCTCTCTGCTGCCTCCTTCTTGTACCCCGTGCATCCTACACCCCGTGCCTCCTTGCTGCATTTGTTGCCTCCTTCCTGTACCCCTTGCAACCCTTCACCCTTGTACCTCGCTGCTGCCCATGATGCTTCCTTCCAGTAGCCCGTGCATCCTTCACCCCTGTGCCTCCCTGCTGTACCCCATGCATCCTTCACTTCCATGCCTCCCCACTGCCCTCCATACCTCCTTGTAGTACCTCGTGCATCCTTCACTCCTGTGCCTCCCTGCTGTACCCCATGCATCCTTCACTTCCATGCCTCCCCACTGCCCTCCATACCTCCTTGTAGTACCTCGTGCATCCTTCACTCCTGTGCCTCCCTGCTGTACCCCATGCATCCTTCACTTCAATGCCTCCCTGCTGCCATTCATACTTCATACCTGTCCTGTGGTATCTCTGTACCATGTCCATACCCAGTGTCCTCTCTGAACTCATGTGCCTCCCTGCTGCCCTTGATGCCCCCTACCTGAACCCCGTGCATCCCGCACTCCCGTGCCTCCCTGCTGCTATTGATGCCCCCTACCTGAACCCCGTGCATCCCTCACTCCCGTGCCTCCCTGCTGCCATTGATGCCCCGGAACCTGAACCCCGTGCATCCCTCACTCCTGTGCCTCCCTGCTGCCATTGACACCTACTACCTGAACCCCGTGCATCCCTCACTCCCGTGCCTCCCTGCTGCCATTAACACCTCCTACCTGAACCCCGTGCATCCCTCACTCCCGTGCCTCCCTGCTGCTATTGATGCCTCCTACCCGAACCCCGTGCATCCCTCACTCCCGTGCCTCCCTGCTGCTATTGATGCCTCCTACCCGAACCCCGTGCATCCCTCACTCCCGTGCCTCCCTGCTGCCATTGATGCCTCCTACCTGAACCCCGTGCATCCCTCACTCCTGTGCCTCCCTGCTGCTATTGATGCCTCCTACCTGAACCCCGTGCATCCCTCACTCCTGTGCCTCCCTGCTGCTATTGATGCCTCCTACCTGAACCCCGTGCATCCCTCACTCCCGTGCCTCGATGCTGCCATTGATGCCTCCTACCTGAACCCCGTGCATCCCTCACTCCTGTGCCTCCCTGCTGCTATTGATGCCTCCTACCTGAACCCCGTGCATCCCTCACTCCTGTGCCTCCCTGCTGCCATTAACACCTACTACCTGAACCCCGTGCATCCCTCACTCCCGTGCTTCCCTGCTGCTATTGATGCCTCCTACCTGAACCCCGTGCATCCCTCACTCCCGTGCCTCCCTGCTGCCATTGATGCCTCCTACCTGAACCCCATGCATCCCTCACTCCCGTGCCTCCCTCCTGCCATTGATACCTCCTACCTGAACCCCGTGCATCCCTCACTCCCGTGCCTCCCTGCTGCTATTGATGCCTCCTACCTGAACCCCGTGCATCCCTCACTCCTGTGCCTCCCTGCTGCCATTAACACCTACTACCTGAACCCCGTGCATCCCTCACTCCCGTGCCTCCCTGCGGCCATTGATGCCTCCTACCTGAACCCCATGCATCCCTCACTCCCGTGCCTCCCTGCTGCCATTGATACCTCCTACCTGAACCCCGTGCATCCCTCACTCCCGTGCCTCCCTGCTGCTATTGATGCCTCCTACCTGAACCCCGTGCATCCCTCACTCCCGTGCCTCCCTGCTGCTATTGATGCCTCCTACCTGAACCCCGTGCATCCCTCACTCCTGTGCCTCCCTGCTGCCATTGACACCTACTACCTGAACCTCGTGCATCCCTCACTCCCCTGCCTCCTTGATGACTCCAACAGAACCCCGTCCATCCCTCACCCCGTTCCTCCATGTCCATGATGTCGCCTTCTTATACCTCGTGCATCCTTCACCCCTGTGCCTCCCTGCTGCCCTTCTTCTTCTTTCCTGTACCCGTGCATCCCTGTACTCTAATGCTTTCTTGCTGCTCTTGAAGCCTCCTTCATTGTAACACTTACATCCTTTCATCCTGTGCTCCCCTGCTGCCCTTGATGAGTCATTCCTTGTACCCCGTGCATCCTTTCACCCTTGTGCCTCCCTGCTGCCATTCTTTCCTGTACCCCCTGCTACCCCTGATGCCTCTTTCCTGTTCCTCGTGCATCCTAAATCTCCATGCATCCCTGCTGCCCTTGATGCCTCCTTACTGTACCCCATGCGTGCTTTCACCCTTGTGCCTCCCTGCTGCCCTTCTTGCCTCCTTCCAGTACCACGTGTGTCCTTTCTCGCCTGTCCCTCCCTGCTGCCCTTAGTGCCTCCTTCCTGTCCCCCTTTCATCCTTTCACCCTGTCCCTGATGCACCTGATGCCGCTTTCCTGTACCCCCCGCATCTTGACACCCGTGAGCCTCCTTGCGGCCCTTGGTGCCTCCTTCCTGCACCCTGTGCATCCTTTCACCCTATGCCCCCCTGTTGTCCTTGGAGTCTATTTCCTGTACCCCCTGCATCCTGACACCCCTATGCCTCTCTTCTGCCCTTGGTGCCTCCTTCCTGTACCCCCTGCATCCTGACACCCCTGTGCTTCTCTTCTGCCCTTGGTGCCTTCATTTTCCTCTCTTCTGCCCTTGGTGCCTCCTCCTGCACCATGTGCATCCTTTTACCCGGTGCCCCCCTGGTGCCCTTGGGGCCTGCTTCCCGCACCCCCTCCATCCTTCACCCCTGTACCTCCCTGCTGCCCTTTGTGCCTCCTTCCTGTACCCTCTGCATCCTGACACCCCATGACTCTCTGTTGCCCTTGGTGCCGCATGCCTGTACAACCTGCATCCTGACACCCTTTGCCTCTCTTCGGCCCTTGGCGTCTCCTTCCTGTACCCCCTGTATTCGTACACCCCTGTGCCTTTCTTCTGCCCTTGGCACCTCCTTCCTGTTCCCCCTGTATTCTTACACCCCTGTGCCTCTCTTCGGCCCTTGGTGCCTTCTTCCTGTACCCCCTGCATCCTGACACCCATGTGCATCCCTGCTGCCCTTGGCGCCTCCTTTCTGTACCCCTGCATCCTGACACCCCAATGCCTCTCTTCTGCCCTTGGTGCCTCATGCATGTGCCCCCTTCATCCTGACACCCCTGTTCCTCACTTCTGCCCTTGGCGCCTCCTTCCTGTACCCCCTGATTCCTGACACCTCTGTGCCTCTCTTGACCTTTACATGCTGCTCCCGGTGAACAAACAGCAACACAAGCTGCTTAGTTGCTGAGCATTAGAATTCAGAAAAATATGTTAAACAAATGGGCAAGCATTTGTGCCTGCTCTCAGTCCATCTGTGTCTACCTCTGTGCCTCCTCACCTCTGCGCCTTGTGCCTCTTTTGTACCCCTGTGTGCCACTGGCGTAACGAAAGTTGTGGGGACCCCCCTTCAAGGTACATGAAGGGGTCCCCACTCAGTATTTGAGATGGAGCTCTCATGCATGAGTACGGTGCTGAGGGGGCCCCCTGCAGCTCGGGCCCCCCCCGCACCGAGGGGGCTGCGGGGGCCTGTGTTACGCCCCTGCTGTGTGCCCATCTGCCCGCTCTGGTCCACCCTCTGCATCCTCAGCCCGTTCTGCCACCACACGATCCCTCCCTGTCCCGTTCACCGACTCTCTCCGTCCCCTGCCTGCCCCATGCCCCGTTGCCTTTCGCCCTTACCTTCTCAATGCCCCGTGACCTCCACTCTTAAGTGAGTGTTCTCCGTTCCCTATCCCCATGCCGTTTCTCACTCCTGAGTTTGCATGCTACAACCTGTTGCATTTTGGGTCCTGTAGTTTTGTTTGCTTGCACTAGACTACGGTGCACATGGACACCTGAAAGTCATGATTTGTAGGTGGACAGCTTAAGACACACTGCCGAGAGGTGGCTCTTTCTCCCTGTAGGCCTGGCCTTTCGGGTCTTTCTCTCATTACTGGCCCTGTCCCTCCTCTCTGCTGCTCGTGTGGTCTCCACCCCCATACCTTCTCTCTCCCATCCCTTCTTTGTGTCAGGTGCCTGCTGCGCAATGTTCGATCTCCTATCCATCTCTCCCATGAGGCCTCTTCTCTGTCCTGCGTCTGGAGCCTGTCCTACCTCACCTGCCTGGGGCCTCCTGTCCTGGGCCTCTTCAGCACCCCATAACAATTTTCTGAGATTTTTTTTTGCAATTTCATATAGCGCTAACTCGACCCGAAGGTATCATTGCGCTTTACATGAGCACCCGTTACATTACAGAATGACACATTGAAGGGCTTATTTACAAACACCTTGCAGGGCTGGTGCGCCCCTTTTAATATGGGGAAAAGTAACACCTAATGGCAAGAGGCTTGCAAATAAGCCCCAGTGATTTTCCCAGACTGGCAGGCTGTTGAGCCAACCCCAAGGCTCGAGCCGGAGTCTGCAGCTCCAAACTTGGCAACTCTGGCCTCAAACATCAGTGTCACTCACATCTTCTCTTCTCTGTGCCATCAAATGTTCTTTTTGCATTTGTCGCCCGAGTGGGACGGGTATAGCCATTCCTGTGCTCTCCATGCCACTGGAGTCAAGCTATCCTGGCTGAAGAGGGGTGATTCCCCAAAACAGGTCCCAGGATGCTTGTTTCCAGTCCAGGGAGGACCTAGGCCGGCAGTCTGGGCTGGACTGTTCCCATTGGGCGCAGGGTCAAGACTGATTTGCATATGGCGGGGTCCAAACTGGGGTGGCATGGTGACCAAAAAAACGATGGATATAATCCAGATCTCTTGACTGAGGGTGAATATTTGATTTGTTCAGCATTCCGTCCATCATTTGTTTGCGCAGCAAAGACTAAACATTGGTCAGTTGCTCTGCTCTGTATTGAGGCCCAGATCTCTGTACTGGGTGAATGTTTGACATTGCTCTGCATCCTGTCCATCATTCGTTCTTTTTGCATCTGTGCTCTTTTCTGCCATGTGCCTCCTCTCTGCAGTGTATGCTCTCTAACCTGTGCCTCCTCTCTCTCTGTGCCTCCTCCAGTTAATGTGCCTGTTTTCTGACCCTCTCTCCCTGTCTGGCACGCCTCCCCTGTTGTCTTCCGTCTGCCAGGCCTGCTCTCTGCCCCCATGTCCCATGCATCGCCTCCCTGCCCAGCTGCACCGCGCACCCCGCCTCCAGTCTGTCAGGCGTCTCCTTTGCCAGCGCCCATTCTTCTGACCAGGGCCCCCTTTCCACCGATATCTGGTGGGTGCCGCCACCGGAGGCTCCCTGCGCGCACTCACCTTGACAGAGTAGACTAGCGCCATGAAGCCCAGGCAGCACAGGTTCATGTAGACGGTGTTGAAGACGGACCAGATCATGTGATCCCGAGGCACCTTGGGGGTCCCAATGGTGATCACCGTGGGACCAGGTTCCGGTTTGCTGGGGGTCGTGTTCAGGAAGTCCTCACGGGGGTACGAGGTGTCCATGGCGGGCATGAGGAGAGATGGAGCGAGGGGCAAGCACGCCAACGTGTGGATATGTAAAGTGGGATTGTGGAGGTACCAATGTGGGGAGGTGGGAGGAGGAAAGCGCACTGCGGGGGCACCAGAGAAGGGTACCGGAACAAGACCACTGAGCTGGCTAGCAGTGGACCACCACCACCTGCGAGGGGTACGGAGTCCTATAAGAGATGGGGGCGCTGCTTCGAAGTACGGGGACAGCCTAAGAGCGGGGCGTCCGTGGTGGTGACAGGGTCCTGGGAGTAGGGGGCGAGAGACAGGGCACCAGGAGTGGCGGCAGCATTTCAGGGCCCGCAGACCTGGGCCAGCTCCTCTTATAGTTTCCTCCCTCTCTATATTAGACGCTGTAATTACCGCTTTGCCTGGAGTGGTTTACCCCAGAATACGGTGCCAGCCCGGGCACAAACACACCCTGGGGCCCGCCCACCTCACCAAAGCATCTGATGCCGTGTGCCTCCCGCCCGCCTCGCGGCCGCGCCGTGTGAAGCCCTGTCCGCTGCTCTTCCCTCTCTCTCCCTTACTCTCCAGCTTCCCTCCCGTCTCTCTCCTGGCGTCCGCTCCTTCATTCTCTCTCAGAGGCAGGCCCGGTTCTAGATGGTGGGCCGGGGGGGCCAGGCCCACCCAAACATGAGTCTGTCCCACCCAAACATGAGGCTGGCCCACCCAAACATGATCCTTGGCCCTCGCAGTGAATCTGCCACCGATGTACAACAACAATAAAAACTGTTCCGATAACTGGTGATTTACGATCGTGTTGCAGAGCAACCATTTGTCTGTTGGTAGTTTTTAAATGCAGATAAACTGAATTTTATGGGAATAGCTCAGTGGGTTACTACCTCTGTCCCAGATATCCTTATGTTACCTGCAGTTCAGAAGTTACTATCCTAACATAGGACAGTGACCCATGAACTGCCATCAAAGAGCTGCATACAAACTTCGCTTTTTGTGTTGTGATTTAGTTAGAATTTCTCCAGTCTTCCATTATTCTAATGTTACTAAAAAGAGTTTGTTTGGGCAGTTATACATTTTTATCAGTAAAGCCAACCCCCAACCACTAAAGTACTCTTTAAATCATGAGTTTGTGCTTCTCCAGACTAAACCCCCGTAAAATATATTGCCCACCAGTATGGATGGCGTGATTTCTACACCTTGTAATCCTCATTGGCTTAAGTGACATTCTCCGTAGACTGATTTATTGTCTCTGTATAATGTGTGCTGTTATGTAAAGTACTGTGACACCCTACCTCAAGCGGCCCGTGGAGGGAGTGCCGTGGGGTGGGGTGGGGTGGGGGAGGGGCAGGGTGGGGGTAGTAAACTCCGGCTCACGGCCCACCGGAGGAATGTAAACAAATAAATAAATAAAACAAATTTCATTGCGCACGCTGAAACGCATTTGGTGTTTCAGCGCACGCAACTGAATTTGTTTTATTTATTTATTTGTTTTCATTACTCCGGTCGGCTGTGAGCCGGAGTTTACTACCCCTCACCCTGCCCCTCCCCCGCCTCACCGCACTCCCTCCACAGGCCGCTACTGCACCCTACACTCATATGAGTAGCGCTATACAACGAATGGAATGGATACGAGAGAGGGGCAACAAAGAGATGAGGGGCACTAGTGGAGAGTGGCAGTGATGGAATCCGAGGAAGAGGTCACGGGGTGGGGGGAGCTACGGAGAGATGAGGGGCACTAGTGGAGGGTGGCAGTGAGGAAATCCGAGGAGGAAGTAATGGGTGGGGGAGCTATAGAGAAATGAGGGGCACTGGTGGAGGGTGGCAGTGAGGGAAGCCGAGGAGGAGGTTATGGGGTGGGGGGGGGAATTACAGACAGATGAGGGGCACTAGTGGAGGGTGGCAGTGAGGGAGTCCGAGGAGGAGGTCATGGGTTGGGGGAACTACGGAGAGATGAGGGGCGCTGGTGGAGGGTGGCAGTGAAGGAATCTGAGGAGGAGGTCATGGGGTGGGGGAGAACTACAGACAGATGAGGGGCACTAGTGGAGGGTGGCAGTGAGGGAGTCCGAGGAGGAGGTCATGGGTTGGGGGAACTACGGAGAGATGAGGGGCGCTGGTGGAGGGTGGCAGTGAAGGAATCTGAGGAGGAGGTCATGGGGTGGGGGAGAACTACAGACAGATGAGGGGCACTAGTGGAGGGTGGCAGTGAGGGAGTCCGAGGAGGAGGTCATGGGTTGGGGGAACTACGGAGAGATGAGGGGCGCTGGTGGAGGGTGGCAGTGAGGGAATCTGAGGAGGAGGTCATGGGGTGGGGGGGACTATAGAAAGATGAGGGGCACTGGTGGAGGGCGGCAGTGAGGAAATCCAAGGAGGAGGTCATGGGTTGGGGGGGCTATGGAGAAATGAGGCACACTAGTGGGGAGTGGCAGTGAGGGAATCCGATGAGGGGGTCATGTGGTGGGGGAACTACAGAGAGATGAGGGGCACTGGTGGAGGGTGGCAGTTAGGGAATCCGAGGAGGAGGTTATGGGGTGGAGGGAACTACAGAGAGATAAGGGGCACTGGTAAGGGTGGTAGTTAGGGAGTCTGAGGAGGAGGCCATGAGGGGGAGTGGCTACGGAGAGATGAAGTGCACTGTTGGAGGGTGGTAGTTAAGTTATCTACAGAGAAAGAGGTCATAAAGACTTTTGCACCAGCACTAAAGCCGGCCCTGTCATGGCCTTTCTGTTTCCGTTTATTTAATTAACAGTCAGGACAACTGTGGAGCATACTTTAACATGCATGCTAATTACATTTACTGCTATATTCAATGTTTCAAGTTTGAAGGTGATTTTACTATTGTTGTTTTACTGGGAATAATGAAAGTGGAACTGGATGGTGGCTGATATGGCCCTAGGGACCAAGGTCAGCTGTGAGATAAGGTGTAAGGAGAGTGGCGGTAGAAAAGTGGATAATCAAGCCTGTAAGGGAGTGCGCTGCAGAGTCAGGGGTCAGGTGGAGATAGTAATGAAGAGGGTTTCTCCCTGAAGGCTCGCACAGAGGGAGCCCGAGTAGTGTCACTTGCTTGATACTCCCACCTTAGAAATCTCCTCTTCCCATCAAAGGGACATTACATGGAAGAAAAGCACTATTTGAGAGTGATAATATTGAGAAAGAGACTTGGAAAAGAGTGCGTTTTACTGTGCCTTGTAAGACTAAGGAGAGATAAAGGAGGGCCCTGAAGCAGGCCTGGCTAGATATATAAGCTATAAATCGGGCCAGCAGTGGCCCACCTGGATGTACCTTTAGCCCACCCAAATAAAAATTCCTGGAGTCGGGCCTGCTCAGAGGCCTTTTCGCCTCTCTCGTGTTTGGTGTGCTCCGTGTCTCCCTCACCCACCAATCTCCCCCGTCCGGCGCTCTGTAGTCTTCTCAGTTCAGTTACCCATTATTGATACGACTTCCACAGTCACACGAACATTTAAAACGTCAGTTTCACCCGGGTGCACCAGAGAGCCCCTCGCTGCTCGAGGCCTGGCGGCAGTGGTAACTAGGGAACTGGGGGTCCGCCAACCGGGGGCCTGCTGCTCTTCGTAGGCCTGAGTCTGGCAGTCACAGTTCTCTGGGTGTCCAGTGGACTCGATGGGTCTCGGGGTGTCTCAGTCTGGTGGTGGCAGTTGGTCTCTGTGTGCTATTCTTTCGGCGAATGATGGCGAGCCTTAGTGACTCATAGCCCCTCTCGGCCTGTGTCTCACAGTGTATATCAGTCGTTAAGTGTCCTATAATATCTGTGGTTCTGAGTGTCTGATTGTGAACCTTGGCCTTGAGGGGTCTGGTAGTACCTGAGGGTCTGAGTGTCTGATATTGTATGTCTGTCATTAGGTGTCTGTTCATATCAGGGAATCTGAATGTCTGCTCGTGTATTTTAATTAGTCTTCAGGCATCTGGTAGTATGCTAGACTGGGCGTTCAACACTATCAGTTTTTCGCATATGTTGCACGTAGGTCGCGGACGCAACACTTGTGTAGTGTGGGTCTTATTCTTTTTTGTGTAGGTCACGCTGTGTGATATGGGGGACTCACTCTCGGGGCCTGGTTGTCATTCTCTGTTACGAGGGTCTCACCCAGTCTCCGGGTGTGGGACTCTGTCTTTGACACAAGGGGGAGTCTCTGTAATGTGTATTTTATTGTATTGTACAGTGTAGGTGGTCTCCGACATGTGGATCTCATTCTCTGGTGGGTGGATCTCAATCTCTGGTGGGTGGATCTCACTCTCTGGTGGGTGGAGGTCAGTCTCTGGTGGGTGGATCTCATTCTCAGGTGGATGGATCTCATTCTCAGGTGGGTGGATCTCATTCTCAGGTAAGTGGATCTCAGTCTCTGGTGGGTGGATCTCAGTCTTTGGTGTGTGGGTCTCTATCTTTGGTGTGTGTCTCTCAGTCTCGGGTACGTGGAGCTCACTCTGTGGTATTTGGATCTTTGTTTCTGGTATGTGGATTTCAGCCTCTGGTATATGGATCTCATTCTTTGAAGTATGGATCTGTCTCACTTGTGCAAAGCTCACTGACATTTTTATCTCAGTCTCTGGTATGTGGGTCTTAGTCTTTTGTGTGTGGAACTCAGTCTCCAGGGTGTGAAGCTTACTCTGGTATTTGGGCTTTAGTCCCTGATATGTGCATTTCAGTCTCTGGTATGTTGGTCTCAGTCTCTCGCGTTTAACTGATCAGTCTCTGGTAATGTGAACCTGATCCTCTGGTATGTCAGTGTTATCCTTCGGTCTCAGGGTCTGGCATTTGGGATACATTTGAGTTGTGTGAATTACAGTTTCTTGTCACAGCCTCTGGCATCTAGTTCTCAGTCTCTGGTGTTTTTCATTTTTCGGTGTCTATTTTTTGGTTACACATGTTTGCCATTCTTCGGTATCTGGTTCTCAATGGCTGGTATGCCTTTTTTTCTTTGTGTTAAGAGATTCCTATTCTCTATCACTTGGGGCTTGGTATGGAACACTCAGTGTAGGAAGGTAGGATCCTTCTGCATGGCTAACCCCACTTTTTGCCTGGTGCTAAGCTGTATTTTGACTAGTCTGACTGGGATGCTGCTTATCAGGATCCCAGTCTATTTGATTTCTCCCTAAATTGTTGTGTTAAGTACTTAGATACACTCCAGATTGGTTACTGGGGTACCCTTATCAGTCCCTAGTATATGGTACTAAGGTACCCAGGGCATAGGTACCCCAGAGGTCTCCCATGGACTGAAGCATGCATTATGCCACCCATAGGAGACCATGCAAACTGGATCTACAGGCCTGCTATTGCAGCCTGTGTAAGTTGGTGCTTGCACCACTTACTGAAGATATAGGTGTACTATATATAAGGATCACTGCACTGAAAACCTATAAGTCACCCCTTTAACAGGCCTTTACAATCCAGAAAGCAGGGTTCTAAGTGAGAGGGTGCCCCTGCATGAGCAGGACACCCCTGCTGCCTAGGGAGTCAATTTTCCTGGGTTGTCAGTGAAGAAGCATTATACTATATTGAGGGGCACCGCGTAATTACGCGATGACCATCTCGAAAACAGCTGCAAAGAATCCTATCATGTTTGGTATCAAACATTTTGGAATCATACCCCCACACCCTAAATGGTGTGGGAGGTATGATTGCAGGCACTGGAAGAGCCCTCCGTTGGGCTCTCAGTGTTCCAGGTACCAGTCTTCTAGACACGGATAGTGCAAAATGTTTGCTGCTGACCAGATACACATTTCTGCCCTCCTGCTGCTGAGCCAAGCTCGAGCAGAGGAAAGTAGAACAATAGGCATCCTGTCACAGGCCACGTCCCAGACAGGATTTAGTGTATTGGCACAGGGTGGGTGCGCTTGCCAGCGCCAGAAAGTCTGCATGAGGGGCACACTTGGTGTCCCTGTGCATAGTCCAGTTCAAACTAGTTTTGGGAGTCGATGGCTCCTGCTCTGGTGCAAAACTGGACAAAGGACATGGGAGTAACCTCCCCCCTGTCCAGACCCTCCCCTGGGAGAGTCCGCTGAATCTTCCCAACCCTTTCCCTAGGGTACTTAAGGGCTTACCTGGGTGTAGGTCCCTATATTTGTCGTGGGATGAGATTCAGATCAGACACCACTGCACTTCTACCATCTGGGCACTCTGGGCTTCGCTGGACTTTGTTTGGGCCTGACTTTGTGTCCCTTCCAGTCTGCTGCATCATATGTGCCTGTGCACCATACAGAAACCTTCCAAGGCCTGTGAAGAATCAAAGACAACCAAAGTAATCTCCCTTGGATTGAAGGAGTCACTCCCCTGCATTTGCAGGCACCGCAACTAAGTTCACAGGTCTGCAGATCCTGAGTTCCTCCAGGCTCCATGGACTCTGCAACACAGGTGGTGGTTTTCCACAGTTCATGAGGCCTACTCTACCCTCTCACCAAATTTGAGGCCAGTATCCCTCGTGGGGTTTGCAATAACCGAACCCCTGTGCACCGCGTCCAACTTGCAGTTTCAAATACTTGTTGGCTTCTTTGCAAGAATATGTTTGGGCTCTAAGTAACCCGAACCGTAACCATCTCCTGTGACCAAAATCTTCAGTCACACCGCATCTTGTGCATCGTGTGCATCGTGGCCTGCATCCTTTGGGGAGCTGCTTAAGGTCCTCTCGCGACTCCAGTGCCTCCAGCCTGTGGGACCACTTGATGGTCACATTGTTACTTTTGGGCTCCCCTGATTGCTCTGGGCCTGCCCTGACTCCCCTGCCTTTGGTGAGTCCCCTGGACCTTGTTGTTGCCGATGTTGCTCCTTCTTTGGTTCCTGCGTGGCTTGCTTTTGCCAAGGCTTGTTGGTGCTCCCGCTGGACACTGACAACTGAGCACTCGACATCCTTTGTGGGAGAGCTTATACCCAGGCCCTGGTATTTCTCAGCATCGCCTGGTCCTCACAGCTGCAGAGTCAAGGTCATCGTCATCTTCCCTGAAGCTCCCGACATCGAAGGGTCTTCCAAGTCTCCTTGTCACTCCTGAGTGGCATATACTCTGTCCCCTCTGCTTTCAGGTACTCCTCTTCAATAATCCATGTTTGGATTCCCACGGACACTTTCTCCTCTTCCATAAGCAGCAATTCCCTGAACTCCCCCATTGGGTTCGACAGCGGTTTCCGACACCACTTCACAAGTATACACCTGGCTTCCCTGGTGTAGGTAACGTGGGTACTAGGGTATCCATGGGTGGGGTGGCTCTCCAACCTTCTGTCTTCCAGGGGATTTCTTCAGTGTCCACTGGGAAGGGTCCTTAATCTTTAAAAATCCAACCATGACTTGCACAAAGAGTTGTACTGAGCACGCAGTCGGGTTCCCATACTACACACGCTCTCCGTGGGGTCCCTATCTACTCACCTTGGGTGGAACATGACGGCGGGTGAACTCCAAGCACTAATTTCTCTGCAATCGAACACGGATATAGTGATTAAATCAGCAGACAAGGGTGGGGGAGTAGTCATTCAGGATTCCACTGCCTATGACAGGGAATGCAGACGACTCCTAGATGATCCTATCAGCTATACACCCTTGACTACTGACCCATCCCTGGAACTTCAAGGTATAATTCACGATTTGGTTCAGGGCGCCGAAGCTGATGGCAGTATCACCAAACAGGAAGCGACTTTCCTCACTACCAGTGAGGGTAAGATCCCTTATTTTTACACCCTGCCAAAAACACATAAGAACAAAATACCTCCTCCTGGTCGACCCATTGTGTCTGGTATCGGTTCATTGCTGGAACCCCTGTCACGTTATTGTGATTTCTTTCTGAAACCACTGATTCAATCTACCAGCACCTATCTTAAAGACACCAAGAGTCTGTTAGGAATACTTCAAAGGGTTGTTCTCCCAGAAGGAGCACTTTTCCTGGTGACAATGGATATTGAAAGTTTATATACTTGTATCCCCCAGGATGACACCATCAATGTCGTAAGGCGCACTCTTGAGTCCAGTGACTGGAACTACACCACCTCGCGAGAATTCATTGTTAGCTGTGCTACTCTCGCACTGAAGAGGAACTTCTTTGAATACAAGGGTGACTTGTTCCAGCAAACTAAAGGAACTTCGATGGGCAGCACTTTTGCGCCTTCGGTAGCCGGGTTGTACGTATTCGATTTTGAATGCAAGTTCATTTTGGCTCCACATAACCCTTTTCTGCCTAACCTTTTCTTTTGGAAACGGTACATTGATGATGTGCTTATCATTTGGCAGGGTTCTGAAGAGCGCCTCCAGGATTTCTTTGGATGGGTAAATACTTGCGATCCCCATCTTAGATTTACCTATACACACAGTAAGGATGAGATGATTTTCCTGGATGTGGTCATCACCAGAACAGGCGACACCTTAGAAACCAGAACTCATCACAAGCCCACGGCGAAAAATAATTTGCTACACTTTTCCAGTTACCATCCTCGCCCACTGAGGGAAAACCTCCCCTTTGGGCAGTACCTACGTCTACGTCGGAATTGTAGCGAAGTGTCTGTATACAAAAAACAGGCACAAGAACTTACCTGGAAACTGAAATCCCGTGGGTACCCTGATAAGATCCTCTCTAAAAGTAATAAGCGGGCTCGTAACCAGAACCGTGATGCTCTATTAGAAGACCATGTGAGAGATGACCAAGACACCATACCTCTCACTTGTGTGACCACTTTCAATGCAGCATCAAACACAGTCAGTAAATCCATAAAAAAGCATTGGAACATCCTGACGAGCAACAAACGCAACTGGGAAAAACCCTTATTCTCTTACAAAAGAGCGAGAAGTCTGAAGGATGCTTTGGTTCATACCCGCCCGAGGCAACTTGACAAAGAACAAACTGTGTCCATCACCAGCGCATGGGGCCTTCCTCCTATTGTGGGCCACTACCCGTGCGGCTCATGCAGTGTTTGCCACCTGACTTCCCCTTCAAAGTATCTTGAACTAGAACCAGGAAAGCAATGGGAGCAGAGGACACACACAAACTGCAACTCCACTGACGTCGTCTACCTGATTACCTGTCCCTGCGGACTAAGGTATGTCGGGATGACTGGCAGGAAGGTAAAACAACGCATCTGCGAACATCGCAGCACCATTCGCTGTCGGAAATTGAGTACCAAACTAACGGAACATTTTCTTTCTGCCAATCACACAACAAACGACATGGCCTGGTCCGTCATTGAGAAACTGAAACCAGGACTAAACACTCAGCAACGACTCTTCGAAAAGGAGCAGAGATGGGTGTATCGCCTTTCGACTCACCTCACAGGTCTGAATGATACCATCCCATGGAACTCTATCTTCAAGAATTGATTTGTTGGCTGTTTTCCATCCAAACACAGGATGACACCTTGATGGCCTCCTTGTAGCATAGCCTATGATTCCATAACCATTAAACTATGAGATAATTTTTCGCAGTGTGAATACACGCAAATGCCTAGTGTGTCTTCATATGCTAGAACGGTTTTTCACGAACATTAGCCGTCCCCTGCCTTCTTCAATATTAGACTAGTATGCAACCTTTAACTTCACTGTAAACAACCACTCACGATCAAATTACATCTGGTAGTTAGTCTGTTGCTACACGCCCCTCCAGATGACTGCCATTCGCAACTTTAAACTATGGGATACAGTTTTCGCAGTAAGAATGCACGCAATTGCGTTGTGAATCTCAACATGCTAGAACAAATTGACACGAACATTACCCGTTCCCCACCTTCTTCAATAGTAAACTTGAATGCAACCTTTAACTTCACCGCAAAAAGCATTCCCGATCAAAATCACATCTGGGAGATCGTCTGTTACTATACGCCCCTCTATTTGACGTCACACGTTGACGCACGCTGTTGTGATCACGTGACGCACGCTAATGCGATCACATGACCAGTTTGCGTTAGTATTTCTTCCGGTTTCGCTTTACACTCACCAATATCCGGGCCGAGCAGGACGAAGCCAGGTATTCCACGGGAGTGTGCGAGCATGGAAGTAAGTGGATATTCTTTACCCCAGCATCCGTTTGGCCCCAGAGAGGTCCACCTTTGAGTACCTAGACAAATTAGGTTCTTCTGTTTTTTTATCCTCACAGATACTATAGCTCACTACCCCCCTCTCGGACCCATGACGCAAACAATACCATTGCACTGAGTAAGAGTTCAGCCCCCTTTTTCCATGTTGTTGTTGTTGTTTTTTACCAATTTTATCCATAGTCATGCACTGGAGCAACGGCGCCTGGCAAACACTATGTGCGCTCGTTTCAGCATGCACTCCACTTGAACGAGTCTGCTATTTTTCGGCATACACATGGCTAAATAGCCTCTGTCGACTGCACATCGCTGGTCGACCAGTAAATACAGTTCTATCTGAACTTTCACACAGGCACAAATAGTGCGCAGTACCGTAATGAAAGACACCTATAAATGTACAGGTCCTTTTAGCCCTTATGGAGCACCGCACTCTACTGTGGGAGTTTTTTCTAACCACATAACGTTATTTGACACGGACTCCCGCGTCACAGCATGGGCCTACCATTTGTGTTCACCTGAATCACATAAAGTATAAGCAATTCAAGTGACACAAAGTGTCTGTCTTTATATGTCTTTATGTGTGTTATGTCTGTTCTTTTCTTTACAGGCGTTACTAGCCCCTGAATTATAGGATGGCTTTTTGCGGTATAAGAGTAAGTTTTACCGTCTAATAACACCACTGGTTAGGGTGCACCTTAGCGTGTGCATACCGCCGTGGTGTTCCCCATGGTCCTGACGAATGCTTAGCCAACTAGGCATGTTAAGCAGAAACATGTTGACCTACCCGTAATTAGGACGAGCCTTGTCCCACCTAATAGGCCGGCTCTTGTCCGACTCACTTGTTTTTATTCGGTTTTTGGTTTGCCAAGATTAAATTGGTTATTGGTTAAAACCATTTACCTTTTAAATTTTCACTTCCCGTTCTTTCACAACCAGCTCCGCTGTAATTCAGGCGTTGCAGCACACCAGAGAGGCATTCGGCCTCTCTGGTGGGAACCCGATGATGAAGCATGTCACCAACCAGGTTGGTGAGTGAGGGTTCTTTTAAAACACTATTTTGGTTTTTGCCCACGCTGTTTCTCTTAGTTTGCTCCTTACCGAGTTCACTCTTTTGTTGTTGACTTATGGTTCCTTGGGGTCCCAGCAATTCTATGTCCTCTCGACACTGTCGTGACTCGAGTCATGGTTCTTATACCACTCTCTTAGTATATGGTTTGGTCCCCCCTGGGGCCACTGTGAATTTCGTGCTATTTACTGTGTTTCTTTGCTAATGTATCGTGTGCATTCTGTTTATCTCCGTGCAGGAGATATTGGAACATACTAGAGAGTATCATATTATAAATACATATTTTTATAAATACTTGGTGTGGTTCTTTTTCACCTAATCTATACTATAAGATTGCATTCTGGTAAAACAAGCTGCTTTACACTCCTTCTGGATTGACCCTGAAAGGTTTCTCTCCACAGCTACTACTTAGAGAGCTTTCTAAGGTTATCTAAGACCTCTTAAATCACCGTAAGGGTTGTCTGGACTGATGCAAGGTGCCCAGTTACATTGATGGACATCATATACCAGGCCAGCTTCTTACATTGGTGTGCAGCTGTTGGAATTCAAGCTTGCATTGTTTTGCCAGCTAACTCTTTGTATTGATTAATTGAAAAGCCATCACTACTGCTAGGCACATATAATATAAGCTTAGAATGAGTAAGTAATACTGAACTTAGGGTTGGGTAAGTCAAGGGTCTAGCACACCCTTTCTGCAACCTAAGAGAGTTTAGTTCCCACTAGGTTAGGTAGGTGCAACACCACACCACACTTAGTTTGTCTTCCAAAGGAGATGCCAGTAGTTCTCTGACCGCTAGATACAGTGAACATTTATTCAAAGAACTGAAAGCACTTTGTGCCTCTAGAAAGTTGAAGACAGGGAAAGGAGCCACTACTCAACCCCTCTTAGAGGTGTTACTGTTTGATGACATCAGAAAACATCAGGATGAGATGAACAGGAAAGATTGGGTGGGGCAGGGACAGGAAATAGGCCAGGATGGGGACCCCTCTTTGACCTAGAATCCAACCTTGACCAGGTGGAGCCTGATGACTCCCACTTGGACAACTCAGACCTCCCAGATGATACTGCAGGTGGCCTTGAAGAGACCCCCTGTGTTCCTCCTGGGAGAGTGCAGAGTAGACCTAGGAGGTCTAGATCCTCCTCAAGAGAATCCAATGCCTCAGGACATTCAGTAGCGACCTCCATATCTAGTAAGAGGGACCACTCTTTTGATAGGGAATACCAACTTCTTTAGCTTGAGAAAGCTAGGCTTAGGCTCAGGCAAGAGCAGTTGGTCCTTGACAAAGAGTCCCTAGAAGTCCAGAGAGCTGGGGAAAAGTTGGGACTAGAGTCCCAGGGTGGCAGCAACAAGGTCCCTAGAGTTAGAGAAACGTCTTTTGACCATAGGAAGCTGAACAAGATAGTCCCTTCCTACCATGTTGGGGAATGACATCCACAAATGGATAACTGCTTTGGAAAGGGCCTGTAAGGTTCAGAGGGTCCCCCAAGAACAGTGGGCAGCTATCTTGTGGCTCTCCTTTGCTGACAAAAGTAGAGATAAGCTCCTAACTGTTAGAGAAGAGGATGCTGATAAATACTCAGTTTTGAAAAGTGCTCTCATTGATGGGTTTGGTTTAACCACTGAACAATACAGGATTAGGTTCAGAGGCCAGCTCGGGGACGTTGTCCCATGGTCCCCAACCCAGGGAACACTGTCTATTTTCCTGGAGGCGGACAGGGAAATGCTAGTCACTTATATTTTGTTTTTGGTGATGTCTCTACAAGGGGCAGGGACATCACCAATTTTCTTTCTAATGTTGTGGGGGTGGTGTAGGGAGTTTCACGGCCCCCCAGCAACACTAGAGAAAAAAAACATACGTCTCCTGAGTCATTGAAACCATGACCCCAGAAGAACTTACCATATTTTTAAAAGCATTTCCCAGACTGGAACTTTTACTCTACAGCAGGGACTGCAGTGCCACCTAGACAGACCCACGAGGATCATCACGATTTGCAAAACAAATTGCAAAATTGACAGTTTTTTTTAAAAGGCTGTGCATTTTACATAAGTCCCAGCGAAATTCCTTTTATTGACCCAGTGTGGACTACTGACCCAAATAAAAGGATGGGATCAGCGAGCAGGCGAGGTATTTGTTTACTCATCTGCTGCATCACATACCCCTGCCTGGAGAACACTGCTGCTGCTTGGACCAGGACACCAAATTGCACGTACGTTTTGTCCTGGCTCAGCAGGATATGCAGTTTCTCTACTCCTCTTCCCTCGCCCTCAGCACTCCCACTATCCACAGTCTGAAAGTGGATGGTGTGATTGCAGGGGCACAATTTAAAAACAAATAAAGAATTCAGGCCCGCCACCCATGGAAATGCTACGGGACTGGCAGGGGCAATTTTTTTTCACAAAAATTAAAATTCGGTCCCGCTACCCGTGAACATGTGGCAGAACCCGCTGGGACTCTTTTATTTTTTTTAAAAGAAAAAATTCTGTCCTGCCAATAGGTATGCAGCGGGACCTGCTGGGGCACAGTTAAAAAATAATAATAATTCAGGCCCGCAACCCGTGGACGTGCTGCCTGGGGGGGGAGGGGTTGGCCACATGCCCTTTGGCCAACCCCCTGATGCGCGGCGGGGGTTCAGCTTTACGTATGGCAATAAAGTATTACTTTACGTAAAAAAACTCAGGAAATTCACTGAACAACATAAAGGTTAAAGTAAAGTTACAGTTAGGTGAAATGTTCAGTAACAACGTAACATTTTAAACTCTAAAAACAATTGAAATTCACGAGTTATAGTTATCTCAAGTAACTATAACTTGTGCCCTAATGTAACTATAACTCGCACCCTTGCCATGCACTGCTAAACGCCCCAGATATTACATCACTCATGACGTCTTCTATGACATCATCGATAATATCACTGTAACATTTGCAATGAAACTATTGATGAGAAAACTGTACATGGCAGAGGCGCAAGTTTTAGTTACCTTAGGGGACGGGTTATAGCTACTTGAGATAATTATAACTGATTAATTTCTATGACTTCCAGGGCCATATTATCAAGAATGGCGATAACATTATCGCCGCTTTAGCGGCAGGAAACTGCCGCTAAAGCGTCGATAATGGGCTTGATAATATGCCCTAGAGAATTCCAATCGAAGCCCAGGTTCTGGTGTCATGGACATCAAACCTGGGCTTCTATTGGAATTCTCTGCGGCATATTATCAAGCCTCTTATCGCTGCTTTAGCGGCAGTTTCCTGCCGGTAAAGCAGCGACAATGTTTGCGCCTTTCTTGATAATATGGCCCTTAGAGTTTAAAACGCTACGTTGTTACTGAACATGGATACATGGGTCTTTGTAAAATTTAAAATGACATTTTAAGAAAAATTGGAAAATTGATGAAATCATTTAACTGAAAAAATTAAAAGCAAGGTATTTTGGAATTCAAACTGAATAGAACAATATATTAAAATAACAATTAACTTAATTTAATTAAATAATTACTTTAAATTAATCAAAGTACACTGACGGGCAAACCTACAACTGCTCATTGTTTTTTTCCAAATTATCTATACGTCTTTTAAAGCAGGATGCTGAATCAAAACTGATAGTAAGCTCTGACTTTGACTTCAGGAATGATTTACCCCAGACCAGTTGGCATTCAGCGTTTTTGCACCCTGAATTATAGATCAAACAATGCCGAGGTATTGGTGTCATGTTGGCTGTGTGACCTTGAAAATTCTACTTGGTAGTAAAAGAGTTTCCTTCACAGTTGTATTGTTGCATTTATATGGCACTTAACTATCCCTGGCAAAGTGCTTTAAGTTGATTAGTACGCTAATCCAGAACCCACCTTATATGCACTCCTTTTAAAACCCTTCAGAATTCATCCCAAACTCACAGATTTCTATCACAGATGTGCCCAGCCATGTGAAGTGGCGCTTAGCTTACAATAACAATAGAACACAATGTATGCCTGATCCTTTCCTTACTTAGGACCTTTGCATGGAATCTTAAATCCCTCCGAGAAGCCCAATATCAACAAGCATTGGCATAGCCAATAGGTCTCGCCTTTGGGACCTTATAAGTATTTAGTTATGCAGCACAATATCCTTACTGCAACAACATCAACTGTTGCATGGCTAAACACTTCTAAGGTCCCAAAGGCGAGACCTATTGGCTATGCCAATGCTTATTAATATTTATTTTCACACCAAAAATACTCACATCTCCCAGGAGTAGCATAGAAAAAAAATGGTTGTTGGTGAAGCCAACAAGACATTCAATTCTTAAGGGAGGTATCGAGATCGATGGGTTTTTGGTGATGGGGAAGACTGAATTTCCAAATTTGGTAGTTTCGGCAGTGGATCCTCAGCTCATTTTACCCATAACAAGGCCACACCATCAACTAACAGTAGTGCAACTGCTACTATTACCCAAAAGTACGCTCACAGAAAATAAAAAAATCTTACAGGATTGGAAGTGTAGGATTCACCAAGAGTCTTGGAAAAGAATGGCAATAACCTGCTCATTAAGGTTTCCGCTTGAGGACTAAAATATATTTTTATAGGTTTCCCACCCTATCCAGAATTGAGTAATGAGAAGATATTAAAAGATGGACTGGCCTTCCTCCATGGCTAACCCGGTCAGCTCAGGTTAGTCAAGGAGAAGGCAGTTGTAGCCATAACACTTTCTTTCTACAGAGTTGTGCCTGCAGATTAACTGTGAACTGTAAAGGAATATTGTACATGTGGTGATTGGCTTGCGTTTTTCAGTTCTGCTAACTTCATATTTTAATAAAAAACAATGTACTGAATCTGAACTTTCTTACGTACAAAACAGCGACTCTATGTTGTAATACCACAGGGATTTCTAAGGAGGAACTGTCATTCCTGAAAAGAACGAACTCGTTAATGACGATTGTGAAAAGGTGTAATTTTACCTATGGCATGCCTCGCCGATTTGACATTCTACATATAAATCGATAGGGAAAAGGAACATCAAGAATGAAATTTCAAGAACACAAGAGCAGCAGAAAAATACCTGCAGTCTACATCTGTGGGGAGTAGGTAAAGTGCCCAGTTTTAACAAGCATTTGCAATGCAATAGGTCTCGCATTTACGTGGGTTTGAGCTATTGACATTGCAAATAACTATGCCTTTTATTTTTGGTTTTGTTTCTAAAACAAAGAAAAGGCTTTGTCATTTATAATGCCAATAGCTTAAACGCACGTAAATGCAAGACCTATTGCATTGCAAATGCTTGTTCATTTTTCTAATTGTAGAAACAATGATACAGAAGCAAATCAAGCCATCCCGTCCAACGACACCCCTGTGAGCTGAAGCAGAAAGGATTAAAAAGAGAACTAGACCGACAAGGTAGTCAAGACATCCGGTACGTGACAAAGAGTTCAGATGAAGTGTAGGGAAAAAGAGAATCGAACGACAATAACAGTACAAACAAAAGCACCTCTGGGCCCAAGTGTGTAACGTAATCATGCTGGTGTGTGCACAGCGGAAAGAAGACACCTATACACCGTCTCACTGAAATGCCGATAATCAAGAGTTCCACTTACTGGAAACCTAGAGAAGTGCCAGTACCCTGCGTTTCAACTGCTGGCCGCGAGCTCCCGAGCACATAAAATGAGATGTTAAAACAAATGTTGTAACGAAGTAACGAGTGTACAGAAAGTAAAAACCAAAAAAGGGTACCTTATAAAGGATCCTGAAGAGACACAAATCGGACCACCTGTAAAAGCAGTAAAGACAGCTAAGAAACAATGTGCATGTCGAGGCTTCACCCAAAAGCCGAAAGCTGATGGAAAACCGTGCACTAACCTGGATGCTGGCGCGATGTTCGAAACAACAATCCCCACAAGTATGGACTCAAGTGAAACAGCTGCTAAGAGTGAGACTGCGTTAAACTTGCGAACTAAAGCGCGTGTACACACGAATCGGTCACGTGATGAAAACGCTAGTCTGAATAAACAAGAAACTACAGCGGACATCTTGGAACGGTGCGCTGGAGCCAAAAATACATGAACGCAGCCCGATAAAGAGGAATTTAAACTATAAATGCAATATATAAATGCAAATATATATAAAATAAATATATATATATAGAGTCACACGATGCTGTCTAAGAAATGGGCGTCGCGAGGAAGGCAACCCGGAGACAGGCTAGAGATTTCCAGAGATGTCCAGTATACCGAATGGAATGGAATAAGAGGGCAAGAGATAAAACGTGGAATGGTACGAGAGGCTGAGGAGTAAGATAAAAATTTTCCCGCGAGTTTTGTATATATACGGAACTACGTACACGGAAATACGTAAGAGTGACAATGGACAAAATCAGGAAAAGGAATCGAAAATACATGGGATATAGTAATGGCGTCTAAAGGCAAAGACAGGTATGGCGATGAGGCAACCTCCACTGTACGGTTACCAGACTAACTATGCCAAATGTATTCTAGGGTTTGTAGTCTTGGGTCAGCTTGGTTTATCCAGTCGATGGTTAAACAAGTCGACAAAAGTAAAAGTGAGGGGGGGTGTGCAAGCCCGGATGTTGTGTGTGCGCATACTGAAAGTAAGAGAGTACAAGCCCGGCGGAGCGTGGCGCGCGCGCTTGGCGGGGGAGCGCTTTCCAGGCGGGGGAGCGGATCCTTTGAAGTACGATGCCAAATGGATTGCATGGCGGCACGATGCACGTGATTGTGCGCGTGCTCGCCATGCAATCCGCTTTTGGGAGCACTTTTGGGAGCCCCTTACCATAGTCTTGCATGGCGTTTGCTACGCAATAGCTAGGCGAGACCTAAAAAGTATAGCAGAGAAGTATGAAGACAAACATCAAATACCCAAATCGTTGGGTCATCAACTATCTCTAAAGAGGAGGGGCGTGGCTTGGACGCCGATCGGGATGGCGGCGTGAGCCTGCAGCTCCGAGCCTGATCCCGCCAATACTCCTGATAAACTACCGAGACGGGCTATCGGCTGTACGGACTGCCGGTGCGGAGCGCCGGGGCAGCTGGGGCTGCAAGCAGGGAGACTGCGGAGGACGGTGTAGAGCCCGAGGCCGTAGATCCGGAGCGCAGTGATCGGCGGGCAAGATGGCGGCGGCCCCGACCTCGGAGCCCTGAGGAGGACGACGGAGGAACGTGGCCGGAGGGTGACGGGGACGGCCTCGGCTGAGCGGGACGACGGCGGCTAACGGGTGCCCCAGGGACTGAGAGCTGGGGGCTAGGCCCCCGGTCCCGAGTGGGGAGCGAGTGGACGGAGCTGCCCCTCCCCCCGAGTGGAGAGCGACGACCGCCTGGGCTGGCGCGGCGCCCGACGGAGAGAAGGGAAGGCGAGAGGGACGGCGGAGTGCGGCACCCCAGGACCACAGTGTTGACCCCGCAGGACGGCTCGCTCTGGCCTGAATCGCAGTGGGACATCAGACGGAGGGATCTGGAGTGGCGGACAGCGGCCCGGGCCAGGGCAGCCGCAGTGGGAGCGAGGGGAGCCGGACGTGGCGGGGCCCGCTGGCAGTCCGTAGGCAGCGCACGGGCTGCGATTGCAGCGCCCGTCGGGTGTAGCGGCCGCGCAGGACGGCGGACTCCGGAGCGGTTGGGTGGGGGCCCCCCCGCGGCCCTCTTGAGGGGGGATCCCCGCTGAGCAGATGGCGACTCGGGGTGCTGCGCCACAGATGCCGGGCGCGGAGTCGGCGGCGGATGGCGGTGCCCAGGGTGACTCGGAGGGATCGGCGCAGGAACGGCGCCTGAACGCACGGCTGGACAGTATTCTTGAGGCGATCACGGCCACTAAGGAGGCCCTGCACAACGACATTGCGCAGGTCGCCACTGGACTGGGTCTCTTGAGGGCGGACCATGCCAAATTGTCGGATCGAGTTAAGGACAATGAGAGGAAGCTACAGGAGCTCGGCCCTGCAGTGGCGGCCGCGGACCACACACTCGCCGACGTTCTGGGCCGCTTGGCAATGCTGGAGAGACGGGCGGAGGATGCCGAAGGCCGCAATCGCAGGAACAATGTACGGGTGGTGGGCCTTCCGGAAAACAGTGAAGGGAAGGATGCGGTGGCGTACATGGAGAATTGGTTCAAAACAGTGGTGGCCCCGGAGGGGCTCTCCCCCTTCTTCTCCCTGGAGCGGGCGCACAGGGTTCCGGCCCGCCCGCCGCCGCCGGGCCGCCCGCCCCGGCCGATGCTGGTCAGACTCTTGCATTACAGGGACAGAGATTTATTGATCCAGAGGGCGCGATCGGAGGGCCCCTTTCAGGTGGCGAATAGCCCGGTGACAGTGTTCCCCGACTACACGCAGGAGGTCCAGAAGCATAGGGCTTCTTTCCTGGCAGTGAAGAAGGAACTGAGGGCCGAGGGGCTACAGTATTCCCTGCTCTTCCCGGCGAAATTAAGGGTGATTGTGAGCGACGTAACCCACTTCTTTCAGACCCCGGATGAAGCGGGGGCATGGCTCGAGCTGCATCGCGCTGGCACGGACCGCAAGGGGAAAGGCGCGAGGGAGAGGCGCCGGCCGACTCAAGTGCGGAAATCCCAACGCATCCGCAAACGTGATAACCTCAGGAGAGGGTTACGGGAGGACCAGCTGGCGGAGGACAGGCGGGGGGCGCTGGAGGCCACGGCGATCCTCACGGGTTCCCCGCAAGAACGGATGTCGGTGGGCTCGGACACTGGTGACGATGGCGGACAATCAGGCGGTGAACTTTCGGAGGTGGAGAGCTCGGGGAGGCCGGCGGTCACCCCACAGACGGCGGATGGACTCTTCAATGGCTGATGCTGGGAGGGGGGGGGCCTTTCTGGGGGCTCTGACCCCGGCGGAGCACCCGGGCGTTCTGCGAACTGGAAGGTACTGTGCTGATGGATATGTGGGGTCCTGGGCTGGGGGCGAGGGCTGGGCCCGGTCTGGGTCGGCTCTGAGGCAACCCCTTGTGGCCCTTAAGGCTTTCTGTGGTGACGACCACAGAGTCGGGAATGTTTGGTGGGTTGTCTGTTTGGATGGGGGCTGATATGGTGTTATTGGGTCCTGTTCTGGGGAGAGGGGAGGGGGGAGTTTGTTGGGATGTTTTGGTTAAGGGGTTCTACTGCTTGGCTGGGGGTGCCCACAGGGCGCTGGGTCATTGGCTGAGAAATGGCTACAATGGGGACGTTACCTAATCTGAAATGCCTCACGTGGAATGTCCGAGGACTCCGGACTATGACGAGGAGGTATAAAGTGCATGCCCAGCTAGTGAGGCGAGGCATCCAAATAGCCTTCTTGCAGGAAACGCATTTAACTAAGCAAGAACATGCCGCGCTGCAGAGGAGATGGCATGGTCAGGTGTTTGGCACCACGTACTCAGCGTTTGCCAGGGGAGTGTTGGTGTGGGTGAGAGCGGGGGTCCCATTCCAGGCTACGAATCAGTTGGTAGACCCTGAAGGTCGATATGTGGTGGTGGAGGGGCGGTTATATGGCCAGGATGTGGTACTGTGTAGCATCTATGCACCTAATGTGGAACAGGCGCGCTTTTTTGCCGGCCTGACGGGAACGCTGGCGCACTTCCTGGCGGGCCCCATTCTGATAGGAGGGGACTTTAATTCGATAACGGATGTGGAGTTAGATAGATCGCATCCACCGCTGGCGGACTCCCCGGTGCGCCGGTTAGCGGCGCACAGGGCGGACTGGCAGGAGAGGTGGGGACTGGTGGTTGTGTGGCGGGAGCAGCACCCTGGCGATAGGGATTACTCCTTTTTTTCCGCTTTACACGCGCTACATGTCAGGATAGACTCCATTCTGTGTAGTGGGTCGTTGGCTTCCAAAATGGCACATACGGAGTACTTAACTAGAACTGTATCCGATCATAACCCGTTGTTGCTGACGCTGCAATGGCAGAGGCAAAGGTCGGCAATACCGACGTGGAGGTTGCGTCCAGAAACATTGGAAGATCCGGTGTTTAGGGATACGGTACTGCAGGGCATTGAACTGTACTTTGGAGAGAATGAAGGATCGACTGCCACGAGAGCGATTGAATGGGATGCCATGAAGGTGGTGATCAGAGGAGTTTGCATGGGCCGGTTTCCGAGTGTGAGGGCGACTGTCCTAGCTGACCTGGCGAAGGCGGAGGGATTGTTGAGGGATTTGGAGCGGCGCAGGCCTGAGCGACCGGAGTTGCAAGACAGACTGCTAGAGGCGAAGGAGCTGGTGGCGACTGAGACGGAGCGCCTGAGGTGTTTCGATTACAAGTTGTATGCTGCGAGAGTGCATGCGGAGAGGGACAAGGTGGGGACGCTCCTGGCCAGGATTGCTAATCCCGAACCCAGGGGTTGCCCGGTAATGAGTATAGGCACTGAGACGGGGGAGGTAGTGTACACCCAAACGGCGGTCCTAGAGCGCTTTCGGGCTTACTATGCGGGCCTTTATGAGAGCCGGCGGGGGGCGGGGAGCCCCCCAGTGGCCGACTTCCTGGGGACTACTCCTCTCCCGAGACTGGAGGCCGAGACGGCGAAGGAACTGGGGGGACCCATCACGCTCTCGGAAATCAGGGTAGCTATCAAACATATGGCCAGAAACAAAACGCCGGGGGTGGATGGGCTGCCGATTGAATTTTATGTTCAATATGTCGATGTACTAGCGCCCAGGCTCTTGCAGGTCTATGCGGAGGCCCTGACGGTGGGGAGATTACCTAAGTCGCTGAGGGAGGCGCTCGTGGTGCCGCTGTTGAAGCCGGGTCGGGACGCCTCGGATGTGACCTCGTATAGGCCACTATCCATGCTGACGGTCGACTATAAAATATTGAGCCGCATCTTGGCTACTAGATTGCTACCACATATGACTCGGCTGGTGCATGAGGACCAGGCTGGATTTATCCCCTCTAGGAGCACAGCCATGAATATTCGGCGCCTGGTCCGCATAGTGGACAGTATCTGGGACCCTGCCCAGAAGCCGGCAGTGCTCTCCGTAGATATCGAGAAGGCCTTCGACTGCTTAGAGTGGGGCTACCTCGATGCGGTGCTGGAGCGAATGGGCCTGGGGGATGGATTTGGGCGGTGGACGAGAGTCCTTTATTCCTCGGCTTCAGCCCGGGTGCGACTGGGATCGGTGGTTTCCTCGGAGTACCCGGTGAGCAGGGGTACGAGACAGGGCTGTTCGTTGTCTCCCCTGTTGTTTGCCCTGGCAATGGAACCGTTGGCAGTGCGGGCAAGGACGGGGGCAAGTTTTGGCGGGGTCCGGAGTGGGGAGACGACGCACTATATCTCATTGTACGCAGATGATCTTTTGCTGTATCTCGAGGACTCGGAGGGGGCCCTGGGGAGGGCTATGGCACTGCTGTCGGGCTTTGGGGAACTGTCGGGCCTCCGGGATAATTGGAACAAGACCTGTGTATTCCCGCTGCGGGCAGATGTCCTGTACCCCCCACTCACGGAGGAGGTGGCGTGGGAGGCCATGTGCTTCACCTACTTGGGGGTCAGGATTTACCGGGACGTTGGGGACCTGCTGGAGGGCAACATAGGTCGGGGAATACGGGCCCTGAAGGGATGTATGTCCTTTTGGGCCTCCCTCCCGTTGTCGGTACTGGGCCGGGTGGCCCTGTTGAAAATGGTGGCCTTGCCGCGGCTGCTTTATTATTTCCGCACCCTGCCGATCTGGATCCCCCAGCGCATCTTTGCGGAGCTGAGATCGCTGGTGGTCGGCTTCCTGTGGGGGGGCGGACGGCGGCGGGTGGCCTTGGAGACCTTGGTGCGTCCCAAACTTGACGGCGGATTGGCGGTCCCTGATTTCGAATTGTACTACCTGGCGGCGCAGTTACAGGTACTGACGCAAAATGTCGCTAGAGTCTTTAGAGGCCCTGAGCATGAGAGGGATTCCGGGATCCAGAGACATGTTTTATCCTACATAGTCCTACAACAGACGCTGGACTTACGAGACCTCACCGTAGAGGAGAGGACACTCCGACAGTGTTGGCGCAGAAGCATGAGGAGAGCGAAGGCGGCGCACCCGTACGAGCCAGAGATCCCGCTGGGGATGCTGACAGCGTTGCCGCATGGTGGCGATTGGTCACCGCTCGCGGAGTGGGAAGAGCTGGGATTGCAAATGGTGGGAGATCTGTATGTGGACGGGGCGCTGGCGCCATTTGGGGTGCTGCAGGAACAGTTTGGCCTCCCGGATGGGAGTTACCTGTTACATGCGGCGGTGTGCGCGGCGGTACAGCGGTACTGGAGGGAGGGCCTGGTGGAGCCCGCGGTGATTCAGACCTGCCAGTACGTGGTGATGGCGGCAGGGAGAGTTAAGGCGGTCACCTGCATCCATTCCAGGCTGCTACGAGAGGGGTTGGAACCGCTCGCGGCGTTGAAGGAGAAGTGGGAGAGTAGTATAGGAAAACCCATCCCGGACACGGTATGGAGTCAGATTCTAAGGAGAACATGGAAAGGGAGTAGGAACGCCCGCTTCCAGCAGGTACATTTCTTTGTACTGCATAGGGCTTATCTGACCCCGGGAAGGATAAAACGGTATTTTAAGGTACAGGATGCGGCGTGCCCGAGGTGTCTGGAGGTTGGAGCGGAGCTTGACCACCTCTTATGGGGGTGCCCCCGGCTAGGGACGTATTGGGCTGAGGTAGGGGAGCTTCTGAATGCTGTCACGGACCGGGAGGTGGAGTTTGATATGGCGGCCTGCTTATTGCTCTGGTTCCCACACACGGCGAAGACGAAAGTGACCAGTAAGTTCATCGACTTGGGCCTCCTGCTGGCCCAGAGAGAAATTACGTGGCACTGGAAATCGCGGGAGGGCCCGTCATATGGGAGATGGATGGTTGAGTTGCAGAAGTGGGCGAGCTGTGAAAGTGTGCTGAGGAGGCGCCAGGCGACCAGGGCAGGGGATGAGAAGGGGCTGGACTGGGTGAGGGCATGGGAGCAGATAGTACAGGCTCTGAATGATTACCGGCTGGACAGCACTGAGCAAGAGGACCGAGAGGGAAGGGCTCCATGAGGCCGGGAGGCTATAGGCGAATATCCGGAAGCAGTAGCAATAGCAGGCTAAATTTCATGATAGGGGCCCCCGCCAGCAGTATTGGGTGGGCGGGAGGGGGGGGGGGGGGAGTTTTCGGGGTGTGATGTGGATATATTGACGGACGACCGGGGAATGAGGAGGATGGGAAAAAAGCAGCTGTTGCCATGGGAAATATACCTGCTCGATGGGGTCAGATTGGTTATGATGTTTAGGGGCCAGTAATGTTGTGCCGCCCAGCCTCCGGGATGTGGGCTGAATGGCTGTGTAAAGTGTTACAAGGATGCGCGCCTTTGGGACACATTGTGGGCATGGGAAGTTATAATGGAGTTCTCACACTTAATTCTGCAATAAAAATACGTTTAAAAAAAAAAATCAACTATCTCTAAAGAGAAACAAACCTTATTTGGTTTAACCCTTAAAATGCAAGCGAATATTTGTATTCTTAAGAGTGTACTTAGGGTGTGCACATAAGCCAAGCTACAGACAGGTACGCTCTCGGAGCTCTATAGACGTCTTGGTACTGAGGTACTAGTACACACAAAGACAGGAAAGGGGTGCTTCATTGTCAATGTGTCTGTGCTAGGACAATAGCTGTGCATGTTGAGGTAGACCTGCAATGATAGAGCTCTTTTGAAATGCCGTTACTGGGACAGTATTACATGGTTTAGATCTAAATAGTAGCATTGTAAGGGCACTGGTTAAATCAAAGTGGTGGTACACTTAAACTACAAATCTCCATTTCATGATACGAATCATTTAAGAGAACTCTACTTATTTTATGTACCGTGTTAGTGGTGGGTTACGTTAGTCAGGATAAAAGTTCACTAAGATACAAACGAGAGTGCATCAGTCTCAGCATCGGGACACATACAAGTCGGATTAAACACACTGTGAGTGCTTATGGAAGTCTATATATCAAGATACAAGCGCATACTGAATTTGTATGCTTGATGAATATTTCAGTGCTTAGCAGTCCAATGCATGGTCGGTGTCCTGTAGAAGTCTTAGTTACTAAACCCAACCCAATATATTACAGTGGTGCCTCAGGTGACATGTTAAGTGTATTCTGCCCCAGCCCCCAACACATTTCCACCCCTCCACTTGGGTGGCTTTTATTCTAAACTGGCGCTGCTGATAATCCAAGAATGTGGCACAGCAGGTGGCAACTCCACAGGGGAGAAAAGGAAAATAACACTCACTTCAACAGCGCACACTTCAAACGAATCTCCTCAAAGCGCTTTCTGAGATATGAAAAGCACAGGACGCGGAGCAAGTCGGCAGCATTTTTTTACAATTACATCATGCTGTTCTATTTCAGGGAAACGTGTCAAAACATCAGGTCTGGAGCCTAAGTGCCTTCTGCTATGAATAGTGCCCTCAATCAGTATCGCCAACAGATGTTGCATTCTGTAGTTTCGATTTAAATGTGTACGTGCGGCCTAAACAATTCCCAATATGCAACGTACTATTGGATTCCCAGCCCTGACTGAGGGTGTCATATACGACATGAGGCCACTTGGCAGTCGCGGAGACCGCCAGGCCATCAGGAAGACCCCTCCCCAAGGCGGGTTCCTTCTGGTCTCATAATGCACGCTGAACACATTGCAAGGTCTCCAGCTTTACCGTTCGCCCCCCAGTACCAGTGCAACCATGTCACTTTACCCAGTGTATGTACAATATCAGGCGTCTCAAATGTCACTCAAAAAGCGTGAGTCGGCGATCTTGCTACCCCGTCTCGCTCCTCTCCATAAAGGATGGACGCACCCCCTCTGCCCCCGCTCCCCCCTCTTCCAACCACCACCATTACTTTGGTAGAGCCCAACATCAGAGGGGTGGCATGCCGGTTTTCTTTCCACACACACGTCAACTCCAAGGCCCCTCAGGGGCGTAACACAGGCCCCCGCATCCCCCGCAGTGCGGGGGGGCCCCGAGCTACAGGGGGCCCCTCCGCCCAGGACTCGGGCATTAGAGCTCCGGATTAAATTCGGAATGGGGGCCCTTCTGTGTACCTTGCAGGGGGCCCCCTCAGCTTTCGTTATGCCAGTGCCCCCCAGATGGGGTCTGAGTGACCCAGGGCTGTTGAGATCTCTCTTATATCGCAGCTGTGTGCTGTGCATGCAGCGGCAGGGGAGCTCTTTGAGTCGGTACACTTCTCTGGCTGTTGTAACTATGCAGGCTAGGTCTGCAGCTCACTCGTCTCTCCCATGCCAGGGGACCTCCTGTTCCACTCCCAGACGGCCTTAAAGGAGCCACGGGATGTGGTGTTCATTCCCAGTCCAGCCTGCCTCTCTATCACCAGAATGTTGCCGGCTTTGCTAACATCTTTTCGGGTTTGGATTTCGGTATTGTGACATTATTCGCCGGGCTGCCCCTTTAAAAACTATTTTCCCATAGCGCTTGCTGACCTAATCGTAGAGCTTCACAGCACTACAAACAACCACGTTGTAGAATCCTGGTGCGAGGCCTAGCTCAGCCAACACATGGAGGCACACAACTCGTTTACTGTAGTGGCCGGCGACTAACTGGCCACGCCCAGGGACCCCGGGCTATTTATTAAGATATACACGTGATGGCCGAGCGTACGCTGGGCCAGCCTACTAACATTACGTAGCCGGGTCAGAGGGGACGGCACCCCTCTCACTGGGGTGGAATGGGCCAGTTAAACGGGGACAACATTACACACGTTACTACCGCCCAACTCAAGGGAAAACGTTTTATCAACGCCAGAGGTAAAGCTGAGCTGACAGAATGTTTCTGCAGGTGATGCATTACGTTTCTGGGCTATATCACCAGCTGCAGGACATGTACATTTTAAGAAAGATGACACCTTCACGCGAGTACATGGCCGGAGGGTATAAATAAAGAGAAGGGGGGGTCTGCCTGCCGCCTTTATCTCTATCTGATAACATGGCTTTCTGAACAAGCGCCTCGAGAGACCCCACGGGCTTCAACGCTAGCCTATTACCCCCACTTGTCTGCAGGATACCAGCTTCCGGTCCTGGACTTGCATTTAACAGATCAGTATGTTCCCGTTCGATCCCATCACATCTATTGCATTATCGTACCTGAGAACAAGGACTACATGTAGCGATTTGTACGCCTGTCGGAGCATCTCACAGAACTTTGCATTCTGGTACTTGAAGTTTTGCTTTCCGCCCCCTCCACCCCTTGTAAACATAAAAAAAACTCTATCAATGCCCTTGTGAATCCCAGCCCCCCCACCTGCCCAACTCCCAGCCCACCAGGGTGTAGTTGTTGGAGAAGGGGTCCGTCCGTATCCTGGCCTGAGTACTGGACACCACGGTGGTTCTGTTCATCATGGCAGCCAAGAGTGGTTGTGGCTCCTCCGGTCGGAAAGTGGATAAATAAAAATACAAAAGTTCAAAAATTCTTTCGGAAAGAGAAAAAAAAGTGAGGGCCGGATCAGGTCTCTATAATCCAGACCGAACAAGGTTCTCCCAGGCTTTTCATGGAAAAACTGCCAGCAGCGCTGCCCTGACTGCACGCTCTTTCCAGGGCAAAAGTCTGCTGTGCACGGGGAAGATCGCGCAACTCGTGCTGCATAAAAATGCACGGCAATGGAATGTTTTAGTTGCTTCAAACAGGATTGAGGATTAGGACGGGATTCGGCTGGGGGAAGAAGCAGGTTCTGTCCCCTCGTCCAGGTCCAAGCAAGTCTCTTTTCGTTTGTTGGCTACTCGCTCTCTGCCTCTCTCTCCAGGATCTGACAACAAGCGCTCGCCATGACGTATGCTTTTCTCTTTTTCTGCCATCCCACTGGGACTGCCTCGCCTGCTAAAAGGTTTCTTATCTTTATGGGGCCATGTGTTTCGCCCCATAAAGATAAGAAACCTTTTACTTCAGCCGGAAAGCGGACAAGCCCGTCCAAGTGGGCCGGCTCAAAAAGCCAAACGTAAACGTCACGAAGAGCTCTTTTCCAATGGCTGGCCACCGTTTAGCATAAACGGTGACGCCGGCCAATGGAAAAGAGGGGTGGGGCTTAAAGCCCTTTACAGAAAAATACCCAAAACGTTAAATCTCGCCAGCGAGACTGAGCATGTGCGCAGCCCACGCAGGCGAGACCTAAAAATTGTGCAATTTTCCTCTTCGGAATTTCTCTCAAAGTGGCGCATATTTCTTCAAACGGCAATCCATGATTTGATTCCCTTTCTGATGTGAGCCGTACTTGTAGGACTTGATGTGTGGCATGCTCAGCGTATTTCTTTCCCTCCTATTTCTTGTGCAACCAGGTGCTGTGATGTTATTTACACTTCCTGACTTTCTGTTGTTGTACACGTGTTTCTTTCTGTCGTGAAATGCAATTAACAAGTTTTTTGCCATTTTTAGGTCATACGTTAGTCAAGACCTTTTGATTTTGCCAAATTTAAATGTATAATATACTTACTTATACGGGCTTTCGCCAGTCCTCTTCATTCATTGGTCTGTTCTTGTGACATTCACATTTTTTCCACCTGCTACAGGAAACAGCATGAGGCAGTGGGTCAGCCCACGTAAGCCATTGGCTAACTTCACAGATGAGTGACGGCATTGTGCTCATCAGGTACACATCTGCACAAAATTGTAGTTCCATTCTGTGCCACAAACTGCTGTCAATGTGTGATTTTTTGAGACCCGAAAATATTTTTGCCTTTAGTCAATGCTTTTTATTTATTTTGCTTTAAAAGCTTTACAACAACCATGACAAATCAAAACAAGTATCAACAAAGCCCAGAGACTGGCAACCTATGCTGGATGTATTGGTTTGACAGTGCTTGTTTTACAATGCTGTGGACATCTGGCAGATCTAGGTAAATTAGATGGTGTCAGCTAGTGAAACTGCATTAAGTATATATTTTAGACATAATTTCCATACATCTAACTTGCATTTGTCTGTTTATTTTTTGCAGACCACAGTGCTGCCTTTTAGATTAGGTTGAATGTATTTAAGTGTGAGAACATTGTAATTGAATGTGTTTAACTGACGCACATTTATGAGAATTGGTGGAGTTAAAGTTCACCAAAAATGATAGGCCACTTGCACATATGTATTTACAAATGCACTAAGATTGACATTATTCCCCTGTTGATGGGAGGTCTCCATCTGTGAAACCCACGCTACCGCACAGGGAGAGCTCCTCCCTCAGTCTCGTGAGCCCTCTGTTTCTCTCTGCCGCCTCATTGAACACCTCCCAGAGGGCTGTCTTTAAAGCCACCCAACTTGTCCTGCAGTCATTTATTCCAATTGCTCTTTACTGAGAGAGGAGTCACCTGCCCTCCTAACTGAGTCCATGCATTCACTTCCATTGAGTGCTTCAGTCCTTGAGCGCCAGACTTCAGGAATCAGGCACCCAAAATGTGACTATCAGTCCCTTTCACCCCATATCTCCCCCCCCCGCCTTTGAATGTCCCTTCATGTCCATGTCCAGAGAAGGGCATTAGTGAACCGCCACAGGTCAGCTGCACCAATTATCCTAAGCAGAGTGCCTGGAAGCAGGTATTGTAGTAGTGGTACTGCAGTGTAGCGGGTATTCGCAAGGAAACGCTAACACTGATCATGATTGAACAAATCAGGACCAATGCGACCTGGTCAGATGTGCACGTGCGGAGGTAAAGCAGTCACCTGGAAGGCTCAAAATTAATAAAGTCTCCAGGTTACTTCGGAACAGGATGGGGCAATGCATGATGTCTTGGGTGCATTGCGGCAACTCAAAGAATACATCCTGCACAGCTTTAATATCCAAACAGTTGACAAGGTTTCTCATATGGATGCTGTCAGACACCCAACACACCTTCTGTGGAAGACACTCCCGGCCTGCCCTGATCCTGCACTTATCCTGCATTGGGCATGCAGGGTATCAGTGGAAGAGTCTCCAGCACTTTGAGAATAGCAGACAACTGATTGCCAAAGACTAAACATTGCAAAAAGAACAGATGATGGATGGAGTGCTGAGTAAATCAAACATTCACCCCCGGTCACAGATATGGGTTTAAACCATCATTGTTTGCTGTCCCACTGGAATCAAGTTATCCTGGCTGATGAGGAGTGATACCCGAAACCAGTCTCAGGGTTCTTCTCTCCAGTCCAGGGAGGACCTGCCTTGGCATTTCGGGTTGAACTGTTCCCATAAGGAGCTGGGTCAAGGCTGATTTGCATATGGCTGGGTCTAAGCTGGGGTGGCCTGGCGAGCAAAGGAATAATGGATCCAACCCAGATCTCTTCACTGTGGTGAATGTTTGATTTGGTCATCATTCTATCCATCATCTGTTTGCGCAGCAAAGACTTAACTTTGATTAGTTGCTCTACTCTGGGTGGCAAGGACTCAATGATCAGGCCAGGAGCGACAAAGCAGTGTGCATGAGAGGACGCTTGTGTGCCAGGGCTGAGATCTTTGATTCCCAGAAAGCGGCACAGTTGAGGTAACGGCTGGCAAGGAAGGCTGAAGACTGCCTGGAAGACGGAAGCCCGTCTGCAGGATGCAAGGAATTGCTCGACTACATCCCCCAGAGGAGCCCCTGCCTTATGGAGTCATCAGCCCAGCAGCCTGGTGACTAGAAGAACTGCATGGAATTTGGATCTAAAAGAACCTGAGGTCCTGCTTCTGTCTCAGGGACAGAGGCCGACTCATGGTAGAAGAGAAGTCTACATCTGTGATAGAAGGACAAATAATTACCGCCCATGGTATGAGGCACGGTTGGGAGGCCAGTTCTAGACTCGAGCAAGCTCAGTCCTCCCTTCAGGCCTGGACATGATCAAATTACTATATTAGGCACAAAGAAACCGATCCCAGCCAACCATGTTAAAACCCACCTAGTAGGAGCAGAGATATTTGTTTTCAAGGCCCCACTTTGTGGGATCCTCTGTGAGTCTGCCCAAAGCCTGTTCTGCCCCCCAGGCTCTGTGGGTTACCCACATACAGGAAATGTTGTCTGTTTCTAGTAGGTCCTGAGTTAAGGGCCCTATATGTGGGTGCCAGAAAATGTTGACCACAATTGTGCGGTTCCCTGATTGTCCCTTAGCACTGCCAGGACCTGGTTTTGTAGACATCCTTAGTCCCCCATCTAGACTCCCGTTCTATGCGCTCCCTCTTAGGGACCATTCCTATGCTCAGGTGGGGTCCCCTTTATTTGGACAGGGGACTGGGACACGGTGAAACGGGCACAGTGTGCCTGGGACAAGTGAGGGGTCTGATAGGGCAGGGGGCGTGCTGGTGCAAGGTGCAAAGGTACCTGGAAATCATAACACACACTTTGGGGTCCCTGCCTTTAGACTCAGTTATTCATTGCTGCCACAAGCACATTGCCTCAGATCAGGGCTTTAAGTGGGTCGGGTCCTGTCGGTGCTCAGCACTGGCAGTTCTAAAAAGCAGGTGCTGAGATGGGTCCCTATCGGGCGCTCCATTTTTGCCCTAGGGGTGAAAATAATAATCCTAATTCTGCAGCAGTACCACCCTTCGCTGTCTTTGATGTACCTTCAAAGAGACTCATTATAGTTCTTTCACATTCAGTGCTTAATTTGTGCCGAAACTTTCCGGTGCTTAGCAACGGCACTTAATTAGCAGGTCCGGGTCTACACACATTTAGAGCACATAATTGATTTTAAAGTAATTTACCTCACTACGGCACTTGGCAGTGGCACATTGCAGTAGCATTGTCTGGCGGTGGCGGCCCAGCAGCCGCGGCTCAGTGTTGCCGGCCGCCCAGTGGGTGTGGGGCGCGTGGGACACTGGGCAGGGCTGGATTTGGTCTTCTGCGGGGTTTGGGGCTGTGCGCGGCAGCAGGCGCGGATTTTTTCAGAATGCGCGCGCATTCACTGCATTGCCATGCCCCAGCATACCCGCACGGCCGCACTTCACCCACTACCGAGTGCCGAGTCATCGTGCTTCAACGGCCCACAGCAGCAAGCGCGACCGGCCAGGCTGGACGGATGATGTTGTTGAGGCCTGGAGTAGCCGCTGCCACCAGTGAGTACTTCTACTGGCCAGTAACAGCACCAGCCACCAGGTGAGTAGAGCTGGGGCAAGGGCGGCCGGGTCTCCATGCGGAGAGGGTGCATTGCAATGATTTTCAGCTGATTAAGGGCGTTTCACTGATTGACTCTGAAGGGGGTGTGAGCGTTATTCCATCAGACATATTTACTCTGCCTTGGGTGCTCGAAGTAGCAGACATCACAAGGGCCAATTATCCACTGATGGCGGACTAATTACCAGCGCCCAGACAGCGGCCGAGCAGGACTTTCGGGAAGCCTTTCACTCGGAATGAGAGGCGGCCAGGTGACGTTCAATGTCCATCTTCCTTTCTAAACAAGGACTTCACTGACGCAAGACATGCTCTGCTAGTACTCACTACCACAGACTGAAACAACCTTAAAGCTGTCGCTGTTGCATTCCTGCGTTTACTGCAGGTTTGTTTTTTCGTGTTTGTAATGCATTTGCGTGTTTTGTAATGCGCTGCGGTGTTGCTTGCTGCGACTTCAGAGCGCTAAGCAGCAAGAAGTACGGTGGCCAGATGGAAGATCTTTTTGTACTGTTTCTAGAGGGTGGTGTGCCCTGGCAGCTAGGCCTAATCAGTTAAATAAAGCTGCGCAGCAGCCTAAGGCTGCAGGCAGTCGTGTGTGTGTCCCCGGCCGGCCGCCCGGCCCGAACCGCTAATTTAAGTTCTGTTTTACTTGACACTGCACTGACAGTTACTTAACAGTAGTTAACTGTTAAACTGTATGGAAGAAGTTAAATTAGGTAAACTTTAAGTAACTACTAGTAGTGCTAGCGTATCCGCCATGCCGCCATGATCATGAATATGCCGCCCGTGGGTGGCGATGGCGTGGGGCCCATGCCAAACCAACCAACGCTGCTTTATGTTTGGGTGCGTGGCAGTGGAGCCTCGTTCTGGGTCCGCCGTCCTCAATTCCCACTGACTGCGTGTGTAAGTGGGCAACATGGCGGGATGGGTAGGTACATGCTGAAAACCGGCTCTGTTACCGTAAGGTCTATAATAAAGACATAATCGGGTGCCGGTGCTGGAAATCATGTATCTAGTTTTTTTCTGGCTTTGTGGGAGGTGGGTGTTAGTGGGTCAATGAAAGGTGAATATTTTCACATGAACATTGATGTTGCAGGAACACTTCTTGTTTTTCTTTTCCCTCTTAATGTTGAAGTCACCTTGGATGTTATTTTCTGTGGAGAACATTTGGCTGTCCGTGAAATATTAAGTGAAGTGCTTTGAGAAATCAACTCTGTGTTCTAGGAGAATGTTAGATGATTTTGACGTATGTTCTTTTGGGTGGCAAGGTTCTGAGGCTGATTTTGAGTCCTTTGAAGAAAAATTCAAGGTTGCGGACTTTTTGATGATGTGCTGTGAGTAAGTGGGTGGAGCCAGCGAAAAGTAGGTGTGGCCTCCGAAAAACATTTCAGCACCTGCACTTCATATTTTACAAATTAAGCACTGTTCACATTCTCATCATTTCAGAACTGAAGCATTTTCAATATTCTATACAACGAAGCCATGGTTGTTGCTTATTTATCTGACACAACTAACAACCATTGACAAAGCCAATAGCCCTGACTTGTTGTAGGTGTAATGTTACTTGTTGCATTATATATCTGTATGCAATGACAGAAGCAGCAAAATACCAGCCGGGCATCACACTATGCTAAGCAAAGATGTTTATCTTGCAGATTTTTAAGCCACGCCCTTAATTACATTGGTCACGCCCCTTTCAGAGAGACCCTGTAGTTTTTCCTTTCACTTAAAGCCCTGCCTCAGATGTTTATGTGTGCACTCCAAACGAGGGACTGAAGGCCAGGCTCCTGAGCCCTGAGACAACAGCAGAGAAAAGCTACATCTGCGGAGGTGAACCCTTTAAAGTGAACCTGTCTGTCCACTCCTTCAGGATTCTCAGTGAGACCTTATGGGAAGGTGCATGATGCTTTTAACGGAAGCCTGTGATAAAGCCAATAGGTAGTAGCGTATTACTTATGTTAAGACCTCTGTCAAAGTCTGTATGTCGGTGGTGGATCATTGTGAAAGTCTGCTGTGAAAACCAATAGCAATGGCTTGCCGTTTATGAAAACCTGATGTCAACACCAATAGGTAGGAGTTGTTTATTGTTAAAAACCTGTTTTATCTTGATTGTGGCTCCTCCAGATTCATCTGTATTCCCATATATAGTATTTAGCAGTGTGTAAAATAAAGTACTTTTTCTTTTTAAAGTAAAAGCAGTGGCTTTTACTATTAGTATGTCTGCTGAGTTCTCAAATAGCTCACACTGCCTTGTACAACTTTGCCCTGTTACCATGAAGAGCAAGTGCTAAAGGGATGTACTTGGTGCTCAGCTTTAGGTCCAAAGGAAAGGTGGCACCATGATGCCAGAGGCAAAATACTCCAGTTGACACAGATGAAGCCCAGTAAAAGACTTCACTTCAGTTGACACAGTCAAAGCCCAGTAAAAGACTCCAGTTTACACAGATGAAGCCCAATAAAAGACTCAAGATGACATAGTCTAAGCCTAGTAAAAGACTCCAGTTGACACAGTCGGAGCGCAGTAAAAGGCTCCAGTTGAAACAGTCTGTCTAGTAAAAGATTACAGTTGACACAGTCGAAGCCCAATAAAAGACTCCAGTTGACACAGTCGAAGCATAGTAAAAGAGTTCGGTTGACACAGTCGAAGCCCCGTAAAAGACTCCAGTTGACACAGTTGAAGCCCAATAAAAGACTCCAGTTGACACAGTCGGAGTCTAGTAAAAGGCTTCAGTTGACACAGTCGAAGCCCTTTAAAAGAGTCCGATGACATAGTTGAATCCCAGTAAAAGACTCTAGTTGAAAGTCTGTCTAGTAAAAGACTCCAGTTGACACAGTCGAAGCCCAATAAAAGACTCCAGTTGACACAGTCGAAACATAGTATAAGAGTTCAGTTGACACAGTCGAAGCCCAGTAAAAGACTCCAGTTGACACAGTCGAAACATAATATAAGAGTTCAGTTGACACAGTCGAAGCCCAATAAAAGACTCCACTTGACACAGTTGAAACCCAGTAAGAATCCAATTGACACAGATGAAGCTCAGTAAAGACTCCAATTGACACAGTCGAAACATAATATAAGAGTTCAGTTGACACAGTCGAAGCCCAGTAAAAGACTCCACTTGACACAGTCGAAACATAATATAAGAGTTCAGTTGACACAGTCGAAGCCCAGTAAAAGACTCCACTTGACACAGTTGAAACCCAGTAAGAATCCAATTGACACAGATGAAGCTCAGTAAAGACTCCAGTTGACACAAATAAAGCCCAGTAAAAGACTCCAGTTGACACAGATGAAGGCCAGTAAGAGACTTCAGTTGACACAGATGAAGCTCAGTAGCCTTTCATTGTTATGGGACAACACCAAAAACAATTCCTACAGCCGCCCAAAATAAAAATATACGTTTTTCTTATGGGATTTCGACCCAGGCCTACGACTGTGTAGATCAGCAAAATGCTTTTAAAACATTTTTATTTTTTCTTGCTGCATATGTACAAATCCTGCAAAAACACAGGCTGCATGAAGCCATTGTCCACAGCATATTTTCTACAGTAGGTCATGTACATGACCAATCTGGTTGTAGTGGGAAGGGAGCTAGCATATTGTATGGCACAGCAACTTCCGCTATGCCTGGCTCAAGCCCAGGTCCAGAGAGTAGTTGGTTGTGCGGGAAGGTGGGTGATGCAGGACAGGGCTCTGGGGCCACCCACTCCTGTGCATGGCAGCAAGAAATTTGCAGTGTGGGTTGGTGTTGAAGTTAGAGGGTATGGTAGAACCACTTTGGTAGGAGGTAAGTTCATTCTCTATCCAATTGTTCATGTCTCCTAGTTTCCACTTTACACCACACACCAACATTCAATTACACCATTCACTCTCAGCATTCTAGAAGCCAGCTCAGACATTCAGGGAAAGGGGACACACAGGATAATACACTTTGCCATGTGGGAGGTTGGCCACAGGGCTTGGTAGCAGGCCGGGTCTTACAACCAACCCCGCTGTGTATGAATAAAGGCTGTGCATAGAAGGTTTTACCCACGCATGAGATTGGGCACCGTGGCCATCCTGGAGCCCATGAGTGAAGGCCATGCCTATCTGTGAATGACCATGCGATGGGTTGGACAAACTGAGGGTTGGTAATACTGGAATATAAAAACAAGGGCATTGGACATAGTATATCATGCAAAAACACAGAAAACTCTATTATGTTTATAACTCGTAAACTTTCTAGCTGGCTCCGTGAACATAACCGTCTCCCCTCTCAAGTACATTCCTCTTTGATGTCATCACATTCTTATGAATAGTCAAGACTTAAAGGGGAAGTTACAACAAACTCTTTGTTAAGGAAAAGTAATATTTTATTTAGTTGTAAAGAAATTAATTTATGTTCAAAGAAATCTCAGGAATATTCTCAGATGTCATTGATGATGTCATTTGTGATGTTATTTGAGGCATCATGTGTAAGATCATGAACAGTGTATTGGGGATGAATTGTGGTTTGCACAGCTAACCAAAAACTGGCCAATTTCAGTGTTTTTAAGTTTTTTCACTTAATCATACCATTGCTTTACATGTGTTTTTCTGTGGATTTGAGAGTTTTATTTAAAATATATGTGAATACGAGGAAAATAAACCATAGCTCACTCTTATTAATGGTTTTTCTGTGAATTTGTGGTGTTGTTTGATGATATGCTTTTTCCAAATCCTGTATTTTTATATTCAACTATTTAGTAATTGAGAAAGGGGATAGCCACTTGACTTTCCTAAAATCAGGCTCCAAGTTACCCTCAGCCCACAACCCTGCTGGAGGCATGCACAGCTTGCACATTTATTCTCACATTCCTTTAGCTGACCCCTCGTGCATTAAGGGCCTGATTACGAGTGCAGCGGTCTTGCGACTGCTGCACTCGCGGTGGCACACCAATGGTAGTCCACCGTCTGCCAGATTACGACTCTCAGAGTCGTTCCGGAGGTGGACCGTCGTCGCTGTAGCGTGGTGGAGGGGCAATGCAATATGCTGAGCTGTCCTGCTCTGCATATTAAGAGTTTCCCCACCGCCAGCCTTTTCGTGGGCGTAAGTCTGCCATGAAAAGGCTGGCGAGGGAGAAACAAAGGGGGCCCTACAACACCCTCATGCCTCCCGCAATGGGGATGCATTCAGGGGGGCAAAACATGTGCCCTCTTGTCTGCTTGCACCCCCAGTTCCAGCACGGCATGAGCTTCAGTGTCCATGCTGTGCTGGAACATTTTTCCGGTTTCAGTTGCAGTGCCCCTTTTTCAGGCATCCCCGTGGGAAAGGCAAAAAGACTGCCCGCCTGCACAAGTTGAACTCGTGATCTGGCGGCTTTGGTGCAGCGGCACTGGGGTAGAGCTGGGACAACAGCGCCAAAGTTGTAATCAGGCCCTAAATGCTCTTACACACTTGTCTGGAGTTCACACACAACACCAAAGCTCAACATTGACAGATGACACTTAATCCAACACTTTTCCATCTGTGCATTACAGAAGAAGTAGCAGTTGCTGGATCATGTGGAAAGGGCTTTGGTATCCCGACACGAGGTAGAAAGTGGGGCAGAAAAGCTACAATGGAATAAAAATGGCATATTGTGAAAGCCCGGGTCGAGGAGGGGTTGTAAAAAAGGAGCACGGCTGAAGAGTACACAGGAATCTCGGATGGATGGTGCAGACACAGTTGGACAGGCCTACAGCGCAATTGGACAGTGCCTGATAGGCTGGTCTGAAAAGTCAATGCGTGGACCATTTTTTGGGGCTGTTTGTGGGTCTGTTTTATTGTCTTGTGGGTCCGTTTTTACTGTTGATATCCAAGAGATTACCACAAATGTTGTCTGTAGCAAGCTCAGATGTATTTGTTCTTACATACCAATCACTTTAATAGAGTGTCTTAACAAGTTGCAAACGGCCCAATTTGCAAATGTGGACCACTTTTTTAGCTATCTGATTTGTTAATTGGGGGGCGGGGAGGGGGGCACTTTTATTTTGGTGCCCAGCCTATTTTATGTCCCAGTCTGACCCTGGGTGCCTTTTTACCAGAGCTTAAAAGTCATAATTGACATGATGAAAGGGGATCCTTAGACAAACGTATGGGTAGGGTGACCAGGCTTTCCGGGTTTACCAGGACAGTGCCAGTTTTTCATCAGCTGTCCTAGTACATTTCAGCAAATTTTGCTCATATCCTGGTTTTTAGATCGGGTCGACTGAAAACAGGGAAATGCACGATTTAAGCGGGACTAGTTAGCTGTTGTAACCAGGTAGTAGTTTTATTAATATGTATGAAAGTGGGTTTAAAAATTGCATATTATGAATATCCTTAGTGCCTCTTTCGTGTGCTTTTATGATGATGAGTGCTGTCACTCTTTTTCCCATGGTTGATGTAAAATTGTAGTCCTTCTTCTGTTTTTGGTAAATGTACCGGTTTTCAGTTTTCAAAATCTGGTCACCCTACCTACGGGGGACATAGTGAAGCGGGACAGATCAGGAGTTAATGTCCTATTACTTACCGGTAATCTTCATTACTCATGGTCCTGTTGTGGTCCTGTTGTCCTCTTTCCATTCCTTACAAAGTGGAGATGGCTATCTTCATGACAGAAAAAAGAACAGGAGAATGCTGGGTCACCTAACCCCACTCCTTCCCACTGGGAGTACATAAGCAGTACCTACCCAGCATTCCGCCTGAACTACCAAGCCACCAACAGGAAGGCTGGCCATCTGGAAGGGAGGAAGGGGCATAAGGAATGGGACACCCATAACTGGACAGTGGACCAACTTGCCAACGATAGGCAGCAAACTCAGAAATTATACCAATATATTATCAAAGACAAAATAATCATGTGTGCAAATTTCAACGTTATAATGATGCACTCCTACATCTTGCAAATTGAACTTGTCGTTTTCATTCAAAGGTCGATTTCATTCCCAAATGTGATATCATGATATGATAGTCACTCTCAAATTCTCAAGTCCATATCTACATTGGATCCATTATACACCGTACCTCGCAACGGGGCCCGTGCGCCCAACTCGGACTCACGTCGTTTCGAATCCCGCCCGTATTTCAAACGTATTTCTCCCGTTGCGATGTACGGTGTATAATGGGTCCAATGTAGATATGGACTTGAGAATTTGAGAGTGACTATCATATCACGATCTCACATTTGGGAATGAAATCGACATTTGAATGAAAACGAGAAGTTCAATTTGCAAGATATAGGAGTGCATCATTATAACGTTATTCCGGAGATGGACTATATTGCCTCAAGTATCATATACTCATTCCGTGGAAATTGCAAATGCCCTGAAGAAGTTCTGTTTACAGAATGAAACGCATTGGCTGTGGTTCATTTAAAAAGAAGAATAAAAAACAATAAAGAAGGAAATTTAATCATCAGATGGACTTTATATGGACTAATTGATTATATACAATTGGAAAGTGCTGCAACTTTAATATAATTGATGCATAAGGAATGGGACGAGGACAATGGGACCAGGAGTAATGACGATTACAGGTAAGTAATAGGGCATAACCCCCGGTCTCTCCGGTCCTCGTCCCATTCCTTACACAGTGGCTCATACCAAAGCCAGAAACCCAGCCTTCTGAACTCCCAAGAAAACCAAGGACACCACAGCGAAAGCAGCACCCCAAAAGAAGCAAATGGGAGAACCACAGGAAAAAAACACAGGCAGGAGCACACAACCCCCAATGTCCCCAACCAAACAACAGGGCCGAATCCCCCAAAACAACAGGTGACGACCAGGAAGAGCAAAAGAAGGAGCCACACCACAGAGCCACTACCCAAAGGGCAGACAACCCACACCTCTGAACCAACCACAGAGGAGGAGAACCCAGCAAGAAAGGACCAGAGTCCGATCCCACCAGAAGGACAGTGACAAGGCCACCCACAGAAGAAGACCCAAGGCAACCAGACACAGTAAGAAGTCAGTGCCACACCAACAGGGACACAAGACCACCACCTAAGGCCAGAAAGGAGGCAAAGCACATAGACCTATGTTAAAAAGTAACCTCAAGAGGGGCTGAAGCAACCAGCCCCCCCCTTAAAACAACCAGCACATGGGGGTCCAGAAGAAGTGGAAGCGCTCCCAGGGCACAAAAAGCCCAGAAGGGCACTCGTCCCGCAAAAAGACCATCAAGGCCAGGAATACCACACAGAGCCCAGAACCAGCAGCAAAAACGACAGAGAGCGACCCCCCCAGGAGACAAGGGAAGAACACCCTACACCTCCGCAAAGAACCCACAATGACCCAACCAGAAAGCCGAGGGGAAGCAAGAAGAGACCCAACAGGCCCACCCAAAGCAGGAGACAAAGGAACAACACGACCAACCACAGGACCAACCCAAACACACCGGGCGAGGCCCCCAGAAGACCAGACCAGACCAGACAAAAGAGGACAGGGCCCAACGAAAGAGCCAAGGCACCGACCCAGACGACCAACCAAGGGCAGGCACACACAGAGAAAATAAGGAAGAGAAGGAGCAGCGACCAAGAGCAAGCCCCCCCCCCAACCTGACTGACCCGGTCTTCAGGGAGCCCAGAGGACATCACCACAGAAACCCCCAGAGGAGGACCAGGCCATGGGGCGGGAACATCCAGCACCAATGAGTAGCTTAGACACCGGAAAACAGCCCAAAACACCTAAAGCCGGAGAAAGACCCGGGTCACAGGGACAGGCCAACAGGCCAGGATCGAGGCAACCACCCCAAAAGCCAGGGACACCGGGACACAAACCCAGCACCCCGCCCAACAAAGGCAATGGAGAAGCGAGAAGCACAACCCCACTATCAAAATGGACGGAGCCCAGCAGATGCTGAACCAGACCAGGGCACAATGCCAAGAGCGGGGAGAGGCAAAACCTTCAAGGCCACCGAGACCAGGGGAACCCAAAGACCAAACAAGGCCAACAGGGAAGAAGCCATCACAAACAACTCCCACCAATGGGGACACCCCCAACTAGAAGCCCAGGGGCCGAACACAGGGGAGAAACACAGGACCAGGAAAGACCAAACCACCGGCCACTGAAGAAGAACCCGAAACAGGGATAGGGAGAAACCCCCAACCAAACCAACAGCTGACCAACCGACCAGGACGACAAAGTACTACCTCAACGAACCCACCAAGTGATACCCAAGAGCAGCCACGGAAGGGAAAAAACAGGAGAGAAAAACAGGGTGGCCCACAGCCCAACCCCTCAGACGCCTCCACAAACACCAGAGAAGCCAGCAGACTGAACAACTGACACACCAGCAAGTCACGAGGCCCCCAACATGACGCCCCCATGGTCCCGGAAGAAGCAGCACAGGGCCACCCGCCACAACCATGAAACCCCCAACATGAAGGGCACAGAGAAAGGCATAGGAACCAGCCACAGCCATGCCACACAGGGAACTCAAAATGGCAGGAAGACAGGGAGGGAGCCGAGGAGCCCAAACCTGCAAGCCAACGCCAAGGCCCAGCCCGCACCAGGCAGGCGCAGATGAGGGCCAGAGGAAAGGGCAAGAAGGCCGGTCCAGTCCCCAGCAACACCAGGCACAGGATCTCCTACCACCAAGGATCCGAAAGACCCACACCCAAACAAGGTGCAAAGTGACCAGAGAGAGGAAAGCCAGACAATGGACACAGGCAGACACCCAAAGGCGAGCCCCAAGGGGACCAAGGCCCCAATGGCCGTAGCCGGACACAACCAGGCAGAAAAGGCACCACCAACCCTCCGCATAGGCAAACAAGGGGCCAAACAAAGGGACATCAAGGCCAAGACAGACAGAGGCAAAGCCAAGGCCCCACCACAAGACCGAAGACTCGAGGCCACACCTTAAACCAAGGAAGGACGAGCCCGGAGATCCCAAAGGCACACAACCCAACGAGGGGGAAGAAACCTGAAGAGGGACAGGTTAGAACCCAGACCCCAGCAGACTTAGCAACCTAAGAGCCACGAAAAAGACCCAGAAAGAACAGGGACCAGAGACACTACAAGCACAAAACCAGCCCCCGAACTACAGTGCACCAGCCGGAAAAAAAAAAAGCCGGAAGGTGCGCAGTACTGCCAAGCCCAAACGACTATCCTCGAGGGGAGAGCGACAGTACCAAGCCAAAACTGCAAGCACGCCACAAACAACGCCAACAGCAACCAAGCACACCAGGGACATCTTGAACAAAGTCCCTGCAAAGCCACAACCCTAGGGCTGAGGCAAGGCCAGGGCTGAGAAAAGACACAGCCCGGAAACAGGGAACAACAGGGCTGCCAACCAGGAGCAAAATCGGAAAAGATGCAACGTGGCACACACCCAAGAGCTGGCAGACACCAGACCACACTGGACACCCCACGAACACCCCACCAGCTAGGCAGAAATGGAGAAAACAAGGTGCTGAAGAGGCAGATGCGAAGGACAACCCACAACACCCAGCCCCCACCGGTGGCAAACGGAACCAACTGCCCTCAAAAGCAGCCATAGCACGCGGAAAGGAACAAAAGAGGCAAGAAGGAAACCGCAAAACGGCATCCATCCCTCACTAGCCAGCACAAGCACCATCCACATCCCTGTGCAGGGTAACAGGTTAACACCAACTCTGGCAACCATGCATACCAGGGGCACCACCAGCGCAACCCCCCAGCCAACAGCCAACCACGGACAGCCATTGGAGACCAGCGAGAGTCAGCAGAGGCACAGTGCACCAGCGAACTTCAGTGGCAAGTGCCATGCCACCCAGAGAGAGGGCACAACCCCAACCCCCACCCCAACCCCCAGGTGAGAACAGAACCCAAGAAGTAGGGAGACCAGGAACCCCAAGGGCCCGACGTAGCCATCAAGAAATGTGGCAGACCCACAGGAGAGCAAGGAAAGCCTGAACAAAAACCGACTGGGGAGGCAGACACCACACAACACCGTCAACCCCCACCACAAGCCCAGGCACAGACCATCAACTCAGCATCGGGCAACAGGCAGAAAACATATTCCAAGCACAGGGAGAACGATGACACCAGAGGCCATAGCCAGAGAGCCAGAACAGGAGAAAAATCTCCATGCAGTACTTACCCCCAGAGCAGGCGGACTCCCCAACACACCGCCTGTCCCCATCATCCAGCCCAGGAATTGACAACCAACTCAGCGCCGGGCAGAAGGCCATCCGGAAACACCCCCTGAAAGAGAGAGACAACAGAGACCCAAACACAGACCAAGCAACAGGGATGCCGGGGTCACAAAAGGCCAGTGAGTAGCCAACATCATCAGGAAGTCCCAGGCGGTCTCCAAGGGAAGGAACACACCAGGACCAAACCTGAGAGCAGACCAGAACACATGCAAGAAGGGTGATACGGCTGCAGGCAGAACCAGGACTGGAAAAAAAATGCGATGCAGTACTTACCCCCGGGGCAGGCAGACACCATCACACACCCCACCAGCCAGCCGAGGACCCTCATTCAGACCAGCGCCAGGCAAACATGAAAAGCCAGCAGCACATGGCATCCCCAGGCGGTCTCACATCCAGGTAGAAACCAGGCCCAACCCTGCTTAACACTGGTGATCAAACAAGAGCAGGTGCCTCCTGCGTGGAATGGCTGCAATGTAAGAAAGAACAAACCAGCCAGCCAGGAACTCCAGGGGCACTACGAAGACTGGCCCGAGTCACCTCACAGCATCAGTAATGCGACCTCCTGATCAGCTCAGCCACAGGAAGATGCGCCGGAGGACCGGTGGCCCAGCCACAAAGAGTTGGCCGCCAACCAACGCGGCTCCTGGCAAACCCAGAGTGCCAGGAGACTCCTCAGCAGGACGTTGAGGACAACCCAGCAGCCCGACGGCATCCAGAGAAGACTGTAGCAAGCAGCAGCAGGTAAGTCAACCAGCACCCACGTACCATTCTGTCAGCAGACAGAAAAATAGAACAGGCAGAATGCTGCGTAGGTACTGCTAATGTACTCCCAGTGGGAGGGGGTGGGGTTAGGTGTCCCAGCATTCTCCTGTTCTCTTTTTCTGTCGTGGAGATAGTCATCTCCACTTTGTAAGGAATGGGACGAGGACTGGAGGGACTGGTGGTCATTTTATTGGTCAGGGTTTACATATGGGGGGTTGGGACAAACTACAGGACTGGCAATAGTGGTGCTGCATGATAGCGGTTTATTGTTGGTGATGATACACAGTAATAAGCAGAAAGTCTTTCATTTTATGCAAAACATTGTTTATTAAACCAAACAAACAACATTAGCATTAGGTTATTTTCTTTTCGGGATATTTCCTCCCAGAGTTTATTTTCTTTTTGGAAGCATTGTCTCCCAAGCTGTATTTTGTTTTGGGGAGCATTGTCTCCCAACCTGTATTTTGTTTTTGGGAGCATTGTCTCCCAAGCTGTATTTTCTTTTTAGGAGCATTGTCTCCCAAGCTGTATTTTCTTTTTGGGAGCATTGTCTCCCAAGCTGTATTTTCTTTTTGGGAGCATTGTCTCCCAAGCTGTATTTTGTTTTAGGAAGCATTGCCTCCCAAGCTGTATTTTCTTTTTGGGAGCATTGTCTCCCAAGCTGTATTTTCTTTTTGGGAGCATTGTCTCCCAAGCTGTATTTTCTTTTTGGGAGCATTGTCTCCCAAGCTGTATTTTGTTTTAGGAAGCATTGCCTCCCAAGCTGTATTTTCTTTTTGGGAGCATTGTCTCCCATGCTGTATTTTCTTTTTGTGAGCATTGCCTCAATGGGTTTAATTTCTCATCTTTATGGGGTATACCTTCTCTTCTCGCGTCTTTCTTATCTTAGGATCTACAGTTAAAGGTACCTTTATTTTCTGGCGCACTGTCACCTTTAGGTACGTTTTATCTGCCCCCAAAGGTGTTTATTTTTTCTATGGAGCTGTTTCTAGTAGTTACTTTTAGCTCAGGAAATGAGGGCACCCCCCCCCCGACTGTTTCTGAGCCGGAACTACAATCCAGCAGACCAGGTGACACTCAGTAATTTATTTTGTAATACTTTTATAGCCCTACTCATCCTAGTGCATGTCATAGCTCTGGGTGTCATAGCGCTTTACATCACACACAGAGAAAATAAATCATAGAAGTGTGTAAATCGATGTATAGCAAATGTTACGTAGACAATGGGGGTTATACGTTTTAGGAGTGACCTATGGTCCATACTCCTAGAAATGATATGTTAAGAGTGCACAGTCGGGAGAAACACAAAGTCAGGATTTAAAAAGTAAGGTAGTGATTGCGGTTGTCTGAACTAACAAGACTTTATTACTACCCAAAGGAACCCTTCCTTGCAACCTTAGAATAATATAACAATAGGGATCCAGACCCATGACTTTGCATCCTGCTCCTTGATGCCGGTTCATGGCTCACTGTGATATCTTAAAAGGATTGTAACTTATGAACAGGAAGTAACAAAAAGATTCCGTTGTCAAAAAATAGTAACCCCCTTACCTAGCTACATAAAATATTAATCTGTGATCTGCATGTCACACAATGTTCTTTGCAGCAGGCACATTAACACTCTGTGCTACTTTCTGTGTCAAAACTGTGACTAGACAAAACACTGATCTCTCTGGTAATTCTATTAACCCCCAAAGTTATTTTTCCATTATTATTATCCCTTGAAATTTGCTGGCCACATAAATAGCTCTGCTGTAGATGTTTTGACCCACAATATAGTATAAAAGGAAGCCTCTTTCCCACAATTATTTAAGCAGAACACGTTTACCATCAGATTTTGTTGGTGTTGCCAATTTCTTTGTGGTAGATTTGAAAAAAATGAATACGTTAACTGTCAGATTCTGCTTTTCATTACTCCGCCCCTTATGACTCCACCCCCTTTCCCAGCCGTGGTCTGTGCAGGTAACAGCGGTGGGGCCGTGTATAGGGGGATTTCGAGGGACGATGCGGAGGGAAAATTAAATACATGATTAATTTTCCCTCTGCATCGTCCCTCAAAATCCCCCTTTACACCGCCCCACTGCCCTACCGCTGTTACCTGCACGACCCGCGGCTGCCCTTTTCTCTGTCACAACTTGACCTCCAATTTATGGGTTCCTGGAGTACATTTTTTCTATTTCCAGTATTGGAATGCTCTCCTTCAGCAATCTCTCAAGCAAGCCTTTTTCTGAGACATTTCCTCCCAAGTATGTATTTTTTCGTTGCATTGTTTTTAGACGGCTTGGTTGGTAATGCACTCTGCATGCATGAGAAATAATGATTTGGATTGTCTTTTTAGGCTATTTGGTTTTATTTGTATCAACTTAATGGCATTTTTTCCTGTGCGTTTTCTTCCTCTTTATGCAAAGATATATTTTTAGAGGCTCCATTCTAAGAGTTGTCTGAGGGCATCCATGTGAGATCTCTCTTCAATGGAGAGTGATTGTGTGAGTTGTCATAGGGCATCCATGTGAGATCTCTCTTCAATGGAGAGTGATTGTTTTTTTGGCGCCTTGAAGGAGCCTTGATATCAGCATTGGGTTCTGACAGGCACATGGTATAGACAGTGGTACAGTCCAGATTTGATATTGCTTATTTTCTCGGAGTTCCCCCTTCTCCAATGAGCTCTTGGGAAAGTGTCTGCTTGGAATTTCTGTTCTCTCTATTTAGGAATTTGTGCCAGGAATAAAATATTTTGCCTGGTTTGATTTCCGTGGGGCAAATGTTTCCTCGGACTGGTTTCGGCTCAATGCTTATTTTATGAATAAACGTTTCTTTGCAATAACTTGGGAAATGTTCAACATGTATAAGAAAGTATTTTTCGAGGCACATCAGCTTTGCAGAGTGGTGTCCATCCCGAGTCCTTGTCCATGTTGGGTTTCCGTTGCCAGTCTCCTCCGGGATCTCGTTTTGATGGGGTCTTCGGGGCAGGTCCTCAAGAATGATGGGGCAGCGTCTTTCGGAAGGCCCTGGTCCAGTTAACGGACAGTTGCAGAGGTGACAATGACTGCACTGATTGTGATGCCAAGGCAGAGGCCGATAAGGATGCTCACTGCAATGTTGTACTGCTTGGCGGTTCTTCCGTAGGCCGTAGCGCCACCAATGTCATTCAAAACCTTCCTGTCGCGGGCCTGCGAAGAGAAGAAAAATAGAGGCTGTGAGACAGAATCTGAAGAAAAATCTCCCTGGAGCACATATACTTGACTCTTTCAGGAATAATATGGGGGTGCTGGGGTGGGGGACACAAAACAGGCTGGAGGTCTCAAGACAAGTAGTGAGGACATGCCAGGGTCTGCCTTTGGCAATAGGGAACCAAAAGGCTCTGTTGGCCTCTCTAGTATGTTCGCCTTCATGCCCTACCTGCATTGATGGATATTGAGGGCAGGTATGGGCCACCGGACCTATTCTACTGTTCCCTTTCAAGCCTCTTAGGAGATAGTAGACTATATCTGGTTTCCAGCAAGTCCTTTGCTCTGATTTCTCCATGGTGTATTTTTGAGTCCACGAACTAGAACGCCTCTTGTGCTTGATGGATACCCTGTGTATTTACTGATCTTTTTGCAAAGAAGGGCTTCCTCGTGTTACTCCTGTTCCTCTCTGGTGAACACAACCCTACAGATATCTATGCATTTTGAACCCTATTTTCTCAAAAACTATTGGATGGATTGGCACCAAGTCACAAAAAGCACACTTTCTGGGTCAGTATCTAGCTTTCTACCAAATTTGGTGTAATTCCATTCAGACATTTTTGGCTGTAGCAATGTTCTCAGCCCCTACTTGATGTATCACCTAAAACTTTATATGATGAAGCTGATGTGGACAACTTTTTTTGTAAAGTTTTGTGAAGACTCATCAAACGTCACAAAGGTATTAGCAACACACAAAAATTAATTGTATATGGCAACTTGGTCCTAACTATACACAGTGAAGATGAAACTGTGAAATATATATGTGTGTGTGTGTATGTGTGTATATATATATATATCCCAACAAAAATGCCCATGCATCAGGACACGCACTCCTCCAGCTAGTGATTTAACCAAATCATTTATTCAAAAGGAACAGGCATTTCACTCCGATTGTTTCATCCTGCTGCCTGACGCGTTTCTGAGCCTTCAAGCTCTTTCATCAGAGGCAGTTTTGCGTGCATCAATAAAGTTCAACTCCCACAGTTCCCTGCATTTCACTTAACTTAAGTGGCCTCCGGTGTGCCATTCTTGGTAGAAATGTTTCCAGTGCATGCCGGAACTTGTGGTACAATCAGAGTTAATTATTTCCTCCAGTGGATTCATGTGCACTTTCAAACCTTTTTACAGGACCCAAATAAACCCTCCAGTGGGCCTCAGAGTGTGAATCCTGTTCCTGTAGTATAAGGAACCAGTGTAACTCATGCTTACAAAAGGCCCTCCCATACCTTCGGTCAAGTCTGTGCCATTTAAAACTGCAAACAAAAAAACATAATTAATTGTTTCGCACACTTCTGTCATTGGGCTGCACTTGGGCTACATTTGGGTGATATGTGTGCTTAATGTGGGCTCTTTTTTCTCCGGTGGCCATCTTGGGACACCTATTTGTTATGAAGCTCCCTAATTTCATCATTCACTGCAGTATCCTCAGTAGAAAATGCTTTCAGCTTTCTACTTTGATTCCATCAAGAGGGCGTTCGTATGTGCCACACTTTTGGCATTAATTCAGAATGTTAGCACTCTAGTTGCTCATTAGAACACTGTAGTAAAACTGTTGATCACCAGGGAGTTAACTGGCAGTTTGCGGCTGGTGTTGAAAGTGCATGTTACAGTTTGCATGTGTTTAAAAGTGCATGTTTCAGTCTGCATGTTTCAGCCTGCGTGTCAGAATGTTTTAATGAAATAGAAGAGGAAGATATTTGAGAACTCACTTAAAATGTGTCCTAATTTTCTTTCTATGGCACTAACTATTATTTCTAAGACAAACTGAACCCCCACATTTTACTCCTTTCTAAATTAAATGTTTTAAGCTTTACCAGTGTGATTCAATCAACATGGCTTCAGGTGTGCCATCCTTTTGTCATAAGTAACACCATTAGCGCTCCAGTGGTGCTTTAGAACACTCTGAGAGGCTGCAGTAGAACACAAGGGGATAGTCACCTGTCAGATTTCATTTTCATATGGCTGAGAAAGATAGTGTGAATTTACAGACAATTAAATATGCTCTCATTTTAGCTTCTGGAGCACCTTCCATAACCTTTATGGGGAAATAATGAGAAAACAGTTTTTTCTCAAACATGATTTTTAGAATCCCTGCAGAAGGCTTTTCCACAGGGTAAAATTACCTAAAAACACACCATAATTCCTAAAATGTGTACGGTAACAAATGATTTATATTGTACCTGCAAAAAATCAAAAAGAGAGTGGACCACTTGTCCTGTATAGCCAGGGTCTTTCTTCTATTAGTTCCTTCATAAAAGAACCCTCATAACTATACACAGGTACAAAAGGCGGCATGAACTGGGTTACCGCTTGTGTGTATTAGTGCAGCATCATCATTGGGTCTTTTTCGAATGTACGCTGCCCTCCACCCGGAGGAAGACCTTCTGGTTCAACAGTAGTATCCAGACATGAAAAACAAAGGAGGGGGATGTGAGAGGGTTCGTATCTGGTGAGCTAAAATCTCTTGGTCATTGTTTCCATAGTAACTTTATTCTTGAAAGCTTGATCAGAGAATTAAAAGAAAGAAGTGCGGGGTGAGACGGAGTTACTGGTCTGCCGTACTTTTCATAATATAGGGGTCAACATGTTTCAGCCTTCTGTAAAGGTCTAAAGGCTTTCATCAGGACCGATAATTGTAGGAAGGCGCATTGTCGCTCCTAAATCGAAAAAACTTTTCACTTGTTCTGAGTAAAGGGGTCAGATCAATAGTATCTGTACCTGAAAAGAGTAGAAAAAGTTACATTCACTAAATTTTCATAACTCGAGACCATGAAATGCTGTTCCATGAGATCATCTGGGGCAACTACTTGTTTGGGGGAGGTAGGTGAGGGAGAAGATAATCTTAAGCAAATGGCGAATTTCGGGGGCGGTTACGTGAGGTTAAGGGATGCTTGTCTTAGCGAGGTGAAATTATAAAATCACTGTGAGAGTTTTTTTAGAAATAGTAAGTAGAAACAATGGTGGGTACAATATTAAGAACGCCGTGAAATGTCATTCAAGGTGGCTAAAGGGTTCCACGATAGACTTCGTGTATCATCATAAATATGGAAATTGTGAGTAATTAGAGATGCCGATTATGAAGACATAGGTAATATGAGCTTAGTCGCATCTTTCAAAAGAATTAGGTCACAAGTGTCTCAGAACATACTACGATAATGTGTCAAAACGTGTTTACCTTAGACAGAATTATTAGCATTCATTCGGAGATGCCCGGGGGCAGGTAGAGAAATCCATTGCTATGGTTAAAGAAGAAAGCACAAGTGAGGTAAATTAGAAAGATCTTACTTCAGTTTAGATGTTGTTCCAAACAAAGGCGGCCATCGGAGCTTACCGATTCTCTCACGTTCGTTGTCTGCATCTGCCTCTTTCCGCGGTGCATCCAACCAGAATCGTCCGTATAGGCTTACCGTTAGGAAGTGCAACGGTAATGGAGGTTAAGGAAGGACTCAGTATTGCACGGTAAAGATTGGCAAATGGTCGTGGTTGGCAAAGTGCAGTTGTGATTGTTGATCTCTCAGAGACTTTACTTTATGGGATGTGAATACGTTAATCTATCAAAGACATTACTGTAAGGGATGTGAAAATACACGTATTTATTTTATGATGGTATGGTGTGATTATGTGGTTATGTATACACTCCATGGGGAAACAAACAAAGCCTGAATGTTGGCATCCTTATAAGTCTGGGATCAGATAGTCGGATAATCATTTGTTTGGTGTAATTTGCGTACTCTGGTTAGTCGGAAGAGATTAAGGTTAAACAAGTGCTTCGATCTGATTTGATTCATCATTGATCTGTTATTCATGTTTTGACAACATTATTAGGCCAAAGTGTACCAAGGGATATTATCGTTGAGGCCTTGTTTATCTGTGGACAGACGGTCAATCCAACGTTGTTCTTTTTGAAACAAAGTACGTTCAGCATTATGGTTAACAGTTCTTAGACTCTCTAGGACAACCCACTTTAGGTCACTGGTGTCATGGTTGTTCTCTATGAAGTGTCTGCTCATTTTGGTTGTCGCTCTTTTACAGTTCACATTGCTTTTATGTTCTGTGATCCTCAGCTTTACTTTTCGGCAGGTCATTCCAATATATCTAAGGTCACAGGGGCAGGTGATCATGTAAATTACATGGGTGGTATTGCAATTAGTATGCTGTCGAAGTGTCCAAGTTAGATTGGGAAGAAGTTGGAGAATTTTGGTCACTTTTGTCAAATTGCAAACTGAGCACGTCCCACAAGGGTAGTGTCCTGTGATCGGTTCAAGGTTCCATGCTGCTGTTATAGTTTCTGTAGTTGTTTGTGGAGCTGGTCTAGTATGTACTAGAAGGTCTTTAATGTTCTTCGTTCTTTTGTTCGCAAACCTTGGTTTTGGCCATTGTAATGTATCAGAAGTTAGGATTCTCCAGTTTTTATTCACAATCTTTTTCACTGTATTGGATACGGTGTTATAGGTAGTAACACACGTCAGAAGATCCTCTGGTTCTGCCCGTGTGGACAACTGTAGAAGATTTTCTCTTGGTTGATACAGCGCTCTTTTTTGGCACTTCCTGATAATTTTCATTGGGTAGTCTCTTTTGATTAATTTTTCGCCCAATTCTTTGGCCTGAGTTTTGTAAGTTTGGAGATTGCTACAGTTTCTCTTCAGTCTGAGAAACTGGCTGAATGGTAAATTGTCTCTGAGAGGGCGTGGGTGGAAGCTATTGTAAGACAGCAAGCTGTTCTTTGCTGTTGGTTTATAATACGTCTTCGTCTGAAGGAGATTGTTCTCTGAATAGACAGTGACGTCAAGGAAGTCGAGTTTTTGTCTGTCGGAAGTGCAGGTAAATTTTAAGCACTCATCTCTGGAGTTGATCCATCCAAGAAAACTTTCTAGGGTTTCAGCAGTGTCCTCCCAAATCATAATGACGTCATCTATGTAACGCTTCCAGAATTTTACTTTAGTCAGGTAAGGATTGACGGAGTTATGAATGTATTTTTGTTCAAAATCACTGACATACAGACCCGCCACACTGGGAGCAAAGGTGCTGCCCATAGATGTACCGTGGCGTTGTCTGTAGAGAGTACCATTGTATTCAAAATAATTTTCGGTCACGGCCAATTTGCAGCACTGTAGTACGAAATGTCTCGGTGTTGAATAAGTCCAAGGTTCCGAGAACAACACGTTTTCCAAAGTGTCTAGGGTCTTCTGTTGTGGGAGACTGGTGTATAAACTTTCTACATCCAGTCCCACCAGATACATAGTGTTCTCATTGTATATCTGGTTGTCCAGTTGATTAAGGAGGTCACGTGTATCCTTCAGAAAGAACGAAGAACATTAAAGACCTTCTAGTACATACTAGACCAGCTCCACAAACAACTACAGAAACTATAACAGCAGCATGGAACCTTGAACCGATCACAGGACACTACCCTTGTGGGACGTACTCAGTTTGCAATTTGACAAAAGTGACCAAAATTCTCCAACTTCTTCCCAATCTAACTTGGACACTTCGACAGCATACTAATTGCAATACCACCCATGTAATTTACATGATCACCTGCCCCTGTGACCTTAGATATATTGGAATGACCTGCCGAAAAGTAAAGCTGAGGATCACAGAACATAAAAGCAATGTGAACTGTAAAAGAGCGACAACCAAAATGAGCAGACACTTCATAGAGAACAACCATGACACCAGTGACCTAAAGTGGGTTGTCCTAGAGAGTCTAAGAACTGTTAACCATAATGCTGAACGTACTTTGTTTCAAAAAGAACAACGTTGGATTGACCGTCTGTCCACAGATAAACAAGGCCTCAACGATAATATCCCTTGGTACACTTTGGCATAATAATGTTGTCAAAACATGAATAACAGATCAATGATGAATCAAATCAGATCGAAGCACTTGTTTAACCTTAATCTCTTCCGACTAACCAGAGTACGCAAATTACACCAAACAAATGATTATCTGACTATCTGATCCCAGACTTATAAGGATGCCAACATTCAGGCTTTGTTTGTTTCCCCATGGAGCGTATACATAACCACATAATCACACCATACCATCATAAAATAAATACGTGTATTTTCACATCCCTTACAGTAATGTCTTTGATAGATTAACGTATTCACATCCCATAAAGTAAAGTCTCTGAGAGATCAACAATCACAACTGCACTTTGCCAACCACGACCATTTGCCAATCTTTACCGTGCAATACTGAGTCCTTCCTTAACCTCCATTACCGTTGCACTTCTTAACGGTAAGCCTATACGGACGATTCTGGTTGGATGCACCGCGGAAAGAGGCAGATGCAGACAACGAACGTGAGAGAATCGGTAAGCTCCGATGGCCGCCTTTGTTTGGAACAACATCTAAACTGAAGTAAGATCTTTCTAATTTACCTCACTTGTGCTTTCTTCTTTAACCATAGCAATGGATTTCTCTACCTGCCCCCGGGCATCTCCGAATGAATGCTAATAATTCTGTCTAAGGTAAACACGTTTTGACACATTATCGTAGTATGTTCTGACACACTTGTGACCTAATTCTTTTGAAAGATGCGACTAAGCTCATATTACCTATGTCTTCATAATCGGCATCTCTAATTACTCACAATTTCCATATTTATGATGTTACACGAAGTCTATCGTGGAACCCTTTAGCCACCTAGAATGACATTTCACGGCGTTCTTAATATTGTACCCACCATTGTTTCGACTTACTATTTCTAAAAAAACTCTCACAGTGATTTTATAATTTCACCTCGCTAAGACAAGCATCCCTTAACCTCACGTAACCGCCCCCGAAATTCGCCATTTGCTTAAGATTATCTTCTCCCTCACCTACCTCCCCCAAACAAGTAGTTGCCCCAGATGATCTCATGGAACAGCATTTCATGGTCTCGAGTTATGAAAATTTAGTGAATGTAACTTTTTCTACTCTTTTCAGGTACAGATACTATTGATCTGACCCCTTTACTCAGAACAAGTGAAAAGTTTTTTCGCTTTAGGAGCTACAATGCGCCTTCCTACAATTATCAGTCCTGATGAAAGCCTTTAGACCTTTACAGAAGGCTGAAACATGTTGACCCCTATATTATGAAAAGTACGGCAGACCAGTAACTCCGTCTCACCCCGCACTTCTTTCTTTTAATTCTCCGATCAAGCTTTCAAGAATAAAGTTACTATGGAAACAATGACCAAGAGATTTTAGCTCACCAGATACGAACCCTCTCACATCCCCCTCCTTTGTTTTTCATGTCTGGATACTACTGTTGAACCAGAAGGTCTTCCTCCGGGTGGAGGGCAGCGTACATTCGAAAAAGACCCAATGATGATGCTGCACTAATACACACAAGCGATAACCCAGTTCATGCCGCCTTTTGCACCTGTGTATAGTTATGAGGGTTCTTTTATGAAGGAACTAATAGAAGAAAGACCCTGGCTATATAGGACAAGTGGTCCACTCTCTTTTTGATTTTTTGCATTTAATATAGGAAGCCGAATGGACCACAGCTTCTTTTTCCCTCTCCTTTGATATTTTTATAATGTACCTAAAATCTGTTATCACCCTTTATAAGTTCTCCTTTTTGTGGCGCTCAAAACCTGCCATTCACTACAATACATTTCAATAGTGTGCTATCATGTATATTGGTCCCAAGATAGCTGCCAATACCTCCTGGTTGAAGTGTTGGCAGCCAATCAATTTTCAGTAGGATTTTGGGCTGCCAGAGATCTATATTATTTACACCTAAGTATCTCTGAAACTACTGACTGGATATACACCATATCACAAAAAGCACGATTTTCGAACCAACATCTAGCTTTCTTCCAAATTTGGTGTAATTCTGTTCAGCAGTTCGGGCTGTAGTCGTGTTCAAAAAATGAAAACTCTCCATAGATATAACCTCGGGAAAACGAGTTTTGGAACCCCCCTTTTTTCTCAACCCCCACTTGGTGAATTACCCCAAAATTTTCAAACCAGCAGCTGAACCAAAAAAGGGACGTTTTGTGAAAATTTCGTGAAGATTCGTCAAGTGGCGCTAATGTTATTGGCAAAACAAAACATGCTTTTGCTATGGAAACTTTGGTCCTAACTATAACACTATAACTTTCTCCCTGTACATATTTTGACAGGTGTGCACCTCCATCATATATTTTTGCATATAATCAAAATTACAATTGACACATCTGGCAGTTGTTCTGTGTTTTCTGCAGAGAGGCCAAGGATTGGATAAACCTGTATTTCCAACCCCTTTATGATCCACTGACAGGCACTGTGAGGAATTCGGCCTCAACTCCACAGCTTTCCATTGTGGCCCATCCACAACCTGAACTTATACAGCTGCATAGGAGCAATTATTTTGACACTACAGAAGAGTAATAAGTTGCATGAAAAGAACTAAAGAATAATGCTCATAGGGAAAGCACGAATAAACGTGAAATGTGGAACAGAAACACATTGCTGTTTCTAGGCTGAGATGGCAGTGCCTGCTTCTGCTGACTGCAGCTGTGGCCGGTGGTGGGGTGGCAGGGGGGGCACCGGTCCCAACAGCACCCTTTACCCCTCCAGCAAAGCCACTTCTGGTAACCCTAAAGACCTCCTCAATATGCAATAGGCTCACCTTCACCGCTGCATTTATATTCCTGAGATGTTTAATCTGGCTGTATTTTACTGCCTTCCTCGACATCCCCAGACTATGTAGACATAGGTCCTTCTGTCTCTGTTTATTGGTTGTTCCACTTAAGATAGTATTACGCCTGTTGTTATCTAACTGGTGACCTTGCTTCCTGAACTGGGCACACCATTGCAGGTTATCCCCAACCAATCAGGACACAATGTTATAGCATCACCCTTTTTGTCTTCTAATTGCCTCTCTCCCATGCACTCCACAATGCCTTGTCACAATGTTTTAAGATTCTGAGGTCACCAGAGAAGTCCACATGAAGAACCTTCTTATATGTGATGGCTACCGCTAGCTAGAGTTTCTTCAAACCAACTTTCTTCTAGTACACTAGGCAGGACTGCCTGGTCCCACATGCGATAGAGCTGCTGGGAACACGTTGATTCCCTGGCAATAGACTATTGCCACAGAGAAGTCTACCCTTCGCTTCACGCGGACTGTAAAGGTGTAATAAAGCCAGGGCTTTACATGGGCCAGTACTGCCCAGTACGGAGTACCGTCACTTTTTTATTTTGAGAGGGAGAGTACTGGCATTTCTCAAGAGAAATGCAATACTTTTAATTAGAGAGTACCAGCACTTCTCAGAAAAAAGCAGGTACTTTGCTACAGAGTACCTGCACTTCTATTTTTCCATTTCAAGCACTGCACAAAACCCTTAAGTTGGGCCGGGCTCCTCACGTTATAAGAACATACTATGGTAAAACGTAAGATGTAAGGAGGTTTTAACCAGGTGTAGAAAGCCGCATTGCTATGTGTGGTAAATTCTCAACCACCATGTAAAACTAGTTCCAATTCAGGAAAACACAGTTTCACTAAGACAGCCTCACCTACAGGTTAGTAGCGCAAGAGCTATACAGAAAGCGACTCCAGAAAATGCCTATTTAGGATCAGCAGTACCGGTGCAACACTTTACTCAAGCCAAACGCAGACTAAAGGCACCAAAAAAATGTATTAAAAAAAAAAATATTTCAGGATTAAAATAGGCCCAAAATGACAAAACCTGGATCAGTCACTGAGAAGACATGGATTTTCAAAGTAACAGTATCATTCCACACTTTTGTGCACATGATAGGTGCAGGCAGGCACAATTCACAGCTTTCAAACTTCACAGAGTTCTCTCGGGATATCAGCTCTCCTCTGAGTGAGTGGGGGTGAGACTTGTTACTCACTCCCAAGTGCCAGCAAAAAATCGAACCACAGACCAGTGGTAAACCAGTTAAAACTGGTCCGTTTCACAAAAGGTGTCTTCTTGTGTGCCTTTTATGTCCCTGTGGGCTTCAAGGAGATCAGCTCTCTCAGATTCTCTTTTAAAACACATGGTTCTTGGTTGAGGTGGCCACCACCCTTTCCCGCTGTTCCAGTAGTCTCTCCTCCAGCATCCTGCACCACATGCATTTGTGGTCTGGCTGTCTTCTTGTCCAGACCTCCAGTTGTGCTCCGTCTCTTGGGAGCACTCAGACGTCTGGGCTCCATTAGCCATGTAACATACACAACCACCAGCAGCTTCCATGTGGTTGAAGCCTGTGCCAAGCAAGTCATGAAGCCCTTGCCTTGCAAGTCATGAAGGCTGTCAGTTCAATCCCAGAGGTCTCGCGAGCCAAAGGCTCGAAGAGACATTTTATATCTGGGCTTTTCAAAGTGCTGCCGTGGCCTAAAGCTACAGTGCACTTGAACGTGCACGCGCGCAGCGCCATGTGTCTTTCCTCCGTAGCGATCGTAATCACGATCACTTTCACTTTCGCGGGCTCCTCTGTTGCTGGCATTCCCCCCTCCATTCTCGCCCAGCCCTTCTTGTTTCCCTTTCAGATGAGTCCAGACAGCTGCTAAAGACCTGGAAGCCTCTCCCTAGAAAAGAAAACACACTGCGCACCCATCTACCCGATCCCACCATTGGCTCTGGTTCCCTACATCCCCGCTTCTACAAATCCTTATACCAGCATGTCAACGCAAGTGCACATTACCTCTCTGTTTTCACTGTCTACCTTTTCTCACTATAGCTTCTCTACAGTTCGTCTTTCCTGTATGTTGCTCTTTTCCTAGTTTATATCTTCTTCCTTGTTTCCTAACAATTGTCTTTCTATTTACCTATTTAAGCTTTCCTCCGTCTTCTTTCACTTAGCAGGTCAGTCTGGTATAAACGGACCAGGTCGCAGCTTTATTTCCGCAGCTTTATGTTTGCTTTATTTTTTGCTAAAATTGTATTTGATGCAAGGTTCATCAGGTTTTTGTTTTGCCGTATTGGCGGTTAGTACGACTTGTATTAGGGTTAACTTTATTCAGTCCTTAATGTCCAGCTATGGTTCTCCAATTTTTGGGATGTGATATAATTTGTGTGGTGAGGTCTAACCATGACCGTTAAAACAAGCGGTTGCATTTAGTTCGTCTTTTGAGCTACGCACAAGATCTGAAAATAGATGCTTTGTTGAACCGGGGAAATGTGAAGTTTCCTGCTGTATGAAACTTGACATTTCCTGAGGCCACACACCGGGAAGACTCCTAAATTCAGGACAATCATTTTTCTATAAATGCCTATCCTGGGCTTCTTTTTCACCCTTTGTATGCAGATCGCTATGCCTATAAATTTTACTTGCTGTATAAGTATTTTTCCTTAATTTTCAACGACATGTTCTGCGGTCTGACTTCTTAGAAGATGTACAGTTTACAGCAATAGAGCTTATTATGAGACAATTTGGCAATGCAAAAGCACTACTTTGGATGGACTGGTGCTGCCGTTTTACTTTAATGTTTGTGTTTTTAGTCTTGTTTACAGGTCTCAGCTACCAGACATTGCGAAAGACCTTTTGGGGGCTTACCAAAACTTGCAGTGGGCTTACAGCCTACCCTTTGCTTACCATTAGTTTGCTTGATTGTCCCTCTAATTTACTTGTTTCTTATTCAATGGCCTGCTTTTCTCTTCTTGTGTTTAGCCCTTCCCTGATACATTGTCTCTTTGCCACCCATTTGATTGGCTGACTTATTTCTTCCACTGCTCAGATTTAGAAAAATATGTTTTTCTATTTAAGTGCTCAATGAGAATGCATGAGTTTTCCAACTCTCTACTTTCTGCACTTCTCCACCACAACCCCTGCCAAATACCCTTTCCTTTAGTCTGTGTTGCTCTTTTCTTCATATGCTTCTCCCATGCCCAATTTACTTGCTGCCTTGGTTGCTGATTTTCACTGTCTCACCTTGCCCACTGTTCGTTACTTCTCCAACCCTCCCCTTTGTTGCTCTCCCACCCCTTGCAGTGCTTCAAATGAGTTTGTTTTTTTTAAACCATTTTTTTCTGGAGCTCCTGGCAGCTCACATTTGCTGCTTTGCTACTCCACTTTAAGGAATACACTTGAATGCAACTTTTTAAAAAAATTATTCAAGTGACGTCTGCCATTCTGGATTGGTAAAGAAAATAAAGAACGGCCACACCGTTTAGAAGGAGCACAAATGCATGGTGAGGCCTCCACCTAGGGAAAGACGTGACTGTGTCAATTTGCCTTTTTTTTCAGATACTTTTTGCCGGTGTTAATAAGCCGCAGCCTGTTGGCTTTGCCGGTGCTTGTTGTGTTCTGCTTAGCCAACTTGTGATGGTACTTGCTCCGTTTGCACAAAATAATGTGTTACCATCCAACTATAGTCTTGCTTCTCTATTTAAGATTCTGGAGAGTATGGCCACAAGTGATTGAGAGTGGTGAGAGGTGGATGGAACAAGCTGAAGTCTGCACAGCAGCATAAGTTTGTGTTTTATATTAATGTAAGGATTGCGGTCTAGTTTTATTTTCCGTGGCAAATAATTCAGGGTGGATTGAAAACCTCTCTTCTGTTTTTTATGATTTAGAGTTCTTCCTGTTCAAATTTGTAGTTTAAGATTTAATTTTGTTTAATTATGTCTAGGTGAATGCTCATGAAACTGTATCCTTTTAATTGTGCTGCAAGTAGACGACTTTTTAAGATGGTGCTGTGGTAAAGGAGAGTGTATAGAGGCTGCAGGACTTGTCTTAGGAGTGTCACGGTGCCAGGTGGACTGTTGCTGCCGGTTCATTTGGGAGAGTGGGGTCTCTTCCAGTTGCAGTACAACACTCAATGTGATGAAGAGCAAAAGTTGTGTTTCTTGGAGTGGTTGAGTGTGTTCCTTGCTGCACAGTTGTCTCAGGACTACTGTTGTTTTTGGGTGGAATGGTTGGAGTAGAAAGATGTCTTGCCCTTTGGTGAAGGATCAAGAGAGGAAACGAGGGAGCTCACAGTGGTCTTGGGTGGCTGATGCTCCATGAGGTCTGTGTGTGTGTCTTTAATTTCTCTCCTTCTTGACTCTCATTGCATCCAGGTGTTGGTTCTTATATTTTGCAGTTATTCTATTATATCAGAATTGCATCCATTTCACTACTTGATAGCTTTGCAGTCCCATTTCATTGCATTATGCTCATTGTTATCATTCATAGCAATACATTGCCTCATGTTTTGCTTCAGCGTATCTTCTTTGCCCTTTCAGACACTAACCTGCAACAGGAACATTTGATAGGGCTGAAAGACTTCAGTGCATTTGACTAATACCGGCTGCATGTTTAGGGTTTTAGCAGGATAGCTTCATTTTAATACAATTTTATAACATTTTTCCTCCATAGACTTACTTTTCCAAAATATTTTTATTGGCAGAAACCATAAGGTTTCACATCATCGTTGGTCCATGAATCAAATATCTCAAGTTCAACAGCCTCTGGTGAATTCAGACCCTCCCCGGCTCGTTCTCATGGCCCACTCCTTCACAGAGCACCACTATCAGACCGCGGTCCCGGTCTACTGTTGAATCGCCTTTTGGTTCCTCATCTCTACAGCGGGCCCCAGCATGCACTGGACAGTACCCCAAAAATGAATCTTTCACCAACCACTCCAAGAGCGCTATCTGCAGGTTGTCACCACCGGTGCCAGGAAACATTTCACCACCTCATTAGGTCTCGCCTGGCTATCGCGTAAGCGATCGCCAGGCGAGACTTCAGTAGGGGCCTCAGAAAATGCTCCAAAAGGCTTCCCAGGCGGATCAGGTGGCGGTTACGCGCACAACCACGCGCATTCCATTTGCCACCAGCTACTTCCTGCGCGTGCGCCGCATCACGCATTCAGAGAGATTTAGTAAGGGGCACAAGACCTTAGGAATGCGATTTATGTCCAGTGCATGTGAGGCATTCAAGCGCGAAGCTGGCATCTGGCATCGGACTTGAAAGCAGCAGACTGCTTTCGCCAGCGAGCGCTCTGCCTCACTTCCTGCATCCCCTCTTACAACAATTAACTTTCGTTATAACTCACATCCCATATGCTCGTTCCCTCCCACCCTTCCTTTGATGTCCGCTTTTCTTGTTGTTTACAAACCACGCTACACACTGCTGCATGCCGCACACTGCTTCATGCCGCACACTGCTGCATGCCGCACACTGCTGCACGCCGCACTCTACCGCACGCCGCACTCTACCGCACGCCGCACTCTACCGCACGCCGCACTCTACCGCATGCCACACACTGCTGCATTACACACTGCTGCATTACACACTGCTGCATTACACACTGTTGCATTACACACTGCTGCACGCCGCACACTGCTGCACGCCGCGCACTGCTGCACGCCGCACACTGCTGCATGCCGCACACTGCTGTATGCCGCACACTGCTGCACGCCGCACACTACCGCACACCACACACTGCTGCATTACACACTGCTGCATTACACACTGCTGCATTACACACTGCTGCACGCCTCACACTGCTGCACGCCTCACGCTGCTGCACGCCTCACGCTGCTGCACGCCTCACGCTGCTGCACGCCGCACGCTGCTGCACGGCGCACGCTGCACACCGCTGCACGGCACACACTGCTGCACGCCACACACTGCTGCACACTGCTGCACGCCACAGACTGCTGCACGCCACAGACTGCTGAACACTGCTGCACGCCGCACACTGCTGCACGCCGCACACTGCTGCACGCCGCACACTGCTGCACGCCACACACTGCTGCATGCCGTTGCACGCCGCACACTGCTGCACGCCGCACGCCGCACACTGCTGCACGCTGCACACTGCTGCACGCCGCACACTGCTGCACACTGCGGCATTACTCACTGCTGCATGCTGCACGACACTGCTGCACGCCGCACGCTGCTGCACACTGCTGCACGCCGCACACTGCTGCACACTGCGGCATTACTCACTGCTGCATGCTGCACGACACTGCTGCACGCCGCACGCCGCACACTGCTGCACGCTGCACACTGTTGCACGCCGCACACTGCTGCACACTGCGGCATTACTCACTGCTGCATGCTGCACGACACTGCTGCACGCCGCACGCTGCTGCACGCTGCTGCACGCCACACAGTGCTGCACGCCGCACAGTGCTGCATGCCGGACAGTGCTGCACGCCGCACACTGCTGCACGCCGCACACTGCTGCACTGCTGCACTCCACACACTGCTTTTATGCGAGTTTATGCTACTGACATTGTAAATGACAATGCCTTTTATTTGTTTTAAAACCAAAACATAAATAAAAGGCATTGTAATTTTACAATGCCAATAGCTCAAACTCTTATAAATGCGAGACCTATTGCATTGCAAATGCTTGTCTCACTTGTGGCTAAACCTCTCTGCAATGATTGGTCAGTTTGACACTCTTCAAAATATCACATCTCTGAATGATAAAAAGTGAGATGACCCCAGCAAGAACATTTACATTCTCTCCCTCCGTTGTCAAACCCATGCTGCTTGGTTTCATCACATATGAACCCATCCTGCACTGTACATCATGTCTCTTAGCAGGAGCCTTTGAAGAATACAGAGCTGAGCTGGCCCAGCCTCCTCCTGCAAATTATGTTTCTGTTTTGTCTCTGTCAGAGCCAGTTCAGGTGGCCATGGAGCAATCAGGGGCTACTGGGCTACAGATGTGGAGACTTGCCTCTGATGATGTGTGGTCCTTTCTTCTATGACTCTGCAAACTGGGCCTAGGCAACCCCTTCAGCATTTGAATTTCTGTGGTAGTGATGGAGAGCACTCACATGCTTCTCAGGGAGGCTAAAGTGGGATTTCACGTCTTGTCAGTAGTTTTTCTTCAGAGGTGCAGACTGCTAAGGCACACTTGGTACAAGAGCCACAGTCTGCCGTGGCAGCATCCATTTGGGCACACTTGAACGACTGCCATGGACTGCGACAGCAGGTCTCTACTGGGGTGATCCACTCGGGCACACTTTGGCATTGCTGCAGGTCATCCGCTTCACTGATGATAATCGTCTCTGAGCCAGGAGCACACCAGTCATGCTTTCAGGGGTCTTTGTTAGACAGACCCACAGTACAGGGATCAGCTGCTCTCGCCTACACTAGTAGTGAGCTCCTCCGATAGGGCTGACTCATTCCTTCCATTTCCTCCAATTGTTCTAGGGCAGGGAGAGGGTTATCTCCAGACAGACTCCAGGTAATATTCACCCACCGCTGGGAAGCCGGCTGTCAGGCAGACACCAGCTTGGTTGCTCAGTAATCTTCTGGGTGCTCTGCAGAGCAGTGAAAGAATGAGGTCAACAGCTTCCACTTTTATATGGGCACAGCAGACAGGGGATGTGTATTCTGTGACTACACTTTTAGAACCAGTTTGAGTCGGATCCCTTTTCATGTGTCCTTCTCAGGCTGTCTTTCATTCTCAGGTTTTGTCTAGAGTGGTGCGCCTCATGAAAGGTTGTCCCTAGGTTGGATCACCCACAAGAAAGGCACAAAGATGTGTTTGTCTGCACCTGACTCTCAACAGCCACACCTGACAGTAATCAGGAAGAGAGACAAAAGGCTGACCCTTCACACTCTGACCAACGAGGACTGCAGTACCACCCTTCACCGCCACCATCTTCCACATTGCTGTACTGGAACCCACATGCCTCCTTCACTCTGGTTCACTCAGACACATACTAAACGTGTAACACGTAGATCACACACATGCATACCTGCATGCCTCCTTCACTCTGGTTCACTCAGACACATACTAAACGTGTAACACGTAGATCACACACATGCATACCTGCATGCCTCCTTCACTCTGGTTCACTCAGACACATACTAAACGTGTAACACGTAGATCACACACATGCATACCTCTTTCACTCTGGTTCACTCAGACACATACTAAACGTGTAACACGTAGATCACAGCATGCATACATACATACAGGCACTTGGGATGTTAGTGCAAGAATCCGGCAGAACTTTATACGAGTTGACTGGAAGAACATCACTTCTGTGACGTATATAAAAGGGTTGGTTAATAGAGCCCAGTATGCCTCCATGACTGCTCTGCATGCTTGACCCCGTGGCAGGGACTGCCAAAGGGTGTATGGTCTCTTGTTAATTAATTCTGCATGATATCCACCCAGTTGCACCGCGTTTACCCCAGAAAGTAGGAAGCAAGTCATTGGGAAGGAGATGTGGCTTCATAGCTAGCACTATCACCTTTGAACATGGGAGCCACTGAAACCCCGGCCTCATCTCAACATCCTGGGATTCTGGGAAAATTACTTTATCTCCCTGTGCATCAAAAAATAAAAAAATGTGTAAATGTGTCGCGTTCTATTGTAAAGTGCTGTGAGGCCCTCCGACTATTTTTGTGCAATACGAAAACTTATGAAAAAAATCCTACAAAAAATAAGTGGAAATCTAATTAACCAAGAAAATAATGTCACTTATTTACTAGAAGGTATGACGCAACCATATTGTACCCTCATTTGCAGTTACAGCTGAGGTACAAATTGCAAAGCCATCAAATAGGCATGAAAATATGTGATTTTCAATGAATGTTGATCATGTTCATCTACTTGTCATTGTAAAGCAGTAATGTTTGGGGTAATATATAAGCATTCATTTAAAACAAGAATGTACACATTCAATAAAGCCTACCGTGCAATAAAACACACAGTAATGCAAAAATGACTTAAAGATACCTGGCACAGCTGATTCCCTTTATATTCAGAACTCAGAAGGTTAATGTTAGTGATGACATAGCATGTTCAATGCACTTACTTGTGATACATTATGGAGAGTGCGCCATGGACATAAGTACAGTTTTGCAAATAGTCAGAGGTCTTCGATTCAGTTTTATTTTTATTAGTGCCTTGAAGCAGCCTCCTTTCTGTGAGTGCTGTACAAAACCTAATAAGTCACAAAGAGAAATATGAAAAGAGCATCTTGAATTAATTGTAACCATAGTAAATCACACGTATATTATCCGGAAATTCGGGGGTAGTTTTCCAATGAAATGACTAAAAAAGACAATATTTTAAAACTAAGAGAGTTGGCACATTAAAAAAGCTAGTTGGCACATTGAAAAGAGGCTCTTTCTCCAATGAGTAAAACAAATGTTCGATCTATAATGTGGTGCTGCTTTGGTAACAATGATTTGTATAATAAATAATGCCATTCAAATACAGCCTTGTGTGTCTCTGACCCTTGCAGCATCCTTTGGATGTGGGAAGAACTCCACCCCCAGGTCTATAGAAAACAGACACTGTACAATACAGGGCTGGATACTGGGTGCGCTCTTTACCCCTCCTCTTCACCCCTCCTCTTCACACACTGATTTCTCCCGCAGCCAAGTCAGCCCAGGATAAACAATGTGAAAGGTCCTGGGCTCTCGGGTTCCACAAACCCTTGTGTAACTAGGTGTCTGTGCTCATCCTTCCCCAGTGTGGCTCCACATAGCAGAGATGGGCGAGCCGCTGGATGCTGGAGGCAGGCTTCAGGGCCAGATGCCTGGCTGTGGCTGAGCTCAAGTCCTCTGGGACTTTCAGACCCAAAATGAGCCGAGTTTTCATGTGGTTTCTTCCTGCCACACACACTCTACCCACATGCACAAAGAATTAAAGGCAAACATTAACTTTTATATAAACCATGAGCGACAAGTGGCTGAATTGTGCAATTTGGAACCAGAAAGCCTCAATCAATCCCTGCTTCCCCCTGCTTGACCAAATTTTGTGATTCAAGGCAAATATTTAACTTTACCAGGCCCTTTATTCTTCGTTATTGCACATGAGAAGGTCTGGAATTAGGTGAGTTCGGGATGTGTGCAATCCAAAACCAACTTCTTTGTTTGATTCAATAGACAAAATGTTGTTCCATGTATATCCAAGCATTGGACATGCACATGTCAACTGACTTGCCTCCTAGTTCACTAATGACATTGTCAGCAAGTTGGGAGAGATGGAGGGTGTGCAAAAATAGTTTTTAATTCATGTTTAAAAAATATTCAATTTTAATAAACGTCTTTGAATGCAGTGATATAATCTGATGTACCAAGGCGAAGTGCCTCTGCATGCGTTTTTTTAATTTGAAGAGACTTTATCATATTTTACACGATGTTTTTTGCATAATTTACATGCCAAACATTTGCATGGCTCAGCTCGTGCATGGGCCATTATAGCTAAGCCAGAACGTTGGCTCGGATCTGGCTCAGCTAGCCTTGTTAATTTGTTGACTTGGCCACCTCTACCTTACAGTTTCCTTCAGTGTGTGCTCCTCACACTGCCCACTGTGGCCCCTTGCAGTACTCTCCAGTGCGTGTTCCCTTGTGACGAGTGCTTAATTTGAGCTGGTGGTTTGCGGTGTTCAGCACTGGCATTTAATCGTCATCACCTGCCATTTAACAGTCTGCCACAGGGTGGTGCTGTCTGGCTAATTTAGAGATGGCCTCAACATCAGTTAATTATTACCTTAATATACATAAAAAAACCACTATCACCGGCCACCCAAGTCATTCTTATAGCTTTGGGGGCCTGAAATAGTCTGGATCGTCACACTTGTAGGAGTGTGACGGTTAGTAGTTGAGTTGTTACTATCATTGGCAGCACAGCAGGGGCAATGTGTGGTACACAATTTCAGTGACCGCCTGACGCGAGCTCTGGCACTTATTATTTTACAAATTAAACACTGCTTGTGAGTCCAACACACTGACCCACTGAAGAGAGCAGCTCGCTCTGCTCACCACTGAGGACCTATCTCACCACGCGTCACTGCGGATTTCTCATAACACAGGAGTTCGAGCTTTTGGCACTAGTCACCAGTGTGGGCAACTGTCACTGTCACGTGGGAAGAGCTTTAAATCGCCCTCAATCACTGCCCAAAGGAACTGCTTGTAAGTGCAAGGACTTATCACTGGCTTTTGTTCAAGTTTTCACTACTGAGTATCCTTATGTGATATCTTTAGATTGTAGAGATATTCTAATTGGTTACGCTTTATAAATAAGGTGCAGCAACATGTTGATTACATTAGTCCGCGTGCTGCATTAAACTGGGGAATAACGGAGAATCTTTGGCGAATGAGTGTGTTGTTGGTTGTGACGTGCAGGTTGTAGACCACCACACACTTTTGATGCCCCACATTTCAAGCTCCTAATACGGCGCGCCAAATCAAGCGCCTCACACTGCCCCGGTGTGAGATACCACTACTGGCCACCACTGCAAGCTCTCACATTCCTCACACTACCCAATTCACCACCCTGGTGTACTGCCGCCGTGCAAACTCCTCACATGGGGTCTTCGTGGGCAGCTGCCCACACTCCCGGAATGAAACTCACACTGCCCTAGCGTGATAGCGAGTTACAGTGGACGAGCCTCGGTGCAGTTCCGGGACGAACAGGTGGACCACGGGCTCCATTTGACCCCCTCTGGAGAGGCCGCTGCACATATGTGAGATGCAGCGCAAGGATCAGGAGATATACCGCTCGGCCCCTTACTTGCGCTTGATTTTCTTTGCGCTAGGATTTGAAACGATGCCAGTTCAAGCGTTTTAAATAAATCTGTCTTTCTACCAAAACCTGCTCCACCTAGGCATGCGCCTTGCATGCATCTGTTGTGTACTTGTATTGACATCCTGGGGACACCGTAGTGTCATATGCCTTTGCGTGTCCCTGCGAGGACACCGTATCGTTGCCCTTCACCAGCTGTGACATCACCAGCTGTCAGTTGGTGACAGTTGACAGCTGGTGATCCTGAGCAGCGGCTGCATTCTTGCGCTCCACGTTCGGAGCTGTGTTGGCGAAGAATAAAGAACGTACTACTCTACAATACTGCCTCACTTTGTTCTTTACAAAGTGGCGACGAGCGCCAACACTGGAACCCACTACCGGTACTTGAACTTTAAAGAAAAAAAAACCGGCGTTGAAGGAAACTTACAGTAATAGGACAAATACCATCACGGAAAAAAAAAAAGGTGTTGTCAAACTGTAAGGAAAAGCTGCTGTGGAAGTCTTTACGGATACACCAGGAAAATACAAGGTGCGTGAAGTAATACATGGAAAAAAAAGCAAAGAAATACAAACAAAGAAACTGCCGTGGAAATTGTGAAGGAAACATCTGAACATTTACAGGTGACACCGTGAGTAACGTTACGTGTTGGTGGAAGTCTGCATTTGTGAAGTGATACGCTGTGCCAAACTCAACTGTAAAGCTTTTGTGAGGTGAAGCGCTTCGCACAACTCCAACTGTAAAAAATGACAGTTTAACGGTGTCAACTGCCAGCTGATTCAGCGTCACGCATGCAAATTAAAGGTGACGTAAGGTACGCTGACGCGTAGAGGAATCCTTCAGGAATCTCGGTGTGACGCATGACGTAGACAACGTGCGGCCATTTTGAATTTTGCGATGCATCAACAAAATAAGTGAAATTGAATCACCAGGGCAACGCGCGAACACGCGCTAAGGAAAAAAAAACACCGGCAGCTCAGTACTGTGCATATAATCAGCTGCCGGCAGCGAACTAAAGCAAAATTCATGCGCTGGAACACACCATTGGATAAAAACGCATCAGATATCTAAGAAATTAAAGGTGAACTGATCTAGCACACGTAGCACTGTGTTTAAAGGAAAAAAAAATAATAATAATAAATTAAAGGCAGCATGTCATCTGGCTACTTGTGGAATCTATCCCCTCCACAATCATTCCTACCTGGCAAGGGAGAACCATTACTAAAATGGGAAGAATGGAGGGAGTATTTTAATAACTACATCTCGCAGTTCGATGACGATGATGAATTTACACCTAAAAAGAAATACAAACTCCTACTACATTGTCTCGGAGCAGGTGGAATAAAAGTGTACAACAGCATCAACAAGAAAGCAAGAGGTGAGGGAGAAGATGATGTTTACGCAAATGCCATAGATGACCTAAATGCGTACTACAAACCTAATATGTGCGTTGGTGTGGATAGATATAAATTCTTCCACAGGAAGCAAGGGAAGGAAGACTCAGTCGATGACTATGTTTCTGCACTGAAGGAGTTGGCATTGAACTGTCGCTTTGGGAATCTACACGACGAGTTCATAAGAGACCAAATTGTTATGCAGGGGTCAAATGCTGACATTCAGGACAGCCTCTGGGCTAAAGGGGAGTATCCACTCCAGAACATTATTGACGTTGCCAGAAAATCCGAATTAACTGGGCGCTGCGCAAAGGCAGTGATAGCAGAAAGCAATGAAAAAAAAGAAAGTGGAACCGTCAGCAAGGTGACACATGTTAAACAAAACGCAAAGAACACATGGAACAAGTCAGCTAAAAACATAAACAACAAATCTGGGGATAACGGAGCTAGGCGTTGCTACAGATGTGGAGACAATACACATTGGGCTGACGACAAAAAGTGCCCAGCACGTGGAGTGAAATGCACATACTGTGGGGTCATTGGGCATTTCCAGAAGGCATGTCGAAGGCGTAAGGCACGCTCTGTGAAAAACATCTATGAATCAGAAGAATTAGAGAATGAAGATTCTGATGAAGACGACGTCAATATGTGTGTCCTCAGCATCGAGGAGGAGCAGATAAATGAAGTCAGTGCAGGCGGCATAACTAAAAAGAAGAAACCTACATGCAACATGGCCATTGGTGGCGTAGACATTAACATGGTCGCCGATTCAGGCTCACCATACACGATAGTGAACAAAAAAGTATGGGAAGAGAAGTTCACACCACATATTGGCAGTCACCTTGAGAAGGCAGACATACTAATTAAGTCATTCACGGGAGAACCAATTGATGTGTGTGGCTACAGAAAACTAAATTTTGCATACAAAGGGAGAGAGTCAGAAGGAAAACTCTATGTATCCGCTGTTGGCCCATCGGTCTTGGGCTGGATGGACCAGGGGAATTTGAGCATCATCTTGGACCCCAGCAGTTCTGACCCTGTTCTAGTGGTACAAAACGCGTATGACTATAACAAATCCATTCTAAACAAGTACCCTAATGTCTTTAAGGACAAAATTGGAGCACTTAAGGGATACCAACATAAAATAGTTGTCAAACCAGATGTAACACCAGTTGTACACAAGACTCGCAATCTACCGTTTGCAATAAAGGACGAAGTAAAAAGACAAATTGAGAAGCTCCTTAATGAAGGAATAATTGAACAAGTGGAGGCCAGTGAATGGGTCGCACCTCTGGTCGTAGCCAAACGTCCCAACGGAAAATTGAGACTCTGTGTGGACTTACGGGACCTGAACAAGAATATAATAGTTGAACAGTTTCCATTACCTAAAATTAGCGAAATGCTGGCAACTACCAAAGGGGTCAGATGGTTTTCAACTATTGACCTAAAGTCTGCATACCACCAGGTGCCACTGCACCGTGAAAGCAAAAGACTTACGACGTCCATCACACCCTTTGGGTGTTACCAGTTTACGAGAGTACCTTTTGGATTGGCATCCGCTGCAGCGATGTTCCAAAGACTAATGAACAACATCTTTAAGGGAGTCAAGGGTATTCTGATGTTTCAGGATGATATCCTTTTCATGGGTAAATCTAAGGAAGAGCACGACGACAAGGTAGAACAAGTACTAGGTATCCTGGAAACTAAGGGGCTCACGGCAGAGTACAGTAAATGCAAGTTTGCATGTGAGTCAGTGAACTATCTTGGGCACGAAATAAATGGTAAAGGAATCTACCCGAAAAAGGACTTAATGGATGCTATAAAAAACTCTCCTGTGCCCAAAAACAAGGAAGAGCTGATGTCTTTCCTAGGCCTTGTAGAATTTTATGCGAAGTTTATAAAGAACTTCTCTGAAAAGACTTACGATCTTCGACAACTATTAAAGATGAGAAGTGAATTCATTTGGACTGACACGTGCCAAGCTGCATTCAACACCGTAAAAAATGACCTGTGCAATGTAATACCTCTACAGGGTTTTGACCCTTCACTCCGTAACACCATCACAACGGACGCAAGCTCAAAGGGTCTTGGAGCCGTATTGACTCAAAAAGATGACAAAGGAGTACAGTACACCATAGCGTTCGCATCACGGTCATTGACACCGACGGAGGAAAAATTCTCCGTCATTGAACGCGAAGCATTGGCATGTGTGTGGGCCTTGGAGCACTATCGAAATTACGTGTGGGGAAACAAAGTCACACTATGCACGGACCATAAGCCGCTCACCAAGGTGTTCACGACAAAAGGTTTATATTCAGCTTCACCTAGGCTAGCGCGTTTATCTGTACGCCTATTTGACTACAATTATAATATTGAATACGTACCTGGAGTGAAGAACGTTGTTGCAGACTACTTAAGCAGATTACCAATAAAAGAAGAAAACCAAGAAAACGAAACAGACGTGGGAGAATACTGTATAGCCAGCCTAGATGACAATCTACAGGGTATCTCAAAGGAAGAATGGCTCACTGAGCAAGAAAAGGACAAGGACATCTGTCTCGTGATCAGGATGTTAGAGGAAGAGCGGACACACAAAAATAAACTCACTGAAACAATGAGACATTACTATGAAGTGAAGGAGGAACTGTCACACGAGAATAGCTTACTGTTGAGGGGTTGTAGGGTGGTAACCCCAGTCACGTTAAGGAAAAGAATCCTTGATATATGTCACGAGGGACATTTAGGCATAGTTAAGTGTAAAAGGAGAGTCAAGGAAAGCTACTGGTGGCCTGGGGTAAGCAGGGACGTAGAAAGAGTAGTCAGAAGCTGCAACATGTGTCAGCAATCCGAGAAGACCCAAGTCACTCTTAGACCACCATTACACCCCATTGGTTGCCCAACCATGCCATGGGAAAGAGTGGGGATAGATATCATGGGCCCCATAGAGGGAAAAGAGGAGCAATGGTATATAATAGTACTTATAGACCATTTTACCAAATGGCCTGAACTCAAGTTCACAGTCAAACCTGATTCCAAGGCGGTGGTAGAGTTTCTAGATTCAGTATTCACGCGAGAAGGGCTCCCAAAACAGATAACCAGTGACAATGGGCCGCAGTTCCTGTCAGACCTATTTAAGGCCTACACATCTAGAAACCAAATTACACACAAAACCACATCGGTGTACCACCCAGCCGGAAACGGCGCGGTGGAACGCTTCAATAGAGTACTAAAAGGCATTATCCAGTTGTCCAATGACAACAGACTGTGCTGGAAAAATGAGATCCTAAAAACAGTATGGGCCTACAGAATCACGCCGTGTGACTCAACTGGTCACAGCCCTTTCGTACTCATGCGGGGCAGAACGCCCCTCTCAAAGGATAATGTGGGTTGGGCCTTAGCCTCAAAGAGAGTACACTGGACTAGTGACCAAGTAAGAAGGAAGGTTGAGCATGGACAGAACAAAACCAAAAATATGTACAACCACAAACATGGTTGCAAAGATGTGCAACTCTCAATAGGGGATACCGTTAAGGTAAAGAGAAGTGGCCACGTAGCGAAGGGTCAGAACAGGTTCTCGCCACCCCTTACTGTTAAAGAGGTGTATTGCAACTCCGCTCTTTTAAGTGATGGTAAGGTGCATCACTTCTCAGCCCTATCCGTGTGCAAGCCTACCACGGAAGTCACCAACAAAGTGCACAGTAAGTTGAATGATAACAAGCACCACATTTCTCTGTCTGACTCATCCGACAGTGAAGCCACACAGGACCCACTCACTACACATACTGAAGCTCCCAACCCAGTGAGACGCACCCCTAGCGCGGATTCTGGTAGGGTTGTCAGAGTTTTGCCACCCACTCCTAGGTACGACGAGTCACTACCATCGAGTACCAGCAGGTGTGGCAGAAGGATAGTACCTCCTGCGAAACTTAGCGATTACATTTGTGATTAGGCATTTTGTTAAGCCTTGTTTAGTCATTGTCTCTCTGTTCATAAGGGGGAAGATGTGTTGTGTACTTGTATTGACATCCTGGGGACACCGTAGTGTCATATGCCTTTGCGTGTCCCTGCGAGGACACCGTATCGTTGCCCTTCACCAGCTGTGACATCACCAGCTGTCAGTTGGTGACAGTTGACAGCTGGTGATCCTGAGCAGCGGCTGCATTCTTGCGCTCCACGTTCGGAGCTGTGTTGGCGAAGAATAAAGAACGTACTACTCTACAATACTGCCTCACTTTGTTCTTTACAGCATCCATCACCTATGGACGGAGCAAAAGGGGTTGTGCGCAGCACGAAGGTTGTCAGTCCAAAATAACCTTTACACCTGAACCTTGATCCGTGACCGTAACTACTGTTTGTGGCGCTTCGCGTCGCGCTAGGTCAACCCCTTAGTATATATAGCCCATTGTATTTTAACGTTTAATTTAATGTGTTAGTTTAGTTATACATTATAAAGTATTTTAGACTGCATGAGTCCTCTTTGGTTGGATTTACGGAGGAACCATACATGTTAAAAACACTTTCGAATGTCTAACCAAACGAGATAAGACGGTAAAGTATTTGTGTTAAATATGTTATTTAATGAACATCAATAACAAAAGATAAAGAATCAATTATCTAAGCGTTCTTTATTTTTTAAACTATCGCATTACCCTCGTCTGCTTCATAAAAATCGCCTCACGTCGCTCTCCAGTGATTTGTTTCCACACTGCTCTGCTACTGCTGGTGCAAGCTTCTCACACAGCGCTCTGGTAAGACCCGCTCGGGGCTCATTACTGCCAGCTTCTACTCCCCAGGGCAACGTGTTCGCATCACCTGCAATAGAATCCCCCCTTCCCCGTCACACGGCGGTAGTGACTGCTGGGCTGGGTCAGAGTCGAACAGAGAGAATGACAGCTGGCGACCCGGAACAGGGCCGGCTTTAGCACTATTGGCGCCCTGTGCGACAATGTTTGTTGACGCCCCCCCCAATGACCACCGCTGCTACAGATTCCCTCACTACCACCATTTAATAGTGCCCCTCAAGTCTCCATAACCAGTCTCTCATATTCATTTAGTTTTATAGCGCCACTCATACCAGTGAGCACTTTACATCATACACACATTTAACAGAGACAATCACACGTGTAAATCAGTGAATAGGAAATGTTACATAAAACAGAGGATTAAAAGATGTAGGAGTCACGTGTCATCCATACTGGTAGGCAGTATAGTTTGAGTCCTTGGTGTGGAAAAGCACACATTCAGAATTTAAGACATAACACTAATTGTTAGGGTTTCTGTTTAATAATAATAAATAATTTTTACCCAAATGAACCGTTTTTACAAGATTAGGTTAAGGCAGAGGTCTTCAAACTTTTGTAGGTTGAGCCCCCCCTGCTGAATCTTTTTAGATGTTGGGCCCCCCACCACCTAACATAAATTTCAGGAACCTGGCACACTACACAATTGGCCGCCACGCGCGTATCATGGGCCATATCCGGAAAATAATGTTCAACACAATAAGAGTGTTTAGGACACTGCAGGTTTGTGAGTGGGTGTGGTGAAATGACAGAGGCTTATTACACAGCTCAAAACACAATTTTCCAAGATAAAATGTGCGCAAATTGTTTTTACTAGGATGCTTTGTTTTACACATGACATAGATTATTAATAACACCACCAACATAAATGTGACGGTGTGCCTGCTTTTTGCCACAGAGACGGTCAATCTGTGGATGGATTTTGCTACTGCCCTCCTCAGGTTGTGCTCCACATCCAGTCTCGAACGGTACTTAGTCTTTAACACCGCAAGTGCTGAGAACCCAATCTCACATAAATAGGACGTGCTGAAAGGCAAGAGAGTTTTGATAGCAGTTTCTCTCAAAGCTGAATATTCTGCAGACATTTTCAGCCAAAACAGTGACTGTAAATTCTAAAAGTGTTTACATCTAACATTCAGAGATAGTGATGTGTGGTTTCACTGTTGTAACAAAGCAGCAGCCCACTAATTTTACAGCGAATATCTGTGATATCTTTAATATCTCATAGACGAGGACCCATTTTGATCTAAACTTTTTTTATGGTTGTTACAAGAAAAAAACATATCTCTGCAAATAGTAATAGACTCTCTCACATCAATCACATTAAACAGAAATGAAACAAAATGGTATTTACAAGAATCTGTTTAGGAATTATTCCAGGCCATCAGGGCAAAACAAAGTTGCCTCTATCAAGGGGCCCCTGAAAGGCTGGATTGCAGTGCATGTAAATGTATCCTTTTGTAATTTAGGACAAAAACCTTGATGGGGCACGACATTCCCATACATGTGTACAGGGGCGCATCTAGACCCGAACTTCAGGTGGAGGCTAAGACTTCCAGCCAAGGCTGGCCCTAGCACTGGTCGCACACAGTGCAACAGTCTGTTTTGGCGCCCCTCCCCCATTTCCTCCTTCTCCATGAATTCCCTCACTACCACTCACCAACAATGCACCTCACCTCTCTATAGCACCTTTTTGGCAAACATTTCATTTTTTTATAGCACTACTCATTGTTTACTCACACTCAGTTCTTTGATCTGCATTGTACACATTCTTTGTAGCAGGCACATCAACCCTCTGCGCTGTGTGGGTGACATGACTACCCATTTGAGTGCACGGTGAGCCAGGGTAAGTACGGTAAGAGGAGTGACTGCAGGGTGAGTGAGATGACCATATGAATTTGGGTGCGGATGTGAGTGCAGAGTGGGACGAATGCATGTATGGGTAATTATGGGCTTATTTGAGTGAGATTCCAGATTGAGCAGTGAGGGGGGACAGGTGAGGGAAGTGTCATATGAGTGCAGGTTGAGTAGTGTGCTCGTGTGACTGCAGGGTGAGGTAAAGGGTGAACAGCGCAAGTGAGTGCAGAGTGATCACTGTGAGTGCGGAGTGAGCGGTGTGCTCATGTGACTGCAGGGTAAGTGAAGGGAGATTGGTGTGAGTTCAGGGCGAGTGGCATACGTGCAGTGTGGTCACAGTGAGGGCAGGGTAAGTGAGTGAATGGTGTGAGTGCATGGTGATCAGTGTGAGTGTATTGTGATCGCTGTGAGTGCAGGGTGAGCAAGAAAGTGAAGGGCGAAAATGAGGAGCGAGTTGTCTGAATGCATGGTGCATTCCCATACACTTGAAGTAACTCAGCAGGTTATTGACGGCAGTGTAGGGTTTCAGATATGTTAAACTATTGCTATTATGGCATTAACCAGGGTTCAGGGTGGAGGAAATAAATGTGCTGATCTTGCAAAAAACTTCCAGTTTTAAAATTAGGGTTGCCAGCTCATTATTTTGATGAGCCAGGAGGTATAAAAATAAGCAGTCACCTAAAGCTGTATTGTCAGCACTTGTCTGTGCATACTTCGAACAGCACATATAAATAGAAAGCACTTTTAATTATGTTCTAGGGCTGCTTGAATGATCCATGACTGATAATAAAAGGGAAGGAAGACAGAAAAGTAACAGTACAAAGAAATAAATACTTCTTTATTTATAAGCATATTTAATGTCAAGATAAGTAATTTGCAGGCTGTTTAAACAACACATGGCTGGCTGCCATTTTTCTTTTAGCAACTTGAAGCCCTTTAGCCCTGTGGGGCATTGTGTGCCTGCCTGTGTAATTGTAAAAGAAACTTTGTCTCCTTTCTGCTAAGAGCTAACCCTCCCAGGACGGGGTTAAATTAATAGAGCTGAAATGCTTCATTTGCAGTGGGAGGCAGGATGTCTCCTAAAACTGAAAGAAAGTAACAGTCATTTCAGCTGCAGTGGAAGAAAAGGAGTCACCTCTGTTCTATGAAATCAAACCAAAGGAAAAGGACTGTCTGTTTGCTTTCGATTTTATCAGAGGAGACTTTCACCTTCCACTGCAGCTGAAGCATTTCAGCTCTATGAATTAACCCCCCTTCTGGGACAATTAAGAACTGTTCCCTCTTAACAGGACAACAAAGCATGAGCCCCATCTAATTCCCTCCCACCCCCCTCCAACCCTCTGTTACCGGAGTTCTGCCCAACAAAAATTTCCATTTGAATTGGGGGAAGACTTGCGAGGCGGGACAGGAAAAGACAAACAAAGGTAAGATTTCAGGGTGGAGTGCGCGCCCCCCCTGAGATGGTGTTGCGCCCCCCTGGGGGTGCGCCCCACAGATTGAAGAACATTGGGTTAAGGAAAGACCAGATAAAAAACATGTAGGTCTAATAAACATCTTGCAGTTTGCATGCGGTTCTTTGATCACTACAGTTAATAGCTAATTGTTCCATATTAATATTTTAACTTATAAACTGCAAGTAAAAAGATCTCTCTAACAAAAGCACTAAACCATTGACCTATTAACAAAGTATGCACTTTGTGACCTGCATGGCACACATTCTTAGCAGCAGGCATATTAACCTTCTGAGCTACTTTACCAGGAGTCAAACTTCCACCAGACAAAACTCCATCTCTCTCCAGGAAGAACTATAATCAACTGAGTTATCGTGACATTTTTATTGATGTCTGAAAATTTCTGGAGGCAAGGAACGCGGCAGCAGGTGCTTTTCAAGCCATAATATATTTGCAAACAGGGCACCCCCACACCAAGTCAATGCCGGGGCGGTGGCACCGATCGCACCGCCCTAGAGCCGGCCCTGACCCGGAAGGTTAATCAGACACTCGAACTCCACGAACAGAGGTGGTGGGGGATTGTGAGGAGAGACGGAGGACAAGAGAAGGGTAATGAAGGCGGTGTCTGATTGGCCCGGAGTAGTTATTGTACGAGGGTTAGTTCGGGTGCAACGTAGTGGCATCGGTCATTGCCCAGAGCTGCAGATGTATGAGAGCAGTGTAGTCAGGATTAGGAGGATGCAATGGGTAACTAAGGGCTGATTCCAGGTGGGAGACTCACCTTGATAGAGTAGACGAGCGCCACGAAGCCCAAGCAGCAGACGTTGCAGAACATGGCGTTGAAGAAGGACCAGAGGACATAGTCTCGCTGACTGGGCACCAAGTATGCAGAACGGCCTTGAATCTGGTGGGAGGGTGGAGGGACGTAGACCACCGCAGGGGGCGCATTTATTGTGTAAGGACCCGACATCTCCGGGATAGGGGGGAGTGCTGTCTCACAGGGATGGATGAGCAGATTTGCCTTCTCCGCACAGTGCCACTTTTATACCCAGGGGGGGGTGGGCAAGCGAACGCAGCGTGGGCCTGCCTGCCTGCCTGCCTCTCCATCATTGCACCAACTTAGTTGATAGTGATGGTTGGGCAAGAGAGGAAGAGCCAGTGTGGTAACACTTACACAACCAGAGTGAGGGTGAGAGGGGGCAGAGGAGAGAATGGAAGAGGGAAGTGAGAGAAATGGACATACAGAGAGAAGGCAAGACAATGAAAGAAACAAGCACACTACCAGCAAGATCACAACCATGTACAGAAACTTCAGCCCACAACCAGACCCCTTGAATCTCACCAGAAGTCTCTCGGTGACAAACAAAGAAGGCACAATAACCACATGGGACACCATCAGCACAGAGGAAACCACAGCAACCATGAGGACTGTAGTGGTGGTGGTGAATCAGGAGACTTCAAATACGATTAAGAGTATGTTTATTCCTGGAAATACAGGAACCCACGTCCTGCATTTCCTGCCGCCAAGGAATCCAAGCTGCAACTGACTGCTGTAGCTGGGTGCCATGGACAAGGAATGCTGATCGTGAGCTAAAACAAATTTCAACATATACCAATAATAAACACAGTGCAAGACAGCAAATGTACCAAGTAAGTAATAACTGAAATGTAAACAAGGAAGAAGGACTAGGCGTATCACTACATCATCATCATCCCCCTTATAAACAAAAAGAGAAACAACGTAAGTTTCAGTGCACATAAAAATCTCTGTACTTCACAGGCATGGGAACATTGAGAGAAGTTCTAACATTCCAGACAGGGCAGTTGCATCAGGACCCTCAGAGGACCCGAGGTCAAAACATTCTTCCGAATTACCTGTCAATGTTGGCTCGGTGAGATCTGATTCTGTTCCCTCAGGAGTGCTAGACATGACAGAGGAAGAAAATTGAGTAGCACTTGAAGAAGAGATGTTTCCCTCTAATGCAAACCAATCATTGCTTTGACCTCCTTCTTCACCAACGAGACCGTTGTGTGTGCAAATTTTACAAGCTTGCTCAGATATTAATCTCACAAGAGCCTTTTTACTCCACCACCAACCTCTCACATTAAGCAAGACTGGACTGGCCCTCTTGAAACTTTGATAATTTGTACAGGTCCAGAGAGAACTGATTGCCCCTTTTTTACTCTCTCTGGTGTGACGTTTGGTCAAAACCCAATCAGCAACCTTGACATCAATACCTTTTACATCATGCATTTTGTCACAGTGCATTTTATGAGCTGACTGGACCCAGCCACCCTTCCCTTTAGCATCTCAGAGATTTTACATTGGCAATCTTTCTCTTTTGGAATAAGGTCCTTGACCAATTCAGGACAAACCTGAGATCTGGGTTTTCTATTTCTTAACAAGCAAAAAGGAGACACCCAGGAGGTAGAATGCGGAATCAGATGATATGCCCATACCTTTTTCCTTGGAAAATACTCCACAGGAACCCTGCTGGCCAAACCAGATTGTATTGTCTCTTTCTGAAGCCAGTTTATTTTTGCACCAGACCATTTGAGGTTGGCGAGTATAAGGCCAGCCTCAAATGTCTGAATGTGATGGTTATGAACAAATTCCTTCATTTGTGAAGATCTGGGTTTGTCTCCTGAGGCGGAAAGCCGGGAGTAGACGCTGTGTGGGAGTTACTGTGATTTTATGTATTTTAACTGTGCTTAGACACCTTATTCAGCACTTTGCACTTTGGGTATCACGGAGCGGATCTAGCGCTCACGTGACCCCTTGCACCGGCGTCCCTCGCCGTTGGCCACGCCCACCTCCTGGCCACGCCCTCTTCCCGCCCCTTTTAAGCGCCGATTTCCTCGCGCTCGGCTGGGTTTGTCTCCTGAGGCGGAAAGCCGGGAGTAGACGCTGTGTGGGAGTTACTGTGATTTTATGTGTTTTAACTGTGCTTAGACACCTTATTCAGCACTTTGCACTTTGGGTATCACGGAGCGGATCTAGCGCTCACGTGACCCCTTGCACCGGCGTCCCTCACCGTTGGCCACGCCCACCTCCTGGCCACGCCCTCTTCCCGCCCCTTTAAAGCGCCGATTTCCTCGCGCTCGGCTGGGTTTGTCTCCTGAGGCGGAAAGCCGGGAGTAGACGCTGTGTGGGAGTTACTGTGATTTTATGTATTTTAACTGTGCTTAGACACCTTATTCAGCACTTTGCACTTTGGGTATCACGGAGCGGATCTAGCGCTCACGTGACCCCTTGCACCGGCGTCCCTCGCCGTTGGCCACGCCCACCTCCTGGCCACGCCCTCTTCCCACCCCTTTTAAGCGCCGATTTCCTCGCGCTCGGCTGGGTTTGTCTCCTGAGGCGGAAAGCCGGGAGTAGACGCTGTGTGGGAGTTACTGTGATTTTATGTATTTTAACTGTGCTTAGACACCTTATTCAGCACTTTGCACTTTGGGTATCACGGAGCGGATCTAGCGCTCACGTGACCCCTTGCACCGGCGTCCCTCGCCGTTGGCCACGCCCACCTCCTGGCCACGCCCTCTTCCCGCCCTTGAGGTCGCCTATTTCAGATGTGCATCTACAGAACGCGCAGCGGACGTGCGCAGCGGGCGCGCCGTTGGCGCGCCGAAGGCACGCCTAAGGCAAGCCCATCTGCGCCCGTCCGTGGCCGGACGGGGCTAGGGGCACGACACCATCCCAATTTTATTTCATACTCTTCGGATGAGCTTACCACCCTCCGGGGTCCCTGGCCACTCTCAGAATCCGTCCGCAGGCACATTGTCTCACTAGGGCTTGTCCCTTCCCCTATTCCCACATCGCAGTCCTCCCTGCCCGCCCCTCCGCCACAATGCCCTTCCTCGACGGACCCCCTTCCTTCTACTCCATCATTATCTGTTCTCTTACTCAACACCAGGTCAGCGGTCAAGCACCATCATGAGCTCTTTGTCCTGCTCGATTCTGAGAAGCCTGACTTACTGCTCTTGACCGAAACCTGGTTCTGTGATTCCTCCCTCCCCACTCTCTTGGCTACTCTTCCCCCTCCCTACGTCGCCTTACGCGCCGACCGTCCGGCGGGTAGGGTAGGCGGTGGTGTGGCGTTAATTGCCCGGTCGGAATTGCATTTTCAAACCCTTCCCTCTTCCCCCATTCCATCCACTGAATTCCTTTTAGTTCGTTCCCTCGTCTTCTCCCCCCAATTACTTGTCTTCTTATGTACCGCCCTCCCCAGTCTTCTCTGTTTTTGCCGGCATTTCAAGACATGCTGGCCAATATGGTGGTTAATTACGCTTCGGTCTTGGTGTTAGGGGATTTCAACTACTGGCCCTTGGACCCTTCTGAGTGCACTGCCTCGAAAGAATTCACGGAGTCTCTTCTATCTCTGAATTTTGTGTCACATATCTCTGTCCCCACTCACTCTCACGGTCACACACTTGACCAGGTTTGGTCCCTTAACCTTCCTGTTTCCCCTGTGACGGTCTCCCCTTGTCTCTGGTCCGATCATGCCCTTATTTCTTTCTCCATCTCTCTCAACCCGGTATCCAAAGTCCAACACGCCAAAAATACCTGGGCGCGGAATTGGAACAGAGTTGACTTTCCCACTTTGACCTCTCACCTTCGGAACTCTATCCCGACCCTTTCTGGTCTTCCGTCTGACTCTCAAGCCAACACCATTAATACTTGGTTGGCTAGAAGTTGTGACTCAGTGGCTCCCCTGCGCCGCATTTCCGTCCGGCGACCTAAGGATTCGAACAGGTGGTTCAATGACCATTTAAAAGAGCTAAAACTATCTGTCCGACAGGCAGAGAGGCACTGGAGAAAAAATGACTGCCCCTTACTCAAAACCCTCTACCTTACATCACTTGCCGATTACAAGACTGCAATTCTCGCTGCTAAAACCTCCTATTTTTCATTAAAAATAATGTCAGCTGAGAACAAACCCAGGGAAATCTTCGGTATAGTGAATGACCTGGCCTATTCCGACAGAGTTTCACCCCAAATCCCCCCATTCCAGCCTCTATGCAACCAAATCAACACTTATTTTCTTGACAAGATCGCTACCATCAAGGCCAACATCCCCCCCCCCTCGTCTGCCTTTGTTGATTCCTCTCCCCCTAGCGCCCAAAATCATCTTACCTCCATCCCTCCTCTCACTGAGGAGGTATTTTTGGAGATACTCCCCAAAGTTAAGTCTGGTTCCCCGGCAGACATCTGTCCGGCGCGAATCCTGCAACAAATTTACTCCTCCTGCCCTGAACCCCCCATCACTTTCCTCAATAGTTCTCTGGCGCAGGGAGTAGTGACCCCCGCGCTCAAATCAGCTACCATAGTACCCATCTTAAAGAAGCCTGGCGCTGACCCGTCCATCTCAGCCAATTATCGCCCCATTTCCCTGCTGCCCTATCTGGGCAAGGTGCTGGAGCGCCATGTCACCGTGGTATTCAGCGCCCACGTAGAGGCCAATGGGGGTCTGGCCTCCCGTCAGGCTGGCTTCCGACCCAGGCACTCGACTGAATCAGTCGTGGTATCAGTCCTTGACAACCTCAGGAAGGGTATGGATCACAACAAACACCATGCGCTCGTACTCCTCGATCTCTCCGCCGCATTTGACACGGTGGACCACACCATCTTATTGTCCCGTGTCAAGGCGGCTGGAATTGAGGGATCAGCCCTGGTGTGGCTCTCCTCCTTCCTGAGGGACCGTACCCAGGCGGTCCGGCTGGGTGACTTCACAACCACCCCACTCCCCGTCACTTGTGGTGTTCCCCAGGGTTCCTCTTTGTCTCCTTTACTATTCAATCTCTATATCTCTTCCCTCATTTTCGCCCTCCAGCAGCTGGAGGTTACCGTGTACAATTACGCGGATGACCTCCAGCTCATCTTTGACTTATCCTCCTCTTCCGCCTCTGTCTCTAGCTTCCAGTCCACCATGACATTCATCAGGGACTGGATGAACCACAACCATCTCAAGTTGAACCCGGATAAAACCGAGTTGGTTCTCACCGGGGGTTCTTCCAGTCCCTGGAACTCTCTTTTCTGGCCCTCCTCTCTTGGTCCCGCCCCCATTCCTTCTACCACGGTCAAAACACTGGGGGTCAAAATGAACAATCAGCTCACCCTTCACTCTCAAATCAGCTCTGTAGTCTCCTCCTGCTTCCTCACCCTCCGAACTATACGCACTGTCTCCCGTTTCTTTTCCCCCCAGGCACTCAAAATGATCATGGCCGCTCTGGTAATATCTCGGCTGGACTACGCCAATGCCCTTTACAACGGCATACCAGCATACAGCCTAAGGAGGCTCCAGATGGTCCAAAACCAGGCTGCTCGGTTGGTTTTTGGTCTCCCACGCTATCACCACTCCACACCCCTTCTCAGGGAGCTTCACTGGCTCCCTGTCAAGGAACGTTCCCTTTTTAAAACCGCATGCACGGTTTTTCAGGCCCGCCAAGGCACTGCCCCCGCCTTTATTTCTTCTTTAATAAAAGAATACGTTCCCACCAGAGAACTTCGCTCTTCTTCCAAGTCCCTCCTTCAAATCCCACGCTTCAGACGTAAAAAGTGGGGAGGGACCAACTTCTCTACCTTGGCCCCCACTCTCTGGAATTCCCTCCCTGACCATCTCCGCGCGGCTACTCATTATGTGCCCTTTCGCAAGGAACTAAAAACGTTTCTGTTTAAACAGGCCTTCCCTGTTTAAACCTCCCCCCCTTGCTCTCCCATAGGCTCCTATTTTGCCTCTGCTGCCAACACCCTCCACTAGCGCCAAGAAACCGTTCGGTGTACGCTGCGCTCTATAAATGTTTTAAATTAGAAATTAGAAATTAGATCAAAATGTGTCCTGTTATCAGTAACTAAATCCTTTTGTTTTGCCTCAGTTTTGAGAATTTTGATTACATTTGGATAAATAATCAAAAAAGACCAATACAAATATTTTGTCTGAGGGCAAAACTTCGAATGGTCCTGCAAAGTCTAAGGCAACCTTAGCCCACACCTCATCAGGAATAGGAACAGATTGTAACAGTGTTTGGTGAGTACTCCAGTGCTTATCTGACAGTAAACAAGTACTGCGTTCAGAGATCCAACTTGCAACTTGTGGACCTAAATAAGGCCACCAAAATAATTGTTTTACATTTTTACAAGTGGCTTCCACCCCTAAATGGCCTGTGAGAGAACACCCCTATTCCAATTTGACTTGCATCTACCATAAGCACACACTTGCTTTCAGGTCTTAAAAAGGACAAAGCTGGAGCATTAATGACCAAAGTTTTGACTCTAGAAAAGGCCTCGTTAGCTGCATCATCCCGAATGAACTGTACACTGTTCTGCAATAACTTCCGAAATGGTTGTACAACTAGGGCATACCCCTGAAAGAACCTTAAGAAGTACTCACTCATGCCAAGAAAATACCTTAATGTTTCTTTGTCTTTTGGTGGAGTTGAATGAAGCGGGAAAGTGGCTCCCAAACAAGCATCCTGGTGCTGCAGCTGGAGTTACATCCTGCATTGCTTGTACTAATGAACATTTGGGTTTTATGTCACTGTCAGAAATACGGTGGCCCAAATAGTCTGACTCCTGTTTCAACAAACAACTTCCTCAGGTTTGAGGGTGATGTCCATTCCCTTAAATACCTGCAAAACTTTATTGAGCATGGTCTTATGTTCTGCAACTGTGCTGGAAAATATGAATATATCATCCTGGTAGACTTGAGTACCTAGAATTTCGGTCAAAACAGAGTACATCAACTTCTGGAACACGCTTGCAGCAGACGCAAGACCAATTAGCAACCTCAAAGAGGTTGACAAAGGCAGTAATGTGTTGCAAGTCTGATGTGAATGGAATCTGGTGATATGCGGAGCATAAGTCCAACAATGTGAAAAATTGTGCACCACTTATATTCGCCAATAACCCATTTATCTTGGGTAAAGTTCTGGTTAAGAGTGGGCAAGTCACCACAGAGCCTAATATCCCCATCTTTCATGCATACAACGACAATGGGACTTACCCACTCTGAGGAGTCAGTTTGTGCAATAACACATTCCTTAACCAGGTTGTCGAGCAGGTTTTCGAATTCTGACCTCTTGGATAAGGGTACTGGCCTAACCGTATGAGACACTGGTATGGCATTCTTCTTAAGCTTTATCCTGTGTTCAAATTTGTGAATGTTGCCAATCTTATTGGTAAAAACATCTGGAAATTTCTGAACTATCTCTGACAATAAGCTGTCACTATTGTCAGTGATTGACGCCACCAACATATTGTTCACCATAACAGGATTAGGAGGAACCAGGGACAATCATCAAACCCAATTTTGCTAAATCCTGCCACCCAACAATGTGACCCTTTTTCAGCTACATATATCTTTGTCCGTGTCTGCCTGCTCAAGCACTCTAAATCGTCCATAAAAAAACCAACTATATTAATATCTTGATTTCCACATGCCTTAGGATAGACATCAGGAGAAAGTAAAGGTTTGGTTTTAGCTCATGGTTGACCATAGAACATATCTGAAACAATCGTAATGGGTGCCCCCTTAGTCTGCCAGCATGTTGAGTTGATTGAACCAATATGCACGTCACTGTGTGGACCCTTCAAATGTTTCGCTTCGATTGAATCCACATCAAGCGTAATTACGAATCTTGAAAAACCCTGTGAACATTCATCCATAACTGAAGTAAATTCCACAGAACTGATCCGAGAAGCAGCTCCAGCACTCCTGCAGACCCCCTAAACGTGTCCCTTTTAATGGCATTCACTACATTCTTTTCCTACAGCCGAACACAAGGCTTAAGTGCCAAGATGTGTTTTGGAGCCACATCTAAAGCAATATGTCCCGCTCCTTTTTGTGCTTTTGTTATTTTTATCTCTCTAAGACAACACATTTATGGTTTCATGAATTTGTACAGAATTCAACTCATGTGCAACAGGTTCAGCTGCAATACATTTGCTAGAAATAACCGAACATTTTATGGCTTTGGCCATATCCAATACTTCAACGAAAGTGGGATCATGAAAGCTGAGTAAATCGTTTTGGATTTTTCTTGAGTTGCAACCAAAAACAAATTGATCCCTGATAAAAGAGTCAAATGTAGAGCCAAAATTACATTTTGCTACGAAAATTCTGAGCGCAGAAACAAGCTCCTCAGTACACTCTTCCTGAGTCTGCTTCCTGTTGTTAAAATTAAATCTTTCAAGCAGTACACTCGGATGTTCTGTAAATTTGTTCTTCAGCCTTGTAATCGCCTCCAAATACTCATTCCAAACACCACCATTCCCAGGAGGTGATACAACAGGTAAATCATAAACCTATTGACCTTCAGACCTTAAATTGCTGTAAAAAATACCTTTTTTCCTTTTTGTTGAGAATTTTTCAGCTTCAATAGCCACCAAGAAATTCTCAAAACAATTGAACCATTTTTTCACATGAAAGTGAAGGATTTCCAGGGATCTGGAGAAAATGTTGAATTTGCACAAACTGCTGTATATCGGACATTTTAAGTGCTGCAAATAGTGATCAGATCCTCCATGTTTTTGTTCAAATCTGTTTTATTGAATCTTACAGGTACATACAAAGAAGCATATTTGCGCTGGTCATGCATGTTGCCACGCATCAACAATAAAAGCGTATTCTCATTGCATGTAAGTGGAGATCATTAACATACACGGCGCATTCACCGCCCCAAATTGGTTACAAGGACAACATACGGCTCCTTACATTAGTGCGATGCTTCACAGGTCGGTGACTGGTTAGCTACGGCAGTCCCATAAGTACAGTCTTTCAGCTGATTCAGCGTGGACTTCAGAACAGACAGCGTAGAATAATAACAATTATGAATAACTAACAGACTCAACGCAGAGCGGTATTGGCACCCCAATCTCCGTTCCCCCCGCCCCTTTCCCCGCCTCCCCAACAACACGTCCCAGCATTTCAGATTGACTGTTAATTTCTCTCAATGGCGACTACCGCAGTCTTCGCATATAACTATACAAATCAACTCCCACATGAGAACATCACAGCTGCACACGGTGAGAGACTCCAGTATCTACCTTGCGTCCCCGTCCTCCCCTTCAAGCTGACCCCCTGAGCACTCTTCCCTGGCGCTCTGTAGCGCCTGAAGCAAAACCTCCCATTGGGCAGCTATGGGTTCCTCCCGCAACCCCATCGTCTCCTCCCTCCTGATGGCGGCTCCCTCTGCTCTGGCCCACGCAAGAAGTGAATTTCTCCATGCTTGCGCGTGGGGTGGGTCTTGCGCCTTCCATCTCTTAGTGAGCAATCTCTTAGCGACTATTATACCCAGATTCATAAACCGGGACGCTACCTTCGTGCCCGGGGTTCTGCGGAACAGGTGTAACAGGTATACAGTCCATTCAAACGGTAAACTACGGCCAGTGCTAACATGCAGTAACTCGCTGATTGTATGCCAGTACCTATGGAGCCGGCGACAGCTCCATAGCATGTGGACTATACCCACCCCCGGTTCGGTGCACCTGGGACACACTGCATCCGTGTGGTGGAAATACCTGTTGACTGCCTCCGGTGTAAGATATGCCCTGTGTATAATGAATAACTGGATCTGTCGGAACCTCATATTTCTGGGTATGTGCACTGGGCTACCCAACACTCGCTCCCATTCCTTATCTTACAATGGCCTCCCCATGTCAGCTTCCCATTTATGTCAAAGGGGTTCCAGTGTGATCGCTGCGTGGGTGCGTAGTGACGCCGCAAACCAGTGGATCAAATGCCTACCACGCCCCATAACGTGAAGGTATTGTATGGTAAGGTGTTGATGAGGCTCTGTGGACATGTCCCTCCATTTCGCTGTCAGGGATGCAACAAGCGAGCGATGCAGAAGGAATTGGCCTGGTGGCAGTCCCTCCTCTTCCATAAGAGAGTCATATGATATAAGCGCACCATCTTGATACAAATCTCCTAGAGTCTGTACATCAGCATCCCGCCAGTGTGTGAGCATGAGATTGGTGAGTGTCCCTACCCCGCTAGGGGAGCCCTCCAGTGGCAACGCCGGCGCGTATGGAGTTAGAGCTCTGGTGAGAAATAGGCTTCTGCGGTAGCATTTATATGCCACTCTCAGGAGGAGCGGTGCTGGCGCCGCGTGCTTGACAGCTGGGTGAAAGAGCGCAAGGAGTCGCTCCAGTGAGTAGGGGGGCAGCGTTGAGGCTGTGTCCTCGCGGCCTTTATGCGCAAACCAGCGAGCAATCCATTGTAGCTAAGCAGCCAAATAGTAGTGTTCTAAGCAAGGCGCTGCCAGTCCCCCCTGATCTGTCAGAAGGTACAACTTTGCTGATGACAGCCTGTGCCGACTACTCCCCCAGATGAAGTTCCGAAGTATTTTGGAGAACGTGGCAAAAAATGCCGCTGGGACATATAATGGCAGATTGGCAAAGTAATACAAGAGTCTGGGAGGATCACCATTTTGGATAATGCCACCCTGCCCATGACCGTCAGTGGTAATGTGCCCCAGAAACGCATCTGTGACTTAATGGCTGTGAGAGCCCTGCCCAGGTTTCCGTAAAAAAAGGTCAGATGGCTGACGATATATCTGTATTCCCAGGTATCGGAAGGTATCCCGCTTCCACATAACCTCGTTCCATTGAGGATATATCCCGGGTCCTGCCTCCCCTCCCTGAACGCATAAAGACAGGACTTAGTGGCGTTTACCCGCAGCCCCGATACAGTAGCGAAATCCTGCAATATGCGGGCCAACTGTACTGGAATATTTTCTACGTCTCTCACATAGACCAGCAGATTTTCCACGTACAACGACACTTGGTGAACTCGTCTCCCAGCGGTATGCCGTCACCCATCAATGCGCGCAGGGCTACCGCCAGAGGCTCGATCGCCAGCGCAAACAGGAGCGGCGACAGTGGGCACCCCGGTCTGGTACCCCTCCAGATAGGCACGGTTTCTGATATATACAGGCCCAGCCATATCCGGACCGTGGGGTTCTCATACAAAAGGCCGACCATTTGTGTATATTCCAACCCCAGATCATATCGCTGCAACAGCGCTGACAAGTACCTCCATTCCAAACAATCAAAGGCCTTTTCCAGGTCCAACATCAAGCAACCTGCCCTTGGCCACTCGTTTATGCTATCCGTCGCCACTCTAAAAAACCTCTGCAAGTTCAGCGACGTGCTTCGCTTGGGAACGAACACATTTTGGTCACTGTGGACCAGGGCTGCAACCACTGGCGCCAGCCGTTCCGCCAGAGCTTAAGCCAGTATTTTATAGTCAGCGTTGAGAAGCGCCAACGGTCGCTAAGACACCAAGGGCCCGATTCACAGAACAAACTTAAGACTAAATCCTAAACTTAGTACCATTCTGGTATTCACAGAATGCACCTAGTACTTCTGGTATTCACAGAATGAACTTACTACTTTTGCTATTCACAGAATGAACTTAGTACTTTTGCTATTCACAGAATGGATTTACGACTCCTAAACTTACGTCCGCACTCGGGCCGGAAATTCCGGCCCGGAGGCGGGGCTTCCGGGCCGGAGGCGGAGCTTCCGGGCCGGAGGCGGGGCTTCCGGGCCGGAGGCGGAGCTTCCGGCCCGGAGGTGGGGATTCCGGCCGATTTAGCTATGGCTGAAATCTCCACCTCTGGGCCGGAAGCTCTGCCTCCGGTCCGGAAGCCCCGCCTCCGGCCCGGAAGCTCCGCCTCCGGGCCGGAAGCTCCGCCTTCGGGCCGGAAGCTCCGCCTCCGGGTCGGAAGCTCCGCCTCCGGGCCGGAATTTCCGGCCCGAGTGCGGACGTAAGTTTAGGAGTCGTAAATCCATTCTGTGAATAGCAAAAGTACTAAGTTCATTCTGTGAATAGCAAAAGTAGTAAGTTCATTCTGTGAATACCAGAAGTACTAGGTGCATTCTGTGAATACCAGAATGGTACTAAGTTTAGGATTTAGTCTTAAGTTTGTTCTGTGAATCGGGCCCCAAGATCGTTGGATCTCGGTCAGGCTTCAACAGGGATACGAAATACGCCTCACGCATCGAAGGGGCTGGCGCGTTTTCCTCCAGCGCTGCGGCGTAAAGTGCGTGCAATTGAGGCATTAGGGTCTCCCGATAAGCTTTATAAAATTCGTCCGGCATGCCGTCCGGTCCTGGCGTCTTCCCAGATGCCATGGACGCGATTGCCCCCCCTATCTCCTCCAAGGTGAGGGGTTGGTTAAGTTCCTCCTGTTGGGCGGCCGAAGCTGCAGGCAACTGGAGGTGCTCGAGAAATTCCTCTATCTCGAGGTTCGTACCACTAACCCCTGACTGATAGAGGCTCGCATAATGATCCACCACGACCCTATGAATCTCCCTTTGTGTGTACACCAATTCTCCCTCCCGTGTACGCATGGCAGCGATCGGAGCGCAAGGGCCATCTTGCTTTAGCAGCCAGGCGAGCAAGCGGCCCGCCCTATCTGCCGTGACGTGTGTGCGGGCTGTGTGGGCTGCATAGTTATGACATCGCAATCGCTCTAGAAGTTCCGCATTCTGTGTCCGTAGCTCCTCTAGTCGATTGGAGTGGCTACCCCCACCCTCGCGCTCATGCTGCAACAGCTGGGATTCAAGGCGGACAAGAGCCTTCGTTAACTGTTTCCATATATTCCACGTGGCTCCCAAGCAGTGACCTCTAAGTGTTATTTTGAAGGCGTCCCACTCCACCAGCGCGCTACCCGCCATGCCTTTGTTAAGTTCAAAATATGTCAGGATAGCTGTCCCTAATGAGGAGCGGAATTCAGGATCCTCCAGCGCAGCGGGTTGGAGGCACCATGTGGGGATAGGGGGCCGATCAGCCTCCCATCGGAGTTGAATCCGTAAAGGGTTATGATCGGAGTGTGTCCGTCCCAAATACTCCGAACACTCGACCAACGGCAGGAGAGACTGGGATCCCACTAACCCTATCTAGTCAGACATGCAGGTCATGCGTCGCAGAGTAATAGGAGTAAATGCGATCAGCTGGGTGGAGGACCCGCCACACACCTAATAGCGTCCAGTCCAAGAGCCAGTCCGTGAGTGCCTGCACGTTGGACACTGCCGACGTGGCACGAAGGGGGGGGGAAGGATCTATCCTTGTGCACGTCTAGCACTGAGTTGAAATCGCCGCCCAGCAGCCAGGGGAGACCAGCATACGGGGTGAGCGACAGCTGCGTCAGGATTGACGGTTGATCAACATTCGGTGCGTAGATCGAGGCTAACAGTATGTGTTGACCGTTGAGTGTTCCACGTACTAGAGTGTACCTGCCCTCCGGGTCCACTACCACCTCTGAGCTAACGAACGGGAATCCCGCCCTCACCCAGATGAGCGTGCCACTGGCATGAGCGGAGTACACCGTACCATACACCTGTCCTCACCAGCGCCTGCGCAGCCTTTCCAGCTCGAGCTGTGTTATGTGTGTTTCCTGTAATAGGGCGATTCCAACTGAGTGTCTGTGGAGATAGGCGTATACGTGTTGGCGTGTGCATACCGCGGATGTTCCACGTGATTATGTTAACGTGCGTCATTGCTGAGGTGTGCAGATCGGCGGAAGGTCTGGAGCGGAGTGTGCTCTAGTAAGTGCTGGGCTTGCCTGAGCCTGAGTAAACCGGTCTGTCGTAACCATAACATCTTGTAAACTGTGACCAACATAACTTTAGGGGCGAACTTTGCTTGTCCGTTGGTCCAAACCTTGTAACCATGCATATACAGGGACTAGGTCAGTGTGTAGCCTGATGGGGTGTGCATGTAGCCAACAATCTGCTATGACCATCCCCATCTTACCTCTCGCATGCGGTGCGCCACACAGGATACCATTGGTGGAGCCCACCAAAGTGGTGGTGCTCTAGCACAGCCGCGAGCCATCTACGCGTGCGCGAGTGCCAGCCACACAAGGACCCACCGGATTCTGCAGTCCCAAACGCAGCCTGTCTCGGGCAGCAATCAGCCAAGTACGAATGCACAGTGCCCCCGCTAAGTCCCCCCCACTTATTTAACAAACCCCCATATCCCACAATTCAGTACTTGCGTGCACGAACGTCCACAATGTCCATTACAGCAACAACGTCATCCTAGGATCTCATCCGCCGTTTGCGGAGTGACTACGGGCATGTGCAGCTCCTCAGAGCATTCGGATGACGGTGTCGACAATCCACTCGATACCCCAGTGTGATGCGTAGGAGAGTCCAGGCAAGCCGGAGCACTCGGGGAGCCAAGCGTTGTGACTGCTTCCAGTACGTGTTGTCGCTCCAGTCGCATTCTCTCCGGGCTGGGGGCCACCTGTTTGGGTGCTGCCTCGCGGGCGTCCTCCGCCTTTAGTGACGCCTGTTTCTCTTGCCTGAGGTCTTGCCTGAGGTCGCGATGTCAGTCGGATCCCTTGGCCTCGACCCCGTCCATAGGCCCGACTCTTCCAACCAATCCCACGCCTCCGTCGGTGTGTCGAAGAAGTGAGTTTTACCGCCATGCAGTTGTTTCGTCGGCGCTGCACCAGGGCGGTATAGTCCGGGAAAAGCATGATGCGGCTGCCATTGACAGTCAGGTTGTCCAGTTTCCGGGTTTCCCGCAGCACCGCATCCCGATCCCGGTAGTTAAGGAGTTTGAACAGAAACGGGCGCGGACGCGCACCCAGCCGAGGTGAGCCCTCTCCACCGCAAATTGTTTTGAAAGTGTTCCCTGCGGCAGGAGGCCTAGCAGACAGTTCTCGACGTACTGCTCAGGATGTCTCCCTTCTTCTCCTTCTGGCAAGCCCACAACATTGTTGCGACGCGAGCGTCCTTCAGCATCCTCCGCCCTGTCCTCAAGGGCATGTATCCGCTCCATCATGTCCTGCAATGCAGCCGCGTGACTGTGGGTGACCGGCTGGAGATCTTTGAGTACCTGTCCCTGTGCGGTGACCTTCTCAGTTAATTTGCGATGATCCGCATAGAGGAGTGTGAAGTCAGACGTCACTTTATCGATCCGAGTTTCCAAGGATGTCCTGGTGTGTTCCAGTGCAGTCCCTAGCCTCTCCACTGCCGCGAGGACCGTGTCCATTTTGGCAGCCAGCACCGCGGTCGGCGCCGTTTCACTCGACTCCTTCGGATGTGCAGGATCTAGACTTCCAACTCGCATCGGTCCCTGCTGCGCCTTGCCTCGCATACGGCCCATCACGAGTTGCTGCGCCGTGGGCATTCACCGCAAGTGTCCGGTATAGGAGGGACTGTTAGCTGCTTGTGGCAGCAGTCGTCGCCAGACGGTCCGTCGCCCCTGAAGCACCGGAGAGACTCACCATCGCGCGGTCGGGACCCGATGCCGGTCCGGGCGAAGCACGATGCGTGAAAGGGCGGCAAGCGCAGGTCCGCACCGCGCGCGCCCAGGCACCGCCGCCGAAGTCAGTTCATGCGCCACGCAGCACACCCTGGAAGTAGCAGCACAGGGAGTAGGGTGCGCGGCTGCAATAGAAGGAGTGCGTTTCCCCTGCACTTCCCTCGGGCGAGCTGTTGGGCGTCCTTCGTGTCATTCAAGTTGCCCGTGCACCAGCGGGAGATGCCCTGATTGACTCCACCGCATACCCAGCGATCCTCACACTTCCGAAGGCTGCCGTCCTCACGTGTGATTAGCACTGCCCAGTCTTCATCTCATGTTGCCATACAGGCCGCCCCTCACATCTACCTCTTTATTTCAGAGCGCCCGGGCTTTAGAATTCCTATCAGATCCTCCATGTTTATTATAACGGTTTTTTTTAAACAAAAAAAACACAGAAAGTAATGTCAAAGAAATACCTTAAAGAGGTGCTTTTACTAGTGGTCCAACGATTTCAGTAATAAATAAAAATTGTAGGTCGGTAGCAGCAGTAAGATTACCTCAATACGAGGCAACAGAGCAATGATCTCACTGAAATCCCAAAACTGTTACGCAATAGCAGTGTTGAAATTTCCTTCACACAGGGCCAAAATGCAGCAATGCAGGTAGAAACAAATGGGTATATAACTCGTTTAAAAATGGCTGCCGCATCGTGATGACACGTCACATTGAATGACGCTTTGCGCGTGAATGGTTGTACGCATGTCCTAGATTCCAATCAGCGCGTTGTTGGATGCCCCGCCTCAGATTCGCACAATTTCAGCAAAATTAATGCCCCGGCACTCAACACATGCTCAGCAGAAAGGCCAAAAAATGTGCAAGAGCAACGCTCCGTAGCACATCCAAGGAGGAACCGAACTTACGATAATGGCACAGCTGGGCTAGGCAGCAACCAAATGCAAAAAGGCAGAAATGTACGCTGATGACACTGGGCTCCTGAAACAGTTGATGCTCATCGCCAAATATGTAGCAGTGGTGAAGAAGTAATCAGGAGACTTCAAAAAACAATTAAGAGAAAGTTTATTCCTTGAAATACAGGAGTCCACGTTCTACATGTCCTGCTTCCAAGGAATCCAAGCTGCAACTGACATTGCTGTAGCTGGGTGCCATGGAGAAGGAATGCTGAGTGTGAGTTAGAACACATATCAACGTATCCAAATATAAACACAGTGCGAGACAGCCACTGTACCAAGAAAGTAATAACTGAAATGTAAAAAAGCAAGAATGACTTAGTGTATCACTACAAAGACATACACTCCAGGGCACCCTGGGACCTTTGCACTCATCATCCCTTCTTCAAAGGAACAAACCCCATCAGCGAGGGCCTCATCCCCTTCCTCAACACCTCCATCAGCACAGACACATTTCCGGACCCAGGATACATGCAGCGGTAAACGCCCTCCTAAAGAAGGCCTCAGCCAACCCAACCAAACTTGCCAACCACAGAATGATATTCATGGACGTCAATTCACCGAAATGCCTGGGGTAGCAGAAGTGACATCACAAACCCCTTTGACCTTCACTTTCACTAACACACACATCCTTATACACACACATTCGCACTTACACACACTCTTTCTCACATAAACACACTCTCGCCCGCAGGCACGAACATAACATACATTTAAAAGCATTTTTGACTTCAGCTTGGCCATGTAAGGTCATATTCCAGCTAATTGTATTCCACATTGTTATTACACTAATAGTGAATCATAAAATATTATTCACTATTACTGTAATAAAAAAATTGACAGAAAACAAGAAGAGTATAGTTCTAACCGATGTCCATAAGGACAAGCTGCCACTGTGTTCCTGGAACTGATTTTGCCACCTCTGAGGCCAGGGGTCACCAAGGCAGTACCAGGGGTTGCAAGGAGCAAGCCAGGGGTTGCAGCTGTGACCCCTGGTTACACTAAATGATATCCATGCCGACATCCATCCTCCCTTACCTGGCTAAATTCCTGGAAAAAGCCATCAAAAAACATCTCTTGGACTGCATCGTCAATCATTGCATTCTTGACTCCACACAATCAGGTTTTAGACCCAACCACAGCAAGGAACCGCTCTCATAGCAGCAACGGAAGACATCCAGATGATCCTCGACAGGGGGAAATTCACAGTCCTCATCCTCCTAGAGCTATCAGCAGCCTTCGATACAATCTCCTAACCCATTCTGATCTGATGTCTCCACGAGGCAGGCATTCAGGGACAAACCCTCAAGTGGATCTGCATCTTCCTGACTGGAAGAACCTAGGCCATCAATATGCCACCCTACTCGTCTGATATAGTTGAAAGGAACAGTGGTCTCAGGTAGGCCTCACAGGTCCTCGTGTAGCTTGGGCTACTATTCATGGGTGCAGTATTAATCTACAGAAACACTTTCAAAGGGAGTCCGAGCTGGACTCATGAAGCAATGTATGACGGGACACATGGTTCGGAATGACATCACATTTATTAGCAGCATAAATGGAGTATCATTCAAATTTCAACGATAATAGTTCTGGTGCTCACACGAAAAAGTGCAAGTGCATGAAGTGAAAGTGCTTATTGACTTTAAAAGCATTACATCGCATTGACAACAAACTACAAAACTCCATTCTATTCAAATACAATGGAGGAGTTTTGGTTGTGAGGTCGACGGCGTTTCGATCTTATTAACTAAAGATCGTCATCAGGACTGTAGTGTGAGCAACTAGAATCTATAGAGGAAGAAAACAACGGAGTGACCATGTGTCCCGAGAATAAGGACAATTAACAGTTGCACAATCTGTGACTGGGTTAGCTACAGCATTAAAGGAAGATCAGTATATGCAAAGAAAAACAGTTACCTTATATTTGGCTTAGTCAACGTGACGCAAGAGTGCGGAGAATGAAAAGAAGGTAAGTTAAAGAACATGCGAAAGGCGGAACTGAATTCCTATTAGGCATGAATTAACGTAAGGTTAGAGAGGGGAGTTGCAAATGATAGTGATAGACAGTGATGACAATACAACACAGAGGCATTAAAGATGAAGCCTGCACCAGCGGTAGTAGAGAGCTGACTTAGCGCAAAGCGAAAGAGGGTACTTGATGATAGAGGAAGGAAGTGTATCCTATCCTGAGGCATGCAAGAGAAGCCTGCGCGGTAAGGATAAAGCCATGTACAGACCTAAGTTAGGGCGTCTCAAAATTGAGGACGTGGGATTGCAGCCTGACGCGGAGGTAGCGTGGGGCCAATGCCCGAAGCCGGAGGAGCTTAGCGAATTGAATCAGAGTTCCTGAAAAGGAGAAGGAGTATTAATGCCAGGGCGTAGTGAGCTCAAGGGAGACAGCGGGGCTGCGAATTACTTACGGGGTGAGTTCAAATCCAACCAGGGATCCGGGAAGGGAGTCGTCGGCAGCGAGGCAACAATCTAAAAATAAAGAAGGTTGGTCAGGGCATGACAAAGGGAGCAGTCCAAATCTGCCGAGAGCCAACCGGGACAGTACACTTACTTGTGGACCAGGGTGAGAAATGAGCCTGAATAAAACAACGCGCGTGAACCGGCGCGCATGCGCAGAGTGATGCTGATCTAATCTAGTGCTCCTGCCATAAGCAAGCTGACTGAGTGTGGTAGCCATATTGGGTAGGTGCGCGATGGTAATAGGCACAAGAGGGGCCAGATATGGGATTGTGCAACACAGGAGGAATTTAAGCCAAACAATACAAGGAGTAGGGTGCTTCATGATATCTATTAGAATTAAAAGCAGCTAGCATGTTGCATGATATAATGGTAGCTCCACGTGGGGAGTCTACAGGTAGACACACGAGTCAGAGAGGCTCTGAATACCCAGATAGTAGAGCAGAGGGCCCATAGGAAGCTCGGACAGGAACCCAGAGTTGGCCCTAATAGTAGAGGTTGGATAGATAAGCAGGACAGTTAAGAATGGTGTCATTAATTATATACATGATAAAAACAGGTACAGGCATATTATATACAATTGGACTTATAGCAGCTAGTAGGGTATTACAGAATCATGTTCCATTCGTGGAGCGTATTGAGTCCATTCTCAATGGAACGGCAATTGAACATCCATTTGCATTTAAGACTATTAAGGATCGCTTGAGGGTCACCGCCTCTGCTGCATGGGCGAACAATGTCAATGACTTGCCAGTGGAGGTCTTGTTCTGAATGTCCTTTATCCATGAAGTGCTCGACCAGTGGTGCAGTGATGACTTGGAAACGTATTCTGCTTTTATGTTGGCTTATTCTTGCTTTCATGTTCTAGGTTGTTTGGCCAACATAAATGAGGTTACACGGACATTGGATGCAGTAGATTACATTTACCGAATTAACAGTTCGAAAAGAAATTCAGCTTGTGTGTGACTGTGCCATAATCAAACGTTTTCGTGTTTTTTGTGAGCGGGCATGCAGCGCAGTTACCACATTTGAAAACGCCCACTACTGGTGGGAGACCTAGGCACGCCTGCAAAGTGTTATCCTTGCGTGGTGGTTGTTGTGCTCTGACTAAATGGTCCTTAATGTTGCACCCTCGTTTGAAGGAGAACAGAGGAGCTTCATTGGTAATGTTGATTGAGGTTATAAGGGGCCAGTGTCCGGGCTTCCTATGGCCCCTCTGCTCTACTACCTGGGTATTCAGAGCCTCTCTGACTCGTGTGTCTACCTGTAGACTACCCATGTGCTTTTAATTCTAATAGATATCATGAAGTACCCTACTCCTTGTATTGGGCCCATATCCCTCCTCATGTTAAGGAACTCAACTCTCTCCCGATACATAAGCATGCACACTTCAAACTCCTCACCCACTCCTACAAAGCACTCCACAACAAAGACCCTGCCTACCTGAACACCTACATTCATTTGCACCAACTTTCCAGATACCTCAGCTCCCAGTACCACACACCGCATGCATACACAAAAGCAGATCAGTCCTGTATTCTCATACCTGTCTCCTAAACCCTAGAACAACCTCTCTCAACATATCAGAGCCTCCTCCCCCCCTCTTGTATTCCGCAAGAAGCTGAGACCATGGCTCTTCAAGTAAGGCCACTAGGGTAGGGTGATTAGTGCTTGGATAACATAACATAAAGAAGAAGAGCAATCCGATAGAAAGAGTGTGGCCAGTGTGCAACACTTACCCAACCAGAGGGAGAGCAGGACAGAAAGAGCACATGAAAGAAAGCACAACTGCGAGGAGAACAGACACATGGGAAGAGTGACGAAGGCGAGAAGAGAAAGAGCTGCTTGGCTTACGAAAGTTACGAGTGTGTAATAATTACACACCCAGATTATTGAAAAGTGGGGAAGAATGAAAGACTAGAAGAAAGAAAGAATGAAAGGCGAGAAGATGATAAAATGAGATTTGGATTGAAAAAGGAGGATGGGATGGAGGCGGGAGGAAGAATGGGAAATCCTGCACACTCTCCTGATACTCCTCTTCTTCCTCCAACTTGCCTATCGTTCCTTCCCTTCATCTCCTCCTTTACCGTATTCTTTGACCCTTGAATCATGCAACAGTGAAGGGCCAAACTATTAAGCCTGGGCAAAGCAGTACGGTACGCTCGCGTAGTTTGCGAAGTTTGCGCTACTTCGCACTACGCGAATTGCACGTAGCACAGTGCAAACACGCGTAGCGTAGTGCAGTGGTCATTTTTTGTTTGCTCGCGGTCCTCAACGTCAAGTTGGCGACCGCGAGCAAGCAAAATGACATCCCGGTGAGACTTTTTCCTCGTTCGCAATCAGCAACATCAAGTTGGCGATCGCGAGCGTGGAAAATAAACCTCCCGGCGAGATTCTCAACGCGGGGAGGTTAGGTTTCTCATTGCGAGTGATCGCATATGCTCGCGATGAGAAACTACCAGTCCGCGTTGAGAAAGCTGCCGCTCGAGTAAAAATCTACTCGAGCGGCAGAAAACTACAGCTTGCACTGTGCAAGATGCCGTTTTCAATGATTGCACAGTGCCGGATGCTTGTCCGCACTGTGCAATCATTGAAAACGGCATCTTGCACAGTGCGAACAGGGTACTACGCAGTTCGCGAAGTGCTACGCGTAGCTCGCGTAGTGCGAAGTGCACTTTGCGTAGCTACACGTAGCACTACTTCGCGAACTACGCCCAGGGTTACAAACTATATGGTATGGTTGACTAAATTATGTGGCCCATTAATACACAAGGCACCCCAAACACTATGCAAAATACAAGGGTTTCTGAAAAACAGTATAATGATACACTAGACTCTATTGAACATGTTATTCAGCAGCAAATCATTTTTATGATTAGATTCCCTTGTAACTCTAAGAGTAAAATTGTGTGCACATGTATGCTTGTTCTCTGCTGAATGCATTGCTGTTGGTGCACTCAGCAGAAAAGAAGCATACATGTGTGCACTCCTTGTAATAAAAGATGTGTCTTTATTATTCTACGTATCCCTGTTATGTTTTAGAGCTAGTCCCTATGTGTGAGTATGCTCTGTGTTCACACTTCGGCCTTTAGAAGCTCATCTTTGTCTTAAAAAGAGCCTGGAAGCACTATGGATTCCAAATTATAATCTAAAGGGCATATTTCCAAAGAGTTCATGCAATGCAGCATAGTAGGTGAAGTTGCTGAGATCTGTTGCATGAAAAGAAGAGAGCAGAACTGCAACATATCTTAAAAGAAATGGCACTGTTCTACTCTCTCTATGCACAGGAACAGTTGTGGCTGCCTAGCACCAATGCAGGAACGCTTGTGCCATAATGCAAAGGTATCTAGGCTAAGGTCAAGATAGTTTTTTGCAGGAAGGGAACCTTTAGCCACAAAAACTATCCATTGAGGCTATTTCCCCTTTGTATGTATGCTGCAGGATGCTGTTCACATGCAAAGAGGAAATAACTAGGAGAAAAGATAAAGATATTTCTCCTCTTTATACTAGCCTCAGGCAGGGGCACTGTGTTGCTGCAAACCCATGTCTACAAGTCCTGGTAGACTTGGGTTTGTGTCAGAATCCATGGGTGGATCCCGGGAAACACCCATGTTGCTTGAAAATAAAATACCTTGACAAAATAAGACACAAGAGGTGTTTGGCAAACAGGAACAGGAACTTACAATCGATCTGAAATGGGTTTATATAAAATTCATTGAATGTCATAAACAGTTCCAGCAATCCTTTTTTGGTAACAAATGTGAACTGCTGTCTGTGGGGTCATAAATTAATGTATCTGATAGGGAATCCAGGTGCGGACACAATGTGGCCAGTGGGTACATGTACAGATCTCCAGCATGAGGAGCGTGTGATCACTGCGTGTACTGTGTGTGCTGTGTGTGCTGTATCCTATTCACTATATGGTCCTAACTTTATGTGACATCTAACTTCATAGTGTTTTGAGAGAGCGTGTACCCCTCCGGCCATGTGTGCTTTATGGGGCCATTTTCCCTGGACCATTGTGGTGTGGCCGCGCCTATCTGTGGGATTTCCTGTTCGTACGTTTGTCTGCTGGCTATATGCCACCCCACCTGTGACCTGTCAATCAGAGACGTCTGGCCTGGGTCTCAGTGCCTGCATAACTTCGTATTTCTGAGTCAGGCTTAACATGAAGTTCATACGTTTTTATACATGAATGTATCATTATTCATTTTGACATCGACTTTCTCAATATGAACACCCATATACCAACCATTGAGCACCTGCCTGTTGCAAAGTAATGGCAAGGCAGCGTTATTCTCTACATTGCTTGCTTTGCTTTGTAAATACCACAAAGGATCATGTGTCGGGACTGCATCAAAAAAGTGATGCAAACCTAAGGCAAAATCTTTTAGAAATCTGACTCTCAGAGTGTTCCTGGCGATTATTGATTTAAGGCATCAAAAGTTAGAAGGAGAAGTAGAATGTTTGGGAATGCCCCCTTGAAATAATTACTGCTCTCGAACAATGTGTCTGGCGTAATAGGAATGTAGACGAATCACGGGCAAAAAAATATTTGCGCAAAGAATAACTCATGTTTGCCTTTTTTGAATTCCAATTAAATATTTCGTGATGCAGTCAAAATCACTTCCCAAGTTCTTTCACTGGACAAATTAGCATGGCCTGGACTACAGTTTCACCAGCTTGGTACCAGTTTAACACCTGAAAATACTGGCGCACAACAAAAAGGTGACCAGTTAAGCTTTAGAAAATGTCTCCCACAGCATAGCACCATTGGTGCCAAATTTCTTTTAATAACGTGTGATAGGCTTTTATAAAATGTATACAGCAGATGGTGGAATACGTGGCAAAGTACAGTAAATCCATTGCTACATGGATATTGTTGAAGCACCATAATCGCATAATTCCAGTTGCCCTGCCTATACCGTGGGACATACGTCCATGGCTATGATGTTATACCCTTACCCCTGCCTATATTCCAATACCTCTGCTCTTGCAGATGCCGTAATACCTCCATACCTACCTATATCATAGTATCTCCACCCCCGTCTTCACCCTGTTACCTCTACCAGTTTCTATTCTCCAAGTACCTACATGGCTTCTTATAGCCCAATACATTTATTCTCGCCCCTTTGCCTTGCTTATATCCTAGCATCTCTATTTTTATTTATTTTTTTATATTATTTTATTTGTCATAGCATCAAGAGCATTTTGACAGGCAATGCCGTACATAGCAGCAGTTACACGGTGCATAAAGAACTATCAGCAATAATGGGAAAATATAGACGAGGTTATGGAATGGATGGTTGGTAGATGTTGAACACAGATGTGACAGTACTAGTATTTCGTATCTATACATCTGCTACGTCAGATTGTTTTCCAAAATGTTTTTATTGAGTAATTTCCCAGAGCATACAATTGCAAAGCAGCGGTGTGTATTTTTCTGAATTGCCTGCCGTCATTTGTCGTTGTTTGGCAGCCCGCGTCATGTGTCTTAGTAAAGCCTAGTCTGCTGCTGTCATTCCACCTAGGTTGTCAGGCCTCCCCTTCAGGCCCAGCAGCATTAATCCAGGTTTGGCTGGACTGGGGTAGTCTAGATTCCCCTTTATAAGCCCCAGTATTTCTTTCCAGAAGGTTTGGGTCACTACGAAGGACTACCATATGTGACTCCATGTGCCATGTTACTGATGGCAACACAAGCACGCGCCAGGAATAGAAGAGAATATGCATTTATGCATTTAAGGCAAGTGAGTGTCAAGCATCACTGGTACATTTGTTTGTAAACCTATTATTTGTACAGAATGCTGTGGTGTATCTTCACCAAAGACTTCCCCGTGGTTTATCGGTAGCTACTGTCCTAGTGTTGGAATTCCAACCACGATGAAAGGCGAATTTCCGGGTGGCTTTGCTGTTTTGGTCCGTTTGGTACATATATAAGGCCCTTATATATGAAGGGTTTCATAGGTCCCTGCTTATAAAGGTCACTTAGGACTCCCCCACCTCGCCCTCATGAGCAGGCCCGCACCTTACTGCTGGGAAAAGTTCATGTTTGGAATAAGAGGCGTTGGAGGATGGGAAAGTCATGAGCCCTCGAGAACAGTAGTTTTTGTCGGGCGGAGACGTGTTCCAGAGTCTGTGCCGCCATTCTATACCATGGACTGGGATGCAGCCTAGAGTAATCACCAGTGGCTGAGATTCATTCAAGTTTTCCATCCATCACTTCTTTTGTATGTTTTCTCTGGTCTAGTCAAGGCAAATCCTATAGAGGGCGGCACGCTATGGCCCAGTCAAGTCCAACCATGTTTTCTCTCTTTCTCTCCCCATCCACTCTGATATATAATGTAGTTGCACTGTCCAATAATATCCAACTATGTGAGGGCATCCTCCCTGCCATTGGGAGCCTGGCTGAAATGTGGGTTTTTTGCCTCCACATATGAATTCTGAGAGTCTTTTTGCCAGGTACGTTTGTCCCCAAGGGAGAAGGGTGTTGGGAGGGATTGAAGCAGATACAGTATCCTAGAAAGGATCTTCATTTTAACAACACTGATCTGCAACGGCGGGGATTCATTGAGTGGGCTCCAGCACCTAAGGTCCTCTCAAATATCCATGCGGAACAGAGACCCGCTGGCATTGGTCCAGTTCTCCAAGCGGTTAGCGATGTTGAGATCCGGGTATCAGACGGAGTTGTCTGCCCAGTGGAAGAGGGCAAGACAGCAGCTTTGGGACATCTGCAAGTGGTATCGGGATATTCAATAGTTGTGATTTCTTTTGTTGACCTTAAAACCTGATAAAGGCTGCAACTCGTCGAGTAGGTCACCCCCTTCTGTTAAGGATCCAAGGGGTTCAGATGGAGTAAGAAGCAAATTGTCTGCCGTAAGACAGGCCTCCTGTAATTCTCCCCCAAAGGGAATGCCACTCACCCCTCTTATGGTTCTCCTCTGGATAGCCAGAGGTTGACTACAAGAGCGAAATGGCGGGAGAGAGTGGTGGATCACCAGTAACCCTATCAGAGGCTGAAGGGATTTTATATCTTGCAAGGATCTAGCCCTTCATTTTCAGACCCATCCATAATTTATCTAGGATCCCTTCTAGGAAAGTCCAGCTGATTTAGTCAAATGCCTTCTTGGCATTGAGTGATAGGATCATAGCTGGGATGTTCTTCCTTTGCGCTTTTTCAATGAAGTAGGCTAGTCGTATTAATATTATCTATTCCTCGTCTGTTATGGATGAACCCGACATGGTCAAGGTCGATCAGGAGGGGCAGGAGGGGCTCCAGGCGCATTGCCAATATTTTATTGAAAATGTTTGAGTCCATGTTTAGAACCCATGTAGTCCACGAATTGTACAGGGCTCTTTCCAGCTGTGTGAATTAACATTATTTCTACTTCCCCCTTAGTGGGATATAGGCCCGTGAATTTAGAGAACAGGTAAAACAGAGCGACCATTGGCTCTTCCACCACAGGTTGGAATATTTTGTAGAATTCTCTACGGAAGTCAGTTGGGACCAGGGATGTACCAGGACCCAGAAGGCATAGAATTTAGCACTTGTCTTAACTCTGAGCTGTCTATGATGCCTTCTAAAGGAATTCCTCTGCTCTGGATAGAGGTGTGTCCAATTGCAGTGTTCAAGGTACCTTCGTATGTCAGCTGGGTGTTCCTCTCCTCTCATATAAAGACAGGAAAAAGTGCCTGAGTGTGTCCTGCTTTATTGCCCCGAACCATCGCCTTTTTAAGCTTAAGGCTTGGCTTGTCATAGTATGATAGATAAGATGTAGTTGCTGAGTGGTACAGAAAGTTGAGAAATCAAGATGACAGTGCTTTAGATGAAGTGTACCTTCTTGCCCACCAAGGGGGGAATTCTGATGATGTACACAGCCCCGTTCTGGGCCAATCGGCAGAATGCGGCGAAAGAAAGGGTGACGGGAGCTTCTGATAAAACAAACAACTGGGCCTAGCACACCGACCATGCCATGGGGGACGGGGGCGCTGCAAAGGCAACCTGCAAGAGTCACCTACAATACATTGGGTCTAAACTAGAGGGACCCTTAACCGGGAGTCCTCCCTCAGGCTGCCATTGTCTTCCTGGTATAATTCTGTCTAGCATTTGACCCAGCACTGGAACTGGGATTCATGTTGCTCCGTCATCCGCTGCACATTTCCCCAACTGTAATAATGGGCTGTTTTTTCAGAAAGGGAAAGAGAAGCCAGCCACAACCAGCTCCATCCTCCCAAGCTGTTCCAGTAGTTACCAAGGGTGGGAACAGCTGCACTCCAACCACAGGGTCCCTCTCCAGGTTAACTTAGTCGTCAATGGCCACTAGCAGTCCATCCAGCCATCTGTAAACACAGTCTCCCCATATGTTGTCCCCTGTTGAGCCTGTCTTGCTGCTCCATTGGAAACTGCCAATGATAAGGCCCCTGTGGCACAAAACGGTGTTCGAGTGAAACAGAAGGCCTCCCATCTTCAGTTTTGCTCTTGCACCCAAGTACACCCAGGTACACCTGGGGACCTCAGTGTGCCATTACGAGGGCTGCACACACCCAGTGTCAGGCGGCAGCAGCTTAGGGTGAAGTTTAGTTGTGGCTGGAGCCATTCAAGAAGGTATTCGTGATCAGAGAGAGAGTGCGGTCGGCCGCCTGTCCATCCTGGTGCAGCCTCAGTACTGTGGGTCATTTGGGGTTTCCCGATCTCTCACCTCACGATCCACCACCTCCCCAAAGTAGAGGTGGGGGGATTTAGGGGTGATTTTAGTGCTGGATGGTGTGCTAAGTGTTACTGAAGTGGTTGGGTCAGAGAGGAGCAATGTGCCCTGCTTCCAACTCCATTCATGCTTGGCCATGCCCCCCTCGCTGTCTCAACTTTAACAGAAGCAAGGTATGAATGTGGTTAATCCATTGATGCTCAAGACTTGATTCAGCCAAGTCAAGTGTAATAACCATCTGCATATCTCTGTTCAATAGGCAGTGTATTGAATGGCCCCTTATCATCCACTATCAAATTCATCCACAAGTCAACTGGCCTCGGAACATACCTACAACTGGTACACCATCCTCAACATCTAGTACATTTCTTGGCTCGGTCGAAATAACTTCACCTTTGCCTCAACATTTCTGTTTGTGCTTGGCCACTAGTAACACTCATGGGAGTTCTTGATGAGACTGTCCCCAGATACCGATGAGGGGCTTCACTCATTAAACGTGTCCTCAGTACACAAGACGGTACTAGCCTGTGTTAAGCAAGCACCATCTTCACATAGACATGAAATGTTTCTGTCACTTGTCCATATGGTCCCATTGCTCCAATACTATTCATCGTCGGTCAATCCCCTTTTCACATACGTCTTATCACGTTTCAGCACCTCATCCCTTCTGACATCTCTTTTCCAAAGAGGATAATCCAGATTCTCACACTTGTGCTACATCTCTGGACATAAGCCATTAAAACATTCTTGTTATCCTTCCACACATTCCCCTGCCTCTGCAATGGAATGGAATTTGTGACAGAAAATCAGCTGGCATGTTCTTACTACGTGTACCACCTTATTGTTGCACCCTTACATCTTGTTTGCAATCCAAGCTAACTTGGAGAACAGTGTACCTGCTCCTCAGACTAACAACACACCCATTGAAGGATTATAGTTAGTCCATAACTCAAATCCTATACCTCACACCAATGTCGATCAGTTGGCACCACACATGCAAGAGTCTCATTTTCAATAACAACATAATTTTCCTAGGGATATCCCAATTCACTCTTTCTAAGACATTAGAACAATAAAACAATGTTTAATCTTGTGAAACTACACCGAAGAATGTATGGGAATCTTGTAAATCCCCCTTTTTAAAATAATTACTGTGCCCCTTCTCAACTTGATGCAATGACAATAGCCTTTTTTTCATCCAGTCTTTACTTCCAACAATCCAACTAAATTCCTTTACCATGTTCTCCGTTAAATCTATTGCACCAATGGACCCTATCTGTAACACTTGGTTCACTGGAAATTGATGTAAAATGATTCTCCACGCCAGTTGCCCCTGACATCCTACTGCGAATTCCCTCTCCCTGATACATATTGTTTGGCCACTGCTTTCCTATCCTTAAATTTAACTTCTGCCTTAAATGATCCCATACGTTTTGTCTCCTCTCTGGGGAAAGTCTGCCACTAACCTAAGCACTCTGGCTCCCTACAGCCCTCTAGTAAGTAAAGGGTAGCACATCGATTTTTCTGCTAATAATCCTACTTCTACAGTGTCTACATTCACTTGGCACAAGAGTGGACCCCTGCATTCACTTTGACCTTTCACCATGCATACTTCCACTACATTATCTGTCCTAAACAGCATCCCCTTTCGAAACTTACCTATTCAATTGCATCTGTATACGCTTTAGTCTGCACACTTTTTCAGATTGTGTATAATTTCCATGTTACATTTAATTCTTTCTGATAGCTAACATACTTGAAAATGTGTTTGCTGGCCAGTTGCACCATGTGTTGCACTTCCTTCTTCTCACATCTTTATTTTTCCATTTTTAGGTTGTTGCATAGGTTTGCTTACATCATTTTGGGGTCATTCAGATAGTTGACCTAGTAATACATTTTGGCTGTTGCTTACCATTAGCTTTGTGGTTTGTAACTCACATTTTCTGACTTTCTATTTGCTGAAGTTATTGGCTTTAGGCTGTCCAGGTTAAGTTAATCTCTGCTGTTGCCCAAGTCTTGTTTACTGTATTCTTCCACACACTTGCTTTCTCTAAACAGGCTTTTTATATCTTGTTCTTATCTTGTCACATTTGCTGGGCATTCAAAGGCAGGAATCAGATGTCAAGCTGTGTCTTCAGAGGGAGCTTGGTGTTTAATTTGCTTTCACTGACTTCAAAGTGACAGCGGTTTTAGGAAAGAGGACTGCAGATTACTCACCCCATGGAGCCCGCTCGTGTCCCTTCTATGCTCCTTTTTCCGAGGCTGTAACATTTAAATAGCACATCATGCAACATGCGGATGACAGATTTTTATTTCAGCTAGATATGTAAGTGGATTACTGCTTTTAACACAGAGATTCCTTTTAGGTCGCAGCTACCAGACAGCGCAGCTGTGTGGTATGCAAAATACATCTTGGGGAGTTTCAGAAAGTTGCCCTGGAAATGCATTCTGTCTATTACGTGTGAATGGTTTTGTGGTTTATAACTCATATTTTCTGGCTTTCTCTTTGCTGGCTTTATTTGCTTTCGACTGTCCACATTGAGTTTGTACCTCCCCATGCCAAAGCCATGTTAACAGTAGTCTTTCACGAACTCGTTTTCTGTAATAAATAGGCTTGTAAATCTTGTTCTTATTGCATGCCACTTGCTGGGCTTTCAAAGACCGTAGCGGCGTAGTCAAATGTCAAACTGTGTCTTCGAGGGAGCCTGGTCTGTATTTTTCTTTCAGCTGACTTCAAAGTGAGAGCATTTACAGGAAAGAGGAGTGCAGCGTGCTTTCTCCATGGAGCCTGCTTTTGCCCTTTTTAAAAAAATATGTTTTAGACGTGGCCATCTCAAAGTTTTCTTGTTCTTCAGCTGCACAAAAAATCTGCCTTTCATTCGTGGGGCATTAAGTTCACTATTGACATTGTATGTGTGGGTGGAAGCATGAACGTTTCTAAAATCATGTTTGAAAACGATTACTTACGAAATAAAACTTGCACTGATTTAGTCTAATGTACTAGTACTACTAAGATGAAACAGTTTTGCATGTGAATGAAATACATTTTTTGGAATTTTTGCAGAGACTTTTTCAAAGTTAACAAGTTTTTTGCAAAATGTCTTTACAAATAAAGGTGGCCCAAAAGTTAAGTATGAAGGACACCATTGTTACTTGCTTTGTTTCCTGTCGATTAACTTGTAAATAAATGCTTGCCCATTTACAATGAGGGCATGCAAAGTTCAGTAGGGTGTATGCTGACCGCACTGATTTAGTCTGATGTACTAGTGCTACTAAGATGAAACAGTTCATATTTAACACACTTTTTGCCAAATTCCTTTTCTTTGGTGAGTCCATTTAATTTGTGAAACTGCCTTTTTAGGAAAAAACTGCATTTCTATCGCAGCGTCAGCCTAACGTATGGTGATCTTGGGCAATTTGCACAGTTTATGGCCCATTCACTGGCAAGCACAGGATAAGATCCTTTCACAGGAAAGAGCCAGCCACATTGTAACACAACTTAACAACAATTGGTTTTCACCTTGATGTGCAAAGCATATGCTTTATTTATGACATCTGTGGCAACTGGTTTTGGAGAGTTGGATACATTTAAAGGCACTTTTTACGATAACTTTTGTGTTTATACTTAGCTACACAACAACGATATATATTTTAATCGGTCCAGGAAACCCACTGAACACAAATTAGTTCTATACGTTACTACTAAACAAGCGGTCACAAGTGCAATTACCTAGCAGGCACGAGGGTCATAATTTGAATGGTGCAGCAGGTGCAGTGGCACAGGGGTCAAAAGGTTTAGGAAACCCACTGAACACTGATTATTGCCATATTTTTGTATTAAACAAGCAGTCACAAGTGCAATTACCCTGCAGGTACTAGGGCCATGATTTGAATCGTGCAGCAGGTGCAGTTGTGCAGGGGCCAAAAGATCTAAGAATCCCACTGAACACCAATTATTGCTATCTTTACTACTATCCCTAACTCAGAATCAGCTCTGGCTGCTATTGCCTCGCTACCTAGCAACCGTCTGCTTACCAGTGCCCCCTGTTATTCCTCCATCACACGCCCTCACCCTTCCTCTCTCTCCTCATGGGCTTCGTCCCTCACAGGCTTGGTCTTCTCCTCACCTAGGACTCTGTCAAACCTTAAAAGTGTACGGATCACCTTTTTTCACAGTACAGGCAGCTTTTATAAAAAGCACTTAAAAGCTCTATAAAGTATTTCAGCACTTTATTAGAGCACCAGTTATATTGCAAAACAACACTTTTTTTTATGGCACTGGGGAAATTACATGATTTGGCCAGTATTACAGGAGGTTGAGCCAATGCCGAGACTCAAACCCAGTTCCCCAAGTCAGCATTCTTTACATTATTTCACATCTTTATTATAGTAATCTGCAACATGTATAAAGTTGACAAAGACAATAGGTAGGCGAAACCTATTGACTTTGCCAATACTTGTTCTTTATTATTATATATAATACGATCTTGAAATACATACCTTCAGGATGTGTGCTATACGAAATCCTCTCCAACATTTGATTTTACTGAAATGTCCATGTAGAATAGCAACCCAGACCATCCAAAGGGGGCACATAACTTCTTAGTTCACGCTTGTCATTGTCTGGGTGGGTGGAGGCATGAATGTTTCAAAATCTATGTTTGAAAACTATTTCTTAAAAAATAAATTACTTGTACTGATTTAGTCTGATGTACCACTACTACTAAAATGAAACAGTTCTGCGTGTGAATAAAATACATTTTTGGAATTTTTGAATTTTGTTGCATGATTTCTTTAAAAATGAAGGTATCCATCCTCTCTAGGGAATAGACTTGCCCGGCGTACCTGCGCATTCTCAAATTAATAACTCTTTAACGGGGTGAACCTGAGGTCTCATAGTTCCAAGGTTCCGGCCCTACTGATAATTATGTCTCAGTGTTGTGCAAGCTCACCATGCTCTAGTTGGAAGAGGTGGGGTGGGCATGGGTTTTGTTTCACACTAAATGTTTTGTTTAGTTATATTATATTCTTGGCACGTAAAGCTTTCTTTCACATCCAGCAATACAAGGTCTAGATCAGGACTACGCCCAGCTGTCTCTGGTAAGCCCACATTTTCGCTAAATCGCCATGACATAGCTCCACTGTTACATACGCAACGCCGGCCCACAATGGGATGTAGGCGATACGCTGTGTATTAAATCACTCCTCTCATGATCGATACCAGATAGATCAGTCTTTGCCTTTGGATGTGCACTGACCTTTCGCGGCCGGCTCATGGTGGGTTGTAGGCGGATTGCTGTGTATGTGCCTTTCTTAGTCAATAAAAAAGATTTGATTCTAAAAATGAAGGTGGCCCAAAAGTTTACTGTGCAGGACACCCTCGTTACTTGCTTTCTTTCACATCGATTAGCTTTTAAATAAATGCTTGCCATTTTGACTTGGGTTTCGCATGCAAAGGTCAGTAGTGCGCTTTCTGTTCCCAGACTATAGAACTACAGGAACGTTATAGTATAGATTATACAGCAGTGCTGGTATCAGTGCAGCATAGCTGCAAGTAAAAAAGAAAAAAACGCTATAACGCAGTAAATGCTGGCTGTATCATAAAGCTTTTTTTCTTTACTTTCAGCCATTTGCAACACGGCTAGAAAACAATGGCAAAGCCAATAGATCTCACATTGGCAGGACCTATTGGCTTTGCCAATGCTTGTGTTACTTGCAGTTAATAAATTGTAATCGGTATAAAATAGGACAGTGAGCTATGAAGGACATGTGACTCCTAAATCTTGTAATCCTCACTGTTTTGCAACGAACATCTTGTACATTGATATACATACTTACATGATTTATTGCCAATGTGTAATATGTCTGTTATGTAAAGCGCTCTGACACCCTGCACTGGGATGAGTAGCACTATAAAAGAAATAAAATAGTGGTATTTACATTGTTATTCGTGCAACTACTGAGACAGACCAACACATCTGATATTCTTACAGTGCATGCATTTCTCTTATAAACAGGGACTGAAGAAAGTCAAAAGCATGCCTCTCTTAAGCACCTGTGAAGTGACAACGAGCTGTGGGCCTTTCTTTCCCTCCTTTCCATTTGCATAAGAGTGTCAGCCTGCAGACGGCACCCAGCCAGGATCAGATTCAAACAAAAGTAGGCCTGATGGCCCCTTAATTTCAACCTTTATATTTGGTCCAGCTGGAGGTGAAAATAAATGAAAACGCCCCCTCCCCACCTGGATGTTGCTGCTTATATTGAAACCAGACAACAGTGCAGGCACTGCTAAACGTGTACCAGTGTCAGAAAATTACACTGGTACAGATTCAGCATAGTTAAATAGGAAAAGTAATTCTTCACAAAGAACAACACAACATTACTGCTCTTCTAAGCATCTCAAACCACCTCTTTCTTTCCTATTCTTTGAACACACACTTCCAGGAGCTTACTTTATTTTCAAACAGCAAGTGCAGTGGCACCAGGACAATAAGACCTCATGGAAACATTACACCTTCGCTAGTATTTCAGTTTACATTTTGACCAGGCAAAAAGAACACAATTCCTTTACTTGCACTAAGGGATACCAAACACCGCTTACACCAGAATATACATTTTGATCTCAGCTCAATGATAAATACAAAGTATGCCCTTTCATAACTATTGTTTACTAACCCCACATCTTATCAGCCTGCTTCGGGGCGCACACACCAACAACACACCTCTCTTTATCGGTCATTCTGAACTACACTTACCACACCAGACATTACATTTGCCCAGAAGGTACAGTGGCACCATGCCCAACACAAACACAATGAACCTAAACCACGCTATACCACTCTACTCTGCGTCACTCTATTCTCTGCCACTCCACTCCACTCTATGCCACTTTACTCAATGCCACTCCACTCTCCACCACTCCACTCACTCGTCTGTCTGCCACTCCACACCACTCTGTTCTACGTCACTCTACTCTACGTCATGCTATGCCACTCTACTCTACACCACTCTACTCTACTCCACTCTACCGCACTCCATTTTACTCTACGTCACTCATTCTACTCTATGCTACTCCATTGCACACAGTGCCACTCCACTACATGCCACTCCGTGATACACTACGCCCGCCACTCCACTTTGTGCCCCTTTACTCTACTCCACACCACTCTACACTACACTATACCACGCCGCTCTATGCCCCGGTACTCTACTCAACTCTACGCTACTCTACCCCACTCCAGTCTACTCTACACTACTCCATCCTATTCTACACCACTCCACTCCACACAATGTCACTCCACTCTGTGCCACTCTACTCTATGCCATGCCACTCCATACTACTCTATACCACTTTTCGTCACTCTACTCTATGGCACTCCTATCTATGCCATCTATGGCATTCCAATCCACTCTACTCTGCCCCACTGCACTCTACGCCAGACAATGCCACTCCACTCTAGGCTACCCCTCACCACGTCACTCTACTGTATGCCAATCCACTGTACTCCATACTACACCAATCCAATCCACTCCACTCCCCTCTACTTCACATCACTCTATGCCACTCAAGTCAACTCCATTACGCTCAACTCCAATCAACTCTACTCCAATCTACACCACTCTACTCCCCTCTACGCCACACTACTCCACTCAACGCCACATCACTCTACTCTATGCCACTCTGCTCCACTCAATGCCACATTACTCCGCTCTACTCTACGCCATATCACTCTACTCCATACAGTGCCATTCTGTGGCACTCTATGCCACTCCACTCTACACCACTTCAGTCAATGCCACTCTACTGTATTCTACACCACTCCAGTCTGCGCCACTCCACACGCCACTCCACTCTACCCTATGCCACTCTACGCCACTCCACTTTACTCCACGTTACCCCACTCTGTGTGCCACTCTTCTCTGTGCCACACCACTAATTTGTACCCATGCTGAACAGCAACCACACTGATGTACAACTTTGCTAAAAGACATTGGCAACGCCAATAGCTCTCACTTAGGCGAGACCTATTGGCTTTGCCAGTACTTGTAACAATCATGTTTTCTCTCTTTGCACTGTTTCCTCCTTGTCCACATGCAGATGTCACTCCCACTAATGTAGCACATACTGTTCTATGCTTTTTCTTGCGAATTGTTTCCTGTATTACAAATTCATATTTTCCGTGAGTGTGTTCTTTTTTACCACAAAGTGTTTCCCCAGTTTCAGTACTTGCTTCATGGTTGTCCAAACCTTCCTGCATCTCTCTCTAATGCTGGCAAATGCTGACACACTTTCTGACCCTCCATTCCTGTGATGTGCAGTGGAAGGGGCATCCTATTTTTCACTGTACATTTCTCCCCACCCCCAATTCGAATAAACATCACGTGTGTTTTTTCCACTGTGGCCTTGGCATCTTTGGTTCTCCAAGAACCTCTAAAATGTGTCTGCAGGATGAACTTCTTTCATTGCTATATTGTGGTCTTAATCCATATTGTCTCCATTCTCTCTGTTTCCCCCCTTCTGTTCTATCCACATAATCGTTTACAACAAATATTGTATATCCTATTTTTTTTTATCCCTGCATTGCACAGTTTCTCTTGTTTAATATTTCTGCATACCTCACAGCTTTATTTTCTGAATAGCAACAATGGTTTATAAAGTTTTGAGGGATCTGGTTTGGGGAGGGGTCATGAAAATCAAAGGTTAGTATACTGAGCTCCTATTGTGTCATTTGGAGCCTTCCACCTCATGTATCCTGGGCCCTCCTTACTATTGTCACTATGCACACCGCTTCAGCACTATACCCTCAAAAAGCTTACTCCGAGAGGTACGGTGGCATAGAAACTCCCCAGAGACAATAATAGCACTAAATAATGCCACCACTCCACTCGTACTTTTACTTTAAAAAGAAGAAAATAATTAATTCTACACACAACTAAAAACTACACATGAAAATATGCAGATTAGGAAACATCAAGTAAAGTAAAACAGTTCCTACCTGTTTGCTTTCACTGTAGCTATTGCTTTCAACCCCTCAAGTGCTGGGCCCTTTTTGGTATTTGGGGCAAAACCCAGAAAATAGCCAACATGGAGCAAAACATAGTTATTTGGGGGGGGGGGGGAGGAATGCTAAAATGTTCTGTGTCCGAAAATATGTTTTTTGTAAAAAAAAAAAAAACGAAAAAAATACATTGCTGAAAAATTTGCTGTGTTCAGATCTCCATGTCCCGGGTTACAGTTGCAAAAAAAAATATTTTTATCGGTATCGTTTTTTCTTCACATTTCTAAGTGGCAGTCAATATTTCCCATTTTTGTGGTTTCTATTTACTTGCAGTTTGTGGGGGGAAAAGGCTTGAAACTCATGCTTGAACCTGGAAAACACTAACTTTCTGAAAAGTAGATACAACTGGGAATTCAATAAGGGGTTATCTGTGTCAATTACTCATGGTTTTCCCAAATCAACTAAGTTAGAAATAGTTGATTATGCTTTCTTCTTTAATTGTTTGCCTCAATGGTCGATCACAAAAGTAATGTACTGTTACAGTCATCAGATTCTTCTATTGGTTCCAATGGTAGGATAAGACAGACGATGCAGTGTTGTTGTGGTGAGGTTTAACTCTTGGACTTAGGTTGGGCTATTGAAGGCCCTGGGTTAGCACGTTCGTTGGGCAGAGAGAGACCCTGCATGTTTTGTAGGTGGTTAGGGTTGGCATTGTCAGGGTTTGTTTTGCCACATCATAGAGTTTGGCTCTTAGAGGGAGCAAAAGGAGATTTGTGGATTTGGAAAACTTTTTGGGAAAGGCTCAATGGCATACCTTTGGAAGGTGTGGTTGAGGAAGCAGAATTGTCCATTCAAATGAACCCTGACACATCTGGTGGCATTGGTTTGTTTTGGCAGGTGAAGTGGTGTGCAGAGGTGTGGCCAGGTGCATGGAAAAGAGAGGGACAGTGCATTGACTTCTTGGAGTCTTTTCCCATTAGTGGTATCGTTGGTGTTGTGGAGAGGTCAGGAACAAAAGTGTATCTTAAAATGTGGATAACATTGCCGTGGTGAGCATTTTAACTACACAGACCACGATGAACGTTAACGTTTTGCAAGAGTTTTTATGATTGGTTGCTTGAATTACAATATTACATTCAGAACAAGGTACATTCTAGGAATGGACAAAGATATTTTTCTTTTTGGTCCAGTTCGCGGTGGAGGAGAATATGTAGTCTGGTGCCATGAGCAGAGCTGGTAAAGGCGGTATTGCCAGAGGACTTATGGAGGATAGGCGGTGAGGAATGATTATGTTAATTGAAGGTTCTTTGGGTCTTTTAATTGGAAAGTCATATTGTCAGGCATGGGAGGTTTGGGAGCGAAGAGGCGGGACTGTTATGCTGTTGATTGAAAGAGGTTTGTCGTCCATGTCTAATTCAGGAACTAGGCTTGAATAGTATTTTACGATAAGCTGTTTTAGGGATGTTAGCGGTCGTTCTGAGAAGTGGAGAGGAGAAGGTTGCAAGGCTGTGTGTGGTATCAAGGCAGTGTAAAAGGATAAGAAGACCGATAAATATGGCATTGTCGCGACTGGTAGTACCTGTGTGTGGATGAGGCAGAGGTCACATTGTTTTCCATGGCCATGCAATAGTTTTTTAGGGGGCTTTAGAGTGTCAGTGATTTTGGGGTAGGGTATGATAGAGGGTTATGCAGGTCTGAGGTATGTGACAAGGGAATGGTAATAGAGGTTAGGTGAGAATCTAAAACAGATCAAAGAAAGAGAGGTAAATTGGCGATGCTGAAGAAATACCCTGTGGTGATAGTGTGTCCTGTGCATCGCATGAGCATATGGGTGGGGATAAGGGGCTGTTTGATTTTGAGGAACGCCGGCACTCATTCGTGTAGAATAAGGGTGGGGACACGTGGGAGCGAGAGGATGTTCAGAAAGGATGATATAGAAGATGGAGAGATGGAAGTCAGTGTCTTGGATGCTATGCACGCCCAGAGTGAGTTTAATGAGATATGGGCTGGGCCATAATGTGTTTTGTTTCTGGTTATTTTTCAGGTTGAGTGCCAGGGCCATGGAGGGGCTTCATGTCAGTGTGGATATGCAGACATTCGTTCATAAAGGGAGCAGCTCCACAGGCAGAGAAAAGGCACTTTGGGAGGCAGCTGGGACTTGGCGACTTGAAGGTGCACATAAAGTGATATTTAAGAGGTGTAATGGGATGCACTGAATTCCTAGCTGCACTGATACAGCTGTTTTAAATGCTTAGGTTTTCCAGATGTACTGTTTGCGCACTTGTGGGATAAAGCTTTTGCACACGAAGGGTAGAACAAGAAAAGAGGGGACAGCTTCCAATAAGTGTGCCCTAAAGACATCTAATTCAGAGCAGAGATCTCAGAACACCTCGCCCCTCTTCCGTCACAGTCCTCCATCTGAAGAAAGACAGCTTTCCTCGTGTGCCCCCCTCCCTCACAATACTCTGGCACCCCCTAAAGGGCCTACTGGAACACAGGACTCCCAAAGTCTTGCACGCCACACTCCATCACTGGTCCCCAGAGAACCTTGATCACACCGGTGGGGATGAAGTCAATGTACTGTCTCCCCTGAAACCCTGTTTCTTCCCTCAGTGGAGATCTCTAACCCGGCATTCTCACAGCAAACGTTTTGTCACCATTCCTGCCTCATTTTTGCACTTGCACGACTAGATCAGAAGTACTTTATTTCCAAGAAATTTATTCTTATAGAAATATTACACACATTTCTAGTTCATAAAAAGGAAAAAAGTGTAAAAAAAGAACACTATTTTAGTAATCTAAAAACAGCGCACGACTACTTGTAGATTATGCAATTTCACCTATATAAACATTAACATTTTCCGTACCCAGACCCAATACAATCTGCAGCCCAAGTTTCACATATATTTAAGACCTTTCACTAAAAATAATAGAAAAGGGATCAATATAAGAACAGTTCATTCTGCCCTAATGGCATTTTAAAGTGCAATGTGCATTTAACCAATAGCAAACAGTACGTTTTCCCCTATCAGGATTCTGAAGTGCAATATGGATAGCAGCTTTTCATTATTTTGGGATCCACTAATTTACTCAACATCACCCAGCTGAGTGTAATTCCATCGATACCGACCTAGATCTTAAACCTTATGGGGAAATTAATGCCAGCTGCAACCTTATGATTCTACACAAATATTGACCAATGGAGATAGCTACATCTCAGAATCTAAGACTATAAAACAGCTCCAGCCCCAACAAGGCCCCAGATATCTTCCACTGCTGTAATTTGCACCAAAGCGTATCTCTATTCACCCTGTCGAAAGCCGCTCGAAAGTCAGTGGTGGTTCGCATAGGGAGTGCTGCGGGGCAGTGGGGAGGGGCAGGGCGGGGGGATAGTAAACTTAGACATACGACGGAACATAATAATTACTTTCCTCCATTCCGTTGTATGTCCGAGTTTACTACCCCCCACCCTGCCCCTCCCCACCACGCCTCGGAGCACGCCCTATGTGAGCCGCCACTGTCAAAAGTCAACGAAGCAGCAACAAAGATCACCTACTGACTCCATTTACTTCCTTGCGACTTCCCACAATGCAAAACAGTGATCCATTGTAGAATGCTTCGTCCTAAATCCACCTTGCTCCCTTGGAATCAAACCAGTATCAAAGGCCCAGGCCTCTAAGTGTTTTATCAAAGTTTGGGCATATAATTTGGGTGGGATATCTAAAAGCGAGATCAGACGGTAGTTAGCTGGTTGATCCATTTTGACCTTATTATGAATGGACTATAGCCCCCTTCCAAGACTCTAGAAGGGAGCCCGTCAGTGTTACCCGTTCTTGGATTCTCACTTCCTTGGAACAAGGGATTGAAGAGGAAACGGGAGGGGAGGTGTATCAAATAAATAAGCAATATGGGGAAAAGAGATAAAGAAAGAAAATAAAGAATACAGAGCAAGGAGAAGAGACAAAACAGCTGTTGGAATTAATGAGGACTCTCAGACTGCTAGTATTTGCACAATTATGTTATGTTATGTTAAATACATTTGTAGCGCGCGCAGATACTCCAGAGAGTGCTCCGGCACGAACTTGGAAAAGCAAAAGAGGAAACAGGAGCCAGATCAAAGAACTACAAGAGAAGGGTTTTTAACTTTTTCTTGAAGATTACAGGATGCTGAATACCGCGCAGGACCAGGGGCAGTACATTCCATGCCAAAGCAGCTTTCCGAGCAAAGGAGCTCCCACCGAGCCTTTGTCGGTTGAACCTAGGGGTCTGCACCAGGAGTTGAGAAGAAGAACGCAACTGTCTCACTGGATTGTAAAAAGCGAATCTCTTCTGTAGGTAAATAGGTCCCAAGACATATAAAGCACTATGGGCAATAGCCCAAAATGTAAATTTTATTCGGAACTCCACTGGGAGTCAGTGTAGAGAGTGCAAATGAGCGTGCACACTACTCCTGCTAGACAGACCCAGCAGGAGTCTGGCAGCCGAATTCTGAACCACCTGCAATTTATTCAAAAGGTAGCCGGGGATGCCAGCATAAAGTGCATTGGCATAATCCAGGCAGGACAGAATCAAAGCGCGGACAACAGTTTCTTTAGCAGATCTTGGGAGGAAAGGAAGAAACTTCCTCAGAGCTTGCAGAGTGCCAAAGCAGGTCCCAGCCGACGTCTTGACCTGGGTAGAAAAAGTCAGGTTCTCATTGAACCAAACCCCAGATTTTTTGCAACGTTTCCCTTAGCGCTATTATGGAGTCTGGGGAAGCGGGAGAGAATGTCGGGCTCTTTTGTAATATTCTTGCGCAGGCAGGAAAGAGCAGGAGGACACGAGAGAACATACATACATGACAGAGTATTACAGGAAAGAAGTACATCTGGCGCATCCAGGAATAGATGCGAGAGGAGAGGGTGAGAAAGGGAATGGTGGAATGGGCAGTTATAGCTGAACAGGAATACGTTTGTCCATGGCAACATTTGTACAAGAAGGGTAGAACAAGAAACGAGGGGACAGCTTCCACTTAGTGTACCCTGGAGACATCTTAGTCCGAGCAGACATCTCAGAACACCTCGTCCCTCTTCCCTGTCACAGTCCTTACAGTCCTCCATCTCAAGAAAGGCAGCTTTCTTCATGTGCCCCTCCTCCCCCTCACAAACCTCTGGCACCCCGTAAAGGGCCTGCAGGAACACAGGACTCCCAAAATTATGCACACCACAGTCCATCACTGGTCCCCAGAGAATCCAGATCACACCGATGTGGGTGAGGTCAATGTGCTGTCTCCTCTGAAACCCTGTTCCATCCCTCAGTTAAGAGCTCTAGCCCGGCATTCTCACAGGATCGCTTTGTCACCATTCCTGCCTCATTTTAGTACTTTTACGAGTATCAACAGCTCCCCTTCACACACAAGCTTGTTGTTTTGTTGCAACCTAGGGGCATGTTATCTAGGAAATGGCGGTGAGAGGCGTTATCCACCTTGGTTTAACACCTCTCATCGCCACTTCGGAAGCGCCAGGCTGCACCATATTACCAAGGATATGGTGCAGCCTGGCACCTCCCCCTGCGATGGCGCTAAGTCTCACTACTTAACGCCTACACAGGCACTCTTGCACCAGAGTGCAAGGGTGTCTGCGAGCAGGGAGGTTTGTTTATGTACAGGAAGGTGTCCCTTCCTGTATATAAACAAACCGAAAATGCCAGTTTGTAACTTACATGTATGCTGCTTCATGCAGCACACATGTAAGTTACAAAATGACATTTAAAAAAAAGTTTTGTTTATGTGCATGAAGGGACACCTTCCTGTACATAAACAAACCTTGGCATCTTGCTTTTTCCATGTGTGCTGCACAGCAAAAACGAGGAGAAATGAAGCATTTCTCCTCATTTTACCACCTTAAGACCAGGACTTTCCTGGTCTTAAGTTCGGCGCTACCACCTATTATCGCCTCTCTTAATAATAGGTGGCAGCGTTGAAGTGAATGGGTGTTGTGGTGGAACGCCCACCACAACACCCACTGCACACCTCTTTCACTCTAATTTTAGCGTGAAAGGGGCCTTATTACCAAGGCAGCGTTAAGCCACTTAACGTGGCCTTCAGCTAGGTTATGTGGTTTAACGCTGCCTTGGTAATAGGGCGCTGACTCTATCGCTACCACAATGTCACAAATAGTGATGTTACGGTGGTGATAGGGGCTTGGTAATATGCCCCCTAGTTTGAATGCTTTGTTGTTACCTTTTATGTTTTCATTGTGTTGCTATCTTGTTTTGTGTATGTTATTGTGCCATGGTTTGTTGTTTGCCTTATAGATGTCAACAGGTGCTACATTTCCAGCCAAAACAGGACAAGCCTTTAAAATTATTGTGGCAAGTGATTATGCCGGATTCTTATCTCATCTTATCTTATCTTACCACTCTTAAAAATCCTCGGGCGACTGGATCTTTTTATCTGCTAAGAAGTGTAAAGCTGAGAAAACCAATACAATTTCTATCAACAATTTAACCCAACCCAACTTAGACTCGGAAAGGACAACTGAATCCGACTTACAATTTAGGGTTTTATTACAAAGCCAAAAATAACTGAACGTACAAGCACCTCATGACGAGGTTGAAGAAATACATGGGCACTAATACAAAATTCATCCTACGTACGAGTCTGATCCGATGCAGCATAAAAAGAATAAGCAACTCTAAAAAGATTAAACAAGCAATAACTGCTCCAATATCTAAAGCAGTCTTCATCAGCTGTGACGAAAAGGAAAAAAATTCAGTTAACTCTGTCCCTACACTAACACTAAGATGACATCCCTACTTAGCATTTTCCCAGGCAAGATCAAGAAAAGGTATCAGCTCGTGAAGACTTCCTAAGAAGTACACTCACATTGGATGCGTCAGTAGCAGAGGCTAAGTCTACCTTCTAAGAATCGATCCCTTCTCCTACCCTCCTAACGGCTCTGTACTCGCATCTGCCTCTGCTCGCTCGGGCACTGTCCCTAATACAAAATGATCACTCAATAGAGCACGCCCCTAAAACACCTCCTCTGACCGGGAACATGGCGTAGTTAACTTTCCACTGAAACTTGTACTCAATCCAACAACGGTTGATATGTCCTTGGGTCTCAGGCTTCTTCAGTGAGCTCCTAATTATCAGCATTCCACCATACACTGTTTCAGGTCTCCTCCATACCTAACTCCTAAAACAAAGAGCATCAGTCTAACTAACGAAGACGATGTCCTTGCACCAGGAACAGAATGCATGTGAATGAGACAACCTTGCACGCACATGAATGTTGCTGACTGCCTTCAACTGAGAGCTCTTCCAGGGAAATACACTTCGGCCTACACAATTCAGCTAACATAAGAAATTACCAATAGGCCTTTCATAGCACAACATGGACATTCATTTAGGCCTTTACACATCGAGAATTACATGCATTAATAAATTGCATTTATAAGCATTACATTTCTTCACTTTAAGGCACAATTGGTCATCTCGACACATGCAGACTTTATGATGCACGTTTAAATCAAATGCATTATATTATACATTAATTAATTCGTTAGGCATTTTGCAATAGGCAGTTACATTTAAATGTCATTTTACTCTTTCGACTAACACAAACTAAATTTCTAACATTACACTCACATTGTTCATTATTACGTTTACATTTCTAATGGTCATCTGTTAATACAACACAAGCGTACATGCGGGTGCGGGCTATGCATGATTATACTGCACCTCTACAATTTCCAGAATCTCATGGTGCTCTATCGCAAGCAACCATTTACCTCTGTCTGTACAACAGCATGGCTCCGCCTCTTCAGTTGAGATGACACCACTCGGCCCAAAACTGTGGCAGTCTTCAATTAGCACTTGCAGTGCTCACTTTGTGTGACACAGCCCAAGAACTATTTCGAGGGAAATAGAGCAAATTGAAGGGAAGGCTGGCTTCCCCTGACCTAACGAAGTGACCGATTTCAGACTTAAAACCTTAGTGAAGGCAATAACACACTATCAGCAAAACAATGAAGTGTAGGAGATGCCAAGAAATACAGGTCTTCACTGAGACACAAGTGAAGTGCAAAGCTCTCTGTAAACTGACTTCACACAGAACTCACACTGCATAAATGTGAGACTGCAGTTTTTGCATTTCTGATTATCCCTGGGGGGAGGTCCCGGTGGTTGACATGGGCTGATCTAATTAAAACACTTGAAATATTTAGAATGACCTGATGCTAATGATTTTTCAAATTATCCAAGCACAAGATAGAATGAAACGTCACCAGCATAACACTCCCTTTGTGACCACTTTAGCACTCCAGGATGGCGTCACTCTCAGCCCATCTATACACCTCCTGCATAAGGAACTCACACATCCTAAAATACATGAGTGGTACTGGCCAGCACCTCCTGCAAGAGGCACTCACACATCCTAAAAGTCCCTAGTGGTACTGGCCAGCACCTCTTGCAAGAGGCACTCACACATCCTAAAAGACAAGAGCGGCAATGGCCTGCACCTCCTGCAAGAGGAACTCACACATCCTAAAAGACCCTAGTGGTACTGGCCAGCACCTCCTGCAAGAGGCACTCACACATCCTAAAAGAAAAGAGCGGCAATGGCCTGCACCTCCTGCAAGAGGCACTCACACATCCTAAAATACCCTAGTGGTACTGGCCAGCACCTCCTGCAAGAGGCACTCACACATCCTAAAAGACAAGAGTGGCAATGGCCTGCACCTCCTGCAAGAGGAACTCACACATCCTAAAAGACCAGAGTGGTACTGGCCAGCACCTCCTGCAAGAGGCACTCACACATCCTAAAAGACAAGAGTGGCAATGGCCTGCACCTCCTGCCAGAGGCACTCACACATCCTAAAATACCCTAGTGGTACTGGCCAGCACCTCCTGCAAGAGGCACTAACACATCCTAAAAGACAAGAGTGGCAATGGCCTGCACCTCCTTCAAGAGGAACTCACACATCCTAAAAGACCCTAGTAGTACTGGCCAGCACCTCCTGCAAGAGGCACTCACACATCCTAAAAGACAAGAGTGGCAATGGCCTGCACCTCCTGCAAGAGGAACTCTATCCTAAAAGACCTGAGTGGTACTGGCCAGCACCTCCTGCAAGAGTCACTCACACATCCTAAAAGACAAGAGTGGCAATGGCCTGCACCTCCTGCAAGAGGCACTCACACATCCTAAAAGACCCTAGTGGTACTGGCCAGCACCTCCTGCAAGGGGCACTCACACATCCTAAAAGACCCTAGTGGTACTGGCCAGCACCTCCTGCAAGGGGCACTCACACATCCTAAAAGACAAGAGCGGCAATGGCCTGCACCTCCTGCAAGAGGAACTCACACATCCTAAAAGACCCTAGTGGTACTGGCCAGCACCTCCTGCAAGATGCACTCACACATCCTAAAAGACAGGAGCGGCAATGGCCTGCACCTCCTGCAAGAGGCACTCACACATCCTAAAAGACCCCAGTGGTACTGGCCAGCACCTCCTGCAAGAGGCACTCACACATCCTAAAAGACCCTAGTGGTACTGGCCAGCACCTCCTGCAAGAGGCACTCACACATCCTAAAAGACCCTAGTGGTACTGGCCAGCACCTCCTGCAAGGGGCACTCACACATCCTAAAAGACAAGAGCGGCAATGGCCTGCACCTCCTGCAAGAGGAACTCACACATCCTGAAAGACCCTAGTGGTACTGGCCAGCACCTCCTGCAAGATGCACTCACACATCCTAAAAGACAAGAGCGGCAATGGCCTGCACCTCCTGCAAGAGGCACTCACACATCCTAAAAGACCCCAGTGGTACTGGCCAGCACCTCCTGCAAGAGGCACTCACACATCCTAAAAGACAAGAGTGGCAATGGCCTGCACCACCTGCAAGAGGAACTCACACATCTTAAAAGACCAGAGTGGTACTGGCCAGCACCTCCTGCAAGAGGCACTCACACATCCTAAAAGACAAGAGCGGCAATGGCCTGCCCCTCCTGCAAGAGGAACTCACACATCCTAAAAGACCCTAGTGGTACTGGCCAGCACCTCCTGCAAGAGGCACTCACACATCCTAAAAGACAAGCGTGGCAATGGCCTGCACCTCCTGCAAGAGGCACTCACACATCCTAAAAGACCCTAGTGGTACTGGCCAGCACCTCCTGCAAGAGGCACTCACACGTTCTAAAAGACCACAGTGTGGTACTGGCCAGCACTTTTCCACTGCAGGGAGAGGCTTGGACAACAGGCCCGTTCTAGCGGGTGGGCCAGGCCCACCCAAACATGAGCCTTGGGCCTCACAGTGAATCTGCCAACAATGCACATTGATAATATTAAATGCACTGATAACTCTGTTGATTTATGATCCTGCTGGAGAGCAATCATTTTGTCTGTTGGTAGTTTTTAAATGCAGATAAACTGAATTTTATGTGGATAGCTCAGTGGGTTACTGCCTTTGTCACAGAGACTCTGCATGCTCCCCCTTCTTCCTACCTCCTGAACAATCAGCACGAAGAGGCCGTTTATGGGGTTCAAAGTGGGGAGATTTGCATATCAAAAGAAAGTCGAGGCTTGTGTGAAACCATACAACACAGTGGGCTTAATAGGATACAAAGCGAGGCAGTATAGCCCATCGTGTCAATGCGCCTGTTGCTGCTGTGTGTACCATTCAACTTAGATGGACATTCTTACTGGACCAGCTTTGCCTTTCATCCCTCTGAGTTTGAAATGGGCACTCTGAATTCGGGGTGATATGTACCCAAAGATGACCTAGCCCTGTCTGGTCGTCCCCTGAGAATGAGTTACAATGTGAAACAATAACGTGGCGCTCGCCTAAATCCCTCTAAACACCACTCCCCATTCAAACCAACATCCTTCAAAAGGGGCATTTTAATTTAAAATAAACGCAAAATTGACTGCACCACTGTCCCCTACAGGTGCAAACAAACTTACAAAAATATACATAAAAACCAATAACTTTTGATATTTTACAAAGTCATTCAATTGATAACACATATTAAAATCGATATGTGTTTTATGCACAGGTACTTTAAGTCCAAAAGTCTATCTACTCTGTGCTTTCCATTGGCATGCTGCACCTATCACTTTACATCCAACAAGCCCTTCACAACCAATGGCAGGTCGGAACACTGATGTGGACATGCGGGGAAGACATAAATTAGGGGTACTCATGTTCATTCACTGCATGGCCTCTGTGCTGCAAGCCTGCGCAGCAGCCGTGTCTTTTTAAGTGCCTGCTGGGAATGGGTGGCGGACAGGGTCTCTCTGAAGGACAGCCAGAGGGATCACACTGCAGAAATGCTTATTTTCTTTTATATGGTGCACATGTAGTCTAAGTTGACGTCAGAGCCCTTTAATAAAAGGCACAATATATCATGTACATTCAGAGCCGAAACAACTAAATCACGATGCCTCATCAGAAGTAGTAAGTGCTATATAAATAAATTGCCATTCACACGTGTCCTCATTACAGAAGTGCTCTCTTGATGAAAGAAGGTTGTGAGTGAAGAATTTGGAGACCAGCAAGACGAGGGAGCGTCATGGCCAGAAGAGGCGCAAGATTTAAAACAAGCATTTGCAATGCAATAGGTCTTGCATTTGCTAGAGTTTGAGATATTGGCATTGTAAATGATAATGCCTTTTATGTATGTGTTGGTTTTTATAACATAAATAAAAGGCATTGTCATTTACAATGCCAATAGCTTAAACTCTTGCAAATGCGAGACCTATTTCATTGCAAATGCGTGCTTATTTAATTAACAGTCGGGCCATTGGGGCAACTGTGGAACATACTTTAAAGTGTGTGCTAATTATATTTACTGCTATATTCAATGTTTCAAGTTTGGAGGTGATTTTACTCATGTTTTGTACCGGGAATAATTCAAGTGGAACCGGACAGTGGCTGGTATTGGGCTGGGGACCAAGGTCAGCTGTGAGATAAGGTGCACTGGAAAGGGGTGGTAGAAAAGTGGCTAATCCAGACTGTAAGGGAGTGCGCTGCAGAGTCAGTGCTCAGGTGGAGGTAGTAATGAAGAGGGTTTCTCCTTGAAGGCTCGCACAGAGGGAGCCCGAGTAGTGTCACTTGCCTGCTACTCCCACCTCAGAAACCTCCTCTTCCCATCAAAGGGACATTACATGGAAGAAAAGCACTTTTTGAGAGTGATAACATTTAGAAAGAGATTTGGAAAACAGCGTGTTTTACTGGACCTTGTAAGACTAAGAAGAGATAAAGGACGGCCCACAAGCAGGCCTGGCTGGACATATAAGCGACAGTAGCCCACCCGAATGCACCCTTGGCCCACCCAAATAAAAAGTCCTGGAGCCGGGCCTGTCGGACAATGAGGTGAGACTCTCGGCTCCAGCCAGAAGCCACAGGAAAGCGTGGCTCGCTTTTGGCTCGAGAGTCCAATAGCACTTAGGGCAGAACCAGGCATCGGGCTCGAGCCTTCGGTGCTCAACCACCTCTACTGCCCACAGGTGCAGCAGGTGAAGATACAGCAAAACCTTCCTTTACGTAGGAAGCAGGCACAGTCACGTGTCTCCTCCTTCACACATAGAGCAGGCACGGAATCAGCAGAGTGCCTGCTGCCCCCAGTTACACAGCCATTCTATGAAAATGGGTGTAGAGGAAGGATGGCCAGAGTGAAAGTCCTGGTCGCATAAGCTGCATGTATGGCTTTGGCAGTGGCACTACCAGGTTTAGTCATTGTTTGGGACAGCGCTTACGCAAGGTGGGGTAATGCTTTAGGACGCCATCTAATAATAATACCAAACTACTGGTAAAAGGCACAGAAATGTCCATTTTAAATGTCTAAGGAGTGTTACAGCTGGCAAAACTAAGGCTTAGATCAACCAAAGGTTTGTGCAAACGATTGGGCGATGCAAAGCAGCACAAGCAGCAGTGCCAATCACCTTTCTGGTGCATAAGCTTTTAGAGCCGAAAGCGGACCCTTGCACAGCACCAAACCCACTTTGCACCAACCCCCTTTTAATTCATAAAGAGAGTGTCTGCAGACATCCCTGGATTTTAAGGCAAAGCCAGATCACCTAAAGTAGCATGGCCTGGATTTATGCCAAATCCCTACACCAAGTGAAGTGAGGCACAAGCAAGGGGGCCAAGCAGCATATCACATGATATACATGTAACATATGGGCTTCATGCAAAACAGTGTATGGTTATTTTTATATCAACATTTCAGCTGAAAGTTATACCTGAGATACAAATCCCATACTAGATACCACTGACTGGCTTTTACATCATGGTGCGAGGCTAAGCGTAGTGCAAAGCGGCCATTTTTAACGCAGTGGCTGAAAATGACAGCGGTGAGCCACTCTTCGTACATCTGGTGCTGAACACTTTTCTATGATTGACAGAATGCAGAGCTGGGGGTCTTTACACAGCACTCCCTTGTGCAAAAGTTCGTAGACCTGTGCCAATATTTTGTCTAAATATTGAAAACTATATAGGCGTACAATAATTTAGACCACACAAATTAACTGGAGAAATATGGCCAAAACAACAATATGACTATGACAATTTTTCCCCCCAAGTTCAGCAACATAAAACAACAGTTCACTGGCAGACAGCTCTGTACAATTGGTAAAATATCGGGCCTTACACACATCCAAGTGAAATCCAGAGTGTTCCGGTAAATGTCATGTCGTTGTTGCACTGGGGGGAGAGATACCTCAAGATTCCGAGTAATTTAAAACAACAATATTGGGATCAAACATATAGAAAACAGAAATATTGTTTTCCAAACAACACAAAGGAAATTAGGCAAAACGTTGACATTATAAATATCAACACCAAAAATATTGTTGATGCATGATTAAAACTATGCCTCTAAAATGTAAACATATAATTAGCAAAATAAAACAGGCAACCTTTAAAAATATATATCAGTAAAAAATTTACACAGGAGCAAAAATAAATTCGAAATTAATTGGTAAACCAATCTGATTCAGACCTACAGCCATTAACAGTTACAAAACTTCAATTAACAATTAAGAGGTATAGTTAGAACACATCATAAATAATCATGGCTCTCTGAGGAGTGAACATTTCCGGCATGACCCCAGTAGAAGACTGCAAACATTAAAGGATAGCTTCTCAATTTTCTAATGTCCTCAGCCCTGTTTGTACTGCAGAAGTTGGGGAAGTAGGAAAAGGGGAAACAGGGTTAGGATAGGCAGAGAAAATAATGTTGGTCCAACAACTCGAGTACGTAAACCAGGAGTAAACCACTTCCTCTAGAGTAAAACATTATTTTTACCCCACAATAAACACTTAAAAGTATTCAAGGTAGCTGCAAAGCGGATACACTTGCCACCATTAGTACTGAGGGCAACTTGGATCTGGTGGAAACGGGAGACTGACTCCTATTGGTAAGGCCGCAAATATAACTGGAGGGTTAAATAGCAAGCAGTTACACAAGAACCCTAGGGGTGCATCCAAAAACACAAAAAAGAACACAGCAACTACAGACGTTGGCAGGCATAGACTAGAAGGCAGTACTGGTTTACATTCTATCAGGACCTCTTTTAACCTGAAAGCATATGATCAGAAACCGGAACTCAATGACAGCCATCTTAGATTGGGAAATCAGCTGTTAAGAAAATGAAGGTCATAAAAGTGAGATGGCCATTTTGAATCAGGCAGCACTCTAACCATGCGCAAGGCAGAGAACCAGATGGGCCAACCATATCCTTTGCAATTCAGGTGATCAATACTGTCATCCCCTAAAAACTTGAAAGAAGGACCCCCAACACTGTTTTAATGATGATGGAGAAGCACGCTGAAACTTACTGCAAACTTTGGAGTTACATGGGAACCCTGGGGTACGTTCTGAGTGTGCCCTCCAAACTAGAAGGTCCCCCTTTGTTTGAAAGGAACTTCAGATGGAAGGCACAAATCATCGGTGGAGCATGCTCAAGAGAAGCCAGTTCTCAGAAAGGATTAGAGGGACTTTAACCCTTCCAGTCAATGAGGTACTGGTGGTAACCCCATTATATACAGGAGTCAGGAACTGCATGAAAATCATATTCAGGTGTATCATCAACCAATAGAGGAGGGGGTGATAGAATGAAAAGGCACTGGAGGGGACAGATGCAGAAAAGAAGCATGGAATATAAGTTATATATGCCAATATGATGGTAATGTTAACCACACAGTGTCAAGACTGCCAGGTTGTCAGAGGCACACATATAGGAAAACGCCACTAACCTCTTTTCCGTGACCTCAGCGGGGACGATGGTAGTCGTTAAAATCCCCATTTCCCTCGAGCATAACCCCCAACAGAGGAATGAGAACCCTGCTGCGTGAGATCGTGCCCGGGGGAAAAAGGGGAATAGGATAAAATAAGAAAGGCTGCTGCAAGTAATACGGTCCCTTCGGGGTCTTGTCTGGGAGGTAGGGCGTTCGTGGAAGGATGCGACCTGCAGAATGGGGAAGAGAGAGACACCGGATGTGATGGTGATCTCTCTACTGGCGGAAAGAATGTTCGTTCAGCCCTACAGATACCCACCCGTAAAGTTGCAGCTAGCAGGAGTGTCTAGGTCTGCCAGGGAATGGATGAACTGGCTCTTATACCCCAGGAAAGTCTCGCTCCAGCCCATGAACATACACCCCAGCGTAGCGAGGTTACTCCAGCTCAGTTCCTAGAATAGTACTCTTAATTCTGAGCTCGGTGAAGTCCGAGCACTCTTGGTCATCACTCAACACAGAGAAAATGTCAACAAGACTCAACAGTGACTGACTCAAGCAACGAAGAAAGACTGCGTGTTAACTTCACATAAACAAAAAGGAATAAAGAGATTGCCCTCCTCACTGTGATTCGTGGCAGGATAGCGGGCTATAAGGTTCCCAACGTCTCGAGAAAAGGGGTGAGTGTTCCGTCACACTCGCAACCCCTGGTGACAATGGAGTAAAATATATACTGATGCACCTGTAGCCCAAACACAGTCAATGGGCAACAGTGCACTCGATATGCTTACTGTTCCGTAAGCGTTAGAGAATTAATGAATGTATTCTGGCCGTAGCGAGAAAAGCACCCTTGTGTCCTTCTCACCACTACGGGAGTTCCCAAATCAGCAAGCAGAACGCGGTCAAGGAAGGAAGCACACGGGCTTCCCTTCCCGGATTACCTGAACCGCTGCGAAGATAAATCTCGGAGGCTCGTCTCACTTTCTTCACTTCAGCGGTGCGGGAAACGGGTCTCGGCCCGACACAGGAGGAAATGCGGAAATGCTTCTCGCTGGAGTCCGGCGGGGAGCACCTTCCGCCCTGAAGATCCGTCGAGTACGATTGACAAGAACCTTCCGCCTCCGGCGGAAGTGCTTATGTAGGGCAGACCTTGAGTTGCGCCCCATTGCCTATAGGGAAATGTAGTTTCGGAGGCGTTTTCGCTGTAAGAGCCTGGAAATAGGCTCCTGAGCTCCGCGCTGACGGGGCTGTTTGGAAGCCATCCCTTGGGCGATCGCTACAGTACCCCCTCTCATGGACCGACAACTCGGCGGTCGTCCTGGTTTACCTGGGTGTTCCTCGTGGAATTGATCCACCAACTCCGGGTAACGAAGATTCTCCTTGGGTTCCCAAGTCCTGTCTTCCATCCCGAACCCCTTCCAGTCCACTAGATATTGAACCCGCCCTCGTACTAGACGGGAATCAAGGATCCCTTGCACCTCATACTCGTCCTGACCATCTATATCTATGGGCTGAGGTTTTGCTGGCAAGCGTGTACTGGTGAGGCAAGGCTGGAGCAGGGACGCATGAAAGACGTGGTGGAGCTTCCAGGAACAGGGCAACGACAATCGCATAGCCACTGGGTTGATGATTTCCTCAATGGTATAGGGGCCTACATATCTTGGCTTTAATTTATTTACCGCTCTTAAATGTAGATTCTTTGTGGAGAGCCATACCTTGTCCCCCACCTGGTACTCAGGTTCTTTATGTCTCTTTCTATCTGCATAGGTCTTTTGAGCTGATTGGGCAGTTGCTAGGCTCTGTTTGGCTTCTATCAATACAGCCCTAAGATGTGCATGGTGTTCGTGTATGCTGGGTAAGGGGGATTGGATTGGCCATTCAAACTGGAGCATGTTGGGTTGATAACCATAGGTGCAATAGAAAGGAGAGCACCCGAGTGTGGCGTGGGTAGCGTTATTATAGGCAAATTCTGCCATCCATAACAAGGTGGGCCAGTGCAAGGTGTTTTGCAAGGTAAAACAGCGGAGATATTGTTCTAGGGTTTGATTTAGGCGTTCAGTTTTGCCATCACTTTGAGGATGATTACTGGAGGAGAGTCTTGGTCCGATATTAAGTGTTTTGCAGAGGGCTTTCCAGAAGCGAGAGGTGAATTGTGTACCTCGATCAGTTATCAGGACATTAGGGATTCCATGGGCACGGACTACATGTTGGAGGAAAGTCAAAGCGAGCTCTGAGGACGTGGGTAATCTTGCCAGTGATATAAAATGGCCCATTTTCGTTAAATGGTCAATCAACACCAATATTACGGTTTTTCCTTCGCAGGGGGGCATTTCCACGATAAGGTCCATGGATATGGTGCGCCACGGCCGTGGGGGAGTAGGCAAAGGACGAAGGAGGCCCACTGGTTTTGCGTGAATGACTTTTCCCTGTACACATAAAGCACAATTCTTGGTATAGTCCTGGACATCCTTCCGCAGTCCTGGCCACCAAAAGGAGCGCTCTACACAGGCGATAGTTTTGTATGTCCCTAAATGTCCTCCCAAGACGGAATCGTGGGCCAACGTTAAGACCTGTAGCTGCTGGGTTGTGTGTGGTATATACAGCGCATGGTAATGATAGGCTAACTCATCTACTTCTGACCGGTGCTCTAGGTCTTCTTGAATCCAAGCTTGCACATCCAGGTTCGCTAAGGATACTCTCACATCTTCTAGAAAGTCTTGAGAGGTGAGTAGTGCTATGGTATGTCTGGGTGGTTGGGTCTCGGTGAGTATAAGCGGTGGAGACTGCAGGGGTCGGGAGGTGGTGTTTTCTGATTCGCCCATACAAAAAAGGGCATCCGCTTTCCCGTTTTGGGGCCCTGGTCGGTATTTGATGACAATATCGTAGTCCGAAAAGAACAAGGTCCACCGTAACTGACGGGGTGTCAGAGCCTTTGCAGTCTTCAGAAACAGTAGGTTTCTATGATTGGTGTAGATTTCAACTGTGTGCAATGCTCCCATGAGATAGTGTCGCCATTCTTCGCAAACCCTCTTTATGGCCAGTAATTCTTTGTCCGAGATGGTATAGTTGACCTCGCTGGGTGTGAGTTTTTTGGAATAGAACGCGACAGGGTGTAATTGTCCGTTTTCCAGGTGTCGTTGTGACAGCACGCCTCCTAAAGCACGTTGCGAGGCGTCCGTTTCGAGAATGAATGGGAGCTGCGGATCCGGATGGCGCAGGATAGGGGCGTGCGTGAATTTATCCTTCTACACCTGGAAGGAGCAGGCTGCCTCTTCTCCCCACATGAACGGGACGTTCTTCCGTAGCAGGTTGGAGATAGGGCGTATCACTTTTGAAAAGTCCTGAATTAAACGCTGGTAAAAATTGGCAAAGCCGAGAAAGCTTTGTACTGCCTTGACATTCTGCGGGGTTTGCCACTGGGTGATTGCTTCCACCTTACCCCTCTCCATTTGAAATCCCTGGGCGTTGATGATATAACCCAAAAATGCAACCTCCTGGACGTGAAAAAGGCATTTTTTGAGTTTGGCGTATAAAGAATGATGTTGAAGCCGCTCTAAGATTTCTTTTTACATGAGCTACGTGTTCCTGGAGAGTAGCGGAATAGATTAAAATATCATCTATGTATACCACACAGAAGGTATCCAGGCAACCACATAGTACCTCGTCCATGAAGAACTGAAAGGCTGCAGGGGCGTTGCAGAGTCCGAAAGGCATCACTCGGTATTCGAACAGACCGAACTTGGTTCTGAATGCGGTCTTCCACTCGTCGCCTTTTCGGACTCGCACTAGATGATATGCTCCTCGGAGATCTCGCTTGGTGAAATACTTAGCCCCTTTTACTTGGTCCAAAAGTACCGGGATGAGGGGAAGAGGGTAGCGATTTTTGATGGGTATCCGATTGGGTGCACGGTAATCGATACATGTCCTCAATTCTTCACAATCCTTCTTCGGTATGAAGAAAAGCGGAGAGGACGCGGGGGACGATGAATGTCTGATGAATCCGGATGCTAGATTGTCTTCAAGGTATGTCTTCAGATATTGTGTTTCAGGTTCTGTTAAGGCATATATTCGGCTGCACGGGATGTTTGCTCCAGCTATAAGTTCAATCCGACAATCATACTCCCGATGGGGAGGTAATCTAGTTGCCTTTTGCTTATCGAAGACATTGTGGTACTCATGGTAGTTCTCAGGCAGGGTTGTGGAACAACAATAACGCTCGTGGGTACAGACTGCCGCCAAGTACGTGGCCGGTGTTTCCTTGCATTCCCTACGCCCTTCTTCTTGGTTTTTACAATGTTCTTGGCAGAAGACCGAAGCCATGGTAACCGTGCGGTCTGTCCAACTAATTACGGGGTCATGTAATGTCAACCATGGCATTCCTAGGATGAGCCGGAACTGGGGAGCATCAATAAGGTCGAACTGGATATATTTGTGATGATCAGGGCCCACGGCCATCTGAAGGGCCTGAGTCCGGTACTTCACTGGCCCAGAAGAGAGGGCCGTTCCATCTACTGCCTTTACGAGTTCAATGATGGCTTTCTTTTCGCTTTGTATCACAAGTCGTAGGGCATACTCTTGGTCAATGTACTTTCCCGTTGCTCCGGAGTCCAGCAGGGCGTCCACTTCTAACACGTCCCGGGAAGTGAGCCATAGGGACACCCCAATATTCAGATGAGCAACGGCAGGTTGCAGGATATTCGCTAGCACTGATGAGATCGTAACACGTGGAACACCCAAATCAGAGACCTCATCCTGACTTGGGCATGTTAGTTTTCCGCCGAATCGTCTCGTGGTGGCTTGTACCCGAGAATTGGAAGGCCTGCCGCTTACTGGAGCCCGAGCACGGCACTCTCTAATGAAGTGCCCTACTTTGCCGCAGTATAGGCATAGTTTCATTCTTTGGCATTTATCCCTCTCTTCCGGGGTAAGCGGGCCTCGGATTCCACCCAATTGCATCGGCTCCGGCCCCTCCACAGGTTTTTGCTGTTCTTCCACTGGAGTTTTAGGTCGGGAGTAAGAAAACCGGGGTTCACCTCTGCTCTTGTCCCCTTTTCTCTCCAGGAGGCGATGATCCAACTGCACGGTTAAGTCTATTAATTCTTCGCAGGTTTGAGGCAGCTGCACGACTTGGGCGAGAACGTCTTTGAGTTCCCCCCTTAGCCCTTGATAGAACAGAGTGATTCTTTTCTCTGGGGGCCACTCCGTTTCCACTACCAACCGATTGAAGGTTGTAATATAAGTCAGTAGGTCTTGGGACCCCTGCCGCAAAGTGAGTATTTCCCGATCCAACGTCAGCATGTGGGATTTCCTATCGAACAGTTTCCTCAGGGCGAGGCAAAAATCTGGAAAATGGTGCAGGACTGGGTCGTTTCTTTCCATAAATAGGATGGTCCAGCTGGCAGCATTACCCCCCATGTAGGACATCATAAAAGACGTTTTTGCTGCTTCTCCCTGGAACACGGCTGGTTTGCATAAAAAATGAAGTCGGCATTGATTCAAAAAGGTTTAAAAATTTTTAGGATCCCCATAAAAGCGTTCGGGGGGGGGGGGCTAGGGGAATACCGGTGTTCTGTAACACGTGAACCGTGGCAACAGTGTCGGTAGTCGCAGGTGGATACGGGGTGGCAGTGAAAAACCCACCTCAGGTATTAACGGGATTTACATGAGGTGTAGCCGACACAGGAGGGGGTAGGGTAGCTGGCTTAATGTACGAACTCTCTCCCTGACCCCTGCGAGAAAGACCCGCCACATCCCTACGCAATGAGCTCACCTCTCTCTGTATGGTCTGATTTTCTAACCGAGATGTCTGAACCTCCTGTTGCAGGGCCGTAAGGGTTTCCAACAGCGAGGTCATCACTACGTTGGTATCCATCGTCCGGGCTGGGCGTAATCGTGGGCTTGTCAATCTGTCAAGACTGCCAGGTTGTCAGAGGCACACATATAGGAAAACGCCACTAACCTCTTTTCCTTGACCTCAGCCGGGACGATGGGAGTCATTAAAATCCCCAGTTCCCTCGAGCATAACCCCCAACAGAGGAATGAGAACCCTGCTGCGTGAGATTGTGCCCGGGGGAAAAAGGGGAATAGGATAAAATAAGAAAGGCTGCTGCAAGTAATACAGTCCCTTCGGGGTCTTGTCTGGGAGGTAGGGCGTTCGTGGAAGGATGCGACCTGCAGAATGGGGAAGAGAGAGACAGCGGATGTGATGGTGATCTCTCTACTGGCGGAAAGAATGTGCGTTCAGCCCTACAGATACCCACCCGTAAAGTTGCAGCTAGCAGGAGTGTCTAGGTCTGCCAGGGAATGGATGAACTGGCTCTAATACCCCAGGAAAGTCTCGCTCCAGCCCATGAACATACACCCCAGCGTAGCGAGGTTACTCCAGCTCAGTTCCTAGAATAGTACTCTTAATTCTGAACTCGGTGAAGTCCGAGCACTCTTGGTCGTCACTGAACACAGAGAAAATGTCAACAAGACTCAACAGTGACTGACTCAAGCAACGAAGAAAGACTGCGTGTTAACTTTACACAAACAAAAAGGAATAAAGAGATTGCCCTCCTCATTGTGCTTCGTGGCAGGATAGCGGGCTATAAGGTTCCCAACGTCTCGAGAAAAGGGGTGAGTGTTCCGTCACACTCGCAACCCTTGGTGACAATGGAGTAAAATATATACTGATGCACCTGTAGCCCAAACACAGTCAATGGGCAACAGTGCACTCGATATGCTTACTCTTCCGTAAGCGTTAGAGAATTAATTAATGTATTCTGGCCGTAGCGAGAAAAGCACCCTTGTGCCCTTCTCACCGCTACGGGAGTTCCCAAATCAGCAAGCAGAACGTGGTCAAGGAAGGAAGCACACGGGCTTCCCTTCCCGGATTACCTGAACCACTGCGAAGATAAATCTCGGAGGCTCGTCTCACTTCCTTCACTTCAGCGGTGCGGGAAACGGGTCTCGGCCCGACACAGGAGGAAATGCGGAAATGCTTCTCGCTGGAGTCCGGCGGGGAGCACCTTCCGCCCTGAAGATCCGTTGAGTACGATTGACTAGCACCTTCCGCCTCCGGTGGAAGTGCTTATGTAGGGCAGACCTTGAGTTGCGCCCCATTGCCTGTAGGAAAATGTAGTTTCGGAGGCGTTTTCGCTGTAAGAGCCTGGAAATGGGCTCCTGAGCTCCGCGCTGACGGGGCTGTTTCGAAGCCATCCCTTGGGCGATCGCTACACACAGACTTAGAATTAATGAAGCAGACACAAGAAAAGAACCCACAAAGCATGGGTGGAATTTTGCATGAATCCCAGGAATGCACAGATAATGTGTGGACCGCCATAGAGAATCTCCAACTAAGTAGAAAGGAGCAGGAATGTAAGTCTTTTGCATGTAGCTTTGGCATGCATGGTATGTGAAACCATATACTTTTTAGAGACTAAAGATAGGAAATGAGAAAAGAAACATGGTATAGAAGAAGGAGGAATATCTACACGAAGCTTGCATAGATGAAAACCATAGAGCAGTAAAAGGTAGAACAGTGCAATGAGCTGTGTAGGGAATTGTACATTAATTCTGTGATAAGGAGCCAGCAACCCCAATCCTGAGGATGTTGGGCTAAGATAAATTCCAGTGGATGACAAACCCTCTTGGTTTGATTATCTGCTTGAGGATTATAACTGGTGGACTTGTTAACCATAATGCCAAGGCTGGCAAGAAGAGACCAAAATGGAGAAGTAAATTAGAAACCTCCATCTGTGACAATAACAGAAGCCAGACCCTGCAGTCTATCAACGTCTTTTAAGAAGACACTAGGCAACTGAGGAGGACTGGGCATTCGAGGCAAAGAAATTAAGTGACTCAACCTAGAGGGCTTCACAACCATCACAATGACAGAGTTCCCATTTGATTTAAGGTAAGTCCACTATGGAGTTCATTGAAATAGACATTCAGGGGTCAGAGGGAGCAGGGACTGGCAGAAGAAGACCAGTAGGCTTGGTGTGAATGGGCTTGTTCTGTAAACAAACTGTATAGGAGAGGACATATTGAATAACATCCATGCGCCACTAAGGACACCAATCACAACGGGTAACAAGATCATTGGTCGTCTGATTACAGGATGACCTGCACTGGCGACCTCATGACACTAATGGAAGAGTCAGTTTTGAGAAGATTTGGTAGGCAGGTAAAGACAATTTTCATGGAACAGTAAACCTTGCATTTGCTGTCTTTTGTCTGGGTGCTCGTGTGTCCATATATCAGTATCACTATTCATCCTTTGTTCTGTTTTGATTAACGCTAGATTAGCTTCTGTTTGCAAAGCAGACTTGGATGTAGCAGGAAGAATGAGAAGAGCTGGAGCTTCTGTTTTTGGAGTTTCTTCAGTATGAGATGTCCCTTTCCAGGGCAGTAACAAATAGAACAAGCATTTGCAATGCAATAGGTCTCGCATTTGTAAGAGTTAGAGCTATTGGCATTGTAAATGATAATGTCTTTTACCTATGTGTTTTGGTTTGGAGTGTAGTGAATGTAAGTGGTGTGGAGTGGAATTATGTGAGTTGTATTGGAATTGTTAGTTGTGGTATGATGTGTACATCTGTGGTGTGTATTGGAGGTATGTGGTGTGTATTGGAATTGTGCTGTGTATTTGAAATATGTGGTTTGGTGTGTAATTATGTGGTGTGTATTGGAAGTGTGTGGATTTGAATTGTATGGTGTGGAACTGTGTGGAATTGAGTGAAAATATGCTTATTGAAATTATGTGTTATGGTGTGGACTGCATTTATGTGGATTGCTTGTATGTGGCATAGAGTGCATTTATGTGGGGTGTATTTATGTTGTATTGAGTAGAGTGGAATTATGTGTAGCGTGAAAATGTGGCGCTGAGTGCTATTATGTGGAGTGTTATGTTGTGTTATGCAGAATTGTGTGGCATTGAATTGTGTAATGTGTGGAATTATGTGGCATGATTTGTAGTGGTATTATGTGGCATGTTGTGAAGATGAATTTTTTTGTGGAGTGTAATTATGTGTTTTGGAATTAAGTGGATGTGTGCAGGGTAAATATATCAGATACGCACTTAAAAAAAGCCCACTGAATCTGCACAAAAGAGCCCTAACCCTACATTTCCTAAGTGAAGGATGCAGTAGTTTCAGGAGCACTAGTTAGCTCCCGCTTTGATTACGTCCAGCGTCATTTGCAATCTTGCCATATAACAGGTCCAAAAACTGCAGAGGGCTCAAAATGCAGACAGCCGTCGCACTCATCTTTTGACCAAAACAAACAAATATGTGACATCCCAACTAAAGCATATATTTGGGGGACAAATTGGTGACACAAGGAGGTGAACAGTTTTGGTAAATGTTGTTAAGGTTGTTTGTTGTTTTTGGTGCTTTCTCAGTGTCTGCAGCTAGACAAAATAGATCAGAGAAGGATGTGCTGCTGTCGGGACGAGCAGAAATGGTTTGTCCCAGCACCACTCAGACGGATCACCCAGGGAAAGGAGAGGTAGTCAAGGTACATGAGTGTTGTGATTGTGTTGTGTTTTCACTGGCAGCTCAGCCTTTAAGATTATGCAGAAGGATATCAACACACAAACAAACACAGCTCTTCAAATTCAAGATCAGTTGAGTAAAGAGGGATCTGACATAAACACAGAATAAATGGGCAAGCACGAGAAAAGCATGGATGGCATTGACGCTGAGAGAGTGATAAAGCTGGCAGCAATAAACAGTGCCCTTTTTTCTATCCATGGCAATCAAAATCTGAAAAGCAGATGTTTGCAGACGTGCTTATTGACCCGCTTCTGCTTCCCAATGATTTTTTTAAAAAAGTCACTCAGGTCTACATGAAGTCTAATAGAGTGTGGTCTGTAAGGCCAGAGGGTGAGGGTTGGTATGTTTAAACGGAGATAAGGACGGTATAGGAATTAAGGTTTATTATTTTCGTTTTTACACCATGTTTAAATTTGAAAGGTATAAAACAGACAGTGCAGAAAATAAGCTCTTTCTCCATCATTGATTAAATGCGACTTTTACAACAACAAAAAAATCGAAACGACTATCGATATTTGTGTGAAGTTGTATTTTCAAGGAGAACAAAGAACTGAGGGTAAAAAACGTTTAGGTACCATCAGCAATGGGGTTCTAACGACCCTGTTTTGGGTTGTAAAAGCACTGCGGCTGAAATAGAAACAGAATGCATTTGCCACTTTTTCTGTAATTACCACATAGCGGCAGGAGTAAAGTAAGGACAATGATCGGCTTGGTTGCTTAAAACAAAGTAAACTGGGAGAGAGGGGCTAGAGTAGGGGCGAGGATCGGCTGAAAACACAAGCTAAAAGTGCTTTTGTTTTCAGCCGATCCTTGACCGCTGAAAACAGAAGCCCTATTTAAATAAACACACACCTTTTCCCCTGCGAGAGTGAAAGTGGTGAAGGCGGGGCTGAGGCAGTTGCAGGAGCACTGAATGCAACCAGAGGAGTCGCAGCATAGTGTGTGCTGCAGAGGCGGGGACGGAGTATGGGAGGGGAGGGCATCGCCACTATGGGAAAATAAAATCAAAGGCAAACACCATGAAGCAGACATGCCGCACACAGCTAAGAAAAGGAAGCACGGCAACGGAAACAAGGAGAAGTAGTACCTGCATTAAAGCAACAGAAGCGGATGGCAAGACGAGCAGTGACAGGACAAAAGGAACATTAAATAAGCGATGCCATGGTCGAACATATAGCGCGCGGTGCCTTGTATATTAGATTAAGTGGGCACCGTGCTACAAAACTAAGTGCAGCTTCCATACGGCTTAAATTTACACGGACCAGGCGCCATGATTATAAAGCAAGAGCGGGCTCCCAGGCCAAAGTACATCTACCCAGGTGGCTTGTAGGAGGAAAATGTCAGTCTCAGAACTGCTGGCGTATCCTCAGACCAAAGGCGTGAATAGCTGCGTGGCGATTCAGTAGGCTGCGATGCATTCCCTCACTGCATACAACCAGCCCTTGTGACGTAGCTCGTAAGTATCGAGTGCGCCCGCCGTAAGGCGTGCCTTGCTCAGCGTGTGGCGCATGCCTGGTATGGGTGTTTGGGTACGCAGCTGATAGCTGGGGCAGGTTCAGAGACCCGACTATAGCGGACCTAACGCTAGGGTGCAGGCCGGAGCAGTGGAGAGGGCTTGGGAGCAGTACCGGGGCACGTCAGATCGCCGTATTGGATCGAAGGAGGTAGCACTTGGGAAGCCTTCACAGCAGCGAGAAAAAGCAGACGCACTACCGCCACCATGTACGGGCACTTGGGCCCGCAGCGCTCCCCGTCCCGGGATTTTAACAGCATCGTCCAGATCTGCAGCGCAAATGTTCAAAGGATCAGTGGCAACAGTGAGTATGATGGCACAAAGTTGCTGACTTGCCTCGGAAGTGGGACAGGAGATGTGCACGTCGCGTGTCTGTACGTGCGTGTTCACGTGCGCGTACACAGGCTCAAATCCGCCAATAGCCTTGCGCGTGCCCATCTCCTGTCCCACTTCCCAAGCAAGTCAGCAACAATAGATCTCGCTGCGGACAGCAGCGCTTCGCGCTGCGTTTGCAGGCGAGACCTAAAAATGAAAGTGTGAAAAGATTATCATCCAAAGTACATGGTGGTGATTTTCACATCTCATGAATAAATAAATGAGCTGCGATTTGTGCAGTGCCACAGCTGCTTCCAAAAGAATCATCCCGGTGCTAGCCAGCAATGGCGAGCATTCCAAAGACTACAGTTCTCCGATGAAGAAGCTCTTAAAACCTTTTTTGGAACATTACTTCTGAATAAATCTTTCTCAGCTTTAGAGACAGTTCATTCCACAGCTTTGCTGCCAGCAGAGAGAAGAAGCGGCTGCCCCTCCTAGCTTTACGGACTCCAGGAATACAACCCTCTCTGATTTCAGGAGCGTTGTGCTCTGACAGCGGTGGCATAGCGAGAGGGGGGCTGACTGGAGGCGGTCTGCCCCATGCGGCACTTTTTGAGGGGTGGCAGCGAGCGCAAGGTAAGTTTTCTCTCCCTCGTTGTCTGTCGCCTCCCCCTTGCTCATCCTCTGTCGCCTCCCCCGCTCATTGTTGTCTGTCACCGCTCCCCCTCATCGTTGTCTGTCGCCAACCCCTCGCTCTTACCTCAGGCCATCCCTGGGCGGCAAACTCAGAGATTGCTCCGGGCGGCAATAGCGCTAGCTACACCACTGTCTGCTAGGAACATTTTAACTGAATCTACTGATGGGATAGCGAGGCCATTTGTTATAAATTGCTCTCAAAGTGACCAATAAGACCTTAAAGTTGATCCTCTTTTTACCGACAGCCAGTGAAGTTCCTTCAAGCAGAGGCGAATGGGCAGCCTTCTAGGGCAGTTAAGGATCAAATGAGCAACAGCATTTTTAATCACTTGTAATTTGTTTATCAGACCGACAGGAACACTTACATATAGCAAGTTGGGATAATCTAATCTGAAAGGTCACTAGAGCATGAACAACCAATTTTTGCATCTGAGTTGGTAAGAATTTTAAGGTCTTTTTAAAGAATTGAGCACTGCGAAACAGGTCACTGTAACAAACTGAATTTGGGGTTTGAAGGAGAGGTTGTGATCTCATTTTATCCCTGGATTTCTCACCATTGTGGAGAGAGTGAGAGGTTCCCCTAGCTCCCTTGGCTACCACCTTTGTAGGTCAAGTGGGGAGGTATTGCAAAAAAAAAGGTAATTTCAATTTGTCAGAGTTCTATTTTAGGCAACTCTGCTGCATCCAAGGAGCCACTGTGGATAAACAGCCTTGGAAACTTTGCAACAATGAGTTGTCAATCAGTTGGAAGGAAGGCATTAGTTGAGTGTCATTCACAAATGACACTATATTGAGACCCCAGAGTTCCATCACCTTGGCCAAGGGAGCCATATAAATGTTAAACAGGTGGGACTGAAGGCCCATCCTTGAGGAACGCCATGTTTCAATTAGTTATAACATGAAGCAGAAAGCCGGTCGGGGGGGGGGGGAAGGATTGCAAGAACCCTAAATCCCTGAGTTCAGGCCACACAATCACTTCATACATAGCCACTTACAGGTAATGTCAGCAATGTGTGCATTAGTCTTTAATGACAACTAATTCTCAGTCGTAGACATTTGATGGTGCTCGGTAGTGGATAAAGTTTGTGAATACCAAGCAATGGAATGCAACGGCTGGGTGTGAACATCTAGTTGTGATAGTATGGCTCCAATGGCTCCAGCAGAGGCATCTTTCTCTACAAAGAATAGTAATGGAAGGTCTGGATGTCTCAGGATTGTGGCTGATGTAAAGGCGGTTTGTTAGGCTGGACCCTACACAAAGTTACTTAAGTAATTCAACTGGAGAACAATCGTTAATATGTTTACATAGAAAGATTAGCACTGCCAAGGAACTTGCACTTGTTTGATGGTAGTAAAGACAGGTTATTGTTGTACCACTTGCACTTTCATAGGATTCACTTCAATATTACAGAGGGTATGACAAACCTCAGGAATGCTTTTGATAATGCTTTTCTCAGACATAGCATATAAATTGTGAATCAGGAGGGCCTGATTCACAGAACTAACTTAAGACAAAATCCTAATCTTACTACTTTTGGTATTCACAGAAGGCATATAGTAGTAGTAAAGTTAGGATTTTGTCTTAAGTTTGGCTTAAGACAAACTTAAGACAGACTTAAGACAGACTTAAGTTAGGATTTTGTCTTAAGTTTGTCTTAAGTCTGTCTTAAGTCTGTCTTAAGTTTGTCTTAAGTTTGTCTTAAGTCAAACTTAAGACAAAAGGAACAAAATTATGCTGCTTAAATGATATAAAATTCCATAAAAAACACTTATAAAGTGTCCAACACATATTCAAAATATTATATACAACATAAACACCGACCTGTCAGATCTAGTTAAACTTAACAATGAATAACCTCAGTTAATAACACTTTTAAAGAGATGAGATAAATACAATACATTTTCTATAAACTAAAAAAATAAACAAAACATATTTAATTTAGTAACTATATATAATAGTAAGTTTTAAAATACAAAATATACGTATTACTAAAAAAATTACACTACAAACTAGACAAATAACAGTACATTTCTGCACAGCAAACAACTCAAAACATTCCGCCAGAAAAATAAGTGAAATATTAAACATAGTTACAAAACATTCCAACACATTTTCATAAAAAACACTACTAATATTAGGAGATTACATATTCCTGTCATCATAACAGACCCCAACTTCCTGACAGAGACCCAAAAAACATATATTAGGTAATCTCTTCATATACACCCTATGCTAATACATCAAACAAACACTAACCTAATACTAATATATGCTTGCTTCCCTATAAATCTACAAACCACAATTTACACTTACAATAACTAAAATAACATAACAAAAATACTATACAACACACTTTTTGGAAAAATGGTGGTGTAATGAAAATATTAAAGAGACAACAAATAAATTACATTCAATGTAAAAACATTATTATATTTGATATATTATTATAACTTGCATTACTGCTTAAAAATTGTGAAAACGTTTTTTGAAGGGTATTTTTTTTAATTAGAAATAGTCCAAACAAAATAATAAAAATATACATGTTTCCTGTAGCTCATAAGCCTGTTTATTATGCAGTACACTATTAAAATTCCTTTCAGTTACTTGATATACACAAAATGATTTTTGTTAAATATTTTCCTCACAAAAATATTTATCTAAATGTTTTTCTATACCTTCTGTCATTAATTATGTTGTGAAAGTAAACTTAATTTTTTATACATTTGAAAGGGATCTTATTTTATAATCCTTTTTTACAGATTAATTTAGAACACCAAAGTTTGGATTTATAGATTCCTTAATGATAGCAAACATTTTGTAAAATTATCTGATGCATACATGAAAACTATCGGATGCATAAATTATTTTGAGAAAACAAATATTGCATGTAAATATTTGTATTTTCTTAAAGTTTTTTCAATAAAGTATACTTTAAACAAGTGAATATACGTGTTATTTCATTATTATATACTGTATTTAAATTATTTTTTATTAATATATATATAATTGGTTAATTTTGTTAAACTGCTTCTTAACTAAACTTAACTAAACTAATGCAATCCAATTCTTATTTAAAAAAAATGCATGGGGATGCATGCAGAGATTTAAGCTTCTATCTCCTGAAACATTCTAACTCCACTCCTTCAACCCTTTAAAATAATCTTGGTTTCTGGATTTATTGTGAGGTGGAACAAATAGTGAGCGGTTATCCGGTAAGGTCTGTGGCATCCGTGTGATCCTCCGTGACCTTCTGAGGAAAGTTGCCTCTCTCCCATTTTGGCAGGGTGTCCATAAACACTATGATAGTACTGCCACTGTTGTTCTGCTACTTTCAAGCAATATCAATTATCCTAAAATATGCTTTTTTGGTTCTATATCCGATCTAATGCGTTGGGGGGGTTTAGCCATGAGCAAGATAATGTTCCCTTTGTGCGGAGGAGCAGTGGGGGCAGCTATCATGGAATCGTATTACCTGGCAGCACACTTGATCTTGACAATGAGCTGGATAGGTGACACTTAATTTTGGGATACAGTAGAAATGGTGGCATCCATTCTGGGATTGTCAGTAGCTTTGCTGCTTTTGGGTATTGCAAGGATTACTAAGAAACACCTGAGGGCCTTTTGAGTCCTTCGACATTGCAGGCTATGATTGGGAAGTCAAAAATGTCTGTGCCCCTGAGATCCAACTGTAGTATCTCCCACTGTCTAGTTGCTTGATTAAACACTATGACAAACAGACCTCGAGCTATGTCAGACTGGGGAGGATGAGTGCAATGTTCCCTGGGGGATCCTTGAGGTCCTTTGATGCTATATACGAAAGGAAACAGAATTACCAGTGGGTATAATCATGGCATGTGTGGCCCTCGTGGAAACAACAAGGAAACTAAGTTGGCTAGTTATCAAAAAGCTACAACGTCCCTAGGACTATGATACATCCTTAGCATGGGAAATTGCAAACACGTAGCAATGCTCCAACACACAACACTCCCCCCGAATTTCATGTCGAGATACAGGTGGGAAGATGCACTTAGCATTGAGCCTGATGATGGTACGTGGGAGAATGTGCTGAAGTACGAACATACAGTTTCAAGGAACATTGGGTTCTGATTCATGCAGGTAAATTACCTACACCCAACCTACTTATCCCCCCATAGATTTAAAAGAATGTACACTGGAGCTCTTGACACCTGTCCCAGATGCATTGAACTTCAGGCCCATTTCTGCCACATGGTGTGGGGCTGCCCTATAATACGGGCCTATTAGAGGAAGCTACTGGGAGTTATAAATGATCTCACTTGATGTGTAATTCCACTAGTACCACTCCAGCGTCTATTGGGCCTATTTTCTAGGCCCCAATCTCCCAGACAACAGTATAATTTTATAGATGTGGCACTAATCGTGGCCAACAGGAACATCACTATGAACTGGAAGGCATGCACTGCTCCTGGTGTGATGAAGTGGGTGAGGGGCTTGATTAAATAGACAGGGCCAGAGATTACGACAATACTGGCCCTCAATATAAAAAGCAGCACACAAACACTCATGGATGTTTGGGACAAAGCACTAATAGCTTTAGAAGCAAAATCTGACACACGCCCACCTTGCAGTTGAGGGTGAGTATATGGATACAACAATGTACTTCAGTATCTTGAGTGTAGTGAGACAGACAACATGGGATATATATATATGAGTTCATACCTGGTGGTGGAAGCACATAGGGGGGAGTGAGTTATATACATTATTACTATTGCACAACTAGAACTACACAGGCTGATATCCGGAGATATGTTGTGCTTGTATTAATCAGTTGTACTAAAAAGCTAATAAAGAACTATGTTGAAAAAAAAATAACTCCAGTCCCAGAAACATTGGGGAAAGCACATACAAGCAGGTGAAGGGGAGCAACTATGCTATTCTAACTCCAGTTCCATAAACATTGGTGAAAGTGCGTAAATGTGAGGAGAGAGGACAAATATACTATTCTAACTCCTAACCCACAAACACTGGAGAACTTGAATACATTGGGGGTGCAGATCTACTATTTTAACTTCAGTTCCACAATCCTTGGTTAAAGTGCAAAAATGGGGGGGGGACACAAATATTCTATTTTAAGTCCAACCCCATAAACTCTGACGGGGGGAAGGGTTAAGATTAGATGTTTAGATTTAAGGGCTGATTTAGAGTTTGGAGTACAGACCATCTTTTCTTCTTCAAGGAGGAACTGATCCATCCACCAGACTAACAGAATACCATCGACCATTTTTAAAGTTGTTGCTAAAGGACTGCCCTCCGTCATGACGGAGTAGAGTCCATCAGCTGGTCCTCAGTACTCCCGTTGGTTTTCCAGTCCACTGTCGATGGGTACAATTCCATTAGCGTTGGCATGCTGTATGTCTGTCCACCATATTTAGACTTGTCTGCTGTCATAGTGAAATGGGGGAAGTTCACAACGAAGTACAGCAATGTCAGGCCTTTTTTCAGATGGCGGATGTGTCCATCATATTGAGGGACGTGTTCGGCAACACACACAGCTGGTTAATATCAACTTATAAATCACATCTGCAACTCAAACTACAAAAGCTACCACTCTAACCACACAAACGATTTATCATTCTCATCTCACAGCAGCAGTGTCAGCACACTGACTTCAGTCTGGTAGAAGACCTTCATGATTATTTTTTAGAAAATTAGTTCCCTGAGTTAATAGTTATTGTGGATGAGATAGTGAGGGTTAAGTCCCAGTTTATTGGAGCCCTGGTCCACACAGCAACCACGAGTCACAGACGGCAAATATGGGACAGAATAGTGCATACAGTAAATGATGTCTCCGATCTGCGTGGAAGAGTACATTCCCTTGCTTCCAGGTCACCAGGACACACTGAGATGTGCTGGCAACTGGTGGTGGGTTTCCCAGGACCCCCAACCTCATGCATTGGGAGGAGAAGGTGTTTTGCATACTTCACACTGGAAGTGTTATGAGAACTGCATGGCTGATGCTACAGGTGATAGAGGCTACAGGAAGAACTCAACATCTTTGTGCAAAGGGCCTGACCAACTACAGCTCACGGTATGGTCCAGCAGAGAATTAGGTACCCTCCACACATTAAAAGGACTAACAGGAAAATGTCTAATCATTCAGAAATGCATGTAAGTAACTTCACATATTTAATATTGTTATATTAATGTCAATATTTCTAAGAATAAACAAAAAGACACTGTGAAGCATACTCATGTACTTTAGACGTTAATAGTGAGTTATGAAGTACGACCTCAAAATTTAGGGCCAGATTTATAATTTGACGGTCAGTCTGTCCTCTGCCAGTGTAGCGTAGCAAATTACTCCATCGCCCTGGCGGAGGTCCGAAAAACCAAATTGTCGTCAGGGTGGTTCCTCCCAATGTATTGTAACTTTGTCGTATGGCTCTGTCAAACATGACAGAGCCATATGGCAAAATAAAAAAAACACAATGCCCCCTCCCAATGGAAAATATCTCCCATAGTGAGGGGGAATTATGCAGTTTTCACTGCCCCTTAATGCCAGTGTTTTTTTTTCCTGGCGGTGACAGGCAGTGAAAACTGACCTGTATATCCGCCCATCTAAATTAGGTGGGCATACATGCAGGTCAACTTCCCACATCCTTTACTCATCCGGCCATCAAAGAATCTAAATATGGGGCGGAGTTATGACTTGGATTACTCGATCCATCGTGTTTGGAATATAACTCTGTTGATAGAGGTAGGAAAAAGCAATGGAGTCGGCAGATGTTTGACCGAGTTTCGTCTGTCAACCCACCATACTGTAAAGTGGATGAACGGAACTCCATGGCGGCGGACGAGTGCACGTACACCAAACTCTAAACCAGCCCCTTAGTGTTCTAACGCCAGTCCCACAAACATTGGAGAAAGTAGAAAACAGATGCAGTTAGGTGGGGTGTAATCAAATATACTATTCAAACTCTAGGCCCTCAAAAATTGGGGAAAGTTCATAAATGTGTGTGGGGTAAATACTCTATTCTAATCCCTATCCCTCAAACAATCTAGAAAGTTGATAAATTGGTAGGATCTGAGATTTACTATTCTAAATTCAGTCCACAAACATTGGGGAAAGTACATACATTTGTGGAGTTTTATTTACTATTCCAACTCAAATCCACAAATGTCATAGAACTGGAGTTGGTGGGGGAAAGTTGAAGATACGATTTGAACTCCATTCCTGCAAACCTTTGATAAACTGTAGAAATGTGCACATTTAAAACAAACATTTGCAATGCAATAGGTCTTGCATTAGGAATGTTTGAGCTATTGGTATTGTAAATGCCAAATTTTGTATTTATGTGTTGGTTCTGAATAAAGCTAAATTAATAGCTTTGTCATTTACAATTCCAATAGTTTTAACTTTCGCAAAATCTACTGTTGCGTTTTAGAAACGCTTTGATCCTGTAACGTTTCTGTTTTTGTTAAAATTTAGAAAAGGCACCTACTGACATCGTACGAACTAGGGGGCAGTGTGTAAGAGGGCAGTGTGTGAGAGGGAATTGTATGAGGGCACAGTGTGAGTGTGTAAGGGTGCGGGCTGTGTGTGTGTGCGGGGTGTAAGGGTGCAGTGGTTGTGACCTAAAGTACTGTGAGTGGGTAATGTGTGAAAGCAGTGTATGTGGGGGCAGTGTGCCAAGGGGTCAGTGTGTGAGGAGGGGTCAGTGTGTGTGGTTTGTGTGAGAGGGGGGCAGTGTGTGTAGTCTGTGTGAGAGGGGGCAGTGTGTGTAGTCTGTGTTAGGGGGCAGTGTGTGTGGTCTGTGTGAGGGGGCAGTGTGTGTGGTCTGTGTGACGGGGCAGTGTGTGTAGTCTGTGTGAGGGGGCAGTGTGTGTGGTCTGTGTGGAGGGGTAAGTGTGAGTGGTCTGTGTGGAGGGGTAAGTGTGAGTGGTATGTGTGAAGGGGGCAGTGTTTGTGGTCTGTGTGAGAGGGGTCAGTGTGAACTTTGTTCATTTGTCCAATAAAGTTAAACAAAAATTCAAATTTAAGCACAAAACGCCTAGCACCAATAGACATTAATCGACGAAAAAAAAAAAATCTACTGATGCATTTTAGAAACGCTTTGATCCTGTAACGTTTGTGTTTTTGTTAAAATTTACAAAAGGCACCTACTGACATCGTACAAACTAGGGGGCAGTGTGTAAGAGGGCAGTGTGTGAGGGGGGATTGTATGAGGGCACAGTGTGAGTGAGTAAGGGTGCGGGCTGTGTGTGTGTGCGGGGTGTAAGTGTGCAGTGTGTGTGACCTAAAGCACTGTGAGTGGGTAATATGTGAGAGCAGTGTATGTGGGGGCAGTGTGTCAAGGGGTCAGTGTGTGAGGAGGGGTCAGTGTGTGTGGTTTGTGTGAGAGGGGGGCAGTGTGTGTAGTCTGTGTGAGAGGGGGCAGTGTGTGTAGTCTGTGTGAGGGGGCAGTGTGTGTGGTCTGTGTGAGGGGGCAGTGTGTGTGGTCTGTGTGAGGAGGGCAGTGTGTGTAGTCTGTGTGAGGGGGCAGTGTGTGTGGTCTGTGTAGAGGGGTAAGTGTGAGTGGTCTGTGTGGAGGGGTAAGTGTGAGTGGTATGTGTGAGGGGGGAGTGTTTGTGGTCTGTGTGAGAGGGGGGCAGTGTGTGTGGTCTGTGTGAGGGGGCATTGTGTGCTGTCTGTGTGAGAGAGGCAGTGTCGGTTAGTGACTTGTCAGTAACTGTATTTCTATTTTCTTTAAAGGCTGTATTAGTATTGAAAAAAATACACAATCTGACACTGGCTCACGTAAATGACTGCAATGCCTTGGAAGTAAGCTATATTCTTATTTATTTGAGGGTGAGGGGGTGCAGAGTGTGAGGGGGCTAATGTGTGTAGGGCAGTGTGTGAGTTGGCATTTTGTGGGGTCTAATTTGTGTAGGGTAGTGTGTGAGGTGGCAGTTTGGGGGGTCTAATGTGTGTAGGGCAGTGTGTGAGGTGGCATTTTGTGTGGTCTAATGTGTGTAGGGCATTGTGTGAGACAAAACAGAATAAAAGGATAAAAGTGCTGTTTGTAGAGAGAGTGATTTTTTGTTTGTTTTGCATGAGAATGTAAGCAGGAAACTCAGACAAAAGCATACGTGTTTGGATGCGTAAAGCAGAACACAGAGGCTGGAAACTATTGAAGACGAGAGCAGACAGCAAAACACAGAGAGGCGAGACAGGATAAAAGTGCTGTTTGTGGAGAGAGTGATTTTTTTTCCGCATAAGAATGTAAGAAGGAAAGGAAACAATGAACGTGTTTGGGTGCGTAAAGTTAAATAAAAAAAACATTCAAAGTAAATAAATATAATAGACGCATGCAAAACTCATAGGCACAAGGTCAAGTAGTCAGTCGCACAAAGCCGAAAATCAGAAAAAGATGCGAGAAAGAAAAGGCGGAGGGGAACTACATGGAAGAGGAGAGACCCGTGGGCGGTTAAAAAAAAAAACATTCAAAGTAAATAAATATAATAGACGCATGCAAAACTCATAGGCACGAGGTCAAGTAGTCAGTCACTCAAAGCACAAAAAATAAAAAAAAAAGCGAGAAAGAAAAGGCGGGGCGGAACTACATGGAAGAGGAGAGACGCGTGGGTGGAGAGGAGTGCTGTTTGTGGAGAGAGTGATTTTTTTGTTTGTTTTGCATGAGATTGTAAGCAGGAAAATCAGACAAAAGCATACGTGTTTGGATGCGTAAAGCAGAACACAGAGGCTGGAAATTATTGAAGACGGGGGCAGACAGCAATACACAGAGAGGCGAGACAGGATAAAAGTGCTGTTTGTGGAGAGGGTGATTTTTTTTCCGCATAAGAATGTAAGAAGGAAAGGAAACAATGAACGTGTTTGGGTGCGTAAAGTTAAATTAAAAAAAAAAAATTGGGTGAGTAAAGTTAAATAAAAAAAACATTCAATGTAAATAAATATAATAGACGCATGCAAAACTCATAGGCACGAGGTCAAGTAGTCAGTCGCACAAAGCCGAAAATCAGAAAAAGATGCGAGAAAGAAAAGGCAGAGGGGAACTACATGGAAGAGGAGAGACGCGTGGGCGGTTAAAAAAAAAACCATTAAAAGTAAATAAATATAATAGACGCATGCAAAACTCATAGGCACGAGGTCAAGTAGTCAGTCACACAAAGCCCACAAAAAAATGCGAGAAAGAGAAGGCGGGGCGGAACTACACGGAAGGGGAGAGACGCGTGGGCGGAGAGGAGCCTGTGAGAATGCGCGGCGGAGATCAAAGAAAAGGCGTGTGACCATATGGAGAGTGAGGGGGTGTGCAGCCTGGTGAGCTGAATGCATGTGGCAACAGAGGCAGAGCGTGGCGCGCACGCACATAGTGTCTGGTAGAAAATGGAAGCTGTAAAGAATGTGCGTGGTTGTGGCAGTTGTTGACAATGCGCATGATTGTGTTCACATGAACTGTACGCGATCCGCAGCTAGGTAGACTTTTCGGACTGCTCTCTATAATCTTGCCTATCCATCCCTGCGGGATAGAATAGGCGAGACCTAAAAATGGGGTCTCTGATATACTAATCTTCTAAACAAAAGCAGCACCCCAATATATATGAAAAAAATGATTTATCCCCCCAAATATTTATAAACAATGTAACTTATAAGTCATATAAATAAAATATAATATTTAATACAATTAATGAAATTGAACCCCCAAAATTACCCTAACTATATTTAAAAAAATAATAACAAGCAAACACATTATAATCCATATTTGTATAGCGCTAACATATCACCCCTTAAGGTTTCAAGTCTCTGGGGGCTGTCGGGGATATTAATTGAGCTATTGCCCAGAGTCACATGGTGCTGAGCTGAGCTGCCGCCAGTGCCAGGAATCACACCACCAGCCCCGTGCTCCGGAGTCAGTTGCTCTGGCCGTTGCGCCACACCTCTCCTCTTTAGTTATTTTTGAACCCCCAAAATAAATTATTAAAATTAGCCTAACATAAAAACACTACACATCCAATCATGTAATGAATCACATAGCCCATGAAAAACAATTATACTAAAATGTATGAACCCTCAACATTTCTAAAAATAACACTTATTAAAATTAAATGTAAATACAATAACAATTAAAACAAAAAAGTACACATCTTAAACAATTATTTGAACTAAAATATATATCATAAGGTAAAAATGAAACATTACTCACCCTGAACCCCAAAATTACAAAAGATGTGGAAAAAAAGAACATTAAATGATAACAGAATTTTTTTTTAAATGAACACCTAACAAAGCTCTTTAAAAAAAAATTGAATAACAAGCATACAAATTACAATATTAATACAAAGTAAATTAAGCACCATAATATATCTGCATAACACCAATATTATTAACAAGGAGAAACAATTATTCTTATCTTCAATATTATGCCCTGTGATATTTGGTAACATAGCAGAGCTTCCTGCTCATATCCAAGGACCTTCACTCCCATACACACAGCATACAGCAGCAGCTGCGGTGCAAACTTCCTTCATGAGCATTGTCCATGTTCGGGTAATAGAAAGATATGGTAGTGAGGTATGATAAACACAATATTGGAGGAGTGACTTAAGATGCGGGTAAGATTGGATTTAGTGACTTGGGGGTACATTTCTGAGAATATCATACAGCGCCGTGCAGCCCAGTGCAGCGCAGTGCAGCAAGTCACCTTGCTGCGCTGCATGACAGGGAAAGGGCAGGAATGTGCCGTATCTAAAAGAAAACAGTTCATTCCTGCCTTTCCCCCTGCGCTGGTGCCGTTTTGGCTGCCTAGTAACAACGCACAAGCTCTGTTCACCATGTTGCACGGATGCCTCCGTTCCATGCAAGATTATTTTTTGTGGGGCACCTTCCTGCACAAAAACAATCCTTAAAGGCATATTCCTCATTCTATATGTGCTGGAACACCCATGCAACGCCCATGGAACACCTTCCTAGGACAAAGTACCGCAATGCATCAATTTGCACTATGTTGAGTTACTCTGGATTTATGAAGCCACTCAGGGCCACGCAAGGTGGCCTTGCGTTGCTTCATAAATCACATTTTGGGCTTGCATCGTGGATTCACTACTTTGCGTGGTGCAAACGCGGCGCAACCCCAGTCATAAATATGTCCCTTGGTATATAGCATTTACCTAGCATGTTGTTGTGAGATGATGGTGACAAAGGACCACAATGACATGCGATGGCCCTGGTGAGGGAGTGTAATCATATGAGATGATGATGTCATGGGATATAGTGGATGGATGCTATTAACTGCTTTAATGTGGTGGAAAAACCGTTCACATCCACCACATTACCTAGATAGTGAGATGGACGTGAATGGTTCATCCACTGCAGTGTAAAACAAATCAGAGTGGGGATGCAATGGAAAATCGTATTTTGCGTCCTGAGTTTTTTTTTTTTCATCAGTGTGATGAACAGCACACTCAGCACGTCTGACGTCACACTGATGAAAGTGAAACCAGTTAGTGCCATTAGGTGCTGTGGAGGGATGTTGGAGAATGTGCAGAGATCAACACATCACCAAAAGTTGAAACACTTCTGATAAAAACAGTACCCACTGGTGTGGCTGGATCCATTGCCCGCAGTTTTGTCTAGTTTTCAGAAATGTATTGCTTTACGGATTTCTCAAGGCTCTCACAGTTGTCTCCACCACAAACTGGAGGTACACGAACAGGTAGACCCAACAAAACATAGGAAAAAATGACTGTCAGAAAATGTAAAAAGTGTGGTAAAAACTTTTCTTTACAACTATACTTGTTCCTGAAATCTGGGAAAACGGTGATCTTTAGCACAGCATTGTAGGAAAATAACATGTCTTTCTTGCACAGTACTTTTTCCAATTCTTCCCCCCCAAAAAAACCACATTTTTCTATATTTTTGCTATTTTCTCAGTTCCCTCCAGGGAATCCACAGATGCTTTAGAACCCTCAACCTATGGAAAAAAAAGGACGCAAATTTGACCTGGATATCTTTTCTGGAAAAAAGTTGAAGGCTTAAACGCGAAGTGCCCCAAACATCAAAAAAGGCTTTGTGATGGAAATGAAAAACCCTCAGGGTGCTAACGGTTTAACATGAGGTGGTAGTCACCTAGGACCTTGATGATAGACTATGGCGGTAATGGAAGTTGATCTTAACATGGGATAGTACTGCTATGTGATGTAGTGATATAGGATAGTAGTGGCCTGGAGTGTTAGTATTGTGTGATGACTGTATTAACATAGGATCATAGTTCCATTGCGTGTAGGATGGTAAGGACTTAGGCTGGCGGTGACTCTGTGTTGATGATATTACATGGGATGATAAGTTGGTAAGATTGGAGTGGTATGAGATGGAAGGGACTTGGGATGACATAGTAATGACATAAGATAGTAGAGGCACAGGCTGTTAGTGACATAGAATGGCAGTAATGTTGAATGGCAGGGATGTGGGATGGTAGTGACAAAGAATGGTAGTTTATGTTCATATATGTTTCTTAAGCGCTCGAATGCCGAGGCGTCTTGGCGCTGAGGTGTAGTAGCAGGGGGACATAAGGACGATCACTCAAATGGTTTCTAAGAGGCGAGTTTTTAATCCTTTCCTGAAAACCTGAAGGTTGGGTTGCAGTCTCATGGCCTGAGGCAAGTTGTTCCACAGCCTGGGTGCATAATATGTAATCGTCCGACCACCCCAGCGTGCTCTTCTGATTTTTGGGACTCTAACAAGACCCTGCATAGCTGATCTAAGGGGGCGTTCAGGAACATAGGGTACAAAGAAATTCTCTAAGTCCTCTGTAGCACCGCCATAAATTGCCTTGTGGACATATGTAAGCGCCTTGAATTCTACACGTTGTTTTATAGGTAGCCAGTGAAGAGATCGTATCCCTGCTGAAGTTGACTGTCCTCTATTTAGACCCAGCAGCAACCTAGCTGCTGCGTTCTGTAATGACTGCAACTTCAACAGTTGACATTTATCGATCCCCAAAAATAAGGCATTGGAATAATCCAACTTAGAGAGAAACAGGGCCACCATCACTGTTTTTTGAAGTTCTGATGGAATGAAAGGGAAAACCTTTCTCAGAGTTTTCAGGAGGAAAAAACAGGAAGACACAAGACTATTCATTTGGGCCCCCAGGTTAAGTTTATTATCAAAGAGGACGCCCACATTTCTAACCTTCTCTACTGGGGACGGACAGACTCCGGCCTCTGATGGCCACCATGATTTATTCCACAGGGGCAAACCTGGCCCGAACTCCATCACTTCTGTTTTATCTGTATTTATAGGCGGCACAAGTTTAGTGGGGCGGTGGCCTCCCCCTGCTCTTACCTGCAGCCGTAGCGGGACCAGCAGCACCTCCCCACTGCTCTTCATGCGGACGCCGCTATGTGTATGACTGGGTTGTAGTGATACGAGATGGCTTGGTTCTCATTGAGAAGAAGGCCTATGCTGAGGCTGATGCTCATGTGGGACCTGTTCTGTGTGTGCTGGGTAGAGCATGCACTGCTGTACTTGTTCTGTATGTAGAAAGAAACTTGCACCCTATGCTCCCCTTTGCACCCTATGCTCCCTCTCTGCACCCTATGCTCCCCCGTGCACTTTGCACATCTTCTTAGCACCCTGCGCTCCCCGTTTCCTCCTTGCGAGCCTTTCACGATGCAGACTGACCTTTTCACCCCGTCTTCTCCTCGCTCTCCTTCCGCTATGAGCAACACCACTGTCAGTGGCACTCATACTGGCTTCTCTAAGGGGCAATGGTGTTGACTAATCTTCATTGACATACAGCACAGGTACAGCCTGGGCAGCTGCAGTCCAAGCCTCAGTTAACACTAAGACAATGTACAAGCCGGGGGAGAAGTGTCAATCCTCTCACACAAATGGAAAAGGTACAACACGAGCATCAACAGTGCAAGATTTCCTGAGTGTGGAATATAAGCATAACATTATTGCTTCCTCTTCTGTGTATTACGCGAGATTCAGAACATTCTTTCAAAATACAAACGCCCAAATGCCTGTCGTTGTGAAATCTTGTTCTAATTTGTGACAATAGGGCTAGTGATTCACCGTGGTGCAAGACTTTTCTATAGGAAAGAAATACAATCTCAATATTTAAAAATGTTGCACCATGGCGGGTGGGGGTAGGAGTAAGAAAGTTTGTCAGGGCATTTCTACAGGCATTTGAGACTCAATGGCAATTAGACAACCCTTAAGATAAGTATTGCTGCTGATCCTGGAACCTCCAGAGCCAGGTATTTCACTAAATTGCAAGTACCTCCTATTTGGGATTTAAGTTCCAGGGACTAACAAGGTGAAGCAAGCAAGGGTTACTTTTAGTGTGAGACATACATATGCTAGGTAGACTTCCTGAAAAATAGCTGACGGGCGGAGTAACGTCTATCAGTTTGGCAGAGGACTTCATGTCCACCCTATTAACAGAAGGTAGTCTATCCTATTTATAGGTGAAATCCATCTTAGCGGCCAGGTCTCTAGGATGAAAAGAATTGCCGTCACAGTGATACCCTTCAAGGTACAAAAAGTGTACTGGGTGGCCGCTGTCAGTTTTGACAGCCATCCACCAAACTTTTAACATTTGTTTATTTTTCAAAATAAAATCCCAAAGTGGGAGTTTCTTATTGAAAAACAAAACATGAACCACTCTAACGCTCAAGGAATTTCCTCTAAGGTTATGGGGTCATTATTTCATTTTTTTGTTGATTACCGCAAGGTTTTTTCTGGTGGTGACAGACAGAAAAAAAAACACAATGAGACCGTGTACTCTAAATAAAGTGGGAGGTGTGAGGGTTTTACTCCGACGGGCCCTACTCCATTCGGCTATTGGAGGCTAGCTCTCCCTTGATGGAGTTAACGTGGGCTCTTTCGACGGAAAGCTGATGGTCCACTTATCTCTAAATAAGGCAGATATTTGTTCACACACTGCTCTCCGCTGACAGATGCTCTCTATGGTAGTCATTGTTCCCTGCCCCAGCAGATGTATCCCCGCTCCTTCCAGTGGACTCTGAATCTGCATCGACCCCCTGATTATCCGTTGCTATACTTTCTACCATTTCACCCCAGGAGCTCCAGGTCACGCTCCACATGTTCATCGACTCTCGCCTTTTTCAGCCTGCATTCCTCAGCCACAGGCCACTCACTCCCTGAGGTCTGCCAGTCATCAATTTGGTGACAGTGGCATAGGCCTAGCCCAGTGTATTGCAATACGCCTCCTCCCCAATAGCAGACCCAGCAAGGCAAAGCGAAATCTCATCTTCCTCTCCTTAGCAGGAGTCAGCAACAGTCCAGCAATCAGTGCCGCATTGCTTTCTCTACTCGGGTGTTCATCACCCTATGCAGGATGTCTACCATGGCTGTGCAATACTCTTCCAGTCTGGGTCAGTCCCATGCCATTTGTATGAAGTGTGCCAGGGTCCCTCCACACCTAGGGCAACCATTGGCTCTAGTTGGGAAAATCATATGTAGACTTTGTGGCGTAAGGTGAGTGCGATGTGGGTAAAAGAACAGCGTCAGTTTAAACCATGTATTGCTAGCTGTGTTCCGAACCTCAGTTTGCACACATTTCCACTCCGCCTCTGTGAGTTGGTCTCCTTGTGCCTCATTCCACCCTTCACAGACCCTCTCCATGTCCACTCCTCTATCTCCTTTCAGCGTTGCATACAAGCGTGAGATCAGGCCCCGTCAGATCCTATGTCCAGTATCATGCTGAGCGTGTTGGACTCTGTCGGCTCAGCCAGGCAATCCAACCATATTTCATGGACCTTGCGGGATAGCTTAACATCTTGTAGGAATTGGCCAGGCTGCAACTGAAACAGGTCGGTAGCTTCAGCCATCATGAAGAACATCCCATTCTGGTACCGGTTGCCCATATATTGGCATCCACCTGCTGTCCATTGGGACATGTCCATCAGTGTCTGCATACTGCGGAAGGGTGGTAGCCACCAGAGTGAGAGCAGCTCTGCATAGGGGGGCCTCCTCAGCACACATTAACTGCCATCTCTTAACCTTGGCCACATGCCTCACTATGAACGGAGTCTACGTCGAGACGCGTGACCCGCTCATGAAATTTCTGGGGAGGTCACTCTCCTCCACCAGTACAGCCACAAGACGTTTTTCCCTATTACCCCTCTCAATGCACCACAGCACTGCATGCTGTAGCTGTCTGGCCATGTCGTACAGTTTGAGGTCTGGAAGGCCCAGGCCACCCTCGTCGGTGTTCAATTTCAGGAGCTTGAGTTTAACTCTGCTCCTTCGCCCTGCCCATTCTAATGAAATCAAAAGACTGTCAAGGGCCAAAACGTGGATCTTGGGATGTCACTGAAATAATTTTGACGGGTATGCAAGCATCGGGGGAGGAGGACCATCTTGCTAAGGGCCACCCTGCCCATAACCGAGTGTGGCAGCATATTTCAGAACCCCACCGAGGCGCGTAAGCCGATTAGCACATGGCCCATATTAAGATCATATTGGAGCCTCTCTGTGTGAGCGATTTGCACACCTAGGTACTGAAAGCTGTCATCTCGCAGGGCAGTCCCGTCTTCAGTAGATCCACTTTTGGCCGACTCTCCAAGCGCCCGAGGGGGAAAAGTATAGTTTTCTGCTTATTGACACAAAGACCCGACACATGCCCAACTTCCTCCATGATCCCCAGCATCACCCACACCGAGCGATCCAGGCAGCTGAAGTAAACAAGAGTGTCATCTGCATACATCAAAACAATGTGGGCAAAGTCTCCAATCAGAATACCCCAGTTCCCGCCGAATCCATTCCTCCAATGGCTCCATCGCCAGCTAGAAGAGCAGGAGGGAAAGCAGGCAGCCCAGTCTCATGCCCCTCCGTACCTGAATTGGCTCAGACACAATATTACCCATCAGCACTCTAGCAGTAAGTCCTGCTCATAGAATGCGGGCTGACCGACAGTCCCCGCAGGGGACCCTCATAAGAGGGCGGCCCCTTTAGTGCCACAAGATGGCACACTGGGCACCCTAGTGTTTGGCCTGAGACCACTGTTGGGGTCCCCTGCGCATCACTTCCGGCCGGGGGGGAGGGGTCAGGGAGAGGTATATAGTCCTCCCCCGCCCCCCTGGCGGCCTCTTTGTCCCCTCGCCCTGACGCCAACTCCCTCCCTACCGCTTACCCGGCGTGTGAGGGGAGGAAGGATGTTCTAATCTTTTTATTTGTGTTGCAGGCGGAGTTACATGGCGATCCAGAGGCGGAAAGGTACTCAGGGGTACCCTCTTCAGGAGCACAAAGGGTGCTGAGGCCGAATATCCCCAGGAAGTCTGTGCGGTGGACCATAGGGTGCGACGGCGCCCCATCTGTCCTTTTAGTGCCAATCCTGGGGAGAGCGCTGATCTAATGTGCCATCCAGTATGAAATTTAAATCGCCAGCACAAAGGATCGGTACTCCCATATATGGCGTTAGCTCCCCCTCCACTACGGCAAAAAATTCTGGCCATCCACATTGGGTGCATATACATTATGCAGACACACTTCTACCCCATTAAGTGTTCCATACACAAGTGTAAATCGCACTTCGGCTGGCGCCTCCACTTTTTTCTGGAGCTTCTGAGCCTCCCCTCAACAGATGCCTCTCATGCAATCTTCACCCCCATTCTACATAGATAGGAATTCACTCTGCAGCGTTTAACAAAGACGTGTTAAGACCCCGCACATTCCAGGGAATAAAGTGTAGGTGTCCCTCCATAGGTGTTCAAATACGCATCGTCCTCCACCCTCCCCCGATGTCCAGGTTCGGGTCCCCCCTTCAACCACCCCCTGACAGGCCATTCTTCAGATCGAGTCTGTGGTGCGACCCCCAATTAACTACACACAAATCAATAAAACCTAAACTCAATATCCCCTACATCGTCCACACCACGCCGTGGGTAAATACACACAAACCCGAATTGTGTCTCCCAAGTCATGATATCCCCCTCCCTGTAGTCTAAACAAACCCCAAAACAACACTCACTAAAACGTTATTGCGGGATGAGGCAATTACCTGGGAGCAACCAGTCATGGTCAGGCCAAGGAACCCTTTCTCCCCTTTCTCCCCTGACAGACCGCAGTCACTACTCACACACTCGCACTGAGGTCACTCCTCATGTCACTCGTGCATCTCAATCTCCACTCACTCGCAACCATGCCTAAACAACAAACAAAACCATCACGGGGAACAATACATACAAAACAAGAAGGTGGGGCGGGATGACCTGCACCCACCCAACCCCATTAAGCTGCAGCTCTCACATCCCTTACCACTCCCAGCAGAGAGCAGGGCAACAGTTCAACTAAAGACATCACAGGAATTACAGTGTAATGCAATACTTTAGCCCTCTGGGGCCACTGTTCTCAGCATGTCCACAGGTGTTGAAAGTGGGAGGGGGAGGCTTCCCCTGCCGCAGGAGCCGCTGTGTCGGTCAACCCCATCTCAGCCTGGGGGGCCGCAGGGGTACCTCAGTCAACCTAGTCTCAAGGCACCTCCACCTCCGGCATGTCGTCAACCTAAGACATTTGTCTTATGACATAAATCACTATTTTATTACATATCAAAATAACTGTTAAATAGCTCTTTGTATACCTGGACCAATGTGCATTTGGAGCAAGTTGAAGTGGATATTTTTCTAAATAGAACTAGGACTGGGAGGAGTTGACGGAGTGCGAAATGACCAAAAAACTCTGCCGGATTTCTGTAAGTGGTGGAGTGCGTTAGGCCACACCGTTCACGCAGATCTTTTGCAACAGATTTTTGTCCCGCGCTGGAACTGCACCATGCGTAGCGCTGCTTCTTTCTGCCGCTCAAGTAGATGTTCTACTCAGCAGCAGCTTCTTCAACGTGAATGGAAGGTTTCTCAACGCAAGCGGTAGCGGTCATCCACGACAGCCCAAACACAGTGCTGAATTATTGCAGGAACAGTGACATACTCACATATTTTATTCAGTCTGTATATGGAGCACAGTTCTGTAGATGAGATGAATCTTGTACCGCATTGTAGCATGCGTCCATAGCCTCTGTTGTAAATCATGCTGCCGCCTCCTTAAAAAAATGTATCTGGAGTGACTACCTCTTCCCACTGCTGGGGCACCACGTGGATCCTACTGCTCAGGCAAATTCATGTCGGCAGTGGTCTCTCTTCTCTTCCTCACGCGGTTTAGAGAATCAGCGGTTGCAGCTTTAAGGTGTGTGTGTGTCTGCCCCAGCAAGATTTTTTTCTCAGGTTAAATAAACGAAAATTCCAAATATTTTCTAGATACATGTGGGGACACAGAATTTGTCGCTGAATGTATGGTGTTTGTAGTTCGCTCAAAACCCCACAGTACCAAGAACTATCGACCTGTGGTTTTTCACTGTGTCCTGATCGTGCATCACTATTATAATGCAAACTCGAATGAGTACAAGTATGGGGTGAACACAACCTTGCTTTGTATTTTGAAATGTCTCTTAAAATCTGTAAATAAGGACACGGCATCATTTAAACCACTATGAATTCTGGATTACCGATATTGGCAGGCATTTCTGACAATGTTTTTTTCACAGTGTTTTTGAAGACACTAACAGGAAGCCAAAAATAGACAGGAATGTCGGCCTGATAACACAGATATTCAGCCTCTGCTCTGAGTAAGCACAGCTTGCATGATAACTAGTTTCCTGCCGTTTTTGTTTTGGTCTTGGTGTGCCCTATTTGGCCTAGGACATCCTGTAACTTGTAACACCCAGAGCAGTGGCTTGCTGTAATTTTGGCAGGGACGGGCGCGCGAGGCCACACATACATACACAATCACTGACCCATGTATTTACAACACGCATATACACACACACCCATTCACAACACTCATTCACTCAAATACACATACACAGCAGCAGCTGCTACCGGATCGGGGTGGTGGGGTGGGGGTTAGGGGTGCTGAGAGGAATTAAATAAAAAAAGGACTTACCTTTAACAGCTGGCCGCCTCCTCTCCTCCGTTCTCGTTCTCTTCCTCTTCCTGTCCCGGCCGGCAGCAGGAAGCATCCGGGCAGACAGGCTCCCCTGAGCCAATCACAACCCTGCAATGCAGCGCTGTGATTAGTCTGAGCACCATGGATTGCCGTAGAGACTGGAACAGGAAAACATGAAGCCTGTGCATGTTCCTGACCAGGCTGTGTCAGTGGCGTCCAGCATGACTCGCGGGTGGAGGGGCGGGCGCAGTGGGCGGGGTGCGCAATGCAAAAAAAATGACAACAAAAAAATAAACAATTACCTTGCCGTCGGGTACCGCGTCTCTACTCCTGCTCTCCTAATCAGACTCGAAGAACAGGAAGCACAGCCAGGCTACCCTGCCCAATCACAGCATTAAGCACCCAGGCTCCCCCTGACCAATCACAATACTGCAATGCAGCGATGTGATTGGTCTGAGCGTCCTGGTGCAGCCTGCATGGAGAACAAGGAAATTGCGCATGACTGTTTTGGGCGGCACAAGAGGGCCAGCCAAACAGTCATGTGCACTTAGGAGTGGGCAAACCACTCCTTCCCAGCCCTGCTAAGAGAGCAGAGCAGCCCCGCCACCCGCTTGCCAGCACAGGAAACATAAAATAATAATAACTCAAAGCATCATTTTATGTTTCCTTTACTTTGCAGTGCTTAAAAGCAGTGAGGCAACGCTCCTCCACCACAGAGGAGGAGCCGCCACTGGGCTGTGCAATATAGCCTGGTAGGAACATGCAAAGTGCGCATGAACTGTTTGGTCGGCCCAAGAGAATCGGCCAAATAGTTCATGTACACTTAGAGAGTGCACAGCACTCCTCCCTTGTCTGGCCAGCCCCACTGCAATAGGGAAAATATAACAATAGGTTATTATCATTTTATGTTTCCTTTACAGCAGTGGAGGAGCCGCCACTTCACATACATACATTCATACATACGCCCACGCACCAAACATCAAAAAACAAAACTTACCTTCACTACAGCTCGCCGGGAGGGAATCCTCGGAGGTCCCAGAAGGTATGAGACTGCTGCCTTCCCTCAATGGCTCACCTAGGGTCAGCAAATGAGGGAAGGCAGCAGTACCTCACTTGTCACAGAGTGGCCCTTCAACCCATACGGATGGGCCACACCTGATTCACAGCCTGGCTGTGTGGTCTGGAGGGGCGAACCAAGCCCACCCTTGAATTTATTCATGACTACTACTTGTGTCCTGAGAAATATACAATACAGTTAGCGCTCGTGGATGTGCACCATATGTTTTCAAATTGAGAGTTATAAACAGGCCTTTTTTCTAATTAGGGAGAGTGTGGTGCCTAATGATCCTTCTCATGTAAGTTTTCACTTGGAAGTAGTGTCCAGTTCATGTGTTGCCATTCAGAGTGAACATGCATGTGTACTGTGTGAGTGTTGCCCATGTTAAATGTGAGAGTAAGCTTGACCAGGTCAGTGGCATCCATTTTGGACGCCCTCATACAGCATAGCACAAGATGGAGGTTGTAGCTGCCCCAGATAAGGGTATTTCTGTCATTCCATGGGTGGAGAAAGTGTGAGAGGATGGAGACTGGGTTGCTTTAGAAATGCAGCAGTGGCTATTTGGTGAAGTTTCTGCAGATTATTGCCCTCTGAACACTGCCATCAGGGTGGCTGTGGGAAGTGAGAGGTAAATCAGCAGGTTCTTCCCAAGTATGAAGGGAATCTTTCAGTCACAGTCTGCCCTTTTGTCTTTCCCCCAAGTGCTACTCCCCAAAGGGTTGTTGGGAGCGGGGTGCAGAGCTGCACACTTGATTCTGTTGCTTTTGTGGGTGCCCCAGTGGAAGCATTCCTCTTCATCGCCTGTTGGGAATAGCCTGTCCAGGGATAAAGAGCCTGAGGGTTATTTAGAGCTTTGCAAAAAGGGTACGCTGCCATAAATGTGGCAGAGTACCCTGTCCACAAAAATGACTGTTCGGTCGCTCTATTTAGAGTAGGGCTAACCATCATGGTTTGGCGGAAGTTGTCACGCTGACTTCACAGGTGGAAACCATAGAATGATGGCCTGACATTTGTTGGGCCATCGGTCCAAGAAGACCAGACCATTCGCCCTATTTAAGGAGGAAGCTCTGACATATTTTTTACTTGTTTGTACTGCAAAGAAAAGCCTGGCAGGCCCAAACAGAAAGAAATAACAAGAAATGGCAAAACCAATATGTCTCGCCTATGAGAGGTTTTGGCTTTATCAATGTTTTTTGGCCATGCTGTACAGCAGTGCGATTGATAGTCACAAAACAATAAGTGCTGTGAGGCTATCAACGCTGGTCACACTCTGTTTTTTAAACACCCTCCACCGACCTGTTAAAATCTGATTTGCGATGTCAACATAATCGGCGCCATCTTGTCCCCTCTCAGACCCGCATGCCCCCTCAAGCAGTAGCCATTTTTGAAAGCGCCATGGCCCCTTTCGGTAACCCCTTCCTCCATGCCTGATCGTCCGAACTAATCCCAGGCCATCACCTAGCCCTGCGGACACAGTTTATTGCCCCTACTGTAAAGGAAACACCTCACATCAAAGGGATTACAGTAGATCAAGGCCCCCACCCCCTGAGGCACCTCGTGACGATACCTTGCTGTCTGATCTGATGTGTTCTCCTCCGGAGAGAATAAAACTTTGTTTCCTGCCTTCCAGTCTCCGGCGCCTGCCTCTTTGTTGGTTAATTATCGAATGGTATAAGAGGCGATTACAGCTCGAAACTAGTTGACCTGACAATATGCTAGGTACACCTATTCATTACAATTAGGGACTTTAGCATATCACCCCATTTTTAATTTTTTCAGCTTAGAGCATCAATAAAGTTTATTTGGCCCACTAGCTGATTAATTTTAACTTCCACTCCACCTTTTCACTTGCACTACACATAGTCTGATTTTAGTGCTCCTACGTAATTCGCAAGTCGCAGCACGCCTCAGTCCGTAGAGGACTGGGAGGACCCCAATGATGAAGCATGTCACCGTGGGGAAACCCTGGTGAGTGAGGGGACTCAAGAAAAAGAACATTTTTTCCTTTTTCTACATTTGGTGTATTTCAGAATCAAGATTGTTTTCTGACACCTCCCATCCCCCTAGGTTAGGTTCTTTTACCTGACTAGTTCAGGCTGTTCTTTTTTCCAAGAGTTGTCAGAAAATGGTCGACTGTAGCTTAAGGTATATGCCGAATGCAAGGTACGGTATCTTGCACCATAATATACGACCGATTGAGAAATAAATGCACGACCAGGGAACCCGAATTTAGGAGATGAATGAAATGGAGCATCTTTGTATAGTCGAAAGGAAGAATAATAGGTCTGTGGTATTACCCACTCCTGCGGCTAGCCTGGTAGGTGGTAAGTAGAACTTTTCCGTGTCTACGCGCGCTAATGTACTTTGAATGCTGCGCAACCCCCCCCCCCCTTCTTCTCTTCCCTATAGGTCACATCGGAATTCCGACTGGAGAATGGAGTGAACATGGACCGCACCGTGCCCAAGGTAGGGAAAAACATAGACAAACGTTGTGGGATGGTGCGTGAAGCACAGACCACCACTGGGAACGTGAAAAACTGTATAGTATGACTGTGCGTATGTGCCCTGATTGTACGGTATGAATGTGTATGCATTACACATGCTTGGGTCGCTGGAAGAGAACGTCATCGTATGACTGAAGTACTTGTCTATCGATCAAAGGGAGGGGAGTAAAAAGTCCGACACCCCCCCAAAATGAATTACGGAAAATACTAAAAATACGCAGCATGCATAGGAAAGAGGACAGGAAAGGAGAGGTCCCCTTACTCAACGTAGCCCTGTGTCTCCGTCTTAAGTTTCTGCGCTTGTTGCATGTACTGTTACGCCCTATCCGGTATTTGTGTGTACGTGAACGCTGAATTCATGTTTTTCCCCGCTTGTGTTTTCTTATGAAGAACTGACCCATGCTACTCCATGTTGTGTGTACACCAAGTAGCCTATTATCGTACACGTCTCTCTCTCGTTTTATGTCATACGTATACCAAATAGCCTACTTGATGCACTCTCTCTCTCTCTCTCTCTCTCTCTCTCTCTCTCTCTCTCTCTCTCTCTCACTCTCTCTCTCTCTCTCTCCCCCCTCGCTGAAGGCTCTCTTGCCCTCTTTTTGAATAAATTAACGACCCTATACCTCCTCAGAATGTGTATAATTGGCCTAAAACACGGCGGTGTTCGAACAAATTAACAGAAACAAAAACGACCGTACTTTACCCCGTTACTACCTCTCCTTTCTGCAAAATGTTGAACTTAATTGGCTGAGAAAGAAAGGACAGGTAAGACGACTGATGTCTCCCAATCTGGCCCTCATCACGGGGACTATATGTCAGTGGTTTTCGTTTTTAAAGCTCTAACGACATCATCTCCACCGCCCAGAATTGCCCCCGCCCAATTGCGCCGAACTAGAATGTCTAAGCACCCCGTCCTCTCAGAATCACCCCAGCTCTGTACTAGCCGTCCCAGAGTATTTCGAACAAAACAGCTGATGACTTTATTTTCTAAAAGTACATCGCCTAAGCAGATGAGGGTTACCTATCGTCTCCAGCAAGAAAAATGTTTAGCTTGTGTCCCTCCCCGAAATAGATATCTGTGAATCCATGAGAGTAGCACCTCGCACTTTTTCATAAACTTAGCAGTCCTCGGAGGAAAATGTGTATTAACAGAACTTGTGTTAAGAAGAACGAGTCTCTACCGGAGAAGCCGGTTCGAATTTTGATAGACCAGAAAGTTGACAGATGTCAGGCTTCCTGCAACGATTATAGGGTACAGGAATCGACACCTAGCAGGCCAGACGATGGAAATTCACAGGAACACCCACAGAAACCTGCACCACAGCAATGATTAATAAATTAGTAACACACACCGACATAAGAGTTAATAGACATCAATCATACAGCGACCGATAAAAGCATTTCCCCGACTACTCGGTGGTTGGGAGAGAGAACGAAGTGTGTAAATGTCTTCTCTACCAACTCTCTAAGATTTTGTTTTTCTTGTGCTCATTCAAAGATAACATGCGTTCATCGGAAGAGAGGGGTCGGACGTGACGCACAGCCTGGCTGCGGACCATGGAACATCTATGGCATCGACCAAGGGGGAGCCACGAAGCAAAAGGATGCGGGACGAGGCACCATTCTCAGCATAGAAAGCAATAGAACGAAGGGCTATCCCGAAGCCCCCTGCTCGCTGATCAGCTCATGCCTGAAGTCCCAACCCGTCGGGCCCAATTGGTGGGCCCAGTGCTGAAAGATTCTGCTCTCCTTGGTCCACTTTTGATCCGATCCCACTCCACCCCCTCTTCCCTCGGCCTCCCAAAGCACCCCTATTTTTGACATTGACTTTACAAAAGAAAAATGAGAAGCGGGTACCCCGTCTCAAGGTACCTATGATAAGACCAGTCAAGGGACAGGACAGAACTGGACTGTGATCCAAGAGCAAAGGATGATCACACCCTGCAACGCGAAAAATCTGGATTTGAGCTGGACCTTAGCTCCACCGCCGGTGCTCAACAGTGCCAACGAAAGAAGAAGAGAGAGCTTACCAGTGATGGCTCACTGCAATAAGACACTGGAAAGAAGAAACCCCCCCCCTGACCGTAACTTATGTTGAGTTGTATTCCTCTCCCAACCACTTTTTGATTTGACTATCTCCCAATGAAGTTTCCAAGATCTTTTATCGGTTGCTTCCAACTGCACACTAAATAAATGAGGAAACATTAGCTTATTATAAATGACAATTGTATAGCATCAACCGTACACATGACTATGCTGTTTAGCTTGATCCACGCGAAGTCTAGGCCTTAAGTAATGAGCGTAATTATCCCTTGTTTTACCGAACCTTTTTCAAGTATCGAGTTTGTGTTCAAGCAAGTTTCCCCCCACCTATCTCCGTGTCTGATATATGACGCAGCTGATGTAATTCTGTATACGCTACCTCCTCGACTGTCACGTCAACCACATGTAACTATGTACAATTGTGTCAGATTGCTCCCGCCCGTCCTAAGACTCTGTACTTTTAAAAACAGGAACGCATGAAAACATTTACGATATTATGGCTAAAAGGTTAACGAAGGTGAATGTCGGCCAGACAAGCTGGCTAGATATGTTGAAAAGGGAGGACTGTTAAAATCTGATTTGCGATGTCAACATAATCGGCGCCATCTTGTCCCCTCTCAGACCCGCATGCCCCCTCAAGCAGTAGCCATTTTTGAAAGCACAATGGCCCCTCTGCCCCTCGCCGATCACCAGCGCGTTCCCTAGGCGCTGCAAAACCCCCCCGCGCGCCGGCCACCCCCGCTCTCTCATACATGGGCCATAAACCCTCTCCTTCTGCGCGACCCTGCCATGGAACCACTTCCCGCGCCTGACCAACACCCCCCTTTTTCTCATCCCATACATGGTCATACATCCTTTCAGTAACCCCTTCCTCCATGCCTGATCGTCCGAACTAATCCCAGGCCATCACCTAGCCCTGCGGACACAGTTTATTGCCCCTACTGTAAAGGAAACACCTCACATCAAAGGGATTACAGTAGATCAAGGCCCCCACCCCCTGAGACCCGACCGGTTGCACACACCCCCGGGAACTGGCGGAATATCCTGCTGTGTGATAGCCATCTCCTACTGTGGGTGGGGTGGGGACTTTCACTGTAGTTATGTGTGGGAGCGGATCTAAGCCGGGGATTCCGAGGATGCTCTTTCATGTACCAAAACAATCTCAAGAATGTGCCATGTGCTGTAAACCGATAATAAAACAATAAACCTGTGTATAAGAGGCCAGGCCTCGGAGATGCAGTTAGGGCACCTCGTGACGATACCTTGCTGTCTGATCTGATGTGTTCTCCTCCGGAGAGAATAAAACTTTGTTTCCTGCCTTCCAGTCTCCGGCGCCTGCCTCTTTGTTGGTTAATTATCGAATGGTATAAGAGGCGATTACCGCCGGGCAATACTCAAAAGGTTATCGACTGCAACTGCCGCTACCATTTAACAGACCCCCCAGCACTTACCCTGCACTCTTGAACAGCCGATCGGAACGCTGTTAGGGGCTGAAATTGTTCTCCCGCCGCCATTACCTGCCTCGAGGAGCCACGGGACACGCCCACCCAGGTGGCCACGCCCACCCTCGCCAGGTATAACAGTGCACGCTGAACTCTAGCGCCTCACTGTAACTCGAACCTCCTGAGGCGAAAAGCCGGGAGTCGCGCTGCTAAAAGAAGCTTAATTTTAAAACTTGTGTATTACTCTGTTTTTTAAACACCCTCCACCGACCCCCCAGCACTTACCCTGCACTCTTGAACAGCCGATCGGAACGCTGTTAGGGGCTGAAATTGTTTTCCCGCCGCCATTACCTGCCTCGAGGAGCCACGGGACACACCCACCCAGGTGGCCACGCCCACCCTCGCCAGGTATAACAGTGCACGCTGAACTCTAGCACCTCACTGTAACTCGAACCTCCTGAGGCGAAAAGCCGGGAGTCGCGCTGCTAAAAGAAGCTTAATTTTAAAACTTGTGTATTACTCTGTTTTTTAAACACCCTCCACCGACCCCCCAGCACTTACCCTGCACTCTTGAACAGCCGATCGGAACGCTGTTAGGGGCTGAAATTGTTCTCCTGCCGCCATTACCTGCCTCGAGGAGCCACGGGACACGCCCACCCAGGTGGCCACGCCCACCCTCGCCAGGTATAACAGTGCACGCTGAACTCTAGCGCCTCACTGTAACTCGAACCTCCTGAGGCGAAAAGCCGGGAGTCGCGCTGCTAAAAGAAGCTTAATTTTAAAACTTGTGTATTACTCTGTTTTTTAAACACCCTCCACCGACCCCCCCAGCACTTACCCTGCACTCTTGAACAGCCGATCGGAACGCTGTTAGGGGCTGAAATTGTTCTCCCGCTGCCATTACCTGCCTCGAGGAGCCACGGGACACGCCCACCCAGGTGGCCACGCCCACCCTCGCCAGGTATAACAGTGCACGCTGAACTCTAGCGCCTCACTGTAACTCCAACCTCCTGAGGCGAAAAGCCGGGAGTCGCGCTGCTAAAAGAAGCTTAATTTTAAAACTTGTGTATTACTCTGTTTTTTAAACACCCTCCACCGACCCCCCAGCACTTACCCTGCACTCTTGAACAGCCGATCGGAACGCTGTTAGGGGCTGAAATTGTTCTCCTGCCGCCATTACCTGCCTCGAGGAGCCACGGGACACGCCGACCCAGGTGGCCACGCCCACCCTCGCCAGGTATAACAGTGCACGCTGAACTCTAGCGCCTCACTGTAACTCGAACCTCCTGAGGCGAAAAGCCGGGAGTCGCGCTGCTAAAAGAAGCTTAATTTTAAAACTTGTGTATTACTCTGTTTTTTAAACACCCTCCACCGACCCCCCAGCACTTACCCTGCACTCTTGAACAGCCGATCGGAACGCTGTTAGGGGCTGAAATTGTTTTCCCGCCGCCATTACCTGCCTCGAGGAGCCACGGGGCACACCCACCCAGGTGGCCACGCCCACCCTCGCCAGGTATAACAGTGCACGCTGAACTCTAGCGCCTCACTGTAACTCGAACCTCCTGAGGCGAAAAGCCGGGAGTCGCGCTGCTAAAAGAAGCTTAATTTTAAAACTTGTGTATTACTCTGTTTTTTAAACACCCTCCACCGACCCCCCAGCACTTACCCTGCACTCTTGAACAGCCGATCGGAACGCTGTTAGGGGCTGAAATTGTTCTCCTGCCGCCATTACCTGCCTCGAGGAGCCACGGGACACGCCCACCCAGGTGGCCACGCCCACCCTCGCCAGGTATAACAGTGCACGCTGAACTCTAGCGCCTCACTGTAACTCGAACCTCCTGAGGCGAAAAGCCGGGAGTCGCGCTGCTAAAAGAAGCTTAATTTTAAAACTTGTGTATTACTCTGTTTTTTAAACACCCTCCACCGACCCCCCCAGCACTTACCCTGCACTCTTGAACAGCCGATCGGAACGCTGTTAGGGGCTGAAATTGTTCTCCCGCTGCCATTACCTGCCTCGAGGAGCCACGGGACACGCCCACCCAGGTGGCCACGCCCACCCTCGCCAGGTATAACAGTGCACGCTGAACTCTAGCGCCTCACTGTAACTCCAACCTCCTGAGGCGAAAAGCCGGGAGTCGCGCTGCTAAAAGAAGCTTAATTTTAAAACTTGTGTATTACTCTGTTTTTTAAACACCCTCCACCGACCCCCCAGCACTTACCCTGCACTCTTGAACAGCCGATCGGAACGCTGTTAGGGGCTGAAATTGTTCTCCTGCCGCCATTACCTGCCTCGAGGAGCCACGGGACACGCCGACCCAGGTGGCCACGCCCACCCTCGCCAGGTATAACAGTGCACGCTGAACTCTAGCGCCTCACTGTAACTCGAACCTCCTGAGGCGAAAAGCCGGGAGTCGCGCTGCTAAAAGAAGCTTAATTTTAAAACTTGTGTATTACTCTGTTTTTTAAACACCCTCCACCGACCCCCCAGCACTTACCCTGCACTCTTGAACAGCCGATCGGAACACTGTTAGGGGCTGAAATTGTTCTCCCGCCGCCATTACCTGCCTCGAGGAGCCACGGGATACGCCCACTCAGGTGGCCACGCCCACCCTCCAACGCACACAACACCATCCATAAAACATGTGTCTGTACAGGAAGCGCAGCGGACGAGCGCAGCGGGCGCGACGATGGCGTGCCGAAGGCGCGCTCAAGGCAAGCTCATTTGCGCTCGTCCGCGCTAGGCAGAGCGCAGAGCCAGACCCTACATCTATAACCACCGACCAAACGCGCAGTTACGCAAGGGACACATTACTTCATCTTAATAAAAAGATACACGATTCATGCCTACACAGTGTACTCGGGGATCACCCCCTCAACCGATGCTCCCACTGCCCGTACAGATTCACACTCACTGCACCTAAAAACCCCTCCCCCACCCCAATACGCATGGCCTTAATCAACTGCAGATCCCTTCCCAAGCACTCCATAGAAATCTACCAACTACTGGAAAACTACGGCCTTGAAGTTCTCTTCTTAACAGAAACGTGGTTAGGACCGGACTCTGATCCTGACATTATAAACTCTTTACCTTCTAGCTTCCTTATCCACCACATGGACCGTCCCAAGGGAAAAGGTGGGGGTATTGCCATAATTTACAAAGACCTTTTCTCCTGTCGTCTTCAAGGCAGCCCACTCCTAGACTGTGAAACGTCATGTTCTCTATTCAGGTCTCCCCTTGTCAATCTATATCAGGCTTTCTCATCTACCGCCCTCCAGGACCCCTAGGTCAATTTTGCGAATCCCTTATGGAGCATACATACACACTGGCAGCGACTAACCTCACATGCCTGATTTTGGGTGATCTGAACATGCATTTCGATAATAAGGAAGCCAAACCAACCGCCGACCTGATAGCAGACCTCGAAACTCTACAACTAAAGTTACTAGGCCATCTTTCCACCCATACAAGGGGACATCTGTTAGATCCGGTATTTACCAACATCATCGATCTCACTGTCCTCGACCCCATTCCGGTACCCTGGACTGACCATTTCTTAGTCCCAATTAACTGGCAGCTAATCCGTACCCCGCATTCTACTGCCCCTCCTAGCAAACTTTCTCGTTCCTGGTCCAAATTAGATGTAGAAACCTGGAAACATCATCCTGAGAGCTCCCCCCTGGAACTTGATACCAACCCTATTTGCGCTGATGCAGAATTCTCAGCTTGGATAAGCGATACTTTGGACAAAACTCTCCCGAAAAAAATCTCCAGTAACCCACGGAACAAAGCCACCTCCCCCTGGTTCACGAGTGAAATACGGCTTTTAAAAAAAGCCTGTAAGAGATCAGAAAGAGACTGGAGAAAAAACTTTGATCCCACAAAAAAAACTGAATACAAAATAACCCTCCTTACCTACAAAAAAGCACTTAAAGCCGCTCAAGTCAATTACTTTGAGGAGAAAATAAGATCATCTACCAATTCATCACAAGAAACGTTTCAAATAGCCAAGAAACTCCTCAAAGTACCGGAGCCCCCCCCTTTGGTAGAGCCTTCAACCACTCGCTGCAATGAACTTGCAGAATTCTTTAATTTAAAAATCACCAACATTATTAAATCCCTTCCCCCAACTTCTCTGGACGCCTACTCAGCCCTCCCTGACGCTGATCAACCCCCTCACCCACAAATAGCAACTACTGTTTTGCTGTCAGACATCACTCCTCTAACAACTGACACCACTCTTCTTATTCTCAATTCCATCAAAAGTGGTAGCCCCATTGACCCTGCTCCACTTAACACCCTGAAACTAGTCGGACCCACCATTCTACCCTATCTGACTAAACTAATTAACAGCTCACTCACCCTTGGCATCGTCCCTCCTAGCTGGAAAAGAGCAATGGTTAAAGCACTGCTCAAAAAACCTCATCTTGACCCGCTGGAACTAGGTAACTATAGACCGATCTCCCTGCTCCCAGGCATCAGTAAAATAGCCGAGAAGCACGTCAACCTCAGCCTCTCCCACCATCTCGAAACTAATGGACTACTGGAACCCTCTCAAACGGGATTCAGGCCAGGCCAGAGCACAGAAACCGCAATATTGGCGGTAGTCGAAGAAGCAAGGAAAATCATGGATTCAGGAGGATCAGTGGCAGTGATCCTCCTGGACCTCAGTGCTGCCTTCGACACCGTCAACCACTCAATGCTGATCCAAAGGCTCAGTAACCTTGGTATCACAGGTACGGCCTTAGCCTGGCTAGAGTCCTTCCTCAAGAACAGATCCTTCCAGGTGGCCGATGGCACCTTTACATCCAGACCCACGGCCATCAGCTGCGGGGTCCCTCAGGGCTCATCTTTGAGCCCGACCCTTTTTAATGTCTATATGTTCCCCCTTGAGAAAGTCGTCACTCCTTTTGGAATTAAGCTCTTGACCCAAGCCGACGACACTCAGCTGGTGGTATCCTTAAGCCAGCAAGACCATTCCCTCCCCAACCTCCAAACCTGCCTTATTGAAATTACAAAGTGGATGAATACTTCCCATCTTAAACTAAATAACGACAAAACAGAGATAATGATTCTAGGCAATAAATCCCTTTATCAATCCACATCCTTATGGCCTCCAACCATGGGTCCTCCCCCTGTTCCCAAACAAGAAATTAAGAGCCTGGGGATATGGCTAGACGAAGGAATCAACTTCTCAGCCCAGGCAAGGAAAACGGCTGGTACATGCTACGGCCTCCTAAAGTCAGCTAGGAAAATTCTACCCCTACTTCCGGCACAGTCCCGCAAACTCCTTGTTCACGGCCTTGTGCTGTCTCGCCTGGACTATGGGAATGCCCTGTATCTGGGCGCCCCCAAAAAAGTACTGTCTACACTTCAGACAATACAAAACGCCGCAGCCCGCATTCTCACAGGTACCCATCGGCGTTGCTCAGCCAAACCCTCCTTGAGTGCCTTACACTGGCTTCCCATCAAGGAAAGAATACAATTTAAGGCTCTCTGTACCACTCACAAAATTTTACAAGGTAAGGCCCCCCCTATACTACAAAACTTCATCTCACCTCACACCACTACTAGAACGCTTCGATCTTCCAACTGCAATCTAGCCTCTGTTCCTAGAATTAGGAAAGCTCGCTCGGGTGGTCGAACGTTCTCGTATAACGCGTCCAAATTATGGAACACTCTCCCCCCAAACCTCAGAGCTCAACCCAATCTTCTTTCATTTCGCAGAGCACTCAAAACTTGGCTATTTCCATGAGGTCCACCCTCAGCAGGTTCTTGTCATTAGCGCTGGGACGCTCACGGGCAGCCATGCGCTCTACAAATCAGTAAAATAAAAATAAAATATTGCAGGTGGGAGGCAGCACAGGGGAAGGGCGTGCTTGGGGGGGCACATGGACAATGCAGGAGAGCGGGAGGGGAGCTCAACACGGACAACAGAGGGGAGGCAGGTGGAGCTGCACTGACAACTAAGGGAAGGCAGGTGAGCGCAACACAGACAATGGAGGGAACACAGGAGGGGCTGAGGCAAGCAGGCGGACAACGGAGGGCAGGAGTGGCTGGGAGCAAGCATACAAATAAAAAAGGGCGGGAGGGAGGTGCTGGGCACAATCAAACAGACAGCAGAGGATCAGCGGATTTAACATGGATGGGTACAAGTACACGAGGGAAAAACACACAATCTTGTAGAGTGCTTAAGCATAGAAAAAAGTAGCACTCGATAGGAATGAGCAGTGAAAGGACTCAAGTAATGTTTCCATGCACCAGGGGAACAAACACATGAAGAGGAAGGAATCCTATGTCATCTGACCAATAAGAAGCAAGAAAATGAAAGCGACAACAAGACCAACCAATGGTAAGCAATGGGCTGTCTCTACGCCATCTGTTAGAAAACAAAATGACTCACAAAAGACAGACAATGCACTTCCTTAGGAGAGAGCTAAACATCGCTCCACACCATAGGAAAAAACTCCCATGGTCATTAGTTTTTGGGGGGGAAACAAAAAAGTTTGTGTAACATGAAACGTAGTGGCCACTCAACATATTTTCATTGCCTTCGGAAGAGCTCCATTGCTGACAGCTACTCGGAAGGCACAAAGATCTCCACCACTGCCTACTGAAGAATGTAAGTTGTGCTCAGTTTGCAGGATATTAAGCCAGGCCCCTGGACAACAAAGCTAGATGGCCCTAAACCACAACAGTTAGGGTACAGTAACCCCTGCTTTTCCTAGTTCTGACTGTGGGCCCACCATCTAAGAATGCAGCCATGGAACGCGAAAGAAAGAAGCTTGGAATTAGGTTGGTTTTTAGGATGTGCATAGCTGCGATATTTGGGCCCACGAATGACTGGACCATCAGTAAACCCACCAACCCAAAACATTTCAGAACACTACGGGCCCGATTCACAGAACAAACTTAAGACTAAATCCTAAACTTAGTACCATTCTGGTATTCACAGAATGCACCTAGTACTTCTGGTATTCACAGAATGAACTTACTACTTTTGCTATTCACAGAATGAACTTAGTACTTTTGCTATTCACAGAATGGATTTACGACTCCTAAACTTACGTCCGCACTCGGGCCGGAAATTCCGGCCCGAAGGCGGAGCTTCCGGCCCGGAGGCGGAGCTTCCGGCCCGGAGGCGGAGCTTCCGGCCCGAAGGCGGAGCTTCCGGCCCGGAGGCGGAGCTTCCGGGCCGGAGGCGGGGCTTCCGGACCGGAGGCAGAGCTTCCGGCCCAGAGGTGGAGATTTCAGCCATAGCTAAATCGGCCGGAATCCCCACCTCCGGGCCGGAAGCTCCGCCTCCTGCCCGGAAGCCCCGCCTCCGGCCCGGAAGCCCCGCCTCCGGCCCGGAAGCTCCGCCTCCGGGCCGGAAGCTCCGCCTCCGGGCCGGAATGTCCGGCCCGAGTGCGGACGTAAGTTTAGGAGTCGTAAATCCATTCTGTGAATAGCAAAAGTACTAAGTTCATTCTGTGAATAGCAAAAGTTGTAAGTTCATTCTGTGAATACCAGAAGTACTAGGTGCATTCTGTGAATACCAGAATGGTACTAAGTTTAGGATTTAGTCTTAAGTTTGTTCTGTGAATCGGGCCCTACATGTCTGGGAGAGTCCTGGGCATTTTGGCTTATGTGGATGCCACCACTTTTCTTAACCTTGAATTTTATGGAAATGTCAAACTCTGGTTCACAAAAACGAATACCCTCGCATAGTTGCGACTGATCATCCCACCACCCAGTATTTCCACACTTCTACCCCATATGTGTGGGTAGGCATTTCGTAATGAAAGGTACAGAAAAAATTCTGACCGTCTGAAGTATGTGTACTAAAAAAAGGTAGTCTTTCCATAGTTTAAGATTTGGCCTTTTTCTTTTTTGTGCAGTATGCACACCAAAATATGTGTGGTACTCTTTGTATCGGAAGAAGAGTACAAAGATTGGATGGTGGGTATCCGTGTCATTTAATGGAAGTTGTGGGGTTTTCTGTGACAGAAAATTGAAGAAATTGTGATTTGTATAAGTTTGACATTTGCGGGCCATTCTGGGTAATCAAACTTGCAGGGATTCATTTTAGACACATCACTGTGGATCCCTAGGTTTTTTAGGCATATCTGAAGTTGGTTGGTTTCCCTGAGTGCTGGATCACCGGAGACCCATATATTGCAGACATCCCCTGTATAAGCTTCCCCCAGCTGCCAACATCAAAAACATTCCTTGGTGTCTAGTGTGTAAATCCTTGCTCAAACCCACTGAAAAACCACAAGTGATTAGTAGCCCCACAACTAGGAACCCACGGAGAACAGAGATCTGAGTCAGTCCATGGCAGGAATATCTTCCTGCTTGCAGAAGACTGAAGGGAATGACGATTTTTGGTAAAACAACTGTCATATTAAATGGGTTGCCCCATCCGGCCAAGCAGAGTGAGGGAGGTCGGTCAACCAGTGATAGAAAACTTTGGATGTGTAGATGTTTGAACTATATGGTTGTGGTATGTTTCCAAATAGCCCAGGGGTGAGATATGTGACCCTAAAAGAGTTTCACTTTCAGTTGCTTTCCAGATTTCCCAAATGTACTGCACCTAGTTTATCGCATATGTCACCTCAACTCATAGAAAAACCATTCATGTTTGTCACCCCCATTCTCAGGAGGCCCAGAGAAACAAAGTTTATGGGGGAGCGGTGGCCAAGTCTTGAGAGGGATGTGTTCCTGTGCAAGGAAGACTGAAGGGAATTACCAGGTTTTGGAAAAAATTTGACAAAACATAATTTACCAACAGGAAGGGAGACTGAAAGAAATTACCATGTTTTGGAAACAACGGTTAAAATCGGACAAACTTAATTTACTGTGAGATCTCCCGGCCAGCCACTCTTGATAAAGGATGCCTTATGCCCATTGATAAAAAGCTTAGGATGTGTAGATGTTACAAATATATGGTTGTGGTGTGTTTCCATTAGGCCTAGGCGGTAAATTCCATTCCGCTTGCGGAATTTGCGGAATTTGGGTAATTTCGCGTTCCACAGAGAACACGGAATTGCCAAAAATTGGGCGATCCGCTGCTTCGTGGAATTTTTTGATTGTTCATGCTTTCAAAATGCGTGTTCGCGAGATATTTCCCCCCAAGCACGCAAACAACGTTCGTAAACAGGAAAAAGGCATCGCGAACAGGCGGAACAAGCAATTCCATGTCTTTGCGGAACTCTGCGTGGTTGTGGAGATTTATTACCATTTCGCGGAGCTTTGCGTAGAGCGACTACGCAAATTCCGCCCACCCCTAGTTTCCATGCAGTCCAGGGGAAATACCTGAGACCAAAGAACAGGAACTCTAAGCCAGTCAAACAATTCATCTCCTTTGGACACCCTAAACTATAGAAATCACATCTTTGTCTGGTACTACCAAACTTAGGAGACACAGAACAACACAGATAGGGGTTTAGCCTTGGCATGAGAGCGATGCTGTGTGAGGGTAGTTGGAAATGGGTTATGTTTTGGGAAAACCTGCTAAAAATCTGACAAACATCTTGTTTAGCTTCTTTTTACAGCCAATCAATCATGGTGGAGAAAGTCAGGCAACCAGTGATAGAAAACCAACCACTGATAGAAAACGTAGGAAGTGCACCTGTTAAAAATAATTCCTGCGACCAAAATACATGTAGCCTAAATTACCATTTCTCTTCCAGTTGCTCTCCTAATTTCCAAAATGCGCTGCATTCAATGTATCTTCTTTGGACACTTTGAGCCCACAGAAAACCCATTCATGTCTAATACACCCTGCTTAGGAGACCCATAGAATCAGAGTTCGGAGTCAAACCTTGGCAAGAATAGTTTCCTGTGTGAGGAAGACTGGAGGGAATAACAATATCCTAAAAATCTGGTAAACATCGTATGCCGCATGGTCAACTGTCTAGGCCGTCATTGCTACGGAGATCTGTCTTGCTCCAATAGATTCGTAGGTCCTACAGAATTAGAAAATATGTTGTTTTTACACCTTCCATGTTGTCCTTAGCAGGGGCAGTTCCTCCGTAATGGTGGAGGAACGTCGCCCCACTGGTCAGTCAGTTGCAGAAAAATTAAATGATAATAAAACAACAATAATTTTTATTTTTCGGTGACTGGCTCTAGCTGCGGTATGCATGTGTTGGGTGGAGCGAAGCCGGGCCATGACAATGAAGGCACTTAGAAGAGCGCATGTCAGTTTGGCCGGCCGTATTAGGCCGGCCAAACAGACATGCGCCCTTCTATTTCTCCAACCCAGCTGTGTTGCACAGCTGGGTTAGAGAAAAGCAGCAGACTCCCACGCACTGTCTGAGTGGCAGGCCAGGCCGCTCAGACCAATCCTGGCGTTACTCTCATGCTAGGTATAGCATGGGAGCAGCACCTGGATTGGGTGGGAAGCCTGTGCTTTCCCAGTGACTGCCGGGGAAAAATATTATTATTCCCCTAAATTCCCGGTCTCTCCTTCCGCCCGTCACACTTTCGTTTTGCGGCGGCCGCCACTGGTCCTGAGCTTTATCTCTGTTATCAAATGAATAGTGTACCATAATCAACGATTCTCCCAAAATTTAGTGATCTGTGCCAACGTTACGTAATTGAATGTGCAGACTACAATCCCTAGAAAAATTCACACATAGTTGGTATTGTCAGACTCGAGGGCAAAATTGTCTTGGTTAGAATTCAGAGTTTTAGGTGAGTTCCTTTGAAAAATGTAATGAAACATTGAGCAAATTTGTTAAAAAAACTAAAATATCTCTCCATTTTTCATTATATCTTCAGGATGCAACAGGTATTATTGAGGGGTTTACATCAACGCATCGTCCCGAATGTGCCAGTCATAGCGTTGATATGGGTGCATGAATGTACTTGTCGTCGAACAACATATTGCTGATTTTTTTTTAAATACTCCAGCACCGCTCTGTAAGTTAAACAGCACAAAACATGAAAGAGCCCAGCACCTCGCAGCAGGTATCATTACATTTTGTGATACAATAAGCGTACATTTTGCGGTATACTGTTGTGATTTTTGTGGCACCTCAGGCCAGTACTCTAAGCGCTTCTGCAGCTGCAAAGCCTACAATTTGCCAAATCACAGACTTTACAACTGCAAACACAAAAGGTTGCAATTTGCTAACTGTGCTTTGTGATTCAGAACATTCTTTCCAATTTGGAAAGTGTGTTTTGCAAACCGTTCTAAATTGAAAAAAGAGGCCATGGAAGCAGCGGCCATCTCCTCATTGAGACTGGCTACGAGGAGCATCAATACTTTGCATCTGAGGACGAGGGTGCAAAACATTGAACATTTGCAAAGAAGGGCAAATGCGGACTAAAGTAGCACCTGCCCAGGGTTTTTAAACAAATGATTGTTCAGGGAGTGTCTCCAGTCCATCTCAGGGATGGATGTCTCCTCTCCTGCATTTGCAGGGGGCGAACAGGGGCTCCAGTCTCATACATATTAATGAGGCAGGCGACATGTGAGGCAAGGCTACTAGATATTTTTTCCTGTTACATGCAAAGCAAATCTGATTGTAGGCAAACATGTTTATTGTTTGTGTATCTAAAATGAAGGCAGTGTCTGGTGCAGGTACAGGCCTTAGAAAGTCAACTATCTTCTTGCTTGTGCAGCTAAGAAATGTGTGATTAGATTGATTCACACTAGTAATGAAGGAACATTTCCATTCGCTGTTGCACATACAGAACCACAGCAGCTGAGATGCACGGGAAGCAAAGTAACAGTGAGATGCTGCATTATCAAGAAGCACTGTTCAAATATCCTGTGTGATACTGGAGTACAGCATGAAACGACGCCTCACCGCCCCATAGAACACAGTGCTCAAGAAAGGTATAGAGGATTAGGCGTGTGCGAAATTTATGTAATATGCTGTTGTAAAATAATACATTTCAGGAAAATTATCCAAAATTACGCATAATGAAGGGAAATGCAAATTTATCATTGAGCACTATATTTTAGTGAAAAACACCTCCTTGCATCAATTTTTGACACAAGGATGCATTTCGCAATAAAAATATAGGCCTAAAAAACACAAATGGTGCAAGCAACAGCCATTTGCGTTATTCTTGAGAGTTCACTGTAAAATGTTGTCGCAAATGGCACATAAAAATGCAACATGGCATAGTGGCATCATTTTGGGAATTTCACATAATAGGCTTATCATGCAATCCCTGAAATTATACGAACTCCACCTGGGCCAATATAAGATACAGATGAGAGAGGTTAGGCAAGACACACAGACCTCCTGCAGGAGAGGATGCTGAAATTCAGATTTCCGACTCCAGGGTTTAAGGCACAATAAGGTACCCTGGGAGGCATTACACGACCCTGTATAAAGTCAACAACTTGTGCCACCATGCTGTTAGATAGCTCGTTACTGACTGGGGATTATTTAACCTTTGCCTTCATTTGTGTAATTATTGCTGAGCTGTTTCTAATACTTACAAACATTCTAATTTGTCATGCACTATTGGGAGTTTAGTTTGAGGATAAACTGCCTGCATCCCGGTAAAGATTTTCTGTATTAATGGTATGTGGTTGAAAAGATCAAACACACACAAGGTGATGAGAAGAATGCTTGCAATCAAACCACTGGCAGTCGCTTAGGGTAGCATTCCAACCCATCCTTCTTTTATCCACCATGCGTCCTCAGTATGTACCCAGCCATATGCAAATCAGTCTTGACCTCACTCCAATTAAAACAGTTCAGCCCGAATAGCCAGGCCTGAATAGCCAGGCCAAAGCCAGAGTCAGACCGCCCGCCTGCCAGGTTAGGAGTTTCCTCCTGTCTGGCGGGCTTTTTTTTCTTATCCCATGGCGATGCCCTGAAAATGGGCACCGCAATGGTAAAGCCAAAAACAGTTTCTGCACTGCATGGACTCAAAAGTCCATGCCATGCGGGAACTGGTGTGCATGTACACAGGGGGGATCATGTTGTGACCTCCATGTACATCCAGGTGCGGAGGAGGCATAGGGGACCCTGCAGGGCCCCCATTCTTACCTCACTATCGCGGTGTTCATGGTGGAGGAACCTTCATGACACCACCAGTAGAGAGGAAACTCGTAACATGCTTGGCGGGACCGCAGCGGTCATGTGCCAAGCATATTGCGGCCTTCTGACCGCCGCAACACCGCCAGTGAACGGCAGTTCTCTGGCGGGTGCAGTGGGGCTTTGGCAGTCCAACCGCCTGACTCGTAATAGGCGGTCGTGAGACCTCCAACACTACGCCCCCCAGAGTCTGACTGTCCGTGGACCACCAAACTCATAATCAGGCCCTAAGGGGCATATGTATCAAGCTAAATTGTGATCGCAAACGCTGAACTTCACAGAATTTCAGCGTTTGCGATCATCGCAATTTGGCTGTGTGCAATGTATGAAAAAAAACACTCACAAAATAAGGAAATGCAAACTTTGCGATTCCCTATTTTGCGAATGCATTTAATGAATCGCAAATTGCGATTCCTTAAATGCAATGTAGGAAGCACAGAAAAATTGTGATTTGGCCTTAAGGAATCGCAAATTACCACCAACTCCAAGTTGGTTGTAATTTGTGATTTCTTTGAAAAATGCACTTTTGTGCATTTTTCAAACAGCCATGTGGCGCACATACATGCCCTTAGGGCATGCATGTGCGCCACATGTGCACACATACATATTTCAGGGGTGCAACAGGGTGTCCTTTTGGCACCCTTGCAACCTTGAAATTGCATTCTCAATTTGCGACTCTCTAATTGGTAATCACAAATTGAGAATGTCTTCCCATTCATTCCTATGGGCCTCCTAGCCCATAGGAATGAATGGGAAGGTATTCCTTATTTGCGAATCTCAATTTGCGATTCGCAAATAAGGAATATGTAGGATTCACAAATTCTTTAGCAAATCCTACATACATTGCATTTTGCGATTCTCTAATTGCGATTCTCTAAAAATCGCAATTTGAGAAAACGGTTTCTTCATACATATGCCCCTGTGTGAGGATGGTGAACAATGAAATGTTTATAAAATTAGCAAACCTTTAAAATCACTGTATTTATTTTTATGTTTGGGATTGAGACCTCTCTAAAACTATGGCTACCTTTTGTGGACCTGTGATAATATTTCATTTGATATATTAAACCCTAAAATAGTGATGAAAGACTTCTTTAAAATACACTTTTATAGCTTAGTAAAAGAGTTTGAGGGCCTTATTTATGAAGCCCTGCATCACATTTACACCACAGTTGCGTCACTTTTTGTAAATAATGCGCCACTTTGTTCCATATTTACGAAGTGATGCATCCAGGCCGATGCGTCACTTCGTAAACCCCTGCACTACATTATACCTGCATCAGGTATAATGTCTGCAGGGTGGGCGTTCCCCTGAATCAAAGCCTCGTAGAAGTGGTGCATTGAAATCTATAAGATTTCAGTGTGCCACTTCTAGGACGCCAATGCGTCAAAACCTTATGCCTGCCGGCATGCGTAAGGGTGCCACAGGCCCTTTCACATGGGGCTTGCCTCATGTGAAAGGACACATTGCTGAAGTTGCGTCTGTTTCCAGACACACCCCAGCAATGCGTCACTTTTGCGCCTACAGATACGTCAGTGATACTGACGTATCTGTAACTTCTTGCGACATGATGCAGCATTTTGTAAATACGTCGCATCCATGGTGTCCAACGATGGCGCACTGAGAAGTGGCGCATCACTGCTTTGTCGCCGCAATGCAACACTTCTCATAAATAAGGCCCTGAGTTTTTAAAAACAGTAACACCTCTCTTACGCACTCCAGTTGCTTAAGGGGCTGGAATAGATAATAGCCACAAAAAGAACAAGAGATGCTCCGACATGTTTCAGGTCATCACTGCTGCAATTTTTCTGGTTCTGAATATTTGTGTTTGTAAATATTGTTAAATGTTTTATGTTGACCATATGCAGGTGCCTGCATTATATGAGTGTATGAATAGTGCTTCGAGATAATAAATATTGCTATATAGATTACTGTCCTTTCTGGGAGCTCTTGTTCTCTTTGCGAGAATATTTCATCATAATAAATGATTCTATACATATCCAGGACATCTTGAAAGACATTTTAAAAGATAGTGAAATGCCACTTGGGCATTGCTCAACCCGAATTGCATTGAGAAACGGTATATTTTATACAGGGAAAACCATGCACACCTATTGCAGAATGGCATTCTTCTTATGATATTAGATTTCAAACAAACATTCCAATATATGCTTTTATTGTTACTCCATAATTTATTGTTTCATGCTTTTGTAGAGTTTGTTTGCAGTATCAATCCACAACACACGTTTATTTTCACATTACAAAAACCATTTTGTTCAATATTTTATGCAGCCACATGATAGGTATTCTCCATACATCCAGCATCCAAATTCCTATACCCAACACAGTTCATCCCACTTGTGCTTCATCACGGGCAACTCTGAAAAACAACAATCGCCCTTCACAGCAAATATCTTGAATCTTTTCCTCAATAAAGGGAAACTAGAAATATGATTGTTGATGTTTTAAATAAAAATAGCACCAAAAAGTGTTGAATACCAACCACAGTCAACTGGTTGCGTTAGACCGGGACCTTGGTGTGACTTGAGGCTGACTAATGGAGCACCGGTCGGCTACAGAAACAAGGCTTGACCTGGCCGGAGGATTTACCTTGGGACTTAGACTAAAAAACGAAAGTTGAAAATATTCAGCAGGGCAAGGCAGCAGGCTGTAGCCGAACAGGGTTCTATGAGGTCAGATAGCCATTGGAAGTGGGTCCTTATGAAGCCGTTGGTTTAGGCGGGAAGAGCTAAGAGCAGGAAAATGTTACAGTCCCTCCCAGGGAAGTGCTCTTACTGGTCAGATACTTTTGGCGCCTTCGTCAAGATCTCTACATTTGCACTTAGTCACTTTTTCAGAGCTCGAAAACCTTTAGTGGGGCACGGCTGTAGGCAGTAGTTGAAGAGGGCTCCATAAAGAAAGGGGGAGAGGACAAATTCCTACCCGACCTCCCCAAATAACTCTTTACACACACAAAAGAGACATAGGAATATTACAAATCACACTTATTAGGTTTAAGTGGCATGTGCTAGATGCAAAACAACTTCCCTCACCCACAATTTGTGGCATGCTTCATTATAGGGCTTGCTAACTGACACCTCTGCCCCTTCTGTCATACCTTGATTCTGTAGGTATGACCCTTTAGATTCAGAGTTTTTTCAAAAATGCACTTCGGTAATTTCGGGTTTCATAGTCGTGTGAGCTCAAAATGGCGTGGGAGCGGTAGCGGCTCCGTTAAGTCACACATTGTGATACTGATACTTTTTAACATTTTAGTTGCCCGTACTTTGCACAGTTACTCTTTTCTTCGGTCCGGGGGAATTTGAAGGAGGGAAGGGAGCCACATTGCTGCTTCCCTGGGCAAAGCTGTGTGCAATGCACGCCAGGTGAGACCATCCTTAAACTTGAATGTGATACTGTCAGAATCCTTTTAAAACTGTTTTTGAAACTGTGATGCTGTGATACTGTGATAATTAACATTTTGGATGCCCGTGTTTTGCACAGTTGCTCTTTTCTTCGGTCCGGGGGAGTTTGAAGGAGGAAAGGGAGCCACTTTACCGGTTAGCGGTCTAGTGGCTTACACGCTGGCCTATTTAACTCGCACGCTGATGCACACGCGCGGCGCTGGTTCCCTGGGCGAAGCTGTGTGCTATGCTTGCCAGGTGAGACCATCCTTAAATTTGAATGCGATGCTGTCTGAATCCTTTTAAAACCGTTTTTTAAACTGTGCTACTGTGATACTGTGATACTTTTTTTATTTTGCACAGTTACTCTTTTCTTCGATCCGGGGGAATTTGAAAGAGGGAAGGGAGCCACTTTACCGGTTAGCGGTCTAGTGGCTTACGCGCTGGCCTATTTAACACGCACGCAGACGTGCACGCGCAGCGGACGCGCGCAGGGGGCACGCCCGTCCGTGCCCCATCCGTGCTCCGGCCAGGCGCAGGGCCTGTCACCCTGGCCGTTTTTCACCAAGTGTTTTGCGTTATACAAATGAAGAAATGCATAAACGTAACCCCGGTAAGGTAAAACCATGCTGTTTTCAGCTGCCCCTTGATACAGCTAACAATGCCACAAGGAGTTCCTTTTGTGTCAGCTGCTGGCTACGTCTTCCGCCTATCCTGAATTTGCCAGATCTTAGCCCTGATGATATGCTAGTAAAAAAGTCTGATCGAACTGATGTGGGTCCTTTAAAAATGTATTTTACTTAACGCTAGATCGCTGGTTAAGCATAATACGAAGTGCGCTCTATTACTAGAGGAATGCAAGGTAAAATTGGCCTTTGTTACAGAGGCATGGACTGATAGTGCCTCCGGACCTGATCTAGTCAAGGCAACCCCTCCTGGGTTCCATTGCTATACGCTTGATCGGCCACTTAAAAAGGGGGGAGGGCTTGCTGTTATTTATCATGAGTCACTCGTACCCAATTTTGTCCCTGCTTCTAACTCTACATGTGAGGCTCTAGCTTTTAATATGTTTTCAGCAAATCACAAAACCTTTAAAGGTGTACTATTAAATCGCCCACCGGGATCTAAAAGTGGGTTCCTAGATACAGTGGGCACCTTATGCGAAGAAGGGCTATGCTTAGAGTCCTACTCGGTGTTTGACGATTTTAACTTTCAACTAGAAAACCTCAGTGATCCCGACACTAATCGGTTGGAACAAATCATGGGTGCCGGAGGCCTCAAACAACTGGTGAAGACCCCAACTCATGAAAGAGGTCATACCTTGGATGGTATATACTCTAATAACAGTGATTTAGTTGGCATTTCAGTTCTCCCGATCTCGTGGTCTGATCACTGTGCCATCCAGATTGAACTGAATAGCTATTCGGCTCTTTCAGCTAGCAATAAACAGGCCCAGGAGATCGTAACCAGAGCTTGGGGAAAACTGGATGTTAAGAAATTTGAAAACTCTCTTATGAGCTCAATGTGTCATCTTCCGTTGGATGTGGAAGAGGACACAGCTGTTTATAACAAATGGCTAACTAATGTTTGTGATCGGTTAGCTTCCAGGAAAAAATGGATTCCTAAACGAGCCTCACAAGCTGCTCCTTGGTACTCTGACGAGCTTAAAGCCCAAAATTGGTTTGTAAGCAATCAGAGAGGACATGGCGTAAACACTATGCTGAAGCAGATAAGGAAAGATACAAAATTTGTATTACTAGTTATAAGCATTCACTTCTAGAAGCAAAAAAATAGTTCTTTTCAACACAAATAGCATTGGCGAAATCCAACTCAAAAGAACTTTTTAAAACTATTACCAAAATGTCTACCCCGAACATTCTGAAGAGTCTAGGTCACCCTGAATTCTGCAACAAAATTGCGGACTTTTTTTAGACATAAAATAAAAATTATATTTTCTTCATTCACCAGTATGATTAAAAAGGATCAGATCAGTTTCAACATGAAGGAAGTGGACGAGGCTGGCTCCTCATTTTCATTTGACCACTTCTCACCCTTGGAGAGGTCAAATACCCTCAAAGTGCTGAATACGATCAAATCAGGAGCTCCTAATGACCCTTGCCCGGTATGGATCATTAAACAAATCCCTGAGGTAATTGCAACAGCACTCACCCCTTTGCTGAATGCCGCTTTGTCAGCCCGCATATTTCCCAAGATGTGGAAAAAAGCTTCTGTTCTTCCTCTGTTGAAGAAGCATACTCTGGACCCTAAGGATACTAATAGCTATAGACCAATCTCTAGGCTTCCCTTTCCTGCCAAAATACTGGAAAAGGAAATGAACAACAAACTCAGTGCTTTTCTTCATCTTAATAATTCTCTGGACTCATAGCAATATGGGTTCAGAGCCTATCATAGTACTGAGCTGGCTTTGTTAAAATCCACGGAGGAAATTAGAGAGGCCGTTGACAGGGGAGGAAATGCTGTACTAATTCTAGTGGACCTATCCACGGCCTTTGACACGGTCCATCACAAAGTATTGATGAACCGGTTGTCTGAAATTGGTGTAAAGGGTCCCGCTTGGAAACTTTTACAATCTTTCCTATCAGATAGGTCGCAAACTGTAGACCTAGATGGCAATACCTCAGAACCTTTTTCACTCCCTTGTGGGGTGCCGCAGGGCTCGTCTCTCAGCCCAATGCTTTTTAATATATACGTGGCACCACTGGCTGGAGTCATTAGGGGGCATATGTATCAACATCACCATTTGCGATTCTCAAATAGCGATTTTTAAAGAATCGCTATTTGAGAATTGCAAAACGGGATGTATTTAAAAAATTGCAAACTTTTTGCGATTTCTTAAAATTCCTTAATTGCGATTAGCAAATTGCGAAATCGCAATTAAGGAATACCTGCCCATTCATTTCTATGGGCCAGGAGACCCATAGGAATGAATGGGAAGTAATTCTCAAATAGCGAATCGCAATTTGCTAATCGCAATTTAAGAATAATTTCAAAGGTGCAAGGGTGTCACGATGACACCCTGATGCACCCCTGAAATGAGCATGTGTGTGCATATGGCGCACATACATGCCCTAAGGGCATGTATGAGCGCCACGTGGCACTTTGTAAAATCCCAAAAAGTGCATTTTGAAAGGAAATCGCAAATTACCAGCAACTGGAAATTGGTGGTAATTTGCGATTTCTTAAGGATAATTCGCACAACTTGGGTGCTTATTACATATCATTTAAGAAATCGCAATTTGCGATTTCTTAAATGCTTACGCAAAATTAAGAAATCGCTAAATTAGCAATTCCTTAATTTTGCGATGGGATTTGGCTCATACATCCCGATTACCGATTTTTTAATCGCAGACGCTGTTATTTTGCGAATCGCAGGGTTTGCGATTAAAAAATCGTTTGATACATATGCCCCTAAGTCCTTTGGCTTCCAGCTCACCTCTTACGCTGACGACACACAAATTGTGTTATCGCTAACAGAGGGAGCCAAAAAGGAGGCCGGGGATCGTTTTCATGACTGTATGAGTTCTATTTTGGTCTGGATGTCCTCTAATTGTTTAAAACTCAACTCTTCCAAGACCGAGGTCCTAAAATTTGGCAATAATCCTCGGGTGTGGACACCAGAGTGGTGGCCAGAGAACCTTAGTCTATGTCCAGAGCCTACAAGAAAAGCCAAAATCCTTGGAATTTTGGTGGATAACCAACTTACTATGTAAGTATGGTGACCTCAGCCTGCTTTATGGTTCTCAGAATAATTAGGAAAATTAAGATCTTCCTTACTGAGAGCAATCTTAAGACAGTGGTGTCGCGCCTGAACTACTGTAATAGCTTATACCTTAATGTTCAAAAACAACATATGAACAGGCTCCAATTGGTTCAGAACGCAGCGGCTAGAATGCTGTCTGGAACACTGAAGTTCGTCTCTGTCAAGTGAGAACTTAGGAAACTGCACTGGCTCCCAGTAAAGCTAAGAACACGCTTTAAGGCATTGTGTATTGTCTTTAAGGCTGTTAATGGAACAGGTCCGGAGTTTCTCAGACGCAAACTCCAATGGTATATTCCAGGCAGAATGCTACGGTCAACTGGTGCCAAACAAGTACAAGTCGCCTCATTAAAAAAAAACAACTGGGGAGGTAGAAGTTTTATTCTTTGTGCTTCTAGAACTTGGAATGAGTTACCTTTTCAGCTTAGAAATGCCCGGGATCTCCACTCTTTCCGTAGGGGCTTCAAGATATGGCTCTTTTCCCAGTAGCATGCGATCAGCCCCTCAAAGTAACCAGTACTTGGCGCCAGGAAACCCCAGGGTAACCGTGCGCTCTATAAGTATAAATAACATAACATAACATTAATCAGACCGCTGTAATTGCATTGCCCTCCTCACGATCCTCCTCAGGACTTAGGATGGTGTTCCCTTGTCAAACTAAAGTTTGTTGAGTGTTTCACAGTTATAATGGATCTGCCTGAACCGCCTCTGAATCTTTGTTAACAAAGGCAGGAGAAACAGAAGAGGTAGAGCTAGAAAAAGTGGATATACCAGAGAACGTATGCCCTGCCTTTACTGCCCATCTGAGAGCAAGGTGATTCCCTTTCATTGTGGCAAAATCACAATGGTCAGAGCAGACCCAGTTTATTCCACTTAGGTATTGAATTTCATGGACTGAAATAGAAGCTGTGGATGCAGCAGGGCTATTCACATGATATATTGCAATAATAGATACCACGGCACGTTACAAATGGTACAGATTAATTGAAGTGCTGCTGACCTATACAGAGCCTGCGACCTTAGTGTAAGGGAGGCTACCATAAATAACACATGCAGTGCATTTAGGACCCCTGACATTGCCAGGACAGGCATGGCCGCATTGCACACAAATACAACTCACCAAGAAAGGGGCAACTACCATCAGGAGAGATGAGGGGAATACTGATGGAGGTAATATCAATACATATATACATATATAAATATATATAAATACAATATATATATATATATTCACTGAAAAAAACATAGGTTTCAGGGACGTTATAGTTAGAAATTAGCATTTAAAAAACCTTAGAAATTCACTGAAAAACCCATAGGTTTCAGGGACATTATAGTTAGTTGGACATTTCAGCCCTACAAAACCATAAAAATGTTGCCGTTATAGTTAGTTCAGCTAACTATAACTCGCGCCCCCACAATGCACTGATGATGTCACATATTACATCATTCATGAGATGGTCAGTGACATCACTGATGACATCACTGATGGCATCTCAAATGCCATCACTGATCACATCATCCAGTGAATGTGTGTTTCTATAAAGTTTAAATATGTATTATATATATGCCAGGGTGTATTGAAGGATGAGTGGGTGTATAAGTGTCTGCATGAAGGATTTAGTAGGTGCGTGACTGACTGTTTAAGTAAGTTATTACATGTGTCTTACTGAATGCATGGGTTAGTGACTAAACTGTGTGAATGTCTGTATCAGTCTGTCTGCTGTTGTATAAGCTGCTGCATGGGTTGGTCAGTAGCTGTATGAGTGTCTATATGGGTTATTGATTGGTTGCCAGAGTATTTGTATGGGTGCCTGAGTGTGTGTGTGGGTGTGTGGGAGGTGTGTGACTCTGTGCATACATGTTTGAGTGATTGATTCACTGGGTGTACGGGTTCAAGAGTGCATGTGGAAACAGCTGTATGGGTGGGTGAGTGTGTGTATGGGTGTGTTAGTGAGTGAATGGATGTCTCAGTGGTACATGTCCAAGTAATTACATATGTAAAAGGCAGTGTCTGTGAGACTTGGAGTACATAAATGACTATACGTGAGAGTCAGTGATTGTGAGAATAGCTGTATGGATGAGTGTGTACTTGTATCAGTTATTGTATAAGAGAGTAATTATGCATTTGTTTCTGTTTGAATAAGTGATGTGTTATATGTATAACTGCATAGGTCAGTAAATGGAAGTGTGATTGATTCTTTGCATGACTGACTAGGTGTGTGAGTAACTCTGGATGAGTGCTGGTGTGTGAGTGTCTGTGTAGGAGCATGAGTGTATATGATAGTGTTGTATTGATGAGTGACTGCATGTATGAGTGATTGTATGGGTGAATGAGTGGATGTGTGTGTTGACCTAAGAACCAGTGAGTAGATATGTAGTAACTGGTATTGGTGTGTCTATGGTTTTGAAAATGGTATTCTGTATTTTGGAGTGGGTGTATCAAACGTTATATTAGGGTGTGAGGAGGTGCATCAGATTATCACATGGATGATGTCATCAGTGATGTTATTTGAGATGTCATCAGTGATGTCACTGATCATGTCATGAATGATGTAATATGTGACGTCATCAGCAGTGCATTGCGGGGGCGCGAGTTATAGTTAGCTGAACTAACTATAACGGCGAAATTTTGATGGCTTTGTAGGTGTAAAATGTCCAACTAACTATAACGTCCCTGACACCTATGGTTTTTTCAGTGAATTTCTAAGGTTTTTTAAATGCTAATTTCTAACTATAACGTCCCTGAAACCTATGGTTTTTTCAGTGACTTTCTAAGGTTTTTTAAATGGTAATTTCTAACTATAACGTCCATGAAACCTATTATTTTTTCAGTGAATTTCTGAGGTTTTTTAAATTCTAATTTCTAACTATAATGGGCCTGAAACCTATAGTTTTTTTCAGTGAATTTGTAGGGTTTTTTAAATGCTAATTTGTAAATTTAATATTTATACAATCTTTTATGTTTTTCGGAAAATTACAAGTTTTAAAAAAATGATATTTTGTAAATCTAATATTCTATAATTATTTTCTTTTCTTTTTTTAATTTTAATTTAATTATGTAATGTCCTATGTCTTTTAAAATATATGTATATTTTTTTTGTACCCATCGTGTACCTATCATGGTGGGTGCGCGAATTGAAGCCGCCATATTGGAAAAGTCGGGAAGGGGCTGCGTTTGTTTTGCGACGGGTGCATGGTGTGTGGCCCCACATAACGTCATATACGTATGGGATCACGTCATGTGCGCGATTAGTATGCAATGGGTGCGCGTAACGTCATATATGTACAGGTTCAGGTCATCTGCACGTTTCGTATGCAACATGTGCGCGGTGCCGGTACCCGTGTGATGCCATATACGTGCTGGGTCGCGTCAGGTGCGCGACTCCCATAAAAAATGTTATGTTTTAAAACTATATGTATATAACTTTAATGTACATATCAGAACAAGAGATTATCTAAACTAATTATAAAAATAATATATTTGTACTTGTAATAAACTTATATTATTGGCTCGCAAAAGCACAGCAGCCTACTGGCTCGCAGAGGGAGAGCTGTGTTCTAACTCGCAGAGGGAGACCAACGGGCCAACAGACCTGCTAGCAGAGACACAGCTACGAGCTAACGGGCTGGCTCGCTGAGGTAGAGCTGCAGGCCCGAGCTGCGACCCGACGGGCTGACTCGCAGAGGGAGAGTAATGGGCCAACAGGCCTGCTACCACAGACACAGACACGAGCTAACAGGGTAGCTCGCAGAGGTAGAGCTGCGGGCCCGATGGCTCGCAGACGAGAACTGCGAGCCGACGGACTGAGTCACGAAATGGCTTACAGCTCGCAAACGCAGAGCTGCGAGCCGACGGACCTGCTTCTAAAGGCATAGCCGCGAGCTGGTGATGTGGGGAGAGGGACCGTGAAATGGGTATCTTGCACAGACAGAGCTGCGGTATATTTTCAGTGTTGCCTCGCAGAGGTAGAACTACAGACCCGATGCCTTGTAGAGGGAGAGATGCGAGCTGACGGACTGAATCACAAAATGGCTGCCAACACTTCCTAGTTTCAACAGTTCGCAGCCAATGAGCTGCAAGCTGATGCTCGTAACGCCTCAGCCAATCAGATGTCAGAATTCTCAAATATCGATATCTGTAAAATTTGATATTTCTCAAAAACTACTGAACGGATTTACCCCATTTAAACAAAAGCGTGTTTTCTGGAGCAAGACCTTTCTCCCTGCCAAATTTGGTTGAATTCCGTTCAGCAGTTTGACCTGTAGCCTTATCTAAAGTTTCCTATGGAAATTGCATGGAGAAAGCACGTTTTGGGACCCCTCCTTTTTTCTCAGCCCCCCCCTTGACTAATCACCCCCAAACTTTCAAGACAGGAGCTGATCTGAAAAGAGAAACGTTTTGGAAAATTTCATAAAGATTCATCAAACGACGCCAAAGTTATAAGCACATCAAAAAATGCTTTTCCTATGGAAACGTGGTCCTAACTATAACTATCTACTGGAGGCCGCTGTAACTTATATACAGTTAAGACAGTTTATGTGATGGCAGAAGAGCACTAAGGTCAAAGGCACTACATAAACACCTAAGCATGGACTAGCCACTGCCATTAATCAACAGACTATAAATGCAATGATGGGTCGATCCACAGATAAACAAAAATACCTGTTTGGGTAGCATGGAAGTCTTACCAGTTGCAGGCAGTTTATCCCCACTCAGCCGTATTTTCAATCTTTTACAGTACTATAGATGGCATACTTTCAATAGCTGCAGTACCTGATGTTCTAAGGCAAATGCAGTAGGAGCAGTAACCTGGGTATGAAACTGAAAGGCAACATAGATGCTGCAATAGCTCTCTGTCATATTAAAAGTAATGTCCCTCTTTTGGCCTTATGTCAAAGATACACTGCAACTCCACAGGATCAAATAGAGGCAGAGTTCCCCAAAAATATTACTCAAGATTATCTCTTCATTGGAAGAGACACCCTGAGCACAAAACTGCAAAAGCTGCAGTTGAAACCTTAGGGCCGCGTTTAGACTATGGTCGATGGCCTGCCGTCCGTCAAGGTGATGGACCTCATTTCCTCCGCCACTCTGGATAGACTACCACCTGCAATATTTTGAGCTCTTCACTGGCCTGCAGTGCCTTTAGAGGAGCCACAGCAACTTCTCTGAAGGTGCTGAAACTTTGGTGAGCAGCCAATATATTTTGGGTGGCCACTCCTCAAACCTTTTTGGTTTTCTAAAACAAACTCCCAAAGTGGGAGTTTTCTTTTTGAAAACAAACAAGCAAATGGCCATTACACACTGGGAGTTTTCTCCAGGATGTATGGGTCATTTTTCTATTTTTCAGTTCAGGGCAGACAGGGTTTTCATGGCAAACCTGAACAGGAAAATGCTTCAGACCATTCACATTAAATAGAGTAGAGGGTCTTATGCACTCAACTGCCAGTCCCAACCCCATTGCTTAATTGGTGGAGCGTTTCTGAAGGCAGAGCCAGTAGGAGCTCTGCCGTTGGAAACATGACAGTCCGGCCATCCCAAAACAAAGCAGGCAGACCATTAGATTGGCAGACAGGGTACTCACACACCTTCATCAAATTCTGAATCAGGCCTTAGGGCCTGATCTAGATATCAGTGGATGGGTTACTCCATCACAGCGGTGACGGATATCCTGCCCACCAAAAAATAAATCCCATTATATCATATTGGATTTATATTTCGTCGGATGGAATATCCGTCACCATTGGGATGGAGTAATCCATCCGCCAAGATCTAAACCAGGCCCTAAGTCTGAAAATTTAGAGAACTAAAAGAAAAGAAGAAGACTGCACGAAAATTCCAATGGGAAGGCACAGAAACCTGGGGTAGATACTGGAAAATGAAACTGAAATATTATTGTAATAACTAAAGGCAAAGAAGTTATAACTTGAGAGAGGAATACAATTAGGACTCCAAAGTAATATCGACCATCAGATGAGCATTATTCAAATTTTTCACAGGATCATGGAAATATGAGACCAGACCATAAAGATGTTCACTTTTTCTACAGCTCTGACAAGGGACAAACCCATTAGCAGGGGATAGGGAACGGAAGGGAATCAGGAGTGGGACCAATGCAGAAACAACAGTTGATGGACAGAATGCAGAACAATGTCATACATTCACCCAAGTACAGAGATCTGGGCCTAAATCCATCGTTATTTTGCTCACCACGCCACCCCAGTTCAGACATGGCCATATGCAAATCAGTCTTGATTGACCCTGTGCCTCATGGGGACAGTCCAGCCTGAACAGCCATGCCATGTCTTCCCTGGACCGGAATCAAGCATACTAGGACCGGTTTCGGGGTTTCACCCCTCTTCAGCCAGGATAGCTTGATTCCAGTGGCATGGAGAGCACGGGACTCACGTCTGAGCATACCCGTCCCACTCGGGGTGACAAATGCAAAAACAACAGTTGATGGACAGATTGCAGAACAATGTCATACATTCACCCCAGTACAGAGATCTGTGCCTAAATCCATCGTTATTTTGCTCACCACGCCACCCCAGTTCAGACATGGCCATATGCAAATCAGTCTTGACCCTGTGCCTCATGGAAATAGTCTAGCCCGAACTGCCAAGCCATGTCTTCCCTGGACCGGCATCAAGCATCCTAGGACCGGTTTTGGGGTTTCACCCCTCTTCAGCCAGGATAGCTTGATTCCAGTGGCATGGAGAGCACGGGACTCACGTCTGAGCATACCCGTCCCACTCGGGGTGACATATGCAAAAACAACAGTCGATGGACAGAATGCAGAACAATGTCATACATTCACCCCAGTACAGAGATCTGTGCCTAAATCCATCATTATTTTGCTCACCACGCCACCCCAGTTCAGACATGGCCATATGCAAATCAGTCTTGACCCTGTGCCTCATGGGAACAGTCCAGCCCGAACTGCCAATCCATGTCTTCCCTGGACCGGAATCAAGCATCCTAGAACCGGTTTCGGGGTTTCACCCCTCTTCAGCCAGGATAGCTTGCTTCCAGTGGCATGGAGAGCACGCGACTCACGTCTGAGCATACCCGTCCCACTCGGGGTGACAAATGCAAAAACAACAGTTGATGGACAGAATGCAGAACAATGTCATACATTCACCCCAGTACAGAGATCTGGGCCTAAATCCATCGTTATTTTGCTCACCACGCCACCCCAGTTCAGACATGGCCATATGCAAATCAGTCTTGACCCTGTGCCTCATGGGAACTGTCCAGCCCGAACTGCCAAGCCATGTCTTTCCTGGACCGGAATCAAGCATCCTAGGACCGGTTTCGGGGTTTAACCCATCTTCAGCCAGGATAGCTTGATTCCAGTGGCATGGAGAGCACGGGACTCACGTCTGAGCATACCCGTCCCACTCGGGGTGACAAATGCAAAAACAACAGTTGATGGACAGAATGCAGAACAATGTCATACATTCACCCCAGTACAGAGATCTGGGCCTAAATCCATCGTTATTTTGCTCACCACGCCACCCCAGTTCAGACATGGCCATATGCAAATCAGTCTTGACCCTGTGCCTCATGGAAACAGTCGAGCCCGAACTGCCAAGCCATGTCTTCCCTGGACCGGAATCAAGCATCCTAGGACCGGTTTCGGGGTTTCACCCCTCTTCAGCCAGGATAGCTTGATTCCAGTGGCATGGAGAGCACGGGACTCACGTCTGAGCATACCCGTCCCACTCGGGGTGACAAATGCAAAAACAACAGTTGATGGACAGGATGCAGAACAATGTCATACATTCACCCCAGTACAGAGATCTGGGCCTAAATCCATCGTTATTTTGCTCACCACGCCACCCCAGTTCAGACATGGCCATATGCAAATCATTCTTGACCCTGTGCCTCATGGGAACAGTCTAGCCCGAACTGCCAAGCGATGTCTTCCCTAAACCGGAATCAAGCATCCTAGGACCGGTTTCGGGGTTTCACCCCTCTTCAGCCAGGATAGCTTGATTCCAGTGGCATGGAGAGCACGGGACTCACGTCTGAGCATACCTGTCCCACTTGGGGTGACAAATGCAAAATGGGACCGATGCAGCACTTACAAAAAAAGAAGGTAGGCGCCACTAGAAGACAGAATGCCTCATTAAAAGAGGGTCGTCAGAAGAGCGCGGAATGTGTGGCGACCATTCTAGACAGTCCAGCAGAAATAACAATAGCCCACCTCATGCTCAAACCACTCCTGATCGTGGAGAAGACTAATGACTATGTTCAGAACAAAACACCAGATGAGCCTTTAAATAAAACAGAATTACTTTACAAAACTCAGATTGAAATTGAAGGGGGCAATGAGCAGATGAACTTTATGGGTTTCTGGACCTCCTTGAGTGATTCCTGCGATGATATCCTTGCTAAGGAAGCCTGATCCCAACAATTTATAATGGACACTCCAATTGGGGAAGAAGTTATAATTGGAGCCTTCTCCTTGATAGTTCACCAGACACCAGAGGACTGATATGCAGCATATGGCTGCAGGACCTGCCGCAATGATAGAAATGCATGTGTGGATTTCCCTGCACTACGTGCCAGGCACCTGCAAAAGGGGGGCCCGTTGCATCACTGCCAGCCTTTGAATAGCATTTGAACCATCATACGGTCCGGCGATTGCCTGTGTATCACTGTGGCAGACGGGCTTTCCCTCTGCCAGCACACAGCCCTTACTATAGGTACTGGACTACAGTAAATTGAATCTGCACTTTTATACATATGCTGTACATAGTACACATAGTATGGATCAAAGATACAATTCACATGCAGAAAATACAAAACCACAATTGACATATCAAATGTATCCAATGCATAGCTCCTGAATCATGTTACTTAACACCAATCACTTTGGGAGAGGATGTAGCCTTATGGTTAGAGCAGTCGACCTTGAAACTGGGGGTACGGGGTTTGAGTATCGGCAACGACGCTCAACATCCTGTGATTCTGGGCAAATCACTTAATCCCTGTGTGCCTACAAAATTAATGTGTAATGAACTGGTGCTCATGTAAAGCGCTCTGATATCTTCGGGTAAAGTTTGCGCTATACAAAACTCTGAAAAAAAGCATAAACAATTGTGATGATTTATTTGTAAGCGCAACATTCATGCGAGAGGCAATCACGGAGCTAGGAAAGCAAACACCTAAAAATGAGAGTAAGGTAACATTCAAAGCTCTAGTTGTTTAATTAAACCCTCGGGAACAGGTGGGTTTTTGGCTTTTTTCTGAAAGACATATAGTCATCGGTAAAACAAATTTCCAGCAGGAGTTCGTTCCAATGTGTTGCTGCCAGGTGAGAGTAGGAGCGGACCCCTGCTCTGGCCCTCTTAATGCGTTTCGTTTTTGCCCGCGCCTGATTGCACAACCTTAAGTTCTGAGTTGGAACATGGAATTCAATTTTATTTTGCAGGACTCTAGGGCCATGATGGTATAACGCCTTGTGAGCATGACCCAGGAGCTTGGATTTTGACCTTTGACTTAGAGGCAGCCAATGGAGCTCCCTCAGACATTCGGAGACTGAGCTGTACCTGCTTTTGTTACACGCCAGCTTGGCGGCCACATTCTGGATCACCTGCAGACGTGACAAAAGATAGTCTGCTATGCCCACATACAGCGCGATCCCGTAGTCCAGTTTGCTTATAAGCAAAGCCTGGATGATGGTTTTTCTGCACTCTAGGGGGATCCATAAGAACAGTCTCTTTATTAGTTGTAAGGTGGCAAAGCTTTTCCCACATAGTACGCTTACCTGATTCTGCATGGTTAGAGCATTGTCAATGAAAATGCCCAGGTTTTCTGCAACCTGTTTGGGCGCAGGAGCAGGTCCAAGTGATTTGGGCCACCAGGTTGCATCCCAGATTAGTTGGGCTCCTCCGAAAAGTAGGATCTCTGATTTATCAGCATTTAGTTTTAAACAGTGGTCTGACATCCACCCCGCCATTTCTGAGAGACAATTGGTTAGTTTAATCCTGGTGTCTTCAGGTGTCTCTTCAAGAGCTATCAGCAGTTGTGTATCATCCGCATTGGAACAGATACTAAATCCAAATTTTTTGCTGATTTTAGCCAGAGACGATACATAGGCATTGAAAAGGGTGAGGAAATATGAATTTTTATGGTCAATTGTGTCCCCTATCTAGACCCCAACGGCTCCATGTACATGCTACAAGTACATGTATGTTCCCTCCACTTCAAGCTATGAAGACGCAAATACAATTGTGTCCAACGTTAATATGTCCTCTTTCATATCTGCCATGAATGGGCCAGATATTCCGTTCCTAAGTATGCCTTGCCACCGTCTTTATATGGTATACTTTTCACGTTTTCCAGCTCTGGCAAGGTAGGCCCTGAATCCTGCCATCGAGCTTTTTCCTGCTTCTGCCTCTGAATGCTCCAGCCTGGACCTGCATCTGTATCCATGAACTTTGTCTTACTTCCTGCGCGGCTAACGGTGCCTAGCCCGGCCTGTTGCCTGCCAAAACTGTATTCAGCCTTCAAGTTATCTGCTCCGTTCCTCAAGAAATGCATTCTTGTCTAGTAGCTTAGGTAAACATCCCTCCAGCTGCAGAGCAAAGGGCCCGGCCTTACTGCCTCCGTGCAAGTAATTCATGACTCGCGTTACCATGGTAGGCCCATGCCCCCCCTCGCATCTCATGTAGACACTTAGACGCTTGTACACGCACTAGCAGTCAGTATAGAATAGGATCTGTCCGAGAAGACCTTTCCTTCCAGATAATATAGTTCTTTAAACACAAGATATTAGATATGATTTAGGACTAGGTTGTCCTGACACCCCAGACTTCTGTCTCCTCATGTAGGGCTAAATGTCAAGTTCCCTTCACCCTCTAGTTACACGTCAATCACACGTCATGCGGCTGCGCGCGCATCTCTGCCATGTATTTTTGCTGACTTTGCAGGATTCTCTTATGGATCCACCCATTTGTGTCATCATCATAATGACATTTTTAGTATACGCCTCTATGCACGCCTATTGTAACGCCTTTTCTATTACGTATGTGTATTCTTATCAGCTGTTACGCCTCCTGCATCTGTCTTTACTGTAATGCATTACTATATATGCCATAACCTGTCAATAATGTATTGCTGATCCCTTCCTGAACCTTCGTGGTGACGGAACTCAATTGCCTGGTTCGAACCATCATTCCTTTGTAAGGAATAAATTCCCTATTATACCCTCGAATACCACGGATTCCGCCTCTTATTTTTACTGAGTTATTCGTATTGTATTTTACCGCATAAATTAAGTCCAGGTAATTTAAATTTACCACATAATTGGCGCCCGAACAGGGACTCCTCTCACACCCCACGCGCCGGAGGTGCGTTGCAGACCCGGTCTCCTGCCACAGCCGGACGGACAATTACGCGTACCCGCAGGATTTCCTGTATCTCCCTCAGGCCAACGGGGGCGACTGAGGCTGCGATCAACACCCAGACGAGGCGGTGAGGAGTGCGGAGAATCCCGACCAGAGCCTAGCTGAGAGAGCAAGATCCGAGGTATACAGAGGCCCACCAGATTCCGAAGTTCCGAAGTATCTAAGTCACAAGTCGAGTCCAGTCCAGTTTGGTCTAGTCCAGTCCAGACTTCCGAGGCCTTCCGTTCCGTGCTTCCCGGTGAGTACCGTTGCTGGGGACGCATCTAGACGTGCACATTAGTTTGTGCCGGTCAAGACGGGTCTGGGTACACAGACCTGGTCTGCACTGTGTTAGCAGTGTATCTGTGCTGTTTAGCAGTACATACAGTATATTTAGCATTATGCAGTTAACTAGTTTTATTCTAATTATTATTGTTCGTTCTAAAATGTTTTGATATGTTTTAAATGTCGTGGTATGAGTGATTGTTCGATCTTCATTAGTGTGTTTATTGTAATTATTGTGTTAAAAAACCGAGTAAGAATTAAGTAACAAGGTTCAAGATGCCGTTATTTTCAAAATTAAGACAGATAAAAACTAGAAAAGGGATACTCGAGGAAGCTGTTCCCATCCCACCTAGGGACACTCCAGGGTACTTTATGTACCATAAACATGGCCTAGATGCCGTATTATATCTTGATCTATGGGTGGACTACACCAAGGACTTAGCCGAGAGTCAGAGATGGCCCGCTGCTGGAACATGGGATGCAGATTGCATCATGAGAATTGAAGAAGCGTTATGGAAAAAGAAAGCCAGACAGTCACAAAAAGATGCCATTGAACTATGGCGTAAAGAATCGCATAGGCGCACAGAGAAAGCGCTCAGAAAGGAAGAGAAAAGTAGGGAAGATTCAGAAAAAGCCCGAGAAAACATATTAATTGACGAAGGTACCCGAGTAAAAACAGAACAAGTAGACAGACAACGAAACACTCTTATGAATGGTATGTATCCTCTTCTGGCCGAGGGTTTGCCTAAGGCCACCTTGGAGGTACCAAAAGATCTGCCACCTCTGTTACTCCCGATTAAAGTACATCCCAAAACAGCAAAAGACATTTTCCTTTCATCCTATTTAGACGATGCAGCCCCCGAATATGCTAATGGTGCGCAGCCACGCACACCACCCGTTAACGACACTCAACCCCAAAATCAGCTGCACCCACCTCTGCAGCAACAAACTCCTACTCAAGTTCTAACCATTCCATCTGTTTCTACAGTCCTTCCTGCACCCACATTCTCTACCCTACACCCAACAAATCCTTTTGGACTTGGCACCTCAGGAGGTGCGACAGGAGGTTTTTCCACGCCACCGCCAACAACTAGATTAACTTATAGGGATTTAGCATACCAACGTACACCCCAAAGAATATCAGACAATATATTAAATGAGCCTCTTTCCGATTGTAGATATGATCCAGTGCCAGGAAAAGACGACAGAATGTTGCTGTCTTCAGTACGTTTGCGACGAGCTGCAAAATATTTAATGACGTTACCAGGAATGATTGAACATCTAGACAAAATATATCGCTTTATCCAAACAGGGCAAGGTCCTGAAAGTATTGCCGAAGCCATGGAATACCAGAAAGTAGACATACAAAAATTATTGTTACGCTTTTTCATAAACTGCTTGATCAGAAACAGAGATAGGCCTGAGGTAGATTCGGAGGAAATGCAAGCACTCACCAAATGGGGTCAGAATATAACAGACGGGAGACATGATAAACAGAAGTGTATAGAAGCCATGTGCCGAAGGATCAGAAAAGAAGTAGAACGAATACATGAAAGCAGAGTAGATGCAGATAAAACTGAATCAGAGGAAGAGGAGGAGGAACAGTCAGAAACGAACACAGGACAATATGAATTACCAGCTAAACAAATGATAGCTTATGTAGGAAAAGGAAGATCTTTTAATAAAACAATACGTCCGATACGTCCAGAATGTAACAGAATTTTTCAAACAGTTATCTCAAATCCAAGGACCCCTGAACACTTATTCCAGGCTACTGATAAATTGCTTCGAGAACGAAGGGGGTACCATATGCTCGATTCTATGGATGAACAAGAATTAGCTAGGTCAGCAATACAATGGGCTGATGGCCCTGAAAAATACAGTGATGATGCGCTAGCACACACGTTTCTGAATCTCGCCCCAGACGAACAGCGTTTAGCTAGTATATACATGATACAACATCTCCTTATATTATATAAAGGCCAACACTCCGATCCTGGTCCCCTACCTGATATATTGATAGAACTGCTCATGAATAAATGGAGAGGTCTAGGTACCGATCTAATTAAAGTAATCCTAGAATACAGACATAGATATAGTGCCTTTTTGTGTCCAGAACATGATCCAGCTCCTTCCATGGAGAGAAAAACGTATTACATAGACAGACAGAATCCCTTACGCGAAGTACACCCAGTTAGAAATGATGACAATACGTTTAGACGTGTGTTTGTGTACACGCCCATAACCAAAATAGAACTATTGGAAATGAAAAAATTAGTGCCCAGCCATGACAAAGACCCAGCAGGTTTTCACCGTGAACTAAAGGACATGTTACTCATGGGCGATTATACCTACCCTGACATTATGAAAATATTGAAAGTATTATTGCCCGCCGGTATTTATGAGAAACTCAAGGAAAAAGAATGGGAGGTGGGAGACCAAAAGATTGATTGGACCGCACTAGAAACTGAAGAAAATAGCAGAACTGCAGGCGTAGGGCTTGGGGACAAAACAAAAGCATTGCCAGGACTATTAGTACAAGTATTGCCACGTTTATTAACTACGAAAAAGGAAGATTGGGGAGCAATCTCAGCTTGTAAACAGAAACCCGATGAAGATACTAGTGATTTTTATTCACGATTTGAAAAATGTTTTGGTATTAACAGCGGCCTGAAAGCAAATAGTGAGTCATATCCACATCTTTTTGTAACAAAACTAGTCGAGAATTCCCTGCCTCAGGTTAAAAACAGAGTATTGAAAGTTGAAAGCACTTGGCAAGCTAACACTCCTTCACAAATGTTACAAATGTTACAGTATCACCAGAATAGAATTAGAGAAGAACAAGAACACGAACAAAGACGTATGAAAGACACGAAAATGAAAATGCTTGTCGCTCAGTCAGTTCCAGCTGACGGTCATAAAAAGGGTGCGACACAGTCCAGTAACTCAGCGGTTCCCGTTAAAGGGACATGCAACTATTGTAAACAGCCAGGTCATTATATAAACGATTGTGCAGTTCTAAAACATAATATCTCCACGGGTAAAACTAAGGAGAGACCACGTCCGCCTAGACAGGATCAGATCCAACAACAAGCACCTCAACATGCACAGCCTATGCCGGTTCCACAACAGACCGTAGTGGTTCCACAACAACAGCCACAGCCTATTGCTGCAACACAGAACACGACACAACAGATGTACCAGTATGCACAAAATGACTATCCAGAGTATCAGCGCTACACATGAAATAGCCTAGAGAGGGAAGTTGGCTTACCCCTTATTGAGGTTCCTGTAGATCAAGAGGGTCCCTATGTACAGAGTCAAGTATTAGGGAAAGACAGAAAGTTTCTACTTGATACAGGGGCAAGCAGAACAACTATAAGTCACGACGAAGTTCCAGGGGCACCCCTCTCAGGCTCACAAAATATTTCCCTTGGTTTTTCAGGAAAGCCTACTATTAACGAAGTATCGCAACCACTTGCATTTACAGTCGGTCCATTGACACGGACTACAGATCTATTGCTTACGAAATCATGCCCAGAAAACTTGTTAGGTATAAAAACATTGAAAGCTCTAGGAGCTATAATATGTTGTTCTCCGGACGGAGTACGACTATTTTTGCGTGACTTTAAAGGTCACTACGTGTCTAGAGACATGGATCACCGGTTACAGAATCTACCTGCACATTTATGGGCACAAGGCCCCACTGATGTAGGTTGTATGCACATTACACCATATCGAGTCACACTCAAAACAGGAGTGGTACTACCACGAATGCGACAATACAAATTACCGCCAGATGCTGTAGTGGCTTTACTGCAAATCATTGACGAGCTCATTGCACAAGGAGTGGTTGTAGAAACCGACTCCAATGTATGTAATTCTCCGATTATTCCGATTCTTAAACGAACTGATCCAAAAGCACCCCCAGTATATCGATTAGTTATTGATCTGCGCGAATTGAATAAATGCATTGTACCACAATATCCCGTGGTCCCAGATATCTCTTCATTACTGACAGCTATTGATTCAGAGGCAACGTTCTTTACTGTAATTGACCTCAAGAACGCCTTCTTCAGCGTCCCAATAGATCCGGAAAGCCAATATTTGTTCGGATTCAGTTTAAATGGACGAAGTTTTAAATTCGCACGCGCGCCTCAAGGATTTACAGAAAGTCCTAGCATCTACAGCCAAGCACTGAAAAGACAACTTGACAGTATCCACATGCCTGTTAACACTGCACTGCTTCAGTATGTCGATGATCTGCTGATCACCGCCCGAAGCGAACCCGAATGTGAAAAGGCTTCACTGGCGGTTTTACATTTCCTAGCCGACAAGGGGCACAAGGTGTCCCCTTCAAAGCTGCAATTTTGTGCCCAGCAAGTTGTGTACCTAGGGCACTTGCTGTCCAAATGGGGGAGACAGCTCACACCTGACCGCATCCAGTTAATTGTAAACATGCCACCACCCAAGACACAAAAGGAGGTACGGGCCTTCATAGGCCTCACTTCGTACTGCAGGCAGTGGATTCCCCAATATGCATTTTTAGCAAAACCACTCATTCAGTTGACAACCCAGGAGGCAGCGACATCGACTGTCCTCCCTTGGACTTCAGAACATACACAAGCTTTTGAAGACTTAAAGAAAGCTTTATGCCAAGCACCTGTTTTAGCGACACCATGTTACAGTAAGCCTTTTACACTCTTTGTTACAGAACGTGAAGGTACTGCTTTGTCAGTACTCACGCAGGAACAAGCAGGATCACACAAGCCATGTGCTTACTTTTCTAGCACGTTAGATCCCGTAGCTCAAGCTCTTCCTGCGTGTCTGAAATCAGTTGCAGCGACAGCTTTAGCGATCAGACAAAGCGATTCCATAGTATTAGGACATCAATTGACAGTACAAGTACCGCATGCAGTAGAGGTTCTCTTGAACCGGACACAGACACAACACTTGACTATAGCACGACTGACAGGTTACGAACTCACATTGTTTCAGCCACACATAGAAATCAGACGTTGTAGTACATTAAATCCTGCCACACTTTTGCCATTAAGTGGAACAGACCCACTGGCACATGATTGTATTGAAGTCATTACTATTACGACGAAACCCAGACAAGACTTGACAGATGTCCCATTACCAGACCCCGACCTGACACTTTATGTAGATGGTTCATGTATGAGAACAAGTACAGGAAAGTTAGTGGCCGCTTATGCAGTCACGACAGACACCGAAGTCATTGAAACAAATTGTATCGACACATTATCAGCTCAAGCAGCAGAGCTTATTGCTCTGACACAAGCCTGTATTCAAGCCAAGAATAGAAAAGTTAACATATACACAGATTCACGTTATGCTTTCGGAGTCGTATACGACTTCGGAGTCCTTTGGCGAGAGAGAGGTTATTTGACTTCTCACGGTGCCAACATTCAACACGGTCCCCTCATTCAAGCTCTGTTAGATGCAATACATCTACCTACTTCAATATCTATCATGAAGTGTAAAGCTCATACAAAAGTCACCGATATTATTTCCCAGGGTAACGACCTAGCAGACCGAACAGCTAAGCAAACAGCCCAGAATCAGACTCATGCAACTGACTTGACAAAGACAATAGTTCCGACGCCGACACACTGCATGACAGTTAAGGATCCCGCCCTTGATGTAATTGACATACAGACACATGCTACACCAGAGGAAATAAAGAAATGGACTGAATTAGGAGGGATCCACACAGATCAGGGATGGATGACGAAGGGAAAATCTATATGGTTTCTCCCCGACTCAATGGTTCAAGTTATCATTAACACAATACATAGTCCAGCACATCTAGGAGAAAAAGCTATGTTAGACAGTATTCAACACATTTGGTTCAACAAACACTTACGAGCTGCAGCCAAACAGAAAGTCCGAACTTGTATGATTTGTTGTCAGTTCAATCCAGGTAAAGGTGTACCTGTAGAGCAGAGTGGATTTCAACCTCCCGATCACCCTTTTGAAGTCCTCCAGATGGATTATATCCAGATGGAACGATGTCGAGGATTCAAATATGTCCTCGTAGTTGTATGCGCTCTTTCCCGTTGGACAGAGGCGTATCCCGTCTCAGATTACACTGCCCCGACTACTGCCAAACAATTAGTTTGTGAATTCTTCCCACGGTACGGTTTGCCCCGTATCGTGTACTCAGATAATGGCCAGCCGTTCTCATCCGAGCTAATGAAACACATTTCACTCTTGTTAGGCTATCAATGGAAATTCCACTGTGTCCGACATCCCGAGGCAGCAGGTCTCGTGGAACGTCATAATCAGACCCTGAAAATACGACTTTCTAAAATCTGTAGAGAGAAAGGTGTCGACTGGATAGTAGCCTTACCGGTTGCACTATTTTACATGAGAATGGTAGCACATTCTCGCACAGGGCTACCCCCGTACGAGGTGGTCTTCGGTAGGCCACCAAATATGTGGGGAACGCCTATACCTCGTAAAATAACTGATGTTGATTGTAATATGCTGACAGATTACCTTGCTTCCTTGATGTCTGCACTACAATCTTGCCGTTCACAGGTAGCTGCAGCCTTTCCCGACAACACCGAGGTAAAGCCCCATGAAGTGGTTCCTGGGGATCTCGTTTTCGTCAGAAACTTCGACAGGAGGAGCCCGTTGGAGCCTCGCTGGCATCAACCAAAACTGGTTCTTCTAACGACGAGGACAGCAGTGAAGGTCGAGGGTCGCAAGGGTTGGTTACACTCGAGTCATATCAAGAAATTTCATGGACTACCATCCGATCTGAACTTTCAGCCCTGCCCCCTTCCAGAGACTGATTCAAAACTCCCCCTGGTTGAAAGGACCGAATCTCAAAACTATAAACTGAAACTAAGGTCTAGCAAGTCAGACAATTCGATTGTTTAAGTCCTCTCCAAGGTGAATCGGTTGAATTAAGTCTTGACATGTATCCTCTAGACCGAATGAGAGAGAGGAATAGACAGAAACAGCTCAAGAAACATGCATACTGTAAATCACTTCATAGTCACTGTATAGTGACATTGTTGATTATGTTTTTTCTAAGTCTTTTTATTATTGCTGCAAGTATACTGTTACACATGTACTATCCTATTTTCAAGTGTGCTTATAATGTTACTGCCGAACATTCTTTTAGTGAACTACCTCCACATGAGTTGTCCTATAGATTTGCGCTGCGCAACAACACATTCATTAGTATGTTACATCATTCCCATCAGACCAGCAACGCTACAAATTGTTGGATATGTGGCCGACTCCCTCCCTATCAGAAATACAAAGGAGTTCTGCCTCTCTTTCCGTACCCATTTACACACAATGGTTCCTGTGGAGCATGGTTTAGTTTGATTAACTCTTTAGATTCAAACACTGTAGTTTACCAGAGCAACTGGGTATGGGGAAACCTGAACTTAGTTTTGCTTAAAGCCTGTTATCCTAACAAGGAGGGACTTCCCAAAAGAACAGGAACTGACCTAGAAAATGAAGTATATGGATTAGGTAATTTTACACTTAACCTCATGATTCTGAATGTTGAATCTGAAGCTACACTAGTCTTGCCTGCTATGTCAGTATTACCAGTTAAAGGTGAATTCTGTGTAAGAAAGAATGGTTCAGTACACCTGGGTCATAGTAAATGTACTACTGTGATCGAATTCAGTGATAAAGGCAAGTCTACATTTAGAGCTTCCCGTCATTCCTACTTCATCTGTGGCCACACCACATATATACGCCTACCCCTAGATTGGGATGGTACCTGTTACATTGCATTCCTTCTGCCACCTGTTTTCCTAGCCCCTCCTGATTATCATAGAAATACCAATCTAGTACACCATAGACCCCAGAGAGATATCCCGATTGTTGACTACACCGAAACAGCATGGGAACAATATACAGACTTCAATAAAGGTCTCTTTCCTTACATAGGTGTTGTCTCAAACAGTAAACTGATACGTAGATTAACCAGAACCCTTGAAGCAGTAGTGAATGAAACTACCTCTGCCATAGGCAACTTAACAGAGGAGCAGTCTGCGATGCGGATTGTTGTTCTCCAAAATCGTCTTGTCCTTGACGTCATCCTAGCAGATAGGGGCGGAGCTTGTAGGGTCATCGGATCAAGTTGCTGTGTTTTCATCCCAGAAAACGCGCCATCTGTATACAAAGCCATAACTCGTCTTCACAAGATTGCAAACCAGATACATCAGAATACAGGCACCTGGACATGGTCCGGTTGGTTCTGGAGCGTGTTGTCAGCCTGGGGATGGAAAGTCCTATCCTTCCTAGGTATTGGCCTTCTCATAGTATTCAGTTGCTGCCTATGTCTACAATGTGGACCAGCGATTTGCGGCCTGTGTGCCACATCGTGTATTCCACGTTCAAGTTTTCATTCAAGATCCCGGAAGAAGAAAGAAGAGCAAATGATGTTACATGAACAGATTGATGGATTCCTGAAGATCGATATTTCATGAGGGTCCGTAGGGGACAAGGAGGGAATGAGGAAATATGAATTTTTATGGTCAATTGTGTCCCCTATCTAGACCCCAACGGCTCCATGTACATGCTACAAGTACATGTATGTTCCCTCCACTTCAAGCTATGAAGACGCAAATACAATTGTGTCCAACGTTAATATGTCCTCTTTCATATCTGCCATGAATGGGCCAGATATTCCGTTCCTAAGTATGCCTTGCCACCGTCTTTATATGGTATACTTTTCACGTTTTCCAGCTCTGGCAAGGTAGGCCCTGAATCCTGCCATCGAGCTTTTTCCTGGTTCTGCCTCTGAATGCTCCAGCCTGGACCTGCATCTGTATCCATGAACTTTGTCTTACTTCCTGCGCGGCTAACGGTGCCTAGCCCGGCCTGTTGCCTGCCAAAACTGTATTCAGCCTTCAAGTTATCTGCTCCGTTCCTCAAGAAATGCATTCTTGTCTAGTAGCTTAGGTAAACATCCCTCCAGCTGCAGAGCAAAGGGCCCGGCCTTACTGCCTCCGTGCAAGTAATTCATGACTCGCGTTACCATGGTAGGCCCATGCCCCCCCTCGCATCTCATGTAGACACTTAGACGCTTGTACACGCACTAGCAGTCAGTATAGAATAGGATCTGTCCGAGAAGACCTTTCCTTCCAGATAATATAGTTCTTTAAACACAAGATATTAGATATGATTTAGGACTAGGTTGTCCTGACACCCCAGACTTCTGTCTCCTCATGTAGGGCTAAATGTCAAGTTCCCTTCACCCTCTAGTTACACGTCAATCACACGTCATGCGGCTGCGCGCGCATCTCTGCCATGTATTTTTGCTGACTTTGCAGGATTCTCTTATGGATCCACCCATTTGTGTCATCATCATAATGACGTTTTTAGTATACGCCTCTATGCACGCCTATTGTAACGCCTTTTCTATTACGTATGTGTATTCTTATCAGCTGTTACGCCTCCTGCATCTGTCTTTACTGTAATGCATTACTATATGTGCCATAACCTGTCAATAATGTATTGCTGATCCCTTCCTGAACCTTCGTGGTGACGGAACTCGATTGCCTGGTTCGAACCATCATTCCTTTGTAAGGAATAAATTCCCTATTATACCCTCGAATACCACGGATTCTGCCTCTTATTTTTACTGAGTTATTCGTATTGTATTTTACCGCATAAATTAAGTCCAGGTAATTTAAATTTACCACAAGGGTAGGGCTCAGTGAAGCTCCCTGTGGGACGCCACAGGTAATAGTGTTTGGGGTGGAAGTAAAAGGTCCCATTTGAACTGTTTGAGTTATGTTACTTAGGAAGGAGCAGAACCACTGGCCTTGGAGTGGATGGCCTTATCATGTAGGGTACTCAACAATAGATCATGTGATACCATGTCGAAGGCCGCCGACAGGTCCAATAGGATCAGGATGGCGGCCTTGCCCTGGTCAATTAGGGTTCTGATATTGTCCAAGACTACCAGGAGGGTAGCCTCCATGCTGTTTGTGGCCCTGAAGCCAGTTTGGGAGGGATCCAAGAGCTCGTTGGATTCAAGGTAATGGGAAAACTGTTTATTCACCAGCTTTTCCATTACCTTGGATCGGTATGGGAGCTGAGAGATAGGTCGGTAGTTTGCCAGATTATGAATGTCCGTGCCTGCTTTTTTTAGTAATGGGACTACCATGGCTTTTTTCCAGGTCTCTGGGAATACAGCAGTATCCAATTAATTGTTAAATACGTTACGTGAGGACATAGGGTCGGTATAATCCTAGAGAGAATAAAATGGGGCAAGGATCTAGCGGGGACCCTGACTTGACTTCAGCCATTGATTTGGCTACCTCTTCATCTGTGAAGGGAACCAAAGTGCTGAGGTAGGAATGAGCCTCAGGGTGAGGATTCAATCTTTCTCAATTGATGACTTTTAAGGTGGCATGGTTTCTGAATGAAGAGTAGATCTCTGAGATTTTATCAGCAAAGAAATGGTTGATTTTCTCACAACAATCTATCGATGGAGGCAGGGTTTGTGACAAACTCAATGGCTTACATAGCTCTTTCACTATTTTGTAGAGCTCTTTGGGTGAATTGCTATTCTCATTTATTCGATTTGCGAAGTAGCTCTTTTTAGCGTTTTTGATAGCATTGTTATAGGTTCATAGCTCGGTTTTGTATAGACATCTATCCCCATCTCGCTTGGATAATCTCCATTTATGTTCGAGTGCTTTGCACTTTCTTGTTAGTACCTTGAGTTCATGTGAGTACAATTTTTCAGATGGTGTTCTTCTGGTGGGTTTATTAACAGATCTGGGGGCACATAGGTCTAGGGTGTTTGATATTTCAGCGTGAAGGTTTTCTGCTCTCATTTGTACAGGGAAGGTCCTTAGATTTATTGGGGCAAATGATGCTGAAATAGATCAGGAGCGACCAGCCTTCATGCTCTCTTTGCCACCACTGGGCTGATTAATTTAGTTGGGAAGAAGAGGGTAAATGAAATTAAGGAGTGATCTGTCCAACAAAGGGACCTAACCTCTGAGATACTAGTGAATTCTATATTGGAAAATAGGAGATCCAGGGTGTGTCCAGCAATATGCGTGGATCCTGTGATCCTTTAAGCTGTAAAATTTGCATGTCGTTATTCAGGTGCTTGGCTATAAGTTTATTGATATTTTCAAAGTGAATATTGAAGTCCCCTATCACTACAAAGTGTTTATGTTTCAAGCAAGGGGGAAATAGCTGAGAGAGCAGCTGTGCACTTAAGTCAGATTTATAGCCAGGAGGGTTATAGATAATTGCCCCTCCAAGTATTTTATTGTTGCCATTAGATACTTGAAAAGCCAAGATTTCTTGTTCCCCTGTCTGCACCACTGACTCGGGAAAACAGGTTTAACAATCTTTAAATAGAATGGTGATTCCTCCTCCCTTCTACCCCAGTCTTTCTCTTATTAGCAATTTATACCCTATAGGTAGGTAATGGTGACTTCAGGGGAGTTGTCCTCATTGAGCCACGTTTCTGTGACAAAGGAGAGATCGGGCTTTATTTCAGCTATTAAGTCCCATATCTCGTGGGAATGTTTTGGCACAGATCTTGCGTTAAAATAAATGCAATTCAATCGGACGCCAGCCTGGTTCCCGATTGTTTTGTCGGACCAATGTGGCAATGTTTGGCTGCACCCATTACAACTGTGGCATGTGAAAGGGCCCTCCGTACTCTCTGGTGAGGCTTTTATACAGGACCCCTTGTTACTTTGAACTGCAAAACAATACACAAAATATGGAAACAAGCATCCATCAAAGAAGTAAGCATATGATGAAATATTGTATTTAATTCATAAACAAATATTTAAAAATCAAAATTGTAATTTTAATGGCAAGGTTAGAGCTTTTCAAAATTAAATTGAGGCCACCCATAGTCCAAACTATATTCTGTTTGATGCACTTACACTGCTAGTTACCAAAAAGGGGGAATTAGAGGTTTCTAGAGGTTAGGTTCACCCTCCATCTTGTACGTAAATCAAAAAAGAACCTGAATGAACAGGTAAAAGAACCTAACCTGGGGGTGCCGGAAAAACAATTGGATTCCGATAATCACCCAAATAAAGAAGAAAGGGGCAAGACTTTTCCTTTCTTGAGTCCCCTCACTCACCGGGGTTTCCCCACGGTGACATGCTTCATCATTGGGGTCCTCTCAGTCCTCTACGGGCTGAGGCGTGCTGCAACTTGCGAATTTACGTAGGAGCACTTAAAACAGATTATGTGTAGTGCAAGTGTAGTGAAACGGAGTGGGACAAAGTGATTTAAAATAATCAACTAGTGGGCCAAATATATTTTATTCTTGCTCTTAGCTAATTGGTTAAAAACGGGCTAATATGCTAAAGGCCCTAACTATAATGGATAGGTGTACCTAGCATATGGTCAACTAGTTTCGAGCTTCCCCAGCTCTTCTTCAGGACTACACCGGGACCAGCCCAGTGTACAAAACCACTCCTAGTAGACCTAAATAAGGTGAAGACAGTGAGACGCTGCAACTAATAGGCATGCGTTAGAATTAATACATACGTAAGTATACGTCTGGAGATATCTGTAGGGTATAAGAACACATATATTAAAGGATCAAAGACAGTCAATATGCAAAGTCGATAAAGTCATTGGTGATCACACTATACACCAGTCTACAGTACACTCTGTTTTCTAATGTGCCGCTATGTGGATATTCAAAAAGTTGTTAAATAAATGCTCCATGCAGGCGTTGTGCTACAAGGTGAGTAAAAACGTCTTATGAATGCATATATTGCACATAAAACAAAAAATCATGCGTCTGACACAACATATAACACATACAAGACTAACAAAATGCACGACATTACATACATGTTTAGAAGCAACAATATGCCTCATGGTCAACGGAGGGGGTGTGGAGATCTCGTACACCTAGAAGGATGATATATCAGGTCGTTAATAGGCTTGATCGTTATTAGGATGGGCTCCGTATCTTTTAGCAAGCCATCGGAGGGAAGGAAAACAGAGTTAGAGTAAAAAAGTAAAGAGTACGATCTCCGTAATACTGGGGGGCGTGCTGGACTTCCCCACGGGGCTGTTGACTTACTTGTACGTTGAAAACCACACTCTGGCACACCTACTAGCATCCAAGTCTCCCGGACCGCATACTACGTGGTTACGGGCGAGGTGTCTGATATCTGTTGGCATTTCCGCATAGAAAACAAGGAAGGACTTAGCGATGGAGGACCTTGTCTGTGGTGGCCATATTGAAACGGGAAACACTTATGAGTGTGGGCAGAAGACTCATAGGTCGTTGGGCAATGTCACTGGTTATAAAACAATATTGTGGAAATTAAAAGGAGAAAGAATGGGAGATAGTAAAACCAAATATCGGTCAATGGGCCATGCGCGCTAAATGTCAAAAGATATGACGAATAATGCGGCCATGATGGATCAGGGTAAAGCCGGATCGGAGGTACTGTAGGCATTGGAACAGTAAAATCCTTCGGCAGTGTGATCCTCTGCAATAACTCTAAAGTTAGAGTGGGAAAACTGTGTAAAGGTATAAATCCATCGCCCTATTGCGTGGTGGAACAAAAAATATTTCAGGAATGGGTTTACAAACGATGTAAGAAAAAAACTTATCAATAAAGTTACATGATTCAGGAAATGAAAAAAATGAAAAAATAGGAAGTGGTAAGGATGATAAAAAATGTCTATTGCAACCCTAATTTGTGGTGAAATGTCCCCATGGTATGTCATCATTGAGCCCATTGATGTCAGACCGTAACTTAAAAACCCAACGTTGTTCCTTTTCATGTAGTTTTCTTTCAAAATTGGGGTGGTTATCCACATGTTCAATGATCACCCAGCTGAAGTCATTAGGTGTGTGTTGTTGTTCAAGGAAATGCGTGGTCATTTTTGTATTGTTTCGTTTACACCTAAAATTGCTTCGGTGTTCTGTCATTCTTGTGTTCACTTTTCTTGTGGTCATCCCCACATAATGAAGGTTGCATATGCAGGTGATAAGTTATATCACACCTGTCGTATTGCAATTAGTGAATGATCGGAGGTTCCATGTTATGCCATTGTTACAAGTGATAGTTTTGGTTACACTGGTTAGGTGACATACGCTGCAGTTACCACATGGCCCTCTGGTAATGGGTGGAGCAAGCGTACAGGTCCGACAGTCTTTGCAGGGTTGGGCCTGGTGTGTACCAGATAGTTTTTCAAGTTTTTTGCTTTCCTGTGACTGAACATAGGTTTTTCAAAATCCAGACCACCACTATTTAGGATACACCAATGTTTTTTTATTATTTTTGTTACTTGGTCTGAAGCGATGTTGAAGGTAGTGATACAGATTTGCAAGTTGCAGCACGCCTCAGCCCGTAGAGGACTGAGAGGACCCCAATGATGAAGCATGTCACTGTGGGGAAACCCTGGTGAGTGAGGGGACTCAAGAAAGGAAAAGTCTTGCCCCTTTCTTCTTTATTTGGGTGATTATCGGAATCCAATTGTTTTTCCGGCACCCCCAGGTTAGGTTCTTTTACCTGTTCATTCAGGTTCTTTTGTGCGCTTACACTGCTCCCATGCATCATTCTGAGGATACAAATGATTTTAGTGTCCAATTTCATATTCCTTCACATTTACAGAATGTTTTAAAATGTTCAATTTTACTTCTTTATTTGTACACTTCATTAATCTGTCGTTTTCTAAGTAGCCCACAAATCCGGGTGTCCCAGACCAGAGATTTAGAACCACTGATGTAGATTTAAAACCTTGGGAATCCAATGGTAACAAAGGCTCTGTGGTGAAGATTATGAGGGTGAAGCAGATCAGGGCTCAGCTGGTTGACTTCAGAAAATGGGTTCCTTTGGTGGATGTACAGCACGTGCTGCCGCGCCTGAATGAGCAACTATACGCAATAACCAATTCTGTCACTGACTAGGCTTCAAAATCTGTTGTACTGGTACACAAAGTAGCAGCAATAACCCATTTGCAAATTAATATTGACCCAGAACTATATTCAGCAATACAGACCTCCCACCAAAACGCTTTCCAGTGAAATACAACTACTTGATGGTAAGATGTACTCCCAACTCCACTCCCTAGGGGACTTTGTTTTGGTTGGTTTTGACAGCTGGAAAGTTGCCCTCTGTCTGTTGGTCTCAAACAATGTTTTATTCAGCCAGAGCTTCCCCGAGTTAAATTATTGCGAGAGTTGGCAATTCTTTTCTTGTCCTCACCTTATCCCACCTGGTCACAGTAGAGCTTATACTTGAGTCTCCTCCACACTAGAGCTTATATGGGAGTCGGTCTCCCACCCCTACAAGGAAAAACACAAATAACACACCTTAAAAGATATGCTGCATACACAAACTTTCCAGGTAATCTCCGGGATGATCAGGGGAATACACACACCACCAGAACGCAATAAAATTCACTCCTTTCTCAAATAAAGGGAACTATATATAGTGTTGATCCAAGAATCCCATATCACACAGGCAGAGGGTGATAGTCTCCTACAGAGAAGGAGGGGACAAATTCACACCACCAATTATTAGGCTAATGCCAGGGGGACCCTAGTCTGGGTTCAAGCAGGACTCCCTCTTTTAGTCCTACCTGAAGATATAGACCTGGAGGGAAGATTGTTTTTGTCCTTGAGACTAAATTGGATCGCTTCCCAATAATAATAGGCAGCATTTATCCTTGCAGCTAGATTCAGCTCAAATTTTTACAGCGTCCCATCCCATCTAGCTAAATGGCTACTGGGAGAAGATTTTAATTGTGTCCTAGACTCCTCCTTGGACTGCTCACATTCCCCGCTTCCCTGCGCCCGACCATCTCCCACAAACAGAGCCTGGTTTCTTGGCTCCGAAATCAGTCATTATGGGATGTATTGAGCCTCCATAATGCTGGTGTTCGCCTTTACTCCTTTTACTCCCCAGCTCGCGATCTCTATGTTCACCTAGACAGAATTGTATGTTAAGCCACTCTCTCTAGAATTCTCTCCTCCATTCCCACCTTGTGTCTACAACCCTTAACCCTAGAGGACACAGATTTCAGAGGGAATTTGACAGATCAAATCACAGAATATTTTGAGCTTCACACTGATACTGCTTTCTTCCAGGCCCTGGAATGGGTGGCCTTTAAGGTTGCTCTTAGAGGCACCTGTATTCACACCACTCTGGGGGAACCGAATGCCCTATCCTAAGAACTACTTAGAGGGGAGAGTGAGTACATTTCAGTCGAGAGACAGATGGTCTCGAATCCAACTCTCCAGGCCTTCTTGACCCACCTGCGGGAGGAAGAAGCCTTCCAGTAGAGCGACTGTGATGCTCATGGCCCAAACTAACCTGGAGGTGGACAAGTTTGGTTGTCTCCTTGCATTGATGGTAAATAGCCCCTATTGACAGAGCTTCACCACCTAAATGGCACCTTCTGGTACTCAAAGCAAGACATACATTAAATATTTGTTAACCTTTCTACTGTCCATTCTCCGAGATCACTGGAGCCATATTTGCTGCTTTCTACTGGCTGTTCTCTTTCGCAGGCTTTCCCTAGTACTAGCACACCATGACGAGATCAACGCACCTATCACTATCAAGGATGTTAAAGAAGTGATCGCTGAACTAGAGTCGGGAAGACCCCCTGGGAACAAAGGCCTCCCATTAGATTTCTACAAAACCTTTGCTTGTGCACTGGCACCCACACTGAAAATACTGTCTAAGGCAGAGCTAGAATCCAGGCACCACCCAGCCACCCTGTGCAAGGCCTCAGTGATCTTCCTACGAAAGCCAAGGAAACAACCCACAGATCTATCTTCCTACCACCCTAAAGTAACAATAAATCCAAAACAATTACAAAATCCTGAGTAAGATTTTAGCCAATTGAATCCAACATGCTTTCCCTTGCCTGATAAATGGCAACTGAAATGGGTTCATCCAGGGGTTGAAATACCTCACTGAACATCCAACAACTGTTCCGAATCATGAAGGCAATGCAAGTTCAATGGCCCCATGCAGCCGCCTTAATCATAGATCTACAGATGGCTTTTAAGTCCCTCACTGGGACTACTTTTTCCAAGTCTGTCCAGATTCAGAAACCATACTGTCAAGATAGTCCGGCTACTTTACACAGATCCCACTATTAGAGTCAGGTCTGGGGAACAGATTTCCAATGAACTGCCAGTGGTCGGGTACTAAACAGGGTTTCTGCCTCTCTCCCTTTTTTCTCGTTAGCAATGCAGACTCTGGTGGCCCATGTGCATCTCCAAGAGAGGGAGTGGGAAATCCCATTACCAGGAAGGATGCATACAGTCACTCTTCATGCAGAAGACGTGTTAGTTTATCTCAAAGACATACCAGATGATCTCTCTAGCATTGTACGCCTCTTACACACTTTTGCATCAACTTAGGGCTTGCGAGTAAGCTGGAGAAAGTCTTGCATATACCCCTTGTCCCCCAATGTGACTCTTGCATCGCTGGATTTTGGAATTGCACTGGTGAAGTGGAAGGGCAGCTTCTTCCGATACCTAGGAATGCGGATATCTCATACAGAGCAGGATCCCCTAGAAAGCAACCTTACAGCGGTGGTGACCTCTCTCCCCACTGAAGTCACATTCTGGGGCTCCTTCCTATTATCAATAGCAGGTCGCATCGCAGCTTTGAAGATAGTGATGCTTCCTTGCCTTTTGTACCACTTCGTCCACCTCCCATTGCTACTTCCCCGTAAATTCTTTAGGGACCTCAACAAATTGTTGGGCAAACTCATTTGGAAAAACAGGCATCATCGGGCTGCCCTTCCCAAATTGCAACTTCTACCTAACCAGGGCGGGCTGAGAGCCCTCGAGGTTTGAATGTTATTATTTCAAACTTCAACTTCAATGGCTGACTGAGTGGATATCAGCGCTTTCATGAGTTGAGGTTCTAGGACAAAGATGGAATCTCCTCAGAGTTTGACATCCATAAGGACCAGTTCCTTACTTATGCTCAGGGATGGTGGGCTATTCCAAGTCAACCACTCAACAACGTGTACACACGCTACACATAATTGGCTGTCTCAGCCCTTGTAGCTCACACTCAGACCTCCCTACAATCCTTGATAGAGATGTGGGAGGAAGAATTGAGCAGGGCCCTGTTTGACAAAGTGTTTGAGAAAGTCCTGGAGTATCCCTATAGAATTTCTGGGAATGCTCATCTAAAATTGATTACAATTCACATATTACACAGAACCTACCTATACCCTAAAAGGCTGCACAAAATGCTTTAGACACATGTGCCAGATGCAGCTCCCCACAACCAGACCTCAAAGCTTAACTCCATTACGAAGTTACCAAGGCTAGACAATTGGGAGATAAGGGCCCTGGGAATATACGAACACCCCAAGAAGCACAAGGTAGTCATTCACTTTAAAAACTTGTCCTTGAACCTTGCAAAATGGACCCTCAACATGGAATGTAAAAGCCTACAGCCCCATTCCAGAGTATTTATTTTATTTTACTAGGTTTTATATAGCGCTAACTTGACCCAAAGGTATCGGGTATCAGAGCACTTTACATAACATCTGTTGCGTAACATGAGGACACATTCATTTTTTTATTTTTTTTTAGGCACGGGGAGATTAAGTGATTTGCCCAGTATCACAGGATGTTCAGTGTCACTGGCGAGACACGAACCCGGTTCCCCAGATTCAAGGACAACCACCCTAGCCGTTAGGTCAACTCCTCTACCCAATTAACCTGGAGACAGGCGCTGAACACATGTGCTAGAGCTGAAGCAGTGGTCCTTCCAAAGGAAGACACTAAGGACATACGGCGCCAGTCTATTGTCCAAGAGGGGGATAAATTGCTTGCCAAACTAGTGGTCCCACACAGTGGTGATACTGCACCCTCCTGAGCTTTTCTGTTGTCCGGTCCCCTCTCCTACAACAGTAAACCCCTTTATCCTGACCGTGGCCATGCAACTTCATGCGACTCCATCCGTCTTTAGTTGTCTGGATGAGCCCTTCCATCGCTTATAATTCCCCTCCCTTCTATTTTATATTGAACCTCCTGTAACACCGGATTCTCCATCCTAGATATCCCTCTGGTTCCGTCGACTGTCCCATATGCCCAGCTCCCTGTTCAAGATCCTAAGACTCCTGCTTTCCTCTGGGTTTCTGAGTCCCTACCCCATCTCCTTCTACCCAGTTAGCCACAATCCACTCTACTCTCGTTCAGCGTCATTCGCCTGTATATGCCCGAGCTCACTCTAAGTGCATTACCTCACTGTTGTTTGATTAAATGTGAGATTGTCACTCTTAAATGCCTTATTGAGACATACTGCTTAGAGCTGAAAGTGGTGTTGGCTCTCCACCTGAAATGACAACTCAAATATGGTCTGACATAGTACAGTTTCTATTTTGTTGGCTTCTATCTTTACAAAAATCAATTAAACACATTTAAAAAAGTGGTACAAGATGTATTTCCTGAAGTCACAATACTGGGAGTGGGTGATCGAGATGTACCAAATGAATCTTCCTGGGTCTGACTTATTAAAGCAACCCATGAAGGGGTAGGCGCGTCATATGCAGGAGTTTTGGCTACTTTGCTCAATTTGCAAGCGTGCTCTTTGATGGCTGTTAAGGTGCAAATAAGCTCAGCAGTGTGTACTAAATTGTGAAATCTACCAACAGGCAATAACATGGAAGGAAGTATTGCAGGGCCCAAGGGCACGAAGTCCTGTTCCCATCCCCTGTCATTTCCCTAAAGGGAAATTGAATGGTGTAATTGTTCCACCACCACATCCTCTGCCTGTGTGTAGGGAAAACAAGTAATGATAACATTCTGACACAACTGCCTTTTGCTCTTTAGGCAGCCCACCCCCCACCTCCACCTCCACTTTCCTTAAAAGTAGTAATGTCTGCCTACCGCATACCTGCCAACTTACAAAATAACTTCACCATGTGAGGAGGGGCGTTGCCTTGGAGGGGGCGGGACCTGTTGCGGAGTGCTATCTAAGAGGGACTCTGCCCCTCACCAAGCCTCTCACCCCTTCCTAAAAAAACAAAAAAAAACACAAAGGGTCATCGAGACTGTCGCCGATGTCCTGGGGTGTTTTCACACCTTTCATTCCTATTTACTGCCCCAACTTTTTTTCTCGTAATTTCTCATTCCCTTTAAGAAATCATATTTTATTTCTTAAAGTGATCTTTTTTGGAGGGTTTGTAAAATGAACAGGCTTAAATCTGGCTACATTTCAACACCAATGTGTCTGAATTTGTTGCATTTCTTAGCAGGGGATAGATTCCTGCATGCTTTAAAAATGTGCTATGAATATAAGACCAACACATTCACTCACATTAATATGTTTTCCAAAAGGCATACAAGCAGTTGAAGGTACCATCATACATTAAAAGTACAATTTTAACAAACATTATTGACTTATCGAGTCAGAAGGGTATGGCCCAAGTAAAGACATTGGGCCCGGCACACAAATGGCATTTTGGATGGATGCTTAAAGTAGAACTCAAGTAGTTCTACTTCATGTACTACAAATGCAATTGACTTACCGAATGCCATAGATCTGAGCTTAGCTTATCTTTCCTGTGCAGAAATCCGCACACTTAGGTGTACATTTTAGTAGTAAATGTGGGAGGAACAAGGAGGAGTTGTGGGAAAATATGAAATAAATATTACTAAATGAAAGGGGTTTAAGGAAATTTAGGGAGTGTTATTTTAATACAAAATACACACCTATATAAAAATAAGACCATTGTAATCCACAAAATACACTTCTAACTTCAATAAAGCCCTAGAAGTATTAAAACAACAGGCTTAAATGTACTCTTTCTGAGCATAGGTCTTCAAACTGTGGGGCGTGCCCCCCTGAGGGGATGCAGCATACCCTCAGGGGGGGCGCGTATTCCACCATACCACTTCACCTTTCATTGTTGCTTCCAGGTGCGCAACGCCTATTAGGCTGAAAGGGCTTCGGCCCCCGCCGCCGTGTGTCTCAGCCCGGCTGCTGCTGGAGCTGCTGGGGCCTCGGCTGGGCAGTGTTTGGAGTCTTATCTCCGGCACGCCCGAGTTTTTCACAGGTCTTTAAAGACCATGTGCATATTTACATACTATGGTAAACTGGTTACAGAGGCAGATTGTTTTCTGGTTCCAGTACCCCCTGGGCCCTTACTCTGCCTATTCCTTACGTTTGACGGCAAGGCGGACTTCGGATGCAGAGCCATTGTGCGCATCACTTTTTACAAGGAAACTGCAAATGCGAGTCTTGAAAATCCACTGCTCTCCTTATTTAATACTGATGTCGGATCAGATATATTTATTCACAGGGGCGGCAGAGGTGTCAGATTTCTATGTGGGTGCCTACTGCTGGGGTATTTGGTTTTAAAATGAAGCTCAAGTTAGTGGAGCCTGGGGCATGCTTGCTATTACTCCTGCCTTAACAGCCTAGCTGGCTATCACCTTTGGGTGCCTCTCCTACCCTAAAACATCTTTCATAGGGTAGGACAGAAACTAGGTACAAGGGTCTCATGTACACTATGCACCATATGCATCAGCTACAGGTGCGCATATTTAAGGAGCCCCTTATGGGCTACTCAAGGTGTGAAGACAAGCGTTTCAACGCCTCAGTAGTAAGCGCTATATAAATGCAGTTACAACACTACAATACAATTTGAATAATTCTAAAGCTGCGAGATTCATTACAGCTGTCAAAAACGCTTGGTGCACTGAGTCGCCAACTGTGGCGGACAAACAAATCTTTGCTGCCCTCTTGCCGGAGTCCAAGGGGGCAGAGGTCTGCACCATCAACCCCTGCATGACACCTGGACTAGGTTGGGGGAACAACTGGATGCAGCTGGAGATCCAGCATATTAGTTTCTCCATACAGGTCAGCGTTAAAAAACACAGAAACTGACCATGCTTATTTTTTAGCTTCGGTGACTACCCAAATGCCTAAAGCAAAGAGGGACACGAGGGACACAGGTGCACAAAGAAGGGGAATTTTGGGAATGTTTGTTTTAACGGAATTCCCACCAGCCATCAGGGTCAAAGAGTTCCCGCAAATGCGCAGCATGCGGACACTGAGCATCATGATGTTCACATGCAGGCCTGGGTTCTCACTCGGAAGTTCACACTGACAGAGCATGACTACAGAAACATTTGCTGTTTGTGAAAAAGGCCTTTGTTTCAGAAGCAAGTTGAGTGCACAAACACAATATCCTTCGATTTAGACGTACATTCTAAATTGACATAACTACATCTTAAGATGGTCAAACTAGCCCATCTCTTCTCCCCTGATACACCACTCACACCCATGAGGTTGTAAAATCCGTCATTTAACGTCAACTGCAAAAATATGTATACCGTTTAGCCTGCTGTTTATTTCCTCAGTCTTGAATTCATTCCAAACTCCTGTCCACGCTAGGCCCACGCTGCATCCTCTTGCGTTTTGTTAGGGTCTCTACTTTTCTGTTTCTTAACCTGCTCCTCCCTCTCTGAGTCTGGGCTCTCTCTTCCCATTTGCCTCTTGTGACAATACTTAATATGCCAATAACCCCCCTGCCCAACCAATTTGTAAAATAGCCTGGCACTCTGTGCCAGAGTGGGAGTTTGCCTTGGCTCCTCCGAGGGATTGTGAACATCCCTCTATGTAGGCTAGAGGGCTTTGCTCTGCTGAGGGATTGTGATAATCTGTCATGTGTGGGCTTCACACACATGCACAGATGTGCATGTGTGAGGGCTCAAAGACACTGACACCTGTGTCTTTGAGCCCTCACATCTCTGTGCTGAAAAGGCCATTCCTTTCCCCTCCAAAAGGGACCTGCCTTTAGTCAGAACAACTCCAGAAACGTTTGCTGTTTCTAAAACAAGCACTGGCAAAGCCAATAGGTCTCAGCAATCAGTGGTAATACATGTGTGTATATCAATAAAAACAGCCCCATAGCCATACGCAAAAGAATTTACATTGTCATCACCTTTAGCTATCTAATTGCCGAGACCTATTGGCTTTGCCAATGCTTGTTCTGATATCTTTTCTAGGGCAAGGATGTGACGCAACAGCCAGAGCTGATGACTGTGGAGCAGCGGAACCAGGTTCAATTCTTGGTGTTTGCTCAACATCCGGTGATTCTGGGAAAATCACTTTATCGCCCTGTGCTTACAAAAAATGAATGTGTGCTTGTGTAATGTAAAAGACGCTCCTGTAAAGTGGTCCAATACCTTTGGGTCACGTCCGCGCTATATAAAACTGCAAAAAATATATTACAAAATTTTGTGAGCACTTCAGTTTCCAGGTACTGCTCAAGATTGGAAGTGGAGCTCTTTATTTAATATTGTTTGCCCTTATGACGTGGGCTCTGCAGGAGGGAATGGCCATCAATGATGCAGAGTACCAGCTTCCAGAACTTTTATGTCAGGTGGTGGTGGGGCGGGTGGGGCTCAACGTGTAAAAAGGTTTAGATGAGGGGGGGGGGCTCAGCCGACAAAAGTTTGAAGACCTCTGGCCTAGAGTAAGTCAAACACCACACACGGCCAAACACTGGTACTGCAACACACTCCCATAGGAAACAATGTAGGTAGGAATTGGACATAATATGGACACCTCACAGGATATAATGCAAAATAAATTCAATAAACTCTAAATCTAACACATATATATATATATATATATATATATATATATATATATATATATATATATATATATATATATATATATATATATATATATATATATATATATATATATATATATATTCCTCCAGGTGCCCCAGAACATGAAGACGCCACTCCACGGAGGATGATTTACAAAACCTTTTATTGCAAACCACGGAAAGCAGCCCAGTCCTTGCTGTCCCTTACGCGTTTCAGTGTAACAAACACCTTAATCATAGGGGGAGGGGGAACTTGGCAAGATCCGGTGAGTACTTCACATCTTTTTATCCCATAGCGCAGTCACTTTCCAGTAAGTTGCATGCTGGGTAATGAAGTCAAAATTAAACCTTCCAGTAGGGTCCGTTTTCTTGCCAAAATGTTTTTAACCCCATATTCTTTATCGTTTAGCACAGCCCTCCGGTGGGCTGCTGGGTTGCTTTCCTGATTCAAATTACGCATCCCTCGTGCTGGCAGGCAATGAAGATTCACGGCCTCGCAGTCCTGTCATTTTCAGGTGGTGCATCTTCCGCGGCTTGGAGCCTGCCGCGTACAACATTCCTCCAGGTGCCCCAGAACATGAAGACGCCACTCCACGGAGGATGATTTACAAAACCTTTTATTGCAAACCACGGAAAGCAGCCCAGTCCTTGCTGTCCCTTACGCGTTTCAGTGTAACAAACACCTTAATCATAGGGGGAGGGGGAACTTGGCAAGATCCGGTGAGTACTTCACATCTTTTTATCCCATAGCGCAGTCACTTTCCAGTAAGTTGCATGCTGGGTAATGAAGTCAAAATTAAACCTTCCAGTAGGGTCCGTTTTCTTGCCAAAATGTTTTTAACCCCATATTCTTTATCGTTTAGCACAGCCCTCCGGTGGGCTGCTGGGTTGCTTTCCTGATTCAAATTACGCATCCCTCGTGCTGGCAGGCAATGAAGATTCACGGCCTCGCAGTCCTGTCATTTTCAGGTGGTGCATCTTCCGCGGCTTGGAGCCTGCCGCGTACAACATTCCTCCAGGTGCCCCAGAACATGAAGACGCCACTCCACGGAGGATGATTTACAAAACCTTTTATTGCAAACCACGGAAAGCAGCCCAGTCCTTGCTGTCCCTTACGCGTTACAGTGTAACAAACACCTTAATCATAGGGGGAGGGGGAACTTGGCAAGATCCGGTGAGTACTTCACATCTTTTTATCCCATAGCGCAGTCACTTTCCAGTAAGTTGCATGCTGGGTAATGAAGTCAAAATTAAACCTTCCAGTAGGGTCCGTTTTCTTGCCAAAATGTTTTTAACCCCATATTCTTTATCGTTTAGCACAGCCCTCCGGTGTGCTGCTGGGTTGCTTTCCTGATTCAAATTACGCATCCCTCGTGCTGGCAGGCAATGAAGATTCACGGCCTCGCAGTCCTGTCATTTTCAGGTGGTGCATCTTCCGCGGCTTGGAGCCTGCCGCGTACAACATTCCTCCAGGTGCCCCAGAACATGAAGACGCCACTCCACGGAGGATGATTTACAAAACCTTTTATTGCAAACCACGGAAAGCAGCCCAGTCCTTGCTGTCCCTTACGCGTTTCAGTGTAACAAACATCTTAATCATAGGGGGAGGGGGAACTTGGCAAGATCCGGTGAGTACTTCACATCTTTTTATCCCATAGCGCAGTCACTTTCCAGTAAGTTGCATGCTGGGTAATGAAGTCAAAATTAAACCTTCCAGTAGGGTCCGTTTTCTTGCCAAAATTTTTTTAACCCCATATTCTTTATCGTTTAGCACAGCCCTCCGGTGGGCTGCTGGGTTGCTTTCCTGATTCAAATTACGCATCCCTCGTGCTGGCAGGCAATGAAGATTCACGGCCTCGCAGTCCTGTCATTTTCAGGTGGTGCATCTTCCGCGGCTTGGAGCCTGCCGCGTACAACATTCCTCCAGGTGCCCCAGAACATGAAGACGCCACTCCACGGAGGATGATTTACAAAACCTTTTATTGCAAACCACGGAAAGCAGCCCAGTCCTTGCTGTCGCAATCTTCTGCTGATGACATATGTGTCTTTATGAAAAAAAAATATTTGTAATATATGTATAGCTAAAAATTTATGGAAGAAGACATGGGCAAATAAGTGTCTAAATACAGTATTAGCATCAGCAGAGGATTGCGGTCGCGTGAGTTATAGTTGCCTGCACTAACTATAACGGGGGAATTTCATTGGTTTTTTATCAGTAAAATTTCCGCTAACTATAACATGTCTGAAACCTATGGTTTTTTCAGTGAATTTGCAAGGTTTTTTAAATGCTAATTCCTAACTATAACGTGTGTGAAACCTATGGTTTTTTCAGTGAATATATATATATATATATATATATATATATACATATATATATATATATATATATATATATATATATATTCAAAGCAACACGCGCTCCTGCAGCAGCGTAATCCGGGCCACACCAACAAATGCTTGTTAAAACATTTCCTTTATTTAAGAATAATGGGCATGACGCGTTTCGAGTCAGCAGACTCTTAATCATATGCCGTGATGCTGTATCGGTGGGTTCGTTAGGGTTTAAATAACGTGACTTTTAGACATTGAAAAGGGACACCAGTCCATGCTTCCACACTGAATTTAAAGAGGCAGTTAATTCATGATTTTCAGTTCGTAATTTGTACCAAGTTTTAACAGTGCAACGAGGGTAAGTACAATTTTCTGTTTAAGGTTATCTATTGAACCCCCAAAATGGTTTCACAGTCACTGTTTCCTTCGTTGCAAAATTTCATTCGTTTTTAATGTCTTTCTCACATTGTGATTAATATTCACTCACTGGAGTAACATAGCAAACATAATCAAATTTGTTATGTGTTAAGCAGGACAGCATTTAAAGGCAGTCATTATTATATTACATATAAGTTAGCATCACAATTTAAATACGTTTAAATTTACCCACTTGGGTAATATTCGTATAACATGTAATGTTTTGAAATGAAAATCATGGTATTGTTTAGTGATTTCTATGAACCATTCCAATATGGCGGCGTATTCAATCGCAATATCAGGAAAAACCGTAGTCCTTTGTTTGTATTGTTATTATTTGCACTATATCACATGTTGCACGTAAAACGTCTGACGACCCGTGACCAAGGAACTGAGGTTCTGAAACGCGTCGGGGACAGTGTATGTCTTTGATTTAATAAAGCACGCTATTGAAACGAATTGGGGCTCGGTGAAATCTTTGAACCAAGAAAGATTGATTGTTTTCTGGATGTGGAGGGGTCGCGACCCTGCCGGCAGCCCGCCACCGCCCAAGAGGCAGAGATCAACCGGGAACGAAGGTTTGAGCATTTGAAAATATTTCTCTGCCCTGCAGGAGAGGCTAATTTCAAGCTGAGTTTAGGATTCGCGGCAATCGTTTACGAGAGGTTGGCTGACTTCTCTTACGGTGTGCTGCAATTCCTTACGGAGTAGCTGAAAATAAACCCGTTTTCTCCTAACGGATTTACGCGGTAACGGAGTTCAAACTGGTGGATCTAACATGACAGGCTTGTCACGTCTTGAAGAGCGTGTACGTAACCATACTTAAAACAGAACCGGGGTTTATATCAGGTTCTATGTTAATTGAGCAAGATGTTGACAAACAGAGAGGCGACAAGACGAGAAGCAGCGGTGTTGCTATTTATACCAACCGGAGATGGTCAAGTTGGTGTGAACAATGTAGGCATTACAATTACGAATGAATCACATAACAAAAAAGAATTATGGGATAGACTGTGGAAAGTGGCCAAAATGGAACAGGCGAAATGGTGGGAGGCAACTGCCCTTCAAAAATATGTGGATTTTGGAAGGGTACCTAGAGGATTGCGTATTTTTATCACCCCCACTTTCCAAGATCTTGATCCCAATTTGATTGAAGAATGGATGACAAACAATCATGAATGTTCTACAGTTATGTTGAAACTTTTGATTAAATATGCACTGAGAGATACAGAACGATTAACATTGGAGATAGAAAAGCTTTCTGAACTGTTAAAGAACAAATGCACTACAAGTGAGCTGGAGACAGAAATGGAAAAATTAAAAATACGTTTAGCAAAAGCTGAGGAGAAGATTAAATTAAAAAAACAGCGTAAATTCTATTGTGATGAAATGGATTATAAATTAGGCCAAATTCTTACTTTCGGTAGAAAATTTGATCATTTAAGAGAGAAAACAACATCTAATATTGAGCAAACACAAGAAATTATCAATACTGAAGTGGTTATCAATGAAATCCCAATGGATGCTGCAATGACGTCACAGCCACAAGGAGTAGAACCCATGGAGAAAGGGAAGAGTAAAACCCCGGAGGGAGTAAAATCCAGTATTTTAAGGGAGTACGACATAATTGCCAAGGGAAGACAGGAATCAGCAAGTCCCCAGGCATCAAGAGGTCTAGGTCGAGTTCGAGGCGCCAGAGGAGGCAAGCGGGGCGCAAAGCAGCAAGGAAATATACAAAGCCTTATGGGAATGGTTACAAGAGGCAAAACAGCGATACCATGAAGAACACTCTTACGGTACTGAACCTTCCTAATTTTTTGCTAACGAACGAACAAATTGATGTACTCTCGTTAGGATTGACTTTTTGTCCAACTAAGAGTTTTAATTATACTGAAAGTAGGATTGACTTATTCTTTTTACACGGAAATTGAAGTTAAAAAAATGGCATGAGAATAAGGTGAAGCCTCCGTTGTATCCAATTCATGCTAAAAAACCCACATTATCTATTGGTGACATAGAAACTTTGCACACACTAATAGAACTAGTGGATGATAATTGGGTGGATGATCCTCTGATTAGTCTAGCACAGGAGGAATTGATGATTGATTCTGCATGTAAAAGTGGTTTTAAACCTAAATCTGTTTTTTTTCCACAAGTATACAACGAGTCAATAGAGGTATTTGAAAAGGGTGTACTTAAAGAATTTAAGAAATTGGCAAAATCTAAACCCCAGTTCAACAACAATCTCACTAAGCAACAACAAATAGCTATCATAGAACTGCAGAACAACAGGCAGATAGTTATAGAAAAAGCAGATAAAGGTGGGAATGTTGTTGTTTGGCCCCTCAATATGTATCTAGAAGAGGGGAGACGCCAATTGAATGATGACAACAGTTACATCAAAAGTGACAAAAAATGTTTTTAAAAAAGTAATGAAATCTATAGAAATGAGCTGGAGAAATGGAAAAATGATAATCTGATTTCTAATGAAGAGCACAAATTTCTATGCTGTAAATTTCCTAAATTATCAGCAATGTACTTATTACCTAAAGTACACAAAAGCAAGGATGTGCCTCCTGGACGTCCCATTGTTTCCTCTATTGGAAGCATGTTTGAAAACACCTCTAAATACATCGATCATTTCTTAAGGCCGTATGTACAGGCTTTACCCTCGTATGTCAAAGATACAGGGCATTTTTTGAAAATGATTGATGAGGTAACATGGGAATCAAACTATCTTCTACTAACACTAGATGTGAACAGTTTATATACCTGCATACCCCATTATTTAGGGTTAGAAGCATGCAGGTATTACCTAAAAGATCGACCTGTTTGCTATCTCATGCACACAGAAATGATACTAAACATGATGTCAACTTGTTCGAAAAATAATTTTTTCATTTTTGATCACGTGATATATCGTCAAGCCCAGGGAACGGCGATGGGAACCTGCTTCGCGCCCAGTTATGCAGGATTGTACCTCGGCTGGTGGGAGGAGCGGGTGGCGAGAGACATCAATGCCTCTAACCATCAGGTCGTCCTCTGGGCAAGATATATTGACGACATTTTCTGCATTTGGAAAGGTGATGAAAAAGCGGCAGTGGAATTTGTTGATTCTCTTAATGAAAATGACCTGAATCTCAAGTTTACTTGCACAGTCAATAAGAACGCTATTGAGTTCTTAGATGTGGAAGTAAAAGCTGTTGGAAATCATTTGGAAAGCAAACTATTTCGGAAACTTACTGCTGGAAATAGTAGTCTTGCATGCTGCAAGTTGCCATCCTGTTAATTTGATCAACAGTATACCCTACGGGGAATTATTAAGGGCTAGAAGAAACTGTAGCTCAGAATTTGCATTTACACAAGAGATGAATACAATGAGAGAAAGATTCGAAGAAAGAGGTTATTCTCATAAAGTGATCAGAAAAGCATGTGAGAAAGTCACAAAAATAAAAAGAGAGTACTTGTTTAAAATCAAGGCCGATCCAGAAGTGGAAGATGAAGTAATACAATTCATTACCACTTTTAGCAATCAGGCCAACGATGTCAGAAAATGCTTGAACACATTTTTGAAGGTGTTACGCATTGACGAAACATTCAGAAAATGTATTGATGAGTTTCCAAAAATCACATTTCGCAGATGTCCTGCCTTAAAAGATGTACTATGTAAAAATAGTTTGCCTGAGAAAGAAATTAAATCAAATATACAGGGATATTTACATGTACTTGCTGTAAAGCGTGCAGAAACAGTGTTAATTGCAAACAGATAATTTTATCTAAAACCATGAAACCGTTCATTATTAGAAAACATCTAAGTTGCAAATCAGATTTCTGTGTTTATGCATTAATATGCCCTTGTCAGCTGGTATACATTGGTAGCACCATTAACCAAGTTAAACTGCGCATTTTGGAACACATTCGGGCTATAACTAATGAAGACAGGCAATATCCTATTGCTCGACATTTCAAAGAATGTCACAATAAGGATATTAATCTACTAAGATACTGTGCCCTTGACAGAATTGTTATTTCTAAGAGAGGGGGAAATAGAACGCAAGAACTGCGCAGATTAGAATCACGGTTGATAATCCAATATGGAACTATGTCTCCAGGAGGCATTAACAAAGATGAAGAGTTATCAGTCCATCTTGGTTAAAGAATATGTTACTGCAAATAATTTGTAAATAGTGCAGCTTTGATCTGACCATTTCTGGTTTTTGATTTTAACTTTACAAATCTCGATGTGTTGCCTTTTTTGTAAGATGTTCGTGTTGTTTTTAACAGGTGAATAGTAACCATTATATTGATTAGTGCATTTTGGTTTATTTTTATAGGAGACGGAGTGTTTTACCTGATTGTGAAGAATTGCAGTATTATACCCCATTATTTGGTATCATTCTATGAAATATATATGTATTTTTGGAGTTTCAGTGCCGTAGCCCACTTGGGCTTTTGATTTACATTTCGATCAATATTGTGATTAATACTCACTCACTGGAGTAACATAGCAAACATAATCAAATTTGTTATGTTTTAAGCAGGACAGCATTTAAAGGCAGTCATTATTATATTACATATAAGTTAGCATCACAATTTAAATACGTTTAAATTTACCCACTTGGGTAATATTCGTATAACATGTAATGTTTTGAAATGAAAATCATGGTGTTGTTTAGTGATTTCTATGAACCATTCCAATATGGCGGCGTATTCAATCGCAATATCAGGAAAAACCGTAGTCCTTTGTTTGTATTGTTATTATTTGCACTATATCACATGTTGCACGTAAAACGTCTGACGACCCGTGACCAAGGAACTGAGGTTCTGAAACGCGTTGGGGACAGTGTTTGTCTTTGCTTTAATAAAGCACGCTATTGAAACGAATTACGGCTCGGTGCAATCTTTGAACCAAGAAAGATTGATTGTTTTCTGGAGGGGTCGCGACCCTGCCGGCAGCCCGCCACCGCCCAAGAGGCAGAGATCAACCGCGAACGAAGGTTTGAGCATATATATATATATATATATAAGGCATGCTGAAAATGTTAATAAAATATGCATGGAAGGACCGGGAGAAAGCATTGAGGGATATTGAGTCCTTGGAGAAAATAATCCTGGAGTCAACGGAACAAACAAAACATGATGAAGAGAAGGAGCAGATGAAGAAAAAACTAGCCGCCTATGAGAAAAAGATACAACTAAGGAAACAACAGAAATTCGACCGGGATGCCCAAGATTACGAAAAAGGAAGGATCTTAACCTTCGCTAGGAAGTTTGATGCACCCCGTCGAAACTTGAGAGCACAGGCGGGCAAACCGATCGAAGCTGTAGTCACTTCGGAATCGGAGGCGACCAGCGCGGAACAATCGGAGGAGGAAGGCTCCGGCACCGCACCTCGACAGACTCAGCAACCTTCTTTTCACGAGGAGTTCGATCTCATCAGGCAATCCTGGCTAAGAGGGGGGAAAGGTCGTCCCCCGGAGCAATCTGCAAACACAACCGCATCCAGAGGAGGGGCGGAAGGAAACACAAGGGCCGGAGCAAGAGGCGCCAGGAATCGGAGGGGACGATACAATCGGAAATAGAAGACAATCTGAACATCATCAACCTTTCACCCAGGATTTTGAGTACGGAAGAAGAAAAGGTACTCAAACTTGGTTTAACTTTTTGTCCCACTGGCTGCTATGAGTACACCCAAACGCGAATAGACTTATTTAAATTCACACGAAAATTAAAACTAATGAAATTTTTCAAACAAAAAAATCCCGCGCAACAAAGCGAGACGATCCAAAAAGGGAGACGGCTTGTAACAACAGAGCCAAGTGAAATGAGTGTTCGCGATTTGGAGACACTGGCAATTTTGGAGGAGCTGAGGGAAGAAAGCGGCTCCCAGTTACCCTCAGCAAAAGATAACCGGCAACTTGCAATAGAGATGGGAATAATTCAAGTGGGGGAAAAAACCCCCTTCAGACCACCTTCACGTTTCCTCCCACAACTTCCTATGGATGCCATAGATATATTCTCGGAATCAGTGATTCAGGACCTCAAAGAACTCAGAAACAGAGAGGGAAGTTGCAAAAGCAAAAATCAACGACAATGGAACTTATCCTTGAACCAGAGAAAGGCAATACAGAATTTACAACAGGATGCTTCTATAATCATAAAACCTTCAGATAAGGGCGGCAATGTCGTCATACAGACCTATACAGGTTATTGCAAGGAAGCTCTCCGTCAATTACAGGATGAAGCTAATTATGCCCTAACGACTGAAAAAGAATACAGGATCAGCATCCAGAATTATGCCAATTTGATCCAAAAGTGGTTCGAAAGAGGAACGTTGTCCAGGGAAGAAGTCTTGTTTTTACAAAACAAAAATCCGAAGATGCCTACATTTTATCATTTACCGAAAGTGCACAAAGACGCAGTGAACCCACCGGGAAGGCCAATAGTGTCTTCAATTGGAGGTTTGACTGAGAACATGTCCAAATTTATCGATTATTTTTTAGCACCTTTGGTTGTTCAGACAAGCTCTTATATAAGGGACACTAAGGACTTTCTGAAACAAATGCAGGGCATCACATGGGAAAATGATTTCCTAATGATAACTATGGATGTTTGTAATTTATACACGAGCATAAAACATCAGGATGGTTTGATGGCGGTGAAATTCTTCTTGGGGCAACGACCAGCGAGGCTTCTAGATCACAATGAAATGTTGCTGGAGTTTATTGATTTTTGCTTGAACAATAACATCTTTGTTTTCCAAGATCAGAGGTACCGACAGACGATGGGTACTGCCATGGGCACCTGCTTCGCCCCCAGCTACGCGAATCTTTTTGTAGGCTGGTGGGAGAAGCAGGTAGCCTGGGCAGATGACAATAGCATTTGGGTGGACCAAGTTGTCTGCTGGCGTCGTTACATTGACGACCTCTTCATTATTTGGAAGGGGTCTAAACAATCAGCAGAAGAATATATTACTGCTCTCAATGTAAACAGCTTTAACTTACGATTTACCCATGAAATAAGTGATAAGGAAATACACTTTTTAGACATAAGGGTCTTTGTAAAGGCTGGTATGATTCAGACATCATTGTATAGGAAGACTACAGCAGGCAACTCTATTTTGCATGGCAGGAGCAGCCATCCGAGAAACTTGATAGGTAGTATACCGTACGGCGAGTTACTACGTATCAAGAGGAATTGCTCAATGGATGAAGATTTTGACCAAGCAGCTAATGACAGCGTTAGACGCTTTAAAGCTAGAGGATATTCACAAAAGGTATTGAATGAGGCACAACTGAAAGTAAAGGAAGTGACAAGACTAACCTTGCTAGAAGACAGTCCCAAAAAGAAAGATGAGGCAGGAAGCTTAAGATTAATTACTACTTATACCTCATCAGCAATGAGGATAAGACAAATATTACGAAGACACTGGAGGATTCTCAGAATGGATACTACTATAGGTAGTTCTCTGACTGATTATCCTCAGATTACTTTTAGGAAATCAAGATCCCTAAAAGATCTATTGGTACAGAGTCACTTAAAAAAACCATCTGTTTCCACCTTGGGATTGGGGGACCTTCAAGGTTCATTTCCCTGTCGGAAATGTAAGGCGTGCCAGGCAAGTAGAAAGACCATCATGTACACCATTCCGGGATGTGAAATCCCAAAAAAGATCACTAAATTCATAACTTGCACTACACCTTTTGTGGTATATTGCCTCGAATGCCCCTGCAACTACCGCTATGTAGGTAGTACGGTAAATGCGGTTAAGATGCGCATCCTAGAACATCAAAGGGCAATTGCAAATAGAGATGTCAATTACCCAGTTGCACGACACTTTGCCTCTCACCACAACAGTGATAGAACTCTCCTCAGTTTCTTCAGTCTGGACTGTATACCTAAAGATATCAGAGGGGGAGAAAGGGAGAAAGCTCTGAGACGCCTGGAATCCAGGTATATTATTGAACTCCAAACAAAAACAGCTGAGGGGCTGAATTCAGGGGAGGAACTAATTACTCACTTAGGAGAAACTATTTTGTCACTGTGTTCCAAAATTTGAGCTGAATAGAAATCAAGGAATAACTGTAAAATGTATACAAGTATTATCAATGAAGTAATGAGATGTCTCGTCTGAAGTGCATTAATGATATTGTGAACATACAATTTGAGAGTATCCCCATACAGGGCTTTATATTTACAGAATATGATGAGAATGAGATGCCTCATTGAGAAAAAATTAATGAATTGTGAAACATACAATTTAAAGTCAAGAAATTGAATGAATTATAAGTTAATTTGATTACAAAGAATGTATATCATGAATGAAATGTGTTTTTGCATGTTCAAAGATGGCGACCAAAGTTACATGGTACTGGTCCCTCATTTATGTTTATAGAATGAGTTAAAAGTCAATTTCCGTTTTGAACGCGAGCCGACACTGACGAAAGCTACGGCTGAAACGCGTCTGTTGCACTAATAAATCCGAATTGGGATTAAAATCTAACCGGAGTGCTGGTCCTTTGTTCTGGTTGTGGAACTTTGGAGCGTTATATATATATATAAATAAAACTTTTTAAGTTACAAATACTTAAGAACAACTAATGTTATGGTTTATTCTTTTTTTATTTAATTATTCACTTACATTAAAAATACATTATTAACAGCTGACAAAAGTCACAAAATTCAATTTAAATTAATTTACAATTCAAAACATAGTTAATTAGGTACGAGGCAAGATGGCGGCCGCCGGCTCAGACGTGTGACCTGGTAGCTCCTGCTCTGTCACACCCGTGAGGCGAAACGGCGATATCTGCTGATTATTGAAAATGATCAGAGTTGAAAAGAAATATTTAAAGTCTATACCTGGAATATTTTGAATGGTGTGAACGCTTTGAGTCTAAATGCGGAGCAGTGGAAAAGTGGAGGAGAAGAGCACGAGTGGCATGTTTGAACTTTTCACAGTGGCACCGCAATAGTTTTGTAAAACACGGACTGGATACACTGTGTCAGGACTTCGGAGGTGAAATGATGATATGGTCTGGTACTTACCCATGTCCCCTACTCTAGAACTCTAAACGACCGACCCTGCGATTATGGATAACACCTCCCTCACCCTCAATGTAAACACTTGTGAGTCCACACAGATATATTTATACAGTTTTGGATTAGGGGGGAGTAACCCCCCCCCCTCAGCCGTATTTATTAACATTTAACAAACAAATTTAAGAAAAACATTATTTATACAAAAAACTTTACGCAGAAAGTACGCATACATTTACAGCTACATTTTCAATCAGATATTCACGCCTAACCTTAACACAGCCTAATACACAAGACACTCCTGCCGTAAATCTATCAAAAACATGTTATTTACTTTCTGCGTGTTCCCTCTAGAGCCTACGGTAAAGTCAATGACTGGCAGCTCCCCCGGTCCCCTATACTGATATGGTTGCGCAGGGGGTTACAGCATATCGGATGGATACTTTCCACCGGGCCCCCCCTACGCCCTGTGCCTTTCATTCCATTACATGGGGGCAGCAGACTTCTGCAAAGCGGCGCCTTAATGTGCATGCGCGTGCGGGGGTGGCCCCAGGCCCACTGGGAAGGAGGACTCCCCCGGCCCCCGCACCCTGACAGCCTACCTACCGGCTGTAACTGCCCCCTGGAATTCTATGGTCCTGACCGTTGAGGACCGAAGACTATGCTTACCCCTCATGACCTTACCGCCTGACCAGAGACACTCTAAAATACGACAAAATCTAATTAATAAAGGAAATTCGCCTTTGCGCTTTATTTATGTTACTACCTAACCTTGCTATGCCTTAGGGGATGGTGGGTGGGCAAAAGAAAAAGCTAGCGTTGCAGGCCCCAGCCGGCCTGGGGGGAACCTAAAGGTGAGGAGCAGAACAAGAGACCGTTCTGCTCCTCACCACCTCTTTTAAGGAGGGGGCCCAGGCCGACCAACTGAGACCAGTCAGCCTGGACGCCCACCAAACGTTTCTGCACCGGAAGCACTCAAGTGCTTCCGGCGTCCCTAACAACCCTCACCTATTAGACTGACGCGGGGGGGAGGAGAGAAAAAACCGCGCGCGTCACTTGATGACGCGGCCTCATCCTCCCCCCCCCTTGTGGATGCCGGGGACGGGTGCGACCGCCATAATGGCGGCGCGCTCCATTCGGCCCGCGCCTGTTTCAAATGACGAAATGGTGATTCTCGGCGATTTCGGAAAAAGGATTAGAAGCTGGGAGGAATATTTAATCTAAATGCCCTGAATATTTTGAATGTTGTGAGCGCTGTAAGTTTAACGCGGAGGAGCGGTATGTTTGAACTATTTTCAGTCGCACTGCTTCAGCTCTGTAAAATACGAACTGGATATACTGTTTCCGGACTCGGTACGGCTGTAAGAGGACAGGTCTGGACGCCAAGACAAGCGGCAGTGAGTGCGGAGATTTCAGTGCATAAAACGATTGGGGAAGCTATTGTTATTATTTCGAATACGGTGCGATATTCCATAACGTCGAGAATGCACACCAAAGGAGTTAGAGGGAAGGCCAGGGTTATTCCTGATTCTGTTGCCGCCGCCACTGCCTCTTCTGCTGCTCTGGATGCGGGGGACATTACCGGCAGTGAAGATAGAAATCCGGAGCTGCTGAGTTCCAAGAAAATCTACAAAATCAACAAATTAAATTTGGGCGAGAGCGGAGTCACGGCCAACTCTATGAGTGCGAAAGGTACGATTCTGCAGTTGTTTGCCTTGGGGAAAGGTGGAAAGAAAGAAAGACATCTGGGGAGCCCAGGACCCTCTTATTGATAAAACGCGAGGAGCACTGGGCTTAGACGGGGATGGGGATGGGCGACCCATTAGAGACTTGGTCGGTACGATCCATGAATCTAAGGCCCAACAGGATATTACTGAGGAGGTGGGGGCTAAAGTAGATACTTGTGTCTCTTCTTCTGAAATGAGTATCAGAAATGAAGAACCCCCAGAGTTCTCTGTTCAAGATAGTGAATCAGTCGTAAGATATAACACTCATATAGATGATAATGTGCGGATTGAAAATGGAACGCAACTGCTTGGTATAACTGGGGCCCTCACTGAAACAAACTCAGTCAGCACAGAGTCATTAGAGAAAGAGACTGAATTGATCGATCTCGTAGAGAGGTTTTTTTCATTATCTGACCACTCGGGGCAATCGGATTAACCTAGTGATGATGGAAGGGGGAAAGGTGCTTTATGTTTGGAGCAAAGGGATGATGAGCTATCTGATTATAGCACAGTACCCTCTGAGGATGTGGGCGCTGATTCATCGGAGGAGAGCCCACAGACAATGCGAAAGAAAAGAGCGTTGATAGAGGGGGTTCATACTCTTGCTAATTCCCCTGTCTCAGCACGGGACAAAATCACCCACCACCCAGACGAGAGCATATCCCCTTCAATTCAAAGAACATTAGATTTGGCAATACCAAGTGAAGAAGTATCCCTGTGCTTGATATATAGAGCAATCTTGGCTCACAGGGAAGAAACTCGCTCTGAAAGTCTGAAGACACAAAATGTTTGCCGCAAATTGCAAAACTCAGTGTGGCGGATTGGTAAAACATGCTCGGAGTTTACCGTAAGAATTACTGAGGCAGAATCACGTATATCGCAGCTGGAGGATGAACTAGCCTTACAGAAGACAGTGAATGAATCTTTACGAGCTGGAAAAGATGATGTTTCATGGAAACTAGTCGATTTGGAGAATAGGGCTCGTCGGAATAATCTGAGAGTTCTTCAAATTCCAGGGGAGATTGAAGGCCAGAATCCTTGGAAATTCATTATTGAGTTGTTCACTGATGCATTGCCAGAATTAACTGAATGGGATTGGCAGAGAGAGGTGCAGAGAGCTCATCGATTTCCCTTTTCTGTCCGGGCTCGGCCAGGCCAGGCTGTTAAACCTAGAGCTATCCTGATCTCGTTTAACAACTTTTTGGCACGGGAAGCTGTCTCTGATCTGGCCCGCCCCGACAGAAAAAAAGTGGGCAAAGGGGTTGAATTTTTTGTTAGACCCAACTATTGCCATCAAACGGTAGAGAAACGGTGGCAATTGTGCCAGCTCATTCCATCACTTCAGTCTAAGGGAGCTCAGGCATTTCTATTACAACCAGCTAAACGTAAAATTATCTACAAAGGGAACACTAGGTTTTTTACCTCCGAAACTCTGGCGAATGACTATTTGCAAACCCTTAAGGGAGATTAAAAAGATGTTATACATCGTTTTGTCAGAATTTTCAATATTCTTGTCCGTAGCTGTTGTGCTCTGATCATTTAAGGTGATCATTTAAGGTGAAGAACCCTTGGTTTACTTTGTTATAGGTATGGGAAGGGTGATTATTGGTATGTTTTTCTGTTTGTTTTGTAGGCAATAGATTCCCATTATAGACTTTGTTTTGGTAAGGGCATGTACTGGGGGGGGGTCTCACGGGTATGGGGGGCACTACTGGTGTAGGGAGCATGCCATTGCAAGGACTTCTTGTCCTAAAGCCTCAAGGTGGGGGGGGGGGTGCTGGGGGTTGTTGGTGGAGGAGTAAGGGGAGGGGGAAGGGGCTTGGGGATGGGTGGGGGGTGTTTGGGGTCAAAATATAAGAAAAAGGAAGTTTCCCAGCAGCACAGAAATGGATAAAAAAATAAAGAAAATTGTGTTTAGGTTTTTTGGCCAGTTAATGGAGATAATATGGCAAATGTAGGCCTCCGATTATGCACTCTAAATGTGTGTGGCTTAAATAATTATAATAAAAGGCAGAGGGTGGCTAGAGAGTTACGGCTGGTTCAACCCGATCTGGTGTGTTTGCAGGAGACACATATCTCATGGGCAAAACGGAAGCTTTTAGAAGAACTGGGGTATACGGTATTAGCAGCCTCACGGCAGTTATTATGATACAAGGAGTGGCTATATTGGCAAGAAATCATATTCAAACTACTGGGCGCACTTTGGCTGACAATTTGGGACGTTGGGTTATTGTGGAGTGTAGGTTAGGGGGGGTGTTATTCACTCTCTGCACAGTTTATGGATCTAATTTGGATGAAGCTCCAATATTGGAATATTTGAATGGGGAGCTTGCCACTTTGCTCACCCCTTTTGTTATTGTGTGGCGACTTTAATATAAATCTAACCAGGGAGGATTTTCAAAATGGAGGGCGGAATTATAAAGGTAGGAAACCCCGGGTTAACAAGGCTCTTTTTCAATTGTTAACTGATCATGGGTTATTGGATGTGTGGAGCAGTCTGCATACACAAAACCCTGGCTTTACATTTTACTCGTATCCTCATAGTCGGCATGTTAGGCTTGATTATTGTTTTGCCCCATCAATACTGTTTACGGGATTGCAAATTACTATATATCCAAGGGTGACTTCGGATCATGCACCCTTGCTAGTTGAAATCCCGATGATTGTTAGATGTGCAATCCCTCGAATTTTCACATTTGATAGGAAGCACTTGTTAGATGAAAAGTTTATTGAGCATATAAGGGTGTGGGTAAAGGATTTTTTTCAAATTAATAGACATTCAGCCCACTGGGGTGTGTATGGGATACATTTAAGGCTGGATTTAGAGGGGAAACGCAGAGTTTTGGGTTTTTAAAATATAAAATGGCAAAAAAGGTACTGTTGGCTCTCTATGAAGATCTTAAAAAGGCCGAGGAAGAATTAGTTACTGCCCTAGCTGCAGGAGATATACTACTGTGTTTTTGAATAATTTAGCGAGATGTAAGACTAAAATTAATCTGGAATGGAGTAAGGAGATTGCCATAAAATATCAAACATTCAAAAAAGAATGTTATGAGTATGGCGAAACTACGGGCGGTGTCTAGCTCAGAAATTACGAATTAAAGAGTCAGAACATAGAATTAAGGGGATTCAAAACACTGCGGGTGTTATTGTATCTGATCCTCAGCAAATTCTTAACGTATTTCAGGACTTTTATTCAGACATATATACTGAGAATCAGAAGGGAGATTTGTCTTTAACTGAGATGGGGATGCCAGCTGCCTTATGGGGTCGGTTAGATCAAACGGATGTCAAAAGACCTGAGGAACCAATCTCAATGTCGGAATTAGAGCACGCCATCAGCTCATTGGCAGTTGGGAAAGCTGCAGGACCTGATACACTTCCCTTGGAAGTATTTAAAACCTTTTTTCACGAAATCAAAAATGATATGCTTACAGTGTATCAAACTGCGCAGAAAGGAGGGATTCCACAAACCTGGTCTGCGGCCAATATCTGTTTAGGAAAAAGGGGAAACCATCGGAACTCCCCGGATCATACCGTCCAATCTCCCTTCTTAATGCTGATGGTAAAATCTATTCGAAAATCTTAGCCATGCGGCTGGCAAAAATTATACCATCAATAGTTTAGTTAAAACAGCATGGCTTTATACCTGGGAGAGGGACGGTAGAGAATGTACGCAGAGTAATAACCCTCCTTGATATTGCACAGGCTGAATCCCGTGAATTAGGTCTGATTCTACTAGATGCCGAAAAGGCATTTGACCGGGTTTCGTGGAATTTCCTTTGGCGGGGAATGCAACAAATGGGCTTTGGGCAAGGTTATATACAGGCTTTAAAGGTCCTCTATCAGCTCCAGACAGCGAAAATTTGTTTGATGGGACATTATTCTCATGCTATTGTGATCTCCCGTGCCACACGTCAAGGATGCCCCTGCTCACCACGTTTATTTGCGTTATATATTACTCCTTTTATCCTTATGTTAGAACAAAGTAGAAAGATCCAGACTTTTATAGTACGACAAGAACGCTATTCTGTATTGGCATACGCTGATGATATAGCAATCGCCACCTCTAACCCTACTCTCGCTATAGGTGAAATAGAATCATTGGCATGGTAATTCGGGGCAGTTGCTGGGTATAAACTTAATACTGTAAACTGGAGATGTTAGGTGTGTCAAGGAAGTCACATATCTGGGTATTAAGATCCGCTGTCCTGTACAAGAGATTGTTGAAGTTAATTGGGCAGACATCATCTCTGGGGTGAAAAGGTCATTTGAAAGGTGGGAGAATCTCCACCTATCGTTAGTAGGTAGAGCAAATGAGTTGAAAATGAACATCCTACCACGGGATATGTATCTCTTTAGGGCAATACCATTGGAGGTGTCACACAAACAAATCCAATATTTACAATCACTGTGTTCTAAATATATGTGGGCCCCGGGAAGACCACGTAGGGCAGCTCAATATATGGCCTTTCCCGTGAAAGGGGAGGATGGGCCATACCAGACTTTGCTTTCGATTATTATTCATGTATTTTGTGTAATGTGCGATTACTACTTACTGAAGAGGATATCAGTAACTCAGCTGAGGCACCCTCAATTTATCAGATGATTTTAGGTTCAGAAGCAAAGCAATATCTTTTTAATAGCGTGGATGGTAGCTATTTCAAAAGAACACTATTTAAGGTATTGAATGCTTTGTGTAAAGTGTGGAATACTGTACGGAAGAGTTGTGAGATACTTATATTCCCTACCTATACTCCTATTAATTCTGTAGTACTACCCCCGATTTTTAGGGATCAGGTGGCTAACGGTTGGGAAAAGAGGGGGATTATTTGCCTTGGGGACCTATATCAAGAAGGCGGGCAAATGTATTCATTTGCTGAATTGGTGGATACATTTAATCTACCCTCTATGTATTTTTTCAAGTATTTGCAAATTAGAGACTTCCTGGTGAAACATGTGATCTGTAGTAGGAATGTTAAAATTGTAGAACTCATCAGGCGACGTGAGAGGATTGGGGCAATTTATAAAGTATTGTTAGAGGGTAGACTTGATGATTTAGAAAAATACAACATGAAATGGAGAGAGTGGTTGGGGAATCCTGGAATTTCATTGGAAGAATCCATTGATTTGGCAAGTAGGATTATATGTGAAGCCAATCTTAAAAGCCAACATTATGAAACGATTTTTAATCTATATCACACCCCGTTAAAAATGATGAAGTGGGGAGGTCAGCATGATGGGAAATGTTTTCGTTGTGGTAAAGACTGTGCTGATATTGTCCATGTTTTCTCAGCATGTAAGGCATTGGATCCTTTGAGAGAAGCTATAGAGAAGTTTCTGACAGAAATAACCAGTGAGGTGATCAGAATTTCTCAATCTATGATGCTGCTTGGTATAGGGTAGGAGGTTGGGGAGCGGCAGCCATTATATAAGTATCGGTATCAGTATTTAATCTTTATGGCTACCACTGTTGCTCGATTGGCAATTGCAACTGTGTGGTTACAGCAAGAGCCCCCGTCTTTTAAGCTGTGGCGGGCTAAGTTTCTGAATGTATATAATCTGGAATATAGTTTATACGCCACAAAAGGATCTAGGAAAAGGAAATTAGGATTATCAATATGGGGGATGGTGAGGGAGTATATGACAGGGTAATTTTGCTATCATGTATAACATAGAGGATATAGTTTGATTGTTAATTTGAGGTTACTGAGTCAGACTTGGCCTACAAGTGTAAAAATGATCGCTGTTTTGTTTTAAGCTTTATAGGCTGTATTATAATGTTTCTTTTTTTCTTTCACTGTCATATTTTGCTGCTATGGAACTCTAATAAAAATAAAAAAAAAAAAAAATTAAAACAAAGTTAATTTTAAGTCCAAGGGTAATATTGTTTGTTTGAAATTATTTTACATTTTTTCTGTACAATACATTGGTATTTTTTTTAATAATAAACTTTATTGAATGTCCCTGTATTTTCCACAGGTTGCTCTACGCCTTGGCGGTGGAGATGTCCACAAAGAAGTGGAAAGCTACTGTAACTTCACACTCATGAAGACAGCCGAAGGGTTCCTCACCCCCAGATTTGAAGAGCTAATGACTCTTAAGTCTAGATGTAGGGGTAAATCTCCATCCCAAAAAAGTGAATAGAAACAAAATGGAGATTTACGCTTAGGTGTAGGAGAAGTTCTACACATGAGTAGATCAACCCCAAAAAATTGATGATCAAAGAATTTTTAAATTATGAGTATTCACAGACCAATGAATAAATTACTCATGCAGAATTCAACAACTCTACACAGAATGGCATTCGCAAAGATAAACAATTTATGCAATTTTTAACTAATCCTCGATTCTAGTAGTTGACACATGTGTGCTACAGTAACCTAATAGGGTTCGGTAGTATCTCACATCAACATGAATTTGTCTAAAACCCGAAATGTCATAGAAAATAGAATAGTACCATATAACGGGCACAGCGCAAAATCAATTATCGTTTGATGTTCAATGCTGTGTGTTATTATTACTCACCCCATTAGCTCTCAATTTATCAAACTGAGAAGTAAAAAAGGCAAAATCAGTTTTCCCTGGATAAAAACGTATGGGTTGCAGTTTACAAACAAATCTCTGCAGCAGCTACATTAACCTCCTACACTATCTTGCTGGAATTGAAAAATGAACTATAAAGATTACACAGAGATCTATGCAGCAGATGCTCTACCTATTGAGCATTCTTGTCAACAATTGCATTTCAATAATAAATATTGTATATGTATTTATGTAGCACTTTCCATACACCTTTGGAGACCAAAAGCGTCTCCGCATCAAGAGGAAATTACAGAAGTGCTCGCCTGCACTGGCTCTTCTGTTTGTCAGGTTCAAACTGACGTCTCTTCCTGTGATGTCACATCCTGTGACATCATTCCTACAATACCTCTTTCTGGAAAGTTACTTCTAATGAGGCATGTGCCTCAAAGATGTGCTCCCCTCCAAACAAGATATTCTAATTCCGACGCTGACACGGTGACTGTGATCACGTCAGCATCTTCAAAGGAAGAATGTGTGATGGAGCATTGTTCGTCCACCAGCCAATCATTCATAAGCTCCCCTTAGAGCTTTAAAGATGAGAGATCACGGATCCGTTTTAACTGCCCTATCTCCCGGGGTCAATGATGGTGTTATATTTGGACGTACAAACGGGAAGTTTAGGGTCTTTAGCCACATTCTCCTACATCAACCTGAGGAAGAGGTTCTTGCTGAGTCTCTGTATGAAATTTTTAACCCTTTGCAAAAACTTTGATGAAGTGACTCATGTTCCTTTGTCCCGGGACAATCACATTTCTTTAATGGTTGTGTTTCCTTCTGTATTGTGAGAACCACCCCTTGAAAATGGACCTTCCCTGCCCACATAAGAGAAGGAGCTGGTCTTTCTCAGAAAACAGCCCTCTCTGTGCACGGGTGTGTGCATCCTTCTCCAGATCTTGGATATTTCATTAAATTTTTTTCCTACATTTCTAAGCTGACAAATCAGTAGTATGCATTGTTATTGTGCTTTAATATATGCCTTGGACTCCATGCAGGATTGTTTTTTTTTTTTATGCAGATTTATATAGCGCGAACTCGACCCGAAGGTATTGGAGCGCTTTACATGAGCACCGGTTACGTTAGACAAGGACACATTCAGGCACGGGGAGATTAAGTGATTTGCCCAGAATCACAGGATGTGGACGTGACCTTGAGGCTCGAACTCTGGTTTCCAGCACCAAAGTCGGCAATCTAGCCGGCGGACCACATCCTCTCCCCATTTATCTCCCCACGTTATCTCTCACCTATTGACTGTTTGGTGTATCATTGCGCCTTGTAAGGCGCGCTTTTATTTCAATCTATAAGGGACTATTTTACATTTCAAAAGTACAATGAATCCAGTGATCAAAGTGGGGAAAACCAAGTAGGGGAACTGTGGGCGGAGAACCAGATGGCGGGAATAACCCAAGGATTGGGTCGGTGGGCTGAGTCAAAGGTGTGGCCAGAATGCGCAAAACATCCCAATTTTTAGTATTTGTTTGGCATTTCACTGTCCAGTTACAGCTTATTATGTTATTTAATTCAACCAACTGATACATATGATTATTTAAGGTTTAATATGAGTTATTGACATTAAAATACATTCAAAAGTGGGATATGTTTCCAATCACAGAATGTCCCAAATGCGCTTAAAAGTGGAAGCACAAGCCATATGTCTCCGAGCCATGGAGTTTCTGTCATCAGCACTTCTCATCCCTTTTTCCACAATAGCAAAAATGAATGACAAAATATCCTAGTTTGCAAATGTTTTCTATATAATAATGGCTCTGCCATATTTGCCACATAATACAAGATCTGCTGCATAATCTGACAGTATTAACTAATACATTGTTTGTAGCGCAAACGGATCAAAAGTTACAAAAAAATTTGATTGTGTTGCTACGAAGTTGACGGCCCTTTGCAAAGGTTGACTGATCACCTTTCTCACTGCTGCATTTGTATGTTACACTGGAATTAATAAGGCAAAATCTTTCCAGAGACTGTTAGCATGTGTACAAATGTCAAAATTATAAAATATCAGAAAATATACTGCATTAGGCTGCAGCCTTTTCTTTTGCTGTATAATTTAGTTAACACTGGGGCATAATTTTGTCCTCCTTTGCTGCACAATTCCAGTGCCCCCTAAGAAGGCAGCACATGTTATAAATGCTTGTGAATGAAGCAGAGAGACTAAAGTTTGCGAACTTAGTTTGGTATGTGTGCAAATCCTGCATTGCCAATCCCTGGTGAGTTGCAGCTAATACTGATGAAATAAAGCCAATGGAGGTACCAATGGGTGAGGCGGACTGGCCTGAATGGCAGGGTGGCTTTAGCGCTGGTGGCGCCCTGTGCAATCATTTTTGTTACTACCCCTCCATGACCACCTCTACCATGGATTCCCTCACTACCATCCTTTAACTGTGCCCCTCAAGTCTCCATAACCACACTCTCTCTCAGATGCATTTAATTTGATTTACAGCGCCACTCATACCAGTGTAGGGTGTCAGAGCACTTCACATCACACACATTGCACAGAGACAATCAATTATACGTGTGTAAATCACTGTATAGAAAATGTTACATAAGACTAAGGACTACAAGGTGTAGGAGGCACATGACAACCATACCAATAGGCCATATAGTTTAATAGTGATTTGTCTGGAGAAACACAAACTCGGAATTTAAAACGTAATATCATGATTGGGGGTTCTCTTTAATAAGCAGAATTGATTTCTATCCAAATGAACCCTTTTTGCAACAAGAGGATAATCAAAGACTGGGGGGAAAAAGCATACTGCTCTAATCAATACCTTGCTGTTTGCATGCAGCTCTTAGATGACAGTTGGTAGCTCACTGTTCTATGTTAGGATTTTAACTTATAAACTGCAAGTAACAAAAGGATCTCTCAGACAAAAGCAGTAACTCACTGACCTATCTACATTATGTGCACTTTGTGATCTGCATGGTACATGTTCTTTGCAGCAGGCACATTAACCCTCTGTGCTACCTTTCCATGATTAAAAATTTCCACTGGACAAAACTCCAATCCCTCTCTAGGAAGAACATTACTCACCAGAGTTATTATGACATTTTTATTGTTGCAGAAAATTGCTGGAGTCCAGGAAGGAGGCAGCAAGCGCTTTTAAAACTATAATATACTTGCAAGCACAATGCCCCCCACCCAAAGTCGGCGCCCAGTGCAGTCATACCGGTCGTACCGCCCTAGAGCTGGCCCGTCTCAAGGGTCCTGTGACCTCAGTGCTAGGGTGTGCTGCTTCATAGGCACGCCCGCACAACTGGTGGTGAACTTCAGTATATATTGTAGTGGACAAGCCTTGAAGGTTAACCCACACTTGCCACCTCTAGGGTCCACCTGCTGATGCTAAGACACCAGAGCTTCTAAGGTCTTGTGGGGCCTTCTAATTTCTAGCATGGAAATGTGCGCCTTCAGGAGAGTAGTCTGGTGGACTGGTCATCAATGCTGAGGGCTCCAAGTTCCAAATTCAGCAGCTCTGACCATAGTGCCACTTCCTCTCCCCCACTGAGATATACTTGCACTGCCTTCAACTACAACCCAAATGTGTCCCACTAAAAACACATGGATGTGACTCAATTTAAATTAAGCACTAGACAAGAGCAATATGATGCCTACAAAAATATAACATCTTGGGAAAAGCAAACACTCATAAGGAATGCAAAATTAAGTAAAGCATGTGAAATGTAAGCAGGAACAACATGGTTGCCATAATGCGTTTACACTCACTTTTTTTTAGAAAACAGTGAGTACTTTTGCCAGAAAAGTTAAGGATATGACTACAGGGCCCGGAATGGACCCATTGCAATTTCCATTGCTCTTATCCCTCCAGAATGTAAGCAGTATGGTAAAAAGACAACATCCCTGGACGCAGAGCCGCAGTACACATTTCATTTTCCAATCCACGCATTGCAGTACCTCCAGGATTGGTGCACTAGTTCCCCACCTGGGGAAAACAATTCTGTTTAAAGAAAGACAAAAGTAGCGCTTCATTGGCAAACTCTGTGAAGTGGTGCTAATGTGTTTTGGTGTGAATAAAATCAATCTGGCCACTTTGCTACCACTCTTTCTTTTTTTTTTTTTTTTTGTTGAAAAGATTTTATTGTGCAGAAAAAGGGTTACAAACACGGGCCTACAGCCACCAGGGCCGGCCGCTAGTAGTCGAAGTGTTCCAGCATATCAGAAAACAATGACTGGCCCACAGAGGCTCCGCACTATCACAGTAGATCCGACTGCACATAAGGGAAATCAGAATACACACTTTTAGTATAAATAACAACAAAAAGAAAAATACAAAAGCACAACAAACAAGGCGAAACGACTTATGAAGGGCGGCGAACACCAGCCGGGGGAGTCAACACACCAACCACCCGAGGGCGGTCAATAAAAGAAGACCTGAGAGGGAGGGGGGGGCCACGAGAGAACCAAATCTGTACTCCTAAGTACGAGATGCACAAGGAACCCTCAAGGATCAGGGGGATGAGGCAACCCCGGACGTATCCACCAAAGGGGGAGCACAGATAGACCCACGATACGCGTTCCACTGCCCCCAAATTTTACCCCAGGCCCCCGGTTTACCACGAGCCACATACACCGTTTTCTCCCTGAACATGCACCAGTCCATGTTCTCCTTCCAGACGGACACGGTGGGAGGCCGCTGGGAACCCCAAAGCTGTGCAATATCTCTCTTTGCAATCATGTTCCCCAAGGCCGCCCACCGAGCCTGAGCCGCATTGCAGTCATTGGGCTCCCATACATTCAGCACACAACGACGCACCTCCGGCGGCAAAGCGACCCCGGTGACTCGTCTCATGATATCATGCACCCGGCGCCAGTATTCCGCCACCTCGCGGCATTCCCATAGGATATGGAGAAAGGTAGCACTGAGCCCGCAGCCACGCTTACAGAGTCCGTCGTCTGAAAACCCCATCGAGACCAAGCGGGGGCCCGTCACATATACACGATGGAGAATCTTAAGCTGGACCAGGCGGAGACGGGCCGGGATGGCCACCTCCTGAGGGGATGACAGTGCAGTCTGCCAGTCCTCATCGTCCAGCTCCACCCCATCTCCCGTCCATGCCTCCCGAAGACGCACCAAGAGGTCAGCCCGATTGTTTATCAGTTTTTTGTAAATCAGGGAGATAGTACTGTCGGGGACATGACCATCGAGTATGCGGTCCTCGAGAGGCGAAGAAGAAGGGACCGTGGTCCCCTCCCCAAAGACCGATAGCAGGGCGTGCCGAACCTGTGCATAACGGAAGAATTCTCTGTCACTAAGCTCATACTCGCGCTGAAGCGCCGCAAAGGATTTAACCGCACCTTTAACCCACAGGTCCCCCACCCTGCTGATGCCGATCGTATCCCAGCGCTCGAAGCCTTTCGTTGTCCAGAGACTTCCCAAGCGGTCGGAGTCGAATAGAGGAGTGGCGCACGTTAAACGCTCACTCCAGCCCATCGCAACGTTAGCCGCCTTCCATACACGGACCGCAATCCTGGTAGGGCCCGTAAGGGCCCTACCCGCAGACCGCGAGTAAAGCGCTCTGTTATAGTTACCGCCGGGGAGCAGGAATTTATCCATCTCATATGCCGGGTTCGAACCAGGAGCGTACGTAGCATGATTAATGGCAGACAGCTGGGAGGCCCAATAGTACCGTCTAATATCAGGAAGCGCGATGCCCCCGTCATACCAGGAGAGAGTCAGCTTGGCCAAAGCGATACGCGATCGCCCGTCCCAAACCAGTCTCCTCTGCAAACTCTCCACCTCCCTAAAGTAGGCCGCAGGAATGACATCGAAGGAGTTCTGGAGTGCATAAAGGAATTTGGGAAGGGACATCATTTTAAACAGCGCCGCGCGACCAAGCGGAGACAAGGGCAGCTTACACCACCGAGCCGTATCTGCCCTCAAACGCCGGAGTGGAGACAGGAGATTCTGCTCATAGCGGACCGCCGGATCCAACGAAACGTACACCCCCAGGTATTTAAAGCCGGACTGAGATATTTGGAGCGGAAGCCGAGGCGGCAAGAGAGGAAGACCACCAGAGATAGGGTACACACAAGATTTGGACCAGTTGATTATCAGACCCGAGTTTTTCCCGAAGGAAGTAAGGACATCAAAGAGTACATTGAGCGACTTCCGCGGTGAGGTGAGATACAAGAGAATATCATCCGCGTACAATGAAACCCGATCCTCGAAGCCCGGGGCCCACCGGAGCCCTCTAATCGAGGGCTCCCAACGGAGCCAGGCAGCGAGCGGTTCCAGGGCGAGAGCAAAGAGCAGCGGGGACAACGGGCACCCCTGCCTAGTTCCCCTCCCGAGAGCGAAAGGCCGAGAAACCCACCCATTGACAACCACCTGAGCCATTGGTCCCGCATAAAGGAGCTTCACCCAGCGAAGGAACCCCTCCCCAAAACCAAACTTCGCCAAGACGGCCCAAAGAAATGGCCATTCAATAGTATCAAAGGCCATCGTGGCGTCTAGGGAAACCAATATGGCCGGTTCAGCGAGGTACTCAGCCCTAGCGAGGACGCCGTGCAGACGCCGTAAGTTGAGAGCGGTATTACGATGTGGAATGAAGCCACATTGATCCGGATGTATCAAGTCACATATAACGCTCAGCAAGCGATTGGCGAGGACCTTAGCAAGGATTTTGGGTTCGGCATTCAGCAGGGAAATAGGCCTATAGGAGGCGCAGCGGTCACGTGGCTTACCCTCCTTGGGAATCACCACTATAGTAGCCAGACGCTGGTCGTCAGGAAGGGAACCCCTCTCGAGCGATTCCTGAAACATATGACGGAGGAAAGGCGCGATTTTATCCGGGCGCAACTTATATAGTTCAATCGGCAGACCGTTGGGGCCCATAGCCTTGCCCGAGCGGAGGGAGCGAATCGCAGTAGCTATCTCTTCGACAGACAAAGGGGCATCCATCAGCTCGCGGTCCTCGACGGATAGGCCGGGCAGGGCAATATCCCGAAGCAGAAGACGAGAGTCGTCCTCATCTCTATCAGACACCGGGGAGTACACCGCGCGGAGGTGGTCAGCAAAACACTCAACAATCTCACCAGGCTCAGTCACACACACTCCATCCGACACCCGAAGCTCCGGGACCACACGATTCACTCTCTCCTTCTTGTCCAACCAGGCAATCAGCTTACCCGCCTTGTCTCCGGCGTCATACAACCTACCCTGCTGCTCCCTATACATAGTCTTGGCAGCATCAGTGACGAGAGACTTATATTCAAACTGCTTCAGGCTGAGGGCATGCAGCCCATCCGGGGTGACACCCGCCTCCAGGGCTGCCTCCAGCCCCGATATTTCAGTCTCCAGCGTCACAACCGCCTCTCTCTTAACCCTCTTGGCCTCCATTATCTGGGACAGGGCATGCCCGCGGAGCACTGCTTTGAAAGCTTCCCACAGGGATACCGAGGACAACACCGACCCCTCATTCTCAGAAAAATATTGATCAATCGACTTAATCAGGCTATCACGGATCTTGGGGTCTCGCAGGTACCAAGGGTTAATAGGAGCGATCCGCCCAGCGGACCGCAACCCGGTGTCAAAAAGCAACCACAGTGGGGAATGATCAGAAATACCCCTGGCCAGGTGTTTGACCTCTCGAATCCGAGTAGCCTGGGCCACGGGCATAAGGAAATAATCCAGTCTGGAGAGACTCCCATGGGCCCCAGAGTGAAAGGTGTACTGACACTGTGTCGGATGCATTAACCTCCAACCGTCCACCAGACCGAAGGTCTCCAGGAGCCCGCCCAGCCACGCCTGGGCAGCAGGGAGGGCCCTGGGCGGATGACGGTCCAGGTCACCCGAGACAACCGAATTAAAGTCCCCACCCATAAGCAAAAGACTGTCAGGAAGCCCCAGCAACATACGACCCAAGTCTGAGAAGGTGGAGTTCTGGAGGCCCGGGGGAACATAGACCGAGATCAAGGAAAGGGACTGCCCCTCCCACCTCCAAGTCAGAGCCACATAGCGCCCTCTATCGTCTGGGACCACCCTGGTGATTTCCAACGGAAGTGAAGCTCGCAAGAGAATGCCCACCCCTCTCGAACCAGTGGTGAAACCAGAGTGGGCCACAAGTCGATATCCCCCCCTGTTCATAGCCCGACAAACATTGCCAACCAGATGCGTCTCCTTTAGGAACACCACATCAGGAGTCAGACGACGCAGATATTGCAGCACAACACCCCGTTTAATACGGTCCCCCAATCCATTGACGTTCCAAGACATCAATCTCAACCCGTCCCCCCCCATCCCCTCCAGTAGATCAAGGGCCCCCTAGCAAAGAGCTCAACACCCAAGGATGAACCATAGCCAATACTTCGCCTTGAAATCAAAAAACACAAATGCAAACAACCCCACCCACCCACCAACCCCCCCCCAACTCCAACACCCCCCACCCTGCACCCCTGCGGTCCAAAAAACCACCCCAACTTGCAGTGTGCCTGTCGCCCTACAAACCCCATTCTACGAAAAGACCCCGAGGGAGGGAAGGGACCCGTCCCCGCCCGCTCCCCACACACAACATAATGGAACAAAATGCACAAAAGAAGTAGAACCCAGCCGAACAGTACAACATGGCAGAGTCAGGGACCATAAGTCACTCCAAAGGAGACCCGCCACCCTCGGTACCGGCAGAGGGCCCAGTCCGGTCACCCCGGTCCGGCAGCGAATCCAGCCAGTCACTCACAATCGCAGGAGAGTCAAAAAAGGTAGTCCGATCTTCGTGTTCCACTCGGAGCCTTGCAGGATAAAGCATAGAGTACTTGAGACCGAGGTCCCGGAGACGCCGCTTCACCCCCTGGAAGCCCATCCGCTGTTTCTGGACAAGTTGGGTGAAGTCCGGGAAAAAGTTAATGGACGAGTTCTCATGGCGGACCGGGCCATGGACCCGTGAGGCCTGCAGAATCACGTCTCGGTCTCTGTAATGGAAAAGTCTCGCAACTATAGGCCTCGGGGGGGCACCCGGTCGCGGCCGGCCACCTGGGACTCGATGGGCCCGCTCCACAGCGAAAAACTTACTCAGGCCAGCGGGAGCAAGATGTTCGAGGATGAGCTCCTCGACCAGGAGATCAACCGGGCGGTTATCGGAGGTCTCCGGAACACCTATGACGCGGATGTTATTGCGGCGGGCCCGTCCCTCGAAGTCTTCCAGCCGCCGGGCCATCAGATCATTGGCCGACTTGAGATCGCCGAGAGTGGCCTGCAGGTCCGACACGTCCGTACCAAGGGAGGACGTCCGTACATCCAGCGATTGAACCCTCTCGTTGGTCTTAGAGAGATCCGCCCGGATTAGCGTAATGTCAATGGCCACCGTGTCGATTTTACGGGCCAAGGCCTCGTACTGCGTAGCGATGGTCTCTCTGATGCCCTTAATGGCGCCCATGATGTCCTGCAGGGACAGATCCAGAGAAACGGACGGGCCACCACTGGTGTCCTCCGGGGGGACATTGGCCGTCTCGGGGGATCCTTTACCCTGAGTGTAGCGGTCCATGTTGTTCGTCTGGACCGGTCCCCCACGTAGGGATGTTTTGGTCTTACGCCTCTCGGGGTCTCCCCTGCCACCCATGAGAACCTCGATCGCCGAAGGGGACCACCGAGAAAGCGTCGAGGTGGCACCGGCCAGGCAGACGCGTGTCGCACCACAGGCCGCAATATGGCGGAGCGAAGGGACACCGTCAATGAGCACACTGGCAGCAGGCGAAGCCACCGGCATCAAGCGAAGGCAAAATGAAGGCCCAGTCGCACCAAGCAAGTCCACAGTCCAGCCCCTCAAAGACCAAAAGTGAAACCGAAAGTGATGTGACGGCCACTGGCACAGCCCCGCTGCCGTTGTTGTTCAACTGCGCCCCGGCTCCACAGATCACCCTCGCATCGGGCACAGCCGTCGGGTGGGCCTCAAAAGTTCAAACCGCCATAACTCCGGATTGCCAGGTCCGATTTGATTTCCGAAAGGAGTTTAGTGTTCAGCCAGCATTCGTCTCCCAGATTCCATCAACCAAGTCAGGATAGAGTCAGGATAAATTCCGAGGAGCAGCGAGGGTCCGGAGAGCCCTGTGCTCACGCGACCATCTTGGATGCGCGCTAGGCTCCTCCCTCCACCACTCTTTCTTGATCTATTTAGTTATTTATTTATTTTTCATAGTTTTAACCTTTTATTTCTGAGGCGGCACTATAGAATAGAAATATTTCGGAAAAAGATGACATTTCCAGCTGCTAGACAAAAGAAAGGGAATAAGAGGAAGAAAGAGAGCGCGGGGGCAGCTGCCAGTGGCAGAGCAGAAGTGGACCCTCTCCTAGTCTTCTCTGGGCAAGAAGGAAAAGACAGAGGGGGATATTAGCAAGGGCCTTATCGCCACTTTAGCAGCACTTTTTGCCGCTAAAGCGGCGATATTTCTATCGCCCTATTAGCAAGCTGTCGCTAACAGCTGTTAGCGACAGCTTTATGGCGAAAGCGACTGTTTTGCATATATATATATATCGCTAATGACATGCAAAGTAGGCGTTCCCAACTTAAAGCGACTGAAAACAGTCGCAAACCCAGCTTCCCCCTATTAGCAATGCCCGCGAAGCGATAAAAAAAGCTGCGCTAACCGCGTATATCTCTGGAATGTAACACCTGCTAAAAACCTGACTTAACCATTCTAGTCAATGGGAGGTGGATTGTAAGGTTAAGTCCTCACCTGCCTATTAGCAAGCTTTTCATTAGCGCGTTGGATTTATCGCTGGATTTCTTGCGCTATTGCTGGGTTTCGCCGCTATCGCTGGATTTTCTATCGCCTTGGAGATAAGTGTTGATAATAACACGTTATCTCTGCGATGAAATCCAGCGATAGCCGGCGATAAAAAAAACTGCACTAAGCGCGCTTTGAGAGAATTATCGCAATATCTTGGTAATATCCCCCAGAGTCCCTTTCCTTCTCTGCCCGCCCAAACGGCCATGAAAGCCGAGCCTTATCTATAGACCGTGGCTATTTTTGCTATCCTGGGGTGCATTTTCAAAAATAAAAAAGTAAGGGATCGGAATCTATGGAATTAAAAAAGTAGGGGCACGCCCTGCCCTGCCGATCCCACCCACTTCAACCACTGAATGAATTGCTCCTAAATCTGTTATTAGCAGCTTAATTATACATACAACTTTTGGATACGTTTGCATGATTGTAGAATAAATCAATGTCCGTAGTTCTAGCCAATTTCTAAAGTTTTTTTATTTCATGGCTTCTCATTGTATTCTCATCTTGGACTGATCAGTGCAGTCGAATTGGCACCTCCTTTCCCTGCATCCATAGTGTAAACATCTCTATAAATACCATCTAGCATTTCTTTTCCCTGGCTACAAGCAGGGTTGGATTGGTAAGGTGGGCACTCGGGCAATGGCCGAGGAGCTAGTATCCGAGTTCCAGCTGTGGGCTGCTTTTTTGGGCAGCCCGGGGGGGGGGGGATGGTGGTGGCGATTTGGGTGGCGTCTGTGTTGTTCGGATGCTGCCAGTGGCTCAGTGGGTACCTGAGTGGCCTTTATTGAAGGCAGATGGGCGTCCATTACCTCCCTTTTAATCAACGGGCAGAGGTGTCACTCCCTTTTTCTCACTGGGCCGGTCCGGCCAATTCATGTATGCATATTGAGCGGGGGCATCACTTGTTTTCAGGTGTGTTAAGTGTGACCTAATCCGTGCATTTAAAAAAAAAACAATCTAGGTAAAGTTAGGAAAACATGCCCCTGTCAGAGATCCCTCCCCCCCTCTTCTTTTTATAAACCTTTGTCGAAGCAGTGTTTTGTGGAAAGGCAATATGCAAATGTGTGTCACTTTTTTTTAGCGTGCCAGGGCCGATTTTTAATCCCAAGCCAACCCTGGCTACGAGAGATCTCTGCCAGGAGAGCGCAGGCCTTCTCTGTAACAGGGGCGACGGTCACAATGTGCTCGATAGACGTGATGCCCTTAAACTCAGCCCTTTGTCCTTCTTTAGACTGAACCATCGTCGCCAACGAACAGCACCTAGTCCAGTGTGCTGGTGCAGGGCTACCTACATGAAGAACTGGAGAATTTATCTGCTTCCTTCCTATTTGCTGAACCTTCACTCGCTTACTATTTCCTGGTTCCACATCAACTTGTGCCAGACCTGCTTGCTGGCTTGTTCTCTGTGGTGGCTCTTGCTTTACTTGTTGTTCACCCTTCTCCTCTGCCCCTGCTCCCGTTTAGTGCCTAGTGTAGTGTCATGCTGGACACATTCTAGTGTCTCAGCAGACACTTAGTTAGTCAGCCACTCCCTCGTGGGAGCGGACACACATGCACTCCACACCCATCCATCACAGGCGTCACGAGTGTTGTGACCCTGCTAATAAAAGGGCCCGGGTGCACGTGCTTGTGGTCAGTTGACTAACTATACCTACAGTGTCTGTGTCAATTATTACTACAATGTGGGCCTAGGGCCCACAACAGCACAATGGTGCCGAGGGGGGTCGGACCCTGCGTGCTTGCGGAAAAAGATTAGTGTTCCTCAAGGAGAAAGATTAGCCTGTTTCTACCCTACCCTACACGCTATCGGAGGACATCAGTCGTGGAAGAAGGGTAGGACAACTCTGCAAGAGAGAGCACCGCCACTATCCCCTGCCTGGACAAAGAGATCGAGGCACCTGCCACCTCCCCAGCCTGCGTGGTGGAGGCGGGCACATCACCTCACACAGAAAGTGACCCCTGGCCTCCCTACTCCTACCTGCCTGTTGAGCGATTGCAAGAGGAAGGCAGTGCAGAGACGAGAACGTGGCGAGAAGCCGTGCCATCGACGGAAAGAAAGTGATTTACCCTTCAGGTATGACCAGGCGCCAACTACGCGATGTTACGTTTGATGAGGTATCCGTAAGCAGCCTCCGCCTGACACTAGTTTGCCACAGAATAAGCAGCGCCTACCAGCAACGTGCAGCGAGGCATTAACAAACAGTGGCACAGTTATACTGAAAAGCCTGCTAATGGCAAATGAAGGTGGCACCCCCACCAGAAAGGGGGAAAGAATAAGCCCACACCGACACTGGCTGGTTCCCCCATCTGAATTGATAACACCCGTGCAGCGGTAGGCCTGAAGAAGGAAGCCAGCTGCTATGGCTTCTTGAAACGGCTGCTCGCTGTGCAGCACACAACGACAGAGTTCAGGCAGCGGAGAAAGTGCATGTCTCACCTGAGTATTCAGTGCCTAGCAGGAGGGCTGCAGTCCATCGTCACCCTCCACAATGACGAGAAGCATGTAAGCGGCCTGCCAAGGCTCTGCCTGCAAGGAAGTGAAGCATGCATTGGCCCGCGGCTGCCTCCACCCAGGAGCATCACTTCCCGGGCAGCATCTTGGACAGAGTGGCTGCCGTATCTGCTGCAGCAGGACTGAGCCCTTTGAATGCAGTCGGCCCAACTGGAGGTTTCTGTGGAATTTATGCTGCACTTCCTCCCAGCAGGACAAAGAGGCATTAATAATCTGTAACCGCCCAGCAATCCCTGTCTGCCCCGCGACAAGAGAACCAAATGGGCCTGCAGTGCAAGGAAGGCTGCTGTAGCCTCACAAAGCAATGCACTGCCACCTGGTGGTCACAGCACCACACCGTACCCAAAGAAAACACATCAAGCAGCCTGAGGCTAGGCCTGCTTAAAGGAGCATGCCCTCTGACATGGGTGTCAAGCTAGCGATGCACCCCACGACCTAACCAAAAGCAGCATATGCGGAGCAACCTGCAACAAGGCCTGCGACACCAACATTCACAATCCCCAGCGGAAGAGAGCCACTGAGGACTGTCCTGGAATGGCCTAGGTGGGCCTGAATGACAAAAAGACAAGTTGCCAAGCAAAGTCCAGCAAATGTCATAGGACCGAAGGCACCAAGCAACCCTCATGAAAACCGTAAGAAGAACGTGCACAGTGCGTGCACACCACGAGTGGCCGCTGCAAACGAGAAAGCTGCACCACATGTCCTTGTGGGGAAGCAAGACCACTGCAAGCTAGAAATGTACACGCCAAGCACCTGAAGAGGACACTCAAGAAGGAGAATGAAGAGCACAAAGTCAGAGGTGCGCAGAAGAACACACCAGCGAACCTGACAGCACAGGCAGGTACTCGGGAGATACATACATCTCCACAGAGAAGAAGCAATGCTGAAGGCAGCAAGGAGAACATCCACATCTCCACTATTCCAGCAAAGCCCCGCAGTGCGCCAAAGACAGCAAAGAGTTTCTTCCCTCACACTGCCTCAAAACAGAGTCGCCAGTGACCCAAGACAGGCAAGAGGCGAGTCGCACACTCCCTGTTGCAAGCTGCCACCGCAACATGTGCTCCAAAGACATGAGACACATGGCCAGACGCCACATCGCACAGCAAGCAAGGAGCACGTCACACAAAGTGACCGACATCACGAAGCATGCCAGAACGCAGACAGGAGGAGGCGCCAGTATGGCGCAGGCTCGAGGCACAAGCACCACGTCCTTGAGCAAAGGAGGTGACTGCCGTCCCTGTAGAGGAGCACCGTGAAAGACAAGAGAAGTGGCTGGACACTACCCAGCACCCAGGAGGGAAGAAGATGGATGAGCTCACCCGCATTGCCCAGACTCCACAGAAGTTGATAGGCCCTGTTGGCCTGCTTGGAAGAAGGTGCATGCTACTGCACTCAGAGGAAGAACCACCAAGAAGAGTGAAAATCCCGTCACCATTAAGAACCGGACAAACACAGGTGCGCTGAAAAGACCATCAAGAGGAGAAGAATGAGGACTGGTACCGCCACAAGACAAGAGAGCACCCAGAGACACCAGACAGCCACCAAGGTGGACCGATGCCCCAGAAGACAGCCCAACGGGAGAACCAAATGTAAGCCGCAGCTAGCGTGAACCGTGTCTCTCTCCAACGCTTCCCAGTGCAACTGTCCAGTCCCGAGCGTCGGAAGTCTAAGTCAGATGGCATCCCTGCTTCTGACCGCAGATGTCACGGGTGAAGAACAGCCTCAGTAAGACGAAGATACAGACTGCGAAGTCCCTCTAGACACCCTCTCTCCCAGAAAGTCGCCACCACCTGTCGTACAGGTTCAATGGCAACCACAACATCTTTGCCATGTGAATCACCCTATCCAACCAAGGAGTGACATCATCACTGGGGTGGAGCCTAGCACCTGCAGAACCAAGAGGCCGAGGCACCCCCAGCAAAATGAGAGACCAAATGTCCAGGGGCTATCCGACAGTCCATGTGTTTTGTTGACATGCCCACTGACCATCAAGTCACACACCCGAGAGGCTGCCCGAACAACGTCGTCGGATCCTGTCAGTGTTCATGCAGCGGCCCCCAGGTGGCCCACAAGCAACCCTGCACAGTCCACAAAGTATTGCGGCAGCCCCGCACAGGGGCCTCCAGAGCATTCTCACACCCAGAGATCCATGGTCGAGAAGCGGCTTCACCAACAAGGTACTGGGAGGCACTGCGGCCTCAGAGGATAATGTCCTGGACATCATCGCCATTCCAGCCATGGCGAATGTGGTCATTGTAGTGCCTGGACACCTCAAGCAAAGACACTGCAGCAGGACTCCAGCAACGCCCCTGATGCACCATCGTTTAATTGTCAGACACCCACAGTATCACCGCCAGAGCACACAAGTTCATCCAGCAGTGTGTGAGAGGTCACTGATCTGATGGACAGGCTGCTAAGGAATCCAGACTTCATCGTTCGTGCCCAGTAGACTCTGGTTAAATTATGGGCGTATGCCGAGATGCTCGGGTGCTCCCAGCTGCACCTGTCAACTATTGTCCTGCGGACTACCTCTCTGGACCAAGAGACTGTGTGGTGTCATATGTGAATAGTTTGTTTCCAGAATGTGGACTTTGTTTTAATTTTGAATAAAGTTTGGGAGGAATGTAGTGTCGTGCTGGACACGTTCTAGTGTCTTAGCAGACACTTAGTTAGTCAGCCACTCCCTCGTGGGAGTGGACATACATGCACCCCACACCCATCCATAACAGGCGTCACGAGTGACATGACCCTGCTAATAAAAGGGCCCGGGTGCACGTGCTCTTGGCCAGTTGACTAAGTATACCTACAGTGTTTGTGTCAATTATTACTACAATGTGGGTCTAGGGCCCACAACAGCACACCTAGTATCACCTCTTGCCGCATACTTCTAGGGTCTATGTCTGAAGCACTCCTCCCGCTGCCCTGCAGACCTCTGCATCGATTTACGAATTTTGGTTGCGTGGCCTCTTATCACTGTCATGCTGGCTGCAGAGAAAGAGCCAGGGGTGTAACACAGGCCCCTGCAGCACCCGCATTGCGGGGGGGGGCCCACGCTCCAGAGGCCCCCTCACTCAAAGCCAGCAAGAGTGAAGCCTCTTCATCATGATGGTGGCACGCCCGCCCCGACCTCTTAATAAATTAAATGGTGCGCAGCCGCTCACCCGGGGCCCCGGTCGAGCCTCAGAAGCTCTTCATTATTTAAATGGTGCACTGAGCAGAGCCGGGCCTCAGAGGCTGCCGCTCTTCACAGTGTTAATCAGGACTGAATTAAATGGTGCGCAAGTTCAACTGCGCAGTGCGCACGCGCGGGCCCTGGCCGGGCCTCTGAGGCAGAGTTCTTCATTAATTAAACGGTGGGTGGGTGCCCGCCCGCTGCGCAGTTGTCTCTGGGTCTGCACAAGTCCAGGGTGGGGCTGGTGACCAATTCCATTGAATTTGTCATGCAATTAAAGTGCGCATGACTTGAGGTGAGGCATCCCAGGCCCCAGCCACGCCAGAGACTGAGAAGGACCGTCCGTCACTCACTGGCCAATGAAAGAGCCCGCTCGGAGTATGTATTTCTTTAGTGGTTAGTCAGAGATGTCCGGCATTAGTGAGACTCATGTGGGGTGAGGAGGGTCTTGGGGGTGGGGAGGCTGAATAGTGGTGACAGCCCCGCAGCGCTATGCGAGAGTGTCCCTGCTGCTGGTGCTGCGCTTGGTGTTGGAGAAACGAGTCCACGATGCCCTCACCCACCAGGCCTCTTCCTGCCCCCAACCCTACCCCCAGCAGGTGATAGCCATGAGGTGGACATCTTTCAACTCAGTCAGGCCCCACACTGACCCTTCTTGAATCTACCCCAGGACAGGATCTGCCCGGGCTTTACTGTCCTGGTGGCCTCTTTCGTCTGATGAGTTGTTGTCATTTGAGACTTGAACCTCCGGTCCGAGGAGCCCCCTGCCCGTGTTAGCCAGAGGTCACTGCAGGTCCGAGGAGCCCCCTGTTAGCCAAGAGGTCACTGCAGCTCCGAAGACACTCGTGTTAGGTGGGCACAGCCTCTTTCTGCTTGCACCGTTGGCACCCATATATGTCCTGGTACCTGGCCATTATTGTTATGTGCATTGCAGCACACCAATCACCGGGAGGAGGGTGTGCAGGTAGGGTGCTTCTCAAAAAAAAAAGAGGGCCTTACACGCGGCTGCCAAAGTCCCGGGGACAACTCAGACAGTCTGTCACTTTAGTGTCACCTCACGCCCCCACCAGCATCCATCACTGACGGCCTCCATCTGTGCAGCTTCCAGTGAGGGACCGTGTGCAGACACCCAAAGTAAGTGTTTCCGAACTGGAGATCCATGCAGGAGGCTCTCTGCAGGGGCAGTGGGAAGGGATACCTTGCAGGGGGTAGTGTGAGAGCACTTTGTGAGAGGGCATAGCCATATTGCACTGGTGTGAAAGGGCATGTTGCACTGGCTCTGCATCGAGGCGTGTTGATGAGGCATTGTACTGTGCTTTTTGCTCATGCCAATCTGTGTAAAACTATTGCGCTGAGGATTATTGTACAGGGCACCGTGCAGGGCAGTGTTATGCAGAGTAGCACTGTACGAATTTGACATCCTAGGAAAATTTACAGATCTATTGTGCACAGGGCTATTATGCATGGGTGTGGTGAATAGGTATAATGAAGGAGTAATGTACATAAGACTTTTTGTATGGGCATAGACAGCAGCATCGATCCAGGAGTTTTGTGCAGTGGTCATAGTGAAGGGGTGCCAAGTAGTGAACTTAGCGCAGCTGCAATGTGTTGGTTTCTTGCAATGAAGCATGATGCAGGAGCATCAAGCAGGGGTATTTTCATGGATTGTTGATGTGCAACATGATGAATGGGCAATTTGTGCATTGAAAACTGAATTGTTTGCAAGAAATGTTTTCGACTTCGACATATGCCTCCATGCATTCCACAAATGTAAAAAGTAGTTTACGGTTCATGTCCATCCTGAGCTCAGTGTTTATGGCCTGACAAATGGCTTTGAGGAAAGCAGCCTTTCCAGCCCCTCACAAATGCAAGCAATACATTGAAGTAATTTGTGAGGGCATGAACACAGGGCCTGGTAGGGTGGGCAACAGAGCAGATTGGCAATGGAATGAAGCATGTCTAGCCTCAGGTTGCAGTCTGTGTAAGTGTCAACATTTGGAAAGAAAAATCCCCCAGGAGGGCCCAGCCTTGTCTTTGATGTAACCCTTGTGACCAGGCCAGGGAGGTTGTAGTTGTCATCTGATCTGTATACTATAATTTACGCGTTGCCAATATAAGATGCAGAACTGAAGTGGCTTTTTACTTGCAAGAAGTCATAGAATATCTTCTGAAAATAGTTGTAAATTTTATTTTTGTTGGACTGGAATGAATGGCAGCGACTGTGTTGCATGTCATTATGTGTTAATTAGTACTTACTGCAATATATCTAAAGGCTTTACATATTGCAATAACAGGTTTATTTTTCAGTTTTATATAGCGCTTTATTAACCTACTTGCTTTCTCAAATTTGCTTGAAAATTCACCATTTGCCCACTCTTTTTTTCAAACTTTTCGCAGGGGGGCACCCCCCGAACACCCCTTATGACGGTTGAGATCGCTCGCTACCAGCAACTCATCCGAAACTTTTCCGCCTCACCACTTTCAAATGTTACCAGCCGCCACTGCCGGACATAATAATTTACATTATAGCTAGAGCCCCTACCTGCCTGGCTAGCCTTGCCCTGCCTCTGCCTTATCTCGCGTCTGCCTCTGAAGCTACAGGTCAGGCCTCAGCCCTTCAGGTGAGTCAGAGTCTGTCCGAGTTCTAGGTGCTTCCATTATCTTTGTGTTGCACTATTCACTTTGGTCTGGTAGATTTAATAATGTTTCTGACCTCGCTGGGTTTTTCCCCTTGTCATGCAGCCTTATATTTCTTGTTTCCCTCAGTGTTGGGTTTTTGGTCCTGTTCTCCGAGCGTTCAAGTACCTTTGCAGCAGATTACTTTCTGCCAACTGAGATTGATTTCCAGAATTGCCCATCGAGAAATTTTGATCTGGGATTTAGGAAGCGTGGATTAACAAACTAGGCCTTGTTGAATTGTCTGCCTTATTTTTTTTCTCTAAAGTTCTTCTGTTGGGTTAATTGTAAAGGCGACAGCCAGGCATGTTTGTTTCTGTTCCATCCCTCCCCCCCCCCCCCCCCAACGTTCCATGTTATTTTGTTGACCTTACCACCAGAGATCTCCTGGTTATCTGCAGTGAAATAATGGAGTTCTGATAGGCAGAGCTCTTGACGGTGTGCCTGTAAAGCATCCGAATAGTCCATTATTTTCATCTCCATTGAATAGCCTACCGATTGTGACAAGGAGACGATTACTACATTAGTAGTGACCACGTGTCAAGTCTACTAGCTTCACCGACTGTTAAAAAAAATAAAATCTTGTTTTAAAAGAGAGAGACAGAGTTTAACATTTGCTTTGTGTGTTGTCTTAAATTACCTGTGAGCGTTGCTCAAAGCGTTCACAAATGTTGAAATAGTTGTTATGTATTTGCGTGCGTATTTGTGGTGCAAGATACAGTAATCAACCTCCTTTTCAAAAACTCATTGTATTCTAATTATGTTGAGTGTGTGTCTTAATTTACCACACAACAAAGCCTGCATATTTCTGATACAAAGAATGGTTGTGCTAGACTTGTCTGGCATCTGTCTCTGGACTCTTTGTATCTGTCCTAAAAGATTGGGTGCTTTGATGCTCTGCATGTAGCAGTGGCGTAACAAAGGCCTCCGCAGGCCCCACAGTGAGTGGAGGCCCCTGAGTTCCGGGGGGGGGGGGGGGCCCTCTCAGCACAATCCCCTGGCCTGTCCGCGCCTGTGTGGGTCCAGAGGGGCCCCCCCTCAATATGCTTTGCAGGGGGGGGGGGGCTCAACTTTCGTTACGCCACTGGAAAGAGCGCAGGAGCGCTTGTCGCGCTGCTGCGATTGACATTTTCTTGGTCGTGGGTGATGTCCTGTGCTGTGGATGCCAACGACACGGGGTCAATTTCAAGTTTAATGTGAGAGTACTTGAATGCTTCTTCCGTCCATGCTCACCGATGTGCTGGGCTCCGGTGCTAGGAGGGTTTAGTAAAGCCCAAGACTCTAGGCCATGTTCTTGAAGTAGACCGGCCTGGTGTCAGCTGACGTTGAAATGCTGGGACCTGCCGTCAGTCCCGGAGCACAATCTACGTCATTGACAAATGCGATACCTCGACTTAGGCCCGGTTCTAGAGGGTGGGCCGGGTGGGCCAGGCCCACCCAAACATGAGCCTGGCCCACCCAAACATGAGCCTTGGCCCTCGCAGTGAATATGCCACCGATGGAATAAAAACTGTTCAGATAACTGATGATTTACGATCCTGCTGCAGAGAAACCATTTGTCTGTTGGTAGTTTTTAAATGCTGATAAACTGAATTTTATGGGAATAGCTCAGTGGGTTACTGCCTTTGTCACAGATATCCTTGTGTTACTTGCAGTTCAGAAGTTACTATCCTAACTTAGGACAGTGACCTATGAACTGTCATCAAAGAGCTGCATTCAAACTTCGCTTTTTAGTGTTGTGATTTAGTTAGAACTTCTCCAGTCTTTCATTATTCTAATGTTACTAAAAAGAGTTTGTTTGGGCAGTTATACATTTTAATCAGTAAAGCCAACCCCCAACCACTGGAGTACTCCTTAAATCCTGAGTTAGTGCTTCTCCAGACCAAACCCTCTTAAAATATATTGCCCACCAGTACAGATGACGTGATTCCTACTTGTAATCCTCAATAATTTATATGACATTCCCCGTAGACTGATTTAGTGTCTCTGTATAACGTGTGCTGTTATGTAAAGTGCTGTGACACCCTACACTCATATGAGTAGCGCTATACAACAAATGAAATGCATATGAGAGATGGGCTACGGAGAGATGAGGGGTGCTGGTGGAGAGTGGCAGTGACGGAATCTGAGGAGGAGGTCATGGGGTGGGGGGAGCTACTGAGAGAAGAGGGACACTAGTGGAGGGTGGCAGTGAGGGAATATGAGGAGGTCATGGGGTGGGGGAGCTAAGGAGAGATGAGGGGCACTAGTGGAGGGTGGTAGTTAGGGAGTCTAAGGAGGAGGCCATGAGGGGGAGGGGCTACGGAGAGATGAAGTGCAATGTTGGCGGGTGGTAGTTAAATTATCTACAGAGAAAGAGGTCATTGGTGTGGTGCCACAAAAGACTTCCACACTAGCACTAAATCCGGCCCTGTCATGGCCTTTCTGTTTTCGTTTATTTAATTAACAGTCAGGTGATTAGGACAACTGTGGAACATACTTTAAAGTGCGTGCTAATTACATTCACTGCTATATTCAATGTTTCAACTTTGAAGGTGATTTTACTATTGTTTTCTACTGGGACTAATGAAAGTGGAACTGGATGGTGGCTGATATGGTGCTGGGGCCCAAGGTCCGCTGTGAGATAAGGTGTACAGGAGAGGGATGGTAGACAAGTGGATAATCAAGCCTGTAAGGGAGTGCGCTGCAGAATTAGGGGTCAGGTGGAGGTAGTAATGAAGAAGGTTTCTCCCTGAAGGCTCACACAGAGGGAGCCCGAGTAGTGTCACTTGCTTGACACTCCCACCTTAGAGACCTCCTCTTCCCATCAAAGGGACATTACATGGAAAAAAACACTTTTTGAGAGTGATAACATTTAGAAAGAGACTTGGAAAAGAGTGCGTTTTACTGGGACTTGTAAGACTAAGGAGAGATAAAGGAGGGCCCAGAAGCAGGCCTGGCTAGATATATAAGCGATAAATCAGGCCAGCAGTGGCCCACCCGAATGCACCCTTCGCCCACCCAAATTAAAATTCCTGGAGCCGGGCCTGACTCGACTTCACGCTGCTCTTCCCGCTACTGATTGGTTTAAGTGGCGTCGTCAACGCCCCCCTGTCAAAGCTATTGTTAAACCTGCTACTCCATAGCCTCAAAATGTTTAGCTTGAGCGCTATCTTCATCAGAGGCTGTTCAGCAGTCAAGTACGTTTGACTCTTTGCTGTGGTTATATTGCCATCTAGTGGTTGAGTTTGGAATGTTTTTAGTGGAAATAAACTTTTCCTTTTTGGCATCACGCATTTATATACGTACAATCTAAACTAATCCCCATGATGGAACATAAACCCACAATACATATTACAAAACCACTATCTATAGATTGTCTTTCCCTAGTGGGATTATGTGCGGCTGGTAAATGTAATGACTATATTTACATTTTCTAAAATGATGCACCAATCCCTACACCGTGGAGGGTCACGTGAATATAGAAGTTATTCAGCGTCTAGATGCCTCAAAGAGTGAATGTGCGCAGTGCGCTTAACCCTTTCTATCCGGAAGACGACGTTTGCGTCCTCTCTATTAATTACTTCATTATTATGGAGGTCGTGGACGGCTCGTCCTCCACATTTAGTGAGAACATTCTTCTGGTGCAAGTAACAGGAAGATATCCTTTTCTAAAATAAATTCCGGATGTGAAGGAAGTGTTTTTTATTCTGATTGTGTGAAAGCAGCACACAAAGCATGCTGACATCACATAAGTGAAAAATAAAGCAGTCAGCACCATTAGACAATTATCGCTTTCACTTTGATTGGTGCTTGTGAGGCATAATTTAGAATCCCTACCACTAATCAAAGTGGGACAACTACTGCTGGAAAGGGTATCTCTCCTTAGTGGATTTCTGCTTGGGAATAAGTGATCAGTCCACTAGCCTTCAGGAATTTGTTTGAGGGAGGAGCAACCTTCCTGGGCATGGGAAGGTGCACCTCCCCCCCCCCAAAAAAAGAAAAACGTTTTTGTGGCCTCCATGGACAGTGGGTTAACTAGTGGTAGAAAGTCCACTGGACGTCAGTGAATATATTTTTTTTATACAAACAGCGGGGCAGATTTATCATCATATCACGCAGTGCAGCAAGCTGCCTTGCAAAGCTGCATGAAAGGACAAAGGCAGGATTGTGCCATATTTAACATGATATGGCACATTCCTGTCCTTTCCTTGCACTGGCGCGTAATGTGGTGCCAACGCATGCACACTTGCCCGTGGTGCAAGGGTGCCTGTATTACATAACATAACGTGTATTTGTAAAGCGCACGTTCACCCCAGCAACGGGGCATCTTGGCGCTGAATAACAGATGTATATTGTTACCCAACTCAACAATGCAGAACACCTTCCTGCACAAAAACAATCCTCTGAGGCATTTTCCTCTTTCTATGTGTGCTGCAGAATGGGGCAGAGTAATGCAACACAGAGATTTGTGCTGCTTTGCGTTACTCTAGATTTATCAAGCCACGCAGCGCCATGCAAGGTAGCCTTGCGTGGCTTGATGAATCTGACTTAGTAGTTGCATTGCACTTGCGCCCTTTTGCGCAAGGGAGATGCGACTCAATGATAAATCTGCCCCAGGAGCCTTGTTTCCCCCCCGCCACCAAAAATAAGTCTTTCTTTCCCCTTCAGGGCACTTAGAACACGAAGCACTAGGGACTGCCCTTGTGGGGGAGTGGGCCCTCTGGGCACGGGCATGTGCCCCCCTTAAAACAATTAAGTCTTTCTAGCACCCCTGAAGGAGTGATGGGTGGGTTTATCCTCAATCCGCCCTCTCAGGAGGACAAAAACCCCACTGGAGGCCATGGCATATTCCCTTTGATAAATTAAAGAGGCTGTGCAACCCACCCTGGCATCGGGCTGTGCTTTTTCTCGAAAAAGGCCACAACAATGTTGCTGCTCCCCCAGCGGGCAGATTGGGGAGGTTTATCCCTAATTTTTCCCCTTTAAAAAATGTAAAGCACTCTTTCTGCACCACTGGGAAGGGCGATCAAGGAGGGGTTTATCCTAATCTGCTATCTGGGGGGAGGTCAGAAAGACCACTAGCACAGGACCTTTTTAAAAAAAATAAAAGAATGGCATGGGGTATCCCAACCTAGTCATCATGCCTTACCTCGTTCCTAAAAGCCCCAACAGTCTTTCTGTCCCACCTGGTGGCAGATTGGGGGAGGGGGAGTTACCCCAATTCCACCCCTTCCCACCCCTGAGATAATGCAGACAGTTCACTAGACCCAGAGATAATGTTTATAAGAAAGAATGGTGAGGGGGCAGGTTGACATTGGGCCATAACCCTCACTCCTAAAGCCCCAACAGTCTTTTTGTTCCGGACACCCTGAGGGCAGATTGGTGGATTTACCCACCAGCTGCCGCCCAGGGGTCAAAAAGTCAACTGTATGCCAGGTGTTAGAAATTGGGGTCTCTAGTTGGCAGAAGTATGCACCTTGCCCAAGTGGGGACCCTTCCTTCTAGTCAGGGTAAGGGGACCACACACTCAGATAACCCCTGCTCACTCCCTCAGTAGCTTGGCACAAGCAGACAGGCTTATCTCAAAGGCAATGTGTAAAGCATTTGTACATAACCACAAAATAACACGGTGAAAACACTGCAAATGGAAACCACACCAGTTTAGAAAAATAAAGTATCTTTATCTAAACCAAACAAGACTACAATGACAAAAATCCAACATACATGTATCTAAATTTCACTTTTAAAAGGTTTCAAGCAATTCCGTTCATAGAAATCTATGTATGCGTGAATTTACACAATGTACCTTCAGATGCCTCAAAATATACAAGCCCAAACACCTGCAGAGAAGGAAAGCGTCGAAAAACAGAGTGATGCGTAGGTTCCTGAGTCCTCAGCTCTGCTGCACGCAGGAGAAGTGTTGAGTCGAATCCGGACTGTAAGGGGAAGCGATGCACCGATTCCAAGACGATTCTGGTTTACGGATGATGCATTGGAAAACCTGCTGCACAGGTGCGATGCGTGAAAATCTGGAGGTTGATGTGGTGGTGGTGGTGGCAAAGCAGGCGCTGCATCAATTTCTTCAGCCACGGTCCCACAATACGTCAATTCTTTCAGCTGCACAGCAGGTCTGAGTCGGTGCGGGGATCTCGAACTTCAGAGGTTGGTGCACTGGATTCAATGGGTGGCGGATTTTCAGCTGCTGAAAGGAGCTGCATCGATTCATCGGACGCACGGCGGTGGTTCGTGGAAATTTTTCCCGCACAGCAGTGTTGTCTCAGAAAAACAGGTGCTGTAAAGGCAATGGGTTGATTTTCAGGTTTGTTTAGTTCTTTGCAGTTATTTGCAGCAGGAGCAACCTCCAAAGGCCAAGAAATTGAGTTGGCACAACAAGCAGGTCAGAACTCCCAGCAAAGGAGTTCGAGGATGCTGTGGGTAAGCCATTGGTGCCGATCACGATCCGGTAAAAAATGTCCCCGTACGACTCGTATCGGGTCTTTTTACCGTACGAATCGTACAAGTGCCGTACGAACTGGCAATCACGATTCGCATGGTAAAAAGTCCATACGAACCGCACTGGGAATATTTCCCCATACGTCCCCGGGTCGGAAAATGTGTCCGACACGTCCTCGGACGATTCACCGTACAAACGTGAAAAGCCAAGTCCGACCGAGGAATCACGATCCATCCCGTGCGTCCGAGCGTACAACCGTATGGTGAAAAGACCGTCCGCACCGAACTCCCATAACAACCATGGAGACGTCCAAACAGGTGCCCGGTACGTGCCGTACCCCCCCAGCCCCCGTAGGTACGCGCCGACCCCCCCCCCCAGCCCCCGTAGGTACGCGCCGACCCCCCCCCCCCAGCCCCCGTAGGTACGCGCCGACCCCCCCCCCCCCAGCCCCCGTAGGTACGCGCCGACCCCCCCCCCAGCCCCCGTAGGTACGCGCCGACCCCCCCCCAGCCCCCGTAGGTACGCGCCGACCCCCCCCCCAAGCCCCCGTAGGTACGCACCGACCCCCCCCCCCAGCCCCCGTAGGTACGCGCCGACCCCCCCCCAGCCCCCGTAGGTACGCGCCGACCCCCCCCCCCAGCCCCCGTAGGTACGCGCCGACCCCCCCCCAGCCCCCGTAGGTACGCGCCGACCCCCCCCAGCCCCCGTAGGTACGCGCCGACCCCCCCTGTGTGTACACCCGTGTACGGTGCGTACCCCCCCGTGTACGCTCGAGTCGAACCCCCCCCGTGTACGCTCGAGTCGTACCCCCACCCGTGTATGTACGGTGCGTACCCCCCCGTGTACGCTCGAGTCGAACCCCCCCGTGTACGCTCGAGTCGTACCCCCACCCGTGTATGTACGGTGCGTACCCCCGTGTACGCTCGAGTCGAACCCCCCCGTGTACGCTCGAGTCGAACCCCCCCGTGTATGTACGGTGCGTACCCCCCCGTGTACGCTCGAGTCGAACCCCCCCGTGTACGCTCGAGTCGAACCCCCCCGTGTATGTACGGTGCGTACCCCCCGTGTACGCTCGAGTCGAACCCCCCCCGTGTACGCTCGAGTCGTACCCCCACCCGTGTATGTACGGTGCGTACCCCCCCGTGTACGCTCGAGTCGAACCCCCCCGTGTACGCTCGAGTCGTACCCCCCCGGGTTCGACTCGAGCGTACACGGGGGGGTACGCACCGTACATACACGGGGGGGGTTCGACTCGAGCGTACACGGGGGGTTCGACTCGAGCGTACACGGGGGGGTACGCACCGTACATACACGGGGGGGGTTCGACTCGAGCGTACACGGGGGGGTACGCACCGTACACGGGTGTACACACAGGGGGGGTCTGCGCGTACCTACGGGGGCTGGGGGGGGGTCGGCGCGTACCTACGGGGGCTGGGGGGGGTCGGCGCGTACCTACGGGGGCTGGGGGGGGTCGGCGCGTACCTACGGGGGCTGGGGGGGGGTTGGCGCGTACCTACGGGGGCTGGGGGGGGTCGGCGCGTACCTACGGGGGCTGGGGGGGGTCGACGCGTACCTACGGGGGCTGGGGGGGGTCGGCACGTACCTACGGGGGCTGGGGGGGGGTCGGCGCGTACCTACGGGGGCTGGGGGGGGGGGGGCGGCGCGTACCGGGCCACCTACTCTGGTCGATTCGCGCCGTACTTCGCTTTTGCGGCACTTTTTGGGTGCCGTGAAAATATTGCCGTCCGGACTGCTGTCGGTTCGAATCGTAATTCCTGGTTCGTGAAACGCTGCCTGAAAGCGTCCCGAGATCACGTCGCAGCATTCCCGGATCACATTCGTATGTATATTTTCGTCGGTCGGTGTTTTTTACGATTCGTACGGAAATGGTGTTTCCGTGCGAATCGTAATTCCATGTTTGTAAAGTTTTACAACCGGGTACGAGTCGGACGGGGAATTCGCTCCGACCGACGGTTCGTACGCGGTTTTTAACGGATCGTGATCGGCACCGTTGTGTCCATGAGACTTCAGAACAGGAGGCAAGCTCTACATCAAGCCCTTGGATATCTTCTTTAAGCAGGATACCACAGTAGAGTCCTTTTCTCTACCCACAGACAGAAGCAGCAACTGCAGGCCAACCCAACAAAGTAACACACAGGAAAGGGGCAGTACTCCTCCTGGCATCTCTTCAGCTCTTCTTCTTGGCAGGGTCCTCTTAGTTCCAGAAGTGATCTAAAGTTCTGGGGTTTTAGGTCCAATACTTATACCCCATTTTCTCTTTGTAGCCTTTGGTTCAAGTTCTCTCAGCTCAGTAAAAACCAGTTCTGTCCTCCCTGATCCTACAGGAGGTGGAGACAGCATTGCGCAGAGCGGACTCAGCCTATTCAGGTGCTAGTAAAACCTACCCTCACCACTCTAAATGCAGAAAGGTCACTTCACCCTGGATATGAGTCACCCTGGAAAGGCAGGACACACTTCAACCCCCCCTGTGACTGTCTAGAGTGAATGCAAAACCCCAGCTCCTGTCATTCCAAAACCTTACGGTGATTACACAAACAGGCAGAGGCACATAGAAAGTCCACTTTCTAAAAGTGGCGTTTTCAAACACACAATTTAAAAACCAATTTTCCTAAAAGGTATTATATTAAATTCTGAGTTCAGAGAGCCTAAACCCCAGCTGTTCCCAATTGAAAGAGACACATGTTACAAAGCAGCTCCAATGATAGCTTTTTGGGAGAGCTAGTCCTTGCAATAGTGAAAAACGAAATGCACAGTTTTTTTTACTATCAGGACATGTAACACACACCAGTACATATCATACAATTAACATACCTTGGGCCTATCTTAGGGGTGATTTACATGTAAGAAAAGGGAAGGTTAGGGCCTGGCAAGTGGGTGCACATGCCAGGTCGACATGGTGGTTAGGAACTGTGCGCCCAGACACTGCAGAGGCAGGTTCTGAGTCATATTTGAAAGGCTACTGTGTGGGAGGCACAATCAGTGCTACAGGCCCTCTAGTAGCATTTGATTTACAGGCCCTGGGCACACACAGTGCACTTTACTAGGGACTTACCAGTAAATCAAATATGCCAATCATGGATAACCAATCATAATCACAATTTACACAGAGAGCATATGCACTTTAGCACTGATCATCATTGGTAAAGTGCCCAGAGTCCTAGAGTCAACAAAAACACATCATAAAAATAGGAGGCAAAAAGTTTGGGGGTAAACCTATCAAAAGGGCCTGGTCCAACACCATGGGTTATTTTTTTTTAAAATAGCGTGGGGTAGGGGCTGGTCCATTCTGCCATCAGATCGCACCCTAGCTCCTAAAGCTCAAACAGTTTTTTTGCCCCACCACCTAAATCCCCACCCCATAGGGAGAAACCCCATGGCAAACAAGAGGAAATTGGGATTCTTTTACATGTGGTGTCCAGTTTTCAGAAATGTGTGGGCCTAGCATAGATCCCTAGGTGGTGGCCAAGCCTGGGCCCAAATGCTGCAGCCATTGACATCACCAGAATAGGTCAATTTTGAAGATTACATTTTGATGACTTCACGTTGCATTTTGAGGCTTTTCCTATCATCGGAGATACATCTAGCCACACATGAGTGACACAGTTTTTATCAAGAGGAGTGTGGAAACACAGGATAATAGAACATTTGTTTTTTTCAAATTAATTTCACTCCATTTTTGGCAACCAAATGTAAGCCAGTGTACAAGAAAGAAAACATTTAGCAAAATTCCCTCTCAAACACATGATAGTATGGGCAACCCCCAAATTCAGAGGTGCACAAATAATTACTATACCTAAACTTAGGTGCCGATTACGATCCGGTAAAAACCGGGTACGAACCGTCGGTCGGAGCGTATTCTCCGTCCGACTCGTACTCGGTTGTAAAACATTACAAACATGGAATTACGATTCGCACGGAAACACCATTTCCGTACGAATCGTAAAAAACACCGACCGACGAAAATATGCATACGAATGTGATCCGGGAATGCTGCGACGTGACGTCGGGACGCTTCCAGGCAGCGTTTCACGACCCAGGAAGTACGATTCGAACCGACAGCAATCCGGACGGCAATATTTTTACGGCACCCAAAAAGTGCCGGAAAAGCGAAGTACGGCGCGAAACGACCAGAGTAGGTGGCCCGGTAAGCGCCGTACCCCCCCCCCAGCCCCCGCATGTACGCGCCGTACCCCCCCCCAGCCCCCGCATGTACGCGCCGTACCCCCCCCAGCCCCCGCATGTACGCGCCGTACCCCCCCCAGCCCCCGCATGTATGCGTCGAACCCCCCCGTGTATGTACACCCGAGTACGTGTCAAACCCCCCCGTGTATGTACACCCGAGTACGTGTCGAACTGTACGTGTCAAACCCCCCCGTGTATGTACACCCGAGTACGTGTCGAACCCCCCCGTGTATGTACACCCGAGTACGTGTGACCCGAGTACGTGTCGAACTGTACGTGTCGAACCCCCGTGTATGTACACCCGAGTACGTGTCGAACCCCCGTGTATGTACACCCGAGTACGTGTCGAACCCCCCGTGTATGTACACCCGAGTACGTGTCGAACTGTACGTGTCGAACCCCCCCGTGTATGTACACCCGAGTACGTGTCGAACCCCCCCGTGTATGTACACCCGAGTGCGTGTCGAACTGTATGTGTCGAACCCCCCCGTGTATGTATGCGGGGGCTGGGGGGGGTACGGCGCGTACATGCGGGGGCTGGGGGGGGTACGGCGCGTACATGCGGGGGCTGTGGGGGGGTACGGCACGTACCGGGCACCTGTTTGGACGTCTCCATGGTTGTTATGGGAGTTCGGTGCGGACGGTCTTTTAACCATACGGATGTACATTCGGACGCCCGGGACGGATCGTGATTCCCCGGTCGGACTTCGCTTTTCACGTTTGTACGGTAAATCGTCCGAGGACGTGTCGTAAACTTTTTCCGACCCGAGGACGTGTGGGGAATTATTCCCAATGCGACTCGTATGGGCTTTTTACCATGCGAATCGTGATTGCCAGTTTGTACGGCACTTGTACGATTCGTACGGTAAAAAGACCGGATACGAGTCGTACGGGAATTTTTTTTACCGGATCGTAATTGGCACCTTTGTAGCTAGGGCATATTAAAAAACATGCACAAGCTTCCTTCATACCCATTTTCATCAATTATATTTTACCATATGAATTGCTGCCTGCTCAGTACACCATGAAATATTCTACACTGCAGCTCAATTGTTGGCTGTGGATATCTTGTGTTTCTATACAACCAATAAACTCTATATATTCCTGTGACTAGAATGGTCTTACAGATAAAATGGTATATTATTTTTATAATCACCTGCTGGGGCGAAAGAAATAATGATGAAAATGTTATCTATTTTTATTGTTTGATTTTTTTCATTACATGATTTCTGATTTCAATGATTTGTTTCTTTGACAAAATCATGAGCTATCCTTAGAGGTCTCTTGCTGCATTTAGAAATGTGCCTAATGTATAGCTTTCTGGATTCACTCATTGGCATCACACCTGTTTCCACCACAAACTGCAGGTAGGTGGAAACCACAAAATCACCTACCGCTTACAAAAATGCAAAAACTGTGGTTAAAAATACTTTTTTACAATACTTTCTTGCACAGCACTTTTTCCCATTTTTACCGAAACCCACAACTGTCGCTATATTTTGGTTGAATGTCTGACAGAATATCGACGGACAGAAAATCGACCAACAAAAATATCGACACAAAAATATCGATGACAAGAATATCGAGATCCTATCTACAACATGGTAAGTACAAAAATATCGAAAATAAAATATAGAATGACAAAAATATCGTTATTAAAAATATAAAGTATTTTTTAGTTACAAAGAAATATGTAAAATAAACCAAATAATACTTATAAATAAAATAAACATAATTAAATATATTTTATAATGTTTAAAATTAATAATTAATATATATAATGTAATAAAACATTAATTAAACATATACATATAATATATAATATATATACTTACTTAATAATACATTTTAATAATTGTTTAATAACGTATAACTTGTTAAAAATTATTATAAATTACAAATACATCATACACATAAAACAATAACATGAATAAAAATTAAATAATTATATATAACACATTTAAAAAATTACATTTAATTTGAATATTGTTAAAATTAATTATATATTACATTAGCTAAAATAATACAAAAAATATTAAATAGCACCAACAATAAAACTACTACTTCAGCTCCAAAAAAAAACAGTAAAGAAAATGTTGGATAGCGTAGAGCTAAAAATTACTATTTCCACTCCAGGGAGTGTAACAATAGGGAAAGTGTTGGATAACGTCCAGGTATAAATTACTATACCCACTGCAGGGAGTGCAACAGTAAGGAAAGTGTTGGATAGCGTAGGGGTAAAAATGACTATATCAACTCCAAAGAGTGCAACAGTAGGGAAAGTGTTGGATAGCGTAGGGGTAAAAATTACTATTCCCACTCCAGAGAGTGCAACAGTAGGGAAAGTGTTGGATAGCGTAGGAGTAAAAATTACTATTCCCACTCCAGAGAGTGCAACAGTAGGGAAAGTGTTGTATAGCGTAGGGGTAAAAATTACTATTCCAACTCCACAGAGTGCAACAGTAGGGAAAGTGTTGGATAGCGTAGGGGTAAAAATTACTATTCCCACTCCAGAGAGTGCAACAGTAGGGAAAGTGTTGAATAGCGTAGGGGTAAAAATTACTATTCCCACTCCAGAGAGTGCAACAGTAGGGAAAGTGTTGGATAGCGTAGGGGTAAAAATTACTATTCCAACTCCACAGAGTGCAACAGTAGGGAACGTGTTGGATAGCGTAGGGGTAAAAATTACTATTACCACTCCAGAGAGTGCAACAGTAGGGAAAGTGTTGGATAATGTAGGGGTAAAAATACTATTCCAACTCCAGAGAGTGCAGCAGTAGGGAAAATGTTGGATAGCGAAGGGGAAAAAATTACTATTCCCACTCCAGAGAGTGCAACAGTAGGGAAAGTGTTGGATAGCGTAGGGGTACAAATTACTATTCCAACTCCAGAGAGTGCAACAGTAGGGAAAGTGTTGGATAGCGTAAGGGTAAAAATTACTATTCCAACTCCAGAGAGTGCAACAGTAGGGAAAGTGTTGGATAGCGTAGGGGTAAAAATTACTCTTCCAACTCCAGAGAGTGCAACAGTAGGGAAAGTGTTGGATAGCGTAGGGGTAAAAATTACTATTCCAACTCCAGAGAGTGCAACAGTAGGGAAAGTGTTGGATAGCGTAGGGGTAAAAATTACTATTACCACTCCAAAGAGTGTAACAGTAGGGAAAGTGTTGGATAGTGTAGGGGTAAAAATTACTATTCCAACTCCACAGAGTGCAACAGTAGGGAAAGTGTTGGATAGCGAAGGTGTAAAAATTACTATTCCAACTCCAAAGAGTGCAACAGAAGGGAAAGTGTTGGATAGCGTAGGGGTAAAAATTACTATTCCCACTCCAGAGAGTGCAACAGTAGGGAAAGTGTTGGATAGTGTAGGGGTAAAAATTACTATTCCAACTCCAGAAAATGCAACAGTACGGAAAGTGTTGGATAGCGTAGGGATAAAATTTACTATTCAAACTCCAGAGGGTGCAACAGTAGGGAAAGTGTTGGATAGCGTAGAAGTTAAAAATAACATAGTTGTAAATAAAATAATTATTTAAAATAATTAGTGATTTAATTATTAAATAACTCTAAATTATTTACAAATACCAATAAATAATTATTACAAACATAACTACCAAAGAATAATTAATTAACAATACATTAATAATAAATAGCAATAAATATTAATTAATAAATATTAATTACCAAATAATAAATATTAAACGATAAAATATTTTTCATAACCAAAAACATATGAATTATTAAAAAGTAAATACCAATTAAAATATATTTAACAATTTAAAAAAAATATACCGCAAAATAATAATTATGAAACATTAATTACCAATTAAAAAATATTGAACTATTAAATATTTTTCATACGCCAACATAATAAATATTACACATTAATTACCAATTAACAATTACTTATTAATATATTAATTTGAAATATCAATGCATAATATTTAATTATATTTAATTCACAATTAATGATTAATCAACAATTAATTATTTTTCATAACCAAAATATTATAATTTAAAATATTTACCAATTAATAATTATTGTCCAATTAATTAATTATCAATACCCAACAACTAATTTAATAATTACTTAATTAGATTTCAATTACTTCCAACACTATTCCCCTATAAACGCACGACACACTCCACTAATAAAATAATACACTTAACATAATTATCAATTAATCAACTAATTAAAACTAATTGCCAATTAATAAAAATTAATTACCAATTAATACTTAATTAACAATAATATAATTATCAATACCAATAAATGAAAATAAAATATTAATTAATTACAATTAAATTACTTCCCACCCTATTCCCCTATAAACCCACAACCCGCTACAGAACTTAAACGCAAACATTTATTAAAATCAATTTATAATTCCTAAAAATGTATAATTAATTCCATATAATTAAATTACTTCCCACCCTATTCCCCTATAAACCCACAACCCGCTACAGAACTTAAACGCAAAAATTAATTAAAATTAATTGATAATTCCTAAAAATGTATAATTAATTCCATATAATTAAATTACTTCCCACCCTATTCCTCTATAAACCCACAACCCGCTACGGTACTAAAACACAAAATTGACTTAAAAAACCATTGTTAACATATACAAATTGTATACATATATGTTAAAACCAGTAGAACACTTAACTAAAAACATATAACACATACATATTAAATACATAATAAAATACATAACAATAATATAAATATCGATATTAGTAACATCAAAATTAGTAAAATCGATATATTTGATGTCGATATTACTAACTTCGATATTACTAACATCGATATTAAAATACTTACCTTAGGATCGATATTCTGTCCATAGATATTATTGACATCGATATTCTGTCCCTTCGATATTTAAAACTCGATATTAGTGTAGGTAGATATTTTAGTTTCGATATTTTGGCTGCTCACCATTTTGGTTATTTTCTTGTTTCCATTCAGGGGAATCCACAAACCCTAGATACGTCAAGAATTCTAAATATGTGGGGAAAAAGGGCACAAATTTGACCTGGATACCTTAAGTGGAAAATAATTTGTGAAGGCATACATGTGAAATGCCCCCCCCCCCCTAAAAAAAAAGCCCTTAGCACTAGGAGGGAAAGCTAAAGTAGTTAATGGCTTAACAACTATGCATGCTATTATGTTAGCTTTACATTGTTATAGGTACATAACTAGTTTATTTTGCTGCTCACAAACTGTGCATCCACTGAACAATTACATCCACTATTAGATTCCCAAAAGGAGTCTTCAACATACTAAGGATCTCATTTGGCGTTTGGTGGAGCTGAAGCACCAGTGTAAATCAGCAGTGCTTTCATCCCAGTGAACTCATGGTTACCCTGCTATATTTAGAGTTGGGGGATGCATTGTGTTTCCATCGGAGGAGCCCCACTGGCTCTGCTAAAGAAAACCTTTGACCTGATGGCCTGTCTGCCACAGAGCCTTCAGTTCAAAGTGACAGTCACCCTCCCATAAATAGAGCGAGGCAACCATCACATCTTGTAATGTAGTCTCCTTCAACCTCTTTTTTGACATAGTGGTTTAGACTTGGAAAAGTAATCATTGGCAGCAGTGTTAAGTCCATCTTTCGTATTAGGGAGAAACTGAATCTATTCCTTGGTTTAATTTTTATTGTGGGACTTCCTTTTTGAGTAGTACCGGTCCCTCCACTAGAAGTAGAGGGATATGATCTGTTTTCATTGCCATCTTTTTGGTCTTGCACTTGGTAAAACGTACTAGTTCTGCATAATATATGTGTGCGATAGTTAGCACCTATTTGTCTGACATGCTTGTTTCCCTTTGTTCTTGGAAGCCCTCATGTTTTCACTGATCACTGTTTGGGGGCCCAGGGCCGTGTCTTACTGTTACTTAGCAGTAATGGCAGCTCCTCTTTGACACTGCCATCTACCTCTTCCTCCTCCACACAAGGAATAGCTCTATTGACTCATTGGTTGCAATTGTGTTTGAGTATGTGTACTCCATGGCAATGATGGCATGTAGGTATGGATATGTTGCATAAAAAGCCTGAGGCCTTCTTTGCCTTTGACTCGTCTCACTGCTCCCTTACATGGGCAAACTTCTGGAAAAAGCGGCCCTGCATCAGCTCCAGGACTTTGCAGAATCTAATGACCAGTGGACAGGCAACAAGCAGGCTTCACTTCCAGTCATATCACCAAGCTAGTGGTCCTGTTGACCCTCAATGTTTTTATCGCAGTTCATTGAAAAAGGAGAAATTGATTACTAGCCCTCTTATACATGCCGGCTGCATTTGGTACCACCAATCACACCTTCCTATTTAAGACTCTGGAAGCAGACGATATTACTAGTACTGTCCTGAAGTGGATAACATCTTTCATTTCAGAGAAAACACAAGTGGAAATTATACGTCATTGACTGCGGCGTCCTGCAAGGTTCGATTCGCTATCCCTTTCTGCTTAATTTACCCGATCGCTCCACAGATCAGGGGTACACTTTTACATGAATGTTGACGATACTCAGTTTATCTTAATATATCTTCCAATCAAAAGACGAGAACTTTAATGGAGGCTATTACCATCATCAGGGGATGGACGGAAATCGAGTCCCTGAATATGAACCCGTCCAAACCGAAATATTAATTACCCCCGCTTCACCTGTAGAATGATAGGACACAAGCTTATGACCAGATATATTGGTGCAAGATATTCAACAGTGGTGCCAAACCTCCTCTGGATAGCACCGTGTCCCTGGATGATCAATCCACAAATGAGACCCACACCTGCTTCAATCTCCTTCAGCTTGTAAAAAAGGATTCCCCCCTTATTGATCTCTCTTAGCATATGCCAGTCGTGGACTCTGCCACTCAATCCTGTCATGCTATGCCTGTTCAATCTACCTTTAATCTCCATACAAAATCTTATGTCAGAACGCTGTGCCATGAGTGGTTATAAAAACTGCCAGAAGATCGCATATGTCGATACTAATGGGATCTCTACACCGGTGGGTAGCTTTTCACAATTGTTTATAAAGCCCTAAACCTCTGATGACTGGTTTTACCTTCTGTCGACCATCATGTTCGGTCAGATCAGGCAACCGATTTTTGCTTGCCACCACTAGGACCAGACTGGTCACTGACAGAGACCATGGTTTTTCAAAGTGGCCTATCTGTGGGAGTCTCTCCCTTTGAGTTTGTGGGCAGAAACAAATCTACTCAGTTTTTGCCCCCCCTCTTCCTGAAAACCTGCTGTTTTAATAATTAATTATCTTCCTGCATTTTTCCCCGGTCACTGTTAGTCTTGAAAGTTGTGTCTTCCTAAACTGCCGAGGAGCAACTGCATAGTGTTCTAAAAATAAATTTAAAAAACCATGTTTGTACTGCATGTCACTCAAAATTGTATTTGTTGTTTAATTGACCTTTTTTATTTTTCTTAATGCCTAATTGTGAGGGATTGGGGGATTAGTTGACAGGTGGTAGATACCCACCTTAAATAACAACCACAGTCCTTGTAGACAGGCTTAATTTAGAGGCAATGTGCAGAGCATTTATGTGATACTCAAACATTAATAAAGTCAAAACACAACAGAAGAAAAATCCCAAACCCATTTAGAAAAATAGAATACATTTGTTGCAGGGTAACTTAAAAATGAACAAAAAGAAAAGACCAGACTGGTCTTGGCAATATAAAAACAGCTCTTTATTGTCGTGACAGGGAGAGTGGCAATGTCCACACAGGTTGAGCCGGTCTGAGTTTGCTGCTTCACCGGCAGCTACTTTAATACACAGCCAGATAATGCTAGTTACAAAGTTCAAACAATGAATTATGAGGCAGTTACATATTGGTACACATTGGCTACGGAAAAAACATGAAGTAATTTGAGACCCTAAACTTTAACCTAACTCTCTACATATCCTTTATTGCAGTTCTAACAATGCCTAACAACCTAACTATTCTTCAACTTTTGAATGTGTGTGAATGTGTGTGATTTTGTGGTGACTGCATATTTGTGTGTGTGCTTCATCATTGTGCTTCTAAGACCTCTTATCAGATTCCATGTGTTCTTGGCTGATTCAGTCTCTTGCTTTTATTGTCTAATCATGTTTCGATCCATTGAAAATACAGAATACGTGCCAGTGTGCCTGTGTGCTGAGGCCATAAATACGTTCAAGCTTGCTAAACAGGAGTTTCCTTTAACTACAACCTTGCAGGTCATGCATTCAATTTTCAAATGAAATCTCAACTTTCTCTCATCACCACGAGAGATTAGGCCTGCACTGTTCTTTCACCACATATAGCTGTGTGATTGTGTGATGCTCTTTACTGTTGTCTGCTGTTTGTATTTGTATTTATTACGCGCGACTTTCATCCCAAGGGATATCACGGCGCTTTTCTAAGCGTTATCCTGAGATGGAAGTTACGAATGCCCAAGCACCTAGGAACAGAGGGAGCTAGGTTAAGAGGCTGCAGGTGCCAGTACTTATATCTTAGGGAACAGGCATATTTTAACTTCTTGCGGAAAGACATATAATCGCCCGTAAGGCGAAGATCCAAGGGTAGTTCATTTCAGGGGACAGCTGCCAAACTGGAGAAAGAGCGACTCCCTGCTCTAACTTTCTTAATGCATTTGATTTTGGCCAGGGCATGATGGCAAGACCTCAGTTTTCGTGTGAGAATGTAGAATTTGATTTTGTCCTGCAAAATCCAGGGACCACCCTTGTGTAGTGCTCTGTGTGCATAACACAGTAACTTAAACTTGGCCCTTTGGCGCACAGGTAGCCAATGGAGCTCCCTCATACATTCAGATGCTGAGCTCTATATGCTTTTATTACAGACCAGCTTGGCGGCGGCATTCTGTATCACTTGCAGTTGGAAGAAAAGATACTCAGGCATGCCCACATAGAGCGGGTTCCCATAATCTACTTTATTGGAAAGTAATGCCATTGTAATAGTCTTTCTGCAGCTTAAAGGGATCCACGAGAAGAGTCTTCTAAGTAGTTTTAGCGTTGCAAAGCTTTTTCCACACAGCGCTCGCACTTGGTCTCGCATGATTAATGCATTGTCGATGAGTATGCCCAGGTTTTTTGCATCACATTTGGGTTCCGGGGCGGCTCCTAGTGCCTGGGGCCACCAGGTATTGTCCCAGGGTAGGTGAGCCCCTCCGAAGTGCAGGATTTCAGACTTCTCAGCGTTTATCTTCAGACAGTGTTCTGTCATCCAAGTTGCCTTTTCTGAGAGACAGTTAACTAAGTTGTTTCTGATATCCTCATGCTTTTCTTCGGAGGCAACTAATAGCTGCGTATCATCTGCATAGGAGCAGATATTGAAGCCCCATTTTCCTCCAATTTTAGCTAATGACGAGACATAGGCGTTAAAAAGGATTGGGCTTAAAGAGGCTCTCTGCGGAACACCATAGTTCAAAGGTATTAAAACTGGGGGGCGGCCCCCCTAGGGGGGGCTCAAGTGATCCCGGGGGGACACCAAGCTCTGGCCAAAAGAAGCATTATGCTCAAAGCGGTGCTTTGTTTTAAGCAAGGAAAAAAATGAGCAGCAGTAAGCCTCTCTGCAATGGACCATCACTAACATCTTTTGTCATTTATATCTGGCTGGGGGAAAGGACTCCAAATATTCTTCTAAATCCCCACCCCTATTTCTAAAAATCACCCTGAGGATACTTTTAAATGTCTGTAAGGACTGCCTAACCAGAATAGTATGATTGCAATCATGGATTTGGTTGCATTTTAAAAACAGTAAGAGAATTTAACTGCAGTATTTGAATATGCCTTGTGTTTAAATAAGTTGAAACATATTTAAACATTGCCAATTTAATGGAATAATTGTGAAAAATTCTGAGGGGGCCCAATTACTTTTATTTTTTCACTGGGGTGGCGCGGCATTAAAAAGTTTGAAGACCACTGCCATAGTTGATGTTTTTTTAACTGGAAGAGAAGGGACCCATTTGGATTTTTTGTGTTCTATTACGTAGGAAGGAGTTGAACTGTTGAAGAGCTTTTAAGTGTAATCCTTTTTTATGCAGAATGCTCAACAGGAGGTTGTGAGATACAGTGTCAAATGCTGCTGTCAAATCCAAGAGGATCAGGGTGGCAGCTTTGCCCTGATCCACCAAGGATCGATTGTTATCTGATACTGCAAGTACGGTGGCTTCTGTGCTGCTAGAAGCTCTAAAACCAGTCTGGGATGGATCCAAAAGATCATTGGTTTCTAGAAGTTAACCAACTGTTTATTGACCATTTTCTCCAATACTTTGGATAAGTATGGCAGTTGGGAAATTGGTCGGTAATTTACGGGATTGTGGATTTTCATGTCAGCTTTTTTTAATAATGGAAATACAATAGTTTCCTTCCATATAACTGAGAATACTGCAGATTCAAGGGATTTGTCAAAAATATGGGTAAAATACGGCTTAGGACTAATGCGAGTTGAGAAAAAAGAAAGTGAGGACAGGGGTCAAGAGGAGATCCTGATTTGACCTCGGTCATAGCTTTTGCAACCTATTCTTCAGTAGGAGGGACCAGGTTGCTTTAGTAAGCGTGTGCTTCAGGGTGTGGGGCTGGGGTTTCCCAGTCTGATTCGTCAGAAATAGGTTGGCTTTTGAAAGAGGAATAGATTTTAGAGATCTCACAGTTGTCACTTGACGGGGTCATAGTATGGGACACACTGGTAGGTTTGCATAGTTCCTTCACTATTTTATATAACTCTTTGGGTGAATTACGGTTGTCATCTATTCGTTTTGCATAGTAGTGTTTCTTAGCACTTTTGAGAGCATTGTGATAAGTCTTCAACTCCCCTTTGAACAGCAGCCTATCTCTACCTTCTTTAGATAGTCTCCATTTCTGTTCTAATGATTTACATTTACATTTCGTTAGTCTAGGTTATGATGAATACCATTTCTTCGATGGTGTTTTCCTATTTGGTTTAGTTCCTAACCTGGGGTCACACTGGTCCAATGCGTGAGTGATTTCGGAATACAAACATTTGGCGTCTGTCTGAACAGAGTGCCCTAGCAATACTTAGGTTGCTTAGGGAGAAGTGGGAAGCGAACAAGTCAGGGGTGATATGGTTCCATGCCCTTTTAAACGCTGATGATGGTGTGATCAAGCAGGTTGGCTTGCTTGGCATGTTAAAAGAAAAGGCGATTAGGGAGTGGTCTGTCCAGCACAGAGGTGTAACCTCTGAGACATTAGTGGATTCTGTGTTGGAAAATAGCAGATCAAGCGTGTTCCCAGCAGTGTGAGTTGCTCCTTTAATTAATTGTTTTAGCCACAATATCTGCATGTCTTTTTCCAAGTGTTTAACCACAGAATCGTCAGAATTTTCAAAATGAACATTAAAATCGCCTATGACTAAAAAATTGCTATGTTTTAGGCAAGAGGTGAATAGTTGAGACAACAGTTTCGTGCTAAAATTAGGCTTGTATTCTGGGGAATTGTAATTTACTGCTCCCCCAATTAGTTTATGGTCTCCATTGGACATTTGGAATGCTAGGATCTCGTGTTCTCCCATTGAAACCACTGACTCGGGGAGACAAGTAAAGCAGTCTTTGAACAAAATGGCTATTCCCCCTCCCTTCCATCCATTTTATATAACACATTTAATTAAATAAACTGACACCAAAACAATAAAAGTCCAATCAGTAGAGCCAGAGTTATGAATTTTCAAAGTTTAAGATTCAAAATAGTGCCAAAAAACATTAAGCAGCAACTGCTGGCATCTGGTTGCACTTGAAAGGGACATGGGTACGCTTTAGGGTTGACCACAAGGAGTGTTATTAGGGACCAGGTTTGTTTAGGTGAAGAGTTTTACCTTCGGACTTTGTCTCTAGAATGGAAGTCAAAAATCCTCAGTGGGGCAAGACAGCAAGCTGTGGCTAAAACGATTCCACATCATAGGATAGCTGCTGGACGAGATCTCGGTAAAGCAATTGACTTTTGGCAGGTAATTTCAGAGAGGGAGAAACTTACATTTCATGCCCATCACTGTCCGGATACTCTTCACGCCTTCTCTAGGTGAAGATTTCTACCTTCAGACGTATCCACTTTTTTGGAGCTTGAATTATTCTAGTCAAGGCTGCAGTCTCTAAGCAAAGAGGGCTCCACAAGGCCAGATACCTTCTCTGTGATGTCCCGCTGAGTCTGCTTTGCTCCTGTGGAGAAGAACGTAGCTGGAGCAACCTAAATATTTAGCCCAGCAGTGATGCACCTTTGTCAGATTGACTTGGCAGGTTGGTATAAAAAAAAAGATTTGGCAAAAAGTTTCAGGTTTCAGGATTTGTTAGCAAGAGAACACTTGGGTCCAGGACCTAGGGGACAGCCCTTGGAGTCAAGATTCACTCCAACAGAAGCCAACAGCTGGGCCCAGGGCAGGTCCAGTTGGAACTGGTCAGCTGGGAATGCAGGAAGGCCTCTTGAAGGGTGTGGTGTCCCTGTAGCCCAATCAGGGGGTCTGTCTTATGACCCTTGGAGTCCACTTCTTTGTCCTGGGTATTAGAGAGAAAGCAGGTCCAGTCTTCAGAGCTCTTGTCATGTCCCAGATAGCAGGTCCAGTCCTCTTCTGTTCTTCCACAGGCCCTGAAGTGATCCGAGAAGGGTATTGTGGATTCCTCCTGGTCCCTCCCCAACCAAAGAGGCAAAGGTGCTCAGGTCAATAGTACGACACTTCCTGTGTGTATTACTGCAAACAATCCCACAGTGCCCCTCTCTGACAAAAACCAACACGACAGAACATTTCTTCCCCGGTTCAGAGCTCCTGTGCCCACAAAAGAGGTGCGGCTAGAGAAATGAGCAACCCCCTTTCTGTGGCCACTTAACACCCGCACTGAGGGCAGCTCCTCTCTAACTGGGCCTGGGGCCTGATTGACAAGGGGTGACAAAGACCTTCTGTCCTCCCCTCAGTGAACATGGAAGGAGATGCTCATGGAACACCATCAGTAATCCTTCTTTGTGCTCATAACATTTTGTCAGCTGGAGGGGGAGGGTGTTAGTGGGCCCTACTAGGGGAATCAAACTAGTGCAAAGGAAATCAAACTCATCTTATTTCTTTCCAAAGTTGACTCCGACACAGCACTGGGGGGCTTATTTCCAAGCCCGTTGCGCTGCAGATGCCTCACTTTTTCCCATATTAACAAGCATTTGCAATGCAATAGATCTCGCATTTACGCGAGTTTAAGATATTGGCATTTTAAATGACAATGCCTTTTGTTTTTGTTTTCGTTTTTGAAACATAAATAAAAGGCATTGTCATTTACAATGCCAATATCTTAAAGACGTGTAAATGCGAGAGCTATTGCATTACAAATGCTTGTTATACCCAAGGGCTCGCTTCTCGCAGTAGTGTCTTCGATAATTTTGCACACCCGGGCTTTGCCAACATGTTATCCCAGGAGCTGCCAAATGGGGGCTCCTATGTGCCTTCAGCAGAGTATAGCATGGAGTGAGTTTGCTAGTCCATCTGCGATGCTGTCACTGGTGGAGCCCGCTGCTGGTTGGTGGTGGTGGTGGTGGTGGGGGTGGGGGTAGGGGGTGCTAGGGATGGATATGTATCTCCAAAAAGCTTTCCAAACTCCAACTGTAGACCTTAGGAGGACATATTTGTTTCTCCTAGCTTTATTCAGAGTCATCAAATGAGGACAATGTTTTTAGAAAAATCAATAAATTTGGCCAAAGGTGTTAGTAAAACAATAAATGTCTCATCCTTTGTACTAATGGAGTCAACCGTGACTAGACAGTCCCTAACTCAGACTCTGCAAAATATGAATAAATGTGCAGACAACTTTTCACACATATTACAAACTCTGATGGCACAATACTTGACATTTTGGTTAGTAACACAAGGACAATGGTCACTAGCTTACATTCTGGACATCCATCCCAACGCAGAGCACTTTAACAGGTACAAGTTAACAAGACAACACAAACAGGTACAAGTTAACAAGATGACACCAGATAGAGTTTGCAGCGGTATGAACATGGGTTGTACAATGGGTTAGTATAAAAGGTAGACATTTAAAGAAAATAAGTGGCGAGATGCTCGTTTAGAAAGTTTTGACAATACCTCTTAAAACAAAAATATTAGAAATTGTACTTAACCAATAGAACTATAGAGCGATCTATAGGGTTCATAGAGCGCGCTGGTAAATTAGACATTTGGAACATCATTTTTAGGTCGAGGACTACCGGTCTGCCGAAAGGCAGAACCGGAAGTCGGAGATTTAATGACTTGGAGAAGAGGGGCTTGAACCAGCCCCTCTTCTCCCCTGTTCTCCATTGGCTGGCCTCGTAAATGCTGGCCAGCCACTGGAGAAGAGGTCAGTCACTCTGATTAGGCCCCGTCCTTTTCGGATCAGGGGGCGTGTTTTTTGCGAGAAGTCTCAAGGAGGAGACAACAGCAAAACACGCCCCCGAATCCGAAAAGGACGCTGCCTTTCTCCGAGGCATTTCTGCTCTGCCTCGGAGAAAGGCGGTGGTGTCTTCCGGTGCCCTCGGCTTGTTTTTGGAGGGGGGGTTAGAGACCTAAAAACCATGTTTTTTACCTTCCCTGTGAATTGCAGACGCTTTTCCAACACCCGAAGTAGCAGTGGTAGAGTTGCGAGGAACCGCTTACACGTAGTATCTCTATTCGAGAACCCAACACAGGACAAGAATATGAGCACACGTTTCAATGTACGTTTTGAATTACTAAAGGGTCCCAGACCCGAAGAGACCCAGCCAACTTCAAGCCCTGCGTATACCAGCTCCCTCCCCACAACTGTCTTTGAACGCTGGCTGTCGACTGTGCCTTTTCAGCCAATTCATTTGAAAACCGCTGTAAAGTCCACCCGTCACTCATATTTAACCAAAATGTTTTTTCTGGGTGAGTTAAGGGTGGGTAGTAAATCACTTCTCTCCTTGACGTCCGTAATCAGATCACACGCGTCTCCTCCCTGGCCCACGATCGGCAGCGCGGACCCTTTAAACTGCGGTCCTAAGGAAATGCTGACTGTAGTGGGCGGGGCTTGGTGGTAATGGGGAAAGTCATGTGAACAAAGCAGAAGACACCAAAACAAAGTCCGACTTTCCGTTTGTTCTCCTGATACCGGCGGGTAGGGCTTGCTGCTCCGCGGGCAGGTGTGCAATTACAGGTAAGGAGTAGGCGGGAGGGCAGGGGGGGGGGGGGTTTGCTTTAACAGGGATATTTGTTTAATGCCTAGGTCTTCTGCCTAAATGTAAATTAAAAATACAAAAAGACAGAACTGCGCCCACAGCAGCCATGCTCGCAGAGGGTTCCGATATTTCAGAAAGTTAAGGCCCACGGGTGTCTGGAGTAAAAGTGTTAAAATACGTGTTTTGTTCCCACGCTTGGGACATGCATTTATTTGTGAGGTAGCCAGCCCCCTGGCAAAATATAATCATGACAACTGTTTAAATCCTGACTTTCGCATGACTTGTTCATGCACTGTGTGTGTAACATTGTTTTGGTTATGTTAGAATTAGACTAATATGTCCGCCATCTCGTCCTCATACGGCGGGTGTCACGCTCTTTTCTGTATCCGACAACCTCCTGGAACGCAATGCGCGTCCACAGAATTCCATGAGGTCGCCTTGGCGAACCTGCAGCATCCTTTTTAGGTCTCGGGACCATCCGGTCTGCTCCTAGTTTTTCAACCATCATCATGCTGGGCAGGAGTAAACCTGGGAGTACAAGATTCTGTATGAAGGGTACCTCCATCAGCAAAATTACACCCCCTCAACCCCCATAATGTAATGTGGGGCCTCAGACTTCCATATGTCACAGATATGCATTGGTCTTGGGCTAAACGGGGGTCCCTTGAAGGGTCGCCCCAAATCCCTCCCTTAGCACCACAGATGCTGCAGAGGCCTGCGTTCCACCCCTGCCTGGTGGGGTCGAACTGGCCGGAAGGGCTATCAGGCAGTGCCCGATGGGCTGGCCCAACAGGTCAGTGAGGGAGCCGGTTTTTGGCTGCCAGCGAGCCCGTCTGCTGGGCCAGTTTTTATTGTTGGTTTGCAGGATATTAAGAAAAACATTGCCTGCAGCAAGCTCAAATACATGCAGTTTGCCATACCGTGGAAAACGCATGTACAGCATGACTTTACAAGTTCAAAACTGCCCAAATTTGCAATCATGAACCACTTTTGTAGATACCTCATGCGCTGATGGGGGGCGGGGGGGTCACTCTGACGTTGATGCCCGGGCCTCTTTTCCGTCCCAGTCTGACCCTTCTGCCTGGAACGTTGGTCTAATTGTGTCATCTTCACAGACTAAGACTACAGCTCCCAGAATTCATTAGAGTGTGATGTGAACGCACAGTATGAACATAACTGGACCCATGACCAGGGCTGGACTAGGACAGAAAATAGGCCCGGGCACCAAAATTAAAGTGGCCCCCGCTAGCGACTCAAAATTAAAAAGTAGCCCACATCTGCAAACCGGGGCAATTTCGCACTGATAATGACAAGCTGTCTAAGGGTTCTACAAGGTACGTGAGACTGCACACGCGTCCTTGCTACAGGCTGTGTCTGCGGTGGTATCAGAGGCGTCAACAGCACAAGCATTTACAATGCAACGGTCTCGGCATTGTTAAAGTTAGAGCTATTGGCATTGCTCATGACAATGCCGTTTCTTTAAATGTTTTAAAAACAAAAACATAAACAAAAATAATGTCAAGAGCAATGCCAATAGCTCTAACTTTAACAATGCCGAGACCGTTGCATTGTAAATGCTTGTTTAAGCAGTGAAATAGGCAGTGAATGAATGACAAACATTCTCAACCGTAAACAATAGTCGGTTTGCATTAAGTAAAGTGAGTTGATGATCAAGACGACGTTTGGTTTTGAACAGCGGTCTGTTTAGAGGCAGGATGCACAGCGTCGGATCAGAGCCTCGGGCAGGAAAGCCTTACTCTGTCACACAAAGCGTCTTGGCCCAGGAGTCATGGAAGAGAAAACAGCGCTACGGAGGAAGAAGGCAAGCACAGAGAAACACATGCCAGACCATAAGGGCAAATCAGCAGGATTTTTTTTAAACCAATGAACAGATCAAATTTATGTAAGTTTTTTTATTTTTAAAGAGGGGATAGAAAGGGGGCATTGTGGCTCCCCGATGCATAATGCAACAAGCATTTACAATGCAATGGTCTCGGCATTAGTAAAGTTAGAGCTATTGGCATTGTTTATGACATTTTTTTTGGTTAAGTTTTTGTTTTTAAAACATTTAAACAAAAGGTATTGTTATTTCCAATGTTAATACCTTAATAAGTCTTAAATGCAACATCTATTGCCTTTGTACCTACAGACAGAGTTACCTACACACATATTGAGTAAGCTATTGATACAGTAAATACTAATGTTTTTTTTGTACTGTTTTATAAAGAAAAGCAAACCAAAATGTCATGAGCAATGCGAATAGCTGTAACTTTAACAATAGTAGTATTGTTGGGTGAGCTAGTGTTTAGATAGTGTACTATTACATGAGTAATAGTTGTGAAGAGAAAGAGAAAGGTTTGAATAGGAAGTTCTATATTCTAAATGGAGGAGTAAGTATTCTTAGCAGAGTGCAGTAAGTAATATTGAGAAATTATAGTTTTTTTTTTTTTTTGTAATACTAGTACCCAATTCTTGCAAAATGTATACATAAGTCATTGTGTAATTATTTATCCGAATGGTGTACATAAATACATGCAAGTACATATCAAACATTATTATTTCTTTGAAAAAATAAACAGTAAGCCAAATGTTATTTGAGATTTTTATTAACTAAAATATTTATTTTGTATGTATTCATTTTATTCAAAGTTACAAAAACAGTTATCTTTTTGCATATTGCATAATTGAATCTTCGTCGAGAATTTCGACAATGTGTTCATTTTGAAATATTATATTTAGTGTTTTCGGTAGGTGTGGCATAAGAGCCTCTGCAAAGTCCTCAATATCTGCTGGAATTTGTAGGTGGTCCATTAAAAGCGTATTGCTTATTTGTACAGATTTTAAATGTTCATTATCTTTAATTTGTATGGTGATGGTGCTTTTTTCCTGAGTGGTATTTTCGAGTCCATATATTGTTATTTGCAGTTGTTCTTGGGGTGGCTCAATTTTCTGCAAAAAGAAAAAAAACATCTGTTACGAAACCCATTTTTTACTGTATATGTTTTTTTTGTGCTATTTTTTAACGTGCTTTTGAGAGAAATAAAAAATTTCTATAGATGCTGAAGGAAGTTATTCAAGATTTTTCTGTGAATTGCATTTGTTCTGCGCGGTTTGGAGAATGTGTGTATATTTAGTTAAAGGCAAAGACCCAAAGTGCGTACTTATGTGTTAGTACTTATGGAATTTATGAAGGAGGTGTTGTATTTTTTTTGATGCAGAGTGTTTCTAAATGTAATGCAAGATGATCTAAAGGTGACAGATATTTATAGAAATGTATGTTTATATAGCACATTATGTGAAAACTTTGCAATAGAATTCGAATATGCACAGGAAAGTAGTGAGAGAGTGCAAATAAACTAGAAGTTAAGTAATAGGTAATGTAAAAACGAAAAGTGCATTTAAGGCAGTTTTTTATTACTATGTATTCCAAAAAGGTAAATATAGACATAGATAGAGAGTTGGATGTTGCTTTGCTTGAGATGTAGTAATGTATGATTCTGGTGCTATTCTGATAGAAAGTTAGTGCTATATATAAAGTAAGCTATTTTATGTTTCCATGTGTTAGTAGGTAAGGTATAGATATGGACTAAAATAGTTACTATGGCATGGTTATGGACTAGCATTTTAAAATGTGTGCAAAATTATTAGACCAAAAGGTGTAGTATGATTTGCAATGTATTTACCTACATGTTTTGCAGTTTGTCGTTAGGTGTTGAGCTGTAGGAAAGGTAAACAGAAAAGTTGTTTGAGATATTTAGAGAGAGTGTTTTGTATGAATGTATATGCATGTATTTAAAGGTGATATAGTATTTTGGTGTTTCATCTATGTGTATGAGAGTTATGTGTAGAATCACAAATTGTATGTTGAAAAAAGAGCAACTGATGTTACTACGTGTGATATAAAAATGGTGAATTTAATTAGTGTTCTGTTCTAGATGTGTAAGTAAGTTCTTTGTAAAGAATACATTTTTTGTTTTTAGCATTTTTTTTTTACTTTGTACTTACTTGCAATTATGTATTCCGAGTAGAATTCAATATTTTTTCGTTGTTAAATTCATGCACTGTCAAATGGGTTATTTTGATGTAGCTCCCAAGTTCGATGGGAAAGTCCGCTGCGTCTCTCCACACTGTTATTTTCACTGAGTCTGTTGCATCGTTGACTGTTATTGATTTTAGTTTTGTTTCTTGTCCTCCAATGAATACAGTTTTGGTTTCTTCCTCCTGTTAAATTTGATAAACAATCATTGTTATTGGTTCTTGCATAGATAGTATACACTTGTGCTGTATCTTTGTTTATTGGAGAGAACATGCGAATGAAAAGTTTGTTGATTGGTGTGGTGTATTTGTTGTGTAATAGTGTGTGCTACAGTGTGTATGTTAGAGAGTGTGCGTTAGAGACTTTTGTATGGAAGTATATATATGATATAATTTGTAGGAGAGTGCACATAAAAGAGTAGATGATGATATTCTGTATAGCTATCAATTTTACAAGTGTTTCAAATAAATAGTAAAAATACTTTACATATGTTTGAAACTGGTGGGACTGTTCCATGTAATCAACACTTTACAGTGCATTTAGTGTCCGATGTGTATTTCTACAGATTTTAATTTTTTTTTCGTAAATTATATTAGTTAAATATAATTTATATTATAAAATGAGCGAGTAGAGTTGCTAGGATATTGTATGTGTTGTGCAGTAAGTATAATGCTATTAGCAGCAACGTTGTGTATTCTATTTGATTCTCTACATCGATTAGTCCTAAATATAGCCTTCAGATGCTATTTTTCCATAAAAAATTGTTGTATGCTTGTAGTAGATTGTACTAGAGAGTATTTGCAAAGTTTATGTAGCAATGAATGAGATAGAGAGTGTTAGTTTTTAACTATATGTAACCTTGTGGTGTGTGTAAAAGGAGTAAGTAACAGCTATTAGTTGAAATGTTTGTAGATAGCATGTGTGTTGTAGTGAGTGTTGTATAGAGTTTATAGTAAAGTGTGCTGCTAATAGTGTGTGTTTTAAAGAGTTGGAGTTACTAAATGTGTTATAGAATGTATGTTATAGTGGTTTGAAGAGTGCTATTACAAAGTGTGTGTGGCAGATAGTGTTGCTGACAGTATGTAAGTTTACTGACTACTACATGCAATAGTTAATAAGCACCTTTTTTTTTTATGATACGTACCTCAGATATTGTCCCTAATATGCTCATCAATGTCCGTAAATTAGCTTTCCTTATAGTTTTTATTGGAGAAACTGGGGGTGCAGGCGGCTGTAGCAAATATACAGCTTCTTGGGTTATTGTTTCCGGGATTGTTAATGGTGGCATTCTTGAAATCTTTGTTTGTTTCGTTAAGATGATGACATTGTTCTTGTTTATAAAATTCCGAATTATAATTCCATTCCCTTCTTTTGTTAGCTTGAAAAAATCCTCATTGTAGCAAGTTCCTTTAATTGACCCACTTTCATCAGCAAGAGCAATATGGAATAAAATCTTATTTTCTTGCTTAGCGTTTTTGTAATGTGTTTTTGCAGAGCATTTGACTATGTTTGCTCGTATTGCTTTCTGATACGGTTTGCTTTCCTCGTGTTTGGTTTCCTTAATTTCTTGTATAGAAATCATCTGCAACGAGACAAATAATGTAAGTAGACCTTCTGAATCTAGCATGTAAAGAAAGCAAATTCCTAAAGCAAAATAACATACCAATTGATAATTTCAGCTTATTAAATAGCTACCCATAATGCTTTGTGATCGCTATAGTAGGACTCTAGTATACCAAAGTGAGTTACCTCTTCATTAACATATATATGGTCTAAGGTTGAATTGTAGTCTGTTGTGTAGTTTTGTATTTTTTGGTGACATTGAAATTGGTTTTGCATGTATTCTAAAAGTAGTGTTGCATTATGTGATACTTGTGCTAAATCTATGTTGAAGTCGCCCATTATTATATATTTGTAGTTTGGGTAAAAGCTCAATACGCTAGTCAATACTTGAAAAAGTTTTTGTAGTTGTACATGTGGTGGTTTGTATATTATCACAAATAAGTAATCACAATTCTTTATAATTAAAGTAAAATGTAAAATGTCAATTTCGTGCTGTGTTTCATAAATTGGCAAAAGGCAAATATTTTTTTTGTAATAAATAGCAATCCCATGCTTGGTATTTTGATTATGGAATTTATCAAATAGCATCAGATGATAGTGGTCAATATATAATGAATTACTGTTCCCTTCCCTAGTTGTGTTTATTTCATTGAGACATATAATATCTGCCTTCATGATATTTGTGTCGGCTTGTATAGCTTTGTGATTTTTTTGGAGTGAACGTATGTTGTGTACAATAATATTAAAGTTTAGCAGATAATTACATAATTGTGGTACTGATATTTCTAATAGCATATCTGTCCTTAAGCGGGCCATTTCTTCATGAACCTTTGGGTGGACAACTATTTTGTCCTGCTGAAAGTTTTTAATATATATGTTTTCTAATGATTTTGCTCTGCTTAAAGCAACATAATGCAAATGATGTATTTTACTATTGTTAAAATGGATGTAAAGTGGTTCAATAGTTTCTCCTTGTGTTCTATGTATAGTACGTGCAGATGATTGGCATAGTGGGAATTGCTTGCGTATTATTGTTATACATTTTTGTGTAAATTGAAAATGTCTAGAGATAACATGAATTGGTGTCCAATGAGGTGAAATGTTATTGTGATATATGTGCCTATTTTCCTGTCTTGTTAATTTGCCAACCTTTTCTTTATCAAAAAGAATCCATATCACATTTGGAATGCTATTGATAGTTTCTACTAATTCAACTATACCTGTTGCACCATTTGTTAAGCCATCGTTAACATTGATATTGCATGTTAGATCGTATCGTAATTTTAATGCAATATGCAATATAAATGGCAGGCCCATGGTCTTAGTTGCATCTGCAGGTAATTGCATTAGTATTTTTTTTTTTACAATTTCGCTTAGGTCAGATGCAACTGTATCTATTGCGGTTGATGTGTATACAGGGTATTTTGTTATATGTTGTAACAAAACTTCATTATTAATATTATTAACCTCTTTGTTTGTTGCCATTATATAAGGGATGGTTTTGGTAATGTTTTGGGGTGGGTCTTGCTCGCGTGTTTGTATTTGTATAATATCGGCATTAGTTTGTTTTCCTTCTCTTAATCTATTTAGTAATTGAGCAAATGGTAAGTCGTTTAGCTGTCTCATAATTTTTGTTAATTCAAACAACTTAAAGTGTGTTTGCCATAAATTTGTACTTACTGGTCTGTATGAATGTCTAGAATTTTCAAATATGTATGTGTCAAATACTGGTTTTAACTGATAAAAATCTCCAATAGCTAATATGGATATTCCACCAAAAGGGAGTTTGGACATTTTAATTTCTTGTAACCTGTTATGTATAAAATTGAAAAGATTTGCCCCTACCATTGATATTTCATCAATTATTAGCAATTTAAGATGCAATAATTCATTTTGAAGTGCACTCCTGTTCTCATGAGTGAGTGGTTTATGAGATAGCGATTGCGAAACTGGTATTTTGAATGTACTATGTAGCGTTTTACCATGTATGTTATGTGCTGCTTTGCCTGTTGGAGCTGTAAGCAATACATAAATGTTATCAGGATTTTCTCCTGCTTTGGTATTGTAATACCAAATGTAATGTTTGGTAAAGGGCTGTTATAAGGAAGCTTTTGCCTACTCCTGCACCACCTGTGCAAAACGTATAGCAAGGTGTTTCTTTGGTTTTTATCCAATGCAAGTGATGGTATATAAAGTTAAGTTGCTCATTTGTAAGATTTTGCATCAAACTGTGATATTGGTCATCTGGCATTATATTATTGGTTAAAAGTTCATCAGTACTTGTACTTCTAATGCCTAAATCAAATGACAAGTCATATAATAGTGGTTCATTTGTTTGAACTTCAGGACAAATGTTTTCATCGGTTTCTATATCCATTGGAGGTATAAGTAATGCGTCCAATGTACAGTCTCCATTGGCATTAGGTGTTAAAGGGGTATTATGCCTATTATACTTAGTATGATTAGCGTCAACTATATTTTGAAGTTCTAGGTATTTTTCATAATATGTTTCCTTATTACCAATAATTTGATTTTCTACTCTCCAGGGATAATAAAGCATTAGCAATTCTCTGTAATAATTTTCAGGGTCATTTTTTTTATTAAATCTGCAATATCGAATTATTTTTTGTTTTTGCCGCTTTGTATAATCTGTTTCTGCAGTTTCATTTGGTATATTAATTTCAAGTTCTTCCTCATCCGAGCTATAAAAGTTGTTTTCGGTGAGGAAATTATCATCGTCTGTTGCATTTTTCTGCTTTCTATTTTTATGATTTCCATGATACATAGATGCATATTCAGCTAATGTACACGTTTCCAAATCTGTAGGACGTTTGCTGTACTTTACTATTACATTATCATATTGTATTTGATTGGATGTATCAGGTAACAAATTTATAGTCTCAATGTCTTTTAATAAGTAGGTACGCTTTTCTGGAGGGCTTGTATTAATGAAAACATACGATCTAGAACTTTTGCGTAAAGGAATTTGAAGTATAAGATAGGCTGCTTCTTGCGCGCTTATTTCTGTACAGTTTAGGAATTTGTTACCTATACGCTTAAGCTGCTCTTTTATGCTTGGATTGTGATAAACTTCTTTTGCTGCTTGTGCAATCAACTTGCTCATTCCACGCTGTGATTTACTAATATATGATACTATATATACGGCACATGCATATGCGTCTAAGATGTATTGTATATCAATGTTTGCTTGCCATGCTTGTAAAATTGTCGTATTGTAGTTATTAATAAAGCATTCAGCTGGTGTTCTTTTTAGGAAAATTGTATTTTTTTCTATAATGCAGCGTATACATATAAGATATTGACTTAGATCTAGTTGCATCGTATCTAAAAACTGATCAAAGGAATAATTTGAGAACTCTTGCGTGTTCATAGTTAGGTGGATTAGTTCGATTTTCTGTAAGAGCTCTTGATCAGTTTTGTCTAGTGGTAATGGTTCCAGTATAAAAGTTTCTGGCATTGATTATTTTGGGTACTGGTATTTGCATGTTCTTTTATGTTTAATACGACAATTTTTGGTATGCCCATGCTTTTGTAGTGGCAATAAAGGCTCGATATTTGTATCTTGTTGTTTTGCACAGGTTATATATTTATCTATAAAAGCTGTAACAGTAGTAACTTCTGAAGTTTCATACTGTGGAGCTCTTTCAATCCATATTATTGCATGTATATGTGGTGATCCTCTTTGTTGAAATTCTACTCTATAAAAGTAATCTATCACCTTGCCAATTGGGTTACTTTTATGCAGTAATATACAATTAAAGAATTTTCTAACTTGAAAGTCAAAATGTCGGGCACAAGTAATGGGATTCCTCTGTATTAATTTGCATTTTTCCTCCCATGACATATTTTTGAATTCTTCTTCTGTACATTCTTTTTTTTTCTCAGTGCGTAATAGTATGTTGATTAAATGATACCATTTAGTTTCTGCTGCTGATAATGTTAAAAAAAATGTTGGTATCCCTAATTGTCTTATCATAGCAAATAAGTCTTTTTTGCATTGCTCCCAATATGGTGGTGAGCTACTTATTGTTTTTAGTATTTTATATCCCTCATTAAATTGGAAAATGCTATCTAATTTTTGTTTGATGTCTTTTGCTGTAATAATGTTACCATTGTTAAAATATTTTCTAAGTGAGATGTATATTTTGCTCTGTATTTGCTTAATATGCAACTCTTTCAATTTGAAGAAAACATTTGTCATGGACTTTGCTACTCTTAAATCATAACTTCTTAATTCCCATTGACATATTGTACTGTAATGTATTGGTACATGCCTTTCTTTGTTTGTTGGCCTTCGCTTTCCACAAAAAATAGTGGGGAAAGCTAAATATTCAGAATCTTTGTCTTCATATAGACCCCTTGGTGTGTTATATTCTGCAGGTGCTAAGTTAATAATGTTAATGCTTTCTGTAGTTATAGTTTCATTAGTTAGCATAGTATCTAAATTCCCAGCTGCAATGTTGTCTGATGAATCTGATGTATTGTTTGCATCAGAAGTGTCATTACAAGGTGGCATATTCTCTGGTGTATATTCCCAATCTTTATTAACAGTGACTCCATATTCTTGGAACATTCTGCTAGTAGTTGCTAAATATAGAGCTGCACGCTTTACTTTGTTTGGCCTTACATTCTCGAAATGGGTATAGGATTTATAGCTTAATTTGCGTTTTAATTTTATTGGAATCGTCATGTTATCATTAATTTGTCTTGGTAAAACAGTAACAGTTGTCATAACATCGGCAGGGACGTTAACTACTGCACCTGAGAGAGATTTTTGGAAGCCTCGCGGCAGCGTTCTGATTTGTAAAAAAGGTATTCTTGGCGATACTAATCTCTCTTCTAAATTATGCAAGTGTAATTCAGGTGGGATATCAGGAAATGTCATCCCATTATAGAAAGAACATGGTGGTATTTTGTCCTTGGCAATATATTTGTAACATGTCCGGCATATATCTTCTGTTTGATATTGACTAATGTTACATTCTATGAATTTAGCCCTTTTTTTAAACTTGTGTGTTGTTTGCAAACTTTGTTTATGCCATAACTGATTGCAAATAGTGCAAGCATACTCTGGGCCATATTTAATTTGTGCATGGAAAGTACTAATTGTGGCATTTGTCAAAGATGTTATATTTGTGGCATTAAGTGTATTTTCTGTTTCTTGTGCATGCAATCTTTTTCTGTTACAGTTATTTGGTTGTACTTCTATTGCATTTGGTTCATTGTGAATCCCAGCATTATGTGTAAATGTGCTTGTTATTGCATTGGGATTGTTAATAGCTATGATAGATTCAATATGACTTGTGGTTGTGGAATTCTCTGTATGCATTTGCCTATCGCTGTTGAGTGTTTCTGTAAGTGTATTTTCTAGTTGTAACTCTATAGGTGTGATATGTATAGAGGCATGTAGAATTACCTTAGTAGTATGGATATACATGTCTCTTATAGGTGTAACTTTTTTCTCTCTATGTTTTCTTTGTGTTTCCTTAAGTGACAATTTGCTAATTTTGCATACTGTAACTGGAGTGAAGTATAAAGTAAAACTTAATGAATTTGGTACTTTGTTCTGGAGAGCCAACGTTCTGATGTAATCAATAACCTGCTCAGGTGATTTGATTTGTAAAGCAATAGAGGTCCCCTTAGCAGGAGGTATTAATTCCTCATTTTGGCTATTTGAATTAAATACAAAGTATGCATGAATAGTTTTGAATATTGAAATAGTATATGCATTAAAACAAATCAATATACCATTGTTAAAATGCATTGAAGTAAGGGTTCTCAAAAGCCTTGCATTTTGCATTTCTGTTTGCTTCTCCTCCATTGTTATGCTCTTTTTTTGCTTAATTGCATATATAATGCTATTGTGCTCTATGTAATTGGGTAAATATTGTGGCTGCATACAATTTTTTTTATTAAGAGACTGCATTTCAATATATAGTGCATTTCCAAGTCCCATAATAGATTGCAAGTCTTGACTATCCCAACTATGTGCGGGTTTACAGTAGTTATGTAGAATAGCAAATAGACTATTTTGTATAGATTGTGTACACCTTGATGGTAGTGTAAGATTTGTTTGTGTTTGCTGTTTGTCTGTACTATTTACGACATTTATATGTTGTTGTGTTTGTGGCCAAAAAGTTTGTTCTATGCTGTTCTTGATGTTAATATGCATTTTGGACAATATAGCATTGGTGTTACTTTTTGGGCTAAGTATTTTGTTACCCTGAGTGTTAGGTCTGTTTGTAGGATGGGAGCTTTGTATATATGCGTTATTATGCAAATCACTTGTTGAGCCTGTGATGTTTTGTGTATGTATGTTTTTTGTATCACAACTCGTGACTCTTGTGTTGTGTCTAAGTGTATTTCTAAGTATATTTGCGTATGTCGGAGTATTATGTGAGTTACTTGCATATTCTGTTGTATCTATGCTAGTGCAGGTAGGTAGCGTCAGTTGTGCAGTTGTTATAGGCACAATGCAATTTTTTGAGGGGGGAATATGCTGAGTAGTAGCTAATGATGCTGATGGCTGTTGTGTATGTCCAAGAGTACCTGCCTTTGATCTTTGGAGGCAATCTCTTTCATTTTCTATGCGAGTTTTTAATGTGTGTGTGAATAAATCTGTACATGCTTTAGTAGAATGCACATAAATATGCTTGTGTAATATGGCACTTGCATTTTTTTCTGCTATGAGCATTGCCTTATGTAGTGAATCTTTTTTAATTGTAATTATATCTATTGGAGTTAATTCATATGGTAAGTAATTACTATTGGGTCGCTTTAGACTATATGCCAGATTTGTTATGTACTGTATAAGCCCTTCAAATGATATTTGTATGGTAATACATGTCCCATTTGGGTGAGGCATTCCTGTGCTGTCGCGGCTATGCGAGTCAAATACAAAGTATGAATTTTCACTGTGCATAATAGCTATAACATACATATCCATGCAAAGTAAAACACCGCAATGCAAATTGAGTGCAGCTCTCAATACTGTTTGCATATTTGGCGAAGATGGGTCAAACTGTTTCAGTATATCCCCATAAGAAGGTTGTTTAAGCTTAAGCGAATAGATAGTGTCATTGTGTTGGATATAATTTGGTAAATCATCAGGATGCATAAGCTGTTCTTGATTTATGGAATGCATATCTATATATAAAGCATCCCCTAAGTCCATAATGGCATGTAAATCTTCTACAGTCCATGTATTAGCAGGTTTGTAGCTATTGTGTATGATTGCGAATGTGCTGTTTGGCAAACATTGTTTGCCCCGTGAAGTAGGAGAAAATTTGTTATGTCCTTGATGATAAGCTGCCTGCAGTATTTCCATGATATTAATAGCGACACAAAAATAATGTTCAAATAAACTGCCGGTATTAAACTACCTATTATAGGTTTGTATTGTAGCGTTCTTTTGATGCTGTATTTTAGTGTTGTAAGTTTCTTGTATTGACTATATATCTGTATGCTTATATACAAGTATAATGCTAACTAGCATATATTAAAATTTATATACACCTTCTAACTTTTCTGAGTAGTTACTATTTATTTGTATAGCTATACAAGTTTCATGCAACTTTCCTTGTGCTGCTAATAACAGTAAGTAATAAATAGATGCTGTTCAGCAAACTAATTTGTGTAAGATAGGTTAGATGTATACTGTATTCAATTTATGCTATATGCATAGGATTCTAAAATGAATAGAAGTGTTTTCTAAGCATGCATTTGGTGTGTGTTTCTATACGCTTGTAGTGTTTCCACGAATGTTGTGCTTTAAGCAAAGCTCAGTGTTTCTTAAATAGCCTGTGAATGATATTTACGGATTTGTAAGCACTAGACTTTCTCAACAGCCTATAGCTATCGCAAACAGAGGTTATGCATGCTGAAAACAATGAGTATGTTTCTAAAAAAATATATATATATTCTAATGATCCCTACTAATTTGTTTTCACCATAGGCTGGTGTATCAACAATAAATTAAGATACTTTCACCTTGATGCCTTGAAAAAGAATGCGCAACTTCTCACAGTTATCTATGGAAGAATAAAAACAAGTATTAATGTTGATTTAGCATAGTAATATACAGTAAGTTGTCAATAGTAACGAAATTAAGAAATTTTTGCATGGCTCATAAAGTTGGTAGATGTAATAGAGGAAAAACACAAGTAGAAATTGTATTCCAAAGAGTAATACAGATGTAATAATACGGAGATGGTTTGTAGTATAAGGTTTCTGTCGTGTATGTTAGAAAAAGTGTTGTGAAATGTAGTATAGTGTAGACAATGTGTAGCCAAAAAAGTGTTCATCGAGAATGTGTAGCAGAATGTGAAGAAAAGAGTAGTAGAGTGTTTTTCTTAGAGTAAAATATTTAAATAGTTTTCTTAAAAAAGACAAACAGTACGGTACAAAAACAAATGCAAGAAAAGTTGTCAGTGCTTCACGTAATTCATCCCATGGTAGTCTGCAGCACGGAATTATGCAACATATTGGCGCATGCGCTATGGTACAGGGGCTAAGGCAGAGGCGCAAAGTAACACGTGTCATGCCACATGTGTGAAGTCACAGAATGTGTGTGCTGTAAAGAGTAGATGGAAGAGATTGTGAATGAGAATGTGTGCTAAAGAGTGTGTGGTACAGAATGTGTAATAGAGAATGCATGGTGTAAAAAGCATTGTGGGCAGTGTGTGCTATTACAGTTGAAAACAGGGATAGGAAACTGAAAAACTTTGAGAAAAAGTTGACAGAGCCTCACGTAAGTAACACCATTGGAGTTTGCAGATTGGTTCTCACCTGCATGCTCACTTTCTCATCATCAGCTATTGTCAACTTAAAGGTTTAAAGTATGAAAAAGCAAGGAAAACAAAGAGGAGAATAAAGAAGAGGCAGTGTGTCATACGTCAAGGAGTAGCGAGAGGAGTAAGAGAAATGTATGTACTGTACAATTTTAAAGGATAGTAGTGAGGATAAAGGCAGTAGAGATGTAAGCATTAGCTCTGGTGCATGTTGAGAAGATGTACATAAAAATGTGTGCAACAGGTAGTATGGTTAAGATTATGTATAATCATAGTGCATGAGAGTGTGTGTGGCAGAGAGCATTTAAGAAGTGCATGCAACAGAGTGCGTGCAACAGAGCGCGTGCAATAGAGCGCATGCAACAGCATGCATGCAACAGAGCGCATGGCAAAGAGTGTTTGTAGAGAAGTAAAGTATTTTACTGCTGGAAACATTGACATAGGCAAAGTCCAAATTCCCTGGTAGTGTTGAGTGTTTTATGAAAGTAACACTATTGGGGTTAGCAGAATACTTATTGCTTGTATGTTCACTTCTTCATTATTAATTTTTGGCAGCATATAGCCTGAAAGTATTTCAAAATAAGGATCAAAAACAGGCGAGTGTAACGACCAACAGTAGCAGAAATGCAAGCATTAAGTATGATATATGTGGCGGAGGTGTATCTAAAAAAGTGCACTTTCGAGTGTATGCTGTAAAATATTGCATGTTAAAGAGTGCATGCTAAAGATTGCATGGTAAAGACTGCATGGTAAATAGTGCAAAGTAAAGAGCGTTTGTAGAGAACTAAACTATATTGCTATCTAATAAATTCAACAGCTTTAACATAAAATTTCCCAGCGCCTCATGTTATTAACACCATTGGAGTTTTCCGCTTGTTTTACATGTGCATGCTTACTTCCCCATCACCAGCTAATGCCAAATGTGGTTTTATATTCTCTTTTTGACGATGTCACACAGGCATTTATACACATCCACACATACACACTGCTTCTTTCAATTGTCAATTTGAGTACTCCATGCAAACTTTCCATTTTGCTCAGTTCTTTCAAAGCAATAATACATTTGATCGTGCACAGCCATCTATGTATTGCTTTTTTTTGGCCCGACTCTTTTCTCTCCCCTTTTCCATAGCAAGCTATTGTAGAAGAAGTTTGTTTCCCCAAACATGCCCTACGCTCTTGAAATTCAGGTGTGTCTTTTTTTGCTACTTTTCTATTTTGGGCAGCCTGACCTATCTTTGCCGGTGTGCGTGTATCTTGTTTTTTAGCTTTGCCCTTTTCAGGCATATGTTTATGCCTGAGATGCAAATTCTCCCTGAATCAGTATGGCAAGCAATGTTCTATTTTTTTTTCTGTTTTGTTGTTTGTTTGCTTTTTATCTAACTTTTTGTTTCTCGAGCTTAAGCGGTCTGGGACATTCCGGTGCAGCGGCGTGCAGGGAGTGCTTCCCTCGGTAAGTATGGTGCTGTTTCTGGGACTTAGGTAAGGCATCTTGTAAGTAACTGTTTCTTTTTCTGATTCGTTACAGGTCTTCAGCAGTGAGGTTCGTTCCGGTGCAGCGGCATGCAGGGAGCCTTTTCCTTGGTAAGTATGGTATTGTTTGCGGGCCTTAGGTAAGGCATATTGAACGTTTTGTAACTAACTGTGTTTCTTTGTTTGTTTACAGGGCTTCAGCGTTCTGGGGTGCTCCGGTGGAGATGCCTACATGGAGTGCTTTCCCTAAATGTATGGTGCTGTTTGGGCTATGCATCTAGTAAAAAAAGCTAGCATTAGCTATGATGTTTAAGAGGTGTGCTAAAAATGGTGTGCAGTAAAGTACGTGTATTGAGAGTACGCGGGGAAGAGGGCGCGGGGAAGAGGGCGCGTGGAAGAGGGCGCGGGGAAGAGGGCGCGGGGAAGAGGGCGCGGGGAAAGAGGGCGCGGGGAAAGAGGGCGCGGGGAAAGAGGGCGCGGGGAAAGAGGGGGCGGGAAAGAGGGGGCGGGAAAGAGGGGGCGGGAAAGAGGGGGCGGGGAAGAGGGGGCGGGGAAGAGGGGGCGGGGAAGAGGGTGCATAAAGAAATAGTCTATTAATGGTGAAAACACTGAGCTATCTAAAGGAAAATCTTTCCCAAAAAGTTGACAGTGCCTTACATAAGTAACATCAGTGCATTGTGCAGATTGGTTGTCATGTGCATGCTCACTTTCTCATCATTAGTTATTGCCAACAAATAGGCTGAAAGTGTCAAAAATGTAGGGGAAAATAAAGTGAGAATAAAGAAGAGACAGTATGTAGTATACATGGAGTAGAAAGAGCAGTAAGAGTAGTGTGTGTAGTGTTTGCCTGATAGTAAAGGATAGGAGGATAATAAAGGTAGTAGAGTTGTAAGCATTAGCTAGGGTGCATGTAGAGGAGATGTGTATTACAATTTGCACAGTAGGTAGTATGTTAAAGTGCATGCCAAAAGACAGCGTGTAGGAAAGTGTGTTGCATAGAGCGTGTGGCAGAGAGGCTGTGGTAAAGAGCTGGTAGTACAGAGAGTGCCATAGAGGCTGTAAATATAGTGCGTGCTACAGAGTATATGCACCATGCTGTCATATGCGCTAAGTTACACGCGCTAAGTTACCTGCGCTAAGTCACACTTGCTAAGCCACATGTGTCAAGTTACACAATGAGAGTACTGTAGAGAGTGGATAAAAGAGTGTGAATGAGAATGTGTGCTAAAGAGTGTGTGTCGTGGAGTGTGTTTTGGAGAATGCATGGTGTAAAATGCATGGTGGGGAGTGTGCGCAATTTCTGTTGAAAACAGGGATAGGAAAAGGAAATAATTGCAGAAAAAGTAGACAGAGCCTCACGTAAGTAACACCATTGGAGTTTGCACATTGGTTCTCACCTGCATGCTCACTTTCTCATCATCAGCTATTGTCAACGTTTAGGTTTAAAGTATGAAAAAGAAACGAAAACAAAGAGGAGAATAAAGAAGAGGCAGTGTGTCTTTTACGTTAAGGAGTAGCGAGAGGAGTAAGAGTAATGTATGTAGTGTACAATTGTAAAGGATAGTATTGAGGATAAAGGTCAGTAGTGATGTAAGCATTAGCTGTGGTGCATGTTGAGGAGATGTACTTAAAAATGTGTGCAACAGGTAGTATGGTAAAGAGTATGTAAAAGCATAGTGCATGATAGAGCGTGTGGCAGAGAGCATTTAAGAAGTGCATGCAACAGAGTGCATGCAACAGAGTGCGTGCAATAGAGCGCGTGCAACAGTGTACGTGCAAAAGAGTGTTTGTAGAGAAGTAAAGTATATTACTGCTGGAAAAATTGACATAGGCAAAGTCCAAATCCCCTGGTAGTGTCGAGTGTTTAATGTAAGTAACACTATTGAGATTTGCAAAATACTTTACTTGTATGTTCACTTCTTCATTCTTAAAATTCGGCAGCATATAGCTTGAAAGTTCCCCAAAATAAGGATTAAAAAGAGGCGAGTCTAACGACCAACAGTAGTCTAAATGTAGGCATTAAGTATGATATGTGTAGAGGAGGTGTCTCTAAAAAAGTGCGCTTTAAAGTGTATTCTGTAAAATATAGCATGTTAAAGAGTGCATGTTAAAGATTGTATGGTAAACAGTGCAAACGCAAGAGTGTTTGTAGAGAACTAAACTATATTGCTATCTAATAAATTTAACTGCTCTAACGTAAAAGTTGCCAGCGCCTCATGTTATTAACACCATTCGAGTTTTCCGATTGTTTTACATGTGCATGCTTACTTCCCCATCAACAGCTAATGCCAAATGTGGTTTATATTCACTTTTTCACGATGTCACACAGGCATTAACACAAACCTACACATACACACTGCTTCATTCAATCGTCAATTTGAGTATACCATGCAAACTTTCCATTTTGCTCAGTTCTTTAAAAGCAATAATACATTATTTGATTGTGCACAGCCATCTATGTATTGCTTTTTTTGGCCCGACTCTTTTCTCTCCCCTTTTCCATAGCAAGCTTTTGTCGAGGAAGTTTCCCCAAACCTGCCCCACGCTCTTGAGAATCATGGGTGTCTTTTTTTGCAACTTTTCTCTTTTGGGCAGCCGGACCCATATTTGCTGGTGGGCATGTTTCTTCTATTTTATCTTTGCCCTTTTCCGGCTTATGTTTATGGCTGTGAGGCAAAATCTTCCTGAAGCAGTATGGCAAGCAATGCTCTATGTTTTTTTGCTGTTTTGTTGTTTGCTAGCTTTTTATCTAACTTTTTGTTTCTCGAGCTTAAGTGGTCTGGGTCATTCCGGTGCAGCAGCATGCAGGGAGTGCTTTCCCCAGTAAGTATGGTGCTGTTTGTGGGACTTAGGTAAGGCATATTGTAAGTAACTCTGGTTTTTTTTCTGTTTCGTTACAGGTCTTCAGCAGTGAGGTTCGTTGCAATGCAGCGGCATGCAGGGAGGCTTTTCCTTGCTAAGTATGGTGTTGTTTGTGGGACTTAAGTAAGGCATATTGTATGTTTTGTAACTAACTGTGTTTCTTTGTTTGTTTACAGGGCTTCATCGTTCTGGGGTGCTCCGGTGGAGATGCGTACATGGAGCGCTTTCCCCAAATGTATGGTGCTGTTTGGGCTATGCATCTAGTAAAAAAACCTATCATTAGCTACGATGTTTAAGAGGTGTGCCTAAAATTCTGTGCAGTAAAGTATGTGTATTGAGAGTACGCGGGAAAGAGGGCGCGGAAAAGAGGGCGCGGGAGAGAGGGCGCGGGAAAGAGGGCGCGGGAAAGAGGGCGCGGGAAAGAGGGCGCGGGAAAGAGGGCGTGGGAAAGAGGGCGCGGGAAAGAGTGCGCATAAATAAATAGTCTATTAATGGTGAAAACACTGAGCTAGCTAAAGAAAATAGTTGCCCACAAAGTTGACAGTGCCTTACATAAGTAACACCATTGCATTGTGCAGATTGGTTGTCACGTGCATGCTCACTTTCTGTTTATTAGTTATTTGCAACAAATAGGCTGAAAGTGTCAAAAAAGAAAGGGGAAAAAAGTGAGAATAAAGAAGAGACAGTATGTAGTATACATGAAGGAGTAGTTTTGAGCAGTAAAAGTAGTGTGTATAGTGTTTGACTGATAGTAAAGGATAGGAGGATAATAAAGGTAGTAGTTGTAAGCATTAGCTATGCTGCATGTAGAGGAGATGTGTATTACAATGTGTACAGTAGGTAGTATGTTAAAGCGCATGCCAAAAGATAGCGTGTAGGAAAGTGTGTGGCATACAGTGTGTGGCAGAGAGCCTGTGGTAAAGAGCTGGTAGTACAGAGAGTGCCATAGAGGCTATAACTAAAGTGCGTGCTACAGAGTATATGCACCATGCTGTCATATGCGCTAAGTTACATGCGCTAAGTTACTTGCGCTAAGTCACATGCGCTAAGCCACATGTGGTAAGTTACACAATGAGAGTACTGTAGAGAGTGGATAAAAGAGTGTGAATGAGAATGTGTGCTAAAGAGTGTGTGGTGTGAAGTGTGTTTTTGAGAATGCATGGTGCAAAATGCATGGTGTGGAGTGTGCGCAATTACTGTTGAAAACAGGGATAGGAAAATGAAAAAATTTCAGAAAAAGTTGACAGAGCCTCACGTAAGTAACACCATTGGAGTTTGCAGATTGGTTCTCACCTGCATGCTCACTTTCTCATCATCAGCTATTGTCAACTTATAGTTTGAAAGTATGAAAAAGCAAGGGAAACAAAGAGGAGATTTAAAAAGAGGCAGTGTGTAGTATATATAAAGGAGTTGCGAGAGGAGTAATTTATGTAGTATACAAATAATAAAGGATAGTAGTGAAGATAAAGGCAGTAGAGATGTAAACATTAGCTGTGGTGCATGTTGAGGGGATGTACATAAAAATGTGTACAAGTAGTATGGTAAAGACTAAGTAAAATGATAGTGCGTGAGAGCATGTAACAGAGTGCGCACAACAGAGCATGCGCAACAGTGCGTGCAACAGAGCACATGCAACACAATCTCACACGCGCTAAGTTACACGTGCTAATTAACACAAGCAGAGTGTATGTAGAGATTGAATGGAAGGGAGCATCAAGGAGAAAGTGGTCAAAAGAGTGCATGTTATAGAATGTGTAACAGAGAACGTATGGTGTAAAGTGGATGAGGAGGAGTGTGTGAAAGACTATAGTTAAGCCAGTAATGAAGAGTGTTGCACAGAAGGAGCATATATATGCACTATGCAAATAACTGACAATGCAGCACTTAATTGCCAACCAGTGCATGACATTTCTAAACTCTAAACTATATGTTCTGAATGAAAAAATCAATTTTATTGCAAAGCGTGATTTCCCAAAATCAATTGCACAGTAATATCTGCATTACTGCGGTTAATACATACATCAAGGGCAATGTTTGTACAGCAAACACTGAAATTAAGTCAACATTGAGGAGCAATGAAAATATTTAGAAAAGGGTACCTAATCCAGCAAGCGTAAGTTGTGAAACCCCTCCCACCCCCTCCAAAAGGGTAACAAACACCACATAACCAAATGCCACTGCTAGTATAAGGTTAACCCCCCCCCCCTTTTGCCCCCCTCATCACACACTTGTTTCAGTTTGTTAAAGTAGCATAGCAGCCTCACAGAGCTAACTAAGGTAAATACGCGTTTTAGATGTAACCTATACGTAAACAATGTGCCTTGAAAGCATATGCAATGAAGGCCAAAAGGCAGATGGTAAATGTATTGAAATGCCAAGCATGGTGAATAGAAATAAAGGCAAATCTATTGAATGCGCGCACCATAATGGCACTTTTAGGCAAAAAGTGAGATACAAAAGTAGACATGCATAACAAAACATTTACCAAAAACGTTTTGCTTCCTGAAACACATTTTGTCAACAAAAGTAAAACAGTTGTAACATATGTAACGAGCCGCAAGTGCCTGAAAATTCAAATGCTGCAAAATTTGTATATTAGCATATAATTGTAGATGGCTGGCAACCGTAGCACGTTTGTAATGCAAGCGATGCCAAAGTATATTATGCAGAGAGTGCTTTACAATGAGTGTACTGTAGAGAGTGGATAAAAGAGTGTGTGAATGAGAATGTGTGCTAAAGAGTGTGTGGTGTGGAGTGTGTTTTGGAGAATGCATGGTGTAAAATGCATGGTGGAGAGTGTCCGCTATTACTGTTGAAAACAGGGATAGGAAAAGGAAAAAATAACAGAAAAAGTTGACAGAGCCTCACGTAAGTAACACCATTGGAGTTTGCAGATTGGTTCTCACCTGCATGCTCACTTTCTCATCATAAGCTATTGTCAACTTATAGGTCGAACGTATGAGAAAAGCAAGGGAAACAAAGCGGAGTATAAAGAAGAGGCAGAGTGTAGTATACATAAAGGAGTAGCGACAGGAGCAAGAGTAATGTATGCAGTGTACAAATAATAAAGGATAGTAGTGAAGATAAAGGCATTAGAGATGTAAATTTGCTGTGGTGCATGTTGAGGGGATGTACATAAAAATGTGTACAAAAAGTAGTATGCTAAAGAGTATGTGAAATGATAGTGCATGAGAGCGTGTGACACAGTGAGCGCAACAAAGCGCACGCAACAGACCGTGTGCAACAGAGCGCGTGCAACAGAGCGCGTGCAACAGAGCGTGTGCAACAGAGCGCGTGCAACAGAGCGCGTGCAACAGAGCGCGTGCAACTTAATGTCACACGCGCTAAGTTACACGCGCTAAGTTACACGCGCTAAGTTACACGCGCTAAGTTACCCGTGCTAAGTTACCCGCGCTAAGTTACACGCACTAAGTTACACGCACTAAGTCACACAATGAGTGTGCTGTAGAGAGTGGATAGAAGAGAGTGAATTCGAATGTGCGCTAAAGACTGTGTGGTGTTGAGTGTGTTTTGGAGAATGCATGATGTGAAATGCATGGTGGCGAGTGTGCGCTATTACTGCTGAAAATAGGAATAGCAAAAGGTAAAACTTGTACAAAAAGTTGACAGAGCCTCACGTCAGTAACACCATTTGAGTTAGCAGATTGGTTCTCACCTGCATGCTCACTTTCTCATCATTAGCTATTGTCAACTTATAGTTGTAAATTATGAAAAAGCATGGAAAACAAAGAGAAGATTAAAGAAGATACAGTGTGTAATATACATAAAGGAGTAGCGAGAGGAGTAATTTATGTAGTATACAAATATTAAAGGTTAGTATTGAAGATAAAGGCAGTAGAGATGTAAGCATTAGCTGTGGTTCATGTTGAGGAGATGTACATAAAAATGTGTGCAACGGGTAGTATGGTAAAGAGTATGTAAAATCAGTGCATGAGAGAACGTGTGACAGAGCACGTGCAACAGAGGGCATGCAACATAATCTCGACACGTGCTAAGTTATACGCGCCAAGGTACACGCGCGAAGTCACACAAGCAGTGTGTATGTAGAGAGTGAATGGAAAGGGGCATTAAGGAGAAAGTGGGCATAAGAGTGCATGTTATAGAATGTGTAACAGAGAACGCATGGTGTAAACTGGATGAGGAGTGTGTGTGAAAGACTATAGTTAAGCCGGTAATAAAAGTGTTGCGCAGTAGGAGCATATATATGCAGTATACCAAAAACTGCCAATGCAGGACTTAATTGCCAAGCAGTGCATGACATTTTTAAGCTATGAACCATATGTTCTGAATGAAAAAATGCATTTTTTTCCAACGCGTGATTCCCCAAAAACAATTGCGCAGTAATATCTGCATTACTGCGGGTAATACATACATGAAGGCCAATGTTTGTACAGCAAACACTAAAATTAAGTAACCCTCGAGGAGCAATGAAATAATTTAGAAAAGGATACCTCGTCCCGCTAGCGTACGTTGTGAAACCCCTCCCACCCCCTCCAAAAGTCTAAGAAACATCACATGACAAAATGTCACTGCTAGTATAAGGTTAACCCCCCCCCCCCCTTTTTGCCCCCCTCATCACACACTTGTTTCAGTTGGTTAAATTAGCATAGAAGCCTTAGAGATTTAAGTAAGGTAAAGACGCGTTTTAGACGGTACCTATACATAAACAATGCACCTTGAAAGCATATGCAAAGAATCCCAACCGGAAGATGGTAAATATATTCAAATGTCAAGCAAAACGAATAGAAATAAAGCCAAATCTATAGAATGCGCGCACCATAACTGCAACCATAGGCCAAAAGTCAGATACAAAAGGAGGCATGCACACCAAAACATTTCACATAAATGTTTCGCATCACGAAACACATTTTGCCAACAAAAGTAAAACAGTCGTAAGACATGTAACGAACAGTATCAAGCGCATTAATATTCCACGGGTGCGAAATTTGTATACTAGCATATAATTGTAGATGACTGGCAACAGTCGCAAATTTGCAATGCAATCGATGTTAAAGTATCTTATGCATAGAGTGTTTCAGTGAGGATGAAATAAACGGCAAACTAAAGCAAAACGTTAACGTAATGAGGCTAGCATTAGTGGTGCAAGCAAAAAGAGCAAGTCAATGTACTGCGTGTGCATTCGTTAAAGTAGGACTAATATGTTTTGCAAGATGTTCGGTTCTAAGCTAAAAAAAAAATGATGGCATCTAAACGTAACGCTTGCAAATCAAAGGCAGCAAGATACCCAACGATGGCGAAGCGGTACCGTAATGTATACAGAAATACCGGCGAAAGCCAAAAACATCCAGGTTATGTGCTGTCTATGTGTGTCCCTTCTAAATTCTGCCCAATCTACGCTCGCCAAATATTTTATTGCAAACTTGACAAAAAAGCGCGGCTCGGAATTTTAAATGCATTAAGATACGAAGCGCACTGTGGTAACTACAAAGCGCCTAACATGTTTCCAAAGGTTGAGATCGCAAAACCACTGCACTTGTCATTAGCCAAACACGACAGAAAACGTTCAGTGAGTTCATTGTATAAACGGAAATACAATAGAAGTTGCTTACCTTATAGCAATAGAGATAGTTTTGCTTGTACCGGATGACCCACGAAATGTCTAGAATGTCTGCTCTTCCAGTTTAGGTCAAGGAAAAGAGAAATAAAAGGGAGTTAATTCAAATGTCTTCTGAAATGTAACCATCTATTCGAAAGGCAAATGCATTGTAAGTTGTATTTTAAGTAATAATTGTACGATTCCGGACAACAGAGCAAGTCTGCAATGCAAACCAGGGAAAAGTTTGTAATGCAGTGTACGCCTCACTAAGTATGCAATACACGCGTACCGTAATGTGTATAGTAATAGTGGCAAACACCCAAAAACTGCAAGATAATGTGGTGTGCGTGCGTGCTCCTTATAAATCGTGTTAAATCTTTCCTAGCAAGTGATTTCTTTTTAAAAGATTGTAATCGCGGCTTCGAAACTTAAAGGCAACAAGATACCAAACGATGGCGAGCCGGTACCGTAATGTATATATTAATCGCGGCGAAAGGTAAAACATTAATGTAATGTGGTGTGTGTGCGTGTCCCTTCTAAATTCTGCCTAACATATGCTAGCAAATGTTTTCGTTGCAGCTTTTAAATAAAAGTGCGGCTTTGAAAATTGAAAGCCATAAAGATACTCAGCGGACTTTGCTAACAAATAAAGCGCATAACATGTTTGCAAAGGTTAACATTGGAAATCAACTGTACTTGTCATTAGCAAACCACGATAGAAAACGTTCGTTGAGTTTATTTTAAAAAGGGCAATACAATTGAAGTTGCTTACCTTTTTGCAATAGAGTATACTTCGTACCGGATGACCCACGAAATGTCTAGAATGGCTGCTAGTCCAGTTCAGGTCGAGGAAAAGAGAAATGAAGTGTATTTAATTTAAATGATCTCAAAAAAGTAACCATCGATTCGAAAGCAAAAGGCATTCTAAGTTGTATTTTAACTAATAAATGTACGATCCCTGACAACAATAGCAAGTCTGAAATGTAAACCATGGGAAAGTCTATTATGCAGAGAGCGCTTCACTAAGTATGCAATACACGGGAAACGATAGCAAATCGGTACCGTAATGTATTTATTAATAGCGGCGAACACAAAAAGCATGCAAGGTAATGTGGTGTGTGTGCGTGGTCCTCATAAATTTCGACAAATATTTATTAGCAAGTGTTTTTCTTTTTAAATGTAAGTAATCGCAGCATTGACAATTAAAGGCAGCAAGATACCAAACGATGGCGAAGCGGTCCCGTAATGTATATAGTAATCCCAGCAAAAGCATAAACATTAAGGTTATATGGGGTGCGTGCCCCTTCTAAATCCTGCCCAATATATGTTAGTCAATTTCCCCGTTGCAGATAGTAAATAAAAGCGCGGTTTAGAAAATTTAAAGGCATCAAGATACTGAGCGGACTTTGCTAACAATAAAAGCGCCTAACATGTTTGCTAAGGTTAACATTGTAAAACACCTGCACTTTACATTAGCAAAACACGATAGAAAACGTTCAATGCGTTTATTTACAAAACGGCAATACAAATAAAGTGGCTTACCTTTTCGCAATAGAGATAGTTTAGCTCGTACTGGATGACCTGGAACCAAGCAATGTTTTCGAATGGCTGCTCTTCGAGTTTAAGTACAGTCAAACCGGAGGAAAGGGGAGTTACTTTAAATGAATAACAATAGAGAAGTAACACTTCTTTACGAACAGCACGCGTGTGAAATCTTGTTGTCTAGCCGTATGCTAATGTTTGGGTGGTGGTTTTCCTTGGATGAAAGGAATGTCTGCCTGAGAGTGTGTGCTATCGTTAGCGAGGAGGTGTGAATTCCTGGCGAATTGAATGTGGAAGCATGCATGAGACAGATAGCGATGCAGCAAAAGGAAACGCGGCTCCAACCTGTCTGACCGCGTTCAAAGTTTTTATCAAAGAGAATTCACCGCAAATGCGCTGTAAAGCTAAAACCTCCTTTACGAATACAAAACATTCTAAATACAGGCAAATTACGAAAATAAGTAAACAGACTTACCTTTAGATGCCTTACCTTAGACCCGCAAAAAGATTAATACCTACAAAGTAAAGCTCCTAAAGCACGATGCTGCCCGGGATAGTCAGGCCCGCGGAAGTCCCTGTAAAACCCCCCCAAAAAATGTCTAAGTGAAATACGAATCAGACAAGATGTCTTATTAAAGAGCCGCAAACACCAGCATACATACCGGCTGAAGTAATCTTTGCATGACGCTTCCCAAGGACGGATCGGACCGGGGAATCCCTGTGAAAAAAAAAGTAAAAATACAAGCGTTAGATAAGGGACAGACAAGATGCTTTACTACAGAGCCGGCAAACGCATTATACATACCCATGGAAAGCAGTGCAAGCACGTTGGTTCCCGGGAACGGGCCAGAGAGGGGCATACCTGCAAAATAAACCGAAAGTAATTTATTCCAATAACAACATGAGGTAATGCCTACAATAGGTGAACAAACTTCAAGTGACCTGTTTATAACTGCGTAGCACCTACCATGCGATCTGCAAAAGACTGTCACTCTCCCCCAATAGCAGATTCTGTTAAAAAATGTGCCCTTACGATAACTCCCAAGCATTACAATCAGAGGAAACGCAATTTTACATTGCACATATTACGTTTCAAATAATTCAACTTAGCTGTCTGTAGCTGCGTCCGCCTACCGTGAGATCTAGAAAAGGGTGCCACTCCCACCACAGCAGATTCAACCCAAAAACGTGCCCCACCCTCACGTACGCAAAAATTGAATTGCACACAATACACGTGACTGTACTTCTGTTACAAATTCTGTATTCCAAAGAAATAAACCGTCTAACATACCACCATAAAAAAGTGAAAACATCTCCAAAAATTACAGCATCGATAACTCTCCAACATTCTAATTACCGTCAAAGTAATTTTAGAATGAACCAAAAAAGGGATAAAAGATTCGCACTTACCTGTCTGTAGCTGCGTCACTCCTACCGTTCGATCTGGAAAAGGATGACACAATCCCAATACAGCAGATTCATCAAAAAAACGTGCCCCACCCTGACGTAATCACATATTGAATAACACACAATACACGTGACAGTACTTTCGTCACAAAACCTGTATCACAATCAAATAAACGTTCTAACATCCAGCAATAAATAAGAATAAACTTAGAATAAAAATACATCAGCACTAACTCACAAACATTCTAATCACAGTAAAATTAATTCCCAAGAGAACATAACAGGTATAAAAGATTCGCACTTACCTGTCTGTAGCTGCGTCACTCCTACCGTCCGATCGGGAAAAGGATGACACACTCCCAATACAGCAGATTCATCACAAAAACGTGCCCCACCCTGACGTAATCACATATTGAATAACACACAATACACGTGACAGTACTTTCGTTACAAAACCTGTATCACAAGCAACTAAACAGTCTAACACCGAGCAATAAATAAGATAACCTTGTATTACAAATACATCATCAATAACTCAAACATTATAATCACATTAAAAATACTTTCAAATAAAACATAACAGATATAAAAGATTCGCACTTACCTGTCTGTAGCTGCGTCACGCCTACCGTCCGATCTAGAAAAGGATGACACACTCCCAATACAGCAGATTCATCAAAAAAACGTGCCCCACCCTGACGTACTCACATATTGAATCAAACACAATACACGTGACAGTACTTTCGTCACTAAACCTGTATGACAATTAAATAAACAGTGTAACATCCAGCAATAAATACGAAAAACCTTTGAACCAAAATACATAATCAATCACACAAACACTATAATCACATTATAAATAATTCAAAATAGAACATAACAGGTATAAAAGATTCGCACTTACCTGTCTGTAGCTGCGTCACGCCTACCGTCCGATTGGGAAAAGGATGACACACTCCCAAAACAGCAGATTCATCACAAAAACGTGCCCCACCCTGACGTAATCACATATTGAATCAAACACAATACACGTGACAGTACTTTCGTCACAAAACCTGTCTCACAATCAACTTTGCAGTCTAACACCCAGCAATAAATAAGATAACCTTGTATTACAAATACATCACCAATAACGCAAACATTATAATCACATTAAAAATACTTTCAAATCAAACATAAGAGGTATAAAAGTTTCGCACTTACCTGTCTGTAGCTGCGTCACGCCTACCGTCCGATCTAGAAAAGGATGACACACTCCCAAAACAGCAGATTCATCACAAAAAAGTGCCCCACCCTGACGTAATCACATATTGAATAACACACAATACACGTGACAGTACTTTCGTCACAAAACCTGTATCACAATCAAATAAACGTTCTAACATTCAGCAATAAATAAGAATAAACTTAGAATAAAAATACATCAGCAATAACTCACAAACATTCTAATTACAGTAAAAGTAATTTCCAAGAGAACATAACAGGCATAAAAGGTTCGCACTTACCTGTCTGTAGCTGCGTCACGCCTACCGTCCGATCTGGAAAAGGATGACACACTCCCAATACAGCAGATTCATCACAAAAACGTGCCCCACCCTGACGTAATCACATATTGCATCAAACACAATACACGTGACAGTACTTTCGTCACTAAACCTGTATGACAATTAAAGAAACAGTGTAACATCCAGCAATAAATACGAAAAACCTTGGAACCAAAATACATAATCAATCACACAAACACTATAAGCACATTAAAAATAATTCAAAATAGAACATAACAGGTATAAAAGATTCGCACTTACCTGTCTGTAGCTGCGTCACGCCTACCGTCCGATCTGGAAAAGGATGACACACTCCCAAAACAGCAGATTCATCACAAAAACGTGCCCCACCCTGACGTACTCACATATTGAAGAACACACAATACATGTGACAGTACTTTCATCACAAAACCTGTCTCACAATCAACTAAACAATCTAACACCCAGCAATAAATAAGATGACCTTGTATTACAAATACATCATCAATAGCTCAAACATTATAATCACATTAAAAATACTTTGAAATAAAACATAAGAGGTATCAAAGATTCGCACTTACCTGTCTATAGCTGCGTCACGCCTACCGTCCGATCGGCAAAAGGATGAGACACTCCCAAACAGCAGATTCATCACAAAAACGTGCCCCACCCTGACGTAATCACATATTGAATAACACACAATACACGTGACAGTACTGTCGTCACAAAACACCAGTATTACTATAAAATAAACAAACTAAAAATTAATCCTTGCTAATAAGACCTGTAACTTACCTTGATACGAGACTAAAAAACAGTCAACGTATACAAACCATTCACTTACCTGTTTGTAGCTCTCTTCCGCCCAATGTAGCATCTAAAACTCAAATTACAGTCAACAATCGCAGATTCACAAGAAACCGTGTGACGAAAAGAGACATAACAGCCAAGTAGAAAACAATCATCAGCATATTATTTTTACCTCCTAATTACTCGCCAAGTTCTACTTTAAATGTTTAAAATATATACACTTACCTGTTTGTCGCTTTCTTCCACCTGCCGAAGCGCCGTGAAAACAATGAACAGTCAACATCTGCAGATTCGCAACAAACCCGGGCCCAACGCCCCTAAAAATACACAACCCTTTCGACACCCAAAAACCCTATTGCTATACTACAACAATCCATAACAAACAAAACTACTTAAAAACAAATCGTCTAACACTACACCCAAAAGCAATTAAATGAAAAGATGTAAATTTGCGTACTCTTACCTAATAGCCGAAGTGACGCCGCTGCACCGGACCGACCGTACAAAAATGGACACATAACAAAGAATTAGATATTACGCATAGACATATTATATTTACCTACAAACAACTCTGAAAGTCCAACTTTAAACGTAGATGAAAAATGCACTTACCTGTTTCTAGCTGTCTTCCGCCTACCGTAGCATCGGGAAAACAATGAACAGTCAACATCCGCAGATTCACAACAAACTGCGGTCCAACCCCACCAAAAAGTTCCCCACACTTCCGACGCCAAAAACCCCTATTGCTATCCTACTAAATCCATAACAAAGAAAACAACATAAAGATAAAACGTCTTAACACTACAACAATAACTTAATGAAATGATGTAAAATGGCATACTTTTACCTATTCGCTGAAGTTACGCCGCTGCACCGGAACGACCCTACAAAAACAGACACATAACAAAGAACGAGATATAAATCATAACATATTCTATTTACCTCCCACTAACTCTCAAAGTCTATCTCTAAACGTATATAAAAAATTCACTTACCTGTTTGTAGCTCTCTTGCGCCTACCGTTGCATCGTGAAAACAATGAACATTCAACATCCGCAGATTCACAACAAACCCTGGTCCAACCCCAGTAAAAATACACAACACTTCCTACGCCCAAAAACCCTATTGCTATACAACAAATCCTTAACAAACAAAACTACCTAAAGTTAAAACGTCTAACAGTACCCCCAAAAAATCTAGAAATGCAATGATAAAAAATGGCGTACTCTTACCTAATCGCCGAAGATACACCGCTGCAACGCCACGACCCAGACCGCTGAAGCCCTGTAAATAAACAGAAATCAAAACCTAATTACTTCAAAAACATACAATATGCCTTACCTAACTCCCGCAACCCCCACCATACTTACCGACTAAAGCGCTCCCTGCAGCCGCTGCACCGGTACGAACCTCCTAAAACAGAGACATAACAAACACTTAAAAAACAATCACAAACATATTTTATTTCACTCCTAATTACTCTCCAACTGCAACTTTAAACGTATAAAATATATACACTTACCTGTTTGTTGCTTTCTTCCACCGGCCGTCGCGCTGTGAAAACAATGAACAGTCAACATCTGCCGATTCGCAACAAAGCCTGTCCCAACCCCACTAAAAACACACACTTTCGAGCACCCAAAAGCCTTTTGTTATACTACAAACCCCATAACAAACAAAGCAACCTAAAAATAAAACGTCTAACAGTACATCAAAAAATAATTGAATAAATGGATGTAAAATGGGGTACTCTTACCTAATAGCCGAAGTTACGCCGCTGCACCGGACCGACCTTTCAAAACTGGACACATAACAAAGAATGAGATATTACGCATAGACATATTATATTTACCTACCAACAACTCGCCAAGTCTACCTTTAAACGTAGTTTAAAAATGCACTTACCTGTTTCTAGCTGTCTTCCGCCTACCGTAGCATCGGGAAAACAATGAACAGTCAACACCCGCAGATTCACACCAAACCCTGGCCCAACCCCACCAAAAAGTTCCCCACACTTCGGACGCCAAAAACCCCTATTGCTATCCTACTAAATCCATAACAAAGAAAACGACATAAAGATTAAACGTCTAACATTACACCAATAACTTAATGAAATAATGTAAAATGGCATACTTTTACCTATTCGCTGAAGTTACAACGCTGCACCGGAACGACCCTACAAAAACAGACACATAACAAAGAATGAGATATAAATCATAACATATTCTATTTACCTCCCACTAACTCTTAAAGTCTATCTCTAAACGTATATAAAAAATTCACTTACCTGTTTGTAGCTCTCTTGCGCCTACCGTTGCATCGTGAAAACAATAAACATTCAACATCCGCCGATTCACAACAAACCCTGGTCCAACCCCAGTAAAAATACACAACACTCCCTACGCCAAAAAACCCTATTGCTATACAACAAATCCTTAACAAACAAAACTACCTAAAGTTAAAACGTCGAACAGTACCCCCAAAAAATCTAGAAATGCAATGCTAAAAAATGGCGTACTCTTACCTAATCGCCGAAGATACACCGCTGCAACGCCACGACCCAGACCGCTGAAGCCCTGTAAATAAACAGAAATCAAAACCTAATTACTTCAAAAACATACAATATGCCTTACCTAACTCCCGTTGTCTTCCGCCTACCGTAGCATCGGGAAAACAATGAACAGTCAACATCCGCAGATTCACAACAAACTGCGGTCCAACCCCACCAAAAAGTTCCCCACACTTCCGACGCCAAAAACCCCTATTGCTATCCTACTAAATCCATAACAAAGAAAACGACATAAAGATAAAACGTCTAACACTACACCAATAACTTAATGAAATGATGTAAAATGGCATACTTTTACCTATTCGCTGAAGTTACGCCGCTGCACCGGAACGACCCTACAAAAACAGACACATAACAAAGAATGAGATCTAAATCATAACATATTCTATTTACCTCCCACTAACTCTCAAAGTCTATCTCTAAACGTATATTAAAAATTCACTTACCTGTTTGTAGCTCTCTTGCGCCTACCGTTGCATCGTGAAAACAATGAACATTCAACATCCGCAGATTCACAACAAACCCTGGCCCAATCCCACGAAAACGACCCCACACTTGCGACGCCAAAAACCCCTATTGCTATACTACTAAATCCATAACAAAGAAAACGACATAAAGACAAATCATCTAACAGTACCCCAAAAACTAATTTAATAAAACGATGTAAAATTGCGTACTCTTACCTAATAGCCGAAGTTACGCCGCTGCACCGGAAAGACCCTACCAAAACAGACACATAACCAAGAATTAGATATCAAACATAACATATTCTATGTACCTCCCACTAACTCTCAAAGTCTAACTTTCAACGTAAAATACAAATGCACTTACCTGTTTCTAGCTCTCTTCCGCCGACCGTTGCATCGTGAAAACAATGAACATTCAACATCCGCAGATTCACAACAAACCCTGGCCCAACCCCAGTCAAAATACACAACACTTCCGACGCCAAAAAACCCTATTGCTATACAACAAATCCATAACAAACAAAACTACCTCAAGTTAAAACGTCTAACAGTACCACCAAAAAATCGAGAAATGCAATGATAAAAAATGGCGTACTCTTACCTAATCGCCGAATATACACCGCTGCAACGCCACGACCCAGACCGCTGAAGCAAGCCCTGTAAATAAACAGAAAACAAAACCTAATTACTTCAAAAACATACAATATGCCTTACCTAACTCCCGCAACCTCCACCATACTTAGCGACTAAAGCGCTCCCTGCAGCCGCTGCACCGGTACGAACCTCCTAAAACAGAGACATAACAAACACTTTAAAAAAATCACAAACATATTTTATTTCCCTCCTAATTACTCTCCAACTGCAACTTTAAACGTATAAAATATATACACTTACCTGTTTGTCGCTTTCTTCCATCGGCTGTCGCGCTGTGAAAACAATGAACAGTCAACATCTGCAGATTCGCAACAAAGCCTGCCCCAACCCCACTAAAAACACACACTTTCGAGCACCCAAAAGCCTTTTGTTATACTACAAACCCCATAACAAACAAAGCAACCTAAAAATAAAACGTCTAACAGTACATCAAAAAATAATTGAATAAAATGATGTAAAATGGTGTACTCTTACCTAATAGCCGAAGTTACGCCGCTGCACCGGACCGACCTTTCAAAACTGGACACATAACAAAGAATGAGATATTACGCATAGACATATTATATTTACCTACCAACAACTCGCCAAGTCTAACTTTAAACGTATAAGAAAAATGCACTTACCTGTTTCTAGCTGTCTTCCGCCTACCGTAGCATCGTTAAAACAATGAACAGTCAACACCCGCAGATTCACACCAAACCCTGGCCCAACCCCACGAAAACTACCCCACACTTGCGACGCCCAAAACCCCTATTGCTATACTACTAAATCCATAACAAAGAAAACGACATAAAGATAAAACATCTAACAGTGCCCCAAAAACTAATTTAATAAAACGATGTAAAATTGCGTACTCTTACCTAATAGCCAAAGTTACGCCGCTGCACCGGAAAGAACCTACCAAAACAGACACATAGCCAAGAATTAGATATCAGACATAACATATTCTATGTACCTCCCACTAACTCTCAAAGTCTAACTTTAAACGTGTACGAAAAATCCACTTACCTGTTTCTAGCTCTCTTCCGCCGACCGTTGCATTGTGAAAACAATGAACATTCAACATCCGCAGATTCACAACAAACCCTGGCCCAACCCCAGTCAAAATACACAACACTTCCTACGCCCAAAAACCCTCTTGCTATACAACAAATCCATAACAAACAAAACTACCTAAAGTTAAAACGTCTAACAGTACCCCCAAAAAATCGAGAAATGCAATGATAAAAAATGGCGTACTCTTACCTAATCGCCGAATATACACCGCTGCAACGCCACGACCCAGACCGCTGAAGCCCTGTAAATAAACAGAAAACAAAACCTAATTACTTCAAAAACTATAATATGCCTTACCTAAGTCCCGCAACCCCCACCATACTTACCGACTAAAGCGCTCCCTGCAGCCGCTGCACCGGTACAACACACACTGCTGAAGACCTGTAAGGAAACAGAAAAATAAAACAGTTACTTACCACACATAAAATATACATCACCTAAGTCCCGCAAACACCACCATACTTACCGAGGAAAGCGCTCCCTGCAGCCGCTGCACCGGAACGACCCACACTGCTGAAGACCTGTAAGGAAACATAAAAAACACAGTTACTTACAAAAGCTACAATATACATTACCTAAGTCCCGCAAACACCACCATACTTACCGAGGAAAGCGCTCCCTGCAGCCGCTGCACCGGAACGACCCACACATTTACCTCCCGCTAACTCTCAAAGTACAACTTTAAACGTAAAATACAAATTCACTTACCTGTTTCTAGCTCTCTTCCGCCGACCGTTGCATCGTGAAAACAATGAAGAGCCAACATACGCAGATTCACAACAAACCCTGGCCCAACCCCAGTAAAAATACACAACACTTCCGACGACAAAAAACCCTATTGCTATACAACCAAATCCAAATTCTTCCCGCCAAAAATATGGCTAACACCGGGATACCAAAGCACAGAAATTATAATCTGAAAGTCGGTCTAATCAATACAAGGTCACTGGTTAAGCACAATATACAAACGCCGAATTAATAAACGGACAGAAAATAGATATATTATTCGTAACTGAAACATGGGCAGACGAGGCATCAGATGCTGACCTAGCCTTAGCCATTCCAGACAGATACTCCCTCTCCAGAGTTGACAGAAAAATTAAACGAGGAGGAGGGATAGCGATTATAGCTAAGGATTCATTGAAGGTAAAAACCTCAGACAAAGGTAATACCGCAGACTGTGAAACATTGTCATTCCAAATAAAGATCATAGAGAATTACACTTTTAATGGAATACTAATATATAGACCACCCAATGCGAAAACCCCCTTAATCGACTTACTAAGCCCCTTTCTGGAATCAAGTGTGACATGTCCCGACTATACCATCCTAGGTGACTTTAATCTACACTTAGAGAAAAAATCAGACCCTAAGATAGCAGCATTTATTGATGCTATGGCTAACTTTGACCTGGAAAACAAAGTCAACGTCGAAACTCATAATGCTGGACATACACTAGACAGAATTTTCTCGTCGTGTCAGAACCTACACAGTGTAGAGACTCTCCCCATCCCATGGACTGATCATAAACTAGTAACCTTTACGCTAGAAATTAAAAAGGAGACGGGAAGACCAGTGGACATTATTAGGCAGATAACATACCAGGACTGGTCTAAAATTGACAACCAGGCGTTCAAGGAGAAACTCCAAATATCCTACCCCACATTGGATGATAACTGTAATACAGCCTGTAAACAATTTAATGAGTGGATAGATGAGGCAGTCAATTCGGCTGTCCCTCAAAAAAAGGTAACTGTGAAAAGAAAAACCCCATCACAACCCTGGTTCTCAGATGCGCTAAGAACACAAAAACAAATTTGCAGAAAAGCAGAGAAAAAATGGAGAACCAAATACGACGCCCACCTCAGACAAGAATATAATGTCACATTAAATAATTATAAAAAATTGATAATTGAAGAAAAAGGTAGATACTTCACTAATAAAATTAATGAGTCAAAAAACTGCAGTAAAACTCTTTTTAACACTGTCAAAAAACTTTCAAAGTTTGAAAACAATAATCAGGAAGCACTGTCATTGGAATTCTGCAATACACTTGGTGACTTTTTTGTTAACAAAGTCTCATCAGTATACAACTCCTTTAAAAATCAGAACAGTGAAACTCTGGAAAAAGATTCATCCCACTCAATTAAATCAGAAACTCAACAAGACCTAATACCAGCCTTTAGTTTCACACCACCTACAGTTGAGCAGATACAGAAAGAAATCCTTACCTGCAACTCAGGTAGCCCAACAGACCCCTGCCCACCCCGAATAATGCAGGCTTGCTTCATTGAACTAAGCCTGGTGTTGGAAAAACTATTCTCCAAAATTATCATTACCAACACCTTCCCTGACGAATGGAAAATGATATCCATTAGGCCACTGCTAAAAAAAACCAATCTGGACGGCGAAAATCCTAACAACTACAGACCAATAGCCAGGATCCCTTTTGCCGCTAAAATTCTGGAGAAACTGCTAAATAAACAATTATCCCAACATCTGATGGACGGAGAATGGCTAGACCATTCACAATTTGGTTTTAGGGCGGAGCATGGAACAGAGACAGCCTTGATTACAGCAGTGGAAGAACTCAGGACAATAATGGATAACGGATCGAAGGCCGCATTGATATTACTTGACCTATCGGCAGCCTTCGATACGGTTAGCCACGAAATCCTCATAACACGGCTAAAAACAGCAAATATTCATGAGCCAACCTGTGCTCTTATAGCCTCATATCTGGAAAATAGAACATTCTCAGTTGAATCAGGAGAAGTAAAGTCTAATCTGTTCAGCTTGCCATGCGGAGTTCCGCAGGGATCATCGATGAGCCCCGCGCTTTTTAATTTATATGTAGCCCCACTCGCGCAAATAATAAGAGGTGAGGGATTCACCCCTATATCCTACGCCGACGACACCCAAATTGTGGTGTCAATAAACAAAGAGTCAATAAACAAAGAGGTACAAGACACAGCAGCAAAATTCCAATGCTGCATGACAAAAATCAGCCAATGGATGCAAATGAATTGCTTGAAATTAAACGGCGATAAGAGTGAAGTATTGATACTAGGTGGTGACACAAACATATGGTCACCTTTATGGTGGCCCACAGATATGGGAAGATGCCCAGATTCGTCGGAAAAGGTAAAAAACCTAGGAATAATGCTAGATACTAACCTCTCATTTGACGCTCAAGCAAGCAAACTAGCATCATCACTCTGGTACATCCTGAAAATGATAAGAAAAATACTACCTTATATACCGCATGACTCTCGGAAAACAGTGGTGACGGCATTGGCCTTGTCCAGATTGGATTATGGAAATGGTCTATATGTCGGAGCAAGGAGGAAAATTCTTCTTAAATTACAACGCCTGCAGAATGCAGCAGCGAGGCTGATATTGGAAATTCCAAAGTTCGAAAGAGTAAGCCACAAACTTAAGAGCTTGCATTGGCTCCCAATTGCAAGTAGGATAGAATTTAAGTCATTATGCTTGGCATACAAAGCAATAAATGGAACGGGATCAAAATTTCTAAAAACACACCTACAACTGTATGAGCCAAATAGACTTCTGAGATCCGGACAAAGGAAACTCATAAAAGTACCCAGATACAGAAGAACAAACTGGGGAGGCAGAAGCTTCCTAGTGCATACGGCAAAAATGTGGAACCAACTACCGCTGGAATTGAAAAACAGTCCATCTCTGAAAACCTTCAGAAAGGGAGTCAAAACATGGCTTTTTGCTAAACAGCCCTAACTACATACTTAGGAGTCAGTGGGAATCTCAGCGCCAAGACGCCTTTTGGCATTCGCGCGCTTTACAAATTTAAAATCAAATCAAAATCAAATCATAACAAACAAAACTAACTAAAGTTAAAACGTCTAACAGTACCCCCAAAAAATCTAGAAATGAAATAAAAAATGGCGTACTCTTACCTAATCGCCCAAGATACACCGCTGCAACGCCACGACCCAGACCGCTGAAGCCCTGTAAATAAACAGAAAACAAAACCTAATTACTTAAAAAACATACAATATGCCTTACCTAACTCCCGCAACCCCCACCATACTTACCGACTCAAGCGCTCCCTGCAGCCGCTGCACCGGACCCACACTGCTGAAGACCTGTAAGGAAACATGAAAAAAACACAGTTACTTACAACACATAAAATATACATTACCGAAGCCCCGCAAACACCACCATACTTACCGAGGAAAGCGCTCCCTGCAGCCGCTGCACCGGAACGACCCACACTGCTGAAGACCTGTAAGGAAACATGAAAAAACACAGTTAATTACAACACACACAATATACATTACCGAAGCCCCGCAAACACCACCATACTTACCGAGGAAAGCGCTCCCTGCAGCCGCTGCACCGGAATGACCCACACTGCTGAAGACCTGTAAGGAAACATGAAAAAAACACCGTTAATTACAACACATACAATAGACATTACCGAAGCCCCGCAAACACCTCCATACTTACCGAGGAAAGCGCTCCCTGCAGCCGCTGCACCGGAACGACCCACACTGCTGGAGACCTGTAAGAAAACATGAAAAAAACACCGTTAATTACAACACATACAATAGACATTACCGAAGCCCCGCAAACACCTCCATACTTACCGAGGAAAGCGCTCCCTGCAGCCGCTGCACCGGAACGACCCACACTGCTGGAGACCTGTAAGGAAACATGAAAAAAACACAGTTAATTACAACACATACAATATACATTACCGAAGCCCCGCAAACACCACCATACTTACCGAGGAAAGCGCTCCCTGCAGCCGCTGCACCGGAACGACCCACACTGCTGAAGACCTGTAAGGAAACATGAAAAAAACACAGTTAATTACAACACATACAATATACATTGCCGAAGCCCCGCAAACACCACCATACTTACAGAGGAAAGCGCTCCCTGCAGCCGCTGCACCGGAACGACCCACACTGCTGAAGACCTGTAAGGAAACATGAAAAAAACACCGTTAATTACAACACATACAATATACATTACCGAAGCCCCGCAAACACCACCATACTTACCGAGGAAAGCGCTCCCTGCAGCCGCTGCACCGGAACGACCCACACTGCTGAAGACCTGTAAGGAAACATGAAAAAAACACCGTTAATTACAACACATACAATATACATTACCGAAGCCCCGCAAACAACACCATACTTACCGAGGAAAGCGCTCCCTGCAGCCGCTGCACCGGAACGACCCACACTGCTGAAGACCTGTAAGGAAACATAAAAAAAACACAGTTACTTACAACACATACAATAGACATTACCGAAGCCCTGCAAACACCACCATACTTACCGAGGAAAGCGCTCCCTGCAGCCGCTGCACCGGAACGACCCACACTGCTGGAGACCTGTAAGGAAACATGAAAAAAACACAGTTAATTACAACACACACAATATACATTACTGAAGCCCCGCAAACACCACCATACTTACCGAGGAAAGCGCTCCCTGCAGCCGCTGCACCGGAACGACCCACACTGCTGAAGACCTGTAAGGAAACATGAAAAAAACACCGTTAATTACAACACATACAATAGACATTACCGAAGCCCCGCAAACACCTCCATACTTACCGAGGAAAGCGCTCCCTGCAGCCGCTGCACCGGAACGACCCACACTGCTGGAGACCTGTAAGGAAACATGAAAAAAACACAGTTAATTACAACACATACAATATACATTACCGAAGCCCCGCAAACACCACCATACTTACCGAGGAAAGCGCTCCCTGCAGCCGCTGCACCGGAACGACCCACACTGCTGAAGACCTGTAAGGAAACATGAAAAAAACACAGTTAATTACAACACATACAATATACATTGCCGAAGCCCCGCAAACACCACCATACTTACAGAGGAAAGCGCTCCCTGCAGCCGCTGCACCGGAACGACCCACACTGCTGAAGACCTGTAAGGAAACATGAAAAAAACACCGTTAATTACAACACATACAATATACATTACCGAAGCCCCGCAAACACCACCATACTTACCGAGGAAAGCGCTCCCTGCAGCCGCTGCACCGGAACGACCCACACTGCTGAAGACCTGTAAGGAAACATGAAAAAAACACCGTTAATTACAACACATACAATATACATTACCGAAGCCCCGCAAACACCACCATACTTACCGAGGAAAGCGCTCCCTGCAGCCGCTGCACCGGAACGACCCACACTGCTGAAGACCTGTAAGGAAACATAAAAAAAACACAGTTACTTACAACACATACAATAGACATTACCGAAGCCCTGCAAACACCACCATACTTACCGAGGAAAGCGCTCCCTGCAGCCGCTGCACCGGAACGACCCACACTGCTGGAGACCTGTAAGGAAACATGAAAAAAACACAGATAATTACAACACATACAATATACATTACCGAAGCCCCGCAAACACCACCATACTTACCGAGGAAAGCGCTCCCTGCAGCCGCTGCACCGGAACGACCCACACTGCTGAAGACCTGTAAGGAAACATGAAAAAAACACAGTTAATTACAACACATACAATATACATTACCGAAGCCACGCAAACACCACCATACTTACCGAGGAAAGCGCTCCCTGCAGCCGCTGCACCGGAACGACCCACACTGCTGAAGACCTGTAAGGAAACAAAGGTCAAACAGTTACTTCCCAAACATAAAGGATGCCTTTACCAACCCACCCCCCCAAAAAAAGATCACTTACCACACAGCTCCAGGAATCCTTCGCCTCACAGCAACCAACACAAAATGACCTTCCAAACAGGGAAAACAAAAAAAAAAAAAACACGCCCAGCATCAGAAAAAGGGGACGGCCGGTACGATTGAGACTTCTTGGTAAAACCACGCCCCCCGATCCGAAAAGGACGGGGCATAATCGGAGTGACTGACCTCTTCTCCAGTGGCTGGCCAGCATTTAAGAGGCCAGCCAATGGAGAACAGGAGAGAAGAGGGGCGGGTGCAAGCCCCTCTTCTCAAAGTCATTAAATCTCGCGAGCGAGACTGCGCAAGCGCAGCCATCGCTAGCCAAGACCTAAAAAGGATCTCGATAGGGAGATCTTTTTTTTGTGCTAAGGATGAGGTTTTTTGTTTCTAAGATGTCCAAAGATCAAAACCTGTGCTAACTAGTATCATTTTGGGCTACGTTGTGGTTCTTACACCGGGAAACCCAGTTTATGTACTTCAAAGTGGGAAAATTTGTCCGATTTCTTCTACCCTATCAACTTAGGTTGATTCTTTAAAAAAAATCGTCATCTAGGTGGGCAAACCTGCCAGGCAGCCTGTGCTCTCACAGCCTCAATGGAGAGTGTTGTGGGCGCTGCAAAATGTGGCTGTGGAATTGACGCAGATGTGTGCATGTGAGGCAGAGCCATTGCTCAGTATGTAACTGTGTGCACAGTCTATAAGCAGATGCTTAGGGTGCACAATGCTATTTATTACCAGCGTTGGGTAACTCATACCATATGCAGCCTTGAGGGGGGCTGCCTCTTCATTCCCCCAACAATGACAACAGACGGCATGTTACAGGCTCTGCGCATAAATGCTGCTCTGCCCAGTACACCACCAGTACTAGAGCATAATCTTCTTGCATCGGCCCAGAGCATAAGCAGCTGAGACTAAGAGCATGTAGGCCCAGAAGACCCACACCCATCTCCCACTCCTACGGTAATAATGTAGAATATCCCCTAACAATGTAGTTACAAATGACCATCTACTGGGTCTGCATGCATCACTACACTTACTCCAAAAATCATCTTTTATTGGTGTGCCTTCATATTCACTGGAACAGCATCTCTCACTCTGCCTACCTACTATACATTTGGGGGCATATCAACAACAACCGGCGATAATTATCGCTAAGCGCACTTAGCGCTAGGGTAATTATCGCCGGCTAGCGTTGATTTTTATCGCTGAGATAGCGTGCTATTAGCAACGCTTATCTCAATAGCGATAAAAATCCTCACGCTAACTGCCTAACGTGAGATTATCGGTGGAAACCCAGCGATAATCTCACGTTAGCTTGTTGATAGGGACAGACAAACTTAGCCTCCTTCCATAGGATATCATGGCTAAGTCAGAAAAATACCAGACGTAAAAAAGCAGCGTTAACCGGTTTTTTGTCTCTAACAGGGTTAGCGATATTCTTGATAATAGGAGAAATGTCGCTTAGCGACATTTCTCCTATTATTTTACTCTGGAACGCCCCCTTTGCATCTCATTAGAGATGCAAGGGGAAGTATAGAGTAAAAGGGTGCTAACATGCAAATTTGCATGTTAGCACCCTGTTGTTGATAGGGTGCTAGTTTTATCTCTGCTTTTTTGGCTTTTAAAGCCAAAAAAGCAGAGATAAAGCCCTTGTTGATATGCCCCATAGAGAGGTATGATAGGCATTAGTTGGTGCTAAATATTTCCTCTTGCACACACAACCTGTTGTGGTGGGGGTTAAATCATTTATGGAATCTTCTTGTGTTTTCTTTAGGTGGGTGCTCGGCCGCTCTGGTATAAATGCGGGCTTGAGTCTGATTGAAGGGGGGAATGTAAAGGTCTGAAGGTGGTTATGGGGTAGGTATGCTGAGCCCATGAGCGCATCTGAACACTAGAATAACTAACTTGTCATAACTTGTTGCATAAAGATCCGGTCTGCCTGTCTGTACGCCACGCAGTGGCCAGAACATTTAAATAACTCCCACCTTGAACCATGACCCTAAAAGCAATAAGCAGATGAAGCAAGCGGGCTAGACTGTCCTTATATGGGGCTGCTTCAACGTTCTATATTGCTTTCCATCCATCCACCTTACCATTCATTCATCCATTCATCCTTTCACTTTTCCATCCATCCGTTCACTTTTCCATCCTTTCACCCATAAATATCACATCTCATCACCTGTCTAGCCATACATCTCATCACCCACCTTTTTACTCTTCCATACATCTCCTTTCACTCTTCCGCCTTTTTTTCAGATTCTTTCACTGTACCTTCCTCCCTTTACCTTTACTTCCTGTCGTTACTGTTGCCGTCCTTGATTTCAGCCTTCCTTCCACACCTTTCCTTCCCCCTTCTCTATGTACATAATTTCTCTCTCATCATTGTCTATCTTACTCACTTTTGTTTTTGCCCCTCTTGTTTTGTTTTTGACATTTTGACATCTGTTTCTAAGCCTCCATCACACCTTACTCTGTCACAGTGTTGTTTGTGCGCTGTCGGCTGCAGGCCGAGGATGACAGTAAAGAACCACTGATGTTTCAGTGACTCAGTCGCAGCCTTGGCTGTACTGCTGGGGTGAGGTGGGGAGGCGGTGGGGTTCTTGACACCCCTGCTCTACAGGGAGACGAGGATGCGCTTTGACCGGTGAAAACTGAGGGTGCAGGCAAAATTTAGATTTTTTTAAAGAATGTATGTTATGCAGCCTATTCTTAAGTGGGTGTGGCCCTCGTGCATATAAACTATAAAGCCTCGCTCCCACAATGGTGGCCACACCCAACAGAGAGAAGTGATACATTGTCAACAGGGAGGGGCTGGTCCCCCGTCTACACCCCCCCCCCCTCGCCTCTTGATCTATCATAAATAAGTATAGATCTGTTTCTAAATTAGCTTTCAAGGTGGTTCGGTGAATTAAGGCATGTAAAGCATGGCCTTTTTTCGTCTTTCATCTTTCAGAGGCCGATAAGATGAGCACCAACGAGTTGTGTAATAGTTACTGGTCTCCGCCCATGGTGATACCTATCTGGTTGACACGTAGCCCTGCCGGTGTAAACTGCTGAATAGTGTGCGCAGCCAAATACTAACGACCTCCACTTGTGCAGAGACCACCATTACAAGTATAAACAGACTCTCTATACAAGTATGCAATACCATCACAATAGTGCACACGTATCACTTGTGTGCACAGAACATCAAGTGTGTGTGTGTGTGTGTGCATACTGTCGCCACAACTGTGCCAATACCAGCACTGCAAGAAATGTGCAGACAGTTGCAGCTGGTGTTCGCAGACCATAGTCGCAAGAGCACACGGGTAATCATCACACTTATGGTGACCGCCCTTAAACACTGATCACAGGCAAAGTCTTCTGGTGCAAAGGCGAACCGCGCTGCAAATAAAACAAAATAGTGCTTACCAACTTATGAAGGAGACCGTGTAACGCCACAAGTAAAAGATCCAGTCCTCATGGGAGTTAACAAATGGCAACAGGGCGGTAACAAGGAGGGACTAACAAGCCTCATTATCAATCGGAAGCCAGAATTTATCAAGGACAAGGACACCAGCCAATCAAAAATATGGGCGGAGAGAAGGCGAGGCTTCCACAGCATACTCGACTACTGCATGCCTCGCAGAGCAAGCAGCGCATGGGTGCTGCCGCCAGGCTCGACCTACAAAGGACGCACCGGCGGCGCAAGGGGCTTGGAAACAAACCCCTGGCTGTGGTCTGGTAACTGTATGCACATGGCACAGTTGCTCCTTGGGGGCTGTAGTCCACAGGCTTAATTTTGCTGCGAGGTGCCTTTTTAGGACCCCCATAGGGTTTTTCCAGGGCTGTTTTTCCAAAGCAGGTGACCGAGTGACATATTGCAGATTCCTATCGCCTGCAACCTGAGAGAGCTGTTAAAGCTTCAGTGTAAGCAGCTGTCTGACACTTGGAAGAAAACCAGGCCAGTATCTGACTGTTGTTCGTGCTTGGTCACTAGGAGAAAGGTCACTCAATATTTGTTGTCTGGCCTCTGGAGCGGCAGTTCTTAGCTGTACACATTATCTCTACTGTTAAAGCGGCCCGCTGGATTCTTGGTACGTTTTTGTATAACACCTAATCTATAACACCACAGTAAATCTGGTCGAGCGAACTAAATAGGAATGGCCCTGTAGTATTTAAGTAAGGCTGTGCAAGCAACATTTAACCTACTGTAAAAAGAAAAATACCATACAACACCACTAACAATGTAACTCATGCTAGTGCACACAAAAGGGCAGGTGATTGCTTCCTTTAATATCCCCACGTATGTTTTTCACTACATATATCTTTCGCATTATCTCACTTTCATAACCATTTCTCCATCTGCCCCATGTCACGGTATCAAGGTTTCACCTCATGGGATGCATGATAACAGCTCTGCTTTGGTGCCAGGGTGAAGAAAGTCTCACTTCAAACCATTCTTGGTGCTTGCCTCACTGTGAATAGACCAGACAGTTTTGCGTCAGTCCCTATTACAAAGGTGTTTTGCACCAAATGAAAATGTGAGGAAAGCAGACTGAAAACATTTCTATTTGTTCTACTTTTGCCACAGGTTTGCAAGTATGTGTAGGTAATTTGGACTGGAAGAAATGCTGGGGCATATTTACAAGCCCCTGTCGCCACCACAGCGTCACCTTCAGTGCCGTTGTGATGGCAATAGGGGGTTCGCCTTATTTACAAGTCACCGTTATGCCACTTAACGTGGCTTAACGCTGCCTTGTAAATCAGGCCCCCTTTCAACTTGTACTCCAAGTGAAAGGGGAGGGCAACGGGTGTTGTAGTGGGCGTTCCACCGCAACACCCATTGATTTTGATGCTGCCCCCTATTTACAAGGGCAGCGTAAATAGGAGGCAGTGCCAAAATCAAGACCAGGGAAAACCTGGTCTTACCTTGGTGCAACAAGGAGAAATTAATAATTTCTCCTAATTTTTATTGTCCTGGGCTACGTAAAATCTGTCAGCCATGTTGGAATGATAATGAAGGGGCTCAATAGTGTGGTTGTAAAAGCTGGGCAAGATACTAAACTCATTCAATTGTGCTTTTTACATGCAAAACACATGCCAACTATCACTTTGCAAAAAAAGAAACAAATGATGGATGGAATGCTGAACAATGCAAACATTCACCCCCAGTCACAAGGATCTGGGTTTAATCCATCGTTCTTTTTCTCACCGTGCCACTCCAGTTTGGACCTGGCCATATGCAAATCAGTCTTGACCCTGCTCTTCATGAGAAGAGTCCAGCCCAAACAGCCAAGCCAGGTTGTCCCTCGATCGGAAACAAGCATCCTCGGACTGGTTTCGGGGCATCACTGGAGTCAAACTAGCCTGGCTGATGAGGGGTGAAACTTTATATTGAATTTGAAGTGCTACATTGCATTTTATTCGACTCTTTTAGGGGGTGAGATACTGAACCCCCAAGAGTGTCTCTCATTGCAGAAACGTAAATGAAAGCCGTCTCTTTTCTATTTCTACATCTATGCTGATTGGAAGTCAGCGGTAGAAGTAGACGTGTCCATCACATGCCCGCCCCCTGGTTGGCTTGGCTCTTTCTCCACAGTCTGTTGCAATTCACGAGAAGCTGGGATTCTGTGTCGCTCCTCCTGGGACAGCAAGTGAGCTTGGAGGACCGAGATAGGGTAGAGTGTATCCGGTCCGAGATCATGGAGATTCCTGGAGGGTTTGTGGTGCTTCTATCACAGAACCAAGTGTTAACACTAGAGGTATACATACCATTCGTGACAGGTCATGGCTCTGCTGTTCCCTTTACTGTTTTGAACCCAATTACACTTTCATGTTTTGCGGAGTCCCGCAACACTTTTCTACGTTATATAGCCTCAGACTTTTCACCGCCTGCTCTCTGGCCTGCCTGTGCCCCTTCTCCCTTCCTTTCTGGTCTCCCCGATTACTTGTCGTCCTCCTACTCCCTATTTGCGCTGTTCCAGTCCTGTACGCCCCAAGTCGGGCCTTCTAATTTTCCCGCTTCTCTTCCGGTCTGCCTACACCTTTCTCTGTGTCTGGGTGCTCCTCACGTCTTTGTCTGTCCCCACTTATGCCTGCTGGCCTCTGTCTCTTTGTAAGGGACTCTCTGCCTGTTGCTTTTCCTGTCCCTGGTCTACTGTTATGCAGCTACCTGCCACTATCCATCTCTCTCCATACCGCCCCTTTCATATGTCTGACTTTTTCCATGCGTCCTTCAGCTTGGGAGGGAGGGGCACACAACAAAAAACTGACCACATGAAATGTGTCGAAAAAAGGCCACTTTATTGAAACAGATGCACATCACAAACATTTTCAGGGAAATCGCCTTACAAAACTAAAAGCTCATTATACATCAAGTGACCTACGCAATGTCCCCGCCCTTATGGTTCCCCCCACATACCCACTCTGCAGCTAACTCATTTAAATGTAGTGCATTTCAACATTAGCAACTTTCTATTACTCCTACCTCCTAAGACTGCCTGTATAAACCTGTAAGTAACCAAATGTCCTAAACTGAACCTTGAACTACCACCCTACCCTGCCCATGCACATGGCTCACCAATTGGCAATGGCAACCAAACTTCTGCCAATTCCTGGGAAACTTCCTATGCCTCCGCGAAGCACCTGTTCCAAGCAACAACCTACACAAATAAACCCTGCACACCTGTCTCAACAAAGGAGCCCTAAACAAATAAGAAACCCTCTAACAACACCCCAGGAACCCAATCTATGGGGACTGGTGGGCGGGGAAAAAAGCCACTAATCTCACCCTGCTACCAGCCACAAGGTCACCTGAACCCAAAATAGTGTCAGGGAGTCAAAATTCACCTCAGATATAACGTTGGGCTATGTTGGGCTACACATGGAGCCCAACACAAAATGGCAGTAATAGGACTGCACCCCCCTCCCAATCTGCCTGGTGGGCAGACCTCCTGGTGGTCGGCAGTCCCCCGAATCCCCCTTGGGAGGGTGGGGTGCAGCACATTAAACTGACCCCTTAAAATGTGCGAAAAGGGCTGCTTTATTGAAACAGGTGCACTTCACAAAACTTTCCTTCCAAACCGCCTTCCAAAGCTAAAAATTCACTATAAATCAAGTGAACTAAAGAATATTCCCACCCCTATGGTCCTCCCCAAATACCCTCCCCACAGCTAAGTCATTTAAATGTAGTGCATTTCAACATTACCAACTTTCTAATACCTCTACATCCTAAGACTGCCTGTATGCACCTGTAAGTAACCAAATGTCCTAAACTGAACCTTGAACTACCTGCTTACCCTCAACTTGAAATTGGTTCACTAACTGGCAATGTCAACCAAACTTCTGCCAACTCCTGGTAAACTTTCCATGCCCCCGCCACCCAGAAAAAGGAGGAAGGGCCTGCCACCATTTTCTGCCCTTCTTCCCCTCTTAGTGTCCTTGCTATCCCGTGCCCTAACGTCTAATATTTAAAGTTCCTGGTCAACACTTCTCAAAGCTCCAACAAATAGAGGTCCATACCAATACAGGACAAGTGTACCCCATCTTCCCAAAAGAATTCCCTGGCCTCAAATGTAATATCCGAGCAGCAAATCTGTCCAAAGCCAAGCTCCCTGCAAATACGGGACATCTCCCTATTCGATTTCCACCTTGCTCTATCGATAGCAGCGGGCTTGGCCACCCCTCCCCAATTCCTCCACGGCACAAACTCAGTCCACAAAACAAAACAGCCAGCCCTTTTTTCTTTAATAATCACCAAATCCCTGTTCAAGTTCCTCATCAACACTTCCCCTTTCCCTTTAACCAAGTCATTCTCCCCGAGGTGTAAAATGAAAACATCCGGACACCTGTCGCCCATCATTATACCATTCATTATCTGCAATACCCCCTTTCCAAATAATAGGCTAAAAGGCAGTGATTAAAACCCATATTGGTTCCAAAATCCTTTTGCCATGCCTGGATAGCTGCCCACTTGATGAAAGAGTGGCCCACCACTCAAATGGCCACCTCCTCTGCCGCTTGACCCGCCACCGAATGTGGGAAGAAACAGACAACCAGTAAGAATTCACATAGTTGCACCCACCGCATGTCCCTCTTCCCCCAATACCCGCACGTAGCACCTGTAACACTCTGATGACCAGCGGCCCAACTGCACAATAGCCTTGTGCGCTCAACCTCTATTTCCTGCTTCTGATGCTGCACCAATGCAAAAAGAGTGTGTGCCGTGCAGTTGAACTATAGCCTTTTGCAGCAACGACAGCAACTGCTATGCAGTTACTTTATCCCCAGACTTGTGATGAAAAACTAACCCGGAGTCCACCCCACAGCAAATCACCCAGAGCTCAGCCCATGCGACCGGACAGGGGCCTGTCAAACCTACAGCATGCAATGTGACACTCTTACCCTGCGCTCTTTGATCCATTTTGGAGTGGCTAAGCCATATTTCCAATCTACCTCCCTCCTGGAAGCATCCACCCACGTGACTCCACTCACACCCCTCCCTCCCAGCAAGTCTGACACTCAGCAAGCCCCAAAAATCATCCTTGTCATAAGGATGGAAAACAAGCAAGTCTGCAACCAATCAGTGCACACCTCGGACAACTGACGCAACACCCTGCAAAGTAAGTTCCAAGATATTGGCTTCCTAGCCTGCCCCAAATGCACCACGCCCAACCCTCCAACATCCTGCAGCCCAATTCGCCAACCAATGGGGAGTAACCCCATAACAATTTGCCCCTAAAAGCAATTCCGGACAGTTTTCCTGTACTTGTAACCTGGGAGAGACCCTTTTCAATTAAGTCTAAGATGTACTGAATCACGTCTTCTGCCTGCAACCATACCTCCTCCTGACGCTGCGCCCCTCAACGTGGAAAGTTCTTCCATGCCTGAGAGTACACTACCCATGTCGACTCAACGAGGGACCTTACCATCAGTTGTAACATCTGGTGTTGCCTACGGACCACAATTTCGCCGCCATGGTTGTGTCTCTGTCGGCATCCTTGGCTAACCCACAGAATCTCCCCCACCGTGAACGAGACAAAGCATCCGCAATGTCATTGTCCACACTGGGGGCACATGGTATGCCTTGAGTGAAATGTCACAAGCAGTCCAACACAAAAATCAGCAGCAGCTGAGTATCCTTGGCAGATTGTAGATTCACAACCTTCACCACCGCCATATTGTCGACTCGAAAGAGCACCTTCATCTGTGCTAACTCTTCACCCCACAGTGTCACTGCTACCAACAAAGGACACAATTCCAAGAAGGCTATACATCTGCCCCAGTTGCGCCGTTGTTCAGGCCATGGCTCTGCACACCATATCCCCTTTCAGTATAGACTGAAACCTAGCCCCCCAGCTGCATCCGAGGAAATCTGGACATCCCAGTACAAGGCATCCTGCCATGCCACAGGAATACCATTGAATAACTACAAGAAAAAACACCACATTCTATGGCCCTCCTTGACCCCGGATGAAAGCCTAACATGGGGATGAGGTAGAAAAAGCTGGAGAGCACACGCCCCAGCCTCCTGCAGAAAGTCCTACCTGACCATACCACCCTGCACACGAAGTTTAAGTGACCCAACAATACCTGCACCTCCCTCACTTTCACCTTCTCCTTTGCTAGCATGCCAGTCAACAATGAGAGCGTCTTCTCTTTTTTCTCCAGAAGCATTCTGGCCTCCATTCCTTCGTAATCGATTTCAATACCCAGGAACGATATCTCTGTTGTGGACTCACTGGTTTTTTCGGTGCTAAAGTCACTCCTAGGTCACCCATGAGCTCTTGGAACCTTATCAGGATAGCCGGACATTCCACCAAACCAGGTGCCCCCACGAAAAAGAAATCATCTTAGCAGTGGGTTACCAGCTGATGGCCGGTACGCCATGTAAATAGCCACTGCAAAAATGAGCTGAAGCATTCAAACAAGGTGCGTGATATGGAGCATCCCATTGGTAAGGTTTTTTTCACATAGCACTTGCCTTCACATTGTATGCCTAAGAACTGTGCCGGCCGCTGCTGATCAATGCCCCCGAGGACGCCAACACCACCAGGGACATGGTCACGTCAACCGAGGAGTATGTCACCGATGCTACTTCCTCTGCAATAAAATCGTTCACTGACCCTCCTTCTGGTCAGGACAAATGCTGACTCAAACAAATTTGGCCTTTCTCTATTTTAGGCACCACTCCACTGATCAGGTCCTCCATTGGCCAATCATGAAAAAGTCCCGCCATTCTTCCCTCCGCGACCTCTTTCTCCAATTCTTTGTGCATCGCCTGTGTGCGCTCTTTGGCTGAACGCAAATTGTCTACCCACCGCGGTACCTGAGGACCGCTGTACCCCAAATGAAAACCACAACAAAACCCCTCCCCTAACATCTTTGCCTTTTTCCGGACACCCGTAAAAACCCAGCTAATACTCCAACCTGGCGAGGTTAACCGGAGTACAAGCCTTTTGCCTCAAAGTGCCCCTCCCTCCTCAAGAACTTGAGGATTTCTGCTGCTGATGCACCCCTTACCCTCCCCCATGCTGTTGCCACTGCCCTGCCCCCTGCTTGTAGCCACTACCTGCTCCTAAGCAATTGAAAAGGGGATGTCGGCCCTCACATTTGGAGCTTTAGTGGTGGAATTTGCAGTATTCCCAAGTGCAAAACTCCTTGTTAAAATCCCAGCATGTGCCCACTGTTCCTGACTGAGCCTTTGCTGCCACCCTCAGCCCTTCTCGGCTGGGACGGCCCTGAAAGAGACGATATACTATTGGCTGGCCGCTACTGGTAAAAGAGCGTCTTGCCCAGTTTTGCGGCCCCCATGGTGTGCTGCCAGTGATCGGAATCTAGTTCACTCCATTTAGCCTCAGCGTCCCAGGCCAAGCTCACTATAAATTCTTCATTGTATTGGGCCCAAGCATATCCACTTCCCGTAATTTGGGCCTTCCGGATGACATCCATGTATTTAAACATGGTCACGCAGTTCTCTGGATATTTTTCTCAATATATGCTGGCATAAATGAAAAATGCCGTTGTCCAATTCTTTATTGTGAGGTGTACTTTTGGCCTCTTCGCCGGTTCATATTCCTCTTCTTTCGAACCCTCCTTGGAGCGCACCTCGCTATGAAGGAGTTTAAGCATCTCCACATATTTCCCCTTCCAAGTAAGCTCTTTCGTGGCTAACATGAGATGGGCCCCAAGGCTTCGTCACACCCATATAAGGTAACCACTTTATCTTCAGCTCTGTGCTTTCTGGTCCCTCTTTCTTTTCCCCTGTCTCTTCTGCCCCCACACCTCCTGCCCCTGTAACTGTACCCACCTCAGTCTTACTTGCTCCGCTTTGCTTACCTTCAGCATTGGTGCGTTCGCTGGTGCACACATCCATCACGTACTTTCCTTTATGCATACGTTCTCTCCTGCCTCCTGGCATGCCACTCACATCCAAGCCAGTGAAAATCATTTTTGGTGCCTTTGCCATACCCCCTGCCTTACCTGGTGCCAAGGTCAGTGCCTGTACTGTTACAGTCCACCTTGCCAGGGGCCTCTCCACTTCCCTCAGTCCAGTTGGCCACTCCTTGTTCGCCTGCAACACACTTGACAGATGATTAGTTGAGCCCCCCAAACACTCATAGGCTCCTCGTCCTACACTTCACTTTCTTCAAGGTTATCTTCCTCATAGTTTGGTGCTGTGACCCCCTAATGGGTCCATCATATCTCCCCAACACAGGCCCACACTCACATCCTGCTTAGCAACCAACCTAAATGTTGAAGCTGTAGTACGAAGTGCGGTGTCCAGGGGGGTTGAGTTGACTGTCTCTGCCGCTCCTCCGAAGCTACTCACCTTACAGCCACAGTGCGCATTCCAGAGGTCTTCCTAGACCTACCAGCCGATGGGGCCAACAAGGTCGTTTAGGACCTTAGTATATCAGCCATGAAGGGATCCCCTGCTGACGTCCGGAGAACCGTGCCGAGCCCAGCCCTCTCTTCCCCTCAGTGTGGATGAGCTGCTCCCAGCTCTACAGAGTCCGGATATCTGCGAAGCTCCTGACCCTGTAAGAAAGAGGACAGGACTGGTGTGCTGGTACCCTGCGACTGCCTCAACTTATCAGTGGAAGCCCCATGCCCTCCAACCAGTCATAGTGACCCCCCTTCTGCACCAGACGTCTGCGCTCTCTTCCTCCCCAGCGCCCCTCCCCTGGGGTCGCCATGTGGCCGCACATACAAGACCCTCACCGTCCCTGAACTCCTCAACCCTGTCATCTTTCTCCCTGCTCCAATCTAACATGGCCACCACTATGGCAGACGCGGCCCCTTCCTTGCCCCTAAAGAATCCCCCATCACCTCCACAGGGTCCAGATCCCCCTCATGCCCCCCTGCAGCACCATGGGCCCAGGACCCCCCATTAATCCACTGCAACGATCCACCCTTCCCCAAATATGCTGTGCCACCCTGTCTCTGCCCCCTCCCCTTATTTTGTCATCCCAGTGGCTGAATATGTCTAAGCACCCCAATCTGTCGCGTCTCCCTCTGGACCAGGGCTCATCGTCACCTCACTATCCTACTGGCCACTCTCCTCTAACAACTGCCTTGTCTCTGCAGGCAGTAAACACCTCTCCGCCTGCTGCTTAATTACTGGCGATGCCACTGGATTCAAAGCACCCTCATGGCCCCTACCTACCCCTTCATCCTGCTGCCTCAAGTCTGCCGCTTGCATAAGCAAAACAAACGGCTCAGCCAATGCCACTTGCCTGCCCGTGCCCCCTCCCACATCTGAGCAAGCGTGTGCCTCAGCTGACACCACCCATTTCTGCCCATTCCAGCCCTCGGCAGCCCCATAGACACACTGCGTGCGCGGCGGGTGCACTGGGCTAACTAGCTGGGCACTGGGTGTCCCCGTAGCCACACCAACGCCCGGACTACCCCCGCCTCCTGATTCCGCGCCCTGCCCTCCAAAGGCCCCAGATACGGGTGCACTCTCCGGAGCCGGGGCACGGCCCAAGTCAGATGGCCCAGTTTCCATCCCAGCCACACGTTGAAGGGCCGCTCTGCTGGACATACAGTGGCCCCTCACACTTACACCAACGTCATCGGACACCTCTGCTTGCCACTTCCGTGGCGGTGAACAGGCCACCTCTGCCGCAGCAACACCCGCCGACGCCTGCATGCTGGGCAAGCTGCCGACACCGAGGCCTCCCTGCCGACCACGAAGTCGAGCCTCCTGGCATCCTTGAGAAGCTGTATTGTTTCTAAAACTCTGGCATCATATGACATTGTTCACCAGAAAGTAAGGCGATTTTAAAGAGCTAGACCTCACTAACATGACCAAACACTAAAGCTAGAAAACAGCTAAAAATTTCTCCCTGCCACCAGGACCAAAAATGATGGCAGGGAGCCCACATTCACCCCCTATATAATGTTGGGCTATATTGGGCTACACATGTAGCCCAATACAAAATGTCATAGTCATAGGACTGCACCACTCTCCCAATCTGCCCGCAGGGCAGACCTCCTAGTGGTTGGCTGCCCCCCAAACCACCCTTTTCATATCTATGATCTCCCTTTAATGTCCATTTGTCACCCTCTCTCTCACTCTCAGTTGGACTTGGCCCTTTTTGCAGGGTTATCCCCAAACATTTTGCTTCTTCCTCCTATTTTTTCCTGACCTGTTGTTGTTGGCTATAGGACTCTGGGCATTTTACCACTGCTAATTAGTGCTAAAGTGCATATGCTCGCTTTGTAAATTGGGAACATGATAGGGTATCCATGATTGGCATATTTGATTTACTGGTAAGCCCCTAGTAAAGTGCACTGAGTGTGCCAGGGTCTGTAAATCAAATGCACCTAGTGGGCCTGAAGCACTGTGTGTGCCACCCACATGAGTAGCCCTGAAAAGGTATCTCAGACCTGCCAATGCAGTGTCTGTGCTCAGTTTGTTAACTGCCATGTCCACCTGGCAAGTGCACCCACTTGCCAGGCCATAATCTTCCCTTTTCATACATGTTAAGCACCCCTATGGTAGGTTCAAGGTACCCTCATGGGCAGGGTGCAGTGTATGTGAAAGATAGGACATGTACTTGTGTGTGTGACATGTTCTGATATTGAAATACTGCCAATTTCATTTTTCACTATTGAAAGGCTATCTTGCTCCATGAGATAGAATGGGAAATGCTTTGTAACTTCTTACAAGTATAACTTCCCATTGGGACAAGATGGAGAAATAAAGTTTAGGCTCTCTGAACTCAGAATTTAATAACACATCTTTTAGTAAAGATGTTTTTTAAATTGTGTGTTTGAAAATGCCATGTTTAGAAAGTATTAAATTTAGTTGCAAAGATGGTAGCATGCACACCTAATCTGTAAAGTTTATTTATATAGCTCACAGGCTGAAAGTTGTTGCGCGCAACACCGAAACACGCGCTCTGCCCAAGCGCGCAATGAGTAATTCGAAAACATTTTGAAACATCACTTAGTTCCAAATCAGGATGCAGTCTTGTTTGACCAATCTGTGTACCTCTGCCTGTTTGTGTATTGACCGTCTAGTTTGGGAGTGACAGGGCTTGGGGTGTGCATTCTGCCACTGGGGGGAGGGTCATGGCTGAATGAGTCAGGGCTGGGCTGAATATACCTGGGCTGCATTCAGAGTAGTGGGAGGAGTTTTCACTAGCACCTGAATAGACCTGGTCTGCATTTAGAGAGATAGGAAGATATTTTCCTGGCACCTGAATAGGGCCTGTCTCCCTTGCACAATGCTGTCTCCACCCCCTGTGGTCATATTGCACCAGTGAGGACAGAACTGGTTTGGACTGGGCTCAGAGAGCCTTGCACAAAGAGAACAAAGACATTTTGGGGTATAAGTATTAGACCTAAGACCCCAGAACTTTAGATAATTTCTGGAATCCAAGAGGAACCTTTGCCAAGGAGAAGAGCTTGAGAAACTGAAGGAGAAGTACTGCCCCTTTGTTGTGTGCTGTCTGGGGTTGGCCTGTAGTAGCTGATTCTGCCAAGGAAAGCATAAGGACTTTGCTGTGTGCTGTGTCCCCTGCTTGAGGAAGATCCCCAAGGTGCCTTTGTGTGCTGGTCTCCTGTTCTGAAGTCTCAGGGGTACAAAGACTTCACCCCAGCAAGCTTGAACTTCCTTGCTGGGAGTTCTGACTTGCCAAGAGGTGCCTGTGACTGTGTTGGGCCTCTGGAGGATGTTCCTGCTGTCGGAAGCTAAATAAGCAACGCAACTACAAGAAAATCGACGCATTGCCCTTCTTACGGCTGTTTTTCCGACGCAGCACCGCTGTGCGAGAACAATCTCCATGCATCGCAGTGCTGCTGCCAAAACCAACACAGCGCATGTCGCCGCTGCAAGAACCCTCGCATCGAGGGATCGTGGCTGAAGAAACTGATGCAGCGTCACTCCCGCAACCACCTAGATCGCCGACGCATCCCGGATTTCCACACATCGTACCTGTGGTGCAAGTTTTCCCAACGTATCACCTGGGGAACAGTACCGCCTGGGAATCAACGCATCACTTCCCCCTACAGACCGGATTCGACGCATCACTTCTCCTGCGTGCAGCAGAACTGTTGCAGCGCCTTCCCATGGTCTCAGGAACTGATGCATCTCTTTGTTTTTCGATGCGTCCCATCTCTGCAGCTGTTTGGTCTTGTGAATTTTGTCGCAACTACAGGTACTTTGAGAGAAATCACGCATCCATAGTTTTCTATGGACCAAGTTGTTTGAAACCGTTTTTCTTATTACATGTATGGTGGATTTCTGTTGTTTTTGTCTTGTTGTGTTTAGATACAGAAACTATATTTTTCTAAACTGGTGTGGTGTCCATTTGTGGTGTTATCACTGCGCTACTGTGTGTTTTGAGTACAAATACTTTACACATTGCCTTTGGGATAAGTCTGTCTGCTTGTGACAAGCTACCCAGGGGGTGAGCAGGGGTTATCTAAAGTGTGTATCCTCCTTAAGCTGACTAGAAGCAAGGGTCTCTATTTGGACAAAGGTACCCACCTCTGCCAACTAGAGACCCCCATTTCTAATACTCTCCCATTGTCTCTGTTCATGACTGTTGATTGCCTTTACTTTTAATGTTATAAGTAAAGCACGGGTGCCGCGATTATACCAAAAGTAAAGAAATAGAAAAAAAAATCTATTTCTTTACCTTAGGTAAAATCGCGGCACCCGCGCTTTACTTTTAATGTTATAAGTAAAGCGCGGGTGCCGCGATTATACCAAAAGTAAAGACATAGAAAAAAAAATCTATTTCTTTACTTTTGGTATAATCGCGGCACTCGCGCTTTACTTATAACATTAAAAGTAAAGCGCGGGTGCCGCAATTATACATTGCAATGCAATAAGTCTTGCATTACTGAAAGTTTGAGCTTTGCAAATAATTATGCAAACCCAATAACTCAAACTTTTAGTAATGCGAGACTTATTGCATTGCAAATGCTTGTTATCTTATATTTCGATGCTGTTTTGCTGCACACTGTGGTCCCCCTCTAGGCATGCTAAGAGCTGAACCACTGCTCAGAGGTATTCAAAAGTAGAATGCAGACATTAAAGTAAAGGGTAAATAGCCTTTGAATTGAGGCCTAGTTTTGAGGGCGCTGAGTCACATAAGACATCCTTCCAGGCTCAGCCTTTCCACAAAATGTCACCCGACAGGCTCCTCTTGACCCGTCGCTTTTGCAAAGATCATGCGAACAACAGTCGGTTCATCTTGGGAGATGTGACTGCACGAAGATGTTCTAAAATTATAGACTGCACTTGTCTACATTGGCCCTGCATGCCGGCCGGGGAAGATCTTTATTAGCTCGGTACAACACTACCGCATATTCATTACATTTAACATTGGACGTCAAGTTCTCAACGCATTGACGTACTACTGTACAAAGAAAGTTGATTGGTTCCCAGAGAGGGAAGTGGATGCAATTTGTTTGTAAAGAATAGCTACCAATTTCACAAATGCTGTCCAGGATAAACCAGTTGTGTGTCGGTCACACATCTATGTGTATCTGTTCCTCATGATTGGTTTGTTTAGTTTTAGCCTGATTATCTGCAAAGCACAATTTATTCACAGTATAATCCATAAAACCACTAAAAGGGACAAACGTGTTCCTGGACTGTTTCATACAAGCACTATGAATAAGCATCTATGAATTTGGGTTTGCCTAAATAGTACAGTAAGAGGGTTGCAGACGGCGTGGCCCCTCTGGATGACAATAATTTTTTTTGTATTAAAGTTTTACAATGAAACCAGAGTTACATTAAGGGGCGGAAGACTGATGGCCTATGTGTGAGGTTTAGCACTGTGGTATGGTGTCATTGTGCAGGCATGTCCATTATCATTTATCAATTTATTAGGCTTAGCCAAATATTCCTGGTACATAGCGAACACACAGCGTTGCTCCCACAACAGAGGCTTGGGTCCATTGTTTCTTGTATTCCCTTTGCTCTTCAACTTGACTATAGCAAATCTTCAGTTCCGGATTACCAAATAGGCAAAGTAGGCACCGGTCTATGAGCCCCACTCCTTTTAGGGCCCCGAGACAACGGCTCAAGATAATATTGATTTGATCTTGAAAGAAAATTACAATCAAGCTTTCTTAAATATTGTTTCCTAAAGAGAGAAAAAAATGAATCAACTCAAAGATACGAAAACTTTAGATTAAAGACTCTAGAGAAAATACTGCAATAATGTAATGTACCCATTAACAGCTTAAAGTACATAAACCAGAGATATCAGATTCACATAAAGTATTGTCTCTTAAACGCTTATCTTCTGGCAGCTGTCAGTCTGTAAAAAATCTGGTGCATTGGGTATTAGGATAGAATTTGCGAGGGAGGCCCCGAAATTTTGGCTGCCTTGGTCCTTCCACAGGGTTTAATCCGGCACTGTGAATCTTTAAACCCAACTGTAACAAAAATAGATTTTAGGAATGCCTTCTGAATTAAGAGGTCTGACATTTGGTTATGGGTTTATGAACAGTAAAAAAAAATGTAGGTCTCTCCTGAGACCGCACATACGCTGTTGCTGGCACGAAATTGTGTTCACTTACAGGGGGCTTAGACCTCACACATTGCTTACAACTGAATGGCTTCATCATCGCTCTCATTTGTTTGCTCCTTTTCGGTCAACGCATGCCGGCTTCACTTCCTTTTCTTGTGCTTGTCCCTCCCCAGTACTGCTTCCATGCACCGTGTGTGTCCTTCCACTGCTCGCACTTTCGGAAGCACTTTTTCCATTTTTGTTTTACAGCTCTCCATACGAGTTCATGTGCTTGCTTTCCCCATTGTTGTTGCTTGCCATAGTGTCGTTAGGTCTCGCCTGACCCAGCGCATGCGCTGGTCTGGCGAGACTTATTGAGAGGGCTCCAAAAAGTGCTACCAGGCCAGTCTAGAGCTACAGTGTATGTGCGCGGGCGCGCACGCCGCGCTTTACCGCGATTACTTCCACTTTCGCGGCCCCACGGCCGCTTTGATGTTTGATGTGATCGTGATCGTGATCGCGATCACTTTCAATTTCACTTTCGCGGCCGCACGGCCGCTTTGCATAGCCAATAGGTCTCACTTTTGGGACCTTATAAGTATTTAGTTATGCAACTGTTGCATAGCTAAACACTTATAAGGTCCCAAAGGCAAGACCTGTTGGCTATACCAATGCTTGTTTTTGTTTGTCGCCTTGTCCCTATCGCTTGCTGCACGCCCCTTGTTGCTTGTTATATTAAGGCACCCGGCAGGGAGGAGTTTGACGATTTCAGTCACTATGGGCAGATTATAATCGACCCAGGATACCACTGGGTTTAGAAACATGATCAACTCTTCTCTACATTTGCAACTGAGAGACTTTTTTTCGCTATCTGACACGCTCATGGGAAGAACTTTTGATTTTGGTGCCCTGGTGTGTTTTCTGGTTCACAATGTATTTCCCTGTTGAGTCATTTACTGACATTACTACGACAATAAACCCTTGTGCATCAGTGCCACCAGTGTGTGTTTGCTTTGGGTCGGACCTGCAGAAGAGTTCACCTATTTTATGAAAAAAACCTTTTTATTGACCAGGTCACTTCTAGCCCAGGGCTGTGTACATTGGTGTGATGAGGCCCAGTGGAGAAGGAACATTGCGAGCAGGCGCTGAGGATATGAAGGAATTCCTTGTAGTATTGTTATCCTTATGAATTGTGCCAGCACTCATGTCAAAATAAAACTGAAAACACCTTCACAACATAATGCTCTAATTTACCGTATATCTGGACCAGCAAAGCTGTGGGGCTTGTTCGGACGTATTACCAAGTTTGAATTTTGGACCAGCCTAGTTTGTTCAGTGGACAAACGCTGCCACCGTGTGGGCAGTTATGGCAGCAACCAGAAAGCCTTTTAAAACGAGCTGTCGACGACAGAACAAGAATTGGCACAGCCAATAGGTCTATCATTGATGCCCTTTCAGGCTAACCTAAAACTCAAGCTGCGAAGCCGCCAGTCAGTGCTTCGAAGTCTGAAGTCCAAGCAACCTTAAGTGCACAATTGAGACCTGCACTGTACATCACCTCCACACCAACAAACATAAGATGTCATGTTAGCCTCCATCTAAGTGCAACAACTAAAGGTGAGATGCTTGCGGGCTACCAGCAAGCTGTCCTGCACAGCCATTCCAGTGTATTTGCATCAGGAACACTTTAGATAGCACTGGCAAGAATGCATAGTGTTTGGGCCTTATCCGTGTTTTAAGTGGTATGAAAAGTTGGCAGGGCCCTGCAGTGAGTGTGACTTAAAAAGCCATTACAGGAGGCGTGGGTTATATAAATACTACATGTGAAATAACCATCCTGTGTTTGAGACATTCATAAATGGGGTCTCATTGGACAAACCCTAATCAAAATCAGAAGGATATTTTACTTAACAGTTTCTATAGCAACTTTATTCAGGACCAAAAGCATTTAAAAAAAACTTGACAAGTTAATGTCAAGTAAGTGGAAATACATTTGTTATTCAGTTGGAATGCAGTAATGCTGTAAGGCCTGGATCAGCAATTACTAACAACAACAGTAACCACATGTCACTTAGTCCCTGTGTCGCAAGAGAGACTTCTGGGGACATTGCGTTGCAGCACTAGCATGGGCAGGAAGGAAGGAGTGTGTTTAACTAGTGAATGACAGAAATGGAGGGCCACATGGGCCTTGGTTCAATATTCATTTTTAGGTCGAACCTGCAGGCAGCGCACATGGGCTGTCGCTTGGTGAACTAGTGTGTCTAGAAAGACTCTAAAAAGGGGCTTTTAGCCCACCCATTACTTACCATTCGTTGGCATCATTATCACTCCTCTTTGGTGCTTTCTGATTCGGTAGCACGTGTGAGGCGTCACTGTCTATGTCACCTCCTTGGCTTTCTATGAGCCATGGAACATGTACAGATCGATTTCTTTTGGTTAATGTCAGTCTGCTGCTCGCACTGTGATTAAGCTACTAGTTCTTTTTTTAGCAGTTTTATTTAGTATGATCACAACCCGACCTGAAGTTATTGGTGCGCTTCACATGAGCACCAGTTACATTACATAAGTTCACATTTTTTTATTTTTAGTCTCGGGGAGATTAAGTGATTTTTTTTAACAGCATGGATGTTCATAAAACCTTTAATGCCATCTCCAATGGAAACTCTTTTGGAATAATAGCTTATTCGCTGTGTGTTGAATACTTTGTATGTTGATAAAAGTTGTTCAACCGACCTGCTGGAAAAGTTAACTCCCGGTGGAACCGCGTCTGTGGCCGGCACATGCTTTTGCTCGTTCAAGGGTCGTGTCTCATCTTACAAGCTTTGGTGTTTCCATTTATCATTTAAAAAGTTTGGATTTCTGAATGATTGACCCTCTTTCAAATAGAACTATGTTCATACTGTTTCCCTTGTCCAATAACACATTGTACGTGGGTGAAGAGATTGGACTTTACATATTCATTTTAAACCAGTACGACATGCACTCTACCCATGCCTCGCCATTTAAAACCAAGCAATCCACATAGCCTGTTTTGGAACCTCTTTTGGAGAGTTCGAGCACCCCATCTCACCGGTTCATTCTTGTCTTAGTAGCTGGTGAGTCTAGAGTGTCTGAAACTCGAAAGGTTGTAAGTAGTTTACTTCCTACAGCCTACCCTGATCTGTCAAACGCAGCAACGGTGGGTGCACTAAAGGCGAGTGGTACCTTCCTGTACCTCCCCGCGCTATGCACTGGTCTACCTTTCCCCTCGCCCCAACTCGGTGCCCTAACTTTCTCTCGTACCATTTGTTACCCCTCTCTCTAGCTCTCACACACTCTTCCCGCTTCTTTCATGTGGTTCACTTCAGGTTTTTTAACCTAGGGGCATATTATCAAGCCAGGCGATAAAATTATCGCCGGTTTAGCGGCAGAAAACTGCCGCTAAAACGGAGATAATGGGCTAGATAATATGCTCTATGGAATTCCAATTGAAGCCCATGTTAGATTTCCTTCACATTTAACATGGGCTTCAATTGAAATTCCATAGAGCATATTATCAAGCCCATTATCGCCGTTTTAGCGGCGATAATTTTATCGCCTGGCTTGATAATATGCCCCTTAGTTTCTTTCCCATGCCTTTTCAAGGTTTGCCACCCTCAAGCCTCTCCTCCTCTTCTTCTTGGGGTGTCTGCTGCCAGGGCCGGACTGGGAACTGAAACCAGCCCTGGCAAACTGCTCGGCCAGCCTCCAGGAAAGGGAAGTGGTGGTGCGGCTGAGCTGCTTTCAAGGGCCGGTTTCAGCTGATTTTGTTACCGGGGGCCGATATTGCCGGCCCCCGGTAACAAAAACGGCCCCCAGGGGCCCAAAACTGGCCCCCACCCTAGCGGCCCACCGGGGAAACGCCCGTTGCCCGCCACAGCCAGTCCGGCCCTGTCTGCTGCGTACACAGGTGCTCCCACTTTATGTGTCTGTAGCCTGCTCGCCCCTTCTTTCTCTCTTTCTCACACACTGTTTCTGCTCCTCTGTGTGGAGTTCATTCATCATTTCATGCATAAACTACCTATACCACTCTATCTTCCTTTCTAACTATTCTGTGCAGCTCTCATCCTATCTATTCACCATGCCACATAATTCCACTACACAAATGGGAGAGAGGAGAGGTTAGGAGTTGGCCTAACGGCTAGAGCGTACGACCTCGAATCTGGGGAACTGGGTTCGAGTTTCGGCAATGAAGCTAAACATCCTGGGCCCGTTTCACAGAACTAACTTAAGACATTTTAATTTGTAATTGGCTCTGTGTCATTGTCCTTGGTAAACACTGGCTTCCGAATTATTATGAGGCTTGTAAGTCCCGCCTTGGTACCACCCTGTCTCAATTTGTCACCGCCCATGATGACTGGATCTTTTACTTAGCTTCTAATACTGCATGCTTTATGTAGTGGGTGAGCACTATTTACTTTATTGACAATGGCGGCTGCTTTTTTGGTTGTATGTGCATGCTGACTGAGCACGGTACCCGCTTTAGGGATACCGCGCTCAGTTTACATTTTAATTTTAAAAGTTTGAAGTTGAGCGCGGTGCCCCTTCAGGAACACTGCGCTGTTTATTTAAAAAATGTTTTACTTTAATTCGGAACGTGGTGCCCGCTTCAGGGACACCGCGCTCTTTATTTAACTTAATCGGAGCGCGGCGCCCACTTCAGGGACACCGCGCTCTGTCATCATGAACTGGCGTAGAGCCTCAGATGCTGCCAGAATCAGTGGCATTAAAGAATTACATTTGAAGGGGGCTACTCACGCTGCAAGACTCTAATACCATCGCCTTCTGTGGAGTCTAACTTACTGCCAGAGGGACTGAGTGACACCAGTGATGTCACTGGCCGTGCACCCGCTGCCAGGCGATATTCAAATACTTAATCTTGGCCTTACTGCGGAGAGAACATTCTATGGCGGGTATTTGGCCCAAATGAAGGGCTCGAAGGTTATCTCCATTACGCAGGGCCATGGCCCGTCATCACTTACTTGCCCATGAATCTGAGTCAGTGTCCCAGTGAGTGGTGAAATGCAGTTTCTAGAAGGGAGTCTCCCAAATTCTAGTAATAGTGCTCTAAGAGCGTTTCAAGAAGGGTTGGTCTTAGAGAGGAGCGACATACACACGCATCTGGTGTGAGTGGGCCTTAAAAGAAGTCTATATTTTTAAGAACAAGGGAACCCAGAAGGTGGATGAGGACCTTGGGTAATCGTTTAGTACAAACAACAATGATCCTCAAACGATTGGGGTAATGCAAAGATAAATATAGTTCAGAATCGATACTATATTCCAGAAGTCCAGCCGGACAACCGATTTAATTATTCATAATAAAGAATGCATACATATAGGAACAAATGCACGTGGGACACAGTCCTGTGTCCAAATAGAACAAAAACATTAACAAAACAAACAAGGCATTTCAGGCAAGACAGAGACTGGAGCTTATTCGAGTATCCAGTGTTATAAGCTTTTGAAAAAAACAGCTATTGCACTTTTTTAACACAATGGAGTAACGTGCATGCTATTTTAAAGGGGGTCTGGCCCCCTTTCTCCACTCTCTGTGTTGCCTGAAATGCCTTGTTTGTTTCAAGTGGGCCTCCCACTTCCTAACCTTTGGTAGTATAGTGTAGCCCCAGCGATTCCCTAGACCTAGGCCTATCCTGTGTTCGTGACAGTGGTTCATATACCACTTACTTAGTATATGGTTTGCGTGGCCCCTAGTGCCTAACTGTATTACTTACCTGTGTGACTTAATGTATGCTTAAATAAGACTGTGTTGTACTTACCTCGAATCTCATAATGAGTGCTGAGGGTTTGACTAGAATAAATACATTCTATTTTTATATATATCTGTTGTGGTGTCCTTTCATTTGGTATTCAAGGGATTACATATGGTATAACAGCTGGCTTCACATGCCATTCAGAGTTTAGCCTAAGACTGCTCTTGTCCATGCTACCACTAGGATAGCTGGTCTATAAGGTTGACTTTACAACCAATCACCATAAGGGTTGTTTGGACTGATACAAGGTGTACACTAGAATTAGTGACATCATATATCAGGCCAACTTCTCACATTGGTGAGCAGCGGTTGGGATCTGAGCTTGCTGTTGTAATACCATTGTAATCTTGAGATACTAAATTGAAAGATCACATAAGATATTATTTAGGTACATATAAATTAGATTATAAATACTTAAGTCCTACTGGACTTAGTTGTTGTAGGTTGAAGGGCCTAGCACACCCTGACTACAACTACTAGAGAGGTTTAGTAGATACAACTAGTGTAGGTAGGTGCACACACCACACCCTCACTAGATCATGTCTCTGAGAGGAGATCAAGTTGATTCTCCCATTCAGACCCTCAAGTGGGCTTAACCAGAGAAGCAGGAGAGACAGATCCCCTTCAAGGGAATCCATCCACTCCCATGTCTCTAACAGCTCCAATGCCTCTTCTCACAGGGGAATGACTTCCCCACAGAGAAAGGAGCATGAGGCCAGAATGAGGGAAGCTAATCTGAGGATTGAGAGGGAAGAACTTGCCCTTGCCAAAGAGAAGCTTGCTCTGGCCAGAGAGCAGAAGTTAAGTGGGTTAGAGCCCACTGGTGGCAGCAATATCCCTAAGGATAGAGACAGGACCTATGATAATAGAAACCTGTGCAAGATTGTCCCTCCCTACAAGTGTGGGGATGACATCCACAAATGGATAACTGCTTTGGAGAGGGCTTGCAAAGTACAGCAGGTACCCCAACGTCAGTGGGCAGCTATCTTGTGGCTCTCCTTCTCTGAGAAAGGTAGAGACAAGCTCCGCACAGTTAGTGATGAGGATGCTGACAATTACACTGTCCTGAAGAGTGCTCTGATTGATGGGTTTGGCCTAACCACTGAACAATACAGGTTGTTGTTCAGGGATACCCAGAAGACACAGACTCAGGACTGGACTGACTTTGTAGATTGTGCCACTAAGGCTCCGGAAGGCTGGTTATTGGGTAGTAAGGTTAAGGACTATACAGGATTGTATAATTTGATCATGAGAGAACAAATCCTTAATAACTGTCAAAACCAGCTGTTGCATCAACACTTGATTGACTCTGACCTAACTTCTCCCCAGGAATTGGGAAAGAAGGCAGATAGGTGGGTCAGGACTAGAGTTAAGCAGAAAACCCAGAACCAGGGCGGTGATCAGAAAAAGGCAGACCAGAAGGGTAATGATCAGAAACAAAAAGACCAGAAGTCTTCACCAGGCCCCCAAAAGGCTCAGGGGGAGGGTGATCCCAAAAAGGATAAAAAGAAAGATGGCCAAAAGAAACCATGGTGCAACTATTGTAAGTCAAACTCACATTGGTTTAGTGAGTGCACCAAAAAGGATAAGCCCCCAGCCACCATTGCCCCTAAGGCAACTGTTCCCCCTAGTCCAGCTGTAAGTGGTGGTTCCCAGCAAAAGGGTGTAGTAGGGTTAACCCTGGGAACTGAGGAGGGTCCTGTCCTAGTCAGGATACCTACTCAGGCTGTTCTGATCTGTGATGGGGACATAGCTTTGTCCTCTACTGTAGGCCCCAGTAACCTGGGCAAGTACAAACAGACTCCTTTTATCAATAATAGAATGGCTCAGGCCTACAGGGACCCTGGGGCTAGTGTCACAATGGTGACACCTGCCTTTGTGGACCCTGGACAGATCATGCTAGGTGAGAATTACCTAGTGACCAACGCTAGCAATGCCACTACCTCCCATAGTGTGGCAATTCTTAACTTCTCCTGGGGAGGGGTAACTGGCCTCAAGAAAGTTGTGGTAAGTTCAGACCTTCCTGTAGAGTGTCTGTTGGGAAATGACCTTGAAACTTCAGTTTGGTCTGAAGTGGAGTATAGGACCCATGCAGAGATGCTTGGGATAGATGCACATGTCCTTGCTGTGACCAGGTCACAGGCCAAAAAGTGTAACTCTGAACAAGTGCTGGATCCTGGGACAATGGACCAGACACAACCCAAGAGAAAGAGCAGTAGGGTAAAGACTGTGTCTTCCCCCCTGCCTCAGGTGGTGGATCAGCCCTCTCAGGAGGATGATTCTGAGAGCCCTGAAGGAACTGTCCTAGAAGAACTGGAGCCTGATCAGGTTGAGTTTCTTGGGACAGGGGGACCTTCAAGGGCAGATCTGAGGCAGGCTCAATTAGACTGCTCCTCTCTTGAACCCCTCATGCAGCAGGCTGCTGCTGAGGCTGCAGGGAATGCTCAAAGTACCCATAGAGTGTATTGGGATGAAGGGCTGCTGTACTCAGAGGCTAGAGACCCCAAGCCCGGTGCGTCCAGGAGGTTGGTCATACCCTTGAGTTTCAGAGGCTTCCTTCTTACCTTGGCCCATGATATTCCCCTTGCAGGACACTTAGGCCAGAATAAGACTTGGGACAGGCTTGTCCCTCACTTTCACTGGCCTCATATGTCAGAAGATACTAAGGAGTTTTGTCGCTCCTGTATCACCTGCCAAGCCAGTGGCAAATCAGGTGGCACCACAAAGGCCCCCGTCATACCACTACCTGTGGTGGGGGTCCCCTTTGAGAGAGTGGGGATAGACATTGTAGGACCAATGGACCCCCCTATAGCATCTGGGCACAGATTTATACTGGTGATAGTGGACCATGCCACCAGGTATCCAGAAGCTATACCCCTGAGGACCACAACAGCACCTGTTGTGGCAAGAGCCCTACTTGGAGTCTTCTCCAGAGTGGGTTTTCCAAAGGAGGTTGTGTCTGACAGAGGTGCCAACTTCATGTCAGGATATTTTACTGCAATGTGGAAGGAGTGTGGTGTGAACTACAAATTCACTACACCCTATCACCCACAGTGCAATGGGCTTGTGGAGAGATTCAACAAGACCCTAAAAGGGATTACAAAAGGTTTACCAGACAAGCTTAGGCGAAGATGAGACATCCTTTTACCCTGCCTTCTGTTTGCTTACAGAGAGGTCCCACAAAAGGGGGTTGGCTACAGCCCTTTTGAGCTTTTGTTTGGGCATCCTGTAAGAGGACCCCTATGTTTAGTAAGGGAAGGATGGGAGAGACCTCTCAGACAACCCAAACTTGATATAGTGGATTATGTACTTGGTCTCCGCTCCAGGATGGCAGAGTATATGAAGAAGGCTTCTAAAAACCTTGAGGCAAGCCAAGAACTCCAAAAAGCTTGGCATGACCAAAAGGCTGTGCTGACTGTGTACCAGCCAGGGCAGAAAGTGTGGGTGTTGGAGCCAGTGACCCCAGCAGCACTCCAAGACAAATGGTCTGGACCCCACACTATTGTTGAGCAAAAGGGAGAAGTCACCTACTTGGTGGACCTTGGGACTCCCAGAAGCCCCCACAGGGTGCTTCATGTCAACAGATTGAAGGCATATGTTGACAGGGCAGACATGGGCTTACTCATGGCTACAGATGAGGGGCAGGAGGAAGAGAGTGACCCTCTCCCAGACCTGTTGACTCAGAACCCTGATGATGGCTCAGTTGATGGTATGGTCTTTTCTGACAGCCTCACTGTTCATCAGCAACAGGACTGCAGACAAGTTCTGCAATCCTACAGACATATGTTCTCTCTGACCCCAAGTCAGACAAACTGGTGCACCCATGAGGTGGACACTGGTGACAGTCTGCCTGTGAAGAGTAAAATCTACAGGCAACCTGACCATGTCAGGGACTGCATAAAAGTTGAGGTACAAAAGATGTTGGAGCTGGGAGTCATTGAACCTTCAGAGAGCCCTTGGGCTAGTCCTGTAGTTCTTGTGCCAAAACTTCACACCCCAGATGGTAAGAGAGAGATGAGGTTTTGCGTGGACTACAGAGGTCTCAATGCTGTCACTAGGACAGATGCCCACCCAATACCTAGAGCAGATGAGCTCATTGACAGACTGGCAGCTGCTAAGTTTTTGAGCACATTTGACCTGACAGCATGCTACTGGCAAATCAGACTAGCTGAGAATGCAAAGGCCAAAACTGCTTTCTCGACACCAGGAGGACATTACCAATTTGTGGTAATGCCCTTTGGTTTGAAGAATGCACCTGCCACTTTCCAAAGGTTGGTGAATAAAGTCCTTACAGGCCTGGATGACTACTGTGCAGCTTATCTTGATGATATTGCTGTCTTTAGCTCCACCTGGGAGGATCACCTGGTCCACCTGAGGAATGTTTTAGAGGCCCTGCAAAAGGCAGGCCTCACTATCAAGGCCACTAAGTGCCAGATAGGGCAGAGCAAGGTTGTATACCTGGGCCACCTAGTCGGTGGGGGTCAGGTTCAACCACTGGAGAACAAGATCCAGACCATAAAGGACTGGACTCCTCCAACTACCCAGATTCAGGTCAGAGCTTTCTTGGGCCTGACTGGGTACTACAGAAAGTTTGTTAAACACTATGGGTCCATTGTGACACCACTTAATGACTTGACCTCTAAGAAGATGCCAAAGAAAGTTCAGTGGACAGTGAGCTGTCAAAAAGCATTTGATGACCTGAAGCAGGCCATGTGCAGTGCACCTATTCTGAAAAGTCCAGACTACTCCAAAGAGTTCATAGTCCAGACAGATGCTTCTGAGTTGGGTGTGGGAGCTGTTCTTTCACAACTGAATGTAGATGGTCAAGACCAGCCCATTGCTTTTATTAGTAGAAGGCTGACCCCTAGAGAGAAACGTTGGTCAGCTATTGAGAGGGAGGCCTTTGCTGTGGTTTGGGCCCTGAAGAAGCTGAGGCCATACTTGTTTGGCACTCACTTCAAGATTCAGACAGACCATAAGCCCCTCTTGTGGCTAAATCAGATGAAGGGTGAAAATCCCAAACTGCTTAGGTGGTCCATTTCCCTACAGGGGATGGACTTCACAGTGGAACATAGACCTGTGACTGACCATGCCAATGCAGATGGACTCTCCAGATATTTCCACTTAGAACATGAAGACTCAACTGGTCAAGGTTAGTTTAATGTCCCTAAGTTTGGGGGGGGAGGTTCTGTAGGAGAGTAGGGTCTGCTTTCTATGTTCACCCCCACTTTTTGCTTTTGCTTCACTGGTTTTCGACTTAGATGTGGCTGTGGGCCTGCTAATCAGACCCACAGCCCAGCTGTTCTCTCTCTAAACTGATACTATGTACTTTAGGTGCATAACCCAATTGGATAGGATCACCTTATTGGCCCCTGTACAGTGTACCTTAGGTACCCAGGGCATAGGTGTACCCTAGGCCTACCAGGGGCTGCAGCATGTATTATGCCACCCCTGGCCAGGCCTTCCATTATGACACAACTGGCTGATCACTCAGCTGGGGCAAGGTCGTGTAATCACCCCTTGCTTAGGTGTAGTAATCCTATACCTACCTTATATATAGACACATGTGTACCTATCAGCCACTCCTATGGCAGGCCTTAACAATCCTGGAGGCAGAGTGCTTGGTAACATGTGAGATGGTGCTCTAGCATGAGCTGAGCCTGTCTGCAGTTTTCGGAATCATGTCCTAATAGCTGTTCTTTGATATAGCCTACCATATACTCTTAAAAGTACCTTATAATCTTAAACGGTTATAGTAACTATGGTTTGGCTTTATCGAAACATGTTGTGTAAGGTGTCTAACACTTTGGAATAATACCCCCATACCATTTCTGGCAATGAGGATATTATTCCTCCCTTCTATAGGGAGAAGACATGTTGAAACCTACTTACCCGGTTAAAGTTAACCAGAGCCCCAGCATCACAAAATGGATGCTGCTGCCACAGACACAAGTCTGACCTCCCGCTGCTGGGAGACCTTCCAGCGAGGGAGGCTTGGACAATAGGTTTCCTGCCTTGGGAGGTGCGAGCACCAATCCAGACAGGAGTTAGTGTATTGGGGCAGGGAGGGATGAAAGAAACTAGACACTGCCTGGGGCACACACGGTGTCCCATGCATAGTCCAGTTCAAACCGGTGCTGGGGCACTCCAGCCCCAGCTCTGGCGCGAAACTGGACAAAGGAAAGGGGGTGTAGCCACTCCCCTTCCTGGTCCCACCCATAGGAGGGACCTTGCAGGTAGCCCAGCCCACTAGCCCAGTATATTAGTAGCTAGCTGAGACCTGCTAAATTAGATTAACCTGAATCTGCAACTTGAACAGAAACTCTGGACCTTCGACATTCGACCTCAGGAAGAAGACTGAAGAAATCTCCCTTGTGGCCAAGGAGTGACCACCCTGGGCATCCAGGCACCATCCAGCGACCGCTGCTTGCTTTGCGACTGAATCCTACAAAGGAACGATTGCAGAGACTGACCAGCGCCAAGACTTCCAGACACCTCTGACCCAGATCCACATCTCCAGCGAAGCTGAGACCCGTGAAGGCGACGAGGGAAGTGGGACCGGCGACTTGGGAAAAGTGGCTAGTAACTGACTAGCGCGACTTCTGAGGCTTCCTCGAGGCTGTGCTTGGGGAATTGAGAAGCCCCACTCCCAAGCACCATCTGCAAAGAAGACCAGCTCCCCACACTTCACGTGTTCTGCGTGGGGTCCTTCTGCACCTGTGTTGCTCGACGTGTTGTCCGGTTGCTGGCTAGTAGCCTCTGCAACGACGAACCTTTACTTTCATCTTGCTGGTCCGGCTCCTCCAGACTGGCACCCGCTCCTCTGTGAAAGAGAAGCACCCCAGACCTTCCTGGTCTGCACCAGAAGCAAGTCCTCCATCCTGTGTGGGTTCCGCTTGCCAAGGCTTGTTGGGTCCTGACTCGACTTCGACGCAGCCGACAGCAAGAGCCTTCGTGGGACAGCTCACCTCCTGGTCCTGGTTGTCCTCGACGTCTCCTGGTACCCGTGGCTGCTGTGACAAGCTTCACCTCTTCACCTGCATCTTCACGACATCACCTGGTTCCTTCCTGGTTCCTTCCCAGCTCCTGGCTGGTGACCTAGACTCTGTCCCTTCTGCTTGCAGGTTCCTTCCTTCTTGATCCCCACCTTGGCATCCCTTGGACACTCTTCACTGACTGCCTGTCAGCAACTTTCCTTCAGGCATCCATAGAAGTCAACGACGAAACCCGACGCAAGTTCACACCTATGCACCCGCAGCCCGTGGGCTAGGTAACTTGAGTACTTCGGTGCTCACAAGGGTATTGACTATCCTAGGGTCTAGTTTCCGAGTCTCGACTTTCTAGCTATACCAGAAGTGCCCTAAAACTGTTTAATTCTAACACTTACTATTTCTATCGACTTTTACGCATTACGCGTGAGTGTTTCCACTCTGCACCTGAATCCCGTGGGCCTCCCACTTCCTAACCTTTGGTAGTATAGTGTAGCCCCAGCGATTCCCTAGGCCTAGGCCTATCCTGTGTTCGTGACAGTGGTTCTTATACCACTTACTTAGTATATGGTTTGCGTGGCCCCTAGGGCCTAACTGTATTACTTACCTGTGTGACTTAATGTATGCTTAAATAAGACTGTGTTGTACTTACCTCGAATCTCATAAAGAGTGCTGAGGGTTTGACTAGAATAAATACATTCTATTTTTATATATATCTGTTGTGGTGTCCTTTCATTTGGTATTCAAGGGATTACATATGGTATAACAGCTGGCTTCACATGCCATTCAGAGTTTAGCCTAAGACAGCTCTTGTCCATGCTACCACTAGGATAGCTGCTCTATAAGGTTGACTTTACAACCAATCACCATAAGGGTTGTTTGGACTGATACAAGGTGTACACTAGAATTAGTGACATCATATATAAGGCCAACTTATCACACTTATACCTAGTGCGGCTTTGTCTGTTTGTGGTTCAGTCTCCTGTTGAGTATAAATTTCAACCCTACCTGCACCATGTCCTAGTTATTACAAATACCTATCAAGTCTGCGGTGGAGCTTCACATGGTGACTAGTAAAGAATAAACCCACAGCCCTCAATGCCAGGTGAGACGGCCGGCTAAACACACATGGGCACATAGGGAGTGGAGTGCAATAGCACTCCTCCTCCCTCCTTCCATGCCTCGGTCCTGCCCCTCCCAACACTGATGGGTAAGAGCCGGCAAATGTCATATAAAACGATGCAAGAACATTGTTTTATTTTACATTTGCTGGCTCTGAGCCAGGCAGTGGGGCGATGCTCCTCCACCAGCCTGAGTTGTTTGACATTGAATTCAAGGACATTAACACATTGCAGGGAACCAGGGGAAGAAAAGCCTCAGAAAATCTCCTCCCAGGTGACTTCAGGACACAAAGAAAGAGGACCAGTGTGTTCAGGGAAGAGGAGTATAAAAGTTGAAGAGGGAAAAGGTAAAGTCTCTGGCAGGCTCCATAACTACGTGGACAAGCAGGAAAGTTTGAGGTAGTTGTTTTGTTAAGGGGCAGATAAAAAAAGTCATTATATGTTTCCTCACCCGTAAATAAAGGTGATGGCTAAGGACAGTGGGGTACAGTTAGGGAGGCACTTCGCATGCTTTGCACAGCTGGTAGGGAAGACTTTATTTTAGCCCTAGGGTTTTAGGTCAAGCATGTCGAGGCTGCAGTGGCAAAACGTCTAGTGGAGTTGTGGCAGAGGTAGCAGCCTGCTCAACACCACATGGTAGGTGGTGTGAGGGTGGCCAAAATACTGACAGACGCAACAGCGCACACTGGATAACCAGTGAAGGGACGAGCAAAAATCTTACTGGCTGAGGCACCAAGTGTGTGAGTGGGTGTGTGTGACTAAATGGGTGTATAAGTGGGTATGTGAGTAGCTGTGTAGATGAGTGAGTGGCTGTGTGAGTGGCTGTATTGTGAGTGAGTTTGTGTCTGAGTGGCTCTATGGGCGAGTTAGTGGCTGTATGGATGTGGTATGGATATGTAAGTGACTGTATGAGTGGGTGTCTGAATGGCTGTATGAGTAAGTGAGTGGCTCTATGGGTGAATGAGTGAGTGAGTGGTTGTTTGAGCGGGTGTTTGGGTAAATGAGTTGGTGTGCGAGTGGCTGTTGCGGAGCATGATTGTCTGTGTGAATGGCTGAATGAGCGGATGTGAGAGTGCTTGTATGGGTATGTGAATGGGTAAGTAAGTCGTTGTTTGGGTGAGTGAGTGCTTGTATGGGTGAGTGAGTGGTGTGTTGAGAGACTGTATGGGTGAGTGAGTGAGTTTGTATGTGGCTATATGGGTGAATACGTGGGTGTGTGTGTAGCTGTATGGGTGTGTGTGAGTGGTGGTATGGGTAAGTGACTGGTTGTATGAGTAGCGGTATGAGTGGGTGTGTGAGTGGCTCCATGGATGAGTGAGTGGTTGTGTGAGTACCTGTATGGGTCGGTCAATGGGTATGTGAGTGGGTGTGTCGGCATGTGAGAGGGTGTATGAGACGTTGCATGGGGATGAGTGGGTGTGTGAGTGCTTCCGTGGATGATGTCAGCAGTTATATCATTTGAGATGTCATCAGTGATGTCACTGACCATGTCATGAGTGATCTTTATCTATATATCTATATATTCTTCCTTCAGTAAATATTCATCCTTCAGTCTGAACACCATGACAGTCCAACTAACTGGGAACACCGGACTCCTCATCTAGAGGCTCCATCTAGGATGAGCAACTTCTCCCCTCTTACAGAGGCCGAGTTCTTAAAAGCGATGGGGGAAGTTAGATCAGGATCTCCCCTAGACCCCTGCCCCCATTTCATCTTTGCTCGGATCGCTGCAGTCTTATGTCCCCATGTCACGCAGCTTATCAACAACTCTCTTAACACTGCCACCTTTCCCAACACCTGGAAACAGGCGGTAGGGACCCCCCTGCTGAAGAAAGCAGGAGCAGACGTCCACAACCATGAAAACTGCCGACCGATTTCTCAACTCCCATACCTCTCCAAAGTCTTGGAGAGGCTGGTAAACAGACAACTATCGAATTATTTAGAGTCTAATGTACTGTTAGACCCCTCACAAACTGGCTTTAGGGCCACTAACAGCACAGAGGCAACGCTTCTGGAAGTCCTGGATAACATTAGATCTCGGACTGATCAGGGGGAGATGTAGCCCTGATATTGTTGGAAATCAGAAATCCTGCTCTTCGGAGGAGCCAACTTAATCTTGGTTTCTACCTGGTGGCCACAAACCCTAGGAGATGCCCCAGCACCCAAGCAATGTGCAAAGAATCTAGGCATCCTCATTGACCATGAAGGACCATGTGAGGGCCCTGTGTGGAAGGGGCTTTGCAACTCCGAAATTACTAACCAGACTCTTTCCCTGGATCCCATTGGATTGCAGAAGAACAGTTACACAGGCCCTGCTTATCAGTAAGCTCGATTATGGAAACGCCTTATTCGTAGGCATGGCAGAGCACCTTTTTACACATCGGCAGGTGCTTCAAAATGCTGCAGCCAAACTGGTGTGCAATAAAAGCAGACTGAGCTCAGCATCAATGTGCATGAAAGATCTTTGCTAGCTACCCATGCGACAAAGAGCAGTGTTTAAGCTACTTAGTCATGCATATAAAGCACTGCACCAATGTGTCCCCAGAATACTACAGAATAAAATTAAATTCTACGTCCCCACAAGGAGCCTATGGTCACTCCATCAAGCGCTGGCCAGGACAAAGCGTATAAGGAAAGTGAGGGCAGGAGGACGTTCATTCTCATATTTGGTGGCTAAGAAGTGGAACGAACTCCCCCAAGACCTACGCCTCACGAGTGACTACTTAGCTTTTAGGAAAAAACTTAAAACTTATCTGTTCCCTAAGGCCTAATATCTGACAGATCTTCCACCCCACCAGCAGCCCTTCATGATTTCTCGCTACTTAGCGCCGTGATATCACTTTGGATGAATGTCGCGCTCTATAAATAAATAAATAAATCTAATATGTGAGGTCATAAGCAGTACATTGCAGGGGTGCAAGTTATAGTTTGTTCAGGTAACTATGGGGAGAGGATGTAGCCTTACGGCTAGAGCGGTCACCCTTGAAGCTGGGGAACCAGGTTCGAGTCTCGGCAACAACGCTCAACATCCTGTGATTATGGGCAAATCACTTAATCTCCCTGTGCCTAACAAAAATGAATGTGTCTGTCTGTAACGCAACTGGTGCTCATGTAATGCACTCAGATTACTGATATCTTCGGGTCTAGTTCGCGCTATATAAAACTTTCAAAAAGCAAACCTATAACTGCTGAATTTCACTGGTTTTATATGAGTGAAATCTGAGCCTAACTATAACGTCTTTGTAAACTTTGTTTTGTTCAGTACATTTCTAACGTTTTTAAATTCTATTTCCAAACTATAACGTCCCTGTAACCTTTTTTTTTTCCTGTGAATTTCTAAGGTTTTTTAATGTTGTTTCCTAACTATAAAATCCCTGTAACCTTTGGATTTTTTAAGCAAGTTTCTAAGGTTTTTTTAAAATTTGTATTTCCTATATGCAACCACGTAACTTTGACAGTGGGTGTGTAAGTGAGTGCATGAGTGTCTCAGTAAGTATGTGAGTGGATATTAGAGTGTCTGAGTGGGTCTGTCTGGGTGTGTGAATGTCTGAGTAGGTCTGTGAGTGGATCTGTGAGTGGGTGTGTGAGTAAGTCTGTGAGTGAGTACATGAGCCTCTGATGGGGTCTATGAGTGAGTACATGAGTCTCTGAGTCTGGATTGGAAATGTGAGTGTCTGAGTAGATCTGTGAGTGGGTGCATGAGTCTGACTGGGTCTGTGAGTGGGTGCATGAGTGCCCTTGAAGGTCTGCAATGTATGGATGAGTGTCTGAGTGGGTGAGTGAGTGGGTGCATGAGTGTCTGAGTGGGTCTGTGAGTGGTTGTGACTCAGTGGGTCTGTTAGTGGGTGAGCGAGTGTTTGAGTGGATTTGTGAGTGGGTGTGTGTCTTTTAGTGGGTCTGTAAGTGGATGCATGGTTGTGTGAGTATGTGTGTCTGAGTCTCAGTGGGTCTGTGAGTGGGTGAATGAGTGTTTGAATGGATCTGTGAGTGGGTGCATGAGGGCTTGAAGGTGTCTGCCAGTGGATGTGTGCATGAGTGGATCTGTCAGTGGGTGTATGGTAAAAAAAAGTAGGGGGTCGCACAGGAGCAGATGCCTGTGCCAGCTCCCCTGTGAAAGCCCTTCTGTCCAGTTTGTCTGCAGTCCACTACCCTCTGCTGCCTTCAGTTTTGTGTCTCATCCGCTCGTTTTCTGCCTATTTTTCTGCCTCTTCTCTCATCACTACTGCCCTCTATATTTCCTCTTTCTGCTCGTTCTGCTTGTTATTTTGCCTCTTTCTACTTGCTCCTGATCTTTATTGTGCCTCTTGCTGCTCGTTTCTGACCTCTATTTTGCCTCTTTCTGCTCGCTCCTGACCTTTGTGTTGCCTCTTTCTGCTCATTCCTAACCTTTATTCTGCCTCTTGCTGCTGGTTTCGGACTTCTGCTCTGGCTCTTTTTGCTCCCTTCTGACTTTTATCCTGCGTATTTGCTACTGTTTTCTGACCTCTATTCTTCCTCTTTGTGCTCCCTTCTGACCTTTATTCTGCCTCTTTCTGCTCCCTTCTTACCTTTATTCTGCCTCTCTCTATTTGTTTCTGACCTGCATTTGTCCTCTTTCTGCCCGTTGCTGAACTTTATTCTGCCTCTTGCTGCTAATTTCTGACCTCTATTTTGCCTCTAGCTGCTAGTTTCTGACCTCTATTTTGCCCCTTCCTGCTTGTTTCTCACCTTTATATTGCCTCTTTCTGGCCCCTGGAGCAGAAGAAAACACAAAACTGATGCCAACCATTTGGACGTCAGAGGAATGATGGTGGAGGAGTTGGTAGAGAAACCATTAGTGCCATCCACACAAAGTTATCGGACAGCGTGGTTGGAATTTCAGGCATATAGTAATACTAAAAGTGCTGGGGAACAGCAGGAACAAGAGGAAAGAGGGAAGGACGTGTTGAATTTTGTGATGTCATTAATAGAGATGGGTTTGCCATCAACAACAGTAGCGGATTAACTGGCAGCAATATTCTTTAATGGAAAACTTTGAACAAAGTTGAGAGAGCTTGTTTGAGTGACTTTACTTGAAAAGTTAGTATTGATTTTACCAGTTTGTTATGATGAACTGGAGGTAAGAATGTTTTGTTTGTTTTGCCAGTGATCACTACCTCCATTCACCCCATTCAATGTGGGTTCATGGCACAGCAAAGTACTCGCCATTGCATCCGTGCTTGCATGCCACCTCACACTCATTGTCACAGCCGCGCTCCTGCTCCTCAACTTTGAATAAATGTTCTACTCCCTAGACTGTGATTCTTGTTCCAAGTCCTTTGATGGGTGTGGTTCTGGCCTTGTTTTCTTTCCTTTGTCAGGGTGCTCTATGCCCAATGCCGAGCCCAAGTGATAGTCAATGTAATTCTCTCCCTCAAACTTTCCATTGACCGGGGAAACAGGCATGGATGCCCTTTCTCGCCACAGCTATGCGCCTTGGCGATTGAGCCAATTGGTGACCTATATTCGGTGTGATGTGCAGGTTTGTGGAGCTTTGAAGATCAAATTGCCCTATGTGCGGACGATGTCCTTCTTCTTCTTGTACTGCCCGCACCTCTACATCTTTAAGAAGAGACCTCCGGACTTCGGGTCAACTGGGCAAGCCACTCCTGGTCTCTCTCAAGGGTGACAAGTTTAACTTGATAGTTAACTGGCAGTCCTGCCTTCCGATCTGTCGCCCCAGCTTCAAATATTTTGGAATTCATAGTGCCCGGAACTGGACTGATTTGGAGCCTCGACCTTTACCTATTAATGAACCAAGCCCAATGTGATATGACCAAGTGGGCATGCCTGCCTCTTAGCGTGCTTGGGCGAGTAGCTTCTCTTTAAAATGATGATCCTGCACAGACTGCTCTATTGCTCTATGCTCTGCAGAACGTCCTTCTCCTGTTGCGGGGATTCTGCTTATGCACAGAACTATGCGCAGGAAACCAGGACCTCAGAGAATTGTGGTGCACCAGAAACTCCCCTCAGAACCAAGAACCCCTTATCCGACTAGCTTAGTGTCCCATTCGTTATCCGAGATTTAGCTCGGCGGTCCCAATGTATAGACAACCCAGAACAAGCGACTTAAATATTCTCAGGAGTGGTGGGAATCCGAAATACCTGTTTGTATCTATATATCAGTCCACAACAGAATAATAAAGACACGGTAAAGTTTAAAGAGTTTATTTTATAAACCTCGCGTCCTAAGATGCAGTACTTTGGCTAACACAAGCAGACAAATGGTCAAAATCAGAACCATCAGCATTGTTACAATACCATAGAAAATGAAAGGAGCAATCATAATACAAATGACAGTGGATAGCAACCACCCTCCTTTCCCTAGCAACTAATAGGTTATTATTAGACTAATAGAAGGTCTCTTAGGCTTGCATGGGGGACCCCATACCTTATGGATCAGCTTAGTGGAATCACATCACAGGATCAGCTAGGCTCTCTCCTGCAACAGCTCTTCGTTTCGAATGAATGTAAAAACATGCTGCTCTGTAATATTAAAGGACTCGTCTTTCAGGTATTGGCAGCTGCATGCATGTTATGGCTAAGAAGTGGTACGATCAACCTGAACACAACAACCTGCACCGTCTAGTGACCCAGACTCGTTCCTTACACAGTGTACAGACCAAGGTCACTGCTCACTGTTAAGGATGTCAAACAACAGACGGTGCTCATGTGAAGCAAAGTCGAGTCAGCAGTTCTCAAATGAATAACATGTAACAACAGTGTCACGTGCAAAGGCAGCAGAAGCGGCAAGCTGTGGCTTAACCATACTACACCCCCCCTTGATCGGACCACTAACCACTAGGGGCGCACTTATCAAGAACGCAGAGTTCAAGTCAGAGAGAATGGAACCAAGGGCATGAACGATAAGTCCATATACGGTAAGTATAAAGTTCGAAAAAAAAATTCTGAAAAAGAAAAACGATGTCGTTCAGGAAAAAAAACCATGACAAAATGGGGAAAAAATGACATCGATGGACACACCATGAGTTGACCAGGACAAAGAGTCAATCCATCAAGGTATAGGCACAATAAGTTGCAACAGCCTCCAAGAGGAAATCATTGGAGCGTTCCGCAAAATTATCTGCCATCCAATTTAGCAAGGGAAAGGAACAAACATGTTCGTTTACAAGTGGAGCTTCCAGCACCACACGAGGACAACAGGCAGGTACTTCGACATAACTTCGTACCAGGAAGTCAAAAGCAGCCTCTCTGATGTCCCAATTTCCAAGGACTCCATGTGCAGCACCCAAGGCCATAAACCCGACTCCAGAACAGGCAAACTCATGAGCCACTAAGCGGCCCATTAGTTGATCAAAATCCGGGGCAAGTGACACCAAGTTTGACAGGCACAAATCCAGAGCCCACTGGAAAGGACAATCCAGGCAGTGAAAGACTGGTTGCACACAAGTAAAGAATGGAAACCGGAAGGACAAACTATATGCGACGCTTAAGGCCGCCAGGGGTAACGTGCCATAGTATTCAAGCATCCGGTTACGCAGATGGATCAGCCGGGGCATGTCGTCTCGGTACGCAAGTTGCGCAGCCATTGCGTGTTACGCAAATCAATAGAAGTATTCCAGCTATAAAGGCGAGAAGCAAAGGGAGACCTCCGAAGACGCTGGAAAAAATAGAATGAAAAAACGCGGGGATCACACCAAAAATAGCTTGAAAGGAGGTCACGAGGCCAGAGCCCACAAGTTTAAAAAAATGAACTATGCCAGTCGTAGACGAGGCATTAAAGATAGTCTGTATCAATGTCCCAAAATGCAATGGGAGGTCAGTATTCAAAAGTGCCTGCACCTCCGTGCGGGTGTTTGCTATGTGAAGGAGAAATGTTTCACGGGACGAAGTCAAAGCGACCTCTTTTTGAGACAAAAGAGCCCTTATTCTGCTCATCTTGTTGAACTCTGCTTTCAAGGTTGGAATCGAAGGCCAGATGGAAACATCGAGCCGGCCATGCGGGGGTGGGGAAAAGAACATTATTACAGCAAACTACACGCTGTGAAACAGTTACTATGTAAGGTATTCCTTCAAGCATCCCACAGCAAGCTTCATTATTTAAAAGCAAATAACTACCGTTAGCAAGCAGCGTAAATGAAGGGGTTATAACTGGCACTGGAATACCTTTCAGGACGCAAGCCAAATTAGGAGCGTGTACATTGCAAGCACCATGTAATTGTATGTGTCTACACACTACAGAATGATCAGGGGCAGAAGTGCACTCCTCATCCTTTAAGTAAACCTCCTTGCCCTCCCGCATGCATCTATATGTGAACGGGAGCGACCAAACTTCGTGTAGGAAGGCTGAACCAAGTTGTTCATATCTGCCAAGTGCATAATGTTTCATGCATGAACTAAACTTAAACAGCGGAAAAGGTAAAGTGATCAACCCGTGGATAAGCCACACGGCCGAATTCAATTCAGCAACAGAAAAAGGTAACGGTTCTAATTTCTCAATGTTCAGCAGTGAATAGGTAGCATCTTTCATGGACATAAATTGTTGTTTTGCAGTCAAATTAAAGGGGAGGAACAAAGAGGACACATTCATGTAATCCCATGGGACTTTCCCTGCCTTTAATGTTTGCAAAGTCCACGCAAACTGCATAATAGAAGGTAACTGATTCTGGCCATGATACAATACAGACAAATCATTCTGCACAATGTCTACGACAGATGAAACAATATTATCTAAAGTATAAATTCTGGAAGATAATGTGTTAATGCTATTATCTATCACAGCCAATACTTTTTCCATATTTGCCTGGTCAATAGCACGTAATCTGGACGCAGCTTCAATTTGCGACAATTTCCAAACTTCGTTGTAAATAGCATATACCCATCTTTTGGACCTGCCTGTCGCAGGACCCTTAAGAAAATCATTAAAATCTATTTTGTCGTTTAAACGTGATAAATGAAGTTTAACAGAGGCTAATGTGGAATGTTGCAGCCATGACTGGCATAACTTACCCACAGAGTAGGTAGTTACAGTATGTGATGATTCAAAACGAGGACCTATTCTAACTTGAGAATACCCAGGTGCTAAAGCCAGAAACCGACGTTGACAGGAATCTGAGCCAGTTTGCCATACCAACCACCCCTCAGGATCTAATGCTGAAACATTGAAGGTGGTGTTGGAAACGAGGGACTGCAACATAGTTAGGGACAGATCTGTGTTATTTTCCCAATTGGGATAAGCACCCAGATCCGGGATCGAGGGGGAATTCAATTTTTTATAAGTAGCCAATCCAAAACAGGTGGTCTGAAAAATAGATAAATTCAAAAATAGCATGTGGTTTGGGATAAGACAGGCACGATGCAAAGCTTCTGTTCCCTGTACCTGCCACGGTTTAGTTCCCCAAACCGATTTAAGATCGATAGTAGCTTTCCATAGGTCATAACCTCCGATAGCCAATTCGTCCATAAAGGACTTGGAATATAACAATTTGGTATGTGTTAATCTAACCTTAGAGGCGGTTTCAGGCGCCACTTTAAAATAAAACGAGGTCGGATTAGACACACTAAAATCCGAAAAATATGTGAACTTGTTCACCAATGTGGCAGAGCTGCCAGCCAAAGGGGTCGGGCAATGTTCCCATTGTGTGTAATTACCAAAATTACGAAAAGTATTTGCTCTTTGTAGGAAATGTGTGCCATAATGTTGATAGCAAAATTGTTCACCATAATTTGCAGTATTTAAATACAAATCCTCTGCATCAAATGCAGCATAATATTTCAAATCAGAAAACAGCGCTTCAATTGCCTGTACATCCCAATCATTCGATCGGATGTTCTGTTTAACTACATCACCTATAGAAACACGAAAGACATTAGGCACATTAATCACTTCAGTAGGACCATGAATTTGAAACTTAACAGCATCCCAAGCGATCCCATCACGCACAGGCCAGGCGGAAATGTTCACAAAAGTCTGGTCCCTTTTCATTATGTGTGATGAGGAATGGGGGGCCAAAGTTCCATCAATCAATCGAATTGCAGACCGTTCATCCAGGTAGTGTCCATTGATAAGTTGAAAAAACACTACCACAAAGCCAATTGTCATGAACAAAAAAATACCTATTAGCACCAGCCAGATGTAAGTCCATGGTACCACCAAAAAATGTCTCTTGAACCAGGCAAAAAATCTAGAAATTTTGGAAGGGGCAGTGGAAGTCAATGATTCAGTGTCAAAGGAAGAATGTGACTGGTTAATCGCTGTTGAATGTAATAGAGGCAACGGAACACCTGCAGGATAAGCATACTCAGGATCATCAGGTATACCACCAGCAGTAGGCGGCACAGAAGGAGCAGTGACTGCATGCATCTCAATGGCAACCTCAGGCATGATGTTAGAGGGCGGCACCACAACAGAATTTCGCAGTATAGAAGGGCAAGAAACTGAAGGTGTCATACTATGAAGAATCGGCCACCCGCTGTAGCTTGACATTGTCAATCGAGATGTACCTGTTATCCTTGCGACCAGGAAGTGGAGGTAAAATAACTGTACGTGTACCCAGGACTCCAAGCACCGGAACCGGTGCACGATAAGAGGGGCCAAACTCCTTCTTGTTCTCCACCTTCTCACGGACCAGGTCACCAACTCGAGGTAGCCAGCCAACTACCGGACCATCACAGAAGAACATAGCTAAGCTGAACCATAACGTCAGCCAGCTGCCACTCTGTTTTTGTTTTGTTTTAATCAAGTGGATAGCCATTCCTAATAAAGTCCTATTTTTGGACTATCCAACTTGTTTTAATCACATACACGCATTCACATCTACACCACTAGACCCCTCACACGCACTACACCATACGGCCAGGAACAGAAGATCTCCGCTAAAGAGCCCCTTTAAGGGTGCCCGTCGGGTATTGCAGCGCCGACCCGACGAGGAGCAGGTCCATATGATGAAGCATGACACCTAGCTTGCTTGGTGTGTGAGGACCCTAATTCCGACTAGAGGAACCCCTTTTCCTCTTCCACACGGTCTCTTCCTCACACTCTCACTCTCCCCTTACTCTGAGGAACTGCATACTCATTCTCTTCACACGATTAACTGGGCTCGTATGCTGGACCTCTTGTTAAAAGCCCACCAGTCCCCCCTCTTGATAATACAAGAAACTGAAGGTGTCATACTATGAAGAATCGGCCACCCGCTGTAGCTTGACATTGTCAATCGAGATGTACCTGTTATACTTGCGACCAGGAAGTGGAGGTAAAATAACTGTACGTGTACCCAGGACTCCAAGCACCGGGACCGGTGCACGATAAGAGGGGCCAAACTCCTTCTTGTTCTCCACCTTCTCACGGACCAGGTCACCAACTCGAGGTAGCCAGCCGACTACCGGAATCTGGAGCTCAGCTTCGGATGTAGAGGGTACGTGTTCCTTTGCTAGAGTGTCTCTGGATTCTTGAAGATTCTGCAATACAGCACAGTGATCATCTAGGTCAAAAGGCGCTGCTGCCGCCGCCATGTCTAGACCCTCAAGGTCCGGGACAAACATTCGTACTCCAAAGAGCATCATGTATGGGGTCCGCCCACCCAGAGACCTTCTAGGGAGATTATTAAGTGCGCGTTGCATGTCATACAAGTGGGTGAGCCAGCCTTGGCCTGTACCTAAAAAACTCTTGCTGTCAAAGATTGTTTTAGGTCACGGTTCATTCGCTCCACAACACTATTGCTTTCAGGCCGGTATGGAGACGAAAATTTGACTTGGACCCCCAAACTTCTCATGGCTTCTTTGTACGCCCTAGAGGCAAACACAGGGCCCTGGTCAGAATGAAGGGTACCACATGCAAAACTCCCAATAAAGACACGCAAATCCTTGATGACAGTCCGGGCATCAGCACTCCTTTGCGGCCACACCCACAGAAAACGTGTGCACGAATCCACTGCAACCAAGATGTACTTGTACACAGTATCAGAGGTAAAAGGACCGCAGTGATCTAAATAAACACATGCAAGTGGTTGATTAGATATGTACAGCTGCGTTTGTGGTGGACGCGTGGCAGAAGAAGGTTTAATCTGCTGGCAAATGTCACACAGAAGGACATAAGCCCGCGCTTGTTTGTACAAACCGTACCACCAGTAACGTTGCTGCAAAAGAGATACAGTAGCCGAAACTCCGGCATGCGCAGACGCAATACCTTCGTGGGCAGCTGAAATCAGAGCTGGTCTGCAGTCCGTGTTGGGAATCAATCTGTCACCAACGTCGTTAATCCTCACTAACGGGACGTTATCAGGACTTAAGCGATAATGGTAGCGAGAAGGGAAACCTTTTGGAAAGCCTTTCCCTGTCTCGGATGCAGCAATAGCTGCCAAGATGTCATCATCAATCTTAGTTTTGGATCTTGTAACTGCTGCTACTAAATATGTCGCCACTGCGGTTTTTGCTGCTTCGTCAGCCAAACTGTTACCGAAAGCATGGACACAAACTCGTTGGTGACCAAGAGTGTGAATTACATTCACGAGGGGCAGACGTTCCCGAAATTCTGCCACTCGAACCCAAAGCGTTTTATGCTTTACTGTGCTACCCTTGGAATCACGAAAGTCATTTTGAATCCAAAAGTGTAGATTTTCGTTGTAAGATTGAACGCAATAGTACGAGTCACTCACTATAAGAGTAGTGACTCAAGGATCAGCAAACTCCAGTGCAAGCACCAGAGCCTTAAGCTCTGCTAACTGCGCGGTACAATCACCCAATGACTGCGTATGCACGACATCAGATTGGAACTCTCCGTTCACGAAAGTACCCACGACAATTGCGCAGGCTGCTGAATAGGCTTGCTTTGATCCAGTAGCGGGTTGCGCAGACCCATCAGTGTAAATGACACAATGGTACTCCTCGAGCGGGCGCAAAGTCAGAGGAGCCGGATGAACGAATTCATACTCCAAGAACTCCTGTGTCTGTAATGCCACGTCAAAGATATATGTGACGTCAGGCGAGGTCAAGGAGGTAGCCCATTGTATCCACCTTGGATGCAAAGCCTTAGAATTTGGTACACTGGCTTTAGTAACTGCCTCAAGGGCAGGGTACGGCGTTACCACCAGCATGCGTTTCCCTTGCGATAGCGCTCGCTCTTTTAGGATTGCCATCTGAACTGCTGTCAGTACCTTTTCGACAGCGGAAAATCGCAGCTCAGCCGAAGTGTACAAATGAGATTTGTAAGCAATGGGGACAGTGTCGCCCTCATTGAACGTTAAGTAGGTGAAACCCACTGCACCCGGTACAATTCTAATGCCAGGTTAGTGTGGTTATCACGAGTCTGTAAGAATTTCAAAGCAAGAAGATCTGACTGCAAAGATTGCAATGCAGCAGAGTGCTCAGGCAGCCAGCAATATTTGGTAAAAGTAGGTTGTACCAAGGCATAAAGCGACTTGATACGCTGGGCATAATCAGGAATGTAGGTACGACCGAAATTCAGAAAACCCAGCAAAGATTGTAATTTCTTCAGTGTCGTAGGAGCTCTGAGGCGTGCGCACTTCTCAAGGAACTGTGGAGCCAAGCCTCGTCCCTCATTATTGAGTTTGTACCCCAAGAACAACACTGTGAACTCGGCAATGTGGGACTTCGCAAAGTTGAACTTATAACTGAAGTCAGCAAACATAGTTATTATGTTATCCTTGCGAGCAAGGTGTGGAAGCAACTCGTCGTCCGTTAGGTAGATGTCATCTACATACGAGTATGCCTACGGGTCAACCATCTCTAAGAGAGAGACCACACGAGCAGCAAAGACCCCGGGGCTATTCTTATAGCCCATTGGGAGCCTTTTGAACTTCTTTTGTTTGCCACCCGAGGTAAACGCCGTCCACTCATAGCTATGGGGGGACAGATTATGGCTATAAAAGCCATTGGAGATGTCAAGTGTGGTTTTAAACCGTTTTCTCACGAGACTATCGACGAGAGCCGAACTGTGAGTATTTTGTACCGCGCATGTCCGGCAGTGCGGATTTAAGTGCCGGTAATCCAAAACTAGGCGGTACGATCCGTCAGGCTTCGTCACAGTGAATAAAGGATTATTCATGGGTGACACACATGTTTCAATTACTCCTTGATATTCCAATTGTTCAAGGATAGACGCGACGTGAGATCTTGCCTCGCGACGCATGGGATATTGGGGTTGTGGCTGGGGTTCTGACCGCAACGGAATCGTATGGTTGGGAGAAAATTTATCCCAGCCTACCTGAGTACGACAAAAGGAGGCGCGAGCACCTGCGCCCACTCCCCGGCTAACCTGTTAGAATGTTCCATTGGCACTGTGTGCCCAAAGGATGGGAGGATCACTGTCTCACCTCTAGGAGCATCTAAAACGAAAGCCAGGGGCCAATCCGCCTCCGCCAAAAGTATATCATAGGTGGAGGTTAGATTATCCCAAAAGACCACTTTAATTTTACGTTGTATGTCACCCTCAATAACTAGGACAATTTCAAACATTCGTTCAGGGGGAGCTACGCGAGTATCAGCAGTTTCAACACTTACAAATGTATCAGTTGCTGTCGTCCCCAGATACGGACGCAGCGCTTGTCGCACTACTGTAACTTCCGCCGCGCTGTCTAGCAGCGTTAGCGCCCATCTCTGGTTCTGAAGCTGTGTCCGTACCATCTGAGGCATATCTCGCAGTTAGAGCAGCAACTTTTTTCTTATGAAACGGGGGTCTCTGACGTGCAGATTCGTCCTGCTTGCCTTTTCCGTCACTCTGACGGGGCTGCTCACGACCTTGAGCACCCTTTCCTTTCCCACGATCTCCGCCACCGGATTGAAAAGCCGATGTGTCCTGTGAAGAACGAGGAGAGCGTTGTTCAGGAACCTGAAATCTATCAGGTGACTTAATATTAGAACGATCGCGCAAATCATAAGTGCGTTCAGTTTTTGTCTGTACCGGCGATGCAGAACGAGACCTCCGCTTCTCCTGCTGCTTCCCCTGTTTCTTGGATCGCCAACTTTGTTTCGGGAAGTTGGGCTTTTCGTCTTTAGTAGACGAACTCACTTTACTTTGCTGTACTACAGTAGGAATGATTTTTAACACCCAAGGCGCTACGACCCACCATTCTGTAGGCTTTCGCAATAATTTTAGCGAATTCCTTTGGCCTGTCGGCCGGATCCACAAGGGCTAACATATTGCCCACTTGGAACTGCATGGCATCTCCTTTGAGGTTGCCCATCACCATGGAACAAACCACATCGAAGCTGTCGACAAGCCTCATTCCCAACTCAATGGCCGCTTCCGCACCATGATTGTCCTGGACTTTCTTGATGACGGAAGGTAGTACGGACATAGACGGAGTGCCATAGCACTTCGCATAGGTCACAGCAAAGACCTTGCCCCAATTGTCACAATCGACAATATCAGGGACCAGGTCCTTCGGTAAAGTAATAGTGAGAATCCTGTGTTTATCAACAGGAGAAGTATGCGGAAACACGGCTTCTAGTTGATCAAACTTTTCAGCAAGCCAGTAAGGAAATTCATCCTTATTCTGGGGGCGCTTGCCGACAACCGCATTAACCATAACTGGACTAATGACCACCGCGTGGTGGGCAGTCGTGTGGCCCGCAACTGCAGGTGCCCCCACCTGTACATTGCGAGACACGTACTGCACTAACGCCCTATGGACCGTAATCAGGGCAGTGTGTAGTACACGCAACTCCGCCACCCCCACAGTTAAGTAGCGGGGATGAGGGGTATAACAGGCCAGCACCGGCCATGTGGCCCCTGCAATAGACAACGGGCCCATTCTCGCCGGTACTACCGCATGGGGAAGGGCGCCATTAAACCAAATGGTATGCTGCCAGGCAGTGAGAGGAATTTCAAGTGTCCTATAAGGGGCATAGGCTGCAGGCATCGCTGTGGCAGTATAGGTGTGGAACAAATTATCATTTGCATCCACTGCATCGAACGTCACCCAAGAGTAAAACAACTCATACGGGAACGCCGCATCAGCCCCTACCACAAAGATAACAGCCAACCCGTCATCAGGAACCCCATAAACCCGCAGATGTGCGGTCAGGCGAACCCGACTATGTGCGGCTACATCGACCGCCATTAGGATACACTGAAGAGTAACAACAAGTTCTACAGTAGCACTGGGGTTCAGAAAAAAGAAACCTTTTTAATTATCAAGCTTGAAAGAACCTTTAGTCGAAACCTAGGTAGGTTATGCCGTCACTCCCGCTATCCGGAAACTAGAGTGAGGGCGTTGTGGACTAATAAAAGCACTACTAAGGCGTTTCAGATCTAAAGACCAAACGTTACGTTGCGGGGATTCTGCTTATGCACAGAACTATGCGCAGGAAACCAGGACCTCAGAGAATTGTGGTGTACCAGAAACTCCCCTCAGAACCAAGAACCCCTTATCCGACTAGCTTAGTGTCCCATTCGTTATCCAATATTTAGCTCGGCGGTCCCAATGTATAGACAACCCAGAACAAGCGACTTAGATATTCTCAGGAGCGGTGGGAATCCGAAATACCTGTTTGTATCTATATATCAGTCCACAACAGAATAATAAAGACACAGTAAAGTTTAAAGAGTTTATTTTATTAACCTCGCGTCCTAAGATGCAGTACTTTGGCTAACACAAGCAGACAAATGGTCAAAATCAGAACCATCAGCATTGTTACAATACCATAGAAAATGAAAGGAGCAATCATAATACAAATGACAGTGGATACAACCACCCTCCTTTCCCTAGCAACTAATAGGTTATTATTAGACTAATAGAAGGTCTCTTAGGCTTGCATGGGGGACCCCATACCTTATGGATCAGCTTAGTGGAATCACATCACAGGATCAGCTAGGCTCTCTCCTGCAACAGCTCTTCGTTTCGAATGAATGTAAAAACATGCTGCTCTGTAATATTAAAGGACTCGTCTTTCAGGTATTGGCAGCTGCATGCATGTTATGGCTAAGAAGTGGTACGATCAACCTGAACACAACAACCTGCACCGTCTAGTGACCCAGACTCGTTCCTTACACGGTGTACAGACCAAGGTCACTGCTCACTGTTAAGGATGTTAAACAACAGACGGTTCTCATGTGAAGCAAAGTCGAGTCAGCAGTTCTCAAATGAATAACATGTAACAACAGTGTCACGTGCAAAGGCAGCAGAAGCGGCAAGCTGGCTTTCTAACAGCTGACGCGGTTATGCTAACTTAGCGTTGTACATAGGGAGTGGCTTAACCATACTACACTCCTCATCCCACACACTTGGCTTAAAAGTCTAATACCAAAGGTAAGAGCTTTCCTCTGAGGAAATAAAACTGCCAAGATCACATTTCACAAATGTACGTAGTCCACATACAAGGGAGGAATTGAAATGGCAGATCTGCAACTCTACTACTAGACTTCCCAAATCCAAGTGATCAATGCCTGGCTATTCATGGGACATGAATACCCTGCCTTTAGGCTTGAGGGGTACCTAATCCATGGCCAACACATAGGACTGTAACATAGAGATCCCCTCCCTACATCGCTCCCTCAGATAATAGGACTGCCCATCCTGTGCTGGCGAGCTGCCCTCTATTGGATCCGATGTGACCGTAGACTCACGCAGTAGACCCCCTTCTGGCACAGCACCCGGCTGCTACAGACAGCACGACTGGAGGGCTTTGACCATTGGAATCCTTTTGGTATCTTCAAGCTATATGACATCTGGAATGGTTCATAGATGGCACCCTATGCAGAGCTACAGACAGACTTTGTGCTTCACAAGTCTCAATAATATAAATATTTACAATTACACCATGCCCTGATGATCCACCGCCCCACCTTGATAAACTTGCCTGAATATACTCCTCGTTATGTTATTTAATTGAATCTTGGTATAGCGCAACAACTCGACCCCAAAGGGACATCTCGACTCTCTGACAGGCAGGAGATAAAAGAGACAACTAATCGCTCCTTGGAATCCAAAGTTACTCTGGGCCCATTGGGCAAGGGTGCCATCTCAACACTATACAGATCCCTATTAGTCAATGCCCGAGAACAACTTACAGCCCTGAGAGAACAATGGGAGAGCTGGGTGGGCCCCTTGGATGGGAGTGACTGGCAAGATGTGAACATGGCCTCAAGAGAGTTGGTCATTTCCTTCCGCCTATGCCTCATCATGCTGAGGTATCTCAACTTGGCATACCTCACCTCCAGACATCTTAAGAGAATTGGGGCGCTTACAGGAGCTGCATGTCCCAGATGCAGCAGCGACTGCTGTTTCTTCCACTTGGTCTGAGAATGCCCTGTTTTTGCTCGCTACTGGGCTAAGATTTTCTAGTCATTCTCCCAAATAATAGACCGCCTGGTTGATTGCTCTTCCTGTGTAGCCATGCTGGGAATCAAACACAATCTGGGCAGTCTCAGTGGGGAACGTACACATGTGGGTATTGGTGTGACCATGACTAAGAGAGACATTGGAAATCCGATCAGTCCCCTTCCCATGCCAAACGGAGGGTGTCGATAGACTGGTATGCTATGCTTGAAGATCTGGTTTACACTGCACTGGGATGCCCCACAAGATCTGGGGGAGATGGTGGGCTTACCACAATATAATTGTGCCTGAAATGATGTGTCATACTTTTTCTACATGACCTGCCATTCTTGTCTGCTAACAATTGCACTATGTACCTGATGTGTATTTCTTCCCTCGTTTTTTCCTTACCTTTTCAAAGGTTTTCTGTATAAAATCAACAAAATGTGGTTATCTAAAAAAAAAAAACATTCAGTTTGTGTATGTTATGTTATTTTTTTAAATAAACAACATTGTATTATGTTTGAAACATGTAACAACACACGACATGACCCAGGCACAGTGATAGTGATTCAAGGCACAAGAAATACATCTCTACATTCAACCCGTACATATACATTATAATAGTCCACGATATTCCAACCATTTACCCCATTCATTTGTATGTTTCTTGAGGCATCCCCTGGCCTCACATACAGCCCTCTCCTGTGTTGCGCACCAGTCCATCGCTTGTCTCCATGGTTCTAGCTGGGGCAGAGAAGGCAGCGGACATCCTTTAGCAATATCCGTCTTTGCCAGTGCCACTCCGATCCTCACCAAGGCACTGTCCTCCTGGCATCACACACCCCCTCCAGGACTCCCAATACAATAGGCAAAGGGGAGGTGTCAATGGGCCTTACCACCACTCTGACCAGGACCCTAGAGACCACGCCCCAGTACTTCGTGACCACTGGACAGTCCCACCCGCAACATATGGTAAACATTAGTGGAGGTCCTTGAGCACCGCCAACATGCCAGTAACTGCAGTATAGCTGTGCACCAGAGATACTCAGGTGTCTTGTATGTCATATGCAAGTAATTGAGCAATAAAAGTCAAAGACAGGATGGGATAGCCTGTGTTCTTGGTGCCATGCAAGCGTCAATCCAATCTAGGGGCCCTAACCACTGTTCCTAAACACAAACAGATCAGAGGATGGAATATGAGGGATTTGCAAATCTTTCTACAATAGGCCCCAGGAGGATCTCGAGCTACAGGGCGCCACTGTCCAGGATGTTCCCCATTGACCCATGGTGCTGCTCTAAAAAGTGTCTCAACTGCAGCTATCTATAAAATTGAGACTTTTGACGATCAAACTCCTTCTGCAGTTTCTGATATGATTTGAGGTGATCTCCCTACCAGATATCTCCCACTCTGGAGATCCCAATCTTGTCCCACCCATCAACCGCTCCAAGGAGGTCTGTTGCAGGTACGTCCCCACCCACAAGGGGATCACCTGTGTAATCTTTCGGTCCCACCCCATCCATCGCAGTGCCATGCGCCAAGTCTCAAGCACCACTCTGGTGGACTAAGGTAGGAAAGACAGAATGAGAACACCATATAGTAGCCCTTCTATCTTGTGTAATCTTATCCCGGCCACCTCTGGCCGAAACGCCAGGTCCCCCCCATCCACCACTCGCCCACTCATTGACCACTAATAACTGGGCTGCCCAATGATATAAACACACATCTGCAATACCCAGGTCCCCATCCCACGTGAATTAGGTACATTTCCCTTATGTTATATGGGGTGGATGATCCCGCCACAGAAAGGCTTGAATTTTGGCTTGCAGCTGGCACCACCAAAGCTGTGGTAAGCTCAAAGGATAATTATGTAAGACATAGAACAGACATTTTAAATAATGTGGTGCGGCCCAAAATATTAGGCGGCAATTTCACCCACTGTTTAATATCTGACTTAAAGCGTTACAACACAGGGCGAACATTCAAGCACCATGTAAGACCTGGCTCCAGAACCCCAATGCATGTCTAAGTATTGGAAGCTCAATCTATGAAATTGATGGCTGTATTGGTCATTCCACTTCTATCTGTGGCCCACTCAAGGGGACCAACACCAGTTTAGGCCAGTTAATAAAAAGACCCAAAGCCTTCCCATAGAACCCAAGAATCTGAAACACTCTCAGAATCGTGAGTGACGGGCGTTCTATATAAAGAAGCACGTCATCTGCATAGAGTGCAATCCAGTCTCTGTTGTCACCCCTCAGTCGAAGTCCCACAGCTGGGCATCACAGCAGATTCATACTGCCAATGGCTCGATCACCAGCACAAAGAGGCGTGGAGACAGGAGGCATTCCTGACGGTTGCAAATGAGGCAGAAAATGTACAGTTGACTCGCACAGGAGTCCTAGGGTTAGAGTACAGTTCCCGCACAAACGCTCGAAAATCCAGCCTCAACTTGATCAGCATCTCCTCCAGGAAGGCCCAGCTCACTGAACTGCAGGCCTTCTTAAAGTCCAACAACAGGAGGGCTGTGGGGTCCCCTAGTTAAGAGTCGTGCAAATGCCAAATAGAGTCTGAGTAGACAGTGCCTTCTACTTCTGTGAGCAATTTATTTATTTATTTAAGGTTTTATATAGCGCTGGCTAGACCCAGAGGTATCAGAGCACTTTACATGAGTATGAAGGTGGTAACAGTGTAAAACAATAATTCGACAGCTTGGAATACACACAAGTTAACAAAAGAGAAACAGTATAAATTTACACATATCGAATGAACAGATAGATAGAGCACGAGCTATAAACATGTATAGCATGAATATGGGAGATTAGGTTTTGTATAATGGTATAGGATGGTGATGGGCATGAGGGTAGCACGTAGGAAGGAAGTTAGACGTGTAGAAGAGGGTGGGAGGCAGATGGAGGGGTGAAATTTGTTAGGAGGGGGGTTGGGAAGGACTCGGAGAGGGAGCAGATGAGAGCCGTGAGGAAGGGAGAACGTAGAGCCAGTGGGATGTAGGGGGAGGATAGGGGGGGAAGGGAGACAATAGGAAGGTAGGGGGTTAGGCCTGGACCAGAAAAGTGGAAGGGGGAGGCTGAATACAGGGCGCTGGTTAAAGCTCCCAGTATTTATTGAGGAGGTGTACTTTGAGGCCTTTCTTGAAACTGATGTAGGAAGGATTGCATCACATGTCTTTGGGGAGGGCATTCCAGATGTTTGGGGCATTTCCGAAGAAGGAGCAGGATTGTGGGGATTTGTATATTGGGCATAAATATACATATGACTTATTTTTTAATTTGTATATACATGTTTATCCTTATATACAGAAGAATAAACCCATACATGTAGATAATCTCATCTACATACCCAAGCATACCTAGTTTTGTCAACTTTGAATATACATGCAGTGACAAAAAAAATTGTTTGTTTTTTTAACATCTAAATATGTTGTTCAACCCTTATAGAAAATATAAAAAACCCTATGCATAGGTACAGGTACCTACCCTATAATCATATTTACAAACTCTGACATACATGTATTATCATTCTTAGAAGCATAAACCCAAAGATAGACACTTATGTATATATGTTATGTACACACTATGACACACATATATGTAAAGCAATAAATCCACACTGCTCCGGATGCACCAGTTGTGGGAGGATCAGAAGTAATCAGTTCACTAACACCTTCGCGAATATCTTCACAGTTAATAAGCAAATTAAGATGCACATCGGTCCATAGGTTGGCTCGGTTTAGGTATCACTCCTATGGTAGCTAGATCTAGCTCAGGGGACAAATGCGTTTTATTAATTGGCTTTTGAAAAAGTCCAAGAAGGTGTGGCCTCAATTGGGCCGGAAAGCACTTGTAAAACTCCATGGGGAACCTGTCAAAGCCTGAAGTATTCCATGAGTTAATAGCATGGATGGCAAGAGCAATTTCCCGGGGTCCAGGGGGTGATCCAGCTCCATTCTCTCACTCGCTGAGATTGAGGTCATGGGGATGTCGAACACCAGGGGGCGAGTGGTCTCCCTCAGAGGCCGCTACCTAGATGCATACAATGTTTCATAGAAATTTGCAAGCACTACCGCTATGTCCTCAGCTGTTTCTGCCATCACCCCCATTTCAGATTGGGAGGGAACCACTCTGAAGCCATCCAACACTGGCGGACCTCTTCAAGTGCCAGCTGCTGGAGCGATTTCCGTTGGTGAGCCAGGCAATGCAAGTCAGCAGCGTCCATATTCTCATAGCCTCTACATTTCAAACCCAGAAAGTGGATTTCTGCTCAGTAATATGCAACTGCCGGGCCCACTCCTGCTCTCTCAAGCGCAACTGGGCCACTCTTCTGAAAACTACCATACTGGCTAGTCACAGGGTACCCGGTAAATCCACGGTGCCTCGTTGAGGTCAAAGTACCCCACCCCCCACCTCTTGAGCCAGGACATCCTGAAAGTCCCACTGCTGTAGGAACCATGCATTAGGGTTCCACGTCAGACGGGGCCCAGCTGGTTATCTACCAAATGAGTGTCACCGGAGCATGATCTGAGATCCACCGTGGGCAGGATATGCGACCCAGAGGTACAGGGCAGATCTAACACAGAAAGCAGGATGAAGTCTATACGGGACAGGGACCTATGCGCTGCAGAGTGATGCGTGTAGGACAAGACCTCATAATTCCACACCCTCCTTGCGTAACAGAGACCAAGGCCCATGACCGAAATGTGCAATCCCTTGCACTACCTTCTCCTGGACGTACCCTGCACCACCGTGTCTTCTCTAGGGATCATGACATCATTAAAATACCCACTGATAAAAGTTATACAGTGGGGGAGTCAAAGAATCTATTTGCACAGACTTCCATAGTCTTATGAATTAAAGTGCGTATAACATCAACACTGATGAAGTAGTGGATACGTCTTTGTAGGGTACCCGCAACTACCACAAATTTTCAAACGTTTTATGGAGACATAATGCTGCACCTCTGGAACCCCTAGTGTGCCCCGCATGGAAGACACTGACGTACCCACATCTAGCCAAGAAAGAGTACTTCTTACCAATTAAGTGGGACTCCTGTAGGAGAAGTACAGAGGGCTGTGCTGTTTCATGAAGTAGAGCACTGTCTCTCTCTTAATGCGGTTGGTTAGACCATTAACGTTTCATGTCATAAATGTGTAGGGAGCTGCTCCATACAGCAGAAACCATCACAGCTCATATGGACCCAATAGGTCCAATGGGTGTTTTGGGACGGCCTCGCTCCGGCTTGGTAAATATCAACATGTAGTGTGCCTAAAGAGTCCCCCCTGTCATCAAACAAAACACAAAGAACCAAAATCAAGAACAACAAAACCAACAATACCCAGTTTCCCTTCTTCCCCACCCCACATTTCCCCCAAGAAGCATCTGTCGCCCCCCTAAACGGAAGGTAACTCAGGCGATAGTTTGAAGATGTGCTTCCCACATGGACCTGTGCCAACCCATCACTTTTAAACGAGACCTTGGTGCTGACAGAATTTTCAAGACAAACTAGAGAGACTCCGGCGAGTCCTAGGCCTGGTCCATCTAGTCCACTGACAGATCTTGGGCAGATGCATGTGAGGGTTGTTGCTGTGAGGACACCAGTCCCTGAGAGTCAGTCAGCCCGGACCCCAGGCCCCGGTCCTACCCGTTCATAGAGTTTGCCTCAGACCCTCGCTGACCTCTCCGTCTCAATTTCCTCCTGTGGGTTGGGAATCCACCCTCTTCCCCCCGAAGGCCCCATCTCAGGTGGGTCCCTCATGCCTGGTGCTGGGATTGGCCACAATGTTCGCTGCTCCATTGCCCACTCCCATGCGGCCTCCGGTGTATCAAACAGACAGTTTTGGACTTGTGAATCACCCTTAGGCCCTCTGGGAACACCAGCATGTATTTCAAGTCTTAGGAGTGAAGTTTCGCCTTTACCTTGTCATGGGATTTCCAGGCCAGCTGCACCTGCCGAAAGTAGTCCAGGAAACTCATGATTCGTCGTGTCTCATGAACACCATTCCCAACCTGACGAGCCTCCTGTAAGATACAACCCCGGTCTCTATAGTTGAGTATCTTGGCAATTATCAGACAAGGCAGAGCCCCCGGGTGCGGCTTGGGCACCAGGGATCTATATGCTCGCTCTATCATGAAGCATGATGGCAGCTGGTCCGAGGGCACCCCTGATGAAACCCATTCTTCACGGAAGTGCCAGGGCGCTGCCCCCTCTGCAAATCCCACAAACCATAGGGTACAAGGCCAGGCAATATTCTATGCCTCCTCTCACCTTTCCTCCAGTTGCAGCGTTGTGCCCATCAGCATTTTGACCTTGGCCTGCAACTCTCCCAACATGTTCTCCACCACGGACATCTGCCCCACTGCCTCCATCACTCTGTCTGCCACTCCAAGGAGTTCCTGTCGCAGGAGGGATACTTCCACCCTGACCTCCTGGCCTGGATCGCCAACAAAATATCTCCGGAGTCATCCGCTGAGGAGGGGAGAGCTGCCAGGTCCTGAGCCCCCCTTGCGCCAGATGATGTGCCTATTAATAGGTCTATCTTTTACTGGCCCGGTGCACCAGCAGATTTGTCGTGCGCCACAGTGAGGGATATTTCACTGTGCCACAGCCGCTTACTCCACTTCACAACAGTCTTGGGCCTGGCCCACTTACACCACCCACTCAGTTGAGCAACACATGCAGGTGAAGCCCAGTCCCACAAAAACAGGGGGGAGGGGAGCACAGAGCCCAGCTTCAATTATCCCCTGGTCGGCGAGGGACCCGCAGCCACACCCCCACCCCCACCACCTGGTGCGCCTCCCCCCCACCGACTTGCTTACTTGTTGGGCCCTAAGGGACAGGTGGCAGCCGCCAACTTCCAGACTGTGCCTCTTCCACTCAGGGACCCCAGGTACCAGGACCCACCTGCACATCCTGTGGCCTGGTCTGCACTACTGTCTAATAATAGGGTGCGTAGGGGGTCTCTTGGTCTTCTATCGGGCCTTAGTGTTCATCCTCACTCACATTCTCCCAGTCTGGGAGGAGGTGGGCAATATAAGGGATGAAGAGGCCCAGTACCAGGGATCTCAGCAGTGGCGGCTCCTCCATAGGTGCGTTTGGGAGTTGCCCCACTGCTTTCTGGCAGTGCAAGAAGCAGAAACATAAAACAGTAAAAAGTCCCATTTTATGTTTCTGCTTCTCGCGCTGCGAGAAAGCAGAAGTGCCTGGTTGTGGGAGGGCGGGTGGGCGGTCCTGCTCGAGGGCAGGGGGGGAGTGGCTTGCCCACTGTTGTGGGTACTGACTGTTTGGTCAGCCCTGGAGCTGACCAAACAGGCAGTGCCCACAACAGTGGATAAGCCACTCCCCCCCCTGCCCTCGAGCAGGACCGCCCACTCTCTCTTTTTCCTACATGGAGAAAATGGCGCTGCTGGGGCGCTCTCCTGCAGCGCCTTACCAATCACTTGAGATTGGCTCCCATGTTAAGTCCCGGCCAGCGGCATCATGACTTGCGGGCCGCGACTAGCAGCGTGAGCATGACCAATCACCACACAGCAGCTTCGGAGAAAGCGCGGGCTCGAGGGAGAAAGAATGACTATTGTTACCGGCTGGCTGAGATTTGGGGAACAAATCCTGCACGGCGCAACCTGGAAGTTAAGTAAGTTACTGTGTAGTGTTTCGCTCAATGTGCTGTGCCGGCTTGTGTAGGTATTGTGGCCCAATATGGTGCTTTAAGCATGGTAATGTTAATTTGTTTGCTGTGATGTCTTTTTGTCTTTCATTGCCCATTATCTCTACACAAAAAGGTGCAATTAGCATTTGAAATAGCAACTCCGAGTGCTGACAGGTTGAGAATTCTTCGAGATCTCTTCGCAGCCTTCCCTCTCTTTCCTCGGCCTGGCGTTCTCCTTCACGGCTTTCCTCCAGCAGAAAGCATCTGATAGGGCAGATTTATTGTGGGCAATCAGCCTGTCTGTCGTGGCCCCAAAAATCCGATTTCTTGCTTATTGTTTGTCCGCATTTATTTTTCCCTCTTCTTTTCTATGTGTGAATTATTTCCGCAGTCGTCTCTAAAGAGGGAAAAATAAATGTCCGTTTCCTGCTCCACTTCTTGTAAGATACTTGGGAATATTTGCTTCCAAGACACGTTGATAATGTGTAAACGTGCAATTTCTGAAAGCCTTTTTTTAACATGGACATGTTTCAGACAAAAAAGTCTGCTGTGCACAGTGCTTTATAAACATGCAGCAGCTTTCCTCAGATTTTGAACTACAACTTTGTAATTGCTCTCGCTGTCCGGTGTCCAGTAGGGGCTCCCTTGCCTCTTGCTAAGTGCTACTGGGGGAAAGGTGAGCATTTCAGCATGAATGGTTTCTTGTCTTAATCCTGCGTAAATGCGAGAACACCTGAGGTTTTATAATCGTTAAAGCACAATCACAATGGTGTTGTTGTCAGTTATGCCAGATAGATAATCACACTTATTGGTAAAAGTGTGTGTGGTGGGGTAGGGTGGGGGGGAGGTGGTGGAGCTGGAGGCTTTCGGCTGCTAATCAAGCTGACGGGATTAAGGCTAGAATAAAAGAGCTGAGTTCCTTCTCAGTGATGAGTGCTCGGCAGATTTCTGCTTTGTGTCTCTTTTCGGCTGCACTTATTGGGCTCACATGAAATATTGTGTTTATATTAACTGTGTAATCAATTGAATGAAGTGGGGTGTCAACGGCGAACCTGGACGGTGTTTTGCGACCCATTTTCATTCCATATTTGCAGCGCTTATCTTAAACTCTATTTTCACGCCTAATTGTTCCGGTCAGAGCCTGTTTAGTTCCAGAATATGGGTGATGGGGAGAGGAGGAGGTGTTGATGCTCGCATCTAAGACCTAATTGATTGGAGTTTTGGGAAAATGGGGCTTTGAAAATTGTGCAAAGTTCCCATGTGTGCCATAAGATTCGATATGCTGTATTTTTGTTGTGGAGCTGGACACTGCCTAAACATTCCGGGGCAGATTTATGTTTGACTTGCGCCTCATTTACGCCGCCGTTGCGTCACTTTTGTGACGCAGCAGCGGCGCAAATCCTGCGCCATGGTGCGGGGTATTTACAACGTGACGCATCTGCGAGATGCGTCACGTTGTAAAGCCCTGTGCCACATGTAGGCGTTCCAGGGCGGTGGGGGCGTTCCAGCGCAGGAACGCCTCCTAAAAGTGGCTGAGTGAAATCTACAAGATTTCACTCAGTCACTTTTGAGCCCATGCTGCGTCAAAACCCTGCGCCTGCTTGAAGCAGGCGTAAGGATTGACGCAGCATTGTGCAGATAGGGCCCCCCAGAGCATTGCTGGAGCTGCGTCACGCTTGCGACGCTACTCCAGCAATGCACCACTTTTACGGCACAGATGCGTGACGCATCTGTGCCGTTTTTGCCCCATGGTGCGCCGCATTATAAATGCGGCGCATCCATGGTGGCGGAGCTGGGGCGCAAAATAACTGGCGCATCCCTGCTGATATGCAGGGATGCGTCAGTTATTATAAATATGCCCCTCCATGTGTAACTCAGAAACCGTAATAAATTTGTAATGTAGTTATTCCAGAGGCTGCGAAGAGCAAATTAAAATATTAACCACAAATCTGTCATTTGTGAAAACCGATGACGTGCTGCAAGGTATGTCACGAGACCCTTGTGAAAATGGCATATGGATTTACAGAATCTGTTATGTTTAATGTCTGACAGCACACACTCATCTGATGAGATATAAACTGTCCGCAGTTTTGAGTGGTCTGCATTAGTACGTGTGTGTACTGGGTTGTTTGTGTGTGTTGACTGGTGAGTGTGTGGTGTTGCGTTATCCCTGCCAGCGTGTGTCTGCTGTTTTTGTCTGCATTTGTGTGTGCACGCAAGGAGTCTGTTGGCTGGAAGTTAAGGAATTTTCCTTCTTGGAGGGGGCTGTTGTCTGGTCTGCTACTGCCTGCGATCTCTAAGTAGTTGGGTTGGCTCACTTCACTCGCTTACGATGTAAAACTCAGCCCCTAGTTTTATGCCTCACCACTTTCAAATGTCACCAGCCGCCACTGGATCTCGGTGTTCCCACTGTCTCAGGGGCACCCTCCTCTGCCACTCTAAAGGGAGACCGGGGCCGCTGGGAGTACATGCAGACTGGTTCCACTGCGCCACAGGACTCTTCGCCTCACGCCCCTTGACCTGCCAGAAACTCACGCTGTCCTGCTCCAATCCCCAGGGACTCGCACAACCCCATGTGATGCTAACCGCACCAAACAAGAGCCTCGTGTGACCGACTTGTTGCCCCAAGTGAAGGAGGGCAGGGAACCAGCAAGGGGCCAAGTACAGGGGACCAATGTGCCTCTGTTGTCCCAGGGCACCCGCCGCAATGCCAATAGAAGACCGGGACTGCTGGCTACACACGCAAGTCAGCTCTGCCACCTCACAGGTCGCTCAACCTCTCGTACCTGTCCTGGGGCCTACCGGCAACACACAGGGGCCTGAACCAATACTCTCTGGCCCAATTCGGTCTGTCCGTCGCTGACCCCATCCGACCCTGAGCCCATGAGGCTCGATTTGCTATCCCAAGAGGTGGGGGGGACCCGGCAAAGAAAGGAAGAAGAGAGGACATCCTGCACCCAGAGGCCCCACTGCCAGAATCCCAGGCCACCAGTCGCTTTCCGAGAGCCAGTTCAGGCTGCTGCCATTTTGAGGCACTTGCTGTCCACAGCATCAGGTCGGCTTCCTGGGTCCAGCAGGCACCTCTGGCACCACCTCCCACCAGGATCGAGTGACGCCAATTGGAGTGCTCCCGCAGGCAGGTTTGGGTCAGTCACTGAAGCCTGGCAGCAACAGGATGTATGTGACATTGATGCGGCCGTAGGGAGCTCTAGCAGAGAGTGTTCGTCATCTTGGCCCATCAAGCTACGCCCCCATGCATGTATGTTTTATGGTGCATTTTGGGCATCGAGGCTCATGGGTGTGAGAGGAACAGGTGGAGTGAGTTTTAGTGAAGTGTTTTTAGAGGGTCAGAGACTGAGGATTTGGCGAAGAGCATAGAAAATGGATCATTTAGGAAGAGGGAAATGGATTTAGTTGAATAGGTGTGGCCAAGTATACATATGTCTGGTAGAGCAATGGTTAGGTTTCTTGAAATGGCCGGGTATGAGAGGTACAGAAATATTTATATTTTGTCATCAAGATGAATCCAGATTTAGGGTGTTGAACTTGTTAGCAGTGGTGTGTTTGGCTTTGAGACAATCGAGCTTACAGCAGGACGATTATGGTAGCCATTAAATTAGAATTTGGGCTTTAACTGAAGATGCTAGGATGGGATGTTCATGGGCAAAGATGAAATAGATTGGGAGATAGAAGTCAAAATGTTATGAAAAATAGGTCAGGAAATAAGAAGAGAGTAGGGTTTCAGGTGTGTTTATGTTGGGTTGTCTTTTTCATTTCCTTTCTTTACTGCAGGTGTTAAAGGTTCAAGTAAGATGAGTATGTGTGAAACAAGATCGGATTCACACAAGTAGATGTTGTCGGTAGATGAAGGAATCGTTTATTAATCATCCATCCACATTGGACTGTCGGACATTCCTTTTAAAGATGGGCAGCGAAATATGCATACTAGCAGAGATCTACAGCCACTTCCTCGTATTACCAGCAGCACACAAATGGTGCTATGGTGGACAGGAAAAGGAAGAGGAAGAGGAAGTTTGGGACCTTGGGAAAAAACTAGAGGAGTTTGCTTGGTTGAAGATGCTTGCAGGGGTGTGAAAGAGATTGGCGAATACAAGGAAAAGGCTGTAAATAGGAGAAGAAAAAGGTGGAAGAGTATGGGGAATTGTGATGATAATGTGTACAAGTTAGGAGTTTTTGGGAAGGGGTTGACAGGAATGTTAATGTAGTAGTGAGGTTTGATTTTATGATTTACTTTGCAATGGTAATGAATTGATAATCTGTAAACCGATTGTAGGAAGCTGGCTCCCTATAGAGTGCACTATAAAGAACTACAATGTGTAGAGTTCAGTGGATCCCCAATTAGTTTACAGATGCTGAATTAGATGGTACTAACGCTCTCTTTTGTGGTACTGTGGGTGAGCAGTTAGGCTTATCAGAGGGTAGTGCTACACACTTATTCTCACAGAGCAATAAGTGAGACACACACTTAAAGAATAAATCTGAGACCAAATTAGAAAAAGAACACTTCTTTTAATATAATTTGTAAAACTGAGAACTTGGTTCAAAAGTAGGTGCTGTTTTTGTTAGCAATTTTTACAGGAGAGTAAACATTTCAAAGTTGTGCACCTTTACACACAATGCAATCCTATGGAAGGAAAAGACATGTATGCATAACGGTAAGTACTTTTGGTTTCATGGCTTCACCTTCTGAGTTTTGGGTTGCAGTGGGCCAAGGTCCAAACTACTATCAGCAGTTATTCGGGAACTGCACAGGTTTAGCCGGGAGCAGGGTGCTGGTGTGGTTGGTAGCTGTGCGCACTACGGAGAGGGAGGGCCACCTGAAACACAGTCTGCACAGGGGGACAAGTCGAAGGACTCCCAAACGGAGGCTTGGGTCACAAGGGGTCTTGGAGCAAGGGGACACAGCTTGTTCCTCGGTACCCAGGCCAGGCGGCTCGGGTGCAGAGTGGTTAGGTTGGCTGGGCCGGGTGCATAAAGTTGATAATCGCAGTTAGGGACAAACAGCGGGCAGGGCCAACATCAGGACAGCTGGGCCACTCACGAAGTGGGTCTCGGTGATACTGACATCTCTCAATGGCTGCTCATTCATGGTGCAGAAAGAATCTGGATTGTACTCTCACTGTTGCTCTTTGGTGCAGGGCATCTGGTACCCAAGGGATTAGTGCTGCATGGTTCCGGTTGGTCCTGGTGTCTTCACACTGGGTGAGGAGACAGATCTGACCCTCCAGAGCACGGTACCTCTTTCCAATCATCTGCGCCGTCGGTCAGGACAGTGGGCTGCTAGGCGGTGGACTGGACTATGCTCTTTGGTGCCTGCGGATTGCCAGGGAGTAGGTATTCTACTCCCAGGGAGACTGTAGGCGATTTTCAAAGTGCTGGCAGGCTACCCATGGCTGTGGTGGATCTTGAGCTTGTAGGACTAGTCACTCTGTCACGATTGTTGAAAGAATTGTGATCAGGCAGGGTTTCGCACCAAACGTTCACAGTGCTTCTGCAGTTCTTGCTAGGCAGTACCTCTTCTTCACTCTTCTTCTTTTGATCTGTCGAATCTGAGATCTTGGGTTCAGGAGTGCCACCTAAATACTCAATTTAGGGGTGTTCGGCGGGAGACAGGTAGTAGCCAATGGGCTGCCTACCTTTAGGGTGTCTAAACCCTCTATATGACCACTTCCTGTGGGAAGTGGACAAAACCTGACCCTAGAAGTCTAATTCTGTCCAACACAAGGTGGAGGAATATGAAAAGGTGGAGTCCAAATGAGCTAGTTCACCTTATGGGTGGTGCTGGCTTGGTGATGGACACTACTCCTAATCTTACTAGTTTTCCCACCTGTCATGCCACCAAAAGTGGGGTCTGGATGGGGGATGGGGGGAGGCAGCTTCACTATCCGGAGAGGCCAGGGTCGCATCACAAAGGCAGTGGAGCCTTTGAAGCTTCCCACCCTGGAATACAGATCTTACATGGAGGAGGTGTAAACACCTCTGCCCAGAGCAGGCTTTGTTCCTGACCTCTGGGAGCGAAGGCTCTCACCTAAGGGAACAGCAACTTGTCTGTGGCGGCTGGCTGGTCCAGATCAGTCAGTCAACACACTAGTAGTCGGTAGGTTTTCAGAGGGCACCTCTAAGGTGACCTTTGGGTGTATTTCTTAATAGAAATCCAACACGGGCATCAGTGTGGGGAGATGTTTGGTACCAAACATCTGGGGTTACAGTGAAACCATCATGTAGCTAAAAAAAAACGTAATCACGAGTGGCCAGCCTATGTACTTGTTATGGCTTCCCTCAAGCAGATATGCCCACACATGGGGTATAGTGCACCCTGACTTAGAGCTGTAAGGTCTGCTGTAGGGGTGACATCTATACCACATGTAGCGTTTGGCAAGCAAGGCACACAGGGTTGTGTGCCAAGTCAACTCTTTACTTTTCTCTGCTCAAGACACACAGGCTGCAATGGCAGTTTGCATGAGCTTGGCTAGGGGTCCCTGAAGGTGGCACAATTTATGCTGCAGCCCTTAGGGGACCCTCTTCAGTCCCAAAGTCCTAGGTACCAGGTGTACCATTTACTAGGGGTTCCATTGAGTCTAAAGTGGTGCCAATTGGGGAACAATGGTACAGTTTAGGGAAGAAACAATGGTACTGGTGACCTGGTTAGCAGGAACACAGTACACTTTCAGTCAAAGCTGCATCAGATACCAGGCAAAAAGTGGGAGGCTACTGCAACAAAAACGTATCTTAATAAAATGGCCTTTTTGGCTCATAATGGTAAAAGAACAGAAAAAAGCAGGTGCATCCAGTTCAGGGAAGAGCGGTGGGGTGGGGCAGGGCTGGGGGAAGTCAACAGACCAGGGGATAGGGAAAATAAAATAAAAAAATAAGTAAAACTACTTACCTGGAGCTTGACGCATCGCAGGCGATGCGGCAAGTAAAAATAAAGAAAATATAAAAAATGTGATTAAACTGCACCACTGGCCACCAAGTTTCTAAAACATTTGGTGGGAGGGGGTAGCTATCACAAATATCTTGTAAAAAACGTTTTCATCTCTATTCAACTGGGCATAGTGGCACGAAATAACAAACCTTTGCAGGGATACTCCCATAATTAAAGTGCAACTTTTTGCTATGAGGGGAACCTCCACAAGTTATTGTGATTCTGGTTTTGATGATGACTCCACCCTCACCATTCAAAATCTTAGTAACCTCCTGATGTTTGGACCTAGTTGCACCCCTGTATTCTGATAGGAGCGGAAGGTATGTTGGTTTTCATTATTAATGAATTTGAAGAGTAGTAGGGAGACACATTTTTCAAGTCTTTCCTAACCAAGAGAGGTTGGAGATTGGTTGGAGGTCTGGCTCAAGGATGGGTTTTCTGAGTATGGGGGATACTTGACCACATTTTAGATGAGCCACCTAGAGGGGGGGAAGCATTAATAATGTTACATCAAGCTAAGAAAAGTGCAAAATTAACTTTGATGACAGCAGCATGGATGAAATGATTCAAGTAAGGAGTGGCATTGACGTTTTTCACAATGTTGAAGAGATAGCCTTGTGTGACCAGTTTGAAAACATTCCAAGTATAAGCTGACTTGGTCATGATCATGGTAGTAGACACTTTGGGTGAGCAGCTGTATGAAGCGACAAATGTTGTTGGAAAAAAAAGTGCAGGACCAGCTTGAATTGTTAACAGAATTGTCAGAATGAGGTCTACCTGGAAAGGAGACGTCGGAATGTATGTATTGGAAGAGAGTTCTGGTTGGGATTGGAGAGGTCTGAAGATGGGTAATTAGAAAGCTGATTTGGACAGAAGGGTGAGGTATATTTTGTTCTAAGTTCTTTTAGCTTTGTGTAAGTTATTGGTGCTTTATAGAGTCTCCATTGTTTCTTGAGCTTATGGGTTTCTTGTCTTTTATAGTTCAGGTAAGAGGTAAAACAAGGGCTTGAGGGTCAAAGAAACTTGCTTGGATTTCAGAGAGCCAGTGGGTCAATAGCTTAGGTTATGACTTTGCTGTAAGTGTCAAGCATTGGATTAAAATCCACATTACACCGGGCGATCTTGGATTTCCCTGACAATTGAATTTCTTATAGTTACACTAAGGTTCAGAATGAGTAGCACAGAATATACAGAATGAGTAGCACAGAACATACAGAATGAGTAGCACAGAACATACAGAATGAGTAGCACAGAACATACAGAATGAGTAGCACAGAATATACAGAATGAGTAGCACAGAACATACAGAATGAGTAGCACAGAATATACAGAATGAGTAGCACAGAACATACAGAATGAGTAGCACAGAATATACAGAATGAGTAGCACAGAATATATAGACGTATATACACAGACACATATACTACACAACTTTCCCATTGACAGAAAAACACCAGTAAACGTTTCCAGATGGCCTTTTCGAGTAGCTCATGGGATAAAGTGGCTGTTGAAAACCCGCCTCAGTTACACATGTTGCCTGCACACTATATGCATTCTTTGGGTTTGTTAACTACTACTGCAAGTGGGCAGAGATAAGGTTTGTGTTAGAAGCTGACATCAAGTATGCATTCAGGTGTTCCCATCTGTGTTTGGCAGGATGGGTTTCCACAAGGAAGGGTCACCCTACAGTGGAGCACAACTTGCTTAAATATGACCTGACCGAGAATCGAAGACTGTCAGATGTTGGCTAGTGAGTTAGCTCTTTATCACTCTTAAGTGAGTGGACTAGTGGAGCATATGAATGTGATTGTCTCCAATGGGTTGTAGTGTGGAGGTAGCCACTGGCTGAGGCTACTCCTGCTATATAGTGGGCATACAGCAATACCACACTTACCATGATGGGGCACATACTTTGTGCACTTCTGACGGACAGACAGTCAAACTCCTCTCCGTGCCCAGTTTTGATGAAGAAGCGCTACAAGAGATGACTGGACGTGAACAAGCTCTGTGAGCAAGTGTCAGCAGAGGTGTCAGACTCCCCGAGAGTCTAAGAGGTGACACAATGTTACATAGAGCTGTGAAAGAGTGTTGTCTCATGGACGAAACTTGTGTCAAGGACCAATTATATCAAAGGTTTGTCCTGTGGTTGTAATAGGCATGTCAAATGGAAAATAAATGTCGTCATGAAGATGTAAGTTGTAGAGTTTGCTGTCTTTTGTGCCTAATATTATTCATCTTATATTCGGTTATTTTGGTTACTTCACTGTGTTGTTTTTTAATTCTGTATCTTTAATATTAGTTCTCGTTTTGATATTTTGTGTGAAAGAGGGATGTGTTATGATAATGCGTCTTCTCTGGCACCAGCCTTACAATTGTTTGAGGCTTACAGAATCTTAGTGTAGAATCCATATGTTGAGTTAATTGGAAATGTACTCTTTAGCAGTGGTGTTTATTACCAGTGTGGCTGCGGCTGCTTGTGGTTCGGTGTGCTGTGGAGCATACATTTCAACTCTACGTGCACCGTGTCCTCGTCATTACAAAGGCCCATCAGGTCTGCGGCGGAGCTTCACAGGGTGACTAGTAAAGAATAAGCCCACGGCCCTCAAACCCTCAGGTGGGCGCGCAATTACTCCTAGTCCCTCGGCACATGGAGGGCAGCAGAGTGGGACTGCGGCACCGCTGAGGTGGTCGACGCTTTTAGCACGAGTGCAGCCAGATGTCTGTACTTCAAAATGTCTGTTTTTCTGCTGCTCTGCAAGGTCATTGATTGGACGGGAGAACGGTGGGCTGGTTGCCTTGGGTGAGAGGTGGATTGAGGGAGTTGCCCCGGTCAGTGTGTTATGTGGAACGGTCACGATGCAGACACTGGATTAGTGACCACACCGTCATCCGCTTCAGTCAACACGCATACACAGACGTCACCCAAAGATTACACTGACACTTATTTGTGGGTGAAGAACTGCTGCAGGTTTATTTCATACAACACAGTATGATAATAAAATTGGGTTATCTTACGGGCGATCCAGGGCAGGCAGCCCCTTGCTGCTCCGCCCGCCTGGTGAGCCAGCACACACGGTGGGTCGATGCCCGGCAGTGTGGCACATAATTATTTACAGATCATCCACTGGGTCACGTGATCTGTCTCCTACTCCCGCCCCTTCCGACAAGGGGCGGAGCGTGTTGTGGCACACCCCCGGTTGGTCAGGCCCCCCAACCGCCCGAAGGACTAACGGGGCGCCGTCGCGGTCTTCCCAGAACCCCCTTCGGCTCCTGGACCTTGGCTTGGGCACCCTTACTGTGCCGGACAGGGGTACCCTTACTGTACCGCCTGTCGCAGAGGTACCCTTACTGTACCCGTCTGCATCCAGATCGCCCTGTAACTCCGCCTGCAACGCAAAAAAGAAAACATTAAACATTCCAATAACGCGCTGTGCCTGACACGTGGGGTAAGTGGAAAGGGTGGGATAACGCGTGTCCAGGCTGGAGCGGCGCGCAGGGAACAGAGGAGGAACTGGGCGAGCTGGCCTCCTAAGTAGGGGGGCAAGCCGCGCCCCCCGCCCCCAACGGCCCGCCTCCCGCTCCACACTATTGGGGGGCATAACCCTAGTGGGCGTAGCCTCGCGCACGAGGCAGCAGGGGGAAGGCTCCGACGGACGGCCACTAGAGATCTGCCCTGCTGATGTCCCACTGCTTGGGACGCGGGCAGCGGCATAGTGACCACACCGTCATCCGCTTCAGTCAACACGCATACACAGACGTCACCCAAAGATTACACTGACACTTATTTGTGGGTGAAGAACTGCTGCAGGTTTATTTCATACAACACAGTATGATAATAAAATTGGGTTATCTTACGGGCGATCCAGGGCAGGCAGCCCCTTGCTGCTCCGCCCGCCTGGTGAGCCAGCACACACGGTGGGTCGATGCCCGGCAGTGTGGCTCATAATTATTTACAGATCATCCACTGGGTCACGTGATCTGTCTCCTACTCCCGCCCCTTCCGACAGGGGCGGAGCGTGTTGTGGCACACCCCCGGTTGGTCAGGCCCCCCAACCGCCCGAAGGACTAACGGGGCGCCGTCGCGGTCTTCCCAGAACCCCCTTCGGCTCCTGGACCTTGGCTCGGGCACCCTTACTGTGCCGGACAGGGGTACCCTTACTGTACCGCCTGTCGCAGAGGTACCCTTACTGTACCCGTCTGCATCCAGATCGCCCTGTAACTCCGCCACAGCTCTGGGGAGGCTACCGTCGCTGCCAGAGCCCCCCTTCCTCCCTTCGCTGTTATAGGTGCCCTGCCCCTGCGAGCCAGCTTAGTGGGCTAAATTATGGGTCCTGTTCTGCAACCCGTAAATGACGGCATTAATTTGCAACATTACTCAGGAGCCCAGGGCAGACTAACAAAGGATGTCTTTTTGCCCCACTGCCGTTCAGCTTAGACGTTACTGGTGTTCCTAACTTTCTTTGCGATGCCCCTGCAGATCTTCTTAACGTAATATGGGAAGATCTAGCACCTACATATGGAGCCAGAACTGAACCATAGCTGAATTCGTCAATCCATCGATTCTCTTCATATCCTAGCACGAAGAAGGTTTTAATTTCCACTTTGTCTACAAAGGTGATGTATAGATAGCGTCATGGTTCCTGAATTGCTGCTGCTGCTGCGAGGGGTGCATGATTTCTCGGCAGGACAAAACATTTAACGTAACTGCTAAATGGCGGCTTTTATCATGACTCCGGATAAAGCCAATATGACTGACTGAGCTGCCGAAGAATACATCTCTCAGCTCGAGGACCAAACTTGTGAACGTTCCCCACCTCCCTGGCTCCAAGGAGAGGATGAGCGAGAAGAGCAACACCTAACTGTTTCTCAGGCTGGAAAATATGGCATGGGTAACAAGGCATTGGTGAAATAGGCGCTTATGGACCTGCAATCCTATTAAGATTTTTCACTTGGCCAAATTAGGTGCCTTCCTGGCTTGGGATTGTGTTCCCCCCAGCTACAGCACAATAAGCAGGGTGAAGGTAACGTGTGAGTTAACCACTTTACCTACGTATATAAACACAAGCTGACATCACGGGTATCTCAATTTTCTTCCTTTCACATCTTATTATCCTATTGTTTACTACAAACTGACCCCTATCTTAGCAACATCTCCTCGTTTTAGCCTTTCTATTTGCAAATAAAGTTACATTAAATTTGACGATAGTCTTATACTAGTCCCGCTGTTTATCCCAATCTTTCCGTACTCTCCACTGGGACAGCGTAACCAATTTCCTTGCTTGTTGAATAGAAGCTAGCTATTGGACTTTATTGCTGCTGAAGGAGTTAATAGGTTTGCCTGCTATACCGGTGTTGCTGGGCTATAGGTGATTCGTTGCACCGACATCGTGGCTTGAAAATGAAACTTCTCATTTTATCAAATAATATGTTGGGAGCCCCAGTGATGATTTCGTTGACATCTTCATAGTTGGCAGTGTCTCTATCTTGCCAATACCTGGGTCTCGTCCGCCTTAAATGACGACATTACATCTGGCTTTTCCGCTAGCCTTGCCCATTAACCTGTCAAATGTCTGTGGAGGTGTTAAGCCCTTTCCCTTACTAGAAAGTTTAAAAGCAAATTCAAGAGGTATGGTCGCTCTCTCAATTATTACCATGTAGCTGAGGGCATGCCATTCATGGGTGTCTGGTTGAAGTATGCACAGGTCATTGACACTCTCCCACGTGCAGTGCTGTGAACCGTTTGAAGTGGGCTCGTGTAAAACCCGGCCACACCTCCAGTTCAGTGAAATTTAGTAATTCACGACACTGACAACCCCAGGGGCCAAATACTGGGCTGTGTAAATGCGGCCCAATACCACCATGAACAATTAGCTTCGAGTGGATGGGTGTTAACCTAGGCTGGCTGAAGGCAAAACCTTTGACAATCACTCCTGGCAAGATGTGCCAACGCAGGTTGAATAAAGAGTTATCCAGCCCTCCTTACTTCCTTTCCCAGTTCGACACAGGTCGAAGAAGAATGCCCCTTCCAGAAGGTCATGGCCATATCCCTGAAGCCTATCCAACAGCATTCTACCGGAAATCAACAGCATTGCTTTGTAAAGCTTTTTGTGGTTCCACAATTATTTGTGGTCGATATGCTATCCCTCAGTTTGAACAAAATCTTAGCTAATCGTACGCCTGCCTAATTCCCAGGGCTGTCTGGCTTAATGCTTTACGCCTGTAATTGCCCCACCAAACGTGGCCTTGCACTGAAAGTTAACTTGGTTGTCTCAACTTTCCTTTTAGAGCTAGGAACGCCCCCTGAGCTGCTTGTGCTTACTAAATGGACCCGCTCCTTAGTTTCCAGCACACAATGCACTTAAATGTCATCTGGCCCTGGCGCCTATCAAACAGTAACCGCCTCTGTCACCTTCATACAATACATAAACAAACCTCACAAGGTCGCAGAAGCGGCAAGCCAGGCTAAGTTTCGGTAAACCATGTCACTCTGTGCTTTCCCTGGCCCTCTGTGGAACTGGGAGAATAACCTTAAAGATGTTATGTATGACACACAAACCCAGGCATTCCGCTTGTCTCCAAACAGCTCAGGCTGATGATTTCCTGTATAAACTAGCTGCCACTATGACTGAGTTGCAGAAAACATTACACCAGCTCTTTCAGAATCGCAAGGCTAAAGATGAAAGGCGGCCGCATCTCTTGACTTAAGCGTGGAACTCACAGTAATAAATACCTTCACGATGTTCTGTATGCCCCACAAACCCAGGCCTTCAGCTTGTCTCAAAACAGCGCAGGCTGCTGACTTTCTGTATAGACTGAGCTGCCACTATGACTGATTTGAAAGAAACCTTACACCAGCTGTTTTCATACTGCAAGGCAAAGGAACGACTTACACAAGAGGCTGGTAAAGCAGTGGATACTGCTAGATGTTGCACTTGGCCACACAAGAACTCACACACTAGGTCAGCCTGCCTGTCCCAACGCAGGCAATAACCGAGAAATCACACCTCCTTCCCGGCCAAGAGCCATTGACGGATCTCTAATAGTGTGGGAGAGCTGAAGATTGTCCTTGGATAAGGGTGAAACCCATCAAATTTAACAATGTATATGTAGACTCTATGAGTCACACACTGCACAAAAGGTTAACAAATTGTGACACCTAGCAAACTTCACCGCACTTTAACACTAAGTAAACCATGGCCACCAGAAGCGGCTTCCGTGAGATGGCCTTCTCAGTAGAGGGCGTGGAGCAAGCACCTCAACAGCAAAGTGCACCACCCTTCGCGCAAAAAACAGGCCCGAGAATCTCGCAGAGCATATTCCAGATAGGCCAATCATGCTGCGTGAAAATGCAGGATTCTGCAGCATATTCATTTGCTCCTTTGTGCCCCCTGCCACAAACTTCCCTGTGCAAGAGTGACAGCACCATCAGAAACCAGCGAGATGAAAAGGGGGTGCGCCTGGGTGGAAGCATCTGCATACTGAAAAGAAAGGCCAAAGGACTGAAAAACAACAAGCACCTTTGCCAGGTGTAAAACCCACTCTGATCTACGCGCATTGCCGCCAAATAGACAAGAGCAGTATAATACCGATAAAATCTGTTTCCAAAAAGCATCATCCTGGTGTTCCCCTTTGGGCCTCCCATCCAAGTACTAACCAGGCCTGACCCTGCGTAACTTTCAGGATGACCCATGAACGTGACATGGTGGCGTGAAAACAGAAACCTTATTTTATCAAACAATTCGTTGTGGGCCTTAAGAATCTGGCGCTTCCTGATCACATCTGGGATGACACTATGACCTTACATCCTTTGGCGCCCGATAAATGGAGTACCATTCAATTGCGCATTAATAGAACTTGTTATGTACAGCGCGTTGTAAGTAGTGCTGGGCTCTGATTAGATGCGCCATATAACAAATAAGTTGATATTATTATCACTCGTGTTCCATTCTGGGGGCTTAATAGAACTATCATCAGGTTGTCAGGCTTGGGACACACTGCAGCTGGCCCCTACGCTACTCTGCCAGTCTCAGGCCTATGACCGCAAAGCGCAGCAGCACGGGGCGAACACCGCAGATATTCTATGCGCTTACGGCTGAAAAAATGTTGCATATTTATATGGCGCGAACTCGTCCCGAAGTTATGGAGCGAAAATTTCAATCTTTCTCGACCACACAGTGCATTTCAGGTAAATAGAATGCTTTAGACCACACCGTAAACATCCCCGCAGTACAAGCGGCCGGAATTCGTACCGTTACGTTGCTGCTACGAAAACAATTGACGCCCCTGCCATTTAGGCTCGTCCCTCCGCTGAATATTACTTTTTGACCCAGAGTTCAGATATTAGGCCAGGATCGACCGAGAGTCTGATGGGAGGAGCCATATATAAATTGGGCATGGCCCGCGTCATCAGCAATTTTACAGACACTGATTGCGTGTCGAGTAATAGAACCATCCCCATAGTGTCCGCCAGGTGGCATATATCTATCCCCAGCCGGGACCCCAAACCACGCCACTAATGCTGTGTACTCATGGTGTGCCTGCCAATTTCCCAGATTCAAATAGTGCGCCGCCTTTCTTACCCAGTCCTTCGTGCTTCCTATGGGTACCTGAGATCAACAATATGGGAGCGGACCAGACTACAATTGGAACCTAATGTTCACCGGGGACCATCACACGTCTATAACATGCGCGTATTATCGCTGCATCCAAGCCATAATTATCCGCACATTCAACTGATGTTCGAGGGTTGCCTGACGTCTACAGTATATCCTACTTTAACCCCGAGGGATGTGTCCCCACCAATAAACACAGGACTTCACCGAAAAAAGCATTTCCAACAATGAAGCACAATTACACCAATACGGAATCTTTCCAATTTCCTGCAGGCTGCTTGAGGAGACCCAGGCCCCACGTGCGTTTGGAGGCTAAACATAGGAGGAGGACTTGATGAAGCGCCTGGGAAAGGATTCTTGGGAAGCTGTGTCACCCCCAGACTTGCTCCCGCCTTGTATGTGTCCGGTGCTCACCTCCCGCACTGGATATTGAATTCGATAATTCCAGTCTTTATAAATGGAATCACTATAATCACTAAAATCACTATACGCTATTGTGAATGTCCACGCATATTAAACTGGAAACCAGCATAAACGTGAAGTGTCTCTGCTCATAGACTCGACATTGAGACACTGTTGAATTTATTATCCAGTCATTTAAAGTGCCATGGTCAGGTTGTTGTGGAAATGAATCTAATCAATCAAATGTTCGATAGAGGTACTAAATGTGTAGGTGTAAAATTATGGGGGTCGAAGCACGATAGAGGATAGATTGTGCTTGCCCAGGTCTGTCATGGGCTGAAACGTTGCCGTCATTGAGAATTAAAGTTACTATACACCACTGGTGTACAGTTATTGTATATTGCAGTACAGCATTATATACAACAATATTGTATACCACAATTTTATCTGTGTTAAAGTCCAAGTTTGCCCCCTTGTATGCAATTCCTCTGCTATTTGTTTAGAATTTATCATGGCCTTCCTTGTGCATTTAGAAATCGGCATCGGCTAGAATTACATATGTAAATTCTGTGATTAAGCTACCCCCCTGTACGTTCCTCCTGGATGTAAAGCAGGAGGAGATTGTCCTGTGTTAGACTGATTTTTTCTGTGGGTAGGAACTGCCTGCTATAAAACATTTATTTGCCCGCCTAAGAGGGGCCTAACTCATAGCAAAGACACCAGCATCCAACATATCCCATTCTGGCCCCCCATCCAAGTGCTAACCAGTCCCTACCCTGCTTAGCTTCCACGGCGACCGAACGTATAATTTACCAGGACACGGTAGCGTGTGCAGGGCAGCACAACTGCATATAAACGCGAAACACCGCAAAAGCAGAGGGCCTGCAGTGCAACAGAGGAGGCTGCTTCCCCACCGCAGCGAAACACGCACTATGCGCGTCAAGCCTGCTGTGCCCACGATGAAAGAAAGGAGAAGACGGGAGATCTAACCTGAGACCTCATGCGCTAAACAATGCTCACAGCTGCGGGGGGCTTGTCCGCTGTCCGTTGCCCCGAGCAAACTGCACCACACCCACAATGCCAGCGACGGACGTAACCCTAGGCGCGAATGGCCCGCTCTTCTCCGTTGAATGCCTGACCCGAACTTGGACCCGGACCCAAGTGAGTATCGCTGTTCCCGCCACCAGATAAGACCGCTCGCAAGCAATGGCCATCCGATACCTCCAGGATGCAGTGCTCATTTCCTGGCCCTGACGGCTGTTCAAATCCGAAATGCGGGGAACCTGTCTACAAACATACCCTTTGCCGCTCATTATCCCTAGTGTCCGCCATGCATCAACTTTCCAAGCAGCCCGTCGTTGCTTTGGCAAAAATTCCAGCACATTTTTAACAGTGCAGGACAGCATCAATCATGGTGAATCGCGAGGCTTCCCACTTCCTTAAGTGGGACAGTAAAACCCCACTCCACGTGTCCCACCCTCGCCAGATCAGCCCGGATGCTACCTAATCACCTGCAACCCTATCCCGCCGAACTCGACCGCCGCATGAACAATGCCCCCCTCAACCAGGCACAGCTCGCTGCCCTCCCCTTATTTCAGAGGCAAGCGCGGCTCAAATGGGGATCTCGAGAACCGGGCTCTACCCTGTGCGAAATTAACATTATACTTCGAAGGCCTCTCGTAGAGAAAAGCTACGGCCTTGTTGCGCTAGAAATTAGACCATGTTTAAAAATGTGCATAATAATTGATTAACGACATTGCCAAGCAAATCCGGAGAGCCCGGGCCTCAGCCCCGAACCATCATGCCACACTGGCTCTCGACATGGAAAACGGTTCATAATTAAGACGGACGTCCAGGCTTTCCTTCTCTTAAATAGTTAGCCGGAAGTGCCCGAGGAGTAAAAGGGGCGCTCCCTGAACACCCAGCGACTTTACCCAAATAAATGTAAGACACGCGCCTCAACGGCACACAGAGTACCCGATAGGTGTCAGACGTGCTACAACGCAGCTCCAGACGACAGACCCTCCCCGCCGGGATGTACAACCGTTACTTACACAAACAAAATTAACATTCTCGACCCGCAAATTCTCAATACATAGCCGACACAACCCGGTCCCCTGACACACAATTACCGGCTCTTTTCCGGGTAAACGACCACGACAAACGGATCCGCCAGCCACCGATGGAGCCTCCACCGAGCACAGCACCACGCACGAACAGGGCGAAGCGCCCATCCGACTCCAGGTTACACGGCGCCATACGGATCCCGCGCGGGAAGGAGCGCACAATAACACAATAACGCGTGTCCAGGCTGGAGCGGCGCGCAGGGAACAGAGGAGGAACTGGGCGAGCTGGCCTCCTAAGTAGGGGGGCAAGCCGCGCCCCCCGCCCCCAACGGCCCGCCTCCCGCTCCACACTATTGGGGGGCATAACCCTAGTGGGCGTAGCCTCGCGCGCGAGGCAGCAGGGGGAAGGCTCCGACGGGCGGCCACTAGAGAGCTGCCCTGCTGATGTCCCACTGCTTGGGACGCGGGCAGCGGCAGTCTTCTCCTGGTGCCAGTGAATTAATTGTCAGATGTGAGGGGAGGCTGAATCATGGGGATGCAGGATGTTAAACGTGTTGTATGCATCACTGACAGCGAGACACACGGGGGCTTTCTTTACGGATAGACGACTCTGGGGAGACTGAAGTACAGTGAAATGTAGGGTGGTTGGCCACGAGGAAAGCTGAGGATTTTTAGACAGGCCGGCACTAGACTTTAGGGAAAGACACCAGGCGTTCTATAAACCGGTAAGGGTTAAGTTACACGTGATACTGGGGTTGCAGATGGGCTTGGGTGTCACGATCCCACCACCTAGTGGTTGTAGCCGAAAAGGACACCTTTGTTTTGTTTAACCTTAACTTTTAAGCCCACAAGAGTGAAATCAAAATCCCATATGAACAAAGAGGTTGTTTGACATTGAATTCAAGGACATAACACATTGATCCGACAAGGCAGCTGTATCTTAGAATCGTGTTTATTCGCACAGTAATAAAGAGAGCAAAGCAACGCTATAATTGTTAAAAGAACAGAATGACGGAGTGAGCGTCGAGCTTGCTTTCAGCTGACCCACACACAATGCTGTCGCGCTAGGCTTAGACAAGAGCTGCAGTTAACAGTCATTTAAGAGAGCATGGCTAAGGGCGATGAATTTCCTTCCTCCACAAGTTCCTTTTCCTCCCCATTCCCAGGGTTAACTCATGCCTGGCGAGTCTCTGAATGGATACTAGAGGGAGTTCATCGCGTACCTGGCTCACCTCTGCAAGGCAGTATGGCTTGGGCAGAGTCAGTCATTTGAAAGGCCAAAATGGCTAATGTCCACAAAAGGTAGAGAAGGGCAGGTACGACTGGGACAAAGTAAATCGTATGACATTCAGTCAGTCTCTTTGGATTGAAGGTGGTCCTGGAACCTGGTGTTTCAAGTCGTGTCCGTCATGCACGAACACGTTGACTGATACCGCTCAGGCCTCCCTGTTTCAAGATGGTGGTTCGGTCGCAATTGTACCTGGGTAATTGTTGGCCTTGCGTGCGCTGCAGCGTAGGAAAACATGTGCAGATCAACTTCTCAAAGCTTCTATGAGCCCCAGTGTCCAAGGCCGACTTTCAGCAAGAAGAAAGCGATGGTGACGATGCCCACTGCGACAGTGGCAACATTCAACCTCCGGGCACTGTCCCCATATCGGCGGGCGGCTGCGACATCCCTCATGACCATGCGATCTCGCGACTGAAAAATACAAAAACAAAATCAGGACTTGATATGTAATGGAAAGGCAATGTAAGACCCAAGCAGCTGCAGCGCGAGACTCATAAGCCAAGGGTACATTTGTATCCTGACAGACCTGGAGCACAAGGGTAGGTATCCTGACAGGAGTGCAACGGCCACGGGGCTAAGGCCTTCTCGGCTGCCATGGGCTGGGCAGAGACTGCTGGCCATGACTTCAGCCTCCCTCATCCTAAATATTCTGCTGGTTCTCTGAGGCCATTCACAGCTTGATGGGGCTGCCTGTAATATGCCATTGCTTTTGGTGTTCCCGACCCCAGCCTTGTTCTATCGGCCTGATATATACTCTTGCAAGGTAACCATCAGCCGCAAGGGAGAGGGTGGCATCATGGATGAAAGACCAATGGCCATCAGTACTGTCCTGCTCAGGCAGACAACAGCTAAAGTCAAAGATACAAGCTCATCACAATGTAACTACCTATGCAGAGCAATGACAAGCAACCATCTGAAAGTGAGTTTGCCTTTCAAAGTAAAGTAAAAAAAATTAACGAAAGCTGCTCTCTTCCTAATTTGGCTACTTTGACGCACGCACACACACCTTTACGCCATCATGCAAAGAAAGGTGTGTGTGATCTCTAGCGTAGGTTCTGCACTGGAAGTTAATAACACTGTGCTTAGACTAACTTTAAAACTTTTCCCACAGGAACCTAGTACCATTGCTTTTAACAGTGAAAGGGGCCCCCACGAGTAATCGTGTTTCTGTTTTTAATATTGTCTCTGCTCACACCATTCAAAATCTCAGCCACCCTCTAAATTTTCGGTCGAGTTGTACCTCTGCATTATGATAAGTGGTAAAGGTATGTTGGGGTTTCTGGCCCCACATCGGAGTGGCTTTCTGGTCAGCTCTTGATTGTCAGCATCTGCAGCACCTTTTCAAGGGTACATCACAGTGGCGTTCCAGACGCTCCACTTAAATCACGCAAACCAAAAAGCCCCGTATGGGCTCATGAAGAGGGTTGTCTGCACGTTGTTTAGGTCGAAGCCTACCAGACACCTGAAGATATCTTGAGGACATTCAGAAAGCTTCCCTGGGAATGCATTTCACATATTATTTACCATTGGCTTTGTGGTTTGTCACTCACATTTCCTTGTTTTTTATTTGCTGGCTCCATTTGTTTTAGGCTGTCCAGCTTGGGTTCGTCCCTTCCCTTGCCCAAATCGTGTTACTGTTTTCTTCTGAGCTCTCACTTTCTGTATACAGTCCTTTAAACCATGTTCTTATCTTGTCACATTTGCTGTACATTTAAACACAAAAGTCAAATGCCAGGGTACTTTTCCCAGTTCAGTTTTTATTAGAGATTTAGATCTTAAAATGAGATCTACAATATACAAATTAGATCCATTAATACAACTTTAAAAAGGAGCAAAACATTTTTTTTTACAGCAGACGAATTCACTAGCTAGGCAATTTCCATAGCATATTTTTTTAAGTGATTTTAAAAATCTCTGCTGAAAAATAAAAATAAAATACTTGTACTTGTACAGCGTAGCTAATCACCTGTGAGGGTCTCTTGGCGCTGTCCATAGCCACGGGAACATTCGGTGATTTGGCAAATATATCACAGTATGTTGAGTCGACGCCGAGACTCAAACCTGGAATCAAAGCTCCAAAGTCAGTGGCTCTGGCCGTTACGCCGCACCCTCTCACCCTGCTAAACATTTCAATATACATAGCATTATGCATCCTCGTACTCTATGTTACAGATTTCAGTTCAATTAGACTTGAAGAACTGCTGACTGACATGATTGGAAAATACTATGGCTCCTTTGTCCATGGGAGCTTGGTGTTAACTTTTCTTTTGGTGACTTCAAAGGGAGGGCATTTATAGAGGCATGCAGATTACTCTCCCCGGGAGTCTGCTCGTGCCTCTTCTGTGATCCAGTTTACGAGGCTGTACCATAACACCAATGCACAAAGGGAGGGACAGAGGGCAGATGAAGGTACAGCACACAGGCTCCCAGAGGTGCCGGTACACTCAGAGGTATGCAGTTCCTATGGAAAGGGAGGGTTGAGAGAGAGGAGTGGTCGGAAAGTACCTGATAGATCACATTAGGGGATCTGATCCATCAGGAGCAAGAGCCCTCACACACCTCAAGGGGTGTCATGCTTTCATCATCGGGCAGCTCTTCCTTGGGCTGGCGCTGCAATGTCTCACTCTATGCCTCTCTACTCTACTCTGCACCACTCTACTCTATGCCAATGCACTCTACCCCACTCTGCTATGCACCACTGCACTAAACACCAGTCCAGTCTAGGCCACTCCACTTTACTCTGCACTACTCCACTCTATGCCAGTTCACTCTGTCACTCTTCTCTGATCACTATGCCACTTTACTGGTTTCGTTTTGCACTTGCATACAGCTTCTCCCTCATATTCTCTTTTGGGTCCAGAGACTTTATAAAGCGCACACCATGAATGAAATGATCTCCGAGCCCCTTTATTCGAAATATTTACTTTTGGGTCCAAAAAGGGTGGTGTAGGGTCATTTGCTGTATTTTTTCCCTTTGTATATATTAAAAAAGCCCTTTTAAACTTGTGTGAAATGATACTGCAGCATGCCCACAGAAAGCATCTTGCCATCAATCCCAGTAAAGCAGAGAGAAAATTAAGTGGCCGGTGTGTGTAGTGTAGAAACAAAGTATAATCTCACGCAACACAACTGGAACAACTAACTCAACAGGTTTATTTGTGTGGTTGAGAGTTGTCCAATAACAATGCCCACGAAGAGCAGGCTGGAGCCTCTCGAAACGCTGCTGTCCAAGCCTATCATCTGGTTGGAATGTCAGATAGACAACAGCAGCAACCAGGGCAACAGAATCCCCAGCCAAAAGTAAACATGTATGAAGACACGTGCACATAAGGAACGCGTGCATGTGAATAATACAAAGCCCCAATACATCTCCCTTCCTTAACAAAACAAGAGAGTAAGAATTACATACACCATAGGATAAGAAATGTGCAAACCAAGCTGTAAAAACAAAAGCAATAAACTAAAAAATGAGAATAGATAGTATCACTTAATACAAATAATAATTTTATTTTACAGGCAACACAGTTTTCCTTCTAGTACCATTGCCCGTGGAATCAGAAGTAGAAGAATTACAAACATTAGTGTTGAGATCACTGACTCTTCAACCTCATCACTCTCTTCCTGGTAACTTGACTCTGTGTGAGCTTGAGATGGATTCATATTGTTTACAGTGACAGATTCAGGAATATGAATATCTGGCTGATCCATGGGATTTGTGGTAACACTGCCAGAAGTAAAGTCTTTTACCTCTATATCTACATCCCATGTAATACAACTACTTCTCGCACTATCTTAAACAAGCGTCTTTTTCTCTGTTGTCTCCTTCTGGAATGGTTTAATACTTACAAAAGCTCCTTTGTTCCAGCACCACAATTTTTAAGCAAAACAGCAGAATGTGTGACGCTTACAATTTGAGTAGGATATATGAGATTTGATTCTCCCTTAACCGTTTTTTTTACCAACTCCTATTCTCCTGTATCAAATTGTTTTGAGGAACTCTGCTCAAATTCACGCTCAGTCGTTTTATATTCATGTGTAAAATTCTCACTGACACATTCATCCACGCTAGAGTGAGATTTCCAACCCTTCTCAGCCAAATGTTGACCAGAAAAAGCAGCCCAACTGGGAGCAAGATTGCAACTCCTCCTCTCAGTAAAAAGAAAGTTGAGAAACCAGTGGTGGAATGGGGTGTGCTCAGATGGCTCCAAACCATTTTACGCAAATATGTGCGCACATGTAGATTGGAAGTGAATGCGGTTTGAATTCCTTCTTTTGAAGAATGTATTTAATCTCTCTACTAATCCATTGGCCGCCGGAAACTAAAGTGGTGTTCTTTCTTGCTTAATCTCATATTTTCGCAGAAATTATAGAACTGTTTTGGACAGGGCCGTTTCTACCATTAGGCAAGACTAGGCGGCCGCCTGGGGCGGCAAAAAGGCTAGGGCGGCAAAAGGAGAAAATAATTTTTCATTTAATCTATAATAATCTGGGCCATCAATCATTCATAGCGCGAACGCGCCACTCGTGACAGCCCTGCTTCTTGTTGCAGACCTGCTCTCAGAGAGAATGGACCAATGAAATTAGGAGGGGCAGCACTGTCATCATTCGATTTGCCTCTTGGCGCGCAGCGGACTCGGAGCTGAAAGGAGGAGTCAGGAGCGTCAAGGCAAGGACTGGTTGGCCGATACTGCAGCCTGCTTCTGTTGCACGTGGCGTGGGAGTCTTTAGGTGCCAGCAGGTGTATTACGGACACGGTAGGATTAATTTAGTGGTCGAAATCATTACCACTTTTACTTCTCTGACACGGTCAATTGCCCGTCTCTGTTCCTCTTCCTCTTCTTACCTCAGTTTCTCTCTCGCTGCTCCTCACTGTGTGTGTGAGGGAGGTGCATGCGTTGTAAATATGAACAAGCGAGGCATTTCTTGGCACGCTGTCTAGACATGGAATCTGTAGTGAGACGTGTAAAGCCTACAGCCACTCTCTTCTTGCTCCCTATCTTTACAGCAATTGGGGTTTAATTTCTAAAAACAAACCGTGAAATGCCGCCCTTGTGGTCTGAGGTGCCGGCCCTGTCTTTACACCAACTGGATAAGGGTGAAAAGGAAAGCTGATTAGTTGTTTCATTTCACGTTTCTTCCTCCCCCTGTACCCCTCTCCCCCCCCTCCCACACTCCTGGCCTAAAAGCTGTTTAAAGAACGGCAGTAGCATGTCTTGAGTAGGCGGGCAGGGGCCGCCAAAATCGCATCTGCATTCTGATCTAAATGCGAGAAGATAGGTCCTGTGACTGAGGGAGTTGAAAGGAAACCGGGAGGGGGCATCGTCTCCTCGCCCACTCTCGCTCCGACTGTCTAGAGTTTAAGGACTAACTTGCAATGCCAACGGCCCCAGTCATTTGGGTGTCCCTGAATGGTTCCCAGCGGCGGCACCTTCAGACCACAATGGACCCAGCTCCCGTCCATCCGCCCTCCTAACTGCCCCTTTCTGTGGGGCGGGGGCTGTCTGCCTGGGTGATGGCCCAGGAAGTTAAAAACACACACACAGCGGGACTCTGCTTGCAAGGGTACTTGAGACACGGCCTCGCCCCTTCTCCCGTGCTCTGGGGTCCGTTGGAGGAGCGAGGGTCATCAGACCTTACACCATAGGGAGCAACCATTCTGCATCTGTGCAGGCCTCGCAGGAGCGTGGGCGCTTTTTTTTTTATCTCTGTTTGCAATATAACCAATACTGTCCCGTTCAAAGCTCGTGTAAGACATGTCTGCTGTCAGGCAAACCGAGGGGTGCCATGGGAATCCATGTTCATCTAAAATGACTATAGGTGCAGTAGGCAGCCATCTGCAGGCGTGTGACACACACTTGTGTTCGTTTGCTTGCATAGTTGTTTAGGCCTTCAGTGGCTTCCGGGGTTGGTGTGTGAGGGTAGGTAGGGGTTATATTACTCTTGTACATAATTAGTAGTAATATGGAGGGTGGCGGCATTTTTCAGTTCTCGCCTAGGGTGGCCAAACTCCTAGAAACGGCCCTGGTTTTGGACACGAAATGAGTGTCATTGTCAGAAACGAGTATTTATCGAATTCCCTCATTAATGAACACTATCTCTAAGAATTCAATAACTGCCTCAGTAGTAGGCATAGAAACAAATTCATAAGATATCCATTTAGAATACTAACCTGTTGGTACGATAAAAAATGTCATGTGCCGTGGAAACATATGAAACGGTCCTGTATGAAACTATGGCCACTTTGAACCAAGGTTGCTAAGGTAGGGGATTAGTAATATCCTTATGTATGTTGAGTTTCCACTGCTTGTCAGATAGCAAGCATTCCGGACACTTATTTACAAACTGCTCCACACAAGCATCCATGCCCGGCCATCAATAATATTTTCTAAGTAGCTTTTTAATTGCAGACATTCCAGGATACCCTTAATGCGCCACACAAATCAACTTGTCTTTCAAACTTTCAGGTGGTATAAACCAATTTTATCTAGTTACCAGACCATTTTCTACAAACGTTTTTGCAGAAACTTGTTCATAAGGCACCATACTTTTCTGCAGATTTCTCACAGGTGGCCAGCCTTCTAAAATGTGTATTTTTACCTCTGAAGGACCATGTCCTTGCCAAAGGCTAACATTCATTGATTCTCAGAGATACATCCCATAGTGTGTTGTGAAGCATCCATGACAGACACAGCACACTCCTGTTCTTGACTTAACTCACAATCACACACATTCCTAATAGGCAAACAAGATAGTCAATCCGCTCTGTAATGCTTCCCGCCCAACATATGCCGCACATTAAAATTATACTCTTGTAATTTACATAGCAGCCTTACTAGTCTGGATGAATCCGTTCCATTTCCATTCATCTAATAAATCAAAGGTTTGTGGTCAGTGACCAATTCAAAACTATTTCCCTAAAGGTAAGTTTTGAATTTTTCTACCGCTAACATCTGTTCAGTTGTTCTGTAGTGAGTTTCAGATTTGTTCAGGGTACGTGAATTGAAAGCTATAGTTCGCTTTTAACCACAATGTGACTGAGTAAGTACTGCACCCAGGCCAACAGAACTGGCATCCACTATAGCAGCACACTTGTCAATACTGCAGAAAGGCTGTAACACTGTTGCAGTGACAATCATAGCCTCAATTACTTGAAAAGCTTTATCCTGCTCCAAATGAACTTCTCCTTTTCAGGTTGACCCTGGGAAGCGCATGCGAGCTCTGCGAGGTCTGCTGTATTCAGGTATGGACTTTACGCTCTGCCCATCTTTTCAATTGGCTCCCGTTACTGTCCTTTCTAAATCGTTGCTTTTCATTCATGAATAGGCTTAGTAGTCTCTCTTTAGTACCGACTTGTCTGCATTTTTAACCTCCCATGAGGATTGCACTTTTTATTTTTGTTGTTACACAGTCTACTTTATCAAGGCTGTGAGACCTAGTTTCTTCAATGATTTGCCCCTATTCTACCCACTCTGTGATTTCCTACAAGCAGCGCACTGCCCGCTTTTATTTTAATTAGTAATTTCAGGCCGCTTTAACTATAGCAGCTGCCCTTATTTATTTATTTAATTTGGCAGCGCAGTCCGCTTTAACTTTGGCAGCCGAACTACAAAACATTTTTTTTCTTCATTGAAAGCCCCCATACCATACTTTCACTTACATAGTGTCCGCGCCCCTTTCTTTAGACGCTGCTGCAGTATTCAGATTACAGGGAGCCGCGTTTAAAGAAAGGGGCGTGCCTACCATTAAAGTGAAAGCACAGCATGAGGCACTTTTACCCCCAAAAACCCATTTGTTTGTGAACAAATGTTTTTTTGTTTTTTGGGTAAAAGTGTCCCAAGACCTACTTTCACTTTAATGGTGGCCCCGCCCCTTTCTTTAGACGCGGCTTGCTGTAACCTGACTACGGTGAGCAGCGTCTGAAGAAAGGGGCGTGGTCACTATGAAAGTGGTCTCGCATTTGCGAGAGTTTGAACTATTGGCGTTAGAAATGGCAATGCTTTTTATATTTGTGTTGGTTTTGAAAACACATATACAACAAGCATTGAGATAGCCAATAGGTCTCGCCTTTGGGACCGTATAAGGGTTTAGCCATGCAACAGTTGATGTTGTTGCACCAAGGATATTGTGCTGCATAACTAAATACTTACAAGGTCCCAAATGCGAGACCTATTGGCTATGCCAATGCTTGTTATTACCTTACTTACTGGTTTTATTTCAGCTCATAGCAGCGGTGCCTGCACGTGCTTCTGGCTGCCTCCTCCACTGTCTCGCTCCCTCCTCATGCTGGGCCTCTCTCGCTGCTGTTCATTACTGGATTTCTCCCTGCACTGTGCTCATCTGCTACTGCTCCCGTAGATTCTTCTAGGCCTCATACTTGCTCTCTTTTGCTCACGATGTCTTCCTGTATTTGGAAGATCATTTGAACTACGTCATCACGCCTTCAGTTCCTACTTCCTGGCTTCAATGTCAGCTTTCAATTGGAGTTCACCTACTTCCTCTCCGAAGTTCGTGTTCCATCTAAGCTTGTCTATAATTGAAATAGAAGATAGACTGTGTTTTTCTTTCTGAGGGAAGATTCCATTTTGGGTACTGGACTGATTGGTTTGCTTTCCAATAATGTCATCAAGTTTCTTTTTATGTGGATTTCGGTTACATGTGTGTGTACCGGATTAATACATTGATGTTATACTTTTTTTATTTTGTTGGTGAGTTTCTTTTCGCACGTCTTCTTTTTTGTTCGTTTTTTGTGTTTTATTATTCCTGTGCTCTCCTGTTTTAGTGTTTTTCTTTCTTCTCTTATTTTCTTCTTTCTTACTCCTTCCAACATGCAAAAGGGCTCTCCTGTTCCATTTGTTTTGGTTTTTCCAGGTGAACCTGTTCTTCCATGGTCTAAATAGAAAAAAGTCTTCATAAATTATTTTAAATTTGTCTCCAGAAAGGAAAACGTCTATGTTAGTTCATTTCTATGTTGGTTCATTTTTTAGGACCTGCCTAATATTGAAAGTAAGAGTGAAGATGAGGGCGCTACACAATCTTTGAATGACTTTGAGATTGCCATTAAGTAATTGGATATTCGTTTCCTATGTAAAGTGTCTATTATTTTACAGAGATACTACTTTGGTAAAAGAATGCAAAGGGAGGATAAGCCCATTGAAGATGCTGTAACCACTTTACGTAAACTAGCTTCTTCCTCCAATTTTCGAGACAGTACAGAATAAAGGATAAAGGACCAATTCAGGTTGGAATGTAAATGTAATAAAAGTGAAGAACTCTGGTCTAAGAATGATCCCAAGATTAATGAGGTATTAGTAATTGATAAATGTGTTGAACATTCTATGTTGTGTATACAGGAATAATGTAAAGACAAAGGAACTTGTCATTCTGTACAATCTGTTTCTCCGAATCAAAAGAAAAATAATTAGTTCAGGAAAGACAGTGCTTCTTACTCCTCCAAATGTATCTTTCTTTTTTCCTCATTGCAAACCTCAGCCTCCAAGATTACTAGGACTTGTCGCCTAGATATTCCAAAAATTAACAAAGTACAACCTGTTGATTAGACTGTCTATGATATTCAAATTAGGTGCTATAGATATCTAGACGCTGCCACGAGAAAGTACTTTTCAATGCACATTTAAAGTGTGCCTAATCTTACCAAAGAGCTCTTTTCAGTTGCCAACAATCTTTTCCCACTTGCTGAGAAGTTCACACTGGGACGTGTGTGCTGGCATTCGTACATCTGCTATTTCTTTCATCACAAACCTTGCGACACGTGGTATCTACTTGGTATCCATTTTTTCTGAACTAGACATTCCTTCCCTATTCTTTTTCTTGACATGTTTTTACCCGGTTCAGAGTTGGCGTTTCTGGACATCTTCCTTTGCTGTACATTTGAAAACCTATAAGTAGCCTGCCTTTCAAACATCTGAAAACCACGACTTCGCTGGTTCTGCTCATTTGCTTGCTTCCCTGAACACAGGAGTAGTTCCTGAAGACCTCAAGGGAACCCGAAGAATGCTACTCTACTTATTAGTCTATGAAAGTACCAGGTGATTTTGTTTTTTGCTTACCCCCAACAAAAGTGTGCAACATTTGATTAGATGATCATGCATTGATATCTGAAGCGAATAAGCCTACATAGGTCGGTTTCTGCTCCCTCAAGAAGCATTGAATAGATTCTGGATAAACTCAGAGAAGTTTTGGATTTGATGGTATTGCAGCCTTCATTACGGACATTAGCACAGCATTCAAACCCGCAAACCACTCTAGCCTTATTAATAGACTCGTGTCTACCTGGGAATAGCTCTTGGCTGCATTACATCTAGTTTTTGCCTCCTTCAACTTCTTCATTCCACTCTTTGGCACTCAGAGGTCTGCAGGACTTGTCCATCAGCCCTTTTCCATTTGTTGCTTATGTCCAACCTCTAAACGAACTCAAACTTTCATTTGATTTCTATGTATATGACTAGAACACACAACTCGTTCACTGTATGTAAAGGAATCTAATTTTTGTGTCTTCTGCGTTGAGGTCCACATGCGTGTTATTAACTCATTGATGAGGGATAATTTGCTTAAACTGAATTCCACAAAAGTCGAATCCATGATTCGCAGAGGCCGACCCTATATCGGGTCTTTGAACTTGGAATCTGCTCTACCTTGATGGAAACTTCTCCTGTCTCTGAGTAAGGGGTGTAAATTCTGGCTCCTATAATCCACTCTGAGCCACTCCCCTCAGTTTCTGAGCCAAGTGACATCCTGATGTTTCTTTATTTTATCCCCGGTAAAGATGATGACAGCTGCTTCCTTCAATTGCTAAAGGATGTTGCTGGGGAATTCTGCCAGCGCTCAAGCGCTGACACTTCTGGCCTCGCCATGTACTGCACAAGCGTTCTGTGAGCAAGGGTGTTTCATTTACAGGACTCTCGTGCTCAAAAGGCTTGTGGTGTATTTGACCCAACTATTTTATACGAAGTCTCTCACGCTATCAACCGAAGGTACTTCTGTGCTCCTCCAATCAGGTTCTTCTGGGAGCCGCTCTCTTTTAGTGCAGAATCTTTGGAATGTAATTCCGCTTGTTCTTTGCCTCACCGCAGATTATACTAAATGTGGTAACCAGCGTAAAACCTGGGTTTTTCTGCTACTTAACACTACCTTTCTTTTTGGTTGCTTAAGAGTCTATTACCAAGAAGTCCTGGGATATCAGTGAGCCCTGCAAGGTACAATAAAAAACAACTACCCCTCGCCCTCACACTAAAAAAAAAATCGGATTTTTATTTAATGGGAACAGTGTTAAGGATGCCAGTATTTTTCAATACAGAACATTGGCTGGGGAGCCTTGGAGAAAGAATTATAAGTCACTGAAAAGCACTAGGATCAAGGTAGACTGAATAGAAGTATAAATAAGATAGGCAGCCCTTGATAAAGTTGGTAGCTTTAAAGAACTGGCCTCCTTCAAATCTCACTCCTTACACATAACTAATCACAAACGCAACTCACTCATTCCCAAAACAACTAGCCGCTTACATTAAAATTCCACTCCACTTACTCTTCTTTTAAATATTCAAAGAATACTGTAGTACTGAAATGCAACCGGGAGAGGGCACCAAATTACAAGAAATGGTTATCTATTTTCTTGCAAAATAAACAGTACTCCGTGACACACCCAAACATGAGGGGTAACGAGCATTGGCAAAGTCAAGAGGTCTGTCTCTGGCTGCCTGCTTGCTTGTTTTGTCATGGATCCTCTATGTTTTGAAATGAGGAAGCTGTCGTGCCTCCTCAATCTAAAAAAACGGCCTAAAAGCAAAATTATTTTTTGGTCTCAAAAAGCAACCATTGCCATGGTAGCCCTTTTAACTGAAGGTAACTACTTTTCGTGTAGATGTGCTTCTTGAGAAAGGGCAGAATCCGGTCACTCACAGTGAAGTTAGCTGACCCATTGCTCCATGCTGCAGTGGGGTGAAGAAAAATGTGAATGACACAATAACATACCATTGTATGAAAAAGGTTGGCTGAAAAGCCCAAATAAGTACTTTGCACAAATTATTTTATTATACATATAACTGTAGTAAAATCAAAAGGGTTTGACAATCACTAGTCCTAGATATGAAGACTCAGGCAGAAACAAATGTGTAGAGAAAAGCAGATCTGTGCACTCCAGAACAAACAGGCCTGCCTCCACACAAGCAATGCACACATGCACACTTCAGTCCTACACCTATTGGTCCACTGTCGTGACCTTATGAGGCCTATGATGTAACAGATCACAGGAGACACCAAAAGGTTGGCATCCTATGATATGCTTAGATGAAAGGGATGCCGAGTGCAGCACCTGGCCAAAGGCAAGGCACTGGAGTCAGGCGGCTCTGGACTGCTAACGCTTGTCCTAGAAGATGGGTATGGAAGTGTCGCTTCATGTAATGCCCCCTTTAAGACCATTCTCTGCAGCAGAACATAGCTATGTATGTTCAGCTATGTCTTCCCATCTGCATCTAGGCAAAGATCCAACCTATCAGGGCCTAGAGGAAGGGGTAGTGAGCTCCGGATCCGGGCAAAGAGCAAACACTGTGGCTAAGGCATGCCTGGCACACCCACAGGCTGCCCAGAAGGCAGTTTAGGTGCAGGGGCTGAGTGCTGCACCTCACTTCACAGGTTGTGGTGTTGTAGCTTGATGGTCACAACAACAAAGAGCCTGCGCCCAACCACATGAGGAATTTAGAGCTACTAAGCGACTTCTGAGATGCTATCAATGGCGATGTTGAATGTGGTGTCATCAGTGATGCCATCAATATTGTCATTTATGATACCATTATGTATGAGTGGGCGTTAAGGCTGCTTAGCTACTTCAAATCACCAATTTAAGGTGGTTTTAACTTTATGTTGTAGACACTGACGCTCTGAATTAGTGCTGGACGGATACCCGGCATCTGACGAAATGGGACAGGTATCCCATCTGCCATATTCAGGGTGTATGCAAGTCTATATACTCTAAATAGGGCGTCAACCATATGGAAAGTATCCCCTCTAATTGGTGAATATTTTGTGCTGAAACTATGCCTGCCACAATGCAAGTAGTGCTTTAATGAAAAAACAGAGAGAAGGCCAGACTCCAATTAAGCATGGTGGCCTGATCAGAACTTTTTCTACTTTTCAAGCACACACTCAAAGTCTTTTTTTGGAGGGGGGAGTAAAAACCTCAATGTCCTCATGCGCAGGACATCTGACTCTTTTGCCTGTCCAGGATAACCCTGCACACCATGGTGGTCCAGCAGAGATAAAAAGCTGGTAATAGCAGCATAAGAAGGATACCTTAAAAGCGTGGCCCACTACAGATATTTTCACCTGTTTGTATGAGGCGGGTGGTGCTTTGGACAGCAGTGCAGAAAGCTGCTCCATCATTGGATAGACGCGCATTGTTCACGAACAGCATATATTGTTAGCCAGATTCCCGATTTAACTTTTTCCTGATGGCTGCAAACTTGTCATTCACATTTTACAGTGACATTTTTGCTTATACATCTAAGGTGTCTGGATAAAAATGCACCAAAAAAAAGCAAGAAGACGCCAGACGCGGCCCATGCAGGTAAGAGCGGTGAGGCCATGTGGGGGGTATTTCGATAGACAATGACAAGGGGAAATTAATTATTTATTTAATTTTCCCTCATCATCGTCTGTCGAAATCCCACCCCACCTCCCAACCCCGCCTCACCACTCTTACCTGCACCGGCCGAGACATGCAGCGCTAGACTTCTTTCTGTGTCTTCAAGACGCAGAAAGAAGTCTAGCGCTGCATGTCTCATAAATCGGTGTGCTTTCGTCCAACCATTTTTTCACTTCAAGTTCCTTATTTGGGTGCCAGAATATGATTTTGGGATGTAGAGGAAATAACTATTAGGCTTTTATTTTCATCAGTGTTTTATTAAGGATTTGAATAACCTAAAGAATATATGTAATATTCACTGAAAAAACAGTTAGGATCAGAGTTATGGTTTTTGCTCAAATGCGACAAACCACAGAAATTCACCAGTTATGATTCGCACTGCAAACCAATACTTGAGCCAACACCTTGTGCTGCATATGACATTGCATCACTAATGACATCACAAGTGACATTTATAACATCACTGCTTGTCGGTTTATAACGAGTTAGAACGTAACCGGTGAATTTTGATGGTTTCACATGTTTGACCCAGAACCATAACTTTCCTTTGCACTTATGTTTTTGCCTGGAATTTCATGTTTTTCAAGCTGTACCCAATTTCCAACCATTGTTATGCACAGCCAGGCCCTGCACCAGTTGCGGCTGGCATGACTCGCAGACGGGGTGCAGGAGAGGCGCGGGGTGGGTTAATTTTAAATAAACCGTACCTAATCGGTCCGGTCCCACATCGTCCTCGACAGGAAGCAGACTCAGGCAGCCTCCCTCCCATCCCCTAAGTCAATCACAATGCTGCAGTGGCAGCATTGTGATTGGCTGGGACGCCGATCGCACAGGCATCTATGGGTTGGCCGTTTTCACCATGTAGGCAGCATGCAGCCTACATGGAGAAAAGGGAGAGTGTGCATGACTGGTTTGGTCGGCCCTGGAGCTAACCAAACAGTCAGCACCCACAACATTGAGCTAGCCATTCCTGCCCTGCCCTCGTGCAGGACCGCCCACCCGCCCGCCCCCAACCAAACCCTTCTTCCGCTTTCTCGCAGTACGAGAAGCAGAAACATAAAATGGTATTTAAACAATTTTATGTTTCTGCTTCTCGCAGTGCGAGAAAGCAGTGGGGCGATACTCCCCCCTCCCATATGGAGGAGCCGCCCCTGACCTGCACCCAACCAGCTGTGGGCAATCAACAGAGGGATGCATAGCGGGAGTAAGACTCAAGAATTCACCTTGTTTAAGCCCTCCACTGAGCCCACTAAGGACGGCCAACTGTTGCCCAGCCCTGGTGTGCAGAGTCTTCACTTAGGGGTAGGCAGGGGTTGGTAGTGTGCCCTGAGCTGCAGCCAGGCCCTGTCCTGACTTCAATACGTGCCCATTTTTCTATTCTTTTAGTTCCATAACTTGCTTTGTTGGGTGCAGAGATATCATCAGGTGTCATTAAGTGACGTTAATGATGTCACATGTGAAGTCATCGATGATCTCGTGTGATGTCATAGGCAGTACAAGGATACTGGCAAATTTCTGTACTTTGTCACGTTTGAGACAGAATCGCAACTGAGTTTGCTTTTCTCACTAAACATCGCGAGTTTTTAAAAACATTTTGCATGCCATCATCAAACTTGCAGTACAAGGCCAGGCCCAGCACTAAACTGGCAGGCCGCTAACTTCCACAGCGCACAGGCCTTGTCCGTGCGCATTGGAAGTTGAGTACCTCTAGCCAGGACTTGTGCCCAACCCTGTGCTAGGCTGCCACCCCTCCGTTTATGGCTTTGAGACATTTGCAGTGGTGGATGCCAGCAGGACTGTTTGAGCTAGCAGGACGTGAGCTGCAGCTGGGTCCTGCACCCAACCCACTGTGCAGGGCCTCAGACTCAATTCACGGTGGCCAGAAAACCCCACTGTGCTTTCTTTACATATGGTTCTTGGAGTAGAACTCTTTTGTTTGGATCTCTCTTTATACTTAAAAAAATATATATATTGAAAAAAGGTTTAAGTTTTTAAAACTATTTCGTAAAACTGTATTTTGTGTTCTTCACTTCTTCGACTTTGTGGAGAAGACGTTGTGCTATTTTTTCAGGTGATGGTTCATTGCACGAGAGAGGACAACTTTGTTAATTTCCCCCGAAAATGTTTCCTTTTTTTACATTTATTGCAGTACATGGGGGAATATCTGCAACCTTGGGCCTTCTTTCCGATCCACGGCTTGAAGTAGTTCCTCCTGCCCTTCGTCTAGTTGTTGCTCAGGTGCATGGCTCATAGGAGTTTAATCACTTCACGTATGCCAAAAGAGTGCATCTTTGAATGTCTGCGCAGTATGAACTGGTCGCACAAATTCCTTGTCACCTTTCCTGCTTTTACTTTCTTCTCTATTCTGGGGTATGTGAAAAATGTCCAGAATAGGGATTCACATGCAGAAAGCTCTGCTCTTCCACCTTCCAAATCTTCATCCTTGTGTGGGACCACATCAGATCACTGCACTTTATTGGTTCCCGATGCTTGCGGCCTCTGTCCAAGTTCCTGCGCAAATATTTTGGGCACAGCAGAAGCTTATCTCTCTCACTCTCTGAGTAGAAAGTGGAAATAACGCACCCCAAAGCGTGGGCTCCTTTTTCAACAGGCTATGGACTTGTTTTTTATTTTTATTTTTATTAATGTGGAGTATTTAACGAATCAGATGTTTTTTCTTTGCAGAATTTGTGGTTCCATCGATGCTCCTCATATAGGAACAGGGCTACCATACTGCAAGTCTTTTATGGATCTGATGATGGCAGCGCAGGGCTTCTTTTACAGCTACTGGAAACCCAAAATCAAGTTTAGCAAATCCAGTGCATCTTTTAAAGTTGTGTTGGTGACACAACAAATTAAGATATATTGTTTGAGGGTAGGAGTTAACTAAGTTCAACTTTAAACTCACAACTGTAGTAGCATATTTAATATTTTCCACGATTATTTCCAGAAACCTTGTGAACCACTGCAGAGGGTTGATGACTTCCTGGGACTGTACTGTTCCACATTCAAACAGGTATTGACTATCCTGCAAAGATTACTGACCTCCTTGTGATAGGAGATCTAAGCAGTAAAGGAGACTGTTTATTATTATTTTTTTTTGGGGGGGGGGGGGCTGCTGTACGTTTCTTGTTTGGGAATCCAAAACATTTTGCTCTTTTACCTCCTGGCCGAGAAAAGCAGGACGGAAATCCAGAGAACACGGGAGGGGACAAATCAACTGGAAGATGTTCAGCCTAAGGGTTCAATATAGCCACCAGATTCCAGTGTCTGAAAATGTTTCACCATCCCAGCTGGTGAAAGAACATGTCTTGACGTTTGCTTTGTACTACCAGAAGCTGAGCAGAGGTAGCCAGGGAAACATTGCTTCTGAACATATCAGTGACCAAGCATCTTAGTGCTTGGCATGAACAGCAGTTCAGCGCTGAAATGAAGAAGAGGGAAGCTGATGGGAGTACATCATCTCCAGTGGTGCAACAACACCTCATCCCTCCTAAAGAGAGATAGCCTGGAGACATCTTGCAGGAGACGCACGACCAGAATGCATTCCTGGGTGTGCCACAAGGTGCTGCACAAGAGTATCTCTTGCAGAGAGCAAGCTGGAGGAGCATGGAAACATCAAGCATTTCTCCACCAGCAAAAGTGTTCGTTTTTTTACCCCGTTGTTGACGTTGAGTTTTTGTTTCATTTACTACCGTTAAAACCCATAAAACTAAATGTTAACAAAACGTTATTTTCAGAACCAAATGTTATGGTTGTAAAAAGATAAAAATCCATGTTGTCTGTTTTGAATGTAAGTAAAAGGGAGTGGGAGTGATGGCCAACAGTGATAAACAGCAGGAGAGGTGGGTGAATAAGAGAGTGAGACACCATGTGAAAGTGAGGTGAGGGACTGCGCAGGTGGGTTGGCACCAACTTGCCACGGAAGGCCAATTCCTGCAGTGCAGCCTTCATCCCTTCACTGTGGGGGTTGGGCACAGCAGCTGGCCATAGGCCAGGCAGTGTGCCTAAACAACAGTGGGCAGCCAATCGCTGCTGTGTATGCCTTTTGGTTATGTAGAGCATGGGTTGGCCACAGGGCCTGCTATCAATTTGCCTCAGGTGGTCAACCACCACTGTGCTGCAGGAGTTGGCCGCAGGGTCTTGCCTCTGGCCAGGTCAAACTTTTAAGCTGCCATGGGCAGCCAACAGACTGCACGCAGCCAATACCCTATGCAAGCGTCAAACCTCATTGCCAGGCCAGGCCCTGTGTCGAACCTTGCCAGGTCCTGCGTCCAGGTGTAGGAAGGTGGATATCTGACTATGGTTACCCCCAACATTTTGCCTAGTGTCTAGCTGGTTTTTCGACTTAGTTGCCCTGAGATCCTGCCATTCAGGGTCTCAGGCTGTCTGCTCTCTCTTTAAAATGGACTCCATGTACCCTAGGTACATACCCAATTGGTAAGGATCACCTTATTGGACCCTGTACAGTGTACCCTAGGTACCCAGGGCATAGGTGTATCCTAGGCCTCCCAGGGGCTGCAGCATGTATTATGCCACCCCTGGTCTGGCCTTCCAATCAGACACAACTGGCTGATCACTCAGCTGGGGCAAGGTCATGTAATCACCCCTTGCTTAGATATAGTATACCTATATCTACCCTTATATATAGACACATGTGTACCATCAGCCACTCCTATGGCAGGCCGTGACAATCCTGGAGGCAGAGTGCTTGGTAACATGTGAGATGGTGCTCTAGCATGAGCTGAGCCTGTCTGCAGCTTTCGGAACCATGTCCTTATAGCTGTTCTATGATATAGCCTACCATATACTCTTAAAGTACCTTATAATCTTAAATGGTTATGGTAACTATGGTTTGGCTTTATCAAAACATGTTGTGTAAGGTGTCTAACACTTTGGAATAATACCCCCATACCATTTCTGGTAATGAGGATATTATTCCTCCCTTCTAGAGGGAGAGACATGTTAAAATCCTACTTTGCTGTTTAACTCTCACCAAAGCCTCAGCATCACAAAATAGATGCTGCTGCCACAGACACGAGTCTGACCTCCTGCTGCTGGGAGCCCTCCCAGCCAGGGAGGCCTGGACAATAGGTTTCCTGCTTGGGGAGGTGCTAGCACCTCCCCAGACAGACTTTAGTGTATTGGGGCAGGGAGGGCTGAAAGGAATGAGACATGCCTGGGGCACACAAGGTGCTCCATGCATAGTCTAGTTCAAACCGGTGCTGGGGCACTCCAGCCCCAGCTCTGGCGCAAAACTGGACAAAAGAAAGGGGGTGTAGCCACTCCCCTTCCTGGTCCCACCCATAGGAGGGACCTTGCAGGTAGCCCAGCCCACTAGCCCAGTATATTAGTAGCTAGTTGGGCCCTGCTAAATTAGATTATCCTGAACCTGCAACTTGAACAGAAACTCTGGACCTTCGACATTCGACGAAAGAAGAAGACTGAAGAATCTCCCTTGTGGCCAAGGAGTGGCTACCCTGTGCAAACAGGCACCATCAAGAGACTACCCTTTGCTTTGCTGAAGTTCTACGAGGGACCAACTGCAGAGCCCTGACTTCCAGACTTCTCCGACCCTGATCCACATCCACAGCCGAGCTGAGATCCGTGGAGGCGACGAGAGACGTGGGACCGGCTACCTGGGAAAAGTGGCGAGTATCTTCCAGCGCAGCTTCTGAGGCACCCTCGAAGTTGTGCACCGGGGATTGAGAAGCCCCAACCCCAAGCACCATCTGCACCGAAGATCAGCCCCCCACACTCCACGAGTCCTGCGTGGGGCCCTTCTGCATTTTCCTGCTTGCCGCGTCTGTCCGGTTGCTTGCCCATTGGCTAGCGGCCTTTGCGACGACACACCTTTTAATTTCAACTGCTGGTTTGGCTCCTCCAGACTGGCGCCTGCTCCTCTGCAAAAGAGAAGCACCCCAGACCTTCCTGGTCTGCACCAGAAGCAAGTCCTCCATTCTTCGTGGGTTCCGCTTGCCAAGGCTTGGTGAGTCCTAGTTCGACTTCGATGCCGCCGACAGCAAGAGCCTTCGTGGGACAGCTCGCCTCCTGGTCCTGGTCGTCCTCGACGTCTCCTGGTACCCGTGGCTTCTGCGACAAGCTTCACCTCTTCACCTGCATCTTCACGACATCGTCTGGTTCCTTCCTGGTTCCACGTGGTCACTGGCTAGTGACCCAGACTCTGTCCCTTCTGCTTGCAGGTATCCTTCCTTCTTGATCCCGGCCTTGGGATCCACCGGACACTCTTAACTGACTGCCTGTCAGCAACTTTCCTTCAGGCATCCATAGAAGTCCACGACGAAACCCGACGCAAGTTCACACCTATGCACCCGCAGCCCGTGGGCTAGGTAACTTGGGTACTTCGGTGCTCACAAGGGTACTGACTATCCTAGGGTCTAGTTTCCGAGTCTCGACTTTCTAGCTATACCAGAAGTGTCCTAAAACTGCTTATTTCTAACTGCTAGTGATTCTATCGACTTTTACGCATTACGCGTGAGTGTTTCCACTCTGCACCTGAATCCCGTGGGCCTCCCACTTCCTAACTGTTGGTAGGGTAGTGTAGCCCCAGCGATTCCCTAGGCCTAGGCCTATTCTATTTCCGTGACAGTGGTCCTTATACCACTTCTTTAGTATATGGTTTGCGTGGCCCCTAGGGCCTAACTGTATTACTTGCCTGTGTGACTTAATGTATGCTTGAATAAGACTGTGTTGTACTTACCTCGAATCTCATAGAGTGCTGAGGGTTTGACTAGAATAAATACACTTTATTTTATATATATATCTGTTGTGGTGTCCTTTCATTTGGTATTCAAGGGATTATATATGGTATAACAGCTGGCTTCACATGCCATTCAGAGTTTAGCCTAAGACTGCTCTTGTCCATGCTACCACTAGGATAGCTGGTCTATAAGGTTGACTTTACAACCAATCGCCATAAGGGTTGCTTGGACTGATATAAGGTGTACACTAGAACTAGTGACATCATACATCAGGCCAACTTCTCACACCAGGCCACCAGGCTGTGTTTTTTTGGAGGGATCGGTCCACGGATCCTCATTTTACATTTACTATCCAGGTCAAACGTCATGCTTTAGAACAGAAAAACCAGAGCAAACTTCACTGGCCCATGCCTTGGTGAAGCTTACCTTAGATTTGCAATACCAGGCCATGAAACTTGACCTGGATCTGCAGTACATTTTTGGGATGCCAGGCACCTCCACTTTTGGCTACGGTCCAAGGTAAGTTTGTTAGTACCATTGATCAGGCCATCATTTTAGGTGCCGATGATCTGCGGCTCCCAAAAAGGTACTGTGGATCCCACAACTCTTTTCCTTTTTTTTTATTTCCCCAAAGGGACCCTTCTATGATCCCCTCACTTTTAGTGTAGGAGTCAGGCAGTGCTCATGCTGCCCCATCATAAGACGTTTTATTTTTTTATGCAAGCCGCAGGGATCTTGCCCTGCGTCCTGAAAGGTTTTTTCCAAGTGAACGTTTTGTCATACACCCGCCTATCAGAGCTCTTAGATCCACCATTACAACTTTGGAACCGCAGATTTGAACGTTTTCAATTTCTGGACTTGTATGGGAACTGCAGATCCCAAATGGGAGAGATATGCATAAGTGTTAACCCTTTATAGACCACTTGCCAACTTTTTTAAACGCTTGTATCGCCAACACAACAGAACTCATTTAAACCCAATCAACAAAAGCATGTCTACAGTATAAAGCTCTACTTTCAGGCCAAGTTTGGTATAAATCCTTTCAGCGTTTTGAGCTATAGCGCAAACTTTTTTTGTGAAAGCTCCTGCACTGGTGGGGTTGTTAGGGCCCAGTTAAAGTGTGGTGAACCTCTAGACACTGTCCCTCTCATGGGTGTGCCTGTGTTTGTGATGGGCAGTTTATACACTAGTGAGTGTGCCCATATTTGAACGGATGTGTGTGGATGCATATACATATTCATGTGCTTCTGCGTCTTGCCAGGGGTAGTAAGCGCTATATAAATGCCAATACAATATATATGTGGGCACGATCAAGGTTCAAGACTGTCAATGTTCAAGTTCTACCAGATGACTGCCTGGTTTAGAAGTCAGGGTAGAATTGAAGCTAAGGGAAACTCGATAGAAAAGGATCTTCAGGATCTGAAACCAAGGAAGGAGGTCTCATGCTGGTATGAATACATGGTGGCAGCAGCGGAAGAAGGCATGCCAGCCCCCCCTATCTCGTTTTGGAAGGATATTTGTCAAGTGCGGAGATAGAAGAACTATGGAAAGTATCTATAAGCATGCTTTATACTGGGATAAAATCTGCTGCCCGATGGAGAAACCGCTTCTTCACTTTGCACAGAATCTAATGGACCCTGGTGAAGCTGGCAAAGATAAGAGGTGATGGGGATTCCAGATGTAAGCGATGTGGAGCCCGCAAAGTGGACAATGTTTATATGTTTGCCAGCTGTCCCATCCTGACTGAATTTTGGAAGACCGCAGGTTGGGATGTGAAGGTATGCCACACATTGGTCATGATCGGTGTGGTACAGCAAGATCGAAATTTCAAAGCCTTTTAAATATTTTATTTGATTCTTCTGGCAAGAGGGGAGATATGTAAACAGTGGTGTCAATCTTTACCTCCAACTGTGCGGGTGGTGGAACTCAGTGAGATACTTTAGGGAGATGGACAACATGCTCAGTCGGAATAGGGCTAAGGCAGAACTTGGGTCAGTTTGGAAATTGTTGGAATTGGATTGGTGTCTGTGACGTCCGATGATTATACCCTTGGTCACTCTCAGGTGCATGGTGTCGGAAGGTGCTTCGGCCTGGACAGTGCCTGATAAAGGGCCCTGAAATAAGCAAGGGAGTGGATGGATCAAGAGGGTGCTTGCGAACTTGAGATGACATGAGGACAAAATTAAATATATATATGTGTGTGTGTACATTTAAGTATATTTGTGCATGTGCATACATAAGTTTGTTTACATGGGTATAATTGTATACTCTAGCATGTGTGTCCACCTGTGCAAGATGTTTCTGAGGTAAGTGTGAATATTGGTATGTCTGCTTCTGCATATGGCTCTGTAATGTACATATGTTTGTTGGGTACACATGCACAGATGTGCATGCATATTTGACTGTGTGAACAGATGTATAGTTACATGTGTGTACACAGATTGTGTATGTGGGTGCCCATACAAGTGCCTACATGTATATTTTTTATTGTGGTCAAATGCACATGTAAGTGCATGTAGGTGTGCGTATTTATAAACAGGTTAGGTATGTATACAAGCATGTGTGCTAAATGTGTACAGATATGTATCAGTGTCCGTGTATTTATTTGCATGCCTGTCTATGTACATACGCACATTAATATGTAAAATGAAGGCATGCAAAAGAGGGGAAGGAGATATGGTCTAGAGGAAGGTAGGTACAGAAAGGCAAAGTGACAGGTAGAGAGAAACAGAGTGGGAGGTGAGGAAGGGAAGGAGAATGACAAAAGAGTACAGGAGGGGAGTGGAGAAGAGAGAGGAGCGCAAGTGGAATACAGCGCTTTTCTATTATACAGTATTACTATTGTTATAATACATGGGATGCTGCAATCCCTGTATAAAAACATGTCTCTAATTTCTTTGATACGCACCCAGTTGTCTATTATAAATAAATTACATTAGAACTCAACGGTAACAGCCTATTATAGTTGAGTTCTGCAACAGTTTTGCAGCTGTTTAAGGAACAAACTGAATGCCTAGCTGTATAGTGACAAGCAGAAAGGAAATATTTATGGCAACATGTTTATTTTTATTTTTTGCACTGCTTAGGTAAATATAGAAAAGTTAGAATCTTTCTGCATGTTTCCACACCTTCAAAGCTACTGCGCCTCCTTTCAAAAAACACTGACTTGTATCAAACTGATTCTAATATCTTTTTGCAACAAATATCTAACAGCTTTTTTCATGTGTTTAATTGATTTTTGGGTCATTTTATCTGTACGTATCCACATTTATTTTAATAACAAGCAAGATAAGGATGCTGCAGCTAGTATTTTTTCACATTTATTTAAATAGACAATGCGCACTAGGTTTAGATAGATTTATGTAGATGGGTAAATGGGTTACTATTTTTAACAAAAAGATCCTTTTGTTACTTTCAGTTCATAAATTGAATTCCTTCTAATATAGCACAGTGAGCTATGAAGGACATGTGGTTCTTACACCTTGTAACCAGCCGCGGTTGGTAGTGGGAGTAGCTGCCGGGCGGTGGCGTGGGGAGGGGGAGGGGCAGGGTGGGGGTAGTAAACTATGGATTAAGGAGGTTTACTGGTAAGTACACATATAAATAAATAAAACGAATTTCGTTGCGCGCACTGCATCCCCAAATGTGATGCAGTGCACGCAACGAAATTTGTTTTATTTATTTATATGTGTACTTACCTGAACACCTCCGTAATCCATAGTTTACGACCCCCCACCCTGCCCCTCCCCACGTCACCGCCGGCAGCTACTCCCACTACCAACCGTGGCTGCTTGTAACCCTCACTGTCTTATGTAACACATTGATTTACACACATATGATTTATTGTCAAAGTATAATGTGTATGTGTGAAGCAAAGCGCTCCGAAACCCTGCATTGGGATGAGTAGTGCTATAGCACTACAAAGGAAATCAAACAAATTAGAGGTACTTCAATTGTTATTTGTGTAAATACTGGGACAGACCAACACATCTAACATTCCTACAGTGCATGCCTACATCTCATTTACAGGGAATGAAGAAAGTAAAAAGCAGGCCTCTCTCAAGCGCCTGAGAAGTGATCGGCTGTGGGCATTTGTTTTCCCTCCATTGCTTTTAGGTGTGAGTCTCCTACCCACCCCCATAGCTCCCAGACAGGATACTACAACAAAAGGAGGCCTGATGGCCCCTTACCATCTGCCTGTGTTATGGCAACAACCTAGTCAGTCTAGTCCAGGAATGGCGCACTTCCCCACACTGGAAAACAATGCTGTTCAAAGAGTGGAGAAAACGAAAGTAGTGCTTAACTGGCAAACTTTGCAAAGTGCTGCTACTGTGTTTGAGCGTGAATAAAAACCAATCTGGCCACTTTGAGACTACCGTATCTTGTTTTGTCTATTTTTACGTGTTTTTAATGTGTTGTTCCTTCTTTTTTTTCTCCGTCCCAAGGCTGCACTGTGGAAGAGAAAAATGTCAGGAAAAAGATGACATTTCCAGCAAAAGTGGTTCTTTTTTTGTATCCATTTCACAGGGGACCCCTAACAAAAAGCCAGCGTTGAAAGCAGCTGAAACCTGGTTGACCAATCCACAAAGGCAAACATGTTACATTATTGTAAAAAAAATCTCAGTTAACATATTTACTTACATTTTTCCGTTTCACTTTATAACTACAGACAAAGAAAAAATATTTTTCCGTCTGTATTTATATGCAAAAATCCATTAAACTGAAAACCGGGAGCCTTAATTATATGGAATAACATACCCCCTGCTGCTCATTGTAAGGATATTGAAAGTTACTGAGGAGTTCCATGACCATATATATATTACCTACTGGCGGTCGCCAGTAGGTAGTTATAGTTAGGACCACGTTTCCATAGGAAATACGCAACATTCTATTTTGAATAACTTTGGCGCCGGTCGACGAATCCTCGCGAATTTTTCAAAATAGGTGGGGCGCTACGCTCCGCTCCTACCCTGAAAGTCTCGGGGGGATTCGTCAAGCGGGGGCTGAGATAAAAGGGGGGTCCCAAAACGCGTTTTTCCCATGCATTTTTCCATAGGACCTTTAGACACAGCTACAGCCCGAACGGCTGAACAGAATTACTTGAAATTTGGCAGAGAGGTAGTCCTCAGGTCAAGGAAGTGCCTTTTGTAGGTTTGGTGTAAATCTGTTCAGTAGATTCTGAGAAAATAGCCTTTAAATCAATATATATATCTGAGCCAGCTTACGGTGCGCTTACGGTGCGCTTACCGTACGCGTACGGTGGCGTGCGCGAGCGCGATTCTGATTGGCCCTTAGATCTTAGTAAACATTCGAATCGGTCGAAACCAGGAAGCGGCGGCCGCCATTTTCTCTCTCGCACTCTAACAGGGGGTTGAAAAACAAAGTGCAAAAACATGTAAAGGGGCTGTTTACACAGCTCCCAAGCACCTAGCCATGTCGAGGGAGTCCCCAACGATCCCCCAAGTGAAAAAAAGCAATTTAAATTTTTTCGAAAACTTCGCCGATTACGCTTACCGTACGCGTACGGTAAGAAATAATAAAAAAAAAATATATATATCCACATTCTCCCCACCCCGTGTGCAAAAGGTGCCCGAAGGGCACCTTTTGTGCATGGCTGATCAGAGCTAAACAAAACATATATTTTACCTGTCACAACGATGCTCATCATATGTAAATGTTGTAAATGTTGTAGACTTGTAAAGCGCACAGCTGCCCCAGCAACGGGGCGTCCCGGTGCTGTAGACCGCTGGGGAACCCGTCCTGGCTATCCCTGTGAGATGGTCCCTTTCTGGGTATCTCCAAGGTGAAACCAGGCATCCCCGGCGTCTGTGGGGGGCCGTTGTAGAGATGAGGCAAGCTTAATGCCCAGAGTTGCCGAGTGTGTTCCTGGTTAGAGTAGGTACCGAGGCGAGAATTATCAAGTCTGTTTTGACCCTGGTCCACGACCCTGCCGCGTCGGGAATTGAACCCTGGTCCCTAGCCGATTCTCTGCTTACGGGTCTGCCACCTCTAACCAGTGAGCCACACCTCTCCACCATGTCCACCATGTCCTCCATGTGCGCACGGTGCGCGAAGCGCATCGTGCGTTCATGGCCCATCTAGCGTAACGTGGGCACGCGGTGCGCAAAGCGCACCGCGTGCTCACTGTGCGCGCACGGAACGAACTGCGTTAAGTGGGCGCGCACGCCACAAATGGCGTAAAGTAACTTAGCATTTAAAAAACCGTACAAATTCACTGAAAAAACCATAGGTTTCACACACGTTATAGTTAGGAATTAGCATTTAAAAAACCTTGCAAATTCACTGAAAAAAACATAGGTTTCACACATGTTATAGTTAGCTGGACATTTTACTGATAAAAAACCAATGAAATTCCCCCGTTATAGTTACTGTAGGCAACTATAACTCACGCGACCGTAATCCTCTGCTGATGACATATGTGTCTTTATGAAAAAAAAATATTTGTAATATATGTATAGCTAAAATTTAATGGAAGAAGACATGGGCAAATAAGTGTCTAAATACAGTATTAGCATCAGCAGAGGATTACGGTCGCGTGAGTTATAGTTGCCTACAGTAACTATAACGGGGGAATTTCATTGGTTTTTTATCAGTAAAATGTCCAGCTAACTATAACATGTGTGAAACCTATGGTTTTTTCAGTGAATATATATATATATAGGGAGAGGAATGAGGCCACAGGGTGAGTTCCTCTATGTGGTCATGAACTCTAAGGTGACTTGCTATAGCCTTGTAATGTACATTAGGGGGGACTTTAGCCCACATCTATACAGAAAAGAAATGAAGGGTGGAAAGAATGGGGTCACAGAGGTAGAGGTGAAACGAGAGGGGAAGAAAATCAGATTGAAATAGAGGCATTGGACCAATAGGAGTTCAGAAAACGGGTGGGAAGAAAATTAGTGAGAACATAACAGGAAATAAGGGACAATAAGAAAGTAAAGGCGAGCGAGAAGGTAACAGGGAGAAAATAATGGAATGTCAGTGAGTGACAGTGAGAAAGTGAGTGTGAGACGAACAGGTGGGGCGGGTAAGAAAGTAATGCGGAGTAAGGAAGTGGGAAAGTAATAGTTTAGAGAGTAAAGGAGAGAAAGTGAGTGTGAGAAAATAACTGGTAGTAAGAAAAACGCGGAGTTAGTGAAGTGAGAAGATAAAATTATAACGAGTTGACTCGGGTGGAAACCGAATGGGTGAAGCAAAGAGCAGCCGAGCGGACGAAAGAGATGTCACGCTCGCCGCGGCCAGACTCACCTTGACGGAGAAGGCGAGGGCGACGAAGCCCAGGCAGTAGAAGTTACAGAGCATGGCATTGAAGAGAGACCAGAGCACGTAGTCTTTGGGCGGCGGGGCTGTGGGCACCGTCAGCTGCACAGTGTCGTGGCGGCTGGAGCTCATCGCGGACGCGGGGCTGGGCTGCAAAACATAGGGTGGAGGGGGTGGCCCCGTTTCAGGGCGCCCCGAGTAGGGCGGCGGCGGGTCTTGACACTTCGGGTGCTCTTCGGGGCTCATGGCCACGGCCACGAAGCCCTTCTCTGCGGAATCGGCCATCTGGTCTAGCTCGAAGTTTCAAGAGAGCCACGTCCGGGCAGCCCGAGTAAGGTTTGTACCTTCACTGACAGCAGCGGCCCTCTCCCACTCCAGAGGCGGAGCCTGGGCTCATCGCAAGCGGGAAGAGGGGAAGCACGGCCCGGAAACGACCACGAGTCCTGGCTGACGACCCCTCGAAAGCCGTGCACCCCCCACACATGGGCCTCCGTCTGCCGCCCCTTTCACAACACCCCACAAGTGGGAAAAGGGAGGGGGCGCAAGGATAAGGGTCCTTACCAGACGTGGCTGCAGCCATTCGCGCACATGCTCCGACCCTACATACCTCTCATCGGATCTCTTTACATGTGACTTCTCTCAGTGCTCTGTATCGCACCTACCGACATTTAGAGACCGCTTTTGGCACGTGGTGTCACAGCCCCCCCAGCCCCAATAGCCTTTCAGAGATGAGCCCGATGTGTAAACTGTCACTGCCCCACCCGAATCAGCCTCTCAGAAACAGCACTCCTCGGCAGGTGTGCGACACTAGTTATAACGTCTCTCACTCCATTCACATTTTCAGAACAACGAGTGTCCGCCTCTGGTCTCCAGCTGTGCCCTTGTTTTTTATGACATAGTGCACCCCTGTGTTTGTCTCCGTTGTTTTCTTTCTTAGCTATAACGTACATTGCCCCCCGTGTTTGTCTCTGGCCTCCAGCTTGGTTTGCCCTTGTTTTCGCAGCAGTGCTGCCCGAGACGGACTCCTGCTCACCAGTGCCAGTTTCCAGGGTCCATCGTCCCGGGGTCCAGCATTCTCCATACGTTTTATCAATGCTATCAATTAAGTCCTTCAACTTTACCCTTGCATTAAATGCTGTGTCTATCCTTTGTCTCGGACAGTGTCTTTGTTTTGTCAGCATTTGGGTTACTATCACTGTCTCAATACTTTTTCTCTCCATTGCTTGCCACTGGTCTCCAGTTTTACATGTTCGCTCCCAGCAATGCTATTTGTCTTTGTTCGTGCAAGTGTCCCACGTTGCCGTGTTTTCTGAGGTGTTCGTTGACTGTAATCAATTTTACAATTGCTCACTTAGTGCTGTTGCCAGTCTCCAGCCTTCTTCTTTGCAATGCTTAATTTGAGCCGGTGGTTTCTGGTTCTCGGCACCGGAATTTAAAATGTGTCAACACTGGCACTTATGACAGTCTGCACTATTTATCTAAATTAGAGATTAACACAACAACAGTTCATGTTGTTTATTATTTCAATGAACACTAAAAATAACTAATATCTGCTGCCCAAGCAATTATTGTAGCTCTGGGGTCTGGAATAGTCTGAAATGATGTCATACTTGTAGGGTGTGTTGATTAGTAGTTGCAGGGCACACGTCGGGGGCTTCACGCGGGTGGACGGCGTCCACCCTGCCAAGAATTTGGGCCCCAATGAATAATGTGCTGAACTCGTCCTGGTGTAATTTCCAAACACTGGGACACTTTCAGCAGTGCCTGCATGTTGTCTGCTTTCCTTCTGCAACAAGCAACAACATGCAGGCTGGGACAGGATGGGGCTGTCTTATTTAAGACCCATAACACAGGCATCATTTTGTTCCAGTCTCTTGGCTGGGAGCAGACAGGAGCCTCACACCTGATGCAAATGAAGCGGAGGGGAAACAAAGGCTCACACCTTGTTAGCGCTTCACACATACTAAGAGAAGCAGCTTTTCACTTTGTTCAGTCCCTGTTTAAGAGAGATGCATGCACTGTAGGAATACCAGATGTGTTGGTCTTTCCCAGTATGTACAACAAAACAAACTGCATTTAAGTAGAGCTTATGTCCCCTGAGGAGTCGTTGAACTAATTTAAGTACCACTATTTTGTCTTGTATAGCACTACTCATTCCAATACAGGGTGTCAGAGCGCTTTACATCAACACGTGCATATTACATGTACAATAAATTATGTTTGTAATGAATGTACAGGATGTGTTACATAAAACTGGGGGACTGCAAGGTGTAGAAGTCACTTATAATCTTCCATAGCTCACTGTGCTATTATCCTCGCAATGCGCTCAAACGTACACATGATGATAGACCTGCTAAATATATATGTGAGGGCGTTAGATCTGATGTCACTTCTTGTGATGCCACTTCCTGTAAAGTCGTGGCTTGTGATGCCACTTTCTATGATGTCAATTCCTGCCATGCCATGGGTGACGTCATGCGCTGTTGTGCGCCGTGATGTCGCGCACGACGTCACTAGCGTACTGCCTAACTAGGTTAGGCAGTACGCTTTTTTTTTAGGACTTGTGCCCTGAGTTGTGTTAATTCCGTCACTGGCGGCACGTATTGGGGCAATTGGTAGTGCAAGCTGCAGTGGCCTCTTAAAGAGGACCCAGGCATTTATTTTTTTATTTTTTTACAAATTAAGCACTGCTTTTTTCCACCCTCCTTCCTGTCAGTACTGTTTGTCCTGGCCTCCAGGTTTACCCATGCTTTCTCAGTACCACTGCGAGGCCGGGGGCGCTGCTGCTCCGCTGGGAAGCAGCCAGCGTCGTCGAAGCACACACACGCACGCACACACACACAGACATTCCAGGACACGTTCAAGTCCAGGTCTCGACGATTTCCTGTTAGGAATAAGTCTCCCACGGGCAAATTAAATTCTTTCCATAGTGCGTCATCAGTCTAAAAGGATGGGGCTGTCACTGGCAAGCAGTGGGCTAACCAGAATTATTGCAATTTTAGAGTGAAGTGAGGGGTGGGTGGGGGAGATGGGACCCACCCCCTCCCCCCGCCCACAAATACCTTTTCCACAAACCATGACCCAATGAAAGTTTAAGTGTGAGGCAGAAAAGCTCCCCAAGGGTTACAAAGAGGTCAGGCGTGTCTCGGCCAGGGAGGGAAGGGCGGGCTTTGGAACTTTGCCCTCTGCTAATGCCTCTCGAATCCAACATCCTGTTATTCCAGTAATGCGATATCTGTGCGCCTGGCTGGGGTGAGGTGCGGGGCGGAGAGGGGGCGCCCGGAGAAAGAATAGTGGGAAAACTTCATTTGGGGGAAACATATTTTGCTAGATATACGTGTATCTCACGAGAACAAAGAAATGCATTGGACCTTAGAATTGACATGAAGTCCAATGTTAATGGTGTAAATGTCATATTTATTATACAATATACTGTGAAATAACTATATTAAAGCAAAGTTATGGTTCCTATCTGACATGCAAAATAACATGAAATAAGAAACTGTAAAAAATCCCATACACAACGTCAGCCGAAGAAGTGTCATGGTTACCTTACAAAACTTAAAAAACACCTCAGATCCCCCAGTTACAGGTCGTTACGCTGCCATGACTCTCCATATGCTCTGCTCACAACTTCACACGTCACAGATTACATTATTGAGTGCAGAGCCCTGCTAAACGCGGGAGCGCACCCACTGCTTCGCTTGGACATGGTGGAAAGGAAGGTACGATAAACCACCTCATCCCGCCCCCTCCCCCTTTGCAAAGAGAAAGGAGGATACATCGCTGCCAAGTTTCACAAGTCTATGCGTGATGTGCTGCTCTACTCCGGATTTTGTCCTATATTATAATGAAAACAAGCATTGGAATTGCAATAGTCTCACATTTGTTTGAGTTAGAGCTATTGGCATTGTAAGTGGCAATGTCGTTTACTTGTGTGTTAGGTAGTTTATATATGTGGTGTGTAGTGTGGTTATGTTGGTTGGATTGAATTAGTTGTGGAATTGTGTGGCGTAGAATTGTGTGGTGTGGAGTGTTTTAAAAAAATATATAGCACAAACTAGACCCAAGACATCGAGTATCAGAGCGCTTTACATGAGCACCACTTTCGTTACAGATGCACACATTCATTTTTGTTAGGCACGGGGAGATTAAGTGATTTGCCCATAATCACAGGATGTTGAGCGTCGTTGCCGAGACACAAACCCGGTTCCCCAGCTTCGAGGTCGACCTCTCTAGCTGTAAGGCTACATCCTCTCGCCATTATGTGGCATGGTGTGTTGTGGAATTATGTGGATAGTAATTATGTGGTATTGAGTGTACTGGAATTATGTGGAGTGGCATTGTGTGTTATGGTGGGTAATAACGTGGAATGGTATTTTGTGCTGTGAAGTGGTATGTAGTGGAGTTTAATTATGTGGTGTGCTGTTGAATTTTGTGGCATGATGTGGAATTGTGTGGTGTGGATCGGATGTATGTGATGTGTTGTGTATTTATGTTGTTGAATTGTATTATGTGGTTTGGTGTCAAATTATGTTGTGTGGATTCGAAATGTGTGGAGTTGAATTGTGTGGCGTGGAACTGTATGGATAGCTTTGCTTTATTGGTGGTGGAATAAACAAAATAGGTAGGAGCTAAGCTCTAGATCTGTGTGTTTTGGTGTTAAAAAAAGAAAGAGAGCTATTGGCATTGTAAATGTAAATGTCTCTTATTTATGGAGTGAAGTTGATGTATGTGGTGTGTATTGGAATTATGTGGGTTGGATTGGAATTGTTAGTTGTGGCATGAATTATGTGGCGTGGAGTGGATTTGTGAAGTAGAATTATGTGGCATGGTGTGCAGTGGTATTTTGTGGGTGGTATTTGTGTTTGAGTATATTGGAATTATGTGGAGTGGGATTGTGTGTCATGGAGTATAATTATATGGAATGGTATTTTGTGTTGTGAAGTGTTATGTAGTGGAGATAAATTATGTGATGTGCTGTTGAATTTTGTGGTATGATGTTGAATTATATGTTGTGGTTTGGATATATGTGGTGTGCATTTGAATTCTGTTGTGGAATTATGTGGTTTGGTGTGGAATTATGTGGTTTGGAATGGATTTGTGTGGCGTTGAATAGTGTGGCATTGAGTGAAATTATGTTGAGTGGAATTATGTGGCATGGTGTGGAGTGTGCATATCTCGTGGGCATTGTGCCTGGTTGGGTGCAGAGTCAGAGATGTGCCTATGTGATTGTGGGGAGAGAGGTATACCTATGTTAGTGTAGTGTGAGAGGTGTGACTGTGAGTGCAGTAAGAGGTGTGCTTGGCTGAGTGCAAATTGAATGTCAGAGTAGAAGCTTTGCTGTGACTTTCGTGAGTTTGTAGTGAGTAGGGTGCTTGCAGTATGAATGTCTGCTGTACTCGTCAATGTAGGGTAATAAAAAAAACAAGGCATTTTTACAAGATTTAAAACACCTGCACACTTGATTGCACAGAGATCTGCCATGAAAACAAAAAAACTATTTCATCACTCAGCCTCTTTTCTGCTCTACCAAAGTGAAACAAGCATTTACAATGCAACGGTCTCGGCATTGTTAAAGTTAGAGCTATTGGCATTGCTCATGACAATGCCGTTTCTTTAAATGTTTTAAAAACAAAAAACATAAGCAAAAATAATGTCATGAGCAATGCCAATAGCTCTAACTTTACCAATGCCGAGACCATTGCATTGTAAATGCTTGTTAAGAGAAGAAATGGGTTAGATGAGTCTTGATGGACAGCAAGTATCAGACCTACAGGCCTGGAATTTCGGAGACACCAGGAGGGAAGCAGGGGACGGGTCCAGCCCTCACCGAAATCAGCAGGAGATGCAGCCCAGTTCAATGCCGGGATCCAACGCGGCAGTAGGCTCAGGGACCAGGGCCAGCATGTAGTCCTTCCCAGTTATTTATGTTAAGTAGCTGAGCCAGTCCTTCTCGGATCTGCACCACGAAGGGTGGGTCGGACGGTGTCCTTCCTTGACCTCCTCAGAGGGTGGGTCCTGTACTTCACCGAACTCTGAGGGGCAGCCGGATGTCCCGCGTGGGGCACTCTGAGGTTACAGAGATTGCCACGAAAGCCGGCCTTGGGCACCACTTGCGAGAAGCCCAAAGTTCTGGACACAGCCATGCGTGTGTGCTTGGCTGGAGCCGAGGCTGCAGTGTGAGGTGAAGTGACTGAAAGCTCTCTCTCCTTTATAACAGCGCTGTGCTTGAGGAGGGCGGGGAAGGAGGGGCCCTGGGACGTCTCCATCACTGGCCGCAGCACACCAGGGCGATTTTTTTTCCTTAATAGTTGGAAAAACACCAATAAAATATGAATCCAAGAGTTCGTGCAGAGAAGGGAGAGGCGGAGCTGAGCTGCTGATGTCCCGGAGACCCGAGGGAGAGATGAAGGCAGGGCGTGCAGAGACAGCCACGCAGCACAGAGAAGACAAGACAGAGACGGGATAAAGGAATGTAGTAAGGAGTGCGTAGACAAGAGACAGCCGCACTGCAGAGAGAACAGAGTAAAGAGGCAGTAATAACACAGAGATCTAGTGACAGGGAGAGAGTCATAGAGCGCAAAGGGCAGAGACATGCGACAATTACACAGGAGGAAGAACGGAAACAATAGACAGCGAAGAGATACGAGAAGGTCACACAGCAAGTAAAGCAGACATCTATAGCGCAGGTAACAAAGGCAAGTCACCAACAGGACAGCAGCATGGACAAGTGGGAGGCAGCATGGTCTACGTGCACAAACACGGAGCCACAATCGTGCACACACCAAGCCACCCCCAAAAAAAATCACATAGGAAAGGAGCAAATCAAATGACTGTAGGAGAAGATAAATAATTGAGCTATACGCAGAAATTCCGGCACTCAAAAGGTAATCAAAAGCCACCCTAAAACTTAAACCAAGGGGTTAATTATTTTTAAAATGACATATCGCTGATTCAGACTGCAGCAAAATAGGCCACGTATTTGCCAATCAACTGCATCTAAACAATTAGGCTTACTTTAAACAGTTTAGGGATCATGTCCATACTTCCCACAGCACGCATGATGGTACTAGGAGAGGATGGGGTTCGTCGGCTAGACTGCCGACTTTGGTGCTGGAAACCAGGGTTCGAGCCTTGGGATTGCGTCCACGTCCTGTGATTCTGTGCAAATCACTTAATTTCCCCGTGCCTGAATGTGTAACGTAACCGGTGCTCATATAAAGCACCCCAATACCTTCAGGTCGAGTTCGCGCTATATAAAATATACAAAAAAAAACAAAAACCTAGAGTTCACCTCAAGACAGCGCGGGGATACCCTTGCGGATGACAGTAAGTCGGTGATGTCAGTGCTGTATTTATACGCATACTGAGGTAAATGGGACCACTGCAACCGTTCGAAGATGGCACTCGCTGCTCTGCTTCTCCACGAACGCCGGTAAAAGGACCCATTTCAAGAGGGACGTTTCTATTACGAACGGATGCAATACTGCTCTTGCATCGACCCGCCCCCTTCAGCTAATAGATATGTCTGATTGGTGTATGACCGGCTTTCCGGATGCATGGCGATCTATTATTCTCCAAAATTCTCAGGGTTCAATGTGACGTTTCTTCCAATTGGTGGAATCGGCTTGTGAAATGAAAACAGACTGTTTCGGTTGGTGACGCCGCGCCCGAGTCGACTACAGCTAGTATCTGCTGCAGGGAACCGTTCGTGGCAAATTGCCCACGGTGGCTTCACAGAAACCTGAAGTGAGCAGGTCAAGACCGTAAGTGTGGTTAACGATGGGCACCTGGGGTGCTAAAAGTGGCCGGTGAGGACGTAAAAAAGTTGGATTGGGGACCTTTTATGGTGCAAGTGCCTTTAGAGAATGACCACTCAGCAGTTTGTACACGAATCAGTCAGCGCAGGACGAGAATATCGGGTCCCCTGATGGAACAGGCTGCAGGGAGCTACAACAGAAACACTGGTCTCGAGCACACCACTGCCTTTCTCCGAGGCGAAGCAGAAATGCCTCGGAGAAAGGCAGCGGCGGTTTCGAATTCGGGGGCGTGTTTTCCTTTACTCTCCTCTTGCCATTGGCTGGAGGAGATAATTAGACTTCTTCAAAAAAACACTCCCCCGAATCCGAAAAGGACGGGGCCTAATCGGAATGACGGACCTCTTTTCCAATGGCTGGCCAGCATTCAAGAGGCCAGCCAATGGAGAACAGGGGAGAAGAGGGGCGGGTTCAAGCCCCTCTTCTACAAGTCATTAAATCTCGGATCGAGACTGCGCAAGCGCAGCCTTCGAGCCGAGACCTAAAAAGGGAGACTACAAGTCCAGACATAGCAATTGAGGAATCTATCTGAAAACTAAACTATTGTGTGCCCTCACGAAAGAGCATATTTAGTAAAAGCCTTACTGCAGCAGTCCCAGAAAATGTAAGCAGCCCCACCCAGGCATGTGGGAGTGCTTTCATCGTTCTAAACAACTCCGCTGATACCGCCATTCCGTTTATAGCTTTAGTCTTTCCAAAGAGGTGAACGCATGTAACTTTTTTCTCCTTTGTGATATTTTTCCATTGCACTACTTAATTCTATTGAACTTTTTAAAAAGTTTTTATCGGGAAGATTTCAATTAGAAGTTTAATCTTTCAACGAAGCTGTTAATGGGTGATTGCTATTATGCTTCCAATTAGATGCTCAAGAAACAAGGAAACCAGCATTCGAAACGCTGCTCCTGCTGGCTGTATTTGTGCTGCGTGGTGAGAGGAGGTCACCGTGAGCTGAGGCCAAAGAAAAAGTAGTGCCAAACCTACATAAATGGCCAGAAGGGAACTGTAACTCAAAAATAGGGACTGGGGGCTTTTAGGAAGTTCAGCATACGTGCCCCAACAATAGTCCATACAAAAGGGTATGAAGTTCCTAACTGTTTCAAGGGGACAGGAGGGCTAGGTGGTCACGAGTTACAGGGGGACGGGGAATTCCTCCTGTTGGAATTAGGGCCTTCACACACCCGGCTGGGTGTCATGCTTCATCATAGGGCATGATCCTCGTCAGATCGGCGCTGCAATACTTGACGGGCACCCTATGAGGGGCTCTTTGGCAGGGATCTTTTATTCCAAGTAGCCGTTTGGTGCTGTGGGGGTGAGGGGCCTATGTGTGTAGATGGAAGGAGTAAAGGTGAATGAACCAAGGGAAGTTAAAACAGGAAATGGAAGTACCAGAGAATCATTTTTAATCAATAGGGCTTCCAACCTGATTAAAAACTAGGTGGCGCACCTCTGAGGTAATGTCTCAGGATTGGCGCTCTGTTAGATGGTCAACATGTTTCTCGCCTAGTAGTCATACGATCTAGCGGCGATTCATCAGGACCAGTTTAAACAAATCTATCTACACGAAGGTGGTTGTCTGGTGATATGTCCCTAATAAACCAGCCTAAACAAACCTACAACCTGTAATAGGATGACCTACCCTAATGGGTCGGTAATTTACAGCATCAACGCTCAGCAGGTAAGACACTTGGAATTCCCTAGTGTCGTTTGCTCGGTGGCAACACAGTCTGCAGAGCTACCCATTTGCTGCAGCCCTTTGAGCCTTATGAGTGTTGTGCGCCTGCCCGGAATCCTGTGTGGGTGGCCAAAAGGCATGCACAGCAGATTCTTGGAGTAAGTGACCGGGAGGAGGTTGTGGTCAAAGGCGAAGAAGCTCATTACACTGAGGCACCAGTGAATTTCCAGAAGCTGCAAACAATAGCTTCTGGGGGCACAGCACCCGGATCCTCCTGTGCACACTTTGGCCACCATCATAAACCATGAATAAGGACGTGTAATGAATGAGTGTTTCCACGGATTGAACGCTGCGTTGGTGATCCAGTGACTCTTGACCAGGTTTTCGTGTTGACCCCTGTGGGAGCGGCGGGAGCGGGTGGATCGGGAGCAAGCGGACGCGCGGGAGGACGCACTAAACGCCGCGGCTGAAAAGGCGCCGGAATTTTGCCGAAAATTTGCTTTCTCCCTTGGTCCCCGGTCCCCCGTCCTCAGTCCCGGCCTTGGCTTTGACTCCCCACTGACCTCCCCCTCCCACTGCGGGGGTCAAGCGTTGACGACCGGGCTGAGTGGCTGAGAGGTTGGGAGACAGGCAGGCAGGCCAGGGATACGGGCAGTTGGCAAGTCAGGAAGAGAGGCTGCAGGGGTGCAGACTGCAGTTCTGAGAAGGCGTCTCAGCAGCCCAGCGGCGGATTGCTCACCAGTGGATCGGTGGAGAGGTGGAGGGCTGTGGGCTTTTGATCATCTGGCGAGTTGGCGCTGGCATCGGTTGCCGCCCAGTATCCCTGCGCACTCAGTACCTGCAACGGTGTGGAATGCTGCCAGAACCGTGGGAGCCTTTTTGCACCTGGCTGTCTCGACCGGACCGTCAATTTAACAACTGGAAGCAGATGTACAATCAAACTAGCAGGAACTCCTTGACTTCCGCTCCGACTTCCGCTCTGCACGAAGCCCGCGTAGTCTGAGCCTCAGACAAACCTCAGACGACCGGACGACCGAAGCCATTGCCGTTACCGTTGCCGGAGCTCCGGCTCGTGCGGTGAGCAGAGCAGGTTCAGGTTCAGTGTCTAGTGTCTGGTGTCTGGGGCAGGGTAGTAGCCCGTGAAGCCCATAAAACCCGTGAAGTTCGAACCACTGACCGCATTGACCGTATTGACCGCACTGACCGCAGACCGTAGAGGCCGCTTGCCAGAGCTAGTAGCCTGTGCCGGAGATCGAGCGGTAAGCAGGCTCTGAGTGCAGGGCAGATTTGGGAGCTCAGCTTTCACTAGCTTCTACTGGCATTGTCACTGCATTGACCACACTGATCGCAGACCATAGACTGTAGAGGCCGCTTGCCAGAGCTTGCTGTTCTGAATTGACCGAACTTGATGTTGTCCTCGGCGCCCGCTGCCGGAAAGATAGTTGACAATGAGATCAGGCCGTCAGTGTGGGACACTGCCAAAATTAAAACAACGTCAGAAGACTGAAGAATTCATGGATGTGGTGTCTCAATCAAAGTCATGTCAAAAAAATGAGGGAAGTAGTGGTGCTAGTGTTTTAAATGAGCATAGGAATGAGTCGGTTAAATTGGATGTTTCCCTTTTAATCCCCGGCCAGGACTGTAAGAATTCAACTCCTGATACTCAGCCATCCATTAAGAGTTTCTTTTTCAAGTATCATCAATATCAGCTTCAAAAACAAAAAACAAATATAAATAAAAATATTGAGCTTGTTAGTGACTGTGTAACATCCCTATTACCATTATGTGAAAAAAGTGTTCACCCTTGTGTAAAAATAGAGTCTAAGATCTCATCAGAGATAGAAATAGAAATAGAAAATCCGAATGTTGTAGCTGGCTCACAGGATAGGAATAAGAATGTTTGAAAAGGATGTAGTGCCATTTTTGTCTAATCTTTTATTATCATCTTCAGGTCAGACACAAGTCCAAATCCATTCACATTTACACAATGCTTTGATACACCCTACTGAGTTAATTATGGTTGATGACTCTCAGGTTACCAGACAGGAGGAGCTTAGTAAAACGACAGCCGAAATTGGAAAAGTGGCTGGGTCAGTAATTGATATCTCCTCCTGTTTGGTTCATAATGTGAGCGATGTTGTTGTTGTGTCAGATGTTACAATTGATGAGTTACATTCCAAAAGGGGGTTGGTTACAACAAAACCAGTTTTGGATGAATTAGTATCCAGCCCAATTGACCAATTGGACAAAATGGGTAAAGCTGGACCCTTTAATTTGGACCAGTCGAGTATAAATTTGGAGGATAGTTTTACTATTAATAAATCACTACTGGTTCCAGGTGCGGCGAGTAGGGTTAATGTTCCCAATGCAAATGAGCAGTGTAAATTAACCAATATAGCTGATTTATCTTTATTAACTAAATTTGATGGGAGCTTCCAAGTCAGATCTGGTGACTTGGAAAATAAAGTTTCTGGACCTGAGCGTGGTATTTTGGGACTGTCTATTACATACCATGGACTCAATCACTAATGCTCTGAATTTTCATTCAGACAAGTTAGATATTCAGGTAGACATCCTTAACACACTTGCATTCCATGTAGTAGGAATTGATGCAAAGCTTCTGCAATTAACTAAATTGATTACCAAGGTACAGGCAGATGAAGAGAATCAGTTAATAACCTGTACTTGTGCACAACTGATAGATCAAATTTCAGATTTACCATCAATTGTTAGCTCTATGGTGCATGAAGTAAAATTGTTGTCAGGCAGAAAAGAACCTAGCAACTTAACAGGTAAAAAAATTATTTAAATGGCCCTGTTATCTTAGGGTCATTATCTAATGATAAACTTTCTATATCAGAAAAAGAAGTGATTAGTAGAAATAGTATAGTTTTGGATAGGAATGACCAATCTGTAAATGATGCCAACAAACCGCAATTACCGAAGGTTTCCCATGTTCGTCTTAAAAGTATTAATAACAAGGACCTTTTGGTGGTGGAGGAAATAATTGGCGACTACTCTGAGCCAAATCAAGCTACAAGTGTCGGTAAAAACTCTGAGATGAAAAAGATTTACCCTAATGTAAGTCAAGCAATAGGAGATATTACTAATCCTGAGATTCTGTCCAAACGGGCAAGGAAAATTTTAAGAAAAACCCATAATAAAATATCACAAGGAAAAAAACTCCATAGTGAAATAGTTAGTAATAATCTTAAAACATGTATTGAACCTGAAACGAAAGCCTTCTTTCCGATTTTCAGATCAACGAAAGATTCTATAGTTAATTTGAAGGCCAAACAAATTAACGAACAGGTTAATAGTGCTAAGCATGAGGAGGCTAATTTAAGTATAGGGCTCAAAGCTCAGCTTCAAATAAAGTTAGTGGCTGTAGTGTCTGATCAGTCTAGAGATGAATTGATTGTCCAATATGGAAATCAAAACATTTTTAACCAGAAATCTGTAAATCCTATTAATTTCCAATATAGTAGGAATGATCGGGCTGATCAACCCTGTATTCAGGACCAAAAGTCATTAGAGCCTACTGAAATAAACCATTTGACAGTTTCTGTCTTGGCACCTACTATTGGGAAAAGGGTATCAGCTGACTCTAGAGATAAGGATGATATAGAGTCTTTTGATCTGTTGTTTGAAAAAAGTAAGTTAGTCTTTTGTCCCCAATATTCTACGAGAGGCACTTATGATATTTTGAATCGAGGAAATATTTTGAAATTATTAAATGCAATTCCAGATCTTAAGGATGTAGTATCAGACGATTTGGAATGTGTAGGGTTTAAGAAAGATTGTGATAACATTTATAGGGAGATTACGATTACAACTTGGCAAAGTGATGACATTGTTAGTAAAATAATTGCTAATTCTAGTAAATTTGAGAAATGGGGTATCAGAGTAGGGAGATTGCAAGGTTTGCAGTATCCAACTCCGCTAATCTCAATTAAGTCATCATGTTGCCCGATTTTAAAGAAGGATGAACCAAAAATAACCAGGGCATCTCATGTTAGAGTATTGAAAGGTGCTTCAGGTCCATCAATAGAGTTAAATGTGTTGCGCGGTATTAAGATCAGGAGCTGTCAGCCAGTTCACGAATTTGTGAAGAGTTAAAGAAAGCCACCGATCCGGTTGAGGATTGGAATCGGCTTCCGTCAATATTAACAAATGTAAACTCTGAGAAGATAGATTGACGCAGGCCTTTTCAAAATAGAGCACTAAACTCTTTTAAAGTTTGTTCCTGGAAAACGAACGGTTTTAAAACACTCCTTGAGGATTTGAATGTTATTTTAAAATCTTTTGATATTCTAATTCTGCAAGAAACATGGAATATGAGTAGTGAACCTCTAATTGGTTATTTTGAATATTTGAACGTGGCAATACGTGAGGCCTCTAGGGGCCGTCCAAGTGGTCGTCTCTCTATTTATGTTTCTTTGAGTCTTGATGTTAAACATTTTGAGATTGACTTTCAAGTAAAATGGATACAGTGTGTTAAATTAATTGCTAGACAATCACTTATTTTTTTAAATGTTTATTTGAGTTCGAAAAAAAAGCTTAGATCCACGCAACTTACCTATTTATGGGAAATGATGAAAGTGTTATATTTTGATCACTTGGATTCAATGATCATCATTTCCGGGGATTTAAATATGCATTTTGTTTCGTATAAAAATCGGGCAATTCATTCAGAACTTTTATCCCAATGGATAAATTGTGAGTTTATAAAATATAACTTAAAGATTATGCAGGATGGAGATCATATATCGACATTTAATAAAATGGGTAGTACCTCAATAATCGATTATACAATAATTTCAGAGAAACTTTTTAATTTAGTCCAAAGTTATGAGATGGTTCCCAGGATTGAGAGTGATCACAATCCCCAAGTTATCTCTTTCAATTTTCCCTTTGACTATCTGTCTAAATCCAGAATATTTAAACCTGTTTCTACCCCTTTTAATCTTAAAAGGCTGATATGGAATGATAAAACTGAGAAGGAAATTTTAGAAGTTCTTTCTCGTTTAATTCTGGATGTTAAGGTTGCTAATGTTGAAGGAAAATCTATGGTTGCTCTTTGGCCTGGTTTATGTGATGCGCTTTTGGTAAAATGTTCTAACCAGAAACCTTCTGGGGGATTAATTTTAAATCCTAAGAATCCAGGGTGGTTTTCTTATCGCTTATTACACCTTAAAAGAAGCCTTAATAAAACAATAAGATTACTGTATAGGAAAGCAAAAGGGTCATCATATATTTTGATATCCTTACAAATTAGAGATCTGAAAAAGAGTTATAAGAACGAATTTTGGAAGGCTAAACAGGCATATTATGAAGAAACTTGGTCTAAATTACATTGTGCATGTAAATCTAATGATGCGCGGCTATTTTGGGGTATTATTAATAACCTTGAAAATGGTAATTATAGAAGTAATAGTGTCAATATTGATGAATTAAGCTGGGTAAACTTTTTTAACAATTTGAAAACTGTTTCTCAATGCCCACAGTGCGATGAAGGTAAATGTAACTAACATCATTGCCAATCTGAGATAGTAGATGGGGGGTCACATTCCAGTGCTTATGATTCACTAAGATTTGTTGATATTGAGCCATGGTCTGTTGATAAAGTAAATAAAATAATAAATAAGATTAGATCTAATGGAGCGCCTGGACCGAATGGTATTCCAAATGCCATTTTTAAGGCTAAGATAAAGAATTGGCCAGAGTTATTAATGCTCCTGTTTAATGATGTGCTTAAAACAGGCCTTATTCCGGAATCATGGCAGGGAAGTATCATCCAACCAAGTTATAAAAGTGGCCCCCGGGACAATCCCGCAAACTATCGCTTAATAACATTAACAGATGCGAAAATATTTGCTAGTTGTTTGCTGGATGAATTGGAATTATGGGCTACAACAGAGGATTTGATTCCAAATCTACAAACTGGTTTTAGAAAGGGAGAATCAACTTATACTAATTTGATTTTATTGACATTATTAGTTGAAAGAGCCAAGTGTAGGAAACAAAAATTGTATATTTGTTTCATAGATTTAAAAGCCGCTTTTGATTCTGTGCCCCGAAATGTTCTTTGGTCGAAGTTAATTAATTGGGGTATATCTGAAACACTTTTAAAAATGAATAAATTATTATACTCCGATACTTGGGTACAGATCAAAGTTGGCGACGGAAGACATACGACCCGTCGCCTAGAAGCGAATGTAGGCTTAAAACAAGGATGTGTCTTGGCTCCTTGCCTTTTTAACCTTTTAATGTCCGATCTCCCAGCCCATTTTAATAATGTTAACTCTCATTCCCCTTTTGTGTCGGATAAAGAGATAAAATACTTACAATATGCAGATGACACTATTTTATTAAGCCAAACTGTTATAGGGCTGAAAAGATTTTTAATATATATGTTACACAAAACAGATTAACAATAAATACACAAAAAACTAAAATAATGACAGTGGGAAAAGGTAAATTGGGAGTAAAAGAATGGAATATTAATGGTTTGGTTATTGAAAGTGTAAAGTCATACAAATATTTGGGAATCACATTTGATGATGGTTTATCATTTAGGCAGCACTTTAATAACCTTGAAGCAAAGGGTACTTCGCTCGCATTTGCCTTTAGAAAATTGAGGGATAAGTTAGTATGCCCTAATTACGATCACTTGCTGAAGGTCATGAGAGCAAAGTTAATTTCATTTTTGGACTACGGTTCTACTATCTTTCGGGGCAAGGATGCGAAACTGCTCGATGACATAGAAGTAAGGACGTATAAATCTGTTTTTAGGGTTCCCAGATATATTAGTCGTGCTAATTTAAGACTTGAATTTGGTCTAAAAAAACAGTTCTTGGCCCGACAATCTGCATATTTAAAGTCTTTACTGTCACTATCTCGAGCTGAAGAGGGCTCGCTAGCTAATCTGTGCTGGCTTGAGATTTCGAAAGGTGAATATTCGAGTAGCTGGCAAGTTTATTTAAATGAGTGTTTATGCAATTTTGAATGCCCAAACTTAGTAAATGAAGTGAGGAGCAAAATGGTCTATAAAAAAATCAATTAATCAAACGGAAGCCTTATTATCTACTATAACAGATAAAGATGAATTAAGGAAAAAAATCATTTATGGCCAATAGTTAATTCTTTTAGCAAATTGTCGCCCCAACCGTATTTGCTCTTTCATTTAAAACCTCTGATTAAAAATAAATTCATGTTATTAAGGTTTGGGATATACCCAACTAAAGATGGAACCCCAAAATGGGTGAATAAATGGCCGTCGAGTATTTGTAGGCTATGTGGGCTGTGTGACGAAACCTTACTGCACATAGTAACTCTATGTCCAAATTTGTTAGAAGAGCGGAAGATCGTTCTGAAGCCTATTTTTAAGGAATTGGGGGTTAGATCATGTAGGACTGCAATTATTTTATGTCTAAGAGGAGTTAACATTCATATTATTTACCAATTTGTTAAGTTTGTTTTTATGGCTGAAAAGAAACTTTGTAAAGCAGACATTTTAAGTAAATGAAATACTTGTTATGAAATTTAATAGAAAAATGGTAATGATATAATGTTTTTAAGTGTCTTTTAGGGAGTGTGTGGCTATTTTAATGTGTTTTAAATTTATTTAGATTATGGATAATTTTTTTTGTTTGTACAAGTTATTCTAATGTAGTAGTTTACCCCCTGAAATGTTGCAACTTTTTGCTGCTAGCACAAGGCACTTTAGTTTTGGAGCTGAAATTATAATGCACCTTTTATTTGTTGCTAACTGTTATTGGCATATTGTTAAAATTGTTTATATTTGCTGCTATTACAAGGCACTTTAGTTTTGGTGCTGTAAGTACACGGCACCCTATATTCTGTTGCTAACAGTTATTTGCAACTTGTGTTAGGGCTCTGTTGTAGATCTTACCCTGGTAAAAAAATAAATAAAAAAAATATCTCATTGTATTTGCATGTATATGTTTAGTTAGATGTTGCTGTGGATATTCACTCTTTTTTCTTTTTTCTTTGTAATGATTTTAATTAATCAATAAATAAACTTAAACTAAGAGTGTGATGAAGATTACCAGATTGAAGCACGCATCATTATTGTGGGAATGAAAACAAGATGCTGTGATTGTGAAATGACTATGTGAATAACATGAGCCTTTATTAAGGTCTAGAGAGGAGTAAAAAGTTAATTTTTTTCCGTTGCAAGAGGTCTACGCTCCATCGATGTTCCGCAAGAGTGTAACTGCTCGAGTCTATTTTCAGAATGACATACCCTTGCCTTAACTTGGTTTGTTGAATGTTTTGTGATTTAATACAATGCACTACCATAAACAGTCAAGAGTAACACCATGACAACTTACAAACACTGATTGCCACAAACTAGCACTAACCGTTCCAGGGAGGCCCTTCTCTGAAAGCACTGGAGGCATTCAGTCATGAATTCTATTAAAATGTAGGACATCTCAATGTTGCTAACATAACTTGTATAGCTTGTTTAGTAGGTTTGTCACATGTTGTTATTCGGCCAGCTTTTGCCTAGCACATTTTGTAGTGCATATCTTGTGTGGCTCCCTATAGCCACATATCACATTAATTGGAACCATTCTGTTGTAGTGTTCTACAATCTCTGATATGGAATCTAATGAGGTGGTGGTTCGCCAAGACATATGTATGGGTGCTCAGGTTGTCTGCAATAAACCTATAACTTCCTACAAGAAGAGTGCAGTATGTGTAATACAAAACTAGTGACAAGCTCAGTTTTAGGCAGCTTGAGCAGGCAGTCAGTAACGATCCCTCGAATGAAATGCTGGCACATTTTAAAAATGAAGATGTGGACATTGAGGAAGTGAATGGTGCATGGTAAGCTCTTACTGATTTCTTAAGGAGCAGTGGTTTCTATAGTGGCTTGTTTATGAGAGCCCTGCGTCACTTTTGCACCACGTAAAGTGGTATATGCAAGACGCAGTGCTCTTATAAAGATTTATGAAGCCACGTAAAGCCACTTTGCCTGGTTTTGAGTGGCCTCATAAATCATGATTTGTGCTGCCTCACCTTACTCTGCGCCTAGGAGGTGTTCCATGGATGTTGTGATGGGTTTTTCCATGCATTACCCATGGAATTTGATGCTGCCCCAGATTTATAAAGGGATATAAACCTGGCGAAGCGTCAAATCTGTAGTCCTCCTGAGGTGAGGCGCAATAGGGAGAAATATGTTTATTACTCCTCGTTTATTCCGCTTTCCATGTGTGCTGCATTTTTTTTTTTTTTTTTGTAAAAACCTTTATTGACATTGCAACCAAAGACAAGTATGGGCCTACAACCCCCGGGGCCGGCCGCTAAGCAGTTGGATTAACAAAAAACAAATTTTAATCACAGGCAGCACCACGGGGAGCAGAATCTCCACGCTAGTATACTCTTGGCCACTTAGCAGCCCAAGTAGGAAACCAGGATATAAAAGGTCTTCATTTTATAATAGAGAATGGAAGGATCAGGTGCCAAACAATTTCCGAGTAGCGAAAAATGGCGGGCAGAATAGTAAACGTCAACAATAAACAGCAATCTATCAAGTCCATGGCGCACAAACAGGAGGTTCAGGATGTGGAAGAATATCACGAGCCATTTGCGCCTGCAGTCCCCTGCCCTAAGACCCAGAAAGCACCACGGAAATTGAGGCACAAATGAAAAAGCAGCGATTGACAGCGAAGGAAACTTACTGTACTGACCCCAGAAAAGAAAGACAAAGAAAGATAAGAGAAGAGGAAAGAGGCCATAGAAACAAAGTAAAAAGAAAAACTAAAAAAACTCCTCCCCCAGCCCCCCACCCTGCACCTCTGCAGATGACTACGGCCCCCCCCCCCAGCAGTGTGCCTGTCGCCCCAGAACCAGACCCGAAATATAGAAGAAACAGAGAAAAAGGAGAAAGAAAAGAAACCCCACCTAACGGGGGAGTGGAGAGAATATTAATAAACTGGAGGAGGGCCTTCAAACATGCCCCCGGCTTCTCCCTCCCGCACAATGTGTTCCTCCCCAAAGCAGACAATAATCAACAAAAATTTTTCCCCATGTCAAAGAAAAATGGGGAGCGTTATGCACCTATTACACTATTAGTTATGCCGTGAGAGCACGCAACCCCTGTGCCCGCCCGCCTATTAGATGACACCCTCTGAGGGATCAGTCTTATCCTTGGCCTCTCTTTGCGAATCCACCGATGCATACCCATCGACCCAGTGCCATGTCCAATGTTACAAGGAAAGGGAGCGTCCAAAAAGGAACCAGAAGCGACACGCACATGTAGAGTGGACGTCTCTGAATACCAACACAGTCATCATCGTGGAGGATCATCTTTCCCAGTACTGCCCCAGGACATGCCCTGCACACAAGGTCCAGGATGTAGAGATCAGCCAGAGCAGGCGAACATTGCTTGATTATTGCCTGGGTCGCCGGAGGCTGCGCGTGAGACAAAGCCACCACCTTCTGCTCAACTCTAAGACCTCCGGAACAGACCCGACCAACAGCCAGCCAACCACACGTTGGCACAGTGTCAGGAATTTCCAGCTGTCCCCTATTCACAGGGGCGGCCACGACACTGTCCTCCTGTGTGAAGTAAAACGAGTCCCTGGTTACCTGGGGACAGGCAGCTCGCAACTGTTCCGACGCTGACGCAATACCATCAAGCTTTCTCCCCAGTACCCAGGCGCCGTGGACCAGGGTGGAACGAAGGGCACCGAGAGCTTCGAGAAGGTCACCGTACCCCAGAACAGCTCCTCGCGCCCGCTGTGCTACGCTCCTCTTAGCCACACACTCCCAATCTTGCTGCGACCCAGCGTACAGGATGACAGAATCCATCCTATCAAGATGGCCGCAGGGTAGTTCCACCCCAGATTGGGACCGGGAATCAGGCACAAGCGCATCAAGTTCCATGGTACTGCAAACAGGGTTCCGGGGGCAGGCAAAATATGTATCCGGTATATGGTCACAGATAACAGTTATCCTCACCCTGGACGGGCGCCCGCAAAAATCCGGGAGCAGCCCGCGAAAATCGGGACGAGTTACAGGTAGCGTCCGAGCAGCTCACCGGCGAGGGCTCAGGCAATTACCGAAGAATCTTGGAATTGTCACCTCGGGCATGCACTCGTTCTGCTACGCCCAGTGGTAGGAGTGACCACGGCGGAATTCAGGCCAATATCCGCACCGCTCCGGTATTCCGACTCCACCCAGTCACCAATGGCCGCTGTTGTTGAACTGCCGCCCGGCCATGTTGTCCACTCGAGGTCCCGGTTTCAGGGTTGCACAGGCCGCAAACTTCAGGTGAACATTTCTCCGGCGGTACCGCCGTCAGAAACTTCAGAATCACGCGATCGGTTGCCGCTCTCAATCACCAACACGGGCATGTAGTGCAGGCTAAGGATCTCATGCAGGATATCTGTGCGGGATGCGGAGGTTCACGGAGCCGGGAGCCTACGCTGCCGTCCCGATCGCCATCTTGGCTCCTCCTCCATGTGTGCTGCATTTTGCAGCACACATGGAAAGAGGAAAACGCCTCTTAGGATTGTTTTTGTGCAGGAAGGTGTCCCTTCTGAGAAGGAAGATAGCCGTGCCAGAAGAAGTGAGTAGGCTTGCACACTCGAGACAACAGAGTGCGTTAAATTAATACACTAGGGCCGGCTTCCTGCCATACAGAACCAACATATGGGGTTGGGTCATTCCAATAGACCTGGAAGATGGGTATTCCTGATAGGCTCTCTTTAGCATGGATATATTAGTAAAAGATAATCTTAGAAATATTGTGAACAATTAACATGGTTGAATTATTTGTGTTTTTCATCATTCTGATAATGCTTATAGCAATGATGTACCTCATCTTTTTGATAAGCGTTACAACAAACAAATGATGGACGGAATGCTGACAATGCATACATTCTCCCCCAGTCAAGAGATCTGGGTTAAATCCATCGTTCTTTTGCCCACTACACCACCCCAATTTGGACATGGCCATATGCAAATCAGTCTTGACCCTGTGCCTCACGGGAACAGTCCAGCCCGAACTGCCAAGCCATGTCTTCCCTGGACCGGAATCAAGCATCCTAGAACCGGTTTCTGGCTATCAGCCATCATCAGCCAGGATAGCTTGACTCCAGTGGCGTAGTGAGCACGGGTCCAACGTCTGGGAATACCCATCCCACTTAGGGCGAAAAGCGTTACAACAAACAAATGATGGTCGGAATGCTGACAATGCATACATTCTCCCCCAGTCAAGAGATCTGGGTTAAATCCATCGTTCTTTTGCCCACTACACCACCCCAGTTTAGACATGGCCATATGCATATCAGTCTTGACCCTGTGCCTCATGGGAACAGTCCAGCCCGAACTGCCAAGCCATGTCTTCCCTGGACCGGAATCAAGCATCCTAGGACCGGTTTCTGGCTATCAGCCGTCATCAGCCAGGATAGCTTGACTCCAGTGGCGTATAATCGTACTTCATGGTTTATTTATAAAGATTCGAACATTTCAATAAATGTTTGAAAATGCAATACATTTTCTTTTCTTTGTGACATTTTGGGCATGCAAATGTGACAAACGAAAGGGTTAGATATGTTTCCACAAATTCCTTGGGAATTTTAGAGTTATGTTCGAAGTGACTGACAACATCTATACCTTTGTAGGTTTATAGTTTAGATACAGTAGTGTGAGCTGGCCAAACCGACCAACATGTACTGATTTTATAAGAAGACCCAGGCTCTGTGTTCCGAATGTTTATTTTTCTAAATACACAGTCCTACTAGATCCGAAGGACTCGGAGTAATGCAATTACCAGTCAGTAATTGATTGCTTTCTATTGTGTGTGGAAGGGGAGTAGGTCTTCAGAATGTCGAAATCAGTCCTGTTCTCCGCTTCACACTGCTCACTTCTAGAGTCTCATTGTTAGATATGTATGCTTTTTTTCTCCTTATAACTCTCTGAAACACTCAAACTGCATATCTTCTATAAGCGGGCAATTAATATCACACACCCAAAGCAAGAAACAGAATAGACTAAAAGAAATAGAAGGCATAGACAACAAATTAGGGAAAATTGAGGCAGAGTAAATCAAGGCGCCCGACCCCACGCTGGCAGGCCTAATTGAGTTGGTTAGAGAAAACTATAAACAGCTGGCTGAGGATGAGGTGTGAAGGCATTACTGGGTCCAGCAGCACAAGATGTAGGGACTAAGAAATAAAACGGGTAACATACTGGTGAGGCTAGCACACAAAGAGGAGAACCAAAGATGGGTGCGTAATATCGAACTCAAGAAGGGGGAAGTAGTCGAAACAACTGATGAAATAGTTAATGTGTTCAAAAATCACCTCCAGGGCTTCTACAGCTCTAAGTTCCAGATGGATCCTTTGGAGATGCAGGTGTTCATTTGAGACATCCCCACGCCTCACAAATATGATGAGGACAAGGCATAGCTGGAAAAGGGATTGATGAGGGAGAAGTTGGTGAGGCAATCACTCAACTGAGGAGTAGAAAGACCCTGTGACTGAATGGGTTCTCACCTGAATATTTCAAATGGATGAAAGGGGAGCTACTGAAACCCGTGGAAGTAAAATTTGAGGAAACTAAGAAACATGGTAGTCTCCCAAGAGATCACAATGATATTCGTCATTCACAAAGGTGATAAACCCAGGGATGAATGCACATCATATAGACCGATCTCCCTACTCAATTTGGAGGTCAAGGTGCTGGCCAAGGTCCAGGAAAATCACCATAGTACAATTATCCACAGTATAGTGGACCTAGATCAGTCCAGCTTCATGCCGCAGAGAGCCACGAGACATAACCTGAGAAGGCTCTTTAGATGCCTGGAGAGATGCCGTTTGATGCAAGAACCCGCAATGTTGCTGAAACTTGACACCAAAAAGGCATTTGACTCCCTGGAATAACCCTACTAACTACAGGCCATCCTATAGAACGTGGGGCTTGGATCCAAGTTTTTAGCCTTGGTGTGGCTACTTTATACTGATCCATTTGTTATGGTCAAGACAGGGGACCAGGCAGAGGTGTCCGTTCTCCGTGCTCCTCTTCACAGTGTCCCTTGAGCCGCTGGTGTAGTGTGTGATTAAAGGACACCCTTATAAGAGGAATCTACTGGGCGTAAAACTGGAGGGATATAATATCCTTATTCGCAGACGATATCATTCTTTACCTTGTGGACCCAGACAACTCTCTCGCCCGAGTCCTGGAGATACTTAACTTCTTTGGCCAATACTCAAGCATCCATATAAACTGGCGCAAATCTGTGATATTCCCATTTACTCACTGGAGGGGACCGGAGAGGTGGTTGAGATCCCTGTGGTGCAATCCACAAATGGATTTAGATAGTTGGGCATATACATTACTATGGACCCGCAGGAATTTCACAAACACAACCTCATGAGGAATACAAGAATGAAGTGGCCCACTGGAGAAAGCTGCCCATCTCCTTGTTATGTAGAGCCGCGTTGTACAAGATGATCTCACTGCCAAATTTTTGCATATGCTTCAAAATATTTTTTATGAAGCATCAGACACATTTTTCAAGGCAGTGTTGCTATGAGATGGCAGGGCATTGCTGGTAGCTCATCAGACATTGACGTGACAAGAGGGCCCTACGAGGGAGGGATTACTACTGGGTGACCCAACTATTGATAGCCAATGAATGGGCTTACTCATCTCCGATAGAGCCGTCGTTGAAAGCTGATAGACAGGCAATGGACAATGGGAAATACCTAGGTCTGTTATATGGCTGGGATGGTGTTTGAACTCTCCCAATGCAGACTGCCATGATCCCCAAAATATGGCGGTCAGCTACGAGAGCGATGGTGTGGGAGTCAAGGCTAACCCTAGACACATAATACACAAACCTATATTAGGAAAGATTCCTAGTTAGGCAAGGGGCCGAGAGGAACTCTATGAGGGAGTACGCCCTCCCGTGGGTAAACACTGAATCACTATAAGTACTCCCATGATGGACCAGTCAGCAATAAATATCTATTTCTAACTCAGATGATGGTATGCCCTATCTGAAGTATATAGCACCACCTAGAGGTCAGGGTGGGCTCGACCAATGTCTCAGGGAGCACTTAATAGTGCTCCCTGAAACATTGGTCGAGCCCACCCTGACCTCTAGGCGTCGGGTTGTCCCGATGATGAAGCATGACACCACTAGGGTGTGTGAGGGAATATAATATCAAAAGGACTTGCTTCCTTCCCCACACTTAGGTGGTGCTATATACTTCAGATAGGGCATACCATCATCTGAGTTAGCAATAGATATTTATTGCTGACTGGTCCATCACGGGAGTACTTATAGTGATTCAGTGTTAACCCTAGACACACCCCTTTGGCCTTTGGGAGTCAGATATCCTCTCAAAGATGAAGTGCCTGGATGCATGCTGCCAATGGGACCTACTGAGTTTGTCCAAAGTAGGATACATCTGGGAGGGGGTGAGATGGTGCCCTTTACATAACTGCAGAATTGTTATGAGCAGGCCGACGGGCAGGTCCTGTGATACCTACAAGTGTGGCAGACACCTAGAAAAATTTGCAGACCTACTTGTCTAGATAGCGGATTCTGGTTTCACCACTGTACAAGAATGCAGTCACACAAATATACCACTCACCGTGAACTTTTAAATCCCTCTGGATGCACTGAAAGCTAAATGGGAAAGAGATCTGTGAATCCTCGATGACTTGAACTGGTAGTAAGCATGTTGATAACTAAGAGAGATTTCGATTAAAGCAGGGTTTTGACTAGTACAATGTAAGATTCTACACTGGATGGGCAAAACAAAAGATGGCAGGTGCCTCAGGGTGCGCGGTGAGAGGGGGACCCTGGTACATATGATGCAGAGTTGTCCTCCCCTGCGGACATGCTACTCGAGAGCAGAACGCCACATAAAAGAGGTGGTAGAGGACCAGATTACCCTCACACCATCACTGGCTTTGCTAGGGCTATGGGAAGATGTGACACTATCTAGATACACTCTGTTCTGCAATACGTCCCTGGTGGTGGAAAAACGTGATGCTGTACTGCTGCGGGGAGCGAGGACTACTTCGAGCATGACGGACTGGTTTACCAATATGAACTGGTGTGTGTTGGCACTGTTGTGTGTGCCTGTTGTCTACCAGGTGAGAGGGTGCCCCGAAAGCATAAAAACATTTGGTCCAAAAGTCAAGACACACAGGAGAGGGTTAGAGGGCCCTGGCGAAGAAGAGAAAATGCTTGGCCATGAAGTTGGGACACCAAGGGCAGATAAAGGGCTGGATAGGGTGGCTAGATTGGGTCAAATGGAATGTAACAAGTGCATTACCTTGTGGTTGGTTAAAACATGTTATGTATGCTAACATAACCTGTACGTTTTGATAATAGAGAAGATAACGCATTCTGGTAACCCTCCACCAGTTTTTGTTGCCACAGTTGGAAAACCAATGAAAACTTTTGTTTTTAATTTGCATATCTCACACCTCATCTTTTTCCTCTTGCATCTACTCAACTGTTGTGTACCTCCTCCATCACACAATTTCTCATATAATCAATGGTCTAATGAGTACAGTTTCTTCCACTGGATTTATTCTTACTGCACTGTTTTCACTTCATTGGCGGTATTGTATTCTCATTACCAGTGACATCGCTGAGGGTGCGGGCCGTAGGGGTGTGCGACTCAGGAGGGTGCAGGGGGGCAGAGAGGGGTGGTGTTCCATCTGGAAATGTCCTGGTTCCCCACCCTCTTGTGCCTCAAGACAGCTCCAGCCAGCAAAGAGAGAGACACTGCCATCTCAGCCTGGGAACAGAGATGCTGTACTTGTTTACATTTCACACTTTATTTACTCTAGCATGCCTTAAGAGTATTTGCATTGTCCCGGGTGTTGGCTTTCTGTAGTTTTTTTCATGCAGCACATTACTCATGTACCGTTTGTAGAGGCAAAATAGTCCCTCCTATTTGGTTGTGTGAGTTCAGGTTGTGGGTGGGCCACAACTGTGTGAGAGCCTTGGACTTCAGGCCAGACGTAGTGCCAGTTTCTCACAGTGCCTATCAGTGGGTCAAAAAGGGGTGTGGATACATGTTCAGCCAATCTTTGGCATAGCTGCAGAGCGCATAGAGCAATGCTTGGGTATGCCAATTGCAACTGTGATTATATCTCATTGTTCAGAGTGTACGCACCCTGGCGAATGTTCTGTGTGAGGAGTTTCCTATAAATGCGTGGCTGGAGTTTGTTGAGCAGTGTGAGGGGCTGAATGGGGATTTGGGGGGCAGCTGACCACATGGAGGTCTGCCCCTGGGTAATTTGGGGAACTGGAGCAGTTTGACAATTGCTCAGGGGTTGGGCGATATTTGGGCTTCTGTAGCCCAAAGGGGTATATATTCGGGCATTTTGTAGGTGCCAGCCACCATTTGGTTGGTAAAACGGTGGCTGGTACCTAGACAGTGGTAGTTTTTGAGGCGTAGTTAGATTTTGCGTGTCTTCTTGTACTTAGTGTCAGCGATTGTGTGGCTTACCACAATGGCCTTAACCAGTGGCTGCTGGAGGCCGCTGGGCACTTGGACCTTCTCTCGGAGGGGACGCTGCAGCATAGCAGTCGCCCCATGAGGAAGTCTGCGGAGGGGGTTGCAGCCACAGTCATGGCATGTTCTTCCCCGCCGCCGGACCCCTGATTGTGGCAGTGCCCAGGTAGGGAGACGGGGCCTCTCCCGTGTAAGGACGGCAGCCCGGTTACAATGGGGGCAGCGAGGCGGGCGTCGGGAGGTATGGGCCAGCTGGTGGTAGTGGCTGAAGAGCAGACTGTGGTGAAGGAGGCACCTTCTAGGAGCGCTGACACGGGGAGGGTCACAAGGCCTTATTCGGTAGGAGGGGCGGGGCTGCCGCATATGCGAGCACAACCCGAGGCAAGGTGAGGTGGAGGAGGAATAAAGCGCGTGTGGGCCAGGGAGGCTGTTTGTCTGCGTGTGGGCTCACGTTGGAGGAAAGAGGGCCTGGGTGGGAACAGCATATTGGCGGATACAGGGGAGTAGGGGCATAACAGAGAGGGTGAGGGGCAGGAAATAGATTTCAGGCAGGTCTATCAGGAGCGGTTATTGGAGAGTGGAGGAGGGTCATGGGCTAGATATGGGTTTGGAGGAGGAGGTAGTCGGGGTGGGGCAGCCAGTGGCAACTGGAATCCCATAGATTGGGACAGCGGCACCTGGCTCGACAGGGCACTGGCTGGGGTGAGGGCCTCAACAGAGAGCAGAGGACAGAGAACAGGATGGCACAGGAGGAGGTGCCAGGTGAGCCCTCCTGTATAAGTGGGACTGGGTAGCAGAAGAGGGGTGGTGGGCCCCTTTTACGGGGGCCCTGACTGCAGTGGCAGCTGCAGAGCTGAGTTGGAGCGAGGATGAAGGGAGGACCAAGGGTGGGGTACAGAGGACATTTTTGGGCTACTGGCATGCCGATCTGTAGTAGTCGATGATGCTAGACACCTATTGAGAGTATATGGTAGAGCAGGCCAAGGCGGGGTAGGGCAAGGAGGGATGAGAGGCGAGGCAGGAGACTTGACATTTGGCAGGGAGGTTCATAATGTGGGGGATTGGTCCGGGGGGAGGGGGCAGGGCTCAGGTGAGTGCCGGGGTTTTCAGTGGTGGGAATGTACCAGCACACTGGGCCTACCTTATTGCTCACAGGTCACCGTGGAGCCAGTGGTAGCAGACTCGGTAGAGCTTTGCATGGCTCAGCATCCCCGACGTGAAAAGAAGGCTCGGCCCTGCGTGGCTAGCTGGACGGTGGACAGATAGATCACTGTCCCAGGAAGGTCTGCCACGATCTAAGCGGTGCAGTGGGCACGAGGTTGGAGTACAACCCCTGACAGCACTACTCTAAAGAGGAGTAGGTCTATGTCAGCAGATAGGCTGGGAGGGCAGTGTATGGCCCCCCAGCATAGGTGGTTACCAAATGCAGAAGTACAACACGATATAAGTGTACTGGATTTTGATGAAGAGAGCCTTGAGGAGGATGAAGTGTTGATGACGATGAGGTGCCAATAGTAGAGGGGGAACGGTAAGCAGCAACAGGAAGGGCATGGGTTCCACTTATCATTCTGGTTGTAGTGTTTTTCAGGCGACAGGTTCCCAACACACTCAAGACGGAGATGGTAGAACCCAGTAGAGACCGGAATTGGCGAAACGACAGGCCCATGAAATGACACTGACTTTGGCGCCAGGTAAGGCACCTCACAGCACATACACCCCTGCGATGGTATCAGTGGGCATGGAGGCAAATGCGCCTCAAGGTAGCAGGGAGGCCCACTGAGCAAAGGTCGTTATATAATAGATACAGGTGTGGGGACACACAGTCACACATGGGACACATGCACAGGGGTCAAACGCCAGGTTAGTTCAGGTGAGGTAGGGTTTGCAGAGTCGGGTAAGGAAAAAACAAGGTTACCTGTCAAACCAGCAGCAAAGACGTAGAGGAGGAGTGGGACGCCACACTAGATAGCAAGACAGAAGAGGGGGGGGGGGGGGACACAGGTAAGCTGGCGAGTAAGGAGCTGAAAATTAAAAAACTCCCTTATATGGGGATGACAAAAGCATTAGGGGAGCATCTCATGTTGGACACTAAAGAGAAAATATGGAAAGGTGAACACGTGGAAATGATGAAATTGCTGCACAAGGAGCTAAGGTCAAAAGAAGAGTCCAAAGAGGAAGAATTTGAACTATCCAAGCGGCCCAAGATATCAGTCACTATTGAGAATTGGACGGCAGCTTTCCTTATTTATGCTAGTGTATATTGCGAAAAGTACCCGGAGAGGTCGGTCGCAATGTTTAAATATATGGATGTGATTAGAAAGGGGCAAATCAATTATGGCAGTTATGCATGGGTCCAGTAAGATAAGTAGTTTAGAACCGGCATAGCATTTGATACAGAGGCATAATGGGGTGAAATAGACATGGACCTCTGGCAGCATACAATGGGGCCTGCTAAGTTTGGTAAAACAATTTTCACAGCAAGCGGATTGCTGATTGTGTGCTGACCCTTTCAGGGGCGCCCCGCCCGAGGAGGGGTGGAGGGAGCAGGTAAAGGCCAGGCCAACAATTTCGGCACCTGCTGGGACTACAACAAAGGGAGCTGCATGAGGGAATATTGCAAACTCCGTCATGAGTGCTCCAGGTGTGCAGATAGGCATGCCCTGGTTAACTGTTTTGGTACAGGGGAGTCAGGCCACAACATGGGGATACGGTGGGGGGGGGGGTTAGCAAGGATAGGTAGGGGGTTACAGGTCAGGGAGGCAAGGACAGGGACCTGCGGGGAAGGGCTGGTACACCAATTAAACTAGACAGACTGAGTTTTTGGCTTGCGGCATATGACAAACAGGATGAGCCTCAGGTTTTACTGCAGGGGTTTACATGGGGTTTCAGAAGGGGTACCAGGGGCACAGGGTGAGATTTTGGGCAAATAACTTGAAACCAGCCAGTGAGCACAGGCAGGCAGTGCAGGACAAGTTGGGTAAAGAAATTCAGGAAGGTAGGATGGTGGGGCCTTTTGATGATTGGTCAGTGGAGGACTTGATTGTGTCCCCTATCGGGGTGGTTCCTTAGAAGTAACCGGGACAATTCTGACTTATTCAACACTTGTCAGTTAACCAATTTTATTCCTGAGGTGTCACATACTCATCAGTAGACGTGGCCTTACCTCTGGTGGAGAAAGTAGGAAGGAGGCGTTGATGGCGAAGAGAGACATTAAGCTTGCTTTCCGTTTGTTGCCGGTACATCAGCTGACTTTCAGCTGTTGGGAATGCAGTTTTGAAGGAAAATGGTACGTGGATAAAGCACTACCCATTGTGTGCCCTGTTTGAATACTTCAGCATCTTTTTGAAATGGCTGTTTATCAAATGTACGGGCCATGATAATCTAACACACCACCTTGATGACTTATTTGTGGGGAACTCCGCTGCCACGGACTGTCAGCATGCACTGTCAAGTTTGTGGGAGCTGATATGGGATCTGGAGGTGCCGTTGGCACCAGAAAAGACTGTGGGGCCCAGGGCAGTGACCGCATTCCTTGCAATCTAATTGACTCCAGTGTAATGGAAGCCAGGTTGCCTGAAGATAAGAAACGGTCCATGCAACAGTGGATTTGATGTTGGGTAAAAAGAAAGCCACAGTGAAAGAAGTTCAGGGTTTGCTGGGCACTTTAATTTTCTCATGCAGGGTGTTGAGAGTGGGGAGGACTTTATGTAGGAGACTGGGTTTTGCTTTTTCAGGGCTCCCATTGGCACATCATCATATACGATTGTCAGCTGGGGTGAAAGAAGACCTGAAGATGTGGAGAGTTTTTCTGCACTCCTTTAACAAGATTCCCTTAGCGAGATTGCAAAATTCGACTGGGACGCTCACATTTTGTCTGCTGCGTCAGGAGGCATTGATTTCAGTCTATACTGGCAAGGGCATTGGTGTGCAGAAGAATAGCCACAGGCATGGAAACAGGGCAGCCGCAATATTGCCTATTTGGAATTCTTCCCCTTGCTTGTGGCCATAGCACTGTGAGGTGACCAATTTAAGCACAAAAAGGTTCTGTTTAGGAGTGGACAACATGTGGGTAGTGCAGGTTGTTAACATGCAGTTGGCAAGGGACTCACAGTTTATGAAGTTACTTAGGGTCTTTGTGTTAAAGTGCCTACAGTTGGATATGGTGTTTAGAGCTCAACATGTGCCAGGGGTGGATAACGATATTGCGGATGCTTTGTCTCGTTCACAGTGGGAGAGATTCCATGGAGTGGCCACAGAGGTAAACAGTGTCAGGACCAGAATGCCCCAGCACTTATGGACAGTAGGAGAAAAAGATGCTTCAGTTGGTAGAGGAGTCATTAGGGGTATCTACAAGAGCGCAAAACTCACAGGCTGGGGACAAGTTCTTGGCAGGAGGGGCACGACGTTTATCGGATGCGTTGGCCAGGGTGGAGGATGCAGTGCAATTCGTTAGTTATGAGATTGATAGAAAAAAGACAGTCCAAGTGGATAATTTCTGGGAAGTTTTCAGGTATTGCATTCTTGGGTAAGCTCTGGTGGGGTTATGTGCCTTCTGCAGGCGAGCTGGGGAGAAGGATACCGGAAGGGTGGTCAAGGGAGTGGGATCAGTCAGGCGGCATGAGGAAATCTGATGCTGAGCATATGGTCTAGGGTGCTTGCCGAGTTGCCAGATGTTTGCAGCTCAGACAGTGAGACAGTTCTGTTTTCTACACTAATGTCTTGGATGTTCTTTAGCACGTTCCGAGTCCCTGAGCTATTGGGGGCTAAGGGAAGTCAGGGGTTACTCTCGGAAGACGTTAGTGAGAGTGGAGCAGGGCTACGGGTGTGGCTATACAAGTCAAATATAGATCAAAGGAGTCAGGGTAGGAGCTTTTTATTACCCACTTACCCCAGGGCTGACTTCTGCCCTGTGTGGTGGGGTCTGTCATTGAAGCAGCGGGCTAGCCCTGCGAGCGTGTTGGTTTTTCAGCACTTGGACGGGAAATCAGTCTCTGCTTTCGAGTTGTTGGCAATCTTGCACAAAGCCTTATAAGCCTTAGCTTGTGTTGGGCTAGATGCTCTGGGCTTCTGGAACCATTCCTTCAAACTCTGGTTGGCTACAGAGGCAGGTAAGCAGGGGTTGAGTATAGAAATTATCATGGGTTGGGGGGGGGGGGGGGTCGTCCACCTGTTTTCAACTTTATGGCCGTGCAGAAGAAGAGAGTTATTAAGTAGCGAACATGTTGTCATATTTTGTTTTTGTATTTTAGGTTCTGTTCCCGGATCATTGGCCGGTTCGGTTTGAATATCTGGATTGTGGGACACTCCTTCATAAAGTAGACGGAGTGCCAGGCCAAGTCCAGCCCTCACGGGTCAAATTTGGGGTTCAGTGTTGGCATGTATATCCTCTCTTGGCATGGGCAAGGGGGGATGTTGTAGAACAAAATATTGCTTGGTTTGAACAGATTGTTGGTAGGTGGTAAGTGCTCCGATATATTACTTCTGCATTTAGGAGAGAACTATTTGGTGGTACAGAAAGGACTAGCATTGGTAAAAGACATTGAGGAAATATGAATTTTATGATCAGTTATGTCCCCTATCTTAGACCCCAACGGCTCCATGTACATGCTACAAGTACATGTATGTTCCCTCCAGTTCTAGTTATGAAGACGCAAATACATGTGCGTCCACCATCAACATGTCCTCTTTCAGATCCGCCATGAATGAGTCGGATATTCCGTTCCTAAGTATGAAAGGCCACCGACTTTATGTGGTTCACTTTCCACATTTTACAGTTCAGGCGAGTAGGCCCTGAATTCTGCCATCAAGCCTTTTTCTTGTTTCTGCCTCTGAAAGCTCCAGTCCGAGCCCGCATCTGTATCCATGAACTTTGTCCTACTCCCTGCGCGGCTAACGATGCCTGATCCGGCCCGTTGCCTGCCAAAAACTGTATTTCACCTTCAAGATTATCTGCTCCGCTCCTCATCCGATGCATTCCTGTCTAGTAGTTTAGGTAAACATTCTTCCAGCTACCGAGCAAAGGGCCAGGCCTCACTGTCCTCACGCAAGTAATTCATAGCCCCTGTTACTATGGAAGATTCCTGCCCCCTCGCATCTCATGTAGACACTTAGACGCTTGTACACGCACTAACAGTCAGTATAGAATAGATTCCGTCCGAGAGACCTTTCCTTTTGGATAATACAGTTCTTTAAACATAAGATATTAGATATGATTTGGGATTAGGTTGACATGACCCCTCAGACTTCTGTCTCCACATGTAGAGCTAAATGTCAAGTCCCCTTCACCCTCTAGTTGCACGTCAATCACACGTCATGCGGCTGCGCACGCATCTCTGCCAAGTATTTCTGCTGACATTGCAGGATTCTTTTATGGATCCACCCACCTGTGACATCATGTTTAATGACGTTTTTGGTTTACGCCTATGTTTACGCCTTTTTCCATTACGTATGTGTACTATTATCTGTATTATCAGCTGTTACGCCTCCTGCATCTGTCTTAATGTAATGCTTTTCATATAAATATCTTTACTTGTCAATAATGTATTGCCTTCCCTTCCTGAACCCTCGTGGTGATGGAATATGATGCCTATGGTTCGAACTATAATTCCTTTATAGAGGAATAAAGCCTTTCAGAACCTCTAATACCACGGATTCTGCCTCTTATTTATACTGAGTTATTCTTACTAGACTTTACCGCATAAAAAATAGTACCGGTAATAAAATATTTACCACATAAATTGGCGCCCGAACAGGGACACTTTCTCATCTCACGCGCCGGAGGTGCGTTGCCGGCCCGGTCCCCTGCCACAGCTGAACGGACAAAAACGCGTACCCGCAGGATTTCCTGTATCTCCCTCCGGCCAAGCGGAGGTGACTGAGGCTGCGATCAACACCCAGACGAGGCGGTGAGAAGTGCGAAGTATCCCGACCAGAGCCTAGCTGAGAGAGCAAGATCCGAGGTATACAGAGGCCCACCAGGTTCCGAAGTTCCGAGTCGAGTCGAGTCGAGTCCGGTCCAGTTCAGTTCAGTTCCAAGGCCTTCCGTTCCGTGCTACCCGGTGAGTACCGTTGCCGGGGAGGCATTTAGACGTGCACATTAGGTTGTGCCGGTCAAGACGGGTTTGGGTACACAAATCCGGTCTGCACTGTTTCAGCAGTGTATCTGTACTGTTTAGCAGTATATCTAGTATGTCTTGCATATAATTCAGTATTATCTAGTATTAGTATTATGTCAGTAACTAGTTTCCTATTAGTTATCATTGTTCGTCAACTGTTAAATGTTAAATGTTTCAATACGTTCTACATATTGTGGTGTGAATGATTGTTCATTATTGTGTTTATTGTATTAAGTGTGTTCAAGATTAAGTAAATAGGGTCTAAAAATGCCGCTCTTTTCAAAATTAAGACAGATCAAAACCAGAAAAGGGGTACTCGAAGAAGCTGTTCCCATTCCACCTAGGGACACTCCAGGGTACTTTATGTATCATAAACATGGCCTAGATGCCGTATTATTTCTTGATTTATGGGTGGACTACACCAAAGATTTACCAGAAAGTCAGAGATGGCCCGCAGCTGGGACCTGGGATGCAGATTGCATCATGAGAGTAGAAGAAGTATTATGGAAAAATAAAGCCAGACAGTCACAGAAAGATGCCATTGAATTATGGCGTAAAGAATCATATAGGCGTACAGAAAAAGCGCTCAGACAGGAAGAGAAAAGTAGGGAGAATTCAAATAAAGCCCGAGAAAATATATTAGTTGAGGAAGGTACCCGAGTAAAAGCAGAACAAGTAGATAGACAACGAAACACTCTTATGAATGGTATGTATCCTCTTCTGGCCGAAGGGTTATCCCAGGCCACCCCGGAAATACCGAAAGACTTGACGCCTCCATTACTCCCGATAAAAGCACATCCCAAAACAGCAAAAGACGTTTTCCTTTCTTCCTACTTAGATGATGTAGCTCCTGAATATGCTAATGCTCCGCCACACACGCCGCCCACCGATGGTGCTCAACGCCAAGATCATCCGTCTGTACCTCCGCAACAACAAACTCCTACGCACATTCCAATAGGCCCATCTGTTTCTACCGCTTTTCCTACATCTACAGTTTCTATCTTACATCCAACAAATCCTTTCGTGCCTAGCACCTCAGACGGTGCGACAGGAGGTACGACAGAAATTTTTGCCATGCCACCCCGAGGAAATAAATTATCCCTTAGAGATTTAGCATACGAACGTACACCCCAACTAGCAACTTCCGACATGTTTAAAGAGCATCTAGTGGATTGTAGATATGATCCTGTGCCCGGTAGACGGGACGGTATGCTGCTGTCATCACTACGTATACGACGAGCTTCAAGGTATTTAGCGACGTTACCAGGAATGCTGGCACATTTAGATAATATATATCACTTTGTCCAATCAGGGCGAGGCCCTGAAAGTATTGACGAAGCCATGGAATACCAGAAAGTGGATGTACAGAGACAACTGTTACGCTTCTTCATAAACTGTGTGATCAGAAATCAAGACAGGCCTGAGGTAGAGCAGAAGGAAATACAAGTACTTACCAAATGGGGTCAGAATATATCAGAAGGGAAACACGATAAACAGACATGTATAGTAGTTATGTGCCGAAAGATCCGCAAAGAAGTAGAACGAATACATAAAGAAAGATTAGAGACAGACCAACATGAATCAGAGGGAGAGGAGGACGTAGAATCAGAGATGCCCACAGGACACTTAGAGACAATGGCTTATGTAGGTAAAGGAAGATCTTTTAATAATCCCAGATGTTTTAATGATCCAATACATCCGATACGTCCAGAATGTAACAGAAATTTTCAAACACCTATGTTAAATATAAGGTCTCCTGAACACCTATTCCAGGCTGCTGATAAACTACTCCGAGACCGAAGGGGGTACCATATGCTCGATTCCATGGATGAACAAGAATTAGCCAGGTCAGCAGTACAATGGGCTGACAGTCCCGACAAATACAGTGAAGATGCACTAGCACACACGTTTCTGAACCTTACCCCATACGAACAGCGTTTAGCTGGTATATACATGATTCAACACCTCCTCATATTATATAAAAGCCAACACTCCGATCCTGGACCCCTACCTGACCTATTGACAGAATTACTCACGAATAAATGGAGAGGTTCAGGTACTGATTTAATTAAAGAAATTCTAGAATTTCGAAACCAGTATATAGTTTTCGTATGCCCAGAACATGTTCCAGTTCCCACTATGGGAAGAAAAATGTATCACATAGATAGACAGAATCCCTTACGCGAAGTACACCCAATCAGAGGTGAAGATAATACCTTTAAACGCGTGTTTGTGTACACGCCTATAACTAAAATTGAATTATTAGAAATGAAGAAAGTAGTACCCAGCCATGACAAGGATCCAGCAGGTTTCCACCGTGAGATAAAAGATATGTTACTCATGGGAGAGTATACCTACCCCGACATTATGAAAATATTAAAAGTATTAATGCCTGCCGGTATTTACGAGAAACTCAAGGAAAAGGAATGGGAGGTAGGAGACCAAAAGATAGATTGGACAGCATTAGAAAACGAAGAAAAGGCCCGAGCTGCAGGATCAGGGCTTGGGGAAAAGACTACAGCACTACCAGGATTACTAGTGCAGGTATTGCCACGTTTATTAACTACGAAAAAGGAGGACTGGGGTGCAATCTCAGCCTGTAAACAAAAGCAAGATGAGGACACTGGTGATTTCTATTCCCGATTTGAAAAATGTTTTGGTATAAATAGTGGCATAAAAGCAAGTAGCGAGTCATATCCACATCTGTTTGTGACAAAATTAGTTGAAAATTCCCTACCGCAAGTTAAGAATAGAGTATTGAAATTTGAGAGTACCTGGCAAGGTAACACCCCGTCACAGATGTTACAGATGTTACAATATCACCACAATAGAATTAGAGAAGAACAAGAACATGAACAAAGACGTATGAAAGACACGAAAATGAAAATGCTTGTGGCTCAGTCAGTTCCAGCTGATGGTCATAAAAAGGGTGATTCCGCAGGTCCGGCGAAAGGGACATGCAACTATTGTAAACAACAAGGTCATTATATACACGATTGTGCAGTTCTGAAACATAATATCGCCACGGGTAAAACCCAGGAAAGACCACGTCCACCTAGACAGGATCAGAACCAACAACAAATCCCTCAGCATGCACAATCTAGGCCAGTTCCGCAACAGGCAGCTCCACAACAGACCGTAGCCACACCACAGCAGCAGCCTATTGCTGCAACACAAGCAACAACACAACAGATGTACCAGTATGCACAAACTGATTATCCCGATTATCAACGATACACATGAAATAGCCTAGAGAGGGAAGTTGGCTTACCCCTTATCGAGGTTCCTGTAGATCAAGAGGGACCTTATGTACATAGTGAACTATTAGGGGAAGACAGAAAGTTTTTACTTGATACAGGGGCAAGCAGAACAACTATACGACGCAGTGAAGTTCCAGGGGCACCCCTCTCAGGCTCACAGAATATTTCCCTTGGATTCTCAGGAAAGCCTATCATTAATGAAGTATCGCAACCCCTACCACTTACGGTTGGTCCATTGACACGAACTACAGATTTATTGCTTACTAAATCATGTCCAGAAAACTTGTTAGGTATAAAAACATTGAAAGCTCTAGGAGCTATAATATGTTGTTCTCCGGACGGAGTACGATTATTTTTACGTGACTTCAAAGGTCACTACGTGTCCAGAGACATGGATCACCGGCTGCAGAATTTACCTACACATTTATGGGCACAAGGCCCCACTGATGTTGGTTGCATGAACATTACACCATATCGAGTCACACTAAAAACAGGAGTGGTATTACCACGAATGCGACAATACAAGTTACCACCAGATGCTGTTGTGGCTTTACTGAAAATCATTGACGAGCTCATTGGACAAGGAGTGGTTGTGGAAACCGACTCCAATGTATGTAATTCACCGATAATTCCGATTCTTAAAAGAACGGATCCAAAAGCACCACCAGTATATCGATTAGTTATTGATCTGCGCGAATTAAATAAATGTATTGTACCACAATACCCTGTGGTCCCAGATATCTCTTCATTATTAACAGCTATTGATTCAGAAACAACGTTCTTTACTGTAATTGATCTCAAAAATGCTTTCTTTAGCGTCCCAATAGATCCGGAAAGTCAATATTTGTTCGGATTCAGTTTAAATGGGCGAAGTTTTAAATTCACACGCGCACCTCAAGGATTCACAGAAAGCCCCAGCATCTATAGCCAAGCACTGAAACGAGAACTTGACAGTATCCACATGCCAGTTAATACTGCCCTGCTTCAATATGTCGATGATCTGCTGATCACCGCCCGAAGCGAACCTGAATGTGAAAAAGCGTCACTGACGGTTTTACAATTTCTGGCCGACAAGGGGCACAAGGTGTCCCCTTCTAAGCTGCAATTCTGTGTCCAGCAAGTTGTTTACCTTGGGCACTTGCTGTCCAAGGAGGGAAGACAGCTTACACCCGACCGCATCCAGTTAATTGCTAACATGCCACCACCTAAGACACAAAAGGAGGTGCGGGCTTTTATAGGTCTCACTTCATACTGTAGGCAGTGGATCCCTCAATATGCATTTCTAGCAAAACCACTCATTCAGTTGACAACACAGGAGGCAGCCACATCGACTGTCCTCCCTTGGACTCAAGAACATACGCAAACCTTTGAAAGCTTAAAGAAAGCTTTATGCCAAGCACCTGTTTTAGCAACACCATGTTACGTAAGCCTTTTACACTCTTTGTTACAGAACGCGAAGGTACTGCCTTGTCAGTACTCACTCAGGAACAAGCAGGATCACACAAACCATGTGCTTATTTTTCTAGTACATTAGATCCCGTAGCTCAGGCTCTTCCTGCGTGCCTGAAATCAGTGGCAGCAACAGCTTTAGCAATCAGACAAAGCGATGCCATAGTGTTAGGACATCAATTGACAGTACAAGTACCACACGCAGTAGAGGTTCTCTTGAACCGCACACAAACACAACACTTGACTATAGCAAGACTCACCGGTTATGAATTAACATTGTTTCTGCCACACATAGAAATCAGACGTTGTAATACATTAAATCCTGCCACACTTTTGCCAGTAAATGGAACAGATCCATTAGCACATGATTGTATTGAAGTCATTACCATCACGACGAAACCCAGACAAGACTTGACAGACATCCCCTTATCAGATCCGGACCTAACATTGTATGTAGATGGTTCATGTATGAGAACAAGTACAGGAGAGTTAGTGGCCGCTTATGCAGTCACAACAGACACTGAAGTCATTGAAACCAATTGTATTAACACTTTGTCAGCTCAAGCAGCAGAGCTCATCGCTCTGACACAAGCCTGTATTCAAGCCAAAAATAAGAAAGTCAACATATACACAGATTCACGTTATGCATTCGGAGTCGTCCATGACTTCGGCGTACTGTGGCGAGAGAGAGGTTATTTAACTTCTCACGGTGCCCACATCCAACACGGACCCCTCATTCAAGCCCTATTAGACGCAATTCATCTACCTACTGCAATATCGATTATGAAATGCAAAGCCCATACAAAAGTTACCGACATCATTTCCCAGGGTAACGACCTAGCTGACAGAACAGCTAAACAGACTGCTCAGAACCAGACTCATACAACTGACACGACAAAGACAATAGTCCCGACACCAACACATTGCATGACAGTTAAGGATCCCGCCCTTGATGTAATTGACATACAGACACATGCTACACCAGAAGAAATAAAGAAATGGACTGAATTAGGAGGGATCCAAACGGATCAAGGATGGATGACGAAGGGAAAATCTATATGGTTTCTTCCCGATTCCATGGTTCAAGTCATCATTAACACAATACATAGTCCAGCACACCTAGGAGAAAAAGCTATGCTAGACAGCATTCAACACATTTGGTTCAACAAACACTTGAGAGCAGCAGCCAAACAGAAAGTACGTACTTGTATGATATGTTGTCAGTTTAATCCAGGTAAAAGCATTCCCGTAGAGCAGGGTGGATTTCAACCTCCTGATCACCCTTTTGAAGTCCTCCAGATGGATTATATCCAGATGGAACGATGTCGAGGATTCAAATATGTTCTCGTAGTTGTTTGTGCTCTTTCCCGTTGGACAGAAGCCTACCCGGTTTCAGATTACACTGCCCCGACTACTGCCAAACAGTTAGTTCGAGAATTCTTCCCACGATACGGTTTACCACGTGTTGTATACTCAGATAACGGCCAGCCATTCTCATCCGAACTAATGAAACACGTTTCACTTCTGTTAGGTTACCAATGGAAATTTCACTGTGTCCGACATCCCGAGGCAGCAGGTCTCGTGGAACGTCATAATCAAACTCTGAAAATTAGATTGTCCAAAATATGTAGAGAAAAAGGTGTCGATTGGATAGTAGCCTTACCAGTTGCGCTCTTTTACATGAGGATGGTAGCACATTCTCGAACAGGGCTATCCCCTTATGAGGTGATCTTCGGTAGACCACCAAATATGTGGGGGACGCCTATACCTCGTAAAATCACTGATGTTGACTGTAATATGCTGACAGATTACCTGGCTTCCTTGATGTCTGCACTACAATCTTGTCGTTCACAGGTAGCTGCAGCTTTTCCCGATAACACTGAGGTGAAGCCCCATGATGTGGTTCCAGGTGACCTGGTTCTTGTGAGGAATTTTGACCGGAAGACCCAGCTGGAGTCTAGGTGGCAGTCGCCCAAACTCGTCCTGCTGACTACAAGGACAGCCGTGAAGATTGAGGGACGTAAAGGGTGGTTGCACTCGAGCCATATCAAGAAATTTTATGGACTACCGTCCGATGTGAACACTCAGCCCTGTATTCCCTCACAAACAGACTCAAAGCTCCCCTTGGTTGAAAAGTCTAAGAACGAACTCTATAAACTGAAACTAAGGTCTAGCAAGTCAGACAATTTGATTGTTTAAGTCCTCTCCAAGGTGAATCGGTTGAATTTGTCTCTGACATGTATCCTCTGGACCGAAATAGAGAGAAAAATAGACAGATACAGCTTAAAAAACATGCGTACTGTAAATCGCTTCGTAGTCACTGCATAGTGACATTATTAATTTTGTTTTTTCTAAGTCTTCTGATCATCATTTCTAGTGTATTGCTACATATGTATTACCCTATTTCTAAGCGTGCTTACAATGCTACTGCTGAACATTCTTTTAGCGAATTACCTCCGCATGAGTTGTCTTATAGATTTGCGCTGCGCAACAACACTTTTATTAGTATGTTACATCATTCCCATCAGACCAGCAATGCTACCAATTGTTGGATATGTGGCCGACTCCCTCCCTATCAGAACTATAAGGGAGTTTTGCCTCTCTTTCCGTATCCATTCACACACAATGGCTCCTGTGGAGCATGGTTTAGTTTGATTAATTCCCTAGATTCAAATTCCGTAGTTTATCAAGACAACTGGGTATGGGGAAACCTGAACCTAGTTTTGCTTAAAGTCTGCTACCCTAACAAGGAGGGACTTCCCAAAAGAACAGGAACTGATCTAGAAAATGAAGTATATGGATTAGGTAACTTTACACTTAACCTCATGATTCTGAATGTTGAATCCGAAGCTACACCAATCTTGCCCGCTATGTCAGTATTTCCAGTTAAAGGTGAATTATGTGTAAGAAAGAATGGTTCCATATACCTGGGCCATAGTAAATGTACCACTGTGATAAAATTCAGTGATCAAGGCAAGTCTACATTCAGAGCATCTCGTCATTCCTACTTCATATGTGGCCAGACTGCATATATACGTTTACCTCTAGATTGGGATGGTACCTGTTACATAGCACTCCTTCTGCCACCTGTTTTCCTAGCCCCTCCTGACTATCACAGAAATACCCATTTAGTACACAATAGACAGCAGAGAGATCTCCCGATTGTCGATTACACTGAAACGGCATGGGAGCAATACACAGATTTCAATAAAGGTTTCTTTCCCTATATAGGTACAGTCACTAATAGTAAACTGATACGTAGATTAACTAGAACCCTTGAAGCAGTAGTGAATGAGACTACTTCCGCCCTAGGCAATTTAACAGAGGAGCAGTCTGCGATGCGGATTGTTGTGCTTCAAAATCGTCTTGTCCTTGACGTCATTCTGGCCGATAGGGGCGGAGCTTGTAGGGTCATCGGATCAAGTTGCTGTGTTTTCATACCAGAAAACTCGCCGTCAGTATATAAAGCCATAACTCGCCTTCATAAGATTATAAGCCAGATACACCAGAGTCCAGGCACCTGGACTTGGTCCGGTTGGTTCTGGAGCGTGTTGTCAGCCTGGGGATGGAGGATTCTATCCTTCCTAGGTATTGGCTTTCTCATATTGTTCAGTTGCTGCTTATGTCTACAATGTGGGCCAGCGATTTGTGGTCTGTGTGCCACATCGTGTATCCCGCCTTCAAGTTTTCGTTCAAGATCCCGGAAGAAAAAAGAAGAACAAATGATGCTATATGAACAGATTGATGGATTGATGAAGATCGATATCTCCTGAGGGTCCGTAGGGGACAAGGAGGGAATGAGGAAATATGAATTTTATGATCAGTTATGTCCCCTATCTTAGACCCCAACGGCTCCATGTACATGCTACAAGTATATGTATGTTCCCTCCAGTTCTAGTTATGAAGACGCAAATACATGTGCGTCCACCATCAACATGTCCTCTTTCAGATCCGCCATGAATGAGTCGGATATTCCGTTCCTAAGTATGAAAGGCCACCGACTTTATGTGGTTCACTTTCCACATTTTACAGTTCAGGCGAGTAGGCCCTGAATTCTGCCATCAAGCCTTTTTCTTGTTTCTGCCTCTGAAAGCTCCAGTCCGAGCCCGCATCTGTATCCATGAACTTTGTCCTACTCCCTGCACGGCTAACGATGCCTGATCCGGCCCGTTGCCTGCCAAAAACTGTATTTCACCTTCAAGATTATCTGCTCCGCTCCTCATCCGATGCATTCCTGTCTAGTAGTTTAGGTAAACATTCTTCCAGCTACCGAGCAAAGGGCCAGGCCTCACTGTCCTCACGCAAGTAATTCATAGCCCCTGTTACTATGGAAGATTCCTGCCCCCTCGCATCTCATGTAGACACTTAGACGCTTGTACACGCACTAACAGTCAGTATAGAATAGATTCCGTCCGAGAGACCTTTCCTTTTGGATAATACAGTTCTTTAAACATAAGATATTAGATATGATTTGGGATTAGGTTGACATGACCCCTCAGACTTCTGTCTCCACATGTAGAGCTAAATGTCAAGTCCCCTTCACCCTCTAGTTGCACGTCAATCACACGTCATGCGGCTGCGCACGCATCTCTGCCAAGTATTTCTGCTGACATTGCAGGATTCTTTTATGGATCCACCCACCTGTGACATCATGTTTAATGACGTTTTTGGTTTACGCCTATGTTTACGCCTTTTTCCATTACGTATGTGTACTATTATCTGTATTATCAGCTGTTACGCCTCCTGCATCTGTCTTAATGTAATGCTTTTCATATAAATATCTTTACTTGTCAATAATGTATTGCCTTCCCTTCCTGAACCCTCGTGGTGATGGAATTTGATGCCTATGGTTCGAACTATAATTCCTTTATAGAGGAATAAAGCCTTTCAGAACCTCTAATACCACGGATTCTGCCTCTTATTTATACTGAGTTATTCTTACTAGACTTTACCGCATAAAAAATAGTACCGGTAATAAAATATTTACCACAACATGAAAGAGGACTTGAAGGAGATCAGCAGATGTTGGGCAGGTTGCCACATAATATGGACTGAGTTCATTCCTAGGAGGATTTGGAGAGGACACTCCACCCACCGGCAATAGATAAGGCAATGAAAAAGATCAACAAAGAGATGCAGGCTTTTTGTAGGGAGTCAAACATAGCTAGGGTGACACATACAGATTTAGGTTTTCAAGACAAGGATTTGTTTAGAGCGGACAGCGTACATCTGTCCTTTATGGGCATGGAGTTATAGCTCATGCAGTTGAAACTGGAATTGGCTAAGGTTTTAAACATCTATTAGAAAGATGGCGCACGGGGGGCAGAAGCAGGTAAGGTGCACCTCCCCTTTTTCTGGGTGATGGTTGGCAGAGAAGTTGCCATTGTTTAACAAAGTTTAATGTTGTTGACAATGCTACTTCAGCCTGAAAGGGAATGCGTAGATTAGTTCATGCCTGGATGTCCCAGGAAGTTCGAGTTATGTAGGAAGTCTACTTGAGTAGGGGATAAAAGTTGTAGTAAAGGGTTGGGGAGTTTACAGTTACAGTGAAACAGATCTGGAGCAGGTACAATATTACTGTATTAAGTTGTCGTGGGGGGAGGGGGATAGCTTAATATTGGTGAGATAATTTGTATAGTGAGGTTTTAGTTCGGTGAGGCAAAGGCCTAGGTGGTTTTGTGATGTGCACCTGTTTCAATATTGTGGCCTTTTTCGCACAATCCTGGCATCAGTGCTCCCTCTCTTCCCCAATGGGGATTTGCAGGGCACCTGACCACAGGAAGGTGTGCCCCCGTGTAATTTGGGGAAGTGGAGCAGTCCAACGACTGCTCAGGGGTTGGGCGATATTTGGGCTACCTTTCTAGCCCAAGGGGTATATACTCAGGCATTTTGTAGCTGCCAGCCACCATTTTGTTGGTAACACAGTGGCTGGTACCTAGACAGTGGCAGTTTTTGCCCCACCCTCTCATCCCTTATCCTTATTGGTTGGGGAGAGTTCAACAAAGTTTATTCTTGCAGAAAGCGCCAGTTCAGGCTGAAAGGGAACTTCTAGATTAGTTCATCCCTGGATGTCCCAGCAAGATCAAGGTTATGTAGGAAGCCTACTTAAGTAGGGGATAATAATTGTATTAAAGAGCTGGAGAGTTTAAAGGTCACATTACACTTAAACAGATCTGGGGCGGGTACAATATGACTGTATTAAGTTGTTGTGGTTGAGGGAGATTTTAGAGGAGGGGGGGTCAACTTAATATAAGTGGAATAATTTGTATAGTGAGGTTTTAGTTTTGTGAGGCAAAGGCCTGGGTTGTTTGGTGATGCGCACCTATTTCAATAAAGCGATCTTTTTCACACAATCTTGGTGTCAGTGATCTGTGCTTCTCTTCCCCAACCTGCACATATTCACTTGGATTGCTAGCACAACAGTTCTGTCCTGCACATGCGCAAAGTATGCCTACAAGCAATCCTGGATAAATGGGGTCAGATGATGCGACCTGATGCAGCAGCCATCTTGAGAATTGTACAGTCAGCACGTTGCACCCTGAATGAGTGGGAAATATTTGAGAAAGAGTGAAACAGTAAGACTGGTTACAGAAAAAGAAAACTGAATTGTAAAAACATCCTAGGTTATTTGTAACTTTAAATAGCAGACCTACTATCCAAGTACAACATATAAATACTACTGGTAGTTTGTGGGTTCAACATATATTGAAGTTGAGGTGAAAAAGAAAACGTTCATGAATGCACTACCTACACCTTGAGGTTACTAACAATAATATAGGGGTGCTATGAGGTAAGGATTAAAGATGAAGACAATAACATGTCACCAGAGAGGAAAAGAAAATAATCCTACATTCTCTTGGTCTGGAAGGGTTAAGAAATTACAGTCAAATACCCAAGGAGAGCAGGGCAGGTTACAGCAATGTCTTTAGTGATGCCGTTAGTGATTTAGATGTATATTTTGCTCCAAAGTTGTATATTGCATGACATGGCACACATTTTTCCAAAGGAAAGAAGAAAGAGATGAGACAGTTCGTGAATATTTGTATGACTTGAAAGACGTAAGGGAGGACCTGGCTTGCAAGTTCTGGCTGGACTGTTCCCATTGAAGCAGAGTCAAGACTGATTCACATATAGGTTGGTCAAAACTGAGGTGCCATGGTGTGCAAGATAACAATGGACTGGGATGTGGACTGAGTAATTACCAGTGGCTGAGATTAATTCAAGCATTCCATCTATCACTTTTTGGTTACCCTAGTATAACCTGAAAGACTTGCCATAAACTGTAAGCTTGGTAATCTACGGGATGAGTTTATTGGAGATCAGATAGTTATGTGCACTACAAGCAACCCATTGATACAGGAGACATTGTGGGTCAATGGAGAATGGAGGATGGGTTGGCAATTGTTTGTAATTGTTTGTAAGACAGAAATAGCTGTACACGGTGGCAAAGCAGTTTAAAGTGAAACAAACAGAGAAGAGTGTGATATAGTGGATAAAGTAACCAGAAAAAGTGAATGAATAACTTGTGGAATAAACAAGGTAAAATGAAAAGTCAAAGGAAACAAAAGGGCATTGGAAGACCTCTCTGTTACAGACGTGATAGTAGCACTCATTTAGCATTTAGCAAAATGTTCTAGCATTTAAACAAAGATTAAGTGAGTGTGGAATCATGGGGCAGTTTACAAAAGTATGTGAAGGGGAGTCACAGGGTAATAAAGTAAAATATATTACAGTGACATAACAATTTGTGGTAGGCGGATAAATTCACTCCGCTTGCAAAGTTTGCGGAATTTGGGAACTTCGCGCTTCATGTGTAACGCATAGTTCCCATTAAATTCCACCATTTGATGCATGGCGGATTTTTTTTTTTTAAATTGCCGCACACAAGCTAAATTTGTTTTAATGCACACTGGTGAGCGCCCGAGACTTGCAAGCTGCTAACGCATGCACACAAGATTTGCACCCGCTAGCACAGTTTTTCCGGCCGTGACTGCCTTTTTCGTGCCGCTGGCGAGCGCAATTGACTAGGGCTGTACCGCGAGCAGATTCTCTGTCCTCGAGAAGCAGCTAAATCACCTCGAAAATACATTTTTGAGTTGATATTTTACTCCAATGGACCATACATATTGTTTTTTAGTGCGAGTAGCCTTTTTAAAAAATTAAATTTTTATTTTCCAACAAGAAGGAAGTGCCCCAGAGAGCCCAACTTCCTGTTCTTTCCTGCTTTGTCCATCTTTTGGTCAGTTTTCATTTGGATTTGGAACTGGAAGGATCACTCTCTTTGTCTGTTGCATAGGATTGGATTTAAGGTCTTTGTTTTTGTGATATCACAGGTAAGTTCTAAAACTGTTGTATGAGGGTGTTGTTTGGTTGCCAGAGGTCATGCACCAGTATTTACTTGTACTTTTATTGTGCTGGGTGGCCTGCAGTTTCAGTAGGGACCTAGTTACTTTTTGAATTTCATTTTTGATCTTTTTTAAAGGAAAAACGTTGCACAGTTCAGTCTTTTGTCTTCCTGTTTCTTAATAAATTTGCAATATATTCAATTATTTTACTATGTAGCCTAGTCTGCAAACGGGTCATCCAGCCTGTAGGACCAGTACTAGCCATGGATGCATGAAACAACTTTTCTGTGGTATAGGTTGTTTAAAACATCATTTAGGTCAAGGATGGCATTGGATTAAATTAAAAATGTGTTTTTTTAGCAGGTATTTCATGTTTGTTTTCTGCAAAAAGTGTATAGCTGTGGTAATATTTGATGCCTTGGGAGGATGGATGTTATTGTAAAATTTGTAGAGCTCAGTTAATTTTCATTTTTGGCATTGCTGATTTAATGGTAGTGTTTTCTTCAGTGTTACCATGGCACCTTTTTCTGGCTGGTGAGTCTGTTTGCCATAGGCCACCATTTGTCATTGTTCTCCATGCCATATGGCCAGGGGCCATTTTATGTAGTCCATAGGCCTGCATGTGTTCTTTGTTTTCCAGGCTTTTTTGCTTGTTGTTTGACCATGTGGCTGGCGACCATTTTGTGTCTTCTACAAAGGTTGGAAAAAAGAAAAGAGTTGTTAAAAATATGCACGGCCTGTGGGCCTCGTTATTGCATTATGTATTGTACATCATGCACTAAAGTGAGTGGATAGTGATATCTTTCTCATACTGAATATGTGAGCACACTGTGAAGATTATCAATGCAAGGGTTAGGTAGACACACAATACATAAACACACATAGGACTTACTCCCAAATAGAACAATACAACACGCACTACATTACATACATGTAATATGTGTAGGAAAGTGGGTTTCTGTTGCAGTAACCCCCCCACGTTTTTCCAGACTTCTGATGCACTTTTTCTTGGTGTGCCCTGGGTCCCTGCCAATCAGGTTCCCAGGGCCTGTGTTCTTTCCCCAAAACTAACCCAATTGGCATCTCTGGCCACAGCCCAGCCCCTGGTAAATGGTACCACAGGTACCCAGGGCACTGTGACCAGGGAAGACCTCTAAGGGCTGCAGCACTTATTGTGCCACCCCTGTACCTTTACACACACATACTGCCTTTGCAGGCTGTGTGTTTTGGTGCAGGACAAAGTAAAGAGTCGACATGGCACGCATCTCTGTGTGCCATGCCTACAACCCACTGCCCTGGCATAGATCAGTCACCCCTCTAGCTGGGTGCCCTATGCCAGTGGTGAGGGTACAGGTGCATGAGCCCTGTACCCCTACAGTGTCTAAGCCCATTCTTAGACATTGTAAGTGCAGTGCTGCTATTAAGAGTATATGTTGCTGGGAGCTTGTCATTACGAACTCCACAGCACCATAATGGCTACACTGAAAACTGAGAAGTTTGGTATCAAACTTCTCAGCCCATTAAACCCACACTGATGCCAGTGTGGGATTTAATGAAAAATGCACACAGAGGGCATCTCAGAGATGCCCCCTGAAAAACGACCAGCCTCTGGTGGGTTCCCTGACTGGTACACACCAGCCTGCCACCACAAGACATGTTTCTGGACCCCTAGGGTGGGAGTCTATGCACACTGATCCTTTCTTGGGCAGAGGTGTTCACACCTCCCCCGGGCTAGGAAGAGCCATCTGTGGCAGGGGAGCTACAAAGGCCTGGCAGCCTTTGTAATGTGACCCCCAGCCTCTCCTGCTAGCAGGAGCACGCCCCCTTCCTGTCTCCCCTCCCTTTTGGCGGGAAAACGGGCGGGAAAAACTAGCCAGCCCAGGAGGTATGCCCACCTCCGCCAACTCCACCCCTCAGGTGGGGGAGGCAAGGAGAAGCCAACTCTCCAGTGCTCGCCATCTTGCAGATGGCAGGCACTCCCCAATCAGGAATAGGGATTGTGCCCACTCCCCCACATGGGGTGAGCACACCAAGGGTGTAGTCAGCCTAAGGTCAGTAGCCCATTGGCTACTGACCTCAGGACTCTAAAACGCCCCCTAAATACATTATTTAGGAGGCAGCCCTGAACCAAGAAGGCAGATTCCCGCAACCTATGAAGAAAAAGGACGAAAGAAGACACCCAGCAGAGGAGACTGCAGAGAATAACTGACTGAGCCCCAGCCCTACCGGCCCTTCTGCAGTTTCCAGAGATCCTGCGCCAAAAATCATCTTTTCCTGCAGCTAGAGACCTCCAGAACCCCTGGTAGGACTGACTGTCTTCAACAAAGACCGGATCTCCTGTGAACAGCAGCCCTGTTCAAAAGAAACTCCGAAAACAGACTATGAGCCTGCTGAGGACAAAGAAACCCGACATCTGGAACTACCACTGCACCCGTCGCCTACTGCCCGAATTCGAGTGTCCCACCGGTCCCAGGGAGGTCCCCCAGTATTCCAGAGTCCGAGTTCACCATGGGTCGACCCCTCCAGGACTCCCTGATGTCGCCTGCAGCCTCTGCACAGAGACCCCCCAACCTCGAGTGGCCCGGTAAGGTGAAATCCGACCTCAAAAGACACCCCGGCATCCAGCCGCCCTGCGCCCGGCGGAAAAGAACCCGAGGTGCACCTATGTCCCCGAGCCCTCCAACTTACCTGCCCAGCTGTTGGTTCCTCCCGGAAGTCTTCCTGGACCGAGCCTGCAGCTGATAACCAAAACCGAAAATCCCAATTGAAAAACAACAGGGCACCCGACCTCAAAACAGCACCCTGCACCCGGCCGCCCTAGTGCCGCTGAGGGTGCCTCTTTGGTGCTAACTTGGTCCTCAACTTGCCCTGAGCTCAACCCTGGGAGCTTTGCTCCCTCAACCCCGTGGCCTGCTTGCCAGCAGCCACCAACCAGAGCCCCCCTATCCTCCATAGGATAACATTGGGCCTCAACACTCTGCACCCGGCCGCCCTAGTGCCACTGGGGGTGCAACAACAGTGCATCACTGAGGGCGGAGGGGGGGCTGGAAGCTCCAGATTTTGAATGGTATTATTTGGCAGCGCAGCTGCAATGGCTTACGCAGGCCGTGGCGCGCGAGTTCAGAGGCCCTGGGGGCCCGCAGGGTAGGATCATACCTAGGTATGTGTTGTCATTTATTGTGCTGCAGCAAAAGCTCCTGTTGGACCAGCTCACCCTTTAGGAGCACACGCTTCACCTCTGCTGGATCCGCAGTCAGAAACGAACAGTCTTCGGGGTTCCGTATGCCTCGGAAATTCCTTTGGGCATGTGCACGGCTCTCCCACATGGCGGAGACTGGTCGGCGTTGGCGGGCTGGGAGGAACGTGGGGTTCACATGCTTGGGGATCCATACAGAGACGGGGTTTTGTTGCCGTTCCAGGACCTACAGAAGGATTTTGACTAAGGGTGGGCGTAGTTCGCGAAGTAGCACTTCGCGAAGCTACGCAAAGTGAAGTTCGCACTACGCGAGCTACGCGTAGCACTTCGCGAACTGCGTAGTAACATGTTCGCACTGTGCAAGATGTTGTTTTCAATGATTGCACAGTGCGGACAAGCAACCGGCACTGTGCAATCATTGAAAATGGCATCTTGCACAGTGCGAGCTGTAGTTTTCTGCTGCTCGAGTAGATTTTTACTCGAGCGGCAGCTTTCTCAACGCGAACTGGTAGTTTCTCATCGCGAGCGGTCGCGAGCATACGCGAGCCCTCGCAATGAGAAACCTGACCTCCTCGCGTTGGGAATCTCGCCGGGAGGTTTATTTTCCATGCTCGCGATCGCGAACAAGGAAAAAGTCTCGCCGGGATGTCATTTTGCTTGCTCGCGGTCGCCAACTTGACGTTGAGGACCGCGAGCAAGCAAAAAATGACCGCAGCACTACGCAACACTACGCTACGCGTGTTCGCACTGTGCTACGTGCAGTTCGCGTAGTGCGAAGTAGCGCGAACTTCGCAAACTACGCGAGCGTAGCATAGTGCTTCGCCCAGGCCTAATTTTGACTTGCCGAGGGGGTATTATCTTCTCCACTCTGCCTTGGTGTCCGGGATTCGGAAACATTGGAAGATGGGGCTGTTGGAACCCCCAACATCCTTGGGATGTCAGTACGTCGTTATGGCGGCAGGCACCTTTAAGGCCATTACCTGTCTCTATAGGCGGCTGTCCACGGTAGGGCTCGCGCCCCTGGCTGCTTTGTGGGATAAGTGGGAGGGGATCTGGGTAGGCCTGTTCCAGAGACGGCGTGGGCGCAGCTGTTGCGGCGCACCTGGAAGGGCACACACAACGCTAGGTTTCAACTGGTCCAATTTTACACTCTCCACAGAGCCTACTTAACTCCTTGCGCGGTATTTCGGAGGCTCTCCATCGATGAGTCCTCGGTGCACTGCGAAGGGGTCTGACTTCGGACATATGTTCTGGTCCTGTTCAGGTCTGGGCTCTTACTGGGCCGATGTGGTGGCGTGTTTGAATCAAGTGACTGAGCGTGAGCTGGCAGTGGACATGGGAACTTGCCTTTTACTTTGGTTTCCGCACACCCCCCGTACAAAAATTACGAGCAAATTTTGTGGTTTGGGGCTGATAATGGCAAAAAGGGAGCTTACCAAGCATTGGAAGGCTAGGGCAGGACCGAGCTTTAAGAGAGGGAAGGCGAGCTTCCTGGTTTGGGCAGGGAATGAAGGGACGCTTCGTCTACAACTGGCCAGGCGTGCTTCTAATGACAAGGCGCTAGATGCTGCTAGGGTGTGGGGAGCCTTGGTGGAGGAGCTTCGTTGCCCGGGGGAGCAGGAGGAGGAAGGTGGGGAGAATATGGGAAGTGAGGCGGGGGCCCCCGGGGCCGCTGGGGAGTCTGCTCAGGTCGAGGCCACCTGAATACTTTCCGCGAGAACTTGGCATCTGTACAATATATTAAGACGTGCCGAGTGGTCGGGCCGCAGGAGTGGTGTGTGTGTGAGTGGAAGTGTGCAGCCTTTGGTCCTTTTGAGAGCACCGCGGGGGCTCATCACCTAATTTGGAGTTCGGCCTTCTTGATCCTTGGGGCACTATATATCTCACAGGGGGGGGGGGTCTGCTGCGGGCACACTGACAAGGGGGGTGGGGGTAGAGAGGGGGCGGGGTGGGGGGGTTAGGGGAGAAAATGTTGCGGACTTAACTTCTCCTGCACTGTCCTAAGTTGCCTGGCTCTCTTGCATGAGGCTATTGTATGTAACGTTGATTTAATACTGCGATGGTTGGGGAAGAATCAATAAAAAAAATTCAAAAAAAAAAAAACAGTGCATCACTGACCCTGGGAGACCCCTAAGTCTTTCCCCAGAACCCTAACTTCAAAGACCGAATACTTACGTCAAAACCGATAACCTGTTTTTCCACATAGGATAACATTGACACCTTTTCTCCCAAAAAGTTTCTAAGTGTTGACTTTTGAAAACTAAGAATATTCCTTAAAAATATCACAAATAACCAAACCGAATTCTCTCAACTGTTTGCAGGAAATATCCCTGTGCTGAAACCAGGTGTCCAGCACGGAGTAAGAAAAGTAACTAAAAAGTAACTTACCTGTGAATTGAATTTCCTTCTGTAGGATAACATTGTGGGTTCTTTGTGAAAAAGTTTTTAAGTGTCAACTTTTGAAATACAAGAATATTCTTTAAAAATCGTACAAACTACAAAAACGTAATTACTTACCTGTTTTAAGTAGATGTCCCAGTGCTGAATCTAGGAGTCCAGCACTGGATTACAAAAGTAACGCAAAAGTAACTTACCTGCTAAGTGAATTTCCTCCCATAGGATAACATTGGTGATTCTATGTGAAAAAGTTTGTGTAAACTTTTGAAATACAATAATATTCTTTAAAAATAGTACCTCTAACTAAAACGAATTTACTCAACTGTTTTCATGAAATGTCCCAGGGCTGAATCTAGGATCCAACCCTGGGTTAGCAAAAGTAATCTGAAAAGTAATTATCTGCATTTTACTTTAAAAGCCCATTCATTTGAATGTACTATACCTGCAATGTGTTGCAAAACAGCTTACTTAAAACTGTAACCAAAACCAGTACAAGTCATACTGTAATATTGAACTGTGTTCATACAAGTAATTTACTACTGCAAAGTATTTATATGCTTACGTGTACCAAGCTTGCTTGGTTCTAGAAATAAAACAGTATATTTTTTATACAAATCAATTGGCCTAGAGTTCAGTTCTTGAGTGTGTGAATTCATTTGCTGACTGAGTGTGTACATCAAATGCTTAACACTGTCCTCTGATACTGCCTTACTACTCGACCAAGCTACCACTTTAGAGAGTAAGGTTCTAGCTAACTTTAACCTCTGCCAAACCTCTGGAGACCCTTGGACTCTATACACACTGTACCTCACGTTGGTGCAGTATATATAGAGCCAGTTTCTTACAATATGCCCCAGTTAGGCCTAATTTAAAAAAAAAAAAACTTTTTATTGATTTTCGAGATTTCACGGTACAAAGACATTATAGTATACATTTGTAGCAGCCTTATTCTGTACATATCACACCCTACTTCATGTGTGGTAGAATTCCATCGCTGTATAGTTACATTCTTCAGTATCCTAGGATAAGTGTTACAAGGCCTGCCGGGGTATCCGCCCCCGCTATAAATAATGTCTATGCAGTATTTAGTACTTGAAACTTTCCCCAACTCCCCCCCTCCCGTTCCACCCCCCCTCACTTGTGTACGTCTGTGCCATGCGCTTTTTACCTTTCAATGGTGTACTCAGCCCAATTTACGTGTCTAGTTTATACAACACATTTACTCCTGTGTTAACAATGCAAGACCCTCGTCGTCCTTCTCTGTGGGCCTTGATGCATTCTATGTTCTATGTAGGGTCTCAGGCTTCGCCTACAGATTTTATCGCTTCCAACATTATATCCCATTCCATTGCTATTGGTATTTTCCGCAGCCCCCTGAGTTCCTCTGTGTGCAATGCCGCGCTCTCTGCAGCGCCCCATTTCGCCAGTTCCGAATGCCATGTGAGCGTATCTGGGGGCCTCCGCGATTTCCAACGCATAGTTATATTACGCTTAGCGAGAATGAGCGCTAAATCTATAAAACGGTATTGCACTTTATACTTTGAGGCCTGTTTGTGAAGCCCCAGAATACATTCCTCTAGTGTGTTCTGTATTTCCCGGTGTGTCGCCTCCCCTAGGCTCTGCCGGACCACATCCCAGTATCCCCGCACCTTGGGGCAGTTCCACGCATATGCAATAGGCACACTCCCTCTAATAAGCATCGCGGACAGCAGTGTGTAGTATGCGGGAACATTCGATTTAATTTATGTGGGGTAAGATAAGCTCGGTGCACTACCATTGTCTGTATGAATTTGAACTTTGCGTTCCTGGATATCTTCCGTGGGTGTTCCAGTATCCGTGTCCATTCTCTGTCCGTGATGTCTCTACCTATGTCCCTCTCCCATGCCGCCCTCAGTGTGGTAAGATCAGCCGCCGTGTGTGTGCTAATACCAGTGTAGATCCATTGGATAAGGTGCCTGCCTCTTCCCATATGATATATCGTCCTAACTAGTTCATTTGTTATGGGTTCCTGTCTCTGCGGGGCCCAGTGTGACCTAATGTATCTGAGCAATGCAGTGTGTATGATATATAAATGTGCCGGGGCCCCCGTTTCGTCTATGAAGGTATTGTGATCTAATAAAGTGCCGTCGCCAAAAAGATCTGCCATCGTGCCAACACCCGCATCCAACCAGGGTTGCAACCTGCCTCTCGTAAGCGTACCTCCTGGCAGGGGAGTCCCCAGTAAGGGAATGTTTCCTGCGTATGCTGAGGGGGTCCGAGTATAGTGTATTGCTGCCTTCCAGCAGTGAAGCGCTGTGGCCAGCAGTGGTGGAAGGTCACCCCGTGGTCTACTACCCGGTAGTAGTAGCTTGTGTAGCGCTCCTCTATCTATGTCTGCCATTGTGAAGCCTATCTCCTGCAGGTTACGTCCCGCCGTCCAGTACGATAGCCACTGTAATTGGCTAGCATAGTAATATGCTCTTAGGTCCGGTACACCCAGGCCACCCATTCGTGTGCTGATTTGTAATTTCCGTAGACTTATGTGTCGCCTGCCATTTCCCCAAATGAGTTCAGTTAGCATTGTGTTCAATAAGTTAAATGTGTTCTGTGGTATTTTTAGCGGTAAGTTCGTAAAATAATATATGAGCCTCGGCAGTACCACCATTTTTGCTATGGCAATCCTCCCCATTACAGAGAGTGGCAGCGCTGCCCAGAATCCTATGCTGGACCGCAGGGCCCGGATTGCTTTGTGCAAATTTCCCTCTAGCATATCATCAGTCGTCCTATATATTTGTATGCCAAGATACTTAAAAGTATTCTGGGCCACCTCTAGTTGCGCGTCTCCAAAGGCCACATCTCGGGTTTCTGCATGTTCTGCGAAAAAGAAAGCATATGATTTCCCTACGTTTATCGCTAGTCCAGAAATCCGTTCAAAACTCCGGAACATGTGGTATATTGGGTCTAACGGCACAGTGAGGTCCCGGAGATACAATAGGATGGCATCCGCGTATGCTGAAAAAAGATGCGTCATATTCCCTATTACTATGCCCCGGTCCGTAAAGCCACTGCGTAATGCAATAGCTAAGGGTTCTAGTGCTAGTATGAAGATTAGCGGGGAAAGAGGGCAGCCCTGCCCCCAGTTAGGCCTCATGAGTCCAAACGGGGAAGAAGGAACACCTGTGGTCATACTCTGTTGGCATAAAACACAGTGTTCCAAAAGAAGTAGTTAGATGCAGAAAGCAAGTTTGGAAAACATCCTATCGTTAAAAGGAGAAGTTCACTAAACCTTGAGTACCGGATTTATAAAATTGTCATGGCCGGACTTACTTCATCAAGGCTATTCCCTCATTGTGGGTCTAACCATTCGCCGTGGCTCCAGAGATGCCGGAGGGGTGTGGCGTTTCCCGTAATATACGGGGAAGACATGCTGCTGTCAGCATTTTTTACAAAAAAAAACACACCAACATCAATTTAATCAGTGTAGGTGTATAGGCAAAATACACTATCAGTGTTCCCACGTATCCGTCAGTCGTAACACGCCCCTTTCCATAGCAGGTTAGGGATGAACCCTATGATGAATCATGCCAACAAGGGCTTACCCTGGTGGGTGAGGGTTATTTGAAAGAAAAATATATTACCTTTTAACTACGAGGTTGACATTGTTTTCAAATTTTCTAGGAGTTACTCCTTTTGACCATTTTGTGTAGCAAGCCACTGTGCTTTGGCCATAGGCCTGCATGTGTTATTTGTTGTGGCCATGCCTCCTTGCTGGTTGTTTTTGTTTGACCATGTGGCTGATGCCCATTTTGTGTCATCAGCCAGTGTGCTTTGGCCATGGACCTGCACGTGTTCTTTGTTGTGGCCATGCCTCCTTGCTGGTTGTTGTCGTTTGACCATAAGGCCAGCAGCCATTTTCTGCAGCCACGTTTAATTTTTTCCAGTTTTCATTCAAAGCCATTTTCTAAGGAGATTGATAGGAGAGGGCTAAGCCTTTTTGTACATTTTTTTTACTTTTCTCTGATATCAGTTTAATAATGTTTGATGATCATTGTATTATATGTATATTATGATTATAATGAACAGTGTTTTATATTATATGCATTTTTTTGCTTTTTTTACTTTCACCTTATTGCCTCCCAAAGGGTTTCTCATAGTCCCTTAGTAAACCAGTAAAAAAAAATCCAGATTTAACATTTTTTCATTATTTATTTTAATTGTTTTCAGTCATTTATAAAAAAAGTTTTTAACATTTCCCCACCGTCCATCCACCCACCCCCCCCCTGCCTTCCATAGGCACACCGCAGCACAACAGCATTCATTTATTAAGTATTAATCCATTTTTCACCTGGACCCCTGCCTGCCATAGGTGCACACACACCAGCATTCCTTTTTATGGAGTATTCCATTTCCCCCTGGATCCCCTTGCCTGCAGTAAGTGCACACCATCATTCACTTTTAAGAACCAGTACATTTTCCCCTGCACCTTACTGACTGCCATAGGTGGCTCCCTGGCTTACATGCACATAAAGCAAACATTTACATTTGTATGTTGTTTGTTCTGATAGGAAATGAAATATTTTTAATATGGTGGTGTGGTTATGGTGGTGTGGTTAGATTTTGAAATGGATATACTATTGTTCATTATTTAGGATAATAACTTAAGTAACCACACTGAATTATATTGTCTGTGTGTGTACTGGATTCAAACTGCAACAATGCCACGTTTCACTAAATATTTTTTGTGCCTTTTTGCTTTTAGACGCACAAGAGACATCACCCACAGTACTGTCATACAGAGGGCCTGTGACCACACAACACATGACGTGAGTCCTCAATCTCTTCCGCTTGTGCAGCAAAGTGCCACTGCCAACTGACAGCTTCAAGATGGTCCAAAGAAAGATGCTGCCAAGAAAGTGGCCAGTGATAAAAAAAAAACAGCTTTCTACCACTGGTGTGCCGACCGCAACCTTTTTCTGCAAACTTGTGCTGGCCGCACTGGCCTCCGGGTACCAAGCTGGGAGCAACACTCCCACATCAATTGCACCACCCCAACCTAAGCCCAATCCCATGTCTCTCACTGAGGCAGAAACTGCAATCACATCAACGCCAACGAGCAGTGACACTGAATAGAATTTGTCTCTTTCATAAAGTAGTTACCCAATCGTTGCAAGAAACTGAGACAGTAATAGTAGAGCTTCCTGAAGTAGGAGCAGAACAGGATGTTGAGCTTCCTGCTGAGCAAGAACCTCCTCATTTACAACCATTGGCTTCCAGATGTCTAGTAAGAACAAGCATTTGCAATGCATTAGGTCTCGCATTTACGCGAGTTTGAGCTATTGACATAGCAAATAACAATGCCTATTGGCATTGTCATTTACAATGCCAATAGCTTTAACTCGTGTAACTGCGAGACCTATTGCATTGCAAATGCTTGTTTAATTTTTGTACTCCACTAAAATGTCGCCCTCTCAGAGCCAAAAAGAGAAGGGAGGCGAGATGGGGAGGGAGGGGCAGAAGAGAGACGAGGGCGCGGGAGAGGGGTGTAACGCGATTAGAAAGTAACTACAGGGGAAGAAAGGTGGTAGAGGGAGTGAAGAGAGACAAAGGGCGTGGGAGGGCGAGGCAATACGAGGGAGAGAGGAAAGTAAGGATAGAAGAAGGTGAAAAGGATAGAGCAGCAGACAGATAATTTAACAGAAGGGAGAAGGGCTGGGAGACGAGAGGAAAAGGACGGAGAGGGGAAGCTGGAAAGTGAGAGGGGAGAATGAGAGATATGAAAAGAGTGACGGGAAGATGTAGAAAGCAATGATGGAGTGAAATGAGGTGAGAAAGGGGGATGGGTGAATGGCAGGAAACGAAGGAGAGCGGGTGTGTGAAATGTCCTGGTTGTAAGAAGAAGGGACGATAGTAGATAGTGCCTCACAGGCACCGGAACAGTCTAGGAGCTGGATTAGAGGTGGATGGTAAAGGCAAATCACTAGAGACATTTTAAAAGTGTTACATCACCAAATATATTAATTGTACTCCACTAAAATGTTGCCCTCTCAGAGCCAAAAAGAGAAGGGAGGCGAGATGGGGAGGGAGGGGCAGAAGAGAGACGAGGGCGTGGGAGAGGGGTGTAACGCGATTAGATTGTAACTACAGGGGAAGAAAGGTGGTAGAGGGAGTGAAGAGAGACAAAGGGCGTGGGAGGGCGAGGCAATACGAGGGAGAGAGGAAAGTAAGGATAGAAGAAGGTGAAAAGGAGAGAGCAGCAGACATAATTAAACAGAAGGGAGAAGGGCGGGGAGACGAGAGGAAAAGGACGGAGAGGGGAAGCTGGAAAGTGAGAGGGGAGAATGAGAGATATGAAAAGAGTGACGGGAAGAAGTAGAAAGCAATGATGGAGTGAAATGAGGTGAGAAAGGGGGATGGGTGAATGGCAGGAAACGAAGGCGAGCGGGTGTGAGAAATGTCCTGGTTGTAAGAAGAAGGGACGATAGTAGATAGTGCCTCACAGGCACCGGAACAGTCTAGGAGCTGGATTAGAGGTGGATGGTAAAGGCGAATCACTAGAGACATTTTAAAAGTGTTACATCACCAAATATATTAATGCACGATGGAAAGAAATGCTGAGCTGGTGGTAATGTCGATACTGCAAGATTCCAAATGAAATGGCGGAACTGAAACAGCAGAAGAATTATCGCTGACATCACGCCCAGGCTTGTAAGAGGCTGAAAATAAAACACCAACGAGAACACTGTGTTGCAATTTAACCCCTTCGCTGCTAGGCCTTTTCCCCTCCTGTGCTAAGCCTTTTTTGGGCTATTTGGGGTAGTACGCGCTTAGGCCCCTGTAACTTTTTGACCACATTAGGTATCCACGCCAAATTTGCGTCCTTTTCTTCCAACATCATGGGGATTCTAAAGGTACCCAGGGTTTGTGGATTCTCCTAGAGGGTTCCCAGAAATTAGTCAAAATACAGCAACATTTTGGTTTTTTTGTGAAAAATGGGGAAAAGTGGCTGCAAATGAAAGCGTCTGGGTTTTTCTCTGCAAATGATATCAAAAAAGGGTTTGTGGGGCTGAAATCAAAATTTCTCCAGCTTTTAGGGAATGACAGATTTTTGTCAGAAATCAAACATTTTATACACAGTTTTGACATTTTTCTTGGACATACCCTATTTTTGCTATTTTTTGTGCTTTGAACCTCCTTCCAGATAATGGTAAAAATGGGTAGAAAAGCCATAATGGATCCTGGAAAGCTATACATTTTTGAAAAGTAGACAACATTCTGAATTCAGCAAGGGGTCATTTGTGTAGATCCATCAAGGTTTCTTTATAGAAACTAACAGGTAAATGTAGGAAAAATTAAAAATTTGTTGAAAAAAGCAGCCTTTTGAGTCAACGTTTTCACCTGTAACTTCTTCATTGAATTATGACATCTCTTTGAAAGCAATGTACCGTTACATCCGGTGGACCTTCCTGGTTGTGGGGATATATAGGAATTGTAGGTTCACCAAGAGCCCAACGAACCCAGAGTAAAAAAATGAGCAGCATTTTGTAATGGTTTTTTTTTTGTTCCGGGTATATAGCAATTATTGTGGGAAAATGTATACATGGAAAAATTGGTATGAAAGACACCTATGTATTTCTGAAATGGGAACAAATTACAGAGTTTAGAAACAGTGCATATTTGGACATTTTCGAAATTGGGAATACTCATACTTGCATGACAATTATTGGTCATTTTTCAAAATGACTTTTTTTTACACAATGTCTTTCATTTGGAAGGGAGAAATGCATCAAAAATCAATAGGTAATAACAGTTGCTTTACAAATCTGAACTACCCTAAGTCTCCCGATAAAAATGGTACCTCACTTGTGTGGGTAGGCATAGTGCCCACGACAGGAAGTGGCTCAAAACCTAAGGTGAACACACCACATTTTCACACTGAAAATTTACACTTTTTTGCGAAGAGTCTAGCTGTAGTTTTTGAACCCTAGCCCTGCCGGCACCTAGGGAAACCTAGCAAACCTATACATTTTTGAAAACTAGACACCCAGGGGAATCCAGGATGGGGTGACTTGACTGCCTCCCACCATGGTCTGCTACCCAGAATCCCTTCAAACGTAAAAAATTGACAAAAAAAAACACATTTTCCCCATATTTCTGTGATGGAAAGTTCTAGAATCTGCGTGGATCCACAAATTTCCACCCACTCCGTGTTCCCCAAAGTCCTACGAGAAAAATGGTACCTCACTTGTGCGGGTCGGCATAGTGCCCGCGACAGGAAACGGTGCAAAACGCAACGTGGTCACACCTCAATTTTGCAGTGAAAAATGACCCTTTTTTGGCAAAGTGACTAGCTGTAGTTTTTGAACCCTAGCCCTGCCGGCACCTAGGGAAACCTAGCAAACCTATACATTTTTGAAAACTAGACACCCAGGGGAATCCAGGATGGGGTGAACTGACTGCCTCCCACCATGGTCTGTTACCCAGAATCCCTTGCAAACCTAAAAAATTGACCAAAAAAACACATTTTCCCCACATTTCTGTGTTGGAAAGTTCTGGAATCTGCGTGGATCCACAAATTTCCACCCACCCCACGTTCCCCAAAGTCCTACAAGAAAAATGGTACCTCACTTGTGCGGGTCGGCCTAGTGCCCGCGACAGGAAACGGCGCAAAACGCAACATGGTCACACCTCAATTTTGCAGTGAAAAATGACCCTTTTTTGGCACAGTGACGAGCTGTAGTTTTTGAACCCTAGCCCTGCCGGCACCTAGGGAAACCTAGCAAACCTACACATTTTTGAAAACTAGACACCCAGGGGAATCCAGGGTGGGGTGACTTGACTGCCTCCCACCATGGTCTGTTACCCAGAATCCCTTGCAAACGTAACAAATTGACAAAAAAAACACATTTTCCCCACATTTCTATGATGGAAAGTTCTGGAATCTGCGTGGATCCACAAATTTCCACCCACCCCGCATTCCCCAAAGTCCTACGAGAAAAATGGTACCTCACTTGTGCGGGTCGGCCTAGTGCCCGCGACAGGAAACGGCGCAAAACGCAACGTGGTCACACCTCAATTTTGCAGTGAAAAATGACCCTTTTTTGGCAAAGTGACGAGCTGTAGTTTTTGAACCCTAGCCCTGCCGGCACCTAGGGAAACCTAGCAAACCTATACATTTTTGAAAACTAGACACCCAGGGGAATCCAGGATGGGGTGACTTGACTGCCTCCCACCATGGTCTGTTACCCAGAATCCCTTGCAAACGTAAAAAATTGACAAAAAAACCCCATTTCTCCACATTTCTGTGATGGAAAGTTCTGGAATCTGCGTGGATCCACAAATTTCCACCCACCCCGTGTTCCCCAAAGTCCTACGAGAAAAATGGTATCTCACTTGTGCGGGTCGGCATAGTGCCCGTGACAGGAAACGGCGCAAAACGTAACGTGGTCACACCTCAATTTTGCAGTGAAAAATGACCCTTTTTTGGCAAAGTGACGAGCTGTAGTTTTTGAACCCTAGCCCTGCCGGCACCTAGGGAAACCTAGCAAACCTATACATTTTTAAAAACTAGACACCCAGGGGAATCCAGGATGGGGTGACTTGACTGCCTCCCACCATGGTCTGTTACCCAGAATCCCTTGCAAACGTAAACAATTGATAAAAATAACACATTTTCACCACATTTCTGTGATGGAAAGTTCTGGAATCTGCGTGGATCCACAAATTTCCACCCACCAAACGTTTCCCAAAGTCTTACGAGAAAAATGGTACCTCACTTGTGCGGGTCGGCATAGTGGCCGCGACAGGAAACGGCGCAAAACGCAACGTGGTCACACCTCAATTTTGCAGTGAAAAATTACCCTTTTTTGGCAAAGTGATGAGCTGTAGTTTTTGAACCCTAGCCCTGCCGGCACCTAGGGAAACCTCGCAAACCTATACATTTTTGAAAACTAGACACCCAGGGGAATCCAGGATTGGGTGACTTGAGTCCCTCCCACCATGGTCTGTTACCCAGAATCCCTTGCAAACGTAAAAAATTGACAAAAAAAACCCATTTCTCCACATTTCTGTGATGGAAAGTTCTGGAATCTGCGTGGATCCACAAATTTCCACCCACCCCGTGTTCCCCAAAGTCCTACGAGAAAAATGGTATCTCACTTGTGCGGGTCGGCATAGTGCCCGTGACAGGAAACGGCGCAAAACGTAACGTGGTCACACCTCAATTTTGCTGTGAAAAATGACCCTTTTTTGGCAAAGTGACGAGCTGTAGTTTTTGAACCCTAGCCCTGCCGGCACCTAGGGAAACCTAGCAAACCTATACATTTTTAAAAACTAGACACCCAGGGGAATCCAGGATGGGGTGACTTGACTGCCTCCCACCATGGTCTGTTACCCAGAATCCCTTGCAAACGTAAACAATTGATAAAAATAACACATTTTCACCACATTTCTGTGATGGAAAGTTCTGGAATCTGCGTGGATCCACAAATTTCCACCCACCCCGTGTTCCCCAAAGTCCTACGAGAAAAATGGTACCTCACTTGTGCGGGTCGGCATAGTGCCCGTGACAGGAAACGGCGCAAAACGCAACGTGGTCACACCTCAATTTTGCAGTGAAAAATGACCCTTTTTGGGCAAAGTGACGAGCTGTAGTTTTTTAATCCTAGCCCTGCCGGCACCTAGGGAAACCTCGCAAACCTATACATTTTTGAAAACTAGACACCCAGGGGAATCCAGGATTGGGTGACTTGAGTCCCTCCCACCATGGTCTGTTACCCAGAATCCCTTGCAAACGTAAAAAATTGACCAAAAAAACACATTTTGTCCACATTTCTGTGATGGAAAGTTCTGGAATCTGCGTGGATCCACAAATTTCCACCCACCCTGCGTTCCCCAAAGTCCTACGAGAAAAATGGTACCTCACTTGTGCGGGTCGGCATAGTGCCCGCAACAGGAAACGGCGCAAAACGCAACGTGGTCACACCTCAATTTTGCAGTGAAAAATGACCCTTTTTTGGCAAAGTGACTAGCTGTAGTTTTTTAACCCTAGCCCTGCCGGCACCTAGGGAAACCTAGCAAACCTATACATTTTTGAAAACTAGACACCCAGGGGAATCCAGGATGGGGTGACTTGAGTGCCTCCCACCATGGTCTGTTACCCAGAATCCCTTGCAAACGTAAACAATTGACAAAAAAAACACATTTTCTCCACATTTCTGTGATGGAAAGTTCTGGAATCTGCGTGGATCCACAAATTTCCACCCACCCCGCGTTCCCCAAAGTCCTACGAGAAAAATGGTACCTCACTTGTGCGGGTCGGCATAGTGCCCGCAACAGGAAACGGCGCAAAACGCAACGTGGTCACACCTCAATTTTGCAGTGAAAAATGACCCTTTTTTGGCAAAGTGACTAGCTGTAGTTTTTTAACCCTAGCCCTGCCGGCACCTAGGGAAACCTAGCAAACCTATACATTTTTGAAAACTAGACACCCAGGGAAATCCAGGATGGGGTGACTTGAGTGCCTCCCACCATGGTCTGTTACCCAGAATCCCTTGCAAACGTAAACAATTGACAAAAAAAACACATTTTCTCCACATTTCTGTGATGGAAAGTTCTGGAATCTGCGTGGATCCACAAATTTCCACCCACCCCGTGTTCCCCAAAGTCCTACGAGAAAAATGGTACCTCACTTGTGCGGGTCGGCATAGTGCCCGTGACAGGAAACGGCGCAAAACGCAACGTGGTCACACCTCAATTTTGCAGTGAAAAATTACCCTTTTTTGGCAAAGTGACGAGCTGTAGTTTTTGAACCCTAGCCCTGCCGGCACCTAGGGAAACCTCGCAAACCTATACATTTTTGAAAACTAGACACCCAGGGGAATCCAGGATTGGGTGACTTGACTGCCTCCCACCATGGTCTGCTACCCAGAATCCCTTGCAAACGTAAAAAATTGACAAAAAAAACACATTTTCCCCATATTTCTGTGATGGAAAGTTCTGGAATCTGTGTGGATCCACAAATTTCCACCCACCCCGCGTTCCCCAAAGTCCTACGAGAAAAATGGTACCTCACTTGTGCGGGTCGGCCTAGTGCCCGCGACAGGAAACTGCGCAAAACGCAACGTGGTCACACCTCAATTTTGCAGTGAAAAATGACCCTTTTTTGGCAAAGTGACGAGCTGTAGTTTTTTAACCCTAGCACTGCCGGCACCTAGGGAAACCTACCAAACCCACGCATTTCTGAAAACTAGACACCCATGATCCATGCAAGCCATACCTCCCTGGAAGCCGCCGGGTGTCTAGTTTTTAGAAATGCGTGGGTTTGGTAGGTTTCCCTAGATGGCTGCCGAGCACCGGGTCAAAAACCAAAGTGACCCCCCCTTGCAAAACCAGGTGGTTTTGCGATAGGCCATTTTGATGTCACCTCACTACGTTTTGGGCCCTTGCCTGCCGCGGGTACTTGGGCCTCCCACACAAGTGAGGCACCATTGTTACCGGGAGACCTGGGGTAACGCTGGGTGGTGGTAAATTTGTGTGAGCCCGGTGATGCCACAACTTTCCCTCCCCAAAATGTGTGAAAAAAGTGATTTTTTCACCTAAAATTGAGGTTTGCAGGGGATTCTGGGTAAGGAAACATTGGGGGATCCACGCAAGCCATACCTCCCTGGAAGCCGCTGGGTGTCTAGTTTTCAGAAATGCATGGGTTTGGTAGGTTTCCCTAGATGGCCGCCGAGCACCGGGTCAAAAACCAAAGTGACCCCCCTTGCAAAACCAGGTGGTTTTGCGATAGGCCATTTTGATGTCACCTCACTACGTTTTGGGCCCTTGCCTGCCGTGGGTACTTGGGCCTCCCACACAAGTGAGGCACCATTTTTACCGGGAGACCTGGGGGAACGCTGGGTGGTTGTAAATTTGTGTGAGCCCGGTGATGCCACAACTTTCCCACCCCAAAATGTGTGAAAAAAGTAATTTTTTCAGCTAAAATTGAGGTTTACAGGGGATTCTGGGTAAGGAAACGTTGGGGGATCCATGCAAGCCATACCTCCCTGGAAGCCGCCGGATGTCTAGTTTTCAGAAATGTGTGGGTTTGGTAGGTTTCCCTAGATGGCCGCCGAGCACCGGGTCAAAAACCAAAGTGACCCCCCTTGCAAAACCAGATTAACTATTGTTCCTACAGCGTGAGAATTGTGGAGTAAAATTGCAAAGAAAATGTGGCAGCCATTTTGAGGTTTGCAGGACATTGGGGATAAAAAATCTTTTTTGAATTCACAAGAGAGACATCACCATGAACCCCCATGGGTTTTCAACAATATCTACAGTTGGTGGGTTATTCTTACATGGAAATTGTACCTTGGCAGAGAAACTAAAGACAAACATTGCTGGACAACCATCTATTCCTCAAACACACACACATACTGGTTGGATTTGGCACGAGGGCGAGTCATGGTTCAGTGTATTAAATTTTATTAACTCGAGATTTCACAAAAATGAAATGCACTGTCAATAATTAAATTCACAAAAAACCAAACCAATGACTCGCAGCTCGTGAGCTGTAAAGCCACGTCAAGGCACCAACCATTTTACAGGCCATTCACACACCTTTCATACGTGATACAAACAAGACCATTCACACCACCAGGTACAAAAGCAACACAGTACAAAATTCACCAAAAAGGGACAAGGTACACCCTGCTTCAGAAAGACAAATATTACTGCACAGCCATCTAATCCGCAAGCGCACACACATACTGGTTGGATTTGGCACGAGGGTGAGTGATGGTTCAGTAGATACAATTGTATTAGCAAGTGATTTCACAAAACATGAATTGCACTGGTAATAATTGAAAGGGCGAGAAACTGAACCATTGACTCACAGCTCGTGAGCTGTAAAGCCACGACAAGGCACCAACCTCTTTACAGGCCATTCATACACCTTTCATACATGTGAGACATACAAAACCATTCACACCGCCAGCCGCGGGCCCATCACATAACAAAACTCACACCAGCACACAGCGCCATTCAAGGGCCCATCACTTTCACACGCCCACAATCCAGACACAGCAACTACACATGCTGATGGATTGCGTGGAGTGGCACTCAGCTAGCAGTGTGTGTAGTGACCAGCAGAAAGTCACTACTCACACACAGCCAGCCGAGCTCCAGTCCACACACACCGCTAGCAGAGCGCCAGTCCACACACACCGCTAGCAGAGCGCCAGTCCACGCACATCGCTAGCCAAGCGCCAGTCCAGGCACACCGCCAGCCAAGCGCCAGTCCAGGCACACCGCCAGCCAATCGCCAGTCCAGGCACACCGGCAGCCAATCGCCAATCCATGGACACCGCCAGCCAAGCTCCAGTCCACTGACACCTCCAGCCAAGCACCAGTCCGCACACACCACCAGTCCACGCACACCGCCAGCCAAGTACCAGTCCACGCACACCGCCAGCCAAGCACCATTCCACGCACACCGCCTGCCAAGCTCCAGTCCACGCACACCACCTGCCAAGCTCCAGTCCACGGACACCTCCAGCCAAGCACCAGTCTGCACACACCACCAGTCCACACACACCGCCAGCTAAGTACCAGTCCACGCACACCGCCAGCCAAGCACCATTCCACGCACACCGCCTGCCAAGCTCCAGTACACGCACACCACCAGCCAAGCTCCAGTCCACGGACACCACCAGCCAAGCACCAGTCCGCACACACCACCAGCCAAGCACCAGTCCGCACACACCACCAATCCACGCACACCACCAGCCAAGTACCAGTCCACGCACACCGCCAGCCAAGCACCATTCCACACACACCGCCAGCCAAGCTCCAGTCCACGCACACCACCAGCCACGCACCAGTCCACGCACACCGCCAGTCCATGCACACCGCCAGTCCACGCTCACCGCCAGCCAAGCACCATTCCACGCACACCACCAACCAAGTGCCAGTCCACACACACCAACAGCCAAGCGCAAGCCTACACACACCGCCATCACATTTAGGATTTTTTTAGAAAAAAATAAAAACACAAACAAATCGAAAAAAGATACAAATCTTCTAACAGAAAATCAGCAACTAAATACATTGCACTAACACCAACCTTGAAACAGAATCAAATTGTCCAAAGAATACATACCAGGCAGTTAACTTTACCACTCATGAATGCTCCCAATAATTCTTTCGCGTGTGGTACGCTCTAAAACAAGCAGGAAGACACAGTGCAGGATGAGAAGGACAGTCGGGGCAGTACATATGACTCTCCTTCCGCGTACCTCTTCGCCAACAGACTCTACATCTCCTACTGGGAAAATCTTTTGAGGGTGTGGGAGGAATGTGATCTGGAAAGTGGCGATCTTTCAATCTAGCAACATCCTCCACCACTCCAACTCTAGGAACACTTGCCTGTTCCACTACAACAAGGCTGCCTATTACAGACTCCTGAAACTTAGCAAAAGTCATCTTTGACTCAGGGCAAGAATCCTGGAACACAACAAAAGCATTAAACATTGCCAAGTGGAAAAGATGGATAGCCAACTTCTTGTACCAAATGTAAGCCTTACGAAGAGCAGTGTAAGGTTCCAACCTCTGATCTACTCTGTCAACACCACCCATGTGCCTATTATAGTCTAAAATGCACACAGGTTTGCGCGCTTCAGCGACCTGACCCCAAACAGTCACAGGTGCAGTGCTTTCATCATGGATGGTAGTCAGCATGTAGACATCTCTCCTGTCTGAAAACTTCACAGCAAGAAGCTCCAGGCAACGCAACACACTGCACTGTCCCCACACAAGTTTTTGACAAACAAGTTCTTTCAGGAAACCTTTACGGTTAGAGCGGATTGTGCCACAAGCAAAAGTGTCCACTTTGGCCAATTCCCTGAACAACCGCACACCAGTGTAGAAGTTATCTACATATAAATGGTGGCCTTTGTTGAAAAATCCTCTACCAAGTTCCCAAACAAGTTTCTCAGTCACTCCAAAAGTGGACGGGCAACCAGGGAGGTTAATCCTAGATTCCTTACCGGTGTACACCCTGAAATTAGACACATATCCAGTCCTACTGTCACACAGCATATACAGCTTTATTCCATAGTGTGCCCTCTTACTAGGAATGTATTGCCTAAAAACCAAGCGGCCCTTGAACAACACCAAAGACTCATCCACTGCAATTTCTTTCCCAGGGGCATAAATCTCAGAAAATCGATCCACAAAGTGATCAAGGACAGGCCTAATCATAAAAAGACGGTCACAATCAGGGTGATCTCGTGGCAACGCTAAACCATTATCAACAAAATGCATCATCCGAAGCAGAAGCAAATACCTGTCACGACTCATGACTGCCGGAAAAATAGACGTTGCCATCAAGGGACTGCTAGACCAATATGAAGACATTGATGGCTTCCTTAGCAAGCCCATCAAAAAAGTTAAACCCAAGAACTTCTTCATCTCTTCAACATTTGTGGGAGTCCACCGAGTAGCTCTAGAGTAGGGCCTAAGTCAGGCACTGTTGTCCCTCAAAAACTGTTCGGCATACAAATTAGTCTGCTCAACAATCTCTGCCAAAAACACATCGTCCATAAACAACTGAAAAAAATTTACCGCCAAAATGTTTTCAGTATTCACTCTAGACCCTTGAACACCAGTAAACTCTGGCAATGCCGGCTGCACCATGCCAGGGGCAACCCAGAGGTCATCACTTTCAAAGGGAAGCCTGCAGCCCCAGCCTGCAGCCCAGATGCCTCTTGCCGCACTACACCAACGGGAAGCCTTGCAGCCCCAGGCTGCAGCCCAGATGCCTCTTGCCGCACTATCGGCACATCAGTCTCCTCCTCTAACACAGGCACTTCATCCGCACTAAGAGTATCTTCATCATCCGATGACTCCATACGGAGAGACAACTCACTGCCAGAATCGTCCCCTGCCTCCTCTCCCTCAGATGGTGAGCAGTCTATATATCGACTTTTTAATATCGAGGGACATAAATATCGAGTCAAAAATATCTAAAGTACAAAATATCGAAATAGATAATATCGATGTGAAAAATATCGTTTTTTTTTTAATTATGTCGATGTAAGTAATATCGTTAGTAATAATATCGACATGTTAAAATATCGTTATTGTATGTTTAGTAAATATTTTGAAGTTGTTTGTATAAATAGTTAAAATGTATATAATATGAGAAATATTTATATTGTTTTAGGGGCGGGATGTTGGGTTATAGGGGATAAGGGTGGGGAGTGTTTTAAAAAAGTTAATTTATTTTTTAATATATTGTAAAATGTAATTAGTAAATTTTATTTCAAATTTGAAATGTATATTTAATTTTAGGAGCGGGATGTTGGGTTACAGGGGATAAGGGTGGGAAGTGTTTTAAAAATGTTTATATATTTTTGAATTTTTACAAAAATTTATTTAGAAATTTTAAAATAAATTTAGAATTTTAAAATTATTTTTAGGAGCGGGATGTTGGGTTATAGGGGATAAGGGTGGGAAGTGCTTTAAAAAAGTTTATATATTTTTGATTTAAAAAACAAATTATTTAGAAGTTTAAAATTAAATTTAGAATTTTAAAATTAATTTTAGGAGCGGGATGTTGGGTTATAGGGGATAAGGGTGGGAAGTGTTTTAAAAAAGTTTATATATTTTTGAATTTAAAAAAAAAATAATTTAGAAAATTTAAATATAATTTAGAATTTTACAAATAATTGTAGGAGCGGGATGTTGGGTTATAGGGGAAAAGGGTGGGAAGTGTTTTAAAAATGTTTATATATTTTAGAATGTTTAAAAAAATTAATGTAGAAATTTTAAATTTAATTTAGAAATTTAAAATTAATTTCAGGAGCGGGATATTTAAAAAAAAAAATAATTTAGAAAATTTAAATATAATTTAGAATTTTACAAATAATTGTAGGAGCGGGATGTTGGGTTATAGGGGATAAGGGTGGGAAGTGTTTTAAAAATGTTTATATATTTTTGAATGTTTTTAAAAATAAATTATAATTTTAAATGTAATTTAGAAATTTATTTTAAATTTTCGGAGTGGGATGTTGAGTTACAGGGGATAAGGGTGGGAAGTGTTGTTAAAATTTTTTTTAATTTGGAATATTTAATAAATTTAATTTGAAATTTGGAATAAAAATATATTTTTTATATTATGTTTTAGGAGTGGGATGTTGGGTTATAGGGGATGAGGGTGGGGAGTGTTTTAAAAATGTTGATTTATGTAGGAATAATTTGTATACACAATTTAGAATATTAGAATAAAATTTCGAAAGTTATATTTAATTTTAGGAGTGGGATGTTGTGTTATGGGGATAAGGGTGTGGAGTTTTATAAAAATTTGTAAAATGTTGGTAATATTGTATAAAAAGTATGTATAAATTTTGATTTTGATTGTACAATTTAAATTTTTTGGGGGGATTGGGATGTTGGCTTATAGGGGATAAGGGTGGGGAGTGTTTTAAAAATTTATTTTAAATTAGTAATATTGAGTAATTTATATTAAAAAAAAATATATTATAATATAATATTTTGGGATACATTTTAGATTGGGGAGTTGGATTTGTAGAGGATAAGTGTGGGTATTTTTTTATGTAAAATTTTTAATAGTGATTAAAACATATTTTTTTTATATATTTATATATTTGTATTGCAATTACTGTAATTAAATACATATTGGAGTGGGAATATAAAATTAATTAAGATCAGTATACATGATTTAGTCTAATTAAATATATTTATGAGTGGGATTACTAAATTAATGAAGTGTAGTGTTTTGCACCTACCATAATTAAATATAGATTTGAGTGAGAATAGTAAATTAATTAAGTTCAGTGTCCAGCACTTATCTTAATTAAATATAGATTGGAGTGGGAATAGTAAATTAATTAAGTTCACTGTCCAGCACCTACTGTAATTTAATATAGGTTGGAGTGAGGATAGTAAATTAATTAAGTTCAGTGTCCAGCACTTATCTTAATTAAATATAGACTGGAGTGGGAATAGTAAATTAATTCAGTTCAGTGTCCAGCACATACTATAATTAAATATAGGTTGGAGTGAGAATAGTACATTTTTTAAGTTCAGTGTCCAGCACTTATCTTAATTTAATATAGACTGGAGTGGGAATAGTAAATTAATTTAGTTCAGTGTCCAGCACCTACCCTAATTTAATATAGGTTGGAGTGAGAATAGTAAATTAATTAAGTTCAGTGTCCAGCAGTTATCTTAATTAAATATAGACTGGAGTGGGAATAGTAAATTAATTAAGTTCAGTGTCCAGCACCTACCCTAATTAAATATAGATTGGAGTGAGAATAGTAAATTAATTAAGTTCAGTGTCCAGCACTTATCTTAATTTAATATAGACTGGAGTGGGAATAGTAAATTAATTAAGTTCAGTGTCCAGCACATACTCTAATTAAATATAGGTTGGAGTGAGAATAGTAAATTAATTAACTTCAGTGTGCAGCACTTATCTTAATTAAATATAGAATGGAGTGGGAATAGTAAATTAATTAAGTTCAGTGTCCAGCACCTACTCTAATTTAATATAGGTTGGAGTGAGAATAGTAAATTAATTAAGTTCAGTGTCCAGCACTTATCTTAATTAAATATAGACTGGAGTGGGAATAGTAAATTAATTCAGTTCAGTGTCCAGCACATACTCTAATTAAATATAGGTTGGAGTGAGAATAGTAAATTTATTAAGTTCAGTGTCCAGCACTTATCTTAATTTAATATAGACTGGAGTGGGAATAGTAAATTAATTTAGTTCAGTGTCCAGCACCTACCCTAATTTAATATAGGTTGGAGTGAGAATAGTAAATTAATTAAGTTCAGTGTCCAGCAGTTATCTTAATTAAATATAGACTGGAGTGGGAATAGTAAATTTATTAAGTTCAGTGTCCAGCACCTACTCTAATTTAATATAGGTTGGAGTGAGAATAGTAAATTAATTATGTTCAGTGTCCAGCACTTATCTTAATTAAATATAGACTGGAGTGGGAATAGTAAATTAATTAAGTTCAGTGTCCAGCACCTACTCTAATTTATTATAGGTTGGAGTGAGAATAGTAAATAATTAAGTTCAGTGTCCAGCACTTATCTTAATTAAATATAGACTGGAGTGGGAATAGTAAATTAATTCAGTTCAGTGTCCAGCACATACTATAATTAAATATAGGTTGGAGTGATAATAGTAAATTTATTAAGTTCAGTGTCCAGCACTTATCTTAAGTTAATATAGACTGGAGTGGGAATAGTAAATTAATTAAGTTCAGTGTCCAGCAGCTACTCTAATTTAATATAGGTTGGAGTGGGAATAGTAAATTAATTAAGTTCAGTGTCCAGCACCTACTCTAATTTAATATAGGTTGGAGTGAGAATAGTAAATTAATTAAGTTCAGTGTCCAGCACTTATCTTAATTAAATATAGACTGGAGTGGGAATAGTAAATTAATTCAGTTCAGTGTCCAGCACATACTCTAATTAAATATAGGTTGGAGTGAGAATAGTAAATTAATTAAGTTCAGTGTCCAGCAGTTATCTTAATTAAATATAGACTGGAGTGGGAATAGTAAATTTATTAAGTTCAGTGTCCAGCACCTACTCTAATTTAATATAGGTTGGAGTGAGAATAGTAAATTAATTATGTTCAGTGTCCAGCACTTATCTTAATTAAATATAGACTGGAGTGGGAATAGTAAATTAATTAAGTTCAGTGTCCAGCACCTACTCTAATTTATTATAGGTTGGAGTGAGAATAGTAAATAATTAAGTTCAGTGTCCAGCACTTATCTTAATTAAATATAGACTGGAGTGGGAATAGTAAATTAATTCAGTTCAGTGTCCAGCACATACTATAATTAAATATAGGTTGGAGTGATAATAGTAAATTTATTAAGTTCAGTGTCCAGCACTTATCTTAAGTTAATATAGACTGGAGTGGGAATAGTAAATTAATTAAGTTCAGTGTGCAGCACTTATCTTAATTAAATATAGAATGGAGTGGGAATAGTAAATTAATTAAGTTCAGTGTCCAGCACCTACTCTAATTTAATATAGGTTGGAGTGAGAATAGTAAATTAATTAAGTTCAGTGTCCAGCACTTATCTTAATTAAATATAGACTGGAGTGGGAATAGTAAATTAATTCAGTTCAGTGTCCAGCACATACTCTAATTAAATATAGGTTGGAGTGAGAATAGTAAATTTATTAAGTTCAGTGTCCAGCACTTATCTTAATTTAATATAGACTGGAGTGGGAATAGTAAATTAATTTAGTTCAGTGTCCAGCACCTACTCTAATTTATTATAGGTTGGAGTGAGAATAGTAAATAATTAAGTTCAGTGTCCAGCACTTATCTTAATTAAATATAGACTGGAGTGGGAATAGTAAATTAATTCAGTTCAGTGTCCAGCACATACTATAATTAAATATAGGTTGGAGTGATAATAGTAAATTTATTAAGTTCAGTGTCCAGCACTTATCTTAAGTTAATATAGACTGGAGTGGGAATAGTAAATTAATTAAGTTCAGTGTGCAGCACTTATCTTAATTAAATATAGAATGGAGTGGGAATAGTAAATTAATTAAGTTCAGTGTCCAGCACCTACTCTAATTTAATATAGGTTGGAGTGAGAATAGTAAATTAATTAAGTTCAGTGTCCAGCACTTATCTTAATTAAATATAGACTGGAGTGGGAATAGTAAATTAATTCAGTTCAGTGTCCAGCACATACTCTAATTAAATATAGGTTGGAGTGAGAATAGTAAATTTATTAAGTTCAGTGTCCAGCACTTATCTTAATTTAATATAGACTGGAGTGGGAATAGTAAATTAATTTAGTTCAGTGTCCAGCACCTACCCTAATTTAATATAGGTTGGAGTGAGAATAGTAAATTAATTAAGTTCAGTGTCCAGCAGTTATCTTAATTAAATATAGACTGGAGTGGGAATAGTAAATTTATTAAGTTCAGTGTCCAGCACCTACTCTAATTTAATATAGGTTGGAGTGAGAATAGTAAATTAATTATGTTCAGTGTCCAGCACTTATCTTAATTAAATATAGACTGGAGTGGGAATAGTAAATTAATTAAGTTCAGTGTCCAGCACCTACTCTAATTTATTATAGGTTGGAGTGAGAATAGTAAATAATTAAGTTCAGTGTCCAGCACTTATCTTAATTAAATATAGACTGGAGTGGGAATAGTAAATTAATTCAGTTCAGTGTCCAGCACATACTATAATTAAATATAGGTTGGAGTGATAATAGTAAATTTATTAAGTTCAGTGTCCAGCACTTATCTTAAGTTAATATAGACTGGAGTGGGAATAGTAAATTAATTAAGTTCAGTGTCCAGCAGCTACTCTAATTTAATATAGGTTGGAGTGAGAATAGTAAATTTATTAAGTTCAGTGTCCAGTACTTATCTTAATTAAATATAGACTGGAGTGGGAATAGTAAATTAATTCAGTTCAGTGTCCAGCACATACTCTAATTAAATATAGGTTGGAGTGAGAATAGTAAATTAATTAAGTTCAGTGTCCAGCATTTATCTTAATTAAATATAGACTAGAGTGGGAATAGTAAATAAATTTAGTTCTGTGTCCAGCACCTACCCTAATTTAATATAGTTTGGAGTGAGAATAGTAAATTAATTAACTTCAGTGTCCAGCACTTATCTTAATTAAATATAGACTGGAGTGGGAATAGTAAATTTATTAAGTTAAGTGTCCAGCACCTACTCTAATTTAATATAGGTTGGAGTGAGAATAGTAAATAATTATGTTCAGTGTCCAGCATTTATCTTAATTAAATATAGACTGGAGTGGGAATAGTAAATTAATTAAGTTCAGTGTCCAGCACCTACCCTAATTAAACATAGATTGGAGTGAGAATAGTAAATTAATTAAGTTCAGTGTCCAGCACATACTCTAATTAAATATAGGTTGGAGTGAGAATAGTAAATTGATTAAGTTCAGTGTGCAGCACTTATCTTAATTAAATATAGAGTGGAGTGGGAATAGTAAATTAATTCAGTTCAGTCTCCAGCACCTACTCTAATTTAATATAGGTTGGAGTGAGAATAGTAAATTAATTAAGTTCTGTGTCCAGCACTTATCTTAATTAAATATAGACTGGAGTGGGAATAGTAAATTAATTAAGTTCAGTGTCCAGCACCTACTCTAATTTAATATAGGTTGGAGTGAGAATAGTAAATTAATTAAGTTCAGTGTCCAGCACTTATCTTAATTAAATATAGACTGGAGTGGGAATAGTAAATTAATTAAGTTCAGTGTCCAGCACATACTCTAATTAAATATAGGTTGGAGTGAGAATAGTAAATTGATTAAGTTCAGTGTGCAGCACTTATCTTAATTAAATATAGAGTGGAGTGGGAATAGTAAATTAATTCAGTTCAGTCTCCAGCACCTACTCTAATTTAATATAGGTTGGAGTGAGAATAGTAAATTAATTAAGTTCTGTGTCCAGCACTTATCTTAATTAAATATAGACTGGAGTGGGAATAGTAAATTAATTAAGTTCAGTGTCCAGCACCTACTCTAATTTAATATAGGTTGGAGTGAGAATAGTAAATTAATTAAGTTCAGTGTCCAGCACTTATCTTAATTAAATATAGACTGGAGTGGGAATAGTAAATTAATTCAGTTCAGTGTCTAGCACCTACCCTAATTAAATATATTTTGGAGTGAGAATAGTAAATTAATTACGTTCAGTCTGTAGTGGGAGTAGTATGTTAATTAAGTTTGGTAAATAGCAATTATTATAATTAAATATAGAGTTGAATAGGAACAGTTAAATTAATTTGTTTTAATTTACTATAAATCTGTAGATTTTAGTTTTGGTTGGATAAAAGATAGAAGTTATATCAGAATGCAAATTCTAAATTTTTGTATAAAATAGTAGAAAGGAAAATAAAATTTGTTTTATAGTTGTTGGAATGTATATTAATTACAGAGAAAATATTGTTTATTATTACGCATATTATAAGAATTAAATCATTGAAATAAACATGTATTAAAATAATTAATATTTAACATTTGTATTATTGTATTAATTTTTTAATAATGGATATATATTTGTTTAATGTATATTTTGGACATTAATATATGAACAGACAAAAATATTTTAAAAAAAAGAATTCAGATTTTTATAGCTGTTTAATATTTTTAAATTTATATTGTGTACTCTCAATATTTTTAGACTTTATTTGAATTCATAAGAAATTGTATGTTTTGAAATATATGATAAATATATTTTAAATATTAATATTTATATTAGATCATTAATATTGAAAATGTTTACATTTTAGAATATTTCTTTTTAATTTTAGTTTTGGTATGTTGTAGATACAATATATTAATGATATCATGTTCATACATTTTTTTGGGTAATATATACAGTTTTGTTATTATATTAGTAAATATATTTTTTTTATTATATTTATTTTTATAAGTTAAATAATTTTCACATATATAAAATAAATAGGTATTCTTTTTGAGTATTTTATTGTAATGTTTTACTCATTTTTAAAGTAATGTGTAATGTTAAATAAATAGTTAGGGCATTTATTGCTATTTTTTTAGTTGTTATGTTTGTTTGGGTCTTTTATTTTGTAACCGCTCGCTGTTGTTTTGGGTTATTTTGGTAGAATCCAGGTCGCGGTCGGGAGCTGTTTCGCGTTTGAGAAGGTAAGAGTTATTTTCTTTATTATTAAATAGTTTTAAGTGTTTTGTGGAAGTAGTAATGTTGTAATACGTGTGTATGGATTGATGTTTTAGAAGTTAGGGTGTTATTAATAGTTTGTATACGGTTTTATAATTTACGTTGTGTTCCGTGTTTGTGGCTTTGTTAGTGTTTTGTTATTTAGGTGTGTTAAAGTTTTATAGTGTTTGAATAATGTTTGTAGTGATGTTTTTAGGTGCATTATGGTGCCAATTACGATCCGGTAAAAAATGTACCCGTACGACTCGTATCCGGTCTTTTTACCGTACGAATCGTACAAGTGCCGTACGAACTGGCAATCACGATTCGCATGGTAAAAAGTCCATACGAACCGCATTGGGAATCATTCCCCACACGTCCTCGGGTCGGAAAATGTGTCCGACACGTCCTCGGACGATTTACCTTACAAACGTGAAAAGTCAAGTCCGACCGAGGAATCACGATCCATCCCGTGCGTCCGAGGTTACAACCGTATGGAAAAAACACCGTCCGCACCGAACTCCTATAGCAACCATGGAGACATGTGCCCGCATACGCGCCCAACACTCCCCCCAGCCCCCGTACGTCCGACACGTACCCCCCGTGTATGTATACCCCCACCCGTCTAGGTACACCCCAGTACGTTCGAGTCCTACCCCCACCCCTGTACGTGTCGCACCACCGTGTACCCACACCCCAGTACGTTCCAGTCGTACCCCCACCCCTGTACGTGTCATACCCCCGTGTACCTACACCCCAGTACGTTCCAGTCGTACCCCCACCCCAGTACGTGTCGTACCACCGTCTATGTACACCCCAGTACGTTCGAGTCCTACCCCCACCCCTGTACGCGTCGCACCACCGTCTATGTACACCCCAGTACGTTCCAGTCGTACCCCCACCCCAGTACGTGTCGTACCACCGTCTATGTACACCCCAGTACGTTCGAGTCCTACCCCCACCCCTGTACGTGTCATACCCCCGTGTACCTACACCCCAGTACTTTCCAGTCGTACCCCCACCCCAGTACGTGTCGTACCACCGTCTATGTACACCTCAGTACGTTCGAGTCCTACCCCCACCCCTGTACGTGTCATACCCCCGTGTACCTACACCCCAGTACGTTCCAGTCGTACCCCCACCCCAGTACGTGTCGTACCACCGTCTATGTACACCCCAGTACGTTCGAGTCCTACCCCCACCCCTGTACGTGTCATACCCCCGTGTACCTACACCCCAGTACGTTCCAGTCGTACCCCCACCCAGTATGTGTCGTACCACCGTCTATGTACACCCCAGTACGTTCGAGTCCTACCCCCACCCCTGTACGTGTCATACCCCCGTGTACCTACACCCCAGTACGTTCCAGTCGTACCCCCACCCCAGTACGTGTCGTACCACTGTCTATGTACACCCCAGTACGTTCGAGTCCTACCCCCACCCTTGTACGTGTTATACCCCCGTGTACCTACACCCCAGTACGTTCCAGTCGTACCCCCACCCCAGTACGTGTCGTACCACCGTCTATGTACACCCCAGTACGTTCCGGTCCTACCCACAACACAACCTCCTAAGTACGGAGCGCACCCCAGGCCCCAACATCACAACCGCATGTACGAATCGTACCAACCCACACACAAGGACAGCACCGTACAACCAAATGGCCCATGTACACACCGTACACACGCTCAAAACGCACGTACACAACCAGGACAAAACAAAACAACACAAGAATACACTATTCGAATGGCACAAAGCCACTAAACATGGCCAACAAACACTACAAATACACCTTCACTGACCTGCAACTGCCAAAGACAAACAGAGGGCCAAAACACCACCACTACTTATAACACACCCACCCAAACTTCAAACACTGCCACACCCACCCATGGACCAATAAAAAGGGCCCACACACACAAACCATGAGCCTTTGCAACAGACTCACTGCTGCCAGACACCACAGAACCATACTACAAGCTACACCACACCTTACACTTGCACACCTTCACACAACCACCCTCACAAACACCCCCTCATCACATTCACACACACACACACACACAACCATCCACACACCCCCCCCAACATCCACACACCCCCCCCACCATCCCCACCCACACCCCTCACCATGCCCACTACCAAGAATCCAAAGTTCAGTAACCGAGAGTTGGAGGTCCTTGTTGATCAAATCCTCAGAGTCGAGCCACAGATCTTTGGAACATTGGTCAGAAACACCAGCCTGGCAGCAAAAACAGCCATGTGGCAGACCATCGTCGATGCTGTGAATGCTGTTGCGGACACCAGAAGGACCAGGCAGGAATGCCAGAACAGGTGCTACGATCTGCGGAGGAGGGTCAGAGCCAAGAGGCAGGAGGAACACGACCAGGCCAACGCCACCGGAGGAGGGCCCTCCCGCAGACCCGTACAGTACCATCCCTGGGAGGAGAGGGTGATGGCCATACTGCCGGTGGAGGCAGTCGAAGGATTAGAAGGACTCCGAGACCCGGGTGAGTACACAAACAACGCACCTCACATGGGGGGAACGGCATCCACAACCAAAATCACTAACAGGCACGCAACCACCACAAGCCATCGCATTACTCAACCACACTCCATGAGCACGCACATGCCACTGCTGCCACCATGCCCCATGCACCCAGCTGGACAATGTCAAGTCACAGGCCACAGAAGACAACAACACATGACACGGTAACCCGGATGGCGGGAGGCTGGGCCCCAAAAATCACATAGTGCGACTCCGAAGCAGACAACAATGCACTCTGCCCATATGGCCTAGGTCACAGCCAGACAAACAGTGTGTCCCAACACAGGAATGACTTGCCAGCAAATGGCGGACGCCTTGCATCAACACATGGGGGTGAAGGCACTGTTTTGCACATGACAGCAGCTAATGAACAGCCAACATTGTGAAAGAGTGGCAGCACACACCACCACAGCAGCAGCGCAGAGACACACATCACACCCAATGGGTGCCTGGAGATCAGAAACAAACTCACATCAACAAGCCAAGGGCCATTCAAAGATCTGCTAACAGTGTGTGCCCAGGAAGCTGGCCTGAGGTGACAGAGGGTGACACACAGAGGGAGGGAGAGGGGGACAGAGAGGGAGGGAGAGGGGGACAGAGAGGGAGGGAGAGGGGGACAGAGAGGGAGGGAGACACAGGGAGACGGACATAGGGAGGATGCTGACACACAGAGGGAGGGAGAGGGTGACAGAGAGGGAGGGAGAGGGGGACAGAGAGGGAGGGAGAGGGGGACAGAGAGGGAGGGAGACACAGGGAGAGCAAATCAGCCGTGTGGTGTGTGGGAATGTTTGCTCGTCAGCAGGTAGACTGCGTGCATGTAGCCAAGGGTGGCCCGTGCCAGAACCCCCCCTCTTCTCCATGGCAAAACACAGGGCCATGTCACAACCTGTGCACGAGCACAATGACAGCTACCTGCATCACATAAGTGTGTGGAACAACTCCATGTGCACATGTACAGTGCTACACGGAAGGCGCCAATGCATGGCTCGCAACACCTGCCCACTCCACTGCTGACTGCAGTCACACTTGACGCAGCAAGTAAGACTGTGCCACACATAGTTAAAGGGGCCAAAGTGGTGCCCAAGGGACACACCCATGCACAAGTGCACTGTGAGTGGAATGCAAGACAGATCCTAATTCCAAGAGGAAATGTGCCAACTTTGAAAATGATGAAACATGGATGTTGCATGGACCAAAATTAACATTGTCTCTCTCACACACAGGTCAACGTCGTGGTGCACCCCCCAACACTGGGGGGGAAGACTCACAGGACCCGGATCTGCAGGAGCCCGATCCCACCGGCAGCGACCACTCTCACCACTCTGTGGACGACCCCGACCGACCTGGCCCCTCTGGTGTCCAACCGCCTGCAGCACCTGCGTCAGGTACAACTGTGCCAACCACCACCCCCACTCCTGCCACATCCCAGGAGACACCCAGGATCCCTGCCCCAACACCACAATGCAGCCAGGCTGGCCAGGAGGGACACGGTGTCCCGGGCACCCAGGAGGAGGCAGGCGACAACGCCAATGCCACCCCTCAGGGGTCCCGGAGACCCGATGTGCCCACAAGGGCAGGCCAGGCGCAAGTGGGCAGGGGTGGTGGGAGTGGAGGACGGCGGAGGCGCGAGCCTGACCAGTTGGCTGGGGATCCGGTATTTTCCCATGTCCGTAACATCCTGGACTCATACCGGCAGGACACCACGGGCATGGCCCAGGTTGTGTCCGTCCTCGAGGGGATCAAGGCCCAGCAGGCCCAGCAACATGCGGAGCTACATGCCTGTCTACTGGTACACCAACGGAGGATGGAGGACAGACAGGCTGAGCAAGTGACGGCATTCCAGGGGATTCACGCTACACTCCGTCGGATGGCCGACAACATGGCCGACCCTCCCTGTGCCAGAAGGCGGAGAACATCACCACCCACAGGGAGGGATCAGGAGGAGGAGGAGGAGGAAACATCCGACGGAGCATCCCAGATGTCGTCACGGCCTGCTGCTGAGGTTCCCCGCAGGAGGCCGGGTCGTCCACGGAAAGGACCGTGAGGGTCGGCGCTACATCACCATCTCCCAGGACACCTGGCCTGGCACCTGGCCCACTGGAGCAACAGCATCACAGCATCAAGAGACATTCTCTGCCACATGGCCCTGCTGGTCACTGGATGACCAATGTTGACAAAGACTGTGGCATGGACTCTGAGGATATCCAATGGCAAGGACACCAACTCCCCTACTGAACTTTGGATTCCAAATTCCCGGAAAGACACTCACTTTGTTGCCCCCCCCCCCCCCCAATAATAAATCACACTATGAAGAGTAGATGCCTGCTGGTAGCATTATTACCTAACATGTGTCTTGTAAAGTCAAAACATGCCTGAGTCATCTTTTGTCTTCAACCACCCACACCCTGGGGCCTGAGTCTGGCACAGGACACATGGGTCACAGTGTATTAGGCAAGACAGACATGGAGCACCATACACACCCGTGATGGGCCCAACCAGCTGAGGGGGTTACCGAACAACCGTGCTGACACACACATTGAGTACAGCAACAGTCATGCGCAGAGGTCAGGGATACAGTCCAGTGTCCTGGGGGGCACCCAGGTATGTGTAGACAGGTGGCAGAAACATGTCCTGCAAGCTTGAGTCCGGTGGATGCAGAGAATGGGGGCCTGGCCAACGTTGGATGCATGGGGATGGCACATGTCACAATACCCACACAGTCATGGACATCATGCCCAATACACAGTCTCAGCCCACACACACAGCTTGCATCTTGCCACTCGACACATTGACACATAGCCACAATCAGGGAATACCATGCCAGACAAGCAGGATGCTTGCATTGACTGCAACACACCAGCATTGACTGAGAAGAGGCACCTTGGAGGCATAGGGACACCTTTATTAGTCATGTATTCGGGATTGCAGAGGCAACTCGAAGTACACATGAACACATCATGTGGAGTAACATGTGGGTCCAACACTGGCATCCCCCTTCAGCAGCACACATGCGTGTTCGCCATGGAACTGGCACACAAGCGTCGGCTAACAGCTAAATACCCACAGCTGCACACGGAGAGCCTGCCATACACCATAGATCCGCGGATGTCGAAGTCCCACACCATGTCAAGCCAATGCTAACCGAATGTGTCCGAGGGCAGTGTCACACACATTGATGCCATCATCACAATCCCCTATCCCATCACTGATGACTGTCAACCAGGCAGACCATCTATTCAGGTGTACACAGCTGCATGTCGTGTCCCATGGGGATGCGACATGGCTGCAGAGGAACCAGACACCGACAGGGGCAGTGTGCACACATCGTGAACAACTGCCACACCCAATACACCCCAGATGCATCCCTTACCCCATGGAGACTTCCAAACGTGTCCGTGCCTGTAACGCTGAGTCAGCCCACGATGTCATGTCCATGAGGAATAGCAGTGCCACAACAATGCAACCAGCAGACGGCATGCGCAGGTACCTGGGGAAGAGAGACACACAAGAAGTCAGCCACAAAAAGCACAGACACTTGCATGTGCATGAACTCGACACATGTATGGATGACAACATGCTAGGTCACAATTATGACTGGGGAAGTACAACCATCACTGCCACCATCACTCCAGTGACACACCCACACACACCTCTGACTCACGTGCCATACATGCAGGTGGAGACACACATCACAACGCATGCCACACGGGGACCAATGCGTGCACACTCAGACACTGGTACTCACCACTATGCAAAGAAGTCGCGTATGAGCCGAGTCCGGATGTCCTCTTGCGGCTCCACATCCTCCACATCACTAGCCCCATTGCCAAGCCCTTCGTCCTCCACGGGTGGATGGTCCTCGTCATGTTGATTCAGGATGAGTGGCACTGCTCTTTCAACTGCCATGTTGTGCAGCATGCAGCAGACCATGAAGATCTTGCAGACCTTCGCCGGGGCATATGGGAGTGCGCCGCCGGTCTTGTGGAGGCACCCAAACGTCCTCTCTATCACTCGCCTTGTCCGGCCATGGGCGGTGTTGTAGCGGAGCTGGGCCGGCGTGATGGGGTTGCGGAGAGGTGTGAGCAGCCAAGGCATGTTGGGATAGCCAGCGTCCCCTACATGGAAAGCACATGGTCATCGTTAGAACTGGTGAAGCGGTCGTGCTGGTAGGCTATACTGAATACAGGACAGACAGACTGTACCCACCAACAACACATGCCCGTTCGTTGCGCAGCTGCATCATCATATCAGGCATCCCGCTACGCCTCATGATGTAGGCATCGTGTGCTGATCCTGGAAAACGAGCACAGACATGTGAAATCACCATGTTGGACAGACACACCACAAGGGCATTGATGGAGTGGTAGTGCTTCCGATTGCGGTACGCCACCTCCCGTGCGTGTGGTGGTACCAAAGCTACATGTGTCCCATCTATGGACCCAATGACATGGGGCATCCCTCCCAGGGCATAGAATCCACGCTTGACCTCAGTCATCTGTTCAGGGGTTGGGAACTTGATGAAGTCATCCAGGTGACTTAAAAAGGCCTCTAAGAAATCATGCAGCACACCACTGAACGTGCTCTGGGACATGTCACCAACATGAGCTATGGTATTTTGAAAGGTACCCGTGGCAAGAAAATGTAGGGCAGCCATTACCTTCAGCTGGGGTGTCAGTGCCGTGGGATACCTGTGCTGCGGTTGCAGGTGTGGTGCCAGTCTCGCCGTCAACTCCAGAATCAACGGTTGGGTGAAGCGGTAGAGCCGGATGCTGTCATTCTCCTGCATGGCAGCCAAGTCTGGAATTCTTCGGGCAAGAGGCGGCGCTCTGCAGTAATTTGGAAGTGACAAGGAAGAGTGAATGCACTACGACAACAACTCATGTGTACTGAGCACATGTTAATCTGTCAATACACACATGCTACATAGGGAGTCAGGTATGTGCTACATGGCCAGGACACGTATGGATGCAAGGTGACACTCCTTCAAAGACCCAGCTACACACGGAGATTGAGAACGTCCCCATGCCACGCCATGGGAATAGCTGTGTCCCAGTGCAAGTGAACAGCCAGACGCAACACAGGAGTGACATACGCCCACACATCAGCAGCAGTAGGATGCCGATTGCAGAGATTGGTAGCGGAACACTGGAGCCACAGGTCACATGACATTACACTAGGCCAGCCCACACACCTTGCCATGAAGGTGCACATGTCATGACTCACCACACATACCTTGTGAGGATGCTGACATGTCCTTGTCACGCTACTCCGTGTCCCATGCATACATGTGCACCTCACATCCGATACCACATGTGGCATGGTGTGCGGAACAGTGTGGAATGACAATCTACACACAGACACATGTTGGTTGCTGCAACGGCTGCAGCTTTTGAGGGTGCTCCAACATCAACCTGATGGGAAGCCCCCACACATACATGACATAGTCACATTGTGCACCGTGGGTAGTGACAAGTCAGGTGTCATAACCCCTGTACCGGGCATCAGGGGACACTTCTGTGTGTTGGTGTCAGTGCCATGCCAGTGACGCTCACCCCAAGTGCGCAGTACGACATGCACACATGTCAAAGGAGTCAAGGGCATGCCTGGCACACATCGCACCATCACACAGTACATCTGTAGACATCTCATCATACATCTGGTGCCTTCTCGACTCAGGAGTAATGTTCCACATCACAGGCCGTCACACCTGTGCCCCACACATGTAGTGATGCACAGACGATGCCTCGATGTCAATTAATGGACAAGTATGTCCATCCATGGACAAGTATGTCCGCCCTATCCCTACCTGTGTGCCGCCTGTCGCCACTGTGATGTGTGAATACCGCTGTACTGCTGCCAAGAGGGCCTGTGTACGTTCCCATATCACTATGGGAGTGCTGCCGTATGTGTACCCATCGTGATGGCGAGCGTACAGGCATGTGTACGGCCCGTACCACTACGAGTACGCATACGCGAGGCCACCCATACTGATAGGGAGCGTACAGGCGTGTGTACGGCCCGTACCACTACGAGTACGCATACGCGAGGCCACCCATACTGATAGGGAGCGTACAGGCGTGTGTACGGCCCGTACCACTACGAGTACGCATACGCGAGGCCACCCATACTGATAGTGAACGTAGTCACGCGTGTACGGGCCGTTGCAATGCATTTGGGGTGCCCTAGGGCCCCGGAACGCACCGTACCTGTGTGTGGAGCTCAAAATTACATAGGGGACACATGAGGGACAAGTATTAAGGCCTACATGCATGCTGGTTGTCATGGAGACCAAGTTCAAAATTCGAATTTCTTCTGGAAGGTGAACAGCAGAAGTCAGTTGGAATTAAAATACTTTTGTTGCAATGTGTTTGTGGAGCTGACATCATGCAGGAGAATGAAACCGATAGAGTACACACAGACTGCTAGGTTTGAAGGGATTGGTGGAAACATAGGATGCAAATGTGAGTGACCAATCACTCTGTACTCCTGTGCATGAGACAGGGCAGAAAGGCACATATAAGGCAGCCAGGTCCCATGAGGGAGTACTTGCCTGCACATCTTTGAATTCGTCGACCCAGCTGCTGCTACTGATTCCCTGGAACCATGTCAAGGGCTGTGGAGAGGTCACAGCCATTCACCCTGGAGGAGAACATGGCATTGCTGGATGTGATCCTCCCACAGTACCCCATGCTGTATGGGCGACCAGGGTATCAGGTGAGTGCATAGGCCACTGGCACAGACTGTCCCTATGTTGTGACTGTGACTTCTGGCATTGTGTCCTGGTGTGACACACATGCCATGTACTGTTGGGGGGGTCCCAGGGGGGGGGATGCCTGATGTCTCCCAGCAGTGCCCTGAGACAGGAGGGGTGTGTGCCTATCACTAACAGCAGTGCCCTGACACAGGAGGGGTGGGTACAGAGTGCTCCCAGCAGTGCCCTGAGACAGGAGGGGTGGGTACAGAGTGCTCCCAGCAGTGCCCTGAGACAGGAGGGGTGTGTGCCTATCACTAACAGCAGTGCCCTGAGACAGGAGGGGTGTGTGTGGAGTCCTCACAGCAGTGCCCTGAGACAGGAGGGGTGGGTGTGATGCACAGTGTGAGCCTTGATCATTGATTGTGACATTGCCATCATTCCACCTGTGTACCCACTATGGCACGTACTGCTTTTTCCCTCACCAGAGGATCATGTCCCTATGAAGGTGCAATGCGTTGGCTGCATGACATGCCTTGTTGTTACCAGCTAATTTGATATCAGATGTCTCTCTGTGACATGTGGCTGGTGTATTGATGTGGTGTCACTTGTTCTTCCTCACAGGTAGGCGCCACTGCCAAGGAGCAGATCTGGCTGACCGCCGTCAGTGCCGTGAGGGGTGTGGATGGTCGGAGGCGGAGCATGTCCCAGGTGAGGAAACGCTGGCAGGATATCCGGTGCTGGACGCGGAGGATTGCACGGGTCCTGCTGGGGGACTCACCTGAGAGCCACAAGAACCGCGGCCGCCGCCGTCTGAGCCACCTCCACAGGCGTGTGCTGCCGGTGGTCTTTCCAGACTTGGATAGGCGCTTACAGGCGAAGCAGCAGCCGGAAGGGGGTAGGTACATGTGTGTTTGTTGTGTGTCACCGGCATTTGTAAGGGCACAGTAGCATGAATTCACTGCCAGGGTTTAAAGGTGCTGTGCAGATCCAGTTTGCCCCAGTATAGCGCTGCGCCCCTGCCACCCTTCCCCTCCTTGCAATGTGTTCCCTGGTCTGTGTGTAGTCACTCCTTCACAAGGTAATGTAGGCTGGCGCTTTGTCCACGAGAACTATGCCTGTAGCATCATGTGTGGGGGTGGTGTGTAACAGGTTTTGGGACCTTGGCTGTGCCCTGTCAAGTTCACTGCATGTGGGTTCCATGTCAGTTGGCACTGATGCTGAATCCAGACATGGGAGTTGGTCTCTCATGTGTCATGCCTTACAGCGCGCATGTCCTATGTAGTGGCCTGTGACATGATGTGCATGAGTGTGCGATACGCATAGTGCAGGGATGGTGGCGTGTGTTGCAGTCATTACCATTCAGGAGCATGGAGTTGCGTGGCCACTACTGTCCCCTGGGGCACCTTTTCATCGGTGTTGTATGTGTCATCATAAACGTGGACACTCTCAGTGTCTACAGCGTAGGTTGTGCTCTGTGCCATTGTCCCCTGGCACCATGTATATAGACGTGCTATTTTGTACAGGTGTCCACTGTGCAGCCTGACCTGAATGTCCTTCTTCATACTCACAGTTGCTAGTGCCTGTGTGTCTTGTTATACTCATCTGAGGATGGGCACTGGTACCTCATTCTTTGTACAGGCGCACCTTGGCTGTTTGGCCTCCAATCTTGCATTTTGCCTGCCCCTGTGTTTATCACCCAGACTATGAGATGTTGGTGCCACCTGTGTCTCAACTATTTGCCTCGTGTAGGGGGTGGTTGGGGCGGGCAAAGCCTATATGTCAAATCCAGACTTCTACTTGCTGGGTCTGGCCAGTGTGTGATGTTTGTCTGGACACACACGCAAGGTGCAGTGACCGAGTCATGTTGGGCATGTTTTCAGCATTACCTATGCAGCATGTGTCTCAAGTTCATGGATATGGTCCCTGGTCATCGGTATTTTCGCCAACGCTGTGTGGTGCAGATGCAGTGCTGGATTGTCCCCAGGGCCTGGGTGCTAAGTCAGACTCCGTTTCCTGTCTTTAGCTATTGTCTCATGCTCTCCATGGTATTTCAGTGGCATGGTGGCTCAACCAACTGTGTGTTTCATGCCCTACATCGGTACCTTGTTTAGTAGATGTTAGGGATCTTCCTTTTCAGGCCATGCAATGTTACCTATGTAGATTGGACTCATGTGACAGATGTGTACAGGTGTCTGATTAATTTATGTCTCTCCACCCTGCCCACAGCATCGTCGGGGGACACAGAGGGAGACATGGACACAGACCAGGCGGAGGGACCGAGCACCAGTGCCAGCCGTGACATCGGGGCTGGCACATCGAGTGGGACAGAGGCGGAGGATAGTGCGGCCGAGGACCTGTCGACTGGCACATCAGAATACGAAGCTGACAGGTCCGAGGAGGATGTCTCCGAGTGGGCGGAGGCTGCACCAGCAGCTGACAGCGGAACAACACCTCGCACCGCCCCCTCAGTTCCCATCAGCCGCCTCCCACTTGCTCGTGTCCCTTCCCAGCATGCCCGGTCACCGCATGTCTCCTTCATGCCAGGCACCGCACCCCCTGCCCCTGTCTCCACTGCTGCCGCCAATGCTGAGTCTGTGGACATCCAGCGGCAACTGCAGGTTGGTCAGGCTGCGATCCTTAATGTCCTCCATGCCCACGGCCAAACCCTCACCAACATCGAGGCATACTTGGAGGGCATTCATTCATCGCAGGCTGACCAACGCAACTTGCTGAGGTCCATAGACTCCACACTGACTGCAGCAGTGGGTCTCCTGCATGCCTGTCCCACGTACACCCAGACGTCGGCATGCACCCACATCAACAGACACAGGCACCACACCAGCAGGGAAGGTCCACCGCACTCCTCCTGACACGCACACACAGGGTGAGGTAGGCACACCCACTGGGTCGGGGGGCAAACGTGTGACACGCAGCCATAGTGGGAGTCCGCATTCCACCCAGTCCACTCCCACCAAATCCCCTCCCCTCAGCTCTCCTGGCCACATCTCCCCCAAGGACTCCTTCATGGCCGCTCTGTCCCTGAGCCCCACAGTGACACCACCACGCAAGCGGTCAAGGAAGTCCTCGGTCAGGGTGGTTGATTCTCCCCCCCTGTCTACACCCTCCCCCGGTGGCGCTGCGACCCATCCCTCTGACCCCCCCCCCCCTCCTTGGGGCCTGTGGATCCTTCGGGTGCAGGGGAATCCCTGGAGGACCTTGCAAAGGTGTGTAGTGCCATCCTGGCCTCCGCCTTTGGCCCTGCCCCACCCCCTGTGGTGGAGTCCTCCATCCCTGCACCCACAACGCCTCCCCTTTGCCCTGATGTCCCTGCGGTGCCTGTTGCTTCCCCCCCCCATGATGCCCTCACCCCTGTGGAAGACGATGGCATGTAACTGTGCAGGCAAGGTAGGGGACACGCATCCCACTGTGTCCCCCATCCAGCTGAGACTCATTGACTGCCCTATGGGCTTTGTGAATATTGAACTGCCTGCGATCCACGGACATTGTGCTCATGCTGAATAAAGCTTAATTTTTTTTTCATTATAACACTACTGCTATGCTGGTATTGGTGTTGGTGGGGCTGCTACATGGTTTTGGGTGGTGTTTATGTGTTGGGTGTGTGGGATATGTAGTAGTGTGCTGCTCATTGGGGGGACCCTGGGATCTGTGTGCCATCACAAGGTGTTAGCTAACTTTCTTTGTTCATGTAAGCAGTTACTGCATGGTGCAATTGTCCCAGGGTGTATTCCTTCCTCTGTGTACCCTGATATCTTCCCTGCAGGGTGTTCCCAATGTTTAGCGCAGAGCTGTGTCTACATGAGCTGTGTGTGTGACGGAGCCCTTCTACTTTGGCCATGCATGCAGGGCCATGTCTCCACCTGCAACATTCGTGGCATCCTTGGTGATCACTGTACTTGTGTGTGGAGTCTGTTGACATGAGTTCATGGGGACATGTTCCCTTGTAGGCAGTATGCATGTGGGTACTTCCAGCCTCACACACATGTGTTGCACCCCTCCTGTCTCTGGGCACTGCTGGGAGTGATAGGCACCCACCCCTCCTGTCTCTGGGCACTGCTGGGAGGACTCTGCACACACCCCTCCTGCGTCTGGGCACTGCTGGGAGGACTCTGCACACACCCCTCCTGTCTCAGGGCACTGCTGGGAGTGATAGGCACACACCCCTTCTGTCTCAGGGCACTGATGGGAGTGATAGGCACACACCCCTTCTGTCTCAGGGCACTGCTGGGAGGACTCCACACCCACCCCTCCTGTCTCAGGGCACTGCTGGGAGGACTCTGCACACACACCTCCTATTTCTGGATATGTACGCTTGGAACATACACGGTGGGGGTACGCTCCATGCATTCGAGGTGAGGGTACGAGTCTACTTACACTGGTGTGGTGGGGGTACGCTCCATGCATACGCGGGTGAGGGTACGGGTCGTACTTACACTGTTGGGGTGGGGGTACGCTCCATGCATACGAGGGTGAGGGTACGGGTCGTACTTACACTGTTGGGGTGGGGGTACGGTACGTACATACGCGGTTGGGGTGGGGGTACGCTCCATGCATACGCGGGTGAGGGTACGGCTCGTACTTACACTGTTGGGGTGGGGGTACGCTCCATGCATACGAGGGTGAGGGTACGGGTCGTACTTACACTGTTGGGGTGGGGGTATGCTCCATGCATACGAGGGTGAGGGTACGAGTCGTACTTACACTGGTGTGGTGGGGGTACGGTACGTACATACGCGGTTGGGGTGGGGGTACGCTCCATGCATACGCGGGTGAGGGCACGGGTCGTACTTACACTGTTGGGGTGGGGGTACGCTCCATGCATACGAGGGTGAGGGTACGGGTCGTACTTACACTGTTGGGGTGGGGGTACGGTACGTACATACGCGGTTGGGGTGGGGGTACGCTCCATGCATACGCGGGTGAGGGTACGGGTCGTACTTACACTGTTGGGGTGGGGGTACGCTCCATGCATACGCGGGTGAGGGTACGAGTCGTACTTACACTGTTGGGGTGGGGGTACGCTCCATGCATACGCGGGTGAGGGTACGAGTCTACTTACACTGGTGTGGTGGGGGTACTCTCCATGCATACGCGGGTGAGGGTACGGGTCGTACTTACACTGTTGGGGTGGGGGTACGCTCCATGCATACGAGGGTGAGGGTACGGGTCGTACTTACACTGTTGGGGTGGGGGTACGCTTCATGCATACGAGGGTGAGGGTACGGGTCGTACTTACACTGTTGGGGTGGGGGTACGGTACGTACATACGCGGGTGAGGGTACGGGTCGTACTTACACTGTTGGGGTGGGGGTATGCTCCATGCATACGAGGGTGAGGGTACGGGTCGTACTTACACTGGTGGGGTGGGTGTACGCTCCATGCATAGGGGGGTGGGGGTTGGGTCCGTACATCTCCGTCCCCACGCTATGTGATGCTTGTGCGGGCCGTACCCAGGCCTTTGCCACGTGGGTACGATCCGTCCCGCCATTGTTGGGGTGACGTGGGTGTGGGCGTGGTACGTCTCGTACCCACGCTCTTGAGGCGTGGGTACGGGACGTACCGGTCTGGTTGTGTTGCCGGTTCGCGTGGTGACGGACTTCTGTTGTGGCGGTCGCTGGCTTAGCTGGACACGCCCCCACCCCCTCGTAGTGACCAGGGCATGGGTGTCAGGTATGTCCTGGGCATGTGTGGTGTGTGACTTTGGTGGGGGTTTTGTGGCCTGCCCTGGTCCTGCCACCCCCACCCCCCCCCCACTTTCCCCCCTCCCTTAGTTGTTCTGACCTTCTGCGGCGTCTGCGTCGGAACCTGTAGAGGAGGTGGACTGCTATGAGGGCCGGGATGACACGTAGGTTCGGGTCCATGTCTGTCCGTCGCGTACGGGTCCTCCTTGTTTGCGTCGTCCTGTGTGTCTGTCGCGTACTGGTCCTCCTTGATCGCGTCGTCCTGTGTGTCCGTCGCGTACTGGTACTCCTTGATCGCGTCGTCCTGTCGCGTACTGGTCCTCCTTGTTCGCGGCGTCCTGTCTGTCCGTCGCGTACTGGTGGTCCTTGTTCGCGTCGTCCTGATTTCCCGGCAGTTTTTAGCAGCCGGAAAATATTCACCGTGCGGGATGACGTCGGTGCGAATCGTGATTCCTGGTTCGTGAATGGCAGGCTGCGAGCGTCCCGACGTCAGGTCGGCCCTTTCCCGGATCGCATTGGTAGGTTTATTTTGTTCGGTCGGGCTTTTTTACGAATCGTACGGAAATGGTGTTCCGTACGAATCGTAATTCCTTGTTTGTAAATTTTGACGACCGGGTACGCGTCGGACGGAGAATATGCTCCGTCCGACGGTTCGTACCCGGTTTTTACCGGATCGTGATCGGCACCTATGTGTGTTTGTGAGTGGGTGGGAATGTTTGTTTCTCTTTTGTAGGTTTTACGGAGAAGATATTTTCGTCTCTTTCAAACACCTTTTTTTTTTTAAGGAAGTGTGTATTAGTTGTGTTTACTAATATTTTTTTTACACTTCCTTTATTGTTCGGGTTTCCAAGAGCGGTTATTTACCTTTTTTATATTTTTCGGGATTTTTATGGTTAATGGATTGTCGTTTTTTGGCGTAGACGTTTTTTACGAAAAACAGTTGTATTTTTCCATTTTATTTGGATTCATTTTTGATACCTATGGATTTTGAACTACCTGGATTTATTTGGAAGGAATGTTATTATCCCATTGGAGCAACTACACAGGTAAGTTCATTTAAATATTTTAATTGTGGGTGGGCAAATCTTATATCTTTAATATTGTTGTTGTGTACTTGGTTTGTTTAATTATGTTGTCTAAATATATGTAGATATCAATTATTTATATATTTTAGACCATATAATTAAATATGTGATATAATAAAGTGGTTTCTTTATGTTGTGATAGTTGTTTTAGTAGAATTGTGGGTTAATATTTTGGAAAGGGTTTAGAAGAGAGTTTGAGCTATTATATTTAAGTACTCAAGTCCTCTTGTGGATGGGTATAGCTGTACCTGTTGTTGTAGGTAATTATACATTTGAGTAGTTTGTCTAGATTGTTTTGGTTTTAATTGTAGGACAGATTGTTGCATTCCTAATTCTTGGAAACTTTGTTCCTTTTGTATGGCAATTAGTAGTTTTTGTAGTGTTGGAGTTGTTCTCCCAGTAGAAGTTAGGAATGCATTATGCCAGCCCTCGACGGCGTTGTTAGTTTTGGCTTGTTGGTTGAGTGTACTTACATATACATTCCACCAAGGTATTTGGAACTTGGGCTGACGGTCTATGGCCTGATCTGTGTAGTCTCCCCACCCAGGTATCCTCAAAATAATCTAAGAGGGGAGATAACTTTACTTCATTTTGTTTGTAGAATGGACTTTCTAATAAAAGATTGTAATGTTCTGCAACATCTGTGGTTGGTACATAAGCTAGGGCTGTTAGAAGTTTTATTTGATGTGCAAAAGTAATGTTTGTGGCATATTCTACACTTAGTGAAGATTTTTGTAAATGTCTCCATATACATTGGTTTAGATGGAAGTAACATCCTTGGATAGCTGTATGGGGGTACAGTTTTAGAATGCAATTTATCATGGCTTGCTCAAAGTCTATGATAATTCTTTGAGGGTAAAAATCATTTGATTCTTGTTTTAGTTTTCCTAGCATTTCATTATATGTTGTGTTTTGTTTGTTAGGTAATAGTGCATAAATTAAAGGTATGGAAGTGTTGTGATATTGACCGTGTATTGTGTAAAGCTGGTAGAATGGTTTTGGGCATATTGTAAAGGTGCCATCCATCATCCATGTTTGGCATTATTGGAGTTTAGTTATATTGTTTGCAGTAGCAAACATTATGATTCTTTTTTCAGTACTTTTGTTATCAAAAAAAATAAAAGGTTCATTATTGTGGGTGATAGTTAATTCTGGTGGAATGATGATATCTTGAAAAGTTTTAGGGGATGGTATAGTTGTTGTGGTTGATTTTTTGGTCCTAGCAATTGTTCTTTTTATAGAAGCAATTGATGGTAATTGGCCTCTTGCTTCTTTGGGCACTCTAGGTAATAGTTCTTTTAGGATTACACTTGTAGCAGTTTGTGAACCAGTGCTTAATTCTTTTATATTTTCAAGGGTTGATCTGACTTCTATTTCAGAGAGATTGGGTGGATGGTTATGCTCTCTTGTATATAGTACAGTTGTTTCTCTTGTTGTTGCTCGTCCGTAGCATTTGTTAGAATAATATTTCGAACACTTCCAGTTCACTTTTCGGTCCGTCTGCTTTTCTTGGGTGTATGTGTAACCCATGTAACACAATAGGAATTTTCCTTTCTACGATGTTATAAATTGGGCTTCTTCTGTCATCGTGATGTGTTAGAAAGCTGGAAAAAATGTATATGAAAATATATGCAATAGTACTTTATATATTTCTATGAAAATAGGAAACAAAAAACGTTTTTATATATACTTACCAAGTGTTTTTGGTTGTATTTGAATGAAGATGTTCTTTGTAGACAAAATGCTGTTTAGTTGATGTAGTCTCTGAAAGTTAAAGAACATATATTGTTTTGTTTGGTTTAGTTTTTTTAAGTGGGGTGGTATTGCTGTTTGGTATAGACTATATTTTTTTGGTTGAAACGTTTTTTATTGTTTTCCAAATCAACAACTCAATAAACATCCCCCCGCCTTCACCCGTACTGGAAGTACCACACATTTATCATCAAGACCAATTATTCAGGAGAAGGAACAACCTTCCCACCCAGTCCTCTACCCCCCTCCCCCACCCCATGTCAGTGTACCCCCGTCCCCTACCCGTCTTCCGATGTGCCCCTTCTCCCTAATAAATAAGATCCAGGAGCCCAACCTCTCCCTAAGCAAACGGAGCCTTCCCTCATGCCGAGTGGTATAGACTATAGGTGTTAATTTATACAGGTTTTTAAAAACTTAAAAAAGAGAACATGGATTTGTTTAGGGGTTTAGGATGTTTTGGGGTTTGAGTAGAATTTAATTAATATTTTAGAAAGTATTTGGATAGTATACTTACTTTTTTAGTGAGTCCTTTCTGGCAATGTTCAATATTTTCTTTAGCTGTTTTGAGTAATATCTGTAGTGGAAACATAAAGAGATGGAATATATAAGTTAGTTATTTATTTGAGTAAAGATAAATTAGTGTTTTAGTTTAATTTGGCAGTTTAGTTGAAAAAGATAATTTACTTACGTTTTTAGAATAGTAGTAGGATGTAGGTTTCTTCTGTTTAGCAGAGTTTCTTCTTCGTTCAATGCTTTTGTTTAAGGCACAGTAGAAGACTTGTTTTACTTGGTTTATATAGTGGTTTTAAATTGTTTCTTGAATGTTATTGGTTGTTTTCTGTATGTGGCATTTCTATTGGATGTTTTGAATTTTTTTTAGTTAATTGGTTTCCTTTTATGGAAAATGCTAAGTAAGAGTATATTTAGTTTTAAAGGAGGAGAGTTTTAAATAATTCTATAGAAAAAGATTGTTTATAATGTGTTTTAATTTTTTAAAATGTGTTCAAAATGCCTATGTGATAATTATTTCAGTGTTTTTTTATTATGTTGTTAAATATTTTTATCGTTATAAATGTTATGTTTATGTTTAAGTAGAATATAATTGGAAAATGTATGTTTTCGGAAAATATTGTATTTATGTTGTTTAAAGTATTGGTTTTATTAGTATTAGAATTGTCGATATATTTAAAAAAAATGATATTATTGATGTCTATATTGTGGTTATCGATATTTGTTACATGTGTTATATTTATTTATTTATGTCGATATTTAGTATTGCGATATTGATGTGTGCGATTTTTGTGGGATCGATATAATTGTATTACGATATTGTACTGTCGATATTAGTGTAGTTTTTTAATTAAGTATACAATGTCGATAATTTTGATGTCGATATTTTTGAAGCGATATTTGTGTACTTCGATAATGTGTCTTTCGATAATATGTCAGAGATCCCCCTCAGATGCAGAGTCAGTCTCTGAACCATGGTCAGAGGAAGACTCAAACAGCAAACCAACAACCTGCTGAGCAGTAATCCTGCGGCTAGCCATTATACTTACTAAGATAGAAGACTGCACATACAAGTCAACAACAACCAACAATGTGCAAACCAAGTAAGTAAAGAAATGTGTACCTTTATCACAAAGATCAATGTACTCAAAAACTATACAATCCAATTACAAGAGACAGCTGCACTCACCAGAAACCAACTCTGCAGTGACACAGCAAAAACCAACGATATCAAACTAGAAAGAAGAAAAAAAAACAAATTACTCACAAGACAACAAAATACACATCGAGCACCAATGCAAAAAGTTTTTGACACTCAAAAAACAAACATACTGCTATTATTACACCATTTGCAAAAAAAATTCATGCAGAGAAATCAAACACATTTACATTGTACAAAAAAGAGTCTCTTACCAAACTACACAAACAGCAGAACCACCAGTAACAACACGGCAAACTGAAAAGAGCAAAAGCCTTCACCTAGAACAAAAAAGTAAAAAAAAAAACATTACTATTGCAATTCACAAAAAATATAACAATAAACATTATAACATGCTATGTTACTACCCAAATGGTCAATCGGGTTATGTGCCAGGTGGGGCAGAAAACAGCAGGAAAAAAAAAGGCTACTCTGCCCCGGGGCGGGTGGGCCAAATACATATTATAAAAATTGCCCCCTGGAAGCGACACTTGCCAAAGGGGTCACTTCCATTTTTATTTACACAAATTCCATGGTGTCTAGTGGGCTTTTCTGCCCCCCCCCCCGGGCCAGAAACGGACCGAAAGTCGACCGATCTGCCCCCAGGGGGGGCAGAAAAGTCTTCCAGAAAATTACGCCCCCAAGGAAGCGACCCTTGCCCAAGGGGTCACTTCCCAAATGAACAAAACGACATCCCTGGTGTCTAGTGGGCTTTTCAGCCCCCCCTGGGGGCAGAAACGGACCGAAAGTGCACCCAGAAAAGTCTGAGCATAAATGATTCCCCCAGGGAAGCGACCCTTGCCCAAGGGGTCGCTTCCCAAATGAATAAAACGACATCCCTGGTGTCTAGTGGGCTTGAAACGGACCGAAAGTGGACCGATCAGCCCCCAGGGGGGGCAGAAAAGTCTGAGCATAAATGATTCCCCCAGGGAAGCGACCCTTGCCCAAGGGGTCGCTTCCCAAATCAATAAAACTACATCCCTGGTGTCTAGTGGGCTTTTCTGCCCCCCCTGGGGGCAGAAACGGACCGAAAGTGGACCGATCTGCCCCCAGGGGGGGCAGAAAAGTCTGTGCAATAATTATCCTCCCTGGGAAGCGACCCTTGCCCAAGGGGTCGCTTCCCATATCAATATAACGACATCCCTGGTGTCTAGTGGGCTTTTGGACCGAAAGTGGACCGATCTGCCCCCAGGGGGGGCAGAAAAGTCTTTGCAATAATTATCCCCCCTGGGAAGCGACCCTTGCCCAAGGGGTCGCTTCCCAAATGACTAAATGGACATCCCTGGTGTCTAGTGGGGCATCCCTGCTCCACGATCGCGACGCTGTGCGCGATCGTGGGACAGGAATGCCCAGCATTGAGACATCAGGGGAGAGGAAATACTCTTTCCTCTCCCCCGATGCCTCAAGGCCTTTGAATTCCGCCCCCCCGCCACACCGCAGCAAAACACTCACCCTCCCCGTTGGACGCGCTGGAAGAAATGAATTCCAGCGCGTCCAACGCTTCCTGATGACGCCGGCGCGCGCTGTGCGCGCTGACGTCATCAGGAAGCGTGGGGGGGCTCGGGGGTGGCAGCGGAAAGTCTTCCGCTGCCATCCCCCTCTGTGGGGGCACGATCGATGCCCCAGGGGGGGAGCGCCAGCGCTTCCCCCAGGGGCTGTGCTCATGACGGAGCGGTTCCGTCATGAGCACAGCTCAACCGATGCTCATGACGGAACCGCTCCGTCATGAGCATCGAAGGGGTTAAACAAGACAAGCCCGCCGCTGAAAATAAACATGAAGCTGACGGGGAGGGAGTGGGAGGGGCTTTCACTGAAAGTGACACGGCAGTGAAAGGAAAACAAACAAGCCCGGCAGAGCGTGGCGCACGCGCTTGGCGGGCGGGGGAGCGCATTCTAGGCGGGGGAGCGGACCCTTTGAAGTGCTCCCAAAAAGCGGAGTGCATGGCGGCACCAAGCGTGTGATTGTGCGCGTGCTAGCAATGCAATCCGCTTTTTGGGAGCACTTTGAAATGCCCTTTTACAATAGTCTCGCTTTGCGATCGCTTACGCGATAGCAAGGCGAGACCTAAAAAGGAAGGGTACTGCACCATCTTCTCCAACTCCCCTACTGATGATCTCGACACGGATTGGACCCCAGCTGAGTCTGAGAAACACCAGGAGAGCCGCAGGAAAGGGAGAGTTCACGAAAGCCTTAGAATTATGGAAATGGGCGAGGTTGATGACAAGCCAGTCATTGTGGAAGCTGGCCCAAAGGAGACTGACATTACCTCTCCTATTCCAGCTGCCCGAGGAATGTGGCACTACCGCCAGCTCCCTTCTTTGTAAGGCCCCTACTGAGACCTGCACCACTAGCACAGAAGAAGTACACACTGCAGAGAGCCAATCGTTGACACACCCGCATACCACAGGAGGATAACATTGCAATATGCTCCATTTGCCACATGAGTGTTCGTCGAGGGAAGCCTAGTTCACGCTATGGTACTGGAGGCCAAATGACCCATATGAAAAACACCAAGCAATCCGGTCGGAGGCGCACCTTAAAATAATTGTTTCAGGTGGTGTTGATGATGAGAGAGAGGAATCAGCTCTGATCATGGTGGTAGGTGAAGGTGATGAGGAAGAAGAGGGTGAAAATGCTCTTCACGCAAAGCAGCCCTGTCCCCAGCAATGCGCCAGAATCACCCGCCTCAACAACCTTGCAATGGCACAAGAGTCAGATGACAACACCACAGCAACACCATACAGTGACAGCCCCAAGATGCATATTGTGTCTACCACCTTCTGGTTCTCTCCGGAAGTTGTCTGTGTCAGTGGTACCACAAAAGATAACAAGCATTGGCATAGCCAATAGGTCTCGCCTTTGGGACCTTCTAAGTGTTTAGCGATGCAGAGGCTCGACTTAAAAACTGCAGGTACTCAGCACCGGTGAGACCCAACCCACTTAAAGCCCTGCATTCTGGAAACTAATGTGAGAATCCCTGTGTGTTGGATGTGCACCCCGAAGCCCTCGGCACTCAGGCACCATGTTACTTCGTATCTCGCTCCCAGAGCGTAAAAGGTTGTATGCTAGAATTATTTTATCTACATTCGGGAGCTTAGAGAACATAGGGTTAATAAATTAATCATGCAAATAAGAAAGGAAGAAGCCAACAAGACGAAGAAACGCTCAAGCCAGGTAGAAGGAAATGCCAGAATAAACATGTCTTTTACTCAGATTTCAAACAAGGTAGCATGGGTTCACGTCAAAATGAGAAAGTAGTAAACCTGGAGTGGGCAAATGAATATGGTGGCACTGGACATATAATGTGGCAAAGAATTTCCAAGCAACAGCCCGCCCTATGATGTAACCAGCACATGCTTGAACACATATGACTTAGTAGTCGAGAGGCGGCAGCAGCGAAATATGAATTCGCTGATGGCTCTAAATACACCCCATGAATGGAACGGCAGGAAGAAAGGGATGACTTAGAGAAGCGATTGCAACGAGGTACAGGGATAACAGACAGCTAGACTGTGGAAGTAAAAAGATACAAAAAGCAAAACTGAAAGCAACAAGCGACTTTCAACAGAAGATGTCTAGATATACAAGTGTGCAGCCGGATGTGTACAGGTGACTGAAAGGGGGACAGGCGAGTATGTTGGTGGCTGGCGGGGTGGGGGAGGGTGCTGGGGGCATAAGTAGTTGAGAATCTTAACATTAGGCAGAGCTGCAGTCCTAACGTCAACAGTTGAGCATGGCAAGAAGTCCATGTACAGCGTTTACCTTGTGGGAGCGAGCAGCGGCAGGCACGATAATTGCAAACAGATGGCGCCGCTGCTCGCTCCAGCAAGGTAAACGCTGTACATGCACGAGTACTCATTGGAAACAGTGCAGTACATGCACGAGTTTCCAAGAAAGTACAGAGTGATTCCAAGAGGTCACTCCAAAGCAGCGCTTGCGCGCTGCGTAGGCAAGACCTAAAAATCCAGGCTACTATTACATGCGAATTTAGGCAGGAAGGGCCCTACAACACAACCACCCAATGGCACGTTTGCACACATGGGAAGCTGGCTAAAATATTAGTGCTGGACCTCCTCCCTTTTTCTTTTGTGGAAGGAGTGCGTTTTTTAGAATTTGTGCCGGCCACCTGAACAAAATGGAAGATTCCCAGCTGGACCTATTTTGCCAGAGTTGCTGTTCCAGTGCACCATCACAATGTGCTTCAATTGGTTGGACAATCTCTGCAGCAGGGTACTGTTTACACTATCCACCTGATGACAGACATGTGGACCAGTTGTCAAGCCACTGATTATATGTGTTTCATTGCACACTGGATTTCTTTTGTGGGGGTTAGGCAACAGGTATCTATAGTTCTCAGTACTGAAAACATTTTTAAGGGTGTACGGCGGCTTGCAGCAGTAGCCATGTTCGCCATGGAGAAATCCCATACTGCTGCAAGCATCTTGGAAGACGTTAACAGCAAGGTGTTTGAATGGCTGCAATCCAAAGGTCAGAATTGGATTTGTTGCCACTGACAATGGCAGTAATACAGTTAACACCATGGCAGATGGTGGTTATTTCTGGGTCGTGTGTTGGGCACACTGCATCAACCTCATTGTGCAGGACTTTCTCAAAAAAGAAGGCTTAGTCAGCAACTTACTAACCACCTGCAGAAGAATATGCACTCATTTCAGCCATTCTTTTAAAGTCCGGAAGGAGTTAAGGACCTTCGCCATGATAATAGAGTACCAGTTAAAGTCCTCAAACAGGAGGTGGCAACATGTTGGAACTCAACCTATTACATGTTGCAACTTTTGCGTGAGCAGTACAAATCGATCAATGCATATGTCATTCCAAGAGGAGGGGATGCAACTGTAAAAAACATGTCCGTTATGATGGTCAAATTGGACCTAGTCAAATTCCTGATAGAGATGCACTTCCTTGTGAGGTTTTCTCATGGGAAGTCAGCAAGGAGGACAGTACGATGGGCCAAGCTATCCCGTTGTTGCATCTGCTACAGGACCAGTTAAAACGGTGGCTGAAAGCTTCACAGGTGCAAATGAAGCTGCACATAATTTGGTTCAGAGCTTAATCTTTTGCTTGGCTGATAATACAAGACTGCACAGAGACATTGTGTCATCCAAAGAGTACATCTGTGCCACAATACTTGATTCACAGTACAAAAAGATACTGTTCACTTTCATTCCTTTTTCAGAAGGGAATATTTCAGAATACAAGATGTGGGTTGTTTAACGAGCCAGAGATCAGGAAGAAGAACAGCTGGAAATTAAAGTCCCACCCATGGGCACAAGTTCTGGGGTGCTGCCTTCAACTTCCAGAGAGGGCAGTCATGTTGTCTCACAGCAGCCAACACCAGCAACAATAACACCGGTGGCAACAACAACAACAGGAATACAACAATCGTCCAGAACCTCTGCATTAGGTTGGTTTCAATATGCAGGCCTTAAGTCCAGTGCAGAGGTGAAGGTAAAAGAGTTCACGCATGTGGCAGTACCAGTGAATGTTCATAGGATGTTATGGGACTATCTGTATTGGTATGGAAGGATGCGCCAATGGCCAGAGCTCAGCAGGCTGGCAATACATTATCTGGCTTGTCTGGTTGCCAGTGTGTCTGATGAGCATGTGTTCAGTGCAGCTGGGGCAGTTGTCGAAGGGCCAGTCTGTTACCTCAAAACATGGAGAGATTGACCATGATCAAAATGAACCTACACTTCATACCACACAATTGCACCATTCCTGAAATACCACAAGAGGGGGATGAGGGTAATTGGTCAGACTCAAGTGTGTTAGATCATGATAATCAAGTTCTGGGTGAACCACTTGAGTTTGAGGTTGAACTCTACTTCTATGACTGAGAGTAGGCCACCACAGAACTTTTACAATATTTATTGTCAAACTACTTTGCCCCCCCAAAAAGTTCATGGAATATTAGGTTTGTATCTGATTTATGCAACCCCATAGCGACAATATGTCATTAAGTGAACTCTTCACCTTTCTCTTGTCAGCACAAACGTTTGGCCTACATTGCTCTTTAACCACGTACAGCTCTGCAACACGTTTTGCTGGTGTTTGATGTTACGTTATGTTTTCATATTTCACATTTTCTACTATGTTCTTATATTTTACATTTCATATAACAAATGCCATACAGACCAAATGTATATGAAATTGATACTAGAAATGGTGGATACTAGCACCTTAAAGTGCCTTGTTTACAAAGTCCCATAATACAATGCCATATTCCCATTCACATGATAGGCACTATTACATACTCACACAAGACATGTATAGCACCATTTCAACACTATGTTGTGCTCTTGGCTTCGCTCACTGAATTGTGCTATATTGAAAAGGGTGCTTTAAGGTAGGTCTCAGTTTTAGAAAATGCTGATGCCATATAGCAAACAATTGCACAGTGCATATATGGGATCCAGATGTGTTCTGAGTAAAACCTGCCACCCTCTGAACTGAATTAGAAAGTACTGAGCTAGAAATTCATTCTTACTTGATATTAGCCACTGAAGAGTTTTCAGACTGGATAGTGGGCTTGTCTCTTGCCTGGATGAAATGATTGTTTGGGGAAACTACCTTCACGGTCCAGTTTGATTGTAGACCAGCCAGTAAAGCACATGCTGGGCAGACGTTTGTCCACACAAGCCACAGATATCTTGAATGTGGCGGTAGTGTTCAAAATAATTGGGTGGCCTTGGAGTGTAGTGTTTTGTGTGGGTCAGTTACTTTTGGAAAACAGGTGGCAACAGTTATTCATCCAATAGATGTTTAGGAGTTCAGAAAACCTGTCTAGGTGTGTTCAGTGGGTTTCAAAACTGAGGTACCTGGTCACACCAGAAAGGGATCTGAAATCTCTTGTACAAGGCTTTCAGGACGTCACGAGTGTGTGAAATTCGAAACCTTGAAAGTCTTTACAAAAGTTCAGATATTTCTGGACACTCTCAATGCTCACCATGGGTCCATTGGTATGTTCTTAGCCCCAGTAGGATGGAGGCAGATAGGAAGGCTGTGGTACAAAATATAAATTCTCCTTATGGGAGTCTCCTTGGGAGGATTGCGTAGTGTGGGGCACCAGCTTGCCAGACAGTCACTACTCAAAAGAGAGTCACTTGCACTTTTGTACATTTTTGTTGTAATTCTCCCTGGACCACTGAATCCACTCCATCAGTACCATTTTACTTTATTCAGGCAGTGTATGCGACTCCAGAGCAGGAGCTCATTCAATCTTCACTTACTATCACGCTGGAGATTCTAATCCTTGAGACTTCTCTCAAGTAGTCAGGAAAGCCATCTTCTTGGGTAGAACAATATTCCAGATGGAGGGAGGTGGGACACAAAGACTTTCACGTGTTGAAGACAGTACAAGTCCTGCAGGTGAACCTCAGGTCAAATGTACCTCCGATTAGATGATGAACTTCATTCAAAAACTAACTTAGGGGGCAGAAAGTCCATTTCAATATTATGTTTATTAGTTGGCACTCTGAAAACCAATGTCTGCTGGAAATGGATTTTTACGCTAGCTTTAGACCCAGCCTAAATTAATAAGTTCTTCTGTTCAAGGATTTGTGTTAAGGACAGAAGGGCATGATGTCATAAGAACCCCTCCTGATGAGGTGAGGATGGTCACATACAGCACTGATGTGCCTCTTGAGAGTGCCCGTACTAACCTAACCATAATACATGGACGCCTTTGAAGGGAAAGGTGAAATTACAGTGGGCAAACACAGTTAAAAGTACCCATTGCAGTGTGGCAGGGATCTCAGACGTGAGTCCAGTCTAAAATACATGCACACATTAACATGCACAGCAATACACACAGACTGTCTCCCTTTTCTCTTTTCACTCTATCTCTCTCTGGCTGGTGGTGACACCAGTGGCCTTTACACAGACAGGACACTAGATCTCTGTCACAGGAGTACAAAAAAAAAGTTGTAACCCCAAACCACACTACCCTATCCATACAATGACTGTTTAAAAAAATGTCACTCCTGACTTTCAGCAGTTCTGCTATCCATTTGGGTCACACGCAGCTCTGCAAAGGGGTATACCAATGCACCTTACTTGCAGCATCACTTGATTGTTTCAGCAAACCCATCTCTCATCTTTCTCCGTCTCTCACTCCTGACACACCGAAACACAATGACCTGCTTATACACTCATGCCTGCCACCAGCTGTACATGCTGTTCCACACCTGATGGAAAGATGTTTTCACTACTGATCTATAGTCACAAAGTGTTAAGTGCACTGGCTCTTCCAGTGTTGAGTGCCAAACAGAGCTTAAGCCTTGCCAAGTTTGCCAGATGTAGGTGACCAGATGCTCTAGTCTCGGTTTTTTCTTTGCATTCTGGGACTTGTAATCTTGTTTATCCCGATATAAATCCAAGACTACTTGTCCCAGAATGCCAAAAAATGTAGATGATATCACCAGGCAGTCACACATGGACCTGGGAAATTTGGCAATTCTTGACCTGTGATAATGCTACTGTTCCAGATCTCTCTATGTCTCTATCTATCTATCTATCTATCTATCTATCTATCTATCTATCTATCTATCTATCTATCTATCTCTCCCTCTCTCCCCCCTCTCTCTCTTTACTCATGCACAAAATGTTTTGCCAAACGAATCTCCTGACCAGTGCTTTAAATGGGCTGGTACTGTCTGGTATGGAGTACCAGCACTTTTTTATTTTGAGGAGGAGTGTACCGGCACTTCTCAAGAGAAATGCAATACTTTTAATTGGAGAGTACCAGCACTTCTCAGAAACAAGCAGGTACTCTGCTACAGAGTACCTTCACTTTTATTTGTCCATTTCAAGCACTGCTCCTGACATACAAAATCAAACTCCCGACCAGAAGAAGTTATTGGTATCCATTCCTCACTGACATATGATTAGTTTTGCCATCACCCTTAATCACGAGGACTGCTAAGCCTTACCATTATGTGGTAACACAGAGGCACACCCAGACAAGCAAGCTGAGACAAATACACACACACACACACACACACACACGCACACACACACATGCACACACACACACGCTATTTAAGATTGATTTAAACCAGTGACAAGAGATTACGCACATAACTCTCCAGCATGTGCATTAATACTTGAGTAACTGAGTAACGCTGGAAAAATACCCATTATTTACTTCTCTTTAGCATTATAGTGATAGCCCTACCAAAAGACAACAAATTAGTATTATACGCTATAGATTCCTGGTTAAAATAGTGCTTATTTCCAAGACTGAATGAATGGGGCGCTGAAATATTTAGACCTGGCGCCATCTTTAGCGCCTGTGGTCCACTGCCTGAATAGCAAGTGCAGAAAAGGAAGGGTGCCGTGCACCACCCTTGCGACGCCCTCTGGGAGCAGTTGGGTCAGTGCTGTGGGCACTCTCGGATCTGACTACTTGGACTGTGTCTAACTGACATGCGGCCCACCCCCGAGCAGAGTGCTTGACCACAAAGAGGCAGAGCCACACTGCCTTTCTACTACAATGGCTGCATGTTGATTATGACACTGGGGTAACAGAGGGGGCTGTGTGACTGATGAAGGGCTGACTGAAAAACTTTTCTGATAGGACTACCGTCATGAACCCCTTCTATTCAGAAACTTGCCACTGACGGGACGAACGTGGACCCTGCAGCAATAAACTGTATAACTTGATAACAGGTCCAACCCTATTAGCACAGCACACCAGGTATTTGACCCATCTGCAAATGTATTTGGGGGATGGGTGTTCCACCCCATACACCCCCTGAAGATAAGCCTCTGAGAGTGAGTAGTCTACTGTATCGAACACCGCTGGCAGATCGAGTAAAATACAAGCAGGGGGGATGTTGTCAGTGTCATGGCACAGTTCATCCAGTACTGCCACAACCACCCTGTCCCCACTCTAACCAAGGCAAACTTACTTCAAAGGATGTAGAAGTTTGTTAAGCTCTACGTTCACTGCTCACTGGTGGAACACTGCCTGCTCGAGATAGGGAAGCAGTGAGATTGTCAGGATCCAGCAAAGGTAGTTTAAAAAAAGAGGTCTCACGTCCAAACTTAAAACTCTTAAGAACACATCAGGCTGATATAGAGGCCTTGAGAATGACCTCAGTCTGAAACTGTTCTACAAGTATGCAATCTTGATAAAATATTATCTAGCAGGGATCCTGGTGCTTTGCTACAGTAGACCAGGCAGCAAAGAGAAATCCTCCAAACTAAGAAAAGGAAGACAAGAACTTAGACGATTCCAGTGCCTAAGATGGTCTCAGAGTAGTCTAATGGTAGAAAAACATTGCATTAAAACTTTTTTCAAAGTAGGAAGCTGTCTCAGCTTTTTTAATAGCATGTTTGCAACCACAGTTAAGTCTTTGCCATTTAATTTTGGTGAAGGATCATAACTGTGACACAAAAAGTATTCCAAATTGTGAAATAATCATCTCCTTTTTAAATGGAAAGTGAAAACCAAGGGACAAACCTGTTTTGAGAATTCTTGCTTCAGAGGGGCAACTTGGAGGTAAGTTGTACTAATCTGAGCACTGGATGTTGAGGATCAGATCTGACTCCAGTGATAAGTTCGTTAGCACCCATATAAGATGCTAAATATTCAACCAAAACATTCTTCCACTTTGAGTGCTTTACAATACACCCAGGCCAAGCCCTTCACTTGACAGTCTGCAAAGAGTGAACAAAACAGAAATACAGTAGTGTGATCAATGGACAGACAGGGAGATATGTCTGATAAAGAGAAGTGTTTGAACAAATATTCGAAGTGTGAAGGGGGACGTATACTCATAAACAGTTAAAAAGAGACTTTAACTCTCCAAATTTCGCAGGAAATGAAAGTTGAAACCACCTTTAACAATGGTAGAAATGGAGTCCGAGTTAACCTGAAAAAGTGCTGAGGCTAACTGTAAACCTCTGCCCCTCCACACCTCAGTTCCGGGGAAGTCTATAAGATAACAAGGGAAGTTAAAGGCTGCCTGAGGGATCAGTGAGTCCAATGGAAAGCGTTTCAAGTGCAGTCGTAGCATAAGAATGAATCAAATTTACAGCATTTCAGCCATTTTGCTTGTTATCAGAAGAGCACACTCCCTGCCCCTTTTAGGTTTTGTTTGCACAGCACTTGCACTGTGCTTGCAAAATCTCTTGTAATTAAAACAAAAACACCATAATGGACTCATACAGCCCACCCATTACTTACCATTTGTAGGCTTCACGGTCACTCTCATTTTCAAGCATTTCACTGGACAGCAGCCTCAGGGTCACGTCATGAGGTTTCACTTCCTCTTTCCTCTACTGTTCTCTGGAGCTTGGACCAAGTACACTTTCCAGCTGGTGGCCAGTGGCTGACAGCCAGTGTCCTTCCAATGGCTGTGTGCTTCTTAGCTACTTTTTTTTTTACTTTCTTCTACGCACCCAATACGAGTGTGTGTGTTTGTACCCAGTCTCCTTTTTCTGCCTTAGCCCCATCGTCTTCCTGCACCGAATCCCTGGGGTAGTTTTCTTTGCACTTTTCCTGTCCTCCTCCGAATTACTCGTGCTGCTTTACCACCCCACTCCCCTACCACCATCCACTTGTTGTTGGTGCCATGACGATGTCTATTTTATATCCATTTTCAAATGAGACATTATCCTGGTGTAGTTAATAAAGAACGTGGCACTGGCTGCTGTGTCATCTGTTACTTTCAGATGCTTTGTCAAACATTGCTCTGTCGTGCAAAACCTTTCTATTTTTGCAGAACGTGCATAAGGCTTAATTCTATCAAGTTCTGCCAACATAAGATCCAATTAGACCAGCGAAAGAAAGGAAATTCAGTTTACAGGCAAACTAGGATTTTATATAAGTTTCACCATGGCAGAGATATCCGATAGACATGCAGCGTCGCTGGAGTAAAACAAAATTAAAAGTGATATGACGCGGTCAACACTAGCCGTGTCATAGCATTTTAAAAAAATACTTTAAGCCATGTTGCACAGCAGCTAGTGCCACTGTACAACATTTCTTGAATACACATTGACAAAACCAACAGATTTCGTAGAGGCGAAACCTACTGTCATTGCCAATGCTTGTTATGTGGTTGATGGACAGAAACAAAGTATACTTAGGTCATTCAAGATGACATTACAGTCCTTGATCCAAGTCTCCGTAAAACAAGCCATATCCACATTGTGTTTGTTGACCAAATCTTGTACCACTAAGCAATTCTTAATAGCTGAGCTAAGTTCATTAAAAATCCAGCCAAGAAGCTCCTGGAAATGATGCCTAAACGTAGATTAATAAATATAGAAGGAGGCTTTTCATCATGAAAGTACCCTGATTTTAAAAGGAGCACAATCCCTGTGTCCAAAACATAGTGGGGAGAAAAAAAGATTGAGCTGTAGATATCCTGCCGATCGGGAACATCGATTGGCTCCTCCTGCCAACTGGGGCCGCTGATGCACGGAGATGAGTATGGTGGTAGCCCTTTGACGGAGAGCCGAGCCAGCTGAAAGCAGAGCACCGCCTATGATTTGCTGATAGTGGCTGGAGGAAGAGCGATACAGAGCAGTAGCGCTGAACCCAAGACATGCTCTAACCTCTGGTTGTGATCCACTGGCCTGGTAAGCTGAGGCTGTGCTCTGATCCTAGACTCAAGTTTTGATCGTCTGGTGGGCATAAACAGTAGACTCTCCCGTGGAGTCCGATTGGGGAGCCCAACTCGTGCCCCCCACCTCCTCTGGTCTATAGCAGGCACAGCTGCAGTACAGAAGAGGGGCTTGGGGGGGGGCAGCCGAACAAAGGGAGGTCTAAATCCCCTGGACAGTTAGGGAGGGGCAGGGCAGCCCCCGGGGCTTCCATTTTGCAGCTCGTTGGGCTATAGGCCAATGGTAGCCCAATGCCTATAAGACTGTCAAGCTTGGGCTCCCAGACACCATTTTAGGTTTGGTGACCTGGTGGCTGGGAGCAGAGCATAGTGGGCAAAAAAAATGGTACTGTCTGGTGGAGATGTTCAAGCTGAAATTAAACTTGAGGCTATTCGGCCAGAAATATTCGAAACAAGCTAGGTCTCGTCTTTGGGACCTCATAAGTGTTTAGGCAGATCTATAGGCTTTGCCGAAGTTTTTAAGCTATGTGGTAGAAAGGCTAAGTATTAAAATGGTTAATAAGCGGTCACTGAATTCCAAAGTTTCTTTGGCGACAGGAGAAATAATGTAACTGCATCGCAGGGGTACATGAATGTTGAAACAAACACACATTAAGGAAATGTATACATGTATAACTACATAAATTCATAAGAGCCAACAATAAGCAGATCTGCCCAGAACATATATAAAATATTCCTCCCTGCCTGGAACGTATCAAATGTGCTTCTTTTAGTAAGCAATGCACATTGGAATACAAATGCATAAATCGATCGTGCACCAATGTAATTGTTCAAGAAAGCCGCGCTGCCTTAATAACGAGTTGTGATGGCCAACCAGGAGGACCCGCTGCAAAGGAGTTGTGGACAAACCCTGTGGGAAAAAGGCTGCACATAGCTGATTTCAGTCCGACAATATTAATAAAATGTCCCGAAGAAAAAATTGCATAAGTCGTGCCTCAATTTTCACAATGGTCTGCATACATAATTGTGCCTGGCGGTTAAGCATTACTGTTCTAAGCACACTCATGACAGATGGTACGAAAACACGCAGTGTGAGGAGGAAACTGCCAAGGGTTGGCACGCACATGCTAAAAACGCATGGTGGGAGGGTAAACATGTATTGTAAGCACAGCAAACACGAGACAGAGAGCTGGGGTGGTGACAAGTTGGGTTGAAGGGAACATATGGTTGCCTGCCATCCTCACTCCAGTCCCATTAGGCTGCTGGGCCTGCCTGATGTCAGCAAGGTGACAGACTTACCCCATGGGACCTCGGCAGCTAGTTTGGTCGGACACCTTCTTGCCACATTTACACCTAAATGCCAGTTGATCTCTGGGACGGGGATGGTTGTGCGCTCTTCATCACAGATCGCTTCTCTTCACAAGCCATTATCTTTAAATTGCCCCTAAACGTTGCCAAAACAAATGTAATGAATACATACATAATACTGCAGGTATTACTGTGAGTAATTAAATCAAACTCCTTTTGAGAGACTCTCTCTGGTATCTACTGCCATCCAAGAGCTGTTCATTTCTTAAAGGAAACTACCATGATTATTATATAGCTTGCAATCGGAGCACTGCATGAAAAACTAACCTCTGAACATCATCTCAAAGGCCAATGCTAAAGGTGGTTTATATCCAGAAAGCCACAGTAAATAAATAAAATAGAAAAACAGAGGTGAGGGTATGGTGCTGCCAGGGTAATAAATAGGCTTTCGTTCACACTGCCAACTGCATGGGCTGGATCCCTAGAAAGTCTTAGCCATAATTATAAAATCCAGTTTGAACAAGGTTATCGATACCTTACTACTCCTAAACACGACCACTTATTATGCATCTCCCCGACTGAAATCCACAATAAGCTGCTGTGCCGCAAGTGCCGACATAAGGGTTTAACCCAAAATGCCCCCACCACACACAGTCCCAAGTGTGAAAGGACTAGCCACATGTCCTGACCACATCAAGATGGTACATTCAATATTTGTTCCAAAAAGCACCATTAATGGATCATCTACGCCCGGAAGCCTACAGGGATGTCACACACACTTCTTGACATTTGAGAACTTTGAAGTGGCAGGTCACTAGCACAAGAAGACTAGGGCCACAGTGGAATGAAGTTTTGGAATGCGGCAGGCTGCGCGCTGGACAGCATAAAGTGCAGGACTGTGTAAGGATGCACCAACGAGAAAACAGAACTTAAAGTGCTGGACAGTGGGTGAAATGGCTGCTGCACCCTACTTTATGCACCAAGTCCAGAGATATGAGAGGGAAAGCGGGAGCATGCACAATGCCCCATTATTGGCATGGGCACATGTGGAGCTAAGTGGCACAGTCCACCACAGCATGCATGCAGGGGCAAAGGCAGGACACATAGCGGCGGGGGTGCTCACCCATGCCCCGCTCCATTGTTCCTTCTCCTGGCCACAGTCAGACATGCCTGCATGGTTACCACCCCCAGCTCCTCGGCGGCCAACCTCCACAAAAGCCACGCTGCCTTGATACCGGCATTGCGATGACCGACCAGAAGGAACCATGTTAAGCAACAAAATAAAACAAAAACACATTTTGAGATGCAGCACATTATTGCACATTACTGCACAATGACATCTTCAGGTGATGGTAATCACCACAACACGGGGAAGATCCAACAACTTCCAGTTCCAGTATATATATATATATATATATATATATATATATATATATATATATATATATATTCATTGAAAAAACCATAGGTTTCACACATGATATAGTTAGGAATTAGCATTTAAAAAACCTTACAAATTCACTGAAACAACCATCGGTTTCAGGGCTGTTATAATTAGCTGGACATTTCACTCGTACAAAACCATTGAAGTTCCTCCGTTATAGTTAGTTCTGCTAACTATAACTCGCGCGCCCGCAATCCACTGCTGATGATGTCACATATTACATCATTCATGACATGGTCAGTGACATCACTGATGACATCTCAAATGAAATCACTGATGACATCATCCAGTGAATGTGGTTTGGTTCGTTATTTAAATATGTATTATATATATAGCAATCTGCATTGAAGAATGAGTGGATATATAATTATCTGGATGGAGGATTTAGTAGCAGTGTGATTGACTGTTTACTTGACTAATTTATAGTGTCTCACTAAATATATTGGATAGTGACTAAACTGTGTGAATATCTGTATCACTTTGTCAGTTGTTGTGTAAACTGCGGCACCAGTTGGTTACTAGCTATATGAAAGTCTATACTCCAGTTTTAAAGCTTTATTCGACAGCATGTCATAAAAGCACATAAACATCCTAACAATACAATAAATACTATATTAAGATACATTTAAAAATACATTAAATCGTGATGCTGGCAAATAGTTTGTAAAACATCATGTAAAATTAATCTATATTAATGTTAAAATTTTTAATTAGAATTAATCATACAACATTTGGTGTCAAAAAAAGTTCATTGGCCTGCTTCTAGAGATTTTAGGGTGCGAGAGCGTATTGACCAAGTCCACCCTAAGAATTTGGCAACAGCAATGGCCAGACACGGAGTGCAGTCAGATTCAAGTATTCTTAGAGCTGTTTTGTAACTACGTGTTCCCAGATTTAAGCATACTGGTTTTAACCACCTAAAACGTGGAGCAGTATACAAGGGACATACAAACAGCAAATGACCTGCATCCTCAGTCAAATCTTTACAATGGGGACATTTGTTGTCCTGGGATGATGACCATCTGTGGGTAAATGCTTTTACTGGGAGGGACCCGATTCTAAACTGAAAATACAGCTTTCTATCAGCGGCCCTCGCTATAATATCCCAATATGCCTCACAAGATGGTATAGATTTTATATCAAGAAAATGACCAGTCAAGTTGGTATTTTGGCCAGAGCTAAAGGCAGATGTCAGGGTCATATCCCAGTACAATTTTTTAAGAGTAGTTTTAGACGGGATACTTGAGCCATCCGAATCATTCCATAAATGTCCTACTTCCAATTTTATTAATAAATCTCTGATTTGCTTTAGCCATGAGATGGAATGAATTCGGTCAGCCCTGATAATATCCTTCAAGGCGATGGCATAATGGCCTAATTCAGGGGTTACCATAATCCTTCGCCAATAAAGGAGAGGGCGCAGTCGAGCCAAGTCCTCAACTTTCTTCCTGCCTAGTTCGTAGGTAAGCGGAATCATTGGGGTACTTTGAGGAACTCCTGTTATACAACGTAGAAACTTATTCTCTGCCAATCTTAGTTGGTTCAGATTAGCGAAACCCCATAGTTCCGAACCATACAAAGAAGCACTAACAACTTTCATGTTGTAGATTTCCAATGCAGGAGTGATGGGCTTGGTCAAAGAGGATTTAAATTTAGAGACTATTGCACCTGCTAGCTGATGAAATTTTAAAACAGCCATGTCAATATGATTTGTCCATTTCATATTATTCTGGAGGGATATTCCTAGATATGTAAATGCCAGCTTCTCCCCAAGCTACGCATGTTTACACATGGGCAGGTGGGAGGAGCTGGTCCTCATGACTGAACACACTGAGGCTATGGAAAACAATGTTAAGCTATGGCTACGCTACATAGACGACCTTTTTATCATATGGGATGGTAGTCTTAGCAGCGCACAGGATTTCCTACAGGCCATTAACATAAACAATCTAAACCTACAATTCACTGCTAACATTAGTGCCACCTCAGTGAATTTCCTGGATACGGAAGTGTACGTCAGCAATCACAAAATCAAAACCAAACTCCACCGTAAGGAAACTGCTGGAAACTCAACACTACATGCTAGTAGCTCGCATGTTAAACATTTAATAAACAGCATTCCCTACGGTGAGATGCTCAGACTCAGAAGAATTCACAGTGAGGACAGTGACCTACAAATAGCCCAAATAGACTGTAAACAAAGATTCTTAGAAAGAGGCTATTCTGATAAAATTGTAACCAATGCCATCACAAAATCTATGTGCATGAACAGAGCGGAACTTCTCAATAAGACAGAAACAACAACCACGACCAACACCTCAGAGACTAGAACAGGAACCAACACTAGGATAAATGTAAATGAATTCAGAATCATCATCCAATATAGTCAACAACACAAAAAGGTTGAGTCTATCATAACCCGCAATTGGCCTCTAATTTTAAGTGACCCAGTGATAGGCCCAACTTTGCCGAAAAGGCCCTCAATCACATACAGCCGGGGTCGCTCAATGAGAGACGAACTGGTTAAAACCAGTCCGGAAACTATAGAATCTACAAATTGGCTACAAACGCATACTGGCTTTTTCCATTGCAAAACATGCAAGGCGTGTCAACAGGGGGAGAATAAAACCACATACATCACCCCACTTGACCAAAAAAAGCACAAAATAGATAAACTTCTTACATGTAAAACTGAATATGCGGTTTATGTTTTGTCATGCCCGTGCAATCTACAATATGTAGGAAGCACAAAACTCCAAGTACACAAGAGGGTTTTACAACATCTAAGGGCGATAAACAATCAAGACAACACATACCCAGTGGCCCGGCATTTTAAAGCCAAACATGATTCTAGGAGTAAAGAACTTAAATACTTTGTCATTGACTCTATTCCGGCTAGTAGGAGGGGTGGTAACAGGGAACAAAAACTACGCTCCATGGAAACGAGGTACATCCTTGAGCTTAACACCAAACAACCTTTTGGCCTTAATATCACTGAGGACCTGTACACATGCCTCTAATTATGACTCCTATACCTGATGTCCTAAAGACAACAAATTTTCATACACCTTTTAGCTTTTTTATGTGGGATTTTAGAAATCGGGAGATTTTATCGTATTTATTAAATTGTCATAATAAGATAGATGGTAATAACACAATATGCCTTTTATACATATTTATTAGACGCATAATTTATTTTTATATAAGCATATATACATATTTTATCTATTTTAGATTGAATTCTTAGCTTATTTAATATTTAATATTTATATGCTGTCATTTCATCTATTTGTATAAGCTTCTGACTCGCTTATAAACATAATTATGATATTGTCACTCCCTTCTATTTACATTCCCCACATGTGGCTATCTTGAAAATATTCTTCCGGGAATGACCTCTAATACCATGTTTTCAAATCACCGATGATGTGAATTACTAGCCTAGTCACCATTTGACTTCTTACAATCTGTGTGTGTTGACAAACATAGAGAAAGGGAATTGCAGGGGCTCCTAGCAATTAATTAAAAAACCCCCGGCTCAAATTGTTTTGAGTACATATCTCTAATACTATTGCAGTATAAGTGATAATGTTTGTTATGTCCACACACTCTGTTTCATGGTATTTAACTCGAATTGATTATGCCCCCACAATAATTTGGCATCAAAAATGTGTCGAATACTTGTCAAAAAATATGAAAGAAAAATAGTAAGAAAAAAAGATAAGCAACTAGCTCTCTTAAATTTTATCATTCACTTTTGCACTAATTTTGCACTTTATCTTGTGTGGTTTTAAACACGAAAACTTGCAGTATACATGTTACTCTTGAAGGACTTGAACTTATTAAGAACTCGGTTATTTGACACATAATGTGCAGTTATTTTACACTACGTGCCTAGACAAGTCATAGATTTATCTTGTTATATTTAGGCATTCCATGTATGTCTTACAGCAATTATGTTATGGAATTATCTTTTAACCGACGATTTTGTAGTTCTTTTACCAGTCTTTCTTCTATGTCATTTGCTGTTGTAGGCTTACATGCTCCAATGACTACGTCTGCAAGTGTATGCTATTTAAACCAATGCAAATTCACACACTGTGTCATGTGATCAAGGCCCGTGGAAAGGGCTGAAACGCGTCATGGCGACCTCCTACACCGAATAAATTCTATTGCACCGATTTGTGGTCCGTATCCGTTTGTTTGCCTGAAGGAATACGCAGTACGAACAGAGCATCAAAATATATATATATATATATATATATATATATTCATTGAAAAAACCATAGGTTTCACACATGCTATAGTTAGGAATTAGCATTTAAAAAACCTTACAAATTCACTGAAACAACCATCGGTTTCAGGGCTGTTATAATTAGCTGGACATTTCACTCGTACAAAACCATTGAAGTTCCTCCGTTATAGTTAGTTCTGCTAACTATAACTCGCGCGCCCGCAATCCACTGCTGATGATGTCACATATTACATCATTCATGACATGGTCAGTGACATCACTGATGACATCTCAAATGAAATCACTGATGACATCATCCAGTGAATGTGGTTTGGTTCGTTATTTAAATATGTATTATATATATAGCAATCTGCATTGAAGAATGAGTGGATATATAATTATCTGGATGGAGGATTTAGTAGCAGTGTGATTGACTGTTTACTTGACTAATTTATAGTGTCTCACTAAATATATTGGATAGTGACTAAACTGTGTGAATATCTGTATCACTTTGTCAGTTGTTGTGTAAACTGCGGCACCAGTTGGTTACTAGCTATATGAAAGTCTATATTCCAGTTTCAAAGCTTTATTCGACAGCATGTCATAAAAGCACATAAACATCCTAACAATACAATAAATACTATATTAAGATACATTTAAAAATACATTAAATCGTGATGCTGGCAAATAGTTTGTAAAACATCATGTAAAATTAATCTATATTAATGTTAAAATTTTTAATTAGAATTAATCATACAACATTTGGTGTCAAAAAAAGTTCATTGGCCTGCTTCTAGAGATTTTAGGGTGCGAGAGCGTATTGACCAAGTCCACCCTAAGAATTTGGCAACAGCAATGGCCAGACACGGAGTGCAGTCAGATTCAAGTATTCTTAGAGCTGTTTTGTAACTACGTGTTCCCAGATTTAAGCATACTGGTTTTAACCACCTAAAACGTGGAGCAGTATACAAGGGACATACAAACAGCAAATGACCTGCATCCTCAGTCAAATCTTTACAATGGGGACATTTGTTGTCCTGGGATGATGACCATCTATGGGTAAATGCTTTTACTGGGAGGGACCCGATTCTAAACGGAAAATACAGCTTTCTATCAGCGGCCCTCGCTATAATATCCCAATATGCCTCACAAGATGGTATAGATTTTATATCAAGAAAATGACCAGTCAAGTTGGTATTTTGGCCAGAGCTAAAGGCAGATGTCAGGGTCATATCCCAGTACAATTTTTTAAGAGTAGTTTTAGACGGGATACTTGAGCCATCCGAATCATTCCATAAATGTCCTAGTTCCAATTTTATTAATAAATCTCTGATTTGCTTTAGCCATGAGATGGAATGAATTCGGTCAGCCCTGATAATATCCTTCAAGGCGATGGCATAATGGCCTAATTCAGGGGTTACCATAATCCTTCGCCAATAAAGGAGAGGGCGCAGTCGAGCCAAGTCCTCAACTTTCTTCCTGCCTAGTTCGTAGGTAAGCGGAATCATTGGGGTACTTTGAGGAACTCCTGTTATACAACGTAGAAACTTATTCTCTGCCAATCTTAGTTGGTTCAGATTAGCGAAACCCCATAGTTCCGAACCATACAAAGAAGCACTAACAACTTTCATGTTGTAGATTTCCAATGCAGGAGTGATGGGCTTGGTCAAAGAGGATTTAAATTTAGAGACTATTGCACCTGCTAGCTGATGAAATTTTAAAACAGCCATGTCAATATGATTTGTCCATTTCATATTATTCTGGAGGGATATTCCTAGATATGTAAATGCCTCGACCTGTTCCAGCGGGACACCATTATATTTGATGACACCACCAAAGTTTTTCCGCTGATTTAAGCACATAAACTTGGTTTTGGAGGTATTTATCTCAAGACCTCGTTCTTGACAAAACTCTCCAAATAAGTTTAGTGCCTTTTGTAGCCCGCTAGGTGTCCGCGAAACTATCAGCGTATCGTCCGCGAACATGAGGACCGGCACACGGGACCCTGCCAATACAGGGGCATCCGTGGGGAAGCCATTGAGATGGTCAACAATGCCATTGATATACAGGGAGAACAACGTGGGTGCCAAGACACATCCCTGTCGAACACCACGTTCAACAGGGAATGGGTCAGTCACCTCCCCCTGACTTCCCCACCTAATGCGAGCATAATTGTTCTCATGCAAGCGGACAAGTAGAGTTAACAATTCTGGCGCCATCCCTGCCTCCTCGAGAACCCTCCATAGTTTTGAGCGAGGCACTAGGTCAAAAGCTGATTTCAAGTCTATAAAGACCGCATAAAGGGTCCCATTGGTCAGCTTCACATTCCTCCAGTAAAGTGCTATAAAATAGAAAACCTGATCAACAGAGCTGGTGCAGGGTCTAAACCCGGCTTGATACGGGGATAAAATGTTGTTTTCTTCTACCCAAGTTTGTAGTTTATTCTGCACTAATCGACCTATGAGTTTTTGTGCTGAGTCTATTAGACTAATGGGTCTATAGTTGCTTGGTAGTGATTTATCGCCTTTTTTGAAAACCGGAATTATTTCCGCACCTTTCCATGAAGGAGGGATTGGTGCACCCATAGGTACAGAATTGGCTAGCCATTGAAAATATTGACACCAAGAAGATCTATCAGTTAAAAATACATCAGCAGGTATCCCATCCATTCCTGGGGCTCTGCCCCTAGTTACACAATCTAGGGCTGAGTTAACATCTTTAATCGAAAACATCTGCGTTTGAAAGTAGATATTGGGGGGGAGTAAATACTCTCCTTCAGAGGAGTTTGAAGCATATTGTGGCCTGAAGAAGTCTACCCAATGATTTTTAGCTACATTGTTTTGTGGTGGTGATGCAATCCCACCTCTATATGAGTTATTGATTAGTTAACTGAGTATTTGTATGGGAGAGTGAATGTGTGTGTGGTTCGGTGGGGGGGTGTGACTTCCCAAAGATGTGTGAATAGTTGATTCAGTAGGTATCTGAGGTTAAGACTGCATGTTTTAACAGTTGTTTGGGTGAGTGAATATCTTTATGGGTGTGGTGATGAGCAAATATATCTCTCCATGGTACATGTCCAACAAACTAGAAAAATAAAAGGCAGTGTATGTGACAGTTGTATTTAAATAAGTATACATAAGACTCGGTGATTGTATAAGTGACTGTAAGGATAACTGGATACTTGTAATAGTGATTTTATAACACACTGTGTATGAGTTACTATCTATAAGAATAAATGAAGTGGTGTTTGTACAAGTGTGTAGCTGACTAAATGTAAGTATGATCCATTGTTTGCACAAGTGAGTAGGATGACTGCATAAGTGAATAGGATGTGTGCTGGTGTGTAATGTTGATATAGGTGTATAAGTATATTTGATAGTGTTCTATTGATCATTCACAGCATGTATGAGTGAATCTATAAGTAAGTGATTAGATGTGTGTGTAGATTTAGGAATCACTGAGTGGGTTTTTAGAAACTTGTATTGGTGTGTCAATGGAGTCAAATATGGTACTCTTTATTTTACAGTGAGTGATGAAAGGTTATACTAGTGTATGATGAGGTGTATCTGATTGTCACGTGGATGATTTCATCAGTGATGTCATCAGTGAAGTCATTTGAGATGTCATCAGTGATGTCATCAGTGATGTCACTGACCATGTAATGAATAATGTAATATGTGACATCATCAGCAGTGGATTGCGGGCACACGAGTTATACTTAGCAGAACTAACTATAACGGAGGAATTTCAATGGTTTTGTACGAGTGAAATGTCCAGCTAACTATAACAGCCCTGAAACCTATGTTTTTTTCAGTTAATTTCTAAGGTTCTTTAAATGCTAATTCCTAACTATAACATGTCTGAAACCTATGGTTTTTCAGTGAATTTCAAATGTTTTTAAATGCTAATTTTTAAATGTAATAACAGTTATATGTATTTTTTTATACTGATTTTCTACAGTTTTTTAACTGTTTATGTTTACATATTTTATTTTTTAAATGACATATTTTTTATATAAATGGAAATAAAAATGTTTTTTAAAATATTGAAACTGAAATATTGTTGTTTGTCAGGGTCACTGGATGAGTACTTGGGTACTGACTGAATGATTAGAGTACTGCAAGGAGAGTGCCTGGGTGAATTTATAAGTTGTTGGGTTTTGGCGCAGTGAATGGATTAGTACATGGTACTGATTGGGTCACTAGAGGAGTGCAAGGGGAGTGACAGGATGTTTGCTGGAGTGTATGGATACTGACTAGGAAATTGAAGGTGTGAAAGACAAGTGTGTAGGTGTTTTGAGGAATGCATGCATAGTGGGTAGGCGTTTGAAACAGTCCATGTGCTACGGCCTGGCTCAGTGCATGAGTACTTGGGTACTGACTGAATGATTAGAGTACTGCAAGGAGAGTGCCTGGGTGAATTTTTAAGTGGTTGGGTTTTGGCGCAGTGAATGGATTAGTACATGGTACTGATTGGGTCACTAGAGGAGTGCAAGGGGAGTGACAGGATGTTTGCTGGAGTGTATGGATACTGACTAGGAAATTGAAGGTGTGAAAGACAAGTGTGTAGGTGGTTAGAGGACTACATGCATAGTGGATAGGGGTTTGAAGCAGTCCATGTGCTACGGCCTGGCTCGCTGCATGAGTACTTGGATACTGACTGAATGATTAGAGTACTGCAAGGAGAATGTCTGGGTGAATTTAGAAGTGTTTGGCTTTTGGAGCAGTGAATGGATTAGTACATGGTGCTGAATGGGTCACTAGAGGAGTGCAATGGGAGTCACAGGTTGTGTGCTGGAAGTGTATGTACACTGACTGGGCAATTGAAGGTGTGAAAGACAAGTGTGTAGGTGGTTAGAGGACTGCATGCATAGTGGATAGGCGTTTGAAGCAGTCCATGTGCTAAGGCCTGGCTCACTGCATGAGTACATGGGTACTGGTGAATGATTAGAGTACTGCAAGGAGAGTGCCTGGGTGAATTTTTAAGTGGTTGGGTTTTGGCGCAGTGAATGGATTAGTACATGGTACTGAATGGGTCACTAGAGGAGTGCAAGGGGAGTGACAGGATGTTTGCTGGAGTGTGCGGATACTGACTAGGAAATTGAAGGTGTGAAAGACAAGTGTGTAGGTGGTTAGAGGACTGCATGCATAGTGGATAGGGGTTTGAAGCAGTCCATGTGCTACGGCCTGGCTCGCTGCATGAGTACTTGGATACTGACTGAATGATTAGAGTACTGCAAGGAGAGTGCCTGGGTGAATTTATAAGTGGTTGGGTTTTGGCGCAGTGAATGGATTAGTACATGGGGCTGAATGGGTCACTAGAGGAGTGCAAGGGGAGTGACAGGATGTTTGCTGGAAGTGTATGGATACTGACTGGGGAATTGAAGGTGTGAAAGTCAAGTGTGTAGGTGGTTAGAGAACTGCATGCATAGTGGATAGGCGTTTGAAGCAGTCCATGTGCTAAGGCCTGGCTCACTACATAAGTACTTCGGTAATGACTGAATGAGTAGAGTACTGCAAGGGGAGTGCCTGGGTGAATTTGTTAGTGGCTGGGTTTCGGCGCAGTGAATGGATTAGTACATGGTGCTGAATGGGTAACTAGAGGAGTGCAAGAGGAGTGACAGGGTGTTTCCTGGAAGTGTATGGATACTGACTGGGGAATTGAAGGTGTGAAAGACAAGTGTGTAAGTGGTTAGAGGACTGTATGCATAGTGGATAGGGGTTTGAAGCAGTCCATGTGCTAAGGCCTGGCTCAGTGCATGAGTACTTGGGTAGTGACTGAATGATTAGAGTACTGCAAGGAGAGTGCCTGGGTGAATTTATAAGTGTTTGGGTTTCGATGCAGTTTTTACAATTTCTTCAGATAGTACTAGTGGTAACTGATAAAAAGGAACATGCCTGACAGTGGAACCCTCTATATACCAGCACCTGACCTGCTATCCCTCTATTATTCCAACCCCTCTATGCTTACCGGGGTCTGTGTGCACACCGAATCACACCCACTGTCACAATGCAAGTCCCACTGGAGACCTAACACATTTTAATCATAAGCACAGGTGCACCACATTTCAAAATTGATGAGGAACAATTATAAAGTCTATTTCCAAAAGGAGTGTTCTTCCAAAATTCCTTTTTATTCCAAAATCAGTAATTTTTAAAACAAGCTCATAAATATCACTGTTCACAACAGCACAGCCCTTCTCATGAAGGGCTGTGAGGTCAATCGACATGCGCCTCCTATCATCTGCAGAGATTGAATATGATCACATAACTTTAAGAAATGTGTGAAGGGATACGAATTGGGTTGTTTACTAAACCTACAGTGACCCCTGAGATTATCTTTTATGATTTTCTTACATGGGGACCAACATTCCTATTGATAAGTGCCATATGTTGTGATCTACCCAAGTCGTTGGGGTCTCCAGTATACTTTTTGGTATGTTCCCTTCATGATAATGAACATGCAGATTCCAGAGAATACCTAACAACCCCACTATAGATGGGGAATCATTTATAGACTACGGACCTGGCTATCTACTGGCTTCCTTTTTTGATAAGATTGACTTACTTTGAATATTGAGCGCCCTGAAGAAGTCAGTTTCGAGGACGAAACGCGTCGGCTGTGCTGTTGTGAACAGTGATGTTTATGACCTTGTTTTAAAAATTACTGATTTTGGAATAAAAAGGAATTTTGGAAGAACACTCCTGTTGGAAATAGACTTTATAATTGTTCCTCATCAATTTTTAAATGTGGTGCACCTGTGCTTATGTTTAAAACTAGTGGTAACTGACTCTGACTAACCAGTCCTAGAGCCAGTGCTATGCTAAAAGACACTTAGAATACAGTTAAAACACCTACATACACTAGGGAACACTATGCGTTGGGCTACCCCTGTGATTAGAATGACCTCCTCTGTAAGCCCCTAGTACATAATAGGGCAGGGGGATTAAAACTACCTCTTAAAATGCGCCACAGGTCGCGTTTGCACACTGATGAAGGGAGGGGGGGGCTGAGCTGACGTGTGCAAACACGCCCTGTGACCATTTTAATTTGGGGGATAAAGTCCCCTTGAATCCTGAGTGTCCCTTGGGTCCAACTAGCCCACCAGGTATCTCTAGTTAGCGCCACAGAGCTGCGTTGCAGAGAGGTGTAAAAAGTGACACGGCCTGGACCACCTCTCTGCAACGCAGCGCAGTGGCGCTTACTGGAAGCACCTAGTGGACTAGTTGGCCCCAGGGGCCCTCAGGATTGAAGGCAAATTATTTCCCCATCTTAAAACGCGCCACAGGGCATGTTTGCACACGTCACCTCAGACCCCATCCCCTCCCTTCACCACTGTGTAAACGTGCCCTCTGGCCGTTTTAATTTGGGAGATTAAGTCCCCTTGAATCCTGAGGGTCCCTAGGGTCCAAGTAGCCCACTAGGTACCTCCAGTAAATGCCACAGAGCTGCATTGCAGAGAGATGTAAAAAAGGGCACGGCCTGGACCACCTCTGTGCAACGCAGCTCAGTGGCGCTTACTGGAAGCACCTGGTGGACTAGTTGGCCCCCAGGGTCCCTCAGGATTGAAGGGTAATTATTTCCCCATCTTAAAACCCGCCACAGGGCGTGTTTGCACACGTCACCTCAGGCCCCATCCCCTCCCTTCACCACTGTGTAAACGCGCCCTGTGTCCGTCTTAATTTGGGAGATTAAGTCCCCTTGAATCCTGAGTGTCCCTAGGGTCCAAGTAGCCCACTAGGTACCTCCAGTAAGCGCCACAGAGCTGCGTTGCAGAGAGGTGTAAAAAGGGGAATGGCCTGGGCCACCTCTCTGAAACACAGCGCAGTGGCGTTTACTGGAAGCACCTGGTGAGCTAGTTAGCCCCCAGGGGTCCTCAGGATTGGAGGGGAATTATTTCCCCAACTTAAAACGCGCCACAGGGCGTATTTTCACACGTCACCTCGGGCCTCATCCCCTCCCTTCACCACTGTGTAAACGCGCCCTGTGGCTGTTTTAAGTTGGGAGATAAAGTACCCTTGAATCCTGAGTGTCCCTTGGGTCCAACTAGCAAACTAGCCCACTAGGTACCTCCAGTAAGCGCCACAGAGCTGCGTTGCAGGGAGGTGTAAAAAGGGGCACGGCCTGGGCCACCTCTGTGAAACACAGTGCAGTGGCGCTTACTGGAAGCACCTGGTCGGCTAGTTGGCCCCCAGGGGCCCTCAGGATTGAATGGGAATTAATTCCCCAACATAAAACACGCCACAGGGCATGAATGCACACGTCACCTCAGGCTCTGTCCCCTCCCTTCACCACTGTGTAAACGAACCCTGTGTGGGAATTTAAGTCCCCTTAAATCCTAAGGGTCCCTAGGGTCAAACTAGCCCACTAGGTACCTCCAGTAAGTGCCACAGAGCTGCGTTGCAGAGAGGTGTAAAAAGGGGCACGGTCTCTGAACACCTGTCTGCAACCCAGCTCCGTGGCGCATACTGAAGGTACCTGGTGGGCTAGTTGGCCCTCAGGGACCCTCAGTATTGAAAGATAATTAATTCCCCAACTTACAACTCGCCACGGGGCGCGTTTGCACAATGGTGAAGGAAGGGGGCGTGGCCTGAGGTGACATGTCTGCAAACACGCCCTGTGCGCGTTTTTAAGTTGGAGAATTAATTCCTCCTCAATCCTGAGGGTCCCTGGGGGCCAGCTAGCCCACCAGGTACCTCCAGTATGCGCCAGAGAGCTGCGTTGCAGAGAGGTGTTCAGAGGCCATGCCCCTTTTTACAATACTCTGCAACGCAGCTTCGTGGCGCTTACTGAAGGTACCTGGTGGGCTAGTTGGTCCCCAGGGACCCTCAGGATTGAAGAGGTATTAATTCCTAACTTAAAACTTAAAACGCCCCCTCCTTTCACCACTGTGCAAACGCGCGTTTTAAGTTGGGGGATTAACTCCCCTTGAATCCTGAGGGTCCCTGGGGCGCAACTAGCCCACCAGCTACCTCCATTAAGCGCCACAGAGCTGCGTTGCAGAGAGGTGTAAAAGGGGTGTGACCTTAGAACACCTCTCTGCAACGCAGCCCCCTGGCGCATGCTGGAGGTTCCTGGTGGGCTAGTTGGCCCCCAGGGACCCCCAGTATTCAAGGGGAATTTGTTCCCCATCTGCAAACGCGCCAGGGGGCGCGTTTGCAGAGTGCTGAAAGGAGGGGGCGTGGCCTCCGGCGCAATGCCGGTCTTTTTTTTTTTAAGAAGGGGGGCTGTGTGGCCCCCCTTCTTTTCCTAATATTCTTGGCCCTGGGGACCCAATCCCCCAGGGACTACCCCCAATTTTTTTTTTTAATCCAAAAATTGGGAAGGGGGGCGCGTGGCCCCCATCCCGAGGCCTTAATCAGCCCCGGGGACCCTATCCCTCGGGGCATGGCATTTTTTTTTCTTATTTTAAATCTTTTGGAGGGGGCTGCATTGCCCCCCTCCTCAGGCCACTTATGGTCCTGGGGACCCCATCCCCCGGGGCGGCCTTTTTTAAAAAAAATATTTTTTTGTGTGCAAATTTTGGGGAGGGAGGCTGCGAGGTCCCCCTCCTGGGCCACTAGTAGCCCCGGGGACCCCATCCCCCGGGGCTGGCCCTCACCGTTGGGGGCCGTGGGGGGGTCCCCAATCCCCCCACGGTCCCGCCGGCTCCCCGCCTCCTGCGGGAGCCGGCATTGCTTTTCCACACGGGGAGCTGCTAAGATGCAGCTCCCCGTGTGGAAAAGCAATTTGGTTTTGATTTTGAAAGAGAGAGCAGGTTTCCCTGCTCTCTTTCAAAATCCAAACCAAGTTTGCTATGGCAGGGCGTGGCCCCCCTCCCACCTTTTCCAAAGCTCCGGGGGGTTGTGGTCCCCGGGGCTGGGGGGCCCGTCACGGACCCCCCAATTTGAATATTTAGAGCCCCGGGGAGGTGGCGGTCCCCGGGCCATGTGGGGGGGCTTAAGTGGGGGAGCCGCAAGCCCCCAGCATATATTAGCATAAAGACCTAGGGTGGCAGTCCCCGGGGCTTGGGGGGGCCTTTGAGCCCCTCCACCCATGTTTTTTAAAGCCCCGGGGGTGGCGGTCCCCGGGGCTGGGGTGCTGAGAGCCCTCTCCACATATTTCAGAAAAACCCCGGGGGTGGCGGTCCCCGGGGCTGGTGGGCCCCTCTGGACCCCCAATTACTATAATATATTGCCTCCGGGACTTGGGCCCCCCGGGGGCTAATTAGTAACGAAGAGCGGGAGTCCGCACTTCGTTTTTTTTTCCCAAGGAGGGATGCGCAGATCCTACACGCATCCCGCGATTTTTGGGGGGCCGCCTTGGGGGTCCTTGTGGGACCCCCTGAGCAGGCCTATGGGGTCAGGGTGTTTCTATCCTGCCCCCTTTTTGCGTTTTGCGTGTTTGTTTCACTGCTTTCTTGTGCCTCGGTTCTACCGGTCCTAACTAGAACTACCTACTGGTGACTGCCAGTAGGTAATAAATAAATATATATATATATATATATATATATATATATATATATATATATATATATATATATATATATATATATACACATATATACATATATATATGTTTAATCACGGGAGCACAAGTAAAAGTAGGCACTGAGGATCTCTACATGCCTTTCAGTGCAGTGATGCGGTAACATGAACAGGAATGCGTTTTTTTAACCTGTTATGCCGTGGCAATTTGCCTGTAGAAAAGGGCCTGAATGTTCCCTCTTGCTGTGAAGCAATGGCTGACCAGGAAGGAGCATGAATACATTGTGATGGCCGACCCGAAAGTAAAATGAGTGAAATCGCCTGGGAAGGAATCAAGCATTCAAAGGAGGGGCGATTTCTACAAATGCACCAATAAAAAGGCAGCATTTCTGAATGGCACAACAAAGAATCAATGGCAATGATGGCCGTGCCAAAAGCCCACAGAGGAGATACAACGTCTTCCTGACAGTGCATGCGCGCTGCCTAGGCTCGACCTAAAAATGATGCAAAGATAACTGTTACTAAACCACTCTTTTTGTCAGGTACTGCACAGGGAGGAGGAGAGGGCAGGACCCCTATTAGCCTGCCTGCTAAAAAGACAATATTCACCCAATTGTATAAAGGCCGATTAGAGACAAAGATGGCACCATAGTAAACACACAACAGGGAATTAACAAGGCATTTCACATGTACTGTAGGACACTTTATAAAGACACATGGCCTAATGTCCGACCAATACCTTTCCTAATACTGGCAGTGCAAGGGCTGCACCGTTTGGACCAGCACGGAACAGCTAGAGGCACCACTAACAATAAATGAGATCATCAAATCTATAAAGGATCTAAACCAGAAAAAAACCCTGGGACCAAATAGGCGTCCATGAAATGGTACGTATTGTGGTCAGGTAGCCAAGAATCTGTTGCAAGTTTATCAAGAGGCACTATGGTTGTGAACACTTCCGCGTTTAACCATGGAGGCAGTAATAATAGGTATTCCAAAGCCAGGGAAGGACCCTCTAGATTGCAGAGCATACCACCTGCTCTCACTATTGAGCACGACCAACAAGATACTGGGGAAAGTCCTAGCACGTAGGCTCACACAAATTGTTGGTACCCTTGTGCAAACAGATGGGCTGCATACCGGGCAGACACACAGCACTTAATTTCAGAAGACTAACACACATTATAAGGGAGACACAACTAGTAGAAACAGAAAAAGCTTTTGACAAGGTCTCACGGCATTACTTATTTGCAACACTGGAGGCCATGAACTTGAGTCAGAAGTATCTGGCATTGACCAAACAGCTATACACCAACCCAGTTGCTAGAGTACGGACAAATGGGATCATTTCAGACCAGTGGCCCTGGAAACTGGAGCATGGCAGGGTTACCCACTGTCTCCACTACTATATGCACTAGTGGCTAAAATGCTAGCTTTCCAACTCAGGTCCACTCTAGCTAATTGAGTTAAACCTGTAGGAGGAGAGGAGCATTTGGTATAGCTAAACTCGAAAGACATGCTCCTTTACTTGAAGAGACCAGAGGGGGCACTCCCATGCCTTCTTGATATCCTTCCCAGTTTTGGTCAGCTGTCTGGCTTGCCAGTGAACAAGCAGAGATGAATAATGTACCCTATCGCAGGTTTATCGAAGGTGCCCAGATATCAAAACACCTCTGTTGCTTAAACTGGAGATACAATGGAAAACAGAGGTGTTTTGATATCTGGGCGTCATTGTAATATCCTCAGAGCGGGACTGGCATATCCTGAACACTAGTAGATTAATACATCTCTTTATTGATGGCTGGAAGAATAACGATATCCAAGATGATAGTACCACCAAGATGACTATATCTCTTCTAATGCAGTCTGTACGAGATACCCACAAGATAGATCAAGAATCTGCACTCTTTAGTAAACTCACTTTTATGAGTAAGCAGTAGAGTAGAGATGGACATGCTCACCTATTCATATAAAGAAGAAGGCCTGTGATTTCCTGATATAGAAGCTTACTACCTAGCAGTGCAGCTACAGTTGTGGCTGGTTGTGTCGGAGCAGATACTGGCATAGATGGTGCCCTATTACAGGGACACTCAGACGCAGGGGACGTGCCCGCTAAGCTCTTTGAATCACCACAATCTCTAACTGATGACCCACATTTGATACGAGACATGTTGCAATTCTGGAACAGATAGTAAAAGACAATGGGGCAAAAACAAGACATTTGCCGCAGATTTGTCCATATGGAGCCTTCTGGAGTTTGCCCACCTAGAACGACACATGATATGACAGAATGAAAGAGGGGGGCTGCCTCACACAAGCTGACATGTGGGCAATGGAAGCAATGTCCTTCGAGTTGGTGAGGAGGCATTACCGGGTCGACTTGGGAAAATACCTACAATACTGTGCTATAGAGGACACCATGAACAAACTGTGGGGAGACATGAAGTAATTCCTGGCAATATCTGCCACTTTGGCCATGCTGGTGCAGGTGGACATTGGCCAGGGCAGTATCATCCAACTATGCACTGCTTACTAGACATGATACTCACAAACACCCACTGCACGGCCGCACAAAATGGGAGACGGACTGTAATCAGCACTTACAGATGCACAGTGGAAGCAAACATTAGTTAATCACAGAAGTGTCCAGCAACGCTAGGTTTATTTATTTATTTATAGAGTTTTATATAGCACGAACTTGATCCCGAGGGATATCAGCGCGCTTTACAATATGAGGGAAAGGAAGGTAGTTTTAGATTGGTACACTTCAATTATAAACATAGAACGTGTGTGATGCCAGCAATGTTGCATCTAATAGTTGGTGCACCCTGAGTTGCTACTCCAAGTGTGACGACAGAGAGGCCACATACTTGGTATGGGGCTGCCCTAAAGTAGCAGAGTTCTGGAGGGAGGTGGTGGACCGATACTCGACGTATATGTCGCTAACAATACAGCCAGAGCCAAGCGCACGCTTTTTGGGCATAGATGTCATAAAAACGAAGTACAAAATAAAGTGAATGTTTGCACTGTTTATACTGCTGCTAGAAAAATTATGTGTAGCCATAGGCTGGCTAGGCCCAAGGACCTCAAAGGTGCGGCAAAGGGTCCAGGAGCCGCAGAGTGGACAATGGCAGAGGAAATCAAAATGAAGCTCACTAAAACTGAGAAAAAACTGCAAGAAGACCTGGACCTGTGGAAAGCACTGTGCGCATCTTGGTGCACCCTCCCCCCCAGGTGATAGACCTCCCTGAAGTTCACAAACACGTCAGTCTGTTAAATTACCACGATTGTATCAGAGCAAACAAATTCCGGATGTTCATGGTAATATCTGATTCCGTTGACCAGTTGCTATATCGTGCAGCAAGCCCCAGTTTCTGTATGTACTCTGCTGCTTATGTGCAACTTCTGGCGGTCAGGGGCGGCTCCTCCACTAGGGCGGAGGTGCGTCGCCACACTGCTTTCTCGCAGTGCAAGAAGCAGAAACATAAAATGGAAATATCTTTCAGTTATTACAATTTTACGTTTGGTTACGGGCGGGTGGATGGGCGGGGCTGCTCTGCGAGTAGGGTAGGAGTAGTGTGCCCACTGCTGCCATGAGTGAGCAAAGACTGTTTGGTCGGCCCTCTGGGGCTGCCCAAACCAGTCATGTGCACTCTATAGTTCTCCATGCAGTTCCAAATTTGGCAACATTCAAGAGGGAAGCGAAGATCTTCCTAATAAGCAAGTTCCTTCCCTAGACAAGACTGTTCATCATCTGCACCGTGGTTAAAAACCAGAAGTCGAATAGCCCTGTCTTGTATAGATACATCCTGCGCAAAATGACCACAAAGACATTTACGATTGTAAAGATAAAATTACCAGTTAGCTGCGAAAACCTCTTTAACTGTTCAGTACCACAATTAATGGATCGTTGTAGTACTGATGTAAAACATTCAAAAGGTACACATCGGAACTATGTTGTATGATACCTCTGTGTACACCGTTGTATTCTAAACAGTTCTTAAACTTGTTTTGTTGAAACTGGTAAGAAAGACATGTACCTGATTCATATATATATATATATATATATATTACTGCTGCTATACCAGTGTAATCTAAACTGTACCTATTCTAAATGTGAAGCGCTCCGATACCCTTGGGTCACGTTCGCGCTATATAAAGCTTCATAAATAAATAAAATATATAAATTCGTACCCTCCAGTGCAAGACCCCCCCAAGGGGGGCCCACAACGGGCCCCCAAACCCAATCCCCGCCTGTCTTTTTTGACCGCCGCAAAAAGACAGATCCCTACGATGCCTGCAAAGCACCGCCGCAATGCTGCCCTATGTCCTGGTTTCGCAAGGCGCGCAGGTGAGGCACCGCCTTGCGGAACCATGGTGGACAGACTTTCTGTCCGCCACAAACACATTGGGATTCCCACCACCATCCTAATTTGGCGGTGGGAAATTTCCTGTGTGATGGTGGAAGGACTGCCACTGCCGGCCCGGCGGTCGCGGTCCTTCTGCGATCATAATGACCCCCTTGGAGTGGAGGGGCATAGAGTGGAGTAGAGTGTTGAAGAGTGGAGTGGTGTAGAGTGGAGGGGTGTATTGTGGAGCATGCATGGTGTGGTAGTGCACTGCCATTACAGACAACACATTTTCAATTGAAAAGACAATTTTGCACATATAGTTTTACTGGTAAAACTACTGAAAATCTGTGGAAATTGCCCCACTTAGGGGTTGATTCCAATCCGGGTCAGACAGCTCTCCGAGAGCTGTTCGTAGCCTTACCTTGCGACCGACTCGTACCTGTAGCCGGTCCGTCCGGGCGATGAAGTACGATGTGCGTAACTGACAAAAATCCGACCGACACGTAGGCTGTGATTCAAGCATCATTCTCCATCTGAGCCTTACCTCCGAACCGAGTCGCCCGGAAGCAGTATCCATAGCAGTTTCCGGCCGGACAAGTACAATGCGCAAATCATACACGCCGGACGGGTCGCCACGTACAGCACGTCACAGCATCCGGAAAAGAAGCATATCAGGTACGATTCGCGCCAGAACACAATCAACGGCTACGAGACGGACCAGCTAGCAACGGGTACGAGACGGAGCAACAAGCAGCGTGTACGAGACTAACACATCATGAATCCCATTGCGCAGGTCATACCAGTACTGTACATCTATGACCGGATCAGGAACAGACGGGGACGGCGCAGACGGTAAGTCAGACACCCACCCCACAAACAAATGACACGTCCCCGCTAAATGTCACACAAACCCAGAAGATCCATATCCTGGCCACTAGCAACAGGCCACCATAGGGTTTGCATGGCCAGCACCACTACCACCACCACTCATAGGGGGTATGTTGCCCATCACTACTGCCACCCCCACCCATAGGGCTTATGTTGCCCATCACTACTGCCACCCCCACCCATAGGGCTTATGTTGCCCATCACTCCTGCCACCCCCACAAATAGGGGACCTGTTGCCCAGCATCCCTGCCACCCCCACCCATAGGGCTTATGTTGCCCATCATTACTGCCACCCCCACTCATAGGGCTTATGTTGCCCATCACTCCTGCCACCCCCACCCATAGGGGACCTGTTGCCCAGCACTCCTGCCACCCCCACTCATAGGGCTTATGTTACCCATCACTCCTGCCACCCCCACCCATAGGGGACCTGTTTCCAAGCACTCCCGCCACCCCCACCCATTGGGGGCCTGTTGCCCAGCACTCCTGCCACCCCCACCTATAGGGGACCTGTTACCCAGCACTGCTGCCACCCCCACCCATAGGGGACCTGTTGCCCAGCACTCCTGCCACCCCCACCCACAGGGGACCTGTTGCCCAGCACTCCTGCCACCCCCATCCATTGGGGACCTGTTGCCCAGCACTCCTGCCACCCACACCCACAGGGGACCTGTTGCCCAGCACCCCTGCCACCCCCACCCATAGGGCTTATGTTGCCCATCACTACTGCCACCCCCACTCATAGGGCTTATGTTGCCCATCACTACTGCCACCCCTACTCATAGGACTTATGTTGCCCATCACTCCTGCCACCCCCACTCATAGGGCTTATGTTGCCCAGCACTCCTGCCACCCCCACCCATAGGGGACCTGTTGCCCAGCACTCCTGCCACCCCCACACATAGGGCTTATGTTGCCCATCACCACTGCCACCCCCACTCATAGGGCTTATGTTGCCCATCACTCCTGCCACCCCCACCAATAGGGGACCTGTTTCCAAGCACTCCCGCCACCCCCACCCACAGGGGACCTGTTGCCCAGCACTCCTGCCACCCCCACCCATTGGGGGCCTGTTGCCCAGCACTCCTGCCACCCCCACCTATAGGGGACCTGTTACCCAGCACTGCTGCCACCCCCACCCATAGGGGACCTGTTGCCCAGCACTCCTGCCACCCCCACCCACAGGGGACCTGTTGCCCAGCACTCCTGCCACCCCCATCCATTGGGGACCTGTTGCCCAGCACTCCTGCCACCCACACCCACAGGGGACCTGTTGCCCAGCACCCCTGCCACCCCCACCCATAGGGCTTATGTTGCCCATCACTACTGCCACCCCCACTCATAGGGCTTATGTTGCCCATCACTACTGCCACCCCTACTCATAGGACTTATGTTGCCCATCACTCCTGCCACCCCCACTCATAGGGCTTATGTTGCCCAGCACTCCTGCCACCCCCACCCATAGGGGACCTGTTGCCCAGCACTCCTGCCACCCCCACACATAGGGCTTATGTTGCCCATCACCACTGCCACCCCCACTCATAGGGCTTATGTTGCCCATCACTCCTGCCACCCCCACCAATAGGGGACCTGTTACCCAGCACTCCTGCCACCCCACCCATAGGGCTTATGTTGCCTATTACTACTGCCACCCCCAATCAAAGGGCTTATGTTGCCCATCACTAGTGCCACCCCCACTCATAGGGCTTATGTTGCCCATCACTACTGCCACCCCCACTCATAGGGCTTATGTTGCCCATCACCCTTGCCACCCCCACCCATTGGATGGGTGATGCGCCACACATCCATCATACACCAACATTAGGTATGCCAGCAAAATAAACCCCCCTAACATCATGACAACAGTGTGTAGTCTGTGAGAAATGCCCACAACAGTGATTATGACTTCGAACATACAATGTAACTACCATCACATGTGTGACCAAAAACTGAGTGTGGCCTACACAAGGCAAGCATCACTATAGCACTGTGTCAATGTAAAACTAACACCTCCTCACTGTGTAAACAAAAGTTAAGTGTGTGGTTCCAAACTGCAGCAAATGTTGAGCATTGTGGTGATGGCTCCAAAACCCCCCTCATCACAGTGACCAAAAGGTAAGTGTCATCATGGTCAAAGCTGCAAATGCCAAACAGCATGTATGATTTCTGGTCCCAACACATGAAACACTTTTGGGGCAAAGTAGTGGTTGTGTCCCATACCCACAGAGATGTGGTGAGGCTAACAGTGCTGTGAAAACCTAACATACTCTCGGCCATGTGCAGACAAGCACCACCCATGGGGGCTGACAATGCATACAGTGTACAATGACACAAAAGCAGATGTGACCATCACAAAGCATACACACATCTCGATAATAGACACACAAATCAAAAGAACCTGTGTAGACTGTAGGTGTCAGGTCACAAACTCCCATTCCATGCCAGCAATGGGACCTAACAACCAGGATGAATGTGCAGAATGATGTGATATGACTCACAGGGACAGCAGGGTAAATCACAAAAACAACATCCAGACAATAGCCCACAACAGCAATACAAAACCCAGACATGTGTCCTGTGCCACAAACGTACATCACACCTACACAAACACAAATCACTCAGCATGGCCCGTCATCCTTAGACAAACGGGAGCTAGGGGCCCATCCATGCAAACATTTACATCAGTCCACCCTCAACACCACACACCCTGAACTGCACCAATGTGCATCTGTGAAGCCCACATGGACAGGTGACATTGCACATGCACCCATGACAAACCCAGTAATGTTTGGAGGAACTAAGGTGCACAGACTCATCACACAAGGATAGTTTACAACCCTGGTGAATGACAGACATACTGCACAGTATGTGGTACATGGCCATGACGTCAAAGCTCCCGTAACATTCGGAATACCTGCCACAGTCCCAGGACAATGCAGAAGCCAAGGAGAACTACAAGGCACACATGCTGACACCTGCAAACATAGCAGCCCTGAACTGGACAAGTGGGAGCAGTCACACACACAAACACATGTCTCAATCACTGAAAGGTACCACCTAGGGACAACTACATGATATTGCGAACAAACAAGTGCCTTGGGGACCCCTGACTGTGTCCCATCTGCGTCTGACCACATCATCACCACTCAGAACTGACAAATCCCAATGATGAAACACCAATTAACAGTAGTGTGTCATGCACCACCACATCTGGTAGCCCATGGCAAAGTTGTGGGATTAACACAGTACAACTCAGCAAGCATCAACAACAGGAACATATCAAGGGAACACTGTCTGTGTATGAAATGTGATGTGGACACACACACACATGCTCACACAACACACACCATGGGTCCAGGCAATGTCACGGAACAACACACTTACTTGAGGGGACTCAACTCCTATGGAAGCTTAGCTGTGCCCAACATAGTCCCAGCAGGTCTCAGTCATGTCAGCAGAACACTTGGTCAGTCAGCCATCAGTTACCACACAATGAAGGCTCTGGTCACAACGGCCTGTGTACGGGAGTGTCCCTTAAGTCATCTGCACATACTCAATACATACGTCCAGCAAGTTGCACAGAGGACCCAGTTGCTCCTACACCAATGATGCCCACACTTACATGTCCAGTGGAGATGCGCCCACAGTCAGGGAAATAGACAAATTGGACAATGGGAAGCACATCATATGTGCATGTGTGCAAGCCACAGATGTGACCATGCAAATGAAATGGTTACAGAGATGTTCACAAATTGTTAATCATGACACACCCAGTTTGCTGCAAAGGATGATATGGATAACGACCAGAATAGGATACATATCTCATGAACCACATGGAGTACCTCACATCAACACCTCAGAATTCAACATTGTAAATCCAGCATTACAACTGCAAGGTCATGCTAAACATCATCAACATAATGTACAGCTAAATCAAATTCACAAGGATCAAGAAAAATGCTTTATTCAGCAATTTTAAAATGCAAAGTCCTTTCAAAACAAAGGCCAATGGCCAGTACATATCCAAATGACAAAACGTTAACTTGAGTGACAACTATCACACGTTGCTTGCCTGCACTGGTAAGGACAGGGGACATCCCCTCGGAGGGACATACATGGGGGCAGGCCAGGCATCACAGGGACAGGATCAGGGCGCAGCAGAAGGAGGCAGTGAAGGGGTGGTGGATGCAGGAGAGTCACTGGCAACTGCAGTGGAGCTGACTGAAGTAGTGGGTACAGTCACAACTGTGGGGCACAAGTCAGATGGGGTGGGTGCCGGCACAACTGCAGTGGGCAGGTCAGATGGAGTGGACTTGGTCCCCACTGCAGTGCCCAGGTCAGACGGGGTGGTCGTGGACTCCACTGCAGTGCCTAACTCAATGGGAGCGGAATGGGTTCAGGTGAGGTCGGCAGGACAGAGGGGGGGGGGGGACACGGTCCCCACATCAGTGGCACAAACTGTCTGACCGGGGGTGGAAGAGCAAGTGGTAGGGGGGAGGGCCTCAGCATTTTGAGGATGGTGTATCTGTGGGTGGGGGAACCTGGGGCAGGGTGTGGCGGGGGAACCTGTGGAGTGGTGGCCTGGGGGATGGAGGACGGAGACTTCGTCATGGAGCTGCGGGGCGAGGGTGGGGTCTTGCTCTTCCGGCTCTGGGGGGACTTGCGGGTGGGGGCCTCAGTCTGACTGCTCCTGGGGGAGGGTGTCCGGGTATGAGGGGCACGCCCCTCTGTGTGTGGGGACTTCCTCTTCCCCTTGTAAGCTGGATCTGCTGGGTCGGTGGGGAAGAGGCCAAGGTCACAGAGAAAGAGCTTCTGTGGAGATGGGGTTGCAGGTGAGGCAAGGGAAGGGGACTGGGAGGGAGAGGTATCGGAGGACTGCAGAGTGGTTGTGGATGACTGTGTGTGTGTCTGCAAACCATCCCCTGTGATTGTGGTATCAGTCCCCTGCGCTTGCTTGTGTGCACGTCTAGCCCTTGGTTTGGGTGTTTGTGTGCTGCCCGTGTCTGTGGGTTTGTGCGAATGTGCAGGTGTGTGTGTGCTTGGGACAGGTAGGGTGCTAGGAATTGTGGGTGGTGCAGGGGTAGGAGGGGTACGGGACTGTTGGAGGAGGGACACTGCTGCCGTCAGGGAAGAGGCCACGGACTGATTGGTCCTCTGTAGGGCAGACATGCCAGATGAAATGCCCTCCATGAACGACTTCAGTTGTGTCAACAGACTGGTGTGTGCATGGAGGACACTCAGTATTGATGTCTGCCCTATATGGATCTGTCGAAGAAAGTCCACAGACTCCTCACTCAGGGCAGCAGGGGACACAGGGGCAGGGGGTGCGGTGCCTGGCACAAAGGAGACATGCTCCTGAACACGGGAGCCTCCACGGTCCTCTGGGATGGGAGCCGAAGGGAGGGTGGTGATGGTGGTGGTGGGGGCGGTGGCGGGGACAGCCTCTCTAGCTGGGGTATGGTGGCTGCTGACACCCGCCTCCACAAGGGAGTCAGCCTCCGAGCTGATGTGGGCCTCAGCTGGGGTGGATGTTGCTGAGGGTTCCTCGGTGTGGCTCCACTCGCCCTCCATGCCACTGGGTCCCTCCGAGTCCTCGCCTTCTGTCCCAGTCAGGCTCTGTGGCTCCTCCTGGTACGTGGAGCTGAACCCCTCCTGTGGCCGTGGATGTATCTGGATAGAATTAGGAAAAAAGAGAACAACATCAGTCACCTGCACTGACTGCTCACACCACAGTGAGTACATCACATCACAGGGCAAGCCCTGGCATCATCAGCTGAACACTGCTCAAAATGCTCACACTGTTTAGAATAAGCCAATTGTCAGTCTCACCATCAACCATGGCACTCATATCCCTCCTGGACTTGCACCCATATGTCTGTTGCATGTTGGATGCTAATACCCCAATGTGCCGACATGCACCACCTACACATTTGTTGGACATGCAAGTGAACATGTAGGAGTATGTCACTATACACACAGTACATCTCTTGCCACTGACTCAGTACAGGTGTCAGGATGAAGGGATGGGCAGAGTCTCATTTCACATGCTTGTGATGCATGCCAGCAACACACACTATGATGTTCTCATGTCCTGATAGTCAATGCCACAATGGTGTGCAGGAAGCACATTTGAACACAATGCAGGATCACTCATAGCAAGTTAAATGCCATGGCACTGGCATGCCTGGAGAGTCAGTCAACACTGTCTCCTGTCACCGGGGCAGGGCATCCAGACAACAACAGTATGCACTGTGTCACAATCATAGCTCATGGGTAAAGCAAACTCTGCAGCTGACAAGTGCACTTGCCCATCCCCTGCAAACAACATATCCCGGACCCAGAAGACCCTACATCATACAAAACAGACATATCAGTCTCTGCAAACACAACTCCCTGTATATTAGCACATCACAGTCTGCTGTGCATGTAACACAGCTGCCTGAAGTGCACTGTCAAGTGATCACACACCTATATGTCACACAGGTATTGTCTCTCATAGTCACATCTCAGATATCCTGCTGACCCTCAAACTCATGAACACCACAGCTGTATGGAAAAGGAAGCCACACCACAATGACACAGAGGCAGACACCTGAAGGCACATGTCACTAAGCACAACCTGTAAGTTGATACACAGGAGTGGGATTACAGAGTGTTTCTAAATGCCCTTGAGTAGGCATGACTGCCCAGGTCTACGTGAAAGAGTGTTTAGCCCTGGACAGTAGTCAGGTGGCTAAGTAAGTGTGACACACTTGATATATATACTCCTGAGGCACACAAATTTGAGTGCCCTGCTGCATGTGTTTGTTTGAAATACCCCAGCCACATGTGGCGATTCAGACCAGCAATTGTAACACATATCAAGGGCACACACAGATCACATGTCAGATCTCAGGCATTGTGTAAACAATTGACCCACCCATGAAACACACAACAGATTCATGGTAACAGATGCTGTCCGGAAGCTGAAGCATAGTTGACTGCAGGGACACAGTGCCCTAGTGACACAAGCAACAGACTGGAGGGTCCACACCTGTGGATTAGATGAGGAGGGTGCATCACACAATTGAGGGACCTGAGTATTGGACTACAAGACCTACGTAATGTGGAAGTGTGACCAGGCCAAAAGACTGCAATTAGCATGTCGGACATAGTACACAGATTAGGCATGGCTTTACCACCTCCTTGCTGCTGTCTGGCCTTCAGTTGCCCATCCAGGTCCAGGAAGACCACCGCCAGGATCCTGTGCATGTGGGGGGTCAGGTTCCGGTGTCCACCCCTCCTGCGAGGAGGCAACAGCTTCAGCTGGACCCTTGCGATCCTTGGGTCCAGCCCCGAAGGTCCTGCCACCTCTTCTGGCAGTTGCGGATCCGGCGCTTGTAGACCCCCACCGATCGAACTGCCCGGGCGATGGTCAGCTATATCTCCTGCTTCTGGTGGGCATCAACCTGTGAGGATGACAAAGTTAAAAGTCCATTAACACACATTGCCCATATTTGTGCTGCGCACAGTTGGATATACATGTCATCACAAAGGAAAATGAGTTACACAGGTAGTGCACCCATGGAAAAGGACAAATGCCCTGCATGTCTGACATGTTAACAATGCCTGGGAAGTTTAAGCTTGCACAAATGCACTTTAGCTGCAGAACACATGTTCATTACATGTACCTACACACTTTGGGGGATGAAAGTACTCAGTGAGTATGCTTGCCACTGGTGTACACACTGCTAGTACTGCTAGTCAGACAACATGCACAATTAGGAAGGCAGTGGACTGCACACTCACCTGCTCCCCTGGTTTTCCATACAGCTTGCTGTACTGTGGAAGGAGCCCGTCCAGCAGGGCCTGGTTCTCCTCCTCAGTGAAGGCTGGGGCCCTCTCCAGAGTACGTGCCATAGCAGTAGCCAGAGGATTCAGAGACAGCAGCAGTGGTAGCAGAGATGTGGTCCAGTAGCATCCGTCTCCATACGATTCAATGGCCAAGGCGTACGCCGGTCTCGGACAATGCCTGTCCGACGCGTATGCATGATAGTCACCCGCGTCGGACCTCATTGCAGTCAATGGCTAAGCGTATGCACGGCTCGGTCCTGAACTGTGCAATGCGTACGCATAGTCACCCGCGTCGGACCTCATAGCAGTCAATGGCTAAGCGTACGCACGGCTCGGTCCTGAACTGTGCAATGCGTACGCATAGTCACCCGCGTCGGACCTCATAGCAGTCAAGGGCTAAGCGTACGCACGGCTCGGTCCTGAACTGTGCAATGCGTACGCATAGTCACTTGCGTCGGACCTCATTGCAGTCAATGGCTAAGCGTATGCACGGCTCGGTCCTGAACTGTGCAATGCGTACGCATAGTCACCCGCGTCGGACCTCATTGCAGTCAATGGCTAAGCGTACGCACAGCTCAGTCCTGAACTGTGCATTGCGTACGCATTGTCACCCGCGTCAGTCCTCATTGGTGTAACTATTTGACGGCTTCAACACACAATTAATTGCCAGGGACTCAGGTGCACACCTACCACACTACAGCATTGGCCACACAGTGTCCAATGGCATGTAAGGCTGCATTCCCTGTGTGTTTGGAGGGGGCAACACTTGGTTTGTTGTGTGGCACTTTTGTGCAGCCACTCCCAGGCTGTGCACGTGTTCATGGGGACAGAATCCTTTGTGTGTTGTGCACATTACCACTGTGATGTGCAACTGTACAGTTATGGGAATGAGTCATGGTCACAGTTTCAGGTTGGATATGTTTAGGACATGTCACATACACCCTGAGTCCTGGGGGTGATGGTATGTACGTCACAGTGAGACCTATAGCCACAATTCTGAAGTACACCTACAGTCTGTGTGCATGTTGTGTCTCAGATGTGGCTGATCAAATGTGCCCAATGGGAGACAGTCTCCACATCCATGTGGTTTGTGCATCAACATTGATGTTGTATGTGTGTCTAAGAGACATACATGTAGGGCCTGCAGAGACAACAGTGGCCAGTACCTGTGGGACTCACGGTTGCCTTGTGGCATGTACATGATACGCCATGTCATGCCAGTGTCCATGTGGCAATACAGGGACCCTGGGTATCTGCATGGCAAAGATCTGTGATGCCTGGGAGACATCAGGTCTCACTTGTCACTGTGGTGTGTGGTTGTAACGTCACAGCAGTACATAGGTAGTGTGACACAGTCCAATGATTGGCCATTGCACTACATGGGACTTATATGGACTTGAGATGTGAGGTGATGGGCATGTAGGTGACATATGTGTCCATGCCGAACAGCACACACCTCAGTACATTGTGTATTGTCATGATGTATCATGTGATATTTTGCTTGGTCATAGCCACATGGGTGGATGAATCGACAATCTTCCTTTGTGCATCTCTGTTCTGCAGGGCACCAGCTGTCCATAGACCGTTCCCCGACATTGAAACCATGCAGGAACGCGACTGCATCCGACGGTACCGCTTCACCAGACCACTGATTGAGTAGATGGCGGAGCAGTTGGTGCCACATCTGCTACCTGGCCGGACATACCCTACAGCACTGACCCCAGAGGTGAAGGTGATGGCAGCTCTGCACTTCTTTGCTACTGGTACCTTCCAGTACACTGTGGCTACTGCTGGTGGTATGTCACAAACTATGTTCAGTTGTGTGCTACGCGATGTCTTGGAGGGGATGTTGCATTTCTTTGACCTGTACATCAAGTTTCCTAGCCCAGGTCAACTCACTGAAATAAAGGATGCTTTTTATACACTGGGGAGGATGCGGAACGTCATCGGATCTATTGATGGTACACATGTGGCCCTGATACCACCACAGGCATATGAGCAGGCATACCGGAAAAGGAAACATTTCCACTCTATCAATGCTCTGGTGGTATGTCTTGTAGACATGTGTATCACACATGTGTGTGCACGTTTCCCCGGTTCTGCACACGATGCCTACATCATGAGGAGTAGTCGCATTGCAACGCTGATGTCACAGATGCCAGACCAGCGTGCCTGGCTTGTCGGTGTGTACTGGCTGTTTACCATTGTGTGTGTTTGGCAATGTTGTATTCCACCCTCTTCAAAACTCTGCTAATTGTTCAATTGCTTGTGTGTAGGTGACTCCAGATACCCCAACATGCCGTGGTTGCTGACACCCCTCAGGAACCCTGTGACACCAGCCGAGATGCGCTACAATGAGGCACATGGTCGGAGCAGGAGGGTGATTGAGCAAACATTTGGTCTCCTGAAAAGGCGCTTCCGCTGCCTGGACAAGACCGGAGGGGCCCTCCCATATGAGCCTGCAAAGGTGTGCAAAATTATCCTTGTATGCTGCATGCTACACAACATGGCAGTGCGGATGAAGTTGCCTCTCATCCAGGATGACGATGACCTACCTCCGCCACCTGTGGAGGATCCAGGCCTGGGCCACGATGCCAGTGATGATGAGGGGGTGACGTCCGCACACAGCTCATCAACAACTTTTTCACCTGTATGTGAGTTTACAGGGTTATGTCAATGTATGGAGTTAGCCAGAAATGTGTTGGGGCTGCTCTGTTGCTGTTTGAGTGTGTCTGTGTGCCACTTGACTGGATGCGTGCAGTGATGTGTCCTTTCAGGTGGTCTGTACTCCACAATAGTGTCAAACTGCTAACTTGTTTCTGTGTAGGTTTCTTTTGACATGTTTTGTGCATGTGTATTGCATTTCTCTCCTGTTCTGCTGTGCTTTTGACTGTGTCTTGTGTCTGTCCTTCCCAGGGTACTTTGCCTGTTGTTTGGTCAACACTGACCCCCAAGACCCAGAATCCAACACCAGTGTGGAAGTTGTCAATTCCCATCAAGTGATGTGCCACACACCCCTGGACTTCAATTCTCTGACACTTTGTGACCGTGTGTCCACTGTAACGTACAATTACCTTGCAACTATTGTGGAATAAACATGTTGATGATGTGTAATGAACCTGTGCTACGCTTTGTTAGGTGTGTTATCTGTCTTCCCATATCTGACTGACATTTGCTTACCTCACCTGTGGGCTTGTTACCACTGACTGTGGATAGGTGTTGTGTCTGTGCATACCAATGTATTTCAGGTCAACATCATTGTGTGGGATGAGTTACATGGACATGGTGAGTATGTCACCATGACTCACATAACGGTGGTCACATTGTTGTAGTATTTGGCATGCACTGTGTTGTTTAGCAGATCAACATCTCCATGACACATGACAAGTTGGAACTACAACAGAGGCACGTATGGTGTACTGGTGAGTTTATGTACAAACATGTGTGAGGATAGTGCACAGGATGGTGGGTGCTATACATTGGGCTTTGAATCCAAAGTTCACAGTAGAGTTGGAAGTGTTGGTAGCTGAAATGTCCAGAGTAAAGTCCACAGTCATCTGCTACATTGGACCAACATGAACCCTCCATGTCACGTAGGCGAGTTGTGTCAGATACGACAAGGTGAACGGGTTGCGCACAAAGAACATTGTCCAGAACAGGTTTAGAGGCCCTGGGGGATGTGCAGGGACATCTACGTCTCACTTGTCCTTCTTCGGATGACCCCTCTTCTTCTTGGGGGGGGTGGGATCCTCAGGTGCAGGGGACTCTCCCCCAGAGTCATCCTCCCTCCCTGTGGCATTGGCAGATGGTGTGGCAACAGATGTTGTGGCCACACAGGGAGGTGTGGACATGTTTGTGCTGATCAGGCGGAGGCATAGGAGTATGTCCCGATGCACCACAGTAAGTGCATCCCACTTTGCCTCCATGCGGGAATGGTGGGCAGCCTGCTCCTGTTGAATGTCCTTGAGGATCCCCACTACCTGGCCAAATCCTCCGGTGCTATCCTGGTACGCATCTATGATGCGTGCCAGTTGGGGTCATCATGCAGTCCAGACCCCTCTGCAAGGCACGCCCTCTGCCTACCACCCCTCCCAGCACCCCTATCCACACGGGCAGGACCTGCGGCGGCACGCACAGGTGACACTGGGACCCCTTGGGTGTTGTTGCTAGTGGTGTTGTCTGTAGCTTTCTGGGGGTCCTGTGTCCCTGTGCTGTCGGTGTTCTGTGGCTTTGGTCTGTCCATGTTGGCGGGGGTGCCCTGTCTGTTTCCAGATGCTGGAGGCGTGGGTACAGGGGGTGCAGATGTTGGTACTGCTGGTGCTGCATGATGACTCACACCGGAGGTGTCAGGTTGTTCGTCGTCATCCGAAGAGGACAGAGACGGATCCACACCAGAGAGCTGAGGGTCCACCAGAGTCTGGGACAGGGACTCCTCTTCATTTGGTGCTGTGTCCCCAGCACCACCTGTGTTTGGAAGAGACACACAATCTATGTTATGTTTCTACAGGCATCAACGGTTCACATACATGACATTTTCTACTGTACGTCCGGATGCACTGCTTTGTCCAAGGTTGTCACGGGCAGAGATTGATATTGTTGTGGCACATTGCCGAGCCAAAATGAAACATTTCAATTTGCATGTCGAAGTGTGTGCATGCCCAGCTCATGTATAGATTTGTCTGTACATGACCATTACTACTCAAGGGCCATCACGTAGGTGACACAGGTGTGTCATCCCTGTACACATGTGAGCTTTAACAAGGACATACGTGCAATTCCACTGAGGATATGTTGTAAGATTGGGGCATGTGTGGTAGCAGATTTTGCTAGTCTTTGTGTGCCACATTGGTATATTGGTACGGCATGGTCACAGTCTGGTATGCCTGTGCTCTCTTTGGAGAAAGTGTTTTTTTACAGTGTTCGTAGTTCCCATCTCATTTCATACAAGTGATGATGTCACCATCGTTAATGAGTCTGGTGCTGAGTTTTGTACGTGCATATGTGATTTGAGCTTGTCAATGTTCTCCATGGTGACATGGATTAGGCAAGGTAGCACTCTGGCTTTTCAATGCTGATGACAGTGAGGGCCAGAGGTGTGTGTGTTGCAGTTTGGCTGCTGTGAGTAGCATGTCTCCTCCAATGCAGTCCAGGTCAGACCTTGTGTCTACAGTGTCTATGTCAGTGAGTGGTGTGTTGTGTGAAGGATGCACGTGTTGCAGCACAATGTAGGAGTGAAATGCAGCTCACAACAGCACAGAGTGTGAATGAGACCATGCTATGTTGTCGGCTATATTGGTGTGTCCATTCCATTCACTGTCAGATGTCCCCTGTCAATGATGTATATGTGAGTTCCTGTGTGTTTTGTGCAATGTACCATATATGGATCTCCACACTTGTCATCTGCAAGACACACCTCCCCAGCCAGGCCAGGGGGCACTCCTGGACACTGCATCCCCAAACAATGAGTTTGAACATATGGTTGCAATGGCTGTGTGTGCGGCCGTGTTTTGTTTGGCCAGTGCATATGTGTGATTTTCAGCCACATCATTTCTCAGGCCCACGTGTCAGACATCTTGCCCGGGCATCATCTTTGTGAGTGACTGGTACCACGTGTGCAATGTGTTTTAGCATAGAAGGTGTGTGTATGGCCAGCACAGGTGTTATTTGTTTACAAGTCAGGGCCTCCTTCTCCCCCAGGCCAGTTAACCCATCATGAAGCGTGCCACCATTGCAGTGGGTGCAGGTTAACTTTCAGGATGTCAGTCAGTGCAGTCCTGGTGTTTGTTGTTGCCCAGTTCCCAGCATGGCCTTGTGCTCCCCACAACAGAGCCCAGTGTCAGACATCTTGCCAGTCCATTCCCACTCCTGTGAGGCGAGCATGGTTCAGTGTGAGCTTGATGGGCCATGTGGGTGGGTGGGGATTATCTGCGACTGCAACTCCCCTCATGCTCTTGGCTTCACCCCCCTTCCCAGCATGCCCATACTTCCTTCCTTTTGACTCTGCTTCCCTGTGAGGGGATGTGACAGCAATGGCAACATGGCTGACTGTAAAGTCCTGTGGTTTGTTTGGCTACAAGTCCAAAGAGAGCCCCTGTGCTTCACACAGCAGCACCCAGTGCGGTGTATCTTTGGGTGATATTTCAGTACAGTGTGAGCCAATGGCCAGTCAGTCAGTCAAAACACTTTATTCGATTAGTTAAAATCATAAAAGTACAGAAATTCATAAAAACACATACCATGACATAACCGATACAAAATAAGATTACAATAAATCCATATAATGAAACAACATACAAACAATTAAAAAGTCATCATTAAAAAATTACTCATATATTGCCCAAGCTAAGGGATTGTTTCGCCTTGCAGCGCATAGCAGCCACCAGGAAGTTTGCCACACTAAAGATAATGCGAGTACTACTCAGCTGTTGAAGAAACAGCAGGGCAGGTCTAACTTGTAGAAAGCCTGCTTCCTTTAGAATTGGAAGTAAATATTTTTTACGGCTAGCAGAATAAAACTCGCAAAACATAATAAAATGCAGAGTATCCCGGCAAGAAAAATCATCACAGTGGCATGGTGCGCTGCATTCGGGCTTGCCCCACAGTGGATAGGAGCCAAGTGAATAGTGGATCAGATTAAACCTAAAACGCAGTAATAAAAATCTATGGAAAGGATTTGAGACAATGCTTAGATAGGGTTCCAGCGAAGGAGACGAGAGAAGCAAAAAATGCGCTCTCACACTTGGTTTTCTAAGTTCCGTCTCCTCGCGGTCCATAGTAAGCCTATCTAAAAAAGACTGCCTGGTCCATACAATGTCTGCTTTAACTATAAGAGATGGGGATGAGAAAAGCTCAGGGCGCCCCATGGTAGAGAACGCCACTCTAATATACTCTAACCAGGGGATTCTGTTAGCATGATCTAAGGCTAAAACATCAGACAAGATCTGATGATTAAGGGAGATTTCCTGGTTTAACCAGGTTTTCACCCAAAATAACAATGGGGCCAGCTTCAGTTTATCAGAAACATAGCCCAAACCAACCTCCGCATGGATAGAAAAAACAGGGGTTGATTGGGGAACTGATAGCAAAGAACGCAGGAATCTGTTTTCTGCTACTTGAATCATGTCCTGAGTAACATAGCCCCACAGAGCCGCGCCATAAGTGGCGATGGCCAGGCTTTTTGCAGTATAAACTTTCAGCAAGGCCTCCATAGGCCTTGCCCCCAACTTCTTAGCAAAACTCATCACAGCTGAGGTAGACCTGGCTACAGAGTTGCGTTTAAGTTTAATTTGCGGGCCCCAGGAGCCATTCTCATCAAAGAGGACTCCCAAATAGCAGAAGACCTTGACCCTGGAGATCTCTTCCCCATTGCAAAATAAGGATCTAGACATAAGCTTTTTACGCTGTTTCCCCGCAACCATAAAATGGGATTTTTTAATATTCACTCTAAGATCCAGAGCAGCCATAAATGCTCCAAAGGCATCCAACAATCTCTGGAGCCCCACCGCAGTGCGGGCCAACAAAACGGCATCGTCCGCGTAGAGAAGAACCGGAACAGCCAGTTCCCTCACAAGCGGCGCATCTGCTCTCGGAACCCCCAGAGACCCCTCCAGGCCGTTAATATAAATTGTAAAGAGGAGTGGGGCAAGGATGCACCCCTGCCTCACCCCTCTCTCCGACCTAAAGTGCTTCGTGCATTTCCCATCCTGAGTGACTCTCACAGATGCGGATAAATCCTGATGCAAAGTTGCAAGAAAATTTACTAAAGGCGGGTCAATTCCCAAATCCATCATGATGCACCAGAGCTTGGACCGGCTGACTAAATCAAAGGCGGAGGACAGGTCCCTAAAAGCCATAAAAAGGGACCCGTCCTTCGCCACCGTATATTTACTGATTAAAAGTTGGAGATTTAGACACTGATCCAAAGTCCCCCTCTTTGCTCTAAAACCATATTGCAAATTAGATAAAAATGCCCCTGCTGTCTAGGGCATCCCTGAGTTTACCAAGTAGGACCCTGCCCAAGATCTTAACCGCAGAGTCTAGCAGGGAGATAGGTCTGTAGCACGAGGGGTCATCACGTTGGCCCTTTTTAAAAATGGGTATAATAAGAGCAGTTGCCCATGAGGCTGGAAACCTATAGCTTGAGACGGCATTAAAAACATTAACTAGGATCCCTGCCCAGACACTAGGAGAATAGGCGAAAAGGTCTGCTGGTACACCATCAGGGCCAGGTGCCTTATTCCTGGCCGACTCCTTGATCGCCTTTTCCACATCCCCCTGCTCAAAAACTAAGAAAGGCATGGAGCAAGATGCAAGAGGAAGAGGACCACTATTAGAGCTAGCGCCACAAGCCCCATAGATTTTACTGAAGTGGTCAAACCAGAGCTCGTCCTGAATAACACAATCTTGGGTGGTGCCCTCAACATCCGAGAAGAATGGGTTATTTATTGTGGCCCAGAACTTACCACTGTCCCGAAGGACATCAATAGATAGGAGATTATTCCAGGCTTCCGATTTAATTGCCTTTTTTCTTTTGGCAATGGCCGCTTTATAGGCCCTTCTCGCGTGTGAGATTTCTCCCCGATCCCTAGGGCTCTTTTTTAATACATCAAGCAAAATCCTATGAGCCCTGGAGCAACTCCCATCAAACCATCTGGGGGGCTTACTGTTGTTTCGGCAAGAATAGTTGGAAGTCAGATCCCGGGAAATCTGTACGCAAATGTCCTCAAAGCCCCTGACCACCTCCTCTGCAGTCGAATGTTTGTTCGCACAGGTGGTCCACGGCCCATCCATCTTAGCACGAAGCTCCTCTAAAAAGGAAGCAGGGACCACCTTGGCCCATTTTACCCTGCGACCCTGATCTTTCACAATCAGGGGGAGATCTCTTGGGCAATCCCCGCACTACGCCCAGACTCTTTGGCAGAGCCACCTCTAAAAATACCGGATTGTGATCGCTATGTACAGATGGAATAACTGAGTGGGCAAGAACCCTAGCTAAAACCCCAGTGGATAAAAAAAAGTAGTCGATTACTGAGCCCAGAAAAGAGCCTTTAAAAGTGGAGGCCCTCCCTCCAACCTCTATGAGGTTAGACTAAAAAATGTTGGTTGTGGCGAGGAGAACCTCAAGGGCCTCCCCCTGCTTAGTATGCTCAAAATGAGGAGCCAAGGCGCCTACCGGCCCCTCATAGACATCAAGGCACTTTAGGTAGCACTCGTCGACACAAGGATGAATATTAAAATCGCCCAAAAGGACGAACTCGAAACCAGTGTTTTGTTTCTGACTATATGTGTGAGCCAATGGATTCTACCCGGTGAGTTGTGTGGAGTTTGTGTTGAGGGGTGTGTGTGTCTCCACATGCTGGTAAGTATGGTCAGAGTTGTCAGTCCTCCTTCCCACCTGGCCAGACATCTCACCATGAAACGTGCTTCCATGGGAGGGCGTGCAAGTTATCTTTCAGGATGTCAGTCAGTGGTGTCCTGCTTCTGATTGGCACACAAACCCTACCAGGGCTTTGTGCTCCCCACAGCAGGACCCAGTATCAGCCATCTTGTCAGTCATTTTCCACTCCCTGTGATGTGGGCATGGTTCAGAGAGGTCTTGATGGGCCAATTTTGAGGGGGAGCATTATCTGACTACAAACCCCATCATGCTTTTGGATACACTCACTTCACCTGCATACCCACTATTCCTTCCTGTCAGTCAGCTGCACTGTGAGGATATTGTGTTTGTGCTGGCAAACTGCCTGACAGTGTTTTTTTGGCTTTGTGCCACTGCCTTGCTCAATTTGTTTGTAGGTTTGTACATGTCATGACACAGTTACAAGTCACTATGAGTTGGTAGGTATTTTGTTTGTCTGACTAGCATACACATCTTGGGATGATTATCTATTGGTTACTGTGGCTTTGCTAACAGTGCGCGGTTTCACTGTCCCCTTGCCACACAATATTGAGTATGTTGGTTGTGTACTCACCAGGCTCTGGTATGTCTGCTAGACCATGGACGCTCTCTGGTGGTAGGATGCCCCGCACCTTCTCCTCCCAGGACCTGAAGTATACTGGTTTGGCAGGAGGGCCACCGCCAGTGCGCTGACTCAAGGCGTGATCTTTCTCACTGAGTTTCTTGACCCTCCTGCACACGTCATACTACCTGTTCTGGAGATCGTCCTTTGTGCGCTACGTTGGTGCTTGTGCGTTCACTTTGTCCACAATCCTCGCCCACATCTTTGTTTTCTGTGACATGGGGGTCCTTTGGACCAATATACCAAACAAATGTGGCTCTACTCTGATGATCTCGTCTACCAGCACTTCTAACTCACTATCTGTGAATTTTGGATTCTTCTTTGGGGGCATGGTGATGGGTGGTGGTGGTGAGTGATGTGTGTGTGAGGGTGCAAGTGAGTGTGGGTTAGTGTTGGTTTTGCTAGCTGTATGTGTGGGTGCTTTGGTAAGGTGCTAATGGTGTGAAAGTTGTGTGATGGGTGAGTTGTGAGTGTCTGTGGTTGCTGTGTGATGGTGTTTTCTGCTGGCTGTTGTCTTCTATTTGCAAAGGATCATGGTAGAGATTGATGTCCTTTATATAGGTGCAGTTGTGGGTGTGTCTTTGTCACAGGTTTTTTTGGGGGATATTTATTGGCTTTGTCATTGCTTGTTTGGTCCTTTTTTTGTATTTTTTCCTTTGGGTTTTCTAGGCATGAAGGAGACATACTTCTGACCGAGACGGACGCTGATGTTGGCTCGTGCGGGCTTCTCCGGCTCGTTCACGCTGACTTTCTTCTGTGTTTCATACGCGTCGGTCGGGGAGATCTCTATTGCTTGAGGTCCCTGTTTTCTATGCGTGTCGGTCATGCGGCTTTGGCTCCGTGCGAGTCAGTCTGGGTTTACATGCATTGCATCGTACTGCGCGGATCGGACATCGCGGGTACGTGTCGGTCGGGTTCATTCCTGGTACGTGTCGGTCGGTGCAAATCGCGTCTGTTTTCTGGGCGAATCGCTGTTTTCCCTACGGCTCGGTCGTACGGCTTGTATTTCGTGCGTGTCGGTTGTAATTCACACGCGTTGCATCGTACTGCACGGGTCATACGGCGCCGGTCCATGTTGGTCGGTCTCCATTCCGGGTTCGTGTCGGTCGGTACGTTTTGCGGTCGGAGTCGGAATCGGACCCTTAGTGTACTGATTTGCTCTGATCATATTTAATTATTTGTTCCCAAAACGCTTCTGAATTAATAAAAATACGTGCTGCATTTGTACTTTCGTAATTCTGATATATTCTGAAATATTTACACAGTTCATTTAGACATTTACATTTTATTGTATGCTAAAAAAACATTTTCTTTCCCAGAACCCCACATGATTGTCACATAAATCCTGTGTGAGAGTTTTTTCCCTTTCTGTATAAATTAGACGTACGCTAATCTAGGTTGTGGTTACACTGTCCTCATTCTTGCACTGACGTCACAATAGCTCACGTGAGAACTATTGCTGTTCTTCTCATTCTAAATAAAGATATTGCAAGATTCACAATAATAAACAGAGAGTGATCCCAGAGATTTTCTCTCACTGTACCTAACCAAGGACATTTTAACTGTCCCAGGCTATCCTTATACAATGTACCATTTGAACGGCTCAAATAAACTGAGAGAATGTCTGAAACCTTCATGCACTCCTACCATGAAAGAAACTTCAAATGTATTCTATAGTAAAATGCCTCCTTTTACCTGTTCCCTGTTCCCTACTGGTGCATATCCTGAGAACCATGTACAAATGTCTTTGTCTAAAGTCCTATAAAATGATGTGTAGATTTCTAAGTTTAGGAGACTCTTTTCCCCACCTTTACAAGGTGAATCTATGCCGGATTTCACTTACTGTACTGAGTTCTCTGTACTTATGATTAGTATGCTTTGCTGCTGAACTTAGTTATCGCATATTCAATGCAAACTGCTTATTACTTAATTATATAAAGCCTTAAACCGACAACCCTGGTCTGTCTTTCTTACAAGAATGTTGAGCATCTGCTAATGAGCCTAATCGATTGAACTGAAGTTACAGCTGCAGTTGGGAAGCACCAAAGTCCATAGAGGGACTACAACGCTCCCAGTCCTAGCCATTGCGCTCCCCATAAATTGGAGTTTAGGATAAGTTTATGCGCCTACACCGCTCACTTTGAAGTCAGAGAAAGAAAAGTAAACATCAAACTCCCTCAGAAGGCAGAGCCTGAGACTTGACCTCTGTCTTTAGATGCACAGTAAATGGGACAAGATGAGAACAAACTTTAAAGGCCTGTTTACAAAAAGCAAGGACTCATGGAGGAATACAACAAGCGATGGTGAGCAATGTTTTTCGCCATGGGAGCGACAAAGACATGCTGGACAGCCTAAAACAAATAGAGCCAGCAAACAGAAAGCCAGAAAATGTGAGTTACAAACTTCAAAGCAAATGGTAAGCAATGGGTGGAATGCGTTCCCAGGGAAGGTTTCAGAATGCCCACAAGAAGTCTTTTAACAACCAAACAGCTGTGCTGTCTAGTAGACTTCAGCTGGTTCTGTTGGGTAATACCATTGCTATGGTTCATGTATTTAATACGAAAGCAATGATGTACCTCAATTTGATCTCAATCATTTATTGATATCACATTGAGATACATCATTGCTTTCGTATTAAATACATGAACCATAGCAATGGTATTACCCAACAGAACCAACTGTTTTCTATATTACCAATACCCAGGTTCAGAGGGACACAGGGTTGTCCCATTAACTCTTCTCGTCTAGTAGACTTCGACCTAAAAATGGTAGTTAATTTAAAACACTAGCCCACAAAACATAAATTAATTGGAAATTTCAAAATCAATGCAGTACCATAAGACCTAACACCAACAAACCCATGTTAAAAATGCTTCCATAAATAAATAAAACCAATCAGGTTCAGTCTGACCAAAACACTCACCCCACCAAGAACACCTTCCCAAACTCACAAGCCATATTAGCAGCTTCTAAATGGATAAAACTATGGAAGTCTTAACTATCCTTTGCAAGTAAGTTATCTAAGGCTTTGGGAAATTGAGGAGAAATGATAATCTCAAACACTGATTCTGCCAAATACTGCCGACCCATCCATGGAACGTATGGAAAAGGCGTGTCAGTATCCGTCAGTGGTTTGACAGCGGCTGCAAAGGACTTCATCACAGCAAGTTCTACAGCATCTTGGGAGTGGACACATCCACCCACTTCCTATTTATGGTGTCATTTTTGGTTTAATTAATATTTGTTTAGTAACATGAATAGTTTACAATTGAATCAACCATGCTGTGACGTACAGAACTACGGGACATATTTACAAGAGGATTGCACCACCGGAACATCACTTTTCCTGACGTTGCAGTGGCGCAAAGCCCTGCCCCATATTCACAAAGCGGAGTTAAGCCACTTTGAGTGGCTTAACATTGCTTTGTAAAGATCGTCTCCTTTCACACAGATATCTGCATGAAAGTGGCGTGCAATGGGTGTTGCGGTTGGCATTCCTCCGCAACACCCATTTTTGATGCTGCCCTAGATTTACAAGGATCCATAAATCTGAGGCAGTGCCAAAAACGAATGCCACTGAATAGCAGGTGTTAGATTGGTGCAACCAAGAGAAACACAACAAATTCTCCTTGTTTTTGTTCTTTCTATGTGCATTCTGCAGCACACATAGAAAGAACAAATTGCCTTTAAAAAGATTGTTTATGTGCAGAAAGGTCTCCCTTCCCGCATATAAGCAATCACCCTGCAACACAGGCTCTCATTACACCTCACAGTACATGATCAGCAGTGAAAATATAAACACAGAGATACTCTTTCCGAGTGCAAAAATGCCAGAGGAAATAGCATTTCTGAATGGCATCTTGTCAATTTGTGCACTTAATTCTGACCTTTACACAGCGCAGTGGGGAATAACATGCAACAGTAGTCTTCGTCAGTCTTTTTGTGCACAATTTCCTTCAGGTAGGACATGGTCAAAATTATGAGCGCAAAAACCCGGTAATTAGCACAATTTGTGTGAAACCTGTTATGTGCGCTCAGTGTGAAATTGGGAGCTAATAAGGTTTGTGCCATTTGTACACTCAATCTCAGGCCCATAAATCAATTGTTCATAATTCAAACAGAAAAATTCACACCTGTGAAGATGGGGCATATATTAGCTTATGCTAGAAAAAAGTTGTTCTATGCACACCTCTGTTTTGTGCAACTGAGTTCACTTACTTGCAACTAGTTTAGGAGAGAGGCTACGACTTTCTCAACCGAATTGCAGTCTACAGAGCCCACGTTTTCATCCTACTGTTTTTGGGAATACAATGGATTGAACCTCTAACTACTACCAATCTCCCTACCAATCTCCTCTGTAGGCATTCCCCTGGCAATAACCTCATCAGATCTCCATTTCCTCTTCTGGATGAGCTTGATGAACGGAGCTCAACACCTTAGCTAAAGACCTTGCCAATCTAGCCAGATGAAACACAAGAAAAACATCTAACACATCTCAAGACAAAGTCAGCATAACCAAGACCTCTTTTGCTGAGGAAATCTGCAGACCAAAAGAGCAGAAAACAAACGAAGATAAAGGCATCTTGCCTCCACATCCTGCAAACTCTTCTCTAAGGGCATTTATCAAAACATGAGAAACAACCAGGAACGGCATGACATTTCCATCAAACACTTAGCATGCATCCTGATTAATGCTAGGCCTGGGCGAAAATTCCGTTCCGCTTGCGGAAATTGTGATAATTTGACATTTTCGCGTTCCGCGGAGAGCGCGAAAATGTCAAAATTTCCGCAATCCGCATCTTACCGGACATTTTTTTCTTGCTCGCGCTGTAAAAAAATACATTCTATCATGCGCGCGATCGCCTTACCTGAATCCCCGCGTTCGCCGACAAGTTTTCCCGATCCGGTCGCGTTCTCCACGAGATGTTGGATTGTTGGTAGCCAGTTCGCGCCCGCATTAACGTCATTTGTTGCGCGATCACGTCATTCGTCGTGCGATCACGTCTTTCTTCTCGCGATCATGCACCGCGAGAGTATGAGATGATTGACATCTCGAACACGTCATTCTCCACCGCGAGCGAGAGCACAAGGACGCGGGCACGTCATATCGAACGTGAGCGGACGGGACAAGTGAAAACAAGATGGCTGCGCCCGTGAGCAACCGCATGGGTAAGTTGGAGAGCCGTGATCATGCAGAATATACCGCGAACGGGCGGGAAAAAACCTTCTGCGTCTTCGTGATATTTCCGCGTGTTTGCGGAGATTTTTAACATTTTTGCGAAAGTGAATTTCGCAAATTCCGGCCACCCCTAATTAATGCTAAATCATTAATAAAAAATGGAATCCACATATGCAACATTTTATGCAAATCTAGTTCCAACCTGCTCATTAGGACAGAAACATGAATGGGAAATGACACTCCAGCCATTCTACCTGGCGCCATTTCCAAACAATACCTATCATTCTACGGAAACTAACCAACAAGAGATTTGGTTGAAGAGCATCCATAGTCTATAAAATATCTCAAGCAACCACCGTGATTTAAGACCATGCAACTCCAGAGTGTTAATCATCACTTATTCGCTGTTCTCCACTTCTAAGTTTCACCACCACATTCATTCTAATTTACCAACTAATTACACACTAAAATGACTTTCCCTAATCCCCTTCTGGATGCTGTATCAGAATCACAACTATTCTTTCCAATCTACATATCCGAGAAGACGTCAACCTCTGCATTGACAAACCCAATGTCCACCAGATGCAGGCCTATTCAATAACCCAGAAGTGCTCAATTACCAGCTGTATATCACCAAAGCCAGAAATGATGCAGACCACACTCTTAATGCTATATTGACCTCAAATGAGCTTCTAGAGGAAAATAAAAAAAACTATAGCCTGGAGTGATCACTGTATTATTTATTTCAGTATAGTCCTACCAAAGGCACTACCACCACTGACAACATCTAACAGAATCTCCTTTAACAGATCATGGAAGAATTTCAAAATAGACTCATTCGAGCTCTAATCATTTATGTAAGTGTGTAAGTATGCATACTTTACTGTATGATTATTTCAAATATTTACAATATTTGAGAATTTAAAGCCATTTAACAGATAAAACACATACACAAAATCAATAGGACCATAGTTCTTTTAAAATAAGAATGCTATCACCAGAGCTCATTAAGGCAAGGTTAAGATCAGAGACCTGGAGAGATGAAACTGATAAAACAGCATTGAAAGAATTGCAAACTGCGCAATAAAGTGCTTAGTCACAAGTGGAGTGCGATCTGAGGAAGTCCAGGACTCACGTAAGTGTGCTGGTTTAGTAAGTTCTTTTTAAACCGGCACAGTGAAATTGACCTCCTGAGTAGCAGCAAGAAGTCGCCAGCATAGAATGTTCTGCTGATGGCCTAAACAGAGCTTGAAGTGCCCATCCTGAAATGGAGGGCTAAGTACTCTACTGCAGCATCAATTATGTTGTGACTTCTGAATCCATTAAAGCCTATTAACCAGGAACATTTCTGGCTCACTGAGATTCGACAGAATGGCATCTTTTAAAGCATGAAAACACGGGCAACCATGAAAGACGTTGGGATGACTCACTTTGAACATACAGCATCAAAAAAGTAAAATCAATAGCCTAAAATGACAGTGGAGGAAAACACACTGCCAAAAAATGATACAACGATAACACAGAATTTAAAAAAGCTGTCATTAAAAATGCCATAAAAACTCACTACTCCTAAGGTATTTTGGATGCCATCCACTCCGTCAACCAAAGAACTTTTCAAAAGTATCACGTTACTTTGAAAACCTGTTTGAACTCTAGACATCACCAATCACTCCAAAGGTCTATGCATCTCTTTTTTGTATTGTATTGTAATTGCATTTATATAGCCCTTACTACCCCTGACGAGGTGTTGAAGCTCTTTTTTAGCGAGTAGCATGCTACTCCGGAACCCATAAAGGATTGGTGGTGAATTAGTATAGTGAAAATATGAAAGTAATTTGAGTGGGGGATGATATGTTAGTTAGTTATTTGAATTGAGATGGAACATCCAATTTAAAAAGGCAAGGATCTTGAGACCCACTTCCCATCAGTGATACTCAATAACTACATCACTTTGCAAAATTGATCAATTTATGATCACAACTATAACAAACCATAAAAGAAAGAAATGATGATGAGATTCACTGGATCACCTGCTCACCCATCTCCCTCAAACAAACTTAGGACCTTCCTCAAAGCTACCTCTGCAGCCTTAGCAGCCAGACGGTAAATAGACATAATATCGAAAAAATAATATCGAACAACAAGAATATCGAAGTGAAAATATCGAGATAACATTAATATCGAAGTGTAGAATATCGAGGTAAGTAATATCGTTTTGTTTGTGTTTAGTAAAATATCGAAGTATGAAATATCGATGTAGTAATATCGTTTGACGATAATATCGATTGAATAGTTATGTTAGAAATATCGAAATATAATATATATATTGTTTAAAATGTGTATTTAGTGTATATTGAATAAGTAAATTGTTTAATTATATGTATAAATACTTAATTAATGTTTAAAATATAATTAATAGTGTTAAGTAATTTATTGTATGATATGTTTTAGGAGCGGGATGTTGGGTTATTAGGGGATAAGGGTGGGGAGTGTTTTAAAAATATTAGTGTAAAATCAGATAATAATTTAAAAATATTAAAGAATAAATAATTATGAATAGTAAATTGAAATGAAATTTCTAAATTAAATATTAATAATTTAGAAAATAAAAAAGAAATTATATATATTTTTTAGGAGCGGGATGTTGGGTTATTAGGGGATAAGGGTGGGGAGTGTTTTAAAAATATTAGTGTAAAATTAGATAATTTAAAAATATTAAATAATAAATAATTATGAATAGTACATTGTAATGAAATTTCTAAATTAAATATTTATAATTTAGAAAATAACAAAGAAATTATATATATTTTTTAGGAGCGGGATGTTGGGTTATTAGGGGAAAAGGGTGGGGAGTGTTTTAAAAATGTTATAGTAAAATCAGATAATAATGTAAAAATATTTAATATTCAAGATTTTGAAATTTCAAAATTTCAAAATAAATTCGAAATTATATAATTAGAAATTATAATGAAATTTTAATTTTGTTTTATGAGTGGGATGTAGTGTTATTAGTGTATAAGGGCGGGGAGTGTATTAAAAAGATTAGTGTAAAATTGGATAATAAGTTATAAATATTAATACTAAAGAATTATAAATGTTAAAATTTGAATGTAATTTTGACAATGTTTAAAACAAAATTTCAAAATAATTACGAAATTATTTTTTTGTTTCATGTTTGGGAATTTGGGTTATTAGGGTGTAAGGGTGTGGATAGTATTTTAATAATTATTACAAAATTATAGATTAATAAATAAATTTATAATTGGGAATAATTTACATTTGTGAACATTTTATGTCAAAATCTAATTATATAATTTACATTGGAAATTATAATTTCAATATTTATGTTGTATTTATGGGTGGGATGTGGGTATATTAGGGGAGAAGGGTGGGTATTAATTTTTAAAATTGATAGTGTAAACATAGATCATAAAACAAATCAATTTATTAGTAAATATTGTGAAATCTAAAATTTAAAAAATAAAAAAAAAATAATAATTGTATATTTGCAATTTATATGGAAAACATATTGTACATATTTTTTTTTGAATTAGGGTTAATATGGGATAGGGGTGGGTATTGTAACTATAGTATTGTTAAATTTAAGAGTTTTTAAATGATATCTCATAGTTAATAAATGTAGATTATTAATATTTTAAGTGATGTTATAACCAGTACCTTGTCTCAGTTTGATCTTTCTGGAGTGGGAATATTAAATTAAATTGGGTTAGTGTCCAGCACCTTCCCTGAGTTTATGTTAATTGGAGTGGGAATAGTAAATTAGATAGGGTTACTGTCCAGCACCTTCTCAGAATTTATGTTAACTGGAGTGGGAATAGTAAATTATTTAGGGTTAGTGTCCAGCACCTTTCCTGACTTTATGTTAACTGGAGTGGGAATAGTAAATTATATAGGGTTACTGTCCAGCACCTTTCTTGAGTTTATGTTAACTGGAGTTGGAATAGTAAATTATATAGGGTTACTGTCCAGCACCTTTCCTGACTTAATGTTAACTGGAGTGGGAATAATAAATTATATAGGGTTACTGTCCAGCACATTCTCTGAATTTATGTTAATTGGAGTGGGAATAGTAAATTATATAGGGTTACTGTCCACCACCTTCCATGACTTTATCTTAACTGGAGTGGGAATAGTAAATTATATACAGTTAGTGTCCAGCATCTTCCCTGAGTTTATGATAACTGGAGTGGGAATAGTAAATTATTTGGGGTTAGTGTCCAGCACCTTTTCTGACTTTATGTTAACTGGAGTGGGAATAGTAAATTATATAGGGTTACTGTCCAGCACCTTTCTTGGGTTTATGTTAACTGGAGTGGGAATAGTAAATTATATAGGGTTACTGTCCAGCACCTTTCCTGACTTAATGTTAACTGGAGTGGGAATATTAAATTATATAGGGTTACTATATAGCACCTTCCTTGATTTTATGTTAACTGGAGTGGGAATAGTAAATTATATAGCTTTACTGTCCAGCACCTTCCTTGACTTTATGTTAACTGGAGTGGGAATAGTAAATTAGATAGGGTTACTGGCCAGCACCTTTCCTGAGTTTATGTTAACTGGAGTGGGAATAGTAAATTATATAGGGTTAGTGTCCAGCATCTTCTCTGACTTTATGTTAATTGGAGTGGGAATAGTAAATTATATAGGGTTACTGTCCACCACCTTCTCAGAATTTATGTTAACTGGAGTGGGAATAGTAAATTATATAGGGTTACTGTCCAGCATTTTCCCTGAATTTATGTTAAGTAGAGTGGGAATAGTAAATTATATAGGGTTACTGTCCAGCACCTTCCTTGACTTTATGTTAACTGGAGTGGGAATAGTAAATTATATAGGGTTACTGTCCAGCACCTTCCTTGACTTTATGTTAACTGGAGTGGGAATAGTAAATTATATAGGGTTACTGTCCAGCACCTTCCTTGACTTTATGTTAACTGGAGTGGGAATAGTAAATTATATAGGGTTACTGTCCAGCACCTTTCTTGACTTTATGTTAACTGGAGTGGGAATAGTAAATTATATAGGGTTACTGTCCAGCACCTTTCTTGACTTTATGTTAACTGGAGTGGGAAGAGTAAATGATATAGGGTTACTGTCCAGCACCTTTCATGACTTTATGTTAACTGGAGTGGGAATAGTAAATTATATAGGGTTAGTGTCCAGCAGTTTTCCTAACTTTAATGTAGGTGAAATGGGAATAGTAATTTGTATAGGGTTAGTGTGCTGAATGTATATGTATTGTGTTATTGAAGTATGTTTTTGGATTTAAGGTTGGAAAAAAATGAGATTATTTACATTTTTAAACAATTAAATGAGCTACTTTATATATGTAAGAGTTATAAATTATGAAATCCAATGACACATTTTATATTTTTATATAAGCTTTATTTTTGTTGAACAAAGTAGACAGATTATTTTTTTTTATTTACAGAATGGAGTATACATTAGTAGACATACAGCAAATATGCATTCATTTGTGTCTTTTTGCAATGTTTTAAGGAAAATAAAATGTATTGATATTATCACATTTTATAACAGAAGTATTGATAATTACAAAAATACATACATAACATTTATTACTTTTTAACATTGTTTGCAAATAAACATATTCTTACAGTATTCATATAATAATGTTTTTGTTGCCTATATACATAAAAAAAATCAGTGCATATTTAATTTCTGAAGAATATTTTTTCATTTTTATTTTGTTGTTGTACATAATTAGTACATGACAAAAAGTATATTTTTATGCTATGTATTTTAATGATGATTAATAATATTATTGTAGGAAATGTTAATATTATTAATTTTTATATTTGATAATTATATGAAAACAATTGTTTTTCAACATGTACATTTTGAAAATAAATTTTAAATAATATAAACATTTTATTATAGTTTGTACAGTTGTGAAAAAAATTACTGTATTATAATCATAATAATAATGTATTTATAATTATTATGAATATAATTTTTAAAGGTATTGTTTATTATAAAATAATTTTCAAACAATTTTGATACATTTATGTTATATTTATATATGATTATAATGTTTTAATTTATTTACACTGATTTAAGTAGGGATTTTCATTTGAATGGGATTATTTTGTAACCGCTTCATGTTATTTTGGGTCATTTTGGACTGAGGAAGCTCGCGGTTGGAAGCTGCGTCGCGTTGAGCAAGGTAAGGGGTGTTTTAAGTATTAAGTGTTATTAAATACTTATGTTTAGGGTAGTTAGGATGTTTATAGTGTATTGATATATAATTTAAAATGTTTTGGGTGTTTTTGACGTGTTAGTAATGATTTAGTTACGTCTGGTTGTTTACTGGTTGTGACGTAGTTTTCGAAGTAAATATTGTGATTAAATATGTGTTGTTTTGAAATGATGTAATTGTATTTATTAAATGTATTTGGGTGTGATTGTGTGGGTGGGTATGTTTTGTTCTGTTTTTCAGGTAAATGTTGATCGATGTTTTTTCGAAGACCAAGACGCGTTTTTTTTTTTGAAAGTGTGTGTTACTTGATTTAAGTAATATTGTTAACACACTTTTTAACTTTTTACGGGATTTCATGGAGCGTTTCTTTTGATTTTTCACTTCTTTTCGGGTTTTTGAGGGTTTGGATATTATGATGGAAAGAGAGACGTTATTTGTTTTTTTTTTTTACAGTGTGTTTTAGTTAATGAAACTGATAAAGTTATCACACTGTTTTTTTCACCTGGATTTCCAGGAGCGTTTGTTACTATTTTGACCTATTTTTCGGGTTTTTGAGGGTTTCACGTTTTGGGATTTGTCGAGGATGGATTTACATTGGATGTGTAGATTTTTTCATTTTTGGTGGCGCAAATTTTTTATTATTACTATGGATCGACATAGAAATGGAAGGAGTGTTACTTGGTGGAATTCATCTTGTATGGCTACATCAATGGTAAGTTATATTTTGTTATAATTTGGGTGGGAAATGTTATTATAGTTTATTGTTATATATATTATATTTACAGAAATAATATTTAATTGTACATATATATTTCCTATATGAAAATGAAATGTATCTGACAATTATATATTATTTTGGAAAATATAGTATTAATATATGATTGCAATTGTTTATTGTATTGACCTATTTCATTTATTAGCTGTGTGTATGTTAATTATAAAATGCTTTTGGCTATTAGTGATAGGTAGTCTAGGCCACTTGTTGATGGGTATAGGTTTACTTGACTTTGTAGTAGATCAAACATTTGTTTGGTTTGTTTAGTTAATTTAGGACCTATTTGAGTAACAGATTGTTGCATCCGTAATTCTTGGTAGCTTTGTTCTTTTTGTAGAGATTCCAGGAGTTTTTGTAGGGTAGGTTTCCCTCTGCTTGTAGTTGCTTGGAAGGCATTATGCCATCCTTCAACACTATTGTTTGTTTTGGATTGTTTATTTAAGGTACTCAGGTATACATTCCACCAAGGAATGTGGAACTTTGGTTGTCTTCTATGTCCTGATCGATGTAATCTTCCCATCCAGGTGTCCTCAAAGTAGTCTAGGAGTTGGCTTAATTTGTCTTCGTTCTTCTTGTAATAGGGACTTTCAATTAGAATATTGTAGTGTTCTGCTACATCTGTTACAGGTACGTATGCTAGTGCTATTAGTTTTTTAACCTGGTAGGCAAAAGTACTATCTGTAGCATATTGTACACTTAGGGTGGACTTTTGCAGATGTCTTCATAGACTCTGGTTAAAATGATAATAGCAACCTTGGATTGCTGTGTGTGGATAATTTTTTAGTATTGAATTTATCATGGCTAATTCGAAATCAATAATTATTTTTTGTGGGAAATAATTATTGGTTTCTTCTTTAATTTTGGTTAATATTTCTATGTATGTTGTTTGCTGTTTATTTGGTAAGAGGGCATAGATGAATGGAATGTTAGAATGTTGGTACAATCCATGCACTGTGTACAGCTGGTAAAATGGTTTTGGACAAACTTTAAAAGTTCCATCCATCATCCAAGTGTCACATTGTTGTAATTTCACTAAATTGTTTGCAGTAGCAAACATAATTATTCTTTTCTCAGGAGATTTGTTGTCAAAAAAAATAAATGGTTCATTACTGTGAGTTATGCTTAATTCTGGGGGAATGATTACTGTTTCAAATGTTTTAGGGGTAGGTAAAGTTTTGGTAGTTAGTTTTTTTTGTCTAGCTATAGTTCTTTTTAAACTATCAATTGGGGGTAATTGTGCTGATGCATGGTGTGGTATTTTTATTAATTGTTCTTTGAGTATTTGGGTGGTGGGTTTATCAGTGCTAGTACTTGCTTCTTTAATGTTTTCAAGAGCATTTCTAACTTCTATCTCTGTAATATTGGGGGGGTGATTATGTTCTTTTACAGAAAGAACAGTGGTTTCTTTTGTAATAGCTCTACCATAGCATTTGTTTGAGTAGTATTTGCTACATTTCCAAAACATTTTCAGACCACTTTGTTTTTCTTGTGTATATACATAACCCATATAACATAACAACATTTTATTTTTTTGAGACGTTATAAATTCAGCACCTTCAGTCATGTTGTTCTGTATTATGCTAAGGGAGATGAAAAAATATGTTGTAAATATAAACAATGTTATAGATATTTTAAATATATTTACTTTTTAGTGAATATACTTACATAGTATAATTTGATGTGTTGAAAGATGTTAATTAGCTGACTTCAAGCTTTCAGTTTAATCTTGGAGATAGATTTTCTGTTGATAATAGAAAGAAATGTGTTAATAGTTGGATACATTTTTTTGAATGTGCTACTGTTTTAAGGGGAAAGTAACATTCTGGCTGCGTATTTTAGGCTGTTTAATGATTGAGGTTTATATACTTACTTATTTCTTTGGTGCAGTAGGTGATTGCGTAGAAGGTAGTTTTGGATGGTTCAGTGGTTTTCTGTAGAGGAGACAAATAAGGAATAAATATTTTTTAGAATTATTTTTTTAATTAATAGTTGTAGGTGGGTAGGAAAAAGTAAAACAATACTTACATTGATTAATATTAGAGTTGTGGGGATGTCCAAAATATTTCTGTCTTTTTAGAAGGTATCTAGAGAGGCGAAATGAATGTAATTAAATGAAGTGTGGTACATTCATTTATAGAAATAGTTTCAGCTGTAGCATTCTAGATTAGTTGCTTTATAAATAGAGTTTAACTTACTTTCTGTAGTTGTTAAGTTTTCTTTAGGATTGTAATTCTTCTTTCAGGAAACAGTTGAGTAGAGTTTCGTCTTATTTCTTCTTTTCAGTTTGTAGTGTGAAAGAGATGTTGAAATGTAGTGTTTTTATAGTGTGCAATTAATTAGTTGCTTAATTTCATTGGTTTAATTTGAAATGTGAGCATGTCATTGGTCCACCTTAATAGTTTTTTTCTTTTCCGGCTGTTTGTTTCCTTGTAAGGGAAACGCTAATTTGCAACTTATTAGTAGTAAGTCATTGTTTATTTGTAGTATTAAATGCTTTAAAGATATTTTTAAATGTGGTTTAATGCATGTATAATAATTATAAAATTATTTATGTAGTGAAATGTATTCATATTGGTTATGGAATGTTTATTTTTAAATGTATGTGTTTGAACGAAAATTTTAATGTTATTTACGTGTTTTATTATGTATTACAATGTTAATGTATGTGTTGTGCTTAAAGTATATTTTCTTCATAGTTTTTTACATAGTCGATATTGTGAAATATTCTATATTTTGGTTGTCTATATTTCTGGTTTCGATAATTTTGTCATTTACATAGTCATTTAAGAGTAGACGATAATTTTGTTAACGATATTTTTAAATTCGATATAATGATATACGATATTTTGTTAAGACGATATTGTGTACTCGATATTTTTGTACTTTCTTTAATAAGTATGGTGAGTCGATAATATTGTAGTCGATAATTTTGCAACGATATTTTAAGTAGTCGATATTTTGGTAATCGATATTATGTCAGTGATCCCAGCCAGACCAATAATTTACAAATCACTATCATCTAGGGAATTCTCTAGAGTACTAAAAATGTTATTCTTTCAAGCCTAGCCTGAAGAAGCAAGGACTAGACCCCGACCACTTAACAAATGATATACCAATATCAAATGAGCCATTTCTAAGCAAATCAACTGAAATAAGGACCATTTATTAGGATCTCAGATTCTAGAGGACAACAGTCTTCTTTCTGACCAACAAATAGATTTCTGGCCTGGTAGATGCACTGAATGAGTACTAATTGTAATCTGTGGCTGCAATCCTTCTGTGCGACCTCTCAGCATCCTTTCTTACTGTTCAATGAACTGCTACGTAAAATGATAAATGATACAGGAATAAAAAAGATACGCCTCCGCTATCAGAACACAAATCATGTCTCTACTTTCAACATCGACAGATCCCATGGACTAAACATCATATCCTACGTAGACAACACCCAGCTCATTCTCTCTCTATCTGAAGATCCATTCACCACAAGGGCCAACTTCTGCCTGTGCATGTCCAGCATTGCAGACTGGATACAATATTACTGCATCGAACTCAACAAGGACAAAACAGAAGTACTGATCTTCGGGAACAACATCGCCACATAGAACAATTCCTGGTGGCCTGCTGAAGGAGGGCCCTCACCCGCTCCGACAGACCACGCCTGAAACCTCAGCATCATACTGGACAGCAAACGCACCATGAAAAACCAGATCAACGCAGTCTCCTCCGCCTGCTTCCTTACTCTTCGCATGCCCCGAAAGATCTTTCAAAGGCTCCCAGTCGGCACCAGACGTACTGTCACTCAAGCCCTCATCACTAGCTGCCTGGACTATGGCAATGCACTCTACGCAGGAATCACCACACACCTACTGAAGAGACTGCAGCCCATACAGAATTCAGGGGCCAGACTCATGCTCAACCTTCCCAAAGGGTCCCATATTACCCCACGCCTAAAAAAACTCCACTGGCTCCCTGTCCACAAGACATGTCAATTCAAGATGCTAACCCACGCCTACAAAGCCATGCACAATAAAGACCAGCATACATCAACCACCACCTCAGCTTCCACCAGCCCTCCAGACACCTGCGCTCCGTCTCCCTTTACCTCGCTCACACCATCCCTGTTCGCCGAAGCAACAGTGGAGGACACTCCTTCTCCTACCTCGGCGTGAAGTCCTGGGACAGCCTCCCACCCCACCTGCTGACCTCCCCCTCCCTTCAGGAATTCAGAAAGGGACTCAAGACCTTGCTGTTCAACTGATTCCACCCAAGCAGCGGGTCCTCAGTGCCTGAATACCCTCACGGGTGATTAGCAGAGCTATACAAATCCTGTTTGATTGATTGATACCTATTAACACCCTTCTCTCTACAGGTAGGTGTGTCCCAAATTTCAGTGATCGCCCCTGTCTTGTTCAACGTATACCAGACACCACTTTTTGAGCTTATAAACTCTTAAAGTCACAACTATGCTAATAACACCAGGATTATCTTTAACCTGGAAAGACTGTCAGACATCAAGTCATCTGGCCATACAAAAGTTCTAATTGTCCCTCTTTACACAAGAAGCTGAATAGGTGAATGATCCTTCGCGGTACAAACCTGCACACTATGGCACTTCTTACCTAAGGAGATAAAAATGTCCAAGAATCACATGGAATTCACAAAAGCATTGAAAACCTAGCTTTTCATCCCAAACGGGATAGACTCAGAAGTAGACCACATAACTATTTTCATTTCAGATAATCACCATACTGTAGGATGGTATCAAATCTCCCAGTGGGTGCACCAGAAACTTATTGGAGGGCCTGTGACACTGTCGGACACCTGTGCTTTGACTAATATAGAGTTCCACCGTGGACGTCCCAGGCACCATCAATAGCAATCCCATATATACCAATATCAATGTATATTAGCAAGGCTCTGGATGAGAGACTGTATCTACCTCACACTCTCCACAACACCCACACGCCTGAAACCCTCATGCTTTCAAACCTCACGCATGGCACTAAACCTTTTTACAACATAGGACAACCTATAAAGAATATACTTACAATCACGCAGCTAAAGCCCCCCTTTTCTGGTGATGTGTTTACTGGGTTAACTCATGTTTTTGAGATCTGAAAAATACGTCTTTTTCGGCACAGAATATGTTTCGATTCCGTATCACCTCCCATTACTGTGAATTCACAAAATGGCGAATCATTTATTACAGGTGCATAGACGTTTCCCCTCCATTGTCCTCAATTTCCTTGCCTTCCCGGAGGGTGAAAACATGGTGAATGGTTAACTGCTTGAGCGGTTCCCCTTCACTCTCACCTCTGCGCTGGATCTGTTACTAACAGGAAGTGGAAAGTTCTGAGAACTAGGCAGGCCTGTCGGCAGTGTGTAAACAGAGACCAACCCGCAAAGGCACTACATGAGGCGGTAACAATAAAAGGCGATGTTTGAGGCCATATTTGGGGCCTCGTAGTTCATTGGCCACAGCTCGCTGCTGGCAACAGGACAGTAACGTTCAGCAAACAGAAAAGAGGCTTTGGATGAAAGCAAAGCGCAGAGTAAGCTGAGATGAGGAGAAAAGTTTGTTTAGGATATTCACAGGCTGTTCTAGGAACGCCTGATGGTGCTAGCAGAAAAGGGTTTTTGCGCCTATCTGTTCCTCCCACATCCTCTCCTGCTCCGGCACACTAACTCTGCATGGCTACGTTCCTCTTCGGTTTTCAATGTAGCCTAAGCGAACAATAGTAGGCACCTACTTCCAGCCACAATATCATAACCAAAGTTTCCTCTGGTAGCATGAATACTCTTGAATTGGCGAATGGGCCTCGGGGGGCAGACGACCGTAGGAGGTGTGTCCCAAACCCCTCCCCCCCTCCCCCCCCCCCCGGGAATTTGGGCAATGGGTCAGCCCTAGCGACACTTAGGCTGTTTTGGTGTCCATTTGGGCTAGGCATATTGGGCTTTATATATAGTTTGGAAGCGGCCATTTCACATGTATAGTCACCATTTTGTTGGTGGCATGGTGACCGTTCAACAGCTAGTGAGAGTGTCCTTTCCTTTTGGCCCCTTCTTTAAGGTTCAGTTTCCTTTAAGTGTAGGGTGGGGGAATATTTTGGTTTTGGGATGCTTTCTGATGAGCACAGATGAGCAAGGAGGGATCTATGTATATGATTGTCGCTTGGAGCAGGTGCGTAGCAGTGGACAGTTTCATATGCCATGTTTATACATTAAGACGATGGTTGTGAACATAGGGGAATCAGGACAATGAGAGGTGGTAATAATGTTAAACATGGAGGAAACAACACATTAAAAAGTTAAGAGGTAGGATACTTCGATGGTAATCAATGTAGCTTTAAGTGTAATGCCAGGGAAAAATTTACAGTTGCAAGGTAAAGAAGTTAAGGGGGCGGGCCATTAGGGATTGGGGATAGGGTGAAGTGGTTAAAGTAATGTATAGTGAGGTATAGTTTGGGGAGCCAAAGGCTTTTTATGATATGTGATTTGCACTGGTCTTCAATAAAGTGGCCTTTTTATGGCCCAATGAGGTTTGCTCAGTTATTATGATTCGAAAGTCTTTGGGACTTTTCCACCAGCCCCTTGCGCGGCCAGTGTGTCACGTTTATTATGGGATAAAGTGCCACACCTGCGGCGCAAGGGGCTTGTAAATAAGCCCCTATATTTTTATTAAAGAACCAGACTGCCATATTGTTCCTGTAACAATTATTTCTTTTATTTATTGAAAAAAATAAGAACACCGACTGCGGCACTGGTGTGCCTAATCTTGAAAGCAACAGACGGGACAATACATCACTTATTTACGTATCTCAGCGACGCCAGTTCATTTCTTAGGGTGGGAGGAGAAAATGTTCATTGTTTTCGGGAAAATTCCCTTCCCATGCAGCAGTTATGGGAACTGTTCGTGAAGATGGAGATTTATTGAGGAAACAGCCCAGTCCCTAGGGGCTGCTCATTTTCTTTGTATCTAAACAATTTTTGTCATTGTGTCGATGAGTTTTGACCCCAGTGGGCCTCCGGGGGGGGGGGGAGGGGGTAGGGGGGTCTTATCTGCTCCCCTCGCCAACACACCGAATCTTTGACACTGTGGACAAGAAAAAACATGCCCTTCTCATCCTGGTCTGCTTCCTGGAATATGTTGTGCTCTAAAGGTGCTATTGTAAGTCATGTAGTCGAGGACAGAAACGCTCAAACAGCACCCTCATTTCCATTCCTGACTGCCTATTAAGCAACGAGACCACCAGTGCTTTAAATGGGAAAAAATAAGTGCAGGTACTCATTAAAATGAGCTAGAGGAGTAGTGAGTGGGAGGGGCCAGGGGCGGGGCTAAGGGCAAGACAAAATGATACTTAACGACTTCTATAATAGTTGCAGCACACAACAAAACACATAATTGTGTGTATATAAACAAAGCAGGTTAACTCATTACACAAAATGAAAGAGAAATGCGACAATATGTTAACATTTCCTTTTTTTGCAATAGTTGCACCTTCTTAATGCCATACTGTTAAATGCTGTTGTTTGGCACAATACTATATATTTTTGGGCATGTGAGTAGGAAGAAACAGAAAATAACCCCACTTCGAACCAAAACTCTTATGGCACCAAGCAAATGAAGCAAATCATTATGACCCTCCCCAGAAGATGTCTCTTGTCTCTTCCATCGATCCATCCATTCATCCTTTCATCCTACCATTTATCTGCTGATGTCCACAATTTACTCTTTACATTCTGTTGTCTATTCAGTTTTTCATCCATCATTCAGTTTTTCACCATTCCGTCTGTCCAACCTTCATATCCAAATCTATCCATCTATCTTTAGACCTATCCATTCATCATTTCACTCATACATCACTTTAGCCACCCTTTCGCTCATCCATCAATCCTTTCTCTCATCTATCCATCCACCCTTTCATTCCATCCACCCTTTCACTCAATCCCTCCTTTCACTCATCCATCATCCACCTTTTCATCCACCCCCCTCCTTTTCATTCATCCATCCAATCTTTCACTTATCCACCCATATCTGCCCTTTTATCCAATCATCCACCCTCTTTCACCCATCCATCCACTCACTCATCCATCCACTCATCCATCCATTCATACATCCACCCTTGATTACTCATCTATCCACTCACTCACCCACTAACCCTCTCTACTACGTTATTTATTAACCTTTGTCACTGAGCAGACATGTACAAACAAGGTGCCACCCATTTTTCTTACAAAAAACAGGCATACAAATGCAGGCAAACACACAAACATAAGCAGACACACAAAAGACTCTGGTATGTTAAAAGTCATGTTATACTCTTCACCATGGCTTTTTTAATTGCCACTGCCAGGGTACTGCCTTGATTGCTGTGTTTGTGCAAATGCAGAGGATAGTGTGAATGTGGTTGACAGCACAGGGCCTGAATGGACCCAATAGCTGCCAAGGTTTCAGTCTGCTTTGTGTGACATTTTCATATTTTCATTGTAATTATGAGTGACATTTCAACGACTATGAGTGACACTTTCTCACTAGCAAAATTAAGCAGTGAAGACGAGGGAATCATATAAATATCAGACAAGACATCCATTTGAGTATAGCTGCTAATGTTTCAGATTGCTTATGTGTGACATTTTCATAGATTCTGTGGATTTACGAGAGTCAGGCAACAACTAGACGTGTAACACTTAGAGTGGCACTTTCTTGCGACCAAAATCATGGTATGAAGTCAATGGAAATAGACAAATATCAGAAATCACACTCATTTAAGCAACAAGGAAGTCAAACTCTGCAGTAGGTTCTTTTGAAGCTATTATTCAATTTCTAAAAAAATCAGCACCCTCCACCCCAACCTCAGCTTCAGGTGCGGCTGAACCACATGTAACGAAGGGCTCTCTGTGACAAAAGCAGCAACCCACTGAGCTATCCACATACAATACAGTACAATACAATATGCTTTTTTGAAGGAGGCATATTAACTCTCTACACTACTTAATAGTCAGAGTGAAAACTGCCAGTAGAGAAAACTCTGACCTCTCTCCAGCTGGAACAATAATCACATGACATCTCTGACTAAGCAAGTCTAACTATGCTGAGAAAATAAAGGGTACTGCTTCGTAGTGTCACTGTCAAGCAGGGATGTTAAACACTTGGCACTACTAAACAAGCATTTACAATGCAATGGTCTCGGCATTGGTAAAGTTAGAGCTATTGGCATTGCTCATGACATTATTTTTGTTTATGTTTTTGTTTTTAAAACATTTAAAGAAACGGCATTGTCATGAGCAATGCCAATAGCTCTAACTTTAACAATGCCGAGACCGTTGCATTGTAAATGCTTGTTTTTCTCTTTTTGTTTCCCTATCCAACTCAGATCAGTAAACAACAAAGAAAAAAATGTGCTAGAGTCCTTTTGTGAACATGCATGCTTGTTGTACCCTTCCAAAAAGACTGCCTCTGTTTCATGTGTTGTTACTCAGGATCTGTTATTTACAGTTTGTGAGCATTATTTTGCCAATTACATTATCCAAGCAAAGCAGCGGGTCACGCCATGCTTCACCTTTAACCATGGCGGCCACTGCATTTTTTTTTTCTTACACGCAGCTCACCAAACTTTTTGAAGCGGACTGGCATGCTACATTTGAGCTTGAATAATGTTGGCCGCGCAACTTTCTTATAGCGAGACACACCCAAATCCCTTTAAAAAAAAAATATATATATATATTTTATTGCGGTGCAGCACGGCGCGTTTGATCTTCATGGCGGCTACCCACCTTTCTTTTTTACTGTATATCTCTCGACTGCAAACGGGGGTCTCCGCTTTTCTGAAGGAACCTGCCACTTTTCTCCACTGATTTCTGATGCACTGCGTGTACGCCCTCAAGGCGTTGAACTGAGGCACCTCACCAGGACTCAGTCTGAGTGGAGGAGCAGAGTAACAGGCTGAAAATTCAGTGATTTATGTGCGTCCCGGGTAGCGTCAGCGCTTTATAAAAATAATATACACAATTTAAGGGCTACACGTATCCTGTACTGCGTTTTAAAATAAGTCATTCTTCTTGCCGTATACTTAATTCCCTGACTGTCGACATATTTTGTCTATCGCTCTGATTGCACCACTTGCTATTTTACTGGGTTTTCTATACCTTAATCCTGTTTTTTCAGAAGATATGCAGTGCTTTAAAGAGGGCGCCAATTCAACCATTCATCTCCCCATCCCTTTATTTAAGTTTAAATTGTTTTATGCTGGGTTGTTGTAAAGCGCTGCTAACCACTCTACAGTGGCCTCAGGGCACATCTATCTCTTAGTCTGGGCTGCTCCGGAGCACCGGTTGTTTGCCAGCCTCTGCTTCTGCAGCTGCTGAAGCCCTGCAGGGAGGGGATGGCTGTGCAACACCCAATCTCATTGGTCAAACCTGTGCTTCTCCCAATTTTAACATTCACCCATCTGCTGTTCGCTACTTTAGAAATAATCCTAAAGTTTTTTGTTTTCTTACTACAATGAACGTCTTTATTAAATAAACGGGCCCCCTGGCATCATAATAAAAAAAAATACACATGGGGCGCACAATGTGCGTTTAGCACAGCATTAAATCATTGCTGATTTTTCATATGGAATGTCGCTCTCTTCAATGTTCTCTAGTATTGAAGAAATTAACAGTTCTATCATAAATCTTACTGCATGGGTCATGTTTACGTCGAGCCTAGGCAGCTCGCTTATGGGAAGCTTCTTAAAGACAGTGGTTTATTGTGGTTTCCTAATGTTTTCTTTCCGTAGCTAGCTTTCCGCTCCTCTCACGTACTCTTGTCCGCTGGACTCGAGCAGGCTGCTGTGAGGGGGGAGTGGGCTGCCACTGCCACCATCTATCACCAGCACGTTCATCTCTTGTTTAAACCGTTGCAAATGGCGCCTCAACTCTCACGAGGAGGTTGTGCTGCTTGTAGCGGGCAATGCCAAACGGTATTCATATAACTCATGATAAATAGGAGGTTATCATTTTAAAAACCTAACATTTGTTTGTGGAGGCTTGTCTGTGAATTCAGCAAGCCTTTCAGTGTGAACTCTGCAAGCTTTTGAATTTTAGGCGCACGCATGCGTGTGTTTGTACAATTGGTGGTTTACCAAACTCGCACAAACAAGTTCACGTGAAGCTGAAAAATACAGTGCTGTTACATTTAAAGACATCTGATTTTCCCTTAATGCACTCGTCATTATATACACCATATGCCAAGCACCAGAGAACTGCCTGAGATCACCGGCGAGCGCTGGGATTACGGGAGAGCGCTGAGTTCACCGCCAGACCGAGAGACACTGCAGCTTCGCTGCCAGAGAGCCTTTTCAATAAACCCTCCTCTTCCAGGAAAGGGACAGATTATAAACAAGGAGGAAGCTGCGAGCTGCACGAACCTGATGCTGGACACCACCGCCTTTCTCCGAGGGACAGCAGAAATGCCTCGGAGAAAGGCAGCCTCCTTTTCGGATTCGGGGGCGTGTTTTGCTGTTGTCTCCTCCTTGAGACTTTTCGCAAAAAACACGCCCCCCGATCCGAAAAGGACGGGGCATGATTGGAGTGACGGGACTTCTTCTCCAATGGCTGGCCAGCATTTACGAGGCCAGCCAATGGAGAACAGGGCAGAAGAGGGGCGGGTTCAAGCCCCTCTTCTCCCAAGTCATTAAATCTCCGGACTTCCGGTCTGCCGACCGGATGGTCCCGAGACCTAAAAATCAGCAAAACTGCTAGTTTAGACAAAAGGTAGCGCTGGCGTGGTGAGTCTGCAGCAGAAGTTGGGCTCTGCTGGGCACAGCAATAGCACAGTCCAGGTCAGGAGGAGGTGAGAAGGAGATCGATTCTGGAACAGCAGCTTCCTCCTTTAACTTCATGTAGCAGGGGAATTCCTGGGTGCCCTGGGCCTCGGCTGGCAGGCAGGAAATGCAACATCCTGCCACAGCCAGGGCGTTGACCGGACATGGCTCCTCCACAACAGTGTGACAGAGCAAGAAGGGAGCCAGGCGCATCTAAAGGAAAGTGTTAGGAATGTGTGGAAAATACAGGGTTGGCGGCGCAAGTTTTTAGCTTGTTTGGCATAAGAAAGCCTTCTATGCACAGACCCGGTAATTGAGGCATGTGGCGTTAGGAAGGTAGGTGCCTCACTGCAGAAAGCAGTTAGATTAGCGCTCCAGGGGCCTCTTCGATCGCATTGTCTGGGCATGAACCCTCTGATCCAGAGAAAGTACGGGAAGTGTGAGAATCCGCCCTTGCCCCTGATAAAATGTTTATGTTTAAAGTATTACCCTACACGGACTTTACTCTACCTGAAGTGCTGTGCTTTGAAAATCACACGTGCACACTAGCAGGTAAAATGAATCTCGACCCTGCTTTGTCAAGCACAACGTGATGGTGAGCACCGAACATTATTCAACTGCGCCCTGCTGAATAGCTCAGCTGGGGCTCAGATCGGGGACGGGAGACAGAAGCAGCGCCTTTACTGCCAGAGACAAGTTCCACTCCTGCTCACCAGCACTCACAGCCACTAAACCTACCTTGTCATGAGTACCGGTACTCTCCAAGGCAGCAGAGAAGTGCCAGTACTCACAGTGATAAATTTAAGAAGTGCCGTTACTCAGTACCGGTGAGTACCGGCCCATTTAAAGCACTGGAAACCACTGCCTTATTATCCCCATTAATGTTCTCCTTCGAGTTGGCTAATACATGCTCTAATATTCTGCCGTCTACAACCATGGGAAAAAACTCCAAGATGGCTGTGCTGCCCCCTTTTTGATCCACTTTTACAGCACTTTTTTCACACCACCATGCTTTGCTTCTGCCCTACCACGTTTTACTTATTGCTCCTTTTCTCCGGTTCACTATCTTTTCCCTTTTACATCGTATCCTTGCTTTAGCAACACCCTTTTCCAACCATCTGCTAACGTTTTTATTGTTTAGCCTTATCACCAACTCGTTTCCCTCATTGCGTACCCCACCATTTTGCTCTGCTCATTATGCCCTCTAATACACCTCCTTAAATTTACCCAGGGTCCTCCGATCTCTTTTACCTGGTCTGAAGCAGGCCGCTCTTTTCTATCAGCCCTACTTTCTTTTCTCATACGCTTCCTCCTGTCTGGGAGGACTCCTTCTTCATGCTCGTCCCTGAAAAACGCCAAACTCCTGTGTATTGTTACCTGCATGTCAACTCAGGTTCTGTCGTTCTTCGCATTAAACTCCCACCATTGCAACCTCTGGACAACTTTTCCATCCTGTGTACCAAAGAGTCCATCTCCACCAAAGTCCACAGTTTAAATGTATTCTTCCTACAACTCCCCTCTGCTTCATTGTCGTCCTCATAGTCAGTCAGTCAGTCAAAAGTGCTTTATTCGAGTATTACTCATAAAAGCAAACATACAAACATATAATAAAAAACAATTAAATCTAAATAGTCATTATTGACATAAGCACATATCTTTAGAAGAACCAATTATTTTCAAAAAGAAATATACATAGTCACGGGTATAAAGATCATTGGTGTTAAAAATACAGTTAAGTACAAATTATAATATCTTTATACTAAAAAAGAACCATTAAGATTTCATTTCCAGATGACACGATAAATTACACTAAAACAGAGAATAGACAATAATCTAGCAGTCTCTGAACGTCTAGGCAGAGAGTAGTCACCGTACTAGCAATCTCTGCCTTATTATCCACGCCCACCCCAAATACTTTGCGGTGGCGATTATGATCCAAGTTACGGTAGTCGATCTGACAATGCGCAAAGCTACCATACTACTTTTAGTACCCAGATTCCTGCACATAGGTGCCAGCCAAACTCGCCTTGGAGTAGAGTATAGTTTACAGGAGAACAAAAAATGACCAAGAGTTTCGTTACCTTCCCCACAAACTGGGCAGGTAGCTGGGCCTCCTTCCCAGGGCCGGACTGATAATGCCGGGCACCGGGCAATCCCCCGGTAGGCTGGATGGGTTGGGGGCCGGTTTTGAGACAGGGGGCCGGTTTTGAGACGGCCCGATTTGGACCCTGTCCCTGACCCTGACCGTCCGACCGACCTGAGTAGTCTCACACACAATCAGACTAGTACTCCGCCTCATCTCTGCTCCCTCCGCTCAAGGCAACAAACATTCAAGTACAAGTATGCTGCTGGTGCTACACGCACCGTCCGTGTCCGTGACCCAATTGTATTTTAATAAAAGAAATCCACCTGGCTGCACCTACGTGCAGCGCGCAGATTTCTCTTGCCGCACTGAGTCTGCGCGCCGCGGTTTTACAGTTCACCCTTAGCAGGGGTGGGTCTGGTGATGATGATCATGCGCATTGGGGCTCGCGCAATAAAATGTTTATTGCGCGAGCTCCAATGCGCATGATCATCATTACAAAAAGTGCGCGTGACTGGGCGAGGCGAGGTCGAAGAGGAGGCAGTCATCTCATGAATGATCTCAGAGGCTAGAAAGACGACGCTGAGGAGAGCCCCCCCATAATTTAATTATATCTAGACCCCCTGTCTGCCGCCCGCAGGTGAGTCCAGGCGTTTGCATACAAATATGCAATCCCTCATTATGGCACTGCCTCAGGGGCCGGCCGGGCCGGAATTGAAAAGAAAAGGTTAGGCCCCGGCCCGGTTCATGTTTTTTATGTCCCGACTAGTACCAAAGGCAGATCTGCCAGACTCAATCTTGCTAGGATTGTCAGTTTAGTGGCCATTATGACTACCATCACCAGGGCTTTAATTGGTCTGCGTCCCGTTGGTGCTCAGCCCAGTTTTAAAAAGCAGACACTGAGACGGGTCCATATCGGGCCCTCTATTTATACGCTCGCCCTCGGCATGAAGAAAATCTGGCCTCAGTAGTCGTCCCGGGTCTGTTGTAAAGAGATTGTTTTGTTAGGTCTACTGCCCCGATCAGCAGCTAATTGGAAGGTATGATCACATGATGATGATCAGAAAGTGCATGGCCACGGAATCCGCAGGGGGCAAGAAGGGTGGGCATGGTGGACAGACCTCAAGTGATAAAGCTGCCGCTTGGGCTTCTGCCGCCCAGTATTAGCAGCTTCTGGATATTTTATAAGCCAAAAATAAGTTTTAAAAGGACATACTTTCCAAGGGTTTCACTTAAAGTTCCTAATGGATCACTATCATTCTACATAGAATTCTTGTCCATCAAGAGAAAGGACGCGCCAAATATAGGCACATTTTCAGATGATGAGACTGAAGAAGAGGGCTTAAAACGGAGAATACATCAATCTTTTAAATTCCTTCCTTCTCCATGGTACTGGGAATCAGTGTTCACTGCAACCATGTTAAGTTGTGTAAAGTTGATTTTTGTTTTATTTCTCGTTTATGCTCTAACGTCCTGCTTAACTGACTGTCAGCACACATGCATAAACATTCCTAGCCTATCACACTCTGCTCTCTTGCTCTAACTGAACCCTGATCACTGGGTATTTATTTATTGTCATTGCTGCTTGTCTCTCGTCGATTTTTTTAAGTACTTCATCCAGTATTACTGTTTTCTTACTTTTCTCTGACTGCCGAGGCTTTAAGGAAAACCTGTAGGACATCTACTGGGAATCATATTTCTGCATAGTATTGTCAAATGGAAAGGGAAGATTTCTGCTTCCTTTGCTGATAAATAAAAGTAACCCAAACAATCTGTTAGGCGTTTGCATGTATAATGTGTGCTGTTATGTAAAGTACTGTGACACCCTACACTCATATGAGTAGCACAATACAACAAATGGAATGGATAGGAGAGAGGGGCAACGGAGAGATGAGGGGCACTAGTGGAGGGTGGCAGTGAGGGAATCCCAGGAAGAGGTCATGGGGTGGGGGGAGCTACAGAGAGATGAAGGGTGTGGGTGGCAGTGAGGGAGTCAGAGGAGGAGGTCACGGGGTGGGGGGGGGAACTACAGAGAGATGAAGGGCACTAGTGGAGGGTGGCAGTGAGGGAAGCCGAGGAGGATGTCATGGGGCAGGGGGAACTACAGAGAGATGAGGGGCACTAGTGGAGGGTGGCAGTGAGGGAATCTGAGGAGGAGGTGGGTCACGGGCTGGAGGGGAACTACAGAGAGATATGGGGCACTGGTGGAGGGTGGCTGTTAGGGAATCCGAGGAGGAGGTCACGGGGTGGGGGGGAAACTACAGAGAGCTGAGGGGTGCTGGTGGAGGGAGCAGTGAGGGAATCCGAGGAGGAGGTCACAGGTTGGAGGGGAAACTACAGAGAGATGAGGGGCACTTGTGGAGGGTGGCAGTGAGGAAATCCGAGGAGGAGGTCATGGGGTGGCGGGGAACTACAGACAGATGAGGGGCGCTGGTGGAGGGAGCAGTGAGGGAATCTGAGGAGGAGGTCATGGGGTGGGGGGCTACAGAGAAATGAGGGGCACTAGTGGAGTATGACAGTAAGGGAAGCTGAGGAGGAGGTCATGGGGTGGGCGGGAACTACAGAGAGATGAGGGGCACTAGTGTAGGGTGGCAGTGAGGGAATCTGATGAGGGGGTCATGGGGTGGGGGGAACTAAGGAGCGATGAGGGGCACTGGTGGAGGGTGGTAGTTGGGAAGTCTGAGGAGGAGGCCATGAGGGGGAGTGGCTACGGAGAGATGAAGAGCACGGTTGGAGGGTGGTTGGTAACTTATCTACAGAGAAAGAGGTCCAAAAAGAGATCAAAAAGACTTTTGTAACAGCACTAAAGCCGGCCCTGTCATGGCCTTTCTGTTTTTGTTTATTTAATTAACAGTCATGTGATTAGGACAACTGTGGAGCATACTTTAACATGCATGCTGATTACATTTACTGCTATATTCAATGTTTCAAGTTTGAACGTGATTTTACTTTTGTTTTTTACTGGGAATAATGAAAATGGAACTGAATGGTGGCTGATATGGGGCTGGGTCCCAAGGTCAGCTGTGAGATAAGGTGTAATTGAGAGGGGTGGTAGAAAAGTGGATAATCAAGTCTGTAAGGGAGAGCGCTGCACAGTCATGGGTCAGGTGGAGGTAGTAATGAAGAGGGTTTCTCCCTGAAGGCTCGCACTGAGGGAGCCCGAGTAGAGTCCCTTGCTAGATACTCCCACCTTAGAAACCTCCTCTTCCCATCAAAGGGACATTACATGGAAGAAAAGCACTTTTTGAGAGTGATAACATTTAGAAAGAGACTTGGAAAAGAGTGAGTTTTACTGTACCTTGTAAGACTAAGGAGAGATAAAAGGAGGGCCCAGAAGCAGGCCTTGTTAAATATATAAGCGATAAATCGGGCCAGCAGTGACCCACCCGAATGTACCTATAGCCCACCCAAAAAAAAAATCCTGGAGCCGGGCCTGCTACCTACACCCCCCTTTTGCAGGCAACCCTTTGGTTCCTCCTTCCACCGGCGGAGTCCACTGCTGCTGGAGCGAGGTGGTGGTGGGTGGGTGGCTGCCTGGCCTGCTTGTGCCAGCCTGTGCCTGCGAGAGTCTGGCTATGCTAGTGCAGCAATGTTGATACGTGTGACTGTGCTCCCTTTGGTGGCGCTGTTGTGCTGCTTGACTCTTGGGGGGCTCTAACTGGGGCGAAGGTTGGGGTCAGCAAGTCTGCTTAAAATATATATTTTCAGCAAAAGACCCAACTTGGAGCTTGTGCTGAAAAATATACTTGAAGCAGACAACAGGGCTTTCTAGAGTTTTTTTTTTTTTTTTTAAGTTTTTCTTACACGACTGAGTCCTTTTGTTTTGTTTTCCACTGGCCACTGCCTGGTGTTGCCACTGGGCTCTGGCACTTGCGCCGCTTAGGCTAACGTGGGGGGGCTTTTTTTTGCTCATGTTCAGGACAAAGGCTGTGTCCTGAACATGAAAGTGAAGTCTGTTTTTTGGGACGGAGTCCAACCATGTGGATTACCGAGTTTAACAGAACATACTGCCAACACGTGGCAGTCAGCCTGGTCGGCGCCGCGTTCAATCCTTACATCAGGGTGGTTGTTGTAGTGTAGTCCGCATTTTTTCCTGAATTAGGTTAGATGTTTCAATTCGGTGTCAAAGTATTGTGTGGTGCACATGGATTTTTCTTGTATCTAGATGTCATTGTGATTGTGCAGTCAGTATTCATGCTAAATAACCGATGTAGTGTGCTGAGAGACAGCGCATCTTAACCGGCTGCTAACACGGTGCCTGATTTTGTATTCGCTGTAGGAAGTGTGCTTCGTATTCAAGGCACACAGCGTCAAGATGATGAGCTGCGCACAATATTTACATGCCTTTACTTATCTTAGTAATTTCAGCATCGCATCGACAATATCGGCGAGTGACCTCAACATAGAAGAGGGCATTGCATTGAAACACAGACATAGGCAAGTCAAAGGTGGCAGCTGCTTTTCTTTAAAGATGGTGTTTATTTTAGGGCCACACACTTGCAGCAACATTCTCCTCTCGCTACCATTATGGGGATACATTCAATAAAAATAGTACTAGACAAATCACATCTCTCTGGAGAGCAGCATTTTATTAAAGCACTCCAAAGTGTGCCCCTCATTCACGTTCTTATTAATAAAGTTTTCACCAACTAATGCGAACAGAATTTGAAGCTAGCCTACAAGAAGTGTCTTATGGGCTCCAGGATCATTCGCGATTCTGATATAGGATTGTAATTTAACATCTTATGGTGCAGGTTATAGAGTAAAGGGCTTAGCGCTGCTACCATCTTCTTCAATGTAACTTTTGACCTCTAATGGGCCTTTGTACCCTTGTATCAGTTCCATCTGTTGAAGGTCGCCCTCGGTGCGTTCCCTATGCGCTGGCTCAGTTGCTTCATGAATCGTGACCTATATTTTGTTTAATTTTCCGGATTTCAGGCCGGATTTCACAAGAAAGGAGTTTGCGCTGGTAAAATGCGCACTTGCGCGTTCAGTGCTAGTGTCTCTTTTGAAAGTCGCCTCCTGCTGCTAGGGCCTGCTCTTTTGCTGTGTGAGGAAACCGAAACGGCCCCAATCAGTTCTGCTTGGCTAGCGAGTTAGCACTTGCCAGCCATGTGCCAAACAACACTGACCCTGGCGCACATAAACAGACACACACTCAGGGAGGCGGTGACGTGCTGGTGGGTGCAGTGAGGGAGGTTTGGGGGGGGGGCAGGGCGTGACTATACCAGCAAGTTAAAGCCGAAATTGGTTGCTTCAGTGTTGAAGGGGAGGAAAGAAGTAATACCTTTCCAGGAAAGGTATTACTTCTTTGTCATGATGAAACCAATTGCTATTGGACACTTCTCCAAGTAGCCGGGATCGCGCACTTCTATACGGTGCAGCTTTTTATGCGGTTGTACATTCTGAAGCAGCGTATTGATTCAACAAGATAATCTGCGACCTCCCCCAAAACAGTGGCTTCTATTTCCGCGCTGTGTTCTTTATCTCGCAAGTACTGCTACCTCACTGAGGCCGGCAATCAAATATGTAATCACACAAATATGCGAAATCTATAGCAATTTTACACTGACTCACTTCATGTGGCCTGCCACTACAAAATGATATAAATAGAACATCATGCTGCAGTAAGGAGGAGAGCCTGAGGCCAGATCACTTAAGAGGCATTGATTGGCACAGATACCGTACAGTAGCAGAAATCACGCAGTCTCGTAGAAATAACACCGGCCTTCCGCATTGAAGTTTCTACCTAACTTTTCAAAACATTCCCATTACAGTTTGCATTGCATTGCCTGCTCAACAATCTTGTTGCTATCTCTGAATAATTGTAATACTGATCTGTTGAGAATGGGACCAGATTTACCATACCACACTAAATGTCCACCACTGTGACCCCCTCCCCCCATGGCACAAGATCACTAAATTGTACTGATAAAGGAGATAATTGTATGTTATGGTTACAAGGCCAGTGTCATATGTTGAAATCCCCCAGTGACGCAATTAACGCCAGGAAATGCTGGAGAGAAGGGAAAGGAAAGGGGGGAATAATGGAAATTTGGGGGGAGAAACTTGGAGGAGATAACGAGAAAGACGTCCTGTTCACTCATAAGCTTGATAAAGGATCCATTTTGCCCTTTAGCAGCAGGTCCATGTACACCATAGTACCCCCTAGTAGTGGTTGCTCACTGCGCTTGCTCGATACACACCAGGTGGGGGCTGGTCTCACTTTTACTTCTCTCTGATTTACTACTTGTGCCTATTTTTGGTGCTCTCTGAAAGAATGTCTATGGGTACATATGACTGGGTGGGTAACCTGGTGCTCTTGAAGGTCATCATCTACTATTTACTGTGGTTTGAAAGTTGATACAATTGAATATGTAATGAAAAATGTGCTGTAAAATTCACAATTTTGGTCGGTTGTTTTCCAAAATTTTCTAGGGGGGAGAACCCCCCCAAACCCCCCTAATAGCAGTCAGGCTCGCTCGCTTCGCTCGCTCGCTACGCGCTGGACGTGGGCTGGTCTGCCAAATGTGACGGGGGCTGGTCTGCCAAATTTTCTCCTATTAGCAACATTTTCCCAAAAAATATTTTTTAGGGTTGTCTTATTGGGAAATAATGCCTCAGCTGGGTCAGACCATAATGCATTTAGACCCAGTTCAGATAGTGCGAATTTTAATAATTTGAACCATCTAATTCTATTAAAGCAATCTGCTTTAATAATGTCAATGAACCCAGCCGCATAATGAGAGAGCTCAGGTGTGGTCCATAACCTACGCCAATATAAAATCGGTCGTAGTTTGCCCATTTCCGAGATTTCTTTCCTGCCGAGCTCATATCTCAAAGGCAATAACGGACTACTCTGTGGAGTACCCGTTAGTTTCCTAAAAAAATTGTTCTCAGAGGTTTGTAGCTCCTGCAAATTTTCGTGCCCCCATAACTCAGCCCCATATAATGCTGACCCAATTGCTTTTGCCTCATATATGATCAGGGGTGGTTTGATCGGTTTGGTCAGTGATTTCCTATGCTCCTTAATAATGGTGCCAGCTAATTGCTTGTGCCTTAATGTTGCAATATTTAGATGCTGGTTCCACCTATTATCGTTAGAGATAAGGATCCCCAGGTATGTGAATGATTTTACAACCTCGAGAGTGCGTCCACTCATGGTAATATTAGGTTTAAAATTTCTTTGCGTGTTAAAAACCATGAGTTTTGTTTTAGACGCATTCACCTCCAGACCGTGGTCCCCACAAAACTTATCGAATATGGCCAATGCTTTTTGCAGACCACTTGGAGTTTTGGATAAAATTAACGTGTCATCGGCGAACATTAAAATCGGAACTTTTACACCTGCAAGAGAGGGAGCATCCACTGCCTGTGATTGAATGCGGGGGACAATGCCGTTAATAAAAAGGGTGAACAAAGTTGGTGCCATTGAGCACCCTTGCCGAACCCCACGCTCAACAGGAAATTCGGCTGTATCATTACCGTATCCACCCCATTGGATTTTAGCGTAGGTACCTTCGTGTAATCTCATGATCAAAGTCAGCAAGACTCCTGGGACCCCTAAGGCCACAAGTACTTCCCACAGTTTCGCCCTTGGTACCAGGTCGAAGGCAGCCCGCAAATCGACAAAAGCCGCATAAAGGCTGCCCCCACCTAGCACCACGGTCCTCCACTGAATCAGCTGGAACCGAAAAACTTGATCCACAGTACTAGTAGCCCTGCGAAACCCAGCCTGGAAGGGAGATAGAATGTTATATTCTTCCGCCCAGTCGAGCAATCTGTTAACAATCACTCGCCCAACAATTTTTTGCACTGTATCAATTAAACTAATTGGGCGGTAGTTGCAAGGCTGGGCACGATCTCCCTTTTTATACACAGGAATAATTACAGCACCCCGCCATGATACCGGGATGGCTGCACCCTTAGCAATGTGGTTTATTAACAAGTAAATATATTTACACCACCTTCCAGTGTCATTTAAAAAGACGTCCGCTGGGACCCCGTCTATGCCAGGAGCTCGTCCACTGTGTACGGTTTTAAGGGCCGACAGAATTTCACCCTGCGTGAAGACATTGTCTTCAGAAAATGTATAAATAGGGCAGGTACTATTTACAATCTGGTCCCTAATAGCCTACTGATCACTAAAGAAATTTATCCAGGCGTCCTGTGGGACATTGTTATTACTTGCCTCTTCAGACCTTTCTTGACCCCATTTGACAATATGCCAAAATAATCTAGAATCTTTTCGATCACTAGCACACTTCAACTTATCCCAATGGGCTTCGTCCCAGTCTCTTTTCGCCTTGGCAATACAAATTTTGTAAAACTTTCTGGCAGATCGAATAGCCCCCAGGTTTTTGCTCTTAATTGCCACTCCCAGAGAGATTCGTGCCACCTTGCAATCATGATTATACCATTTAGCTACTCTATAAACACGTGTCGTCTTTGGATTTACTGGTTTCAAGAAGTAACTTTTAATTTCTTGAAAGAGAAACTCGTGTACTTTGATAGTATTGACTTGACCCGTAATGTTCCCTGCCACACATTCTAGGGCCATAATAGCCTTATCGGTCGCAACTCCTATTTTTTCTATGGCTTGCTGGTCTGTCCTAACACTTGTCCATCTTAGCCTACGCATATCATTTGTTGGTACAATTAGCGGGGGTAGGGGATCATCCAGAGGATTAAAAGCATTGGATTCGGACGACCACCATTTGTGAGTAACACATAGTGGATTGTGGTCACTCTCTAACATTTCTGTTACAACCATATCACTAACAGTTGACCAAAGGGAAAAGCTACAAATGATATAGTCAATACGACTTTTGCTTCTCCCATTGTTAAAGGTCATAGCTGGTACTCTATCTGACTTTGTCCTTCCATTCAGAGCTCTTAACCCTTGTTCGAGGCACATTGCATTCAGACCCAAAATATCCTCTGTCCAACGAGTTACTGGGATAGTATCTAGTAAGGGGATATCCCATTGTTTGTCTTCCTCTACACCTAGGAAAGCTTCACCAGTGTCCAGAGGTTCAAACGTGCGGTTTAGATCCCCTGCAATTATTATATTTTTCCTACTAGAATGTGTCTCAAGGAGATTATACAGGGTAAGAAGAACCTCAGATTTTCCTGCATTTCCACCTCTGGCATATATATTATAAATATCGATGGATAAGGATAAATTACTCATGAGTCTAATGAGCTGAATATCTTTTTGACCAATCTCCACGCTTTTTACTACAACCTTTAAGGATTGTTTGACCCATATAGTAAGGCCCCCCATCGGGCGCCCTTTAGGGCCCTTAGAAGCTGGTACATGGAAATTTAGGTACCCCAAAGCAAAAACGGGGTCACAGGCCCATGTCTCCTGAAAGATACAAACGTCGAACTTGCTAACGAACCCAAACCAATCACCACAATCCAGCTTGGAACATAGCCCAGCCACATTCCAAGATAATAAATTCCCAAGATCATATGCCATTACAGGTTTAGGGCTAGAGACGAGCCCATTCGACACAATATCGTCTATACCGTTGTTATTAGCATTTTTAATGATTAAACCAGCTATGGCCTCAAGATTAACAGTCTCAGGTCGAGTGCCTACTAGATGACCTAGCTCCCCAGTAGAGCGTGAATCAAATGAATGGTGAAATGGTTGTCAATCACAAGCATCCAAGTTTGAAAGGGCAGAAAATCTATTTTCCACACCTAGACCCCACTCGCGAAATCCAACATCATTACTACCCCTATTGGTCACGACGTTCCATTTGGTTCTTAGAATACTAGGATTCGGACCTCTTCCTTTCCGAGGATAAAAGAAGTCCAGGGTCAGTGGAACAATTGAGGTTGACCTTCGCTGTGGAGGCAAGATGTTAGGCAGGATGTTTGATAGTACCTCGGGGTCAGTGAAGTTGAGAACAACACAATCCCCCCTGAACCTCTTAACTCTATTACCAATCCACTCAACCCTCCTGGCATTAACAAGTTCTTCAGATAGTTGCTGCTTCCCCCAGGGGGATATTACCATGTTGTTTGTAAGCCACGATAAAGATTTATTTATTAAAGATGGAACTGATTCAACCTCCCCAGATGCCAAAGGGGGGACATTTGCAAGGACAAGAACTAATGGAGAGGCTTCAACTACAAGCTCGAAAGACCCTTTCCCCGTATTAGAATTATTAGTGGTGGAAATAGGGGGTACAACTCCAGAGGCACCACTAGGTACATTAGACAGTGGTACAGGAATAGAATCAGATCCACTATTTTCGCCAAATAGTGTTTTACTCGTTACTGGCTCTACCCTAGACACAGCGACTTCAGTAATGTTTCCTGCCTTCACCAGAGTTTTCTCTAGTAAACCTCCTAATCTATTAACCTCAGCGGTTAATTTATCAATTTTACTAACCAGAGGTTTAACTATACCTTTAATTTTTGTGTCCATCATGCTCCATAGTTTAGTAAATTGAGCATTGGAGAGGGTTACATAAGCTTCACTGAACAGATCATCCTCCTCATCCTCAGATGTTTTCATTGGAGGGGTTGCAATTTTATTTCTACCAGATCTTAAACCCCCCCGTTTTGGGATAACCTTACTTTTGCCCCTAGTTACCCTCGGAGCTGGAACAGGGGTTACAATAGGGATAGGGGACTCAATATTGGTGGATATCGCTGACACCCCTTCACTATCACTAATGGCATCAGTAAGAGCAACTACGCCACTAGGCAAGATGGTATTTATATCGTGAAGAGAATCATGAGCCACACAAGATGTACTACTGTTATGTAAAACCGAAGAATCCCCTAACTCTTTATCGGCCATAAGAAATTGGTTAGATGAATCTAATCCCAGTGAGGATCTCCTGTCGCTGTTAATTTTTGCCACAACTTGAATAAGATAATTATCTATGGTGTTATTAGCTGGGATTGGTTTTTTGCCCAGGCATGAATAAGGAGAACAATACACTTGGAACACAAGAATCAGTAATTGTTATGATTACCCTGAATAGTCCGAGCTGCTCATATGTCCGAGAATAGTTAAAAGAATTTTTCAGGCAGGGTCCCTGGCCCAACCCAACCGAGTCCAACCTCGGACGGCCTCAGATGGTCCCGCCCTTGTCCCGGGCTTCTCCCGCGATGCTCCCGCGACGCGGATGGCAAACACTCTATTTAAAGAAAAGGTGATGGACAGGGGGTGTGGCAGTCAATCAGGCAGAGCGGACCAGGTGTGTTAGTGGTCAGGCAGGGACTTCTGGTCAATGAAGTCCCTGCACGCTCGCAGCCCAGATGCACACAGTCCTTCAGAGAAGCGCTACGGCGCTAAACAAACAATCCAGGAAGGTCAAAACGGACGAAGCGGGACCCGCGAAGCGGGTCCGGCAAGGCGTAAATGAAGCAGGTAGCAAGTAGCAGGTGTTAACAGAGTTCTCCAGTTGTTCAGCACAGCAGAGTGTTCCTCATAGAGAAACTCCTCATCCCATTACTCCAAGACCACGCTCCCAATGTCAAGTGGGTGTACAAATTCCAGCCTTCTCTACTCCCTGATTTGTGCCTGGCCACCCCAAATCTTTCTCAAAGGATCCCTCCCTCCTCTTCCTCAACCCATACACCCTTCCTGACCCCTGCCTATCCAATAAGGTTCTCTCCTGGCTGATACCATGAAGCTTCTGATCCGAACTTCCTTTCAACAAATTCAACTCCTAGCTCTTCCTAACACCTCTTTCTAATATCATTCATTTCTCCTTTTTCTGCTGGCCTCAGGATAGTCAAACCCTCCCTCGTCACTCTAGTGCTCGCAGCCGCTGGGACTTTTTGCCTAGTGTCTAGCTGGTTTTTCGACTTAGTTGGCCTGAGATCCTGCCATTCAGGGTCTCAGGCTGTCTGCTCTCTCTTTAAAATGGACTCCATGTACCCTAGGTACATAACCAATTGGTAAGGATCACCTTATTGGACCCTGTACAGTGTACCCTAGGTACCCAGGGCATAGGTGTACCCTAGGCCTCCCAGGGGCTGCAGCATGTATTATGCCACCCCTGGTCTGGCCTTCCAATCAGACACAACTGGCTGATCACTCAGCTGGGGCAAGGTCGTGTAATCACCCCTTGCTTAGATATAGTATGCCTATATCTACCCTTATATATAGACACATGTGTACCTATCAGTCACTCCTATGGCAGGCCTTAACAATCCTGGAGGCAGAGTGCTTGGTAACATGTGAGATGGTGCTCTAGCATGAGCTGAGCCTGTCTGCAGCTTTCGGAACCATGTCCTTATAGCTGTTCTATGATATAGCCTACCATATACTCTTAAAGTACCTTATAATCTTAAACGGTTATGGTAACTATGGTTTGGCTTTATCAAAACATGTCGTGTAAGGTGTCTAACACTTTGGAATAATACCCCCATACCATTTCTGGTGATGAGGATATTATTCCTCCCTTCTAGAGGGAGAGACATGTTAAAATCCTACTTTGCTGGTTAACTCTAACCAAAGCCTCAGCATCACAAAATGGATGCTGCTGCCACAGACACAAGTCTGACCTCCTGCTGCTGGGAGTGATCCCAGCCAGGGAGGCCTGGACAATAGGTTTCCTGCTTGGGGAGGTGCTAGCACCTCCCCAGACAGCCTTTAGTGTATTGGGGCAGGGTGGGCTGAAAGGAATGAGACATGCCTGGGGCACACAAGGTGTTCCTTGCATAGTCCAGTTCAAACCGGCGCTGGGGCACTCCAGCCCCAGCTCTGGCGCGAAACTGGACAAAGGGAAGTGGGTGTAACCACCCCCTCCCAGGTCCCACCCATAAGGCGTGACCTAGCAGGTATCCCAGCCCCCCAGATTAGTATAAGAGTGGGAGTTGGGCCTCAAGACTTCAGATTATCCTGAACCTGCAACTTGAACAGAAACTCTGAACCTTCGACATTCGACGAAAGAAGAAGACTGAAGAATCTCCCTTGTGGCCAAGGAGTGGCTACCCTGTGCAAACAGGCACCATCAAGAGACTACCCTTTGCTTTGCCCACGTTCTACGAGGAACCGACTGCAGAGCCCGACCAGAGCCTTGACTTCCAGACTTCTCCGACCCTGATCCACATCCACAGCAAAGCTGAGATCCGTGGAGGCGACGAGCGACGTGGGACCGGCTACCTGGGAAAAGTGGCTAGTAACTTAAAGCGCAGCTTCTGAGGCACCCTCGACGTTGTGCACCGGGGATTGAGAAGCCCCAACCCCAAGCACCATCTGCACCGAAGATCAGCCCCCCACACTCCACGAGTCCTGCGTGGGGCCCTTCTGCATTTTCCTGCTTGCCGCGTCTGTCCGGTTGCTTGCCCGCTGGCTAGTGGCCTTTGTGACGACGCACCCTGAAATCTTCTGCGCTGGTTTGGCTCCTCCAGACTGGCTCCCGCTTCTCTGCAAAGAAGAAGCACCCCAGACCTTCCTGGTCTGCACCAGAAGCAAGTCCTCCGTTCTTCGTGGGTTCCGCTTGCCAAGGCTTGGTGAGTCCTAGTCCAACTTCGACGCCGCCGACAGCAAGAGCCTTCGTGGGACAGCTCGCCTCCTGGTCCTGGTCATCCTCGACGCTTCCTGGTCCTCCTGGCTGCAGCGACAAGCTTCACCTTCACCTGCAATCTTCACGACATCGCCTGGTTCCTTCCTGGTTCCACGTGGTCACTAGCTAGTGACCTTGACTCTGTCCCTTCTGCTTGCAGGTCTCCTCTCTTCTTGATCCCAGCCTTGGGATCCACCGGACACTCTTCACTGACTGCCTGTCAGCATCTTTCTTCAGGCATCCAGAGGAGTCGACGACGAAAACCGACGCATCTTCACCCCTATGCACCCGCAGCCTGTGGGCTAGGTAACTTGGGTACTCCAGTGCTCATCAGGATAGTGACTATCCTAGTGTCTAGTTTTCCAGTCTCAACTTCCTAGCTACTCCGGAAGTGTCCTAAATCTATCGTTTTCTAAACTGTACTATTGCTAGTGACTTTTACGCATTACGCGTGAGTGTTTCCACTCTGCACACGAATCCCGTGGGCCTCCCACTTCCTAACTAACGCTAGTGTAGTGTAGCCCCAGCGATTCCCTAGGCGTAGGCCTAATCTATTTCCGTGACAGTGGTCCTTATACCACTTACTTAGTATATGGTTTGCGTGGCCCCTAGGGCCTAACTGTATTACTTACCTGTGTGACTTAATGTATGCTTAAATAAGACTGTGTTGTACTTACCTCTAATCTCATAAAGAGTGCTGAGGGTTTGACTAGAATAAATACACTTTATCTTATATATATATCTGTTGTGTCCTTTCATTTGGTATTCAAGGGATTATATATGGTATCACAGCTGGCTTCACATGCCATTCAGAGTTTAGCCTAAGACTGCTCTTGTCCATGCTACCACTAGGATAGCTGGTCTATAAGGTTGACTTTACAACCAATCACCATAAGGGTATTTGGACTGATATAAGGTGTACACTAGAACTAGTGACAACATACATCAGGCCAACTTCTCACATTGGTGAGCAGCGGTTGGGATCTGAGCTTGCTGTTGTAATACCATTGTAATCTTGAGATACTAAATTGAAAGATCACACAGATATTGTCTAGGTACATATAACATAGATTATAATACTTAAGTCCTACTGGACTTAGTAGTTGTAGGTTGAAGGGAGTAACACACCCTGACTACAACTACTAGAGAGGTTTAGTAGAAACAACTAGTGTAGGTAGGTGCACACACCACACCCTCACTAGAATCATGTCCCTGAATGGAGATCACACTGATGCTCCCTCAGGAGAGGAGAATCCTAGACAGGTTCCCTCTAGATATGATGCATTCACTTTCCAGGAGATGAGACAACTGTGTACCTCCAGGAGATTAAAACAGGGTTCCAACCCTACCCTTAGACAGCTAGTGGAGCTTCTGGAGGCCTATGATGCTGAAAGAGCTGCCAAGTATGGTGCCATGGCTGTAGATAAGGGTCTACCCACCACAGAGGAGTCAGATGGGACTTCAGATGAAGAGGTAGACAGCCAGGGCCAAGTAGGAAGACTTAGCCAGGCTAACCTAAGCTTACATGGGAGTTTGCATGGGGTCCCCCCATACAGACCCCCAAGTGGGCTTAACCATAGAAGCAGGAGGGACAGATCCCCTTCAAGGGAATCCATCCACTCCCATGTCTCTAGCATCTCTAGTGCTTCCTCTCACAGGGGATTGACTTCCCCTGAGAGAAAGGAGCATGAAGCCAGAATGAGGGAAGCTAATCTGAGGATTCAGAGGGAAAAACTTGCCCTTGCCAAGGAGAAGCTTGCCCTGGCTAGAGAGCAAAAATTGTGTGGGTCAGAACCCACTGGTGGCAGCAACATTCCTAGAGATAGGGATAGGTCTTATGACCATAGAAACCTAAGCAAGATAGTCCCCCCATATCAGAATGGGGATGACATCCACAAGTGGATGACTGCTTTGGAGAGGGCCTGCAAAGTACAGCAGGTACCCCAGAGTCAGTGGGCAGCTATCTTGTGGCTCTCCTTTTCTGACAAAGGTAGAGACAAGCTCCTCACAGTCAGTGATGAGGATGCTAACAATTACAAAGTCCTGAAGAGTGCTCTGATAGATGGGTTTGGTTTAACCACTGAGCAATATAGGTTGTTGTTCAGAGACACCCAGAAGACACAGACACAGGACTGGTCTGATTTTGTGGATTGTGCCACTAAGGCTTTGGAAGGTTGGTTAACTGGCAGCAAGGTGCAGGACTATACAGGATTGTACAACTTGATTATGAGGGAGCAGATCCTTAGTAATTGTCAGAACCAGCTTCTCCATCAACACCTGGTAGACTCAGATTTGACCTCTCCCCAAGAATTGGGAAAGAGGGCAGATAAATGGGTCAGGACCAGGATTAGGCCTAAAAATCAGGGTGGTGACCAAAAGAAAGATACCACCAAGCCTCAAGAGAAGGGTGGGGATAAAGCAAAAGAGAAATCTTCCTCAGGGCCCCAAAACTCCACACAGGGTGGTGGGTCCCAAGCTCCCTCCTCTACCACAGTTAAAAAGCCTTACTGCCATGAGTGTAAAACTCCTGGGCATTGGAAAACTGACAGCAGTTGCCCAAGGGCTAAAAACAAAACTGTTCCTCCAACTACTCCTGTCACACCACCTATTACTGTCAGCAGTAATCCCCCAGGTGGTGGGAGTGCCCCCCAAAATTTGGTTGGGTTTTCTTGGGGAACACAGGGGGATCCTGGCTTAGCCAATTCCCCTACAGCAGCTACTCTTGTCTGTGATGGTGGCATGGGGTTTGCCAACTTCACTGCCTGTCCCAACACTTTGGGTAGGTACAGACAGGAACCCTACATCAATGGTAGAAAAGCTGAGGCCTACAGAGACACTGGAGCTAGCATCACTATGGTGGCCCATAGGCTAGTTCCCTCTGAGCAGCTTTTGCCTGGTTTCTCATACCAGGTAACTAACATTGATGGCAAACAGAACAGTCATCCCATGGCAGAGGTATGTCTTAGCTGGGGAGGTGTCACTGGCCCTAAAAGGGTGGCAGTGTCTCCAACCTTGCCTGTGGACTGCTTACTGGGGAATGACTTAGAACTCTCAGCTTGGGCTGGAGTTGAACAAGACACCCATTCTAAAATGGTAGGCCTTTCAAAAAAGGGTAGTGGGGTTGTGCCAGCCACAACCCCTGTCCAAGTAGATTTCCTCCCTGAAAAGGTTGGAGGGGCAGTGGTAGCCACAGCCCAGGCAAAGGCAGACTTCCCTGTAGAGATTGGCAGAGCTGTGACAGTCACAGCTCAAACCCAAACTGAGTGCCTCCCTGAAAAGGTTGGCAAGGCTGTAATGGTCTCAGCCCATACTCAGACTGACATAGGTGTAGTGAAGCCTGAAACTATGGATCACTCCCCACAAACAGAGAGTAGTGGGGAGGAAGAAAAGTCTCCCTCTCCCCAGACATTAGGAAAAGGTCAGCCTCCTCAGGGATCTGACCTCACCCCTTGTGAAGGAACTGCCCCAGAGGTAGCCAGGCCTGGCCTGGCCTCTGATGTCAGTGGCCCCTTCCAAGGTGGGACCCAGTCTGGTGCAGGTAGCCTGCCTCTCTCTACCCTGCCTCAGTCAGCCCAGGGCTGCAGAGGTCAGGGAGGCCAGTGGACCCCAAGAGGGCCCCTGTCCACAAGAACCCCCCCATCAAAAGAATGAGGATTGCCTGGCTAGTAGCCCTAGCCAGGTGATGGGTAAAACATTCCTGAGGGATCCCCTTTACAGGTAGTTAGGGACCTCCCCCAGAGGGATTCTGTTGGGCACAGGCAAACCTGGGACCTTAGGGCCCCAAACCTGACCTGTCCCTCCAGTAAGCCCACAAAAGGGACCCAGCCTCCAGCTTTAGGTAGCCAGAGGCTGACCCTGAGAGCACAGTGCAACTCAGTGAAAGAAAGAAAGGCATCCATGGTGGAGGATGATTGGAGGAAGCTGAGGCCTCACTTTGAGGACACTCACTTCAGTACTCCATCTCAACACCAGCCTTTTACTTTGCAAAGACACACCAAAGGTAGTGATTCCCTATGGTGGAGACCCTATGATACCTTTAGGGTGAGGGATTGCTTAGTGGACCATGAGACAGGGGGTAACCATGCCAGTGCTGGTTCTTCCTTATATGGCCACTTAGGCAATAGAGGCTTACCTTGTCAAGGCCAGCCTTATCTCCTTTCGTTTGGGGGGGGGGGGGGGGTTGTGTAGGAAGGTGGATATCTGACTATGGTTACCCCCAACTTTTTGCCTGGTGTCTAGCTGGTTTTTCGACTTAGTTGGCCTGAGAGCCTGCCATTCAGGGTCTCAGGCTGTCTGCTCTCTCTTTAAAATGGACTCCATGTACCCTAGGTACATAACCAATTGGTAAGGATCACCTTATTGGACCCTGTACAGTGTACCCTAGGTACCCAGGGCATAGGTGTACCCTAGGCCTCCCAGGGGCTGCAGCATGTATTATGCCACCCCTGGTCTGGCCTTCCAATCAGACACAACTGGCTGATCACTCAGCTGGGGCAAGGTCGTGTAATCACCCCTTGCTTAGATATAGTATGCCTATATCTACCCTTATATATAGACACATGTGTACCTATCAGTCACTCCTATGGCAGGCCTTAACAATCCTGGAGGCAGAGTGCTTGGTAACATGTGAGATGGTGCTCTAGCATGAGCTGAGCCTGTCTGCAGCTTTCGGAACCATGTCCTTATAGCTGTTCTATGATATAGCCTACCATATACTCTTAAAGTGCCTTATAATCTTAAACGGTTATGGTAACTATGGTTTGGCTTTATCAAAACATGTCGTGTAAGGTGTCTAACACTTTGGAATAATACCCCCATACCATTTCTGGTGATGAGGATATTATTCCTCCCTTCTAGAGGGAGAGACATGTTAAAATCCTACTTTGCTGGTTAACTCTAACCAAAGCCTCAGCATCACAAAATGGATGCTGCTGCCACAGACACAAGTCTGACCTCCTGCTGCTGGGAGTGATCCCAGCCAGGGAGGCCTGGACAATAGGTTTCCTGCTTGGGGAGGTGCTAGCACCTCCCCAGACAGCCTTTAGTGTATTGGGGCAGGGTGGGCTGAAAGGAATGAGACATGCCTGGGGCACACAAGGTGTTCCTTGCATAGTCCAGTTCAAACCGGCGCTGGGGCACTCCAGCCCCAGCTCTGGCGCGAAACTGGACAAAGGGAAGTGGGTGTAACCACCCCCTCCCAGGTCCCACCCATAAGGCGTGACCTAGCAGGTATCCCAGCCCCCCAGATTAGTATAAGAGTGGGAGTTGGGCCTCAAGACTTCAGATTATCCTGAACCTGCAACTTGAACAGAAACTCTGGACCTTCGACATTCGACGAAAGAAGAAGACTGAAGAATCTCCCTTGTGGCCAAGGAGTGGCTACCCTGTGCAAACAGGCACCATCAAGAGACTACCCTTTGCTTTGCCCACGTTCTACGAGGAACCGACTGCAGAGCCCGACCAGAGCCTTGACTTCCAGGCTTCTCCGACCCTGATCCACATCCACAGCAAAGCTGAGATCCGTGGAGGCGACGAGTGACCGGCTACCTGGGAAAAGTGGCTAGTAACTTAAAGCGCAGCTTCTGAGGTACCCTCGACGTTGTGCACCGGGGATTGAGAAGCCCCAACCCCAAGCACCATCTGCACCGAAGATCAGCCCCCCACACTCCACGAGTCCTGCGTGGGGCCCTTCTGCATTTTCCTGCTTGCCGCGTCTGTCCGGTTGCTTGCCCGCTGGCTAGTGGCCTTTGTGACGACGCACCCTGAAATCTTCTGCGCTGGTTTGGCTCCTCCAGACTGGCTCCCGCTTCTCTGCAAAGAAGAAGCACCCCAGACCTTCCTGGTCTGCACCAGAAGCAAATCCTCCGTTCTTCGTGGGTTCCGCTTGCCAAGGCTTGGTGAGTCCTAGTCCAACTTCGACGCCGCCGACAGCAAGAGCCTTCGTGGGACAGCTCGCCTCCTGGTCCTGGTAGTCCTCGACGCTTCCTGGTCCTCCTGGCTGCAGCGACAAGCTTCACCTTCACCTGCAATCTTCACGACATCGCCTGGTTCCTTCCTGGTTCCACGTGGTCACTAGCTAGTGACCTTGACTCTGTCCCTTCTGCTTGCAGGTCTCCTCTCTTCTTGATCCCAGCCTTGGGATCCACCGGACACTCTTCACTGACTGCCTGTCAGCATCTTTCTTCAGGCATCCATAGGAGTCGACGACGAAAACCGACGCATCTTCACCCCTATGCACCCGCAGCCTGTGGGCTAGGTAACTTGGGTACTCCGGTGCTCATCAGGATAGTGATTATCCTAGTGTCTAGTTTTCCAGTCTCAACTTCCTAGCTACTCCGGAAGTGTCCTAAATCTATCGTTTTCTAAACTGTACTATTGCTAGTGACTTTTACGCATTACGCGTGAGTGTTTCCACTCTGCACACGAATCCCGTGGGCCTCCCACTACCTAACTAACGCTAGTGTAGTGTAGCCCCAGCGATTCCCTAGGCCTAGGCCTATTCTATTTCCGTGACAGTGGTCCTTATACCACTTACTTAGTATATGGTTTGCGTGGCCCCTAGGGCCTAACTGTATTACTTACCTGTGTGACTTAATGTATGCTTAAATAAGACTGTGTTGTACTTACCTCTAATCTCATAAAGAGTGCTGAGGGTTTGACTAGAATAAATACACTTTATTTTATATATATATCTGTTGTGGTGTCCTTTCATTTGGTATTCAAGGGATTATATATGGTATCACAGCTGGCTTCACATGCCATTCAGAGTTTAGCCTAAGACTGCTCTTGTCCATGCTACCACTAGGATAGCTGGTCTATAAGGTTGACTTTACAACCAATCACCATAAGGGTATTTGGACTGATATAAGGTGTACACTAGAACTAGTGACATCATACATCAGGCCAACTTCTCACACTACTGTTATGTAAAACCGAAGAATCCCCTAACTCTTTATCGGCCATAAGAAATTGGTTAGATGAATCTAATCCCAGTGAGGATCTCCTGTCGCTGTTAATTTTTGCCACAACTTGAATAAGATAATTATCTATGGTGTTATTAGTTGGGATTTGTTTTTTCCCAGGCATGAATAAGGAGAATAATACACTTGGAAAACAAGAATCAGTAATTGTTATGATTACCCTGAATAGTCCGAGCTGCTCATATGTCCGAGAATAGTTAAAAGAATTTTTCAGGCAGGGTCCCTGGCCCAACCCAACCGAGTCCAACCTCGGACGGCCTCAGACGGTCCCGCCCTTGTCCCGGGCTTCTCCCGCGACGCGGATGGCAAACACTCTATTTAAAGAAAAGGTGATGGACAGGGGGTGTGGCAGTCAATCAGGGAGAGCGGACCAGGTGTGTTAGTGGTCAGGCAGGGACTTCTGGTCAATGAAGTCCCTGCACGCTCGCAGCCCAGATACACACAGTCCTTCAGAGAAGCGCTACGGCGCTAAACAAACAATCCAGGAAGGTCAAAACGGACGAAGCGGGACCCGCGAAGCGGGTCCGGCAAGGCGTAAATGAAGCAGGTAGCAAGTAGCAGGCGTTAACAGAGTTCTCCAGTTGTTCAGCACAGCAGAGTGTTCCTCATAGAGAAACTCCTCATCCCATTACTCCAAGACCACGCTCCCAATGTCAAGTGGGTGTACAAATTCCAGCCTTCTCTACTCCCTGATTTGTGCCTGGCCACCCCAAATCTTTCTCAAAGGATCCCTCCCTCCTCTTCCTCAACCCATACACCCTTCCTGACCCCTGCCTATCCAATAAGGTTCTCTCCTGGCTGATACCATGAAGCTCCTGATCCGAACTTCCTTTCAACAAATTCAACTCCTAGCTCTTCCTAACACCTCTTTCTAATATCATGCATTTCTCCTTTTTCTGCTGGCCTCAGGATAGTCAAACCCTCCCTCGTCACTCTAGTGCTCGCAGCCGCTGGGAAGGCTGCTTCCCAACCCTCTCGGATCCACTGTGCTCATTATGAAGGCTGCTCATGGTAGGCTCATCGGCCTGCGTCACAGCAGATGGGGCAACCTGGTGCTCAGACAAGAGCACCACACAGAATAACGAGCAGCCTGCACATGCTCTCGAGAGAAGTCTACCCCTGAAGGATCCCTGCATGCCGATCTTCTGCCTGTCTCCGGCTCGACCCACTTTCAATGTTACAGGTGAGCTGCCCCTTATGCACCACCTTCACTCCTCCCGTTGCACATGACCCAGCCGCTGCCTCTGAAGAAAATTAGTTTTTACTAGGTTCTATTAATTTCCTTACATTCCTCCATTCCTTGCCATCTCGTGACAAAACTCTGCCTACAGCCTCCATTTCTGCTGACGCTCAAAACTATCGCATACCCAAGTCCCCCTGTTCTTTGCAGTTAGCCAATTCATCAACAAAAAGCCATGAGACACCTACGCCCTGTGTGAACAAGCTTGTTTTTCATCTTCTGCTTCCTGCTTGGTAAACATCCTTGACACCCTGATCAGGTTATCTGGACAATGGTCTGACTGACCGAGCCTTGATCAAGCTGATTGAACAATGATCTGAATGCCGAGCCTTGATCAAGCTGATTGAACAATGGTCTGAATGCCGAGCCTTGATCAGGTCATCAACTACAAACACTGCCTTGATCAGGTCATCAACTACAAACATCGCCTTGATCAGGTTATCAACTGCAAACACCGCCCTGATTGAACAATGGACTGAATGCCAAAAGAGTGGAGTAAACCTGTACATAAGGCTTGTTCGCTGTGGAGTAAAGCAGCAGCCTCCTGGGTTTTGTCTCTGACTAGCTTGGGACTCTGTTCCATAGCCCGAGCTATTGTAATAAAGGTGGTTCTCTCTGCAGACGAAGGTTTACGGGTCCACTTTATTATTTAAGGAGGGTAAGAGTAGACTCGGGTGATTCCTGCACCGCCAAGCCCCCACTCCTCCTTGAGGAGGGCTTTTCTTGGTTCTACAAATGGTGCCTGAACAGGGACACCACGGAGACGTAGGTCTGGCCCGGTGGTCGTAAGGGGGCCAGTGGTGGAAGTCCGACAGAGGTACCCTACCCAAGGGACCATTTTGAGTCCATTAGACCAGAAGTCTTGCAAACGGTCTTCCCCATCCGGTCTGGGCCACCTGACTGTGTCCCGCTGGTGTTCCCTTAAGTGCGGTCTCTGTCTGGATCTGGACTCGTGCCTACGTCTGCAGAAGAGAACAACATGTTCGGGTAAGGGTGGACTGATCATCCACCACTTGTGCTCTGTTTTCTGTCTGTATTGACTTTTGCAAAAGCCAAGCCAGTGAGGTGAGTGTTTTTCTCCCACTGTTGTCTGCCTGAAGTAAAAAATATGCCAGTCAGTAGTAAGTTCAGAAAGTTATGTTGTTGCGTATGTACAGAGGACTCCCTTCTGGAGGCAGCCTGCCCGCTTCCTCCAGAAGGAACTCCAAGTTATGAGATGTATGTTAAACATGGGCCATCTGCTATAATGTTTTCTTCCTTATGGGTAAAATATACGAAACAAAGCAATGTTGAATTACAGTGGCCACAGTTTAGCTCCTTTGATCTTCAGGCCCTTTCGAGCCTGGAGGAGCAGCTGCTCCGCAAACGGTCTCGTCAAGCCATGTTTGACGCCACCGCGTTGTGGAGGAAAGAAATAGATCAAAGAATGAGAAAAAAGCAAGCGTTGAATAAAAAAGAGAGGATGTCTATGGCTGATCATGCGAAAGCGCATTTAGAAAATATGGTTCAGGAAGGGGTTGAAATGGCAGATAGGCATCACAGGGCTAAGGCGACAAAATGTTACCCCACTCGTTCTCCCAGGGACCTTGAGGTTGAAGGAGAAGAGGGGGCTCATTGTTGAATCTATTCTTGAAGGTCCACCTCCTGCCTCTGCTCCGGCTCCTATGTATCCCGCTCTTCCTCAAAATGTTCCTAACGCTCCACCCCCACCAGTGGTGGTTCAGGCTGCCTCACCCAGTGTACCACTGCCTGATCCTTTGACTCCCGTCATCCTGCCAGCACCCCTCCCTCCAACAGTTCATACCGCCCCACCTATTGACCCAACCCCGACCATACATTCCCATCTGCTTGATAATCAGTCTATTGGTACCCCTGTTGGTGACCCTTATGCCACTCCGGACCGAACGAGATGGTCCTCTCTTATGCCCAATACCCTGTTTGGATTCTTCGGTACCCCTAGAAAGGAGTCTTTGAGGTCTGCTGAACTCGCAGGGGGTAGTGAAAGGGACGCTATGAGAAAACAATGTGCACTTTGGATAAATAATGGTAATATTTATGGCGTTAAAGATATCTGGTCGACGTTTAGACAACGGACGGCCATACAACAAACAGACATGTGTACACTTATAATGAAAAGATCCGAAGCATTGTTCATAGATACTCCCCAGGGATTGATTTATTTAAAACTAACTATTGCCAAGGGTCATGTTCAGGGAGATGATATGCATGTAGCCCTTGTTACCATGATTGCGTTCAGAGAAACAACGGCTTTTCTGCCACCTCCGAATGACAAAGCCATGCCTATGAGAGAGACAGCTCCCGTCTTTATCCCTGCAGTGCTCGCCAATAACCAGGGTGTTGGAGCAGCCCCAGCCCTCTGGCGTAGGATGTGGATGCATGTCCCATGGAAAAGAGCGGATGTTCTTCAATTGAAATCCCAATTACCAGACCCCGTAAGAATCCAGCTCTTTACTATCAGGAATTAGGTCAGATTGATTCCTCTGGTGTCCTTACCTTAGAGGATATTGACTTATTGTTCGGGTCAGTAGTACCACCCGACATATGGGACAAAATACGCCATGCAAACCATAATGCCGCTTTGCATGGTGACTGGACCGACTTGGAGAGGATGGAGAATGACAGAGAGGGAGGGACTAAGCCTGATCCGGCTATTCTGGCTCTCCCAGGCCATCTGTTGCAACTCATGAAGACCCTTTTGCCCAAAATAGCTGTTAATTGGGATAATATAAATGCATGTAAACAACGTAAGGATGAGTCTGTTGCTGATTTTTTCACCCGCTTCCAAACGGAGTACAAAAGTCACAGTGGATTGGACCCAAGAGCCCCTGGCTCGGGTTCAGTGTTTATTGATAAATTTGTATCTAATTTATTACCGGATCTCTCGGCCCGCCTTAAGAAGGTTGAGAGTACGTGGTCAGCTCAGACTATGGCAGGCATCCTTGCCATGGCCCAATATCATGAGAATAGAGAGAATGAAGATAAAGACAAAGAGGTTAGGAAGAATAAGGACCTTAAAACGAAAGTTGTTACAACAAGCTTATCCACCCCGGGGGACAAAATGCTGGAGGCCAAGGTCCGCCTACGGACCAGTTCCAGAGGCTGCCCCAGCACCCCCTTCAGTCTCCTTTACAGAAGTCCATCAGTTCGGCAGGTCCCGTTGATAAAGACCAGTGTGCTTACTGTAAGGCTTATGGCCACTGGGTTAGTGAATGCCTGGTATTAGCCCAGAATATTCAGTCAGGAAAAACTAGGCCCCGAACCCAAAGGGAAGGAAATATGGGACCTCCTAGGCAGAGGCGTGCACCAGATCCTAATGTTCGACTCCGTATGGGTCCGCCCCAGGGTACAGTTATCAGATTTGACAACGGGTATGAGGCCACTAGGACCTACTTTAACGATGATTATGAGACCGATGAGACCGGTTTCTACCAGCCATAGGAAAGCCAGGAAAGGGGTAATGTAAGAGTGCCGATTCCTCTGGATCAGCGAGCGCCTTATGTCCGGATGTCAGTTGCAGGGGATAAAAAGAAGTTTCTCCTAGACACCGGGGCTACTAGATACTCTTTTGCGCACACCTTGATACTGGAGGCACCCCTTTCTGGCTCTCTCAATGTCTCCGTGTGTTTTTCTGGGGTCCCAGTCACCAACCCCGTCTCTAAGCCTCTCCCGCTGGATCTCGGTCCAGCTCATATGGATGCTCCTTTGATTCTCACGACTGGATGTAGTGAAAACTTGCTGGGTATGGATTTGTTAAAGGCTTTACATGCTACCATTTCTTGTAGTCCTGATGGCGTGTCCCTTACCATATCACCAGATTCCTCCGCTACTATGTTCCTCTCTGGACCCCTCCCTCCCGTTCTGCAGGCCTTACCCTCATCACTTTGGCTCACTTCTGACACTGATGTAGGACTTCAACATTTCTCTGCGTACTGTCCGTATACAGCAAGGTGCCCAACTGCTCCGGCTTCGCCAGTATCGCCTTCCCCAGGAAGGTGAGGCTGCCCTATTATCTATAATATCAGATCTCATGAAGACGGGAGTAGTTGAGGAGACACGTGGTAATGAGTGTAACAGCCCAATTAATCCAGTTCTTAAAAAATGTATTGATCCCTCTCCCGCGGCCCCCAAAATCTATCGGTTTGTCATCGATCTGCAGGCTCCCCACAAAATTACTGTCTCACAGTATCCCGTTGTCCCTGATATCACAGCCCTCTTGACCATGGTCCCAGCGATCGCCACTCATTTTTCTGTTATTGACCTAAAGAATGCGTTTTTCAGCATTCCCATACATCCGGACAGTAGACATCTTTTTGGTTTCTCCCTTGGAGGGCGGAGCTTCCGGTTATGCTGCGCCCCCCAAGGTTTTACTGAAAGCTCCAGCATCTATAGTCAGGCTCTCAAGAATCAGTTGGTCTCCCTGACGCTCCCAGCAGGAGCCACTCTGTTGCAATATGTAGATGACCTCTTAATTGCAGCCACTTCTGCTCCACTTTGTGAACAAGCAACAGTACATCTGCTTCACCACCTTGCCTCCCACAATCAGAAGGTTTCCTTGAACAAATTGCAATTTTGTCGAGAGAAAGTGACCTACCTCGGCCACTGCCTCTCGAAGGAAGGAAGACACCTTACCGCTGACCGAGTGTCCCTTATTACCTCCATGCCTCCCCCTTTGACACAGAAACAAGTACGTGCCTTTATAGGCCTCACTTTCTATTGCAGACAATGGATCCCTAACTTCTCGGCCATTGTCAAACCTCTTTTAGCTCTCACTACTAAAGATATGGCAGAAAGAGGTTTTCCATGGACAACTGAACTTGTGGCTGCCTTTCAGACACTCAAAGATGCCTTATGTACAGCTCCAGTGTTAGGCACCCCATACTATGGCAAACAATTTTTTCTTTTTGTCCATGAGACACATGGCTGCGCTTGCGCGGTCTTAACTCAGATTTTTGGAGACAAACATCGCCCTTGTGCTTATTTCTCGGCTACACTTGACCCAGTAGCACGAGCCCTCTCTGGATGTTTACGCGCAACTGCTGCTGCTGCACTTATGGTCCACCAGAGCGCAGGTATGGTTATGTCTTCACCCTTGACCTTAATGGTCCCACATGCAGTAGATACCTTGCTCAACAACACCAAGACACAACACCTTACCAGTGCACGACTTACAGGTTATGAGCTCACTCTTTTTACCAGTCACATTGACATTAGGAGATGTAATATTCTAAACCCAGCTACACTACTCCCTACTGAGACACAAGGGAAAAATTCTGACACTCATGACTGCATATTACGGACTAATGAAGAGACAAAGGGTCGTGTGGATCTACAAGACACCCCCCTAACAGACGCTGAAGGAACACTATACATAGATGGTTCATGTCTTAAAAGATCGGATGGAACTACATCTGCTGCATATGCCCTCACCACTCTTGTTACAGTAGTTGAGACAGCACAAACTCCACAGGCATCGGCCCAAGCGGCTGAATTAATGGCCTTGACACGATGCTTGTGAAATCAGTAAAAACATGACTGTTAATATCTATACGGACAGTCAATACGCCTTTGGGGTGGCACACAATTTTGGCAGATTCTGGAAAGACAGACATTTTCTCACCTCACATGGGACTAGAATACAACATGGTCCCCTGATACACAGACTTCTAGACGCCTTGACATTACCTAGAAAAGTTGCAGTGATTAAATGTAAAGCCCACCAGAAAGTGACTAATGATGTAGGGGAAGGCAATGCCCTTGCAGACCAAACAGCAAGACAGACTGCTCTAAGTAAATCAGATGGAATGTTTGTGACAGGACGAGCCAGATGGGTGGTGGAAGGAGAAAATGTTGGAAAATACTAGTCAGAGCGTGGTCGAGATTCAATCTCATGCCACTGCAAAAGAACTGCACACATGGGAGGATCATCTGGCAGAGGCAGAGATAGAGGGATGTTGGGTGCGTATATCTGAAGGGAGGCAATGGATGTTACCAGACAGTCATGTCCCCCCGGTTGTCACTATGGCCCATGGCCCTGCCCATATCAGTGCGAAGGGAATATGCAAGTTACTAGAGCCAACATGGTATAATGAAAAAGTACCCCTATATGCTGACCACGTGGTTAAGTCATGTATGATCTGCCTTATGCACAATCTAGGAAAAGGTACAGTTACCCCAGCTGGTGGCTTCTCCCCTCCTACGTTTCCTTTTGAGGCCATCCAGATGGATTATATCCACATGGACAGGTGTGCGAATTTGAAATATGTCCTTGTAGTGGTCTGTGCCTTCAGCAGATGGGTGGAGACCTACCCCACCAAGGACTGCACAGCTATTACAACGGCTGAAGTTTTGTTGAAAGAATACTTTCCCTGATTTGGGTTGCCCCGTTTGATTTGGAGTGATAATGGCCAACATTTTACAGCCAATGTGGTCCAGTTTGTGTGTTCCGGGCTTGGTGTCAGACAAAAATTTCATGCTGGTAATCACCCCCAGTCAGATGGGTTGGTGGAGAAATACAATGGGATACTTAAATTAAAATTGGCCAAAATAGTAGCGGAAACAGGTGTTACCTAGGTAGATGCCCTACCCCTTGCTCTCTTGTCAGTAAGGACGACGGCCCACTCAAGGATAGGATTATCTCCCTACGAATTGGTATTCGGTAGACCAACTAATGTATGGGCCGTACCAAGGCCAAAGAAATTGCCTGATGTTGAGTTCCCAGTATTGACTGATTACCTATACCAGTTAACTGATTCCTTTCGTACTCTTTATCATCAGGTACACGCTGCTATCCCCTACAAGAGCGAAGGCCCGGGTCACACCATCCAGCCAGGTGACGGGGTGGTAATCCAAAATTTCCAGCGTACCAAGTGTTTGGAGCCCCGCTGGTCGCACCCCCGACAGGTTCTTCTGGCCACCCGCACTGCTGTAAAAGTCGAAGGAAGAAAGAACTGGATTCATGCTACCCACTGCAAGAGGGTGCCTCTCCCCCTTCCGTACGACCAATGGGTGAAAGGAGGACTGCCGGATTGCGACACAGAAGTAGTACCGACCTTTGTCCCTTTCAGTGATGCTCGACTTCTTTACACCACTACGGAAGCCGAAACTGATCGAATCTTGGGGGTCCAGTCGTCCCTCCTCTGCAGAACCAGGGGAAGGAACAAGAAGCTCTCTTCCCAGACCACTGCATACCTTCTTCCACTCGCTGTAACTTTAGACCAAGAAAAGGGGCTGGTCCTTGACTCTGTTTGGGGTCTATAGGCTGTAGGGCTGTGATATCCCGGCTGAGACCGGTGCTGGTATGCTGGACCAAGGGGATGTCCATAGGACTCTTGGTATCCACATCCAGTGAAGCAACCACCAATCACAGACAGCCGCTAGTGACAACAGGCGGAGCACAATGGCAGCAGTCCGAGGTTCTGAAGTGCACAAGAAATATGTCAAACTTCTGAACAATAAATGTTTCCTTTTCACGATAGTTATACTTATTGCTCTCCTCATCCTGCTGGTTGTGGGATGACTTCTGTTACTGACCTCACTCCCCAGCTCCTCTGGTTACGACACCGACACCTGCGGAACATCTCCACGCCACCCTGTCACCCCATGAACGACCACGGCGCCTGGAATTCATGAACAATACTTTTGTACAATTATTGCACCAACATCAGCTTGTGATTAATACTTCGAACTGTTGGGTATGTGGGCTCATGCCACACTCTATGACACACACTGTCCCCTATTTAGTCCATCCATTTTCTGTTTTTGGGTCCTGTCTGGCTTGGAGGATGCTCGTCACCGATGCATATACGATCTATGGAACAACGAGCTCCATCATTTGCGATTTTTATGACACTTTCACCCGAAACAGAACAGGCAATGTCAGTAATCCTTTCTGCCCTACTACGACATCTGATATCTTGAACATTTCTCGTGCTGAACGCAATGAGATGGTTGTGTTCAACACCTCGAGTAGAATCATCTTTTCTCGCTTCCGGTCCAGATGCAAAGTTCCCACCAAATTGCAGGCTTTCAATGTGATCAGCATGCATGGCCAGGTGTGCCTGAAAGGATTGGGGACCCGGGAAGTAGGAGTCAGTGACTGTGCAATAGTCAGTACACTGAATATTACCTCACCACCACTCCTAATCGTTTCTCCAAATACATATTTTGTTTGTGGACAGTCTGCTTATACCTGGCTTCCCGGAAATTGGTCAGGTGTGTGTTATTTGGCCTTTCTACTCCCCCCTACTGTTACTGCTGTTGGGACACATCACTTGACCAGTCCCCACCTCCACCATCGTATGCCTAGGGGAGTAATTGAAGCCGATGACACTGCAGGACAGGAGGCGGGGGACTTCTTCAAAGGTTTCCTGCCGTTCTTGGGTCCTATGGTCAACAGCCGAAACATACGACACCTTACTCGAGTGGTGGAGGCCACCATTAATGAAACAGCAGGGGCATTGGGCAACATCACCGTGGAGCTTCAGGCGGACCGCCTGATGACACTACAACATCGAATGGTACTTGACATCATCCTTGCTGACCGTGGTGGTGTATGTAAACTGATCGGCTCCAGCTGCTGCATTTACATACCTGATAATGCTCCACCAGTCTATCAAGCTATCCAACGTCTGCATAATCGTTCCTCTGAGATTCATCAACAACAAGGCGACTGGTCCCTCATGGGCTGGATTTGGGGCCTCCTTTCCAGATGGGGATGGGGGTTCCTCATTTTTCTTGCCTTGGGAATAGCAATCATCATCTCATGCTGCCTGTGTATCCAGTGCTTGCCTATGCTTTGGGCTATGTGTACACAGGCCCTTAAAAGTTTCCCGGTCAGTACACGTGACACCAACGTAAGGATAATGCTTCAACAAGAGATTGCCGACCTAATGCAGATAGACATTTCCTAAGAAACATGTTTTGCCAGTCAGTGGCAAAAGGAGGGTCTGAAGAAAATGAGTTTACTAGGTTCTATTAATTTCCTTACATTCCTCCATTCCTTGCCATCTCGTGACAAAACCCTGCCTACAGCCTCCATTTCTGCTGACGCTCAAAACTGTTGCATACCCAAGTCCCCCTTTTCTGTGTAGTTAGCCAATTCATCAACAGAAAGCCATGAGACACCTACGCCCTGTGTAAACAAGCTTGTTTTTCATCTTCTGCTTCCTGCTTAGTAAACATCCTTGACACCCTGATCAGGTTATCCTGACAATGGTCTGACTGACCGAGCCTTGATCAAGCTGATTGAACAATGATCTGAATGCCGAGCCTTGATCAAGCTGATTGAACAATGGTCTGAATGCCGAGCCTTGATCAGGTCATCAACTACAAACACCGCCTTGATCAGGTTATCAACTGCAAACACCGCCCTGATTGAACAATGTACTGAATGCCAAAAGAGTGGAGTAAAAATGTATACAAGGCTTGTCCGCTGTGGAGTAAAGCAGCAACCTCCTGGGTTTTGTCTCTGACTAGCTTGGGACTCTGTTCCATAGCCCGGGCTATTGGAATAAAGGTGGTTCTCTCTGCAGACGAAGGTTTCCGGGTCCACTTTATTATATAAGGAGGGTAAGAGTAGACTCAGGTGATTCCAGAACCGCCAAGCCCCCACTCCTCCTTGAGGTGGGCTTTTCTTGGTTCTACACCACCACAAGAATCGGTTGCCCAACCCCTGTTCGCAAGTATCCATGTTGCAAGCAACAAACTACCTTCTATGCTTCTTGGCCATGCCAGTCTGCTCCCCTCTCCCACAGCCTGAGACACAGTAGTGATGAACCACACTATAAGTGTAGTTTAGGGCAATCAATGCGTTCTCACCTGTAAAAAATAAGGGTCAAATAAAAAACTAAAATAAATTAAAATAATCGACGCATATGTATGATGTGTGTGGATCAGATTAAAAATGTACTATCCTGCACAATATGCCGATTGGGTTTCTGGATCTCCGTTCATCAAGGGGTACATGAGAGGTTTGAGGGTTCACTCCTCTGATTACATCTGAAGATTGCAAATTTACTAAAGTCTCCTTGGGCCAAAATGACAAATATCTTTGGACAATGGAAAGGCTGCGACTCGATCTCCATCGAAAAGTCTGAGGACCTTCAGAACAAAAGGCCCCTTTTAAACGGTTTATGTTATGTTGTGTTATGTCACTGGATATTTGCATAGAGTAGTATTTTGCATATACGAGGCATACCGTTGTAATTCATACAGTGGTGGTTCCTCCTGGGAGGATTTTATTTCAAAGCCACATTGGTGCCGGTGGATGGTCTGGAGACTCTGGGTTATCCTCACATAGGTTCTACTTATAGGGGTAGGCCATCAACCCTTCCAGCCCAACCTGTGTACATTTTGAGTGTGTAACTGGTTGACTCTGTATGGTGGTTCACAATGCAATGGCGGCCGCCACATACAAAAAGGGGTGTGGCGGGTGAAAGGGCTGCGGGGGGCACAGGAGGAAGAGCATGGGGTGACTAATAATTAAAACAAAGTAAAACACTTACCTCAAGCTCCCGGCCGCCTCCTGCGTTGCGCCTCGGTGGTCTTCTTCCTACTTTCTTGTCCTAGCACTGGGGCAGCATCAAACTCCCTGTGCTCCTTTGACACTCAGCTCAGGACAGGGAGTCTGGGCTGTTTCTCCGGCTCGGCTGTGCAATACAGCCGGGTTGGAGAAACGTAAGTGCACATATGTATTTGGCCGCCCTGAGGCGCTTACAGTGCAGAAACCAGTCCTCCTCCCCCCACTCCCATGGCCTCGGCCAGCCCCTCCCTACAGCGCAGGCTCAGAGGCAGTAGCTGAAAAGTAAAACAATAATAAAATATTGTTTCTTTTTTCAGCTGCTGGCTCAGAGCCAGTGGGGCGACTCTCCTCCGCCATTGCGGAGAAGCCACCACTGTCACAGTGGAGTTGAGGCCTAACCTTGGTTAGCTATGGCAGCGTTGTTGTGTAGGTGCAATCAATCTTGTGCTCTTATGAACAATCTCAGTTCTTGCAATTAAGAGTGTCTCTAGTGCACTGTTTATTTATCTTTGGTTTCTCTTCTGCGGTCAAACCATTGTGCACATGCAAGGCTCTAGAAAATCTGCATTACAGTGGTGGGCCCAAACGTTGGGCGGCTCGGAGAAGATGTTAACCTCAAGATTTATGAGGCAATGTATCCCTAGAGACAAGAGTCAAACAGCATTTCAAAATACAGTCAATAAGAAAGGACTGGTTCAAAAAGAATGTTCGAGATCAGAAATTTAAGAAAACCATGAAGGTTTATTACAAAAATGTAAAAAGGTACAATACAGAAATAGTGAAATGCAGATGCAGTAATGCAGAAACCGTTTAATTTCAGCTCTCCAACAGTATAGCAATCCCTGACTCTCTACATGTTATAGCATATCGTCAAATATTAAAAGAAGATACAAAGTATCTGGAACACCTCAATGCCCCGATTGTACTATAAAAGGATTAACTGATATCAAAATAAGTCTGAAAACCCAAGCAGATGTCATCAGACAAAGCAAAATCAATGCCAACAGCTGGTGATTGTTTGCAATGCAGGTCTGGATAAAATGAAGTGTGTCTTTTTTCAACACTAGATGTCTTCAGTAAGAAAGTATTTTATTGTGTGTAATAACGGCATTCAAATGTGTTCTTTACAAAGTGTTTTTACATAGTAAACTGGAGAGCTGTGATGCTCTGTCGAGGCACCTCGTGTATGGCCTGCATGTTATACCTTCTTTCACTTCAGCACATTGACACGCCCTCTGCTTTTCCCTGACCAGATCCATCCCTGAAAAAGCCCCTCTATTCTAACCGGGAGCACCTTATGCTATCCTTCTGGTGGGGTTTTTATGAGCCCGTGCCAATATTTTGACCATCAACACTTTTTATTATTCCACCCTTGGCGAGTTCCATAGAAACCTTTATTGGTGCCACTTAGTCTTGGATATTCAGCAACACCCTTGTCATGGCGTTGGTGAGGTCCACATACAGCTCTACAAATGTGCCTTACACAAACCAAGCAGACTCTGCTAATCTTCCCCAGAGGCGAACAAATAGAGCCACACGAATGCCCCTCGTGTCCTCTTTGCAGGAAAGCAGCATCCCCTTTGATTCGAGCTGGGGTGTGCATGGCTGGGCCAGTGTTCAAGGGTCTGACCCAGCAACACTTGCAAGTATTCAGTAGTTAAGGTCCAAACTAAGTTCTAAACTAAGTTCTACCAATTCATTTCTTTCTATGACGACGACCAGAGTCCAATATTCCAGTCCGCTACTGAGTCCTGCAAGCAAACCTGGCTACTCATGTACCAATATTCTGACCAACAGCATCGACTCCCTTGTGTATTTAAGGCGGTCATTCGTGCAGCAACTCTATATATTCATTGGTACGATGAGCCACCGCACCATAATTATGGTTGACATGGACTACCCAACCAGAGAGCAGGACCGCCCATTCTTGCATGTACTGGGATTTTAATGGGTACAGAAGCATGAGCAGAGGCATGCCCAAATTGTAATTCTTTCATGCCACCTAACAATACTTACATATAGTGTCACCCTGTTCACTCCAATGGTAATACACTGCATTTCACAAGATCACAGTGGAAACTTCATGCCGATTATGCTTGCATTCTTACCACAGAAATTTGTATTTTTAACCAAACCCTTGTGCATGCTGACAAAACGCTATCCCTTGTAGATATCTGTCTGCAACCCTTCAGCAGGCGATAACATGATTTCCAATGGTTAACGGCGTTTTTTAGGTGCCATCAAAAGTCAATACAGTCCATGGTGGGTGTGTACATATTTACTCAAAATCATTTTGAAATGTCCAGATTTTATTTGTATGGTGCATGACAACACTAGTGCTAAGCCTGTACCAATGGCCGGATGAAGAAGCATGTGTTGCAGATAAAGAATCTGGGAGTGAGAAGAAGTTGTTTGGCCAAGATCACACAAACTTATGTGTTAATGCTGGGGAAGGGAGGATCGCATAGGATGCAGAAAAAGTCCTTTGGCACAGGAGGGTGAAGGGGCAATAACTTTCTGGCACTATAAACGTAAAAGGCATTAATTTCTGGATGTCAAGTGCACAGTCACTATGTGGCAAACCACTGCAGAGGGCACAATTTCTGGCACTGGAACTATGGGGTTTACATTCTCTTTGCCTCACTACATTACAGAGCAATGGGATAATCACACAACAATAATCAATGAATGTCGCTGTGCCATAAAATACATGCTCTGTAATATAACAGGCAGCGTCAGATTGTGTTCTTTATAGTTGCTGTAACAGATAAATTTTCCTTGAAAATACAACTATTGTCATAATTTTTAAGGGCAATTGGGCAATTATTTTTCAATCATGTCACTTCCTGACATGTCACCAGTTAAAGGTCACGTGATGTCAATTCCTATGAGGTCACGAGGTGGGTGTGGCAAAATGTGTGAAGTCGCTTCCACCACCCCCGGCATTTTGGTAGATTCACGCCCATGGCTCTGATCTCAGACACCAGACCTACCCCTCGGATTATGCAGATCGCACAAGCTCAAGACTCACAGAGCAGTACCATCCATCTGAGTCTTCAGCTCTTTAAGGCCTGGTCCTCAGACAGCAGCATTACTCCTCAACTTACAAAGATATACATTTTAGACAGCACAGCTATTGCTTAGTGGCTTATCTCCATGGCCTTGGGAGTGCTCTTGCTTCAGTGTAGGTTTGGGACAGATCATTTTCTTCTGATTACTTGAACTGATCAGACTCTTCCTCCGTAGCCCTATGCCCCCCTTGCTCTTGGTAGCCGGTGGCTAGTTGACTGGTGGCTCCAACTGGCAGCAGTCGCCGCCTTGGGCTGCACGAGGCTCCGCTCTGTTGCTCTGGGCTCCTTCAGGCTCCTCGGGCCCTTCTGGCCAGATTGTAGCGGCGGTTGACATATTTCAACGGGAAGATATTCTGTTTCTTCTTTCAATGAACTTTTGGTTCTGCTTCATGTCTTTAGGCCCAGGGTCTGGGTGGAATAAAAAGCAGAGAAGGTAGTCGGCGGATGGGTGCAGCAGGGTTTCTTAGTGCCCGGGTTCATTAGAAACAGAAGTAAATTAAGAGGATAGCAGCTGGCACACATAGGCCGAACAATGCGACGCTCATGATGTTGAGGACCTTGGCTGTGGCTCCATAGTGCTGGGCGCCCACTAGGTCTCCGACTATCTTCCGATCCCTAGACTGGAAGAGGGAGGAAAAAAAATAGCACTTAGAAAGGTCACTGAAAATAGGTATGTTCTACCAGGGACTGAGCACTGAGAGTGAGTGACCGGTAAGAGGCAGACAGAAAAAATTCAGCCAGGCAAATATCTACTGAGAGAAAGAGGGAGACAGAGAAATTAGAGGTATAAATTGGACTAAACAGAGTGCCTCCCAGAGGGTAGGGAGAGGCAACAGAATGAGGAGTCAGAGTGAGCAGAGTGCTTCATTCCTACAGACTTCACTAAACTTGCCAATAAATTCAGGAACAATGAGATGAGGAGGCAAAAAAGGCAGCAGACACCTTTAGCCTTATAGGTGAAGCACTGATAAAGCCCGACATACTACAAAGCTTTCATAACACTTGTAACTAATATTATGCATTTTATTGTAGAAGCAACCGATAGCTTCAAGCATACCACCGGATTTAATCAAGGTAACAAGTCCTCGACATTTGGCTAGAAGACAAATGATAAAGATGTATTACTTTCATTTGATAAATGGGGGTAAAGTAGGAGCATAATTAACCTCATGCAATCAATGTCATGGTATTGATAAATAAAGAAAGATCGCCTCAGTACTAAGTGAAGCAAGACAGAAAAATGGTGTCCTCAAATATTACATTCCAACAAAATGTCCATAAAAGTACAACACACTGCAATGTAACAACCACAGCAAAATCAAATAGAACGATAAAACTGTAGGAAAAAGCTGATGTGTTTTTAACAAACAACCACTTAGAATACTTGAATTATTCCATTGTGGCAAAATTAGCAGTTGCATCATTTGTCTGTTACTTATCTCTTTCGACAACGTTTCAACTGTTAATAGTACAGAATTACTGAAAAGTGATGGTCTATACTGTGTAAACCAGAAGTACATAGGAGGAGTTGTATATTCCTAATTATTAAGGGATTTATTGGTCGCAGTTAAGGGTATATCCCATTGACATAGACACACAGGGGTAGCCTAGTGAGATAAGGAAGATATGAACTCACTCAGGGGTAAAAGGCCTGTGGGGTGAAACACACGTGCTAATGTGCGCTGCTAACGCCAGGCGAGACCTAAAAAACTACTTGGAAAATCTACTGCCTTCAGCTACAGTCATGTCAGGGTAGAACACGGTTTCCTATTTGCAATGGCCCTTATAAAAATCTAAACAAAGGATTAATAAGCAGCCGCGGCTCGTGCAGGTAAGAGAGGTGGGGCTGGGTGGGGATTTCGACAGACTATGACGAGGGAAAATTAATTATTTTTAAAATTTTCCCTCATCATCGTACGTCAAAATTCCCCCTACCCCCAATCGGCCCCAGCGCTCTTACCTGCACGGGCCACGGCTGGTAAGGCATAATTAGCCAAACCAAATGAAGGCATAATGTTACTTATATCACACTGACATCCATGGTGCTCACAGAGCAGGTCAAAAGCAGTATTTTCCTGCAATTAATTTGGAATCATATACATATTACTCTTTAAGTAGAGACAAATCCTCTCCATTCCTCTGAGGAGTTCAGTCCATTTGAAATGGTGTCACACACGATGATCCCTTTGCATTCAAGTCTTTGTAAGATGAGAGAGGGATCCCCTACTCTCTCAGGCATCCTTGTATTATTCACTACTTGCCATTGGATATCATTGACAGTTTGTTTCTTCTCAACGTAGGGTAATACCAGAGGGGTAGTTAGTGGTTACCCCACAATGAATTCTACTTTGATGTTGCCCAAACCATGTCTTTACCTGCTGGATTGTCTGTCCGATGCAGATCAGAGGACAGAGACACAATATAGAATAGACCACTTTAGCAGGATTGCAATAAGAATACTTTCTTAGCTCCAAGTGTTATAGCATCATGTTCAAAAACGATGAATTGGTTGTGAATTGGGAAACCACACAGTCATCACATGTTGTGTCCTTTCACGGGGGAAGTCCCATAAATAGTCCAGCTAATTTTTATTAGACACCTCGGGGCCAGCTGAATGCACTAGAGATGAGCTCTAAAATGCTTGTCTCTTTTAAAAGAGAACAATGGCAGCAGGAGCGCAGCTGGGTCAGGAAGATTGGGGGGAGGGTGAGCTTCAGATGTCCCAATAACCACATTGCCACAAAATGTTAAAATACATTATACGCCAAGCAGGGCACATACGATTTACTATGGGGGCAGTGACTAATGGGGAGTGAGAGAAAATTTAATACTTAGTAAAATAAAAATAAAAATTTAAGACTTTGAAAGCATAGAGGGATAGAGTGTGGGTGCGCTTTTGTGTGCGTTTATGTAAAAAAAACCTGGTGACATCCGAAAGACTACTCACCATACCCGACTAAAGCACATGTACCCTACTTTATACCAGAAAATACATTTATTAGGGGGGTGTAGCACATAGAATGCCAGGCCTAAAGAAGGGTCTATGTTTTGTATGATGTGCCAGTGTTTTCTAATGGACACTGTGGTATTGTTAGTATGAGGACCAAAAGTGGTTACAGACATTTTTATTGCATTCTTTCTTTTGATTGGTTTTCAAGAGGTCTTCTCTATGGTTATAACAAGCCCTTTTAAGTGCAGATTTAACAATTTTACGTGGGTATTCTCTTTCAAGTAGTATGACTTGCAGTGTATAAGCCACCTTGACATAATCCGTTCATCCTGGAGTGACAGTGGGTGAAAGTTCTGATGGGACAAAAGGGTATTTCTTTTGGTGGGCTTCCTGTACAAAGAGGTTATTCATTTCCCTTCATAATTTTTAATGAACAGATCTAGAAAAGGAATCAGATGGTTGTCCCAGTATGAATATGCTACTTACCAGTATGCATCTGTTCTTGGCATGTAGGGCTGCTGACATTCATATCTGTGCATAGATCGCCGCCTAGTGTTGGGTCCGGATGTTTGCACGTTGTTGTCTTGGAAGAGTCTTCGAAGTATCCTTGGATAGGTGACTCCTCCCCTGGACTACAGTGCGCATGGGCATCCTCTCCATCCTCAGATTGTTTTTCGCCATTGTGGCAGTGATGGAGTAGATACAGAAAGTGATGACCATGCTTACAGTAATTCTGAGAGCTGCAGCTGCTACAGGCGCCGGGGAGGAGGGAGGGCGATATGAATGTCAGCAGCCCTACATGCCAAGAACAGATGCATACTGGTAAGTAGCATATTCAGTTCGAGGCATGTGGGCTGCTGAATTCATATCTGTGCATAGAATGTATAGCAGTGCCCTCTATTAGCGGCGGCCACCAGTGCCAGCTGCAGCGGTCTGAAAAAGGGTTTTGAGAACAGCCTGTCCTACAGCTGCCTGCTGTTTTGATTGCACATCTACACAATAGTGTTTGGTAAATGTGTGTGTAGTGGACCAGGTGGCTGCTCTACATATATCATGCAGGGGAATATTTCCTAGAAAAGCCATGGAGGCCCCTAACTTACGTGTTGAGTGGGCTCGTGGGGGAATAGTTAATGTGCGTTTTGCCTTGTGATAACAAATTTGGATACACTTAACTATCCATCTGGCTATCCCTGCTTTGGAGATGGCGTTACCTTTGTGGTGTGGGGCAAAGGCAACGAACAGTTGTTTTGTCTTCCTAAAGGGTTTGGTCCTGTCGATGTAATACATGAGGGCCCTTTTGACATCTAGTGTGTGGAGTGCCCTTTCCGCGACAGTTTGTGGGTTTTGGAAGAAAACGGGCAGTTCAATAGTTTGATTCATGTGGAACTGCGATATTACCTTGGGCATGAATTTGGGGTTGGTACGTAGTACGACCCTGTTGGCATGAACCTGAATAAATGGCTCTTGAACTGTTAGTGCCTGGAGTTCACTAACTCTTCTTAAAGAAGTGATCGCTACCAGGAAGGCTACTTTCCAGGTGAGGAATTGAATCTCGCATGAGTGGAGAGGTTCAAAGGGTGGACCCATCAGGCGTGTGAGGACCAGGTTGAGGTTCCACATTGGAGCTGGTGGGTGGCGTGGTGGAATGACTCGTTTGAGTCCTTCCAAGAATGCTTTGATGGCAGGCACTCTGAATAGAGAGAGGTGCTGCCTGGTTTGCAGATAGGCTGATATTGCGGTCAAATGGACACGTATAGAGGTGTACGCCAGATTGCATCGGTATAGGTGTAGGAGGTAACAAATGATGTTTTGGATGGATGCGTCCAGCGGGTTAATGTCATTATTACCGCAGTAAATAACAAACCTTTTCCATTTGGCTGCATAGCAAGCTCTTGTAGTGGGTCTTCTGGCCTCCTTGATGATGTCCATACAGTCAGGTGGCAGGTTGAGGTAGCCAAACTCTAGGACTTCAGGAGCCAGATCGCCAGGTTCAGCTGTTGCGGATCTGGGTGCTGAATCTCTCCATGGTTCTGCGTCAAATGCGCGGGTTTGATCCGCAGCCTTTGATGCGGCACCACGGAAAGTTCGAGGAAGGTGGTGTACCATGGCTGGCGTGCCCACGTAGGAGCAACTAGGACGAGTGTGAGGGAGTGTTGTCTGAGTTTGCGAGCCACCAGCGGTATCAACGGTGCTGGGGGAAAAGCGTACGCAAATCTGCCGGACCAGTTTATCCATATCGCATTGCCCTGGGACTGCGGATGTGGGAACCTGGCGGCAAAGCTTTGGCATTTTGCGTTTTCGCTTGTGGCGAACAGGTCTATCTCTGGATGACCCCACTGTTGGAAGTACGGCTGGAGTACTGATGGGTGTAACTCCCACTCGTGCATCTGGTGGCTGTGTCTGCTGAGCAGATCCGCCATTTGGTTGTCCTTGCCGGGGAGGTGTTCCGCCATGAGGAACATGTTCCTCTGAATGGCCCACTTCCACATGCTCTGAGCCAGATGAGACAACTGTGGAGAGTGCGTCCCTCCCTGCTTCTGTATGTAGTACATTGCGGTCATGTTGTCCGTCCGGATCAACACGACCTTGTTGCACAGATGTACTTTGAATGCCTTCATGGCTAGGAAGATTGCCATCAGTTCCAGAAGGTTGATGTGCATTTTCTTCTGTTGTGTCGTCCATAGTCCCTGCACTGTGTAGTGGAGTACATGAGCTCCCCATCCCTGGAGAGACGCGTCTGCTGTCAGTACTATTTGTGGAACAGGCTCTTGGAACGGTCGGCCCTTGCAAAGGTTTTGTGGATTCCACCAATGCAGAGAGTTGTATGCCCGACCGCTCACCAACACTAGGTCTTTCAATTGTCCTTGAGCCTGATTCCACTGACGTGCCAAGCACTCCTGAAGCGGGCGCATATGTAGTCTCGCGTGTGGGACTATGAAGATGCAGGAGGCCATCATGCCTATCAACTGCATGAACACTCGCGCAGGAAGGGAGTGTTGAGGTTTGAACTTTGAAATCAGCATTTGCATGCTGTTGATTCTCACCAAATTGGGCTGAGCCGTGGCCGCCAGAGTGTCTATAGTCGCACCTAGGTACTGTTGTACGTGTGCGGGCTGTAGATGGGATTTTGGGTAATTTAGTGAGAACCCCAGACTGTGAAGGAGGTGAATGGTGCGGGACATGTGGCTGGCACATTGCTGGGCTGACTTTGCTTGAACGAGCCAGTCGTCCAGGTAAGGGTAGACGTGTATGTGCTGCCTCCGTAGATGTGCCGCCACAGTAGGTAGGCACTTTGTAAACACCCTTGGTGCCGTTGTCACGCCGAAGGGAAGGACTTTGAACTGGTAGTGCTGCCCTTGAACAGTGAACCTGAGGTATTTTTTGTGTGATGGGTGAATGGGTATGTGGAAATACGCATCCTTGAGGTCCAGTGTGGCTAGAAAGTCTCCCTGCTTGAGCAGCGGGAGGACTTGCTGTAGAGTGAGCATGTGAAAATGCTCGGAAAGAATGTATCTGTTTAGGGGTCTCAGGTCTAATATAGGTCTGAGTGATCCGTCCTTTTTCGGTATTAAAAAGTACAGGGAGTACACCCCCGTACCTTGCTCGTGGACGGGTACGACCTCTATTGCGCCTTTTAGAAGCATACTTTGCACCTCTTGCTGTAAGAGCGTTAAGTGCTCTGAGGACATAGGACGGTTTTTTGGAGGTATTGTGGGTGGAGTGGAGGTTAGTTCTAGACAGTAACCGTATTTGATAATATCTTTGACCCACCTGTCCGTGGTGATGGAGTTCCACGTGGACAGGAACCTTTGTAGCCTTCCCCCGACAGGTGTTATGTGGTCGGGAGGAAGGGAGAGGGCGTCACTGCTTGTTCTTGGGGGAGGACCTGGTGTTGCCGTAGCCGCATCCTCTGCCCTTTGTACTGGAGCCACGATATCCACCCCGGGTGTTTTTATCGTAGGTGGTTTGGGTATTGCCTTTGTTGTATGTCTGCTGTGACCCCTGTCCTCTACCTGCTCCTCTATTTCCGGGGCGACGAAAGGAGCTGTTTCGAAAGGACTGAGTCTGGAGAGCTCCCATGGACTTTGCGGTGTCCGTGTCCTTTTTTATTTTCTCAAGGGCCGTGTCAACCTCCGGGCCGAATAAATAGTCGGGGTTGACAGGTTGGTTCAGTATATAATTTTGCACCTCAGGTTTGAACCCGGAGATTCGCAACCAGGCATGTCGTCGCAGCATGACGCTTGTGTTTATGGCCCTGGCCGCCGTGTCTGCGGCATCTAGTGCACACTTGATGGAAGCATTTGTGAGTAGCTGTCCCTCTCTGATAAGAATTTCTGCACCTTCTTTGAACGGGTCAGGGAGATGTTGGAGTAGTTGCTCCATTGTATCATAGTGCGCTCTATCGTAGCGAGCGAGGAGCGCTTGAGTGTTGGCTATGCGCCATATGTTGGCAGCCTGGGCGGCAACTCGCTTGCCAGAGGTCTCTAAAACCTTGGACTCTTTGTCCGGGGGAGGAGCGTCACCTGTTGATTGCGAGTGTGCCCTCTTGCGAGCATTCGCAACGACAATGGAGTCGAGAGGTAATTGGCCTCTGATGTAAGTAGGGTCCCCAGGTGCTGATCTGTACTTTTTGTCGATCCTGGGGTTTATCACACGTGCCCTGGTGGGTTCCTTGAAGATGTCCTTGGCTGGTTTGAGGACTCCTTTGAGCATGGGCAGAGTCTTTACATGCCTTTCCGAGGAAGCGAAAGTGTCCATAAGGAAGTCGTCTTCCACGGTGTCAGAGTGAAGCTGCACGTCATGATTATTTGCAGCACGTTCAATAAGAGCGATGAACGCTGCAGTGTCCTCTGTTGGAGATGTTTTCGCTCCATAGAGTTGTGGGTCCTGTGCATCTAGAGGTGCACTGGGGTCTGCAGGGTCGCCCCAAGTTTGATCAGGGTCCTGTTGGTCATCAGGGTCCATGTCTCCGTGGTAAGGGACTTGGTCATCCATATAGTCTGCCAACGCGTCCGTGTCGGAGTGTGTGGGAGAGAATGATAGTGGGTCCTGGTAGGGCGAGTCGAAAGATTCGCAAAGCACAGGTTCTGAGTCCACAGGCAGCTTTCTCTTTAGTGGGATCCTGAAAGGGTCCAAGGGTGGCTCTGAAGTTATCCTCCGGTCATGGATAACCATCCTGCCGGTGTTGGCGTCGATGTAACGTGATGGAGACGTCTCAGCAGGTGTAACCGTGGTGTGGGTGACCCGTGTCCTGAGTTGGAATATTTTAGGGATCGTGGATGGCGGCAGACCAAAGGTTATGTTGGCTGGCGCCGAAGAGGCTGTTTGAGCTTTTAGTGGGCCGGAGCCCGATGTGTCCTGGAGGACCGCTTGGGGTTTGCTGCTTTGTGCTGCAACGGTTTGCTCGTGAAGCGCTTTCGAGGCCTTAGCGCCCACCAGGTTGATAGAGGCGGCCGGGGACTTTTTCGGCGCCGGTGGGTCATCGGGTCGAGGGGCGGAAATGGCCGTCGACGTCTTTGATGCAGGAGGCTTCGGTGTTGCCGTGGCAGCGACGTGAGACGCAGCAGGTGGTATGACCTTTGGTTTAGGAGTCGATGGCGTCGGCGCCGAGAGCCGAGCAGGTTTGATGGCACCGAGGGCCTTTTTCCGAATGCCGACTCCGGCGTCGGCCGCTTCGAGTTCGGCACCGAAGTCTCGTTTGGTGCGCTCGGTGCCGATGCGTGTCGCTGGCGTCGAAGGTGTGGAAGGCCTCGATCCGACTAGCGCCACTTTCGGTTTCGGTTTCATTTGTACCGGTGCAGCTTTCGGTTTCGGTTTGGTAGAAGGGAAACCAGCCGGTGTAGGTAATAATGGCTGCCGCTGAACGTCCGAGGCCGGGCCCGAGGGCGGGGCCGAAGAACCGCGGGATAGGTCTCGGGTAAGGCCCGAAGGCGATCCCTCGACCGGAGCCATAGACTGTGGCACTGGGCCCTCGTCAGTCTGAACGGGTAGGCCTTGCTCGTCATTGGAGCTACTCTCTTCGGCCCCTAAGGCCTCATCGTCGTCTCCTACCTCGGCGTTGTCTTCATCTCTGCGAAAGAGTGATTCGTCGACGTCGTCCGAACCGGAGTCATGTTCGGAACCGGGATTGGAGGGTAGGATTTCCAACTCTTCGACATCTTCGGCGTTGAAGATGTCTGCCGGGGCCGGTGCCGCGTGCTGCGCTTCGAGTCTCGCCGCTCGACGATTCCGTAGAGTCTTCTTGGAACGGAACCGGGCACAGGCCATGCATGTCGATTCGTCGTGGTCCGGCGACAAGCATTTGTTGCACACCGGGTGGACGTCGATATGGGGATATTTCGCATTGCATACCGGGCACCTCTTGAATGGTGTCCTCGACTCCATCGTCGGTGTCGTCGATGGTCAGGTAAAAAGCGAAAAGTTGTTTCCGAAGTTAGTAAGCTAACAGGTAGGGTCGAAACCGATCGAGTGAACAGTACCGACGCGAACTAAAGGCCTTTTGGCCTCGACTAACTTTTTCCTAACTGGAGTTAAGATAGCACATCCGAACCCAATGGCGGAAAAAAAACAATCTGAGGATGGAGAGGATGCCCATGCGCACTGTAGTCCAGGGGAGGAGTCACCTATCCAAGGATACTTCGAAGACTCTTCCAAGACAACAACGTGCAAACATCCGGACCCAACACTAGGCGGCGATCTATGCACAGATATGAATTCAGCAGCCCACATGCCTCGAACACACGTGAAATGGGAATTGGCCTGTGGTGGATAAAGGTATGTAACAAACTCCTCTGGTTTCATAGTGGAGTCTTCCCATGTATCAAAAACGTAATCAATTTACCGTTTCCAACTTTATGGAAAACCTGTAGGGGTTGAGATCGGACAAGACAAATAGATGTTAAAAAATTTCAACAAAACTATTTGCAAGATTTGGGTAACAAACATGGCACTCAGTGAAGTCCCCGCACACTGTTAGTAATTTTTGATCATCATATTTGATCATCGTTGATATCATATTAGTCGCCAGGGCCATTGCCAGAAGATCAATGATAAATTCTGAGGGTACCTTGTGGGGGTGTAGGGCATGCTTAGAGGACCTGTTCGATAGTATGGATACTTTCCTGCTGTGGTATGTTGGTATAAAGGGATATAATATGCAAGCTACCAGCATCTCCCTCTGTGAATCAAAAGGCAGACCTTCTATCAGATTAATCGTGCGAGTGCCATCACGTACATAGATTTCCAGTGTGGGAACTACATCTTTAATTAATTCATTTATATATTCCCCCAAGGGCTCCAAAATCGAGCAGTAGCCAGATCAAATTGGTCTGCATGGTGGATGTTCTAAACTCGATTGATGGTTAATTGCTTGATTGCCTTCTTAGCTAGATATATTAAGTATATACTGCCCGACCAAACATTGATGCACACTTTAGGGAGTGCAAACCACTCCTCCCCTCCCCTGATGTGAGCAGGGCAGCCCCGCCCCGTCCTGCCTACAAAGCTGCCGCAACAAGGTAAAAATAAAATGATAACTTAGTTATCTTTCTATTTTTCCTTTAGTGACACTGCTTAAAAGCAGTGGGGTGACACTTCTCCATCTTGGCGGTGGAGCCGCAATGGTGTGGCACCCTAGGGTTGGTTTGAGTAGCGCTATAAAACAAAATAAATGCATGTGAGAGGGGGGCTGTGGAGAGATGAGCGGCACTGTTGGGAGGTGGTGCTGAGGGAATCTGTAGAGAAAAAGGTCATGGGGGGCATCAAAAAAAGATTGTTGCATGGGGCGCCTCTAACTCTAAAGCCGGCTGTGGGTGAGGGCCTCAGGGGGAACGGTGTGTCCCAGTTGCCCTGGACCCTCAGAGGTAGACAGAAGTGTTTTTCTCTTGGTTGCTCCCTCATTGCCAGCCACTCTTATTGCTGGCTGCTGGGGGGGGGGGCGACCTACTGATAGACTTGTTCAACACTGGAGAAGTATGGGAACACCCCCATTTATTTGGACTCAGGACCCCGTTCAGGCGATGAACCCTCGAATACGGGATGAGCTGCGACAGTGGATTTTTGGGAGATCAAGCTGACTAGGGGGGTGCTACCAGGAGACAATATTGGCCTCACCAGGTGGGTAACATGCATCTAAATTAAGGTTGCATGGCTACAGCAGCCACTGCAAACACCACATAAGAGTCATCTGTCGGATATGTTCTCGACCACGAGTGCGCTAGCTCAGTCGGGGTGGGCCACCTACAGAGCTCGCTGGCAGCGATAGTGGCCAGGCTCAAATTGTGCTGCAGGCCAGCCTTAATGTCTCACTTATATGAGATTCAGAATAATTGAACTTCAACTGATTCCTCTCACTGCCCCAAGGTGAGGGATATGACACATTGGCAGTTGTATGTAGGTCGATTGTCAAACAAAAGAGTGTTAGGATGCCAGCCATAAAGTAAACCACGGAAATGCGGATAGCAACCCCGCTTCCGTGGAATCCACATTAGAAAAGTATAAAGGGAAGTTTGATAACATTTTACAGGCCATCCTTGATAACAAAATCCTCATGGACACTAAGATCAACTCTGTGTCAATCAATGTGGGTCTGCTCCGTTTGGACCATAAAAGGTAAATAGAGCGAGTCAAGAAGAATGACGCTTATAGAAATTAGACCTACTTTGAAGGTGGTGCAGGCCCTGAAGGTTGAGGTGAGAGACCTAAACACACAAGGAGGACACTGAAGGGCACTCTAAAGGTAACAATATCTGAATCATTGGGGTGAAGGAATGCTCAGAGTGACTGAATATGGAGCTGTTGCAGGACTGGCTCATTGACGCTGTGCTTGTGGGCAGGGTCCTCATTTTCTTTTTCAACTGAAAGGGTTACTTGTGTATTGGGGCACCCTCCTCAGTTTGGTTCTTCATCAAAGACCAATAGAGGTCAGATCGCTCAAATATACAGAGACTGGTTTTCCAATTGTCTAGAACTAAAGGCCCATTGTCCTTCAGTGGTATGCAATTCATGTCTACCCCGAATATACAACTGAGGTCCAGTGGTAATGCTCCTCCACAACATGTATTAAGCAACAGTTGCGCTTGATGTGCTTGAAATATGCTTTGCAATATCCCATGAAACTCAGATGTAGAGAACAAAGGGAAACTCTTTTTCAGTCTCCAGAGGAGGCTTGGGCCTTGCTTCATGAAAGTGAGTAATGATTCTACCAGACAAAAGGTATCCCCAGAGCCGGCTTCTAGCAACAACAACCCAGAAGAAGATGTAGCAGGTCACATAGACACCCCACGGATTAACGAGCAGCCATGAAAAGGATTTTGACTAGCACCTTCAGAGGAAAGAGCTTTTAACTGTGATGTGATTATTCAAGCTTCTACCAGCTGGTAGCCAATCAGCACTGCACGCTTCAATTTCGAACATGGATGAAAGAGCTGGCTCCTGCTAGGGTGTCTGGCTGTTCTGTCACCTCCTAATGGTTTTACACTGGACTCTCACCTTCTCACAGACCACGCACATGATTTCTTGGAAAGCAAGAACGTACCTTGGTGGCCAAAGTCTGTCCCTCACTCCTCTCTGAAGGCAGCTACAGGTTCACTAAGAGTTATGCGCACACCATTTCTGTCCTACAGCATTAAGATCTATGTCCTCTTCCACATTGCTGGTGGAAATTAGGCTTCAATTTGAGTTCACCAAAATGTAGAGAGACAATTCTCTGCTTAAGTGGTTACCTTTGCCATGGGAATAGCCACTTGGAGGTGAACAGCAAGCAGGTAGCTATCAATAGTGCAGCAGATGCAGCAGCAACAGGGCCCAGAAGAGGCTCACTGCGCTCCAATAATGGAGGTTTTTTACTAACAAACAAAGGAATAGGGAAGTGCTTAATTTCTAAAAATAAGTGCCTGATGCAACGTTTTGCTCACTAACCTGCTGCTGGCGCTGCTGAATGTTAGAAGTCCTGAATACTAGGGCTGCCTAGTCTTGATTCCACTTCATGGCTCTTTAATCCACCACCAGACTCTTCTGCCCCTCTTTCTCACTCTTTCAGGTCCCGGCTTTCTCCCTTCAGCATGTGTAATTTGCCTTTCTCTTTCTCCTTCTTTACACCATCTATCACTTTTTTTGCGCTTGATCAAAATCTGATTAGGAAAAATAAGTGCAGCTGGACCCCACCTGCAACCACCGACTCAAATGAAGCCCTGGAATAGGGGCCCGTTTTCATTGTTTGCATTAGAGCCCACTGCACCTTTCCTAAGCCAGTGATGAGCAGTCTGGCTCATATCCTGCCAATGCCATTTGCAGTTAGTGCAAATTGTGCCACCAGCAATGGGCACTAGTGCTCTACCAAAAAGCAGGGGTACATCATCAATACCCAAATGACTATCTCTCAGACATGACTGGGGAGTGCTTCCCAGCGGTAGTAAGCAGGCTCTGTATATACTATACCAAAGTAAGGTATAGTGTGCACAGAGGCCAGTGGATCCGCAGAGGATTTACTGAGGTTAAAGTAGATAATACCTTACTCTCTTTTGTGGTAATGTGGTTGAGCAGTCGGGCTAATCAGAGGGCTGTGTAAAGCATTTGTTGTACATACTCAGGGAAGAAATGATTACACACACTCAAAGACTGAATCCAAGACCAATTGTTATGTATAAAAATATATTTCTAGAACCAAGAGAACTCAGTTGCAGGTAAGTACCAGATTTAAAATAGCAATACTTTTCAAGTACAGTAAATTGTGTTTGCAAAGCAGTAGAATTACTTTACAGCTATACTGAAAACACTTTGGGTTGCCAAATCAACAGTATTAGAACTTAGCAATTGTACCAGATAGGCATTTAGTGCAATAGGAAGAAATGCAATGCAATTCCATGGAAGGAAACCAGTTATGCACATTTACGAGTAAGTACTCTACTTACACATCCAGTCTTCGGGGTTTAGAGCAACATTGGGCAAGGGTCAGCAGCATGGGGTGGCCGGGTTCGGAGGTCACTGGGCCCAATATTATTCAATGGAGACTGGGGGCACCCAGAAGAGGAGCGGATTGCAGGTAAGTACCTGCGGTTTCAGGGCACAGGCCCTGGGGTTAAAGCAAGCACAGGGGTGCCACAAGGCAGAACCAACCATACACCACCAGCAGCAAAGAGGCGGTCAGGTTCAGGGTGCTAATCAGCGTCGGACGGCCAATACAGGTGAATAGGAATCTCGGTTGCACAAAGAGGTTGCAGGCTTGGACCAGGAGGCTGGACGAAGCTGACCAACAGATGGGCAGGTAAGCAGAGTTGATGTGGATGCTTGGGCACCATTGGCTGGGCTCCTCAAAGTCGGGGGCTGAGGATGCAGGGGTGCCTTCAGGTGTCGGATTTTCTTTACTGGAGCCGGTCACAGTCAGGTGGACCCTTCGACATGAGGCTGCAGGTGTCTTTGTGAAGTCCACGAGAGGTCAGCTAACTCTGGATTCAAGGTAAGGATTGCTGGGGAGACTTCATAGGCGAGGTGCGCCACTCAGTCTCTGGCTGTGGGTGTTGGGTGCAGAGTGGGTAGTTCTGGTTCCAGCTGGATCTGAAGCCCTTGTAGGTGGATTCTTCTAAACAAGGGCCGCTGTCCTCGAGAGATCTGTTTTTTGTTGAAGAGCAGACAGTCTTCCTCGGGTTCCTGGAAGTTGCTGGCTGCAGGGCCGGCATTGTCTTCTTTGCAGGGTCTATCAGCGGGAGACAGGCCGGTAGGGCTGGGGTCAAATCAGTTGTCATCTTCAGACTTGGCTGCACGGCGTCCTTTTCATCCTTCTTCTTAGGTCGCAGGAATCGGAGGATCAAAGTTCAGGGGAGCCCCTGAATACGGAATTTAGGGACGTTACATGTACTGGCTGATGGTGGTCAATGAGCTACTTCGCTTTTAGTGGGAGTACATCCTTTGTATGTCCCCTCCGTTAGTAAGGGGGCATCCCCTAACCCGACTGACTAAAATTCTTCCATTCAAGGTGGATGATTTTCTAATGAGGGGGTCACCTCCGTCCAGGCCACCTTATGGGTGGTGCTGGCAGAGACGGGACACACCTCTCCTGACAACTAATTTTTATGCTGACCTGGCTGCCAAAAGTGGGGCTTGGTCAGGGGGGTGAGCATCTCCACTAGCTGGAGAGGCCCTGGCTAGCATATCAAAGGGCAGGAAGCCATTGAGGCTCAATGCCCTGAATGGTGTCCTTCTAGGGGGTAAGTATTAAGCACCTCCATCCCAAGCAGACTTTGTCCCTGACCCACGAGAGCACAAGGGCTCCTACCTCAGGGGATCAGAAACATGTCTGTGTGTGGAAGTCTGATGCAGACGTGTCAGCTGGACACGGGGGAGCTGGTCATTTTTCAGGGGGCATCTCTATGATGCCCTCGGAGTGCATTTTACAATAAATCCTTCGCTGGCATCAGTGTGGGTTTATTGTGCTGAGACGTTTGATACCAAACATCTTAGCATTCAGTAAAGCCACCATGGAGCTTTGAAGTGAGCAATGACATACTCCCAGCCCATGTACTCAATATGGCTTTACTGCACTTACAATGTCTAAGAATGGACTTAGACACTTAAGGGGCATATTACTCATGCATCTATGCCCTCCCCAGTGGTATAGTGCTCCCAGCTGTAGGGCTGTGAGGCCTGCTAGAGGGTCACTTACCTATGCCACTGGCAGTGTTAGGTAGGCATGGCACACAGGGATGTGTGCCATGTTGACTTTTAGGTTTTGTCTGCACCAAAACACATAGTCTGCAATGGCAGTGTATATGTGCAGCACTTAAGACTCCCTCTGTGGTAAATAATTTAATTACCGGGACTTAATTTGATACAGAACATAATAAAAATAGCTCAATAAATAAGAGGCAGAATCCGTGGTATTAGAGGTTCGGAATGGGCTTTATTCCAATAAACGATTCGGAATCGTGGTCTCCAGGTTCCATCACCACGGAGGTTCAGGAAGTGAAGTACATACATTATTGATGATTAATCACTTTTATACAATAGGCATTACAGTGGAGCAAATGCAAGAGGCGTAACAATTGATAAGGAAGATAACATTATTCATGCGTGATCAAAAATGGGCGTGATTGGGCGTAACAAAGGAACGTCATCAGGCATGATGTCATAATGGGGTGGTTCCATGAAAGAATTTCGCAATGTCAGCAGAAATATTTGGCAGAGATGCGCGCGCAGCAGCATGACGTGTGATTGACGTGCAGCTAGGGGGTGAAGGGGACTTGACATTTAGCTCTACATGTGGCGACAGATGTCTGGAGGGTCAAGTCAACCTAATCCCAAATCATATCTAACATCCTATGTTTAAAGAACTATGTTATCCAAAAGAGAGGCCTTCTTGGAGTAGAATCTTATTCTATACTGACTATACTGACTGTTAGTGCGTGTACAAGCGTCTAAGTGTCTACACTAGATGCGAGGGCAGGAATCTTCCATAGTAACAGGACTATGAATTACTTGTATAAAGACAGAGAAGCCGGGCCTTTGCTCGGTAGCTGGCAGAATGTTTACTTAAGCTACTAGACAGGAATGCATTGGGCAGGGAGCGGAACAGATAATTTCCGAAGGTGAAATACAGTTCTTGGCAGGCAGCAAGCTGATGTCAGGCATCGTGAGCCGCGCAGAGGATGAGACAAAGTTCATGGTCACAGATGCAGGCTCGGACTGGAGCTTCAGAGACAGAAAGCAAGAAAAGCTTGATGACAGAATCAGGGCCTACTTGCCTGGACTGTAAAATGGCATAAGTGAACCATATAAAGGCGGTGGCCTTTCGTACTTAGGAATGGAATATCCGGCCCATTCATGGCGGATCTGAAAGAGGACATGTTAACGATGGACGCACATGTATTTGCGTCTTCATAACTAGAACTGGAGGGAACATACATGTACTTGTAACATGCACATAGAACCGTTGGGGTCCAAGATAGGGGACATAACTGACCAGAAAAATCCATATTTCCACATTCCCTCCTTGTCCCCTACTTGCCCGTCAAGAGATATCAATCTTCATCAATCCATTGATCTGTTCATATAGCATCATTTGTTCTTCTTTCTTCTTCCGGGATTTTGAACGAAAATCTTGATGTGGAATACACGATGTGGCACACAGACCACAAATCGCTGGTCCACATTGCAGGCATAAGCAGCAACTGAATAGTATGAGAAGGCCAATACCTAGGAAGGATAGAACTCTCCATCCCCAGGCTGATAACACGCTCCAAAACCATCCGGACCAAGTCCAGGTGCCTGGATTCTGGTGTATCTGGCTTACAATCTTATGAAGGCGGGTTATGGCTTTATATACAGATGGCGAATTTTCTGGTATGAATACGCAGCAGCTTGATCCGATGACCCTACAAGCTCCGCCCCTATCGGCCAGGATGACGTCAAGGACAAGACGATTTTGAAGCACAACAATCCGCATAGCGGACTGCTCTTCTGTTAAATTGCCTAAGGCGGAAATAGTTTCGTTCACTACTGCTTCAAGGGTTCTAGTCAATCTACGTATCAGCTTACTATTAGTAACGGTACCTATATAGGGAAAGAGACCTTTATTGAAATCTGTGTATTTTTCCCATGCTGTTTCAGTGTAATCGACTATTGGGAGATCTCTCCTTTCTCTATTGTGTACTAAATGAGTATTTCTGTGATAATCAGGAGGAGCTAGAAAAACAGGTGGTAAAAGGAATCCAATGTAGCAGGTACCATCCCAATCTAGAGGCAAACGTACATATGCCGTCTGACCACATATAAAATAGGAATGGCGGGAAGCTCTAAATGTCGACTTGCCTTGATCACTAAATTCTATTACAGTGGTGCATCTACTATGGCCCATATGTATGGAACCATTCTTTCTTACACATAATTCACCTTTTACTGGAAATACTGACATGGCGGGCAAACTTGGAGTGACTTCGGATTCGACATTCAAGATCAAGAGATTAAGCGTAAAATTACCTAATCCATATACTTCATTTTCTAGATCAGTTCCTGTTCTTTTGGGAAGTCCCTCCTTGTTGGGGTGGCAGACTTTAAGTAAAACTAAGTTCAGATTTCCCCATACCCAGTTGTCTTGATAAACTGCAGAATTTGAATCTAAGGAATTAATTAAACTAAACCATGCTCCACAGGAGCCGTTGTGTGTGAATGGGTATGGAAAAAGAGGTAGAATTCCTTTATAGTTCTGATAGGGAGGGAGTCGGCCACATATCCAACAATTTGTAGCATTGCTAACCTGATGGGAATGATGTAACATACTAATAAAAGTGTTATTGCGCAGCGCAAATCTGCATGACAATTCATGCGGAGGTAATTCGCTAAAAGAATGTTCAGCAGTAATATTATAAACATGTCTAGAAATAGGATAATATATGTGCAAAAATATACTTGCAATAATTATTAAAAGACTTAAGGAAAACAAAATTAATAACGTCACTGTGCAATGACTACGCAGTGATTTACAGTAAGCATGTCGTTTCAACATTTTTCGGGTTTTTCCTCTATTCAGATCTAAGGGATACATGTCGGAGACAAATTCAACCGCTTCACCTTGGAGAGGACTTAAACAATCAAATTTCCCGGCTGATTAGATCTGAGTTTTAGTTTATAATGTTCGTGACTACCTGAGTCAACCAAAGGAAGTTTTGAGTCAATGGGTGAGGACACACGAGGTGTAGTTTTTATATCCGATGGTAGTCCATAAAATTTCTTGATATGACTTGAATGTACCCAGCCTTTTCTGCCTTCGATCTTCACGGCTGTCCTTGTGGTGAGCAAGACCAATTGAGGCGACCTCCACCTAGGATCCAGCTGAGTCTTTCGATCAAAGTTCCTCACTAAAACGAGATCCCCTGGAATTACGTCATGGGGTTTCACCTCAGTGTTGTCAGGAAAAGCTGCAGCTACCTGTGAACGACAAGATTGTAGTGCAGACATCAAGGAAGCCAAATAATCTGTCAGCATATTACAGTCAATATCAGTTATTTTACGTGGTATAGGCGTCCCCCACATATTTGGTGGTCTGCCAAAGATCACCTCATACGGGGATAGCCCTGTTCGAGAGTGTGCTACCATTCTCATGTAAAAGAGTGCAACTGGTAATGCTACTACCCAGTCGACACCTTTCTCCCTGCATATTTTGGACAATCTGATTTTCAAAGTTTGATTATGTCGTTCCACGAGACCTGCTGCCTCGGGGTGTCGGACACAATGAAACTTCCACTGATATCCTAACAAAAGTGAAACGTGTTTCATTAGTTCGGATGAGAACGGCTGGCCGTTATCTGAGTAGACAGCACGTGGTAAACCGTACCGTGGGAAGAATTCTCGAACTAACTGTTTGGCAGTAGTCGGGGCAGTGTAATCTGATACTGGGTACGCTTCGGTCCAACGGGAAAGAGCACAGACAACTACGAGAACATATTTGAATCCTCGACATCGTTCCATCTGGATATAATCCATCTGGAGGATTTCAAAAGGGTGATCAGGAGGCTGAAATCCACCCTGCTCTACGGGGATGCTTTTTCCTGGGTTAAACTGACAACAGATCATACAGGTACGAACTTTTTGTTTCGCTGCTGCTCGTAAATGCTTGTTGAACCAAATATGTTGAATGCTGTCTAGCATAGCTTTCTCTCCTAGATGCGCTGGACTATGGACAGTGTTAATAATGACTTGGACCATTGAATCAGGAAGGAACCATACAGATTTTTCCTTCGTCATCCATCCTTGATCCGTTTGGATCCCTCCTAATTCAGTCCATTTCCTTATTTCGTCTGGAGTAGCATGTGTCTGTATGTCAATTACATCAAGCGCGGGATCCTTAACCATCATGCAATGTGTTGGTGTCTGGACTATTGTCTTTGTCATATCGGATGTTTGAGTTTGAGCAGTCTGTTTAGCTGTTCTGTCAGCTAGGTCATTGCCTTGAGAAATGATATCAGTGATTTTCGTATGAGCTTTGCATTTCATAATCGATATTGCAATGGGTAAATGTATTGCATCTAATAAGGCATGAATGAGGGGTCCGTGCTGAATGTGGGCACCGTGAGAAGTTAAATAACCTCTCTCTCGCCACAGCACGCCGAAGTCATGTACAACTCCGAATGCATAACGTGAATCAGTGTATATGTTGACTCTTATTTGTGGCTTGAATACAGGCTTGTGTCAGAGCGACGAGCTCTGCTGCTTGAGCGGACAAGGTATTTATACACTTGGTTTCAATAATTTCAGTGTCTGTTGTGACTGCGTAAGCGGCCACTAATTCTCCTGTACCTGTTCTCATACATGAACCATCTACATACAACGTCAAGTCTGGATCTGACAATGGGACATCTGTCAAGTCTTGTCTGGGTTTCGTCGTTATTGTAATAACATCAATACAATCATGAGCTAGTGGGTCTGTTCCATTTACAGGTAAAAGTGTGGCAGGATTCAATGTGTTACAACGTCTGATTTCTATATGTGGCTGAAACAATGTTAATTCGTAACCTGTAAGTCGCGCTATAGTCAAGTGTTGTGTTTGCGTTCGATTCACAAGAACCTCTACTGCATGTGGTACTTGTACTGTCAATGGATGTCCTAACACTATGGCATCGCTTTGTCTGATTGCTAAGGCTGTCGCTGCCACTGATTTCAGGCACGCAGGCAGAGCCTGAGCTACGGGATCTAATGTACTGGAAAAATAAGCACACGGTTTGTGTGATCCTGCTTGTTCCTGTGTGAGTACTGATAAGGCAGTACCTTCTCGTTCGGTAACAAAGAGTGTAAAATGTTTTCTGTAACATGGTGTTGCTAAAACAGGTGCTTGGCATAGAGCTTTCTTTAAGCTTTCAAAAGCTAGTGTGTGTTCCTGAGTCCAAGGGAGGACAGTCGATGTGGCTGCCTCCTGTGTTGTTAATTGAATGAGTGGTTTTGCTAGAAATGCATACTGAGGGATCCACTGCCTACAATATGAAGTGAGGCCTATGAAAGCCCGCACCTCCTTTTGTGTCTTGGGTATTGGCATATTTGCAATTAGCTGGATACGATCTGGTGTAAGCTGCCTTCCCTCCTTGGACAGCGAGTGACCAAGGTAAATAACTCGCTGGACACAGAATTGCAGCTTAGAAGGGGACACCTTGTGCCCCTTTTCGGCTAGAAATTGTAAAACCGTCAGTGATGCTTTTTCACATTCAGGTTCGCTTCGGGCGGTGATCAGCAGATCATCGACATATTGAAGCAGAGCAGTGTTGACTGGCATGTGTATACTGTCAAGTTCTCGTTTCAGTGCTTGGCTATAGATGCTGGGGCTTTCTGTAAATCCTTGAGGTGCGCGTGTGAATTTAAAGCTACGTCCATTTAAACTAAATCCGAACAAGTATTGGCTTTCCGGATCTATTGGGACGCTGAAAAAGGCATTCTTGAGATCAATTACAGTAAAGAATGTTGCTTCGGAATCAATAGCTGTCAGTAATGAAGAGATGTCTGGAACTACGGGGTATTGTGGTACAATACATTTATTTAATTCGCGCAGATCAATAACCAATCGATATACTGGAGGAGCCTTTGGATCAGTTCGTTTAAGAATCGGAATTATCGGTGAATTACATACATTGGAGTCGGTCTCCACAACCACTCCTTGGCCAATAAGCTCGTCAATGATTTGCAGTAAAGCCATTACAGCATCTGGGGGTAACTTGTATTGTCGCATTCGTGGTAGTACCACTCCTGCCTTTAGTGTGACTCGATATGGTGTAATGTTCATGCAACCAACATCTGTAGGGCCTTGTGCCCATAAATGTGTGGGTAAAGTCTGCAGTCGGGAATCCATGTCTCGAGACACATAGTGACCTTTGAAATCACGTAAAAACAATCTTACTCCTTCCGGAGAACAACATATTATAGCTCCTAGAGCTTTCAGTGTTTTTATACCTAACAAGTTTTCTGGACATGATTTAGTAAGCAATAAATCTGTAGTTCTGGTCAAGGGTCCTATCGTAAGTGGAAGAGGCTGTGATACTTCATTAACAATAGGTTTTCCTGAAAAACCAAGGGAAATATTCTGTGAGCCTGAGAGGGGTGCCCCTGGAACTTCACTACGTTTTATAGTTGTTCGACTTGCCCCTGTATCTAGTAAAAATTTTCTATCTTGGCCTAATAATTCACTATGTACATAAGGTCCTTCTTGGTCTACAGGGACCTCGATAAGGGGTAAGTCAACTTCCCTCTCTAGGCTGGTTCATGCATATCGTTGATAATCAGGATAGTCATACTGTGCGGTCTGGTACAGCTGTCGTGTCGTGGTTTGTGTGGCAGCAGCAGGCAACGCTGGTGCGGCTGGCACAAACTGTATAGACTGTTGTGGAGCTGACATGGCCTGTGCATGCTGCGGTGCTCCTTGTTCATTCTGATCCTGTCTAGGTGGCCGTGGTCTTTCTTTTGTAATACCTGTGGCGATATTACGCTTCAGGACTGGGCAATCGTGTATGTAATGTCCTGGCTGTTTACAGTAGTTGCATGTCCCTTTTATAGGTCCTGCTGAATCACCGAATGTGTCGTACCCTTTTTATGTCCTTCAGCTGGAACTGTCTGGGAGACTAGCATTTTCATTTTCGTGTCTTTCATGCGTCTTTGTTCATGTTCTTGTTCCTCTCTAATTCTATTGTAATGGTACTGTAACATTTGTAACATTTGTGATGGGGTATTACCTTGCCAGGTACTCTCGAATTTTAATACTCTATTCTTCACTTGGGGCAAAGAATTTTCAACTAATTTTGTCACAAACAGATGTGGGTATGACTCGCTACTTGCTTTTATACCACTATTTATGCCAAAACATTTTTCGAATCGGGCATAGAAATCACTAGTATCTTCATCTTGCTTTTGTTTACAGGCTGTTATTGCACCCCAGTCTTCCTTTTTCGTGGTTAATAAACGTGGTAATACCTGTACTAGTAAACCTGGTAGTGCTTTAGTTTTGTCCCCAAGCCCCGAACCTGGACCTCGGGCCTTTTCTTCATTTTCTAATGCTGTCCAATCTATCTTTTGGTCTCCTACCTCCCACTCTTTTTCCTTGAGTTTTTCATAAATGCCAGCAGGCATTAATACCTTTAATATTGTCATAATGTCGGGATAGGTATACTCTCCCATGAGTAACATGTCTTTAATTTCTCGGTGGAAACCTGCTGGGTCTTTGTCATGACTGGGTACCACTTTCTTCATTTCTAACAATTCTATTTTCGATAGGGGCGTATATACATATACACGTTTAAACTGATTGTCCTCGCCCTTTATTGGGTGTACTTCTCGTAAGGGATTCTGTCTGTCCATGTAATACATCGGTCTTTCCTTGATGGGCAATGACACATGTTCTGGACATACAAAAAGAATGTACTGTTTTCTGGATTCTAGTATTTCCTTAATTAACTTAGTACCTGAACCTTTCCATCTATTCGTGAGTAATTCAGTCAATATATCAGGTAAGGGACCAGGATCTGAATGTTGGCCTTTATATAGTATAAGGAGTTGTTGAATCATATAAATCCCAGCTAAACGCTGTTCCTCTGGGGTGAGGTTCAAAAATGTGTGTGCTACTGTATCATCATCATACTTTCCGGGACTGTCAACCCAATGAACGGCTGACCTGGCTAATTCTTGTTCATCCATAGAATCGAGAAAATGATAACCCCTTCGTTCTCGCAGTAATTTGTCAGCGGCTTGGAACGAATGCTCGGGGGACCTCATATTTATTATAGGTGTTTGGAAATTCCTGTTATTATCTGGACATATCGGACGTATCGGGTCAGTAAAGCATCTAGTATTATTACAAGATCTTCCTCTACCTACATAGGCTATGGTTTCTGACTGTCCTGTGGACAGTCCTGATCCTTCCTCCTCCTCGTTTTGTTCAAACTGGTCTACCGCTAATCTCTCTTCGTGTAGGCGTTCTATTTCTTTACGGATCTTTCTGCACATGGCTATTATACATTTTTGCCTGTCATGTCTCCCTTCTGATATATTCTGGCTCCATCTGGTAAGAGTTTCCATTGTTTCCGGGTCTACCCCCGGTCGGTCTTGATTTCTGATCACACAATTTATGAGGAAACGTAACAGTTCCCCCTGTATCTCCACTTTCTGGTATTCCATAGCTCTGTTAATACTTTCAGAATCTCGCCCTGTTTGGACAAAATGATATATATTATCTAGATGCATAGTCATTCCTGGTAACTTCCCTAAATACACCGCGGCTCGTCTGATACGTAATGATGCCAGGATCATTTCGTCCTCTTTGCCGGGCACAGGGTCATATCTACAATCTACAAGAAGTTCTTTAAGCGTGCGGGAATTTATGAGTTTGGGGGTACGTGGATGTGCTGACTCTTGAAAGGTAAGTTTATTTATTCTGGGTGGCGTAGAAAAAATATTGGTAGCACCTCCAGTAGCCCCGTCTGGAGTATCGGGCGTGAAAGGATTCGTAGAACGCGATACAGCAACTATAGGTGTGGACACAGCTATAGAAGTAGCTGTAGGAACAGATGTGGAAACGGACGTACTTGCCGGAACTTGTGTCAGGATTTGTTGTTGTAAGGATACAGATACAGGATCTTGGCGTTGAACCTCCCCGGCCGACGGTCTGTGTGGGGCGGGGTTAGCATACTCGGGAGCTGCGTCATCTAAATATGAGGAAAGGAAAACATCTTCTGCGGTTCTAGGATGCCCTTTAGGATGTACCTTTATTGGAAACAATGGGGGTGGCAAGTCTTTTGGTATCCCCGGAGTAGCCTTAGGTAATCCTTCGGCCAGAAGGGGATACATACCCTTCATAAGGGCATGTCTTTGTCTGTCTACTTGTTCTGATTTCACTCGTGTACCTTCTTCAATTAATAGATTTTCTTGAGCTTTATTTGAATTCTCTTTACTCTTCTCTTCCTGTCTACGTGCTTTTTCTGTACGTCTATACGATTCTTTACGCCATAATTCAATGGCGTCTTTCTGTGATTGTCTAGCTTTCTTTTTCCATAATTCTTCCTCTACTTTCACGATGCACTCTGCATCCCAGGTCCCAGCTGCGGGCCACCTCTGACTTTCTGGTAATTCCTTAGTGTAGTCTACCCATAGATCAAGAAATAATATAGCGTCTAAGCCGTGTTTATGGTACATGAAGTACCCTGGAGTGTCCCTAGGAGGAATGGGAACAGCTTCTTCGAGTACCCCTTTCCTAGTTGTGATCTGTCTTAGTTTTGAAAAGAGCGGCATATTGAGAACTGATCTGATACTTGGTTTTGAACAAACTTAATACAATAAAACACAATAATGAACAGTCATTCATACCACAATATGCAGGACATATCAATACATTTAACATTTAACATTTAATGAACAGCGATGCTATTGATGATCTAAGAAAACTTAATCATAAAACATAATTCTCGACATTAACGGAAATTATTCTGAATTTATATACTTGATATACTAGATATACTGCTAAACAGTACAGATACACTGCTAAAACAGTGCAGACCGGATTTGTGTACCCAAACCCGTCTGGACCGGCACAACTTATGTGCACGCCAGAACGCCTCCCCAGTAATGGTACTCACCGGGTAGCTCGGAACGGAAGGCCTCGGAACGGAACTGAACTGAACTGGACCGGACTGGACTCGACTCGAAAACTTCAGACACTTCAGGACATCGGAAACCTGGTGGGCCTCTGTATACCTCGGATCTTGCTCTCTCAGCTAGGCTCTGGTCGGGATACTTCGCACTTCTCACCGCCTCGTCTGGGTGTTGATCGCAGCCTCAGTCGCCCCCGCTTGACCGGAGGGAGATACAGGAAATCCTGCTGGTACGCGTTGTTGTCCGTCCAGCTGTGGCAGGAGACCGGGCCTGCAACGCACCGCCGGCGCGTGAGATGAGAAAGTGTCCCTGTTCGGGCGCCATTTATGTGGTAAATAATTTAATTACCGGGACTTAATTTGATACAGAACATAATAAAAATAGCTCAATAAATAAGAGGCAGAATCCGTGGTATTAGAGGTTCGGAATGGGCTTTATTCCAATAAACGATTCGGAATCGTGGTCTCCAGGTTCCATCACCACGGAGGTTCAGGAAGTGAAGTACATACATTATTGATGATTAATCACTTTTATACAATAGGCATTACAGTGGAGCAAATGCAAGAGGCGTAACAATTGATAAGGAAGATAACATTATTCATGCGTGATCAAAAATGGGCGTGATTGGGCGTAACAAAGGAACGTCATCAGGCATGATGTCATAATGGGGTGGTTCCATGAAAGAATTTCGCAATGTCAGCAGAAATATTTGGCAGAGATGCGCGCGCAGCAGCATGACGTGTGATTGACGTGCAGCTAGGGGGTGAAGGGGACTTGACATTTAGCTCTACATGTGGCGACAGATGTCTGGAGGGTCAAGTCAACCTAATCCCAAATCATATCTAACATCCTATGTTTAAAGAACTATGTTATCCAAAAGAGAGGCCTTCTTGGAGTAGAATCTTATTCTATACTGACTGTTAGTGCGTGTACAAGCGTCTAAGTGTCTACACTAGATGCGAGGGCAGGAATCTTCCATAGTAACAGGACTATGAATTACTTGTATAAAGACAGAGAAGCCGGGCCTTTGCTCGGTAGCTGGCAGAATGTTTACTTAAGCTACTAGACAGGAATGCATTGGGCAGGGAGCGGAACAGATAATTTCCGAAGGTGAAATACAGTTCTTGGCAGGCAGCAAGCTGATGTCAGGCATCGTGAGCCGCGCAGAGGATGAGACAAAGTTCATGGTCACAGATGCAGGCTCGGACTGGAGCTTCAGAGACAGAAAGCAAGAAAAGCTTGATGACAGAATCAGGGCCTACTTGCCTGGACTGTAAAATGGCATAAGTGAACCATATAAAGGCGGTGGCCTTTCGTACTTAGGAATGGAATATCCGGCCCATTCATGGCGGATCTGAAAGAGGACATGTTAACGATGGACGCACATGTATTTGCGTCTTCATAACTAGAACTGGAGGGAACATACATGTACTTGTAACATGCACATAGAACCGTTGGGGTCCAAGATAGGGGACATAACTGACCAGAAAAATCCATATTTCCACACCTCCCTGGTCACAAGGCCCTTGGTATCAGTGGCACCTTTTAGAAGGGACTTGTATGTAGGCCAGAGATGTGCCAATTGCGGAAACAAAGGTACAGTTTTGGGGAAGAACACAGGCACTGGGGGCCTGATTGGCAGGGACCCAGTGCAAATTCAGTCAAAGGGCATCAGATATCAGGCAAACACGGTACCATGGATGGAGGTAGGGTCTGCTGTATTTTAAAAGATTCTAAAATTACCACACTTATCTAGGTCAGGCACGTGGTTTTAAATGCTGCAGCCAAGAGGGCTGTTGAACATTCAAGCACATTACCTCCATTATGATATAACCATGTGGTAAATTTGCCAAGCATTGTAGCTTGCTAAGATATAGATTTCAGCTGGTTCTAGAGGTCTGGGGAACAAAGGCTAGTTTCTTCTAGAGGAACCAGAGTTCCACAAGAGCCTAACCTTCACATGTGCCTTCTCGGGTGTTGTATGTGTGTTGCTGTTTTGTTTATGTTCAATTCAGGTTTAGGTTCCTTCATTGGGACCTGGAATGCCAGCTTGTTCCATGGTCTGTCTTAGCTATCATTCCAGCCTTGACAGCCTGTGGGATAGTTGTTTATTTTTAGGTCTCGCCTGGCGTTAGCAGTGCGCATGGGCTGCTCTCGACATGCGAGGGCTTCTTGGAATCAATACGGATTCCGAAGCTTTCAGAGGCGGACTTAAAGCCCGCCAATCTTTTTAATTTGCTGGCGTCATCCTCTATGCTAAACGCTGGCTCACTATTGGAAAGGAGGCTTCTTAGTCCCTCCTTGTTACCGCTCTGTCCACTTTTGGCCCTGCCCACCGGGATTGGATTGTGTACTCGTGGAGTTACACGCTCTCCTTTAAAAGGCTAGAAGCACTCTTTGTCATTTTGAGCGCGGGCTGCCTGGGACGCACTTGTTTTGAAAAATGAATCATTCTCTGATGCATCTCGAATCGGCCTCCAACCATTTTGTGTTTACTTAAAGTGTCATGTTATTTTGTATCGCCTGTTCACCGCTCTTCCTGCATCCAATAGCTGTGAGAGTCCCCTTCCCTTCTCGAGCCCATGAAGTGTCTGCTTTGTTTGGGCCGTGTCCACGGTAATGACTCGGGCGCCAACACTGACCTGACAATCCCGACCTAGCCTATGAAGTTTTTTTCCTGTTTTGAAAAACCTGAAGGAAGTTGAAGAACAGGCCTTCAAATCAAAGATAAACCAATGTGCTTCATTTATTGTTTTCTAAAGCAATTTTTCACTCATGTAACAAATAAATTTTAAAAAACGAGGATGTCATCCATTCAGTGGTGATCACTTGCATAGAAATTTGAACTAAACAGCTACATTATTTATCAAATTGTGTGTGCATACTTGTAACATGTCAGCAGGTCAATAGCGTAATATTTCATTTATTATCTGACGGGAACTGTGGGCACCGGTGCTCCTGTTTCACTGAGCTGGTCTCTAGGTCTGACGAGTTCGATTTCTAAGTGATGGTGATCTGTTAAGCAAGTTAAACTTCTGCATAAAGATCCGTATCATAATTTGAATTGGCGGTGAGCTCTGTATTTATTCCACTCAGCCATTAATATTCCATGGACAATTATTTCTATGGCTATGAACTTTAGAAAACAGTTAAGGTGCCATGAAAACCTAACGTATTTGCGTTCTAAATGACACCTCTGATTACATTCTGAAATGCATCGGGCATAAGTTGCAAGAACGACTTTGAGAGTTAATTAGAGGGAATTGACCGGGCATACTAAGCGATTTGTGCAGTGGGATTTTTCAGTGCCAAGTCTGTCAGGCTTGGATTGGGGGTTAAGATGATCTCCTAACATGAATATGTGGTTTGTATTACATAATGTCAGGCCTGTGCCAAGTCTGGCGCCACACGAAGATGCTGCTAGACGAGTTAGCGCTGTCCGTCCTTTAGATTGTTTGTAGCTCAGTTATCGCACTCGCTGCCCCCTTCCACGCTGGCCCCCTCTCTATAGAGTAGCGCATCTCATCACCTCATTATCATGGCATAAGACAAAGGGCAGCAGAATTGGCTCCTCTGAAGAGTCTGCAGCGGCAATGCATGGAGCCGGGGAAGCCTAGAGTCATTGAAGCTAAAAGCAAAATGTTCTGCAAAAAAATTTTGCACTCTAAAATCGTCTGGCCGAAGGTAGTCTTGTGGAGAAATCCCTTGAGAAAGTGCTTGAAAAGGAGTTGTGTGGTTTGCAGGGTTCACAGAGAATAAAAATGCCTAGAATGCTAGGTACCAGTTCAGATCAAATTTCGACCTTAAATTCAACATTTGGTGCAAATCACACAACAGTCGTATGCCGAGCCTTTTACCTTTTATTTGAATCTTTCATATTTAAGGTACATTTTGATTTGTGTTTGTGTGCGCCTTGAAGATATGCTTGCTCTGGAGTTCTTGCAATACGGACAGTTGAGCGCCTCTTGGCGCTTAACTGTGGGGTGGTAACATTTGACTAGACAATGAAAATGACCTAACTAGCAGACGTGGTTTATAAATGCACAGTACATTTATTTACAAATGATGCATCGTCCAGAGCCTGTGATGGATAAAATGCGGAAATATCCAGAGTCAGTTCGACCTGAAAGTTTCGCGATCTGCTGAGCTCACCGAGCTATTGCACCCAGCTGTGGAATGAAAACAGAGCTTCATGGCTGACTACGAAATCTTGCTTCTAGACCCTCTAGCTGAATATGGAATGACCTTTGACCTCAGATGGATTATACCTGCTTTGACTCTAGTAATAACACGTGATAATTCCAAAGAGTAACGCAAACAAGGTGCCTCTTATCTCTCCGGAGTAAAGAGTAGGTTTCACCTGTAAGAGCAGTATGGTGTGTGCACTGTGTTGGGGTGCTAAGTGGAGATGCAAGCATCAAAAAGCTTGAGCTGTAACTGTCCTCCCTAGGAAGAAAGTCAAATGGCTCCTCTAGTAGCCTGCACTGCTCCCATCCAGGACTTTGCTCACCCACCTTCATCAGTAGAGTGCCCCCAGTCAGAGTTGGTGGGCATTTTTAACGTCAAATGCAAAAGTGGTGCAAATAAGCCTGACAATGCTTTAATCCATGGCGGTACAACACCCACGATAATGTGCTACATGACTAACCACTTAGAAGGTGCCAAATCCGAAACATATTGGCTATGCCAATGCTTGTCTTCCTTTCCTTGTGAGCATGTTGCTGTAATTGAATAAACTACAGCTTAACTGTTACTTCACCGCTTCCTGTGGTTTATTACAAGGACAACAGCCCAACTTGGCGAGGAGGAGGACTACATCACAGAAAGTTTTGTAAATTCTGGCTGATAAAGGCATGGCAGTGACTTGTGAAAAATGCAAATCCTCATAAACAGAAGTGGATTACTTAGGTCGTAGCATTACTGTCGATGGTATCAAGGCAGATTTGCTTTAAACAATGAAAGTCTCTGGGGGGCGGAGCTTGCAGCGCTAGGAAATGGCCGCGCTCTAGGCAAGCTCTCCCGACTGCACCGCAATCCTACATTTATCCTGGACACCCAACCGAGTTCATCCTAAAAAAACGGAGGAATCATGCCACTAGAATACCTGCTGTGAAATATGGGCGAACCGACTTCATCCGAGATGCGCTGGGACGAGGTGGAATGAGCTGCGGTATCGGCTGGGCGGCGACGCTGCTCCTGACGCTGCTGACGCCGAGACGCGTCCTGTACGCGAGCCCGGGTCGCTGCAGGCTGTAATAGGCCTTCTGGTGCGGCCGGAACAGAGACCGACGTGCGGTGAGAGGCTAGCACCGAGTCATAGATGCCGGGGGCAGCGGACGGCGGATTGCCGACTTGCCTCACTACGCGGACCTTGAAGCGCTTGACAGGGAATAAGCGCTGCATTGCAGAAACGGACCGAGGCCCGGCGTGAGATCGGCAGAACGCGGATCCTGAGGAGGCACGATACTGTGGCACACGGTAAGAAGCCCCCCACCGGGACGCTGGCCGGCTGCAGACATCATCACCCTGAAGCGCTCTACTTATGCCACCTAGAGTGAGAGGGCAATATTACCTGGTGGTAATTGCAGCATGGGAGGCGGCCTCAGGGCATATGGTTGATCTGCATCTGCCTAACAACGCACCTGCCTTCGGGAGAGGCCCGTAAGGGCAATACTGACGGGAAGGCGCTGCTGGTACGGCAGTGCTGATGAAAGGCTGGGAGCCGCAGATGTGACTTGGCGAGGGCGCGATTACAAAGGAGCGGAGTTCTGCGCATTTTCGTTCCCTGAGACGGCGTGGCGACGTGAGGCACTCCACTGGTAGCGAGAGGAATCTGTTCAACAACTGCGACACCGACTCTCCATCAGGCACATACCTACAGGATTGACTGCGCGTGGTCCCGCGCATCTTGTCAACGGTGCGGGATATCCTGCACCCCGATTGCTGATTCACCTGGGGTGTGCCTTCTCTGTCGAGGCTGTGCCTGCGCTGGGCCAGCTACGCAACTCACTACAGTAAACAGGCCAAGCTGTGAAACCACCTCCTACATTCACCACTGAAACAGGGGATTGCAGAGTAGCTGGATTGAGGATGTTCCACCCCTGAGCTTGCACTGGAGAACGACTTCTGGTCTGTGCGCGGTGACTTGACCTTCGGTGCCGGCGGCTGTCTTGGGCCCACATCGCTACAGCCGAGCCACTCCCTTAATGCACTGCACAGAATACGTGGCTGCAATGGGGAAACAGGATAACAATCAACCTAAGCTGCACTTTGAACAGCGCCGGAAAACTGGAGATATGGGTAATGAGTTACCGGATTTGACTCACGCAAACACTACAGCGGCAGGATCCGAATCTACAGTAGATTTCCAGGCAATGTTCACCACAATACAGGCAGCACTATCCAACATTGACGGGAAAATAGACTCCTTAACATATCGGGTTGACCGGATGTCAGAAAGGCTGGACAAACATACAGAGCGAATAGAAGTGACAGAACATCCGAGGCAGAAGATACGCAACAACAAATTGAGCTGAGACAAACCAAAGCTGACAAAGCAATACAATCTGGATTTGGAGGCCCGCTCGTGCCGATGCAATATGCGTATAATGGGAATGGCAGAATCGACAGGGACAGGAAAAATGGAGAGATACATCGAAACACTTCTAACCACTCTATTGGGTAGAGAGGTCTTCTCTGAGGTTTTCATTGTAGAAAGAGCTCATAGATCCCTCGCACCCCCTCCGATACCTGGAGCACGACCTCGTCCTATAATTGCAAAGATATTAAATTATAGGGACAGAGACGCAGCCCTTCGTAAGGCTCGAGAGATAGGAACATTGAATTATGAGGGAATGAATATCTCCATCTACCCAGACTTCACTTTGCAAGTACAAGAAGCGTGCAAGAAATTTCTGGAGGTAAAGACAAAATTACGAGACATGAACATTACCTATGCTATGCTGTACCCTGCGCGTCTGAAAATCACAGAAGATTGCAAAAGCACAATTTGTAACGACCCTAAGGTAGCACTAAAATATCTACAGCTAAAACACCCTCAGACCCAACGTCGTAAATCTCCATGGGGTATGAGCGCTGAACAGGATCACACTTCGGACGTAGAATGACAGCGTCTACCAAACTAACATGGTGCACACTGCCGGAAGGTGAATATAACGAACTCATAAATATTTTGTAAGTTAACCTGAGCCCTGCTATGTACCGAAGGATAAGCAAGTGTGGCTTTTTGAGTCCTTGTACAATATCTCAATACTTCATAATTTTGCTCTTCGCATTCTGAGACATGTTTACTTAATCTTCAGAACTTGGTTGTTACATGATATCCCATGAGGCTTCAATGACTGTGGGGTTGTGGCGTGGTCCCCCATCCGTTCATTGGGTGGGGTAGTTAGCCGGCGGTACCCGTCCCCCCTGTGTATAACACAACCTGTCTTTTTGAATCGGGTTTGAATTGGGGAAAGAACTGAGGGTGGGATTCGGTTAGCAGTTATGGGGACATGTCTTTGCCATGATTGGGATGGTCAAGTGGGTGTGGGAGGGTATGGGAGGGGAATCTGTTAGGTTGACGGTCGGAAACATACTAGGACACCATGCACAACTGAGTAGAACTACCCAAGACGGCACTTACAGGCACTTACTGATTATAGTCAGAGCACGCGTAGTCAGTTCCATGAAAGAAAAGGGTAATGTCAAGCACATACACGAAGGATAAAGCAACACCTTTGCAAATCATAACGTGGAATGTGAGGGGTCTAAATAATCCTAAAAAGATTAGGCAAGTTTTTGGTTATCTTGATAGGCACCACGTTGACATTTGCGCTGCTTCAAGAAACGCATCTACTTAAGCGTAAGGCAGATACATTGGGTAATAGGTGGGCAGAAGTAGCGATATCTGCAACATATTCTTCATACGCTAGGGGGGTTACTACAATTATACGTAAAGGGACACACTTTCTTCTGCACCAGTCAATAATTGACCAATATGGTAGATACGTCATAGCCATCGGAGTCCTGAGAGGAACCAAAATTGGCATCATCAATGTATATGGTCCGAACACGGATGACCCTGCCTTTTATATGCACCTCTGGGCACAGATCCGTGCACTACCAGATATGGAATTGATATGGGGAGGGGACATGAATGTAACGCTGGATGATAGGCTGGACAGATCCCAGAATACCACGGAGCGACACACACGAGCAGCCTCCGTTATTCTGAACGGCATGAAGAAATTCTGCATGCTAGATGTGTGGCGGGCACGCAACCCGGCAACTCAAGATAGCACTCACTCCTCTACAGTAAACAATAGTTGGTCGAGACTGGATTATTGGCTTCTCACAAGTCATGCTTCCACGTGGGCGATAGATATAGCGCATCTTTCCAAAACGCTCTCTGACCATAAACCCGTCCTACTGGCATTAAAAATTCCGACTTATGTACCTCCTCCATTTATATGGCGTTTTAACGTGACAGTGCTCCTTGATCCCATATATAAAGATACAATACAAAAGGCGATAAAAGATTACTTTGCTGATAATGCAAAATCAGTAGACAGTGCTGGTACCCTGTAGGAAGCCTTTAAAGCCACGCTGAGAGGAGTCTGTATCAGTACGAATGCTGGTATCCTGAGGGATATCAGAACACAACTGAAGGTAAGCGAGGACCGCATAAGGCATCTAGAGGCAGAATACAACACATCCCACAGTGCTATCATCCTTCGTGACATCCGGGAAAAACTAAATAGATACAATGCGCTTGCAGAGGACGAAATAAAATACATTTCTCGGCGCCGGGTAGCACGCAGACTGGGGGAGGGTGGTAGGCCAGGCAGGGTGCTAGCCCATAAGGTGCGTGCGGAACGCAAACAGCAAACGGTCACCCAGATAGAGGGTGATAGCGGACAGCTACATTATGACACTTAGGGTATACTTCACACGTTTGTAGAAACATACCAGAATTTTTATAGATCACAGACCACGGCACAAACGGCTGATATCTTAGATTATATTGAAGATATCGCCTTAGTATGGCTCTCTGACACACATCGGGAATACCTCGCTAAACCTATATCAGAGGAGGATGTACTGTTGGTGATTAAATCGCTTCCCAACGGTAAATCGCCTGGTCCTGACGGGTACACGGCGGAATTTTACAAAGCATTTTCAGACCTACTCATTCCACCGTTACTGGAAATGTATGATGAAGCCTATCGTAGCAAACTTCTCCCCCCTACGTTGCGCGAAGCGCTCATTGTAGCCCACTTCAAACCAGACAAAAGCCCAGACAAGGCGGAATCGTATAGACCTCTCTCATTGATGAACACCGACGCGAAGATACTGGCAACAATTCTCGCCACAAAAATGCAGCCACTCATGCCCACAATAGTTTTACGTGACCAGTCCGGCTTTATACCAGCACATAATCTACGCACTATTTTGCCCTACTACATCAGTTGAATCCGGAGTTGCAGGCTGTGGCGGTGCAACTAAGGCCTTCGATTCTGTCGAGTGGCCCTATCTGTTTGCGATATTACGAGCGATAGGCTTGCCGCCCAGGCTCATCGATTGGATCGCCCTACTATATAACAAACCAACTGCCGGGTCAAGGTAAATATGCATATATCGGACACATTGGAAATACAACATGGTACCAGACAGGGCTGCCCACTGTCCCCCATACTATTCTCCATTGCATTGGAACCGCTAGCTTGTAAAATACGTCAGCACTATGCGCATGCGGCACTGTGATTCAGTCAGAGACCCATTATCATATCATTATACGCAGATGACATGGTACTATACCTGCGTAACCCGGAAGAAACTCTCTCACCAGTACTGAGGGAACATATAAAATATGGTCGCATCTCAGGCCTACTAATTAACTGGAGTAAATCGGCAGTAATGCCACTAACGACAAACACTAAAGCGACGCAATTGGAATTTCCCCTTGTCTGGCATGATGACCCGATAAAATATTTAGGGATCTGGGTGCACCTAGAGACGGAATTAGTGTTGAGATACAATTATGGAGCCACAATAGACTGCATAGAAACACAAATAAACAGATGGATCACATTGCCTTTATCATTAGCTGACAGAATATCATTAATAAAGATGATACTGTTGCCCAAACTACTATATCTTTTTATTAATATACCAATAAAACCACCAACCCCAATTTTTAAACGGATACGATCTAATTTCAGCAGGTTGATATGGGCCGGGAAGCAGGCTCGCATCGGTCTTCGCACCATGTCTCTTCCATACGAATTGGGAGGGTTCGCGGTTCCGGATATCCATTAATACTATCTATGCGCACAGGCACAATACGCACATTATTGGTATCACCCGGTGAAATATGCCACATTTTGCAGTGGAAGAAGGTGATGCAGATCCAATACCACTATCTAGCATAGTTACACACACTCGACAGCACCTATCATGGCGAGAAATAAACACGGTGCGGGCGACATCGGAAGCTTGGCACAGCATTAGCCAAAAAGCGGGTAAAACCCCCATATATACCCCAAATATGCCACTGGCTCATCACCCTAAACTATCAGTCACACAAGAAAAAAATAGCGTGAAGATCCTAGAACAAATAGGGATAACACGGATGGGTGATCTGTACCAAGATGGCCTCTTCATCTCCTCAGATTACTTGTCTTACATTAGCAATCAGACTTTGCTATTCAGATTTATTTATCATAGATTGAGGGCAGCCATAAGGGAACTATACCCCACATTTCCAGTGGAGCCCCCAACGCTGAAGCCATTGCAGACGTTGATAGCCACGCCCACTCATACTAACATTATATCAAGACTATATAAGCTTATTCAAACGGAAGTCGGGGCACAAACACAAAAGGCCCAGGATAGCTGGAACAAACTTTTAGACTCCCCCCTGACGTATGCAGATTGGGCGTCATGCTGTGCACTAATCACGCTCCTTACACCTAGCGGCAATCTCCGCATTATTCACTACAAATATATTCATCAGGCCTACTACACTCCAGCCAAATTACATAAATATGGGCTACGGGACGATGCGCACTGTAAGAGATGTGGTGCGGACCAGGCGGACTTCGCACACCTAGCATGGAATTGTGATAAGATAAAAAAATATTGGGAGCTTGTGATTCACCATTTGGGTATGTTGATCTCCTGTACATTGGTATGCAGACCGCAGTTATGTTTATTGGGGTTGAATATACCTGTGAAAATCGGTGAAAAAGAAATTAACTGCCATACTGCTGCTCCTGGCAAAACGCAGGGTGGCTATGAACTGGGACAGTAAACTAACCCCCACTTTGACGAATTGGATACAAGATGCAACATACTGCAGAGACAATTTTATATTTTATACTGAAGCACTGCCAACTATATCGAAACCATCAGATATTTGGGAGCCTCTTACAGTATACCTGCGTGACCACCCTAACTTACTTCAAGAAAATCGCTGACTTGGCTCTTGCATTGTATATATGATGTTTGTGTGCTGATGACTGCTCCATTGTGCGTTATTGGGTAATGTGTTGTATAGATCCCTACAATGTACTATTTTTGCAAACTGTCTTGGAAATGACGACTGTTATGTAAGTTTATCAGACAATTCAATAAAAAATAAAAATAAACTATGAATTCTCTGCCCAAACCCATGAATAACGATTTCCTGAGATCTTTCTCAGGTCTCATTGAGTGTTATGTGCGTTTTGTACATGGGTATACACATATTGTTGTGCCCATGCGCAAACTGTCATTTAAGAAACTGATGTTTGTCTAGGGTAAGGAGCAGGATGAAGCTTTCCAGAGACTATGCGAGCTTATTGGGAGCGCTCCTTGTTTGAACCCTTTTGATGTCGAGTCCAAGTGCAGTGTTATTATTAATACCAGCTATATTGGTTTTGTACCATTTTTAACTCAGTGGCATTACAAAAGAGAGCACATTGTGGGTTTAATTTCTCGTACGTTGAAAGGTGAAGAATTGCATTATAGCACCATTGAATGTGAGACCTTAGCATACGCCTGGGTATTTGAGAGATTTAGAAAAATTGTGAGGAAATACATATTTTTTGCTACTGACCACAAACCTTTAGTTTACATGTTGCATGACAATGGGCATTTAAAGCTTCAGCAAGATTGATACGGTTGATATCACGCCTTCAAGAGTTTTTGTTTGATGTTCAATACATTCCTAGAGGGGAAAAAACATATGGGCCGATTGCCTATCTCAGCTGCCCGTTTTGATTTCTTACATGATAATGATGTGTGTTATGGCTTTAGTGGATGTGCTAGAAGCATGTGATGGAGTTCATTCTGAAAAGAAATGGGTTTCGGAAAGTCAGGAAGATGCAGAGTTACAGTTAGTTAAGAGGTTCTTGGTTGATTGGGGCGTGGCCGGGAGGGCCAAGATGGCAGACGTCTCTCTGTCTCCATGAGCCCCCCAGCTCTTCAAAACGAGCATTCATCGTTATCCTGTTTCTGGGAACTGCAGGGAACTCCAAGGACACCCAAGACAGCGCACCACAACCCAGGAGGTTGTGAATGGCAAGATTGTGCCAGAGCAATGCCCTCCTAGCAGTACGGTAAATGTTTGGTAGGCCAGCGGCCATAGGTAACATGCAGCTGAATAATTGCTGGTGTGTGATGCAGCATTGTGCAGAACAGCTGGGGGCCATGAGATGGGCAGGAGACATGGTCCGGGGGTCCTGAAGATGTCATTGTTTAGCTGCTGTGGGCGTAGCCAAATCACCCGTCCCCGCAGACTGGAAGTGGCACAGGGGTAGGAGGCCCTGGGCCGGTAGCAGACGCAGGTGGGAGGTAATCACCTAGGATGGCAGGGTTGTGAAAGAGCACAGCAAAAACCAAAGGAAATGATGGGCGGAGTGTTGAACATTGCAAGCACTCACCCCTAGTCAACTGATCTGGGTTTAATCCATCACCGTTCTTTAGCCCACTCTGCCACCCCAGTTCAGACATGGCCATATGCAAATCAGTCTGACCCTGTGCCTCATGGGAACAGTCCAGCCCGAACTGCCAAGCCATGTCTTCCCTGGACCGGAAACAAGCTTCCTAGGACCGGTTTCTGGCATTTCAGCCGTCTTCAGCCAGGCTTGCTTGAATCCAGTGGCAAAGTGAGCAAGGGACTCACGTCTGAGCATACCCTGCCAACTTATGACGAACAAAGCAAAAACCAAAGGAAATGATGGACGGAGTGTTGAACATTGCAAGCACTGAAATGCCAGAAACCGGTCCTAGGAAGCTTGGTTCCGGTCCAGGGAAGACATGGCTTGGCAGTTCGGGCTGGACTGTTCCCATGAGGCACAGGGTCAGACTGATTTGCATATGGCCATGTCTGAACTGGGGTGATAAGAGGCACAACGGTCAGGGATCCTACCTGCCCTAGGGAAGACGACTATAATAGCTCTGGCAGAGAATGCAGAGATTCAGGCACATAGAAATAATCTGCACTTTATAGGCTTCCCCGAAAGAATAGAGGGGACTGCGCCTAAGGAAAATCTGGAAGGTGGATTTGCACGTGGACGCCTGCAGATAACCTCTCCATTTGCTTTATCCTTGAACAAGTGCATCGGTCTCTGGCAGCAAAGCCCCCGCTTGGTGTCGCGCAGGAACTAGGCTATGCGGCATCTAATGCAGGTCACTCAGAACATGAACCTGACACCAGATATCGAAATTGGGTCAGTGGGCTGACCCAGGAGGTTGACCTCTCCTGGTTGAGAGCAACTTTCCATGCTTTGGAATGCCAGCAACACCAGATCCTAGTGCTGATCTACTTGGACTGGGCAGGCAGAGGGTATAGTGATTGCCACAGCTGTATCGTTAGGGCGACAGATGCTTCAGGGGTGAAGTATGGGGAGAGGGTCATGGGGGAGTTTGATAGGATGGTTCTAGCCTGGTTGGCCAAGGTTCACAAGGCAGCGTAGACAGCAATACAGTCTAGTACTGGCATCGCAGACACCAGGATCGTAAGGGTAGGTGTGCTGGGTTGGCACAGATGGGAAGAATACAGGGGCCCAGATAGGCTGCCCTGATCCATCAATGTAGTGAAAACACCTCCCCGATGGCACACCTTAAGATTGTTCAGCATTCTGTTGATATTCTGCTCTTTTTGCTTTTGACACTTTAGGATTATAACATGGAATGTGAATTGCCTCCTTGACCACATTAAGCGTGGGGCTGTCTTTGGCCTGGTAAAATGACACAAACCCGAAGTGCTAATGCTGCAGGAGACCCATTAGCAGAGTACCAGCTGTCCACTTCTGGACAGATATGGCTTCCACAGGGTGTTTCATAAAGGGTTTACTAGTGGGTCCAGAGGGTAAGCAATCTTGCTGCATAGGCGGGTGTCACTGGTGGTGAAGCGTACGGACTCATCCCGCAGGGGAGATGTGTTTGGGTAGAGGGATTATTGTGGGACAAACCCCCAGTTTCTTGAGCATATATGTCCCCCCAAAGCTTGTGGGCGAGACCCTAGATGTGTGTAAAGATGTCGTGCTTGAACTCCCCCATGGCCTCACCATCATGGGTGCGGATTTTAACACAGTAGTAGTTCCCTAGTTAGACTGCTCAAAGAACCCCCCTCAAACACATGAGAAGGAATCGTGGCTGGCAGTCTGGGCTTCAGACACGGGCTGTGTGCTGTCTGGCGAGTGATTCACCTGCAGGAAGTGGCTTCTATGCACACTTCTGCCACCCAGAATACTAGGTCATACATGCATATGTTCTTTCTGCCCGCTGCCAATCTGTCGGCCATGACGGGAACATACATGTTACCCAGAGGAAACTCAGACCACTCACCTGTAATGTTGCTAGTAGTCAGTCCAGACCCCTGCCATAGGCCAATAAGGAGGTTGGGTGCATGGCGCCTTGTAAAGGAAGAAGCGGTCCTCCATTTGCCCATTGAACTAGACTGCTTTGTGGTATTGAACAAGGATTCAGTAGAATCTCCAGGTACTTGATCGGTGGATCAGCAGTCCGAACAACAGATTGTACACTTAGAGGCACGTATAGATCTGTTAGATCACATTAGTGCCACAAATGAATGGGAGGACCACCAATAAGCACTTGATAGGTTGGCGCTGCAAAGGCGGTCTCTTAAAGAAGCTTGGCAATGCTGTCTGGAAACACAAAACAGTATCTATTAGATGGGGGACAAATCCAGCAAGTTACTCTATTGGCTGGATACTGAGGAGGCAGTGGAACAAGAGATTCCTGGGGTACTGGACTGAAAGGGTAGGATGGCAGAGGGAGCCTGGGAGATCACTATGGCTTTTGCAGAAAATTATAGTTCCCTCTATGCAAGCTGGAGAAGGCCACCTAGAGAGATAATGTCCCCCCTGATTGAAGACCTGCCTTTCCAAGTGCTGTTGAGTCCTGCAAGGGAGGAACTTGAGTGACCCTTTACTGTAGAGGAGCTCCAAACTGCACCCTCGGAAATGCAAACTGGCAAGACTCGGGTCCAGATGGGTTCCCAATCTAATATTACCTGAAGTTTCATGAAACGCTCCTACTAATGTTACTGAATATGTTTGATGAAGCCCTGGATTTAGCTATTATAGTCAAAATCAAAATGTATGCAAAACTGTTGGTCAACAGGCTCCTTCCGATACTCACCTCATTAATACATAAGGTTCAGTGTGGTTTCATGCCCAGTCATAGAACTGTATCCGGTGGGTCCAGGCAGCGGTGCCATACAAGGACAGACTAAAGGGTGACAATGCCTTCATATTGCTTGACTTTGAGAAGGTGTTTGATACGCAAGACTGGGTCTTTTGTGGGAGGTATAGCACTGTATGGGATTTCAAAAACAGATAGGATAGTATATATGTTTAACAATCATAAACTCGTAGAAAACACGCTCACTGGTTGATTTCATCCGTGAGGACTTCAGTGATGTCATTTGAATTGTCATCAGTGATGTCACTGACCAGGTCATGAGTGATGTAATATGTAAGGTCATAAGCAGAGCATTATGGGGCGTAAGTTACAGTTGGCTCAGGTAACTAGAACTGCTGAATTTCACTGGTTTTGTACGAGTGCAATCTGAGGCTACCTATAACGTCCCTGTAGCCTTTGGTTTTTCAGTGAATTTAAGGTTTTAAATTCTACTTCCTAACTATAAAGTTCCTGTAACTTTTCTTTATTTCAGCAAATTGGTATGGTTTTTCAAATTCTATTATAGAACGTCCCTGTAACCTTTTGTTTATTTAAGTGAATTTCTATGTTTTTTTAAACTGGTAGTCTTGTTTCCAGAGTGATGGGGAAAGGGGGTGGGGCCTCAAACCAGCTCTCAGGAATCCTGCTGTGTCGGACTTACTGGAGATAACAGGAAGGCTTCTGGGCCCCCAAGAACCCTCAGAATCCTAGGGTACTTCATCCCCCAACCAGTTGTGCGCCAAGAGGCGAGTTTGCAGAGTGGTGGTGAAAGTTTTTTGTTTTTCATTTATTCGGGAGGGGGCCGGGCAGCCCCTCTCCTGGGTCGATTTTGGCCCTGGAAACCCCATCCCCCTAGTCCCAGCCTTTTCTTTTTTAAATAAATAAATAAATAATGGGAGGAGGGCCATGTGGCTTCCCTCCCAGGCTGATTTCAGACTTGGAGACCCCATGCCCTGGGGCCCGGCCTCTAGTGTGGGTGTGCTGGACCCACCCAGGGCACCCACTTAGCAATGTTGGGGGGAGCCTCAAGGTCCCCGCGGTCCTTGCTGATTCACCGCCACATGCAGGAGCCAGCATTGCTTTGACACAGAGGGAGCTGCTAACATGCAGCTCCCTCTCTGTAGAAGCAATTGTACTCCGCTTTTGGCAAGCGAGCACAGTTTGCTATGACTTGGCGGGAGCAATAAAGCTCCCGCCCAGCCATAGCAAACAGCTATGTCCCGGGGGTGGGTACCCCAGGACATAGCAGGAGCCGTCCCTGGGGGATGGTTGGGGGTACGCGTGGCCCACTCCTTTCTTGATTTTGCCCCAGGGAGGAAAGGCTGTACGGTTCCCGCACTCAATGTAAAAAAGACCCGGGAAATGGTGGTCTCTGGGCTGTGGTGGCAAGGGGGTTCGAGACCCCCTGTATTTTTTCAAATTAAAGCCACAGGGAGGTACCGGCCCTCACGCTGCAGGGGAGGGGTTCTATGCGGCCTCTGCATTGTTTTAGCATAAAGCCCAGGGGAGGTGGCGGTCCAAGAGGTCCCCCCACCCAATTTAAAAAGAAATAAGCCCAGGGAGGTGGTGGTCCCGTTCAGCAGGTCGGGCTATAGTAGTATCTAAAGTTTCATACGGGAATTAATATGGGGAAAACGTGTTTTGGGCCCCCCATTTTTCTAGGTCCCCGATTGTCAAATTTCCCCGAAATTGTCAGGACAGAGCTGAAGTGATCGTCTTACTAGTTTTGAAAATTTCACGAGGATTTGTCAAACAACGCCAAAGTTATTGGCAAATGAAAAAACACTCTTCCTATGGAAACTAGGTCCTAACTAGAACTATCTACTGCCGATCGCCAGTAGGTAATAAGGCTTTATACTTACATTTTTGTTGTAAAGGCATGTGTGGTAAAGGCATATTTGTGGTAACATTTTGTGTGGTAAAGACATGCGTTGCTAAGGACGCGTTGTAAAGGCATGCGCGGTTCCGTCATGCTTCCGACTTATTCTGGGTTGGTTGAATTTAACAGACAGAAATCCCCCCTCTTTATGTGATGTGCACTAATGTGGAAAAAGTACAAACATGTACTAAAGCATATTATGATTGCATGAAAGTTGGTGTGGATAAGGATGTGAAAATTGGAGAGTGGGCCCTCATTAAGAAACCTTTTCGGGTTCAGAACGTGAATCTAAATGTTATGAACCTGTCCAAGTATACAGGTTATGACCGCACCATGTTGTCTAACTGTAATGTCATAATAAGATGCCCACCTGTTAATTTGGCAACAGTATTACCTGCAATAGGTTATTCTGATGAGACCCCTAAGTTTGTTGGTGTTGAGATTGTAGAAACCAGCAACACATCAAGAAAAGAGACTATATGATGGTACACTGATGGTTCTTTCAGCAGACTGATAAACACTAATTACAGAGCAGGGTATGCTATAGCAATAGCAGACACCATAGTTGAAAGTGCAGCTCTGCCACCTGGCACATCTACCCAATGAGATGGGCTGTATGCTGTAACAAGCGCATGCATCCTGCAGGATGGTAAAACTGCTAACATTTACACTGACTAAAGTTATGCTTTGCAGTTCTTATATTTGGCCAACTGTGGAAGGTTCACAGATTCATAACAGAAGCAGGGTGCCTTATTGAAAATATTCCTTTAGTAAGGAGCTTGTTAAAAGCAATACTACTACCCAACAGGATAGAGGTAAAAAAATGTGAAGCACACACAGGAGCTAATAATAAGTTAGCCAAAGATCATGCCATAGCTGACACAGCAGAAACATAGAGAATGTTACAGCCAGTGCAGATGATTAAAAGCATTAAAAAAAAAAATACAGCTCATTCAGAGACAATTGTTGCAAGCTAATGTACAGGAAGCACAGTGGTCTGCAACACCAGATGAGCATGGAGGGTGGATTGATGCTGGATGCAAGCCAAATAATGAAGGGAGTGTGGACTACTGGGATGAGAGGCCTGTGGCCCCACGCGGTATGTTCCTTTCTCTTTCAAAACTGGCGCATGGACCCTCTGATATTGCACAATTGGCGATGAATGCGCGGATGCATTTTTCTTCCCAGTAAAGGGTTTGAAATATGTTAGTAAGGGTGGATACGTTTTCAAAATTAATGGAGGTGTGTCTGCATTTATGCAAAAGATGTTATTTTTGGGAATAATGTATTACTTGCATACCCTCCCCCCCCCCAACATTCAGGCCAGGAGGAGAAGATGGGGTCCAAAATAAATAAATAAATAAATGATTATTAGTAAAGGCAACTGATGGAACAGGTCTGTAATGGCCTGATGCTCTGCCCTTTAGTACTGGCTGCAATAGGGGCAAAGACTTCTAAAGCAACTAGGGAGACATGGTCATGGTGAAAAAAATAAAAGCTGTTTCTCTGAGTTCTAGGTGGACTGGACCGCAGATGGTGTAGTAACGCCACAAATGGATTAAGGGGATAAAATGCAGGGCAGCACCCCAACGCCTTGGACTACGGTACCAGAAATTGATGAACATCTGTCACCAGAGGACCTGCTTAACACAACAGTAAAGGAGAGGACACATCAGACCATTTCTAAGACCCATAATGGCCCATCATAAAGTGTTAGAGAGACGCGGCACCAACTGATGCTGTTGAGTGAAATACACAATGCAGTCTTGAAGAAAGGGGATGGCTGCACCTGCAGTCAAATAAACTGCAGAGGACAACGCAGGGCAGGTCCGTGAAACCGCCTCTGAACAAGATGACTGCGGACCATGAGAAGCAGATGCTCGCTCACTGCGTGCCTTTGAATAACTGACACTTACAGAAAGTGCCCAGGAATGGAATGACTAAGTGACACTGTAGCAACATGCATTGCATAGAGCAAACAATATTTGTTGGACACTTAATTGTGAATATGCTGCCGGTATCACAACAGCCTGCTGATATAATAATGCACACAGGAAGTAGTATGAATTGAATACTAGCATATCATTGTGTCCATGTTCAAAATAATGATCTCGCCAGGATGTATCAATGTGACAATATATGCATTTTATGCAAACACTGTGTAATGCCATCCAAAGATATGCAACTATGTTTCCTTCATATATATATTTTGGTTTTACACTAATGAAGGATAGGACTATCCTAAAGGAAGGAATGTTAAACAAATATATATATATATATATATATATATATATATATATATATATATACACACACACTGAAAAAAACCATAGATTTCAGGGACGTTATAGTTAGCTGGACATTTCACTCGTACAAAACCAAAGAAATTCGGCTGTTATAGTTAGTAGAACTAACTATAACTCGTGCCCCGCAATGCACTGCTAATGACGTCACATATTACATCACTCATGACATGCTCAGTGACATCACTGAAGACATCTCAAATGACATCACTGATGACTTCATCCAGTGACTGAGTGTTTCTAAAAAGTTCAAGAACGTTATATCTATATATGCCAAGAACAGTCCATGCTTGTATCTTCTCACGGCAGCACTAGCGTTATAGCAAGAATCCTAAATTAATGCGTGCAGCTTTACGAGCACGAAATTATGTTCTCAAATGAATCGAGACAGGCGGAGGCAGCACAAGTCTTCAAATGCGCCCCGATATCCCGTGTCGAAAAGGATCAGGCAAACAAGGAACCCAGTTCACTCGAGAATCAATTTGTTAAACTAGAGAGACTTTTGGAACGAGAAACACGGAAATGGTGGGAGGCCACCTCGCTCCAACATTATATCGATGTACAACGTATACCTCGAGGTTTACGTATCTACACGATTCCTTCTTACGAAAACCCGGACCCGGCGCTGCTAGAGGAATGGGCTGCATACACAACGGAATCTTCAGTTGGCATGCTTAAAATTTTGATAAAGTTTGCGTGGAGCGACCGTGAAAAATGTCTCAAAGAAATCGAGGAACTGGAAACCATTATTGCGACCAACCCGGATACAAAAACCAAAGATGAACTCAGACAAGCAATGAAGGACCGGTTGATAAACTACCAAGAAAAAATCAAGACACGCAAGCATAGCAAATTCAATAGAGATGCAAGGGACTACGAACAAGGAAGAGTACTTACTTTTGCACGAAAGTTTGATGGGCCAAGGAAAGCGCTCAGAAGGATTGTTCCTCAAGATCAGGAAATCCAAGATACCTCTGAATCAAACGTGAGCACAGACGCAGAACAATCAGGGGAGGAATTCAGTGAAACAGCCATGCCCTCCTCAACACAAAGTCGTTTTTTAGAGGAGTTCAAACTAATGCGCAACTCACGACAAAGAGGGGGACGCGGCAGGTTCCAGACACCAAGGAGAAGAAATGCGGCCGGAAAACAAGACGGGGCGGCCACTCAAAGTCAAAATCAAGGAATCGCCTGGCAAACCCGCAGCAAAAGAGGATCCAAGAATTAGAGAACCCTGATAATCTCACTATTGTGAATTTGACTCAAAAACAACTAACGGAGGAACAAGAATCTGTTCTTAAAAAAGGCCTAACTTTCTGTCCAGCAAAAAGGTGTGAATATACACAAACACATATCGACCTATATCTTTTTTCCAGGAAGTTAAAACTGATGAAATTTTTCAAATCCAAAAACGTGCAAGGAAATATCAGTGGCGCACCTCAGCAGATTTCTGCCCCTGATCAAACAACAACCCTTACAGGGGATGATCTTGAAACACTGTGTGTACTTTCCAGCCAAGAAACAACCGGATTAAGTGCTACTAAAGATATTTCCCGTATCCAAAGCTTTGGTATTGAACAAATTGCTCCAAAAACCCACTTCAAGCAAATATCAACCTTTGTTCCAGTCACTCCCTATGACTCTATAGATATTTTTGAGGAATCGGTGAAGAAAGATCTCATGGAATTGAGACTCTCAGAATCTATGAACTTACCCAACAATCTTACTGTGAAAGAAAGGACTGCTCTTTCACAACTAATGGATGACCCAAATATAATTTGTAAACCCTCCGATAAAGGAGGAAATGTGGTATTAATGACGAGAAAGTTTTATGTGGAGGAGGCAATGAGATTGCTCTCAGACAGATCATGTTATTCTCCTATTGCTAAATCTGAGTATATTGCAAGTATTAATGAATACCATATATTGATTCAGAAATGGTTTGATCGAAATATGCTCAATTTTGATGAATTCAAATATCTAACATGTCCATATCCCACTACAGCGACTTTCTATCATTTACCAAAAATCCATAAAAATCAGGATAGACCGCCAGGTCGCCCTATCGTTTCATCCATTGGGTCATTAACCGAGCATATGTCTCAGTACATTGATTTTTTCTTGAGGGAGTTTGTGATCACATTGTCTTCTTATATCAAAGACACGACACATTTCATCTGTAACATTGCTAATACACCTTGGGAGTCTGACATGCTCATGATTGTCTTGGACATTACAAGCCTCTATACAATCATTAAACACGAGCATGGTGTGAAGGCAGTGGAATATTTTTTGAAGGAGAGATCTCTTCAACTCGCTGAGCATAATATTATGCTCACTGAATTTATTTTGTTCTGCCTCAACAATAACATTTTTTTGTTTGACAAACAGCACTACCGTCAGATCCAGGGTACAGCCATGGGCACCTGTTTCGCCCCCAGCTATGCGAACCTTTTCGTAGGCTGGTGGGAGAGACAGGTGGCCTGGGCTGATGCATATGAACATTGGACTAAAAATGTTGTTTTATGGTATAGGTACATAGATGACCTGTTTATCTTGTGGAAGGGACCTAAGGATGAAGCTGAAAAATATATTTCAGCACTCAACACCAATACTTTGAATCTTCATTTATCTGGACAAATGAGCACGCAACAAGTCCCCTTCTTGGATCTTAAAGTCTTTGTCCAAGACGGGAGCATTTGTACCACTCTCTTCAGAAAAGAGACTGCAGGGAATTCAGTATTAGAAGCACAGAGTAGCCATCAAAAATCTTTAAAAAACAGCATCCCTTACGGTGAATTGTTACGCCTTAAAAGAAATTGTTCCCGTGAGGTCGATTTTCAATATGAAGCATCATCTGCCATTGAAAGATTTCGATCACGTGGCTACTGTCCTAACTTATTAATGAAAACCCTGAGTAAGGTTAACAAAATTTCAAGACAATCCCTACTAGACACAAATCGTGCTAAGACTAGAACAACATCAGAAATTTGCAGATTCATTACAACTTTCTCTAATGAGACAAATACCCTGAGAAAGATTCTCTGCCGGAACTGGCACATACTGAAGACAGATGTAATCATAGGCGACATGCTACCACCCTATCCACAAATAACTTTCAGAAGATGTAGATCCTTAAAAGACAAACTAGTTAACAGCCACTATGAACCTATTCCTTTTGTCCAACCGATCAGTAAAATCTCCGGTTTCTTCCCTTGTCTGAAATGCAAGGCATGTAGGAACAGTAAAAAGGTATCTTCATACAATGTCTCCGGTATGAAAAAACCGAGATCAATTAACAAATTGATGACTTGCAACACGCCACTTTGCGTTTACTGCCTTACATGTCCTTGCCCAAAGCAATATATTGGCAGCACGATCCACCCCACAAAAAAGCGCGTCCTAGAACATGCCAGAGCAATTGAAAAACAAGACACTTCATATCCTGTAGCGAGACATTTCGCACAATACCACAATAGTGACAGAAATCTATTGTCGTTCTTCTGCCTCGACCATGTCCCAGTCAGTGACCGAATGGGAAATCGGGAATTGAGGTTGAGGAGATTAGAATCTCGCTTCATTATTGACCTCCAAACCACAACACCTTATGGTTTGAATACAGAGGAGGAACTGTCATGTCACCTAGGTAAACGCTGAAATGGTATAATCTTTCGATATTTGGGGATTAAGACGGAGAAGTGTTTTTCTTGCCTCACTGTGATGAATATATCATTGTCTCCTTATGCCCATACAGGGCTCAATTGTGTTGAAATGAATTATATGTAAACATTCACTTCTGGTTAAATGCAGAATCCTGTATTAATTATTTTAGGCTGGCTTGACTCATTCAGAGTAATAATTCGCCTTAAATTAACCGCCTGTCTAATTATTTATTTTTTGGTTCCAAAATGCTGTTCTCACTTGTAATAATGAATTATTAATTATATACTGGTTATGTAAAAAAATATATAGTATTTCTTCAAGTGAGCGATGAGTTCGATCCGAACTGTATTTTCAGTCTTTTCACTATGTTTATGTTAAAGTGAACCGGAACTAGATCATGTGAACCGGATATAATACTGCTCACGTAACCTGCACATTGTAACTCAGTCGAAAAAGGCGCGAACGCCGAAACGCGTCCTGGTGTTACTGCTGCTTTGATTATTCTCGATACAATGAAATAAATAATCGCATCGAGAAAACTTGCTGAGTGCGGTCTCCTTCATTCTCTGAGTGAAGTTTCTGGAGCTTTATATATATATATATATATATAGATAAATACACTGAAAAAAAACATAGATTTCAGGGACGTTATAGTTAGCTGGACATTTCACTCGTACAAAACCAAAGAAATTCGGCTGTTATAGTTAGTAGAACTAACTATAACTCGTGCCCCGCAATGCACTGCTAATGACGTCACATATTACATCACTCATGACATGCTCAGTGACATCACTGAAGACATCTCAAATGACATCACTGAGGACTTCATCCAGTGACTGAGTGTTTCTAAAAAGTTCAAGAACGTTATATCTATATATGCCAAGGTATATTGAAGATTGATTGGTTGTATGAGAACTTGTATGGGTGCCTGAGTGTCTGTGTGGGTGGGGGTGTGTGTGACTTCCTGCATGGATGTGTGAGTGGGTGATTCACTGGGTGTATGCGTTGATGAGTGCGTGTGTTAGGTAGTGTATCGGTGAGTGAGTGTACGTACAAGTGTGTTGTGAGCGAATGGATGCGTTAGTGGTATATCTGTAAGTAACTACATATGGGAAAGGCAGTATTTGTGAGTGTTGGAGTATATAAGTGAGTATATGTGACAATGAGTAGTTGTGACAGTGGCTGCATGGATAAGTGTTTGGTTATGTCAGTAATTGTTGAAGACAGTACGTATTTGTATGAATAAGTGATGTGGTGTGTGTATAACTGTATAGGTGAGTAAATGGCAATCTAATTAATTATTTGGGTGACTGACTAGGTTTTTGAGTAACTCTTAGGGTGAGTGGCAGTGTGCGAGTGTCTATATGGGTGGATGAGTGGATATATAGGTAGCTGTATTGATGAATGACTGTCTGAGTGACTGTATGGGTTAGTGAGTGGATGTGTGTGTAGATGTATGAATCACTGAGAGGGTATGTACTAACTGCTATTGGTGTGTCTATGGTTTTGATATTGGTAGTCTGTATTTTAGAGTGGGTGTATGAAAGGTTTATTAGGGTGTAAGGTGGTGCAACAGATGATCACATGGATGATGTCATCAGTGATGTCACTGAGCATGTCATGAGTGATGTAATATGTGACGTCATCAGATGTGCATTGCGGGGCACGAGTTATAGTTAGCTCTACTAACTATAACAGCTGATTTTATCTGGTTTTGTACGAGTGAAATGTCCAACTAACTATAACGTCCCTGAAACCAATGTTTTTTTCAGTGAATTTCTAAGGTTTATTAAATGGTAAATTCTAACTATAACTTAGCAGTCGCGTTTGCAGAGTGGTGGAGAAAGGTGAACGTGGCCTCCGAATACCTCTTAGCAATCCCACTGTATGGGACTTTCTGGAGGTAACAGGAGGGGTAGTTAACCCCCCACGTCAACCTAGGGGGGCAACTACCCCTCCTATTAATTCCATTAAGTCCCACACAGCAGGATTGCTAACTTTTCATACCAGGCCACGCCCCATTTCTCCACCACTCTGCAGACGCACCTCCTGGCGCGTTCTGTGTTGGGGCCTTAAGTCCCCTTGAATACTGATTGTCCCTGGGGGCCAACTAGCTCACCACCTACCTCCAGTAAGTGCCACAGAGCTGGATTGCAGAGAAGTGGTCCGAGGCCATAGCCCTTTTTACACCACTGTGCAAACGCAGGTCCTGGCACACTGCTGCTCGGAGGATGAACTCCACTTGGGTCCTAAGGTCCTCAGGACACAAGAGGACCTCATCACCCCACCAGCAGTGCACCAGGACCCGCGTTTGCAGAGTGGTATAAAAAAGGGGCATGGCCTCAGACCACCGCTCTGCAATCCAGCTCTGTGGCGCTTACTGGAGGTACCTGGTGGTGTAGTTGGCCCCCAGGGACCCTAAGTATTCAAGGGGAATTAATTGCCCCAACTTACAACGCGCCAGGGGGCGTGTTTGCCGATTGGTGCAGGGAGGGGGCGGGGCCTCCAGCGAGTTGACTTTTTGTTGTTGTTTTTTTTCTATGGGAAGGGGGCTTCGTGGCCCCCTTTCACTGGGCCACTTTTGGCCCCGGGGACCCCATCCCCCAGGACCTTGCAGCCTTGTTATAAAAAAAAAAAAAAAATTGGGTGGGGCGGGGGACCACAAGGCCCCCCTACAGAGGCCAATTATGGCCCCGGGGACCCCATCCCCCAGGGCCTGGCCAGCCTTTTTGGTTTGTGTTTTAAGGCTAATTATGTCCCTGGGGACCTCATCCCCAGGGGCCGGCCTTTCCGTGTTTTTTTTTTATTTTTTTGCTTAAAGGGGAGGGAGCTGCGTGACCACCCCTCCCAGGGCAATTCTGGCACCGGGGACCCCATCCCCCGGGGCCTGGCCTCTCCAATTGGGACCATGGGGAGAGCCCCAATGCCCCCACGGTCCCACCGGCTCCCCGCCTCCTGCAGGAGTCGGCAATACTTTTGCACAAGGGGAGCTGCTGCTGTGCAAAAGCAATTCTGCTTCGGTTCCAAAAACCGAAGCAGAGTTTGCTATGACAGGGCAGGAGCCGTGCTCCCGCCCTGCCATAGCAAACAGCAATGTCCCGGGGGTGGGCACCCCGGGACATTGCAGGAGCTGGTCCTGGGGGTGGCTGTCCCCAGGGCCCGCAACGGACCCCCACATTCAATTGATTAGTGCCCCGGGGAGGTACCACCCACACTTTAATTATTTAAATTAAGCCCCAGGAGGTGGCGGTCCCCTGGGCTTGGGGGCCCATGAGGCCCCCACCCTATCATGCTAAAGCCCCAGGGAGGTGGCGGTCCCCGGGGCGGCCCACGAGGCCCCCCCATCCTGTAAGAATAAGGCCCCGGGGAGGTGGCGGTCCTCGGGGCTGCGGGGGGCCGCATGCCCCCCTACGTAAATATTATAAAGCCCCAGGGAGGTGGCAGTCCCCCGCTACACAATTAATAAATGCCCCCGGAACCTGGCCCTCCCGGGGGCTTTAAAAAACATTTTCAACTGGATTCGGGCACTCATCGTGACCCGGCCGAAAATATCAAAAAAAAGATATGTTTTTTTATTAGGGACCCCTTGAGCAGGTGTTCCTACCCTGCCCCCATTTTTTGTTTTTTAAAGTTTTTCTTACCTTTTTCCCTCTCCCTCGGTCCGAGGCACAAGATGAAGTGTTGGCAGCCAATCAGAGGCAAGCTTGTGCTCGGGAGGGCTCAGCCAATCAGATTTCACAATTCTCAAATAACGATATCTGTAAATCGTTAAATATCTCGAAAACTACTGAACGGAATTAAACCATTTAGAAAAAAGTGTGCTATCTGGACCAAGAGCTATCACTGTGCCACATTTGGTGCGATTCCGTTCAGCGGTTCAAGCTGTAGCCGTGTTTAAAGTTTCCAATGGAAATTAACATGGAGAAAACAGGTTTTGGGACCCCCCTTTTTTCTCAGCCCCCCCCTTGACGAATCACCCTGAAACTTTCAAGACAGAAGCTGACCTGAGTGAACAATTAGTTTTGAAAAATTCGTGAAGATTCGTCAAACGGCGCCAAAGTTATTGACAAAACAAAAAATGCTTTTCCTATGGAAACTATGTTCTAACTATGACTACCTACTGGCGACCACCAGTAGGATATGGAGATATAGATATATATATATATATATATATACACACACACATACACACACACACATACATACTTATGCACTACAAAGATATCATGCTTAGATATTTCACGCTAACATGAGGCCTGGAGCTCCAAAGGGCTTCCTATCTGACCTTGCCTAGACAAGCTTCACCAGCTATTCTGAACCATTTTAGAGGTCACTTTGCTTGTCCGGATTTCATGTTAGTTTCCTTATCTGGTTGTGCAATTTGCTTAAACAGTAAATCTGCAGCATATTTGGCACAGTGCCGAGCCAGCCTTTCATGGTCTGCTCATATCTAGCTGTTTTATAATTGGCATGGTGCAGATCTGGCACATCCCTGTTAGCCTTATTTGGATTGGTGCCTTATTCTAATTCCACTGAAATTGCATTACTACAATGTATGTAACACCCAGAAACAAGTCACTCTGGGAAGAAGCAGGCTGAGATCACCAGTGGGTGACCTGAGTTCTTCCTTGCTGATCAGCAATGATGCATGGGTACCAATAAATAAATGTCACTCTGTTTCTGAGCAAACTGCTGTGCCTGGTGAGTTTCATTCATTTGCTCCTGGGAGGGTGCAAAGTATTTCCGTAACATTTATACTTACCTGCGAAATATATACATTTTCGTCATAAAGGCATGTGTGGTAAAGGCATATTGTGGTAACGTTTTGTGTGGTAAAGACATGCGTTGTTAAGGACGCGTTGTAAGGGCATGCGTGGTTCCATCATGCATCCGACTTACTCTGGGTTGGTTGAATCTAACGTGCAGACTAATATGGAAAAGGCACAAGCACGTACTAAAGCATATTGTGATCGCATGAAAGGTGGTGTGGGTAAGGATGTGAAAATTGGAGAGAGGGCCCTTATTAAGAAACCTTTTCGGGTTCAGAAACGTGAATCTAAATTGTATGAACCTGTCCAAGTATATTGCGTGTGTCCAGAAGTGCCATTTTGTTGAAAGGTCGCGGTTGGTGGAAAAAAGGATCCATTTGCTAAACTTAGTTCAGATCAGGCAGACATTGTGCTCAAAGGTAAGCATTCTACTTGGGGAAGCAGCTGGTTTGAAACAAGTTCAAACAGTTTGAGCAGCGTTTGTGTTAATAATGAGAATGGTGGTGTGAAGGGATGTGACGTTTCTCAGCAAAGAATGGTGGATGACGCCAAAGTTTCTGAAGACAATGTTGATGTTACTGATGATCATTCACCGATTCTCCTGGAGAGGAAGGAGAGGTTTTCCATTTTATCCCTTATTCTGTGTGCAACAAAAGAAATGTAGGAAACGTTAAGTTACCCGTTAAGTAGGACCAGGTTTTCTTTTAATTTTGTTTAATCTTTTGGTTTTGTTTAGTTTGGGGTAAGGGAGATGTTGTATGGGTGCTGCTTTCTTGTTTATGTTCAGTTCAGGTCTGGGTTCCTTAGCTGGAATGCCAGCTTGTTCCATGGTCTGTCTTGGCTATCATTCCAGCCTGGACAGCCTGCTTATTGTCTTCCTTTCCTTGTGGGCCTGTTGCTGTAACTGGATAAACTACAGCAAGGACGACACTACATCAGGGTACATCATCACTGGGTGGGAGTGGCCTGATCCCAGTAGATATCGTAATTAGAATGACATCACTCACAGTGAAGTTAGCCAATAGCTGAAGTGGGCGACGCACTGCCCAATGATGTAACGGCGAAGAAAAATGTAAATGGCATAACACCAGACCAATGGATGAAGAGGGCTTGCTGAAAGCTCAAAGAAGTACATATATTAGACTAATATTTTTCTGTCAAATCATTTTTTTGTAAAATCTGGCGAATGCCAGACCTACTAATCAGGAGGTTCTGAAAATCAGATGAGGCTTTACTCCTGTATAGCAGTATCGGAAACCCTTGTTCTGAGGAACAGGGTTGTTCAAAGTGGGTTCAACGTAGATCTGTGCCCAATTTTCTGACAGTGGTATCATATAGCAAGGGTGGAATAGGCCCTAATGCAACGGAAACGGCCCCTTGCACTCACCGTAGCTCGTGAAAGACAGCCATAATTGGGGTCCAGAGTGCCTGCTGCACACTTGGACCCTGGTACCACGTCAACCTCTGCACCAATGTTATGTTAGACACACCCGTATTCAGGAATTCAACTTAAAATAGATTTTACACAACTAATATAAATGGAACCCATTCACAAAGTGAGATCATTATCAAAATCTGGCAGGGGTCCAGCCCTCCGGAACACACGTTGGATGTGCTTGGCGTTGTTTGCTCGGGGAGGGTGAGTAACATGAGTATATTTGACAGACAGATAGGTATCAACCTGCCGTTTGTGGGGGTGGGGACTGAGGCTCATTGCCCCGCCTACTTACGTACTTACGGTTCGGACAGGTTTCCACGGCCAACTTTTCTTTCTACCAAACCAGTGTTATCTGGAACTTTAGACTATTTTTGTCCACTATGATGAATCAGGACTACAACTCCCAGAGTGCAGTGTTTCGATAAATGAAATCCTGGGATGGAACATGGAGCTCTATATGACCTGGACTCTTGAAGTAACTTTATATATACTCTGGGGTATGCTGCAGTTGTATTGTGTCCGAACTCCGAAGGGGTCGTTTCATTATCTTACCTTGATCGAGAAGACCAGGGCCATGAAGCCCAGGCAACAGAAGCAGTTGAGAAATATGGCGCTGAAGAGGGACCAGACGACGAAGTCCCCGGGGGGCTCTGGAACCGAAACATGGGGGTCCGTGTCTTCCGGCAGCCGCCGGTATCCCGAGTCCCAGGGCTGCAGCGCCACAGGCTTCGGGGCATGTGCCATGCTGTCCTGGGGCAGAAGAACTAAGCACTAGACTACACGGGTGGGAGACACGAGGGAAGAACCCGGCGGAGGCAGGGCAGAAACTAGGGAACGAGAGGGAATAAAATAAGGGAAAGGGGAGGAGATCTAAAAATTTGCAGAGGAGAGTGGGCGGGGAGGTAGAAAAGGCTACTTAGCGGAAAGGGAAGAGAGTTTCCTGTGGTGAGGGCGGGAAACAATGAGGGTGAGCGAGGGGAAAGTGGTAATGGTGAAGGGAATGAAAATGGTGCTGAAGTGCAAGGAGAAACGTGATATAGGTTAAAAGAAATAGGGGAGACCCGTGGTAGGAGGAGGGGGCAAGTGATTCTGGAAGGTGGGGATGGGCAGGGGTCTCGAGCACACGCACAGAGAGTTGAGCGGAGGTGGTATCTAGGGAGAACAGGGCACCCGCCTGGTCGAGGGAGAGCAGGCACACGGTACAGCGCTGCACTGGGGCGGGGACCTGTACCTGAGTGCAGCTGCACGGGGAAAGAGACCCCGTGCAAGCGAAGGCATCGGGTGCAGCAGACTAAAGCGCTATTGCACTGTGCTGAGGAGAACACCAGGACAAAGAAATGTACTGGGGTAGCCGAGAGTGCAGTGAAAGGGATGAAACTGGGCAGAGTCTCAGTGGAGAGGGTATTGTGCGGCACACCAGGACAAAGAAATGTACTGGGGCAGCGAGAGTGCAGTGAAAAGGACGAAACTGGGCAGAGTCTCAGTGGAGAGTGTATTTATTTGATTTTATACAGATTGATATAGTGCAAAGTTGCAAACTTTGTCGCAGGGAAATAGAGCGGTTGACATAATCGCCAGGTTTCGTTGAACCAGGCCAGTTCTTTGAGCACGGGAGGGCGGGGGCAGTGCGTTTTATTGAGCATAAGCTACCAGTACAGAAAAGGTTGGAGACCCCCGTGTTAGAAGGGAAGAGAGAGCCGCGGGTGAGGGCAACGGCAGGTGCGCTGGGGACAGACCATAGTACAGAGCCGCGGTACAGGGTACAGCAGGTGGAGGGGGAAAGCCCACCCGTCCAATGTAACTAACCACTGTACAGGGGGACAACAGACACATGGAGAAAGAACATCTGTAAGAGCAGAGAGCCATCGTACAGGGAATAGCAGGTGCAGGGGGGACAAGACACCTGTAGAGAGCCACTGTACTACAGGGGGTAGTGACGTACATGGGAGAAAGAACATCCATAGAGAGTAGAGTGCAACAGTACGGGTAAAAACTGCATGTGTATAGGGGAAATAACTTCCATAGAGAGTAGAACTGCACGTTTCTAGGGGAAAAAACTATAGAGAGTAGAACTGCATGTGTGTAGGGGAAATAACTTTCATGGAGAGTAGAACTGCACCTGTGTAGGGGAAAGAACTTCTGTAGAGAGTGGAACTGCACGTGTCTGGGAGAAAGAATTTCCATGGAGAGTAGAACGGCATGTGTATGGGGGAAAGAACTTCTGTAGAGAGTGGACCTGCACGTGTGTAGGGGAAATAACTTCTGTAGAGAGTAGAACCACATATCATGTGTACAGGGAACAGCAGATGCATAGGAAACAGAACATCTGCAGAGAGGGTAGAGGGACACTCCACGGAGGAGAGAACATCTGCACAGAGCAGCTGTACCGGGAGGAATGCAGGCACACCAGGGACATACCACGAGCAGAGAGCCTCTGTACAGGAGGGAACTGCACGCGCTCGGGGAGAGATCACCTGTGGAGAGCCGCTGTACATCGAAGCAGAGGGCGCACAAGGAGAATATCTGTAGAGAGACACTGTACAGGGCAACAGCAGGGGCATGGGGATATCACTTCTGTAGAGAGCCATCGTACTGAGAGGAACGGCAGGCGCACCGGGGACAGAACATCTGTAGAGAATGAAAAACCACTGTACAGGGAGGAAAGGGAGATGCCCAGGAACAGGACACCTGTAGAGAGTAGACAGCCTCTGTTCAGCAGGGAACAGCAGGTCCATGGGGGCAGAACATCTACAGAGAGTAGAGGGCTGCTGTCAGGGAAACAACAAACACATAAGGGACAGAACACCTGTAGAGAGCAGAGTGCTACTGTAAGAAATTGGACTATTATTTGGGGTGAGGGGCTGCCCACTTCAAGGAATAATCACCACCCTTGCCAGGGTGAACCCGCCACGTCACTAAGTTAACCTGAGCTCAACGCCTTGGCAGCTATAGCACAGAGCAGACTGGCTTAATTTAGGGCAAAGTGTAAAGTACATATGAAGTACGAAAACAGTACTAAAGTCAAAACATCAAACAATAAAATACAATCCCAAATCAAACTAGAAAAATAGAGTAATATGTAATAAAAAGGTAAACCAAATTATACATTTTCGAAGTTTTATGTAGGAATAATGCCCCAAAATGTTAGCTATTCGGGTCCTCGGGTAGCCTAGGCTACTACTACTTAAGTAGGTATTGATCAGAAGAACGAGAGAGTAAGTACGCGCGTGAATCCAGATGAGTCGGATCATTTACTCGAGATCCGACTCACCTGGATTCACGGCACACCCGACTAAAGCGGACATACAATTATCGGCTAATTCCCACGACTGTCTCCGAATTCACATCGGAGCCTTACCCTCCCTCAAGCTGCTACGGCACCCTGTTCTTCCCCCCCCCCCCCCCTGGACCCCTGGAAGTCAATTCTCCACGCTGTCACCAGCCTTTATTAGGCGTACCACTGCCGCGCCCGCATCTTCTCCACATCCTCTGCGGCCCCGGTACCCGAATTCCAGGTACACGGAAATTCTACTTGCGCACACCCATTTCGTCCTGATGATGATCTCAATCAAATGTGATCGAAACGCCGCCGACCCCGTCTACAACCAAAACTCCTCCATTGCGCTGATTTAATTGGAGTTTTGTTTGTTGTTGTCAATGTGATGTATTTTTAAATGTAATCAACCCCTCACTTCACGCACCTTCACTATTTTTGTGTGAGCACCAGAACTACAACCTGAATGATAAAAATTATACTACATTTATGCTGTGAATAAATGTGATATCATTTCAACCTTGTGTCCCTCCATATATTGCGCAGCAAGTCCATTGAGTACTTACTCTCTGGTTCTTCTGATTAGTACCTGCTTAAGTAGTAGTAGCCTAGGCTACCCGAGGACCCGAGTGGCCTCTATTGCACCATTGTTCATTTCTATAATATAGATTACCCCTGGTCAGATTACTGGGGTTCCCTTGTTTTTTTTTTAAATACAAAAATGTTAGCTGGCAATGATATTATATACAAAAGAGAAACAGATGATGGACGGAGGGGTGATGCCCCGAAACCCGTCCCAGGATGCTTGTTTACGGTCCAGGGAGGACCTGGCTTGGCAGTACGGTCTGGACTGTTCCCATGAGGCACAGGGTCAAGACTGATTTGCATATAGCTGGTTCTAAACTGGGGTGGCATGGTGAGCAAAGAACGAGAGATTTAACCCAGATCTGTTGACTGGGGGAGAATGTTTGATTTGCTCTGCATTCCGTCCGGTCCCAGGATGCTTGTTTACGGTCCAAGGAGGACCTGGCTTGGCAGTTCGGTCTGGACTAATTTGCATATGGCTGGGTCTAAACTAGGGTGAGCAAAAGAACAATGGATTTAACCCAGACTGGGGGAGAATGTTTGATTTGCTCTGCATTCTGTCAATCATCTGTGTGTCTAATGATATTATATGGCCATGGTATACTGGTACCAAGGTGCAATTTCGGGTTTACCATGATGGAGTGTGGCTTGGATTCACTGACCAGGTACGTCCCAGTCAAAGATTTTATCTTCTGACTTAGTCTTTTAAGCCCCAATCATGCACAAGAGTACACTTTAATTGACCCCCAGGATTTTAGGGGAGGCATTTAAAGATTCTCAGGGGGTGGATACTAACAGGAAGGTTCAGTCCAGGTCTTTGGCAGCTATAGCACAGAGCAGACAGGTTTAAGTTAGAGCAAAGTGTAAAGTACATATGCAGTACGAAAACAGTACTAAAGTCAAAACATCAAACAATAAAATAAAATCCCAATTAAAAATAGAAAAATATAGTAATATGTAATAACGAGGTAAACCAAATTATACATTTTCGAAGTTTTAAGTAGTAATAATGCCCATAAATTTTAGCTGGCAATGATATTATATACAAAAGACAAACGGATGGACGGAGGGGTGATGCCCCGAAACCCGTCCCAGGATGCTTGTTTCCGGTCCAGGGAGGACCTGGCTTGGCAGTTTGGTCTGGACTGTTCCCATGAGGCACAGGGTCAAGACTGATTTGCATATGGCTGGGTCTAAACTGGGGTGGCATGGTGAGAAAAAGAACAATTGATTTAACCCAGATCTATTGACTGGGGGAGAATTTTTGATTTGCTCTGCCTTCCATCCATCATCTGTGTGTCTTTTGCTTTCTCGCCCTAAGTGCGCAGGGTATGACCAGATGTGGGTCAGCCTGGCTGATGAAGGGTGATGCCCTGAAACCGGTCCCAGGATGCTTCTTTCCGGTCCAGGTAGGACCTGGCTTGGCAGTTTGGTCTGGACTGATTTGCATATGGCTGGGTCTAAACTGGGGTGGCATGGTGAGCAAAAGAATGATGGATTTAACCCAGACTGGGCGAGAAGGATTGATTTGCTCTGCATTCCGTCCACCATCTGTGTGTCTAATGTTATTATATGGCCACGGTATATTGGTACCAAGGTGCACTTTCAGGTTGACCGTGATGAAGTTTGGGTTAGATTCACTGACCAGGTTCGTTCTAGTCAAAGATTTTATCTTCTGACTTAGTCTTTTAAGGCCCAATCATGTACAGGAGTACACTTCTAATGACTCCCAGGATTTTAGGGGAGGCACTTCAAGATTCTCAGAGGGTGGAGGCTAACAGGAAGACCCAGTCCAGGTCCAGTTGCCATTGGTCAGCTGAGTACTTCCAAGAAAGGCCTCTTGCAGCGTGAGATCCAGTCCTTCAGGGCTCATCTCAGGGCCAGTCCTTATCTGATATTCTGTCAGTCCAGAAAGTGCTCTGAAGTAGCTGCCTGGGGAGACTCTTGGACACTCCGTAACCAATGAGGAAAAAATTCCCGGGCCAACCATACCCATTTTTCCAGTAGCCTTACTGCAAACAGGCCCAAAATGCTATGTGTCTCATGAAATTTTCAAGATGGCAAAAGCCTTGGCCACAGTAAACTGGGGCTCTGAGGGCTGTAGGTGTGTGTGAATGTCATAGGGAAATCACAAGCGTGCGCCCACATCTAACATCAAAATATTGTTTGAGGCATGCACTAGACCCACAACAAACCCAGAGACAGAAGACTGGTAGGACAAAAGTAGGGTCCTTAAGACACCAGAGAAGGGATCCGCAAGAACTGTCTTGGCGTCCTGTTTTCTCCATTTCAAATGTGCCCCAAGTGTTACATGTTGCTTAGCAGACCAGACAAGCACGATTTGAAGAGTATGGTGTTAGAAGATTCCCACAGCCACTTCTGTGGAGTTCAGTTCAGAGGAACTATCTCTGTCAATTCAGGCCAGCCTATTTGCTCCTGGGTGGTATGTCACACCTCATTTACACTTATTCAAGGCTAAGAATAGGCTGAGAGCTGGCAGAGGCCAACGCTAATTAACTTTGAGACAGTTTATGCAGGTAAAGGGTAACTTTCTAAAAATTACTTTAACTTAATATTTATTAAAAATGTGACTTCACCATTCAATAGCTTTTTTAATAACTATTAAAATTGTAGTTTAATTATTTTTCTAGCTAGTCCCATTCTAAGGATACAGTGTTATTATTTATCAACCCTAGTCTCTCCTGAGACCGCATCTGGATTCCTTCTCTGGGATTGCTCAAAATCTGAGCCCAGCAGGTTGATTAATAAACTGAGTTCAGCTGTCACCAAAAGGTCTTGCTGTACTGCTAAATCCGAGCCTTGAGATAAAGTGAAATGCTGTGCATACAAATGCTAGACAGAATGCTGAACAAATCAAACATTCACCCCCAGTCAAGAGATCTGGGTTAAATCCAAGACAGGTCCTCTCTGGACAAGAAACATGCATCCTGGGACCGGTTTCGGGGTATCACCCTTCATCAGCCAGGCTAACTTGAATCCTGTGGCACACCGAGCACGGGAACCACGATTGTTAGCTTCATAACAATAGCATGTAATGCACATCACATAGTGCTTTACGTAGAATGACAAAAGGTAGGGGTTCTCTAAAAGGGGTCTGGTCAATAAAGCATAGCTAGAAACCCTTTCCAAGAGGCGTGGTATATTTGATTAAGGAAGTGGCTTAAAACATGTGAACTAAAATCCTGTGCTTCACACAGCTTGCCTCCTGAGCAGTATTTGGGGACATCTCTGTGAGTTTTCTGCTATTACATCCCGATTTATTACTATGGCCACAGGAATTATGTGATTTTGGCAGTTGCCGTGTTTTCTGTGTAGTTATGGATTTTCTGCATTTGCCTCATAATCCATATTCTGCTGCATAATCTACAGATTTTATATAAAACATTTTTTTCCAGCTCAACGGATCAAAAGTTACAAAAAAGCAGTGGAAGGCCCTGTGCAGAGTTTGACTGGCCCCCTCTCTGTTGCTTATTGCTGTATTTGGGTATTAAACTGGTACTAATGATGTGAGTCCTTTGTTGAGACAGTGTTAACCTGTATGAACATTTAAAAATAATGAATACTATCACAAAATGTGCTGCATTAGGCCATATAAGTAGTCTTTTCTTGATTCATGATTTAGTCAACCCTGCTGCATACTTCTAGTGGCCCGCTATATAACACAACTACCAATGCATTCCTAAAGCAAGCCAAATCGAGTGACTTTGCCAATGTTTGTTAGCAGTATCAAATACATGACAATGACTGTTGTGAATAATTAGAATTAAAATTGTTTTCATTCTGAAAATATGAGGCCGTAAGGGGTAGTGGTCTTCTGAGTGTCTCAAACACTCCTGGTCTCCTCACACCACTTTCCTCTGGGATCTATCACTTTGTGAGTCACTTATGACCTTCTTGTTCTGTACATATTTACTTTCATCTCACCCACTTCACCACCCACCCACACACGATCCATCCACTAACTTGTAAGCACTGCATTGTCTTGGAGCTGTCTAGTTTTCTGTGTGCCTCATTCACACATTATCCCACCATTACAATTGGCATATAATGACCACTGCTCTATGCGCTCTGCAGAGAGGCCAAGCAATGGAAGAGTATGTAGTCTGCACACATGTATGACCCAGTGATAGGCTTCAGCCTCAAATCCAGGCCTCTCAGCTGTGGACCGTCTTGAATACTCATATATGTATATACACCCTGAGCTCATCTGGACACCTGGAGGCAACTTATTTTACTACATGCGCTATCGAAGAGTCCTCATTTTGCATGAAAAAGACTACAGAAAGATAACATCTGAAAAAGCTAAATACTTGTAGGGAATGCAAAATTAAATGTTAACGTGGACTGAATTGTTGACATGGATTGCCCTAAGGTTTTTAGGTCGAGCCTGGGCAGCACATGCGCTGCTCTGCGAGGCATGCTGTATTCAAGTAGGGACTTGATGCTCCGCCCACTATCCCCCATATTTTTCATTGGCTTGTGTCATTGTCCACTGTAAATTGTAGCTCTTCATTGGTCAAAAGGCTTAGTAGTCCCTCCTTAGTACCGCCTTGTCTCATTATGTAACCTCCCAATGCGACACCCCCTGTTATGTGTGTTGTTAATAGGCTTTAATTACAGCCTCCGAGCACTATTTTCTCAAATAGCTTTGTCCTGTCTGCTGTTGCAGGCAGGAAACGCTCTCTCCTAACACTTTTTTAAAATTATTATAGCACGTGCGCAGAACGCATTTGCAATGCAATAGGTCTCGCATTTGCTTTGGATTGTCAGTGTGCATGCGTTTGTAGAGGTCCTGAGGCGGAAGCCGGGACTATTGAGTGAGTGAGGAGAAGAGTTTTAATACTTTTAAATTGCTTTTAGAGATTGATTTTAAAAGTGTATTTGGATGGTATTGTACTGCTTTTAGCTTAACGCTGTAATTTGGGGGCACGCTCACCTTATTTAGGCTTGAACGCTGCTTCTCCTGTTCCCGCGCTGCGAGCCTCCCTGCCCCATCTCAGCCAACCGGGAGCTGTCGGGGACTCGAGCGAGGGCCGCCATCTTTGGTGAGGAGGAGGCGAGCGGCACAGTGCTCGGCCCCTCCCACCCCTACTCCTTAAAAATCACCGACTTCCTGCGCGTGCACTGATTGTCAGTGTGCATGCGTTTGTAGAGGTCCTGAGGCGGAAGCCGGGACTATTGAGTGAGTGAGGAGAAGAGTTTTAATACTTTTAAATTGCTTTTAGAGATTGATTTTAAAAGTGTATTTGGATGGTATTGTACTGCTTTTAGCTTAACGCTGTAATTTGGGGGCACGCTCACCTTATTTAGGCTTGAACGCTGCTTCTCCTGTTCCCGCGCTGCGAGCCTCCCTGCCCCATCTCAGCCAACCGGGAGCTGTCGGGGACTCGAGCGAGGGCCGCCATCTTTGGTGAGGAGGAGGCGAGCGGCACAGTGCTCGGCCCCTCCCACCCCTACTCCTTAAAAATCACCGACTTCCTGCGCGTGCACTGATTGTCAGTGTGCATGCGTTTGTAGAGGTCCTGAGGCGGAAGCCGGGACTATTGAGTGAGTGAGGAGAAGAGTTTTAATACTTTTAAATTGCTTTTAGAGATTGATTTTAAAAGTGTATTTGGATGGTATTGTACTGCTTTTAGCTTAACGCTGTAATTTGGGGGCACGCTCACCTTATTTAGGCTTGAACGCTGCTTCTCCTGTTCCCGCGCTGCGAGCCTCCCTGCCCCATCTCAGCCAACCGGGAGCTGTCGGGGACTCGAGCGAGGGCCGCCATCTTTGGTGAGGAGGAGGCGAGCGGCACAGTGCTCGGCCACTCCCACCTCCACTGTTATAAATGAACCACATTCACAGGAAGCGCAGCGGACGAGCGCAGCGGGCGCGTTGAAGACGCGCCAAAGACAAGCCCGTCTGCGCCCGTCCGCGCCGGTACGGGTCTAGGGGCTATGAGCTCGGCCCCGCAACCCAGTGACAGTTTAGGCATACCACGACTAATGTATACAAAAGACAAACTAATGTCACTTAACACTAAAATCCGACAGGGCCATCCTCAATGTGCTAAAGTGGAGCCCTTTAACATCATGGGCCCACTTAGCTGCCGGATATGCAGATGGGATAACAAACCTAAAGACAACCCGACTCCAAGATATCCTTCCAACCTTGACATATCCTGTATTTACCTGAATACACGATCTCTTCCCAAACACTCTATCGAACTTTGGGACACTTTATATCAAATACAACCGGACTTAGTGTTCCTCACGGAGACTTGGCTTGATACCCACAGCACTCCCGACATCGCAATGGCACTCCCCATAGGCTACAAAATCTTAAACCTCAACAGACCCAAAAAGAAGGGTGGAGGTGTAGCCATGCTATTCAAAGAAAAGTTCACTTGCACCCAAGAAGTGCCCACACAGGATAGCTATCATGAAGTAATGATTTATTCAGTCTCTTTAGGAACTTATCCACTGATGGGAGGAGCTATCATCTATAACCCTCCAGGAAGTACAGTAGAATTTAGCACGCAGCTTCTCTCTCAGATACTCCCTGCTTGCCTAAAACATAAAAATCTCCTAGTATTAGGAGACTTCAATGTACACTTCGAGTCACATACCAATTCACTCACTAAGCATCTTGCAGATAATATGGGAATCCTACAACTAAAACAAATAGTCAACCAGGTTACACATAGAGCAGGACATAGATTGGACCTGATATTTACAAACATTGAGACCACAATTATTAACAACGTTGTGCCTCTCACCTGGACTGATCATTTCAGGATTGACTTTAACATCAGCCTTCCGATAAAAAATATGAGACCAATGATACAGACACCAGTTACAACTAGAAATTGGAAAAAATTCTCATTGGGGAAATTCCAACAGCATTTCCACTTTCACACTAATCCGGGCTTCGCAATAGAAGAAGAAATCAACGGTCTGCATAAAAGTATAGGAGACGCACTTGAACATTGTTCAAAGAACGTTACTAAAACTAAACCCAGACGTACATTGTCGGAAAAATGGTATGGCCCAGATCTTAAAACTTTCAAAAGAAAATGCACTAAGTTGGAACATAAATGGAGGTTAAGTAAAACCACGATGGACAGATCCATCTATAAGAAGGAACTGAAAGCCTATAACGCAGCCATACGGAAAGCAAAAAAAGATTTTTTCTCTCAGCAAATACTTGAACATAAACATTCCTCTAAACAACTCTTTAAAATTGTTAGAGAGCTCTGCAATCCCCCTTGTCTCACAACAAACCTGGTACCTTCACAGGAAGGATGTAATAAAATCAGCAATTTTTTCTCTGATAAAATCGATAAAATCTACTCATCCTTCTCAAGTCATGACTTGAATTCGACAGAGCATGATACGGATGCTGAGCCTTGCTTCTTGGCCAGATGCTCTGCCTTTGGCCCTTTTTCAGAGGAAGACGTAGCCAAAGTCATGTCAGAAATTAAATCGGGCTCTCCACTGGACCCGTGTCCATACCACATATTCCTACAATTAATTCCATTAATTGGTCCAATAGTGACGCAAGTTCTAAACCAGTCTCTAGACCAGGCGGTATTTCCTACTATTTGGAAAACAGCGGTAGTGACTCCTTTATTAAAAAAAGCAGGTGCGGACATAAACAATCCAGCTAACTACCGACCCATCTCACTACTGCCATACCTTTCAAAAGTGTTGGAGAAACTGGTGAACAGGCAATTGTCAAACTTTCTGGAAACTAATAATCTGCTTGATGCCTCGCAGACAGGAGTTAGGTCCAATAACAGCACTGAGACAACCCTTTTGGCAGTACTGGATGACATCAGAACCCAGGTTGATGCGGGTAAAACGGTGGCACTGATATTGCTAGACTTATCAGCGGCTTTTGATACCGTATCCCACAACCTCCTATTAAGAATGTTAGCTGCAAAAGGAATACAGGGAAAAGCCCTGACTTGGCTAAATTCTTTTCTATCCGACAGATCGCAATCTGTCCGATTAGGCAGCTATACTTCTACCCCTCGAAAGATCAAGTTTGGGGTACCGCAGGGGGCATCATTAAGCCCAACGTTATTCAATGTTTATGTCTCATCGTTGGCCACCCTTGGGAAGAAGTGGGGCGTCAACATCTGTTCATATGCAGATGATACGCAACTAATGATTGCATTAGATGGCGATGATGGCTCTAAAAACAGACTGCTCAATTGCCTTTCCGAACTATCCAGTTGGATGCACAATCATTGCCTGAAACTAAATGCCGATAAATCGGAGATTCTACTGTTCGGTGGTTCCCAACAGCTCTGGGATGACACCTGGTGGCCCAACAGCCTTGGCACACCCCCCAAACCAACTCTGATGGCAAAGAATCTGGGAGTCCATATCGACAATGTATTGTCAATGAAAGACCATGTAACAATCACCTGTGGTAAAGGCTTCGCGATTCTGAAAATGCTACGAAGAGTATTTCCCTGGATTCCCCTGGAATGCAGAAAGATCCTAGTCCAGTCACTATTAATCAGTAGACTTGATTATGGGAATTCCCTGTTCGTTGGCATGGCAGACTATCTATTCTCAAAGCTTCAGATTGTTCAGAACGCGGCAGCAAAAGCCGTATGCAACAAAAAGAAATACGACTCCGCTACTAGTTGCCTAAAAACTCTGCACTGGCTGCCTATGAGAGAAAGGGCCTCTTTCAAAATTCTGAGCATCACTTATAAAGTATTACACGATACTGGCCCGACCATCCTGAAAAATAGAGTCAATTTTTATACTCCAAACAGAAATCTTAGATCTCAATTTACCGCAAGAGCAGCAACCACCCGTATAAAGAAGGCTAGGGCGGGTGGCCGTGCCTTCTCACATCTGGCTGCAAACATGTGGAACAAACTACCAATTGATTTAAGACTGACCGACGGTTACCTCATCTTTAGAAAGAAACTTAAAACCATGTTGTTCCCCAAGACTCACTAAACTAGTATTGACCCCTATGAACTCGCTGTATATTGTACAATCTTAGCGCCATGATATCCTTCGGGATGAATGCCAGCGCTTTAGAAATACTTTTACCATTTACCATTTACCATTACCATTTACCATTTAGTTTAAGCTATTGGCATTGTAAATGACAATGCCTTTTATTTATCTATCTTAAAAACAACACGTAAATAAAAGGCATTGTCATTTACAATGCCAATAGCTCAAACTCTCGTAAATGCGAGATCTATTGCTTTGCAAATGCTTGTTTGTAGTTATTGTTGAGAGGTCAATCCATGTTATTTTGCTTGAACAGTTAAGGACATGAATATAGAGCCATATAGGAACCAGTTTCGAAAGCTGTTTTCAATTAATACTAGGTCCGGGATCCATCCCACAGGGCCGGACTGGCTACCGGGCGTTTTGGTGTGCTGCCGAGCTAGCGGCTGATTTCACTGCGGTGGGGGCTGATTTAGTTGATGGGGACCTGTGTGTGCTCCTAAATAAACAAAGCAAAACAAATGGTTTTAAGCACACGCAGGTCCCCCTCAACGAAATCAGCCCCCAGCTTGGCAGCACACCAAAACACCCGGTAGCCAGTCCGGCCCTGCCATCCTACATAAAGCCCTGACATGACATTCATTGCGCACCTTTCTGCTTGACTCTGATGCAGTGTGTGATCTTAGCCAGTTGTGGTTTTCCCTGTGTTGTTTCAGTTGCAAATGTATATACATAAAACATAAATAATACAGTGCATGTTTTTGGGCTATAGCTGACTGGAGATTCAGGATGATCACCAACTAATTTTTTAAGTGCTTCAAATAAATGTGGATCTAAGTGATATTAGATCTGGTTTACAATAGTTTCCTGGTGAGTTTATATAGTGCAAACATAGTGTAACCTGTATTACATGAGCAGTGGAATATGTTACACATGTTGCAGACATAGGGAGATTAAGCATTTTGCCCAGAATCACGGGGTGTTGAGCCGAAGCTAAGATTTGAACCTGGTTCTGCAGTTCTAAAGTCCCTTCCAAAATATGTCCTGCAGTGTACAGCCCCTGCACACTTCACCACACGGGGAAGAAATTATGGGAAGTAGTCTCGTTGAAGTGGTCCGCAGGGGAATACACAGGAGGCTCGGTGCAGGTGGAGATGCAGTCAGGAGTATGGGATTCAGAGATGATTTTCAAGAGTTCTTTGGTTGGGCGTGGTAGCCCGGCAGGGTGCACGACGGCCCCAGGTCGCTGGCTAGAAGCAGCAGGGTGGTCCGTAGCGGCCATCCCTCTGGCTCAGGAGTGGGCAACGGCGTCGTGTGTGTCGGGGGGACGGGGGACAAGTGCGGTGAGCAGTAAAGGTGTGAAGAGAGCGGTGAGAGAGGTGTTGTGGGCGCCTGTGGAGGTGGAGCCTGAGGTGGAGTTGGATTATGATGAAGAGAGTGAGGAGCTTGAAGACGGGGAGGTGAGGGATGACGATGACGGACTGAGACGGGGAAGAGCAACAGAGGCCTTGGTGTTTTGCAGGGCCCGCGGCAACCATCAGGGAAGGAGAAGGCAGAAACACCCAAGGCTTCCACCTCCAGAGGACGGCCCGGAGAGCGGCACTCATCGCTGGCAGGTGAGGGGTCTTGGTGGACAGCTTGGGATGGTGGGTCAAAAGGGGGGGTAGGAAGAAGACGTGTAGGTTGATAGGTGTGGGGGAGGGGTCAGTGCGGGAGGTTGGTGGGTTGCCAAAGGGCAGGCCTACACTGGTTGACAAGCAGGTAGGAGGTAAGTCTGTAGCTACGGCGGGGGTTCAGACGGACAAGGTGGTGGGGAAGGACGACAAAGGGGACAAGTCAGAGGACAAACATCAGAAAAAGTTGCCCTACATGGGTTTGGCCATGCCCCTGGGATCACATCTGTCGGACAAAATTAAGAGTAGAATCTGGAAACACGTATATGTGGATGTGTTTAAGTTGTTACACAGGGAGGTGCAGGCGAAGGAGGGTTCCAAGGAGGAGGAATGGGAGTTGACTAGACGGCCCAGGGTCCCGGTGAACATGGAAAACTGGACTTCGGAGTTTCTTATTTACACTAGTATTTACTGTGAGAAACATCTGGATATGGCCATAGCGTTGCTGAAGTACATGGACATTATCATGAATGTCCAAATGCAATTTGGGGGGTTCGCCTGGCTGATTTACGACGAGGAGTTCAGGGCTAGGGTTAGTGCGAATCTGGACAAGCATTGGGGGGAGGTGGATCAAGAGCTTTGGATGCAGTGGATGGCATCAACGCACGCCTCGACGTCTACCCACACGGCTAGCGGTTTTCCGGTCACTTATCGGTCTTTTCAGCCGCGTCCCGCCCACAGGTGGGCGGGGGGGGAATACCGCCAGTACAGGTAGCACAGGTCAGACCGCCAAGCCAGGCGGTTACAATACCAGGGCTCATTGGAGCTATAACCGGGTCTGTTGCTCACGGTGCCCTTGCAAGTTCAAACATGAATACTCCAAGTGTGGGGGAGCATGCCCTTACCCAATGCCTTACCCTGGTCACCCCTTCTGAGCAGTGGCGAAACGCGAAAGGTAGGTGACAGGCTGGACAGAAGGGTGCCTACACCGGTTAGGGTGGAGGCAATGGCCTCGTGGCTCTCGTGTTACCTGGACAGGGAGGCAGCTTTGAAGATTCAGTGGGGTTTCACAGAGGGCTTTCGGGTAGGCTATCAGGCTCCCAGGGTGAGGAGGTGGGAGGACAATCTGAAATCAGCCAAGGAATTGCCAGGAGTGGTAGCGGCCAAACTGCAGAAGGAGGTGGATGAAGAGAGGATAGCGGGCCCATTTTACGACTGGCCAGCAGACGACTTGATCATCTCCCCTCTGGGGGTGGTGCCTAAGAAAGAGGAGGGTGAGTTTCGCATGATACATCACCTCTCATGGCCGGAAGGACAGTCTGTGAACGACTTCATCATGGAGGCGGACTCAAGGGTGCTTTACGCATCGGTGGATGATGTGATCCGCCTTGTGAGGGTGTGTGGGCTGAGGGTGGAACTGGCGAAATGTGATGTGAAGTCTGCTTTCCGCCTGCTGCCTATACACCCCGTGGATTTCTCTCTGCTGGGGATGCAGTTCGAAGGGGCCATCTACGTTTTGCCCATGGGATACGCGATTTCCTGCGCGCTGTTCGAGCTGTTTAGCACATTCTTGCAGTGGGCCTTTATGCAGATTAGTGGACATCGGGACGTCACTCACTATCTGGACGACTTCCTTTTTCTAGGGAAGGCACACTCGGGGGATTGTGGCAGGGCCTTGTCATGGTTCCAGGAGATGTCGCTGCAATTTGGAGTTCCTTTGGACCCCGAAAAGACAAGTGGGCCATGCTGTAGTTTGACATTCTTGGGCATTGAGCTGGATTCCATTCAGTGGACAGCTCAGTTCCCTGCCGCGAAAGTGACGGAGATGCAGGCGTGCCTCTTGTGGGTGATCGGAGAGAAGAGGATCGCGTTGAGGGCGGTGCAACAACTGCTGGGTTTCTTGAACTTCGTGTGCAGGGTGGACAGGGCTGGACGGACTTTCTGTAGGCGGCTCAGCATGGCCATGTCGGGGGCAGTTCTACCGCACCACAGGATCCAGATCTCCATGCGGGTACGGGCGGATTTGAGGACATGGCTGACTTTCTTGACTGGTTTCAATGGGGTGTCCTTGGACTTTGTGGACGAAAGGATGGTTTGGCAAGTTCAAATTTACTCTGATGCAGCCGAGGCAGCTGGTTTGGGGATTTTCTGGGATGGCAGGTGGTGTGCTGAAGACTGGCCGGCTCACTGGGTGAAGCAGGGGAGGAGCATTGCGTTTCTTGAATTCTTTCCCTTGTTGGTGGCTCTGGAAGTGTAGGGACCTGAGTTGCAAAACAGATCGGTGTTGTTCCATGTGGACAACATGACTGTGGTCGAGTTGGTCAACCGACAAAGGGCAAGGGACCTGTGAGTGCTGCGCTTGCTGAGGAGTTTCATGTTAAAATGTTTAAGATTGAATGTCGTCTTTCGAGCCAAGCATGTCCCTGGAGCGAATAATGACATTGCGGATGCTTTGTCTCTTTTGCAGTGACAGCGGTTCCAGCGATTGGTACCAGGAGCGGATCTGTGCAAGACTGAGCTGCCGGACGGTATCTGGGCCTTGGGGGAGTGAGGGTGATAGGCCTGGTTGAGAACTCTATTGCTGATACCACAAGACAGACCTACAGACTGGCGTGGGCTGAGTTTGGATCCTTTTTGGGATAGCGCAGGGATTCTGCTTTTGGAGATCGCTCAGCAGTGGAGCAAGGAGTGTTGCAGTTTGTATTGTTTTAAACAAGCGAACAATTCCACAGCTGACTAATGTTGCGCACATCCGTATCACAGTCCCATAAGTATGCAGCTCCTGTGCCAAACAACTCCAAGATCTGCTGTGGTTAGATCTCACTGGGAAGCCCGAGACGAAAAGTTTGAAGAAAATTGGAGGTGGCACCAGGCATGAAGTCACAACTTCGTGAATGTGAATTTGTTCAAAATAATACTTTATTCTTCTTCGTATGAAACAACAAATTAGAATGTGTCACAACCAATTTTGCAACACAAACATACAAACAACAACCCAAATAAACATAGACCATATATCCAAAGGGACACACCGTCCCGGAGACATGTAGACACTGCCTTTACATGCCCATATATTGGGCATTATTTGAGGTGTTGTTTGTATGTTTGTGTTGCAACATTGGTTGTGACACATTCTAATTAGTTGTTTTCCCAGGCACTCAAGTTGGGGGTGTTATTATCTGAACTGTAGTTAAATGCCAATTAGATTATTATAAAGATTACTGGCAAACTGGTGATTTAACTGGTGAGACTATAATAGGTGTTATTCGTTTACTTTCAGATAAATTGTATCATACTTATTCCTTAATATTGGATCATCCAATATTAGTATTGGATGATCCTTACTTTGGATACTATCAGAGAAAATAATTATAACAAATAGTTTTGACAACATTCTGGTGAGATTTTATTTATTCATCTACTAATTCATATTGGAAACATTATGATTGAGTTGTCTCACCTGGATTGCGTTTAACTGTGATTATATTATTTATATGTGGTATCATATTATGCTTGGTTCTCTTCTATCTTTCCCTCCACCTCCCCTTCCCCCCCCACCACCTCCCTGAATTTAAGTAATTGATTTTATGGTCATATGACTGTTAATAGTATTAATTTTGTATAAATTTGTTTTTCTTAAATTTGTACATATTTTGTATGGTAAAGGAATATATTTGTTGTGATGTCGATTAGTTGTGTCTATATGTGTTGTTCGATTGATTTTTTACATGTTTGTGATCTGAGGTTTAGTGTCATCAATGTGATAGGGCTATAATGTCTTTTTCTATCATATGTCTATTTATGTGGACATTTATATGTTGTCTTATGTTGTTTGCAGCCCTGATGAAGTTCCGTTAAATGGAACGAAGCGCGTTGGCTGTTACTTTATTCTTCTTCGTATGAATCATAAAAGCATTATTTTGAACAAATTCACATTCACGAAGTTGTGACTTCATGCCTGGTGCCACCTCCAATTTTCTTAAAAATTGCAGTTTGTATTGCATTGACAAAGGGCCGACGTCTGCGACTAGATCAGGGAAATTGGCAGGAGTGTTGTTCTATTGTTGCTTGTTTTTTGGTTTTGACCCTACGAAAGATGTGATTATAAGTAGGGTACTCAGAGGTTGGGGCAAGGAGAGTAGGGGGGGAAGGGTATTGCGGGAGGCGACCACGTTTGAACTGTTGGTCAGGTTGGTTGAGGTTTTGCCGCTTTGTTGTTATAATTTTGAGGTTCGAATTTTCCGTTTGTTCATGATCTGGATGTTTTTTGGGGCTTTTCGGGTCTCTGGGTTGCTGGGTACGCGGGCAGTGTGTGGCAGACGGTATGAGGAGATCAGGTTGGATGCGGGGCGACTGGGGATTTGGTTGGGTCAGTCCAAAATGGATCAGTTGGGGTGAGGTAACTGGGTTTGGTGGTGTGAGAATGGTTGTGGGGGTGTGTGCCCGGTGGCTGAATGGAGGACGCTTGTGCTTTCCACGTGGGTTGCGAGTGGTGAGGTATTTTGTCACGTGTCTGGGGCGAGGGTGACTGTGGGGCAGTTATTGGCAGTGCTGCGTATGGCTTTGAGGCGCTTGAGCTTGGATCCGGCAGGTTTTGGGACCCACTCTTTCCATAATGGGACGGCGACAGCGGTGGCCCGGCTGGGTTGGTCCTGGGACAGGATTCGGCAGATTGGGAGGTGGAAGTCTCAGTGCTGTGAGCGGTATGTTCATAAGTGAGGAGTCCGAGGGCCAGGTGCTAGGCTTTGGGGGAATGGGTGGCTGGTTTTAAACTGTGTTTCTAACATATTTTTATCCCGTAGGTTGCGTGGGTGGACCGGGGGCCAAGACGGTCACTTGGATCGTGGGGCATTCCTTCGTTCATTGGGCTTCCAAGTATGCAGAGCAACAGGTGTACGGCCGTAACCTGGGACTCAAAGGACAACATCATGAGGTGCATTGGTGGGGAAAAGGGGGGATGCGATGGGGGGCACTATTGCCCTGGCTCGCGAAGATGGTTCCCCAGAAGGTATGCCCTGATCTGTTGATCATACATTTGGGAGAGAACGATTTGGTTCGGCTGTCGGGTTTGGCACTCTTACAGCTGATGCAGAGAGACTTGGAGGTTTTGAAACACAGGCTGGCAGGGACTTGCATTGCCTGGACTGAGTTTGTTCCTAGGAAAGTATGGAGGGGTGCCATCAAACACGGGGCTGTGGAAAAAGTACGACGGAAGCTCAACAGAGCGATGCGGGTTTTCTGTGGGGAGAAGGACATTCAGGTTATTGCTCATGACTGGAGGAACCGCTACTGTATAGGAACGACGGAGCGCATCTTTCGAGATTGGGGAATGCTTATTATATGATGGAGATGAGGGATATGGTTAGCAAGCTATGGAATGAGGCGATTTGGTGTCGCAGGGATGCTTGAATAGGTGGGGGATGAAAGATGCATGGTCTGAGCCCGGGGGCGGGGCAGGTAACCTCTCTAAAGGGGGGTTTCCCTGGTTGGCGATACTTTGGAGGGGTGGGGGGAGTCAATAGCAGGCGCACCTATCCCTCGGGGGGGGGGGAGTGAATGATGTGGGGAGCTGGAGGCATGAGTGGAATGCCAGGTGATACCGGGGAGTATGCTAGGAGATTTGTGGAAATGGATGAGGAACGGAAGGGGCATGGAGTGGTAGGAAATGTGAGTTCGGAGTGGGTAAAATGAGTGAAGGGATGAAGAGTTGATGTGGGGGTTTGTTATTGATGTTGATGTTATTGGGTTATTGTTTATTGTTGTGCAGCCTAGTCCTAATAAATGGCCTTTTACACTTAAAGACATCAGCGTGGTCTGTTTATTGCGTGAGTGGAAGTCGAGTGCTTCAGTGAGACACGTCCAACTAGTGTCCAGGTTTCCAAGGATGCAAGGGGGTGGGGGTGGCAGGGCCAGATTGGTAAGGCAGGCACTCGGGAAATGACAGAGGAGCCGATAGCGGAGTTCCGGCTGTGGGCTGCTTTTTTTTGGGCAGCCCGGGGGCTGTCTGAGCTGCTTGGATTCCGCTATCGGCCCAGTGGGTGCCTGAGTGGCCTTTCTATAGGCAGGTGGGTGGAGGTATCACTCCCTTTCTCTCGCTGGGACAGCCCATTAATGTATGAAGTTTGAGGGGGGGGTTATCTAAGTGAGGTTAATAAAACATGCCTCCACCCCCTTTATTTTCATAAAACTTCGCTGAAGCAATGTTTTGTGGAAAGGCATTATGTAAATGTGGGCCACTTTTTTTTTTTTGTGTGTGCCGGCCGATCAAGGGGGTGGCTACAGATAAGAGACTGAGTCCAGGAGAGCTTCCGAAGGCTGAGCTGCAAGTGGGGCGGCCATGGCTGAGGAGGAATGAAGTGGAGAAGGTGGAAGAAAGAAGAGTACAGCAGACGAGTAAGTATTAAAATATTGGAAGTAGGTATTTATTTATTTATGCATTTTTATACAGCGCGGACTTTACCCAAAGGTGTCAGAGCGCTTCACAATAGAACCAAGTATGTTACATGAAAAGAATGTTACAAATGTACATGTTACAGAAGCAAACAAGATACAAGAAGAGGTATAATACAGCAATAGATGGCAGTCACTCAAAAACACACTAGGATGACGCTTGGACGGGGATAGAAAACAAATTTACAATAGTGAAAGAACTTCCTTGAGGGACTTGCAAAGGGGTGTATTAGTTCTGGAAGGTATGGCGTTTTCAGTACCATAATCAGCCGTCAGTGGCTATGTTACCAAAAGTGATGTCACCTGTGTTAGGAACTGAGTGGCCAAGTCATTTGATCCATAAGGCTGGTGGTGCCGTGCGTTTTTATGTGATGACATCATTGGCCAAGTTCATCTGAAATGATTTGCAGGGATGTCATCATTATTCTCACTTGTGGTTTCGAAAACTGAAAAATTCGACCTCTTCTTGGTCAGAGGACGCTGGCAAATGTTAAATTGCCATGTTCCTGCTCTGGCCCACGGTTGAATCCAAAAGGGTTAATGGTGAGAGAGCGCTCCGAGTCCGTGCGCTCCAGGGGCTCGCTGTAGAGCTGTGATAGGTGCAGGATGGGGGCGGGGCCTGGAGGCCGATAACAGGGAGGAATGTCTTAGACCGGAAATAAACAGTGCCGCCCATTCCGCTGAATTTAGCACGCTGGAGAAACGAAATTTAAGGAGAGAGGCAGAGAGAAGAAACGAAACTTAGTGGAGGGGTTGAGGCTACAAGATTAGGGAGAGCGATGCATTAAAAAAGAGAAAGAAACTGAGCAGGAGCTGGGGGTAGAAAATGTAAAGAGCTGAAAGGCAGTGGGCATGTTTGTATGTTTGCTTCACACCAATGAACTATATAAGAAGCACAATAACCAGTGAATTCTTGCCATCAGCCCTGGACTCACACTACTCAGTCCGGACAGAGAACAAGAACAAAAAAAATCATAGTGCCAATATCGGCAACAGTTATCACAACACACATAAGTACATAAATAAAAACACACGACACTGAATGTAAGTGGAGAAATATTGCTGCAGGGTTATTAGCATAATAAATATGCAAACACGGTGGGTTATCTTACGGGCGATCCCAGGGCAGGCCAACCCCAAGCCGCCTGCCCGTCTGATAAGCCTAGAGTCACCATGGCAACGCCAATTGGTGTATACCAAATGTTGGGAGGGTCCCCCCCTCCCATCCGTGGACCTCCAGTCCACATGCTTCACACGCCCCCCCGAGATGGGTGGGCGGAGCATACATGGCAGCCCCCGGTTGCTCAGACCCACAACCGCCTGTCGGTTAGCGGGGCGCCGTAGGTCTTCCAGTGGACACGCTAAAGATCCCTGGGTATCCTGGCTTAGCACCACACGGTGCTGCTGCATGCTATACCCCTTGGTATGTGCAGACCCTGGATCGCCCTGTAACTCCTCCTGCAACACAAAGTGAAAATTGTTAGAAAAACCTGCCCCCCCCTTTGTCCCTCCGGATGCCGGGTAAGCGGATGGGCGGGCAAGGCGAACGAGCGGACAAGAGGGCGAGGAGGGGGCGGGGACAGCATATGTACCCCCCTTTGCTCCTCCCCGCCGGAAGCAGCTACCTGTCTGGGGTCTCCCCTGGTCAGACCCAGGGACACGACCTCCCACCCCTGTGCCTTCCTGTGGCACTAAGGCGGCCGCCCTCAAAGGGGCGGGCCGCTGCGCAACCCCCCCCCGGGCAGCCTTACATAGTGCCAATATCGGCAACAGTTATCACAACACACATAAGTACATAAATAAAAACACACGACACTGAATGTAAGTGGAGAAATATTGCTGCAGGTTTATTAGCATAATAAATATGCAAACACGGTGGGTTATCTTACGGGCGATCCCAGGGCAGGCCAACCCCAAGCCGCCTGCCCGTCTGATAAGCCTAGAGTCACCATGGCAACGCCAATTGGTGTATACCAAATGTTGGGAGGGTCCCCCCCTCCCATCCGTGGACCTCCAGTCCACATGCTTCACACGCCCCCCCGAGATGGGTGGGCGGAGCATACATGGCAGCCCCCGGTTGCTCAGACCCACAACCGCCTGTCGGTTAGCGGGGCGCCGTAGGTCTTCCAGTGGACACGCTAAAGATCCCTGGGTATCCTGGCTTAGCACCACACGGTGCTGCTGCATGCTATACCCCTTGGTATGTGCAGACCCTGGATCGCCCTGTAACTCCTCCACAGCCTTGGGAGTGGCCACCGTCACTACCAGGGCCCCCCACCAAGGTAGACCTATTTCCTTACAACCTGCTGCAGCCAAAGCTTCCCCTAGGTCCAGTAGGAAAAGAACCGTGCCTAAACTAGAGAGGTGCACCCCATCTCCCTCCCGGCACCCTGTGGACTTGGCGTGTATAAGACCCTGCCTGATGAAGCCCAAAACCTCTTTGCTCTGCGCAACTGCGCATAGCTCCAGGTAGACCTTTTTACCTACAGCAACTGATACCGGGCTTCTCCCAGGTCCAGCCAAGACAATCTACGCCCAGCTGGACCGGCGGGCGGCCTGCCCCTCAGGACAGGTGCCCTCATCCTTTCTAACTCCCCCGTGGAATTTGACTGAAACGACCGTAAACCTAAAACTAGGCGTTGGTCCAATGTAGCCTTTGGATGGCTGAAGAACAATCCCTTTGACAAGACACTCCTGCCTGACAGTGCCAATGCGGGAGGGGTAAGAGTTGACAAGCCCGCCTTACCTCCTCCTTCACACAGTTGGAGTATGTCCATCGCCTTCCATCAGTCACCACCAAATGAGAAGCCTTGCCCTCCCAAACTTTTGCTAGTATACCAGGGAGAGACAGGACTGAGTGACCACAGAGGAGGACCAACGTGTAGAATTCTTCACTATCTTGGATACTGGGTACGCCAATTGTTCTCCTGCTAATTGGTAGCCCAAAAGCATTACCCCGGGGTTTCCCTCAATCATGTGGACCATATCGCCCCCGAGGAAGGCCACTTCCACAACCTGCATAGCTGCCAGCCAGTGCTGAAGGGCAGGATACGTTACCCGGTACCGCTACTCGCATCCATGGTACCTGTTTCGTCGAACTCAAGGACGGGCTACTAAGTGAGCAACCAGGCTCCGCCCACTCCTGCCTGGCAGAGCCCATGCGGGAGGAGGTAAGGGTTGACAAGCCTGCCTTTCTTCCTCTTTCACACCGTTGGAGTACGCCCATCGTATTCCATCAGTCACCACCCAATGTGAAGCCTTGCCCTCCCAAAATTCTGCTCATATACCAGGGAGAGACAGGACAGAGTGACCACAGAGGAGAACAACGTGTAAAATGCTTCTCTATTTGAATACTGGGAAAGCCAAATTGTTCTCCTGCAGATTTGTAGCCCAAAGTGTTACCCCGGTGTTTCCCGTAATCATATGGACCATACGCCCCTGTTGGAAGGCCCCTTCCACAACCTGCATGGCTGCCAGCCAGTGCTGGAGGGCGGGAGAAATTGCCCTGAACCGATATTCGCATCAAGGTACCCGTTTCGTCAAACTCAAGGGCGGGCTACTAAGTGAGCAACCAGGCTCCGCCCTAGTATCCAGAGGTCAAACCCAAGCCCCTCCAGGTTCTGCTGCTTCACCTGCCTGTTAACAGGACACCCAGGGCAGACCACCGGTCTATAACCCATGCTTGGCCATGCCTGAGCTAAAACACCTTGAACAGCATGACAACAGGCTAACCACCAGCATTGCGTTCTGAATGTTTCTGGCACTGCCAAGAAACATGCGCATAACTAAAGCAACTGGCACCATGCCATAAAAGTATCCATTCAGCCTCCTATGAGTGCAAAATGTGCTCTTGTGGCGATCCGTATTAGTGTTCCCTCCAAACCAGCCGCCCTAACCAGGCAACTCGCACCCTCTTGGCACTGGCACACTCCCGCCCCAGCTGCCCTAGAGTGCCTGGTCGTGTGTGGCCACAACCTACGTTTTATCACTGACGTTATATCGGGGTAAGATGACACTCAACTAACTCTACTGCTGAGTGCCCGTTGCACCATCGCACGTATGTCTTTTGCCTACTCAGTGGCTGGATGTAAAGTTAGATGACATTGGCAGCCCAGCCCGGGCGAACCTAGCAGCTTACAGTTTCTGGTGCTATAGACAGTACCTGTAGCATGATGAACCGAGTGCAATTCCCTTGCTCCTGTTGAGCACGGAACCCACAACAACTTCTCACCATGGTTCAATACCTTAATGCTGCTCATCGTTTCCTAGCAGAATGTTGACAAATCTATGTTCTGCAATGGCACTACATTGCAGCCTGGACCATTCTGCCAGCTTCCGAAAGACCTATGTCCTGCTGCCTGGCCTAAGCAATCTTGCCCTGTTCTAGAAGCGCCCGCTTCAGCCCTAGAGCTAACAATTCACCAGTAACCCCAAACTGGCCCTGATGCGAAACAAACCATGCCAAGGCACACAGGTGTGTGTAATAACTAATAGCAGGTCTAACAGCGTCAACAGGCATCCTCAGCTAACAATAAGCATGAAGGAGTAAGGGTTTCCAGTGGGAATGAGATGACAGTAAATACAGCGGGAGGAGCGGCCAATGACCTGCCCAAAGACTCTTCGAAATCCTCCTACCGAATGATGTGGGAGCCCGCCACCAACCTCTGTCCAAGCCTGCCAACCCCACAAGTATTTGGACCCCTATTGCACCAAGGATTGGAGGGGCGGGGGAGGGGCAGTCCGGTCTGAGGAAGTGTGTGATGGAGGACCTGCGTCCTAGAGTACCTATAGTTGGGTTCCACGAGTACCTGATGTGTTAATACTAATAGCGTGGTAGCAACTCAATCAGCACAGGGCAGATGCCCAACTGTCTTACAACCGTGTGAGACACACAGGGAGATAACGGAAGGCTAACCCCAGTCCGACACAGAACAAACCCACCATGTGACTGTGCTCAAAGAAAACTCCATCCCACATCAAACTGAACCAGTGCTGTGCCTGAAAATTACAACCGATATTAGAACCGATGCTACCTCCCTGCTTGCGGAAGCATAACAGAGGGGCCTAAGAACCAAATCACCAGCCCTTCGCTACACGCCTGGTATTACCCCTAGCAGCACTTCTCAAGCAGTAACCATTCTGTATTATACAGCGGCGCGCCGACCCCCCACAGCCATCGCCCAGAGGGGTTAGGGAACAACGCTTGCCACTGCATGATTATGTTACCCCAAGTGCGTAGAGCCTCGTTTAAACATGAGCAGCTGCAAAAGTATTCCTAGCTGAAACTAAGTGACAACAGAGGGACTCGGACCAATGTATTCAGAAGCTGAAGATGTAACGCCTATCGAACATACCTCCTCACCTTTGCACAAGAGGAGAGCGGCGCAACCTCGCTGCCCGCCCCACATCTCTGCATGTTCGACCCCCAGTCCTAGTCGCCCGGTGATGGCATGTGCTGACATAATATCTGTTTGCTCCAGGCCCTCTGCTACGCCCTGGAGGATGTGGCTGTGAGGGACAATAATGCAGCTGGGTCGAGTAAAACCGCACCAAGCAAAGGCAAACTATGTGGCACAATACAGCCATCTTGTAATGGTATACTTCATTCTTTTCACATTTTATTAAACTTGGTACACTTTCTGGGTACAGGTTGCACTTCATTAGTACCAGCATAATACCTAAATACCGCAATAAGCTGAAGAAAGGTGACCAGTGCAGCTTTGCAGGGCTTTCCACTGCTTGGCAGCACGCAAACAAGGTGGGTGGATGAAAGAATCTATTTCAAGTGTGCGGGGACATCTTTCTCTGAGAAGACTACGGAAAAAACTCTGATAACCGAAACAAGGAAATAAGCTGAATCGTTTTGTGCCATAACTGGCGAACCACTGAGGTAGCACTAAATACCACTGCCGGTGAGATACCGTTTGTGTACCGTGGCAGTATAACGGGGGACTATCCTGAAAATTTCAAAACAACCCATAACTTCTAGATGCCCCGCATACTGCACGCTCCCTCCGGGCTCAACCCAGCTCCTCCGCTTAGCGGCCGAGGGGCCCCTAAATTTGTGTCGAAAACACACTAAATAACAGATTGTTCCTGGTGCCCAACTCAATTGTACTCATTTAACGACCTCAAGTGGCTGACACGCTGAGCCATTGGTTAGCCTGGTACTAAATATCAGATGCCACTAGTTACCCAGCTCAAAGGTACTCATCTTATCGAGCTCATGTGGATGAAAGGCCGAGCAGAAGGTGACTGGGCACTTAATAGCAGATGGTTCTAGCGACCCAACTCAATGGAACGCAGTTAATCAACCTCAGCTGGAAGAAAGGCTGAGCAATCGAAACAGTGACCCAGAGTTCAGACACCGGTCCCTGTAGGGGGGGGGGGATTAGCTCACTGCGCCACCGGACCCGGTCCTATTACCACCCAAAAGACCACTTTCTAGAAGAAACCGATAATACTTCATACCGTGCTGCGTTGCAAATCCTATAAGAATAATGGAATTATTAAATGCTGGAACATTAATTTTCCCTCTGTCACTCAAGCATGTTACAACTGGATTAGTAAAAACTTCCGCCTATGAGTTTGACTCTTGCGCATGTGCAGGGGGCTTCCCCACCCTTGCTGAAGCCTGTCTCGAGACTAGGGAATCTATTAAAACATTTCCTTGAAATGCAAATCATAACTGCGTGAAAATGCCGTTTTTTGACAACAAATTGCCCTTTTGTGCCTTCTGCCACGAACTTCCTTGTGCAAGAGTGACAGCCTTATCAAAACCAGCGAGAAGATAAGAGATCTGCCTAGGATGTCGGTAAGTGTAAACTCGACCTAAGGCTCGGTCCCTGGTCTCCTGCGCCAAAGTCAGCAGCCTGATCCTCGGCGGACGTGCAGCCCGACGCTCCACCCCCCAACTACCGAGCAATGCCCCACCCTCCGGGAGACAAGGCAACCAAGGGACGCCGAGGGAGCGCGGCCGCGCAATCCACAGCCATGCTGACCTGTCCTGGCCCGGCAACCCAGTTTAAAGATTACTTTAAAATGACTCCGTAGTGGAGGGAGCGGGAAGCGTTGCGATAAGAACGCGTACTCGGCCCGAAGGATAGGAGCGCTGGCGTGCGCACCGAGTAACTACATATTTCAGTCACAGCGATAGTGAATGTTATGCCCCAGGAATACAGGATGCGGACGCGACTCCGAGGCTCGATCCCTGGTTTCCTACCCAAGCCAGCAGCTTGTGCCTCGGACCACTGCGCAAACCGGCGCTCCAACCCCCCACTGCCATGCATGGCACCTCCACCCCGCGATGCCTGGCGACCACGAGAAGCCGAAGTAGGCGCCGCCCCGCAATGCACCGTGAGGTCTGGAGGCGCAGGGAGAAGTGAGTGGTGCTACCTGCAGAAGGGGTCCTCAGAGATTGGGCCCGTGTACTTTTATTTTTTATACACTAAGAGCTAGTGTAAAGTAAATTGAAACCTATGTCTGCCCAAAAGTGACCGTCTGTCCCCTGAACAGAGCCGTTCCATGCTAGGTGAACCCAGTTTAAACTGAAGCTGTTCTCGTACTGTTGAAGGCGCGGTATGTACGTTTGTAATCACGCAACACATACAGCACCACCTCGTAGCACGCGTGCTTGTGTAATTTATGACTTGTCCAGGGTGTAAGTCTGACTTCCACCTGTAAACACTCTTTTTACATCGCCCTACAGTACACGGCGCTGCTCACAGGCCACTCCCTGGATCAGCTGCTGGACAGGTTGCGGCCACATTCCAACACACGGAGTGAAAACACACAAACACGGAATTGACAGGAGGCCACTTTTCCGTTTCTTTCTCCTTGTCTGCAGAAAATTGCTCGTGATCCCGTACAGCATTTTCTTCGATTCGTATCTCTGGGGTTTACATCTCTGCCTTCAAATTATCTCATGCTCGCTGCCAGCCTGCCATCTTTCTTTTGGTGGGTTTTGTAACGCACTCCGCGCCCCCATACCCCCTTGACGCTGAAGGTTCCTTTCGAGATTTGAACTCTTTCCTGTCTCCCCTTCTGTTCGACCCGGTAGTGTATTCACAGACCGGCAGTGCTGGTTGTTTTGCTTTGCGAGGTGCCCAGCAGGATTCCTGCCAGGCCAGCTTGCCTGGAATTTGCAGCTTTTGCCCCTGATGCCCTTACGCCACATCCTTTTCTAATCGCGGGCCCGACCAAGCAGCTTTCTTGCGCACTGCAGAAAGCCTGCTAGAAGGGTCCCTTCTTTTGGTGCGGTGCAGTAGAAAGGGGGGGAGCCGCGGCCCTCGCAGCCCCCCCAGCACACAACCTCCGGCCCATGCTGGCCGGAACCCTGCTACAGGCTATGCCGTATTGATCAGAAACGAAAGGGGAGCAGCGGGGCGCCCCCTCCCCCGCAACACGCATCATCAGGCCACCGCGGGCAGGGGCCCTGAAACCAGCACTCCATAGTGCCGATAGGCGTAGGGAAGAGCGTCCCGACCATGCTCCCTCCCCCACCCAAAGAGTTGCTGGGAACCCTCATGGTAGTCGTTGCCCACCCCTATCCACAACATGACCCACCTGGCCGGGGGCTTGGTACGGGCGCCATAGGAAAAGCAGCAGAGTGAGGCACCTCGCGACGCTCACTGCCACCCTCCACCCACGCACTCAACATCTGGCCCCCACGGGCCGAGGCCCCCGAGCCAGCTCGACAACAAGGGGAGGGGCCTTAACCCCAGAGGAGGGGGAGGGTTGCTGAACCAAGAAACTCCGGCCCGATGCGAGCTACCTCTCGCCCCCAGATTGCCGACCGCTGCCCTGACCAGGGGAGAGGTGCCGCTCCCTCTGCACCCCAGGAGCTGCCCCCCCCCCCAAGGGAGCCCGCAGCCAAGGCAATGGCCGGGCTTTGCCGCCTTACATAGGGGTAAGGGGGGGCGGTCAAATCAGTCACCGGAGGACAGCTCCTGGCGTGGTACTGCAAGGTATAAATTGCAAGTAACAAAGGATGCCTCTTTTGCAAAAAAGTAAGCAGCTAACCTATTTACATCATACGCACTCTGAAATCTATTTGGCACTCGTTCTGTGCAGCAGGCATATTAACCCTCTGCACGAACATCACCGAAGTCGAAACCACAACTATACAGAGACGCAGCATCCGGTGCTTCAACTAGCATGATAAGCTTCCAAACCCGACGCCCCCAAGAAGCCTGCACAGGTGCGATGGCCCCGGTCTCATCGCCCTAAATCCGGCCCAGCCGGGGCCTCCCACAAGCAATCCAAGAGCTCTACGCTCCACCAAGGCTCTCGGAGGAGTCCGAAGGACCCAGGCTCACCGTCAGAAAATTACTAAACACCGACAGTGTTTCCGACCCGGCAAATGGCGCGACGCTGAACCATGGGTCAGCCTGTGTACGGCCAACCCACTCCACCATGTTTGTGGCAAACACATGGCAGCTCGAGGCCTCCTACGCCCCTGAACTAGCTGCCTCGGCCTCAGGGACGCCGTGAAAGAAATCGGACATTTGGAGCCAGAAGCAACCTCACAGTTGTCGGGTACTGAGACCTGATCCGGGCTTTCCCAGTAACGCTACAACCCCGGTGTTGCATAATTATATAGCGCGACTCGACCCGAAGGTATTGCAACGCTATACACGAGCACCTTATATACATTCACATTCGGCAGGAGATTAAGTGATTTGCCCAGATCACAGGCTGTGGACGCGACCACGAGGCTCGAACCCAAGGTCTGCAGTCTAGCCCCCGGACCACATCCCGTCCCCAGGGACCTCAGGCCCAATGAGAGCCCCTCCCAGGGCAAATAACCAAGGCTAAGGGAAGCCGCCGACTGGGACACGTCTAACCGCCGGCTTTCAACGTACACATTTTTATATCGCCCACCTCAAGCAGACTCACCGCGACAGGCGGACGTTCTGGGCCGCTGACGATCGTACCAGGCGAGCGATCGATCGAAGTGTGACTCTATCTCTCCAAGAGAACACGACCGACGCGGAACCAGTAGCCAAGGCGAACGAGCGGACAAGAGGGCGAGGAGGGGGCGGGGACAGCATATGTACCCCCCTTTGCTCCTCCCCGCCGGAAGCAGCTACCTGTCTGGGGTCTCCCCTGGTCAGACCCAGGGACACGACCTCCCACCCCTGTGCCTTCCTGTGGCACTAAGGCGGCCGCCCTCAAAGGGGCGGGCCGCTGCGCAACCCCCCCCCGGGCAGCCTTACAGATCATGGAGAACATGGGAAGAATTACGGTCCCATAAAATAAGCGTCAGTGGTGCCCACTGGAAACGGGTACAAATGAACTAGTACTGGGAGAACCCACAGACAAACTATTAACAATGGGGTGTTGAACAAGAGGCTTTCAAACAGTAAAAACAAAGAAAACATGGAACGTGGATACTTTCTGAACAAGATTCTCAATCCTAGCTAGGACCACTGGAATTATGCAGCAGGGAAGGGGAAAATTATGTGGCACAGTTGACTAAATCATGCAGCATGAAAAGACGAATTATGTGGCATATTTCTGCAAATTACTTAATTATTTAGTCATTTTTTTCGCATGGAAATTGGGAACATTCCACCACATTAGTACTAGTTAAACAAATACAGCTAAAAGTGAAAGATGACGGCCTGAGACGCACATGCACACTTAGGGAGTGGAGTGAACTAGCACTTCTCCTCCCCCTCCCATTCCTAGGCCACGTCCCTCCCAACAGCACTGGCTAAGAGCCGCAAATGTAAATTAAAATGACGCAAGAGCATCGTTTTAATTTACATTTGCTGGCTCTGAGCCAGGCAGTGGAGCGACGCTCCTCCGCCAATGCGGAATAGCTGCCACTACAAATCTACAAACGGCAAACAGCAAATATAAATAGAAAACACTTTTAAATGTGTTCTAGAGCTGCATTGAAAATCTCAGACTAATAATTATTCATGTTACAAATTAATACATAACATTTTTTAGTTGACTTATTAAGTATCTTGTCCGTGCCTTACATGCTCTTAAATCATACTTATTCCTTAATATTGGATCGTCCAATATTAGTATTGGATGATCCTTACTTTGGATACTATCAGAGAAAATAATTATAACAAATAGTTTTGACAACATTCTGGTGAGATTTTATTTATTCATCTACTAATTCATATTGGAAACATTATGATTGAGTTGTCTCACCTGGATTGCATTTAACTGTGATTATATTATTTATATGTGGTATCATATTATGCTTGGTTCTCTTCTATCTTTCCCTCCACCTCCCCTTCCCCCCCCCCCCACAACCCCCCTGAATTTAAGTAATTGATTTTATGGTCATATGACTGTTAATAGTATTAATTTTGTATAAATTTGTTTTTTTAAACTTGCACATATTTTGTATGGTAAAGGAATATATTTGTTGTGATGTCGATTAGTTGTGTCTATATGTGTTGTTCGATATGGTATATCAATTGATTTTTTATATATGTTTGTGATCTGAGGTTTAGTGTCATCAATGTGATAGGGCTATAATGTCTTTTTCTATCATATGTCTATTTATGTAGACATTTATATGTTGTCTTATGTTGTTTGCAGCCCTGATGAAGTTCCGTTAAATGGAACGAAACGCGTTGGCTGTTGCTTTTATGATTCATACGAAGAAGAATAAAGTATTATTTTGAACAAATTCACATTCACGAAGTTGTGACTTCATGCCTGGTGCCACCTCCAATTTTCTTAAAAATTGCAGTTTGTATTGCATTGACAAAGGGCCGACGTCTGCGACTATATCAGGGAAATTGGCAGGAGTGTCGTTCTATTGTTGCTTGTTTTTTGGTTTTGACCCTACGAAAGATGTGATTATAAGTAGGGTACTCAGAGGTTGGGGCAAGGAGAGTAGGGGGGGAAGGGTATTGCGGGAGGCGACCACGTTTGAACTGTTGGTCAGGTTGGTTGAGGTTTTGCCGCTTTGTTGTTATAATTTTGAGGTTCGAATTTTCCGTTTGTGCATGATATGGATGTTTTTTGGGGCTTTTCGGGTCTCTGAGTTGCTGGGTACGCGGGCAGTGTGTGGCAGACGGTATGAGGAGATCAGGTTGGATGCGGGGCGACTGGGGATTTGGTTGGGTCAGTCCAAAACGGATCCGTTGGGGCGAGGTAAGTGGGTTTGGTGGTGTGAGAATGGTTGTGGAGGTGTGTGCCCGGTGGCTGAATGGAGGACGTTTGTGCTTTCCACGCGGGTTGCGGGTGGTGAGATATTTTGTCACGTGTCTGGGGCGAGGGTGACTGTGGGGCAGTTATCGGCAGTGCTGCGTATGGCTTTGAGGCGCTTGAGCTTGGAGCCGGCAGGTTTTGGGACCCACTCTTTCCATATTGGGGCGGCGACAGCGGCGGCCCGGCTGGGTTGGTCCTGGGACAGGATTCGGTAGATTGGGAGGTGGAAGTCTCGGTGCTGTGAGCGGTATGTTCATAAGTGAGGAGTCTGAGGGCCAGGTGCTAGGCGTTGGGGGAATGGGTGGCTGGTTTTAAACTGTGTTTCTAACATATTTTTCTCCCGTAGGTTGCGTGGGTGGACCGGGGGCCAAGACGGTCACTTGGATCGTGGGGCATTCCTTCGTTCATTGGGCTTCCAAGTATGCAGAGCAACAGGTGTACGGCCGTAACCTGGGACTCAAAGGACAACATCATGAGGTGCATTGGTGGGGAAAAGGGGGGATGCGATGGGGGGCACTATTGCCCTGGCTCGCGAAGATGGTTCCCCAGAAGGGATGCCCTGATCTGTTGATCATAACATGGGAGAGAACGATTTGGTTCGGCTGTCGGGTTTGGCACTCTTACAGCTGATGCAGAGAGACTTGGAGGTTTTGAAACACAGGCTGGCAGGGACTTGCATTGCCTGGACTGAGTTTTTACCTAGGAAAGTACGGAGGGGTGCCATCAAACACGGGGCTGTGGAAAAAGCACGACGGAAGCTCAACAGAGCGATGCGGGTTTTCTGTGGGGAGAAGGACATTCAGGTTATTGCTCACGACTGGAGGAACCGCTACTGTATAGGAACGACGGAGTGCATCTTTCGAGATTGGGGAATGCTTATTATATGATGGAGATGAGGGATATGGTTAGCAAGCTATGGAATGAGGCGATTTGGTGTCGCAGGGATGCTTGAATAGGTGGGGACGAAGGATGCATGGTCTGAGCCCGGGGGCGGGGCAGGTAACCGCTCTAAAGGGGGGTTTCCCTGGTTGGCGGTACTTTGGAGGGGTGGGGGGAGTCAATAGCGGGCACACCTATCCCTCGGGGGGGGGAGTGAATGATGTGGGGAGCTGGAGGCATGAGTGGAATGCCAGGTGATACCGGGGAGTATGCTAGGAGATTTGTGGAAATGGATGAGGAACGGAAGGGGCATGGAGTGGTAGGAAATGTGAGTTCGGAGTGGGTAAAATGAGTGAAGGGATGAAGAGTTGATGTGGGGGTTTGTTATTGATGTTGATGTTATTGGGTTATTGTTTATTGTTGTGCAGCCTAGTCCTAATAAATGGCCTTTTACACTTAAAGACAGCGTGGTCTGTTTATTGCGTGAGTGGAAGTCGAGTGCTTCAGTGAGACACGTCCAACTAGTGTCCAGGTTTCCAAGGATGCAAGGGGGTGGGGGTTGGCAGGGCCAGATTGGTAAGGCAGGCACTCGGGAAATGACAGAGGAGCGATAGCGGAGTTCCGGCTGTGGGCTGCTTTTTTTTGGGCAGCCCGGGGGCTGTCTGAGCTGCTTGGATTCCGCTATCGGCCCAGTGGGTGCCTGAGTGACCTTTCTATAGGCAGGTGGGTGGAGGTATCACTCCCTTTCTCTCGCTGGGACAGCCCATTAATGTATGAAGTTTGAGGGGGGGGTTATCTAAGTGAGGTTAATAAAACATGCCTCCACCCCCTTTATTTTCATAAAACTTCGCTGAAGCAATGTTTTGTGGAAAGGCATTACGTAAATGTGGGCCACTTTTTTTTTTTTGTGTGTGCCGGACGATCAAGGGGGTGGCTACAGATAAGAGACTGAGTCCAGGAGAGCTTCCGAAGGCTGAGCTGCAAGTGGGGCGGCCATGGCTGAGGAGGAATGAAGTGGAGAAGGTGGAAGAAAGAAGAGTACAGCAGACGAGTAAGTATTAAAATATTGGAAGTAGGTATTTATTTATTTATGCATTTTTATACAGCACGGACTTTACCCAAAGGTGTCAGAGCGCTTCACAATAGAACCAAGTATGTTACATGAAAAGAATGTTACAAATGTACATGTTACAAAAGCAAAGGAGATCCAAGAAGAGGTATAATACAGCAATAGATGGCAGTCACTCAAAAACACACTAGGATGACGCTTGGACGGGGATAGAAAACAAATTTACAATAGTGAAAGAACTTCCTTGAGGGACTTGCAAAGGGGTGTATTAGTTCTGGAAGGTATGGCGTTTTCAGTACCATAACCAGCCGTCAGTGGCTATGTTACCAAAAGTGATGTCTCCTGTGTTAGGAACTGAGTGGCCAAGTCATTTGATCCATAAGGCTGGTGGTGCCGTGCGTTTTTATGTGATGACATCATTGGCCAAGTTCATCTGAAATGATTTGCAGGGATGTCATCATTATTCTCACTTGTGGTTTCGAAAACTGAAAAATTCGACCTCTTCTTGGTCAGAGGACGCTGGCAAATGTTAAATTGCCATGTTCCTGCTCTGGCCCACGGTTGAATCCAAAAGGGTTAATGGTGAGAGAGCGCTCCGAGTCCGTGCGCTCCAGGGGCTCGCTGTAGAGCTGTGATAGGTGCAGGATGGGGGCGGGGCCTGGAGGCCGATAACAGGGAGGAATGTCTTAGACCGGAAATAAACAGTGCCGCCCATTCCGCTGAATTTAGAAGGCTGGAGAAACGAAATTTAAGGAGAGAGGCAGAGAGAAGAAACGAAACTTAGTGGAGGGGTTGAGGCTACAAGATTAGGGAGAGCGATGCATTAAGAAAGAGAAAGAAACTGAGCAGGAGCTGGGGGTAGAAAATGTAAAGAGCTGAAAGGCAGTGGGCATGTTTGTATGTTTGCTTCACTCCAATGAACTATATAAGAAGCACAATAACCAGTGAATTCTTGCCATCAGCCCTGGACTCACACTACTCAGTCCGGACAGAGAACAAGAAAAAACAAGCATTTACAATGCAATGGTCTCGGCATTGGTAAAGTTAGAGCTATTGGCATTGCTCATGACATTATTTTTGTTTATGTTTTTGTTTTTAAAACATTTAAAGAAACGGCATTGTTATTTACAATGTCAATAGCTTAATCACTCTCAAATGCGAGACCTATTGCATTTGCACCCACACACAGATTAAGCTATTGACATTGTAAATAACAATGCCGTTTCTTTACATGTTTTACAAACATAAACAAAAATAATGTCAGGAGCAATTCCAATAGCTCTAACTTTAACAATGCCGAGACCGTTGCAATGTAAAGGGTCAGCTTGCTCCCCTCATGCCGAGGTCTGAGTTGTAAGCTGTGTGGGTTACAGGTAGTTGGTCGTCAGTAAGGAGTTCAGCCTTCCACATCTAGGTACATAGGTTCAAATCTAGATTCGGGGCGTCCATTCTCAGTGCCCGGTGTGACGTCAGCTCTACATTGTTTGAGGCCGAGTTGAACATTAGCCCACTCTGAGCCAGAGGCTGGCCACAGGCCCAGTGAAGTTAGAGTGCGTCTGGGATATCTTTGAGTGACGTGCAATGCCTAGGTTGTAATGTGATCAGGGATCAAGTTGGATACTTGGACTTTTATGACGGCAGAGCAATACCCATCATTACAGCGCCACGAAGCACCAAAACTACAGAAGCAAGCACTGAACAAAAAATATAGAACTTTCACTCCCAAAACCACGCCCACTGACATAACCCATGGACATGTATTTACTCGTGTCTGAGGAAAGTTTAAAGTATACTCCTGACCACTGCAATTATGCTATTCTGCATCGTGGTTTCTTGTTTACATAATTATTTGCCACATATTCCATCATCTGCTGCATAAACTGCAGACTTTCGAAACAAATGTAGCTTAAACATCAAACGTTACAACAAACGTGGTGACCGTTTTGCACGCAGAGGAAGGCCCTTCCCAAAAAGTTTAACTGATCATCTGTGTCGCTTATTTTTGTATATTGTTGTTAAACTGGCATTAATGGGGTGAAATCCTTGTCCAGGTAGTATTATTATGTGTAAAAATTACAAAGTAAGTCATACTATAAAAAAGCGCCAACTTATACCACATAATTGTCCTTTTCTTGTGGCACAATTTAGCCACCAATACCGCATAATTGCTGTGGCCGCGCTCATATGCCTGTCATTGCAACAGTGTGAGAAGAGCCCTGCTTGTGCATTCATGCAGGTGCACAGTTGTGCATAGATGGGCACCGCGCGATTAAAACCACAGTGAATATGAGAATACTAAGAGGACGCAGCCCTTGGAGGAGCAGTCTTAAGCCATCCACAGTGTGCGCCCTGAAGTCCACAGAGGAGTTTCAGTGGCGCTACCTGTAGGCATGGGCATTAAATACGAGTCATGGAATAGGCCAGAGAGGGGCACGCAAGTGTGGCAGGGATGGGTATCATAAAACCAGCGACAGGGTGTACCCAGACACCGCGAGCCAAAAACTCAAGGGGAATGCATTGGTGCCCGTCTGCAGCCTTCCGCTGAGTGCACCGAAGTCTGCCAGAGAGCTCTGTCTCGTGCTGTTGCGATGTCTCCCTGACCCACATGCTGTAGACCACCCTGCCGCTGGCTGATCCCTGCTCACTTATCTCTCTGCTGCGGCCGCTGAGTGCACTGAAGGTTGCCAGAGAGCTCGGCCTCGGGGCAGTTGACCTCATTACCACTGGGCCCTCAGTTCCCTGGAGCACTGCTTTATGTACGGGCCCCATCCTCTATTGCGCCGTACCTTGACTAGAGCCCCTCCGTTGCAGGCAAAGTGGACGCTGTCTGGGTCTTGTGTGCTCCCCGGGGTGTCGCTCATCCAGGGCACAGCTAGGGTCAGTTTGCGGCCCTTTTTCATGCGGTCGACGCCATCTCGTTAAGGGCGGTTGGCAATCCCGGCTCTATTCGGTGCCTGTTCTCTGAATCCACATGTACGTGTTAGAACTTTCTACAGTGTAGGCCGAAACGTTGCTTTAGATGGGTCAACTGCTAGAAGACATACAATCTGCAAGCACCCAAAAAAATTGAGCTTTTTCTTGTAAGCTGCATGTCATCGATTTAGTATATAACACCGGCAGATATTTACATAGGTATAAAATGTATCTGCATTATCAACTGTTTTTCCAATAAAACGAGTGTCGTCAAGGAAAGTGACCTGCTCTCAAATGCTACTGGACGGACGGCCTTTGAGACATCTGCCGTCTAAATAGATGCCCATCTGTTCGTACCACTGGGCATGTAAACAGTATATACACTGTAACAGAGGTCAGGTAAAAAAACAAACAGCTCCAAAATAACATTAGACTTTTAATTAGAAGAGGCATACAGCGGCTGTTCAGAAACAGTTTTTTGCCTAAAGTTTGCGTGACGTCATAGCCATAGTGTAATATGTGTTAAACTTTCATTTGAACGAGCTGACGATGAGGGAGGGGGCAGGGGCGACCTTAAAAAGCCATGGGAATAAATCCATCCCAAGATGGCGAGAGCCTTGTTGTTTAGAGGGCAGAAAAAATGGAGGATATTGCAATATCCACAATGGGATAGGTTTCAAGAACCAGAGCGGGCCGCAGCTGCTCCTCTTCTTTCTAAAGCAGCAGCACAAAAGGTGGAACAAGTAAAAAAAAAACACCCCAGAAAGCAACCGGCAGGAGAAACCCGAGGAGGAGGCGAGGCTTCACTTAAAAAAAAACACATCTCATAACAGAAAAGACTTCAGAGGCTAAGCTACCATGTAAGCAAATAATAATTTTCTGTTTTAAAATTAATCACGAGAACTGTGAGTGTGTGTGAGAGAGCGGGGGAGGGGTGTCCTTGTAGCTGGTTAGAAGGCAGGGAGTTTTCAGAGGTCTTTCAGGCTTGCTTACTTGCACATTCAAACAACTCACACCCCCAGATAGCTCTAGCCAGGAGACGAGACCCCTGGGCACCAGCATTTTCAAAGGGAATGTTTTATAGTCAGTGGTTGAAGCAGGAAACGAACTGGGAGCGCTAAAACTGAACAGTTTGGACCGTGTACAGGCAGAAGGGTTTCTGCCAGGAGACGGTGTGTTATCTGCAAATCGCTGACATTCCAAATGGGAAACGTTAGAAATGGGTTTGCTTTTGTTTTTTTTAAAAGAGGCGAGTACGGGAAACAGCAGTTGGCTCTCCGAGCCCACTGAAAGGGTAATACACAGAGGGTGGCGAGCACAGATCTGCCGGGAGAGGAAGCAGGAATAAAGCGCCCCCGGGAGGGGGAGGGTGTCACGGTGAGAAGGGAGGTGGGGAAAGAGCCAACCGCCGACGGCAGCGAAACCACCGCCAACCCAACCACCCTCCCCATGGGTGGGCGGAAAAACTTTCAAACCGCTCCCCACATGCACACACAGACGCACAACCGACCAAACCGCATCGGACATGTTGCGAACAGCGGCCGAGAAGGGCCGGAAAACCGACGGAAACAAAACACACACGCAGCACAAACGGACAGAGCCCCGGATGGCGGGAGGGGAGTAGAAAAGAAACACAGATGCGGGAAGATGCACGCGTTTTTCTTAAGACTCTCCACTCCTGTCCCACCCCCATCGCTTAAAGTCCACAAATATCCGTACACGGTTTAAAAGACTAAACCAAAACAGGGCCTCTTGAAACATTCCTTGTTATCATTTTTGCGGCTCACCTCAGCTGCTGGGGGAGGCTTCCCCTTCCTCTCCTACGGACACCGAACTGCAACGAGAGTTTAGGCTGATCGTTCCAGGGGTCTGACACTCACCTTCATACTAAGAGCGCAGGCACGGATAAGCTTTACGGGGGCTGCCATGACAGTCATGACATACAAGGTAGTCGTCACTGCCGCTACTGGTCACGTGACTACAAACTGAAAAGAAAGCCACAAGCAGTACTTCCGCCGGCGAAGCATACTTCTCTATTGTATCTGCCATCTTGTAGTGGACACATTTCAGGTGTAAATCATAATATGCTAGAAATACTACAAACATATTAATTGCACAGGACTCTAAGATTCTCTATTTTGGAATATAATCGAGTATACTATTTATTTGTTACCACTGTGGCAAATTGTGTTATATAACAAGGTTTCTGTTTAAAACGCAGAAAAATAACAGTTTTTGCTCTTCGTTTTGCAGAAATGTGGTCTAGAGCGACAGAGCTGCCGACTTCCGCACTTCAGGCACATATACATTGATAGCTAATATTATATACATTTCGATTCTCAGTAGGGAAAAGGGCTGAACCAAAAGAACAACAGAGAAGGAGACGGGCATAGATGGAGGCCACCCCTCCTTTCTATGGAAGACTTGTTAGTGAAGTAGTCTCTAAAAATAAAACGGAGCCTTTGCAGATGGTAACAGTCCTACCGTTTGCGCTTCTAGTATCGGGTTTGGCAGGCTGGTCTCAGCTCCTCTCACCGCCTGTTTATTTTGAAACGTAGCTGGGCATGTGAGCGCTACTGTTTAGCACACGTGCTCTCTCTTTTGCTTCTCTCATTCAACGCACTGGTAACTAAGTCACTGCTCTTCCCCGTACTCACCAAATGCAAACCGATCTCCGCTTCTCTTATTTAACGGAAAACACCCTATGGGCCGCACGAACATAAAGGGGAAACAAGAGGGAACAAGCACACCACCGCCTTTCTCCGAGGCAGAGCAGAAATGCCTCGGAGAAACGCAGCGTCCACTTCGGATTCGGGGGCGTGTTTTGCTGTTCTCTCCTCCAGCCATTGGCTGGGGGAGAGAATGAGACTTTCTGCAAAAAACACGCCCCCCGATCCGAAAAGGACGGGGCATGATCGGAGTGACAGGACCTCTTCTCCAATGGCTGGCCAGCATTGAAGAGGCCAGCCAATGGAGAACAGGGGAGAAGAGGGGCGGGTTCAAGCCCCTCTTCTCCAAGTCATTAAATCTCGCGAGCGAGACTGCGCAAGCGCAGCCTTCGCTAGCCGAGACCTAAAAATCAGATCATGGAGAACATGGGAAGAATTACGGTCCCATAAAATAAGCGTCAGTGGTGCCCACTGGAAACGGGTACAAATGAACTAGTACTGGGAGAACCCACAGACAAACTATTAACAATGGGGTGTTGAACAAGAGGCTTTCAAAAAGTAAAAACAAAGAAAACATGGAACGTGGATACTTTCTGAACAAGATTCTCAATCCTAGCTAGGACCACTGGAATTATGCAGCAGGGAAGGGGAAAATTATGTGGCACAGTTGACTAAATCATGCAGCAAGAAAAGACGAATTATGTGGCATATTTCTGCAAATTACTTAATTATTTAGTCATTTTTTTCGCATGGCAATTGGGAACATTCCACCACATTAGTACTAGTTAAACAAATACAGCTAAAAGTGAAAGATGACGGCCTGAGACGCACATGCACACTTAGGGAGTGGAGTGAACTAGCACTTCTCCTCCCCCTCCCATTCCTAGGCCCCGTCCCTCCCAACAGCACTGGCTAAGAGCCGCAAATGTAAATTAAAATGACGCAAGAGCATCGTTTTAATTTACATTTGCTGGCTCTGAGCCAGGCAGTGGAGCGACGCTCCTCCGCCAATGCGGAATAGCTGCCACTACAAATCTACAAACAGCAAACAGCAAATATAAATAGAAAACACTTTTAAATGTGTTCTAGAGCTGCATTGATAATCTCAGACTAATAATTATTCATGTTACAAATTAATACATAACATTTTTTAGTTGACTTATTAAGTATCTTGTCCGTGCCTTACATGCTCTTAAATCATACTTATTCCTTAATATTGGATCATCCAATATTAGTATTGGATGATCCTTACTTTGGATACTATCAGAGAAAATAATTATAACAAATAGTTTTGACAACATTCTGGTGAGATTTTATTTATTCATCTACTAATTCATATTGGAAACATTATGATTGTGCAGGGAGGCAAGATGGCGGCCGTGTAGTTGCGGTCATAAGCAGTAGGTCACAGGGAGGATGAAGTTTGTTACCTGAGATCACTCAGGAGAAACGGGACGGCGTCTTTTTGATCTGGAGGTGGACTGAGCTGGGGGACTGAGCTTGGGATGATCGTTTTGCTTCGCTGTGCCTGTGGTGGTGGCGGTCCCGGCTGCGGCATACTCTCAGCGTTGGTGGCGACGGCTCTGCGCTCCTTCTGCCGGAGCAGACCTGCGGCCGGCTGTTGGCGGAGACAGTGGTGGTTGCGAAGGCAGCGGAGAGCGCGAAAGCCGGCCTGCGGAGACGGAGACGGAGACGGCGAAGGGGACGACCGGCTGTTGGAGGGGTCGTGCGTTATTCGAGGTACGGACTGTGGGCACAATCCAGACAGCTTGTGCCCCCCCTCTTTAAGACCAGATATCCAACGATCAAATACTGATTTTGACATCATGCCCCCCAAAGGCAGCAACGCCAGAGCGGCTGGGGCTAAAAGGAAAGGGGGAACGGGCGGAACGGATGGTGGAACAGCACCGCAGGAGCAGGCTAACAATCCGGCTGAGATCCCCGCCAGGAAGCAACAACAAGCCGGTAAGATCCGCCAGGGCACTGTTGCTCTAGCCACCATTGCGACTTCAGCGCTCCCCATTGCTAGTATGTTTCTTAAATCCAGTAAGGACAAGAGCGCTAAAGGCCTTATGCAATTGGATCCTACGTCTGTAGCACGAGGGAGTCTGCATACCGTGGCTATACCGACCCCCCCTGGGAAGACGGACGACATAATCAGTACAGTCGAGAGCCCTGAGGTTTCAGCAACCTCCATCTCCGATGGTGGGACTTCGTTAGCTGTTAGTAACGACGGCTGTATTAATGTCCAGGAGGGAGCTCTAGATATCTCGCCATCTGATCGAGGGAATATGCAGGCAGCTGTCTTAACGACTATTGCCACCCCCCCTCGGAAGTCTCCGGATGATTTAGGGGAGATTTCTTTAACTGCAGCGAGCCCTAAGATGGGCCATCAGTGTAACGGAGGAGCGCAGTCTGAGAAAGAGCTCTCGCTTGGGGGAGGCACTCTTGGGACTGTCCCTGCCCTTGCCCCTGTCCCTGCGGACGCAGAGTCGAGCACATTGGAAAAAGTCTCTAGTGAGTGTTTTTTCTCAGTGTCCGAGTGGTCAGAGGACGACGAAAATCGCTCTTCCGTAGATGGCAGCACACACGATACAGATAGTGACATTGAGCAGGAACCCCCTATTACTGTGGTCCGGCAAGGTGCAATCTTAAAGGAGCAAGCCAATCATGACAACAGCTGGGCTCACCCATCGGCCTTGTCATCCTTGTCATCTCAAGCAAGCCCTTCTGGGGCCACCTCTCAGGTGGCCCTTTTGGAATCAATTCACCAGGAAATCATTTCTCATCGGGAGGATACGCGCCAAGACAGCAAAAAGACACAAGCCGCAATAAGGAAATTGCAGGGGGCGGTGAGGAGGCTGTCTAAGGTTAGCACCACATTGGGGGACAGAGTATCAAATCTGGAGGAGAGGATTGTGTCCTCAGAAGCCCAGGCTGTGGATGCTATAAGCAAAGTCGATGCCCAGTCCTCACAGGTCTCGGATATTCAATGGAAATTGGAGGACTTGGAGAACAGGCAAAGACGGAATAATCTCAGGGTCCTGGGGGTCCCAGAGGGGGCTGAAGGGGCGGATATTAGAGCTTTTATCCTTAATTTGTTTGCTCTAGCATTCCCGGAGCTTGCCTCCTGGAATTGGCAGTCCGAGATTCAGAGGGCTCACCGTACCCCCTTTAAGGCCCGTACTAACTCCAGAGTTGGGGACAAGCCAAGGGCAATCTTGATTTTTTTTGGTAATTTTACTTTAAGGCAACTTGTTGCGGAGAAAGCTAGACCTGACGCAAAGAGGACCGCCGATGGAGTGTCATTTTTTGTTCGCCCGGATTTTGCCCATGCTACGGTCGAAAGGAGGTGGAGGTTAAGGCAGCTTATAAAGCCTTTCCAGGACAAGAAGCTACAAGCCTATTTGATAAATCCGGCCCAGCTAAAAATTATCAAGGAAGGGAAATCGTTTTATTTTTCCTCTGAGATCAAGGCGAAGGAATTTCTCGACTCTTTGGACAATTAGGTACTATGGTATATATATGTGGGGGCACTACCCTCGGCGGTTCCTCTTTGTCTTTCTTCGGGTTTAATCGAGATGGTTTTTTGTGATCTATTGGATCTATATGTGGGAATTTTTTTTTTCTCTTTACTCCTCGCCTGTGACCTATGCATACATCATATGTTCAGACTAGGTCTGAGCGCCTCATCTAAGGGGTTCGGGGTGCGGGAGGGGCGTTGGGGAGGGTTGAGGTGGGGGGGTGGACACGGGGACTGGGTTAGATTAGGGGGCTTAAAGTTAAAAAATCAGTTGATTAGGTGTTGCAGAATGATTTATAGTTCTGAAATTTGTTTTTTTGCTGATGTACGAAATGCCGGTTTAGGTAATGCTATCCTTTGCTATATTTTATAGGGGTCTTGTTTTGCTCTGGCTTGGCTGTGAAGAAAACTCCCATCAATATGAGCATGAGTATTAAAATTGGTACTATTAATGTTTGTGGTTTGAATGATTGGAAGAAGCGTCAAGGGCTTGAGTTTTTAGTTAAACAAAATAGGCTAGATATAATTTGTTTACAGGAGACCCATCTCCCCTGGGCCAAACGCAATCTGATGAATATGAGAGGGTATGAGCTGATCGCCTGTTCATCACAGACCTCTACGATTAGGGGTGTGGCAGTGCTGGCTAGAACTGCACTAGGGGGTGTGAAAAGGGCGAAAAGTGACACGGCAGGCCGCTGGGTCATCGCAGAGCTTGCTATAGGAGTTACAGTCTGTTCTATTTATGGTTCGAACTGCGATGACCCGGAGATCTTTGATTATTTGGAAGAAGAGCTGGCAGTTTGGCCAACCCCTCTTATACTCTGCGGGGACCTAAACATCTCTGCAGCTTGGCATAATTTGGCCGAGTATCGAGGAAGGAAACCAAGGGTCTATCGAGCACTGTCTTCCCTTATCTCTACACATGGGCTTAAAGATGTCTGGGGCGAAAAGGAACCTCAGGACCCAGGGTTCACATATTTCTCAAATCCGTTCCAAAAATTTTCTAAACTAGATTATTTTTTTATTTCTCAATTGGAAGTTAATAAGGTTACTATTGTGAATCTCCCCAGATTAATCTCCGATCATAATCCTCTTGTTTTGTCATATAGGGTTGATGGTTTGGGTAAAAAGTACTCGAATTGGTCTTTCGAAAGAAAATTATTAGCAGATCAGAGGTATATCGAACATATTAAAAAGTGGTCTGGGGAGTTTTTTGATGCGAATAGATACAGTGCCTCTAGGAATGGGGTTTGGGAAGCTTATAAGGCTGCATTTAGGGGGGAAACTATTAGCTGCGCGGCTAGGTTAAGGAAGGAGGATAAGGCAATGGTTGACGAACTTTTGGTTGACCTGGCAAAAGCGGAGTTTCAACACGGTGTGCAAATAGGTAGGGGATTAGATGGGCTGGAGTGTTTTAGGATAATGGCAGTCATTAAAGCGGATTTGCAGAAATTAGTTACTCAGAAGGCGGTCGGGGAGTATCAGGCTTCTAAGACGAAGCGTTATGAGACCGGGGAACAGGCAGGTAGGATTCTGGCATTACGCATTAGACAGGATAGATCAAAGAGTGCTATCCTTAGTATACAGGATGAGGGAAAAACTTACTCGGAGACCAAGGACATTTTAAATGTCTTTAAAAAGTTCTATCAAAAATTATATGACGAGGAGAGCCTTCAAAATGAACAGTTTGACTGCCTAAGTATAGAGAATGGGAATATAGGCCCATCACTTGATACAGCCCTAAGAGAGGAGCTGGATAGGGATTTAACGACATCTGAGATCAAAGATGCCCTCCGAGAATTAGCTGTGGGGAAAGCGGTAGGTCCCGATGGAATCCCTATGGAGGTGTATAAAACCCTGGAAAATGAGCTACTTCCCATCTTGCTGGATCTCTTCAATGGGATTTTGTGTTCAGGATTGATTCCGGAATCCTGGAAGGAGACCAATATTATTATTTTTCATAAAAAGGGTAAGCCCAAAGAGAAACCGGGGTCCTATCGGCCTATCTCACTTATTAATGCTGACACTAAATTATATTCAAAAATCTGGGCTAAAAGGCTGGGGAGGGTCATTGGGGGTCTTGTTTCCCCATGGCAGCATGGGTTTGTGCCAGGGCGGGGCACCACGGACCACACTCGTCGGGCTATAACTCTCTTTGATGCCCATGCTGCCGCGGGGAGGGAGGTGTCCATGATCCTCCTCGATGCAGAGAAAGCCTTTGATCGCGTTGCTTGGAGCTTTTTATGGTATGTTCTCGCTCTTAGGGGCTTCGGCCCCAAGATCATTAAAGCTTTGCGAGCCATGTACTTAGATCCGGTGGCCAGGGTGTCGGTGATGGGTGAGAAGTCCGAGAAGATCTTAATTAAAAGAGGCACGCGGCAGGGGTGTCCCTGCTCCCCGATCTTATTTGCACTTTATATTGATCCGTTGATCCTAAAGATATTGGGCTGCCATCGGATCTGCCCAGTTATTCTGAATGGTTATACAACTAAGGTGTTGGCGTATGCGGATGACCTGGCGATTTTCACTAGTGATCCACATCAGGCAATGCTTGCCTTAGTGGAGTTGGCCAAAGATTTTGGGAGTAGCTCTGGATACTTGCTGAATGAAGAGAAGACCCAGATCATCTGCACGAAGAACATTAGACAATAGATATTTAGACTCAGCAGTCTATCTTGGGGTTAGAATTAATATGGATGTCAATAAAATTATCTTGGAAAATTATAACCCTCTATTGGCTGTAATGGAAGCAGAATTGAAAAGGCTCGATGTATTACACCTTTCCCTGGTGGGAAGGGTAAATGTATTAAAAATGTCTTTCTTTCCTAAGATTCTTTATCTTTTTCGAGCTATTCCGTTATTACTAGAGGAAAAAATCTTAAAAAATCTTGAAGGCCTCTTCAATAGGTTCATTTGGCAATACGGGAAAACCAGACGCTCGATGAATCTTATGTCACTGCCGCCGGATAGAGGGGGTCTGGCTCTTCCTAACCTTCGGTTATATCATCTATCCTGTCTACTTGCTCATATGTCAACACTTTTTTATCGGGACTCTAGCCCATCAGCGGCCCAGGGAAATCATCAGCCCCTGCCCTCTATTTTTGAGCTCCTTTTTGGGAAAAATGTTACAGGGCTACTCCTAAGGGAGGTTGATAGGAGATTTTATAAAAAGCCCAGACTGAAGGTAGTGGATGGGATTTGGGGGACCTGGAAAGCAGCCCAAAAGTTGTTGGTAATCCCGAAGTACAACCCCTATCTCCTTCTCTGGAATTCTAATCTATTTCCGTTTTTGGGTATGAATCTGAGTAATCCTATGTGGAGTGAAAACGGTATTAGGTGCATAGGGGATCTGCTGCAGGGGGAGGAATTCCTAAGCTTTGAAGCACTCCAGCTAAAATTTGGGATCTCATCTAATCATTGGTTTTTGTATGGTCAGATAGTAAAAACAGCGACAGCTTTTAGACCTAGAATTACATCATCTACCAGTTCTCCTCTGGTAGACTATTTTGGGAACGGGGGTAGTAAAATCAAAATCATATATAGCCATCTGTTGGAGGGAATACAGGACGATCTAGAGAAAGTTGAGGCCTCATTTGCAGTCAAATTAGGCGATCCTGATGTGGACTTAGATCTTGCTTTAATGTTAAATAGGAAATTATTTCGCTCATCTAACCTGAGGGCACAGCACTATAAAACAATTTTCAATCTGTATTTTACGCCGGCAAAACTTGCGGCGTGGGGTTTGGTGACAAAGGATAGCTGCCCTAGATGTGATAAAAGCCCTGCGGATTTAATACATATGTTTTGTCGGTGTGAAAAACTGTCTATCATTTTGAAAGAAATTTCAATCTTTTTGGAGGGGCTTTTAAATTGTAAAATTATAATCTCTCCCACATTGATGGTAATGGGAGTAGATAGAAGTATGAATTTATGTAATAATGCGGAAGCTTTGGTTTTTATCTCTGTAGCTGTTCTTCGCATTATTATTTCTGCAGGCTGGAAGGATTCTTCTCCCCCTACTTTTCAAATGTGGTTGGCGAGGTTGCTCGGGATTCATAATATAGAATCTTGTTTATTTGATCTAAAAAGTCCCGTAGTAAGGGATAAGGGGCGGGCCATTTGGGCTCCATTAACCAGCTGGAGAAATTGCTAACAGTTGTTTATGTAATTTTTCCCTCTTATGTACCGTCATGTTTTTTCAGGCATTTTCATTTCATGTACTTTTATGTTTTCAGGCATTTGATGTATAACTAAGTTTACTGTTTTGCTGATTTTCTGTGTTTAACATCTGTCAACTCAAATAAAAAAAAAAAAAAAAAAAAAAAAAGGAAACATTATGATTGAGTTGTCTCACCTGGATTGCATTTAACTGTGATTATATTATTTATATGTGGTATCATATTATGCTTGGTTCTCTTCTATCTTTCCCTCCACCTCCCCTTCCCCCCCCCCACCACCCCCCTGAATTTAAGTAATTGATTTTATGGTCATATGACTGTTAATAGTATTAATTTTGTATACATTTATTTTTCTTAAACTTGCACATATTTTGTATGGTAAAGGAATATATTTGTTGTGATGTCGATTAGTTGTGTCTATATGTGTTGTTCGATATGGTGTATCAATTGATTTTTTATATATGTTTGTGATCTGAGGTTTAGTGTCATCAATGTGATAGGGCTATAACGTCTTTTTCTATCATATGTCTATTTATGTGGACATTTATATGTTGTCTTATGTTGTTTGCAGCCCTGATGAAGTTCCGTTAAATGGAACGAAACGCGTTGGCTGTTGCTTTTATGATTCATACGAAGAAGAATAAAGTATTATTTTGAACAAATTCACATTCACGAAGTTGTGACTTCATGCCTGGTGCCACCTCCAATTTTCTTAAAAATTGCAGTTTGTATTGCATTGACAAAGGGCCGACGTCTGCGACTATATCAGGGAAATTGGCAGGAGTGTTGTTCTATTGTTGCTTGTTTTTTGGTTTTGACCCTACGAAAGATGTGATTATAAGTAGGGTACTCAGAGGTTGGGGCAAGGAGAGTAGGGGGGAAGGGTATTGCGGGAGGCGACCACGTTTGAACTGTTGGTCAGGTTGGTTGAGGTTTTGCCGCTTTGTTGTTATAATTTTGAGGTTCGAATTTTCCGTTTGTGCATGATCTGGATGTTTTTTGGGGCTTTTCGGGTCTCTGAGTTGCTGGGTACGCGGGCAGTGTGTGGCAGATGGTATGAGATCAGGTTGGATGAGAGGCGACTGGGGATTTGGTTGGGTCAGTCCAAAACAGATCCGTTGGGGCGAGGTAAGTGGGTTTGGTGGTGTGAGAATGGTTGTGGGGGTGTGTGCCCGGTGGCTGAATGGAGGACGTTTGTGCTTTCCACGCGGGTTGCGAGTGGTGAGATATTTTGTCACGTGTCTGGGGCGAGGGTGACTGTGGGGCAGTTATTGGCAGTGCTGCGTATGGCTTTGAGGCGCTTGAGCTTGGAGCCGGCAGGTTTTGGGACCCACTCTTTCCATATTGGGGCGGCGACAGCGGCGGCCCGGCTGGGTTGGTCCTGGGACAGGATTCGGCAGATTGGGAGGTGGAACTCTCGGTGCTGTGAGCGGTATGTTCATAAGTGAGGAGTCTGAGGGCCAGGTGCTAGGCGTTGGGGGAATGGGTGGCTGGTTTTAAACTGTGTTTCTAACATATTTTTCTCCCGTAGGTTGCATGGGTGGACCGGGGGCCAAGACGGTCACTTGGATCGTGGGGCATTCCTTCGTTCATTGGGCTTCCAGGTATGCAGAGCAACAGGTGTACGGCCGTAACCTGGGACTCAAAGGACAACATCATGAGGTGCATTGGTGGGGAAAAGGGGGGATGCGATGGGGGGCACTATTGCCCTGGCTCGCGAAGATGGTTCCCCAGAAGGGATGCCCTGATCTGTTGATCATACATTTGGGAGAGAACGATTTGGTTCGGCTGTCGGGTTTGGCACTCTTACAGCTGATGCAGAGAGACTTGGAGGTTTTGAAACACAGGCTGGCAGGGACTTGCATTGCCTGGACTGAGTTTGTTCCTAGGAAAGTATGGAGGGGTGCCATCAAACACGGGGCTGTGGAAAAAGCACGACGGAAGCTCAACAGAGCGATGCGGGTTTTCTGTGGGGAGAAGGACATTCAGGTTATTGCTCATAACTGGAGGAACCGCTACTGTATAGGAACGACGGAGTGCATCTTTCGAGATTGGGGAATGCTTATTATATGATGGAGATGAGGGATATGGTTAGCAAGCTATGGAATGAGGCGATTTGGTGTCGCAGGGATGCTTGAATAGGTGGGGGACGAAAGATGCATGGTCTGAGCCCGGGGGCGGGGCAGGTAACCGCTCTAAAGGGGGGTTTCCCTGGTTGGCGATACTTTGGAGGGGTGGGGGGAGTCAATAGCGGGCGCACCTATCCCTCGGGGGGTGGGTGAATGATGTGGGGAGCTGGAGGCATGAGTGGAATGCCAGGTGATACCGGGGAGTATGCTAGGAGATTTGTGGAAATGGATGAGGAACGGAAGGGGCATGGAGTGGTAGGAAATGTGAGTTCGGAGTGGGTAAAATGAGTGAAGGGATGAAGAGTTGATGTGGGGGTTTGTTATTGATGTTGATGTTATTGAGTTATTGTTTATTGTTGGTCAGCCTAGTCCTAATAAATGGCCTTTTACACTTAAAGACATCAGCGTGGTCTGTTTATTGCGTGAGTGGAAGTCGAGTGCTTCAGTGAGACACGTCCAACTAGTGTCCAGGTTTCCAAGGATGCAAGGGGGTGGGGGTGGCAGGGCCAGATTGGTAAGGCAGGCACTCGGGAAATGACAGAGGAGCCGATAGCGGAGTTCCGGCTGTGGGCTGCTTTTTTTTGGGCAGCCCGGGGGCTGTCTGAGCTGCTTGGATGCCGCTATCGGCCCAGTGGGTGCCTGAGTGGCCTTTCTATAGGCAGGTGGGTGGAGGTATCACTCCCTTTCTCTCGCTGGGACAGCCCATTAATGTATGAAGATTGAGGGGGGGTTATCTAAGTGAGGTTAATAAAACATGCCTCCACCCCCTTTATTTTCATAAAAGTTCGCTGAAGCAATGTTTTGTGGAAAGGCATTATGTAAATGTGGGCCACTTTTTTTTTTTTTGTGTGTGCCGGCCGATCAAGGGGGTGGCTACAGATAAGAGACTGAGTCCAGGAGAGCTTCCGAAGGCTGAGCTGCAAGTGGGGCGGCCATGGCTGAGGAGGAATGAAGTGGAGAAGGTGGAAGAAAGAAGAGTACAGCAGACGTGTAAGTATTAAAATATTGGAAGTAGGTATTTATTTATTTATGCATTTTTATACAGCGCGGACTTTACCCAAAGGTGTCAGAGCGCTTCACAATAGAACCAAGTATGTTACATGAAAAGAATGTTACAAATGTACATGTTACAGAAGCAAACGAGATACAAGAAGAGGTATAATACAGCAATAGATGACAGTCACTCAAAAACACACTAGGATGACGCTTGGACGGGGATAGAAAACAAATTTACAATAGTGAAAGAACTTTCTTGAGGGACTTGCAAAGGGGTGTATTAGTTCTGGAAGGTATGGCGTTTTCAGTACCATAACCAGCCGTCAGTGGCTATGTTACCAAAAGTGATGTCACCTGTGTTAGGAACTGAGTGGCCAAGTCATTTGATCCATAAGGCTGGTGGTGCCGTGCGTTTTTATGTGATGACATCATTGGCCAAGTTCATCTGAAATGATTTGCAGGGATGTCATCATTATTCTCACTTGTGGTTTCGAAAACTGAAAAATTCGACCTCTTCTTGGTCAGAGGACGCTGGCAAATGTTAAATTGCCATGGTCCTGCTCTGGCCCACGGTTGAATCCAAAAGGGTTAATGGTGAGAGAGCGCTCCGAGTCCGTGCGCTCCAGGGGCTCGCTGTAGAGCTGTGATAGGTGCAGGATGGGGGCGGGGCCTGGAGGCCGATAACAGGGAGGAATGTCTTAGACCGGAAATAAACAGTGCCGCCCATTCCGCTGAATTTAGCACGCTGGAGAAACGAAATTTAAGGAGAGAGGCAGAGAGAAGAAACGAAACTTAGTGGAGGGGTTGAGGCTACAAGACTAGGGAGAGCGATGCATTAAGAAAGAGAAAGAAACTGAGCAGGAGCTGGGGGTAGAAAATGTAAAAAGCTGAAAGGCAGTGGGCATGTTTGTATGTTTGCTTCACACCAATGAACTATATAAGAAGCACAATAACCAGTGAATTCTTGCCATCGGCCCTGGACTCACACTACTCAGTCCGGACAGAGAACAAGAACAAAAAAAATCAGATCATGGAGAACATGGGAAGAATTACGGTCCCATAAAATAAGCGTCAGTGGTGCCCACTGGAAACGGGTACAAATGAACTAGTACTGGGAGAACCCACAGACAAACTATTAACAATGGGGTGTTGAACAAGAGGCTTTCAAAAAGTAAAAACAAAGAAAACATGGAACGTGGATACTTTCTGAACAAGATTCTCAATCCTAGCTAGGACCACTGGAATTATGCAGCAGGGAAGGGGAAAATTATGTGGCACAGTTGACTAAATCATGCAGCATGAAAAGACGAATTATGTGGCATATTTCTGCAAATTACTTAATTATTTAGTCATTTTTTTCGCATGGAAATTGGGAACATTCCACCAAATTAGTACTAGTTAAACAAATACAGCTAAAAGTGAAAGATGACGGCCTGAGACGCACATGCACACTTAGGGAGTGGAGTGAACTAGCACTTCTCCTCCCCCTCCCATTCCTAGGCCCCGTCCCTCCCAACAGCACTGGCTAAGAGCCGCAAATGTAAATTAAAATGACGCAAGAGCATCGTTTTAATTTACATTTGCTGGCTCTGAGCCAGGCAGTGGAGCGACGCTCCTCCGCCAATGCGGAATAGCTGCCACTACAAATCTACAAACGGCAAACAGCAAATATAAATAGAAAACACTTTTAAATGTGTTCTAGAGCTGCATTGATAATCTCAGACTAATAATTATTCATGTTACAAATTAATACATAACATTTTTTAGTTGACTTATTAAGTATCTTGTCCGTGCCTTACAGGCTCTTAAATCATTAACAAATGGGTGGGATTTTTCTCTTGGAAAGGTGGCAATCCTGGAAAAGAGCCTTGTGCTGCGTAGTAACACTTCACCATGTTTTTAGTAACTTGTGATCCATTTGAGCTACAAACAACTTTTTTTGTTACAATCTGCCTCATCACGCCAGGAATTCTGGAAAGGTCTCAACACCTGCATGTTCGAATAAAAGATCACCACAAATCAGTTAGCAACTCCAGTGTCTTGAGACCCTCATGGGTGTGTTGCCGCGCTTTATAAATCCTTGATTGATTGATCTATATGCAGATTATGCAGCAGATGATGGATTCTGTGGCAAATGCGGCAAATCCATAACTAAGCAGAAAACGTCGCAGCCCCAGGATCGCATAATTCCATTGCCCTGTTCATAGCACATTCCTAATACAGAAGCAGTAGTAAAGCTCTTCAACATCAAAGCAAAATGTTGCCACTTCCCAAACACATTGCTTGTCATGTCTATAAAGAAAATGGGAACATCCTCAGTACACAGAACTACGGGGAAAATATACATGAACAACATTGCAATGTTAAGTTATGTGGATTTGTAGAGCACGGCTAATCACCCATGAGGGTATCAAGGAGCTGAGTGGGACAGACCTGAGGAAGAGAAGGAGATCATGCCTTTTTCATCTGGAAGAGCCATGTCTGAGGTTCCTTCGAAAGCCCATGAGGGAGGGGAAGGGTCTGAGTTGTTTCTGGAGGTCATTCCAGGTCTTGGCTGAGAGGTATGAGAAGGAGTGTCCTCCGCATCTGGCCTTGATGTGAGGGAGATGTGCTCTTGCCTGGGACTCAGATTGAAGGTGTCTGGTGAGTTGGTAGGAATTGAGGCGGTGGTTGAGGTAAGCCAGACCAGTGTTGTGGAGGGTTTTGTAGGCATGGGTGAGGAATGGGAGCCAGTGGAGATTGTTGAGATGTGGAGAGATGTGGTTAATTTGCGGGATGTTCAGGATGAGTCTGGCGGTGACGTTCTGGGTGGTTTGGCGTTAGCTTAGGACGTGGGCTGGGATTCCAATGTAGAGGGTGTTTCCATAACCAAGTCTACTTGTGATAAGAGACTGGGTGACCATTAGGCTGGTGTTCAGTGGGATTTACATGAAAATCTTGTGTAGCATTTGCAGGATGTGGAAGCATGATGAGGATACAGCGTTGATCTGTCTGATAATGGAGAGGTTGGTGTCCAGGACGATCCTAAGGTTCTTGGCATGGTCCGCAGATGTGGGTGGGGGCCAAGTTTGGAGGGCCAGCAAGAGGCATCACAGGGGAAGTGGTTTATGCCGAAGATAAAAACTTCAGTTTTGTCTGTGTTGAGCTGGAGGCATTTGTTTTTCATTCAGGCAGCGACGTTGCTCATGCAGTTGGTGAAGTTTGCTTTGGCAGTGTTGGTTGAGTCAGTAAGGGATGCCGTGGGCTCTGACGATGTCTGCGAGGGGCATCATGTAGATGTTGAAGAGTGTTTGGCTAAGCGAGCATACTTAAGGGACTCCGCAGATCAATTTCTTGGGTTCTGAGATCTGGGGGGAAGTGTAACTCATTAAGTTCTGTCCGTGAGTATGGAGGATACCCACTTGAGGCCCGGTTCGAAGAGACCAACGTGCTGAAGCTTTCTAATGAGTGCCTTGTGGGAGACTGTATTGAAAGCTGCGGAGTGGTCAAGGAGGATGATTGTAGGCATTTTTACTCAGTCGAGGATCCTTTTAATGTAATCAGTGGCCGCAATGAGGGCTACCTATTTGCTGTGATTAGTGTAAAAGGCTGACTGAGAGCTGTCTAGGAGTTGATGGACTTCTAGGTGGTCTGTGAGTTGGGTATTGATGGCTTTCTCAATAACTTTAACTGGAAAAGGTAGGAGTGAGATGGGTCTGTAGCTTCTGAGGAAGCTGGGGTCCAGTGTTGGTTTCTTCAATAGGACTTTGACTTCTGCATTTTCCTGCAAGACGGAAAGGTGGCAGTGGTTATGTAGGTGTTGATGATAGCGGTGACCGCGGGGAAGAAGATGGTTCTTCTAAGGTTGTATATAAAGTGGGGGCATGAGTATGAGAGGGGCTCCAGAGTGGATGGTATTCATCAGGTCGTGGCTTCTTCGTTCAAGAGGGTCTTCCAATTGCTCAGCTGCTGTTTGGCAATGAAGGCGGTTTCCAGTGGGTCGGGGGAGTTCTTATTGGTTTGCTGTGGGACAAATGTGCTGTAGATCTTGGCAATCTTCTGTTCAAAGAAGTTTGAGAGGTCGTTGCAGAGTGCTTGGGATAGGATGATGTTGTTGGCAGCTGCAAGTTTGGAGAACCCCTTGACAATGGTGATGAGTTCTTTGCTGTTGTTGAAGCTGGCTTTGAGTCTGAGAATTAAAGCCATTTTCTTTGCGTCCCGTAGTTGGTGGTAGAGGTTGAGAGTGGCATTGTATTTGGGTGTTGCAGTGGTATTTTTGTCGAGTCTCCAATTTCTCTCAAGTTGCTTGCAGTGGTGCTTGGACTCTCTAAGGTTGTTTGTGGACCAGCCGGGTCGATACTAGTTGTTTTTGTAGATCTTGTTTCTGGTGGGGGAAAAGTGGTGCAGTTGGCGAGCCATTTATTGAAGAGCTTGGTGTTGGTGTTGAGGTTCCCGGTGTGGTTGGGTGGGTGTTCCTGTAGGGTTTTGGTCCAGTTTTCTTTGGCTATTTTACTCCAGTATCTTGATAATGCTTTGGCCAAACCTTTCTGCACCCCTATAAACCTAGGAATGATGTGGTTCCTAACTGACTGGCACAGGAGTTAGGTAGTTATCCCACCAACATGACAAATCACAGACCACGCCTAAGGAATACATAAGGGATACAAAGCAGCAAACACATGAAGATGGAAAATGGGGCTAGGGGATATTTGCTCATCAAATTATGATAAGTTGTAACAGAGGTAAGTGGGATTTATACAGTGAATCAGCTGCAGGGTGGAGATAAACAACATGCAAACTGAGGCCTTTGTAGAGGAAAGGATAGTGCAAGAGAGATGCAGCCTCAGCTCAACTTTGTTCAACCTTTATGTGAAAAACTTGGCAAAACTAGTGGAGGAATGCAAGACCGTAAGTCTGAGGCTGAATGGTTCATAAATAAAATGTATGTTGTGAGCAGAGCGGACTCTCTGATCAGTCTAACAAAAAACATATATCAGTTCAGTTTTAAAGTCCTCGAAGTTTAGTGCAAAACATGCCTTGGAGCAAAGCGAAAACATACCAAAATAATGCCCCCACAGACTAAAATCAATTTAAATAAGATCAAAATGTGCCCTAAAGATGCAGACGCTGAGGTCAAGCACACTACAGACATGCATGCCATTTCTCTCAATAAACCAGAAGCTGAAGTGCATTAAAAAAGTAGGGGAACTGTGATGTTGCATGCATTGTGGGCAAGGTCAGTGAGTGGGGTTGGGGACAAAAGAGTGGCTAAAAAAATAAAATATTCTGTAAGTAGTTTTTGGTCTTTCACCGTTCGGTAGATACATATAAAATAATGCATAGCTTACATTAAAAATACATTTAAATTGTTGTTACTCAGTGGAAAGGCACTATAATATATTATTAAATCTCTATTAGTTAATGCAATGGAGAGGTCTGCGTGTAACTAGAGAGCCACAGAATTAAATCTTAGTTGGTGCAGTGGAGAATGGTAACTTGTGGCACTGATACACACAGTATAAGATAGACAGCTACAAAATGTGCAAAACGTTTTAAGATAAAATGGTGCTTCCAAAATTTAGATGTTATTAATACCCAGACTGTTCGTAATGCATTTTTTTCACGTAACTGTCCCTTCAACACCTAGTCAGGGGTGGTAAGCGTGATATAAATCGATCAATCAATCATTGATTGATTGATAGTAAGCGCAATATAAATACAATTACAATTAAAAGTAAGCACTTTATAGCTCAGTTGTTAACTCTTTGCACTACCACTCAAAAAGAACGAATCTTTGTCATCACAAAGCTTGGAGTGATTCAATCAATTAAAGCCAGAACCGCTCCCAAGCATCCTATGCATTTTCAGATTACCCTTTACATTTTCAGGTTAACTCGTTGCGCACATTTGCTTTTCTTTCAGGCACCATGACAGGAAGGCTTGTTTAGCTGAATGCCTGGTTTCAGTTTACAGCACAGGAGACTCACTGAATGACACTTCGGCTGAAGCATTTAAACTATGGGAATCAACCCTCCCGGGACGGTTGTCTTTTTACAAAAAAAGGAGGGGAATGGTTTTATCATAAATCATAAAAGTTGGGGCACATCATGCCCTACTCTGTATTAAAAACATTCAGGAGTTTTGAACTGGAAATAAAGCATTCAAATAGGACCTGCCCCCAGTGCTTTATACGCCAATAAAATCCAACAAACAAATTAATTCTGAAACTATTTGAAAGGATCATGTACTTGATGAGACTGAGGTTTGTGATTTAACAGCAACAATGATTATACAGAATGAGACAAATTCCCAACTGAAACACTGCACCTGCATTTCTGCAAACAGTTCCTCTGTGTATGCAGAAGCTCACCAAACAAGCATTTGCAATGCAATAGGTCTCTCATTTACGTGAGATCTATTGCATTGCAAATGGTAGTCATGCCGGACAACGGGAGGGAGGGAAGAAGGAGAAGGCACGGACAATGGGCGGGTGAGGGTGAGAAGGCACGGACAATGGGAGTGCGGGCAGGGGGTGAGGGGGGAGAAGGCATGACAACAGGAGGGGGAGTTAATTCGGCAGTAGGAGAACCTCATTAAAGAAAATAGTGCTCACAGTCTAAATAAGACTTACAGTGTAAAACTCGAAATAAAGGGGTCAGTCGTCATGGGAGGTGACAAATGAAGAGGAGGCGGTGCTAAGGAGGGACTAACAAGCAGATTGAAGAATCAGAAGCCAGCATTTAGGACAGACAATGACACAAGCCAATGGCAAACATGGGCGGAGAGTGGGTGGGGCTTCTATTCGCTACTCATCTACAATAAGTCTTGCAGAGCAGCGCATGCCAAATGGCTCAGGCTTCAACTCAAAATGGGTCCAGAGAAGAGCAGAGCTGGTGGGATTTTCCGAGTTGCCTTATATGCAGAAGCACAATTTAAAATTCTGGGGCTACCTCAAGGAAAGTGACTTGTAGTAATCTAAGTTACCAGGTGGTGCTAAAATCACACAGAATCAGATGAAGTTGCTATACTTCATGTAGCAGGTTACAGCTAGAAGCCCCACCAGGAGCTTGATATGTCCTGCTGCTCAGACCCCAGGTCTACTGTCACTAATGGAATTAAAGAAACCTTCTATCATGATGCACTCCATGCACCACCTCAGTCATGCAGAGAATGAGGACACAGAATAGCACACACCTTCCTCTTTTCACAACACTCACATCAGACTCATCCTAAAAACAACTGCACATCCTAGACACACTCATACCAAGAGACACAATGTACAATAACATAATCAAATGTAATTGACAATCGAAAAGGAAGTCACAGGGCATGGATGGAAGTGACATCCATCACAAAATCAATGAGGCCAGCTAATTTCACGAGCAACCACACCACACCTTCCACACTAGATACAGGGCAGTGGTTTACTCCGTTCGAGAGTACAAGGCAACACCATGAGGATGTCAGTATGCTGCTGTCTCATACCAACTTTCAGACAACACAGGTAACTTTAACCCTTCAGGCCCTTTCAAGGAAATCTCTGAACTTTACATCGAGTTCAGGTAAATCTCTACATCTCACAGCTAAACAAGTGACAATCTACACCTGTGAGCAATCTCAACACTTTCCAGCCAACTCAGGGAAACACCTCTTACTCCCAATCAGCTCTGGTCAATTTCCGCACTTCCAAGCAACAAGGGAAACACAACCCCTTTCAGGCAGCTCGGTTACTCCTCTGACTATATACCAGACACCAGTGACACGGACACACCGCCAACTCCTACTCTACCACTGAGCATAAGGAAAACAGAGATATCATAACAAAAGATGAATTGGGCATAATTCAACTGCCATGCGTACCATCATCCGTAGCATCTCATCAATAAGGCAACATAACTTGCAAAACTCCACATGAACATCTCATGGACATAACAGTCAATCTGCAGCTGCTTTAAACATGCTTTCGTGTCTCAAGTTGTCTATGCCATATAAATGAATCCAAGTAACATTTTTTCCAACTCAAAGTGATTGGTTGGCAAGAAGTAGAACACACACTAAAATAACACATCCAAACATCTTGCCACTAGCTAGAATTGCTTCATCAAGCAAATGAGTCGCATCACATGAAATAAACTGCAATATTCAAGTACACATGCTAGTAATGAACAATGGCCGGTATTGATTGCGTGTTAGAACATCGGCTTTGTAAAAACACATAGAGGCATATTCTCAAGACCCTATCGCCACGGGAACGTAACTTTTTCTGACGTTCCCATGGCGATAGGCTCAGCGCCTTATTCTCAAGGCAGCGTTAAGCCACTTCACGTGGCTTTAAGCTGCCTTGAGAATAAGGCCCCTTTCACGCTAAATTTAGCGTGAAAGGGGCGTGCAGTGGGTGTTGCATTGGGCGTTCCACCGCAACACCCATTGTGATCGACGCTGCTACCTATTATCAAGGGCGGCGATAATAGGTAGCAGCGCCGAACCTAAGACCAGAAAAATCCTGGTCTTAAGTTGGGGAAACAAGGAGAAATGCTTCATTTCTCCTCCTTTCTTGTTTTTTTCCATGTGTTCTGCCTAGTGCAGCGCACATGGAAAATGCAAAATGGAATTTCAGGAATGTTCATGTGAAGAAGGGGCACCTTCCTGTACATGAACAACCCTTCCCTGCACACAGACACTCTTGCAATCTGGTGCAAGTGTCCCTGCATTGGCGCTAAGTCGTGAAACTTAGCGCCATCGCAGAGGGAAACGCCAGGCTGCACCACATTCTTGAGAATAGGGTGCAGCCTCGCATTTACGAAGTGGCGGTGAGAGGCGTTAAGCTAAGGAGGTTAATGCCTCTCACCGCCACTTCATTAAGAATATCCTCCATATTACTTCCAGTGGAAAACAAATTCAGCTGAACGAAGCATTGCAGTGCGCTGTAGCACACATTTACTCTCAGAGCCCATGATAAACCCGTCCTGCGTGGCTAAACTTTAAATACGGGTAGAAACCCCCATCCAAGATGGTATGTTCCAGTTCATCGTAACAATCCAAGGGCAGTGCACTCTGTCCAGTGACATTGCTCTGAAGGTCAACGCTGCTCATCTCCTCCACAAGCATGGTAAACATTGAAAGGGTCTCCGGGCAGGGTGTACAAGGAGATCCTCTTTGCAGTTAAACAAATTTACTTTTCACCATACTTTTTAACATGGAGCAATGCTGAATTGTTGTTAATCAACTGCCTGTTGTGTGCATATTATTTTCCTTTTTTTTAAATACAACGCATGGTGTTGGTGCCGCGTTCTCCTTGTTCCGAGGAGCTTAACTGGGATTCAGCGGTGTGCAATGAAGGGTCAGAACGAGGTTGCCCCTTGGCCTGCTCTTCTACTCTCATTCATGTAGGAGGCAGTCCAATATGAACCATACAGGAGAAGCAGGTCTTTTTTGCTGCCCAAGTCTAGTTTTTTATGAGGCCGACAAAATAAAAGTGGGACAAGGCGGATCAACATCCATCCGCTTTAACATTGACCCGTGGGACTTATAATTAGCTCTTCTCACCTCTCACTTAGAGCAACGCAACACACAGAGGGCCACATCAAATTGCAGCACACACAAGTGATGCTGCTTAAATATTTATCTACAGTCACAAGTCTCCTTATCGTGTCTGGCCCCACACACTGGCTCCTGCGTGCAGCAAAGCTTGAAATCCACAGCCGCCAGCACTGCAGGGTGCTGTCGGGGGATTATTCTGTGTCTTGAGGAAGCATGGACAGCAGGTGGATTCTATGGCAGGACCAGAGGCTCAGATTATTCTTCTCGATTTTTACTACTCGTAAAAAACAGCGGCCAAATAAAAAAGCAGTAAACATAAAACACACTACATTTCCCATGAGGTTTTGAACCATGCCTCTAACAAACCCAACAATCGTGTATGGTCATCCGATACAAAATAGAGAGGCACCATCTTCACGCCTCTTTCTTTGCTGCTCTGCAGTCAAGATAAGTGCCTCTCTATTTTCTCAATTATAGACTTCATTTATACTGTGCTGTTATGCTCGCTATTCTTGTATACTGGCGGCTTCACAGCTTCTTCTGGTGTATTGATGGAGTGTAAAAGTCAAATGAAGGTTGCCTCTATCAATTCTCACCTTCAAATAAGATTTATGACTATAATTTTGATAAAAATGTGTAAAACTGTAAAAGATGAAAAATGTGGGATTTTCTACTGCAGTGTTAAAACATGCAGAACATGTTTTGAAACATGAACATTTTGAAAGATGTAATAAAGAGAGAGAAGTTATCTGTTTATGCAGTGTATCACATCAACACTATCTAAAAATGGATAGCATAAAAATGTGCTGCTAGAGACTTTTAGGATTTTATCAATTTTTATTCATTTTCAAACAGTGAAATGAAAAATTATACGAATCTTCTGCCTGCAACCAACAATCAATGGCCGGCCGAGAAAGCAAACAAAAGACGGGGGGCGAGGGGGGAAAGGGGAGAAAACAATAAGGAAAACAATAATCAACAATATACATTGATAATTTAACTAAACAAAATACCCATCCCAGCCAAGCCCACCTATACTGTGTTAATGACAATATGATCTCATTTCCATCCTAGCATTATTTAAGTGTCACGCTGCGTGACCGCTGACAGGAGCAAAATGCGTAAACATCTCGGGCAAGTGAGTTCTCGGAATGTGTTGGACAGGTATTTAAGGCAAGGGCCCCAAGTCTTCTCAAATTCAGTTCATTTCTCCATACTCAATAGGTCCCAGAGCTTATGTAACCAGTCTAAATGTGTGGGTATGGTATCAGTCGCCAGCATGAGAGCAAAACTTGCTTCGCCGCACCAATGCTAGGGTGATGACCCTCCCCCTAAGTAAATGGAGGGGATATGTCAAAGCATGGGGAAGACCCAAAAGGATGTCGCTGGGGGGGGCGAAGCAACTCCGTCTCAAACATTTGATCTATAGCTACCAATATCTCGTCCCAGTAGCGATGCATTTTGGGGCAGTGCTATAAAAGATGTGTTAGTGTACCTATGTTGTCACAGCGACGCCATCATTTTTTACTGCAACCATCTTTCCACCTTGACAGGCGAGCGGGTGTATAGTACCAATAATATGCCAGTATAGACAGAGTCTCCCTCCCTGCTGCACTGCACGCCGATGTGCAAACACACTGCAAGATGTCTGACCATTCCTTATCTGTAAACGTACACTCACAGTGCAATTCCCATCTGAATCTCGCTGGAGATAATAGGGGGGCGGCTGAGGTGTTCAGAAAGGAGTAAATGTTAGAAAGCAAACGCCGGTCCTCAGTTCGCTTGAGGAGCCAGCGCTCACATTGCATTAGGGGTCTGCTAGCGTGGGGTCGCATGTCTGTTTGAGTCACCCAGTGGCGAACGACTGCATATCGACATCTCTCCGATTCCGGGAGGCCATAGTCTTTTTGAAGCCCTGTTAAGTCTTGTAGTCCCCGTTTGTCGAAGAGATTGCCTATTCGTTTACAGTTGGCATCTTGCCACTGGGAGAAAGCTGTACCGCTCATAGCGGGGGAAAAATCCGTATTTCCTATGATCGGAGTGAGTGGAGATATCGGGGAGGAAAGACCATTAATGGCGCTCAGTTTATCCCATGTTCCCACTGTAGCCCAGACCACCAGGGAAATATACACTCCCGCTGGGGGGCAATTCTTACGCGGTAACCAAGGCACTTTCCAGATATGAATACCGGCCACTGCCTGGTCTAAAAAGCACCAATGCTTTTCTGTAAGCGAGCGTAGCCATTCCACTAGAAACCTCATTTGAGCTGCCTGGTAGTAGCGTACCAAGTGAGGAATCCCCAAGCCTTCCTTAGCCACAGGAAGATAGGCCCTCTCTCTTGCCATCCTGGCTTTTTTACCGTCCCATATAAAGGACTCCAACGCCAGTTGAGGTTTCCTAATCATGACGGGGAGGGCTGCAGCGGCATGCTTGCATTAAATACTGAAATTTTGTCAAAAGAGTCATTTTGGTTGCCACAATTAACCCTGACCACGAGATGGGACCTTCATGCCATGATTGTATGAGAGAACGCACTGTGGCCAGCAGGGTGGTGTAGTTATGCAACACCACCCTATCGGTAGTGGAGAATAGTTAGATAGCCAGCTAAGAGATGCCCCGTATAGCCCAGGAGAAGGGGAATGTGTCTGTCAAATAAGTCTGTTCTTCCTGTGGGATAGTGATGCCAAGAGCCTGTGACTTGGCAGCATTTATCTTGAATCCGGAAGCCTCCCCAATCTCTGCCAGTTCCTGAAGAAGCGGGGGCAATGACTAACGAGGCTTAGGGATTGTGGGCAGAAGGTCATCCGCATATAGTTGCTATTTTGTGCACCTGACCACCCATCCGCACCCCCTCCACTAGAGGGTGCCCTCATATTGGCTCCGCCAATGGCTCCATATAGAGCGCAAATAAGAGAGGGGGCACCCCTGCAGCGTCTCTCTCGAAATCGGAAACACAGGGGAAATGGCATTGTTAACTCACACAAGAGCCTTAGGGTCAGCATAGCTGGTCCATATCCACTTGCAGAAACTGGGACCCAAGCCCACCACCATCAGCACCTCACGCAAGAAGGGACAATGCACCCGGTCAAACGCTTTCTCAGCGACTATGGATAAAAGTAGAGTGGGCGTCTGTGATGGTTGGTTTTATCAATGAGGTGGAGTATTCGCTTAGTGTTGTCCCCATGTGTGTCCCGGAATGAAGCCCAATTGGTCTGGATCAATCAGGCCAGGCATATACTGCCCCAGTCTGATGGCCAAGAGTCCAGTAAACAGTTTTGTGTCTATATTAAGGAGGGAAATGGGGCCGTATGAGGCGCATTGTTGCGGGTCTTTTCCGAGCTTCCGTAACACTGATATTATAGCCATTTTCATGCTCTCTGTCAGAGTGCCCGTGGAGCCAAAAGAGTTGTACAGCCGCACGAGCACCGGGGACAGCTGCTCTGGAAATACTTTATAGAAGGTGGCAGTGTATCCATCCTGACCTGGGGCCTTGTCAACCTGAAGTCTCCCGATCGCGTCAAGAACCTCCTGTAATGTCAGATTCTGGGGGTGCAGTTACTTGTTCCGTCAGTTTGGTCAGGGGAACCCGCTCTATATAAGTGGTGTGGTGCGTGTGTTGCTGAGTTTCTGCTTCATAAAGGTGTGCATAAAACCGACCAAACTCTGCCGCAATATCAGCATCTTTCGTCAGGGTATTCAGGGAGTCGTCCATCGTGCCTGTATGCAGCAAGCCTGCGTCTGTGTACATAGTTTGTGCGCCAGCAATTTACCTGCCTTGTTCCCCCCTGCATAATATCTCTGCCGTGTGCAGAGTAAAACATACTCTGCTGTGTCCCTAGCTAAGGCTTGGAGTTGTTTCCTAGCGATGGTCAATTGTCGCCTTATCTTTTGTGTCCCCTTATGCCTGTGTGTTTCCTCCAATGCTGCCACTGCCCCTTCCAGCACCGCGCGTTTGGTCCTGCGCTCTTTGTTACGCCTTGCTGCTATTGCTATATAGGTTCCCTGCACTACAGCATTGAGCGCATCCCACAGCGTCGAGATGGATACCTGGGATGTGTTGTTGATATTGAGATAATCCTGTATTATTCCCCGAACCTCCTCAACATCTGGGAAGCTTGAAAGCAGCTTAGGGTTGAGTCTCCACGTTTTAGAATGTTGTTCGTTGTGCGGTAAGCGCAACACCAAGGTAATCGGGGAGTGATCAGAAAGTGAGGCAACCTCAATTTCTGGTTTCTGCCGACCGCAACAATGAGGTTGAGACTAGAACAAAATCAATTCTGGCATAAGACTGGTGGACTGCGGAGAAGTGAGTGTATGATTTCGAAGTGGGGTGTTGAGCTCTCCAAACATCAACCAGCCCCGCATCCGTGAGCCATTGAAGGCCTTGTGGTGTGAGTGCTCCTGTTTGGTTTAACCGGTAGAGGTGTCTATCCAGTGAAGTGTCTCAAAATATATTAAAGTACCCCCCAATCAGAACATGGGCATCAAGAGTGGTGATAATGGACCCAATTGCCTCATGCATGAATCCTTCCTGTTGATCATCAGGTGCATACACACTTGCAATCGTAATAGTGCACTGAGGAAAGGCAATTTGCAAAGCTAACATACGGCCCGTGATCTCCAAGCGTGTATGAGTGACTCGGCCTTGAAAGTGTGTTGGGAATAATATAGCGACCCCTGCCCTCTTGCTGGGCCCAGCCGACCAAAATTGCTGGTCGAACCACCTAGATCTCATACGGTTCCAATCCTTTTTAACAAGGTGAGTCTCTTGCAAAAGACATATGTCACATTGCATTGCTCTCAACTGCATCAACAGCGCTATTCTTTTGGTAGGAGAATTAAGGCCCCGAACATTGAGGCTAACCATCTTTATCATGAGTTAGTGTTAAATTGAAGAATTTGAAGAATAATGGTGGCCTTAAGGAATAACACTTTACTTTTCCGTTTTTTCGTGGAAAGGGACGGTCTAAAGCATATACTGCGTATGGGCCTGGGAGGGTGAAAACATGCAATAGAACATAAACAAGAACAATACCAATTGAAAAACAACCAGTGTAGATGTGGTAGGGGTCCATGTCATTGGCACGCCTTGTGAGTCGTTCAAGACAGAAACAATAAAAGGAATCCTCTGCCAGCGCATGCTGATATCACAGTGTTATCAAGCAGCCGAGCCCGAAGACGAACTGGCTAACCATACTGTCTGTGTCTATTAGGGCCTATGTCAATTCCGCCGCAAATCTGTGAAAACGCAGTCCCACTTGGTTCTTGATTCCAGGACCATTATTCATCTTCTTGTTCCTGTGCGGAGTCCTGCTTTGCGAGGTGCTAAATCAGAGCTGACCACTCCACGATGCTCTCGGTGGATGATGGATTGCTCACGAGTCTTGGGAGCCTGCCTTTAGGGAGCCGCCCGCTAGTTGAGCCTCGGAGAGCGTGAGGAATGGGATCCCCCGCCATCCATCAGCTCACCCCGTTCCAGGTGTAGGCACAGGATCGCTGCTGCTTCCTGTTCGAGTGCGTCTCACTGTTCCATATGAACACTAGGCGAAAGGGGTGACTCCATCTGTAACGCTCATCCTTTTCCCTCAGGAAGTTAGTAATAGGTTTCATAAAACGACGACGCTGCAGGGTTATGGGAGAGAGGTCTTGAACAAGGCGAACCTTGATCCCTTCAAACATGACATAGGCCTGGTCTCGTACCGCATTCATTATGGGTTCTTTCTAGAGGTAGTAGTGTAGTCACCGAAGGATGTCCTGAGGGGTACCCGGCGAGGAGGACGGGCGACCTGCCCTATGAGTACGGTCCAAGGGGACATCAACGTCCTTCACCTCTGGAACTATCTGGCAGAATAGCCGTGTGACAAAGTCTTCGAGGCGGTTGCCATCTGCTTGAACTGGAACCCCCTTGAGTCTTATATTGGATCTCCTGGACCTATTTTCTGAGTCTTCTAGACAGTAGTTTAGGCCAGTGTAGGAGAGTAGGGTCTGCTATCCTATGGTCACCCCAAATTTTTGCTTTTTGCTTCACTGGTTTTTGACATATTGAGGCTGTGGGCCTGCCAATCAGACCCCCAGCCTGCTGTTCTCTCTACTAAATTTACCCTATGCACCCTAGGTGCATAACCAATTGGAAGTGGATCACCCTGTGAGCCCCTGTACCAGTGTACACTAGGTACCCAGGGCATTGGTGTATCTAAGGCCTACCAGGGGCTGAAGCATGTATTGTGCCACCCCTGGCCTGGCCTAACAAATTTGACACAACTGGCTGATCACTCAGCTGGGGTAAGTTGGTGTAACCACCTCTTACTTAGGTGTAGTATACCTATACCTAACCTTAAATGGGGGGACACATGTTAACCTATAAGTCACTCCTATGGCAGGCCTTAACAATCCTGAAGGCAGAGTGCTTGGTTCCATGTGAGATGGTGCTCTGGCATGAGCTGAGCCTGTCTGCAGTGGTCGGAACAACTTCCTTCCACTGTTTCCAGATATCGTCATACCATATACTCTTAAGTGCATTATGAACCTCGCGGTTAAATGCTATCTTTGGTTTGGCTTTATCAAAACATGTCGAGTAAGGTGTCATACGAATTGGAATACTAACCCCTCGCCAATTCTGGCGACGGGGTTAGCATTCCACCCTTCTAGAGGGACACGACATGTACAGTACCTGAAACCCGGGAAAAATCAGACATAGCCTCAGCTCCACAAAATGGATGCTGCCACCACAGACACAAGTCTGCCCTCCTGCTGCTGGGAGTCCTTCCAGCTTGGGAGGTGTGGACAAAGGGTTTCCTGCCAGGGGAGGTGCGTGCACCACCCCAGACAGGATTTTGTGTATTGGTCAGGTAGGGCTTGAAAGGAACCAGACATGCCTGAGGCTCACAAGGAGCCTCGGTGCATATGCCAGTTCAAACCGGTCCTGGGGCACACCAGCCCTGGACCTGGGGCGAGCTGGACAAAGGATTGGGGGTGTAACCACCCCCCTTCCTGGTCCCACCCTTAGGGAGGGACCTAGCAGGTAGTCCGGCCCCTAGAATCCGAATAAAGGTAGGAGCTGTGTCCTAAGACTTTAGACATCCTGGAATCAACTTTACTACAAGAAGAAGACGGGAACTTCGACGCTCTGCCGCACAGAGGACTGAAGCCAATCTCCCCTGTGGTCAGGGAGTGACCACCTTGCTAACGCAAGCACCATCCAGCGAATCAACGTCTGCTTTGCCGCCGCCTCCCGCCGGAGCCTGAGCCCAGAGACTGACAAGACCTGGACCTCCAGACCTCTCACCGCCCGATCCACAGTCCCTGAAAAAGAGGAACACGTGGAGCCAGCCATCTTGGAAAGACCACGACAAGCTGCAAGCGCAACAACCGAGGCTCCCTCCAAGTTGTGCTTTGGGATCTGAGAAGCCCAACACCCGAGCAGCATCTGCACCAAAGGTGAGCCCTCCAGCATCTCCACGATCTGCGTGGGGCCCTTCTGCATTTTGCCATTCGACGCGCCTAACCGGTTGCTGGCCCGCTGGCTAGTGGCCATCTTGGCGATGAACTTCAAGAACTACACTGCTGGTCTGGTTGCTCCAGACTGGCCCTTGCTCCCCTCCAAAGGAGCAGTCCCTCTGACCTTGCTGGTCAGAACCATCAGCTTATTTCGTTTTCCACAACAATTGCTTTTGCCAAGGCTTGTTTGCTTCGATCAAGTCGCCGACACCGCCAACAGCGAGAACCTGCGTGGGACAGCTTGTGAACCGACTCCTGGACATCGTCGACCTTCAGGGACCACGTGGCTGCAGAGACAAGCTGCACCTTTCCTCCTGGTTGCACCCGACATCGCCTGGTACCCACCTGGTGCCACGCTGGTCACTGGCTAGTGACTGTGAACCCTGTCCCCTCTGCTTACAGGTCTTCTACAACTCCGATCCACTCTGGGATCCACCGCATCTCTTCCGGACCGACCGCCTGCAGCATCTTTGCCTTCAGGCTCCATTGAACAGATAGAAGAAACCCGACGCACTTCGAGACCTATGCACCCGCTTCCTGTGGGTGAGGTAAAGCTGGCACTCCAGTGCCCAAGTGTAGAGTAACATCTCTAGTGTCTGTGTTTCCAATCTTGAGTTCATAGTCCATCCGGAAGATCCTTTTTGCAGTAACTTTGTAACTTTTACGCACCCATTGAAAACCTATGGGAGCCCGCGTGTGACTATTTGCTCTGCACACAGAACCCGTGGACCTCCTGGTCACTAACTAAAGTTAGCTCCTTGTAGGCCCAGCGATTCTAGAGGCCCTATGCCTTTTCCCTTTTCTGTTCGTGGTACTTATACCACTATTTTAGTATATGGTTCGAGTGGCCACCAGGGCCTATCCATATAAAGTGCAACTTCTGTGTATTCTAACGTATTCTTGTTTAACGATTTGTGCTCCTGTGCTCATAAAGAGTCTAGGGGATACTTTGAGAAATAAATACATATATATTTTCAAAATATATCTGTGTGGTGTCCTTTCATTGGTATAAAGGGGGGTTACATTTGGTAAAACAGCCTGCTTAACACGTTTCACGAGTTTAGCCTCAAAGACTGCTTAGCCTACGCTACCACTAGGGCAGCTGGTCCGAAAAGGTTGACTTACAACCACACCATAAGGGTTGCTTGGCATGGTACAAGGTGGTCACTTTAACTAGTGAACATCATATACCAGGCCAACTTCTCACATTGGTGAGCAGCGGTTGGATTTGAGCTTGCTGTGTTTTACCTCTGTAATCTCTTTGTTACCAATTGAAAGATCATACAGGTACGTTTAGGTACATATAAAACAAGAATAGATATACTTAAGTTCTACTGAACTTAGTTGTTGTAGAGCAAAGGGAGTAGCACACCCTGACTACAACTACTAGATAGGTTTAGTAGGAAAACCCAAGTGTAGGTAGATTGCAACACATCCACTCACACTTAAGAGCAATGGCTGGGGCAGAGGGGTCCAAGGTACCCATCTCTGTTGAGAGTGACCCCCAGAGGGCACCATCCATCTTTGCTACCCTAAATCAAAATGAGCTCAGGCAGTTGGCAAATATCAGGGGCCTTAAACAGCCCAAGAATCCTACTTCTGCTGAACACAGAGAGCTTTTACAGGCTGATGAAGATCAGAAAGCTCTCAGGAAAGCCTCCCAGTTAGGCCCCTTAGGGACTGGAACAGGAGGCCCCCCTTCTGAAGATGCTACTGAGGTACCCCTTTCCAATAGTCACCCCTTAGATGAGATTCATACTACAGAGGATGAAAGTGAGAAGGGTACTGATACAGAAGGTAGTGAGGATGAAGGGAGAACTAGCCCAGTGCCAAGTGTTATACGTGGCCCAGCTAACTTAAGGCTACTGGGGACTGACAATGGGATCACCCCATTGGATCTCCCTAGTGGACTTAACCAGGAGCTTGGGAGGCAAAGGAATCACTGAGGTGAATCTAATGCTTCTCATGCCTCTAGAGGCTCTCAAGGTCACTCCAGGAGAAGGATGACCACCCCTCAGAGGAGGGAGCATGAGGCCAGAATGCAAAAGCCCAGCTGAGGATCAGGAAGCAGGAGCTAGAAGTAGCTCTGATGGAAGAGAAACTGAGCAAGGCTAGGCAGCATAAAGAGAGTGGGTCTATACCCACTGGTGGCAGCATTGTCCCTAAGGACAAGGATTGGGTCTTTGCCAATAGGAACCTGTCCAAGGTTGTGCCCCCCTACAAAAGTGGGGATGACATCCACAAATGGATGACTGCTCTTGAGAGAGCCTGCAAAGTACAGCAGGTTCCTGAAGACCAGTGGGCAGCAATCCTCTGGCTCTCCTTTGAAGGAAGAGGCAGAGACAGACTCCTCACTGTTAGGGAGGAGGATGTCAGAAACTACAGAGTCCTGAAGAGTGTCCTAGTTGATGGGTTAGGCTTAACCACTGAACAGTACAGGTTAATGTTCAGAGACACCCAGAAGACACAGACTCAGGACTGGTCTGAATACATTGAATGTGCCACTAAGGCTTTGGAGGGTTGGTTGCTGGGAAGTAAGGTATCTGATTATACAGGATTGTACAATTTGATGATGAGAGAACAGATTTTAAATAACTGTCAAAACCAGCAACTGCATCAACACTTGGTTGACTCTGATCTGACCTCTCCCCAAGAATTGGGAAATAAGGCAGACAAATGGGTCAGAACCAGGGTTAAGCAAAAGAACCAGAACCAGGGCCAAGGGGGTGATCAGAAGAAAACAGACCAAAAGGGTGGAGATCAGAAATCTAAAGACCAGAAGTCTTCAACAGGGCCCCAAACTACTGCTAAGGAGGGTGGGTCCCAACAACAATCCAAGGGAAAGAAGAAAGAAGGTCAAAAGAAACCCTGGTGCAATCATTGCAAGAATACAACTCACTGGACTAGTGATTGTAAAAAGGGTGGAGCCCCCAACACTGTTGCCCCTAAGGCACCTGCTCCCAGTACTACTGTTAGCAGTGTTGGTCCCCAGACAAAGGGTGTAGTGGGAATCACTATGGGAACTGAAGGAGATTCTGACTTAGACAGAACCCTGACACAGGCAGTCCTGATCTGTGATGGGGACATAGATTTGTCCCTGACTGTGAGCCCCAGTAACCTGGGCAAGTACATATAGACTCCTTTAATTAATGAAAAAGTGGCTCAAGCCTACAGGGACACATGTGCCAGTGTCACTATGGTGACACCAGGCTTTGTGGACCCTGGACAGTACATACCAGGTGAGAATTACCTGGTGACCAATGCCAGCAATGCCACTACTTCACATAGTGTGGCAGTTGTTAACTTCTCATGGGGAGGGGTAACTGGCCTCAAAAGGGTTGTGGTTAGTGCAGACCTCCCAGTAGAATGTTTGTTGGGCAATGACCTAGAGAGTTCTCTATGGTCTGAAGTGGGGTACAGGACACATGCAGAGATGTTAGGTATATCACCACATGTCCTTGCTGTGACCAGGTCACAGGCCAAAAAGTGCCTTACTGAACCTCAGGTCTTGGATCCTGGAACAATGGACCAAGCACCTACCAAGAAGAAGAACAGGAGGGTCAAGGCTGTGCCTTCCCCCCTGCCTCAGAGTGATGATCAACCTTCCCAGGAAGCTGATCTAGAGGACCCTGAAGGAACTGTCCCTGAAGAGCTTGAACCTGATCAGGTTGAGTTTCTGGGGACAGGGGGACCTTCAAGGGCTGACTTGAGGCAGGCTCAGTTATCCTGTCCCTCTCTTGAACCCCTCAGACAGCTGGCTGCTGCTGAGGCTGCTGGGAATGCTCAAGGTACCCATAAAGTGTATTGGGATGAAGGGCTCCTTTATTCAGAGGCTAGAGACCCCAAGCCTGGTGCCACCAGGAGGTTGGTTATACCTCTGCAATTTAGGGGCTTCCTTCTTACCTTGGCCCATGATATTCCTTTAGCAGGACACTTAGGCCAGAACAAGACTTGGGACAGGCTTGTCCCTCACTTTCACTGGCCTCACATGAATGAAGATACCAAGGAGTTTTGTCGCTCCTGTGTGACCTGCCAAGCCAGTGGCAAATCAGGTGGCACAACAAAGGCCCCCCTGATACCACTACCTGTGGTGGGGGTCCCCTTTGAAAGAGTGGGAATAGATATAGTGGGTCCCATGGATCCTCCCACTGCATCTGGGCACAGATTTATACTGGTGGTAGTGGATCATGCCACCAGGTATCCAGAGGCAATTCCCCTTAGGACCACTACAGCACCTGTTGTGGCCAGGGCCCTGCTGGGAGTATTCTCCAGAGTGGGGTTTCCTAAGGAGGTGGTTTCTGACAGAGGTACCAACTTCATGTCAGGATACTTGACAGCTATGTGGAAGGAATGTGGTGTCAACTACAAGTTCACCACCACTTATCACCCACAATGCAATGGGCTTGTTGAGAGATTCAACAAGACCCTAAAGGGTATGATCAAAGGATTACCTGAAAAGCTCAGGCGAAGATGGGACATCCTTCTACCCTGCCTTCTGTTTGCTTACAGAGAGGTCCCACAAAAAGGAGTTGGTTACAGCCCCTTTGAATTGTTGTTTGGGCACCCTGTAAGAGGCCCACTGTGTTTGGTGAAGGAAGGATGGGAGTTACCTCTCAAAAAGCCTAAGCAAGACATAGTGGACTATGTACTTGGTCTCCGCTCCAGGATGGCTGAGTATATGGAGAAGGCATCCAAAAACCTTGAGGCAAGCCAGGCCTTACAGAAAGCTTGGCATGACCAAAAGGCTGTCTTGGTTGAGTTTCAGCCAGGACAGAAGGTATGGGTGTTGGAGCCAGTGGCCCCAGCAGCACTCCAAGACAAATGGTCTGGACCCCATACAATCCTGGAAAAGAAGGGAGAGGTTACCTACTTGGTGGACCTAGGAACTCCCAGGAGTCCCCACAGGGTACTCCATGTTAACAGGTTAAAAGCATATGTTGACAGGGCAGACATGGGCTTGCTCATGGCTACAGATGAGGGACAGGAGGAAGAGAGTGACCCTCTCCCAGACCTGTTGTCTCAGAACCCTGAGGATGGTTCAGTTGAAGGAGTGACCCTTGGAGGCAACCTCACTGATCATCAGCAGACTGAATGTAGACAAGTTCTACAATCATTTCAACACATGTTTTCCTTGATACCTAGCCAAACTGACTGGTGTACCACAAAAGTTTTTAATACTGCTGTACGTTCTGGGGTTCCACACACCTGGGAAGAATCCATTATCGTACCGATTTTCAAGAAAGGAGACAGGGGGGATGCAAAGAATTACCGCCCAATATCCCTCCTGGACTCCTCGGTGAAAGTAATGAGCCGGGTACTCATGGTCAGGCTAGAAGAATGGGCCGAGTCCAATAATATCCTTGCTGATTCCCAATACGGCTTCAGGCGGGGTAGAGGAACATTAGAACAATGCCTCAACCTAGATTTAATCATAGGCAAATATACCAAGGCAAAAAAAGGATCGCTCTATCTCTGCTTTGCAGACCTGAGCAGTGCCTTTGACATGGTGGATCACAGTACCCTATGGACCACACTATTGGAAATGGGGGCCCCAGAGGCAATTGTTTACTTTCTAGCGAGACTCTATGCAAAATTAAATTCTAGTGTCCGCTATGGTCAGGCCGGGGAGTGTACCCCCAAGTTTAGGGTTAGACGGGGAATTAGGCAAGGGTGTGTGCTTGCCCCTCTGCTTTTTATTCTTTTTATTAATAAAGTGGACGCAGCTTTAAAGGAGATTGCGGCTGACGCACCAAAAATAAAAGATTTCAGCGTCCCCGTACTCCTATGCGGACGACGCTGTAATTCTGTCTAGGACCCCTATTGGCCTACAGCGTCTGATGGACAGGTTCTTGCTGTTCATCAACGATAGAAAACTGTCGATCAACAAGACTAAAACCTTCATTATGGAGTGTGGGGCGGTATGTAAAAAACCTCATGCTTACTTTTTGGAAGGTCACAAGGTGTCAACAGTGGAATCTTTTAATTACCTCGGCATCACCTTTTCTAAATCAGGCAGCTGGACTAGTGAGATTAACAATGTCCAGGCTAGGATGGCGAATAGCTCGCATGGGGTGTTCAAATTCGCTACAAACATTGGAGATAAACGGATCAAAGATATGTTGATGATCTTTCAAATGAGATGTTTGTCCGTGGCCCTTTATGGAGCTGGAGTGTGGGGGCATACCAAGACAGGGAACCTGCAAGTAGAGGAAAACCTCTTTCTAAAAAGGTTGTTGTGTCTACCTAAATCTGCCACAAATGATTTGGTTCATAGAGAACTAGGTATCTCCCACCTCTCAGATTTACTGGCATTAAGGCCTTTAATGTTGTGGCGTTCTGTATGGTTAAAAGTAGAGACCTCCCTAAGCAGAGCAATTATTGGAGATTGTCTCTCCATTGATGGCCATATGAAAATTCCTTGGATTAAATATGTCATTAATTGTTACTTCGAGATTTATGGTATTAGTCTTAAAAACGACTGTAACGCCTCCTCCAGTCTGTCTAAAAAAGTGATGAAATTAGTTTTTACGAATTTTAAACAAGTGCAAAGGGAAAGAACTAGAAGTAATTTAAGTACATGTGTATTTTACAGTAGTTTTTGCAAAGATGAGGGTTTTCAGTTATATCTGAGTCTAGTCACTCGACCCTCCCACAGGTACGTTATCACCAGATTAAGGTTTGGGATAGTTCACCATCTGGTGGCTTACCCATATATTAAAAAACACCCGGTAGGCCCATGCCCATGCGATAACGTATCAGCACAAAGCACCATGCACTTTCTTTTGTCATGTAACTTGTATGATAATTACCGTCGAGCCTATCTCAAACCCATCTTTTTAAAATATGGAGTAAGGAACAGGAAAGACGCCATGAAGCTGCTTTTTAAACCATATCCCGATGTATGCTTTTTTACTGCAACCTTCCTCCTATTAGCTATCAAAGTAAGGCCTGGTATGCTTTTTTAATTATTTATATTCTTAATCATGTAACCTGTCTACATTTTAACTATGTATTGTCTGATGTATTTGATGTGTATTTTGTCTTGCTTTTATGGACTTGTTTTAAGCTCCGAATAAAGCCTTCTGAACTGAACTGAACTGAACTGAACTGAACTGACTGGTGTACCCATGTGGTGGACACTGGTGACAGTCTGCCTGTAAAGAACAAGCTTTACAGACAACCTGACCACGTCAGGGACTGTATAAAGGCTGAGGTACACAAAATGCTGGAATTGGGTGTCATTGAACCCTCAGAGAGCCCCTGGGCTAGCCCAGTGGTTCTGGTCCCCAAACCACACACCAAAGATGGCAAGAGAGAGATGAGGTTCTGTGTGGATTACAGAGGACTCAATGCTGTCACCAGGACAGATGCACATTCTATTCCAAGGGCAGATGAGCTCATAGACAAACTAGCTTCTGCTAAGTTTTTGAGCACATTTGACTTGACAGCTGGCTATTGGCAAATCAGATTAGCTGAGGAGTCTAAGGCCAAAACAGCATTCTCAACCCCAGGTGGGCACTACCAATTTGTGGTGATGCCCTTTGGTCTGAAGAATGCACCTGCCACCTTCCAAAGGTTGGTGAATCAAGTCCTTACTGGGTTGGATGACTTTTGTGCAGCATATCTTGATGACATTGCTGTCTTTAGCTCCACCTGGGAGGATCACCTGATCCACCTGAAGAAGGCTCTTGAGGCTCTGCAAAGGGCAGGCCTCACTATCAAGGTCACTAAGTGCCAGATAGGGCAGAGTAAGGTTGTGTACTTGGCCCACCTTGTAGGTGGAGGCCAAGTTCAACCACTGGAGAGTAAGATACAATCCATCAAGGACTGGTCTCCTCCAACCACCCAGACTCAAGTTCGAGCTTTCTTGGGCTTGACTGGGTACTACAGGAAGTTTGTTAAGAACTATGGGTCCATTGTGACACCTCTTAATGATCTGACATCCAAGAAGATGCCCAAAAAGGTTCAGTGGACAGTAAGCTGTCAAAAGGCATTTGATGACCTGAAGGAGGCCATGTGCTCTGCACCTATCCTGAAAAGTCCTGACTACTCCAAAGAGTTTATTGTCCAAACAGATGCTTCTGAGTTGGGTGTGGGAGCTGTGCTGTCACAACTTAATGTAGATGGTCAAGACCAACCCATTGCTTTTATTAGCAGAAGGTTGACCCCCGGGGAACAACCTTTACAACGCAACTTTTACAACGCACTACCATTACAACGCATTTTTTACAACGCATAATCCATTACAACGCATGATATTACAACGCAGGACACTACAACGCATGATATTACAACGCAGGACACTACAACGCATTTTTAAAAACTACCTTTACAACGCATTCCATTACAACGCATACTACCATTACAACGCATACCATTACAACGCATAATATTACACTATACTATCCAACACTTACCCTACTGATGCACCCCCTGGAGTTAGAATAGTAATTTTTACCCCTATACTATCCAACACTTACACTACTGATGCACCCCCTGGAGTTAGAATAGTAATTTTTACCCCTATACTATCCAACACTTACACTACTGATGCACCCCCTGGAGTTAGAATAGTAATTTTTACCCCTATACTATCCAACACTTACCCTACTGATGCACCCCCTGGAGTTAGAATAGTAATTTTTACCCCTATACTATCCAACACTTACACTACTGATGCACCCCCTGGAGTTAGAATAGTAATTTTTACCCCTATACTATCCAACACTTACACTACTGATGCACCCCCTGGAGTTAGAATAGTAATTTTTACCCCTATACTATCCAACACTTACCCTACTGATGCACCCCCTGGAGTTAGAATAGTAATTTTTACCCCTATACTATCCAACACTTACCCTACTGATGCACCCCCTGGAGTTAGAATAGTAATTTTTACCCCTATACTATCCAACACTTTCCCTACTGTTGCACCCCCTGGAGTTAGAATAGTAATTTTTACCCCTACACTATCCAACACTTACCCTACTGTTGCACCCCCTGGAGTTAGAATAGTAATTTTTACCCCTACACTATCCAACACTTACCCTACTGTTGCACCCCCTGGAGTTAGAATAGTAATTTTTACCCCTATACTATCTAATACTTACCTTAAATGTAATTTAATACTATGCGTTGTAATGGTATGCGTTGTAAAGGTAGTATGCGTTGTAATGGTAGTGCGTTGTAAAGGTATTTTTTAAAAATGCGTTGTAGTGTCATGCGTTGTAATGTCATGCGTTGTAATGGATTATGCGTTGTAAAAAATGCGTTGTAAGTGCATGCGTTGTAATAGTGTGCGTTGTAACGTCATACATCCTTGACCCCCAGAGAGAAGAATTGGTCAGCTATTGAGAGGGAGGCCTTTGCTGTGGTGTGGGCCCTGAAGAAGCTGAGGCCATACTTGTTTGGCACTCACTTCAAGATTCAGACCGACCATAAGCCCCTCTTGTGGCTAAATCAGATGAAGGGTGAAAACCCCAAACTGCTTAGGTGGTCCATTTCCCTACAGGGGATGGACTTTACAGTGGAGCACCGGCCAGGTACTGACCATGGGAATGCAGATGGTCTCTCCAGGTACTTCCACTTAGGACATGAAGACAAGACTGGTCAAGGCTAGTTTAATGTCCCTGCGTTTGGGGGGGGGGGTTGTGTAGGAGAGTAGGGTCTGCTATCCTATGGTCACCCCAAATGTTTGCTTTTTGCTTCACTGGTTTTTGACATATTGAGGCTGTGGGCCTGCCAATCAGACCCCCAGCCTGCTGTTCTCTCTACTAAATTTACCCTATGCACCCTAGATGCATAACCAATTGGAAGTGGATCACCCTGTGAGCCCCTGTACCAGTGTACACTAGGTACCCAGGGCATTGGTGTATCTAAGGCCTACCAGGGGCTGAAGCGTGTATTGTGCCACCCCTGGCCTGGCCTAACAAATTTGACACAACTGGCTGATCACTCAGCTGGGGTAAGTTGGTGTAACCACCTCTTACTTAGGTGTAGTATACCTATACCTAACCTTAAATGGGACACATGTTAACCTATAAGTCACTCCTATGGCAGGCCTTAACAATCCTGAAGGCAGAGTGCTTGGTTCCATGTGAGATGGTGCTCTGGCATGAGCTGAGCCTGTCTGCAGTGGTCGGAACAACTTCCTTCCACTGTTTCCAGATATCGTCATACCATATACTCTTAAGTGCATTATGAACCTCGCGGTTAAATGCTATCTTTGGTTTCGCTTTATCAAAACATGTCGAGTAAGGTGTCATACGAATTGGAATACTAACCCCTCGCCAATTCTGGCGACGGGGTTAGCATTCCACCCTTCTAGAGGGACACGACATGTACAGTACCTGAAACCCGGGTAAAATCAGACATAGCCTCAGCTCCACAAAATGGATGCTGCCACCACAGACACATGTCTGCCCTCCTGCTGCTGGGAGTCCTTCCAGCTTGGGAGGTGTGGACAAAGGGTTTCCTGCCAGGGGAGGTGCGTGCACCACCCCAGACAGGATTTTGTGTATTGGGCAGGTAGGGCTTGAAAGGAACCAGACATGCCTGAGGCTCACAAGGAGCCTCGGTGCATATGCCAGTTCAAACCGGTCCTGGGGCACACCAGCCCTGGACCTGGGGCGAGCTGGACAAAGGATTGGGGGTGTAACCACCCCCCTTCCTGGTCCCACCCTTAGGGAGGGACCTAGCAGGTAGTCCGGCCCCTAGAATCCAAATAAAGGTAGGAGCTGTGTCCTAAGACTTTAGACATCCTGGAATCAACTTAACTACAAGAAGAAGACGGGAACTTCGACGCTCTGCCGCACAGAGGACTGAAGCCAATCTCCCCTGTGGTCAGGGAGTGACCACCTTGCTAACGCAAGCACCATCCAGCGAATCAACGTCTGCTTTGCCGCCGCCTCCCGCCGGAGCCCGAGCCCAGAGACTGACAAGACCTGGACCTCCAGACCTCTCACCGCCCGATCCACAGTCCCTGAAAAAGAGGAACCCGTGGAGGCACCGAGACACGTAGAGCCAGCCATCTTGGAAAGACCACGACAAGCTGCAAGCGCAACAACCGAGGCTCCCTCCAAGTTGTGCTTTGGGATCTGAGAAGCCCAACACCCGAGCAGCATCTGCACCAAAGGTGAGCCCTCCAGCATCTCCACGATCTGCGTGGGGCCCTTCTGCATTTTGCCACTCGACGCGCCTAACCGGTTGCTGGCCCGCTGGCTAGTGGCCATCTTGGCGACGAACTTCAAGAACTACACTGCTGGTCTGGTTGCTCCAGACTGGCCCTTGCTCCCCTCCAAAGGAGCAGTCCCTCTGACCTTGCTGGTCAGAACCATCAGCTTATTTTGTTTTCCACAACAATTGCCTTTGCCAAGGCTTGTTTGCTTCGATCAAGTCGCCAACACCGCCGACAGCGAGAGCCTCTGTGGGACAGCTCGTGAACCGACTCCTGGACGTCGTTGACCTTCAGGGACCACGTGGCTGCAGAGACAAGCTGCACCTTTCCTCCTGGTTGCACCCGACATCGCCTGGTACCCACCTGGTGCCACGCTGGTCACTGGCTAGTGACTGTGAACCCTGTCCCCTCTGCTTACAGGTCTTCTACAACTCCGATCCACTCTGGGATCCACCGCATCTCTTCCGGACCGACCGCCTGCAGCATCTTTGCCTTCAGGCTCCATTGAACAGATAGAAGAAACCCGACGCACTTCGAGACCTATGCACCCGCTTCCTGTGGGTGAGGTAAAGCTGGCACTCCGGTGCCCAAGTGTAGAGTAACATCTCTAGTGTCTGTGTTTCCAATCTTGAGTTCATAGTCCATCCGGAAGATCCTTTTTGCAGTAACTTTGTAACTTTTACGCACCCATTGAAAACCTATGGGAGCCCGCGTGTGACTATTTGCTCTGCACACGCAACCCGTGGACCTCCTGGTCACTAACTAAAGTTAGCTCCTTGTAGGCCCAGCGATTCTAGAGGCCCTAGGCTTTTTCCCTTTTCTGTTCGTGGTACTTATACCACTATTTTAGTATATGGTTCGAGTGGCCACCAGGGCCTATCCATATAAAGTGCAACTTCTGTGTATTCTAACGTATTCTTGTTTAACGATTTGTGCTCCTGTGCTCATAAAGAGTCTAGGGGATACTTTGAGAAATAAATACATATATATTTTCAATATATATCTGTGTGGTGTCCTTTCATTGGTATAAAGGGGGGTTACATTTGGTAAAACAGCCTGCTTAACACGTACCACTAGGGCAGCTGGTCCGAAAAGGTTGACTTACAACCACACCATAAGGGTTGCTTGGCATGGTACAAGGTGGTCACTAAAGGCAATTCGCAAAGCTAACATACGGCCCGTGATCTCCAAGCGTGTATGAGTGACTCGGCCTTGAAAGTGTGTTGGGAATAATATAGCGACCCCTGCCCTCTTGCTGGGCCCAGCCGACCAAAATTGCTGGTCGAACCACCTAGATCTCATACGGTTCCAATCCTTTTTAACAAGGTGAGTCTCTTGCAAAAGACATATGTCACATTGCATTGCTCTCAACTGCATCAACAGCGCTATTCTTTTGGTAGGAGAATTAAGGCCCCGAACATTGAGGCTAACCATCTTTATCATGAGTTAGTGTTAAATTGAAGAATTTGAAGAATAATGGTGGCCTTAAGGAATAACACTTTACTTTTCCGTTTTTTCGTGGAAAGGGACGGTCTAAAGCATATACTGCGTATGGGCCTGGGAGGGTGAAAACATGCAATAGAACATAAACAAGAACAATACCAATTGAAAAACAACCAGTGTAGATGTGGTAGGGGTACATGACATTGGCACGCCTTGTGAGTCGTTCAAGACAGAAACAATAAAAGGAATCCTCTGCCAGCGCATGCTGATATCACAGTGTTATCAAGCAGCCGAGCCCGAAGACGAACTGGCTAACCATACTGTCTGTGTCTATTAGGGCCTATGTCAATTCCGCCGCAAATCTGTGAAAACGCAGCCCCACTTGGTTCTTGATTCCAGGACCATTATTCATCTTCTTGTTCCTGTGCGGAGTCCTGCTTTGCGAGGTGCTAAATCAGAGCTGACCACTCCACGATGCTCTCGGTGGATGATGGATTGCTCACGAGTCTTGGGAGCCTGCCTTTAGGGAGCCGCCCGCTAGTTGAGCCTCGGAGAGCGTGAGGAATGGGATCCCCAGCCATCCATCAGCTCACCCCGTTCCAGGTGTAGGCCCAGGATTGCTGCTGCTTCCTGTTCGAGTGCGTCTCACTGTTCCATATGAACACTAGGCGAAAGGGGTGACTCCATCTGTAACGCTCATCCTTTTCCCTCAGGAAGTTAGTAATAGGTTTCATAAAACGACGACGCTGCAGGGTTATGGGAGAGAGGTCTTGAACAAGGCGAACCTTGATCCCTTCAAACATGACATAGGCCTGGTCTCGTACCGCATTCATTATGGGTTCTTTCTAGCGGTAGTAGTGTAGTCACCGAAGGATGTCCTGAGGGGTACCCGGCGAGGAGGACGGGCGACCTGCCCTATGAGTACGGTCCAAGGGGACATCAACGTCCTTCAGCTCTGGAACTATCTGGCAGAATAGCCGTGTGACAAAGTCTTCGAGGCGGTTGCCGTCTGCCTGAACTGGAACCCCCTTGAGTCTTATATTGGATCTCCTGGACCTATTTTCTGAGTCTTCTAGACAGTAGTTTAGGTCAGCATTAAGCTCTTTAAATTCAAGTATCTTGCTGCAATGTCATTCCAGTTCCTCCTTTCTGGCATCACCCATTTGCTCAACGGAGTGCTCAAGTTCACCCACCTTGTGGCACAGTTCCCTCACATCGTTCGCCATCTCCGTCCTTAATGTTGCTATATCCTCCCTCGATGTGGCAAGAGGGACTCCATGAAGCCCCTTGTAACCGGGCCCTTCTTGCCCACTTCCTGCCCAGCTTCTGCCTCCCGCCGACTGGTGCTCTGGTGAGGCCACCCCCGAAGCCTGCCCCACCCGCTTGGGGGAGGTTTTAGTGAAGAGATCCTTGATGATAGGGTCCTTTTTAGGCCTAGTATTTGCCATTTCCCCCCCTTGTAGATTCACTGTGGGTCATCTTCTTTGAGGTCATCAAGCGCTTGGCCTTCTGCACCCGTGGATCTAGAAACGCCTGCCCCAAAGGTCCAAGCCCAGCCCTCTGTATCTTGCGTGGCGTGAAAGGCTCACAGCATGCTCGCTGGTCTCCCCCGACACCCCTGTGCTTCTTTGGGGCATAATGAAACTATGTCATGGGGCCCGGTTCAGGGACGCCGTTATTCGCACTCTGCCGCAGCCTAGTAGCGCCACAGTTCCCTGCAGGGGAGGCAGATTGCTTCAAGTCTCTGGAGGCTGGGGCACACCGCTGCCGCAACTGTCCCTGGGTCCCGCGGAGCAGGAACTCTCAATAGTCCGGGCCTACCCCGGGTCCTCCAGCACCTCACCTGCACTGTGTAGTGTATCTCTGGGCACCCTGTATGCGCCATTCGTGCTCCTCCCGTTCCCCCAGCGGCACGCTCTGTCCTGCTTCAATGCGCCCGTCAGCACCACAAGGGGGGAGGATGGTGGCTACACCGGCAGAGTCCACAATTAGGGCAGTCCTGCTAACTCCTTCAGGCGGTGCAGGGGTGTCCAGGCGAGCCACATGAAACACGCCCGTGCAGTGGAGCCCCCTCCAGTTCCCCCGGGTAGAAGCTCCTTACTTCATCTCTGGTGTGCCTCCCTGGATAAATGCAGCCAGTAGAGTCACCAAGGGGACCCTCTAGCGTTCAAGTCTGCAGTTGGGACAACGCCTTCCTCCCTCGACGGGTCTCTCCGCACCTCCTGACGCCCTTGGGTTCTCGAGCCCCGCCAAATCAGCGTATAGCAACCGCTGAATGGTTCCCAGGCCGCGCCTCCGTTCTGACCTCGAGGATTACGTAGGTTGCGAACCTGCAGTCTTAGCGCGTTGCCGGGAGGAGGGCGAAAGAAGCGCCTCCCCGGTCCGCAACTTTTTTTTTTTTTTTTTTAAATAAATTTTTATTGCACACATCTCAATCGAACACAGCTGCTTGCCCACAACCCTGGGGCCGGCAGCGTGTTATTGTGAATAGTTATACACAGCTAATAAGCCAACAACCCATAGGGCTGGCAGCGATCGTAAACTGACAATTAAAAGATACATTATGTGCAAAAAATACATAAAAAGCAGTAACAAACCTCAAAAACAAAACAAACTCAGCCCTCGTCGGTAAAACGATGAACAGTTATATGTAAAGTAATGTAAGGTCCTCCGATATTAATGTACGGTGGAGTGAGTTGCCTATCCTGGATTTAGTTCTGGACCCACGTGTCATGTCCGCTGTCAATACGTTATCCCCAGGTGGGAAGGGGAAGAGGAGGGATGTCAAAACGCCATATCAACACGTCTCCCGGGATGCCACCTACTGTTTTGCAACATATACCACGGTCTAGATAACCGCAGCTTGCGTATTGTCATCTGTGCCCGCAGGTGACTCGTTATCAGCGTCCCAGTCTCTGGCAAGTAAGTATGTCGTGTATAGTCCCCAGAAATTCTTGGGTCTACTCCTGGGAGGGAGCAATTCACTGAAATTCTCGGTATGTGTGCTGCAATAAAACATGCCATGCGAGCACTGTGTCATTGTGGGTAAGGGGCCCTTCGACCAGCACATTGCAACCCACCGCTTAGCAATAAGAAGGCCCATATCCACTAGTCTACGCACCGCTCTGGGCAGATGTTTGGAAAACCCTAAAAGAGCCAGGGTTGGGTCTGGAGGTAGCTCTGTATCTACTATTTTCCCCAATTCCTGGAAGATAGATTCCCAGTATGTATACACCCCCGGGTACTGCCACGCTAGATGGATAAAATCCGCAGGTTGTACCCTACATCTATCGCACGCCGGGGTCTCTCTTAACCCATATCTGTGCAACTGTTCTGGCGTGTAGTACACTCTATTAACATTCTTGAAGTGAATCAGTCTGTGTCTGCCGTGCAAGGAGATCCGCCGAGTGCTATTGCAACAATAGGTCCACATGGCGCCATCAATATTCTGTTGCAAATCTCGTTGCCAGGCCAGCCTGGCTTTGGTGTAATGATTCGCTCTGTGGGACATTTCTAATTTATATATGTTAGTGACCATTTTGCGGGGCGACTTTGCTCTGATTGTGTAGGTTAATTCCGGTACTTCCGGAGGCTCCTGCAACTCATCTCCCAAGATACCACACAATGCCTGTCGCACTCTATGATACTGAAACCGTTGCAACATATTGCCAGGTATCGCCGGGTTCTCCACCTCATCCCAGGATTTAACTATGCCATCTTGAAATAAATCCCCTGTCTTCTGTATAGTCAATGATTGTAACGCGCGTATAACCCCTTTATCCCTGCACAGGGCCAACTAGAGAGTCCAATCAATGGGCATGTCCGGGGAGTAGAACAATGCCCCCGCCTGCATTTGGAATATGTTATGCCATGCGTGACGGGTCGAATTGATAAAGTCCAATATCCCCGTCCGTCGGTCTGTAGACTAAAAGATCTCACCCGGCAGGGGGAGGGGATCTGTGAAAAGTTTTTCCATGCGGAGAAATGGGATAGCAGGCGACCCATGTATTCAGTAATCAGCTTGGGCGCCTTGTGCTGCTCTGTAGCACAAATTTAAATCTGGTGCGCCCAGTCCCCACAAGTGATATGGTAAGGTAAACATCCGCCAAGCCATCCTCGCTTGTTTACCCGCTCAGGTCAATTTTATCAATAATGTGTTAACTCTCTGGAACAAAAGAACTGGGCAAAACAATGGGTATGTTTGTGAAGAGGAACAGAAATCGCGGCAGAACCACCATCTTCATGATGGAGACCCTGCCAAGTAGAGACAATGGTAATTTAATCCAAGTCTCTACATCATCCTCCAGCCTGCTGACCGCTGTGCCATAGTTTTCTCTGAACACGATCTCTGAGTCAGTATGAAGATGGATACCAAGATATCGCGTCGCTTCAGAGGACCACTGCAGTGGGTAGTCCGGTTCGAAAGGTACCGTGGCCTGAGTGATCGGGAAAATTATGGATTTAGGTTGGGAAGCAGATACCTTTATGGCTATGGTACTCCCGCAACGCATGAGCCAGTAATTCAGCCACTAAAGCATATAAGACAGGTGACAGCGGGCAGCCCTGCCTCGTGCCTCTGGATACCGCGATAGGGTCTGTAACCAAATCGGCTATTTTGATACGAGCCATGTGGGAATTATAAAGTACCCCAATCAGTTGGAAAAAGACTGGGCCCAACCCCATCCTAGCCAGAAGCTGTCGCATGGAGGGCCATTCAACAGAATCGAAGGCCTTCTCCATGTCGAGGAAGACCGCGACCGCTTTAGAGTCAGGGTTGGTATGTTGAATGGTGCCGAACACCGTGCTGAGGTTATAGGTAAGGTTCCTGTCCGTAATAAGCCCCACCTGTTCTGGGGCCACTAGCACTGGCGCCAGAGGCACGAGTCTATTAGCAAGTATCTTAGCGAAAAGCTTGGTTTCAACATTAGGCAAGGAGAGCGGGCGATAGGACCCACACTCGTCTAAGGGTTTACCTGGTTTAGGAATGGTAACAATTATCGCACTGAGAGATGCAGGAGCAGTAGATCAAGAAAGCTTTTATAAAAGCCGACTGTGAGGTCATCCGAACCCGGAGCGCTTGTGGCTTTCATACCAGCCAGGGCCAGTAACATTTCCTCCTTTTCTATGGGTCGCATAAGAAACTCCCGGTGGGTGTTGGTGAGAAATGGTAATTTAATATGCTCGAGACAGGCAAGGATTTCTTCCTCCGTGCCGGACGACCGCGCCGTGTACAATTCTGCGTAGAATTGCCTGAACCTATCCGCAATATCCACCTCATCTGTTAGTATCTCACCCTCTTCCGACTTAAGTTCAGTGACAAGCGTTTTACCACGCTTGGCCTTCAATATCTGCGCTAATACCGAACCTGGCCTTTTCCCCTCCCCATATACTCGTGCCGTGACATATTTGCCTATGTGCTTAATTTCACTGTCAGCTGCGTCATGATATTCACCCAGTAGTTCTTTGAATTCCCGCGATATTGCCTCATCGTTACACAGCTGTTGGCGTGTTTCCAAGTCACCCAGTTTCCGCTCGAGATCGTCCAGTCTCTGTCGGATAGAGCGCAGACACCCGAGTGCTTAGCCATAGCCACACCGCGGATGTAGACCTTGAAGGTCTCCCAGATGACATGGAAGCTATCCACGCACCCCACATTTATGTTGAAAAAAGTTTCAATAGCTTCTGCCATGTCTTCTTTAAAGACAGGGTCTAGCAATGAATAAGGCGGAAACCGGCAAGTAAATGGCGGAAAAGTCTTCTTTGGTATATTAAGTACCAGCAAAAGAGGAGAATGATCCGATAGTGTACGAGGGAGTACAAAGCATTCCCTAGTGTGACCCATAAGAGATGAGGAAATCAACCAGTAACCAATAAGTGTGTGCAAATTATGATAAGCAGAGTAATGTGTGTAACCTCCCCTATTCGGAAATCTCGTTCACCAAACATCGCAAAGATCCATGCCAAGCATCGCACTCTCAAGCGCCCTGTCCGCCACGGAAGGGTGCCTCATCGGTCCCTCCGATCTGTCCAGATTAGGGTTCCTGACTAGATTAAAATCTCCACCTCAAAGATACCTCGCCTCCGGGTACTTATAGACAATGCTAGCAAGGGTATGGAAAAACTCCGGGCAATCGTAGTTAGAGCGATAGACATTAACTACAATGAGATCAACTCTCTTCCCTTGACACCTTGATATCACAAAACGGCCATCTCTGTCTGTGTCCAATTGGACCATTGTAAATGCCGACCTAGGATTAACCCTTGTCAGCACCCCTCTGGCATGTGTGGTGAAACCTGAAATTGTAATGTTGTCCCTCAGTCCTCTGCTACGCAGCAGCGCGCTATTCAGTGGTAGATGTGTCTCCTGAATCAAGGCCAAGTCGATATTCTGTCTATTGAAATAGTTCAGCACATTGCGCAGCTTTAGGTGGTCGTTAAGCCCCCGTACATTCCACGTAAGTGCGCAAAGGGAACCTAGGGCTTCTAACGTGTTAGCCTCACAATCTCCCACCGTCGTATGCAGTGGAACAAATTATGTATTCCGACCTGAGCAACAAAGTGAAAATAAACTCATCTTGAACATTCCGACGTAGAGCTTCAAACATATGCAACATCGAAACTTCCCTGTTCATCCATCCACTCCCCACCCACAACAGACCTCCCACAACTTGGTCGTGACACATCCCCTAGAGCTCCCAATCTCCATTCCGGCACCCCCCCCCCCAAAGACAAATATCCACTCCCTTGTGTGTTTCACTCGCGGGCGGATGTTGCTCGTCCTACTATGGATAACAATAAAAAACAAATTAAACAGCCCGCCCCCATGTATCGTCAATAGTTTGATATACAGTTTCACAGTCTCAATATACTCAGGCCTTAACCATCAAGTGGGCCAAGACAGGTAGGAGCCCCTCCATGCCCAGATCTCAGCAGACCGTAGAGCTATGCTAACAACTTGTAGAAAATCAGACATGGTTGCGAGCAAACCCGCATGTCCCCGCCCCGCCACTATCTGCCACCGCCAACTCTGAGTGTCCTGGCCGATGACCGCCTCCTCTGCGACAAGATACATCACAGGCCGTACCAATGTTCCCCCCCACCCACTGGCAAGAGTGGGTAGTTACAACCCACAGTCAGCAACTGCATGATCATTCACAAAGCCGCCCTCCCCACAGTGCCCCAGACGCATGACCATACTTATCATCTGGCTGCCAAGCGACTTCATCAGTCTTGTTCCTCTAGAGATCCTCCAGTCGCCTCGGAAAGCAGGTGTCGGTCCGGGCTGTGGCGTCTCTCCTTGGACCAGTCCTTCAGGGCCTTCTGCAAGGCCTTTAGGTCTGTAAAGATGTGGGAGCGGCCCTGTCTGTTGACTCGGAGCTTTGCTGAGTACAGCATTGCGTTGTCTACGCCCATGTCTCGAAGTTGTTTTTTCATGGGGGCAAACTGTCGACGCGCTTCCTGTACTCGTATTGTAAAATCCGGGAACAATGATATCTCAGAGCCTTCATAAGTCAATGACCTTTTTTTCCTCGCCAGTTTCAGAGCTGCATTCCTGTCTCGGTAATTGAGTAGTTTTGCAATAATCGGTCGTGGAGGTACCCCCGGGGTGGGCGTGGCCCCAGGGAGCGGTGTGCTTTCTCCACCACGAACATGGCGGAGAAGACACCCTCTCCCAGCAGCGTGACCAACAACTTCTCAATAAAGTGTTCCATGTTACCAGTCGGGGTGGACTCCGGAAGGTCGGCGATTCTCAAGTTACAGCTACGAGAACGTGCTTTCAAGTCCTCCGTCTTATCTTGGAGGACGTGCAGGACTCTTCCCAGTTGCTTATGGTCTGAGTCCAATGTAGTGTGCACTTCCTCCACCTCCGTAAGCCTCCGCTCCGACATGTCTAACCGTTCTGCATGCTTGTCTAAGCGCTCCACCTTTCTGTCCATCCGGTAGGAGAGGACGTCCATCTTTGTGCCCAAAGAGGTGATTCCGGTTTGCAGGCTTTTTTCCATGGCCACCAACATCTCCCGTATATCCGGGCTATGGACCTCGGACGCGGGGGTGGGCAGCACCCCTTCAGCCCCATTCGTGGAGGCATCGTGTGATTTCGACCGCTTCTGTTTGAATGAGAGCTTGGGTTGAGCTCTGTCCACTCTGCCCATGTCGATACTCAGCTGGGCCAGTCAGGAAGAACTCCCCAACCCACCAGCCCTGAAGCACCGCACTCCAGATGCCAGCCAGGGTTCAATGGCACTGCAAACATCACTAATCTGTGCTGCCGAGTAGTCTTCCTATGGAGCGATGTCCCCCGCAGAGTGATACCATCGACCCGTGCCCCTTTGCTTGCACCAGCCGGTGAATTCTCACTGTAGTGCACAGGGTGTCTCCCTGATCCGGTGTGTCCAGTAACACGCAACCAGGCCAGGCCCCAGCTATCAGGCTACAGCACCAACGCACCTGACGGGGTCCACACCGCAGCGTTTCAGGCCGCCTAATCCAACATCAAAGTATCTCCAGCACCCGCACCGTGTGAGGCTATAGGTAACTCAAAAGCGCCGATCCCAAGATCTGAGGCTACAGATGGATTAAAAGACTGTACCTCCCGAGGTGCTCCTCACCACTTCGATCTCGCCTCTCTCATGTATGACACGCACGCTGGTATAGCTGTCACAGGGCCAGGGCCGCCAACCCACCGCGGCTCCTCAGTAGCGAGCACCTCAATCTGTACGCAGCAGGAATCCCTTTGGTGGGGGTACCCCCAGTCCTGCCACACTCCGGGTCGGCGATAACAGGGCTCGTCCACTCCCACGTCTCAAGGAGGCGCTTAACGCGCTCCGCACCTGCGCTATAAAATGGCAGCCCCAGGGGAGCTAAGAGTCACTCAGCCACTTGGGCCCATTCGCTGCTCTGCTCCGGGCACCAATTCCAGGCCACTCACCCCGCGGGATCACCACTCACGCCCAGGTACTGGGGTAGGGGACCTTGCCACTCCGGCGCTGATGGTATGCCGAGACTATTAACTGCTGCCGGGGATCGGCCAGCCTGTACCAGGTGACTGCGCTCCCCCTCACCTTTCTCCACAGAATGTTTGCTCCCCGGGGGTGCCGCGCTGATTCCGGGCTCGCAGGATCCGCGGGCCAAGCAGTTTTTTCACCAGGGCGTGAGGCGCCAAATCAACTCCCGGCTACACAGCAGCACTCCGCACACCTGCTGCCGCCGCTTCGTCCCACCACAGCTCGGGGATCCGGGCCTAGCAGGGCGGGTTACTTGCAGGCCACACAGCTCCTCCATATCCGGCCAGAAAGGAACCGGAATTCGATGGCTGAGCTCCCGGCGTGTTCCGACAGGCAGGCCTCAGTGATTTAAGAATGGGGCGCTGTGAGAACTTCGGATAAATTGTGGATAGTGTGACGATGTCACGGAGCTAAGGGCTCAAGCAGCCATCTTGGTCGCGAGCAAGCTCCACCCCCCACCCCCGGTCCACAACTTGTCCGATGAGCTCCCCCTCCGATGTGGCTCTGATATCTCAGGAACCCCACAGGCAGAAGCCGCACGCCGCAGCGGCTCCGGGCATCAGCAGAAGTCTCCGTTCCCCTCGGTCACCATCTTTTCTCACACGTCGCATCTGCTTTTCTTTATTATAAGGCTCATCTTACTTCCCCATTGGACAGGGGGGGGCAGACACGCAACTCGGGGTCATAGAGGTTTGGTGCCCTTGCTTGAAGCCTGCCATGACACTGGGAATCTGCTGCTTGGCGATGTGGCGAGGCGGAGCTCAGAGGAAACGCTCCTACACGGGCACCATTTTGGACACAAGCCTGCCAGAGACTTTTTAATGTGATTAATGAACTAATGCTTACGTAATCAAACACTGGAAAACGATTGAAATGTTAATTTAAAGATGCTTGACAATATAAGAAATTAGCTGCTTTATTCTAGTAATGTGCCCAAATAAACGTGAATAACAAAAGCGACGCATAATAATCTATTTGAAAAATAAAAAAGTGACATTTCCTTTTTTAGTAATACCTAATATTGATACGTAACTTTTAAGAGAAAATTAATGAGTCAATTAACCAGAAAAGTGAATCATTCATATTAACGTGTGTTTTGTATTAATTATAACGTGATAATGATTTGACAAGTTTCATGTAGGCCTCAAATGCTTTCTTTCCTCGTTCAAAAAAACTGAATCTAGCTGAAGTAGTCATTTTCAGATGTGAGAACTTTTCCGCATGTTTCTTTTCATGCCTATGAACAATAGGACCTTTCCTGATTCAGCAACACTTTTGACAGAAATGTATCAATGCAATTGTAAACCCAGAGAGAGCGTCTGGGAACAGACAGACAGTGAACAAATCAATTTTCTTACTTCAGAGGAAAGGATGGAAATTATAAAGTTGTTGAAATTGATGATTTAGCAAAAGGATTACTTATTGCTTCCGGATTTCTTAGTGAGGTATTGATCACACCATGAGTAGCCCACTGTGGACAACCAATGGAAACTATAACGTATAATGGAACTGATACTTTGTGGGCGTAAACTGAGAACTTTTGAAAGAATAATTGCCCCCTTGAAGTCGGAGTCGCTGCTGTCGGACTAAACTCTGATTCTGGTTCCTATGCCATACCTGTTTGAACTGAACTTTCTGAACTGACTCCACCTGTATTTTGCCAACTGGTAAAGTGTGCGGGTATAACTCTTTGGCTGGACAGTTTATGGACTCATTTCTGTGACTCTTACACTTCAACTCTGCATATTTGGTCTGCATGCCTGCCAAGTATCACGCATCAGGTGTGACGCTCACGCATTTCAGTGTAGTGTTCTGCATCACTACAATGCATTTTCACACATTTAATGCCACTCTAAAACTTTGGCTACGCAGGGTGCCAGCGCGTGCCGCCAGCGCCTGTGCACCTGTGTGCACCGGCTCTCAGTGCTGCTCCGAGACGTGCGACCAGCAGTTGCTGGGCTCAGTAAATTAATAGTTTTATTGTCTGCTCTCAGCTCTGGAGTGGCTGAGAGTGACTGCTACAATGTTACAATTCTGCCCAGGTGAGCAGCCTGTCGTGCCTGGCTGCATATTTCCTGCGGTGCCGCGCGGCTTTGACACTGCTGCCAATTAGACTCTGGGGCGGGGCCTGCCCTCAGTGGTTGCTACTGGCTGTGGCACACCATAGGGGGCCCGGGATTCTAATCTGGATGTGACCGTAGTGCCTCACGTCCTGGAGGAAGAGAAAGTGAGGTAAGGTGGGACAGAAGCGGTGGGGGATTCAATCTAAGTCGACTAGTCCTCGGTGCACTGGACTGTCTGCGGTGCGCAGCGCCCGCCGCCACCATAAAACCCCCGGCATTCATGTTGCCAGACTGGCGGGGAGCCGAGGCCAGATCGAGACCAGAGAGTGACTGAATAATTTCTGTCATTGACCCACCGACGGACAGGACTGTGGACACGGAGGGCCGCCGCGCATCAGAGGCATTATAGGTCTTTCATTTCTACCTATTTTTATGGTGGCAGTTAGTGCCATACAAAAGCAACACACATACTTTCATAATGTGTCTTTCACAGTTCCTGTTCGCAGAGTCAAGATGGTAGCTTGCTTTCGCTTTGAATACATCATCACTGTGCGTCTTTAGAAGCAAACAAAGCTGTTGCTGCCGTAGATAAGGGTTAAAGTGTAAGGCAAGCAGAGGGAGTGCACTCAGATGCTAAGGGCTTCCCATCTAGTTGTGGGTATTTTGGAGCCAGGCACAGCAGTGAGCAGCAGGCCGCCTATTGACCAAAGCGCACTTATAGAACCTTATGCCTCACAGAGCCATGAGTAGTGAAACGCAGTAAAACGCTCACCTCCTTCCTGTTGCAGCCACAGGTGAATGCCAGCCTTTTGGTGTCCTTGGCTACCTTTGTCACCCCCACCAGCTACTTTCTCTGCCGTGTCTTAGCTCACTGGAGCCTCAGACTTGTTGGCTTTTCGGCACCCTAACCTCTGGTCCAAAGGTGAGTTGTACGGTGGGTGGTGAGCACGGGGGGATCTGGGCGTATGGGAGGTCCGGGTGGAGACCTAAACAGAAGCCACTTTTGCCATTTTGTTTGGGAGGACGTGTGGTGTGCACCCGGCATGCATACAAGCCTCACCCTACATGGACCGCTCTGCGGGTGAGAAGCCAGGGGCTCTCTTGCGGCCGTCTGCAGCAAAGACAAACAGCACTCGCCCTCCTCCATCACTGCAGGTCTCGGACTTCCAGCCTGCTCCAGCCGGTTGCCAACTCTAACCGACTCCAACCAATTTGTTAGACACACGGGGGTGTCTGTGTTCCTGGGGCCGGCACCAAGTGCCCCTCTCTCCTAGCAGATTTCCCGCTCCTGAGCTCCGATTCCGACACCGACTAACTTCCACACTGCTCCACTGTGACTGGAGTAGATGACACAGTTGGCCACAGCCTCGGCTAGTCCCACTGAGGCGGATAATTGCCACGGGGGTCACTGGCAGCCAGCTTGAGTGAGCAGAGCTAGATGCCGACTCGAATCCGGTCGCCGACGCACCAGACCACGCTGCTGCAGCTGGCTGGCTCTGAGGATGACTGCATCAGAACTGAACAGCAGTCTACCCACCGCACCCAGCATGCCACTTAACTTCAAGTACTTGTCACAACTTTCAGTGTTTTCGTTATTTATAACACAAATAATGATGTCGATCAAATACAATTTTAATGTTGTTGTGTCAGACAGTGCGTGCGATCTCGTTAGGGCCAGCCCGCCGCCTATTGGGGAACTTTAAGCCGTCAGCCCACACAGACCCCAATAAAGGAACGTACGCCTGACATGATGTAGACTACAGAGTTGGGGTGGGCGACACAGGCAGCAAATTGTCAGTCAGTCGGGGCATCACTGCACGCTGCAAAGATCCTAATGTTTTTACATAATTCTGGAGATCAGGTTTTAGCTGCCTTCGGCTTCGGTGCAGTCGAGCCGGGCTGGCTGTCCATTTCATTCTTCTCTGACATTAATATTACCGCGAGCACTATTGAGTTGGACAAGAAAACACTGGAATACTAGGGGTGAGCGTAATTTGCGTAAGGTACCTACGCGGAGAGGCACGGAGATGGAACCAATCCCCGCACTCTCCGCATAATTCCGTTACGCGCCGCCCGCCTCCCGCCCACAGTATTAAATAACTTTAAAAAGCGTGATATATAACATTTCAAATAAGCTTACCTTATCTTCGGCGTGCCCAGGCTTCCATCCATCGCCATCGCGTCTTCTTCTGGGAACTGCGCATGCGCGGGAGCCTGCGCATGTGCATTCCTGTCAAGGAATACGCATGCGTGGGCTCCCACGCATGCGCAGTTCCCAGAAGAAGACGCGATGGAGACGGATGGAAGCGCATGGACGCCGCCGATAAGGTAAGGTTATTTGAAATGTTATATATCATGCTTTTTAAAGTTATTTAATACTGCGGGCGGGAGGCGGGCGGTGGGTGGGAGGCCAACTTCCGTTTCGCCAGAGTGTGCGGAAATATGCCTTGTTTCTCCGACTATATCGCGGAAGGGGCAAATCTCCGCACATTCCGTGGGCGGAACGGAGTTGTCCGCCCATCCCTATGGAATACAGTGCCTGGATTTAACTTTTCAGCTCTCTTATGAACAATTAATCCACAATGTCAGGCATTACACTGTAGCTGATAAACAGACATATGGCTATATTTACTTGTTTCATTGCTGGACTTCATAAAGAAGTGACATCACATACAGTACATTTAACTGCTTAAAATATTGGAGTTTCTAGTTGTGCAAATGGTTGTAATTTGTGATATTTATGTTTCCCTCGTCTTCATTGCTTCATTTTGCTCTTGAGAAAGTGTCACTCATACTCGTTGAAATGTCACTCATTATAACACTGAAATTATGAAAATGTCACACATGGCAATCTGAAATCTTGGCAGCTATGGGTCTGTATAACCTAAATGTTGAACTTAACCTTTCTATATATCTCTCTCTCTCTCTCTCTGTTTCTTATCCCCTAGGTGATCAGCATATATATAATGTCTGAATCTGTATTATGTTGTGTGACTAATTGTACTAAATGATTTTCTTAAAGACAGAGCTTAAAGGTGATTTGTATTTCTTGACCATTCAAATTGAGATTTAGATAAACAATTTCATGAGAACTTTTGTATTTGTTTTTATTATTTGTGTGGAAATTTCTTGTTGCAAGCTTTATCAATTAATTTCTTCTTGAAAGGTTGTTTATTGTCAGCACGAATTTGGCATCTTCTTATTACAGATCCTCATAAGGATTTGCCACACGCTCTCTTTATATCCAAGTCCCTGTTACCTCACATAAAAGATCTGTTGACTGATAGTTGGTTTGAAATGGGCCCAGAGAAGAAACAGTCAGGAAATTAATGATAGGTTGTACATATATGAGTCTGGTTGTACTTCGGCTTCCACTGGATCAGTACCTAACGATTTCCTTTCAAGTTCAGTAGGTACTCTGCCGTCAATCAGCTCGTAAGACCACTGCGTGGTCATTTTCTTCTCCTTTTTTATTTACAGCGCGTGTTACACCTTAATGGTGTTTTCCATTGATTTTTTGCTTTGTTGGTGGCCCAGATCATTGTTTTTTCCCCTTGGCATATTCGCTGCTTTTCCCCAAAGTGCTGTCCACGCAGCTGCATAACAAACGTCGGCCCCTCCTGGGAGCGAGGTCACGTGTGCATCCCAAATGGGCTACACACGCGCACATCTACAGAAGCCTGTCTGAGCATCTCTTTTGCATGCTCGGCATCTTCCAGAGCACATCTCTAGAGCCGCCTCTCCCCAGGCTGTAACAACAGGGGATTTCTGCAGGTTTTTAGTTCCTGGTGATGTTTGCTTGACAGAGGCTTCCTCTTTCAGGCTATTTAAGGGCCATATTTCCCTGTATAGTTCCTGTTACATACTTTTGGTAGCTTCTAATAAAATCCTACACCCAGCTGATTGCTCCTTCTCACATCCTGACTCTGGGCTGAGCAGGGCTGTGGCACTTGTGATTTTGGTCTGCCATTCCCTTACAGCTATAGATCTTTATTTCTTTGGTTAAGCTTGCTTCTCTCTGGGGAGTTTGACTAAGGTGTCTCCAACCATCTTGCAATATGTCTGTTTATTAGACCTTTGACCATGATCTGGCTGCCTGTGGCCCAGAAGAAGATGAAGATTATTGTTATGAGGAGGGCATGGAGGTCATTATTGATAAAGTGGTCCAGAAAAATTTAGATAAAGCCCTCTGTTCAGCACTCCCACTCATTTCTCAATGCTTAGACAACCTTGCAGGGCGCGTGCCCACCAAACCCTCCTCAGTGAACCCCCCCTTTTTCTTCCCCTTCTGCCCCTTCATGGCTACATGTGAAGGCGATTGCGAAGGTGACCGAAGGGACTTTACCTGATCTTGCTTATAGTGCAGGCTCTCTGCCCTCACCCCACCTCCTTCTTTTCCATCGACCCGGCCCCGACCACTGACATAGATACTTCCTCTTCTCATGAATCTCAGGCCCACAAATTCTGTAAAAAGCACAAACGCTCCACTTCTCCTTCCATTGTGTCTATTTTCACTTTTAACCCTTCTTACATTGTGCACCCCAGGTCCTCCGATTGGTTCCTTGCCCCTGCAGTGGCTGAGTATATGCAGTTGAATCTGCGTAAGAGTTTTGATAAGGAAGTAAGGTCCCGCTTATACTCTAAATGTCCTCGGCCAAATTTACCCCACAAAACTGCCCTCATCTCAGATATTGATACATCCATGCAGACCTTCCTTAACCCCTTCCCCGCTCATGACGGAGCCGCTCCGTCATGAGCCACGGTGGCCGTGTGCTCATGACGGAACGGTTCCGTCATGTCACGGCCGTTGGCGGCCGCTCCGCCTACGCGGCGCTGTTTCCCCGCCTGTGCGGGGGGACAACGCAAATGGGCGGAGTCATGACGGAACCGTTCCGTCATGAGCACAGCTCAACCGTGGCTCATGACGGAGCGGCTCCGTCATGAGCACAGCGCCACCGCGCTGCCCCCCGCACCCCCCAGCGCTGCGGCAAAATTCCCGCCGCAGCGAAAGGGTTAAGAAGTACAACAAAGACCCTAAAAAGGGCATTGATAGAGCACTTAGTGCTTGCCAAGACAAGCTCCTTGACGTTTCTGGCCTTTAGCCAAAATCTTCGAATTGACCCACCAAACCCAGGAGACAGGGGCTCCTGTTCATCCGGAGGTGCTGGCTGGTTGGACTCACAGGGCAATCTGCCTCTTGGGCAACGCTAACTGTGCTCTAGCTTCAGAACCCTGCACGTCCCTGCTTCTTCGAATTGACCCACATTTGATAGAACTGGCTACTGCAGAACTGGGTCCCCTGGCAGAAGGTCAGTTGTTTGATGACCGCTTTCTTAAAGATATAGCCAGGTTCGTCAATACATTCACCTCCCTGGATAAATCTCAAACTTGGCTTTAAAGAGTTTTTAACCCCCTTTCTGGCAGGGCCAGTAGTGGCAGAGGACGTTCGACCTGCCACTTCAACTAGCATAGTCCTTAGCGTGGTTCTAACCTACCAGGCCCAGAGGCTTCCGGTGCCACTTCAATCGAGGAGTTAACAGGGTTCCTTAGCTCCGACAACCAACCTGCAGGTAATGGTTCCTACGACCCTTTCCCAGCTTCCTCTGGGGGCATACTGAGGTACTTTTTACACAATTGGGCAAAGATTATGTTACAGAGACACTCACTGGAAGGTTTCAGAGACTTTTATTTCTTTCAATGTCGAGCCACCAACTCCAGCTGCTGGCCGGACAGTTCTCCTGGTAGTAACTGTCTCACACAAGATGCTGCCATGGAGATGGAATTGACAGGCTCATGCAGCTCTTTGAATGATTACAACACATCCCCCTTACTAAAAATAGGAAAAGGAGGAAGTAGAAGAAAGGAAGAAAACGAAAGAAGGCATGAGAATAAGAAAAATGCGCAAGTAAAAACATGGCATTTTAGTTCAAAAACATCACAAATTAGATCAATACATTTCATAGCCTTCATAAAGTTCAGGAGGACAACAAGACCTTAGAGAAGGACATCGCAAATGGAAACTCGGAAGAGGAACACACTTGGGCAAATCTGGACCAGGCAAATCGTCTGGGCACTATGGAAACAATGTCGCCCCGAAATGTCACCAGGCGAAACATGCTCCATTTGCCACCATTATGAACAGTAACCACATTCTTGTAAACAGAAGTGATGACAAAAGGGCCCATACATTCAGTGATACCCTTTCTGTGCCACCATGGTCTCTTAATAAGTACCCACTCACCAACCTTCCATGTCATGGCTTTGGTTGATTTCTTAAAGTCAAACCTCTCCTTGTACTTATTTTGGTTGGACTTGATTTTAGCACCCACCTCTCCTTATCTAAAATGACGCTCATGACGGAGCCGCTCCGTCATGAGCCACGGTGGCCGTGTGCTCATGACGGAACGGTTCCGTCATGTCACGGCCGTTGGCGGCCGCTCCGCCTACGCGGCGCTGTTTCCCCGCCTGTGCGGGGGGACAACGCAAATGGGCGGAGTCATGACGGAACCGTTCCGTCATGAGCACAGCTCAACCGTGGCTCATGACGGAGCGGCTCCGTCATGAGCACAGCGCCACCGCGCTGCCCCCCGCACCCCCCAGCGCTGCGGCGGAATTCCCGCCGCAGCGAAAGGGTTAAGAAGTACAACAAAGACCCTAAAAAGGGCATTGATAGAGCACTTAGTGCTTGCCAAGACAAGCTCCTTGACGTTTCTGGCCTTTAGCCAAAATCTTCGAATTGGCCCACCAAACCCAGGAGACAGGGGCTCCTGTTCATCCGGAGGTGCTGGCTGGTTGGACTCACAGGGCAATCTGCCTCTTGGGCAACGCTAACTGTGCTCTAGCTTCAGAACCCTGCACGTCCCTGCTTCTTCGAATTGACCCACATTTGATAGAACTGGCTACTGCAGAACTGGGTCCCCTGGCAGAAGGTCAGTTGTTTGGTGACCGCTTTCTTAAAGATATAGCCAGGTTCGTCAATACATTCACCTCCCTGGATAAATCTCAAACTTGGCTTTAAAGAGTTTTTAACCCCCTTTCTGGCAGGGCCAGTAGTGGCAGAGGACGTTCGACCTGCCACTTCAACTAGCATAGTCCTTAGCGTGGTTCTAACCTACCAGGCCCAGAGGCTTCCGGTGCCACTTCAATCGAGGAGTTAACAGGGTTCCTTAGCTCCGACAACCAACCTGCAGGTAATGGTTCCTACGACCCTTTCCCAGCTTCCTCTGGGGGCATACTGAGGTACTTTTTACACAATTGGGCAAAGATTATGTTACAGAGACACTCACTGGAAGGTTTCAGAGACTTTTATTTCTTTCAATGTCGAGCCACCAACTCCAGCTGCTGGCCGGACAGTTCTCCTGGTAGTAACTGTCTCACACAAGATGCTGCCATGGAGATGGAATTGACAGGCTCATGCAGCTCTTTGAATGATTACAACACATCCCCCTTACTAAAAATAGGAAAAGGAGGAAGTAGAAGAAAGGAAGAAAACGAAAGAAGGCATGAGAATAAGAAAAATGCGCAAGTAAAAACATGGCATTTTAGTTCAAAAACATCACAAATTAGATCAATACATTTCATAGTCTTCATAAAGTTCAGGAGGACAACAAGACCTTAGAGAAGGACATCGCAAATGGAAACTCGGAAGAGGAACACACTTGGGCAAATCTGGACCAGGCAAATCGTCTGGGCACTATGGAAACAATGTCGCCCCGAAATGTCACCAGGCGAGACATGCTCCATTTGCCACCATTATGAACAGTAACCACATTCTTGTAAACAGAAGTGATGACAAAAGGGCCCATACATTCAGTGATACCCTTTCTGTGCCACCATGGTCTCTTAATAAGTACCCACTCACCAACCTTCCATGTCATGGCTTTGGTTGATTTCTTAAAGTCAAACCTCTCCTTGTACTTATTTTGGTTGGACTTGATTTTAGCACCCACCTCTCTTTATCTAAAACAGGACCTTCAATGAGCTGTAACCAGCCAGGATTGAGTTTGGATAATGCAACCCTCCCTCTCAATATTTGAAAGGGAGACTTTTGTAGAACAGAATTGAGGGCAGTGTGATGTGCCCACCAAGTATCTCTTAGGACACCCTAGAGAGAAACCTTCATTTCAATGGCCCTCTGCACACATGCCTTTACTACCCTGTTCATGCGCTCCGCAAACACATTGGCTTGTGGTGCATAGAGCGGGGTTTTCTGATGAGTGATGCCATAGTCCCTCAAAAAGTCTTGTATCTCCTGTGAGATGAACTGCACCCCATTATCCATGATGAGGAACCTGGGAATGCCCTCACTTGCAAATTCATCTCTGAGAAAGTCAATAACCACCCTGGTGCTGTCAGAGCTCACGCATTTGGTGGACACCCACTTGGATGAGTAATCAACCAAGGGAATTACAAATCTTACTGAGGGACCTAATAGCTCAAAGGGACCCATAAGGTCCAAACCAAGCTTGACCCAAGGCTCACGTGGGTTCTCAACAGGTGACAAGGGAGCGGTACTGGTAACCTGGGATTTATCATTGGAGGCGCACTGACAGCGCTCTTTAACCACCTTCTCAACTTGACTATCCATCCTGGGCCACCAATACCTCTCACGTAGACGTGACTTAGTGAGATTTCTAGCTAAGTGCCCCTCATGAGCAAGATTTACAAGCTTTGATCTCAAGGCATCAGGGGGTATCACTATCTCACCACGCATGGGATGGCCTTGACAAAGGGTAAGTTCATTTCTGATGGACCAGAAAGGTAATAAGTCAGAGTCAAGTTTTTTGCTGTCAGGCCACCCTTTGATAACAAATCCTGTTACAATAGGAAGCAACACATCCTTCAATAAGGCCTGTTCCCATTCCAGTTCTTGGATAGCGGGCTCCTTGACCCAACAAACACTAACAGTATCACAGTCCAGAGCATCTCCGCAACACTCAATGGGCAGTCTTGATAAGCAATCTGCTGCTATGTTGGCAGAGCCAGGAAGATATTGTACTTGAAAATTGTATTCTTTCAACCCCCCGCTTCAACGCTTAAGTCTGGGTGTAGGTCTTTCACTCTCTCACAATCAAAAGAGAATGGATCACTTGTACCTGCAACCAGGGTCCACTGTATTCTATCCGTCAGTACTTTAAGAAGTACCTAAAAAACCCTCATTTACGTAGGCAGGTTGTGTGGTGGTTTATCTTGATTCTCTGCCTTTGTTAGGTACGTGACAGCATCATCATCGGGTCTCTTTCTGTATGCTTCCTCCACCTGGAGGGAACCACTGTTTTTTTACAGTAGTGATCAGAAATCGAGGGTGAGTGAAAGGTGCTCAAGTGAGGTGTGATGTTTGAAAAGTGATCCTCATACTACCTAAAAATAACATTTTTATTCCGTTTGGTGAATGGGAAGACTGTATAAAAAGTGAAATTCATGCAGCGACGGACTGATTATGAGTCCACCGCACTTTCGTAGTCCCATTCACTCTCCACACACGAGAAGACCTGAACTAAGGGGTGATGATCTGACCTTACTGAAAAGGGAATGCCCCACAAGTAAAACTTAAAACTTAAAATGTTTTATTGCCCACACTATAGCCAAGGCCTCCCTTTCGATGCACGAATACTGTTGTTCAGGTGCAGTATTTTGTCTTAAGTTAGTATTTTGTCTCAAGTTAGTATTTTTTCTTAAGTTTTGGTCTTAAGACAAAATACTAACGTAAGACAAAATCCTAAATTAAGACAAAATACTAACTTAAGACAAAATACTAACTTCACTACTACTAAATGCCTTCTGTGAATACCAAAAGCAGTAAGGTTCGGATTTTGTCTCAGATTAGTTCTGTGAATCAGCCCCTAAATTCGCAAGCTTGCAGGAAGTCGGGAAAAGCAGGAGCAGACGTCCGTAATCCTGGAGGGTCGCCTCTTCACTGGTAACACGATTTTGGTCGATGTGGAGAAGATGGCAAATCTGTGGGTTCAAAGGAAAGGGGAGAGTTGGTGGCAGGCTTGTCCCCCGCAAGCTTCGCTCGTCGCCAGTGTTAAAGCGACACTCACTGGTAGGTTTCAGAGACTTTTATTTCTTTCAATGTCAAGCTACCAACTCCAGCTGCCGGCCTGTCAGTTCTCCTGGTAGTAACTGTCTCACACGAGACGCTACCATGGAGCGGGAATTGCCAGGCTCATGTAGCTCTTTGAATGATCACAACACATTACTTCTGATTCCTGGGTTCTGGATACTGTTCAGGGTTATCAAATAGAACTGTCTAAACCTCCTTACTCATCCCCCTCTCCTTTTTTCATGACTAGACAAGTCTTTTATAGATTCTGAAAGTCTGGAACTTTTGTCAAAGCAGGCATTTGTCCTGACGTTCCCTCACGCCAAGGGTTTACGCAGCAATGTGTTTTTGGTACAAAAGAAAACTGGGGGGTCAAAGATTGGTTCTGGATCTCAGACTTTTAAATCCTTCTGTCATTTATTGTCACTACAAGATGAAGGGCATCCATCTTTCAAGGGATCTTCTTCAAGAACAAGATTGGATGGTTCATCTAGAGCTCAAGGATGCCTATCTGTCTGTCCCCATTTGCCCCTTTCATCAGTGGTACTTACATTTCTGATAGAAAGGCCAATGGTACCAGTATCAGTCTCTTCTGTTCGACTTATCCTCAGCTCTCTGGGTGTTCACCAAACATTTGAAACTAGTGGTTGTACGTTTAAGAGAGATGGGGAATCGCATGAAAATCTATCTAGACGACATGCTCCTCTTGGCCCAAGATCACTCCCTTCTGTCAGTGCATTTGCCGTTGACAATGTACCTTCTTCAGGATCTGGGATTTGTGATAAATACCAAGAAGTCCATGAATGTCCCATCCCACCAAGTGGAAATCCTGGGCTTTCATGTAAACTCCCTCACGGCACAGTTGCTTCTACCTCCCCTAAAAGTTAAATCCATCAAGAGGGAGTTGAAATCGACTCTGTCGAAACAGATGGTGTCTTTGAGGTCCCTGGTCCAGATCGTGCGGTTGCTAGCCTCTTCGATTCAAGCAATCTTCCCGGACCCGTTGCACTACAAGTCTCTTCAGAGTCTGAAGATTCATTACTTGCAACAGGGTTTCAGTTACCATCATCTGATTTCATTGGCGGCTGAAGCCCAAGAAGAACTTCAGTGGTGGCTTCTCCACATGGAAGTGTGGAACGGCAAGGCTATTTTGGGAGTATCGCCAAACGTGGTCATCGAATCAGATGCCAGTAGTTGGGCTGGGGTGCAAAATGCTGAGATTTTTCTACAGGCGGTCATTGGTCAGCCGAAGAATTACGACTTCATATCAATTGCCTGTAACATCTGGCAAGACCTTTTGCCATAAAGTCAATCTCTTCAATCAAAAGCAACTGCTGCATTGTCTTGAGGATGGACAATGTTTCGGCTGTTTGTTACATCAACCGCTAGGGGGCACAGATTGCGCCTGCTGGCCAACATAGCCCGAGACTTTTGGCACTTCTGCCTTTCTCAGAAGATTACGGTTCTGGTGGAATATCTTCCGGGCAAGGACAATCTAGTACCGGATTGGAATTCCAGATTCCTGAGGTACTACAGTGATTGGAAACTCCATCCTTACATCTTTCAGGAGATAATATCTGCTCGGGGTCCATACCATGTGGACCTGTTTGTGTCCCGGTTCAACACTCAACTGACACATTTCCACAGTTGGAGGCTGGATCCGATGGCCATGAGATCAGATGCTATCCTACAATCTTGGCGTTCCCACCATTTGCCATGATTCTGAGGATAACGGGTCAGGTCCTACGTCAGTCGGCGACTCTGGTTCTCGTTACTCCTCTTTGGAAGACACAGTCATGGTTGCAGACTCTTTTGGAATTATCTGTAGCTCTTCCCATCCTCGTCACGGTTTTCCCTCAGCTACTCCTGGACCCAATGGGTTTGCCTCATACACTAATTCTTCAAGACCTACTGACTCATGGTCTGGAAGGTTTCAGAAGACATGAACACATTGAAGGACTTTCGGCAGCAGCTGCCGAATTTATACATGAAGCTTGGGTTCCTTCCACCCGCAATTCTTCTGCATGGAAACGATGGGTGGGTTGGTGCCTTCAACGGGAGGTGGATCCCGTGGGATCTGAATTAAAAGATGTTCTGAATTTCCTTTCTGAGTGTGCTGACTCTGTTACAGGTCAGTATATAATTTTAGGTCAGCACTGTCTGCTGGACATAACCCTATCGATGGTAAGCCCATAGGTGTCCATCCCATGGTATATAAAATACTGAAAGGTATTAGGGTGGCACCGAATCCGAAGCACAATCAGTTATGGAATGTTAAAAATGTTTTATCTTTATTAGAGTCATGGCATGATAGTAATGATTTGACTCTTAAACAAATTTCTGGCAAATTGGCTATGCTTTTATGCTTGATTTCATGAAGACGTGTGTCAGATGTATGCGCTCAGTACCTTGCAGGTAGGTTGTTCTCTCCAGATGGCGTTTCTTTTCTTATTTCAAAATGAACAAAGACCATGTCACGGTCTATTGATTATCCTGCTTTTCCACCCAATGCTAAGTCATGTGTAGTAAAATGTTTAAAGGTTTACGAAGTACTTTCTTTGGCTCATAGAACTGACCCACTTGGTCCCTTGCTGCTGTCTATCCATAAGCCTTTCTGCCCAGTGTCGGCAGAAACATTGGCCTGTTGGGTTAGTTGGATCATGTCTCAAGCTGGAATTGATATTTCGATGTATGGTGATCACTCATCGAGAGGGGTTACGGCTACCAAAGCTTTTGTTAACGGTTCTAGATTAGAAGATACTGTTCATGCTGCTGATTGGTCATCCGACTCCATGTGTAAGATTTTTTATTATAAACCTATTGTGCAAGTTTTTTCTATTGTTGTTGGTGAACTTTGAACCAGCATAATCTGAACCTCTGGTTCTGCCATGGAATAGAACATTTTCTAGCATATTGCAACAAGAATTTTAGTTTCTATTAAGGAGGCGGAGGAGAGGATTATCCCACCCGTTGGGACAGGTAAGAGTTAAAATCTCACTGCCGTATCACATAGCATATGTATCATTATAGTTGTCCCTCCTTCTGCTTACACTTAAGTGATGATGGGTTATTTTCTGTTTTTTCAGGATCGGATTCAAAACAAAATTAACACTCATGGCTTGGCTGTTTCTAACAGTATGTGTTCAACTCCATTGACTCAGTGGATGTCTCCCTTCTGCCTGAATTTTCGTACTGGATTCTGGTAACTCTCCATTGAGAGTTTTTCACTGTGTGCTTGTTCTCGTTTGGACTATGTACTTTCTAGTGAATGCTTAATTGCAAAGAAAGAGGAAGGAAGATGGTGCCTCTCTATTTTGTATGGGATGTCCATAGACGATTGGTGGGTTTGTGAGATGCATGGTTTAAAGCCTCATGGGAAATGTAGTGTGTTTTATGTTTACTGTTTTTTGATTGGCTCCTGTTTTTTACAAGTAATAAAGATTGAAAAGCATAATCCTCGCCTCAGAGTTTTTAATAGAATCTAAAATGTTGTCGCAATATGCTAGAACATTTTCTAATCCATGCTACCTGCCGAACAGTCCTTCCACCAGCCACAGAAACTGAAAGCAGACAAGATAAAACACAGAGAAGTATCTCTGGCCATATTTGAAACAGACACGATTTAACACAGTGATAGCAGATGGTGGCCATATTGGATGAGGCATGTTTCACCCAGATATTAGCATGTTAGACAGCACTACACTGGAGTTCAAACACGAGGCTGGCATTCAGTTTGTTCTCCTACTACCAAGTGAAATCATCCTCACAAACCACTTTGTAAGGCATGCTAGCGTATATGATCTACTGAGGCAAAATTGCACTCTTGACTGGGGTTTGTAATCACAGAACAGTTGCTCATCCAACTGTGCCCACAACCCCCCACATATGAGGTGTGGAGGCACTTAATTCCAAGTGCATAATGTCACTCTAAATCGGACTTTTAACACTTTGGAGGTTTTCATTTGGGCTTTTTAAGGTTGAACTGAAAACCTAAAACCTAGATATGCTTCAATATTTTGTGGACTGATATTTCTGACACAATGTCTAACAGTATGGGTTTCAGATTGCCCCATCGGTCCATCTAGCTAAGTTACATGACAGATGTCATGATGTAAAAGTCTAAATAAAAATCAGAAACAAACTCCGTGAGATCACATGGAGAAAAGGAAATTTATTAATGAGACAAAGAGACAGTTTACCTCACAACCAAATTTCCAGTTTGCAGAAGTACATCACAATCTTTTATTTCTGCAAACCGCAAAAGGGCGTTTTATTATGTGTCCAATAATATCATAAGCACAGCAAATTTCTCAATAACTATGGACCAATATATTACATGTCCATTGTCAGACGGTACATATTACACAATCATTATGTACGAAGCTAATCAGAAGAAACTAATAGTGCGCGTTACCTGCTTGATAGATTGTGACTCTGGGGTATATCCAAGTCTAGGCAAACAGTAAGCATATATAGTATGCTGACAGGGGCTAACAGTCCCTAAATTTGCTGAGCTAGCAAGTGGTATTCTTGAGCATGTCTAGCATTATATTGCGGCAGATGCTGTTTTCATTTCAACAGGGTACATTAGTTCATGAAAGGTAATATGTATTCTGTGTACGTTTTACAGGCCTTGTCATCATTGATATCACAGAAGTGAGCAAGACAAAATGGATTCTCTATAAGACACACAATTATGCTTCTACAATGGCATGTTCAATCATGGACACAGGTGGATTGCAAAAACCCTAGTGGCAGGTGCATAAATGCCACCATTTTAGAAGAGGAGTGGGTGATTAAAAAATAATAATTGGGATAATGTTATCACCCATAGACTTGAATTGGGTCTATTATGACAATAGACCCAATTCAAATCTATGGGAGAAAGCATTATCCCAATTATGAGACTTGTAAAAATAGCAAAAAGTCAGATATACGTTTTTGCCCTTACCTGTTAGGAACACAGAGAAAGTGCTATAGCAGGCCGAGAGAGTGTTACAAAAATGTTGTGCACTGGACTGCAGGAGCAGGTTTTTATTTTTGAAATCAGTTTATTAATTTCAAAAAGAGCAAAATATTGAGATGACAGCAAACATCAGCGGTATGGATATCTCAAATCAGAAAACGCAGATATCTGAGTTTTTCACAAGTGGAGGATTCACTTCTTTGCAGCTGAGCAAGAGAGAGGGAGGGGAAGCAACTTGGAAACAAAAGAGGGAAAGATAAAGGGGAAGGGGGAAAAGGAAAGAGGCTGTCACCCAGCGATATCAGGGTCCATTGTACAGCGCTTTCGGTGGCCGCAGGGAAAGCTATGGTGTTATGTGCCCGAGTTAGGCCCATGTAGCAAAGCTGCTTATTTCTTGCATTGTCCTCTTTTGCACAATACCATTACTGCTGTGACCTTTTGCACATATTCAAGTGCGTGCCAATGTTGGATTTGTTTCTCTGAAGATACTTCTGTTTACACATCTGGATTTGCATAACAGTATCGTGATGCCTCAAACACCAAGTACAAGGCTTTTATGCACAAATGTACAAATGTCGTTCTATCTTCATCCACGGGGCGACAGGGCTATCTATATATCCATAATATTGCTAATATGTACGTACATCGCAAGGATGCTTTTTATTATAAATAATCAGCATTTCATAGGATTAGTAGAGGAGGCACATCAGCTGGCACTGATGATCCCTGCTTGCTGAGACATCACCACGCAGTGGTCTAACATCTCTGTGAGGTGTGTCCAGTTTGAGACCAAGACAGGGTCCTATATTCTCTCCCACCAGGTAATGGGGTTGGCTCTTTGACTTCACACCTACACACACTCTAGGTACACACAGATTAGGGTTTGCATAGTAGGTGTACACCTGATTACTACCTTGTCTTATATGCCTGCATGTATACACTGCTTTAGCACGATGGTAGAACTGTATCTACTGTTTACTCTTTTGGTGCTTGTAATCACTTTCATCTGCTCTGTCTACTGATTATCACAGCACATTTATTTTAATACAAGAATAACATTGGTTCAATAAATATATTGAAAACGTCCCACTGTGTATTCTCTGTATATTTCTCTGAGAACAAACGAGCACAAGTGACTGAGTGAGAGGTTCTGATCTTTTACCACGATCCCTGAGGGGTCAGGGTTGTCATGTACAGTGGTTGCCAGAAACTGTTGCTTCCCTGGTAGGGTTAGGGGGGCTTATGGTGGCACTGTGAGCTAGCTGATCTCTAGGTCAACAGATCCTGTGGGGGACTTGGAAGCAGTCTGGGCAACCTGCAAATGCCCTTAGTACTAATATTGGTTGGGCTATGGGCCTAAGTAACTACAGGAAGCACATACGCAACTGGGAACATCCATCTCTGCTTCCCTGACTTATCGATCCAGCATCCCTCATCATTCAAACGTTCTGTATTTTTATCTCTATTGTGGCCCCACTCTGTATCTCCTTCACATTCTCTAGGGTGTCCTCAAACAAGGTAACCTCTGGCACCCACCTAGCGGAACCTGCTACAAACATTCTTTTCATCTTGGTTCGGGTTGTCACCTTAGCTGTCTCATCTGCAAACGCATTATCTTTTCCTACATCATCAGTAACCTTCTTGTGTGCACTGCACTTAACTATGGTCAACTTCTTGGGGAGTGTCAAAGCTGACAAAAGCCTATATATGAGCTGGCCATGTTGGATCTTGGCTCCGTGGGAGGTGAGGAATCCTCTCTCTGCCCAGAGCCGCCCGAAATTATTGGCAACTCCAAAGGCGTACTGACTGTCTGTATAAATATTGACAGTCAGTCCCTCACTCAACTCGCATGCGCGAATAAGGGCTACTAACTCAGCAGCTTGGGCAGACTGATAAGGAACTCGTGTGCAGTGTAGTAATCGCGTATGCTGCATTGGTGGTGCCATCCAGTAATTTGAAACAAGAGCCATCACCATATAGTTCCCCTTGGGGGTCAGATAAGTAAACATCAGTCAGGTCTACCCGCCCCTTCCTCTCTTTCTCTGTTTGAAAAATGCAATCATATATGTCAATTTCCTCATTCTCAGAAGGGAGGGGTAGTAACATGGCTGGGTTCAGAGTGGCTCAGCGTTTGATCGGGATATGCTTTTGGAAGAGCATTAGCTCGTAACCGGTCGGACGTGCACTGGTGAGGTGCTATGTCTTTGTCTTATTCAAAAGTGTATCCACATCATGGGGTACCATGACTGTGAGGTCGGCATCAAGTATGAACCCCACCGATTATGCGATAGAGACGGCCACAGCCGCGACCGCTCTTAGACACCTCGGGACAGGGTCAAGCAGAGCAGAAAAGAAAGCACACGGCCTTTGCTTATCTCCACATTTTTGTGTTAAAACAGAAAGCACACAACCAGCCGACTCGTGAATGTACAGCACAAACCGCTTGGCATAGTTAGGAGTACCAAGCACAGGTGCCGAGCAAAGCGCAACCTTTAATTGCTCAAAAGAATGCTGACATTCAGGCGTCCAAGGCAGGAGTTCATATACATCTTTAGTGGTTAAGGCGAACAGGGGTTTTATTGATAGGGAATAGTTAGAGATCCATTGGCGACAGTAAGAAGTAATGCCAATGAAAGCGCGCACATTTTTCTGAGTTTGAGGAAAGGGCATTTTAACAATGGTGCTGATGCATTCCGGAGTCAATCTCCTACCCTCCTTCGACAGAAGGTGACCTAAGAAGGTGACCTCCTGTCCATTAGGCATCTAGTCCCAGCAGAAGTATTGCGAACAACGTTGATCTTCAAAGAGAGAAACATGCATGGGGTGAAATCCGTAGATTGCTCAGTCTCACTAAAACATGCAGCAGACTGTTCTCGGTCTTTTCTGCGTGACCATGTTGTTTTCAAAGGGAGTGCCTTGACGAGCTTGGCAGCTTTTATCGAATCAGTAAAGACGAGTGTCTTACCAGCATGAGTGATCCGCAGTCTAGCAGGGTAGAGGAGTGAATATGAAGCCCTGATGTGCTGGAGGGTCCTTTAAACAGGCAGGAAATCCCTGCTTGTGGAGTGCACAGTAATTGTAAAATCCAGGAACGTGGAGATTTCGACCTCTTTATAGTGCCGCCATCTCTGCTCCCTCGCGAGGAGCAGAGCAGTGTCTCGTCCCTGTAGTTTGACAATCTAGCAATGATGGGATGAGGCGCTGTACCAGGTGGTGGTCTGGGGCCAAGTGATCTGTGTGCCCTCTGGACAGTGAGCATGGGTGAAAGATCAGTTCCAGAAAAGTCTGCATGGCATGTCTTCGACAAAGTCCTTCATCCTGCCCATCTCAGTTGTCTCCGGAACACCAATAATTTGTAAGTTGTTTTATCTTGAACAGGCCTCCAGGTCTTTTTTCTTGGTGATTATCACCTCCAATACCGTTCCATTCCTAGAAGTTTTACCTTGTCAACAGTGAGCTCATCTGCAGCTTCAGATGTACAGTGCTTCAGTTGGTCCAGGCAATCATCGTGTCACTTTTTCCTTAAGTCTATCGAACCGGTCAGCCAGAAGGTCAATTTTGGTGTTGATTGCTGTTAAGCTCTGCTTTAAGTCTATAAACATGGAACAGGTTTCTCGATCTGTGTTGGTGCCACCATGCCAGACGTTTCCCCCTGCATGCCATCAGCCGGTTGCTCCATTGTGCGAGTCTGGCGTCTGTTGACGAAGGAGAGTTTGGATTGTTTAACATTGCCTTTCCCCATCTCTCCATGCAGCGCAACCGGACTTGGGAGAGGGTCTCTCTTCCACTTAGGCCTGTATGTAGAAGGCACAGTGACAGTAAGCACAGAGAAGGCAGAGGATTCCAGTTGACCTAATGTATAGTCACTACAATCGAGACCAGATTGGAAATAGTAGGAAAGGAACTTCTTTTGGTAGGTTTGCCGCTATGAGAGTCAAAGATAGGATTCAGACCATGCCACGCCCTGTCAGTCGCAGGGGCACGAGCAAGTCCACGATAAGAGCTCCGCAGGGAGCGATGGGACTCACATGTTCAACATGTGCACAAAGTGTTAGTATTATGCAACTCCAGGTACATAGTAATACACAGCCCTAAAGAGATCAGACCCTGCCACACCCCAAAAAGAGGGGGTACGTGCAGGCCAGTAGAGGATGGTTCTCCTTCTCAAGTGCGGCTGGGGCCGCAAAGAGGTGCACTCTGCCTCGTTGATGCAATAAGCAGAAATGTGATTCTTTGATTGTTTGAGGCGCAGTGCCAAATTCAAAAGGGGAGTGCAAAGTGTGAGTGGTAAAGCCTTGATTCGTCGTTTGCAGATCATCCAAAACGTGGCTGCCCGCCTTCTTTTCCATCTGCCAAGACTTTTTTCCATTTCCCCATTGCTTCATAAACTGCACTGGCTGAGGGTTGACAAATGGATTAAATTTGAGGCCTTATGTTACATGTTTTGCACTAGACAAAGCCTCGCTCCCTCTTACATTCAAGATCTGGTGTCCCTGTATGTCCCTACCCGAGCACTGAGATCAGCCAACCTCGCACTGTTTACTGTGCCTAGGTTTCACTCAGCTCGTCTTAAGGGGCGCTCCTTCTCCATTCTAGATCCAAAACTCTGGAATTCTCTTCCAGGTGCTCTCAGATCCTGTAACTCATTGCTTCACTTCCGTAAGGACCTAAAAACTATGCGCTTCAACTGCCTTGACTGAACCCTCGCCACCAGCTGCGCACTCTATAGGCTTCTTAAATAAATAAATAAATGGAGGCTGCCTGTGCTATTGTGAGGTAGACCACAATAATTTCTCTAGAACTCATCCAAGGCCAGGTTTTGCAGCTGCTATAGAGGGGAGTTCCCTCGATCCTGGTCCTTAAGGAAGTATATCACAAGCAGTGTAGATAGTGGCCCCCTGATAACAGAGCAGTCAATATCGGCAGTCCCAATCAGCTCCTCCCAACTGTGTGTGTTAGCAGTCACTTTCCGGCAGTCTCCGGGAGGATCTTCATGCTCTCCAGGGGGCAGCCAGAGGGGGCTGCAGCAGAACACCAAGGCCCCTAGATGTCAGCGAGGGTGGGCACACATGTGCTCCAGCGCCTGCTAGCCATGGCGGACCTAGACTCAAGATGGCAGCTGCGGCTGAGGGCGGTGCCAACCACAGAATCCTGACTGGCAGAGCCGCACGGGTCACACACAGCCGGCACGCCGCACCCCAGGTCACCCCCAGCAGGCTGCAGTTGTCGGGGTTGGGCACCACAGCGGCCCCGGAGCCACCCAAGATCTTTGCGGGAGCAGTGGCCGAGTCGAAGCCCCACCACATGGACTCTCAGCTATGCCGCATGGGATCCCCACCGGGCCAATCAAGGCTGTGTGCGGCCGCTGCAAGTCTTGGGGATATGTAAGAGAAATGGGGGGGAAGAATTCCACTGAGAAATCCTGATAATTAATGGATTAGCTCCTCTGGCCAGCAGAGCCTCAACAGAGTGCGACCATCCTGCGCCTGGGCTCTCTTGCAGCCCCCTGGCCTGGAGGAGCAGGTTAATGGCAGTGCATACCCTTAGTCACACAACACCAGTCCCTGTGGCTATAAACCCACCGAGGAATTAGGTTTTTGCCTACAGGAATCGGGAGGTGGGAGATTAGCCTTGAAATCGGTAGTCTCTCGCCTGAATCGGGAGTGTTGACATGTATGTAGATATGATGTGTCAGAACAACATACTCATCACATTGAGGCCATATTGGAATGCAGTCAAAGACCTATTAGTTCCAAAAGGAACACCACCGAGTGTCCATATACAGAAGTTCCTTCTCTGGTGCCGTAGCTGAAAAAGCACCTACCTGAAAGCAACAGTCACTGTTTTTAGCACATACTGTGTGCGTGTTTTCCTAATATAAATACTCCCGCGTGTGCACAATCTATGTTTTTACATCGATCTAAATATTCTGGTCCACTGCTCTAAGGTGCACCCTAGAGTGTGTAAATTGAGTGCAGTTATCATTAGGGGTGGGCGGAATTTGCAAAATTCACTTCCGCAAACTATTGTGAAAATGTTGAAAATCTCCGCAAACACGCCGGAAATATCGCAAAGACGCAGAAGTTTTTTCCCCGCCTCTTCACAGTATTTTTTGCGTGATCGCGGCTCACCAACTTACCCATGTCGTTGCTCACGGGCGCGGCCATCTTGTTTTCACTTGTCCCGCCCGCTCGCGTTTGATATGACGTACCCGCGTTCTCACGCTCTCGCTCGCGGTGGAGAATTACGTGTTCGAGATCTCAATCTTCTCATACTCTCACGGTGCATGATCGCGAGAAGAAAGATGTGATCGCGCGACAAATGACGTGATCGCGCGACAAATGACATTAATGTGGGCGCGAAATGTCGTGAGACAGCGCAAATGGCTACCAACAATCCAACATCTCGTGGAGAACGCGACCGGATCGGGAAAACTTGTCAGCGAACGCGGGGATTCAGGTAAGGTGATCGCGCGCACGCGAGAATGTCTTCTTTTACAGCGGGAGCAAGAAAAAAATTACCGGTAAAATGCGGATTGCGGAAATTTTGACATTTTCACGCTTTCCGCGGAACACGAAAATGCCAAATTATCGCAATTTCCGCGAGCGGAACGGAATTTTGGCCCAGACCTAGTCATCATGTTGTCAACTTCTGTCTACATCATCATGTTATTAGGCTGCAAATCACATTATATTATACAAAAATATCTAACCACATACAACTTTTCAAATGGCCATACCTCTGTCTAACTATAAATATGCCTTGCAATGTTCGAATTGCCTGCTGTTCATCATACAGAAAACAGGTAATTGCCATACAGTCATTCAACCCTCTGGTTTGTAATGTTCTGAGACGCTTGATCCAGTGTATTTCCCTCTGAAGTAATTTCTTGGCCAAATCAATGCCTCCTATGTGTTCTAGTATTTGGAATTGGAAATTATGTATTTTGTCATTTATATGTGTGGCCACTCTAGATTTACTGAAGTTGTTCCTTCTGTTACTTTTATGTTCTGAAATTCTTGTCTGAATTTTACGTTCTGTTTTCCCTTTGTACAATCATCTACATGGACTTTTCATTGCATAAATACAGTTTTTGCTGCCACATGTTGCATTATGTCTGAGGGATATTTGGTACCCTTTGTGCGGAAGAACCACGTTATTCCATTGTATCATGCTGTTGCAGTGAACACAATTCAAACATATTTTAGAACCTTTAAACTCTCTTTTGGTATGTGGACATTTGGACAAATGCACGTCATAATGTTATGATGTACAGCAAGATAACATAAAATAAAATATGTATTTAAAATTAGCACATTCACCCAGAAGGATATCTTGGCGCTGAATAACAGATGTTTATTATACCTTGGAATTATATAAGCAAACGTAGAATTCGTATATAACCCTACAACATTGCACACGGTAAACAGAGGCAAGCTATTGACGTGAATATAGGTTTTGAGACACAATAGTGGATTGTTTTGTGATTTACTCAATGCAGTTAAAACAAAGTATTGATTTTGGTTTGATTTTGTTAGTACTATAGATTGAGTGTCCCCCAGATGCATAGGGGCATAAAAGATGCAATAATCAATTAACTCTTATCACAAATAGATTTTAAACAACCTGTCATGAATACAATTACTAAATGCAATTATTGGATTATCATCAATGAATTGTTTTTGTTGACAAATGAAAATTTATCGAAAAACAAAAAAATATAAAATAAAATGATTGTTTACATTGGTTCGCTGTGTGAATTTTGCAGCTCAGTTTGAGCGCCTAAAGCCAGTGCACCTTGGAACAGCGCGCATCAGAGTAGAGCTAGCAAACTATCAACCCATGTGTTTTTGATTGGAGAACACACCAAGAGAGAGCGGCAACACATTATAAAATGTGTTGTGTGCGAATAGGAGGCTCTAACGTTTCCTATTGGTTCCAGGCAGGCACCGGGACAGAATTCAAAGGCTCTGTATCGCGTGGCAGGCATTTCTTTATATTTAGCCCCAGCAGCAGCAATCATCCAATTTCCAAGCACCTGAGCTACACCAAGCTTGGAAGAGCAGCGCCAAGAGGTCGAGGTGGCGCATTGTCTGCCTGCACATGCAGGTACCTGGCCAGCACAACCCCTTATGTAGACAGGTGAATGGCAAATTGTGACGCGGTCTAGCCGCCTTATTCAATCAATCAATCAATCATGGGAATTATAAGCGCACAACTCACCCGTGAGGGTCTCAAGGCGCTGGGGTGGGTAGTTAAACTGCTCCGTTCAGTCAAAGAGCCAGGTCTTGAGTGTCTTCCTGAAAGATGCTCAGGGATGGGACGCGTCTGATGTCGATCGGGAATTCGTTCCAGCTCCTGGCTGTGATGTAGATGAAAGCTCTTCCCCCTGTTCTGGCTCTGCGGATCTGCGGGATTATGGCGAAGGCGAGATCGGAGGATCGGAGGTTTCGCTTGGGTGTGTGGAAGGAGATTCTCTCGTTGAGGTATTTGGGTCCTGTGTTGTGAAGGCATTTGTAGGTGTGGGTGAGTATCTGGAAGGTGATTCTCTTTTCTATGGGGAGCCAGTGGAGGTTCTGCAGGTGTTCGGTGATGCGCTCGTGTCGAGGGATGTCGAGGACGAGTCTGGCTGCGGTGTTCTGTATGGTCTGGAGTTTGCGGAGCAGGGACTTGTTGATCCTGGCGCGGAGGGCGTTTCCATAGTCCAGTCTGCTTGTTATGAGTACGTGGGTGACGGTCTTCCTTGATTCGGGCCGATCGTTTTGAAGATCTCTGAGAGGATGCAGAGTGTGTTGAAGCAGCTGGAGGCGATGGCGTAGACCTGTCGGGTCATGGAGAGGGAGGAGTCGAGTACAATACTGAGGTTACGGGCGTGGTCCGTGGGGGTGGGAGGGCTGCCGAGGGTGGTGGACCACCAGGTGTTGTTCCATTCAGCGTGTGAGTCTTCGAGCACAAGGACCTCTGTCTTCTCCGAGTTGAGCTTCAGGCAGCTGCTGCTCATCCAGGATGTGACATCCTTCATTCCTTCCTGGAAGTTGAGCCTGGTGGTGAGGGGGTCCTTGGTGAGGGAGAGGATGAGCTGGGTATCATCAGCATAGGATACTATGCAGAGTCTGTGCTGTCTGACGATGGCAGCGAGGGGTACCATGTAAAGCGTGGGGCTGAGCGACAAGCCTTGGGGTATTGCGCAGCTGATTTCTGTTGGTTCGGAGAGGAAGGGTGGCAGTCTGATTCTTTGGGTCCTGCCGGTGAGAATGGATGGGATCCAGTTGAGGGCGGTTCCCTGTATTACGGCATTGCGGAGTCTGGCAGTGAGTGTGCGGTGGGAGACGGTGTTGAACACTGCAGAGAGGTCGAGTAGGATCAAGGCCGCTGTGTGTCCTCGGTCGAGGAGCGTGCGGATGTAGTTTGTGGCAGCAAGTAGAGCGGTCTCGGTGCTATGATTGCTGCAGAACCCAGATTTGGAGGGGTAGAAGATGGAGTTTTCCTTGATGAATCTTGTCAGTTGGGCATTGACGGTCTTCTCAGTGACTTTGGCCCCGAACGGGAGGAGGAAAATGGATCGGTAGTTCTTGAGGTTTGTGGGATCTGCTGAGGGCTTCTTGAGCAGGGGTCTGACTTCTGCACATTTCCAGTGGTCAGGATAGATGCTGGTCTTGAGGGTGGCGTTGATTGTGTGTCGTAGTTCTGGAGTGATGGCGGTGGCAGCTCTGTGGAAGATGTGCGGCGGGCAGGGGTTCGTGGGGGCTCCTGAGTGGATGCCTTTCATAGTTGAGGTGGTGTCTTCGGTGGTGACTGGGGTCCAGGAGGAGATGGTGGGCAGCCTGGCGTTGCTGGATGAGGGTGTGGTTCCAGGGTCAGGCGTCTTGTCATTGAAATTGTCGTAGAGTCCCTTGATTTTCAGATGGAAGTAGGATCCGAGCTTGTTGCAGAGGTCCTGGGAACGGGTGATGTCCGCAGTTTTGCTGGGGGCCTTGGTGAATTCCTGGATGGTACTGAAAAGTTTCTTCGAGTTACTGGAGTTGACGAGGAGCTTGTTTTGGATGAAGGTCCTTTTGGTGGATCTGATGCGTTGGTGGTGTTCCGTCAAGGCATTCTTGTAGGTGGTGCGATCTTCAGACGTTTTGCTGTTCCTCCAGTTCTTCTCGAGGCGTCTGTAGGTGGGTCTGGATTCTTGGAGATCTGCGGTGAATCATGTGGCCTTCCTGAGGCGCTGTCTGTTGGGGTTACGTAGGGGTGCGAGCTTCTCTACACAGTTGGAGATCCATTTGTGGAGGTCCTTGGCAGCGAGGTTGGTGTCGGTTGAGGTGGTGGGGGGTCTTGGTTGAGGGTGGAGTTGAGCTGCTCCTCGATGACTTTGCTCCAGTTCCTTCGTGCAGGGCGTGGTGCAGGTTTGGGCAGTGTGGGTTTTTCAACGCGGAAGTGTACACAGTGGTGGTCCATCCATGGGGGTTGTGTGGTGTGGCTGAAGTGGATGTTGTTACCTCCTGCGAAGATGGGGTCCAGGGTGTGTCCTGCCTTGTGGGTAGGTGTGGTGACAAGCTGTTTCTGTCCAATGTTGGCAAGGTTGTCCAGGAGGGTGGCAGAGTTGGGGTCGCTGGGGTTGTCGAGGTGGAAGTTCAGGTCTCCGATGAGTATGTAGTCCATGGAGGCGATGGCGTGGGGGGCGATGAGGTCGGTGATGGTGGTGGTGAACGGAGCGCGAAGTCCGGGGGGTCTGTAGGCGAGTGTGCTGCGAAGTGTGGTTCTAGAGCTCGTCTGAATCTGGACGTGCAGGTGTTCGGTGGTGGAGAAGGAGTCACTGGTGGTGGAGGTGGAGAGTCGAAGAGAGCTCTTGTGTGTGATAGCAAGTCCTCCCCCTGGGACGGTTGGGGTGGTTCTTCCTCTGGATCTTGTATCCGTCAGGGATGGCAGTGGCGATGTCAGGGGCAGAGGAGGCGTTTGTCCAAGTTTCTGTGAAGAAGGCGACGTCTGGTGAGAGGGTGTTGAGAAGGTCCCAGATCTCTACGGCGCATCTGTGCAGGGAGCATACGTTGAGGAGGATGCATTTCATGGCTTCGGTGGTGTTGCCGTTTGGTGTGGAAGGTGTGGCCATGGGAGTGCGTGCGGTGATGAAGGTATGGCAGCAGTGACGGCAGGAGAACTGTCTGTGGGTGGTGCTCGGCTTGGACCGCTGGCAGTTGTTGCTCCTTCCGGGGTAGAGTGCGAGGAGGTTGGCTGAGTCGTAGCGATGGATGGTGGGAGATGCAGGGTTCCTGTCCCTGGTCGGGTCACGGACGGGCGCAGACGGGCCTGCCTTTGGTGCGCCAGCGGCACGGCCACGCAGTAGCTGGCATTAAATAGGGCAGGGGGAGGGAAGCACAGTTGGGAAGCGGGCGTGAGAATGGCAGGGAGGAGGGCTGGGGGGGCAGCAGTGGGGAAAATTGCAGTGAGAAACGGGCAGGGAGGAGAAAACAAGGGCACAGGCACAAAAAAACAATGAAGGGCAGAAGTGGAGCAGCAGAAGCGCAAGGCTCTCCCACTGGACCACCAGGGATGAGGCGCAGGCAGGAGCCTGTGGGTGGGGGAGGGCCTCGAACACCTACCAGGAAAGAGGTGTCTGGGGCAGCGGCAGGTGAGCTACGTCGAAGCTGCTTGGGCGAAGAGTGGGACCCTGGCTAGGCGGTCAGAAATAGACTACATTGTATTTCTTTATAAAATACATTGTATTATGTTCTGCTCATATTTAATGTACCACCTGCACTGGTCCAGTACAGATCCTCAGAAAACATACCTCTGTGGTGGAATCCTCAGCACCAGGGCATGCAGCTGAATATGTGATGTTACACCGCAAGCAAATATATGTGGTGTTACACCGCGAGCAAATACCACGTGGTAAGTAACAACGCGGACGTTACATCGTCCGTGTTGTTACCACGCATGGCATTACATCACAAGTCGTTTCAACGACTTGCGCTAGATGGCGCGCTGGATTTAGGAATAGTATAAAATACTATTCCTACTCCAGTTAGCGCAACAGCAGGGAAGGTTTTGGATTTAAAATCCAACACATTCCCTGGTGTTGCGTGCCATCTAGCGCAAGTCGTTGAAACGACTTGCAACGTAATGCCATGCGTGGTAACAACGCGGGCGATGTAACGTCCACGTTGTTATCTACCTTCGTGGTATTACCAGTGTTGTAAACGCTGTCTCCCCATGCTGCTACCTAACACCTGACAGTGCTGCAATGCCATACTAATGGGATTTCAGCGCTATGCACATCAATGTATAATAACATGTTGATCAGCGTTTGCATGTTTTTTTCCCATTAATCTTGTAGATTAACGTGGCTTAACTCTGCCTTGTAAATAAGGCACCCTTTCATGCTGTACTTTGCATGAAAGGGAGGGCAATGGGTGTTCGGTAGGGCGTTCCACCACAACACCCATTGATTTTGACGCTGCCATATATTTACAATCTGGCGTAAAAAGGAGGCAGCCAAAATTAAGACCAGGGGAAACCTGGTCTTACCCTGGCCCAACGAGGAGAAAGGTTTAATTTATCTTCATTTTTGCTGTTTCCATGTGTGCTGCGTTGTGCAGCACACATGGAAACAGCAAAATGCTATTGATTATTCATGTGCAGGAAGGTGTCCCTTCCTGCACGTAAACAATCATTACAAAATTACATTTTGCAACTTCTACATGTGCTGCATTAAGCTGTGTTGAAATGTGGAGTAAAGCTAAGATGAGAGAAGTATCCTCTTCCTCTCCTTAGCAAATTCCTACCCTTTTAAAGTTAAGGATATTCCTTTCGTTAGAGTTACTGCGGGGAAAGTGTGAGGCCTGGGGCAGGGGTTTCCAATGTGTCACTGCAAACTTGCGGCTATGCTGAAGCAAAGGGCAAAGCAGATAAATGTACGATGAGTCATGTTTGCATATGTTATCTTGGTGGCATTTGCATCGAGTATTCATTAACCAGTGGTTTTGACTCCCTCACTCACAGCCACTCACTTCTCTGTCAGTGACTCACTTTCTCAGTCATTCACTCACTCTCAAACACCTCACTAACCCTCACACACTTACTCACTCTGATGCCTAGCCACTCACTCTCTCTGTCACTCACTGGCTTAGTAACTCACTGATTCTAAGTCTCTCACTCTCAGTCACTCACTTTGTCAATCATCCTCTCGCTCACTCACTCACACCTAACATTTGATTTTAATGTTATTTACCCTCTGCTACTTGGCAGTGGTCTGCTTCTGATGATGAGCCTTTGGGCCATAAGACACACCGCACTCATACCTGGTTGACGCCATGCATTGCAAGGCCTCCCGTCACACAAACAGTGAGGTTTTGCAGTGCGGGCCCTCACTTTAGCCCTGTGCTCTGAACTGCATTGTAAGTGTGATGCTACGTGTCCTACAAGTGGTTATAATTCAGAGAGGCAGCGCTCTACTACAGAGCTGTTAGGCCTGCTCGAAGACCATCTCTGCTCAAACACAGCCCTCCCTGTCATTGCTAAGACTTCACAAACTACACATGACAGTCAATGAATTCCAGACTTGCACACTTAGGGCCTTATTTACAACAAAGTGACTCAGAGAGGTGCGGCTAGCCATTTTGCTGCTCCGCACTGAGTCACTTTACAAGTACAGGAATGCGTCATTTCTACAAGGATATGACCGATTCCTGTGGTCTCCCCTGCACTGGCACACAATTGGCTGCCTTGCACCAACGCAGGCACCGGTGCCTGAGTTATGGTGAGATTGTTTTTGTGCAGGAATGGACACCCTCCTGCTCAAAAACAATCATGAGAGGTGATTTCGTCTTTCTATGCGTACTGCAGAATTCAGCACGCATAGAAAGAGGAAACAATGAGGAGAAATGATAACATTTCTCCTCGTTGCGCTTCCCTACACCTCCCAAGGGGAGTTGTAGCATTCAGACACATTTCCAGGTTTACAATTTCTCATAAATCTGGTAATGTGTCAGGTTCCATGGGTGTTGCTTGGGAACACCCACAGCAACACCCATGGAACGCCCCTTTCACGCAAAGTGCTGCGTGGAAAAGGGCCATATTTACAAGGACAGGAAATGCCACTGGTGCGTCACAAAAAGTGAATATGCCCCCTGTAAATATGCCCCTTTGTGTATGCTTTTTTGCGACATTGTCAGTCTGAGAGTCTGAAGCAATTTGAGAATCTCTCACTGACAGGGGCTGGGCTGGGCCAGTGACGCTAGGCCTTCAGGCTGTCACGCACAGTTTGTGTTTGCTTAATAAGTGTCACTCTTATAGAGTCGACGCTGTGGTGCACAGCTTCAGACATGGAGTGAGGGGGAAAGAAGATGGGGAGGTCAACACTGAAGCCCCAGTGGAGGAGCCGCCACTGCTGCTCTTCTCCCTTCCCCACCTGTTGCTGCACCGGGAACGCCTGGGTCCTCTCCATCTTGAGCAGTTTGCCAAAGGACATGGATATCAGCATCAGATGCCAAGGCACTGCAGCCTTGTGGGATTAGACGTTCACTGTACCCCAATTATGACTGTCTTTAACCACCCAAACAAAGGACGGGAGACCCTTTTTACTCGCAAGCATGGCGGCCCATGGAACCCTTGCTACCCACTGCGAAGAGACAAGTGCGGGCCTGGCGGAAAAATGAAATCAGGCCAGTGTAAATAAAAATTACATATTCCTTTAACTGTAATCACCGCGCCATGTTGCATGCTTATGCCTACTGTGCCTAAGGGGATGCGCCTTTCTAGGACGATTTGGAGCCTCTCTTTACATCTTCCATCAGAGAAAGGTAATTTGCCCTCGCAGCCAAAACGTTATGTTCCTGTTACTTTTGAAGGTCACTTTTTTTGGGATCTCGGACTTCTAACCTTGAAGTCTGTCTCTGTTTTAGGAGGTTTGTGAGCATCATTGTAAGCTTGTACTAAAACCTCTATATATTTGTATCTTGCTTTGCTTAGAGGAACTGTGATTCACATATATTTATTCTTTTTCTTTAGTTTAGTTTGGCTTGGTTTAGTTTACTTTGGTTTAGTTTACTTTGGTTTGGTTTAGTTGTTAAATCTTCTCAGACTTCAATTTGGCAAGCCTGCAGATTATCTTTAACTGAAAACAAGGACAAGGCTCCCCAGGTGCCACTATAGCCCCAGTCCTTCATTTAATCCCCAAGAATACCAATCTTTCAAACATCTATATGAGCCAAATGTCAAACTAGCATGGATACCACATATATATATATACACGAATATATATATTTTATTTAAAAGCATGCACTAGTGGTTATTTTGCTTGTAGCGAAATTCTACCACACTGGTGGAATTTGCAGCTGAGCAAATCACATTTGCAAAGGCAAACTTCAATCAGGAGTAGCATTTTGGCTGTTAAAATTCCTTTTTTTTTGTATGTGTTGTGAAATTAGGTGCACAAAATGTTTTAAGTACCAGGTCCAGTACTTTTAAGTTTACCCTTGCATTGAAGTACATCACAGATTCCACTTACAGATGTGTCCCCCATACTTTATTCTTGTACAACATGTGATGTGTTCTTCGTGGTGGTACTTTGGGATTAACAGGTCATCTCAAATTTTGCAGAATTTTACGCAGGTCTGAATTTGCATGTCGGGTAGGCTGTCTGGCACTGCCAGATGGGTCAGCATGAAAGGGCCAATGTGTTAGACTTTTCTTTTGGTCTATAGGGCCGTGAAGGGACCAGAAAAAATCTGACTCACATGGAAGAACCAGACTGTGGGACAGGCCTCATTTCATTATGCAACAACTATATGAAAATATTAAACGTCTGCTTGAATACCGAGGCTTACTTACTTTGACATATCGCATTACTCAATGCATAGTTACATAATTGGCCTTAGCTCTTTGTATGCTTAGATCAAAGAGCTACCTTTTTTTGAGTTTGCCAATATCAAACGTTTTGTATGTTTTTACGTCCGGCAGGCCGAATGCATGATCCTGGGTTTTTGCAGAGAAATCAAAGTACATCTGTCTTGCGTGACACAACAACATTCTTTCAGCTGGCATTGCATTGAATTAAAGTAGTCAATGCAATAGCATTTGCTCTAACGCTCATACTCACCGGACTGTACTGTTGTTGCCCTGAAAGCTGGGCTGACCCCTGATTGGTTCAACAGTACCAGGATCGCACATGCGCAGCCAAGTTTGCCCTTGTAATGGTCGATGATCCCTGCAGTGCTTCTGGCGGGTGACTTCAGGAAAGATGTCTCTACCAGAGCTGTCTATCCAGAGCACCTGAGTCACAGCGCACAACCTCCGTCATTCAACTAATATCCATTAGTTTATGGCGCCATCTTTCAACTTTTATGAATGGGGCCATAAACGCATTTTTCTGAGTGGAGGCCATTAACGTTCGTTCATGATTTTATAGTGCCTTTATTTACCTTTGCGGGATGGAGCCATAAATTCCTGTTTATGTGCGGGGGGCATTAACGTGGAGTTTCATCAATCTTTTGTACTGTGTGGGACCTTTAATGCTATTTATGATGTGGGACAAATAATGCTCAAGTGTGGTATCTTTTCATTTGTACATTTAAGCCCATATTTATCGTGATGTTGCGTCGCCCTTGCGACACAACTCTAAAGTCAGATTTATCAAGCCATGTGTGAGAAGTTGGCCTGGTATATGCTGACCACTAATTAAAGTGGGCACCTTGTACCAGTCCAAACAACCCTTATCGATGATTAGGTTAAAGACAACCTTTATTGAAAGCTATCCTAGTAGTAGCTATGGAGAGCAGCGTTCAGGCTAAGACTCGCAGGAATGTAAAGACGCTTTTTTGACCAGATTAGAACCTCCTGAATGACCAAATGAAAGGAGAACCACACAAGGAATATATAAAATATATGGTTTTATTACTAAACACTCTCTACTAACCTCTTTATGAGATTAGAGAACAAAGCACACAATATAAAATCACTAGAACGACAGTAATTAGCACAATATACAGTGTGGTCCAGCTGGAGACCAAACCATATACTAAGAAAGTGGTTTAACAACCACGACTTGACTAGTCACAGTGCCTAGAGCACGTAGAATCACTGGGACCACAAGGAACCACCCAAAGTAGTGACACAGGGGACCCACGGAGGACGGGTGCAGTGTGTGAACACAGGTGCGAGCTCTGTACAATCCTATGAGAAAGTCGCGGTTGGAATTTTAAAGATTAAGGTACTTCGGAGAGTACTTTAAGCAAACCCAGTTAAACATAGAAGTTTCTAAGGCCAGCACCCATGAGAGTACCGAGATACCCATGTAACCTATCCCAGAGGAGCCGGGTGCATAGGGGTCAAGTGATGTCGGGAACCTTCGTCATTTTCAATGGCGTGATGCAGAAAAGTGCTGCTGCCGGGAAGATGAAAAGTGTCCGGTAAAATCCAAGCCTGGATCCGAGGTGATAAGAACCTGAAAGCAGAGGTCACTTCATAGTGACCAGGGACACGATAGACGAATGCCCACCAATGTCGGGTGTTTCAGGTGAGAAGAGGTGAAGCTTGACTCTGCAGCCACGGGGACCAGGAGACGTCGTCGACGACCAAAGTCCGGAAGTGAGCTGTCCCACAAAGGATGTCGAGTGCTGGGGGGTCAGTGTCCAGATTGAACACCAACAAGTCTTGCCAACTGCAACCCACGCAGGCAGAGGAAAGATGCTTTGGTGAGGACCAGCAAGGTCCTAGGGACTCTCCAACCTATAGAGAGTCAGGGCATGTCTGGAGCAACCAAGAAAGCCCATGGAAAGTCAAAGTTACCTTCACAGGGACCCACAGGCCAACGGATCAGGGATCGCGAAGGGACCTCGAGCTGAATCACGAAATACCAGCCCACGGAACACTCGTGGAGTATAGCCCGTAAATCTTCAGTGAAAATACTGCTCAGGGTCAGGACTACAAGTAGCCAAAAGCACAGCCTCAAGGATTGCCAAAATGCATTGCTGCTGCAAAAGTACGCGGTGCACAGGGGATCGGGTTGCACGGTCCCCACAAGGGATACGGACCTCAGAATTGCTGAGAGCACAAATCACCCTCAGAGATCTCGGGAACCCACCTCCTGTGTTGCAGAAACTTTCACAGTCCTCAGGAGCTCGGGAGATGCAAACCAGTCAGATGTGTTTAGGTGCCTGACTTGCAGGCGAGCAACTCCTTTACTCCAAGGGAGATTCTTCAGTCATCCAGCGTTGTGCAGATCGTCGAAGTACTTGGTGTCTGTAGCAGAGTTTAGTCCAGGTAAAATCTAAAGTCCTGTAGTCAGGGGTTCCTACTTTATACCCAAGGAAGAGGTGGGACAAACACTGGGGACCCACCTATGGGAGGGTCAGGACAGAGGGGGGCTACACCCATGTCCTTTGTCCAGTTTTGCGCCAGAGCAGGAGCAAATGGCTCTTGCAACCAGTTTGAGCTGGACTATGCACAGGGACATCAAATGTGCCTCCAGTGCAGACTTCAAAGCACTCTCAGAGTGCACCCACACTGTCACGTTCCGCGTTCCTGGTTTCCTCGGAGCTGTGCTGATGCTGAATGGGGTCCACCTCTTGACCTCCCCAAGTCCGGAATATAAAATAGCGCGGACTAGTGAAGTGGTCAAGCGAGGGAAGGAAAGGGTAGGGACTGCGGGGAAGGAGATCTGCAAAGAGAAAGCACACAATCAATATATGTAGCGATACCAATTGTCGTGGGCATACAGTGGTTATCGGAGGGATACTCTATATGGTTCAGCCCCACCCATACCTGAAAAGAAGAGAGAACGAACTAGACAGTTGTTGCGGTGTTGGTCACGGTGTGCATCACCTCCTGTTATACGATGTAATGATACTTGTCTACTCTCTGCGAGAATTATTGTCTTTCCTCAACAGGGGAGCTTGTCAAGCGAATAGTGGCGTGAGCGGGGTTTGTTTCCTACGTAAAGTGTACCAAAGCCCCAATCTCATCTATACCCCGACATGTCAGACATAAACAATACAGTAAATCAATGTCTCCCGCGAGGGAGTCTTACTGCTGGTGGGTGTGATGTTTCTCTCCCAGTCGTACAGCAGCTGAACGGACTGAAGAGGCTGGCTTGGTAACTGAGCAGAAATATGGTAATCTTTGGCGTTCCTCTGCACGAGACGTGGCAACCGTCTCTCCAACAGAGGAACAAAGTATGCACCCAACGACGCTTTAGCGCTCCTCTGCACGAGACGTGGCAACAGTCTCTCCAACAGAGGAGCGAACAAGGAAAGCACCAACTCTGGGTTGGAAATGACAACCAAAAGATACTTTAGCGCTCCTCTGCACGAGACGTGGCAACCGTCTCTCCAACAGAGGAGTGAACCAGAAAGGCACCGACTCCAAGTCGGAAATGGCACCCAAAAGATACTTTAGCGCTCCTCTGCACAAGATGTGGCAACAGTCTCTCCAACAGAGGAGCGAACCGGAAAGGCACCGACTCCAAGTCGGAAATGGCACCCAAAAGATACTTTAGCGCTCCTCTGCACGAGACGTGGCAACAGTCTCTCCAACAGAGGAGCGAACCGGAAAGGCACCGACTCCAAGTCGGAAATGGCACCCAAAAGATACTTTAGCGCTCCTCTGCACGAGACGTAGCAACAGTCTCTCCAACAGAGGAGCGAACCAGAAAGACACCAACTCGGGGTCGGGAACGGCTCCACCTGAATTACTGCATGAAATGCGTCTCACGCTGTGCCTCATGGGAAACGTAGTCTTTTCCCGGATATTATCGGGATGGGAACAGTCAGTGTTTACCGGGTGCTCAGCCTGACAGTACATCCACCTTTCCGAGAACACTGACTGGCGCTCGGTTTACCAGGGTATCTTGCATGAAATGCAGCAACCAAACGGGCATCATGTTGTACCCATATAGGCACTGGTCGTCTTTTTACCGGACAGTGGGAAGGTTTAAGTAGGGAAACGTGAAAGACCGGGTGTTTCCCAAGGGATGTAGGTAACCTTAGTCTGACTGCTACAGGGTTAACATGCCTGATCACCCGGTAAGGACCTATGAATTTCGGGTGGAAAGCGCTGTATTTTCTGAACCTGATGTTCTTCGTGGAAAGCCAGACCCACTCCCCTTTTTTGTATGTGGGACCTGGTCGTCTGTGTTTGTCTGCCTGGGCTTTATACTTCGTCTTGGCGTGGAGCAACTTATCTCGGGTGTCTAGTAAAGTGCTACGGATATGTTCCAGTCTTTCTTGTACCGTAGGGAGCTTGGAGTTCTGATGTGGAAGGATAAGTGGAGTAAACCGGGGGTGAAAACCGTAAGTGCTAAAGAAAGGGGAGTGTTGTGTGGAGGCGTGTTTAGCGCTATTGTAAGCTATCTCAGCTACCCATAGCCACTCCACCCACGCCTCTGTATTGTTGTTCACGTAGCATCGGAGGAATTGTTTTAGCGTCTGATTAAGTCTTTCAGTTTGGCCATCGGTTTGCGGGTGAAAACTGGTGGAAAGTACGGATTCTATCTTGAGTTCAGAGCACCAGGTTTTCCAAAAATGGGCCGTGAATTGGGCCCCCCTGTCCGATACGATAACTTTCGGTAGGCCATGAAGCCGGATGACATGGGTTAGTAGCAGCTTGGCTAAGGAGCTTGCTGTTGGAACTTGTTTACAGGCAATAAAGTGTCCCATTTTGGATAGATAGTCAATTACAACCACAATAGCGGTGCACCCTTGGTCTTTAGGTGACCCCACAATGAAATCCACCGAAAAGCGTTCCCAGGGGGTATCGGGTGTAGGTAGAGGTTGTAACAATCCCTGTGTGGGGCGATGGTCAGCTTTCATCTGGGCACAAGTGGCGCAGCTTTTAACCCAAGACAAGACATCTGCATGAATCATGGGCCACCAAAATTGTCTCAGTATTTTTTCCAGGGTTTTCTTCCCTCCGGGATGTCCGGCACAGGGAAGGTCGTGACACCAAGTGAACACCATTCTTCGTAACTCTTGGGTTGGGACCAAGAGTTGGTGACCTTTCATCAACAGACCTTGGTGGTTTTTCCATTCGGGGTGGAATTTTGACCAGGTCCACCACGTAAATGAATTCAAACCGTGCTTGGTCTTCTGTAGGAACAAATCCGTGTGGATGGCCCCATTCACTCTGGTGGGTTCGATAATGGCCCTTTCCATTGTTCCGGAGTGAACTGTCGAGGTTTCTTGTCTCGTAAGAGCGTCGGCTTTCAGATTGTCTTTGCCGGGGCGAAAGGTGATAATGAAATGGAACTCTGCGAAGAACAGCATCCACCGGAGTTGACGAGGGGTGAGATGACGTGCGGCTCGCATGAATTGGAGGTTCCGATGATCGGTGTAAACGGTGACTTGGTAAGCGGCCCCCAATAACCAGTGTCTCCATTCGCTAAATGCATCCTTTATAGCTAAGAGCTCCTTCTCCGCTATCGTGTAGTTCTGCTCTGCGGAATTGAGCTTTCTGGACATGAAAGCGATCGGGTGGAGGTGACCGGTTTCCTTGTTCCTCTGAGAAAGTACCGCTCCCACCGCCACTTCTGAAGCATCCGCTTCCACGATGAAGGGTATCTCAGGACGGGCATGGGCCAACACAGGGGCAGACGTAAAGGCTTGTTTGAGCTGCTCAAAAGCCCCTTGGGCGTCAGAAGACCAGAAAAAGGGAACCTTTTTTCGAGTGAGTCTGGAGAGAGGTGTTACCTTATCCGAGAAGTTAGAGATAAATCTTCTATAGAAGTTGGCGAAACCCAGGAAACTCTGGATTTCCTTCACAGTTCGCGGCTGAGGCCAGTCGAGAATCGCTTTAACTTTTCTTTCCGCCATAACCTGACCCGATGGGGTGAGCATTACCCCCAAGAACTCCACAGTGGTCACGTGGAACTCACATTTGGATATTTTGCAATAGAGTTGGTGGTCCTGAAGTGCCTGTAATACTTTTCCTACATGGCCTCGGTGTTCTTCTTCGGTAGCTGAATACACCAGAATGTCGTCGATGTAGACAACAACAAATCGATCCAAGAATGGTCGCAGAACGTCGTTCAGGAAAAACTGAAACGCGGCTGGGGCGTTACACAGCCCGAAGGGCATGACCAAGTACTCGAATAGCCCATACCGCGTCTTAAAGGCCGTCTTCCATTCATCGCCTTCTCTCATGCGAACCAGATGATACGCCCCTCGTAGGTCCAATTTGGTGTATACCACCGCTGTCTTCACTTGTTCTAGTAGAACTGGAATCAAGGGCAACGGGCATTGGTTTTTGACAGTGATGGCATTCAAGGCTCTATAATCGATGCAACATCGCAAATCCCCGTTAGCCTTGGGTATAAAAAAAAGGGGGGATGCCGCAGGTGATCTGGAAGGACGGATGAACCCCAATTGTAAATATTTGTCCAGATATTCCCGGAGATGGAGGTTTTCGGGAGTGGTGAGGGCATAGATTCTACCGCGCGGGATCTCAGCGCCCGGAACCAAATTGATCCGGCAGTCGTAGTACCGGTGTGGGGGGAGTTCTTCCGCCTTACTGTCATTGAACACTCCCACGTGTGTCTTGTAGCACTCTGGCAGCGTCACATCCTTCTCTGCCGCTGTGGCCAATTGAAAACCAGTGGCTAACGTCTTTGAGGGTCGTGAGGAGGAACGGTTGCACCTGTTCTGACAGAAGCGGGACTTCAAGGTTAACGTCTGGTTGGACCACTGTATGGTAGGTTCGTGTTTCTGCAGCCAGGGGAGACCAAGGATCACTCCATAGTGCGGGGCATGAATCACTTGGAAGGACAACAGCTCGTGGTGATACCCTCCATAGACAATTTCATATTCTCTGGTAACGTAACTGATAGGGCCTGACTCTAATTCTTTGCCGTCCACGGCATATACTTTTTCAGGAGTTGTTTTCTGGACGAGATGCAGCTGTAGTCGTTGGGCTTCTTTATAATCAATAAAACACCCAGTGGCGCCGGAATCGACCATGGCCTTTGTATGCTTTATTAGGTTTTCCACCTGGATGTCACACTCAATGTAGAACTGTTTTGTCTCTACTATGTCATGGTTGTTAATGGAAGAGATCAGATACTTGCTTGATGGCTCCCCTTCTTGTGCCTTCAAGCTTTGATGTTTTCCGTGTCCTTGTCGGTAGTGACCGCGGCCATTTGTCCCGGTCGGGAGCGTCCGTACCTAGGTCGCACTGGACAATCGCGTAGGAAGTGCCCCTTCTTGCCGCAATAGAGACAGAGGCCTTGCTTCCTTCTCTGGTCCTTCTCGCTCAGGGTGAGAGATGCTCGAACGGCTCCGATTTCCATAGGTTCAGGTCTGCTAACCGAAGAGTCTGTAGAAGGACCACGATCAGGTTGTAACGGAGTTCTGTCCTTTCGCCTGTGGTCTCCTTTCCGTTCTTTGAGGCGATGGTCCAGTCGTAAGGTCAACTCAATGAGAGCTGAGCACATGGAGGGTTGCGGGTCGATCTGGGCAAGGACGTCTTTCAGCTCATCCTTCAGTCCCTAATAGAAAATGGCGGCTTGTTTGGATTCAGGCCAGTCGGTCTCTGCCACCAACCGCCGAAAGTGATTTAGGTATGTAATCAAATCGGTACTTCCCTGGTGAAGTTCCAATAGGTCTCTGTCCGCAGCAAAGGACTCGGTCCTTCGGTCAAAGGTTTTCTCAAATTCGGTTCTGCACGCGTCCCAGTCGTACAGCAAAGGGTCATCTCTTCTTACCAGTGGCACTGCCCACTGCGCCGCTTCTCCGGCCAGATAGGATATCACGAAGGCCACTCTCGCTTGATTTGTGGCGAATAACCGGGGTTTACAGTTAAAGTGAAGTAGGGCCTGGGTTATGAATACTTGCACCTTTCTGTTGTCCCCATAAAACCGTTCAGGAGAGGCCAACGGAATTTGTGTGGGCATCTCAACTACTACAGGAACTGGGGTATGGCGTGAAGGACCCCCTGCATCAAACGGATTTCTTTGCATCCTCTCTACTCTATCTTGGAGAGCGGCGGTCTAAAGTACGTGAGGCCGTAAGCTCGGCCTACACAACAGCCAAAGCTGCCATGACGTCCTCCAGGGTGGCCATTCTGACACCAGCACAACCGGGAAGAAACTAACTCGTGGGCTGGTTATTCTGTCACGTTCCACGTTCCTGGTTTCCTCGGAGCTGTGCTGATGCTGAATGGGGTCCACCTCTTGACCTCCCCAAGTCCGGAATATAAAATAGCGCGTACTAGTGAAGTGGTCAAGCGAGGGAAGGAAAGGGTAGGGACTGCGGGGAAGGAGATCTGCAAAGAGAAAGCACACAATCAATATATGTAGCGATACCAATTGTCTTGGGCATACAGTGGTTATCGGAGGGATACTCTATATGGTTCAGCCCCACCCATACCTGAAAAGAAAAGAGGACGAACTAGACAGTTGTTGCGGTGTTGGTCATGGTGTGCATCACCTCCTGTTATACGATGTAATGATACTTGTCTACTCTCTGCGAGAATTATTGTCTTTCCTCAACAGGGGAGCTTGTCAAGCGAATAGTGGCGTGAGCGGGGTTTGTTTCCTACGTAAAGTGTACCAAAGCCCCAATCTCATCTATACCCCGACATGTCAGACATAAACAATACAGTAAATCAATGTCTCCCGCGAGGGAGTCTTACTGCCGGTGGGTGTGATGTTTCTCTCCCAGTCGTACAGCAGCTGAACGGACTGAAGAGTCTGGCTTGGTAACTGAGCGGGAATATGGTAATCTTTGGCGTTCCTCTGCACGAGACGTGGCAACCGTCTCTCCAACAGAGGAACAAAGTATGCACCCTACGACGCTTTAGCGCTCCTCTGCACGAGACGTGGCAACAGTCTCTCCAACAGAGGAGCGAACAAGGAAAGCACCAACTCCGGGTTGGAAATGGCAACCAAAAGATACTTTAGCGCTCCTCTGCACGAGACGTGGCAACCGTCTCTCCAACAGAGGAGCGAACCAGAAAGGCACCGACTCCAAGTCGGAAATGGCACCCAAAAGATACTTTAGCGCTCCTCTGCACGAGACGTGGCAACAGTCTCTCCAACAGAGGAGCGAACCGGAAAGGCACCGACTCCAAGTCGGAAATGGCACCCAAAAGATACTTTAGAGCTCCTCTGCACGAGACGTGGCAACAGTCTCTCCAACAGAGGAGCGAACCGGAAAGGCACCGACTCCAAGTCGGAAATGGCACCCAAAAGATACTTTAGCGCTCCTCTGCACGAGACGTAGCAACAGTCTCTCCAACAGAGGAGCGAACCAGAAAGACACCAACTCGGGGTCGGGAACGGCTCCACCAGAATTACTCACGGCTTGGAAGCGGGAGTCGCCGAAGTTGGCCGTCGGGTCTGAACGTCACACGGAACGCCGGGACTGCTTACAGCAACGGAATAACCTGCGCCTGTCAGTACTTCCGGGCTCACGGATAAAGGTTTGGCGCACGCATGCGTGTTACGTGAAATGCGTCTCGCGCTGTGCCTCATGGGAAACGTAGTCTTTTCCCGGATATTATCGGGATGGGAACAGTCGGTGTTTACCGGGTGCACGGCCTGACACACACAGCCCCAATACACTAAAGCCCGTCTAGGAGGTGGTCACACCTCCCTGTGACAGGAAACCTATTGTCAAGCCTTCCCCTGCTCGAGCTTGGCTCAGCAGCAGAAGGGCAGACTCGTGTCTGTGGCTGGCAGAATTCATTTTGTGATGCCAGGTTCTGTAAAGCTGGTACCAGGTGTACTGGTGTTGTAATATTTCCCCCTCTAGGAGGGTGGAATCATACCTCCCACACCAGTTACTGGGAGGGAGGTATGATTCCAAGGTGTTTGACACCAAGCACGACATGTTTCTAATCAGCCATTTTAAAGTTAATATTTACCGCAAGGTTATAATGCACTTAAATATATATGGTTGGCTGCATCACAAATAGGGCTCCCGGTTTTCTGTTTTTACGGATTTTTACATATAAATACAGAAGGAAATCTATATTTCCTTTGTCTGTATTTATATTTAGAAACGGCAAAATACTAGCAAATTTTGCCACGCTGCCGTCGGGTATTTTGCTACCGACGTTCCAAATAAACAATTCTGCTGTTCTGTGTAAAAGGCAGCTCTTTACCTTTCGGTGCTTAAGCCACTGAGCACAGGGGGGTCCTGTAGACACTGCCCGCAGTCTGGTAAGAAGGGGTGAAAAAACACAGCAAAGCCTGTTAAACTAGTGAATTTTTTTTTTTAAAGATCTGTAAAGTACTCGGGTGTGGCTGGCGGTCAATCACACTTTGAGATCTGTTTATCGGCATGTGGCTAAATGTGTGTCTTTTTGGCTGAAAGTGCTCCTGAAGCTATATTGTACACAAACTCGCATACGTAGATCCCCACAGGCACATTTTACAGCTAGTGAAGGGCTAAAAGAGAGATCTTTGCTCGTCCAGTGACTGTGAGATGGTTAAGAGGGGCATGGAACCAAAATGAAAGACAACGGTCGTACTGCAAAGCCTTTGTGCGGGCAAAGGGACAGGAGCCACGTTTGGAAAACAAGCCCTCAAAATGCGGACTGTCTTTCACTACTCACCTCCCTCGTACTCGCTATACTTCCACTGGCGTCGTCTTGTTGTTATGGTTACCACCCATTAGCAGCATTCATCTCCTTGTAGTTCCGATGCCCTTCGCTCCTGTAAGTCTGCTGTCGGAGTGGCTCCATCAGTCCAGCCACAAGGGAAGTATAGTTTCAATAGGTTAAAGAGAGGACGTCTAGTTCCTATTGGAGAAAAATTCCTGGGGCGTTCTTAGCAACCACACAGCCCACATGACCACCCTTTACCACCGAGTACTTAAATGGAAGTTAGACCGATTGCCTGCTCTGCTGCGTTTCGGAGAAGGAAATCGGAGATAAGGCAGCAAGAGAGTTGTAAGAACTGTTGTAGAATTACACGCCCTGTTCAAATGGATGCAAGAAATTAAAGTTAACCGTTCATACGTTTCACTTAATGGTCATCTGAAATCGATGCGTTTAGAATTAGCAGGGGAATCATGCGAAAGAATGATGATCATTCCTTAGGTGATGATCACAGAGACCTAGTGGTGCATGAAATGGAATAGCAAGGGCTGTTGCAGCACGGGTAAGGGTCGTTGCAGCCCGGGGTAAGGGTCGCATTATATAGGCCCAGAGTTTTTTGTTAGAAGCCCGTGGGTAAACAAACACCAAAGGCTCTATAGTTATGCTTCCACCTCACGCTTCTCACCCCACCCTACACTTCCTGCCCTTTTTTTAACCAATTTTTTATTCGTTTTCTAGTACAATATAGCCTACATTGTACGAGAAAACGAATAAAATTGTCAATTTAAATAAATGTGGAAAAATACTAGCTGTAGCGTCGTCTTTAGCTTGTGGCAAAAATAAACATGGATAAATACAGAAAAAAATGCCCAAAAAAATAAATATGCATAACTACAGACGGAAATGGCAAAAAAATAAATATACCATAAAACTGGGACCCCTAATTACAAACAACCCCGGAATATAGGTTCCGAAGGCTGCAGAGGGGCTCTGCTCATGCAGGTGCACCCTCTCACATAAAACCTAGCACCCTGCCTTCAGGATTGATAAGGCCTGATAGGTTTATATGTGAAGTGATTTAGAATGGATATAGTGAACCAATATCTAAGTAAGGGGTGCACGCACCACCTTACACAGGCTGCAATAGCAGACCTGTGGTGTCAGTTTGAATGGTCTCTCAGGGGTGGCACAATACATGCTCCAGCCCCTAAGAGGCCTCTGGGGTACCTATGCCCCGGGTACATAGTATACCATATACTAGGGACTTATAAGGGTACCCCAGAATCCAATCTGGAGTGTACCTAAAGTACATGCAATCAATTTAGGGAGAAAGCAAATCAACTGGGGTCCTGATTAGCAGGATCCCAGTCAGACTGGTCGAAAACCAGAAAAACATCAGGAAAAAAGTGGGGGTAACCATGCAGTCAGATTCCACCTTCCTACACCATGCAAGGCCACCTTGCGTGGCCCTGCATAGCTTGAGAAATCTCGAGTAATGCAACGCAAATCACTGCCTCGCGTTACTCTGACCCAGGGGGGCATTCCATGGGTGGAGTGTGGTTGTTCCCATGTATCCACCAATAGATTTTGACGCACTCCCAGATTTACCATGAGTGGCAGACCTGGGAATGTGTCAAAATGCTACGCCTCTCCAGGGGAGGCATAGCGACGAGAAATATCTTTACTTCTCGTTTTTTCCTCTTTCTGCGTGTGCTGTATTCTACAGCACACGAAGAAAGAGGAAAATAACTCTCATGATTGTTTTTGTGCAGGAAGGTATCCTTTCCTGGCCAAAACAAATCTTGCCTACAGCACAGGCACCCATGACACAAGGGGGCCTGCGTTGCCACTAGGCAGCCAAAAGTGCACCAGCGCTGGGAAAGCACAGGAATGTAATGTTACATAAGGTGCATTCCTGCCCTTTCACGCAGCACTGCAAGGTGGCTTGCTGCGTTACATTGCGTGAAAGTAGGATAAATCTGGGCCCAGATGTGTATATTGTTGCTTCTGCCACAATCATCCCAAATTCACTATCATACTTTAAAAGTACTGGTAGCGTTAAATGTTCGGCATTACTGACTTCTGCTGAGGGATGATTGGATTTTTCTGTCAACTTTTCATTATCTTCCACCATCCTTCAATGTGCTTTAATTACAGAAACCTTTAGCTGTCTGGAAGACCTTCTGTTAACAATGCTTTGAACAAATAAGCATTGGCAAAGCCAGGAGGTCTAACCATACCAAGATGTTGTGATGGTTATTTGTATTTATTTTTAATCTTAAGCATATACCATAAAGATAAAAAATAAAAATGAGAAAATGTACTGCTATCTAAATGAGGCTGCTGTATCCTTGCAATAAAATAAACAAAATAAAAAACATTCACTGATGCAACCGTTTTAATATTGATATTTTTTAAATAAGAAACCTTTCGATTTTGCCATGCATCATCATTATTATTATTACTTCTATTATTATTATTATTATTAAGGAAAAACAAGTAACACATCATCTAGTTAGTACACGGAAGAAGTAGTGCAGAGCGAGTGGGCTTGGGGCAGCCCATTTCAGCGATTGGCTTTCATGGGTTTTTTAAGGTGTTACTCTTTGTTGAGTGCGCAGCTTAACTCTGCTAAATCACTATGTTCAACAAAGTGGCCCTTTTACCAGCTTCCATGTTGCAGTAGCCCAAGAGGTATTTTGATTATGGTATATTCTGTCGAGGACAGCTCTGGGCAACACACATAACTCACCCAACTATTACCAAACACATCCTCTAACAAAAAGCTAGACCTGTTAGCTTTGCCATTTTATGGTTAAGGAAATTGATGCCTAATGGCTCTGCCAATGTTTGTTCTAGTTGGTGACAAGACAAAAAGGAAAAACAATTGCTTCCTTGTAAAAACAAAAGTTGTGCTTGCCATATGAATGAAGTAGGAAAATGAATAAGATATTTGCATATATTCCGACATGCCACTACTTAGAAAAATCGTCAAAAGCATACACAGACACATACTTTGATGTCCATTTGCATCTTTCCCCAGTGCCATGAGTAGATTTCAGATTTTCAGATTTTATTAGGTTAGCACAGTTAACCCCTTCGCCGCGGCACGAATTCTCATGACGGAACCCCTCCGTCATGAGCACACGGCGCCCGTGGCTCATGACGGAGTGGTTCCGTCATGAGCAGCGATGCGGTTAATGAAAATCCTTGCAATAAAAATGTCTCCGTAGCGTCTTTACCACAGTAAAAACAAAGCGAAGCAAACCATCAAATTCATAACACATGTTTCTAACAAGGCAATCTTGTACTGTGAGCATAACAGTAATTATGAGCTTCAAAATCAAGGATAAAAAGAGCCTTGTGGCTTTGTTGAAGAGACACTAGGACAAAGTGTAAAAGTAGTCTGTGATGAGTTTTTGGGAAGTAGGGACCAGTTGGGAAGAGGCAGGAGAGGGAGAGAGCAGGTTTTCCAAGAGTCTCTCATATTTTCCGGACCTTGTGAGCATTTGAATGTCTGTGCAAGTAAAACAGAGAGCAGATGCCTCCCAAAATGTGCTGATGCCCCTTTTTAGATATAATGGTCTTAGGAGAAGTCTTCTAGGAGCGTCTAGAGCGGGACAACAGCACAGAAGATGCAGCCATGATTCAGATCTGTAATTGCACAGTCTACAAGCCCCCTCCTCACCAGTTGGAGCCAATCGGTTGAAGGCAGTGGAGCACAGACCTATAATACGCATAAACATTATATTTTTGCGGTCCACTGCGTTCAAACTATCAAAAAAATATGGTTGCGGTACCCCGGGGAGGTATGAGTCGTTCAAGGGGAGCAAGATAGTTGACGTTTTTAAAACCGGAGTGTCCATCTGGTAGGAGATTTGTCTTGCCTGCTTATTGATAACCCTTTTCCAGACTGTGTATGGAATAGAGTCTACAGTTAGTGATGTTTCGTCAATATGTAGCGTTCCTATGGCTTTTACAATTCGGCGGTTCCATGGGTTTCCAGAACTGGCAAGGGTTACTTTTAACCGGGCTTTTAGCGTATTATCTGTGGCTTTTAGTACCCTTATGGAATACTTCAGCATGTCAGCCTCACAGGAAATAAATTGTCTTTGGAGACCCTGCTCCAGTCGTAGTCTTGCCCTGTGAATATAATTCGGGAGACTGAAGATTTTTTTATAAATGGTAACCTGGGAGTGGTCGAGACTGGCTGAGCATGCTTCAGGAAAGGCCTGGTGCCCATAACTTAGAGCAGGAAGAAGGGTAGCTTTGATCACCTTCAGTATTAGTTCGGCAGAGGGACTACTCAGGGACTGGTTGAGTCGAGTCAGGCTGTATATTGTTGCTCCAGCTCTCTTTTTCAGGACAGCTAAGTGGACTGATGGTCTAGGAGACTCGCTAAACCAAACCCCCAGGTAGTTGTATTTTGATGTTGTTTTAATCTTTGCGGGCCCAATGTTCCACGTTAGAATTTTCTTTTTCTTGCAATGGCCGAAAATCAAAACCTTGGTCTTATCCTGGTTAATTTTAAGAGCATTAGCTGTGTTGTATTCGTTGAGCTTACACAAGGCTCTTTGGAGGCCAGACTTTGCCTGGTCCATTATGACAATATTGTCAGCATATTGCAGAATGTGCAAATTCGTTTTTGCATGGCCCAGTTTTGGCGGAGGAAGCTGCTTTTCTCCAGGAATCTCTCCCGGTCAGCGGTGTAGAGGTTAAACAAGAGGGGAGCAAGAACACATCCTTGCTTGGAAGTTGGAATTTTTGCAGAGACTGTTGTGGGGCCAGTTCTGATTCGCACCCATATGTTCTGATGCAAGGAGATAAGGGCTCCGAACAGGCTCCGTGGGATCCCCCACTTGTCTAATTTCCTCCATAGAGTGTTATGAGACACTTTATCGACTGCTGCACTGTAGTCTATAAAGCAGCAATAGAGAGGGAACAGATTTTTTTGCGCTGCTTGTTTACTAAGAATGGCTAGGGCGGTGATGCTGTCAATTGTGGAGGCAGAAGCTCAGAACCCAGTTTGAAAGAATGGTAAAATGTTATTTTCGGCGACCCATTTTTCTAGTGACTTGAGAAGACACCGAGCATAGACCGTGGCCTCAAGATCTAATAGGGCTATAAGTCAGTAGTTAGCTGGAAGGGAAGGATCTCCTTTTTTAAGAATTGGACATAAGATCGAGCCTTTCCATGAATCTGGTATCTGAAAGGTAGTAAACGCATAGTTGTATAAGGGAAGTAATAGCTTAGCCCATTCTTCCGGCACACATTTGAATTCAGCAGATGGAAAGCTGTTAGGCCCTGGAGCACCATCATTTTTCATAGATTTCAGAAACTTGCAGACCTGGACCGGGGTAGTCAGCTCACGGGTATCCATCACCATAGTGTCAACAGGATCTCTGATTACAACCTCAGCGGGGTCCGGGATATCACAGCAGTATTGTTGAGTCACATACTGGGACCAGACTTCTTCAGAAACCGCGTTCCCCTGCTCTTGTTGGAGGAGCGAAGTTTGTTTATGTGGTTCCAAAAGTGAGTCAGGGTTTTTTCCTTTAACAGAGCAAATATTTTTAGCAGTTCTTCTGTTTTGTTTGTTTCTTAGCTTCCCATGGTGATTTTTTGTAGGCTTTATGTAATAAAGCCATATTATTGACAGTGAGCTCAGTACCTTTAGATTTATGCAAGCGCACAGCCCTCCTTAGAGCTCTTCTTTGGGTGATTAAAACTGGATTGGAAATCCCCCGTGGGGGAGGCTTTGGGAATCTGTAATGAACTTCAGGGCCTGTTAGGAGGTCTCTTAATTTAGAAATGCCTTTGTCCCACCTATGATGATGGCCTGTGGGGGAGTATTGAATGAAATTTGGAATTATTTCCATGAGCCAAGTGCCCACCTTATCAGCACCTAAGGAGTCCCATTTGAGTTTTCTGACTAGAGTGTGGAGTTCAATCTGTATTGAATGCCCCACTTCAGTTACTTCGGCAGCAACAGGAACTTGCAAGTCCATTATTACAGTCAGAGGGTTATGATTGCTCTCTGTATGAGTGGGGATCTCCATTTTAACTAACTTACTTGCCTGAGATGATTATAAAAAAATATAATCAATGGTCGAGAGATTCTTAAATGTTGCAGATAGATGGACGCAGGGATCCTGTGCCAATGTAATTTGCTTCGCAGAACGTAGATTGTAATTGGTTAAGAAAGTGTTCATGGCTTCTTGCTCTTTGGCGACTAAATGAAGGGTGTTAATGCTATTATCAATGACAGCAAGCACTTTTTTCAAATTTGCTTGATCAATTGCTCTTAATCTAGAAGCAGTCTCAATTTGAGATAATTTCAAAACTTCGTTGTAAATAGCATATTCCCATCTTTTGGACCTGCCACCCACAGTAACCTTAACAAAATCATTCAAATCTACAGTGTCAGTTAATTTGGACAAATGAAGTTTAACAGATGCCAAGGTGGAATGTTGAAGCCAGTTTTGATACAATTTTCCTACAGGATAGGTAGTAACAGAATGGGAAGATTTTAATCGGGGGTCTATTCTTACCTTTGTATAACCGGGGTGCAGACCCAAAAAATGATGTTGACAGGAATCTGAACTTTTCTGCCATATCATCCATCCTTCGGGATCTAAGTTGGAAATATTGAAGGATGTATTAGTAATGAATGACTGCAATTCATCAAGGGACAGATCTGTGTGATTATCCAAGGTAGGATAAGCGCCCAGATCAGGAATAGAAGGGGCATTCATCTTTTTAGAAGTAGTCAATCCAAAGCAGGTGGTCTGAAAAATAGTAGAATTAAAAAACAACAGGTGGTTGGGGATAAGGCATGCACGATGCAGTGCTTCTGTGCCTGGTACCTGCCAGGCTTTAGAACCCCAAACAGATTTAAGATCAATTGTATCTTTCCACAGCTCATAGCCCCCTATAGCTAATTCATCCATAAAGGACTTCGAATACAGTAATTTAGTATGGGTCAGTCTAACTTTAGAAGCTGGCTCAGCAGCCATTCTAAAATAAAAGGCTTCGGGCCCGATTCACAGAACTAACTTAAGACAAAATCCTAAACTTACTACCATTTTGGTATTCACAGAAGGCACTTACTCATTTTGGTATTCACAGAAGGCACTTACTCATTTCGGTATTCACAGAAGTTAGGAGTCCTAACTTTAGGACTCCTAAATGCCTTCTGTGAATACCGAAAGTCTTAAAATTTGGATTTTTCGCAGTTTAGTAGTAGTATAGTTAGGACTCCTAACTTTAGGACTCCTAAACGCCTTCTGTGAATACCGAAATTCTTAAAATTAGGATTTTTCTCAATTTAGTAGTCCTAAATTTAGGACTCCTAACTTTAGGACTCCTAAATGCCTTCTGTGACTACCGAAAGTCTTAAAATTAGGATTTTTCTCAGTTTAGTAGTAGTATAGTTAGGACTCCTAACTTTAGGACTCCTAAATGCCTTCTGTGAATACCGAAATTCTTAAAATTAGGATTTTTCTCAATTTAGTAGTCCTAAATCTAAATTTAGGACTACTAAATTAAGAAAAATCCTAATTTTAAGACTTTCGGTATTCACAGAAGGCATTTAGGAGTCCTAAAGTTAGGAGTCCTAACTATACTACTACTAAACTGCGAGAAATCCTAATTTTAAGACTTTCGGTATTCACAGAAGGCATTTAGGAGTCCTAAAGTTAGGACTCCTAACTTCTGTGAATACCGAAATGAGTAAGTGCCTTCTGTGAATACCAAAATGAGTAAGTGCCTTCTGTGAATACCAAAATGGTAGTAAGTTTAGGATTTTGTCTTAAGTTAGTTCTGTGAATCGGGCCCTTCAGGTTTAGATACACTGAAATCAGTTTTTGAGCTGCCTTCAATGGGAGCTGAACAATGTTCCCATTGTGTATAATTAACGACATTTCTAAAAGTATTCGCTTTATGCAGGAAATGATTGCCATAATGTTGGTAGCAAAACAACTCTCCATAATTTGCTGAGTCTAAATACAAATCTTCAGCATCAAAAGCAGCATAATATTTCAAATCAGAAAAAAGAGCCTCTACGGCTTGGACATCCCAATCATCAGAGCGTATGTTATGTTTCACAACATTCCCCATAGAAACACGAAGTACATTGGGGACATTATTCACCTCTGTAGGGCCATGAATTTGAAATTTTACAGCATCCCATACAATCCCATCTAACACAGGCCAGGCAGTAATATTAACAAAAGTCTGGTCCCTCTTCATGATGTGTCTTGAGGAATGGGGTGCCAAAGTTCCATCAATTAATCTAATTGCAGATCTTTCTGTAAGATAATGTCCATTCACTAGACGAAAAAGGACGACCACAAATCAAATCGACATAAATAAAAAAATACATATGAGCACCAGCCAAATGTAAGTCCAAAGGGGTATTAAAAATGTCTTTTAAACCAAACAGCAAAAATAGACATTTTCGATGGGGTATTCGATGTTGTAGAGTTAGTGTCAAATGAAAAACGTGACTGGTCAACTGCACTTGATTGCACACCAGGCAACGACACATCTGTAGGATAGGCATATTCAGTATCTTCATGGAGACTACCAGCTGGTGGAGTCAATAAAGGATTAGTAACTGTATGCATCTCAATGGCAATGTCAGGCCTGTTGGTATTTGCCGGAGCCAAAACAGAATTTCTCAGCATTTCTGGACAAGAGACCGCTGGAGTCATACTAAGAAGAATCGGCCACTCGTTGTAGTTTAACATTGTCAATGGAGATGTACCTGTTATCCTTGCGACCAGGGATTGGAGGTAAAATGACTGTTCTTGTACCCTGCACGCCAAGCACTGGAACCGGTGCACGATAAGAGGGGCCAAACTCCTTCTTGTTCTCCACCTTCTCACGGAACAGGTCACCAACTCGAGGTAGCCAGCCAACTACCGGAATCTGAAGTGCAGCATCAGTTGTGGAGGGCAAGTGTTCCTTTGCAAGACTGTCTCGAGTCTTTTGTAGATTCTGTAGCACAGCAGAATGATCATCTACGTCAAAGGGTGCGGCCGACACCACCATGTCTAGACCATCAAGTCCGGGTCAAACATTTTTATGCCAAAGAACATTTCGTATGGGGTCCGCCCACCCAGAGACCTTCTAGGGAGATTATTAAGTGCACGTGGAACGCTATACAAATGGGCCAACCAGTTCCTGCCAGTACCTAAAACCCTGGCGGTCAAGGATTGCTTTAAGTCACGGTTCATTCATTCCACAACACTATTGTCCTCAGGCCGGTATGGAGACGAAAATTTGACTTGGACCCCCAAAGGTCTCATGGCATCCTTGTAAGCCTTAGAGGCGAACGCTGGACCCTGGTCCGAATGGAGGGTACCACATGCAAAAATTCCCACAAAGACACGCAAATCTCTGATGACAGTTCGAGCATCAGCACTCCGTTGTGGCCAGACCCATAGAAAACGTGTGCCCGAATCCACTGCAACTAAGATGTACTTATACGCAGTATCAGAGGAGAAAGGACCGCAGTGATCCTAATAAACACACCCAAGTGGTTTATTAGATATGTACAACTGTGTTTGAGGTGGACGCGCAGCAGTCAAAGATTAATCTGCTGGCAAATGTCACAATTAAGTACATAATCATGAGTCTGTTTATATAATCCGCGCAACCAGAAACGTTGTTGTAAGATAGTAACAGTCGCTGAGACGCCTGCATGGGCTGAAGCTATACCTTCGTGAGCGGTTGTTATCAAAGCAAGTCTGCAGTCCGCGTTGGGAATCCACCTGTCACCAACGTCATTAATTCTCACATAGGGAACTTTATCAGGACATAAATGATAAGAGTGTTTAGCAGGGAAACCTCGAAGGGTAATCTTCTCCCTTCTCTGTCGCAGCAATAGTTGCCAAGACGTCATCATCAATCTTACTTTTGGATCTTGTAGCTGCTGCTACCAGATATGTCGCCACTGCTGTTTTCGCTGCTTCGTCAGCTAAACTGTTGCCAACAGCGTGTACACCTATGTGCTGGTGACCAAGAGTATGAATTACATTGACGAGCGGCAGACGTTGTTTAAGTTCTGCTACTCGCACCCAAAGCATTTTATGTTTGATTGTGCTACCTTTGGAATCACGATATTCATTTTGAGACCAAAAGAATAAATTGTCATTGAAAGATTGAACACAGTAGTATGAGTCACTCACAATAAGAGGAGTCACTCGAGAATCAGCAAACTCCAGTGCAAGCACCAGAGCACATAGCTCTGCCAACTGAGCGGTACAATCACCCAATGTCTGCATATGCACGACATCAGACTTAAATTCTCCATTCACAAAAGTACCAGCCACTATTGCGCAGGCCGCTGAATAAGCATGCTTAGATTCCGTCGCCGGCTGCGCCGAACCGTCAGTGTAAATGATATAATGGTAATCCTCAAGCCGGGCACAGAGACAGAGGAGCTGGATGAACAAATTCATACTGCAAATACTCCTGAGTCTGCAATGAGGCATCAAAGATGAAAGTGACATCCGGAGACGTCAAAGAAGTGGCCCATTGTATCCAACGTGGAAGCAAAGCTTTAGAATTTGGCACACTGGCTTTCGTCACTGCCTCAAGGGCTTTCGTCACTGCCTCACATGTCAATAAGTATTTAGAAGCAAGAAGATCAGCCTGCAAAGAGTGCAGGATAGCTGAATGTTCTGGCAGCCAGCTCGATTTGGTGAAAGTAGGTTGTACCAAGGCATATAGCGGCTTGATACGCTGGGCATAATCAGGAATGTAAGTACGCCCGAAATTTAAAAAATCCAGCAAATATTGTAGTTTTTTCCGAGCTGTTGGAGCGTGCAAACATGCGCATTTCTCCAGGAAGTGAGGCGCTAAACCTCGTCCTTCGTTGTTGAGTTCATAGCCCAAAAACAACACTGTATACTCTGCAATATGTGATTTTGCAAAGTTAAATTTGTAACCGAAGTCCGCAAACATAACAATGATGCGGTCAACGCGACACAGATGCGGCCATAATTCGTCGTCTGTGAGATAAATATCATCAACATACGAGTACGCATCAGGGTCAATGCTCTCCAACAGAGAGACTACAAGTGCGGCAAACACACCTGGACTGTTTTTGTAGCCCATGGCTAATCTTTTAAACTGTTTTTGTTTGCCGCCTGAAGTAAAGGCTGTCCATTGACTACTTATAGAGGACAGGTTATGGCTATAAAAACCATTGGAGATGTCAAGTGTGGTCTTAAATCTTTTTCTCATGAGACTATCAACGAGGGCAGAACTGTGGGTGTTTTGTACCGCGCACGTTCGACAATGAGAGTTCAAATGCCGATAATCCAAAACTAGGCGGCACGACCCATCAGGTTTGGTCACAGTGAAAAGAGGATTATTCATGGGTGACACACATGGTTCAATTACACCTTGATATTCCAATTGTTCAAGGATCTCTGCGGCGTGGTATATTGGGGTTGTGGCTGTGGCATAGACCGTAACGGAATCTCATGGCTTGGTGATAATTTATTGCATCCAACCTGTGTACGGTACAACGCCGGAGCAAGCACTTGTACCCACTCTTCTCCAAAGTTCTGAGCTTGCTCCTTCGGCACAGTGTGCGCGAAAGATGGGAGGATTACCTCCTCCCCTCTGTGAGCGGCCAAAACGAAAGCTGGGGGCCAGTCCGCCTCTGCCAGCAAAATGTCATATGTAGAGGTCAGATTTTCTCAAAAAATCTCTTTTAGGGTATGTTGTATGTCACCTTCAATTAAGAGGACTATGTCATATAGTCTGTCAGGGGGAGCCACTCTAGTATCAGCAGTTTCTACAGTAATAAATGTGTCAGTTGTTATCCCCTTCAGATATGGACGCAGTGCTTGCCGCACTATTGTAACCTCCGCTGCACTGTCTAGCAGCGTTAGTGCCCATGTCAGGTTCCGAAGCTGTGTTCTCACTATCTGTGGCATACCTCGCTGTTAGTGCAGCAACTTTCATTTTCTGAAACGGAGGTCGTTGACGTGCAAAGTCGTCCTGCTTGCCTTTACCATCAGCCAGGCGGGGCTGCTCATGTCCTTGTGGGGCACATCGACCTCTGCCACGTTCACCTCCACCGGACTGTGAGACTGATGTTTCCTGTGAAGAACGAGGAGAACGTTGTTCAGGAACCTGAAATCTATCAGTAGACCTAATTCTAGTGCGATCGTTGAATTCATATGTGCGTTCAGTAGTCACTGGTATCGGTGATGCGGGACGAGACCCCTGTTTCTGTTGTTGCTTCCCCTGTTTCTTAGTTTTCCAATTTTGTTTAGGAAAAGCTGGACGGTCGTCTTTAGTAGACTTAACCGTCTGTGTTTGAGGTTGCGCTGCTGTTTTAGCAAAAGGCTTAACACCCAAACTATTGCGGCCAATGGTCTGATAAGCCTCCGCAATAATTTTCTGTAACTGCCGGGGTTTATCGACGTCGTCGACGAGGCGTAGGGCATTCGACTTGAAAGTTAACCGCATCTCCCTTGACGTTAGCAAGGATGAGATCAGCAACTACGTTGAACACGCCGACAAGCCTCATTCCCAACTCGACCGCCGCCTCCGGACCGTGCTCATCCTGAACACGCTTAATTATGGAGGGCAATACAGTCATAGACGGTGTGCCGAAGCACTTCGCGTAGACTGCTGCAAACACTTTACCCCAGTTCTCACAATCTGTTACCTCTGGGACTAAGTCTTTCTGCAAACTAATGGTAAGGATCTTGTGTTTTTCCACAGGAGTAGAATTTGGAAATACTGCTTCCAGCTGGTCAAATTTCTCAGCAAGCTAATAAGGCATATCATCCTTATTCTGCGGGCGCTTGCCCATTACAGAATTAACCATGACGGGACTAATAGTGATCCCGGCCAGTCCTACTGGTTGCATCGCAACCCCAGGTGCCCCCACCTGGACATTGCGAGAGACGTATTGCACTAAAGCCCTATGCACCGCAATCATGGTCGGTATGGAGTTGACGTAAGTCATCCAGCGATGCTAGCAAATATCATGGATGTGGTGTGAACCCAGCCAAGACTGGCCAAGTGGCCCCAGGAATAGACAAGGGACCTAACTGAATCGGAGTTACGGTGTGGGGGAGGGCGCCAATGAACCAAATACGTTGCTCCCAGGCAGGAATTGGAATTTCCTGCGTCCTATAAGGCGTGTAATTAGCTGGAACTGCCGTAGAATTGTATGCTTGAAATGTCTTATCGTCCGCATTCACCTCCGGAAAAGTAACCCAAGAGTAAAACAGCTCATAGGGAAAAGATGCATCGGCACTCACTACAAAGATAATAGACATTCCATCGTCAGGCACCCCGAACTGCGTCAAATGACGCCAGAGAGGTGCACGACTATGCACTGTAATAGCAACTTCAGCCATAAGGACGCAGAGAAGAAAAACAATCTACATTAACCCGTAGCACAAAAAGGGTCAGTAATTCAAAAAGAAACCTTTTTAGTTGTCAAGCTTGAGTGAACCTATAAGTCAACTATATAGGTAGGTTTTAAACCGTCACTCCCGTCAACCGGAAACACGAGTGAGGGTGTTGGGGACAAATATCAGCACTACTAAGGCATCTCAATCATAAGACCAAAACGTTAGGTGCGCCATGTTGTGGGTATTCTGCTCATGCACAGAACTATGCGCAGGAAACCAGGACCTCAGTGAATTGTGGTGTACCAAAAAACTCACCTCAGTACCTAGAACCCCTATCCGACTAGCATCAGTGTCTCCAATGATTAGACAACCCAGAACAAGCGACTTAGAATACTCTCAGGAATGGTGGGAATCAAGAACACCTTTTCATTATTGTTCTCATATCAGTCCACAACGTGAGTAATCAGAGACACGGAAACGTTTAAAATGTTTATTTTAATTACGTGCTCTAAGATGCAGTACTTTGGCTAACATAAGCAAACAAATGATCAAGAATAAAACCATCAGCATTGTTACCACACCATAAAAAACAAAGGGAGAAATCATATTACAATGATAGTGGAAACAGGTCCTATAATACCTTGTGTACCACCCTCCCCTGGCTAGTAAGCTAGTTTTATAATAATAATAGAAGGTCTCTAGGTTTGAATGGGGAACCCCATACCTCAAAGATCAGCTTAGGTGAATCACATCACAGGATCAGCTCTGCTCTCTGTATCTGGAAAGGTTTCTCCAAGTGTGTCAGAATCATGCATGCAAATGCAATATTAAAGGCACTTGAGTTTCAGATATTTGCAGCTGTGTGCTTGTTGTGTCTAGAGCATGGGACGATCAGCCTGAATTCAACAGCATACATTGTTATTTGACCGTGACGGTTTCTGCACACAGTGTTCAGACTAAGGTCGCGGTGCACTTCTAGGGATGTGAACAACAGACCGTTCTCATGTGAAGAAAAAGCAAGCAAGCAGTTTTACTTATAATAACAGCTACCTGTAGTGTCGTGTGCATAAGCAGCAAAGTGGCAAGATGGCGTTTAACTTCTAAAAATGCTTATGCTAACATAGCAATGTGCGCAGGCAAAACCCTGTCTTCACTACAGCGTCTGTGTTCTCACACTGCACCCGTCCTCCGTGGGTTCCCTGTGTCACTACTTTGGGTGGTTCCTTGGGGTCCCAGCAATTCTATATGCTCTAGGCACTGTGTCTAGTCAAGCCGTGGTTGTTATACCACTTTCTTAGTATATGTTTTGGTCTCCCCTGGGGCCCACTGTGTATTGTGCTATTTACTGTCGTTCTAGTGCTTTAATATTGTGTGACTTGTTCTCTAATCTAATAAAGAGGTTAGTAGAGAGTGTTTAGTAAAAAAATACCTATATTTTACATATTCCTTGTGTGGTTCTCCTTTCATTTAGTCATTCAGGAGGTTATAATCTGGTAAACCAAGCTGCTTTACATTCCTTCAAGACTTAGCCTGAAGGCTGCTCTCCATAGCTACCACTAGGATAGCTTTCCATAAAGGTTTCTTTAACCTAATCATCAATAAGGGTCATTTGGACTGGTGCAAGGTGCCCACTTTAAATAGTGGACAGCATATACCAGGCCAACTTCTCACACATGGCTTGATAAATCTGACTTTAGAGTTGTGTCGCAAGGGCGACGCAACATCACGATAAATATGGGCTTAAATGTACAAATGAAAAGATACCACACTTGAGCATTATTTGTCCCACATCATAAATAGCATTAAAGGTCCCACACAGTACAAAAGATTGATGAAACTCCACGTTAATGCCCCCCGCACATAAACAGGAATTTATGGCTCCATCCCGCAAAGGTAAATAAAGGCACTATAAAATCATGAACGAACGTTAATGGCCTCCACTCAGAAAAATGCGTTTATGGCCCCATTCATAAAAGTTGAAAGATGGCGCCATAAACTAATGGATATTAGTTCAATGACGGAGGTTGTGCGCTGTGACTCAGGTGCTCTGGATAGACAGCTCTGGTAGAGACATCTTTCCTGAAGTCACCCGCCAGAAGCACTGCAGGGATCATCGACCATTACAAGGGCAAACTTGGCTGCGCATGTGCGATCCTGGTACTGTTGAACCAATCAGGGGTCAGCCCAGCTTTCAGGGCAACAACAGTACAGTCCGGTGAGTATGAGCGTTAGAGCAAATGCTATTGCATTGACTACTTCTCACAAGTACCCATCTTCAGCAGGGAGGAGCTGCATGTAGGCCCTCTGTGGTGACAGTTGTTGCCTCCAGGTTGGATCTCTCATAGGAGTGTCTTAGAACAGTTGTGGAATCAGGGCTTGCCACTGATTCCACAACTGCCACTTCAGCGGTGACACAGTTTTGCTCTCCTCATTGGCAGCGGCAGTGTCGGCCTTTGTCGGGCGACATGGGAATACACAGTCTGGTACAATCTTGATGCTGCTCTCTCATGAACTACTGAGAGAACACAGGGGGACCTCCTGATAGCACGGGTCTTCCCTGGCCTGCTCTTTTGGGTTGTCATCTTTTTCTGAATGTTCTTCATGCCAGGAACATCCTGTGCTTCTCCTGCTGAACTATGTTACCTCCTGTAGTTTTAGGCACACTCCATCCCACAGGCAGGCGGCCTTCTTGGCTCTTTAGGTAGATACCCAGCTCCCCCTGCTGAATATGTTACCTCAGGTGCTGTTACCTCACCTCCGGCAGATGGGCTGTTCTAGTTGCACAGGAGTTCTTTGAGTACCCTTTGACTCATGCCCCTCCATAGTCAAAAAGATCGGGCAACTGGATTAAAGTGGGGAGGTTTGGAACCCAATTTGATAGTACTATTCCAGACAGAGGACATTGATCTATCCAAGAATTCTGACTAAGATTGGGTTGGTTCTTTTACAGATAATATTTCCAGGCTGCTCTCCTAACACAGCCTTTTTGCAGAGTGGTGACTCGCACAGCAAGCAGCAAGCAATAGGGCTGGATTTAAGCAGGAATACCCAAAACATAAGCGCAATGCAGTGTCAGTTCTCTGCACCTACTTCTCATCAGCCTTCCTGAAGAAATAATTTAGGGGAGAACCTTCCTCAACTTGAACGACAGAAACGACGGACCCACTCTTCACCCCTACCATACGCCAAATGGTATTGCTCAGAAAGTACTAATCAGAAGCACGTCACTAACAAGGACCTCATGGAATTCCTCAAGGGAATCCTGTCTCCATCCTCCACACTTCAGTGTGCTCACCTTCCAACCACATGGATGTAGGTTTTACACTTCTATTGACTGCGGGAAGCAACACTAATCCTCCATCTTGCACCATGATAAACCAAAGACATCCAAAATGGCACCTACTGGCACCTTTACACAGAGTCAAACACTGCACAGAGTAGTACTACCATATCTGTGACACACATTCAATGCATATACATGAATTCAACAAGCACACAAGATCAGAGCTGGCTTTAGCACTGGTGGCGCCCTGTGCGACAATGCTTGTTGCCCCCCCCCCCCCCCCGCCCCAATGACCACCTCTGCCACGGATTCCCTCACTAGCACCCTTTAACAGTGCCTCTCAAGTCTCCATAACAACTGCCTCTCAGATTCATTTAGTTTTGTAGCACTACTCATACCAGTGTAAGGTGTAAGGGCACCTTATACCAAACACACATTGCACAGAGACAATCATATATGTGTGTAAATCAGTGTATAGGATATGTTACATCAGACAGTACTACAAGGTGTAGTGTAGGAGTGGCATGTCATTGATACTGGTAGGCAATATAGTTAAAATAGTTATGCAGGAAAGGCACAAATTCAGAATTTAAAACACAACATCATTGTTAAGGGTTCTCTTTCATAATAAGAATTATTTTCTACCCAAATGAACCCTTTTCACAAGATTAGGCTAATGAATGACAGGGCGAAAAAACATATAGCTCTAACATATACCTTGCAGTTTACAGCAGCTCTAGGGTGACAGTTAATAGCTCAATGTTTTATATTAGGATTTTGACTTGTAAATGACAAGTAACAATAGGAGCTCTCTTACAGAAGCAGTAACCCATTAACCTATTTACATTATATGCACTTCGTTATCTGCATGGTAAACTTTCTTAGCAGCAGGCATTTTAACCCTCTGCCCTACTTTAGAATGAGTAAAAATTTCCACTAGACAAACCTCTGCTCTCTTTCCAGGAAGATGATTAATCACGGGACTTCTCTTGACATTTTAATTGATGTCTGAAAGTTGCAAGAGGCCAGGAATGAGGCAGCAGGTGCTTTTAAAATGATGATACACATTTTCAAAAATGACGCCCCCACCCCTTTTAAAATGATGATACACATTTTCAAAAATGAAGCCCCCACCCCAAGTCAACGCCCGGTGCGGTCGCACCAATCGCACCGCCCTAGAGCCGGCCCTGCACAAGATATCAGCTTAAGGTGCTGGGTTTCCGATCACAGCAGAACTTTACACAAGAGGGGTCAGTAGACCACATTTTTATTGATACCGGGAAACGGTCTGGTGGTTATATTATAGATTCAGAAACATTGGTACCTGCCACCTCCAATTTATGTGATACACCTAGGGCATGGGCAGTATTCAACTGCCTACTATGAGGGCACAGTTGCTGCGCCCCTCCAGGTCATTGAACAGGTCAGGGGCCTCATGCTGTCAAGCGGCACCGAGGCCAAATTAAAAGTAAAGATACCTATTTTGCTTGCATTCAGTGGTTAGGGCAGGGGTATATGCCAGTTAACCATGAAGGAGGCATTCCCATCCTAAAAGTGCCATTATGTATTTGCCTCCTCCTCCTGAGGGAATGAATAAATCAGAAATGAAGCGTTTTTTTTTTTGCAGAGTTTTATATAGCGCAAACCTGACCCGAATCCAATCAGGTATCAGAACGCTTTACATAGCACCAGTTACGTTGCATGAGGACACACATTCATTTTTGTTGGGCACGGGGAGATTAAGTGATTTGCCCAGAATCACAGGATGGTCAGTGTCATTACCGAGACTCAAACCCAGTTCCCCAGGTCCGAGGTCGAGTACCCTAGCCGTTAGGCCAAGTTGGTGCAGTGAGCATTTACACTCTAAAATAGACTTTTGGGTGAGAGTCAGTTGTTCATTTCCGGTGGCCAGAGAGCTGACTCTGTCTTTGAATGTGTGGCAGATAACAGAGAAGGGCAGCCCTTGGTGTTCTGCTCTTGTGATTATGCTGGGCTACTTCTGGAAGAACAGACAGCTCAATTGGAAGCAAGCTCCATGGGCCCTGCTCTTTTCGCCTTGGATTTGCTCCACAGTAAACTTCTTGGGAAACCTGTGTATGTGCCCTGGCAGTAGTCAACCTGGATCATAATTAGTCAGCTTCACTCTATTCTCTGAAGGGATAGTGGTGTCTTACTAACTAAACAGATTTGGAAGATGACTGTTTTTACCACTACATTAATGTAGGGTGCAAATGGAAGCTCTGGGTAAAACAATACTTAGCTCCTTGGTCTGGCAGCCATTAAATCTGAGAGTTTTCTGCATCAATTTGCTCAGTAGCATAGTTTTGGTTTTGCCACTACTAGGGCACAGAAATCTTCCCCTCAATCAGTGACGTCGGACTGGTTCCCATCTTTTTTCCGAGGTGGCTGTGGATCTGCATGACGTTCAAATGAATTTAGGACCGTGATAGGTATGTGGCTAAGGGTTCACATTAAAGAGTAACAAAGATAAAGTTGAGCCCTGTTTAACCCACCCACTGATCTTCTTGTTTGCTGATTTGTCAGACTTAAGGTCAATAGAACTGATCACATTTGTACTTCTCCCTGTAGTTCTGCTCTACTGTCTTTATCTTTGTTCTTCCACTTCTGGTTCTATACCCCTAAATCTTTCCTCAGATGACCCTATTGGCCAATTCCCATTTGATCTTAACCTAGTGGCTGTGGTTGGTTTTCCTTTACTCTTTGTCTCTTCCCTACGCTCTGACCATTTTCTGCTACGTTGTGGCCAAACGCCCAGTTCCTCCATTTCATCATCCCGGTTCTTCCGTTTCTTTGAAGTATTCCCCTTAGCACCTACAATTCTTCCCTTAGGCTCTGTTCTGTAACCCTTGTACTGTGCTCTCTTCCGCTTAGTCTTGATTTTGTTCCATTGGCTGCAGCTCAATCTTCTTTTTCATTGACCCTCCTTCCCCTTAGTCTTTAACTAACTCGCCTTAATATTTTTTCCATGCCCCTTAGTCCTTGTCTGTTCTCCTTGGCCCTGCTCACTGTACCCTTGGGCCTTTTGATTGGCTTTTTTCCTATTACCTTCAGCCATGCCCTTGAAGAAAATGAGTTTTTACTAGGTTCTATTAATTTCCTTACATTCCTCCATTCCTTGCCATCTCGTGACAAAACCCTGTCTACAGCCTCCATTTCTGCTGTCGCTCAAAACTATTGCATACCCAAGTCCCCCTGTTCTTTGCAGTTAGCCAATTCATGAACAGAAAGCCATGAGACACCTACTCCATGTGTAAAAAAGCTTGTTTTTCATCTTCTGCTTCCTGCTTGGTAAACATCCTTAACACCTTGATCAGGTCATCTGGACAATGGTCTGACTGACCGAGCCTTGATCAAGCTGATTGAACAATGATCTGAATGCCGAGCCTTGATCAAGCTGATTGAACAATGGTCTGAATGTCGAGCCTTGATCAGGTCATCAACTACAAACACAGCCTTGATCAGGTCATCAACTACAAACATCGCCTTGATCAGGTTATCAACTGCAAACACCGCCCTGATTGAACAATGGACTGAATGCCAAAAGAGTGGAGCAAAAATGTATATAAGGCTTGTTCGCTGTGGAGTAAAGCAGCAGCCTCCTGGGTTTTGTCTCTGACTAGCTTGGGACTCTGTTCCATAGCCCGGGCTATTGTAATAAAGGTGGTTCTCTCTGCAGACGAAGGTTTCCGGGTCCACTTTATTATATAAGGAGGGTAAGAGTAGACTCGGGTGATTCCTGCACTTCCAAGCCCCCACTCCTCCTTGAGGTGGGCTTTTCTTGGTTCTACAAATGGCGCCTGAACAGGGACACCACGGAGACGTAGGTCTGGCACGGTGGTCATGAGGGGGCCCGTGGTGGAAGTCCGATGGAGGTACCCTAACCGAGGGACCATTTTGAGTCCGGTAGACCAGAAGTCTTGCACACGGTCTTCCCCATCCGGTCTGGGCCACCTGACTGCGTCCCGCTGGTGTCCCCTTAAGTGTGGTCTCTGTCTGGATCTGGACTCGTGCCTACATCTGCAGAAGAGAACAACATTTTCTGGTAAGGGTGGACTGATCATCCACCACTTGTGCTCTGTTTTTTGTCTGTATTGACTTTTGCAAAAGCCAACCCAGTGAGGTGAGTGTTTTTCTCCCACTGTTGTCTGCCTGAAGTAAAAATATGCCAGTCAGTAGTAAGTTCCGATAGTTATGTTGTTGCGTATGTACAGAGGACTCCCTTCTGGAGGCAGCCTGCCCGCTCCCTCCAGAAGGAACTCCAAGTTATGAGATGTATGTTAAATATGGGCCATCTGCTATCATGTTTTCTTCCTTATGGGTAAAATATACGAAACAAAGCAATGTTGAATTACAGTGGCCTCAGTTTGGCTCCTTTGATCTCCAGGCCCTTTCGAGCCTGGAGGAGCAGCTGCTCCGCAAACGGTCTCGTCAAGCCATGTTTGATGCCACCGCGTTGTGGAGGAAAGAAATAGATCAAAGAATGAGAAAAAAGCAAGCGTTGAATAAAAAAGAGAGGATGTCTATGGCTGATCATGCGAAAGCGCATTTAGAAAATAAGGTTCAGGAAGGGGTTGAAATGGAGATAGGCATCATAGGGCTAAGGCGACAAAATGTTACCCAGCTCGTTCTCCCAGGGACCTTGAGGTTGAAGGAAAAGAGGGGGACTCATTGGTGAATGCTATTCTTGAAGGTCCACCTCCTGCCTATGCTCTGGCTCCTATGTAACCCGCTCTTCCTTAAAATGTTCCTAACGCTCCACCCCCACCAGTGGTGGTTCAGGCTGCCTCACCCATTGTACCGCTGCCTGATCCTTTTACTCCTGTCATCCTGCCAGCACCCCTCCCTCCAACAGTTCATACCGCCCCACCTATTGACCCAACCCCAACCATACATTCCCATCTGCTTGATAATCAGTCTATTGGTACCCCTGTTGGTGACCCTTATGCCACTCCTGACGAGATGGTCCTCTCTTATGCCCAATACCCTGTTTGGATTCTTCGGTACCCCTAGAAAGGAGTCTTTGAGGTCTGCTGAACTCGCTGGTGGTAGTGAAAGGGGCGCTATGCGAAAACAATGTGCACTTTGGATAAATAATGGTAATATTTATGGCGTTAAAGATATCTGGCCGACGTTTAGACAATGGACGGCCATACAACAAACAGACATGGCCGAGTATAAGTGCACACTTATAATAAAAAGATAGAAAGCATTGTTCATAGATACTCCCCGGGGATTGATTGATTTAAAACTAACTATTGCCAAGGGTCATGTTCAGGGAGATGATATGCATGAAGCCCTTGTTACCATGATTACGTTCAGAGACACACGGCTTTTCCGCCACCTCCGAATGACAAAGCCATGCCTATGAGAGATACAGCTCCCGTCTTTATCCCTGCAGTGCTCGCCAATAACCAGGGTGTTGGAGCAGCCCCAGCACACTGGCGTAGGCTGTGGGTGCATGTCCCATGGAAAAGAGCGGATGTTCTTCAATTGAAATCCCAATTACCAGACCCCCGTAAGAATCCAGGTCTTTACTATCAGGAATTAGGTCAGATTGTTTCCTCTGGTGTCCTTACCTTAGAGGATATTGACTTATTGTGCGGGTCAGTAGTACCACCCGACATATGGGACAAAATACGCCATGCCAACCATAATGTCGCTTAGCATGGTGACTGGACCGACTTTGAGAGGATGGAGAATGACAGAGAGGGAGGGACTAAGCCTGATCCGGCTATTCTGGCTCTCCCAGGCCATCTGTTGCAACTCATGAAGACCCTTTTGCCCGAAATAGCTGTTAATTGGGATAAGATAAATGCATGTAAACAACGTAAGGATGAGTCTGTTGCTGATTTTTTCACCCGCTTCGAAACTGAGTACAAAAGTCACAGTGGATTGGACCCTAGAGCCCCTGGCTCAGGTTCAGTGTTTATTGATAAATTTGTATCTAATTTATTACTGGATCTCTCGGCCCGCCTTAAGAAGGTTGAGAGTATGTGGTCAGCTCAGACCATGGCAGCTATCTTTGCCATGGCCCAATATCATGAGAATAGAGAGAATGAAGATAAAGACAAAGAGGTTAGGAAGAACAAGGACCTTAAAACAAAAGTTTTGTTACAACAAGCTTATCCACCCCGGGGACAAAATGCTAGAGGCAAAGGTCCGCCTTCGGACCAGTTCCAGAGGCTGCCCCAGCGCCCCCTTCAGTCTCCTTTACAGAAGTCCATCAGTTCGGCAGGTCCCGTTGATAAAGACCAGTGTGCCTACTGTAAGACTTATGGCCACTGGGTTAGTGAATGCCCGGTATTAGCCCAGAATATTCAGTCAGGAAAAACTAGGCCCCGAACCCAAAGGGAAGGAAATATGGGACCTCCTAGGCAGAGGCGTGCACCAGATCCTAATGTTCAACCCCGTGTAGGGTCCGCCCCAGGGTACAGTTAACAGATTTGACAACAGGTATGAGGTCACTAGGACCTACTTTAACAATGATTATGATGAGACCGATGAGACAGGTTTCTACCAGCCATAGGAAAGCCAGGAAAGGGGTAATGTAAGAGTGCCGATTCCTGTGGATCAGCGTGGTCCTTATGTCCGGATGTCAGTTGCAGGGGATATAAAGAAGTTTCTCCTAGACACCGGGGCCCACTAGATCCTCTGTTGCGCACACCTTGATACCGGAGGCACCCCTTTCTGGCTCTCTCAATGTCTCCGTGGGTTTTTCTGGGGTCCCTGTCACCAACCCCGTCTCTAAGCCTCTCCCGCTGGATCTCGGTCCAGCTCATATGAATGCTCCTTTGATTCTCACGACTGGATGTAATGAAAATTTGCTGGGTATGGATTTGTTAAAGGCTTTACATGCTACCATTTCTTGTAGTCCTGATGGTGTGTCCCTTACCATATCACCAGATTCCTCCGCCATTATGTTCCTCTCTGGACCCCTGCCTCCCGTTCTGCAGGCCTTACCCTCATCACTTTGGGCCACTTCTGACACTGATGTAGGACTTTTCGATATTTCTCCGCATACTGTCCGTATACAGCAAGGTGCCCAACTGCCCCGGCTTCGCCAGTATCGCCTTCCCCAGGAAGGTGTGGCTGCCCTATTATCTATAATATCAGATCTCGTGAAGACGGGAGTAGTTGAGGAGACACGTGGTAATGAGTGTAACAGCCCAATTATACCAGTTCTTTAAAAAATTTATTGATCCCTCTCCCACGGCCCCCAGAATCTATCGGTTTGTCATCGATCTGCGGGCTCTTAACAAAATTACGGTCTCACAGTATCCCGTTGTCCCTGATATCACAGCCCTCTTGACCATGGTCCCAGCGACCGCCACTCATTTTTCTGTTATTGACCTAAAGAATGCGTTTTTCAGCATTCCCATACATCCGGACAGTAGACATCTTTTTGGTTTCTCCCTTGGAGGGCAGAGTTTCCGGTTCTGCTGCGCCCCCCAAGGTTTTACTGAAAGCCCCAGCATCTATAGTCAGGCTCTCAAGAATCAGTTGGACTCCCTGACGCTCCCAGCAGGAGCCACTCTGTTGCAATATGTAGATGACCTCTTAATTGCAGCCACTTCTGCTCCACTTTGTGAACAAGCAACAGTACGTCTGCTTCACCACCTTGCCTCCCACAATCATAAGGTTTCCTTGAACAAATTGCAATTTTATCGAGAGAAAGTGGCCTACCTCGGCCACCTCCTCTCGAAGGAGGGAAGACAACTTACCGCTGACCGAGTGTCCCTTATTACCTCCATGCCTCCCCCTTTGACACAGAAACAAGTGCGTGCCTTTATAGGCCTCACTTCCTATTGTAGACAATGGATCCCTAACTTCTCGGCCATTGTCAAACCTCATTTAGCTCTCACTACTAAAGATATGCCAGAAAGAGGTTTTCCATGGACAACTGAACATGTGGCTGCCTTTCAGACACTCAAAGATGCCTTATGTACAGCTCCAGTGTTAGGCACCCCAGACTATGGCAAAAAAAAATATTTTTGTCCATGAGACACATGGCTGCGCTTGCGCGGTCTTAACTCAGATTTTTGGAGACAAACATCGCCCTTGTGCTTATTTCTCGGCTACACTTGACCCAGTAGGCCGAGCCCTCCCTGGATGTTTACGTGCAACTGCTGCTGCTGCACTTATGGTCTGCCAGAGCACAGGTATTGTTATGTCTTCACCCTTGACCTTAATGGTCCCACATGCAGTAGATACCTTGCTCAACAACACCAAGACACAACACCTTACCAGTGCACGACTTACAGGTTATGAGCTCACTCTTTTTTCCAGTCACATTGACATTAGGAGATGTAATATTCTAAACCCAGCTACACTACTCCCTACTGAGAAACAAGGGAAAAATTCTGACCCTCATGAGTGCATATTACGGACTGAAGAAGAGACAAAGGGTTGTGTGGATCTACAAGACACCTCCCTAACAGATGCTGAGGGAACACTATACATAGATGGTTCATGTCTTAAAAGATCAGATGGAACTACATCTGCTGCATATGCCCTCACCACTCTTGTTACAGTAGTTGAGACAGCCCAAATTCCACAGGCATCGGCCCAAGCGGCTGAATTAATGGCCTTGACACGCGCTTGTGAAATCAGTAAAAACATGACTGTTAATATCTATACGGACTGTCAATACGCCTTTGGGGTGGCTCACAATTTTGGCAGAGTCTGGAAAGAAAGAGATTTTCTCACCTCACATGGGACTAGAATACTATATGGTCCCCTGATACACAGACTTCTAGACGCCTTGACATTACCTAGAAAAGTTGCAGTGATTAAATGTAAAGCCCACCAGAAAGTGACTGATGATGTAGGGGAAGGCAATCCCCTTGCAGACCAAACAGCAAGACAGACTGCTCTAAGTAAATCAGATGGAATGTTTGTGACAGGACCAGCCAGATGGGTGGTGGAAGGAGAAATGTTGGAAAATACTAGACAGAGTGTGGTCGAGATTCAATCTCATGCCACTGCAAAAGAACTGCACACATGGGAGGAACATCTGGCAGAGAAAGAGATAGAGGGATGTTGGGTGCGTATATCCGAAGGGAGGCAATGGATGTTACCAGACAGTCATGCCCCCCGGTTGTCACTATGGCCCATGGCCCTGCCCATATCAGTGCGAAGGGAATATGCAAGTTACTAGAGCCAACATGGTATAATGAAAAAACACCCCTATATGCTGACCACGTGGTTACGTCATGTATGATCTGCCTTATGCACAATCCAGGAAAAGGTACAGTTACCCCCGCTGGTGGCTTCTCCCCTCCTAAGTTTCCTTTTGAGGCCATCCAGATGGATTATATCCACATGGACAGGTGTGTTAATTTGAAATATGTCCTTGTAGTGGTCTGTGCCTTCAGCAAATGGGTGGAGGCCTACCCCAGGGAGGATTGCACAGCTATTACAATGGCAAAAGTTTTGTTGAAAGAATACTTTCCCCGATTTGGGTTGCCCCGTTTGATTTGGAGTGACAATGGCCAACATTTTACAGCCAATGTGGTCCAGTTTGTGTGTTCTGGGCTTGGTGTCAGACCAAAGTTTCATGCTGCAAATCACGCCCAGTCAGCCGGGTTGGTGGAGAAATACAATGGGGTACTTAAATTAAAATTGCCCAAAATAGTGGCGGAAACAAGTGTTACCTGGGTAGATGCCCTACCCCTTGCTCTCTTGTCAGTAAGGACGACGGCCCACTCAAGGATAGGATTATCTCCCTACGAATTGGTATTCGGTAGACCAGCTAATGTATGGGGCGTACCAAGGCCAAAGAAATTGTCTGATGTTGAGTTGCCAGTATTGACTGATTACCTATACCAGTTAACTGATTCCTTTCGTACTCTTTATCATCAGGTACACGCTGCTATCCCCGACAAGAGCGAAGGCCAGGGTCACACCATCCAGCCAGGTGACTGGGTGGTAATCCAAAATTTCCAGCGTATCAAGTGTCTGGAGCCCCGCTGGTCGCCCCTCCGACAGGTTCTTCTGGCCACCCACACTGCTGTAAAAGTCGAAGGAAGAAAGAACTGGATTCATGCTACCCACTGCAAGAGGGTGCCTCTCCCCCTTCCGTACGACGAATGGGTGAAAGAAGGACTGCCGGATTGCGACACAGAAGTAGTAGCGACCTTTGTCCCTTTCAGTGATGCTCGACTTCAATACACCACTACGGAAGCCGAAACTGATCGAATCTTGGGGGGTCCAGTCATCCCTCCTCTGCAGGATCAGGGGAAGGAACAAGAAGCTCCCTTTCCAGACCACTCCATACCTTCTTCCACTCGCTAAATCTTTAGACCAAGAAAAGGGGCTGGCTGAGACCGGTGCTGGTATGCTGGACCAAGGGGATGTCCATAGGACTCTTGGTATCCACATCCAGTGAAGCAACCACCAATCACAGCCGCTAGGGACAACAGGCGGAGCACAATGGCAGCAGTCCGAGGATCTGAAGCGCACAAGAAATATGTCAAACTTCTGAACAATAAATGTTTCCTTTCCACAATAGTTATACTTTTTGCTCTCCTCATCCTGCTGGTTGTGGGATGGCTTCTGTTACTGACCTCTCCCCCAGCTCCTCTGGTTACGACACCGACACCTGCGGAACATCTCCACGCCACCTTGTCACCCCATGAACTACCATGACGCCTGGAATTCATGAAAAATACTTTTGTACAATTATTGCACCAGCATCAGCTTGTGATTAATACTTCGAACAGTTGGGTATTTGGGCTCATGCCACACTCTATGACACACACTGTCCCCTATTTTGTCTATCCATTTTCTGTTTTTGGGTCCTGTCTGGCTTGGAGGATGCTCGTCACCGATGCATATATGATCAATGGAACAACAAGCTCCATCATTGGCGATTTTTATGACACTTTCACCCGAAACAGAACAGGCAATGTCAGTAATCCTTTCTGCCCTACTATGACATCTGACATCTTGAACTTTTCTCATGCTGAATGCAATGAGATGGTTGTGTTCAACACCTCAAGTAGAATCATCTTTTCTCGCTTCCTGTCCAGACGCAAAGTTCCCACCAATTTGCAGGCTTTCAATGTGATCAGCACGCATGGCCAAGTGTGCCTGAAAGGATTGGGGACCCGGGAGGTAGGAGTCAGTGACTGCACAATAGTCAGTACACTGAATTTTACCTCACCACCACTCCTAATCACTTCTCCAAATACATATTTTGTTTGTGGACAGTCTGCTTATACCTGGCTTCCCGAAAAATGGTCAGGTGTGTGTTATTTGGCCTTTCTACTCCCCCCTACCTTTATTGCAGTTGGAACGCATCACTTGACCAATCCCCACCACCACCATCGTATGCATAGGGGAGTAATTGAAGCTGATGACACTGCAGGACAGGAGGCGGGGGACTTCTTCAAAGGTTTCCTGCCGTTCTTGGGTCCTATGGTCCTCCTATGGTTCCTCATTTTTCTTGCCTTGGGAATAGCAGTCATCATCTCATGCTGCCTGTGTATCCAGTGCTTGCCTATACTTTGTGCTATGTGTACACAGGCCCTTAAAAGTTCCCCGGTCAGTACACGTGACACCTACGTAAGGATAATGCTTCAACAAGAGATTGGCGACCTAATGCAGATAGACATTTCCTAAGAAACATGTTTTGCCACTCAATGGCAAAAGTAGGGTCTGAAGAAAATGAGTTTTTACTAGGTTCTATTAATTTCCTTACATTCCTCCATTCCTTGCCATCTCGTGACAAAACCCTGCCTACAGCCTCCATTTCTGCTGACGCTCAAAACTATTGCATACCCAAGTCCCACTGTTCTTTGCAGTTAGCCAATTCATGAACAGAAAGCCATGAGACACCTACGCCCTGTGTAAACAAGCTTGTTTTTCATCTTCTGCTTCCTGCTTGGTAAACATCCTTGACACCTTGATCAGGTTATCTGGACATTGGTCTGACTGACCGAACCTTGATCAAGATGATTGAACAATTGTCTGAATGCCGAGCCTTGATCAGGTCATCAACTACAAACACAGCCTTGATCAGGTCATCAACTACAAACACCGCCTTGATCAGGTCATCAACTACAAACATCGCCTTGATCAGGTTATCAACTGCAAACACCGCCCTGATTGAACAATGGACTGAATGCCAAAAGAGTGGAATAAAAATGTATATAAGGCTTGTTCGCTGTGGAATAAAGCAGCAGCCTCCTGGGTTTTGTCTCTGACTAGCTTGGGTCTCTGTTCCATAGCCCGGGCTATTGTAATAAAGGTGGTTCTCTCGGCAGACAAAGGGTTCCGGTCCACTTTATTATATAAGGAGGGTAAGAGTAGACTCGGGTGATTCCTGCACCGCCAAGCCCCCACTCCTCCTTGAGGTGGGCTTTCCTTGGTTCTACACCCTACATAGCAATGGCTCTACATTTTCTTTACCCTTGGCCTTGCCCACTTCAGTTTTAGGTCTGCTCACTTTAATCAGGGCCCGGCTGATCTGGCCTTCCCACTAGCCTACTTACTACCCAATCCCTTAGTCTGCCATACCCATGTTTGGTTTGGCCCTGCTCCCGATAGTAGCTTAATCTGTAAAAAAATAAATGCCAGTGCTCTCATCAGGAGGCCAATGCGGCTTGTACCACACCTTGCCGCTGCCAGCGCTGTCAATGATAGTAACAACACAACTACTAACTATCACACTCCTACAAGTGTGACAATTGCGACTATTCCAGGCCCCCAAAGCTATAAGAATGGCTCGGGCAGCTGGTAATAGTAATTTTTATTGAATATTCAATAAATAATTGACTGTTTTTGTGTTCATCTCTAAATAAACCAGACAGTGCCACTTTGCGGCAGACTGTCACAAGTCCAGTGTTGGTAATTAAGTGCCAGTGCTGAGCACCAGAAATCACTGGCACAAATTTAGCACTGGCTGATGCTGCTTTCTTATTTTTAAACCTGTTTCTGTTATTGCTGCTCCATTCTTTTTACTTGGCCTTTGCTTCACATTTTTGCTATTCTGCTTGCATAGCCTTGTTTCTTCTTCTCTTGGCTTTAATTGCCTTTGTCTTTGCTGTCTGACCTCTGGCACCTTATTCCTGATATGGCTCCTCTTAGCCTTTTCTTTACTCTTCTTAGCAACAGCTCCTCTTTCTCTTATTTCTACTCTTCTGACCCTTAGCTCTGCAATTCTTAGCTTGGTCTTTGTTGTCTCAGCTCTTCTTCTTTGTTGTCTCTAGTCCCTGAACCTTGGTTCAGCTTCTCTAGCCTTTCCGTTGGAGCCCTAGCCTCATCTCTGGCCCCCTTAGCCTCAACTCAGTTATTCTTAGCCATGTCTCTGATTCCTTAACCTTGGTTCCTACACTCCGCTTCCATAGCTGCGTCTCTGGTCTCCTTAGTTATTCTTAGGCTTGTCTCTAGTCCCTTACCCTTGGCCCGGCTTCCCTAACTTTGTCTCTGCTGCCTTAGTCTCATCTCTGGTCTCATTAGCCTGAGCTCAGATCCTCCTAGCCTTGGCCCTGGTCCCCTCACCACATCTCTGCTCCCCTTAATCTTGAAAAAAGCTCATCTCAGCCTTGTATCTTGTCCCTTAACCTTGCCTATGCTCCCTCACCCTTTTCTGAGCTTTCCTACCCATGTCTGTTCTGCCTCTGTGTTTCCCATAGCCTCAAGCCCCCTTTGCTCATAGCTTTGGCACTTGGCGTATCCCCTTTTAAAAGGACATGTTTCTTAGAGCCATGCCTCTACTCCCTTAACCCAGGTTGCTCCACAAGATGTGATGTTCCCCATCTCTCCCACCACCACCATACACCTTAGAAACAGAATGAACTCCTTAGAGAAGTGTATTTCAAACTGAGATTTCCCAAGGCAAATTAGGAACAGTTTCATGCTAGTAAGAAGGTCAGCCATGACCTAAATGCAGCGGTCCTCCAAGATCGAACGTTTAGAGCTCTTTTGGGCCAGTTATCAGTGAGTTGGGAAACTATAAACCTGATATTCAGTGCTAAGATACCCATGAGTGAACGTGTTCTTTACCAATATGGTAAGAAATTGGGTTATTACCTGAGGTGGTTAGGTACTCATGTCAGGTAATAACCACAACCCTTGCTAGGGTGAATCACTAAAGTTACTAAATTTACCTGAGCTCAACCCCCTGGTAGCTATGGCACAGCGCAGTTAGGCTTAACTTAAAGGCAATGTGTGAAGTATTTATACAGTATTAAAACAGTAATAAAATCGAAATGCAAAATAATAAAACCTCCAAAATGAATCAAAAACATAGAGTGAAGTTTAATAAGCTAAATAACACAAAATGACAAAAATCCAGTAAGGGGGTCCAGAGATATTGATTTTTAAAGTTTTAAGTTGAAATAGCGCCAAGAAGCAGAAAGTGGCCATGATAGAACAAAACCTGGGTCTGATACACTAACCGGGCTCATCCTGCTAAAAGTGGTTACGTTTGGAATTTAGTTCTTTGAACCCCAATCAACCACAGGAGTACACTTCTAAAGCCCCCAAGAAAATCATGGGAGGCACGTAAAGATTCACAGGGTGTCAGGCAGAGTCCAGTACAGGTCAAGTTGCCACAGATAAGCTGGGAAGTTGAAGGAAAGGCCTCTTGAAACTTCAACAGGAGGTAAGGCTTATGACCCCGGAGTCCACATATTTGTCCTGGGTACAAGAAGAGTAGGTCCTGCCTCTAGGGCTCTTCTAAGTTTTCAGACAGTAGGTTCAGTCCTCTTCTGATCTTTCTCAGGTCCAAGTGTGTTCTGAAGTGGGAGATGCCACATTTATGCCTTGCATGAGCTAGTGTTTGCATTGTCACTGGAGTGGATGGCACACTTGGTTTTGCAGTCCACAAGTGATATTTAACTTACAGACCCTGGATACACTTTGTACCATATACTTGGGACTTATAGGTAAGTCATATATACCAATGAGGGTATGCTGATTTCTTTTTCAATATGTCTTTTTAGTTCTTGTAATAAGCACAGTACAACATAACCACAGTCCGTAGTTCCAAACACAGCATACATTGCAAAGAACAGAACATATTGGGGCAGATTTACAAGCCCCTTGCGACACTTTTGCACTGCAGTTGGGTTGCTTTTTGTGACGCAGCGGCAGCGCAAACGATGTGCCACTTTGCAGCTCCTTTACAACGTGACTCATCTAGAGAGATGCGTCACGTTGTAAAGCCCTGCGCCACATTATACCTGCGTCAGGTATAATGTATGCAGGGTGGGCGTTCCACAACAGGAATGCCTCGTAGAAGTGATGCAGTGAAATCTACAAGATTTCAAGGCGCCATTTCTAGGACGCCACTGCGTCAAAACCTTATGCCTGCTTGGAGCAGGCATAAGGAGTGACGCACTGTTTTAGGTACAGGCTTCCCCATGCAGTGGTGGAGTTGCGTTGTGCTTACAACATGACTCCAGCAATGCGTTACTTTTGCACCAACAGATGCATCAGAATTTCTGAGGCATCTGTTTCTCCTTGCACCACGGTGCGCTGTATTGTGAATACGAAGCACCCATGGTTGCGCAAGGTTTTTTTTGCCTGGCACAAGCAAACTGACGCATCTCTGCCTAATGCAGAGATGCATCCATTTCTTCTAAATCTGCCCCATAGTCCATAATAATAAACAGAGAAGTCATAGTTAAACATACATTAAGAATTGTGATCAGATTCCCTAACCAGTATCCCATTGACTAGAGGTCAGAAGGAGCACCGCGCTTGAAGACACTTGCTTTGCCACATTTGGGCAGCAAAAGGGACTTTGTGTCTCACCATCAACTGCACGGGGAGGTGCCATCGCGTGACAGTGGAAAGGAAGCCACACCCCCTCTTCAGCGCGCTTACAGCATCGCAAGCCCTCATTGCTCGGGGAGCACTGTGCTTGGAGAAACCTGCTTTGCGCATTTAGGGCCTCATGTAGGTAAATAAATTTTACCGTTTCTTAAATACCGAGCCGATCCGAATCGGTAAATTAGAATCGGTAAGTTATATGTAGGTAAAAATTCGGTAACAGTTACCGATTCGGTAACATTCGGTAATCACGAATCGGAATTCACCGAATCGGTAAATACCGAGGTGGTATTTACCGAATCGGTAAATACCGAGGTGGTATGTACCGAATCGGTAAATACCGAGGTGGTATTTACCGAATCGGAAAATACCGAGGATACTACCACCTTCCCTTTACTAAGAAGCTAATATTATTATTATGCTAATAGAAGGTCTCTTAGGCTTGAATAGGGGACCCCATACCTCAAAGATCAGCTTAGTGAAATCACATCACAGGAGCATCAGGAGTCTTCTCGCAGGAAGGCTCGTCTTCGGTCTGAATAATAAACATGATGTCAGTGATATTAAAAGCACCAACTTTCAGGTATTTGCAGCTGCGCGTGTGTTATGGCTAAATAGTGGGTCGATCAACCTAGAGTGGAAAACATGCATTGTGTAATATTTCAGACTGTTTGTCACACCATGTACAGACCAAGGTCGCTGCGCAGAGCTTGGGATGGTAACAACAGATTGCTCACGTGTGAAGCAAGTCTCGAGTCAGCAGTTTATTTAAGAAATAACATGTAAACGCAGTGTCGTGTGCAAAGACAAAAAGATGGCTTTCTAACATTTAACGTGGTCATGCGAACTTAACAATGTATGTACGTATTCAGGGAGAACTCACTACACGCCCCCTTGATCGAAGCTCTATTTAATAGGCAAGAAAAGAGAGAACGCAGAGTTCAGTTTCGTCAGAGCAGAACAAGGCGTAACCAATGCTGCGCCAAAGTCCGAAACTACAAAAAATAGCAGCATAGAATTCCAAAACAAAATGCAAGTATATGAAAAAACTCAAAACGACCATCAGGAAGAGAAAAAAGAGAAATAAAAGAAATAAATGTTGCGCCAGGGTGCTGTCCAGTAGCACAGGCGCAATGGACGACAGTCCAGTTAATCCATGAATGTATAGGCAGCATATGTGGCCACTGCTTCCAACAAAAAATCGTTTGCAGGGCCACTAAAAGTCTCAGCCATCCAATTAAGTAAAGAAAAGGAACATACGTGTTCTCCAACCATCGGAGCCTCTAGCACAATCAGAGGGCACCCGGAATGTTCCTCCAAATAGCTCATAGCCAAGAAGTCGTAGGCGGCCGCAGAGATGTCCCAATTACCCAGGATACCATGAGCCGCACCACAGGCCATAATCCGGACACCAGAACAGGCCAACTCGTGAGACACTAAGGGCCTCATCAGTCGATCGAAATCCGGCACCGGAGACACCATGTTGGTCAAGCACAAATCCAGAGGCCATTCAAAGGGACAATCCAGGCAGTGAAATACAGGTTGTACGCAGGTGAAGTAGGAATACCTGAAGGATAATCCATAAGCCAGGCTCAAAGTCGCCAATGGCAAAGTACCATAAAAGTCAAGCATCCTATCACGAAGAAGATGCAGACGGGACAGGTGCTCGTGTGGCACAGAAGGAGCAGCCATTCCGGAGTATAAAAAGGAAAAGCAGCACACCTGCCACTAGCGCCAGAAGCAGCGGGACACCTCCAAAGATGCTCGAGAAAAGTGAATGAAAAAATGCCGGAATCACACCAAAAATAGTTTGGAAAGAGGTCACGAGACCCGAGCCCACAAGTTTAAAAAAATGAGCCAGGCCGGTCGTGGACGAGGCATTGAAAATAGTTTGAATCAAAGAGCCGAAATGCAGGGGGAGGTCAGTAATCAGAAGCGCCTGTACCTCAGTGCGCGTATTAGCAACGTGAAGGACAAATGTTTCACGAGAGGAAGTCAAAGGCACCTCTTTTTGGGACAATAGCGCTCTTATTCTGCTCAACTTGTTGAACTCTGCTTTCAAGGTTGGAATCGAAGGCCAGATGGAAACATCCAGCCGCCCATGCGGGGGTGGAAAAAGAACATTATTGCAGCAGACAACTTTCTGCGAGACAGTTACTATGTACGGGATTCCCACTAACATCCCGCAGCAAGCTTCATTATTCAAAATTAAATAACTACCGTTTGCAAGCAGCGTGAAAGAAGGTGTAATCACAGGCACTGGGATACCTCGTAGGACGCACGCCAAATTCGGGGCTTGTACATTGCATGCGCCGTGTAATTGAATGTGCCTACATACCAAGGAATGGTCTGGTGTTGTGGTACATTCCTCGCCTTTCAAATAAACCTCAGTTCCGTCCCTAGTACATCTATACGTAAAGGGGAGGGACCAAACCTCATGCATGAAAGCGGTGCCCAGCTGTTCATATCTACCCAGAGCATAATGTTTCATACAAGACGTAAACTTAAAAAGCGCGAAAGGGAGAGTTATCAATCAGTGTACTGACCACGTAGCTGAATTGATCTCCGCTACAGAGAAAGGCAACGGTTCTAACTTTTCAATCTGTAACAATGAATATGTAGCATCCTTCATGGACATAAATCGCTGCTTGTCAGTAAGGTTGTAGGGAAGGAATAACGATGTAGTGTTCAGATAGTCCCAAGGGACCCTCCCTGCCTTTAACGTCTGCAACGTCCATGCAAACTGCATAACAGAACGCAACTGGTTTTGACCATGATATAACACAGACATATCATCATGCACAATATCAACAACAATATTGTCTAATGTATAAATCCTAGAAGAGAGAGTGCTAATGCTATTATCTATAACGGCTAAAACCTTCTCCATGTTTGCTTGATCAATAGCTCTCAATCTGGAAGCCGCCTCAATCTGCGACAACTTCCAGACTTCGTTGTAAATAGCATACGCCCACCTTTTGGTTCTGCCACCCACAGGACCCTTAACAAAATCATTCAAATCGGTATGCACATTCATGGAGTGGGTGGACTTCCTGTTCCTGTAGATGTGCTCTGTGTCAGCTGGTGGACAGATTGGGATGTGTGTACCATCAATACAGCCGATGACATGGGGGAACTGTGCCATGTGATAAAAGTCTGTTTTTGTTTTCTGCAGTGCAGCCTGTGTGTTGGGGAAGCTGATGTAGTGGTGCATTCTCTGCATCATGGCATCCAGGAACTTCCTGAAGAAACGTGACAGGCAACTCTGGGATACACCACCCACCGCAGCTGTCACCACCTGATAACTGCCGGATGCCAGCAGATGTAGGCTGCAGAGCACCTGCACATGTGGGGGTATGGCGTGCGCCCTTCTTATTGGCTGGTCCAGGAGTGGGTGAAGGTCCCTGATTAAGTCCATGATGGTTTCGGGGTGTAGCCTGTACCTCTCATGTATCTCTGCATCAGTCAGCTGGAATAGTGTGATGCGCTGTCTGTAGATGCGTTCCTCCCGTCGCCAAACCCTCAGTCCTGCTGCCTGTAGACGTAGGCGCCTTGCAATGACATACATAGCGGCCATGTTGTCCACGCTGTTGCATTTTGGGATTGCTTATATGCACTGTTGATGGTTACCACCTGCTTTCAATCCGTGTTAATTACCGACTCTTATTTACCGATTTTCTTGGATTTCTTAATTACCGAGTGCTCCTACATGTCATTTTAATTTTTACCACTTCATATTTACCACTTCATATTTACCGATTCGTTAAGTATGTATTCGGTAAATCTGATTCGGTATTTTAGAATTCGGTAAATATGATTCGGTATTTACCGCCTCATATTTACCGAAAAGTCGTTTTTGGACTCCTACATCTCACTTGTCTGAATACCGGTCGGTAACGGCATATTTACCGAAAATCGGCCGTTACCGACCGGTATTTGGCTACCTACATGAGGCCCTAAGTCTGCACAAGGGACTCTGTGTCCCACCATAGACTGCGCTAGGAGGTGCAATCACGTGACCGGGGGAAGGATGCCACCCCCCCTTCAGCGCTCTTAGCCCGTAGTAGGCCCCACCTGCGTTGGGCATTGGTCATAGGCGGGCCCGTCTGCGCCTGTTCGGGGCCGGTCGAGGCTGGGCTGAGCCACCCCTCTTGGCCTTCTCCTGCTGGGCCCCCATCAAGGTACTGTGCAATTACCATTATATTTTTCTTTATTTGTTTGTGAATGGGTAGCTCACCCCTGACCTTTTGAACTATGGTTAAAAGGAAAGCCCCTCCTCCTGCAAAGGCTCTTGACTCCACTCTGGATGGCTACATTAGGAAAGAGGTTGGTGCCTTAAATATTAAAAAAGAAAGCATGGAACGACGATTATGTGCCTCGGTAGCTTTGGCCCCTGATAGCTTTCTGCCTACTGAATTAAATTCCAAGCCTCTAAATGAGACTACTACTGCTCTACTGAAGCCTCATTAGATGCCCCTCTGAAGTCTGTTGAGCATGATCATGGGCAGGATACTACCCAACTTTTAGCATCGTCCCGTGACAGAGCACCTGATGGAGGCCCCCAACCAAGAGTAAAGGACCCGGGGGGGGGAGGTTAGGGGCCTCCTCCCACTGCGTCTCAATCTGCCATTGATGTTGTTAGTTTTCCTGCCTACACTAACATTTTTCTTCCAGAATCTTTGCCTGTTTTACAGCAAACATTTCTTGGGAGTGTTAGGGGCTGGTGCATGGCTTGTACCTATCTATTACCAAGTGTTTGGGAGCAATTGAGGAACTTATGCTTAGTCTAAGAGCTATGAGAACTGATGCTCCCAATGTCCACCTTCCCCAGCCTTTGCCTTTGTCAGGACGTGGGCAGTTTGATGCCCCTATTCAAGATGGCTGCCCAAGTTATCTCCCAAGTGAGGCTAACAGCAGCAATAGTTATAGGGGCCCCACAGTGAATTCTTACATAAGTAATACTTCCAAACAGCATCCTCTGAAATGTACATTGCCGCCAACACAGCTATTGCCTATGCCTATGACTAGCACTCAACAGAACCAGACATCATCTTTATTGAATAAATAAAAATCCGTATTTGTAAAGAGCGAACTACTCACCCTTGCAGGTCTCAAGGCCGTTGTGGAAATTAAGTGAGTTATTGCCCAGAGTCACATGGTGCTGAGCTGCCACCGGGGATCAAACCGTGAGTCCTGTGCTCTGAAGTCAGCTGCCCTGGCCGCTGCACCACACCTCTCCACCTCTGAACCAGGCGTCTATACCACCATCAAACTGTCTCAAGAGTAATGACACAGAGGCATCCTGCGACCCAGTAACTATTAATTTACCACCAGCTTGCTGCCCATACGTGGCAGTTTTGGTTAATGTTCCCCCTCTGACCCCTGGCTTAAGTGAAACCCTGGGGATGTTAAATAATAAAGTAATCCATTGGCTCAATGTGAAACATATATTGGCGTATAATATACTGATTACCAGAAAAGTGGGATAGATTGAAGGGGACTGTATTATCATCAATTTTAAGCAACCTAGATTCGTGAAAGAATCCTTAGCAAGATCGAGTCTAACCACCCCATTTGCTGCGAACATGACTCTACTCCCACTGGGATTTTTTTACTGTCACTTACGAAGTTCTGAATCACTGTATAGTGGCCAGTCAAACATTCAACAGATGACTGGGTGCAATCTCCCATATATACCCCTTACAGACATGTCCAATAGATTTCAGGTTTGGAATTTGTTGCAAGATAATGATTGACTCATGCACAGAAAAGGTTGCTCCTCCCAAAGTTGTGGGAGGAGAAGTGGGGACAATTTGCTGGAGTCTGCCATATTTTTGCCTAATACCAATGTATTATGCATACTTGGAACTGAGGGCTGCACTGTAGATACTACCTATTGGCCAATTGTAACTGTTATTGAAGGTACCTGCAGCTCTGCTGAGCCACCATTCGCTGAGCCACTCATGTGTACCACCAGGCAGAGCCTTGAAGGTGTCTATAAATTTGCTGCATGGAATCTGTGCGAGTTGCAGATCAAGCTAGGGTCTCCAGATTGGCTGTGTATTCCCTCTGGATCTGATGTTATCTGCAGGCAGGAAACTTGGTGTGTGAATCTAACCCATGTGGAGGTTTTCTCTTCATATTTTCTGGGTGTTGTACCTTCCCCAACAGGGTGGGCTAAAGGGGGGCTTTCAGGTATTAATATCCAATAAGCTACCTGTTAATGCCAAAAGGCTTTCATCTGCAGCGACCCACTCCTAGTTCCTGTTGTTAGCTAGTTACAAAGGGGGGCTTTGATCTGGTGGTGGTCAATTTGTATAACAACGGATTTGATACCTCTTATAGTGGTTGGTCATGAAAAGCTGTGGGTCAGCTTTAACCAGATTACATGTACAATAAGCTCTCTTCTGACACAAATTCCGAGACCTGATCAAACTAGAAATCGCGGGTGGTTTCATCACCCCTGTACCCAGGCTTCTCAGCACTTGAAAGCGGCCCTACACTGTTCCAATAGGGATCATATGGTTATTAAGCCTCTCCGCAACAATTATAATCAGGTATTAGCAGCCAGTAAGAAGGTGCTGCAGGAAGAGGCATGGTCCAAACTGGCCCAAGCTGCCTAGAAGAAGGATAATAAGCTATTTTGGGACATGGTTGATGCCCCTTTTTTTTAAATGAACTAATTCCAGAGCTTAATTCTTTGTCTCCCGCAAATCTTGGGTAGCACATTTCTGGGATAGCTTTAAGCCAAACCAGGAGGATCATTGCTTACCTGGGTCTGAGGGGGACCTAAGTAGGAACTTTCTTCCTCTAAATATCACTCTTGAAGAAGTCCTCCTTGCTTTACACCATAGTGCAGTCAGAAAGGCCCCATGCTCTGATGGGGTACCAGTCGATGTTTTTAAAGCAGCCAGGGACCTATGGAGACCCATTTGACACAGGTGTTTAATGCAGTTGCAGAGTGTGTGATTCCTCCCTCTTGGGCCATCTCAATAATTGTACCCATTTTCAAAAAAGGTGATAAATCAGATCCTACATGTTATCACCCAATTTCCCTTCTAGACAGAAAATTGATGAGTAGGATATTATTAATGAGACTAGAGGAATAGGTGCAGGATAACTCTATTCTATCAGAAGCACAGTTTGGATTTAGGAAGGGCCTGGGGACCTTCGAGTAATGTGTAATCTTGGAGTTGTTGATTGCAAAGTATACTGGAGCCAAGCCAGGATCCCTTTACCTTTGCTTTGCTGACCCAAGCAGTGCTTTTGATCTGGTTGACTATGCTATTCTTTGGTCAACCTTGATCTCCGTCGGTGATCCAAGGGCGATCATTTGCGTAGTTGCATGCTTGTATGGGAACTTATCATCTAAAGTTCTATTTGGCCCCATGGTGAATTCTCGCCAACCTATAGAGTAGAGAGGGGTATTAGACAGGGCTGCGTATTGGCCCCCCTATTGTTTTCGCTTTTTATCAATACCTGCAGGCCGATGCATCCAGCAATGCCCATCATCCCATTCCTGTGCTGTTGTATGTCAATGATGCTGTGATGTTATCTAGGGCACCCATTTGTCTGCAGAAGCAGACAAATGCATTTCAGGATTTTGTGGAATCCAAAAACTGGTGATTAACAAAACAAAAACTATACAATAGAATGCAGGAAAAAGGCGCAAAAATGTAAACCCCTTTTTATTGGAGATTCCTAAATGTATAGAGTAAATTCCTTCTGCTATTTGAGGGTTTTATTCTCGAGTAACAGTGCCTGGTCCCAGCAGGACCTAGATTCTAATTGCAAGATGAGCAGGTATTGTAATCATATTTTTAGGTTTTCCCATAAACAGTGTAGATGACCTGTTAAGGAGATTGTTGATATAAACAAGGCTAGAGGGGTGTCCACTGCCACTTTCGGGGCAAGCCTGTTGAGTTATACCCCTAGTAACCCTCTCCAAGCCAGGTAAAACAATTCTTTAAAACATATGTTATGTCTACCTGTTTCGGCCTCATCCCTGATTGCTCATAAATAGGTTGTTGGTTTGCAGTATATGAAGGATCTGATTTTAGTAAAGCCTTTATTACTTTGGCTCTCCATATGGTTAAAAGATTAAACAAGTTTTGGCAAATCGATTATTTTAGACTGCCTAACTCTGTACAATGTTTCTCATATTCCCTGGCTCTCTTACTTGAATGCATCTTTTTAGCACTTTATTTAATCCGTCAAGATCCACTTGAAGTCTTATCTCATAATATGAAACTTATTAAGGAAAGTTTTTTTAAACATAGGCATGTACGCAGAATGTGTGAAGAGCTGAAGGAACCAACTGTTTCTTTTTATATGTTGCTTACCCCCCAGGAGGGTTGTCAATACTACTTCTCTTGTGTAAACAACATCCAACACCATTATGTCTTGACCAGACTACGAGCTGGTACAGTCCATCATTGGGTCGCTTTCCCTATTATGAAGGCTTGTCCCTCGGACATGACGCCCTGCCCTTGTGATGGTTTGTCGAAGCAAAGCACTCAGCACTGTATGTTGTTCTGCAACTTTTATAAGATTTCAGTTGTTATTATATCAAACCACTTTTGGTTGCTCAGAATATTAGAGACTACAAAAAAGCACTGAACTACCTGTTTGCAATTATAGACCATTTTGTGTGTTTTAACTTTTCTTGTTTTATAAGGGGGCTATATACCTCAGGAAATTGCGTGGTAGACATTACCAGAGGATGAATTTGTCTTTTTTTTATAATTTGTTTTTATGATTTGGAGACGAAGTTGGGCTGCCCTTTTAACATCTGTATTTTTATATTTGTATTTTTATGCAGCATATTTACTGCATGTACTTTTATGGCTGTTTTTAAACCTGCCGAATAAAGTTTATTGAATCGGTTGAATCCAAGAACCCCAAAACTCATTTGTTTGCGGTAGCAGCCCATCCATTTGGAAACTAGATTTTCCGCCTTTACACAGTAATCCATTCCTCTCGACCATTCCTGGCTGGATGGCGGTTCTCCTTGCCACCAGTGTTTGGCAAAGTCTCACTTAGGCACCAAAAAACGAATTCTAGCCTGAGACTCCTACCAACCTTCCAGTATTCCCAATGGGGCTATCCTGGGGACCATGACCACAGGGCAGTGCAAGATACCCGCAAGACAAGCAGAACTATCCAGCCATTAGTGCTCAATGACAGGGCAAGATTGGAGCATATGGTATGGAGTCCCCTCTGGGGCATGGCACATTGTACGTTCACGGTTGTGGACCCTCCCTATTTTCCTCAGCATATTTGGACTATAATAAACCCTGTGAAAATAATCGAATTGAGTTGCAGGTTCCTAGGAATGGCTATTTTCCGTGCCGCCATCTTGTCCTCCTGCTATTCCTCAGGCTCCCTGATACCTCGCACCCAATTTTCACTTACGACCTGAAAAGGCCCTGACCGGAAATGGGTCAGGGCCGTTAAGCAAGAGGGATCTGTACAATAACAATATACCTTTCCTGCCCAACACCTCCCATGAACCCCATTTAGGGGTCAACAGAGGCCACAGCTGTGACCCCTTGTCCTGCCTTTGGGACCCCTGGCCTCATGGGTAGCAAAATCACTCCCTAGTGTCTGCCTGTATTTCATTATACTAATAGTGTATTCTATTATTCACTATCAGCGTAATAAAACATTGAGCACACTTAGGACCTATGGTGGCAGCTGTGGTAAATAACAATGTTTTTTAAATGTATTTTGTATGTAAGCTTGCAGGTAAGAGCGTGTTTAAGTAAGAAACAGCGTGCACATGTGTGACAAAATGTTTCTGGATGTGTAAGCATGTGTATGTAAGTGAAAGGAAATGATAGTCAAATGTAGTGAGTGAGTTCATGAGATTGAGGCAGACATTTACTATTCTTTCATGAAAAGCAATGCTGCACCAAAATTGCTGTGCTGCCTTGAGTCAAAGGAAAACGTGTCAAATCTAATAAGATATGGCATGTTTGTTCTCTCCCAGTGCGCTGGTGCACTTTTGGCAGCCGTGCACCATCGCCCACATCATTGTGCCAGAGTGCAATGTTTATGCATTCTCTGAGGCATGGGGTTTTGTATTGTGAGGGGGTCCTTCCAGCAAAAAAAAATGCTTTAAGGAATTTCACACTTTGCATGTTTTCTGCACAGGGGCAAAGTTGGAAAAACGAAAAGAAATTAAAATATTTATCGTCGTTACACTTGCCTGAAGGAGGCATATGGCTTTGGTGCAAATTCCTGTCTACCAATATTTTTAGGTATGGATTTGGGTAAAAACCCATGGCTGGTTGCATGGGAACCACGTGCACCGCCGCTGGAACGCCAACTTGATACAAAATAATGCAATGCAGCATATAGCGCAATTTTGCATTACTTTGAGATTCTATCCAACGCAAATCCTCAATTGTTGTGATGTTATGCCATGTGACATGACTTCCTAGAATAATTAAGGGGTAGGGGTCATATGATGTCACTTCCACTGATGTCACTGAGGTCAAAGTGTATGTGATGTCACTTCAACGGCCCATGGCATTTTGGTGAAACGACACCCATGACGCCTCAATGGCTATTTTGACTTTGAGAAGATTATACTCTGGTACCTCACTCAAACTATTACAGTATGAGTTGAAACTTTTTGGATAATTGCTTGAGAGTATGATCATATTTCCATGGGTGACTTAGATGGAAGATGCCAATAAGAATTCACTGGCTGCCAGAAGCTTGCCAGTCGGGCAGCATAAGCAGTTTCAGGCCCAGGGAGGGATTTGTGCTGTAAATTTGCCTAGCCTCTTGATGTGGGTAAGGGCTGTGTTGTACTTGTGCTATTAGCCATTTCTTGATGTCCCCTGTTCCCCTGCCCTTCTAGAACCTCATATGAACATTCTTGTGTTGTTTCTTAGTCAATGTTCCTGGCTTGTTAGTTACTGCTTGGTCAGCTGGGAAGTGTGCGTTACTCTGCTATCTCCAATAAAGACGACGTTTCTTACGTGCTTGAAGCGTCCTGCATGATGGGATCCGAACCCACGCCTGCAAAGCACAATTGTGCCTGGACAGCTTGGGAGTTGAATAATTACGTACCTCTGGGGTATGAGGTTTTCCCTTAAGACTAACCATAAGCCTTTGGTGACAATCTTGTCCCCTGGAGGTGCGGGCAAAGGGTCACGAGGTTGGTTAGACTTGGGGCAAGACTTCAAGAATACCAGTGTGAGATTACAAATATTCAGGGTTGGAGAAACCTTCAGGCATCTTGCATCTCTAGGTTGTCTCTGAATTAGGAAATGGTTACTGGACCTCCGGTTTCTCACTCCAGTGAGGATGGTGCAGTCACTTCTGTGCAACATGTGGTTGTGGTTAGAGGAGGAACCTTCACGGCTGAGGAGTGCCACAGAGAAATGAAGGCGGGCGAGGTTTTCAAGGTGGTAAAGAATCTAGTTAATTTGGATTCCAGATGAGAAAGTCGTGTGCTAGTGTCTGTGCGCCCTTTTATCAAAGTTTTGGAGGTGTTGTCTGTGTACGGTGGTAACGTCTTGATGAAAGGTAACAGGTTTGTTCCACCTTTTGGATTAAGGACAAAGTGAGGGTCATTTGGGCCAAACGTTGACCCAACGCCGCCTCAAGGCATATTTCTGGTGGCCATGCATGGGTGAACAGGTGACTATCTGGGTTGCTCTGTGTGCAGGGAGGGTGAGAAGAGGCTTAAGGTGGGGTCAAAGGCTGAGATGGGTCACATCAGGACCCAGGCGAGACTTGGCACAGTATTTGTTTGGACTTCATTGGTCTCATTGACAAATTACCCTCTTGGGATAGGTTTGCCATTGTTGTGGTTGATGTCTTTTCCAAATGGTTAAGTGTGAAATTTGGGAGGGACATCACCACTGAGAGTACTAGTACCTTTTTGAACAGTTCATTCCACAAAGAGGGATTCCCTCTGTTATCATCTCTGACAATTGCACGCAATTGACCTCGCGTGACCCGTAAGCCTTTCTTAGCAAGTGTGGGGTTGTGCATCATCGAACCACTTTGTACAATCCACAGGGAACGGTCGTTGTGAGAGAGCTAACCGAGTAGTTAAGGGCATCATTCAGATGACGTGTGTCAGTGGTGGGGTTGCACAAACTATGGTGGAGGAAATGGTGTGAGCTTATCGCACCACCAAGCAAAACCTGATTGGGAAGTCTCCCTTCGAGTTGATGCATGGAAGGTCCCCAGGTTTTAAGTTAGTCCCTGCGTGGATAAGGGAGTGGGTGACGATTGGTGGGGAGAGGAGTGTTGTACGCTTGAGTGATTGGAAGGCATTGCATCTCTACAGCAGGGGCAGCTGGTGACATTTTAAAGTGGTGGGGCGTAAAATGATTGGTATACTTCACCGTTGCGAGCGAGCGTAGCTTTCGAGCCCGAACCTCTATAAGGAGGGTTCGGGGGGGTTCTCCCCCTGAGAAAATTTTGAAAAAAAAATTTGAGAAAGCAGGAAGGTTAATAAAGCAATTGTGAAAGTGCAGTTATAACATTAATAAAGAGATGTCATATAACATAGGTAGCTGCTTATTCAGTGTATAACCACAGAGCTTCATAACAGACTTCGAGCTACAATGCATTTCTGAGTACCTCACTCACAGATGTTTTTTATTTAACAAACTAAACTGGTTGCAAAGTAGCAGCATTGAAAATTGTTTACTTTTTGTAAATGAAATCAGCACGTCTCTCTCTAAGAGCAGCAAACTTTTCAATAACTTTAGTGTTAAAGTCCGGGATTTTCTGAACTAGCTTGCTCTCTACAGAGAGCATTGCCAAAGCATTGAGTCTTTCCTCAAGCATGGTGTTTCTCAGGAATGTCTTAATCCTCTTTAAGGCTGAAAAACATCGTTCTGCCTCGACTGTTGTCATAGGAGTGGTTATGACAATTTTAAGTAATGCCACTGTCTCTCCAAGTGACTTTTCCATATTAAGTTTATGAATTAAAGCCAGCAAAGACAAGGCACTTGTGGCCTTCCGGTACACAGGCATTGCGTACAGTACAGTCAACTCAGTTCTCAGCTCTTCTTTATTGAGCATAGGATAAGCTCCCACAGCCTCATTCAGAGCACGCTCCGGGAAGGATTCATCATATTTGGCAAACTGTTGACTTTGCAATAATGTGGCACTCACCAAATGTTTTGTGAAAGAAAAACGCTCTTTTGCCTGCACAATTACAATGTCACAGATCTCCTTTGCAATTCGGACCATAGTGGTGATGTTTTTCCTGCGGTTTGCGAAAATAGATTTCTCTGGCAGTTTGCTGTCTAAATTGTCAACCCCATCTCTCACTTTGCTTATGCTTTGTACAAACATAGTAGTATATACTTGCACTTTGACAGTATCTATCTCTCGTGCTTGTAACTGATTGTATAACAGGTCGACAGCTACCATTATATCATGAAATAAAAACAGTAAGAACTGAAACTCTCTGTCTTGTAGTGTTCTACCAAAGCCATGGGCTTCAATCTGACTTTTGTAATCAAACTCATCATTGGCTTCTATGGCTTCAAAACATTTCAGAAGGGGCTGCTCTTGGCTGTCTCAAAATACCCACCGACGTGAAAAAAACTTACTTTTCATAGGATGGCTTTGCTTTCCCATAAGTAAAGGCCATATTTGAAAAACATGGTAACTTTGGCAAAATAAAAAGAAAATGAAGTCATGCAACAAAAAAGATATTTTCCAAGTGCCGCAGTCTCATACTCTCAGGGAGCTTGACTATTCTATTATTTAAATAATAGGAGTGCACTGCAGCCGCGGCGGCAACTGGAGGCCCTTACCGCACACAATTTTGCAGAGTGCTGTGCAGAGTAGTAGACTAAGTAAAGTTCACACTTCGATTCGACATGAATCGCCAGAAAAGTAGTAGGCCTGTCACAAAGGTGAGCCGACTCGGCTCACCTTTTAAGTGAAATGAATCATCAGGAACACTTCTGCACGAGGCTCCCAAACTGTTGAGATATGTTGCTTTGTGTTTGATGTTAAAACCTTCGCAGGGTGTTTTTATTGTCCAGTGCGCCTTATTGTTTTTGGCACGTAATGTTTGCTTGCCTGTTTTGGGTTGGCCCTCCGCAATTCGTCCCACTACCTAGGTTGACATTGAGGTTGAACCCAGATTCTTTTTTAAAAAGTAGGGTAAACACAGGATGCTCACTAGTATCTAAACAGGCGCAGCCCCACGGTTCCACAGCCCGAGGGGCAGAGGGTACACACCCGAGAGGCCTACTTATAAAGGCGCGTGGTGAGGTTTCGCACGCGCGCCAGAGAGTGACCCTGCGCTCCTTACGTCACTGTGCAGAGTCCTTAAGCACAATCCCTTTGTTAACAAAAACCCACCCAAAACTCTGATTGCATTAAAAAATGTGGTTCTTGTGGTTTCGACATGGAAACAAAATACGCTTCCTAGACATGATAACTACTGTATAAACCCTATAGTAAAAGAAAAATACAGTACATTGCTTTATTGTGGTTCTCAAAATGTAATTAATTAAGAAATCGTTAAACGATCTACTTCATTGGCCTTAGTCTCCTTGATTAGTCATTTGACATCCTCAAAATATGCTACTCACATTCTGTGAGGGCATACCCCTGCATTCTGGGTCATTCATTGGCTGCTGAGTGCTGTTCAGTGCTTAATTTGTAAAAACAAAAAAAATACATAATTGCCAGGGCCCTCGTCCGGAGGCCACTGCAGCTTGCACTACGAACCGAAACCATGGTATACCCCCACAGGTTTATAAGCAACGCTGCGCATGAACACACCCTCTCTCGCAATCATTAAATAATTCCACCATTTAAGAATCCAAAATATATGTCTTCAATATTATGATTTTTTGCCTGATAATGGACTTGGTACAACGTTGCGCATGATTTTGAAACAGCCGTCATATAATAGGAACGTCCGTGAATGTCATTTGACAGTTTAATAGTTTTGCGGCCTTTTTCTGTGTTTTGGTCGGCTGGATTTAGTTTATTATTTTTTTTTTGCTGCAGATTTATATAGCGCAAACTCGACTCGAAGTCGGAGCACCGGTTACGTTACACAAGGCTACATATCATACATTCATTCGAAGGGCACAACAAGTCATGCAACAAAAAAATATATTTTCCAAGTGCCGCAATGTCATACTCTCAGCCTCAGGGAGCTTGACTATTCTATTATAGGAGTGCACTGCAGCCGCGGCCCTTACCGCACACAATTTTGCAGAGTGCTGTCGACTCGGACTAAGTAGTTAAGTTAAGTTCACAATCACACACACGTCTTCGATTCGACATGAATCGCCACTCACCAGAAAAGTAGTAGGCCTGTGGCTGCGCCTGCACCGCACGAGGTCTCGTGGTCACAGCAGCAGTCAGTCTCCTCGTGGCACTGAGTAACGACGACGCGGTGACCGTGACGGAGCCTGCGCAAGCTCCGGTCACGTCATGAATGTATGCCAGCCAATCACAGTGCAGCACAGCGGCAGGGCCACCCCACCCACGCGCGGCACCCAATGCGGCAAATGCCTGTCCTCAGGCTCAGGCTGCGCGGTGTCTCTGCCAATCCAGACGCTGCATTAGCAGCGCCCGGATTGGATTGGCTAGAGCACTGATGACGGCTCGCCCATTTGGAGACCGGGGGCTGCTGCATGAAGCAACCCTCGGCTCTGATTTCTCCCCCCCCCCCTCCCCTCCTCAACTCGCTTCCCTGGTTGAGTGGCTACCTATGGGTAGTGCGCATGTTCGGGATGGTCAGCTCTCAAAATCGAGCATGCGCACTTACCCGCACTGGTATTAGTATTGCAGCACCTGCCAGCTACCTCTGCTGTCACTCAGCCTGGCCCTGCCCCCACCCATCAGCGCTGCGATTGAATACGCGACCGCGAACACATAATGCGCAGCGCGCAGACTCTCGAGGATTTCTCTTTTTTTGATTGTGTTGACTCTGTGCTCATCATTGTGCTGGCTGGCTGGGTTAGTGGGGCATCGCCCACCGCCCCAATGGACGCACCGCCACTGCTCTACAGGAGACTTAGTCAAGGTCAAGACGGGGAGGCTTTGCAAAGGCCTCTCCAAGTTTAAAGAGCCTTTTAGAGTTAAGAGTGCCTTTCCACACTTCGTTGTCTTGGAGAATGGTGAAAGGTGGAACCTCCATCGTGTGGCTCTTAATCAGAAGGGTGCATGTACTGCTGAGAGTGTTGCCCTTTACCAAGAAGATGTCGTTTCTCATGACAATGCGATGAGCGAGAACAGCGGTTACATGTTGCCACAGAATGTAGGAACCACAGTTTTCCCTTCTGATGGCAATGCGAGGGGAGGTGGTGATGGTGATGCTTATGGGGGTGGAGTTAGTGCCAATCTCTGGGGGGGAAAGCTCCCAATTGAGGAGTTTGAGATGGCGCAGGCCACCCATGTATTTAAATGATTTTGTATGCTAATTCTTATTTTGGACTCTTTATGCTTATTCCTGTGTTTTCTATTTTATTTTGTCTCTTTAGTTTCTTTGCTCTGGTGAAAGAGGAAGATATGTTGTACTTGTGCTACTATCCCTTTCTTGGTATCCCCTGTTCCCCTGTACCTCTATAACCTTATATGAACGTTCTTGTGTTGTTTCTTAGTCAATGTTCCTGGCTTGTTAGTTACTGCTTGGTCAGCTGTGAAGTGTCCGTTACGATGCTGGCTCCAATAAAGACAATGTTTCTTATCTGCTTAAAGCGTCCTGCATGCTTTATTTACAACAGACTGTTTGCCCAAAAAGAAAGGGGAGTCAGGTAATTTGAGGGAGAGAGTGCAGGGGGGACTCCCATATAGTAGATTTAGCATCATTGGTTTCTCAAGAGTAACTAATTCCAGATGCCATGAGGAATCCTGTCAATCTCCAAACAGCCAATATGTGTCACCCAGTAATCTAAGCGGACATCTGGGAGCCCCAAGCCCACCTTGAGCACCGGCAATGTACACTTAATGAAGGAGACCCTAGGTGTCCCGTTTGCCAAGATAAATCAGGTCACCAAAGCCTGGATGTCCTGGAAGAAAGAGAGGGGGAATATGAATAGGTAATTCTGGAGAACATATAAGAAACTGGAAGAACTATTATTTTAAATAATGCCACCCTCCCCATCCAGTTAAGTGGCAGTGAGATCCAGGGCTTCAAATCACTTCAAGTGTAAGACATAACAGGAGTTATATTCATGCCCCAGGCTACGGGAGGATTGTGAGAGATGTGTATACCTAAGTATTGCATGGTAAGTTCTGCCCTCTGGTATTGTGCATCTGGCGGGTATTGGGGTGGTACACTGGGTAAGTGTATGTGCGTAGAATTTCCCCAGTTAACAGCTAGTCTGGAGGACACTCCATATACTTGAAGAATTTGCCCTAGGTGGGGCAATGTTTTCTGTGGGTACTGAATGTACCAAAGCATATCATCCCCATATAGTGCCACTTTATCCTTCACCCCACCTGGTCATCGAAAACCTTGTATCTGCGCATCTCTCGTAAGCCACTCTGCCAGGGGCTCCACCATCAATGCAAATAAGAGCGGGGACAAAGTGCATCCTTGCCGAGTGTCATGTTGAATGAGGAAGAAATATAAGAGGACCCCATTGATTTTAACCCAGGACCTTGGGGCACTGTAAAGGGCCGCTACAAATGCCAGAAATCTTAGGCCGATAGTCATCTTGTGAAGAACATGAAACAAGAAGACACAGTATACTGTATCGAATGCTTATTGTAATCCAATAAGAGGAGTGCACCTGAGCCATGTAACTCCGAAACATGTGCTAAAGGCACTTAAAATCTGCTCAGACAGTGTCTATGACTCCTATCTGACAAAAAGCTTTTTCGGTTCTCATGGACCATCAATCTGACCACAGAGGACAAAATAGGTCAATCTAAGGCACATTCGTCAGGTGCTTTATTTACTTCAAGAATTGCCGAGATCATTGCATAGTGGAGACAGTCAGGCAGATCGCTCAAGTCGCCTATAGAAGGAGGGGTGCTAATAATGAAGAAAAATGTTAAGGAATTCTGCGGGGAAGCCATTGAGCCCTGGGGTCTTGACGAAGGGTGAGGCCATCAGTGCTACTTGTACTGCCTTCAACACTACTTGTTCTGCTGCCGAGAGGGCCCAAAGAGGGAGGTCCTTTACAATGGGGCAGTAGATGTTCTAGCAGCGAGGGTACACTGTCAATAAAGCTCAGTGTAGTAGTCTGAAGTCACAAAGTTAGAGCATAATAGCCAACTATGCCTGTTCTAGGAACAAGGACCTATAATTAGGGCACACAGCCCTCAGGGGCTTCTCCCTCCGGACCCGCAGAGGATCCATGATGCAACAATCCTGCCATTCCAAAGCCCCATTTTCAGTTTAGAGACCCGTCAAGGAGATGTCTGTCCAAGCTGCAACTTGGCTCAGACTGGACCAAGAGCGCAGCCCAAAGCAAACCAAATCAGTAAATCAACCCATGAGGTAATTCTCACGCCCAGATATCACATCAAGGGCCAACATGACATCTTAAACAGGGGCAATATACTTCTCTTATTTAAGTATATCCCCACTCTGGCAGAAACACTATCGGACGACCTTGTCTGGGGCAAGTTCTTGAGCCTTCCCAGTGACTCCAACGGCGAATCAACCTCAATTGGGCTGTCGTCACACCCGGGTGGGGCTCACACCAGAAGAACAATCCGTAAAGGCTGATTGGAGCATTGGCACTGCATTTCCTATACCAGAGAAATATCCACACGTGTTATCAGCACCCCGCCAAAGAACGAATTCTACTATGTTTTAAGGGGGACAGTGAGCAACCAACCAGGGAACAGCCCAGCTGCAAAGCCAATATCTTATAACGCTTATAAGATAACAAGCACCTTTTATCACAGGCATGTTTACATCAGCAGGGCCAACGTACATCTCCGGTCACGGAACTCAGACTCGTCCTGAAGATCAGCCACTCCGACGGCACCACTAACTTCAAAAAGGCTGTCTACCACCAGACCAGCACTAGAATCTCACAAACTAAATAACAGTTTTCCATTATATCTTGGAATGTAGCTGGGCTAAAAATTCTCCTTGGTTTCACTTCAGTAACCAATTATCTTACAGAAAACAACATATTGTGCCTACTAGAGACTTGGGCTACTGAACCCCTAATTCTCCCAGGTTTCAATGAACTACATTCCGCAGTCATAAAACGCAACATCTTCGGGAGAGCATCTGGTGGTCTCCCAATTTTCATTAATCATGCTCGTAAAATAGAGACTACGTTAATTGCAACTAACACTTCTGATCTGCAAGCAGTACTCATTAGTGGTCTAAAAAGTAACAACTCAATTTGTCTTCTGTTAATCAACTGTTATGTTAACCCCGCCGCCCAGCAAAAAAAACAAGCACTAAAAATATTGACAACAAAATTGGACCAGCTTGTAAACAAATACGTCTCACACTTCCGTATCATTGTCGGGGACATGAACATCCGGGAGTTAGGGAACTTGAAAATCCACTCCCTACCACACACCAAAGCTGCCCTCCTGCAGCAACTTCTTCACAATCAAAACTTGGTTTCCGCACATACCATCAAGATAGCCGCAGAGCCTAGCTGGCTCCCTATCCCTACCTTTAGGGACAAGTCTACAATCGACTACATCTTCATTTCAGCCCACTTGGTCCCTCACTTTAATAACTTTTAAGTGCTTAACAGGGGTTAGAGTGACCACAGACCACTGAGGGTCATCTTTCAGCTAAACGGGAAAACCGCACCGCAATTGGAAGCAATGGGGGCCTCTACTGGAGAAGAGCACCATGAAGTTCTGAGCAGAATAAAATGGTCCACAAACCTTGGCCCAAATCTTTTGGAGTGGATAACACACAAAGTGTTGAACCCTACAGACGTGTGCACCGCTACCTCCCCCTCGGAGCACTGGAAAGCACTTCTAGTGGAATTAAAACACGCTCTGGGAGTGCGACTTGGGATCACTCAAGTACAGGTTACCCACACTTACCGTCCCTCGCCACAAACCAAATCATGGGGACCTCAACAAACCAAACACAGCCTCTTAAAGGCCTTGAAGGCTAGAAGAAAAGGAATCAAAGGCACTCAAACACTGGCAATAACAGCTCTTTGCGCTGAGCACAGAAAGAAAGTTTGGGAGACACTAGCTAAGAAAATTGAGGCAGAATGGGTGAATATATTGACCCTCCTAAAGGAAAGAGGACATATCCAACTTTGGAAATACATTAATCAACTTAGTAACACCGGACAGTCAAAAGGGAATGGAGTGGCATCCACTGAGTGGGTCAAACACGCAAAACAGCTACACTCATCCAATCAGAACATGTTCAATTCCCCGCCCCGGCGGGTCTTGGGCTCAAAATTCCACAGACCCGATAATTCTCGCCTCGGTGCCTATTCCAATCATGGAGTCCCACTCTGCAACTCTGGGCAATAGCTTGCTTAATCTCCACAACGTCCCCCACAATGCTAAAGGATGCCTGGCCTCCAGCTTGGGGGTGCCCAGGAGTGGACGCCTCACAGGGAAAGCCAGGATGGGTTCCACAGCGGTATTCGTACAAGCGCCTTGAGACCCTTGTGGGTGAGTAGTGCGCTATACAAGTATCAATATATATATATACATACATACATACATATACATTAACATGTGCCATACTCGTTTACAACAACCCTCTCCAGAATCATGCAATGTTGATAAAACATCTAATATTACAGAGGCCGAGGTAAGCATTCTGATTAAAAAAATTAAGACAGATGGCGCTCCAGGACCCAATGGGGTCCCCGCATCTGTGTTTAAAGCCTCTCACGCATTTTGGGCAGAACAGCTCACAACACTCTTTAAGCATGCTTACGCCACATCCACCGTCCCATCATCATGAAAATGTTCTATACTCTCCCCCCCATCTACAAAAAAAGGGACAGCACAAAACCAGAGAACTATCGGCTTATTGCCCTATTAGATATTGAAGCGAATGCGTACGCAAGAATATTACTGATAGACCTAGAAGCCTGGGCAAAAGATAATAACATCTTTCCTTTCTTTCAATCCGGTTTTAGGCCTGAAAGTTCCACCACAGATAACATCATAGCACTGGGTCACCTGTTACATCGAGCAACCCAGCCATCACAATTACCCCTCTTATGCTGTTTTGTGGACTACAGTGCAGCTTTTGACCGGGTCGATCGAGGAAAACTGGGTAAAACTGGACTCCTGGGGAATCCCCAACAGTTGCTAAAGGCTATAATTGCATTACATCAAGGGACTTGGGCCTGCATCCAGACCAGCCAAGCGACCGTAACAGCTAAGGTACCAACTAATAACAGCCGGAAACAAGGATGTGTCCTTGCCCCTCTACTTTTTAATCTCTATACAGCCGGCCTGGGTAAAACCCTGGAAGGGGCAAGTTTATTAACTCCAAGGCTGGGGAAGGTGCAGCTCCAAATCCTTCAGTACGCTGATGACATTGTAATAATGGATCATAGGCGGACAGGCCTACAGAAAGCCCTAAACTCCCAATACAGGTATAATCAAAATAACAACCTACTGGCGAACCAGGAGAAGACCAGGATACTCATTTGTGGGAAGAACCACTGAAAGAAAACAGCTCAATGGCGCCTAGGCGAACTGCAACTTAAAACATGCACAAGCTATAACTATTTGGGCATCAGCCTATCGGAAGGGGCTAAATCAAAAGTTCATCTGAAACATCTAAGAAGTAAGGGGGCCGGCATTATTTACAGTCTGAGACATCTAAACCAGCGTCTTCACAGTCCGACAGCTGACCCTATTCTAAACGTTCTAAGAGCTAAACTTGTTCCATCTTTTAACTATGGTCATCTGGTTTTTCCTGGTGCCTACAATAAGCTCCTCATGAACCTCCAAATTTCTGCCTACAAGAAGGTTCTCCATAGCAGGTCCAGTTGGAAGCAGCTATAAGTCTACTCAAAATAGAAGCCCAAAATTTGTACAATCAGGATATCCCGGTAACAGCCTGGAAAAAGACGGTGAACACACAGGTTAAGAGAATATCCTTTGAAACAGGACCTGGAAAGTTCACACCATCAACCCAACCTCTTCATAGTGGATGCCTCTTATATACTGGGAAAACCGCAGCCCTATTTTGAGCAAACTCTGTCAGTTCTGGCCCGTAAAAGAATCACTTACATGAGACTTCTAGCTCTGCCCATCGTGGACTTTAATCCTTCATGGGCTCGGTAAGACAATTTAGTCACCTGTCGTCTCTGCAGTTACTATCGAGATTCTTGGCTCCATCTGTTGTGTTGCTGCCCAAAGTTAGCCAGCCAGCGGCACCGCCTGGTACTTCCAATTTGCAGGTCTCACGGCCTTGGCCGATGCAGAGAAGCGTCAGACTTGTGCTTCTCTGCCAACACAGAGCAAACCATGGCCCGACTAGGGAAATTCATTGATGCACTTCGGGCTGCACTGACACAAAACATTAAAGACACAAGAAGTTATCTGTCGGCCATCAAACAAGAGTGAATAGGATTAAACATCCCCCAAAGCTCGACGCACTAGCACTTTAGTTCCAGCTGGATAGTAGTTTTTAAGGTTTTTCATGCTTAGTTTTTTTAGCAAACCCTGTGAGTTTTAACCTCTTCACTTTTCTAATTTATAGTAAATTGTAATGATAGCATATTGCAATGATTTTAATTAATTGAACAATAAAGTACGGTACGATGTCCTGACGATGTCCAGTGTAGTAATCAGCAAATGCTTCAGCAACCTCCAGGGACTTTCAAAGTAGGGCCCAAATTTATAAAACTTTTATGCAGTGCAACGCAGCAAGCCACCTTGCGCTGCTGCACTGAATGTAAGGAAAAGGGCAAAAATGCACCATATTTAACATTATACAGCGCTTTCCTGTCCTTTCCTTGTGCAGGAGCACAATGTGCTGCCTTGTGCCAACACAGGAACCCTTGCGTCATGGTGCAAGGGTGCCTTCATTGTAGACAGCATTGTATTTGCTCAGAAAGGGACGCTTTCCTTCATAAAAACAAGCCTCTGAGGCATTTTCCGCTTTCTATCTGTGCAGCAGAATGCAGCCATGGAACGCCTCCCTAGAGTAGAGTAACACAAATCTAGAGTAACGCTGTGTTGCGCTACTCTAGACTTATCAAGCCATACAGGGCCAAACAAGGTGGTCTTGCATGGGTTGATAAATCTAACTTTAGTGTTGCGTTACCCTTGTGCCCCCTTGCGTGGCACAAGGGTAACACAACACTCTGATAAAAATGCCCCTAGGTGTCCCTCAATTGAGAGAATTATTCTGTCTCCTTCCTCCTTTTGAGCTAGTCGATATAAAACCCTGCCAGCTTTATTACCATGTTCATATATTCAGAACCCGGGCAGAGCCCAACCAGTTTGGACATACCTAATAACTTATGTCTGAAGGTCACAAATATCTCCTCAAAGAGCACCCAGTTTTCACCTGTCTGACCTGAAGCAAATGCCCGCTCAAGATTGAGGATCTTTATTTCCAATTCTGTGTTCTCACACTCTATCCCTTTCTCTTCTCTTCACCAAGGTAAGGGCCTTACCCGTGTTACTGTTTCAAAAGCTTCCCAAAGACTAACTTGGCAAGATCAAAATATTTCTCAATTGCTTCATGGATAAAATCTGAGATACCTGTGCCTTTCAGCCACCAGGCGTCATTCCACAAGATGCCCCCAAAGCCTCTTAAGGGGGCATCTACAATCATCTCAATTGGGAACATGTGTGCCAACCATGAAGACGATACATGTTGATGATACAATTAGGTAGTCGATCCTAGAGTTACAATTATGTGGAGCAGAGTAAGGGGTGTATTGTCAGTAATCAGGGACCCAGTAGTGCCATCCATCAATCAGGCCCATAGAATGTATCCAGTTTACAAGGGACGGAGGTCTACTAGTCGCTGTGCTTGGGTTATTATCCAGGGTTCTGTCCATTAAAGGGTTAAAATCATCCCCAAATCCCTTCTGGAGAATTGAGCAGCTTGGCTGCTAATGACTGCACTGCATTGGCACAGCAAGGGGGGGCATAGACACTAGATAGCTTCCGGGGGTAATTCCTCCAAGATTCCCCCCACAATAACAATGTGAACCAAATCGCCTATGCGTGTCTTGGTGACCGCTAGGGAGAAGGATCTATGCAGCATCAACGCACCGCTCTAGATCCCTTGGTGATGCCCTCTAGGAGATGCTTGAGTGCTGTGTTTTTCGGTGCTTATAAGGTGAGTTTACTGACTCAGAAGGATTTCGGGTGCATGTCTTTTACATATGTCAAGATCGCCCTCTTTGATTTTATCAAGGAGACCAATAACATTCCATGATAGAAGTTTGATCTGACCAAGTAGATTGTTATGTGGGCTCTTTATTTACACCAAATTTGGATGTGGATCTGCTTCGTACTCAGGCCAACCTTACAACACATAAAACAGAGAAACCTGTCCCCATCCCTCCATCCCCCGATGGGTCACACCTTTTAATCCGGTATCAAGGATCCTGCAGTCTTTTGAGACGGATTGAGAGGTGGGCCTCATTGTGCCTGACCAAATGGCCACCATCATCCGTGTCTGTAAAGTCCATACCCCAGCCATGACACGAGGAGTGTACCAATTTCATCATGTTGAAAGGGGGAGTACAGGCTCTTTACTCCTGGATAGCAGGGGTAAAGTGCACAGAGTTCGACATCCAGCAAAAACGATCAAGGCAAACATCTGGGGGCACACATGCAAAAGATGGCCATTTCCAAGAATTACATGTTTTGCTTTTATTATGGTGGACAGGCATGATGAATCTCCCTGAACTATCTACACTCCCCTTACCCTGCACCTGGCCCAGCTTTGAGAAGGGAAATGGGACTTCGGGACAGGCTTGTGCATGCTCTGGTCGTTTACACTGCAAATGCTGAAGACGTTTCTGGGCCTGCTGCCAAAGGCAGAGACGAAATGTATGCCAAGTTTGTATAACATTTGTTACTAAGGACATGTGATTACGCACGAAGCTCAAACACGCAGACAAACAGGGAGAACGCCGAGGGAGCTTGACTAACAGAGATTTGAAGGAGTATCCAATCTAAAAGCGAGACAATGCAGTCAATGAGCAAAAAACTGAAGAAAGACTACCGACAGATGCAAGACACAAACAATAAACCGAGAGAGACAAGGTATAGACACAGAAACAAATAATAGTCAAGAGGCAGAAAACAACAGATGGAGTGAGATAGGCAGAAAGTAGCACTATCCAGATAAGGAAAAATACTAAACAGATAAAAAGACATAAAGGTACGTAATTGAACAAGAGTAAATAAAACATAGAGAAAAACAAGAGGGCTACAAACAACACAGTAACTTACAATAGTCAATAAAGGGTCAAATAGCAGAGAGACCTGGGTAACATATGGAAACAGGCAAACAGTTGTAGAGAAAGAAACACCAGAAAATAGAAAACACAGACTGAGAGACAATGGCCAAAAAAGACAAAACAAGAGAAGGAGGCAATCAAAAGAATGAAGGCGACAATCCACGTACAAGGAAAAATAACAGATAAACGCGACAGATAGAAATCTACAAAGAAAATAAATCAACACACAAGACGGGAACAAGCCGAGATGGAGACAGAAAAAGAGAAACATCAAAACAGAGCGATACAAAGGGGCACAAACAATAAACAATAAGAAAAAAACAAGGAAATTTGTCACAGGTAAGACAAAAACAAAACAAGGAAAACAAGACAGAGATGGTAAACAACAAGAGAGAGACAAACAAGTGAGACAGACTACTATAACCTGAAAGAGACAAACAACGGAATGGCATGAACAAAAGCAAAACAACATATGTAAAAAAAATAGACAAACAGTAGCACAATATGTACTCAGTATGAAAGGTTTTTTTCCACTTACTGAACAAGCACATGTTTCCACAGGGGCCGCAATCACACGTTTAACGGTAATTACTGCATCCAGCCCAGTTTTCCCCAGGTGAATTTCGTCAGGTCAATCCCGGAGAAATTTCTGGGAGAACATGCACGGAAATAGTTACATGTGGATTTTTTTTTACAAAGCGCCAAAATATCTGCATGCATGAGGAAACGTGATACTTTTATTTATCGAATTTGATAAATACTGATTGCCAGGGTAAAGGTTTTTTTCCAGCCGTCTCTCGTAATAAATTCAATAGGACCTTTTTACAAGCTGAGGGCCAAAGAATTTGCAGAAGGATTGGAATTACGAGTTGTATGATAATTATTATACCTTCCTAGTTTTCCCCTGATAGATTTCAGCAGGTAACCTTACTGAAATGTATTGATGGAAAAATCCCATGAGAAGACAAAACATGCACGATTCAATGTGTTACATACTGGTTCTGCATGTTACACCTCAATTTGTAGTTGAAAACTCTGAAAATGAGGCTTTACCACACATGTTAAATACCTCACCATGGGGTAATAGTATTCACCACTTGTGGTAAAAAACTGACCCTATTTTGCCCAACTTGTAATGAGAACCCTAGAGAGACAAACAGTAGAAAGTACAGTAAGGAAAATAAAACAACACAACGAACGAGGCCTCTACTCCAAGTGCCTAGGTACACCTATGTGTATGGGTGTCACAATTACACGTTGTTCGGAGTTTTTTCCAGACCGTCCTCAGAAGCTATTCCCGGTGAATATCAGCAGGTCAAACCTGCAGATGTTTGCCAGGTGAAAACATCAGGTAAAGTCCCGGGACTTGGGGATTTTGGCAGGTAAAACAAATAAAATCTGTATGTTATTCTGCATTTCACTGGGGTAAAAACTCATCCTAGGTGCTATGTATCACACCTCTCAAAGGCTGAAAACCAGGGCCTCAGTCACAATGATACCGACCACTTCTAATCGAGACCACGTTTTGTATAGTCAGGCAGAGAAAAGCCACACAGAGAGACAAGCAAAGAGGCAACAAACAGGGAGCTTGAAACGGAATAGACGAACATTGGAGATACCGAAAAAACAGATGCAAAGAATATAACGATCAAGTTAAGGTAAAGGATAATCAACGTCAGAGAAACTACAGCAAGGGAGTAAACTAGATATAAGAAAAGGCTTGCAACAGAAAGAGATAAATCATTAAAATGTTCACTGCTGCGTGCAACTCAATCCTACTTCATGCAAGACAAACACAGACAACCACCAAACACTAGTCTGTAGTGTAGGCAGAGGCGTCCAGATACACTTCTTCTGTTGCAGCGGTTGGCGCGGATGGGGTTAAGCTGAAAGTGCTCCCCGGACAGCAGTGTGTTTTTTCAATGCCTTTCTAAACCCCAGATGTTGTTGCTCAAACTGGCCCGAGAGGCGGCGGGTGCTCACCCTCTGGCGTCCATGGCTCGGCTCCCGCCCTTTACCCTCGTTGGCTGGTGTTTGCCAATCCTTTCAGCCCAGCAATGACCCTCGGAGCAGAGAGGTCTGTTGCTGCATTGTGCCTGAAGATACATTGCAATAGGGTACCTCATTGAGGGTACCTCATTGTCATGCAAGGAAGACAGGTTTTGCCAAAGTGTATCCTGGAGCAGTGATCATTTGAGTTTCCAGATAGCTGGAGTTGATTGGCTACAGCATGTCTCTGCTGGGGCGTTATACAGATATATTATGGGGCCCGATGTAATAAAATCTATTCGTAAATCAGAATGTTCTATATTCACACCGATTGATTCACAAATGGGAATGCCATTTGCGATGGACCATGCATTACAAGTTGCACGTTTACAGGGGATCGTAAATCAACTTGCTCAATGTTTATTAATTAGACAGGTACCAATTTGCACCCCCTGCGAATGACTGCGAAAGAAGCGATTGTGACCTACCAAGAAACACACCACCAGCATTGCATTTGCTTTTCCAAACGGAAACTTAAAGGGATCTGTGCTGCTTTTAAAAAAATGTTTCAGGTTTGGTAACTAAACCTGGAATTTGCGGAATTTGGCTAATTCCGCGTTCTGCGGAATTGCCAAAAATTCCGCGGCTTTGCTGAATTTTTTGCTTGTTCGCGCTTTCAAAATGCGTGTTCACAAGATATTTCCCCCCGAGCATGCAAACAGTGTTCGCGAACAGGAAAAAGGGCGGAACAAGCAATTCCGCAGGTTCGCGGAACTCTGCGTGATCGCAGAGATTTTTTACCATTTCGCGAAGCTTTGCGGAGCCCACCCCCATTGGTAACACAACCTCTGGACCCGAAGGCTGTCCAACCTACTTGCCAAAGGAGAAGATCCTTCCCCCAACCCCCATCCTAATGGGGAAAAATTTAAACTCACAAAAGGGATTAGTACAAGGTCCAACAACATTTTGTCGTCACAAACCCTCTGATTTTGCAAACTGCAGGGTTTGCGCCTGCATAATGATTTAGTACCTTTGGCCCATAGATTGCTGCAGTTTCTGGTCAGTCTCAGATAACGTAGCCCCCTTTTTTAGGTCTTGCCTGAGCCAGTGCGCATGCGCTGCTCTGCTAGGCTTCTAGTGAGCACTTTTAACTTGGACCACACGCTCGTGCGTGTGCTTTTATTTTTGCTCAACTGCTATTGGCCTTTGCGTGCGTCTTTATAAGAAAGACACCACACAATTGGCCAAAGGCGGGTGCATGTCCTGCCTTCTCTCCAAACGTTAACTCCCCTGGCCTAGGGAGCTCTGGAGCGAGCAGCAGCACGGCCGGATGCCGGCTGCATTCCAGACATTCCTTCGCAGCCATGGTTGTTTTGTGTAACGCCCCCTCGGCTAGAAGCAAGCACGCTGTGTTTATTGTTCATTTTCTTCCAAACACAAGTGGCTGTACATCACTAAATGTGGTCATAGTCTATCAGGTAGGCTTCTTGTTCCCATTCTCGCCCGGCTTGTACGCCCCTCCCGTGTGTAACTGGATTCACCGGAGCAACTGCTAATCCGCAAAACAATCAGCTGGGAAAGACCGTGCGCGTTAATCCCGTGTGCCCTCCGTTTATAAGTGAGCTGGGGAGAGGAGGCGCGCGCTCTAAGCTGACCGCAGCAGCTCTGCTGCAGCGCCTGGGCCCCTCTACATGCTGAGTTTCATGGGAGCCCCCACACTGACGCCAGCCAGGAAACTGCCGGACTCTGCACCCGGGGTCTGCATGTGCATATGGCAGAGCACGGACACAGCACTGGGACTTGCACTCTCAAAGACCATATGTTTAGGAGATAGGTCTTGCTCGTGGTGTGTCTGAATGTCACATTTTAGAGGTAAAATGCGCTTGCTGCCTTGAGGGCGTGCTGCGCGCTCTCTATGCTGTTAGACCTGCCATCTGAGTGCCTAGTAGAGCCCTGCGTGGGGGTTTGCGAACTGGCAGCACAGCAGCATATGCTTTCTAACAACCAAACCGACGGCGTGCTCTCCTGAGCGGTACAGCCTCATCCCACACAGAAAGTGCAGTTGTGCACACTGCTGAGCAATTTTGTTTCCTATACGGATCAACTGTGTACAAAAAAACTGTGCCCTAAATGCATGCTACAACAGTGCAACACCCTCTCTCTCTCACACATTGCATGCTTCGTTTACCGTGCAGTTGCACATAGTGTCAGGCCTTAAATGCTTGCTGTGAAAATAATTTGTGTATACTGTAGAGCCATGCTTTCTTTTTGCACAGTACAATTGTACTCACACGTTTGTGCCATGCATGCTTTTATATAAACTACTGTACTCTGCTAGTATTACCGCTGTTACCCCTTGCATGCTTCCTATATTGTGCAGTTGTGCACACTGAGTCCTATATGTTTTGTTGTATATTGCAGTTGTGCACATTACACAACACCCTATCATTGTGCACACTGTTGCGCTATGCTTCTGTCAACAGTTGTGCATGTACCCTGTCCCTCTCACACATATACCCTCTCACTTACTGACTGACTGACTCTTTCACTCTCTCTCTACTGACTGACTGACTGACTGACTCTCTCACTGATTAACTGACTGACTCTCTCACTCACTGACTAACTAACTGACTCTCTCGCTGACTGTTATACAGGTATTATTTCCCAACCTTCACCCTCCTGTTAACAAAAAAAACCAAAACAAGCAACCATTGGAACAGGCAGATAGAAGTTGCCAGCATTTAAAGGACAAAAAAATCCTCAAAACAATTATTTATTGTTTATAGTTTTTGTAATATGGTCGTTCAGTTGTACATACTGCTTTCTTGGTCATATATAAGTTAGCAAAAATGCTTCTCACACTTCTTTATTATAACTTTCAGCATGCTGCAGACTTCTGTACAGCACAGCTTAAAGACATAGGCAAAGTCAATATCTCTGGCTAAACACTTATAAGGTCCCAAAGGCGCGACCTATTGGCTATGCCAATGCTTGTTCTTCCTAGCTGTCAAGCAGACCTATCGCTAATGATATACATTTAGTGGGCTGTAGGGCTGCCCATTTCAACCATTGGTTTACTTTCACCTGCCTCTTTCAGCCTTTGGCTAAAGACTTCGTCACTCACATCTTTGCTGAGCCCAGTGGAGTATTCAGTGTGGGAACTTTAAACAGGAATCCCTGGGCAATTCGGTGTTAATAGGCTCAGATTGTACAGCCATTTCACAGTGGTACTCAACAACGTGACCCTACTGTTGGACCCAAAACTGATCATCAAGTAGTGCCCTTTAGCAACTGACTCTCAAGTCAGTACTCAAGGTTAAGAAAACAAAAAGTACTTTAATACAATACACACACACACATACTGGAAACATATACTGTGTATTAGAGACTGAGGGGCTAATTAAGGAGTAGCAATGAGAAACAGTATCAGCATGATTTGGGGAAAGTCTCTTTAAGCAGCGGCATTGGCCTTTGGATCAGTGGGGGATAATCACAGCGAGGTCTGCTGGAGTAAATCTTTGGAAGTTTCTCTTAGTGACATTCTCAGTTTCTCCCCAATTATACTATGCCCACCCATTACAGGAGCAAAGCCACAGTGCATCTCCATGCATTGTAGAAGAGTTCTTGAGGTCTTACTGTGCACACATCACCTGCAAACATTGCTGTCCACGGAAGGGGCACAATGCGTGGCAGTGTACGACGCGCAGTCCAACCTGTGCAAGTGCAGCCCAGCTCCGGCCCAGCCAACACGATCTCTATAGGCAATGAGCTCTGGCACCGCAACCTCAAGTAAGTCATGGTAGTGTTCGTACCAGCTACTCGCAGGTGCACGGGGGCCGAACAGCTCACACTGACTGAGATTTTGCTACTTGGGTCTTCCTCAGGCTCATTCTCAAAACACCCCTCCCAAGGGTCCCAACCCACGTCTCGGAGGTGGCACTTCTGTTAATCTTGAATGGTCTTTGCATTTCAAATCTTTCTTGGAAGTGAGACTGTATCTGATAGTTGATTCATTTTAGTGCTCCAGCACTTCTCAGCACCAAGTTGTAAATGAGAATTCTCCTCCTGGTGAATTCTCGGACACCCTCAGCACAGGTGATGATTCGGCCTCCACGAGTATTCATGTCAGAGGCTCTGGATGTTCTTGCAGCCTCTTGATTTCTGTCATTCTCCGTGTTGCAGCAGTGGTGTCGGTATCACTTCTCATCGCCAAGCCCCTAACTAGCTCTGGCTTATTCTGAGTAGCATCTTCTTCAGCTACAGACAGTTCGAATGATACTTTTGTACAGTTGGCTCTCTCCTTCGAAGCTAGTTGCAGTCCGCCCCTCCTAGCAGTCCCTTCCTCAGGTTACTGGTACCGAACCTGCTAAGGGGACTTGGCGGTCAGCACTCCAGTCCTGGGGCTCAAAGGAATATCCCAGTAACCACTGGTGTGGGACCCAGGCTTCTGGTGAGGAAATCTTGGCACCATAAACAAAGGTTTCTGACCCATCCTTCAAACCAAGTTGCAGACATTCCTTGTGTATTCCAGCAGTTCAGTTCTGTCACAGGTTCTGGGCAGTTTTGTGATTTCCATGCAGACTTGTCCATCCATGCATGGTCTTTGTGCCAAGTGTGGACGGCAAGGCTGGGGGCAGTTGGGCATCTCCTCTCAGGAGCAACCCACAAGAAGAGCACAAAAGCAAGTGAGGCTGCCCTATTTAACTATATATTAACCTGCGGGGGTAGCCTCTTCTAGAGCGCAATGGTCAAGGAAGCATTAGGGGGAATTCCCTATCTTTAAACGGGCTCACTCTCTCCTTTCCTGATTCCAGCAGCACTCTGACGGCCCACTTAAAGAGATCCCTGGAATGTTTTGGGGAGAGCCCAGCAATACATTTTTGGGCCCAGATATACTAACGTTGTTGCACCACGTTTTTCGCACATCCACAACACAAAATTGATTTGAAAATTTACTGAGCCATGCAAGACCTTGAGTGGTTTTGAAAAAAAGAAATGAAATAAAGATGTGATGCAGAGCATTGCACTGCCTTGCATCACTTTGTGTTGGATAGGCATTACATGGCTGAATCATGTGCGTTCCCGTGCCTCCACCCATGTATTTTGATGCAAACCCAGATTTACTAAGGTTAATAAAGCTGTGTTTGAGCCAAAATGGTGCACATACTCAAGGATGGTGTAATGAGGAGAAATATCTTTATTTCTTCTTCTTACCTCCTCTTTGCATGTGTGCTGCATTTCATTCTGCAACACACATACAAAGAGGAATACGCTTCTAAGGGAAACTTTTGTGCAGCAAGATTTACCTTCCGGCTCAAAAACTATTCAGACCACAAAGCTGGCACTCCTGCGTCGTAGCGCAAGGATGCCTGTGTTGGTGCTAGACAGCCACAAGTGTGCCAGAGCAGGGATCGAGCTAAACAGTGCTACATTTTTGAAAATATGGCACTGTTCATCTCTCTCCCGAGCACGCAATGCAGTGCAGCAACTTGCCATGCTACGGTGCGTGAACATTTAGAAAGTCTGCCTCCTACTATCTGGGCTCTCCCTCCAAGCCTCGATTTTAGATATCACCATAGTATGCCTGACACAAGATGGAACCCATAATAGCTGCAACCACATGCCCTATTTGCTCACTGCATGCATTCTCCATGTATAACCAACATCCGCACATACAGCATCAGCACATGTGTGCGCACACACTAGCAACATCCATAGACAGGGGCAACTCCGCCGTAATGGCGGAGGAGCATCGTCCCACTGGCCAAAGTCAGGCACAAAAAAATAAAAGGATAATAGAATAATAACATTATTTTATTTTTTTGTGACTGATGCCAGTGTAGGGTGGGGCCGGGGCTGGGCCATGGCAGGGGAAGGAGTAATGAGTACTGGAAAGTGCGCATGTCAGTTTGGCTGGCCTTCTTAGGCCGGCTAAACCGACATGCACACTTCTTTGTCTCCTACCCAGCTCTGTAGCACAGCCGGGTTGGAGAAACAGCATAGACTCATGCACTGTCTGAGCTGCAGATCAGACTACTCAGACCAATCCTGAATAGCATGAGAGCAGTGTTTTGATTGGGCAGAGAGCCTGTGCTTTCGTAGTGACCACCGGGAGATGAGAACCACAGAGACGTCCATCGGCATTTGCGACAGGTAATTGTTTTTGTTATCATCATTCCCCCCTGCACCCTAAACTCACCCACTCCCCCAGTTTACTTTTGCAGCAGCCGCCACTATCCATAGACCTCATAGATCGGTGAAGAACCGGATCATAGAATACTGCAAACCAATTTAAACAAGCATTTACAATGCAATGGTCTCGGCATTGTTAAAGTTAGAGCTATTGGCACTGCTCATGACATTATTTTTGTTTATGTTTTTGTCTTTAAAACATTTAAAGAAACGGCATTGTTATTTACAATGTCAATAGCTTAAGAAAACTAGGCGAACGGAAACGAAGGAATTTGTCCAGGAGCACACGGTGCACTACAATTCCCACGGCGCACTGGAGAGCCAGGAAGCTGACGTATGTCGACCCCGGAAAACAGGTTCACCCATGCCACTTAAGGTTACGTTAAGTAGCGGGCCTTGGACGTGCACACCGATTTGTTGGCTGTCTCAGAATTCAGCTGGTGCTGTTAGGAACATGCAAGACACGGGCTGAGGGTGGAGACAGCTGCCACCTTCCCCACTCCCGCGTGATCGCCCTATGACCCGTCATTATAAGGCGGGGAGGGGCAATAATTGGTGACAGACTACATGCTCACCAATGCAATTAGCATATGAATGTGACAATCCCATTACCCCGATGCTAATTTGTCTCCTTCCTGCAGTTTATTTAAAATGATACATGTTCTGAGATTCCAAAGATGCCCAATACCAGCAGTAGGAGAACTAACTCCGAGCAACCTGGCGGTCAGTCCTGCCCCAAACTGCTAGGCCGCCCAGACTACTAAACTTTCTCAACCTGCTGCCAACTCAGCCCGGAGTTGCACCTCAGTTACACACACCGTAGGGACTTCCAGGCGCCCCTGCTTCTCCTCGCATACCCCAGGACAGCAGCACAGAACGTGTCCCGCGGTTTCGCTGGGAAGGAGTCAGTCACGAGTTATTCTTATCCGGGAGCCTCCGAAAGGTCTGTGGCGCTGGGACAGAGTCAGACAGTCACACATCAGGTGCAGCTTACATCTCTGAAAGGTCTGTGGCGCTGGGACAGAGTCAGTCACACATCAGGTGCAGCTTACATCTCTGAAAGGTCTGTGGCGCTGGGAAGGAGTCAGTCAGTCACACGTCAGGTGCAGCTTACATCTCCGAAAGGTCTGTGGCGCTGGGAAGGAGTCAGTCAGTCACACGTCAGGTGCAGCTTATATCTCTGAAAGATCTGTGGCGCTGGGGCAGAGTCAGTCACGAGCTATTCTTATCCGGGAACCTCTGAAAGGTTAGTCTGGCCCTTTGACAGTCTTCTTCCTCAGAATTAGAGGAAGGCCCTCCCACGCGGCACCCGCAGGCTCCTGCAGTGAATGAAAACCTGCTGGACTGGAACACCGAGTCGGTCACTTTATGCCTGTAGCGCCTTTGAGCGCCTCATAGCGCCACCACGTGCTCTTTCACAGCGGGATCCGAGCTCTGCCTGCGGCGTGGGCCGTTGTGGTACCGGAGCCTCTCCGACAACACTGGTTGTTATAGCGATGCTGAGGTTCTCAAGGGAGCGCTTCAAACACACGAGGGATCACACGCTAGGCGCTTTACAGCCGGTGGAAGGATCAGACACAGCCGGCTGCGTTCACCGGGTCCAGACAGGGCACAACGAGCTCCTCGCGTCCTGCTGCACCAAGAGGCTCCCGCAGCCAGGTCACGGTAATGCAAGAGCGTGCCAGTGGGGGGGATAGCTAAGTGGGTTCATGCACCTGCTGCACGGAACGTTCTGCATCCTGAAAGCCATAGGCTTGGCTTGGATTCTGGGGAGTCTGCATAGGGTTACTGCAAGCCAGGCTGGGGCGGACAGAGTAATCCTAGAGACCTAATGTCGTGGAGATAGCTGAGTGGGTTTATGCACCTGCCGCCTGAGTCGTGAATACAATAAAATCAGAATTGAATCTTGGGAGCAGGGTTGGGGGCAGTGGGGCCTTTGCAGGGCAGGTCGGGAATGGCCCAGTAACCCAATAGGCTCCCTCTTCAGGAGATAGCTGAATGGGATCAGGCCCCAGCTGCGGGGTGCTCAGCTGCAGCCTCTGATGCCTGATGGGGTGTGTATGGGGCGAGGCAGGAAGGAGGGGTCTACACATCACCAACCCCCTTACAAATATTTAATCTGCAATCGGTGAATACTCAAGCGTTTCTTCCATTTTCCTCCCACACCAGACAGGAGCAGAGGACACTCGTCGTGGGCGCACACAGAGAAGGCGCTTGACAGGACCTGCGCCGCTGCACGTTTGCCCCTGGAATTCAACAGTGCTGTTCGTGGAAAGGAGCGGGTGTGTGTTGGCGCTGGGCCGGGGATCCCCAGGTTTATTCACGGTAGCGCCTAGAATCTGGAGGCAGAATGCGCTTTCAAGGCCTCAGTGCGGAGGTGCGGCGGGCCCTCCTCTGGGGGAGGGCGGTGGAACTCCCCCCAGAGTCCTCCAGGGTGGTCCGCGTCTTCATCAGCTCCACCTTTGCAGGTAAGCATCCCCTGGGATTTATACAGCGCTTCATGCAGCATTTTGTATAGAATTAGTACCTGGTCGAAGTATTGGTATTCAGTTTATCAACTTAAGGTGGATGAAAGGCCGAGTTGCCCCTGCCATGACCTCTGACCTTCAGACCATACACAGACCCCAGCGATAAGCGCTCAGTCGGATGAACTGCCTTGGAATGGATGCGAGGCAGCTTGCCGGGTTCGGGTCGCTGCTGCAGAGGGTCAGTGAGGAGCCTGCGGGTCACAGACTGCACTCCTTGCAGGGCGGCCCGGGCTGTTCGCTCTTCAGAGTTCAACAATGACGGCGTGCGGCAGCTCAGACCCCAGCGGTAAGCGCTCAGTCGGATGAACTGCCTTGGAATGGATGCGAGGCAGCTTGTCGGGTTCGGGTCGCTGCTGCAGAGGGTCAGTGAGGAGCCTGCGGGTCACAGACTGCACTCCTTGCAGGGCGGCCCGGGCTGTTCGCTCTTCAGAGTTCAACAATGACGGCGTGCGGCAGCTCAGACCCCAGCGGTAAGCGCTCAGTCGGATGAACTGCCTTGGAATGGATGCGAGGCAGCTTGTCGGGTTCGGGTCGCTGCTGCAGAGGGTCAGTGAGGAGCCTGCGGGTCACAGACTGCACTCCTTGCAGGGCGGCCCGGGCTGTTCGCTCTTCAGAGTTCAACAATGACGGCGTGCGGCAGCCCTGGGATAAAAGCGACAAAAGGGCCTCTGGAACTGTGACGTTATATACATGAACTATGTGATAATATCTACATGAATATTGTTGCCGTTACTAGTGCAATTACTAATATTAATATGTTAAGTTATTCCTTTTTATAAAGCACTGGCATGCGCAGAGGCGTCTTGGCACTGTATGAAGGTTTAACCAGGGAAGCTCCAAAGGTTCTTGGCAGAATAGCCTGTTTTTCAGGCTTTTCTGAAGGAAGGGAGCCTCGAGGTGTCCTTCAGACAGGAGGGGACACTCTCCAGAATCTGGCGGTGCAGGTTGTGAAGCTCCCGTCGCCCCAGGAAGACCGTGTGACCTTTGGCATGTGAGATTCTTGGCTGCAGAGGAGCGCAGAGCCCTGGAAGGCGTGCAGCCGGTGAACGGGAGGCCCGGGGCAGACAGAGGGTGCGAGGAAAGAGGAAGGGTGTAACTCCGAGACACGGAGCACGTCAGTGGATGGGTAGACAGTAGATTGCGGAAGGGCAGTGCGGAGCAAGGAAACGAGGAGAAAAGCGTTTTTAAGGGCGAGAGAGAGAGGCTCAATAACAAGAGAAACAAGCACACCACTGCCTTTCTCCGAGGCGAAGCAGAAATGCCTCGGAGAAAGGCAGAGGCGGTTTCGGATTCGGGGGCGTGTTCTCCTCTTGCCATTGGCTGGAGGAGATAATTAGAAAAGTTGAAAAAAACACGCCCCCGAATCCGAAAAGGACGGGGCCTGTTCGGAGTGATGGACCTCTTCTCCAGTGGCTGGCCAGCATTCAAGAGGCCAGCCAATGGAGAAGAGGGGAGAAGAGGGGCGGGTTCAAGACCCTCTTCTCCAAGTCATTATGTCTCGCGAGCGAGACTGCGCAAGCGCAGCCTTCGCTAGCCGAGACCTAAAAAGGAGAGACTGGCAGGCTGCCCACTAAGGCAAGCAACAGAGAAAAAAGGCCTGTCCTGCACCGTGATCTTTTTGCAGCCACCATTGTTAGTCATCTACAGCTTGGATAGATGACCATAGTCACTCTCCTAAGAAGGGGAGTCATATATAGTGTTCCTTCATGGCAACAAAGCTCTACTCTGGGCTTCTCTCCAAATCACGCTAAAGCCTCAGCGCACATGCATGATCCCTGTTTATGTTTAGATGGGGTGAAAAACACTACAGTTTGCTGAGTGTGACAGTCTTTGTTGGTAACCCCACTGACCTCCTTCTCCACAGATTCCCTCACTACCACCCTTCAACAGTGCCCTTCATATCTCTATAGTCCGTCTCTCACATGTAATTCATTTGTCTTATAGCGCTACTCATACCAGTGTAGGGTGTCTGCACACTTTACATCACATGCACATTCTACAGAGACAATGAATCATACATGAGTGAATCAGTATATAGGAAATGAAACATAAGGCAATGTAGACTACAAGGTGTAGAAGTCACATGGTACCTGTTAGACCTGTCAGCCCTTTGGGTGGTCCCTCCTCATCATTATTTATTTTGTCCCACTTTTGCCTCAAACCCTGTTTGAATTTTTCCTTTTTGGGAACCACCAGACTTTTTAGTGTTGCTGCAGATTCAGGGAGCCATTTTACCTACCCCTGAAACTTCTGTCTGAGGGCCTGAAGCACAAAATGGTGGCCTCCTGTGACATCACCAGCATCCACTGGAACCTACCAGCACCTTCCAGAACCTTCCAGGAGATTCCAGAACTGTGTGACAGTTGAAAACGGTTTAGAATGTTGGGAGGATAAGAGAGGCAGTTGGCAGTTGGAGCTGGCAGTTGGCACCTGACTGGTGAAGAGAGAGGAGCACAACAGTGAAGGAGGAAGGAGTGAAGCAGCAGGGGTGGAAACTTGTGCCTGGAGTGGGGTCCATAAACCCACCCTTGATACTTGTCCCTACTGATGGATCCCAGCCTATAGCCCTGTGTGGGAAGAAGTCAGAAGAAAACCATCCTAAGGACCTGGACAGCAGGAACAGGCCTTAGAACCAAGAAAGCAGCAAGATTCTGACCTGAGAACTGGTTTCCCTGGAGCCTGGCGTCGAGTAGCCGAAGACCTGGAGCCCGAGGTGGAGAAGCGGCGCTGACTGAGGTAGCAGACGTCGTACCCGGAGCCGCCTGAGGTCGTAAGAGGGCGCCGGCGGAGGTCGAGAGGAATACCAAGGGTCGAGAAGGAAGTGAACCGACGTCGAGCGAGCGGCGTCATCGGAGGAGTGAAGTCCGCCCTCCGGAGTTGTCGGAGACCGAGGTAGAGGAGCACCGGAGGTCGGGAGTGAGGATCGCACTCCGGAGTCGCCCGGAACCTGTGAGGAGGAACACCGGAGGTCGGGGGTGAGGATCGCACCCCGGAGTCGCCGGAAGTCGACAGCGAGGCCAGGCCGGCCGACGTCATCGGAGCCGAGAGCGCCATCGGACCGGAGCCGCCCGAAGTCGACTTCGTGAAGAGACTGCCCGACGCCGTCGAATCGGAGGTCGAGATCGAACCGAGGCCACCGACATCGGACCGGAACCGCCTGCCGGCGTCGTCAAAGAACTGACATTGTGCCGAGGCCGCCGAGACCGAACCGGAACCGCCTCACGGCGTCGACACGACTCCAGCGGCGTCGGAACATCAGAAAAGGGCAGTAAGTGGAGTAGAGGGCGCCTAAGGCCCTGTGGAGACCTGAGAGACTACTCTAAGGGGCTAGGGAGGTGCTGAAACCCACCTGACTGTGCCTGGGGTGAACTGGGACTAACCTAGAGAGGTTGTGTGGAGAGGGAAGCCAGGGCATTGGAATTTCCCCCCCCCCTTTTTGATCTACCTCAGTTTAGGCCTCAGCCTTTGCCTCAGCCAGGGAGTAGTACCCCTCGAGCCTACCACAACCCTACAAGCTGTGCCTGGGCCAAATCAGCCCTTCAGAAGTGAAGTGTCATCTGATTACAGGAGTGTTGCTGTATACTGTTAATTATTTATTGGGGGTACTGTATTTATTGAATTTTTACCTATTTATTGCTGCACTATATTTATAGGTCCACAGGACTTGTTGGTGTACAGTATTTATTGGTACAGTATTTATTGGTACAGTATTTATTGCCTCAAAGTATTTAATTGTCTGTATATATTGCACTTGTATTTATGCCCTGTTATTTATGATCACCCCTATTTATTTCATCAAACAGCAAATATTTATTTGACCTGCTCTATTTAAGAATGTATATATTGTGATTGACTTATTTATTTTCCCAATCAGCAACTAAGAGAAAAAGATAAAGAAAGCATATTTTCATAATTTTTACGGTGTAGAGTCGTTTTTGGAATGGATGCACGCATGGTTATTGTATGGGTATATTGTATGCTTAGCACTGCGCCTGTTTCCTGACCACTCGAGCCAAGCTACCCCATTGTGTCGGGAAGGTCCACCACCACCCTGCGGAGTGGGAGTGGGCTGTTTCCAACAGTACCCTTACTTGTAGGCATGTAGAGAGACATGTTAAGAGTGCTTGGTCCTACGAAGCACAAACTCTGGATTTGAAACTTACCATTAGTTGGGTTTGGCTTTACTAATAAGAATTAATTTCTACCCAAACAAACCCTCTTTTAGGAGAATCAGATCGGGGTCAAGGTCTTCAAACCTATGCCTTGCAGTTTTCACGCAGATCTCTGATGACAGTTCTAGCTCACTGTACTATATTAGGGCTGTACCTTATGAAATGCAAGTAACAAATCAATTTCTATGTCAAAATCGGTAATCCACTAAGCTATCTACTCAAATTACAATTCTGTTATCTGCATGGTACATGCTTTGTGCAGTAGGCATAATAACCATCTGCGCTACTTTATTATGAATCAAAGCTCCCACCCAACAAAACTCTGATGCCTCTCCAGCAGGTACATTAAGTAGCAGAGTTATCTTGACATTTTTATTGTTACCTGAAAATTTCTGGGCACACAAAGAACTCTACGGATAGTGCTTTTTGAACAAATAAAAGATTTCAAAACATAGTGCACCTGATCTTGGCGCCCGCAGCGCCGGCACCAGTCGCACTGCTCTTAAGCCGGCCCTGCTTTCACCCAATGCTATTGGATGTTTGGCTGTATTCTTGCACCTCCACTTGAGTGTTTGCATTGACCTGCATGAGGGACTGTACAACTATAGTCATCTTTCTCTGCTTTTGTTGACTCCCTCTTGTACATTTCCCTTTAAAGTGTCAATGCTGCATGGGTTGCACCTTAGACGCAGAATTACGGGCTTTGCAAATGCTAGTTGCTTTTCTAGTCTGCTCTATAGATTATACTTGACATCTGTAAAAGCACAGAAGGTGCTCCAGCTTTTTTAATAGTGCATCTTTTTGACAGGGTCTACTGACACCTAATGTAAGCCTGTTTAATCCCCCTTGTCTAGAGCTACCACTTCCCCTTACAGGCCTCAAAAAATCTACTCGCTCACTCCCAATTCTGAGTAAAATCTTATCAGGTTGAGCTATTTTATCGCACCTACTAGTCCCACCTGGTAGTAAAGGCTGGAAAGGAACAGGTGTTCTGTTCATTTAGAAAGTGAATGAGCAATAAAGATGCCATAAAATCTTCTTTTTATTTTGACACATTTGCTGTCTGTTCAACAAAAGATGTCAAACATCAGTTTGTCTTTTAACTAATTGCAGCTTGGAAAATGAGGTTTATTTTTCTCTCTCTTTCTAGAGTTAGAGGTTTTTGTCAAGTGAGCTGTCTGAAGATATCAGGCATTTTTCGCTAACACATAACATTTAAATAAATAGCCTGTGAATTAATGTGACAAATATTTCAAAATGTATCAGGAATAATAAAAGCACACTTTTTTGTAATTAAGAACTGTGATGCAAACAAATAGTTAAATAGGAGCAAAACGAACCAGAACACTTTACTTGGTGATGTGCAAATGAGCTGCAGGTCAGTGAGAAAGTTTGTGGCCATTTCAATGTAAAATCCGCTGATTACAAATGACAGTGTGCTTCCACTTCATAGTTTAGTTATGTATTTATTAAAAGTGATAGTTTTTAAAAATGATTTGAGAAACATTCCTTCCCCCCCCCCCCAACCGGATGAAAATTCTGTTAATGAACAAAGAGGGAAGTCAGGGTTAATGTGTATCCTATATGTGGCTAGATTTGTGTTATATAGGGAAAGAAAGTGTAGTCTAATAAATGAAACAAAAGAGGATTCTGTGCAGCAGACATGCTGTACTCGCACATTTGAAGGTGCTCTCATATGTGATAATGAAGAAAATTGCGGCTCAATTAATTAAATTATTCACCCACGATCACATCATTTGAAACCAGTCTATGGCTCAAGAGCATTACAAATAGGTCGAGTAGATTATCTAGGTCATTTTGTGGTTTTTTGAGGCCTGCCTAAGTGTGTGGGCTGTGCCTTGCAATAGGAAATATACGGCTGGTGATGGCAAAAACAAAGATATCTTCAAAACCATAGCTGAATTCCATGACCCAGATTATCAGAAACACTGTACAAAACTCTCTCAGGAAGTCTGCTAATGGCAGAAAGGACGTCATTGAAAAAGCTAACATCCCGGAGATTCACTTCCAATCTAAATCAACTTCCCCAAGCAGCTTAATCTCAATTTTATGTCTAAAACTAAGCAACCTACATTTTGTATATTCAACATACTTTAAGGATCATTTTAGCAACTGCCACTGACATACAAGCAAGAGAAACCATTAACTCTTCCCTCTCAAGTCCCAATCTAAAAGAATCCTATGTTAAGCCAATGCCAAAGAAAGAAAGACTTGATCAATTGGACTCACCAAAGCAGAGGCCAATATCAGTTGGCAAATGTAAGAAATCAGATTACTATTTGGGGTGGGTGACTGCCCACTTCAAGAAATTATCAGACTTTTGCCTGGGCGAACTCTTAAAGTCCCTAAACTAACTGGAGCTCAACACCCTGGTAGCTCTGGTACAGAGCAGATAGTCTTAACTTACAGCAATGTTTAATGCATTTATGCAGCACTATAACAAGTTATAAAGTCAATATGCGAAAACATAAAAAACCCCAACTGAGTACAATTTAAAATAGAGTAAAAGTAATTAAACAAAATGACACCAAAATGACAAAATATCCAATAAGGGGAACTGTAGCTTAAAGGCAAAATAGTGCCACAAATCACAAAGAACCAATGATAGTCTATGCTCGAGGTAGACCGAGACCTAGATGCAACGTCAGGCTAACTGCGATGGAGTGCAGGTTGGATACACCAACAAGGTTTGTCCTGTCAAATATTGTACCTTGTGACTCTTGTAAGTCCCAATCAACAACAGGAGTACACCTCTAGGGCTCTAGGACCTCAGGGGATGCACTTAGAGACTCACAGAGTGTCAAGCAGAGGCCAACAACAGGGTCCAGTCCAGGCCCAGTTGTCAGTGGTCAACTGGGTACTTCTAGGAAAAAGCCTCTTACAGCATGTTGTCTCCCTGTAGCCACACACAAGTTCAGCCAACTTGCCCTTAGAGTCTGCTTATTCATCCTGGATACAAGAGGGAGCAGGTTCAGTCCTTCAAGGTTCCTCACTTGTCAACAGCAGCAGGTCCAGCCCTAAGTTGTTCCAATATGGATGCCAGGGGATGCCATTTTAATGCATGATGCAAGCTAGTGGGTAGGGATGACTCCTAGACACACCCTAAACAAAATGGAGAACATTTTCTAGGCTGTGACCTACCTACAATTGCAGTAGTCCCAGTTTACTTTACCACAGACAGACTCAAAATGCAATATGTCAGGACAAATCAAAGATGATGAAAGTCTTAAGCCATGCTCAACTTGGAATCTGAGGACTGGCGGTATGAGTGGGTAGTGTACTGTGGTAATCCTAGTGCTCGCCCACATCTAACGCTAAAGTCTAGTTTGAAAAGGCAGAGTACCCATAACAAACCCATAGTCAGGAGTCTGGTAGGAAAAAAGCTTAGTGCTTCAGCAACCACACAGGGGATCCAAAAGAATCGGCTTGTCATCATGTTCTTTCTCTTGCCAGTGTGTGCCAAGTGTTACATGTGACTCCACAGACCTATCAAGAAGAATTCAACACTGTAATGTAAAAAAGGATCCCAATAGCCCTCACCCTCTATGTTCTGTGGAGTTCAGAGGGGTCAGCTTTGCCCATTTGGGTCAGCCTATTCAGTCAAAGAACTTTATTCGGTTAATTAAAACCATAAAAGCAATACATAGTACATAAAGCAAGGTTAAAATTCAATTAAACAAGTTTAAAGGTGATTGCCAATCCTGGATAAAAAAACATGTTAAAAAGGGATTTACAAGAACAAGTTTAAAAAATAGATATAGGGAGTACCCATTTCAGTATATTTTAAACGATCCCACCAAAATAACTTTTTTTTTTTTTTTTTTGCAAGTGTCAGGTTTGGTGGTTGATTTTTGGGACAAGTCTTGTTTTATTTTGTCTAACGGCTGCTACCAAAAAACAAGCTACACCATATGTGACCTGTACCGAGTTCAACATCTGTAGGTATAATAGAGCCGGCCGTACCTGAGCAAAGTTTAAGTCTTTCAAGATAGGGAAAACAAATTTTTTACGGGCCACCAAATAATGTTCACAAAGCATAACTAGGTGCAGAGTGTCCTGTGTGGAAAAAAAATCGCAGGTGCAGGGTGGGGAATCTTCTGGAGTACCCCACTTTGTGTACGAGCCAAGCACAAGATGTATCAGGTTGAACCTGAACCTTATAAGTAGGAAACGATGATATGGTTTGGTAACATATTTTAAATAAGGTTCCATAGCCATGGACGACGAAAGTTGGTAAAATGATCTTACCATTGGTTTACAAAGCTCAACCGTTTCCCTCTCAGCTTCCAACATATTTCGAAAGTGCTGCTTGACCCACCTTACATCCTCTTTCTTAAGATTCTGTGGAAAAGAGTACATGTCCGGGCGCCCTAGCCTAGCGCATGCCGCTCTAACATACGCCAGCCACGGTATGCTGTCTGCTTTATCCAGAGTCATACAATCTTTGAGAATGCAATGATTCAATGTGATCTCCTCATTTGTCCAGGTTTTAATCCAACATAACAGTGGGGACATTTTTAAGAGATCAGTGACATGTCCCAAGCCTATTTCGTTATGGATTGAATATGTAGGAGATGATTTCGGGAGTGATAACAAGGCTCGTATAAAATTGTTTTCTGCAATTTGGATGCCTGGGGCTGAAACATAGCCCCAAATATCTGCCCCATAGGATGCAATTGCCACACATTTGGCTCTATAAATACGAGTCATGGCTTCCATGGGTCTCGAACCCAATCTTTTGGAGAAATGCATAAGAGCTGTGGTGGATCTGCTAACTCCATTCTCCTTTAGTTTCAGTTGGGCACCCCAAGTTCCTTTCTCGTCAAAGGTGACTCCCAAATAGCAAAAGAAGGGTACCCTCGAAATTGGAGAACTGTTACAGCTGAAGGACCTAACCTTCATATTTTTCTTCCGTGAACCTGTAACCATAACATGAGATTTAGCAGTGTTAATCTTTAGGTCCAAGGCTTCCATAAAACCACCAAAGTGATCTAATAGTCTTTGCAGGCCCGTACCAGTCCGAGCTATAAGAACAGCGTCGTCCGCGTATAGGAGGACCGGAATAGGTAGCCCCCCCATACGCGGCATGTCCAAGGTAGCTGAGTTCAGGGATTTCCCCAAGGAGTTAATATACAGTGTGAAGAGGAGAGGGGCCAGGATGCAGCCTTGTCTGACCCCTCTCCCTGACCTAAACTTCGCCGTACATCTTCCTTCCCTTGATACCCTAACAGAGGCGGACAAATTTTGATGGAGGTCGTGCAAAAAATTAACCAAAGTAGTGTCCAAACCCAAGTCACGCAAAATAATCCACAATTTTGAACGGTTAACCAAATCAAAAGCAGAAGATAAGTCCATAATCCCAAATAAAGAAGCCCCCCCTTCACCACGGTGTATTTGCTAATAATAAGGTGAAGGTTTAAACATTGGTCCATGGTCCCTCTATGTGCTCTGAAACCATACTGTAGTTCCGAAAGGATCCCGCTCTTCACAAGCCAATCCCCCAGTCTTTGCAGAATGACTCTGCCCAGGATCTTAACGGCAGAGTCCAACAGGGAGATTGGCCTGTAGCAGGCAGGGTTCCCCCTGTTCCCTTTCTTGAAGATGGGCACAATAATAGAGGTAGACCAGGAGGAAGGAAAACCAGCTGCAGGTATCGCATTGAAAACATTGGTTAATATTTTTGACCAAAATTGCGGATACTGGATGTAGAGATCTGCGGGGACCCCATCAGGTCCCGGGGCCTTGTGTTTACTTGTGTCTTTAATCGCCCTTTCAACCTCGGTGGTGTTAAACTCCATAACCAGGTGGGATGAAGCATGGGCACTGACTGGTGAAGTTAATGCTGTGGATTCATAAATCTGTTTGAAGTGGCCTAGCCATCTATCGTCTTCGATCACACAGTCCATATCAGTTTTCCCATCCTCGGAAAAAAGGCTGGTTCACAGTGGCCCAAAACTTTTTGCTGTCTCTCAATACATCAATGGATAGTAAACTATCCCAAGCTTCCTCCTTAATTTGGGTTTTGCGATTAATAACTGCAATTTTGTATTCCTTCCTTAGGTTAGCCACTAAGGGCCTGTCTCTGGGTTTATATTTTAGTGCTTTCAGCAGGGCACTGTGTTTTAGCGAGCATTCCTTGTTAAACCATTTGTAAGTCTTCTTATTCCTTTGTGCGCCTGGCCTTGGCTCCAGGTTCTTAGAGATCCTTACACATATCTCCTCATATGCAGCCACTACCTCAGAGCCCAGGGCGATTGGATCTAAGCACACTGCCATATTAGCCTCCGACTCTTGGGCTAATGTTTGAAAGAATTGATCAGGGACAATCATCCCCCATTTTAGACGCCTTCCCTGGTCCTTAGTCGTCAAGTCTTTTGAAGCTACCACGCCTGTCAATCTACTGGTCCGGAAACAGTCTAGGTCCAGCATTAGGAGGACAGGATGATGATCACTGAAACTAGCAGTAACAACCCTATACTCACATGCCTTTAACAGGACCCCGGTTGATACAAAAATATAGTCTATGACGGTGTTGGCGTCTCTCCCAATAAAGGTTGGGGCTCTGGGTTCATTTTTGCCCTGATCAAATTCAAATAGGTTTAAGTTCGCAAGGAAAGTCTCAAGACACTCACCCTCGTTCGTGTGTTCAAAATGGGGAATGCCCTCGGTCGGTAAACCCCCATATCTATCGTTATAGCAATCTCCCTCACAAGGGTGAATGTTAAAATCACCCAGGATTACCATCTCTGGGACGGAAATGCAATCTTGTCTATAGACTGACAGGAAGTCTAACAGGGAGGTCAAATGCTCATTCGCGTAGGAAACCTCCTTGGAATTATAGAAATTAATAAGCAAAAATTTTTTTGAATCAGGTAGAGTCCACTCCACAACTAACGTGTTCATGGGTGCGGAATCTAGTTTTTTAAAAACCCCCACCAAGTCCAGAGAACACAGTGTGAGTAGGCCACCCTTTGCTCTCCCTCTTGCTCCTGGAACTGCTGGAGTAGAAAAACTGCAGAAACCATCCAATGAAAAACTTGTGGTAGTGTCCCATGTTTCTTGGATTGCCAGGATGTCGTATTGTTTTACGAACCCTTGCCATATGGGATCTAGAGCCTTTACATTTAAACCCGCCACATTCCAGGTGAGAAATTTACAATATAGTGAATCTACATTAGAAGGGGTAAGCGCTCCCCGGCACTCGCCCTCCGCCGGGCCTTTGTCAGGCGTAGGAGATAAGTTTAATTTAATCAAGTCCTCCGTAGCAACATCCTTACATGGTTGAATAGGAATAATCTGATAACTCCGTCCAATTGACGAGCCCTGTGTTTGTCAGTCAACCCAGTCTGTGGTTGACAGGCATTCAAAGCGATTGGCTATTGGAAAGTGCAAGGGATTGTCTAGACCATTTGTAAACTGGTGGTAATAATAAGGTTGGATGTGATGTGGACCAACAAGAGGACCGCCTTGGCGCGGTCTACCTCTTCTGCTCCTTGCCAGGTTCCATCCCGCATCCCACCCCTCCTCCCACCCAAGGGATTGTATTTCCCAGGGGGGATTAAGTCTCTGTCTGGATTTACGGTCATGTGGTCCTTTTAACCAGCTCCATCGATTATCAGCTTGATTTTATGGTAGATAAAAGTAGGAAAGAGGTCTAGCAGCCACCGTGCTCGCCTGATATCTAGGGGATCCACTACTACAAATAAAATCTACAACCTCCGTATTCTCAAAGGTGACCACTACGCAGTCCCCTTGTAGGTTTTTTCTGTTGCCTCCCACCCACGGAACTCTCTCTATCATTAGAATATTGCTCGGTATGTTTGGCGGGAGGGGATAATTTTTGGATAGCCAGTGACATACTTTGTTTTTAAGAGCCTGGTACGATTCTACTTCTGATGGAGGGATTTCAGTAACACCAGTGAGAATGATCACGTAGGGACAGGCATCAGGGGGAAGGTGAATATTTCTGCGGGCCATGCCCTTGGCTCTGTCGGGTGCATCAAGATTTAGAGGCTGTGATAAGCAATCACTTGATGTAGCCTGAGGGGTTGGATTAATTTTAATTGTTTTCTGGGTTTGATCTGTTTTCTGAGTTTGGTCAATTGCAGAGGGCTTTGTTTTGGTGCCAACCTGGTTTGGAGTGTTACTAGGTTTCTTGGGGGCCACATTTTTGGTCTCCAACGTTCTGTTAACAGCCACCGAAGGCTTGTTGGCCGTTTTAGGTGGGATGGTGACCTGGGCGGTTTTGTTGTTCAAGGTAAAACTAGGGGCACTTATATCCTTATGTATGTTTTTTAGGACAGTTTCCAGGCAGCGTAATCTAGCCTCTATGGGTTCCAGCAATACTTTTAACATATTAAAAATAGTGGTGTTATTTATGCTTGAACCATTCCCCTCCTGTGATGGTGATTTTGCTAAATTACCAACTTCCCCGGTCTGCTCCAGAATTTCCTTCAGACTTTGGTCGATGATAGTGTCGTCTGGAAGGCTCAAGGGTAAACCACTCTTAATAGAGTGCGGTCCCCCTGTGGGACTAGGTAAAACTACTGGCAATGTGTCCATGTTAGGGAGGTTAGGGGGAATTCGAACCTTCTTTCCTTTAGGAATGGATGGTTTATTGGCCTTTCGATTTTGCTTGGGGATTGCCCCTTCTATCCGGCCCCTTTCTTTTGTAGCGGATATGGTGTTAGAGGTGTTTAACTCACTTTGTTGCGCTCCACTCTCTGTTAGGAGATGAAGGTTAGGAGAAGCCTCCAGATCCTGTAAAGTGTTTGAAGCATCAAGATCCCCAGTCTCTCCAGTGCTATGTACTAGGGCCTGTATATCTGTCCGAGAATCAATGTTAGGTGTCTGTGCCTGTGCAATAAGGCCCAGGGAGGATCGCTTGGCCATGGCCAAGTCTTGGGACACTCTCCTATCCATTAGTATTATTCCCTCGTCGATTAATGCATGAGTGCGGGTGATAAAATCATCCAAAGTTCCGGTGAGTTTTTTAGCTCCTACAGCGGCCATACTTCTAGTTTCGCGACAGTTCATAACCCGTATTTCCTAGCAGTAGTAGCAAAAAGGAGCTAAGTGTAACCGACCAGGATTTGTGGCCCAGTCCAGCCTCCTCTGGCCTCTGAGGGCCACAGAGGGCCCGCCCTTTGCCCGGGCTTCGCTCGGCGTCCCGCTCGCGTCCCGCTGAGCGGAAGAGCGCTGTTCTTAAAGGAGTCGTTGTGGCCGGGGGCGTGTCTTGCTGGGGACGCGGCCGTGCACACCTGTGCAGCGCAGGGACTCCTGGTCTAGAGAGTCCCTGCAGCACGCGCCCTCAGTTACCTCACGCTGTTGTTCCCTCCTCCTTCCGGGTGCTCTCCGGCGCTCCTGCAGCCTCGACCCCACGCCAAATGCCGCGCAGCGGCACCCGCGAAGCGGGTGCTGCAAGTTGTTAAACGGCGATATGGCGGTCAATCCCTCCAGGGACACGGGGAGGCTACAAGATGAATTGGCGGTTTCCCAGTTCACTTAGTCGGCAAGTGGCGGCGTCCAGGTAAAGTTCCTCACAAATAAGGGTCCGCCTATTCTTTGCTCCTGGGAGGCATTTCATACCTTTCTCACACCTATTTAAGGTTAATCACAGGATGGGTTACTGCTGGAGAGTTAATGAAAAATAGCCTTTCAGGATTGTCAGTCAGGGAAAAGGTAATTTTCTAAAAGTTACTTTTCTGTATTATTTATTAGAAATCTCACTTCAGAATTGAATTGAATTTTCAATAACTTTTAAAAATAGTGGTTTAATTAGTTTTCTAGCTGGTCACTTTCCCAAGAAACAGTATTAGTATTTTAATCTGGACTCCTTGCAACTTTAGCGACATGCTTTTCTACATGTCCCACTTTTAAATACTATGCACCATACCCTGCAAGCTACAAGGTTTACATGTGATAATTTATTCATATTTAAAAGAAAGGTTTTTACCTGTTTAAGATGTTTATTTAGACAGTTGGCAGTGCATGTTTTGCACTGTTACAGTCAGGCTACAATGGTAGGCATGAAGCCATGTTTGGACTGCCACTATAGTAGGTGGAGCAACAGGTGCTGCCATTCACTAATGGCAATTAATTACAAGCCCTGAGTATATTTTGTGTAGGCAAGTTACATATACCAATGAAGAGTATGTCACTTTGACCATGTCTAAAGGGGGAGCACCAGCACTTTACTACTGGTTAGCAGGGGTGAAGTGCACAGAGGTCTAAAGCCAGCATAGCTGATATGGCAAAAATCTTGGGTGACCTTGCAGAAAGAGGCATATTTCCTACAGCATATTTCTTGGAAAACTTGCTGAAAAGCAAGCCTTTTTAACGTCCTATTTCTTCATATGTTCTTTCTGATGGATTTGTTTTCATTCCAAAAGAGTCATTGAATCTGTGCTAACTACAATCTGGGATAACCTCAAGATTACTGTGCATTGCAACAGTGTCACTTCCCCCCTTGTTAACCTGTCCTTAGCCTTTGACACTGTTGATCATCAACCTCTACTCCACAAACAACATGACAAGTATTCAAGGCACCATGCCTAATTGGCTTAAGAGGTATGTGGCAGAAACCACATCATCACACTTCTTCCTTTCTGCTGATCACCATTGAGCAATCTAATAGGTGTTGCTTAAACAGCTTCCCACCCCGGATGGTCCCTCCTCCTGACACTGCCACATAAACCTCAACCAAATACTCTTCACATAAGGGACTGAGCCTTATCTGAGGCTGTGTTTGTTGCCACATACATTCCTCCACTCTTTACCGTTCCTTCTCCTCTAAGTTTTCTTCACTTAGCTCTTTTCGAGTTAAGCAACCTAATTTAGGATTGATTTTCAGTAGTACAGCCTTACAACTTTCTGCTGTTAGTCCAGCATTTGTGTTTCCTAAAAATCATAGGGCTCTTGGACAACATCCTCTTGGAGAGAGATATTACCCCAATTATTCCTTAATGTAAGCTTCCTAAACCATATCAAATATATGTATTTATGGGTCTAAAACACCCTGCACTTTATCCTCATGTAACACGTTCTGGATCCAAATTATCAATAAGACATTCTTTATCCCCTAATACTAGATGAAAACACTCCACCCTCATTACGTTTCCTTCAATACAAAATGCAATATGCTCTGCAACATCTGCCAATGGCCACCAATCAAAACTGTGAGGATGTAAAATTTATTTAGGGTCAAATAAAGGCTTACCTAAAAGATCCTTTAAGATGTGTGTTGAGTGAGAATCTAAATCATCATCTCCTTTAAATGTATTCCATGAACTCAAATCATTGTTTAAATCTAGAACATATTCATCTACATTATACTTCAAATTATCTCTATAACACATCTCTTGTAAGGCAGCATACTGTACAGTGTTCAACTGCCCCCTTTTTGTGCAGCTGAGATCAGCTTTTTCACTCATGCCACCGAGGGTAACTTCTGTGATCTTCAAATATTTTTCACAGTGGCATAACAAAACCGTATGGGGTCCTCCTGAAAGGAACAGTGAGGAGGTGCCCCCTCATACCCACAAGCTGACAGATGCCGACTCCCATTAGAAGTACTTCACTTCTTCAGTCCAGTGATAAATTTAATGTCAAAGAGAACACCTATAACCATGTAAGTTCAACATGCTCTACAATCAAACTCAGGTTGTTTTGATTTACAAAATGGGAGTTAATAGGCTGACAGTGCGTGACCTTCACCTCACAGACACGTTCCGCCGCCTCAGTTCCACGACTCATTTAGAGACCAAAGCAGTATTACTTTTCTCATGGCATAAAAGCCGCTGGTTCCACAATTAGGAAACCCCTAGGGGGGATCTGACACTGAAGAGAATGGCATTACCTGGCATCTATCCTACTGAGGTCCCCATGACAACCATGGCATCCCTGACCAGACAAGAACCCCAAATAATCCGTGAAATCTGAGGAGAAAAGTCCTAGTTCATCATGGACCGTGGGTTCTGTCTTTGAAAAAATAAATGTACTAACAGTCACCTGCAGGGTGGTCGCGATACCGAAGAGGGAAACGGCTGGTTCCCCCTTCTGTTACCAGTGAGCACTGAGCCTTCTCTCTAACCTAAGTCATAACAAGTTGCCCTCATTACACACAGACCTGATGTTTTAAACATGAATCAGCATGGGTTACCGGGCAAGAACTATATAGAATAGGATTGTGAGGGCTCCTTCATTGGACGTGGTTGTTGTTTATTATTAAATAATAGCACTTGAAGACTTACAATATTTTTTGTAACCCTTTAGCGCTATGCCAAGAGTAATTGGGCCCCTATCAACCATCACATTGATGAGAACTCAAACCACTCGAGACACAAGACAAAATGATCCAAATGGCTATCTTGGAAGGCCTGTGTATGAACGGCCAGCACCTGAAGTTTCTGCTTGTCAATATATAGTTGATATATAGTTGAACTGTTTTGGAGTAGGACGCACAGACAGGCTGATCCAACTTCGTACTTCTATTGAATCTGTGCTCTGTGAATACACAACTCTGGAAGTTATGATATGTGGCGACTTCAACCAGCGCCACTTGAGAACTGACCAGTCAAACCAGGTTATAGCGAGCCATGCGACCAGTCTGCTCACTACTCTCTGAGATCCGGAGGAGGTTTGCCTGACCTGGTGACAGAGCCAGAAGTCGCTGGAAAGAGGAGGAGTCCGTTTAAGGAGCTCGTGGAGTCTGGGGCACAACGCACGGAACTCGGGGGATCTGGCCGGAGCTTGAGAAGGATTAATCACTGCTGTGGCCATCGCTTTTGTTCGCTCGCTCGCTCCCGTCCACCCATCAGCCCCCTTCCAGCCGTGAAAACTGCGGTGCCGCCACGCTGATCAGCGGTCCGGAGCGGAGCGACTCCCGTGGCACTCCCACTGGTGATGAGCGGCGGGTCTAAGGGGCTCAGGGAGAGTGGAGAGTGGCCCTGTGCACAGGCTGCTGAGCCCTGTGAAGAGCTCAGAGAAGAGCCCCCCGGCGGGAGCACGCCTACACGTCAGCTGCGGTGCGCTGACAGTGACACTAACCTGCAGTGGAGGCAGTAGCAGGCATCGGGAGCGGTAGACAAACGGTGAGAAGTTGTGGGCGTGGAGCCACAGAAGAGTGTGCGGGAGTGTATGCGTAGCACCATAGAAAGAAAACGAGAGAGAGAATAAAGAGAGGCTAGGAGGTTGAGTGGAGGTGAGAGGCTGAAGCCCCTGGGCAGGCGTAAGCAAGGAAAACTTGCGGGCGCTCACCGCCCCTCCCACTCGCGGCTCAGCTGGCTCCAGGTTTCACGCCAAAAAAGTCCCCGCCAAACCACAACCACAAACTACAAACCATAACTACAACCATCCCTTGTTTGTCCAGCTGGAGAGCTTGGAGTGCTCCAGCTGGAGTGAGAGAGAAAGTTCCCGTTGGAAGCCTGCTTGAGACAGTGAGACAGTGGGCGAAGTGACTACTGCAGTGATTACTGATTAGTGATTACTGGAGACAACCGCTGCTGCCCTTTAGCGAGCAGCCGCAGTAAGAGTGTGCCCTTGGTGTCTTGCGGAGGCGGCCTGACTAGCTCAGGTGCAGCCTGCAACACAGCATTGTGAGCCCCGCTTGTCAAAGTCCTTGCCCCTTCCGCAGCCCCCTCTCTCAGCCCCTCACCATTTCCACCATCTCCAGCATTTTCCCCTCCACCACCATTAGCCTAGCCTAGCTGCGCAGCACGAACCTGCAAACCTGCGAGCCTGCATTGAAGCGCGGGGGGCCCAGGGACTGCAGGTCAACCAAAAATGAATAACCAACCTATCATCCAATTATCATTAAGAATTGTTCATCAAAGTCAATCAAATAACAATTAAATCAAACCGTACTACAACAACAACAAAAATAAGAACAATAAAACAATAATTAGCAACAACAACAATAGCAACAACATTAATACCAACCACAACAACTGTCACCGATCCCGTCAGCCTATAGGTCTGGCAAGGAGAGGCGGTCTCTAACAAATGTTATTAACAACAGAAAAAAGAAAACCACGATCCTAAGAGAAACAACCGAATCAATCGAAAGTCGCCTCTCCACACTAACAATGCCGCTGGCTACAGCAGCGGCAAATGCAGAGGTAACCGCCTACAAGGAGTCCGGAATCTTAGTGAACATGCTGGTGGACATAGATGGGGGCGGAGTAGTAGATATAGTAGCACAGCCACCAGGAAACATGGGGAAAAAGTACTTTCAACCCAAAATATACTCCAAATTTTCATTTGTGAAAGATGCTGGTGCAGTGCTAAATCTTAGTATCAACGAACAACTGGACCTCCCCTCCCCACTACATCCACTACTCCCCGACGCCTCAGCAGGCAATGGCTCATCGGACAAATTGGCCAGATCAGGAGGACGCAGCATGGCTCAACTAAGCTTGACAATTTAAGGGGCAGTAAAAGAGGTAGCAGATTCACTGGCAGAATACGTAGCTTAGCAAAATGCAAAACACACCGACACAAACTCCGGGAAAGAGAAAGAGAATGAAGAAAAAACACAATGCACAGGAAATCTGTCCTTCCCCACCATCTTGGAGGCTTCAAGATTACCATTGGAGCCAGATACTAAAATACAGACGTGCCAGAACGCAATGATCCATGGAGTTGCAGTACGTCCAGCACTCTCAGTACCAGAAATGTCTATAACTATGGGCACTCCGGCCATCTCTACTTTAGACGAACTCTTAATTAAATCAGTAGATGAAAAACCCCCACAATTGAGTCCGGATGTCACCGACCCCGACCGCGAAAACTCCGAAGACATTAACCACACCAACGGGAAGACCACAACGAAAACCACAGCGAAGACAGCAAAGACTCCGTCCACTGAGATCCCCGGAAGGACAGCAAATAACACAGATATTGGCATTAAAATAAAAGCCAAGTCACCAAACCGACCTCTCCTTGGACCACAGTCAGAACTCGCCCCCCTCATATCAGGGGACAGAGGAGCAACGACAGGGAGCAAACAAGAAGATTCCCGGAACTACCCGGACCCCGGGCACTACGTGGTCAGCAACACGTCTTTACTTACGACAGAAGAATGGGAAAATGTGTTCACTACATATTCCACCCAAGACAAAGGAGAAACAGACCCTCAAGGCACAGGAACAGCTACGAAGGGGAGTCAGGAGGACATACCATTAATGTGTCATTAAGAGACTGGGCTTTGAAAACCCCCCCAGCAAGGAATGTGGGTAGAAGTCGATGTTGAGCAGCTTATAATTCCTATTGTCTGCTTCCTAGGACTCCTTTGCTTTTTTGTCTTTATGGGCACTAGATATTAGATTGTGGTAATTTAGAACACGTGACTTAGAGCTTTGCGATCTCGTTCTTTGCATTTTTTCTTCCCCTCCTTCATCTTTTTCCTCCCTTAGCAAAATATACTTCTATTTTCTTGCCTTCTTGTTGTTATAGGGACACTACGAAGAATTCTAAAATCGTGTGTCTACTATTGTTGATGATTTGTAATACACTCACTCAAGATGGCGCTAGTAGAAATTGTGGCAGAGAATTCATCATCCCTGTGGACTATCTTGTACAGGCGAAGTTATTGTGGTAATTTGATATGCGAGATACGATTTGTAACACACTTGTTTTAGATGGCACGTATAGTAGTAGAGGTATTTAGTTCTCGGTTTGTTTCCATGGAATTAGCAGGTGAAGCTGCTTAGCCAATTATGCATGCGCAACGGTTTAGACTATAATGGCATAAATAGAGATACTCACTTAAGATATCGCTTACGGATAATTTGGCAGATGTTTCGTCATTTTTGTGGGCTGTCGTATACAGACTAAATTACTGTGGCAACTTGTAATGTGGTAATACGATATGAAATGCACTCTTTCAAGATGGCGCTTGTACTAGTATAGGTAGTTAGTCCTCTGTCAGTTACCATGGAATCAACAGGTGAAGCTGCTCAGGCAATTGTGCTCGCGTAGCGGTGTAGACCGCAATGGTATAAATAGAGACACGTATTTAGGTTATGTCTCGCTTACTTACGGGAAGGAGAACCGATGACGCCTACGTGCGATTGAAGGATTGATACGCTCAAAAAGATGGTGAGTTAGGAGGGAATAGGTTGGATTCAGTGTTTGTTTTTGGGTAAATCTGAGACTTCCTCCATCTGTGAGTCTCTTGACTTAGCCTCTACGTTTTTCGTCGGTAATTGGGTTTGATATTTTGTGTCATTAAGAAACAGGGCTTTGAAACCCCCCCCGGCAAGGAATGTGGGTAGAAGTCGATGTTGAGCAGCTTATAATTCCTATTGTCTGCTTCCTAGGACTCCTTTGCTTTTTTCTCTTTATGGGCACTAGATATTAGATTGTGGTAATTTAGAACACGTGACTTACAGCTTTGCGATCTCGTTCTTTGCATTTTTTCTTCCCCTCCTTCACCTTTTTCCTCCCTTAGCAAAATATACTTCTATTTTCTTGCCTTCTTGTTGTTATAGGGACACTACGAAGAATTCTAAAATCGTGTATCCTACCTGGGGCCTTTTTCAGACTTGGATACGGATGAAATAGGAATACCTTTGTGACCTCTATAAGATATACTACTCAAAGGTATTTATGATCAGCTTACTTTTCTTTTTGGAGACAGAGCATAGTAAGGATGCCTTCTAGAGTGGAAGACAGATCGTAATGCAGAATATAATAACTTTTTTATACAGATATATGGAATACTTCTGAATAAATACCGGATGTATCGGGGTTCTGCCTTACAACTAGAAGGATTTTAAGGTGTATTCTGCTGGTATGTAAATACTGTGCTGTACTACAAGAAAGGTTTATAAAGATCAGAATAGTAAAATGAAAGCTAACATATAAATGCAACTATCCTGATGTTGTTTCTTTGGTATTATCTTGCTAGGGTATCGTCACACAGGAAGAAACTGTGATTACTCTCCTTAGCAATAACAGCAATTATTGTAGGTCAATATCATTCCTTCATATAATAAGTACTTTACTTTTAAATTTATGGTAGGATTAGATTATAATACCAAAGTTACATGCGGGATAGGCACTCTCCTTCTCGCAGTATAGTTCTACCTGGACAAAATCCTCCGCTTGTTCTATTAGATTATTTTTCAAATAAATCCTTTTTTGTTAGGTAAGGTAACACTTAGCGTATCACTATGTATGCTGGGGTTTTGTATAGGGTTATGTTGTAAGGGATAACCTTGCTTCCTGTGCATTACACTATTTGGTATATACTGCATATATGTATTATTTGGTCCAATCGGTGTCTTTTTAAATTTTTCTAGTAGTTCTATTTTCTTGGGGCTAATGATTAATTTTGTTTTATATATATATTTTTCTAGGAAATCCCAGGGTTTGAGAACCTGTGGTATGAGAAGTAGCGGGTCCTGATGAAGGTGGTTTCTACGTTTTCTTATGCCACCGAAACGCGTTGACCAAGCCTTTTTGGAAATCCTATAAAGACTGTTAACAACTAATAAGCGCTAACTGGGATAGCTGATGAGATCTATTTATAGGATGTGTATGGTATGTGGATGTATAAATGAATAGTATGAATGTTTAGTGTTCTCTTCCTGGGTTTTGATTTGGAATAATACATTTTGTATTAGGAAATTGATATAAACAATGTGTAAAATATAATGGTGATGTCATAAATGAAGATTGATTTACATATGAAAAAAATTATTTTAAAAAGGGATAATTTAAAAATACAATAAACAGGAGTAAAAGAATTATATTAAAGTGGTAAATTGGTGTTGTTTGTTGTAAAGCCCATGTTGACTTATATGCTTTACCAATATTTGACTAAATATAAGAAATTAGAATACAGGTCTTGAGGGAGCATTACTTGTTAGGACATACCAATAGGAGCAAACAAAATATGGGCCTCTCTCTTAAACACAATGCAGCTTTCAACTAAGGCTCTGGAATATCACTTGGATAAGATGGACATTCAACTTACCCTCCTTAACTCTCTAGCCCTGCACGTCACAAGTATTGACAGCAAGTTGTCGGAAATGAACAACTTTATAAAAAGAGCCCAATCTGAAATGGTAATAATCCCTCCAAGCTGCACCTGCCATCAAATTGCCGAAAAACTAGTAACACTGCCTACAGTGATGGGAGATCTTCTCACAGATCTAAAAAGTACATACTCAAATATTGGCAAGCCTAAAACCAGCAAAATTAAACTAGAACAAGATCGCTACAAGGAAACGTCATTGCCCGTTCAGGAGCAAAAAGAGAGATCTGAGCCAGGCAACTACAGGAACACTCTGGTCGCAGCCTTCATGGCGGCTGGGAAAGACATAGGGCCAGTAGCGGGTGCAACCTCAGAGTCAAAACAACACAAGAAACTTGGGACCCAAGGAACATCCAAAGTAAACAAGATTACGACCACCGACCCCTCTGGGCCTTTAGTCTCCCCTGAATACCAATCGCTGGTACAGACCACCAGCAGTGGCAAAAAGCAGATAGGTCATCCAGAAGAGGGGGACGCTTAGTCAAAAAAATGGCAAACAGAAACAAAGGAGGAAAGGAAGGAACAAGAATCCATCAATAAAACACTTCTTTCAAGTTGCACCTAAATCCCCGAGTGGGCAGCAGCGAGTCCAAAGTGCAAGCGGTGTACCAACAAACGCGCAGCTTGAGTCAAATGCCATCGACATCCCCTGCTCATCAGGGAAGGAACAAGTAGGAGAGGCAAACATAAGCAAGCATGACTCCCTCGGACTCACAAACTCAAACGAGCAGGCAGAAAATCAGCTGGAAACTAAAGTGTTAAGTGAAGCTGCTCCTGCGTTAACAGTAGTTGCAATGGCACACACTGATCAACTAAAAATAAGGAATGCCAAATCAAAAATGGAAAAAGCAAATAGAACAAGGCCTTTGGAACAGCGAAGCGCCAGTGGATGGCGCACGGAAAAAGAGCAAACCCTGGAACCCTTAGTAAGGACAAAACAACAAAACATGACATCCTTAATAGCACATCCTGAACAACTAATATCAAGGGATGCCAAACTAGAAGTGGAAACAGCAAATAGAAAGAGGCTAGTGAAACAGCAAAGCGTCAGCGGGCAGTGCACGGAAAAAGAGCAAAGCCCGGACCCCGCAGAAAGGGTAGAACAACAAAATGCGATACCCAGAAGCGCAGGGAGAAATGGGAAATCCTTATGCAGTGGATCCCCCCCCCCAACGCGTTCCGAAGGGGGACCCCCAATGCAGTTCTGTTAATTCCGGAGTACAAATCCAAAGGACGAGGCGATACCCTAAACAGAGGCAATATTCTTCGAATACTAACTGCTATTAGCAGTCTGGCAGGGATCAGTTCACAAGATCTGAAATCAGTAGAATTTGAAACATTTAAACATCTCTCGGAGCAAGAGGCAACCAAGACAGTTTGGGCAACCGGAGAAATAGCGGAGAAGATTTTCAAGGAAAAGCATCAACCACAAACCTGGGGGATCCAACTGCTTCTCCATCAAGCAGTCGGGTACCCAGATCCACTACTCCACTACCATCAAGAGCCCAAAAATAGCGGACCAAGCAGAAGGAGAAGCTCTGGGCCTGTTAACTCCGTGCTCAAGTGGCCACGCACAACCTCTGCAGAGACTTCGGAGAGAAATAGTTCCATCAATCGGGACATCCAGGGTCAAGGAGAAACCGACACACTACAGGATTGGTCTTGGATAGCAAAAACTATAAACACAAAAAGGGAGTCCCCTTGACAGGAACTAGAACAGGAAGCAAATACTTTGAATCTAAAATTCTGCTCCTGGAACATAAACGGCTTTGGAACAAAAACAACGAACATCGCTTTGCTGACGTATCTTCAACAATTTGACCTGATTCTGCTTCAAGAAACATAGTTGGCAGACCCACTTCACCTACTAGGTTACAAATCATATCATCTCCCCGCAAGTTGAAATTCAAACTTCGGCCATTTCAAAGGAGGCCTCACAACTTACTCCTCGATTAAAACCATAATGAGGGTTAAGGAACTAACAAGCAAAAGCACCCCAACAAATGAGATAAAAACAATTCAGCTGGACGTAGTTGGTCCTAAAGATAAACAGCAGTTAATTCTTATTAACACCTATCTACACCCCCGGAACAAAAGAAACGGCGCAAAACAACTGGTAACAGAACTAACCAAACTAATTACTGAGAATGCAACTTCGAACTATATTGTCTCAGGCGATATTAATATGTTCCTTACAGGGAGTGGCAACTTAGACAGGCCGGCATAAGACCACTGTTGAAGGATCTAGAAAGCTTACCCTTGGTGGCTCTAAACAGTCGATTTACAGGGGCTCACCCCAAGCTGCAACTTTCCACAATGCGCTTATTGACAGCAATAGACTTTACTTTTTCATCCTTACCAGTTTACCATTTGATAAAAGATTTCAGGATCGGCATACAAGACTATAGTGATCATCAACCGCAAAAGTTCACACTTGCCATGCAAGGAACAGCGCTCACTTACTCAACTGCTTACTTATGTACAAATGCCACATTTAACCACAGGAGAATAAAATGTAACATACGTGACCCAGTAAAACTCTTGGCAGAGTCAAAAAAACGGTGGGAGGATAGCAAACTACTATATAATGACATCCTAACAGCCTGGGAAAGCTTTACTGAAAGCTTTGGCCCATCTAGCCCAAAAGCAAACTCAACGAAATTCGAGCAAAAACCACTTAGTAGGCCAGCAAACAAACAAGAAATTCATCTATCGGCAATCCATCACGCCGAGTTACGACAAATAAGGGGCGAAATAAACAGATCAACGCATAAGCTCTGTCAAAATTGCCCCGTCGACAACACACAGCTGGAATTAAGGAAGCTCAGGGCCCGAAAAAAAAAAAATCATCTGGCTAGCAAAAAAGGAAACTGCTGAAACAACATGGGCAAAACTGTTACATGATGCAAAATCAAAGAACAGCACCAGGTTTTTGCAGAGAGTCAAGAATATATAGAATCCAACGGCACCAGGAATTAACTCACATATGATGGAGGATGCCTGGGTAAAATTCTTACAGAGTCATTTTAATATGGAAGGTGGTGAAAACATACAAGACACAGTGGCATGCAAGAGTGAGTGGCAATCCCTAAAACATTAAGGTCCAGAGTTCGTACCGTTCTTTTCAATTAAAACGATTATGGATAGAATTTCAAAAAGACGAAACAAAGGTGCGCCTGGGCCTAAGGGGCTGCCCCCAATTGTATACAAGCAAGATTCAACCTACTGGGCTGGAGCATTACTACCACTCTTTAACAATATTTTGGAAGCCGGAAGAATCCCAGATTCTTGGAAAGGATCGATCATCTCACCTATCCACAAGAAAGGTAGCAAGAACGAACCAAAGAACTATAGACTCATAGCAGTAATCGACATTGAGGCCAAATATTATGCCGGCCTACTACTGGCTGAACTAATAGAGTGGGCAGGGGAAAATGACCTAATCTCAATCAACCAAACAGGTTTAAAAAAAAACCTGGGGTCAACTACAAACATTCTTGCCCTTTCACTTTTAATAGATGCCACTAAAGCAATCAATAAACCACTATTTGTCTGTTTCATCAACTATAAAGCTGCTTTTGATAGTGTCAACAGAGGGAAATTGTGGACTAAGCTAGCTGGATGGAAAATAGCCCCAACCCTTCTGAATCAACTAATCTTACTCCACTCCAAGACATGGGTCCAAATTAAGCTGGGGTCCAGGGACAGCCTGTCGAGGAGGATTCCAACCACCAAAGGGTTAAAACAGGGCTGTGTTCTTGCTCCAACCTTGTTTAACCGTTTTGTGTCAGACCTCTCAAATGAGTTGGAGAATTGCCATCACCACGCTCCGAACTTGGGTGGACTGACACTTTCAAACGTACTATACGCCAACGACCTGATACTGATCAGCCTACAGCATTTGATAAACGTCACAAGCGATTTTGACAAAAAGAACGGATTAAGCATAAACCATGAGAAGTCCAAAGTTATGGTATTCAACCAGCGAAGCACCAAGAATCAATTCAGATGGCTGCTGGGGGATAGGCAGCTGGAGACGGTCAAAAGTTACAAATATTTGGGAATTACTTTTGACAGTATGGGTATGTACCACAAACAAAAAGTGGCTATCCAAGGAAGAGTGACCCGTCTGGCTGTTACGCTAAAAAACATCAAGCACAAAATAACTGGGCCCAATCTTATCCTGCTACTGGAAGTACTCCGGACAAAACTTTTACCTAAAGTTACGTATGGCAGCGCATCAATGGGAGGGAAAGACGAAATAATTCTGGATAAGGTGGTCTCCAAAGCTGCTAGAATAATATTCAATCTCCCACAATACTCCTCTCCAGCACAAATAAGGCTGGAGCTTGGCCTACAAAAGCAGCAAATAGCAAGGAAGGGCGTCTATGCCAAATACTGGTACAAAATAAAGAGTGCCAAGTCTGGTTCTTTAAACTCATACCTGTGGAAAGAGATGACAAGGAAAAATGACTGCCCCGCTATGGTTTATCTTCAGTCAGGAATAAGGTTGCTCGCTTTATAGGACTTGTGGAAATCCGGTCTTCCTTACAACAGTTTTAAGGGCTTGGTAAACAAATCGGTAAAGATTATTTCCCTCGAAGAACATAAAACAGACCTAAATAAGAGGGCTCACAGTTGGTTTGAGATTCAGAGCTACTCGAAATGCGCAATGAGGCTGGGAATTCTACTGGTAAAACTGCACTTACCGCCGTGGAAACGCACACATCCGACTGCTCACTGCAGATTATGCGACAACCCCAAAGAGGACGCCTTACACCTACTGTGCGTTTGTAAGAGTTTAGATCTGGAACGAAGATAGCTTCTAAAGCCTCGCCTGAATGAAAACCAGATACGAACATGCAGACAGCCGGTGAAGTCCTGCTTCGAGGGGGCGATGTTCGGTTAGCCTACTGCTTTTTTCGTTTCATGAATGTAGTAAAGACAAAATTAACCTTGGCAACCTTCCTACAAATTGGCTAGCAACCCAGGCTGCTGTTAATTCACTAGTATCTGCACACTGGGAATGATCAATCTTAGACTTACCACTAATCGGGTAAGGATCTTACACTTAATTTCATAGACATTTGAACTGAGGCGAATTCCAAGGAGGATGGTCTCCCAGCAGACATTGAGCACCTAACATTATATATTAATATTTTATCTTTTGTACTATATGTAAGTTTTATAATTCTGTATTTTACGAAATCACTGCAATTTTTATCGGATCAAGTGCTGATTTATTTTATATGCGTTTTATTATGCAGCTGCTTGCTAAGATTTTTATTAATCAAGCAATAAAGAGTACTTACTTACTTACTCTCTTTAAAAACCATAGTGTAAAACCGATCCAGTATACAATGGAAATGCCACCTTCGTCACCAAAATTTCAGAAATCTTTCAAGGGGGCAAGTACTGTGGACTGTGTGTTCACTTTCACAAAAATCATAGATGCTCTGGTGAGCTTTGAGATCCCAACTCGTCTTGAGACTGACCATCTCCCCCTCGTTGCTTCCCTAAAATGCAGTTCTAACATGCACAAAAATCTTAAGTCATCAGCAGACTCAACTGGCGAGGAATGCTGGCATTTAATCAGAAGGATGCAACGGGGTCTAGTGAATCTGCAGAAACTTAAAGTATGGGACTCCTCTAGACCATGAGTGGTAAACTCCTGCTGGACAACTGGGATTTTAATCTTAACAAAAGACATCAAGTATTTGTTAATAACTCAACCCCCAAAGGGAAATTCCCAATCCCCGCCCAAAAAAAAATGCATAGAATAACAAGCAAATTGAAGAGCTGCAGACTCTAAAAAGCCTGTCAAAAAGAACGTAAAAAACAACGAAAGTTGAACCAAAATCAAGATTGCAGATCCTAAAGAAACAGCATAAACAGATGGTCTGGGCAGCAAAATGTGAACAGACGGAAACAGAATGGATGCTAGTATACACACTGATGGGGGAACAGGGAAATGCTGAGCTATGGAGGTATATTAAGAACAAAACAAGCGCCACAATGGCCAGAATTAATGGCACCACTCAACCACAGTGGAAAACGCATGCATGTACAAATTTACAAGCAATAAAAATGGCAACCACCTATGATTCGGATGCTCTGAGCGTCTGCCTGGAATCCCAAAACCCAGAGGTGCAGCTAACTGCAAATGCTGTTTAAAAAATTCTGATGAAAATTAGAGTGATAGGAGCCCCCGGACCAAATGGCATCCCAGTCCAGGTCTTCAAAGACAATTCAGATCTGCAAAATTACTTCTACTTTACCAAACCTGCCCATCGACTAAGCTGGTCCCGGAGAGCTGGAGGGGCAACATTTTGAACCCCATATTTAAGAAGGGTGACAGGATTGATCCCTCCAATTACTGCCTTATTGCCCTCCTGGACATTGACGCCAAGATGTATGCCTCTTGAAAGATCTGGAATGTTGAGCAGAAGGGAATGACATAATTCCTTTCAGTCAAACTGGCTTCAGGGCAAATACTTTGGTCTACAGCGCCACGACGCCTCAGGGCAGCAGTGCGCTTTACAAGACACATACATTTACATACATTTATTTACTTCCACACTGGATAACAGTGTGGCTGTTTCCTACCTAACCCATCGGGCAAAGAGCAACAAGCAGCTCTCACTATTTGTCTGGTTTGTGGACTATTCAGCTGCCTTTGACCTAGCTGAGAGGAACAGCCTATGGGGAAAGCTCAAAGGTTGGGGCACCCACAAGCCATAATATCCTTCTGCATTTCAACCTGGTTGAGGGTTAGGTTAACACCAACAATGATCACCAGGAAAATCCAGATGGATAGCGGCTTCAAGCAAGGTTGCGTGCTTGTGCCTCTACCATTCAATCTTTACACTGTGGACATGGGCGCAGCACTGACACAAGCAAACCTTATCCTGCTTATAGTTGGAAGCACAGAGGTGACAATATTACAATATGCTGATGACATAATCCGCTTGGACCATTCCTGAATAGGCCTACAGAGAGCCTTCAACACTTTGCACAACTACAATCTGGCCAGCAAAATGTTGGCAGAAGGCTTCAATACCAAAGTGTTAGTCTTTGGCAACTCAACCAAAAAAGCAAACTTCAACTGGAGCCTGGGCCCATTGAAAATCGAAACCGCTGATGCCTATAGTTATCTGGGTGTTTTGGACCAAAAAATCACTTGAGGCTGACAGTGGTAAAGGCGGAATAAATATTAATCAGAATGTGCGAACTAAATAACGACCTGAATAGCCCGTCTACCAACCCAATACGATGAGAATTAGATGTAACCCTCCTTCCAATGATTAAGTACGGCCATTAAGCCTATCCGGGACACCTAGCTAACATGATGGATAAATACCAGCTTAAGGCATATAAAATGGTCTTTAGACTCCCACCATTCCTTCGGAGCAGCTTAATAAGGTTTGAATTTGGTCTGGAGGGCCAAACATGGGCAAGTATGGCGTCCTTTGTAAATTACTACTATAGGATCAAAAAAGCTCCGGCCTACACCATGAAAATTGTTCGCCAGAATATCTTCACCCAAGAAGGGAACCCATGGTTGCAATTCCTTCAAAGGTCGATTGCCATTCTCTAAATTGATCAGACAGTACTGAACAACCTGAAGCTCGCATGTTACGCCATCAAAGCCACATTGAAAACACAAACAAAAACATTGTCCAAGATAAATGGTTTGGATAATCTCAGGAAATCAAAACAACTACAAGCGGTGAGGCAATTGTATGTCAACACCCAGCTGGACTGCCTCAGACCCCAACCTTATCTCCAATGTGCACTTGGCAAAGGCTACTTTAAACAATTAATGTTTGCAATGTTAATGGGGCTGCAATCCAAAGGTGAACACCCCAGGTGGACGTCACTAGCAAAAATAATTAATTGCCAACTCTTTTACTACATGTATAAGTCTTTTAATAATATAATATGCTGTTGTGTGGCACTTTTACTGCCATGTCGTACACTGCTAAAACCACTCTATCTCACCCACGGCGTACGAATGTGCAATTAGGCTACAAACTTGGTGTTCACTCTTACAGAGCCGATGGAACTGGCCTAATTTGGCAAATACATCAGCCTCACGCAATCGTGCATAAAAGAGGCGAATAAATTCAGTGAATCGTTTGCTGAAACATGCTGCCCTGGAATTGGCTAACCAACGCTAGTCAGCAGCAGTCAGCTGACAGCTTTAATTTAATAAGTCCCCAGGTCAACATAAACTGTGTAAGTTCAGACTTTGACAAATTGACCGCCCATCGCCTCTTGCATTTAGCCCAGTAACCAGTTAACTAAACTATCTTCTATGGCTGCCACTAGAGCTGAACATAGTACCACTGCAGACAGCTCTCAGTCTGAGAATAAGCACTTCTAAGTGAAACCTTCATTGTATCATACACAAAAGACTCTGGGCCCGATTCACAGAACTAACTTAAGACAAAATCCTAAACTTACTACCATTTTGGTATTCACAGAAGGCACTTACTCATTTTGGTATTCACAGAAGACACTTACTCACTTCGGTATTCACAGAAGTTAGGAGTCCTAACTTTAGGACTCCTAAATGCCTTCTGTGAATACCGAAAGTCTTAAAATTAGGATTTTTCTCAGTTTAGGAGTCCTAAAGTTAGGACTCCTAACTTTATTACTATTAAACTGAGAAAAATCCTAATTTTAAGGCTTTCGGTATTCACAGAAGGCATTTTGGAGTCCTAAAGTTAGGAGTCCTAACTATACTACTACTAAATTGAGAAAAATCCTAATTTTAAGACTTTCGGTATTCACAGAAGGCATTTAAGAGTCCTAAAGTTAGGACTCCTAACTTCTGTGAATACCGAAATGAGTAAGTGCCTTCTGTGAATACCAAAATGAGTAAGTGCCTTCTGTGAATACCAAAATGGTAGTAAGTTTAGGATTTTGTCTTAAGTTAGTTCTGTGAATCGGGCCCTCTATGCTGCTAAATAGGGTGGACTTGGGCACGTATAAAAACAGCCAACTATATCTGGACACTTTTTGGACTATTGGACTTTCACAGCCAGTACCCCCGCACTGTTATTAAGCACTTCTTATGGCTCAGTTTGCACCTAAACTAAGTCTGCCACATCCTTTCTTTTTCTTTCCGTTTCAGATTTTGTTGCTTGAGTTAGAAATACTTTAAAAAGCAGAAGACAAGAGGTGTTTGGTAAAACAGGAATAGTTTGTTTAATTAAACATTATGGTTGGGAGAACAGTTACAGGCAAAGGGTCTGAGGTCTGTCTCTATTTACAATCTGTAAGTATTCTTCTTCTATACAAAACATGATGAGTTGTAAAGGTTTATGGCTTACCATATATGGTGAGGAATGTTGTTTGCTGTCTTTCGAGTCATAAATTAATTGTTTAATGATTACCACAGGCGGATCTCGACCTAGCATGGAGACAATATGGACAGTGGATAATGTGTTCAGATGATTGGGGAGCGCGTGATCACTACATGGGCTAGATCCTGATTGGCTATGTGTTACTAACTCATGTGGCATCTAACTTTATGGTGTTTCTTAGGAGCGTGTGCACCCCTCTATCCATGTGTGCTTTATTGGGACAATCTCCCTTGTCCATTGTAATGTTGTGGTGCCTATCTGTGGGACTGATCAAGAGTTTCCTGCCCAAGTGTTTCCCAGCCAGCTACACACCCTCTCATCTGTGACTTATCAATCAGCTATCCGGGACCGAAGTTTCAGGGCCTGCCTGACTACATATTTGTGAGTTGAGGTTGATGAAGAGTTCACAACCGTCAATTCTGTTAATAATGACGATATTTCATTTTCAACGGTGTGTGCATCGATTTCCATAGTAACATTTTAACCTTGCACCTAAGAATTTTATCTGTTTAAATTAGTGCCTTGGCACATGTACATATATGTCTCAATGAATTTTGGTTTAAACTTAATTTATTTATTAGTGCTTTGTTTGTCAAACATAGTAAGTTTCTTCTATTGTAAAGATTTGAATAAGTCACACAATAAAGTAATCATTCCACTTCTCTTGATGAGGCCTGTAATTCTAGAGAGGCCAAAAAGTGTCAACCAACTCTTCCTTGGAGGAGCCAACAAAGGACGAATTTTGATAATTTGTTGGAAAAGTTGAGAATTTGGCACAACATAAACTATTTGTTGATTTTCCAGGCTACGTCCGGGTGGATTAGAGACTCTTTGAAAGACAATTATAATCACAATATCATTTTTTTAAAGGTGTGGTCGGGATAGGCAAGGAATGACCACAGAATGTGTTTATGTTCTTAGTGATTAGATGTGAATTTGTTTGCTCATGTTTGCCATGCTTGTTTTTGAATGTGTATATGTATTTTTATAATTGTTTTTCTATTGATACACCCTCAAACACATTATAAAGAAAAATAAAATGCTCCAAACGTTGAGCACAAAGATATATGATCCCAGTGAGCTATTGTAACTCAGTTTTTTAGGTCTCGCCTGACCCAGCGCATGCGCTGGTCTGGCGAGACTTATTGAGAGGGCTCCAAAAAGTGCTACCAGGCCAGCCTAGAGCTACAGTGCATGTGCGCGGGCGCGCGCGCCGCGCTTTACCGCGATTACTTTCACTCTCGCAGCCGCTTTGATGTTTGATCGCGATCGTGATCACTTTCGCAGCTGCATGGCCGCTTGGCATAGCCAATAGGTCTCGCTTTTGGGACCTTATAAGTATTTAGTTATGCAACTGTTGCATGGCTAAACACTTATAAGGTCCCAAAGGCGAGATCTATTGGCTATGCCAATACTTGTTACAACTTGTTCTGCAGAAACAAATCATTGTGGTTTGGCATATATTTATTTATGGTACATTTGAGTTCCTGCACTCCTCATTTTTTATAGTCAACAGCCATGCAAGGCCGCCTCTAGCCCACTGTGTACTTTTTCACCAGCTGTGCAAGCCTCCTTCACATAAAACTGGTACCACTTGTCCAGTAGGTGTGGAAGTCTACATCACATTAAAGTAGTCAGGGGACAAGTACCAAAAAAGAAATGGGACATCATGGTGCGTGACATCACGGCTCGCGACATCACGGCGCGTGACATCATGGCGCACAACATCACAGTGCAGTACATCACACATGGTATCACAGGAATTGGCATCATAGAAAGTGGCATCACAAGCCACGACTTTACAGTAAGTGGCATCACAAGAAGTGACATCAGACCTAAAGCCCTCACACATATGTTTTGCAGGTCTATTATGTGTACTTTTGAGCGCATTGTGAGGATAATAGCACAGTGAGCTATGGAAGATGATACGTGACTTCTACACCTTGCAATCCCCCTGTTTTATATTACACATCCTGTACATTCATTTACAAACTCATATAATGTATTGTACATGTAATATGCGCGTGTTGATGTAAAGAACTCTGACACCCTGCATTGGGATGAGTAGGGCTATACAAGAAAAAATAGTGGTACTTAAATTATTTCAACACCTACTCAGGGGAAGTAAGCTCTATATAAATGCAATTTGCGGTGTATAAATACTGGGAAAGACCAACACATCTGACATTCTTAAAGTGCATGCATATCTCCTAAACAGGGACAGAACAAAGTGAAAAGCTGCCTTTCATGTGTGAAGTGCTAACCTTTGTTTACCCTCTGCTTCATTTACATCTAGGTGTGAGTCTCCTAACTGCTCCCAGCCAAGAGACTCACAAAAGGAGTCCTGGTGACCCCTCAAATTCGGCCTTTGTTATGGGCCCAGCAGTAGTCTTAAATAAGAAAGCCCTGTCCCTGCCTACACATTGTTGGTTGTTGCAGATGGAAAGCAGACAATGTGCAGGCGCTGCTGAAAGTGTCCTGGTGTTTTGAAATTACACCGGGAAGAGTTCAGCACATTATTCAGTGGGGCCAAATTCTTGGCAGGGTGGACGGCGTTCACCCTGTGAAAATAGTGGGTGGACTCCGTCCACATGCGTGTACCCCCGACTCGTCCCCTGAAAGTAGTACAGTACAGGCAGCAGCAGTGCCGTCTCACTTGCAAAATATGTGCAGATTAGGAAGCGGCTGTGCATGTCTCACTCACTAAACAAGTAAAACTGCAGCTGTCCTCTTCATAGAGACCTACAACAAAATACAGTGCCACAAGCAAGGAACAACTGTGGTATCCATTGACAAAGGAAGACTGATGTTGGGTGCACACCTTCTTACACCTTGCTCACCATAAGAACTTTTCTGCACCATGCTCAGTCTCTCCTCTCTATTACCACCCTTTAAATGTCCAACTGTTCTCTCTCGCTGTTCCAACTCTGTCATAATCTAGGTGACTGTTCCCCCCAGAAGTGATTATGTCTGGTCCCATGCTAAGGGATGAACACCCCTTTTTCTGGTTCCCCTACTCCCACCACTCCTCATGATGCCACACAGCCTAAGGGCTCCCATGGAAATTAATAATGATCTCTGGCCCTCACAAGCAGCTAAGCCAACACACCTCCAGCCTGACCTGCAGCCCTGGAAACATTACCAGATGCTCTATGTCAGTGGGGACAATCTATTCCAGTTATGTGTGTTTATAGATTTTGTTTTCAGGTGGGTTAGTCCAGTTCAAGAGGATCAGAGGGACAGATTCTTGAATGGAGTAAGTCGGTGATTGAAATACATGGTCCTATTCTGCGCCAAACCTGCTATTGCAATAATTCAACCTTCACAAAAAGCTTTCCCAATACACCTCAATCCTGACATGCAGCACCTCTGCTCTTGCAGAACCGGGCCCCAAACAGCTCTGACAATGCTGCTCAGTCCTGACCTGCAGCACCATGACCCAGCTTTAAAAACAAATGCCCTCATGAGCAGATCTGTTAATGCATGTCAACCGTAACTTGCAGCACCGTTACTGCTACTCGCCCTTACAAACAGCTCCCCAAACCTAATCTGCCACACCATCACTCTGTTCACAAGAACTAGTGTCCTTGTAGGCCAATGCATGAATAGCAGCACCACTGCCCAGATGTCCTAGAACCAGGGGCCAGATGTACAAAGCCATTCGGCGGTCACAAAACCTACGATTTCCTGAATCACCGGGTTTACATTATAAATGTACTAAATCCATTTTGTGATTCAGTAAGTGCTTTCGGAATCGCAAAATGGGTTTAGAAATGCATACCCAATTGCAAATTGGAAGGTGTGCATTTAGGGCTTACCTTCCAAACTGCAATTAGGAAATTCTATGAATTATTTGTTTGCGCCTGCAATTTCAAGAACAAACCATTGATTGGTGACTGACTCCTCAAAGGAAGTGGAAACCCATTTGCAAAGGCGAAGATGTCCTGTCCAAGGGACCACTGCCAATTCTTAAATAAACTTCTTTAATAAAGAATTTTATTTTCTTATATGCAGACCCATTTCCTTTAAGGAAAACTGTCTGAATTTAAAAAAAAAAAGAAATATATATATATATACGTGATCAAGGCCTCATGTCTGGCGGCCGAAACGCGTCATTTGGACACTTGATGCTTGAATAAATCATCATTTAACTCTCAACTTTGCCTTTGGAGTCTGTTTCCTGGTGTTGCGCCTTTCTCTGGATGGTGATGTGATCAAGGGCACCCAATGCCCGAAATGCGTCATGGAGATGAGGAATAAATATCAATAAAAGAACATTGCCACTAATCTGTCCTGGTGGTCCGTTTTCTGTCAGTTCGCCGGAAGGAAGTGCTGGGAGTTGTTTCACATGCATATATATATATATATATATATGTATATGTGTATATATATATATAATAAATTCACTTAAAAAACCATAGGTTTCACACATGTTATAGTTAGCTGGACATTTCACTCATAAAAAACCAATGAAATTCCCCCGTTATAGTTACTGCAGGCAACTATAACTCACGCGACCGCAATCCTCTGCTGATGACGTCAGATATTACATCACTGTATTTAGACACTTATTTACCCATGTCTTCTTCCATTAATCTTTAGCTATACATATATTACAAATATTTATTTTTCAGAAAGACACATATGTCATCAGTGATGTAATATCTGACGTCATCAGCAGAGGATTGCGGTCGCGTGAGTTATAGTTGCCTGCAGTAACTATAACGGGGGAATTTCATTGGTTTTTTATGAGTGAAATGTCCAGCTAACTATAACATGTGTGAAACCTATGGTTTTTTAAGTGAATTTGCAAGGTTTTTTAACCCCTTCAGCGCGGCGCGGATTTCCGCGCCACGCTGAAGGTTCCGTGCGCGGGCGGGGCCATGACGGAACGGTTCCGTCATAAGCACAGCACAGTGAAATGTCCAGCTAACTATAACATGTGTGAAACCTATGGTTTTTTAAGTGAATTTGCAAGGTTTTTTAACCCCTTCATCGCGGCGCGGATTTCCGCGCCACGCTGAAGGTTCCGTGCGCGGGCGGGGCCATGACGGAACGGTTCCGTCATAAGCACAGCCCAACCGACGTGCATGACGGAACCGTTCCGTCATGCGCGTCGAACGGGTTAAATGCTAATTCCTAACTATAACGTGTGTGAAACCTATGGTTTTTTCAGTGAATTTGTACGGTTTTTTAAATGCTAATTTATTTATGTATTTTTTTTTATATATTTATTTTACAATAAACTACGTATTAAAAATTATTATTTTTTTTTTTGGTTTTCACCCTGCGAATTATTATTTTTTTTTTTATTTTTTTTTTCAGGGACCCCCTGACAAAGGATAGGGGGTCAGGAACTCTCTACCCTGCCCCCTTTTCACGTTCGCCACCTTCCTTTTTCACTCTCGCACTGAAAACAAACAAAATGGCGGCCGACACTTCCTGATTTCGACCGATTCGAACGTTGACTAACATGTAACCACCTATCAGAATTACGCTCGCGCACGTTAGGGTGCTCGCACGGTGCTCGCACGGTGCGCGCACCCTGCGCGCATATAGATATATATATGCTTTTAAATGCTATTTTCTCCGGAAATACTGAACAGATTTACACCAGACCTGCAAAAGGCACTTCCTTGACCTTATGGCTACCTCTCTGCCAAATTTCAAGTAATTCTGTTCAGCCGTTCGGGCTGTAGCTGCGACTAAAGGTCCTATGGAAAAATGCATGGGGAAAACGCGTTTTGGGACCCCCCTTTTTTCTCGTCCCCCGCTTGACGAATCACCCCGAGACTTTCAGGGTAGGAGCTGAACGGAGCGCCCCATTAGTTTTGAAAATTTCGCGAGGATTCATCAACCGGCGCCAAAGTTATTCAAAATAGAATTATGAGATTTCCTATGGAAACACGGTCCTAACTATAACTATCTACTGGCGACCGCCAGTAGATAATATATATGTATGTATATATATATATATATATATATATATATATATATATATATATATTCCTTTTCACAGTTTATCCACAAAAAGTGCACTCCTCTCCGGGACAAAATAGAAAGCTCAGCATGGAAAAGGTCAGCAAGTTTCCTCATAAATATTCAAAGTGCCCAACGTGTTTCAGAATTGGCTTCCTTGTTCGAGGGCAGCAGCAGTTTCTAAAATCACACAAGACTGTATTAGCACTGCTTTTAAATCCTCTTTAATAACATTCAGGTGGATATCACGTGTCAAGCAGTGCATGCTGGTCAATACAGTCCGATACCACAATCCTTCTGAATCGCTGCTTACTATCATCCACATTAACTAATACCCTTGATACGGTCGATGAAACAATGCGCCTTCACCATGCCCCATGAGAGCGTCCCAGGAGTCCGCATGGCATCACACTCCCAAAGCCCGAGACCCACCCTGTATGATCGGCGGTGGTGCACTCAACGGCCGGACCAGCCGTATATATTCCTTTTCACAGTTTATCCACAAAAAGTGCACTCCTCACCGGGACAAAATAAAAAGCTCAGCATGGAAAAGGTCAGCAAGTTTCCTCATAAATATTCAAAGTGCCCAACGCGTTTCAGAATTGCCTTCCTTGTTCACGGGCAGCAGCAGATTCTAAAATCACACAAGACTGTATTAGCACTGCTTTTAAAATCCTCTTTAATAACATTCAGGTGGATATCACGTGTCAAGCAGTGCATGCTGGTCAATACAGTCCGATACCACAATCCTTCTGAATCGCTGCTTACTATCATCCAAATTAATTAATACCCTTGATACGGTCGATGAAACAATGCGCCTTCACCATGCCCCATGAGAGCGTCCCAGGAGTCCGCATGGCTTCACACTCCCAAATGCATAAGCCTTTTCTCTACAGTTCCTTCATTATCGTCCCACAAAGGAGATGTTTGTTGTCTCACTAGTTGTTCAACAAAAACTCTTTTATAAATATAGGATGACGCTATATAATTCTATTAGAAAATTATTTCAAATTGCACTTGATGATAACAAATTGATCAGTATATGCTGCCTACCGAACAGCTATTAATTGTTATAAAACGCGGTATGTGCAAATATGCAAATTATAAACATATTAGCATAGGTACAGTACATGAATATAGTTTTTAAATTATTTGTTTAAAAAACCTCTATTATTATGTTTCGATTAAAAAAAGACCTAAACAACAACATACAATTAAATATGTCAAAGACGTTCTATATCCCGCATGATGTAATCATTGTTGCATCAGTTTACGTTTGACATAGCCATTCTTTAAAGAGAAATTACTTCCTGCATGAATGCATAAAGTCTAAAAGTGCCATAATGTTTTAGATTTGAAATAGTTGATGTAGTGTTGTCTACAGAGTTCCTGTCGATAAAACATACAACTAGTTTAAATAACTGATTTTAAAGTGCTTCCGTGTCTAGCAGCATACTATCATATGTAAACATGTGACCTTTATATAAAGTGCTAAGTGCTCCTAAAAAAATCTTTAAAAAACGTACTTGGTTCATGTGATAAAACCCGTGGACTAAAAACCCTGATATAAAAATTTAAAGATACATTAAATTTAAAGTGAAGACGACTAAAAAGCAGTATCTAAAGACATTCAACAATCAGTGCATAGATAAACATCGTATCACATTGGACAGACCTACAAAGAAACCAAAAACACCGTAAAACCTATGTCTCAACATTACAAACAATACTTGACTGTTCCAAGGATACGACAAAGATGCCTATGGTTACTTTAATGTGTACAGTCACTGTTGCAGTCTCATACCCAGTAGCATTTTTCATAAAGAATTGTGCATATCTTCCGTTGTGTCTAATCCATTAGGTGCCTTATTATCTAGATCTAAAATAAAACGTGTTTCAAGTTGTTGTAACAGTTTTTCCCTATTGCTACCTCTTCTCAGTGGTGCAATGGCATTGATCACGTAATATGTAAGGCAGTTCAACTCATTGTTATGCAAAGCCTTGAAATGTCTGGCGACAGGATATGAATTGTCACTGTTCACTATTGCTCTCAGATGCTGCAGAATCCTGACATGTACCTGCAGCTTGGTACTCCCGACGTAACGTAAGCCGCAGGCACACGTCAGGATGTACACAGCATATTCAGTTCTGCAGCTGTAGCTGCCCCTGATAGGCATTTGCTCATCTTGGAAAGGAACAGTGTAGTGTGTAGTTTTGGTGCCAAACTTGCAAGCACGGCAAGAGGAACATTTATAGAAACCCTGTCTTGGTTTGAGCCAGGTACTTGCTGCGCTTAATTCTGGGCTCATTTTAACTAATTGACTTCTCATGCACTTGGGTTTTCTGTATGTAATAGTTGGACTCTCAGGGAGTCTAGTACCTAAAACTCCGTCCGTAAGGACAATAGGCCAGTTTCTCTTGATGATAGGCTTGATTTTTCTTAATTGTTTGCTGTACGTGGTAACGAGGCGAGGGTGCTCCTCCTCATAAATCTCACCACTCAACGCCTCCTTAGAAAGTAATAAAGTCTCCCTTGGCCTTTCTTGTGCCTTCACCAAAGCCTTGGTGAGCAACTTATCAATCTAGCCTCTTGCTCTCAGTCGGCTAAATGTGTATTTTGTACATTTATCAAATTGTTTGGGTGTACTACCGATGCGTTTAATTCTGAGTAACTCCCCGTAGGGTATACTCTCAATGAGGTGTTTTGGGTGTCCACTACTGGCATGCAGAATGCTGTTTCCTGATGTGGATTTTCTAAATAAAGTTGTTTCCAGTTTGTTATTATTATCTGAAACCTGTACATCTAAAAAATCTATCTTGCTGCTACGGATGTTTGAGGTAAAATTGAGGTTGCAAGAATTGTCATTTAAAACCATAATAAACTTCTTAGCACTTTCCTCGTCTCCCCTCCTTATAATGAAAACACCATCTATATATCGTAACCAATGTAGCACCTGATGCACATTATCAACCTTACTGAGGACCTGTTCCTCCCACCAGCCAACATGCAAACAAGCATAGCTGGGGGAGAAACAGGATCCCATAGCCACGCCTCGGATTTGTTTCAGAGTTTCCTTTTTGTTATTTAGGCACCATGAAATTAATTCTAATAGCATTTTGTTGTGCTCATAGCATTCACGTTGTCTGCTGTCCAGGAAATGTTTTACTGTATTGAGTCCGGTATCATGATTTATGCTTGTATAAAGCGACTCAATGTCCAGCGTAATTGAAATTAGACCCTCTTCCCACACAATTTTCGTTAATTTTGTTTAACGTGTCCTTAACGTAACTAGGTAACTTTTTGACAAAATCAACATATTGTGAACTATGTTCACTCACACTGTTAATGGCTGAAATAATGGGTCTACCGGGTACTGGACAGACTTTTTTGTGAACTTTAGGAATCAAATACATGATGGGAATAACTGGGCATTCAACATTTAAAAAATTGAACTCAATGGAAGAAATCAATCCTTCTCTTTTATACTGGAGAAGCTGTTTTTTCAGGCCCTCTTTTGCTTTGTTGTATTCCTTCATACTTGACCTCATGTTGCAATTGTCATCATTGAGTTGTCTCATGGCGTCTGCTATGTAGTCCTTTTTAGGCCACAGGACAATATTTCCTCCTTTGTCTGACTTGTTGGTGATAGTTTCTCGGGTTTCTCCCAGTTTTTTCATTGATTTCATTTATTGCATGTCATTGTAGTGTTTTTTCTTTTCTTTTCTTTTTGTTTTGTGGCACAGTTGTTTAAGTTGCTCAATTACACGCTCATGAGAAATGTCAATAGCGTCTTTGGGCATCATAGGAATAAAAGTGCTCTTGGCTTTAAATGGACTCTCCCCCGCACCTTTTTGTGTAATTTTGATAGACAGCAACTTTGTTTGAGTGTAAAATTCTGTTGTTTCTCCCAGTCGGTCCATTACATTTGTTGCATTGCTCAGTTCATGCAAAGTCAATATATATATATATAGGCCACCTTCAATAAGATGGCCACCAATTGTAGGGAGCTCCAATTTGTGACCTATCTAATGAATACTGCTGAGTTAGGATGGGTTGTGACCCACTACAATTCAGAATTGCGAAGCAACCTATTATTACATATGTCGGTTTGCTAAAATTCACACTGGTCGAAAAAATACAGAGCGCAAATTGCGACCACTGTTTCGTACATCTGACCCGACGTTTCTTACAAGTAGCTTTGCCAATGTTCCTGGTTACAAAGTTGCAGCATCATCAGCCTTCTGCTCCTTTAACAGGGCACTTAGAAGCTGCGCTGCTAATGGACACAAATAATGTTCTATATCCCCTCCCACTGCTGTGTCAGTCTGGGACCCACTCTCTCCCCGGAAAAGAAAGTAACAAGCTCCGCTCCCTTGTAGGGAGCGTGCTGCAGAAAGGAAAGCATGTGAAATGAAGACAGGATTGCACACACTACCAGGGGCGTAACAAAGGCCCCCACAGCCCCCGCGGTGCGGGGGGGCCCGAGCTCCAGAGGCCCCCAAAGCGCACTGTACACTCACACTCGTTACACTCACAGAAGCGGCGGCCGCAATAATTAATATATTCATCCGAAGGGCGTTGACGAAAAGGCGTCCTCTGGGTCTTCGCAAATGCTTCCGCACAGCCCACGCAAACAAACATCAACATATACGAGGCAGAGCCTGCCACAAAGCAGACTCTGTTCATGGTACCTTCCAAACGTTCTGCTACTTATACAGCCTTGAGACATCTCTGAAGTGTGATGACATCGCCTGCTTAACTTGTATTTTACGGGTCTTGTCTTAATGTGCAGCCCACAAGTCATAGCGCCGAGTCCAGCACAGCCTCTTACCCCTATCTCAAGTAGCACCGAGGGGATTGCTCTTCTGGGGTGGGGTCCGCCTAAATGCCAGGAGGGCGGGATCCAGGGCTCAGAGCATGACCAGGGACTGCGACTGAGTTGCATTAGAATCATTATATGCAAATTAATCTCCTAAAGGTTTCTCCTACGTCTGGCATGCGGTGTTCTGCAGAATGTTGAGCGCTTAGATATCCTCGCTAGAAGAACATGAATCATATATGGCTACTTATATGCAAATAGGAACATCTAAAGCAGGATCAGTCGCACTGAGCGCACCCGTGTTTTTTTCCATACCTACATTTCCCAGGAGTCGACGCATATAGTGAATGAAATATGTGCATCACATTTAAACTTTCGAAAGTTCACTATTATCACCTAATGTCATTAAATTGTATTTCCACATCCCTGTCAAACGAAAACATTGCTACGCATGGCGCATGTGTAGTCTTACGCAAGTCAGTGAAAATGGCAAAAAGATACAGCTTCCGTCAAGGTGTGAGTGACTGGTGCAAAAACATATTTGACTCACATATGAAAAGTGACTGCCTGCAGACTTTCCTAGGAACCAAGGGAAGGGCGATTTGCACTGGTCCTGCAAGCAACTTGGAAGTTATTTTTTATGGATCTTTATTTGGTATCTATGACACCTCGGGTTCTACTGAGGAACCCTGGAGCTCTCCTTGGGCAACACCTTCCTGTAGTCATCATTGCCTAAATGCTAACCGAATGATGTCTTTTATGTACATTTTTATGTTTCTTCTGTTGCATATGTTATGAACTACAGCACGAAGAAATAGGTTGCACTGCCAAACAAAGGTGGCAGTGCATTAACAGCGGCTAATTTAAGAATTTAAGAAGCCGACAAAGGTAAAACAGGATGGGCAACAAATGATACACAAGTATGTCGTTGGCTAATTTTTTCGAATGAGGAACGCCTTGAGATTTTTTTTTTAACGAGGTGGAGGGTTGGGGAGGCTTTTCCATAGCCATGGCCTTCACGCCCATGTCCATGCTTCATCCTAGATGCCCATTTCAGTATACATCTCGCTGGCATACATCGCTCTCTGAATGCCCGCTCAGCGGTCCTACAGGTCAGGGGCGTAACACAGGCCTCCGCAGCCCCCGTGTTGCGGGGTTCCCCGCGCTCCAGGGGCCCCCTCGGCTCACTCAGCAGTGGAGCCAGCAAGCGGCAAGCCTCTTCATGATGATCAGGGTCGTAACACAGGCCCCCGCAGCCCCTGCGTTGCGGGGGGGCCTCGCGCTCGAAAAGTGCGCGTGTCGGAATTGAGGTTAGGCATCCCCAGATCTCAGACTCAGCCACGCGGCGCCAGAGACTGAGAAGGACCGTCCATCAGGGCCACGCCATTATTTAAATTATTATTAGCCCCAAGCCCCTGCCTGGCTAGCGCTAGCCTTGCCCTGCCCTGTCTTCTATCTGCTGCCCGCTCACGCCTGCCTCTGAAGCGGCAGGCCAGGCCTCAGTCCTCAGGTGAGTGAGTATTTCAGAGGCAGGAGTGGTCCGTGGGTTGTGGCGATAATTTGATGAGATCATAATTTGATGATATCTTAATTTGGAATCAGGGAGGGGAGGGCATCATGGTGGGGTCCGGCCGGGAATAAAAGTAAAGTAAAACATAATATAGTAGACCCAGACAGTGAGGGGGGGTCCGGGGGAGGAGGGTGTTAGCCTCTTCATTAATTAATGGTGCGCACGCTAGGGCCCCGGCCGGGCCTCTGAGGCTTTTTATTTAATAAATGGTGCGGTGCATTGTATAGTAACCAGATCATGGAGTGTGTCCTGTATCTTCATCAAGAAGCTTGTGTGTGTGCTGCATACTAATCATACTATGTTATGTGCACTGTATATGCACCTGGCTAGTGGCTACATGATACGTGCTAAACAGTCACCAACCTACCTGGTTGTGCTCAGTTTAGTCTCCACCTGCTAGTGTATTGTCAAGGTTAGCTGGATTATAAGGTGCAGTGTCTGCCAGTGTCTTGGCCTCTTAACGCCGAGAGCTGCCAGTTATGTTAGTTTTCGAAGTGGTCTCTTGTGAGTGTGCCATTATGTTCACTAGACAAGCCCAGGACATTAACATGCATTAATGCGTGCATTCTACATTCACGAGAATGTGCACTTGGTGCCACTACTAATTCACCAGTGTCTAGTTATCTTCATTTGTATATGCTGTACATTCACGAGTGCATAGCACTAGCACACTGTACTTTCACCAGACAGCACCAGGTATTTGCCACTAGCTACTGTTTCTGTCAGTGCGTAAGCTGTACATTCACCAGGGTATACGGTAGACAGAGATATTCACTATGCAGTGTGTGCAGTGAGTCACCTGTCCATACTGGGTGTATTGTACGGTCAGCACTAGATTGTATGCTTGCTTTCATTTATGCTGTACATTCACCAGACTTCAGCCTGTACGTTCCCTAAGTGAGTGTTTGCATTGTCTGTTCACCAAACTATAGCTTACTCTCTGTACGTTTCACATCCTATAGTATATTGTAATTGCAAATGTAATTGTATTTATATAGCTCTTGCTACCCTTGATCAGGCGCGGAAGAACTTTACGCCGAGTAGTACACTACTCTGAATCCAAGGTTAGTGGTTAATCAAGTGGTATTGTTGGTTATTGGGACTAGTAATGTGCTCTCACGAAAATTATAGAGTACATTCAATATGGTGCCAGACCAGAATGTACACTATATAGCTGGCATTGCACATTTATCAGGCTATATTGAGCATTCACCAAGCTGTAGTCTGTGCACTGCACACTCACCAGATTGTAGTACATCACATTAGTAGTTAGGCATCTGTCTCTGTGTGAAAAGAACATTAACCAGACTATTTATGCTGTGTGCATGTTACATTCAGAAAACGCTATAGTGTATTCCACTTTACATTCCCCAGTTTATGGACAGGGCCACTGGAATTATGTGGCAATGGAAGACTAAATTATGCAGCATGGTTGGCTAAATTATGAGGCAAAAAGGTAAATTGTGCCGCAAAATGCATCTTATTCTGTGGCAGTATTACTTTGCTAGTTTGTCATTTCAAATCTAGTTGGTGCTGTCTGAGCAAAAAGTTCAACCTCATTCATGCCCATTTAATACCTGAACACAGCAAGTAGGACTGAAACGTTACCAGTTTCTTTTTCAGCAATCTTTGGTCCATTCCAGCTAGACATTAAATAAAATGTTGAAATCAGCTAATTATGCAGCAATTAGTAAATTATGCTGACAGTGAACTAAATACATAATTTTGCAGAAAATGCTGCAGTCGCAGATTCACATGATCCCAGTCGTTCTAACTACGGAGAATGAAGCGTACTGTCACCATTTACAATATAGACCACACATTGAATTGTGTTTTGAAGCGGCAGTAAAAAACGGGTATTCTCTAAAATGGTAATCCTTTCATCACCTGTGGAAGAATAAGAACTTAATCAGTGACCCTCTCCCTTGATCGGGTTCCCCTCTGCCCCCAGCAGCTGCAGAGTAGAAGCAGGCCCTACCCACTGAGGATGCAGCACACCTCACTTTGGGGGCAGCCTTTGTGAATGCTCTGTGCATACTGATCCCACTGCCCACAATAGCATAACATAACGTATATTTATAGAACACTTTCACCCGTAGGCATCTTGGCGCTGAATAACAGATGTTTATCGTTACCAACTCAATGGTACTCATTTTATCGACCTCAGGAGGATGAAAGGCTGAGTGAACCCACCGGGATTTGAACCTGTGACAGTCCACCTCCTTTTCAATGCACGACCCCTGCCTGCATTAGTGCTAGTTTAACACATGAATGCAGCAATCAGCAACTCAAAGATAACCAGGTATGTGGAAGCATGTGTAGCGACTTTTGTTAAGTAACCTTTGACTGGTTTGTGCTAGAAACTATTTTTTTGTGAAATCTGTAAATTATACAGCAGATGCTGGAATTTGGGCAAATCCATGACTATGAGGAAAACACCATAGATCCGAATAATCTCGGTGGCCTTGTTCATTTGTAAAGGTCGTACTCAGATCTTAATTACTTTGGTGGCTCTAGAGATGAGATGGTGTCTTGACCACAGCCAGGCCTGGAGAACAAATACAGTTTGGTTGCCCGTCCTTGCTGTAAAGCAAAGGCCCCCAGATGGCAGCATGCCAAAGGGGCACCATGCTCTATCTAGTCTCACGGTTTTGTTTTCCAAACCATTGTTTTCAGTTGTGTCAGTCAAACTAGTTCAGCTAAAATGAAATCAGAGTACAACTCCCAGAATGCATTAGGTTGTTAAATGAAAAAGACAAGGACTGTGAACATAGTATCCACGATGACGTCATCTGGTAACTTTATGGAAATTGAAACATTGAAGCAGCATGGTGAAGCTGACATCAACTGAATGTGTAAAGTCAGGTATGATGATGATGTGACATCCTTTGCGTAAATACTATTTAAATATAGCAATGCAACCTAAGTTATATTGCTTACACATAGCAAGGTACACATTGATGGCTGTTGCATCTGGCAGAGTATCACAGCAGGATGCGCACGCTTGGTGGAAATACTGTCATACGCCATACTTCACCTTTGCTCATGCCCAGCGGGCTCAGATTTAGAGGCACCACTTAAGACATCTGTATCTTCAGCTGGCTTCATAAAATATCATTAGAATTTTTAGCATCGCTATATCACCGACCTATGTGCAAAAATATCACATAATGTTCTTTTATGCCCGGTAAATAAATATGCCACCTCGCATTTTTCTGCAAACAGTTGTTGGCATTTTATTCTTGCCGATTTCATTGAATGAAGTTGCAGTAAATTAAAACATTGAATTAACAATCTACACGCCCAGATCCATACTAGAACATAAAATTTGAGTTTATCGCAGCATTAACTCCTGCTTTTCCATGTTATTAAAAGGTACACATGTTTTACTGCATTTCAGAAAAGAACGTTTTGCTGTGTAGAAATCAAACACTTTTACAAGAATTACCTCCTTTGTCCATAATTTTGATGATTAGAAGGGCCGTGCAAGTTCTTTTTTTACTAAAATTCTCCAATGGCAAGTGTATGTGGTTGCTAGAAGTGTGTTAGTGGTGGTGTCGTCAATGGACGCAGAGATTGTGACTGTGGCACCCTCAGAGTCCCTTTCATTGCTGCATTTAGGCGCTACATCTGTGGATGTTAGTGATCACACGAGGGGTGCTCGTATCTCACCCTCACAGACGTGTGAGGCTAAATCGACATCTGTAGCACACGTTAGTGTCTTACGTGCTGTGTCCATCAACTCCTGTGTGCTCCTTTCCTTAAACACAGCACCTCCACTGAAACACACCGTGTTTGCATCTATGTGTCCATTCAGTTCTAGACACACGGGAACACAGTTGATGAACATTACAGAACCACTTGTCTGACGTGTCAGTAATAGACAACTGACCACATGATGGGATCCAACATACATCAATAACAGTCACACATGGCAATCTGAAACCTTGGCAGCTATGCCCGCAGCAGCCCCCGTTTTGCAGCCTCCAGGGGCCCCATCAGCACTCTAGCGCACACAGGCAGCACTACACTCTCTCGCCGGTGTTGGTTGCACCAGTGAAATGCCTCATAACAGTCCTACCTCATAAATTAAATGGTGCGTGCCGTGTGCGGTGGGTGCAGGTGACCTGAGCCTCCAGGCCCAGAAACAAGGGGGTTGAAGGCAACTGCCTCGAGGCCAGAGACCATTTGTATTTACATACCTTTGTAAACTGGTTACAGAGGCTTCGTTTTTTCTGGTTCCAGTACCCCCTGGGCCTATTCCTTACATTTGAAATTTACATTTAATGCTGTAGTGTGAGAAGGCATTTCATGAAATGGAATATAAAGTAGGGTTGCCAAAAGAAAAATGCCAGCCATGTGTTGTTTAAAGACACTGAAAGACCTAGTCTTGACACTAAATAGGGTTATAAATAAAAATGTATGTATTCATTTGTAATGTGACTTTTCTGTCTTTGTTCCCTTTAATTATCAGTCATGGATCATTCAGGCAGCCCTAAAACACAATTAAAAGTGTTTTGTATTTATATTTGCTGTTCAAAGTATGCACAGATAAGTGCTGAAAATGCGGCTTTAGGTGACTGCTTATTTTTGTCCTGTATAGGGGCATCAAAATAATGAGCTGGCAACCCTAATGGTAAGACTGGAAGTTTGTTGCAGGATCAGCACATTATTTCCTACACCCTCAATCACTATTAATGCCAGAATAACAATAGTTTAACTTATACCTGAAATACTACGCCGCCGTCAATAACATGCTGAGTTACTTCAAGTGTCCAGGAATGAACCCTGCATTTAGACAACTCACTCCTCATTCTCGCCCTTCACTTTTACGCTCACCCTGCACTCGCAGCAATCACAATACACTCACACTGATCACCATGCACTCACACCATTCTCCCGTTCACCCTGCACTCACAGTCATCACTATGCACTCGCAATGCACTTGCACTGTTCACCCTGTACCTCACCCTGCAGTCACACGAGCACATACTCACCCTGTACTCATGTCACACTTCACTCACCGTCCCCCTCACTGCTCAATCTGCAATCTCACTCAAATAAGCCCATCACTAACCATGCATTCTTTCGTTCAACTCTGCACTTACATATGGTCACCTCACTCACCCTGCAGTCGCTCCTCTTACCCTACTCACACTGTTGCATCACTCACTGTGCACTCTTTAATCTATGTCCACTCAGGACCATTAACTTTAAACAGCAGGCACAGTATTTTCAGAATGGACAACTGTTGGAGGTTTCAAATCAAAATATACTAGATTTCTGGGTGGTAGGGCAAAGTGGTAGGTGGTGGGCCAGCCCGCGCGGGGGGGGGGCGTTCGGAGGGGGGGGGGGGCTCCATGTGCTTTGCAGGGGGGCCCCCTCAAGTTTCGTTACGCCACTGACTAAACGTGCACGCAGCACGCTGAAGGCATTGACAATTTAATTGAAATATATATTTGTGACCGTGCTTACTTCGCAGGATTAGTTAAGGCTTATTTTCTATTCTTTGGTTGGTAACTGTGCGTATCGCTTGTTTTATTTTCATCTAGAGTTAAATTACGGTGGAAAGCTTCCTATCCTGTGTTTACGGCCACTTCAGCAAATATTCACATTCGGCAAACAAGGCCCATATGTTGTGTGGAAGAGCGATGGGACTCTTTAGAGCTAGACGTCTGCTTTCAGTTCTTAACCAGGGTCTGTTCAGCTCTCCCCGGTGGCCCCTCCCTCCTTGTCGCACCCTTTCCACTGCCAAGACAACAAGGTGTCCGCGCTTACCAACCGCTCGCATGCTGGCAGCCTGTGTCTTTTCGGCGAATGCAACAATTACAATATAAATCCATAGCAACAAAGTCTCAAGCACGCTCTCCATACTATGCCGCACAAGGATTGTTACTAAGAAGCATAACACAAACAAAACGTGCACTGTTTCAAGCACACACGACCAGATCCCAAACTCAAAGTTGCAATAAAACGATACAGATACTGTCTTCTTAAAAGGACGTCACACGAGTGCTGCATCCGGGTCACGCTACTTATCGGGTGCATGTTTTAAGGACTACTTCTCTGTTTAAAGGAGGGGGTGTTCCTAAAGCAAGGCAGGTATTATTAACGTATCCACATACAAACGCTGCACCATAGAAAATGTATAAATAATCGTTGGACCTACTTATTTTTTTAGGAACAAACACACGGTTAAGGTGCACTAAAACAGTCTGCCCTTCCCCTCGCTATTGGCACACACACCGCATGCGCACCATTGTGTCACCCTAACCTGCCACATGTTTTAACAATTCATACAATGAGTGAATGTAAGGTTCTCACATTTTTCAAACCCATTGAATTATAACTTCATTAGCCTTTCACATTGTGTATCTTTACATATTGTAGGGCTATTGCTTTGCTAGGCAAGGGAGGCGAATGTATGTGCCAGAAAATATTTTTTAACCTTATTGCCCACGGCTTCCATACGTTCCAAGTAACTACTGTCTCGGACTTCCGTGCATGCTATGTAAGACAGGGGGTCTACATACTGCCCAAGGCTTCCCAAACACGGAAAGCAGATGCCAGCAGAGAGCGTTTAATCAGTCAGCCATCTTGTCATGTCTCTTTATAGCATTTGCGATAGCAGGGCCTTTTGTTTTGTTATCGTGATTTTTCAAATTATGGCAGTTTGTTGGTGCTTGTGACATCTCTGAAAGCAGGACATCTCAGAGTGCAGTGCACAGTGGTGCCTGAGACATGTCTGACTGCAGTGCACTGGTTGTATATGTGAGATCTCAGAGTACAGTGCTCGGTGGCACCTGTGACACCTCTTACTGCAGCGCACTGGTTGTACATGGGAGATCTCAGAGTGCAGTGCACAGTGGTGCCTGAGACATGTCTGACTGCAGTGCACTGGTTGTATATGTGAGATCTCAGAGTACAGTGCGCGGTGGCACCTGCGGCACCTCTGACTGCAGTGCACTGGTTGTACATCTGAGATCTCAGAGTGCAGTGCGCGGTGGCACCTGCGGCACCTCTGACTGCAGTGCACTGGTTGTACATGTGAGATCTCAGAGTGCAGTGCGCGGTGGCACCTGCGGCACCTCTGACTGCAGTGCACTGGTTGTACATGTGAGATCTCAGAGTGCAGTGTGCGGTGGCACCTGCGACACCTCTGACTGCAGTGCACTGGTTGTACATGTGAGATCTCAGAGTGCAGTGCGCGGTGGCACCTGCGGCACCTCTGACTGCAGTGCACTGGTTGTACATGTGAGATCTCAGAGTGCAGTGCGTGGTGGCACCTGCGGAACCTCTGACTGCAGTGCACTGGTTGTACATGTGAGATCTCAGTGTGCAGTGTGCGGTGGCACCTGCGGCACCTCTGACTGCAGTGCACTGGTTGTACATGTGAGATCTCACAGTGCAGTGTATCGGTGGTGCGAATGTCGAATGTATCAATAAATGTTTCTTGAGGCAATCATGTATTCCTGAATCAGACTGCATCATCCAGTGTGTCGTAGTTATATAACTTTTCAGTCCCTGGTGGCATAGCACCCAGGATAATGTGCTGCATGGTGAAGCACTTATAAGGTCCCAAAGGCGACACAGAGTGGCTTGTTGTTGATGTAAGAGAATGTTAATCTGTCACAGACCTGTCTCATTAAAGCAGACTTTACATATCTGAAATAGTGTAAGCCGTGTTTTGCGCCATTTCACTCAATGAATGGCGTGGGGGGACGGAAGGCATCCGTGTTCTCCACAAGGTCTTTTCATGTGAATGGTCCGAGAGGTCGAAGCTGCCTATTGGCTGATGGCATGGTGGGGTCTTTATGAGTATAGGCTCAGAGGTGTGCCTTCTGTTTCTTGGCCTTCCCCTATATAACCAATGGGTCAAATTGTTGTCCTGTCTCCCGCTTTGAGGCACTGGAGTGACAAGTCTGAAGTGGAAGATAATTATGGGGTTAGGAGTTGGGGACCAGTTGAGGGGGAATAGAAGGGTTGGCTAAGGTTCCTGAATGGACGAGCCAATTCTCAGGGAGAAGGGTAAAAATGATGACGCTGAGTCGTGAGGCTCTGAAAGTAGTGGGTAGAGGACAGATGCTAGTAGGGGCACAAGTACAAGAGAGGTGCAGAGGAATTTGTAAAGCTTACAACGTTTTACAATATAGAGAGCAGGGAGATTTATTATGGTGACATTTTAGTTGATGAATTCGTAAGGTGAGTGGTGCCAGCCTGTGATCCATTGTGCCAGGGAATGTTAACCTATTGCTGGCCTCTTTTATTAAAGTGGTCTGCTACATGCTTTATATAGCGTGGGTTGTTGTTTTGTGCTGTCTCCTGAGAAGGAGCCTGTTGTGTATGTGTTTATGATAAATGTGGTTGCACCTTCAAACATAAGAATGTCACAAGACTAGTGTTCTAAGTTCTTTTAGTACTCTGACTCAGTTGGGTTCTATCTTGAGTCAATTGATTGCTGTTGGAGAGGGAGCACCAAATGTTATGTTATATAAATGTATAAAGCGCATGGCTACTGCATCCTGGCGCTGGCAGAGGGGGAGGAGGGTCGCTTGAGGGGTTCTAGCTGTTGAAAGGGTAGGTTTTGAGCTTCTTCTTAAACAGAACGAAGCTGTCTATCAACCGCCGGCCGCATGGGAGTCTGTTCCAAGAGAGTGGTCCTAGATAGGAAAATGATCTCCCACCCATTCTGAGATGATTCATTTGGGGCAGCTTTGCCATGCGTACCGAGGAGGAACGAAGGGTGCGGGCGGGGGGTGTAAGTACTGATTCTCTCGTTAAGATATGATGCCCCTGTCCCATTCAAGGTCTTGTACATAAGGACCATGGCTTTGAACGCCACCCTCAGTTTCACCGGGAGCCACTGCAGGGCCCTTAGGTGAGGAGTAATGTAGGACCTGGGAGGAAGTCTGAGCAGCAGTCTTGCTGCAGAGTTCTGTACCACCTGTAGTCTATTGAGGAGATAGTCAGGGAGGCCCAAGTATAGTGCATTCCCATAGTCCAGTCTAGATGTTATAAGGGCCTGCACCACCTTTCTGCCAGCAGCCTCAGTTAGGAGCGGAAGACACCCAGCTAGAGCTTGAATCTGCGGAAGGAAGGAGAGGGCACTATCAATTTTAATTCCGAGATTCTTGACACAGTTTTGTGGGGGGGACAGGTGTGGAAGATTATTTGGCCAGAAAACTTCCACAAAGTTGAGAGGGACAGCTCCAAAGGTCACAATCTCTGTTTTATCCGTGTTGCATCCCAGATGATGCAACTCCAGCCATTGAAAAACTTTGGGAAGACAACTAGAAATCAGCTTATCGTCTAAATCCATGCCTTACTCACATATAAACAGCAGCTGCGTGTCATCTGCATATGAGATGACCTTAGCGCCAAGAGACTCTGCGAGCGTGTCGAGGGGTGTCAGATAAACATTGAACAGCGTAGGACTGAGAGCAGGGGCGTAGCTAGAGCTTCTGGCGCCTGGGGCTATCCCTCAGATTGCCGCCCCTGGCCGATAGCGGGAGCGGGAGGGGGGCTACAGAAAAAAGGACATTGTTTGCTCCGGAACCCCCAATAAAGTCAACCTTGTAGCTTGGCTTTATCGCGCCAAAAACCTCCAGCTTGTTATTGATATATAGAAGTTAATTTCACACAAGGCCTAGTGACTTAGAGAAATCACACACTGCTTTTGTGTTATGACGTAAAGCATGCCAAGAATGTCAGAACGTTAGACATACTCAATTATTCCATCCCCTTATCATGTATTTTTAACGTTATTCCTCATCACCGCTTTCAGTACCTTCCAGCCTGGGTTGTGACCCCTAGCTATGTGCCTGCCCATCCATTTCTGGTGCTTTCCAGCCGTTTTAAGATCTTCTTATAGTTTCTCGTTGTTCAAATGGGTGTAATTTATAATATTTATATGTTTCCCTCATCTTCATTGCTTGATTTTCCTCGCGCGGAAGTGTCACTCATAGTTGTTGAAATGTCACTCATCATTACACTGAAATTCTAAAAATGTCACACATAGCAATCTGAAACCTTAGCAGCTATGCATAATGATGCTATTTATTTCAAAAAAGATATATTGAGCAGTTTAATAAAAATCAATTAGTTGATTATAACACTGCGCGCAGCGCCACCAGCTATTATTAACCTGAGGCTGAAAGTAAATTGCATGGCTAGTCTAACTAATTACATTACAATACAATGAGGCATGATGGGGGGGCAAGCCTCAGGTGAAGAGGCTGACTGAGGTACACATTGCCTAGATATATATGCTGTATTATTTCAAAAAGACACTTAGAGAGACTGAGCAGTAATAATCCTAAAGCTAAACGTAGGATCCATCCCCAGCCAGACTCCCTCTTTGCATGTCTGTATCCGTAGCTGGGAATAACCCCCACAATCATGCTCTACGCTGCCTCCAACTCCTGACTGTGCACCAGTGAATGCAGTCAGTACCTGTGCGGGGAGCCCGACCACTGCTGTCCTCAATGTTCGGCCTCATGGGAGCCCTCATGAATGTACCGCTTGCTGCAGCAGTACTAGAATAGAAACGTCGTGCGCTCTCCAAAAAGTAAATTAATTTGACTGTGATATTGTGACTGGCAACTATGTAATCGCTGGTCCCTCGTTTATGGAATTATTGCTGTTGTATAACATGCTTGAGATGATGGCTACACTGTTTGAATCTGTTTATGGTACTGTGTTTTTATTGTACTGAATGATCTAATCAAATAAATAAATTCTTAAAGCGTTGAGACACTCACAGGTGAGTAAACACGCTATACAAACCCCCTGATGGATTGATTGATTGATTAAAAACAAATGTTAATCTAGGGACATAAAAATCTAATTTATATTTCAATGCTACAGACAGAGCACTTTCATTACAAAGGTGCAAATCAGAATCAGTTCCCTCCACCCTCTGTGGAATGAAGAAAGTAAGACAAAAGGAATGTGTGTATGCTGCGCATAATGGAAATACTATAAAGTTTAATAAAATATGAGTCTAATTTATGGTTGGTTAGCTGCGCAGGAAGGAAGGGTGGTGAGGAAGGAGCCCCATGTACAGAGGAGAGATTGTGCAGGACGAGGTCCAGATTAACACAAAGGGGAAGGGACTTTAGAGAAGGTTAAGTTGCGACGAAAATGTATCTCTATCTGTATGGGGGATGTAGGAAACTTTAGTTTTTCAGCAGTATTGTGTTATTTAGGCTAGTAAAATAATGTTCAAATATGGATTCTTATAAATTATCGAAATGAGAGGACTGTGCTGTGCATAGTGAAATATCTTACAGGCACTTTCCATTGGTTTTAATTATATTGAACCAAAACTGAATTTGTGTGAAAATAATGTGATATATCAATGAAGAATGTGTGACTTATACTGTTTCTAGTTTTGTATTTCTGTGACCTGCTGCGAAAATATGCTCCGATATAAAAATATAAATGAAGACAAATAAATTGACATGCTGCTCAGGGCAGCCCCAAACGTTGGAGGCTGTGTCTGCCCCTGGGATGGCTACGACTGACCGATGCTTCGTCACGCGGGCTCTCATTATTGTAGGCTTTGAGGTCCTGTTTGGGACTCATTCATCTGTGGCTGTCATCGGGAACTTCCTCTTCCAGTCGAACAATAGACTCATTCTCCCTTATCTAGTTCCTGCAATGCATTGCACCCACTACTCCACCCACATGGGTGGAAGCTGTCGGAGGTTACCACAGGGTGGCTTGAGGAACTTTACTAATACCCAAAATAAAATAAAACGTAAGTGCGTAAAATCCCCAGGGGCTTTTAAACATCGGGTTAACATATATTGCTATAATACACCATTATTTAGTTTAATAATATATTTGTATTGGGACTCAAAAGAAAACAATTCAGCGGGTTCCTATTTGAAGAGGCATTAGGGGGTGAACACATCTGAAAGACGCTCCATGCTTGGGGCCCCTGGAGGCTGGCACGGGGGTGAGACCTCTCTGGCCTCCCTTGCTGGACACTTCCTGGCCTGGGGGCCGGTGGTAAGGCGGGTCTCCCACTGAACTAACTGGGCCCGGGACCCCGCAGCTATGGCTGTACATTATTCCTGAGCTCTCAGCTCCTCACAGAGCTGTACCGCCACTCTCACTCATGGGGGGAGACAGGGCAGGGAGATGCCCCCTCCCGACGGAGGGGGCCCCAACGGATGTCTGGCTACCTCGGGACCTCATCGGGGACCCCCTCGCGATGGGAGAGGTCATGACGGGACCATCATCCGAGACACTGGACTTGGGACTCAGTGTGATGGAGGGCACCCGAGTGGTAAATAAAGTGGGCACAGTTGTGATTGAACTGGGGCTTCTCTGGAAGGATCAGTGCAAACTCTCGGAGTGAAGATCACGGAGAGAGCCATTTATGGGCTCCAGCCCAAGGCTGCGACCTTCTCCGACAGATCACTGACGTCAGTTGAGACTTGTCCGAGGTGGACACCGCTGCCAGGTGGAATGCCCTGACTGTCATCCGGAGACTATTCCTTCTGAAATCTAGCCCACCAAAACCCCCAGACAAGCTGTTGCAGACAGCCCTCAGCTGTTAATGCAGAGCACGGCCAGTGTTCTCTCTTGAGGCGATGCCTCACACCCCTGAGGTTCCTCTCTAGTCCTTTCCTATAGTGTCAGAGGCCACTGGCGGGATGCCGCAGGTGCATGGGAGGAAGGAGGAAGAGCCACGCGGGGACCCATTTCAGGATAAAGCCATGTCCCCTCTGTACCTCCAGTCATGACCTCTTGCCTGGCCTACCACCGGGACAGTTTTAGCACACGGCCCTCAGCTACAGAGCTGCAACCTCCACTGTGAATTGCACACACGGTGAACTACACACACACAGTGAATTACACGCACACACGGTGAATTACACACACGGTGCCACCCGCCCACCCACTACTGCAGGTCCGTTTGGCATTGGAATACACAGGTCGGATCTTCTACTGGCAGTGGCTGGTTAACTTACAGTGTTCGTTCATTTTTCTTCCCCCAGGCTGAGTCAGCGTGACTCTACCAGTGACGATCGGCCCTCAACCTCTCACCTCTCAACATGGTCTCTTGAGTGCATGACGCAGCACTCTCCTTCCTTCACCCAGTGGCATTGTGTCGGCGGGGCCGCCCGGGCTCTCTGGATGTTCACAAATAATTCACAGGCCTGGCGGTATCGCATGACAATCTCCCTGAACTCACCAGACTCGAGAGCGCGTGGTGGTGGCGCATGTCACTGCTGCGCTTTCTGCTACGCTTTCACGTCACTGCTGTGCTTTCAGCGTAGGGGCTGGCCAAAAATGATTCCCAAAGCCATCATTGGTAGCGCTTTCGCGCGCAACCAGATTGATGGCTCTGGGACTCACATACGCGGCGGCCACGCAGCACTGATGGCCCATGACCGCGGCCTTTATAATTTATTTGGGGACACTGTGTCAGTGTCCGCAAATAAATTATAAAGGCCGCCGCCATGGGCCATCAGTGCTGCGTGCCCGCCGCCCCGAAAATAGTGCCGCCTGGGACGGACCGCCCCCACCGCCCCCCCCCCCCCCCCCTAGCTACGCCGGTGATAACGTTTTATGTTGAATGATGAGTTTAAGGTTTAAGCTAAATAACATTATTTAAAATAACACATGATAATAAAAAATAGCAGAAAAATCCAGAAGTTTAAATAAATCAACCTAGGTGATTAAGAAAACAGGGTCTTCAGTTTTTTACTGGGAAACCATTAAAGAAAAGTTAACTCTCAATGAAGCTGGTAGATAATTCCACACCATTGTTGACTTTGTTGCCTTATGTTTCATCATCATAACCACCAAGTGGTCTGATTCAAAAGTTACTCTCAATCTGGGCCTATCAAAAGAAGCCCATATAGCACAACCAGCTAATCTAGGACCCACATGTGATCACATCATACAACTCATGTGGCCATTATTGGAAAAGACGAGTCATCCTGTGACAAGCCCATCTTACATATGATATCTAGGAACACGTTAGGCATGCATTGTATGGCTTAGTGACAACAAATAACATTATTCCAGCAGCATCCCAGTAGAGGAAGAAATGGAATTTTATACCAAAATCGGTATTATGATTTGTGAGGTGAAACTACACCCTCCTGGTTTTCCACAAACACAGTTTGTCTGTGAGCACCTAAAGGACTATACCTGAGCAAAAATGTCCAGACTATGACAAAACAAATGTATACATTGGTGCGCTAACACTGCTTCCTATGGGAATACCCCGTTCTATTAGAGAAAACCCCTAATGGTGCAGTAATCCCACACCTGAGAATGCCCTACCTGGTGCTATCAGTACTTCCAAGTACATTAGTACTGCTTTGGGATTTGCGCAAGACCTGTAATGAGAGCCTATAGCTCATTTGTCATCTGGAGCACACATACAGTGAATTACACGCACACACGGTGAATTACACACACGGTGCCACCCGCCCACCCACTACTGCAGGTCCGTTTGGCATTGGAATACACAGGTCGGTCAGTGGCTGGTTAACTGACAGTGTTCGTTCGTTCTTCTTCCCCCAGGCTGAGTCAGCGTGACTCTACCAGTGACGATCGTCCCTCAACCTCTCACCTCTCACCATGGTCTCTTGAGTGCATGACGCAGCACTCTCCTTCCTTCACCCAGTGGCATTGTGTCGGCGGGGCCGCCCGGGCTCTCTGGATGTTCACAATTAACAGGCCTGGCGGCAACGCATATCAATCTCCCTGAACTCCCCAGACTCAAGAGCGCGTGGTGGTGGCGCACGTCACTGCTGCGCATTCTGCCACGCTTTCACGTCACTGCTTGCGCTTACAGCGTAGGGGCTGGCCAAAAATGATTCCCAAAGCCATCATTGGTGGCGCTTTCACGCGCTACCAGATTGATGGCTCTGGGACTCACATACGCGGCGGCCACGCAGCACTGATGGCCCATGACGGCGGCCTTTATAATTTATTTGGGGACACTGTGTCAGTGTCCGCAAATAAAATATAAAGGCCGCCGCCATGGGCCATCAGTGCTGCGTGCCCGCCGCCCTGAAAATAGCGCCGCCTGGGGCGGACCGCCCCCACCGCCCCCCCCCCTAGCTACGCCGGTGACTGAGAGCCGACCCCTGCCGAACGCCCATCAACAGGGCCTGGCTTGAGCTGTATACGGTGGCAGCCAGACTTCCTGCGTCCGTCTGTCCAGGAATGATGCTAACCAACTGAAAGACTGGTGTCTGATCCCTATCTCGTGTAGGTGCTGAAGCAGCTTGAGGTGGGCTACAGTGTCAAGTGTACAGTGTAAGTTCAAGCAGTATCAGCATTGCTTTGCCTCCCCCACCAAGAGTGCTTCGGATGTGCTCAGTAACTTCAAGGAGCGCGGTCTCAGTGCTAAATTAGGGGAGGAAGCCGGATTGCGTAGAATGGAGAATACCGTTGGCTTCCAAATATCTGAAAAGTTGGCGATTAACTTCTTTCTCCAGAATTTTGGAGAAGGCGGGCAGAAGGGAGATGAGGTCGTCTCCTAATAAAGCACCCATTATATATACATATGGTGAGTGGAGGCATAGTTCAAGAAAGCTGCAGGCGACACTCTGTGGAGTGAGAGGACCCAAGAGTATTGATAGGTGTGTGGTGACTGAAGGGGGCCACTTTTGGATTTCACTTGCACTGTGCTTGCAAAATCTCTTTTGAAAAACAAAAAAAGCTTTAAATGGGCTTAGAGCCCATCCCATTACTTACCATTGGTTGGCTTCGATGTAACTCTTGTTTCCTTACTTCATGTTGGTCAGAGGCGCCTCGTCGTCTCAGCTTACTCCGGTGAATTTTCTTAGTGTCCCTGCCGTGGAGCATGGACCATATACAGCTTCTTTTTTTTTTCAACATACACTCATAAAGTACATGTCTCTGTAGTCCATCTCTCACTCCACCCTTATCCTGCTGGGACTTTTCCCTCCCTCGTGTTGTTTCCCGAAATCCTCCTCCAGCTATCGATGTTTCTTTCCCCCTACCCCTCCTGTGTTTGTTGTTCACTACACTTCGCAGAGATGTTTTAAGGTATGTGCAAAGTGGGATCTGGCCCAGGGCCACAGCCTTTTTGGTGATCCCCTGATAGCTCATGCTCTGTTCTGCAGAGATACTTGTATGTATGTATGTATGGGATTTGTAGAGCGCAGGAATCACCCCCGTAGATGTATTTCCACGCTATCATAGCAGGAAAGTCAGATGAATCATGAGCAGACAGGTTTAAGCTCTGAATAATGCTGTTTTCAGGAGTTCCCTGAAGCGGAGCAGATTGGAGCATTTGCACAGGTCCTCGGGCAAGGTGTTCCAAAATTTCGAGGCTAGATGGACAACGGTTTTGCCTCCTTTTCTAAACTTCTTAAACCGGGGGACCACCAGCAACCCTTTACCTTCTGATCTAAGATGGCGGTTCGGACAGTAGACTTTAAATTTGTCTGACAGGTAGCTCAAACAAGAGCCCTGGGGGACCCCCTTAGTAAGTTTCAAGGTTTGGGAACGGAATGGACCCAGGTTGATGGTCTGAGTGCGCTGGTCTAAGCCAATTAAGTGCCTATCCCTGCAGACTGACCTCCCTCAGTTGAAAAATCAATTTCTGATGAGAGACTGTGTCGAAGGCTGCTGTCAGATCCAATAAGGCCAGTAACACTGCTTTATTAGCATCCAATGCCATTTTAATATGATACGTATTCCCAATAAGGGTAGTCGCTGTGGAGTGGTTGGGTCTAAACCCAGACTGAGAGGGATCAAGAATGGTGTGTTTGTCGAGGTAGTCCATTAACGAAGTGTTAATATAACTCTCCGCCATATTACTAATTAACGGGAGGAGTGAAATGGGGCGGTAATTTGAGAGCACATCAGCAGGCAGTTGATCTTTCTTCTTAATAGGAAGAACTTGAGCGGATTTGACAGGAATATGAATCATTGGTTAGCAAGAGATAGTATTGTATCTCGTACTAGGACTGTTATTGATTTAATAATGACAATGCCTGCCGGAATCTGAGGATTAAGGTTCCCTTAGGGAAGATTGCAACAAGATGAAGGACTGGAGGAAGGGGGAGGGGAAACAAGTAGGGGGTATTGGGTAAAGACTGTTACTGACAAATTATTATGATGCACAGTGGACTTTCTGCTCTCTTTCTTATCCTTTACTAATACGGCCAATGATGCAGCACTGTTGCAGTATGTACCACTTTAATGCTTAGAGTAACGTGCTAGTGGCATGTTGTATGTTAAAAAAACTACTAATAAAAATTTGTTAAAAAAATAAAAAGGAAGTACTTGTGTGGTCTTCCAGTCAAGAGGCAGAATACATTTGCTTAAAGAGGTGTTCAAACTCTCAGTAATTGGGGCGGTTAAAAGCCGAGCAAGCAGAGCATATTAGTGTGCTGGCAACACATCTAGAGGAGAGACTGATTTTGCTGTACTAAGCATGGCTTCCACCTGGAGATCTGAATACCTTTAAAACAATCCAGGCCTACAGCTAAGTCCTTAACCTTTAGAGAACTAGAGTCAATGGGCTCAACGTGGCAGGGGTTTTGAGGAAATTGATTATAAATCAAATTAATGTTATCCTCAAGGTGCACAGCTATGTTGTCACATAGTCCTTGAGAGGAGATAGTCTGTTGTGCGCAAGCTGTGGGTTTACTGAAGGAGTTAAGGACTTTATATAGTTCCTTTGTCGAATTTCCTGCCTGTTTCAGTTTTAATATAACATGATTTTTCCGTGCTATTTTTAAATTCTTGTGATAAGCAGCAAGAGCCAGTTTGAAGTTGAATCTTTCACTATCTAGCTGAGATTTGCGCCAGCCTTTTTCCAGCACTTTACATCTGGATTTTTCCATCCGTAACTCTGCAGTGTACCAATCTTCACTTTTTCCAGAGATTTATTAAGTTGATGTCTTAACGGAGCCAGTGTATCAATTATTTTACTAATATTATCGTTAAAGACCCTCAGCTCCAAAGTACTGTCCATGTGTTAATTGAATATCGGGTTGTATGTAGTTTGCTAAAAGAGTCATACGTGACTTTATGCCATTGTCTTTGAAGGGCCATCTGGGCGCCTCCAGCCAATTGCTGTCTGAGGCAGCTAGTAATCTGAAAAGGAATCATGGAATGATCCAAACTCGTCAGTGGGCAAGGAAGATCAGTACTTATGAGAGGGGAATTAGTGAATGTAATATCCAGGGTATGACCTGCCAAATGTGAGGGGCCAGTATTAATCTTTCCCAAGCCTAAAGTGGCCATGTCAGCTAAGAAGCTGGCATCTTCAGTGTTCTCTTTGTCCTCACTGTGGATATTAAAATCCACTAAAAGCTGGAAATGATTGGAGGCAATAATGTGCGGGGAAATTTTCTCAATTAATTTTAAATTAAAATCTTTAAGTGGCCCTGGAGGGCGATATAAAAGCGCACCCTTTAAAGTTTCCTGATGTGACAGCTCCACTTTGAATATACACATTTCCATCCAGGTATCTGAGATGGAGTCAATAATAGTAGCTTTCAGCTCTTCTTTGAAAATTATGGCAACTCCGCCGCCCACTTTCCCTACACTATCCAGTCTAAAAATCAGATAGTTCTCAGGGAGAGCAAGGGAAATATCAAGCGTGGAGGTTGATTTCAACCAGGTCTCTGTTAAGAAACCAAGGTCAGGAGATTCTGCGCTCACCAGATCCCAGAGTTCAGTGGATGTTTAGGTAGTGACCGAACATTTGCTAACAGCCCCTTCCAGGCACACAACTGATTGGTAGTGTAAGGTCTAACTAGGCTGTGAGTCACTCCAACGTCCCCTGTCCTGCTCTCACCGCGATCGCCATGAGTGTTGGATGTTATATCACCACAGTTATAACGGCAATCTAAGCAGGCAAAAGGACCTTCAAGATTGCTAAACATACCTGCATGAAAGCATGGTGTCACATTATGCCTCACCAGTAGAAGTTGTGGGGACATATAAACGAGTCTAGACACGTTATCTGGTAGTAACTGGACAGGGCTCCTGGCTCCTGGCAACAGCCTGGTGCGGACAGGCGCAGACGGGCTTGCTTTTGGTGCGCCTTCGGCGTGCCGCCTGCGCGCCCTCTGCGCTTCGGCACCATCTGATCCTGATAAAGACAGGATCAGTTCCCTTGAAATTGTTTTAATCAGATTGTTTCAAATACTGTTTTCCTTTAATTTATTTTTAATGCGGGTGATGTGTGAGAGCCTATTACAGAAATTTTGCAGTGAAATGTTGCTTTTCATGCAACATCCAAAAGTTTCTTTTAGATCAAAACAGGACCTCACATATTCACAGAGATTATTTACAATAATATAAGTGACCTGCTGCTGTGGTACAATATTGAAAACACACCTCACTATCCTTAAACATTAGATGTAAGCATGTTTTGAATTTGAACCAGTATGCATGTGCATTGTCAGTGACCTGGCCAAAGCAGACATGAAAGGGCTGAACCTGGATTATAAATTCAAAGCTGTTCCAAACAGAGGCCTCAATATACGATTGGCCCAGGGACCCCAAAATCCTGAAGATGTACCTAACTCCCAGAGCGAATGGGATCGGAAATCTATCCTAGACACAAGGCCCCCACCGCATCTGTGATCGAGTGTGCTGGACCCCCATCCTCAAAACCCAAGGGCAGCAACTCATGATGGACGACGCAATGCAATGTCAGCTCTTCTTGATAAACAAGCTTTGGCATAGCCAATAGGTCTCGCCTTTGGGGCCTTGTAAGTGTTTAGCCAGAGCTATTGACTTTGCCAATGTCTTTAAGCTGTGCTGTAGAGAAGTGTGGCTGCTGTGCAGCATGCTGAAAAGTTATAATAAAAAAGTGTCAGAAGCATTTTTGTTACCTTATATATGACCAAGAAGGCATTATGTACAACTGAATGACCGAATTAAAAAAAGTATTTACAATAAAACATTTCCTCAGTTTTTTTTTGTTCTTGCAATGCCGGCAACTTGTTTCTGCCTATTCCAATGGTTGTTTGTTAAAGCTTTTTTTTGAGTGGGCATAAACAATCGGAGGGTGAAGGTTGGGAACTAGTACATGTATTATAACACAAGCAGCGGCCAGATGCTAGGGGAGAATCAACAAATGCCAGATTCTGAGAGCAGGCTGGGGTGGTGCTGAGCGATGCTGAGGTGGTGGTGGTGGTGGTGACTGGTGCGGAGACGATGCTGAGGTGATTCTGAATGATACTCAGGTCTTGCTGAGTGATGATGATGTGGTGGTGTACTAGTGCAAAGGCGGAGCAGAGTGATATTTTTGTGGCACTGAGTGATGCTGTGGTGGTGCTGAGTGATGCTGTGGTAGTGCTGAGTGATGCTGTGGTGGCGTTGAGTGATTCTGTGGTGGCGCTGAGTGATGCTGTGGAGGTGCTGAGTGATGCAGTAGTGGCGCTGAGTGATGCTGTGGTGGCGCTGAGTGATGCTGTGGTGGTGCTGAGTGATGCTGTGGTGGCACTGAGTGATGCTGTGGTGGCGCTGAATGATGCTGTGCTGAACCTGAGTGATGCTGTGCTGCTGCTGAGTGATGCTGTGGTGGTGCTGGGTGATGCTGTGGTGGTGTTGAGTGATGCTATGGTGGTGCTGACTGATGCTGTGGTGGGGCTGAGTGATGCTGTGGTGGCGCTGAGTGATGCTGTAGTGGCGCTGAGTGATGCTGTGGTGGCGCTGAGTGGTGCTGAGTGATGTTGTGGTGGTGCTGAGTGATGCTGTGGTGACCCTGAGTGATGCTGTGCTGGTGCTGAGTGATGCTGTGGTGGCGCTGAGTGATGATGTGGTGTCGTTGAGTGATGCTGTGGTGGCGCTGAGTGATGCTGTGATGGCGCTGAGTGATGCTGTGGTGGTGCTGAGTGATGCAGTGGTGGCGCTGAGTGATGCTGTGGTGGTGCTGAGTGATGATGTGGTGGTGCTGAGTGATGCTGAGTGATGCTGTGGTGACCCTGAGTGATGCTGTGCTGGTGCTGAGTGATGCTGTGGTGGCGCTGAGTGATGATGTGGTGTTGTTGAGTGATGCTGTGGTGGCGCTGAGTGTTGCTGTGATGGCGCTGAGTGATGTTGTGGTGGTGCTGAGTGATGCAGTGGTGGCGCTGAGTGATGCTGTGGTAGTGCTGAGTGATCATGTGGTGCTGCTGAGTGATCATGTGGTGGTGCTGAGTGATGCTGTGGTGGTGCTGAGTGATGCTGTGCTGGTGCTGAGTGATGCTGTGGTGGCACTGAGTGATGCTGTGGTGGCGCTGAGTGATGCTGTGGTGGCGCTGAGTGATGCCATGGTGGCTCTGAGTGATGCTGTGGATGGCGCTGAATGATGCTGTGGTGGCCCTGAGTGATGCTGTGGTGGCGCTGAGTGATGCTGTGGTGGTGCTGAGTGATGCTGTGCTGGTGCTGAGTGATGCTGTGGTGGCACTGAGTGATGCTGTGGTGGCGCTGAGTGATGCTGTGGTGGCGCTGAGTGATGCCGTGGTGGCTCTGAGTGATGCTGTGGATGGCGCTGAATGATGCTGTGGTGGCCCTGAGTGATGCTGTGGTGGCGCTGAGTGATGCTGTGGTGGTGCTGAGTGATGCTGTGGTGGTGTTGAGTGACGCTGTGGTGGTGCTGAGGGATGCTGTGGTGGTTCTGAGTGATGCTGTGGTGGCGCTGAGTGATGATGTGGTGTCGTTGAGTGATGCTGTGGTGGTGGTGAGTGATGCTGTGATGGCGCTGAGTGATGCTGTGGTGGTGCTGAGTGATGCAGTGGTGGCGCTGAGTGATGCTGTGGTGGCGCTGAGTGATGCTGTTGTGGCGCTGAGTGATGCAGTGGTGGCGCTGAGTGATGCTGTGGTGGTGCTGAGTGATGCTGTGATGGCGCTGAGTGATGCTGTGTTGGTGCTGAGTGATGCTGTGGTGGTGCTGAGTGATGCTGTGGTGACCCTGAGTGATGCTGTGCTGGCGCTGAGTGATGCTGTGGTGGCGCTGAGTGATGCTGTGGTGGTGCTGAGTGATGCAGTGGTGGCGCTAAGTGATGCAGTGGTGGCGCTGAGTGATGCTGTGGTGGCACTGAGTGATGCTGTGGTGGCGCTGAGTGATGCTGTGGTGGCGCTGAGTGGTGCTGAGTGATGCTGTGGTGGTGCTGAGTGATGCTGTGGTGACCCTGAGTGATGCTGTGCTGGTGCTGAGTGATGCTGTGGTGGCGCTGAGTGATGCTGTGGTGTCGTTGAGTGATGCTGTGGTGGCGCTGAGTGATGCTGTGATGGTGCTGAGTGATGCTGTGGTGGTGCTGAGTGATGCAGTGGAGGCGCTGAGTGATGCTGTGGTGGTGCTGAGGGATGATGTGGTGGTGCTGAGTGATGCTGTGGTAGTGCTGAGTGATGCTGTGGTGGTGCTAAATGATGCTGTGCTGGTTCTGAGTGATGCTGTGGTGGTGCTGAGTGATTCTGTGGTGGCGCTGAGTGATGCTGCGGTGGCACTGAGTGATGCCGTGGTGGCTCTGGGTGATGCTGTCGTCGCGCTGAATGATGCTGTGGTGGCCCTGAGTGATGCTGTGTTGGCGATGAGTGATGCTGTGGTGGTGCTGAGTGATGCTGTGGTGGTGTTGAGTGACGCTGTGGTGGTGCTGAGTGATGCTGTGGGGGGTGTTTAGTGATGCTGTGGTGGCGCTGAGTGATGCTGTGGTGGCGCTGAGTGATGCTGTGGTAGCGCTGAGTGATGCTGTGGTGGTGCTGAGTGATGCTGTGGTGGCGCTGAATGATGCTGTGGTGGCCCTGAGTGATGATGTGGTGGTGTTGAGTGATGCTGTGGTGGTGCTGAGTGATGCTGTGGTGGCGCTGAGTGGTGCTGTGGTGGCGTTGAGTGATGCAGTGGTGACCCTGAGTGATGCTGTGGTGGCCCTGAGTGATGCTGTGGTGGCCCTGAGTGATGCTGTGGTGGTGCTGAGTGATGCTGTGGTGGTGCTGAATGATGCTGTGGTGATGCTGAGTGATGCTGTGGTGGACCTGAGTGATGCTGTGGTAGTGCTGAGTGATGCTGTGGTTGTGCTTAGTGATGCTTTGGTGGTGCTGAGTGATATTGTTGTGGCACTGAATGATGCTGTTGTGATGCTGTGGTAGCGCTGAGTGATGCTATGGTGGCACTGAGTGATGCTGTCGTGGTGTTGAGTGATATTGTTGTGGCACTGAGTAATGCTGTGGTGGCCCTGAGTGATGCTGTTTTGGCCCTGAGTGATGCTGTGGTGATGCTGTAGTGGCCCTGAGTGATGCTGTGGTGGTGCTGATTGAGCTGTGGTGGTGCTGAGTGATAATGTGTAACACTAAGTGATGCTGTGGTGGCTCTGAGTGATTTTGTTGCGGTGCTGAGTGATGCTGTGGTGGCGCTGAGTGATGCTGTGTTGGTGCTGCGTGATGCTGTGATGACCCTGATTGATGCTGTGCTGGTGCTGAGTGATGCTGTGGTGGTGCTGAGTGATGCTGTGGTGTCGTTGAGTGATGCTGAGGTGGCGCTGAGTGATGCTGTGATGGTGCTGAGTGATGCTGTGGTGGTGCTGAGTGATGCAGTGGAGGCGCTGAGTGATGCTGTGGTGGTGCTGAGGGATGATGTGGTGGTGCTGAGTGATGCTGTGGTAGTGCTGAGTGATGCTGTGGTGGTGCTGAGTGATGCTGTGGTAGCGCTGAGTGATGCTGTGGTGGTGCTGAGTGATGCTGTGGCGGCGCTGAATGATGCTGTTGTGGCCCTGAGTGATGATGTGGTGGTGTTGAGTGATGCTGTGGTGGTGCTGAGTGATGCTGTGGTGGCGCTGAGTGGTGCTGTGGTGGCGTTGAGTGATGCAGTGGTGACCCTGAGTGATGCTGTGGTGGCCCTGAGTGATGCTGTGGTGGCCCTGAGTGATGCTGTGGTGGCCCTGAGTGATGCTGTGGTGGTGCTGAGTGATGCTGTGGTGGTGCTGAATGATGCTGTGGTGATGCTGAGTGATGCTGTGGTGGACCTGAGTGATGCTGTGGTAGTGCTGAGTGATGCTGTGGTTGTGCTTAGTGATGCTTTGGTGGTGCTGAGTGATATTGTTGTGGCACTGAATGATGCTGTTGTGATGCTGTGGTAGCGCTGAGTGATGCTATGGTGGCACTGAGTGATGCTGTGGTGGTGTTGAGTGATATTGTTGTGGCACTGAGTAATGCTGTGGTGGCCCTGAGTGATGCTGTTTTGGCCCTGAGTGATGCTGTGGTGATGCTGTTGTGGCCCTGAGTGATGCTGTGGTGGTGCTGAGTGAGCTGTGGTGGTGCTGAGTGATATTGTGTAACACTAAGTGATGCTGTGGTGGCTCTGAGTGATTTTGTTGTGGTGCTGAGTGATGCTGTGGTGGTGCTGTGTGATGCTGTGGTGGCCCCGAGTGGTGCTGTGGTGGTGCTGAGTGATGCTGCTGCAAATTACACCAACTTCACGTCATCTACATTAAAGGTTATTCTGTTGGTCTTTTGACGAAGCCTGTGTGAGCCGTAGCCCCGCCTGTAGGGTAGAGGAGCGCGAACTAGAACCATACCCCTTGAAGCACTCTACAGTGTAAACAGATTGTCGTAAACTGAGTTTTACACTGCGATCCTGCGCGCTTCAACAGTATTTCGCGGATTTAACAGTATGAGAGGCGAGGCCAATATCCGGGGCAAAGTAAAGCATCACTTCCGCCCACAATTGTCAGTCAAATATGAAAACTCACGAGAAGCTCCTGCGACCTGCAAGTCCCATCCTGAAAACAAGTGACGCCATGACTCTGCTGTTGAAGGGCACTGTGCGTAGTCTTTCAGCAGAAGCTGTTGGCCGATGGGTAGGCGGGCTAAGGGAACGAACGCTTGTTTCATTGGGTGTCGTGATGTGGTGTGGGAAAGGCAGGTAACTTGATTGACACTATGAGCAAGTTGTTTGTACTTGCAGGCTGCAGCGGGAGAGAGGCGGAGTGGTGCACCCGCGAGTGGTGTGCGCGTGCTGGGGAGAGCAGTCTGCTCTTTTTTAAAGCACATACTCGTGCTTGTGGCGCGCCGCTGCGCACTCGCGCAAGGCATATGCCACCACAAGCACGAGTATGTGCTTTGAAAAAGAGCTGCAGGACAGATAAAGGTCTCCTAATCAGGGCAGGTGAGACCTAAAAAAACGTGTTCACTAAGGGTCCTCACAGCTGCTTTTTGGATTGAGTTAGGGGCAGTGCGTTGTCATAAGAATGAAACCTCTTAGCATGAACGAGTTACTCCGGTGAGGGGATGGTTTCCACAGTACAAACCAATGCTGAGAAAAACACAAGTCTCGTGCTTCGTTTCATTTCTTAAACCAAAGCAAGCATCTTTCTGCTGTGTAAAATATATGACCCGGTCCTTTCTAAATATTACAGGAAACAGTGGTCCCTGAAAACGAAAATGTATTACGCATATAATAAATATAGCCAATGGGGAACATGATAGCAAAGAGGGACATAGCGCAGCTTTGGGGTTCGCAACGGCCCCCCACCGTGTCTGTCTGGAAGGAGAACATGGACTGGTGCATGTTCAGGGAAAAGACTGTGTAAGTGGCTCGTGGTAAACCCGGGGCTTGGAGCAGAATTTGGGGGCAGTGGAATGTGTATCGTGGAAGTATTTGTGCTCCCCCCCTGGTGGAAACGTCTGAGGTAGCCTTGTCCCCCTGATCCTTGATGGTTCGTTACTTATCTGGCACATCTGAGTATAGTTTTGGTATTCCCGTTTCTCCCCCCCCCCCTCTACCTCTTTGTTCCCCTTCTTCTTGACTGCCATCGGGTGGTCGGATATGGAAGTGCCCCTGCTGTGGCCCGACGCCCATCTCATGTTTTCTTGCCTCGCTTTTGTTTTAAGTTGTTATTTATGTTAAAAGGGTGTATCCTGATTTCCTTTATGTGCAGTCTGATCTTCTGTAGGGTGCGGAACCCCGGTGGGCCAGTCATTGTGTTTGCACTGTTTGAACTTTTACCTACTAGCGGCCGGCCCAGGTGGTTGTAGGCCCGTGCTTGTAACCTTCTTTCTGCACAATAAAAAATTTTCCAAAAAATAAATAAATAAATAAATAAATATAGCCAAGGTTGGTACTATATTTTGGCCAGTGTCCAGCCTGACATGGCAACTTTAATAAGTGGGAATAATTAGCAACAATCCAAAGAATGTAAGTAGAGTCGTAGTGGGACACAAGCCTGTATCCTGAGACTTACATATCAAGAGGACATACAATTGTGACACACATTCAGGCAATTACAATGATGTTTCCGTTTTGGAAAATGATAGGTAGTGAAACATCTTGATACAAATCTTGCCACCTTCACAATGTATTATATACAAAATTTCTGAATGTGTAAGGCAGGCAACAAAGTTGACTTTGTTGCCTGCCTTACACATTCAGAAATTTTGTATATAATCATTGTAATTGCCTGAATGTGTGTCACAATTGTATGTCCTCTTGATATGTAAGTCTCAGGATACAGGCTTGTGTCCCACTACGACTCTACTTACATTCTTTGGATTGTTGCTAATTATTCCCACTTATTAAAGTGGCTATATTTATTATATGCGTAATACATTTTCGTTTTCAGGGACCACTGTTTCCTGTAATACTTGACTTCCCAAGGTCCCTGTCTTATTACTTTGGGTGCCCTTGTCCTCTTGTTTACACAGGCCCTTCCTGAAGGCAGTCAGAAACACAGCGCCGTCTCTACAACCACGTAAACTCCATGCGGCGCAGCGCCCATTCAAAGAACATCCTCGCTGCTCGTATATTCAAAGACTTCTTTCTTGCAAATTGAAATACAGAAGCCCTTTTTCAAAATAAAGTGAAGAACCCCGACCTTAAAAGCACCCACGCCCTCCTCCCGCTGCCCGTTTGCTCGCGCTGTTGTGCAACTTATCGAAAAAAACATTGACAAAGTCAAATTGATCCTACACAGGCGCAACCTATTGGCTTTGCAAATGCTTGTTCTGTCCTCTTTTCCCCATGGCGCAGTTTATGGGATCGCGTGGGAGTCGAGCAGCAGAGCGCCAGGGCCCTGCTGAGCCCCGGGAAGCGGTAGCGTGTGTGTGTTCACTGCCCCGCCTCCCTTCTGGACGTCGAGGCTTCCTTGGAACTGAGGAGGAAATATATGGAAGCGCGAGGACGGTAGACAGCTGGACCTAATTAAACGGTAATATCGAGACAGCAAGATGGAACAACAAACACCAGGGCCAACAAGGCCTGGCCCGCCCCCCTGCCCCCTCTGTGCACTCGGTATTTGCTAATTGCACAACGGTTCCCGGTAATTGTGTAACAAAACAACTGGAAATGAACTGCTGGCCATGCTGCCTTGCACCGCACATCTGGTTTGCAGATGTGGGAATGTCTTTCCAGGGAAGAGTGACGCATAATGAGCAAAACCAAATGTTTGTAATGTTTCTGGGAATTTCTGCCTCTCTCTCACAACCCTTCTCGTGTTTTGCTAGAGGTGGAGAACTGACCGGGGCGAGTTCATTTGCAATGACAATGATGGTGGCAGTAGAGGACAAGCGCTATACGGCAGCAGTGGACAAGCGCTATAAGTTACCGAGGGGGGGCCACAGTAAGGGAGGAGGGACCTGCGCGCAGCCAGGGCCCGGGAAGGAACAGAGGACTCGTCCTTGGCTACTGCAGCCTAAGAGAGCAAGCAAACTTGCAACAGAAGCAGCCTCCATAATGGATGCGATCAAGCTACAGAGGACAAGAAAATATCTCAGGAAAAGTCAGATGGTAGCATTGGATAATAATGTTAAATTGGCCAAAAACCTGAAAAGGCTCTCTCTCTTGGTTGGGTCAGCAAAGGCGCCGAAATATAGAGGGGAGAAGGCAGACGCACCTGTAGGAGGTGAAACATGCAGTGTGGGGATGCCTGAAAACTCAGAAGATCCATACATAGAATTCTTTATCCGCCTCTTGAAATTCTTTCCGATCAAATGGACACATAGGAATGTAGCCTGGATCTTAATTTCGCAGGAGTGGATTTGTGAGACCCTAAACTAGGCACCAAAATGACATTCATTGAAGGAGAGGATTGCGCTCTTCAATTTAAATATGAGAAACTGTATCTGGGACCCACAGTGAAGTAAAGGCTGTTTGAATCACAAATGAACTTCAAGAGAGCCGAAGGTCTGTTGCAGAATATTGGTTGCAGCTGTCACATTAAGCTGTGATTGGCTGGCTATCCTCCTCTTTCTCGATTACCCAAATCATGTGCAACTGGTGAGGATGAACTTCGACAATGTAAAGCAAAAGAAACTGACTTATGTGCCTCTTTACCCCACAAAACTGAAAGTTATGGTCAACAGGTAATCCTTTTTCGTTAAATCCTGGAGGCAGCATGGGATTGGGCAGTGGAGCAAACATTTTTTGCCAATGAGTGACTGCGGACCGCCCTGGTTGAAGACCCCAAGGAAATGAGGTACAGAGTCTCTGTCGCAGCAACAGGGAGTTCCAGTCGGACTCTTGCTCCTCTGCTGAGGGCTCAACAAGCATGGGAAATCACCAACGCCAACATCACCCATCGGGTTGATGCTCCTGGCATGGGGGACATGGGGCGCTAAATAAGGTCTGATCTACGCACATCTGGACAACCACCTCCTCACCACCCCTGTGCTCTTTAATGCTGACAGTGTTTCCACACTGACAATGGAGAGGCTATCTTGGGGGTGGACGTCTGCATAGATGCTAAGACACAAATCCTTGGTCCTGCTGCAGGGGTGGGGTGGACGTTGCATTTCCCTAATAATGAACCTCAGATTACTATGTTCAGGGCCTGGGATCTCTGCCCCAATAGCTCTATGATTAGATGTTCATAATTGGGAAGTTTGGAATGGCTTATTTTCAGAGTGCTGACACAAATGATACTGTGTCACAAATAGGGCCACAAATAAGGCACTCAGTCCCAACTAACAGATGCTTCGTATTTAGAACTATAGGAGGGGGCTATTGCGGCAGGTTAAGGTTGGTTCATCAGTTACTTTTCTTTTTCAGGGACATTGGGTTCCCCCCTGCTATTGGCACTTACATGGGAACATCCCAGTCCATGAAAGACATCCCCCCTGATACCAATAGATCACAAACACTCCTGACTTAATGTAAAATGCCTTCTAGAAAAGATTAATCAGTAGAGCTGCATTGAAAGTAGCAATTAGATGCTCTGGTCCTGCAGGAAACACACATAATGGGAACTAACTCTGAATTCTGTGGAAGCTATGGTTTCTCAGCCAGTTTTCATGTTGTGTTTGCAAGAGGTTCCAGAAGGATGTAGATATTGCTCAACCGCTGTAGGAAACTGGCTCTATATATACTACACCAAAATGAGGTATAGTGTGTATGGAGTCCAGGTGACCCCAGAGGTAGGCAGAGGTAAAAGTTAGATAGAACCTTACACTCTATTTGTGGTAGAGTGGTCGAACAGTAAGGCAGTATCCGAGGACAGTGTTAAGCCTTTGATGTACACACTCAGTCAGCAAATGAATTCACACACTCAAGGACTGAACTCTAGGCCAATTGTTTTTGTATATAAAAAAATATACAGTTTTATTCTTAGAACCAAGCAAGCCTGGCATAGGTAAGCATTAAATACTTTACAGTAATACGTTGCTGAATTAGAACAGTTTGAAAATGCAATAGAACTTGTACTTTGTTTGATTTACAGGGAATGCAGTAGGTTGCAATACTTAGCAAATACTGTACATTGAAATGAATATGCTTTTTCAGTAAATTGCAGGTAAGTTACATTACTTTTCTAACTCAGTGCTGGATACCTAGATTCAGCACTGGGACATTTCCTGCAAACAGGTAAGTAAATACGGTTTGGTTATTCGTGGAATTTCTAAAGAATATTTTTAGATTTCAAAACTCCACACTTAAAAAACTTTTTGGAAGAAAATTGTCAGTGTTATCCTAAGGAGGAAAAACAGGTTATCGGTTCACAGGTAAGTTACCAACTGTGGGAGTTGGGGTTCTGGGGTTAGACTCAGGGGTCCCCCAGGGTCAGTGATGCACTCTTGTTAAAACCCTCAGCGTCACTATGGCGTCCAGGGGCAGAGTGTTGAGGCCCAGTGTTATCCAATGGGGGATAGGGGGCCTCCGGTTGGTGGCTGCTGGCAAGAAGGCCACTGGGTTGTGGGAGCAAAGCTCCTAGGGTTTATGTCAGGGCAAATGGAGAAACAAAGTTGCACAAAATGTGCACCCTCAGTGGCACTGGGGCGGCCGGGTGCAGAGTGCTGTTTCGACGTCGGGCGCCCTGTTGTTTTCAATGGAGAACCTCAGGTTTGCAAAAGCAGTGCAGGCAGGGAGACGAAGGACTTCTGGGTGCGACCACCACTTCGAGAGGTACGTTGGGAAGTTAAGGGTTGGTTAGGCACCATTGGTTTGGGCACAGAAGGCTATGGGGCGACGGGTGCACGGGTGCCTTTTGGGGTAGGATCTTCTTACCAGCTCCTGCTCGCAGTTAGGGGGTCTCCTGTATTTAGCCTGCAGGCGTCGGCTGGAGGCAGGTCAAGGGTCACCGGATCGCGGGTCAGGATCGCCGGGGTGACCTCCTCGTGCTGTTTTTTCATTCGGGCCGGGTTTGGCGGGTGCAGAGTGGGCTGGATTCACAGTTTCCTGCTGCTGCCAGAGGTTGCAGTTGAACAAATCCGGTTTTCACGGGAGAAGCAGTCTGTGGAAGTGTAGGCAGGCAGGCCTTCCAGAGTTTTCGAGGTTGCTGGCTGCAGGACACACCGGGATTTTGCAATAGCAGGTTCGAGGGGAGATAGGCCTGTAGGGCTGGAGCCAAGTCAGTGGGCGTCTTCCTCTTGTTAGCTGGCTGCACGGCTGTTCAGTCCTTCTTCTTCTTTTCTTCTTGTTGTTTCTGGATCTGAGGAAGCAAGGTTCAGGGTGCCCCCTAAATACTAGATTTAGGAGCGTTACAGGTAGGTAAAAGGCAGGGACCAATGGGTCCCTTCCCTTGAGTGGGTACCCTCCCTATTGTGCCACCCTCCAGTGGGAGGTGGGCAGGTGCCTGTCCCTGGTTGGTTGGGTTCACCCAACCTCAAGATGGCGGGGACTCAGAGTTGTGCTTCACCTCGCCTCCCCCACCTGAGGGGTGGAATTGGCAGAGGTGAGCACACCTCTTTCCCTCACTTGTTTGCCCCAGAGAGCAGCAGGCCCTCGACCCAGGGGTCCAGAAACATGTCTGGTGGTGGCAGCTGCAAGCAGCCACTCAGCCTGGACACTAGTGGTGGGTTAGTTTTCAGGGGGCATCTCTGAGATGCCCTCTGTGTGCATTTTTCTTTAAATTCCACACTGGCATCAGTGTGGATTTAATGTGCTGAGTAGTTTGATACCAAATGTCTCAGTTTTCAGTGTAGCCATTATGGTGCTGTTGAGTTCGTAATGACAAGCTCCCAGAACCATATACTCTTAATGGCAGCACTGCACTTACAATGTCTAAGAATGGACTTAGACACTGTAGGGGTGCAGGGCTCATGCACCTGTACCCTCACCACTGGCATAGGGCACCCAGCTAGAGGGGTGACTGATCTATGCCAGGGCAGTGGGTTGTGGGCATGGTACACAGGCATGTGTGCCATGTCGACTCTTTGTTCTGCACCAAAACACGCAGCCTGCAAAGGCAGTGTGTGTGTGTGTGTGTAAAGGTACAGGGCCTCTAAGGGTGGCACAATAAGTGCTGCAGCCCTTAAAGGTCTTCCCTGGTTACAGTGCCCTGGTTACCTGTGGTACCATTTACCAGGGGCTGACCTGTGGCCAGAGATGCCAATTGGGTTAGTTTTGGGGAAAGAACACAGGCCCTGGGAACCTGATTGGCAGGGACCCAGGGCACGCCAAGAAAAAGTGCATCAGTAGTCTAGCAAAATGTGGGGGGGGGGTTACTGCAACAAAAACCCACTTTCCTACTAGCGCCACCTCCCTTTCCAAACCCTACTAACAAATTATGTCCCAATAGGATATTTGGCACCTTTTCAGACCTCCTCCTATATGGGAAACCTTGGACCATACAGAATATATATGCCTTACCCCCATCAGCGGCCTTCCCGGAAAGAATAGGTACAGTTCTGGCCCAAGTCCCCAGGGGTGACATTGTTGTAGGTGGGGACTTTGATGAGACATGAATCAGTCACTCAGAAGGTCGCTCAACCGCTACACACAATGGCAATTGTCCCCACTTCCTCACAGATTTCATGAGATCCGTGGGCCTGAGAGACCACAGCCATCTTTCATACCCTTAGGAGCAGCAGTTCAACATTCTGCTCTGGGACATTGTTAGGGGTTTTGCTGAGAATACCAGAAACAGACTTATTGGGATCAGGATGCTTATATATTCTGAAATGTATTAGTTCAATAGCCTTGGGGAAAAAGTTCAAGTATTAAGATCTCTTTGATTGCTTCTTTATGGTTTCATGCTAGTCTTTCGTACAATGGGCCATCCAATCTGTCCTCTTTCCTTTCTCAAGATGAAATTGTGGGCATGGTGTACCACTAAAATGTTACATCTCAAAAACATGCCTGCGGGTGGGGTTAATCAAAGAACAGTGTGTACCTCAATTTCATGAGGCAATGTATCCCAAGATAAGGTACAAAATCAGCAGATCAAAAATACAGTCAAATAAGAAAGAACCGACTCAGTAAGTGAGTTCTAGGGTGGAATTAGAAATTCATGAAGGTTTATTTCAAAAATCTAAAAAAAAGTACAATACAAAATAGTAAAATCCAAGTGTAGCAAATCTCATTTAAATGCAGCAAGTCATTGCCATGAATAATCGCTATAATAAGAGAATACAGAAAATAGACTGGGTCCCAAATATTCAGCAAAATCAGTGAGAAATCGAACAGCATTCCTAGTAAAACCCAAAGATCAACTGGCTCACCCCCAAAATCAAAGGTGTATAATACAAATTTCCCCAGCATGAGAAGTGCAAAATCATCATGGAATAAGACAAGAAATACATTTGCAACACAGCAGAATTCAGACTAAAATCATCATACAGCCTTACCAACTAAGCACTAACCCACTACATGAATATTGATTCAGCCCCCTCTAACGTCATCCAATATGTCAGAACAAACTAGTTACATAAACAACAGTGAACCATTGTGAATGAATGGAATATATCGCTCAAGCAGTAGATCCTTGAAAAAATGTTACATTAATTAGGTCATGCTAGAGAGTATTCTTCGAGAACACTGTCATTCAGAAATAAACAAACGTGACTAGCCTGACTACCTGCAGAAGAAATAATAAACAGTGAATATGATATCCATCGTGAACAAGATGCCATTGAGGTCTAGCTGAGGCCTAGTTAGCATAAACCAGGAAAATGCACTTTAGCACTTAATAACAAAATCGTTTCTAAGGCAATAATATTATAACAGTGTACATGTGAATTGGAGCATAGAATACTTGCTCAACACACAATTAATAATGTTCATTCCTAATTAATACATAATAGCTCCCTCACAATCCACCTTGGGGTACTGGATTCAGTGTGCTGCCACATTCAGAGAAACAAAACGACCAGCTGTCAGGCAAATGGGTTCTTTATTTACTACAGAACAGTTCCTTTGCATCCTTTCGTTTATGACCTGTGTATCCTTGGCTAGATCCCTGTGATCTGGTGTCATAATGGTAGTACAACGCCCCTCAGTCTCAGTACTCTGGAGTACATAAGTCACATCCTCCTTTTCTCTTTTCCCTTATTGCTTACTCTTTTACTCTTTTGTACTTGTTATTCTCTTGTGCTTCTCTCTCACCCTTTTGTACGTACCTTTCTTTACTTCCCTGGATTATTGTTTCTCATTTAAAATTAGTCAAGGGTTAGTAAGTCGTTGGCTAGCCTCCTTACGTCTTCCTCCTCTTCTCCCTCACATATGGTCATTAACCTGTGTGAGCCACGTTTCTCCAGGAAAGTGGCAGGAGCCTAGTGCTAGGGGGGTCTGGACTGGGAGGCACTCAGCTTCAAAAGCACTCCCCCCTTCACCCTCTTTGGTAGCAGTGGCGGCTCCTCTGCTAAGGCGGAGGAGCATCACCCTACTGCTGCAAAGCAGTGGAAGAAAGAATAAATACAATGATAATAACTCAAGGTTATACCATTCTATTTATTCATGCTGTGCTGCTTTGCTGGGTGGGCAGGCAGGGCAGTGCTGCTCTCTATGCAGAGGAAGAGTGGTTTGTCCACTCCAAGTGCGCAAGGACTGTTTTGCCGGCCCTCTGGGTCCGTCTAAAACAGTCATGCACACTTCGCATGTTCTCCATGCAGGCTGCATTACAGCCTGCCATGGAGAACATGCCCAGGCTCCCATTCCCTGGCTGAGTGCTGATCCATGGTGCACAGACCAATCACAATGCTGCATTGCAGTGTTGTGATTGGCTTAGGGGAGTGAGCCTGGCTGCTTCCTGTTCCGGCCCCGGAGAGGAGAGACTGAGACGACGTGCGTGAGAGCGGCGAGAAGGTATGTTTCTTTACTTGTTTTTCTTTTTTTTACATCACTCTATAAAATCAATCAATCAGGGAATTGTAAGTGTGTTACTGACCCGTGAGGGTCTCAAGGCGCTGGGTGGGGGGACTGCAGTTCTGTTCAATCGAAGAGCCAGGTCTTGAGAGTGTTCCTAAAGGTGTTCAGGGAGGGGGTACGTCTGATGTCGATCGGGAGCTCGTATCAGGTCTTGGCAGCGATGTAGGAGAAGGCTCTTCCCCCTGTACTGGCTCTGCGTATGAGTGGTGTTTGGCAAGGATGAAGTTGGTGGATCGGAGGTTTCTATTGGGTACGTGGAAGGTGATTCTCTCATTGAGGTATTGGGGTCCGGTGTTGTGAAGGCATTTGTAGGCGTGGATGAGTATCTTAAAAGTGACTCTCTTCTCGATGGGGAGCCAGTGGAGATTCCATAGGTGTTGGCTGGTGTGCTCGTGTCGAGGGATGCCGAGGACGAGTCTGGTGGTGGTGTTCTGTATCATCTGGAGCTTGTGGAGTAGAGACTTGTTGATGCTTGCGTAGAGGGCGATTCCGTAGTCAAGTCTGCTGGTTATGAGTGCGTGGGTGACTGTCTTCGTTGACTTGGGGGGATCCATTTGAAAGTCTTACAAAGGGGGTGTTGAAGCATCCGGAAGCAACAGCGCTGACCTGTCGGTTCATGGAGAGGGAGGAGCCCAGTACGATGCTGAGGTTTCTGGCGTGGTCCGTGGGGGTCGGAGGGCTGCCGAAGGCGGTGGGCCACCAAGTGTTGTTCCATGCTGATGGGGGCGTTCCAAGGACGAGGATCTCTGTCTTCTCTGAGTTGAGCTTCAGGCAGCTGTTGCTCATCTAGGATGCGATGTTATGCATTCCTTCCTGGAAGTTGAGTCTGGTGGTGGTTGGGTCCTTGGTGAGGCAGAGGATGAGCTGGGTGTCATCGGCGTAGGATACTATGCTGAGGCCGTGCTGTCTGACAAAGGTGGCGAGGGGGACATGTAGATGTTGAAGAGGCTTGGGCCAATCGATGATATCTGGGGTACTCCGCAGTTGATTTCCGTGGGTTCGGAGAGGAAGGGTGGCAGTCTGATCCTTTGGCTTCTGCCGGTGAGGAACGAGTGGATCCAGTCGATGACGGTTCCTCGTATGCCGGCATCATGTAGTCTGGCGGCGAGTGTGCGGTGGGAGACTATGTTGAATGCTGTTGATAGGTCGAATAGGATCAGGGCTGTGGTGTGCCCTTGGTTGAGGAGGGTGCGGATGTCATCTGTGGTGGCAAGTAGGGCGGTCTTGGTGCTGTGGTTGCTGTGGAATCCGGATTGAGAGTGGTCGAGGATAGAGTTGTCTTCGATGAACCTTTTTAGTTCTGCGTTGACAGTCTTCTCAGTGACTTTTGCCGTGATGGGGGGGAGTGAGATGGGCCGGTAGTTTTTGAGGTCTGTGGGATCTGCTGAGAGCTTCTTGAGCAGGGGTCTGACTTCTGCGCGTTTCCAGTCGTCGTGGAAAATGCCGGTCTTGATGGTGGTGTTGATGGTGTGTTGTAATTCTGGCGCGATGGCAGTTCTGTGGTAGATGGGTGGTGGGCAGTAGTCTGTGGGGGCCCCCGAGTGGATGCCTTTCATGGTCGAGGCGGTCTCTTCGGTCATTACCAGTGTCCAGGAGGAAATGGTGGGTTGGCAGGCGTTACCGGAGGGAGGGGTGGTTGCGGAGTCAGGTGTTTGGTCGTTGAAGTTGTCATAGAGATTTTTGATCTTCAGATGGAAGTATGATATAATCTTGTCACAGAGGTCCTGGGAAGGAGTGATGGTCATGGCTTCGCTGGCGGGCTTGGTGAATTCCTGGATGACGCTGAAGACGGTGGAGTTGCTGGAGTTGGTGAGGATTTTGTTGTGGATGAAGGCTCCTACCCCAAAATCCCTGCCTGACCCGCCCCGCACTCCCGATCCATGCCAGCCATTACTGTTTGGTAGAGCATGATTGCAGCTGTTCTCTCAACTCGAGCCATTTGCTTCAGTCTATGCCTGAAACTTCTTTTCCAATTGGTGATCATCCCAGTCTCGGTCAGCGTCTCTTCCCTTCTTTGGTCATCCATTGTCTTACGTGTTCCTCTTGGTCCTTGCTCCTCTTGTGGTCTGCAGCATCCTTGGTGAACATCCAAGAAAGTCTGTTTCCTCCCTTTATTCCCCTCACAGTCTTTATTCTTCCTTGTACTTCTGTTTCCTTGACTTCTATTTTAATTTAGTTTTCTTTTCTTGCAAGTCAGCAGTGTCCCAGGGTCCCTGCTGTATGAAGTCAATTAAGTGCTACTTCTCCTCTTCACATCCACATACTTATTTTTCTAGGATAGATTACTTTCTTTTGACACTCCTGAACTCAAACTCCCCACTGATACTGACTCGTCGGCTCGGTGGACACAGGAAACAGATGGGATGAAAGTTTAGGGCCTGATTTAGAGTTTGGCCGATGGGTGACTCTGTCATAAATGTGACTGATATCCCTTCCACCGTATTACAAGTGCCAAAGGATATAATGCACTCGTAACAATGCAGATGAGATATTATGTCATGTTTGTGACAGAAAAACCCCTCTGCCAGACTTTAAATCAGGCCCTTAGTGCCTAGTGGCTGACTTACACTGCATTACTGACCCAGTTGATGGAGGATGGATGACCACATAGAAATGAATGCATTGATGCTTCCATACCCCATAAATGGAATGCAAAGCTTTTTAATGCCACAGTCAGGGGCACATTGATTTGCACTATCACAGGTCACAACTGACTCAAGCAGGAGACAACGTCTCAACTATCAGCATGGGTCCTTGCCCTGGAAAAACAATTTTTTACTCTATACACGCTAGAGGTACTTCCACAAATAGATCAGAAGTAGACCCTCTAAATGAAGGACAGGAGTCCTGGCTGGTGACACAGAACTGCATCTGTCACTCGGGGAATAAAACAGGCAAGCTTCTTTATTGGCTCACTAAATGTGACAACTCCAGTCATCTCAATGGGCCAATCCTAAACCTTCAATGAGAAAGCAATCATGGAGCATCGGCACCCCATCGCTGATTATTACCAAACCCACTATGCCCTGGGTAGCCCTCATCAGGTGGAGGCTTTGTGAGACTTGATCCCCAACCTTCCTATGTGGCGCTTATCTACATCTAATAAAACTTGCCTTGACAAACTCATTAGTACTATAGAGTTGGGCACGGCAATAGCGCAAGATAAAACAGAGAATGCAATGGGTCTCATTGGATTATCGGTGGATTTTTTTAAGTGCTTCGCAGATAAGCCACTCCTGTATTTATATGCTAAGATCAGAGTCTCCACATCAGATGAATGACTGCCCCCCAACCTGTGAGAGGCCAAGATTACAGTGCCACACAAGCCCGGCAGACATCCTGACACCTGCACCACATACCGGCATTTCCATAATAAAGATAGAGGTCAAGATTCTTGCTAAGGTTCTAACAAACTGCATTATTCGTGTGACTTGTTCCATATGGAACACCCTGATCAAAATGGCTTTATGCCAAACTGATAAAAAGGCAAAACATTCAGAGACTTCATAAACACATTGCTTCTTGTGCATCATCTAGGTAGTCTCCTAACGTATGATAGACTTCAAGAAAGCCTTCGACTCCATAAACTGGAGTTTTCTCCTTGCTATCCTTGGAAAGATACATTTTGGACAGAGCGTTACGCAGTATATCTGACTCCTCTACATGCACCTTATTGGCAGAGTGCAAATTAATGGAACACTGTCTGTCCCCTACCTTATAGACAGAGCTATCCCTTATCCCCACTCCTACTTGCTTTAACCTTAGAACCCTTGCCAGAGTGGTTCTACCAAGGTGCCCAAATTATGGGGTTTGACTAGACCAGGGAGAGGGAAGACTGAGTGTCTTCTCTGCAGACTACCTTTTTCTTCAGAATCCTGAATTATCTGGTCCACAAGTTCTTCAAATGTTGTATATACATTGTTAACTCCCAGGTCTCTTGGTTACTACGACCAAGTCATTGGTCTACCCAATTAAAAAATTGAATATAAAGGGTTTATATACCTTGGAATCTATGTGTCGAGGGACGAGAAGGGTGTATTATAGAGAAATATGGCTCCATTATTAGACCGTCTCCAACAAGATCTCGTATACTGGTCTCCCTTACTGCCATCATTAGAATTAAATGTTGTACCAACTTCTAAACTATCCCCAGTGCAGCCAGAGACTTCTATGTACGGCTCAACTCCATATGTGACGGGAGCCCCCTCCCAAAGGCCATTTGTAAGTGCATCAAATCAGCAAACAATGGGTACTTGGTTATAGCTGATATGCTGTCACATTGCAGTGCCTCCTATCTGGTGGTCATTAATGATAGGTGTAAGAAATTCGATTATTATTTCGGGGTGGAGGGCTTACAACCTACCTCAAGCAACAATTGCAGCCCATATCAGGGTGAACCCTCAAAGTCACTAAATTAACTTGAGCTCAACCCTGTAGTAGCTATGGCACACAACAGACAGGTTTATTTAGGGCAACGTGTGAAGTGTTTATGCAATACCAAAACAGTAATAAAGTGTAAATGCAAAACAATACAAATTTCAAACCAAAATAGAACAGTAGAGTGAAGTGTAATAAACCAAAAACCAAAAATCAAATAAGTAGAACTAGAGATATGAATTTTCAACATTTTAAGTAGGGTTAGTGCCAAGAAGCACAAAGTTCCAAACATAGTCAATAGTTGTGGTAGACTGGGATCTAGGTGCAAATGAACGCAGATAACGATGGGGCACGGGTCAGATACATTGCCAAGTTCGTCCTGGTCAAAGATTTTGCCTTCTGACTTTAGTCATTTAAGCTGCAATCCACCACAAGAGTGCACTTTTAAAGCCCACCGCAGGACCTCAGGGGAGGCATTCAGAAACACACATGGTGTCTGGCCGAGGCAAACAGCATGGTCCAGTCCAAGTTCAATTGCCACTGATCAGCTGGGTAGTTGCAGGAAAGGCCTTGTGTAGCTTGCTACATCCCTGTGACTTGGACAGGAGTCCAGCCTTATAATCCTTGAGTCCATTTCTTTGACCTGAGTACAAGAGAGAGCAGGTCAAGTCCTTTAGGGGTCTTCTCAGGTCGCAGACAGCAGGTTCAGTCCTCTTCTGATCTTCCCCAGGTTCAGGAGTGTTCTGAAGTGGGCGCCTGGAGATTTCGCATAAAGGCCTGGCACAAGCTACTGAGTGGGAATGATTCATGGGCATGTTCTAACCAATGGGGAAAAAGTTCCCCACCTTACCCACTTTGGGCCTTTTGAAGATAGAAAAAGTCTTCAGCCACACTAAACTTGGTCTCTAAGGGCTGGGTTTGTGTGTGGGAAGGGTAATATGGTAATCCTAGTATGATAATCTTCCAAATGGAAAAATGAACCTGCGCACACCTTGAGATATTCTAGGTAATAGTGTAAACCTTAAATTGTAATTTTCGTTGGTGCTGATTAGGTAGATCCTCCCGAGTATGAGGTTAATTTGACAAATAGTATGCACTGTCCCCGGATGGGGCAGTGTCCTCTGATCGCACTCGATTTGTAGATTCAATAAATTAAACTGTTGCAATTTCAGATGTTTTTGGATTTCTTTATTTTTCTTTTGTATCCTTCATGGTTTGTTACTTCCCTCAGTAATATTCACCATTATATACATATTTCATTATAATTCTTTAGGTCTGCCCAATGCATTTCGGGCTGTGCCCTTCATCAGGAGCTTCTCACTGAAATCATAGTGTTTTGACAGTCAGCATATCATAAGTACTATGAAAGTAAAACACATACTGGGTGTTTTAACAACACAATTCACAAATTATCATGATTCATGCAGTTTTATGGTGATAAATGCGATCTTCATACTCAATGATGCACATACTGCGTAATCATGCGAAGAACTTTTCAAGAAATGGTGACTTTCGTGAAAACAAAATTAACCATGTGTCATCGCGATTTAATTTGCTGGCACACGTGTAGATCTTAAAAAACTTAAAAAGGTTCACGTGAAAATAATAAATAAAATGACCCGAAAAGTGAATAATATAAGCAACATAAACGTAATAGAACGCGGGTGAATAAATTATGAACGAACCAATAAAGCCTGCTAGTTCGAGTGTTAGCTTTCGAAAAGTGAAACCGAGCATTAATCGGGTGATTTATGGTAGCTTCCACATAAACACGAAATGAATCATGCCCATAGGGATTAACTTACGGAACGGGAAGATTGTCCGTAATTCTTTCCAAGACGTGAGATCGTACAACCCTTTCACAGCCTGCAATTGCGGAATGACATTAATGAAATGGTAATAGTTTAAGCAAGGCTATTAACTATTAACAGGCAGTCGAAGAATCTACCATGAACGATACAAAAGAAAAATAAAGAAATCCAAAAACATCTGAAATTGCAACAGTTGAATTTATTGAATCTACAAATCGAGGGGCGATCAGGGGACACTCCTCCATCCGGGGACAATCCTAGTATGATCCCATGTCTAACACCAACATACAGTTTGATGCAGCCACTGAACGCAAAATAAACCTAGAGAATGAAGTCTGGTGGATCAAAAGTAGGGTTTTCCAGTTACCAGAAAGTAGATACCTATGGATTGTTTCAGCATTCTGTTTCCCTTCCTTTCAAGTGTTCCCCCAGTGTTATATGTAAAACCCAGAGACAAAAGTCTAGTAGAACAAAGCAGGGTTCATCAGCAATCAGACAGTGGATACCCAAGAATTCTTACCATCCTGGGTTTTGCCTTTCAAGTATGCACCACTGCGTTATATGTAAACCCAGCAGACCTTTCAAAAAGCATACTCACAACCCCTCCCCCCCCCCACTGTATATTTGGTAACGTTCAGAGGGGCCATTTCCGACCAGTCAGGTCAGCCATTCAGGTCAGCCTATTGTTTGCTCATGTTAAGCAGTTCACACCTTTTTCTCCTCTATTCAAATGTTAATCCCTGGCTGGCAGTGGGAGAGCAAAGGCACATTTAGCCTTCAGAAACTAAAGGCAGGGAAAAAGTAACTTTCTAACAGCTCATTTTCCTTAACATTAATCAAAGATATAACTTCACGATTGAATTGTTTTGTAAATAACAATTAAAATATTTGTTTAATTATTTTTCTAGCAAGTTCCATTTCTGAGATAGTGTTAGGATTTTAATCTGTACTCTGGTTTTCTTCATAGGACAGCTAGACCTGCCACAGTGAGAAATAGCTTTAGGATGCTAATTACTGTAAGGATATGCCAACATTAAATTTCAACATGTCCTTCTTTTAAATATCATGTTCTGTGCCTTCTAGGCGACAAGCCCTTCAAAGGGGTGACTCGTCAAATTTTAAAGGGAAGACTTTGACCGGTCAAATGGGTTTATTATGACAGGTCAAATTGCAGTTTATATTCTGCTGCCTTCAGACTACAACAGTAGTCATGAAACCATGTTTGACCTGCTGCTGCATTAGATAGCACAATAGGTGCTGCCAACCACTAGTGGCATTTAACTTCCAGATTCTGGCTATATCTAATACCATATACTAGGGGATGTATGTGTAAGTTAAATAGACCAATTAGAGATATGCCAAATGGACCAAGTTTACCATTGGTTAGCAGGATTAAATTGCACAAAGTTCTAAAGCCAGTAAAGATATAGGGTCAAGCAATAGGCAATAATATGGGGTCACCAAACAGAAAAGGCAGATTTCCTACAACTGGATATAAAGCTCCATCTCTGACCCCATTTATGTAGCTGAGCATTGGTCCACAAGGGATTCAGACATCTATGCTTTCTTTATGGGGAGGCACCCTCCCTCTTGCCATTTGCAGCTGGCCACCTCGACAATCTGGGTGTGGTACAACACCCTGAGCGTCATTAAATGGGATAGATGCCTGACAGGTTAAACTCACTCTGTCTGGGTGTTAGAAATGGGGGTCTCTAGTTGCCAATGGTTTGCACCTTTGTCCAAATAGGGATCCTTCTTTCTAGTCAGGATAAGGGGGATACAATACTGAAATAACCCCTGCTCACCCACTTGGTAGCTTGGCACGAGCAGTCAGGCTTATCTCAGAGGCAGTGTGTAAAGTATTTGCACAAAACCAACAGTATTACAGTGATAATACTACAAACTGACTCTACACCAGTTTAGAAAAATATCCAATACTTTATATATTTTAAAACAAGACCAAGACAAGAAAAATCCAACATACAGTTACTTAAAAATATGTACTTTGCAAGAATACTTAAAAAATATAGTTTCTTGAAGTTGTTAGCTCTCTCCGGGGCTACAGCGGTACTGAAAACACCAGAATCCAACAATTCCGTCAGACCGCGTCGGTCGGGGATGTCGGCTGACTAGTAAGAAAAGGGAAGATTAGGGCCTGGCACGTGGGTGCACTTGCCAGGTCAACATGGTAGTTACGAACTGTGCGCAGACACTGCAGTGGCAGGTCTGAGACCATTTTTCGAGGCTGCTTGGATGGGTGGCACAATTAGTGCTGCAGTCCCACCAGCAGCATTTGATGTACAGGCCCTGGCACTTTCAGTGCACTTTACTACGGACTTACTAGTAAACCAAATATGCCAATCATGTAAACACCAATCCATTACACAATTTACAACAGGAGCACTTTAACACTGAACAGCAGTGAAAAAGTGCGCAGAGACATAAAACCAGCAAAAACAGAGGCGAACCGGGAGGTCAGAAAGCAAAAAGCCAGGGCAATCATGCCAAAAGATGCCAGGTCTAACACTGCGCATAGTAAAAAAAGAAGTCCAATCCCTACTGAGCTTCAGGAGATATGGCACAATAGACATCATGAAAATAGGGGATGTGGTGGTGCACAATTCCATTCACCGACCAACAATCTGAATTCAAACTCCACAAACAATTATTGAAATACTTACAGGTTTACCTTGCCTTCCCCCACACCTAACAGTTATCAACACCCTCACAGAGTTTAATCCCTCTTGAAGCAAAACTGTTGATGGGCGCGATGTGTAAGCACAGAATATCGCAGCTATATTGTTCACTCATAATCAGTGACCCTCCCTGATTCCTTTTCAGCACTGCACAAGACTTGGAAGCAGACCACGGTCCACTTGATAAAAAATGATTTCAAAAAGCCATGATGCCACTAAAGAGGCAACAATTGTGGCCCAGTTTAAACTGATGCAAGTCCATATCACCTTCTAACTGACACAAACAAAGCTCTCTAGCTTCTGGCACAATCCTTCCTCCATATGCTTAAGATGTAAAAGCGTGGCTGGGAGTTTCCTACACACGACCTGGCTATGGGACACGATACAGACCTTTTGACAAAGCGTGGCTGCATGCTGTCAGAAGTGTTAGACAGATCTCTTGAGCTTGCATACTAATCCTACCTGATGTACATCCTACAGGACTTTGACTTGAGCATATGGGCCACAGCATTTCTACATATCAGAATCATAGATGCCAAAAGAGACAGTGCATGCAAATGGAAGGATGCAGCTCCCCCAGACCTAAAAACTTGGGTGCAGCATGTGGCCAAGACCACTGTACCTGAACGCCCCTTTCTCTACACAAATGGACTATATTAGGGAATAAAGTTTTCATAAAGTTTTTATTCTTTATACTTGAATCTCTTATGCTGCAGTGCACCTGAAGCCATAGAACAAAATGGGTAGATTTTCTGAAATTCTGAATCAAAACAAACTGCACAGGTTGATCTCCCTTTCACATACTATGCAGAACACATTGAGTCTGATCCTGAAATTGCTACTATTGTAAAACAAATCCCTAGGTCCAGATAGATGAGGGAGGTGTGGCCATTTTCACTCCCGAAACCTGACAAAAATGGGCTAGATATGAACTATTAAACATCAGGGCCAAAATTTGGAGAGAGATACTGGCTGAGCAGTTAGGCGAGGTAGTGCAATCTATATAGATCAGTTTATGCTTACTACTTACTTACACTTACTACCCTTCCAGCAGTACAGGCCATCATCCAGGACTCTCCAGCTATCTCTGTCTTGGGCTCTTCTTTCAATCTGACTTCAGGTGTAGCCCATCACCTTGCAGTCAGCCTCGTGGCCTAGGTGCCACATGTTTCTTGGCCTTCCTCTTTTCTTTGTTCCATGAGTGTTCCAGGTCAGGCTTGACTGGTGGTGTTTCAGGCTTGCGGAGGGCGTGACCTATACAGCCTCAGTGTCTTTATATGATTTCTTCATAGGCGTCTGGATGTTGGGGTCAAGTTGGCTGATGTGGCTGCCACATTGTCGGTCTTCTCTTGTATCTGCTGATGGGTATGGGAGAGTAGGGCCAGGTCATCTGCAAATCCAGGTTGTTGAGCTGCGTCCAGGGTGCCCACTGGATCCCATTTCTTCTCCCTGCTGTGGATGTTGTCATGATCCAGTCTATGTCCAGCAGGAAGAGAAAAGGCAAGAGCAAACAATCCTGGAGGACTCCGGTCCTTACTTGGAAGGCTTCGTGAGTTGTCCTCTGTGAATTATCTTGCAGGCCATTTCCTCGTAAGAGTTTTGGATGATTCTTACAAGTTTATCTGGCAAGTGTAGTAGCGGAGGAGTTTCCAAAGGGTCTCTGTGTGCACGCTGTTGAATGCCTTCTCAAAGCTGATAAAGTTCACACAGAGGGGGGAGTTCCATTCCATCAACTGCTCAATGATGATGCGCAGTGATGCATTGTGGTCTGTGCAGGTTCTATCTTTGGGGAAGCCGGCTTGCTGGCCTCCCAAATGAGTAGCTACTTGTTCCTTTAGGGTTTATGCCTCTGTGTAATGCTTGCTCGGCATAGGCTTTTCCTGCAGGACAATCAAAGTAAGCAGATGCCAGTTGGATGCACCAAAGGAATTTGGTTTGATTTCTAGAAATGTCCTAGTCATGAAAACGTTCAGTTTGGATGAATGTTTTTTGAGGAGGTCCCACCACTTTACAAATAACCAGGGGTCAAAGTGTGCACTTACAGTGCCATTTCAAGACAGCATGCAGTTAAGAATGGTAGTTCAGACTGACCACTCTCTCCATTAGTATTTTCTCTATCCATAAAGCAGCAAATTGGCCTTTTCAACCAATTGGTGTTCTCATAATTAGGTACCTATACATTACTGAAGCACAAGTGTAGCAAATCCGCCCACATCCCACGTTTCTTGCATGAAATTGAAAATGAAACCAACACAGAAAAATTAAGAGGGAAGGGGCGTCCCTTGCAGGGCTCCAATTTGAGTTCAGCTTTCAGAACCTAAACACAGAAAAAACAATTAGTATCTGCTTGTGGAAGGTATACAAATCAATGCATAATTTAATGTTCTAATGTAGAGTGAAATGTGCACACTATTTTGCAACACCTCTATTTTCTTTTAATTCTCAGTGGTTACAACCTAAGTCCTGATTTTTGATAGTTGCACTTTTATTTTCTAGTTTTGCAGATTTAAATCACAGTTTTACTGGACTGATGAAAATGTCCCACGTGTCAAAGAATCCTTATTTTTCTTTTTTTCCAGGTAACACAAGCTTATTGAGAATTTCGTAGAAGTTACAATTTTGCAGTCAGCACAGAGATTAAAAAGAAATCACGAACTTCTTTTAAATTGGTTTATAAAGTTACATGTATGGGAAATGTTTATGGTTCCATTACGGTCTCGCCTCCTAAACCTCAAGATGGTAAAAGTGCTCTGTTTTGGAAAAGGCTCCAAGCATGGTTCACTTCCTTCTGAAATACACTGAACCTTACCCCAGCCTTAGTTAATTATCAAGCACGCAGTGTGTGTTACAAAAACACGCTCTGAAAAGACTTTTACTTCTGGATGCGATTCAAGATCTTTTCAGTATTCTCTCACAATCCTCGAGCAAGGGATCTGACAGCTCACAACTCTGTCTAAGGCAATATTGTGTACTTTAAACGAATCTCTGCCAGGCAGTTTCTGGAAGAGGTGCTGCTCTGAGGTTTATAGGTGAAGCACTTGAATATTAATGGAGTGTAGATGGGTGTATGTGTATATATACGAGAGGACAGAAAAATGGTTGCCACATTTCTTGCTCTGTAAGCTCCTTAAGGCATACGACTTTTTAAGACAGGTGATCACCTTCTGGGGGTATTATCTTTTAAAATGTGAGCTGTGCTCGACAGTCTCCAAAATAGCAGAGGCTGACATGTGGTCATCCTTCACACTATGAGAAAATTAAGGTGGCCAAACCCTAGGCGTAGTAGCCATTAGATGATGTGAGATTATTCTGCAGCAAAGTTGTGTGACAGTAGCACTTCTTAAAGATTGATTGTGAGGTCAGTCCTTATTGGGCAAGGAGCAATGGAAATTAGACTCCAAATGAGAGGCAGGCAGAAGAGGTGGAGGTTGTCATGATCGTTGCTTGGCCACAGCCCTTCCAAACCAGATTGTGTAACTCCCCCAACAAATTCAAGATGATTCGAAGCAAACTCCAAAGAGGAAGGACTGGAAAGTAACGCAATGGGAGGCAGAAATGATACCAGTGAAAGATGGAATATCTGGTAGATCCTGAGAGAAGAAGACATATCCATTTTTATCTCTGCTCTGATTACTTACTCATCTGGAAAAGGCTGTATGAAACACCGACTGAAACTGATGAAGGCCGTTAGTGTAAAAATATGAACATAGCCAGACCAAATTTCCAAAGCAAACTTGAAATTGGGGTATCAAGCAAATGTGCACTTTGATTGTATGCCTTTTATGTCTCTCTTTATGCCTCTTTAGTCTTTGCAAGGTTTGCTGTCCCGTTTTCAAAGTAGAGGACAAATGTGTACTCAGTAAATTGAAAGATGGATCTGAGACTCTGGAAATAATTGTGGATAAATCCTGGAATGGAGGCCACTATTGCAAAATAATAAAGAACAATTAGCAGAGGTATGAATGACCTTATTTGTACAAGAACTCTGCCAAACAGTGCCCACATAAAAAGCAAGAAAGATACTATTCAACAACTTCCTTTAAACTTTCTGTCTGACCAAGAATCTGTGGGCAATAGATAGACGAGAGGGCTAGGTCAAAGCATACAGCAGCACAAAATGTGCTCCAAAAGTGAAAAATGAACAAGTTACTTATCTTTGGTAATTCTCTTTCTGTTGAATACTCATCTAACCACAGATTCCTCACCAAGTGAATACCTCAGGCGCCAGACTGCAACTGGATATTTTTCTCAGCATTGCTCCTGAGCCCCAGCAGGTGGCGCCATGCTGCTCAACTTTGGTTCATCCTACTCCCAGAAGTGACATCAGAGCTGCATATAAGCGCTACTTTTGCTTGCTGACGTTATTTTCTCCCTTGACTTTTTCCGTGCCTTTGGACATGGAGTCCTATAGTTTAATAGATGTGACAGTGTGCAGATCTCTAGATTGGGGCATTTTTATAGATAGAAAAAAAGACCATTCAACAAAATGGGGAGGATAGAAGGATGGTGACGAATCTGCATCCAGCAGAAAGAGCATTACTGAAGATAAGTAACTTATTCTTCTGACTGATAATTCTAACCGCAGATTCCTCACCTTGTGAATAGAAACCAAATCCATACCTCCCAAGGTAGTGGGTCTGTGAAATGGCTCAAACCAAAATGTTTTGCAGTACAAGAAGAGGCAAGTGCCTCTCCTGACAGTCCCTACTAGGAAGGCAGTAGTGCTTCGTGAATATGTAAATTGATGCTATGTAGTGGCCTGACAGATGTCCAGAACAGGTACTCCATGTGTCAACGCAGTAGAAGCAACCTTGGCTGTGGTCGAATGTGCCCTCAGATCCTCTGAAGACTGCTTCTTGGCTAATGGGTAGCAGATCTTAGTACAGAGGGCTATACACTTTGATATGGTCTTTTTCTATACGGCCTTACCCTTCTTTGCCCCAGAGAATCCCACAAAGATCTGATCCTCCACCTGACTGTCCGTGGTACAATCAATGTAAAACCTTAAGGCTCTTTTGGTATCCAAGCAATGGATTCTCTCCGCCACTCTTGGGGGATGAGGCAGAGCATAGATTGGCCCTCATGAAAAGGGAGTCACAACCTTCAACAGAAATGCAGCTCAGGTTTTCAATACCAGTTTGTCTTGGGAAAAAAGTAGTATATGAACAGACAGAGCTTGTAGTTCACTCACGTGACACGATAAAGTTATCGCAATGAAAAAGACTGCTCTAAGAAAGAACAGCTGCGTATCGGCTCAAATGGGTACACATAAGGAATGTGCGAACCAAGTTAAGGTCCCACTGCAGCATCACAAAGGGGTTGGGTGGGAACATATAAAGTAAACCTTTACATTTATCACACCAGATGATTAAAAAAAGGATGGTTGGTCCAGCAAAGACCAAAAAATCAAATGGGCTGACATACAACCTTTAACAATGCCCATAGCATGTCCTTGCTGGGCTACAGACAGCACTAAAACCTAAACTTCTGACAACATTACTTGTAATGCGTCTATATGGCAGCAACTACACCAGGCCACAAACTTATTCCAGCCTCCAGCGTAAACAGTTTTTGTAGATGAATGCCTTGCCGCTAGAAAGGCATCCACATCTCCGGGAGGGAGGTCAAAAGCTGTCAACTGATGCTGATCAATCTCCACACAGGGGAGGTGCAGGTTGTGCAGGCCCGTGTGCAGCACCCTATTCTGATGCTGTGATAGACGATCCTCCTGAAGCAGCAGCCTGATCAGAGAACAGATGTTTACATCCTGAAGATCCAGGCACCAAATGCTCCTGGCCCAGTCCAGGGCCACTAGGATGACTCCGGCCTGGTTGTGCCTGATCTTTAGAACTTGGGGCAGGAGAGGTAGGGGCATGAAGGTATACAGGAGTCCTGAGCTCCACTCTAGACAGAACGTGTCTCTGACTTTCTTGGAAACTTCAGCATACACAAGTGTTGACATTGCACATGCTCTTACTAGTGGCAAAGACATCGAGTCACTACCCATTGCTGGAAGACACCTTCCGCCACCACCAGGTATAACTTCCATTCATGATCTGCTAGGCATCGGTGACTGAGTTTGTCCGCTGTGGCATTTGAAGATCCTGCCAGGTGGTTCACAATGAGAGAAGTGCTATTACGGCTCAGCGAGTTCCAAAGGCTCAGAGTCTCCTGCCACAGGATCCAAGACCCCACTCTGCCCTGCTTGTTGCTGTACCAGATGGCAGTGGTGTTGTCTGTGAGAACCTGAACAGGCATTCCCTTGATGATCGGTAGGAAGTTCTTCAACACCGAGCGAATGGCCTCCACCTCCAACAGATTGATGTTAGGGTGCGTTTCCAGGGTCCTCTGATCTACTCCTCTCCCAGGTGGCCTCATCAATCCAGAAGCAACATGCTGGTACCGACTGTCCTGTCTAAGCAGTGAGTGTTGTCCTGCCCAGAAGGCACAATATATTTTGTTGCATCTTGGACATCCTGGATGATCTGCGCTAAATTAGCCCAAACATCTTCAGGGACTGCTGGCAAAATCTTGCTTACCATATCCCACAATACATGCACATATCTCCCTAAGAGGCAGTTAGCATGTCAGAGCTAAGGGTGTGACTGGCAGAAGAAAACACTTGCTTCCCAAATGCCTGTAAATGTTTGGATTTCCTGTCAGAGGGAGTCGTGAGAAATTAATTTGGGTTAAGCCTACTCATAGAGGCCTAGACAACCAGGTCTTAAGGTGTAGTATGTTGGGTAAGGAAAGCAGGGTCTCCTGGAGCAGGTTTGTGGTGTCCAGCCACTTGCCCATTTACCAGCAGACAAAATGATGGCTTGGCCCAGGTGCCCATTAATTTGTCAGTGAAAGCTTCATGAAGAAGAGAAGCGGATCCGTAGATGCTGCTGTTGCAGGACTCCTGTCGTCACATTGATCTTGATATCAATGGACGGAAGCTGCAGGTCAAACATTTTGGGTGCACTTTAGATGACTACTGCAGAAGAAGCTGCTTCCTCTGTTGAGAGGCCAGATGGGAACTCAACCTAGTGTTATGAGAAGTGTCCAAACTGTGGAATCCATTTTTTATTTCATGGTCCATTTTGTGACACTCATATGGGCATGCCTGAAGATGGTACACAGCCGTTGGCCTCTGAGTGAACTTGAACGATCACTACTTTAGCTGAAACCACGATACCTTGAGAAATACCAAGTCACAGGTGTATGTGACAAGCTTTTGCTATGCTTCTCTTGCTAATTTCATGAGTTAATAACCATAAATGGCTGAGATCACGTGTCTGCAACAGATTGAACAGATATTGTGCAAATCCTGTCTATTGACGCACTGGATGATCCCAACAATCGAGCATGTGAGCATCACACCTGCCACTACCTTGTATCATGCTTGCACCACAAGATGTAATTCCACTATGATTGGTTGTACACTTAATGCGTCCCAACTTTTGCTCCCCTCTGGTCACTAACTCATCATGTATGCTGTAGAAATCCCCTTTTCTGTATTATGATTGGATGTGTATTAACACAGCGTTTGTGGTGTACGTGTATAAAATGCTCAGAGAAAGTTCTGCGATTTAGACATGCTGTTGCTTTACTCATGTCCCCATGAATCACATATAAAGCTGCTTATGAAACTTAGCATTTGTCTGTGTTTCTTTAATTAAGTTCCTACATAACCACTGATCTACTGCCTATGGCAGCTGACACAGATTGTGGGTGGGGGCGCGGATGGCCGGGGGGGAAGGGGCAAAGAAAAAAACATACCTCCTCATTATTTTTCATCATTGTAACTTCGCACCTGCCAGAACAGGAAGCACCCAGGCTCCCGTAAGCCAATCACAGTGCTGCAATGCAGTGTTGTAATTGATCTGAGCTCTGTGGTTCGGCGCTCAGCCATAGAATGGGAGCCTGGGCATGTTCTCTCCCCAGGCTGTAATGCAGCCTGTGTGGAGAACATGAAAAGTGTGCATGATTGTTTGGCCGGTCCAAGACGGCCGGCCACATATTCATGTATACTTTACCGAGTGTCCATCTCTCCTCCCCTGCTCTGACAGCGGAGCAGCCACACCCACCCCGCAAAGCTGCCGCAGCAGGAGCAAATCCAATTGTAATAACAACTAGTTATTATCATTTTCCTTTTCTTTTATTTCCACTGCTGAAAGCAGTGGGGCGATGCTTTTGTGACTTAGTGGAGGCGCCGCCACGGGCTACTGCAAATCTGTGTACAATCTGACTCCACCATAATATTGGACATCATCCAAATCATCTCTATTATGCTGGCTTTAGTCAGAGTCTGATCCAGATAAGTTGTGGCTGGCTTGAGGATGATTTTCCAGTAGGGGCAGTGTCCTATCTGTGTCAGACGAGGCCTCATCGTTTGTGGTGTATGACAATACTTCAGTCGAGGTCGAGTCTAATTTGTTTCTGAATCAGACAAAGTAATCGGATACTCCTCCCTTGGTGTCAGGGCTAGTGTCGACGTGGCAAGAACTAACATGGGTCTTGGCACAGGGACTGGAGTTTGGCGTCGGCCCTAGAGTTGGGGTGGGATCCACAGCAGAGTTAAGAGGCACACACTGCGTTGAGGATGGATACGCCACTGCCTGGAAACCTCCTCGGATCCTTGGCGCCCAAAGGCATGCCAGAGAGAGGTGGAAGAGTTCCAAATATGTGGAGCATGCTTCTTTGAAAGCCTCTATCTGCTGCAACGTTGCCAACAGTGGTGGCTCCTTCGCTAAGGCGGAGGAGCGTTGCCCCACTGTTAGTTGAGCAGTGGAAGGGAAAAATAAAATGATAATAACAAGTAGTTCTTATCATTTTATTTTCCTTTGCAACTCCGGGCGGGCGGGGCTCGCTCTCCGCAGAGGGAGCAGGAGTGGTTTGCACGTCCTCCCTACATGCGCATGACGTTTTGACAGGCCCTTTAGGGCTGGCCAAATTGTCACGCACAGTTGGCATGTTCTCCATTGGGCAGTGTTGCACAGCCCCATGGAGAACATGCTCAGCCTCCCCAGCCACTGTCTGAGCGGCTAAACAGGCCACTCAGAGCAATCAAAATGCTGCTCCTGGAGCGTCGTGATTGGCTGGCAGGGTTCAAAAGCCTGGGTGCAGGCTGCAGGCAGCACCCGGGAAGAAGACGGAGGAGAGGTGTGCGGCAGAGGCTGCGTCAAAGCAGGTAAGTTTATTTATTTTGTCATCTCCCCCCCGCCACACCACTCCCGTTCAGAGGCAGCCGCCGGTGGTCGCCAACAGATCCAGAAACTAGCCTATCCTTGTTCCGGCTCATGGAGCACTAGTCACATCCTCAATTTCTATGCCAAGACTTCTCTGAACAATTTAAGGTTTTCTTTGTACCTGCAATTTGAGTTGTGCCCTCTAAGAAAACTAAGCCAATAAACTTTACCTTGGGACACATGCCTGATTTTACAGACACTGCAAAGGATGCAAAATGGATCTAGAAGTTACTTCTCCATTTGAATCCTTGAGACTACATCTGACAGGCTGTACAAGTTCTATACTGGTCGCTTAACGGGTCTCCTTGAGAACGATTTGCAACACTCACAGGCCTATGAATAGCAAGATTCAGGCTACTCAGACCCACAATGAAAATCATTTTCCTGACTTGGTTCAATCAGCTACATTTTGCAATCCAGCACCACTACGCTTCAGGTAACGTTTTGTGTGTAGCTAGTCGCTGGTATGATGTGCAGGTTGTTCGGACGGTATTCGACTTGTTGGTTAACAGAAGTCCCCACCCTAAGCTGCTGCCATTTTCTAGGTGATGTTCACCTAAGGCAGAGTCCAGACTTGGGTAGCACGAGCTGCGAAAGACAAGTCCAAATGAGGAATCTGAACAGGCAATGTTCTATGGCCAATATAGGATTAGTAAACATGGGCAGTCCAATCATAAATATCCTCTAGCTTAGGCTGCACCTGAGAGCTGTCGGTACAAGGTTGGTTAGAAGGTCACCCTATCTACTTACCTAGATGGCTGGGTCCGGTGGCTCAGTTGATTAATGCATTCACTGCAGGGGCCTGTGTTTGACCTCATGATCACAGGTTCAAATCCAGGTGAGTCCGCTCAGCATTTCATCCATCTGAGGTTGATAAAATGAGTACCGTTGGGTAACAATAAACATCAGTTATTCAGTGCCAAGATGCTTATGGGTGAACATGCGCTTTACAAATACACTTTATGGCTCAGGGCATTGGCATCTAAATCAATGCACAGACTGGTGCACATCAGGGAACCAAGGGATTGGCAGGTCCCAGATTGCAAGCTACGTGCCTTGGGGCGTTCCACATCCTTTTGTGGAGAGCCAGATTGTATTGCAGGATTGGGGAACTCCTACCCTTCCTATGTGGTCCCAATCACAGAATGCTGGAAATGAAATGAGGGACGTAAGAAAGCCTTGTGTGCAAGAGCTGTATGTGAATGCGAGGAATGAACAGTGAAGGGTCTCAAGCTATGGCCCATCCAGAGGGCCTGGATTGGTTCTGATGCACTTGAAAAGAATGCTTGTTAATGACTATTTTTACATTATAGTTACTGCTGACAACTCCTCTCAGTACAGTCATTGAATTGATATGTTATTTGATGACGCCATTTGCTTATTGCTTATCAAAAGGAAAGGACTGAAATATAACTGATACGTCGGGTAATGTGTGAGCCGGAGACTAAGCTGTTATGAAGGGGGCAGCAAACTTCTATACAGTGATCTTATGACTCAGATAAATGATACTGATGAACCTTCCTTGGTTGTGCCATAGTAGGGAAGAGACATCCGCTTCTATGCAGTGGCGTAGCTAGGCCTTAGGCCGCCCGTTGCGGCCCCTGTGTTTGCCTGTTTGAAGAGCGGGGGGTCTGCTGGCGATTCATGCAGCTGCGACAACCGCAGGTAAGAGCGGGGGGAGGGGACGCTGCTGAATCTTGCAGCCGCAATTAAAAGCGCCTTCACCCCCAAAACTTTTGCAGCCTGGGGCGATCCGCCCCGTCCCCCCAACCCCCCAGCTCCGCCACTGTTTCTATGCCACCTTGGTCAATTAACCATAGACAAAAGCACTCTCAGCAATGGGTCGCAAGTTGGATTTCTTTGTTCATACAATCCTAAAACACTTAAGCCCAGCGAAAGTATCCCTGCCTCTCCTATTTTATTGCCTCCCTATGGCCAGGCTCACTGTAATTATGAGAAGGTGCAGCTGCAGCAATTTTTGCATAATTATAGATGTGCTGCTTTTGCCACATAATCCATCATCTGCCGCATAACCTGCATATTTTAACAAAAAAATGATTCTACCTCAAACAGTTCAAAAGTTACAAAAAATGCAGCAACACTTGTTGCCACGTGGTGGAACGCCCTTTGCAAAGCTGGATTGGTCACGTTTTAGGTCGCAGCCTACCAGACAGCACAGCTAGCTAGCTATGCTGAAGACATCTTGGGGACTTTCAGAAAGTTAACCAAGGAATACATTCTTCCTGTTGCTTACTATTGGCTTTATGTTTTGTAACTTACGTTTTCTTGCTTTCCATTTGCTGGCTTTATTTGCTTTTGGCTATCCAGGTTCCATTCCATCTTCCACCAGCCTAGATCGTATTTACATTATTCTTTCAGAAACTAGTTTTCTGTAAACAAGCCTTTAAATCTTGTTATCTGGTCAGGTTTGTTGGGCATTCAAAGACAGAGGTCAAATGTCAAACATTGTATTATCCTTTTGAGCACACCCTTCTTTAAACAGGCTCATACATACAGTTCTTATCTCTTCACATTTGCTGTGCAAAAATCAAGGTCAAATGTCAGGCACTGTTTTCTGCAGGGCTTGTTTACTTTTCTTTCTTCCACTACAAAGTGAAAGGATTTATGTGACATTCTTGCTGGATACTGGGGACAGATACCAAATGTTTTTTTCTAGCACACATTTAAATTAACACTTTTTGTTATTTCTGAAGTGTGTTGGAAACAAATACTTTAATATGATTAAAACAAATCATTACACTAAGGTGGTGCAATTTCCACACATTTGTGTCTGGTCTCTGCATAGTTTTATTAGTAAAAGTGTGTGTCTGTGCAAATGTAATTGTCATTTCAAGTGAAAATGTGTTGTCTGTAATGGCAGAGTGCTACTGCACCATGCATATTCCACTCTACACCACTCCACTCTACTCTGCACCACTCCACTGTACACCAAGCCACTGCATTCCACTCTGCACCACTGCACTCTATGCCACTGCACTCTACTCCTCTCTGCACCACTGCACTCCACACCACTGCACTTAACTCTGCACCACTCCACTTTACACTACTCCACATCACTGCACTCTGCACCACTCCACTCTACTCCACCACTGTCTATGCCACTTCACGCTACACCTCTATACCCAACCCTGTACCTCTCTACTCCATGCCTCTGCACTCTACACCTCTCCAGTCTAGGATACACCAATCTACTCAGCACACCTCCACTCTATGCCAATCTGGAACACTGCACTCCATGTCACTGCACTCTATGCCAAAGCACTCTAGGTCAGTGCAATTTACTCTATAACACCCAACTCTATACACCAATCCACTGCACTCTTACACTACTTTACTCTACGCCATTACACTCTATGCCACTCTACACAACTGCACCCTACCCTGCAATACACCACTCTACACCACTTCATTCTACTCTGAAACAATCTACTCTATGTCACTCTACTCTTAACCACTGCACAATGCACAGTGCACTCTACGACGCTGCATTGTATGCTGCTGAATTCAATGCTACCGCACTCGATTCCACTGCACTCTACCCACTATACTCTGCAACACTCTACGCCAGTGACCTCTACACCAGTCAGTCAGTTATGTGTGGCATCTGGCTTTTCCAGATGCCACACATAACTGGAACTGTCACAAACAACATGGCTGTAGACTTTCTCAAGTGTGAGGACCTTGGTAGTTCACTCCCGAGGGTGTGACTGCTATGGGCTGCACGCCCAAGCACAATTGGTTCTGAAACTGATTTTACTTTCATGGGAAACAAAAGGTTACCTGCGTGGGAGTGTTGTCACAATGGCCCTTCTAAGACGGCATCACCTTTGATTGATGCCTTTTGGGCTAACACCCTTTGCAGTCCATCCTGTGGGTAGGGGGGGTCATACCTACAGTAGGGCAACAGCCTTTGTTCCCAACCTGGGAGTCGTTCATACATCTCCCCTGGCGAGCAGAACCCTGTCTCAGTCCCAGTGCCTCTGCAAAGTCACTGCGCTGGGTTAAGGAATGGCAACTTTCACAAAAGTGGCCAGCATCAAATGCGACATAAATGTCAACTGCACTAGTGAGTCACATTTACTGTTCCCTTTAATTTGAAACCTAACATGACATGGACAGGTAGCCTCTGTCAGGAGTTAGACAATGTCAACAGTTAACCCTGCAATTACCTTATAAGGCTACTTAACTGTCCTCAGCAAATATCAACGCTTTAGGATTTTACTGTACAGATACATCAAAAATATATGCATATGTTAACAATATACAGCAGTGATTCTCAAAGTACTGCCCGGGGCTGCTTGCGGCCCTCTTGACCTTTAAAGTTGGCCCCCTTGGTGAACAGCAGCATCAGCAGCTGTTTATTTGCTAGCACTAATATTTAGAAATATATGTTAAATAAATGGGCAAGTACATGTTTTTGAACCTCCTAAAACACTTGCTGGCATAGAGTGTGGCCCTCGGGCACACCACAAACCATACTTTGTGGCCCGAGAGCAAATGTTTGTGAGTACCCATGATATACAGCTTCTTGCCATAGGGTTTCAAAGCCCTACCTTAGAGGAGACATATAGGGACTTGTGCACTTTGACACTAGAGGTAATGGCAAAGTCATGTGGGCAGTGCATGCACAGCCTCTTCAGTCTGCAATGGCAGCTGAAAGTCGTGTTTTCACTTTATCACACACAGAGTGGCACAGCCAGTTCTGCAGCTCTTGCGTGGACATCCAGTCTTACATGCCCTGGGTACCTGGTTACCATATACTAGGGCCTTATAAGTAAGTCAGCACATGCCAATTATGGTCATTTATTTATTTATTTGAACAGTTTTATATAGCGCTGCAAGACCAGGGGATAGCAGAGCGCTTTACATGAGCATTAAGATTCCAGTCGGTACAGTAGATTCAGCGGGATCAAAAACAAATACAGACATTACACATTAAAAACACTTCTTAAATAAGCAAATAGGCTAACAGTTATGGCCCTGAGTAGAACGAGAATGTCACAGCAGACGGTTAGCACAGAAACAATAAAAAGGCAAGGGAGCTAAAGAAGGGTCGTTTACCCGGGCAAGGCTTTCGTTTATGCAGTTAAATGGGATAGGGCTGATCATATATCCTTGGTCCGAAACATGCAGCACAGCTCACATTAGGAAAGGGGGAAAGGGAGAAATAGGGGCTGTTAAGTGAGGAAGCGAAGAAAAATCAAGTGAAATAGGGTGGGAGAGAGCAAAAGAGAGGAGAAGGGAGCAACGAGTTTGGGGGAGATTGAGGAGGAGCTAGAGGTAAGGGTTAACGAGCATTTGCAATGCAATAGGTCTTGCATTTGCGAGAGTTTAAGCTATTGGCATTGTAAATGACACTGCCTTTTATTTATCTGTTTTAATAACTAACACATAAATAAAAGGCATTGTCATTTACAATGCCAATAGCTCAAACTCTTGTAAATGCGAGACCTATTTCACTTCAAAGAAGCGGCCGCCGTTGTCCCGGGTTGGTTGGAAAGTGAAAGTGCGCATAGAGCGCTGAATGTTGCAGGAAAGCATGTTGTGGCTGCAATAGGAGAAACTCATTCAAGAAAATAGTGCTTACAGACTAAATAAGACATACCGTGTAACAACAGAAGTAAAAGCACCAGTCCTCATTGGAGGTTACAAATGAAGACAAGGAGGGACTAACAAGCCTATTAACGAATCAGTAGCCAGCATTTATGAAGCACAATGACACAAGCAGTGGCGTACCAAGGTCAGGTGGTACCCGGTGCGGAAAATTTCTTGTCACCCCCGGCTTGGCTTGACAAAATGGCAAAAATATGTGTTTGAAAAACACATATTTTTGCCATTTTGTCACCCCCTGAGTGATGACACTTGGGACTGCCCGCACCCACCGCACCCCCATTCCTACGCCCCTGGACAAAAGCCAATTACAAATATAGACAGAGAGTGTGCAGGGCTTTAAGGCCATACTCTAATACAGCAAGCCTCGCAAAGCTGCGCATGCGCTGCCCTGGCTCGACATAAAAAGTAGGTGCTGAGACTGGTCCCTTATCGGCTCCTCATTTTTGCTCTCTCCCTCAGGGTGGAAAAAAAATCTTAACTCTGCAGCAATACCACCCTTCACCTGGATGTAACTTCAAAGAGACTCGTTATAGTTCTTTCAAAGTCTCAGCATTTCAGCACTGAAGCATTTTCAATATTATATTCAACGAAGCCATAGTTGTTGCTTATTTATTTTATGCAAATAACAACCATTGACAACAACAACGTCCTGGCTTGTTGTAGGCATAATCTTACTTGTAATATATATCTGGATGCAACGATAGAAGAAGCAAAATACCAGTAGCACAGCAAACTGTGCTAGGCACAGATATTTAGCGTGTTTTAAGCCACGCCCTTAATTACATCAGCCACGCCCCTTTGAGAGACCCCAAGTTTTTTCATCCCACTTAAAGCGCTGCTGCTAATATTCTTTCAATTAACAAGGCCACGCTACAGAAAGACATTGAGTTGCTTATCTGTTTAGGGGCTCTTCCCTGTCGCTGCATGGACCGTTAAAACCTCCGGTCAGCTGTCCAGCCGGTCCATGGTTAAAAACCACAGAGAAGCGGGCATTTCAGGGTCTGCAACCACTCTTCACGCGCTCATTCTAGCAATACCCCCACGGCCGCACCCTCGGGCCGGGGTCAGGACAGAGGAGTATTGTGCTGGCCACGGAATTCAAGGCGCCCGACTTTTGCCCCTTCAGCTTTCTAACTGCAGCTCAGAATAAAAGTGAGTGGGGGGATATAATGCGGCTGTGTGTAAGCCCGGGGTGACCGCCGCTCCTTTCAAACAGGCTTCTATGCTGAATATGTATGACGTTTTGAAAAACACAAGCAATTGCGCCCCAACCTCCCCCCTCAAAATGGTGCACATTACACCGTTCCAGTCATTTTTGTAGTGCACATTCTTCTTCTGTGTGACCTCGCAGCACTATATTAGGAAAACCCAATTTAACATCCTCTCTAAGCAGCCCTGTTTGTTTTATTCACGCAGACAGGGCAAACCTTGAAAACGGGTGACATTAGGCGGTTTATTCTCTTTCTTGTTTCCCAAGTGATCGATGGTTTCGCTGGCGATGAAGCGCTGGTTTCATTATCAAGTCCATTGCAGTGATCAGATTTTTTTCTCTCCATTGTTATATAGCACAAACTCGACCCGAAGGTACTAGAGCGCTTTACATGAGCACCAGTTACGTTACAGAAGGACACATCTCTTTCTCCTCATATCACAAGCTCGGCTCGGATCCGTCATTGTTTCGCGTCCCATCGGCTGCTGAGGGAGTCCATGACGTGCGTGTCGCTCTTACAACTAAGACTGAATAAGTAGGCCTCGGTGTGGTAAGAGAGTGACTTGCGGACCCGGAGTCTCTTGTTCCAACGTCGAAGGCAGTGGGTATGCTTTGTGCTCCAAGCGATGGTGACAACTGTTTCACATTTATTTATTAATATTGTTGAGTGCATAGTAGGTCAATGCCGACGGCAAGAGCTCTGTGCGTGTGTGAGATAGAACTGCGGTTTGCGCAGCTGCAGTTTTTAAACATTACAATACAACCACCACCTCCCTGCAGCGCTCAAGGCTGCCACAAAAATGGAATATATATAGAAAGAAAAATATAAAATGCTAAAGGGTGCTCTTGAAAAGTTCCTTAGATCTTTCTTTATCGTCAGTGCTCCACACTCTTCGGCAGGGCAGATTTAAAGCAGTAGGGCCACTTTTAGACAGATAATCCACTATCAATTACAGTTGCGCATCTTCTCATCCACAGTAAGGGAGGACTTAAGTCGGGGTCTTCTTGGTCTCCAACTCTTGAGGGGAGGGAGGGCAACCCTTCCGGGGGGCCTCTTATTTAGCCCGAGGCCAGATCTGTGAGCTATTGGTGACCCAGGGGCGCCTCATCACATTCGGCAGGGGGGTGGGGGGCATCATTCACTCTGTGCGTTCGCTGTGAGCGGGAAGGTCGTTAAAGAGTAGACTTTGCAAGTAGCAGATTGCTTCTCCTGTCAAATCAGGACCAAGTATCCCGTTCGAAATGATAAACGTTGACTGATAGAACGCCACAGTTCCCCCTTTGGCAGCTGGCTGAGTGCAAATCATTGTTTCTAGGAGCTTGAGTGTGGCACAGTTGGAAAACCGAAGAAATACCACGGTGAATATATTTCAGCAGGAGAGGTGGCAATAGTCACGCATCAAAAACCCCAGAGCAAATAAAAACAAGCATTGGCCACGCGGCCGCCAAAGTGAGGTTACGATTCTACAAAAGCTTTAAAATAAAAAAAGCATTAACATACACAAGCTTTCGCCACGCGGCCGCGAAAGTGAAAGTGATCGCGATTGCGATCGCGTGCTGCGGAGGAAAGACACATGGCGCTGCGCGCGTGCACGTTCACGTGCACTGAAGCTTTAGGCCACGGCAGCACTTTGAAAAGCCCGTATACAAAATGTCTCGGCCAGACCAGCGCATGCGCTGGATCAGGCGAGACCTAAAAAGAGGGAGGGTAGCATTAGAGTGGAGAAAAGGTCTAGGTGAGAGAGAGAGGGGAAGAGTCGGACAGAAAAAGACTGTCAGGGGGGAATAAATAACGGGGGATGAATAAAGGGTTGAATGCAGCGATTACGGACCCCAGTATTTGGAGAGAAGGTGGGATTTGTGGTCTTTTTTAAAGCTGTGGTACGAGGGGTTGCAGCGCAGGTCTCTGGGGAGGGCATTCCAGATGATCGGGGCGTTTCCCGAGAAGGAGCAGGATTATGTGGAGCTCCTATTTGATAGGGGGGGGACGAGAAGTAGAGCATTTGAGCTTCTCGTCTGCCGGGAGCATCCCGCTTTTTCAAGTTTGTCGGAGAGATATAGCGGGGTTTGTTGGTGGAGGGCTTTGTGTGTAATGCAGGCAGTCTTGTATGCAGATCATCAAATTAAAAATACCATTTTGAAAAGAAAAGAACTCTGTCATTGAGGTCTGGACAGCAAGCCTCAGTACACTCTCAAAGTCGAACACCAGCAGCGAGCAGTCCTAAATAGGACAAGATGTTGGGGGAAACATGCAAAAAACCTGTTTTCTTACAGTTAGAAACATAGCCCATTGCCGTCTACAAGCTCCTGGTCTCTCACGCTGCAGACTTTGCCAAGACTTGGCATTCCCACCCAACTTCCTTGAAACAATATCTGCCTGTGTCCCCACCTTTGCCGGCACGCCTTTGCACTCTATGTCTCAAGCCCCATACCTTTGTGACGCTTTTTCTATTCACACAATTTCTGTCTGACACACCCAAAATAAACAGGAACTAAGGAAGGAATAGTGGTCGTCACCCACAGTTAAAAGAAACAGCCATTGGCAAAGCAACTAAATGTGATTTTTATTTGGGGGGGGGGTTGGGGAGTTTTCAATAAAAGCTGTGTGCCTTTGTGTGTGTTGCCACAAGATACCCTAGATAGAAATTCCCAACATGAAGCAACATTTTAGGCTTCAAAAATATGGAACATGGTCATGGAGACCCTTTGTTAAATAGACTGCATTAGCAGAGTTAAGCTGTACACTCTCAGAAAAGTATTATGAAAGAAGTCAGGAACTGAAGCATGCATTGAAATAAAAAGATATACACAGCAAAATATTGCACTTTTGATACTTTTGACAAAGAGACAGCATTATTGTGCATTTTAAGTAGGCCCACATGCATGCATATTTTAACTGGAAATAAAACATGGCAGCAAAATAAAACAAATGAATATGGCAGCAAAATAAAACAAATGAATATGTAAGGATAGTAAGGGGATGGCAATGTGTCTTTATGGGAGGCTAAAAAACAACACTGGGTTGTGGCTCAACAAACTCAGCTAAACTGAGCCAAAAATGCAATGAAACAGAACAAGCAGTTAAAGCTGAGAATTGTTCAACAAAATACTTTACTAACTCCTCAAAAGAAATGAAACAGAGAAGGAGGGTTTTTTGAATTTCCTAATTATTTAACGGAAATAATTTGAATTTATTTCATATTTTCAAAAAATAATAATTATGCGCAAAGACATTTCTTTTGTTGCGCTAAGGTCTTATATACAAAACTGTACAAAACATATATTACAATAACATATAACTGATAGTCCCCTGAAAAATAGAAAATATATACAAACATTCATCAAACACTCATGGCCATTATACTCATGCATACACGGCAAACATACAAAAAACTCTCAGGAACTAAATCCTTGTGGCGACCTTTCTTCCCTTGTACAATCAATTACATCTTGGTTTGAATGTCCAAAAACATTTCATTATTACATTCCCCAAAATGAATATAGCAATTTGTCAAAAAAATTGATAGAATTTTTGAGAGCGGTGCAACACAAGGAAAATGAGAACTGGTCGACGCGTTTCGAACCCCTGAATTAAGGGTTCTCCTCAGGACCAACCAATTTCTGTAATGAACAAAAAAAGTTTTTAGAATGTGATATTAGACTTAGAATAGCTACGAAGCACCAACAGGGCTTCACAAAACCCACCTTAGAATGTGGAAATCTATCTGCCTGAAATGGATGCAAATCGTTTCCAATGCAGAGGGACCTAAACATAAAAACACCAAACCCAACTAGATTAAAATTGACTTTACTACCAAAGGCTGAACAAGTAGCACATGACAAACAGTAGACTTTGGACAAAGGTAAGGAATCATATTTGCTCTGCTTACTGAAAGAAGAGAAGCGTATCTTCTTCTCCGGATGCCAATGAATGAATCTTTGTGTATCTGAAGGGGGAGGGGGGGGGGGGGGGGTGGGAGGGGAAGAGAGAGAGAAAACGGGAGAACGGTCGAAATGATTCCGTTAATTATCGTAGTTTCTTTTGGCACTCTGAACTTCCGTTCACATGCGTGTTTGAAAGCCTGCAACGCAGCCAGCTGTATGAAGTTGAAAACTTACTTTAATTAGTTTATCAGTCAAATTCAAGTTGTTTCTCCCGTGCCGGAATCTAGAAGAACGGAACGAGCTTAGTAAGAAATCAAACGACCTCAGAGCTCCTGTTTCTAGACTAAAACTAATCCTTGTTACCCTGACGACTTACCCGGAGTGCGTTTTCCATCCGTTCGCTCCCTAGTCAGACCACGAGTGAGGAAGGAAAGAGCCTTGTGGGTAATCATTACCTAAGCTTTCATGAGGACTCCCAGAGGCGCAAAGCTTGCTGGTACATGTGGTTTTGTGCTCGGCGATCCTACAGGTGTGTATTTTAAAAAAATGGCTAGAATTATGTAAACTTGAAATACATTAATTCGAAATTGGAATGCTAAAAATAAAATCATTGGCTTCCGGGTGATGTCGTTGAGCGTTCCTCTTTATAGTTGTGTATATACAATTATAACAATACCTTTGCTACGCACCTTAACTTCGGGGCAAACTTCCCCAAAGGACCATGATCCGAACTCTCCATCAATAATGATTGCATAAAAATTAAAGCAGCAGACCAGGGCAAACCCAAGAAGTAGAGCCAGCGACAGAGACCAAGTGTTCTTTTTGCATTATGCAATTGGTCTGAAAATCTCAGCGACTTCATTCAGGCCATTGATCGCCGTGTTGTATTTCATAATTAATAATGCCTCACGACGGCTTAATTGGCCTTCAAGATCTCCTCCACGTGGATCTCTTTCAATTTTGGACAAAACTGTCCATCTCAAATCTGTCTCACTGTGTGAATGAGAGACCCAATGATAGACCAAAGGGGCATTCTCAACTCGACGTCTGATCCTAGATTTATGCTGGATGATGCGTTGTCGCACCTCCTGTGTTGTTTTCCCAATGTACAGCTTGGGACAGGGACAGACTTTTGCATACACAACATTCTTCGTTTTGCAATTGCTGAATGTGTTATGCTTCCAGTGCGTGGTGTTAAATGAAAAAACATCGCCTTCTATGGTCTGGTCACAGTTTATGCATGTTCCACATTTGTGGTGCCCCATCACTGGTGGTAGGTTGAGCATACTCCTTAATGTGCGCTGTTCTTCTTTCGGTAAGGCAGCACGTACTATGTAATTAGCTACACTTTTCTCTTTTTTGAACGCAAACATCGGGGGTCTCAAAAAATCCTCATGGAGGTCCTTGATTAAATGCCAATTTCCCAGAATGAGTTTGCGGAGTTGGTGGCTGTTAGGGCAAAATGTTGTCACACAGACCGATCTGTCACCCTTTTTCTTAATTCTTTGCTCCAGCAATGTCTCTCTTGGTGTCCACCAAGCTCTCTTTAAAGAATGTTTGATTAATTTCTTTGGATATCCCCTCTCCAGGAGGCGGTCTCTTAGTTTATTTGCATGCCTGAAATATTCATCTTTTTTGGTACAGTTCCTGCGGATTCGCAAGAACTGACCATAGGGTAGATTTTGTCTCAGACTACGAGGATGGTTGCTCGTAAAATGAAGGGCCTTATTCCGATCTGTCTCTTTTCTAAAAAGTGTGGTTTCGAGCTCTCCATCGGAAGCCACAACCTTGACGTCCAGAAAAGTGATTGAATCATTTGATGAGATACAACTGTATTTGATGTCATTTGATCTTCCATTAAGCCAACAGATAAACTCATCCAGTAATTGCTGTGTCCCAGTCCAAATTAAAAAGATGTCATCAATGTAACGCATATAGTTGGAAATATTAGCAGCAAACGGGTTGTTGTTATATATGAAGTTATTTTCATATAAACCCATGAATAAAACTGCCAACTCAGGTGCGAAAGGACAACCCATGGCCACGCCACGTATTTGGTAGAAAAACTCAGAATCAAAAGAAAAGTAATTTTTAGATAGTGCAAACTTAGCCAGAGAAAGGAGAAATTCCGTGGGAACTTGAACTGGTCGCTCTCTTAAATTTAAGAACCACTCAAGGGCCTCCAAAGCTTGATCTTGTGGGATTTGGGTGTAGAGAGACACCACATCCATTGTAACCATCAATTGTGTATTTTTGTTGAAATGCACGGATGTAATTCTATTCAGGAAGGCAGTGGTGTCTTTCAAATGCGCCGGAATCTGCTTCATGAATGGTTTCAGAAAAAAATCAATATATTGAGCCACTGGCTCAATGAGTGAATCACATCCAGAAACTATGGGTCGTCCTGGGGGGTCCAATTCATTTTTATGGAGTTTGGGTAAGGCATAGAAGACCGGAATCCTTGGGTTCATATTTTTCAGGAACAGGCGTTCTTTCGGTCCCACGAAGCCTTGTGAAAAACCTTCCTCTATGATATGAAATAGTTGGTCTTGTAGTTCTTTAGTTGGATCTTTTTTAATTTTCCGGTAACAGGTGACGTCTCCCAATTGACGGAATACCTCGTTCTTATATTTATTGACATCCCAAAGCACAACTGCCCCACCTTTGTCCGCCTGCTTCACTACAATAGATCTATCATTTTGCAGGTCGATGAGGGCATCTTTTTCCTTTTTGGTTAAGTTAAACCTCACAAAGCTTTTTTTGTTTTCCATTGCCTGTATTCCTGATAAGATGGTTCTCTCAAACGTTGCGATTTCCTTGGGAACCTTGGGTCCTGTTGGACAAAAAGTTGATTTCTTCTTTAGTCCGGTGGTTTCTGCTGTAACAGCCTCAGTTGTTTCAGAAAAAAACGTTCTCAAACGGATTTTACGACAAAATTCCATGGTTTCAAGCTTCATTTTAATGAAGTCTGTGGATCTAGAAGGAACAAAACTAAGTCCTTTTTGGAGAATAGAAATTTCCGCTGCTGTGAGTATTTTGTCAGACAAATTATAAATCGGTGATAAAGTTAACTCCTGTAGTATTGGCGTCGTGTCCTCATTTCCCATGGTTGGGAATATCGCAACCGTCCTCTGCCTTGTCGTTGGCCTCGGCCTAAAAAACGTGCCTCCTGATTGGATGTTTGTGGGTCCTGATTTTGTTGGTTACCCCTTTGGTTCTGATTAACCCTAGTCGTTGTGTCTGTAGTTTCACCAGAAGATGATGACGATTCGGAAAAGTTAATAAATCTCTTCCGGGATCTCCCCTGATAGTTTTGGAGATAATTTCTAGAATCGTTGGTGGAATAAAAATCTTTATTAAGGTAAGGGTAAGTCGATTCCAACGAAAAATTCTTTTTATCCTGCTCGAATTTGTTACTTTTTTGGATGACCGTGTAATCTTTAAACTCGAGGATTTCTTTTTCCACTTTATCCAATAAGGCTTTCGCATCCGTCAGATTAGGATTGTTTTTGATCTCACTTTCAAGGTCCGCAATCTCCTGTAGTTGTATCAATGAAAGTCTGTGGGCTGTCTCCACCGTGAGGACCATAAGGTCCCTGCTGCATTTGGTCTCTATGCAACTGTAACCTTTCTTGTAAATGGGGTCGTCTATAAAAACTACTGGAATGTTACGTATCTGAAGCCCTGATGGAATGGTGCCTTCCTTTAAGTGCTGTAGTAAGAAATGTCCGTGAAGGTCCGTGCGTATTTGTTTTTTACGTAATCTGGTGAGTTTATCCGACTCGTTCTGTGTTTTAGCTGTAACACTTAAGGTGGCCGATGCGAAGACCGGCGGTGCTCGTATCAAATTCTGAATGTGTTCTTCGCTGTAAGCGAAGGCATCATTCTCTGCCATCACAGATGACAAACAGGGGATGACGAAGACTCAGACAACATAAGACAAACTAAACATTTAACAAGGATTTGACCATACAAAAGATTCTCACTACAGGCAAACCAATTTCAACAACAATAACCCTGAAGATCCCTAAAGGGTGGTGGCTATTTGGCCACTAAACTGAACCTCGCGGGCAACTGCCCGCTCCTAAAGCTAGAAAACAACACTAGGTTGTGGCTCAACAAACTCAGCTAAACTGAGCCAAAAATGCAATGAAACAGAACAAGCAGTTAAAGCTGAGAATTGTTCAACAAAATACTTTACTAACTCCTCAAAAGAAATGAAACAGAGAAGGAGGGTTTTTTGAATTTCCTAATTATTTAACGGAAATAATTTGAATTTATTTCATATTTTCAAAAAATAATAATTATGCGCAAAGACATTTCTTTTGTTGCGCTAAGGTCTTATATACAAAACTGTACAAAACATATATTACAATAACATATAACTGATAGTCCCCTGAAAAATAGAAAATATATACAAACATTCATCAAACACTCATGGCCATTATACTCATGCATACACGGCAAACATACAAAAAACTCTCAGGAACTAAATCCTTGTGGCGACCTTTCTTCCCTTGTACAATCAATTACATCTTGGTTTGAATGTCCAAAGTCTACTGTTTGTCATGTGCTACTTGTTCAGCCTTTGGTAGTAAAGTCAATTTTAATCTAGTTGGGTTTGGTGTTTTTATGTTTAGGTCCCTCTGCATTGGAAACGATTTGCATCCATTTCAGGCAGATAGATTTCCACATTCTAAGGTGGGTTTTGTGAAGCCCTGTTGGTGCTTCGTAGCTATTCTAAGTCTAATATCACATTCTAAAAACTTTTTTTGTTCATTACAGAAATTGGTTGGTCCTGAGGAGAACCCTTAATTCAGGGGTTCGAAACGCGTCGACCAGTTCTCATTTTCCTTGTGTTGCACCGCTCTCAAAAATTCTATCAATTTTTTTGACAAATTGCTATATTCATTTTGGGGAATGTAATAATGAAATGTTTTTGGACATTCAAACCAAGATGTAATTGATTGTACAAGGGAAGAAAGGTCGCCACAAGGATTTAGTTCCTGAGAGTTTTTTGTATGTTTGCCGTGTATGCATGAGTATAATGGCCATGAGTGTTTGATGAATGTTTGTATATATTTTCTATTTTTCAGGGGACTATCAGTTATATGTTATTGTAATATATGTTTTGTACAGTTTTGTATATAAGACCTTAGCGCAACAAAAGAAATGTCTTTGCGCATAATTATTATTTTTTGAAAATATGAAATAAATTCAAATTATTTCCGTTAAATAATTAGGAAATTCAAAAAACCCTCCTTCTCTGTTTCATTTCTTTTGAGGAGTTAGTAAAGTATTTTGTTGAACAATTCTCAGCTTTAACTGCTTGTTCTGTTTCATTGCATTTTTGGCTCAGTTTAGCTGAGTTTGTTGAGCCACAACCCAGTGTTGTTTTCTAGCTTTAGGAGCGGGCAGTTGCCCGCGAGGTTCAGTTTAGTGGCCAAATAGCCACCACCCTTTAGGGATCTTCAGGGTTATTGTTGTTGAAATTGGTTTGCCTGTAGTGAGAATCTTTTGTATGGTCAAATCCTTGTTAAATGTTTAGTTTGTCTTATGTTGTCTGAGTCTTCGTCATCCCCTGTTTGTCATCTGTGATGGCAGAGAATGATGCCTTCGCTTACAGCGAAGAACACATTCAGAATTTGATACGAGCACCGCCGGTCTTCGCATCGGCCACCTTAAGTGTTACAGCTAAAACACAGAACGAGTCGGATAAACTCACCAGATTACGTAAAAAACAAATACGCACGGACCTTCACGGACATTTCTTACTACAGCACTTAAAGGAAGGCACCATTCCATCAGGGCTTCAGATACGTAACATTCCAGTAGTTTTTATAGACGACCCCATTTACAAGAAAGGTTACAGTTGCATAGAGACCAAATGCAGCAGGGACCTTATGGTCCTCACGGTGGAGACAGCCCACAGACTTTCATTGATACAACTACAGGAGATTGCGGACCTTGAAAGTGAGATCAAAAACAATCCTAATCTGACGGATGCGAAAGCCTTATTGGATAAAGTGGAAAAAGAAATCCTCGAGTTTAAAGATTACACGGTCATCCAAAAAAGTAACAAATTCGAGCAGGATAAAAAGAATTTTTCGTTGGAATCGACTTACCCTTACCTTAATAAAGATTTTTATTCCACCAACGATTCTAGAAATTATCTCCAAAACTATCAGGGGAGATCCCGGAAGAGATTTATTAACTTTTCCGAATCGTCATCATCTTCTGGTGAAACTACAGACACAACGACTAGGGTTAATCAGAACCAAAGGGGTAACCAACAAAATCAGGACCCACAAACATCCAATCAGGAGGCACGTTTTTTAGGCCGAGGCCAACGACAAGGCAGAGGACGGTTGCGATATTCCCAACCATGGGAAATGAGGACACGACGCCAATACTACAGGAGTTAACTTTATCACCGATTTATAATTTGTCTGACAAAATACTCACAGCAGCGGAAATTTCTATTCTCCAAAAAGGACTTAGTTTTGTTCCTTCTAGATCCACAGACTTCATTAAAATGAAGCTTGAAACCATGGAATTTTGTCGTAAAATCCGTTTGAGAACGTTTTTTTCTGAAACAACTGAGGCTGTTACAGCAGAAACCACCGGACTAAAGAAGAAATCAACTTTTTGTCCAACAGGACCCAAGGTTCCCAAGGAAATCGCAACGTTTGAGAGAACCATCTTATCAGGAATACAGGCAATGGAAAACAAAAAAAGCTTTGTGAGGTTTAACTTAACCAAAAAGGAAAAAGATGCCCTCATCGACCTGCAAAATGATAGATCTATTGTAGTGAAGCAGGCGGACAAAGGTGGGGCAGTTGTGCTTTGGGATGTCAATAAATATAAGAACGAGGTATTCCGTCAATTGGGAGACGTCACCTGTTACCGGAAAATTAAAAAAGATCCAACTAAAGAACTACAAGACCAACTATTTCATATCATAGAGGAAGGTTTTTCACAAGGCTTCGTGGGACCGAAAGAACGCCTGTTCCTGAAAAATATGAACCCAAGGATTCCGGTCTTCTATGCCTTACCCAAACTCCATAAAAATGAATTGGACCCCCCAGGACGACCCATAGTTTCTGGATGTGATTCACTCATTGAGCCAGTGGCTCAATATATTGATTTTTTTCTGAAACCATTCATGAAGCAGATTCCGGCGCATTTGAAAGACACCACTGCCTTCCTGAATAGAATTACATCCGTGCATTTCAACAAAAATACACAATTGATGGTTACAATGGATGTGGTGTCTCTCTACACTCAAATCCCACAAGATCAAGCTTTGGAGGCCCTTGAGTGGTTCTTAAATTTAAGAGAGCGACCAGTTCAAGTTCCCACGGAATTTCTCCTTTCTCTGGCTAAGTTTGCACTATCTAAAAATTACTTTTCTTTTGATTCTGAGTTTTTCTACCAAATACGTGGCGTGGCCATGGGTTGTCCTTTCGCACCTGAGTTGGCAGTTTTATTCATGGGTTTATATGAAAATAACTTCATATATAACAACAACCCGTTTGCTGCTAATATTTCCAACTATATGCGTTACATTGATGACATCTTTTTAATTTGGACTGGGACACAGCAATTACTGGATGAGTTTATCTGTTGGCTTAATGGAAGATCAAATGACATCAAATACAGTTGTATCTCATCAAATGATTCAATCACTTTTCTGGACGTCAAGGTTGTGGCTTCCGATGGAGAGCTCGAAACCACACTTTTTAGAAAAGAGACAGATCGGAATAAGGCCCTTCATTTTACGAGCAACCATCCTCGTAGTCTGAGACAAAATCTACCCTATGGTCAGTTCTTGCGAATCCGCAGGAACTGTACCAAAAAAGATGAATATTTCAGGCATGCAAATAAACTAAGAGACCGCCTCCTGGAGAGGGGATATCCAAAGAAATTAATCAAACATTCTTTAAAGAGAGCTTGGTGGACACCAAGAGAGACATTGCTGGAGCAAAGAATTAAGAAAAAGGGTGACAGATCGGTCTGTGTGACAACATTTTGCCCTAACAGCCACCAACTCCGCAAACTCATTCTGGGAAATTGGCATTTAATCAAGGACCTCCATGAGGATTTTTTGAGACCCCCGATGTTTGCGTTCAAAAAAGAGAAAAGTGTAGCTAATTACATAGTACGTGCTGCCTTACCGAAAGAAGAACAGCGCACATTAAGGAGTATGCTCAACCTACCACCAGTGATGGGGCACCACAAATGTGGAACATGCATAAACTGTGACCAGACCATAGAAGGCGATGTTTTTTCATTTAACACCACGCACTGGAAGCATAACACATTCAGCAATTGCAAAACGAAGAATGTTGTGTATGCAATAGTCTGTCCCTGTCCCAAGCTGTACATTGGGAAAACAACACAGGAGGTGCGACAACGCATCATCCAGCATAAATCTAGGATCAGACGTCGAGTTGAGAATGCCCCTTTGGTCTATCATTGGGTCTCTCATTCACACAGTGAGACAGATTTGAGATGGACAGTTTTGTCCAAAATTGAAAGAGATCCACGTGGAGGAGATCTTGAAGGCCAATTAAGCCGTCGTGAGGCATTATTAATTATGAAATACAACACGGCGATCAATGGCCTGAATGAAGTCGCTGAGATTTTCAGACCAATTGCATAATGCAAAAAGAACACTTGGTCTCTGTCGCTGGCTCTACTTCTTGGGTTTGCCCTGGTCTGCTGCTTTAATTTTTATGCAATCATTATTGATGGAGAGTTCGGATCATGGTCCTTTGGGGAAGTTTGCCCCGAAGTTAAGGTGCGTAGCAAAGGTATTGTTATAATTGTATATACACAACTATAAAGAGGAACGCTCAACGACATCACCCGGAAGCCAATGATTTTATTTTTAGCATTCCAATTTCGAATTAATGTATTTCAAGTTTACATAATTCTAGCCATTTTTTTAAAATACACACCTGTAGGATCGCCGAGCACAAAACCACATGTACCAGCAAGCTTTGCGCCTCTGGGAGTCCTCATGAAAGCTTAGGTAATGATTACCCACAAGGCTCTTTCCTTCCTCACTCGTGGTCTGACTAGGGAGCGAACGGATGGAAAACGCACTCCGGGTAAGTCGTCAGGGTAACAAGGATTAGTTTTAGTCTAGAAACAGGAGCTCTGAGGTCGTTTGATTTCTTACTAAGCTCGTTCCGTTCTTCTAGATTCCGGCACGGGAGAAACAACTTGAATTTGACTGATAAACTAATTAAAGTAAGTTTTCAACTTCATACAGCTGGCTGCGTTGCAGGCTTTCAAACACGCATGTGAACGGAAGTTCAGAGTGCCAAAAGAAACTACGATAATTAACGGAATCATTTCGACCGTTCTCCCGTTTTCTCTCTCTCTTCCCCTCCCCCCCTGCCCCCCCCCTCCCCCCCCCCCCCCCTTCAGATACACAAAGATTCATTCATTGGCATCCGGAGAAGAAGATACGCTTCTCTTCTTTCAGTAAGCAGAGCAAATATGATTCCTTACCTTTGTCCAAAGTCTACTGTTTGTCATGTGCTACTTGTTCAGCCTTTGGTAGTAAAGTCAATTTTAATCTAGTTGGGTTTGGTGTTTTTATGTTTAGGTCCCTCTGCATTGGAAACGATTTGCATCCATTTCAGGCAGATAGATTTCCACATTCTAAGGTGGGTTTTGTGAAGCCCTGTTGGTGCTTCGTAGCTATTCTAAGTCTAATATCACATTCTAAAAACTTTTTTTGTTCATTACAGAAATTGGTTGGTCCTGAGGAGAACCCTTAATTCAGGGGTTCGAAACGCGTCGACCAGTTCTCATTTTCCTTGTGTTGCACCGCTCTCAAAAATTCTATCAATTTTTTTGACAAATTGCTATATTCATTTTGGGGAATGTAATAATGAAATGTTTTTGGACATTCAAACCAAGATGTAATTGATTGTACAAGGGAAGAAAGGTCGCCACAAGGATTTAGTTCCTGAGAGTTTTTTGTATGTTTGCCGTGTATGCATGAGTATAATGGCCATGAGTGTTTGATGAATGTTTGTATATATTTTCTATTTTTCAGGGGACTATCAGTTATATGTTATTGTAATATATGTTTTGTACAGTTTTGTATATAAGACCTTAGCGCAACAAAAGAAATGTCTTTGCGCATAATTATTATTTTTTGAAAATATGAAATAAATTCAAATTATTTCCGTTAAATAATTAGGAAATTCAAAAAACCCTCCTTCTCTGTTTCATTTCTTTTGAGGAGTTAGTAAAGTATTTTGTTGAACAATTCTCAGCTTTAACTGCTTGTTCTGTTTCTTTATGGGAGGCTAAGGCATCCGAAGAGTAAGCACTTCCTAAATAAAAAAAAAGCAAAAAAATCAGAAACTATAAAGTTATTCTATTAGATGAGTAAATACATCAAAGAACACAAACAAGTGCTCAATTAGAAGCGATCCATGTTACAGCTGCAGTCCAAGAAAGGGACTACTTGATTCCCCGTCACTAAAACCTATTGATGTGGTTAGCGCTGGCTGTGTCATTTCCTTTTTATTTTTTTAAGTTTTACTTTCAAACATGCTGCACAGCAACTACGCTGCTATACAACATGGCACAAAAAAACATTGGCATAGTCAATAGATCTGGCATGGGCGAGACCTATTGGCTTTGCCAATGCTTGTTGTTGCGTACTGCTATATTTGGGTGTTAAACTGGTACTAACGAGGTGCAACCATTGCCCAGACAGTGTTACCAAGTTTAAAAATGACGAAATAATTAAGTAATACTATTACAAAATATGTTGCCTTTTCTTGTTGCATAATGTGCTCAACTCTGCAGCGTAATGTTGCCCTCTTGTGCTGCATAATTCCAGTGGCCTTGTATATGGTTGATCAAGTCAATCCCCTGGTAAGGAAATGCTCATCATCGCACAGATACATTCTAGAAGCAGCTGACAGAAGAAAAGCAACGAGTCCATACACACAAAGCTTAGTTATGATGATTCTTTATCACTGTATGGATTTAATCCCTAGTGCTCGGAATATATATATATATATATATATATATATATATATATATATACATATATATATATATATATATATATATATATATATAGGGTTTCTTTCCATGCCTTAAATGTAGGGCATGTAAAAACAGCAAAAAGATGCTAGAATACTCAATACCAGGAGTCAAAGAACCCATAAAAATCAAAAGCCTGATGAATTGTAACACCAGCCACACGGTGTACTGTTTGGTATGTCCGTGTGGCCTACGTTACATCGGCAGTACGATCCATCCCACCAAGATAAGAATCCTGGAACACCTTAGGGCTATACAGAACAGGGATCCCACTTATCCTGTGGCCAGACACTTCAAGGAGTGGCACAATAGCAACAGGGATCAGTTGAGTTTCTTCTGTATTGATCAAGTACCTTTGAATGTCAGAAGGGGAAACAGGAAGCTATCATTACGTAGGTTAGAGTCAAGACACATCATTGACAATCAGACTAAGAAACCAGGAGGTCTCAACAGTGGTGAAGAAATGGCAGTGCATCTGTAAGATAAATATGTTTACACTTACTTATGCTGTATGTTCTTTATGTAAATATGTCTTCATTGCATCAATAGCACCAGTATCATATTAAGGTTAGAATCAATCTATCAATATAGATACATGTGACTATTGATTATCACTGTTAATCTACATACTGACAAGCATAAGTAATTCAAGCCCATCCAGGGCGGAAATTTAGGTTGCTATGCATGTGGAAACTTGTGTTCATTTAAACAAATAGTAATATGCACAATTAAGCCCATCCAGGGCTAAATGTATGTACAAACACAATTATATGTTTGATTTATCTATTTTGCTTTGTTGTAACAAACAACATGTTCAGTAATGGCCGACACCAATGACCAAAGCATGGTCGGTGTCCTTTGTTTATGTTTAACAGTGAATATTGATTTAAGTGTGCCTCACACCGGCGCCGGCTACCATTGACAAAGGCGATAGCTGAAACGCGTCTGGTCGTGTGAAGAACCCATTAAAACTTTGGGAAATCCGCTCCTGCGAGTGCTTGGTCCATTTACTTGTGCCGTGAGCTGTGGATTTTGTAGATCCGTGCGGTTTCCGTCACCGCACTATCGAGCACCCGATTGAGAGTGAAAGGGAGGAGAGGCGGGGATTGAGCATGATATATATATATATATATATATTCTGTGCATGAAAATCAGTGTGGCATGACCCATGCATGGTGATCTGACGAGGAGAGTAATACGCTATTACTCCCTGGGTGAGGTATTTAATACTTGTGGCAAATATCTCCTATTCTAAGGTTTCAACTTTAAAAGGAGGTATAACATGCAGAATCAGTATTTACCACGCCAAGTTCTCCATGTTTTGTGTCTTTTTTAGACCTTTTCCTCGAAATTTCAGCATGTTTGAACTTCCAAAATCCATCAGGGGAACACTGAGCAATTCTGATCCCTCTACAGACTTTTGCTTCACCATAACTGGCAAATGTCAGGACTTTTTGGTTTAGTATTTGCTGAACCATAACTGACCTTTACCATTGATTTTCACTGAATTTAATGTTTTTTTATGATGTATCACTTTCACGTGCTATTTACCCCATTCTGCCCTATGCACGATCCTTGGCCAGGCCCTGCACCCAACCCTCTTTGGCCATGCACGGCCTCGGGTCAGCTGGGGGCCTGCCTGGGATTGCACTGGGTTTCATTTGCTAGTTGCCACATTATATGCAGAGTTATCAAACAGTCCCAGAGTTATTAGTGAATGAAACTTTTATTCCCCCCCTACCCCCATTTAACCTTGGCTCCATGACCGAACCACCCAAACTTGACAATCAACAGAAAACTAAACCTTCTAAATGGCTGCCAGATCTTGTATGTATTCCTCAAACAGTACTAACTTTGTTAGCAAATGAGCACTTCTTTGACTCCCCCTTGAATTCCACCCCCCTGATGAAGCTGCATGAAATTGAAAAAAAGATAAGAGTGGGCTAAACCTGCTGAGCCCCTGCCAAATGTGATGCAGATCAATGAAATGGTGCCAAAGCCCCATAACCAGCACCTGGGGCTAGTAGTAGCAAAACGTCTTATTACGAGGAGATGGAAGGCGCATGAATCGCCACATGTGAGGGCATGGAGCGCCTCTTTTCAGGCATGGGCTGGGGCGGAGGGACCGCTATCCGGAGGGAGGAAACTCTGGGCCTGCGGAGGGAACCCATGGCGGACCGATGGGGGCAGTTACTGGGGGAACTTAGACGCCTGGGCACGGAGGGTCGCGCGGGGCCTTTGGAGGCGGTTGACAGTGTCTGCGCGAGTGAGGGTGGGATGCAGGCTACTCTACTGACGGGATAATATGCCCCCACAGCCTCTAGCCCACCGCTGCGGCGGCCGTACTCACACAGGGGTGGTCCAAGCTGAGGCGCACACAAGTGAACCTGGGGGGGGTTGGAAGGGTGGGGAGATAGTGGTGGAAGGGGGAGTAACATGTACGCATAAATAATCCATGCTGCCATTGTTATTGTTATTGTTATGTTTAGCCCTTGGGAATTGTATGTAACCTGTCTGTTTTTTAAATACCCGAGCTGAGCGGGCGGCATATGTTCACGGGTACGGAGCCTTGGTTGACATACGGTTGCTCCTGTCACTCCTTGTGAGACTGCACCAGAACTGTTACAGATACTACAGCTAGCTCTGGAGTGGGAAGCAGCTGACGCATAGTTTAAATGCATGTTAAGGTTCAGCAGTCACCGGCCCCAGTATGGCATAATCACCTGCACATGCTTACGAACTCCTATCTGTCATGTACGCTGCCAAAGAGTGTTTTGCTTAAAACAATAAAAACAGATTTAAACAAAAAAAAGCTCCATAACCAGCACTTACCCAGGATTCCGCCTGTTCTGTTTTTTCTGTCTGTCGACAGAAGTGTGTTATGGATGCTGGTGCTGCTTCTGCTGGGCTTGGGTGGCTCTTCTCCTGGAACTCCCCATCCGGCTGCCTGGCTGTTCAGTCGGGGTGTCTGCTGTCCTGCCTCCTGGCCTGCCGGGCTTGCTGGGAGGCTGGGATCTTCTCCCTGTTCGTGGTCACGGTGGGTTCATTGGCAGGGTCCATGTGTTCCCCTGCTGCTTTCTCTGCCACGCTTGGTTGCGCTCCCCTTGCTTCTCTGGGGCTGCCCTGCCTATTCTTTTGGACTTTGCTCCTGGTTTTCTCTGGTGGGTGCTGGCCGCGGCGTTGTAGTTGAGGCTGGCTTCACTTGTACTCTGGTTCCATATGCGGTGCTACGTGGTTGGGGGTTTCTCCTGCTGCATATCCCTTTCTGGTACCTGCTTCTGCCAGTTGAATGTGCCCTCCTGTGACATGGCTGGTGCTGGTGTGCTGCCCCTGGTCCCTTCGGGTCCTGTTTGCGCTATTTCCTTTTCCATTGGGGGTGTGTGGGCGTCTGGGGTTCTGCCTCGGGTTGTCCGTTGGGGGCTGTGGTGTCCCGGCCCCCTCACCGCCTGGCTGTTGCCTGAAAAGGGTTGGTGTTTGCTGCCCTTGGTGTTCCTGTCAGCCGGGCTGGTTGCTCCTCCTGCCCTGGCATGGTGACTGGTGGTGCACCTTGGGCTTAGGAGATGTTCATGTCTCCCGGGTGTGTTCCGTGTGGCGGTTCAACTGTTTTGCTTCCTCTTTCCGGTAGTCCCCGGAAGTCTGGGGTTCGTGCCCCTTCTGTATGGGCCGGGCTGTTTTTCGCTGGTGCTGGGTCCCGGTTGTTGGTGCCTGGTCTCCTCACTTCTCTGCGGCTCTCCCTATCAGGGTTCCGCCTGGGTGCCTGGTACGGTTGCTTGGCCTTGTGCCTGTTTTCCGCCTCCAGCTTTTCCTCCCTGAGGACTCCTGGTCTTGTCTGGTCTCCGGCATTTGGCGGTTGGTACCTGGGGGGGAATGGGCACCTGGGCTTTCCTGCTCCTGTGTGTTTCGGCACCAGTTGGTCACCTTCCTCTGCCCTGTGTCCTTGCCTGTGCGCTCTCTGGGTTTCCTGGCATGGCTCGCCGGGGTTTTTGGCTGCCGCTGCTGCTTTGTTTGGTTGTGTCTGGTGGCTGCTGGTTCCTTTCTGTGCTGGGCCTGCTCCGCTTGTCGTTGCTCACCTGTTCTTGCTCCTGGGGTGGACTCATCCTCCCTTCCATGCACTCCTGGGCCTGCTCTTGCCCGCTGTTCTCTTCGCGGGCTTTGTTCTCCCCTGGTTGGGTGCCCGCTTTTCCTGCTTGGTTATTCTGGGTTTTATTTGGCTGGTGTTGGGCTCTGGGTTTTTGTTGTCTTCCCCGGCACTCCTCCTTCATTTGGCCCTTCTTTTGTCCTGTGGTCTTTCTAGCCTGGTTACCTGTGGGCTGTGTCTGGCCTTGTTCATGCCTGTGTGGGGTCCTGGTGTTCTATGCTTCTGGGTTGGCGTGTCCGGGGTTGTCTCCGGTCGCTCCTGGTCTGCCGGCTGGCGGCTGGTTCGGCTTGACCTCCAGCTGTGCCTGCCTGGTTTTGCTGGCTGTGCTGTGGATTTTGTGCCGGCTCTGGGGTGTGTTTTGCCTGGTGTTCCCGGTCTCCTTTTCTGGTGCTAGTGTCCTGGCTTGTGTGCTCCCTGCCTGTTGGTTGGCTGGTCCCTCTTCTTTCAGTACCCGGTGCTGGCGGTCTTGGGGTATTTCTGCCGTTTCTGCTTCGTGTTTCTGTCTGAGCCTGTCTTTGCCAGTGTGCCCACTCCTGTTTTCCCTTTGTGCTCCCCGGGTCCTGCTCCCAGTGTGAGTCTGTTGGTCGGTGTGCCCCCTGCCCTCCCCTGTCGGGTGCGGTCCTGTGGTGTTTTTCTTGCCACTTTTGGGGTCTGCCCTCCTTGTTGCTGGTTGTCCGGGCCTGGTGCTGCTTGTGCCTCTGGCTTCTCTGCTGCCTCCAGTTCCCGGTCTGTTGTTTCTCTGCCGGCGGCTCTGTTTTTCTTTGGCTGTTGCCTCTTTTGTTTTCGTCCGGCCTGCTGCGTGGCATGGTGGTTCTGTGCCGGTGGTCTCTGTTGGCCTCCCTGCCCTTTGCTTCTGCCTGTGCGCTGCTTGGGCTTCTCCCTGATGCGGGTTGGGCCGCGGGGTCCTCTTGCCTGGGCGGGGTGCTTGGCTTCTGCCATGGCTTCCTGGTTTCCTTTTGGCATCTGTTGTCACCGATTGGGTCTGTTTTCTTGTCCTCTGCCCTGGGGTTTTTCCTCTGCTCCTGCCCGCCCTTCGTGCGTGCTGGGCCGTAGTGTTTCGGTGCCTGTGCGGTCTGTTTGGCTTCTGTCCTGGCCTCTGTTGCCTCTCTGGCTTTGCTTTTTGGGGGTTCGTTTTCCCTGCCCTTGGGGGTTTCTGGGTTGTGGCCATTGGTCCTGTCCTGCCCCTTCCAGGCCTGAGCGGTTCCGTGGTGTTGGTCCCTGGTCTTTGCTGGCCCCTCTGTTGTTTGGTCGGCTGTCTGCCTGGTCTCTCCTCTGGGGGCGTCTCTGGTTGGCTTGTTCTTCTACCATTGCCGTGTGCCCTTGTCTTTGTGGCCTTTGGGCTTGGCCTCCCCTGCCTCTTCTGCTCCGGGCTTGCGTGTCGGGCCTTGGTTCGGTTGCGGCCTGGTTCCCTGTGGGGCGTTTGGCCTCCTAGCGTTCTGGTCGCTGGCTCTTTCCCTGTCATTTTCTGTTTCGTTGGGGTCTGGCTGTCTTGTCCTCCGTGTGCTGGCTCTGTGGGCCTTGTTGGGTGGAGTTCCTGGGGTTGTATTGCTGTTTCCCCGGCTTTCTGCTGTGTGCTTTGGCCTTTGCTGGCTGTTGGCCTGCTCCTGGGCTCTCTGTGTGGCTCCTCCTCCTGGGCTGGGTGCTAAAGTTGGTATCGAGTAAAGTGCAACTTATTTCAATTTTAGTTGCACATGGTCGCATCGTGGGATGTGATTTATTCATTTCACCTCTTTCTCAGCACCAATTATGTTTGTTTTGGACACTATATTTATTATTTCTCAAGGCAAGATGGCTACCAATTAAAAGTGGGCACAGCTGGTGAGTACCATCCAGCAAGCTCGATTGGTGGTGCGCACGTGAGGGGTCATCTTGCCTTTTCACTATTTTCACTATTTTTCTGATTGTGATGCTCAAGTGTTATGCACCTTTCACATTAATTCTCCTGTACGCTGGTCAGGGGTAATAGAGCGTGGTGACTGCCATCTATAAAAATGTTTTTTATTTTAAAATTGAAGGCAAAAAAGCGGGAGATTACTACCTCGTAATGGAAAAGAGAGACGTATATGGGAACTAAATGTTGTGAATCCCTACCTCCGCTTATATTGTTTGATTGTTTAGCCTTAAGAGAGGTGCCTTGCATACCAGATCTTTTTGTATCTATATTGCCTGTGGTTGTCGTCTGGCAGCTCTGGTGGTTGGTGCTGGCCTTTCTTTTCTCTGGCCTAGTCCTCCTCTGGGTTTGTTTTGGGTCTTTTGTCCTCTGGGCTCTCTGGGGGCCGGTTTGTTCTGGTTGGGGGGGCCTGCTTTCCTCCTTCCTGGTTTGGTCTGAGTGGTCCTACCCTTGTATGTTCTTTTGGGTTGTGCCTGCGCCTTGTGGGCTGGCCCTGGCCTCTTTCCTTTTTCTTGTTCCGGTGTGGTTGGGGCCCGGTCTGTGTCTGTCCTGCTGCTGGGTCCTCTGTGCCTCACTGTTGGTGCTGGGGTTGTCGGCCTTTGTCTGGTGGGTTCCCTTGGCCGCGTCCTGTTGGGGCTTCATCTTCTCTGGTCTGCTGTGGTTCTGGTAGTCGTTGCTTTGGCGCCTGTTTCCCTTCTGGGGCTTTGCCTCTGGGGTCTCTTTGGAGTGTCTCCTTTTCAGTTTCCTTTTTTCGCCTGGTCGCCTTTTTTGGCATGCTTTCCTCCGTTTGGTGGGTTGGGGTTTCCCTTTGGTTGGCCTGGGTGCTATGTTTCTGGTTTCTCCAGTTTGCTGCCTCCTTGTTCTGGCTGTCGCCTTCTGTTTTCCTTGGTCTTGGTTTCTGGTCCTTGGTTGTGTCCCTGCTTGCCTGTTCTGGCTTGCTGGCCTGTTGGGCCACTAGGATTCTTCTTCTTCTGTGGCCTCCTTGCTGTCCTTTTGTTTTGGGCGGCCTCTGTTGGTTTTTTGTTTTTTGTTTGGTGTTTCTCCCCCTTCCTTGTATGCTCGCGGGCGGGGGGGGGGGGGCGCTCCTGATGTATGCTGGCTGCCCTCTGTGGGTTGTTCTCTTCTTCAGCTTGGCCGTCTCCTGTTTGCTTGGTGGGTGCGTTCCTGCTTTGGTGGGGTGCTTTCCTGTCTGGGTGCTCTGCCTGTTGTTTCCTGCGGTTCCCCCTTTTTGCTTCCCTTGGGTTGCTGCCTTGGGTGTGATTTACTGGGTGTGCTTGTGGGTTTGGAAGGCTGGGTTTTCCGCTTTGGTATTCTCCACTTTGTTAATGGGACGAGGACATAAGGGACCTGGGGTAATGCTCTATTACTTACCAGTAATCTTCATTACTCCGGGTCCCAATGTCCTCGTCCCATTCTTACGCCTCGCCCTCCCTCCCGTACGGCCAGCCTTCCTGTGGAGGCTTGGTGGTTCAGGCGGAATGCTGAGTAAGTGCTGGTTATGTACATCCAGTGGGAGGGGCGGGGTTAGGGTCCCAGCATTCCTCTGGTCTTTTTTTCTGTCGGGAGATAGTTATCTCCACTTTGTTAATGAAGAGGACGAGGACAACGGGACCCGGAGTAATAAAGATTACCGGTAAGTAATAGAGCATTATATTGGGTTGCTTAATTTGCCAACACGTGACAGGCACCAAATTATCAGTGCATATACCTTTTTTTTACTTCATTTGTTTTCAAAACACAAAATAAATATGGATCAATACCGATAAGATAGCCATAGAGTAAATAAGGATAAATACAGAAAGAAATGTTAGAAAAAAATACCATAAAACCTGGAAGCCCACCTTATAATGTTACCATTGTTTTAAGAATCTGTATGAAATGTGGCAGGCAGTTAGCAAGGCACATTCAGTGGAGGCATTTCAGATTTTTTAATAATATAACTGTACGGACGGGGTGAGGCAAAGTTATGGGGTAAAGAGGCTAGATGTTTTTGATTTACTAATAACTTTAGCAATGTTTGAGGGATTTGCACTACGTATGGCAGATATTTAGCCTGTTTAACCTTCTCTTGATATACTTGAGGTCGTTTACAGCATATGAGGGTGGGGGCAGTTAAAAAAGAGGAGGGGCAAAAGGTTCTCTTTTACACATTCACACTGTGGGACCAATCTACACCAAATATGGCACAAGGTTGTAAGAATTAGTTCTCTATTGGTTTGTCAAGTTTGGTGTCAATCTATCGGTGGGGGGGCTAAGATAAAGTGGTGGCAATAAAAGTTGATTTACTTAGATATTTAATGTTGATTAAGGAGCCTGCCTCAAGTAGTTACACCACGTGTAAAATTAGGTACAGACTTAGCATGTGTAGCCTACTCTTGATTTTCTCACTTTCAGGCAGGACCAATAAGGGGGGGGGCAGATTTCAATGAAGTATTTATTTGGTAATACATTTGGCACAGTTTCATGAATCTGAACACAAGTTTGCACATGTTTACAAGGTTTATCTTTTGGTTGCCTATGTCAAGTTTGAGTAGTTCCTTCAGGGGTAAACATAAATGGGCGAATTCACTAATAACCTTTGCATTGATGAATCAGCATGAAATTTGGCAGCGACCATATTAGGCTGAGCGCTAGGCCAGGCAGGCACTGCGGCCGACCCCGGCTGCGCACAATGTAGGTTGGGAGCAGGGCCTGTCCTGTCGCCTTAGCGCACAGAATGGGTACACAACAGGCAATTGTGGTTCATCGTCAAAGTAAAAAAACATAAAATGCACCTAAAAGAGTTAACGGTCAGTTATGGTTCAGCGAATGGAAAAAAGGCCTGAAATGCGCCAGTTATGTGGAGCAACACATAATACACACCATAACTCAGTGCCATCCCCTATGTGCAGTACAAGATTAAGCAGATGGCACGTAATGAAAGGCTACCTACAAAGAGCAAATCATGGTGGGGCATGAGGAATGGAGTAAAATATGCACTACACGCCATAACTGGTGAATTTCACAGCTTTTTCATTTGGATTCGCTGAACCGTAATTGACCTTTAACTGTTTTCTTCAGTGGGAGAAATATATATACATTTATACACATATATACACATGCACCAAGGTTCGATGTTTAGTTGGAGTGTTTGGTGGGCGAAGGCACGTCCATGCCCTTTGAAGGAAAAATTCAAACAGATGCTAACCGACATGTACAAAGTAGAGTCATGACTAGCAAAAAACAAAACAAAAAAACAAAACATAAGGAGAACTGGAGTTTCCAGTGTTTTCTACAGTAACAGTTTGCATTCTTTTGTGAGTTTTCAGCATTGTTGGACATGTGAAGGTCGCCAAACCAAAATGAAAAGAACAATTTACAGGAAAAACCGGTTTCCCTGACAGAGTTTTCTATTCCAAAGGATCGGTTGAGTTTAACAGTCATGCATAATCTAGACATTTAGAAAAATGCTGCTGTTTTCTCAGAGGCCCATGCTTTCCCGTTCTCACAAGAGAGATGATTAAACAAACAAAAGGTGGTGATAGGAACGCTTGTGATTAGTCTAACCACTGTCTATCCTTTGGGGTAGCATTTCAACCAAGCATTCTGTTGCCACCGAGCCACATCACAGAATACCCAGCCACATGCAAGTCGGTCTCGGTCATGCTCCAGTGCGAGCAGTCCAGCCCGAGCTGCCTAGCCAGATCCTCTCTGAACTGGAACACAAGCAACGCAAGAACATTTTCGGCGTGATTGGCATTACAGTAGTGACCTCGAGTTAAACGTAATCAGTTTCCTCAAAAACTTCCATCTGGGCTCATATCAGAGGAAGGATGCAGGGCCCAGGTTTGCACCACAATGATGCACCTTTAACAAGCGGCTCCAGGAGCAGGCCGGGTCCATGCACCCTGCAAAATGAATGTGCTGCCTTGAGCGCAGTCATAGGCTTATACCCTGGGGCAGCGCACAAGTGAAGGGCAGACGAGCTGTTTGAAGCCGCCAATCCACAGTCTGACTTTTCAGGTGGCAACCTGCTCCGCAATTCAAAGGGGTCAGAGATCCTACTGCAAGCAGGCTCAGTAAGCGACAGCACTCACATCCAGGGGGATGCCTGGAGGTCCATAAGATCCCTTTTCCCCACCTTCCAAGGCGAGCACTCAGGGGATGCACCACCTCTTTGTAGAGCTCAGCCAGTGCACCCATGACAGCTTCTTTGCACCTGCATATATAGTACTGCGCAAGCGTAGGAGGCAAAGTGTTTCCTTATTTGCATGGGGCCATGCACCCAGGGAAATGAGGGAATAACCCCTTAATATTGTGCAGGTACTATATGTGCACCAGCGCAATCTGTACTACAGAAAGGACTTCACAGATGTCTGCGGCACCTTCTATAGTAGCAAAGTACCACAGGGCACAAATGTCTGCTGTTCTTATGACAAGGAATCCTAAGAATGATTCATGACGAAATTAACTAATTAACAGATTTTAAAGAAACATCACCATTCAAGGAGTAATATGGATGACCTCAACTTTAAAGTTGCTAACACTGGAAAGTGCAATTGGGAGCCACTGAGCAGATTGGGGCGGTGGGTCGACATTTATTAAGAACCTGAAGCTTAGACACTCTGACACAATAGCATGCTGTATCAGAACACACACATACGTGAATCTACAGCACTAAATACTATGAACAGAGGCTTTCAGGGTAAGTAACATATTACGTTCATAGCATATGTGACTGGAGATACACATGCTCTGCATAGACTGTAAAGCAGTACTCCCATTAGCAGGTACATGATGCAGAAGATTGAAACAAGGTCCTTACAACAGCTTGACCAACCCTAGTTTATTGGTGTGCTAGGACATCCACACAGTAATGTTTGGTGAACTTGTGTGGAGTGAACCAAGTAGCTGCCTTACAAATGTCAGCTGTGGGAATATTTCCAAGGAAATCCTTAGTGGCGCCTTACTTTAGTGTGGATTGTTGCCTGGGAGAGGTCGGCAAAGTTCTCCTGGGCTTAATGTAGCAGGTTTGGATACACTTGGCAATCCATCTGGCTATGCCTTCCTTAGACCGAGCACGATCTTTGTGTGGTTTGGCAAAAGCAACAAAAAGTTTCTGTGTCATACGAAATGACTGGGTTCTGTCAAAGTAATACATGAGGGTACGAGAACTAGGGTTGCCTGGCCCCCATGGAAGCCACGAGGATGAGAGGCATGTTTGCAGTAGCTTCCAGACCACATACAGAAGAAATGGGAGAGGAAAAAAAACGTAAGCTGATATCCCTGACCAAATCACCCCTAGAGCATTGCCCATGGACTGTGGGAGCTCGGAGGCAACATTATGGCATTTTGTGTTGTGAGTAGTGGCAAAGAGGGTAACTTCAGGAATGTCCCTGCACCTGAGGTGCGGGAGTAGGACTTGTGTGTGGAGTTCCCACACACTACCTCACTTGTAAAGCGCTATTATACCCGCAAGGGTCTTGTTCGCGCTATATAAAACCTTCACAAATAAAAAATAAATTAAAAAATGACTTGTTGTGGCATCCTCCTGAGCAGGTCTGCAAAGTCTCACTCCCAGAAGATACTCCGCCAGTAGGTGTATGCGATGGCAGAGTGCGCAATCCCAAATGCTCTGCACTAGTGTTGAAAACTGTGTTGAACATGTGTCGCCCTACTTTTGAAGATAATACATGATGGTCATGTTGTCTGTCTTTACGAGGACTACCTTGTGCTGAACCTGCTGAAAGAATGCCTTGAGAGCTCAATGTATAGCCATAAGCTTGAGACAGTTGATGTGGAGATCCCTTTGCTGTGGAGACCACATGCCCTGAACAGTTAGATGTTGAAGATGCAGTCCCCATCCTGAGAGTAAGGCGTTCATGGTAAGGGTCACCTGCAGAAGAGGGTCCATGAAGGATTAGTCTTGCAAACAATTGTTGCTGTTTCACCACCACAGAGAGCAATGGCTCTCCACTTGGGACCATTGTGCACTGTTGCAGTGGATGCATGAGCAGTCTGGCATGGAGGACTGTGGGTATGCATAAGGCCATCATCTCTAGGAGGTGCATGACTGTTCTAACTGAGACTAGATGATCTGGCTGAAAAAGAGGCAGTATCTGTTAGAATGCACGCACCATGGCTTGGCAGGGGTAGCCTTGCCGGTGTCTGTATATAGCAAATGGCTTTTAAGGAGGGCTGGATCTGAAGGGGTTGGAGGTGGGACATGACTGTGTGTATGGTGAACCCCAAACCATGGAGGAGGTATATAGAGGCTTGGTTGGGTGTGAGTGAGGCACTGTTGCTTGCTTGAACTCTTAATCAGCCAATTGTTGAGGTACGGGAACAAATGAGTGCCCATCCTCTGAGATGTACAAAAGGGGGTGGTGATGGACGGAGCATCAGAACCAATCAAACACTCACACCCAGTCAACAGATCTGGGTTTGAGCCATCACCGTTCTTTAGCCCACTCTGCCACCCCAGTTCAGACATGGCCATATGCAAATCAGTCTGACCCTGTGCCTCATGGGAACAGTCCAGCCCGAACTGCCAAGCTATGTCTTCCCTGGACCGGAAACAAGCTTCCTAGGACCGGTTTCTGGCATTTCAGCCATCTTCAGCCAGGCTTGCTTGAATCCAGTTCGGGCTGGACTGTTCCCATGAGGCACGGGGTCAGACTGATTTGCATATGGATCAAACCCAGATCTGTTGACTGGGTGTGAGTGTTTGATTGGTTCTGATGCTCCGTCCATCACCACCCCCTTTTGTACCGCTTTGTTCGCCATAAGTTGGCAGGGTATGCTCAGACGTGAGTCCCTTGCTCACTTTGCCACTGGATTCAAGCAAGCCTGGCTGAAGACGGCTGAAATGGCAGAAACCGGTCCTAGGAAGCTTGTTTCCGGTCCAGGGAAGGCATGGCTTGGCAGTTCGGGCTGGACTGTTCCCATGAGGCACAGGGTCAGACTGATTTGCATATGGCCATGTCTGAACTGGGGTGGCAGAGTGGGCTAAAGAACGGTGATGGATCAAACCCAGATCTGTTGACTGGGTGTGAGTGTTTGATTGGTTCTGATGCTCCGTCCATCACCACCCCCTTTTATACCGCTTTGTTCGCCATAAGTTGGCAGGGTATGCTCAGACGTGAGTCCCTTGCTCACTTTGCCACTGGATTCAAGCAAGCCTGGCTGAAGACGGCTGAAATGCCAGAAACCGGTCCTAGGAAGCTTGTTTCTGGTCCAGGGAAGGCATGGCTTGGCAGTTCGGGCTGGACTGTTCCCATGAGGCAAAGGGTCAGACTGATTTGCATATGGCCATGTCTGAACTGGGGTGGCAGAGTGGGCTAAAGAACGGTGATGGATCAAACCCAGATCTGTTGACTGGGTGTGAGTGTTTGATTGGTTCTGATGCTCCGTCCATCACCACCCCCTTTTGTACCGCTTTGTTCGCCATAAGTTGGCAGGGTATGCTCAGACGTGAGTCCCTTGCTCACTTTGCCACTGGATTCAAGCAAGCCTGGCTGAAGACGGCTGAAATGCCAGAAACCGGTCCTAGGAAGCTTGTTTCCGGTCCAGGGAAGGCATGGCTTGGCAGTTCGGGCTGGACTGTTCCCATGAGGCACAGGGTCAGACTGATTTGCATATGGCCATGTCTGAACTGGGGTGGCAGAGTGGGCTAAAGAACGGTGATGGATCAAACCCAGATCTGTTGACTGGGTGTGAGTGTTTGATTGGTTCTGATGCTCCGTCCATCACCACCCCCTTTTGTACCGCATCCTCTGAGATGGGCGCCTAACACAGCTCATCATTTGGTGAATACTTCGGGGGCTGTAGTGACACCGAATGTTAAAACCTTGAACTGACAATGCTGACCACTTACCGTGAAGCAGAGGTAGCAGCGATGAGGAGGATCGAGGGGCATGTGGAATTACGTGTGCAGTCATGAAGTTACCTTGCTGCAGCAGTGAGATGGCACCCTACAGAGTGACAATGGGGAAATGTTCTGAGGTCTAGTATAGACATGAGGGATCCACCTGTTTAGGAGTTTTGGAAATTAGAAAGCAGAGGGAGTAAACTCCCTTACCGTGATGTTGCAGACACACCAGTTCTATTTCCCCTTTGAGGATGGGCACCTGAACATCTTTGTAAAGGAGGTGCTGGTGTTCCAGGCTGAGGGTGTGTTTGTGGGGAGGCATGTTTGCTGGGGTTGAGGTGAGCTCCAGGCAGTAACTGTGCTCTATAATGGAGAGAAGCCATTAGTCGAAGATGATCTATTCCCAGTAAGGAAGAACAGGTGAGGTGCGATTGAGAGGGAGGTAGTGGGAATGACTGCTTGGAGGTGGCGGCTCCTTTAGCTGAGCCTCCTTAGCCCCTACCATTTGAGTTGTTGCCTCTGTAGGTCCCTCTGGAATACCCCTGTGATGACTGTTGGTGGTATGTTTGTTGCATTTGAAAGGAGGCGGGAGAATCTGGGAAGGTTGTCTTACTGCTTCCCTTCTAGTGTAATCTCTGAAAAGACCCCCTAAGAGTTGCTGTCTGTAGAGGGCCCATGGCCTTGGTTCTGTAAGTGTCTTTTTTAAGCATCTGGTCCACCTGCAGCCCAAAAGGGTGTTCACCACCAAATGGCAAGTTTAACAGATGCTCCTGTACCTCTGGCTTCAAGCCAGAGACATGGAGCCAGGTGTGATGTCTGAGCAGAATTCTGATGTTAACACCTCTGGCCACAGTGTTGGTGGTGTCTAGGATGCAGCAGATGGTAGCATTGGAAATGGGTTTACCCTCCCTTACCAGATCCTGTCCATGCTGCCTACACTCCTCAGGATGGTGTCTAAGGTGTTTCTCCATCTCCTCTCAATGTGCCCTGTTGTTTCGGGAGAGGAGGCCGACTGAGTCCACAATATTCAATGTTTGCTGATTGTACTACACTCTCTTGCCGGCTGTGTCCAGCTTTCTACTCTCCTTTTCAGGAAAGGGCTGTCACCTTAAGCTTGTGCATTTAAGCGTTTCTGCGCCATGGCCACGGATGTAGGGTAAAGCACTAGAGAAGGGTTTATATATATTTTTTTGATTACCCGTTGGAGTAATAACCCATGCCTTGACTGGATCTTTGAAAGTCTGAGGGACGGACTCCAGCATTGGCTTAAGTAATGTTAGGACCTGGAGTATCTTGAACAATGTTTCAACCAGTCATTGCATTCCTAGACAACAGGCATGTCAACTTTATGACATGCGGCTCCCTAGTGTATGGCTTCATGGTAAGTAGCAGTGTCATCAGTGGATGAAGGCTTGGCTGGGTATAAATCTGTATCTATATCACCTAGGGGATTAACGACAGAGCCATCCCACTGGTCATCCCTGAGCCCCAGGCTGCAGGAGATGGATGGAGTGGACTGCCCTCTCCATAAGAATATGATGACCCATCCAGTGTGTATGAAGGAAGTGGTACATGAGGTGGTGTTGGTGGTGGTCGTAGAGGAGATGGTGTGCAGGAGGAGGAAGCAGAGAAGGTGTAGAGGAGAAGGTTGAATAGGGAGGGGACTAGCGTGCATGTACTTATGTCTCTTATGCCTGGGAGGTGCAGTAGGGTCCAAAGCAATCTGCTCCTGGAAAGTCAATATTCTCTCCCTGGGAAGAGCGTGGTGAGGCTTTTGCAGCAGCCTGATTGAAAGTCTGCTTGTCTGTCTATAGGTGGATAACCAGTTGCTTTTGTCAAGCATCTAATTTCTCCTATAAGCACTGAAGAATCTGTTGTTCAGAATGTTCTGACCTGGGGGTCATTGGCATCTTTGGAGCGGAGTGTGTCTTCAGAGTCAATGGAGCCTTAGATGTGGTCAATGGGTCTGCGGCAATGATATCCTAGGTGTCAATGACGGCTTTGGTATTGGTGTTGTCTTCTGTGCCAGAGCTGTGGGTCCTGCTGGCTCTAAATGGGCTTGAGGTTTATGTGCAGCCTTTGGACAAAGGAAGTGTTGTCAGTTCCAACGCCTTCGGTTGGTGCCAACCATGGCCCAAAAGCAGTGGTGTCCCAGCAGGCTGTTGTTAAAACTCTGGGTGCAATACCCAACCCTGACTAGGGGAATTTTGCCTGTATACATGGTCACTACACTGCCTTGGGTTAGGTGAGGATGACGATCATACTCTCGGACAAAGTCTTCCATGATTGTGAGGGCTCAGGGTCCTTCAGATTAAGAGGCTGAGCTCTCCTCCAAATCGCAGTGGATTAGCTGGGACTCAGAAGGACCGGCTTCTTCTTCCACCTCAATGTCATGTTCTCTGAAGATGTCAGGAGTGTCTTTGGACTTCTGCCTCTGCATTCTTTGGTGGGTCCAACTGTGCTTATTTCTGTATCGAATAGTCTTCTTCTACCAGAAGGTGAGGCAGGCCTGGCACATAGTGTCATCGTGCTTGGGGGAGAAAGAGAAATTGCAGACTTGATGATGATCAGTCCAGGGGAACTTGGAATGCCACTTGGTCAGTATTGGTAAGGTGTCCTTTTCACCACAGACTTGGCATTCTTGTCGACTGGGTGCAAGAGTCGATGGGTGCAGAGCCCCAGAAATATCCTGAGGGCCTCAGAGTTGAGGCGCAGAAGGGAGCTGGGATTTAGATGTCTACTCTGTGTAGATTAAAAGGAAACATGGTTAAGGATCCAACACAGTGAATTCTTCCAAAATCACTAGAGTAGATCAATCAAATGGGTCTCATGGTAGCGCTGTAAGGTGCTGAACATGGAACCCTATCGGTACAAGTACCTACCAAATGGCAGAAAAAAAAGACAATCTAACAATGGAGTTAGTGCCAATGCACATTACCAAAAAAGGGAGGAGTCACTATACCCCATGACTCAAAAGATTACTTTGAAAAAAAAATAGTTGCAATTGTCTGTGCTCAACATTAGATGGCAGGAGTATGCTGAGCATGTGTATCTACAGCCACATAATGGAATTTATTAGGGACCAAATAGTTAAATGCATAAGTAGTTATTGTAGAGGGTTTGCTTTCCAGTAACAGCTTTGGACCACAACCCTTCAGCTAAAAACCACCTCTCATCGAAATAACCGGCGATTGATTCCACCAAACATATCTATTAGAAAGATCTTGAACTCAGCTTCTTGGACATCACAGGTTAACCCCTCATAGCACACATCCCCACTTTCAGGAATGGGGATCCACCTGATCTGAACCAGTAAGAACTTCCTGTGAATTAATGCAATACAACAATCTCACAATTAGGCATGGCCTCTACTACCGCATAATGGAGTTGTGGCCACACGTCATTGGATCCCTCTTCCTGGTCCATGGAAGAGATGTGATTTGCAAAATAGACAAGAAAATGGGTCTGAGTTTTTCTTTTCACCATCTCTCTCCTCAAGCACACCACAGAACAAACAACTATCTTTTTCCCTCTATGCTCACAAGATTACTCAAAATGTCAAACCAAAGATGCCACAAACCGAAATTGTGCAATAAAAAGTCTGGAATCTAGGGAAAACACAGATAGTAAGCACACACAAAACACAGAAGTACACTGTGGACATAAGAAAACTCCAACTCCTTTATTGAAGAAACAGGGCTGAGACCGCAAGCTGCTAGGGTTCCCAGAGAAACACAATGCTATGGGTTCAGTCTTCACCTTAAGATATAATAATTTGGATGCACAATGCTTTCTGTGTTCCTGCTCAACAAGGCTCCGGAGGATTTGAAAAGGATGAACAGCACTCACACCAACCTCTTCTATTTGCTTCTAACAAAATGCAAGATACTTAACCCATAAAATGGCTGTCAAAGAGGAGTTACAGCCTCCACAGGGCCCAAATAACAGACTAACACTTCCAAGTGTGATTCTAGAGAGATGCCGTAAAATTAAAATATCCCCTTCATGAACCCCTCTTGTAGGAAAGTAGGGTCTGCTTTCATGGTCACATCCACTTTTTGCTGGTGTCATTATGTTTTCTGATTAGTCTGACTGGGGCCCTGCTAACTAGGACCCCAGTCTCTGTGCTTCTTCCCTAAATTGGACATGGTGAGTACTTAAGTACACCACAGATATGCTACTGATGTACCCTTGTAAGTCCCCAGTATACGGTACTAAGGTACCCAGAGCATAGGTACACCAGGGGTACCCCATGGGCTGAAGCACGTATTATGCCACCCATGGAAGACTATTCAAATTGTGACTACAGGTCTGTCATTGCAGCCTGTGTAAGCTGGTGCTAGCACCACTTACGAAAGAAAAGATGTAAGTTTCCTTATATCTGAGGTCACTGCACTTAAATCCTATAAGTCACCCCTAAGGCAGGCCTTTCAATCCTGAAGGCAGGGTGCTCAGTTATAAGTGTGAGGTACCCTTGCATGGTCAGGTCACCGCTACAATCCATGGAGCCCATTCTCCCAGGTTGTAAGTGCATCAGGCATTATGATATATAGAGTGGCTATGAGTCATTATGCGATGGCCAACTTTAAACTGGCTGTAACAAACCCTGTCACTGTAAAGCTCGTTCGGGAGGCCCTCGGTGCTCCCGGTACCAGTCTTCTAGACCCGAACAGTAAACTATGGCTGCTGCCGACCAGATACACGATTCTGCCCTCCTGCTGCAGAGCTACGCTCGAGCAGGGGAAGGCAGGACAATAGGCTTCCTGTCACAGGGTGGTGTGACCACCTCCCAGACAGGACTTAGTGTATTGGGACAGGTTTGGGGTGCATGCCAGCACAACTAAACTGATTTGAAGGGCACTTTTGGTGCCCTCCTTGCATACTTCAGTTGGAACTAGTTCAGGGAGCCGTTGGCTCCCGCTTTGGCACGAAACAAGACAAAGGACATGGGAGTATCCTCCCCACTGTCCGGTCCCTCCTGTGGGAGGGTCCCCTGAATCATCCCAACTCTTTCCTAAGGGTACTTAAGGGCTTACCTGTGGGTGGTTTTTAGGTTCATTGTGGTACAAGATTCAGATTGAAACCACTTAATCTTCAACCATCTGGGCAATTTGGACTTCGCTGGACTTCACTTTGTGAACCGAGACTGCAACTGGAATGACTCCTGCTGCTCCTGGTCTCATCATCCTGCCAGTCTTCTGTGTCATCTGTGCCTGTGCTCCATACAGGTTCTTCAACCAGCCTGTGGACATCCAAGACACCCGAAGGAATCTCACTTGAAGTGAAGGAGTCACTTCCCTGCATCTGCAGGCGCTGCAACAAAGCTGACCAAAGGTTCAGCAACACAAGTGGTTGATCTGCAACTACCTCAAGGCCTGCACTGTCTTCACAACACGTTTGAAGCCAGTATCGCTCGTCGTAACCGCTGGATCAGTACCCCTGTGCACTGTGTTGACTTGCCGTTGCCAAGGCTTGTTGACTCGCTTCACCTGAGGTCTTCGGGCTCCAACGAGGTCCAGCCTCAAGCATCTCCTGGAGCCAAGATCTTCACCGGCACCGCATCCTCTGCACGGTGAGCCTTCATCCTTTGGTGAGCTGCTCGAGGTCCTCTTGCAACTCCTGTGCCTTCGGACCATGGGTCCTCTTAAGGGTCTTCTTTGGCTTCAGTGGGCTCCCCTGCTTGCTCGGGCCTGCACTGACTTACCTGCTTGTGGTGAGTCACTTGGACCTTGCTGGTCGAAACACTGCACCTTTTTAGAATACTACGCTGATAGCCATTGCAGAGGCTTGTTGGTGCCCCTGCCAGACATTGACCCCCTGGCTCTTGACATCTGATGTGGGACAGCTGGCAAACAGCTCCTGGTCTTCCACAGCATCGCATGGTCCACACAGCTACAGAGCCATGGTCACCGTCAACTCCCTTGCTTCTTCCGACATCGGTGGGCATTTGTCTTCCATGCTTCCTGGTCACTCCTGAGTGGTATAGACTCTGTCCCCTATGCTTGCAGGCACTTCTCATCCTGAATCCATCCTTAGGTTCCACCAGACTCTTTCAGCTTCTTCGCCAGCGGAATCTTTTCTGAAGTCCTCCATTGTGGTCTACGGCGGTTTCTGACGTAACTTCGCACCTATGCACCTGGCTTCCCTGGTGTAGATATCCTGGTTCCAGGGTATCCATGGGTGGGGTGACTCTCCAACCTTCCATCTTCCACGGGGTTTCTTCAGGGTCTGATGGGAAGGGTCCTTCTTCTTAAAAACTGCAACCACGACTTACCCGTTGACTTGTATTGAGTCCGCGGTCAAGTTCCCACACTGCACACGGCCTCCGTGTGGTTTCTGTGTACTTCCCTTGGGTTGTTCCTTGGATCCCCGAATCTTCTATGTCTTCTGGGTCCAGTCTCGGTTTGCGTTCCACTATTTTAGTATATGGTTTGGTCGCCCCCTGGAGACCACTGTGTATTTGTGCTACTTACGTGTTCTATGATCAAATAGTTGTGAATATTGTGGTCATATCTCTGGGTAGGAGATATTGCAATGTGTTAGTGAGTCTTTAGAATAAATACCTATTTTTATCACTACACTGTGTGGTTCTCTTTCACTTAACCTACCCCATAAGATTAAGCACTGGTAAAACAAGCTGCTTTACTCTCCTTCTAGACTAAGCCCGAAGGCTGATCTCCACAGCTACCACTTACAGAGCTTTCTAAGGTTGTCTAAGACCACTAAAATCACCATAAGAGTTGTCTGGATTGGTGCAGGGTGCTACACTTACATAAGTGTGCACCACATACCAAGCTAGCCTCCAACACCTCTCATCGCTATAAATTTGGTAATGGCGCTGACGTACAGCGGACGTGCGCAGCGGGCATGCCGGCGGTGCGCCCGTCCGCGCACCGACCACGCACAGCGCCATCCACTATGCTGATTTTGGGAAAGATCGACCTGTTGCTCCTACTCTTAGATACTCGAGTTCTTCTCTACAAGCAATAGGTAAGCAGGGTGCTGTTGGGGGGGAAGCCCAACCAATAGCTACGGCAGAGACAGTAGGTAACTTGATCAGAAAGGACTCTTTGAGATGTGGTCTGCTCAATGTTAGGTCCCTTTGTAAACATTATCTGGAGACACAGATGTTGCTAGAGTCTCATGACTTTGATGCCCTGGTGGTGACGGAGACCTGGACTCACCCCAGTTCTGATTTAGAATTGGGTCTAGCATGTCCTCAGGGCTACAAAGCCTCTCACAAGCCACGTTCCAGCAGCAGAGGTGGAGGGGCTGGGATTTTTTTCAAGGAGGCATGGAACTTCTCCCCTGTGGATATCGACATGGTCGAAGGGGTTGAGCTCTTGGGCTTTGCTCTAAAAGACCATGGGCACCAGGTACTGACAGGTATCATCTGTTATAGGCCTCCGGGAGTGGCCAGCCTCCTTCAACAGAAAAACCTGATTGATGTGTTTAGCAATATGGCTCTCTCACACGCCAGACTCCTTATATTAGGGGATTTTAATCTAAGGGCTAACGGGAGTTTGGGCCCAGGGTAAAATAATCTCCTACAATCACGTATGGACCTGTTCCTTACCCAATGGGTGGTAGAGCCTACACATAGACATACTTTGGACCTAATTTTTGCCAGGGAAGACTCACTGGAAGTGGTGAATGTTCTACCGGTTGGCTGGTCTGATCACCATTTGATAAAATTTAATGTGTTTGATATCAAGCGGAATGAGACTGCTATGAAGGAAACAATATGCTTTCCTAGCAGGGACTGGAAAGGTCTGCTGAGGAAAGCTAGTGTCTCCCCAGGATTCCATCTTGAAGGTTCCCTTAACCCTGGGAAACAGGTGGAGGATAACTATGCCACCTTCTAGTTACACATTAATGACCAACTTGACCAGCTTGCCCCTCAAAAGATGATCAAAAGGGGTGGCAAACCCTCAGTACCCTGGTATAATACTGATCTGCAAAATCTAAAACTTGGCTGTAGACAGGCAGAGCGGAGGTGGAGGAAGGGGTACTCTGATACAGACAAAGCTATCTGGAAAGAGAACATTTCTAGTTATAAGAAAATTATTGTCTCTACTAAAGCTGAGTATTTTGCTGGCGTAATCCTGAGGGTCCCCAATAGCTCCAAGAGCGTTTTTAAAATACTAAATGATAGTTAGCCCCGCCTGCACTAAAAATAAGGTTCTCCCCACGCAGGAACTCTGCGATAGCCTGGCTGCTTTTTTTGATAATAAGATCAGCAAAATTATTCAAGGGCTAGAGGGGGACAGTACAGTTGATGAGGCTACTGGCCCCCCACAGGATAGGCAGGAGGACCTGAGAGTGATAAGGAAGGCCTCGGTTCAGATGCCTCTTCTAGATCACTTTGATATTCCATTCTGTTGAGGTTTTTGAACAAACATCCCTTGGGGTTTCTTCTGGCTCATCTTTAGACCCTCTTCCCCACAGGGTCTGGAAAGCGCTAGGTTCTGAACTGTTTCCTCCACTAAGGCAGCTGTGTAATCAATCCCCGTGTAGTGGGGTGGTTCCCTCTTGCTGGAAGCAAGCAGTTGTTTCCCCCTTACTGAAAAACCCCTCACTTGACCCAGCCTGCCTTAAGAACTATAGGCCTATTTCACTCCTTCCACATCCAGTGAAGATCATTGAGCGCCTTGTGAGCAGGACACTCTCCCAGTTTCTGGAGACAAATGACCTACTGGATGACGTTCAGTTTGGATTTCGCCCAGGACATGGGACGGAGACTGCCCTGTTGACTGTGTTGGATGATCTTCGTTTGCGTGCAGACAAGGGTCAACATGCCATCTTGATCCTGTTAGACCTGTCTGCCGCATTCGACACGGTCAATCCCAAGGTTCTCCTGGAACGATTGGAAGGAGTGGGGGTAGTTGGCCAGGCACAGAAATGGCTCCATTCCTATCTATCTGATAGATGTCAGGCAGTGGCTCTCCCCCCTTTCAGTCCAAGTTTACCAAGATCCACCATGGTGTGCCGCAGGGCTCTGCAATTAGTCCCATTCTATTTAACGTCTATATGCGTCCCCTGGTGGATGTCATTAAATCCTATGGCATAGGCCTGGTAAACTATGCGGATGACACCCAGCTGATTCTATCTCTGGAGGGAGAACAGTCATCCACATTGGAGAACTTCCATGTCTGTATGCAGAATGTGGTTCCTTGGTTAAAAAACAACTCTCTGCAATTTAATTCAGAGAAAACTGAAATCCTCTGTATTGAGGGAGGGAGAGTGCCCTACCCCCTCCCGGCCGACTTCTGGCCTATTCCTGCTGATCCCCATTGGTACCATTCAAGTCAGTTCGCAATTTGGGAGTTTCTTATAATGAGAAGCTGACCTTGGAAACCCACGTTAATAAAACTATGGGGAGCTGCTTCTCCCTTATCAGGATCTTGAGGAAAATCCTCCCCCAGCTCCCCGCACATACACGCTCCTTGGTAGTTAGGAGTGTGATTTTGAGCAGGTTGGATTACTGCAATTCTTTGCTGCTAGAGTCTCCAAAGTATTTAATTGGGAGACTGCAGAGAATTCAGAATATGGCAGCCAAGTTGGCTTTGACACGTCCTCGCCAATCTTCCTCCTTTCAGGCCCTCGCGGAGCTGCACTGGCTCCCTATAGTGCAGAGGATTCACTTCAAATCCCTCTGTATTGTGTTCAAGGCACTGCACGGCTTGGGGCCTATACCATTGCAGAGCAAATTTTGCTGTTATGTCCCCACCCGTTGCCTTCGGTCCTCCTCAGCTAACTGGGTGAAAGTACCCCTGATTAGAAGGGCTAAGCTGGGGGGTCAAGCTTCCAGTGTTTCCGCCGCAAGACTCTGGAATAAGCTGCCCACGGAGCAGCGACAGATGAAAGATCTTTTGCCATTTCACAAACAAATAAAAACCTGGCTCTTTCCCATAGTTTAATGCCTACTTGCTCCTGTCATAGATGTCTTTTTTCCATCTCTTTAGCGCCAGGATGCCCAATGGGTTGCAGTGCGCTCTATAAATATACTTTACATTACATTACATCACACCAAGCATGCAAAATGAGTGATCCTGACCCCCCTTAGAAGATTCCCTTTCACCCTGTCATCCTCCTCCCATCCATCTATCCACCAGTTCCATCTATTTATGTATCCATCTGCTCTTCTTTTAGTTTTCCATCCACCAATCAAACTATTCTTTCTTCCATTCATTCATACTTTCATATACACATCCATCCTTTCACCATTAATATGTTCATTTAGCCATCTTATCTTTTTACTTTCTTTCTCTATGCTTTCACCCACCTCTCAATCCGTCTATACGTTGATTGAGTCACCATTTCACAGATTGGTCATTTCATTCTTCCACTCTTTACCCTTCCACTTATTCCTTTACTCTTCCATCCTCCATTGTTTTATCCTTCCAATGACTGCCCTTTCACCCTTCCTTCTTTTCACTTTTCTCTTCTTTCCTGCCACTATTCCTTCCTCCCACACTCTTCTGTAATGACAGAGTTATTTATGAGCATTATGTCTGCAAACCTCCTGACAGAAGAGGCTCAAACAACCGTTTAACCTTTTAGTGGAACCCAGCTCAGAGCAGAGGCCCATCAGGTTGCCCCTGCTCGAGCTTATGGGATTAAGGGGGGGAGGGGTGCATGGCGTCACTTGTGTCAAATACCAATAAAATTACAGCTTTGCCAAATAAATACTTTTTATGATCAGAGTGGGCAAGACTGTCAAAAGAACAATTTCCTTAAACCAATCAGAACTTTGGGATATAGCCAAACAATGCCTCCTGGTTGTCAGTGTTCAGTATCCCAGACATATCAAAAAGTTCTCAAGAAAGCCTCATCCTGTATCTGGGACAACGAGTGAGCCAGCTCCACAATGGTGTTCACCATTCCAGCAAAGGGATGATCACTTTCCCCACCCAATGCCTGAGGTAAGTAAGCTCCTCGCCTCTACTCTTACTTCTCAACTTTGAATGTCGAGGCAACCTCAAGGCCTTTGGGGGTCAATCAGATACTCCAAGTGAGCCTCCTCATGCAATCTGTGCATGGCCATATCATTCAATTGGGCACAGAGGGCACAGGCGAAATGCTAAGTTTCTGCCAGAACATAATTCACCAGCCTCTGAGTAGAAACGTCTCAGCAAGTGAAAAGACAAGGAGCCCGATTCACAGAACTAACTTAAGACAAAATCCTAAACTTACTACCATTTTGGTATTCACAGAAGGCATTTACTCATTTTGGTATTCACAGAAGGCACTTACTCATTTCGGTATTCACAGAAGTTAGGAGTCCTAACTTTAGGACTCCTAAATGCCTTCTGTGAATACCGAAAGTCTTAAAGTTAGGATTTTTCTCAGTTTAGGAGTCCTAAAGTTAGGAGTCCTAACTTTACTACTCCTAAACTGTTTGCTTAGTTTAACCATCAGTCATGGATCATTTAGGCAGCTTTAGAACACATTTTAAGGTTCTTTCCCTTATGTTTACTGTTCAAAGAACATACTGAAAAAATATCATATTTAGATGATTAGGTTCATTTTAGACCCACCAGTTAATGAAAATACCAGCCATCCTAGTAACAAACCATCCAAGTGGCAAACCTAGCCATATAAGGTGTTGTTGCCATTTCACCTCATCCGCCTAGCCAAAAGGTAATTAATGTGTCATTTTTCACTTAGGGACAAATTAAGTGTTTCTGTGAACAATGATGCACAATTTCCATTTAATTCCCCAGTGCCTCACTGTCTGGATTTCCTATGTTGTGGAGGCTGTGCTCTGACGCAAGTCAAGCTGTGCCTCTAGTTGGATGCACCATTCTACTTCTATGTTGTTTTAGTTATTCAGGGAGAGTCTAAGCTTGCACTAAGAAAACATTTTGTGGTGTTCAAATTTTCAAGTGACTCCCTCCTCAGCCTGCATTAGAGGATTGTCTTGGGTGATTTTTGTGGCTTTCCTTTCCCTTCCCAGCAGAAAGGGACTCTGAAATGTCCTGTCTGACCTCCATATGGCCATACCCCTCCCTCACTGAATGCATGAGTGGGAAAGCAGCAGGTCTATGGGTTTCTGTTTCACTGCTCTGACCATGCCCCATTTCTAAGTCAGCCAGTAAGATTCAGTTTCTGGATTGAAGTGGGGGTGAGAATTCATGGAATTCCTTCCCATCTCCTGATTACCATGCCCACATTAGCCAGGTGAGGGACATAAAAGCAGCTGGGCAGCAGCTTTCATTAGACGACTTCAAGTTGGACTCTACAGCGCCCACCAGCAAGAGGATCTTATCTAGAAGTCGCAGCAGTAGTTCAAAGCGAAGACCTGCCCAGCCCTCAGGTATCCAGAAGACCTGCTGCAACATGCTGCTGCTTCAGCCTGCATCTTCGTCTCTTTAGGCAGCAGCCTTGTCCTACCCTTCCCAGGAGGAAGAAAAACATGCTTAGTCCTTCAGTGGCCCAGTTCAACTCCAGAGGTTTAGGAAGAAGACTGTCCTGACCATCCCATAAAGAACTACAGAGTGTTCACCCACCCTTTTATATTCAGCTACTTTTCTAACCAGCTAAAACATAAGGCCAAGCTCTAACTTAAGAGGGCCATCTAATCCCCTTGGCACCCCACTCCCCACCAGGCTGACGAAAGCAGTACTCAAAGCCACATCTTGTGCACCTCAATCACGGTTCCACCATATCCAGAAAATCCTCAGGCTCAATGCAGTAGGCCTGCCCCAAAGCTTTACTGACTTACCACATCCAGCACCCAGAAATGCAGTGTGTTGTTAGCCAATCCCTTCCTCTGTAGCAAGACAGTACAAGTAGGATCCATTTTAATGGGTTTTTGTTAAACCATTTTTCCCCACAATTAAACTGATTTATTTGTGTGCATATAAAACTTTTAGCTGTATTTTAAATGTCTCATCCAAAATGCAGACAAGGGACTTATGTCTCCATATGCCCGAATATTAATTAATTAATTAATAACTTTTGGTTAGTTCTTGGTCTGTAGGTCATTCTGACTGGACTCTGTTTTAGGTCCTCGGCGGGAATGTGCCAACGAGTGTGCATTGATTTCAGGATAGACTTTGTGTAATGTGCTTTCTCAAAAGAGAACTGTTTCAGCCTCATTCTAAGCTAGGCCCTGTTCGATGCCTAAGCAAAATGAACTATCTTGACACTTCTTTCTCTGTGCAGCAGGATTGCCTTTTTTAGCATGTTGAAGTTATATGTACTTTTTGCTGATTTTCTATGTTTTTCATGGTTATTGCCTATCATAGAGGAGCATTTCTGCAAGATGATTGCCTCAGGTCAATTAGCCCTTAGGCTTAGGCCCTGTCATGCCCAAACACATGGCTCTATTCCGCCTGCAAGAGGAGGGTCATTTGGTATTGCACAACTTTTGCTGGTTGGTTGTGTTTTGCAACATGCATGTGGCCCACAGAACGTGCTTCAGATTTGGTTCTACAGCATATGTCTGACACATGGAGGGGCATGTGAAGAATTGTGAGGGATTGTTACACAGATAGAATATTTAAACCAATATCACTCATTGTCTGCAGGTCATTTGAACCATGATTTTGAGAACAGAGGGTGTTTATTGCTTATTGCTTCTTCTGAATTCTGTGTGGCATTTGATATATTTTCTCTTTGGAAAGGTAAAGAAGGTTCACTTTGCAGGTATGCATGTGTTTTTCTATGACCATAAAGTATTACCTATACCTCTGACAATCATTATCTACCTACCTCTTCCTCTTTCTATAGCTCTGTACCTTTTCTTCTGGCTACCCGATCTTTCTGTCTTTACCTTATGTCTCTACCCCATCACACCTATGACTACCTAATTTATAATTCTACTTCACCTCTCAAAATTTGTGAGGGAGGTAGATTTAATTTGTTTTGAAAAATGTTTTTATGGCTGATTTGCAAAAAGGTATTTCTTTACTGTTTGTCATTAGAGGTTCTATTCTCAAAGGCATAGGTTCAGAGCTGCTCTTCTTCTTACTTTTACTTTTGTTATTACATGTTCTATTCCCAAAAGATTCAAGTCTAACCCATTCTCCTTGACTTTGTACAATGTTACTGGCTAAATAAGCTTTAAAATGCTTAATTTACCAGACATTTCTCTACAAATGAGACCTCTGAGAGGAACCAAATGGTGCTTCATAAAATGGCATGCCTGCAAATGTGGGCCACTTTTCTGGGCATTGCCTGGGCCAAAGTGTGATCCCAATCTGACCCTGATAGGATAGAGGAAGGTTCTGGCACTTTCGGCCACTTACCTTCACTACATGAGGTCATTTAGACAGGATGTTTTTTTGGGTGGCAGTAAAGGTTTTGGAACAGGTAGTATGCTAGGTAAAAGAGACTAATTAAAACTGTCAGTTGGGTTCTAGTGGTGGGAGGTGTGTAGCAGCATGGTCCTGGGTATGCCAGGGGCAGAGTGTGAGGTTGCAGTAGCAACAGTCGGGTTGCGTTGAGAGGGATGACTCATGCATCAAGTATAAGGGATGCTTTGTGGGTGCATAGAGAGGTGGGCCCTTTAAACTTAATCTACCCCGGGGTCCTGGAGCAGGCCTGGATTGGGTTGGGGTTGTTAGCAGGGGTGAGGGCAATAGCAGTCACAGTAATGTTAGGTGTGCTCTTCCACGCAAACTAAGGGCGTCAGTAAAAAGGACACCTGCGCTGCTGACAAAGGGATGGGGGAGGCAGAGGTGCCTGCACAAGTTAAAGACTTACCAGGGTGGGCAGGGCCTGCTAGGTGATAAGGCAATATAGTGAGGTGTGGGGAGGGAAATTTGCAGTCTCTGTGCCAGCAGAATTGCAGGAGGATGGGGAAAGACAACTAGGATGACTTGTGGCATTTGCCTTAGCCAGGGGCAGGCCTAGAGTAAAGAAGGTGACACCATGCACGTTATTGTGGGAGGGCAAGTGCTCGACTTACAGCGCAGTAGCTAGTTTGGTCCAGCAGGTGGCACCCAGCACGCAATCATGACATGGAAGGCACGAAGAGGTGGGTGGAGCAGTAAAAATAGGATTACCATAGTAGAGGAAGAGAGGCTAGATGTGTTTCAAAATGAATGGAGGGCGCAACATGGAACTGCTTCAGGTGGTTCCAGAGAAGAAGTCTGTCAGAAGGCAAACACAGATCTGCATGACAAGAAATTGGACTATGATGAAGAGATGGTTTTGAAAGAATGTTAGACAAAAGGAGAGTGAGATGAGAGAGGTGAGAGTTGTCCAAAGAGCTTGTGAAGGTGGTGTTGGGGGACATGGCAGGAGAGCAGGGTCAGACTGAGAGGATATATTGGCCCAGGCACCCAAAAAAGTGGTCCACATTTGCAGATCACAACCTTTTATGAATCATTGTGTGGTTAGCATCAGGAGCTTATTTTGGGAGAAATGTGTGGTAAATTATGGTTTTTAAAGTTTCTAATGCCAGTAGCATTATCCAAGACTTGAAACATCATTATTCCATTTCAGATCACCCACCTGTCTTCTGACGCACACCTTCAGTTCAATAAAGCTGTCCCTGAACGCATTGCTCTCTCTTAGATCTCCAAGCGCTTGCTCATCCTTGGATCTCTGAATCCTCTGTTAGGACCCAAAACTCCTGGTGTTCCTTAGGGATTCTCAGTCACTACTAACCAGCATGGCCCCAGAGATTCACACTCATCCTCAAGTCTTCTACTCACCTCAAGGACCCATGAGTTATGCGCATTCTAGGTACTTGAGGCTCTTATTCCCGATCCCTATTAGTTGGTGCATAAACCACCCACTTACCAATACCTTAAACTCATTTCCACTCTTTGGTCCCCTGAGGGTACTGCTCAAATCTCTGAGGCTCCAGCTCACTCTAAGGTGCCTTTGGATTCCAGCTCATATTCTGGTCACCTGATTTCCCTGTTTAACTTTAGACTAAGTAGTTCTTGATCACTCATATCTAAAAGCTTCAAGGTAGCCCCAGTTCACTGAAAACCACATTCACCAGGAGATTTTGCAAAGTTTAGATTTCCACGCACTTCCCTTGCTGCTTGGCACATAATCACCACAAGATCTCTAAAACTCCTGTTTACCCTCAGTGGACATAGGGGTGAATATTTGTTTCAGAGGTATTGCTTCATTTAGGTCCTTGAGTCTGCAGCTCACTCTCAGCTTCCTGAGGTTCATGCTCATTCTCAGTTCCCCAAAGTCTTACTCAGTCTCAGGTCTTAAAGGCTCCTGATTGCACCAATGACTCCTGCCAACCATGCATTGCCCAATGCTCCTCACTGTCATTTACTTATGGCCCATTGCCCTACTCAGGATCCCAGACGTTCCTTCTCAGGGACACTGATCAACAAAGCTCCATCTAACCATAGGGCCCTGAAGTTCCTGCTCATCTCCAGGCCATTAAATGTCCTCCTCAATTCCACATTCAAAGGTTCTTGCTTGCTTTCTGAACACTGACTTTCCTGGACACTCTGTAAGAGAGTGGGGTACTTGAGGACTATTATTTTGTGAGAAGAAACTTGAACTGAATCTGCTTCATATACTACAGGAAAACACTCCAACTGGAGCCTTTAACTTTTCTATATATTATCTGTACCCTTTGCTGAGCCACGCATACATACAATCTTTATTTCTGGCACTCATGCCTCTCTCACTTTGCTTTACTCCCTCATTTCACCTTCACTCACTCATTCACACTCAGTGCATCTATTGGATTTTTTGTTTCTCTATTTCTCTCCATCTATAATACCAACATTTCATTCTCTGTCTCACCCCCGCAGCCTTGCTCTCATTTGCCCTCTATTCATTTTACTCTCTCCCTTTATCATTCCTCATCCCACTCTTCACCTCACTCTCATTTTATATCTTTTTGCTTGTCTTTCTCCCCCTTCGTCAGTTTCATTTCCTTCACCCGATCTCTTCCACTCTCTAACTTTCTTCCTCTGTCTATAAATCTACCCTATCTCACTCCAGTCTGCCATGGACGCTTTCTTCCATTCTTTTTCCAACTCCATTGTCTTTATTCCCCACTCTGTCAATTGCTGTCTCCACTTTGAGTTTTACTTCAGTACTGTTTTCTGCTTTGCAAATTCTTCCTTTCTTCTGCTGTGCTTTTCTGTGCCATTCCCACTAATTTCATCCTCCTTGAACTCTAATGTATTGTGTACTACACCTAATTGTAGGAAAGTCATCCTTTTTGCCCTGATCACCCCCATTTTTTTGACAGATTCTGGTGGTTACTGACTATGAATGTACCCTTGGCTCTGCTCACCAGGCCCAGAGCCAGTGCTCCGTTTAAAAGGTATATGGTAATTGGTATTATTAAATTGGTCCAGACAACCTACCTGTAAGTCCCTAGTATATGGCAGGGCTTATAGGCTTGGAGACCCCAGTGGACTTAATGCACTTAAGTGTGCTGCTGTGGTGTCTGGTGCCATTTTAAATCCAGCCCAGTCTTGCAGGCTGGTTTTAAAATAAAACTGTGTCCGCATTTCACTTTGGAATTAAAGGTACTTCCAAAGTCTAAAACTACTTTTTATTAAATATGTCATCTCTAAGGTCTGCCCTAGGTGCCCCAATGGTAGGGCGCCTTGTTATAAAAAGCAGGGACATTATAAAAAATTCCTCTGGTGAGGGAAAACCAGCCAGTCATTTTTACCTACAGTAGGGCTGCTAGCTCCATAGGCTAACATGGGAAGGCTTAATTAAACTTTAATAAAGTCTAGCTTTTGACAGGCAAGCTAGCAACATAATTCAAAGTATCAAAATAATAGTTACAATAAATCCAACAACATTCCAAGGTCGGATTTATTATAACTAATGCAGGAAAGTAGTTTTCAAACTTACTTTCCTGAAGTTACCTAAAGCAGTCCTGTAGCAGCCTCTTTTGATTGGCCAGCCAGAGTCAAGCTGCCCCTGATTAGGTGTGAAGAGGCCTGGGGCTGAAACAATACACTCATCTGGTGGAAGGAGATCTTCTTCCTTCAGATGCCAGGACAGGAAGTGTGCTGGGGAGATAAACTGGTCTTCAGAGAAAAATCCCAGATGTCACAGGACCCGGGCCAGTCCCCACTTCCTTGATCCCCAACCGGATGGGAGCCCCTCTAATTAGATTCGGAGAGGGTCTGGATGGGGAGTGTAGGGAAAAGTTAACCACACGTGTGGGTTGGGTTAGCCCGACCTGAACTCCAAGGAGAGCTTATCTCAATTTTGATTGTTAAAGAGATGTGCATTTGGGAACAAAAATATGCCACACTTCCCAGGAAGTTGTCATGGCAGAGGGAGGCAACGTTAACCCCACTGGTTGGGGTGCCCCCCTCTTGCCAGCCCAAAATGGGGAATAGGTATGGGAGAGCTGGAAGAGCATCTTAGATCCTTGCCTGAAACATCTGGAGAATAAGGAATGACAATCTAGATCATTGGACTGTGCCACAGAAGGCTTGCACTCAGAAGGACTGCATCTGCTATAGTCTCAAGGCTCCACACAAGAAAGGACTGTGCCTGTCTTAAATGATAAGGAGTGGGCTCCCTGAATAGCAACAGATAGAAAAGTGCTGGAAGTAGTCACCTGCAACATCCCAAAGAAAGGACTGACAAACTACACCTGGAGTTTCCTGGGCTGTATAGGTGCATTGTGGGAGATTGAGTCCAAGCCCCCTAGTGGCAATCCAGAGCTTCTTAATCCTTGGCCTGTGCTAGAAGACTCTGTTCTACCTAAAGAGACCAAGAAACAACTGGACTACAGCTCCTGGATCCATCTTCAACAAGTTCCTGACCCCCAAGAGGCACCTCTCAAATCCCTGGGTCCTTGGGGTGAAGGGGGAGGGGGGGGAGGGGGGGGGGGGTCTCTGAACCCCTTAAAGTCAAGCTTTTGGGTTCTGTGCGAAAACAAAGAGACTTGTTCACTCCGGAACCACACCACTCGCACAAAGGACCAGCCCGAGCAGACGCAAGATTTGTCTCTTCGCACAGCAAATATTGCCATTCGCCACCGCAAGGCTCCAGCTCATCTGCCCGTGATGCTTGGTGGCTCCCCACACCCTTCAGACCACCACCAGTGATGCTCTACCTGCTGCAGGCACAGTTCTGCCCCTCGAATGGAACACTTGCCACAATTCTAAGAAGGTAAAACTTCAGTGGAACCTGCCCAGGACTGTATCCGACACACGCTCCATCGCAGTTGGCTTGAGATTTCAGGTTTTACCCGGTCAAGAGCGACCAGATGTCCCCAGTCGACGCTTTATGCTTTTAGGCACTACATTATCGTTTATTCATTAAAAAATCATATCTCTTGTGCCCTGCATTGGATTTTTGTGGTTTTGGTGTCATTTTAAATATTCTCTAGTTTTATAAATTGGTGTTGGATTTTTATTGTGTTGCGCCTTTTACTTATTTTCTGTTTTGGCGATATTAAATGCTTTACACACCTGTCTCCTAAATTAAGCCTAAACCAAAGGAAATGATGGACGGAGTGTTGAACATTGCAAGCACTCACCCCCAGTCAACTGATCTGGGTTTAATCCATCACCGTTCTTTAGCCCACTCTGCCACCCCAGTTCAGACATGGCCATATGCAAATCAGTCTGACCCTGTGCCTCATGGGAACAGTCCAGCCCGAACTGCCAAGCCATGCCTTCCCTGGACCGGAAACAAGCTTCCTAGGACCGGTTTCTGGCATTTCAGCCGTCTTCAGCCAGGCTTGCTTGAATCCAGTGGCAAAGTGAGCAAGGGACTCACGTCTGAGCATACCCTGCCAACTTATGGCGAACAAAGCGGTACAAAAGGGGGTGGTGATGGACGGAGCATCAGAACCAATCAAACACTCACACCCAGTCAACAGATCTGGGTTTGATCAGACGTGAGTCCCTTGCTCACTTTGCCACTGGATTCAAGCAAGCCTGGCTGAAGACGGCTGAAATGCCAGAAACCGGTCCTAGGAAGCTTGTTTCCAGTCCAGGGAAGACATGGCTTGGCAGTTCGGGCTGGACTGTTCCCATGAGGCACAGGGTCAGACTGATTTGCATATGGCCATGTCTGAACTGGGGTGGCAGAGTGGGCTAAAGAATGGTGATGGATTAAACCCAGATCAGTTGACTGGGGGTGAGTGCTTGCAATGTTCAACACTCCGTCCATCATTTCCTTTGGTTTTTGCTTTGTTTGCCATAAGTTGGCAGGGTATGCTCAGACGTGAGTCCCTTGCTCACTTTGCCACTGGATTCAAGCAAGCCTGGCTGAAGACGGCTGAAATGCCAGAAACCGGTCCTAGGAAGCTTGTTTCCGGTCCAGGGAAGACATGGCTTGGCAGTTCGGGCTGGACTGTTCCCATGAGGCACAGGGTCAGACTGATTTGCATATGGCCATGTCTGAACTGGGGTGGCAGAGTGGGCTAAAGAATGGTGATGGATTAAACCCAGATCAGTTGACTGGGGGTGAGTGCTTGCAATGTTCAACACTCCGTCCATCATTTCCTTTGGTTTTTGCTTTGTTTGCCATAAGTTGGCAGGGTATGCTCAGACGTGAGTCCCTTGCTCACTTTGCCACTGGATTCAAGCAAGCCTGGCTGAAGACGGCTGAAATGCCAGAAACCGGTCCTAGGAAGCTTGTTTCCGGTCCAGGGAAGACATGGCTTGGCAGTTCGGGCTGGACTGTTCCCATGAGGCACAGGGTCAGACTGATTTGCATATGGCCATGTCTGAACTGGGGTGGCAGAGTGGGCTAAAGAATGGTGATGGATTAAACCCAGATCAGTTGACTGGGGGTGAGTGCTTGCAATGTTCAACACTCCGTCCATCATTTCCTTTGGTTTTTGCTTTGTTTGCCATAAGTTGGCAGGGTATGCTCAGACGTGAGTCCCTTGCTCACTTTGCCACTGGATTCAAGCAAGCCTGGCTGAAGACGGCTGAAATGCCAGAAACCGGTCCTAGGAAGCTTGTTTCCGGTCCAGGGAAGACATGGCTTGGCAGTTCGGGCTGGACTGTTCCCATGAGGCACAGGGTCAGACTGATTTGCATATGGCCATGTCTGAACTGGGGTGGCAGAGTGGGCTAAAGAATGGTGATGGATTAAACCCAGATCAGTTGACTGGGGGTGAGTGCTTGCAATGTTCAACACTCCGTCCATCATTTCCTTTGGTTTTTGCTTTGTTTGCCATAAGTTGGCAGGGTATGCTCAGACGTGAGTCCCTTGCTCACTTTGCCACTGGATTCAAGCAAGCCTGGCTGAAGACGGCTGAAATGCCAGAAACCGGTCCTAGGAAGCTTGTTTCCGGTCCAGGGAAGACATGGCTTGGCAGTTCGGGCTGGACTGTTCCCATGAGGCACAGGGTCAGACTGATTTGCATATGGCCATGTCTGAACTGGGGTGGCAGAGTGGGCTAAAGAATGGTGATGGATTAAACCCAGATCAGTTGACTGGGGGTGAGTGCTTGCAATGTTCAACACTCCGTCCCTCATTTCCTTTGGTTTTTGCTTTGTTTGCCATAAGTTGGCAGGGTATGCTCAGACGTGAGTCCCTTGCTCACTTTGCCACTGGATTCAAGCAAGCCTGGCTGAAGACGGCTGAAATGCCAGAAACCGGTCCTAGGAAGCTTGTTTCCGGTCCAGGGAAGACATGGCTTGGCAGTTCGGGCTGGACTGTTCCCATGAGGCACAGGGTCAGACTGATTTGCATATGGCCATGTCTGAACTGGGGTGGCAGAGTGGGCTAAAGAATGGTGATGGATTAAACCCAGATCAGTTGACTGGGGGTGAGTGCTTGCAATGTTCAACACTCCGTCCATCATTTCCTTTGGTTTTTGCTTTGTTTGCCATAAGTTGGCAGGGTATGCTCAGACGTGAGTCCCTTGCTCACTTTGCCACTGGATTCAAGCAAGCCTGGCTGAAGACGGCTGAAATGCCAGAAACCGGTCCTAGGAAGCTTGTTTCCGGTCCAGGGAAGACATGGCTTGGCAGTTCGGGCTGGACTGTTCCCATGAGGCACAGGGTCAGACTGATTTGCATATGGCCATGTCTGAACTGGGGTGGCAGAGTGGGCTAAAGAATGGTGATGGATTAAACCCAGATCAGTTGACTGGGGGTGAGTGCTTGCAATGTTCAACACTCCGTCCATCATTTCCTTTGGTTTTTGCTTTGTTTGCCATAAGTTGGCAGGGTATGCTCAGACGTGAGTCCCTTGCTCACTTTGCCACTGGATTCAAGCAAGCCTGGCTGAAGACGGCTGAAATGCCAGAAACCGGTCCTAGGAAGCTTGTTTCCGGTCCAGGGAAGACATGGCTTGGCAGTTCGGGCTGGACTGTTCCCATGAGGCACAGGGTCAGACTGATTTGCATATGGCCATGTCTGAACTGGGGTGGCAGAGTGGGCTAAAGAATGGTGATGGATTAAACCCAGATCAGTTGACTGGGGGTGAGTGCTTGCAATGTTCAACACTCCGTCCATCATTTCCTTTGGTTTTTGCTTTGTTTGCCATAAGTTGTCAGGGTATGCTCAGACGTGAGTCCCTTGCTCACTTTGCCACTGGATTCAAGCAAGCCTGGCTGAAGACGGCTGAAATGCCAGAAACCGGTCCTAGGAAGCTTGTTTCCGGTCCAGGGAAGACATGGCTTGGCAGTTCGGGCTGGACTGTTCCCATGAGGCACAGGGTCAGACTGATTTGCATATGGCCATGTCTGAACTGGGGTGGCAGAGTGGGCTAAAGAATGGTGATGGATTAAACCCAGATCAGTTGACTGGGGGTGAGTGCTTGCAATGTTCAACACTCCGTCCATCATTTCCTTTGGTTTTTGCTTTGTTTGCCATAAGTTGGCAGGGTATGCTCAGACGTGAGTCCCTTGCTCACTTTGCCACTGGATTCAAGCAAGCCTGGCTGAAGACGGCTGAAATGCCAGAAACCGGTCCTAGGAAGCTTGTTTCCGGTCCAGGGAAGACATGACTTGGCAGTTCGGGCTGGACTGTTCCCATGAGGCACAGGGTCAGACTGATTTGCATATGGCCATGTCTGAACTGGGGTGGCAGAGTGGGCTAAAGAATGGTGATGGATTAAACCCAGATCAGTTGACTGGGGGTGAGTGCTTGCAATGTTCAACACTCCGTCCATCATTTCCTTTGGTTTTTCCTAAATTAAGCCTGACTGCTTGTCAGCCAAGCTACCGAGGGTTAGCAACGATTAATTTACTGGGATTTGACAGGCCCTATTTGTGATTGTGGTGTTAGTGCTGTTAGTGCTAGCTGTAGGTACCTGCCTGCACCTACTGATAACACGCCTTCCAACACGGTTATATTCTGTTTTGTTGTATTTGTTGGCTGGCTCCAGTCAGTATGTACCTGCTTTAGAAAACCTCATCGTTTACAGAATACCAGCATTCTCCATGGAAATTTAATGGAATTCGGTCCTTGTGTGTACTTTGAGTTCTGAAGTCTTCCAAAGGTGATTCAGAGAAGTAGAGGGACCTTGTGTTAGCTTTGGTAGTGGATAGACCCTGAGCCTGATTTCCAGATGGGTAGTAAAGGAAAAGCCACCACTTTCTGGAGAAGGGCTAAAACCATAGGAGAATCGATTGGTGTTTCCTTTACCATACAATCTGTTTTTTAAGAAAATGTCATTGGTGCTTTCCATAGATACAGCACTTCCTCTATGTGTCTGACAACTTCTAAATCAAACCTTAGACTATTGAACCGTTAGAGAACTCAGGAGTGTATGAGGTACTAATCCACCAGTTCCTTATTCTCACTGACCAAGAAACTCCCAACATCCTCTTCTCCCTCCACATTTTTTTTCATTGTTCGGTCTTATCTTTATTTCCCTTTGCCATCTCCCTTCCCCCCATTTTTGATTCCCATCCTTCATGCTCTCCCTATACTAGTCTATCATTCAACCCTTCTTTCCACCCAATCTTTCCTTTCTCCCCCTCTGCTTGTCTCTCCGTCCCTCTACCCATCTCTCGTTTTCTTGTGTCACTCTCCTTTCCTTTTTCCTCTCTCGTCTCCCCTTCCCCCCCCCCAGGATGGATGGTGAATGGGATTTTCTTTTTGTCGCAGCAGCACTGCCAAAAAAGGTGTTTTCTTTTATCAGTTACAATTCAGATTTTTTTAAATTTCAAAAGCATTAAAAACTTTTGTGGTACTTGGTGTTTTTTCTGTCATTCCATTGCACAGTATTTGATTGACACACCTAATCTCAATCCAAGAAAACTGGCAGCAGGCACCTGCAGCTTATTTGCCCGATCATTGTGAATTGCTGTGGGGGACAAAGGCCTCCTCTCCACACCTGAAGACTTGTAAATTGCACTGCTCAAAAGACGTCCCTCCCTTAAAGGCTGTCACCTTCCGAGACCCTTGATGAAAGGAGGTGCTCCACATGATGCGAGTTCTCTAGCCGCCATATTGTCATTCTGCAAATAATAATTAATAGGCCTAATATGTGGCTTGAGACTACCCCTCACCTGAAGCTGCAGCAGTTTATTAGAAAATTCAGCTCAGGTATATGGAGTTGCTTGATCCACAGATGAATATAATAGCCCACTCTGAAGGACTACCGGCTGGAGAGTACAGAGCACGATGGTCCGGAGGGCGGGGTTCCATGAGGCCTGCGAGGCTGCATGCAACAACTGAGAACTGGAGAACAATTGCGTTAGACCCCACAATCAGGGCCCACATCAGCAGCAGTTGGGGGGTGGGTAGGGTGGTGGGGAGTTACTGGGGTGTTGTAGTAGTGTTCTGACAAATGCAGTTAGGATGGATTGTTGGGGAATAAGGAGGATGGGTATAAAAGCAGATACTATATTGGGCTGTTGACCTGCCACTTTGTGAAATGATCGCTGTGATACTCAGAGTCTCTGTACTGGTATGCCGCCCGGCCTCCGGGATGTGGGCTGAATGGCTGTGTGCATTGCTATAACGATGGGTGTGCTCTGAGATACCAGGTGTGTACAGGTTGGCATCACGGATGCCTCACTCCTAATTCTGCAATAAAAACATGTTTAAAAAAAAAGAATGAATATAATAGCCCACTAGCTGATCGATGCCACAGGCCCCTTGGGCACCGGATGATTGCCCGCCCTGCCAATACGACCCTGCGGTAGAGTGAGTTTGGGGCTAACCAAAGAAGAGTGTATCTGTTTTCTGGTTTGCAGAATATGGCACGGGAAACACATTTGGAAAAATGGAGCATGGATAGAAAGAGTGGACCAGGAAGTGGACAGGATGAGCGTTGGAAGGAGGTTGCAGCTAGGTACAGGAAAGTGGTGGGGTGCACTGGAAGTAGACAGTCGGAGGTGCACAGGTTCAGGTTGTATTCAGACAGAACAGAGGCATTACAATATGGGTGTAATTAGGAAAGTACAGATGGATTTTGGGAGTTGGGGTTGCCTGGTTACGTTACGACATGGAATTTAGGCCAAGACTTGGTGTGGACACCGACAAATCACGGGGTGCGGATGATGGAGAGTTTCGATTACAATGACTCCCTACAAGGTCGGCCCCAACTGCACATACAGCCAGCAGATTCTCAGTACCACGTGAGTCTTTTTTTTTTTAATGCTCGCTGAAAATGAGGGTGGATGGAACAGCAAAGAGGCATGACAGGTTGGTGGTGCATGCTGGTGTTTCAAGGTGGGTTTTTGCTCCAGATCATAGTGTCACTTCAAAAATGAATGTTCTAAATGTGGGAAAAGGCATACTGTTTGGCAATGCTTTGGACCACTGCCTACAAGCAGGTAATTGCAAAAAGAGCAATTGATGGACAGAATGCAGAACAATACCATACATTCACCCCAGTATAGAGATCTGGGCCTAAATCCATCGTTTTTTTGCTCACCATGCCATTCCAGTTTGGACCCAGCCATATGCAAATCAGTCTTGACCCTGCACCCAATGGGAACAGTCCAGCCTGAACTGCCAGGCCAGGTCCTCCCTGGACTGAAAACAAGCATCCTAGGACCGGTTTTGGGCTTTCAGCCCTCATCAGCCAGGATAGCTGGACTCCAATTGCATGGAGAGCACGGGACCCACGTCTGGGCATACCCGTCCCACTCGGGGTGACAAATGCAAAAAGAACAATTGATGGACAGAATTCAGAACAATGTCATACATTGACTCCAGTACAGAGATCCGGGCCTAAATCCATCGGTTTTTTTCTCACCATGCCATTCCAGTTTGGATCCAGCCATATGCAAATCAGTCTTGACCCTGCGCCCAATGGGAACAGTCCAGCCTGAACTGCCAGGCCAGGTCCTACCTGGACTGAAAACAAGAATCCTAGGACCGGTTTCGGGCTTTCAATACCGATTTGCATATGGCTGGGTCTACACTGGGGTGGCATGGTGAGCAAAAGAACGATGGATTTAACCCAGATCTCGTGACTCGGGGTGAATGTTTGATTTATTCAGCATTCCGTCCATCATTTGTTTGAGTAGCAGTTTACAAGCAGGTAATGGTAGACAGATAGGGGTGAAGGGACAGCCAGAACCAACAGCCCATGCCAAAGAGGACCTACTACAGTTAGGGTGGACTGATTGTGTCTCCGACTTGCCAGATATCCCAATGAAGAAGCTGGAATGGGTTTTTTGGGAGGGGTTTACATTGCAATTGGGATATCAAGGCCCTAGGATTTGGAGGTGGGTGGAAACTTTAAGGTCAGGCACAGATTCAAGTTGATTTATCATTTATCTTGGTAAAGGGGAGAGTCAATAAACAAAGATACGGCGGAGCAATACACATCGGTAGACAATGCTATGAAACTGTTAGTGGGACAAATTCAGAAATAGGTAAATATGATGTTAAGTCATCCTTTCCTATCAAGCCAGTGTACCCTTCTGATTCTGGGTTACTCTGAATGCAGTTTGAGGGTTTGGTGTTTGTTGAAAAGTTTTACAGATGGGCTGTTCCATTTCATGTTCAAATTTTTAATTGTTCAGCACTTTCCTTTAATGTTTTTTTCTTTTAAGTAATAGTCTTAGGGGTGAGCGTTACCTATTATATGGATGATTTTTGGTAGATCAGCCCACCAGTCTCGGAGGAGTGTGTGAGAGGTTTGATGACCTTTTAAATGTTGATACACAAACTGGAAGTTCCTTTGGCAGCAGAAAAAAAGGAAGGCCCAAATACAATAGTGCCATTTTTGGCTTTGAGATGGATACAGTTCTCATGCAGGCTGAGCTGCTGAAGAGAAACACCAATGAGGTAGTGATGTCGAATGAAGTTGAACAAAGTGATGAATGTTAGGAAGGTGACTAAAGTTGATACATATTCTTTTAGAGCATCTGAAATCTGTGTGTCAGGTAGTGAGAGCAGGAAGGACCTTTCGCAGAGGGTTGAGCTTTTCAATATCTGGGGAGGTTTTGCCTCACCAGAAGATATGGAGTTCCATGTCCCTGATGGAAGATTTAAGGGTTTGGATAGGTTTCTTGGAAAAGTTCAATGGTGTTTCAAGGTTGTTGCATGACGAGGAGCAGCTGTTTAAAAATGCAGTTTTTTTTCCAGACACGGCAAGTGCTCATGGCTTTGGGATAGCAGATAATCTGCCGAGGAGCACCTGAGAAATAGCTGAAGCATGGCAGAACATAGCACGTTTGGAAAGGTTTCCTTTGGTTATGGCAGTTTTGCAGGGTGCTGAACTGGCAGATAAGAGTACAATTTAATGTTGATGACCAGGTACCTAGGTTCCTGGTTAAAGGCCCGATGGCAAAAGACATGCAAGTTCTTAAGCTACTGCACAAATTTCTGATAGCACCTTACGGATTAACATTGAGCCACATAAATGCCAGGTGTGAACAACAACATTGCGGATGCTTTGCTCTGTTCACAGTGTTGGAGGTTCTGTGAGCTGGCCCTGGCTGTGTACAAACAGATTGGTTGACAGAATTGGAGGCTCTAGGGAACTAAGAGTACTGGAACTCTTAGGCTATTTGTTAGCACCATCTACTAAGAGAGGTTATGAGCAGGCTTGGAGAATGTTTGTGGTACACAGAGACGAAGGGTTGGCAATAAGGAAGATCTGGTTGAGCACATAGAGCACATAGGATGTGGGCAAATTTATTTTGTATCCAACGGAGGATGGGATTTCGCCAGTTACTATTGCAGGGAATTTAGTGGGGGCTTTCATTTTTTAGCAAGATGTTTTTTGGGTTAGTGCCCTATTTTTCGCAAGGTAGAGAAGTGGATGTTGTCCGGTTGGGCAAGGTAGGTAGAAGGTTAGGAAGCTTGTTAAGTACAGCCTACCGAAGGAAGGGGTTAAAATGTTGCTTCTGTGTTGCTATTCTGATTTCGAGGTTGGTTTGCTATTGCTATCATAGTTCGGTTGTTTTATGGTGCTTTTCAGATTTCAGATCTGTTGGGTGAAATAAGAAAGATATTGCCAATAGTGACGTGCTGATGCAGACCGTGGTTTTAGCAAAATGGTTAAATGGTTTTGTAGGTTCAAGACAGTTAAGTCAGAGAAAGGGTGATGGGTGTTTTTGAGAGGGGTGTTGGAGTGCAAAATGTGTCCACTGGAAATTTGATAACTGTTTAGAGAGAGTGCAGGTGGCTCTTTTTAAAGAGGTTTTCTGCCGTGCCCAAAGTTGGAGGCTGATGGCGTTAAATGTCCTGGAGTTTTTCATGAAGGTGCCAAAGGTTTTGGGCCTTCAGGCTGAGCAATACACAGCTAGTACACTCCACAGTCCTTACTTGAAATCCTGCATAATCCTGTCCCAAACTTGAGTTACACTATGAGGAGATCCTGTTGGTCCCCTGAAGATATCCTGAGACTGTAATCATGGGTCGCACTCCTGACCAGCAATGCTAAGATGAGAAATCAGTTGGTGTCACCACAGCACAGAGAGTCGGCAGTGGCAAGGCTGCGCATGACCATCAGCTGTCGCTATGGAGAGTGTTGACCAGAATCCATTCTGGGCCGGAGGGCGGTCTGCTGTCCCAAGCTACAACACGTTGGGGCTGGGGCCTTTTGATGGACGGCTGCAGCTCTCTGGTAGCGATAGCACCCTGAAATACTAAGCAAAAACCAAAGGAAATGATGGACGGAGTGTTGAACATTGCAAGCACTCACCCCCAGTCAACTGATCTGGGTTTAATCCATCACCGTTCTTTAGCCTACTCTGCCACCCCAGTTCAGACATGGCCATATGCAAATCAGTCTGACCCTGTGCCTCATGGGAACAGTCCAGCCCGAACTGCCAAGCCATGTCTTCCCTGGACCGGAAACAAGCTTCCTAGGACCGGTTTCTGGCATTTCAGCCGTCTTCAGCCAGACTTGCTTTAATCCAGTGGCAAAGTAAGCAAGGGACTCACGTCTGGGCATACCCTGCCAACTTATGGCAAACAAAGCAAAAACCAAAGGAAATGATGGACGGAGTGTTGAACATTGCAAGCACTCACCCCCAGTCAACTGATCTGGGTTTAATCCATCACCGTTCTTTAGCCCACTCTGCCACCCCAGTTCAGACATGGCCATATGCAAATCAGTCTGACCCTGTGCCTCATGGGAACAGTCCAGCCCGAACTGCCAAGCCATGTCTTCCCTGGACCGGAAACAAGCTTCCTTGGACCGGTTTCTGGCATTTCAGCCGTCTTCAGCCAGGCTTGCTTGAATCCAGTGGCAAAGTGAGCAAGGGACTCACGTCTGAGCATACCCTGCCAACTTATGGCGAACAAACCAAAAACCAAAGGAAATGATGGACGGAGTGTTGAACATTGCAAGCACTCACCCCCAGTCAACTGATCTGGGTTTAATCCATCACCGTTCTTCATCACCGATCAAACCCGGATCTGTTGACTGGATGTCTGAACTGGGGTGGCAGAGTGGGCTAAAGAACGGTGATGGATCAAACCCGGATCTGTTGACTGGGTGTGAGTGTTTGATTGGTTCTGATGCTCCGTCCATCACCACCCCCTTTTGTACCGCTTTGTTCACCATAAGTTGGCAGGGTATGCTCAGACGTGAGTCCCTTGCTCACTTTGCCACTGGATTCAAGCAAGCCTGGCTGAAGACGGCTGAAATGCCAGAAACCGGTCCTAGGAAGCTTGTTTCCGGTCCAGGGAAGGCATGGCTTGGCAGTTCGGGCTGGACTGTTCCCATGAGGCACAGGGTCAGACTGATTTGCATATGGCCATGTCTGAACTGGGGTGGCAGAGTGGGCTAAAGAACGGTGATGGATCAAACCCGGATCTGTTGACTGGGTGTGAGTGTTTGATTGGTTCTGATGCTCCGTCCATCACCACCCCCTTTTGTACCACCCTGAAATACTAAGCGGCAACCTGAGCAGTGCCGCTCGCACTGCATCCTACCTAATCCACTGGGGCCCACCCATAGAGACTGCATTGCGGGCGGATGGCTCACAAATTCGGCGAGTCAAGACACACTCAGAAACTGGGCTGGAACACACCAGCGACTGGCCCAGACAGACTGAACTTGCCCTAGAAGCAAGGCCGGTCTACAGGGGGATTTTTTTGGGGGGGGGGCACCTGACCCCGGAGGGGACTGACCCCTGGGCACATTTGGAGGGTAGTGCAGTCCATCGACTGCCATTTTGTTTTGGGCTACACATGCAGCCCAACCATTAGTTATAGGGTGATTTTGGACTTCCTGCCACTATTTTAGGTTCAAGTGACCTAGTGGCTGTTGGCAGGGAGAGCTTGGTGTTTTTCTCTAGTGAATTATTTGTCAGTGAGGCTTGAGTGTAAAATAGAGTTTGAAGATAATCGCCTTACTGTTGAGACATGTCTTCTGATGTCTGTGCATCTGAGGCGATACAGCTTTTGAAGTAGGTGAGCAGGCTAAACCTCGTGGTCGGAGGGGAGGCCTTTGGGCCAGCAGCCTGCCCGGTACTGAAGGAGTCTGCCAGCTTTGCCGCGGCAGTACTTGCCTGTTCACCACCATGTAAATGGTGTGCTACTGCATTGCAATAAGTGGGAGGGGCCCCTCTGTATCAAGGCGAGCGGCCCCTCGACGTTCTGCAAGGTGCGGAGCCAGGCCATTTGACGTGGACTGGGCCTTGGCTCCGTAGAAGGCTCCTGCTTTGGGGCCCTCAGGGTGTGGGGCGCAAAGGCGGGCGTAGGCCCGGGATGTAGGCACTGAGGCGGCCATTGCCGCATTTTCACCCCACGCCCATTGGTGCAACCCCTTCGCGCATGTGGCGCATTAATGGGGCCGCCAAATTAGACAAATTTACTCACTTGGAGGAGGAGGTGAAGAGAGGGGGAAGGGATAGTGTGGCACAGCTTGATGAATACCTGGGTAAAGGTGGGTCCCTGCAGTGGTCCAATAAGGGGCCTCTGGCCCAGAGTGCTGCAGGGGACCGTGAGGGGGAGGGCTGCACCATGCAGGTGTCGGAGGAGTGATGGGGGGAACATATCTGGGTCCCTGGCCGTAAAGCCATTGACTGGGACTGGAGGCATCTGCTGGGATTTTAATAATGGATTGTGCACTCTGGAATATTGCATATTCCACCACGAGTGCTACAAATGTGTGGGCATTCTCTTGTCAACTGCTTTAGAGCAGGTAGCAGCTGCCCGCAGTGGGAAGGACAGTGGCAACAGCAAGGAGGAGGTCAAGGGGTGCACTAGAAACAGCAATTCTTTGGTTCCCAATGGGGAGTGGAGCTCTGGGATCTGGGGCAAAAGGCTTATACACTGGGGTTTTACAGGCATCCCCAAGAGCCATCAATGTTACGGGAGGGGTTTTGTTGGGGTAAGAGGGTCCTTGGGTGCGGCGGTGGCCTGACAACTTGCACTCAGCAAAATAGCACAGACAGGCTGTTCAAGAAAAATTGGAGAAAGGTCTCAGAAGGCAGAATGGCAGGATCCATTCATGATTGGCCAATGGAGGACCTGATCATTTCAACAACTGGGGTGGTGCCCAAAACGGAGAATGGCCAATTTAGTTTGATTCAGCATTTGTCCTGGCCAGGAGTGTCTGTGAACGATTTAATTGCAGAGAAAGTAGCATCACTGACGTACTCTTAGACTGATGTGGCCATGTCACTGGTGGCGACGGCAGGCCTGGGAGCATTGATGGCAAAGTGAGATGTGAAGTCAACTTTTCGGCTGCTTCCCGTGCACCCTGGGAAATTTCAGCTATTGGGCGTACAATTTGAAGTCAAGTGGTATGTGGACAGAGCATTACCAATGAGTTTCTCCATATCATGCGCCCTGTCTGAATGCTTCTGCTGGTTTTTGCAGTGGTGATTTACATGGCATATGGGCCATCAGCTGGTAAGTCACTATTTGGTGATTTTTTTTCTCGTGGAGGTAGCCGGTTTGGCAGACTGCCAGGCCCTCCTGGTAAGATTCTAAGAGCTCATGGGTCACCTGGGGGTACCTTTGGTCCTGAAAAACACTAGGTCCACAAACAGAGCTATCGTTCTTGGGCATTGAAATTGATTCTGAAAGAATGGAGGCCAGGTTACAACAGGAGGGAAAAAAAAAGAGAAGATGCTTTCACTGTTGACTAGCATCCTAGCAAGGGAAAAGGTGAAAAGTGAGGAAGTACAGGTTCAGTTGGTTTACTTGAACTTCGTGTGAAGGGTGGTGAGGGCAGGAGGACCTGAGAATGTGGCGTTTCTTCTTGCAGTCATTCAATGGCATTCCTCTGGCATGGCAGGATAACTTGGATTGGAACATTCTTCTCGGATGCAGCCCCGGGGGACAAGTTTCTGACTATATTGCCAGGGCAGATGGTGTGCAGAGCCATGGCCAGAACAATGGCTTCACGGGGGCAGAAGCTTTGCGTTCTTAGAGTGGTTTCCTTTGGTAGTGGCAGTAACACTGTGGCGTGAAGAGTTAGCACACAGGAAGGTGCTCTTCAGAGTCGACAATGTGTTAGTGGTGGAAGTGGCAAATCACAAATCTGCCAGGGACACTCCGGTACGGAAGAATCTGCAGATTTTAGTGTTGGAATGCTTGAGGTATGACATCTCTTTCAAGGTGGACCATGTTCCGGGTGTGGACAATGAGTTCACGGATGCTTTGTCTTGTTCACAGTGGGGAAGAATCCATGGGTTGGCCAAGCACACAAACTCAACGCCCATGCCAGCGAAGTTGTGGTCCTTAGGCAATGCTGGATGGTACAGCTGGTGTAGGGTCCTTCACTGAATCGACACAGTTTGAGTACTCGCAGGCATGAAGGCGTTTCTGGACTCAGAGGTGCACCATCTGGCCGATGCTCGCTTGAGGGCCAAAGATGTGATCGTCCTGGACTTAATAAAGAAGGGTCTTTCCTGGGTTGCCATTACAGGAAAATTGGCAGGTTTTGCTTTTATGGGCAAATTGTTCTCGGATTATCCCCCATCCGGGGCGAAGTGGCCCGCAGGATGTTGGAGAGTTGGGTGTGGTAGCTGCGGCATGGAGGGGCCAGTCAGGAAGCCGATATCTTGGAACTCACTTTGCAGGGTAATGCGTCAGTTGCAGGAGGTGTTCAGAGATGCGTCTGAGACTTGCTTGTTTGCTACCCTTCTGTCGTAGACGTTCTTCAGGCCTTTGGAGTGTCGGAGTTGCTGGGAAGGAGGAATGTGGGGAGAATCACGTGGAGGATGTTTTCAGGAGGAAAGGTAGAGTGGAGATATGGCTTCGCCGCTTTAAAACAGATCAAAAAGCACAGGGGAAGAGGGTCACACGGCATGCAGTAAGGTTGGGAGGCCCCTGTCCGGTTGCGTGGGCGGAGCTGTAGGCAAGGTGCTGTGGGATGGCCTCCAGGTTTGTTTTTCGCCACAGGTCTGGGGAAAAAAGGATGACATGTTAGCTGCTGTCAGTGCTGCATAAGGCTTTGGTTCAATAGGAAGTGCATGCAGCAGATAACTGCACGCACTCCTTTCACATTGGTGCAGCATAGGAAGCAGGAAATAGAGGCTGGGCACACAAGGATATTATGCAGCTGGGCTGCAGGTTGTCTGAGTGTTACAGGCACTACGTGCAGAATTTTGGGGGTGAGGGGCATGCGGCGGATGCAACCATGCAAATCCTTCCAGCTTGTTTGTTTCCTTCCAGGTTCAGCAGCAGGTCCAGCGGCAGAGAAGTTGGCCATTTGCCTGGTGGGACACTCATCAAGGGGGCAGCCATTCAGGTGTGCCAAAGGGACTTAGGGACTAATTTGGGTTTAACCACTGTCTTTTTACTATTACATGGGAAGAAAAGAGGGACAAGTGTTGGAAAAAACGGTCGCCGAGCTTGAATGGTAGGATGGTGGGCAGCAGATGTCGGATGTTTTCATTTGACACCTCGGGGAGAATGACACATGAAGAGGTATTTGTCAATCATTAAGGAGAATTGCGCAGGATGCTTTGTCTTGTGAACGGAGTGTGTGCCAAGAAGAAATTGGAGAGGAGGGGCAAAGCCCTCTGCTATTGATAGAGCAAGGAGGAAATTGAATAGGGAGATGCCCTATTTTGGAGCTTGGTTTTGGGCGGATTAGCCATTCAGATATAAAATTGAAGGCCAGAGAGTTCTTTCGGGGGGAGAGGGTCCACTTGCCCAGGAGTTGTATGGACTTATATTTGTTGGAGCTTCTAGAAGTCTTGGCCCGGCCTTTAAATATTAGACGTTAGGAATTGGGCTAACAGGGTCACGGGGCGGGGGAGGAAAAGGTGGTAGCCTCTCCCACCCTTTTCTGGGTGGTGAGGAATGGAAAGTTTGCCAGAAGTTTGGCTGGTGCTGCCAGTTGGTGAACCCTGTGCAAGGGAAGGGTAAGCAGGCAGTTCAAGGTTCAGTTTAGAACATTTGGTTACTTACGGGTTCATACAGGCAGTCTGAGGATGTAGGTATAACAAAGTTGGTAATGTTGAAATGCACTACATTTAAAGGAGTTAGCTGCGGGGTGGGTATGTGCGGGAGGACATTGGTTAGTTCACTTGATGTATAGTGAGGTTATAGTTTTGTAAGGTGGTTTGCCAGCAAATGTTTGTGATGTGTACCAGTTTCTATAAAGAGGCCGTTTTCACACATTTAAAGTGGTCGGTCTTATGTGCTGCAACCCTCCCTCCCAACTTCTGATTCTGCCGAGATTCAGGTGCTTGGAACCAGTTGGGGCTGGCTGTTTTGTTTGGTGGGTGTAAGAATTTTGATCCCCCTTTGTGTGTCGGGTCCCCTTTAGATGTGCCAGGGGCTAGCACAGGAATGCGCGGTTGACTGGTCTGGGACGGAATTATACCGACACAGCCTTGCAGTGGCACAGGGACAACCTTGCCCACAAATAAGGTGTCTTAAGCCAGGGGACCCATTGAAAAGGTGAGCTAGGAGCAGCTGGTGCCACGCACACGGGGTCCGGAGTGTGACAGAGTGGGATCCTAGTGGTGAACATGAGGCTCTCCCTTGTGTGGAGTGCCTAGAAATCCCATAACTGGATCTCCCCTACATAATGGGAAAAGAGAGGTCCACTAAGCATCCACAGGACAACACCATCACCCGCTACATGACTCCACAGGTTCCCACTCAGCACTCCACCCTCCAGACTGGAGAACAATTGATGGAGACGCTTAAGGAAGTGGTGAAAAAGCCATCAAGGGCTGCAATGATAGCAGCGATGCAAGGTCCCTGGGAGGCAAACAAGGGAAAAATTGATTTGGTCTTCATGGAGGTGAACTTGCAATGCACAGACTTGAGCAATGTGGCCAACAAAGTGAAACGGCGGAGCGCTCGATTGGAATGTTGCAAGGAGAGGTGAAAATTTGTAAGGAAAATCTGGCCTAGATATCAACTGTTACCAGGCACTTGGAGGACAGGGCAGAGGACATTGAAGGTCGACCCTGTAGCAACAATTGCATTTCCAGGGCTTCCTGGGGATGGTATAGGCAGAGAGATTCTTGGAGAACTGAACTGCAACTTGTTTTCTTTGGAGAGAGCACATAGGGCCTTGACCATGCAGCTTCTCCCGGGTGCACCTCCACAAGCTCTCAGACAGAATCAGGGCTGTCTTTAGAGTGGTGCGACTGGTGCAGCCACACCTGGCACTGACCTCGGGAGAGGTGGTGTTTAGAAATAACTTTTGATTTTAAAACACCATCTGTTTCCTTGCACCCAGCAGTTTTCAAGCAACAATTAAAGTGTCAGCGCAGGTGATTAATGTTTCTACTGACGGGAGTTTTGACGAGAGTTTTATCTAGTTTTATCTAGTGGTAGTTTGGGCTCATCATAAAGTAGTGCAGAGGGTTAATATGCCTGCTGCAAAGAACGTGTACCATGTAGATCAGAGAACAGTAATACTAATTGTTTTGTGGAACATTTCCTATAGACTGATTCACACAATATTCATTCTCCCCTCTGTGTGACACCCTAGGATTGGTATGAGTAGCGCTCTATAAAACAAAATAAATGCATGTGAGAGAGGGGTTATGGAGATACGAGTGGCACTGTTGGAAGATGGGTGTGAGGGAATCTGTGGCTAAGGTGGTCATATGGGGGGGGGGCAAAAAAAACATTGGTTGCCCGGATGCCTCTAACTAAAGCCCACTCTGGCCAGAATCTTCTATTTCAAGGACTGAAACTGTATTCTGAGAACAGGCAGAGAAAGGGGGTACTATAGATTTGAAGATAGGAACATTGCCATCTACCCAGACTAAAGTTGTGAAGTGCAGTTGCAATGTAAATCTTTCCTGGATATCGAACAGAAGCCTATGGCAATGAATCTTACCCATATGTTAATGTATCCAGCTCAACTCCGGGTTATAGCAAATGGTATGACCAACTTCATTGTGACACCAGGGGAGATTTTGACCTGGTTGGAGATGTGTGAGAAGGTACCCCTTTCGGGACTCAGGGAGTGACGGAAGTGCATAGCCAGGGATGGCATTGGGATCAAGAGGCAGACCTCAGGCCCTTAGATTATTGCGAACTACTGGGCCGACAAACAGTGTTGCAGACTCTCTCTCTCACATACCCAATGGAGAGTATGTCTAATGCGAGGTAGAGCTTCCCATGCTGCAAGCTGGGGCAGCCAGGGACAGTGGACTCCCTATGCCGAGAACCATGTTTAATTGCTACAGATTACTCACGTGAAATGTGAGAGGCCAGAACGACTAGGTAAAATGTTACCGAGTCCTGTCTTTCTTAAAGAGAGAAAATGAACATAGCATGCATACAGGAAACTCATCTAATAGACTCTGAAGAAATAAAACTAGGTAAAAAAAAAACATGGAGAGGCCAGATATGTTTGTCTACATACTTAGTATATGCCAGGGAGGTGACTGCCTGAGTGGCCACTGGGGTACCTTTTTGACTCACGTACTCAAGAGGCGGATATGGAGGTCAGATAACTTTTCCTGCGGGGTGTCCTGGATGGGAGAGATCCATGTATTCTCAATGTGCATGATCTTATGGTCCACGAAATGGATGTGCCAATTGTGTGGGTGGAAGATTTTAATTGCGTGGGTTAGGAGATTTTAATTGCGGGCTGGATAGGTATCCCTGCCAAGCAACATACGAAAAAGAAAATGTTGGAGCCTTGGAACAAAAGAGGCATAATAAAGGTGCTGTAGACATCTGGAGGGAGATCCACCGTGCGACCAGGGAATATTCATGCCGCTTTCACATAATACTTACAGCAGATCAGATTGCGGGCATTAGCGGCTTCCCTGCTTTGGAATATGATGGGAGCGACCACGGCAGATTCCTTCACCTGGGGTTTCGGAAGACCAAGGATGTTGAGAGCAGCTATTGGACAGACTGACTACCTATTTGAAGACCAACTGGAGATCATCCACTACCAAGGACAACGAGTCGGAAACTCTGAAGACAGTTATAAAGCGACTGTATGACAAAGGTATATGGGGTAAAAAGCTAATTACAGCAGAAATTGTGTCATTGGAAACTAGCAGATCTACAAAGGGTGGAAGTTACCTCTCAAAAGGTCCGCCTGAGAGTGCAGGAAGCCAGAAGGGCTCAGACCCCTCTATGGAATAGACTGAATGGTCTGACATTAAGAAATTGAAAACAACGTCTCCACAGGGAAGGGGACAAGCTCAGTCAACTGTTAGCTTGGGTATTGAAGAGGGAGCTTGATTTAAGTCACCCAGATGGGTCGCTGGTAGTATTAACAGGTGAATATCAATTTCACATTCCGTGAAAATCTGCAATGGATGTACCTGTCCACGGACAGTGCATTAGTTGAAGCTATGGACCTCTTTCTTACAACTGGAACTTTCACAGGTCCTGAGATCGCCCAGGAGCAACTAGAAAAATAAATTATATGGAACATTTGCAGGAGGGGTTGGTAAAGATGCCAAGTGAAAAAGCCCAAGATGGGAATGGATTTCAGGCAGAACTTTATCAAACTTGCACCCCCTACTCACTGAAAAGGTTAGTAGAAGTCTTCAAGTAAGCTAAAAAGAGGGATGCTCCCCACCCCATGATGTGGAAGGGTGTGATCATGATAATGATCAAGCGAGGCAGGGACCTGGCGGATCCCACTTCCTACAGCCCCCTGACAATGCTTAATTCAGACACTAAGGTGTTCTCCAAAATAATAGCAAGACGGCTGAGATCCTTGGTGGGGATAAGAGTACGTAAAGATCAATGTGGATTTATCCATGGCCATGAACCTATGCAGACTGTTCCATATCCTACATTGTGAAAAATAAAGAAGACTGGCTTGCCCTCATGTCAGTAGACATTGCCAAGGCATTTGACACGCTGGACTGCATATATCTGATGGAGGTTTTACAAGCAATGGGGTTTGCTCCTGTTTTCCGCGGCTGGGTGCAATTACTGTACATGGACCCCAGGGTTAGTCAGGAGTGGGTGAATTGTTTCTGGAGAATGGGGCGTGGAGCTCGGCATTCATTAGCAGTGCCCACTCTGACTGCTCATCACTTTGGCCCTTGAACCGTTGGCGATTTAACTCCGGCAAGATTTAGGTTACTGGCGTATCAAGATCAGAGATTCCATGCATTTGATTTCACTTTATGCTGATGAGGCTCTGTTTTATTTGATACAACCAAAGAATCGGTTCGTAGACTACTGACCTACCTGGATTGGTTTGATAACCTCTCAGGCTTGAGTGTTAAACACAAAATCCTCTTATTTCCGCTGGGGAATCTGACATGGTGTCCTGCGGATCAATTGCCTGATTTTTGTCTCGTTTGGGAGGTAGACAGGCTCAGGGACCCTGGGATTATGGCGAGCCCGACAGCAGAAAATCAGTATAAGTATGATATGGCGACGGTCCTGGAGGGATTACACTAGTACGGTTTTGGAACACACCACCATTATAAGTTCTGGGAAGAGTGGCGGAGGCCAAGATGGTTTTCTACCTCAACGCCTCTATGTAGTGCAGAATTCTCTATCCCCACTGCCCCTTGAAACATTAAAAACACTAAATAAACTTCTTATATAATTGGTATTGGTTGGGAAAAGCAGAAGGGTTGCCTTAGCCACACTTAAACTGGACCAAGAGGAGGGCGGGCTGGGTCTACCGTACATGCAACTCTACAGCTACGCAGGACACATACAACATATGGCAAAATGAGCCACGGTGGGGGACAGCTGGAATAAGTGTCTATTACGTGGGGTCTGCTGATGCACCTCCTTAATAGTGTAATGATGAACTTGTCAAGGATAGTTGGGCAGTAGGGCAGTATCCGCACATAGTAAGGAACACAGCTGTATGTCTGGGATAGACTAGTCACAAGAGTTATCCACCATTTTCTAGTCATTTGTAGCAATGGAAGGTGTTACAACCCACGACAGGCATACGAAGACGCATGCCACTCGCATGGTGGCAAGAGGGAGTTTTGCCTCACATTAAGTGATCTATATACCGGGGACAGATTTATCAACTTCCTGGAGGCGCAGGCGTGGAGGAAGTAAGTTGTTGCAGTAGGCTAGGCCTGTATGGACTGCCAGAGAGATCTTGACTGATTCCCGATACTCCTCCACAGACAGACACCCTTTAGACTATCCTTAATCTGGGAACAAGAGGACACTTAGCGACTCAGCTCTATAAAGCCTAAAAGCAGACAGGGTACAAATGGCTTGCAACCAGAGCTGTCTGGACAGACGAATTAGTGGAACCAATCACTGATGAGAATTGAAAGAAGGCCAGTGCCCTGGTAAAGGGGGTATCTGGAAACGCAAAGTACAAATTGATTCACTTCAACTACCTTCACTGCACGTATCTCAAATCTATTAAACTGAGCAGAATCTATCCCGGCCCATCTGTCAGAGATGTGGATCAGGGTGCGACACTTTTATGCACTTAGTGCGCCTCTGCCAAGGAGTATTGGCATATTGGTGGAAGGTGATGACACGAGTACGGAGAGCAACGAGCCTGTGGGTTGATTTGTCACCGTGGTCATGCTTGCTAGGAGTATAGCGGAAGCCAAGAAACAGGGAAACGTAGTTAAAGTTCCAACAATTATCACTCCTATTAGCAAAAAGTTGGATAGAGATGGGTTGTTTGGGGACCAGGAACCCCACAATCGCTCTTTGGGTCAATGACACTACTTAGAGGTCACTGGCTGACGAAAAGCCCATGAAATGACCCGTGCAGGCAAAAACTGGCAGACGACTTGGCCAGTTGGGCAGCAACTTTGAGCGCAGTTAAAGGGGAGCACATCTTAAGGCTCAGATGAAGGGAGTTAGGCATGGTCCTGTTTGATAGAGCTTAGCGACGACTAGGTGGATAGGACTCTACTGAGGACTCAGGAGACCTCCATGGACTACAAGGCACAAGGAGCTTCAGCTATTATGTATGGCACGGGAGGGAGGCGCCTCGAAGGAGATTTCAGGATTGGGAGGAGTGGGGGGGGGAGGAAGGAATTGCCATGTGACACTTTTTTCCTGTATCCGAAATACAACTGTTTATTGTATAAAATGAAAAGGAATATGCTACTTACCAGTATGTATCTGTTCTTGGCATGTAGAGTGCAGATCTACACACTGTGCATAGATCGCCATCTGGTGTTGGGCCCGGATGTTTGCACTTGTTTTTGTCCTGGAAAGTCTTTGGAAGTCACAAGGTATGTGACTCCTCCATTGGACCATAGTGCCCATGGGCATCGGCTTCATCCTCAGATTGTTTTTCGCCAGCAGGGAAATGATGGAGCTTAGTAAGAAACAGGAAAGATGCCCATGTGCGGTGTATCTAAGTAAGATAATACTGGAACAGACAAAGGTAGCCGGGGAGGCGGGTGGGCGTGTGTAGATCTGCAGCTCTACATGCCAAGACCAGATGCATACCGGTAAGTAGCATATTCCGCTCGAGGAAGATGAGCTGCAGATTACACACGGTGCATAGATTGTAAAGCAGTATCCACTCCAGCTTGAAATAGTGTTTTGAGTACAGCCTGGCCCATACTAGCCTGTTTAGTTTGCACATCAGCACAATAGTGTTTTGTGAATGTGTGCAGTGTAGACCATGTAGCTGCTCTGCAGATATCATCTAAAGGAATGTTTCCTAAAAATGCCATTGAAGCCCCTATCTTTCATGTAGAGTGGGCTTTAGGAGGAACAGATAATGTATGTTTTGCTTTATGGTAACAAATCTGTATGCATTTGACAATCCACCTAGCTATCCCAGATTTTGATATGGGGGTTGCCTTTGTGTGGTGGTGAGAAAGACATGAATAGATGTTTGGTCTTACAAAAGGGTTTTGTTCTCTCTATGTAGTATAGTAGTGCTCTATTGACATCTAAGGTGTGAAGAGCTCTTTCTGTGACTGTTTGTGGCTGCGAGAAGAATACAGGCAGCTCTACAGATTGAGGGAGGTGGAAGGGAGAGATGACTTTAGGGAGGAATTTAGGATTAGTTTGGAGAACAACTTTCTTAGGATGCATTTGGAGAAAGGGTTCTTGACTGGTCAGTGTTTGTAGTTCACCAACTCTTCGTAGAGAAGTAATGGCTAGGAGGAAAGCAGTTTTCCATGTTAAGAATTGTAGCTCACATTTATGTAGAGGTTCAAATGGAGGCCCCATTAGTCTTGTGAGAACGATGTTTAAATTCCACACAGGGGAAGGTGGTACTCTGGGGGGAATTATTCTCTTGAGTCCCTCCATAAAGGCCTTTATGGCAGGTACTCTGAAAAGTGAGATGCTGTCTATTTTGTAGATATGCTGCTATGGCAGCATGATGCAATCTGATAGAGGTATAGGCTAGGTTGCATCTTTGGAGGTGTAGTTAGTAGACTATGATGTGTTGGATAGACACATCTAGGGGATTAGTGTCGTTGTTATGGCTGTGTACCACAAATCTTTTCCACTTGGCTGCATAGCATGCTCTAGTGGTAGGCCCTCTAGCTTCTTTGATGACGTTCATACAGTCAGGAGGGAGGTTAAGGTAACCAAATTCTAGGATTTCAGGAGCCAGATCGCTAGGTTGAGCTGAGCCGGGTCTGGGTGTTGGATCTCTCCATGGTTCTGGGTTAAGAGGCGTGGAGAGAGGTGTAGTTTTTGGTGCGGAACTACTGAGAGTTCCAGCAGTGTGGTGTACCATGGCTGTCTGGCCCAAGTTGCAGCAACTAGGATGAGCGTTAATGAGTGTTGCTGTAGTTTGAGCACCACTAGCGGAATAAGTGGGAGAGGCGGAAAAGCGTACGCAAATCTGCCTGACCAGTTCATCCATATCGCATTGCCTTTGGACAATGGGTGAGGATACCTGGCGGCGAAGATTGGGCATTTGGCGTTTTTTTGAGTGGCGAAGAGGTCTATCTGCGGTTGCCCCCAATAGTGAAAAAACAGTTGAAGAACTTGTGGATGAAGTTCCCACTCGTGGATTTGTTCTGTTTGACGGCTCAGGAGATCGGCCATTGTGTTTTGGACTCCAGGGACATTTTGGGCTAGGAGAAAAATGGTCTGAGGTATAGCCCACCTCCATATGCTCTGTGCAAGTTGAGAGAGCTGCAGAGAGTGTGTCCCGCTTTGTTTTTGGATATAATACATGGCTGTCATGTTGTCGGTGTGGACTAAGACAGTGTTGCCTGATATTTGTTTTTTTAAATGCTTTTAAGGCTAGGAATATGGCTAGTAACTCCAAGTGGTTGATGTGGAGTACCTTTTGTTGAGGTGTCCACCTGCCCTGCATGGTGTGATGTAGTAGGTGAGCTCCCCAGCCGGAGAGCGATGCATCCGCTGTCATGACTATTTGAGGAACTGGCTCGAGGAACAGTCGCCCTTTGGAAAGGTTCTTGGTGTTCCACCACTGCAGAGAGCGATGGGTACGACCGTCTACAAACACCAGATCAGTTAGCTGACCTTGAGCCTGGTTCCATTGGCGTGGTAAGCACTCTTGGAGAGGACGCATCTGGAGTCTTGCATGAGGTACTATGAATATACAAGAGGCCATCATCCCTATGAGTTGAATGAACACTCGAGCTGGAAGAGAGTGTTGCGGTTGAAAACTGGTGAGAAGAGCTTGGATTTTCGCTATCCTGGCGGGACTGGGATAGGCGAACGCTTTTGAGGTGTCTATTGTGGCACCGAGGTATTGTTGCGTGTGGGACGGTTGCAGCTGGGACTTGGCGTTATTTATTGTGAACCCCAGGTTGTGAAGTTGTTAAATAGTGGCGTGAGTGTGTTGTACACACTGATTGTACGATTTGGCTTTTATAAGCCAGTCGTCTAGATATGGGAAGACATGTATGTGTTGTCTTCTTAGATGTGCTGCCACTACTGCTAGGCACTTGGTGAACACTCTGGGTGCTGTGGTGACTCCGAATGGGAGTACTTTGAATTGATAGTGCTGACCGTCCACGACGAATCGGAGATATTTTCTGTGAGTGCTGTGAATGGGAATGTGGAAATAGGCATCCTGGAGGTCTAGAGTAGCAAGGAAGTCGCCCTTGGAAAGCAGAGGGAGGACCTGCTGAAGTGTGACCATGTGCAAGTGGTCTGAATGTATGTATAGATTTAGGGGTCTGAGGTCTAAAATAGGCCTTAGAGATCCGTCCTTTTTTGGTATGAGGAAATAGAGGGAGTAGACTCCCTTGTTTTGATGGTGCAGGGGAACTGGTTCTATTGCACTTTTTAATAGGAGGGAGATTACCTCCTGCTTTAACAGTAACATATGTTCTTGTGACATTGGACGGTGTTTGGGCGGTATGTTTGGGGGGGTAGATGTTAGTTCGAGACAGTAGCCCGATTGAATGATTTTGTGGACCCACCTGTCTGAAGTGATGTTTATCCAGGCAGGGAGAAATTGGTGGAGTCTTCCCCCGACTGGAGTGGAATAGACGGGGGGAAGTGGAGGGAAGTCATGGGGTAGGTGTGGAGGCTGAGCTGGAGTTGTTTTTGCCTCTGCTTTTGCTGTTATTCCCCCTGTATTCACCCCTTTGGTAACCTCTAGTAAAGGTGGATTGTGCTGGAGCTTTGTAAGAGGTGTAGGGGCTATCAGAAGAGTAGCCTCGATGGGTGCTTCTAAAGGATGAGAGATGAAAGGACCATCTGGGAGCTTGCGATTACAAGGCTCCCATAGATTTGGCAGTGTCTGTATCTTTCATTTTTGAGAGGGATACGTCTACATTGGGTCTAAATAGGTGTTACTCATCAAAAGGCTGATTGAGTATAGAACTCTGTACTTCGGGATTAAAACCTGATATACTTTACCAGGCATGCCTGCACAAAAGGACACTGGTGTTGATTGCCCTTGAGGCGGTATCTGCTGCATCTAGGGCACAGCGAATGGAGGTGTTAGTGATGGTCTTACCCTCTTGGATTAGTTCACTGGCCCTGTTTTTATATTTGTCAGGGAAGTGCTGCATTATGGACTCAAGTTTGTCATAATGTCCCCTGTCATACCTGCCGATGAGTGCTTGGGTGTTAGCAATGCGCCAAATATTTGCTGCCTGTGACGCTGTGCGTTTGCCAGTGGCGTCTAGGAGTTTTGATTCCTTGTGTGGTGGTGGTGCGTCACCTGACGTCTGGAAATTTGCCCTCTTCCTGGCATTAGAGACTACTAGGGAGTCTAGTGGTGCGGGGCCCTTAATGTATACTGGGTCAGTAGGGGCAGCTTTATATTTCTTTTCTATTCTTGGGTTGATGACTCGAGCCCTGACGGGGTCTTTAAAGATCTCTGGTGCGTGCTTAATGGCCCCTATAAGCATGGGCAGTGTTGAGGAGGACCTTAGTGTGGTATCAAAGGTATCCATAAGAAAATCCTCCTCTACTGGGTCTGTATGCAGGGCCTCCCCGGGGCATTGGGCAGCTCTTTGAAGGAGCTGATTGAATCCGATATTGTCCACCGGGGGGAGGGGGAAGGCGCAGAGGGATAAATATCATCTTGTGGGGTGTAAGGGACATCTGGGACACTGTAATCATCCCAGGGGTCAGGGGAGCCAGTAGGAGTAGGGTCCCCAAGGGGTTGATCGCCCACACCTCCCCCTGCATCATCTGAGGAGTTATCATCATCATCTATTGGTGGAGGAGAAAGGAGGGAGGAGGAGTGAGAAGGAAAGGAGGGAGGAGGAGGGAGAAGGAAAGGAGGGAGCAGGGAGTAGGAAAGGAGGGATGAGGGAGAAGGAAAGGAGGGAGGAGGGAGAAGGAAAGGCGGGAGAAGGAAAGGCGGAGGGAGGAAGAAGGAGGGAGAAGGGAGGAAGAAGGAGGGAGGGAGGAAGAAGGAGGGAGGGAGGAGGAAGAAGGAGGGAGGGAGGGAGGAGGGAGCCGCCTTAATGGAGAGGTCGCAAAGTCTCTTCTTTGGTGGCGGTGCAGGCATGTCCAGTGGTCTTTTTTTTATGTTGAGCATTAAATGACCAGTCTTAGGATCCTTCATTAGAGTCTTTTGGGTACGATCTGGTCGAAACAGTTCATCTGTCTGAGACAGATCTTTCGGAGCCGAGAGCTTCGGTGCCGTAAGTTTTGTGGGCGTTGACTCGGTGGCGGTTCTAGGCTTGGAACCGTGTAGTTTTGAAGTGTCTTTCAGATGGAACCGGTTGCTGTTTTTTCGGTTCCGAGGTCTTTGGCTTGGAAGTATCGGGGCCTTTCGGCGGGTGTTTTTTAGTCAGCTCCGAGGGTGTGGTCGGTGTCGAGGCACTGGTGCTAGCCTTTGACGCAGAGTGCTTCGATGTGGGAGCAGCTGTTGGCGTGGAGGACGCCTTTTATTCGATGCCGGATGTTGCTTTTCGGTACCGATGGTAGGCAGACTCGAGCCCGACTCGCTTAAAGGCTTACTAGGCTTCTTTACCGGGCCCGAAGGCGGGGCATGGGAAGCAGTGTCTCAGCGTGCACCTGGGTCCGAAGGTGGAGGGGTTACTGAAGCCTTTTTTGACCGTGTCGAGGGGGTGGGTGGGTCGGGGTCGACGTCTGTACTCCCGGCCCTTTGAGCTGGAGTGATGTCCTAGACATCGGAATCATCTGCTTCGGAGGCGCTGATGATGGCTTCCTCGACTCGACTCTGCTCCGGAACATCGACGCCCTCTGGAAAGAGGTCGTCGGGGATCGAAGATAACTAGCGCCCCATTGTCCTTCGAGCTCGTCGTCGTCGGGGATCGAAGATGACGAGCGCGCCATTGTCCTTCGAGCTAGTCGTTCCCGGATGGTCTTTATGGAGCAAAAGGAGGCACAAGCTGGACAGTCTCTGGCCTCGTGCTCCGGTGAGAGGCAGAGGTTGCACACCTCATGTAGGTCGGTATGGGGAAAATTCGACCCACATTGAGGACACTTTTTAAATGGCGTCCTTTCCATGAGCCGGAGATGAGGCCCGGGTAGGCCTGAAGGCCTTTGTCGACGACCAGAATCGAAGACGAAGGGTCACGTGTGGCTGGAAACGCGATCGAAAACAATACAGTTGAGATGGGAAGGATTGCACGTCGAAAGAGAAAACCGTTAACGGTTCCGAACTGGAACGCGAGAACACATCCGAGCATGATGGTGGAAAAGGAATATGCTACTTACCAGTATGCATCTGTTCTTGGCATGTAGAGCTGCAGATCTACACACTTGTGCAGATTACACACTTGTGCATAGATCGCCATCTGGTGTTGGGCCCGGATGTTTGCAGTTTGTTTTTTCCCCTTGGAAAGTCTTTGGAAGTCACGAGGTCGGTGACTCCTCCTTTGGATCGTATTGCGCATGGGCTTCGGCTCCATCCCCAGATTGTTTTTCGCCAGCAGGGAAAGATGGAGCGTAGTAGTAACAGTGAAGATGCCCATGTGTGTGCTATCTAAATAAGATAAACTGGGACAGATACAGGTAGCCGGGGAGGCGGGTGGGCGTGTGTAGATCTGCAGCTCTACATGCCAAGACCAGATGCATACTGGTAAGTAGCATATTCCGTTCGAGGCATATGAGCTGCAGATTACACACTTGTGCATAGATTATATAGCAGCACCCACCGTTAGCGGCGATCACCCGTATCTGTTGCAGTGGTTTGAAATAATGTTTTGAGTACAGCCTGTTGCTTAGTTTGCACATCTACACAATAGTGTTAGGTGAAAGTGTGCGGTGTTGACCATGTAGCTGCTTTGCAGATATCATCTAATGGGATGTTCCCTAAGAAAGCCATGGAAGCCCCTATTTTTCGTGTAGAATGGGCTTTAGGGGGAATGGATAGCGTTTGCTTTGCTTTATGGTAGCAGATTTGAATGCATTTTACAATCCACCTAGCTATCCCCGATTTTGAGATGGGGTTGCCTTTGTGTGGTGGAGAGAGAGACAAACAGTTGTTTGGTCTTACGGAAATGTTGTGTTCTTTGGATGTAGTAGAGTAAGGCTCGTTTGACATCTAGTGTGTGAAGAGCCCTTTCTGCAACGGTTTGTGGTTGCGAGAAAAATACTGGTAGTTCTACTGTTTGGTTTAGGTGAAAAGGAGAAATGACTTTAGGGAGGAATTTTGGGTTGGTACGGAGAACAACCTTGTTGTGGTGCATTTGGAGAAAAGGTTCTTGAATGGTAAGTGCTTGTATCTCACTGACCCTTCTAAGGGAAGTGATAGCTACAAGAAAGGCGGTTTTCCATGTTAGGAATTGTAGTTCGCATTTGTGCAGAGGTTCGAAGGGAGGCCCCATTAGCCTTGTGAGAACGATATTTAAGTTCCACACAGGTGAGGGTGGCACTCTGGGGGGAATTATTCTTTTAAGGCCTTCCATGAAGGCTTTAATGGCAGGTACTCTAAAGAGTGATACATGTTGCCTGTTTTGTAAGTAAGCTGCAATAGCTGCGAGGTGTAGTCGAATGGACGTATAGGCTAGATTGCACCTTTGTAGGTGGAGTAAGTAGCCTATGATGTGTTGCATGGACACGTCCAGTGGATTGATGGTGTTGTTATGGCAATAAACAACAAAACGTTTCCACTTGGCGGCGTAGCACGTTCTAGTGGTAGGTATTCTAGCTTCTCTGATGACGTTCATACAGTCGGGGGAAGATTTAGGTACCCGAATTCTAGGATTTCAGGAGCCAGATCGCAAGGTTGAGCTGCGCTGGGTTCGGGTGTCTGATCTCTCCATGGTTCTGGGTTAAAAGGTGTGGAGAGAGGTGTAGTTTTTGGTGCGGTACTACAGATAGTTCCAGCAGTGTGGTATACAACGGTTGTCTGGCCCACGTTGGAGCTACTAGGATTAGTATGAGGGAGTGTTGTTGTAGTTTGCGCACCACTAGTGGAATGAGTGGGAGAGGCGGAAAAGCGTACGCAAATCTGCCTGACCAGTTCATCCATATTGCATTTCCTTTGGACAATGGGTGTGGGTATCTGGCGGCGAAGCTTGGGCATTTGGCGTTTTCGTGGGTGTCAAAGAGGTCCATCTGTGGAGGCCCCCACATTTGAAAGTACGGGTGAAGAACTTGCGGGTGAAGCTCCCACTCGTGGATCTGCTATGTCTGCCTGCTGAGCAGATCTGCCACTGTGTTTTGGACTCCTGGGACATGCTGAGCTAGGATTAAGATTTTCTGGGGTATTGCCCATCTCCATATGCTCTGTGCTAGTTGAGAGAGCTGTGGAGCGTGTGTGCCGCCTTGTTTCTGAATATAATACATGGCTGTCATGTTGTCTGTGCGGATCAGGACTGCCTTGCCTGAAATTTGGGTTTGAAAAGATTTTAGGGCTAAGAAGATTGCTAGTAACTCCAGATGGTTGATATGGAGTAACTTTTGTTGAGGTGTCCACTTGCCCTGTATGGTGAGATGTAGTAGATGAGCTCCCCAGCCGGAGAGTGATGCGTCCATTGTCAGTACTATTTGAGGAACCGGGTCCAGGAACGGTCGACCTTTGGAAAGGTTTGTGGTGTTCAAAAACTGCAGAGAGCGATGGGTGCGACCGCCTACCAACACCAGATCTGTTAATTGGCCCTGGGCCTGGTTCCATTGTTGCGCTAAGCACTCTAGGAGAGGGCGCATCTGGAGTCTTGTGTGAGGTACTATGAAGATGAAAGAGGCCATCATCCCTATTAGTTGCATAAACACTCGAGCTGGAAGGGCGTGTAGTGCTATGAACTTTGCGCATAGAGCCTGAATGCTTGCAATCCTGGCAGGATTGGGGTAGGCTAGCACTCTTGAGGTGTCTATGGTGGCACCGAGGTATTGTTTTATGTGGGATGGTTGTAGATGGGACTTCTGGTGGTTTACTGTGAAGCCCAGTTGGTGGAGTAGCTGAATAGTGGTGGAGGTGTGTTGTACACACTGATTGTATGACCTGGCTTTTATCAGCGCTGTTGTGACTCCGAACGGGAGCACTTTGAATTGGTAGTGTTGTCAGTCCACTACAAATCTGAGGTACTTCCGGTGAGCTTTGTGCACTGAAATGTGGAAATAAGCGTCTTTTAGGTCTAAAGTGGTCAAAAAGTCGTTTTGGGAGAGGAGCGGAAGTACCTGTTGAAGCGTCACCATATGAAAATGGTCTGAGTGCATGTATGTGTTTAGGGTCCGGAGATCTAGGATGGGTCGAAGAGTCTCGTCCCTTTTTGGTATGAGGAAATATAGGGAGTAGACTCCCATATTTTGTTGGTTGGTAGGAACGGGTTCTATTGCCTGTTTCTGTAGGAGGGAGATTACCTCCTGCTTTAGGAGTATTAGATGTTCTTGTGACATTGGGCGCTGTCTGGGTGGAATGTTTGGGGGGATAGATATTAGTTCTAGGCAGTAGCCTGACCGAATTATCTGTGTTACCCATTTGTCTGAGGTGATGGTAGCCCAGACAGGAAGGAAATGTTGGGGTTTGCCCCCGACCGAAGTGGAATGGTCTGGGGGGAGATGGGGAGTCATTGTGTAGGCGGTGTGGCAGAGCGGGCGTTGTTTGTTTTGCCTCTGCCTTTATTATTGTTACCCCTATAGCCGCCTCTTTGATAACCCCTTGTGAAGGTGGACTGAGTAGGGGATTTGTATGAAGTGGACGCGGTGTCTGAGGAGTAGCCTCTAGATGTACTTCGAAAGGAAGAGCGGCGAAAGGAGTGTCTAGGAGGATGTGACTGTAAGGCTCCCATGGATTTTGATGTATCCGTATCCTTCTTCATTTTTTCTAGGGCCTCGTCCACTTTTGGGCCAAATAGGTGTTCTTGGTCAAAGGGATGGTTAAGGATGGAGGGTTGTACCTCCGGTTTAAACCCTGATATTCTTAGCCAAGCATGGCGACGGAGTAGGACGCTGGTATCGATGGCCCTGGAAGCTGTGTCTGCTGCATCTAGGGCACAACGTATGGAGGTGTTAGTAATAGTCTTACCCTCCTGAATTAGTTTGTTGGCCCTAGCTTTATATTTATCAGGGAGGTGGTGCATTATGCTTTCTAACTCATCATAATGTGCCCTGTCATATCCGGCCAATAGCGTTTGAGTATTGGCGATATGCCATATATTGGCTGCTTGTGATGCAGTACGCTTTCCTGATCCGTCCAGTAATTTTGACTCTTTGTCAGGTGGTGGTGCTGGGGAGTTTTCCCTTTTACGTGCAGTGGATACCACTAGAGAATCTAGCGGCGCTGGCCCTCTGATGTAGGAGGGATCTGTGGGGGCAGCTTTGTATTTTTTCTCGATGCGCAGGTTGATGACCCTGGCACTAACTGGGTCCTTAAAAACTTCTGGCGCATGCTTTACCACTCCTTTGAGCATAGGCAATATGGAGGTGGACCTATGTGTGGCGTCGAAGAGGAAATCTTCCTCCACGGGGTCGGTATGCAAGTCTACCCCGTGATAGTGTGCCGCCCTTTGCAGTAGATGGTGGAACCCCAATGAATCTTCCGGTGGAGATGGTCTGGAGGGGTAAAGATCATCTTGTGGGACGTTGGGGATATCAGGGATATTGTAATCGTCCCATGGGTCTGGGGATCCTGTAGGGGTGGGGGCCCCTGTGGGTAGGTCCTGGGGCACATCCCTATATCATCATATGGGTCCCTGTGATCATCATCCTGTGGAGAAGGGGTCGGAGAACGATGAGGTTGGGGTGGAGAAGGCAGAAGGGGTGGGGAAGGTGGAGGAGGTGGGGAAGGTATTCTGAACGGAGAGGTAGCAGAGTCCTTCCTCTTTGGAGGTAGAGCAGGCTTCTCCAAATGTCTCTTTTTGGTAGAGAGTGTCAAATGTCCAGTTTCTGGATCCTTGGTGAGTGTTTTTTGCAAGGGATCCGGTGTAAATAGGTCTGGTGAGGCTGGTTGGTCCGTCGGCGCCGGAGCCGTTGGCTTTTTAGGCTTTTCTGTGCCGGTTCATTGTTTGGAACCCGGCTTGGGAACCTCCGGACGCTTGGTCGGCGCCGAGATGGGTTTCGGCTTCAAAGTGACGGTGGCCTTGTGTGCTTTGGTCGGCACCGAAGGTGGTGTCGGTGCCGAAGAGCTGGGTTTCGACCCAGAGTGCTTCGGTGCGGGGCTCGGTGTCGAGATGGAGGTCGGCTTCTTTTTCGGTGCCGAAGCATGTTTATTGGCACTGACGGTAGGCTGGCTCGAGCCCGAGCCGCCGGAAGGCTTGCTTGGCTTCTTTACCGGGCCCGAAGGTGCGGTGTTGGAAGCAGTGTCCTTAGTCTTGCCTAGGCCCGGAAGCGAAGGTGTGACCGGAGCCTCTCTCGGTGCCGGCAGGGGTGTGGGGAGGGGATCAGTACTCACGACCCTCTGCGCCGGGGTGATGTCCTCCACATCTGAGTCGTCTGCTTCGGAAGCGCTGACGAGGCCCTCGTCTGTGTAACGCTCTGGAGCGTCGATGCCTTCTCCGAAGATGTTGTCCGGAATCGTCGTCGAGGAGTGCGCCATAGTTCTTCTGGCTCTTCGGTCCCGAATAGTCTTTTTGGACCGGAAGGACTTACACGCCGGACAGTCTCGAGCCTCGTGTTCAGGGGAGAGGCAGAGATTGCGTACCTCGTGGAGATCGGTGTGGGGAAATTTGGACCCACATCGAGGGCACTTTTTAAATGGAGTCTTTTTCCATTAGCCAGGACCGGAGCTTGGAGAGGCCGAAGGCCGCCTGGGACCGAAGGTCTGTGCCGATGAGAAGCCGCATCGAGTGGGGAGATCGAGATAGAAACAATACCGCGGTTTGGGGTGAGGATTGCGCGTCGATCGTCGAACTGGAAGCTGTTCGGAACCGGAGCGCGAAGATTACATCCGAGCCCGATGGCGGAAAAAACAAATCTGAGGATGGAGCCGAAGCCCATGCGCAATACGATCCAAAAGGAGGAGTCACCGACCTCGTGACTTCCAAAGACTTTCCAAGGGGAAAAAACAAACTGCAAACATCTGGGCCAAACACCAGATGGCGATCTATGCACAAGTGTGTAATCTGCACAAGTGTGTAATCTGCAGCTCATATGCCTCGAACAAACAATTTGAGGATGGAGCCGATGCCCATACGCACTATGCTCCAAAGGAGGAGTCACATACCTCGTGACTTCCAAAGACTTTCCAGGACAAAAACAAGGGCAAACATCCGGGCCCAACACCAGATGGCGATCTATACAGTGTGTAATCTGCAGCTCACACGCCTCAAACATGTGTGTGGTCAACTGAGCTTTCACGCCCAATGGAAAGGATTAAAGAGTATACGAAGGCGAAAAAGACATTTTTGCATTAACCGTCATGTAGAATTGAAGTGCAGACTAAACTTTCAGTAAGACTTTAATTAAAAGTCAAACTAAAATTAAGCACTGAATCAAAATGTACATTCAAGCGTAAGCAAAAGTGACCCCCAAATAAACAGGTGTATACACAAATGCAGCAGGTCAGCTATCACAGTGTTCTATTCTGACAAATGCACAGGCATTTTGCAATGGAACATTCAGCAATAAAGCCACTTGCTGTGGTGATAGGGACATCTTTGTTGCTGTAGAAAGACGAACAAAAATAAAACTGCTCGGGTCACAGAATGATGATCAGACAGTCACGAGCAAGGACGGCCACAAACACAATAGGAACACATGATAGGAATGTAGATATATTTATTAAGTGCCAAAAAACCCTTACACAGCAAAATCCTTCTTTAACATGTGTTAATCTTAAGAACAAGATTATAGTCTGAACATGGAGTGATTTCTCTCCAATGCTCAGGACAGCCAAAAGTGACGACAAAGCTATGAGAATAACTACAATTAACATGACATATTCTAGGTCCAGCAAACTCAGGACAGGACAGAGAGACAGAACATACCCATCTCAGATGCCCCTAAACACCGCTCCAAGCGCCCTCAATTACAGCTTCGATGGAACAACAAACAGGAACAGAACGGCAAATAGGAACTAACATATGGATAGAAGGCCTGGTCCAATAGTACTTTGGCATAACTTTTAGCGGACTGGGAATTTGTTAAGGCAGGTTTTAACTTTGCCCCTTGACATCATCATCCTCCAATACCTGTACAGACTCCTTCCCTTCCATGGTGTGTTGAGCTGTGCATACAAAAGAACAGCTGCCCAATCACAGGGCAACAGATGGTACTGCCGGCCTGCTCCAGCACTTGGAGAAGTTACGCCCTATAGTCTGGATGCCTCTGCAACGGTTCATTGCTAGATTCCACCACAACTCATTTTGTTAGAGCTTTGATGAGAAAAGTATCAACCTGGGTTAGCCCCACCCGCCCCTCTACACCCAGAGAGCATAATTCGGAGACAGCTCTTACACTGTGCACACTTAGCTTCAGCACTCAAGGCCTGGGGTTCCATGCTCATGGGAGTGTAGGCACGCAATCTGGGACAGAGAACAAATCCTGCAACGGGTTTCTACCTGCAAAGAGGAGTGCAATTAGGCCCGTGTAGTACAGATGTTAGGACATATCACTGCATTTGAGAAAAGCGAGGGCAAAGTACAGGAATCTGGAGATCTGAGCAAAAAGTAAAACTTTGGAGAAATACGATTTTAAAAAAACACACACAAATAAGAGCACTTAAGGGAGGTGGAGGAGAAGATGCACTGTGCCAAGTATAGAAAAGAGGGGGGGGGGGGGGAGGAAATCACAGATTACAAGATATGTTTGGGAGAAATCACAGGGCCCCAGAACACTTGCACCATGTGTGGGACAAATCAAACAGCTCCGGCAAAGAATACAAGAAAAGCTACCCTCAGCAACCACATGAGCAGTGCATTGGGGAAGTCACAAACAGAACAGGCAGAGGAATTCAGAGTCTTCTGGTAAAGGATGCGGGACGGACATTGCAGACATGGTATCCAGCTGCAAGTAAAGTCAGAAGAGTAGAGAAGGTGTAGACATCCAAGTGGTGGATTCCCAGTGCTGGACACCATTACTTTTTGTCACATTATTTCCCATGTACGTAGAAGGAATTCCGATTTCCTTGTTCCATTAGTTGACGGACCATTTCTACCAAAGCAATCACACCAGTGGCGACGAGAACGATGATGAGAATGAAGAGGAGCAGGGTCAGCACAAGGGCTGTGATGTTCAAGCACTTTGCAGTCGAGCTGTAACTCTGGGCACCATTCATGTCCCCCACAACCTTTCGATCCCGTGCCTGGGAAAAGAGGAAAGCAGTTAGAGCCGCAGATACAAACAAAGTAAATCAAGAACACTGGCAATGAACAGGCCGGTGGATGCTCAGCCTGGCATTAGTGCACTGGAGAGGACATTAACAGGATGGGGAGCCCAGCAATGCTGCTCAGGGATAGGTTGCTTGCTCTAGATGGGGATCGCAACAGTGCTGCTCAGGGATAGGATACTAGCTCTCTGGATAGGGATCTCAGCAGTGCTGTGCAGGGATAGGATACTAGCTCTCTGGGTGGGAATCCCAGCAGTGCTGCTCAGGGATAGGATACTAGCTCTCTGGATGGGGATTCCAGCAGCGCTGCTCAGGGATGGGATACTAGCTCTCTGGATGGGGATACCAGCAGTGCTGCGCAGAGATAGGATACTAGCTCTCTGGATGGGGATCCCAGCAGCGCTGCTCAGGGATAGGATACTAGCTTTCTGGCTGGGGATCCCAGCAACACTGCTCAGGGATAGGATACTACCTCTCTGGATGGGGACCGCAGCAGCGCTGCTCGGGGATAGTATACTAGCTCTCTGGATGGGGACCGCAGCAGTGCCACTCAGGGATAGAATACTAGCTCTCTGGATGGGGATCCCAGCAACGCTGCTCAGGGGTAGGATACTAGCTCCCTGGATGGGGACCGCAGCAGTGCCACTCAGGGATAGAATACTAGCTCTCTGGATGGGGATCCCAGCAGTGCTGCTCAGGGATAGGATACTAGCTCTCTGAATGGGGATCGCAGCAGCGCTGCTCAGGGATAGGATACTATCTCTCTGGATGGGGACCACAATAGCGCTGCTCAGGGATAGGATACTAGCTTTCTGGCTGGGGATCCCAGCAACACTGCTCAGGGATAGGATACTACCTCTCTGGATGGGGACCGCAGCAGCGCTGCTCGGGGATAGTATACTAGCTCTCTGGATGGGGACCGCAGCAGTGCCACTCAGGGATAGAATACTAGCTCTCTGGATGGGGATCCCAGCAACGCTGCTCAGGGGTAGGATACTAGCTCCCTGGATGGGGACCGCAGCAGTGCCACTCAGGGATAGAATACTAGCTCTCTGGATGGGGATCCCAGCAGTGCTGCTCAGGGATAGGATACTAGCTCTCTGAATGGGGATCGCAGCAGCGCTGCTCAGGGATAGGATACTATCTCTCTGGATGGGGACCACAATAGCGCTGCTCAGGGATAGGATGCTAGCTCTCTGGATGGGGATCCCAGCAACGCTGCTCAGGGGTAGGATACTAGCTCCCTGGATGGGGACCGCAGCAGTGCCACTCGGGGATAGAATACTAGCTCTCTGGATGGGGATCCCAGCAGTGCTGCTCAGGGATAGGATACTAGCTCTCTGAATGGGGATCGCAGCAGCGCTGCTCAGGGATAGGATACTATCTCTCTGGATGGGGACCACAATAGCGCTGCTCAGGGATAGGATGCTAGCTCTGCAACACTTCTGATCACATCGTTTAGCACTGGTGCATGGAAGTCTGAATACTGGCACTAGTCCAGCGGAAGCTTAAATCATAGAAGAAGTGAAAGTCTTTTATAGATAATACAGTGGGTATTATGGTTTCAGTTGCAAGTGTGCTGGTATGTGGATTCATCTGACAAAGAAATAAAGGTTATAACTGAGCACTAGAAAGCTGTGAATCGTACACACGAAGATGTGACTATGAGCAGGAGGGGGACGGGCGTGTATCCTTGGTGTTAATCTTGTAACTAGCACGGAGGATGTAGATTCTAACACAACATGACTGTGGAATGGTGTGGGCCCTAACAGCAGGGAACAGGCTCTAGATTTTGCCATTTATGCACTAAGATGTGGATTGTAGCAACAGAGTACTCTGGCAGTAGGACATGGAGCTGGCAATACTGTTACGATGCACTAAGTTGGATGAAAGCAAACTGACACTACTGCACTGGTGTGCAGGACTGTTATTGTGTACACCGATAGGTGGAACCTACAACATGTACCTTGGGCATGATCATTTAAAGTCTAGGAATCCTGTATTGACGTGCAGGAGGGTACATACTAACCATGGATAGTGACTTTTTGCCAAAGTGACTCGTAGGTTCGCTTTCTTTTAGACTGATAGTATTACACCAACCGAGTAACTGTGCCACGCACTTTTGGCAAAGAGTAAAATACTTTTATTTGCATGCCTAGGCACATGGGGAACACACGCAGAACCTGAGGGAGAAGGACTCCAATGTCAGGGTCCTGAGTCACATGTGCCCATTAGCTTCCCAAACCCTTTGAATTCTTGGTCTTTCCCTCCAGGACAAATGTACAGATACGTAGACACAAAGGGATGACGAACAACACCCAGTCATCCTTCCTTCAGGGATGCACACATCAAAATGCCGTCATCAATAAGTAGTTGAGTTGGGAACAAACAAAACACTAGACCTAGAAGCAAAGTCAGTTCGAGGTGTGCATCCTCTCAGCACTTACATCACATGTTTTGAGCTGGAGTGCCTACGGTAGCTGAAGGGGCTTCCTTCCCTTTAGAAGACATCCAAAGGAATGCGATGCTAGAATGTCGCCAATGCTGCCTTTGTTTTACTGAAGAAGCATAACTACACCAAAGAGAAGCAGCACCTTCAACTTTACAGCATTCCAAAACGCAGGAGACTACCCACCAGGTGACAGAAGGTTCTCATTCGCCAGAACAGCCCCCACGTCAAATGCCCTATTTTCTTTCTAATGGTTCAAAGAACCAGAGGTTAAAGTCCTTGCAGCCGCAGAAGAGGATTTTTAGGTCGCGCCTGGGCAGCGCATGTGCTGCTCTACGAGGCATGCTGTATTTGAGTAAGGACTTGAAGCCCCGCCCATATTTTGGCTTGTTATTGTCCTTTGTAAATGCTGCCTTCTGATTCGTTAATAGGCTTGTTAGTCCTTCCTTAGTACTGCCTTCTATTCATTTGTAACCTCCCTTGAGTACTGTCCCTTTTATTTCTGTTTCACGGTAAGTCTTATTTAGTCTGTAAGCACTATTTTCTTTAATGAGTTTCTCCTCCTGCAGGCACGACATGCTTTCCTGCAACCATCAGCACACCATTCACGTTTTCACTTTCAGAGCAGCCCGGGACAATGGCGGACGCTTCTTTGAAGTGAAATAGGTCTCGCACTTACAAGAGTTTGAGCTAATGGCATTGTAAATGACAATGCCTTTTATTTATGTGTTAATTATCAAAACAGATAAATAAAAGGCATTGTCGTTTACAATGCAAATAGCTTAAACTCTCTTAAATGTGAGACCTTCTGCATTACAAATGTTTGTTAAACAAGAGATCAGAAAGATTTCCTGAGTCGCACTACGCCGAAGACCGAAGGCACGTACCCTGTCTGGGAGATCTCAAAGGAGGCCGCTGACTAGACCAACTGTTCACAAAGAGCGGATTGGGCCACTGAGGGCAACAGAATCACTGCTTCTTATCCCCACCTCCACTCCTTCAGTGGCACTGAGTGAACTGGGGGTCAGTGTGCACTAGGGATTCGTGAAGCATCTTGTTTAGGAGGGATGAATGACTAGCTTCCATACCAAAGACAAAAACCAGATACACTTTTCCACGTCTAGAGAAACACTTCTCCACGTCTAGAGAAACAAACAAGTCCACGTTGCATGAATCTAAGTCTAAACAATTTGAGGATCAACACCTATCGCCCGTTAGTGAAACTGCGTGGCTTAACTTGAGAATTCTGAAACTGAGACGAAACCCTTTTCGTTCTTCCTATTACAACTGGAAGGAGTAACTTTCCTAGTACAACTGTGAAGAGTAGAGACAATTCTATCTCCTGGGCTGCGACTTGAGCCAAATCATTGCTATCTCTTTTTAACACACCCTTGCTAGAAATATCACCTTCAAGTCCAGAATGTGGAAGTGATTGTTTTTGTTCTTGAGTGACCACAATCGTTCAACTTCAATGTGTACAGTTCAGCACCCACCAATATTCTGAAGAATCCACTGTGATGGAAACTTCCAGTCAGAAGGAATAAACATTGTTAAAAATGTGGGAACTCTGCAACATCACAGCTGGTATATTTTTTTGCAGTTTTATATAGCGCAAACTTGACCCGAAGGTAGTGGAGGGCTTTACATGAGCACCAGTTACATTACACAAGGACACATTACCTCACCATCCCCTCCCTCGCTTCCCTTCATTACAAACTTAACCAGGGGCCTTGCGGATCCTTTTGCTTTGCTATCTGCCTCTGAGGTTCAGGCTTTGATTGAGGCTGATGTGGACAGAGCTTTGGATGACAGTGCTAAGCTCAGGCGCAGGGGCTCATGTCCTGATTTGGGTTTAGTGGCTTCCCCCTCTGGGGACTCCTCGGCTTCAGAGACTAACCGCCCTTCCACCTCTGCTGGGAAATTTGTGCAGAAATATTCAGAGAAGTCTTCTCTCCTAAAGGTTCTGTTTGAGGGTAAATTGCTGTTTGGGGATCGATTGGACAGCATGATTTCTAAGGCATTCAAGGATTGTAAGCATTATCTGCCGTACAAAGGGAAGGCTTACTCTTCTCATCACTTTTGGGATCAGCCTTCTTCCTTACGGAAGCCCTCCAGGCCTTTTTCTGAGCGTCAGAGGAAGTTTCAACCCAAAAAGTCGTTGGCCTCGGCCGGAGCCAAAGATCAGCAAAATTCCTTTAAGAGAAGTCCTGACAAGTATTGCAGGGGGGCGTTGATTCCTGTGGGAGGAAGGCTTTTGGTTTTCCTGGACGCCCAGAGTCAGGATGCGTAGGATCGTTGGGCCTTAAACATGGCCATGAGCGGCTATTGTATTGACTTGGTCACTGTGCCTCCCGGCTGGGGCACCATCCGTACTACTATCCGAGGGACCCAGAGAAGAGGTAGACTTTTCTGCAAGGTGTTCAGGCTCTTCTACTGAAAAGGGCAATTGTTCCAATTCCCGTGGAGGAGCAGGGAATGTGTTGTTGTTTGATTCTTTTTCTAGTTCAGAAGGTTTACGGTGGTTCCAGGCCGGTTCTGGTTCTAAAGAGTGAATGGATGTGTCAGGACCATTTTTGTGATCTTACAGTCCATAATTCCCTTGGTCAGTGTCCGCGGCGTTACGACTTCCACAGACCTTCAAGTCGCCTACCTCCATGTTCCCATGGTTCTAGATTAGAGGTTTCCGAGGTTTGTGATAGGGGACAGCCACTTTCAGTTTGCTGTATTGCCATTTAGTCTGAAATCCACCCGAGGGTCTTTACGAAGCAGTGGCCCCTTTGGTGGCAGGAGATCTTCCTTCATCCTTGCCTAGACTATTGGTTGGTTCACACTCCTACAAGCCTATTAGCTGGCAAACACATGGGGGTGGTACTGGCCATTTTGAAGGGACATGGTTTTCTTATCAATCCGGACAAGTACTGCCTCGTTGCGGCCTAAGACGGTCTCTTTATTGGGGCAAGGTTTCATACCGATTAGGGTGTGGTCACGTTACCTGAAGTAAGGATGGTGAGGATCCGGTCCCACATTCTGGGTCATTAGACCAGGCCCATCCTGGTGGCAGAGCATGGGCTCCAGAATCGGGGGGGGGTGGGGGGAGTTGGTTGGCTCCAACAGTATTTTTGGTTCCCTAGGCTCGCTTTCATTTGCACAGACTGATGGCTCACATCCTGACGCATTTGTCTCCCAATTGTCTTACCCTATCGTCTCCGATTCCTCTCTCCCCTCAGATCCAGGTGGAACTGGGTTGGTGGCTTGTCCGGGAGCACGGGGAGATTTGCCCAAAATCACAGGATGTTGAGCGGATGCCGAAACTCTGACCCAGCTCCTGAGCTCCAAATTCGGCAGCTCTGGCCATTAGGCAACATCCTGGTCTTATCCAGGTTGAAGCGGGTGGCCAGCAGGCTCTGTGGTAGTCGATGAGTTATCAAGGGATGCTGTTAAGACAGTCAGCCAGAACCCCAGAAGCCTGCTGAAGCCTCCACACCTTGGGGCCTTTTCCCCGCAAACAAGTGAAAGCAAAGGCCAGTTTAATCTCAGTCAGTGTGGCTAGCCATTTCTGTGCATCAACTTTCAAGCATACTAAGAAAAGTAAGGGAAAGTAAAATAAACATGTAAGGCAGAGCCACAAGGTCTCAAGTATGAAAGGCGTCAGCTGACCTTTCAGCTTCACCAATGCTTGCTGCTGACACCAAACAGCATGATAACATACATGTGTGCATGTATGAACATGCACGCACCATGACGTTGAGGAGGCATTTTTTTCTACTTTTATTTACTGTTCAAAGATGGCTGATTGGAAACAAAGTGCAGCTGCTGGGCCCTCCCCAGAGAGCAAATAAAATAAAAAGGGGAGGGTCAGAAGAGCAACAGAGAAGTGGACAGGGTTAGCAACAGTGGGCAGGGAGGGAAGGGGGATGTACACAACAAAGATGAGGGGCAGGAAGGTGGGGGAGCAACAGACGAGCTGGAGAGAGCGATACAGGGTGTGCTGGGCAGGTGATTTAGGGGGGGGAGCAGAACGCAGGGGAGAGAGGAAGCAAACACGAACTCCCATGGAGTGACGGCGGAAAAAGGGAAAACGTAGTCCCCCGAAGGCAGCCCGTGGCACACACAACTCATCTAATCAGAAAAACAGATCAGTTTCCGTTCAGGAATGTCTGTTTGTGAAGCCTCTTTGCCAGGATGTGCAGAGGAGGGGCCATTTTCTCTGCCAAGAGCCACTGGCAGACAGGACTGAGATCCGGGTGAGGCACAATACCCTGGCTTGCATCAGCCAGCGCTCTGAATTTGTGATGTTAATGCAAGCAGTCGAAGCAGATTTGGGAGTTTGCCAAATTTTAATGGCCTCCTTCTAAACATCCTGCCTGTGCATGGAGACAGTCTGCGGGGGCAGAGATTGTTTAGAAAACCTCTCTTTTTGATGAAGTGGACAACTTAAATGCATCAACACCATGGGGTGACTGATCCACCGACATGTGAAAGAACATAACTTGAGAAAGGTTACACGTCAAGTGCCGCCTCTGGCTGTGCATTGGCACCAGTGTCTGCGCCAGGGCGCAGCGAAGAAGTGATGGGTGCAGAAGGGTCCCTAGAAGGGGCACCGTAGGGGCCAGGCTGCGAGATAGGCAGAAGTGGAGACCACTGATTAACAGAAGACACTGGGGGTATAAATAGCACGCTACTGCGCGCCCCCAGTGACCTAACCGTGCACTGCAATAAACCACCACCACCACCACTGCACAGGCTCCATCATCTCGCCTCGAGTGTGGAGAAATCCTCCTGTCCCACGCAGGAGACTCGCCATCACACCAACACATTCTAGGTTGCTTTATGCCATGAAACGATAACAGTTAAAAGAAGTTAGATCGAAGGGGTCCCCAACCCCAAAGCCGCTATTTGAATTAATATGTATGCCTCAACCTAACTCAAACCCCCTGCACCTAGTGCTTAATTTGTAAAAAAAATGAGTGCTGGAGCTCAAAGTTCTCCACCGGCGCTGCTATCAGTAACATGTGCACCAGACACCAAGACGCGTAGAGTCTTGAATTCACCTCAGGTCTCTTCAATCCACGGCCCGACACTTGCTGCCCCTTTATCTCACTCTTACCGGGCCCTGCTTTACTCCTTTGTGCCGCCTTTCCCTGTCTCTCCTGTTTGTGTGTTTTTATTTCTCTTGCTCACAGTTAATATCAAATGAGGAAAAGTCGGTGCCGAAAAAAGTGCTGGTGGGATCTACCGGCAACTACCGGCGACAATTAAGCAGTGCCTGCATCAAGTATCTTTCCGATTGGCCTTGCACATTGAGCATTATTTTGTTGTTTCTCTCACGTCCAATTTCCATCGCGCAATAATCAGTCCACGCAAGGTACTTTGCGTAAAAGGCCATTTTATTAGGACAGGGTTGGACAACCATAACCAGAAACATAATACAATTCCCCAACAATCCCCAACAACAACATTCCTCACTACCCATACTCTCCAAGACTCCAACTACTCCATACCCACTTCACACCGCAACCTTCTCACTTCCTTTCGCTTCCTCACTTCTCTTCCAAAACTCCACCACCATCTCCATTCGTCGTCCACTGCTCTGACGCACCCCCACGTTCTCCCCAGTATCCCCCTCCCCGGGAGGGTGAGTATGCCCGTCATGGACTCCTCCCCCCTCCCCAATCCGCCCCACACACACACACACAACCCGTCCTAAACTGGCACGCTGAAAAACATGACCTCCTCAACTAGTCATGTAATTGCCGGGTGGGTGGGTGGCCAACGGTCCACTAACTACCCTCCCTGAGGCGCTGGGGAATGGAAGAGGAAGGACTTCCTCTTCCTGCCCCTTTTAACCCTACCTGCGACCCCACCCCTTCCTCCCCTGTCCTTCCTTCTGCGCGAACTCCCCGGGGGAAGACTAGACCGCTGGTCTTACTTCCCCCGGGGGCCTCCTTTTGTAATAAAACAAAAGCAGATTGGTTCTCTGGGATGGCGGGTGTGCACGAGCATCACAGGTGTCGCAGAGAAGGCATAGGGAACTGCGGAACAGGTCGAAATGTTAAGCTGGTGGAAACTCCGTGCGTGGTGCACCTACTCAAAACACAGGAAGTGGACGGAGAAGCAGAAGTCAGCTCTGCTCAGAGTGGGTCTACTTGGGTAACTTCCGGTGGACCTGTACATTACGAAAGAGCGCCCCGTATGGAGAAGTATCCGGAGGTCTGAGCTTGGCCCGGGTTGTGTGACGTGACTGCGAGGTTCAAGGTGTTTGTAATGGGGCCCGCTTTTCGGATTCTAAAATTAATGCTGGAAAGGGCAGTTGTGGCCGACACTCGTCCCCTCGAACAGGAATATACAATCTCACATACCTTTCCAGTGCACATGGCAGCCTGGACCAGTGCGGCAAATCAGTATTGCTGCTTGATCCTTAGCTCTTCTGTCCTGGAACGGGAGGGGAGCTTGAAGTGGAGCAGCACGTGCAGTGGCACCGTGCGCCAGAGGCCTGAAGGGCCCGCTGATTATAGCTGTATTTTATACTTCAGACTGCAGCAGGGCATTGCGCCCTAGGCCCCTGAACACACTGGCTTGGCTACTGCAGGAAGTTGGCGCTTTCTTTTCTGGGGTGAATGCAGGAATAGTGCAGAAAGTGGTTTGGTCTCTTTTCTGGAGTGAATGCAGGAATAGTGCAGGAAGTGGTTTGTCTTTTTCTGGAGTGATTGCAGGAATAGTGCAGGAAGTGGTTTGTCTTTTTCTGGGGTGAATGCAGGAATAGTGCAGGAAGTGGTTGGTCTCTTCCTGGGGTGAATGCAGGAATAGTGCAGGAAGTGGTTTGTCTTTTTCTGGAGTGATTGCAGGAATAGTGCAGGAAGTGGTTTGTCTTTTTCTGGAGTGATTGCAGGAATAGTGCAGGAAGTGGTTTGTCTTTTTCTGGAGTGATTGCGGGAATAGTGCAGGAAGTGGTTTGTCTTTTTCTGGAGTGATTGCAGGAATAGTGCAGGAAGTGGTTTGTCTTTTTCTGGGGTGAATGCAGGAATAGTGCAGGAAGTGGTTGGTCTCTTTCTTTTCTGGAGTGAATGCAGGAATAGTGCAGGAAGTGGTTGGTCTCTTTCTTTTCTGGAGTGAATGCAGGAATAGTGCAGATAGTCGTCTCTTTCTTTTCGGGGGTGTAGGAAGGTGGATATCGGACTATGGTTACCCCCAATTTTTTGCCTAGTGTCTAGCTGGTTTTTCGACTTAGTTGGCCTGAGATCCTGCCATTCAGGATCTCAGCCTAGCTGTTCTCTCTTTAAAATGGACTCCATGTACCCTAGGTACATACCCAATTGGTTGGATCACCCTGTGAGCCCCTGTACCAGTGTACACTAGGTACCCAGGGCATTGGTGTATCTGAGGCCTGCCAGGGGCTGAAGCATGTATTATGCCACCCCAGGCTTGGCCTAACAAATTTGACACAACTGGCTGATCACTCAGCTGGGGTAAGTTGGTGTAACCACCTCTTACTTAGGTGTAGTATACCTATACCTAACCTTAAATGGGACACATGTTAACCTATAAGTCACTCCTATGGCAGGCCTTAACAATCCTGAAGGCAGAGTGCTTGGTTCCATGTGAGATGGTGCTCTGGCATGAGCTGAGCCTGTCTGCAGTGGTCGGAACAACTTCCTTCTACTGTTTCCAGATATCATCATACCATATACTCTTACGTGCATTATGAACCTCGCGGTTAAATGCTATCTTTGGTTTGGCTTTATCAAAACATGTTGAGTAAGGTGTCATACGAATTGGAATACTAACCCCTCGCCAATTCTGGCGACGGGGTTAGCATTCCACCCTCCTAGAGGGACACGACATGTACAGTACCTGAAACCCGGGTAAAATCAGACATAGCCTCAGCTCCACAAAATGGATGCTGCCACCACAGACACAAGTCTGCCCTCCTGCTGCTGGGAGTCCTTCCAGCTTGGGAGGTGTGGACAAAGGGTTTCCTGCCAGGGGAGGTGCATGCACCACCCCAGACAGGATTTTGTGTATTGGTCAGGTAGGGCTTGAAAGAAACCAGACATGCCTGTGGCTCACAATGAGCCTCGGTGCATATGCCAGTTCAAACCGGTCCTGGGGCACACCAGTCCCGGGCCTGGGGCGAGCTGGACAAAGGATTGGGGGTGTAACCACCCCCCTTCCTGGTCCCACCCTTAGGGAGGGACCTAGCAGGTAGTCCGGCCCCTAGAATCCGCTTAAAGGTAGGAGCTGTGTCCTAAGACTTCAGACATCCTGGAATCAACTTGAAACTAAGAAGAAGACGGGAACTTCGACATTCTGCTGCACAGAAGACTGAAGGAAATCTCCCCTGTGGTCAGGGAGTGACCACCTTGCTAACGCAAGCACCATCCAGCGAATCAACGTCTGCTTTGCCGCCGCCTCCCGCCGGAGCCCGAGCCCAAAGACTGACAAGACCTAGACCTCCAGACCTCTCACCGCCCGACCCACAGTCCCTGAAAAGAGGAGACCCGTGGAGGCACCGAGACACGTGGAGCCAGCCATCTTGGAACGACGACGACAAGCTGACAAGTGCAACAACCGAGGCTCCCTCCAAGTTGTGCTTTAGGATCTGAGAAGCCCAACACCCGAGCAGCATCTGCACCAAAGGTGAGCCCTCCAGCATCTCCACGATCTGCGTGGGGCCCTTCTGCATTTTGCCACTCGACGCACCTAACCGGTTGCTGGCCCGCTGGCTAGTGGCCATCTTGGCGACGAACTTCAAGAAATACACTGCTGGTCTGGTTGCTCCAGACTGGCCCTTGCTCCCCTCCAAAGGAGCAGTCCCTCTGACCTTGCTGGTCAGCACCATCAGCTTATCTTGTGCTCCACAACAATTGTTTTTGCCAAGGCTTGTTTGCTTCGATCAAGTCGCTGACACCGCCGACAGCGAGAGCCTGCGTGGGACAGCTCGTGAACCGACTCCTGGACGTCGTCGACCTCCAGGGACCACGTGGCTGCAGAGACAAGCTACACCTTTCTTCCTGTCTGCACCCGACATCGCCTGGTACCCACCTGGTGCCACGCTGGTCACTGGCTAGTGACTGTGAACACTGTCCCCTCTGCTTACCGGTCTTCTACAACTCCGATCCACCCTTGGATCCCCCGCATCTCTCCCGGACCGACCGCCTGCAGCATCTTTGTCCACAGGCTCCACGGAACAGATAGAAGAAACCCGACGCACTTCGAGGCCTATGCACCCGCTTCCTGTGGGTGAGGTAAAGCTGGCACTCCTGTGCCCAAGTGTAGTATTACATCTCTAGTGCCTGTGTTCCAAATCTTGAGCTCCTAGTCCATCCGGAAGATCCTCTTTGCAGTAACTTTGTACTTTTTATGCACCCATTGAAACCTATGGGAGCACGCGTGTGACTATTTGCTCTCCACACGCCACCCGTGGACCTCCTGGTCACTAACTGAAGTTAGCTCCTTGTAGGCCCAGTGATTCTAGAGGCCCTAGGCCTTTTCCCTTTTCTGTTCGTGGTACTTATACCACTATTTTAGTATATGGTTTGAGCGGCCACCAAGGCCTATCCATATAAAGTGCAACTTCTGTGTATTCTACTGTAATCTTGCTTGACGATTTGTGCTCATAAAGAGACTAGGGGTTACTTTGAGAAATAAATACATATATATTTTGAATATATATCTGTGTGGTGTCCTTTCATTGGTATAAAAGGGGGTTGCATTTGGTAAAACGGCTGGCTTAACACGCTTCACGAGTTTAGCCTCAAAGACTGCTTAGCCTACGCTACCACTAGGGCAGCTAGTCCGAAAAGGTTGACTTACAACCACACCATAAGGGTTGCTTGGCATGGTACAAGGTGGTCACTTTAAATAGTGAACATCATATACCAGGCCAACTTCTCACAGGGGGTGAATGCAGTCTCCAACGAGAGGGATTTAAGCAGGAGAAGCGGGTTGTCCCGGGTTAATGTCATTTAAAGAGGGAAGAAACCGCTAAAACGTCTCTGCAGGAGAAGGTGGGGTATTGGGCCTTCAGATTTCAGGTCGGTTCAGACACTGCAGCCCCCACAGCCACAGGATGGGCACTGCTGGTGAAAGGATTGCGGGGTCCTTAAGTGAAGGGTCACCCGCCTCCTCTCAACCCTCGTAAGAAGCCATATTGTTTGAATCTGGAGTCACCATGACAACCCCCATTCTGGTGGCATCCTAAATGACTGTCCAGGGATCTTTCATAGGCTAACCAGTTTTCCCTTTATGAATGACTGGTCTAGCACCACGAGTATGTGCGCCCATGTGACGACTTGTCTTTGGAAACAACAATGCATGTTCTTTTATTTTGTAAATTTTATTTTGTACCAAGGAAAAGGTGAATATTACAGGGGAGCCTTCATACGCCTGTACTTACTACGCAAAACAGTTGTTTCCACCTGATGCCCACCACAGATTGTTTCTACGAGGCGGAGGGGGGCAAGAGACTTCACGAGGCCAAGGGACTACACATCCCATCAGCCTGAGCGGCGTGCACACCGCTTTTGTCACAAGCGCGCCAGGAGGCGCTGAAAAGGGAGCCGGGGGAAAGGTTGCCAGATTGGGCTATTTCCCGCCCAATTGGGCGACTTTTTCCCCAGTTGTGCGGGAAAAACCCATGCCTGGCGTGAGGCTACTTTTTGGGCTGGATTTATGTAGTTTTGCGGGAATTACTGGCCTGGGGCGGGCGCCCACCATTAAATTGGCAATTGCACAAATCATTCAGAGCGCAGGCAGGCTCAGTCAGCAGCACGCGTGACGCGTCCTAACTAAGTTGGGGGCCTGCCTCTGCCTAAACTGAGCGCCGCGGTGGCGGACTGGCGGTCAATCAAAGTTGTTAAAACCTCCCCCCGCCTCCCGGGCCCAGCCCCAGCAATCATCCCGCCCAGCCCCCCACCCACCCCCTACCCAGAGAGAGCAGCCAGCAGCAAGTCTTCAGGCCAGCAGCCAGCAGCAGGTAGCAACGAACCAAGCCACCAGGCAACGGCAACGCAAGTCATTGGTCAATGATCTTATTCTTGACTTGCAGTTGCCATTGGCTTAAGTAAAAGTAATCCAAGTTGACTTGTTACATTGTTGCTGCCTGCACCGGGCCCGGCTGCGGCACCTGCCTGCCACCAAGTCTGCACAGCAGCACAGTGCACACACACTCTACTGTGAGTCACGTCACGTGACGTCACACCGACAAGAAGAGCCAGACACCACCTAACTTTACCGTTTACCTCGTTTACTGAAGGCAAATAATTAGCCAATGTGGGGGGTCTCCCAGGGCCGTCATGTTGTAGTGCGCGAAAACGCTACCAATAACGGCCCTGGGAATTATTTTTAGGTCAGCCCCCGCGGTTCCCATATAATGCGGGGGCTGACGTGACGTGAGCAGCACGGTCTTTTCGGCGCGGTGGCGATTTGTGATCTGATCAGTGATCACTGATGGTGCTGAAAGTGCTGCTGTCTGCTGACTGTCTGCTGATGACGAGTGCAGTCAGTGCAGTGCCAGTGCAGCAGGCAGTGTTGAACTGTTACTGAAGAGAAGACGTCTGTGCTGTGATGGAGTGAGGAGACGACGACGAGTCCTCCGACTTCGACGACTACTAGTGTGTGCACTCATCATCACCAGGCCCAGCCCCAGCCGCCCAGGCCCAGCCCCAGCCGCCCAGGTCCAGCCACAGCCGCCCAGGCCCAGGGCCAGCCCCAGCTCGCTCCAGCCCCAGGCCCAGTCACTCCAGCGCCGCCGCCCAGGCCCACCAGCGCCCAGCACCAGGCCCGCCAGCGCCCAGGCCTGCCAGCGCCTAGGCCCAGCCACTGCCAGTGCCACCGTGCCTGCTGCCAGGCAGCTTTAGTTTTCCAGTCCACTGCCGGCCACCCACCACCGGTGACCACGTGACACCACCGACCAGGACCAGGTAAGTGAGACATCATGACACAATCAAGCCCGGCTCCAGAGTGCATTTGGGTGGGCCACTGCGGGCCCAATTTCTCACTTCTTGTGGTAGCCTACAATCCCTAGATTACATTATATTTTCTTGCAGTCACCATGATCCAAAGGATCAATTCTGTGTGTATGTCGAGAGTTATTTGAAAGTAAAAGGGATGTCTAAAACATTGAATATAGCAATAAATATAATTAGCACACACTTTAAAATATGTTGCACAGTTGCCCGAATGACCTGACTGCTAGTTAAATGAAAACAGAAAGGCAATGACAGGGCCGTGTTTAGCGCTAGTGCGAAAGTCTTTTTTGGCGCCGCACCAATGACCTCTTTCTCCACAGATACCATTGCTACCAACCTCCAACAGTGCCCTTCATGTCTCTGTAGCCCCCTATCATATGCATTTCATTTGTTGTATAGCGCTATTCATATGACAGTGTAGGGTCGTGTCACAGTACTTATGCAGCTCAGGAGAGGAGACTGACGTAGTGTGCGAGAGAGGGATCACACGCTCCTCAACTGTGCAAATCTGAGGTGTGCATGATTTTATCCACATCAATTTGGCAACGATTGCTTGTGCCTCATCACAGTGAGTGAGTGAGGTGGAAACTAATCATTTATCTACGTTTGAAGACTTCAAATGAACCAACACATACACATATAGTTCCTTCAATTACTGCTACGTCCCGGTGTACGTTTCACTACATTATATTGAGAAGCTGTGGCATAAAGGAACTGTTTTGTTTTATTTTCACTTACTCGTAATCACAATATACAGAGACAATGAATCATACAAGTATGTCATTCAGTCTATAGGGAATGTCACATAAATCAATGAGGATTACAAGGTGTAGGAATTAAAATGTCATCCATACTGTTGGGCAGTATATTTTAAGAGGGTTTGGGCTGGGAAAGCACAAACTCAGGATTTAAAGCATACCCAGTGGTTGGGGGTTAGCTTTACTAATAAAAATGTATATCGGCCCAAACTCATTTGAGCAACATTAAAATAATGAAAGACTGGGGAATTTCTAACTATATAGTAATACAAAAAAAAGTGAAGTTCTAACTATACCATCCATGTTTGTATGCAGCTCTTTGATGACAGTTCATAGGTCACTGTCCCATGTTAGGATTGTAATTTCTGAACTGCAAGTAACACAAGAATCTCTGTGATAAACGCAGTAACCCACTGAGCTATCCAAATAAAATACAGCCTATCTGCATTTAAAAATTACAAACAGGCAAAGGACTGCTCTCCAGCAGGATCATTAAGCACCAATTCGCTGGACATTTTTTATTGTTGCCTTGCATCCATGGCCATGTTAAGGATAAAAAAAATTTAAATGAAGCATATGCAAAGTATGTGCCTTGCTGCTAACACCCTCCCACCATCTGTATATTGAATAGAATGTATATTTGTCGTTAAAATTGGTTCTGATGTCGATTTGCGCTTAATTGGACACTTGCTTATTTGGGCTGGTTCTTGGGCTGGAACTGGTCTGATTGGGCTTATATTTGAGCTGCATTGGGCTTGGGACGGGTCTAAAAATCTGGCAACACTGGCCGGGGGTCCCGCAGCGCGGGCGTGCCCGGCCAAGTGCGGGACTGTCTTCGCCCGTCAGCGGGCAGTTGAAGCTGGCCCCCCCCCCCGCGGCCTGCGGCCTTGGGATTCCTTCACGCCTACGACTGTGGTAACTAGGATGTTTTAGGCCACCGAAGGAACTGTGCATCGCTCCAGTATTGGTTACCTGTTACTCCGAGTGATTCCACCAGTGACAAAGGAGGTAGGAGCGAGTAGTGTGGTGTGGTGGACCGGGCTCGCTAAGTTGATTAATACCCCTATATATCATTGCTTGTGGTTGATCTCCTGTTCAAAGGGTTAAGAGGGTGTTTTTTACCCCCTCTTTTGTTTTGCTAGTGTCATCCAGCTTTTTAGCTCCTTGCTTCTATCTCCTGATCACTAGCTATGGTTAGGCGCAAGGTTACGACAGCTACTGCCTCGGTGAAGGGAAAGACTGGCACCACTGCTACGGCGTCTACTATGGACTCCTTCTTGCAAAGGGCAGCAGCAGTGATAGATAAGGAGATCGATTTAGTGAACAGATGCCTTTCGAGGTCTCCAATCAGCATTCCTCATCTTTCCCTTATGGATACTCTTACGTCTCAGACAGAGGGTGATGACGAACTCTTGAGCCCGTCAAGTAGCCCTGGGATTCTTGTGGACTCACAGATCGGCGCTGGGGCAACTAGAGTGTTTTTTGCCCACTCTAAGCAAACGTCAACACCAATGCCTCACTCGCCTGTGACTATAATATGTAACAAGGGGGGTATTGACCCTATTTCCAATCAGGGAAATGTCGTCCACTCGAACAGTAAGCCGATGGAACCATCCCCAGACCGTAGAGGTGAAGATGTAAACCCGGCAGCTAAAGGGACCTTGCGGTTGGGCGTTGGCTCTAAAAGGAAAATTCAATCTACTGGGGGTAAAGCGAAGAAACAGAAACTTAATATGGTCTCTAAAACCCCAGCACCCGCCACAGTACACCCTACAACTATGCCTACCTTGGATCTTTCCAGGGCACTGGAAGCTTTCCAGGCAGCGATGATCAGCTTGTTGGACTTAAAATTGGGCCCTAATTTTGAGAGGTTGTCTCGGACAGAGAAAAAGATAGCATCCCGGAATCTTAATGATGTGCCGCCCCCAACAGGAGAGCCAAGTATCGACTTGGGCCAGAGAATTATACGGGACCACGACACACAGACAAACCTGTTGAACTCCATTATGGATCAGCCACATAATCAACTAAAGAAACAGTCTGTGGTACAGGTGGAGCATGGAGCAAAGCATATAACCACAGGCACGAGAAGGGATACCTCTGTACATGGTAGCGTTGCAGATGATAGTCACTGTTTAAGGTCCGGGAGGCTGGTTAGCAGAGAGGCACAGCTATCGAGTCAACCAATAATTGACCTACCACCTGAATCCAGCCCCTATGTAGTAGTCCTGAGGAATATTCCATCTCTCCCCCCGGGGGATTAGCGAGGATTTAAAAAACAAAGTCTATCAAAGGCTATCAAACACCGCCGCTTTGGGTGCACGGGTGGCTAAAAAGATCATCATGGCCCGCAGAGTTAGTTGGATTGGTAGCTCGTGTAAAGCAGGCACTGGCAATTGTGTAATTATTAATTTTGATAACCCCCATCTTGCTGGTAGGATACTGTTTAGGGACGCACACCCCGCTTTTCTCAAGCCAGGATCTGTTGTTAGAGCCTTACCATTGGGCTTTTTTTTTTTTTACAAACCCGACCCCCCAGGGGATATTCATACTAACACCTTTATGGAAGCTCCCCGAGGTGGGTGGTCATATAGATTTCCGCCTGCATCTGCGCAACTCCCTACACCCGCGGTTTATGCATCATCTCTGACAGGCTGTCAGTATATTGCCCCACCCACGCTGGATTTAAATAACAGATTTTCCCCACTAGCAGGGTTGGAGGAGTGTGACTGACTAAGGAGCCCTTCATTTTCTGGCATTGAATCAGATTTAAACAAGCAGTACTCACCAGTGGTAGTTGAGGGGGACTCCTATGTGTTTGCTAATAACATTCTAACATGGAATACTGCAGGCCTGGCTAACAAGTTTCTTAACCCAATATGGTTGCAATTTGTGAAGCAATTCCCTGTGATTTATTTACAAGAAACGTGGTTGGTGGAATGTGACATATTTCTGGAAGGTTATAAGGCTTTCTTTGCGCCAGCCTCCCCATCAGTGGGTGGAAGACCCAAGGGTGGTCTAGTCACTTACATATCTTTGTCAGTCGACTGCCAAATCCAGGTCGTGCCATCTCCAAGCCCAGGAATACTGGTGTTGATATTAAAAAGGAGGGCTACAAGATTGGGTCTCATTAATTTTTATAATTCGGTGGCATGCCCTTCAGGTGTGTGTAATATTACTGCCCTGGGTACATTTATAAGGCAGTTCTTTGGCTCTATTCTTCATAACTTCCTGGTTCTTGGTGATTTTAACATCCATCTTTGTGGAGACCCAAGGACAACCTGCATTTCTGGGTTAGGCTGCCCGCGGATGAGTGGGATTCACTTTAAACATCTTGCTCAGGGGGAACTACTAAATAATCTATTGAATGAATTTGATATGTTGTCCCCGATGTCCTTATCCGATCCACACAGTATATTTCCCATTCCCACCTTTAAAGGAAGAGGCAGGGGCTTTTTTATAGACTACATTTTATGTCCAAATGCGTGGCACGCTTTAGCGCGAATTAGTAGTGTAGTGGGTATGCTTAGACCTACTGATGGCACACGTTGGCTTAAATGGTCCCAGATTTCTCCAGATAACTTTTATTGTGCAGTAAGAGAACCCTGTGCTTCTGAGTTAGCGCTATGCACTTCTGCAGGTGCTCACCCAGGTGAGGGTATCAGTGCCTATAGATCCATCTCCACCAAAGTTGGTGAACTTTTAAGTGCCCCGGCCCACAGAGTAGTGACCTCTATCCCCAGATGGTTTGATTCTTCTTGCTCCCAGGCTGCGAAAAAGCTGAGGGAAGCCCTGTCAGCTAAGCCGAGAAATCAATTTCCAGGTGCGTGTATGCCGCAAAGAATATAAAACAACTCTGACCAAATGAAAGGGTATTCTGAAAGAGGAGGTTTGGAGGGAGTTGATGGAGTCAAGTACCCTCAGGAATAGATCCAGGTTTTGGAGAATTGTTAACAGACCACTTTTTGAATATGAAGTTGGGGGGGGCTTTAGATTTGCCTATTACCAAGGAGGAATGGGTGCTACACTTTAAATCAATATTTGATAGCCCTATGGAGCGCTTTGGCCAACCATGCCGTGATACGAATGCCACTGTAGTGATTTTTGAACAGGGTGAGGTTGAAGCTGGCATTGCAGGGTTAACCAGTGATAAAGCTCCGGGTCCAGACGGTATCCCCCCAGATTTGTTTAAGTCTGATCCATCCTTTTGGGCACCGGTCTAGTGGCTGTGTTTAACGCAGCTGCTTCGAACGACTGCCCCGAGTCCTGGGCCACTTCCACCATAGTCCCCGTTTTCAAGAAGGGTGATAGGAATAGCACTTATTGCTATAGGCCAATCTCCCTTCTTGACTCAGTGGTCAAGGTTGTAGGCCGTATACTTCTAGAAAGATTATCCACCTGGGCGGAGGAGACCAAGATCATGAAGGACGTCCAATTTGGATTTCATCCTGGGCGATCAACCGTGGCCCAATGTCTTAATTTAACTATGTTATTAAGCAAATATACAGTTGTGTTCGCAGGTACTGTCTACCTCGCCTTCATGGACTTGTCTTCCGCATTTGATTGCGTGAATAGGGTTAAACTATGGTAGTCCATGAGGGTAATGGGGGTAGAGAATAGTATTGTAAATTTTTTAGAGGACCTTCATAAGTCAACTAAGGCCAATGTCAGGTTCTCCCAGGATCACCGTGTTACAAGGGACTGTGAGATTAAGAGGGGAGTACGGCAAGGCTGTATCTTGGCCCCATTTCTGTTTAATTTTTACATCAATGATTTGGACAGAGCATTAAGAGCTACTGAGGTAGATTATCCGTGTGTAGGGCGGCGCTGCCTCCCCGTCCTACTTTATGCGGATGATGCCGTCCTTTTATCTAGGACGGCTATAGGCCTGCAAACCTTGCAAGATGCATTTTCTAAATTCATGGCGGACCGGGACATCAATGAACAACTCGAAATCCTATATAATGCAGGTGGGGTCTCGACCCAAAAGATTTTCAATTCAGAGTCGGCCCCGCTAAAGTCCCCTGCACTGATGTTTTTTCTTATCTTGGGGTCCTCTTGGATAATCAAATAAAACATGGGCCACTAATTTCTAGGAAAAGGGGGGGGGGGGATTTGACCCGGGTGAATGCGGCTATTTTCAATTTTGCCTCTAAACTAGGGAGGAGACCAATCGCAGCTTTGCTGAAAGTATACCAAGCGAAAAGTGTAGCTATAGCTAGTTATGAAGAGAAATATGGGGGCATATTGCTGTGGATTCCCTTCAGGTGACAGAGAATCCTTTTTTGAAGCGCCTGTTGTGTGTTCCACGTGGTCTGTCGAATTTGGCGGCCCATGAGGAACTGGGGGCCCCCTTTCCAAGTGACACCCTGGCTCTACGCCAACTTGTGTTTTGGCTGAAGTGTTGGTTGAACCAGGCATTAACACTTAATCATTTGATTTTAAGAGAGTGCATGTCCCTTGACAATGTATCCCGAATTCCTTGGCGTAATTACATCAAAAGTAGCCTTGAAGGGGTAGGGCATGCTGATTTATATTTTAAGCCTGAAACCATCGTAAAAAAAAAGACGTGGGTCTAGTCAGGGAATCCTTTCTCACCCTAAGGAAACTGGATAGGGATGACTGGGAACTTCGGAAACCGCGTGTTCGCATCTTTTTAACGCTCAAAACAACTCCTTCTACCGAGCCTTATCTCCTGGGGTCTTTATCCAAATTTGAGCGGGTTTACTGACTAGGTTTCGCATGAATCTCTTTCACCTCCTGCTAGCTAGGCCCAAAGGGTCAAGTGTTAGCACCCTGTGGCTGCGAAGGACAGTCTCCACAGGCTCTGCTACATTTTATGCTTTTCTGTAAATTTTTTGCGATAATTTTCTAGTCCCCATTTTAAAGAGGATGAATTTTACCCAGGCTCTCCCTGCCCTCCTATATCTTCAACAGTTGAAGGAGGATTGTATATTTTTTTATTGTGGGCTACTTAAAATCCATTGTGAAAACCAGGGCCTGCCTTAATATGTAGCCATTTGGTTGATGAATCACCTAGATCTTAGCAGTCGAGGAGGGCCAGCTCACTTTAGAAGGAAAAACTAACCCAGGGGAGATGCTTTTATGGTACCATGCATTTTACTGTTATTGATTAAATTGGGTGGTTGTGTAATGGGTTCACTTTATATTTTATAAATTGTGATTTTTAATGAACTCACGTTTCAATGTATTATGGATTTTATGCAACTTTTATGGTTTTATCTATGTGAAACCAAATAAAGTTTAAAGAATATTACCAACTTCAAAGCTACTTGGTCTCAGACAAAGCCGCCCTGCGTTTTTAGCATTACAATTTTTAGAGAATGAAAGTTTTACTAGGGCCATAACTTTATCTTTAAAAAGTGTAATCAAATATAGGAAAACTAGTGGTATATGAACTTTAAAAAAATATCCTATTTATAGCAGGGCTATTGTCAGCACCTTTGAAAGCTTTTTCTTTAAATGTTGAATTATTTATAATATGTGGTAAAATGTACTTTTATGATTTTTTATCTCAACATTGAATAAAGCTTTTTTTTTTATTGAATTGACTGTCCAGTGTGTCAGTTCCAGGACTAGCCCGCAAGTGTGTGCAAGCTGAAACATAACCATGCATAATATTATGGGGCATAACGTCAAAGTGTGCTTTGATGGAAAGCCATGCGTTGGTCTTCTCTCAAATAAAATTCAAGATGGATAACCTACATATTTAATTAGTTTCATTAATTTATTTCAAGAGGAATAACCTGCAGATTTTATTATTTCATTATTTTAATGCATGATGACAGATTACTTCTTGCACCCATATAACGAGACCCTGGTATCTACATTTCTATGGCAGGGTTCCCAGGCAGCTTTTGATTCAGGCTCAGGATAAGGACAACATTGAGGAATACGCAATGTCCTGTAGCGGCCCCCTCCAAGCCTATGTTGTACTTAACCCCTTCGCCGCGGCAGGAATTCCGCCGCGGCGCTGGGGGGGTTTGGGGGCAGTTGCGGTGGCGCTGTGCTCGTGACGGAACCACTCCGTCACGAGCCACAGGTGAGCTGTCCTCATGACGGAGTGGTTCCGTCACGTCTCCGCCCACTGCGCTAATCGCCCGCACAGGCGGGGAATTAGCGCCGCGTGGGCGGAGCGGCCGCCAACGGCCGCAGCATGACGGAACCACTCCGTCATGAGCACACGGCACCCGTGGCTCATGACGGAGTGGTTCCGTCATGAGCACGGAAAGGGTTAAAGAGTGGCAGTTCGGCCTGGACTGTTCCCATGAGGCACAGGGTCAAGACTGATTTGCAGATGGCTGGGTTCAAACTGGAAAAGCATGGTGAGCAAAAAAACTATGGATTTAGGCCCAGATCTCTGTACTGGGGTGAATGTATGACATTGTTCTGCATTCTGTCCATCAACTGCTGTTTTTGCATTTGTCACCCCGAGTGGGAAAGGTATGCCCAGACGTGGGTACCGTGCTCTCCATGCCACTGGAATCAAGCTATCCTGGCCGAAGAGGGGTGAAACCCCGAAACCGGTCCTAGGATGATTGTTTCCAGTCCAGGGAGGACCTGGTTTGGCAGTTCGGGCTGGACTGTTCTCATGAGGCACAGGGTCAAGACTGATTTGCATATGGCTGGGTTCAAACTGGAAAAGCATGGTGAGCAAAAAAACGATGCATTTAGGCCCAGATCTCTGTACTGGGGTGAATGTATGACATTGTTCTGCATTCTGTCCATCAACTATTGTTTTTGTACTTTAATGGGTTGCAGCATGTATTATGCCACCCACGAGAGACTACTCAAACTGTGACTACAGGCCAGCCATTGCAGACTGTGAGAGTGGGTACTGGTACCACTTATGACAGACGTTTCTTATATCTGAGTTCACTACACTTAAAACCTATAAGTCACCGCTACAGCAGGCCTTTCAGTCCTGAAGGCCGGGTGCTTGGTTGTTACGAGTGCCCAGACATGAGCAGGGCACCCCTACACACCCCGCAGTCGATTCTCCAGGCTTTGTAAGTGAGGTCAGCCATTTTAATACATATAGTGGATATCAGTCATTACGAGATGTCTAAATATATACAATGGCTGCACCAAACCCATTCATGTTTTGTATCAAACATATCGGAATCATACACCAACACCAATTACAGTGTTGGAAGTATGGTCCCATGTACTAGGGGGCTCCCTTGGGGTACCCTCTTGTACTCCCGGTTGCAGCCTTTCATGGTCCGATAGCAAGCTATGGCTGCTGCCGACCACAGACACAATTCTGCTGTCCTGCTGCTGAGCCAAGCTCGAGCAGGGGAAGGTAGAACAGCAGGTTTCTTGTCTCAGGGAGTTGGGACCACCCCCCCAGACAGGATTTATTGTACTGGGCTGCGGTGGGGGCTCTTGCCAGCACCACTAGACTGCTTTGAAGGGCACATTTGGTGCCCTCCTTGCATACTCCAGTTGGAATCAGTTCAGGGAGGCCTTGGCTCCAGCTCTGGCATGAAATTGGACAAAGGACACAGGAGTATCCTCCCCTCTGTCCAGCCCCTCCTCTGGGAGGGACCCCTCTCGAGTTGTTCCTACCCTTTCTCTTAGAGTACTTAAGGGCTTACCTGTGGGTGGCTCTTTAGATTTGACTAGGGACCAGACTCAAGCCTAAAATCATGTCACTCTTCCAATGTTGCTCCTTTATCACTTTCCACACCTATCGCAGCTGCCAAGGCTTATTGGTGCTCCCGTTCGACTCCAATTCTTGGTTCTCGACTTACAACGTGGGACAGCTCATGCACAGCTCCTGGTCTTCCTCAGCATCGCCTGGTCCTCACAGCTGCAGCGACACGGTCACCGTCATCACTTCTGCATCTCCCAACATCAGTGGGTATTGCTCTACGGTGCCTCCTAGTCACCTTTGAGGGGCACAGACTGTCCCCTCTGCTTGCAGGATTTTCACTTCAAGAATCTACGCTTGGATTCCACCAGACTCATGCACCTTCTTTGCCAGCGGCATCTTTACTGACGTCCTCCATTGTGGTCTACGGCGGTATCCAAAATCACATCACACCTATGCACCCAGCTTCCCTGGTGTAGGTATCCTGGTTCCTAGGGTATCCACAGGTGGGGTGACACTCCAACCATCTGTCTTCCACTGGGTTTCTTCAGGGTCCACTGGGAAAGGTCCTTCTTCAAAACTGCAACCGTGACTTTCCCGGTGACTTCTTTTGAGTACGCAGCTGTGTTTCCACTCTGCACACAGCCTCCGTGGGGTTCCTGGGTACTTACCTCAGGTGATTCCTTAGGTCCCCAGCTCTTCTGGGTCTCCTGGTCCACCACCTGACTTTGGTCACAGTTCATATTCCACCTTTTTAGTATATGATTTAGTCTCCCCCTGGAGACCACTGCGTTTTGTGCTTACTTACCTATTTGCAATGGAAGTATTGTCTATTTGTATGATATGTTTGGGTAGGAGATATACAAATGTGTTAGTGAGTTTCGTGTAATTAATAGATAATTTTTTATATACACTGTGTGATTGGATCTGGTAAAAACGTTGTTATATAAACTTTTATAGCGCGTGTGTACCAGTGAGTATTACTGATTCCTAAACAGCCAGGTCTTAAGTTCCCTTCTGAATGCGAGAAGGATGGGTATGGTACTGAAATACAGTGGGATAGAGTTCCACAGCCTAGCCATGCCGTTAATGAAACTCCTTCCTCCCCAGCTCACTTTCCTGATTCTTATGGTGGTAATCAATTTTGCATTGGTTGATCGTAGAAGTCTACTTTGTGAATGGCAGTTAAAAACCTTCCACAGAAATTTCAGTCCTTCTCTGTGCAAGGCTTTATGGGCCACACAGAGTGCCTTGAATTTAATCCGTTGTCGGCCAGTCAAGTTCCCGAATGCCTGCAGACATCGAGAGGTATTTAGGGATAACCAAAGTCAATCTGGCTACTGCATTCTACACCACCTGGAGATTACCAAGTAGTTTAACCTGGAGATTCATATATAGGCCATTACAATAGTTAAGTTTTGATACAATTAGTGAGGAAACAGTCTTTTTGGTATTTCTGGGAATAAAATGAAACATTTCCCACAAGGTTCTAATGGTGAAAAATGAGGAGGATGCTACTTTTGACACTTGGGCCTTATATCTGAGCTTATCAATGATAAATCCAAGATTTTTTAGCTTTATTCACCCAATTAACACTCGTTCTGGATAAGCAGGGAGGCTGCTCTCCATAGCTACCATTTAGAGAGCTTTCTAAGGTTTTCCAAGTCCACTAGAATCACCATAAGGCTTGGGTCGTCTGCATTAGTGCATGGTGCTTCACTTAAATAAATTTGCATCATATACTAAGCCAGCCTTCTACAGTGATCAACTGTGTTGAGGTCCCAAGCCAGAGGCTTATCCACTGAATTAAATTTCACAGCATTTCAAGTGGACAGTAGGTGATCTCAGAAACTCAACTCAACAGACTTGTGTTTCCCTCAAATGGACAAGCGATCTAGGTCCAGCTCATCTTTTTGGTGGAGGCGCCATCAGTGGGGGGCGGGTCAGTGGGGGTGGGGCTAGAGGAAAAAAAAACACTGCTGTTTCAAAACATTGCTAGACAATGCTGTGTTCCCAAAGCAGATGTAACTTACTATTAGTTGGCTTTATTGTCACTCTTATTTTTTCCTTGCTCCTTAGTTGATGCCTTTCCTTGTCCATCTTGTATTTGTTCTTCATCTGGAAAATACCCCCTCTACCAATGCCCTTGCATTGCTCACTTTTAAGGAAATACATTTTCTTATTGGTTATACACTCCTTGGGAGTGCATGTGTTTACCATCACTCCATCTTCTTCTTTCCACCAAAAATCCGTTCCTAGCACTACATGTTGGTCTCTCACACGTGTCCTGCTTGTTCTCATGTACTTCTCTCCAACCCCTAAGCTCCATGTTGATTTCACCCTTGCACAAGGCAGCACATATGGAAAAAACAAAAACGAGGAGATATAATGCATTTCTCCTCGTTTCGCCAACTTAAGGCCAGGATTTGTCCACCACAAGACCCACTGCATGCCCCTTTCACGCCAAGCATAGCATGAAAGGGGGCCTTATGTACAAGACAGCGTTAAGCTACTTTAAGTGGCTTAACGCTGCCTTGTACATAGGCATGACCCTTATTGCCATGGGAACATCACAAAAAGTGATGTTCCTGTGGCGACAGTGGCTTGTACAAATGCCCCCCCCCCGTTTCAATACCCAATGTTTACTCTTGCAGATATAAGTTGTTTTGGAACAGACACAGTTAGACAGAAATCCCACACAAACTTCACTTGTACCAGAGATATAACTTTTAAATTAACAGTCTTTAGTTACACACAGTGGCGGCCAGCATCAAACAAAACTGGTGAGCGAAAATGTAACCCACTGACAGGCACTGGTTAAAACAAAACAAAAAACAACCACAGCAGAGCCCTTAGACTCAGTGCCAAAGCCCTCAATCATGGTCAGTTTTAAACAGTGTTTATTACAGGCCAATTAACCTGAAGGCACTGAGTTTCTCACAGTGCCGGTCAGTGAGTTAATTTTAATTAAAGAAATAAAAGATTGACTTTCCTGTCTCAGCATTCGGTGGCTCATCCAGCACAGGCAGCAAGCTTCCAAAGCTTTGTACAACTCCCCCCTACCAATCCTGGTGCCACTTTCATGCTGCTCAGGCAGCACAAGAGCAGCGCCAGGATTGGCTGGGGCGCCCTGGTATGACACTCCTTCAGGACCTGGAGGCCAGTGCTTGTTCTCCACCCAGCTGTCTAAGGCAGCTCAGGTTGGAGTGTTTAAAGTGCGCGTGTCAGGCTGGCTGTCCTAAGACAGCAGGCCAAAGTGGCATGCGCACTTTAAACTGACGTGCATTGTGCCAACTGTTCCTCCCTGTTCTCTCAGACTCTGCTGTTTTCCTGTATGAAAAGTAAAATGGTAATAAAATATGTTTATTACCATTTTATTTTTCATGTTTCCCTTCACTTCAGCGGCGAGGCGACGCTCCTTTGCCCTCATTGAGGCACCGCCACTGGTTTACACATCGGATGGCTTTTAAGCCTAACAGTGTTATACAGCTCAAGGAGTAATGCTCTAGACTTTGAATAACCGGTGTATTTAAACTATTTGGCCCTGGAAAAGTAGATTTTTCAGTTCTCAGCCTCAGTTAAAAAAAATAAAACACAGACACGAATGTTTGAGAAGAACCCTTTCTGTATCAGTCTTCTTACTATAATTTGCTTCCAGCCCATGCCCAACGTAACTAAAGATGCCAAATAAAATGGTACATTGTTTCGAGCACAACTATGATATAAATGCATTTTCGTGCTGTTTTTCAGCGATCTTGTGCACAGGATATGAACGGTTGTATACGAAACCACGCATGCCATTACCACGCGTTTACTACAACGCCATGTGCCTTACCCATACAAATTTTAACACACATATGCCTTAACAATGAAAAACGTAAGTATTTCTCAGCCTTTGTGTGTGTGTGAATATATATATATATATATATTCACTTAAAAAACCATAGGTTTCACACAAGTTATAGTTAGCTGTACATTTCACTCGTAAAAAACCAATGAAATTCCACGTTATAGTTAGATCAGGTAACTATAACTTGCGCACCCGCAATGCACTGCTGATGACGTCACATATTACATCACTTATGACATGGTCAGTGACATCACTCATGACATCAATGATGACATCGGAAATGACACATTGTGCATTGCGGTCGCGCAAGTTATAGTTACCTGATCTAACTATAACGTGGAATTTCATTGGTTTTTTACGAGTGAAATGTACAGCTAACTATAACTTGTGTGAAACCTATGGTTTTTTAAGTGAATTTGCAAGGTTTTTTAAATGCTAATTCCTAACTATAACGTGTGTGTGAAACCTATGGTTTTTTCAGTGAATTTGTACGGTTTTTTAAATGCTAAGTTATGTATTTATTGTTAATTTTTGCGTGCACGGTGCGCTTCGCGCACCGTGCGCGCGCTGTGGGCACTCGGTGCGCTTCGCGCACCTAGCGTCCACGATGCGCATTTCGTACCGTGCACGCCTCGCCATTTTTTTACAAAATATCAATTGTTTTTTTGTCCCTTGGGGGTCCTTAGATTTATATATTAAATGTGATTGTTAATTCTTTTTTTTTTTTTTTTTTTACCGTACGCGTACGTTGAGCTTACCGTACGCGTACCCCGCGATTTTTTTTAAAATCAATAAATGTTTTCTTTGTACTTTTCTGTCCTTCTTTGACCCCCTTACAAATGTTAGGGGGTCTGTAACTCTCTCCCTTGCCCCCTTTTCAAGATATCACTCTTTTTTTTCTGAGTGAAACACACGAAATGGCGGCCGCCGCTTCCTGGTTTCGACCGATTCGAATGTTTACTAAGATCTAACAACCAATCAGAATCGCGCTCGCGCACGCCACCGTACGCGTACGGTAAGCGCACCATAAGCGCACCGTACGCTGGCTCAGATATATATATTGATTTAAAGGCTATTTTCTCAGAATCTACTGAACAGATTTACACCAAACCTACAAAAGGCACTTCCTTGACCTGAGGACTACCTCTCTGCCAAATTTCAAGTAATTCTGTTCAGCCGTTCGGGCTGTAGCTGTGTCTAAAGGTCCTATGGAAAAATGCATGGGAAAAACGCGTTTTGGGACCCCCCTTTTATCTCAGCCCCCGCTTGACGAATCCCCCCGAGACTTTCAGGGTAGGAGCGGAGCGTAGCGCCCCACCTATTTTGAAAAATTCGCGAGGATTCGTCAACCGGCGCCAAAGTTATTCAAAATAGAATGTTGCGGATTTCCTATGGAAACGTGGTCCTAACTATAACTACCTACTGGCGACCGCCAGTAGGTAATATATATATATATATATATATATATATATATATATATATATATATATCTCTCTATCTCTACGCGTGTATCTGTATACATATTTTACATCAACCTAACCCCTAAATTCTTCCCAACCTACACGGACCCTTGCCACCCAAATACCCGTACCCACCCTAAACCCTTAAAACACCCTTGGCACCCAAATACCCTTACCCACTCTAACCCCTAAAAATACCCTTATCCACCTTAAACATACCCTAGCCACCCAATAACCTCACCCACTCCTAAACCCTAAAAACACCATTGCCCTAATCTCTCTCTATATAGATAGAGATAGGATATTGTACACACGTACCTGCGAACTACTTACATTTTCCTTGTAAATGCATACGCGTGGTAAAGGCATCTGTGTGGCAACAGTTAGCGTGGTAAATACATGCATGTTTTAAGGCTGTTTCCCGGTACGAACTGTTGCAGAATCACAATCTGCCCGATCTAATAGGACACTGTCCTGTGGCTTATGCGAGTCCAACTCTGTAGTGAAGATTTTAATGCAGAAGACGCATATTGCATAGCTTTATAAAGATTGAGGATATTGAAACATTTCTCAGACACTTTGTAAATTACCAGCAGACTCACTAGCGCTGAGAGAAAACATGTAGTAAAAGACAGTGAGACTGGAGCCAGGCAGCATAGGCTGCTGTTAACACTGAGCAGCAACACTGCAGGCGCTGACTGAGGAAACCATTCATGTCAAGAGCTCAGCTGAGTTGCAGGCTGGGCCGAGCGGCAGGCGCTTTAAACCCTCTTCTAACCCGAGCCACATGCTGACCCAGTAAAGACCGCCTAGAACTGAATGGAGCCAGCACGTGTGGTGCTAGGTGCACAAACAAGCAAGGGGGGTGTTAAGCAGGGGCGTAACACAGGCCCCCGCAGTGCGGGGGGGGGGGCAAGCTCCTGGCGGCCCCCTCAGCACTGCACTTCGGCCGGGGAGCTCCTGTCCTGACAGAGTCTGAAGGGGGCCCCTCCACGCACCTTGCAGGGGGACCCCTCAATTATCGTTACGCCACTGGTGTTAAGAAAATTGTGTGGGGGTGCAGGTATCCTTGCCAAGGCTTTAAATGGACCGGGTCCTGGCGGTACTCCGTCCCGGCAGCTCTAAAAATCAGGTGCTGAGAAGGGTCCCCTATCGGGCTCTCCACTGCTGCCCTCACCCTCAGGGTGAAATACAAAATCTCACCTCTGTAGCAGTGCCACCCTTCACTGATTCAACTCCAGACTCGGCACAGTTCTTTCATAGGCTCATCATTTCAGAACATTCCTTTTTCTGCGGTTTTATATAGCGCGAACTCGACCTGAAGGTATCGGAGCGCTTTACACGAGCACCAGTTCTACTACACATTGACACACTCATTTGAATCACAGGATGCAGAGCAGACGCAGAGGTCCGAACCTGCTTCCCGACCTCCAAAGTCAGCATGTAACCATTTTTTGATATAATATATGCACCATAGCTGTTGCTAATTTAGCTTATGTAAATAACCATTGACAAAGTAAATAGTCCTGGCGTGTATGTATAATGTTCAGTGTTGTATTGCATATGTGGATGCAACGACAGAAGTAGCTAAATGCCAGTCAGGCAGCACACTATGCTAAGCACAGATGTTTAGCTTGAGTGGTTTTAAGCCACGCCCTTAATTACATTGGCCACGCCCCTTTGAAAGACCCCGGTTTCTCCATCCCACTAAAGCCCTGGCCTTGCCATCAGAATGCATGGGGGCATCAGAAAGATGGATGTAGAAGACAAGACCTCACTGACTGCATTTAAAAAGTGCACAGAACCCCAAAGGGTCTCTTGGAGCTGACCTAGATATCAGGCCTCAATAGGGGCAGCTGAAGAGAGGGGTTTTGGGGTGCTACTTATGTTGAAACTACATTCAATCAGTACAGTTGAACGGACTTTTTTTTAATTTTATTTGCCATCGATCTCTGGAACGTTGATATTTTTCACTGTCGTTTTGTCTGATTATTTTTTTTTACCTTTCTCCTCCAGGTTTTACTTCCATTTTAGACAAATGGTCGCCGGCCTGGACTGCCTTCACTTATGACCTTGAAAGAAATGGAAAACAATCTTGTCGCCTTCGGGCTGAAAACCGGTCATATCATGCCTGTCAAACTCTTGCCTCAAAAACACAGGTTAAATAGATCCTTTAAAACGGCGATCCCATAAAAAGGTAGATATGGAATTAAAGCTTTAGGGAGGCGATATAGGTTTGAAAAGTGGATGACTACATTAATGCCTCTGGAGACATTTTGTTAGTCAGGCTGAACAGAAGTTAACAGCAGTTGACAGGTATCTTTTATGGGCACCGACCAGAGGCGGACTTGTTAGTGGGGTGGGCCGAGGCAGGTGCCTCGCAATCAGTCCTGGGATGTCTCGTGCAGACCCTCGGCCCACTAGTGGAGTAGATCTCAGAGTCTTGGATCTGGACTCCGAACTCCAAAGCCCTATTGGCTGCCGCGCAGATCACTACATCGAGACAACTTCCACTCAGGATCAGTCGACCGAGCCTGACTCCTGGCCCCAACGCTGGAGTGACCAGATTTTAAAAACAACAGGCTCATTACAAAAACATTTGGTACTAGTTTGGATCGACTGAGAGCCGCCTAAAGACTTGACTGACGGAGCTGGTTTACCAACACAAACTGAAAAGTAGTCAGGACAAATAAATGCTACTTATAAATACAGTATCATCGGTGTTAATTACATTGCTTTTCCAATAAGGGCGGACAGCTAACCATGTACTGAAAGATATTCACACAAAGCAGGGTGCACGGGCAGATTGGGGGGGGGGGGGGGCAAGACACAGATAGCCAGACGGGCACTTGAATTAAACGGATAAGGGGTACGTGGTCGAGGTAAGGGGTGTTAAATATATTGGGTCCATCTCCCGGACGGGAATACAATTTCCAGCAACACTTTCAGAGGCACAGACGAGACACATCTCGATGGGACTTGAAAAACACGACACGGTCTCACCTTGACGGAGAAGACTAGCGCCATGAAGCCCAGGCAGCAGAAGTTCATGTAGATGGTGTTGAAGATAGACCAGAGGAGGTGGTCCCTGGGCGGGTTGTGGTAGGTGGTCACGTTCACCACGGTGGAGTTCACGGACGACCCCTGGGGGCGCGGGAGGATCCCCACCTCCATCTCTTCCTTCAGGGGCTCGTAGGGGCCGGTGGTGTAGGTGTAAGTGCCAGCCGGCATCTGAAAGTTGCCGTTTTCCATGGACTCAGAGAACGGGGTCTGCGGTTCTGAAGTTTGCAAACCTCCCACAAAGCAGCCCGTGCGTCTTGGTGTGCAGCGCTGAGGCTCAGTGGAGGGGGGACGCGGTACACGCACAACAGGCAAAATCCAACTCCGGTCAGAGGCGGGGAGAGGGAGGCGCCTCCCCAAACAAGGGAGGAGAAATCCCAGCACAAGAGATCGAGCGAGGAAAGGGCGTGGCCCTGGTGCTTTCGAAACCAATGCCAGTAAAAGAGTCGGGGGGTATCAGCAGCAGGGTGGGCGAGAGGGAAGGAAGGGCGAGTGCCTGCGTGCAGCGAAAGGGGGTAGGAATGGACTCTGGCAGAAAATAACCAGCACACCAGGCCATAACACATCCGTAAAATCGGCCCAGGTAGACACTGATTTATCGCACCAGTCCATCTGTCACGGCCTGTAGGCCAGTCCGACCTTTATTGGGGAATCTGCGATGGGGGAAATACGGTGGAAAGAGGAGAAATCACTGCACTCAAGACTTGAATGGGATTAGATATTATCAGCACTTCCTATTTAGGTGGGAGTCCCATTTTTGTAATCAAGGAAACGGCTTTATCACCTCCGCTAGAGTACAAGTTAATGGCAAAATTAGATTGTCTCAATTTCTTTTCGAAATGCTCCTTCTTTTGTGTCCTCAAATGGCCAACTCACATTTGTTTTCCTTTAATACTGGGCAGGCATCACCTGCTCTCTTTTAGAAGTCTCTTCAGGGAGCTCACCATCATTTCTACCACCTTCTGTGGTCTCATCTTCACTCTCCTAACAGGCAAAACAAGCATTTGCAATGCAATAGGTCTCGCAGTTACACGAGTTAAAGCTATTGGCATTGTAAATGACAATGCCAATAGGCATTGTTATTTGCAATGTCAATAGCTCAAACTTGCGTAAATGCGAGACCTAAAGCATTGCAAATGCTTGTTACTAATTCCAGTCCCTTTTTCACACTTTCGAGGTAAGCACGCGTCGTAAAAAAATAATCCTGCCACCCCCCTCCCCCCACGAAAAAAAAGTACTGGCACAGTCTGTCTGTCAATGCAGACATATTGCCATATTGCCGCTAAGTAAAAAAAAATAAAAAAAAATTGCTTTCTGAGAATGCCGTACGGCTCATCCAAAAAAGCAAACCAAGCAATGCTGCAAAGACACGCAGACGCCATTAAGCATGAGCAACTTCTGCATCAAGAAGCAACAATAGCCGAGAGGCACTGCACATGCATATGTCAAGGAGGCAACACTTGTTTGTTTTAATTTACATTATCAAGACGGAGGATGATCATCTTGGAGCAGTACATACAAAAAATATTTAAAGTGCTCCACAGCATTTGTCTCTTTGGTAAATGAGGGGCTTGCAGGAAACTGCAGCTAACAGACCCACCAAAAAGGACATGGGGGCAACAGTAGAGTGGGAGGGCAACAGTGGAGTTGGAGAGAGGCTTAACCCCTTCAGTGCCCGCCCCTTTCCCCGCCCTGTGCCGGCCGTTGTATTAGCGGGCGGGGTCTATGACGAGCTGGACTCGTCATGGGCACAGCGCCACCGCGGCCCATGACGAGTCCAGCTCGTCATGGGCACTGAAGGGGTTAAAGAAAGTGCCTAGATGCAGCAGTGAGCAGCAAAGGTCAACAACAGTAAAGTGGAGGGATTAATGAGGGCTCAAAGGCAGGTCCAACTAGTGGCAGCAGCAACTATAGGGAGAGAAGCATGGAAGAAATAAATGGAAGTTCCTGATTTGTTTTCAGACTTTGCGCAGAATGGTTTAAGGGCTACACTTCTCGCTGAGGTTTTTGAAGGGGCAATCCATTTGCAGCTCCACATCTGAGTAATTCTTACGCCGTACCAAAGAAAATAATATAGCGCTGAGATGCTATTCTGTGCTGTACTATGCAGCGCTATAATATGCAGAATATATTATGTACCTCCATTCAGGAACGGTGCTTTAAAAAAAGGCAGTCTTTAAGCCCGACCTTTCCAGCTCCTGAAGAGACACAGAGAGGGAAGGGGGGGGGGAGGTGGAGACATTCAGGCTGGCAAATGGTGATAATTTCGCGGCCGCTTTGATGTTCTCAGTGGCTGCGCGGCTCACTGAGAACATCAAAGCAGCCGCAAAATAATCACGCAGGCTGCCAAATGGTGCGCGCACCCGGCGCACATGCACTGTATTTGGAGGCCTGCAAGCACTAGTTTGCACTTCCAAATCCCCGTTTCCAAAAGCTCTCGCGAGAGCGGCGCTAAAGCGCTGGCTCAGGCGAGACCTAAAAAAGAGAAAAAAAAAGACAAGGCCGGCGGAGCATGGCGCGCGCGCTTGGGGGCTGGGGAGCAAATTCCAGGCGGGGGAGCGGACCCTTTGAAGTGCTCCCAAAAGGCGGATTGCATCCGCATAAAGTGATTCGTGTCACTTTGCAACCCTTTGGTTCATTCTGATGTGATTGATAAGGTGCATTTGAAGCCAGGGGTGTCATGGAGCACTCTGATGTTATTGCTAAGGTGCATGTGAAGCCAGAGGTGTTATGGAGCATTCTTTTAAGTTCAAAATGTTTTATTGAATTTTCATAATAATGAACATATACAGACAATACAAAAAACATTGGCCATAAGCGAAAATACCTATATAAAATAAGAGATTTTCAAAAGCAATCATAAATTACAATAGGTAAGGATGTGTAAAGATTCAATTAAAGGGGGGAGGATAAACGAAAAGGGAAGGAAGGGAGGGAGCCATGAATAATTACAATGTCAACTATGAGGAAGTAGAGCTACATTCATCATATAAAAGTTAAGTATAATGACAATAAAACGGTATATCAAGTATAAATATACAATTGGAGCATTCTGATGTTATTGATAAGGTGCATGAACAGCAATCTCCCCATGCCTAACCAAAACCAAAAAAAAAGAATTTACAATGCAATAGGTCTCGCATTTACGCGAGTTTGAGCTATTCGCATTGCAAATAACAATGCCTTTTATTTGTGTTTTCGTTTTTGCAAACATAAATAAAAGGCATCGTCATTTACAATGCCAATAGCTTAAACTCGCGTAAATGCGAGACCTATTGCATTGGTCAGCCTTTACATTTGTAAATAGCCAACTGCACACATTTACATTTCTTTTAGGCGGCATGTTCCTAGTTTAGCTGTCTGCCTCTCCCTTGGCCCAACACCACAGGATACGCCCTCCCTCTTGAACTAAGGCATCTCATCTGTCGCAAGAAATGCTAAAATTATGGACCAACCATGGACGGCAGTCATGAGGGCTAGCTAGTTTACGGACAGTCTGTATAAATGACGGAGGGGTGGTCACGCTAAGCATGTGTGACGCAGGGGAGCAAGAGAGAGAGGCCAGGCAAAGTATGGTAAGTACAGCAGGAACTGCAGAGTAGAGAGGTAGGGCACGGGTTAGGCATGAGGAGGCGGGTGGGCGCGCGTGAACCGAATGGACGGCGGGTACTACAGAGGAGAGAAGCGAGGGAGCGAGGATTGCACGTGATAGAGCGGGGGGGGGTAAGTGAAGAGGAGGGTGAGAAGGTAGTGCAGATGGGAGACAAGGTGGGTACGCTGGGACAGCCAAAGGGAAACAGAATGCGGAGATAACGGGCGTAGAAGAAGAGAGAGCAAGGACAGCAGAGACAAGAGACAGGCAGGGCCTGGGAACAGAGCTGTGGGATGGTTTAAGACTGGGATCAGCGGCTGCAGGTGGAAGAGATGGGTGGGCAGAATAATCGGAGGGAGGGGGGATTGTGTCTGCAGAGGGTGGAGAATGAGCAGCAGGAAGGAGGGAGCGCAGCAGGCGGGATAAGAGAAGGGAAAACAGCAACAGCGGAATTGAGAGAGAGGAGGGGGAGAAGGGAACTGCTGGTGTGAGATGGACAGGCAGGGTAAGAAAAGAAAGAGATGCGGCTGCAGAAGAGGCAGAGGGGCAGGAAAGAGAAATGAAGAGAGACCAGGGAAAGGAACACGAGAGAGACGGGGAGACAAGGTAAGAGAACGGAGAGGGACTGGCAGGGTCCGAGAAGGACGCACATGAACCGCTGAAGGAAACGGGAGAGGCAGACTGGGCCTGAGAGGGTAAGGGGGGACTGCGGAGGGAGGAGCCGAGGCAAATCTTAAGAGAAGAGAAAACAAAACTCATAGAGAGGGTTACGCAGGGCGAGGGGAGAGTATACATTGCAAAAGGGAGAGGGGGGGGGTTGGTCCTTACAATCCGAGAAGAGGGAGGAGCCCTTGGAGGAACGGGTGTAGGTTTGTAGCCGGGAATGAAGAGGGGAGGTGGAGAGGCGGAGTGAGCTAGTTAAGAGAAGAAAGGATAGCAAGCACTGCAGAGGGGAGAAATACATTATCAGGGAGGGAAGATTAGTGAAAGGAGGAACTGCATGAACAGCAATCTCCCCATGCCTAACCAAAACAAAAAAAAAGAATTGGCCGCACGCGCGCCTCGCGCTTAAAGTTTAAAAAAAAAAGAGAAAAAAAAAGACAATGCCGGCTGAGCATGGCGCGCGCGTGCTTGGAGGCTGGGGAGCAAATTCCAGGCGGGGAAGCGGACCCTTTGAAGTGCTCCCAAAAGGCGGATAGCATCCGCATAAAGTGATTCGTGTCACTCTGCAACCCTTTGGTTCATTCTGATGTGATTGATAAGGTGTATGTGAAGCCAGGGGTGTCATGGAGCACTCTGATGTTATTGCTAAGGTGCATGTGAAGCCAGGGGTGTTATGGAGCATTCTGATGTTATTGATAAGGTGCATGAACAGCAATCTCCCCATGCCTAACCAAAACCCCCAAAAAAGAATTTACAATGCAATAGGTCTCGCATTTACGCGAGTTTGAGCTATTCACATTGCAAATAACAATGCCTTTTATTTGTGTTTTCGTTTTTGCAAACATAAATAAAAGGCATCGTCATTTACAATGCCAATAGCTTAAACTCGCGTAAATGCGAGACCTATTGCACAGGTCAGCCTTTACATTTGTAAATAGCCAACTGCACACATTTACATTTCTTTTAGGCAGCATGTTCCTAGTTTAGCTGTCTGCCTCTCCCTCGGCCCGACACCACAGGATACGCCCTCCCTCTTGAACTAAGGCATCTCATCTGTCGCAAGAAATGCTAAAATTATGGAACAACCATGGACGGCAGACATGAGGGCTAGCTAGTTTACGGACAGTCTGTATAAATGACGGAGGGGTGGTCACGCTAAGCATGTGTGACGCAGGGGAGCAAGAGAGAGAGGCCAGGCAAAGTATGGTAAGTACAGCAGGAACTGCAGAGTGGAGAGGTAGGGCACGGGTTAGGCATGAGGAGGCGGGTGGGCGCGCATGAACCGAATTGACGGCGGGAACTACAGAGGAGAGAAGCAAGGGAGCGAGGATTGCACGTGATAGAGTGGGGGGGGTAGGTGAAGAGGGTGAGAAGGTAGTGCAGATGGGAGACAAGGTGGGTACGCAGGGACAGCCAAAGGGAAACAGAATGCGGAGATGACGGGCGTAGAAGAAGAGAGAGCAAGGACAGCAGAGACAAGAGACAGGCAGGGCCTGGGAACAGAGCTGTGGGATGGTTGAAGACAGGGATCAGCGGCAGTGGAGAATGAGCAGCAGGAAGGATGGAGCGGGGCAGGCGGGATAAGAGAAGGGAAAACAGCAACAGCGGAATTGAGAGAGAGGAGGGGGAGAAGGGAACTGCTGGTGTGAGATGGACAGGCAGGGTAAGAAAAGAGAGATGCGGCTGCAGAAGAGGGAGAGGGGCAGGAAAGAGAAATGAAGAGAGACCAGGGAAAGGAACACAAGAGAGACGGGAAGACAAGGTAAGAAAACGGAGAGGGACTGGCAGGGTCCGAGAAGGACGCACATGAACCGCTGAAGGAAACGGGAGAGGCAGACAGGGCCTGAGAGGGTAAGGGGGGACTGCGGAGGGAGGAGCCGAGGCGAATCTTAAGAGAAGAGAAAACAAAACTCATAGAGAGGGTTACGCAGGGCGAGGGGAGAGTATACATTGCAAAAGGGAGAGGGTCCTTACAATCCGAGAAGAGGGAGGAGCCCTTGGAGGAACGGGTCTAGGTTTGTAGCCAGAAATGAAGAGGGGAGGTGGAGGGGCGGAGTGGGCTAGTTAAGAGAAGAAAGGATAGCAAACACTGCAGAGGGGAGAAATACATTATCAGGGAGGGAAGATTAGTGAAAGGAGGAACTGCAGAAAGAGGGGGAGGACAGAGAGAGCACACAATGATGACGAGCTGACAGGCTTGCACTGGGGGTGGCACCCCTGTGGTTCGTAATAGAAAGTTTTGTTTTTTATATAGCACCTCATATTGCATTTATGCTATGGATAACAGATGGATGGATGTATATTGTATTTCTAAAGTGCCAAGCTAGAGAAACGGCAGCAGAGCACTGTACATGGTTCATGTTGCTGTTACCCAACATATGGTACTGAAAGTACCAACACCCAAGGACAGATGGTTGAGCCTCCCTCACCAGTATACAAACTCATGATCAGCAGATCACTGCAGCTGCCCCGCTGAGTGCTCACCTTTCGAAGCCGTTCTCTGTTTACTCTTCTCTCCTTTCTGCCTTCATTACTTTAGAGCCCGATTTTGAGTGTCGTATTATCACCGATGGGCCAAAAAGAGCTGAAAGCGGCCGAACTCTCCAGATGAAACACCCGAGAAAAACATGCAGAAATAAGCACGGGAACGCAGTTCCTGCGTGATATTCCATCAAATATTGTAATCTCTGTTGTTGGATTTACCAGGACCCCATTAATGGTAATTCTGGGGCAGGAGGTCAATGGCGGTGACTCTGGGTCATGCGTGAGAAATACCTCAGAGTAAAGCCTGTGCCGCTCACATTTGGTTGCTGGGATTAACAAGCCCGGCGGAGCGTGGCGCGCGCGCTGGGCGGGGGAGTGCATTCCAGGCGGGGGAGCGGACTCTTTGAAGTGTGCTGCCAAACGGATTGCATGGCGGCACGATGCGCGTGATTGTGCGCGTGCTAGCCATGCAATCCGCTTTTTGGGAGCACTTTTCAAACCCGCTTACAATAGTCTCGCTTTGCGATCGCTTACGCGATAGCAAGGCGAGACCTAAAAAACCTTCCTCGACTAAAATGGGATCTCTTGCCTAGAAAACATCCTCACCCTCCAAAAATGTTTAAAATCACTTGAAATCAACAGTGGCGCAGATAGGCTGCCAATGGCTGAAATGCAAGCCTAGAAAATGGGTCCCACTCCCACTGGTTAGGTAGGAAAGGAACAGTCTTTGGGTGAATTTAGCCCCCCACCACTGCACCAGTTTCACCATTGCTTGCTGGGGCCTAGGACTTAAGTCGGCTCAGCCTCCAAAAGCACCTAGTCTCCTCAGAAGGTTGAGAGGTTTGCAAACCGTTGAATGCACAGCGGTCAAGTTTTCAATTTGAATATGAGGGACATTTCCAGGTTTTAGCTGGGTTTATGTGTGACACTCTGAGTGACACTTTATTGTGGGTTGAGTCAGTGCTTTAAACGGGAAAAAATAAGTGCAGGTACTCATTAAAATGAGCTGCAGGTGTAGTGAGGGGGCGGGGCTAAAGGCCAGACATCGTGATACTTAACGACTTTTATTTATTTAATTTATTTTTTATTTTAAAAGTTTTATATAGCGCTAGCTTGACCCTTGGGTATCAGAGCGCTTTACATACATACTGTAAAGAAAAACAGACGGAAATTGCATTACATAGTAGGCAGGCAGTAAGGAAGCAAAACCAGGGATAAATAAAATACAGCATGGAAGATTAGGTGGTTAACACAGTCCGGTCACCAACTATCCTTCAATGTCAAGAGAGAGGCGTAAACTCGGATATTGAAGTCTAGGTTAGTTGACGTTGGTCAGGAAAGTATTTGTTAAGGAGATGGATTTTCAGGTCTCTTTTCAAACAGGAGAAGGAGGGGTTGCATCTGAGGACTCTAGGGAGAGCGTTCCACATCCTGGGAGCGTTGCCAGAGAACGATTGGTTTTGTGTGGTTTTCTTTTTCAGTTTTGGAGGAATAAGAAGGAGTGAGTTGGAGCTTCTCAGCGTTCTGGATTGACCTGCTCTTACCAGTTTGTTGTTCAGGTAGTTAGGGGCCGGAGAGTGAAGGGTTTTGTGTGTGATGCAGGCCAGTTTGTAAATACACCTCCCTTCCATGGGAAGCCAGTTGATGGAGTTGAGAGCTGGAGTGATGTGATCAAATCTTTTTACTCCAGATACAAGCCGAGCGGCCATGTTCAACACTGCCCTTAGAGGGGCTAGGTGAGCTTTTGGAGTCCCTGTTAGGATGGCGTTCCCGTAGTCGATTTTAGAGAGAACTAGGGATTGGACTACTGTTTTGAGGTCGTCATGGGGAAGAAAAGGTTTCAATTTCTTGAGGTGTTTTAGAAAGAAAAGAGCACTTTTTGCAGAGTTTTTGATGTGGGCCTCCAAAGATAAGTTCTTGTCAAGGGTGATGCCTAGAGACTTAACTGAGCCGGATAGGACGATGGGGCAGTTTAGGGCGACCAGATTCTTGAGCCACTCTTGGATTGGACGATGGTTGCTTTTTGGAGAGAATAGGATTAGTTCTGTTTTATCTGGGTTGAGCTTTAAGTGATTAGCGTTGAACCAAGTTTGGATCTCAGTTAGAGTGGCATTGAGGTGTTGGATGTCGCTGGGAGACTTGATTTTGAAATAGATTTGGGTGTCATCAGCGTAAAGGTGGTAATTCACTCCAGCTTTTTTCAAGATGATTGTGAGGGGCTCCATGAAAAGATTGAAGAGGGCCGGGGAGAGGATCGAGCCTTGCGGGACCCCAAGTGTGACTTTTGTTGGCTTCGAGAGACAGGAGTTGATTTAAATTTGTTGCGAGCGGTGTTGAAGGAAGGAGGTGAACCATTTTAGTACTGTGCCATTGATGCCGGAGCATTTCGCCAAGGTCTCCAGAAGCGCTGGGTGATTTACTGTGTCTAATGCTGCAGTTAGGTCAATAAGGATGAGTAGGCAGGCATCACCTTCATCTAAAGCCTTGTGAATATCGTCAGAGACATTGAGCATAGCTGTTTCCGTGCTACAGCCTTTCCTGAATCCTGATTGAAAGGTGTCGAGGAGATTGAACTCATCAATGTGTTTGTTGAGTTGGTGGAGAACGCATTTCTCCAATATTTTTGCAAGGAATGGGAGGTTGGAGATAGGTCTGAGGTTGTTGAGATCATTAGGGTCAGCCCCTGGTTTTTGGAGAATGGGTGTGATTTGTCCAAGTTGAAGGGAGTCTGGGACACAGCCTGAGGTGAGAGAGGCATTGATGATTTTTGTCCAGAAAGGGGAAATGGTGTGGTTAAGTTCTTTTATGAATGTGGATCGGATGGGGTCCCTAGTGTGGGAGGGAGGATTTAGGTTAGAAATTATACTGAAAACCACATTTTCCAACATTAGCTCAAAGTCGGACCAATGCACATTGTTTTTTAGCTGGAGGCAGACCTGATTGTCCTTAGTAAGAACTCTTTCTGAATGATCAGGGGTGGTTAGAATGGGGCAGGTTAAGAGGGAAGGAGGGTTAGAGGTTTGGATGAAGGATTGATCAATTTTCGAGACTTTATTAGTGAAGAAGGTGGCAATTTCTTCACAACGCTCATTGGTGGCTTTGATTTCTTGAGAGGGAGTGCAGTTAGTTTGGCTTTTCACAATGTTGAAGAGTTCTCTTGGTCTGTTTTTCACCAGATCTAGTTGGCTGCGGAAGAAAGATGCCTTTTCACTGAAAATGTGTTTTTTGTATGCTTGCTGAGCTGATCTAAGTTGCGCTAGGTGTAAGGTCGAGGGGTTTAGTCTCCAAGACCTTTCCGTTTGTCTGAGTTAACGCCTTTCCTCATTCAGATCCACGTTAAACCAGGGTTTAGAAGATTTGGTTCGCCTCAATTGTTTGAGTTTGAGAGGAGCTACTTGGTCTAGAACCTCTGTCATTTTTGAATTAACGTGTGTAGTGAGGTCATCGGCTGTCATTGATGAGGATTGGAGTTGAAGATGGGCATGAATCCTGGATTCAAGTTTGGATAAAGGGATTGCTTTGATATTTCTGGTCCAGTGTTTAGGTTTGTCATCACGAATAGGTTGGTGGAAGACAAGTGCATCAATCTTGAACAGAATCAGGTGGTGGTCGGACAAGTCAATGGGAGAAATCGCTCTCAGAGAGACCAGATCATTGTTGATAATGATCGCATCCAGTGTTGCACCTTTGATGTGAGTTGGTTTGTTGCAGAGTTGTTTGAGGTTATATATTTCAAGTAGGTTGGATAGGCTCTGGGTAGTAGAGTCTTCTGGGTCGTTCCAGTGGATATTGAGGTCACCCAGGAACACGTCTTTAGTGTCTGTCATGGAGAGCCGTGATATTAGGTCTGTTAGTTCTTCGGGGAAAGGGTACGCTCTCCAGGAGGATGGTAGATGGTGTGGATTTTGATGGGTGAGGTGCCCTTGGCAGTGAGTTCGACACCCAGGTATTCAAACGAAAGGTATTCTGCAGGTTTAAGTTTGGTAATCTGTATTCCTGCCTTGTGGATGATGGCTAGTCCTTCGCCCGTTTTGATCGGTCTGTCTTGTCTGATGATGGTGTACCCTGGGGGGGGGGGGGGGGGTGAGAATGTCAATAATGGGGGTGGAGTGGACATTGAGCCAGGATTCAGTGAGGAAAGCAATGTCAATTTCTTCAGCGAGTAGAGCTTCAGCAATGTCTCTGGCGTGTTGTACTGCTGATCTGCAGTTGAGGAGCATGCAAGAGAGAGGACGGGGAGCCTCGATGATGGGGGGAGTAAGGTGGATAGAGGAGTATTTAGCAGGAGGTCTAGGCGAGTGGTCATTTTTAGGGATTCTGTTAGTGCCGATAATAACAGGGATGGGGAAAGGGGCTGACTTCTGGCTCAAAGTGAGGTAAGAGTCGTTGATCTTATCAGGTTTCGGTATCGAAAAGGGTTAGCGATCCCGGTTGGGTCGAAGTGCCTGACTCGCTGACGGACTGGAGGGACGAGGGGTGCGCTGTGGGGCCAGGGGAGCGGTATTGAGTGGGGTGGGAGGAAATCTACCCGGGGAGAGGGAGCACGGCGGCTTGGTCCTGTTGAGAAGATCTTGTTGTAAGTATAGGAAATCAGCAGCAAGGGAGTTACTTTTCAGCTCCATTCTGTTCAGTTGCTGTGCTATTGAGATGAAAAAGTTTAAGGTTTTAGGCAGGGGCCGAGAATGACTTGGGTCTTTGGAGGGAGAGTGAACAGGGGTCGGGGATTGGACGGAATCAGTGGGGTTAGGAGAGGGGAGAGGTTGGATGCGGGAAGCCGGATTAGTAATGCTCCCATTCAAGGAGTTCAAAGGAGGAGTACAGGGTCTACTGTCCAAGTGAGGAGGGAGAGAAATTCTAGGTAAGAAGTCAGAGTTCCAGGGAATGTCAATGAGATTAGCAGTGGAGGCAAGTTGTGTATGTGGGTGTGCAGCACATACCAAAAGACATGAGAAATGTGTTTATATAAACAAAGCAAGTTAACTTATTACACAAAATGAAAGAGAAATGCGATAATATGTTAACATTTCCTTTTTTTTGCAATAGTTGCACCTTTTTAATGTCATACTGTTAATTGCAGTTTGGCACAATACTATATATTTTTGAGCATGCGAGTAGGAAGAAACTGAAAATACCCCCAGTTCGAACAAAATATCTTATGGCACCAAGCAAATGAAGCTAACAATCATGACCCTCCCCAGAAGATAGTTCTTGTCTCTTCCATCGATCTATCCATTCATCCTTTCATCCTACCATTTACCTGCTGATGTCCACCGTTTAACCTTTACATTCTATTGTCTATTTAGTCTTTCATCAATCATTCAGTTTTTCACCATTCCGTCTATCCACCCTTCATATCCAAACCTATCCATTTATCTCCAAACCTATCCATTCATCCTTTCACTCATCCATCTCTTCATCCACCTTTTCCCTCATCCATCAATTCATTCGCTCATCCATCCATCAACCCTTTCACTCTTTTATTCCATCCACCTTTTCATTCCATCCACCCTTTCACTCAATCCCTCCTTTCACTCATCCACCATCCACCCTTTCATTCATCCATCTAATCTTTCATTTATCCACCCATCATCCGCCCTTTTAGCCAATCATCCACCCTCTTTCACCCATGCATGCTTTCACTCATCAATCCATCTATTCATCCATCCATCCATCCATCCATCCATCCAGACATCCACCCTTGCTCACTCATCCATCCACTCACTCACTCACCCACCCACCAACCCTTTTTTTTAGTTATTTATGAATCTTTGTCGCCGAGCAGACATGTACACACAAAGTGCCACCCATTTCTTTAAAATACCTCCTGAGAGTGTCTTGATTCTCTCTCTTTCTCTCACTTTTTTCTTACAAAAACAAGAATACAAATGCAGGCAAACACACAAACATAGCAGACACGCAAGGGAAGAGATGACATGAGCACCAGTTACATTACAGAAAGTCACATTAATTTTTGTTTTAGGCCTAGGACAATTAAGTCATTTGCTCAGAATTACAGGATGTTGAGCTGAAGCTGGGACTCAAACCTATTTTCATAGTTCCTTGTTAGGCAGCTCTGACCAGCCCTAACATTACATCCTCACAATTTTCCTATCTGGGAAAGATGCCTCACAGCCTATGCAAACATAAACCCCCCATTAAGGCCTGAAAGACACTGGAGCGAAGGTGCTAACAACAGGCACACAGCAAGGCCAATTCACTAACTCTCCCCCTTTCCCAGCAAACTATAGCTTCAGGGCGCTAGCCTGGACAGGGAGCAGGGAAGAAAGGCAGAGAGACCGTTAGGCACCATCCCATCACCCAATGTCCGCCTTCCCAATCCGATGCTGGGTAGCGTGTAATACCCCCCCCCCCTACCCCCCCCCCTCCCAGACTCGTACTGAGAGCTGCATTCATCACGGGTGTCATGCTGTAATTAGATTTGTCTACACTGCCCCTCCCTCCATTCTGCCTTCTCTTTTTCGGCAGCAGCCGAGCAGAGCACTTTCTGCGCAGCACAGTCTCCAGTGCCATCGAGCTTGCACTGCCTGACTTTCCCCTGAGTACCGGTACTGTCCTTAGGGAAGGAAAAGTTCCGGTACTCAAAGGGAGAAAAATAAAAAGTGGCGGTACTCCGTACCGCTGAGTACTGGTCCATTTAAAGCACTGGGTTGAGTACAAATGCAATGTGACAAAGTCACCATTTTTAGGTCGAGCCTAGCAGCAGCGTGCATGCGCTGCTCACTCTGCGAGGCATGCAGTAGTCGAGTATGCTGTAGAAGCCACGCCTTCTCGCCGCCCATATTTTTGATTGGCTGGTGTCATTGTCCTTGGAAAATGCTGGCTTTTGATTGATAATGGGGCTTTTTAGGCCTTCCTTGTTACCGCCCTGTCGCCATTTGTTACCTGAGGGCTGGATCTTTTACTTGTGGCGTTACACAGTTTCCTTCACAAGTCAGTAAGCACAATTTTTTTTTATTTGCAGCGCGGTCCACTTTGACTTTAGCGGCAGCGCTTGTTTATTTAATTAATTTACCGCATGGGCTGAAAGAGAGCGTTTCTACTCACTAATCTAACAAGCATTTGCAATGCAATAGGTCTCACAATTACTCGAGTTTGAATGCCTTTTATTTTTGTTTTTGCTTATAAAACATAAATGAAAGGCATTGCTATTTACAATGCCAATAGCTTAAACTTGCGTAAATGCGAGACCTGTTGCATTGCAAATGCTTGTGATTTTTTAAGCAGCACAGCCGCCCCGTAACACGGGCGCCTCCTTTCAATCACTTTAACCCGGCATTATCTTGTGTCTTTTTCAACCCCACAAGTAAAATGGAAGTAGAAAGGATTAGCGAATTAAGTCATGTGAATTCCAGGTAGCACATAATCCTGTGCTAATGGGCTGAAGCTGACAACAGCACACCCGTGTTACATGTCATCTCACATTTACGCGAGTTTGAGCTATTGACATTGCAAATAAAAATGCCTTTTATTTTTGTTTTTGCTTATAAAACATAAATGAAAGGCATTGTCATTTACAATGCCAATAGCTTAAACTTGCGTAAATGCGAGACCTGATGCATTGCAAATGCTTGTGATTTTTTAAGCAGCACAGCCGCCCAGTAAAAAACACGGGCGCCTCCTTTCAATTACTTTAACCCAGCATTATCTTGTATCTTTTTGAACCCCCCAAGTAAAATGGAATTAGAAAGGATTAGCAAATTAAGTCATGTGAATTCCAGGTAGCACATAATCCTGTGCTAATGGGCTGAAGCTGACAACAGCACATCCGTGTTACATGTCATCTGTACTAAAGCCACCTGACGGGTTGTTTTCAAAAGCCTGTTTTATTAACAACAACACCACCACCAATACCACCAGCACCACCACCACCAATACTACTACCAAGACAACCACCACCTCCATCACCAGTACCACCACCACCAGTACCACCACCACCAGTACCACCACTACCAGTACCACCACCACTACGACTACCAGTACCACCACCACCACTACCAGTACCAACACCACCACCACTACCAGTACTACCACCACTACCAGTACCACCACCAAAACTACCAGTACCACCACCAGTACCACCAGTACCATTATCAACAATACCCCAACAACCACCAGTACCACCACTAATACCACCACCAGTACCACCACCACCAGTACCAATAGTACCACCACCACCAGTACCACCACCACCAGTACAACCACCACCAGTACTACCACCACCACCAGTACCACCACCACCAGTACCACCACCAGTATCACTATCAGTACCACCACCACCAGTACCTGTACCATCTGTACCACCACCACCAGAACCACCAGTACCACCTCCACCAGTACCACACCACCAGTACCAGTAGTACCACCACCAGTAGCACCACCACCAGTACCACTGCCACCACCAGTACCACCAACACAAGTACCACCTTCAGTACCACCAGTACCAGTACCACCAGTACCAAATTCCACCAGTACCAAATACTACCAGTACCACCACCACCAGTACCACCACCACCAGTACCACCACCACCAGCAGTACCACCACCATTACCACCAGTACCACCACATCCACTAACAGTACCAACACCACCACCAGTATCACCAGTACCAGTACCAGCCCCAGAACCACCACCACCAGTACCACCACCACCAGTACTATCACCAGCACCACTACCAAAACCACCACTACCACCACCATCAGTACCACCACCACCACCAGTACCTGCACCACTTGTACCACCAGTCCCACCACCACCAGTACCACCACATCACCAGAACCACCAGTACCCCCTCCACTAGTACTACCACCACCAGTAGGATCACACGTACCACCACAAGTACCAACAGTACCACCACCAGCACCACCCCCACCAGTACCACCATCTGTACAACCACCACCAGTACCACCACCACCACCAGAACCACCGCCACCACCACCAGTACCACCACAACCAATACCACCACCAGTGCCACCACCAGTACCACCACTACCAGTGCCACCAGCACCAGTACCACCACCATTACTACCAGTTCCATCACCACAAGTACCACCACCACCACCAGTACCACCACCAGTAGTACCACCAGTACCACAACCAGTTCCAGTACCAACACCACCAGTACCAGTACCACCACCATCAGTACCACCACCACCACCACCACCAGTAAAACCACCACCACCAATACCACCACCACCACGAGTACCTGTACCACCACCAGTACCACCATCCCCAGTACCAGTATACCAGTACCACCAGTACCACCACCAGTACTACCAGCACCAGCACCACCACCAACACACCACCACAAGTACCACCACCACCACCCACCAGTACCACCAGTACCCCACCAGTACCACCAAAACTACAAGTACTACCACCAGTACCACCACCAGTAACACCACCAGTACCACCTCCAGTACCACCACCACCTCCAGTACCACCACCACCAGTACCACCACCACCAGTACCACTACTACCACCAGCACCACCAGCACCACCACCACCAGCATCACCAGTACCACTAGTACCACCATCACCACAAGTACTACCACCAGTACCACCACCAGTACGACCACCACCACCAGTAGTACCACCACCAGTACCACCAACAGTACCACCACCACCTCCAGTACCACCACCAGTACCACCACTACCAGCACCACCAGTACCACCACCACTGCCACCGCCACCAGTACCACTACCACCACCAGTACCACCACCAGTACCACCACCACCAGTACCACCACCAGCAGTACCACCACCAGTACCACCACCAGCACCACCACCAGTACCACCAGTACCACCACTGCCACCAGTACCACCACCAGTACCACCAGAACCACCACCAGAACTACCACCACCATCACCAGTAACACCACCAATACCACCACAATTACCACCACCATCAGTAACACAACCACCACCAACAGCACCACCACCAGTACCACTCCCACTACCAGTAACAGTACCACCACCTCCTGACCCACCACCAGTACCACCACCACCACCAATACCACCACCACTACCACTAGTGCCACCACCACAACCAGTACCATCAGTACCAGTGACACCAATACCACCAGTATCACCACCAGTTCCACCAATACCACCAGTACCAATCTCACCACCGTTACCATCAGTATCACCAACAATACCACCAATACCAGTACCACCACCAATTCCACCAGTACCACCAATACCACCAGTACCAGTATCAACAGTACCAGTACCAATACCAGCAGTACCAGTCTCACCACCAATACCTCCAGTACCTCCACCAATACCACCAGTTCCAGTACCACCACCAATTCCACCAGTACCACCAACAATACCACCAGTACCACCAGTACCACCACCACAAGTACCACCACCAGTACCAGCACCACCACCAGCAGCAGCACCACCACCACCTGTACCACCACCAGTACCACCAGATCTGCCACCAGAACTACCACCAGCATCACCAGTACCACCACTACCACCAGTACCACCACAATTACCACCACCATCAGTACCAGAACCACCACCAACAGCCCCACCACCAGTACCACTCCCACCACCAGTAACAGTACCACCTCCACCAGTCCCACCACCACCACCAATACCACCACTACTACCACTAGTACCACCAGTACCAGTCATCATCAATACCACCAGTACCACCAACAATACCACCAATACCAGTACCACCACCAAATCCACCAGTACCACCAACAATACCAGCAGTACCACCAACACTAGTAACACCACCACCACCAGTACTACCACCAGTACCACCACCAGTACCACCACCACCAGCAGCAGCACCACCACTACCACCACCAGTTCCACCAGTACCAGTACCACCACTGCCACCAGTACCACCACCAGTACCACCACAATTACCACCACCACCAGAACCACCATCAGTACCACAACCACCACCAACAGCACCACCACCAGTACCACTCCCTCCACCAGTAACAGTACCACCACCAACAGACCCACCACCACCACCAGTACCACCACCACTACCACCGCCACTACCACTAGTGCCACCACCACCACCAGTACAACTAGTACCAGTAAAACCAATACCACCAGTATCACCACCAGTTCTACCAATACCACCAGTACCAATCTCACCACCAATACCACCATTATCACCAACAATACCACTAATACCAGTACCACCACCAATTCTACCAGTACCACCAATACCACCAGTACCAGTATCAACAGTACCAGTACCAATACCACCAGTACCAGTCTCACCAACAATACCTCCAGTACCTCCATCAATACCACCAGTTGCAGTACCACCACCAATTCCACCAGTACCACCAACAAAACCACCAGTACCAGTATCACCAGTACCACCACCACCAGTACCACCACCACCACCACCACCAGCAGCAGCACCACCACCACCTGTACCACCACCAGATCCGCCACCAGAACTACCACAACCATCACCAGTACCACCACTACCACCAGTACCACCACAATTACCACCACCATCAGTACCAGAACCACCACCAACAGCACCACCACCAGTACCACTTCCACCACCAGTAACAGTACCACCACCACCAGTCCCACCACCAATACCACCACCACTACCACTAATACCACCAGTACCAGTAACACTAATACCACCAATATCACCACCAGTTCCACCAATACAACCAGTACCAATCTCATCATCAATACCACCAGTACCACCAACAATACCACCAATACCAGTACCACCACCAATTCCACCAGTACCACCAACAATACCAGCAGTACCACCAACACCAGTAACACCACCACCACCACCAGTACTACCACCAGTACCACCACCAGTACCACCACCAGTACCAGTACCACCACCACCAGTCCCACCACCAGTCCCACCACCACCAGTACCACCACCACCACCAGTACCACCAGTACCACCAGTACCAGTACCACCACTGCCACCAGTACCACCACTAGTACCACCACCAGTACTGCCAGAAACACCACCAGAACTACCACCACCATCACCAGTACCACCACCAGTACCACCACAATTACCACCACCACCAGAACCACCATTAGTACCACAACCACCACCAACAACAGCACCGCCAGTACCACTCCCTCCACCAGTAACAGTACCACCACCACCAGACCCACCACAACCACCAGTACCACCACCACCAATACCACCACCACTACCACTAGTGCCACCACCACCACCAGTACCACCAGTACCAGTAACACCAATACCACCAGTATCACCACCAGTTCCACCAATACCACCAGTACCAATCTCACCACCAATACCACCAGTACCACCAACAATACCACCAATACCAGTACCACCACCAATTCTACCAGTACCACCAATACCACTAGTACCAGTATCAACAGTACCAGTACCAATACCACCAGTACCAGTCTCACCAACAATACCTCCAGTACCTCCATCAATACCACCAGTTGCAGTACCACCACCAATTCCACCAGTACCACCAACAATACCACCAGTACCAGTATCACCAGTACCACCACCAGTACCACCACCACCACCAGCAGCAGCACCACCACCTCCTGTACCACCACCAGTACCACCAGATCCGCCACCAGAACTACCACCACCATCCCCAGTACCACCACTACCACCACAATTACCACCACCACCAGAACCACCACCACCAACAGCACCACCACCAGTACCACTCCCACCACCAGTAATAGTACCACCACCACCAGTCCCACCACCACCACCACCACTACCGCTAGTACCACCAGTACCAGTAAAACTAATACCACCAATATCACCACCAATTCCACCAATACAACCAGTACCAATCTCATCACCAATACCACCAGTACCACCAACAATACCACCAATACCAGTACCACCACCAATTCCACCAGTACCACCAACAATACCACCAGTACCAGTATCACCAGTACCACCACCACCACCAGCAGCAGCAGCAGCACCACCACAACTAGTACCACCACAATTACCACCACCAGAACCACCATCAGTACCACAACCACCACCAACAGCACCACCACCAGTACCACTCCCACCACCAGTAACAGTACCACCACCACCAGTCCCACCACCAGTACCACCACTACCCCTAGTGCCACCACCACCACCAGTACCACTACCACCAGTACCAGTAACACCAATACCACCAGTATCACCACCAGTTCCACCAATATCACCAGTGCCAATCTCCCCACCAATACCACCAGTACCACCAACACCAGTACCACCACCAATTCCACCAGTACCACCAATACCACCAGTACAGTACTAATAGCACCAGTACCAGTCTCACCACCAGTACCAGTACCACCACCAATTCCGCCAGTACCACCAACAATACCACCAGTACCAGTATCATCAGTACCAGCACCAACACCACCACTACTGCCACCAGTAACACCATCACCAGTACCACCACCACCAATGCCACCACCACCTCCACTACCAACACCAGTACCCCCACCAGTACTAGTACCACCACCACCACTACCACCAGTACCACCACCACCAGTTCCACCAGTACCACCACCACCACCAGTACCAGTACCACCAGTACCACCACACCAGTACCACCAACCACCACCAGTACCACATCGAGTACCACCACCACCAGTGCAACCACCACTACCAGTACCACTTCCAACACCACCAGTACCACCACCAGTACCAACCACCACCACCACAAGTACCACCACCAGTACCACCACCACCAGTACCACCACCACCAGTACCACCACCACCACCAGTACTACCATCACCACCAGTACCACCACCACCAGTACCACCACTAGTACCACCACCACCTCCAGTACCACCACCACCACCAGCACCACCATCAATACCACCACCACTACCATCAGTGCCACCATCACCAGTACCAGCACCACCACCAGCACTAGTACCACCAGTACCAGTACCATCAGTATGACCACCAGTACCACCACCACCAATACTTCCACCACCACCAATACCACCAGCATCACCACCACCAGTACCACCACCAGTACCACCACCAGTATCACCAGTACCACCACCACTACTTCTCCACTACCACCAGTACAACTACCAGTACCACCACTACCCCCACCAGTAATACCACCTCCACTACCAACTACCACCACCAGTATTACCACCACCAGTGCCACCACCAGTAACACCACTACCAGTACCACCACCACAATACCACCGCCAGTACTACTAGTGCCACCACCAGTACCACCACCACCAGTACCACCACCACCAATACCAGCAGTACCAGTACCACCACCAGTTCCACCAATACCACCAGTACCACCAATTACACCACCAATATCACCAGTAGCACCACCAATACCAGTACCACCATCACCAGTACCACCACCAGTACCAACACCACCACCAGCTCTAGTACCACCACCACCAGTACTACCACCACCACCAGTAACACCACCACAAGTACCACCACCACCAGTACCACCACCAGAACCAGCAGTACCACCACCAGTACCACTACCAGTACCACCTCGAACACCACTTGTACCACCACCAGTACCACCATCACCACCAGTACCACCACCACCAGTACCATCACCAGTACTACCACCACCTCCACTACCAACAGCAGTACCCCCACCACCACCAGTACCAATACCACCAATGCCAGTACTACCACCAGTACAACCCCCATCAGTATCACCACCACCAGTACCACCAGTACCACCACCACCATCAGTACCAACAACCACCACCAGTACCACAACGAGTACCACCACCAGTGCAACCACCATTACCAGTACCACCTCCAACACCACCGGTACTACCACAAGTACAACCACAAGCACCAGTACTAACCACCACCATCAGTACCACCACCAGTACCACCACCACCAGTACCACCACCAGTACCACACGTACCACCACCACCACCAGTACCACCACCAGCACCACTACCATCAGTGCCACCATCACCATTACCACCACTACCACCAGTACCAATGCCACCAGTACCACCACCAGCAGTACCACCACTATTACCACCAGTATCAGTACCACAACCAGTACCACCACCACACCACCACCTACACCAGTACTGTAGGAGAGTAGGATCTGCTTCTTATAATTACCCCCACTTTTTGCTGATGTTTCACTGTTTTTCGACTTTAGTCTGACTGGGGCCCTGCTAACCAGGACCCCAGCCTAGCTGCTTCCTCTCTAAATTGATTACCAGTACTTTAGGTACACTCCAGATTGGATTCTGGGGTACCTTTAAAAGTCCCTAGTATATGGTATACTATATACCCAGGTCATAGGTACCCCAGATGCCTACCAGGGGCTGCAGCATGTATTATGCCACCCCTGGGAAGCCTTTCAAAATGACCCCACAGGACTGCTACTGTAGCCTGGGTAAGGTGGTGCATGCACCCCTTACTGAGATACAGGTTCACTATATCTTTCCATATCACTGCACATATAAACCTATCAGTCACCCCTATGGCAGGCCTTACTAATCCTGAATGCCCCTCTACAGCCTTCGGAACCTTTATTCCAGGGTTGTTTGTGATGCAGCCAAACCATATACTCTTAAGTGCATTGTAACCTCTCGGTAAATGCTAACTTTGGGATGGCTGCACAGAAACATGTCGTGTTTGGTGTCAAACACCTTGTAATCATACCCCCACACTAGTAACTGGTGTGGGAGTTTGATCCCACCCTTCTAGAGGGAGAGCAATGACAGCACCGGTATACCCGGTACCAGCTAACAGAGCCCTGCCATCACAAAATGGATGCTGCCAGCCACAGACACGAGTCTGCCCTCCTGCTGCTGGATGAAACTCCGGCAGGGGTGTCCTGGACAATAGGTTTACTGTCACAGGGAGGTGTCACCACCTCCCAGACAGGCTTTAGTGTATTAGGGCCGGGTGGGTGCACTCCAAGAGTGCTTTGAAGTCTGCGCTGGGGGCAAATTTGGTGTCCCTGTGCATAGTCCTGTTCAAACCGCTTGCAGGGGCTACCAGCCCCTGCTCTGGTGCGAAACTGGACAAAGGAAATGGGTGTAGCATTGTAGTAACTGACTCCAGGCTTGTTGTAGTATTTTAGGAGTATTTATTGAAGTGGTTACAGGTACAGATGTTCATTCCAAGACTAGCCCCACCAGGAGCAACCAGCATGCTGCTCAGCCCTTCTCTAACTGTAGTCTCTGACCCCCCAACATTCCATATTACATCATTCTAGGAGGAACTCACTGGCAGAGCATGAACACATAGAAATCAGGATATAACATATCCCCCTTTCTTCCAAAAAGGAAAACAGAAAAGAACACCATAGCGGATAAAAGGAGAACACAGAACCAGTGCCACCACCAGGAGTACCACCACCACCCCAAGTACCACCAGTACCACCACCATCAGTAGCACCAGTACCACCACTACCACCACCAGTACCACCACCAGTACCACCACCAGCACCACCAGTACCACCAGTACCACTATCAGTACCACTACCACCATCACCAGTACCACCACCACCAGTACCACTCCCATCCAGTACCACCACCATCCCAAGTACCCCCAGTACCACAACCAGTACCACCACCACCACTAGTAGCACCAGTACCTCCACTAGTAGCACCAGAACCACCACAAGTACCACCAATACCAGCACAACCACCACCCATACCACCACCAGTATCACCACCTCCAGTGCCGCCACCAGTACCACCACCACCAGTAACACCACCACCAGTACCACCACAACCACCACTAGTACCACCACCACCAGTACCACAACCACAACCACAACCAGTACCACCACCAGTACTACAACCACCACCAGTACCACCAGTACCACCACCAGAATCCCCACCACTACCAGTACTACTACCAGTACCACCACCACCAGTACCACCACCACCACCACCAGTACCACCAATACCAGTACTACCACCACCACCAGTACTACCACCACAAGTACCACCACCACCAGTACCACCACCAGTACCACCACCACCAGTACCACCACCACAACCAGTACCGCCACCACCAGTTCTACTAACACCACCAGTAACACCACCACAAGTACCACCACCACCACCAGTACCACCACCAGAACCACCTCCACCAGTTCCACTACCACCACCAGTACCGCCACCAGTCCCACTAACAGTACCACCTCCAACAATACCAGTACTACCACCAGTACCACCACCCCTACCACCACCACCATCAGAACCACCAGTACCACCATTACTAGTACCACCGCCAGTACCACACCAGTACTACCACCACCAGTACCACCACCAACAGTACCACCACCACCAATACCACCCCCACCACCAGTACTACCACCACCAGTACCATCACTACCACCAGTACCACCACCCACTGTACCACCACCAGTGCCATCACCAGTACCACCATCACCACAGCTGCCATCACCAGTACCATCAGTACCACCACTAGTACCACCACCTGTATCACCACAACCAGCACCACCACCACCATCAGTAACAGTACTGCTAGTACCACCACCACCACAAATAGTACCACCACCACCAGTGCCACAACCACCACCAGTACCACCAGTGTCACCACCAGTACCACCACCACCAGTACCACCACCGCCAACAGTACCACCACCACCAGTACTACCACCAGTAACACCACCACAGGCACCACCAATACCACCACCAGTACCACCACCAATACCACCACAAGTACAACCACCAGAACCACCACCACCAGTACCGCCACCACCACCAGTACCGCAACCTGTACCACCAGTACCAAGACCACTACCACCAGTACCAGTACCACCCCAGTCCCAGTACCACCACCAGTACCACCACCAATACCACCACCACCAGTACCACCACCAATACCACCAGTACCAGTACCACCACTAGTACCAGTACCACCAATACCACTAGTACCACCACCAATGCCACCATTACTACCACCAATACCACCACCAATACCACCAGTACCACCACTACCATCAGTACCACCAGTACCAGTATAACCACTACCAGTACCACCAGTACCAGTACCACCACCACCAATACCACCACCACCAATACCACCACCAATACCACCATCACTACCAATACCACCACCAATACCACCACCTCAGCACCTCTCACTCACTAGTAATAGCAGGGGCACTGTACAAGGCCGAGTTCATCTCTCCCTCCATGTTTGCCATAAAGCACAGCCCACCCTGCACCAGGAGGTGAAGTCAGGGCCCTACTTCAGCTGAAGTGTATATTAGGCCAAAGATAGCAATTACATTACACAATGCCACACTGCACACTCAAAACATGGAGAGGGCAGGAAATAGCCCACGCCCCGCTCTTCCTCCTGAGCCGTGACAGTGTCATCACAGTGCGAAAGGTGTTGGAGCACTCTGTTAGTGTTTATAGCTTGGATCATATGTAATTCTCACTTCACATTTTGTGTTTGTGTAATTAACAACACTTACATATCTTCTTCACTGCACTATTTATCGCTACTTTGAAGACGTCGCAGGCCGGTCTCTTCCTCTGATATTTACAATCTAACAAGCGGTCGAGAAGGCCCTTTATTGCAATGCAATAGGTCTTGCATTTGCGAGAGTTCAAGCTATTAGTATTGTAAATGACAATGCTTTTTATTCATGTTTTAAAACCCAAAACATACATAAAAGGCATTGTCATCTACAATAGCTCAAACTCGCGTGAAAGCGAGACCTATTGCATTGCAAATGCTTGTTTTGTAGAGTAAATATTTACAAATGGCCTTAAAACAGTTGCAACAACCCTCAAATATTGATGCAAGATAACTGATGTATTTCACTGAAGAACTAACATAGCACATTGCGTTGCGGGACTTCTAGTTTCCCTTTATAACATTGCAAGAAGGTGTGCTGATGTCAGAAAAACAAGACTAGCTGAATGTGCCACTCGAGGTAAAATACATCTTATATAAAAGTTAAAAGCCAGCAGTAATGGAGGAAGAACTACAGCTGAGGGCACCACACTATAAAACGTTATTTAGTGTAATGAGCCATTTCAATGCTTTGTACACAAATATAACTCTGGCCTGGTGAGCAAACAGCAATACAAAATCAAATTGTTTGTGGAAACATCTAAAACATGCTAGTTCTGCTTTAGTTACATATTGTAATAATGTTGCTTAAAGTAGTTTACTACTAGCATGAAATCATAATGTGGGCCCACTGTAACCCTAGAAAAACTGTATTTCAATGACACGTTCAGATGTTGGGCAGATCGGGGATGGTGTAATCTTAAATCATGAGGCAATGTGTCGCAAAGGCAAGGTTCGAAACAGTATTTCAAAATACAGTCAACAAGGAAATGACTGACTCAAAAGTGAGTTTTAGAGCGGAATTTAGAAAACCATAAAGATTTATTATGAAATTCAAAACTACAATACTGAAATAGTAAAATGCAGATGCAGTAATAGTCTCATTTTCAATGTATAAAGTCATTACCATGAAGGCTCTCAATAATAGTAACATTACAGCATAATAGGCAAAATCAGAAATAAATCACAACTATGCAGCAAACGCAGTGAAAAATCGGGCAACATCCCTAGGGTCTAGGGGAAGACTTCTGTCTCACCCACAAATACAAGAGTTTATATACAGTTTTCTTGCATAGGTAAGTGCAAAATCTGCAAATTCAGCATGGTATGATAATTGCTCCAACAAGTCACAATTTTTTCAATTTAAAACATCACATGGCCCTATCACCTTAGCACTCACCCACTACATGAATATCGTTTCACCAGAAGGGGAGAGTGTCATCTGGTGATGTTAGAACAAGGTAGTTACATAAACAACAATGAATTAATGTTATTTTTTTTTTAAGTTCAAGAAAAGCTTTTTTGAAAAGATTAATATGATCATAAAAACAATACTTCGTATATGCAGTTATTTGTTAATACATAAATACATGAAGGTGTAATAAAGAATAATAATGATATATAATATCCATTAAAATAGTAAAAGGATAATATAGAAGGTGCTATGAATACAATCAAAGGTTCACAGAAATCGTAAATAACAGTATATGTCAAAAATACACAATTTAAAAAAATATTATAGAAAATGATAAATTAAACATAAGTATAAATAAGCAATAGGAGGTCAAGGAGGTTTGGTAACTTCTTGTTGTGAGGGAGCAGGTAAAGAAGTTTTCTTCACGGTATCGTCTAGAAATTGTGTGAGTGGGCCCCAAAGGTGAGAACATTTAGTAGCAAGAGAGATGGGATCAACGAGTGCTGTATTGAGGTGATGATTGTGACATACAGCATACCACCAAGCTAAATAGGACAATTTAGAGGAATCTTTCCAATTATATTTATATTTGCTGAAAAGCAACAGCTATTAACAAATCAATAAGTGGCAACTGGGATTGACTTGTTTTCCAGTCCGGTGTTAAACTACCTAGGAAAATGTTTGTGGGGGAGAGGGGAATTGTGGTGTGAAATATAGTGTTGAATTGGTGCCAGACCTGTTTCCAGAATTTAAAAACATGTGGACAGGTGAAAAGCATATGATGGAGATCAGCGTCAACCTGGGAACGTGTCCAGCAAGTGTTGAGATTTGTGTTGTGTATTTTATGTAGGTATGTGGGGGTATGAATTAATGTTATACCGCATGCAAAGAGCGGTGTCATCCAGAAATGAGCAGTTGCATGTACTGTCAGGCACAAAATATAACACAAAAAGTGAACATTATGATACAGCATTCATTTTGATCATGATGGCGGTGAGGCCTAACTGAGGCCTAGTTAGCTTAAGTCAGAAAAACACCCTTCAACATGTCATAGCAAGTTCACTTTAATTATAGTAGCTCCATGTCATTATATACATGTGATTTCAAGTATAGGGTAAATGCTCAGCACACTTTTAAAAATGCACATTTTGATTTAAAAGCACAAAAGCTCTCTCACGTTTGAGGCTGTATCTTAGGCTGAGTCGATTTATAAGCAAGTAGGAATACCCGAAATGCTGTGCACAGCGTCACTGAATCAGGCTATTAAAGAGCAGGCCCAGAGGCAGAAGCTGATAAATGCAGGGAGTGTGGGATGACCTTCTCTTCAACTGTAAATATGCTGTAGCTCTGATTCACAGTGCCAATGAAGGGTTTTTTGCACAAATACTTGTTATTTACACACATTTCAATGTTGAAGAAGCAGAGCCACTCTTCCTCAGGGCAGCAGTGTCTGCAGGTGCACTGCAGCTGCTCAGTGCATGTTTTTAGGCTGAACAAGCAGCTGGAGTCAACAGAATTGGTGAGGAGAAACATGGGATTCTTGGCGCTAGACCAAAAGGCTCCCTCCTCATCGTGTCCATGAGCAGCAAACGGGCATGTGAGAAAGTTTGATCCTGAACAGTGGCAAGTGATGGCTGGAGACAGAAAAACAGCAAGGCTTCGGATGCATATCAAGCTGGGTCTGGCACACTTGCTGTTGGTTTATTTGACACCCATGGTTGCTGAATCCACATTGCCTGGAGAGGCGGGGCCTGAACTCATCTCAAATTTCTTTTTTTAAAGGTACATCTGTGCTGGCAGTTGGCTGCGCCAGGGGAAACAATAATTAAACAAACAATCATAGCTGACTGTGACTGTTAAACCATAGCAACGAGCGGGTCCCAGTATCGGCGAGCTGCATACTATTTCCTGGCAGCACCAGTAGCACAGAGTGCTGGCTTGTTATGTTTAATTAAAAGCAGCATTTTCTGATTGTGCAAGTTTAGAGGTGCTCCAATTATGCATGATTAAGCACTTTAGTACAATGATGTGGACACTTGCACCAAAAGGCATTAGTCTAACCACTGATGTGTGGTACTGGGCAGAGCTGCAAATTATTCTAGGGTTGCAACCTCTCTAGGTGCCGCAGGACATTTTGTTTCCTGTTCGGGATTTTCTTACACAAATTGATTCCATCATGATTGTTAGCTCTTTTGGTTCAATGCGAGATAATCATGACTTCCATTACTAAAATACTTCAATTTGTCACTTGAAAGATGAGCACTGGAAAGTTGTTCTGCCACGGTGGAACAACTGCAGCCCTGCCTAGTGTCACTCCTTCCTCACCGGCTGAACGCAGAGAGTCAGACTTCCACTGTTCAAATAAGAACCCACAGAGATCAGCTGCGGAGTGCCTCAGGGATCCTCCTTGAGCCCCACCCTCTTTAACATCTACATGGTCCGCTTGCAGCCATCGTCAGAAGACACAGACTCAACATTGTCTCCTATGTCACTGACACCTAGCTGATTCTCTCCCTCACAGACAAACCCACATCCACCAAGAGCAACTTCCATGACGGCATGAAGGCAGTTGCCACCTGGATGAAGAACAGCTGCCTCAAGCTTAACTCAGATAAGTCCGAAGTCCTCATCCTGGGTGCCTCCACCTAGTACGACTCTTGGTGGCCCGCATCACTTGGAATCCCCACACACCCAAGAACCACGCACAAAATTTCTGCATCATCCTAAACTCACTCTCAATGAACACCCAAATCAACGCAGTCATGTCTGCCTGCTTCCACACACTCCGCCTCCTTCGTAAGATCTTCAAGTGGATCCCTACGAGTCAGTGGCGTAACGATAATTGAGGGGGCCCCCCTGCAAAGTACGTGGAGGGGCCCCCTCCGGACGCTATCAGGAGCTTACACCCATTCTACGAGTCCAGGAAAATGGTCACCCATGTGCTCGTCAGCAGTCGACTCGACTACATCAACGCACTCTACGCCAGCAGCACCCAGAAACTCCAAAAGAAACTGCAGACCATCCAGAACGCCTCCGCCAGACTCATCCTGAACATCCTATGCTGCAACCACATCACCGGTCACCTGAGAGACCTTCACTGGCTACCTGTTAACAAGAGAATCCCCTTCAAGCTTCTCATGCATGCTTACAAAGCCCTCCACAATGCCAAACCTGCATACCTCAACCACTGCCTCTCCTTCTACACCCCCACCAGACATCTCTGCTCTGCCCAACTGGCCCTGGCCACCGTCCCACAGATCCACAAAACCACGCCTGGAGAAGATCGTCCTCCTACCTCACTGCGAAGACCTGGAACTCACTGCATCTGCACCTCAGGCAATCACCATCACTGCCACAATTCAGGAAGAACCTCAAGACCTGGCTCTCTGACTGAACCTCAGACCCAGCCCCTCTCCCCCAACACCTTGAAACCCTCAAAGGAGACTAGTTGCGCTTTATAAGTCCTTGATTGATTGATTGACCCATCAGTGGTTAGGGTAACGCATTATTAAACTGAAGTAATTAGTCACGCGTATCTGAGATTTACCAAATCGGGTGCTCTGCACGGCCAGCATTGACAGTGCAGCATTAAGATACTGTTGCCTCTAAGAGTCTAGGAGAGGTCAGGTGTGTGAGAGGATAATGCAGTCTGCATCTCATTTTCAGTTTACTCAGCCTGCTGGGGTAAGAGAGTCAAGCACGTTGGCCGGTTTGAATTGCTCTCCCAATTACTAGTCCTGTTTCTCCTCCGCTGAAGTGTTAAAGCTCTTTCCACTCTTTTTATCGAGAGCTGCTTGCACCATTTCCTTTCCATAGTTTCGTGATGAGAGAGGAGACAGATTGAAACCTGCTTTTCCCACAGTGAGTCAGGTGCAGCCTCGGATTGGTAAGGCAGACAATCGGCCATCAGTGGTTGAGGCCCGTTGGTGGGCTGTTTTTTTGTGACTGTCTCAGTCTCCACCTCAAGGACACAACATCAAAGGCTGTTGTTAAAGCCTTTGCATACATCTAAGCAACTTGACATGATGCACATTAAGGTCAGGCTGCCCGTACTGTGAGAGGCAGAATGACAGTGGGCTACTCCGGATGTCACAGCATGAGGCATGCCTGCCCTCTGTCTCCATTCAGGTGTGATAGAGGCCTTACAGACCAGCTGATTGGAAGCCTTGAGCACTTGCTTTGCAGGGGACTGTAGCAGGTGAGAGGACTGGAGCCAGTGGTGGTGGTGGGGATGGGGGGTGAGTGCCAGCAAGGGTGCTCTTCGATTATTTTTGTTTCCCTCCATTGCATGGAACAGGCAGAGATAAATAAGTATGTGCTCTTTTGCTTTGCCTGCCAGAAATCAATTCCTGCAGTCAAGAGGGAGAGGTTGTGGCCTTAGCCCACTTTGAAACTGGGAAACTGGGTTTGAGTCCTAGCGTCAGCTCAACTTCCTGTGATCCTGGGCAAATCACCTAATCTACACGGGCCCAAAAAAATGAATCAGACCGTCTGTACAGTTATCTGGTGCTCATGTAAATCACTCCAATGTCTCTGGGCCAATTTTGTGCTGTATGTGAGGAAAGAGACATTATTATTTTTTTATTTTTGCATTTACACACTAACATCATTTAATTTGTCAGAACTTATGCGTAATGCTAGCAGCAGGTAAAACAAAAAAACAGATACACCTTTCCCAAGTATCTGAGCATCTTAAGTGATGTAAAAATAAAGTAAATATCTAAAAAAAACCAGGGTGAGTGTAAAAGGCAATGCAGGTCTGTGCCATGTCCTGTTTCCCAGCGGGCCTCAATCAAACCACCCACAGCAAACTTAGGGTTCAAAATCAATTTAATATGCAGAGTATAAGCTCCTATTTGTACATGCCATCATTTCTTCACCAAACAGCCTCATGTCTCCAATTGCGCAGCACATGTGTGAGTGCATAGCACAGGGGAGGCATCTACAATTTCATTACCATGGGCTCCAGATGATATCAAGTAACCCCAGAGGGGGTAATAGAGAGATGTTAAGGCAGAACGAAGCACGTTGGATCATGACTCTCAAATCTGTAGAACATGGCCTGAATATAGATCATGAGATGCAGTATTTTTTGTGATTGTGATTATTAAATACTGGAGAGAAGAATGGCTGAATATAGATCATAAGATACAGTTTTTTTATAATTGCTAATATCAAATATTGAAGAAACAAATGATTCTGGCAAACTCTTAATAATGCAATCGATAAGAGTATTTTAAGATTTGTTTTTTTGTTGAAATTTATAATACGGATGTATTTATATTTCAAAAGTGTTTATTGAACTGAAATGTTTAAAACATCATATAGATTATGGAACCATTTGAAATTAACTGCATATGCCAAGTCCTAGAGGATCTGTCATGTAAATAGAAATCTGTCATACAATGTATACGCATTTGACCTTATAGTGCCCATATGCATTAGAATGTACAGAGTGTACCCTTTGAAATCCAGTGAAAAAATGAAAATGGTACAGTATTGAAAATTTGGTGCATAAATAGACACCTGACATTTTGATGGTTGAGCCCACTAGAAGGTTTTGAATACGGGTAAAAATCTTGACTGTCGTGTTATATGGATATAGGAGGTTTGTTTGTGTTTTCACACTTATTTACGCATAAATTATCGAGAGATACTATGGCGTTCTGTTCACAACATGGATGAGTATCTGAAATTGCTGGTGGCCATGATGTGTAAGTATCTCTTAAAGGAAATAGTGCGCGCACGATTAATTATAGCTTACACTTGTAGCGGAAATATAATTATATATAATGCCAGTTAATATAAGATGCAAGACATGAGGAATCGGAATATGTGAATAGCTGGAAGCGCCATGTTCTGGATGCTCGGGTGAAGTCTCGAGAGATAGATGGCAGCCATATTGAGATAGCTGGGTGTGAACAACATACTAAGTTGGTGATTATCCTGAAGAGGACTAATCATTTTGCAACTTGAAATATATCAAAATTACTTGTGAGTTGAATTCTGACAATATTAGATTGCAAGTTATAGGTGACAATGTTGTGTCAACACTTTATGAAGGTAATTTGGCTGTGGAATAGATTTTAATTTTAATTTTGCACACACAATTAATTATAATTTATATCTGTGGAGGTAATACAATTTTTATAAAATGTCAGGTAATAAGAATTGTGGTATATTAGGAATAGTAAACATGAATATTAAGATGTGTTATGTTTAGGACACTCGAGTTGCGTTTAGAGAAGCCGATGGCGGCCATATTGAAATAGTCGGGTGTGATTGATCTACAAACTTGTCGATATTACTAAAATAGATTGATTATTTTGAAAATGGAAATAAATGATGAATACTTGAGAATCAGACTTTGATAATACCAGTGGAATGAATGTAATATGACTCGATAGTCGTTTATGAATTGTAACGAACGCGGACTATTTGAAGGATAACAAAGAAGGCGCATGTTTACCACTCCATTCGGAACTGAATATGGAGTACTCTCCGTTCGACCGAGTAAGTAAACAAGATTGAGACTAGACAATGTTATGGACTGCAGGCTTTTGGTCACTGTATATGTGCAGAGACGTAGTGCTATTGGACATTGAATGTTGAAATACGATCAAGTTATAGATGTTCTCTTGAATGAGCTTGTAAAAATAGACATAGTGCTAAGATCATAATGTTGAGAGGGTGGAATACTTATAATCGTGCGAGGAGGATAATAGAGCATTATGCTTTGTTTTCAATGTAGCGATTCTATAGTAAGATAGTAAATTCAAGGCGATGTCAACTAAAGATAACATTGATTTGTATCACTGAATAGGATGCTAATGATTTTTGATTACTCGTAGGTCACATAAAGTTTGGTCCGATCAGTATTACTAGAGGAGACAGATGAAACAGGGACAGGATTATTCGAAACACTGTTGTTTAACCCCTTCCCCGCTCATGACGGAACCACTCCGTCATGAGCCACGGTTGCGCTGTGCTCATGACGGAGTGGTTCCGTCATGCTGCGGCCGTTGGCCGCCGCTCCGCCCACGCGGCGCTAATTCCCCGCCTGTGCGGGCGATTAGCGCAGTGGGCGGAGACGTGACGGAACCACTCCGTCATGAGCACAGCTCAACCGTGGCTCGTGACGGAGCGGTTCCGTCACGAGCACAGCGCCACCGCGCTGCCCCCAAACCCCCCCCCCAGCACCGCGGCGGAATTCCTGCCGCGGCAAAGGGGTTGATATTTATTTATGAAGGTGAGCTCGACCATCAACTTGTACTCTAAGTATCAGATACTCATTGGGTTGCACGAGTGTCCTTTGCTGTTGACGGTGTCTTTTTCTTTTAAATTTGCATGCCCAAAAACAGCTTATTCTGTCATAAGAAGGTAAATAATTACTTTTTAGTGACATGCAAACAAATGTGCTTTTTATGGTGAAGAATACCTTCCTTACACAAGTCGCTGTTGCCTCTAGAGCACACTGACTTTTCCCTCTTTCTGAATATGGTCATATAAACCAAGTTTCTATTTTTAATTTACACACACCAGGGTGTTTGCTGAAGGAATGATGGGATGTACAAATAGGAGCTTAGACTCTTTTTGTTTGTTTACTTATAGCCCTGATGAAACCAGAGATGTAAGAACATCGTATCGCTGTCTGAGGAAACACGTGTTAGCTATATCTGAAAGCTATATTAGAAGATGAGAATGTAGGTAAAACTGAAGAATCCTGAAGGAATAAATCAATTTGGATATTAGAAGAATTGGACACTTCTTTTTTTCACACTTTGGTGCTTGGGAAATTGTGTTGACTGTTTCAGGAATGGGTGTTCCCGTCTATATTTGTGGGCAATAGTGGCAGCCCACTTCCTTGGGGCACCTATTTGAGAATTGTTCTTCAATGTACAGGAGGGAATAAGTAATGAGTTTGCGCAAGTGACCCTGCCACTTCTTTGGTTTAAAATCAATTTAACATGAGTTCCTAGCATTTTTTCAAAACTCTGATCTTCCAAGGTATATTTTTTCCATTGGAATTTTAGTTTCCAATTAAAGCACTGGACCTATAAGCTCTAAAATACTTTAATTACTTCAAATGTTTGACAATATTTAGCTCCATAATCTAGTGTATTGAGAAAGGTTGTGTTCTGTGAATGTGGTGCACTTTTTTTGGGTTGCCCGGGCCTAATTGTGGCCCCAATCCAACCGTAGTCAGGTGCACACTTGGGACCTCATGTTACTGCTGAGCAAGTGCAAGCCTGGGCCCTTGTGCTCCTGCTGAGCAGGTGCGAGCATGGGCCCTCGTGCTACTGCTGAGCAAGTGCGACTGGGGCCCTAGTGTTACTGCTGAGCAAGTGCAAGCATGGGCCCTCGTGTTACTGCTGAGCTGGTGCGAGCGTGGGCCCTTGTGTTACTGCTGAGCAGGTGCGAACGTGGGCCCTTGTGACTGCTGAGCAGGTGCGAGCGTGGGCCCCCGTGACTGCTGTGCAGGTGCGAGCGTGGGCCCTCGTGCTACTGCTGAGCAGGTGCGAGCATGGGCCCTCGTGCTACTGCTGAGTAGGTGCGAGCGTGGGCCCTCGTGACTGCTGTGCAGGTGCGAGCGTGGGCCCTCGTGCTACTGCTGAGTAGGTGCGAGCGTGGGCCCTCGTGACTGCTGTGCAGGTGCGAGCGTGGGCCCTCGTGTTACTGCTGAGCAAGTGCAAGCGTGGGCCCTCGTGCTACTGCTGAGCCAGGGTGTCGGTGTCTGGGGACTGGAGCTGCTAAAGCAGGCCTGAGAAGGTGCCGAAGGGGACGGAAGACTGCCTGTGTCCTGTTCTTTGCCATTCAGACACATGCGAGTTTACATTTAAAGTGCATCACATAAAAAAGAAATTTAAAAAAAACTGCCCCGATGCTCGCATCTCAGTGATTAGCAGTGTACTGGCCTAGTGACCCCTTTGTAATGTGCCTGGGGTTGGGAAAGTACATCTTGAGGCAGTGCAGTGCTTGCATTATACATTTAACTGCACCTTGATGCCTCATGTTGTGAATGGAAACCCTCAGCCACGAAGGCTAAATCCACGACGTCAGGTGCAATCTCAGTGCACACGCATACATTCGGGCTGGTGACTTCTTCTGAGCCTACTGGGCTCAGGACTCCCGTATAGCCTACCGTCTCTAAGAGGGCTCCATGAACAAAGAAAACTTTCCTTTTTCAGCCCATGCAGACCAGCTGTAGTGGGTGGGTGGAAGGAGTGTGCCTGCAACGTCTGGGTTTTAATGAGATCTTTGCTGGCAGGGGCTTCCTTGATGAACCTGTGGTCAGGCAGTGGTGCCGGAGCCCAAAGGGAGGTGTGAAGAAGCAGCATAGCATAAGTGGGGAGAGGATGTGGCCGAACGGGCTAGGGCTGTCGATCTCAAATCTGGGGAACCGGGTTCGAGTCTCGGCAATGACGCTCAACATCCTGTGATTCTGGGCAAATCACTTAATCTCCCCGTGCCTACCAAAAATGAATGTGTCCTTGTGTTGAAGGAAGTGACCCAAATAGTGTCACCCGGGTCACTCATGATCACCTTTCAGCCTTCCAAACAAATGAAGAGTCGGTCAGACAGTAAAGAATATAAACCCAAGTTATTTATTAGTATTGCGCTGCAGCGGAGTCCAGTCTGACCAGCCTCATGAGACAGCTGCCAAGAGACTGACTCACCACAACATAACACAAGATATTATACAATTCCAAACCCATGGAACACGCCGAGACTGGATAATTCCAGTCCAGGCACTAACAAACAAAGTAGGAACAGAAGGATGAGCTGCAGTCCTGGGACGGAGTACATGTTATAAGAAGATTCCAAGGTTGCTTTGTCCATGCCCGCCATTATAGGAGGTGGGAATGAGCCTATCTAACAGCAAAGGTATGTCACAATAGAGAGTACATTCATTAGAGCAGCTGAACTCTGCTTCGAGGAAAACAAGAGGAAAGATGCATGGAGACAGTTTTCTGCTGAGGCATGCAAAATGAGGCAGGAGCTTAGCTTCAATCATAGAACAGAATGGTGGCTAGTAATAAAATGGTGCCATGAATGCTAACTTAACACAGTATAAAACACGAGCAAGGGGGCAATAACATTTTCAATTCTAACAGTGTAATGTAACTTGTGCTCATGTAAAGCGCTCTGATACCCGATACCTTCGGGTCAAGTTTGCGCTATATAAAACTCTGGGAAAAAAAGTCTATGTCGAGGAAGTCCGATTTTCTGCAGGAACCTGGAGAAAGAGAAGCATGGCAGGATCATGGGAGAGAGATGCACTCAATTAGCCTGAATGAAGAAAAGGGATGCAAAGACCTGAAGAGAGAAAGGAGCACAGCAGGTGCCTGCAAGAGTGGAACTGCTGCAGTAATGTAGAGTGATGGAAGTACAGCATCAACCTAGAGTGATGGAAGTACTGCAGCAACCTAGAGTGATGGAAGTACTGCATCAACCTAGAGTGATGGAAGTACTGCAGCAACCTAGAGTGATGGAAGTACTGCATCAACCTAGAGTGATGGAAGTACTGCAGCAACCTAGAGTGATGGAAGTACTGCAGCAACCTAGAGTGATGGAAGTACTGCAGCAACCTAGAGTGATGGAAGTACTGCATCAACCTAGAGTGATGGAAGTACTGCATCAACCTAGAGTGATGGAAGTACTGCAGCAACCTAGAGTGATGGAAGTACTGTAGCAACCTAGTCCGATTCGAACACTGGAGGAACATGGAGAGAAAGCTGTGCTGGAGAATCCTAAAAGCAGGCAGTACTGCTGGAATGTGAATGATAGTAAAAGGGTATGACAGATTCATTGAATTGAAAAGGAGGGGCTTCAGATGAGCTTGTAAGAAGGGATATGAGCAGGGTTCTGAATGCCAGGAAGAGTGAATGCTACTGGAGACTTTTCTAAGGGGGTGCAGCATGTAAAAGAGAATGCTGACCTCATATCTGCAGGGGTGGCAAGGGACCCAAACAAACAATGATCGGGCAGTCTTGGACAAGAGAGACAGCTGTATGGATGACTACGATCCATTCCTCCCCATGTCATTTGTACTGCTGAGGATCTTCTGTGACTGGCAACAATTCCTCTGCTCAGGATCAATTGACTATGGTGCATAGACGGCGCACTACTGATAAGAGCTATTCCTTTCCTGGGTACCAACATTAAATAAAGAGTCATTTAAGGTATCACACGTCAGACATAGAAACGTCACTCACAAGTGCACAACAAATATAGAAATGTCACACTTAAGGCGACTGAGAACTTGGCAGGACTGAACTGGCAGCCTTTCCCCTCAGCCGCGCACATCCTGTGACAGGGTCGGATTGGGATCACAATTTGGCCCGGGCAATGCTAAAAAAAGTAGTCAACATTCGCGGGGCGTGCCCTTTGATGAAACACCATTTGGTTACTCTCAGAGGTCTCATTTGTAGAGAAATGTTTAGTAAATTAAGCATTTTAAAGCTTATAGAGCCAGTAACATTGGTAAAGACTAGGAGCACTGCAGTTCTGAAAACTGAATACTTAATTGCATTCTTAACGCCCTGCACAATGTAGTTAGATACTCTTTCCCATCCAGCTATGTCCTTCACTCTGATCATCACATAAATCAGAAATCTAATACAAAGTCAAGGGGAAAGGGGTAGACTGGAATCTTTGGGAATAGAACATGTAATAAAAGTAAGAGGAAGTGCAGCTCTGAACCAAATGACAAACCGTAAAGAAATACCTTTTTGCAAATCAGCCATAAAAAACATTTTTCAAAACACCCAAAAGACACTAAATCTACCTCCCTCATAGATTTTGAGAGGTGAAGTAGAATTAGAAATCAGGTTGTGATGGGTGTAATGGGGTAGAGACATAAGGTAAAGACAGAAAGATTGGGTAGCCAGAAGAAAAGGTACAGAGCTAGAGGAAGAGGTAGGTAGAAAATAAGTGTAAGAGGTGCCTTTAATACTTTCTGGTCATAGAAAAATACATACAAACGTGCAAAGTGAACCTTCTTCACTTTTCCAAAGAAAAAATGTATCACATGCCACACAGAATTCAGAAGAAGCAATAAACACCCTTTGTTCTCAAAATCATGGTACAAATGACCTGCAGAAAACTAGTGATATTGGTTTAAATATTCTATCTGTGTAACAATTTCTCAAAATGTTTCACATGCCCCACCATGTGTAAGACATATGCTGTAGCACCAAATCTGAAGCACATTCTGTGATACAAAACTACCAACCAGAAAACGTTGTGCAATACCAAATGGCCCTCCTCTTGTAGGCAGAGTAGAGCCATGTGTTTGGACATAACAGGGCCTAAGCCCTTAAACTGACCAAGGCAATTATCTTGCAGAAAAGCTCCTCTTTGATTGGTAATAACCATGAAAAACATAGAAAATCAGCGAAAAGGACACACAACCTCAACATGCTAGAAAAGGCAATCCTGCTGCACAGAGAAAAAAGTGGCAAGTTTGCGAATTTTGCTTAGGCATCGAACAGGTCCTAGCTTAGAATGAGGCTCAAACAGTTCTCTTTTGAGAAAGCACATTACAAAAAGTCTTAAACATATCCTGAAATCAACACACACCCGTTGGCACATTCCCACTGAGAACCTAAAACAGAGTCCAGTCATAATGACTTACAGACTACAGCCAACAAATAACCAAAAGTTATTCATTAGTATTCCTGGCATATGGAGAAATAAGTCCAGTTTTGCATTTTGGATGAGACCTTTAAAATAGAGCTAAAAGGTTTACTAGCTGTAGTGGGTCCGGGTGACAGATACGCAGGCTCAGGCTTTAAGAGGTTCTAGGGAGTTTTTATTTCAACAGTATACACAGTAATCCGTTCCCACTGGAGGACAGCTGCCTGTGGTAGGTGTTGCTTCGTTGGATGTCTTCCAGGGTGTTCCCTCTTTCTCTTGGCGGTGGCTCGGAGGGGTGGTCCGGTCTGGTCTCTCCGGTGTATATGCCCCAAAAGATAAAGGAAAGCAGGTGTCAGATAAACGCTGGGTACTGTGGTGACGTTAGGGCCGGGAGTGAGGGACACCGTGTTGGGGAACAGTCGTTGCGTGCCTAGGTGCTCAGGGGAAGGTGTTGTGGTCTGATCGGGGCTGAAGTGGCTACAGACGGCTTTATTCAGAGGCGTTTTCCCTTCCCCGCCCACACCGCAACTTTCCCTTGTACCTGCTCCAGCCACGCTCCTCCCCCGGGAACGTGGCAGGGCGCCTCACGGATGTGTTGGCCTCCTGGCTTGTAGGTTTCTCCCCTCGTAGTCGTCACCTCGAGGTGGGTTCTTCCGCCTTCCGTCCGGCCTCCGAGGTCAGCCCTTCTCCTCCACTCCAGCTCCGTTGTTTCCGCTCCCTTCCGCTCGGGCTCGCACTCCTCCGATGTTCCCAAGTCCGTCTCACGCTCCTCCACTCTCCTTCTCTCCGACTCCCGCTCCTCCAGTCTCCTTCGCTCTCTCTCGACCTCCGGGGAAACGCCGTCCGTCGTCTCTCTTCTCGGACTCTCCTTTGAAGTCCCGCCGATGAAGACGTCATCCGGGGGAGGGGCTTCCACGCAGGGAAACTCCGTCTTAAAGGTATGGTGCTCATCCTCTATCGTCCAATCGAGGCGATTGTACGGAGCCCAGTTGTCCAGCCGGGAATGTCCCTCAGATGCCTGCGTGGTGAGAGAAGGGTTTGTAGCGCAATCAAGTGCCGGACAGTGACAGTCAGGGGTGTTTATGGCACCGCTATCCCCTACCCCGTCACACACCTCCCCCCCTGGCGTCTCCCGATCGGGGAGAGGAAAGACCCGTGACAAGAAATCGGCGTTGCCGTTGTCCTTCCCTTTTCTATGTCTCACTGTGAATGCGTATGGTTGCAAGCAGTGCTTTAAGTGGGAAAAAAAACTGGGGGTGCTCTAAAAGGGGCGTGGTTAATGTCTTGAAGGGGCGTGGCCTATCCGAGTAGGGGCGTGGTCTAAATCAAAATAACTAGCACTGTGTGCTTAAGAAAATCATGAAGTCGCATCCAGCAAAGGATAATAAAATAGGCAAAAAGGTATATTAAGTATAACCCATAAAAATACCAAACACTTTAAAAAACATGTAAAGAATATTTATATTACTTAGAAATCTATTGCAGGATTCCCCAAAACCCTCGAAGATATTCACTGTGTTTGTTTTGCTGGGGTTTCTCACAACAATTTTCTTCAGCAGACCTTCTACCTTTTGCAAACCAACTCTTTACATACAGCTTTGGGTCAAATGTTTCAAATGGAGGACCATTGAGTTTTATCCATAGGCATGAAGATTTTTCCATTTTCTTTCACACACGGCCAGATGACATAAATTGAGGATTTCTTAACTGTGACCTTTATCTGTCACATGGCTGTAGTCCATAATTATATACTTTAACTCCTGTCAATATTTTAGTAGGAGGACACACACAATTTTCTTTTGTTAAATTCAATTCATGCTAGATGTGACATTAATTTTTGTAAAATTACAGTTTATGAATCTTATCCTTTCTCAGCTCAGTCCAAATGGACTTCAGTACCACCGCCATCGAATCGGGGAATGGGACCGCTGGCCTTCAAGGTGGAGGCCCCACGATAGGCATTACAATGCGACTGCCACTACGGTGTTCGCAGTGCCTATCTTTTACATTGCAGCAGGTGCTGCTGGCTGCATCATCCGCCGCTAAGTAAAAAAAAAAGGAACATGTTAAATATATCGGTGCCTGCCACATGGTTCAGTGATATGTTGTGGGGCATCATAGATGCCCCCCAGGACCCATGTCTGAGGGCCAGGGGTAAAGGGGCCTGCTACGGGCCCCCAATGTCCCTTTCGCCAGCATTTCCATGGCAGGTGAACCGCCATTGACTGGCGGCTAAGGGACATCGTAATCCCTGCTGCAGTGCATGGTAGGCACCACCAGCATTGTAGGAACCACGAGCCCCTCCACCACACCGGCGGGCTCAAGAAGCCCGTCAGGTGCGTGGTGGTTGGTCTGTCCGACCGCCAGGTAACCACCCGCCATTGTAATATGGCGGGCTGTGACGCAGTCACTAATGGCGGTGGGACCGCCACCGACGGGGTGACGGTGTGGTCCCACAGCCATTATAATCACCCCCTAAGTTTGGTGTGCATGCAAATCCTACATTGCCAACCCCTGGCAAGTTGCACTGCTAGTGCTGGAAAAAGGCCAATGGAGGTACCAATGGGTGAGGTGGACTGGCCTCAAGGGTCTTGTGACCTCAGTGACAGATTCACTGTCGATCTAGGATGTGCTTCTTCATATGCCTGCCCGTAAGACTGGAATTGAACTGCAGTATGGATTGTGGTGGACAGGTCCACCTGCGGGTGCTAAGACACCTGAGCTTCTAAGGTCTATCGGGCCTTCTAAGGTGTAGCATCGGAATAAGCTCTGTCAGGAGTGTGGTATGGTGAACTGGTCATGAAGGTCTGAACATGGTTCTCCAGTTCCAAATTCAGCAGCTCTGGCCAGAGTGCCACATTCTCTCCCACACTGAACACCATACTGCCCCACTGAGAGAAACTCGCACTGCCTTCAGCACAACTCAATTGTGCTGCGACTAAATTCAAATTATGCACTAAGCAACAGTAAAATGCTGCCTGAAAAAAAAGGAATAACACCCTGGAAAAAGCAAACACTCATAGGGAATGCATGAATAAGCAAAGCATGCGAACTGTAATCAGAAAAAAAACATGGTTACATTAACGGTTTTAAACTCATTATTCAGAAATCAGTAAGTGATTTTGCCTGAAAAGTTCAAGACATGGCTACTGGACCAGGAAGGGACCCCTTTCAATGTCCATTGCTTATATCCTTTCAAAATGTATGCAGTTTGGTTTAAAAAAGACCACATCCCCAAACACAGAGCCGCATTTTATAAGCTAAAATAATTAAAAAGTTGGAAACGATCATATTAAACGTTTCCACTCTACCCATCAACCAGGTATTGCAGTCCCTTTAGGAATGGCGCACTTACCCACCCTGGGAAAACAATGTTGTTCAAAGAAAGAAGATAAAAAGAAACTAGCGCTTTTACTGGCAAACTCTGTAAAGTGGCGCTAATGTGTGTGGGTGTAAATAACAGTCTGGCCTATCTGCTGTCCACTCTGTATTGCTTTATTTAGGTATTTAACTATTTTTTCTCTCCATTCCGAGGTTTTTCTTTTCAATCGAAAACAGTCAGAAAATGAGGACATTTACAGCCAAAGTGTTCAGCCTTTTTTGGATCAATTTCACAGGGGAACAAATAAAGAAAAGGAGAGGCAAGAGAGAGTACCTTAAGAGCTGCCTCTTGAAATCAGCACGTAAGCAGGAGCGAGACAGAGATAGAAAGTGATGGAGGAATAAAGAGAGGAAGGCAGCCGCCAGAGGCAGATCAGGAGTAGTGGACACGGTCCTTGCCATGAAGGAAAAGAGACAGCGTTTATTTTTTCTCCGTTCTCTGCCCTTCCCAGAACGGCTGAGCCTCCTTCCTGCAGCATAACAAAAGGCAGAGGGCGGGTGGCATCTGACTCCAGGCAGGTCAAGTGCAGGGCCATTAGGTAGCGCTTTCACGTGCTAATGGCCCTGTGATAACAGAAGGGAGAGGGGAAATTCCTTTGTCCCCTCGTCCCCCCCACCCTTGTCCCCCGTGTCCCCCCCACTCCAAAATCTGGGGGGGATATATCCCCCGCGTCCCCCACACTTCCTACGCCCATGAGTGCAGCAACAGTGGGCAGAGTCTGAGCACCGGCAGTTTTTTTTTGGGCCCTCAAAACGGGTCCGAAAAAAAAAAAAATAAAGAACGGACTACCTTTAGTAGCACGAAAAATAGAGCCCGATAGAGACCCGTTTCGAGGGCCCCAAAAAAAACTGCCGGTGCTCAGACCCGGACAGACCCGGCCCACTTAAAGCCCTGGTTGCAAGGACAAGAACCAGCGCAGTATGCGTGGGTTGGAGCTACGGTTCTGGTACATCCAGCGCAGAGGCGCATGATCTGTATATAACAGGAATGGTTTGCCCTCCAAATAGTAGTGTAACTTGTCAACGGCCCACTTGATGGCCAGACACTCTCTTTCTACCGTGGGATATTTGGTTTCCCTAGGGAAGAGCTTGCGGCTAACAAAGAGCACTGGATGTTCCAACCCGTCCGCCCCCTCCTGTGATAGAACAGCCCCGAGACCCAATTCGGAGGCATCCATGGCCAGGATAAAGGTCCTAGAAAAGTCGGGGGAAGCTAGGATTGGTTGTGTGGTTATGGCTGTCTTTAGGGTCGTGAAGGCCTGTACTGCCTCCAGGGAGGGGTGTACCAGGTCTCGTGGTTTTGCGCTTTTCTGGAGCAGATCAGTAAGAGGGGCTGCTATGTCGGCAAATTTAGGTATAAACCTTCTGTAATACCCTATAAGTCCCAGGAATGCCCGTAGTTCTCTTTTAGACTGTGGGAAGGGAGTCCCATCAATGGCTTTCACTTTTTCCGTTTGGGGGGTTATTGTCCCATCTCCCAGTACGAAACCCAAATAGTTCACGCGGTGGAACGCCGCCCTAGACTTCTTGGCGTTCACATGTAAGCCTGCTTTCTTCAGGGCGGTTAGGACGGTATCCACGTGTTGTAGGTGTTCCTGCCAGGTTCTACTGTGTATGACGATATCGTCAAGATATGCGGAACAGAAGGCCGTGTAGGGTCTCAGGATGGCGTTCATGAGGCGTTGAAAGGTGGCAGGTGCCCCATGTAGGCCGAAGGGAAGGACGGTGAACTCGTACAGTCCCTCCTCTGTGATAAATGCGGTCTTCTTCTTGTCGCTTTCTCGGAGGGGCACCTGCCAATACCCCTTCGTTAGGTCAAGTGTGGTGATGAATACCGCGTCCCCAAGTTTCTCGATCAATTCGTCCGCCCGCGTAATGGGATAAGCATCAAATGTCGAAATGGCGTTTAATGCGCGGAAGTCCATGCAGAAACGCCGTGACCCGTCTGGTTTGGGCACCATCACAATAGGTGATGCCCACTCGCTCCTTGATGGCTGGATGATGCCCAATTGCAGCATGTCATAGACCTCCCGTCTTATGGCTTCTTGTCGGGCCGCAGGTATCCTGTATGGTCGTTGTTGCACAATCTTTCCTGGTTGAGTCTCAATGACGTGTTCTACCAACGTGGTTCTCCCTGGTAAATCTGAGAAAATGTCTTTAAACGGTTGCAGCGTCTCCATGAGTTCTTTCTTCTGTTGCGTGGAGATCTCTTTGTTCACCACAAGTTCGGTAATCTTGGAATCAGTATTCTGACCCGTGGGTATAAGGAACTGGGCATTTGTCGGTGGGGGTCCTATCCACTTCTCAGCATGTTTATGTGATATGATTGGAGTTTTGTGGGGGATACCTGCAATCTATAGGTCGTATCCCCGATAGTCTCCCGGAATTCATAGGGACCCACCCACTCGTTTTTGGTCTTGTTGGCGATCGATGGCAGGAGAAGTAGAGCCCAGTCCCCCTTCTGTAACCTCCGGAGTTTCGTCCCCTGATCGTAATACCGTTTGTTTCGTCTGCTGCTGTTCCAAATTGGAGAAGGCTAGGGCCTGTAGCTTCCCTAACTTGGACCTGAGTCGTTGGGTGTAGTCGAGAAGGGATCTCTGTTCTCGGTCTTCTTCGGACTCCCACACGTCTTTGGTTATCTCCAATAAAGAGCGAGGTTGTCGCCCGTACAACAATTCAAAGGCCGAACAGCCCAAACTGCTTTGTTTTTGTGCCCTTAAGACGTACAGCGCTAGGGGTAACAGACGGTCCCACTCCTGGCCCTCAGCCGTGAGCATTTTCTTTAGTGTTCCCTGTAGGCTTTGGTTATATCTCTCGACCAGACCCTCTGTCTGCGGATGATATACAGAGGTACGTAGGTGGTGTATATCTAGGGTTTTGCATACTTCTTTCATCAATTTAGAGGTGAAGGGCGTACCTTGGTCCGTTAAGATCTCTTTAGGAAATCCCACGCGAGAGAACAACTCCACCATTTTCTCCGCGACATGCACTGTAGTCGGGGTGCGTAAAGGAAAGGCCTCGATGAACCTTGTGGCATAATCAACCACCACGAGGGCGTATAGGTATCCTTTCGCAGATTTCGGCAGGGGTCCAATCAGATCCATTCCCACTCTCTCAAAAGGTCTTCCGATTATGGGTAGAAGTCGTAACGGGGCCGCAGAGGGGCGGTGTGTATTTTTCCTATGGCATATCTCGCACTTCATGCAGTAGTTGTGAACATCTTTATATATCCCTGGCCAGTAGAAGAACCTCGTTATGGTCTCTGTTGTTTTCTCCTTTCCGCTATGCCCTGCTGTAAGGTGTGCATGGGCAAAGAAAAGGACCTGTTCTCGGAAAGAAACGGGGACTAACAGCTGTGGAGTCCCTCCCTCTGTCCCCTCCCGGTACAGTAACTCGTTTTTAATAAAAAAACGGGGAAACTTTTTAACCTCCTGGGTTTGGGTCACATGGGCGCTCTCCCAGGCGTTGAATAGGGTGGTATCGTTAGCCTGCGCGAACCGAAAACTGCGGTCCAAAATCCATGGTTCTGGGGACAGGAGAGCAGCCCTGTCGAACCTGCTCTCTAAAGGGGCTGTAGCCATAGACCCTGAAAACAACGCCATAAACTCCGGGTTGTCCACCCCCAACAGCATCTCCTCAGGAAGGGACTTCACCACCCCCACTCTCACCGTACAGGGGCCTTTGTTCACGGGGTGTATTGTTATCTGGGCAAGGGGATACGGTCTCACGTCCCCGTGTACACAACGGATGTGGACCACTGCGCCTGGTAAATACTGGTGTGGGTGTATGAGATGGTCCTGTACCACCGACTGTCGACAGCCTGAATCTAACAATGCTCTCACTGTCCTCCCGTTCAACTGCAAACTCACGTAGAATGAGCTCCCCATCTCGGCTGAGTACAGTACGGACCGTGGCAAGTATCTGACTTCCATCGGCTCCTCAGTGGACCGCTTCCTCGGGCAGAGCCTGGCTATATGACCCCAGTCCCCACAATCGAAGCACTGGGGCCCTCGGACCGGAGGGGGACCCTCCATCCGCATAGGCCGGGGTCTAGAGGGTTCAACAACGCTCCTCTGCTTCTTGTCTCCTTTTCCGAGGCTGACTCCCTTTTGCCCCTTTTCTCCCTTCCATCCCAGGGACTTGGGTTGGGCTCTTGCATAGTTGGCGGCCATTTCTATGGCCTCATCTAGCGCTAATCCTGAATGTTGTTTCAGCCACCTCTGACTGGCGTACGGCAAAGCCTCCATGAACTGTTCTAGATATATTTTAGTCATCACGTCCTCCATTGTACTAGTCGACAGCTTCAGCCACTTGTCGGCGGCCATCTTGAGCCTGATGAACAGGGTTTTGGGGTTCTCTCCCGGTGTCCCTCGTTCCTTCCGGAAGCGGATCCGGTAGGCCTCCCCATCAAGCCCCAGATGGTCAAGTATAATTGTCTTAATGGTAGGATATGGGACCAGTCCCGAGGGGTTGGCCAGCTGGTAGGCAAACTGGGCTTCCCCGGTCAATAGGGGAGCCAAAAAGTGGGGCCACTTTTCCTCCGGCCACCCCAATGCTCTGGCGGCCCTTTCGAAGTTCATAAGAAAGACGTCGGGGTCTTCACCATGGACGTATTTCTGCAAGGAAATACCTGATGGGTTAGGGATAGACAGGGGCCGGCGGTCTATGGGTACCGGTAGGGTAGGGACTGAGCTGGTCTTCTGTATGCTGTCCAATTGAGCTGTTATGGTGTTTTGGAACAGGTCCCGGTCTGCCTGTGCTGACGTCATCTGTCGTTGGATTGCCCATTCCAGTTTCTCCTGTCCCTGGACGAGGTGCTGGATTAGGGCGTCCTTCTTTTCCATCCAGATGGACCTTGTGGTGGTAAATCCCACTTCTGACACCAGTGCAGTGGGTCCGGGTGACAGATACGCAGGCTCAGGCTTTAAGAGGTTCTAGGGAGTTTTTATTTCAACAGTATACACAGTAATCCGTTCCCACTGGAGGACAGCTGCCTGTGGTAGGTGTTGCTTCGTTGGATGTCTTCCAGGGTGTTCCCTCTTTCTCTTGGCAGTGGCTCGGAGGGGTGGTCCGGTCTGGTCTCTCCAGTGTATATGCCCCAAAAGATAAAGGAAAGCAGGTGTCAGATAAACGCTGGGTACTGTGGTGACTTTAGGGCCGGGAGTGAGGGACACCGTGTTGGGGAACAGTCGTTGCGTGCCTAGGTGCTCAGGGGAAGGTGTTGTGGTCTGATCGGGGCTGAAGTGGCTACAGGCGGCTTTATTCAGAGGCGTTTTCCCTTCCCCACCCACCCCGCAACTTTCCCTCGTACCTGCTCCAGCCACGCTCCTCCCCCGGGAACGTGGCAGGGCGCCTCACGGATGTGTTGGCTTCCTGGCTTGTAGGTTTCTCCCCTCATAGTCGTCACGTCGAGGTGGGTTCTTCCGCCTTCCGTCCGGCCTCCGAGGTCAGCCCTTCTCCTCCACTCCAGCTCCGTCGTTTCCCTTCCGCTCGGGCTCGCACTCCTCCGATGTTCCCAAGTCCGTCTCACGCTCCTCCACTCTCCTTCTCTCCGACTCCCGCTCCTCCAGTCTCCTTCGCTCTCTCTCGACCTCCGGGGAAATGCCGTCCGTCGTCTCTCTTCTCGGACTCTCCTTTGAAGTCCCGCCGATGAAGACGTCATCCGGGGGAGGGGCTTCCACGCAGGGAAACTCCGTCTTAAAGGTATGGTGCTCATCCTCTATCGTCCAATCGAGGCGATTGTACGGAGCCCAGTTGTCCAGCCGGGAATGTCCCTCAGATGCCTGCGTGGTGAGAGAAGGGTTTTTAGCGCAATCAAGTGCCGGACAGTGACAGTCAGGGGTGTTTATGGCACCGCTATCCCCTACCCCGTCACACTAGCACACAAATGAATCAGTTTAATTATGGAAAAAATGGTTTTAAAAAATCCATTAAAATGGTTCCTACCTGTTCCTTCTTACTACAGAGGAAGGGGTCAGCTAACAACACACTGCATTTCTGGGTTCTTGATGTGGTAAGTCAGTAAAGCTTTGGGGCAGACCTACTGCACTGACCATGAGGATTTTCTGGATGTGGTGGGACCACGATTGAGGAGCAGTAGATTTGGCTTTGAGTACTGCTTTACTCTGCCCAGTGGAGAGTGGGGTGCCAAGGGGATTAGATGGCCCTCTTAAGTTAGAGCTTGGCCTTTATGTTGCATCCGGTTAGAACAGTAACTGAATAGAAAAGGCTGGACGAACACTGTAGTTCTATATGGGAGTGTCAGGACTGTCTTCTTCCTAAGAATCTGGAGTTGGACTGGGCCACCGTAGGCCTAAGCATGGATTCCTTCCTCCTGGGAAGGATAGGAAAAGGTTGGGGCCTAAAGAGATGAAGATGTAAGCCGAAGCAGCAACCTCTTACAGCAGGTCTTCTGGGCATCTGAGGGCTGTGTTAAAGTGTAAAATCTGAATTCTCTAGTTTTTTAACTAAGCTGTGCTTCATCTATTTTCACCCCTGTCCTGTTTTCAGCCTGGCTCTTTCCTTGACACCGCACCTGCATCAACATTGATAAAGAATCTAGATTGAGACATTGTAGGCTGCGTAAACATGCAAAGTCAGCACAAAAGAACAGTTGATGTCTGCATTGGGTTTCGTGTGTTTGTTAACCAATAGTAAAGCCTTAGATAAAGTTTGCCTATCTTGTTGTGCAGCTTCAGGACGCAACGGTTACACAAGGCACCGAGGTTGTTGATTCTTACCGATGGACTCATTTGTGTGTTCTTCCCAAAGCTCTATTTACCTCTGGGTGTTCCATGTCTGTGATCTTTACTATAAAAACCCATGTAACCATCGTTCAGTGTGCTCTCTCCTTGGGTAGCTTAATGGTACTTGTCGGATGGAGACCCATTCATGAATGCTTAATAAATGACCTATGGTTTGACTTCGCTCCAGTGTCGATTCCTCCTTACTTGTAAGAACCCGTGGCGAAGTGGTGACCCTGCACCAGCAGATTATTAATTAATCTGTTCCACAAATTGGCGCCCAATGTGGGGCCCCATCAAGGGCTTGCAGTCGGACCGGGGGGAGGAGATCAGGTCGGTAAGACGAACTTCGCTGAGGGGCGCCCCACCTGAAGAGACTAGTGTTGCTCATGGTCCAAGGTGATTTTTCAGCTCTCCGACTCGGATCTTCCTGGTGGCTGCTTGCCTTGACTGGGGCCTTCGGACGGTCATTTTTGGATCAGGGAGGATCAAGGGATCATGGGAGTTGAAGACTGCACATAAGGTAAATCTGTATTGAACCGGTTCACTTGGTTAGGATTTGTTTTGATATTTAAGACTTGCGTTTGAAACTTGCCTTGGAACTTGCTATTTCTTTTGACTAATAATTTTTCTTACAGGTAAATGTGAGAATATCTTTTTATTCATCTCTGTTTATCTGTTTTTTATCTTATATAACATGCCTGTGCTTAGTACCCTTTGGAAGTTTTGTTGTTGCTGCTGTGATAAGTAGAGCATTTTGGAAGCAAGTCAGCCGGCGCCTCCAGAAGGTACGCTGAATTTTGAGATGTACATCAAATATGGTATTTGTCCCATCATGCATAATACATTGTGGAACAAATATACAAAAGGGGATCCCCAGCTGCAATGGCGATTAGAGGGAACCATGGACCCTCATAAACTCGAGTATTTAGAGAATCGATTGTTTTTAAAGAAAGTTAGGCCAGCCATGTTTGATAGTTTGCATATGTGGAGGAAAGAAGTGAAGGAGCGGCAGCTCAAGGCAGAGAAGGTACAAAGGAAACAGGAAAGGAAGACAGAGTATCAGAAGTATAAGGACTTGAAGGATAAGGAGGTTCAGGAGAAAAAGGAGTGTTTAGATAGAGAGCATAAATTATTAGTATCTAAGGAATACATAGTTCGACTAACGGTAGCAGTTCAGGTCCACCAAGAGGATGTGGACTCAGATCTTGATGGATTATTGATTGAACGACCCCCACACCCATATGCACTATTGACGCCCTCTCCCCTTGGACCACCGAATGTTGTTCCCCCTGTACCTCCGGTTCCCCCTCCTTAGCCCACGGTTGTCCAGCTCCCTATTTTTCAACCAGTACAGGTACATTCCTTACCCCCTCCAACCCAGGCCACTACACCCCCACCCCAGGCCTCCGGGCCTCCACCTCAGGCCACTGCACCTGAAATGACTAATGATCCCATACTTCCTGCATCTGTCCTGACCCCTCGAGTTCTTCTTTCTACTGTAGCTCAGTTTCGTCAGGATGCGATAAGGTTAATGGTATTAAATTGGTTAAGTGATCTAGAAATGGAAGTAGAAGAAATGATTGATCAGATACAGGATTTTTCTGAGGGTGAGCTTCTTTATCTCATAAATGAGCTTTCTCACCAACTTATGGTCCAATGGGAGATGACTACAGGACAGAATGTCCCAGAGGATGTTAGAGCTATAAACCGACAGTGTCAGATAGGAGCTTTCCCTGTAAGTAGAGTTAATACTGACATAGCAACGATAATTGGATATCGTAATGAACTCTTCCTCTCCTTGGATAAGACCTATATGGGAAGCTGCACCACAATTTATTTCCGCAAAAGGGAATGCAGATAATGATGACCCTAATAGTCCTGATGCTAGAGCCCATTTTTTGTACAATTGGATATATACGCCCTGGAAAAGGAAGGATATACTCACTTTAAAAGCCTCTTTACCAGACATACGGAAAAATCCTAGAGGATTTTATGATGATGTACAGGCAGCCATTGATTCTTGTGTCATGACCCTAGCAGATATTGATATGTTTTTTGGTATGTTCCTACCACCTGATATGTGGCGAATTACTCGGAAACAGGATCATGCTGTTGATCTGGGAGGAGACTGGGCTGCCATAGTAGCGGCCGATTGGGATCGGAAACCTGGTAGGAAACCTAGTCAGCTCATACTGGACCTTCCTAGAAACATACTTACTTACATAAAAACAATGGTTCCAGCCAGAAAAATAGATTGGGAACTTCTCACTGCCTGTAACCAAAAGCAGGGAGAGGCAGTCCCTGATTTCTTTACTCACTTTGAGGAAGTGTTTCACGATTTTAGTGGGCAAGATACATCTACACCTACGGGTGCACATTTATTTGCAGATCGATTTGTGGGAAATATCTGTTCGCTTAAAGAATTCCGAGAGTACGTGGGCTTCAGTAACCCCGAAAGCTATATTAAATATGGCTCAGTACTATCAAAATCAGGTGACCACTGAGCAAGAACAGACAGACAGAAAATTAAAAGAGTTAAAAACTAAAGTAATGATGGTTCAGGCCTATGGACCTCAAGGTAGGAGCTGTGGTCAAAATTATGGGCAGAATTTCAGACAACCACCTCAATGAGGGCCATCACGTAGACAAACTTCACTGGGGCTAGATCAATTTGCTTATTGCAAAGAGAAAGGACATTGGCGTTCAGAATGCCCTGTTTTAGCGACCAGAGGGAGAGGAAGAGGACAAGTGAATGGTAATCGAGGGACTTTAGTCCCTCGACAGCAGTCACAGCAGGTCCAAGCTCCAGACAGAAATAGGTCAGGAAATTATTTTGATCAACGAAATAATCAATATTCTATGGAAGATTGGGAATCAGAAGAAACTGTGGGAACACATTTCGCTTAGGACAGCGTAGGACAAGGAGGACCAGTTGAGATACTTGTAGATCAGTCAGGGCCCTATATAACAGCCACTATACTTGGGCAGGATCAGAAATTTTTAGTGGATACAGGGGCGACATATAGTGTGATATCTCAGAAATTGGTCCCTGGGACACCCTTGTCTGGCCAAGTGATCACATCGATAGGGTTTGATGGAACACCAACTCCTAGCGCTGTGTCCCAAAAACTACCTTTGCAGGTTGAGAATTTCATCACGACAGCCCCCTTTTTGCTTCCCCCATATGCTCCAGATAATCTGATGGGACTCGATCTTTTGAAATATTTCCATGCTACCATACATTGTTCCCCATCTGGAGTACGTGTTATTTTTGGGAAAAAGACATAGCCTAAACAATACAATTTTTCTTTATGTTCAGATCTTGATTCTGTCCCTGCATGTGTTTGGGCTACTGCTGACACAGATGTGGGAAGAATGGCCATTTCCCCACTACACATACAGGTTTGGGGGGATGCTTCCTTACCAAGGGTCCAACAATATAAAATATAAAAAGAAGGTGAGGATGCACTGATATCTATCATTGATGACATGATACGTACAGGAGTTGATGAGGAAGTTTCCTCTAATGTATGCAATAGTCCCATTCTCCCCATTCTGAAATGGGGCGATGGAACAGGAGATAAGATTTACAGATTTGTGATTGATTTAAGAGAAGTCAACAAAATAGTGATTCCTCAATATCCTGTCGTTTCTGATATTACGACTTTGTTGACATTAATCCCACCTACAGCTACTGTATTCTCTGTCATCGACCTTAAAAATTCCTTTTTTCTCTATTCCTATACATGAAAACAGTAGATATCTTTTGGGGTTTTCATTACGGGGCCGCTCATTCAGATTTTGTAGGGCTCCACAAGGGTATACAGAAAGTCCTAGCATTTATAGTCAGGCACTTAAACGACAGTTGGATGAACTACTTTTGCCACCAGGAGTTACACTTGTATAATATGTCGATGACATTCTGCTAGCCGCAGACACAATTGAGCATTGTAAAGAGGCCACTCTCTCCCTATTGCATCATCTCGCTGTTAAGGGACATAACGTCTCTAAGAGTAAACTCCAATATTGTCAATCTGAGGTCACCAACTTGGGTCACCTCTTGCCTAATGAAGGCCGTACTCTGACTAAAGACAGGATTCAAACTATCCTAAAAATTCCTATTCCTATTACTCAAAAAGAAGTCAGGGCACTTATTGGTATTACTTCCTACTGTAGACAGTGGATCCCAAATTTCTCCCGTATTATCAAACCTCTTTTGTCCCTTGTTACTAAATACACTCCCTCTCCTCTACCATGGACATCTGAATGTCAGGAAGCATATCAGCAGCTTTGTGCATCCCTTTGTTCTGCTCCAGTGTTAGGCACCCCAGATTTTGCTAAGCCTTTCATATTATATGTACACGAGAGAGAAGGATGTGCATTGTCAGTTTTGACACAACCATATGGTAATAAGCATCATCCATGTGCTTATTTTTCGGCTGTATTAGACCCAGTGGCTAGAAGACTTCCAGGTTGTCTCAGAGCGGTTGCCACCACAGCGATTTCTATACGACAATCTGAGGGAATAGTGTTGAGTAACAAGCTTATGGTTATGGTACCCCATTCTGTAGATGCACTCCTGAATCAGACTAAGACATAAAACTTGACTAGCGCTAGACTCACAGGCTATGAACTTACAGTGCTGGAACCTCATAGCACACTCAAGAGATGTTTGACATTGAACCCAGATACATTGCTCCCTTTGCCAGATGAACAAGCGCATGATTTGCACAACTGCATTTTCCTAACAGAAGAACAGACTAAGGGAAGAATAGATCTAAAGGATACACCTTTGTTAGACCCTGAGGGAGAACTATGGGTGGACGGCTCTTGTTTAAGACTACCTGATGGCACCACCTCTGCATCCTATACAATAACCACATTACAAACTGTGGTAGAAACAGCCCGTATCCTACAAAACTCTGCCCAAGCAGCTGAACTCATTGCGCTTTTGAGGGCTTGCGAACTCAGTCAGGGAATAAGAGTGAACATTTACACAGACAGTCAGTATGCATTTGGTGTGGCACACAATTTTGGCAAGCTCTGGAAGGAACGGGGATTCCTAACCTACCATGGTTCTAAAATATAACATGGTGAATTGGTAAATAGTCTTCTTACTGCTTTGACATTGCCAAAAAGTGTAGCTATTATCAAATGTAGTGCCCACAAGAAAGTTACAGACAAGGTGGGTCAAGGAAATGCGTTTGCTGACGAAGTTGCACGAGATACTGCAAGTGCACTCACATGTAAAGTATATGTATTACGATCCCAAGCTGAAAGATGGGAAAACATGTATGCAGAGATCAAGGAAATACAGCAGTCCGCCACTGAACAAGAAAGGGCAGAATGGAAAAAGGAAGGAGAATTAGATGATGAGGGATGTTGGAGATCAAAAGATATGTCAAAATGGAAATTGCCCTATGCCTACGTATTGCCTTTTGTGACTATGGCTCTTGGACCTGCTCACGTTAGTGCCAAAAACATAATTTCCCAATTAAATCCAGTCTGAGATAGTCCGCTCATTCGGAAAACAGCTGAGCATTTGGTTAAAAATTGTATGATTTGCTTACAGCACTATCCTGGGAAGGGAGTATCAGCCCCTACTGGTGGATTTTCTCCACCTCAGGTCCCCTTTGAAGCGCTCCAAATGGATTATATTCAATTAGAGTGTTGCAATAATTTAAAATATGTGCTAGTGGTGGTTTGTTCCTTTAGTAAGTGGGTAGAAGCGTATCCCACCAAAGACAACACAGCCATGACAACAGCTAAAGTTCTGTTAAAAAAGTTCTTCCCCTGTTTTGGGGTTTGTAGAGTCCTATGGAGCGACAACGGCCCCCACTTTACAAGCCAGATAATAGAGTACCGAATGTAATGATTGGGGGTAAAACAGAAATGTCATGCTACTAATTATCCTCAGGCAGCAGGTTTGGTAGAAAGGTACAAGCAACGTTGAAACTAAAATTAGCGAAGATCCAAGCAACAAAGGGCCTTAGTTGGCCAGATGCTCTGCCACTCGCCTTACTATCTGTTCATTCCATCCCACACAGTAAGATTGGACTTTCTCCCTATGAGATCGTCTTTGGTAGGCCTATGATTGTATGGGGACCCACGAGACCAAATATGATTAAAGAAATATCATACCCTGTTTTAAGTGATTACTTGAAAGACTTAACTGAAAAACCGTCTTTAATTCATCAGCAGGTGCGTGAAGCTATTTCCGACAAATCAGATGGTCCGGCTCATGGTCTCCAGCCTGGGGAATTCATCTTAATTAAGAATTTTCAATGCTCTAAGAACTTTGAGCCCCAGTGGAAAACCCCGGAGCAGATTCTGCTTGCGACTCGAACTGCTGTCTGTGTCACCAACAGACGCCATTGGATCAATGCTGCACACTGAAAGCGCATCCCAGCAACTGTTCTCCAGCCAGAAGGCAGAAACGATCTGGAAGACATCTTACAGACTCAAAAAGGTGTTGCTCCTCTGAATGAAGGCACTTTGTTCCCAGATCAAACGGTGCCATCGGCATTAAGGTACAATTTGCGACCAAGGAAGGGAAGGAGCAGATAGAGATACGGGAGGACCGATTTCAATTAGTGGAACGGTTCGGCTGCGACACGGTGGATCACAGAATCGGGGGAACTAGGTTCAGAGGGGATTGTGATACGGTGCCTGGATCTCTCTCCAACCTGTGGTTGTATCGATACCTAGAAGGAGAAATGCAGAAATTGGGATCTAAGTTGCAGTTGCGAAACAACGACAAGCCTCTGTGTATGGTGACTCTGATCATACCCTTGATAATCTTGGCAGCAGTTTTTTGGACAATGGAGAAAATGATTCCAGCATGAAAATTCTTACCTACTACTACCCCTCTCCCCGTTGAACATAACTATTTCACCCTTCCCTATCACGAACAAAAGCACCGCCTGTCCTACCTCAATAACACTTTCATACAAATGCTACATCATACCCACAATGCTACGAACACTACCAATTGTTGGGTGTGAGGAATTATGCCAGCTCACCAGAAAAAGGGAGGAACGCCTTTCATTCCCTTGCCATTTTCACATAACGGCTCCTGCAGAGTCTGGTTCGCACTGTTGTGGGCCTCAGAAATTGCTAACATTACTTCAGCTGGTGTGCGAGGACTTAATACCAAATTGAACAGAGTGTGTTACCCTGATGAGGAAGGGGACTCACAAGTCAAAGGAAATGCATGGGAAATGGAAGAATATCGCAGAGGAAATGCCTCCACACACTATGTTTTGCCCAACACTCAAACGACCGAGGGTAATGGGCCACCTGTTATTGCTGTGACTAGAGCCCGAGAGGACCTTTGTGTGAGCAGCATTGGCCGCATTCCCGTGGGATAAAGTGACTGTACAACAGTACTAAACATTACTGGAACGAACAATAGTAGTTTTCTGTCCTCACACAATACCTATTTTATCTGTGGAAACAAAGGTTACTATAATGTGGCTATTGGTTGGTCTGGGGTTAGTTATGTGTCTTTCCTGCTTTCTTGTCACATCCTTGAGGAACAGCATACATCTCTATACCTGTCTTTCCTGCTTCCCCTTGTGTTCTTAGCACCGGCCTCCTATCACAGAGATCGGAAACTGTTTAATGATAATTACTTAAGTAGATTCAACGGGACCATAGAAAATAATTAAATAGATCAGACTGACACTGCTCTACAACAATATGTTGATTTTAATTTAGGGCTCTTTTTCTTTGTGGGTGCAGCTTTAAATAGCAGAAAGATTAGGCATTTGACCCTTGTAGTAGAGGATGTGATGAACCAGACAGCAATGGCTCTTAGTAATATCACAGAAGAGCTCTAAATTGCAAGAATCGTAGCTTTACAAAATAGAATGGTGCTTGATGTAATCCTCGCTGATCGCAGTGGAGCATGTCGCATCATCGGAAGTAGCTGTTGCTTGTTCATTCCTGACCACGCCCCTTCTGTCTATGGCGCCATTTCTAAATTACACAAAATAGCTGCTGAAATTCATCAAGACCAAGGAACCTGGTCTGACTGGTTACAGGGACTTATCTCCACTTGGGGTTGGAAATTGTTAATGGGAATAGTAATCATAGGAGCCATCTTTCTCACTTGCTGTTTCTGCATTCAATGTGCCCCTATGATATGCACCACTTGTATAAATGCTAGCAGTAGTATTAAACCCCCCCCCATCAATGTTCATGAATTAAATAGAGAAATGATTATGCACAATGAAATTCATGAATTAATGAATATTAATGTACGCGATTAATACATGTACCCCTTAGAATAGATTCAGCACAGCTGAAAAGGGAGGACTGTTAAAATGTAAAATCTGAATTCTCTTGTTTTTTAATTAAGCTGTGCTTCATCCATTTTCACCCCTGTCCTGTTTTGAACCTCGCTCTTTCCTTGACACCGCACCTGCATCAACATTGGTAAATAATCTAGATTGAGACATTGTAGGCTGCGTAAACATGCAAAGTCAGCACAAAAGAACAGCTGATGTCTGCACTGGGTTTCGTGTGTTTGTTAATCAATGGTAAAGCCTTAGATAAAGTTTTCTTAGATAGCCTATCTTGTTGTGCAGCTTCAGGACGCGACAGTTACACAAGGCACCAAGGTTGCTGATTCTTACCGATTGTCTCATTTGTGTGTTCTTCCCAAAGCTCTATTTACCTCTGGGCGTTCCTTGTCTGTGATCTTTTCTATAAAAACCCATGTAACTATCGTTCAGTGTGCTCTCTCCTTGGGTGTCTTGATGGTACTTGTTGGATGGAGACCCATTCATGAATGTTTAATAAATTACCTATGGTTTGACTTCGCTCGAGTGTCGATTCCTCCTTACTTTTTAAGAACCCGTGGCGAAGTGGTGACCCTGCACCAACAGATTATTAATTAATCTGTTCCACAGCTGAGCAGGTCTTCGCTTTGAACTACTTCTGCGACTTCTGGATTAGATCCTCCTGCTGGTGGGCGCTGGAGAGTCCAACCTGAAGTTATCTGATGTAAGCTACTGCCCAGATGCTTTATGTCCTTCACCTGGCTAATGTGGGCATGGTAATCAGGAGGTGGGAAGGAATTCTATGAATTCTCACCTACACTTCATCCCAGAAACTGAATCTTACTGGCTTACTGAGAAAGGGTGTGTGTTCAGAGCAGTGATACAGAAACCCATAGACCTGCTGCTTTCCCACTCATGCAGGCAGGGGTATGGCCATATGGAGGTCAGACAGGAAATTTGAGAGTCCCTTTCTGCTGGGGAGGGAAAGGAAAGCCATAAACATCACCCAAGAAGATCCCCCATTGTGGGCTGAGGAGGAAGTCACTTGAAAATTTGAACACAACAAAATGTTATCTTAGTGCAAGCGTAGACTTTCTCTCAATAACAAAAACCACATAGAAGTAGCATGGTGCATCCAACTAGAGGCACAGCTTGACTTGTATCAGAGTGCAACCTCCACAACATAGGAAATCCAGACAGTGAGGCACTAAGGGGAATTAAATGGAAATTTTGCATCAGTGTTCACTGAAACACGCAATTTGTCCCAATGTGACAAATGAGACATTAATTACCTTTTGGCCAGGAGGGTGAGGTGAAATGGCAACAACACCTTATATGGCTAGGTTTGCCACTTGGATGGTTTGTTACTAGCACGGCTGGCATCCTCATTCTGGCAGGTCCAAAAAGAATATGGTATTTTTTCTGTATTGTACTTTGAACAGTAAACATAAGGGAAAGCACCTTAAAATGTGTTCTGAAGCTGTCTAAATGATCCATGACTGATAGTTAAACTAAACAAAAGCAGAAAAGCTATGCTAAAAAATATGAATTTGTTTTTATAAAGCCCCCTCTTTAATTATTAATCATGTTTCCTTTGTAGATTTATAAAGCAAAAACAAATACTTATTAGGTCCAGCCTAGGCAGCATGCATGCACTTTCTTCAAGATCAGCTGTAATCACTATACGGAGTGTGATCCTGCCTGCTGGTTGCCATTGGTTCACTCCACCATTGCTCTTTTTTCGTGGCTTCTTATTGGTTGGTGCTCCTGATACATAATTTACATTTTATGCCAAGGAGCACCGACCAACTACAGTTTACTTACACTGAAAGTGTTTATGTGGTCCTTTAGGGACTGCTTCTTTTATTTTCTGCTAGCCATGTCATCTGCTTCATAGGCTGCCATGCACATAACTTTATTATGTACGGGTGCCGCGCTTCGTGTTTTAGCACAGCGCCTCTTTCATGATTATGTTTTTATTACATGGTGCCTGCTTCATGGGCCGCCATGCGCATAATTTTTATGTTCATGGGTGCCACACTTTATATTTTAGCATGGCGCCCACTTTCATATTTACAACACAGCAAGGGCTGTGCTTCATGTTTCAGCATGGCACCTGCTTATTGGCTGTTTTGTGGCTTTTTAGAAGTGCGCCTGAAAACCCGCTCGTTTAACCAGTGCTTTTCTTATCACTCTGCAAGTGGCAAGCCAGCGTCCCTGGATAGACCCACTTTGAGTAGTATGCATGCTTTCCTGCCTTGTGTGCAACAAGAGCTGCTCCTCCCCAGCTCCTTTTGTCTCTGTTTGCCCTATCCCAGAGGAGGAGCAAGTTGTGATTCCACCCTCTGTGTGTCAGCACTTAGATGGAGATTCCAGAAACTACTCTGTCGTGATCTCCCCTTTTCCTGTTATCAAGTGCGTCTCCTCCCCTGCTGATTGCCCAGTGTGTGGGGGCGGGCGTGGCCTATATGACCCCCTCCCCCCGCCAGGCCTCAATACCCATTTCCCTTTCAACCACTGATGCCAGTCCACGGGGCGAGTGCTCCTGAGTATGCAGCATGTCGGGCAAGCACTGCAAGGGGCCCGAAGTTAACTGCAGCATTGCTTAAACATGTTCCTGACCATGCCCTTCTCTGAGGCTCAGCAACTGCATATTCAAAGTCCATGGGGGCAAAGCAAAAGTCAGGCAACCCACATCAATTTAGGTAGTAAGTGATTGGAGGCCGGCAGTGAGTACGCAGCTTTGCATGGTGCACAAGTGGTGTGGCTGCTTTCACAGCATTGTGTCAGAGGCTGGTCAGCAGTATTACAGAAGAACGATGTCTTGCACCACAACTTCTGCATGCACATTTGAAACACACACTACTTGGGCAAATCACAAACTAGGCATTCATACACAAACCATACACATATTTGTACAGGCCTCTCTCTGCCCCTTGACCCTCGTTCAGACCCCGACCAGTCGTCTTTGCTGAACCCTACCACATCCCATCCCTCCCCCTCTTTACTAGAGTCTTTCTGCCCCATCACACAGACTAAATCTGTCTCCCACCAAACCTCTCTCCGGACCACTCTCCTGGTCTTCCATCCTACAGACCTTCCCTCACCCAGAATCCGGCCATAACTCTCCTTCCACCTTTCCCCTTCCTGGAGACTACTTCATACCCCAGTCTAAGGATACGCAGAGCAAAGGATCATGAAACCCACCCTTGGGTTAGTCCCTGTCATTCTCAGCCCTTAGTTCTGCAGTTAATAGGTTACTATCATTGACGCAGCAGTGTAGTAGCACCGGTTGCCATGAATTTCAAAGGCCCAGTGCGCCTTATTTACAGCTGTCTTTTATTGCTCGATAAAATGTTGTGGGTGTTATGAACCATGCCAGCAGCTTTTTAATATCTGACATTCTTGTTAAACATAGAACGCAGGCAAATAGTGCACTACCTCTTAAGCTCTTTTGTATTGTTTTTGAGCATTTATATAATGCATACTACCCGTGTGGGGCGCTGAAGCGCTTGCCTATATTGGTATCACCCTTCAGCTTTTGGGCAAAAGGATTTCGTTTTTCTTTTGATGGGAAGTGTTTCCTTGTTATGCATGATGGTCACTGAGGTGCGGTCATTGTGTTATGGGACGAAACACTTAGAAGGGTGATGGATGAAGAAGTGTGAGAAACATGCACACAGCTTATGGTTTTTAGGAAGCTGGAAGCTTTTAGCAGCTCCACAGGTCTCTTATTTTCATAGTTCATTCTGTTGTGAAGGGGTGTCTTTGGAAGCATCTTGTGTAATTTTAGTTTGTTGTCTCCCCTCACTCACGACCTGTTGCTTCCTCCATCCTACTCCACCCACCCACCTCTGCTGCACCCCCATGATCTTTTATTAATTTATTTAGGAGAGTGTGGTAGCAATTGCCATCGCGGCTCAGCCTTATAAAAAGCGCTTCACACTAAATGGAATTTCATTTTTTTAATTTACAGATTTATTTATTTACTTTTTCATTCTACCCATTCACCTCTTCCTCCTTCTCACTTCTGACGATTGCGCAGTTAGTTAAACGCACTTTGAGGAGGTTGGAACCTGGAGTACGCTAAAATGTTCATCCTTCCCATGTGGATGAAATGGCACCGTTACAAAACACTACTGCTTTCCTAGTGCATATCACTTCATGGTATCCGATCCATAACAGACAGCACTGCAGCCCATGGGGTGAACCTGGATGACGTCCCTGCACACCCACACTACTTGGAGTGTATTACTGTATTGTAGCTCCCAGAAGCACCCTTTGTAGATGCAGATTTTTCTGAGTGGTATGGCAACGTCTCTGGTCATGATGTGCACATCTTTGATGTTGCTGTTACAGGTCTGGATGAGAAGACATCAGCGCTGTACAGTACAACAGCAAAGATGAGCAACTAATGCACAAGGAAAAAAAAGTTTACTAATCTACTATTAATCTCTAATCTTGGGTTCCGGAGTAGCTTGCTACTCATAACAAAGTGCTTCAAATCATCATCAGTGGTAGTAGGCACTAACTAAATACAATTTAAACTATGTTAATTAGGCATGCGTTTCTGTGGGATGAAAGGCAGCCCTCAGCCTTATTTAGGTTTTTCGCATTTTTGCAACTGCTTTGCTGGTATCTGAAAGGCAATGTGTCTTTTAAGTTCATTTGATGCCACATAGCAACAATTCACATAAATACACTCCACATCATACCACATAATTTTACTTGGCATAAATTCTCTCAAAACTACACAGTTCCACACAGCACAATTCCACTCCACACATTATCATTCCACACAATTCAGTTACACGCTACATAATTTATCTCAACAACACATTTACACAACACACCACATACATCCAAACCAAACCACACAATACCACATCATGCCACAAACTTCAACAACACATCACATGTTTAAACTGCACAACATACCACTACACACCACAAAATACCATTCCACATAATTACACTCCATGGCACACAATCCCACTCCACATAATTCCAGTACACTCAAAACCACATCATTTCTATCCACATAATTCTGAAAATTTATCAGCACCCACTAAATATCCATATTTCTCAACATGATATATTTTGTTCCAGCAATAATCAGTACAACTCAACACTGATTCTGGATCTCATTCAGTTTCCCAAATGTGCTTCAGACTTTCTTGTATTAATTCAGATCACTTCAGACATGTTGTGTGTTCAAAAGATTTTCTTTATTGATGAATGTATAAAAAATATTCACATCAGATTAGCCAACGCGTTTTGTCACTTTTCACAAGACTTCTTCAGGGCTTGATTTTTTAAGATGTATTTTTGAATATCACACCCGTTTTTGTCGGGTGCGGCGCCGAAAGTCTAAGCCTCCTTCTTGTAAATCGCTTGCTATCCACATAATTCCACTGCACTCCATGCCACATAATTCTGTGTTACACAATTCCAGAGCTAACAATTCCAATCCAACCCACATAATTTCATTCCACACCACATACCTCCACTCCAGAACACATGGTTAAAACACATTGTTATTTGCAATGCCAAAAGCTCTAACTCTCGCAAATGCGAGACCTAGTAGCATTGCCAATGCTTGTTTTTTATTGTTGTTCTTCCTTTTGACAGTTTTATATAGTGTGAACGGCTATTTGAGCCTATTCATGAGCACCAATTACAGTACACAAGATCAGATTTTTGATTTAAGGGCCTGGGAGATGTGATTTTCCAGCAGCGGCTGGTAGATGAGGGTGTTGGAGTGGCGCCCTGCCTGTTTTCTGGGTGCCTGGCAAGGTCAACTTAATTCTGGCACAATAAAAAAATCCAATAATTCAATATGTGCATCCCACGGGGCCACAGCATTCAAGGTATAATCTCAATCTCTCCCTCTCTTTGAGGATCAGGCAACCAGGCACAATCAGGAGGCGATGTGCGCAGGTGCGAGTCTTCACTTATTTACGCTGGGCTTTGCCGTGAACAGACCTGGGGCTGGGTGCCTCACACATAGGGTAGAGTTCAGACATAGAGTGGAGCTTGTGACATCACTGTAGAAGGAAACTTGGGTGCATTAAGATGCAGCCCATTCCGAGGCTGCACCTCAGTCAATCACGGTAACTGCTTCTACAACGTCCTTACGTTGCTCCCACTGGGCCTTTTTTCTCAGCTACAAAAAGAAAACGAGCACAGAGCCTACTTGCCTTACTGGACCCCAACATCCCAACACTAATTGGAGGAGACCTTAATGCCAAGCACCAGTGCTGGAACTCTCACACCACAAACAGGAAAGGACACGCTCTACTTGCCCACTCAAAGAAGGAGAACTTTGTAGTGGCTGGCCCGGCTCAACCAACACACTATCCAGGCTCTGCACTGCATACACTGGACGCTCTGGACATAGTCGTCATGAAGAATCTCTTCCAGTCTATGGAACAGGAAACCTTAACAGCGTTGACGTCTGACCACAACCCAGCATTGATCACAGTTGGAGACGTGATTGAAAACCAACACCAGGGCACCAGGCATAACTTCAATAAGGCGGACTGGGGCCTGTACAAGAGAAGCCTGGAGGAAACACTGGCCCCTGGTCCCTTACGCTGCATTGAAGACATTGACCAGGCGGTTCACCACTTCACAGCTGCAGTCCACACTGCTATTGAACGAAGTGTTCCCTAGCAGAAACCCCAACGCTGCTCCATCTATGACCTCCCAAGCGGCATCAAGCAGTCCATATCTGACAAGAACAGAGCCCGGAGAGAGTGGCAAAGGAATCACACCCTTGACCTGCTGAAGAAGTACAACGAGCTGACAAGACAGCTGAAAATACAAATAAGCCAAAACAGAGGTGAAAAATGGGGAGCAGCTACAGCTAACTTGAAGGACTGACAACTCTCTCTGGAAAATGACGCGACGCTTGACTGGAAAGAAGGAACCAAACCAACCCATACAAGAAAAGACACACTTTGCATGCAGCAACAGGGACAAGGCTGAGGTCTTCGCTGAGACACTGGAGGCATCCTTCAGGCCTAACCAGGCAAGCAAACTGGCAGCAGAGGTTGAGCAAGAGGCCACTAAGCACCACCTGGAGCACCTGCCAAAAACAGAAGCTGCAACCATCGAGGAATGTGCTACTGATGAAGTCCTAGTCCTGCTAAAGAAATTAAAAAATGGCAAAGCTCCAGGAAAGGATGGAATAACCAACCAAGCCATCAAGATGCTCCCAGATGCTGCAGTGGATCAACTTACAGAGATATTCAATGCGTGTATGCAGCACCAGTACTTCCCCAACACTTGGAAAGAAGCAAGAGTCGTTGTTTTCCCTAAGGCTGGTAAACCACTACGAGACCCTTTGAATTACTGCCCTATAAGTCTGCTATCTGGCCTATCGAAGCTTTTTGAAAAAGTTATTCTCTCCCACCTCATCAACATTGCATCAAGTGAACACCTCCTCTCCAAAGAAGAGTTTGGGTTCCGGACCGACTACTCAACAAACCACCAGCTTCTCAGAGCTGTGGACATCATTAGCCATGAATTCAACATCCATAAATATACTGGAGTAGTCTTTCTGGATGTAGCCAAAGCATTCGACCGAGTATGGCACAAGGGACTGATTTACAAGCTTATCACGCTCATGTTTCCAAGCTACCTGGTTAAATTGCTGACTAGCTACATGTCCTAATGGACCTTTCACGTGGCGGTACGGGAGGAATGCTCAACATCACACCCTATTCTAGCTGGAGTGCCTCAGAGATCAAAACTTGGACGATTCCTCTTCAATATATTCACAAACGATATCCCCACAGACTTAAAGAAGACAGATCTCGCTCTTTACGCCGATGATGTTGCAGTCATCTCCCAAACCTTCAGTGAAACCTGAAGTGGCTAAGAACCTTGAGACATCGCTCAGCAGATTCTCCGAACGGTACAGCGACTGGCAGATAACCCTGAACACAAGCAAAACCACAGCAACACTATTTACCAGAAAGCTGAACAGGAAACATCCACAGATCCTTCTCAATGGAGAGGAGATCAAATGGGAAACCAACAGCTTCTACCTAGGGGTGACTCTGGACTCCAAACTCAGCTGGAGAAACCACATAGAGAAGACTTGCCAGAAAGCAGCAACCAAACTGACTGCACTACCCACTTCTGAGGACCAAGTCAATGCCTATGCAGATCAAGGTGCAGGTAATCAACGCAATAATTCGACCAACAATGAAGTACGCTTCACCGGTTTGGAGTGGCTGCCAACTGCAGTATCGGAAAGACCTGCAGAGACTACAGAGCAAGGCCTTGTGGATTGCAGCAGGTGCTCCTATCTTCACAAGAAAAGCAGACATCCAGAGACCTAGGCGTTGAGATGTTGGATGACTATCTCCGCAAACTCAACAAGACATTCTACAAAGGATTGGATCGAAAAGAAAACCCACTGATCAGGAAACTTTCTGACATTCCTGCAAACCCATTTGACCACTACCTGCGGCCCATCACAGCGCTAACCTTGTGAAACTGAAACAGCAACTCGGCATCCAAAACTCATCACTGCCAGAAGGCTACCGCCTGGGCAGGCACCCAAAACACATCACTGCAAGAAGACTACAGCCTCGGCAGGCAGCCAAAGCTCATCACCGTTAGAAGACATTTGACAGACAAAAACAAAACTCTGTGGTAAAACTTGCTGACATTTCTGCAAACCCAATTGACCGCTACCCACGGCCAATCACAGCGCTGACTTTGTGATCCAACTTCAACTGTGACAAAGCGTCACATTTCAATAAAAGAAACCTAAACAGTGATTAAAAAACTCAAAATAAATGTGGAGTAATGAGTCTACCGCCTCGGTATCCAAAAACTCGCCATTGTCAGAAGGCATCTGACAGACAAAGACAAGACACTCTCAGCCTACTTTAAATAACAGTCTGCGCCTCGCCCTCCTCCAACCTGCCTGCAAATAACAGAACGGTGAGAGCAGCAACAAGGAGCACAAATCTTGGCAGAAGCATCTTCAAGAACTTTTTCTACACCAACTGAAGCCCTGGTGGTGGCAAAATACACGTACGTGTTACACTTTCAGACACTGACTTTTACTGTATTTTTAAACAAAGCAGACGCCCGGCACCTGTCTTTGAGCATGCCCCCATTGAAAAGTCATAGGCACTGTTAACACATTCATTATTGTTCAGTGCTCGTGGTAGCCATTGTTCATATTTGTGTTGGGTCATTAATGTTCTGTTATTTCTGCACTGCCTACAATAACTTGTGAACATGTTCTGCATCACTTCACACTTTTACTATATCTTCTAGATGGCAAGTGTTTCAAAATCCACCCTGTGCACCTTGGAAGCATGAAAGGCTGAGTGGACCATGCTGAGTACTGACTCATGACCAGTAGTTTATAGGGGTGTTTCAGCAAAAAACACTTACTTCATTTGGCCATTTTCGTGGGTTTTGTGCAATTAAAATGATACTCCCTTTTCTCATTGTCCCTTCACATTCTCCTTACAGTGCCAGTGTTCAATACTTCATTACCCTCTCACTGTATTTTCTTCTTTCTTGCAGTGCCAGTCACTTTCCCTTCCCAAGTTACCTCTATCTTCAGCTGTACAGTTTCCGTCTGGCCTATTGGGCAATCAGGGAGTGCCCGAAGGGCTGCTCCGGCAGGTCAGTCTGTGGGCTTTTGTGGGCCTGTTTTATGGTCTGTTTGGGGAGGTACTGTAAATTTCCCTGATAAAAGAAAAATCATTGCCTGCAGCAAGCTTGAATTCATGCAGTCTTCCATACCTTGCAAAACACTTATGCCATGTGTCTTCACAAGTTCGCAACTGCCCCAAATTCAAAGCATGGCCTCTTTTCAGATATCTAATTCACTAACGGGGCGGGACACTTCATTTGGTGTTTCCACCTTTTTTCTATCCCAGTCTGATCCTGAATCGGTGGCAGTAGTACCGGGCATCTTTCCTACTTTATCTCAGTTTCCTAAATAAATAGTGCTGGAAAAAGTACCATTGTACCCCATTTTTTTTTCAAATGTATTTGAAGTAGGAGGGGGTTTCTTATGGATAGTCGGCATTGCTTGGTCGTGTGCAATACATACTAATCTAATCTTTTTCAAATTTCACCAGCCGCTAATGTGATTTTCCCAGAATCACAGGATGTTGAGAGCAGACGCCGGGACTCCGAACTTGTTCCCCCATCTCTGACAATCAGGCCACATATGCCGAAGCACAGCAAGGCATGAAGGTGGAGGATGTTGTTTTTGGGAAGGACAGTGAGGCTTTGGTGACATGGCCTCCAGCCTGAGGAATAGAACAACAGGGACCCCCCTTTGCATACTAAATTACTCAACCCCTCCCCAGTCCTCACAGCCTCGGGGCAATCAATCAATGAGTCAATCAATCATTTGTATAGCTCACTAATCACCCGTGAGGGTCTCAAGGCGCTGGGGGGGGGGGGGAGGTGGAGGGGTGCAGCTACTGCTCGAACAGCCAGGTTTTGAGAAGTCTCCTGAAGGTCCTGGGTATGTCGCAGCTGAGTGGGTAGGGTGTTCCATGTCTTGGCGGCGAGGTAGGAGAAGGATCTGCTGCCGGTGGAGGTCCTGTGGATGCATGGGACAGTGGCGAGGGTGGCGGAACAAAGCTGGCGGTTCGGGGGTGTAAAAGGTGAGAAGTTTGTTGAGGTATGCTGGTCCGGCGTTGTGGAGTGCTTTGTGAGAGTGGGTGAGGAGCTTGAAGGTGATCCTCTTGTTGACTGGGAACAAGTGCAGGTCTTTCAGGTGGGCGGTGATGTGGGTGTGGCGGGGTATGTCGAGGATGAGGCGTGCAGAGGCGTTCTGTGTGCGTTGGAGTCTTTTCTGGAGTTTAGCCGTGGTTCCTGCGTAGAGGGCATTGCCGTAGTCCAGTCTGTTGCAGGACAATGGCCCAGAAAGGGAGGGGGATTACGTTTCAAACAGCTGCTGGGCCATCAATGGGGGGGCCAGGAGGGCTGAGGTGAAGATGGCCCAAGTCTTTAAGCATCCACAGGCCCCCACAGGGAGGCCCCAACATAAACCCACCCTCCTCCGCCCACCATGCCCTGAATGAGAAGGGCTTTGAAGAGGTGTCAGACAAAAACTCCGTTTTGGGCTGCGTTGGCCCCAGGGGGGGACGAGGTGAAATGGCTGAATGCCCTGAGCAACACCTGCCCCCCAGGGAGGACGATTCTCGCAATTACCTGCTCCAGGACCACTATCAGGGCGATTGCTTGGCAGTGGGTCGAGAAAAGGCCACAGCTGACCCCATTAATTTTTTCTTGGGAAGGACAGTGAGGCATTGGTGACATGGCCTACAGCCTGAGGAATAGAATAGGGACCCCCTTTGCTTACTAAATTACGCAACCCCTCCCCAGACCTCACTGCCTCGGGCAATCAATCAATCAATCATTTGTATAGCGCACTAATCACCCGTGAGGGTCTCAAGGTGCTGGGGGGTGGGGGGGAGGTGCAGCTACTGCTCGAACAGCCAGGTTTTGAGAAGTCTCCTGAAGGTCAGCAGGTCCTGGGTATGTCGCAGCTGAGTGGGTAGGGTGTTCCATGTCTTGGCGGCGAGATAGGAGAAGGATCTACCGCCGGTGGAGGTCCTGTGGATGCATGGGACAGTGGCGAGGGCGAGGTCGGCGGAACAAAGCTGGCGGTTCGGGGTGTAAAAGGTGAGACGTTTGTTGAGGTATGCTGGTTCGGCATTGTGGAGTGCTTTGTGAGAGTGGGTGAGGAGCTTGAAGGTGATCCTCTTGTTGACTGGGAACAAGTGCAGGTCTTTCAGGTGGGTGGTGATGTGGGTGTGGCAGGGTATGTCGAGGATGAGGCGTGCGGAGGCGTTCTGTATGCGTTGGAGTCTTTTCTGGAGTTTCGCCGTGGTTCCTGCGTAGAGGGTGTTGCCGTAGTCCAGTCTGTTGCAGGACAATGGCCTGGCAAGGGAGGGGATTACGTTTAAAACAGCTGCTGGGCCATCAATGGGGGGTCAGGGGGGCTGAGGTGAAGATGGCCCAAGTCTTTAAGCATCCACAGGCCCCCACAGGGAGGCCCCATCATAAACCCACCCTCCTCCGCCCACCATGCCCTGAATGAGAAGGGCTGTGGGGAGTTGTCAGACAAAAACACTGTTTCTGGGCTGCGTTGGCCCCAGGGGGGGTGAGGTGAAAATGGCCGAATGCCCTGAGCAACACCTGCCCCCCAGGGAGGACGATTCTCGCAATTACCTGCTCTCGGACCACTATCAGGGCGATTGCTTGGCAGTGGGTCGAGAAGAGGCCACAGCTGACCCCATTAATTTTTTCTCAATCTTTCTATTTTTTTTTTGATAATGTCATAACAATATAACATTAAATGAGGGAGTTCACCCCTTTCCACATTTCAGTTACATTGTAAGTAGTCCATTTGTTGTGCCATTGGTCTACTGATAACTTGAGCAAGCAGTTGCACATGTCAAGTCCATACATGCTTTGAATCTCCTGAGGCGGAAAGCCGGGAGCCTGACCACAGAAGCGCATTTTTAATATTTGAGTGTCACAAATTGTTTGTTTGTTTTTACCTGCACTTCGTCTTTGTGGCTCTGCCATTCTTCTGTGACACCCGCGCAGCGGAGTTTAGCGCTGCCGCGGGACGAAAACCCCAAAGTTCTTTGCCGCCATAACTGGCGAGCCCACAGGCCACGCCCCCTACCTGAGGCCAGGCCCCCCGACCGTATTTAGGACGCTGACCCACTAGCGTCACTAGATGCTTTGAATCTCCTGAGGCGGAAAGCCGGGAGCCTGACCACAGTAGCGCATTTTTAATATTTAAGTGTCACAAATTGTTTGTTTGTTTTTACCTGCACTTCGTCTTTGTGATTCTGCCATTCTTCTGTGACACCCGCACAGCGGAGTTTATCGCAGCCGCGGGACGAAAACCCCAAAGTCCTTTGCCGCCATAACTGGCGAGCCCACAGGCCACGCCTTCTACCTGAGGGCACGCCCCTTCCGGCCCTTTCCCTTACAAGATATAAATGTGCATCTTCCGGAAGCGCAGCGGACGAGCGCAGCGGGAGCGCAGTTTCCGTGCCTGGCCGGGCAGAGGGCCCTTAAACTCTGTAGAAGTTATTACCTACACACCCGACCTACTACGGTCCCTACGTCCCCCTGTCAAACACACCTGCGAAATACTATCTAACTATAGGAATAATAGTATCGCATGTTGTGCATGTAATTTCTATCTCGATATCCCGCAACTATGTGGCCAGCGGCCCAGACCTAGCGGCCGCAAGCCAACTCGTTCATGGTTACTTGGCAGTCTTAACTGTAGGTCGCTCTGCAAACACAAAAGGGACATTTTCGATCTTCTGTCTGACAACTCCCTAGACGCCCTCTTTCTCACTGAGATGTGGCTACATGCTAGTTCCGGCCCAGACATCGCCGAAGCCCTACCGTCCAATTATGCCATCATTCGACAAGACCGAACCTCCCGAATTGGAGGTGGGATAGCAGTCATCTTTAAAAAAAAATCGCTGCAGTGTATTCTGGAGCCCATTCCTCTACTTGCATGTGAGGTTGCCCTTTTCAAACTTCAACTTCACCCGACCTTCACTTTCACAGGTCTTCTGATTTACCGTCCGCCTGGCCCTACTCTTCCTTGGGCCACCCAACTAGTGGACTGGATCGCCTCGGTAAGGGTGAATCACAACCATCTATCCATTCTAGGCGATCTAAACATTCATTTCGACGACCCTGTAAACAAACCAGGCATAAATTTAATTCATGACCTGGCGGCCATGAATCTCACTCTATGGAACTCAGGCCCTACTCACAAAAGGGGACACCTTCTGGACCCTTTTTTCTCCAGCCTCTCCCAGCTACAGTGCCAGCAGGCTCTGCCCTTAGATTGGTCAGACCATTTTCTAATAAAATTCCATCTGGGGGACCATACAGCCGTCAGCCCTCCTAGCGGGACTAGTAAGTCCCTCAAAAGAAATTGGAAAAATCTGGACATTAACCGTCTCATGTCCATCCTTAGCGCGACCACACCGGAGGAATCACTAAACACCAGAGACATTGAAATTGTAGCCACTAATATCAATAAATGGCTCCTAGGTGCTTTAGACATTTGCCTGCCCCTAGCTCACAAAAAAACCACTTCCCATAACCCGCCTGCCCCATGGTACAACGAACAACTGAAGGCTACTAAATCCAAATGTAAACGACTAGAACGCCTGTGGAGGAAGGATTACTCCCCGGCTGCCAGCACACACTACAAAAGCGAGCTCAAGCTCTATCATAAAGCATGCAACAAGGCAAGAGCTAACTATGTAGCAAAATCCATATCTGAAGCTACCAACAAATCAAAAATTCTTTTTAATCTTGTAAAAGAGCTAGCAGGCGCAAATACTTCTTGCAAACCTCCGCCCCTTAATAGTCTTCAATGTGAGGAACTGGCGAAATATTTTACATCTAAGATTGAGAATATCTACCAGGATATAGCAACACAACAGCAGGCTCAATCCAATAGTACGCAAAACCTCGGACCCAATACAGACGACATCTATGTCCAGCCCCATCTGCCCTACGCGCCACTTACTTCTTGGCCCGAGATCGATGTCCAAGTTCTGCGGGACATCTTAGGGAAGGTTAAATCTGGATCTCCTGCTGACCCCCTCCCGATCTCTACTCTTAGACTCCTGGACACTCCTCTTCTTGCCGTGCTATGTCAAACCTTAAACTTTTCTCTTTCCTCTGCCACGGTCCCGCCATCTTTGAAACATGCCATGGTTTCGCCCCTTCTTAAGAAACCATCGGCCGACCCCAAAATTTTGGCAAATTTCCGCCCAATATCCCTCCTGCCTGCTCTCTCCAAAATCTTGGAGAAGCATGTCCACGAACATCTCACCAATTTTACGGAGGCAAACAGTATTCTACACCCCTCCCAATTGGGTTTCCGCACCGGATTCTCGATGGAGACTACATTACTTGCAGTCGTGGAAAATCTTCGACATCTGGTCGATAAGGGTAACTCTGCCGCGCTGATCCTACTTGACCTCAGCGCGGCGTTTGATACCATCTCCCATAACACACTGCTCGCTTCCCTTTCCAACATGGGCATAAGAGGAAAGGCACTAGATTGGATTGCATCTTTCCTGACTCTTAGGACATTACAAATCTCTTCCAGTAATGCGGCATCCAAGGTCCATTTTTCTCCGCACGGTTCCACAGGGATCAATATTAAGCCCCCTGCTTTTTAACCTCTATGCAGCCCCGCTGGCCCAGATCGCTGAATCAGCTGGTCTTAACATGTTCACATACGCTGACGACTCCCAAATCGTTTTCTCACTATCAAACGAAAACCATGACTTTCCTTCACGCCTACAGACTGGCCTTAGGAACATTCCCTCCTGGATGAATAAAAACATGCTTAAACTCAATGGTAGTAAAACCGAGGTTCTGATAGTAGGTCCCAATCATAACCTCTGGAATTCCAGACACTGGCCATCCGAAATGGGCCCCCTGCCAACTCCATCGCACCAAGTCCGCAATTTGGGCATTATCATTGATAGTGGCCTAACCATGGAGCCCCAGGTGAACAATCTCACAGCCACCTGCTTCACAATCCTTAGATGGCTCAGGAAAATCATATGGATGCTCCCTGACGACACTCAAAAGACAGTGATCAATGCATTAACTACCTCCCGTCTGGACTATGGGAATGTCCTTTATTTAGGGGCATCTCAGGCAGTCATGAGGCGCCTCCAACTGGTACAGAATGCGGCAGCTAGACTGCTTTGTAAGTGCAACAGGAGAGATCGTATGTCCAGTCACTTAAAGGCACTCCACTGGCTAAAAATTGACAACAGGGTCAAATTTAAAACTTTCAGCCTCATGCACAGGATAAAGTGGGGCAATGCTCCCAGATATCTTCAAACCCTTGTACACACCTACACGCCTGCCCGATGCCTGAGATCTACCACACAAGGTCTTTTCTGTGTCCCTAAAACTTTCCGTGCGAGGATGGGAGGTAGATCCTTCTCCCTCCTAGGCCCGAAGCTTTGGAACTCCCTTCCGCAACCTCTCCGTCTAGAAACAAGGTACACTCACTTCTGTAAAGCCATTAAGACCTGGCTTTTTAACCAGTGACCTGTTCAGGTTTTTCTCCTATAACCCTTTCCTGTCTCTCTGGTTCAGTATTCTGCTTTAGCGCCGGGAAGCCCTTCTTGGGTATCTGTCGCGCTCAATAAGCCCAATAAATAAATAAATAAATAAATAAATACTGCGTTATCCAGGGATCCCATAATTTTTCATGCGACCCCCACCCCCCGTGGCCAGGCACACTGTTTTATTAGGGATAGCGCCCCTAGCCTCCATTCTGACAGCCAATGTCTGGCTATATCTCTTTTCACAATCAGAGACACCCACGGCCAGTGGCTCTGACCACGTTATGATGGAGCCCTCAGGAGGCATGTGACCTCAATCCAGCTCACGTGCACCGGAGCCGCCTCACTGCTGACTGTCACGGCTCAGCGCCCAGGGTGGTGTGGGACCCTTCAGGGTTACTTGCTGCCAGAAAGAGAGGGGCTGCTCACGGGGAAGCAGCGAAGAAACCTCACATGTGAGAGCAGTGCTCGAATGTTTTACATTTCCTGAGGATTCACAGGCTTCTCTGAATGAGAGTTTCTGTTTACTGTTCAAAGTTCAGAGCGCGTGGGCCCTGCTGTGACACGCATGCAAATAACCTTTTAGAGCCTGGCAGCCAGCCAGCCCTAGGCACACGTGTTCTTAGTGCCAATATCGGCACAATCCCCAGCCCTCCCACAGCAAAACATGTAATAACTCAGACACACATTTTTGGTGGAGAAACTTGCTGCAGGTTTATTAACATAACAATATGTCAACATGGTGGGTTAACTTACGGGCGATCCCAGGGCAGGCGGCCCCTCGCCGCCCGCCCACCTGATGAGCCATAAAAACCCGGTGGCCGCGACCAACCGGTGTTCGTCCATTTGGGGGAGGGGTTAGCCCCTCCCTCTGGCGGACTGCCAGTCCGCCCCTTACTCACGCCCCTCCCAGCTACGAGGGGGCGAAGCGTTGCAGGCAACCCCCGATTGCTCAGGTGCACAACCGCCCGTAGGACTAACGGGGCGCCGTCGCTCCTCCAGGATCCCCCGCGAGGACCTCCCTGGGGATAATTGGCTTTAGCACCCTTACTGGGCTCCTGTAGAGGATACCCATCTGTACCTTACAGCCTTTGGATCGCCCTGTAACTCCGCCTGCAACACAAAATAACAAGTTTTTAGTTGAAACACCCCCCCCCTGCCCGTACGCCGGGAAAGCGGTGGGGAGGGTAAACAGCGTCCGGGCAGACCAGCAGGAGGGGCACCGTTGGACATCAAAAGAGGTCGCTCGGACGGTGGGAAAGGTATAAATACCTTTCCCCCGCCACCCCCCCTCCTGCCGGAAGTGACGCTGCACCGAGGGGACCCCCTGGGTCCCCTGACGACTACAACGCTGGCGACAGTGCCATCCTGTGGCACTAAGACTGGCCGCCCTCTTAGGAGGGCCCCCTGCGTGGGCCCGGGGCAGCCTGACATAGTGCCAATATCGGCACAATCCCCAGCCCTCCCACAGCAAAACATGTAATAACTCAGACACACATTTTTGGTGGAGAAACTTGCTGCAAGTTTATTAACATAACAATATGTCAACATGGTGGGTTAACTTACGGGCGATCCCAGGGCAGGCGGCCCCTCGCCGCCTGCCTACCTGATGAGCCATAAAAACCCGGTGGCCGCGACCAACCGGTGTTTGTCCATTTGGGGGAGGGGTTAGCCCCTCCCTCTGGCAGACCGCCAGTCCGCCCCTTACTCAAGCCCCTCCCAGCTACGAGGGGGCGGAGCGTTGCAGGCAACCCCCGGTTGCTCAGGTGCACAACCGCCCGTAGGACTAACGGGGCGCCGTCGCTCCACCAGGATCCCCCGCGAGGACCTCCCTGGGGATAATTGGCTTTAGCACCCTTACTGTGCTCCTGTAGAGGGTACCCATCTGTACCTTACAGCCTTTGGATCGCCCTGTAACTCCGCCACAGCCATGGTGTGGCCCCCATCACCCCAGGGCCCCCCACCATATAGCGCTACCTACTTACACCCTGCTGTTTCCAAGGCCTCCCCCAGATCCAACAAGAATAAGTCCATACACACTCTGGACAGGTGAATTCCATCTGCCTCGAAGCAAACTGTGCATTTAGCATGTAGCATCCCATGGCGGAAAAACCCCAAACCCCTTTGCTCCGTGAACTTCCGCATAGCGCTGTTCACCCTTCTGCGCGAGGTCTCCATGGCATCCCTGGAACGCGCGCACCCCCAAACCTGCCGTGGTGTGATTGCGGACCACCATAATTCACAGGTCCCCAGCTTGTTGCTCATTTCGCACATGGTGGCCCTCATCTCATGAAGCAGGTCCCTTCTCCCCAGGCGGACCAGATCATTCCGCCCTAGGTGTATCACTAATAAATCGGGCGGTGGGACACCCTCCCCTAAATTCTGAAGGACTCTCTTCATCAAGCTATTCCAACGCATGTCTGGTGTCCCAAACTGTTGGACCTGGCCCTTTTTGAAGGGTCATCCCTAAACTTTTTGCCTTCCTCCTGTATTTTTTCTGACCTGGTGTTGGCTGATTTATGACTCTGGGCACCTTACCACTGCTGACCAGTGCTAAGGTGCATATGCTCTCCCTATGGTAAAATGTATACATTGATTGGTGTCCATGATTGGTTCATTTGGTTTACTGTCAGCCCCTAGTAGAGTGCACCAGGAGTGCCAGGGCTTGTAAATACAAATGCCGCTAGTGGGCTTGCAGCACTGGTTGTGCCACCCACAGAAGCGGCCTAGTAAAATGTGTCTAGGATCTGCCACTGCAGAACCTGCGTGCGGTCTGGTACCGTCGCGCTGACTGCGCAAGTGCACCCACTTGCCAGTCCCTAAACCTTCCCTTAACTACATATTAGTCACCCCTCTGGTAGGCCCAAGGGCAGGGTGCATTGTAGGCATAAGGTAGGACATGCCCTGATGTGTGTGGCATGTCTTAATAGTGAATTACAGCCATTTTCGTTTTTCACTATTGAAGGCTACCTGCTCTCCATAGGCCAGAATGGGCTGCTGGAGTCACTACACGCTGTAATCCCAGTGGACTCATAGAGCATGGTAGACAATTATGTTTAGTATGCCTGAACTCAGAATAATAAAATACTTCTTTTAGTAAAGTTTATTTTAATATCCTGCGTTTGTAAATACTACTTTTAGAAAGTTAGTATTTACTGACCTGGCCATTTCAGTCCGCCTCTGCTGTGTGTGTGTGTTCTGCCTAGCAACAGTAAGGAGCAGGGCTGGGGAATTCCAGGAGACAGGCTGGCTGCCAGGTGGTGGGTAGAGAGATTACACCAGGATGGGTGGGAGGAGTACACCCTGACTCTTGAATAGACCTGTGCTCTGCCAGCACAAAGCCGGCGCCGCCCCCTGTGGAGCGGCTGATGTCTCTGCCCTGCTGCTGAAAGGGAAGCGCAGAGTCACCACAACAAAGTGCTCCAAAAACTGGACTGAGCCAGGCCCAGGCCCCCTGGCGCTAAAGAACAAAAGAATTGGTGTATAAAAGTAGGAGCCTGGCTCCTAAGAAATTAGATCCTGTTTGCGCCAAGAAGAAACTCTGCCTGAAGGAGAAGGACCTGGAGAAGCTGAAGGAGGAATACTGTCTCTCTGCCTGAGAGACTGGCCTGCAGTGGGTGCCTGTCTGCTGGAAGGAGAGGGAAAGCCTGAAGAAAAGGACTTTGATTCAACTTGTGCCTTTAAAACAATCTCCAAGGGCTTGCGTGTGAACTTGCCCCCTGACCTGCGCCCCAGGAACAGTGGGCGCTACCATCCTGAAAGAAGAGGAGAAGTGCCTTGAAGTGATTCAGCAAGCTGACCCCGGAGAACCTGTGCATCCCCTGATCTCGCTGAGCAACGCGACTTCTGCTGCTGGCGTGGCTGCAAACAACGTAAAGGCCTGACAGCCCGAGCACCGTGAACAGTTGCCCCCTCGAGCCGTAGCTCGCAAAGTAAGGTGGAGATCTCCGCGCCTGAGCGCCGAGTCCCTGTGACCCCTGCCGGGTTGTAGAGGCTTCTGCAAAGGACTAAAGTGCCCTGGTTCGCGTCTCCGGCCGAAGCTAACAGCGCGCGGCGCTGTGATCTCACCCCGAGGCTGCCCTCCTGCTTCTGACCCCCTTCGTGGCAACCTGCATCCTGCCCGAGCGCCCCACGAAGCTCCGCCGTCCCCTGGACACTGGGGACACCAGCGCGACGTGGGACACCCCTGGACTGGACCGCGAGGCCGCCACGAACCTTCCCCGTGAAATCTGCAAGGTATTGTGCCAGCGCGTGAAAAGTACGGCCCGTACTTGCCTTTGTACGAACCGTACCTGCCCTGTAACTACGGGTGCCTGGTTCGCACCGTACTGCCTGTGAAGTGCCTTGGTTCGTACCCGCCTTGTAAATACTTGTGCCTGGTTCGCACCGTACTGCCAGCTGAAATAATGGCGCTTTGAAAAGTGCTCCTTTTGGCTGAGTTCGAGCCGTAACAGCCTTGGTTCGACCCGTACTTACCCTGGGAACAGCAAGGTTCGAACCGTACCTACGTTTTAACCGTACTGCATTGAAAAGCATTACCGGTGCTCACTCGAGAAGAGTGAGACTCGGCAAGCGTACTCCGGCTCACGCGAGAAGCGTGGGAAACGGCAAGGCACTGTAAAAACCTTGCCAAAGGCACCCCAAAGGCGCTACGAAGTGCCCAGAAGACCTAAGAAACCTATTTTAAAGAGAACTGTGCCATTTTTACAACTGTGGACTGCCCGTAAAGCATTTTGAGAGTAACTGGATTATTTTACCAAGAGAACTGTATTTATGCAACCTGCCTGAAAGAAAACCTTTTATATAAAGAATTATATTTTGGACATAAATACAGCCTTGTGTCTTTGTGTGGTGGGGTGGTGATTATTGTGTGGGACAACTTGAACGCTTAACCTATATGCCCTCTGGAAATTTAGCCTGACTGCTCGCGCCACGTTACCTAGAGGGTGAGCAGGGGTTATTTTTAAAGAGGTGATCCTTTGCCCTGACTTAGATGAAAAGGGTCCCTGCTTGTCGCAAGTGCATACCTGCGCCAACCAGAGACCCCGGATTCTAACATTGGTGGCAGCGGTGAGGATTTACGGATTTGCGTTCTTGGTGTCTGCGCAGTGATTACTAACCATTGCACAGTGGACAGTCCAGTAGCTTAAACCACAGAACTTTTTCAAGTTTTAATTTTCGCTTGCCAAGGAAAAAGAAGATCCCTTGCGTTTGAAGCCATGCCGGGCTCAACCAGCACAGCATCTGAAGCCTCTGAGATGGAATGGGAATGGGATGCGTCAAAACTGGACGACTACACAAGAAGGCAACTCAAGTACTTCTGCAAGAAGTTCAAGGTTCCACATGTGGGGTGCAAGCTCAAACCACAGATCTACAAGGCGCTGAAAGCCTGGATGGAATCAAGGGGTGCAGCTGAGGATGTTGTACCTGAGGAGATTGACCTAGTGGAACCAGCGGAGAGCATCCACAGTGCGGGCAGGTGTCTGTCACCAGAGGAGCTGGCAGACAGACAGGCCGCAAGAGAGCAACAAGTCACTTTGGCAAAACTGAAAATAGATGGTCAATTGGAGCTGGAAAGCAAAAAGCTGGCTCTGGAAGAGAAGAAGCTGGCTCTTGAAGAAAAGAAAATGCAAATGGAGCATGACTTTTTAATGAAGAAATATGATATGGAGCTCGAGAGGCTTGAGGCCATGAGTGTCTCATCCCAGCAGCAAGAAAGGTGCGTAGCTCAGAGATTGAGCTTTTCTGAGTGGGAGGAGGAATCCAGCTCAGATGGTGGCAGCAATATTGAATTCTCTAGTGCTGAAAGAGTAGTACACACACCCAGAGATGTGGCGCCTGGCTTGAAGGAGGGGGTTAACACACACCAGGAGGTTCAAGGGCATGAGGTAGCTCCAGTAGTGCGCAGTATCCCTGAAGGGAATAGGGTAACTGGCGCAGGGGTTCATAGTCCTAGTGGCGGGAGGGACACTCTACTGGCTCTAGATGAGAGGCGCAGGGAGAGGGGTTCCCCCAACATTGAAGTCCTGGTAGGTGAGTGTGAAGACCGCCCAGAAGAGTGTGGGTTGTGTGACAGAGACAGTCAGATACTGTCTTGCCAGTCTCAGGAGAGTGGTGTGGAGTACGTGTGTGAGGCACTGGATGGTAAGGTGAAGGCTAGTTTGGTTAACCCTGCTAGGGGGCTGTGTGATCCAATTGTGGGAGAGCATATTTTAAGTCCCTGTTTTCCAGAGCTATGTCAACACCTGTTGGAGACCGAGTTCTCTGACCGCAGAGAGCTCACATTGGAGGTAGACCTTTTGGTGGATTCCAGAGGGTCTGGAGAGGCATTGGGGAATGACCCTGTGGGGAGTGGCTCAGGTATCTTCCAACCCAGAGTGGTGGAAGTGGTGCAGAGTAGCCCAGCTAGGTCCCATGGTAGTGGGAGGGGTGTAGGGGCTCACGTCCTGTCTCAGTGGAGAAGGAGTGAGTGTGGGGCTGCGTGCCCCCAGGTGCCCGAAACCCAGTCTCAGAGCCTGGATGGTTCTTTAAGGGAACACCAGGCGGGGAGCCTAGGCTGTCCTGATGGGCCACCCGTTGAGGGGGATCCCCTAGTGTCTGGTGAGCTGGGAGTGTCTGTAAGCAGGCCTCCATCAGTTCTGGTGTCTGGCAGTACCGCTCCAGTTGGGAGGGTGCAGAGGTCCAGATTGAGGGGTGAGAGGGGGAAAGAGTCCCCAGTGGAAGAACCAGTGGGTCAGGGGCCAGCCAGAAGGGCTGCGTCCCCCGTGAGTGACCATGGTGACACCACTTCTGTCCTGGGGGATCTTCAGGCACTGTCAGATGGACAGGGGTCTGGAGATCAGCGCCAGGCAGACTGTCACACGACACATGAGTTAGGTGTCACCCTCAGGGGGGGCATGCGTGCTCCCCGGGAAGTCCTGGTGCGCCAGGCGAGCGTTCAACCGCATGGGTTGGACCCAGGGTTGGGAAGCCAGGTTCAGGTGTTGTCTGACCTGGAGGGTGGGACCACTGTAATCAGTGTCCTGACCCATGTTGCTTCTAGGGGTACCACGCCAGTTGGGAGTGGGCAGTACTCTGGAAGGGGGTGCAGAGGGAGGGAGTCCTCGCCTCTGACCCCGGCTCAACTGAAGGGTTTAGACCCTAGGTTGAAGGGCCAGGTTCAGGGTGTCCCCCCTGACCTGGGCACCCAGTTGCAGGATAGAACCCCTGAACTGGTGGGCGAATTGCGCAGGACACCTGCCACAGGTGCCGTGGCAATTCTGGAAGGGGGTGCCACTCCAGGTGGGAGGGTACAGAGCCCCAAGGAGGAGGACCGGGAGTGGGAGAGCCCACCCCAGTCTTTGGTCCAGCCGCTGGGTACAGTCCCGGGGCTGGTGGGTCAGTGCCAGGATGTCATACCTGACCTGACAAGGGGGAGAATGGACAAAGGGTGCCAAGCACCTGGGGCTACTGCCCCCCGCTCCCTGGCGCCACAGAGGATTGAGAGCCCTGAGAGGCATACGGCCTGGGTCTCATCCCTGACTACTGTCAGTGGCCACTGTAGCATTTTGCTGTCTCTCTGGTGGGACACACCTGTGGGCCAGTTAAGGTTAGGTGCTGCACAGGTGGTGTCCACAGGCAAGGAGAAGGGTTCCCCATGGATTGGCTTGGTGGGCCCTGAGAGTATGGACAGAGGGAGTCCGATAGGTTCAGATTGGCGTAGAAATGGAGTCTGCCCCTGCAGTTGCGGGCCAGGTCCTTGTTCTATCGCCCCAAGCAGGGAAGACCATCACGGTGGTGATTGGTCTACCCTGCGTTTTGGCTGGAAGGGGGTTGTGTTGGACCTGGCCCTTTTTGAAGGGTCATCCCTAAACTTTTTGCCTTCCTCCTGTATTTTTTCTGACCTGGTGTTGGCTGATTTATGACTCTGGGCACCTTACCACTGCTGACCAGTGCTAAGGTGCATATGCTCTCCCTATGGTAAAATGTATACATTGATTGGTGTCCATGATTGGTTCATTTGGTTTACTGTCAGCCCCTAGTAGAGTGCACCAGGAGTGCCAGGGCTTGTAAATACAAATGCCGCTAGTGGGCTTGCAGCACTGGTTGTGCCACCCACAGAAGCGGCCTAGTAAAATGTGTCTAGGATCTGCCACTGCAGAACCTGCGTGCGGTCTGGTACCGTCGCGCTGACTGCGCAAGTGCACCCACTTGCCAGTCCCTAAACCTTCCCTTAACTACATATTAGTCACCCCTCTGGTAGGCCCAAGGGCAGGGTGCATTGTAGGCATAAGGTAGGACATGCCCTGATGTGTGTGGCATGTCTTAATAGTGAATTACAGCCATTTTCGTTTTTCACTATTGAAGGCTACCTGCTCTCCATAGGCCAGAATGGGCTGCTGGAGTCACTACACGCTGTAATCCCAGTGGACTCATAGAGCATGGTAGACAATTATGTTTAGTATGCCTGAACTCAGAATAATAAAATACTTCTTTTAGTAAAGTTTATTTTAATATCCTGCGTTTGTAAATACTACTTTTAGAAAGTTAGTATTTACTGACCTGGCCATTTCAGTCCGCCTCTGCTGTGTGTGTGTGTTCTGCCTAGCAACAGTAAGGAGCAGGGCTGGGGAATTCCAGGAGACAGGCTGGCTGCCAGGTGGTGGGTAGAGAGATTACACCAGGATGGGTGGGAGGAGTACACCCTGACTCTTGAATAGACCTGTGCTCTGCCAGCACAAAGCCGGCGCCGCCCCCTGTGGAGCGGCTGATGTCTCTGCCCTGCTGCTGAAAGGGAAGCGCAGAGTCACCACAACAAAGTGCTCCAAAAACTGGACTGAGCCAGGCCCAGGCCCCCTGGCGCTAAAGAACAAAAGAATTGGTGTATAAAAGTAGGAGCCTGGCTCCTAAGAAATTAGATCCTGTTTGCGCCAAGAAGAAACTCTGCCTGAAGGAGAAGGACCTGGAGAAGCTGAAGGAGGAATACTGTCTCTCTGCCTGAGAGACTGGCCTGCAGTGGGTGCCTGTCTGCTGGAAGGAGAGGGAAAGCCTGAAGAAAAGGACTTTGATTCAACTTGTGCCTTTAAAACAATCTCCAAGGGCTTGCGTGTGAACTTGCCCCCTGACCTGCGCCCCAGGAACAGTGGGCGCTACCATCCTGAAAGAAGAGGAGAAGTGCCTTGAAGTGATTCAGCAAGCTGACCCCGGAGAACCTGTGCATCCCCTGATCTCGCTGAGCAACGCGACTTCTGCTGCTGGCGTGGCTGCAAACAACGTAAAGGCCTGACAGCCCGAGCACCGTGAACAGTTGCCCCCTCGAGCCGTAGCTCGCAAAGTAAGGTGGAGATCTCCGCGCCTGAGCGCCGAGTCCCTGTGACCCCTGCCGGGTTGTAGAGGCTTCTGCAAAGGACTAAAGTGCCCTGGTTCGCGTCTCCGGCCGAAGCTAACAGCGCGCGGCGCTGTGATCTCACCCCGAGGCTGCCCTCCTGCTTCTGACCCCCTTCGTGGCAACCTGCATCCTGCCCGAGCGCCCCACGAAGCTCCGCCGTCCCCTGGACACTGGGGACACCAGCGCGACGTGGGACACCCCTGGACTGGACCGCGAGGCCGCCACGAACCTTCCCCGTGAAATCTGCAAGGTATTGTGCCAGCGCGTGAAAAGTACGGCCCGTACTTGCCTTTGTACGAACCGTACCTGCCCTGTAACTACGGGTGCCTGGTTCGCACCGTACTGCCTGTGAAGTGCCTTGGTTCGTACCCGCCTTGTAAATACTTGTGCCTGGTTCGCACCGTACTGCCAGCTGAAATAATGGCGCTTTGAAAAGTGCTCCTTTTGGCTGAGTTCGAGCCGTAACAGCCTTGGTTCGACCCGTACTTACCCTGGGAACAGCAAGGTTCGAACCGTACCTACGTTTTAACCGTACTGCATTGAAAAGCATTACCGGTGCTCACTCGAGAAGAGTGAGACTCGGCAAGCGTACTCCGGCTCACGCGAGAAGCGTGGGAAACGGCAAGGCACTGTAAAAACCTTGCCAAAGGCACCCCAAAGGCGCTACGAAGTGCCCAGAAGACCTAAGAAACCTATTTTAAAGAGAACTGTGCCATTTTTACAACTGTGGACTGCCCGTAAAGCATTTTGAGAGTAACTGGATTATTTTACCAAGAGAACTGTATTTATGCAACCTGCCTGAAAGAAAACCTTTTATATAAAGAATTATATTTTGGACATAAATACAGCCTTGTGTCTTTGTGTGGTGGGGTGGTGATTATTGTGTGGGACAACTTGAACGCTTAACCTATATGCCCTCTGGAAATTTAGCCTGACTGCTCGCGCCACGTTACCTAGAGGGTGAGCAGGGGTTATTTTTAAAGAGGTGATCCTTTGCCCTGACTTAGATGAAAAGGGTCCCTGCTTGTCGCAAGTGCATACCTGCGCCAACCAGAGACCCCGGATTCTAACACAAACCATATTATCCTCGTGGCTGTAAACCCGTGCCGCCATTTTCTGATATTCGCCCACTGAGACACCCTCTGGACTCCTGAATGGCCCATCACCCAGACCGTCTTCCCTAGCAAATAAAGATGAGGAATTTTGAAAATCAATTTATTACACAGAGCACTGCAAACGCCATTACACTTGCAAAAAGTACACCAAAAGTACAAACACCGACATAAGTCGCAACCTTTTTGACACAAATAAACCCTTCCTCGTTCCGTGTGTGCATGTGGCCCCTTATGGGCGAATGTATCTCTTATACGAATTGGACTACCAACGCCCCACCAGTTTGATGCTTTCCTCTGGCAAACCCGCCTGGAAAGCCGTGGTCGCTGCCCCAATACGGAATGAGTGACTGCAGAAACGTGTGCCCTGGATCTTTTTACCAGACAGCTCTAAACGCACCGCCATTACGCGCTGTACCTGGGAGAACTGTCTACTAGCAGGTAACCTTCTGTTGTGGGCCGCAACGCCAGGTAGGCCGCGACTAGGCGCACCGGACAATACTTGGCGATCTCCAGTTTGTTGAGCACGATGAGCTTCCCTACCCTTGCCTGGTCCGTTTTGGATCCCCGTAGTCTAATTTTGAGGGAACCGCCTGCCAACGCAGTGTCCTGAACGTTCAACGCCACCCCCGACGTGTCTTGTCTAGATCTCGCTACAAGTTCCCCCATTCTAAAAGACCCAAAGACGGGCAGGCTAAAGGAGGCCGCGAAGAGGGCTGCCTCAAAAGCAGAGTGGGTCGCCATGCCAACCCAATCCAGCATCCCTTGCAGCGTTACGAAATCTATGGTTGCCCTGTTGTCCGGTGCTCTAGGCTCACTCCTGGCCCAGCCTTTGAGTGCCGCCCGGATCAGGTAGGACTTTGTGGGGTCTTCCTGTCCCCTTAATCTCGCTTGGTGGCTGATTGCTGACAGGTGTCCCCCGATCCACGGTTGACTCTTCCCTTGGACTTTTGCCCACAAAATGAAGTCCTGGGTCCTGCTCTCCAGGGATGACCTCCCTTCGTCCCATGCACCAGTTACGGAACAGAAATTGTTCACACACACCCTGTACCGCTTGACAGTCCGAGGTGCTAAGGACAGCTCGCCCATCCCCCTCAAGCACCTGACAGATTCAGTAGGAACCATAGATGTGCTGGAAAAGGGGTCATCTCCTCCCTCGCTCTCGGCCACACCTCCCGGAATCTGTGCCACTGAAAACGAGAGAGAGCATCAGCCGCTATGTTCTGCACCCCTTGAATATGTCACGCCCTACACTCAATGTTGTTCACCAGACACACCCTCACCAGTTCCCTCAGTAAACACAATACAAGGGGGCAGGACGCAGACTGGGAATGGATAGCCTGGACCACCGCCAGGTTGTCGTACCAGAAAAGGACCCTGCTGTTAAATGGTAGCGGCAGTTTCAGTCGATAACCTTTCAAGTATTGCCCGGCGGTAATCGCCTCTCATACCATTCGATAATTTACCAATGAAAGAGGCAGGCGCCGGAGACTGGAAGGCAGGAAACAAAGTTTTTATTCCGTCGGAGCAGAACACATCAGATCAGACAGCAAGGTATCGTCACGAGGTGCTCTAACTGCATCTCTGAGGCCTGGCCTCTTATACACAGGTTTATGACTTTATTGCAGGTTTATCACACATGGCACATTCTTGAGATTGTCTTGATACAAGAAAGAACTTCCTCGGAATCCCCACTTCGAGCTCGTTCCCACACATATCTTCAGTGGAAGTCCCCACCCCTCCCACAGTAGGAGATGGCTATCACACAGCTGGACATTCCGCCAATTCCCGTGGGTGTGTGCAACCGGTCGGGTCTCAGGGGGTAGGGGCCTTGATCTGCTGTAATCCCTTTGATGTGGGGTGTTTTCCTTACAGTAGGGGAAATAAACTGCATCCGCAGGGCTAGGTGATGGCCTGGGATCGGTTCGGACAATCGGGCGCGAAGGATGGGGGGTTATCAGGAAGGATGTATGACCATGTATGGGATGAAAGGAGGTACTGGTCAGGCACGGGGTGCGATTCCATGGCAGGGTCGCGCAGAAGGAGAGGGTTTATGGCCCGTGTATGAGAGAGCGGGGGTGGCCGGCGCGCGGGGGATGCTTGCAGCGCCAGGGGGACGCGCTGACGATCGGCAACGAGCAGGGAGAGACCAGGGTGCCTTAAATGGCGGCCGTGCGTTCCATGTGCGTGGCGCTGGGGAGAGGCAAGATGGCGCAGATAATGTTAAGTTACAAGCTAAATTTCCACAGTCCTCCCTTTTAACATATCTCGCCAGCTTGCCTGGCCGACATTCACCTTCGTTAACCCTTTAGCTATAATACCGTGAATGTTTTTCATGCATTCCTTAAAAGTACAGAGTTTTTAGGACACAATTGTACATAGTTACATACAGTTGATAAAGTAGGCGAGGAGGTAGTGCATACAAAATTACATCAGCTGTGCCGCATGTCAGGCCCAGGGATAGGAGGAGGGGAGCTTGTTTGAGCACAAACATGATACCGTAAAGCAAAAAAAAAAATGTTTCTGGCAAAACAAGGGATATTTCGTACATTACTTAAGGCCCAGACTTCGTGTGGATCAAAAATAGTCAGCATAGTCGTGTGCACGGCTGGTGTTATACAAATGTCATTATACAAAGTTAGAGTTTCTTAACTTATCAATGTACAGTTGGAAGTGACTGACGCAATATCATGAAAACTCGATAGGAAGATAGTCAGTATAAAAAAAGGTGGTTGGGAGAGGAATTCAACTTAACATGAGTTACAGTTATGGAAGGGAGTTCTTCTTTCCAGTGTCCTATTATAACGAGCCATCAATGGTAAGCTCTTATTGTTCGTCTTCTTTTGTTGGCACTGTTGAGCACCGGCGGTGGAGCTAAGGTCCAGCTCAAATCCAAGTTTTCACGTAGCAGGGTGTGACCATTCGTTGTTCTCCGATCACAGTCCTGTTCCCTAACACATTTTATCATAGGTACTTCGAGACGGGGTACCCGCTTTTTGTTCTTCTGTAGTTAAGTCAAATTCAAAATCCATATAAAAGAGGGAGAGAGAGAGAGAGAAGGGGTGTGACGTGCTTCGGGATGCCGAGGGAAGAGGGGGTGGAGTGGGATCGGATCAAAAAGCGGACCAAGGAGAGCAGAATCTTCCAGCACTGGGCCCATCAATCGGGACCGACGCTGGTTATCTTTGAATGAGTACAAGAAACAAAATCTTAGAGAGTTGGCAGGGAAGACATTTACACACTTCATCCTCTCCCCCAACCACCGAGTAGTTAGGGAAATGCTTTTGTCGGTCGCTGCATGATTGATGTCTATTAACTTTTATGTCGGTGTGTGCTACTAATCTATTAATTATTGCTGTGGTGCAGGTTTCTGTGGGTGTTCCTGTTCATCGTCTGGCCTGCTAGGTGTCGATTCCTGTGCCCTATAATCGTTGCAGGAAGCCTGACATTTGTTGACTTTCTGGTTTATCAAAAATTCGAACCGGCTTCTCCGGTAGAGACTCGTTCATCTTAACACAAGTTTTGTTAATACACATTTTCCTCCGAGGACTGCTAAGTTTATGAAAAGGAAAAAATGCGAGGTGCTACTGTCATGGGTTCACAGGTATCTATTTCGGGGAGGGACATAAGCTAAACATTTTTCTTGCTGGAGACAATAGGTAACCCTTATCAGCTTAGGCGATGTACCTTTAGAGAATAAGGTCATCAGCTGTTTCGTTCGAAATACTCTGAGACGGCTAGTACAGGGCTGGGGTTATTTTGGGAGAACGGGGTGCTTAGACATTCTAGTTCGGGGTAATTGGGCGGGGGCAATTCTGGGCGGTGGAGATGGTATTGTTAAAGCTCTAAAAACGAAAAAACCACTGACATATAGTCCCCGTGATGAGGGTCAAATTGGGAGACATCAGTCGTCTTACCTGTCCTTTCTTTCTCAGCCAATTAAGTTCAACATTTGCAGAAAGGAGAGGTAGTAACGTGGTAAAGTACGGTCGTTTTTGTTTCTGTCAATTTGTTCGAACACCGCCGTGTTTCAGGCCAATTATACACTTACCAAAGAGGTATGTGTCGTTAATTTATTCAAAAAGAAAGAGGGCAAGAAAGCCTTCAGCGAGGGAGGGAGAGAGTGTAAGAGAGAGAGAGAGAGAGAGAGAGAGAGAGAGGGGGAGAGAGAGAGAGAGTGAGAGAGAGAGAGAGTGAGAGAGAGACGTGTGCATCAAGTAGGCTATTTGGTATACGTACGACACAAAACGAGAGAGAGACATGTGTATGATAATAGGCTAATTGGTGCACACACAACATGGAGTAGCATGGGTCAGTTCTATGTAAGAAAACACAAGCGGGGGAAAGACATGAATTCGGTGATCACGTACACACAAATACCGGATAGGGCGTGACAGTACATACATCAAGCGCAGAAACTTAAGACGGAGACATAGGGTTACGTTGAGTATGGTGATCTCTCCTTTCCTGTCCTCTTTCCTATGCATGCTGCGTATTTTCAGTATTTTGTAGTTTATCTTGGGGGGGGGGTGTCGGATCTTTTACTCCCCTCCCTTTGATTGATAGACAAGCACTTCAATCATACGATGACGCTCTCCTCAAGCGACCCAAGCATGAAATGCATACACATTCATGCCGCATAATCGTAGCACACACGCACAATCATATCATACAGTTTTTTATGTTCCCAATGGTGGTCTGCACTTTGCGCATCATCCCACAACGTTCGTCTATGTTTTTCCCTACATTGAACATGGTGCGGTCCATGTCCACTCCATTCTTTAGTCGGAACTTCGTCGTGACCTATAGAGAGGGAAAAGAGAGGGGGGATGTGCAGTATTCAAGGTACATTAGCGCACGTAGACACGAAAAAAGTTCTACTTACCACGTACCAGGCTAGCCGCAGGAGTGGGTAATACCACAGACCTATTATTCTTTTCTTCCGAAACAAAGATGCTCCATTTCATTCATCTCCTAAATTCGGGTTCCCTGGTCGTACATGCATTTCTCAATCGGTCGTATATTATGGTGCAAGATACCATACCTTGCATTCGGCATATACCTTAAGCTATAGTTGACCATTTTCTGACAATTCTTGGAAAAAGACAGGTGTGACGGGTACAAATTCCGTTAATCAAAAAGATTCAGGCAAATGGGGTCTGCATTATCTGTTTTCTATTGCTTGGGAGTAACAATCATTTATTCAAAAGAAAACCTTTACCAACCTAGATGATTTGTCATGACACTGATTCCGTAATTCCTTTAAGAAGCCCTTTATTTAAAACAATGTCAGTATACAAATACGGGCCTACAACCGTTCAGGCCGGCCACAGTGTGAGAGGCGTCTCGGCGCCATTTTGGGGCGAGGTCGGATGGGTTCAGTGCACAATTATAAGTCTTTCCACTAACTAGCTGCCGGACCAGAATCCCCTTCGGTAGTTCGAGAGTTTTTCATCAGCGTCAGCTTGCGTCAGCATGGCGTCACCACGGTCTTGTAGTAATGCCGTGGTTCGTCCTTGGGGCGGGACAGCAGGCGGGTTCTTCCGCCGTCGCCCTGAATCAGTCTTTCTTTTACGACACCAAACGGAGGCGAGATGGCTGCTGCCCGGGGCAAGGACAAGTTAACGTGGAATAACCAAGAGAAATAGCGGCGATTGTCCCCACCGGAGGCCCACGGGAGTCGAATGTCAATGACTCCCGCTGAACCTGCAAAGCTGAGAGGGTGTTTTTCAAGGGGTGGGGCCCATGCCCGAGCAGACAAGCCTCCGAGTCCGGGGCCGTCTCACGGTGGGCTAGGCCTGGATCCGAAGAACCGACCGCCGGAGTCCAAAGGCAGCAGCAGCAGCAGCTCTTCGTTACGGCCACCGGGGTGGGTCCCTTGATCCCTCGGCCGCGGGGGCCTATTTCTCGGGTGAAACGCTAATGGCAATCTTAGTGGATCTGCGCCTGAGCGGCTACCCGGCAGGAAAGACTTGAATGGCTGTCCCGTTGCAGCCGGTCGGTGAGTGCCGGGGCGCCCACTCATCTGTGCGGCGAGTGAGATGGCTGGGTGTAGCTCAGCTGGCCAGTGAAAGAAACAGCGGGTTGCAACTCAGCTGGCCGACGAGTAAAATGGCAGGGTGCAACTCAGCTGGTCGGTGAAAGAGACGGTTGGGGGCCCTCATCTGCTGCTGAGCCTCCACCTGGGGATGCGGGGGAGGCCCGTCCGCGTCGCTTCCCCCCGCCAGGGCACCCTTTGTTGTTGAAGGAAGAAGAAGAGAATGGGAAGATCCGCACAACGTGGCAGGCCCCACCTCGGCGTTGCCAGGGTCTTGGTGCCGTATGTAGCTTCCGGCCTATTCGCACAGTTGTCCGCCACTGATGTCGGTGGATTGTTTGCATTGCTTTTATAGCCCAAAGCCGACTAAAAGGACCGCCCAAAACAGGCCAATGTTGCAACTTCGAGGAAGGAGAGGCGAGGACGGTGTCACGCGGACGTAAATGCTTTGGGATGGAGGTCGCAGCAGATTGTCATGTAAATAGTTGTTTAAAACGTGTTTTAACTTGTTCACCTTGTCGGAATGTTGTTATACCTATAAGTTATTAAAATGTTTTAATCATACTACTTTGTTGGAGTGTTGTACATATTTGCAATCTAGTTACTGTGTAATCGGAAAATGGCATAGTCCAATTTGTGCTTGATCCTAGTCCAGTTCGGTGACGTCGATGGTGGGTATCAGCAGGCTTCCGGTTGTGTGGGATTTTTGTCGTGTTTACTGGGCGGGGTGGGTGGTAGGGCAGACATGTTTAGGCAGCGAGAGCGACGGAGCCAAGCTATCTCGTGGCCGTCTTGACCGTGAGCTTGGCTCCTTCCCCTAGTTTCATATAACCCACAAAGGGCTATTTCCTAGCGTTTCTTTAGTTTTGTAGGGTCAAAAAGGATCCCACCAGTGGCCACTGACTCTCGGGGTCCCCCTTTGTATATTTTATGCCATAGCTTGCTATAAACTACGGTGATTAGTTCGTATTTAGTGAACATGTCCTTATTAGGGGTGCCTTCCAGAGGAGCCGGATGGTTCACCTCTAATAAGCGGTCCGGGCAGAACCAACTACCAATCAGTGGGGAGAAGATAGGCATGACGGGTTACAACGGGGACAAAAGTCAGCACTACCTATCTTTTCACTGCTTGCAAAGACTAGACAGAATGGGCCCGATTCACAGAACAAACTTAAGACTAAATCCTAAATTTAGTACCATTCTGGTATTCACAGAATGCACCTAGTACTTCTGGTATTCACAGAATGAACTTACTACTTTTGCTATTCACAGAATGAACTTAGTACTTTTGCTATTCACAGAATGGATTTACGACTCCTAAACTTACGTCCGCACTCGGGCCGGAAATTCCGGCCCGGAGGCGGAGCTTCCGGCCCGGAGGCGGAGCTTCCGGGCCGGAGGCGGGGCTTCCGGGCCGGAGGCGGAGCTTCCGGCCCAGAGGTGGAGATTTCAGCCATAGCTAAATCGGCCGGAATCCCCACCTCCGGGCCGGAAGCTCCGCCTCTGGCCCGGAAGCCCCGCCTCCAGCCCGGAAGCTCCGCCTCCGGGCCGGAAGCTCCGCCTCCGGGCCGGAATTTCCGGCCCGAGTGCGGACGTAAGTTTAGGAGTCGTAAATCCATTCTGTGAATAGCAAAAGTACTAAGTTCATTCTGTGAATAGCAAAAGTAGTAAGTTCATTCTGTGAATACCAGAAGTACTAGGTGCATTCTGTGAATACCAGAATGGTACTAAGTTTAGGATTTAGTCTTAAGTTTGTTCTGTGAATCGGGCCCAATATCTCTATTCCTCGTTATTTGTAAGCAGAGAATACCTCCAAAGAACCAATATCGAACAACTAGTGTTCGGACAATCAATCAATCAATGGGGAGATAAAGATAGGCACGACGGGTTACCACGGGGACAAAAGTCTGCGTTACCTACCCTTCACTATTTGCAAAGACTAGACAGAATATTTCTATTCTACGTTATTTGCAAACAGAGAATATCTCAAAGAGCACTATTCTTCAAAACAATCAATGTTCGGACAATCAATCAGTGGGGAGATAAAGATAGGCACGACGGGTTACAACGGGGACAAAAGTCTGCGTTACCTACCCTTCACTATCTGCAAAGAAAGAGAGAGAGAGCGTATTTCTACTCCTCCCCGTTTGTAGACAGCGAATATCTCAAAGAGAACAATCAATAAGTAATACTAGTATTTTCAATCAATCAATCAATCGTTTCGCAATTTGTCGTGTTTCACGACCTTACCCGGACCGCGTGGACAGTTTCTCGTCTTCCGCCTCCAGCGCCCGATCGTCCTCTACTCTCCGTATTTGCCGCGGCACTCCTGATGGTTCCCAGTCAGGACCGTAGATCACTCGAGAGAGGTCTGCTCGGAACCAGTGAAGTTCGGATGATCGGCTGCCAGACGAGGGTCTATCGTGCAGGAGCTCTCCCGATCGTTGCAGTCGTTCACTCTGTCGTCGGGACCTCTCCCACTGGATCCACGTGTCGCTGATGGGCCCCACGCTTGGGACGCCAATTGTTAAATGGTAGCGGCAGTTTCAGTCGATAACCTTTCAAGTATTGCCCGGCGGTAATCGCCTCTCATACCATTCGATAATTTACCAATGAAAGAGGCAGGCGCCGGAGACTGGAAGGCAGGAAACAAAGTTTTTATTCCGTCAGAGCAGAACACATCAGATCAGACAGCAAGGTATCGTCACGAGGTGCTCTAACTGCATCTCTGAGGCCTGGCCTCTTATACACAGGTTTATGACTTTATTGCAGGTTTATCACACATGGCACATTCTTGAGATTGTCTTGATACAAGAAAGAACTTCCTCGGAATCCCCACTTCGAGCTCGTTCCCACACATATCTTCAGTGGAAGTCCCCACCCCTCCCACAGTAGGAGATGGCTATCACACAGCTGGACATTCCGCCAATTCCCGTGGGTGTGTGCAACCGGTCGGGTCTCAGGGGGTAGGGGCCTTGATCTGCTGTAATCCCTTTGATGTGGGGTGTTTTCCTTACAGTAGGGGCAATAAACTATATCCGCAGGGCTAGGTGATGGCCTGGGATCGGTTCGGACAATCGGGCGCGAAGGATGGGGGGTTATCAGGAAGGATGTATGACCATGTATGGGATGAAAGGAGGTACTGGTCAGGCACGGGGTGCGATTCCATGGCAGGGTCGCGCAGAAGGAGAGGGTTTATGGCCCGTGTATGAGAGAGCGGGGGTGGCCGGCGCGCAGGGGATGCTTGCAGCGCCAGGGGGACGCGCTGACGATCGGCAACGAGCAGGGAGAGACCAGGGTGCCTAAAATGGCGGCCGTGCGTTCGCTGTGCGTGGCGCTGGGGAGAGGCAAGATGGCGCAGATAATGTTCAGTTACAAGCTAAATTTCCACACTGCGTGCAGACAGAACAGAGGGCCATAAGTGGAAGGCCACCACTATTGGGAACAATTCCAGTACTTTAATTTTGGCCGTGATCTTCTTCCTGCGCCAGACATTGGGCCAACTCTGCGCGCACCACTCTGAGTCCAGGATGACCCCAAAGCCCACTCTGCCGGACGCATCTGTGAATAAGGACAGTTCCGGAGAACCCGCCCAAGGTGCCCTCCATAAGACTGCGCCATTGAAGCTATCCAGGAAGCTTGCCCACGTGCCCAGGTCTTCCTTCAACCCCTTGCTTAGCCTGACTAGGTGGTGCTTCCTCCTGACCTTAGCCGTTACCCTAGCAATCCTCCGTGCAAAAACCCTCCCCGCAGGTATTATCCTGGCAGCGAAGTTGAGCTTGCCCAGCAGGCTCTGCAAGAAGCCCAACGTGACCTTCTCCTCCCCCAAGGCTGACTGGATGTGTTGTGCAAGGTCCTGGACCTTGTCCGCTGGGAGCCTGGCTTCCCCTGCTAAGGTGTCAAGTTCGATCCCTAAAAAGGTTAGAACTTGCGCTGGACCTTCCGTCTTCCCTGGTGCCAGGGGGACACCCAAATGACTGGCCAGCCGCTCAAAATCCTTAAGGGCATTGCTGCAGTCCTGTGACCCATCCGTCCCAATGAATAGGAAATCGTCTAGGTAGTGGGTCACCCCTACGACTCCATAGCATGTCTGAAGGGCCCACTGGAGCAAGCTGCTGAATGCTTCGAAATAAGCACAAGAGACTGCACAACCCATGGGCATGCACAGGTCGTAAAAGTACCTGCCTTCTAGCTTGAAACCTAGCAGGTGTTTGCTGCTTGGATGCACCGGTAGCAAGCGCAAACGCCGATTCGATGTCCGCTTTGGCTAACCATGCGCCCTTGCCTGCCCTCCTGACTAGGTCCAAAGCCACGTCCAGTGTACAATCCGTGACAGAACAAGCGCCTACCTCCAGTCCATGGTTGACAGAGCCCCCTTCCGGGTAAGAGAGGTGGTGTATAAGGCGAAAAGACCCAGGCTCCTTCTTGGGCACCACCCCCAGAGGGGAAACCACAAAATTCTACAGGGGCGGGCGCACAAAAGGGCCCGCCACTCTCCCAAGTGCCCTCTCCTTCTCTACTTTGGCCCGCACAACTTCAGGCAGTTCTTTGGCTGACCTGAGGTTATCGGCCTCTCTCGCCCCTTCGGGTCCCACAAAAGGAATTCTGAAGCCCTCGCAAAATCCAGATAGAAGCAACTGACTGTGTGAGGGGGTACTGTCTGAGGATAGGTAAGAGGTTTGACAAACAGACTGGCGAGGGACCCTTGATCGTGCCCCCATCTACCTGGTGTCGGTTCCCCGTGAGAAAAGGTGGTGTGTTGCAAGGGTAAAACTGTGTGGACCCAGTACTCGCTTCTTCAAGGGAGGGGGAGGGTGAGGGTGAGGGGGAGGGATCTGAGATTCCCACACTCGCTGGGTGTGGCCCCCCACATTTGTTGCATGTGTGTAAAAATTTGCATGTTTTACCCCTAGAGCAGGACCCCGTGTTGAATAAACGGCAGGTCCCTGGCAGCGACCTTCTGAAACCCCCTCTATTGCCCCCTCTCCACCTGTTCCCCCCCCGAAAGGACTGTTTGTCCCCCCGTGTCTCTGGGTGAGAGGTAGTACTGCTGGCTTCCTTGGTAACCTGACTTTTCGACTGTGCCCCTGCACCTAGCAGCGTGCGTGATCCCATGTGGTCCAGCCAAAGCTGTTCTTCTTTCTGATCCCATCGCATCTCCGGACACAAGGACATCTGTTTCCTAAACTCCCTGTCATAGGTAACCCAGCCCTGTCCTCCCCACTTCACCGCCTCAGTGCGGATAAAAGCCCCGTACTGAATCAGACCCTGCGCCTGCTCTGGATGTTTCTCAAGGATGACTGCGGACAAGATGGCAAACGCATCCAGCCAATTCTCTATTGTCTTTTCTGGCCACGGCTGGTACTTAACCTTCTTGTCATCCTCCTTGACCCCCGCTTTTCTGGCATCTACCCCATCCTGAGCCAACAAGAGCAGAGAGAAGATATCTATCAGCTCCCGCCTCCAGATAACCTCCTTGGCCGCTAAGGGGACCTGCCAGGCCAAGGAGCAGTGACCCGACAGTAAAGGAGCTGCTGCAATGAGCTGGACTGGAGCGGGGGGCGCGGTCTGCTGAACAGAGGCGAACCCCAACGGCAGTGTGATGGGCGGGGAAGATGGCGTCCCTAGCGCGGCCTGACTAGCACTAGCAGGGGAGCTAACAAGCACACTGGCAGAAGGTGGGTAGCTAACTGATGCAGTGCCCGATGGAACTGCTGCCTCTTGTCCGTTGGGAGGCGCTGGGAGGGTGGAGGGTGTCGCGGAAAGGGAAGCCTCACCCACTCCCTCAAGCGTGGCAGACACTCCAGACGACGCCCCAGGGGTGGCGGGGGCAGGCGCCCCCAGCAGGGTTTTCTGAAGATCCGTCTGGCTAACCCACACCCTTGCAGCTGCCTGCGCCCCTCCCCCTACTGCAGGAGTGCTGTTGTTCAAAGGTGGAGGGCAGGGGCTTAGCTGTCCCCCTCTTAGCTCTGCCATGAAGTTCTTGAGCGTGTCAGTGAGCTTACCAAGGTCCTCTCGTGTAGCGTACATAGATGCGGCCGGATTGTCTTGCGGGGTCGCTGGCCTCAGGGGCTGAGGGGTAGCTTGCTGGGGCCCTATCTCCTTCTGCGCGTGCAGGGCCCTGGATTTGGCAGGCAGCGGGTCTGCCGGGAAGTCCTTTGACGTTGGCTTACGGACCCGCTTTGAAGCTCTCGATGGCCCAGCCTCAGCGTTGTGGTCCAGGTCCGGAGGGGGTGGCTCGCAGATGACGCCAGAGTCCTCCGATTCTACGGCCTTCAGGATTCCCGTGGCCCAAGACAGGCCCTTCCCCTTGGCCATCTGAATAAACGCCGCCCATTGTGCTTCCTGCGTGGCCTCCGGTAACGGATCGTCCACCTGCGACGTCTGTGTGAAAAGGGGTGGTGACCCTTGGCTCTCCATGACCGATCGTCGGATACCGTGTCCCTCAATCTATGGAGATAAAGAAAGTGTCAGATAGCACAATAAACGCCCCGCTTTGGCCAGGACTCTTGCTGCTAGCTGCTGTGTCCCCTCCCCACCACCCTTAAGCACTTACTCAGAGAAGACGTCAGAATGATTGTGTGCGTTCCAAGACTGAGAACTGCGAAATTCTAAGTGAGAGATAAAAGACAAGTTCGCATAGTCCCCCTTAGCGTCCAGAGACCTTCTGTTCTGCTCGATTTTCCCGGCCTTCTTGTGAGAAAAAAGTGATTGAATGTGACTTCAGTCTCTTACCATTCAAGTCTAAGGGTTAGAGTAGTGAATGGAGCCTATTTACTAGGCACTTCGACATGGCTCTGTGCTCTTCCCCATAGATCAGGGCTTGCACACATAGCCTAGGGGATAGATTCGTTAGTATTAGGGATAACCTGTCCTGTAGTGAGGGTATTTCATGGAGCCGTGCTGAATTCAGGCCTGGTAGGCCTCAAACGGGAGAGACTCCATCTTTCTTTCTGCTCCGGCAGCTTGGGATGCTTCTAGGTCAAATGTAATGTTTTAGTTATGAGGTGTTATTCACTTGGAGAGAACCGGTTCAGGCCGGCCCTTATCGAAGGATTGTATTTTTCTTCATGCCGAAGACACTACATCAGGCCGGCCGGCTGGGAACGTGTCCTTGGTACGGGGAGGTACAAGAATTTGGTGGGCGGCAGGTTACGGGCCGGAATTTTCCATGAGGAAACGCACCTCTATATTAGTGAAAGTCTGAGGCAGTTACATGTTCAGTCCGTAGGCGGCATCTAGCCATTAGCAGTAAAGCTACTACTTATTCCAGGGAAGACAGACGCCATCTTGAAGGCGGAGAAGAACCGAGAGACAGATACTCTCCTAGCAGAATATCCAGAGAGGAGAGAGTAGCCGATAAGGAAGAGGTCCCAGTGACTCGGAGAAGGGTGAAGAGAACAGCGCATAGTGGTGCAGACATGTATCCGTGACTGCGGAGGTGTGACTTCCAGGCGAGCCGAGGCACAGACGAGAAGGGAACCTAGATGACCACTGAGTGCAGGCTACACACTACTAAGGTGATGTCGACCCTTTCTTATTAGAGTGTACAACTTAATCTTTCACTTTTCTTTGCAGGTTATGTGTTATATTGTAATGTTATGTGATTGCGTATGTAATGAGTAATAAAGTACCCAGTTTGTAGTGAACCAACATGTGCTGCGTGTTCTTGTATGAGAGGGTAGCCTATTCTTCTAGTCAGCTGCGGCTACATGAACAGATGTTAACCCTGATCAGGTAAGTGGTAACTGAATAAGGGAAAGAGGAGCCCCTCGAACCGGAGAACAGGCTATGCTCAAACTGGCAGTCCTTGTGTGATCTGATGAATAGTGAGACTGATTCCCTTTTTTGTATGTTATGGTGATCATAGGATGAACTGTCGTATGAGACTGCCGTCTGGGTAGAGAGGTCTGGATTCGTATGGGATCGCGAGGCCGCCACTTGGGATACTGTCGTATGGGTAGAGAGGTCTGGATTCGTACGGGATCGCGAGGCCGCCGATTGTGCTGAGACTGCCGTCTGGGTAGAGAGGTCTGGATTCGTATGGGATCGCGAGGCCGCCACTTGTGATACTGTCGTATGGGCAGAGAGGTCTGGATTCGTATGGGATCGCGAGGCCACCGATTGTGCTGAGACTGCCGTCTGGGTAGAGAGGTCTGGATTCGTATGGGATCGCGAGGCCGCCACTTGTGATACTGCCGTCTGGGTAGAGAGGTCTGGATTCGTATGGGATCGCGAGGCCGCCACTTGTGATACTGTCGTATGGGCAGAGAGGTCTGGATTCGTATGGGATCGCGAGGCCGCCGATTGTGCTGAGACTGCCGTCTGGGTAGAGAGGTCTGGATTCGTATGGGATCCCGAGGCCACCACTTGTGATACTGTCGTATGGGCAGAGAGGTCTGGATTCGTATGGGATCGCGAGGCCGCCGATTGTGACTTGTGATACTGTCGTATGGGCAGAGAGGTCTGGATTCGTATGGGATCGCGAGGCCGCCACTTGTGCTGAGACTGCCGTCTGGGTAGAGAGGTCTGGATTCGTATGGGATCGCGAGGCCGCCACTTGTGATACTGTCGTATGGGCAGAGAGGTCTGGATTCGTATGGGATCGCGAGGCCGCCACTTGTGCTGAGACTGCCGTCTGGGTAGAGAGGTCTGGATTCGTATGGGATCGCGAGGCCGCCACTTGTGATACTGTCGTATGGGCAGAGAGGTCTGGATCCGTATGGGATCGCGAGGCCGCCGATTATAAGAGGTCTTGGTATGTATAGTAGGAATTCCCTGTCCTTAGGTGGTAAGATATATGTGGTTACCTATTGTAGATAGGCCCTAGGGAGAGGGTAACGTTCTGGCTGGGTTAGTGAGGCTCTGATGAGCGGGTTCTATCTGATCCGAAAACCCAAGCAGAACACCTTCCTTGCTGGACACTGAAAATTCTGTGACCTCTCCCGGTCCGTGTCTGACACACACCCTCCCTGTAGCACCACCTGCTTCAATGTTCCGCGTCTCCCCTTCTATTATTTCCGCTTGAATGTCGGTTCAATTAACTTCTGAGAAAAGAAGTGTTAGCCTCATTGCCTTGTTGCCCTTGCCAACCACACACTGGCCCCAGTGTGCTCTGTCCCTTTAAGCTGTCGATGTTACTGGTATTTCCCCGATGAGTTGGGCGGTGGTCAGCACTGTTCCTGCATAGGGTCATAAAAGATAAGCATGAAAGCCCCCACCACCCCGAACACAACGAAAAATTACACGTGGTCCCACCTGCCTCCAGCTGGCAGGGGCTATGCACAGGCGGCATTGAAAAGCGCTTGCCCCTAGCAAAAGCTACACAATACAGTTTATAATTTTTTTTTTTTTTTTTTTTTAATAAAAGGACAAACGTTTAAAATTGCTCGACAGTGGCCTGTAGGTATCCGGGCTACTAACATGCATGCTGTAGAGAAATACCGACTGTAATTGCATTGCAAGGTAGTCAGCATGACAAAATAAATACATTCAACATATTTTAAATGTGATCCATGAAACAAAAACGAATCACCATTAAAAGACATTGTACCCTGTATGTCCAATAGCACCAGAATGGCGAGGGCGCCTGCGGAACGAAATGCCAGAGCAAGCTGGGTCAGATGACCCCGGAAGGCGCGAGGCGGCCGCAGGACAGGAGGAGGAGAAGCCGGGGAGGGGGAGGTAGTGACGCCACCAGGTGGCAGCAAGCGGCGCGACAATCGAAGAAACAGGGAAAACGTCGTAGGAGAAGGGTTAAATATTGCCCAGGCGCGAGAGGGAGGAGCAATGCGCCGCGAAAAGCGCATGCGTGGCCACTAGCAGGGAGAAAAAGTAGAGGGCGCCAAATGCCGGGTGCCCGCAAGGCCCGTGGCGTGAATCGTGCCAGGCAAGACGGGCGCGGGCGGGACCGGGCCGCGAGACACGGCCCAGGAACCGCCGTGAATGTGAGGCAGTATGGGGTGGCATGGAAGGGCCGCGTCGCGGCGGAGGACGCCCGAGACCGCAACCAAAACCACACGTAGGTGGCGGCCTGCATGGCCGGGTCCTGCCATGCCGCCACCATGCTGCCAGAGGAGAGGCACCCAGGCGGCATGAATCATGCCCGGCATGACGGGCGCGGGCGGGACCGAACCGCCACACACGGCCCGGGGAACGCCGCAAAAGTGAAGCAGCAGTGGATGGCATGAAAGGGCCGCAGCGTGGCAGAGGACGCACGGGCACACAACCAGGACCACACGCAGATGGCGGCCTGCATGGCAGGGTCCCGCCACGCAGCCACCATGCTGCCAATGGAGGGGCCCCCACGCAGGAGGAGAAACAGCGCGGGGAGGCCGGTCCGGCGGACCCGCAATGCACCAATCAACACAGAACGAGGAGGTGAGCGGGGCGCGGGGGGGCCCGCACGATGCAAAAGGCGGCGGTGGGAGCATCGGAGCCCTGGACGGGTTGAGGGCGGGAAGGAAGCGACACAGGAAGGTAGGGAATTACGGGCAGAGGAACCTAAGGGCGCAGAGATACAATGAGCAGCTGGGGGACAGGACTGGGGACCCCGTGCCGAGGCGGGGAGGGGGTATACGGATGCACCGACACTCCGAGGTCCGCCAAGAACACCCAAAAGGGGAAAGGGGGCAAGTGTGGGGGGCAGAAGACTCACCGAGGGCAGCCAGGCTGGAAGAGAAATCGCGTCACAAGTAGCATCCAAGCAGGTAAACAACGTCCCGGCAGACCAGCAGGAGGGGCACCATTGGACATCAAAAGAGGTCGCTCGGACGGTGGGAAAGGTATAAATACCTTTCCCCCGCCCCCCCCCTCCTGCTGGAAGTGACGCTGCACCGAGGGGACCCCCTGGGTCCCCTGACGACTACAACGCTGGCGACAGTGCCATCCTGTGGCACGAAGACTGGCCGCCCTCTTAGGAGTGCCCCTGCGTGGGCCCGGGGCAGCCTGACATTGTGCGGAGTGGCTTTCTGCAAACAGGGTTCTCTGGACCAGGATGACTTCGTAGCCACACTAAGTCATTAGGAGTAGGAGACTATTTTCTCCCCAAAATAGAGGCGCACACTGAACCAGGAATGCGTGCTAGCGCCAAACTCAGGTGGGTCAGTCAGAGGAGGGGGAAAAATACCGCTCACTATGAAAACAAGTACTGTTGAAGACACCAGACTGGACAGGGAGACAGGTGAAGATGGCACGACTTACGGATACCTTTAAAAAGAGTGGGCAAGTGTAGTTTGCTTCAAGGGAGACGCAGAGTCACATTGCAGTAGCACCGATTAAAGAGGAGTTTACAATTCCGTTGCCCTGGCAAACAGTGACGTCATTGGCGCTATGAAACAGTCAGACGGGCAAGCCCCAGTGCTGTAGCCAGGGCAGCAGGTTAGCACCAAATTATGCCTGGGGTGACTAAATAATGCAACAAGAGAAGGCAAATTATACGGTATAATGTGGCATATTTTTTAATAGTATTATTTCTATAGTTTGTCAGTTTCCCACATGGTTAACATTGTCTGGACAAAGGCTTCACCTAATTAGTACCAGTGTCACAGCCAAATAGAGCAATAAGCAACAGAAAGAGGACTAGTCAACCTTTCAAAGCGCCTCCACTGAGCTGCCACGTGTGTTGCTGCATTTCTAATTACTTTTGATCGATTTGAGCTTTTTTTTCTAAAATGCAAATTATGCAGAAAATTATGGATTATGCGGCAAATCCATAATAACAAGGAAACACGGCAGCTTCAAAATCGTTTAATTCCAATGGCCCTGGTTATATATAGCCCTGGAGGACAATGACGTCACAGCTCTGTGGCACGGACATTCGAAAAAGTAGGTCCAATTTAAGATTCAGCAAGAGTCAAGAGTGTTGTGTGTTGTGATGAGTTTAAAGGGACCTGTTAAACACACAATTCATATGAAAAAAATAGGTTGTTTCAAACAGGTCTCCAGAATACACTCATCAGAACCAGGGAAAACACAGTTTTATTGCGAGCCGCATAATAGACTAGTAAAGTTTTTTTCTAGTGGGCTTGTAGTCAGTTGTGACAGTCTTTTTTTTTTTTTTTTGCAGTTTTATATAACGCGCAAACTCGACCCGAAGGTAGTAATAGCGCTTTACATGAGAACCAGTTGTATTACATACGGACACATTCAGATGAAGTGATTTTCCCAGAATCACAGGATGCTAACCCGGGGCTTCTGGATGAAAGGGAGAGAGAGGCCCCGGATGGGGGAGCAAGCACAATGCAGGGCCTCTGGCTTCAATCCAGGCCCAACAGCGGTTTCGCTTTCCTGGCTGCTCGAGGAACAAAAAGTAAAGTTTCGTTTCCTGGAGCTGGGGCGGGGCTGGGAATGAAAGCAACCAGCGTGGCTAAAACAGCGTGGGTGCAACTGGGGGAGGCCGAGAAACCGTCATCAGGACTTAAAAAAACTCACATTTAGGTGTTCAAACTATTATTCCTGAAAAACGAGAAACAGATTTTTGTTTTGAAAAGCAAGTAGGGCTGTATGGTGTCTACGCTCCGGACACAAGCGCTGACACCGTGATGATTATTTAAGTCTTCTTTTATTTAATGAGGGGCACACCGTTGTTCACTTGTTCGCACTGGCGCGACGCAGCGCGCAATCCCGTCAGGCACACAGAATCACGTGGGTGCCTGACGTCACATGTACAGCACTAGTCTGCAACACCACATATCTCCCCCTTTTATAACAACAACAAGAGAGTAAAGAAACTGTCAACATTTTCATAATAGTCCTGCCCAGTGGGCTGTGGGTGATAGCTGGGGGAAAGTCCTGTGGGAAAAAGGGTTTAGGAGGATGGGGTAGGAGTGTCCCGAGGTGGGATTACATTTCAAATACACAGTATTTATTGGGATGTACCACTAACCTTCCTGTGTGGGTGCGAGTGAAAGTCAATGTGTCTTAAGTTAATTTGATGCCACATAGCAACAATTCACATAAATACACTCCACATCATACCAAATAATTCTACTTGGAATAAATTATCTCAAAGCTACACAGTTCCACACAGCACAATTCCACTCCACACATTATCATTCCACACAATTCAGCTACACGCTACATAATTTATTTCAACAACACATTTACACAACACACCACACCACATCCATCCAATCCAAACCACACAATACTACATCATGCCACAAACTTCAAAAACACACCACATATTTAAACTGCACAACATACCACTACGCAACACAAAATACCATTCCACAGAATTACACTCCATGGCACACAATCCCACTCCACATAATTCCATTACACTCAAAACTACATAATTTCTATCCACATAATTCTGAAAAATGATCAGCACCCACTAAATATCCATATTTCTCAAGATGATATATTTTGTTCCAGCATTAATCAGTACAACTCAACACTGATTGTGCATCTCATTCAGTTTCCCAAATGTGCTTCAGACTTTCTTGTATTAATTCAGATCACTTCAGACATGTTTTGTGTTCAAAAGATTTTCTTTATTGATGAATTTATAAAAAATATTCACATTAGATTAGCCAACGCGTTTTGTCACTTTTCACAAGACTTCTTCGGGGCTTGATTTTTTAAGATGTATTTTTTGATATCACACCCGTTTTTGTCGGGTGCAGCGCCAAAAGTCTAAGCCTCCTTCTTGTAATTCGCTTGCTATCCACATAATTCCACTGCACACCATGCCACATAATTCTGTGTCACACAATTCCACAACTAACAATTCCAATCCAACCCACATAATTCCATTCCACACCACATACCTCCACTCCATAACACATGGTTAAAACACATTGTCATTTGTAATGCCAAAAGCTCTAACTCTCGCAAATGCGAGACCTAGTTGCATTGCCATTGCTTGTTTTTTATTGTTGTTCTTCCTTTTGACAGCTTTATATAGTGTGAACGGCTATTTGAGCCTATTCATGAGCACCAATACAGTACACAAGATCAGATTTTTGATTTAAGAGCCTGGGAGATGTGATTTTCCAGCAGTGGCTGGTAGATAAGAGTGTTGAAGCGGCGCCCTGCCTTCTTTCTGGGTGCCTGGCAAGGTCAATTTAATTCTGGCAAAATAAAAAAATCCAATAATTCAATATGTGCATCCCACGGGGAAACAGCATTCAAGGTATAATCTCATTCTCTCCCTCTCTTTGAGGATCAGGCAACCAGGCACAATCAGGAGGCGATGTGCGCAGGTGCGAGTCTTCACTTATTTACGCTGGGCTTTGCCTTGAACAGACCCGGGTCTGGGTACCTCACACATAGGGTAGAGTTCAGGCATAGAGTGGAGCTTGTGACATTGATGGAGCAGGTAAAGCAAAGTTTTGTATAACTCCTCTATTTTGCATGAAAATACTAATTATATAACCTACTTACATAATAATTTGAATTAACTGTTTACAGTGTTTTCTTAATCAACCATTTGCACCTTTAGTAAACACCAATTACACGTGGGACTCATTGCTATTTGCATGGCAGAATAACCCAAATAACTAACCGTGGTACGCCTATTAATAATAGTACGTGTGATAATAGAATATTGCATGATATATGTTGCTTTTGTGATGTCTGCATTCCCATTTGGACCGAATGATGAGTTTTATTGCTTTAAATGTCGCTAAAAGGCTAGGAAATTACTAATACATAAAGGGATTAGTGAGGGTTTAACATTAGAATCTTAATTTCTCTGTATTAATTACTCTTTTGTGTTTGTTTTACTTAAGTTGACATTTGGGCCTACCAAACCATGACATCCAAAATGGAGTTCGGAAGTGGACACCGTCTCATGAGCGCGATGTCTACTGCGCAGACTCGGATGGCTCCGTAGACCTCCAGGCAACCTCAAGTAGAGCACAGTGTTCCTGGTCAAGGATAGGAACATGGAGGACTGCCAAACGTCAGTTAGTAAAAACCAAATTCAAGAACAATGATCGTCCACAACCAGAAAGGAATACAATGTTTCATGGACACGTCCAGGAACGAGGAAGTGACTTATCATATTCTTTGGGAACCAAATGGATGTGAAAATTCAACGATGTTAAAATTTCCTTCAAATTGACCAATCGGAGTGTAGTATTGGTAAAAGAATGTTTCATGTTACCCAGAAATTTATTATAAAAAGGGTAGTAGAATAGGGAGGAGTTAGAGATCGATCCCGCACACCCCTATCGACCCCACAGGCGATGACAGATGAGCTAGATGCTTGCACGATTCCTGGTCCTTTGGAGATCTTTGGGACTGTGACGTGCTGAGCAAAGAACTTTTCCGAACTTTGAGTTTGCCCTGCTTTAATGGGACAATTGAGCAGAAAATTTGGTTTATGCAGAGCCGATTGAATTAGAAAAGCCCCGATAGAAAGAATAGGTAAATATAAAATGTCATGCGATTGTGTTGTTTGACTAAATTTCAACTTTGATTGACTAAAATGCTATTTTCAAATAAGATTTAGATAAATAATTTGATTAACGAGATATTATGAGTTTGTGGTTTTTTCATTAAGACAATTGAGGATTCTGAAGCTTAAATGTGTTTTAGCTGGTTCTAAATCACCATCAGCCAGTCCAACTAATTGGTCCGTCGACCAAGTGGTGAAGTGCCTTGATGTTTTGAGGTTAGGATCCTATAGGTGGTGATGCAAATGTACATTCTGTAAAATAACTTTTCTTCCTTTAGGTAATAAGGTACCCCCCCCCCCCCACATGTCCAGCGCATCCTTCCTCCTGTGTACAGACCTGTGAAAGAGATGTGTGAGTGTTGGTGTTATGGGCCCCACCAATGAATGCGTGTGTGAATGAGTTAGTGTGAGGACGGGTCTGTGACACAGGGAGGAGTTTGTAAATTTCGACCCCCTGGTTTTGCGCTGGATCAGTTTTTCTGGTAGCAGATTGATGGTTTTATTGCATTGCTTTGGTGATTATTGCTTATGGATTTGATTATTGATTACTGATTGCGGATGATTGGATGAGTATTGATTCATGTACTAACATTCTATGTTGAGTCGCGTTCTATGTTGTTTTTGAAGACTTCTGGGATGTAGGAAGTCGGATGCCCTGTGGCAAGTGAAGTCACATGGTGTATTGTTTGTTGCCCTGTAGGTACACGGGGAAAACGTGTGACAATTGGAGTTGCACAACACATTGTCTGGTTTCGAATTGATAACATCGCCGTGTGTTATCGCTAGGGATTTTCTCTGTGAAAGAGGTGTATGGGTAGCGAAGGCCACCTGTGAAATTTTGGTCTTAAGTAACAGGAGTCAATTGCGAGCTCTGATTACGCATATCACTGGAAAGGTAATAGGTGCTCCCTAAGCTTGTTAGAAGGATAAAGTAGAGGGAAGAGCTACCTAATTAACAAATGAAATAATTCTTTAGTAGGGCAGAGGTAAGCGCTGCTCTCGGGAAAGACAGGATTCTGTGTGAATGAACTACGTTTTCCGTGTGGATGTGTGTAAGTGAAATAGCATTCGGCTTAGTTGTGAAACTCTGGTCTTAATTCTCAGGAGCAGTGTAGTCTCCAATAGGTGTTTTATCACCTAAGAAATGGTTAGCTAATGGTTGCTAGAAGGGTAAGGTAGAGGGAAGTGCTACTTTATCGGCGAATGTAATAATTCCGTAGTAGGGCAGAGGTAAGCGCTGCTCTCGGGAAAGACAGACTTCTTGTGTAAAAGGTCAAGACTATCTCTTCATTAGCGAAGTAGACAATGGTGGCGTTTTAATGTCGTTACTAACAAGATTTGAGTGAAATAGAACGTAAGAAAAGCTTGCCGATAAATTTTGTAAAGGAGGGGTCAGCAGAAGCAGGAGTAGGAGAGAAAAGCTGACGTCAGAAAACACCGCGCTGGGATTGGCCAGTCAGTAAGAGACGAAGACGCTCCGGATTGGTGCGTTAGTGTAAGTCGCGCTACGATTGGATAAGATAACAGAAAAGTCGTAGGAGAAATTTAGTGATACTAAGAAAAGAAAATGATGTATTACGATCCACCAGAAAAGGAGAAAAAGTCCTGATTCGGAAAGATCAATAACTTATTTAAAAAGGATAAACCGATTATGACTAGAGAGGGACAGTTGCTTCCTCCGCCGAAATCGCCCGCATCCTTCATGGTTGCGAAACATGGGTATCATACATGTATTTGGCTCGATAATTCGGCAAAGTATACAAAAGATGATGGAGTTTTAGCGTTTCCAGAACATGGTTCATTTAATTTAGCGGTATTAAGGAATTTAAGAGAAAGGATGATGAGATTAGAACCGAGACCTAGACCGACTCAGTTTGAAGCATTGACAGAATGGGAAGATGAGAAGTATGAAAGAGAACGACAGCAGAGTGGCGGAAGGTACAAGTACATGTTTGGTAGACCGTGTGGACAAGAGAATCACGATAACAGAATGAGGAGATGGCGAAGTGCAAATATGGCTGATGGTATGTTTCCTATGAGAAATGCTGAAGAGACTAGTAGTAGAAAATATACACAGAAGAGAAATAATACAGTATCAGAAGGTTATAAGTATGGTGTGCATGAGTCGGAGGATGATGTACTTGAGGACATGTTTTATAAAAATCCTTCCCCGTATCAACCAAATTCCACATTGTTGACACCAAGTGCCCCAGTAAAAGAATCACCACAAACTATAAAGTTTGAGTCAATGCCACCTGAGGTAGGAAGAAATAATCCCTTTAGAGAAACAGAAAAAACACAACCTGGTAAAATGACAAATGAAAATTCAGCTGAATTAGCCTGAACTACTAGAGATAACTAAAAAGATTAGGGAATTGACTAAAAACATGGAAGCTGTAACTGTTCCTGTAACAATAGGAGCTGTAATGCCTATTTTTGATAAGCAAAAGGATGGTGAACATTGTCTAACGATTCCTTATAACAGTAATAAACAAACCGAAATGGAAAGAAGAGGTTCAAGAGAAAATCCATGGGGACAGGTGGTAGGAAATTCAGGACTAAGTGCTCCTCAAAATTTGACAGTAAATCAGAGTCTAGCGAATAGAGCAATAATGACGACAGAATCAGTACCAGGGTCACCAAAAAGTTTAGAACAAAAAAGAAATGAAACAATTCCTGTAGGGCCTACTTCTGATGAACTGAGTGAATGGTTAAGGAGTTTACAGCAAAAAGATGCTGAACCTCGACCTTTAGATGTGGCTAAATTAAAAATAGTTTTAGAGGAATTAATAGTAGGAACTATTTTCACCGAAAAATTAAAAGCATATCAGGATGAAGAACTATTGTTCCTATGTAAAAGTATAACATGGAGAGCAAAACATTTACATGAACAATTGGAAGAAGTAGCGTGTGAAATGGGTATCGATTTTGAGAAAATAAAGTCATTACAGAAACCATACAGATTAGATTTTTCTGAAAAGGACATTGTGAATTTAAATACCGCAGAAAGAATGATGCAAATTAAAGACCTAATTGTTTTACTAAGAAAATGGGGTGACATAGATAAATGGAAAAGTAGATGGTTTTGAAAACGGGATGATGCAACAGACATAACATTCGCAGCTTTCCCGGTAAGAGAAAAAGTAAAGGTGGTAACTGAGTGTCCCATGAGAGAAATTCCAGGAGGAGGCTATGTGCATGTCCCCTGGACTAGACAGGACATTTTATCATTCACAAATGACTTTCCTTGCTTACGCGAGAAGCCAGTTGAGTGGTACAGGCAGGTAGACAGATTTGTAAAATTGTCAAAAGTACTATGGATTGACTTGAATAGCTTATTTGACATAATTGTACCAGCAGATCTATGGGCAGAATGTAAAATTACAATAGGTTGGCCTACTCAAGAATACCCTAGAGATCCAAAAACAGGTGGTCCTGACCCAGAAGTAATGAGAAAATATGAACAGGTAGTTACCTTTTGGAGTGCCTCCGAAAGAAACTGATTAGGTAAAGATTGATAGAACTCATCAAGAAGTAAAAGAATCTGTACATGCCTATTATGAGAGATTGTTATTGGCTTTTAAACAATACAGTGGTGATGAAAATTTGAGCGAAAAGGATTTGAGTCATTTTGTATATCAATTTGTGTATGGGTTGCGTCCTAAAGTAAGTGAAATGATTAAACAACATACAGTGGATTGGCAAAATAAAAAGATAGATGAAGTACAGAGACATGCAAAATATTTTAGTGATGAGATTGAAGCCAAGCAACGCAAGTTAAAAGAAAAAGCCATGTGGGCTCAAGTGAAGGTGGCAGAAAGACAGGAAGCCCAACTGATTTAACAGGCAAATGGCACAAGCATAAAACCAAAGCCCAATATTGGGAAAGGGAAAGGACAGATTAGTATAGATGAAGCCAAAAAGAAGTGGCCATGTAATAACTGCGTAAGGATAGGGCATTGGAGAACCGAGTGTAAATTTCCTCCAAGTGCTAATGGCGATAATGCATCATTGAAACCACAGGTGCAGAATGAGGTGAGTTGTCAACCGCAGCGACAGCAGCAGCTTGTTGCCCAACAGTGTCAGGTGCCAAAACCGCCTTTTCCACAGAGCGTAAATCCTCAGAAATACAGTAATGAGACAGGATTCTACAACGAAGAACAGGTAACTAAGCTGCCGCGCGCTAGTGCTGTTTCGCAGTATTGGCTACAACACGATGAGAGAGAGTAAGAAGAAAGTTATTGACGGTGCCGAGGAGGGGAAGAAGAGTCCGTACTTGGCGCAACTCTGGAAGTAGACCAGACAGGCCCTTTTGTGGATGGAAAGCTAAATGATGAAAGCGTTACTTTCCTAGTAGATACTGGTGCTACTCGTTAAACTGTTAGATCAGCTGATGTTAAAAACCTTCCTCTCTCGGATGAAACTAACCAAGTAGTTGGAGTATCCAACAGACAGATAAAAACGCATCTTACTGAACCAGTCAAGGTTAAAATAGGGGCATTTTCTGACATGCACTGTTTTGTCATGTGCGATACCAGTCCTGTAAATTTGTTAGGAAGGGACTTGCTGTGCAAAATGAACTGCACAATTTTCTGTACTCCTGATGGTATAGCTTTTGAGACTCCTGATGAGGATGTACTGTACAAAATGACTATAGCAAATATGGAACCTGAAATTACTGAGGCATTTGCTGTATTTGACCCCGAAGAATTGCCTCAGTAATTGAAGAAAACAGTGAAAACAGAGGTATAGAATTTCACGGGAGAAGATGTGGGATTAATGAAAAATGTAGATCCCATAAAAATTTCAGTAAAAGAAGGAGTAAGTTACCCAAATATTCCACAATACAAATTGACACCTGAGATAATTGCAGGAGTTACTCCTATAATAGACAGAATGATTGAACAAGGTATTTTGAGGGAAATAATGAGCAGTCCATGTAATTCAACAATGTCAGGTCTGAAAAAGCCTAATGGAACTTTCAGGACAGTACAAGACCTGAGAAAAGTAAATAAGATTGTTGTATCATGTTGACCCATTGTACCAAATCCTTCTGTGATATTATATCAGATTCCTCATGATGCAGAATGGTATACAGTGATTGATTTGTGTCATGCTTTCTTTTCCATTCCTTTGCACCCTGACAGCCAACAGATTTTTGTGTTCCGGTTTGGCGAACATACTTTGGCATGGTGCCGAATCCCACAGGGGTATACAGAGAGTCCCTCAATATTTAATCAGATCCTGAAAAAGTCCTAGAAGATTTAAAAATGCTCGAAAGTTCGGTACTGGTCCAATATATCGATTACCTACTTGTGGCATCGAGAACTCGAGAAGCTTGTGTAATGGATACTGTTGCATTGCTGAATCATTTAGAAGATTGAGGACTCAAGGTATCCCCATCAAAGCTACAATTCTGTCAAAAGGAAGTACAGTATTTAGGCCATAAAATTGAGAAAGGGCTAAGAAAAGTGACTGCCGACAGAATTAGGATAATCAAAGGAATGAGAGCCCCAATGACTCAGAGAGAGGTGAGAATGTTTCTTGGAATGGTTGGATATTGTCGTTAGTGGATTAGTAATTTTTCATTGATTGCAAACCTCTGGTACGCGTAACAAAGAGTGATGTAAAAGACCCTATTGAATTGAATAAAGAAGAGTTGAAGGCTTTTAAACAATTGAGAGATGGTTTGTGTGAAGCCCCAGCTCTTGACATGCCTGACTATGAGAAGGAGTTTGAACTCTATTGCAGCGAAAGAAATGGATGTGCACTTTCAGTACTTGTACAGAAACATGGAAAATTGAGAAGACCAATTGCATATTTTTCAGCTATACTAGGTCCTGTAGCTGTGGAATTGCCTGGTTGTTTGAAAGCTGTAGCAGCAACTTGTAAGAATCTGGAACAGAGTGAAGGAATTCATGATGTGGCGATCCTTTTAACTAACCCTGGGCGTAGTTCGCAAAGTAGCGCTACGCGTAGCTTCGCAAAGTGCACTTCGCACAACGCGAGCTACGCGTAGCACTTCGTGAACTGCATAGTACCCTGTTCGCACTGTGCAAGATGCCGTTTTCACTGATTGCACAGTGCGCACAATCATCCGGCACTGTGCAATCATTGAAAACGGCATCTTGCACAGTGCAAGCTGTAGTTTTCTGCCGCTCGAGTAGAATTTTACTTGAGCGGCAGCTTTCTCAACGCGGACTGGTAGTTTCTCATCGCGAGCGGTCGCGAGCATACGCGACCAGTCGCAATGAGAAACCTGACCTCCCCGCGTTGAGAATCTCGCCAACTTGATATTGCTGATTGCGAACGAGGAAAAAGTCTCACCGGGATGTCATTTTGCTTGCTCATGGTCGCCAACTTGACGTTGAGGACCGCGAGCAAGCAAAAAATGACCGCTGCACTACACAATGGTACGCTACGCGTGTTTGCACTCTGCTACGTGCAATTCGCGTAGTGCAAAGTAGCGCAAACTTCGCAAACTACGCGAGCTTAGCGTAGTGCTTTGCCCAGGCTTACTTTCTAGGTAACTAGGAGCCGCAATCAGTTTATGACACATGTAAGCCTTGTGAGATGTCTGAATGTGAATCCTTCAACACTGTTACCTGATTCTGAGAATGTGGAAGTCAGGGATGATGTGGATCATGATTGCTTGGAAGTACTTGAGTTTTGCACCAAGCCACGCCCTGATATAAAAGATGTACCTCTGACAGAAAGCGACTATGTGATGTTTGTGGATGGGTCATGTTTAAGAACTGACGAGGGAAATTTGAGTGCAGCATACACAGTATGTACCATAGCAGCTGTACTGGAAGCATCTTGTTTGAAAGGAGTGAAATCGGCCCAGGTTGCTGAACTATTTGCATTAACGAGAGTGTGCAAGTTGGGAAAGAGTTTGAGAGTGACTGATCACCGATAGTCAGTATGGCTTTGGTGTGGTGCATGACTTTGGGCAAATCTGGTCCCAAAGAGGGTTTTTGACATCAAGTGGAACTCCTATAAGGAATGCTGAAGTTGTTGGAAAATTGCTTGAGGCGATACAGCTGCCTAAGCAATTAGCAGCAGTAAAATGTGCTGCACACTTGAGGTCTGTTGATTATATATCGGCGGAGAACGAGTTTGCTAATGACATGGCACAATATTGTGCACGAAATCAGAACTCTGTGAATCGGGGTAGAGAAAAAGAGATTAATTCATTTCCCTTGCTGTTTACTAACACTGTGAATACATGGGAAGAAGTGAGGCAGTTGCAGGAAGAAGCAGGAGATGAGGAAAGGAGACAGTGGGTAAAAGCAGGAGGGGCACCACGAGAGACAGATCATGTGTGGGTTTATCGGGATGGAAGACCAGTCATGCCTGATAGCATGGTTTCTACCATGACACGGATGTATCATGGAAAAGCACATATAGGGAGAGATGCTATGATCAGACTTTTCAAACAGACATGGTTTAATGCAAAATTTAGACTTGTAGCCGAGAGCCTATGTCAAAGATGCCTTATATGTCAACAATACAATCCTGGAAGAAAAACAGTGGTAAGTCTAGGAATGATTGGACGAGAAGGAGGGCCTTTCACAAGAATGCAGATTGACTTCATTGAAATCCCCCCTGCAATAGGTTGGAGTATGTTCTGGTGGTAGTCTGTTTGTTTTCTCGATGGGTGGAAGCATACCCAACTAGAAGAAGTGATGGAATTACGGTAGCAAAATTACTATTGAGAGAATTTATTCCCAGATTTGGTTTTCCAGTCACAATTGAATCAGATAGAGGAAAACATTTTCATAATGAAATCATGAAACTGATTTGTGAAGTATTGAATGTACAACAGAAACTGCATTGTGCCTATCGCCCAGAGGCTTCTGGAGTGGTGGAGCAAGTAAATGGCACCATTAAAAACAGATTGGGAAAAATGTGTTTGGCCACTGGTTTGAAATGGCCTGATGTCTTGCCTCTAGTACTCATAACTATTAGATATATTCCTGATAGGACTACCGGATTGAGTCCCCATGTGATCGTGATGGGGAGGGCAATGAGACATGTTTTCATTCCTGTCAACAAGCTATTGCCTATATCCGATGACTTGGTGTTGGATTATTGCAAGGGGTTGGCTGACTCTGATCATTCTGTGTTTCATCAGGTTGGATCGGATGCAACCATTCTTGAAAAGAAGCCAGCTCATGATCTAAGCCCAGGTGACTGGGTAAGAATTAAAGTGCATAGAAGAAGAAATTGTCTGGTCCCCAGGTGGGATAAACCACGTCAGGTGATCCTGACCACGACAACAGCTGTGAAATGCGCAGGAGTGAAGAATTGGATTCATGCTAGTCATACCTTGTGAATTCCAAATCCAGTGGATAACAGAGAAGAAGAATACTTTGAAGAATCTGAAACCAGTTCTGAGTCAGGTACAGAAGAAACTAGAGCAAGACCAACTCCTGAGAGGAGGGAGACAGAATCTAGTCCAGTTATAGCTCCAGATAATCTACCATTAAGAAGGAGATTGCAAATTTCTGACACAAGCTCAGAGTCAGAGACAGGACCAGCACAAGTACATGAGAGAGTAAACGAAAACAGTGAAGAGACTGTCAAAGAAATTCTTGATAAAGAAGCTCCGCATGTAAAGACGAGAGAAATTCCACCTGAAATAACAGAAGTAGATGGTGAGGTACCAGATACAGAAAGAGAGGGAAAGATTGTCACGGAAGACCCCTGAGGAGTTGTAGGGAAACCATACATCCAGGTAGAAGAAGGGACAGTTAGTCAGCAGGAAGATTGCATGGAAGAAACACGAGGAGGGACAGAAGTAGATAAGAAAAAGGAAGTGGTGGAAAGAAAGACTACTGAAAGTAAAAGTCAAGGTGGAACTGAATCTGAGAACAGTGACGACGAAGTACCGGAAGGTCGAGTTCTGAGGAAAAGAGCATGGAGAACTGAGAGAAGTGAAAAGGGAAATAAGTTGAAAAGACCAGCAAAAGAAGAAACTTGGCCAAACAAGATAAAGAGATTGAGATACCGACTGACACGAGTAAAGTCATCCAGAGCTGAACAAGTGAATGAGGTGTCTAGCCAAGAAAAATCAAAAGACGTTGAACAGACACCATCAGAGGAAAGCAAACGGACTAGAAAGCCTAACCAGAAGTATAAGTCAGCAGAATGGTCATATGTGGCACTTCCTGAAGTACCAGAGGAGGCAGACAGCCAAGGAGATCAAGGGGTGACTATACCAGAAGTGGTTGAGGAAGACGAAGAATCGGAAATCCTGAGAGTTATCTTGTCCGATATCGGAGAAGAGACGGATGTCCAGGAAATTCTAAATCAAGATGGTGCGAGCAAAGTGAAAGACGATCAAATGCCAAATTGAGGAGACAAAAGTGCTCCAGAAGAGAAATTTGAAAAATACAGAAAAAGAGACATATCCAAAAAGAACCAAGTAGGCGCCTAGAGCCTTGGGTTTAGACAAAATTAGTTGTGTGTGGATGAGGCTAAGTCAAAAGACACTGATCATTTTCTGAAATGGCAAACACAGAAAGTAGAAAATCTACATGTGTGTTTCTTCGAAGATGGTGCAAGGTGTGTTGCTGTTGTACAGGATTACTAATGCTTCTGTGGAGTGCGTTAGCTTTAATAGTTTCATATAAAATAACCTTTGAGACGATAGAAAGTCATGGCGAAAATAAGACTGATGTAGAGAAGATTCATGATATTAATCCAACTAGAGGAATAGATAGAACTTATTTACATAAAGATAGGTCCATAACTGATTTTTCTAACAATGTTTTTTCAAAATTATTGTGTGAATATGTAAAAACAATGGATGTGAGAGACTGCTATGTATGCATACAGTTGCCTGCATCGGTGTCTGAGGGTGTTACGTACCATCACCTTCCAGTAACATATGGAATAACATGTAGTGTGTTAGCAAGTTTGTTTTATAAAACTGGGAAACTAGAATATTTTTTTTCGGATGTAGATAAAAAAAAATTCACAAGTACCTGTAGTTCCTGAGTAAAACCTGGTAAACTATTAGGTGAATTTTTTCTAGAAACTAGAGTTTTAACTTTAGAATCAGTATTCAAAAAGAATCTCACTTGTAGTTTGAAGAAGGAAGAAAACACTTTTCTAGATATGGTAGAAGAAAGGAGAATAAGGATGAGAAAGAAGATACCTGAGAGGAAAGAAGAAAAGACAGTCTGGGATGTTGAAAGAGAAAAACATTTGAAAGGAGAAACTAGTCCAGCTATGGCTTTAGAATGGCCACAGAAAGGGAAATTGTGTATTAGAAGAAATCAAACTGTGTATGATAACTACTTTATAGGTGCGAGTGACTGCCATGATACTTCTAGAATCATGGGTGGATGGGGATTTAAAGGAGGAAATAATCCAGTATTCCCTAGAATATATTTTATCTGCGGGAACAAAGCAGTTGGAATATCTCTGAATGCACACAAAATTAGAAAATTGTCTACAGTAGTAGATCGCTTGTCAACAAGCACTGCTAAAGGATTTTTATTGGTAAACACAGAGATGGTTGCCATGCGAGCCATAGGGATGCAAAATCGACTTGCCCTTGATATTATTTTGGCCAAAGAAGGGTGGAGTCTGTGGAATGCTGAAAGTTCAAAATTGTTGTACTTATATTCCTGACGAAAGTCAAGATTTGAAGACATACATAAAGAATATAACTGATTTGCACAAGGAGATTGTTCCACTGGAGGTTGAAGGTGTTTGGGAAAAGATTGGAATAGGGTTTTCTACTATTAAGGACTTTTTACTAAAATTAGGTAGTACATTTATTGGTAAGATTTTATTACCATTAACATGAGTGATATTTTTAGTATTAATTCTGAGACTAGGATGCTTATGTAGTAAGAAAAGAAAATTACAAAAACACATAAAAAGAGAAACTACAAAGAAAAGAGAGAAAGAAAGGATAGAAAGAGAAATGGAGGATGTAGAATTAGAAGAATGGAACGAAAATGTGTATAAGAAAACAAGAGAGGAAGAGACAGGGGAAACAATTATGTGATCTAACAAAACATAAAGAGAACTGAATTAATTTCATTTGCAAATTTTATCAAAATTTAAGGGTGTTTGTGGTGATATTAAAAATCACCAAATGGGGTATTGATGGAGCAGGTAAAGCAAAATTTTGTATACCACCTCTATTTTGCATGAAAATACTAATTATATAACTACTTATATAATAATTTGAATTAACTGTTTGCAGTGTTATATTAATCAACCATTTGCACCTCTAGGAAACACCAATTACACGTGCTATTTGCTTGGCAGAATAACCCAAATAACTAACTATGGTACGCCTATTAATAATAGTACGTGTGATAATAGAATATTGCATGATATATGTTGCTTTTGTGATGTCTGCGTTCCCGTTTGGACCGAATGGTGAGTTTTATTGCTTTAAATGTCGCTAAAAGCCTAGGAAATTACTAATACATAAAGGGATTAGTGAGAGTTTAACATTAGAATCTTCATTTCTGTGTATTAATTACTCTTTTGTGTTTGTTTTACTTAAGTTGAGATTTGGGCCTACCAAACCATGACATCCAAAATGGAGTTCGGAAGTGGCCACCGTCTCATGAGTGCGAAGTCTACTGCGCAGACTCGGATAGCTCCGTAGACCTCCAGGCAACCTCAAGTTGAGCACAGTGTTCCTGGTCAAGGATAGCAACATGGAGGACTGCCAAACGTCAGTTAGTAAAAACCAAATTCAAGAACAATGATCGTCCACAACCAGAAAGGAATACAATGTTTCATGGACACGCCCAGGACCGAGGAAGTGACTTGGATGTGAAAATTCGACGATGTTAAAATTTCCTTCAAATTGACCAATCTGAGTGTAGTATTGGTAAAAGAATGTTTCATGATACCCAGAAATTTATTATAGAAAGCGTAGTAGAATAGGGAGGAGTTAGAGATCGATCCCGCACACCCCTATCGACCCCACAGGCGATGACAGATGAGCTAGATGCTTGCACGATTCCTGGTCATTTGGAGATCTTTGGGACTGTGACGTGCTGGGCAAAGAACTTTTCCGAACTTTGAGTTTGGCCTGCTTTAATGGGACAATTGAGCAGAAAATTTGGTTTATGCAGAGCCAATTGAATTAGAAAAGCCCCGATAGAAAGAATAGGTCAATATAAAATGTCATGCGATTGTGTTGTTTGACTAAATTTCAACTTTGATTGACTAAAATGCTATTTTCAAATAAGATTTAGATAAATAATTTGATTAACGAGATATTATGAGTTTGTGGTTTTTCCATTAAGACAATTGAGGATTCTAAATCTATATCAACCAGTCCAACTAATTGGTCCGTCGACCAAGTGGTGAAGTGCCTTGATGTTTTGAGGTTAGGATCCTATAGGTGGTGATGCAAATGTACATTCTGTAAAATAACTTTTCTTCCTATAGGTAATAAGGTACCCCCCCACATGTCCAGCGCATCCTTCCCCCTGTGTACAGACCTGTGAAAGAGACGTGTGAGTGTTGGTGTTATGGGCCCCACCAATGAATGCGTGTGTGAATGAGTTAGTGTGAGGACGGGTCTGTGACACAGGGAGGATTTTGTAAATTTCGACCCCCTGGTTTTGCGCTGGATCAGTTTTTCTGGTAGCAGATTGATGGTTTTATTGCATTGCTTTGGTGATTATTGCTTATGGATTTGATTATTGATTACTGATTGCGGATGATTGGATGAGTATTGATTCATGTACTAATATTCTATGTTGAGTCGCGTTCTGTTGTTTTTGAAGACTTCGGGGATGTAGGAAGTCGGATGCCCCGTGGCAAGCGAAGTCACATGGTGTATTGTTTGTTGCCCCTTTAGGTACACGGGGAAAACGTGTGACAATTGGAGTTGCACGACACATTGTCTGGGTTCGAATTGATAACATCGCCGTGTGTTATCGCTAGGGATTTTCTGTGTGAAAGAGGTGTATGGGTAGCGAAGGCCACCTGTGAAATTTTGGTCTTAAGTAACAGGAGTCAATTGTGAGCTCTGATTACGCTTATCACTGGAAAGGTAATAGGTGCTTCCCTAAGCTTGTTAGAAGGATAAAGTAGAGGGAAGAGCTACTTTATTAACAAATGAAATAATTCGTTAGTAGGGCAGAGGTAAGCGCTGCTCTCGGGAAAGACAGGATTCTGTGTGAATGAACTACATTTTCCGTGTGGATGTGTGTAAGTGAAATAGCATTCGGCTTAATTGTGAAACTCTGGTCTTAATTCTCAGGAGCAGTGTAGTCTCCAATAGGTGTTTTATCGCCAGAGAAATGGTTAGCTAATGCTTGTAAGAAGGGTAAGGTAGAGGGAAGTGCTACTTTATCGGCGAATGTAATAATTCCGTAGTAGGGCAGAGGTAAGCGCAGCTCTCGGGAAAGACGGACTTCTTGTGAAAAAGGTCAAGACTATCTCTTCAATAGCGAAGCAGACAATGGTGGCGTTTTAATGTCGTTACTAACAAGATTTGAGTGAAATAGAACGTAAGAAAAGCTTGCCGATAAATTTTGTAAAGGAGGGGTCAGCAGAAGCAGGAGTAGGAGAGAAAAGCTGACGTCAGAAAACACCGCGCTGGGATTGGCCAGTCAGTAAGAGACGAAGACGCTCCGGATTGGTGCGTTAGTGTAAGTCGCGCTACGATTGGATAAGATAACAGAAAAGTCGTAGGAGAAATTTAGTGATACTAAGAAAAGAAAATGATGTATTACGATTAGGGCTCCCGGTTTTATGGTATTTATTCTTTTGCCATTTCCGTCTGTATTTATCCATATTTATTTTTTGGGCACTTTTTCTGTATTTATCCACATTTATTTTTGCCACAAGTAAAAGACGACGCTACAGCTAGTATTTTTCCACATTTATTTAAATTAACAATGCATATATACGCTCACTTAAACTGGTGATTTGTTGTGGCTTTAGCAGTGCTATAAATGGCCAGGTACTGAGTAATTTCAAAAGGAGAGTACCTGTGCTTCTCAGTTCTGCTATAAAAACACTTTAGGATAGAGTACAAGCACTTATCAGGCGTAAACATGTGCCAGCGCTTCTGTATTTCCATCTAAAGCCAGCTAGAAATCTGCCTTCAAGTGTCCATGGTTTTCACACAGAAAGTACGTAAGGTTACCTATATTGGTGTGTTTGTGTGTAGATAGACAGACAGATAGATAGATCCCAAGCTACACGCCATGTCCTTTTGATACATATATATATATATATATTTCTCTAACTACTCGCAAAAAACTCCCTGAAAGGGAATCACGGGCGCAGACCTCTTCGAGTGCCAAACAGTTTATTCAGTGATTATCCCCAGCACAGATGTCAGGACGCGTTTCGGCCATCACAGCGGCCTTGATCACCTGATATATATATATATATATATATTGACTGAAAAAACCATAGGTTTCACACATGTTATAGTTAGCGAAAATTTTACTGATAAAAAACCAGTGAAATTGCCCCGTTATAGTTAGTGCTGGCAACTATAACTCACGCGACCGCAATCCTCTGCTGATGCTAATACTGTATTTAGACACTTATTTGCCCATGTCTTCTTCCATACATTTTTAGCTATACATATATTACAAATATTTTTTTTTCATAAAGACACATATGTCATCAGCAGAAGATTGCGGTCGCGTGAGTTATAGTTGCCAGCACTAACTATAACGGGGCAATTTCACTGGTTTTTTATCAGTAAAATTTCCGCTAACTATAACATGTGTGAAACCTATGGTTTTTTCAGTGAATTTGTACGGTTTTTTAAATGCTAAGTTACTTTACGCCATTCGAGGCGTGCGCGCCCACTTAACGCAGTTCGTTCCGTGCACGGTTTTTATCAACTTTAATAAGCCCTGTACATTTGGTGGCCTTCGGCCACCAAAAGCACAGGGGGTGGGGTCAATGTGGATAGTGTTTTTTTTATTTCGATTTTATAATTTCATGTTGCCAAAATTTAGTTTTTTTTACCTATTAATAAGCCCAGTACATTTGGTGGCCAACGGCCACCAAAAGCACAGGGGGTGGGGTAAGTGTGGATAGTGTTTTTTTTATTTTTATTTTTTTACCGTACGCTTACGGTAAGCGTACGGTAAGCGTACTCGGCGAAATTGCAGAAAAAAAAATAAAACCGTTTTTGCTCTTGGGGGATGTTTGGGGACTCCCTCAACATGACTATGTGGGAGGGAGTTGTCAAAACAGCCCCGTAACATGTTTTTGGCCATCTTGTTTGATAAACAACACTCAGTGCGAGAGACAAAATGGCGGCCGCCGCTTCCTGGTTTCGGCCGATTCGAATGTTTACTAAGATCTAAGAGCCAATCAGAATCGCGCTCGCGCACGCCACCGTACGCTTACGGTAAGCGTACGGTAAGCGTACGGTAAGCGTACCGTAAGCGGGCTCAGATATATATATTGATTTAAAGGCTATTTTCTCAGAATCTACTGAACAGATTTACACCAAACCTACAAAAGGCACTTCCTTGACCTAGGGACTACCTCTCTGCCAAATTTCTAGTAATTCTGTTCAGCCGTTCGGGCTGTAGCTCGTTCTAAAGGTCCTATGGAAAAATGCATGGGAAAAATGCGTTTTGGGACCCCCCTTTTATCTCAGCCCCCGCTTGACGAATCCCCCCGAGACTTTCAGGGTAGGAGCGGAGCGGAGCGCCCCACCTATTTTGAAAAATTCGCGAGGATTCGTCGACCGGCGCAAAAGTTATTCAAAATAGAATGTTGAGGTTTTCCTATGGAAACGTGGTCCTAACTATAACTACCTACTGGCGACCGCCAGTAGGTAATATATAAATATATATATATATATATATAATATATATATTACCTACTGGCGGAAATTTTACTGATAAAAAACCAATGACATTCCCCCGTTATAGTTAGTGCAGGCAACTATAACGGGGGAACTATATATATATATATATATATATATATATATATATATATATATGTAACAATTAAAGACGTGGCATGTTGTTTGGGAGCTCTCTGCTGCCAAAAGCTGTTTTCAAAACCTGCTCATAGCTGCCAAGGTTTCAGATTGGACTATCTCTACCCGCCGGCCTTCTTATCGCCTCACACCTGGCCGTGAAACCAAGCACCCTGCAGCTATGCCCCTTCTACCAAACTCCCGCCTAAACATTCAAAGTCCATACAATGACAACCATGACGATCTGGATAATCATTAAAGTGGCAGGACTCAATTCATTCTATGAGGTGGCAATACATTTGATTTACAGTATGTTACTGAACTGTGTATTTCTTCTGAATATAGCAGTTAAATGTTATTAGGTTAAAGCTTATAAACACAAGTTAAACGACCTCACGTAATATCGGCTCTGACCTGTAGATCAAGTCTTTAACCCCTTCGCTGCTGCGGACATTCCGCTGCAGCGCTGGGGGGGGCAGGGGGGCAGCGCGGTGGGCCTGTGCTCATGACGGAGCCGCTCCGTCATGAGCCACAGTTGAGCTGTGCTCATGACGGAACGGTTCCGTCATGACTCCGCCCATTTGCGTTATCGCCCCGCACAGGCGGGGAAACAGCGCCGCACAGGCGGAGCGGCCGCCGACAGGATTGTCATGACGGAACCGTTCCGTCATGAGCACACGCCAACCGTGGCTCATGACGGAACGGTTCCGTCATGAGCAGGGAAGGGGTTAATAGCCAGCATGGGCAATTCAGCCTTCATCCTTCCCAGGTCGTCTAATTACGTACATTTAAATTTAGTATCATTACACTGGGCTACGATATAACCATGCATTTAGAGCGCTTGAAGGAGCAACTATCTCGTATGAAGATGCATCTAAAAGAAGTTGTTTTTTATATATATTCGAATCAAATCCTTACTCCGTATCCAGCATTGCTTTACTTCTTTTTTTTATTTTTAATTCTTTAAAAGCTACATACCGCTGGCAAACTGGTTGGGGAGGGGGGGTGATACATCCATTTTATATCCCTATCCATAGGAGATGTTTATAAAACCCACATCAACGGTATTCTTTTTTTAGCGACCCTGGAATGATGAAAGACTGAGTTGACCCCGCTGGGGTGCAAAAGTTTATCCTACAGTCTTTAAAAATAGTGAAATATCCCGATATATCCTACTGTGCCATTACTTCTTGAATTAGTTCATTTCACATTTTTAAGCATTTTTCCCTTGCCTAGCAAAAATTACCTCCTACAACAACTGTTTCTTCTTTTCCTGTATTGAAACTAGCCCTCCCTAGGAAACGGGAAGAAGTGGTACAACCTCATGTTACCAACCTACTTAAACCTGCGCTTGCCTTTAATATTTCTTGTTGCTAAGCCTACAAACCCTTCACTGGATCCATAAAATCTTTCAGGGATGAGAAGTTGGCCAACTGTATGTCCAGGCCACAATCACACAACACATTCTGGGATGCTCTGATAATTACAAGGTGACTGATGGAAAATAAAAGACTAGAAACACCGTTTTTAAAGATAAATGTTGAGTCCTTATAAAAAGGTACAAAAAAAAGATGTTCAGCCAGAATAGGAAGTTTACTGAGACCAGGAAATCAAACACGCTTCCACCCACCCTTCTTCTCTTTTCCGACTTGTCAGATCTGCTTTGACTAATGCTAGCAATTTTACCAAAGGTAGGCCATTGCGAGATTTTTGTGACCGCCTGAACCATTCCTTTTATGCTCCTGTTCGAAGAGCTGGGCTTGACCTCTTTAACAGATTCAACCTATGGCTTCCTCAATATCAGTACGATTATTTGGAGGAAACGGTGGGCCTTTAGTATTGCCTCAAAAACACCTAAATCAGAAGGGCAGACATTTGTGATTGTGCGGTTGCTATTGCGTAGTTCCCATGATGCATGTGCCTGCTTTAGGAGCAGTCCCGTGGACAAGACTCTCTGACAGTCTGCTTTAACCCCTTCGATGCTCATGACGGAACGGTTCCGTCATGAGCATCGGTTGGGCTGTGCTCATGACGGAACCGTTCCGTCATGAGGACAGCCCCCGGGGGAAGCGCTGGCGCTCCCCCCCTTGTGCAGCGATCTTCACCCCCTTTACGGGGGTGGCAGCGGAAGAGCTTCCGCTGCCACCCCCGAGCCCCCCCGAGCCCCACCACGCTTTCTGATGACGTCAGCGCGCCCAGCGCGCGCCGGCGTCATCAGGAAGCGTTGGACGCGCTGGAATCCATTTCTTCCAGCGCGTCCAAGGGAGCAGAGGTAGGTTTTGTAGTCCGGTGGGGGCCGCGGCGGTGAAATTTGTAGTATTGAGGCATCGGGGGAGAGGAAAGAGTATTTCCTCTCCCCCGATGTCTCAATACAGGGCATTCCTGCTCCACGATCGCGCACAGCGTCGCGATCGTGGAGTAGGGATGCCCCACTAGACACCAGGGATTTGTTATTTCGAATTTGGGAAGCGACCCCTTAGGCAAGGGTCGCTTCCTTGGGGGTAAAAATTTGGCGAAGTCTTTTCTGCCCCCCCTGGGGGCAGATCGGTCCGCTTTCTGCGCGTTTCTGCCCCCAGGGGGGGCAGAAAAGCCCACTAGACACCAGGGATGTCGTTTATACTATGTAGGAAGCGACCCCTTAGGCAAGGGTCGCTTCCTTGGGGGCAACATTTTTGGAAGTCTTTTCTGCCCCCCCTGGGGGCAGATCGGTCCGCTTTCTGCGCGTTTCTGCCCCCAGGGGGGGGCAGAAAAGCCCACTAGACACCAGGGATGTCGTTTATGCTATGTAGGAAGCGACCCCTTAGGCAAGGGTCGCTTCCTTGGGGGGCCCAATAATTTGAAGACTTTTCTGCCCCCCCTGGGGGCAGATCGGTCTTCTTTCTGCCCGTTTCTGCCCCCAGGGGGGGCAGAAAAGCCCACTAGACACCAGAGATGTCTATTTCGTTATGTAGGAAGCGACCCCTTGGGCAAGGGTCACTTCCTTTGCGGCCTAATTATTTAGAATACTTTTCTGCCCCCCCTGGGGGCAGATTGGTCGTCATTCTGTCCGTTTCTGCTCCTAGGGGGGGGCAGAAAAGCCCACTAGACACCAGGGATATAAATATTATTGTAGGAAGCGACCCCTTGGGCAAGGGTCGCTTCCTTTGCGGCCTAATTATTTAGAATACTTTTCTGCCCCCCCTGGGGGCAGATTGGTCGTCTTTCTGTCCGTTTCTGCTCCTAGGGGGGGCAGAAAAGCCCACTAGACACCAGGGATATAAATATTATTGTAGGAAGCGACCCCTTGGGCAAGGGTCGCTTCCTTGGGCCCCTAAATGTTTTGAAGACTTTTCTGCCCCCTCTGTGGGCAGATCGGTTTTATTTTTTTGCCGTTTCTGCTCCCATTGGGGGCAGAAAAGCCCACTAGACACCAGGGAATTAGTTCAATTAGAAATAGAAGTGACCCCTCGCTTCCAGGGTGCAATTTGTTATATGTATTTGGCTCACCCGCCCCGGGACTGAATAGCCTTTTTTTTCCTGCTGTTTTCTGCCTGACCTGGCACACAAACCGATTGACCATTTGGGTAGTGACATGGCATGTTATAATGTTTATTGTTATATTTTTTGTGATTTCCAATTGTAATGTTTTTTTTGTTTACTTTTTTGTTCTAGGTGAAGGCTTTTCTTCTGTTCACGTTGACGTTTTGGTTCTGGTGGTTTTGCTGTTTGTGTAGTTTGGTAAGAGACTGTTTTTTTGTACAATGCAAATGTGTTTGATTTCTCTGCCTGTTTTTTTTTTGCAAATGGTGTAATAATAGCAGTATGTTTGGTTTTTGAGTGTCAAAAACTTTTTGCATTGGTGCTCGATGTGTATTTTGTTGTCTTGTGAGTAATTTGTTTTTTTTTCTTCTTTCTAGTTTGATATCGTTGGTCTTTGCTGTGTCACTGCAGAGTTTGTTTCTGGTGAGTGCAGCTGTCTCTTTTGATTTTGGATTGTATAGTTTTTGAGTACATTGATCTTATTGATATAAGGTACACATTTCTTTACTTACTTGGTTTGCACATTGTTGGTTGTTGTTGACTTGTTTGTGCAGTCTTCTATCTTAGTAGGTATAATGGCTAGCCGCAGGATGACTGCTCAGCAGGTTGTTGGTTTGCTGTTTGAGTCTTCCTCTGATATTGGGTCAGACACTGACTCTGCTTCTGAGGGAGAGGGGGCAGGGGACGATTCTGGCAGTGAGTTTTCTCTCCGTATGGGGTCATCGGATGATGAAGATACTCTTAGTGCGGATGAAGTGCCTGTGTTAGAGGAGGAGACTGATGTGCCGATAGTGCGGCAAGAGGCATCTGGGCTGCAGCCTGCGGCTGCAAGGCTTCCCGTTGGTGTAGTGCGGCAAGAGACATCTGGGCTGCAGGCTGGGACTGCAAGGCTTCCCGTTGGTGTAGTGCGGCAAGAGGCATCTGGGCTGCAGGCTGGGGCTGCAAGCCTTTCCGTTGGTGTAGTGCGGCAAGAGACATCTGGGCTGCAGGCTGGGGCTGCAAGTCTTCCCGTTGAAAGTGATGACCTCTGGGTTGCCCCTGGCATGGTGCAGCCGGAATTTCCAGAGTTTACTGGTGTTCCAGGGTCTAGAGTGAATACTGAGAACTTTTTGCCTGTAAATTTTTTTCAGTTGTTTATGGACGATGTGTTTTTGGCAGAGATTGTGGAGCAGACTAATTTGTATGCCGAACAGTTTTTGAGGGACAACAGTGCCAGTCTTAAGCCACACTCTAGAGCTACCCGGTGGACTCCCACAAATGTTGAAGAGATGAAGAAGTTCTTGGGTTTAACTTTTTTGATGGGCTTGCTAAGGAAGCCATCATTGGCTTCATATTGGTCTAGCAGTCCCTTGATGGCAACGTCTATTTTTCCGGCAGTCATGAGTCGTGACAGGTATTTGCTTCTGCTTCGGATGATGCACTTTGTTGATAATGGTTTAGCGTTGCCACGAGATCACCCTGATTGTGACCGTCTTTTTAAGATTAGGCCTGTCCTTGATCACTTTGTTGATCGATTTTCTGAGATTTATGCCCCTGGTAGAGAAATTGCAGTGGATGAGTCTTTGGTGTTGTTCAAGGGCCGCTTGGTTTTTAGGCAATACATTCCTAGTAAGAGGGCACGCTATGGAATAAAGCTGTATATGCTGTGTGACAGTAGGACTGGATATGTCTCTAATTTCAGGGTGTACACCGGTAAGGAATCTAGGTTTAACCTCCCTGGTTGTCCGTCCACTTTTGGAGTGACTGAGAAAATTGTTTGGGAACTTGGTAGAGGATTTTTTAACAAAGGCCACCATTTATATGTAGATAACTTCTACACTGGTGTGCGGTTGTTCAGGGAATTGGCCAAAGTGGACACTTTTGCTTGTGGCACAGTCCGCTGTAACCGTAAAGGTTTTCCGAAAGAACTTGTTTGTCAAAAGCTTGTGCGGGGACAGTGCAGTGCGTTGCGTTGCCAGGAGCTTCTTGCTGTGAAGTTTACAGACAGGAGAGATGTCTACATGCTGACTTCCATCCATGATGAAAGCACTGCACCTGTGACTGTTTGGGGTCAGGTCGCTGAAGCGCGCAAACCTGTATGTGTTTTAGACTATAATAGGCACATGGGTGGTGTTGACAGAGTAGATCAGAGGTTGGAACCTTACACTGCTCTTCGTAAGGCTTACATTTGGTACAAGAAGTTGGCTATCCATCTTTTCCACTTGGCAATGTTTAATGCTTTTGTTGTGTTCCAGGATTCTTGCCCTGAGTCAAAGATGACTTTTGCTAAGTTTCAGGAGTCTGTAATAGGCAGCCTTGTTGTAGTGGAACAGGCAAGTGTTCCTAGAGTTGGACTGGTGGAGGATGTTGCTAGATTGAAAGAACGCCACTTTCCAGATCACATTCCTCCCACACCCGCAAAAGATTTTCCCAGTAGGAGATGTAGAGTCTGTTGGCGAAGAGGTTTGCGGAAGGAGAGTCGTATGTACTGCCCCGATTGTCCCTCTCATCCTGCACTGTGTCTCTCTGCTTGTTTCCGAGCGTACCACACGCGTAAAAACTTCTGGGAAGATTCATGAGTGGTAAAGTGAACTGCCTGGTCTGTATTCTTTGGAAATTATGATTCTGTTTCAAGGTTGGTGTTAGTGCAATGTATTTAGTTGCTGATTTTCTGTTAGAAGATTTGTATCTATTTGCAATTTGTTTGTGTTTTTATTTTTTTCTAAAAAAATCCAAAATGTGATGGCGGTGTGTGTAGGCTTGCGCTTGGCTGTTGGTGTGTGTGGACTGGCACTTGGTTGGTGGTGTGCGTGGAATGGTGCTTGGCTGACGGTGTGCGTGGACTGGCGGTGTGCATGGACTGGCGGTGTGCGTGGACTGGTGCGTGGCTGGTGGTGTGCGTGGAATGGTGCTTGGCTGGCGGTGTGCGTGGAATGGTGCTTGGCTGGTGGTGTGCGTGGAATGGTGCTTGGCTGGCGGTGTGCGTGGACTGGTACTTGGCTGGCGGTGTGTGTGGACTGGTGGTGTGTGCGGACTGGTGTTTGGCTGGTGGTGTCCGTGGACTGGAGCTTGGCTGGTGGTGTCCGTGGACTGGAGCTTGTCTGGTGGTGTGTGTGGACTGGAGCTTGGCTGGCGGTGTGCGTGGAATGGTGCTTGTCTGGTGGTGTCCGTGGACTGGAGCTTGGCTGGCGGTGTAGGTGGATTGGCGATTGGCTGCCGGTGTGCCTGGACTGGCGATTGGATGGCGGTGTGCCTGGACTGGCGCTTGGCTAGCGGTGTGCGTGGACTGGCGTTTGGCTAGCGGTGTGTGTCGACTGGTGCTTGGCTGGCTGTGTGTGAGTAGTGACTTTCTGCTGGTCACTACACACACTGCTAGCTGAGTGCCACTCCACGCAATCCTTCAGCCTGTGTAGTTGCTGTGTCTGGATTGTGGGCGTGTGAAAGTGATGGGCCCTTGAATGGCGCTGTGTGCTGGTGTGAGTTTTGTTATGTGATGGGCCCGCGGCTGGCGGTATGAATGGTTTTGTATGTCTCACACGTATGAAAGGTGTATGAATGGCCTGTAAAGAGGTTGGTGCCTTGTCGTGGCTTTACAGCTCACGAGCTGTGAGTCAATGGTTCAGTTTCTTGCCCTTTCAATTATTACCAGTGCATTTCATGTTTTGTGAAATCACTTGGTAATACAATTTTATCTACTGAACCATCACTCACCCTCGTGCCGAATCCAACCAGTATGTGTGTGTGCTTGCGGGTTAGATGACTGTGCAGTAATATTTGTCTTTCTGAAGCAGGGTGTACCTTGTCCCTTTTTGGTGATTTTTGTACTGTGTTGCTTTTGTACCTGGTGGTACGAATGGTCTTGTTTGTATCACATATGAAAGGTGTGTGAATGGCCTGTAAAGTGGTTGGTGCCTTGACGTGGCTTTACAGCTCACGAGCTGCAAGTCATTGGTTTGGTTTTTTGTGAATTTAATTATTGACAGTGCATTTCATTTTTGTGAAATCTCTTGTTCATAAAATTTAATACACTGAACCATGACTTGCCCTCGTGCCAAATCCAACCAGTATGTGTGTGTGTTTGAGGAATAGATGGTTGTGCAGGAATCTTTGTCTTTTGTTTCTCTGCCAAGGTACACTTTCCATGTAAGAATAACCCACCAACTGTAGATATTGTCGAAAACCCTTGGGAGTTCATGGTGATGTCTCTCTAGTGATTTGAAAAATATTTTTTATCCCCATTGTCCTGTAAACCTCAAATTGTCTGCCACATTTTCTTTGCAGTATTATTCCTAAATTCTCACGCTGTAGTAACAATAGGTAATCTGGTTTTGCAAGGGGGGTTACTTTGGTTTTTTGCCCAGGGCTCGGTGGCCATCTAGGGAAACCTTTCAAACCCATGCATTTCTGAAAACTAGACACCCGGCGGCTTCCAGGGAGGTATGGCTTGCGTGGATCCCCCAACGTTTCCTTACCCAGAATCCCCTGCAAACCTAAATTTTTGCCCAAAAAATCACTTTTTTCACACATTTTGGGGTGGGAAAGTAGTGGCATCACCGGGCTCACACAAATTTACCACCACCCAGCGTTCCCCCAGGTCTCCCGGTAAAAATGGTGCCTCACTTGTGTGGGAGGCCCAAGGACCCGCGGCAGGCAAGGGCCCCAAACGTAGTGAGGCGACATCAAGATGGCCTATCGCCAAACCACCTGGTTTTTCAAGGGGGGTCACTTTGGTTTTTGGCCCGGTGCGCGGCGGCCATCTAGGGAAACCTACCAAACCCAGGCATTTTTGAAAACTAGACACCCGGCGGCTTCCAGGGAGGTATGGCTTGCGTGGATCCCCCAACGTTTCCTTACCCAGAATCCCCTGCAAACCTCAATTTTTGCTCAAAAAATCACTTTTTTCACACATTTTGGGGTGGGAAAGTAGTGGCATCACCGGGCTCACACAAATTTACCACCACCCAGCGTTCCCCCAGGTCTCCTGGTAAAAATGGTGCCTCACTTGTGTGGGAGGCCCAAGTACCCGCGGCAGGCAAGGGCCCCAAACGTAGTGAGGCGACATCAAAATGGCCTATCGCCAAACCACGTGGTTTTGCAAGGGGGGTCACTTTGGTTTTTGGCCCGGTGCGCGGCGGCCATCTAGGGAAACCTACCAAACCCAGGCATTTTTGAAAACTAGACACCCGGCGGCTTCCAGGGAGGTATGGCTTGCGTGGATCCCCCAACGTTTCCTTACCCAGAATCCCCTGCAAACCTAAATTTTTGCCCAAAAAATCACTTTTTTCACACATTTTGGGGTGGGAAAGTAGTGGCATCACCGGGCTCACACAAATTTACCACCACCCAGCGTTCCCCCAGGTCTCCCGGTAAAAATGGTGCCTCACTTGTGTGGGAGGCCCAAGGACCCGCGGCAGGCAAGGGCCCCAAACGTAGTGAGGCGACATCAAGATGGCCTATCGCCAAACCACCTGGTTTTTCAAGGGGGGTCACTTTGGTTTTTGGCCCGGTGCGCGGCGGCCATCTAGGGAAACCTACCAAACCCAGGCATTTTTGAAAACTAGACACCCGGCGGCTTCCAGGGAGGTATGGCTTGCGTGGATCCCCCAACGTTTCCTTACCCAGAATCCCCTGCAAACCTCAATTTTTGCTCAAAAAATCACTTTTTTCACACATTTTGGGGTGGGAAAGTAGTGGCATCACCGGGCTCACACAAATTTACCACCACCCAGCGTTCCCCCAGGTCTCCTGGTAAAAATGGTGCCTCACTTGTGTGGGAGGCCCAAGTACCCGCGGCAGGCAAGGGCCCCAAACGTAGTGAGGCGACATCAAAATGGCCTATCGCCAAACCACGTGGTTTTGCAAGGGGGGTCACTTTGGTTTTTGGCCCGGTGCGCGGCGGCCATCTAGGGAAACCTACCAAACCCAGGCATTTTTGAAAACTAGACACCCGGCGGCTTCCAGGGAGGTATGGCTTGCGTGGATCCCCCAACGTTTCCTTACCCAGAATCCCCTGCAAACCTAAATTTTTGCCCAAAAAATCACTTTTTTCACACATTTTGGGGTGGGAAAGTAGTGGCATCACCGGGCTCACACAAATTTACCACCACCCAGCGTTCCCCCAGGTCTCCCGGTAAAAATGGTGCCTCACTTGTGTGGGAGGCCCAAGGACCCGCGGCAGGCAAGGGCCCCAAACGTAGTGAGGCGACATCAAGATGGCCTATCGCCAAACCACCTGGTTTTTCAAGGGGGGTCACTTTGGTTTTTGGCCCGGTGCGCGGCGGCCATCTAGGGAAACCTACCAAACCCAGGCATTTTTGAAAACTAGACACCCGGCGGCTTCCAGGGAGGTATGGCTTGCGTGGATCCCCCAACGTTTCCTTACCCAGAATCCCCTGCAAACCTCAATTTTTGCTCAAAAAATCACTTTTTTCACACATTTTGGGGTGGGAAAGTAGTGGTATCACCGGGCTCACACAAATTTACCACCACCCAGCGTTCCCCCAGGTCTCCCGGTAAAAATGGTGCCTCACTTGTGTGGGAGGCCCAAGTACCCGCGGCAGGCAAGGGCCCCAAACGTAGTGAGGCGACATCAAAATGGCCTATCGCCAAACCACCTGGTTTTTCAAGGGGGGTCACTTTGGTTTTTGGCCCGGTGCGCGGCGGCCATCTAGGGAAACCTACCAAACCCAGGCATTTTTGAAAACTAGACACCCGGCGGCTTCCAGGGAGGTATGGCTTGCATGGATCCCCCAACGTTTCCTTACCCAGAATCCCCTGCAAACCTCATTTTTTGCTCAAAAAATCACTTTTTTCACACATTTTGGGGTGGGAAAGTAGTGGCATCACCGGGCTCACACAAATTTACCACCACCCAGCGTTCCCCCAGGTCTCCCGGTAAAAATGGTGCCTCACTTGTGTGGGAGGCCCAAGTACCCGTGGCAGGCAAGGGCCCCAAACGTAGTGAGGCGACATCAAGATGGCCTATCGCCAAACCACCTGGTTTTTCAAGGGGGGTCACTTTGGTTTTTGGCCCGGTGCGCGGCGGCCATCTAGGGAAACCTACCAAACCCAGGCATTTTTGAAAACTAGACACCCGGAGGCTTCCAGGGAGGTATGGCTTGCGTGGATCCCCCAACGTTTCCTTACCCAGAATCCCCTGCAAACCTCATTTTTTGCTCAAAAAATCACTTTTTTCACACATTTTGGGGTGGGAAAGTAGTGGCATCACCGGGCTCACACAAATTTACCACCACCCAGCGTTCCCCCAGGTCTCCCGGTAAAAATGGTGCCTCACTTGTGTGGGAGGCCCAAGTACCCGCGGCAGGCAAGGGCCCCAAACGTAGTGAGGCGACATCAAGATGGCCTATCGCCAAACCACCTGGTTTTGCAAGGGGGGTCACTTTGGTTTTTGGCCCGGTGCGCGGCGGCCATCTAGGGAAACCTACCAAACCCAGGCATTTTTGAAAACTAGACACCCGGCGGCTTCCAGGGAGGTATGGCTTGCGTGGATCCCCCAACGTTTCCTTACCCAGAATCCCCTGCAAACCTCATTGTTTGCTCAAAAAATCACTTTTTTCACACATTTTGGGGTGGGAAAGTAGTGGCATCACCGGGCTCACACAAATTTACCACCACCCAGCGTTCCCCCAGGTCTCCCGGTAAAAATGGTGCCTCACTTGTGTGGGAGGCCCAAGTACCCGCGGCAGGCAAGGGCCCCAAACGTAGTGAGGCGACATCAAAATGGCCTATCGCCAAACCACCTGGTTTTGCAAGGGGGGTCACTTTGGTTTTTGGCCCGGTGCGCGGCGGCCATCTAGGGAAACCTACCAAACCCAGGCATTTTTGAAAACTAGACACCCGGCGGCTTCCAGGGAGGTATGGCTTGCGTGGATCCCCCAACGTTTCCTTACCCAGAATCCCCTGCAAACCTCATTTTTTGCTCAAAAAATCACTTTTTTCACACATTTTGGGGTGGGAAAGTAGTGGCATCACCGGGCTCACACAAATTTACCACCACCCAGCGTTCCCCCAGGTCTCCCGGTAAACATGGTGCCTCACTTGTGTGGGAGGCCGAAGTACCCGCGGCAGGCAAGGGCCCCAAACGTAGTGAGGCGACATCAAAATGGCCTATCGCCAAACCACCTGGTTTTGCAAGGGGGGTCACTTTGGTTTTTGGCCCGGTGCGCGGCGGCCATCTAGGGAAACCTACCAAACCCAGGCATTTTTGAAAACTAGACACCCGGCGGCTTCCAGGGAGGTATGGCTTGCGTGGATCCCCCAACGTTTCCTTACCCAGAATCCCCTGCAAACCTCATTTTTTGCTCAAAAAATCACTTTTTTCACACATTTTGGGGTGGGAAAGTAGTGGCATCACCGGGCTCACACAAATTTACCACCACCCAGCGTTCCCCCAGGTCTCCCGGTAAAAATGGTGCCTCACTTGTGTGGGAGGCCCAAGTACCCGCGGCAGGCAAGGGCCCCAAACGTAGTGAGGCGACATCAAGATGGCCTATCGCCAAACCACCTGGTTTTGCAAGGGGGGTCACTTTGGTTTTTGGCCCGGTGCGCGGCGGCCATCTAGGGAAACCTACCAAACCCAGGCATTTTTGAAAACTAGACACCCGGCGGCTTCCAGGGAGGTATGGCTTGCGTGGATCCCCCAACGTTTCCTTACCCAGAATCCCCTGCAAACCTAATTTTTTGCTCAAAAAATCACTTTTTTCACACATTTTGGGGTGGGAAAGTAGTGGCATCACCGGGCTCACACAAATTTACCACCACCCAGCGTTCCCCCAGGTCTCCCGGTAAACATGGTGCCTCACTTGTGTGGGAGGCCGAAGTACCCGCGGCAGGCAAGGGCCCCAAACGTAGTGAGGCGACATCAAAATGGCCTATCGCCAAACCACCTGGTTTTGCAAGGGGGGTCACTTTGGTTTTTGGCCCGGTGCGCGGCGGCCATCTAGGGAAACCTACCAAACCCAGGCATTTTTGAAAACTAGACACCCGGCGGCTTCCAGGGAGGTATGGCTTGCGTGGATCCCCCAACGTTTCCTTACCCAGAATCCCCTGCAAACCTCATTTTTTGCTCAAAAAATCACTTTTTTCACACATTTTGGAGTGGGAAAGTAGTGGCATCACCGGGCTCACACAAATTTACCACCACCCAGCGTTCCCCCAGGTCTCCCGGTAAAAATGGTGCCTCACTTGTGTGGGAGGCCCAAGTACCCGCGGCAGGCAAGGGCCCCAAACGTAGTGAGGCGACATCAAGATGGCCTATCGCCAAACCACCTGGTTTTGCAAGGGGGGTCACTTTGGTTTTTGGCCCGGTGCGCGGCGGCCATCTAGGGAAACCTACCAAACCCAGGCATTTTTGAAAACTAGACACCCGGCGGCTTCCAGGGAGGTATGGCTTGCGTGGATCCCCCAACGTTTCCTTACCCAGAATCCCCTGCAAACCTCATTTTTTGCTCAAAAAATCACTTTTTTCACACATTTTGGGGTGGGAAAGTAGTGGCATCACCGGGCTCACACAAATTTACCACCACCCAGCGTTCCCCCAGGTCTCCAGGTAAAAAATGGTGCCTCACTTGTGTGGGAGGCCCAAGTACCCGCGGCAGGCAAGGGCCCCAAACGTAGTGAGGCGACATCAAGATGGCCTATCGCCAAACCACCTGGTTTTGCAAGGGGGGTCACTTTGGTTTTTGGCCCGGTGCGCGGCGGCCATCTAGGGAAACCTACCAAACCCAGGCATTTTTGAAAACTAGACACCCGGCGGCTTCCAGGGAGGTATGGCTTGCGTGGATCCTCCAACGTTTCCTTACCCAGAATCCCCTGCAAACCTCATTTTTTGCTCAAAAAATCACTTTTTTCACACATTTTGGGGTGGGAAAGTAGTGGCATCACCGGGCTCACACAAATTTACCACCACCCAGCGTTCCCCCAGGTCGCCCGGTAAAAATGGTGCCTCACTTGTGTGGGAGGCCCAAGTACCAGCGGCAGGCAAGGACAACAAACGTAGTGAGGCGACATCAAGATGGCCTATCGCCAAACCAGCTGGTTTTTCAAGGGGGGTCACTTTGGTTTTTGGCCCGGTGCGCGGCGGCCATCTAGGGAAACCTACCAAACCCAGGCATTTTTGAAAACTAGACACCCGGCGGCTTCCAGGGAGGTATGGCTTGCGTGGATCCCCCAACGTTTCCTTACCCAGAATCCCCTGCAAACCTCATTTTTTGCTCAAAAAATCACTTTTTTCACACATTTTGGGGTGGGAAAGTAGTGGCATCACCGGGCTCACACAAATTTACCACCACCCAGCGTTCCCCCAGGTCTCCCGGTAAAAATGGTGCCTCACTTGTGTGGGAGGCCCAAGTACCCGCGGCAGGCAAGGACAACAAACGTAGTGAGGCGACATCAAGATGGCCTATCGCCAAACCACCTGGTTTTTCAAAGGGGGTCACTTTGGTTTTTGGCCCGGTGCGCAGCGGCCATCTAGGGAAACCTACCAAACCCAGGCATTTTTGAAAACTAGACACCCGGCGGCTTCCAGGGAGGTATGGCTTGCGTGGATCCCCCAACGTTTCCTTACCCAGAATCCCCTGCAAACCTCATTTTTTGCTCAAAAAATCACTTTTTTCACACATTTTGGGGTGGGAAAGTAGTGGCATCACCGGGCTCACACAAATTTACCACCACCCAGCGTTCCCCCAGGTCTCCCGGTAAAAATGGTGCCTCACTTGTGTGGGAGGCCCAAGTACCCGCGGCAGGCAAGGACAACAAACGTAGTGAGGCAACATCAACATTGCCTATCCCAAATGTCGCCTCACTACGTTTGTTGTCCTTGCCTGCCGCGGGTACTTGGGCCTCCCACACAAGCGAGGCACCATTTTTACCGGGAGACCTGGGGGAACGCTGGGTGGTGGTAAATTTGTGTGAGCCCGGTGATGCCACTACTTTCCCACCCCAAAATGTGTGAAAAAAGTGATTTTTTGAGCAAAAAATGAGGTTTGCAGGGGATTCTGGGTAAGGAAACGTTGGGGGATCCACGCAAGCCATACCTCCCTGGAAGCCGCCGGGTGTCTAGTTTTCAAAAATGCCTGGGTTTGGTAGGTTTCCCTAGATGGCCGCCGCGCACCGGGCCAAAAACCAAAGTGACCCCCCTTGCAAAACCAGGTGGTTTGGCGATAGGCCATCTTGATGTCGCCTCACTACGTTTGGGGCCCTTGCCTGCCGCGGGTACTTGGGCCTCCCACACAAGTGAGGCACCATTTTTACCGGGAGACCTGGGGGAACGCTGGGTGGTGGTAAATTTGTGTGAGCCCGGTGATGCCACTACTTTCCCACCCCAAAATGTGTGAAAAAAGTGATTTTTTGAGCAAAAATTGAGGTTTGCAGGGGATTCTGGGTAAGGAAACGTTGGGGGATCCACGCAAGCCATACCTCCCTGGAAGCCGCCGGGTGTCTAGTTTTCAAAAATGCCTGGGTTTGGTAGGTTTCCCTAGATGGCCGTCGCGCACCGGGCCAAAAACCAAAGTGACCCCCCTTGCAAAACCAGGTGGTTTGGCGATAGGCCATTTTGATGTCGCCTCACTACGTTTGGGGCCCTTGCCTGCCGCGGGTACTTGGGCCTCCCACACAAGTGAGGCACCATTTTTACCGGGAGACCTGGGGGAACGCTGGGTGGTGGTAAATTTGTGTGAGCCCGGTGATGCCACTACTTTCCCACCCCAAAATGTGTGAAAAAAGTGATTTTTTGAGCAAAAATTGAGGTTTGCAGGGGATTCTGGGTAAGGAAACGTTGGGGGATCCACGCAAGCCATACCTCCCTGGAAGCCGCCGGGTGTCTAGTTTTCAAAAATGCCTGGGTTTGGTAGGTTTCCCTAGATGGCCGCCGCGCACCGGGCCAAAAACCAAAGTGACCCCCCTTGCAAAACCAGGTGGTTTGGCGATAGGCCATCTTGATGTCGCCTCACTACGTTTGGGGCCCTTGCCTGCCGCGGGTACTTGGGCCTCCCACACAAGTGAGGCACCATTTTTACCGGGAGACCTGGGGGAACGCTGGGTGGTGGTAAATTTGTGTGAGCCCGGTGATGCCACTACTTTCCCACCCCAAAATGTGTGAAAAAAGTGATTTTTTGAGCAAAAATGAGGTTTGCAGGGGATTCTGGGTAAGGAAACGTTGGGGGATCCACGCAAGCCATACCTCCCTGGAAGCCGCCGGGTGTCTAGTTTTCAAAAATGCCTGGGTTTGGTAGGTTTTTTCCTAGATGGCCGCCGCGCACCGGGCCAAAAACCAAAGTGACCCCCCTTGCAAAACCAGGTGGTTTGGCGATAGGCCATTTTGATGTCGCCTCACTACGTTTGGGGCCCTTGCCTGCCGCGGGTACTTGGGCCTCCCACACAAGTGAGGCACCATTTTTACCGGGAGACCTGGGGGAACGCTGGGTGGTGGTAAATTTGTGTGAGCCCGGTGATGCCACTACTTTCCCACCCAAAAATGTGTGAAAAAAGTGATTTTTTGAGCAAAAATTGAGGTTTGCAGGGGATTCTGGGTAAGGAAACGTTGGGGGATCCACGCAAGCCATACCTCACTGGAAGCCGCCGGGTGTCTAGTTTTCAAAAATGCCTGGGTTTGGTAGGTTTCCCTAGATGGCCGCCGCGCACCGGGCCAAAAACCAAAGTGACCCCCCTTGCAAAACCAGGTGGTTTGGCGATAGGCCATCTTGATGTCGCCTCACTACGTTTGGGGCCCTTGCCTGCCGCGGGTACTTGGGCCTCCCACACAAGTGAGGCACCATTTTTACCGGGAGACCTGGGGGAACGCTGGGTGGTGGTAAATTTGTGTGAGCCCGGTGATGCCACTACTTTCCCACCCCAAAATGTGTGAAAAAAGTGATTTTTTGAGCAAAAAATGAGGTTTGCAGGGGATTCTGGGTAAGGAAACGTTGGGGGATCCACGCAAGCCATACCTCCCTGGAAGCCGCCGGGTGTCTAGTTTTCAAAAATGCCTGGGTTTGGTAGGTTTCCCTAGATGGCCGCCGCGCACCGGGCCAAAAACCAAAGTGACCCCCCTTGCAAAACCAGGTGGTTTGGCGATAGGCCATCTTGATGTCGCCTCACTACGTTTGGGGCCCTTGCCTGCCGCGGGTACTTGGGCCTCCCACACAAGTGAGGCACCATTTTTACCGGGAGACCTGGGGGAACGCTGGGTGGTGGTAAATTTGTGTGAGCCCGGTGATGCCACTACTTTCCCACCCCAAAATGTGTGAAAAAAGTGATTTTTTGAGCAAAAAATGAGGTTTGCAGGGGATTCTGGGTAAGGAAACGTTGGGGGATCCACGCAAGCCATACCTCCCTGGAAGCCGCCGGGTGTCTAGTTTTCAAAAATGCCTGGGTTTGGTAGGTTTCCCTAGATGGCCGCCGCGCACCGGGCCAAAAACCAAAGTGACCCCCCTTGCAAAACCAGGTGGTTTGGCGATAGGCCATCTTGATGTCGCCTCACTACGTTTGGGGCCCTTGCCTGCCGCGGGTACTTGGGCCTCCCACACAAGTGAGGCACCATTTTTACCGGGAGACCTGGGGGAACGCTGGGTGGTGGTAAATTTGTGTGAGCCCGGTGATGCCACTACTTTCCCACCCCAAAATGTGTGAAAAAAGTGATTTTTTGAGCAAAAAATGAGGTTTGCAGGGGATTCTGGGTAAGGAAACGTTGGGGGATCCACGCAAGCCATACCTCCCTGGAAGCCGCCGGGTGTCTAGTTTTCAAAAATGCCTGGGTTTGGTAGGTTTCCCTAGATGGCCGCCGCGCACCGGGCCAAAAACCAAAGTGACCCCCCTTGCAAAACCAGGTGGTTTGGCGATAGGCCATCTTGATGTCGCCTCACTACATTTGGGGCCCTTGCCTGCCGCGGGTACTTGGGCCTCCCACACAAGTGAGGCACCATTTTTACCGGGAGACCGGGGGGAACGCTGGGTGGTGGTAAATTTGTGTGAGCCCGGTGATGCCACTACTTTCCCACCCCAAAATGTGTGAAAAAAGTGATTTTTTGAGCAAAAAATGAGGTTTGCAGGGGATTCTGGGTAAGGAAACGTTGGGGGATCCACGCAAGCCATACCTCCCTGGAAGCCGCCGGGTGTCTAGTTTTCAAAAATGCCTGGGTTTGGTAGGTTTCCCTAGATGGCCGCCGCGCACCGGGCCAAAAACCAAAGTGACCCCCCTTGCAAAACCAGGTGGTTTGGCGATAGGCCATTTTGATGTCGCCTCACTACGTTTGAGGCCCTTGCCTGCCACGGGTACTTGGCCCTCCCACACAAGTGAGGCACCATTTTTACCGGGAGACCTGGGGGAACGCTGGGTGGTGGTAAATTTGTGTGAGCCCGGTGATGCCACTACTTTCCCACCCCAAAATGTGTGAAAATAGTGATTTTTTGAGGAAAAAATGAGGTTTGCAGGGGATTCTGGGTAAGGAAACGTTGGGGGATCCACGCAAGCCATACCTCCCTGGAAGCCGCCGGGTGTCTAGTTTTCAGAAATGCGTGGGTTTGCTAGGTTTCCCTAGGTGCCGGCAGGGCTAGGGTACAAAATCTACAGCTAGTCACTTTGCCAAAAAAAGGGTCATTTTTCGCTGCAAAACCACGTTGCGTTTTGCGCCGTTTCCTGTCGCGGGCACTAGGCCGACCCGCACAAGTGAGGTACCATTTTTCTCGTAGGACTTTGGGGAACGCGGGGTGGGTGGAAATTTGTGGATCCACGCAGATTCCAGAACTTTCCATCACAGAAATGTGGGGAAAATGGTTTTTTTTTGTCAATTTTTTTACGTTTGCAAGGGATTCTGGGTAACAGACCATGGTGGGAGGCAGTCAAGTCACCCCATCCTGGATTCCCCTGGGTGTCTAGTTTTCAGAAATGTATAGGTTTGCTAGGTTTCCCTAGGTGCCGGCAGGGCTAGGGTACAAAATCTACAGCTAGTCACTTTGCCAAAAAAAGGGTAATTTTTCACTGCAAAACCACGTTGCGTTTTGCGCCGTTTCCTGTCGCGGGCACTAGGCCGACCCGCACAAGTGAGGTACCATTTTTCTCGTAGGACTTTGGGGAACGCGGGGTGGGTGGAAATTTGTGGATCCACGCAGATTCCAGAACTTTCCATCACAGAAATGTGGGGAAAATGTGTTTTTTTTGTCAATTTTTTACGTTTGCAAGGGATTCTGGGTAACAGACCATGGTGGGAGGCAGTGAAGTCACCCCATCCTGGATTCCCCTGGGTGTCTAGTTTTCAAAAATGTATAGGTTTGCTAGGTTTCCCTAGGTGCCGGCAGGGCTAGGGTACAAAATCTACAGCTAGTCACTTTGCCAAAAAAAGGGTCATTTTTCACTCCAAAACCACGTTGCGTTTTGCGCCGTTTCCTGTCGCGGGCACTAGGCCGACCCGCACAAGTGAGGTACCATTTTTCTCGTAGGACTTTGGGGAACGCGGGGTGGGTGGAAATTTGTGGATCCACGCAGGTTCCAGAACTTTCCATCACAGAAATGTGGGGAAAATGTGTTTTTTTTGTCAATTTTTTACGTTTGCAAGGGATTCTGGGTAACAGACCATGGTGGGAGGCAGTCAAGTCACCCTATCCTAGATTCCCCTGGGTGTCTAGTTTTCAAAAATGTATAGGTTTGCTAGGTTTCCCTAGGTGCCGGCAGGGCTAGGGTACAAAATCTACAGCTAGTCACTTTGCCAAAAAAAGGGTCATTTTTCACTCCAAAACCACGTTGCGTTTTGCGCCGTTTCCTGTCGCGGGCACTAGGCCGACCCGCACAAGTGAGGTACCATTTTTCTCGTAGGACTTTGGGGAACGCGGGGTGGGTGGAAATATGTGGATCCACGCAGATTCCAGAACTTTCCATCACAGAAATGTGGGGAAAATGTGTTTTTTTTGTCAATTTTTTACGTTTGCAAGGGATTCTGGGTAACAGACCATGGTGGGAGGCAGTCAAGTCACCCCATCCTGGATTCCCCTGGGTGTCTAGTTTTCAGAAATGTATAGGTTTGCTAGGTTTCCCTAGGTGCCGGCAGGGCTAGGGTACAAAATCTACAGCTAGTCACTTTGCCAAAAAAAGGGTCATTTTTCACTCCAAAACCACGTTGCGTTTTGCGCTGTTTCCTGTCGCGGGCACTAGGCCGACCTGCACAAGTGAGGTACCATTTTTCTCGTAGGACTTTGGGGAACGCGGGGTGGGTGGAAATTTGTGGATCCACGCAGGTTCCAGAACTTTCCATCACAGAAATGTGGGGAAAATGTGTTTTTTTTGTCAATTTTTTACGTTTGCAAGGGATTCTGGGTAACAGACCATGGTGGGAGGCAGTCAAGTCACCCCATCCTGGATTCCCCTGGGTGTCTAGTTTTCAAAAATATATAGGTTTGCTAGGTTTCCCTAGGTGCCGGCAGGGCTAGGGTACAAAATCTACAGCTAGTCACTTTGCCAAAAAAAGGGTCATTTTTCACTGCAAAACCACGTTGCGTTTTGCGCCGTTTCCTGTCGCGGGCACTAGGCCGACCCGCACAAGTGAGGTACCATTTTTCTCGTAGGACTTTGGGGAACGCGGGGTGGGTGGAAATTTGTGGATCCACGCAGATTCCAGAACTTTCCATCACAGAAATGTGGGGAAAATGTGTTTTTTTTGTCAATTTTTTACGTTTGCAAGGGATTCTGGGTAACAGACCATGGTGGGAGGCAGTCAAGTCACCCCATCCTGGATTCCCCTGGGTGTCTAGTTTTCAGAAATGTATAGGTTTGCTAGGTTTCCCTAGGTGCCGGCAGGGCTAGGGTACAAAATCTACAGCTAGTCACTTTGCCAAAAAAAGGGTCATTTTTCACTGCAAAACCACGTTGCGTTTTGCGCCGTTTCCTGTCGCGGGCACTAGGCCGACCCGCACAAGTGAGGTACCATTTTTCTCGTAGGACTTTGGGGAACGCGGGGTGGGTGGAAATTTGTGGATCCACGCAGATTCCAGAACTTTCCATCACAGAAATGTGGGGAAAATGTGTTTTTTTTGTCAATTTTTTACGTTTGCAAGGGATTCTGGGTAACAGACCATGGTGGGAGGCAGTCAAGTCACCCCATCCTGGATTCCCCTGGGTGTCTAGTTTTCAAAAATGTATAGGTTTGCTAGGATTCCCTAGGTACCGGCAGGGCTAGGGTACAAAATCTACAGCTAGTCACTTTGCCAAAAAAAGGGTCATTTTTCACTGCAAAACCACGTTGCGTTTTGCGCCGTTTCCTGTCGCGGGCACTAGGCCGACCCGCACAAGTGAGGTACCATTTTTCTCGTAGGACTTTGGGGAAGGCGGGGTGGGTGGAAATTTGTGGATCCACGCAGATTCCAGAACTTTCCATCACAGAAATGTGGGGAAAATGTGTTTTTTTTGTCAATTTTTTACGTTTGCAAGGGATTCTGGGTAACAGACCATGGTGGGAGGCAGTCAAGTCACCCCATCCTGGATTCCCCTGGGTGTCTAGTTTTCAAAAATGTATAGGTTTGCTAGGTTTCCCTAGGTGCCGGCAGGGCTAGGGTTCAAAAACTACAGCTAGACTCTTTGCAAAAAAAGTGTAAATTTTCAGTGTGAAAATGTGGTGTGTTCACCTTAGGTTTTGAGCCACTTCCTGTCGTGGGCACTATGCCTACCCACACAAGTGAGGTACCATTTTTCTCGGGAGACTTAGGGTAGTTCAAATTTGTAAAGCAACTGTTATTACCTATTGATTTTTGATGCATTTCTCCCTTCCAAATGAAAGACATTGTGTAAAAAAAAAGTCATTTTGAAAAATGACCAATAATTGTCATGCAAATATGAGTATTCCCAATTTCGAAAATGTGCAAATATGCACTGTTTCTGAACTCTGTAATTTGTTCCCATTTCAGAAATACATAGGTGACTTTCATACCGATTTTTCCATGTATACATTTTCCCACAATAATTGCTATATACCCGGACCAAAAAAAAAAACATTACAAAATGCTGCTCATTTTTCTACTCTGGGTTCGTTGGGCTCTTGGTGAACCTACAAGTCCTATATGTCCCCACAACCAGGAAGGTCTACCGGATGTAACGGTACATTGCTTTCAAAGAGATGTCATAATTCGAAGAAGTTACAGGTAAAAACGTTGACTCAAAAGGCTGCTTTTTTCAACAAATTTTTTATTTTTCCTATATTTGCCTGTAAATTTCTATAAAGAAACCTTGATGGATCTACACAAATGACCCCTTGCTGAATTCAGAATTTTGTCTACTTTTCAAAAATGTATAGCTTTCCAGGATCCATTATTGTTTTTGTACCCTTTTCTACCGTTAACTGGAAGGAGGTTGAAAGCACAAAAAATAGCAAAAATAGGGTATGTCCCAGAAAAATGCCAAAACTGTGTAAAAAATGTTGGTTTTCTAACAAAATTCTGTCATTCCCTAAAAGCTGGAGAAATTGTGATTTCAGCCCCACAAACCCTTTTTTGATACCATTTGCAGAGAAAAACCCAGAAGCTTTCATTTACACCCCTTTTTTCACATTTTACACAAAAAAAAAAAAAATTGCTGTATTTTGACTAATTTCTGGGAACCCTCTAGGAGAATCCACAAACCCTGGGTACCTTTAGAATCCCCAAGATGTTGGAAGAAAAGGACGCAAATTTGGCGTGGATACCTAATGTGGTCAAAAAGTTACAGGGGCCTAAGCGCGCACTACCTCAAATAGCCCAAAAAGGGCTTAGCACAGGAGGGGAAAAGGCCTAGCAGCGAAGGGGTTAAGCGCAGGCCTGCGTGTTGTTTCCTGTGTCTGTTTTTAAAGCGGGCCTGTGTGCGTGGTTCCCTGTCTGTGCCCGGGGTCCGCCCCCTCGGAGGGCCCTCCTTTGTCCTTGATCTCTGTGTGCGGGAGTGACGGCGGCGGTGGTATTATGTTTTTTAGCGACCCTGGAATGATGAAAGACTGAGTTCACCCCGCTGGGGTGCAAAAGTTTATCCTGCAGGCTACATCCAGTGTTATGCCCCATAATAGCACCTTTCTTCTGTCTCCTCCTCCTATCTTTAGACGCCTGGTGCTGAGCGTGAATCAGATGCACAGCTATGTCGGTCCGAAGCTCTCACGCTGCCACGTGAAATGTATGGGTGTGAAAGAACAATAAAGCCTCGTTAACAAATAAATGGTCTTTCAAAAGACCTGTGAAGTACTCGGGTGCGGCTGTGTGCGCGCCTGGGAAGGAATTTCCAGCAGTAGGAAGGGGACGTTGCTGGATTCGAGCAAGGCAGCGTGGCAACATTTTTTAGTATTTTTCCGTTTCTAAATATAAATACAGACAAAGGAAATATAGATTTCCGTCTGTATTTATATGTAGAAATCCGTAAAAACGGAAAACCGGGAGCCCTAATTACGATCCACCAGAAAAGGAGAAAAAGTCCTGGTTCGGAAAGATCAAGAACTTATTTAAAAAGGATAAACCGATTGTGACTAGAGAGGGACAGTTGCTTCCTCCGCCGAAATCGCCCGCATCCTTCATGTTTGCGAAATATGGGTATCATACATGTATTTGGCTCGATAATTGGGCAAAGTATACAAAAGATGATGGAGTTTTAGCGTTTCCAGAACATGGTTCATTTAATTTAGCGGTATTAAGGAATTTAAGAGAAAGGATGATGAGATTAGAACCGAGACCTAGACCTACTCAGTTTGAAACATTGACAGAATGGGAAGATGAGATGTATGAAAGAGAACGACAGCGGAGTGGCGGAAGGTACAAGTACATGTTTGGTAGACCGTGTGGACAAGAGAATCACGATGACAGAATGAGGAGATGGCGAAGTGCAAATATGGCTGATGGTATGTTTCCTATGAGAAATGCTGAAGAGACTAGTAGTAGAAAATATACACAGAAGAGAAATAATACAGGATCAGAAGGTTATAAGTATGGTGTGCATGAGTCAGAGGATGATGTACTTGAGAACATGTTTTATAAAAATTCTTCCCCGTATCAACCAAATTCCACATTGTTGACACCAAGTGCCCCAGTAAAAGAATCACCACAAAATATAAAGTTTGAGTCAATGCCACCTGAGGTAGGAAGAAATAATCCCTTTAGAGAAACAGAAAAAACACAACCTGGTAAAATTACAAATGAAAATTCAGCTGAATTAGCCCAAACTACTTTAGAGTTAACTGAAAAGATTAGGGAATTGACTAAAAACATGAAAGCTGTAACTGTTCCTGTAACAATAGGTTCAGTAATGCCTATTTTTGATAAGCAAAAGGATGGTGAACATTGTCTAACGATTCCTTAAAGAAGAGGTTCAAGAGAAAATCCATGGGGACAGGTGGTAGGAAATTCTGGACTAAGTAATCCTCAAAATTTGACAGTAAATCAGAGTCTAGCGAATAGAGCAATAATGACGACAGAATCAGTACCAGGGTCCCCAAAAATTTTAGAACAAACAAGAAATGAAACAATTCCTGTAGGGCCTACTTCTGATGAACTGAGTGAATGGTTAAGGAGTTTACAGCAAAAAGATGCTGAACCTCGACCTTTAGATGTGGCTAAATTAAAAATAGTTTTAGAGGAATTAATAGTAGGAACTATTCCCACCGAAAAATTAAAAGCATATCAGGATGAAGAACTATTGTTCCTATGTAAAAGTATAACATGGAGAGCAAAACATTTACATGAAAAATTGGAAGAAGTAGCGAGTGAAATGGGTATCGATTTTGAGAAAATAAAGTCATTACAGAAACCATACAGATTAGATTTTTCTGAAAAGGACATTGAGAATTTAAATACTGCAGGAAGAATGATGCAAATTAAAGACCTCATTCTTTTACTAAGAAAATGGGGTGATGTAGATAAATGGAAAAGTTGATGGTTTTGAAAACGGGATGATGCAACAGACATAACATTTGTAGCTTTCCCGGTAAGAGAAAAAGTAAAGGTGGTAACTGAGTGTCCCATGAGAGAAATTCCAGGAGGAGGCTATGTGCATGTCCCCTGGACTAGACAGGACATTTTATCATTCACAAATGACTTTCCTTGCTTACGCGAGAAGCCAGTTGAGTGGTACAGGCAGGTAGACAGATTTGTAAAATTGTCAAAAGTACTATGGATTGACTTGAATAGCTTATTTGACATAATTGTACCAGCAGATCTATGGGCAGAATGTAAAATTACAATAGGTTGGCCTACTCAAGAATACCCTAGAGATCCAAAAACAGGTGCTCCTGACCCAGAAGTAATGAGAAAATATGAACAGGTAGTTACCCTTTGGAGTGCCTCCGAAAGAAACTGATTAGGTAAAGATTGATAGAACTCATCAAGAAGTAAAAGAATCTGTACATGCCTATTATGAGAGATTGTTATTGGCTTTTAAACAATACAGTGGTGATGAAAATTTGAGCGAAAAGGATTTGAGTCATTTTGTATATCAATTTGTGTATGGGTTGCTTCCTGAAGTAAGTGAAATGATTAAACAACATACAGTGGATTGGCAAAATAAAAAGATAGATGAAGTACTGAGACATGCAAAATATTTTAGTGATGAGATTGAAGCCAAGCAACGCAAGTTAAAAGAAAAAGCCATGTGGGCTCAAGTAAAAGTGGCAGAAAGACAGGAAGCCCAACTGATTTAACAGGCAAATGGCACAAGCATAAAACCAAAGCCCAATATTGGGAAAGGGAAAGGACAGATTAGTACAGATGAAGCCAAAAGGAAGTGGCCATGTCATAACTGCGTAAGGATAGGGCATTGGAGAACCGAGTGTAAATTTCCTCCAAGTGCTAATGGCGATAATGCATCATTGAATCCACAGGTGCAGAATGAGGTGAGTTGTCAACCGCAGCGACAGCAGCAGGTTGTTGCCCAACAGTGTCAGGTGCCAAAACCGCCTTTTCCACAGAGCGTAAATCCTCAGAAATACAGTAATGAGACAGGATTCTACAACGAAGAACAGGTAACTAAGCTGCCGCGCGCTAGTGCTGTTTCGCAGTATTGGCTACAACGCGATGAGAGTGAGTAAGAAGAAAGTTATTGACGGTGCCGAGGAGGGGAAGAAGAGTCCGTACTTGGCGCATTTCTGGAAGTAGACCAGACAGGCCCTTTTGTGGATGGAAAGATAAATGATGAAAGCGTTACTTTCCTAGTAGATACTGGTGCTACTCGTTCAACTGTTAGATCAGCTGATGTTAAAAACCTTCCTCTCTCGGATGAAACTAACCAAGTAGTTGGAGTATCCAACAGACAGATAAAAACGCATCTTACTGAACCAGTCAAGGTTAAAATAGGGACATTTTCTGACATGCACTGTTTTGTCATGTGCGATACCAGTCCTGTAAATTTGTTAGGAAGGGACTTGCTGTGCAAAATGAACTGCACAATTTTCTGTACTATTGATGGTATAGCTTTTGAGACTCCTGATGAGGATGTACTGTACAAAATGACTATAGCAAATATGGAACCTGAAATTACTGAGGCATTTGCTGTATTTGACCCCGAAGAATTGCCTCAGGAATTGAAGAAAACAGTGAAAACAGAGGTATAGAATTTCACAGGAGAAGATGTGGGATTAATGAAAAATGTAGATCCCATAAAAATTTCAGTAAAAGAAGGAGTAAGTTACCCAAATATTCCACAATACAAATTGACACCTGAGATAATTGCAGGAGTTACTCCTATAATAGACAGAATGATCGAACAAGGTATTTTGAGGGAAATAATGAGCAGTCCATGTAATTCAACAATGTTGGGTCTGAAAAAGCCTAATGAAACTTTCAGGATAGTACAAGACCTGAGAAAAGTAAATAAGATTGTTGTATCATGTTGTCCCATTGTACCAAATCCTTCTGTGATATTATATCAGATTCCTCATGATGCAGAATGGTATACAGTGATTGATTCCTTTGCACCCTGACAGCCAACAGATTTTTGCGTTCCGGTTTGGCGAACATACTTTGGCATGGTGCCGAATCCCACAGGTGTATACAGAGAGTCCCTCGATATTTAATCAGATCCTGAAAAAGTCCTACAAGATTTAAAAATGCCCGAAAGTTCGGTACTCGTCCAATATATCGATTACCTACTTGTGGCATCGAGAACTCGAGAAGCTTGTGTAATGGATACTGTTGCATTGCTGAATCATTTAGCAGATGGAGGACTCAAGGTATCCCCATCAAAGCTACAATTCTGTCAAAAGGAAGTACAGTATTTAGGCCATAAAATTGAGAAAGGGCTAAGAAAAGTGACTGCCGACAGAATTAGGATAATCAAAGGAGTGAGAGCCCCAATGACTCAGAGAGAGGTGAGAATGTTTCTTGGAATGGTTGGATATTGTCGTCAGTGGATTAGTAATTTTTCATTGATTGCAAAACCTCTGGTATGCTTAACAAAGAGTGATGTAAAAGACCCAATTGAATTGAATAAAGAAGAGTTGAAGGCTTTTAAACAATTGAGAGATGGTTTGTGTGAAGCCCCAGCTCTTGACATGCCTGACTATGAGAAGGAGTTTGAACCCTATTGCAGCGAAAGAAATGGATGTGCACTTTCAGTACTTGTACAGAAACATGGAAAATTGAGAAGATCAATTGCATATTTTTCAGCTATACTGGGTCCTGTAGCTGTGGCATTGCCTGGTTGTTTGAAAGCTGTAGCAGCAACTTGTAAGAGTCTGGAACAGAGCGAAGGAATTGTGATGGGATATCCTGTGAGAGTGTTCGTACCTCATGATGTGGCGATCCTTTTAACTTACCTTGGGCGTAGTTCGCAAAGTAGCGCTACGCGTAGCTACGCAAAGTGAACTTCGCACGATGCGAGCTATGCGTAGCACTTCGCGAACTGCATAGTACCCTGTTCGCACTGTGCAAGATGCCGTTTTCAATGATTGCACAGTGCGGACAAGCATCCGGCACTGTGCAATCATTGAAAACGGCATCTTGCACAGTGCAAGCTGTAGTTTTCTGCCGCTCGAGTAGATTTTTACTCGAGCAGCAGCTTTCTCAACGCGGACTGGTAGTTTCTCATCGCGAACGGTCGTGAGCATACGCGACCAATGGCAATGAGAAACCTGACCTCCCCGCGTTGAGTATCTCGCCAGGAGGTTTATTTTCCACGCTCGCGATCGCCAACTTGATGTTGCTGATTGCGAACCAGGAAAAAGTCTCGCCGGGATGTCATTTTGCTTGCTCACGGTCGCCAACTTGACGTTGAGGACCGCGAGCAAGCAAAAAAATGACCGCTGCACTACGTAATGCTACGCTACGCGTGTTTGCATTCTGCTACATGCAATTCGCGTAGTGCAAAGTAGCGCAAACTTCGCAAACTACGCGAGCGTAGCGTAGTGCTTTGCCCAGGCTTACTTCCTAGGTAACTAGGAGCCGCAATCAGTTTATGACAGATAGTCGTCTAACTAAATATGAGAAAGTCATTTTAGGTGCAACAAATGTAAGCCTTGTGAGATGTCTGAATGTGAATCCTTCAACACTGTTACCTGATTCTGAGAATGTGGAAGTCAGGGATGATGTGGATCATGATTGCTTGGAAGTACTTGAGTTTTGCACCAAGCCACGCCCTGATATAAAAGATGTACCTCTGACAGAAAGCGACTATGTGATGTTTGTGGATGGGTCATGTTTAAGAACAGACGAGGGAAATTTGAGTGCAGCATACGCAGTATGTACCATAGCAGCTGTACTGGAAGCATCTCGTTTGAAAGGAGTGAAATCGGCCCAGATTGCTGAACTATTTGCATTAACGAGAGCATGCAAGTTGGGAAAGAGTTTGAGAGTGACTGTGATCACCGATAGTCATTACGGCTATGGTGTGGTGCATGACTTTGGGCAAATCTGGTCCCAAAGAGGGTTTTTGACATCAAGTGGAACTCCTATGAGGAATGCTGAAGTTGTTGGAAAATTGCTTGAGGCGATACAGCTGCCTAAGCAATTAGCAGTAGTAAAATGTGCTGCACACTCTAGGTCTGTTGATTATATATCGGCGGGGAACGAGTTTGCTAATGACATGGCACAATATTGTGCACGAAATCAGAACTCTGTGAATCGGGGTAGAGAAAAAGAGATGAATTTATATCCCTTGCTGTTTACTAACACTGTGAATACATGGGAAGAAGTGAGGCAGTTGCAGGAAGAAGCAGGAGATGAGGAAAGGAGACAGTGGGTAAAAGCAGGAGGGGCACCACGAGAGACAGATCATGTGTGGGTTTATCGGGATGGAAGACCAGTCATGCCTGATAGCATGGTTTCTACCATGACACGGATGTATCATGGACAAGCACATGTAGGGAGAGATGCTATGATCAGACTTTTCAAACAGACATGGTATAACGCGAAATTTAGACTTTTAGCCGAGAGCCTATGTCAAAGATGCCTTATATGTCAACAATACAATCCTGGAAGAAAAACAGTGGTAAGTCTAGGAATGTCAGGACGAGAAGGAGGGCCTTTCACAAGAATGCAGATTGACTTCATTGAAATCCCCCCTGCAATAGGTTGGAGTATATTCTGGTGGTAGTCTGTTTGTTTTCGATGGGTGGAAGCATACCCAACTAGAAGAAGTGATGGAATTACGGTAGCAAAATTACTATTGAGAGAATTTATTCCCAGATTTGGTTTTCCAGTCACAATTGAATTAGATAGAGGAAAACATTTTCATAATGAAATCATGAAACTGATTTGTGAAGTATTGAATGTACAACAGAAACTGCATTGTGCCTATCGCCCAGAGGCTTCTGGAGTGGTGGAGCAAGTAAATGGCACCATTAAAAACAGATTGAGAAAAATGTGTTTGGCCACTGGTTTGAAATGTCTTGATGTCTTGCCTCTAGTACTCATGACTATTAGATCTTTTCCTGATAGGACTACCGGATTGAGTCCCCATGTGATCGTGATGGGGAGGGCAATGAGACATGTTTTCATTCCTGTCAACAAGCTTTTGCCTATATCCGATGACTTGGTGTTGGATTATTGCAAGGGGATGGCTGACTCTGATCATTCTGTGTTTCATCAGGTTGGATCGGATGCAACCATTCTTGAAAAGAAGCCAGCTCATGATCTAAGCCCAGGTGACTGGGTAAGAATTAAAGTGCATAGAAGAAGAAATTGTCTGGTCCCCAGGTGGGATAAACCACGTCAGGTGATCCTGACCACGACAACAGCTGTGAAATGCGCAGGAGTGAAGAATTGGATTCATGCTAGTCATACCTTGTAAATTCCAAATCCAGTGGATAACAGAGAAGAAGAATACTTTGAAGAATCTGAAACCAGTTCTGAGTCAGGTACAGAAGAAACTAGAGCAAGACCAACTCCTGAGAGGAGGGAGACAGAATCTAGTCCAGTTATAGCTCCAGATAATCTACCATTAAGAAGGAGTTTGCAAATTTCTGACACAAGCTCAGAGTCAGAGACAGAACCAGCACAAATACATGAGAGAGTAAACGAAAACAGTGAAGAGACTGTCAAAGAAACTCTTGATAAAGAAGCTCCGCATGAAAAGACAAGAGAAATTCCACCTGAAATAACAGAAGTAGATGGTGAGGTACCAGATACAGAAAGAGAGGGAAAGATTGTCGCGGAAGACCCCCGAGGAGTTGTAGGGAAACCATACATCCAGGTAGAAGAAGGGACAGTTAGTCAGCAGGAAGATTGCAGGGAAGAAACACGAGGAGGGACAGAAGTCGATAAGAAAAAGGAAGTGGTGGAAAGAAAGACTACTGAAAGTAAAAGTCAAGGTGGAACTGAATCTGAGGACAGTGACGACGAAGTACCGGAAGGTCGAGTTCTGAGGAAAAGAGCATGGAGAACTGAGAGAAGTGAAAGGGGAAATAAGTTGAAAAGACCAGCAAAAGAAGAAGCTTGGCCAAACAAGATAAAGAGATTGAGATACCGACTGACACGAGTAAAGTCATCCAGAGCTGAACAAGTGAATGAGGTGTCTAGCCAAGAAAAATCAAAAGACGTTGAACAGACACCATCAGAGGAAAGCAAACGGACTAGAAAGCCTAACCAGAAGTATAAGTCACCAGAATGGTCATATGTGGCACTTACTGAAGTACCAGAGGAGGCAGCCAGCCAAGGAGATCAAGGGGTGACTATACCAGAAGTGGTTGAGGAAGACGAAGAATCGGAAATCCTGAGAGTTATCTTGTCCGATATCGGAGAAGAGACGGATGTCCAGGAAATTCTAAATCAAGATTGTGAGAGCAAAGTGAAAGACGATCAAATGCCAAATTGAGGAGACAAAAGTGCTCCAGAAGAGAAATTTGAAAAATACAGAAAAAGAGACATATCCAAAAAGAACCAAGTAGGCGCCTAGAGCCTTGGGTTTAGACAAAATTAGTTGTGTGTGGATGAGGCTAAGTCAAAAGACACTGATCATTTTCTGAAATGGCAAACACAGAAAGTAGAAAATCTACATGTGTGTTTCTTCGAAGATGGTGCAAGGTGTGTTTCTGTTGTACAGGATTACTAATGCTTCTGTGGAGTGCGTTAGCTTTAATAGTTTCATATAAAATACCATTTGAGACGATAGAAAGTCATGGCAAAAATAAGACTGATGTAGAGAAGATTCATGATATTAATCCAACTAGAGGAATAGATAGAACTTATTTACATAAAGATAGGTCCATAACTGATTTTTCTAACAATGTTTTTTCAAAATTATTGTATGAATATGTAAAAACAATGTATGCGAGAGACTGCTATGTATGCATCGGTGTCTGAGGGTGTTATGTACCATCACCTTCCAGTAACATATGGAATAACATGTAGTGAATTAGCAAGTTTGTTTTATAAAACAGGGAAACTAGAATATTATTTTTCGGATATAGATAAAAAAAAATCACAAGTACTTGTAGTTCCTGAATTAAATAGTGTAAAACCTGGTAAAGTATTAGGTGAATTTTTTCTAGAAACTAGAGATTTAACTTTAGAATCAGTATTCAGAAATAATCTCACTTGTAGTTTGAAGAAGGAAGAAAATACTTTTCTAGATATGGTAGAAGAAAGGAGAATAAGGATGAGAAAGAAGATACCTGAGAAGAAAGAAGAAAAGACAGTCTGGGATGTTGAAAGAGAAAAACATTTGAAAGGAGAAACTAGTCCAGCTATGGCTGTAGATTGGCCACAGAAAGGGAAATTGTGTATTAGAAGAAATCAAACTGTGTATGATAACTACTTTATAGGTACGAGTGACTGCCATGATACTTATAGAATCATGGGTGGATGGGGATTTAAAGGAGGAAATAATCCGGTATTCCCTGGAATATATTTTATCTGCGGGAACAAAGCTTATTATCGATTACCTGACCATTGGTATGGCACATGTTATCTAGGCCTGGTTTTCCTAAAGATATTTCATGTAGGAAGGAGAAAAGATGGTGCACACGAGATAGGTAGACAACTAACACGTAGAAGAAGAGAATCTTGGGCAGAAATTGTAGGGGATATTTTTGGAGCACTGATACCAGCAGTTGGAATATCTCTGAATGCACACAAAATTAGAAAATTGTCTACAGTAGTAGATCGCTTGTCAACAAGCACTGCTGGAGGATTTTTATTGGTAAACACAGAGATGGTTGCCATGCGAGCCATGGTGATGCAAAATCGACTTGCCCTTGATATTATTTTGGCCATAGAGGGTGGAGTCTGTGGAATGCTGAAAGTTCAACATTGTTGTACTTATATTCCTGACGAAAGTCAAGATTTGAAGACATACATAAAGAATATAGCTGATTTGCACGAGGAGATTGTTCCACTGGAGGTTGAAGGTGTTTGGGAAAAGATTGGAAAAGGGTTTTCCTACTATTAAGGAAAATTAGGTAGTACATTTATTGGTAAGATTTTATTACCATTAACATGTGTGATATTTTTAGTATTAATTCTGAGACTAGGATGCTTATGTAGTAAGAAAAGATAATTACAAAAACACATAAAAAGAGAAACTACAAAGAAAAGAGAAAGAAAGGATAGAAAGAGAAATGGAGGATGTAGAATTAGAAGAATGGAACGAAAATGTGTATAAGAAAACAAGAGAGGAAGAGACAGGGGAAACAATTATGTGATCTAACAAAACATAAAGAGAACTGAATTCATTTCAAATGCAAATTTTATCAAAATTTAAGGGTGTTTGTGGTGATATTAAAAATCACCAAATGGGGTATTGATGGAGCAGGTAAAGCAACATTTTGTATACCTCCTCTATTTTGCATGAAAATACTAATTATATAACCTACTTATATAATAATTTGAATTAACTGTTTGCAGTGTTATATTAATCAACCATTTGCACCTCTAGTAAACACCAAGTACACGTGGGACTCATAGCTATTTGCTTGGCAGAATAACCCAAATAACTAACTATGGTACGCCTATTAATAATAGTACGTGTGATAATAGAATATTGCATGATATATGTTGCTTTTGTGATGTCTGCGTTCCCGTTTGGACCGAATGGTGAGTTTTATTGCTTTAAATGTCGCTAAAAGGCTAGGAAATTACTAATACATAAAGGGATTAGTGAGAGTTTAACATTAGAATCTTCATTTCTGTGTATTAATTACTCTTTTGTGTTTGTTTTAGTTAAGTTGACATTTGGGCCTACCAAACCATGACATCCAAAATGGAGTTCGGAAGTGGCCACCGTCTCATGAGTGCGAAGTCTACTGCGCAGACTCGGATAGCTCCGTAGACCTCCAGGCAACCTCAAGTTCAGCACAGTGTTCCTGGTCAAGGATAGGAACATGGAGGACTGCCAAACGTCAGTTAGTAAAAACCAAATTCAAGAACAATGATCGTCCACAACCAGAAAGGAATACAATGTTTCATGGACACGTCCAGGACCGAGGAAGTGACTTAACATATTCCTTGGGAACCAAATGGATGTGAAAATGCGACGATGTTAAAACTTCCCTCAAATTGACCAATCGGAGTGTAGTATTGGTAAAAGAATGTTTCATGTTACCCAGAAATTTATTATTGAAAGCGTAGTAGAATAGGGAGAAGTTAGAGATCGATCCCGCACACCCCTATCGACCCCACAGGCGATGACAGATGAGCTAGATGCTTGCATGATTCCTGGTCCTTTGGAGATCTTTGGGACTGTGACGTACTGGGCAAAGAACTTTTCCGAACTTTGAGTTTGACTGCTTTAATGGGACAATTGAGCAGACAATTTGGTTTATGCAGAGCCAATTGAATTAGAAAAGCCCCGATAGAAAGAATAGGTCAATATAAAATGTCATGCGATTGTGTTGTTTGACTAAATTTCAACTTTGATTGACAAAAATGCTATTTTCAAATAAGATTTAGATAAATAATTTGATTAACGAGATCTTATGAGTTTGTGATTTTTCCATTAAGACAATTGAGGATTCTGAAGCTTAAATGTTTTTTAGCTGGTTCTAAATCACCATCAACCAGTCCAACTAATTGGTCCGTCGACCAAGTGGTGGAGTGCCTTGATGTTTTGAGGTTAGGATCCTATAGGTGGTGATGCAAATGTACATTCTGTAAAATAACTTTTCTTCCTATAGGTAATAAGGTACCCCCCCAAATGTCCAGCGCATCCTTCCTCCTGTGTACAGACCTGTGAAAGAGACGTGTGAATGTTGGTGTTATGGGCCCCACCAATGAATGCGTGTGTGAATGAGTTAGTGTGAGGACGGGTCTGTGACGCAGGGAGGATTTTGTAAATTTTGACCCCCTGGTTATGCGCTGGATCAACATCACTGTAGAAGGAAACTAGGGTGCATTACGATGCAGCCCATTCCGAGGCTGCACGTAAGTCAATCACGGTAACTGCGTCTACAACGTCCTTACGTTGCTCCCACTGGGCCTTTATTCTCAGCTACAAAAAGAAAACGAGCACAGAGCCTACTTGCCTTACTGGGCCCCAACATCCCAACACTAATTGGAGGAGACCTTAATGCCAAGCTCCAGTGCTGGAACTCTCGCCCTGTAAACAGGAAATGACACGCTCTACTTGCCCACTAAAGAAGGAGAAATTTGTAGTGGCTGGCCCGGCTCAACCAACACACTATCCAGGCTCTGCACTGCATACACTGGACGTTCTTGACATAGTCGTCATGAAGAATCTCTCCCAGTCTATGGAACAGGAAACCTTAACAGCGCTGACGTCTGACCACAACCCAGTATTGATCACAGTTGGAGACGTGATTGAAAACCAACACCAGGGCACCAGGCACAACTTCAATAAGGCGGACTGGGGCCTGTACAAGAGAAGCCTGGAGGAAACACTGGCCCCTGGTCCCTTACGCTGCATTGAAGGCATTGACCAGGCGGTTCACACTGCTATTGAACGCAGTGTTCCCAAGCAGAAACCCCAACGCTGCTCCATCTATGACCTCCCAAGCGGCATCAAGCAGTCCATATCTGACAAGAACAGAGCCCGGAGAAAGTGGCAAAGGAATCACACCCCTGACCTGCTGAAGAAGTACAACGAGCTGATAAGACAGCTGAAAATGCAAATAAGCCAAAACAGAGGTGAAAAATGGGGAGCAGCTACAGCTAACTTGAAGGACTCTGACAACTCTCTCTGGAAAATGACCCGACGCTTGACTGGAAAGAAGGAACCAAACCCACCCATACAAGAAAAGACAAACTTTGCAAGCAGCAACAGGGACAAGGCTGAGGTCTTCGCTGAGACGCTGGAGGCATCCTTCAAGCCTAACCAGGCAAGCAAATTGGCAGCAGAGGTTTAGCAAGAGGTCACTAAGCACCACCTGGAGCACCTGCCAAAAACAGAAGCTGCAACCATCGAGGAATGTTCTACTGATGAAGTCCTAGCCCTGGTAAAGAAATTGAAAATGGCAAAGCTCCAGGAAAGGATGGAATAACCAACCAAGCCATCAAGATGCTCCCAGATGCTGCAGTGGATCAACTTACAGAGATATTCAATGCGTGTATGCAGCACCAGTACTTCCCCCACACTTGGAAAGAAGCAAGAGTCGTTGTTTTCCCTAAGGCTGGTAAACCACTACGAGACCCTTTGAATTACCGCCCTATAAGCCTGCTTTCTGGCCTATTGAAGCTTTTTGAAAAAGTTATTCTCTCCCACCTCATCGACTTTGCATCAAGTGAACACCTCCTCTCCAAAGAACAGTTTGGGTTCCGGAACGACCACTCAACAAACCACCAACTTCTCAGAGCTGTGGACATCATTAGCCATTGATTCAACATCCATAAATCTACTGGAGTAGTCTTTCTGGATGTAGCCAAAGCATTCGACCGAGTATGGCACAAGGGACTGATTTACAAGCTTATCAAGCTCAAGTTTCCAAGCTACCTGGTTAAATTGCTGACTAGCTACTTGTCAGAACGGACCTTTCACGTGGCGGTACGGGAGGAATGCTCAACATCATGCCCTATTCTAGCTGGAGTGCCTCAGGGATCAATTCTTGGACCATTCCTCTTCAATATATTCACAAACGATATCCCCACAGACTTAAAGAAGACAGATCTCGCTCTTTACGCCGATGATGTTGCAGTCATCTCCCAATCCTTCAGCGAAAAAGAAGTGGCTAAGAACCTTGAGACATCGCTCAGCAGACTCTCCAAACGGTACAGCGACTGGCAGATAACCCTTAACACAAGCAAAACCACAGCAACACTATTTACCAGAAAGCTGAACACGAAACATCCACAGATCCTCCTCAATGGAGAGGAGATCAAAGGGGAAACCAACAGCTTATACCTAGGGTTGACTCTGGACTCCAAACTCAGCTGGAGAAACCACATAGAGAAGACTTGCCAGAAAGCAGCAACCAAACTGACTGCACTACCCACTTCTTAGGACCAAGTCAATGCCTATGCAGATCAAGGTGCAGGTAATCAACGCAATAATTCGACCAACAATGAAGTACGCTTCACCGGTTTGGAGTGGATGCCATCTGCAGTATCGGAAAGACCTGCAGAGACTACAGAGCAAGGCCTTACGGATTGAAGCAGGTGCTCCTATCTTCACAAGAAAAGCAGACAACCAGAGACCAAGGCATTGAGATGTTGGATGACCATCTCCGCAAACTCAACAAGACATTCTACAAAGGATTGGATCGAAAAGAAAACCCACTGATCAGGAAACTTTCTTACATTCCTGCAAACCCATTTGACCACTACCTGCGGCCCATCACAGCGCTAACCTTGTGAAACTGAAACAGCAACTCGGTATCCAAAACTCATCACTGCCAGAAGGCTACCACCTGGGCAGGCACCCAAAACACATCACTGCAAGAAGCTACTCCCGTGGCCGGCAGCCAAAGCTCATCACCGTTAGAAGACATTTGACAGACAAAAACAAAACTCTGCGGTAAAACTTGCTGTCATTTCTGCAAACCCAATTGACCAATGCCCACGGCCCATCACAGCGCTGACCTTGTGATCCAACTTCAACTGTGACAAAGCATCACAATTCAATAAAGAAAACCTAAACAGTGACTAAAAAACTCAAAATGAATGTGGAGTAATGAGGCTACCACCCCGGTATCCAGAAACTCACCACTGTCAGAAGGCATCTGACAGACGAAGACAAGACACTCTCAGCCTACTTAAATAACAGTCTGCGCTCTCCCTCCTCCCACCTGCCTGAAAATAACAGAGCGGTGAGACCAGCAACAAGGAGCACAAATCTCGGCAGAAGCATCTCCAAGAACTTTTTCTACTCCAACTGAAGCCCTGGTGGTGACAAAATACAAGTACGTATCACGCCTTCAGACACTGACTTTTACTGTATTCTTAAACAAAGCAGACGCCCGGCACCTGTCTTTGAGCATGCCCCCATTGAAAAGTCATAGGCACTGTTAACACATTCATCATTGTTCAGTGCTCGTGGTAGCCATTGTTCATTTTTGTGTTGGGTCATTAATGTTCTGTTATTTCTGCTCTGCCTACAATAACTTGTGTACATGTTCTGCATCACTTCACACTTTTACTATATCTTCAAGATGGCAAGTGTTTCAAAAGCCACCCTGTGCACCTTGGAAACATGAAAGGCTGAGTGGGCCATGCTGAGTACTGACTCATGACCAGTAGTTTATAGGGGTGTTTCAGCAAAAAACACTTACTTCATTTGGCCATTTTCGTGGGTTTAGTGCAATTAAAAAGATACTCCCTTTTCTCATTGTCCCTTCACATTCTCCCTACAGTGCCAGTGTTCAATACTTCATTACCCTCTCACTGTAAGTTCTTCTTTCGTGCAGTGCCAGACACCCTCCCTTCCCTAGTTACCTCTATCTTCAGCTGTACAGTTTCCGGCTGGCCTATTGGGCAATCAGGGAGTGCCCGAAGGGCTGCTCCGGCAGGTCAGTCTGTGGGCTTTTGTGGGCCTGTTTTATGGTCTGTTTGGGGAGGTACTGTAAATTTCCCTGATAAAAGAAAAATCAATGCCTGCAGCAAGCTTGAATTCATGAAGTATTCCATACCTTGCAAAACACTTATGCCATGTGTCTTCACAAGTTCGCAACTGCCCCAATTTTTAGATATCTAATTCACTAAAGGGGTGGGACACTTCATTTGGTGTTTCCGCCTTTTTTCTATCCCAGTCTGATCCTGCATCTGTGCCAGTAGTACCGGGCATCTTTCCTACTTTATCTCAGTTTCCTAAATAAATTGTGCTGGAAAAAGTACCATTGTACCCCATTTAAAAAAAAAACTTATTTGAAGTAGGAGGGGGTTTCTTATAGATAGTCGGCATTGCTTGGTCGTGTGCAATACATACTAATCTAATCTTTTTCAAGTTTCACCAGCCGCCTATGTGATTTTCCCAGAACCACAGGATGTTGAAAGCAGACGCCGGGACTCCGAACCTGATCCCCATCTCTGACAATCAGGCCATATATGCCGAAGCACAGCAAGGCATGAAGGTGGAGGATGTTGTTCTTGGGAAGGACAGTGAGGCCGAGGTGACATGGCCTACAGCCTGATGAATAGAACAACAGGAACCCCTTTGCTTACTAATTTACTCACCCCTCCCCAGTCCTCACAGCCTCGGGGCAATCAATCAGTCAATCAATCATTTATATAGCGCACTAATCACCCGTGAGGGTCTCAAGGCGCTGGGGGTGGGGGGGGGGGGTAACTACTGCTCGAACAGCCAGGTTTTGAGAAGTCCCCTGAAGGTCAGCAGGTCCTGGGCATGTCGCAGCTGAGTGGGTAGGGTGTTCCATGTCTTGGCGGCGAGGTAGGAGAAGGATCTGCCGCCGGTGGAGGTCCTGTGGATGAATGGGACAGTGGCGAGGGCGAGGTCGGCGGAACAAAGCTGGCGGTTCGGGGTGTAAAAGGTGAGACGTTTGTTGAGGTATGCTGGTTCGGCGTTGTGGAGTGCTTTGTGAGAGTGGGTGAGGAGCTTGAAGGTGATCCTCTTGTTGACTGGGAACAAGTGCAGGTCTTTCAGGTGGGCGGTGATGTGGGTGTGGTGGGGTATGTCGAGGATGAGGCGTGCGGAGGCGTTCTGTATGCGAAGGAGTCTTTTCTGGAGTTTAGCCGTGGTTCCTGCGTAGAGGGCGTTGCCGTAGTCCAGTCTGCTGCAGGACAATGGCCTGGCAAGGGAGGGGATTACGTTTAAAACAGCTGCTGGGCCATCAATGGGGTGCAGGGGGCTGAGGTGAAGATGGCCCAAGTCTTTAAACATCCACAGGCCTCCACAGGGAGGCCCCATCATAAACCCACCCTCCTCCGGCCACCATGCCCTGAATGAGAAGGGCTGTGGGGAGGTGTCAGACAAAAACACTGTTTCTGGGCTGCGTTGGCCCCAGGGGGGCCGAGGTGAAAATGGCTGAATGCCATGAGCAATACCCTCCCCCCCAGGGAGGACGATTCTCGCAATTACCTGCTCCCGGCCCACTATCAGAGCGATTGCTTGGCACGGCAGGGGGTCGAGAAGAGGCCACAGCTGACCGAGAAGAGGCCACAGCTGACCCCATTAATTTTTTCTCAATCTTTCTATTGTTTTTTTTTTTGATAATGTCATAACAATATCACATTAAATGAGGGAGTTCACCCCTTTCCACATTTCAGTTACATCGTAAGTAGTCCATTTTGTGTGCCATTGGTCTACTGATAACTTGAGCAAGCAGTTGCACATGTCAAGTCCATACATGCTGCGTTATCCAGGGATACCATCATTTTTCATGCGACCCACACCCCACCCCCTTTCCCCCCCCCACCCCATGGCCAGGTACACTGTTTTATTAGGGATAGCGCCCCTAGCCTCCATTCTGACAGCCAATGTCTGGCTATATCTCTTTTCACAATCAGAGACACCCACGGCCAGTGGCTCTGACCACGTTATGATGGAGCCCTCAGGAGGCATGTGACCTCACTCCAGCTCACGTGCACCAGAGCCGCCTCACTGCTGACTGTCGCTGCTCAGCGCCCAGGGTGGTGTGGGACCCTCAGGGTTACTTGCTGCCAGAAAGAGAGGGGCTGCTCACGGGGAAGCAGCGAAGAAACCTCACATGTGAGAGCAGTGCTCGAATGTTTTACATTTCCTGAGGATTCACAGGCTTCTCTAAATGAGAGAGGTTTCTGTTTACTGTTCAAAGTTCAGAGCGCATGGGCCCTGCTGAGACACACACACGCGCGTGCAAATAACCTTTTAGAGCCTGGCAGCCAGCCAGCCCTAGGCGCACGTGTTCTTTGAGCGGAGTGGCTTTCTGCAAACAGAGGGGCAGATTTATGAGGGACTTGCGCCCCTTTTACGCCGCCATTGCGTCACTTTTGTGACGCAGCGGCGGCGTAAACCCTGCGCCACGTTGTGCCCCATTTACATCGTGACGCATCTATGGAGATGCGTCACGGTGTAAAGCCCTGCGCCACGTGAAACCTGCTTCAGGTTTCACGTGGGCGTTTTGACACAGGGGGGGGGGGCGTTCCGTCGCAGGAACGCCCCTGAAAAGTGACTCAGTGAAATCTATAAGATTTCACTGAGTCACTTTCCCAACGCTGATGCGTCAGAACCCTGCGCCTGCTTGAAGCAGGCGTAAGGCTTGACGCACCATGTTAGGGATAGGGTAGGTTGGAACAGTGCTGGAGTTGCGTCGCGCTTGCGATGCAACTCCAGCACTGTTCCAACCTACCCTGCGTCACGTATCTGCTTGTCCTCGTGCCACGATGCATCGCATTGTAAACATAAATCTGCCCCAGGTTTCTCTGGACCAGGATGACTTCGTAGCCACACTAAGTCATTAGGAGTAGGAGACTATTTTGTCCCCAAAATAGAGGCGCACACTGAACCAGGAATGCGTGCTAGCGCCAAACTCAGGTGGGTCAGTCAGAGGAGGGGGAAAAATACCGCTCACTATGAAAACAAGTACTGTTGAAGACACCAGACTGGACAGGGAGACATGTGAAGATGGCACCACTTACGGTTACCTTTAAAAAGAGTGGGCAAGTGTAGTTTGGTTCAAGGGAGACGCAGAGTCACATTGCAGTAGCACCAATTAAAGAGGAGTTTACAATTCCGTTGCCCTGTCAAACAGTGACGTCATTGGCGCTATGAAACAGTCAGACGGGCAAGCCCCAGTGCTGTAGCCAGGGCAGCAGGTTAGCACCAAATTATGCCAGGGGTGACTAAATAATGCAACAAGAGAAGGCAAATTATACGGTATAATGTGGCATATTTTTTAATAGTATTATTTCTATAGTTTGTCAGTTTCCCACATGGTTAACATTGTCTGGTCAAAGGCTTCACCTAATTTGTACCAGTGTAACAGCCAAATAGAGCAATAAGCAACAGAAAGAGGACAAGTCAACCTTTCAAAGCGCCTCCACTGGCAGCCACGTGTGTTGCTACATTTCTTTTTTTTTTAAATATTTTTATTGAGTTTATCAACAACACAGAAAACAAACACCACTCGTTTAGTGCAAGGCATGGCATACAAAGGTTACGAGGTATCGGAGCAATGACAGTACAGGTGTCACAGAGAGGAATAAACAGCCCAATGATATCATACCATCTTTCCTTCCCCGCCCATCTCCAGCGGTGGAGCCACTAGTCCTGGTCACTGAGATCCGAGTCTGCTGCATCCGGTGGGGGCTCACAGATATTTCCCCTGTAAACATTCCATCCACCCCAGACCTGGGACCATTTCTTGGGGCACCCTCTATGAACATATACAGTTTTTTCGGTCACCATTACAAGGTCCATATCTCGGATCCAATGCGTCAGGGTAGGCACCTGCCCCGATCCCCACTTCTGGGCTATATTACGTTTCGCAAGCATGAGCCCCAAAGTCACCCAAAGCTGGGTCACTCTCTTGTGGTCCGTCTGTTCCCAGACATTAAGGAGACACAGCCGAGGTTCCGGCCGCGTGGGAATTTTGGTTACCTGGGAGAGGATACGCAACACCCCTTTCCAATAAATCGCAACGACAGGGCACTCCCAGAGGGTATGGAAGAAGGTCCCCTCGTGGCCACAGTTCCTGAGACATAGCGGGGACTCCACCCGGTGGAGTCTGAATAGGAGGGTACGGGTGTAGTATGTGCGGTGCAAAATTTTAAGTTGGACCAGTCTTAGCTTGGAAGATATGCCCACCTCCCTGGGGGACGAGAGCGCGGAATTCCAGTCCGTCTCATCAAACTCTCCAAGTTCTGCCTCCCACTTCCCTTTAAGGGCAGAAAAAGGGTCGGGCGGTTATTTATTATCTTCCGGTACGTTAGGGACGTCGCTCTCTGGAGCAGATGCTCCATGAGGAGCCGGTCTTCCAAGGGCGATGACTCAGGGAGCCGAGTCCCACATGGAATCGCCGCCCGAAGAGCGTGATGGACTTGTAAATATCGGAAGTGTTCGGTGTCCGCCAAGTCGTAATCCGCCTGCAATTGGGCAAAAGTGATCACCTCTCCCTTACGCCAGAGGTCTCCAACCCTGGAGATACCAATAAGATCCCACTGGTGGAACCCCTTGGTAGTGCGAAGTACCCCGAGCTGCCTAGTGTCCCAAAGCGGCGTTGCCTGGGTGATCTTTCCAGCCCAGCCCATCGCCCGCTGCGCCGCGTGCCATATCCGGAGGGTATGGGCTGTGGGCCCTGCCGGAACGCGACCCCTTTTTGGGTTGTAAAGGGCTCCCATCACCCCTCCGGGGCCGAGTAGTTGTCGATCCATGCGGTATGCGGGGTCATCCCCCGGCACATGGAGCCACTGGTTAATAATCATGAGGTGTGACGCCCAGTAATAGGTCTTAATGTCTGGGAGGGCTATACCTCCATCATACCAGCCACTGGTAAGCTTGTGGAGGGCAATACGAGGCGACTTGTCCTCCCAAAGAAGACGAGTGATCTCAGCGTTGACTGCCGTGAAGTAAGAGGGTGCAACCGGGAAGGGGGTATTTTGCAGCGCATAGAGGAATCTCGGGAGGGCGAGCATCTTAAAGAGCGAAGCCCTTCCAAGCAATGTCAGTGGCAAGGCGCGCCAGTGTTTGACGTCGGTGCGAAGCCGTTGGAGGGGCTTCATTAGATTTTCCGCGACAAATTTGCCTCGATCGGCCGTGACGTACACGCCAAGATATTTGAACCCGTCGTGAGCTACTAGAATGTTACAGCCTCGCGGAAGCCGCGGTGGGGAGCCTCGGAGCATATATAGAATGGATTTCTCCCAGTTTATTTCGTATCCGGACCTACTGCCGTACGATTCACATATGTTGAGGAGACAGGCGATAGAGCGCGCCGGCGAGGCGAGATAGATGAGCACATCATCCGCATAGAGGGATATGCGATCCTCCCAGTCCAACGTCCACCTAAGGCCACGGATCATCGGATCCTGTCGCACCCACGCCGCCAATGGCTCAAGAGCCATAGCAAAGAGGAGTGGGGAGAGGGGGCAACCCTGCCTAGTCCCTCGACCCAGCGGAAAGGCGTCAGAGACGCGGCCATTTACCACCACCTGTGCAAGTGGCTGAGTGTAAAGCAGCTGGATCCACGCGCAAATCCTGGGGCCAAGCCCCATATGGCGGAGGACGGCGAAGAGGAAAGGCCACTCCACTCTATCAAACGCCATCCGCGCATCTAACGACAGTATGGCCGCATCTTCCTCGATCGAGGAGCGGCAAGCAATGATGCCATGGAGACGCCGCAGATTCAAAGCGGTGTTCCGGTGGGGCATAAATCCCGACTGATCAGGGTGTATTAGGGTCGAGAGGTAAGGCTGCAGCCGTGTTGCCAGCACCTTGGCCAGAATCTTCGCCTCGGCATTAAGCAGCGAGATCCGGCGATAAGAGGAGCACTCGTGGGACGGCTTGTTGGGTTTCGGGATCACCACTATTGTAGCCATCCTCTGATCACGGGGGAGAATCCCCGTCGATAGACCGTCCCTATACATGGCCAATAGGTGAGGGACCACTAGAGCGGAATTTTGCTTGTAGTATTCGATTGGGATTCCGTTGGGCCCCATCGCCTTACCACTGCGGAGGGCCAAAATCGCCAGCGTGATCTCCTCAGTCGTCAGATCCGCCTCCAGGGCCTCAGCCCCCGAAGCGGTCAGCCGAGGCATTGCGATGTCCCTCAGGAAGAGCTCATTGTCTGCCACGGTAGCAGAGGCCTCAGGGGTATAGATGCGTTGATAATGGGCCGCGAAGGCCCCGGCTATGCGCTGGGGCTCCGAGGTAAAGTCCCCTTCGCCCAGGCGAATCTGCGCCACCCACCGCGACGCTCAGTCCCCCTTCTCCAACCACGCCAGGAGTTTGCCCGCCTTGTCACCGAGTTCGTAGATGGTGTGCTGGGTGGCTACTTGTCCAGCTCGGGCCCCCTCCCAGAGATGGGACCTATACTCTTGCTGCGCCATATGGAGGGTATGTGCCGAATCTCCATCCCCGTGCAGTGTATGGGAGGCTTCCGCCTCTACTATCGCCCGCTCCAGCTCCAGTACAGCGAGCCGCTGGGTCTTCGTGTGGTCAGTAATGATGGAGATGGCCTGGCCACGGAGGACGGTTTTAAAGGCCTCCCAGAGGGTTGCAGCGCTCCCGACGGACTCAGCATTCTCGGTGAAATAGTTCTTGGTCGCCTTTTTGAGGGTCTTAGCGATTTTAGGGATTTTTAGATATCCGGGGCGGATCGGGAACAACGTGCGCCTACCCGGGTCACCGGACGCAAATGTGATGACCACCGGCGAGTGGTCCGAGATGCCCCTAGGGAGGTGCGACACCTCAGTCACCCCTTTGTACCCGGCCGGTGAGGTGAAGATGTAATCGATACGTGAGAGGGTGTGGTGTACCCCGGAGAGGAAGGTGTATTGTCTCTCATCGGGCCAGTATGCCCTCCACGCGTCCACTAAGCCAAGCGCGGTAGCAAAGTCTGCGAGCGTGGAGGCGTCGGCCCCGAGAGCCCTGTGTGAAGACCTGTCCAGTGCAGGGTCCATGGCTGCATTGAAGTCCCCGCCCATGATGAGCTCCCCCGGCGGGAGCGCCAAAAGGAATTCGCCCAGTGCCCTGAAGGAGGCTTGGTGTAGTGTCGGGGGGATGTAGACAGTAACCAGATTATAGACCCTCCCCTCCCATTGACAGGTGAGTGCCGCGAAGGGGCCATAGTCGTCTCTACGAGAGTCAAGAAGAATCAGGGGAAAACGCTTGTTAACCAGTATGCCCACCCCTCGGGACCCTGTCGTAAACTCTGAATGTGTCGCCATCTTAAACCCCCACCTATCCAGGGCTTTGGTGGACGTACCCACTAGGTGTGTTTCTTGCAAGAGCGCCACCGCGGGCCCCTTGCGCTTGAGATATTGCAGCACTAGCCCCCTCTTAATCTTGTCTCCCAGTCCATTAACGTTCCAGGAGAGGACCGCAAAAGAAGGAGAACGCTGCTGAGCAGGGGCACCCGGCAGTGAGTCAGTGGTCGCCCGGGTCAGGCTATGTGACGCCATCTCCAAGGGGGGGTGTGTGAAACGCGCCCTGCCGTGTGCCACCCCTGTGTACCTGTACCTGCCCAATCAGCCGAATGCACCCTTGAGTGGTTGGTGAACCTAAAACAAAACACAAATCAACATTTAAACAAAATCCCCATCCCCCCACCCCCCTCCCTGCCTCCCTGCCCTGCGGATTCACAACTACCCGCCACCCCAACTCAGCAGAGTGCTTAGTTCCCATAAACTTGGTACGTGCGTATGGGGGAAAGCCGCTCAACACACAGCCGCCAATCCCCACATCGTGAGCTTGTCCCCTCAAGCAGCAGACTGTCAGATGATAGAAAAGAAAAGGAAAAAGGGCCCGGGGTCTTCAGCCCCATGTAGGTTCAAGGTCCCAAGGGCCGACAGCCACAGCAAGGCCCCAGGTCGCCAAGCGTCCAATAGTCCGGTCGCATCACAGCACCATACCTCAAGGCACTTCGTCACCTGCGCCTGAGTCCTCAACGTTCAGGGTGTCGTGAGAGGCCGCCCAGGGCGCGCTCTCCCCTGCCCCTCACTCTTGCCGGACGCCACCCCTCGAGACATTCCGAGGCCTCCGCTGGCGATGTGAAGAACCATGTGCGCCCCTCCGCCTCCACTCGCAGCTTTGCTGGATACAACATTGAATACTTTAGCTCTCGAGAGCGGAGGTCTGCCTTAACTGCCATGAAGTCCTTACGTTGCCGCACTACTGTAGCGGTGTAGTCCGGATAGAGGGTGACCTTAGCGTTATCCACCCGCAGCGGGGGGGCGGCACGCGCCGCCTGGAGGATCGCATCACGGTCGCGGAAGTTGAAAATGCGGGCCAGGATCGGGCGCGGGGGGGCCCCAGGCTTAGGCCTCCCACCCGGCACCCGGTGTGCCCTCTCAACCGAGAAGAACTTGGAGAGCCCGCGGTGCTGCAGCTGTTCGGTGATCAGTTTTTCAACAAAAAGGTCTAAGGCCGGGCCGCGTTCACTCTCAGGCACACCCACGACCCGCACGTTGTTGCGTCGGGACCGGCCTTCCTGGTCATCCAACTTGGCCAGCAGCTGCTTTTGCACCAGTTCAAGGGCTTGTATGCGTTTGTGGTGGTCTGCCGTGCCCCGCGTGAGGGTCTCCGTGGTGGCCTCGACCTCAGTCAGTCTGGAGTTAATTTTGGCGACATCCGCCCGGAGGAGCGCGACATCTGTGGAGATGGTGCCGATCGAGGCCTGCATCTGTGTCAGCGTGGCCATGACGTCCGCCAGCGTGTACTCCGCAGGCCCGTCCGGGGGGGACCGTTTCTGATCCTGACAGAACGCGTACTTTTCAAGCTTCGCCTGTGCCCCACCGCGGTGGCCCTTCCCTCCCATGGTGCCAAGCCGTCTCCGCGACCGCTCCCGGCCGATGCAGGCACAGGGCCACCGCAGGAGCGTCCGACCCACGTGCAGGGCCGGCCCGAGGACGGCGCCGCCAGACCACGGGAGCCGCAGTGGGCCGAGATATCTTCAGGTCGCCCCCACGGCGCGACCGCCGATGTCCGAGGTGCCCCAGCGCCCGCCGCCCCGGGGGAGGCACAGCCCCGGCCAGCCACCGGCAAGGCGACGGTCTCCACAGCAAAAGGTCAGAGTATAGGCAGCAGGCACTAGGGCGATGCACTGTATCCCACTACTACACGCGCTGGCCGGCAGTCTCCATAGGGGCCCCACCCGGGCCAGGCGCCCACAGTTCCTTCAGAAGGCCGCAGGGAGGCCGCAACACACGGCGGTAGGGCGCCGCCAGCACCGCAGAGGACGAAGCACAGTCCGATCTCCACTGACCTCCCTGTAGCCGGCGAGTCCACCTCTGCTCCTCCTCGAGGCTGGTCGCCTCGCGGCGCGGGCCGCTGCCCAGGCCCCCCCAGGCACGGAGATGCGCGGGCGGCAGGACACGGGTTCCCACTCCAGGTCGCGATGCAGGTGGCTCAGCTCACACGATCGCTCCGTGGGGCCGTCCCGACCCCGTCGCAGTCAGATCAGCACTCCGCCCTCGCCCGGGCGCGAGTCAGCCGAGGGCCCTCGAATCCTGCCGCAGGTCGCTCCGGGGACCGTCCCGTCCCGACAGAGCCCGGCCGCACGCAATGCGACGCAGCCACGCCTCCTGCCTACCAGGCCCCGGGGATGCGAGGCCCAGCAGCGCGCCAGAGTCCCCGCCTCACAGCTCCGGAACGGGGGGCCACCGAGAGTCGAAAGGCCAGATCTGGGACGCCAAGGCCCCCGGACCCAACAGCAGCCATCCAAAGATGAGTTATGCCTGAGGGGGTGTCGGATAAATGCAGGATAGTAAGCCGGTGTGGAGGAGCTCCGGGCTCAGGCGGCCATGTTCGTCGCGAGCCAAGCCCCGTCCCCTGTTGCTACATTTCTAATTACTTTTTAGGTCTCGCCTTGCCATCGCGTAAGCGAGCGCCAAGCGAGACTATTGTAAGGGGCTCCCAAAAGTGCTCCGAAAAGCGGATTGCATGGCGAGCACGCGCACAATCACGCGCATCGTGCCGCCATGCAATCCGTTTGGCATCGCACTTCAAAGGGTCCGCTCCCCCGCTTGGAATGCGCTCCCCCGCCCCCGCCAAGCACGCGCGCCACGCTCCGCCAGGCTTGTCTTGTTGTTCTTGTGCAGTATATGTTGAAGGTGCAGGCTTGGTACACGCAACATCACGTCCTGTTTGTTTACTGTATTTTGCGCTCGTAGTCGGCGATTTTATCTCCACGTTGCGGTAGAAAGAAATCCTAATTATCAAAGTATAGGAAATTCTGTACTTTCACTGGTGAATGTCGGACAAGGGCCGTCATTTTTTTTTTGTTTTGTTAACTGAATAAAGTGTGTGGCTTCTGTTGTGATTTATGCATTTCAATTCACACAGTTCCACCTTCCTGACGTAAACATTTGTTCGACTAGTTATCAGTAAGTGAGATTGCTCGGCAACATCGCCTAGCAGTCAACCTGGTTCAAGGCGCTGTGCCCACAGGTTGACTGGCCTACAATCCTGCTGAGATTCTCTTCGTAGACATTGAGGAATTGCTATGAAATAATTGTTTCGCCTTGTTGGTGACTTCTCACATTTATGTTAGCTTCTACCTCTCCCCTTTTTGCGTCTCATCTTATTTCCATGTTTTGCAACTGCTTCAAAGAATCGTTAATGGCACTTCAACATTCGGTACCCAACCGAAGGTGATTAAGTTGTACATACATCACAGATCTGAAGTAGACCCTATGCCCCTGACACACCCAGTTGTCCCATGTCATTACTCTCCTCAACCACGACAGACAGGATTTTAGATGTACCATTGTTTGCTCAATATTTTTATTTGCCCGTCAGTTTCTCTCTTTTTTATATATATATATATATATATATATATATATATATATATATATATATATATATATATTGCCATTGCCTGTGAATATTCGAAATGGTCATACCACGGATGTGGCTACACAGGACAGTTCACTTAAGGAAAAATTTAAAATACTGGAGAAAAAACTACGAAGCGAGCAAAGTAAATGGTGGGAGTCAAAATCCCTCCAACGTTATATTGATGTGGAGCGCATCCCCCGGGGGGTTGCGTATCTTGACGGCTCCTAGCTACGAGAACCCCAATCCTGAGCTTATGCGTGAATGGGCTGAAACGAACCTGGAATCCTCACGTAAACTGGTGTTGATTTTGATCAAGTATGCTGACATTGATAGGGCCCTTCTACTTAAGGAGATTGATGCAATTCATGAGGAGCTTGATAAAATTGATGAGTCTGACGAGAAAATCAGGCTAAGAAACGACATGACTGCAAGGCTCAAAAAGGAGGAAACAAAAATTATGGAGAGAAAAACGTTTAAATTTCAACGAGACCGCAATGACTACCAATTGGGGCAAATTTTTACATTTGCGCGGAAATATGACTCACTGCGGATTCCGAAATCCAGGGTTATTCCTCCTAACAGGGGCCCTAATAAAGTTACTTCTGTAAATGATATTTCACAGTCGGACTTGAGTTCTGTTGGTGGCAGTGACTCTGAATCTGAGTTACGCGTCAATCTGGCAGCAGGCTTGATCCCTAAACCGACACCAGCAGAGGAAATGAATTTTTTATGTGTGGAGAGGAGGCAAACCCTACGCCCAAGGCCAGCAACAATGAATCACGTCGTAGACGTGCAAACTTCAAGTCCAGGCAGAGGCAGAGGGCGAGGAAGAGGGGCCTCAAATCAGAACAGGAGAAGAGGAAGAGGATACTGGGCGAAGAATCAATAGTACTTGAAGACGCCAATACTATTATCAATCTGACATCTGTGAAGTTAACTGATGATGACAAGAGGATCCTCTCCTTAGGCCTCTCTTTTGCGCCACAGAATAATTTTGATTATGTGTCCACGCGTCTTGATATCTATAAAGCTGTACGTAAGCTCAAGCTCAAAAAATCCTTTGCTTTGCAAAGCAATCGACGGAATACTATCGACAATGCACTTGAGGTATCTCTTCAGGATGCCATACAGGATTTGTGGGATACTGAGGGTATAGACAAGTATAGCTATTCTAATTACCAGGATGGTGTCAACCTACAGGGACCTGTCACATCATTCAGACCCAAATCCACATACCACCCCATCATGCCGCACGATGCATTGGATATATTTAATGAGAACGTGGTCACTGAAATGAAGGCTTTACATAAGGAAACTCAGTTAAAGAGACGTCGCTACAACCGCCAAACGCAACAATATAATCAACTCATTTTAAAACTCAAGAGTGATAGAAAGATTATTGTTCGTCAAAGTGACAAGGGCGGCAACATTGTCTTGTTGACTAAGGAATACTATGACCATGAAGCCTTAAATCAACTAAATGATAGGAGCTGCTACATTCGCACAACAGCAGCAGCTATCCAGGTATCCAATAATGAGTTCCGTGGTAAATTGTCCAGCTGGAAGAGACATAAACTCATTTCTGAAGCTGAATTTAATTTTTTGAGGAAGGACAATCCTGTTATCCCCACTATGTATTTTATCCCCAAGGTACATAAGGATTCTAACAGACCCCCGGGCAGACCTATTATTTCAGCCCGAGATGGCATGTATGAAAAAACGTCACAGTATATCGACTTTTTTTTACAGGACTTTGTTAAATCATTGGATTCATATGTACAGGATACAGGGGATTTCTTGCGTAAGATAAATAGAATTGAATGGAGAGATGAGTACTGGATGTTAGCACTCGATGTGACTTCACTGTATACCAGTATTGGGCACGGTGATGGTATCCAGGCCATCAAACACTTTTTATCACGCAAACCAGCTCAATTTGGAGTCCACAATGAAATGCTGATTGATATGCTAGAATGCTGTCTTCTTAACAATAATTTTATGTTTAACAGCTTACTGTACAGACAACTGAGAGGCGTAGCTATGGGGGCTTGTTTTTCCCCTAGCTACGCCTGTCTCCATATGGGCTATTGGGAGGAGATGATCCTCCAGAGGGACCATGCCCAATGCCTTAATGACAAAGTGGTTGTCTGGTTACGGTTCATTGATGATTTATTTGTAATATGGAATGGATCTTTAGACGAGGCCAATGGTTTTATTGAGATTTTAAATGTCAATAATCCTAACCTTCATTTTACTGCAACATGTAGCCAAACCAGTGTCACTTTTCTTGATACAGAAATTTACAAACGAGCTGGCAAATTAGAAACTAGGTTATACCGCAAACCAACGGCAGGTAATTCGACCCTACACGCGACCAGTGCCCATCCGCCCCATCTCATTAAAAGTATACCCTATGGGGAGATGTTGCGCCTTAAGCGCGTGTGCAGCAATGATACGGATCTTAAAGTAGCACAGACTTTGAGTAAACAAAGATTCAGGGAGAGAGGCTACTCAGAGGGTGTCATTGAGAGTGCCATCACAAGATCCAATGCACTAAACCGAGAGGATCTGTTGAAACCCACTTCTAGCACTATGGTTGTCGCTACAATACACGGCAACCAAGAGGGAAATGACATAAATTCACCTAATGCTTTTAGAATTATCATGGGTTATAACAAACAACAAGCGGAGCTACGCAGAATTATAAACAGGAATTGGCCCATTGTGCGGAGCGATCCAATTATTGGTCCTTTGCTCCCGCAGCGAGTTACCATTACTTATAGTAGGGCCCCCCACTATGAGGCAAGCCTTGGTTAATACAAATCCTGAAACCATTGATAAAACTTCTTGGCTGCAACTCAATAGTGGGTTTTACAAGTGTAAGACATGCAAGGCATGTACCCATGGTATCAATACTAAAGCATTTATTGATCCATTTAGCAACAGACAGCATAAGATCAACAAGCTGTTGACGTGCAAAACCGAGTATGCGATCTATGTCCTCACTTGCCCATGTAACCTTAGCTACGTTGGTAGTACCAAACTAGCGGTGCATAAGCGTATATTGCAACATTTACGTGCCATTTCCAACCAAGACAACACCTACCCCGTCGCTCGACATTTTAAAGAAACCCATAATAGCGACACTAAGGGGCTCAATTGTTATGTCATTGATTCTATTGAGCCTAGCAGGAGGGGAGGGGATCGTGAGTTTAACCTACGCAGATTGGAAACACGTTATATTTTGCAACTCAACACTAAGACACCAACAGGATTAAACATGACTGAGGATCTGCACACTTGTTTGGGTTGAGTTGATCTATATACGCTATATTGTTACACCGGAGTCTAAAATGCACTAGGACACTTCTTTGGTGATGTTTGCACAATTCTTCGTCATTTTTTAGTCTCCATTGGCCTTTATCCTTTTATCCTGTTATGTTTTATTGGAATTTATCGGATGTGTATACGGCAATTTAAAAAAAAGTTTTAGTCTTTTTGTCTTAAAACTATTTAATTATATAATTTTATGGTTATTCATTTAGTATTTTACTATTTATTATTGACAAATTGTACTCTTTATGTAAATTTTGCGTTTTTGCACATCTGCTATTAACATCTATTCCTATATACAAAACTTTGAGGGTCAATATTCGTACTTCTAAAATTGACGATACGTCCGTACAACCATTTCTTAAATTTTATTAATGATATATCAGCATTTAATTTTGGGGCGCTTGTAACCTTCATATATTTGTTCCTGTGACAACATGAACGGTGTCCTTTATGCCAGTTTTTGACTTCCAACGACCCACTTTTTTGATATGACCATATCTGAATATTAATTTTTTATGATATTTACATCATTATATTTCTTAATATTTTAAGCACAGGCACTTTTTCATTTTTCATTTTTCATTTTTCATTTTACAAATTGCACTATACACTTTTCCTATTTTATTGGCCCTGAGGGAGAACCGTTTATATGTTTTCTGACATTGAGAACAGGCTGTATTTACTGACTTTGATATTAGTAATTCTGTTGATTATGCGTGGTAGGTTGCCTTATTCAAATGGGCATTTATGCCGTTATCACAGAGTATGTCCCATTATTGCATGTTTTTCGGAAATTTTTGTTTAACATGTAGCTATAGCAATTGGTATTCAGATTCTATTGTCAGCCCTGTTCCTCAAACAATTTCTTCTATGTCTATGAGAATGTAATCATGTGACTCCCCCATGTGACCAACACTAGCACTTTAAATTTGTGGCAACACGAGTGTAAAGCTGTCATGTGAACAAGGCTCTGAGGAGCCGAAACGTTATGGCCGTCGCTCTGGGTGAATAAACAGAACTTGCACTTGAATTTGGCTCGTGTACTTACTTCGCAAAGCAGTTGAAGGACTTCAAGGCTAGTGGAAGTGGTAGCTGTGATATATATAGTTTTTCCCCTAGCTACGCCTGCCGCCACATGGGGTACTGGGAGGAAACTACCCTTCGCCATGACTATGCACAGTGCCTCGCAGATAATGTTGTCTTGTGGCTAAGATTTATTGATGACCTATTTGTTATTTGGAAAGGGTCACTGGAGGAGGCACTTGGGTTTATTGAGAGTATAAATGGGAACAATCTCAACCTCCATTTCACTGCCACATGTAGCCAAACACAAGTCACGTTTCTAGACACCGAGGTATACACCCATGCGGGCAAACTAGAAACTAGGCTACACCGTAAACCCACAGCAGGTAATACAACCCTTCATGCCACAAGTGCACATCCACCCCACCTCATAAATAGTATACCTTATGGGGAGATGGTACGACTGAGGAGAATCTGTAGCAATGAAAAGGATCTCCAGATAGCTCAGGAGCTCAGTAAACTTAGGTTTAGGGCGAGGGGTTATTCGGCAAGTACCATTGAAAGTGCCATAGTCCGATCCAATGCTCTGAAACGTGAAGATCTGCTGAGACCCATCAGCGGGGTATCTAGCAATGCATTGGTGCCCTCCAGTCCTGAGGAGGCCAATAAGAATTCATGTCACAATTTTAGGATCATCATGGGCTACAGCAAACAACAGACTGATTTACGTAAAATCATTAACAAAAACTGGCCCATAGTACGTAGTGACCCTATATTAGGTTCCTTACTACCGCGTCAGGTTTCTATTACGCACAGCCGAGCCCCCACTATGAGACAAGCATTGGTCAACACTAATCCTGAAACAGTTGACAAAACGTCCTGGCTACAGCTCAGCAGTGGTTTTTACAAATGCAAAACCTGCAAAGCCTGTTCGCATGGTGTCAATACCAAAACCTACATTGATCCTTTTAGCATGAGACAGCTCAGGATCAATAAATTGTTGACCTGTAAGACTGAATTCGCTGTATATGTCCTCACTTGTCCATGCAACCTGAAATACATAGGCAGCACGAAGCTAGCGGTACACAAACGCATTTTACAACACTTGCGTGCAATTACCAATCAAGACAATACCTACCCCGTGGCACGCCATTTCAGGGAAACACACAATAGTGACAATAGGGGCTTAAGCTATTATGTTATTGATTGTATTGAACCCAGTAGAAGGGGTGGGGATCGAGAGTCTAACCTCCGCAAATTGGAAACAAGATATATTCTACAACTGAACACCAAGGTCCCCACAGGTCTAAACATGACAGAGGACATGCATACATGCTTGGGTTGATTTTATACCTCTTTTACTGTTTTTTAATGGGAAACCGTTTTTATCTGATGTGTTCTTAGCTATTTTTTACGGATTTTTAGTCATTTGTCATAATCCTATTTAATATGTTTTTTAGGTTATTTATCTAGTATTTTACTATTTATTGTTGACATAATGTACTTTATCCTGTGTAAAATTTATGTGATTTGCACATCCGGTTGCCATTATAGAATGTAATGTTCCCCAGCCTGAGATCCAACTCTGCACCCACTGTTGCCCATATGCTATCCGTTTGACCATGATAGTTCAATCACTCAGGTATAACATTGAAACCCTCTCCGGCCCCATCGAGCTGTTTGAACTCAATATGAATTAGTTTGGCTCCCTCAACTGGGAGTCTACGGTATCCATGAATTTACCTTTTATGCCACCGATTCCACCTAGTGGTATTTACCCATTTTATTACCCCAATCCCTGTGTAACATCTGGATGGGAGCTGCGTATATAATTTTTCCAATTACCTTGGTTATGCAGTATCCCTTAATATAAGAATTCAGGCACTTTAGATAACATGCTTATCCGCATGTTGTTATATTTATATTTATTTCATTAGTTTATTCATTTATTTTCATTTCTTTTCCTACACTATTCACTTTTTTATTAAGAGGGGTCCATGGGACAACTTGAATTAACCACATTCAGCAATGTTTTTATGCCAAAAATGTTTTTAATATATATTTATATATTTATTTACATGTGTTATGCAGTTTTATGGCATTACGGTCTGACTAGTATTTTTGTATTTCATCTGATTGGTATTTTGGTAAACATGAGCAACTGGTTATTCATATTTCCAGGTCCCATAATAGACAATTGCTCCTATCCTTTCCGGATTTTTTAAAGCATTTAAGCCGATATTTTAAATCATTACTTGCTTGTATATCTATTTATTATTTTTTTACTTGTTGAGATACAATCACTTGTAAATTAGCGATAGGATACTTCTTCTCTTTGTACCAACGGTGTTTTATTCTTGTCTATGTCTATGACTGCAAACGTTAAGTGATTCCCCCCATGTGACCTACCTTTTTACTTTAAATCTGTTACCTCACGAACTATTTGCTGTCATGTGATCAAGGCTCCACGGAGCCGAAACGTTATGGCCGTCGCTCTGGGCAAATAAAGAAACCAGCACCAATTCCAGGCTCGTGTACTCTTTCCTTTGGCAGTTGAAGGATCCTCAAGGCTGTTGGAAGTAGTCTTTCTGATATATATATATATATATATATATATATATATATATATATATAAAGATACAAATTGTTTTGCGGTCACTAATTCGGAGGGATTTCTGTCTCGTCAAGTTCGGAGAGATGCATGAGCATTTGCCGTTTTAGAGGAGGGGTCAATTAGTTCGGACACTCTTTTGATTGGTGCATGTACCCCTCTTAAACAGACCACCCATGCACCAGCTGTTCATCTGGACACACATAGATTCAAGACTCCGCATCCATGATCTTTATTATAAAATGTTATTTGGGATTTTTGATGGTGTGTGTGTGCATTTGGAGTCAAACGCTTCTCTAGATGAATAAATTCAGCATTTTCTTCTTTAAAAAGACCACTTTACAAGACAGCCAAAGTAATACTATTGCTTTGACAGATAAAATAATGAATAGACCGACAGCCTGTGAAGTAGGCATTTTTCCTGACCGTGAATACCCAACAGAAAAACATTTAGGCGCATCAGGCTTGGTTCAGCCATGAAGGTTGCTTGATGTGAAGGGAATCTGCATTTTTCACCGCTCAATCCGTCTTTTCCACCACAATGGTGCATACTGCTTTTTAGATTAAGCATAATTGAGTGAAAATATGCGTCATATATATACCTTAAAGCTGGTAAGCAAGTGAATATTTCACTTAATGCTAGGGCGTGTGCTAAGCATGTAATTTTGGTACGAAGTTAGGGAAGTTCACTTCCATTAAAATGCTGAGATTAATTACATATTTTATTCACACTGAAATAATGAAAGTAGCAGAGTTTTTATTTCTGGATCACCGTTGACTTGCTTTGCCTTTTTATTGGTGTTGGCTTCCATCTGCACCAACAGTTTCGTTTAGGATCATGGTGTGCGCTCAAATTGGGGATGGAATTGGCTATATGGCTTGCATATGAAAAGCATCTATTTGAGTCTGGCCATGTTCAAAAGCTAATGCATGGAGGAAACCCATCTGCCATGAGTACTAACGCATACAGAAGAAGCGTTACTCTTCTCTGAATACTGAAGATCTGTGCTGATGTATCCTAGTTGACCCCTTTTTTTATAATATTGAGAAAGGAATGCGAGGACTGTCTTAAAAGTAAATTATGATAGCCAGACACACTTTCGGTTTGCATGCCTAATTCTAGCGCAAATATGGAGCAGTTTCACTTTTAGATCACTGAAATATTTTCGTATCACTATTTTGTTTCAATTTGGTGTATATTGACCGATTATATATATATATATATATATATATATATATATATATATATATATATATATATATATATATATATATATATATATATATATATATATATATATATATATATATATATATATATATATATATATATATATATATATATATTGTCCCCAGAGATTCACTTCGCAGTGAAACAAGTAGCACGCACTCACAGTCTGTTGAGTTTCCCAATTATTTTATTTTCAATTTTAGTAATTCTCCAGTCTCCAGAGACAAATAAATGTGATTTCAGATTGACATCGGGAGGATTAAATCACTGGAAGACATCAGACTAACGTAACTGGTAATCATGCACATAATTAATGGAACGTCATAACTACGGATACATTCTCACAGTTGGTAAGAATGATCATACGGGAGACCAATGAGAGTCGATCCCCACTAGAGGGGAGATAAATAAATGTACCTTACAGTGGCATTGGGAGAATCAACTAACATCAAATGGTGACCGTACACATTAATTAGTGAAATGCCAATCACCAAAAAATGGGTTCCTGGTGAACCCTTTTTGAGAACCGGTTCTCTGTCACGGAATTTACTAAAGGCAAGGGTGCCAATGATTGATAATTGGTTTAAGTTATGAACACTGTGTAGATGATGGTTGGGTTAAAAACACACAAAAAAACAAACAAAAAAACGAAAAAACTACATATACCAGAATTCCATGCTTCCAAGGAAGGTGTGACATCAACACCCACATGACTAACAACAAATGTTTTTATTGGGCAAATGTAATGTACTGTGCTAACCGTGACCAAGCCATCGGTGGATGGCGAAACGCGTTGGTTAAATTGGAGACTGGAGAATTACTAAAATTGAAAATAAAATAATTGGGAAACTCAACAGACTGTGAGTGCGTGCTACTTGTTTCACTGCGAAGTGAATCTCTGGGGACAATACCAAACGGCATGGCTCTGCCTTAGCACAGCACCGGATTCAGACGCGCCAGGGGTCCTACGAACGGAGCCGATTTGGGTTGATATCAGGAAGTCTGACCCGGCGCACGCCAGCTACCTGCCTTGCAGTGGATTTACGGAACAGCCTGGGACGCCGAAGCGGAGGGGATTGCAAACCGACATCGGAGGGTGAAGGTAAGCTTTTTTCCACCGCAATAGGCAATCGGCTGAGTGAACCACGTTAATCCAAGGATGTGTCCTTGAACGCCTAGCTGGTTATTTCCCGTCTGAGAGCTAAGATTGACACTGGTAGAAAAATCGCAATTTTGACATCCAAAGGGAAGTAGCGAGGAAAACAATCAGCAGTTAATCAGAATTGCTCTCGTAAGGGACAGTCTATATAACCCTGTAAAGCTATCTTTCATCATTTGAGATCCTCTTCAGCCACTCCACAAGGAATTATGGAAAAACGAGATGCTAAACGGAATGAGAGCTTGGCTTCTTTCTTTGAACAGGAAACAACATCACATGGTCGGATGTCGAAAGCAACAAATGGTGATCCAAAGAAAATAGACACACGGAGTAAATTGAAGATGTGGGAAAGGTTGAGTAAAAAGGAAATCAACAAATGGTGGGAACTGACTACTTTAAAAAAATACCTGGAAGTTCAGAGGGTCCCAAGAGGACTCAGGATATCACTAATGCCCAGCCAACAAGACGCGAGCAATGAGTTATTACAGGAGTGGGGAGAGTTCGTGTTGAATTCATCACTAGGTCTGATCGCCATCTTGATTAAACACATTGAAGTCGCGCTATCAAAAATTAAAGAGGAATTATCTCAACTAGAAAAAGACCTAGCGTCTGAAGAAATGAACACCGAAATGAATAAACTAAAAGAAGATCTGGAAAAAAATATGTAGAAAAGCATGAGGAGTTGGTTAAAATGAGGAAACAATCGAAATTCCAAAGGGACAAGGAGGATTATGCGCAAGGGCGCATATTCACGTATGCGAAAAAATTCGACATATTTAAAAATCAAGGCAGAACATCGATGGAGGCACCAAGCTCCTCAAGTCTAACGTCACTAACATCAACAGGCGCGAGTGACAATGATGGGGAACCAACTGAGGAACAAACGACGAGCAGTTTTTTAGGAGACATGCGACTGGTCCTCCAACAGAGATCGTGGGAACAAAATCAAAATCAGTTCCGAACCACACGCGGAAGAGGAAGAGGGTGCAGATGGACTCCACGAACACCGGCATCAACACCAAAAAACCAACAAGAAGAGGAAAAAGGAAAAGCTGGATCAGAAGAAATGGGGACAAAGACCAGGAGCATGCGTCAGAAGACATCAAAATAAACTGGACAGACGAATTAGATGACAAGGAGGAGCTAGTCATCATGAATTTATCTAAACGCGCCCTATCTAATAACGAAATATCCTTATTGAAACATGGGATCAATTTCTGCCCAACTCAGTCGATGGACTTAGCGCAAACACGTATTGATATATACAAATACGTAAGGAAAATCAAACTAGCCAAACTCTTCAAAGAAAATCAAGAGCTAATGAAAGACACCACACTACGGAAAACTAAAACACTTTCTAAAATGGAAGAACCAATTCTAAAAACGACGGACATGACAGCCCTTCTAACGTTGGTTAATCTAGATATAATGGAGAAAGCTGACACCATTGAAGAATCTACGGTATGCCCACAGATTGGAGCAGGCCTAAGTGGAAAAAAACCCACATCACGTTTCTACCCCCAACTACCTCCCGGCAATAAAATCGACATCTTTCAGGAGGCAGTTGTACAGGATATGTACAAAATAAGAGGGACTAATTTTCGAGACAACCTGAAAAAAACTGAAAGACTAGCCCTCACAACACTAATGGAAGACAAGTCAATAACCATCAAGATGGCGGATAAGGGGGGAAACATCGTCATAATGGACACCCAAGATTATGTGGCAGAGGCTTTCTCACAATTAAAAAATCGGGAATACTACAAAAAACTAGACAAGAATCCAACACGAATCTTCAAAGAACATCTAGACAAAGAAATACAAAGATGGCAACAACTGAATTTACTGGATGACGACGAAAGAAAATTTTTGAGCACGGAACATCCTACAATGGCGACGATTTATTTCCTGCCAAAAGTACATAAGAACCCATCGAAACCACCAGGCAGACCTATAGTGTCTGCCAAAGGCTCTCTTATGGAACCAGTAGCGAACTATGTCGACCATTTTTTGATGCCTTTCGTCTTTAACCTAAGCTCATATCTGAAGGACACCACTGACCTACTGAGACATCTACAAGGATTACCATGGCAGCCATCCTACATGTTAATCACAATGGACGTCACGTCACTTTATACAAACATCGAGCATGACATTGGATTACGAGCCTGCAGTTATTTTCTCAGAGAGCACGACATCAAATTAAAACAACACAACCAGATGTTAATGGACATGATCAATATGTGCCTCACCCAAAATACCTTCCTTTTTGGAGAAGATATTTTTCTACAAACTAAAGGATGTGCTATGGGGTTCTCTTTCAGTCCCGGATATGCCTGCCTCACCATGGGGTGGTGGGAACAAGAAATAGCATGGCACCCCCAAAACGACAAACATGTCAACAAAATAATGAAATGGTTGAGATATATTGACGACCTTTTAATTATTTGGGATGGAACTTCGACTGAATTTGAGGAATATTTTAAAATTCTTAACTCCACAGAAGCAAACATAAGATTCACATATAACATCAGCAAGGAAAAAGTGATCTTCCTAGACACGGAAATCTACGTCGTGGATAACAAACTAGAGACGACGTTACATAGGAAAGAAACTTCAACAAATGCGACATTACATGCAACTAGCTTTCACCAATCTTCGGTCAAGAACAATATCCCATATGGGGAATTCTTACGTTTACGGAGAATTTGCTCAGAAGAAAAAGAGTGGGAAAAACACAGCAACAAGACAGCCAACAGATTCACGCACCGAGGATATCAAAAAGGAAATATCCAAAGATGTTGGAAGCGGGCTCATGAAAAAAGAAGAGAGGATATTCTTGATGAGAACCAGCAAAAGATCAAGAAAGTATCCAACAGAAATATAAATTACTTAGAAAACACAACAATTCGATTAATTATGGACTACTCCAAAGAATCAAAAGAAATATCAAACATTCTTCGGAGAAACTGGAAAATCCTACAACTAGACTCGACAGTGAGAGAAATTGTGGGCCAACATGCCCAAATCACCTATCGCAGAGCAAAAAACTTGAGAGACAAACTGATACATAGTCACCATCAAGACCACACTAAAAAGAAAGGCACGCAATGGTTAACAACAAAAGGCCTCAAGAAATGCCACATGTGTAAAGTTTGTCAGATTGCTAAAAATACAACAGAAGTAAAACTAACAAACGGAAAAATGTGGCAGATAAGGGAATTAATCACGTGCAAAAGCCAGTTTGTGGTATATGTAATCGAGTGTCCATGCTCGCTGAAGTATATAGGAAGTACGAAATGTGAACTCAAAAAGAGAATCTTGGAACACGTCAGAGCCACAGTCAATAAAGACAGGAGCAATGCTGTGGCGAAACATATGGAGATCAACCATGGAGGAGATTGGAAATCCCTTTGTTTCTATGCCCTGGAAACAATACCCCCACACGAAAGAGGGGGTGACCGGGAAAAGACTCTAAGACGGAGAGAATCATACCAGATTCTCAATTTCAGGACCTTTACGCCATGGGGCCTCAATCAAAGTGAGGAACTGTACGTCCATTTGTAGAGACATTGACTAAAGATGCTATCCCAATGAGTGAGATACCTGTGATCAGTAGAGAAAGCCGCTTTCAAGCACAAATGTTTTTACTGTAAAGGTTTTTAATAATATCTTTTGTTAGTCACATTCATATAGTCACACATAACCCATACACCTGATAGCTAAAAAAATACACATGTAAATAATACACATTAGAATTACCCTTGGTCAACACAAGATAGATATCATTCCAGTGAGTTAAGAACCACCATGTATTAAACGGACGAGAGTCGTGCCCCACTAGAGGGGAGACAAATAAATGTGATTTCAGATTGACATCGGGAGGATTAAATCACTGGAAGACATCAGACTAACGTAACTGGTAATCATGCACATAATTAATGAAACGTCATAACTACGGATACATTCTCACAGTTGGTAAGAATGATCATACGGGAGACCAATGAGAGTCGATCCCCACTAGAGGGGAGATAAATAAATGTACCTTACAGTGGCATTGGGAGAATCAACTAACATCAAATGGTGACCGTACACATTAATTAGTGAAATGCCAATCACCAAAAAATGGGTTCCTGGTGAACCCTTTTTGAGAACCGGTTCTCTGTCACGGAATTTACTAAAGGCAAGGGTGCCAATGATTGATAATTGGTTTAAGTTATGAACACTGTGTAGATGATGGTTGGGTTAAAAACACACAAAAAAACAAACAAAAAAACGAAAAAACTACATATACCAGAATTCCATGCTTCCAAGGAAGGTGTGACATCAACACCCACATGACTAACAACAAATGTTTTTATTGGGCAAATGTAATGTACTGTGCTAACCGTGACCAAGCCATCGGTGGATGGCGAAACGCGTTGGTTAAATTGGAGACTGGAGAATTACTAAAATTGAAAATAAAATAATTGGGAAACTCAACAGACTGTGAGTGCGTGCTACTTGTTTCACTGCGAAGTGAATCTCTGGGGACAATACCAAACGGCATGGCTCTGCCTTAGCACAGCACCGGATTCAGACGCGCCAGGGGTCCTACGAACGGAGCCGATTTGGGTTGATATATATATATATATCCAAATCACAAAGGTTGCCCTATGATAGAAACGCCAACAAAGTTGAAATTGTGCACCTTTCTTTATTGCGGGCACAGGCTCAGCGCGCTTTCTCCCCCATCTCAAGCGCCAGATGCATTTCAGGCTTCGCGCCCTTTCTCAATGGCTTATCACGAAAGTCCTGGCAGCTGTGTGGACCTGTACTCTACTGCCACGCCCATGTGGGACTTTGCGCCTCATTGACTTCTGGGACAGGTAGTCCGTGCTTTTTCACCAAAGTGGACTGCTCTCAGGTATTCGTGGTAAATTGTACTCCCCCAGTGGGTTTGGTGGAGGAGAACCGCTTTCGTTCCTGCCAGTGTTCTTTGCCGCAATAAGGTAAGTATTCAACCCCACACAGCACTAGGAACTCCAGGTGCCGGGTCCGCTCTCTCTGCGGCAGGGCGTTTCTGCGACGAGGCGCGCCGCAAATTAGTTCCAAATCACAAAGGTTGCCCTATGATAGAAACGCCAACAAAGTTGAAATTGTGCACCTTTCTTTATTGCGGGCACAGGCTCAGCGCGCTTTCTCCCCCATCTCAAGCGCCAGATGCATTTCAGGCTTCGCGCCCTTTCTCAATGGCTTATCACGAAAGTCCTGGCAGCTGTGTGGACCTGTACTCTACTGCCATGCCCATGTGGGACTTTGCGCCTCATTGACTTCTGGGACGGGTAGTCCGTGCTTTTTCACCAAAGTGGACTGCTCTCAGGTATTCGTGGTAAATTGTACTCCCCCAGTGGGTTTGGTGGAGGAGAACCACTTTCGTTCCTGCCAGTGTTCTTTGCCGCAATAAGGTAAGTATTCAACCCCACACAGCACTAGGAACTCCAGGTGCCGGGTCCGCTCTCTCTGCGGCAGGGCGTTTCTGCGACGAGGCGCGCCGCAAATTAGTTCCAAATCACAAAGGTTGCCCTATGATAGAAACGCCAACAAAGTTGAAATTGTGCACCTTTCTTTATTGCGGGCACAGGCTCAGCGCGCTTTCTCCCCCATCTCAAGCGCCAGATGCATTTCAGGCTTCGCGCCCTTTCTCAATGGCTTATCACGAAAGTCCTGGCAGCTGTGTGGACCTGTACTCTACTGCCACGCCCATGTGGAACTTTGCGCCTCATTTACTTCTGGGACAGGTAGTCCGTGCTTTTTCACCAAAGTGGACTGCTCTCAGGTATTCGTGGTAAATTGTACTCCCCCAGTGGGTTTGGTGGAGGAGAACCGCTTTCGTTCCTGCCAGTGTTCTTTGCCGCAATAAGGTAAGTATTCAACCCCACACAGCACTAGGAACTCCAGGTGCCGGGTCCGCTCTCTCTGCGGCAGGGCGTTTCTGCGACGAGGCGCGCCGCAAATTAGTTCCAAATCACAAAGGTTGCCCTATGATAGAAACGCCAACAAAGTTGAAATTGTGCACCTTTCTTTATTGCGGGCACAGGCTCAGCGCGCTTTCTCCCCCATCTCAAGCGCCAGATGCATTTCAGGCTTCGCGCCCTTTCTCAATGGCTTATCACGAAAGTCCTGGCAGCTGTGTGGACCTGTACTCTACTGCCACGCCCATGTGGGACTTTGCGCCTCATTGACTTCTGGGACAGGTAGTCCGTGCTTTTTCACCAAAGTGGACTGCTCTCAGGTATTCGTGGTAAATTGTACTCCCCCAGTGGGTTTGGTGGAGGAGAACCGCTTTCGTTCCTGCCAGTGTTCTTTGCCACAATAAGGTAAGTATTCAACCCCACACAGCACTAGGAACTCCAGGTGCCGGGTCCGCTCTCTCTGCGGCAGGGCGTTTCTGCGACGAGGCGCGCCGCAAATTAGTTCCAAATCACAAAGGTTGCCCTATGATAGAAACGCCAACAAAGTTGAAATTGTGCACCTTTCTTTATTGCGGGCACAGGCTCAGCGCGCTTTCTCCCCCATCTCAAGCGCCAGATGCATTTCAGGCTTCGCGCCCTTTCTCAATGGCTTATCACGAAAGTCCTGGCAGCTGTGTGGACCTGTACTCTACTGCCACGCCCATGTGGGACTTTGCGCCTCATTGACTTCTGGGACAGGTAGTCCGTGCTTTTTCACCAAAGTGGACTGCTCTCAGGTATTCGTGGTAAATTGTACTCCCCCAGTGGGTTTGGCGGAGGAGAACCGCTTTCGTTCCTGCCAGTGTTCTTTGCCGCAATAAGGTAAGTATTCAACCCCACACAGCACTAGGAACTCCAGGTGCCGGGTCCGCTCTCTCTGCGGCAGGGCGTTTCTGCGACGAGGCGCGCCGCAAATTAGTTCCAAATCACAAAGGTTGCCCTATGATAGAAACGCCAACAAAGTTGAAATTGTGCACCTTTCTTTATTGCGGGCACAGGCTCAGCGCGCTTTCTCCCCCATCTCAAGCGCCAGATGCATTTCAGGCTTCGCGCCCTTTCTCAATGGCTTATCACGAAAGTCCTGGCAGCTGTGTGGACCTGTACTCTACTGCCACGCCCATGTGGGACTTTGCGCCTCATTGACTTCTGGGACAGGTAGTCCGTGCTTTTTCACCAAAGTGGACTGCTCTCAGGTATTCGTGGTAAATTGTACTCCCCCAGTGGGTTTGGTGGAGGAGAACCGCTTTCGTTCCTGCCAGTGTTCTTTGCCGCAATAAGGTAAGTATTCAACCCCACACAGCACTAGGAACTCCAGGTGCCGGGTCCGCTCTCTCTGCGGCAGGGCGTTTCTGCGACGAGGCGCGCCGCAAATTAGTTCCAAATCACAAAGGTTGCCCTATGATAGAAACGCCAACAAAGTTGAAATTGTGCACCTTTCTTTATTGCGGGCACAGGCTCAGCGCGCTTTCTCCCCCATCTCAAGCGCCAGATGCATTTCAGGCTTCGCGCCCTTTCTCAATGGCTTATCACGAAAGTCCTGGCAGCTGTGTGGACCTGTACTCTACTGCCACGCCCATGTGGGACTTTGCGCCTCATTGACTTCTGGGACAGGTAGTCCGTGCTTTTTCACCAAAGTGGACTGCTCTCAGGTATTCGTGGTAAATTGTACTCCCCCAGTGGGTTTGGTGGAGGAGAACCGCTTTCGTTCCTGCCAGTGTTCTTTGCCGCAATAAGGTAAGTATTCAACCCCACACAGCACTAGGAACTCCAGGTGCCGGGTCCGCTCTCTCTGCGGCAGGGCGTTTCTGCGACGAGGCGCGCCGCAAATTAGTTCCAAATCACAAAGGTTGCCCTATGATAGAAACGCCAACAAAGTTGAAATTGTGCACCTTTCTTTATTGCGGGCACAGGCTCAGCGCGCTTTCTCCCCCATCTCAAGCGCCAGATGCATTTCAGGCTTCGCGCCCTTTCTCAATGGCTTATCACGAAAGTCCTGGCAGCTGTGTGGACCTGTACTCTACTGCCACGCCCATGTGGGACTTTGCGCCTCATTGACTTCTGGGACAGGTAGTCCGTGCTTTTTCACCAAAGTGGACTGCTCTCAGGTATTCGTGGTAAATTGTACTCCCCCAGTGGGTTTGGTGGAGGAGAACCGCTTTCGTTCCTGCCAGTGTTCTTTGCCGCGATAAGGTATATATATATATTTCAATAAATTAAGTTGACCCATCTCCACCTTGAAGTCCACACTTGTACAGTGTAACAGTTATTCAAACACCTTTTGACTAGAACGTTCATGGAACAAAATCGAATGAAAAATGAATGAGCCAACAGTTGTCAATGGTTCAGCTTCTAACGTAATTAAATAACATACTCTTAACCTCTTCAATGCCCATGACGAGCTGGTCTCGTCATGGGCCGCGGTGGCGCTGTGCCCATGACGAGACCAGCTCGTCATAAACCCCGCCCGCTAATGAAACGGCCGGCACAGGGCGGGGAAAGGGGCGGGCACTGAAGGGGTTAAGGGCAAATGACTTTAATGTTAAATTAAGTCTATTTAACAGGACTGTTAAGGGTATGTTAACTTCTGGAGGAAGGTGTAATAAGCTAGTCTTCCAGTCCCGACAACATGTTTGACAAGTCTAAGTAAACTTAAATCAGTGAATTACTGATATTGTTATTCAATGAGAAACACATGGCTCCTCAACTCAGTGGAAACTGAACGATGTTTCAGTGAGGGCTGTAATACGTTTGAAAAGATCTTTTAGGTGAGCTAAACTAATTAAATACTGTTGAATTATAATGGAAAGGAGCGGAGTATTATTACATAATATAAACAAATAAATGTTGTAGTACAACAAATGAATTTGTATTATTTGTTTTTATTTCTCATTCTTTATATTTCTTGATATTGTTCCTTCCTGATTTTTTCAATTATTCAATCATTAAATAGTATTCGAATCAACTAATACATTGTTTTTCATCTAAACCTATACATTTACAACTGTTACATTAATTCCAACTAACAATATTCAAAATTTCAAACAATATAATAAATCCGTTCAGTGAATATTGCTCAATGTACATAGCCATACAGCCGACGCGTTTCGTCCTGTCTAGGACATCAGGGCTGTAATGAAGGAAAAAAGAAAAAAAGAATATCGTATCACTCAGCATTATTCCATGTAGGATTCTTACTAAGTACCTATACAAGGAAGAAATGTATCCCTAGTATACAGAATATGCCCATTAAACAATACAATCATTAAAATAAAAATAAAAAATCTCCATTTATGATCGAACAGTGTTAACAATTATTTTCCATTCTAGTGATGAGCTAATCGCTACTTTGACCCCTGATTTTCCAGTTGTGCCCTTGGTCCCACCCATGGCCGTATTATTCCTTTCACGTATTCCATTACAGAGAGGGTAACCCACAACATCCCACATACCCTGTAACCCACACCAGATCCCACATACCCTGTAGCTCGCCATATAAAAGAAGTCCATAACAATTCATTACAGGATCTCAAATATTACGTTGTGGACACAATACCTGTACCTAGGAGAGGGGGCAACAGAGAGGCACAACTGAGAAAATTAGAAACTAAATATATCCTGGAATGTGATAGCAAGTTCCCTAACGGTCTAAATACGACCGAAGATTTATATACTTGGCTTTGATCTTATCAACATGAGTCCTAACTTGTACATTATAAAAGTTGAACTCATTGCTTTAACTTAACTACCCAGCTCCCAGCATCTCCAAAGTAGTTGGGTACTAACCTTCCAGATTTTATGATTTTATCATATTGGATTATTCTATTATATTAATGTATTAATGTTTTTATAGTATTTTAATATATAAATCTCCGTTTCTTGCCTCAACTCCATCAGCTGAAATCCCCTCAAGACAAATAATTTTTTATATTTAGACCTTTTACTCTTTTCTTCCCCTCTTTTTTTAGGATTGCGCCATTATTCCAATCATCATTATAATTGATGTTAATGGCCTGTTAAAGCACTTCTAAGCACTTTTGCACTTTATTCGGGGTTTTACACTTATATTTAGCACCTTATCTTTTAGACTGAATTAAGCTATTAATTTACCACCAACATTGAGCCAAATATATTATATCCTCTGGTTCTAAGGAAGGGTTTGAATCAACATCTCACAATGTGTTTTTATACTGTTTTGAATGTTTTTATAAAAAGGATATTTAGAACTTTTTTAACACAATGTTTTGATGTATACTCTCCTATTTATTGTACTTGTAAAAATGTTACATTACAGGGTCTTACCTATTAGAAATTCCAACTATCCGACATATATGTACACTGTTTTTTAATGTTTTTATTGTATTCATACAGGAACTTATTACAAATTTTTATCAATATATGAAATATAATAGTGACCGGAGTCGGAATTGTAGCACATTTAAGGTGCGTATCAGGCATTCTTGCAGAGTCACTTTGCTTATTTGCATATATTGAGCATCAAACAATGGTCCATATTATTCTCAACAATGTCGGTAAAATAACAATGTGTTGGTAATTAGAAAAGTAAATGGCTCTGTTATACACATGTTTTGCAAGCATTATGCTTACATTATGGATTTGGTGGCAAAAACAGCGCACAGTCTGTCTTCATGGTCTATTGCTCACTAGCACTGTATAAAAAAAGAAAAAAAGAAAAAAAGTCACAGGCATGTCATGTGATCAAGGGCTTACGGGCCCGAAACGCGTCATGGCGGCATTTACTGCGGGAAAAATAAAGTAATCTAGCACAAAGTTGGTGTCCGTTTCCTACTTCGGAAGGTCTAGCAGTGCGATTCTTCCGGATCAGTTGGATTTCGACGATATATATATATAGAGGGTAACCCACAACATCCTGCCTATAATATAACTGTTTACTAAATCAACATTCATTTAAGAACTCACAATTTATTATCAAACTTAAAGATATAAGCTCCAATTCAATTTTTATATTTTCCAAAAATTGACCCTTTTTGTCATAAAACCACTCTTCCTCTCCCCTCCTGCTAATAATATCCAAAAACTTGCATTTCTCTAATAATTATTTCTCACCTTCATATTACATGGAACAATCCTTGCACAACTATGCTTTCCTTTACTTTAATTCACCTCTTAGTTTTCCGTTGCTTTGTTTATTGTCACCAATTTTTTTTTATCACTACCAATCCTTCTGTATACGATTGATTAATCTAAAATATATAACAAAAGATACATTAGTAATAACAATCCTTTCCATCCTTCCATTAGTAAGTTGACACATCCAATTTCCTTATCGTACCTATAATCTTATGTCCTCACAACTCCCACATCTGATCCAATGATCACGCTCAGTTGCTTATAATCGCCATTATCCGTTTTGAAACCTCCAAGCTTCCATCAATATAATCGCAAATTCAACTTGTTTGTTATCCTCCTGTTCGCTGACTATTTAACTGTAAATGTAACCAAAAGACACCACACTAATATCACTACTATCAATCCTTTATTTATTTTTATTTTTGTTCTTCACGGATGTTGGGTGAGGGTAATCGGACCAGAGAGAGAGTTACTTGAGCCCTTGTGTAAATGAGGCTTTGAAACCAGAAATAATAATTGATCGGTAACGTTTAGAAAGATATGGTAATGAGGTTTGGAAATCGGAGAAAATGATTGGTGCTTGAATCCTTCAAAAAGAGACTTAGCGGTATCAGGCTACAGAGCTAGGCTATCGGACCGGCTGCAAGTCACGAGGGTTTTCTGTTGCAAGGTACGTGTTTGCAAGAGGGCGTTTTATTTTAATTTTGGAGGATTGATAGTAGTGATATTAATGTGGTGTCTTTTGGTTACATTTACAGTTAAATAGTCAGCGAACAGGAGGATAACAAACAAGTTGAATTTGCAATAATATTGATGGAAGCTTGGAGGTTTCAAAACGGATAATGGCGATTATAAGCAACTGAGCGTGATCATTGGATCAGATGTGGGAGTTGTGAGGACATAAGATTATAGGTACGATAAGGAAATTGGACGTGTCAACTTACTAATGGAAGGATGGAAAGGATTGTTATTACTAATGTATCTTTTGTTATATATTTTAGATTAATCAATCGTATACAGAAGGATTGATTGGGATAAAAAAAATATTTTGGTGACAATAAACAAAGCAACGGAAAACTAAGAGGTGAATTAAAGTAAAGGAAAGCATAGTTGTGCAAGGATTGTTCCATGTAATATGAAGGTGAGAAATAATTATTAGTGAAATGCAAGTTTTTGGATATTATTAGCAGGAGGGGAGAGGTAGAGTGCTTTTATGACAAAAAGTGTCAATTTTTGGAAAATATAAAAGTGAATTGGAGCTTATATCTTTAAGTTTGATAATAAATTGTGAGTTCTTTAATGAATGTTGATTTTGTAAACAGTTATATTATAGGCAGGATGTTGTGGGTTATCCTCTCTGTAATGGAATACGTGAAAGGAATAATACAGCCATGGGTGGGACCAAGGGCACAACTGGAAAATCAGGGGTCAAAGTAGCGATTAGCTCATCACTAGAATGGAAAATAATTGTTAACACTGTTCGATCATAAATGGAGATTTTTGATTTTTATTTTAATGATTGTATTGTTCAATAGGCATATTCTGTATACTAGGGATACATTTCTTCCTTGTATAGGTACTTAGTAAGAATCATACATGGAATAATGGAGAGTGATACGATATTTTTTTTCTTTTCTCCTTCATTACGGCCCTGATGATGTCCTAGACAGGACGAAACGCGTCGGCAGTATGGCTATGTACATTGAGCAATATTCACTCAACGGATTTATTATATTGATTGAAATTTTGAATATTGTTAGTTGGAATTAATGTAACAGTTGTACATGTATAGGTTTAGATGAAAACCAATGTATTAGTTGATTGGAATACTATTTACTGATTGAATAATTGAAAAAATCAGGAAGGAACGATATCAAGAAATATAAAGAATGAGAAATAAAAACAAATAATACAAATTCATTTGTTGTACTACAACATTTATTTGTTTATATTATGTAATATTACTCCGCTCCTTTCCATTATAATTCAAAAGTTTTGTATTCAGGTGGGCCACTAGGAAGTGAGCAGGAGACTATTAATTGCAAGTTAATAATTATCTACTAGATATTACTCTCTGGTGCACACATAGTTGTAACCCTCATTGTTACATTCATTATATCTAATTAAATACTGTGATAGCCAGTATTTTGTTTGGTAAGAAACTACTGGTGGAAGTTATATTTTATTGATTGACTGGTTTGGCGGGAGGGAAGTTAACACATTAAAGTTCTTACAAGAAAAGCCAAGGTAAACAATCGCTACAGGAGTGGGGGCTGTGTGGTTTCATTAACTCCCTGACGCAAACTAGAAGTATTGGCAAAGCATATAGGCCTGATATTTGTACTGCATGCTATGGGCTTTGCCCAGGGGTGTGGAATTTAATAAAATATCTACTTGTTCATGGGGCATGTTGCTTTATAAATCCACTTGCCCCTTTGGTGCCATGTAATTCAGCGACAAATTATGGCAGCAATCTCATAAATGTAATGGTGTATTTGTATAGTGCGGCTATCACTCCGAGGAACATCTTGGCGCTGAGACGGAAACCAAAGATGGAAAATAGAGCTGGTTTACTGCAACATAGGGATGGGAGATCAGATCAGCGTTTTGCAGAGAGTGTCCGGTGCACTGAAGATCCAGGTTTTTAGTGCCTTCCTAAACAGGGGCTCTGATGTAATCTGGCGAAGTTGTGGGGGAAGTGTATTCCAAGCCTTTGAACCTAAGACTGAGCGATTTTCCTCCCTTTGACGCCAATCTGAAAGCAGGTATTCTCAACAGATTGGCATTTGCTGATCTTAAGCTTCAGGAGGGAAAATAGCACTTAAAACCATTTCGAAGGTATTGGGGGCCCAGAAAATGGAAGGCCCTAGAAGTGATAAGGACCTTGAACAAGACGCGTTTGTGAATTGGTAGCCAGTCTAGGATATCCAGCGCCACTGTTGCAGATGATCTCCTGTGCCATTTCAGTACCAGCCGTGCAGCTGCATGCTGGACCATCTGGAGCCTGTGCATGACTGATCTATTAGTTCCTGCATAGAGACTATTGCAATAATCTAACCTGGAGGTGATAAGGGCAACAGTGACAGTTTGCCTTGCTGAGATGGGAATCGGATCGAAGAATTTCTTAAGGCTTTTTATGATGTGAAAGCAGGTACCGGCAACTGCCAGAGATTGCCGTTTAAATGAGAGGGTCATGTCAAACTTTATCCCGCGATTTCCAACCACATTCACTGTGTTTTGGGGGTGGGAGGGTGGACGTAGTATTCGCTGGCCACCAGAGTTTGGGCAAAAAATGTTTTTGTTGGCCTAATGGTAGAATTTCGTTTTTTTCAGAGTTACACCTCAGGTGGTTATTATTCATCCAACTGAAAGTCGCTGTAAGACAATTGCGGGGATTTTCTTTCGCCTGGGTAGTATCATTTGCCCAAGACCAAGATTAGCTACGTATCGTCCGTAAATGAGATGGTGTTTATGTTAAAGGATGATATTAGCTTAATCAGTGGGGCCATATAGGCATTAAAGAGGGTCGTGCTAAGACTCGAACCCTGGGGAACCCCTGACAGAAGTACCTTTTCTTGAGTTATATTGGCCTAGTGTGATCACTTGACGGCGATCTTGCAGGAAATTCCTTATCCATTCTAGGACAGTGCCAGCTATGCCAGATGATGCAAGGCGGTCTAAGAGAATGACATGCGAGACCGTGTCGAAAGCCGCTGACGGGTCCAATAGCACCAAGACTGCTTTCTTTCCTTGATCAAGGGCTGCTCTTAGGGTTTCAGTCGTATACAGAAGTGCAGATTCTGTGGAGTGTTGTGCTCTTACACCTTATTGATTAGAGTGCAGCGAATTCGTTTTCTCCAAAAATTTTGTAAGTTGCTTATTGACACATTTTTCAGTCAGTTTACACAGACTAGGGAGGAGCGAGATGGGACGTAGATTAGAAAGAGTAGTCGGATCCGCCAGTTGTTTCTTTTGGAGTGGTTTTACCGCAGCAAGTTTCCACTACTGGAATCTTTGCTATGGAAAGGGAGGAGTTTATTATATTTATATTGGGGTTCACAATGTCTGAGAGCATGTAATAGAGTAGGGGGGCAGGAATCAAAGGGCGATCCTGATTTAATGGACATGATCGCCAGTCGCGATTTTTTCATTGTAATAGGCACAAAGAGCTATAAGAACTGATATAGCCTCTCTCATTATGCCATAGTAGTGTTTGAATAGTTGCAATCCCCTTATTTTGCCACGTTTCTGCAAATCTACATACTGGGGCTGAAGGAAGTGGTTAGCAGTAGTTCCAGGGTTAGAATGCCCTTTCGAGTCTGAGCAAACCTACTAATTTGCGTGTTTTTAAGGGGTTTCAACAACTCTTTAATCTATTCCCATACTGGGAACGGTTGGAAATGTACTCCTGACAGTGGCAGAATTAAAACTTCTTCCAGGGCTGGGTAAAAGTGGCTGGAGGAAAAGATAACATGAAAACATTCAGATTTTCACATGAAGAAATCTACACCTGCATATTTGCTCATGCTAAAATGCAGTTCACAAATATTTTCTGAGAGTACTACTTCTTGGTCTACTTCTGTAAATTCTTGTGAATTCATGGAAACTGTACATATGCACTTAATGCAAGGATATATACCATCGATGCACTTTTGAGACTTTCTTTAATATTTGGGCCTTTAATTAGGCCTGGTGTTAACCATGACCTTTTTTATTTTTTTTTAATTTAAATTGTCACGATCAGCTGGTGTCCCTGTAAGTGACCGTATTCTGCTCCTTTTTGAAGGAGCATATTGGCACACAAAGTAGTTTTGTTCAGTGCCCAGAACCGCTGTGGCAATGTGTGCTGAGACCAACATTTTTTGTTGTTTTTGCCATTGCTTGTTAGAATGGTGAGGGCCCAGCAGCTCCCACACTGATAACGTTGTACAAAACCATGCCTAAACAAGTCATGCCTTGACAAAACCAAAAGGCTGACCACCCAGTAGCTTTGCCAGTGCTTGTTTATTTTTGTTTCCCATATTCGTATTTGAACTGGTTACACTGATTAATCCATTCTGAATATTTTTAGGTCTCGCCTAGCTAGTGCGTTTACGCAATCGCAATGCAAGACTCTAGTAAGAGGGGCATTTCAAAGTGCTCCCAAAAGTGGATTGCATGGCGAGCACGCGCACAATCACGTGCATCGTGCTGCCATGCAATCCGTTTGGGGAAGCGCTTCAGCCCACTGGCGCGTGCACGTGTAGCCACAGCCTCGGCATCATACTTCAAAGGGTCCGCTCCTCCGCCTGGAATGCGCTCCCCCGCCCCAGCATGCCGAGAGATTGTTTCCTCATGGCGTCTCTCACAACTGTCCCTCCCCCATCACAGGGCTTTTTCATGGTTTCTTTGCGACCCCTTGCTCCTACTTGCATCTTCTGGTCTTTTGGAACTTTTCTGTGTTGTCCGGACGGCTTTCCCATGTGCACCGTTTTGCCTCCCTTCAATAACCCGAACACCAGTGTCCCTGTGTGTCCACATAACCCCCAACTCTACTCGCACCGTATGCCACAATATCTAGTTTGGAATGTATAGTTTCCACTGTCAGTATGTGTTGCATCGATAGGGCACGTTTGCTGCACTTTGGCCTCCCTACGGTCAGGTAACCCTTGTAATATTGTCGCCATGCCCCTGCATAGAACGCTGCTTACACCTGTTGTCTTTTTCAGTATTGCTGTTTTGGGATCTAATATTTGCAATTTAAAATTTTATTGTATTTCGGTTTTCATTTCGAAACTCCTTTCTTGTGTCTGGTGTTTTTGAGCATCTTCAAAAGAACACAACGTACTTTTTGTTGCGTGTTACGTTAATTACTCTAACGTAGATTCATTTTGTGTAATTTATTAAACTCAATGTTTTTAAATGATTACACTTAGTAAGAGAATTTTTGTTGGAGATGCCTACCTAAATGACATTATCCATTTAAATGTATGCTCTTCCTGCCAGTAAGTTTAAGGCACTGTCGAGTCAAATGCCACGATGAAGAGCATTATGAACACTTCTCATACGTGCTAGTACGTTGTAATGCCTTAGATTTGTTTAACATCGTGGTCGATGGCCACTATTTAAGAGCCAGTGAATGAAGGAGTGGTTTACGAGGAGGCAATAGCTGGACGATGCCTTTGAAAAAGTTCGGGAAGAATGAAACGCGTCAGGCTGCATGTCCGGATGAGAAAGAAATAAACAAGCATCCTATTACCGATTTGCGAGTGCGCCTCCCTTCCTTCCTCGCTGAGGGAGTCTTTTGGATAAATTACGGCTTGGTCCTGCCGTTGGACGCACCACCCGACAAGAGCGCCATTATGCCCCGAAGTGGACCGTTCAGTTTGCTGTCGAAAGACGAAAATGGGGAAATGGCTGCCACCTTGGACTGACTGAGGTTGGGATCCAAGCCAGCCTTGAAAATGGGCTGCAAAGGAGTAAATCGGTGATATGTGCTAGCATTCAACGGACAACAACATTCCAGCAATTACCCACTGGAGGGTCACCCACTGGAGGGTGCAAACAATAATGACATTGCTTCGTGCGAAAACCACACATACCAGAATGCATCATTTTCGAAACCACCAGAGGAGGTCCAATGAGGGCCACTATTTAAGAGCCAGTGAATGAAGGAGTGGTTTACGAGGAGGCAATAGCTGGACGATGCCTTTGAAAAAGTTCGGGAAGAATGAAACGCGTCAGGCTGCATGTCCGGATGAGAAAGAAATAAACAAGCATCCTATTACCGATTTGCGAGTGCGCCTCCCTTCCTACCTCGCTGAGGGAGTCTTTTGGATAAATTACGGCTTGGTCCTGCCGTTGGACGCACCACCCGACAAGAGCGCCATTATGCCCCGAAGTGGATCGTTCAGTTTGCTGTCGAAAGACGAAAATGGGGAAATGGCTGCCACCTTGGACTGACTGAGGTTGGGATCCAAGCCAGCCTTGAAAATGGGCTGCAAAGGAGTAAATCGGTGATATGTGCTAGCATTCAACGGACAACAACATTCCAGCAATTACCCACTGGAGGGTCACCCACTGGAGGGTGCAAACAATAATGACATTGCTTCGTGCGAAAACCACACATACCAGAATGCATCATTTTCGAAACCACCAGAGGAGGTCCAATGAGGGCCACTATTTAAGAGCCAGTGAATGAAGGAGTGGTTTACGAGGAGGCAATAGCTGGACGATGCCTTTGAAAAAGTTCGGGAAGAATGAAACGCGTCAGGCTGCATGTCCGGATGAGAAAGAAATAAACAAGCATCCTATTACCGATTTGCGAGTGCGCCTCCCTTCCTTCCTCGCTGAGGGAGTCTTTTGGATAAATTACGGCTTGGTCCTGCCGTTGGACGCACCACCCGACAAGAGCGCCATTATGCCCCGAAGTGGACCGTTCAGTTTGCTGTCGAAAGACGAAAATGGGGAAATGGCTGCCACCTTGGACTGACTGAGGTTGGGATCCAAGCCAGCCTTGAAAATGGGCTGCAAAGGAGTAAATCGGTGATATGTGCTAGCATTCAACGGACAACAACATTCCAGCAATTACCCACTGGAGGGTCACCCACTGGAGGGTGCAAACAATAATGACATTGCTTCGTGCGAAAACCACACATACCAGAATGCATCATTTTCGAAACCACCAGAGGAGGTCCAATGAGGGCCACTATTTAAGAGCCAGTGAATGAAGGAGTGGTTTACGAGGAGGCAATAGCTGGACGATGCCTTTGAAAAAGTTCGGGAAGAATGAAACGCGTCAGGCTGCATGTCCGGATGAGAAAGAAATAAACAAGCATCCTATTACCGATTTGCGAGTGCGCCTCCCTTCCTTCCTCGCTGAGGGAGTCTTTTGGATAAATTACGGCTTGGTCCTGCCGTTGGACGCACCACCCGACAAGAGCGCCATTATGCCCCGAAGTGGACCGTTCAGTTTGCTGTCGAAAGACGAAAATGGGGAAATGGCTGCCACCTTGGACTGACTGAGGTTGAGTTCCAAGCCAGCCTTGAAAATGGGCTGCAAAGGAGTAAATCGGTGATATGTGCTAGCATTCAACGGACAACAACATTCCAGCAATTACCCACTGGAGGGTCACCCACTGGAGGGTGCAAACAATAATGACATTGCTTCGTGCGAAAACCACACATACCAGAATGCATCATTTTCGAAACCACCAGAGGAGGTCCAATGAGGGCCACTATTTAAGAGCCAGTGAATGAAGGAGTGGTTTACGAGGAGGCAATAGCTGGACGATGCCTTTGAAAAAGTTCGGGAAGAATGAAACGCGTCAGGCTGCATGTCCGGATGAGAAAGAAATAAACAAGCATCCTATTACCGATTTGCGAGTGCGCCTCCCTTCCTTCCTCGCTGAGGGAGTCTTTTGGATAAATTACGGCTTGGTCCTGCCGTTGGACGCACCACCCGACAAGAGCGCCATTATGCCCCGAAGTGGACCGTTCAGTTTGCTGTCGAAAGACGAAAATGGGGAAATGGCTGCCACCTTGGACTGACTGAGGTTGGGATCCAAGCCAGCCTTGAAAATGGGCTGCAAAGGAGTAAATCGGTGATATGTGCTAGCATTCAACGGACAACAACATTCCAGCAATTACCCACTGGAGGGTCACCCACTGGAGGGTGCAAACAATAATGACATTGCTTCGTGCGAAAACCACACATACCACAATGCATCATTTTCGAAACCACCAGAGGAGGTCCAATGAGGGCCACTATTTAAGAGCCAGTGAATGAAGGAGTCGTTTACGAGGAGGCAATAGCTGGACGATGCCTTTGAAAAAGTTCGGGAAGAATGAAACGCGTCAGGCTGCATGTCCGGATGAGAAAGAAATAAACAAGCATCCTATTACCGATTTGCGAGTGCGCCTCCCTTCCTTCCTCGCTGAGGGAGTCTTTTGGATAAATTACGGCTTGGTCCTGCCGTTGGACGCACCACCCGACAAGAGCGCCATTATGCCCCGAAGTGGACCGTTCAGTTTGCTGTCGAAAGACGAAAATGGGGAAATGGCTGCCACCTTGGACTGACTGAGGTTGGGATCCAAGCCAGCCTTGAAAATGGGCTGCAAAGGAGTAAATCGGTGATATGTGCTAGCATTCAACGGACAACAACATTCCAGCAATTACCCACTGGAGGGTCACCCACTGGAGGGTGCAAACAATAATGACATTGCTTCGTGCGAAAACCACACATACCAGAATGCATCATTTTCTAAACCACCAGAGGAGGTCCAATGAGGGCCACTATTTAAGAGCCAGTGAATGAAGGAGTGGTTTACGAGGAGGCAATAGCTGGACGATGCCTTTGAAAAAGTTCGGGAAGAATGAAACGCGTCAGGCTGCATGTCCGGATGAGAAAGAAATAAACAAGCATCCTATTACCGATTTGCGAGTGCGCCTCCCTTCCTTCCTCGCTGAGGGAGTCTTTTGGATATATATATATATATATATATATATATATATATATCTATCTCTATCGCTAATGGGTATGAGTTATATGGATTGCATATTAGCTTGCACTGTTAAATTCTGTGTCTGTTGTTATCAAACACGATCTGGACGTAGCTTTATAGGAGTTAACTTAACATCTAGCATGTTATTTTTGGTTACAGTGTTGGGATATTATTTGACTTGTTTTGCTATTTTTCTAACGACCATTATTTGCGTCCTCCCCAAATCCCATATATTTAAAAAAAAAAATTAGTATTTATTTCATAATTTAAGTTTTTCTATGTAAGCTTATTTGTATCCAGTTTGAAGGCTGCCATTTTCTTCTGGAAAGTGAGAGTGTATAAATATAAACAATACAGTTGTGAGGTCACCAGTTCACACAAAATATTGTTTTTATGTAAACACTCGTATTACATTTTAATTAGTTGGTGTTGGGGAAATAAACAAGCATTTGCAATGCAACAAGGTTTCGCATTTACGCAAGCTTGAGCTCTTGGCATTGTAAACTACAATACCTTTTATTTAGGTTTTGGTTTATAAAACATAAGTAAAAACGCATTGTCATTTACAATGTCAGTAGCTTAAACTCGTGTAAATGTGAGACCTATTGCATTGCAAATGCTTGTTATCCATTTGAGCTTTTTTTCCTAATATGCAAATTATGTAGAAAATTATGGATCACATAATAACAAGGATACATGGTAGCTGCAAAATCGTTTAATTCCAATGGCCCTGGTTATAGCCCTGGAGTACAATGACGTCACAGCTCTGTGGCACGGACATTCGAAAAGGTAGGTCCAATTTAAGATTCAGCAAGACTCAAGAGTGTTGTGTGTTGTGATGAGTTTAAAGGGACCTGTTAAACACACAATTCATGTGAAACCAGCATTTGCAATGCAATAGGTCTCGCGTTTACGCGAGTTTGAGCTATTGACATTGCAAATGACAATGCCTTTTATTTATCTTTTAAAAACAAAAATAAAAGGCATTGCCATTTGCAATGTTAATAGCTCAAACTCTTGTAAATGCGAGATCTATTGCATTTTTAATGCTTGTTTAGTCTCGACTCATTGCACGGACTCCAGGCGCAGCGTGGAGGGGGGTTTGTTTTCTTTTCTGTAAGTGGTTCCGCCACTCAGAAGAATTAGGCAGAGGGCCTAGAACTCCTGAACCCCCAGCTCCCCTCCCGGTTCCTAGTAAGAAGGAAGGGGGTGGCAGAGATCAGCAGGGAGGGTAGCCCCTGATCGGGTGACTCAGACGAGTTCCGAAATATTCTGACTAATTTTAAAGTTCATGCACTGTGACAAACCAGGGACCTCTCGTTTAATCAGTCTGGGACGTGTATAAGAACACACAGGGCCGAGAGAGCCAGAGAGGTGCGGGTCAGTGTGGGGGGGGGGGCGGTTGGATTTCGCAGTATATGCTGTATCCTCCTGGGCTGAGGCAGAGACACTCCGTGATTATAAGTAACAGAGCAGATAGATATATGCCTCCACCTGAAGCACTCCTAGAAGCAGAGCAAGAGTGCAAGACGCGGGAAACGCAGAAGCACATGAAAAGTCTGGGAAAACTAAGGAGAAACGGGCAGACTGGAAGAGTTGAATTAAGACAGGAAGAGCAGAAAATCTGAAACAAGGAGGAAGGAACTGACAAAAGAAACCAGGGATGAAGAAGACAAAAAAAAAGAAAAATTGGCAATACTGAAGAAAAGTCAAGCAATAAATATTTAGAAATAGACAAAAACGAGACAAGGGCTAAAAAAAGAGAAGTACAATACAAGTGTAGGACAAGCATTTGCAATGCAATAGGTCTCGCATTTATACGAGTTTGAGCTATTGGCATTGTAAATGACAGTGCCTTTTATTTATGTTTTTAAAAAACCAAACTTAAATAAAAAGCATTGTCATTTACAATGCCAATAGCTCAAACTCGTATAAATGCGAGACCTATTGCATTGCAAATGCTTGTTTGTTTATCGCAAAGAGTAAATATCTGGGCTCTAGAACTTCTAACGCGACATCAGATGCAGCTCATGCCTGCAAAAAGTTTGCTAAGCAAAGGGATAGAGGGGTCATAAACCCCCCGCCCCCACTACACTTCAAAAGCAAAGACAAGGAATTCTTCGGTCGAGCAAAGGGACCCCATAAAACTTGTGCTTATCTCAAGGAAGCACATTCCTCAAGACAAGCAGAACAGAGCAGGGAGTCCTCAGCAACAACACAGATCGTTCGTTTACTATTACCAGGGCTCTCAGAGTGAGTCCAGCCTCTTTTCCCAGGAGAAGAGCACGTGCAGCCCTTTCACCCAGGTCAGGTGACTAGAGCCGACAAATAATTGAGAGTGACTAGTAGAAATAAATGCACCATTAACTGCACGGTAGATGGTAAAATACAATACTAGTAACTGGAAAACCAAAGCTTCTGCCGTTTTGAGCCAAATATGTTAAACTCTAACCCTGTCACCAGCCTTACCCCCTTAGTATTGCTGTCTTATTGCACCATAAACCAAAGGCTGTGACTAAAAGCCTGCCGGCTGGTCTACAAATTTATGTTTAGTACCAACTTTATGAGGGGGAAGACAGGAGATGCACAAAGTAAGAGCCGAGCAGCAGAGTGAGAGCATAAAATGTTTTCGTTTCCATATCTTTCTAAGTTGACAATTTCCACAGCCTGAGTTGAAGGGACAGTGTATTGAGAAATAGCACGGATGCTTGCGAGTACCCGCCTGGCGCGATTGTAATAATTTTTGTCACTATTTACAAAGAAAAAAGCTGCATCCATGAATGTTTTGGTCATTTAAAATATAATCTACAGAAGTATGGTGGCTATGTTTAAGTGCCAATTGCATATGCTAAATGTTAGTAAAGTCTGCCCTACATATAGATTCTTGCACCAGAGTGAACGGAAAAAGCAATGGTTTACGAATACCTTGCTTTCAAAATCACGAAGCAAAGTAATTCCACGTATGTTGTATTATTAAGAAACAGAGAAAGTCGATGTAGCCTCAAACATGCTAAAATGTTTTCATTATAAGAGTTACCAAAACGAATTCACATTTGCCCGGTGAAAATTTTATGTAAACTAGTCCCAACTCAAGTTCGGTTTTGCACAAATGAAGAGCTCCTAAAATATGTCTGTGTCCAGTAGATGGCGCTCTTGCACAGTAGCCCTGACATCAGAGTAAGATGTCAGAATTATGGAACTGTTTTTGTGTGACCATAAGAAGACAAAGCGTGAAGTATATGTCGAGATATTAGCACTAGCGAGAAGAATTAGAATGGGAAGGATACTAACTAGAATAGGTTTGTTTTATAAAGTGGAAGACGCACAACAAACAAACGACGTATGCTTTTAAAGGAGATTTGTAAACCTTTTCAGAAGTCAAAACACAGCAGTGCCCCTTTAAAGACAAAAACCGCCAGCTTTGACAATGTGCGAACACGGGGTGCGCATTTTAATCATTATGTTGTTGGCTCCACCATACAGATGGTAAGTGTGAAAACAAGAACAAGCGGCGCGAAACTGAAAGTGATCGCAATCGCGATCAAACATCAAAGCGGCCGTGCGGCCGCGAAACTGAAAGAAAACGAATGCTTTCAGGCTGCCAAATGGTGCGCGCGCCCGGAGCACATGCACTGTAGTTGGTGGCGTGAAATGCACTCGTTTCCACTTCCAAAAGTCGCTTACTATAAGTCTCGCCAGAGCAGCGCTAAAGCGTTGTCTCAGGCGAGACCTAAAAAAGCAGAAAATTAGACCGAAAACGAAAGTGAGACGGACAGGGAGAGGAGAGGCATGTGCTAACGTCTAGTCGCCGGTTGTTTCAAACAGGTCTCCGGAATACACTCATCAGAACCAGGGAAAACAGTTTTATTGCGAGCTGCATAATAGACTAGTAAAGTTTTTTTCTAGTGGGCTTGTAGTCAGTTGTGACACAGTATTTTCTTTTTGTTGCAGTTTTATATATAGCGCGAACTCGACCCGATGGTAGCCATAGCGCTTTACATGAGAACCAGTTGCATTACAGACGGACACATTCAGATGAAGTGATTTTCCCAAATTCACAGGATGTTAACCTGGGGCTTCTGGATGAGAGGGAGAGAGAGGCCCCGGATGGGGGAGCAAGCAGAATGCAGGGCCTCTGGCCTCAATCCAGGCCCAACAGCGGTTTCGCTTTCCTGGCTGCTCGAGGAACAACAAGCATTGGCATAGCCAATAGGTCTCGCTTTTGGGACCTTATAAGTATTTAGTTTTGCAGCACAATATCCTTGGTGCAACAACATCAGCTGTTGCATGGCTAAACCGCGTACCTTATAAGTGTTTAGCCATGCAACAGTTGATGTTGTTGCACCAAGGATATTGTGCTGCAGAACTAAAGACTTACAAGGTCCCAAAAGCAAGACCTATTGGCTATGCCAATGCTTGTTTTTTTACCAATGAGAAATGGTAAATGTAGCATTGTTCCACTTGTTAGTGCGTGTTTGAGGCACCTCGATAGGGTAGTTGTGAACTGTTGCTTTATAAACATTAAATGCTGTGCATTGAAATTGAATGTTTGGACGGCTATAGAGAATGCATTTTTCCCCCTTATAGTGCATGTTTTAATATGTATGAGAGCCCTGGTAATAGCTAACGAATGACCTGTGTTGTTGCTGGGGCCTCACTGTTCTTCCTGCCTGTTTTTTGCGAGCGTTTGTGGAATGTGCTTCCTTGAGATAAGCACAAGTGTTATGGGGCTCCCTTTGCTCGACCAGAAGAATTCCTTGGGTTTGCTTTTGAAGTGGAGTGGGGGGCGGGCGTTTTATGACCCCTCTGTTCGTCTGCTTAGAAACCTTTTGCAGACGTGAGCTGCATCTGGTGCCGAGTTAGAAGTGTTGAGCCAAGATATTTACTGGTTGTGATCAACAAAAGCTTGTATTTCTGGGAGTCCTAATAATATCTGATGGCTTTTTGCCTGTTTCCTCCGTTGATATGGGAAACATTCTTTGGATGTGAAAGCCTGGATATTGTTCAAAATATACTTTAAATCCAGATTCAAGTAAAGAAAAAATACCCCTGTATTCCTTTGCTTATTTCTTTCCCTTGTAAGCTTAGTGCGCATTTGAGCCCCAGCCCTGTTAGGAGCGGAAAGAAGATTGGGGCACAGTTTGTTCCTAGACTTGTTGTGTCTGGAAGCGGTACTGTTGTAAGTGTCAAGCGTAGTACAAAATTACTATGATAGTTGGTTTCAAATGACTGAACGAACACACAAGTACTTTATAATTAGCACATTGACCCATTGCCATGAAGGTTTCAAATAACTTAAAGAAACACACGTAGTGTAAAAAACAGTACATTGCCCCACTGCCAGAGGCGCAACACGAAAGAGGTGTGGCGCGTTTTCACCGTAGTGTGAAACTATGAAGAAATACGTTTCAAATAACAAAGACACGCGTTTCAAATAACTTAAAGACACACGCGTAGTAAATAACTTAAAGAAACACATGTAATGTGAAAAACAGTATATTGCCCCACTGCCGGAGGTGCAACACGATAGAGGTGTGACACGTTTTCACTGTAGTGCGAAACTATGAAGAAATGCATCTCAAATAATAAAAAAGACACACGTTTCAAATAACTTAAAGACACACGCGTTGTGTCTAAACAGCATATTGGCACATTGCCTTAGGCGTCGCATAGTAGATGTGTTGAATTTTCCCAACCTTGTAATGAAAAAAGCATTGGCAATGCCAATGGGTTTCGCCTTTGGGCCCTGTTAGCATTGACAATGGTTTTTAGTGTCCCTGATCTTGAATCTAAATAAAAAGAAAAAAAGCAGCGCAAAAGTGTTTCTTTTTATTAAGCGGGTCTGGGAAACAACAGGAGGGCATGGGGTGGAAACAGCATGGTGGGCGCAAGTGGGAAAAAGCAACACGAAGGGCAGGGGTCAGAAGCAACATATACGGCGGGGTGGTGGAAGCAACACGAAGGACTAGGGTTGGGAGAGTAAAAGGAATTGCGAAACTGAATTAAAACAATGCAGACATATGGGTAACGGGCAATGATGACGGATATTACTTAATTTTGTAGAAATATAAAATTCTTCAAGGTTCATGGTCTGAAGCATGAATAGTGACAAGACAAATGTATTTTGGAGCAGGCACAATGACTTGGGTCCTAAAATTTACAGCAAGCATAGACAGCAATGTGTGTTAGGTGAGTTTGGGATGAGGTAAGCGTTGGAAGGATTTGAGAATGACGCCATGACAAAAGAGTCAAGAGATCAAGCGATCCCGGTGAGACGTAACGCACAATGGGTGACCGTGTTTGTTTAGACACCAGGCCTGGCCTCAGACCCTGTAGTTTACTCACTGTGAGCAGGCTTCGTTTAAAGTGCAATTTTAAAACAAGTCACGAAAGCGAGCGCACACGAACCATGTTCAGAAAAGGGGGGAGGGAGATGCGAGCAGAGCATATGGTGAGCACTTTAGCGGCCGCTTTGATGTTCAGTGGCCGCGCGGCTCACTGAACAATCTCGTCAGGCACACAGAATCACGTGGGGGCCGGACGTCACATGTACAGTAAATCCAATTGGCCGCACACTGCTCGTCTTACCAGCAAGTTGCTCCAAGGAACTATGGTCGATGTAGTGGCGACGGCGAGTACGCCTGTGCCACAGTGTAGAAAGCAAGTAAGTGTCACATTAGCCATCCCTGGACACGTGTTTCGAGGTAGTTGCCTCTCGTGAGCAGGGAGTAGGTAAGTGTAAGGGGGTGCCGCGTAGACTGCCAATAACGTATTAACAGGTAAAGTACCTCTCATGGCGCGCAGGTGCTGGTCCAGGGCTCATCAGCCCAAATGGCTCAAGGGAGCCTTTATACAACAAATCCAATTGGCCGCACACTGCTCGTCTTACCATCAAGTTGCCCCAAGGAACTATGGTCGATGTAGTGGCGACGGCGAGTACGCCTGTGCCACAGTGTAGAAAGCAAGTAAGTGTCGCATTAGCCATCCCTGGACACGTGTTTCGAGGTAGTTGCCTCTCGTCAGCAGGGAGTAGGTAAGTGTAAGGGGGTGCCGCGTAGACTGCCAATACCGTATTAACAGGTAAAGTACCTCTCATGGCGCGCAGGTGCTGGTCCAGGGCTCGTCAGCCCAAATGGCTCAAGGGAGCCTTTATACAACAAATCCAATTGGCCGCACACTGCTCGTCTTACCAGCAAGTTGCCCCAAGGAACTATGGTCGATGTAGTGGCGACGGTGAGTACGCCTGTGCCACAGTGTAGAAAGCAAGTAAGTGTCGCATTAGCCATCCCTGGACACGTGTTTCGAGGTAGTTGCCTCTCGTCAGCAGGGAGTAGGTAAGTGTAAGGGGGTGCCGCGTAGACTGCCAATAACGTATTAACAGGTAAAGTACCTCTCATGGCGCGCAGGTGCTGGTCCAGGGCTCGTCAGCCCAAATGGCTCAAGGGAGCCTTTATACAACAAATCCAATTGGCCGCACACTGCTCGTCTTACCAGCAAGTTGCCCCAAGGAGCTATGGTCGATGTAGTGGCGACGGCGAGTACGCCTGTGCCACAGTGTAGAAAGCAAGTAAGTGTCGCATTAGCCATCCCTGGACACGTGTTTCGAGGTAGTTGCCTCTCCTCAGCAGGGAGTAGGTAAGTGTAAGGGGGTGCCGCGTAGACTGCCAATAACGTATTAACAGGTAAAGTACCTCTCATGGCGCGCAGGTGCTGGTCCAGGGCTCGTCAGCCCAAATGGCTCAAGGGAACCTTTATACAACAAATCCCGTGAGAGGTACTTTACCTGTTAATACGTTATTGGCAGTCTACGCGTAGTATTGGTAAAAGAATGTTTCATGTTACCCAGAAATTTATTATAGAAAGGGTAGTAGAATAGGGAGGAGTTAGAGATCGATCCCGCACACCCCTTTCGACCCCACAGGCGATGACAGATGAGCTAGATGCTTGCATGATTCCTGGTCCTTTGGAGATCTTTGGGACTGTGACTTGCTGAGCAAAGAACTTTTCCGAACTTTGAGTTTGGCCTGCTTTAATGGGACAATTGAGCAGAAAATTTGGTTTATGCAGAGCCAATTGAATTAGAAAAGCCCCGATAGAAAGAATAGGTAAATATAAAATGTCATGTGATTGTGTTGTTTGACTAAATTTCAACTTTGATTGACTAAAATGCAATTTTCAAATAAGATTTAGATAAACAATTTGATTAACGAGATATTATGAGTTTGTGGTTTTTCCATTAAGACAATTGAGGATTCTGAAGCTTAAATGTGTTTTAGCTGGTTCTAAATCACCATCAACCAGTCCAACTAATTGGTCCGTCGACCAAGTGGTGGAGTGCCTTGATGTTTTGAGGTTAGGATCCTATAGGTGGTGATGCAAATGTACATTCTGTAAAATAACTTTTCTTCCTATAGGTAATAAGGTACCCCCCCTACACATGTCCAGCGCATCCTTCCTCCTGTGTACAGACCTGTGAAAGAGACGTGTGAGTGTTGGTGTTATGGGCCCCACCAATGAATGCGTGTGTGAATGAGTTAGTGTGAGGACGGGTCTGTGACACAGGGAGGATTTTGTAAATTTCGACCCCCTGGTTTTGCGCTGGATCAGTTTTTCTGGTAGCAGATTGATGGTTTTATTCCATTGGTTTGGTGATTATTGCTTATGGATTTGATCATTGATTACTGATTGCGGATGATTGGATGAGTATTGATTTATGTACTAACATTCTATGTTGAGTCGCGTCGCGTTCTATGTTGTTTTTGAAGACTTCTGGGATGTAGGAAGTCGGATGCCCTGTGGCAAGTGAAGTCACATGGTGTATTGTTTGTTGCCCTGTAGGTACACGGAGAAAACGTGTGACAATTGAACAATTGGGTTCGAATTGATAACATCGCCGTGTGTTATCCCTAGGGATTTTCTGTGTGAAAGAGCTGTATGGGTAGTGAAGGCCACCTGTGAAATTTTGGTCTTAAGTAACAGGAGTCAATTGTGAGCTCTGATTACGCTTATCACTGGGAAGGTAATAGGTGTTCCCTAAGCTTGTTAGAAGGATAAAGTAGAGGGAAGTGCTACTTTATTAATGAATGAAATAATTCTTTAGTAGGGCAGAGGTAAGCGCTGATCTCGGGAAAGACAGGATTCTGTGTGAATGAACTACATTTTCCGTGTGGATGTGTGTAAGTGAAATAGCATTCGGCTTAATTGTGAAACTCTGGTATTAATTCTCAGGAGCAGTGTAGTCTCCAATAGGTGTTTTACCGCCAGAGAAATGGTTAGCTAATGCTTGCTAGAAGGGTAAGGTAGAGGGAAGTGCTACTTTATCGGCAAATGTAATAATTCCGTAGTAGGGCAGAGGTAAGCGCTGCTATCGGAAAAAAACTGAATTCTTGTGTAAAAGGTCAAGACTATCTCTTTATTAGCGAAGCAGACAATGGTGGCGTTTTAATGTCGTTACTAACAAGATTTGACTGAAAAATAACGTAAGAAAAGCTTGCCGATAAATTTTGTAAAGGAGGGGTCAGCAGAAGCAGGAGTAGGAGAGAAAAGCTGACGTCAGAAAACACCGCGCTGGGATTGGCCAGTCATTAAGAGACAAAGACACTCCGGATTGGTGCGTTAGTGTAAGTCGCGCTACGATTGGATAAGATAACAGAATAGTCGTAGGAGAAATCTAGTGAAACTAAGAAAAGAAAATGATGTATTACGATCCACCAGAAAAGGAGAAAAAGTCCTGGTTCGGAAAGATCAAGAACTTATTTAAAAAGGATAAACCGATTGTGACTAGAGAGGGACAGTTGCTTCCTCCGCCGAAATCGCCCGCATCCTTCATGGTTGCGAAATATGGGTATCATACATGTATTTGGCTCGATAATTGGGCAAAGTATACAAAAGATGATGGAGTTTTAGCGTTTCCAGAACATGGTTCATTTAATTTAGCGGTATTAAGGAATTTAAGAGAAAGGATGATGAGATTAGAACCGAGACCTAGACCTACTCAGTTTGAAGCATTGACAGAATGGGAAGATGAGATGTATGAAAGAGAACGACAGCGGAGTGGCGGAAGGTACAAGTACATGTTTGGTAGACCGTGTGGACAAGAGAATCACGATGACAGAACAAGGAGATGGCGAAGTGCAAATATGGCTGATGGTATGTTCCCTATGTGAAATGCTGAAGAGACTAGTAGTAGAAAATATACAGAGAAGAGAAATAATAGAGGATCAGAAGGTTATAAGTATGGTGTGCATGAGTCGGAGGATGATGTACTTGAGGACATGTTTTATAAAAATTCTTCCCCGTATCAACCAAATTCCACATTGTTGACACCAAGTGCCCCAGTAAAAGAATCACCACAAAATATAAAGTTTGAGTCAATGCCACCTGAGGTAGAAGGAAATAATCCCTTTAGAGAAACAGAAAAAACACAACCTGGTAAAATGACGAATGAAAATTCAGCTGAATTAGCCCGAACTACTTTAGAGTTAACTGAAAAGATTAGGGAATTGACTAAAAACATGGAAGCTGTAACTGTTCCTATAACAATAGGAGCTGTAATGCCTATTTTTGATAAGCAAAAGGATGGTGAACATTGTCTAACGATTCCTTATAACAGTAATAAACAAACTGAAATGGAAAGAAGAGGTTCAAGAGAAAATCCATGGGGACAGGTGGTAGGAAATTCTGGACGAAGTACTCCTAAAAATTTGACAGTAAATCAGAGTCTAGCGAATAGAGCAATAATGACGACAGAATCAGTACCAGGGTCACCAAAAAGTTTAAAACAAACAAGAAATGAAACAATTCCTGTAGGGCCTACTTCTGATGAACTGAGTGAATGGTTAAGGAGTTTACAGCAAAAAGATGCTGAACCTCGACCTTTAGATGTGGCTAAATTAAAAATAGTTTTAGAGGAATTAATAGTAGGAACTATTCCCACCGAAAAATTAAAAGCATATCAGGATGAAGAACTATTGTTCCTATGTAAAAGTATAACATGGAGAGCTAAAAATTTACATGACAAATTGGAAGCAGTCGCGAGTGAAATGGGTATCGATTTTGAGAAAATAAAGTCATTACAGAAACCATACAGAGTAGATTTTTCTGAAAAGGACATTAAGAATTTAAATACTGCAGGAAGAATGATGCAAATTAAAGACCTAATTGTTTTACTAAGAAAATGGGGTGACGTAGATAAATGGAAAAGTAGATGGTTTCGAAAAACGGGATGATGCAACAGACAAAACATTCGCAGCTTTCCCTGTAAGAGAAAAAGAAAAGGTGGTAACTGAGTGTCCCATGAGAGAAATTCCAGGAGGAGGCTATGTGCATGTCCCCTGGACTAGACAGGACATTTTATCATTCACAAATGACTTTCCTCGCTTACGCGAGAAGCCAGTTGAATGCGACAGGCAGGTAGACAGGTTTGTAAAATTGTCAAAAGTACTATAGATTGACTTGAATAGCTTATTTGACATAATTGTACCAGCAGATCTATGGGCAGAATGTAAAATTACAATAGGTTGGCCTACTCAAAAATACCCCAGAGATCCAAAAACAGGTGCTCCTGATCCAGAAGTAATGACAAAATATGAACAGGTAGTTACCTTCCTGAAAAACTAAAGTGCCTCCGAAAGAAACTAATTAGGTAAAGATTGATAGAACTCATTAAGAAGTAAAAGAATCTGTACATGCCTATTATGAGAGATTGTCATTGGATTTTAAACAATACAGTGGTGATGAAAATTTGAGCGAAAAGGATTTGAGTCATTTTGTATATCAATTTGTGTATGGGTTGCGTCCTGAAGTAAGTGAAATGATTAAACAACTGTTCTGCTCGATTTTCCTGGCCTTCTTGTGTTAACAAGTGATTGAATGTGACTTCAGTCTCTTACCATTCAAGCCTAAGGGTTAGAGTAGTGGATGGAGCCTATTTACTAGGCACTTCGACATGATTCTGTGCTCTTCCCCATAGATCAGGGCTTGCACATATAGCCTAGGGGATAGATTCGTTAGTATTAGGGATAACCTGTCCTGTAGTGAGGGTATTTCATGGAGCCGTGCTGAATGCAGGCCTGGTAGGCCTCAAACGGGAGAGACTCCATCTTTCTTTCTGCTCCGGCAGCTTGGGATTCTTCTAGGTCAAACGTAATGTTTTAGTTATGAGGTGTTATTCGCTTGGAGAGAACCGGTTCAGGCCGGCCCTTATCGAAGGATTGTATTTTTCTTCATGCCGAAGACACTACATCAGGCCGGCCGGCTGGGAACGTGTCCTTGGTACGGGGAGGTACAAGAATTTGTTGGGCGGCAGGTTACGGGCCGGAATTTTCCATGAGGAAATGCACCTCTATATTAGTGAAAGTCTGAGGCAGTTACATGTTCAGTCCGTAGGCGGCATCTAGCCGTTAGCAGTAAAGCTACTACTTATTCCAGGGAAGACAGACGCCATCTTGAGGGCGGAGAAGAACTGAGAGACAGATGCTTTCCTAACAGAATAACCAGAGAGGAGAGAGTAGCCGATAAGGAAGAGGTCCCAGTGACTCGGAGAAGGGTGATTCCAGGCGAGCCGAGGCACAGACGAGAAGGGAGCCTAGATGACCACTGAGTGCAGGCTACATACTACTAAGGTGATGTCGACCCTTTCTTATTAGAGTGTACAACTTAATCTTTCACTTTTCTTTGCAGGTTATGTGTTATATCGTAATGTTATGTGATTGTATGTGCAATGAGTAATAAAGTATCCAGTTTGTAGTGAACCAACATATGCTGTGTGTTCTTGTATAAGAGGGTAGCCTATTCTTCTAGTCAGCTGCGGCTACATGAACAGATGTTAACCCTGATCAGGTAAGTGGTAACTGAATAAGGGAAAGAGGAGCCCCTCAAACCTGAGAACAGGCTATGCCCGAACTGGCAATCCTTGTGTGATCTGATGAATAGTGAGACTGATTCCCTTTTTGTATGTTATGGTGATCATAGGATGAACTGTCGTATGAGACTGCCGTCTAGGTAGAGAGGTCTGGATTCGTAGGGGATCGCGAGGCCGCCAACTGTGCTGAGACTGCCGTCTGGGTAGAGAGGTCTGGGTTCATATGGGACCGCGAGGCCGCCACTTGTGATACTGTCGTATGGGCAGAGAGGTCTGGGTTCGTATGGGACCGCGAGGCCGCCACTTGTGATACTGTCGTATGGGCAGAGAGGTCTGGATCCGTATGGGATCGCGAGGCCGCCGATTGTGCTGAGACTGCCGTCTGGGTAGAGAGGTCTGGGTTCGTATGGGACCGCGAGGCCGCCACTTGTGATACTGTCGTATGGGCAGAGAGGTCTGGGTTCGTATGGGACCGCGAGGCCGCCACTTGTGATACTGTCGTATGGGCAGAGAGGTCTGGATCCGTATGGGATCGCGAGGCCGCCGATTGTGCTGAGACTGCCGTCTGGGTAGAGAGGTCTGGGTTCGTATGGGACCGCGAGGCCGCCACTTGTGATACTGTCGTATGGGCAGAGAGGTCTGGGTTCGTATGGGACCGCGAGGCCGCCACTTGTGATACTGTCGTATGGGCAGAGAGGTCTGGATCCGTATGGGATCGCGAGGCCGCCGATTGTGCTGAGACTGCCGTCTGGGTAGAGAGGTCTGGGTTCGTATGGGACCGCGAGGCCGCCACTTGTGATACTGTCGTATGGGCAGAGAGGTCTGGGTTCGTATGGGACCGCGAGGCCGCCACTTATGAGATCTTGGTATGCATAGTAGGAATCCCCTGTCCTTAGGTGATAGATATATGTGGTTGTAGGATTGTAAATAGGTTCTAGGGAGGGGGTAACGTTCTGGCTGGGTTAGTGAGGCTCTGATGAGCGGGTTCTATCTGATCCGAAAACTCAAGCAGAACATTTGGCGTCACGAACCGTTTATGAAACCTGTGTGCGTTGTGGTTGTATTGTGTTTGTCTTCGGCGTGTGCGTGATTTTGTTTCTATAATATTTGTATATACCTGCGTGTAGTTTTCTTTTCTCTTTCTTCTTTTTCTTTTTCTCTTTTTCTTTCTTTTCAAAGATGTTTTCTAGAAAGTTGAAATCTACTTTTAAGTTGCCCGTTGATATTCCCGGCTGGGATTCAACGCCTTATGAAGCCTTAGCCCGTGAGTGGGCTGATTCTACTGGTTTGAGTGAGAATTGGAATTCTTTTTTGGAGCTGGCGGAGCCGGCTAATGTGATTACTTGCTTACAGAAGGCGCCGGTATCTAAGGGTGATGAGCTTCCCGTTTTAGGGCGCAGAGGTTGGATTGTTCTGTCTGCGTACAGGATTCTCCATGAGAGGTTGTTGAAGTTGCAGAACTTGCATAAGGATTTGGAAGCGAACTTTGTTGAAATTCAGAATGCTCATACTTTGTTGCGGTGTCAAAATAAGTTGCTTGCTGACAAACTTGAGACGTACCAAACTATTGCCGAGAGAGCGGCTGTGCGAATTGCTCGTTATAAATACAAGAATCGGCGTGGTCGGGTTTCGACGCGGAAGGTGCGTCTGGTCGTGGCGAAAGCCGGACTGGATTGGAATCCTGATGAATGGGATGGTAATATCTGGAACTCGAGTGATTCTCCTTCCTCGGGTGAGGAGTCTGCCAAGCGCGAGTCCTCTCGCTCCGGCCGTGCTTGTAAATCTGCTTCTTGCGCCTCTGATGGTGCACCCCGTGATTGCGCTCGTCCTTCGAGCGGGGTCGATGCTTCTTCCACTGATTGTTCCTCTACGTGTACTGGTCGAGCTCCTTGTGATGCTCATCCCGCGGTCTCGGCGCATCCAGTTTTTCGACGGAAGGTGCAGCAGGCTCCCGGTGCTCCGAATGGTATTGCTTTAGACTCTTTGAAGGATTTTACTCAACAAGAAATTAGTGATATTTTACAGCGATTTCGGCAGCGAGTTGGTGAGCCCTTGCTCACATGGATGGTGCGCCTTTATGAACTGGGCGCTGCTGGCATTATGTTGGATGCTGGCGATTGTTTGAAGTTTTGCTCCTTGAGTTCTGATTCTACTGTACAGGATCATTTTCGTAACTTTAATGGTGGTGGTCAAATTTCTTTGCTTCAATTGGCGACTGAGGGTTGTAATCAAAAATATCCTACTGAGTCTGACTGGCCTGTGAATGACAAACCGTGGTATACTTTGCGCGATGCTGCACAACGTCTCAAAGAGGAGGTGATGAAAACGGCAATTTTTCTGAATACTGCTGACCGGTTGCTTGATGCTTTCTTGACATCTTCTGTGCGGAATCGTATTATTCGTTCTTCCCCTGTTGCTTATAAGCAGGTCATGATGACTTTATTGATTAATCAGACCGGTAACATGTTATCTGTGGTGCTGGAATCGGTACGCCAACTCGGTGAGTTGGGTGAGTGGTTTAAACCTGAACGGCAGTCCCGGCCTGACACTCGTACTCCTGGTGAAAATAAATTTACTAGACGTGATATGTTTCTTGCTCTTCTGGCTGATGGTGTGCGTAAGGAGGACATTGATGGTGAGACTACTTCTCGTTTGTGGGAAATGTTTCGCAAACGTGGCTTGGATCGAAAGGAGGGTGCCCGGCGTGTTCGGACAACTGAGTGTGATCGTGGTTTTTCTGACGGTAGCGGTGATGACGACCGCCGTGGGCGCTCTGATCGTCGTGATGATCGACGTTATGCGCGTGATTTGTCCCCCCGTCGTGAGAGAGACAGGGAGAGAGAGGGGGAAAGAGAGAGGGGGAGAGATGATTATGTTAACAGCAGACGTAGAGATGATAGGGATCAATCCCCTGAGTTGAGAAGGAGAGAGGATCGACACATATTGGCCGATCGAAACCCGCAGTACAATGCAGGGAACAGTAATCCATTTCGTAATGGAGATGGATATGAACAGGAGGTATCGATACCTAGGAACCGTGAGAGTCTTTATCCTGATTTATCCTGGTACACAGAACACAATAAAAAGGACTAGGAAATAGGTCAAGCTCCAGTACACAGATGGGCTCACAGAGATAATAGACCCTATGTAGATATTGATATTTATTGGAGACATCGTAATATCCAAAGGGCCCGAGCATTGGTAGATACAGGAGCGGAGGCCACTCTTATTCATGGAAAATCAAAGAAGTTTAAAGGTCAGCCTTTTACAATTACCGGATTAGGTGGAAAGGAAACTCCCGCAGTTCAAACCTTACTTGAAATAAGAATAGGTAGAATTCCTAGAAAAGAATACTCTGTATTAGTGGTGCCACTCTTAGAATTCATAATTGGAATTGATATTTTGAAAGGAATGACTTTGCACTTAGATGATGGATGTTACCAATTTGGAACTAAACATTATATATCGTCCAGGCCTGTACGGGTTGGTCGTTTAAGAATGCCCCCCATAAAAGTTCCTCAGGCGACAAAAGTGGTTCGTCAGAAGCAGTATCGTATTCCAGGTGGTCATGAAGAGATTAGTACCACTATTCAGGAGTTGGTGGATGCAGGAGTTATAACCCCAGTTACTTCTGCTTGGAATAATCCTGTTTGGCCTGTACGTAAGAGTGATAATTCTTGGCGCATGACTGTTGATTATCGAGAATTGAATAGACACACACCCTCTTTGACTGTTGCAGTACCGGATGTTATTACCCTAATTGAAAGAATCCAGAAACATCCAGGTACATGGTATGTATCCATTGATATTGCTAATGCTTTCTTTTCGATTCCGATTGCCCCTGAGTGTCAGGAACAATTCAGTTTTACGTGGAACGGGCGTCAAATGACGTTTAGAAGTCTTCCTCAGGGCTATGTGCATAGTCCTACGATATGTCACCGGCTGGTGGCAGAGCATCTGGCTGAGGTACCAGTTCATCCACAAATTCAGATATGTCACTATATTGATGATATTTTGATCCAAGGTGAATCACAAGAGGAAGTTCAGACCCAATTGGATAGAGTCATTGAGTGCTTGCGTGAGAAAGGTTGGGAAATCAACCCGGATAAATTACAAGGTCCGTCCCAGGCTGTGAAATTTTTGGGTATTAATTGGCATGAAGGGCACCGAGAAGTGATCCCTCAGGTTAAACAGAAAATTCTTGATTTTGCAGTTCCGAGAAATAGGAAAGAAGCCCAAAGCTTCATTGGTTCGTTTGGATTTTGGCGCCAGCATATTCCTCATTTGAGTCAAATATTGGCCCCTTTGTACCAGGTCACTCGTAAAAAGAATGCATTTGAATGGGGTAAACCACAACAAGATGCGTTCAGTCTGGCAAAAGAAGCAATTCAGCATGCTCTGGATTTGTGGCCTGTATGTGATGGTGATGTGGATTTGAATGTGTCTGTACAAGGCCTTTATGCGAATTGGAGTTTGTGGCAGAAACAAAGTAAGAGTTAAGTACCGTTAGGTTTTGGGACCAAAAAGTTACCTGATGCTGGTGAGCGTTATACACCTTTTGAGAAACAGCTACTTGCATGTTATTGGGCTCTGGTGGATACCGAGCAATTGACTTTGGGACATGATATAGTTTTGCGACCTGAAATTCCTATCATGCAGTGGGTTATGAGTTCGCCGAAAACTCACCGGATAGGACACGCCCAAGAGGCGAGTGTGATTAAATGGAAATGGTATATACAAGACAGGGCACGTGTGGGACAAAAAGGAGTTGCATCTTTACATGAGCAGGTGGCACGGGCGCCATCAACTGAAACTGAGAGTGAATGTTCCGTACCTTTAGTACAGGAGTCTCCTGTTAAGTGGGGTAAACCTTTTGATGATTTGTCCGCAGAGGACAGAAACCATGTCTGGTTTACGGATGGTTCAGCAAGGTTCATAGGGACGAAACGGCATTGGAAGGCAGTGTCCTATAATCCGATCACACAAAAATTGCTGAGTACAACTGGTGAGGGTAAGAGCAGTCAATTTGCTGAACTCTATGCTGTTTATCAAGTTCTGAAACAAGAGTTACCTGGCACATGTCATATTTTTACCGATTCTTGGTCTACTGCCAATGGACTGGCAGTTTAGTTACCGACTTGGCATTCCCATAGTTGGAAAATCCATTCCAAGGAATTGTGGGGAAAAGAATTATGGCAGGAGATTTGGGAAATGCTCCCACAGAGTACTGTTACAATCTTCCATGTGGATGCTCATACCCCGATAGACTCTCTTGACAAATTCTTTCAAAACATTGCAGATGAGAAATCTAAAATTGCTGAGGCAGTGGTGGACACGCAAGATTCTGATATTGCGGGATTGGCGAAATGGGCCCACCAGAAAGCAGGACACTTTGGAGAGAAAGCCACTAGCAGGTGGGCTGCTGATCGAGGAATTTATATTCCCCTAGATTTAATTAAAAATGTTATTCTACATTGTCCCATTTGTCAGCGTATCAGGCAGCGCAAAGTGCCCCAAATTGTTAAAGGTCATTTACATCGCGGGAAATTGCCCGCTCAAATTTGGCAGATTGATTACATTGGTCCACTTCCTATGAGTAGGAATTGTCAATATGTTTGCACCATTGTTGATACATACAGTGGCCTGTTGGTGGCCCTTCCCTGTAAGCAAGCTACCCAATTGAATACTATTAAAACATTGGAATTGATTATGATGTATTATGGTGTGCCATTCCAAATTCAATCTGATAATGCATCCCATTTTCGTGGAAGATTGGTACAGGAATTCTGTGTGGAAAACAATATTGAATGGGTATTTCATATACCATATTATCCACAGGCCTCGGGTCTTGTGGAGAGGTTGAATGGCCTGCTAAAAGACCAACTTCGCAAATTAACAGATGACAAGTATAAGAATTGGCGAGATTTTTTGCCTCAAGCGCTATTGATTTTGAATAACCGTCCTTTTCGAAATGCTGAATCCCCACTTATGCGTTTGTTTCCTCCGAATGTTGAAGCTAAGCCCAATGAGATCAGAGAGACTGTGATGTACTGGGAGATTACTCCCGGAGCTTTGGCTCCATGCAGAGCGACCCCAGGGTCGGCAGGTTTAGACTTGCATGCCATGGATGACACCATTATAAAAGGTAAAGATCGAGTCATCCTTGAAACAGGTGTTGGTGTTCAGATACCACCTGGAAATTTCGGATTAATTGCCCCTAGATCGGGGCTGGCTGTAAAAGGTATTCAGGTGCTTGGAGGAATCATTGATAGTGATTATCAGGGAGAGATTAAGGTGCTCCTGCTGAATAGCAGTGAGGTTGACTTACTGATACATAAAACTGACCGATTGCTAATAATGCCTGTCTTCAGTGGTGAGATGGTAAAAGGCACTGCCCCAACGTTGCTAACTGTACGAGGCCAGAAAGGTTTTGGCTCCACAGATAATCCTGGGGCCAGAGTTTGGGTGCAGTCGCCTAAGAATCCCCCTGAACAAGCAGAGGTCATTGCAACCGGTCAAGATAATACCATTTTAGTTATGAGACCAGGGAAAGATAGCTGGGAAGCAGTCCCGGCTGACAAATGTTACTTACGAGAATGAATAATGCCTGTATTTGATTCTCTTTCAGATCATTCTTTGGACTGTTGCTGCAGGATGTGTCGGCGTTGGACTGTTTTTGGGCTGCTACGACGAGAGAGGAGGGATCCCATCAACCCGGGATGAGTTGAGAACCCGAGTGTCGCGTTCCTTCGCTGCGTGGGATTCGTCGTTGAACTTTTGGACTTCACTAGCGAAACGGGTGACTAGCGCCCCTCATTTCTGCTTGACACCGATGAGATCAGTGAATGACATTTTGGCAACTTGTTTGGTTGCTGTCCCTGCTTCGTTGGAGACTCTGACTCATATTTTCAATATATCAACCGCTCGCCCCAATATTCTTCTGGGCGATTTCGCTAACCATCAGTATTGCCCCATGTGTACTGAATTGTCAGACCCGATACCCCCCATCCAGTCCCAAATAGTTACCTATAATATCACACAAGGTGATTTGTGTTTTTTCCTTACGTGTAATCCTAGTGCAATTTCGGAATGTATGCGTTTAAAATTGAAAGGTGCCACCTCATTCACCACTCATGAACGAACTTTGTGCCTTCAAAGGACACCGAAAATATGTACTTCTGTTCAGAATAACATGACTTGCAAGAGTATGGTAGTTGCCCCCAGTCATTATCGCACGATGTTACTACCTGCCGGATGGCTTTTCTCATGTGGTAATACTTCCTGGCCATATGTCCCCCCTAATATTTCTGGAGGCCCTTGTGCCATTACTAGACTAAGCTTGCTCATGTTTTCATCACATCCGAATGCCAACTCTCGTGTGATTCGAGATACAGTGAGGTTACAGGAGGATTGTGACTCATCTTTGCATTTATATTCTAAGTCCGAATACCTTAGCCTGGCTATTTCAATTACTGGTGTTCCTGCTTTGGCAGTTTATAATGCAAAATCTATTGAGAAAATGGCCTGCTGGATGGTGAAATCCATTAATAATACTTCTACAGTCCTGTCGGACATGCTATTAGACGCCGAGGGTGAACGAAGGGCTATCTTGCAAAATCGAGCGGCCATTGATTATCTTTTGCTTAAACATGGACACGATTGTTCTGATTTTGAGGGTCTTTGTTGTTTTAACTTGTCTGATCATACACAATCCATTCGAGCTCACATTAATAAGCTACATGACTTAACAGAAGAAGTTAGAAAACACATTGACCAGGGCTGGTTTGACTGGCTCTTTAATTGGTTACCTGATTTGCATATGTTACGTCAGATATTAGGAGGTATTCTGATTACTATCGGCATTTTGATTTCCATCTGTTGCTTTATTCAGTGTATTCCTTCACTACTTCAATTCTGCACACCTGGTAATAGACATAGATCAGTTAGTTTTGTTTCATATTATTCTTCCACAGATGTTAGTTCTGTTTAATGAATGTATAATAGACTGAAGTCAAGGGTGAAATGTTCTGCTCGATTTTCCTGGCCTTCTTGTGTTAACAAGTGATTGAATGTGACTTCAGTCTCTTACCATTCAAGCCTAAGGGTTAGAGTAGTGGATGGAGCCTATTTACTAGGCACTTCGACATGATTCTGTGCTCTTCCCCATAGATCAGGGCTTGCACATATAGCCTAGGGGATAGATTTGTTAGTATTAGGGATAACCTGTCCTGTAGTGAGGGTATTTCATGGAGCCGTGCTGAATGCAGGCCTGGTAGGCCTCAAACGGGAGAGACTCCATCTTTCTTTCTGCTCCGGCAGCTTGGGATTTTTCTAGGTCAAACGTAATGTTTTAGTTATGAGGTGTTATTCGCTTGGAGAGAACCGGTTCAGGCCGGCCCTTATCGAAGGATTGTATTTTTCTTCATGCCGAAGACACTACATCAGGCCGGCCGGCTGGGAACGTGTCCTTGGTACGGGGAGGTACAAGAATTTGGTGGGCGGCAGGTTACGGGCCGGAATTTTCCATGAGGAAATGCACCTCTATATTAGTGAAAGTCTGAGGCAGTTACATGTTCAGTCCGTAGGCGGCATCTAGCCGTTAGCAGTAAAGCTACTACTTATTCCAGGGAAGACAGACGCCATCTTGAGGGCGGAGAAGAACTGAGAGACAGATGCTTTCCTAACAGAATAACCAGAGAGGAGAGAGTAGCCGATAAGGAAGAGGTCCCAGTGACTCGGAGAAGGGTGATTCCAGGCGAGCCGAGGCACAGACGAGAAGGGAGCCTAGATGACCACTGAGTGCAGGCTACATACTACTAAGGTGATGTCGACCCTTTCTTATTAGAGTGTACAACTTAATCTTTCACTTTTCTTTGCAGGTTATGTGTTATATCGTAATGTTATGTGATTGTATGTGCAATGAGTAATAAAGTATCCAGTTTGTAGTGAACCAACATATGCTGTGTGTTCTTGTATAAGAGGGTAGCCTATTCTTCTAGTCAGCTGCGGCTACATGAACAGATGTTAACCCTGATCAGGTAAGCTGAGAACAGGCTATGCCCGAACTGGCAATCCTTGTGTGATCTGATGAATAGTGAGACTGATTCCCTTTTTGTATGTTATGGTGATCATAGGATGAACTGTCGTATGAGACTGCCGTCTAGGTAGAGAGGTCTGGATTCGTAGGGGATCGCGAGGCCGCCAACTGTGCTGAGACTGCCGTCTGGGTAGAGAGGTCTGGGTTCATATGGGACCGCGAGGCCGCCACTTGTGATACTGTCGTATGGGCAGAGAGGTCTGGGTTCGTATGGGACCGCGAGGCCGCCACTTGTGATACTGTCGTATGGGCAGAGAGGTCTGGATCCGTATGGGATCGCGAGGCCGCCGATTGTGCTGAGACTGCCGTCTGGGTAGAGAGGTCTGGGTTCGTATGGGACCGCGAGGCCGCCACTTGTGATACTGTCGTATGGGCAGAGAGGTCTGGGTTCGTATGGGACCGCGAGGCCGCCACTTGTGATACTGTCGTATGGGCAGAGAGGTCTGGATCCGTATGGGATCGCGAGGCCGCCGATTGTGCTGAGACTGCCGTCTGGGTAGAGAGGTCTGGGTTCGTATGGGACCGCGAGGCCGCCACTTGTGATACTTTCGTATGGGCAGAGAGGTCTGGGTTCGTATGGGACCGCGAGGCCGCCACTTATGAGATCTTGGTATGCATAGTAGGAATCCCCTGTCCTTAGGTGATAGATATATGTGGTTGTAGGATTGTAAATAGGTTCTAGGGAGGGGGTAACGTTCTGGCTGGGTTAGTGAGGCTCTGATGAGCGGGTTCTATCTGATCCGAAAACCCAAGCAGAACAACAACATACAGTGGATTGGCAAAATAAAAAGATAGATGAAGTACTGAGACATGCAAAATATTTTAGTGATGAGATTGAAGCCAAGCAACGTAAGTTAAAAGAAAAAGCCATGTGGGCTCAAGTAAAAGTGGCAGAAAGACAGGAAGCCTAACTGATTGAACAGGCAAATGGCACAAGCATAAAACCAAAGCCCAATATTGGGAAAGGGAAAGGACAGATTAGTATAGATGAAGCTAAAAAGAAGTGGCCATGTCATAACTGCGGAAGGATAGGGCATTGGAGAACCGAGTGTAAATTTCCCCCAAGTGCTAATGGCGATAATGCATAATTGAATCCACAGGTGCAGAATGAGGTGAGTTGTCAACCGCAGCGACAGCAGCAGGTTGTTGCCCAACAGTGTCAGGTGCCAAAACCGCCTTTTCCACAGAGCGTAAATCCTCAGAAATACAGTAATGAGACAGGATTCTACAACGAAGAACAGGTAACTAAGCTGCCGCGCGCTAGTGCTGTTTCGCAGTATTGGCTACAACGCGATGAGAGTGAGTCAGAAGAAAGTTATTGACGGTGCCGAGGAGGGGAAGAAGAGTCCGTAATTGGCGCAACTCTGGAAGTAGACCAGACAGGCCCTTTTGTAGATGGAAAGATAAATGATGAAAGCGTTACTTTCCTAGTAGATACTGGTGCTACTCGTTCAACTGTTAGATCAGCTGATGTTAAAGACCTTCCTCTCTCGGATGAAACTATCCAAGTAGTTGGAGTATCCAACAGACAGATAAAAACGCATCTTACTTAACAAGTCAAGGTTAAAATAGGGACATTTTCTGAAATGCACAGTTTTGACGCGTGCGATACCAGTCCTGTAAATTTGTTAGGAAGGAACTTGCTGTGCATAATGAACTGCATAATTTTCTGTACTCCTGATGGTATAGCTTTTGAGACTCCTGATGAGGATGTACTGTACAAAATGACTATAGCAAATATGGAACCTGAAATTACTGAGGCATTTGCTGTATTTGACCCCGAAGAATTGCCTCAGGAATTTAAGAAAACAGTGAAAACAGAGGTATAGAATTTGAAGGGAGAAGATGTGGGATTAATGAAAAATGTAGATCCCGTAAAAATTTCAGTAAAAGGATTAAGTTACCCAAATATTCCACAATACAAATTGACACCCGAGGTAATTGCAGGAGTTACTCCTATAATAGACAGAATGATTGAACAAGGTATTTTGAGGGAAATAATGAGCAGTCCATGTAATTCACCAATATTGGGTCTGAAAAAGCCTAATGGAACTTTCAGGAGAGTACAAGACCTGAGAAAAGTAAATAAGATTGTTGTATCATGTGTTCCCATTGTACCAAATGTTATATTTTATCAGATTCCTCATGATGCAGAATGGTATACAGTGATTGATTTGTGTCATGCTTTCTTTTCCATTCCTTTGCACCCTGAGAGCCAACAGATTTTTGCGTTCCGGTTTGGCGAACATACTTTGGCATGGTGCCGAATCCCACAGGGGTATACAGAGAGTCCCTCGATATTTAATCAGATCCTGAAAAAGTCCCTAGAAGTTTTAAAAATGCCCGAAAGTTCGGTACTGGTCCAATATATCGTTGACCTACTTGTGGCATCGAGAACTCGAGAAGCTTGTGTAGTGGATACTGTTGCATTAGTGAATCATTTAGCAGATGGAGGACTCAAGGTATCCCCATCAAAGCTACAATTCTGTCAAAAGGAAGTACAGTATTTAGGCCATAAAATTGAGAAAGGGCTAAGAAAAGTGACTGCTGACAGAATTAGGATAATCAAAGGAATGAGAGCCCCAATGACTCAGAGAGAGGTGAGAATGTTTCTTGGAATGGTTGGATATTGTCGTCAGTGGATTAGTAATTTTTCATTGATTGCAAGACCTCTGGTACGCTTAACAAAGAGTGATGTAAAAGACCCTATTTAATTGAATAAAGAAGAGTTGAAGGCTTTTAAACAATTGAGAGATGGTTTGTGTGAAGCCCCAGCTCTTGACATGCCTGACTATGAGAAGGAGTTTGAACTCTATTGTAGCGAAAGAAATGGATGTGCACTTTTAGTACTTGTACAGAAACATGGAAAATTGAGAAGACCAATTGCATATTTTTCAGCTATACTAGGTCCTGTAGCTGTGGCATTGCCTGGTTGTTTGAAAGCTGTAGCAGCAACTTGTAAGAGTCTGGAACAGAGCGAAGGAATTATGATGGGATATCCTGTGAGAGTGTTCGTACCTCATGATGTGGCGATCCTTTTAACTAACCCTGGGCGTAGTTCGCGAAGTAGCGCTAAGCGTAGCTACGCAAAGTGCCCTTCGCACTACGTGAGCTACGCGTAGCACTTCGCAAACTGCGTAGTACCCTGTTTGCACTGTGCAAGATGCCGTTTTCAATTATTGCACAGCGCGGACTAGCATCCGGCACAGTGCAATCATTGAAAACGGCATCTTGCACAGTGCAAGCTGTAGTTTTCTGTCGCTCAAGTAGATTTTTACTCGAGCGGCAGCTTTCTCAACGCGGACTGGTAGTTTCTCATCGCGAGCGGTCGCAAGCATACGCGACCACTCGCAATGAGAAACCTGACCTCCCCGCGTTGAGAATCTTGCCGGGAGGTTTATTTTCCACGCTCGCGATCGCCAACTTGATGTTGCTGATTGCGAACGAGGAAAAAGTCTTGCCGGGGATGTCATTTTGCTTGCTTGCGGTCGCCAACTTGACATTGAGGACCGCGAGCAAGCAAAACTGACCGCTGCACTACGCAATGCTACGCTACGCGTGTTTGCACTGTGCTACGTGCAATTCGCATAGTGCGAAGGTACGCAAACTTCGCAAACTACGCGAGCGTAGCGTAGTGCTTTGCCCAGGCTTACTTTTAACTAGGAGCCGCAATCAGTTTATGATACATAGTCGTCTAACTAAATATGAGAACGTCATATTAGGTGCAACAAATGTAAGCCTTGTGAGATGTCTGAATGTGAATCCTTCAACACTGTTACCTGATTCTGAGAATGTGGAAGTCAGGGATGATGTGGATCATAATTGCTTGGAAGTACTTGAGTTTTGCACCAAGCCACGCCCTGATATAAAAGATGTACCTCTGACAGAAAGCGACTATGTGATGTTTGTGGATGGGTCATGTTTAAGAACAGACAAGGGAAATTTGAGTGCAGCATACGCAGTAAGTACCATAGCAGCTGTACTGGAAGCATCTTGTTTGAAAGGAGTGAAATCGGCCCAGGTTGCTGAACTATTTGCATTAATGAGAGCATGCAAGTTGGGAAAGAGTTTGAGAGTGACTGTGATCACCGATAGTCAGTATGGCTTTGGTGTGGTGCATGACTTTGGGCAAATCTGGTCCCAAAGAGGGTTTTTGACATCAAGTGGAACTCCTATAAGGAATGCTGAAGTGGTTGGAAAATTGCTTTAGGCGATACAGCTGCCTAAGCAATTAGCAGTAGTAAAATGTGCTGAACACTCGAGGTCTGTTGATTATATATCGGCGGTGAACGAGTTTGCTAATGACATGGCACAATATTGTGCACGAAATCAGAACTCTGTGAATCGGGGTAGAGAAAAAGAGATTAATTCATGTCCCTTGCTGTTTACTAACACTGTGAATACATGGGAAGAAGTGAGGCAGTTGCAGGAAGAAGCAGGAGATGAGGAAAGGAGACAGTGGGTAAAAGCAGGATGGGCACCACGAGAGACAGATCATGTGTGGGGTTATCGGGATGGAAGACCAGTCATGCCTGATAGCATGGTTTCTACCATGGCACGGATGTATCGTGGACAAGCACATGTAGGGAGAGATGCTATGATCAGACATGGTATAACGCAAAATTTAGACTTGTAGCTGAGACCCTATGTCAAAGATGCCTTATATGTCAACAATACAATCCCGGAAGAAAAACAGTGGTAAGTCTAGGAACGATAGGACGAGAAGGAGGGCCTTTCACAAGAATGCAGATTGACTTCATTGAAATGCCCCATGCAATAGGTTGAGGTATGTTCTAGTGATAGTCTGTTTGTTTTCTCGATGGGTGGAAGCATACACAACTAGAAGAAGTGATGAAATTACGGTAGCAAAATTACTATTGAGAGAATTTATTCCCAGATTTGGTTTTCCAGTCACAATTGAATCAGATAGAGGAAAACATGTTCATAATGAAATCATGAAACTGATTTGTGAAGTATTGAATGTACAACAGAAACTGCATTGTGCCTATCGCCCAGAGGCTTCTGGAGTGGTGGAGCAAGTAAATGGCACCATTAAAAACAGATTGGGAAAAATGTGTTTGGCCACTGGTTTGAAATGGCCTGATGTCTTGCCTCTAGTACTCATGACTATTAGATCTATTCCTGATAGGACTACCGGATTGAGTCCCCATGTGATAGTGATGGGGAGGGCAATGAGACATGTTTTCATTCCTGTCAGCAAGCTATTGCCTATATCTGATGACTTGGTTTTGGATTATTGCAAGGGGTTGGCTGACTCTGTTCATTCTGTGTTTCATCAGGTTGGATCGGATGCAACCACTCTTGAAAAGAAGCCAGCTCATGATCTAAGCCCAGGTGACTGGGTAAGAATTAAAGTGCATAGAAGAAGAAATTGTCTGGTCTCCAGGTGGGATAACCACATCAGGTGATCCTGACCACGACGACAGCTGTGAAATGCGCAGGAGTGAAGAATTGGATTCATGCTAGTCATACCATGTGAATTCCAAATCCAGTGGATAACAGAGAAGAAGAATACTTTTAAGAATCTCAAAAACGTTCTGAGTCAGATACAGAAGAAACTAGAGCAAGACCAACTCCTGAGAGGAGGGAGACAGAATCTAGTCCAGTTATAGCTCCAGAGAATCTACCATTAAGAAGGAGATTACAAATTTCTGACAGAAGCTCAGAGTCAGAGACAGAACCAGCACAAGTGCATGAGAGAGTAAACGAAAACAGTGAAGAGACTGTCAAAGAAATTCTTGATAAAGAAGCTCTGCATGAAAAGACAAGAGAAATTCCACCTGAAATAACAGAAGTAGATGGTGAGATAACAGATACAGAAAGAGAGGGAAAGATTGTCGTGGAAGACCCCCGAGGTGTTGTAGGGAAACCATACATCCAGGTAGAAGATGGGACAGTTAGGCAGCAGGAAGATTGCATGGAAGAAACACGAGGAGGGACAGAAGTAGATAAGAAAAAGGAAGTGGTGGAAAGAAAGGCTACTGAAAGTAAAAGTCAAGGTGGAACTGAATCTGAGGACAGTGACGACGAAGTACCGGAAGGTCGAGTTCTGAGGAAAAGATCATGGAGAACTGAGAGAAGTGAAAAGGGAAATAAGTTGAAAAGACCAGCAAAAGAAGAAGTTTGGCCAAACAAGATAAAGAGATTGAGATACCGACTGACACGAGTAAAGTCATCCAGAGCCGAACAAGTGAATGAGGTGTCTAGACAAGAAAAATCAAAAGACGTTGAACAGACACCCTCAGAGGAAAGCAAATGGACTAGAAAGCCTAACCAGAAGTATAAGTCACCAGAATGGTCATATGTGGCACTTCCTGAAGTACCAGAGGAGGCAGACAGCCAAGGAGATCTAGGGGTGACTATACCAGAAGTGGTTGAGGAAGACGAAGAATCGGAAATCATGAGAGTTATCATGTCCGATATCCGAGAAGAGACGGATGTTCAGGAAATTCTAAATCAAGATTGTGAGAGAAAAGTGAAAGACCATCAAATGCCAAATTGAGGAGACAAAAGTGCTCGAGAAGAGAAATTTGAAAAATACAGAAAAGGAGACATATCCAAAAAGAACCAAGTAGGCGCCTAGAGCCTTGGGTTTAGACAAAATTAGTTGTGTGTGGATGAGGCTAAGTCAAAAGACACTGATCATTTTCTGAAATGGCAAACACAGAAAGTAGAAAATCTACATGTGCGTTCCTTCGAAGATGGTGCAACGTGTGTTGCTGTTGTACAGGATTACTAATGCTTCCGTGGAGTGCATTAGCTTTAATAGTTTCAAATAAAATAACATTTGAGACGATAGAAAGTCATGGCGAAAATAAGACTGATGTAGAGAAGTTTCATGATATTAATCCAACTAGAGGAATAGATAGAACTTATTTACATAAAGATAGGTCCATAACTGATTTTTATAACAATGTTTTTTCAAAATTATTGTATGAATATGTAAAAACAATGTATGTGAGAGACTGCTATGTATGCATGCAGTTGCCTGCATCGGTGTCTGAGGGTGTTATGTACCATCACCTTCCAGTAACATATGGAATAACATGTAGTGAATTAGCAAGTTTGTTTTATAAAACAGGGAAACTAGAATATTATTTTTCGGATGTAGATAAAAAAAAATTCACAAGTACTCGTAGTTCCTGAATTAAATAGTGTAAAACCTGGTAAAGTATTAGGTGAATTTTTTCTAGAAACTAGAGATTTAACTTTAGAATCAGTATTCAGAAATAATCTCACTTGTAGTTTGAAGAAGGAAGAAAATACTTTTCTAGATATGGTAGAAGAAAGGAGAATAAGGATGAGAAAGAAGATACCTGAGAAGAAAGAAGAAAAGACAGTCTGGGATGTTGAAAGAGAAAAACATTTGAAAGGAGAAACTAGTCCAGCTATGGCTGTAGATTGGCCACAGAAAGGGAAATTGTGTATTAGAAGAAATCAAACTGTGTATGATAACTACTTTATAGGTACGAGTGACTGCCATGATACTTATAGAATCATGGGTGGATGGGGATTTAAAGGAGGAAATAATCCGGTATTCCCTGGAATATATTTTATCTGCGGGAACAAAGCTTATTATCGATTACCTGACCATTGGTATGGCACATGTTATCTAGGCCTGGTTTTCCTAAAGATATTTCATGTAGGAAGGGGAAAAGATGGTGCACACGAGATAGGTAGACAACTAACACGTAGAAGAAGAGAATCTTGGGCAGAAATTGTAGGGGATATTTTTGGAGCACTGATACCAGCAGTTGGAATATCTCTGAATGCACACAAAATTAGAAAATTGTCTACAGTAGTAGATCGCTTGTCAACAAGCACTGCTGGAGGATTTTTATTGGTAAACACAGAGATGGTTGCCATGCGAGCCATGGTGATGCAAAATCGACTTGCCCTTGATATTATTTTGGCCAAAGAGGGTGGAGTCTGTGGAATGCTGAAAGTTCAACATTGTTGTACTTATATTCCTGACGAAAGTCAAGATTTGAAGACATACATAAAGAATATAGCTGATTTGCACGAGGAGATTGTTCCACTGGAGGTTGAAGGTGTTTGGGAAAAGATTGGAAAAGGGTTTTCCTACTATTAAGGACTTTTTACTAAAATGAGGTAGTACATTTATTGGTAAGATTTTATTTCCACTAACATGTGTGATATTTTTAGTATTAATTCTGAGATTAGGATGCTTATGTAGTAAGAAAATTACAAAAACACATAAAAAGAGAAACTACAAAGAAAAGAGAGAAAGAAAGGAAAGAAAGAGAAATGGAGGATGAAGAATTAGAAGAATGGAACGAAAATGTGTATAAGAAAACAAGAGAGGAAGAGACCGGGGAAACAATTATGTGATCTAACAAAACATAAAGAGAACTGAATTCATTTCAATTGCACAATTTATCAAAATTTAAGGGTGTTTGTGGTGATATTAAAAATCACCAAATGTGGGATTGATGGAGCAGGTAAAACAAAATGTTGTATACCTCCTCTATTTTGCATGAAAATATTAATTTTATAACCTACTTATATAATAATTTGAATTAACTGTTTGCAGTGTTATATTAATCAACCATTTGCACCTTTAGTAAACACCAATTACACGTGGGACTCATTGCTATTTGCTTGGCGGAATAACCCAAATAACTAACTGTGGTACGCCTATTAATAATAGTACGTGTGATAATAGAATAATGCATGATATATGTTGCTTTTGTGATGTCTGCATTCCCATTTGGACCGAATGGTGAGTTTTATTGCTTTAAATGTCGCTAAAAGGCTAGGAAATTACTAATACATAAAGGGATTAGTGAGAGTTTAACATTAGAATCTTCATTTCTGTGTATTAATTACTCTTTTGTGTTTGTTTTACTTAAGTTGACATTTGGGCCTACCAAACCATGACATCCAAAATGGAGTTCGGAAGTGGCCACCGTCTCATGATTGCGATGTCTACTGCGCAGACTCGGATGGCTCCGTAGACCTCCAGGCAACCTCAAGTAGAGCACAGTGTTACTGGTCAAGGATAGGAACATGGAGGACTGCCAAACGTCAGTTAGTAAAAACCAAATTCAAGAACAATGATCGTCCACAACAGAAAGGAATACAATCTTTCATGGACACGTCCAGGACCGAGGAAGTGACTTAACATATTCCTTGGGAACCAAATGGATGTGAAAATTCGACGATGTTAAAATTTCCTTCAAATTGACCAATCTGAGTGTAGTATTGGTAAAAGAATGTTTCATGTTACCCAGAAATTTATTATAGAAAGGGTAGTAGAATAGGGAGGAGTTAGAGATCGATCCCACACACCCCTAGCGACCCCATAGGCGATGACAGATGAGCTAGATGCTTGCACGATTCCTGGTCCTTTGGAGATCTTTGGGACTGTGACGTGCTGGGCAAAGAAGTTTTCCGAACTTTGAGTTTGGCCTGCTTTAATGGGACAATTGAGCAGAAAATGTGGTTTATGCAGAGCCAAATAAATTAGAAAAGCCCCGACAGAAAGAATAGGTAAATATAAAATGTCATGCGATTGTGTTGTTTGACTAAATTTCAACTTTGATTGACTAAAATGCTATTTTCAAATAAGATTTAGATAAATAATTTGATTAACGAGATATTATGAGTTTGTGGTTTTTCCATTAAGACAATTGAGGATTCTGAAGCTTAAATGTGTTTTAGCTGGTTCTAAATCACCATCAACCAGTCCAACTAAGTGGTGGAGTGCCTTGATGTTTTGAGGTTAGGATCCTATAGGTGGTGATGCAAATGTACATTCTGTAAAATAACTTTTCTGCCTATAGGTAATAAGGTACCCCCCCCACCATGTCCAGCGCATCCTTCCTCCTGTGTACAGACCTGTGAAAGAGACGTGTGAGTGTTGGTGTTATGGGCCCCACCAATGAATGCATGTGGAATGAGTTAGTATGAGGACGGGTCTGTGACGCAAGGAGGATTTTGTAAATTTCGACCCCCTGGTTTTGTGCTGGATCAACATCACTGTAGAAGGAAACTTGGGTGCATTAGGATGCAGCCCATTCCGAGGCTGCACCTAAGTCAATCACGGTAACTGCGTCTACAACGTCCTTACGTTGCTCCCACTGGGCCTTTTTTCTCAGCTACAAAAAGAAAACGAGCACAGAGCCTACTTGCCTTACTGGACCCCAACATCCCAACACTAACTGGAGGAGACCTTAATGCCAAGCACCGGTGCTGGAACTCTCGCACCGCAAACAGGAAAGGACATGCTCTACTTGCCCACTCAAAGAAGGAGAACTTTTCAGTGGCTGGCCCGGCTCAACCAACACACTATCCAGGCTCTGCACTGCATAAACTGGACGTTATGGACATAGTCGTCATGAAGAATCTCTCCCAGTCTATGGAACAGGAAACCTTAACAGCGCTGACGTCTGACCACAACCCAGTATTGATCACAGTTGGAGACTTGATTGAAAACCAACACCAGGGCACCAGGCACAACTTCAATAAGGCGGACTGGGGCCTGTACAAGAGAAGCCTGGAGGAAACACTGGCCCCTGGTCCCTTACGCTGCATTGAAGACATTGACCAGGCGGTTCACCACTTCCCAGCTGCAGTCCACACTGCTATTGAACGCAGTGTTCCCAAGCAGAAACCCCAATGCTGCTCCATCTATGACCTCCCGAGCGGCATCAAGCAGTCCATGTCTGACAAGAACAGAGCCCGGAGAGAGTGGCAAAGGAATCACACCCTTGACCTGCTGAAGAAGTACAACGAGCTGAGAAGACAGCTGAAAATGCAAATAAGCCAAAAAAGAGGTGAAAAATGGGGAGCAGCTACAGCTAACTTAAAGGACCAAGAGGTCACTAAGCACCACCTGGAGCACCTGCCAAAAACAGAAGCTGCAACCATCGAGGAATGTTCTACTGATGAAGTCCTAGTCCTGCTAAAGAAATTAAAAAATGGCAAAGCTCCAGGAAAGGATGGAATAACCAACCAAGCCATCAAGATGCTCCCAGATGCTGCAGTGGATCAACTTACAGAGATATCCAATGCGTGTATGCAGCACCAGTACTTCCCCAACACTTGGAAAGAAGCAAGAGTCGTTGTTTTCCCTAAGGCTGGTAAACCACTACGAGACCCTTTGAATTACTGCCCTATAAGTCTGCTATCTGGCCTATCGAAGCTTTTTGAAAAAGTTATTCTCTCCCACCTCATCGACTTTGCATCAAGTGAACACCTCCTCTTCAAAGAACAGTTTGGGTTCCGGAACGACCACTCAACAAACCACCAACTTCTCAGAGCTGTGGACATCATTAGCCATGGATTCAACATCCATAAATCTACTGGAGTAGTCTTTCTGGATGTAGCCAAAGCATTCGACCGAGTATGGCACAAGGGACTGATTTACAAGCTTATCAAGCTCAAGTTTCCAAGCTACCTGGTTAAATTGCTGACTAGCTACTTGTCAGAACGGACCTTTCACGTGGCGGTACGGGAGGAATGCTCAACATCAGGCCCTATTCTAGCTGGAGTGCCTCAGGGATCAATTCTTGGACCATTCCTCTTCAATATATTTACAAACGATATCCCCACAGACTTAAAGAAGACAGATCTCGCTCTTTACGCCGACGATGTTGCAGTCATCTCCCAATCCTTCAGCGAAAAAGAAGTGGCTAAGAACCTTGAGACATCGCTCAGCAGACTCTCCAAATGGTACAGCGACTGGCAGATAACCCTGAACACAAGCAAAACCACAGCAACACTATTTACCAGAAAGCTGAACAGGAAACATCCACAGATCCTTCTCAATGGAGAGGAGATCAAAGGGGAAACCAACAGCTTCTACCTAGGGGTGACTCTGGACTCCAAACTCAGCTGGAGAAACCACATAGAGAAGACTTGCCAGAAAGCAGCAACCAAACTGACTGCACTACCCACTTCTGAGGACCAAGTCAATGCCTATGCAGATCAAGGTGCAGGTAATCAACGCAATAATTCGACCAACAATGAAGTACGCTTCACTGGTTTGGAGTGGCTGCCAACTGCAGTATCGGAAAGACCTGCAGAGACTACAGAGCAAGGCCTTGTGGATTGCAGCAGGTGCTCCTATCTTCACAAGAAAAGCAGACATCCAGAGACCTAGGCGTTGAGATGTTGGATGACTATCTCCGCAAACTCAACAAGACATTCTACAAAGGATTGGATCGAAAAGAAAACCCACTGATCAGGAAACTTTCTGACATTCCTGCAAACCCATTTGACCACTAACTGCGGCCCATCACAGCACTAACCTTGTGAAACTGAAACAGCAACTCAGTATCCAAAACTCATCACTGCCAGAAGGCTACCACCTGGGCAGGCACCCGAAACACATCACTGCAAGAAGGCTACCGCCTCGGCAGGCAGCCAAAGCTCATCACCGTTAGAAGACATTTGACAGACAAAAACAAAACTCTGCGGTAAAACTTGCTGACATTTATGCAAACCCAATTGACCGCTGCCCACGGCCCATCACAGCGCTGACCTTGTGATCCAACTTCAACTGTGACAAAGCATCACAATTCAATAAAGAAAACCTAAACAGTGACTAAAAAACTCAAAATAAATGTGGAGTAATGAGGCTACCGCCTAGGTATCCAAAAACTCACCACAGTCAGAAGGCATCTGACAGACGAAGACAAGACACTCTCAGCCTACTTTAAATAACAGTCTGCGCTCGCCCTCCTCCCACCTGCCTGAAAATAACAGAACGGTGAGACCAGCAACAAGGAGCACAAATCTCGGCAGAAGCATCTCCAAGAACTTTTTCTACTCCAACTGAAGCCCTGGTGGTGGCAAAATACACGTAATTGTTACGCTTTCAGACACTGACTTTTACTGTATTCTTAAACAAAGCAGACGCCCAGCACCTGTCTTTGAGCATGCCCCCATTGAAAAGTCATAGGCACTGTTAACACATTCATCATCGTTCGATGCTCGTGGTAGCCATTGTTAATTTTTGTGTTGGGTCATTAATGTTCTGTTATTTCTGCACTGCCTACAATAACTTGTGAACATGTTCTGCATCACTTCACACTTTTACTATATCTTCTAGATGGCAAGTGTTTCAAAATCCACCCTGTGCACCTTGGAAGCATGAAAGGGTGAGTGGACCATGCTGAGTACTGACTCATGACCAGTAGTTTATAGGGGTGTTTCAGCAAAAAACACTTACTTCATTTGGCCATTTTCGTGGGTTTCGTGCAATTAAAATGATACTCCCTTTTCTCATTGTCCCTTCACATTCTCCCTACAGTGCCAGTGTTCAATACTTCATTACCCTCTCACTGTATTTTCTTCTTTCTTGCAGTGCCAGTCACCTTCCCTTCCCTAGTTACCTCTATCTTCAGCTGTACAGTTTCCGTCTGGCCTATTGGGCAATCAGGGAGTGCCCGAAGGGCTGCTCCGGCAGGTCAGTCTGTGGGCTTTTGTGGGCCTGTTTTAAGGTCTGTTTGGGGAGGTACTGTAAATTTCACTGATAAAAGAAAAATCAATGCCTGCAGCAAGCTTGAATTCATGAAGTCTTCCATACCTTGCAAAACACTTATGCCATGTGTCTTCACAAGTTCGCAACTGCCCCAAATTCAAAGCATGGCCTCTTTTTAGATATCTAATTCACTAAAGGGGCGGGACACTTCATTTGGTGTTTCCGTCTTTTTTCTATCCCACTCTGATCCTGAATCTGTGCCAGTAGTACCGGGCATCTTTCCTACTTTATCTCAGTTTCCTAAATAAATTGTGCTGGAAAAAGTACCATTGTACACCATTTAAAAAAAAAAACTTATTTGAAGTAAGAGGGGGTTTCTTATGGATAGTCGCCATTGCTTGGTCGTGTGCAATACATACTAATCTAATCTTTTTCAAATTTCACCAGTCGCTAATGTGATTTTCCCAGAATCACAGGATGTTGAGAGCAGACGCCGGGACTCCGAACTTGTTCCCCCATCTCTGACAATCAGGCCACATATGCCGAAGCACAGCAAGGCATGAAGGTGGAGGATGTTGTTTTTGGGAAGGACAGTGAGGCTTTGGTGACATGGCCTACAGCCTGAGGAATAGAACAACAGGGACCCCCCTTTGCTTACTAAATTACTCAACCCCTCCCCAGTCCTCACAGCCTCGGGGCAATCAATCAGTCAATCAATAATTTGTATAGCGCACTAATCACCCGTGAGGGTCTCAAGGCGCTGGGTGGGGGAAGTGCAGCTACTGCTCGAACAGCCAGGTTTTGAGAAGTCTCCTGAAGGTCCTGGGTATGTCGCAGCTGAGTGGGTAGGGTGTTCCATGTCTTGGCGGCGAGGTAGGAGAAGGATCTGCTGCCGGTGGAGGTCCTGTGGATGCATGGGACAATGGCGAGGGCGAGGTCGGCGGAACAAAGCTGGCGGTTCGGGGTGTAAAAGGTGAGACGTTTGTTGAGGTATGCTGGTCCGGCGTTGTGGAGTGCTTTGTGAGAGTGGGTGAGGAGCTTGAATGTGATCCTCTTGTTGACTGGGAACAAGTGCAGGTCTTTCAGGTGGGCGGTGATGTGGGTGTGGCGGGGTATGTCGAGGATGAGGCGTGCGGAGGCGTTCTGTATGCGTTGGAGTCTTTTCTGGAGTTTAGCCGTGGTTCCTGCGTAGAGGGCGTTGCCGTAGTGCAGTCTGTTGCAGGACAATGGCCTGGCAAGGGAGGGGATTACGTTTAAAACAGCTGCTGGGCCATCAATGGGGGGTCAGGGGGGCTGAGGTGAAGATGGCCCAAGTCTTTAAGCATCCACAGGCCTCCACAGGGAGGCCCCATCATAAACCCACCCTCCTCCGGCCACCATGCCCTGAATGAGAAGGGCTGTGGGGAGGTGTCAGACAAAAACACTGTTTCTGGGCTGCGTTGACCCCAGGAGGGCCGGGGTGAAAATGGCTGAATGCCCTGAGCAACACCTGCCCCCCAGGGAGGACGATTCTCGCAATTACCTGCTCCCCGCCCACTATCAGGGCGATTGCTTGGCAGGGAGTCGAGAAGAGGCCACAGCTGACCGAGAAGAGGCCACAGCTGACCCCATTAATTTTTTCTCAATCTTTCTATTTTTTTTTTTTTTTTATAATGTCATAACAATATAACATTAAATGAGGGAGTTCACCCCTTTCCACATTTCAGTTACATTGTAGGTAGTCCATTTTGTGTGCCATTGGTCTACTGATAACTTCAGCAAGCAGTTGCACATGTCAAGTTCATGCTGCGTTATCCAGGGATCCCATCATTTTTCATGTGACCCCATCCCACCCCCCTTCCCCCCCCACCCCATAGCCAGGTAGACTGTTATATTAGGGATAGCGCCCCTAGCCTCCATTCTGACAGCCAATGTCTGGCTATATCTCTTTTCACAATCAGAGACACCCACGGCCAGTGGCTCTGACCACGTTATGACGGAGCCCTCAGGAGGCATGTGACCTCACTCCAGCTCACGTGCACCGGAGCCGCCTCACTGCTGACTGTCGCTGCTCAGCGCCCAGGGTGGTGTGGGACCCTCAGGGTTACTTGCTGCCAGAAAGAGAGGGGCTGCTCACGGGGAAGCAGCGAAGAAACCTCACATGTGAGAGCAGTGCTCGAATGTTTTACATTTCTTGAGGATTCACAGGTTTCTCTGAATGAGAGAGGTTTCTGTTTACTGTTCAAAGTTCAGAGCGCTTGGGCCCTGCTGCGACACACACGCGCGTGCAAATAACCTTTTAGAGCCGGGCAGCCAGCCAGCCCTAGGCGCACGTGTTCTTTGAGCGGAGTGGCTTTCTGCAAACAGGGTTCTCTGGACCAGGATGACTTCGTAGCCACACTAAGGGCCCGATTCACAGAACTAACTTAAGACAAAATCCTAAACTTACTACCATTTTGGTATTCACAGAAGGCACTTACTCATTTTGGTATTCACAGAAGGCACTTACTCATTTCGGTATTCACAGAAGTTAGGAGTCCTAACTTTAGGACTCCTAAATGCCTTCTGTGAATACCGAAAGCCTTAAAATTAGGATTTTTCTCAGTTTAGTAGTAGTATAGTTAGGACTCCTAACTTTAGGACTCCTAAATGCCTTCTGTGAATACCGAAAGTCTTAAAATTAGGATTTTTATACTAAATTGAGAAAAATCCTAATTTTAAGACTTTCGGTATTCACAGAAGGCATTTAGGAGTCCTAAAGTTAGGAGTCCTAACTATACTACTACTAAACTGAGAAAAATCCTAATTTTAAGACTTTCGGTATTCACAGAAGGCATTTAGGAGTCCTAAAGTTAGGACTCCTAACTTCTGTGAATACCGAAATGAGTAAGTGCCTTCTGTGAATACCAAAATGAGTAAGTGCCTTCTGTGAATACCAAAATGGTAGTAAGTTTAGGATTTTGTCTTAAGTTAGTTCTGTGAATCGGGCCCTAAGTCATTAGGAGTAGGAGACCATTTTGTCCCCAAAATAGAGGCGCACACTGAACCAGGAATGCGTGCTAGCGCCAAACTCAGGTGGGTCAGTCAGAGGAGGGGGAAAAATACCACTCACTATGAAAACAAGTACTGTTGAAGACACCAGACTGGACAGGGAGACAAGTGAAGATGGCACCACTTACGGCTACCTTTAAAAAGAGTGGGCAAGTGTAATTTGGTTCAAGGGAGACGCAGAGTCACATTGCATTAGCACCGATTAAAGAGGAGTTTACAGTTCCTTTGCCCTGGCAAACAGAGACGTCATTGGCGCAATGGACCAGTCAGACGGGCAAGCCCCAGTGCTGTAGCCAGGGTAGCAGGTTAGCACCAAATGATGCCAGGGGTGACTAAAAAATGCAACAAGAGAAGGCAAATTATACGGTATAATGTGGCATATTTTTTAATTGTATTATTTCTATAGTTTGTCAGTTTCCCACATGGTTAACATTGTCTGGACAAAGGCTTCACCTAATTAGTACCAGTGTAACAGCCAAATAGAGCAATAAGCAACAAAAAGAGGACAAGCCAACCTTTCAAAGAGCCTCCACTGAGCAGCCACGTGTGTTGCTGCATTTCTAATTACTTTTGATCCATTTGAGCTTTTTTTTCTAATATGCAAATTATGCAGAAAATTATGGATTATGCGGCAAATACATAATAACAAGGAAACACGGTAGCTGCAAAATCGTTTAATTCCAATGGCCCTGGTTATAGCCCTGGAGGACAATGACGTCACAGCTCTGAAGGCACGGACATTCGAAAAGGTAGGTCCAATTTAAGATTCAGCAAGACTCACGAGTGTTGTGTGTTGTGATGAGTTTAAAGGGACCTGTTAAACACACAATTCATGTGAAAAAAAATAGGTTGTTTCAAACAGGTCTCCGGAATACACTCATCAGAACCAGGGAAAACACCGTTTTATTGCGAGCCGCATAATAGACTAGTAAAGTTTTTTTCTAGTTGGCTTGTAGTCAGTTGTGACACAGTCTTTTTAGGTCTCGCCTGAGACAGCGCTTTAGCGCTGCTCTCGCGAGAGCTTTTGTAAAAGGGGGATCTGGAAGTGCAAACAGTGCTTTTCAGGCCTCCAAATACAGTGCATGTGCGCTGGGCGCGCGCACCATTTGGCAGCCTGAAAAGCACTGCCTGATCACTTCGCGGCCCCTTTGATGTCCTCAGTGAGCCGCGCGACCACTGAGGACATCAAAGTGCACACCATTTGCCACCCCCTTCCTGCTTGTTATTGTTTCCTTTGATCCCTATCTTTCCCTTTCTCAATCTCACCCTCTCCCTGCCTTTTACAACTGCGGCCGCACCACTGTGCCCGCCCCCACTCCCCCCTCCCACTCCCTCCTCGTCAACTTCAGTGCGTGCTTGTCTTCTCTTTTAGCAGCCTCTGCTCCCTGACACTATGCTTGCCTGGTTTTTATTTTTTCATTAAGATGTGTGCCACTTGGTTCTTAATATGAACAAAAACACAGCTCGTCACCGAACACACTTACACGTGTGCATTAATAATTTACCATTAACGTTTCGTAATTTGGGTTTGATAAAACATTTGTCCAGTGCAAAGAAAGTCACAGTCACTACATTTTCAGTTTTAGAGTCCTGTGTCGTATTTGCTTTCTGCACATTTTCTGTGGCACCACTGGGAAAGTCAGCTGTAATATATCACATTTGTGCACTGGCAGCGGACTGAAACTTCCCTATATGAACGTGAGGGAACGCTGCTGGAAACCCCCACCTGCATTCCAAGGATGCCAGCAGACAAACAACGCCTCGAGACCTGCCAGCAAGAACCGCTTCACAGTTAAGCCTACACTGCTTCTCGCATGATTGACTATCAGGGAAGGCCCTTAACTGGCACAGGATATCTCCAGGGAATAACTTACATTATTATGCTTGTTTCGACAAGTTTCCTTTCCCTGCAGTGTTTGTAGGGGCCTTGAGTAAATGTTCAGGACGTAAGCAGCTAAGACAATAAAAGCGACGCCCCCTCCAATTTCCTTCCAGGCCGACCTGTGCTTTCTTCATCCGGACATTTCACCTCACGGGGGGCAAGGAGGTTTGTTTTACAAACCAGAGGCTTCTGTGATGATAGTAGGTCTCCTTAATTGTTCACTTTGTAAATCAAGCAGTCCTCCTGGGGAGATCAAAGCGGCCTTCGGATAAAGGGACCCCCCCCTTGGGCCATCTGATAATGAGGAGTCCGGAGCCGCCCTCCTGGGGCGCAGGAGCGCGCGCGCCGACACCTTGCTATCTAGCTGGTCCGCCAGGGTCCCTTGCGACCCCCCCCCCCTCTCTCTGGGACATCAAACACCGGCCCCGCAGCGCCAGCCCCATTGAGATGCAAATGTCACCTCATCATCAAAGAGGGGAGAATCCAGGAATGGCATCCGGTGCTCTTCCGGGGAGGTCACAGGGCCCAGGCGTGCCTCTGCCCCGGGCCACGTGGTGACCTGTCTAAAGCACTTTCTCCAGAGGAAACAGCGACATGTCTCAGCTGGAGTACAAGTGACATCGTCATCACTGGTCCGGCCCATGCCTGCCTGTCTCCCGCAGGGCGCTCAAGAGAGACACAGGTGGCTTCCCGCTCCCACCCGAATTCAAGTCTCTGCATCTAGTATGGTAATACCCAGGGCCACATAGACAATGAATCACTGCCTGCATAATTATCGATTTACCACACTTGTCAGACACTCCACTCTCGCTATGCAGTGTAGGCATTTTAACATCCTGTTTTTTTATTTTAAGCTCAAAAAATGTTACGAAATAAAACTAAATGGGTAACAAGCACAAGGGGTTAGCACTTAACCATTTGTAGAACTCCAGGACCATTATTACCCCATGCGTGCACACGCTTTTTAATCTTTAACAAAGGCAACCTTGGAATAAAGGTGATTCAGGTGCCTTCAGTTGATTTTATTTCTACACCTTTCAGTCCAATCTGCACGCCTCACACTGCTGCACGCCGCACACTGCTGCATGCCTCACACTGCTGCACGCCGCACACTGCTGCACGCCGCACACTGCTGCAAGCCGCACGCTGCTGCACGCTGCACACTGCTGCACGCCTCACACTGCTGCACACCACACACTGCTGCACGCCGCACACTGCTGCACGCCGCACGCTGCTGCACGCTGCACACTGCTGCACGCTGCACACTGCTGAATGCCACACACTGCTGCATGCCACACACTGCTGCACGCCACACACTGCTGCATGCCGCTGCACGCCACACACTGCTGCACGCCTGTGAGACCGGCCTCACGGCGTGGCCCTCTCCATCATCCAGCCAACCTGCAACCACCCTCAAGACACGACATCCCCGACTCCGGCCGCCCCAGCCACCCCCGATCCGCTGGCCGGCCAGAGGCCTGACCAACTCACCACCCTACCACGCATGTCCAACTAAGGAAGCGGGAACCCTCGAACCAGACCCCGAGGCGCCAGCCCAGTCACACCCCGGGTCGCCTTCTCCGGGAGGATTCAATCGGCCACCAGGCCCCTGGGGAGCAGGCGCCTCCCCTACCGAGCGTATGGGGTCCCTCCCAGACCCACCTGAAAGGACCAAAGAAGTGAGCGGCAGGAAATCCCGCCGAACCCCCTCCGTCACCCCAGTCCCCCCTCTGCGAGCCCTCCGGACTTCAAAGGACCAGCGGAGTATAACAAGGGGTGCCGGAGAAACAAAGGGAGAGAAGACCTGGAACCATCTGAGCCCTGCGGACGAGGTCGCGGCTCCCGAGCACTGAACCACCTAGGCCTGCTGAGTGACTCGCGGCCTCTTGCTATTGTACCATCTGAGCCCTGCGGACGAGGTCGCGGCTCCCGAGCACTGAACCACCTAGGCCTGCTGAGTGACTCGCGGCCCCCAGCTATTAAACCATCTGAGCCCTGCTGACGGAATCGCGGCTCCTGAACTCCGACCACCTGTGCCTGCTGAGAGACTCGCGGCGCTCCCCTTGAGGACGACTCGGGAAGAGATCGCCCAGAGACACGACACCCTCCAGCTCGAGGATTGTGAGCTTCCGCAGGGTATTTCGCAGAGACACTATCTTGAAAGACTGTCCCGCTACCCCCATTCCCCACGACTGACTTGTGGTACGTTGTGCCACTGCTGTACTATTTGCCTTTTGGGTCATAAAGATCCCTTGAAATCATCGATAAAAGAACCTATCGTCTTACAAAGAATACGTGTGGTGTCCCTCTGTTCACAGTGCAGTTCAGGGTGTGTGCGCCTGGTTCGGCTTACTTGGGAGAGGTGGGTCAAAGGGGTGGGCAAGACGTGTATCGAACCCCCTTCCGGCGAACGCCTTTCCAACATTTGGTGGCAGACGACGGGATCCGAGCCGACACCGAAAGAGAGCGTGCAGTGAACGACTGACGCACTACCAAACAGAGATGGAAGGAGAAACCCCCCTGGGTGCCGCAGGTACCGAAATAAGCTCACCGTTCCGAGAGGATCAATTGGACTATTACACGCATAGAGAACTAAAACAGTTTTGCAAAGACCTTGGCATCGCTACCACCGGACTAAGCACAAAGGAAGACTTCCAGAAAGTACTGAAAGCCTGGGTCGAGACGGGGGCGCCCCCGACCCAAACGGAAGGAGACTCTACCCATGAACAAACAAGCACCCCGGCGAGAAACAACGGGCCAGAGGGGAACCTGTCCTCCGAGGAACTAGCGGACCGAGAGAGAAGCCGCAACCACGAACTGGAACTGGCAAAACTAAAAATCGAGGGAGAGATAAAACTGGCAGAGAAGAAGTTAGCCGTCGAGCAGTTACGGCTACAAGGGGAACTCGAAGAGAAGAGACTCCAAAGGGAGCACGACGAAAAGAAACTCCAGCTAGAACATGAACGCGGCCTGAAGGAGATTGAGTGGCGGGCTAGACACGAAAAGTCACAGCCACCCGGGAATCCACAGCCCGCTCCCGCCGGGGAAACCAAAGTTCACATCCCCAAGGATGTGGTCAAGGAGTATTATAAGAACGATGATATCCAGCAGTGGTTTAAGGCCTACGAAGTCGCCATGACCTCTCACCGAGTCCCGCAGAAGGATTGGGGGGCTGGCCTATGGGGCCGGTTCTTAAGCGAAGGAAGGGACACTCTGCTCGATCTGCCCTCCGCGGTCATGAACTCCTACAGCCACATGAAGGAAGCCCTCGTGGGCCGGTACGGACTCACCCCCGAAATGTACCGACAACGGTTCCGAGATTGCAAAAAGATACCAGGCACCACGTGGGTCGAATACGTGAACTTTTACAGCCGAGCCTTGGACGGGTGGATCAAGGGCAGCAAGGTCTTCACCTTCGAAGAACTGTTCGATCTGATCGCCTGGGAACATTTAGCGGCCAATTGCTTTATAGAACTGCGCCAGCATCTCCTAGACAGTAAACTCACCGACCCTCGGAAGCTGGCCGCTGAGGCTGATCATTGGGTGAACACCCGGGCCACCCGGGGCCCCGTGGGGGACTACGGCCGCAACAGTCAGGGTCCCCCCCGCCAGAGGGGCGGAGGCAACCACGGCCGACCAAGAGACTTTGCCGGGGGGTCCTCCACCAGCCCCCCCAGCAGCCCACCAGCGGCGGGTTCGGCCCAGTCTCCAGCCAGCACCGGAGCCCCAGGACGACCAGGTCCACGAGCTAGGATCACCTGCTTCCGCTGCCAGCAGCCCGGACACTACGCCAATGACCCCCAGTGTCCCCAGTATCAGCGAACCACAACGACCAACCCCACGACCCGGCAGATGGCCTCCGTGGCTCTGGGGGAAGAAATGGAAGACTCCGAGGAATGGGAACCGGCGGCCATGGCCCTGGTCTCCCTTGGTGATCGAGAAATGGTCCCCGGGACACCCTTGCCCGCCAACACAGAAAAGTACCGACAGCGGGTGACCATCAACGGCCACCGAGTCGAGGGCCTTCGCGACACCGGGGCGAGTGTCACCGCGGTCCACCGCAGCCTAATTTCCGAAGACCAGATCCTAGCCGGGGCCCTCTGTCCGGTCGTATCCTCCGACAATTCTGAGAGCCTCTGCCAGATGGCCCTGGTGCCCTTCGAGTGGGGAGGGGTCTCCGGAGAACTGAAGGTAGCGGTCCGGACCTCGCAGCCCGTAGACTGCCTCCTGGGCAACGACCTGGAGAGTTCCCCGTGGGGGCAGGTAGAACGAAGAGCCCACCTGGAGATGATGGGCCTACCAGAATGGGTCTGCGCCACCACGCGCTCCATGACCGCACGAGTGGCCCCCTCCAAGGGCGGTGAAGCCCTCTTGCCGAACACTTTCCCCGAGAGCAGGGACCCCCTACCAGAAGCAGACAACCCTCCTTCCGAGGAAGAAGGAGACACTAACCCAGGGGAAGGACCGGAACCTTCCGCCCCAGAGGCCCCGATGGAACTCGAAGAACTGCCCGAGTTGGCCCAGTGGCACTGCGAAGGGGGGCCCTCCCGCGAAGAGTTCTGCCAGGAACAGACCACTTGCCCCTCCCTCGAGGGACTTAGACAACAAGCCGAAGCCCAGGTCGCCGGTGACCAAACCGGAACCCATTGGGTCTATTGGGACAATGGCCTCCTCTACAGCGAGCAAAAGTCCGCCGAGCTAGGCGCAGCACGAGTACTGGTGGTACCCCTGCGGTTCCGGAGCCTCCTCCTGGGCCTGGCCCACGATGTACCCTTGGCAGGACACTTAGGCCAAGACAAGACATACCAGCGATTGGTGACCCACTTCTATTGGCCCAAGATGCGGGCGAATGTAGAAGCACACTGCAAGTCCTGCCTCACGTGCCAGGGCAGTGGGAAGAGTGGCGGAAAACGCAAAGCCCCCTTACAACCGTTCCCCGTTGTGAGTACCCCATTCGAGCGGGTCGGCATCGACATCGTGGGACCCCTGGATCCGAAGACCGCCCAGGGCCACAGATTCATCCTTGTCCTGGTGGACCATGCCACCCGCTACCCCGAGGCCATCCCCCTCCGCACCGTGACGGCTCCCGTGGTGGGCCGGGCTCTCATGGGGATCTTCTCCCGTGTCGGATTTCCCCGCGAGGTTGTGAGTGATCGCGGCACGAACTTTATATCCCGCTACATGAAGTCCCTGTGGCAGCAGTGCGGAGTCACGTATAAGTTCACGACCCCCTACCACCCCCAGGGCAACGGCCTAGTGGAACGCTTCAACCGAACCCTAAAGGGAATGATCCTGGGCCTCGAAGAGCCCCTGCGCCGGAAAAGGGACGTCCTCCTCCCTTGCCTCCTGTTCGCGTACCGGGAGGTTCCCCAAAAGTCTCTGGGGTTCAGCCCCTTCGAACTGCTGTACGGACATCCCGTTCGAGGGCCCCTGAGCCTGGTCAAAGAGGGCTGGGAGACAAGCCCCCGGGGGACACCCCCTGATGTGTTCCGCTACATCCTGGCGCTCCGCAACCAGATGAGGGAGTTTAGAGAACTTGCAGAGGCTAACCTCGAGGCCAGCCAAGAAGAAATGAAGCGCTGGTATGACCAGAACGCAACTCTGGTCGAGTTCCAGCCGGGCCAGCAGGTTTGGGTCATGGCTCCGGTGAAACCCTGCGCCCTACAAGACAAATGGACTGGTCCATTCAAGGTGGTCGAACGGAAGAGCCAGGTCACGTATCTGGTCGACGTACAGTCCCCACGGAACCCCCTCCGGGTCCTCCACGTAAACCGTCTCAAGCCCCACTTCGTAAGGACAGAATTGAGTTTGCTACTGGCCACCGATGAGGGGGCAGAAGAAGACACTGAACCCCTGCCCGATCTCCTGTGCACGAAAGAACTGGACGGTTCCGTGGAGGGTGTGAAACTGTCGGCCACCCTCACTCCCCAGCAGGCCGACGACTGCCGCCAGCTGCTCTGACAATTCGCAGACCTCTTCTCCCTCATTCCAAGGGTGACCGACTGGTGTGTCCACGACGTGGACACCGGCGACTGCCCGCCTGTGAGACACCGAGCCTACCGGGTGCCTGACCGGGTCCGCACCTGCATCAAGATCGAGGTACAGAAAATGCTCAACCTAGGGGTCATCGAGCCCTCCGACAGCCCCTGGGCCAGCCCGGTGCTTCTGGTCCCGAAGGCGGCCTCCCCAGGGGTCGCCCCCGAACTAAGATTCTGTGTAGACTATCGGGGGCTCAACGCGGTCACCCGCGCAGACGCTCACCCTATTCCCCGAGCCGACGAGCTCATCGACCGCCTGGGGGCCGCCCAGTTCCTCAGCACTTTCGACCTGACCTGCGGGTACTGGCAGATCGCTCTCACGGAAGGGGCGGAAGAGCGCTCTGCCTTCTCCACGCCAGATGGCCACTACCGCTTCAGGGTCATGCCGTTCGGAATGAAAAACGCCCCAGCCACGTTCCAGCGGTTGGTGAACAAGGTCCTGGCCGGACTCGAGGAGTTCAGCGCAGCGTACCTTGACGACATCGCCGTATTCAGCTCTCAATGGCACGAGCATCTCCAGCACCTCCGACAAGTACTAATGGCCCTGCGCCAAGCGGGCCTGACAGTGAAAGCCAGCAAATGCCAGCTCGGACAAGGCTCCGTGGTCTACCTGGGGCATCAGGTGGGCAGCATCCAGGTCACCCCTCTCCAGCCGAAGATCGATGCCATCAAGTCCTGGGAGCACCCCACCACGCAGACAGAGGTTCGGGCCTTCCTGGGCCTTACGGGGTACTACCGGAGGTTCATTAAAAATTATGGTAGTATCGCAGGGCCCCTCACAGAGTTGACCTCCAAAAAGCTTCCACAGAAGGTGCAGTGGACCCCCCAGTGCCAGCAGGCGTTCGACGCCTTGAAAACCGCCATGTGCACCGCCCCCGTACTCAAGGCCCCCGACTACTCCCAAGAGTTCGTGGTCCAGACCGACGCATCCGAACATGGCATCGGGGCCGTGCTCTCGCAGTTCGACGACAAGGGCATTGATCAGCCCATAGCCTTCATCAGCCGAAGGCTGCTGCCGAGAGAGCAACGTTGGAGTACTATAGAGCGAGAGGCCTTTGCCGTAGTCTGGGCCCTCAAGAAACTGCGGCCCTACTTGTTCGGAACCCATTTTCGAGTACAGACGGACCACCGGCCCTTGCAATGGCTAATGCGGATGAGGGGGGAGAACCCCAAGCTACTACGATGGTCCATCTCCCTCCAAGGGATGGATTTCACTGTCGAACATCGCCCCGGGACGGATCATGCCAACGTCGACGGCCTGTCCCGGTTCTTCTGCTTCGGCGAGGAGAACCCCCCAGTGGATGGGTAGTTCTCCACGCCTTTCAGCTGGGGGGGACGCGTGTGAGACCGGCCTCACGGCGTGGCCCTCTCCATCATCCAGCCAACCTGCAACCACCCTCAAGACACGACATCCCCGACTCCGGCCGCCCCAGCCACCCCCGATCCGCGGGCCGGCCAGAGGCCTGACCAACTCACCACCCTACCACGCATGTCCAACCAAGGAAGCGGGAACCCTCGAACCAGACCCCGAGGCGCCAGCCCAGTCACACCCCGGGTCGCCTTCCCCGGGAGGATTCAATCGGCCACCAGGCCCCTGGGGAGCAGGCGCCTCCCCTACCGAGCGTCTGGGGTCCCTCCCAGACCCACCTGAAAGGACCAAAGAAGTGAGCGGCAGGAAATCCCGCCGAACCCCCTCCGTCACCCCAGTCCCCCCTCTGCGAGCCCTCCGGACTTCAAAGGACCAGCGGAGTATAACAAGGGGTGCCGGAGAAACAAAGGGAGAGAAGACCTGGAACCATCTGAGCCCTGCAGACGAGGTCGCGGCTCCCGAGCACTGAACCACCTAGGCCTGCTGAGTGACTCGCGGCCTCTTGCTATTGAACCATCTGAGCCCTGCGGACGAGGTCGCGGCTCCCGAGCACTGAACCACCTAGGCCTGCTGAGTGACTCGCGGCCCCCAGCTATTAAACCATCTGAGCCCTGCTGACGGAATCGCGGCTCCTGAACTCCGACCACCTGTGCCTGCTGAGAGACTCGCGGCGCTCCCCTTGAGGACGACTCGGGAAGAGATCGCCCAGAGACACGACACCCTCCAGCTCGAGGATTGTGAGCTTCCGCAGGGTATTTCGCAGAGACACTATCTTGAAAGACTGTCCCGCTACCCCCATTCCCCACAACTGACTTGTGGTACGTTGTGCCACTGCTGTACTATTTGCCTTTTGGGTCATAAAGATCCCTTGAAATCATCGATAAAAGAACCTATCGTCTTACAAAGAATACGTGTGGTGTCCCTCTGTTCACAGTGCAGTTCAGGGTGTGCGCGCCTGGTTCGGCTTACTTGGGAGAGGTGGGTCAAAGGGGTGGGCAAGACGTGTATCGAACCCCCTTCCGGCGAACGCCTTTCCAACAACGCCACACACTGCTGCACGCAGCACACTGCTGCACGCCGCACACTGCTGCACGCCACACACTGCTGCACGCCACACACTGCTGCACGCCACACACTGCTGCACACCGCACACAGCTGCACGCCGCACAATGCTACACGAAACACTGCTGCATGCCACACACTGCTGTACGGCACACACTGCTGCACGCCGCACACTGCTGCACGCCACACACTGCTGCACACTGCTGCATTACTCACTGCTGCATGCTGCACGACACTGCTGCACACAGCACACTGCTGCACGCAGCACACTGCTGCATGCCGCACACTGCTGCACGCCGCTGCACGCCACACAGTGCTGCATGCCTCACACTGCTACACGAAACACTGCTGCACGCCACACACTGCTGCACGCCACACACTGCTGCACGCCACACACTGCTGCACGCCACACACTGCTGCACTCCGCACACTGCTGCACTCCGCACACTGCTGCACTCCGCACACTGCTGCACGCCGCACACTGCTACACGAAACACTGCTGCACGCCACACTGCTGCACGCCACACACTGCTGCACGCCACACACTGCTGCACGCCGCACAATGCTACACGAAACACTGCTGCACGCCACACACTGCTGCACGCCACACACTGCTGCACGCCGCACACTGCTGCATGCCACACACTGCTGCACACTGCTGCATTACACACTGCTGCATGCTGCACGACACTGCTGCACGCCACACACTGCTGCATGCTGCACGACACTGCTGCACGCCACACGACACTGCTGCACGCCACACACTGCTGCACGCTGCACACTGCTGCACGCCGCTGCACGCCACACAGTGCTGCATGCCTCACACTGCTACACGAAACACTGCTGCACGCCACACACTGCTGCACGCCGCACACTGCTGCACGCCACACACTGCTGCACGCCGCACACTGCTGCATGCCGCACACTGCTGCACGCCTCACACTGCTGCACGCCGCACACTGCTGCACGCCGCACACTGCTGCACGCCGCACACTGCTGCACTCCACACACTGCTTTTATGAGAGTTTATGCTACTGACATTGTAAATGACAATGGCTTTTTTTGTTTTAAAACCAAAACATAAATAAAAGGCATTGTAATTTTACAATGCCAATAGCTCAAACTCTTATAAATGCGAGACCTATTGCATTGCAAATGCTTGTTTTGTTGTTGCAGTCTTATATATAGCGCGAACTCGACCCGAAGGTAGCCATTGCGCTTTACATGAGAACCAGTTGCATTACAGACGGACACATTCAGATGAAGTGATTTTCCCAGAATCACAGGATGCTAACCTTGGGGCTTCTGGATGACAGGGAGAGAGAGGCCCCGGATGGGGGAGCAAGCAGAATGCAGGGCCTCTGGCCTCAATCCAGGCCCAACAGCGGTTTCGCTTTCCTGGCTGCTCCAGGAACAAAAAGTAAAGTTTCGTTTCCTGGAGCCTGGGCGGGGCTGGCAATGAAAGCAACCAGCGTGGCTAAAACAGCGTGGGGTGTAACTGGGGGAGGCCGAGAAACCGTCATCAGGTCTTAAACAAGCATTGAAAGTGCAATAGGCCTCTCCTTTTATTAAGTTAAAGCCATTTGCTTTGCTAATGGTATTACATAGCAAAGCAAATGGCTTTAATTTAATAAAAGGCGAGGCCTATTGCATTTTCAATGCTTGTTAGAACTGCCGGTCAACAGACCTCATTCAGGCGGGAAACTCCAGATTTTGTAAGCAAAAAAGTGGCTAATCCTGGCTGTCTCCTGCCTGAAATTGCCCCTGCTTTGACAGAGGTCAGTAGGACGGACGCAGCATTCTCCCAATTATGTTTTTTTTTTAAATCTCCCCCTTACCTCTTCTGAAATGTTGGCATGTGTGCCCATCAGTTCCCGACCTTCAGCCATCCTCTTAAATTAAATCTTACCCCTGGAACTTCTGACGCCGACTCCGCTTTTCACCAGAGCGGGGAAGGGTGCAAGGACTGCCGATCTCCGCTTTTCACCAGGGCGGGAGACGGGTGCAAGGACTGCCGGACTCCCGTCACACGAGGGTGTGGGACGGGTGCAAGGACTGCCAGACTCCCTTCTCACCAGGGCATGGGATGGGTGCAAGGACTGCCAGACTCCGCTTCTCACCAGGGCGGGGGACGGGTGCAAGGACTGCCGGACTCCCTTCTCACCAGGGCGGGGGACGCATGCAAGGATTGCCGGATTCCGCTTCTCACCAGGGTAGGACTGGTGCAAGGACTGCCGGCCTCCCTTCTCACCAGGGTGGGGGACGGATGCAAGGATTGCCGGATTCCGCCAGGGTAGGACTGTCGGACTCGCTTCTCACCAGTGTGGGGGATGGGTACAAAGAGTGCAGAGGGGCGGACTGTGGTTGGCAACAGATGTGCCGTTGCCTTCCTCCTCTCGGAGGCTGATCTGTGCTAGAACGAGACCTGCACTTTTATCTGGAAATGCAAGTCTAATTTGTTTTCGCCAAATTCTGAGTGCTGCTTCGGTGCACACGTTGTAAGAATCATCTGTTACACTCCTCATTTAGGCCCCTTCTTGCCTCATGCCTATCTATGAACAAGGCACTTTCTGGAAGTTTCAGGGGTGATTAATTCAGAAATAGGCTCCTACAGATTGCAAGAGAATTTTGCATTAGAAGGAAAAAATAACTTCCACCACATACAATCCAGCCCCTTTGTTCTTCTCTCGTCTATCTCACGTGTTAAATTGTACTTGCATAGAGGGTTAATGTTTTTCAAATTCGGGCAGCCCTGTAAACCCCCGGAAACAAGAGACGAGCCCACCCCTCCACTGCCTGCTAGGCAACCTGCGACACTGGGCCAATCCCTGCGCGGCTTGCGGTGACGTCGGAGCTTTATGAAGCTCCAGGCGGTGATCTCTTGTCTTAATGGGGCCATGTGTTTGAAACACATGGCCCCATAAAGATAAGAAAAGGCTTTACTACAAACGTAACGCAAGCGAGCCAGTCCAACTGGGATGGCTCTAAAAGAGAAAAGTGTATGTCACTAGACGCTCTTTTCCAATGGCTGGCCACTGTTTAGCATAAACGGTGACTCCAGCCAATGGAAAAGAGGGGCGGGGCTTAAAGCCCACTAGAGAAATCTCTTCAAATCATTCAATCTTGCCAGCGAGACTGCGCATGTCTGCGCAGTCTTACGACAGGCGAGACATAAAAAACTCACATTCAGGTGTTCAAACTATTATTCCTGAAAAACGAGAAACAGCTTTTTGTTTTGAAAAGCAAGTAGGGCTGTATGGTGTCTACGCTCCGGACACAAGCGCTGACACCGTGATGATTATTTAAGTCTACTTTTTTTTAATGAGGGGTAAGTGCGTCTACACACCCTTGTTCCCTTGTTCGCACTGGCGCAACACAGCGCGCAATCCCGTCAGGCACCACCGAATCACGTGGGTGCCTGACGTTACATGTACAGCACTAGTCTGCAACACCACATATCTCCCCCTTTTATACCAACAACAAGAGAGTAAAGAAACTGTCAACATTTTCATAATAGTCCTGCCCACTGGGCTGTGGGTGATAGCTGGGGGAAAGTCCTGCGGGAAAAAGGGTTTAGGAGGATGGGGTAGGAGGGCCCCGAGGCGGGGTTACATTTCAAATTCACAGTATTTATTGGGACGTACCACTAACCTTCCTGTGTGGGTGCGATTGCTGGAGGCCTGCCCCTTTTGTGTCTCGGCCCTTTGAGGTGTTGTGATTGTGGTGCTCGGTGCTCTCTGTTCTGTCCCTGAGATGCTTACCTCCTTGGATTGCTGGGGTGTTGTGTGCTGAGTGGGGTCTGTGCTGGTACTTGGCTCAGGGCAGCCCCCTGTCCCCCCGTCCCCCCCCTCCCCTGTGCTGGGTCGATCGCAGTTCTCTGACAGGCGGATATCCATCGCCTCGTCTACCTCCCCGTCATAACCGGCGTCTGTAGCAGTGCAATCCATAGCCCATCGGAGGACTTTATTGCACTTTGCGATGCGGCTGTGTGACCAAATCTTGGCATCTCTCAGGAGGGCGGAACGTGAGTAGAGTACCTTAACTTGTAGCGGTTTGCTGTATTTGCTGTTTCCTTTCTTGCAGAGCTGGCCCAGCTACACCCTAACCCAGTCTCCTGCTGCCAAGGATACTGCCCGTACTCCATGTCGCCGGTCATAGTGTTCTTTGTAGATTTTCTGTGCTTTGGTTATGTTGCCCCTGACTACCGCCGGGGACCACTTGATTTGAAGTGTCATGTTCATCCACGCTCGATTGTCCTTGGTGAAGGGTTCCTTTCCCTTAGGATCTTGAATGGGCTGTAGCCCGTCACTGTGGGTGTTATCCGGTATGCCTATATCGTGCTTTTGAGTTCGGTCTCCCAATTCTTGCCTGCGCTGATTGCGGCTTGGACTGAGCCCATGGTGACACGGTTGAAGAGTTCGGCAAGGCCGTTGCCCACTGGGTGATACACTGGGGTGTGCTGTGTTTTGATCCCGTTCCTCTGCATGAAGGCCTTCCATGTGTCCGAGACGAACTGAGGTCCATTATCACAAGTGATGGCTCTCGGGATGCCGTCCCGCAAAAAACGTTGGTAAGGAAGGGGATGATTCTGTCCGTGTCTGCCTTCTCGCAGGTATCTACTTTGGGCCATTTGGAGAACCTTTCCACGAGGACGATGACATATTTGGGTTCGCCCCAGGCGTCAAGGACGGGGCCCAAGATGTCCACTGACAGCTCTTCTCAAGGGTAGGCAGGAGTGGTGAATTCCCCCATCGGGGGTCGTAGCAGGGTAAGGGATTTGTCTGCATTGGAGCAGTGCTGGCATGCTCTTATACGTATTTTTCCACAGAGGAGTTGATGGCCGGCCACCAATACGACAGCTTTATCCTCCTTTTGGAATTTACGATCCCCAAGTGGCCTTCATGGACGATAGTGAGGACGCGGTCTCGGAGCGTCTCAGGGGGCACTATCTTGTCCCCTTGGAGCAAGAAGACGGCGTCATCACTGAGAGATAATTCGTCCCGTACTTCCCAATACTTCATGGTGTCTTCTGAAACATGCCTCTTCTCCGGCCACCCTGTTGTGATGAAGGCTTTGACTTTCGACAATGTAGGATCGGAGTCGTAAGCAGATGTCCATTTTTGGGCACTGATGCTGCTCTCATGGTCCTCCATGAATGCGACTTGGTAGTCGTCCCATTCACTGGGCACCGGTGCTGCTTCCATGGCGGCTCAGTGACTGAGAAAATCTGCCACCTTGTTCTTTTGGCCCGGAAGGTATTCCACATCATACACGAAGTCAAGGAGTTGGAAAGACATTTTGGCGATGCGCGGGGTGGCTGTGGCATGACCGCTGGATGTTAAGACCTTTATCAGTGGCTTGTGGTCCGTGCGAAGGCTGAAGCGGGAGCCCCATAGGTATTGCCGAAATTTGCTCATGGCCCAGGTGACCGCTAGCATCTCCTTTTGGATCATGCTGGATTTTTCTTCATTGGGCGCGAGTGAGCGGGACTCAAAGCCTATCGTGGCTTCTGTGCCGTCCGTTGAGCTTTGCGTCAAGACAGCTCCCAACCCCTTGTTGCTCGCGCCCGTGGTCAGGATGCTGGGGGCTCGACAGTCGAATCCCTGGAGAGGTATCGCTTCGCAGATGTCCTGTTTGATGGCTTCAAACTCACGGTTGGAGTCGGGCATCCAACAGAAGCTGGTCTTGTCTTTCAAGAGTTGTCGCATGGAATGGGTCTTCGTGGCAAAGTTGCGGACGAACTTGCTGTAAAACTCTGCCAGTCCGATGAATGATCTGACGTCATCTGTGGTCCGGGGCTGGGGTGCAGCTCTGATCGCTGCCACATTAGCTCGTTTGGGAAGTATCCCCGTTTCTCCTATTTCGTGTCCTAGGTATCTCACTGAGTGCAGTCCAAACTTGCACTTTCCGAGTTCAGCCGTGAGTCCGTTGGCTTACAGGGTGCGTAACACGTCTCGGAGGGTGGTATCGTGTTCTTCTTTGGTCTTCCCCATGATCAGTATGTCGTCTTGGAAGTATAGTACTTTTTTGCTGGCCTTGAAGAGTTTATGCATGAGTTTTTGGAACACCGATGCCGCTGATGCCAGTCCAAAGGGCAGGCGGAGGAATCCGTAGCAGCCAAATGGTGTGATGAAGGATTTTAGTTTCCGACTGGATGGGTGGAGTAGGATCTGGTGGTACGCCGCCGTGAGATCAATAGTCGAAAACCATTTTATGTCCTTGGTCTGAGCCAGGAGGTTGCTGATGCATGGTAGCGGAAATTTGTCTACTAGGATGTTTTTGTTTAATTCTCGAAGGTCAAAGCATAGGCGCACCTTCCTGTTGTGTTTCTGCGCCTCGACCAGTGGCGCCAACCATTCAGCGCTTTCTATGGGCTCAATTACGCCGCTCTCTTCAAGGCGTTGTAATTCCTGTTGTACCGCGTCTCGGCAGTTGAAAGGGATGTTGCGCACTTTGTGGCTGACGGGTACGGCACCTTCCTTCAGGACTATCTTGTGCATAAATTGGGATAGTTGGCCTATGGTGCCTCCAAAGACGCTAGGAAAGTCTTTTCTCAAGGTGTCCTCTGCTAGGGTGTGCGCGTCATCTGTCATGAGGACTTGAATGTCGCCACTGTGATTGAGTTGTATGCCTAGTGCGCCTTGGTCGGCCCACCCCAAGAGTGAGGGGCCCTTTTCTGCGACATATAGTTTGCCTGTGGCCACCCTGCCTTTGAACTCAAATGTGAGAGGTCTGAACCCTACCATGGGGATCTTCTCGCCAGTGTAGGTGACAGGGTGTATGTCTGTGGGGTATAGCTGGTGCCCTATGGTGTTGGCAAAGTCTGAGTCCCAGACCGCTTTTTGTATTATGGTAAATGGGGAATCTGAGTCCGCTACCATTGAAACCTGGACACCCCCAGTGGTCACCATGCATGAGGGTTTCTTCTTTGCGTTGCAGTCAATGCCCCAAACCTGGTCATCCACACACAGTATGCAGTCGTCATCCCTGTCCCCTTCTCCCACGTCGGGTTCTGAGTCGTACATGACACACTTCACTGATGTGTTGCTGGGTCTCCTCCGGCAGGCTTTGCCAAAATGTCCTACTATACCACAGAAGGAGCACTTGACGCAATATGCAGAACATCCTTTGTCGTTGGCCATGTGGGCGGAGGTGCCGCATCTGTAGCAGGAGCCCTTCTTGTCCATTGTGGGTGGGGCCTGTGCCACCGGAGTCCGAGGGGGTCGCCTGGTCTGGCGGTATGGCGCGGAAATGGGTGGATTGTCTCTTGACCCAGTGGTGTCGCTGACTTTGCAGACCGCAGGTTTCGTCTCTGCTTCCTTCTTGGCAGCGGCGGCACACCGTTTTGAGAGTTCAGCCTTTTTGACGATGGCTATGATCTCATGGAGAGGTGCTTCGCCACTCACCCATTACTTTTCCTGCACATTGGTGCTTGTTGTGTGCATGATTATTTGGTCTCGTATTCAGTCGTCGTGCAGGTGCCCAAATTTGCAGTTTATTGCTCATTTTTTGAGTGCAGCCACGTAATCGTCCACAGTTTCAGTTTCATTCTGTTTCCGTTGGAAGAAGGTGCACCTATCAATTGCCGTACAGATGACTGGCTGGTAGTGGGCGTCGAAGTCCTCCAACGCATGTTGGAACAAATCTACCTCGGTCGTGGCTCTTGGTTTCTTTACCATGTTCTCATAAACTCGCAGCCCTTCAGGTCCTAGGTTGTGCAGTAGAATTTTCTTCCTGCGTTTGCTGGAGAACTCTTCCTCCCCGTCATCCTCCAGCGCCAACAAGTAGTTTAGAAAGTACCCCTTCCAGTCGGCCCATTTCGTCGCCGGTTCCCCTGGTGTCGGGAGGAACGGCACCGGATTCGTGAGGTAGAAGGTCTGGGCGAACATGGTGATGGGGCGGGTGCACTCCCTGAGCGTGGACATATGCTGCCGAGCCGTCTGGATAGCTGGATACGCGCTTCGATGGCAAGCGTGGAGGGGTAGTGGTTTGCTCGGTACTTTGCTGCTGGCAGTGGCGCTGTGATGAAGATCTTCGCTTTGAGGCCCCTTTGTGGTCTCAGACATGCGGGAGCTCTGGGGCACTGGGTTCAGGTTGTGCCATAAATACCCTAGTATGAGGCTGTAACTTGCTGGCAAGGGGAGCTGCTGGGCAAGGGCTTGCAGTAGGTGGCTGGCGCAACCTAGTGGGCAGTTTCCAGCCCTGCGCGCACATGTTTGGCCAACTTTCCTGTGTGACACTGAACACACTAGTTTGCCATCTGTGCAGTTTTTTAACCGGCCTGTCTGTATTTTTAAGCCCAGTAAAAAGTAAATAATACCTAAAACGCAAACTATTAAGTTCTCTTTGGGAGTGAGTGAGACTGTGCTGCTGTTACATCCTCTGATAAGACGGAAAGAAGACGGTTTTATGAGAAGCTGAGAGCCTGTATATTCCTCATAATTTTCTATTTTGTAGGTCTCGCCTAGCGTTGCAGCACATGCGCTGTTCGCTTTGCGTGGCATGCAGTATACACTGTAGCATGGAAGCTTCGTGGAAGCTCCACCCACTCTCTGCTCATTATTTTCATTGGCTTGTGATTTAAATTGTGCCTTCCTATTAGTTGTAGGCTTGTTGGTCCCTCCTTACGACGAGCATGTCGTCATTAGTGTCCTTCCATGGTTAATGGCCCCTTTACTGCACAGACTACTTTCTTGCCTTGCCCCCCTCCCGCAGTCCGATGCCTTCTAGCCCACCTGCCCCTTCATGCCTTGTTGCCCACATGCACTCTCTCGTTTGCAATGCAATAGATCTCACGTAAATGCAAGTCCTATTTCATTGCAAATGCTTGTGTTTTTTGGGCCATTACCTATCAGCACTCTATCAAGACGCAGCCGGTATGTTGTATTTCCTCTGAGACGGATGCTTCTCGGACGGTCGGATCTCCGGATCTTGGGCTTCACAAGTGACATAGAAAGAAGACAGGCCTATTGATGCCTCTGTGGACAGTGTAAATCCATGATGGTCAGTATAATGGTCGATTTCACAGTTTGCCGCAGGCGGAAAAATTAAAAGGCCAATTTTCCTAATGATAACTTTGGAATTAAAAATCTTTAATATAGATATACATAGATACCTCAGATTTTTTATGTGAACACCTACTAAATGCAGTTTCTAAACAGATAATCGCAGCAGTAGTGTCGTCCGTGAACATAACAACTGTAACTTTGCTCAGTCAGTTCGTAGCAAGAATGTTTTTATATTAAAATTCAGAGGCACTGGCGGGTCGCTGGTTCGTTCACTCTTTCAAGATGGCCACCACTTAAGCTGAGGAGAAACCTCCCAAGTGACGGTGGCCAAAGGGGTCACGTGTTCCAGCTCCTAGGAGTAAACACGCCATTGTCCTGTCACATGAGACTTTACTACTCCTGAGTTTCGTGTCACTGCCGCCAGGTGCTGCTAGCCATGAAGCAGAAAAAGACAGGTGAGTTCTGCTCAGTTTACACTCCTCTCGTGTTTCACCACGCGTACCATCACCACCACCGAGATACATGCACATTGCACACACTGCGATAACTTGCCTTATTTCCTTTTCATGTCTACGCCTACACCCATTGACCACACATCTCTTGCATCCCTGTTTACCTACATCTCTCAACCAGATGATTGTCTGGTCGGCTACAGCACTTATCCTGTGTTGCAACTCAGCAGAGGATACCTTGCATACATTCTAATGCATATCACTGAACCCACACTTATACGGCGTATGCCTGCAGTGGAAAATACATCCACCACGGTTCATTACTATAAGAACTAATGAATCCTCAGAGCTGGAGGTTTAATTAATTTACCCAGTGAACTGGCTTGAAAACAAAAAATTGTAAAAGTAAAATCCAGGGATGAAACCACAATGTCTCTAATAACATGGAATCATCTAGTAACCTTACATGTACGCACTATTCTCACTGACTCTGTCTTTGCACCTACATCCACTGGCACACAGACATGAGGACAGGAAGACACGGATTTAGGGGCATTTGAGCATGGGCCATGTGCTGTGAAAAATCAGTAACCAGGACATTGATGAGAGAGGCAGTCCTTTATTCTTTTATTTTTTTATATTCTGATAGATGTGTTTTTGCTGACCTCGTCATACGTGCAGCATTACACGTACCATAATGTAAAGAACACTGAAACTTGACTTCGGGATTTTCAGGTTTATGATTGAAATTTATATATTTTATGGGACTTGTTATACGATTAAAATGTATAGGATGAGATGAGGCATTAGCAGTGTAAAAACGTGTGCTACACAAATGCCAGTGAGGTAAGATTAGACTACTCCTGTCTTTATGCTTGTCAGTGTTGGAAGTTTTTAGGTATTGTGTTTTTTTTAATATATATTTTTTTAAGCCATATCTGCAACTTTTCCAGTTCAGAGCCCAAAATTCAGTCCATTTCTGGACGAAGGAGTTTTTTTCACTGGCTCCAATTCTACGCCAATCATAGAATTCAGTGTCCTTTCATTTTTCTTGAATTTTAATAATTTGACCAAACGTTTATTAGCATGTGAGCGTAATGGAACCCGAAGAACATAGTAAACATACTGATGTTAATTAACACTTGTTGGTCACAGTCTGACAGTATTGGAATTCAGCGCCACTGTGTTCTAGGACATGACATTCTAAACGTTTCGTTCACTAAGCCAGATACTAGTTGAGTTTTGTGGGGAGCCTATTAAAATATGTGAAGACAATGTATGAATGTTTATGAGAGGAATATGGGCTGCATTACCCGAAGAATTGATAACGTTTGATGGAATCTGAAATCGCCCTGGGTGCTTTAAAAACCAACGTAATTAAAGAGCAGCAAATATATATATTTTTTATACTTACATAAAAATGTTTTGACCTACAAATTCTCAAGCTCATTCTTGCATTTGAGCCTTTGGACTACAGTTCATTCCTTCGTGGGACAGTATGAGTCACTGTTGAGGATATTTAAGGCTTAACAAATACAGATATCTTTTTAATCCCAGAGGTGCGACCAGACCCCAAGCATGTACAATCTTGTCATAATTATCTAATTTCTACACCTCCCCTACTTAACGCTGAATCTGGCTTTGCATGTCTTTATTCACACTCCAAGTACACACGTTCATCCTGCTGGACTTTTACATGTCCTTGCCCACCCGTCCCACATCCACACAGTTGTTTGGCTACGACTTCATCTCATCTTTGCCTGCCACTCCCGCATCACAGCCACGAAGCCATACATTCGTAAGCTGCGATTTGCGTCGCCTTCATGTTATTCTTCTTGTAATGGGGGTTGCTATAATTGGATTTCGGTGCCTTGTTCAGGAGATGTTCATTTATCTCTCACACTGTAGTTAAATATATGATTGACATGTGATTTCTTCTTACTCCATTTTCCCTTTCTGTCTGCTTTCTGTGAGTTGCTTTTTAAGCCATTGTGGTTGCTGAGTAAATTGCATCTACTTCCCCATTTTGCCGTTCTAAATGTTCTTCTCAGTCCAGACTAGTATGAAGATGAACTATGGAATCAAATTAAATATTTTTTCATGTATTTTTCTCGAATTCTCTCTATATATTAAATTTTAAAGAGTTATGAGCAGTTACCATGGGCAGTAGCCGTCAAGAGTGGTCACTGGGCCCGGAAGTTGGAGGTCCAACTGGACTTCAATGATTGTTGTCATTTACTACTAACTGAGACATGGACTTTGCTTTTCTGGGCTTGCACTAGGATGCATGATGCTTTTCCTGTGTCACTGGATGAGAATGGAATGAACCCAGATCTGTGACTGTGGATGACTGTTTGCTTTGTTCAGCATTCCGTCCATCATTTGTTCTTTTTGCTGCCTGATAAGAATGGACACTTCAGTGAATGTACATTTGAGTTTTAGTAGACGAAGCTGAAGTGGCTTATTGAAATGGCTTGGATTTCAAGTTAACAATAGTTTGCTTTCTGTGACTTGAAGTTTTGCTTTTTTTCTAATAGAAGTGTGGGCTCCACTGTGTCTAGATGTGAAGTGCTGTTGGCCGATAGGACTGACCTGTCAGCGAATAGCTCATTTGACATGGGATCACTTATCAGATATGCGACTAGCTGTTTCATAGCCCTGCCAGACTTTCAGAAGTAGATTAGGGTGAGTCGGTTATACATGCAATCAAAAACAAACATAAAATATGATTATTTTATTAGCAATAAAAGCTAGACATATTTTAATTAAGTAAGAGCAGTGGTAATTAAAAAGAAACATCAATGATCACCTTTAACCATTTATGAAGCATACCATTTATCCATCAACTGATTTAATTCCTTAGCAGTACATAGAATGCAGGAGTCAGGAGACTAGCTTTGAAATCGATAGTCTCCCACCTGAATTGGGAGGGTTGGCATGTATGCAATACATGTACAATGCCATGTCTTGAGAAATAGAAATACAAAGGCAGAGAGGACATTTTCATGTGTGACTAATGTATTTCAGTGTGGTAATGCAGGGACAAGCATTGCAATGCGATAGTCTAAGCGTTGATGCTTGGCAGTTGGCCGGATTGAGCAAGCGCATGAAGAAAGGAACCTGTGAAAAAGTATGTGAGAGCTGTCTAACTTGTTTTAGGATGGTTAGTAGAGAAAGCAGAGGGAGGCTTGCTATGTTACAAAAAACACTGCGGATAATTTTGCAGGAGTTATTGGTTCTCCTACCAGCTCTTGGCTGGTCCAGAATAACAAAATGTGAACAAATGCCAGGTTTTTGTTACCCTAAGAAAGGGTGTAACCCTTTGCAGACAGGGAGACTCCCGACTCACCTCGTGCACTCATCTGAAAGAACAGGCCGACCACCAGATAGTGCTTAATTTGAGCTAGTCGTTGCAGATGGGGCCCGCTGACACTCAGTTCTGGGGACCAGTTATTATTTCTCCTCATTAGACTTTGACCCAGAGCAAGAGAGAGAAAAATACAAACAAGCGAAAGAAGGAGGAAGAGAAAAAACAGAAACTGTGACAAAAGGTGAAAGTAGGAGGCTGCAAGAGTCAGAGAAAGGGGCAGGGAGTGTTTAGTGGTGGACTAAAGAGGCATGAGGTGGAATCAAAACTACACAGACTTGATATTTGGAACGCCAACATTTACTAGTATGAGCTGTAGACTTCTGAGCAAAACTTTGGTCCCTGCACTTATTCTTTTACAAGTGAGGTACGATTATTTTGGATTTCACAGCTTTATTTAGAGATTGGAGGATGGGATAATTAGTCAGAAACGTGGCGGATGTCTCGTCCTCCACATTAAAAGTGCATTTGTAATATGGCTGACAAGATATCCACCACGTTTTGACGGAGTATCTTGTCTGCCAAACTCTAAATAAGGCAGGAAGTCTTTACAACAGGGAGACTCTCAACTCAACTCCTGTACTCACCTCAGTAATAGTACTATGTATAACCTAATGCCTGTACCCACCAAAAATACGTCAAGAACACCAGAGTACAGCCTGTCCTTGATGAATGTGAATTATTAGGGAGACACTCAGCTGAGCTCTTATATCCGCATGAAAGAGCGGTGAGACCCAGTGCTTAATTTGAGCCGGTGGTTTCCAGTGCTGGGCACCAGCACTTAATTGTTAATATTGGCGCATGTAACAGTCTGCCACAAGGGGGCACTGTCTGGCTAATTTAGAGATGACCAAAACAACAGTTAATTATTAATTCAATGTACATTAAAAATGACTATTTTCTGCCGCCCAAGCCATTCTTATACCTTTGTGGGCCTGGAATAGTCAAAATTGTCACACTTGGAGGAGCGTGATGGTTAGTAGTTGTGTTGTTACTATCAGTGGCATCATGGCAGGGAAAATGTGTGGTGCAAGCTGCAGTGGCCTCCTAAGAGAAGCCCTGGCACTTATTTGTTTACAAATTAAGCATTGGGGAGACCTACAGGTTATCTACTACCTGTAGAAGAGGAAAATTCAGAATACCTGCTAAATGTGCCCATAGAAGAGGGAGCAACCTCCCACTTCACCTATTTATTAAATCTGGGTGAAATTTAGTTTACAGCATGTAATCACACGTAATTTCAGGCATTTTGTATTATGATTGTTCATAAAAATGCCCAAGATTGTGCCACTATGCCACATCATATAATTACAAGGCCTGCAGCATTGTGATGTGAACAAAGGCCCCACTCTCCTGGAATGTCATAGACCACTCATAGTTAAAGCCACAACTGTAGATATTTATTAGGACTGAGAATGAGCTTTGCAAGATGAACTAAGATGAAAATTAAACCCACAGTTCCAGTTCATGTGTACTCACAATAAATGGTAATATCTATGAACCTGATTTGGAGTTTGATGGACAGGGTACTCTGTACATCAATCCGGTCCCGGCAGCAGTGAGTAGGTCCTTGGACACATTGCGTACTACGCAAACTATATGGGGAAGTTCCTCATATCTTGACCTGCCGGGGATTGATGAAGCAGTAGTTTATCCCAATTAGGGTAGAACCAGTACTACCAGCCATTAGACAGAGTAAGTCATGGTGGCTTAAATCCTAAACATTAATTCATTATTGTTTTCCATTCCACCTTTGTGTAGATAGTTTTTTCACTTTAGGTCCTGACGAATTGCCTCTAGACTTGTAGAATTGCGAAGAAACATGTTGACCAACCACATGGAAGAGCGCCACACCTAAGACATTAACTTAGCATTGCACCTTTCCTCTTTATTTTAATCAGGGTAGGAGACCCCACAATTAAAGTTATTTTGCTGGCACTCCCAACCCTGTTTTAACTCACATAAACATCACACACCATTTATTCATCAACACTCACTAAATCTCTCACCAAAGTACCCCTCATCGGGAGACCGTCAGGCATTGCAGCGCCGGCCAGACGAGGAGCAGCCCGATAATGAAGCATGACACCCAACTGGGTGTGTGAGGGCATTACATTCCAAAGAAATGGATTCCCATCTCTTTAACTCTGTAGCCTACTGTCCTTTGTACATTGCTGAATTTTAGATCATTCAGGAACAGCACAACTTTAATTTTCATATTGCATTTGGGCAACTGTGCTGGACCTCATGTATAAAAGCCCTTTGTCCCTCTATTTGTGAATATACATAGAGAGTAAGAACACTTACCTTTGACCATTTAAATTAACGTGTTGATTTCAATGGAGGCCCAAGCTCTGGAAACACTTACTCGTTGAGTGTGAGTGTGGATAATGCCTTGGGGCCCCCAATAGCCTGCAACGATTGCTTTGCCGAGTATCACACATCGGAGCATGAGTCGTCTTCATAGTCCCGTTGGCTTTAACAGAGGCTCACACCACGGAATCTCCATCATTATGATAAAAATAGGAAAGTGTAGACCATGAAAGCCTACACTGATGCACCGAGAGTCTATTCGATCTCAAAATCCAACTAGGAATTTAAAAAAAAGAAAAACGTTTTGTGCTTGCATATATTTTGTGTGTGTTTTTAAGCTCACCCAAGGCCAGGAGGAGGGGTGGAGGGCTGACTGGGGAGGACAGAGGGGGCTGGCGAACCTGTTGACCTGCTGGTTTTGGAACAAGAGAGCTTGAAAACAGAGTCCGGCTTAGAATCCGGATCAAAACCATTTTTCAGGCAGAAACTCTGGCATCAACAGTTCTACCTTGTGGGTCTGTGTTCTTGTTGCGACATCCAGGCCTGCTTGGATGCTTCTGGTAGCATAACCGGTTTAAACGGAAACCCGGCTGGGGTGGAGGTCTGGATTTGTCCCACGGAGTTGCCATGGGCTCACACTCCGAATGAGGGAACGGGGCGGATGAAAGCCCCGCCATTTCCATTAGGCCTGCGCTCTGGTAGATAAAATTACTAACCAGCCACATGCTAGAATAATTATAAGTTCTTGGCGCATGGGAGTGAAATTGTGGGCGGCTTTTGGGGAAGAAAGATCATGATCGCAAGGGAGGGATCAGGCACGATAGGCATTAAATGCCTCCAGGGGCATGGCTGGGGAGAGGATGTGCAGAGAGGGAAGGGGTGGGACAAGAGGGTTGCATGGCTGGGCCTCGTGGAAGCTGATGGCTGCGGGCAGGAAGTTTAGGCAGCAGATAGACTGTAACTCCAGGCAGGACCTGTAGTGTGGGTATGGCTGATAGGGCCAGGGGCTCTACCCGCAGGAACCGGAGTTGGGAGGGGGTGCGCACGTGGATGGCCTTCATCGATGTTTGCACGTGTATAAATCATGCATAATAAGCAGGCAGTGTGTATTCACATTAGTGGTAAAAAGCGGTGCCTGCTTTATGTAGATATTGCAAGTCATCCCGTCCCCTCTGAGTGGTTCATCCGGTCCCTTTGTTTTCTTTCCATCCTGTGAACTGCAGTCATGCATTTATAATGGAAAATGGTAAACTAATAGCAGACCACTACCGACTGACATAGAATGGGCCTGCCAGGTCTGGTTGGAGGGAGGGGTACAGGCAAGCAAGTAATGGGTAGGGGGTTGTGTGAAGAGCACAGCACATGGAGAAATGGTGGTAGGGGAAAGCAGTAACATTCTTTGCAAACGTCAGCTGCAGGCATTTGCTTTGGAAAGCCAACAAACAACATTCTGAGAACAGGATCCAAGGCAATTGAAAGAAATAGTGTGCGAAACTAACTGAAATGGATAGAAACTAAATGAGACATGTAGATATAACAGGGCCAGTTGTCATGTGAGGGAACAACACATGAAAAGGAGGGCTAAGTGGCCACGATTTACCATTTAAAAGTAAGGAATTTAGGAAGACACACGAAAGAACCAAATGAAAAGCGATGGGCATGCTGAAAGCCCACAGAGTAGATACAGCATGCCTTGAAGAGACAGCGCATGCACTGCCTAGGCGAGACCTAAAAAGGAAGGTTTGGGCCTGGCAAGAAGGTTAACTTGCCAGGTCGACATAACAGATTAAAACTACACTCACAGGCTCTGCAGTAGCAGGCATGAAACATGTTTAAAAGGCTACTGGAGTGAGTGGCACAATCAGTGCTGCAGGTCCACTAGTAGCATTTAATTTACAGACCCTGCACTTTACAGGAGACTTATAAGTACATTAAATACGCTAATTGTGGATAAGCCAGTGTTAACATGTTTAAAGCAGAGAGCACATACACGTTATCACTGGTTAGAATTGGTAAAGTTCCCGGAGTCCTAAAGCCAACAAAAGCAGGTCTGAAGGCAAAAAGTCTGGGGAAACCACACCAAGGATACCAGGTCTAACACGTGCCTGACTACCCCCAGCTGAATGTGGCAAGAGCTTCCAAACCCCTTTAGAGTTTACTTCAATAAGGCAGAAGAACCTGGAGAGACGATCAGCATTGGCGTGGTTTGTTCTAGGATGGCGATCCACTGTAAAGTCCAGTCACTGTAGGGAGATGGAAGACCTTAACAGTTTGGGATGCTCACTTCTCATCTGCATTAACCATCCGAGGGGGACTGTGGTCTATCTGAAGCCGGAAGTGAGTACCAAACAAGTATGGTCTCAGCTTTTTCAGTGACTAGGCCACAGCAAATACTTTCCTTTTTATTGCACTCCACCTCTGTTCCCTGGGAATTAGCCTCCTACTGATAAAGGCAACAGGCTGATCCAGACCCTCTTCTTTGAGCTGTGAGAGCATGACCCCTACACCATGCTGGGAGGCGTCTGTTAGGACAAATAATTCCTGGGCGAAGTCAGGGGCCTTGAGCACGGGTGCTGTGCACATGTTCTCCTTCAGGGAATCAAAAGCTTTCTGGCATGCCTTTGTCCAGATCACCTGACGTGTCTGTTTCCTGGAGGTCAGCTCTGTCAAGGGGCGACAATGGTGCCATACCCCTTGACAAATCTCCTGTCATAGCCAGTGAGGCCTAAGAAGGCTCTCACCTCTGTCAGGTTCTTGGGGGGTTCCCAGGCCAAAATGGTTTTGGGTTTTGCCTGGAGGGGCTGCACCTTGCCACCTCCCACTTGGCGACCCAAGTAGACCACCGAACCCTGCCCTATCTGGCACTTACTGGCCTTGCCAGTCAGGCCTGCACACTCCAGATACCAAAGCACTTCCCAGAGGTGGCACAGGTGGGCCTCCCAGCTAGATTTGAAGACTACAATGTCATCTAGGTAGGCGTCACTGACGTTCTCCAACCCAACCAGGACCTGAATGACCAACCTCTGGAAGGTGGCAGGGGCTTTCTTCAACCCGAAGGGCATGACCCAGAACTGGAAGTGCCCTTTTGGGATAGAGAATACAGACCTCTCTTTAGCCTTTCGGTCAAAGGAAACTGCCAGTACCAGACGTTAAGTCAAACGTGGTGAGGAACTTGGCAGCTCCAAGCCGATCTATAAGCTCATCAGCTCTGGGGATGGGGTGTGCGTCAGTCTTGGTGACTGCATTGAGCCCACGGCAGTTCACACAGAACCTAAGTTCAGGTATGACACCTGTAGGGGCAGCCTTGGATACCAACACCACAGGGATGAACCAAGAGGCTGTTTAAGGGCTCAATAACCCCTAACACCTGCATCTTGGAAACCTCCTCCTTAATGCTGGCCCTCACCTTTTCCGACAACATGTAAATTTTGTTCTTTACAGGTGTGCTGTCCCCAGTATTAATATCATGAGTACACCATGTAGTAAGCCACGAGGTAAGTGAGAAAAAAGAGGTAAACTGCCCCAACAACTGGCAGCAATTTCTCTGTTGATATAGGGTCCGTGGGTTGTACGATGATGCCTCGCAAACCGGAAAAACGCATGCTATCTCCACGCTGTTCTAACATCGCAAAAGCAATTACCTCGCACGCATTTACTGCGCATGCTGTTGCAACGCGATTGTAGTGTCTCGGCTGTGTTTTGCCATTGCAACGCAGTTGATTAAAATCGTACCCCTTTAAGTCAATTAACTTTTATTTAAAAAGAACCCGGGGTTTTGATTTGCTTTTACTTGTTACATTCCGTAGCCCGCTGCCAGCTATTTTTCCAACACCTGTTACTCTTGTTTTATATCTCGTCTGTGATGGATTCTAGTGTAAATGATTGATTCCTACCTCCCTTTTGGTCAGCCTTTGGAACTTCTCTGCGAAAAGGCAATCGGAACCACCAACAGGCCCATGGGAGCTGGCGAAGCTATAGGGAGAGTGCTAGAGTGCCTTGCGTCTGGAATCCTTATGCCAGGTAGGTGGCTATTCCTGTCTCCTTCCCATTGTCCAAGGTCTGCAGTCAATACTGAGTCGGAATAGAAATGCAATAGATTCTTCATTCTGGGTTTTGTCGTGTTTACTTTAAACTGCCCAGTGCACCTTTTTTATATGTATATTTTTTTTTCTGTTGGTGACCATGGTTCTGAAATACTTTCAGTGCTTGTACCAAATAAACGTAATCTTAGTGAGTCGCTGTTATTGAATATGCTTGTTTTAACCAAACCCATTTCTAAACTCAAAATGACCACTCTTCATGAAGAGTCCTTAAATGTTTCAGATGGCCCTGGCCTTTATGACCCATGCGAGAAAGAGGCTACTGATGCAATTGGTCATCTGGACTTACAAGAAAGAGAGGACATTACCCAGTGTGCCCGGTTAACTATTTCTGCAAACGTTGTTATATTGGCTCATGCTAGACATTTATTTGGCCTCGGTCATTGTTTGGCTCCTGTTTCAGTTGTTACCCTGTACATTTCCTGTTGTCCATCGATAAAAGCAGGCCCATAGCACATCTTATTTAAAAATCTGTTTTTTGCTCCGGACTTCCTTAACGGGTCTGACCCGAGATTTGATTACGTTACTTTGTGGGTGCCTCAATCAAACGCCCTTTTAGTTTCTCGTTCAGGTCAGTGGAAGGAAAAAATCCACGGGTCTGCAACACACAAACCGGATAGCAGCCTTCATCGTTGTCACATAGGGTTTGTGTGTCTGCTGCTTCTCCGTCCTTGCTATTGAACTGAAGCTATTTCATTTAGTAATTGTAAATGCCTAGCTATTCAGTACAAATGCTATCCCGTTTCTGATATGCTACCTTTGGTGCGGACTGAACTTGTGTTTTACTTCCAGCATGCCCTGTGGCTTGCAGCTTTCGGCCAACTTCACAAAGTTTTGGGCATGCACCAACTCCCTCCTAAATTGTTTAAGAAGCAAAAAGTCGAACTCCCTGCGGAATACACCGGCACGGGTAAGTATCACCAGTATTGATGTCACAGGAAATATGTTCTTTGGCAGTTTTTATTTTGTGCTAATGCTGTACGTAGCTTGTTTTGATTGTTATTGTGTTTAGTTGCGGTGCACTTTGATCTTGTGCTGGCCGATATGTTAAGCGCGGCATGTGCAAACAGTTTCTAAATTTAAAACAGCAGTACTACCAAATTGCACATTAAAAGCCAGGTTCATTTTAGTCAAGGGAACATGTAACGTTTGCACTTTTCCGTGTGCAACGGATAGAGGTGCTTTGCGCCTGTTGGGCTTAGGTGTGAATTGCAAGCATTATTTATGCACCAAATCTAAAATAAAAAAGTACAGATACTTATCAAAACATATGTGTCATTCATTTTTTTAGTTTAGTTTATTTTTTAAATAAAAGTATATTTCCTTCATTTTTACCTTCCGTTCCGAGCTGTCATATCACCTTCCGTCCATGCAACCTTCGTTCCGTTATTGAGGATTAGCATATTAGTAAAGGCAATCAATAGTGAATTGCCTTCCATCTATGCCACCTTACGTTCGGAGCTGCCATGTGCGCAGTTATAGCATGCGTTGTAAAGGCATGCGATCATTTTTACAGTGTGAGCATGCATTGTAATTGCATGCGATGGAACTGTCAGTGTGCAGTTATAGCATGCGTTGTAAAGGCATGCGACGCAAAGGACTCTGCGATGTAAAAGTTGCGTTGCGATAGCACCGCGTCAAATTGCCACCGTTGTGATGGATGTTTCCTGGGTGAGTGTAGGGGAGAGGCTGACATGCTCCACTGACTGATCCTGCTCCTTGGAACAAAGGAGGTCAGGGTTAGGTTCACGCTCCTCTTCCACCCCATCATCAGTAGCCAGGAGCATGGTAAGCTTAGACCTCTTGAAGTGGGGTTTGAGGCGATTGACATGAAGGACCCTTAAAGGGTTCCTGGGAGTCTTGAGGTCCACCAAGTGGGAGCCATCACTCTTGCGCTCCAAAATAGGTTTAAACCTACTTCCAAATACAAGTTCTATACCAGAGCTCAATGTGAGGGGGAATCTTTCGATGATTTCCTTACAGCCTGAAGGGCACTTTCTATGCACTGTAACTTTGGAGATATTACTGATGAAATGATCAGGGACCAAATAATTGTGAATGTAAAAAGTAAAAAGATACAAGAGCAATTGTGGGTAACGGGACACCCAAAATTGCAGGATGCCATTACTTCTGCTAAAGCAAATGAATAGCCTGAAAAATTGATGAAATCTGTGCGGGATAGTAGTTCAAAAAGTGTTACTGGACTGATGAAGTGTGTGTTGTTCGGGATCATTCTGTGCATAAAAAGGGACAAGCAGGGAGGAAATATGACAAAATTGTTACCTGTTAGAGGTGTGGCAGTTTTAGCCATTTGGCTTCGTCAGCTCAATGTCCTACCATTGGGAAGTAGTGCAACAAATGCGGGTGAATGTGTAAAGATGACAAGAAAAAAATGCTTATCCAACTAAGGGTAAGGCGGTAAGTGTGAGGAAGATGCCTTGTGTGAAATTTGTTTGTTGTGTAGAGACAAACAGTGAGCAGGAAAAGGGGATAGTCTTAATCATGAACACTCATGAGGAAAAGGAGAAAGGAGGAAGGGGAGGTTAGTAATCCTCCTAAGAGCATTGTTCAGTTTCTTATCAAAGATTTGGAGCTCATGGCAGATTCAGAGTCTCTTTGAACAATAATACCTAAGTAATATTTTGCATAGAAGTTCGGTGACGTCATAGCTCTAGATGACTTGAGCGAGTCAGACATTGTGGCCCAGAGTTTTGAGGGGTCCGCCATCAATATGAGGGGTTATACTGAAGTAGGTATAACATTCAAAGGAAGAGAAGTGCATATCAAATTGTATTTAGCAGAGAAAAGTGTAAATGTTCTGCGATGGAAGGATCAGTGGAAACTGGGCATTATATTGAACCTGCGTAACAAAGAACCTGTATTAGTGGTCAGCAAACCTGATAGTTTTCCAGGGTTAACTTCTCAGTTTTCTGACATGTTCACTGAGAGATTCGGCAAATTGGAGGGTTACATTCACTATATTAAACATAAGAAAGGGGCACTTCCAGTGAAAAAGCAGGGTATCCATCAATGTGAGCGATGAACTGAAAGGCATACTAGATGAGATGAGATGTTGAGTGAGGGAACCATTTAAGGGGTTGGATCCTCTGAGTGTGTGTCGCCCATAGTTCTAGCTTGCAAGGCAGATAGGACTTTGAACTTATGCATAGATCTCAGAGAACTTAACACTGGTATTGTGGTTGACTGGCATCCATTGCCAAATATCAATGAGCATGTTGGAGGGTGTGATAATATTTTCCAAACGTGATTCATGGTCAGCCTTTCATCAAATCGAATTGACTTGCGGCAGCGTTATCTGTGTTTCAGAGGCCAATGTTTCACATCTGCAAAGGCATGGTGCGTTTCGTCAAATGCTTCCAATATGACATTCTGATTTTCTCTGAAAATATGCAGGAACACTTGAAACATTTAAAGGAAGTATGTGGGGTGTTAAGAAGGCATATTTTGACATTGAAAGAGAGCAAATGTAAGCTTTTTCACGAGTCGGTGGAATATCTGGGACCTACTTTGTCAAAGGAGGCGGTGGTGCCCAAAAAGTCGTTGGTGAATGCCATTATCAACGCAGCTGCACCAGATCACAAAGAGAAATTGCTCTCATTTGCAGGGTTATGCAAACATTATAGTAAATTCATCAGAAATTTTGCCACCAAAATGGAACCATTGAGAAAGCTGACCAGGAGAAATGTGGAATTTAGGTGGTAAGATAGACAGCAGCAAGCATTTGATTTAGTAAAATCAGAGATTGTGGGGGCACCAACCTTGAAACACTTTTGTGTAAACAAAGAATGCACTATCACAGTAGATGCTAGTTTGTACGGTGTGGGAAGTGTGTTGTCACAGAAGTGTGGTAATGAGGAGTAGAATGTGGCATTTCATCTCGTACCCTGAGTGATACCGAAAGACGCTATGCCGTGATAGAGAAAGAATTGTTGGTTTATGCGTGGGCCATAGAACATTTCCGAAATTATGTTTGGGGCTTTCATTCACCTTGAGAGTAGATCACAAGCCACTTGTAAAAATATTGTCTCCTGGAGGGGGTTGCAAAGCTACAGCACGCATTGCAAGATTTATGTCTAGAGTCCAGGAATACAATTTCAAAGTGGAGCATGTACCTGAGAAAAGCAGTGTCACTGAGGACTGTTTATTCAGATTACTGTGTGCCCTTAAAAAAAAGTTGATGAGGCAGATGATTCTGAGGTGATAGCCAGCATTGTAGATGTGATGTCTGGGTAGTTTGAAGGCCTGGGTGAAGAAACGTGGAAGATTCTTGTGGGAGGTGCTTGGCTATTTGAAAGTGTTTCGGAATATGTTAAGGAAGGGTGGCAGAAGAGGAGAGAGAGAAATTTCAGCCAAATTATTTCCATATTGGAAGATTTCTGGAGATTTGGAGGTGGAAGGTAATATGTTGTTTAAGGAAGGAAAGTGTATACCACCCGCTGGTTTCCAGGATTGTATATTGTTCTTAGCCCATGAGGGACGTTTGGGAATGTCATCTATGAAAAGTTGATAAGAGCTACATTTTGGTGGCCAGGTCTGGATAGAGTAGTGGATAGAGTTGTACAAGAGTGTGAAGTATGTCCCAATAGTGAAAAGATGCTTAGGGTGGTACCGGCGCCTTTGTGTTCTTTTGAATGGCTGGATTTTCCCTGGCAGAAAGTAGGTTTTGACATTTCGGGACGTTTTAGGGCCAGATGTATGACCATTGGCAATTGGGATTCGCCAATTGCGCCAAATTGCGAGTCGCAATTGCCAATGAACAACTGTATCTGAGACACTGTTTGCAATGCCCATGCATATTAATGAGGCTGTCGCAATATGCAACACCATTGGGAATGTCGGGCACTCCGAGTGATGGTGGCCTGCTGTGGTCAGCAGACCCTCATGTCTGGGACTGCTTTGAAATAAATCAGTTTTTTTTTTAAATGCAGCGCGTTTTCTTTAAGAGAAAACGGGTTATGTTAAAAAAAAAAAATCACGTTAAAGTTACCTTTTGTAAGGGCAGGTAGTGGTCCCTGGGACCACTGCCTGCTCTGAAAAAATGTTTGCGCACCCATTCACAAAGGGGAAGGGATCCCCTGCGGACCCCTTCCCGTTTGCAAATGGTTTACCACCCTCTTGAAGAGGGTGGTAAACTGCGAGTGTTGTAACAAAACATTCTTACATAATGTTCAGACTGACTATTAGGAAGGGACGCCCTCGGAACTCCCCTTCTTAATAGCAAGTCGCTAACCCTATTTTGCGAGTCGCTATTTAATTAGCGACTCGCAAAATAGAGTTAGTACATGGGCCACAGGTTTTTTGCATGCGCAAACGGGTCTAAAAACCATTTGCGCATGCAAAACTCCGTCGTACATCTGGCCCTTAATCCTTTACCGCAAGAGTGTAGGTTTTCCATGGTTTTAGTGGATTAGCACTTGAAATGGCCCAAAGAGAAGTTTGTTTCCCAAGTTACCACTGCAACAGTGATTGAGTTTTTCAGGAGCTGTTTGCTCGAAAGGGCTACCCTGAAGTCCGTATCATTTATTGGTGTGCAGTTGAGGTCACATGACATGGGAAGTTTTCTTAGGTACTGTAACATTTGCCTTGTCACCACTGCATTGTATGAACCACAGGGAAAAGGACAGGTGGAAAGGTTTAACTGTGTTGAAGGAGAGCATTCTGTGTGCACATGGTTTTGGAGGAGAATGGAAAGACAAACTAAGGGAGAAGTTGTGGTCACACCACTCCACATACCACCATAGAAGTTAGTCCATTTAAACTGCTTGAAGGAAGGAATCCGGTCTCTATGTTGTGTCAGTGATGGTTTCCGAAAAAACAGATAGGGAAGGATAATTTTAGGGTGAGAAAGGAAGTGGCTTTAAGAGTGGAAGGAAAACAAAAGAAGGTCAAGCGTGCTTCTGATACCAAGTGGAAAGTCAAGGAACCTGAATTTGTGGTAGGAGTTTGGGTCATGATTCGTAAGCCTGGTGTTTCAGCCAAAAGTGATCCCAGATTTGTTAAGGCTATGAGAGTGGTCAAGGTCAACAGGATCAGTGTGGTCACACAAGATGTCAAAGTTTGGAATGTGAGAAGAGTGGCTAGATATGAGTGCGCCATGAAACGGGATCAGGCTGTCATTTTTGAAGGAGCTGACCCATTTGGAAGTGTGGCACCAAGGGTCAGGCAAACCAATTGTGACAGGAGACCTCTATGTAAATTTGTAGATTTTGTGTAGTGTTAATGTGCTTTGTCTGATGTGTTGTTGGTGGATGTGGGTGGGTTTTCTCGTACTGTTTCTCTGTGAAGTGTGAAGTCTTCCTGTGGTTGTTTGTTTATTTATTTCAGGGGATACATGTGCTATACATATACATTGTACATGTTACTTTAAGGTAATTGTTTTATTCTAACCTGCATCTCGTGCCAATGTCTGTTATATAGGTTCTGGCTCTAGAATGATGGGGAATTGGGAGTTGTCTACCTGGATTGTAGTCAGGTACTGTGTTCTCCAATAAATTCTTGGAAAACCTATCTGGATTCAGTGTCCTGAATTTCAACCTTTGACTTGTATTTCAATGTTACCCTCTTCTTTGAACTGTACCAGGATTAAAGATAAAGATTCAATTCCTTTATCAGCTCCACTCAGCTTCTGGCCAGGCAAAAAGTGCATGCTCGTTCTGAATCCTGTAGTACACTGCACTTTGAACAGTCACTCAGACAGCAAAGCCTTGGTGGCCATAACATGCAGTCCCTCTGGGGCATGTCAACACTTGCTTGAACCTGCCTGCTGTCAACCTCTTGTGGCTAAAAGTAGCAAACACATCAGCTTGCAGTGTTTTCTTTCACATGCAGAGCAATTCCGCTTCCAGTGACCCTCATAGAACTGTCCTCGTCGATTCTGTGCCACTACTCCACATTTAAATTCAGGACTGCTTCTCTTTGAGTAGCCCTTCTAAGGGCTAGTGTACAGGCATATTTACCTATCCGCGGCCGAGAACCTATTGTCTACAATATAATAATATATCGAGAAGCCTCTGGGTCAGCCCCTTGTAAAAGATTGAATGGCTGTATTGTTTATATCAGTTTGATGCTCCTGAATAAAGGGCTATCCTCTGTATTATAGGTTTTGTCCAACATCTGGCGCACAGCTAATTTACCATCACTTGATTTAATGACTAGTTTCTTTTCACTGCTGACTTCAGGGAGCAATATTTATTTTAGTTGCCCTTCAGCAGTCAGTTGTGGCTTGTGCACTATCAGGGCATAGACCTGTTAGAGGTCATAGAGAAAGCTGAGGACAGCTGAGTCCGTCAGTTGAAGAAAGCAGCTGTCCTGTCTGGACCATTGGATTGCTCAAGGAACCAATAAATACCTTCAACCACACCGTCATCATTTGGTGCCTGATTGTTGGGGAAATTAGGACTTAGCAGGTGGTGAAACAACTTTCCATGGGCAGGGGAAAGTCTTTAATTCCACCAACTGGGTTTCTCACTAGGTATGCTTATGGAACGTCATGCTCGGCTACAAGGACAGAAATAAATTAATGCTACACACTCCGAAAATTAAAGAGGATTTGGAAGTTCAGCAGGGGTTTACTTACAAACAGCAAAGGACATTTCTGCCCCATTGTGCATGTATTAAGGTCTCAGTTTCGAGATAACTACTTTTTATGACTGCACAAGCAATCAAGTATCTACTTTAATGGATGGAAAACAGTATTTCATTGGAATTTATTCAGAGTGCATGTAGCTGTAGTGTTGTGTGATCATGTGCAGTAGGACCCTTGTGGTCCTCGGCGACTCCTTATAAAGTTACGTAATCAGCTGGGAGGTATTTAGGTGTGCCTGGTCAATAAAGGCTAAGACGTAGTGCGTTCACTTAACGTTTGCATGCCGAAGAATAAAGACGTGTGCATCAGAGCTCCATGTGTGGTGTAAGAAACAAGACTGCTCTCCCTGAGAGTTTGCTGAGGTACACAAACGGCTTGCGTGTGACACGTGCACCCCAAGAAGCAGTCCATGGTTGGCATATGTGGAGTCAAAGTGCCACTCTAGCTCGTAAAAGGCTCTCGAAGAGGCTGAAGGCCAAACAGAGGAGCACAGTCAGGAAGCCCGTCAGAAGCCTACTGGTAAGGCCAAAAGAAAAGATACTGCACCACAGCATAACACATAGCCATCATCAGTACAAAGCAGAAATGCTAAAGGCAGTCACAACCAGGTACAGAAAGTATAAACGTAGTTAGCAGTGTGAGCGACAAATCAGGTGTGACGACCAAGCCCGGTTGCGCCGCTAATACATGCAAAATGACTTCCAATATACCCAAAGGCTTTTGGAATTGTAAAAATTATTAATGACTGCCGAAAGAAGTGCGAAACACGGCACAGCTGCGTTCCTGAAACCACCAATGCCATTCAACACCACCAAAAAGCAGAATATTAGCATAAGAAGGACTGCATGGATTGAAATGTTCAATGACTTCACGGATGCTCTAGATGACAAAAAGATCATCAAATACTTAAAGAATGAAAGGTGATGACGTAAAAGAAGTGATAAAGAAAATACTACAAGCTGATAAAGTATATTATCATCAAACCAAAGAAATGTCGGAATCCAATCTCAATCCAATGCCGAATGTTGACTATGAAAGGTACAGTTTCAAACAGGCAGGACAGGAAGCTGGTGAAACTATGGATGAGTTTGTCGGAAGAATTGATACCCTCATCAAGCACTGCAAGTTCAGTGAATACAATGACGAAGAAGCCATGAGTCTTAGAGTCGTCAATGGTTGCCTCTTCGATTCATTCAGATGACGCTTGCTAAAAGAGACACTCAGGGCCTGATTACGAGTGTAGCAGACAGGGTTACTCCGTCACAAACGTGACGGATATCCCATCTGCCAAATTACAATTCCATTAAATCCTACGGAACTGGTACTATGGCAGAAGGAATATCTGTCATGTTTGTGACGGAGTATCCTATCCACCATGATCCAAATCAGGCCCTAAGTCTAGAAAAGGTACTCATGGCTGTGAGAGCTCAGGAGCATGCAGATCGACAGGCTGCTGATATGGAAGCTGGAACAGTCTGGAATGAATCAGCGTTGATCAAGAAAAGTAAACAGGAACACAAAGTGGAGGTCCAGAAGATGATGTCCCGGAAGAAAAAGAAATTGTGTTTCTGATGTGGATTCTCTCTCCTACACAAAGGTAAATGTCCCTCATTGGACAGATATGCAAGAGGAGTGGGAGAGAACCCTATTTCATAACGATCTGCAAAATGAAAGAGAAACTATGTGCATCACGACGAGAAGAAAAATGGACGCCAGAAAGTTCCAGAAGCATTTTAGCCACGCCCATAAGGCCAAACAACATCATTGAGGCAAGTAGAAATGAAGTCAATCGTCATCAAATTCCTCTTCAAAAGACTCTTCAATGTCATCATCGAGCGTCAGTGAAGAAGATGGATGTGCCGTGGTGATGACTGCAGAACGAAATGCACATGCAGTATTGGCTGCTTGGAAGGAAATACAACACCCCATCTAACATCATCGAAAACAAAGGTGTACACATGGATTGCTTCTACACCATTGCAAAGTCAAGGGTCATTTGTAGCGGCCATGAGCATTAGAAAATGACAATACAAGCACCAATTCATGTACGTCAGGATACTATTTAGAATGCATGTCTGCTTAGTTGCAACACTGCTGCTGACATGGGACTGATATCCATCAACTACAACCTCAATGCACATTCTAGAATAGTAAGTGTATTCCTGTCGTTCTTTCGTGGACTAGGGAAACTTAAGACAATGGAGGTGCAACTTCACATTAATCAGGATATTCATCCTTTTGCTCAGCGACACAGTCGAATTGCTTTTCATTTACAGGAGGCCGTTGAGAAAGAACTAGAAACATTATTAAATGATTACATCATCGATCTCTCTACTGGTCGGATGCCGTGGGTTTAACCTATAGTGGTAGTGCCAAAAAAGGACAGTGGAAGTGCAGTGCGCATTTGTGTTGTTATGCACCAGGCAAACAAAGTGATTGAGAAAGAAAGACATCCAGGTACACACATAGAGGATATGATTCCACAGCTGAATGGCTCCAAAGTCTTCTCCTGTATCTCACTTTAAATGCAGAAAAGTGTGACTTTCACAAAACCAAACTCAATTTCTTTAGGCATATTTTCTCTGGCGGGGGAATGCCTCCAGACCCTGAAAAAGTGCAAGCATTGTCATCCACTTGTCCACTGCAAGATATAACCATTCTACGATCCTTCTTAGGTATGTCCAGTCATTGCTCTAGATACATTCTTGACTTTGCCATGGTGAGAGCCCCATTAAGAGAGTTGACATAAAAGAATATCCCCTTCCAATGGTCCTCCAGATGTGACAAAAGTTTCAAGAAATTAAAACACGCAATTGAAAATGCAACTGAAATGGCTTATTTTGATCTAATGTTACACACTGAGATCATAGTAGATGAAAGCCTGGTAGGGTTGTGCATGATCCTTGCTCAACAAAGTGCAGATCCAAATGCTCAGAGACAAATTGTGGTCTATGCTAGACTTAACATGCCTATTCTCACCTAGGCAAAAGAGAGCCTGGCTGTAGTGTGGGCTTGTGAACATTTTCATGTGTTTCTGTATGGAAAGCATTTCACCCTTATCCCTGACCACCAGGCTTTGCTCACCATTTTCGGAAATCCAAAAGCCACGATGCCCCCTTGCATTGAGAGGTGTGGGCTGAGATTGCAGGAGTATGATTACACTATTGTGCATAAGCCTGGGAAGCATCACAACCCCACAGATTATTTCTTACCAGTGCCGTTACAGCATCACAGTGCAACGTCTAAAGCGGCTGAAGCATATATCAATTTGATAGTAAAGTCCGGCAACCCTGCAACTCTATCCATTGAGCAGATCATTGCTGCAACCAACACCGAATACACAGAATCTAGAGCCACGAGTCTCTTCTTTTTAAGGAGGGAATGGAAAGAAGATTCAAGTGCAAGGATCTTAGATTGCATCTATATAAAGGCCCACAGGACAAATATCAGAACTGTACTCACTTCAGCTGAAATGAGTATACTTTATTTTACATTTAGAACATGCGAAATATAAAAGGTCACAGTAGAAAATATTAAACTATGTATTTGCACTATATACACTTCAACATGACATTGTGAGCCCCAGTGAGGAGACCATAACCAAACAGTGATATAATGGAGTGCTGAAAACGGGGGAGGTAGTGGTTATTGGTATTTCATAAGTAGAGGAGCTATAGTACAATCAATTGTTATAAGATTTTCTTTATTCTGAAGCTCTCTCTTTCTATTAGACGATGACGTTTCGACCCTTTCGTGATACGGGGTCTCTTCAGGACAGGAATTCTGGGAACGAAATGAAGGACATAGTTTTAGGTATGTGCAAAATGGGGTACAGAGTGTGGGCTTAATTAGTGGGTAATTGGCTTACCGATGGGCACACAATGATGCCTATATTATGGAGTTATTCCTAAATAGGTCCTGGGTATTTCCATGAGGTCTAATAAAGACATAGTAATTGTAAATTACCATCTATACAGTGATGGATCTGTGCACAGTGAAGGTAATACTGAGAGAGTTGGCTTACACAGATGCTGAAAGCCAATGGGGCTACTGGTATAATTCAAGGCAACCTCTGTTGCCGTAGATGCTACTGGTAAAAAACGAGAGGTGGGGTGTTGATTTGGAAGTATATAATACAAGGACTTAAATCATTGAATCCAGCATTGTTGTATATCTACTTACCAATTAGTGATGGAGAGTGAATCAGCCCAGTTGGTTCTTCAGTGTTCTTCCAATATATAAATTGGGTTTTGCTTGATTGGCACTCGGTGGGTAAGTCAGTAATTTACTTCAATTGAAGCCGTCAGGGATTCTAAATATAATGAAAAATGGAAGAAATGGGGGCCAGGTTAAACTAATAACAGGCCTTGCGAGCGGGAGCTGAAACGCACTGCTAATGTGTTAAGCAGCTCAGTACAGCTTACCGAGTATTCCTGAACACGGGGCACTTCCGTCAACCGTCCATAGTGAGGACGTGATCAACGACTGGCATTTTATTGGCCCATGTGTAATATCCTGCAGCCAAGCAGTGCATGCGTAATGAGGTCACTCCAACATTAGATCGTAGTACTAAGGTGGCGGCCATTATGGAATGGAATCCATAGAGGGCAGGAGCTGGCCCACATAAGATGATTGACATATGCCAGTGGACTACTGGCATAGTGTATACAGATAGATCACTGTGGTTATGCGATCGTCTACTGATTGTTTAGGCTGACTAATATATATACATGGTTAGTGCTCAAACTGCTGTGACTGCAGTAAGATGTTGGCAGAATTTGTGCACCAAGGTTCACGTATATTGCACCGCAACTTCTACTGGATGCAGTATACGTGGACAAACAAATCAGTCATCAAAGTTCTGTTAACAATTAATCATGTATCATGGGCTAGTGGTAATAATGTAACGGGACAGTGCCTGTGAGAAGTTGGCCTGGCATATGCTGTCTCCTAGTTATAGGGACACCTTGCACCAGTCCAATTCGACTCTTATTGATGATAGGTTTAAGACAACCTTTAAAGAAAGCTATCCTAGTGGTAGCTGTGGAGAGCAGCCTTCAGGCTAAGTCTTGAAGGAGTGTTAAGCTTATTGTTTTACCATAATAACCTCTTGAATAACCAAATGAAAGAGTAGCCCACACATGTATATATATAAAATATATGTATTTATTCCAGACAGAATCCCACAGTCTCTTTATGAAGCTGTGGCAAAGTTACAATTCAAACAAGCATTTATAAACACAATAAATAACACAGGAATCACAGGGCCCCAGGGGGGGGACCAAACCATATATCAAAAAAGTGGTATAAGAACCACGACAATTCTACAGACAATGCCTAGGGCATTTAGGATCGCTGGCCCCTTAAGAATCCACCCCAGGTTATGAGGAAGGGGACCCACGGGAGGCGCGTGCAGTGGAAATAGCTGCTATCGGGATCTCTATTATAGTCTATGGAGAATGTCGCGGTTGAAATTACACAGCTTAAAGTCACTTCTAGCAGGAGTACAAAGTTAAAACTTTAGACTTAAGCTTTTGAGGAGCCCACTACCACGAGAGTACCAAGGTACCACTGTTACCTGCCCCAGGGAAGCCGGGTGCATAGGTCGTTTTCGATGTCGGGTCTCGGGCTGATTTTCTATAGGAAAATTTTCAAAAGTGCTGCTAGCCAAAAGCATCGATGATGCCGTGAAGATCAAAGATGTGAAGATTGTAGAGAAGAACCTGAAAGCAGAGGGGACAGAGTCTGGGTCACGGCAACGTGACCAGGAGGCTCAAAGCAAGGAGCCCTTCGATGTCGGGTGCTTCAGGTGGAAAGTGGTGTAGCTTGGATCTGCAGCAATGGGCTCCGGGAGGCTTCAAGGAAGGCCAGCTTCTGGAGGGTGACTGTCCCACATTGGATGAGGGTTGCTGCGGTGTTAGTGTCTGGATTGGATCCACTAAGCCTTGGCAACCGCAACCCATGCAAGATGAACAAATCTGCTACAGTACAGACCCACGAGATTTGGGAGAAGTCTCCTTCAAGGAGACAGTGGAGCAGGCCTGGAGCAACCAGGGGAACTCTTGATTGTCGAAATAGACCTCTGCTAGGGCCCACAAGTCGAGAGACAAGGGACCGTGGGAGGTGGCAATTTGGAGTGCGTAAAAGGGCACCCACGGGCCACTGGAGGGGGCTAGGGTGCTGGTCTTTGGCACAATTGCTGTAGAGTGGTTGGCTCGAAAATGGGCCAAAGCACAACTTCCCCACTGGTCAGGGTCGTGTGCTACGCAAGAGGTGGCCGGTGTCCTGGGGTATTGGGGATGTCGGCACCCACGCGGTCCACGGTGCCCAAACTCATTAAGCACACTCACTGGCCTCTGGGATGCGCTGGAAACCCACCTCAAGGGTGCTGAAAGTCGTCGAAGTCTGTAGGAGCAGCGAGGTTCCAACCGGGTCACTTGCAGTGTTTCAGGTGCCTGCCAAGCAGGGTGATAACTCCTTTATCCCAAGGGAGATTTCTTCTGTCAGCTGGGCAGCAGCAAGTTGCAGGTCAAGACTGTAAAGTTCAAGATTAATCTGAGACTCTGGGGCCACGTTATTCACCTTTATCCCCAAGATTAGGGGAGTGTCCAGAGTAGTGTCCACCAATGAGAGGTGAGGCGGGAAAGGGTGGCTACACCCTCTCCCCTTTGTGTGTTTCCCGCCTGGGCGAGGGGCAGGATGCTCCTGAACCGGTTCCAAGCGGTGTATGCCGAATGAGGTCTCTGCAGCTGCCTACATGCAACTCTGAAAGGACATTTGGTGCACCCACCCTGTTCCAATCCACATTATCCTGTCTGGGGAGATGCTAGCACCTCCCTGCCACAGGAGCCCTATTGTCCAGCTGGCGAGGCTGGGGTTTTCCCCAGCAACAGCCAGCCAGGGTCGTGTAGGTGACGGGCAGTAGCCAATTTGTGTTACTTGTGCACTTTTAAATTGGTGTCCAAATTCTACCGCTTTTCCCATATCGCCCCTCTAGCAGGGGGGAATCGTACCCTCATGCCCATGGCTGGACTGGGGGTATGATTCCTACATGTTTGACATCAAACACTATATGGTTCTGTGTAGCCATTCTCAAGTTATCGCGTTATCGCGATAGACTTATAATGCGGTTAAGAGTATATGATATGGCTACACTACAAAGAACCCAGCAATGATTTTACTAAGGTTGCAGAGAGGCCCTACTCATGTAGGGGTCCCCCCTCACACATACATCAGCACCCTGCCTTGTAGGATTACCAAGGCCTGCTATAGTATATGTGTTGTAATGGGGTGGGATATAGGGTACCTATATCCCTGTAAGGGGTGCTAGCACCACCTTACCCAGACTACAGTAGTGGTCTGGTGGTATCAGTTTGTATGGCTGTCCCAGGGTGGCACAATAAGTGCTGCAGCCCTGGTAGGCCTACTGAGGGACCCATGCCCTCGGTACCTAGGGTACCATCTACAAGGGACTGTCAGGGCATCCTCAGCATCCAATTGGGTTGTACCTAGGGTACTCACATCGTTTAACAGAGGAAGCAGATAGGCTGGGGTCCTGGATAGCAGGATCCCAGCCAGACTACTCAAATACCAGGCAAAATACCAGGCAAAAAGTTGGGGGCAACCATTAGTCAGATTCCACCTTCCTACAGTGCCCTAGAACCGTACATTTATACACACACATACTTAGTCTTCAGGATAATTGCAACATTATTTTAAAAAAGGAATTCATCATTAATGATGACTGTTATCATATCCTGGCAATTGTTAGTGTGATTATGAAACCTCACTGTACTGTATGTATTATGGTGTATGCTATTTTGCAGATATGCTGGTGATTCTGTGGATGTATGAGACTAGGCAAAAACTGCCTGCTCCTCATGGTGGAAAAATAATGATCACTCAGTTTTCTAAGGGCGTGGTCTGATGGACTGTTGCCACTTATCTTTAATGTAAACTAATGAATTCACACCACTCCTCTAGACTGTTCAATCCATTTCTGATCAAATCACACTTCTCTTTCCATTTATACTCCAATGTTTGCAGAATGAATTAAATGTTGCCCCCCCTCCCCCGGGAGGTATCCTGGCTTTGTCAATCACCTGCCATCGCAAATCGTCTGCAGTGTGTGATTTGTCTATGTTGTGCTGTACTAGGAGAGCGTTTTCCACCAAACACAGTATCCTGCTGTGATGCTGGTCAAACGCTGAAAGCCAATGGGGCTGCTGGTGTAATTCAAGGCAACCTCTGTTGCCGTAGATCCTACTGGTAAAAAAGAGGGGGGGGTTGGTTTGGAAGTATATAATACAAGGAATTAATGTATGAGTCTAGCTGCAACCCTCTAGAGTACATCCTTATGATACTTTGAATTTTCTTAGCCATAATTAATACCCTAGAACGCCTTTAATTTACCATGGGAGCTTCGCTGCTTCCATATTCCCCAAGGGATTCCGTTCCATAATGGCCGCCACCTTGGTACTACGATCTAATGCGGAAGTGACGGCATTATGCATGGGCTGCTTGGCGGCAGGATATTACACATGCGCCAATAAAATGCCAGCGTTGATCACGTCCTTACTACGGACGGTTGACTGAGGCGCCCCGTGTTCAGGAATACTCGGTAAGCTGTACTGAGCCGCTTAACACATTAGCAGTGCGTTTTAGCTCCCGCTCGCAAGGCCTGTTATTAGTAGTTTAACATGGCCCCCATTTCTTCCATTTTTCATTATAGTAAGAATCCCTGACGGCTTCAATTGAAGTAAATTACTTACTTACTCACCGAGTGCCAATCAGGCAAAACCCAATTTATATATTGGAAGAACACTGAAGAACTGACTGGGTTGATTCACTCTCCACTTATTGGTGAGTAGATATACAACAATGCTGGTTTCAATGATTTAAGTCCTGTATTATATACATTTCTGATATTTGTCCTGTGGGCCTTTATATAGATGCATTGATTACTTCAATACTGATTGACCTCACTTAATTAAGGTCTTATTCTATTTGATCTTTGGTCTTTGATTAATTCATGCAAATCATACTACATCTTGCAGAAAGGGTATTAAGTGTGTTAATGAGTTCCTTGTGAACACTGTTTTTTACTCAATAGCAACACCCAGTTCACAGGGACGTATGGGTTACCTTTGTTTTTCTGAATAAGAGATGAAAGCTGGGCTGTTGCCAAATAGGGATTTGAAAATGACGCAGTCGGTCTTGAATACTGTGTGCTGTTCTACTGTTAGCCAGTGCAAATTTCTCATTAAGGAGTGAGCTGTGGCATTTCCTAGGTTTTTTATAGATCAGCCTGGCTGCCTGCTTTTCTGCAAGTTGGAGTCTGCGGTTGAAGCCCTCTGGGAGTACCAGGTAAAGTAAGATGGCATAATCTATCCTTGAAATCTCTAATGCAATGATTACCTAGATGAGGGCTTCAAAGGTAAGAAATGTACCACTGTGTTGCAGAAAGAGATTAAGTAAGAAGAACCGTTTGCAGGATGATTCAATACTGACTGGTTTGCCCCATTGTATTTTTAAGGATTTTCACCCAGCTTATTCCTGACGAGAGGTGAACAAAGTGTGGATCCCCACTTATGTGGGGATGCGATTCACACCACTAAAACCTTCTCCCCTTGGTTTTCTGTAGATATACCTCAGACTAGGATGAAAATTAAGCAGTATGATGATGGTTGTAATGAGCAGGAACCTTCACGCATAATAATTAGGATGTTGTTTCTTGTTGTTTAGTACAGTCATTGGTCCTCTGTGGATTAAGTGAGTAAGTATTATGCTGATTCAACAATGTCCAGATAAGCCTCATCTTCTCCCCTTCCTCTCTCCCCTCCCATGAAGTCTGAATGATGTTTCATTGTTTTATAGGATGATCTTACCAGCCTATGTTCTGTGGAGACCTCTAAAGGTGAGAGGTAGAAACGAGTTGATGATACTGGGGCCATATTGATGGACTTTGTATTTTTAAAATAGTTTTGGAACGCCAAAAGAACTGACCAAGTGGACCTTACCATACCCCACTTTTCCCTTATGTACATTCTGAGTGGAAGCTTAAGCTAATTCGTTTTGTCCACTTGTAAGAACCAAATAATATGGGCTGATGTCCTAGGAGATCGTCTATTTGTGTTACTTTGTGATTAATAGAATTTCTGTGTTCTTTATATAATGATGTTTGCATTTGACAAGATTGTCACTTGATTATCACTGGTGTGGACTTGGGAGCACTGGTAATCATTCAGTTCGGTATTGACACATCATTTCTGATTGATTTTCCAGACTTGTTATAAGGAATTGTAAGTGTTGTAACAACTTTGGTACACTGTACCCTGACCTATGGTTCTCAAATATAAAAAAGACAAATAAATTGTTTCACTTAATGGTGTAAGGCAATTGATTTGCAAAGTTTGACTGAATTCTCCTGCTTTTTCCCCCTTATTAAGTTTAAAAAACCACAGGCAAGGCCCCTCTCTGTTTTGCATATATTTGGTTGACTACTGAGCATGCCGTGTACTGAAGGATATACCACCTTGGGCTCACTCTGAAGACCCTCACAGTTGTACTCCACAAAACAACTTGCACTGAAAAGAAACTTGCTGCAATTTATAGACCTTTGCACAATAACACAGTGGATTTTAGATACTTGCTGCTGAAGTCCAATGATAAATGTCCAGCGAAGATGTAACTGGTGCACAATGGACATCCAACCTGCTTCGTTAAAAAGTCGCTTGTTGCCAACTGTTGAGTTGGAAGGAAGCAGAAACTTTGTGTTGTAACCTGTGTTGTTGCTATGCATCCTCTCCACAGTTTACCAGTTCCCTGCTGCTCAGCCAGTGTGTGTGATGTAATGGAATGTCGATGAGTGCCTGGTTGGTAAGAATGTCAGTTGGAGAGAGTGGGCTGAGCAGCGAGGATGCTGCTCCTGGGGGACATTTATTTTAACCTGTAGCTAAGAAATATCATTTTCTATAAATCTACATCCTGTAATCTACCAGACCTGGATGCCTGACTTCTGTTTATAGAGAAGCTTTGATTAATTGTAACACTGACGAAGAGAGTAGGATCGGACCCACGTGTTTGGTGACTGAAGGAACAAAGGGAAAGTATATTAAGTTAAAGTGAACCTACTGAGGGAACTAAGAGAAGTGAGATGAAGCCTGAAGAAATGAGAAACACCCTGAAAGTCCCAGCAGTGTCTTGTACAACAGACAGCCTGCAATTGATGGAGCAGGTAGATCAACATTTTGTATACCTCCTGTATTTTGCATGAAAATACTAACTATATAACCTACTGATTATAATTTTACTAACGGAGTGCATTGCGTAACTAAAACAACTATTTGCATACACCAATTACACGCGGGACATTGCTATTTGCATGGCAAAATAACTCTAATAATTAAAATATGTACGCATATTAATAGTAGTACATGTGGTAATTAGATATCGCATGATTTATGTTGCTTATGTGATGTTTGCGTTCCTGTTTGGATCCTAAAGGTGAATATTATCGCTTTAAATGTTGCTATATGCTAGGAAAATACTAATATATAAAGGGATTAGTGAGGGTTTAACATTAAAATCATCATTTCTTTGTATTAATTATTCTTTTGTGTTTGTTTCGCTTAAGTTGACATTTGGGCCTACCTAAAAATGGTGTCGGAAATCGAGTTCAGAAGTGGCCACCGTCTCGTGAGCGCGATGCCTACTGCGCAGACTCGGATGGCTCCATGAACTTCCTGGCGACCTAAGCTCACCATGTCCCCGGTCAAGGACAGGATCTTGGTGGACTGCCAAACTTCAGTCAGTAAAACTGGTCTAAATGAACAATTGGGACATACAAGCAAACCTTAAACATTGTTGCATAAGGGCAACATGAGCTACGGAAGTGAACCAGCAAAATCCATGAGAACCTCATTGAATAAAAATCGGACGTTTTTCGATCAGCCAATCACAGACTTTCGCCGCCTAAAAATGTTTCATGTTATCCCGAAATGTATTCTAAAAAGAGTAGTAGAATAGGTAGGGGTTACGCATTCAGCGTTTTTGGATGACTGCATACCCTCTTTGACCCCCACAGGCAATGACAGGTGCTTGCACGATCTCTGGTCCTTTGGAGATCTTTGGGACTATAACGTGCTGAGCAAAGAACTTTCGGACTTTGAGCTTTGGCCTGCTTTATTTGGACAATTTAACGGCTAATTCGGTTATGCAGAGCCAAATGAATTAGAGAAAATCCAGATAGCAAGATTAGGTAAATATAATGTCCTGCCATTTGTATTAATTAAACCAGAAATTCTAAACTTTTGATGAAACAAATGCTAATATTAATTACAAACAATATTTAGATAAGTATTTGATTAACAGAAAATACGAGTTTGTGGTTTTTCAATGAAGAGAGTAAAGGATTCTGAGTCTTAAAAAATGTTTTAGCTGGTTCTAAATCCCCATCAACCAATCCAACTAATTGGTCCGTCGACCAAGTGGGTGGAGTGCCTTGATGTTTGGGATTAGGAATCTATAGGTGGTGAATGCTAATGTATATTTGTAAAATAACTTTTCTTCCCTATAGGTTATAAGGTACCCCTCACATGTCCAGCGCTAGAATTATTTATCCCTCCTGTGTGCAGACTCGTGTGTGGAGACGTGTGAGTGTTGGTGTTATGGGCCCCACCAATGACTGTGTGAGTGAATGAGCTAGTGTGACGTCGGGTCTGCGACGCAGGAAGGATAGTTGTGTATATAGATATTTTCCCCCCTTTCTTTTCCTCTAGGTCTCGCGCTGGGTCACAGTCAACAGAAGTCTTAGGCGTTTGACCGGTGCAATCTTGAAAGGGTATGCTGATTTATTATGACTTAGGTGCCATCAAGGTTGTAGTAGACATATACAGCATTTCATCACATTAACAAAGACATGCTGGTGGGGAGTGAACTAAGATGCAGCATTCTTGATGTGTGTGAACTGACAGTGAGTGGACTCAGTCACTTTGATGGCTGAATTGCAGTTCAATGGTTTACACTGTGGGTGACACTAACGAGGAACAGCGTTTGGACCTGCTTCACATTCAAACTTATAATGACTCTGTATTGGGACTCTTGTGCCAACAAGCATGATACAGTTTTGTGGTGAGTAACTGGCAGAGGTAACAGAGGAGGGCAGCGCGTGACTCATGCAGAGTGCCGTCATTAGCGCTCAGAATGTGTATTTACAGTTTATTCACTGAGAGCCCCGGGTGCGAGAGACTTTATGTACTGTTATTAAGACAAGTGGGCCAATTAACGTGCCAAATCTGATATAACTGGGAAACTTTGCAGTGATTTAGTGGCCCCGGGGCACAAGACTGTGGACTGTTATCAGGAGAACTGTGCCAAGCATCTTACCTTGTTTTCTATGCCGTTAGTACGCAAGGGTTTATGCAACATTCTGAAAGAACTGCGAGGCCGCCATGCACTGTGTCTATGGATTCCACATGAGTGTTAAGTGCGGCTTTTGAAAGGACCTGCAAGGCTGCACCTGTGATGTGCACTCCTTTCAAGAATTCCTGGTGTGTGGGACTTATGGATGCGTGTGACCGAATTATTAAGGCAATTGTAATAATGACAAAGTCCAGTGACTGATTGTCCATCAAAAAATTACGTTCATTCCTTGAGAGAATGAGACCCCACACTGCAGTCATGCCAGGCACAGCTCCAACTAACTGCCTCACATCACATTCACATTCCAAAGATTACATCATAAAACATTGTGCGTCATAGAAAATGGTGCAGCCTCAGCATGGCCAAGGCTGCCTAAGCGCATTATAACACATCTCCTTATCTTGGGAAATAAAGAAACTGGGATAACAGCAACACCCTCTGCAACAGACACAGCGACCCATGGTGGGGGAAACAAGACAGCGGAAAAGAGGAACACGAACAATACAGAGGAGAGGTTGGACTATATGACACGAAACTTCACACACAAAGGGATCCACAATCCACAGGGAATGGCAAACAATTCAATTGCAAATATAATCCCCCAAATAGCCGGAAGGCTTCCTCACTCTCATTTCCTTCCTGCCTTGGGGAATAGTTATAAGACCACTGTCCTGTGGATCCACCCATTTTTGAGGTACCACAGTCGCACTGTCTAGTGGAACCATTACCCCATTCCCATCATCTCCTCCCGAAACATTGGGAGACACCGATTCACTTGCAAAATCACAATCTTTCATGACCAACCAAGGAGAACACGAGCCTGACGCCTCTCCTTCATTGCCAGGATACTCAAACACCTCTCCTCGTCTCTGGTACAAAGCCACCCTCCTGAGTTTCCAGGTTGGGCCATTTACCAGTTTGACCCAATTTTCACCCACAGCTCATACTTTATATGGACCACAAAAGTTGTTAAATCTTTAACACCACCACCAGGCTTGATCTTGACCCAATCCCCAGCCAGAATGAAATGTTTCTCCACAGGCTTATCCGAACACACTCGAACTACCGTTAAGTTGTCCCTCATCCATGACGGAACCAACTTGGTTCTGGAACACCTGCCGTGCATCATCTAAAAGGGACTTTTCCCTGAATTAGTATTGACAGTCGTACAATATGCCGAGAGCATGTCCTTCACCGCCCTCTCGACAAATAAGTCAGCACTGCACGCCAATTGTATTGTCCCTTTAACATGTCTGTTGACCCTCTCTGTGGAAAACATGTAATATTTTACTTAGCATAACCAACTGCCATTTCGGCTATGGTGTCCATTTAAGTTTCCTTCGTAATTCTTTCGTCTTTCCACTCTGTTTGTGTTATCTATTTTTGTTGACTTCCTGACTCAGCTAAAGCAATGTGCGTGCTGAGGGTTTATGGTTGTCAGTGCATCTGGTCTCACATGTTAACTGTAGACCATTTACTGCTGCCATAAGCATTCCTGCTCCCCCTCACACTTTGCTGACCACATGGTTATTCATCTGCCCTTGTTTGCTGATATCTATTCCTAAAAGTTGTTCTTCCTATTTCTGTTCACATGCTTACATTGCAGAACACCTGTATAAAAGACCTGTGTTCTGTGACTTCAGTGTACTACATCATTGCAGCACTTGAGAGTGTTGTATGGACGTGGTCCCACTCATGAGTGATTAATAAACTGGTTATTTATTCCAACTCCAGTGCTGATCTCTATTTTGTTGGTCTCTGGACCCGTGGACGAGAGGGTGACCCTGCACCAGTGTGCCCACTCTTAGGCACATTTCCACAGTTGGCGCCCGACATGTGGGGCCCCATCGGAGACGTGGCCGTCCGAAGGAGTGGTCTTGATGGAGGATCGAAATATTGCTGACGAAGCGCACTGCACGAGGAGACCTTTGTCTGTGCAGGTCGATGTGACTTTTCCGGTTTTCCCGATTTGACCCTCCAGGTGGTGGTCGGTCCCCACTGGGGTTTTCTTTGGCGCAAATCTGTGGTGACCATTAGGTCACCTGGCGATCGGCAGGTGGGAGTTGGAGTCTTCTGTTTGGTGAGGTCGCTAAACCGGCACTCTTGATTTCTTAAAACTGGACTTTTTGTTTGAATTTGTTATTCAATCTTTGCAAAGTTTGAAGGCAGGTAATGTGGAGATTTTTCTCCTTTTTGAATATTTGTTTGGAGTAGTAATATTTTACACATATTTTGGTAAAACATGCCTGTTCCCAGCACACTCCGTAGGTGGTGTTGGTGCTCTGGTGGTACCAAAGTAAGTTTAGAAAAAAGTCAGCCTGATCCCCCAGAAGGGACGCCTAATAGAGATATGTATGTCAAATATGGTATTTCTTCCATAATGTACGGTCCACTGTGGAACAAATACACAAAGAAAGATTCCGATCTTCAATGGCCAGTGAATGGGTCATTTGATCTTAAAAAGGCTTAATATGTAGAGCAGTGTTTGTTTAAAAGAAGAAGTCGATAGGATATGTTTGATTGTGTGCGTATGTGGGAGAAAGAAGTGCGAGAGAGAGCGAAGAGAGCAGAAGCTATAGCAGAAAAAGTACAACGTAAAACGATATATCAAAAAGGGCTACAATTAAAAAAGAAAGAAAAGAAGGAAAAAACAGAAAAAGAAGATAGAGTACGTTGATTAGAGATAAATGGCTAGTATCCTATTAGGCGCCCTCTCTATTCCCTACTTGATACAACTAAGGATGATTGCATCCTATTAGAACATCCCCCCACACCCGTATAAACCTCACACTCCAAGTACCCCTGATGAGGCTTCTGACGACGAGCATTTGTCTTCAGACGACAAAGAACAAGATAAACAAGATGGGCAACAGACTCGCTCTACTTTGACTAAAGCAGTAAAAGACAAATTAAAAACTGCTGCTAGAGAGAAGGCTTGTCGGTCTTACGTGGCATCGCTCATTGTAACTATGGTTCAACAGTGGAACAGTGCAGAGTAATTTTATTTTGTAGAAAAATTTGTTTGGGAGGTAATATTTGATTACAGACAAATTTCTCAGGAACTAGAGCCAGTTGATATAAATACTGATTACAAACGATTAACAGAGGGGACTTTTCCTTTTTCAAACCTATCTGATATGATTAGACGAGTGGTTAAAATACAAGATGCAACATTGCGTTTACGAAAGGAGCAAGAATTGGCTAGAAAACTGAGAGGTATAGAAGCAGTTCAAACTCAAGCACATAATGTAGATGCTTCGGTGGAATAGGCTGCACCTAGTAGTACTACAGTTACTGTAAAACCTATGCGTGAAGCTGCACCTCTGTATGTTCCTCCAAAGGGTGCGGGAACAAATGATGACAAAACTTTGGATGATGCAAAGGGATATTTTATATATAATTGGGTTTACACTCCTTGGAGTAGAGCTGATGTGATGGCTCTTAAAGCTGCTTTGCCCGACCCCCGGAAAAATCCTGCCGCCTTCTATGAGGAGGTGGGAGGAGCCATTAGCTCCTGCACTATGACCTTGCCAGATATTGATATGTTCTTTGGGCTTATTTTTCCCTCTGATATGTGGAAAACGATACGTAAAATAGATGACAATATAGCATATGGTGATACTTGGGAACATTTAGAACAAATAGATGCGGAAAGGGAGCCTGCGCAGAAACCTCAGAAGGAGATATTAGATCTTCCTAAAGCTATTGTGACCAAGTTGAAGACTCTCATACCTCCTAAGAAAATACATTGGACTACGTTAGCGTCCTGTAAACAGAAAACAGATGAGTCAGTTTCTGATTTCTTTACAAGGTTTGCGGAAACATTCCATGATTTTAGTGGTCAGTCATTGGCCGATGATACGGGTAAGCATTTGTTTGTTGATAAATGTGTCGCTAATATGTTACCGGAAATAGCTAGTCGTTTAAAGGCCAGTGAGAGTTCTTGGACTACGTCTTTCCCAGTTTCTCTTTTGACTATGGTCCAATATTATGAGCGACAGGAACAGGAAACAAAAGGCAGGGAGGATAAGAAGGATAAAGCCTTAAAGACAAAAGTTATGTTGGCTCAAATATATGGTCCACCATTTAAGGGGGGTGGAAGAGGCGGACATGCAATGTATACACCTGGATCATCCCCTCTCCCTCGAAGAAATTTGTCCCCTGATCAGTGTGCTTATTGTAAAGAGACTGGGCATTGGCGTTCTGAGTGCCCTCTTTTGCGAGGTCAGCAGTATCAGCGGGGAAGGGGCAGTATTAAGGGACGCCCAGGGAATTCAGGAAACAGGGGAGGTATGGAAGGTATGGGAGGTATGGGAGGTATGGGAGGTATGGGAGCTCGTCCCAGGTTTGAGGCAGTTGAACAAGGACCAAATTACTCTAATACTTTTGATAGACAAAATCAATATCAAGTGTATGATTATTCTGATGAGGTCCTTGCAGATTCTGATTGTGCATAGGGATGCCTAGGATGGGGTAAGGAACCGGTTGAGGTGCCAGTAGATGAAATGGGTCCTTATGTTGACGCAAACGTCTTGGGATCTGATCGGTTTCTGGTTGATACAGGGGCTACTCGTACTGCTCTGTCTAAAAAACTGGTTCCTAGGGATCCCCTGTCTGGCACAATGATAACGTCGGTAGGATTTGATGGGACACCTACACCTAGCCCATTTTCACAGCCACTTGAATTCAGACTTGATAAATTCACTGCAGCATGTCCATTTTTGCTTTCCCCTACCACACCTGACAATATAGTGGGTATTGATATGCTTAAATATTTTCGTGCCACAACACGTTGTTCTCCGGAAGGTGTACGTGTTATTTTAAATAACAACTATCCAATGGTTGAGAGATCTTGTCTTACCAGTCAGGACGTCACCCTGGCATCCTTACCTAGTACTTTGTGGGCTAAATCATATACTGATGTGGGTCAAATAGTTATTCCAACTGTACATATTCAAGTAAAGGAGGGCGTTTCACTGCCTCGACTGCCCCAATACAAAATATCTCGAGAAGGTGAAGAAGCATTTGAACACATTGTTCAGGATTTGATTAAAGTGGGGGTAGTGGTAGAGGTCCCCTTTAACTCTTGCAATAGCCCTATCCTTCCTATTTTAAAAAAGATGCTGACACTAAAATCTACAGATTCATTATTGATTTGCGAGAGGTTAATAAAATTGTAGTGCCCCAAAATCCGGTAGTTTCTGATATCACTACACTTCTTACTATACTCCCTCCTACTGCCATTACATTTTCGGTGATCAATTTGAAGAATGCTTTCTTCTCGACACCCATTCACCCTGACAGCCATTATTTGTTCGGGTTCACCCTGAAAAATAGATCATATTGGTTCTGTAGAGCTCCATAGGGCTATACAGAGAGTCCCAGCATTTACAGTCAGGCATTAAAAAGGCAGCTGGATTCCTTTCCTGTACCCAAAGGGGTGGCCCATACCCAATACGTCGATGACATCTTGTTGGCTGCAGATACCCCTGAGCAGTGTGAAGAAGAAACACTGTTATTGTTATCATTTCTTGCCTCTCACAATCACAAAGTCTTGAGAAAGAAGTTGCAATTTTGTAGACAGCAGGTTACCTATTTAGGTCACCTCCTGTCTAAGGAGGGACGTGCACTTCCACCAGATCGCATTCAGACCATTTTAGATACTCCTGTGCCCCGTACTCCGAAGGATGTTCGTGCACTGATTGGCCTCACTTCTTTCTGTAGGCAGTGAAGCCCCAGTTTCTCGCACATTATTAAACCTTTATTGGCCCTTTTGACTAAAGACACTCCGGTGCCCCTCCCATGGACTACTGAATGTCAGAATGCCTTCCAACAGTTACACCAAGCTCTTTGCTCTGCACCAGTATTAGGAACTCCAGACTACACTTAGACCTTCACACTCTATGTACACGAGAGGGAAGTTTGTGCCCTCTCAGTTTTAACACAGACACACGGTGATAAGCAACGTCCTTGTGCCTATTTCTCAGCTGTTCTTGATCCAGTCGCTCGCGCGCTGCCTGAATGTTGCCGAGCGGTGGCAGCAACAGCTGTATCAATACGTCAGAGTGAAGGAATAGTTTTGTCACATAAACTGCTTATGTTAGTACCCCATTCTGTTGATGCCTTGCTAAATCAAACAAAAACACAGCATTTGACTAGTGCCCGCTTGATAGGATATGAATTGACACTTTTGGCCCCTCATATTACACTGAAAAGATGTCTGAACCTAAACCCTGCTACACTATTGCCATTTCCAGCTACTCAGTCTCAGTCGCAAGAGTTAGATTATTGTATATTCCTTACTGAAGAGCAAACAAAGGGCCACGTTGACTTGCAAGATACACCTCTCTCTAGTGTTGATGGGGAGCTATGGGTTGATGACTTGTGTCTCAAACTGCCTGATGGCACTACATCTGCTGCCTATGCGATTACAACACTTCAGACAGTAGTGCAAACAGCTCGCATCCCACAGAAGTCAGCCCAAGCGGCCGAATTGATTGCACTAACGAGAGGGTGTGAGCTTAGTACAGATTTGCTTGTTAATATTTTTACTGACAGCCAGTACGCTTTCGGGGTGGCACACAATTTTGGCCGCTTATGGAAAGAAAGGGGTTTTCTCACCTCACATGGGACACAGATAGTGCATGGAGAATTAGTACATAATCTTTTTAATCCTCTAAACTATCCTAAGAAAGGGGCAGTTGTTAAGTGTAGTGCACACAAGAAAGTGACTGATAAAATAGGAGCAGATAATGTCTTTGCAGATTACACAGCCAGTGAAACCGCAATGCAGCGAAGTACCACATCCATGTATGTAGTGAAGTCACAAGCTGAACGTTGGCATGATGCCAGGCAAGAGGTACTGGACATGCAACAATCTGCCTCCACTGATGAGCTAGACCGATGGTCTAAGGAGGGAGCACTGGATGATGAGGGCTGTTGGAGGAATAAAGATATGACCAAATGGAAGTTACCCACAGCCTACTTATACCCCGTGATTCACATGGTACATGTGCTGGCACATGTTGGAGCATCCTCAATGGCAAAACAACTTATGCACGTTTGGGATCATCCTGATATTGCCGGCACTGCTAAAAAGATGGTCCAGTCTTGTTTGGTTTGTCTTCAGTATAATCCTGGAAAGGGAACGCAAACTCCAACAGGAGGGTTTGCAACACCAACAGCACCTTTTGAGGTCCTGCAAATGGACTACATTCAGCTTGAGGGCTGTAATAACTTGAAATATGTCCTGGTGATGGTTTGTGCCTTCAGTAAATGGGTGGAGACGTATGCTATGAAGGATAATACAGCTCTCACGTCTGCGAAAGTTCTCCTAAAGGAGTTCTTTCCTCAATTCGGCATTTGCTGGGTATTATGCATTGACAACGGACCTCATTTCATTGGGCAAGTTGCCGAATATATCATGAAAGGGTTAGGGATTAAGCAGAAATTTCCTGCCGCTTTTCACCCACAATCAACAGGCTTGGTAGAGCGTTACAATTCCACTCTGAAACTGAAATTGGCTAAAATACAGGCTTCCACATCTTTGAAATGGCCTGATGCCCTGCCCCTAGCACTACTTTCTATCAGATCAATACCCCATACACGATCTGGCCTTACGCCATATGAGGTTGTGTTTGGCAGGCCCATGAATATTTGGGGAATCCCTAAGCCTCGCCCTATATATGATGTACCCTATGTGTTGATGAGTGACTATTTGTCCCAGTTAACTGACAGCTTGTCTTCTAATTATCAGCAGGTACGGGAAGCCCTTCCAGATAGGTCGCAGGGTGATGGCCATGATCTGCGGCCTGGCGACTTTGTCTTGACGAAGTCCTTCCAGCGGATTAATTCTTTGACACCCCGTTGGCGTGGACCGGAGCAAGTCCTCTTGGCTACCAGAACTGCGGTATGAGTGACCAACCGGAAGAATTGGGTGCACGCCACCCACTGTCATAAAGTTTTGCATGCCCTCGTGAGCCCAGCTGCGTTGACAGATCACCGAGACATCCTGGTCACCGAGAAAGGGTGAGCTGTGTCACCTGAAAGACCTGAGGAAGTCTTCCTGAACCACACGATCCCTGGTACATCTAGATATCTGCTTCGATCTAGGAAAAAAGACATTTCATCGCAGAAAGGGACTGTTTGAGCCACTGTCCTGGGTGGTTAAAGACTGACTACAAAGGGGGGTAGCCTTATAGTGACTACTCGTCTCAACGTTAGTGAAGAAACCAACGCCTGTCCAGGACCTTAGGGCACCATCTGTTTTGTTGTTCATGACAAAATGAACATGCGGGAGGAGAAGAAATAGAATGCTGCAAAAGTCTGTAGTAAAAATATGATGCTCGCTATTGGACTAACTTTGACTGTTGTCATCATTGCTGTTATTATGTGGGTTGTGGAGGAAGTAGCCCCGGCTCGAAACTTACTGACTGCTACTTCTCCTGTCCCCACCGAACATTATTATTTTACTCTTTCCTATCATGAGAAGAAACACCGGATGTCGTATCTCAATAACACTTTCATACAAATGTTGCATCATACTCATAATGCTACAAACACGACCAGCTGCTGGGTATGTGGAATGATGCCAGCTCATCAGAAGAAGGGAGGAACGCCTTTCATTCCCTTGCCATTCATGCATAATGGCTCCTGTAAAGCCTAGTTTGCACTGTTGTGGGCCTCTGAAATTGCTAATATTACTCTAGCTGGTGTAGGAGGACTTAATGCAAAATGTAATAAAGTTTGTTACCCCGATGAGGAAGGGGACCCACAAGCCAAAGGAACTGTATGGTAAATGGAGGTGTATCGCAAAGGAAATTCCCCCACACGTTATGTTTTCCCCAACACTCGAACGGCCAAGGGTAACAGGCCTTTTGTTATCGCTGTTACTAAAGCCCGAGCAAGTCTTTGTGTGAGCAGTGTTGGTAGTATTCCAGTGGGAAAAAGTGACTGTACCACAGTATAGAACATTACTGGAATGATCAATAGCACTTTCCTGTCCTCACACAACACTTATTTCATTTGTGGGAGTAAAGGCTACTATCATCTACCAATTGGATGGTCTGGAACCTGTTATGTGTCCATTTTGCTTCCTCCTGTGTTCCTAGCACCTGCATCTTATCATAAAGATCAAAAACTGTTTAATGACATTTCTTTGAACCAATTCAAAAGAACTATAAATAATGATGAAGTGGATCGAACTGATACTGCATTACAGCAATATGTTGACTTTAATTTGGAACTCTTTTTCCTTGTTGGTGCGGCTTTAAATAGTAAGAAGATTAGACGCTTAACCCATGTAGTAGAAGCTGTGACTAATCAGACAGCAATGGCGTTTGGAAATATTACAGAAGAACTCCAAATTACGAGAATTGTGACTTTGCAAAACCGAATGGTGCTAGACATGGTTCTAGCTGATCGTGGTGGAGCATGTTGCATTATCGGGAGTAGCTGCTGTGTTTTTATCACTGATCATGCCCCTTCTGTTTATGATGCCATTTCCAAAATGCATAAATTAGCTACTGAGATACATCACGATTCAGGAACATGGACGTGGGCTGGATGGTTCTAGAATGTAATTTCTGTATGGGGATTGAAAATATTATCCGCCTTGTTCATAATTATTGCAATTCTCTTCTCTTGTTGTTTATGTATCCAATGCGGACCGATGCTTTGTTCTCTCTGTATTTCCACTTGTACTACTTCTCTACCATCAAAAACGAATGTTCAAAATGCAAATGCCCGTTTAGCAATAGACCGAGAAGTCAGCGATATGATGCTGATTGATATACATGATATTTATCGTACCCCTTTTAAAGCATAAGAAAATGTCTTAGCCTAGGCTAAAAGGGCCGTCTGTGGAAAACGTGTAATATTTTACTTAGCATAAGCAACAGCCATTTTGGCTATGGTGTCTATTTAAGTTTCCTTCTTAATTCTTTTGTCTTTCCACCTTGCTTGTGTTATCTATTTTTGTTGACTTTCTGACTCAGCTAAAGCAATGTGTGTGCTGAGGGTTTATGGTTTTCAGTGCACATGGTCTCAGATGTTAACTGTCGACTATTTACTGCTGCAATACGCATTCCTGCTCCCCCTCCCACTTTGCTGACCACATGGTTATTCATCTGCCATTGTTTGCTGATAACTATTCCTAAAACGTGTTCTTCCTATTTCTGTTCACATGATTACATTGCAGAAAACCTGTATAAAAAGACCTGTGTTCTGTGACTTCTACCTCCTTGCAGCACTTGAGAGTGTTGTATGGACGTGGTCCCGCTCATGAGTGATTAATAAACTTGTTATTTATTCCAACTCCAGTGCTGATCTCTATTTTGTTGGTCCCTGGACCCATGGACGAGAGGGTGACCCTGCACCAGTGTACCCACTTTTAGGCACAATTCCACATCTCCACCAGACCATTTCCCTGGGGATTATACAAAGACAATTAAGCATATCTAACCCCCAATTTGTCCAAATACAATTTCATCTACTCAGACCTCAACTGTGTGCCATTATCCCTGAGCAATACCGAAGGTACTCCCTCCCTCCTAAACACATCACTGAGGAAATCCACGGTTCAAGAAGTGCTGATATTCCTCATGAATGCAATTTCCACCCACTTGGACTTGGCATCCGCAAGGACGGCTGCAAATGTATCCTGTTCAGGAAGAAAAGAGAATGGCCCAGTGAAGTCCAAATATACTTTTTCCCATATTTATAAACACATGCTGCTCTTCATGCAATTTCCCAACACCCACTCTCAAGTGTTTTTCAGCTTCCTTGTAAACACTACATCTCACAATCCATTCCTTAATCTCACCATCCATGAGTGCCCCCAAAATCTTTCTCTGACCCTCTTAGTGGTCAATGTATGGCCTAAGTGTCCCTCATGTGTCAGCCCGATCAAGTGTGACCTAAGAGAAGTTGGAGGCCACAAACTTTTCATTCCTCATCAACAAGTGATCATTGAGTACCGACAACTCATCAACCACCTTAAAATGGTTTAGCAGCTTGGGGAATAACACTCTCTCTCCTGACCGTCCCCTTCATTAACTTCAACACACACTGAAGCATTAAATCCCGTTCCATGGCTCCCATGCATTCATCTTTGGAAATGAAATTTCCCAACCCTTCAGTGACATCTTCAAGAATGGGTGTATCCACAGGGCAGTGGTCTTATGACCATTCCCCAAGGCAGGAGGGCAATGAGATTAAGGAAGTCTCCCGACTATTTGGAGGATTATATTTGTGATTGAATTGTTTGCTATTCCCTGTGGTTTGTGGTTGCCTTTGTGTGTGAAGTTCGGTATCATGTAGTCCAACCTCTCTTCTGTATTGTTCGTGTGCCTCTGTTCTGTTGTCTTATTTCCCCTACAATGAGTCGGCGTGTCTGTTGGGGAGGGTGTTTCTTCATTACTTGCACACTTGAGTTCAAATCCCATGCTCGTCACCAGAAAATGTAAAAATTAACGAAGTTCAGTCACTGATTATGTTTATTGCTTGAGAGAACGAGACCCCACACCACATTCCTGCCCGGGCACAGCTCCAACTGACTGCCTCACATCACATTCACATTCCAAAGATGGCATCATGAAATATTGTGCGTCATAGAAATTGGTGCAGCCTCAGCATGGCCAAGGCTGCCTGAGTGCATTATAACACAATTAAGGTGCATATGAAGTGCGGTGTTGGGGAGACCTGCGAGGCTGCTGTGCACTCATTCCTTGGATTCCAGGCAAGGGGGAAGTACGAGTGTGAGGCTGACTTTGTGACCTCACAGCTGTAGGTTAGAATGAGTACTGTGTGGTTCAGTACGGCAGCTGGCAGCAACGCCAGGAATAATAGCAGCACGGTAATCAGGATATACATCATAGTGTGATGTGCGTTGGACCGAGACATTTGGACATATCTTTTAAAAAGTAAATGGTTTGGCATGAAATTCCTTGGTTGGATCAAACTATTATATACGGGCCTGAGCGCCCAAGTCAAGAACAACCGCATATCCAGAATTTTTACATTGTTTTTTTTTATTGAGTTTTCATGAAATAGTACAACACATGAATAACAAACATTACCAGCATGTCAATCATTGCATATTAAGTGATACAGTGTGCAGCACACATTTCCCAACATATTCTTCAAGATCATATAACCATGTTATGTGGGGATAGCATGTGTACGGTTTATATATCAGTTGTTAACAAATCAGGGTGGCTATTGAGATAGTTCGTGAGAGGTTCCCAAAAGTTAGAGGGTTTTGATGAGGTGGGTAGTTCCTTTGCATATAATAGAAAATTGTCCCGGCAATATACAAAGTCCATTATCCATTGCCCTGGAGTAGGCGATTTTGTGCTGTCCCAATGAATCGCCACTCTGCGTTTCGCAAGGAGCAGTGCTATGGCCGCAAATTTTTTCTTTGCAGATTTCAATGGTAATACATAACTCAACAGACATAACTGAGGTGTACATATCAGTTTACAGTTCAAAATCTTACCCAGCAGATCTATCACCTGTGCCCAAAATGTTTGTACCTGTGCACATCCCCAGGCCAGGTGAACAAAGTCAGCTTGGTCCTGTTTGCATCGTTTAGAATTTGTGTTATTTCACAAACCATATTTGTACAAATTTTTCGGGGTGTGATAGGCTTGATGTAGGTACTTGTAATGGATAAGGCGTAAATTCCCGTTGGGAGTGAGTAACTCTGTTAATGCACAGCACGCCTGCCAGTCCTCTTCAGCAAGTGGAGTATCCAACAATGAGTTCCATTTTTCACATGCTGTTACCGTGCCCTCCCCAATTTCTGATTGCATAGCCCTGTACAGTTTAGTCACCATATAGTGTATAGTCGGACTGGTTATGAGTAGTTGCAGTGAATCTAGTGCAGGGGGTTCTGCGGGGCACGAAGGGTACAACTTCTTCATCGCTTCTCGTAATCTATGGTAGGGGAATTTAAATAACATGGATTGATTATTTACATATGCCAGATCTGCAGGTGTTATGAATGATCCATTAACATAAAAGTCGCCCATCAAGGTAATGCCCACTTGCTCCAGTAGCTCCATGCTACCTCTATCTTGAGTGGCTGACAGGGAGGGATGCTGTGCCAATCGCATATTTGGGGCATAAAGGGGAAATTTCTTTGCCATTTGGCCAAGTTTTAGCCACACGTGTGATGGAGTGCGAATTGTATTAATCTCCTGCCTGGTTAAGTGTGGTCTATTGTGTGTCAAAATGGCAGCAAGGTTAATAGGGTTGGCATCTCCATCTTCTACCGCTATGTGCGGCATATATTTGATTAGACGATACCAATAATGGGCGTATTGGGTTTGCACACATAAAAAATATAAAAACAAATTAGGGACCGCAAATCCGTCTGATGCATATGGCAATGACAGTGTGTGTAGGCTCATTCGCGCTTGTTTGCCTGCCCATATTAATTTCGTCAGAAGCGCCCTTAGTTTGCTAAATATTGGGGTAGGTGGGGGTATTGGAATGTTCATGAATAGATATAGTAATTTGGGGAGGATTACCATTTTTATCAGGGATATTCGGTCCGCCAGTGAGAGAGGGAGTGTGATCCATCTGCTTATTTGAGTATCGATTCTATCAACAGCAGTGCCATAATTTGTTCTTAGTACAATTTCTGGGTCACGGTCGATCCAGATGCCCAGATATTTAATGGGGTCTGTCTGCCACACCAATGGAAATTCCAGTGGGTGGGACGGGTGGTCTCTGTTAGTGGCAGTATAGCAGATTTATTCCAATTTGCAGGCCGGAATGTCTACCAAATTTAATGTATTCTCTGATAACAGGGTTCAGATTCGTACTCAGGTCACGGACATAAAGCACCATGTCATCCACATACATGGAGATGCTAATAGGGCGAAGATGGAATCTCAACGCAGTGTGCGTGCATCATTGTCGTATCTTACAGGCCAAGGGTTCTATGGCAATGGAGAACAATAAAGGTGATAATGGGCATCCCTGTCTTCTACCGCTCTGGATATTAAGTACTTCAGAGATGTGACTATTTACCTTTATTCGTGCAGTCGGTTCGGTATATAATAATTTGATCCAGTTTATTAGCATAGACGGTAACCCCATCCTTTGTAAAATTGTAAAAAGATATGTCCACTCAATGGAATCAAAGGCTTCGGCTGCATCCAGTAGGACCGCCGCCGCCTCCATCCCCAGGTTCGGCTGGTGTAGTAACGCGAATATGGTGCGTAAATTGTGTGAGGTTGAGCGATTGGGAATAAAACCAGACTGGTCCGCGAGGACTAAGATCTTAGTATCAGTATTTATTAGAGATAGTGGTCTGTAGGACTCCCCACGATCTGGCTGTTTGTCTGGTTTTTATAAGGCTACTATCAGCACCTCTCGCAGTGTTGGAGGAAGAGTCTGATTATTATAGGCTTCATCATACATTGCCTCAATTAGGGGGATGAGCAATTCCGCATATGCTTTATAAAATTCCCCGGTGTAGGCATTCGGCCCCGGGGTTTTGCCATTAGGGAGGCACTTGATGGCGTCCTGTACCTCTCTAACGCAATGGGTTGTGCAAGCATTTCACGCTGACCATCAGTGAGCCATACCAGCGCTATATCTTCTAGGTAGTCATTAATTTATTGTGTATTGGCAGTATCTCGTTCGGCATACAACCCACTATATGTTTCTACAAAGGAGTTCAATATACCTTTGTTGTCATAGTGCAGTGTGCCTGCCAAAGCCTGCATTTTTAGTTCCACATGTTGTTTGTGCTCAGTTCGTAGTTTTTGCGCCAGATGGTGACCAGGTCTGCCCCCTCACCCATTCTGCGAGCAGTGTGTCTACGGGAAATATATTTAATTTCGTCCTCAGCAAGTTTGTTATAATTTGTTATTTCGTCTCTGATTTCAGCCAGTAACACCGCATTGCGGGTATACTCATGCTCCATTTCTAGTCATTTTATATGAGCTTCGCTCTTGCTTAACTGTGTGCGAATATCTTGCAGAATACCGGCTGTTGTACTGATGCAAATACCTCTCAAGGTCGCCTTAAAGGCCTCCCAGATAGTGCCTACACTATCCACTGAGCTGGTGTTCAGAGTAAAGAAGTCTTCAATGGTGTAATGTATGTATGGTTTCTTTATATAGAGGATCTAGAAGGGACGCTGCATTGAATCTCCATATGAATTGAGGTGGGGTATATGTTGGTACGTTGAGCGTGAGGATCACGGGCTTGTGGTCTGATAATGTTTTAGGTAAGTGTTGTACATTTTGAGACCACGTGCAGGCTGATACGGTGAGCAGTCAGTAGTCAAGCCGGGCCCAGCTATTGTGCACAGTTGAGGAGTGCTCTCTAGCACCAGTGGATTGCGCAGGCGCCAGATGTTTTGCATATGAAACTCCGACATCCCATTCAATATAGTAGTGACAGCACGCTGATAATGCTCGGTAGTGTGGTGCGATCTGTCATAGGTGTCATTCAGGGCCACATTCAAGTCTCCACCCCATATTAGTTCCATAGCTGGAAGAGTTCTGATGATATTCCATAAGTTAGTAAAGAAAACCGGATCATCAATATTTGGACCGTAAGTATTAATCATTCCCACTCTAGAGCCACGTAGAACACCTGTAATTAAAACATAGCGTCTGTGTTCATCTACTAGCGTTTGCTCCTTTATAAAGTGTGTCCCCTAGCGGATTAGTGTTATTACTCCGCTGGCATATGATGAATATGTGGAGGCTGCCACCAATTCGACCCATTTTTTCCCCAATGTTTCAACCTTGTGTTTAACGAGATGCGTTTCCTGGAGAAGGGCTATGTTTATGTGATGCCGGTCGAGATAGGCAAACATCTGCCTAATCTTACATGGGGCCACGCACATTCCACGTGATTAATTTCAGTGGTGTGGAATTATCAGGGATGTATAACAGTGGAGTGCATTCGGGTCTGCATAATATATTGAACAGTATCCGGAGTCTACATATAAAACAGCGACAGCATAGTCCTGAAAAGGAGCGTAGTGCGTCTTTCTACAATTGCGACACATGCTGGAGACAATGTAGATGGCTGGTAAAGAACAACACAAGACCCAACTAACCCCCACCCACTTTAGCCTCCCAATTACGCCAAAGACATTTCCCAAACTTCAACAAGAATGACAACTGAATGTCAATGGGGTTTACCCGATAGGGGGCGACTAGGTGCTCGGTGTTCCATCCAGGTATGGATGGGGCCGGAGCGACAAGTACATAGAATTGTTATGATGTTTAAAGAAAGGTTACACGAATAGTATACATTAGTAATATACCTTATAACTGTCATCTGTTATCCATATCTAGAGGCACTAAACAAATGTCAATGTTTACGTTTAAATGTTACTTTAAGTTGGCACAGTAGTTCCAAGTCCATAAGAGTTCAATAGTCCTGACAGTTTAACTTAGACAACTGTAGACGTTATGAGGAATGTGGCAGCTTACCCCATCATAGTGGCTAGCGTGAACTTCCAGGCGTAGACGTGAACTGTGTAGCAACATTCGCCTGCATTTCACTTCAATCTGAATCCGGTTGGGAGGTGTTGCTTCTATCCTTCGGAGATTGCTGTCGGAGATGTTTGACAAATTCCTGCGCTGCTTGGGGTGTTGACAACACCCGGGTATTGCCCGCATGAGTCACTCGGAGCCTGGCCGGGAAGAGCATGGCGTAGGGGATATTCAGGTCTCTCAGTTTTTTTTAACCGGACCGTACTTCTTGCTTGCCAATTGGACCGTGAGTGTAAAGTCAGGATAGAAGGCCACCTCGCAGCCATTGTACATTAGCGGTTGTTTCTCCCTCGCTAGTCTGAGTGCTGTGTCCCGGTCTCTATAATTTAGAAGTCGGGCTATTATTGGTCGCGGCGGGGTGCCCGGTGGTGGTTTTGGGGCGAGAGATCTATGCGCCCTTTCTACAATCAGCATCGATGAAAACTGTTCTGCCCCAAACATGTCTTTTTTCCATGTAGTCTTCGAGCTTACCAGTGTTGGCACTCTCTGGCACGCCCGCGACGCGCAGGTTGTTGCGGCGGGACCTGGTTTCTAAATCCTCCTTCTTCACTTTTATGATCTCCAATAGCTTTGACATATCTTTGCATTTTGACGTGGTTGCGTGCGATTCATCTTCGACCGCCGATATCCTCTGTTCGGCCTCTTCCAGCCGTTCCCCTTGTTTATCGAGTCGAGCTGAGACGTGGTCCATCCTTATTGTGAGAGCGTCTATTTTGCCAACTATGGCTTGAGGACTTTGCTGTGTAGCCTGCAGAGCTGCCTCCATTTGGGCATTGGGCTCTGGGTCAGTCTCCAATTCTGCGTCCGCCGATGTGCCCGGGAGTCTGGGCGTACACCGTGGTTCAAATGACAGTTTAGTTTGCTGTCTGTCAGTTTTGCCCATTCTTAGACGCTTACTCCGTAGTTGTGAGTGTCTGGCCCACTGAGCAGTAGGGCCTTAAATTCTTGATTGAAGACTCACGTTGCGGTTGAAGACCGAGATTAATGTTGAAAAGAGCAGAAGGTGCTGGAGGATCTTTTCAGTACAGGACTGTAGAGGACTTACTGACCACCCATGGAGCAAGACGCGACCCATCCACCAAGTCACCCCACCACTCTACATTCTGTGTGCGCTAGTGCCACTTCAACATCTGGTCGGTGTTCATGTGGTTCGCCGTAAGCATGAGCTGACGCGGGGTGTGAGCTTCAGCAGCTGGGCGCTAAGTTTGGTGGCATAGTTGCAAGTCCAGCCATTTACTGCCACATTCATCGGTATTGCGCCGACTTTTTAGCAGGTTTTCACTGTTTTTCTTTGTCTACTTGCCAATGCCGTGAGCCGACTCGTCACGTCTCTCATGCAGTGGCACCATCCAGGGGCTCCACACTCAGCGTGAAATGTTACAGCGTGCAGCGCATAGCATGATGATCGCAGGTGGAGGCAATGCGTAGATCTGGGGAATACGGGCTCGGTAGGGGCAGTGTGGCGTTCGTACCTGAGAGAGGAGGGAGTATGAAGTCGTGGTATGGATCAAGCAGGTAGCGCAATGTAAGCTGCCATCTTAGGCTCCTCGGCGTCCTACGTTATTGTACACATTTTCCCATAGCTCCACTCGTCCTACATGGCAGGTCCCGTATCCCGATCCGTACTTACAGCATGCAGTGCTGAGAACAGTAGCAGTGGGTCTCGCCGATGCAGCTACATTCCAGGCAAGGTTGATCCAACTAAAAGTCCTGCATAGAACGTACCTCACCGGGGTGACATTAGCTAAAATTGGGATGCGACAGGATGCATTTTGTTTGAGGGGGTGTCACCAAGCTGCACCCTTTTACCATACTATTTGAGATTGCCCATTCCTGCGTCCCATGTGGGAGGGGGCAACCCCACACATGCCAGACGCACTGGGAAAAACAATCAGCCTCACTCCACCAATAGGGCTCCTCAACATTTGGGAGCCAACTGACCTTACTGAAGTAGAACAACAACTAGTTACCTTGGGCTATGTTTTGGTTAAGAGATCCATCGCAATGAAGTGGGGGGTGGCAGGGCGACCCTCCATAAATGTCTGGGCGGCTGAGCTGGACAATTGTATGGTAGCAGAAAAAGAAGTATTCAAATGCAGAGGATGCCATAAGAAATGGGACAGAAAATGTAATGGCTGAAATGCATACCGTGGAAATGCTTGTATATCTCCGACTGTAGAATTGGGAGTGGCTAAGGGGAAGCATCTCTCATTTTGCATGACTGAATGATTGTATGATTATGTTCAGTAATCCATGCCTGATATTTTAAGATTGAACTGTCTGCAATTTATACCTGTGATGATTGGAATTTGTCACTAATAAAAAGAACATAAAAAGAAAAAAAGTAAATGAAGGTCATCTAAATCGGATCTGAAAGTGATGTGCTCCTAGCTGACATGATAAATAGTGAGGGCATGATCTCACTGGCAGTTAATATTGAGGTAATCTGAGGCGACGCTCACCAGGGCAAAGGACTTTGTGTTTGAGAGGTGTTCAAGTGTGAATTCACTCACCGGGGTGGAGATCTCTGTCAAGTGTATTTTACATGCATGTTGGGTTTTAATGCTTTGCTGAATGGTTAGGTAGATCGTCATGTCATACTGTGAAAGTTTGTAAAATGCTTTGCTAAAGGCCTGTTGCTAAAATATATCTGTTTGGTTCCCTATGTGTGGTATGCACATGTTGAATTGTGTGTTTTTGCTCTTGTAGTATGGTGCAGTAAAACCCTGTGGTAGGATGCCCCCTCGTCTTGTTGTTGTTTGCAGAAGGGTGATGAAGTGGCTAGGTTGTGTTTTTCAGTACATACCCCTGGTCCTCGTGTTGTATGCAGAAGGGGCTGGTTTGAGTATATACCCCTGTTCCTGTGGTTATAAGCAGTAAAGGGGGGTAACCCTAGCCTGCAGAGCTATGCAGTATAGGGTGAGTATAGTGCGGTCTATATTTGAGAAGATACTTCCTAAGGGGTTACGGAGAAGTTGTAGGGTCATGTGTGTCCCACCCTAATGTTGGGACTGCATGTGTTATGCAGTATAAGGTGGGTGATGTGTGTTTCATAATAATGCTGCAAGTAGGCTTTCTAAGGGGTTAAGAAGAAGTTGTAGGGGCATGTGTATTGTACCCTATGTTGCAATGAGTCTGTCCGTGTTTTGCAGAAGTTGTAGGGGCATGTGTGTTACACTCTATGTTGCATTTGAGTCTGCATGTGCTATGCAGAAGTTGTACGGGCATGTGTGTTGCACCCTATGTTGCATTAAGTCTGCATGTGCTATGCAGAAGTTGTAGGGGAATGTGTGTTGCACCATAATGTTGCATTGAGTTTGCATGTGTTATGCAGTATAAAGAGGGCGTTGTGTGTTGCACCCTAATGTTGTAAGTATTCTTCCTAAGAGTTAAAGGATTAACTGTGTGCAGTAGAGGGCATTGGGTGTTCCCTGGTCTTACAGTGCATTTATCTGGTCCTGCATTTGTTCAAATTGTATTTACCTGTGTTGATGATTTATAAGATTGAATTGAATTGAATGCAAGTGTCCCTCCTAAGGGGTTAAGAAGAAGTTGTAGGGGCATGTGTGTTGCACCCTATGTTGCATTGAGTCTGCATGTGTTATGCAGAAGTTGTAGGGGCATGTGTGTTGCACCCTAATGTTGCACTGAGTCTGCATGTGTTGTGCAGTATAAAGAGGGCGTTGTGTACTGCACCCTAATGTTCTAAGTATCCTTCCTAAGAGGTAAAAGATTAACTGTGTGCAGTAGAGGGCGATAGTAGTTCCCTGGTCCTGCAGTGTATTTACCTGGTCCTGCATTTGTTCAAATTGTAATTACCTGTGTTGATGATTTATAAGATTGAATATTTATAGGACTGATTCCTTGTTTATTTCATTCTTACGTCCGTTTGCATTTTGAATTGTTTTTCTAAGGGGAAGAGATGTGTTGTAACCTGTGTTGTTGCTATGCATCCTACCCGCAGTTTACCAGTTCCCTGCTGCTCAGCCAGTGTGTGATGTAATGGAATGTCGATGAGTGCCTGGTTGGTAAGCATGTCAGTTGGAGAGAGTGGGCTGAGCAGCGAGGATGCTGCCACTGGTGGGGCTATTTATACTTAACCTGTAACTGAGAAATATATGGGGCGGAACTCTGGGGGTTTGACAATCTCTCTGAGTTAGTAAGATCTGAGAATAAATATTTTCGCGACTTAGTTTCGCTCCCTCCATCCACCCCCCTAATCCCACTCCGTTACGACCTTGGGAGACACCCAATAAATGAAGTGGCGAGGCTGCGTCCCCTGCTATACTGGACCCGGCTCAGGAGGTCTCCCGATCTAAGCCACTACGCCTCCGGCCTAAATGAACTGATAAGATTGGGTGCAGGTCATAAGGTCGGTTGGGTGTCCAACCTGAAGAAATTAGTGGTTGCAATTGGTTTGGACCAGGCTTGGGAGAGTTAGATGCCCCCGCCCAAACCTCTAGTGAAAAGGCTTTACTGGGACTGGATTTCTGCCATGACCAACAAAAATCAAAATGGTATTCTGTCGGAGAGATTTCTGGATGTCAAGCATACCCCAAGATTGGAACCCTTCCTTGACCTCATCGAGTCCCCGGGGGACAGAGTCCTCTACCTTAAATTCAGGTACGGCACACTCCCTCTCCGAGACTTCCAGAATGGTTGGAGCGACCAGATGGGAAACAACGAGGGCTGCCCGGGTTGTGTTTGCCCTACGGAATCTATAGCACACTTTATCTTTGCTTGTAGGGCATACAGCCAAGTGAGGTCTAGGTGGCTAAAACCAGTTTGTATTAATTTGGGCTGTTCATCCCACAGGGTGGCTTTACGCATTTTAACCTATGAGACGCTAATTCCAAGTGATACTTGTGGTACAGCAAAGTTTTTAGGACATGCATGGAGGATAAGGCAAAAGCTTGTCAAAGGAAAATAGTTAAATAAGCCGTTGTGAGCATTGTTCATTGAGCTCACTTGATTTGGATGGGCTTTAATTATACTGCTATGTGGTTTTATGTATTATTTTGCCTTAATCTGTTTTAGCTTTGCCTCATTTTTATGTACGTCTATGAGAACAAGAAAACTGACCAGCTGCTGATATGAATTTTCTGGTCTTTTAGAAAATTAATCTGTGATGTATTTTTGTAACTTTTATGATTGATATTTTATTAATCGAATAAAGTGATTTGAGACCCTATTCCAGGCCTTTTGCTCTTTATACTTTACCTATTCTTTTGCCGGGTTTTCTTCCTATTCTCTTTATAATGCCTTCTACCTATCCTTTTTCCTTTCCCTCCCTTTCTCTCTCCTTTTCTTTCTCTCTGTTTTTTCCCTTCTCTGTCCATGTAAAATGTTTATAAAATGCTTTTTTATGCTTCTTTTGTTAGCGAGCATTGATCTACTGTTCTCTACTTCGAAATGGATAATGTTATTTGTATGATCAGTTTCTCGTTGTTCTCTCCTAATTCTCTCAAATAAAGCATTTTCAAACAAAAAAACAAATCGCCCTCAACCGACTTAATAATTATTTTATAAATATAGGCCATGCCTGACTTTAATGCTTCAAATCGTGCACAAATACAATGACATAAAAAACAACACTCTCATTTTATTGTTTAACAACTACCGAAGTGTTGTGGCAAAACAATTGAACTCGGATAGCTTGTGATGGCAAAAGTCAAAGTTAGGACTAACTGTTCTAAGGTTTATGAAGGAAGAAAACACAAACGGAAGAAAATGTCTGCTTTTTTCTCAGTCTCCAAAATGTTGCTGTCCAATCATGGCATGCAGATGTTCTACCAAGAACATAAACTCTCAAAACCAAACAAAATGTGATTATTCTGCCTTAGAGCCTATATATCCATGAGAATTTTAGGCAGTCATTATTCAAATATTTGAGCTAAGACCCTGGTCCCTGGACCTTGAGGCATACCGCCCAGGATTGGTAACTCAGATTGCAAGACTCACATCATAAACGCTGTTGCATACATTATGCTATGGTAAAATGTACTGATAAAATGGAATTTTATCTAACACTGGATATGCTGGTGAACCATAGAAGATTTTTAACATATTTTCGACTGAATATGTTCCCGAAGCTTGTAGCAGGATGGCATAGGCTACAAGAACTTCCTGTTTGTTCCTGTGATGAGTCTCCTGCACTGGATGCTTTACACATCGTGCTAATTTGCCCTAAATCGGCTAATTTGCATCCAAAGTATATACGCCCATTATATGCACATCTGAATATTAATCAAGCGAGATCCACCCTTTTATATCTAAAATGTTTAAATAATGTTACCGTTTGCTGGTATGTGTCTAGATTTTTAATAGCTGTGTATTATTCTTCTGCTTGAGACTGAATCGTATAGCACTCACTTAATGATATTAACTGATGTTCTTAATATTTTTATATGATTGTTTTTATTGTACTTTTATGATTGTCAAAGTCAATCGAATAAAGTAATTGTTGATTGAGAAATATCATCTTCAATAAATTTACATCCCGTAACCTATGTGACCTAACTTCTGTCTACAGAGAAGCTTCGAGTAATTGTAAAACTATGACTTAAAATGTATAAGACTCATTGTCAAATTGCTCAGTAGCACAACAATGCCAACTGTGCCAGTGACACGATCACACTGTCTGTTGGCTCTGGAATATGGAATGTGTGTGTCACTGTGATGTCAGATGTGCGGAACAGAGTATGCGTACATACATTCCATTAGATATATCAAGGTACAAGTGAAGCCAAATATAACAAATCTCCCCCCCCACCCCTTATATAACAAAAGGACCCAGCCATATCCAAATCAGTCTTGACCCTGTTCCTTATGGTAACAGCCTAGCCCGAACTGCCAAGCCAGGTCCTCCCTGGACCAGAAACAAGCATCCTGGAACCGGTTTTGGGGCATCACCCCTCATCAGCCAGGCTAGCTTGAATCCAGTGGCGCAGTGAGCCCGGGACCCACGTCTGGGCATATCCTTCCCACTTAGCGCAACAAATGCAAAAGAAACGCCTTGATCAGATGTCTTCAAGGCTGCAGTTCATACCCACCAATATCAAAGAGGCAGGAGAGAAGCAGAGTGGTCTCTACCACGGAATGGTGCCAGGCTTGCGGGGGGTACTGTGAATGGGGCTGACCCAAAAAAATAAAATCATTCAGAGGCTCAATTGGATTCTTTCCAGCGGAAACAACATATGGTAAAATGGCAAAATTAGCACAGCTACCCTGGAGGGCAGCAAATAAAAGACTCAGCAGACACTCACACTTATATTTAAGCCACACCGCAACCATTAATGAGACAGTAGGGGCCAGTCCACAAATTGCCTAAGGTCCATAAAGGTATAAGGGCCTCCGGGTGTTAGAATCCCCAGAAGGAACCTGCACTTTCAGGCCGGCGACCATTGGTGCAGAAAGAGCCAGGATGCACAAGCCTGGATACTCCTTACACTGTCCAGATACTCCAGACGGTGGCTACTGCCAGCAGGAGTCACTATCAGGCGAGAGGAGGGCGTAAAACTCTGTGCTGCAAAAAGCAGATGGTGAGTACGACTGGAGTGCTCACCAGTGTATAACCTGTGATGAAAAGGGACCTGTCCTATTCCACATCACAGATCAAGAGCAAAATGCCCAATGCTCCCGCACCGTTGCATCCATTCCTGCCACTGAATTGTTTATGGTTGCAAGATTGGCGAAAGCAAAAGCACCAAAGTGGAGACTGTGGGTGGAAAGGATTGAAATGTACTTTGCAGCCATCACTGTCAATGCCACCAGGAAAAGTCACTACTCCTGCAATTGGCAGGAGAGAACTTCTATGAGTTGTCTTACAACCTACAAAAAGCTGGTCCCCCATCCACATATGATATCATTGGGATGGTCCTCAACAGTCATTTGGCACCAATGGCTAACCCAGTTTACAAGCAGCTTCTCCTTTGGCAAGCCAGTGAGGCCCAGATAAATACTCAGGGCCTCATTTATGAAAAGTTTTACGTTGCTGTATTTAAAACAGCGATGCTACACTTTTCAGTGCGCCCTCCTTGCAAAACCATGGATGCGCCGTATTTACTGTACAGCGCTCCATGTCTCAAGGATTTACAGATACGTCAGTATTTCTGACGTATCTGTGGGCGCTCAAATGACGAATTGCTGGAGTGTGTCGCAAAAGGTAGGCTACTCCGGCAATGGGTCATTACACATGGGCAAGTCCCATGTTAAAGGCGCCTGCATCAGTATTATGCCTGCTGTGGGGCAGGCGTAAGGTTTTGACACAGTGGAGTACTAGAAGTGTCACAGTGAAATCTCAGAGATTTTACAACGCCACTTCTATTACCCTTTTGTGACCAGTGGCAAGAAGTGCTCACCATGGGCAAAATGAGCCACTTCACAAAAGTATGCAGCTCATCCAGGAACAAATGTATTCCCCAAAAGAAGTAATTGCCATTGCACCTTTCACTGAAGAACAACCCGCAGATAACATGGTGCAAGAGATCAGGGCCAACAACGGACCACTGTAGCAGACAATGGATTACTTTCCGTCTCTTAGCATCAAGCATTGGAAAATTAATCCACAGTTGCCCCAGTCCAATGGCGAATTTAAACTCTTCATGTGGACCCTGTTGAAAATGGTTAGAATAGCCCAAACCAGTGGTCAGAACCTTGACTGGGCCGTACACTCTTTCCTTTGAGGGTATCAACATGCTCTCATATGACTATGTGCGAAGCCCAAAGCCAAGTTTGCATAGGCCAGGTGGAGCCTGATACTATACTGAATCACCCTGGCTGGGCTCCAGTTCTGCTAAACGATGAGCAGACACATTTCCATGAAGAACCAACGGAATGACACAGTAAGCCGGGGTCGTGGAGAGAAAGTAAGTGAGTTGCAAGTGTAAGACCTCGTTTTGACTAAGGATTGCCATCCGGGTGGTATGTTCCGACTACCGATTGAGCGGCCTCTCTGGAGGGTAACCCGAGTAGAATGTACCATGGTGACTGCCCGCAGGGGGGTGAAGCCAGCACCCAGAGCATCTCGATTTTCAAGCAGTTGTGGGACTCTTGTAGTGACTGTTCAATGTCAGCAGACTAGGAAGTCCCAGAACACGTTGAAGAGGTCTCTACCAGTGGAAGTCAGGGGGAACTTGGGGGACAGACCATGAGTGATCTTGGTGTGGCATGCAGAAGGACCTGCCTCTCAGGAAGCAAACCCTCTGGATGCTGAGTTGCCTGTGCAGGCTGGTAAAGCCCCTGTGGTGTTGTGATGGAGGGACAACCATCCTTGTTGCAAATTCAGAGAGGAGCCTACTCCATCTAGAGATATCGAGACTTTGTGCAGTGACTTTGGTAATCGTTCTTCTTTCTAAGAGTGGCTGGATGTGCGGTCTGAAAGTTGGGGTATGCAGTTTTTGTTATTTTATGTGTTTTGGGGAGGAATGTTATATTGTGCATGCACAATAGTCATTAGTGACATGTCAGGCCTCTACATTCAGTCAGACAGTTGGTTCAGCTCTGATGACGTGTGCATCTCGTGGGAAGTTCCAGTTAGATATCAAATTTAGTGTGTACCAGTTTTTTGTGTGTGAGCGAACGACTGACACCACAAAGGCCACATCACCTGTGCACTTATCTTGGCTTCCCAAACGTTACTCGTTCCAGCAGCCCCAAATTGCTCCCATACTTAGGTGTGTCTTCTACACCATCATTGTGGGGTACAGCACTACAGCGACCTACATCCTCTTGACGTAAATACTGGGGGGCTTATTTACAACTTTTTGGGATGCTACTGTGGCGAAAGCCTCTCAATCATTTCTATGAGGCGACACAATGCCACACTGCGTGGCTTTGCATGACCTCATTCATAAGGAGTAAAGCAAGGCACCACCATGTGCTGCCTTGCCTTACTCTGAGTAAAGGAGGCGGCCCATGGGAATTACGGTGGGTGTTTTGGGTGTTTGGATTTTGACATTGCCCAGATTTACAAAATCACGTAAATCGGGGATAGCGCCAAAACCTTACGCCTCCCCAGAGCAGGCATAGCAAGGAGAACTGTTTGTATTTCTCCTAGTTTTTAGGTCGAGCCTAGTGCAGCACGCATGCGCTACGCTAGAAAAATGACCTCTTGGAATCACTCTGGACTTTTCACACGCTCGTGCGTGTGTTTTTTTTAAAATCATTTTTTCTATTGGGCATTGCATGCCTCTTTCAAAAAGACAGCACGCAATTGAGCAAAGGCGGGTGCATGTCCCACCTTTATCAGGAAATGTATCTGCCCACGGCCTACGGCCTATGGCCTACGACTTGCGGTTACGAGCAGGGGCGCCATCTGTTCGGGGTCATATCACCATCTGTTTTTAATTAGCGCGTTCGCCGCGCTGCCATGCTCACTTGCCCCCGCTTCTCTCTCGCGCCATTCTTTTTAACCAACCCTCCCTTCACATGCCATATGCACACGCACAGCCCTGCCAATGCTCTGTTTACCCTGAGAAGCTTGTCATGCTAGGCCCATTGCTGTTGACTTGTACTAGGAGGGAGGCAGCAGAGGGAGGCAGCAGAATCGTGTTTTGACAGTGGCGGCCAAGGCAGAGGTAGCGAGGCCTCTGCTTACACACACAGCTCCTGATTTTCTCTACTGTGCTCACTTTCTGACTTGGTACTGGCATAATATAATGCAATCTTAACTTTAAGGCAAGCACCCTATTAATCTTATGTTTGACCTCAGAACCGCATGTTCGAACCCCAGCACGTCTGTTCAGCCTTTCATCCTACTAGTCCCGACGTACTAATTAACATTCATTTGGTTGGCAATAAACATCTGTAACTCTGGACCAAGATGCAGCATACTCCAGCCCCGCCTTCACTTGCACACTGGGATAACTCACTTTCGCCTCCTTTCAATTCGGCTCCTGATTTTCTCTACTATGCTCGCTTTCTGATTTGGTACTGACATTATATAATGCAATCTTAAATTTAAGGCATGCACCCTATTAATCTTATGTTTGACCTCACAACCGCAGGTTCGAACCCCAGTGCGTCTGCTCAGCCTTTCATCCTACTAGAGGCCGACGGACTAATTAACATTCATTTGGTTGGCAATAAACATCTGTTACTCGGCACCAAGATGCAGCATACTCCAGCCCCGCCTTCACTTGCACACTGGGATAACTCACTTTCGCCTCCTTTCAATTCGGCACCTGATTTTCTATACTGTGCTCGCTTTCTGATTTGGTACTGATTTGGTATTGGCATAATATAATAGGAGCCAACAGCGACGGCGCGCAAGCTGCCATCTGTTTTGGGTCAGGTTTCATTTCCAGACCTTGCCGCTTTCATTAGAAGGCGCGTCCCCTCCACCCCACCTCCACAAGAGTGCGCTTTCATTTTCTCTAAAACACAAAGGAACAGAAACTAAATCAATTACGGTGACATCTTACTTTTCAGCGGCATCGTCAGCACCGTCTAATGAGCGGTCCTTGGCCAACAAGCCTACACTGGAAGGCAACAAGCAGTACAGAAGTTAAAGCTCCTTAAAGACCACTCATGTCTTGGGGAGGAAGGGAACTATCCTCGTGGGGTTTCAGTAAATAGCTACATTGTGATGCTTAACCATTTGTTGACCGGATGATCATACTTCTGGTTAAACAAAACAGAAGAACGTTAGCAATCAGCATCTTACCCTAACTGTTGTGGAGAAAAAACAAACATCTACAGTAGGTAGGCACAGCGTAACTCTACAGAGTGCATCTTTTCGCTCCCCCACCTCAGAAATCTGCAAGCACTTCTCCTTTCATTCCTTTTTATTTGTTTGATCCTGTAGCGCGAATGAAGGTATCAAAGCACTTTACATAAGTACTAGTTCCATTGCAGAAATCTGCCCGGTGGATGATAATATGCTGCATGGCTAAACACTTATAAGGTCCCAAAGGCGAGACCTATTGGCTATGCCAATGCTTGTTTCCTCGGTATTCTGCAGCACACATAGAACGAGGAAAAACACTCTCAGAATTGTTTTTGTGCAGGAAGGTGCTCCTTCCTGCACAAAAACAATCCTGCCTGCAAAGTAGGCACTCTTGCACCATGGTACAAGGGTGCCTACGTTGGCGCTAGGCAGCAAATTTGTTGGCCAGAGCAGGGGAAAAGGGCAGGAAATCACCGCATTTAATAAATACAGCGTATTTCTACCCTTTCACATTAACGTAGGGCAGCACCGTAAGAAGACTTGCGGTGTTGCCCTACGCCAATTCCTCGTAAATGAGGCCCCATGATCTTAGCTAACTCCTTTGTTCACATCACTTTAAGCAGCAGACCTTACAAAGATTCATAAGCAAAGACAGCTCGGCATGTTGACGCTCTGTAATCAGCTTTCACCCGCTCACATCAATGTTTGCATTAGGATAAAACAGGCTGAGGCAGAATGTCCTGAAATTTTCCATTTATTCACAAGTCGAAAAAAATCTAGAATGTAACCTCCACCAATGAACAGCCAGAAATGTTAAATCTTTTGCAATTCTAGCATGTGGCATTTACATCCTTTTCAAAATTAATTGCTGAAGGAAGACGCAAGGCATGTGTTTATTAAATGGTTCTCGTCCAAAACCTTCCATTGCCAATTCTGGGAGCACGTTTTCCAACAAGGGCCAAAAATTGTAAGTGTATCAAACCAGTTTAAAATCTTGCAAAAACTGTCTGCAGCTGTGACGTATGTTACAAAAGTAGAAGTTTTGAGAAGCTGATGCACAATTCATAGACCACACTTTGCTAATCTGTTGGTGAAGGCATTTATGGACAATTGAAGCTACTTAATCTGTAGAGACAGTGGTGACTGCATATCCCTCAACTGCTTCGTCACAGAAATAAAGACAATAGAAATGCAGAAATCCAAAGTCACAAATAAAGCAACAAACACACTTATAAGAACAGATCAAAGGGTGATATGTAAATTTTGATTTATTATACACTGAAATACCCTTTGGAATGTAGAAATCTATGATAAGTATGTATTAGTCATTGGAAATTGAGAGTAATTTTCTCTATCCAACCCCCAGTAATATGCAGGACAATAGGTAGTGCAGTGCAGTCAGTTCTCACTCTTAGCTCAACATTCACACCTTAAGTGTCCTTCTCGTACACCCTGCATAGCCTAGGTGCAACGGTGGACTATTAGAGCCAATTGTAAAGAAAAATGTAACCAGGGTCAGACTGGCCTATAGGGCAATCAGGCAGTGCCCGATGGGCCGGTCTGAAAGGTCAGTGTGTGTGCGTTTTTTGGTCGTTTCTAGGCAGCGTATGCCCTGTCTCCTGACATGCTGAATTCAGTCAGGGGGCTTACAACCCTCCTCCAGCTTCTGATTGGATTTTGTTAGTGCCCTTTAAAAATCGTTGCTTCTAATTGGATAATGGTTCCTGCTTGTCCCACCTTTTCTCTCAGTAGTTGACTTCCATGGATTGCCCTCAGGACTTGTCCGCGTGCACTTGTTTCTATTTATTTTCTGCTCAGGGACTTTGTTAAAAATCAGAACAGCTCTTTAAAGCTCTTCACGCTCGTGTGTGCATTTCCCTTCGTCAGACATTTTAATTACAGTCAGCACGACGGCCTCAGTGCTTCATCTTTATTTTTCCACTGCTTCCATGTCGTCCCCCCACCACCACCTCCCGCCTGTCGCTGGTTGGTATTGTTTGCTAACTGCTCATGTCATCTGTGCGCCCCTTTCGCCATCTGTGCATCGCTTAAATATTATTACCTTTCGGCACAACCCTTCATGTTGTGCTCACTCACTTCAGTACTGTACTGTGTGGTGGATCTGTACAGTTTGTAGTAATGTCACTGCATTGTTTTATTCTCTTTGTGTACATAATTGGGCTGTGCTCACTGCAGTGACTGTTCACTGTGAGCAGCCGTAACAGTGGTGTCAGTGTCTACAAATGTCATAGCTTTGGATTTTGTCTGTACAGTACCTATGTGTACAGTTATAACAAATGTCAAACTACTAAACTGTAGACTGCAGCGTTTGCGTTGTGTGTTAAAGAGTTAGGGGCATATTATCAACGGTGCTTAGCGATAATTTTATTATCACAAGGTATCTCTGGAATTTATCGCCCTGGTAGCGTGTTATTAACAACGCGTTTCTCCAGGGTGATAAAAATTCCAGAGATAGCGAGGTTATCGACGTTTTCCAGGGAACATCGCTGGTTTTTCAGCGATGTTCCCTGCAAAACGGCGATAACCTTGCTGATACAACCCACAGGGTCGTATCAGCATAATCCACCCCAATGTTGGGGATAGGTAAGTCTGCATTTTAGCAGACCTTATATTTTGGAGAAAACAGCTGTTTTCTCCAAAAACTTAACGTGTGCTAAAATGCTGGGGCAGCCTTGTAAATATCGTGATGTGAACATCAGCGATATTTGCAAGGTTGTCCATCCGGGGTACGCCCAGTAACGCCCACTTTGCATCTCATTAGAGATGCAAAGGGAGGTGTTTGGAAAAAGGGTGCTAACATGAGAATATGCATGTTAGCACCCTCTTGTAAATAGGGTGATAGTTTTATCTCCGCTTTTTTGGCTTTTTAAGCCAAAAAAGTAGAGATAAAGCCTTTGTAAATATGCCCCTTAGTTCGCTTCTTTATGTGTTGCGTTAATAGTCACATTGTTTGCACATGGCAGATGTTCTGTTTGTTGCGTGGAGACATACATCTTCTATTCTGTTCTGAGCTAGAGCAGTGCTGTGCTGTGCTTGTGTACAGTGCAGAAATTGTACTGTTCTGGTGGTCTGTCCTGCACAGTGTTCGTGCATATTATGGAAAAGTGACGGTACCTGGTGTCTGCAGTGCGTAGAAGACATAGAGAGACTTGCTGACAAATGATGCTTCATTCTGTACGTGGATACAAATCATATGGAATTCCGTAACAAGTCGCACCTATCTATTTGCAACATGGTTCCCATCGACTCACCTGACTAAAAGCCTAGCGCCATGAGACCACTTGTACTGTTACAGTGTCCATGACAAAAAAATGACTCTAGATCAGTTACATTCTTGCTAACATTCTATGATCAAAAAGAAAGATTTTTGTGTTTTAAAAACCACCAATTGGCATGATGAAAGCCTCACAGGAAATATTTCACAAGACGTTAGGCTTATCCCAGGAGCCTAACCTAAATCAGATGAATGACAGGGTGTTTTGAGACCTAGCTGACAACATGAGGCTTAAATGACGTCACACACGAGCGACTTTTGAGCACTGTGGCCGGCCCTAGCCTCTTTAATACATGTCTTAACAAGTTCATATATCGATGATCGGTAATGTGGTCAGTTATTACCCCAGTAGCTGAAGTGCGGCATGCATTTCCAGATACTGTGGGACTTTTAGAAAGTTGTTGTCAATTAAGTTCAGAAGGTGGTTTTCAAATCTGAAACGGTTCAATCCACAGCTTCTCCGAGAGGGGTAAATGACTTCAATAATAGTGACCACACCGTCATCCGCTCCACTCAACACGCATGCACAGACATCACCCAATGATTACACTGACACTTTCATTGTGGGTGAAGAACTGCTGCAGGTTTATTTCATACAACAAAAGTATGACGATAAGTGGGTTATCTTACGGGCGATCCAGGGCAAGCAGCCCCTCGCTGCTCCGCCCACCTGGCGAGCCAGCACGCACGGTTGGTCGACGCCGCGCAGTGCGGCACATATTTTTAGATCCTCCTTTGGATCACGTGACTAATACTCCCGCCCCTTTTAACGGGGGCGGAGCGTGTTGTGGCACACCCCCGGTTGGTCAGGCCCCCCAACCACCCGAAGGTCTAACGGGGCGCCGTCACGGTCTTCCCAGAACCTCCTTCGGCTCCCGGACCTTGGCTCGGGCACCCTTACTGTGCCGGACAGGGGTACCCTTACTGTACCGCCTGTCGCAGAGGTACCCTTACTGTACTCTTCTGCCTCCAGATCGCCCTGTAACTCCGCCTGCAACGCAAGAAAAAACATTAAAACATTCCAATAGCGCGCTGCCTCCGCCGCGCAGGGTAAGCGGCAAGGGTGGGAATACGCGTGGCCAGGAGGAGCGGCGCAGGAAGAGAGGAAGAACTGGGGAGGTGAAGAGCCTAAAAAGGGGGGGTCTAGCCTCGCAAACCCTAGAGCACGCCTCCCCAGGATAAACCTATTGGGCGACTCCCCTTCCCGAGGCGCGGCCTCGCTAGAGAGGCGGAGCGGGGGGGGGGGGCTCCGACGGGCGGCCACTAGAGGGCTGCCCTGCTGATGTCCCCCTGTGTGGGACACGGGCAGCGGCCTAGTGACCACACCGTCATCCGCTCCACTCAACACGCATGCACAGACATCACCCAATGATTACACTTACACTTTCATTGTGGGTGAAGAACTGCTGCAGGTTTATTTCATACAACAAAAGTATGACGATAAGTGGGTTATCTTACGGGCGTTCCAGGGCAAGCAGCCCCTCGCTGCTCCGCCCGCCTGGCGAGTCAGCACGCACGGTGGGTCGACGCCCTGCAGTGCGGCACATATTTTTAGATCCTCCTTTGGATCACGTGACTAATACTCCTGCCCCTTTTAACGAGGGCGGAGCGTGTTGTGGCACACCCCCGGTTGGTCAGGCCCCCCAACCGCCCGAAGGACTAACGGGGCGCCGCCGCGGTCTTCCCAGAACCTCCTTCGGCTCCCGGACCTTGGCTCGGGCACCCTTACTGTGCCGGACAGGGGTACCCTTACTGTACCGCCTGTCGCAGAGGTACCCTTACTGTACTCTTCTGCCTCCAGATCGTCCTGTAACTCCGCCACAGCTCTGGGGAGGCTCCCGTCGCTGCCAGAGCCCCCCCTTCCTCCCTTCGCTGTTATGGGTGCCCTGCCCATGCAAGCTGGCTTTAGTGGGCTAAATTATGGGTCCTGTTCTGTAACCCGTACATCACAGCAATTATTTACAACTTACTCAGAAACCCAGAGCAGACTATCCAAGGAGATTTGTACAAGAAGCGAATTGACGCAAGGATGTCTTATGGCCCCACTGCTGTTCAGCTTACACGTGAATGGTGTCCCTAACTATCTTCGAGATGCAACTGCAGATTCTCCTAACGTACTTTGGTTGAAGATCTAAAACCTGCATTATGGGGGCAGAACTGAACCATATTTTTTTATTTCTTTTTTTTATTTTTAAATTCGTCACCATCTAAACCCTTCATTCCTTGCACATAATTCTTTAACCCCTTCGGTGCTCATGACGGAACGGTTCCGTCATGAGCCACGGTTGAGCTGTGCTCATGACGGAACCGTTCCGTCATGACCACGCCCGCGCAAGATTCCGTCAGCACAGCGGCGGAATCTGCGCAGCATGGAAGGGGTTAAACAAGCAAGAATATGTTCACTGCAGGTGAGGTGACTGATTTCCGGACAACAGTTTCTTTCCTAGCACGGAGGTTTCATTTCTCACTTTGTCTAAAAAAGGTGATGTATTAATAGCGTTTATGGTTACCGAATTGCTGCTGCTTTGGCATTTGCATGATTTCTAGGCAGGGCAAATTAAATAAAGCTGGCCGCTGCTCTGGACCCTTTTATCATGACTCCGGGTAACCAATATGACTGACTGACTAAACTGAGAGTTTGCTTCAGAAGGATACATATCTTTTTTTTTTTTGTGGACGTTTCAAACTCCCTTGGCTACAAGGAAAGACTGATCGAAGCAGAGCGACACCTGAATCTGTGTCTCTGGACTGGAGAATATGGCATGGTTAACAAGGCCTGGAATAGGCGTTTTAGGACATGTAACCCTATTTTTGATTTTCCAATTGGGCCAGCTTAGGGTCTGTACTGCTCGATTTTCCCGGCCTTCCGGTGTTGCAGGGCAATCCATATGACTTCAGTCTCTTTCCATCCGAGTCTAAGGACTGGAGTAGTGAGTAGGGCCTATCTATTAGACACTTGTGACACCATCCCGTGCTCCTACCCTTAGCTCAGGGCCTATATACATAGCCTAGGGAATAGATTCGTTAGCCTTGAGGATAATTTGCCCTATAATGAGGTTGTTTCATGGAGCTGTGTTGAATTCAGGCCTGGTAGGCCTCAAACGGGAGAGACTCCATCTTTCTTTCTGCTCCGGCAGCCCGGGACCTTTCCAGAGGGAGGGGGATGTTTTAGTTATGAGGTGTTATTCGCTCGGAGAGAACCGGTTCAGGCCGGCCCTTATCGAAGGATTGTATTTTTCTTCATGCCGAAGACACTACATCAGGCCGGCCGGCTGGGAAAGTGTCCTTGGTACGGGGAGGTACAGGAATTTGGTGGGCGGCAGGTTTCGAGCTGGAAATTTCCATGAGGGAATGCACTTCTATATTAGTGAAAGTCTGAGTGAGATAAGGGCACTTGCTTCTAGATCATAGGCGGCATCTGGCCGTTAGCAGAAGAGCTATTACTTATTCCAGGGAAGACTGATGATGAATTTGAATCCAAAGAGGAGAGAGTAGCCGATAAGGACGAGGTTCCAGTGACTCGGAGAGGGAGAAGGGAGCAGACCCACAACTGCAGAGGGGTGACTTCCAGGCTAAGCCGAGGCATAGACGAGAAGGGAACCTAGATGACCATTGAGCACGGGCTACGTACCATAAAGGTGAAGTCGACCCCTTTTTCTTTAGAGTATACAACTTAACCTTTCACTTTCCTTGCAGGTTGTCTATATATATAATGTATTCTGCGAATGTGCATGTGGCATTTAAATAAAGTATTTAGCTTGTTGTACGTTAGCATGTGTTGTGTACTTTTGTATAGGAGGATAGCCTATTCTTTAGTCAGAGTTGCCTTAAAATGAACAGAGGTTAATCCTGGTCAGGTAAGTGGTAACTGGATGAGGGGGAAAACAAGCCCCTCGAACTAGAGAACAGGTTGTGCTCAACTAATAGTCTTTGTGTGATCTGATATATGGTAACTCCGATTCCCCTGTTGTGTACCGCAATAATAATAGGATGAGCTCGTGCTAAGGCTGCCGTGTAGGTAGGAGATTCTGGGTCTGACTGAGGCCGCGAGATCGTGTGTGTGTCGCTGCCGAATGGGTAGGAGATTCTGGGTCTGACTGAGGCCGCGAGATCGTGTGTGTGTCGCTGCCGAATGGGTAGGAGATTCTGGACCTGACGGAGGTCGCGAGACTTTGTGTGTTGCTACCGGATGGGTAGGAGATTCTGGACCTGACGGAGGTCGCGAGACTTTGTGTGTTGCTACCGGATGGGTAGGAGATTCTGGGTCTGACTGAGGCCGCGAGATCGTGTGTGTGTCGCTGCCGAATGGGTAGGAGATTCTGGACCTGACTGAGGTCGCGAGACTTTGTGTGTCGCTGCCGAATGGGTAGGAGATTCTGGACCTGACGGAGGTCGCGAGACTTTGTGTGTCGCTGCCGAATGGGTAGGAGATTCTGGGTCTGACTGAGGCCGCGAGATCGTGTGTGTCGCTGCCGAATGGGTAGGAGATTCTGGACCTGACGGAGGTCGCGAGACTTTGTGTGTTGCTGCCGAATGGGTAGGAGATTCTGGGTCTGCCTAAGGCCGCGAGACTGTGGTTGCTGAGATTGCGAGGCTGTGAGGTCTTGATATATATATATATAATAGGAATTCCCTGTCCTTAGGTGGTACGTATATATGTGGTTATTTGGGTGTAAAAAGACCCTAGGGAGGGGGTAACGTTCTGTTTTGGGTCAGAAGGGCTCTGTAGAGCGGGTTCCACCCGATCCGAAAACCCAAGCAGAACATTTGGCGTCACGAACTGTTTACGTAACCTGTGTGCGTTGTGGTTGTCTTGTGTTTGCTTTCGGCGTGTGCGTGATTTTCTTTTTTTGTATATTTGCGTGTATACTTTTTCTTTCTCTTTCTTTCTCTCTTCCTTTCTTTTCTCTGCGTTTCTTTTTCTTTCTTTTTCGCGATGTTTTCTAGGAAATCGAAATCTACTCTTAAATTGTCCGTTGATATTCCCGGATGGGATTCAACGCCTTATGGTGCCTTGGCCCGAGAGTGGGCTGATTCTACTGGTCTAAGTGAAAATTGGAATTCTTCTTTGGAGTCGGCGGAACCGGCTGACGTGATTGCTTGTTTGCAGACGGCACCTGTCTTGAAGGGTGAGGAGGTTCCCGCTTTGGGGCGCAGGGGTTGGGTTATTCTGTCTGCGTATCGGATTCTGCATGAGAGGTTGCTGAAATTGCAGATCTCTTTTAAGGATGCGGAATCACACCTTGTTGAGATTCAGAATTCTAACACTTTATTGCGGTGTCAAAATAAGTTGCTTTCCGACAAACTTGACACTTACCAAACGGTTGCCGAAAGGGCGGCTGTGCGGATTGCTCGTTATAAATACAAGAACAGGCGTGGTCGTGTTTCGTCGCGTAAAGTGCGTCTGGTCGTGGCGAAAGCTGGACTGGATTGGAATCCTGATGAATGGGATGGTAATATCTGGGACTCGACTACGTCTTGTTCCTCGGGTGAGGAATGTGCTATGCATGAGCTTTCTCGTTCCCGTCCTGACAGTAAGTCTACTTCTCGCACCTCTGATGGTGCACCCCGTGATTGCGCTCGTTCTTCGGGCGGGATTGATACTTTTCACACTGACTGTCCCTCTACTCGTACTGCTCGGGCTCCTTGTGATGCTCGTCCCGTTGTTTCTGCGCACCCGGTTTTTCGTCGGAAGTTGCAGCAGTCTCCCAATGCTCCGCAGGGTGTTTCTTTGGATTGTTTGGAAGATTTTACCCAGCAAGAAATTAGTGATATTTTGCAACGCTTTCGGCAGCGGACTGGTGAGGCTTTGCTCACGTGGATGGTGCGCCTTTATGAACTAGGCGCTGCTGGTATTATGTTGGATACTGGCGATTGTTTGAAGTTTTGTTCTTTGAGTTTGGATTCTACTGTGCAAGATCATTTTCGTAACTATAATGGTGGTGGTCAAATTTCTTTGCTCCAATTGGCGACTGAAGGTTGCAATTTGAAGTATCCTACTGAATCTGACTGGCCTGTCAATGACAAGCCGTGGTATACCTTGCGTGATGCTGCGCAACGTCTTAAGGAGGAAGTGATGAAAACGGCTATTTTTCTGGGCACTGCTGACAGGTTGCTTGATGGGTTGTTGACTTCTTCGGTGCGGAATCGTATCATTCGCTCTTCTCCTGTTGCCTACAAGCAGGTCATGATGACTTTGTTGATTAACCAGACTGGTAATGTACTATCTACGGTGTTGGAGTCGGTACGCCAACTCGGTGAGTTGGGTGAGTGGTTTAAACCTGAACGTCAGTCTCGGTCTGACACTCGTACTCCTGGTGAATATAAATTTACTAGACGTGATATCTTTACTGGTCTTTTGGCTGATGGTGTGCGTCGGGAGGATATTGATGGTGAGACTACTGCTCGTTTGTGGGAAATGTTTCGCAAACGGGGCTTGGACCGGAAGGAGGGTGCCCGGCGTGTTCGGACGACTGAGTGTGATCGTGGTTGTTCTGATGGTAGCGGTGATGATGATCGCCGTGGGCGCTTTGATCGTCGTGATGATCGGCGTCCTGTACGTGATCTGTCCCCTCGTCGAGAGCGGGACAGGGAGAGAGAGGGGGAAAAGGAAAGGGGGAGAAATGATCATGCTTACAGCAGACGTAGAGATGATAGGGATCAATCCCCTGAATTGAGAAGGAGGGAGGATCGATACAGTCTGGCCGATCGAAATTCGCAGTGCAATGTAGAGGACAGGAATCCATTTCGTAATAGAGATGGATATGAACAGGAGGTACCGATACCTAAGAAACGTGAGAGTCTTTATCCTGATTTGTCCTGGTACACAGAATACAGTAAGAATGACTAGGGAATAGGTCAAGCTCCGGTACACAGATGGGCTCACAGAGATAATAGACCCTATGTAGATATTGATATTTTTTGGAGACATCGTAATATCCAAAGGGCCCGAGCATTAGTTGATACAGGAGCGGAGGCCACTCTTATTCATGGAAAATCAAAGAAATTTACAGGGCAGCCTTTCACTATTACCGGATTAGGAGGAAAGGAAACCCCTGCAGTTCAAACTTTGCTTGAAATGAGAATAGGTAGAATCCCTAGAAAGGAATATTCTGTATTAGTGGTGCCACTTCTAGAATTCATAATTGGAATTGATATTTTGAAGGGAATGACATTGCATCTTGATGATGGGTGTTACCAATTTGGAACGACGCATTATATCTCGTCCAGACCTATACGGGTTGGTCGTTTAAGGATGCCCCCCATACAAGTTCCCCAGGCGACCAAAGTGGTTTGTCAGAAGCAGTATCGTATTCCGGGTGGTCATGAAGAGATTAGTACCACCATTCAGGAGTTGGTTGATGCAGGCGTTATAACTCCAGTTACTTCTGCTTGGAATAATCCTGTTTGGCCGGTGCGTAAAAGTGATAATTCTTGGCGCATGACTGTTGATTATCGAGAATTGAACAAACACACGCCCTCTTTGACTGTTGCAGTACCGGATGTTATTACCCTGATTGAAAGAATCCAAACACATCCAGGTACCTGGTATGCGTCCATCGATATTGCTAATGCTTTCTTTTCTATTCCAATTGCCCCTGAGTGTCAGGAACAGTTCAGTTTTACGTGGAACGGGCGTCAGATGACGTTCAGAAGTCTTCCTCAGGGCTATGTGCATAGTCCTACGATTTGTCACCGGCTGGTGGCAGAACACTTGACTGAGGTACCAGCCCATCCCAAAATCCAGATATGTCATTATATTGATGATGTTTTGATCCAAGGCGAAACACAAGAGGATGTTCAGACACAATTAGATAGAGTCATTGAGTGTCTGCGTGGGAAAGGTTGGGAGATCAACCCGGACAAATTACAAGGTCCGTCTCAAGCTGTAAAATTTTTAGGTATTAATTGGCATGAGGGACACCGCGAGGTGATCCCTCAAGTTAAACAGAAAATTCTTGATTTTTCGGTTCCGAGGAATAGGAAGGAAGCCCAAAGATTCATTGGTTTGTTCGGTTTTTGGCGCCAGCATATTCCTCATTTGAGTCAAATATTGGCCCCTTTGTACCGAGTTACACGTAAAAAGAATGCATTTGAATGGGGTAAGCAACAGCAAGATGCATTTAGTCTGGCGAAAGAGGCAATTCAACATGCAATGGATCTCTGGCCTGTACGTGATGGTGATGTGGATTTGAATGTGTCTGTGCAAGGCCCTTATGCAAACTGGAGTCTGTGGCAGAAACAAGGCAGGTGCAAAGTACCATTAGGGTTTTGGACCAAAAAGCTACCTGATGCTGGTGAGCGTTATACACCCTTTGAGAAACAGCTACTTGCTTGTTATTGGGCTTTGGTGGATACCGAGCAATTAACATTGGGACATGACATATTCTTGCGTCCTGAAATTCCTATTATGCAGTGGGTTTTGAGTTCACCAAAAACTCATCGAATTGGGCATGCTCAGGAGGCGAGTGTGATTAAATGGAAATGGTACATACAAGACAGGGCACGTGTGGGTCCGAAAGGAGTTGCGTCTTTACATGAGCAAGTGGCGCAAGCACCATCGACTGAGACTGAGAGTGAGTGTTCTGTACCTTTAGAACAGGAGTCTCCTGTCAAGTGGGGTAAACCTTTTGATGATTTGTCCGTCGAGGACAGGAACCATGTGTGGTTCACAGATGGGTCAGCAAAATTTATTGGAACTACACGGCACTGGAAGGCGGTGTCTTATAATCCGATCACACAAAAACTGTTGAGCACAACTGGTGAAGGGAAGAGTAGTCAGTTTGCCGAGCTCTATGCCGTGTACCAAGTTTTGAAACAGGAGTTACCTGGCGTATGCCACATTTTCACTGATTCCTGGTCCACTGCCAATGGACTGGCTGTTTGGTTGCCGACCTGGCATTCCCATAATTGGAGGTTACACTCCAAAGAGTTATGGGGAAAAGAGTTATGGCAAGAGATTTGGGAAATGCTCCCACAGAGTACTGTTACCATCTTCCATGTGGATGCTCACACCCCAATAGATTCTCTTGACAAATTTTTTCATAACATTGCAGATGAGCAATCTAAAATTGCCGAGGCAGTGGTGGACAGACAAGATCCTGATATTGCGGGATTGGCGAAATGGGCACACCAGAAGGCAGGACACTTTGGAGAGAAGGCCACTAGCAGGTGGGCTGCTGATAGAGGAATCTATATTCCCCTAGACCTAATCAAAAATGTTATTTTACATTGTCCCGTCTGTCAGCATATCAGACAGCGTAAAGTACCCCAACTTGTTAGAGGTCATTTACATCGCGGGAAATTGCCCGCTCAAATCTGGCAGATTGATTACATCGGACCCCTTCCCATGAGCAGAAATTGCCAATATGTTTGCACAATTGTCGATACATATAGTGGTTTGCTAGTAGCTTTTCCATGTAAGCAAGCCACCCAATTGAATACCATTAAAACATTAGAATTGATTATGATGTATTATGGTGTGCCATTCCAAATTCAATCTGATAATGCATCCCATTTTCGTGGAAGATTGGTACAGGAATTCTGTGCGGAAAATAATATCAAATGGATCTTTCATATACCTTACTACCCGCAGGCCTCGGGCCTGGTGGAGAGATTGAATGGCCTGTTAAAGGATCAGCTACGCAAATCAACAGATGACAAGTATAAAAATTGGCGAGACTTTTTACCCCAAGCACTATTAATCCTGAATAATCGTCCTTTTTTAAATGCTGAATCTCCACTTATGCGTTTGTTCCCTCCAAAGGTTGAGACTATGCCTAATGTAATTAATGAAACTGTGATGTATTGGGAAATTACTTCCGGAGCTCTGGCTCCATGCAGAGCGACCCCAGGGTCGGCAGGCTTAGATTTGCATGCCATGGATGACACCGTTCTAGAAAGCAAAAATCGGGTCATCATTGCTACCGGTGTTGGTATTCATATACCACCGGGGAATTTTGGATTGATCGCCCCTAGATCGGGGCTGGCTGTAAAAGGCATCCAGGTACTTGGAGGGGTAATTGACAGCGACTATCAGGGAGAGATTAAGGTACTTCTGCTAAATAGCAGTGAGAATGACTTGCTGATACACCGCACCGACCGAGTGGCTCAATTACTCATTATGCCTGTTTTCAGTGGTGAAATAATGAAAGGCACTGCCCCAACTTTGCTAACTGTACGAGGCCAGAAAGGCTTTGGCTCTACGGATAACCCTGGAGCCAAGATTTGGGTGCAATCGCCTAAGAATCCCCCTGAACAAGCAGAGGTTATTGCCACCGGTCAGGATAATACCATTTTGGTTATGAGGCCAGGGAAAGATAGCTGGGAAGCTGTCCCAGCTAATAAATGTTATTTACGAGAATGATTAATGCCTGTGTTTGGTTCTTTTTCAGATCATTCTTTGGATTGTTGCTGCAGGATGTGTCGGTACTGGACACCGTTCGGTCTACTTCGGAGAGAGAGAAGGGATCCCATTAACCCGGGATGAATTGGGAACCAGAGTGTTGCGTTCCTTCAATGCGTGGGACTCGTCATCGAACTTTTGGACACTGCTGGCGAAAAGAGTAACTGATGCCCCTCACTTCTGTTTGACACCGATGAGATCTGTGCACGATATCTTAGCGACGTGCCTAGTTGCTGTCCCCGCCTCGCTGGAGACGTTAATAAGCATCTTTAATGTTTCAAAGGCTCGTCCGAATATTATTCTGGGTGATTTTGCTACCCATGCATATTGTCCTTTATGTACTGAACTGCCGAATGAGCAACTTCCCATCCAATCCCAAATAACTACGTATAACATTACACAAGGTGATCTATGCTTTTTCCTCACATGTAATCCTAATGCAATTTCTGAATGTCTACGTGTCAAGTTAAGAGGCGCCACTGTTCTCACATCTCATGAACGAACTCTGTGTTTCCAGAGGACACCGACCACATGTGTTTCAGTCCAGAACAATATGACTTGCAATAGTTTGGTAGTTACTCCCAGTCACTATCGTGCAATATTGCTACCTGCCGGATGGCTTTTCTCATGTGGTAATACTTCCTGGCCCTATGTCCCTGCGAACATTTCCGGAGGCCCGTGTGCCATTACTAGACTCAGTTTACTTATGTTCTCATCACATCCAAATGTCAACTCTCGTGTGCTCCGAGATACAACTACGTTACAGGAGGATTGTGACTCATCTTTGCATTTATATTCCAAGTCTGAATACCTTAGTCTAGCTGTTTCAATTATTGGTGTCCCTGCTTTGGCGGTTTATAATGCTAAATCCATTGGGAAAATGGCTTGCTGGATGGTCAAATCTATTAATCATACTTCCACAGTCTTATCTGACTTACTATTAGACGCCCAGGGTGAACGTAGAGCCATCTTGCAAAATAGAGCAGCCATTGATTATCTTCTGCTTAAACATGGACATGGATGCTCGGACTTTGAAGGCCTTTGCTGTTTTAACTTATCTGATCATACACAATCCATTCGTGCACACATAGATAAATTGCATGACCTAACTAATGAAGTTAGGAAACACATTGATCAGAGCTGGTTTGACTGGCTCTTTAACTGGTTGCCAGACATGAATATGCTACGCCACACATTAGGTGGCATTTTGATTGCTCTTGTTGTTTTAATTTCTATCTGTTGTTTTATTCAGTGTATCCCTTCACTGCTTCAATTCTGCACATCTGGTACTAGACATAGATCAGTTAGTTTTGTTTCATATTATTCTTCCACAGATGTTAGTTCCACTTAGTATATATATAATAGACTGAAGTCAAGGGTGGAATGTACTGCTCGATTTTCCCGGCCTTCCGGTGTTGCAGGGCAATCCATATGACTTCAGTCTCTTTCCATCCGAGTCTAAGGACTGGAGTAGTGAGTAGGGCCTATCTATTAGACACTTGTGACACCATCCCGTGCTCCTACCCTTAGCTCAGGGCCTATATACATAGCCTAGGGAATAGATTCGTTAGCCTTGAGGATAATTTGCCCTATAATGAGGTTGTTTCATGGAGCTGTGTTGAATTCAGGCCTGGTAGGCCTCAAACGGGAGAGACTCCATCTTTCTTTCTGCTCCGGCAGCCCGGGACCTTTCCAGAGGGAGGGGGATGTTTTAGTTATGAGGTGTTATTCGCTCGGAGAGAACCGGTTCAGGCCGGCCCTTATCGAAGGATTGTATTTTTCTTCATGCCGAAGACACTACATCAGGCCGGCCGGCTGGGAAAGTGTCCTTGGTACGGGGAGGTACAGGAATTTGGTGGGCGGCAGGTTTCGAGCTGGAAATTTCCATGAGGGAATGCACTTCTATATTAGTGAAAGTCTGAGTGAGATAAGGGCACTTGCTTCTAGATCATAGGCGGCATCTGGCCGTTAGCAGAAGAGCTATTACTTATTCCAGGGAAGACTGATGATGAATTTGAATCCAAAGAGGAGAGAGTAGCCGATAAGGACGAGGTTCCAGTGACTCGGAGAGGGAGAAGGGAGCAGACCCACAACTGCAGAGGGGTGACTTCCAGGCTAAGCCGAGGCATAGACGAGAAGGGAACCTAGATGACCATTGAGCACGGGCTACGTACCATAAAGGTGAAGTCGACCCCTTTTTCTTTAGAGTATACAACTTAACCTTTCACTTTCCTTGCAGGTTGTCTATATATATAATGTATTCTGCGAATGTGCATGTGGCATTTAAATAAAGTATTTAGCTTGTTGTACGTTAGCATGTGTTGTGTACTTTTGTATAGGAGGATAGCCTATTCTTTAGTCAGAGTTGCCTTAAAATGAACAGAGGTTAATCCTGGTCAGGTAAGTGGTAACTGGATGAGGGGGAAAACAAGCCCCTCGAACTAGAGAACAGGTTGTGCTCAACTAATAGTCTTTGTGTGATCTGATATATGGTAACTCCGATTCCCCTGTTGTGTACCGCAATAATAATAGGATGAGCTCGTGCTAAGGCTGCCGTGTAGGTAGGAGATTCTGGGTCTGACTGAGGCCGCGAGATCGTGTGTGTGTCGCTGCCGAATGGGTAGGAGATTCTGGGTCTGACTGAGGCCGCGAGATCGTGTGTGTGTCGCTGCCGAATGGGTAGGAGATTCTGGACCTGACGGAGGTCGCGAGACTTTGTGTGTTGCTACCGGATGGGTAGGAGATTCTGGACCTGACGGAGGTCGCGAGACTTTGTGTGTTGCTACCGGATGGGTAGGAGATTCTGGGTCTGACTGAGGCCGCGAGATCGTGTGTGTGTCGCTGCCGAATGGGTAGGAGATTCTGGACCTGACTGAGGTCGCGAGACTTTGTGTGTCGCTGCCGAATGGGTAGGAGATTCTGGACCTGACGGAGGTCGCGAGACTTTGTGTGTCGCTGCCGAATGGGTAGGAGATTCTGGGTCTGACTGAGGCCGCGAGATCGTGTGTGTCGCTGCCGAATGGGTAGGAGATTCTGGACCTGACGGAGGTCGCGAGACTTTGTGTGTTGCTGCCGAATGGGTAGGAGATTCTGGGTCTGCCTAAGGCCGCGAGACTGTGGTTGCTGAGATTGCGAGGCTGTGAGGTCTTGATATATATATATATAATAGGAATTCCCTGTCCTTAGGTGGTACGTATATATGTGGTTATTTGGGTGTAAAAAGACCCTAGGGAGGGGGTAACGTTCTGTTTTGGGTCAGAAGGGCTCTGTAGAGCGGGTTCCACCCGATCCGAAAACCCAAGCAGAACAGGGTCCTTACTGGCTTATAAGTGTGTTTCCAACAGCTACAGCACGATAAAGCCAGGTGAAGGTAGCGTGTGAGTTAACTACCTTCCCTACGTTTATAGACACAAGCAAAGATCACGGGTATCTCATGCTGGGATGGGCAGTTAAAAGCTGTGAACATCAGACAGTATGGGGGCAGCAGCCTCTGTCTTTATACTCTCACCCAGCACACGGAAAGCATATGCTCGCTGACCCTGGCTGCTTCATGTCACTGTCTCTTGAACGGTTAATGCCACAACCTCAGTTAGTGCCAGCATTATTGGCAAATGATTCGTAGAGACAATCTCGCCTTCCTACAGCCTGCTAATACAAATAAATGAACATCGTTAAAACTGCAAACTCTGCCGTATTTACCTTTTCGGCCATTAACACCCTACTTCTTCTTCCTTTCCCGTTGTATTACTATCCTGTTGTTTACTTCAAATTGACCAATATCTCAGCAACATCTCCTTTTATCAGCCTTTCTACTGCCAATAATGGCCAGGCATTCTGGTGATCTATCTTAACTAACCAGGTAATACACGTTTTATTGAATATGTTCAAATTGAGTTATATTTAATGTAGGTGATGGAGTCTTATTCCAGCCTTGTCGTTCAACCGTTCATATAAACTCAAACTAAGGTAAATATTATTGAAACATTTCGAGTCAATCCCACTTTTTAATTTACTTACAATTAACGTATTATCTCCTGAATATGACCTGGACGCGGAACTGACGCGTATAGCATCAAATCAGTCCCAATAATTAAATTCGCTCAGCGCCTCCTTCCCTGATTAAAACATAATGCTAACCACAACAATCATGAACCTATGTGCAAATGTACAGGCACTGAAAATGTCCACCGTTTGTTTATTGTTTGTTATACCGTGTTGTTAGTGAACGTTATTAACTGATACAACTGGAACTACAATTACTTAGAATTGATTTTGTAAAGCGAGGTAACCTCATCTCACCTTTAACCATGACTATTAGTCCAAACTATCGTTAAACTTGTATGCTTTTATTTAAATAATTTCAAAATAGTGTAATTTCTTTTTATTCATTGTTTATTCCTACAAGTATGGCTTGCTGTCACCTTGTGACACGTCCTGTGTGGTTCCACAAGCTCTGTTATTGAGTCTCTCAGTTTGTGCATAAGCACATTCTGTTCTGCTCCTAAAAGATTATGCAAACCAATCCAACATATGTTATGTTATACAAAATTTGTAGGGCATGCGTACCAGGTTGGTTTCTTGGCGCTGCTCTGAAACCTGAGGGGGTGGTATGTTACACATATACCTATCTAACTAACCATGTTTTGCGGGAAGTCATGAGGTCTGTGCAGGACCAAATCTCTAGGGGCAGGGAGCTCCAATATCTGGGACCTAGTGTGATAAACCTTGTTACACTACAGTGTTTCCATTCAAAGGATCCCTGGGGAACACCACATGTAGTTTTATTCTTGGGGGGTCGTGCCGTGGCCAAGGCGAACATTTCACGTCAACACCTTTATATAGTATAATGGATAAAAGAGAGCAGTATACTTTTTTTTTTATTCCAAAACAAAATTACTTTCGAGATATTTCGCCCTAACCACCTGCTGAGCCATTGACTTGATTATTTGGCAATGTCCTTTCCGAAGGAGTACAGCTCTCGGATATCATTCCCCAACACAGTGCATCTATGAGCAGCACCAAATATTTACAGCTCCTTGTGCTTGCCAAATTGGACCCGCTCCTTAGTTTCCAGCACACAATGCACTTTAATGTCATCTGGCCCTGGTGCTCATCAACAACTGTGACCGCCTCTGGCACCTTCATACCATAAATAAACGAACCTCAAAAGGTCGCAGGAGGCAAGCCAGGCTAAGTCTCGGAACACCACGTCATTCTGGGCTTTCCCTTGTCTCCCTGTGGAACAGGGAGAATAACCTTAAAGATGTTAAGTATGACACACAAACCCAGGCCTTCCGCATGTCTCAACACAGCTCAGGCTGCTGACTTTCCTGTATAGCCTAAGCTGCCACTATGGCTGTGAGTTGCATAAAACATTGCACCAGCTGTTTTGGTGAAAGACAGCCGCATCTCTTGGCCTAAGCGTGGAACTCACACTAATAAATACCTTCAAGATGTTATGTACGACACACAAGCCTAGGCCTTCAGCTTGTCTAAAAACAGCTCAGGCTGCTGATTTTTCTGTATAGCCTAAGCTGCCACTATGACTGTGACTTTACATTACACCAGCTGTTTTCGGATAGCAAGGCAAAGATGAAAGACAGCAGCATCTCTTGGCTCAAGCGTGGAACTCACAATAATAACCTTGGTAGATCAATTTCCGTGTTACACCTTTCTACAAGCTGACCCTTGCCTTAAGGTGGAGACTGGGTTTTAGGCTGAACCTTTGACATATTTGTACTCCTGCTACCAAGATAACATATATATATATGCACCCTCCCTTATCCCGTTGCACCACCCGGGACACCTAACTTCGTCACTTCGTACTAAGAACTGGGGAGGTGAAGAGCCTCAAAAGGGGGGGTCTAGCCTCGCCCACCCTAGAGCACGCCTCCCCAGGATAAACCTATTGGGCGACTCCCCTCCCCGAGGCGCGGCCCCTCGCTAGAGAGGCGGAGCTGGGGGGGGGGGGCTCCGACGGGCGGCCACTAGAGGGCTGCCCTGCTGATGTCCCCCTGCGTGGGACGCGGGCAGCGGCAATCTGCAGGCTTCAGTTTCACTAAAATGACGTAGCCTGCCGAATAAATCAGTTTGGTTGTCAAGTTTAATCTCTATTTCTTGCCAGCCAGTGACAGATGCTGTGGGCCACCTGGTGCACACCAAGAAACTGTCCCCCTCCCATCCTCCTCACTAATGTTCTGTTACTGGAATGCAGCCGTATCAGGAGTGCATTGGGGGCCGGAAGCCGTGTGCCACTGCACCTGCTGCACTGTTGATAGCTGCGGCCATGATTCTTACCAAGTATTGCATGGAGTTGGGCAAGCCACCGAGAGCTCCGGTCAGAAGTCTCTGGCTCAGCTCGAGGATCTCTGGTACTCCCAAGCCCAAAACGAGCCAACCTTTCATCTGACTTTGCCTGCCTCCCACACTCTAACGTGATGCACAAAGGATTCAAAACAAAGCTGTGATCTTTGATATAATAAAAAGGGAGCGAGAAAAGAGATGTTACTCTAGTGGCTAAATTTTAATCAGAAAACCTTGGTTCAGCCCCTGCTTCCCTGCTTGACCAAATTGTGTGATCATAAACAAATGTTTTATTTCACCAGCCTCCTTTTTAAGTCGAGCCTAGTCCGCGCATGCGCTGTCTCTCGACATGCTGTATTCAATCAGGGGGCTTACAGCCCACCTCCATCTTCTGACTGACTTTTGTCAGTGCCCTTTAAAAAATGTTGAATCCCATGGATTGCCCCCAGAACTTGTTCTCTTCCACTTGTTTCTATTTACTTTCTGCTCATGGACTTTTAAAAAGAAATCAGAACAGCTCTTCAGAGCTCTTCATGCACGTTCGTACGTTTCCCTTCCTAATACACTTTATTACAGTCAGCGCAACGGCCGCCTTGCTTCATCTTTATTTTTTTACTGCTTGCATTTCACTTAAGCTCCCGCACTGTCCCCCCACCACCGCCCACTTGTCGCTGGTTGGTATTGTTTGTTAACTGCTCGTGTCTTTAGTGTGCCATTTTCACCATTTGTGCGTCCCCCCACCACCACTCGTCGCTGTTTGATATTGTTTGTTAACTGCTCGTGTCTTCGGTGTGCCCCTTCTGCCACCTGTGCATCGCTTCAATGGAATACCTTCCGGCACAACCCTTTGCATTGTGCTCACTCACTTCAGTGCAAGTTGGCCGAATCTTGTCTCCTATACAGTGGTAGTGAGCATGCTTGTGATGATTCTGGCATGATCACGCGCAGTGCTTTGTTTTAAACATGTGTTGTTCGTGAGTCTCATGGCTAGGTTTTTTTTGCAGAGTTTTATATAGCGCGAACTTGACCCAAATCCAATCAGGTATCAGAGCGCTTTACATAGCACCAGTTACATTACATGAGGACACACATTCATCTTTTTATTTTTTGTTAGGCACGGGGAGATTAAGTGATTTGCCCAGAATCACAGGATGTTCAGCGTCATTACCAAGACTCGAACCGAGTTCCCTAGGTCCGAGGTCGAGCGCCCCAGCCGTTAGGCCAACTCCTCTCCCAAAGGTTTCCACGGCCGCACAATAGATGTGGGTATGGATTTAATGGAGGCAGATCACGGCTGGAGGGGCTCCTGCATTTCATGAATAAACTACGTAAAACTTCTCTCCAAGTCTGCAGTTTCACCTTCTTACATTTGGCGATGAGCGGGAGCAGGAGCTCCCCACAACCATTCATAAATACGAACCCCAATGTAATTTTCAGGACTTTTGCTGCTTTCCGTCTATCTTTATTGGGACTGCACCATTGACGGAGTCGACACGGATACGGAAACGATCAGAGATCTTTACCTTGCGCAGGGAAGCTGTGCAAATATTTCAATGAGTTGCCTTTCCTCTTTCATCATTGGTTGCTGACATCACCATTTACGTCACACGGCAGCCAACTTGGATTGGGATGTTAAAGGTCTTATAACACAGGCACACTAGAAGGCACACATCCTTAATGAGGTTACGTGACTGCCATATTGGAATGGCTAATTAGACGCTCTGCTGCATTTGGCCACATTCAAACCAGCTCCAAAGTGGCGGCCATCTTAAATTGGGAAAGCTTATTCCCTCAGCTTTCTTAAAACATTGCAAATAAACTCTTGGCGCCATTTTGCATTGGGATATCTTGTATTTCCAAAACATTTAATAATTTTAATAAAAAAGACTTCCAACAATTTTATTGAAAAGTCTAACCTCCAGCAGTTTGTGCAAATTCATCCGTTCTTACAGAACCCTAGCAAATCTGCACGACAGTGGAATAAATGGCACAACACCTTTGAAAACTTCCTTGTTGCTATTGATGCAAATAAATTCAATGCAAAAAGGAAGAGGGCCATCTTATATAGCAATCTTGGTCTTGAAGGTCAAGAAGTTTTCAACAGTCTTCCAGCAATATCTTCTGTAGGACAAGGTGAAGGATTGAATGAATACCTGGAGCTATAACTAGAGTGAATAACACATTTTCTGAACAACCTAGCATTTTATTAGAAAGGTTCAACTTCAATAAGAGGAATCAATTAACAGACGAGTCAGTGGAAGATTATATTTCAGCGCTTAGGATTTTGGTAACAAAGTGCAACTTCGGACCATCTATTGACATTTCCATTAGAGATGAATTTGTTTTTGGGTGTAACGCAAAGAAAATTCATGAATGCTTACTTTCCTACAGAAGTCCAACACCGTCAGAAGTAATTGACATGGCAAAAGCTATTGAACGCTCGATCTTTTCCAGCAAGTGTATTTCCTCTGATACAAATTTGCAGCCTCTCAACAACTACAACATTGTAGAAACGCCAGAAGTCATTAATGCTCTGTCTTACAGAGCTAAAAATAATTCTAATAAGTCCTTCAACAAAAAAAGTTATTTTTGTTTCAGATGTGGATCCAAGAACCATCTAAGTAATAACCCTGTTTGCCATGCCATCTGTAAAATTTTTACAAAATGTCATAAAATTGGTCACTTTTCAGGGGTATGTAGAAGTACAGGGAATGTCACTAGGTTTGGTGCTTTTGATATCTCTTCTGTCTCAGAAGAATGTTCCTTGACACATGATTTTGCTAAAGTACTTCTCACCCTTGAAGTAGACACACTTGTTGATGATTCAGCTCTAATTAAGGGTCCCATTTGTGATGTGTACATTGGTGACACAAAACTTGGTGATGGCAGACTCAGGGGCTCCCATCACTATCATCTCAGATACCTCGTATGAACGAGTGTGGTCTACATCGAAACCTTTAAACACTCCTTATGTTTTTCCAAAAGCTTATGGAGACAAAAACATTGATATGCTTGGCTTTTTCTTGGAGAAAGTAGAATGTCTGAGCAGAGAAGCATTTACAAAAATATATGTTGCTAAAAAAGGAAAATTAATATTTGGCTGGCGTAATTTAGCAAAGTTGGGTCTAATGTTGAAGCCAGGTTCACCCAATCCTGTCAGGGTTTGTGAGGTCAATTTAGCCAGCACACATGATCCTGAACAAGACACCCTCTCAGAAGTGGTTAACATTTTTCCAGATGTGTTTACAAATAAGATAGGGATAATTGATAAATTTGAACATAGTCTCAAATTAAAAAAGGATGCTATGCCTGTGTCTCATAAACTTAGACCGGTTCCCCGATCTGTCAGAGCTGATCTCAAAGTCTTGCTGGACACCCTGGTTAGAGATAAGGTAATTACCCAGACTCATCTGAATGCGTCAGTCCCATAGTGATAGTACGCAAGAAGGATAATTCCATCAGGTTGTGTGCTGACTTACACACTTTAAATAAGAATATGCTCATTGATTGTCATCCTTTGCCCAAGATTAGTGACCTTCAGTCAAATATTAATGGAGCCAATTTTCTTCTACTCTTGGACCTTCGTTCTGCCTATCATCAGATTCCACTCGCTGCAGAATCCCAAGGTTTCACTACATTTATCACTTCTTTTGGAGCTTATACATTTCTGAGACTTCCCTTTGGCCTGGCTTCTGCAGCAAGTGTGTTTCAGAAATTCATGGATTCTATACTTTCTGGAATCTCTGGTACACAGGCATATCAAGATGATGTCGTAATATTTTTCAGAAACTAGAGAGGGGCACAATTCCATTTTAAGCAAAGTTTTGGGAATCTTCCACAAGGTGGGCATTACCCTCAAACCGGATAAGTGTAAAATGTGCAAAACAGAATTGGATTACTTGGGTCATTGCATTTCTGATACTGGCACACATCCAAAATTTTCATTGGTAAAGGCAATTCAAGATGTTCCTCCTCCTAAAGACAGAGATTCTCTCAGATCTTTCTTGCGGATGAGTGAATATTACTCAAAATGTATTAAAGGATTTTCCATAGTTGTTCAAACCCTGAGAAACCTTGTAAAGAAAAATGTTGATTTTGTTTGGGATGATTTTGCTAAACATGCTTTTACTTATGTTAAAAATGTCATCACTGATACACTAGCTTTATCAGCTATTAAGCCAGGTGCAAGGTGTTTGGTGACTGTAGATGCGAGTCAAAAGGGCAAAGGAGCTGTACTTTCACAGATGTGTGATAATTGTGAACACACCTTGGCCTTTGCTTCTAGGTCTCTAAAGTTAGCAGAATCACGATACAGCACAATTGAAAGAGAGGCTTTAGCCTGTTCCTGGGCCATTAAGAAATTTAAAACCTGTATCTGGGGAATTAAGTTTTCACTTTTCACTGATCATAAACTATTCATCTCCTTAGGGGTGATGGATCTGGGAAAGCCTCTTCTAGACTGGAGAGATTGTTATCTCGCTCACATGAATATAATTTCAAAATCGAATTTATACCAGGCAACAAGAATACCAGGGCTAATTTTTTGTCAAGCATGCCTATTCAAGATGATGATATAGATTGTGAACACGAGGAAATTGAATCTGTGGTTGCATCATTAGATGACATTTTAAATGCTCATGGTTTAATTTCTCGTGGTGACTGGATTACTGCTGTTTCAGAAGATAATATTTTGTCTCAAGTAATGAAATTTATTACTCAAGGATTGCCTAAAGAGAGATGTTTGCTTTCACCCATAAAACCTTTTTCTCAAGTTTCTAATGAACTTTCCATAGTTAATGGGCTGCTGTTTCGGAATGACTTGGGGGTTCCTCCAATGTCAATCAGATCTAAACTTCTTCAAGCAGTTCGTTCCGGTCACCTAGGGGTGGGAGCCACTTCCAAAAACATCAAACAATATTTTCAGTGGACCTCTATGGACTCTCAAACTGATGCTTGGATATCATCCTGCAGTACTTGTTTATTATCTGACAAACACTGGCTCAGACATAAAACACCCATACAGTACCCTTACCAGAAGAACCGTGGACCAAGGTTTTTCTGGATTTTTTAGGTCATTTTCACTTGCTACCACCTGCTAAGAGATTTTTGATAGTCTTAGTTGACTATTTCTCTAATGGATTTTTTTTACTTTGTTCCCTCTGCAAACACTTCTTCAGTAATCAGATTTTTGGACAATATTTTCACTTGTGAAAGTCCTCCAAGGGAGCTTGTTACAGATAATGGCACACACTTTGTTTCCACACAAATGAAAGATTTTTCTGCAAAACATCACATTAAACATCTCAAGGTTGCATTGTGTTCCCCAACTTCAAATGGTCTGGTTAAAGGGGGTAGTACATTTTTGAAGGAAGGGGTACAAACAGCAATTGCAATTGGGAGTCAAGTTGAAGTCTTCATCAAAGAAAAGGTTTGGAACTATCACCTTACTCCACATTCCACTACAGGTGTACCTCCCTTCACTCTACTAAGGAAGAGAAATCCAAGAGCACAACTCTGGCCAGATTGGTTAAGGGATACCTTACCAAAAGATAACCAATGTTTTTGCTCTATCTCTGAACTTGTCAAAGAGAGAGTGAAACTGTCACAAACCAAACACAAATCTCAGTATGATGTGTCCCATGCTACAAAAACTGTTGATTTGTATTTGAACAATTGGGTTTTGCTTAAGCTTCCTCACAGAGTTAAAAAGGGAGAATCTAAGTTTTCAAATCCAATCAAAGTAGAGAAGGTTGTGAAAGGTGCTGTTTTTCTACAAGAAAAGGGCTGGTGGTCTAAAAGAGACCTAGTTAAATAATCCCTTGAGCAAGCACGTCATATTGCTAAGCACAAGAGTAGTGAAGACAGTCAATGGCTTGATATGTTACTCCTCCAGACATGCCTTCTGCAAGTAATTTGCACCCTCTACCGTCAGTCTCTCTCACTAGTGATAATTTAACTGATTTGGACGTTTCTGATCTTGTTCAAGTGCTGATAGTCATACATCCTCAAGTGCTGTTTATCCAGATGAACAAATTGCAACAAGATCCATACGCAATGTTCCCATGCCTGCTAGGTTTAAAGATTTTTATGTTGGTTAATGCATTTGATGCAAATGTCCATTGTAAACAAAACCTCATGCACTATATTATTATGCTTGTTACCTTCTTAGTTTTGTTTTATTCTTAAAATGTCAATTTTGTTGCTGTTATAAAAAGGAAGATGTTGTAGTGTATCACATGCACGTGATAATGCTTGTGATGATTCTGGCATGATCCCGCGTGGTGCTTTGTTTTAACCATGTGTTGCTCATGAGTCTCACGGCTAGGTTCCTTCTCTGTGGTTTCCACGGCCGCACGTTAGATGCAGTTGTGGATTTCATGGAGTCGGATCAGGGCTGGAGGGGCTCCTGCATTTCTTGGAAAAACTAAGTAAAACTTCTCTCCAAGTCTGCAGTTTCACCTTCTTACAGTGGTGTATTACGACATAATATTCCTACAGAATGCTATAGGGCTCTTTCACTAGTGCTAATCTTTTGTTTTATATTGATTCTCCTACTAAGGCTCACAGTTATTAGTTCTGTTTCTATAGCTCTAACTCTATTTACCATTCCAAAAGAGCCAAACCTGGAGGGTCACTTCCTATTTCTTATTTCCTAGGAAGTCCTTTGTCTATCTCTAATAGATTGCATAAATACACGAGGGCGGCAATGGCGGCCTGCTGCTGTGCTTCGGATGCTGCACCACTGTTTGAACTTTGGCTTATAGGTACTTGGTTTTCGTGGGTAGCATTATGTATTCACTTTTATTCTATTTAACCCAGTGCAAGATTTTACTTCATGCCGATATTTTCACCATCTAGGTAGGAGCTTACCAAGGACTTTGAACCGCATTTGTTTACTTATTTTTCTCTTTGCTTGCTCCTACGCGGACTTTGAATGCCACGTTCATGTTTGGCTCAGGTGCAAATAATTTGCGAACAACAAGGAGGTCCTATTCAGTACTGTGGTTTTGGTCGATGTTTGAAGTTGCATAAAGTGCTTTTTGTGCAATTTTACTAAATTTGTAATTTTTCTAAATATTGGTTAACATGCGCATGTCGCTAGAGTTTCTATTTCCTGCTTTCTTAAACAGGTGTGTAGTGCGGCTGCTTTGACAAGAAGTCAACCATTTTATCGGTTAATATGTACTGATAGTAATTTTATCGTTCATCTCATGAATACTACATAGCAGCATATGCATAGCCCAAGCTAACCTGTGAATAAAACTAAATTTACTTCCAAATCGAATCAACCATCATAAGGGTAACATTCAATGTTTCAGTACTAGGTTCAAAGTCAGTCTTCGTAATGGCACAGCATGCTCCACATCGGAAGCCTCTGAAGGCATGTGTTTTGGAATATGCAGTAGGAATACCGCTGGTGGTAATTTGTTTTACTGCCATACGAACCATTACAGTGGGAAATATGAAAAGCCCCTCCCCACTGCCACTGTCTTGGCTGTCCCTCTTTTCATTTGATGGTGCAGTGCCCTGCTGTGCCAGTCACTGGGGAGTGCCTCCCTCAGGGGATGGGGAAGGTGAAAAGGGTTTAAAATGGCAATCGGTGAGCAGAGACTCCATGCATGTGGGCAGCTCTTCTGGCAATAAGGACGTGCCCACCCTGGCTAATTTTAGGAGGGTCTGTAAAGTAGGAAACCAGACTGTTATTCTGCATTAGGCAACAACACGTTTCTGACTTTTTTTGGTGGAAGCAACGTGTTTTAATTTGTGCGCAATGAAAGGCTGCCTTCTTTGTAGTTATGTTTCAGCATTTTGAAACTTTGTAACACAATCCACAAAATACACTCCATGCCATGCCATATAATTCCAATCCACATAATTTCACACAACACCACACACTTCCACGCCACACATATCGAACTCGACACATATCCATTCCAAACCACATAATTCAACATACCACATAATTCAACTCAACAACACAGTTACACAACACATCAAATATATCCAAAAGACGCCACAGCATTCAACATCATGCCACAATATTCACCAGCACACCACATAATTAAATTCCACTACATACTCCACAACACAAAATACCATTCCACATAATTACACTCCATGACACACAATTCAACTCCACATTATTCAATTACACTCAATACCACATAATTACTATCCACATAATTCCACTGCACACCATACCACATAATTCCACTACATAAATCCCCTCCACACCACACAATTCCACCACACACAATTCAACAATTGACAATTCCAAACCAACCTACATAATTCCACTCAAAACCACATACATCCACTCCAAACCAAGCACATGGTAAAATGTATTGTCATTTACAACAATAGCTGTAACTCTCACAAATGCAAGACCTATTGCATTGGAAATGCTTGTTTAATCTGTGTGTGGGCCTATTTTATGGTCTGCCAGACCGTTTTTACTGTTAATTTCCCTTATATGAAAACATTCACTGCTTGCAGCGAGCTCAATGCATGCGGTCTTCCATAACTTGCAAAATACAGTGTGTCAGTATAAATTCAACACTCAACAGATGTTTCAACATTGGCCACTTTTTGCTGTTTGATTCACTAATGTGGGGCACTTTATTTTGGTGCCCGGGCTTATTTTCTGTCCCAATCTGACCCTGAACGTATCACATGTCCACCTTAATATTCATGTTAAAAATAAAAACTGACCAAATTATCCTTAAAATCTTGACGCACAATGTAATGTACTAACGGAACGCAACACATTTTGGATTCCAATCTCAGGCAGACAAAATATTCAAATTTCTTTAGCTTGGAAATTATTGTGCCAAATCTTTTCTGTCACATGCAGATTAGTTTTCTTCTATAAAGTCCCTTAAAATAGGGTTAATTAAACAGCTGTAAAGTGCTATTCTAATATAATTAGCCACAGCACCAGAACACCCCATTCACTTGGGTAATAGCGCGTTTTATAAATAGTATTCATTCATTAGGCTTCCTATAGTAGCTGCACTGATACCAAGAATTTCAAAGTACATTCCCAAACTTAGTGTTCCGCATGTCATTCTCTGTCACTTGACCTTCACGTGTGTGCTCATCTTCTAACCAATCAAACCTTTTCTCAAGTGATTCATTCACATCAAGATCGAAGTGGCAACACTTGGACAATCATCCCATAATGCACACTTTGCCATCACTCAGAACAATAGTATTGCACAACACCTTCCTTGCTTCCAAAGGTTTGGAAAATGTACAGCTACTATTCCTCACTGTTAGACGGCGACCTCAGAGGAGCCCGGGAAGGGAGTCCTGACTACCCTGAGACCCACCCTCAAGTATCGTAGCCGGGCACTGGCGGGAGACTCCTCAGGAGGAGAAGTCTCGTATCGAGGATCGTACTTCGGGCACCACACGACACAGAAACAACACACTGTGCGTTCTCAGGAACCAATCTTTATCAAATAGGTTAGCACTGCAAATATGTACAAGGAGAGCGCGGGCTCAATGAGTCTCGGAAGGGATAGGGGGTAGCGGGACAGTCTTTGGCACAAAAGTTCAAGGTAAGGATGTACCCGGCGCACAGCTCACAATCCTCGAGCTGGGGGGTAGGCTGGTTGTCGTGGGGTCCGGCGGGACCAGTGGAGTCTGTGGAAGCCGCGAGTCACTCAGCGGGCTCAGGTACAAGTTCGGAGGTCTTACGATCTTCAGGGAGCCGCGAGTCACTCAGCAGGGCTCAGGTACAAGTTCGGAGGTCTTACGATCTTCGGGGAGCCGTGAGTCACTCAGCAGGGCTCAGGTACAAGTTCGGAGGTCTTACGATCTTCAGGGAGCCGCGAGTCACTCAGCAGGGCTCAGGTACAAGTTCGGAGGTCTTACGATCTTCGGGGAGCCGCGAGTCACTCAGCAGGGCTCAGGTAGTTCTAAGTTCCAGGAGCCGCGACCGCGTCAGCAGGCTCTCGTTGTTCCAGCGTCGAATCTGCCGGACAGTCCCAGAGCACCCCTGGTTATAGGTCGACCCCTCTTTGATGTCCGGAGTCTGGGCAGGCAGGGGTCTTGTCACCTGGGGGTCGCTTGTCGGGGGTTTCCTGCCATTGTCTTTTGATCCTTTCAGGGCCGGGTCGGGAGGAGTCCCAGACACCCAGCAGGCGTGGAGCCAGCCTTCAGGGAGGCCGGAGGGCCGATCGAAACCCATCGTCCCAGGGGAGTTCAGAGGTGCGATACAAACTGCTCCTCCCTCTCTCAACCCCTGGAAGTGTGATGTCCTCCAGCCGGAGTGGCGCCTCTAGGCCCGGGTCGCGCTGGGGCCGGGCGGCCATCTTGGTGCACGAAGTGGGCACGCGGGCCCGGGGTGGCCGAAAGGAGAGAGGCCATGGACGAGGGTGTCCGGGTTGAGTGCGTGTGTTCTGGTGGAAATGCTTGGTGAGGCCGGGGGATTGGGGCCGCCAGCACCAGGTTAGGTGGTGTGGGGACCAGTAGAGCCATGTTACGAGGCCGGGTCCAACACGCGTCCCCCCCAGCTGAAAGCCGGAGAGAACTGCCCATCATCTTGGGGGGTTCTCTTCGCTGAGGCGGAAGAACCGGGAGAGGCCATCGGCGTTGGCGTGGTCCGTCCCAGGACGGTGTTCCACGGTGAAATCCATCCCCTGAAGGGAGATTGACAACCGCAGTAGCTTGGGGTTTTCTCCCCGCATCTGCATAAGCCATCGCAAGGGCCAATGATCGGTTTGGACTTTGAAATGGGTGCCGAACAGGTAAGGGCGTAGTTTCTTGAGTGCCCAGACCACGGCAAAGGCTTCGCGCTCAATGGTACTCCATCGCTGTTCTCTGGGTAACAGCCGCCGACTGAGGAAGGTGACGGGCTGGTCCAGGCCTTGGTCATTCATCTGGGACAGGACGGCCCCAATGCCATGCTCGGAGGCATCGGTCTGGACTACAAACTCCTTGGAGTAGTCGGGAGCCTGGAGGACGGGGGCCGTGCACATGGCCTTCTTTAGGGCATCGAACGCCTCCTGGCAGGCGGTTGTCCACTGAACCTTTTTTGGCTGTTTTTTGGATGTGAGTTCTGTGAGGGGGCCGACAAGGCTGCCATACCCCTTGATGAATCTGCGGTAGTAGCCAGTGAGGCCCAGAAAGGCTCGGACCTCCGTTTGGGTGGTGGGGGGTTCCCAGGCCACGATGGCGTCGATTTTTGGTTGTAGAGGGGCGACCTGGCCACTCCCGACCTGGTGCCCCAGGTAGACTACTGATCCTTGTCCAATTTGGCATTTGCTGGCTTTTACTGTCAGGCCTGCCTGGCGCAGGGCGGTTAGCACCCTCCGGAGGTGCTGGAGGTGCTCACTCCATCCGGAACTGAAAACGGCGATGTCGTCCAGATATGCCGCGCTGAACTGTTCTAGCCCGGCCAGGACTCTATTTACCAGTCGCTGGAAGGTGGCCGGGGCATTTTTCATTCCGAAGGGCATGACGCGGAAGCGGTAATGCCCATCTGGGGTGGAGAAGGCAGACCGCTCCTTGGCCCCCTCGGTGAGCGCAATCTGCCAGTATCCGCAGGTGAGGTCGAAGGTGCTGAGGAACCGTGCTGCCCCGAGTCGGTCAATGAGCTCGTCGGCTCGTGGGATGGGGTGGGCATCGGCTCGGGTGACGTCATTGAGCCCCCGGTAGTCCACACAGAACCGGAGCTCGGGGGCGACACCGGGGGCCGCTGCCTTCGGGACCAGGACCACGGGGCTGGCCCAGGGACTGTCAGATGGCTCGATCACTCCCATGGTCAACATCTTTGAGACTTCAGCTTGAATGCAGGACCGGACCCGGTCGGGGACCCGGTAGGCTCTGTGTCTCACCGGCGGGCTGTCCCCGGTGTCCACGTCATGGACACACCAGTCGGTGACTCGGGGGACCAGGGAGAAGAGGTCGGCAAATTGTCTTAGTAGCTGGCGGCAGTCCTCTTGCTGCTGGGTAGTGAGAGCTGGGGAGAGATTCACTCCCTCCACGGAGCCATCCTGCTCCTTGACACACAGGAGGTCCGGGAGGGGATCGGACTCATCTTCGGCCCCGTCATCGGTGGCCAGCAGGAGGCTTAGTTCTGTTCGCACGAAATGAGGCTTGAGGCGGTTCACGTGAAGGACCCGGAGGGGATCCCGGGGCGACTGGACGTCCACCAAGTATGTGACTGGGCTCTTCCGTTCAATCACTTTGTAGGGCCCGGTCCACCTGTCCTGGAGGGCGCCTGGCTTCACGGGAGCCATGACCCATACTTGTTGGCCCGGCTGGAACTCGACCAGAGTGGCATTCTGGTCGTACCAGCGCTTCATCTCTTCTTGGCTTGTCTCTAGGTTGGCCTCGGCCAGTGCTCGGAACTTCCTGGTCTGGTTCCGGAGGGTCAGAACATAGTGGAACACATCTCGTGGGGTGGTCTGGGGTGCCGCCTCCCACCCTTCCTTAACCAAGCTGAGGGGACCCCGGACGGGGTGTCCATAGAGCAACTCAAACGGGCTGAACCCTAGGGACTTCTGGGGGACCTCTCGGTAAGCGAACAAGAGGCAGGGGAGCAGGACGTCCCACTTACGCCGGAGGGGCTCTTCTAGGCCGGTGATCATCCCTTTCAGAGTCCGGTTAAACCTCTCTACTAGGCCGTTCCCCTGGGGATGGTACGGGGTAGTGAATTTGTAGGACACTCCACATTGTTGCCACAGGGACGTCATGTACCTCGAGATAAAATTAGTTCCGCGATCGCTCACGACCTCGCGGGGGAACCCTACCCGGGAAAAGATCCCCATCAGGGCCCGGCCCACTACGGGGTCCGTGACGGTGCGTAGGGGGATCGCCTCAGGGTATCGGGTGTCGTGATCCACCAGGACCAGGATGAAACGGTGACCTTGGGAGGTGGGGGGGTCCAGGGGCCCCACGATGTCGATCCCGACTCGTTCAAAGGGGGTACTGACGACCGGGAAGGGTTGGAGGGGAGCCTTGCGCTTCCCCCCACTCTTCCCGCTAGCTTGGCACGTGGGACAGGACTTGCAGTGGGCTTCTACGGCTGCTCTCATCTTAGGCCAGTAAAAATGGGTCACGAGACGGCTGTAGGTCTTGTCTTGACCCAGGTGGCCGGCAAGGGGGACGTCGTGGGCTAAGCCCAGGAGGAAGTCTCGGAAGCGGAGGGGTACCACCAGCACCCGTCCGGATCCCAGCTCTACCGACTTCTGCTCACTATACAAAATGCTATTTTCCCAATAAATTCGGTGCGTGCCAGTTTGGTCGCCTGCGGCTTGGCCCTCGGCCTGGCGCCGCAGTCCGACCAGGGAAGGACAGGTGGCTTGCTCCCGGCAAAACTCCTCCCGGGTGGGTCCACCCTCGTGGCGCCATTGGGCCAACTCGGGTAGATTGCCTAACTCAGGGACCGGGGCGGTGTCGGACAGGGAGGGATCGTCGCTGGCGACGGGCCCCTCCGATGGGAGGATGGGAGGACCCTCGGGGGTTACTGCTCTGACTTCTTCGGTCGGGGCGTCTTCGACTTCTCCCAGGGGGGTGAGTCGGGCTGACATAGATCGGATGGTGGCGCACACCCACTCGGGGAGCCCCATCATCCCTAGGTGGGCCTTGCGTTCGACGTGCTTCCAGGGCGAACTCTCCAGGTCGTTCCCTAGGAGGCAGTCGACCGGCTGGGAGGTTCGTACGGCCACCCTCAGTTTACCTATTACTCCACCCCACTCAAACGGCACCAGAGCTACCTGACACATACTCTCTCTATTATCGGCGGAAATGACTGGGCAGAAGACGTTGGGGAGGATCTGCTCCTCGGGGACTAAGTGCCTGAGGACACCGGTGATGCTGGCCCCGGTGTCCCGCAGGGCCTCTATTTGGTGGCCATTGATCTTAACGAGCTGCCCGTATATCTTCGTGTTGGAGGGCAGGAGGCTACCAGGGACCATCTCCCTATCTCCCAGGGATACTAGGGCCATGGCTGCCGGTTCCCATTCCCCGGCTTCCTCAACCTCCTCCTCCAGAGCTACGTTGGCTATCTGTCTTGCAGGGGTGTTTTGGGTGGCCATGGGGCACTCTGGGTCATTGGCGTAGTGCCCGGGCTTCTGGCAATGGAAACAAGTGACGGTTACCCTGTGTCCCCGTCTCCCGGGGGGTCCGGTTACTGGTGGGGGGGGCGCTGGGAAAGGTGGAGATTGGGTCTTCGGAGGACTAGGCTGGGACTCTCTCTGGCCTCCCTGGTTCCCCCCTCCTCTCTGGCGGGGTGGTCCCTGACTGGCTCGGGGGTATTCTCCTACCATGCCCCGGGTGACCCGGGTGTTGGTCCAGCGGTCTGCTTCCACCGCCAGCTTCCTGGGATCGGTGAGTTTGCTGTCGAGCAGATGCTGGCGTAGTTCCACAAAGCAGTTCGCAGCCAGGTGTTCCCACAATAGGAGGTCGGTGAGTTCCTCAAGAGTGGTGACTTTGCTGCCCTTGACCCACCCATCGAAGGCCCGACTAAAAAAGTTCACATATTCTACCAAGGTGGTGACCGGGATTTTCCTGCAGTCCCGGAATCGTTGACGGTACATCTCGGGGGTTAGACCGTACCTTGTGAGTAGAGCCTCTTTCATGTGGCTGTAGGAGGTCTGCAGAGAGAGGGGTAGGTCCAGCAGGGTGTCTCTTCCTTCGCTCAGAAACCGTCCCCACAACCCTGCCCCCCAGTCCTTCTGCGGGACCCGATGGGAGGTCATGGCGACCTCGTAGGCCCTGAACCATCGCTGAATGTCATCGTTTTTATAATATTCCTTGACCACATCTTTGGGGATGTGGACCTTCTGCTCCGCTGGGAAGGTCGCCTCTCGGTTTCCCGGGGGCCTCCCTTCCTCACTTCTGGCCTTGAGTTCGATTTCCTTCAAGCTGCGTTCGTGCTCCAGTTGGAGCTTCCTTCCTTCGTGTTCCCGTTGGAGCTTCTTCTCTTCTAGCTCGCCTTGCACGCGCATTTGCTCTACTGCTAGCTTTTTCTCTGCTAACTTTAATTCGCCTTCGATTTTGAGCTTAGCTAACCTGAGTTCGTGATTGCGGCTTCTCTCTCTGTCCGCGAGTTCCTCCGGGGATAGGCCCTCTTCTGGTACGATGTTTCGCACCTGATTGTTGCTGCTTCCGCCTTGGGGAGGTTCGGCCTCGTCGGGGCGCTCCCCCGTGTTTTCCGGGCGGGAGGCCCCGGTATCCACCCAGGCTTTCAGTGCTTTCTGCAAATCTTCCTTGGTGTTGAGACCGGTGGTAGCGATTCTAAGTTCTTTGCAGAATTGCTTTAGTTCTTTGTGTGTGTATTCTTCTAGTTGTTCCACCTGGAACACCCTGTTGGCGTTGATTTCTGCGGGGATCACGGTGTTTCCTTCTGCCATCTTTGTTGGTAGTGCGTCCGTCGTTCACAGTACGATCTCTCGGTGATGGGCCCGAATCCCACCGCTGCCACCAATGTTAGACGGCGACCTCAGAGGAGCCCGGGAAGGGAGTCCTGACTACCCTGAGACCCACCCTCAAGTATCGTAGCCGGGCACTGGCGGGAGACTCCTCAGGAGGAGAAGTCTCGTATCGAGGATCGTACTTCGGGCACCACACGACACAGAAACAACACACCGTGCGTTCTCAGGAACCAATCTTTATCAAATAGGTTAGCACTGCAAATATGTACAAGGAGAGCGCGGGCTCAATGAGTCTCGGAAGGGATAGGGGGTAGCGGGACAGTCTTTGGCACAAAAGTTCAAGGTAAGGATGTACCCGGCGCACAGCTCACAATCCTCGAGCTGGGGGGTAGGCTGGTTGTCGTGGGGTCCGGCGGGACCAGTGGAGTCTGTGGAAGCCGCGAGTCACTCAGCGGGCTCAGGTACAAGTTCGGAGGTCTTACGATCTTCAGGGAGCCGCGAGTCACTCAGCAGGGCTCAGGTACAAGTTCGGAGGTCTTACGATCTTCGGGGAGCCGCGAGTCACTCAGCAGGGCTCAGGTACAAGTTCGGAGGTCTTACGATCTTCAGGGAGCCGCGAGTCACTCAGCAGGGCTCAGGTACAAGTTCGGAGGTCTTACGATCTTCGGGGAGCCGCGAGTCACTCAGCAGGGCTCAGGTAGTTCTAAGTTCCAGGAGCCGCGACCGCGTCAGCAGGCTCTCGTTGTTCCAGCGTCGAATCTGCCGGACAGTCCCAGAGCACCCCTGGTTATAGGTCGACCCCTCTTTGATGTCCGGAGTCTGGGCAGGCAGGGGTCTTGTCACCTGGGGGTCGCTTGTCGGGGGTTTCCTGCCATTGTCTTTTGATCCTTTCAGGGCCGGGTCGGGAGGAGTCCCAGACACCCAGCAGGCGTGGAGCCAGCCTTCAGGGAGGCCGGAGGACCGATCGAAACCCATCGTCCCAGGGGAGTTCAGAGGTGCGATAGAAACTGCTCCTCCCTCTCTCAACCCCTGGAAGTGTGATGTCCTCCAGCCGGAGTGGCGCCTCTAGGCCCGGGTCGCGCTGGGGCCGGGCGGCCATCTTGGTGCATGAAGTGGGCACGCGGGCCTGGGGTGGCCGAAAGGAGAGAGGCCATGGACGAGGGTGTCCGGGTTGAGTGCGTGTGTTCTGGTGGAAAGGCTTGGTGAGGCCGGGGGATTGGGGCCGCCGGCACCAGGTTAGGTGGTGTGGGGACCAGTAGAGCCATGTTACGAGGCCGGGTCCAACACTCACCTTACCACCTCTCTTAACTCCTACCCAGTCAGCGACCATCAGCCCAACATCCTTCACACCATGTTTTGAATAATATCTTGACTTGTACATTACCTAAGGCCAAGCAATATTTTTTCTTCCCACCTCTGGGGACCACTCCACTTGTCTTGCTTTTGCAATCTACCCCAGATTTATCTTGAACAATGGTTCCCTTCCTTTCATCAAAACAAATGGACTGTAACCTGTGGTTATTCTGCGTGATGATATACATTCACACCATCTTGTTTACATCCTTCACCCAACTCAAACGATTATTTTTTTGTCAGTTGAATCACACCAATAGTTACTTAGGTGAACCTCTCCACATTTCCATTTCTTTCTGGGCAGTAAATTGAAGTGGTTTTGTTGATTACTCCGTTCTGTGTCTAAAAAGCCTGGAAACTTTCCGACAAACTATATCCCTTTATCACTAACAATACATTTGGGTAGACCTTTCCTCATGAACCCTCTGTCCAAAATTTTAAAAAATGTTTAGGTATCTTTTTTGTGCACCATGACAATTTTTGGCCAGCTAGAGAAATGATCACCATGATGTATTTGAATTAACTGTTTTCCTCCTAAATGTCCATACCGATCCTCTCCCACAGCATGCATGGGCTGATAATGGGGCCTTAAAGGGGTCTCAATATCACTAGTGGCTTTTCAGCATTTTCACTTTACCCACACTTCCTGACTATCCAGGTTTTTAAATGTATTCTTGGTTTTTATAATTTGTAAATAGCCCTCATGACAGAACCCTCTTTCTTATCCTTCTGGGACTAAACACTTCTCCCTATCTCAGCAATAGCTATTCCAAAACCCTGGCTCATTCCTCACTTCCAAAAGTGCATAGAAATTAGTAGTAATGCCAGCCAACCATAAGTGTTATGTGTTATGACATAACACTTCACAACCTATCATACACTTCCATCTATTTTCTCTTTCCAATTATCAGTGATGCCATGTTCTTCCTTGTTCCACAAATTTGCTACACAACGCTCTTTTCAATCACTTACTGGCATTTCCATGGTCAAAAGCAGCATACGTCTCAAGGAATCTGCCACTCTGTTGTTTATCCCAGATACATATTGTACTTCAAAGATCTTGTCCAGTGACCTCATTGACATCCTTGCCAATGGAAATGTATTAGACATGCCACCAGTGGTAAGTACCTTGGGGAGGGGCTTGTGATCACACCTCAGAAACATCGGCATACCCCGCACAAACTGCCAAAAGAGTTTGAGTCCCCGGACAGACACATGTTAGTGTCTCCCTTTCTATCACTAAAATCTCTTTCAAGTGGAAGGCAATGAGCGGGATGCAAACACACTAACAATCCCTTTCCTGTGGTCTTCAAGCTGTGTCAGAACCATCTCCAAAGCCTTTTATCAGTGGCATCTATAGTCACAATGCTTCTCCTCTCCAGGTCGAATCCTTGGAATGGTGGTATGCTACAGATGTCCTTTGTAAGATCGCAAAATACATTTGGGCAATCAGTTGTTCATTCAAAATGTGTTTTGGTTTAAACAGTTTCCTTCTTTTATAGGTCTTCAATGCAAAATGCCTTGTAAATATAGCATTGAACTCTGCAAGTCCTAAAAAGGATCTCACATCGTCTTTGTTTTTGGTGATGGTGCATTTCTAATAGCTTTGATCAGTTCTTCCTTTGGTTTGACCTCTGTACTATGTACTTCACACCCAAAGGCAAGTCACACTCTTCTTCCAGAATTTGCATTTGCTGTACTCAGCTGTGATTCCTTTGCTCTTCAAACTTTTCTATATTTCTTTCAACTTAGCATTGTGTAGCCAAACCTATTTATGAGAGCACTCAGGTAGTGGAAAAGACACGGACTTGGAACAAATAAACATTGCCTAGAGTCACCTGGGGAATTTATACATATTGCTGCAGAATTCCGAAATATTCTGTGTTACTGGAACTCTGTAGCTGCCCAACTTTACTTCCTGAAGATTAAAGCATTACATGAATTTCAGAAAAGGGATCCCCCTGCTGGGAAGCATATCAGAGCTTACAGGCCTAAGGTTCCCAGACATAGAAGAAATCAAAAAATCCCACCACTGTCAAGGGTTGGAAGCCAAAGAAATGAGAGCAGAGGGGCCTCGTTAATCTGTCTGTAATGGATCCAGGCGTGGGAGAACTCAACAAGTCATAGACTTGGAACAAGTAAGAGAGTGCTGGAGTCTTGTCTGTGATGACCATAGAGTGCTAAAGCAAAGTGTGGAAGAAACGACACAGCAATGGAACTACATGTGAGAGATATCAGAGGGATGCAGCCAGGTATTGTGGAAATAACGAAGTGCTGGAATTAAGCTCTGAATCAGTCTCAGAAACATGGAACCACTTGTGGGAAATATTACACCATTCTGAAGCTTCGAGTGGTCGAAAGAGTGGTGGATGAATCAAAGAGCGTCGCAGGTGACTGTGGGAGGAATTGCTGAGTACTGAAGAGTACTCAAGATGGGCGGTAGACAAATCGCAGAGCACTGGAGTGAGGTGCAGGTAAAGTCACTGAGCGGTAGTGGAGAAGTGACCGCTGTCCGCCACATTACCTCCTGGAATCGAGCCCCAGACATCATTTTGTTGGACTTGCTGATGGTTTACACCTGCCACGGCCATTGCCCCAGTGGCTGCTAGGACAATAATGAGAACCAATGAGAAGAGGCTCAGCACAGAGGCGGAGATGTTCAGGCTCTTTGCAGTGCAGCCGTAGCTGATGGCACCATCCACGTCCCCCACAAGCTTTCGATCCCGTGCCTGAGAAGGAAGAGAGGAATAGATTTAGAGGAGAAAATCTAGGATGCACAGCGAATGAGAACAGTAGCAATGACCAAAAAGTAAGAAAGCGAATCCTAGCATATGTGGGTCTGAATTTCCGTCACTAGTACACGAGTGTCAGCATTTTATTACTATAGTCTTGGAGCAAGATATTTGGCACCAGCCTGCTGAATTCCGGGTCCTGGCACCAGTCTCGAGGGTGTAATCCTGGCACTCAGGAGTTGGCTTTATGAAGCCTGGCAGTAGAGCATTTGAGCACGTGAAAGGTCACATTTGCGCTTTACTATTTCTCCCTTTGTAAAAAAAACGTGTTGCCCAGTACTGTCTGCGGAGAACTTCTGCTGTCTGAAGGATGGAGGCCAGTGTAATTAAAGCTGGGCCCAGTACCTCATATTTACACAGAGGATGCCTCAGTAACAGTACACCTTTGCATTTGGCCATAAATTGCCAAAGGCCAATTTCTATTTAATTGCTGTGGTCTTCTTCATATTCAGCACCAAATAGCCGTGCTGTGACAGATCTTTCTATAAAAAAAAAATCCAGCTTCCTGAGCTCAGTCCTCATCAAAAAAGTGACAAGAGTGCGGAGAGAAGAATTTGATGGTGAAGTTTATGTGATTGACAAATCATATAATCAATAACCAGAGACTCATATTTCCCACCTAGGAAGTGAGCTATGAAATCTATTGGTTCTTAGGGAACAGAACCAACTGACAGGAGGCAATTCAGAATCACTAGGGCAAGCTACCCGCGCTTCCAGGCTTGTTCCACTGACCCTTCCCTACTCTAAGGGAATGGATGGGAACCAATATCTGGTAACCGTAGGGATGAGGCAACCTTTGTAACATCTATAGCCGAGCCAAACACAGAGAGCACCAGTTTGTGATGTGATATCCTGGTGTAATGTATGTACAAAGCATATGTAATATTCACTGTGGTCACCTTTACATCCTCACTGCATGTGACGCCCTTGGGGCAAGGTTTATTGGGTACCATGTGGCTTTGTGATGTTCAGGAGACCACACAGTCACTACTCAATGTATTTAAGATCTGCTTTACACAAGCAGATCATCATGGTTGTCAGACATCCTGTTTGAGTACGCAACACCAAGGAAGCAACCTTCAAAATGTTCCCCGGTTAGGAAGGAAGTATTGTAAGTGAAACACTCGAGGTTACCTACAGTACTATATTATTAGGTTGTTCAAATGGCTGTGTTTTGACAAAGTCTTTACGCATTGGATTAATAAATTATCATCTACCGAAAGCTTGAAAATAAATACATTTACAATTGCAGGTAAAGTATGACAGCTTCTGGGTTAGTAAAATATCACTGATTTCCACGGTCCCTCATGGGGGGGCAGGAAAAGCATCTGCTGCCCAGCAAAATAGGACTTGCTGGGACACTGCTTCAGCAACACAGCAACTAGCCCCAGTCGCATGCAGCCTATGAAGCTGCCCTCTTGAAATTTCTACTTTCCTTTATTTTTTCCCAATAAATAACATTTACTGCTTGTTTTTTCTTTGTATAATTACCTTTTTGAGCATGTTATAGCTTGTCGCCGCAAATACACTATGGTAATGAGTCTATGTTTTTACTACAAGCATTTAAGGAACACAATATTCCTATCTAAAGGTTCAGCTCCTTAGGATTTGGGGATATTATCTGAATTAAGGGTACAATAAACACAACGGTTTGACTAGAGAATGGATGGGTCCATAGAACGTTTCATCATTTATAACTCTGTGGTTAGTACCAATTTTCTTTCTGACCACTGGGATTAAATAAGGCTTCCAGCCCCCCAGAATGTCAGACTGAAAATCCCTAAACCGACTGAAGGCCTGGAGGAAAACACTGGTACCAGCACTTTATATGGTTCCATGATTGGAGGAAGGACCTGCCTTGAAACCCAAATACAGCATCCTATATTTTTACATTCCTCAAATAACTTAGCTTTAGAAGTGTTTTCCATGTCTTTATCCTCCTGAAAGGTATTTGGTCTGGGGCCCCTCAGCATGTGGACTAGCAGGAGGATTTGTAGGCATGGAAGACAGAGGAACTGATACCTCAGGTCCTCAGCTACATGTGTAGGACATGCGGGTATTTACAGAACTGGAGTAGAGCGTGTGCTAGCGATGACAGGCTCTGGTCACGAATGTGCATGAGGGTCTACAACAAGTTCCTCTAAGAACTTAGTACCATTTCCTTGAGAATACAGCCAATCGTGTTATTGTCCATCCTCACAAACCAGGGATGCAGAGAATCTCAGGTGAAGGGCCTACGGGCCAGCAACATTCTTCAATCACTTCAGTGTACTGCCTGTCAGCAATAGGGTCTGCAGGGAGTATTCCAATAACTGCAGAATATGTAGAGTGGCACTCCAGAGGAGAGCTAGACAGGAGCCCCAAAGAGGATCGTCTTGAGGACTCTCTCTTAAGGAGACATGGACTGAATCCACCTCATCTGAAGAGTCTTCCTCACCTTACTTTTTCCGGGACATCACCAAAACAATCTACCCGAAAGGAGAGGGAGTGATTTACTGTTGTGTGACGAGCAAGCTGACTCCATGTGCTATTCATTGTGGCAGGCAGAGATTAGGGCCTCATTTTATGGTTTTCTTGGGCTGAGTGGTTGTCTGCCATCTGGTCTGAAACTACAATGATGATCACTGAGTGGGGAAAAGAATTTCAGCAGAGGAATCACAAGACCTAAGGCACCTGCATGGACTTTGTTTATCAGTGTCTTTTGATCGATTTCTTTGTCTATTACGGGCCACCAGGCTGGACTGAGGCCCACTGCAATTCTGTCTGGTTCAATCAAACCAAGACCCTGGTTCTGAATTGTATGGGGTATCTTTTGATTTCTTTCAAATCTTTATTTCGACTCAAAGAATCATAAAAGAAATCGTAAACATACAATCACAAAAAAAGGACAAAATTACAATAGTGAGAACATCTATAATCTAGAGTGGATACAGCAGCAATTACAGGAGTATTTCAACATAAAAGAACCACAAAATGAAGGATTTTAAATTTCAATTCGGCAAATAAATTCTTCTAATATTCCATGCATCTGCTAAGTACTTTGTGATAGCAAATACGGTGGGGGGGGGGGGATAAATCACTTTTCAGCAGCCTATAGGCATCTAAATGGTGCCTAAAACCCCAGTTCCTGCAAATAGGAATTATCCACTTTTTCCTAGACTTAGTGTACGAGGGACAAAAAAACAATAAATGAATATCGTCCTCTAGCTCGCTGGAGCAGGCAGGACAGTTTTTTAGAGTGGGAGGGTGCCATTTGCTGGAGAGGGCTCTTATTGGGAGTGCATTATATCTCCATTGTAGAAATAATTTTCTCAAGGTGATAGGATTAATATCATCCAGCACTGTTTCCAGGTTGTAGTGATCCTTCATAGTTAAGAAGGTGGTGGTCATTGGTCCCAGTTTATCACTTACAAGGGATGCAGAAAGATAGTAGTTGTGATATAGTGCAACCAATTCTTTACGCGATATAGTTTCACAGGCCTCCAGAGGTTTTGTCCACAGGGTCAAAAGGCCCAACCTAGAAAGTTCGCCTTTGACGTACTTAAGCCATGGAATGTTGCATAGAGCTGGGTGTAGATAGAGTTCCATAAGTTCGGAACGATAACTCAGGAGTTCGGGGGTTATCCAAATGCGCCTCCAGAAAGTTAGGGGCTTCACACCAAGTTCCTCCTTTATTGGTCTCAAACCCATGTCGAGCCTTAAGGGAAGAAGCGGCGTACTTGTTGGAAGGGTAGCCAATTTCCATAAGAACTTGTTTTCTGTGGCGGTAATTTCAGGGGCACAATCAATGCCCCAGAGTTCGCCGCCATATATTAAAGCCCCACGTGCCTGCATTTTATAAATTTCCAGAGGCGGACCGATAGGATGGGTCATGGATTGATTCCATAGTTTCAGAATACCCCCCACCCTTTGAGTTAGCTTTAGGTTAGATTTTATCTGATGATGGGACCAAGACATTTTTTCATTCAAAGTTAGTCCCAGATACTCGAAGGTACGGACTCTCTCTAGGCTAATGCCATTTATGGTGGGGTTAGGGCGAAGAGACCTGGGGGGATTAAAGATCATGAATTTTGTCTTTGCCGTATTGATCTCTAGCCCCTGATCAATACAGAAGGAGACAAAACCATCTAAGACTCGTTGGAGCCCCATAGGGGTCTTAGATAGGAGCAGGGTGTCGTCAGCGAACATAATGGCAGAAATGCCAATGCCCGCAAGCCGTGGAGCATCTCTATTTGGCACATCATTTAGATGAGAAATAAGACCATTTACGTAAAGACAAAACAGCGTGGGGGCCAAGACGCAACCCTGCCGTACCCCTCTTTCGACAGGGAAGCTAGCTGATAGGCTACCATCTCTACCACATCTTACCTTCGCATAATTATTAGTATGAAGGCGGACTAATATGTGCAGAAGAGGACCCGGAAGGCCTAAATCTTGTAACACAGTCCACAGTTTCGTGCGTGGGACTAAATCAAAGGCCGCACGCAGGTCAACAAAGACTGTGTAAAGGGAACCCCTGTCTATCTTTACTGTTTTCCAGAAGAGCATGCATAGTCTGAAGATCTGGTCAGTTGTAGAGACGCTCTTTCTGAAACCGGCCTGGTAGTTGCTCAGAATCCCAAAGGTCTCTGTCCAATCCATAATACGATCCAGGATCAGCCTCGAGAAAAGTTTCTGGGCAACATCTATCAAACTGATAGGCCTATAATTTCCAGGCAACAAGGGGGACCCTTTTTTAAAAATAGGCACAATTTCAGCACCGAGCCAGGTAGGAGGGACAGGCAAACCATCAAGGATTGCGTTAAATAATAATGTAAGATAAGGTACCCAAACTCTTGGTTCATGTTTGTACAGGTCTCCTGGTACCCCATCCAATCTGGGTGCCTTACCTGGGGGGAGCAAAGAAATTGCGAGTTGAATCTCACTCAGCGTGAAATTTATCTGATCCTGACCAGGTACAGCATATAATGGGGCCTCCGAAGCGAGTGATAACCCCTTATAGAGAGAGCTAAAGTGACTTTCCCAAGCTTCAGAAGCAATATTTGTTTTTAGAATCGCAGGAGGTTCGGGTGTGCCATTTGACACAATCAACCAAAATCTCCGTGCGTCCCTAGATTGTAAGGCAGATGTTAAATTATCCCAATTTTCGGAAGCCCACTCCAATTTAGCATGGTGTATTAAGGATCTATAGATCTGTCTCTTGTGTTGGATGTCCGGCCTACAAGCTTTCTATTTTATTGCATCCAACAAAGCACTCTTGGCCAATCTGCAGGTCCTATTGTACCAATGAGGCCGATTTACAGATCCTTTTTTACAAGGGACAGTTGGATTAAATAGACGAAACAATGTGGAGAATAGTTCCTCATTAGTACTAGCCAATTTTCCGTGATAAGTGGGAGAGGAATACTGCTCTAAAATTTCTACTACATTGTTTAGCGCATAGGCCACTACTGCGTAGACTTGGGATAGTTCTTGCTGGTTACCAACCAGTTTATTCCATTTAATTCTACGTTTATTGTTTGTAAGAGTGGCTGAGTCTAATGTCTCCGTGTTAACTGGTGGCACTAAATCAAGAGGGCTCAGACCCGCTAGGGAAACATCTAATATCAGGGGGTTATGATCACTCTCCCCCCTAGAGATCACCTGAAAATCAAAAACTCTATTCCATTCCTTAGTCTGTACAAAGATGTAATCGAGTCGGGCCTCCCTACCTGACCTATTAAATGTGGGCTTTGGGGGATAATCTGAGATGGTTTGTCCGTTACAAGCCCTAATCGAATGAACCATTGTCAGGGAAGTGATCTGGATAGCTAGAGGGGCCCAGGCCCTAACCATTGGGCCCGCCACCTGGGGAATATTCCAGATTTCATCCTCCTCAAGATTTATTTGGTCCACCAGCCCCTCAAGTGGTTCAAAATGAGAATTCAAATCACCAGCTATAAGGAGCATTATACGATCGGGAATGTTGGTTAGGACATTTGACAGGGCATCAATCACCCTCGATTCCGCACAAGAATTCACGGGCCTAGCATACACATTAATCACCGCTAGCTTAGTATCTAAGCCCCAATCCAATATCAAACATAGAATATCGTCAGAGCCAGTTTCAAAGTTCGTAACAGTACATCCCAAATGAGTGGCAACCCAAGTAATTAAACCTCCAGAGGGACGGCCTCGACCACCCCACACAGCCGCAATTGAATAAGTGGCAAAGCCTACTCGATGGTAATCTTGTCTTGCCCAAGTTTCTTGGAAACAACAAATCTGATGGAGATCTATAAAGGAGCCCCATATTGGACAATCAAGTTTACTGGCTAAGCCAGCTATATTCCATGAGAAACTTTGTGTCTAGCTATACAAATAGAAGCAGCAGCGGGGGTTCTACAAAGAGGAGGGTCACACAAATTCAGCGAAGTAGTGGTGATAGAGGGAACAAAAGTAGAGGCAGAACAGGGGGACTGCTGTTTAAGAGGTGGAGACACATCCGGGGAGGGAACAAGAACAGGAACCGCCTGCCCGAGTCAATCAACATCTTCAAGACAGGTAAACCTGTTGTGAGTTAAATAATCAACACGTAAAGGTTCGCCGAAGCGGGTGTGCCTCGGTCTACCTCTCATTGAATTAGCCCCAACTTTAGACCAATTACCATCCGACTCAACCGGAGAAAAAATGTCAGTTGGAGGATAGAATGAAGACAGTGGTAAGGGGTTAATAGAAGAGATACCAATACTACCAATCCAATTAGAAATATAGGGAGCAGTTAGAGAATTGCTAAAATTGACCAAAATGCAGTCACCCTTAATATTGTTCGTGGTGCTTCCTAGCCAAGGAACCCTCCTAACCATTAAAACCTCCGACCTGATATTTGGGGGGAGAGGTCTATGCATATTGAGCCAATTGATGACTTTATTTTTTAAGGAGGCATAGGATTCAGACTCAGGGTTAGTAAGTTCTGGGACGCCAGTTAGGATTACAACATAGGGTGAAGCTTCTGGAGGAAGATTAATTACATTTTTCCTATTTGCTCTAACCATATTTGTGTGAGTGATAGCACCTGTGTCCCCAGGGATTTGACCCGCATCTATGTATTTTGGGTTAGGTACTGAAATGGGGTTCTTAGTTAGGATTTGTGATTGGCATTGGGCAGGAGCAGAGGTAGAAGTTTGCGGAGCAGAGGATGTATGCGAGGGAAGATTAGGTGTAGAGTCTGGAATTCTTGATGAGAGGATATCCTTTCTAGAGAGAGAATTTACTAAGCCTGAGGGTGTGGGGCGAGAAAGAAAATGTGAATCAATCTTACTCGTTTCACATGCGTCATGCGGTTTGCCTCTAATCTCTGATAAATTTACAGGTGCTAAAAAGGCCCTTTCTATTTCTTTGAGCCTTACATCAATAGCATCAAACCTAGCAAACAGCGGGATAAGAAGTCCATTAAGAGCAGTATTTATAATCTCAGTAAGTCGGTCATGCCCCTCATCGGGTCCGTGATCACGGTCAGAAACAAGTATAGGGGTATTAGGTTTCGGTGAAATTAATACCGATGGTAGTGTAGAAGTACCGCTGGTAACTTGTACAGATCTAGTACGTGTTGAAGTAGATGCATTAACAACACTAGTATGAAATCTATCAAGTCTAGCTTTCTTCCCTCTCTTAATAATCCCCACGCGTTTTCTTTTAGGGACTGCGCCCTGCTTAATATACTGGGCACAAGTCGGCGTCAAATCGGGTGACAGTGGGTGCGTAATTTGATCTGTACACTCAGGGATAGATTGAAGAGTGTCTCTACGTGAGGGGGAACTAGATCTTAGATCATGTAATACAGATTCAATTGTATGGTCAATACTATCCATTAGTGCTGCCTGTGAATCATCAAGGTTCGAAGGGGACCCTACAGTTGCAATTAAACCTAGTGAAGACATCCGCGTGCTAACAATCCCATCAGATAAGCGCCTTTCTAACATATTCAGTTCCCCCTGAATTACAGAATTAGCCCTAATGATGAAATTGTCCAGAGTACCAGATACAATAGGTTGGGATCTTGATAATTTACTACGAGTATCCATGGTATCAGGCTTCCTCGGACACAAAGGCGTCAGTGTAGCAAAGCAAAGGGACAAAGGGACAGGGCCCGGTCCGGTCTTGACCGTGCTTGAACGGGCTTAAACGGGCCCGCCCTTCGCCCCGGACTGCGCCCCGCACGCGTCCCGCTTACGCGATAATAAACGTGAGATTTATGTAGTGGAAGGAGGAGGGGCCGGGAAGAGTGACCAGGTGCGCTGAGTAGATTTCGTGGCTGGGCACCCTGGTCCTTGCAGTCCCAGCAAGTAAAACGAAGTCCGAGTGTGCTAGCGCTCTAAAGAATAACCCAAGAACTCCTCGATGCAGGCTAAGTACAACAGACTAAAACTCCAAAGTTCACGCCTGCGAGCGGCTCCCGCGAAGCGGGGGCCGCGAGGCGTTATGTAAACGAGGCAGTGGGAGGAGGGGCCGGGAAGAGTGACCAGGTGCGCTGAGTAGATTTCGTGGCTGGGCACCCTGGTCCTCGCAGTCCCAGCAAGTAAAACGAAGTCCGAGTGTGCTAGCGCTCTAAAGAATAACCCAAGAACTCCTCGATGCAGGCTAAGTAAAACAGACTAAAACTCCAAAGTTCACGCCTGCGAGCGGCCCCCGCGAAGCAGGGGCCGCGAGGCGTTATGTAAACGAGGCAGTGGGAGGAGGGGCCGGGAAGAGTGACCAGGTGCGCTGAGTAGATTTCGTGGCTGGGCACCCTGGTCCTCGCAGTCCCAGCAAGTAAAACGAAGTCCGAGTATGCTAGCGCTCTAAAGAATAACCCAAGAACTCCTCGATGCAGGCTAAGTAAACCAGACTAAAACTCCAAAGTTCACGCCTGCGAGCGGCACCCGCGAAGCGGGGGCCGCGAGGCGTTATGTAAACGAGGCAGTGGAAGGAGGGGCCGGGAAGAGTGACCAGGTGCACTGAGTAGATTTCGTGGCTGGGCACCGTGGTCCTCGCAGTCCCAGCAAGTAAAATGAAGTCCGAGTGTGCTAGCGCTCTAAAGAATAACCCAAGATCTCCTCGATGCAGGCTAAATAAACAGACTAAAACTCCAAAGTTCACGCCTGCGAGCGGCTCCCGCGAAGCGGGGGCCGCGAGGCGTTATGTAAACGAGGCAGTGGGAGGAGGGGCCGGGAAGAGTGACCAGGTGCGCTGAGTAGATTTCGTGGCTGGGCACCCTGGTCCTCGCAGTCCCAGCAAGTAAAACGAAGTCCGAGTGTGCTAGCGCTCTGAAGAATAACCCAAGAACTCCTCGATGCAGGCTAAGTAAAACAGTCTAAAACTCCAAAGTTCACGCCTGCGATCTTTTGATTTAGTATTGCAGGATCCTTTTGATATGTTACTGGGGAATTACCTTCTGAAGAACCTCAGATTAACACATTCAACTAGATTTAGGGTGTCATTAACAGTATGGCGGAAGGTCGGCTGGGACAGTGGAGGCCCTCACTCTGCCTTCACAATGCAAGATTGCCTTCCTTACTTGGAGATTCTCTTCTTGCTATGTAGGCGCGGATCTCTCCGCCTTCTGTAAAGCCGTCACTATGGCAACTCCGTTAAAGGCAGTGAAGTTTTGTTGAGCGGGCACTATGTTTGATGCACCTGTTTTTTATTTTTTAAGAATAAACTCTTTAGGCAAAAAAATTCTTACAAAACAAAAAAGCAATGACCCACACACAGGGGAACATTTCTTTGTCTTGCATGATGGAAGATTCCGTGTCTTGCATGATGGTCCACTTAATGAAAATCTAGTGATAGTTTCCCACCATAAATAGGATGTGGCAGGTGTCCCTGTGACCTCATGTGTCTGAGAAGGACAGGGCATCAGTACAGAGGTTTCTGACAGGAGTGCCAACCGTGGCTCCATTGTCAGAAACCCAGCACTTCCCTCAACTTTAAATAAAGTGGGGGAACCAGATGTTTCATCTGGTGGGACCGACTTATGGTTGTCCCCCTATTCCACGTAACTTTAAATAACCCCTCCCCCCAGACCAGGAAGACACTTACCAGTAATAAATAAAGGTTGTTTGTGAATATGCAAAGGCCAGAAAAATTAGGCTACAAGAGCACCTTGAAGCTTTCCTCAGTGATAGGCATATATATCTCAGGGTTTTTCCTGATGTTGCAAGAGCCACAAGACAAGTGGCACAATCTATGCTGGCCAATGAGAATGTTTTTAATGTCTGGAAAGAACACATGTCCGGGGTCTGGGAAAATAAGAGGCCACTAGCATGAAAGTACAAGGTCCTTCTACTAAAATGTGGTGGAATGTGGACTTGCACAATTAAAGCTGTTTCATAATGAGCTTCAGTAGGGAGAGTCTGATAGTGTGCAGTTAGTCCAGGATTGCACAAGCACAAAACACAATGGGGTTGCATAAAACTACAGGTATTCCAGAGAACAAGACACAATTTTCTCCAGGGTTTTATGTATAAACGATGACAACGGGATCTAAGAAAGATGAGTCAAGAGGAAACACAAAAAAACGATGTGACCTAAAACCAGCTGCAAAATTCCTCCTGTGTAAGGAAAACACTCACATAGAGAGCAGCATGGCTCCAAATACCTTTTCCAGTTCTGCAGAATACACCAAACCATAATCTGTAATTCTATGAAGGATAAAATAGCAGAAGAAAATAACCATACCAAAAATATATGTACAAATAGAAAGCGGGAGGCCTACCCTAGAATACGCTGGTGTAGCACAAAAGGAAGGGAACTTGAGTTTGGTGACAACAGATGGGCAGCAGTGACTATAAAATATTCCTGGTTTCCAGACAATAGGTATCATTCAGAGTTTGGGGGAGCTAATGAGCTAATGAGCAGCAGCCATACATTGGCTGGTCACATGCCCCATCTAACTTGTGGTTCCACCTCCCTATTTAGAGGGGGAGGAACTCCAGGGTTTATGCTGGCAGAGCCCCAACTGACCTCAGCAGCACAAACCCTTCACCTGGAGGCCTGTCCACCCTCGGCTGCCAGGTCACAATGCTGGTTATCCCTCCTTATTAGTGGCCAGCGACTGGCACTAGATTTCTCTACTCTGGACCGCCATGCAGGCATGACTTTCCCGGGCTGGGAAATTAGTTAATGGCCCTGATGCTCGGGGGAAAAAACTCCCTGTACGTCGGGACATTCAATATTTAATTTTCAAAACGAATTCCCTCTGTGGGAGTCTCTCTTCGGAAAACAAAGAGATATGCTGAGTGGGAACTAAACCACAGGGGGCAGATTTACAAGCCCCTTGCGCCAATTTTGCGTCACTTTTCCCATGTTAAAAGTGACGCACAAGCGGCGCAGGGGCTTGTAAATCTGCCCCAAGGTGCTCACTCCCATTTCCCTCAGCCGGACAGATAGGGCTCTCTAAACAGGAGCAGTTGGCCCTCAGCCAGTGGAGCCGTGGCCCTGTCTTCTACTGACCTGGCGGGCTGGTGGGCCACCCACCAAGGGCTAATTGAGGGACTGCGTCTAATTACTTCAGATTAACCCCGGTGCAGCCAGGCTATAAACCTTTGAAAATACTCCACAGACAAACTCCCAGGGAGTGGCCAGGAGCCTGTGGACTTCCTGCCACTCCCCTGGGTAAGGAATAGGTTTCAGCTATTTTGGACATGACAAAGATCCTTAACGCTCTGTTCCAGACCATTAACTATACAATGTAAAGGTTGACTGTGTGCAGCTACTGACTCCGAAGAACAAAGAATGGCTCACAGATCTAATCGATGTTAAGTGCTGAGGTACACAAATTAAAACTTGTTGTGTACAAGAAGGCGCCGCGCGACCAAACTCTCCTTACCACCAAGTCTACAATGTACGCAGATGTTAGTTATGTTTCTGTATTGTAAACAATGCCCATGATGCTGATCTCCACCACTTTTGTCAAGAATTGCTATACTGGCTAGTCATGATACCTGTACTGAGCGCGTGTACTGAGCGCGTGGACTAAACCACTGTCATTGTCTTCGTCTAATGAAAAGTAAAACAAGCATTTGCAATGCAATAGGTCTTGCATTTTCGAAACTTTGACCTTTTGGCTTTGTAAATGGTAGTGCCTTTTATTTATGTTCACTTTGTACTTATTAACTTGTTTGCAGGTTTTCAGAACACGTAAATAAAAGGCATTGTCATTTACAATGCCAATAGCTCAAAATCTCGCAAATGCGAGACCTATGGCATTGCACATGCTTGTTATGTCTACACGATGTCTTGTGCTGGAAGCAGGAATGCCGCTGCCCGCGTCCCACGCAGGGGGACATCAGCAGGGCAGCTCTCTAGTGGCCACCCGTCGGAGCCTCCCCCCCGCCCCCCCTTGGTCCATCTCTCTTGAGAGGCCGCGCCTTGGGGAGGGGAGGCCCCAATGGGCATTGCTGGGGGAGGCGGGCTACTGGGCTGGGCGGGGCCAGGCCCTATTTATGCCTCCCGCCCCCGTAGATCGCCCTCTGCTTCCTGTTACGCTCCTGGCCGTGGCAGCGTCGCGTTGGATTGTGGTCGGCGGAGTTAGTGCGGCGGGGCGCGGTGCGGAACGGGATCCCGAGGTGAGGTGTCTGGGGCCGGGGGAGCGTGTGGTCGCTGCCGGTGGTTGGCGCGGGGAGGCGTGTGTACTTTGCCGGCCTTTTCCCACGCTAGGTGCCGGTGGTTGCGTGCGCTCCCTGGGCAGCGGTGTCTGGCGCCTCCCTCGGGGTTTCTGGAAGTGCGGCGAGTAGCGGGGGGATTAGTCTGATTGTGGTTGCTTGTGTACCCGGGGGAGGCACGCTCTGTGTTCAAAGGCGCATGGAGCCAGCACACGGGGCCGCAGTCCCTGACCCTGCTCCTGCAGTGGCCGCGCCGAGTGTGGGACGGCGGCGCGTTTTTCATTCACCAAATCTTTAGCTCATTCAACTGTGTTTCCTCTCAGCATTGTCCGCCATGTTTGACTGCTTTGTCACTATACGCTCCTCGGCAGTTGAAAGGCCTGACCCGCACAGGGCCGGCCCTCCTGTGTTTTCCACTGCGACGGAGAGAGGACGGTGAAAGGGGGATCGGGTGATAACGTAAGAGTCTGTAAGGGCACGAGTAAGGAAAAACCTGGCTGCAGGAATACCGGTTTCACTTTCCTTTGCAGCTGAAAATATTTAACACGGAACAGTGGTGTAGGTTTTTACCCCCCCACCCCGGAGGTAAGGACACTGGTATTTACTGTACCACGCCTTATTCGGTTAACGCGGGGTACAGACAGGTGGGGCGCGAAGAGAGGGGCTGAGTGGTGTGATGACCTCAGGAGGCGGGGGGGCACAAAGGGGTGGACTTTTCCCCTCAGATTCGCGTAGGATACAACTGGAAGTTCCTGAACTCTTCCGAAAGTGCCACGCTCTTTCTCAGTGCATTGCCGACGCACGTGTGGACCAGTACAGATGACTGCAAGCGAGCGCTGTCTTGACCTCATATTGAAATCTGTAGCCCTCTAATGTATTTTGTTCAATACTTCTCAAAAACACAATTGGAGACACTGCACACGGGTCTTACACCCAAACGCTCCGTCAATCAGGCATGCAGAAACATTTTCTCAGCGTCTGAGAAATGTGCGCTTTACTGCAATTGGCTGGATGAAATATTAACAGGGGATTGGCTGGTGCAGTTTTACAGTTTTTCATTGGCTGTACCTCTCTTTGATCAAAGTGCAAAGAGATTGTTAATTCCGTTACTGAGGTGCTCTGAAGAGTCTTGGTGCAAGACGAGAGCAGTAAGTCATGCGAATTGTAGGACTGCTGGTAAGTTGTCTCGTCACAAGGGGGCCCAGTCTGCATGTCTCCGGTGTAACGACGTTGCAACGTTTTGGGCGCAACCCGCTACTGGGAGCCACCAGGGCTTTACCTGTCACACTGAGTGCGTCACCCCTGCTTCTCTCTGTCCCCATCTACACGTGTGCCTATCCTGTTCAGCTGTCAACATTTCACCGCACAGCTTTGCGGTGATTGTTAGAAGTGGCTAAATGTAAACTTTCCGGTTTTGATCTGCATTGTAGTTCCACACCGCTACACAATTGCTTTTGCCAGATGATGGAAATGGGAAACATCCGCATAGTACCTGTATTTGTAATATGTAAGGTAGCCGTGGGCGAAAATGTTATGGCCCTAGTCCCTCCGTCACTTACCAATCTCTTTTATTCGGCCTACGATTAGTTCAGGAATAAGCAACGTCGACACAATAATCAAAAGTGGTTTTGATAAAAAATGAAATGATGTAGAGCGTAAACTAAGATGACGCTTGGCTCTTAATATAGCTGCTTTTGTTTCGCAACGTGATGGTAGTAATGTTATCGGCCTTTTGAATGATGACGTGCAAACCCTGCCGAGATTACGTCCGTTATGAGGGTGCGGGGGGGTTAGGAACCCATCATTATCATAGAAAGGGTTGCTTCTTCTGGCTCACGGTCAGTCCCTTTGAACCTGTTCAAGGGTCAATTTTTATGGCCCTCACCCCTTGTCAGTGCTACCCCAGGTGAGTAGGGGAGAACCAAACCCCGCATACGTCACAGCCCCGGTGCCGCTGAGTGTACCTCGCTGTAATGTGTCCACCCTTCCATAACGTGACTTCTAACCCCCCTAGACTGTTCAGACAGGATCCATTCGGGGGCAGGCTGCACACTTCCCTTCGCACCTAGCAGGCGCTGCTCTCATAAGACAGTTATTCCTTTCAGGGGCTCATCACCGATCTCTGTTTTTTCTTGACATGCCACCATGTCCCGCTATCTTGTCCTCTGTCGCGGTTACCTGCCGTCTCCTCCTGCCGGGTTTGGAAGTTTATTATGCTTTGAAGCACTGGATGCTGCGTTTCTTTCCGCGGCAATTCCAGGCCCCACATAAATGTCAAGATAACTCGGGTGATTCGTTATCTTCCTGGAGAGAGATCAGGAATTTGTATAGTCGAGGTTTTGACTCCGGTGTAGTTAGTGCAGAGGGTTAATATGCCCGCTGCAAAGAACGTGTGCCAAGTAGATTTCAGAGTGCGTAGGATGTAAATAGGTCAGCGGGTTACTGTGTTCAAAAGAGGCATCCTTTTGTTACTTGCTATGTATATCTTAAAGCCCTAATAGTCACCAGTGAGCTACGAACGCTCCTCCTAGAGCTGCATACACACCGCTAAACATACATTATTAGAACATTGATTAATGTTGCAAAGAGGGTTAATTTGGCTAGAAATCGACTGAGCTTGTGCTTCTCCACGCCAAGCAGCCTTAAACTATACTGCCTGCCAGAAGGGATGACATGAGTCTCCTACACTTTGAGTCCTATGGCTCAGGTACCATTTCCTATACACTGATTCACATGCATATGATTGATTGGCTCGGCGGAATTTTGTGTGAGATGCAAGGTTCTCGGACACCCTACACTGGTAGGAGTGGCGCTATATAACTAATTCAATGCATCTGAGAGTGTGGTTATGGAAACTTGGTCAGTATTAACTTTTGGTATTTCTTGCCCTGCGCAAATGAGTTAATTTCTCTCCAGTTCCCTGGGAAAGGTTTGGGGGGCCAGGGTGATCTATGATGAGTCTGGACTCATTACGGTTTATGGTAAGTGTTTTGAGAAACATATGGCTAGCTAGGGCTGCAGGCAGACAGCATTCCTTCGTCCTAGAGCATTTGCAATGTGCATCTCCTGTGCAATTCTTCCTTGTGGGGCGGCCAGGAATATTCAGAGAATGTGGTGGGGCCTCTCGCATAATTATACAGTGCCTGGCGGCCGATTTCTACCCTCTGCTGTTGCAATTTAGGCATGACAAGCATTGGGAAGCACACTGGGTCTAGTTTTACTAGTTTTAGCTTTTGGCCAATGGTAGTGTTCGTTAGCCAGATTCGGAATAGCTGATATCGCAGGACACTAGAGGCGGTTGTGTGTATGTCCAAGTTGGGGAAGGTTTTCTTGTGATACAGGCATTGTGGTGCACCAGTGCCAATTGCCTCCGGTATCGGCCCGGTATCATCGTGCATAGGCACGCACTCAATAGGAATAAAAACCCACATTTCTTCGGTCCTTATGCAGTGTCGTTTGAGGGCTAGTGGTTTTTATACAACTTCCAAGTCATGATGATGATAATTTTGGAGACTTTTATGGGCAACCCCCCTTTATGCAAAAACGCAGCAACCAGTCTAATACCTACATGAGACTCCTGCGCCACTGGCAATACATCAGCTTTTTCATATGTACACATGCAGGGCTTCATCTTTGTGTTGTCAGTTAAATTAAATTTTGAGGGGCAGTCGTACCTGCACTGCACTGTCACAAAAGTCGTGAGGCCGCTTCACTCAGCCATGTCTCTGGAACCATGCAATGCCGTTGCTCAATTTGTATATCCTTGGGCCGGCCACATACTCCTTCATCTCCAGCATGCTTTGCTGATTAAATGATTAAATGAATAAAGCCGCATGTTTTTCAGCTCACACAGAGCAACAGTTACTAATCGCAAGGACATGGGTTCACACGCACTGGAAGGCCCTTTACATAGGCTCTCTGGTATCTTTTTCCCAAATCCAGCATTTATTAGGGTTATCCGGTACTAGGGGGGAATCTCTTTGGCAGTAGTTCCATGCCTGTAGGTACGAAGTGGCGAAGTTATGTGTCCCAAGTGGTGCAACAGGATAAGGGAGGGTATATATATATATATGTTATCTTGGTAGCAGGAGTACAAATATGTCAAAGGTTCAGCCTAAAACCCAGTCTCAACAATAATGCAATGGTCAGCTTGTAGAAAGGTGTAACTCGGAAATTGATCTACCAATGTTATTGTTGTGAGTTCCACGCTTGAGTCAAGAGATGCTGCAGTTTTTTTTCATCCTTGCCTTGCTATTCGAAAACAGCTGGGTAATGTTTCTTTCAACTCAGTCATAGTGGCAGCTTAGTCTATACAGGAAAGTCAGCAGCCTGAGCTGTTTTGAGACATGCGGAAGGCCTGGGGTTGTGTGTCATACTTAACATCTTTAAGGTTATTCTCCCTGTTCCACAGGGAGGCAAGGGAATGCCCAGAGTGACATGGTCTACCGAGACTTAGCATGGCTTGCCTCTTCTGCGACCTTTTGAAGTTCGTTTATTTATTGTATGAAGGTGACAGAGGCTGTCACAGTTGTTTGATAGGCACCAGGGCCAGATGACATTAAAGTGCATTGTGTGCTGGAAACTAAGGAGCAGGTCCATTTTAGTAAGCACAAGGAGCTGTAAATATTTGGTGTCACATATGGATTACCCTTTGTTGGGTGAATGATATCTGAGAGCTGTACTCCTTCTAAAAGGACAATAGTCAAGCCAATGGCACATCAAGTGGTTATGGTGAAAGAAGCGAAAGTAATTTTGTTTTGGAATCAAAAAATAAAAAATAAAAAAGTCAATACTGCTCTCTTTATCCATTCTACGATATGAATGTGGTGACGTGATGTTCACCTTGGCCACGTCACGACCCCCAAGATTAAAACTACATGTGGTGTTCCCCGGGGATCCTCTACATGGAAACACTTTGGGGGAACAAGGTTTATCACACTAGGTCCCAGATATTGGAACCCCCTACCTCCAGAGATTAGGTCCTGCACAGACCTCATGACTTCCCGCAAACTCCTAAAACATGGCTAGTTAGACAGGTAGATGAGTAACATACCACTCTAACAGGTTTCAGAGTGGCGCCAGGAAACCAATCTGGTATGTGTGCCCTACAAATTTAGTATAACATAACAAATGTTGGATTGGATTTCATATTCTTTTAGGAGCAGAACATAATGTGTTTATGCATAAACTGAGAGATTTGAAATTAATTAAATAGAAGTCAACAAGTTTAACAATATTTTGGACTAATAGTTATGGTTAAAGGTGAGATAAGGTTACCTCGTTTTACAGAATCAATCTAAGAAATTGCAGTTCAAGTTGTATCAGTCAATAACATTAACTAACAACATTATCGATTGTTTTATCGATTTTTCATTGATTTGTATTAGCATGCTGTAGGAAGGGGAGATTGTCTCAACGAAACATTTGCCAATAATGCTGTCACTAGCTAAGGGTGTGGCATTATCCATTCAGAGACGGTGACATGAAGCAGCCAGGGACAGTGAGCATATGTTTTCCGTGTGCTGGGTGAGAGTTCAAAGACAGAGGCTGTTGCCCCCTTACTGTCTGATGTTCACAGCTTTTAAGTGCCCATCCCGTCATTAGATACCCGTGTTGTCAGCTTGTGTTTATAAACGTTGGGAAGGCAGTTAACCTCTTCTGTGCCCATGACGAGATAGTCTCGTCATGGAGCACGGTTGCGCTGTGCCCATGATGAGACTATCTCGTCATGAACCCCGCCCGCTAATGTAACGGCCGGCACAGGAGGGGGAAAGGGCGGGGCACTAAAGGGGTTAACTCACTCGTTACCTTCATCTTACTTTATTGTGCTGTAGCTGTTGGAAACACACTTCCAAGCCAGAAGGGACCCCAATTTGGCCCATTGGAAAATCACACTAGGATTTCATGTCCATAAACGCCAATTTCATCAATGCCTTGTTACCCATGCCATATTTTCCAACATGAGAAGCAGATTTAGGTGTTGCTCTCCTTCGCTCAGTCTTTCCTTGTAGCCAGGGAGTTTGAAACGTTCATAAATTTCGGTCCTCGAGCTGAAAGATATGTATCCTTCAGAAGCATATTCTCATCTTTTAGTCAGTCAGCCATTTTGGCTTTATCCGGAGTCATGATAAAAGGTGTCCATATAGCAGTCAGCGTTAAATATTTTGCCCTGCCAGAAATCATGCTAACCCGAAGCAGCAGCAATTCGGGAACCATAACACTATCAATACATCACCTTTGTAGACAAAGTGGAAATTAAAACCATCTTCGTGCTAGGATAGAAACTCTGTTTTCCGAAAACACAGCCACCTTTACCTGCAGAGAACATATCTTCCATTGTTTATAAGATTATGTTCAAGGAATGAAGGGTAGAGCTGGATTGAAGAAAAAAAAAAACGCTCCGTATGTAGTTTTTAGATCTTCACACAATTACGTTAGGAAGATCTGCAGTCGCATCGCAAAGAAAGTTAAGAACACCATTCACGTAAGCTGAACAGCAGTGGGGCAAAAGACATCCTTGCGTCAATCCGCTTCTTGTAGAAATCTCTTTTGTTAGTCTGAAAAGTAGCAGGAGTACCACTGGCATTCCCAGTATTGACATAGTGAGGCATTTATGCTTTGGTTCCCCCCTGGGTCACGCTGTCCTGTCTGCGCGCTGGTATGCGGGCAGAACTTTGGGAGGGCTAGGCTTCACATAGGGTGCTGACTGTCGGAAGGTGATGGTCATACTCCGACTAGGGCTAGACTCAGGTAACTGAGGTAAGAGGAAGTAGAGCGGGTTTGTCAACTCTTACCTCCACCCGCGGGCACTTCCTGGCAGGAGTGGTTTGTCATAGGTATTGTTCTTCAGCCATGAAAGGTAACAATGTACCAACGCCTATTTTTAGGTTTCGGGTCATTTCAGTAAAAATCCACGGGGAGTTTTGATAGAATGGGGGCACTTGCCTGAGGGGGCATGCCGGCTCCGGGCCTGCATGGTCTAAGACTGGTTTGGCTGGACCTGGGGAAGCCCGGTTATCAGTTGCGAATTATTGCTGTTATTTACGGGTTACAGAACAGGATCCATAATTTAGCCCACTAAAGCTAGCTCGCAGGGGCAGGGCACCTATAACAGCGAAGGGAGGAAGGGGGGGCTCTGGCAGCGACGGGAGCCTCCCCAGAGCTGTGGCGGAGTTACAGGGCGATCTGGAGGCAGAAGGGTACAGTAAGGGTACCTCTGCGACAGTCGGTACAGTAAGGGTACCCCTGTCCGGCACAGTAAGGGTGCCCGAGCCAAGGTCCGGGAGCCGAAGGAGGTTCTGGGAAGACCGCGACGGTGCCCCATTAGTCCTTCGGGCGGTTGGGGGGCCTGACCAACCGGGGGTGTGCCATAACACGCTCCGCCCCCGTTAAAAGGGGCGGGAGTATTAGACAGATCACGTGATCCAAAGGAGGATCGGAAAAGAATGTGCTGCACTGCCGGGCATCGACCCACCGTGCGTGCTGGCTCACAAGGCGGGCGGAGCAGCGAGGGGCTGCTTGCCCTGGATCGCCCGTAAGATAACCCACTCTATCGTCATACTTATGTTGTATGAAATAAACCTGCAGCAGTTCTTCACCCATAACGAATGTGTCAGTGTAATCTTTGGGTGACGTCTGTGCATACGTGTTGAGTGGAGCGGATGACGGTGTGGTCACTATGGTGTGGAGGGTGCGGTGGACAGCGGGCTAGGGAGCAGGAAGGCAGGCTGCGCCTGAACACTGGGCTCTGCTTTCAGGACATGAGAGGAGATTAGGGGAGGGGCAAATGGAGCAAAGAGGCTGGGGCGATATTACCTGTAGAAACAGAGGAACAAGCATTGGCAAAGTCAGCAGGTCAAGCATGCGCCTACTAAACTTTTAAGCGTGGCACCCGTCTGGTTGTTAATGCTGAAGGTTTAGATCGGCGCCGGAAGGAGGGGGAGGGGTGGGGAGCGTGACAGAGATGAGGAGCAGTGAGCAGAGTGGAAAAGCAGGCGCCGTGCTGCAACCTAAAGCAAGATGCCCGTGTTGTTAATATAAGAGGATAATCGGCTATGTTTAAATAAGAGTTGGGCGGCTGCCATTGTTTTCTTAGTTTCCAGGTCGGCCGTGATTACATGTGGGATTGCAAACTTTTAAAAAAGCATAGCTAATAGTAATTGACAACAATACAAGTATAAATGCGGGCGCCTGCTAAAATATTAAGCGTGGCGCCCATGTGGGGGAGGCGTGGCCGGCTGCCGTGGAAGATGGCCGCCCCCTAGTGTAGCTCTGTCTCATCCCAAGGCCTCTGTCTCATCCCAAGACATCTGGATGCCGCGTAGCCGAATCATTCAGTGTCGAGCTGAGTTGTCTGTGAAGAGAGGCGGCACAAGCTGCAGAAAGTATAGCGGAAGGTCGTTCGAGCGGCTCCTGCGCTCGGTGGCCGAGAAAACTGGTAGCCCGGACCAACCGAGAATGCAATAATAATATTACTTTATTTGATTAAAAATATAATCATAAAAGTTGAGAATACATACCATACATATGACAAGCATTGGCATAGCCAATAGGTCTCGCTTTTGGAACCTTATAAGTGTTTAGCCATGCAACAGTTGATGTTGTTGCACCAAGGATATTGTGCTGCAAAACTCAATACTTATAAGGTCCCAAAAGCGAGACCTATTGGCTATGCCAATGCTTGTTGAATTTTGTTTTAGCCACAATACATTGCATCCCCACTGCTGTCCAGCATGGCTAATAAAAACATTGCCGAAAGCAGTAGCTTTCATAGGAGAGAGCTATTGGCTTCGCCAATGCTTGTGTTCTTTTTTTTAGGTTAGCCACAGGGAGATGTGCCTAATTCGTCTAATTGCCCAGAATCACAGGATGTTGAGAAGAGGCCGGGAACTGCACCTGGCTCTCTTGCTCCAAAGTTTGCAAGTCGGGCCTTTAGGCCACATCCCCTACCCTTCTTAACAACTGCTGCGTGTTAAGGAAAGAATGTGGCCTAAGGGGTAGGGCGGTGGGTCTTGGAGCTGGGGAACCAGGTTCGAGTTTTGGCAGGGACGCTCAACGTTATGTCGTTCTGGGCAACTATTGCCCCCGTACCTAACAAAAATGAATGTGTCAGCCTGTAACGTAACTGGTGCTCATGTAAAGCGCTCTGATACCTTCGGGTCTAGTTCGCGCTATATAAAACTCCACAAGATAAAAATCAGTTTCTAGGAATTAAATGCCCAGATGTCGAGTTTACTGGATTTGTAGTACGTCACATCCTTGCCAGAAAAGGTTGGTAAATGTGTTTCTCTATATCACTTTAAAATATGTGTTTACTTACCAACTCTGTTTTTTACAACAATCACGTTTAATGGATAATAATGGCAAACCTACCCGACAGCAAAGGCACAGAACAGGATCCCTCTGGAGATAGTAATCAGATACTCGCCCGCCCCATTTGAGTAAACAACAGGCCCCATTTACAATTCATTAATTGTGCGCTGCATTTTCTGAAAGCATGAAGGGATGTTGCTCAAACAACGATATTTCCTTTACAGCCCCAGAGGCAGATGCGTTTGTAAATTGAGCATCGTTTTGTAATTCTTCTTTTTCACAATTTCCATCCTTAAGAAATTCTTACATTTTTTAAGACAGGAAAGACTCATGGGGGGTGTTTTTGTTTGCCTCCCTGAAGCAACCATCATCAAATACAAATGGAACTTTTACTGGAAAGGTTTTTTTTTTTTTTAACAATTCTTGTCCTCAAGTGCTGCTTTGTGTGTGCATGCGTGCTTCAGTGGAATGCAGCTTTGTATGGCTGTGTGTGTTTCATTTCAATCTGGAATTTAGCACCAGTGTGGAAAGGGCAACAGATTTGATTAGGAAGATGTCTGCCACATGTTGATAGGAAAAATAACAAGCCCGGCGGAGCGTGGCGCGCGCGCGCTTGACGGGGGCGGGGGAGCGCATTCGAGGAGGGTGAGCAGACCCTTTGAAGTACGAGTACGATGCCAAAAGCGGATTGCATGGCGGCACTAGGAAAAATAACAAGCCCGGCGGAGCGTGGCGCGCTCGCGCTTGACGGGGCGGGGGAGTGCATTTGAGGAGGGTGAGCGTACCCTTTGAAGTACGAGTACGATGCAAAAAAGCGGATTGCATGGCGGCACGATGCACGTGATTGTGCGCGTGCTCGCCTTGCAATCCGCTTTTGGGAGCCCCTTACAATAGTCTCGCTTTGCGATCGCTTACGCGATAGCAAGGCGAGACCTAAAAAAGGATAATTAAAATGACCGGACCAACCGAGAGTGACGTGGTCTCAGCAACACTACAGAGGGAGTGGCCGGAACATCTCACCGAGCCCTGACTGCTCTCGGGAGCCGGAATAAATGCACTGGTGCCGGCCGTGGTGGTGAGAGAGGCCCGGCAACAGCGTGAGGTGGCCTGGCATCCCCGAACCCGACGGTGGAGAGTGTTGGGTGGCCTATCGAGAGGCGGCCTGGAGGACAGGGGAAACCATGGCCTTGCGTGGTGGCAGACACAATGCGAGGGACCTCGCAGCGCGGGGCCTGCCCATCAAAATACTGTTGGCCAGAAGATCCTGTAGCTTGGAGACCTCGTCTCTGGGGGCCACCCGCTCCTCCTTTGAAGACACACACACATGCCTGGGATCGCCCGGAGGGGGTAAGGAGTGACAGGACAGGGATGGACAGTAAGAGCGAGGTCTGCTCTCCGCAAAACTGCCGGCCTGAATGTGGGGTCCCCAGTGAGACTTGGCGGCTGCAATAAAATTGCTGACAGCCCTTAAAGGTAGCCAAGAAGTGTTGCCGGGCGGAGAGGAAAGGGGCCCAGTCACAGCAACGAGCAGTAAAAGACTTATTAATAAAACAACACCTCAGACGCCATACAGTACAGGGCAACAAACACAGGAAATTGGTCATACCGTGATTGAGCCTCCCTCTACCTTCAGTGGTGATCTGCGGAGTGGTGGGAGAGAAGACCAGCCACTTGGTGAGAGGCTTCACTTATCTCCTACCATCAGGTGGGGCCCCAGCATCTAAAGCGAGAAGTGGGAAACCCGAGAGTCCGCTTGGGGTAGCTCGCCACACAGGCAGGCGGCGGTGAGTACTACCAAGAATCTGCCTCAGGCTGTGCTGGACAGCGCTGGGACCAAGAAGACGGGGGGGTGGTGGGGAAGGCCCGCGTAGCAAGCTCCAGACAAACCTGGCCACGTTTACCTGGGCCAGTGAATAGTCGGAAGAGACAGACCCGACGACCACACAGGCCAACGACCGCGCAGCAGAGGAGACAAAAGGGGTTACGCTACAAGATATAATGGCCAATCTGAACAAGGTGCACACGTCATTAGACACACGCATCGGCTCCGTCTCTGCAGAAATTGCGCTGGTCCGAGCTGACCTCAAAAACATGAACACAAAAGTGACGGAGGTAGAAACCACCACAGCAGCCCTCCACGACGATTCCGAAACTTTGAAATGCCAAGTGCAACAACTACAAATTGAAGGTAGGGCGATGGCCTCAAAGCTAGACGAATATGAAGGCTGCTCAAGACGCTACAGCGTCAGGATCATTGGGGTTCCCGAACGAGCTGAAGGTCCGGCAACTGACCTATTTGTGGAAGACCTTATCCAGAACCACTTTCAACCTAGAGGTCTGTCACAATACTTTTAAGTGGAATGAGCTCACTGAGTTCACTGAGTTCCGGGCAGCAGATCCAGGCCGGGGGCACCCCCAAGGCCTATCCTGGCTCGCATCTTCAATTTCCAGGACCGGGACTTAATCCTTCATACGGCTCAGACGTCCCTGCCTTTGCGCTTCGAACACAGCATGGTAGCCTTTTTCCCAGATTACACGATAACAGTTACAAAAGAAAGGCGCAGCTTCCTAGAAGTAAAGAAAGAACTGAGAAACCGAGAGCTCAAATACTCCATGCTCTTCCCCCTTAAACTGAGAGTCGAGGCGGAGGGGAAGGCATGGTTTTTCTCGAAGCCGGAGGAGGCTTATGGCTTGAAGGCGGGCGTCAAGTCACGAGCCATGGACGACCGGGAAAAAAGCAAAATAAGCACCAGTTGACAGCTGGGAATCCTGGATAGGAAGAGGCAGCATCTACGACCGCAACAGACGGCCCGGGAAACTTAAAATGACGAATATTAGTCACAGGCAACTGAGCTGGAATGACGTTGCCTTGGAATACCCAAGAGAACTGGTCCAGACTTATATACTATATTGTGGGTTCTGATCATTTGCTCATCTATAGGTATTGATCGAGAGTTACTAGTTATCACCAGAAAGGTCCCTTTTTAATACCCGGGGCTTGACTTGGGAGGAAACCGGAAATGCTCCCCCGCCGGAGTATTGGGGTTGGGGTACCAGGTGCTCTGGACTGTTGGGGAGGCGGGTAGTTTTAAATCCGTCATGCAGGGAAGCAGGGAGGGGGGGTTGGAGGGGCGGGTGGGGTACACAGTTATTGTAATTGTAGTTTTACTTGTTTAGCATTGACCAAGACACAACCTGACAGATATTACCTGGCAGTCCAACCTCAATATCCGATCAATTTCATTCCACCAGTACACCTCAATGACGCAGGTGTCCAACCTGGGTGATCGGGTTGTTCCCACACCCGTCTCGCACCCTCCTTTAATGGAATGTGAACGGTCTGAGGGATAAATGAAAGAGGGGGCTTGTGCTACAGTACATCAAACGTCAGGCACCAGCGGTGGCCCTGCTCCAGGAGACGCACCTGGTGGGAACCACATGCAAAGCCCTAGAAAGATGGGGATTTAAACTAGTGGTACACTCAGGGTTCACATCAGGTTCAAGAGGGGTAGGGATCCTGATTAAAAAAGAATTTCCACTTATTAACCAACAGACATGGACGGACGACCAGGGGCGATTTGCAGCAGTCACAGGCCTGTGGGAAGGGCGGCAATTTAACATCGTCACTGTCTACATCCCTCCAGCATTGCACTCAATTGCCCTCCCGGTGCTGAGCGCATTTCTCCTTAAGCTTCCGGAAGGTGAATTAATAATAGGAGGCAACTTCAATACCACTTTGAATGACCTAGTAGACCGCATGCCCCCTAGACAACAACACCGAACGACATCCCATCTAGCTGACCTATTAGAGACACTGGGCCTAGTAGATGTCTGGCGCTTCCATTACCTGCAGGCACGGCAGTATACATTTTACTCAGGCGCCCACAACAGCCTCTCTAGAATTGATTATGTACTCAAGGTGGCAGACATATTTGGGAAATTCAGTAATTTAGCAAGGGGCATTTCAGATCACTCCCCAATCTTCGCAAAATACAAGCTAAATGGCCGACCCAACGCCGCATTTACCCCATTTACCCAGGCTATCTCCAGAACCCTAAGATCTGGAAGGGCCTCGGGGCTGCCACCAAACATTATTTTAAAGAAAACTACCATTCTGTCTCAACCCCCCTCATCCTGTAGGAGGCCTATAAGCAAGTCATTAGGGGACATGCAATTTCCCTTATCGCTGGCCACAATAAAGAAGATCGTAGAGACCCTAGAACAGGAAATACGTGACCTGGAAACAATGCATTCCCAGGACCCTTCTGAAGCCAATACAGCTCGCTTAAGTCCGAAAAAATAAGAATACAAAGAACACGTGGGAGGGCACCAGGACTATGTTGGCATCCAACCGCCATAGAGTCTATGAGGTAGGGGACAAAGCGTGCAAGCTTCTCGTCTGGCTGGATAGGCGAGAACGCGCCGATAGATGGGTAGCCGGACTCCAACTTGATTCAGGGGAGACCATTACAGACTCAGAGTACATAGTTGACACATTCGTGCAAAATGATCAGAGGATCTACGCCCCTGTGGCCACGGCCACGCCTGATGAAGCCGCTGGCCTCCTGAGGGATATCCTTACCGCAGCACTTACGGCGGAGGAGGCCCAAATACTTGAGACAGAGCTCACACCTGAGGCGATAGCAACAGCCATAGGCAGTATACAATCAGGGAGAGGCCCTGGGCCCTAATGGCATTCCTGTTGAGTTATACAAAAAAGCGGCTACATGATTGGCACCATACTTGCAAAAGATGTGCACAGCCAGTCTAGAAGTGTGAGAACTCCCCAGAGACCAACGTATGGCAACAATTGTAATCATTCGCAAACCAGGAAAGCTGGCCCATGACTGTGCCTCATATCGCCCTATCTCATTGCTTAACGCAGAGACTAAAATCCTGGCCAAGGTATTGGCAAATAGATTGAACCCCCACCTCGCGAAACTGGGGCACCCAGACCAATCTGGCTTTATGCTGAACAGGAACACGGCGCTTAACTTACGTTGCTTACACGGAGTGCTGAGCCACAGACACGCTATCCAAGAAGATGCCATTATCCAGTCACTTGACGCCCGCACGGTCTTTGAAACGATTGAATGTCCAGTTCTCTTCGTAGTCCTTGAACACATGGGACTAGGTCCCAAATTTAGATCCTGGATAAGGCTGCTTTACACAAAGCCACGAGCGCAGGTGGAAGTCAACAGCAGGCTCTCTGATACATTCCCGCCTGGTAGAGGTACGAGACAGGGTTGCCCGCTGTCTCCACTCCTCTTTGCCCTGGTGCTGGAACCATTGGCGGCCTGGATTAGAAGAGACCCAATTATTTGCGGGCTCAAATGGACAATGGAATGGGAAGACCGGATATCCTTATATGCCGATGGCATCCTGCTATATATGGCATCCCCGAATGCCTCCCTAATTAGGCTACTGAGCATCTTTGAGATCTATGGGGAATGCTCGGGATATACTATTAACTGGAACAAATCCATACTTTATGTCCTGAGTGACCTCCCTCCAGTACTAGCTAGTGGATGCAAAGTCAGAGTGGCGGAGGATGGCTTCCGATACCTCAGGATCTTTATAACAGACAGCCAAGAAGACTTTATGAACCCCTTGAAAGACTACGCAGGGATACTAAGCACTGGCAGTCACTCCCCCTGACACTACTAGGGCTGTTGCAGGGATTCTGCTCATGCATAGAACTATGCGCAGGAAACCAGGACCTCAGTGAATCGTGGTGTACCAAAAACTCACCTCAGTACCCAGAACCCCTATCCGACTAGCAGCAGTGTCTCATTCGTTCTCTGTATCATCTCGAAGCTACCAATGATTAGACAACCCAGAACAAGTGACTTAGAGTACTCTCAGGAATGGTGGGAATCAGAAACACCTTTTCGTTTAAGAGTAATCAGAGACACGGTAACGTTTAAAAAATGTTTATTTTAACTACGCGCCCTAAGATGCAGTACTTTGGCTAACATAGGCAGACAAATGATTAAAAACAAAACCATCAGCATTGTTACAATACCATAGAAAATGAAGGGAGAAATCATGTTATAAATGATAATGGAATAAAGCCACCCTCCCTTCACAAGTAAGCTAGTATTATGAAACTAATAGAAGGTCTCTAGGTTTGAATGGGGAACCCCATACCATAAATATCAGCTTAAGTGAATCACATCACAGGATCAGCTCTGCTTTGTGTCTGGAAAAGGTCTTCTCCAAAGTGTTCTAATCATGCATGCAAAATGCAATATTAAAGGCACCAGAGTTTCAGATATTTGCAGCTGTGTGCGTGTTATAGCTAGAGCGTGGGCCGATCAACATGAATTCAAAAGCATACATTGTTATTTGACCTTGACGGCTTCTGCACACAGTGTTCAGACTAAGGTCGCGGTGCACGTCTAGGGATCTGAACAACAGACCGTTCTCATGTGAAGAAAAAGCAAGCAAGCAGTTTTTCTTATAATAACAGCTACCTGCAGTGTCGTGTGCAAAAGCAGCAAAAGTGACAAGATGGCATTTTACATCTAAGATGCTTATGCTAACATAGCAATGTGTGTACATGGAACTCCGTCTGCACTACACCCTCCCTTGATCGGACCACGGACAAATATGGAAGCAGAGTAGGAACGCAGAGTTCAAGTTTGATAGAGACAGAACCAAGTTCATGTATTGCCAATCCATATAATTGGTAGTGACAGTTCGAAAAACCTGTTATCAAAAGGGGAGAAAAAAAATATAACATCTCGCAAAGGCGTTACAGAACCTAGTGCGGAGTAAAAATAAAAAATAAAAAATATATATCGTGGGCGGATCATTGGAAGATGGACAGCTCCCAAGTTAATCCATCAGTGTGTAAGCACAATAAGTAGCAACAGCCTCCAAGAGGAAGTAATTATAATGTTCTGTAAAAGATTCCACCATCCAGTCCAGCAAAGTAAATGAACATTCATGTTCTTCGATAACTGGAGCCTCTAACACAATCAGAGGACAACTTGCGTTTTCTTCAAGATAACTTCTCGCCAAGAAGTCATATGCTGCCGTATATATATATCCCAATTCCCTAGGACTCCATGTGCTGCTCCACAGGCCATAATGCTGATGCCAGAACAGTCCAACTCATGAGCAACTAAGGGACTCATCAGTCGATCATAATCCGTGGCAGGAGACACTGAGTTAGACAGGCACAAATCCAGAGCCCATTCGAAAGGACAATCTAGGCAATGAAAAACAGGTTGCACGCAAGTAAAGTAGGAGAACCGGAAGGACAATCCATAGGCTACGCTTAAAGTGGCCAGTGGTAATGTTCCATAATATTGAAGCATCCAGTTACGAAGTTAAAAGCAGCCGGTGCCGGCTGTCGTGTGATACATATTGTTCAGCCATTACGCAGCAAGCAGACCAACAGGAGCACACAGGTAGTGAGGGCAAGAATCAACGGAAGCCCGCCCAAGACGCTGGAAAAAATGGAATGAAAAAATGCCATTATCACACCAAAAATTGTTTGGAAGGAGGTCACGAGGCCGGAGCCCACAATTTTGAAAAAATGCACCAAGCCAGTTGTTGACGAGGCATTGAAAATAGTATGAATCAGAGCACCGAAATGAAGGGGGAGATCAGTATTCAGAAGCACATGCACCTCGGTGCGGGTGTTGGCCACGTGAACGACGAACGTTTCACGGGAGGAAGTCAGTGCAACTTCTTTTTGAGACAATAGAGCCCTTATTCTGCTCATCTTGTTGAACTCTGCTTTCAAGGTTGGGATGGAAGGCCAGATGGATACATCTAGTCTCCCATGTGGGGGCGGGAAAAGGACATTTTTACAGCATACTACGCGTTGTGAGACAGTTACAATGTACGGGATTCCCACTAGCATCCCGCGGCATGCCTCATTATTTAAAAGCAAATAACTACCGTTAGCTAATAATGTAAAAGTGGGCGTAATTGCTGGCACTGGGTTCCCCTTCAGAATGCAAGCTAAATTTGGTGCCTGAACGTTGCATGCGCCATGCAATTGGATGTGCCTACAGACTACTGAGTGATCAGGTGTGGAAGTGCATTCCTCTCCTTTCAAATAAACTTCTTTACCCTCTCTCATGCACCTGTATGTAAATGGAAGTGACCAAACCTCATGCAGGAAAGCAGAACCCAATGGTTCATATCTGCCTAGGGCATAATGTTTCATAGGCGAACTGAACTTAAACAATGGAAACGGCAAGGTGATTAAACCGTGGATAAGCCACACAGCTGAGTTCGATTCGGCCACAGAGAAAGGTAAAGGTTCTAACTTTTCAATATGCAGTAATGAGTATGTTGCATTTTCATGGACATGAATTGTTGTTTTGCAGTTAGATTAAACGGCAGGAATAATGATGATGTATTCATGTAGTCCCGGGGAAGTTTCCCAGACTTCAATGTTTGCAAAGTCCATGCAAACTGCATAATAGACCACAACTGATTTTGACCATGATATAGAACAGACATATCATCCTGTACAATATCCACAACAGATGAAACAATATTATCTAATGTATAAATCCTGGAAGAAAGGGTATTAATGCTGTTATCGATGACAGCTAGCACTTTTTCCAAATCAGCTTTTTCAATAGCTCTTAATCTGGAAGCAGCCTCAATTTGAGATAATTTCCAAACTTTGTTGTAAATAGCATACAACTATCTTTTGGATCTGCCAACCACAGGACCTCTAAAAAAATCATTCAAATCCACTTTGTCATTTAATTTTGAGAGATGAAGTTTAATAGATGCTAAGGTGGAATGTTGCAGCCAATTCTGACACAATTTCCTGACAGAATAGGTAGAAACAGAATGAGAAGATGCAAATCTGGGGTCCACCCTAACCTGTGTATAGCCAGGATATAGACCCAGAAAACAATGTTGACAGGAATCTGAGCTCTTCTGCCATATCAACCATCCTTCAGGATCCAAGTTGGAAATGTTGAAGGACGTATTAGTAATAAACAACTGCAACGCATCAATGGACAGATCTGTGTGAGTATTCCATTTTGGATAATCGCCCAGATCAGGAACAGAGGGTGAATTCATCTTTTTAGAAGTAGCCAATCCAAAGCAGGTGGCTTGAAAAATGGTAGAATTCAAAAACAAAATGTGGTTTGGGATAAGGCAAGCACGTAAATGTTTGCACTAGAGTTCTAGGGCTGCCCTCAACGGACGCAGGGCAATGTTCCCATTGAGTATAATTGACAAAATTTCTAAATGTATTCGCTTTATGCTGGAAATGATTGCCATAGTGTTGGTAGCAAAACAACTCCCCATAATTAGCCGTGTTTAAATACAAATCTTCAGCATCAAAAGCAGCATAGTATTTCAAATCAGAAAAAAGAACCTCTATGGCTTGGACATCCCAATCATCAGAGCGGATGTTTTGTTTTACAACATCTCCCATAGAAACACGAAGTACATTGGGGACATTAATCACCTCTGTGGGACCATGAATTTGAAATTTAACAGCATCCCATACAATCCCATCCAACACAGGCCAGGCAGTAATATTCACAAAAGTCCAGTCCCTTTTCATGATGTGCGATGAGGAGTGGGGGGCCAAAGTTCCATCAATTAATTTAATTGCAAATCTGTCGGTGAGATATTGTCCATTTACTAGACGAAAAAATACCACCACAAATCCAATGGACATAAACAAAAAAATACTTATGAGCACCAGCCAAATGTAAGTCCAAGGGGGAATGAAAAAGTGTCTTTTAAACCATGCAGCACAAATAGAAATTTTCGATGGGGGATTGGAAGTCATAGAGTTAGTGTCAAATGAAAAACGTGAATGGTCAACTGCATTTAATTGTAAACCAGGCAACGACACATCTGTGGGATAAGTATAGTCAGTATCTTCAGTTGGACCACCAGCCGGTGGTGGCAATAACGGATTAGTAACTGTATTCATCTTGACTGCAATGTCAGGCATGGTGGTAGTTGCCGGAGCCAAAACAGAATTTCTCAGCATTGTAGGACAAGAGACTGCTGGAGTCATACTGAGAAGAATCGACCACTCGCTGTAGTTTGACATTGTCAATGGAGATGTACCTGTTATCCTTGCGACCAGGAAGTGGAGGTAAAATGACTGTTCTTGTACCCTGCACGCCAAGCACGGGTACTGGAGCACGATAAGAGGGGCCAAACTCTTTCTTGTTCTCCACCTTCTCGCGGACCAGGTCACCAACTCGAGGTAGCCAGCTGACTACCGGAATCTGAAGCGCAGCATCAGTCGTGGAGGGCAAGTGTTCCTTTGCAAGACTGTCTCTGGTCTCTTGTAGATTCTGTAATACAGCACAGTGATCATCTACATCAAAGGGTGCGGCCGACGCCGCCATGTGTAGACCATCAAGGTCCGGAACAAACATTTTTATGCCAAAGAGCATTTCGTATGGGGTCCGCCCACCCAGAGACCTTCTAGGGAGATTATTAAGTGCACGTTGAACGCTATACAAATGGGCCAACCAGTTCCTGCCAGTACCTAAAACTCTAGCTGTCAAGGATTGCTTTAAGTCACCGTTCATTCGCTCCACAACACTATTGCCCTCAGGCCGGTATGGGGACGAAAATTTGACTTGGACCCCCAAAGATCTCATGGTTTCTTTGTACACCTTAGAGGCGAACGCAGGACCTTGGTCAGAATGAAGGGTACCACATGCGAAAATTCCCCTTATGACAGTTCGAGCATCAGCACTCCGTTGTGGCCATACCCAATGAAAACGTGTACATGAATCCACTGAAACTAAGATGTACTTATACGCAGTATCAGAGGAGAAAGGACCGCAGTGATCTAAATAAACACACCCAAGTGTTTTTTTAGATATGTACAACTGTGTTTGTGGTGGGCGCGCAGCAGTCGAAGGTTTAATCTGCTGGCAGATGTCACAATTAAGAACATAAGCACGAGCCTGTTTATACAATCCACGCCACCAGTAACGTTGTTGTAAGAGAGTAACAGTCGCTGAAACGCCGGCATGCGCAGAAGCCATACCTTCGTGAGCCACTGTTATCAACGAAAGTCTGCAGTCCGCGTTGGGAATCAATCTGTCACCAACGTCGTTAATTCTCACATAGGGAACTTTATCAGGACTTAAATGATAAGAGTATTTAGAAGGGAATCCTCTAGGGTAATTACTTCCCTTCTCCTTTGCAGCAATAGCTGCCAGGATGTCATCATCAATCTTACTTTGGGATCTTGTAACTGCTGCTACTAGATATGTTGCCACTGCTGTTTTCGCCGCTTCGTCAACTAAGCTGTTTCCGACAGCGTGGACACCAACTCGCTGGTGCCCAAGAGTATGAATTACATTCACGAGAGGCAGATTCTGTTTAAGTTCTGCTACTCGAACCCAAAGCTTTTTATGCTTGATTGGGCTACCCTTGGAATCACGATATTCATTTTGAGACCAAAAGAATAATTTGTTGTTAAAAGACTGAACACAGTAAAATGAGTCACTTACTATAAGTGTTGTAAACCGAGGATCAGCAAACTCCAGTGCGAGCACCAGAGCAGGTAGCTCTGCCAACTGGGCGGTATAATCACCTAATGACTGCGTATGCACGACATCAGAACTGTGGGTATTCTGTACAGCACAAGTCCGACAATGAGAGTTCAAAGGCCGGTAATCCCAAACTAGGCGGTACGACCCATCAGGTTTAGTTACAGTAAATAGAGGATTATTCATGGGTGACACACATGTTTCAATAACACCTTGATATTCCAATTGTTGAAGGATTTCTGCGACGTGAGATCAAGCTTCGCGGCGCATGGGATATTGGGGTTGCGGCTGGGGAATAGACCGTAATGGAATCTCGTGGCTTGGTGACAATTTATCCCACCCAACCTGAGTACGGTACAAAGCTGGAGCAAGTACCTGAGCCCACTCTCCTGCAAAGTTCTGAGCCTGATCCTTTGGTACAGTGTGTGTGAAGGATGGGAGGATTACCTCCTCCCCTCTGGGAGCGGCCAAAATGAAAGCTGGGAGCCAGTCCGCCTCCGCTAACAGAATGTCATATGTAGAGGTCAGATTTTCCCCAAAAATCCCTTTTATGGTACGTTGTATGTCACCTTCTATTAAAATGACTATGTCATGTAGTCTGTCAGGGGGAGCCACTCTAGTATCAGCAGTTTCAACAGTAATAAATGTGTCAGTTGCTGTCGCCTCCAGATATGAACACAGTGCTAGTCGCACTACTGTAACCTCCCCTGCGCTGTCGAGCGGCGTTAGTGCCCATGTCAGGTTCCGAAGCTGCGTTCTCACTATCTGTGGCATACCTCGCTGTTAATGCAGCAACTTTCTTCTTCTGAAACGGGGGTCGTTGGCGTGCAAATTCTTCCTGCTTGCCTTTACCGTCAGGCTGACGGGGCTGCTCACATCCTTGTTTGGCACCCCGACCCTTGCCACGTTCTCCTCCACCGGACTGTGAGACCGATGTTTCCTGTGAAGAACGAGGAGAACGTTGTTCAGTAACCTGAAATCTATCAGGTGACCTAATCCTAGTGCGATCGCGCAAATCATACGTGCGCTCACCAGTCGCCTGTACAGGCGACGCGGGACGAGACCCCTGTTTCTGTTGCTGCTTTCCCTGTTTCTTAGCTTTCCAACTTTGTTTCGGAAAAGCTGGACGTTCGTCTTTAAAAGACAAGCCCATCTTAGTTTGCAGTTGTGCAGCTGTTGTCTGAACAGAAGGCTTAACCCCTAAACTACTGCGGCCAATGGTCCTATACGCCTCCGCAATAATTTTAAGCAACTCGCGGGGGTTTATCGACATCGTCGACGAGGCGCAGTGCATTCGACACTTGAAAGTGAACCGCATCTCCCTTGACATTACCAAGGATGAGTGTGACAACTACGTCGAACACACCGACAAGCCTCATCCCCAACTCGACCGCCGCCTCCGGACCGTGTTGATCTTGAACGCGTTTGATCACGGAGGGCAGTACGGCCATCGACGGGGTGCCGAAGCACTTTGAGTAGACGGCCGCAAAAACTTTACCCCAGGTATCACAATTGGCCACCTCTGGGACTAAGTCTTTCTGCAAACTAATGGTGAGTATCCTGTGTTTTTCAACAGGAGTAGAATTCGGAAAAACGGCTTCCAGTTGGTCAAATTTCTCAGCAAGCCAATAAGGCATATCGTCCTTATTCTGGGGGCGCTTGCCCATTACCGAATTAACCATGACGGGACTAATAGTAATCCCGGCCGGGCCAGCTGGTTGCCCCACAACAACAGGTGCCCCTACCTGGACATTGCGTGAAACGTATTGCACTAAAGCCTGATGTACCGTAATCAGGGTGGTATGGAGTTGACGTAACTCATCCACCGTGGCATGTAAATAACGTGGATGTGGTGTGAACCCGGCCAGTACTGACCAAGTGGCCCCTGGAATGGACAAGGGGCCCAAATGAACCGGTGTAACCGTGTGGGGGAGGGCGCCATTGAACCACATACGATGCTGCCAAGCGGAAACCGGAATTTCCTGCATCCTATATGGCGTATAATTCGCTGGGACTGCCATAGGATTGTAAGAGTGAAACGTATTCTCGTCCGCATTCACCGCCGGCAAAGTAACCCAAGAGTAAAACAACTCATAGGGATATGATGCATCGGCACTCACTACAAAGATAATAGACATCCCATCGGCAGGCACACCGAACTGCGTCAAATGACTCCTGAGAGGTGCGCGGCTATGCGCCGCAATAGTGACTTCAGCCATAAGGACACAGAGAAGAAATACAATCTATATGAACAGTAGCACAAAAAGGGTATAAAGTAAAAACCTTTTTAATTGACAAGCTTGATAGAACCTATATATTAACTATTAGGTAGGTTAAAAACCGTCACTCCCGCTATCTGGAAACAAGAGTGAGGGCGTTGTGGACTAATATAAGCACTACTAAGGCGTCTCAATCATAAGACCAAACGTTAGGTGCACCATGTTGCAGGGATTCTGCTCATGTACAGAACTATGCGCAGGAAACCAGGACCTCAGTGAATGGTGGTGTACCAAAAACTCACCGCAGTGCCCAGAGCCTCTATCCAAATAGCATCAGTGTCTCATTCGTTCTCCGTATCATCTCAAAGCTACCAATGATTAGACAGCCCAGAACAAGCGACTTAGAGTACTCTCAGGAATGGTGGGAATCAGAAACACCTTTTCGTTTTTATTCTCATATCAGTCCACAACAAGAGTAATCAGAGACACGGTAACGTTTAAAAAATGTTTATTTTTAACTACGTGCCCTAAGATGCAGTACTTTGGCTAACATAAGCAGATGAATGATTAAAAACAAAACCATCAACATTGTTACAATACCATAGGAAATGAAGGGAGAAATCATGTTATAAATGATAATGGAATAAAGCCACCCTCCCTTCACAAGTAAGCTAGTATTATGAAACTAATAGAAGGTCTCTAGGTTTGAATGGGGAAACCCATACCGTAAATATCAGCTTAGGTGAATCACATCACAGGATCAGCTCTGCTCTGTGTCTGGAAAAGGTCTTCTCCAAAGTGTTCTAATCATGCATGCACAATGCAATATTAAAGGCACCAGAGTTTCAGATATTTGCAGCTGTGTGCTTGTTATAGCTAGAGCGTGGGCCGATCAACATGAATTCAAAAGCATACATTGTTATTTGACCTTGACGGCTTCTGCACACAGTGTTCAGACTAAGGTCGCGGTGCACGTCTAGGGATGTGAACAACAGACCGTTCTCATGTGAAGAAAATGCAAGCAAGCAGTTTTTCTTATAATAACAGCTACCTGCAGTGTCGTGTGCAAAAGCAGCAAAAGTGACAAGATGGCATTTTACATCTAAGACGCTTATGCTAACATAGCAATGTGTGTACATGGAACTCCGTCTCCACTACAGGGCGAGCTGCACTTTTAAAAACGATGGTGTTGCCTAGATTTCTCTACGCCCTGCAAAATACACCATTTCCAGTTTCCCCATCATATTTTAGGATGATAGAGATAGAAGTACGCAACCTCCTATCGGAGGGAAAACCAGCCTGGATAGCCATAGACAAATTGGTCAGAGGGTGGTTTGATGGGGGTATCATGCTTCCCAACATACAGATGTACTATTGGGCCGCTCAACTAGCTGTCCTTAACCAGTGGATTCATTCTCCCCAGACGGAACCCGCATTCCATATGGACTGGTTCGTCCTGGGGGAGGGAGGGGTCATGAGGGCGCTTTACAACAAGACTCAGGAGAAAAGCCTCACGGGACCCACTGCACACACAGTCCATATATGGCATACCGCCCACAAGAAGCTGGGAGGGTACAATACGACAACGCAGCTCACTCCACTCTGGGAAACTGGGAAGCTGGGCAGGCTGGGTAATTGCAAAGGGTTCAAACAATGTGATCTAATTGGGATCTACAGAGTTGGCGACCTCTGGAACAAGGGGAGAGTTATCTCATTTGAACAATTGCAGGAAAAGTATGAACTGGCGCCAACAGATAAATGTAGATATCTCCAAATTAGACATGCACTGATCGCCACCATCCCGCCAGAGACTCACCCTTGGAGGATAGGCTTCTTACGGACTGAATTGATCGAAGAGCCATTTCCTTGACGTATCAAACATTAATTAACAATCAACCAGACCCCACAGCAAGTCTCCGTGAGAAATGGCAGGCCAATGTGGGGGAGCTAGACGATACAGATTGGCAGGAGGCACTAGAATCTAGGAAGGTGCTGGCAATACCCACCAGACTGAGACTGGTGCAGCTCAAAGGATGTACTTTTCTAGGTTGACTTTAACCAAAATAGGGAGAGCTACCGACCTGCTCTGTCTCTGACATTGTGGGGCTGTAGGAACATTCTTTCGCATGATATGGGACTGTCCCGATATTCGAACATACCGGGAATCAATCATGCCACTGACCATAATCTTGCAGCCCAAGACTGGGCAACTCTAGACATGACAATAGCGAAACGTAATATTGCCAGACACTGGGGAGTTCAAACTGTACCAACACAGACTGGTGTAACAATATGGACTGGCTCATGGTGGCCGAAAAGGCAGTATATATCAACAGGGGTATCCCGAAGAAATGGCAACGGATATGTGGGGGTGGAGCAAATTCCGGGGGAACATCTGCACACTGTCGACGGGGAGTCCCGGATTGGAAAACAGCTGAATGATGAACTGTTGGCAATGTGGGAGGGTGGTTGTGGGTGAGGTGAACTTCTAAATGAACAACCAAGTCGGTAGCAGGAATGTAATACGGAAAGTTAACAGGGATTGCATGTACAAATGTATATCAATTATGCTCTCAAATCGTATATTTAATAAACAGAATACTTTTTTTTTTAAAGCGTGGCACCCATTTTATTGTTAATAATGGAAGAACGGAAGGAGCGCGGCAGTAGATGAAAAGGTGCAAGTTGGCCGCTATTGGTAATAAAAATGTAAATGCGGTGCCGTGCTGAAACTAGCGCGGCGCCCGGAGGCAAAGCGGGCACCCTTGCAGGAAAGCATGTTGTGCCTGTACTAGGGGAAAATCATTAAAGAAAATAGTGCTCACCAACTGTAGATAAAACAGACCGTGTAACAACACAAGTAAAAAGTCCAGTCCTCATGGGAGGTTACAAATGTGGACAAGGTGGTACTAAGGAGGGTCTACTAAGCCAATTCATGAATCAAAAGCAACCTTTCAGAAAGGACAGCAACAGGAGCCAATTGAAAAGATGGGCAGAAAATGTGGGGGACTTCTAGTCCATACCTGAATACAGCATGCCTCGCAGAGCAGTGCAGGCGCTGCTCAGGCTCACCCTAAAAAATAAAATAAAATAACCCACACAAATGTGATTATGTATTCATGAGAGCTTCAAGCCCAGTCTGCGATGCCTGGAGAACGGAAAGAATAGTATATATAAGGTGTAATTACTTGAGTGTCAATGCTGTTTCACTTGTATTCAAAAGAAGAATTTAATTAAGCACAAATGCAGGTTAAAACTGGAGTTCGGAAATCAACAAGTAAATATTCTTGAGCAGTTCTTTAATAAAGAGAACGGCAGTCATGGTTGCGGCTTTCCTACCCATAGAACGTTTAGCAAAGGGAAAGCTTCAGTAAAGTCCCTAGTGCATGTGTTCTTCAAGACTGAAAGTCGCGTCCATGCCGGGTGTTGAAACAGAGATATCAAAAAGATGGTAACTTCTGTCCTAGAATATTACATATTTGGTACTAGAAAGGATCAGCACTCTCCTTTTGGAACTGCTGTACCCCGGCTGACCAGAGCTGGTACTTTCACTTTCAAATGAAAACACTCCGGTACCCAGTACCTGGGAGACCCTGACCATGTATGAAAAGCATTGCCTGTGGGATTCAAGACACCAGCTGCCTATTCTTTGGGAAAGTTCAGCACACAGCACTTATTGGGCCGACAATGTTCCTCGGGGTAACACACTGGTCCTTCCACAAAGGGTGCGAGCAGTGTATGGATGTGGAGGCCCTCTCCCCTCTCACAAAAGCAGCAAGCAAAGGTACCACATTAGGGACTTCATGATCTAGGAAGTCCAGAGTAACCTGGCTCCCTTCATCCCACACAGGTACAAGATACGCCCAATCTTGTTACACTTTAGCTCCCAAGACATTGTCTCTTCCCTCCTGGCAAACGCCCCACATTCACATTGTCCTGCAGACCTGGCCAAGATAAATAATCAATGGCTCCCCCACTCATGAGGAATGCTCCCTGCGCGTCAGCTCCATTCTCTTTTTTTTTTCAGAAACAACACCCACCTGGGAGGCTTGATTCCAAGAAGCAAAAAGTAATGCACAGAGGTCTTCCAAGACATGGTGGTCCTCCCAGCAGTACAGGTTAGACAAAGACAAAGTGCTCCTGCGGGGTTGGTAGGAGCACTTTTGGCAAAATGTAGCTGAAAGTGGCAGGCCTCTGCTGGTCAGACACAGGCAAGGTCCATTAATCCCTACTCATAAAATGGCTCTGTTGGTTACCCACCGCTGTCAGCTTAACAGAATCAGAGACTGGTCAATGTATTGTAGCAAGAGAGCTGCCCCAAACTGTCATGGACTTTTTATCGCATAGCCACATATAGCTGAAAGCTATTTGTCATTATAAGAGGAGATATATGTAGACCGTTAGGGTATTAGAACTAGCTGTAATGAAGGAGTCTCCTCTTTATTGGATTTTTCACCCAATAAGGATAGCTGTGTAGTACACCTCAAGATAACGAGAAAAAAACTCTTTCCACTATTACTTTACTTGCCAAGAATGGTTGAGGTCGAATACATTGAGTCAAATTTAGTCACAGGCTTGTGAATGGTGACGTCATCTGGCCCACTGAATGCTCATGTGCCACATTCAGGGCCAGATTTACTAGGGAGTGGCACATCTCAGCCAGGAAAGGTGCAGTGCTGAGTTGCATCACCTGGAAAGAGCAGAACTGTGTCATAACTACAAACAAATGGCACAGTTCTGCTCTCCCCATGCGCTGGCACGCTGTGTCTAGCGCCAACACAGACGCCATTGCGCCATAGTGCACGGGTGTCTGCATTGCGGTCAGGGTAATGTTTGTGCAAGAATTGTTACCTCCTACTATCCTTTGAGGCTATTTCCTCTTTGCATGTGTGTTGCACAATGCAGCACACATGCAAAGGCAAACTAACAAGGAGAAATGAAGATATTTCTCCTTGTTTCGCCAGCCACAAGAGAGATGCAGGATTTGGGGCAAATCCATGTCTACAAGCCTTTGCCTCATAATCCATGGGTGAATGCACAGGAACTTCCATGCGCCACCTCCCTGATACAATGTAACACAAAGCATCTCTTTTTAATGCAATGACTCTGTCACCCAAGACATCTTGCAAGAAGCTTTCAAGGCAGGCCAGCTTCTTCTCTTCCTAAAGAAACCTATACTAGAACCTGATGCCCTCGGCAACTACTGGCCTATCACTCACCTACTATTCCTTGGCAAGATTAGTAAATAAGCAGCCTTTGTTCAACTCTAAGATCACATCAGTGGTAACCATCTCCTGCATGATTATCATTCTGGCTTCGGATAATACTACAGCACAGAGACCTCTAGCTTACATGTCATTGACAACACACTCTTGACCACAGATGAAGATGACCCCTGCTCCCGAAACTTCTGGACCCATTAGCTACCTTTCACCCAGTCAACCATCTCACCCTCCTAAGCACCCCGGAGTCTCGAATGGGATACACCAGCAATACATTGAATTGGTTCTCCTCCTACGTTTCCAACCAACACCAGTTTGTTCACATGGGCACCTTCAGGACACAAAAGACCCCTGTCTCCAGAGGAGTTTCCGAGGGTTCAATACTGTTTCTTGTCATTTTCAACCTTTATGTGGAGCTGCCATACTCACAAATAATAGAATCAAGATTCACCATATGCTGATCATATACAACTCTATTTATAAGTCTCCTCATTTAATGCTTTGAGATCTACATGGGATTACCCAGAAACACCATGTAACATGTGGGGCTAACCTACTTCTCATAAACCTTGTCCTGGAAGCACCTTGTCCTGAAAGCACTACACCACACATCTACCTAGAACCCCAATTCTCTGTCTGCAGCTGTTTTTTCTTGTGCAAGTGTGAACGACTTGTACCGGTGCCAGCTTATCATTGAGTAGAGGCAGCATTATTAAATAAAGACTACTCTATAGGCTGGTGTCACGTGGACTTATCTGCAAGAACACATTTGCCTGTTTGTACCACGCTTCAACAAACAAATGACATTGTTCTGCATTCTGTCCATCAATTGTTGTTTTTGCATTTGTCACCCCGGGTGGGAAGGGTATGCTCAGACGTGAGTCCCTTGCTCTCCATGCCACTGGAATCAAGCTATCCTGGCTGACGAGGGCTGAAAGCCCGAAACCGGTCCTAGGATGCTTGTTTCCAGTCCAGGGAGGACCTGGCTTGGCAGTTCGGGCTGGACTGTTCCCATGGGGCACAGGGTCAAGACTGATTTGCATATGACTGGGTTCAAACTGGAATGGCATGGTGAGCAAAAAAACGATGGATTTAGGCCCAGATCTCTGTACTGGGGTGAATGTATGACATTGTTCTGCATTCTGTCCATCAATTGTTGTTTTTGCATTTGTCACCCCGGGTGGGAAGGGTATGCTCAGACGTGAGTCCCTTGCTCTCCATGCCACTGGAATCAAGCTATCCTGGCTGACGAGGGCTGAAAGCCCGAAACCGGTCCTAGGATGCTTGTTTCCAGTCCAGGGAGGACCTGGCTTGGCAGTTCGGGCTGGACTGTTCCCATGGGGCACAGGGTCAAGACTGATTTGCATATGGCTGGGTTCAAACTGGAATGGCATGGTGAGCAAAAAAACGATGGATTTAGGCCCAGATCTCTGTACTGGGGTGAATGTATGACATTGTTCTGCATTCTGTCCATCAATTGTTGTTTTTGCATTTGTCACCCCGGGTGGGAAGGGTATGCTCAGACGTGAGTCCCTTGCTCTCCATGCCACTGGAATCAAGCTATCCTGGCTGACGAGGGCTGAAAGCCCGAAACCGGTCCTAGGATGCTTGTTTCCAGTCCAGGGAGGACCTGGCTTGGCAGTTCGGGCTGGACTGTTCCCATGGGGCACAGGGTCAAGACTGATTTGCATATGGCTGGGTTCAAACTGGAATGGCATGGTGAGCAAAAAAACGATGGATTTAGGCCCAGATCTCTGTACTGGGGTGAATGTATGACATTGTTCTGCATTCTGTCCATCAATTGTTGTTTTTGCATTTGTCACCCCGGGTGGGAAGGGTATGCTCAGACGTGAGTCCCTTGCTCTCCATGCCACTGGAATAAAGCTATCCTGGCTGACGAGGGCTGAAAGCCCGAAACCGGTCCTAGGATGCTTGTTTCCAGTCCAGGGAGGACCTGGCTTGGCAGTTCGGGCTGGACTGTTCCCATGGGGCACAGGGTCAAGACTGATTTGCATATGGCTGGGTTCAAACTGGAATGGCATGGTGAGCAAAAAAACGATGGATTTAGGCCCAGATCTCTGTACTGGGGTGAATGTATGACACTGTTCTGCATTCTGTCCATCAATTGTTGTTTTTGCATGTACCACGCTTCAAACCAGGGGGTCATTTATGCTATTAGCTTTGCAAAAGTATATATTTTTTTTTTACAGTAGGAATGCATCGCATGAAGCTACCATCCTAGCTTAAAATGGGTGTGCGTTCCTTTAGCTTTGCTTAAAAATGTATGGCCACTGCTGCCAAAAATGGACATACCAGTTTGGCTACTGCCATAGTATGGCAGGGATGTTGTCCTAAGTCTCATTAGTGCTCAAACATGCCCAGGTGCTTATATATCCTTATTTTTTTCGCTTTTTTATTTGCTTTGGGCCCCACTGTCCGGTATGATGTACGCACTCTGCGCAGCATGCCAGACAACCTTGGGCACCACTCAGCTTGCAGATGGCCATTCTCAAAGATGGCAATCGGTGGATCGTCCGGCTGGAACCTAAGGTCCTGATGCCATCTTCCACCTACCCCAGAAAAGCTGACCTTTATAACATGAAATAAAACATGCATGCTGGAGCATACCTTGAATGTCTACACAGGTGTGTCCATGCCCAGGGAGGTTCACTCAAGAACCCACTTTATACTTCCACGCACAGTCTCTTGCCTAACCATGTTTACACACCCAGCAGCATGTGTCTGCACCCTCCATCTTTGTACAAAAAACCTATAAGGTAGTAGTGTTTCCTTTTTTTTTGTATACCAACCGCATAGCTTCCAAGGTTATACATTGGTCATGTCTTACATTTCTCCAATTTCAGTGTAATCATGAGTGACATTCACGACTATAAGCAACACTTTTGCAAGAAAAATTAAACAATGAATACGCAGGGAACGTAAAGATCATGAATTACGCCCATTCAAGCAGCAGGAAAAAGCACCAGCGAGAAAGGGACTAACCATCATTAATATAAAGAAGCAAAATTAAATTAAAACATTCAGTAAGTATGAAGGAATTTGAAATCGGAGACTAAAGCTTAAGCACCGATCAAACTATAGTATGAACACATGAATTTAGAAAAGCTCCGATTTTCCCATTAACATTAATTAAAAAAAATATATTTATAAATCAAATATTTCATCATGTGTATTCATTTTTTATTTATTGAGTTTTATATAGCGCTGGCTAGACCCGGAGGTATCAGAGCGCCTTACATGAGGAACATGGTTACAAAGTTACATCAGTTTCTGGAGCTTAGTTACAGGAATTACATGAGTACAAAAGCATAGCATAAACATGAGGAAAAAATAGGCAAGGGGATAGAAGAATAGGGGAGAGAGGGAAGGAATAAGGGAGGCAGGGGAGATTAATGGAGGGAAGAGGAGGGGGAGGGTATAGGAGGCACAACAGGGAGACGAGGAAAAACAGTGTCCGACGTCTGGCTGGGTAGGTGATGGCCGAGGGGTGAACCAGAGCCAAACTCCTCTATAGCTGCGTGGGACAGCTCCACTGGTCATCGGCCAAAGGTTGCTTGGACACCACAGTACATACAAAAATATTATAGTTTCCGCCTGGGGGGGGGGGGGGCATAGTCCAAAAAGCTCCATCGAGCGCCGGTCAAGGTGTACGGTGCTGTGCTCCCAGCGGTAATGGGGTAAAACCCCTGGCCTCCGCTGTGTGAGACTCCCATGTCACTGTGGACTCTCTCAGAGGGGTCTCTGAGACTCCAGGGTATAAATGCTGGATCCCTCCCCAACAATGGGAGAAGGAGGGCTTTGGAAAGTAGCCCACTCATGGTGGCCATTATTTGAAAATTGGTGTGTCAGATGTCCCCAGAGGCAGCCATTTCGACCTAATTTAGCTTCAATAGGTCAGACTAGCAGGTTCGGCCATTTTGATTCTTAGTGAGGACCTTAGACAGTGAATTAACAATGAGACACTCCTTCCAAGGTAGCACGTGCAAGATGATCCCTGTAAGAGAAATGTAGTGTCTGGCATATTAAATCTAGCACCAGTCTTGCAGAGACTCTGAAGTTCTGAAACAAATATAAAAAATATCAATCGCTCCCACGAGCCTCTCGGGACAAACAAGGGCAAAGATTCTGAGTCAAATAAATGTAAAAGTCGCCGCACCTCGAGAGGGACTTCTTCACCCTCTCGCGAGCCTCACGGGACCCCGGGCGCCATGTTCTTTCCTAACAGATACAGCTGCGGTCAAAAATTCCCCAGGGCTCAGCAGACATCCCCTCCGGCGCCTGGCACCAGGCTCCAAAAACGGGGCAGCATCGCAGGGCAGATCGGGCCAGGATCACAGAGGCATCGGGCCCAAGCTCTCCGGGGTAAAAGCTGAGCCATAAACAGGCAGTATTCACACCCAGAGCCTCTGATGACAACGGTGGAAGGCATTTTAAGCAGCAGCAGCAGGGCAGATCCAGCGGAACGTACCTTCAAGCCAATGGCATCCCAGGACCTCGACAGCGGGGAAGGGGGGGGGCTGGGGTGTGCTTCTCACTTCTCCCGGCAGCGGAGACTGGACGTTCAGCCGGAAGACTCCGAATCAGAGGCAGGAACCCCCCTATTTGTTTAATGGTTGCCTATTTCTCTATGTTTGTGTTTTGTTTTGCGGTTCAAATCGAAGAAACTAGGTTGGGGTCCCTGGTTTCCAGTAATGACTCGATAGTGGTTCCTGGATCCCTGGGGAGGTGGGTTGGGGGGTGGAAGAGTCTTCATGTTGGAAGCACTCCATAGATTGTAAAGGCAATGGTTAGCCACTAGGTTTCTTGAAACTAAAATCACTGACTTGGACATTGGCAGCCGGGAAATGTGTTCGTACTCTGCTATCCCAGGCATTGCTGTCAGAAGACTTAGCATGTTAGTAGGTTGGTAGCAGGGTATACGTACCTTTACGTAGCGATTCACACAGCACTTTCATGGTTCTAGCATTGACAGAGTTTATCGTGTAAAGATGAGTAAAAAAATGGAGTGTTACGAGATTCTTCTCTGGATCTGTGTAAAGCACAACATATGGAAACTTGCGCCAAGACTTTGATTTTCTTTTTTGGGGGCACATGTTGTCCTGTGCTCAGCTTGCAGTTGCTGTTAAGTTTTGAGGAATCTTTGCCCATAACATGGATTTGATGCCATGCCACATTGATGTGATAAGTTTGTGTAAACCCTTTACGGGTGTATGAAGCTTGAAGAGAGGATAAATATGTGCTGTTGAGGTGGCAAATGCATTGCCAACAAAATGGCATTCTATAGAGTACAGGACCTGGGGAGGCACCTCTTGAGGACCAGGGACTCACTCCAGCTGTGCTCGTGTAGTTGCAGGTCTAGTGCCAGATGTAAGCCTGGCAGTTGCAGAGAGGCCTCTGGAGCTTGTTATGTTCCTGTAGCTCAGAACAGGAGATCAGCCAACTATCCCTTGGGAGGCACTCGAGTTAGCCTGGGATGAAGTGAGTAGGTTCAGTTTTCTTTCTCACTGAGCAGGGCGGGCCTCTGGGGAACAAGGCCGGCCTCAGGCAGCAGGACAGTCCTCTGGGGGAATAAGTCAAACTTCAAGCAGCCAGAGAGTCCTGTGGTAGCATCAGGGCAGTCCTCTGGGGGAACAAGGCAGCCCTCAAGCAGCCGGGCAGTCCTGTGGGACAACAAGGTAATCCTTATTCTGTAATGTCCTCTAGTCCAATTAGTGCACTGAAGAGTGGCTTTGGAGGTCCAATATTTATACCCGGTGCCCGCCTTTGAAGTGGAGGGTATTCCCTATACTACCCCCACATCTGATTCTGGAAAGTTCTTCCATTCCCTTGTCAAGGCTCCAAGAAGTCTAGGGTGACAAAAGAATAGCACCAGGTTCCTCTGTGAATGCTGGAGGCAAACCCTTGACTGGAAACAAGCATCCTGGGACCGGTTTCGGGGTTTCACCACTCATCAGCCAGGCTAGCATTACTCCAGTGGCATGGAGAGCACGGGACCCACATCTGGGCATACTCGACCCACTCAGGGTGACATGCTGTGGAAGTGTGCCTTCTACCAGACACACTGGTGCAGGGTCACCATTGTCCACGGGTTCACACAAGTAAGGAGAATCGACACTGGAGTGAAGTAAGAATCAGGCAATTTATACACTTATGAGTGGGGACTCCGTCCAATGAGCACCAAGAGGCACTCAGGGAGGAAGCACACCGAGCAATGATTACATGGGTTTTTATGGGAAGAGATCACATTCAGGGGACGCCCAATGGTGTAAATAGAGCTTGAGAAAGACACACACAATAAGGTAATACAAACACCAACAGCCTTAGTGTTTAAGTGACTTTGAGTCTTGGAGCTGCATAACAAGATACGCTATCTACGTACACTCTCTTCATGATTTAACCATTGACAGGAAACTCCGAGCAGACGCCAGCTGTTCTTTTGTGCTGCTTCAGCGTGTACACATTTTGCAATACCCCAATCTGGTTTCTTTACACATGATTGTGCAGGGGGAGTGCCAAGGACAGAGCAGGGGCTGGCAACGAGGACAGAGAAAATGGATGACGCGTAGGTCAACACAACAACGAGGAGAAGTCGGGATTTTTTTTGCATTTTAACAGTCCCTCCTTTTTAGCCTATGCTAATCCATTTTCAAGGCACATATATTAGTCCTGGATATCAACCATCATAAGTTCATCAATTTCCTGTTGTACCATCATTTGTTTATTCTAACCCTGGGCAAAGCACTACACTACACTTGCGTAGTTTGCGAAGTTTGCGCTACTTCGCACTACGCGAATTGCACGTAACACAGTGCAAACACGCGTAGCGTAGTGCAGCGGTCATTTTTTACTTGCTCGCGGTCCTCAACGTCAAGTTGGCGACCGCGAGCAAGCAAAATGACATCCCAGCGAGATTCTCAACGCGGGAAGGTCAGGTTGCTCATTGCAAGTGGTCGCGTATGCTCGCGACCGCTCGCGATGAGAAACTACCAGTCCGCGTTGAGAAAGCTGCCGCTCGAGTAAAAATCTACTCGAGCGGCAGAAAACTACAGCTCGAACAGTGCAAGATGCCGTTTTCAATGATTGCACAGTGCCGGATGCTTGTCCACACTCTTAAATCATTGAAAACGGCATCTTGCACAGTGCGAACAGGGTACTACGCAGTTCACGAAGTGCTACGCGTAGCTCGCGTAGTGCGAAGTGCACTTTGCGTAGCTACGCATAGCTCTACTTCGCGAACTACGCCCAGAGTTAGTTTATTCAATGCATGGACGTTAACTGGGGGGGGCTTGGTATTGCTACAGGCGGACATACAAACTGTCCCTCCAAGGATGAGGGTCGCTGCGGTGTTAGTGTCCGGTGTTAGTGTCCGGATTGGATCCACTAAGCCTTAGCAACCGCAACCCACGCAAGAAACACAAAACTGCTACTGGTGCAGATCCACGAGGTCTGAGCAAGGTCTCCAGCAAGGAGACTGACGAGCAGGCCTGGAGCAACCAGAAAAACTCTTGGAATCAAAGATTGACCTCCGCTAGGGCCCACAAGTCGAGAGACAAGGGACTGCGGGAGGCAGCAATTTGGCATGCGTAAAGATGCGCTCACGGGTCGCCGGAACGGGCTAGAGCGTCGATCTTTGGCACAGATGATGCTGAGAGGTTGGATCAAAAATGGGCCAAAGCACAACTTCCCCACTTGTCGGGGTCGGGTGCTGTGGCCATGTCCTGGGGTATTGGGGATCTTGGCAACCACGGGGTCCACGGTGCTGAGCTTTGCTGTGCACACTCACTGGCCTCTGGGATGCTTGGAAACCCACCTCAAGGTAGGAAAGAGTCGTCGATGTCCGAAGGAGCAGCGAGGTTCCAACTGGGTCACTTGCAGTGTTTCAGGTGCCTGCCAAGCAGGGGGTAACTCCTTTACCCCAAGGGAGATTTCTTCAGGTAGCTGTTCGGCAGCAAGTCAAAGTTCAAGTCTCTGAAGTTCAAGAATAATATGAGGCTCTGGGAACCCAGTTCTCACCTTTATCCAAAGATTAGGGCAGTGTCCAGATCAGAGCCCACCAATGAGAGGTCAGGCGGGAAAAGGGTGGCTACACCCTCTCCCCTTTGTGTGTTTCCCGCCTGGACAGGGGACAGGATGCCCCTGAACCGGTTCCAGGCGGTGTATGCAGAATGTAGGCACTGGGGAAGCCTACGTGCAACTCTGAAAGGCATCCTATGGTGCACCCACCCAGTTCCAATCCACATAGTCTGTCTGGGGAGGTGGGAACACCTCCCTGCAACAGGATCCCTATTGTCCAGCTGCCGTGGCTGGAGTTCTGCCCAGCAACAGGCAGTCAGAGTCATGTGGGTGGCGGGTAGCATCTATTTTGTACTACATGTGCACTTTTAAATTGGTGTCTCAATTCTGCCGCTTTTCCCATATCACCCCTCTAGCAGGGGGGAATAATGCCCTCAGTCCCATGGCTGGATTGGGGGTATGATTCCTACATGTTTGACAGCAAACAAGATATGGTTCTGTGTAGCCATTCTCAAGTTATCACGCTATCGCGATATACTTTTAATGCGTTTAAGAGTATATGGTATGGCTACACTACAAACAACCCAGCAATGATTTTACGAAGGTTGCAGAGGGGCCCTACTCAGGTAGGGGTCCCCCCTCACACATCTCAGCACCCTGCCTTGTAGGATTAGCAAGGCCTGCTTTAGGGGTGACCTATGAGGATATATGTGTTGTATTAAGTGGGATACAGGATACCTATATCCCTGTAAGGAGTGCAAGCACCACCTTACCCAGACTACAGTAGTGGTATGGTGGTGTCATTTGGTATGGCAGTCCCAGGGGTGGCACAATAAGTGCTGCAGCCCCTGGTAGGCCTCTGAGGGACCCATGCCCTGGGTACCTAGGGTACCATCTACAAGGGGCTGATAGGGTGTCCTCAGTATCCAATTGGAATGTACCTAGGGTACTCACATCAGTTTTAGGGAGGAAGCAGATAGGTTGGGGTCCTGGATAGCAGGATCCCAGCCAGACTAGTCAAAAACCATTCAAATACCAGGCAAAAAGTTGGGGGCAACCATATAGTCAGATTCCACCTTCCTACATAACCCACCCCCTCCTCCCCCCAAACGAAAGGCGATAAGGCTAACCTTGTCCAGATAAGCCTTTATTTCCTGAGTGGCCATATAAGGAAGAACACGCACTAGCATGGTTGCTCCCTGTCTCATGGTCCACTTGGGAAATCCTACCCCAAGGGGTTTTAGAGTTTCTCCAAAGTCTAGGGAAATTACCTGTATTGGGTTTTGGTACAGAAGCAGGCTGGTGGGGTGTCTGAGTCTGGAAGTGAGGCCCTATTTGGGGTGGTCTCAACCTCCTCAGGTCACTGGTCACCATGGAAGCCTTTCTGTCCATGACTGTGTCATATCTGGCCCTAAGGGTCAACCTCTGGCTGCCTACAGCTGGGGGTTGGGTCCCTCTGGTTGGAATAGTGGAGGGCACTGGAAGGTTTGGGGCAACTCTGCTCCAGGTTTCCCTGAGCCCAGCAAAGTCCATCTGGGGGGTACCTCTACCTAGGGGTAAGGGGGATCCCTCAGTTTGGGGAGGAATGGTCACCTGGCTAGAACTACTTTGCCGGGTGTCCCTAATCTGCTGATGAGGTGGTTCCTCTGGACAGGGGCCCATTAAGGGTCCACTGACCTCCCTGACCTCTGCAGCCCTGGGCTGACTGAGGCAGGGTAGAGAGGCGCAGGATACCTGCTCCAGATTGGGTACCACCTTGGAAGGATCCCCTGCCATCAGAGCTGTAGCCAGGACAGGCCTGACCACTTCTGGGGCAGTTACTTCACAAGGGGCAGGATCAGTTCCCTTAGGGAGCTGACCCTTACCTTTAGTCTGGTGGGGGGAGGACTGTTCCTCACCCCCTATGCTCTCTGTTTGGGTGGAGTGATCTATTGTTTCAGGCTTCACTCCCTTTAATTCTTCCTGGGGTGGAGGTGAGGCCCTCAGGGTCTCATCCACTCTCTCAGGGATGCCTAACATTCTTAAATGGGCATTGTGGTCTACCTCAGCCCAGGCTGAGATTTCCAGGTCATTCCCCAGTAGACAATCTACAGGTAAGGTTGGGGACACTGCCACTCTCTTTGGGCCAGTGACCCCTCCCCAGCTGAGATTTACCACTGCCATGGGATGATCTGTCCTAATTCCATCAATATTGGTCACCTGGTAGCTAAACGCAGGTAAAAGCTGTTCTAGGGGCACTAGTCTCTTTGTCACCATGGTGACACTAGCCCCTGTGTCCCTGTAGGCCACAGCCTTCTGACCATTGATCATGGACTTTGTCTGTACCTGCCCAAGATATTGGGACTCATGGTAAAGTTGGCAAACCCTATGCCACCATCACAGACTAGAGTTGCTTATGTAGGGGACCTGGTTAGGCCAGCGTCACCTGAGTTCCCCAAGAAAGCCCAACTAAGTTTTTGGGTGCACTCCCACCACCTGGGGGATTGCTACTAGTAGTAACAGGGGGTGTTGGAGCTGCAATGGGAGGAACATTTTCTTTATTGCCATTCTTTGGACAACTGGAGTCAGTTTTCCAGTGGCCAGGTTGCTTGCACACATGGCAATATGGTTTCTTATTGGAAGAGGAAGGATTTTGGGACCCACCCCCAGAACTGGATTTTTGGGGCCCTTCAGGGGATTTTTCTGTATTATTATCCCCACCTTTCTCTTTGGGCTTTGTGGAATCTTTCTTCTGGTCACCACCTTGGTTCTTGGGCCTAATCCTGGTTCTGACCCATTTGTCTGCCTTCTTACCCAATTCTTGGGGAGAGGTCAGATCAGAGTCCACCAGGTACTGGTGTAAGAGTTGGTTTTGACAATTATTAAGAATCTGCTCCCTCATGATGAGATTGTACAATCCTTGATAATCATCTACTTTACTGCCATTTAACCAACCTTCCAGAGCCTTAGTAGCACAATCCATAAAGTCTACCCAATCTTGATTTTGTGCTTTCTGGGTATCTCTGAACTTTAACCTGTATTGATCAGTGGTTAGGCCAAACCCATCTATTAAATCATCTCTCAAGATATAATAATCATCTGCATCCTCTTCTCTGACAGAGAGGAGCTTGTCTCTTCCTTTGTCTGCAAAGGAGAGCCATAAGATTGCTGCCCACTGCTCTACTGGGACCCTCTGAACTTTACAGGCCCTCTCAAGTGCAGTGATCCATTTATGGATGTCATCCCCTGATTGATAGGGGGGCACAATCTTATGCAGGTTCCTATTGTCAGGAGCTTCTCTCTAACTCTAGGGGTATTATTACTGCCACCAGGGGTCTCTAGACCCCATTTTCTTGAATCTTTCTGAAGCTCCAGGCACTCCCTGTCTAATGCTAACTGGTCTCTCCTGAGCTGAACCTTAGCTTGCTCAGACTGGATCAGTATGCATTTCCTCTCCTGGGAGGATTCTCTTCTCTGAGAAGAGGCAGAGGTCCTTTTGGATCTCTCAGAATGGTTAGACCCCTCTGAGGGGGATCTGTTCCTTCTGTTTGGATCCACCACTCTCCCATTAGGGATGGAGGGAGTGCCTCTTGGGCAATCACCTCCATGTTGTGAATGTTCTGATTCATCCAGGTCAAGTTCAACTTCCTCTTCCTGGTCCTCATCAGAGTCCACCACTTGGGTGTCCTCTTCAGCAGGATGCCCACCCAACCTATCTACCCCTTCAGACCCTAGAGTCTGCTTGAAGTCTGCTATGAGCAGAATTTGCCTGAGACGTTGAGTGTTGGCACCCTTGTTTGTCTTCAGTTGCCTAGTAGTGCACATCTCCCTAAGCTCTGCAAAAGAGAGGTTGTCATACTTGTTGACTAGGGACCCTTGAGGGTCCTTCCAGGGCCTTATGGGCTCCTGAACCTGAAGACATTTCTAGTGTAGTGGTACTGGTGTATCTACCTACACTAGGTGTGGATTACTGAACCCTTTCTTGAGTTGTAGTCAAGGTGTGCTAAGCCCTCTACACACAACTCCTAAGTTCAGTAGAACTTATTGTATTCTAAGCTTAAATTTATATGTACCTTTAGTACCAAGTGGCTTTCACTTTAGAAATTCAATTTGTTATCTGGTAAAACAATGGCAAGCTTGAATCCAACCGCTGCACACCAATGTGAGAAGTTGGCCTGGCATATGCTGTCCTCTAGTTATAGTGGACACCTTGTACCAGTCCAATTTGACTCTTATGGTGATAGGTTAAAGACAACCTTTAAAGAAAGCTATCCTAGTGGTAGCTGTGGAGAGCAGCCTTCAGGCTAAGTCTTGAAGGAGTATTAAGTTTATTGTTTTACCATAGATAACCTCTTGAATAACCAAATGAAAGAGTAGTCGACACAGGTATATATATATAAAATATATGTATTTATTCTAGGAATAACCCCACTAGTCTCTTTATGAGGCTAGAGGTGAAGATACAATTCAAACAAGTATTGATAGTTACAATAAATAGCACTGGAATCACAGGGCCCCAGGGGGGGACCAAACCATATATCAAAAAAGTGGTATAAGAACCACGACAATTCTACAGACAATGCCTAGGGCATTTAGGGTCGCTGGCCCCTTGTGCAACCACCCAAGGTAGTGAGGAAGGGGACCCACGGGAGACACGTGCAGTGGCTAAAGCTACTGTTGGGATCTCTATTAAAGCCTATGGAGAATGTTGCGGTTGAATTTTACAAGTTTAAAAACACTTCTAGTAGGGGTTCAAGTTCAATACTTTAGAGTTAAGCTTTTGAAGAGCCCACACCCACGAGAGTACCGAGGTACCACTGTTACCTGCCCCAGGGAAGCCGGGTGCATAGGTCGTTTTCGATGTCGGGTCGCGTGCTGATTTTCAATGGCAAAACGTGAAGAACTGCTGCTAGCAAGAAGCGTCGTCGTTGTCGTGAAGAATGAAAATGTAGATCTTGTAGAGAAGGACCTGAAAGCAGAGGGGACAGAGTCTGGGCCACGGCACAGTGACCAGGGGGCTCAAGAGAAGGAGCCCTTCAATGTCGGGTGCTTCCTGGTGGAAGAGGTGTAGCTTGGATCGTCAGCCACGGGGTCCAGGAGGCATCAAGGAAGGCCAGCTTCTGGAGGGCGACTGTCCCACGAAGGATGAGGGGCGCTGCGGTGTTAGTGTCCGGATTGGATCCACTAAGCCTTGGCATCTGCAACCCCACGCAAGAAACACAAAACTGCTACTGGTGCAGACCCACGAGGTCTGAGCGAGGTCTCCAGTGAGGAGACTGAAGAGCAGGCCTGGAGCAACCAGGAGAACTCTTGGAATCGAAGATTGACCTCTGCTAGAGCCCACAAGTCAAGAGACAAGGGACCGCGAGAGGCAGCAATTTGGCATGCGTAAAGAGGCGCCCACGGGTCGATCTTTGGCACAGATGATGCTGAGAGGTTGGCTCAATAATGGGCCAAAGCACAACATCCCCACTCATCGGGTTCGGGTGCTGTGCAAGAGGTGGCCAGTGTCCTGGGGTATTGGGGATCTCGGCACCCACGGGATCCACGGTGCTGAGCTTTGCTGTGCACACTCACTGGCCTCTGGGATGCTTGGAACCCCACCTCAAGATAGGATAGAGTCGTCGATGTCCGAAGGAGCAGCAAGGTTCCAACCGGGTCACTTGCAGTGTTTCAGGTGCCTGCCAAGCAGGGGGGTATCTCCTTTACCCCGAGGGAGATTTCTTCAGGTAGCTGTGCGGCAGCAAGTCGAAGTTCAAGTCTGTGAAGTTCAAGAATAATCTGAGGCTCTGGGGACCCAGTATTCACCTTTATCCAAAGATTAGGGGAGTGTCCAGATCAGAGCCCACCAATGAGAGGTCAGGCGGGAAAAGGGTGGCTACACCCTCCCCTTTGTGTGTTTCCCGCCTGGACAGGGGAAGGGATGCCCCTGAACCAGTTCCAGGCGGTGTATGCAGAATGTAGGCACTGGGGAAGCCTACGTGCAACTCTGAAAGGCATCCTATGGTGCACCCACCCAGTTCCAATCCACATAGTCTGTCTGGGGAGGTGGGAACACCTCCCTGCAACAGGATCCCTATTGTCCAGCTGCCGTGGCTGGAGTTCTGCCCAGCAGTCGTGTGGGTGGCGGGTAGCATCCATTTTGTACTACGTGTGCACTTTTAAATTAGTGTCTAAATTCTGCCGCTTTTCCCATATCGCCCCTCTAGCAGGGAGGAATCATGCCCTCAGTCCCATGGCTGGATTGGGGGTATGATTCCTACATGTTTGACACCAAACACGATATGGTTCTGTGTAGCCATTCACAAGTTATCACGCTATCGCGATATACTTATAATGCGGTTAAGAGTATATGGTATGGCTAAACTACAAACAACCCAGCAATGATTTTACGTCGGTTGCAGAGGGGCCCTACTCAGGTAGGGGTCCCCCCTCACACATATCTCAGCACCCTGCCTTGTAGGATTAGCAAGGCCTGCTTTAGGGGTGACCTATGAGGATATATGTGTTGTATTAAGTGGGATACAGGATACCTATATCCCTGTTAGGAGTGCAAGCACCACCTTATCCAGACTACAGTAGTGATCTGGTGGTGTCATTTGGTATGGCTGTCCCAGGGGTGGCACAATAAGTGCTGCAGCCCCTGGTAGGCCTCTGAGGGACCCATGTCCTGGGTACCTAGGGTACCATATACAAGGGGCTGATAGGGTGTCCTCAGTATCCAATTGGAATGTACCTAGGGTACTCACATCAGTTTTAGGGAGGAAGCAGATAGGTTGGGGTCCTGGATAGCAGGAGCCCAGCCAGGCTAGTCAAAAACCATTCAAATACCAGGCAAAAAGTTGGGGGCAACCATATAGTCAGATTCCACCTTCCTACAGTACATATCATAGGGGCACACTGAATGCAACAACAGCAAGTAAGAAAGATGGCTCCTATTATCACTATTAACCATCAATATTTTCCAGCCCCAAGTAGAAAACATACCCCAAAACCATTCTGACCAAGTCCATGTTCCTTTTTCCTGATGCATTTCCGCGGCTATTTTATGTAGTTTGGAAATAGCATCATACGCCGAAAGGGCATTATCAGGAACATACACACAGCAGCTGCTTCCTATTATGCAACATGCCCCACCTCGATCAGCTAGTATCACATCTAAAACCATCCGGTTTTGTAAAGCCACAATCTTGGTAATTTGGACACAGAGAGGGGCTTGTGCTCTCGTAACAGCAATGACAGAAGGCCCATTGCCCTTGGCAGTTCGGGTGTTGGGAAAGACGTACCCTGTGGTGGAATTTCCTTTGCTGTATTCCTCCATTACCCATATGGTCCCATTAGCTTGTGTGGTGCCGTCATCATCGGGGTAACATACTTTATTCAATTGTGCATTAAGTCTCCCCACATCAGCTGTGGTAACATTGTTAACCTTAGAGGCCCACAAAAGTTCAAGCCAGGCCTTACAGGAACCATTATGGGAAAATGGTAAGGGAATGAGGGGCGTTCCTCCCTTCCTCTGGTTGGCTAGCAACATTCCACATACCCAGAAGTTGGTAGTATTTGTAGCATTATGAGTATGATGTAACATCCGTATGAAAGTGTTATTTTTATACGACGATCCTTTGCTTTCTCTCATGATAAGGAAGGGTGAAGTAATAAAGTTTCAAGGAGACAGGAGTGGTTGTAGCGGACGGTAAGTTTTGAGCTGGAATTACCTCCTACACTGTCCATAATGTTGCTGCCAATATCACTAACATAATGATCAGGGCCATCATGCACATAGTCTTGTCCTTCGCTCTACACTTGGATACCAATTTATGCATTCTCCTTAATGGTACTAGTAAAACCACAGGTCGGAGGGAGACCCAGATATCACTGAGCACGTATCACAACCCTCATTGAACCTAGTTCAGATGATTCTGAGATCCCACCATGCCACAGCCGAACCGTCCCACTAATTGGTATCCGGTATCTCCATCTGCTCCTTTCCTTCCTTGGTCGTAGATTGTACCTTGTTATCGCAGGCGTAGTCTGATCAGGGAACAGAATTTCTTCATTCGTAGGGGCAATGTTCTTCTGGGTTTGCAGTATCTCCTTAGAATTGCCTCTGCCTTCTGGTTGGAGAGTAGTTGCTGGTATCCTCTTGCAATGGGAGGCGTGGATCCAGTTCTTCCTATTGGTGACGCGGACAGTGGTCCAAGTTGCAAGCAAGACTTGTTCGGGGCTCTTCCAGCGGGGTTCCAAATTCTTGGAGCGTTGAAAGTTTTTGGTCAGTACGAAATCCCCAGGCTGGAGACGGTGGGTTAGACCTTTGGAATTGTCAGCTATGGCTTCATGTATCTGTTGGTGGATTAGAGACAATTTCTCAGTTAAGTGTTTTAAATAATCACTGAGAAAGGGGTACTGTATCTCTTTTATTACATTTGGTCTTGGAGGTCCCCACACATTCATAGACCTCCAAACACTATCTCATAATGAGAGAGACCAATCTTACTGTGTGGGATTGAACAAACTGATAACAGGGCTAGGGCAAAGCATCTGGCCATTTAAGGCCCGTTGTTGCCTGTATTTTAGCAAGTTTAATCTTTAGTGTGGCATTGGATCGTTCTACATGTCCCGTTGCCTGGGGGTAACTGGCAGCATGAAACTTCTGTTTTACCCCTAGACCTTTCATTAGGTACTCTATTATATCCAGTAAAATGGGGGCCATTGTCAATCTATAGGACCCTACAAATTCCAAATCGAGGGAAGAATTCTTTCAACAAAATTTTGGCTGTTGTCAAAGCAGTATTATCTTTGGTCGGATAGGCCTCTACCCACTTGCTAAATGAACAAACCACCACTAAAGCATACTTCAAGTTGTTACAACGCTCCAACTGGATATAATCCATTTGAAGTGCTTCGAAAGGTACCGGGGGTGGAGAAAATCCACCTGTGGGGGTTGATACTCCCTTCCCGGGATTGTGTTGTAAACATATCATACAATGCTTTACTAAATGTTCAGCTGTTTTACGAATGTCTGGATTGTCCCAAACCTGTTCGATTTGGGAGATGGTGTTTATAGCACTAACGTGGACAGGCCCATGAGCCATAGTCAAAAAGGGCAGTAAAAAGGCATGAGGCAATTTCCATTTTGACATGTTTTTGGACCTCCAACATCCCTCATCATCTAACTCCCCTTCCTTTTTCCATTCTGCCTTTTCTTGTTCAGTAGCTGACTGTTGTATCTCCTTAACCTCCGTGTACATGTTTCCCATCTTTCGGCTTGGGCCTGTAGTACATACATTCTGCTTGTGTGGGTACTTGCAGTATCTTGTGCTAACTTTCTTGTGGGCACTACATTTGATGATGGCCACGCTCTTTGACAATGTCCGGGCGGTGAGGAGGCTATTAACCAGTTCACCATCTTGTATCTTGGCACCATGTGAGGTTAACCCCGTTCCTTCCAAAGCCTGCCAAAGTTGTGTGCCACACCAAATGCGTACTGGCTGTTGGTGTAAATGTTTACTGATAATTCCTGACTGAGTTCACAAGCCCTTAAGTGTGCGATGAGTTCAGCAGCTTGGGCGGATCTCTGTGGAATGCGAGCTGTTTCTACGACTGTCTGCAACGTTGTTGTGGCAAAGGCTGCAGAGGTAGTGCCATCAGGTAATTTTAAACAAGAGCCATCCACCCATAATTCTCCTTCAGGATCTGACAGGGCTGTGTCTTTGAGATCTACTCTTCCCTTGGTTTGTTCCTCCATCAGGAAAATACAATCATGCAAATCATGGGGTGTTTAGCTGGTAAGGGTAACAATGTGGTGGGATTTAATGTCAAACATCTGTTGAGTGTAATATGTGGTGCCAAAAGCGTGAGTTCATATCTTGTGAGCCTAGCACTAGTCAGGTGTTGTGTCTTGGTGTGGTTAAGCAGTGCATCTACGGAATGTGGTACCATAACCATAAGTTTGCTGCTTAATACTATCCCTTCAGATTGCCGTATGGAGGTGGCTGTAGCAGCCATCGCCCTAAGACAACCTGGGAGTCCTCTGGCCACTGGGTCCAATACAGCTGAGAAATAAGCACGTGGGCGATGTTTGCTGCCGTGTGGCTGTGTGAAGACCGATAATGCACACCCTTCTCTTTCGTGCACATATAGTATAAAGGGCTTGGTATAATCGGGGTACCTAACACAGGAGCAGAACAAAGGGATGCATGAAGCTGTTGATATACACTTTGACATTCAGATGACCACGGTAGGGGAAAGGGGGTGTCTTTGGTAACAAGGGACAAAAGGGGTTTGATAATGAGTGGAAAGTTGGGGATCCATTGTCTATAGTAAGAGATAATGCCAATAAGTGCTCTGACTTCTTTTTGTGTACGGGGAATGGGAGTGTGTATGATAGTTTGAATCCTATCCTTGGTGAGAGTGCGTCCCTCCTTTGACAAGAGGTGACCTAGATGGGTGACCTCTGGTCGACAATATTGCAATTTATTCTTAGAGACCTTATGTCCCTTAGCAGCAAGATGGTGCAATAAGGAGAGGGTGGCTTCTTTGCAATGTTCAGTTGTGTCAGCCGCGAGCAGGATGTCATCGACATATTGGACGAGTGTGACTCCATTTGGTAAGGGAAGTTCATCCAACTGTCGTTTGAGTGCCTGGCTGTAGATGCTAGGGATTTCTGTATAGCCTTGGGGGGCTCTACAAAATCTAAATGAACAACATCTAAGTGAGAATCCAAAAAGATATCTACTATCCTGATGTATAGGGATAGAGATAAAAGCATTCTTAAGATCAATGAGAGAAAACACAATGGCTGTGGGCTGGACCAAGGTCAACAAGGTGGTGATTTCAGAAACAACAGGATATTGAGGGACTACTATCTTGTTAATTTCTCTCAAATCAATCACAAATTGATCAACTTTATCCTGTATTCCATCCCCTCTTTTAAGGACAGGGAGAATAGGGCTATTACATACATTAGAGGAAACTTTCTCAATGACTCCTGTAAGTATCATGTCATCAATAATATGCATTATCGCATCTTCACCTTCCTTTGATATTTTGTATTGTGGGGCACGTGGCAAGGAAGCACCTTCCCGAATCCGTATGTATACTGGGGGAATGTCCATTCTCCCCACATCTGTGTCTGCAGTAGCCCAGACACTTGAGGGAACGGATTTGAGGTCCGAGCATGGAGAAAGATTACATTGTTTGGGCGACGTCTTCCTCCCAAAAATGACACGCACTCCAGATGGGGAGCAATGTATGGAAGCGTAAAAATATTTCAAAATGTCAAGTCCCAGCAAATTATCAGGGGCATGCGGGGAAGCAAAAAGGGTGCAGAAGTAATACAATTATTAACCTGTAAAGGTATTTTTCAGGACACAGGGCTAGGGGTTGGTGTTCCATCGAACGCCACTAATGTTATTATCCGGCCAGACAAGGGTGTCCCAGGGGCCAGTTGTTGAGATATCGCGCTACGTGTTGCCCCTGTATCTACTAGGAATTTCTGATCCTGCCCAAGTATGGTAGCTATTATATAGGGTCCTGACTGATCTACAGGTATCTCAACTGGTCCTCCTTGTCCTATGCTGTCCTAAGCAAAGTGCATTCCTATGGCATCATCTGGTTCGTAATCATCCAAAGAATATTGATTATTCCTTTGATCGAAATAATTATCTGACCTATTTCTGCCTGAATTTTGTTGTGGCTGTTGGGGGGTTTGAGCTCCCACTTGCTTGCCCCCTTCCGCTAGAAGCTAAAATGGGGCATTCAGAACGCCAGTGTCCTTTTTCTTTGCAATGAGCACACTGATCCAGTCCTAACGGTATCTGTATACGATGTGGGCCTAGTCGAAGCATTTGTCTATAATTTTGACCACAGCCTCGACCCTGGGGTCCATAAGCCTGAACCATCTGTAGGGGATAGGACCACCGGAAGGGCGTAAGGGAACACAAGAAGCTGTGATATGGAGTACATGGTTTATTAGGGTTCTCCTGATGGGAATGTTCAGGGCTGCAAATAAAAAGGTTACAACTAGAAAGACAACACAAAGGTGGAGGAGATGGTTTCTCTCCTGAGTTCCTGGTTCCGGGCTGTCAGGGTCTGGACCGGTCTCGGACACTCTCAATTGGCAGGGGAAGGAAAAGAAAGAACAGGCCTGGTAAGTAACTAGTCTTGCAGGTTTAGGTCTGGTCAGTGCTACCGTCACCAATTTGTGAGTGTGGGAAGGGTTGTGCAGGATTTCACAACTCGAACCACCTTCACAGAGTGCCCTACCTCCCCGTGCCTTCCCAACACCCCCACCAGAACGCTCCCCTGAGGGGTACTCGCCTTATGCCACGGCCCGTCTCCAGGGCCGTGGCGTCGGGACCCGGGGCGTCTTCTGGCTCTGTCCCCTCCGCTTCTCTCCGCATTTGCCTTTCTCCGCTCTCACCGTCCTCTACTCCTCCGCTCTCGCCGTCCTCCGCCTTGTTGCTCTTGCCGTCCTCCGCCTAGCTGCTTCTCTTCTTTCACTCCGTCCGTCTTCTTCCCTCCTCTCCTTCCTCTTCCGCATCTTTGGAGTCTCTACCTTCTGCTTTTCTCGGAAGCTCCTCCCCGCTCTCTTGGGCCAACGCTAGACCGCTGCCTGCTTCCGGTCCAGGTTGGGTCGGCTTCGTCTTTCCCCACTTCCGGTCTGCCCCGGTGCTGTCATCCCCACACTATCATTACCTTAGTGTTTAATTCCTTTATTTAGCCTACTCTTCTGTCATGCTCAGTTGTCACCTGATTCTGGTAATACTGAGCCATATCCAATATTGCCTTAAGGGATATTGAGGCCCATGTACTTTCAGACCCTTTTAAACGAACAGATCTTTTGGGAAAGAAGTTTCCAACAAATCGGTCTACAAATAAATGGGAGCCCATGGGTGTAGATGTGTCTTGGCCACTAAAGTCGTGAAAAACGTCCACGAAGCGAGTAAAGAAATCAGAGACGGACTCGCCCTGTCTTTGTTTACAAGCAGTAAAGAGCATCCAATCTATTTTCCGTTCCGGAATCATCGTCTTTATATAAGTGAGTATGTTGCCAGGGAGGTCCAGTATGAGCTGATGAGGTTTTTTACAAGGCTTCCTATCAGCTTCAGCTGCTATTATGGCAGTCCAATCTCATCCTAATTCAACAACATGATCCTGATTCCGGGAGAGTAGCCACATATCCTGCGGTAAGATCATGCCGAAAAACATATCAATGTCAGCTAGCGTCATATCGCAGGAGTCAATGGCTGCCTGTACTTCATCATAAAAACCTCTGGGGTTCTCTTTCGAATATCAGGTAAAGAGGCTTTAAGAGTGAGAACATCCATCCTTTTCCAGAGCGTATATATCCAATTATACATGAAATGGGCTCTAGCATGGGGGCTGTTAGGATCCTCATTGTTTGTTTTCCCTCTCCCGGGGATAAACTGGGGCGCGGCTTAACTCATAGGTCTTATCCAGGGAAGAGGCAAAAAGTTCCTCACAGTGCCGCATTATTGTTTCTGTGGCGGTATTAACCCTACCTACAGGGAAGGCCCCTACCTGGCACTGCCGATTAATGGCTCTAACATCGTCTGGACCATTTTCCCCTGTAACCATCTCCCATTGTGCTGAAAACTGGTAAGAAAGTTTGTTTATGAGACAAAGGAGCTCGCCTTCAGAGAAATCTTGTATCTGGTCTATAATTTCTCCTGCCTCCATTTCCGGGGAATTTAACCAACTCAATACTATCTGTTTTATTAAATCTTGGCGTAGCTGAGGTATGGGCAGAGCGGAGAATTCGGGGGGGCTGGGATAGGTACAGGACCATCTGCCAATGCATGCGCGTTGGCTTGGGATTGGGGGGGTAAGGGATGGACCTGCACAGGTTGAAAAGTAGGGGTTCGGACAATCATCTGTGGAGGAGGTGGGGTCGGCGGTGCAGGAAGTACAGGATTTGGTGGTCCAGGGGGAAGGGGTGCCAAAGGTGTGTATGGGGTGGGGGTCGTTCAATCAATAATCCGTCAGCATCATCATGGTAGGCCTGGACCGTCGCGGTTGGCCTAACAACATATTCTTTACATGTAGTCAATCGATGTTCTCCATCTAAACATTCTATATTTTCCTGAACTTCTTTATCCTTGAATTCCTTAAACCTTTGATAAACTGTCTTCCTTTCCTGTTTCCTTCTCACTTTCTCTGGCTTGAGCTGCCACTCCTTCACTTCCTTCTCCACATACGCAAACTGTCAAACATAGCTGGTCTAACTTTCCTAGCAAACACTTATTTTTCTAAGTACTCAAGTGTATGAGGGTCCATCCTCCCCTCTAATGGCCATTGAAATTGGGGATCCCCTTTTGTATATTTGTTCCACAATGCACTATACATAATGGGGCAAATACCATGTTTAACATACATTTCAAAATTCGGCGTACCTTCTGGGGGTGCCGGTTGACTTTCTTCTAAAATGCGCTGCTTATCGCAGCAGCAACAACAAAACTTCCATAGTTTACTAAAAACAGGCATGTTGTATAAGGCATAAACAATAGCTTACAAAAAGAGAACATTTTCTCACATTACCTGTATAATCTTAACATTTGCAAATGTTAATCAAACAAATACCAAACAAACAAAAACTGGTTCAATACAATCCTACCTATTCGTAGTCTTCAACTCCCACCTGTCGATCCTCCTTGATCAAATGATCAATTTCAAATAGCCGTCTGGAAGCCCCAGTCAAGTTCAGCAGCCGCCGGGAAGATCAGAGTCGGGAAGCCGAAAAAAATCACCTTGGCCACAAGAACTAGTCTCCTCAGGTGGTGCGCTCCTTAGAGAAGTTCTTCTCACCAACACAATCTCCTTCCCCGGTCCAACTGCAGGCCTTTGATGGGGCCCCATGTTTGGGTGCCAATTTGTGGAAGTGTGCCTTCTGCCAGACACACTGGTGCAGGATCACCCTTTGTCGACGGGTTCAAACAAGTAAGGAGAATCGACAATGGAGTGAAGTAAAAATCAGGCAATTTATTAACATTCATGAGGGGGGGCTACGTCCAACGAGCACCAAGAGGCACTCCGGGAGGAAGCACACCGAGCAATGATTACATGGGTTTTTATAGGAGGAGATCACTAACGGGGGACGCACAATGGTGTAAATAGAGCTTGAGAAAGACACGCACAATGAGGTAATACAAACACCAACAGCCTTGGTGTTTAAGCAACTTTGTGTCTTGGAGTTGCATAACAAGATACGCTATCTATGTGCACTCTATTCATGGTTTAACCATTGACAGGAAACTCCGAGCAGACACCAGCTGTGGTTTTGTGCTGCTTCTGCGTGTACACATTTCACAATACCCCAATCTGTTTTCTTTACACACGATTGTGCATGGGGAGTGCCAAGGACAGAGCAGGGGCTGGCAAAGAGGACAGAGAAAATGGATGATGCATAGGTCAACACAACAACGAGAAGAAGTCGGGTTTTTTTGCATTTTAACAATACAACAAGAACAATGGATGGAGAGAATGTTGAGTTGGTGATGCTGCAAAACGGGTTCCAGGATGCTTGTTTCTGGTCCAGGGAGGACCTGCCTTGGCAGTTCACTGGACTGTTCCTTTGGGGAGCAGGGTCAAGACTGATTTGCTGGGTTTAAACTGGAATGACATGGGAGCAAAAAAAAAAACAGATGGATTTAGGCCCAGATCTCTGTACTGGGGTGAATGTTTGACATTGTTTAACATTCTATCCATTTGCATATGGCTGGTCCAAAAGTGGGGTGGCATGGTGAGCAAAAGAACAATGGATTAAACCCAGATCCTTGTGACTGGGCGTGAATGTTTGCATTGTTCAGCATTCCGTCCTTCAATTGTTCCTTTTGCTTTTGTCGCCCTAAGTGGGAAAGGTATGCCCAGACGTGGTTCCTGTGCTCACCGTGCCACTGGACTCAAGCTAGTCTGGCTGATAAGGGGTGATACCCTTAAATCTGTCCCAGGATGCCTGTTTCTTGTCCAGGGAGGACCTAGCTTGTCAGTTCGGGCTGGACTGTTCCAATGAGGAACAGGGTCAAGACTGATTTGCATATGGCTGGCTCTAAACTGGGGTAGCATGGTGATCAAAAGAACAAAGGATTAAACCCAGGTCTTTGTGACTAGGGGCTGTGCACACTCACTGGCCTCTGGGATGCTTGGAACCCCACCTCAAGATAGGATAGAGTCGTCGATGTCCGAAGGAGCAGCAAGGTTCCAACCGGATCACTTGCAGTGTTTCAGGTGCCTGCCAAGCAGGGGGTATCTCCTTTACCCCAAGGGAGATTTCTTCAGGTAGCTGTGTGGCAGCAAGTCGAAGTTCAAGTCTGTGAAGTTCATGAATAATCTGAGGCTCTGGGGACCCAGTATTCACCTTTATCCAAAGATTAGGGGAGTGTCCAGATCAGAGCCCACCAATGAGAGGTCAGGCGGGAAAAGGGTGGCTACACCCTCCCCTTTGTGTGCTTCCCGCCTGGACAGGGGACAGGATGTCCCTGAACCGGTTCCAGGCGGTGTATGCAGAATGTAGGCACTGGGGAAGCCTACGTGCAACTCTGAAAGGCATCCTATGGTGCACCCACCCAGTTCCAATCCACATAGTCTGTCTGGGGAGGTGGGAACACCTCCCTGCAACAGGATCCCTATTGTCCAGCTGCCGTGGCTGGAGTTCTGCCCAGCAGTCGTGTGGGTGGCGGGTAGCATCCATTTTGTACTACGTGTGCACTTTTAAATTAGTGTCTAAATTCTGCCGCTTTTCCCATATCGCCCCTCTAGCAGGGGGGAATCATGCCCTCAGTCCCATGGCTGGATTGGGGGTATGATTCCTACATGTTTGACACCAAACACGATATGGTTCTGTGTAGCCATTCACAAGTTATCACGCTATCGCGATATACTTATGATGCGGTTAAGAGTATATGGTATGGCTAAACTACAAACAACCCAGCAATGATTTTACGTAGGTTGCAGAGGGGCCCTACTCAGGTAGGGGTCCCCCCTCACACATATCTCAGAACCCTGCCTTGTAGGATTAGCAAGGCCTGCTTTAGGGGTGACCTATGAGGATATATGTGTTGTATTAAGTGGGATACAGGATACCTATATCCCTGTTAGGAGTGCAAGCACCACCTTACCCAGACTACAGTAGTGATCTGGTGGTGTCATTTGGTATGGCTGTCCCAGGGGTAGCACAATAAGTGCTGCAGCCCCTGGTAGGCCTCTGAGGGACCCATGTCCTGGGTACCTAGGGTACCATATACAAGGGGCTGATAGGGTGTCCTCAGTATCCAATTGGAATGTACCTAGGGTACTCACATCAGTTTTAGGGAGGAAGCAGATAGGTTGGGGTCCTGGATAGCAGGATCCCAGCCAGACTAGTCAAAAACCATTCAAATACCAGGCAAAAAGTTGGGGGCAACCATATAGTCAGATTCCACCTTCCTACAGTACATATCATAGGGGCACACTGGATGCAACAACAGCAAGTAAGAAAGATGGCTCCTATTATCACTATTAACCATCAATATTTTCCAGCCCCAAGTAGAAAACATACCCCAAAACCATTCTGACCAAGTCCATGTTCCTTTTTCCTGATGCATTTCCGCGGCTATTTTATGTAGTTTGGAAATAGCATCATACACCGAAGGGGCATTATCAGGAACATACACACAGCAGCTGCTTCCTATTATGCAACATGCCCCACCTCGATCAGCTAGTATCACATCTAAAACCATCCGGTTTTGTAAAGCCACAATCTTGGTAATTTGGACACAGAGAGGGGCTTGTGCTCTCGTAACAGCAATGACAGAAGGCCCATTGCCCTTGGCAGTTCGGGTGTTTTTGGAAAGACGTACCCTGTGTTGGAATTTCCTTTGCTGTATTCCTCCATTTCCCATATGGTCCCATTAGCTTGTGTGGTGCCGTCATCATCGGGGTAACATACTTTATTCAATTGTGCATTAAATCCCCCCACATCAGCTGTGGTAACATTGTTAACCTTAGAGGCCCACAAAAGTTCAAGCCAGGCCTTACAGGAACCATTATGGGAAAATGGTAAGGGAATGAGGGGCATTCCTCCCTTCCTCTGGTTGGCTAGCAACATTCCACATACCCAAAAGTTGGTAGTATTTGTAGCATTATGAGTATGATGTAACATCCGTATGAAAGTGTTATTTTTATACGACGATCAATGCTTTCTCTCATGATAAGGAAGGGTGAAGTAATAAAGTTCCAAGGAGACAGGAGTGGTTGTAGCGGACAGTAAGTTTTGAGCTGGAATTACCTCCTACACTGTCCATAATGTTGCTGCCAATATCACTAACATAATGATCAGGGCCATCATGCACATAGTCTTGTCCTTCGCTCTACACTTGGATACCAATTTATGCATTCTCCTTAATGGTACTAGTAAAACCACAGGTCGGAGGGCGACCCAGATATCACTGAGCACGTATCACAACCCTCATTGAACCTAGTTCAGATGATTCTGAGATCCCACCATGCCACAGCCGAACCGTCCCACTAATTGGGAGCAGGTCCTCCAGTATCTCCATCTGCTCCTTTCCTTCCTTGGTCGTAGATTGTACCTTGTTATCGCAGGCGTAGTCTGATCAGGGAACAGAATTTCTTCATTCGTAGGGGCAATGTTCTTCTGGGTTTGCAGTATCTCCTTAGAATTGCCTCTGCCTTCTGGTTGGAGAGTAGTTGCTGGTATCTTCTTGCAATGGGAGGTGTGGATCCAGTTCTTCCTATTGGTGACGCGGACAGTGGTCCAAGTTGCAAGCAAGACTTGTTCGGGGCTCTTCCAGCGGGGTTCCAAATTCTTGGAGCGTCGAAAGTTTTTGGTCAGTACGAAATCCCCAGGCTGGAGACGGTGGGTTAGACCTTTGGAATTGTCAGCTATGGCTTCATGTATCTGTTGGTGGATTAGAGACAATATCTCAGTTAAGTGTTTTAAATAATCACTGAGAACGGGGTACTGTATCTCTTTTATTACATTTGGTCTTGGAGGTCCCCACACATTCATAGGCCTCCAAACACTATCTCATAAGGAGAGAGACCAATCTTACTGTGTGGGATTGAACAAACTGATAACAGGGCTAGGGCAAAGCATCTGGCCATTTAAGGCCCGTTGTTGCCTGTATTTTAGCAAGTTTAATCTTTAGTGTGGCATTGGATCGTTCTACATGTCCCGTTGCCTGGGGGTAACTGGTAGCATGAAACTTCTGTTTTACCCCTAGACCTTTCATTAGGTACTCTATTATATCCAGTAAAATGGGGGCCATTGTCAATCTATAGGACCCTACAAATTCCAAATCGAGGGAAGAATTCTTTCAACAAAATTTTGGCTGTTGTCAAAGCAGTATTATCTTTGGTCGGATAGGCCTCTACCCACTTGCTAAATGAACAAACCACCACTAAAGCATACTTCAAGTTGTTACAACGCTCCAACTAGATATAATCCATTTGAAGTGCTTCGAAAGGTACCGGGGGTGGAGAAAATCCACCTGTGGGGGTTGATACTCCCTTCCCGGGATTGTGTTGTAAACATATCATACAATGCTTTACTAAATGTTCAGCTGTTTTACGAATGTCTGGATTGTCCCAAACCTGTTCGATTTGGGAGATGGTGTTTATAGCACTAACGTGGACAGGCCCATGAGCAATAGTCAAAAAAGGGCAGTAAAAAGGCATGAGGCAATTTCCATTTTGACATGTTTTTGGACCTCCAACATCCCTCATCATCTAACTCCCCTTCCTTTTTTCATTCTGCCTTTTCTTGTTCAGTAGCTGACTGTTGTATCTCCTTAACCTCCGTGTACATGTTTCCCATTTTTCGGCTTGGGACTGTGGTACATACATTCTGCTTGTGTGGGTACTTGCAGTATCTTGTGCTAACTTTCTTGTGGGCACTACATTTGATGATGGCCACGCTCTTTGACAATGTCCGGGCGGTGAGGAGGCTATTAACCAGTTCACCATTTTGTATCTTGGCACCATGTGAGGTTAGGAACCCCCGTTCCTTCCAAAGCCTGCCAAAGTTGTGTGCCACACCAAATGCGTACTGGCTGTTGGTGTAAATGTTTACTGATAATTCCTGACTGAGTTCACAAGCCCTAAAGAGTGCGATGAGTTCAGCAGCTTGGGCGGATCTCTGTGGAATGCGAGCTGTTTCTACGACTGTCTGCAACGTTGTTATGGCATAGGCTGCAGAGGTAGTACCATCAGGTAATTTTAAACAAGAGCGATCCACCCATAATTCTCCTTCAGGATCTGACAGGGCTGTGTCTTTGAGATCTACTCTTCCCTTGGTTTGTTCCTCCATCAGGAAAATACAATCATGCAAATCATGGGGTGTTTAGCTGGTAAGGGTAACAATGTGGCGGGATTTAATGTCAAACATCTGTTGAGTGTAATATGTGGTGCCAAAAGCGTGAGTTCATATCTTGTGAGCCTAGCACTAGTCAGGTGTTGTGTCTTGGTGTGGTTAAGCAGTGCATCTACGGAATGTGGTACCATAACCATAAGTTTGCTGCTTAATACTATCCCTTCAGATTGCCATATGGAGGTGGCTGTAGCAGCCATCGCCCTAAGACAACTGGGAGTCCTCTGGCCACTGGGTCCAATACAGCTGAGAAATAAGCACGTGGGCGATGTTTGCTGCCGTGTGGCTGTGTCAAGACCGATAATGCACACCCTTCTCTCTCGTGCACATATAGTATAAAGGGCTTGGTGTAATCGGGGTACCTAACACAGGAGCAGAACAAAGGGATGCATGAAGCTGTTGATATACACTTTGACATTCAGATGACCACGGTAGGGGAAAGGGGGTGTCTTTGGTAACAAGGGACAAAAGGGGTTTGATAATGAGTGAAAAGTTGTGGATCCATTGTCTATATTTAGAGATGATGCCAATAAGTGCTCTGACTTCTTTTTGTGTACGGGGAATGGGAGTGTGTATGAAAGTTTGAATCCTATCCTTGGTGAGAGTGCGTCCCTCCTTTGACAAGAGGTGACCTAGATGGGTGACCTCTGGTCAACAATATTGCAATTTATTCTTAGAGACCTTATGTCCCTTAGCAGCAAGATGGTGCAATAAGGAGAGGGTGGCTTCTTTGCAATTTTCAGTTGTGTCAGCCGCAAGCAGGATGTCATCGACATATTGGACGAGTGTGACTCCATTTGGTAAGGGAAGTTCATCCAACTGTCGTTTGAGTGCCTGGCTGTAGATGCTAGGGATTTCTGTATAGCCTTGGGGGGCTCTACAAAATCTAAATGAACAACATCTAAGTGAGAATCCAAAAAGATATCTACTATCCTGATGTATAGGGATAGAGATAAAAGCATTCTTAAGATCAATGAGAGAAAACACAATGGCTGTGGGCGGGACCAAGGTCAACAAGGTGGTGATATCAGAAACAACAGGATATTGAGGGACTACTATCTTGTTAATTTCTCTCAAATCAATCACAAATTGATCAACTGTATCCTGTATTCCATCCCCTCTTTTAAGGACAGGGAGAATAGGGCTATTACATACATTAGAGGAAACTTTCTCAATGACTCCTGTAAGTATCATGTCATCAATAATATGCATTATCGCATCTTCACCTTCCTTTGATATTTTGTATTGTGGGGCACGTGGCAAGGAAGCACCTTCACGAATCCGTATGTATACTGGGGGAATGTCCATTCTCCCCACATCTGTGTCTGCAGTAGCCCAGACACTTGAGGGAACGGATTCAAGGTCTGAGCATGGAGAAAGATTACATTGTTTGGGCGACGTCTTCCTCCCAAAAATGACACGCACTCCAGATGGGGAGCAATGTATGGAAGCGTAAAAATATTTCAAAATGTCAAGTCCCAGCAAATTATCAGGGGCATGCGGGGAAGCAAAAAGGGTGCAGAAGTAATACAATTATTAACCTGTAAAGGTATTTTTCAGGACACAGGGCTAGGGGTTGGTGTTCCATCGAATGCCACTAATGTTATTATCCGGCCAGACAAGGGTGTCCCAGGGGCCAGTTGTTGAGATATCGCGCTACGTGTTGCCCCTGTATCTACTAGGAATTTCTGATCCTGCCCAAGTATGGTAGCTATTATATAGGGTCTTGACTGATCTACAGGTATCTCAACTGGTTCTCCTTGTCCTATGCTGTCCTAAGCAAAGTGCATTCCTATGGCATCATCTGGTTCGTAATCATCCAAAGAATATTGATTATTCCTTTGATTGAAATAATTATCTGACCTATTTCTGCCTGAATTTTGTTGTGGCTGTCGGGGGCTTGAGCTCCCCGGCTACCACTTGCTTGCCCCCTTCCCGCCAGAAGCTAAAATGGGGCATTCAGAACGCCAGTGTCCTTTTTCTTTGCAATGAGCACACTGATCCAGTCCTAACGGTATCTGTATACGATGTGGGCCTAGTCGAAGCATTTGTCTATAATTTTGACCACGGCCTCGACCCTGGGGTCCATAAGCCTGAACCATCTGTAGGCGATAGGACCACCGGAAGGGCGTAAGGGAACACAAGAAGCTGTGATATGGAGTACATGGTTTATTAGGGTTCTCCTGATGGGAATGTTCAGGGCTGCAAATAAAAAGGTTACAACTAGAAAGACAACACAAAGGTGGAGGAGATGGTTTCTCTCCTGAGTTCCTGGTTCCGGGCTGTCAGGGTCGGGACAGGTCTCGGACACTCTCAATTGGCAGGGGAAGGAAAAGAAAGAACAGGCCTGGTAAGTAACTAGTCTTGCAGGTTTAGGTCTGGTCAGTGCTACCGTCACCAATTTGTGAGTGTAGGAAGGGTTGTGCAGGATTTCACAACTTGAACCACCTTCACAGAGTGCCCTACCTCCCCGTGCCTTCCCAACACCCCCACCAGAACGCTCCCCTGAGGGGTACTCGCCTTATGCCACGGCCCGTCTCCAGGGCCGTGGCGTCGGGACCCGGGGCGTCTTCTCCCTCTCTCAGCCCACTGGGTATGGACAAGGTGTACAGGGCACTCTGCTGGCTCTGTCCCCTCCGCTTCTCTCCGCATTTGCCTTTCTCCGCTCTCACCGTCCTCTACTCCTCCGCTCTCGCCGTCCTCCGCCTTGTTGCTCTTGCCGTCCTCCGCCTCGCTGCTTCTCTTCTTTCACTCCGTCCGTCTTCTTCCCTCCTCTCCTTCCTCTTCCGCATCTTTGGAGTCTCTACCTTCTGCTTTTCTCGGAAGCTCCTCCTCGCTCTCTTGGGCCAACACTAGACCGCTGCCTGCTTCCGGTCCAGGTTGGGTCGGCTTCGTCTTTCCCCACTTCCGGTCCGCCCCGGTGCCGTCATCCTCACACTATCATTACCTTAGTGTTTAATTCCTTTATTTAGCCTACTCTTCTGTCATGCTCAGTTGTCACCTGATTCTGGTAATACTGAGCCATATCCAATATTGCCTTAAGGGATACTGAGGCCCATGTACTTTCAGACCCGTTTAAACAAACAGATATTTTGGCAAAGAAGTTTCCAACAAATCGGTCTACAAATAAATGGGAGCCCATGGGTGTAGATGTGTCTTGGCCACTAAAGTCGTGAAAAACGTCCACGAAGTGAGTAAAGAAATCAGAGACGTACTCGCCCTGTCTTTGTTTACAAGCAGTAAAGAGCGTCCAATCTATTTTCCGTGCCGGAATCATCGTCTTTATATAAGTGAGTATGTTGCCAGCGAGGTCCAGTATGAACTGATGAGGTTTTTTACAAGGCTTCCTATCAGCTTCAGCTGCTATTATGGCAGTCCAATCTCATCCTAATTCAACAACATGATCCTGATTCCGGGTGAGTAGCCACATATCCTGCGGTAAGATCATGCCGCAAAACATATCAATGTCAGCTAGCGTCATATCGCAGGAGTCAATGGCTGCCTGTACTTCATCATAAAAACCTCTGGGGTTCTCTCGAATATCAGGTAAAGAGGCTTTAAGAGTGAGAACATCCATCCTTTTCCAGAGCGTATATATCCAATTATACATGAAATGGGCTCTAGCATGGGGGCTGTTAGGATCCTCATTGTTTGACTTCCCTCTCCCGGGGATAAACTGGGGCGCGGCTTAACTCATAGGTCTTATCCAGGGAAGAGGCAAAAAGTTCCTCACAGTGCCGCATTATTGTTTCTGTGGCGGTATTAACCCTACCTACAGGGAAGGCCCCTACCTGGCACTGCCGATTAATGGCTCTAACATCGTCTGGACCATTTTCCCCTGTAATCATCTCCCGTTGGGCTGAAAACTGGTAAGAAAGTTTGTTTATGAGACAAAGGAGCTCGCCTTCAGAGAAATCTTGTATCTGGTCTAGCATTTCTCCTGCCTCCATTTCCGGGGAATTTAACCAACTCAATACTATCTGTTTTATTAAATCTTGGCGTAGCTGAGGTATGGGCAGAGCGGAGAATTCGGGGGGCTGGGATAGGTACAGGACCATCTGCCAATGCATGCGCGTTGGCTTGGGATTGGGGGGGTAAGGGATGGACCTGCACAGGTTGAAAAGTAGGGGTTTGGACAATCATCTGTGGAGGAGGTGGGGTCGGCGGTGCAGGAAGTACAGGATTTGGTGGTCCAGGGGGAAGGGGTGCCAAAGGTGTGTATGGGGTGGGGGTCGTTCAATCAATAATCCGTCGGCATCATCATGGTAGGCCTGGACCGTCGCGGTTGGCCTAACAACATATTCTTTAGATGTAGTCAATCGATGTTCTCCATCTAAACATTCTATATTTTCCTGAACTTCTTTATCCTTGAATTCCTTAAACCTTTGATAAACTGTCTTCCTTTCCTGTTTCCTTCTCACTTTCTCTGGCTTGAGCTGCCACTCCTTCACTTCCTTCCTCCACATACGCAAACTGTCAAACATAGCTGGTCTAACTTTCCTAGCAAACAATTATTTTTCTAAGTACTCAAGTGTATGAGGGTCCATCCTCCCCTCTAATGGCCATTGAAATTGGGGATCCCCTTTTGTATATTTGTTCCACAATGCACTATACATAATGGGACAAATACCATGTTTAACATACATTTCAAAATTCGGCGTACCTTCTGGGGGTGCCGGTTGACTTTCTTCTAAAATGCGCTGCTTATCGCAGCAGCAACAACAAAACTTCCATAGTTTACTAAAAACAGGCATGTTGTATAAGGCATAAACAATAGCTGACAAACAGAGAATATTTTCTCACATTACCTGTATAATCTTAACATTTGCAAATGTTAATCAAACAAATACCAAACAAACAAAAACTGGTTCAATACAATCCTACCTATTCGTAGTCTTCAACTCCCACCTGTCGATCCTCCTTGATCAAATGATCAATTTCAAATAGCCGTCTGGAAGCCCCAGTCAAGTTCAGCAGCCGCCGGGAAGATCAGAGTCGGGAAGCCGAAAAAAATCACCTTGGCCACAAGAACTAGTCTCCTCAGGTGGTGCGCTCCTTAGAGAAGTTCTTCTCACCAACACAATCTCCTTCCCCGGTCCAACTGCAGGCCTTTGATGGGGCCCCATGTTTGGGTGCCAATTTGTGGAAGTGTGCCTTCTGCCAGACACACTGGTGCAGGATCACCCTTTGTCGACGGGTTCAAACAAGTAAGGAGAATCGACAATGGAGTGAAGTAAAAATCAGGCAATTTATTAACATTCATGAGGGGGGGCTACGTCCAACGAGCACCAAGAGGCACTCCGGGAGGAAGCACACCGAGCAATGATTACATGGGTTTTTATAGGAGGAGATCACTAACGGGGGACGCACAATGGTGTAAATAGAGCTTGAGAAAGACACGCACAATGAGGTAATACAAACACCAACAGCCTTGGTGTTTAAGCAACTTTGTGTCTTGGAGCTGCATAACAAGATACGCTATCTACGTGCACTCTATTCATGGTTTAACCATTGACAGGAAACTCCGAGCAGACACCAGCTGTGGTTTTGTGCTGCTTCTGCGTGTACACATTTCGCAATACCCCAATCTGTTTTCTTTACACACGATTGTGCATGGGGAGTGCCAAGGACAGAGCAGGGGCTGGCAAAGAGGACAGAGAAAATGGATGATGCATAGGTCAACACAACAACGAGAAGAAGTCGGGTTTTTTTTGCATTTTAACAATGCAACAAGAACAATTGATGGAGAGAATGTTGAGTTGGTGATGCTGCAAAACGGGTTCCAGGATGCTTGTTTCTGGTCCAGGGAGGACCTGCCTTGGCAGTTCACTGGACTGTTCCTTTGGGGAGCAGGGTCAAGACTGATTTGCATATGGCTGGGTTTAAACTGGAATGACATGGGAGCAAAAAAAAAACAGATGGATTTAGGCCCAGATCTCTGTACTGGGGTGAATGTTTGACATTGTTTAACATTCTATCCATTTGCATATGGCTGGTCCAAAACTGGGGTGGCATGGTGAGCAAAAGAACAATGGATTAAACCCAGATCCTTGTGACTGGGCATGAATGTTTGCATTGTTCAGCATTCCGTCCTTCAATTGTTCCTTTTGCTTTTGTCGCCCTAAGTGGGAAAGGTATGCCCAGACGTGGTTCCTGTGCTCACCGTGCCACTGGACTCAAGTTAGTCTGGCTGATGAGGGGTGATACCCTTAAATCTGTCCCAGGATGCCTGTTTCTTGTCCAGGGAGGACCTAGCTTGTCAGTTCGGGCTGGACTGTTCCAATGAGGAACAGGGTCAAGACTGATTTGCATATGGCTGGCTCTAAACTGGGGTAGCATGGTGATCAAAAGAACAGAGGATTAAACCCAGGTCTTTGTGACTAGGGGTGAATGTTTGCATTGTTCAGCATTTTTTATCAATTGTTCCTTTAACATTCTAAAAGTGGCATTTTCAGAATTGACTTTAAATCCGACTTTACCATTAGAGAGGATTTTAAATTGCATTTAATTTGAGTCTAAACCGGACGGTCCTCGCTGCCCTTAGTCAAAGATTAGCCCTTATTAAATGTTATAAGGTAAGTGTTGTCTAATAGGAGAGAGAGGCCTTTTAGTAGTGAAAAATGAATTTAGGAGTTTTACACTTCCAGGACAGGCACAACTTAAACCCACATGACTTGCTTTTTAAATACAATGGACCCTACCCTATGTGCCTATAGGGCCTACTTTAGGGGTGACTCATATGCAGGGCCACTGGAATTATGCCACAGGGGAGGGCCAAATTATGCAGGAGGGTTGAGCAACAAATGCGTCAAGAAAATGGAAATTATGTGACATAATGCTGCACATTTTTAGGTCTTGCCTGGCGTTGCAGCGCGCATTCGTTGCTCGCTCTGCGAGGCTTCTTGTAATCAATATACAATGGGAAGTGGAGTTTCAGCTCCGCCCGGTATTTCGATTGGTTTGCGTCATTTTGCATCATTGGTTATGGTAAACGGTGTCTTTTGATTGTGACTGAGGCTTTTAAGTCCCTTTCGGTTACCGCCCTGTCCTCTTTTCGCCCCACCCACCCGTACTTAATCTTTTACTCCGCGGCGTGACACAGTGTCTTCTAATTACTGGGTGAGCACTTTTGTTTCTTCATGCGCACAATTTTTATAGTGTAATTTTCCCCAAAGTGCCGCCCCCTCGCTGCTCACCTCATCTGTTAATTAAAGACTAGTGTAAAACCAGCCCAGCACGTTTTATGTTTCAACGCGATGGGATGGCGTGTATGTAAAACATTTTTTTCACATAAGCCGCTATACCGTGCTTTATCTTTAACTCATGCCTTTCTGTTATTGTACACGGGCACACACAGTCAACAATGGCGCCCGCAGTTTAAAGACCCTCATCCCTGTGGAAATGTACCTTTTTAGGGGTACACTGGTGCAGGGTCAGCCTTTTGTCCACGGGTTCAAAGACCAACAAAATAGAGATCAGCACTGGAGTTGGAAATAAAAAACAAGTGTATTAATCATTCATGAGTGGGACCACCTCCACACAGCACTCTCAAGTGCTGCCTGAGGTAGTACACCGAAGTCACAGAACACACGTCTTATATACAGGTTTTGTGCATTGTAAGCATGTGAACAGAAATAGGAAGAACAAGTTTTAGAAATAGTTTTCAGCAAACAAGGACAGATGAAAAACCACATGGTCAGCAAAGTGGGAGGGGGAGCAGGAGTGCTTATAGCAGCAGTAAATGATTGACAGTTAACATCTGAGACCTGGTGTTCTGGCAGCTGCAAACTCTCAGCACGTACATTGCTTTTAGCTGAGTCAGGAAGTCAACTAAAATAGATATCACAGGCAGAAAAAGACGAGCAGCAGAGGACGGGAGAATTACGAAGGAAATGAAATGGACATCGCAGCCAAAATGACTGTTGCTTATGCCAAGTAAAATATTACATGTTTTCCATATCCCCATCCCGCCCCCGGGTGCTGCACTTTAACTTTTCGGTACCTTTTCATAACAGCCTAGGAGCACTGTTTTCTTTAATTGCTTTTATCCTGCCAGACGTTCTTCGGCAATGCTTTATTTTTTTTAAACCAGCCCCATACGCCCTATGTTTCACCACTCAGAAGAAGCGGCATGCGATGCGAGGGGCCGTCGTGTATGTAAAACATTTTTTTTTTAATAAGGCGCTAACATGGCGCCCTCGTGCCTTTCTCTCATTGTACACGGGAACACAGTCAACAATGGCGCCCGCAGCTTAAAGACCCGCCCCGGGCACCGCATTTTAGCTTTAACATGAGCGCAGCGCTTAATATATTAGCAGGCGCCCACTTTTATTACTGGATCACCCACACCGAACATGTCCTACACGTGTCCTACTGCGGAAGCTAAGGGTGGGGGCAAGGTAGGGTTCAGCCACCTCCTGGCGGGCGGCGCACACAGTAGCAGCTGCAGCTCCTCTGAGTCCCAAACCTCGGCCGCAGGCAGCACCATGGCGGAAAGTGCCGGCCTCGAGAATCACTGCATTGAAATTTTCAAGAATAAGGGCGCGATGTGAACATCATGAGGTTACAGTAGAACTTCAATTCACACAATGATGACCTGATAAAATCTGGGATTCTGCCTATCCGGGTGAAGTGTCTATAAGTAGATAAGTATGTTTTTGTTGCGCTATTGATGTGTTTTTAAATGCTGCTGAATTTGAGCCTAATATTTGCACTTGCACAAGAATTAAATGACAGTGTTTCGGTTGAATTATTTTATTCTGCATGCCATGTGAGAACCTAATGACAAGGCATGATTCCGCACAGCCTTCAGGACAATGGCCAAAATGGTCACATCCGCAGTTGAGAAGGGGCTGCTGGAGAGACACCATCTCCCAAGTGCAGGAGAAGAGGAGGCCCAGTGCTGTGGCCCGATGTAGACGTTTGTGGCTGCTTTGTTGGTACAAGAATCCGCAGGGCATGTGCTGAGCATTACTGCACCAGTCCCTTCACCTTGTCCATAGTTACCTATGGGTGTCTATAACAATTTTGTTTCAGTTCAGTCCTCCTCATTTAATCTAAGCCTTAAATATCAATGCTCAGAGTCTAGAAAAGGTTCACTTAGTTGCAGTCACTTCATGCATGTATTTGCCCATTCATTCTCATCACCAACCAACCAATGTACCCTTCTTTTGGCTCTCTTTATTCTCTTTCCCACTCATCAGAATAATTTGCCATTTGATGGTACTATTGGACCCTGTTTCGCGCAGTGGCATTAAAGTGTTAAGATGCCCAGTATCCAGCATCTGCCAACCCACAACACCATACATGGGTGTGTCACTTGCTTGCCTTATTTTGTCATTTCTATTGACAAGCAAGGATAGAAATCTGCTTTATCGTCTTTAATCAAAGAACACTATGGGGCATACCCAAATGACCCTCCCATACCTGGGTAAAGAAACGTGTAATATATAGCAAAAAAAGGGGGGAAGGTTAGGGGGGGATTAATCTCTTATTTATTTATACACAAGAAACAATACATTTTCTCGGTACATAATATTTACTTATATCACCAATTTTTAAATAATTTTTCAGAAGCGAATCTCTCAATAGACATCCGTGAAACGTACACAGAATATATACAGATTATTATACATTTAAACATACAAAAACCAAAATTCACAAAACACCTCTATATACAACTTCATCAAATATATATATACACATTTTATATACACAACATATACCTTCCCCTAATTCTTGCTCCAAACAATGTATACTACTTTTTGCAGTAATACAATCAGAGGTCGTCCTCTTTGCGTCAGAGGTTCTACTTCTCTTAATCTTTTGTGTAAGCGCCAAAACCATTAATTTCTAAATCAACCCAATCGGTGGACTCCTCATGAATCAATGTGTCGACGCGTTCGCGTTTCAGCCTTCTATTATTTGGCTTCCTCAGGACGGGGGTTGCAAACTGTCTGCTTGTAATTTTTTGTTGTATAAGGAACTCCAGGCCAGATATTCAATTCAGCGCCTCCGCGCATGTGAGACGCTGATAGCCATATTTCGAATGCCCGTGGACTTCTATTTCTCATCCAGTTTGTTCCGTCAGTTTCATCCAATAATTTCTTTCGTAGTTTCTCCGGATAGAATCCGCTTCAAGCTTCGGTGCTGCTGCTTCGCATCGGAAGATCGTCTTTAATAGCATGTTAACCCGATGCCCCTCACCATGCGTCTTCGTTTGGTTAGTTGTTTGGTTCTTCTACAAAAACTATTTAAAATGTTATGGTACATCACTTTCTGATAACTAAAAAGGTGGACCTTAACTTATTCCCTTAAATGTGTGGCCTAGACACTTGCAGAACACACGTTCGATGGTATCTCTCTATTCGCTTGTATTCGTGCGGCAACACAATGCTTTGTTTCGGAAGAGATATCTGTGTATATTATACTGTTTGCTCTTGTGCTCTCACTTTCTGCTGTGTCCAGTTTCTACCAGCTTTCTCATATGGCGTTTATTTCTAGAGCTATGCATTCACCCTCTATCATTGCTGCCATCCTTTTAGGAAATCAGTGTCCATTAGGGCTCCACATATATCCAAATCACAATATAGAATTCATCATCATATCACAAAATTCCACAGCACACCACATAATTAAACTCCACTACATAACACGCCACAACACAAACTACCATTCCACATAATTACACAACATAACACACAATACCACTCCACATAATTACACTGCACCTAATACCACATAATTACTATCAACATAATTCCACAGCACACTATGCCACAATTTCACTACATAAATCCACTCCACGCAATTCCTCCAATCCAACCCACCTAACTCCACTATACACCACATATATAGAGCGCATAACACACACACAAGAAACATTGCCATTTATAATGCCAATATCGCTAACTCAAACAAAAGCGAGACCTATTGCATTTCCAATGCTTGTTTTAGAATGGTGTTCATAACTCTCAGCAAATATAAGTGCACTTTATGTTCTCGGCTTTTCAATAAAGAGGCCCATCACACCAATTTACAAATGTGCATTTACGGTTTTTTTTCGTGACATTTGTTGCACAGCCAAAAAATGCTGTTACATGCCAGCTAATGGAAAACTTGTGCTGCTTGTTAACATAGTAAGTCGGCTTACCCCAAGCCCCTTTGTCTTTTTACACAACTCGGAGGTTCAGCGCGGCTAGTTCCCAACAATAACTGGGGAATGGTTCCCTTAATGTTAACCTCTTCAATGCCCATGACGGGCTGGTCTCGTCATGGGCCGCGGTTGCGCTGTGCCCATGACGAGACCAGCTCGTCATAAACCCCGCCCGCTAATACAACGGCCGGCACAGGGCGGGGAAAGGGGCGGGCACTGAAGGGGTTAAATTACGCGATAAACGAATTGCTGTCAAATGGTAACAAGCATTTCCAATGCAATAGGTCTTGAATTTATTGTAAATGACAATGCCTATTATTTTTTTTTCTAAAACGTAGATAAAAGGCATTGTCATTTACAATGCCAATACCTTAAACTCGCGTAAATGCGAGACCTATTGCATTGCAAATACTTATTTAAGATTAAAACTGAGCGCGGCACCGCTTCAAGGACACTGCACTCGTTTTTTTCTTTTTTTTAAAAACGTTAACACTGAGCACGGTGTCCTTGAAGCGGGCAGCTCGTTAAAGTAAAAAACTAAAGAAACCGGGCACGGTGGCCTTGAAGCTGCGCCGCGCTCAGTTTTACAGTAAAAAATACCAAAACAAACAGAGCGTGGTGTCCCAGAAGTGGACACCGCACTCAGTATTAAATTAAAATAAATAAATAAATAAACCGAGCGCAGTGTCACTAAAGTGGGCACCGCGTTCAGGATACAAATACAAAACAAGCATTGGCATAGCCAATAGGTCTCGCTTTTGGGACTTTATAAGTATTTGGTTTGGCAGCACAATATCCTTGGTGCAACAACATCAAATGTTGCATGACTAAACACTTATAAGGTTCCAAAGGCGGGACCTATTGGCTATGCCAATGCTTGTTTAATTTTGCTACTGTTTTGCATTTCCTCTATTTTCATTGTTATATGTCCAATTTGTTTTTTATTGTATCTAACTATCCCATAGCTCTTTGCAAAACACCTCAGTGAATGATATAAGTATTCATACAATGAGGGACACAGCATTACATAATCACTGTTGAACAGTTCATTGCAGGATTACTTGTGACATAGTGTGAGCTAGCATTAAATGGTTGTTGCTGACATTGCAGCACTCTATGATATATCACTGATGACACTTGGGGAGGGATGTTGATGACATTGCAGTACATCATTGTATGACCACTGATGGCACTTGGGGAGGGGTGCCGACATTGCAACACACCATTGTATGACCACTGATAAAACTTGGGGAGGGGTGTTGACATTGCAGCACACCATCAAATGATCAAAGATGACACTTGGGCAAGGGTGTTGACATTGTAGCATACCATTATATTATCAATGATGATACGTGGTGGGCGGGGTTACCGTATCTTCAGCTGCCACACGTCATTATATAAACTAACGTGGGGCACAACATTACAAAATTAGTATGTACGCTGTGGGACTCTGCATGACGTGTCGTAAGTAAGCTCAAAGTGATGGGAATGACATCCATATACCCGCCTCTATAAAAATTAAAAACATTTATTGCCCCAAAGTGACTTTCCAAATTTTTTCTCCGGCAAATTAAGTTCAACTGCAACTTCAAGCTTGTCGCTGCCAGAGGACCACAGTGTTAAGTATGATGATCCACGAATTTAGTTAAAGTATTTATTAATGCTGGAAGCATCAAATACAAAAGGAGACAGACAACTTGAACGTGTAACCTGTATACCGACGCCACAGCATGCATGTCTCCATGTAATTCTCACTGTGAGAGGTACTATGACCTATCCATGAAGTACGGCCACACTGTACATTCAGCAACCTTTATAGTGACTGCCAAATGAGGTCGCCAGAAGGTGGCGCTGCCAGAGCAGAGATGGAAGATATACTTCATTGCACACTTCTCCAAAGTATGAAGAGAAACCGTATTGCTGCAGCTGCCATTGAAACCCCATTATCCATGAAAATAAGACATTACGGAAGTAAGGGAAAAGACAGCGAGAGCAGTGTTGGGAGGGGCTCATTCCGACGCGAGAGAGGAAGAGAGGGATAGAAAAAAAAGAGTGTAAGAATAGGTGCAAGAGAGGTGAGAAAGGATAAAGAGTAGGGGAATGAGTGAAGGAGGTGCAAAGAAGGGAAGAGAGGGAGGGTGAGAGAAAGAGGAGAAGAGAGAAATGTGAATGCGGGCAGAGCACAAGAGAAAATAAAAAGAAGTGGATCGAGAGGGAAGGGTTACGAAAGGAAAGACAGAGAAATAAGCGGTTAGAATATCGATAAATGGGTCAGAGGGAGAAACCAGAAAAAGGCAAGGCCAAAAGGGTCAGAGACAAAGAGAAGGGACAGAGAGTGAAACAAAAAGCGAAAATCAAGGTGTAAGAGAGATGAAAGGAAGAAGAAAAGACAAATGCGGACAGAAAAGGGAACAGTGTGAGAGTAGAAAAAGAAAGGCAACGAAGTTAGACTGCCTTGGCGGCCTGTCCAAATTTCGAGCCAGGTGTTCGCCAAGGTCGCCACTGGAGTGGACAAAATTTGAGTGTAACAAAACCAAATGAAACAAGCGCGTGTGCCTCGCGCTGCAGCGGGAGAGAGAGGCGGAGGGGTGCACCCGCGAGTGGTGCGTGCGCGCTGGAGAGAGCAGTCTGCTCTTTTTCAAAGCACATTCTCGTGCTTGTGGCGCGCCGCTACGCACTCCTGCAAGCTGTATGCCGCCACAAGCACGAGTATGTGCTTCAAAAAAGAGCTGTACGACGGCTTAAGGTCTTCCTATGCAACGCATGCACGCTGTGTAGGCGAGGCCTAAAAGACAAAATATTGAAGTAATACTGTTACAAAATGTGCAGTTTTGTGCCGCATAATTTACCTATTCTTGCTGCATAATGTAGTCAGCCTTGCCGCAAACTTTGGTCCTCCTCTGCCGTATAATTACAGTGGCCCTGCCCATGACCAGTGCTGTACATGTGGAGCGGTGAGACCAATAAGAAGCAAAGCCCCCGCACTGTAGGAAACGAAATGGTGGAAGATAGCAAGTATACCAATGGCCACCTACACTTGGTCAGAAGCATGCAGGATCAAAATATTAGACTAACCGAGCAGTATTGGAGGCAGATGTGTAAAACGAGATGGAATTTCACATTGTGCTCCTTTGCCCTCTCTGACTTGACCCCTCTATGCTAACATCTCTTGTATGGTAGACCATTCTGCCTTGCAAACCCAAACAGGCCCCCTCGCCCTCAATGTTTCCTAAAAGACCTTCATAAATAGTTCAAACTTCTCTTTATCTGGCACCTCTTTGCTCTGAGCTGCTGTAGTCTAGCGCCTGCTGAACTGTGTGTCCCCAAGCAGGAGTTCAGATGCTTAGAAGTGATATATATCAAATAAATGTTAGCAGAGGTAGCAGCTAAAAAATATTCCCCAAGATCCTGCCACCGAGAAGCATGGAATACAATAGTATATAAAATATGTATTCATGATGTTTACTACAGAGTAAACCCATAAATAAACACTTCTCAGGTAGCAGACAGAATCCTAAAATGATGTGGCCAGCTAAAGCGCTGCCATGCTAAAAGAAGGATGTGGAATGCTCAAGCGCCTTGAAGAGCAAATATTTCATCCGCTTTACAATGTCTCTCTGCCTATCAGTCAGACTGCTTCTTTCAGTCACCACCGCTAAGCATTCTTGAACTTGTAGTTTAACATTTCATCAAATTATAAAAAGTAAGAGTTGGCATGCTTGGAACTTTTGGCTGAAAGTTGCGAGGCGAGTTGTTGACTGCTACTTGAGTAGTGTCGTTAGTGACAAATGTTTGCCCCCATGTAGCAGGCTCCTCCTTGTCTGTGTGCTTTGGATTGCACGCTTCGCTGCAATGGTCCTTCAAAGGCCTAGACTGCACTTCACACAGCTGTGTGCGTCTCAGTACAAACATCAGAAGTTTCACACCTCCGTGTTTGTCTCCCCACAACATGTGTTCCTCGCCCGTCCCTTTCTTTCTGGAGAGAAAGAATGTTCCCATTGCCTAAAGTTGCGCATTTTCAGTTTTCCTGCATGTTTTGGTATGTCAATGTGCATACATGCCAACACTCCCGATTCAGGCGTGAGACTACCGATTTGAAGTCTAGTCTCCCGCCTCCCGATTCCTGCAAGCAAAAACCCGATTCCTCGGGGTTTCAGCTGACAGGGCTTGGTATTGTGTAACGTGCTAATTCTTCCAGCAATAGTCAGAATGGCGATGCAGGGGCTCTAGAAGGGGTGAAAAACCAACAAAGCCCCATTAACAACCGAATGGTCTTTTAAACACCTGTGAAGTAGGGGGGGGGCTGTGTGTGTGCCTGGAAGCTGTTTGAGCCCGGGCTGACGGGGGGAGGGGGTTGAATGCACTGACCGCAACCTGCCAGGTCAGTGCACAACTCTTGCATCCCCCTCTTTCTCTGCCTGCCATTGCGCTCCATGCTTCTGAAAGGTAATAAAAAAAACATGTGAATTTGCTTTCAAATGTCCGATCCTGCAGCAGCACACTTCCAAAGTCCATACATGACAGAAACCCGATTGAAGGCCCAATTCTCCCGATATTTTTTTTTTTTTTTAAATCTCCCACTTTGCTCTTCAGAAATGTTGGCATGTATGCCAATGTGACCCACTTTGCTCGGTTGTGCTGGTTTTAAATGACTTAGTTGAACTCTGCGAGTGGTTACGTCTTCCGATGTTTGTTTGACATCGAATGGGGGCCACCTGTTACCAGACATGGCCTTTTGGAGGGGGTGGGGGGGGGCTGTTGTGTGTGATGCGGATGATAATGCAGGCTTGTGCTCATGCACGCCGTGTCATTTGTACAAATCTTTTAATCCAAAACATGACACGAGTATCTTGTGAAGCACTCAGAAGCCCCGCCTGTCTCAAGGGTCCCCATATGACGTCATGTTGGTGTAAAGGGCCTAGGGCCTATTTCAAGCAGAGTACAAGGTCCCTTTAAAAAGATCTGTATTGGTTAGTAGCCATGTATGTGAAGTTACCTGGGGCCTTCGGGGGGTGCGTGTCGTGTGTGTGTGTTTTTCTTACCCTAGAAGGCCATATCTTCCCACCAAGCTCTTAGAGAATGAAACACCCACTCAAATGCAGCAAGGGAGACTCATGCCCTCAGAACATTTAAGAATTGTTAAGAATCCGGGCCTCCCAAAATCATCTTAAATTTGAGCCCATGATACACCAAAAAATGCAACTTTTTTTACCCTGTCTGTTTTTAGAAGAAATTGATAGTGAGCGCAGGTCCTCACAGCCAGGCATTTTCTTACATTGAAAAACGCCTTTTTATTCACATTTACAGTGAACGTCTGCTATTTTACAAGATCGACTTTAGTAAAAATATTTAATTTTCTTTTTGGAGGGTTGGGAGAGACTGGCGGAGAGAGGGAAACGCAAGTTTGAAGTGCGTCTTATAACAGTTGAATAGATCGCGGTTTATCGTACCTTCCAAAATCAGCGTGAAAATCAACCCGACTGGAAATATAGCATTTCTAAAAAAAAAAAAACAATAATAATAAAAGGCTTGTTAAAGGTGCGTACTCTTCCCCCCCCTTGCCGCTATGAAATGTACATAAATTATAGTTATGCATGACGGCCAGCTGCCGTGAAGAAAGATGAAACGGCGCACAAACAAGAGGCAGGCAAACAACAAGGTACAGGGCAAGAATATTCAACGTAGAGCAGCTGACGCAGCGCACATCGTGCCTGCACGTATACAGATGAAAATGAGCAAGCTGCTTGGAAAACGCAGACGCCGTAGTTACCGTGAGGTGCGCTGCCAAAATAAAGCAGCTGAAACAGCGCACATCGTGCCTGCCTGTAGAGAAACTCAGTAGAGAAAAGAGTGCTCACAGACTTAACAAGACAAGCCCGGCGGAGCGTGGCGCGCACGCTTGGCGGGGGCGGGGGAGCGCATTTCAGGCGGGGGACCGGACCCTTTGAAGTACGATGCCAAACGGATTGCATGGCGGCACGATGCACATGATTGGGCCTGTGCTCGCCATGCAATCCGCTTTTTGGAGCACTTTTGGGAGCCCCTTTACTAGAGTCTCGCATAGCAATTGCTATCGCAATAGCTAGGCGAGACCTAAAAATATATAGTAGCCACCATTTTCCCAGAAACAAAATAGTGCTCACCCCCTAGATAAAGCATACTGTGTAAGGAGCCAAGTAACAATCCAGTAGTCATGGGCGGTCACAAATAGAGACAGGGAGGTTACAAGGAGGGACTAACAAGCCTCATAATGAAGCAGAAGCAAGCATTTACTAAGGACAATGACACCAGCCAATCAAAAATATGGGCGGAGAGAAGTCGAGGCTTACACAGCATACTCGACTACTGCATGCCTCGCAGAGCGAGCAGTGCATTCGCGCTGCCAATAGGCTCTACCTAAAAATTACTTGTATCATTTGCTCTCTCTCACGCAAACGACCAAACCAGCAGCTGTCCGTCTGAGCCTGAGAGCTCTCATGCTGTGTGGGAGGGGAGATGAAGGACAGACACTCATAGCCCAGGACAGTCTGTCCACCAGGGCATTCGCACCTAGCGTTGAAAGATAAACTAGGAGCATTTACGGGCCAGCCACGAGCAAGTTATTGTGGGTTAGTCTGTCTGCACAGGGCCTGACCCACACACTTCTGAAGTGAGCCCTAATCATGAATTCACTCTCTGGTAAATTAGTTGCACTATTTCGAAAGACCAAACCACGTTGCTGACGCACTCAATCTTATTGTGCCTGGAGTAAGATCGGAACACCTGACCTTTGCGTGGCATCTCAGCCACTCTAGCAGTCTGCGCCCTATCTTCTGCACCATACAACCCTGCTTCGCCTGCCGAGGCTAGGACCCGGTTTCCCACCCTCCTAGTCTGCCGCTCTAGCCGCCATGCCACATCAGGGCATCACAAGAGTCTCATAACTGAACCCAAATGAGGCGGGTGGCCAGAAGCCTTTGTCCTGAAGTGCTCATGAACACTTCCGGCCCTCTCCAGCGTGTCGTGCTGCAGACATCGGGCAGGCCAGACCATCATCGGTCGCACAAGGCAAAGCAAGCTCAGTGCCAGCCGGAAACACAGCCAACAGATGCTCTGCAGCAACAGGAAACCTTCCCAATTCCGGCCAATGCTCACCTCAATAGGCCTGAGGCCACCACTCACAACTGTGAACCTCGTAATGCAGTGGTCCTCCCCCTCACCACGACTTGGGAACCGATCAAGTCTGGCAGGCTCCAACCAGGAAAGGGGACCGGAAGGCAGCCGCTCGCGCCACGGTGCCTAGGCTCCCCCGCGCCAGCAGTCGCGTCGCCGCTTGTGCATCGATCCTCTGCTGTTGTTTGGGTGTGGCATCGCCTGGCATCCAACTCCCTGGGCTGCTCCAGCAACCACTCCTCCAAGCCGCAGTGATGCCGGGCTGCAGGGGTGCGCTCAGCTGGACCCCCGCCTCCCCCTGCAGAATTTTGCATAAAGGCTCCTCTCCTCTCAAGCGGTCTCTCAATGAAGGCCAAAAGCTGAGGCTGGTGAGATGATCAGCGCACCTCCCCCAGCCTCCAAAAGTTACCTGTGCTGGGGTGGCGGTGTGCTTATAACCCCACATTGTCTCCTCCTGACATGCAGCAGTATCCCCCCTATTGGGGGGTTCAAAAACATCACATGGCCACATGTTGGTAGGTATTCTCACGGCACATTTGGTGCGCGCTCTTGTCCGGTGGGGGGGAGGGGGGGAGGAGAATCCCCTTTTGTTGTTGGGCGCACTGAAGCAGCCCAAACTGGCTTTTTCTGGGTCCCCGGCAGCTGTTATGGCGCCGGCTCATGAGGTCCCCTTAGGGGGCGGTCCCTGCTAGATTACATGAAGACACCAAACACACATACATTCGAAAAAGTGAGAGCAACAGGTCTCAGTGCATAGGGACAGCAAAAGAGCATCTGATAGGGATGGCACAGTTGGGGCCATGGAACAGTGCCTTCGATGGATCAGCAGCCCCCTCCCCCCAGTGCCTTGAGACTCTTATGGGTGAGAAGTTGCGCTCGACAAGACATGAGGTGCACAGGCTAGAAGGAGAAGTAGGCATAGGGATAGACGTGCTGATCACCAAGGATGAAGGGGACATGAGCATGTCACATGGGACATCGACCATGAGGGAGCTAAGGAGAACTGAAGTACCAGGATGGACACTGGAGACTTCTGATAGGGAGGGGTTAAAAGTAACAGCTCAGACATAGTGGCACAGGTCCTGGTGCATTTTTCAGATTGGGCCCAGCAGTTCAGGTCATGCCGCACTACTCAGTTCAGACACAGAGGTTCAGACTACGCTTCAATTTTCATTATTCACACAGGAGAGTCTAGGATCCTCTGACTAGCAGGCACTCCAATCGCTCTCTCCATCCCTCCTATTCCACCTACACACCACAATGAGGACAAGCTGCACCTTGCTCCTTCTGCATAGTCCCTCCTACAGGTATGTCAGGCTCCTTCCCTCTCTCAGCAAAGAGGCTGACATCTAGGTACTTCAGTACAGGTGGGCAACTCTTTCAGCTAGGTGTGAACTTAGGTGATGCCACCTCACATCTGGGAAGCTGGCTATCGGGAAGACACCAACTCTGGCTGCACAGTAGTGCTTTGAGGTCTCTGTGGAGCACTCCCTTCCTTGCTCATAGAGAAGTTGAAACTAGAACAACAAGTTAATCTGTGGGTCACACTTTCAAAGTAGACATGGGATGTGGATCCACTATCTGCTCTTTCAGAACAGGTTTGGGTTGGTTCTCCTTTCAAGTGTCCTCTTCAGGCCGTCCTCCTAACACTGCCTTTGTGTAGAGTGATGCTCACTGCAGGGTGGTCTAGAACATGGAGCACACACAACAGAGGCACAAGGAGATGTGAGCTTCTGCACCTGGCTCTCACCATCCACAATGAAGAGAGAGAACAGTGCAAAGTAAAATGGAAAGCCTCATATAAGGGATTCTTTTTCACCTTGAACAACAGAGACTGAAATCCCAACCTTCACCTTCCGATCTACCAAATTTCTGTATTACAGGAAAAACAAGCATTGGCATAGCCAATAGGTCTCGCCTTTGGGACTTTATAAGTGTTTAGCCATGCAACAGTTGCATAACTAAACACTTATAAGGTCCCAAAAGCGAGACCTATTGGCTATGGAAACCGAAAGTAATCGCGGTAAAGCGCGGCGCGCGCGCCCGCGCACATGCACTGTACCTCTAGGCTGGCCTGGTAGCACTTTTTGGAGCCCTCTCAATAAGTCTCGCCAGACCAGCGCATGCGCTGGGTCAGGCGAGACCTAAAAATCAGCAGTCCCTCTCAGCAAAAAGCTTCATCAAATTCCTGAATGAACCTTGTCTCCTCTTTTCCAACTTCACTGTCTAGGTCTCCTACCCCCTGCTTCAGGAATGTAAGCACTGTCTGAAAAAATATCACCTCCATCAAGTGCACATGACCAGGATTGGGGTATCCAAAATGGAACCGACAGGCCTTCATGAGTGTGGCACACTCATACACATCATGCCAGTAGGCACCCACTCCAATGATGCTTATAGAAAGGTCTGGGTACAACTATGGGATCACAAAACATGATGCACTGCCACCACAGCCCCCTGTTCTAAACCCATGACAAGGACAGTAGTTCACCGTCAGTAAATAGCAGGAAAGTTGTGCATCTCCAGGCCGCAGGACAGATCCAGGACCTCAACCATGTCAAGGGACAGACCTAGACCTCTGCACAGACATACTGAATTAGTGTGAGGCTAGGGCCAAAATAAAATACCAAGATGCCAGGGACAGACAGTGGGGCACTGAGGCAGGGGAACATGTCAGACACCATGAAGGGTACATCACTTTCCCAACAACCATTCTATTGAACTAAGTAATTCTCTTTTATTTGAACTAGTGGGCCACAGGAGAAAAACACCTCATCCCACACCCCAGCTCTTACTTTTTCCCCAAACTGGACCAGGAACGCACTGGAATATTTTATGAGTGCCTTTTAAGAGTGCCCTTTCAGAACTTGAGGTTTTTTTCAGCAAATTTGAGGGAAGCATGGGTTGTAAATTGAGCTATTTGACCCCATTTTTTTTTCTTTATTAAACAATTTTTAATATCAAAAAACAAAATGTCGGCACATTACATGAATCATCACTTTGAATTCAATACCCACACATTGTGATCAGCGCTCTATATTCCATACATTTCCCACACGTTATCAAACTCTGCAGACCCTCCGGCCCCAGCCCACAGCCCCCGGGGCACTTTACTAGGGGAGGGCGTCAGGACAGAGACAACATAAACTTGTTTGGGCTGTGTACGGTAAATTTCTACTCTGGAGTGGGTGATGCCACAACCTCAGCCGCCAACTGGTCCAACCTCCTCAACCGCTCGTGCCGCAGCTCTATCGTAGGGGAGACACAAATCCCACCTCGGTATCTGTTCCACTTGCCCCACCGGTGGTCCCACTTCCCAGGGCAGACCCGCCCCTTGTATACCGTTTTTTCAGCGATCATAGCAGCGTCCATATCATTTGCCCATTCTCGTACCAACGGGGCCCCATCGACCCCCCACTTCTGTGCAATGTTGCATTTTGCGATAGCAAAGCCCATTGTAGCCCATGCCTGTTCTGCCAGGGAGAGGTCAGTTTCCGGCCATATATTTAGCAGGCAAAGCCGGGGGGACTTCCGTAGCGATTTATCGCACGCTCTCGACATTTGACGAGTGACTGCATCCCAATAGTGTTGTATGTGTGGGCATTCCCATATGGTGTGGAAAAAGGTACCAACTAGATTACAATGACGCAGGCAGAGCGTGTCCGGACGTCTACCTAGCCTGTGGAAGAGCTTGGCGTCAAAGTAGACTCTATGGAGGATCTTCAGCTGGACCAGCCGGAGCCGCATGGGAATAGCTACTTCCCTAGGTGAGGCCAATGCGTCACGCCAATCTTCCTCCTCCAGGATGCCCAGGTCCATTTTCCACCCTCCTTTCAGCTTCTGCATAGGATCAGGGCGGTTATTAATAAGTTTTTTGTACGTGAATGAGATGGCCTTGCGGTCCATGGGGTCCAGTAGCAACCTATCTTCCAGGGGGGATGAGTCTGGAAGAATGGTTCCACTCGGTATCGCTGTCGAAATGGCGTGCCTAATTTGAAGGTACCGAAATGCCTCCGAGGGCGCAAGCTGGAATTTGTTCTGGAGTTCACCAAAGGAAGCCATCCTCCCCATCACCCACACATCCCCAACCGTGGAAATACCTATTGTGTCCCATTTATCAAACCCGGGGCATTGACTGAGTCGACCCAGCCTATCAGGTTCCCAAAGTGCTGTCGCCTTAGTCATGCGATTGGACCACCCCATTTGTCGTGTAGCTTTATGCCAGGTCTCCACCGTGCGTGCGGTGGGGCCAGTTAGCTGCAGTTTGCGGGGACTTGTGTTCAGCGCCCTATTGTAACCACCTTTCCCCATGAGCCAGTGATCAGTTCGGAAGCTGGGGTCATCATATCGGCCAAACACCCAGCAGTTAATGGCGACTAATTGGGAGGCCTGATAATAGAGTCGTAAATTTGGCAACCCTATTCCCCCATCGTACCAACCCATCGTGAGCTTGGATAACGAGATGCGTGGGGCTCTGTCTTCCCATAGGAGGCCCCGTAGAACACCGTCAATCTAGGCGAAGTAGGACTCAGGAATACGTGTCGGGGCGTTTTGTAATGCATATAAAAAGCGCGGCAGAGCTAACATCTTGAACAGGGACGCCCGTCCCAGGAGTGTGAGGGGGAGCGATCTCCAATGAAGGGCATCAGATTTAAGACGTTGGAGAGGCCCGACCAAATTGTGTTCGTGGAAGAGATCAGCATCGGGGGTGACGAATACACCTAGATAGCGGAAGCCGCATCTCGCGACCGGTATCTCATAGCCCCTCGGGCTGGCAGGAGGAGCACCCCGCAACGCGAACATTTGTGACTTAGACCAATTTATACTGTAGCCTGAATGAGAACCAAAGATATGAAAAATATGTAGCACCCGCCTTATCGACCGTGTGGGGGATGCCAGATACAGCAGGATATCATCGGCGTATAGGGAAATGCGGTCCTCGTGGTCCGCCGTCCACCTAAGCCCACGAATCTCCGGATCCCCCCTGACCCAAACCGCCAATGGCTCCAAAGCCAGAGCGAAAAGCAGGGGAGACAGGGGGCTCCCCTGTCTCGTGCCTCGGTGCAGTGCGAATGTGGCCGATCTATGGTTGTTCACCGTGACGTGCGCAGTAGGCTGTGTGTATAGTAGTCTGATCCATTTCACCAATTTGGGACCGAACCCCATGCGCGCCAACACTGCAAATAGGTAATCCCATTCAATAGTGTCAAAGGCCATGCTGGCGTCTAAAGATAGAAGAATCGCGTCTTCTTCGATAGTAGTAAGTCTACCAAGGACCCCATTCACCCTCCATAAATTACGGGCCGGATTTCTGCCTGGCATGAAGCCGGATTGGTCGAGGTGGATTAATTCCGGGAGATACGGCAGAATTCGATTTGCCAGGAGTTTAGCCAAGATTTTAGCCTCAACTGTGAGCAGGCAAATAGGGCGATAGGATTTACAGTCTTCCACCGGTTTGTTGGGTTTATGGATAACCACGATGGCGGCATTTCGAACGTCGGCCGGGAGACTTCCTGATTCGAAACACTCCTGATAGAGGTTAAGCAGATGGGGGGCCAACAGTGCAGACATGAACTTAATAAGTTCAATGGGGAGCCCGTTTGGGCCCATAGCCTTGCCAGAGCGGACTCCAGAGATAGCCTTTTGGATCTCAGTCACAGTGAAATCCACCTCCAGCGCTTCCCATTCATGCTGAGAGATGCTAGTAATACCCATGGTGGCCAGCAGCTCATTAGACAGTGGCGCTTGAGAAGTCGGCGACGCGGCGTAGACCTTTCTAAAATAAGACGCGAAAGTGTCTGCGATGAGTTGGGGATCTGTAAGGCGTGTACCATCTGGGAATACTATGACACGAACCCACAGGGCGGCCTGCTCCTTACGCTCCAGCCATGCCAGGAGTTTGCCAGTACACTCTCCATGTTCATATATCCTATGTCTTGAGGAAAGCACGCGCATTGTGGCCTCTTCTAAAAGCAACTGTTTGTAATCTTGCCTCTTGACTTTGAGATTATGCTGCACCTCGCGGTCAGCATCGACTGCGGCGGACGCCTCGAGCGTTAACAGTTCTGGCTCCATCTCGCTCGCTCATTTAGACCTCTCAGTTCGGTACCCCACCACCAAAGAGTGGGCGATACCTTTTATTACGGCTCCAAACGCGCCCCATAGAGTCGACGCCGAGGCAACTGTTCCTACGTTTTCCACAAAATAGTGTTCAGCGTCCTTCCGCAATGCGTCCTTAATGTGGGGCACCCTTAGTGGCCATGGCTGCACAGCGAGGGTGTCCCGGCTTCTAACTCTACGTAGCGTGAAAGATGTCTGGACTGGGGAATGATCCGAGATCCCACGAGCAAGGCAGGTGGCTCCCACAAAGGAGTGTATGTCTTGGGCATGTGAAAATAAGTGATCAATACGGGATTGGCTACCATGTACCCCTGACTGAAACGTATAGTGTGTGTGAATAGGGTTGTGCCATCGCCAAATATCACCCCCAAGGCGTTAGTGAATTCGAGCAGTTGTGAGCCTCGCGGGGGATCCCCCCCGAGGTGGCAGTCGGTCACGAGACCCATCCATGGCCAAGTTGAAGTCCCCACCCATCACCAATGTCCCCATGGGAAGCTCCAACAGCAAGGCCCCCACCGCTCGTAATGTCAGTCTCTGCAACCCCGGAGGGGCATACACAGAAACGATATCGACAACCCTCCCCTCCCATGTACCAGTGACCGCCGCGTATCTGCCCTGTGCGTCCGTCCAGGAATCATGGACAATGTATGGACAGTTCTTATGGAGAAGGATTCCCACTCCCCTGGAGCCCAAGGTAAAGCCGGAGTGGACCAGAAGCCGGTATCCTTTCCTATTTAAGGCTCCACAGGTGTTGCCAATGAGGTGCGTCTCCTGTAGCATAACTACATCAAGCCCCTGTCGTTGGAAATACTGCAATACGATGCCCCGCTTAATTTTATCCCCAAGACCATTAATATTCCAGGTTGCCAGTTTGAGCGTATCGGCCTTATTCATCATGGGGGTCGAGGGATGATCAGGTGTACACACCTGTAGCCATATTCGTGTGATGTCCCCCGGGCATCTCCCCCCCCGAGATCCCTGCGCCAGGACCAGAGTCCACCGATAAGGAGTTTGTGAGCGCTAGAGCCGTTTCGAGTGTGTGAGCGATAAACACAATCGAGCACCGACATACAACAAAATACAGCAATAAACTTTAACCTTGGCAAGCACCAACACCCCTCCCAACCCACCTCCCCAACTACCGCTCCCCTCCCTGCATTCCGGACTTAAAACTGCCCGCCACCCCCAACTTGCAGAGTGCGTGCCGCCCACCCCAAACATTTCAAGAGACTTGAGCCAACCCCATTCCCTAAAGCATCAAAAGGGGAAGACAGTGCCCGCCCCGACCCATCAGCCCTCTTATAGTAAGGTATGTCGCGACCCTATAGCCTCCCCTCTTGGTCTGCCGGTCGGCCAATAGTTCTGCTGCTACAATCTGTTCCACCATTATTGTCACCCCCCTTCCCCCAAAACCCCAAGTTCGTAACACAGCTGAAGTGTCCCCCTTAGGAAAGAAAGAAGAAATCAAGAACTTCTCAAATACAGTCCTTGTGTGTGAATAGAGGGTGAGAGGGAACCTCAATCTATTTAGATGAGTGAAATACTTGCTGTTCCGAGCACATCACCCCTCAGGGGCACAGGTCGTCGAGTCGTCCTGTGTCAGCGTCCTCGGTTCGTGGCCGCGCCCCCGGGGTCTTCCAGCATCCCCCCCGGGCCTGCGGGTACCCCTGCCAACTGATCTCCAGCCATCTAGCCACTCCCAGGCCTCCTCCGGCCGGGTGAAGAACCAAAGCTTCCCTTCTGATTCGATACGAAGCTTAGCTGGAAACACCATGGCGTATTTGATCTCCTGCTCCCTTAAGGCCCGCTTCACCTCAAGGAAACTACGCCTCAGCTTCTGGACCCGCATCGTGAAGTCTGGAAAAAAAGGAACCTTGCTGTTATCGATGACCACCGGGGGGGCCGCCCTCGCTGTTTGTAAGATTGTATCACGATCGCGGTAGTTGAACACCCTTGCCAAAATTGGCCGGGGAGGAGCCCCGGGCCGAGGACGGCCCCCAGGGACCCGGTGGGCACGCTCAATGGAGAAAGTTTTTGAGAGGCCTCTTGGCTGAAGCTGCTTGAGAATCAGATCCTCCACATATAGGTCGGTCACCGGCCCCTCCGTTTATTCCGGCACGCCTAGAATGCGGATGTTATTGCGTCTCATCCGGCCTTCATAGTCATCGAGTTGCAGCGTTAGCACTTCTTGCGCCGTTTGGAGTTCAGACACTTGGCGCTTGAGAAGATCAGAATCAGTTTTGAGTTTGTTTGTGGTCACCTCAACTGCTCCCACTCGCTCTGACATTTTGTGCATATCCGCCCGTAGAAGGGACACCTCTGTCGCCACAGACGCTATTCTAGCTTCAAGGGAGGTGCGCACAGTCGCGATTGCCGTGAGAATGTCCTGTAGTGTGGGCTCCGGTCGACCTCCCTGGGCTTTGGGATTAGAATGTTCCCCCTTCTGACTCCCCTGCCACGCAAAATTATCAAGTATGGCCTGGACCGCGTTGCGATCACCGCGGCCCGTCACCATCTCGGTAGACGTGCTTCTCAGTCCGTATCGTGCAGGTAGGAGAGAGCGAAGGGAGCCCCACGGGCTACTCGCCGCCGCCTGCCGCGGGCCAGCCCGCACCGGCCTGTCGGTTTTTGCCTGACCGGCGCTCCCCCCACCCCCAACGCGCCCAAGGACGCAGCAGGAGTCAGTTATAGGCAGGATGGGTAAATAAATGCAGTTTCGCCGACAGTCGCACGAAGTACGGGGGGACAAGTCTACACTTTGAGGGCCCGGAGCAGGACCCGACGTCTGGCGCAGTTCGCCACTATCTCATTACATGGCGTTGTGGCCCTACCATGCGGAGAGAGGCGCAGCAGCAGGGACATGCGTCCTCCCCTCCTCCAGTCCACAAGGGGCCCGCCCAGCGGGCACCGCTCACCGCAGGGCCCCCACGCGCCCTATTCCAGGCTTCCTGTAGATCGGTGTGTGGCAGGATTCGGTTGTGACCACTCCGGGCACCGACTATATGGGCGACCTCAGCGGCTGGCAGGAAGGGGTCAGGGGTTCCAGCTCCCACCTGCGTCCCCACGCCGCGACCTCGGCGTCGATTAATTCCAGTAGCGGGCCCGGGCCGAGAGCCCCCGGGGCCCCCCACGCACCTCCGCCCTCAGTGAGAGTTTCGCACTTGCCACAGGGCCCCAGGCCGCCCTCGACGGCACGGGACCCAACGCTTGAGTTTGTTCACGGTGCGGAGCGCCGGCGTCCCCGGCTACCGATCTCACCGGCGGCAGCAAAATCAGGCTCCTCCACCTCCAGGAGATGAAACGTCGCTGTCCGGCGTCCGGCGACGCAGCCCTCGCCCCACGCCGTGTCCTCGGCGTCGATTTGCTAGCGCGCCCGAGGAGGCGTCGGGTTTCGCACCGCTCCGCCGGCGTCTCAGGTCGCGCTGGAGGTCCGCATCTCGCTCCGGCGCCTCCGAGGAGCAGAAATCGGGTCCCGTCTCTGGACACTCGGTCGCTGGTTTCTAGGCAGTAGATAGGGCGACGTTGGCCGGGGCAGGCAGCGATTAATCGGATATTATGGGAATGGCGCACCGTAGCTTCGCTACAGTGCGGCCATTTCCCTCGGCAGTTGGCCACGCCCCCCCTTTGACCCAATTTTTAATTGTTTTTCTCATGGGGAGAACCTCCCTAAATCTCCCTCAAGGAATGTGAAACCAGTCCCTACTCTCACTGCAAAATGCATGTGGGTATTGTATATGGAGGCACTGGAAGGTGCCAGTGGGTGGACTTGACTGTGCCAGTAGTAGAAAGAGGGTGGTGTCAGTGGTTGGAACGACTGGGAGAGTGGAGGCAAGCCTTCTAAGAAAACCTTTGTGCCCCTGCACTGAATGTTTTACAAATTAAGCATTGCTGGGTGTGTCCCTGTTCATTGCTATGCTGCAATGAGGGTGAAGGGTGGGAGGAAGGAAGGTTTTGGGGGTGCTGACTTTGTCCAGCATTGTATGCCTCCCCCCTTATTTGTCGCAAGGGTCAGATGCGGCCGGCTGTACTCCCACCCTCAGCCCCTGCCTTGCAGTAGTCTTACCAGGTGTGCATCAGTGAAACTTGGTCCTGTGTTTTCGGGCCAGGAATGATCAGATCCAGAGCTTGCAGACCCAGGATTGCCATGTCTGAATTTGCAGACTCAGCAATTCTTGGCCTAGAGATACTGGGCCACTCTGAATAGGAAGAAGACATGAGATGTGGATCCACTATCTGCTCTATCAGAACAGGTTTGGGTTGGTTCTCCTTTCAAGTGTCCTCTTCAGGCCGTCCTCCTAACACTGCCTTTGTGTAGAGTGATGCTGCTCACCGCAGGGTGGTCTAGAACAGGTAGCACACACAACTGAGGCACAAGGAGATGTGAGATTCTGCACCTGGCTCTCACCAGCCACAATGAAGAGAGAGAGAGGACAGTGCAAAGTAAAAAGGAAAACTTCATATAAGGGATTCTTTTTCACCTTGAACAACAGAGGCTGAAATCCCAACCTTCACCTTTCGATCTACCAAATTGCTGTATTACAGGAAAACTAATCAGCAGTTCCTCTCAGCAAAAAGCTTAATCAAATTACTGAATAAGCCTTGTCTTCTCTTTCCCAACTTCACTGTCTAGGTCTCCAACCACCTGCTTCAGGAATGCAAGCACTGTTTGGAAAAAAAAATGTCCTCCATCTTGTGCACATGACCACGATTGGGGTATCCAAAATAAATGGAACCCACAGGCCTCCATGACTGTGGCATACTCATACACATCATGCATGTTTCACAAGTGGGCCAGTAGGCACCCACTCCAGTGATGCTTATAAAAAGGTCTTGGTACAACTATGGGATCACAAAACATGGTGCACTGCCACCACCGCCCCCTGTTCTAAACCCATGACAAGGAGAGTAGCCCACTGTCAGTAAATAGCAGGAAAGTTGTGCCCCTCCAGGCCGCAGGACAGATCCAGGACCTCAATCATGTCGAGAGACAGACCTAGACCTCTGCACAGACATACCGAATTAGTGTGTGGCTAGGGCCAAAATAAAATACCAAGATTCCAGGGACACACAGTAGGGCACTGAGGCAGGGGAACATGTCGGACACCATGAAGGGGACATCACTTTCGCAACAACAATACTATTGAATTAAGTAATTATTGGACTTGGCCCTTTTTGCACGGTCATCCCTGAACTTTTTGCCTTCCTCCTGGTATTTCTTCTGACCTGGTGTTGGTCGTTTTAGGACTCTTGGCACTTTATCACTGCTGTCCAGTGTAAAGTGCATGTGCTTTCTATGGTAAACATGGTAAGATTGGCCTAAACCTATTTGGCTAACTTAATTTACCTATCAGTCCCTAATAATGTGGTAGCTCATATACCCGGGGACAGTAAATTAAATGCTACTGGTGGGCTTGCAGCGCTGACTGCGCCAACCACCAAAGTAGCCTTTCAAACCCGTCTCAGGCCTCTGCCATTGTAGGGCCTGCACGCACAGTTTACTGCCACTGTGACATGGCACATAAAGTGGTTGCCACGTTTGTGACTCCCCTTTTACTACATATCAGTCACCACTAAGGTAGGCCCTAGCTAGCCCTATGGGCAGGGTGTACTGTAGATAAAAGGTAGGACATGCGCCTTAACTGTGTGGCATGTCCTGGTAGTGACAAACCGCCATTTTGGTTTGGTTTCTTACTACTGTGAGGCTGCCCTCTCATAGGAATTCATTGAGGATTCCCTGATAAGTGTTTCAGTGGTAATTCCTGATCTGAGAGGAGTAGCGTGATCAAGTTTGGTATGTTTGGAATAGTGGTAACAAATGCTGCGTAATGGTGTGCGCAGATTTATTGTCACTCTTTTAGAAATGCCACTTTTAGAAGTGGGCATTTCTGTGTGCTATGTGTCTTTGTGCCTGCCTGTTGTGTATTGTATGTCTGGCTCTGGAGTGACAGGGGCTGGGTCAGTGCAGTGGCTCCAGAGGGGCAGGGTGAGTCAGCACTAGGCTGAATAGGCCAATCTGCATTTGGAGTGGTGGTAGGAGTAGCACCTGGGACTGACAAAGGAGGTGTTCGTGCACCTTTAGAGAAAGGTGTGAGTGCCCCAGGAACTGGTTTGGACCGGGCGCAGAGCCCTGGGCCAGGGGGAGAACAAAGACATTTGTGGTATAAGTATTGGGGCTGTGACCCCATGCAAGTGTGTATGCTGTTGGTGCTTACTTTGGAACTACTGGGCCCAGGAGGAACCGCCATCTGGGGCTCCCTACTCATGGGAAGCTGCTGCCCTGCTGAAGAGCCCGGGTGTGCTGGCCTGCCTGGGCTGACAGAACAGAGAGTAGGTACTGCCTGCAGCGCATAGTGAAGCACTCTGGATCCTGGTAGGATGCTCCACTTTAAAGAGCCCTGGGACTTTAGGTATTCTTGCCCCTGGTGACCTCCTGAATGAGAGTGTGGAGCATGTCCTTGATTTGCACTCAGCAGCGTGGCGCCCTGCCGGGGGTTCCATCCAGGAATCCTGAGGAGAAGGAATCCCAGCGTTGGGATTTCCCCATGTTGCCAGGGTTTTTGCATCACATTCGCTCCCTGTACACATTCGAGCTCTTGAAGATCTGCTCACCTTCAGGCAGGCGATTAAAACCTTCCTGTTCCCGGTATCTAGTTAATTTCTTTTCTTTTATTGTGTGTTATGTTATAGCATCTGTCAAAGCGCCAGGACGCCCCTTTGCTGGGGCAGCTGTGCGCTATAAAAATACCAAATAAAATAAAAAAATAAAACATGTACAGTGTCATGATTGTGTGGTCCTGATAACATGTTTATAAGGTGTTCAATTTAGTGCCCTATATGTGCTGTGATGACAGTGGCCCGATTGGCCCAGGGATTTATGATTTATGGTATGCCCTGGTGTGATTAGGCTTCGGGGTTACATTGCCAAGGTTGGTACCCTGCACATCACTATGGTGATTGTATTGATGGGTGCACTCTGATAAGTGTTTACTATGGTGCACTGTGGATGATGTCTTGTATAAGGAGTTAAGTGCAATCCTGCCAGAATTCACTGGTGACAGTGGCCCAGTTGGCCCTGTAATGTATATAATCGCCTGTAAAGTGATACTTAAGTGCCAGGTGGCACAGTGTACATATGTGATTACATTCTAATATGTTTTATGAGTAATACAAAGGCTATTTTTTATATAACCTGGTGTGGAGTTTCTTTTGTGTGCCTAGTGTGTCTCTGCTGTGTGAGTGTGTTGCACAAACGCTTTACACATTTCCTATGGGGTAAGCCTGACTGCTCTGCCAAGCTACCAAGGGGGTGAGCGGGAACCCCCTTACCCTAACTAGAGTGGTGGTTTCTGCCTGGCTTAGGCGCTTGCCCTAGCCAACCAGAAATCCCATTTCTAACAGTAATTCTCTTTTATTTGAGCTAGTCGGTCACAATAGAAAACACCTCATCCCAAACCCCAGCTCCTACTTTCTTCCCAAACTGGACAAGGAACGCACTGGAATATTTTATGAGTGCCTTTTAAGAGTGCCCTTTAAGAACTTGAGTCTTTTTTGCAAATTTAAGGGAAGAATGGGTTGTAAATTGAACTACTTGACCACATTTAAAAAATATTCTCAAGGGCATAACATCCCTAAATCTCCCTCAAGGAATGTGAGATCACTCCCTTCGCTCACTGCAAAATGCATTTGGGTTTTGTATATGGAGACACTGGGAGGTGCCAGTGGGTGGACTTGACTGTGCCAGTAGTGGAAAGTGGGTGATGTCAGTGGTTGGAACGACTGGGGGAGTGGGGGGGCAGCCTTCTAAGAAAACCTTTGGGCCCCTGCACTGAATGTTTTACAAATTAAGCATGTCTGGCTGTGTCCTTGTTCATTGCAATGCTGCAATGAGAGCGAAGGGTGGGAGGAAGGAAGGTCTTAGGGGTGATGACTTTGAGAAGCATTGTATGCCTCCCCCCTAAGTTGTCGCGAGGGTCAGATGAGGCGGCTGTGCTCCTACCCTCAGCCCCTGCCTTCCAGTAGTCTTACCAGGTGTGCATCAGTGAAACTTGGTCCTGTGTCTTCGGGCCTGGAATGATCAGACCCAGAGCTTGCAGACCCAGGATTGCCATGTCTGGAATTGGCAGACTCAGCAATTCTTGGCCTGGAGATACTGGGCCACTCTGGATAGCAAGCGTCAGAATTTCAATCAGGGTTACCACCAGGTGGAATACCGCCACTCGTAATGAGGGCCTTACACTTACGATTCTACATATTTATCCTAATTACTCGGAATGAGCTTCACTTACAAATTACAGATGCAGCTAGGCTCAACTTTTTACGGTTAAGGTTCTATGATAGTTTGTCAGAGTATCAGATAAAGCTAGCTGATAGTTTCAAGAACAAAACCGGGAACGCTGCAACAATAGAATGGGCATTAAATCAAGTGCTGACAACACCCCCCCCCCCCCCCCCATCTGCTTTGGATCTGCTTATAGTGCCTAAAATAGATTTACAATAGCATTGGTTAACCTGGAGTAGCAGGAGGGGCCCCTCCATTTGACTTGGCACCTGAAATAAGAGGAGACAATTGGGGCACCTCTCAGTCCTACCATAACACCGTATATCCAGAGAGACATTTCACTATGAAATACTGAGGTCAAGAAGCGCAGAAAAAGAATATTTCCAACCTGACCTGGCACAGAAAAATCTTAAAAAGAGGTGCAAAGATACCTCTCCACCTTGCACCAGAAAATCATACACAGAAAAGATCAGCCTGAAAATGATACTTCTTCAGTCTAAGTCAGTCCCGAACTTGAACAGAGAGAGGTCACTTTGAACAGCAGTGGGAACATTTTCCCAGCCTGACCTCAAGCAACCAAATATTTCATAGTTCAGTGCTCATGTTTGACTCTCACTGAGATTCTACTCACTCTGAAACTATGGCATACACAATAGGTGAAGCCTCAGTTCCACACCTGAATTGTATTGAGCGTTTGTTTAACAAATCATAACCCTCATGAGGCCCCAAAGCGCTTTGCAGTGCTCAAGTAATGGCTACTCTTGTGGATGGCTGGCACAGGGAGAGTTTCTAGAGGCTTGTATTGGAAGAGTGTGGGTATCCTGCTTGAGAAACGTAATATTTGTGCTATCTGCTTACGTACAGGCCATTCCATATCATATATTCATTTATTTGAGTGCACATTTCTCCTTTATAAATGCATGCTGCACGTAGTATTGTTTGCACATGTGTAACATATTACATTTTCTTTATTATAGTTTGATGTCGCATCGGTTATTCATGGTTTATAATACCTTACAGAAGTAAGTGAAGGTGCAACAAGATTAATATGTTAATTCTTACATTCCACATTGTGTATTTCTTTTTTGTACTTTGTTTATTTGTTTTTTTACAGCATAACAACACAAAAGTGCAGCCATTACAGCAGGAGCAGTGCATATATCAAATATACATAGACAATCCGAGTGCGAAATAGTACAGTTCACAACAGCAGCACAAGTAGAGGTCACTAAACCAAGATGTGGTGCCGTGGTGAGGGTCAGGGCAATGTAAGGGGGGGGGGGCTCCGAGACTGTGAAGCAGAGGGAGCGTTCCCAGTGTCGCGGTGTAAGTAGGATCAGATTGGTACCCAGATGTCCAAGGGGCGTGAGGAGGGAGGGGCTATCTTGATGTATTGTTCTATCATGTGCTGGCAAAATGTAGCATCATCACAAGACTAGGGGCGATCTCTTCTGCATCCAGACCATGGCAACGCATTGCTTAGCAAGCATGGACAGGATGGATGCCAGTCGCTGGGTCTACACTGCTAGCGCTGAAATATCACCCAGCAGAGCTACCTGGGGGGAAGGGGTGATTTGAATGTCAAGTATGTCAGAAATGGATATGAAAATATCACACCAGAAGGAAGTTAAGCCCAGGCAGTGCCAAGGCATATGGAGAAAGTCAGCTTTAATAAGGCCTCATCTGTGGCATTCACTTGTGGCATTTCCTGGAAATTGTGAAAGTCTAGCAGGAGTGTGGTAGTGTTGATGCAGATATTTAAACTGTATTAACTTATGTTTATAGTTTAAAGGGGTGTTCTTAACTTGTGAGCAACAGTAAGCCCATGTCTTATCGGGAGTTGATAACCCATGGAGGCCTCCCAAGGAGGCCTCGGGAGTGCATCTATTGTAGCAGTTAAATAGCTGGTGTATAGATACAATATGGTATGCCCAGTATAACCTGAGGTACCTTACACAGTCCGGACTCCATTTTAGATGGTAATCCAAAGACGGTGCAGGGCAGCCATCCGTGAGTGGGAAGATCTCCGATTTAGTCGAGTTAACGGAGAGTCCAGAGCAGTAGCGGCTGGCATGGCTGACGGATGGGGGGACTGGCGCAGAGGGGTGCGCGCAAACCCCCCCGCTCCCACCCCCTATCCGCGGAACCTACCTTTCTGCTGGGTCCCGTGTCTTCACTGCTCCTGCTCTCCTGCCTCCAACACGAACAGGAAGCAGGCAGCTAGGCTCCGTACCCTAAGCCAATCACAATGCTGCATGCAGCGTTGTGAATGGTCTGGAGTACCATTACACGGCGCTCCGTCTGGGGTTACGGGGTGTGCATGGAGAAGGGCAAAGTGTGCACTGGATTGGGCAGCCAGAGAGGGCAGACCAAACAGTCTTTGAGCACTCAGGAGGGACCAAACCACTCCTCCCCAGCCCGCCCGCAAATAAGCAGAAACATAAAATGGTAATAACTAAAAGTTATTATCATTTTATGTTTTAGCTTCTTGCACTGCGAGAAAGCAGTGGGGCGACGCTCGTCCACCATAGCGGAGGAGCCGCCCCTGATCCAGAGTAACCCACAAATCAGACAACATTGCGAATAATAGGTGTGATGCTGGTGCCTGGATGTTGGATATATAAGATGTCATCTTCATACAGGGAGCATATCAGGGACTGATTGCCAAGGCAAAGCCCACGATACGAATGGAATTCCCACATATAGCAGGCCAGAGGCTCTATAGCCAGGGCGAAAATCAATGGGGATAGGGAGTATCATTGTTGTGTGTCCAGGCCAACCTCAAAACAGGTCAGTAGAAGTTATTCAGAGGAACTCTATTCATGAGAGTTGTGTATAAAAAGGTTACAAGTGATATCAAGTATTTGTCCATTCCGAGCCTGCGGAGTGTCTCTATTGTGAAGAATCATATGCTTCTCCATATCAAGCAGAATAGCGACAAGAGCAGCTGTAGGTCAACCGAGTGTAGAATGGCCATTAACATACAAAGGTTAAAGGAGGTGGAGCACTGTGGAATAAAGCCATTTTGATCTGGCAGCACCAAGAATTGCATTAGGGGCTGGAGCGGGCAAGCATTTTGGCAAATATTTTGTTGTCAGATATTAAGAGCAACAGCGGCCGGTTGGAAGTGATCATGGCTGGGTCCTTGTTGGATCTGAGGAGAACTATAATTTTGGCCTCCATAGTGGAATGCGGGAGGGTCCCTCTGGCTATTGCGTTGTTGCAAATATAGAGAAGTCTCAGGGAGAGAGCATCCACATACATTTTATAAAATTAAACTGGTATGCTATCGGCACCTGGAGCTTTACCACTGGGAAGGCTCTTAATGGTGCCCTTAACATCCATGATTGCTATTGGGGAGTTCTGGATTTCCCTGGCCTTGCTGTCCAGCAAAGCCAATGCACCATGGGCCAGGTATGATGACATATTTGAATGCTCTTCGTGAGGCCGGGCGTAAGAGTGCAATTTACTGAGCAATGAGAGGACATCAGTAGTAAGGTCCTCAGTCACACAGGATATAGTAGCCAAACCTATGGACGCCCGCTCATGGGTTATGATCCAGACTAGGGTTTTACTCAGCCTGGTTCCCTCACTGAACACCCACAACCAGACACCCCATCTGTGGTAGAGAACGTCTCGCTCCTTCTACCATTTGAACTCCTGCAGTGTGTTGTGTAATTGGGCCAGGATTGTCTTATCTTTTGTAGTGGAGTGGGTCATTTCTAGGTCTCTGAGTTGGGATTCCTGCCAAGAGATCGAGTATGGATGGATTTGTGAACAACAGCACTTTTGGATGTACTAATGCCGTGGAGGTATGCTTTCAAGGTCTCACAAAGCATGGCAGAGTCACCTACAGAGTGTTTATTGAGCCTAAAATATTTGAGGATGGCAGCACCAACCTCACTCCAAAATACCTCGTCTCGGAGTTCCGACTCATGCAGCCTCGATGCATAAAAATGAGGTGCAATCGGTGGTCCGCGAAGAGACAACTTCACCGGCAAGGGGTCAGAGATGGTGTGAGGGAGAATGTTGACAGAGCTCACTCTGTGCATGAGTGTTCTCAAAAGCAACTACATGTCCAGTCATGAGTGGGCGTCATGTACCGGAGAATAAAAAGTGTGCTAGGCTGGATTGGGGTGCAGTGCTCAGCAAGGCATCTATCAGGTTATGAAGTTGCATAATTTGTGTAAGGTCCGCCCTACCGCTCAGCTCATGACAAGTAAACCCCAAGGATCTATCCTGCACTGTGGAGAAGATAAGGTTGAAATCTCCCCCCAAGATAGTGGGCCAGTCTCATTACTGTGAGCATAAATGTACAATGTCTTCAAAGGAGGTTGGGTCTGACCTTTATATGTTAACTAATATCAGGTGATTTCCATTTGCTATGTCTGTGATTTTTTTCTATGAGAGAGTAGATAACTGATTTACGAATGAGAGTGGCCACCCCTCTAGAGTAAGCAGAATTTGAGGAAACATAGTTATGCAAGCCCCAGGAAGTAGCAAACTCAGGTGTACTCGGGGGGGGGGGTGCAATGGTATGCCAATTTTATGACGATCAAGGTAGGCCATCACCTGCTTAGCCTTAGGGGTTTGTTGAGACCTCGCTCATTCCATGTCAAAAGAGCAATCATGTGAAGATGTAGCAGAGCGTTTCTATTCATAGTAGTGAGTGGACTGTGCTGTGCGAGGGTCAGTTGTCAATGTGCACAAGAATAGAGGCATCTAGGTGTATAACCATGACTGCCGAAACCATAAAAGGAAAGTACAACAGCAAACTAACACAAACATTCCGTACCCCTCACCTCCACCAACCCCAAATGCTGGTGAATGACCCAAGTATACCTAAAGAAACCAGGTAAGGAAGGAAGAAATAGAGAAGTGGAAAATAAAGTAGACATCGTTGGAGGCATGGGAACAAAGGGCAATAGATGAGCTTTGCACAGGGTGGGAAACCCAGAGAGCGCAGCATTGCCTCTAGCAGGTCCATAGGATAGTCATTGTCACAGTGCATGTTGCACTGAAAGACTGCATGCAGGCATACAGTCCCATCTAAGGCAGCAGGAAGGACAAGACATCAGTGCTGGGTTCTATTGGCATAGATGAGCTGTTTGCGGTGACCGCCGAGCTGCCATACAGCTCTGAAAACAGAGGAGTAGAGTTCCGTGGACCTAGTGATCTGTAAGAAAACATAATGACAGTCAGATAACGGATAGGGCAGGCCCGAGGACAGTTAGTCATTGCCACTAATAACAGAGGTGCCCCTTTGTCCACCACCACATGAGGAAATTGGGCTGGAGGGGGCCGAGGACCCAACCCTGCCCGTAGTGATGTGATGCTTAATAAAGTCAAGAGCGGTGGAGGACTGTTATAAAAAGTGAGTTTTACCCCTGTATTCAAGAAGGAGCGTGGCAAAGGAAGAGCATTGAGTATTTTATTGCTTGAAATTGAAGTAACTTTTTTAGTTCTTAAATGGAGCACCGGGCCTCTTGCACCGCCGGGGTAAAGTCTGAATAAAGGCATATTTTCTACCTCCTTGTACTGAAGATCCGGGTTTGTCTCTGTTCACCATAGTATCAGATCTCTGTCCCTGTAATTCAACAGATGGGCTATAAAGGGGCATGCGGTTTGCCCTGGCTTGTGCTTGGGAGCAAGTGTGTGGTGCACCCTTTCCAATATTAAGAAAGAAGAGAATTTGTTTAGGCAAAAAAGGTGTCTAGAAGGCATGCAACAATTTCCTCAAAGTTGGTATTGGTAACAGATTCAGGTACCCCCAATATCCTTACATTGTTTCAGCAAGATCTGCCTTCCAAGTCTTTATTTTTAGCTTTGGCATCCTTGAGTTCCCGGCTCGATGCTAGAAGTCTGTGATCAACCTCTCTCTGAGTGTTCCCAAGCTCAGAGATCCGAGCCTTGGCCTGCGACAGCTTGGAGTCATGCTGATCCTCACGTTCTTGAATACAATCAAGGTGAGGGGTGAGGGAGTCCATTTTGCCATTGGTAGAGTGCAGGCCCTCTTTAAGTGCCGTCAACATGGCGGTAACATCAGAATCCTAAAGATCTCTGGAACCCACAGTTGACTGGCCGTTCTGCAAGTTGGACGGGTGCCTGTCCAATTGCAGCTTGGATTGCTTTTGATTAGCCTTGAAAAATGTGGCCAATATGGAGATCAGAGGTGACCAGGTGGCCCCAAGAACAGTTTCTCAGTGAGAGAAGGGTCAAGCCTGCATGGGTCATGAGAAGTCAGCCAGGGAAATGCCCAGGGGATCACTGGCAGGACAGTAGGGCTGGTGCGGAAAGAGAGGTAAACAAAGTGAAAAATTAATGCAGGATGGGAATGTACTGTTTACACAGTGACCAGAGGTAGTGCAGGATAGGTATGAAGTAGGCTGGCTTAGGCAAGGTGTTTTGAATCAGTCCAAACTATTGACGTAGAGATGATCCCAAGTAGAAGCGATGAGGGACGATGACCAGAGGCCCCATCACAGGTTGTGGAGGCAGAGCAGGGTTCAAGGTGCTCATGGAAGACCTGGGCAGGTGGAGTAACATTCCTTGCAAGAGTGGTTGGGCCAGCCATGCAACAATGGTGGATGAACCCGATCGGCCCTGGCCCCAGCGTTAGATGCAGTGGGTCCTTGAAGTGTCAAGCTCTGGGGGAATGCAGATAATATCTGGAGCAGTCTCACATAAACTGCAGGAGGTACGCCGCTTGACTGTGGCACTGGACCCTGCCAGGCCCCGGCTTCAAGCCGCCAAGTGCCCCACCATCGTAGAAGGGCCTGTGACAAGCACAGTGCCCCAAAATGGTGGTGGCTGGGCGGTGTGATGCTGCGATATCACCGGCTGCACAGGGACAGTCACAGACACAGGCAGGTCTCGACACCTCTCAGTGGGGGCAGCTCGGGTACAAAGACTACTGTGTTGTGACCAAGTAAGGTCCTCGGATAGGGGCCAGGATAGCAGTCACCGGCAGCAGGAATGAGTACCACCCCCATTGCCCTGAGGCTCAACCATCCGACCACGGTTAAAGGTGCCAACAGGCCTCGATCCCCAGCCTGGCCCAATCACAAAAAGCAAGAATCAGTGGCGAATCTCCAATGGGTGGCATCCACCAGCAACAAAGTTCAAGAGGAAAGTGAGAGCCCAGAAGCGCCAAGGGCAGAGAAGCCGCTGAATGAGGATCTGCTACCATGGTCTTGAATCGGGATGGGCCGCAGTACAAGGAGGTCCCTGAGCTGGGAATCGCCTTCTGGTTCACCTTCTTAGTTTGAGTATCCCTTTCTCGCACACTGGCCAGCCAATTCATTCCCCACCACCGCTGAACTGTAGATTAGGACTGATGAGGGCGAGGGTGTAGCAATTGTGCTCAGGGCTGCCAGAGCTCTTCTATTGGGCATCCATCATTTTTTTGTCCTCATTTAGCCTCAGAAACACCATTCCATCGGCCATTCCTGGGTTTTCCTACCCTTTTGCTGGAAATGAGAGAAGAGGGGTATTCGAAACCGTGGCAGCCCCTGGAATGTGAAAACCCTTTCTCCTGACCGCTATTCCCACAAGCATTATCTACCCAGTAGGATATGCGCCAGCTGAGGCAGATAAAGGCTTAATCATTGGACCCCTCTTCTAACCTGTTTCGTCTTGCTTCCAACCACCTTATGAAAGGTTGCCAGCAATCATGACTTTTCTTTCTATCATCAGATGTGTCCAAGGTAACCATGTATTTTAAAGCCAATATCCAATCCTCATATCAGGGGGAGGAGGGTTGAGACTACCCATTTCTTACATATTTCCCTACGTGCCAATAACATGGTGTAGCATAACAGACTCGGGTACCCCCTACCGCCAAATATCATGTAAGCCAATTTGCCCCATGATTCTCCCTATTTGTCTCGCCTTTTTCGAATTTACTGCAGCTCTACTATTTTTGTGTGTCAGTCAAGAACATTATCAAGAACTACCTTAAAATCTCCTGCCATAATGATTGGATCCGGGAAGTTTAATAACTCTGATAAAACTTCCTCAAGGGGAGTAATATCATCTTGATTTGGACCATAGTAGCCAACTAATGTAAAAGCTTGCCCCTAAACCCTAAGTTTGGCAATAACCCATATTCCTGCATTATCTGCGGCACTTTCACTAATAGTAATTTTCGCATCATGTTTTACCAAGATGGCCACCCCCTTGGTGACAAAAGATTGTTATGTCCAGACTACCTGTTGCACCCACTTTTTTTCCTTGAAAACCTCTAGACACTTTTTCTTTTCAATGTGTCTCCTGTAAGATTATCACCTGCGACGGACAATCCTTTATGAACTGCAGTAGCCTTTCCCATCCCCCTTACCCTTAAACCATTAACATTCCAAGATAAGATTTTTATACCAACTGTGTGCGTCTCACCCATTTCCTATTCTGACTAAGTGGCTGTAGTTACTGCACCTCCTGAGGACTATTTCTTTTTGCTTTCCCCCACATGCTCCCCACCCTGTGCCCCTTACCCCTATTCCCCCCCTTGGAGAACCCATACCTGACTCACCATGGCTCACGCCTAAGGGGAGCCCCACCGAGCGTGCCCTAAATTAGTTGCAAGAAAAAGGGAAGGTAAAGATACCAAATATAAAAGTGTAAAAAATATATAAAGCCGGGTTTATTCAAATTGCTTAGACCCCAGACTGCCTACTCTCAATGAATTCATCTACTTCTCTAACTGATCGGAAGTTAAACATTTTATTGTTCAACATCACTCTCAAGACCACCGGGAATTTTAGCTGAACTGTAGCTCCCAATTCCTTTAATGGATCAATCCTCTTTCCTAGTTCCCTCTGTCGGTTGGAGGTAAGGTTTGACAAATCTGATCTTTTTTCACACTTAGCTCCATCCACATTCAAAGTTTCCTTCTTAGAGTCTTCGACAATTTTTTTTCTTTTTAACATGTAAGTAAGGAAATTCACCAGTATTCTTCTTGGATTAGTTCTGTTAGTATTTAACCTAAAAGGATGTCGGTGAACCCTCTGAATATCCATGGCAATATCCTGCTCCGACTCTTCCAGTTGCAATTCGTTTTTAATCAGTTTGCCTACAAATAACTTATTGTCTCCTCCCTCCTTCCCTTCTGGCACTTTCAAAATCCTCAAGTTGTTTCGCCTCTGGAAATTTTCCACTCTCTCCAGTCTATCTTGCTGCTCTTGCTCTTTCAATTTTAAGCTTTCAACCTCTGCCCTGTTAAATTCACAGTACCTTTGAGATCACTTACAGTTTTTTCCAGAGCCACTGTCCTACTGTTAGATCATCTAATTTTTTCTCCAGGTTTTTACAGGCTTGCCTTATTTCCTTTTGGTTTTACCCTGACACTTCAAACCTTGATTTAACCCCTTCAGTGCCCATGACGAGCTGGACTCGTCATGGGCTGCGGTGGCGCTGTGTAACGCCCTGAACGTCTCAGGATCGTTTAACAGACACGATAATGAGAACGCAACCACTTGTGAAGGTTTAGTTATTTTAATGAAGGCAAAAAGAATACAAGGAATAAACAAAGGTTATAGTCACTGGAATCCTCCAGGCTAAGTACGTTACCAGCCCACAGCACGGATGGTCCTAACCGTCCTCTGCATATACGCCGATCCCGGCGTATGCCAACAGAGGGCAGAAATGAAATGGCGACAATGCCAATCGGTAGGCTGTGAGGGGCACGAAGAGTGTTGGGGAGAATCGAGGAGTCAGGGAAACACCCAGCCGGGGTCTCTACCTGAAGGGAGCAGCCGCTCAACCTCTTCCTCAGACTGCACCGGGATGCGGAGTCACCTCCTGGTGATGCGTCACCGATACCCCAATCACAAGCAAAGAAGACTGAACCGAGAGCAGCCGCTCGATCGATCCCGTGGACTTCCGAGTCTGTAACGCGGCAAACACCTCCTGGTGTGCGTTACAGCTGGCAGTCCCTATATCTCTGGTCGGGCTGGGAGTTACGACTCCAACCAGCAAAAGCGCCACTGCGCTTGGACTCAGCCGAGTCAAAAAGCGAAGCTCAATGGTTATCCGGTAGAGCTTCCGGGTCCTTCACAGGTGACGATGGGGCAAGACACGGCCCAGGGAGTAACGACTCGACCTACCTCCGTTCTTGCCTTACTGGAGCACCACTCCGGAACACTGCTCTACACTAAGCAGGTACGTCGGTGTAAACACAATATCCGACAGCGTTGTACCTCCCGGTTCCTCCCTTTATAGGGCGTGTTTTCCTTGAGTTATGTAACAGCTCTCCTGTTTACATAAGGGCGTGTTTTCCTTGAGTTATGTAACAGCTCTCCTGTTTACATAAGGGCGTGTCTTCCTTGAGTTATGTAACAGCTCTCCTGTTTACATAAGGGCGTGTTTTCCTTGAGTGATGTAACAGCTCTCCTGTTTACATAAGGGCGTGTCTTCCTTGAGTTATGTAACAGCTCTCCTGTTTACATAACCTCTCAACCGCTAAGCATCCTGGGAGATGTAGTCCGTTTTCGCTGGTTACCGTTTTCCTCCCCTCGCATGACAGGAATTCTTGACAGTACATCCTCCCTCTCAGCGGCTCCCCCCGGGTCCAGCGCTGGCAGGAAAACGCCGATGGAACAAGGAGACCAAGCGCGGAGCATGAACCCCTTCAGCCGGTTCCCATGACTGCTCCTCCGGGCCATAGCCTTTCCACGCAACCAGGTACCACAGCTTCCCCCTGCGCCATTTGGACGCCCGTATGCCCGACACTTCATACTCCACCTCCGACTCCACGCATACCGGCCTAGGTGTCCCAGACGGCTTGGAGGGTGCTGGTTTGAGCAATGATACATGAAAGACAGGGTGTATCCGCAATGACTGGGGCAAGCACACCTTCACGTTCACGGGACCCATACACTTGGTAATTCGATAGGGGCCCATGTACTTGGGATGGAACACACTGTTCTTTCGAAACCTCATGTTTCTTGTGGATATCCAGACGTAGTCTCCAGTGCGGTACAGTGGCCCGGGCCTTCTCTTCCTGTCTGCCGCAGCCTTGTATCTTCTCTTGGCCTCTATTAGGACAGCCCTTGAGCGCATCAACGTGTCTTTTATGTGTGCCACCCTGTCCGCTGTGGCGGGAATCCTGTCCTCTCTGAACGGATGTAGAAATGGCAAGAACCTGGGATGTTGGCCATAGTTGCTATAGAACGGAGATGACTGTGTGGAGCTGTGAGTGGCGTTGTTATAGGCTATCTCTGCAACCCATAGCAAGTCGACCCATTCTTCCCTGCCCTGGTCCACAAAACATCGCAGATACTGTTTGAGCGTTTGGTTCAGACGCTCGGTTTGGCCGTCCGTTTGAGGGTGGTAGCTGGTGGACAGGGCGGTCTTAACATGCAGCGCAGTGCACCAAGTCTTCCAGAATTGCGCAGTAAACTGCGACCCCCGGTCCGACACGATCACCCCAGGTAATCCATGCAGTCGTACCACATTCTTTAGGAGTAGTGACGCCAATTCCCCGGCCGTAGGGACCCTCTTGCAGGGGATGAAGTGCCCCATTTTCGTCAAGTAATCCACCACCACCAGTATTGCCGTCATCCCCTGGTCTACCGGTAGGCCCACCACGAAGTCCAGTGATATGCTATCCCATGGTCTATCCGGGGTCGGAAGTGGATGTAAGAGCCCTTGGGTTCGGCCATGGTCGGCCTTCATGGTAGCACACGTAGGACACTCCTGTCCCCACCTCCTGACATCCACTCTCATGGTTGGCCACCAGAAATGCCGTCCCATGCTAGCCACCGTTTTTTCAAAGCCCAAATGACCTGCGCATGGAGAGTAATGGCACCAGATGAATGCTTGTTTCCTTAGCCTAGGCGTGGGTATCAATAGGCACCTGCCCTTCAGGGGTATCCCGTCCTTCAGCTGCCATTCTCTGTGACTGAGGAGCCACCTCCGCCATGCGAATGACCTGATCCCTCTTTTTATTCCCCTCAGGAAAGTATCCGGTTGGATAACCCCCAATACCATCCTCGGGGAAATGATGGAATGCTCGGTCGCAGGCAATGGTTCCTTAACTGCAGATTGACGGGACAGGGCGTCCGCCTTCCGGTTTTCCGTCCCCGGACGATATGTGATGCGGAAGTTGAACCCCGCAAAGAAGATCATCCACCGCAGCTGTCTGGGAGAAAGGTGTCTTGTGGCCGTCATGAACTGTAGGTTCCGATGGTCCGTGTACACCGATACCACATGTCTTGCCCCCATCAACCAATGCCTCCATTCGGTGAAGGCGTCCTTGATTGCGAGAAGCTCCTTCTCCGCAATATGGTAGTTGCGTTCGGCGTCGTTGAGTTTGCAGGACATGTACGCAACGGGATGAAGCACCCCTGTGTCGTGGTTGCGTTGGGACAAGATAGCCCCCAGCGCCACATCCGATGCGTCCGCTTCCACCACGTAGGGGAGATCCGGATCGGGGTGAGCCAACACCGGCGCCTTACCAAAGGCGCTTTTCAGGGCCTCAAAGGCTTTGTTCGCTTCAGGGGACCAGACAAACTCCTTGGACTTCCTCAGTAGCTGTGTGATTGGGGCCACCAATCCTGAAAATCCATCTATAAACCGCCTGTAAAAGTTGGCGAAGCCAATGAAACTTTGGACGTCCTTCACGCTTTGGGGCACCGGCCATTCTTTCACCGCCTTGATCTTTCGTTCTGCCATCTCCTGTCCCTCTGGACTCAGCATCACTCCGAGGAATTCCACGGATGTGACGTGGAAGTCACACTTGCTGAGTTTACAAAACAGCATGTTTTCCCTCAGCTTTTGGAGCACAGCTTTGACGTGGTGTACGTGCTCCTCCACACTGGACGAATAGATGAGGATGTTGTCGATATATACGACCACGTAGATATCCAACTCCTCTCTGAATACCTCATTCAAAAAGTACTGAAAGGCTGCCGGGGCGTTGCACAGACCGAACGGCATGACGAGGTACTCAAAAAGGCCGAACCTGGTCTTAAAGGCGGTCTTCCACTCGTCTCCGTCCCTCATGCGCACCAGATGGTATGCCCCTTTCAAATCCAACTTGGTGTAGATACGAGCTTTCTTGACCTGTTCCAGAAGTACACTGATGAGAGGCAAGGGGTACCGATTCTTTACGGTTATCGCATTCAATGCCCTAAAGTCCACACAGGCTCTCAGCTCCCCATTAGCCTTCGGGATGAAGAAGAGTGGCGAGGCGGCCGGAGACTTGGACGGGCGGATGAATCCTAGCTTGAGGAGTTTATCCAGGTACCCCCGGAGATGCACGTTTTCAGGCTCCGTCAGGGCATACAGCCTGCCGCTAGGAACGCTGGCCCCTTGCACCAGGTCGATCTGGCAGTCAAACTGTCTATGTGGTGGTAGCACTTCCGCTTTCACCTCATCAAATACATCCTCAAAACTGTGATAAGCCTGGGTGAGAGCCACATCTTTTTCTGCCGCTGTAGCCACCGTCTGACTCCCGCTCTCATCTGCGTCAAGGGATTCCGTTCTTATTCCACAATGCAGGATGCAAAACGGTGACGTCAGTTCGATGCGATGTGTTGGCCAATCCACAGAGGGGTTGTGTTTCTGTAGCCACGGCAATCCCAATATGACGCCATATTGGGGCGCTCGGATGATGTTAAAATCGATTTGTTCCAAATGGTTCCTCCCACATCTCATCAGAAGGACCCCCGTGTGCTGCCCGATGGGCCCCGTCACCAATCGCCTTCCGTCTACAGCATAGACGTCTTCGGGTACAGCTTTGGGAAGAAGCACTAGCCCTAGCCTGCATGCCTCGTTGTGGTCCATAAACATGCCAGTGGCCCCTGAATCCACCATGGCCACAACGGGTATCCACTGGTCATGCACTCCCACGTGCACCGTGAGAAACAGGTGTCGTTGTCCCTTAGTGACCGAGTTGGAAAGTGAAGGGATGGATGAGTGACTCCGAGATGCCCCTTCTTTGGTCTGGGAGTCCTCTAGTTTTCCGCCGGTACGTCCACCACGGCTGTTACCGACCGGTTGGCCCGATAACGTGACGTCTTCGGTTTGGCAGGGCATTCACGTACGTAGTGGCCTTTTTTGCCACAATATAGGCACAATTCTTGTTTACGGCGTGGCTCTTTCTCCGTGGCTGTGAGGCTCGCTCGTATTGCGCCGATGTCCATGGGTTCTCCCTTGGATGCGGTGGAAGTTTCAGGACTTCCCACTGTCACATAGGATGGAAGGGATTTTCCTTCTCTCCCATGATCCCCCTTTCTTTCACTTAGCCTATGTTCCAGCCGTAACACCAGGTTGATAAGGCCCTCACATGTCTTGGGTTGTGGGTCAATATGAGCCACGGCGTCCTTGAGCTCATCGCACAGCCCGTGATGGAAGAGCGCCGTCTGTTTAGCAACAGGCCACTTGGTTTCCGCAACCAGCCTTCGGAATGCGTTGAGATACTGCACCAGGTCGTTGGATCCCTGTCTCAGCTCAAGCATTTCACGGTCCGCCGTGTACGAGTCAGCCCTTCTGTCGAAGACCTTCAGGAATTCCTCGCGAAAAGCACCCCAATCCTATAAGATGGGGTCGTCCCTGCTCACCAGAGGTACGGCCCATTGTGCCGCGTTTCCAGCCAAATAGGATATAAGGAAAGCCACACGAGCCTGACTCGTGGGGAACGCCCTTGGTTTGCACGATAAATGTAGCGCCACTTGTGTGAGGAATACCTGCACTGTGTTAGGATCCCCACTGTACCTCTCTGGTGTTGCCAAGGGGACGGCTACCGGCATTTCCACTTCTACCGCAGGGGTCTGGTTCGTGAGGGAGGTGCTGGGCGTGAGCGGGTCCAATTGGATAGCATCCAGTCTGGCTTTTACATCGGCTGTTTCTTGCCTGGAGGCAGCCAATTCAATTTGCACAGTCGCCAAAGCAGCCAGCACATCATCAAGTGTTGCCATGTCTGTTATCGACCGGGAGACAGTTAGTGTTATTAAGGTCGGATATTTTGTAACGCCCTGAACGTCTCAGGATCGTTTAACAGACACGATAATGAGAACGCAACCACTTGTGAAGGTTTAGTTATTTTAATGAAGGCAAAAAGAATACAAGGAATAAACAAAGGTTATAGTCACTGGAATCCTCCAGGCTAAGTACGTTACCAGCCCACAGCACGGATGGTCCTAACCGTCCTCTGCATATACGCCGATCCCGGCATATGCCAACAGAGGGCAGAAATGAAATGGCCGACAATGCCAATCGGTAGGCTGTGAGGGGCACGAAGAGTGTTGGGGAGAATCGAGGAGTCAGGGAAACACCCAGCCGGGGTCTCTACCTGAAGGGAGCAGCCGCTCAACCTCTTCCTCAGACTGCACCGGGACGCGGAGTCACCTCCTGGTGATGCGTCACCGATACCCCAATCACAAGCAAAGAAGACTGAACCGAGAGCAGCCGCTCGATCGATCCCGTGGACTTCCGAGTCTGTAACGCGGCAAACACCTCCTGGTGTGCGTTACAGCTGGCAGTCCCTGTATCTCTGGTCGGGCTGGGAGTTACGACTCCAACCAGCAAAAGCGCCACTGCGCTTGGACTCAGCCGAGTCAAAAAGCGAAGCTCAATGGTTATCCGGTAGAGCTTCCGGGTCCTTCACAGGTGACGATGGGGCAAGACACGGCCCAGGGAGTAACGACTCGACCTACCTCCGTTCTTGCCTTACTGGAGCACCACTCTGGAACACTGCTCTACACTAAGCAGGTACGTCGGTGTAAACACAATATCCGACAGCGTTGTACCTCCCGGTTCCTCCCTTTATAGGGCGTGTTTTCCTTGAGTTATGTAACAGCTCTCCTGTTTATATAAGGGCGTGTTTTCCTTGAGTTATGTAACAGCTCTCCTGTTTACATAAGGGCGTGTCTTCCTTGAGTTATGTAACAGCTCTCCTGTTTACATAAGGGCGTGTTTTCCTTGAGTGATGTAACAGCTCTCCTGTTTACATAAGGGCGTGTCTTCCTTGAGTTATGTAACAGCTCTCCTGTTTACATAACCTCTCAAACGCTAAGCATCCTGGGAGATGTAGTCCGTTTTCGCTGGTTACCGTTTTCCTCCCCTCGCATGACAGGAATTCTTGACACGCTGTGCCCATGACGAGTCCAGCTCGTCATGAACTCCGCCCGCTAATAAAAAGCGCGGCACTGGGCGGGGAAAGGGGCGGGCATGCAAGGGGTTAATCTCTAGGGAAAGTACCACCAGGAGGGAACCTACCGAAGGCTCCTCACTTTCTAAAATTCCATCTCCTTTCTCCTTCTCCTTCGGTACGCTTTCCCTCCTGAGTAGCTTAGGGTCAGGGCTTGGGCTAGGGCTAGGGGTTGGGGTCCTTTTGCTATTAGATGCTGTAACCTGAGCATTTTCTCCTTCTTCCTCTGTGGCTGGAGCAGATGAAACCTCCTTCATCAAAGGTTGGCAGGGGTTTGGATTTAATATGTCTGAGAAAATTGCAAGGTCTGAATCTACCAGAGAGTCTGACTTCTCCTTGTTCGTAAACTTACTAACCAAATCCTTATTTACTAATTTTGCCACATCAGCTTTATTGCACTCACTTAATATTAGTGTTTTAGGCAGCACCTTGAAATAGGTTCTAAGGGATGGAGTAATCTTAACTTTCTGGTCTACCTTCTTCTGTTCATCTGTTTTCTGTTTAGTCTTCAATACTTAGTTTTTTTACTTATTTGACTTATTTGTTTAGATGACGATGGCTTTTTACAATCAGATGGAATAGTGTCCTTCTGTCCCCCGTCCTTGCCTCCCTTTTTTATCACCACAAGTCTGACACCCCCAGTGTCCCTAGAACCCACTACGTCTCCAGCACTTTCCCCCAGCAACTCTCTTGCTCTCCCCGCACTCCTCAGGGTATAACAAGTCAGCCCTTGCCCCCCCCTTCAGCTTACCCTTTACCTGATTTCCTTTGCCTGCAGCTCTCTTCCGCGGTATGTCTCCTTGATCTGCCTTTCCGCAAACTGCTTGCTGCAGGGGCGGGAGGGGCTGATCGGCAGCAAAAGCTCTCGATACCTGCTCCCCTGTGCTCGTGCCCGAGCACCTCTCCTGCTCCCAGTCTCGCAACCCCCACTGCCGCTACCTCTTCTGCCCCGGAAGGAGATTCTGGAGGCTGCGCGTCGACCTCTGAACACCTCCAATGCAGCCCTCGCTCAAAGCAGCTCCGCTCCTCCTGCTGCGTCTCCCGTGATTGTACCCGAGGCTGTCCGTCCCAGACAAAAGGGGGAAAAGCTACACAAAATCACGGTGGCCCGGCGGTAAGGTGTCTAAAATTAATACATTAATACCAACCCTAACCTCCTAATGACATTCTTGAACCAAAGGCTTCTTTCCCTTCTGTGGCACACTCAGAGCTCTCCCGCGACCCGCCCCTAGCCGGCATCCATGTTCTCCCCACCTAGGCATTCATCTTTGTCTTCGGCTCTCTTGTAGTGTGGCACACTTGTAGTCTTCATCTAGATTCAACTCCTTAGGTTGGCATCTCTTTCTAGTGGTGCCCTTTGCTACACTTTCATGTGACCGACACCCTGTAGTCTCTACAGTTAATTCCAGTGTCGTACATGAAGAACACAATCCCATTGTATTTCTTTCTTTCTGTTCTTGTTAGGGGACACTTCAATTTAGCTAGACGAAACCAAATGCGGTACTCTGAACCTCCTCCACAGTTGATAAGAACAGTGTTTTATTATATTAATAGCTTCTTTGCTAAAGCTCTTGGGGAGGAGCATTTCCATGCTGGGATTAACACTCAACTGCTGCAGACTGTCACTGAGATGCAGCCCTGCTGACTACGATCTCCATCCTGATAAGGAAGATAACCTGTGCGCAGTGACCAGCTTCCTGACACCTAAGACCAAGGTATGGGGGTTAGGCTATCTCAATTAATCAGGCAGAATGGTGCTCCTGCTGTGCTCTCTTTAGTATAGTATTAGATACAGATAGGAGTAAGCAAAGATTAGCAGCAATTAACCATGTTGAATTGTTCACATTGTTTACCATTCTAACAATGCTGATTACAGTTACATGTCTTACCTTTCTAGTGATTGAAGCTCATGCTTCTTATTTAAGAATATGATCATTTCAATAAATATCTGAAACTGTATTGTCATATCTTTCTTGTGTTTACCTTGGCATGCAAGAGAGACCAAACAAAAGGATTACACCTGTTCCCAAGGATGTCGTGTTTGAGGTTGCCAATAGCAACTGTTACCCTGGTTAGTTTAAGGGTTGGATGTGGTACTGTGAGCCTAGCCGAAACCCACCAACACTCATGAATGGTATATGTGGACTAAGTCTCTATTCTATGAAGTTCGTGTTGGCCTAATACACAGGTCTGCTATATTTGTAGAAACCGCATAACTTTGTGCCACCAACATTTTAGGTCAGGCCCTTAATTGGTCTCCTGAGTAGCTTTCTCGCATGTGCCCAAGGCTCCTTTTCCCCTCTACATGGAGAAATCCGTGGTGAAAAGGATTTATCATCCTCATCTTAACAGGGAGCACCTATTTATGTCTTTAGGTTGTTGTGAGAAGTTGGCCTGGCATATGCTGTCTCCTAGTTATAGGGGACACCTTGCACCAGTCCAATTCGACTCTTATTGATGATAGGTTTAAGACAACCTTTAAAGAAAGCTATCCTAGTGGTAGCTGTGGAGAGCAGCCTTCAGGCTAAGTCTTGAAGGAGTGTTAAGCTTATTGTTTTACCATAGATAACCTCTTGAATGACCAAATGAAAGAGTAGCCCACACAGGTGTATATATATAAAATATATGTATTTATTCTAAACAGAATTCCACAAGTCTCTTTATGAGGCTGAGGCAAAGTTACAATTCAAACAAGCATTGATTGATACAATAAATAGCACTGGAATCATAGGGCCCCAGGGGGGGACCAAACCATATATTACAAAGTCGTATAAGAACCACAACAATTCTACAGACAATGCCTAGGGCATTTAGGATCGCTGGCCCCTTAAGAATCCACCCCAGGTTATGAGGAAGGGGACCCACGGGAGGCGCGTGCAGTGGAAATAGCTGCTATCGGGATCTCTATTAAAGCCTATGGAGAATGTCGCGGTTTGATTTAACCAGATTAAAGTCACTTCTAGCAGGAGTTCAAAGTTAAAACTTTAGCGTTAAGCTTTTGAGGAGCCCACTACCACGAGAGTACCGAGGTACCACTGTTACCTGCCCCAGGGAAGCCGGGTGCATAGGTCGTTTTCGATGTCGGGTCGCGGGCTGATTTTCAATGGGAAAATGTTCAAAACTGCTGCTAGCCAAAAGCGTCGATGATGCCGTGAAGATTGAAGTTGTAGATCTTTTAGAGAAGAACCTGAAAGCAGAGGGGACAGAGTCTGGGTCACGGCACAGTGACCAGGGAGCTCAAAGGAAAGAGCCCTTCAATGTCGGGTGCTTCAAGTGGAAAGAGGTGTAGCTTGGATCTGCAGCCACGGGCTCCGGGAGGCTTCAAGGAAGGCCAGCTTCTGGAGGGCGACTGCTCCACGTCGGATGAGGGTCGCTGCAGTGTTAGTGTCCGGATTGGATCCACTAAGCCTTGGTAACCGCAACCCACGCAAGATGAACAAATCAGCTACTGGTGCAGACCTACGAGGTTTGTGAGAGGTCTCCTTTGGAGAGTCAGCTGGGCAGCAGCTCGTCGAAGGTCAAGTCTGTGAAGTCAAAGATTAATCTGAGGCTCTGGGGCCACGTTATTCACCTTTATCCCCAAGATTAGGGGAGTCTCCAGAGTAGTGTCCACCAATGAGAGGTGAGGCGGGAAAGGGTGGCTACACCCTCTCCCCTTTGTGTGTTTCCCGCCTGGGCGATGGGCAGGATGCCCCTGAACCGGTTGCAGGTGGTGTATGCAGAATGTAGGTGCTGTAGCTGCCTATGTGCAACTATGAAAGGCAACATATGGTGCACCCACCCAGTTCCAATCCACATATCCTGACTAGGGAGATGCTAGCACCTCCCTGCCACAGGAGCCCTATTGTCCAGCTGGCGAGGCTGGGATTTTCCCCAGCAACAGCCAGCCAGAGTAGTGTGGGTGGCGGGTAGTAGCCATTTTGTACTACGTGTGCACTTTTAAATTGTTGTCTAAATTCTGCCGCTTTTCACATATCGCCCCTCTAGCAGGGGGGAATCGTGCCCTCATGCCCATGGCTGGACTGGGGGTAGGATTCCTACATGTTTGACACCAAACACGATATGGTTCTGTGTAGCCATTCTCAAGTTATCACTCTATCGCGATAGACTTATAATGCGGTTAAGAGTATATGGTATGGCTACACTACAAACAACCCAGCAATGATTTTACGAAGGTTGCAGAGAGGCCCTACTCAGGTAGGGGTCCCCCCTCACACATACCTCAGCACCCTGCCTTGTAGGATTAGCAAGGCCTGCTATAGGGGTGACCTATGCGAGTATATGTGTTGTAATGGGGTGGGATATAGGGTACCTATATCCCTGTAAGGGGTGCTAGCACCACCTTACCCAGACTACAGTAGTGGTCTGGTGGTGTCAGTTTGTATGGCTGTCCCAGGGTGGCACAATAAGTGCTGCAGCCCTGGTAGGCCTACTGAGGGACCCATGCCCTGGTTACCTAGGGTACCATCTACAAGGGACTGTCAGGGCATCCTCAGCATCCAATTGGGTTTGTACCTAGTGTACTCACATCAGTTTTAAGGAGAAAGCAGATAGGCTGGGGTCCTGGATAGCAGGATCTCAGCCAGACTAGTCAAAAACCACTCAAATACCAGGCAAAAAGTTGGGGGCAACCATTAGTCAGATTCCACCTTCCTACAGTTGTTCAAGCTTGAACCTTTAAAAAGACTCACACCACTGCAGTGTTAACTTTCTTTGAATTCTATTCATTTAAATAGTGCTAGTAATCATTATTCCTGCAAATTTTAGACAGACATTAACTGCTCACTTCATTGCACCTGGGCTTGTCAATGGCGGGAGAGATATGACCTTTATGATTGAGGCACACAAAGCTTATAAATGTGAAGTTTATTATTCCTGGGTAAAATTTCCTGTAGTAGATGCTAGCTCACAAACATTTTATACACACACTGAAGCAGCACGTCCAGCTTTATATAGACCTTATCAACACTTAGAAATGCCATCAACATCCCAGGAACATCAAAATTGGTTCCAAGGCGCCCTCCCACACACACCACAAAATGTAAGACTGGTTCTTCTCAGTAATGGGCAGTTACAGTGTTGTAACTCATTTGAAAGTTTTGTTTATTAATTGTTTTCATTGCCACTATTTTAGATTTACAATTATACACTTTATCTGCACTTGAACAGGATATTTATTTTAATGAAATCATAAAATATATTCAAAGTGTGTGTTTTTGAACGTGTTTATTCATGAGTGGACCCTCTGCGATCATCTGGTCGGAGTAGTGAGTCAGGGCCAAGGAGGCAAGGAGGCCGTTTGGGCACTGCAGTGGTCATATGACCTGAAGGTGTACCTTTGCCTTGTCCGCGGAGGGTGTATACGGGAAGCCAATACCCCCTACCTTCCCCCACTCCGCTGACATCCTGCAAGCTGCCAGCGGCCCAGTTACATGAGCTTTTATAATGGCAGACCTCTGATGGCGGTACTGAGCAGAATAGACCTGGATACATGTACCCGCGCCTCGGTAGTCAGCAATCTGCAGCAACTTGGTGTGGGACAGCCCTGGGAGGCTTCAATGCATAGACAGGGTGAGTGCTGCTGCTTTTGCTCTACCTGCCTGTCTCCCTACGCTGTACTCACAGAGAGGAACTGTTAGTCTTGTGAAGCCGGGCAAGCTTCACCCGATCTGCCTTTACCCTCCACAAGAAGCATCCAGGCTGTTGAGCTCACCTCCCCCATCTTGCGAGCATTGTGCAAGTTGCTGCAGATGGGACTGAATGCACAGGTGAGGTGAGGTTGATTCCAGAGTAGCAGGCCTATTTCTCTTCATGCGCTTTGGGATTTGCCTGATCAGTGTTGCTTGTTTTGCATTACCTTGTCCAGCATGGTACTGTCTCTAGGTCGAGAGAGTTTGGTTTAGGCATTGGACAACGCTCCATTTTGGGAGTCTTTCTCCAGCCCTGACCCATGGACCCTTGTTGCAAGATGGTGGTATGACCAGCTTGTTTAAAATAGGCACAGGAGTAACGTTGTAGCCCAAGAAAGTCACAGAAAGTAAAGGAGGACTTTGGGCATGTTGACTTTGAATGGAAAGATAGGTAGGACTATATACCTTTTATGTCCTGGCAGCGGCCATCTTAGAATGGTGTCTCTGCACTGCCAAGCATGTACCCAGCTATTTTATTGAACTTTCCACAGTCTCCTGGATGCAATAAATCATTATCAAGTCCCTTACTAAATATACATACTCTATGTCTGAATATAATTCACATCTGGAAACAGGACATCTCATCCCTCAAGACCTACTCTCAATTTATGAATAATTGAGCAACAAGCAGCTTGCCTATAATTAGCCTTGAAAATCCCTTACCCAGCTTATAACTCACTCTGTTGTTTCCATCTCCACCATGGCTCAAAATATCACTAGCCCCAACAAGGATCTGCTGTCCCTGGTGGATCATAATGCTTATAATATTATTTACGACCCCCAACCTATCATAAAACACTGCAAAGAACTTTAAACATAAACTACTCAAATGGCACCCAAAAACACTTTTCTTGGATGCCTACTTTTGTATGTCTAAAGGCGTCGTCATTAATGACCTATTCTTCTGCACTAACAGGAGAGCCCAATGGAGAAGTCTTTACGTCCATGCTCAGATCCAAACCAATAAGGAAAACACCTCACAGTTTTAGATTATTAATTATACCATCACCAGTCCTCGAAGCTGATCTCACTATATCCCTATACAACAATGGGAAAGTTCTTATACAATGAAAAAGTAGCACATTCAAACTTGAGTGTGTCCCCCTGGGCACACCAGAAAAAACGCGAAGCGTTTGATTAGTTCATAAATCCGGCAATTTTAATCATTGCTTGATGAAGATTCAATAAAGTTTTTCTGAATTTGAATTCATAATAATCGCAAGGTTAATATTATTCATATCATCAATGTTTGTTTATTGTCCAATGCATTTCGGGTTTCGTAGAACCCTTCATCAGGGACAAACCTGAAAACACAATCAAAATGAGGAGGTTTTAGAAACTTAAATGATTAGGCATTCAAGTGATACTATCTTCGTATGGCGTTTGTTTGAAAATGTATTAAGACCTGAGCAAGGCTACAATGTAAGGGGGGCGAGTGTGCCTCGAGTACGCTGCTTATTAGTGAAATGTGTAGGGATATGTGTGAAATATATGTTAACGATTTCACAAAGTGATGTTCTTCATTGGTTTAGTAATGGCTATGTGCAGTCTAAACTGCCGTAAGATGTATTAAACGTCGTTAAGATGGTGTGGTTCCGATAGTGTTAGTTGAACAAAGTAAAGTTTTAAAGATCACTTACATTGAGCGACCGGGGCTTCGTTCATCCGTTCGTCAAGTTGTTGAATTTGGCAGTGTGAAGTGCGCGATTAAGTGACCATTACATAACATGCTGAATTTAGTGCGCGGGAGGTGTAAAAACTGAAAGGGGTACAGGTAAACTGTTACGAACGAGCGGGCTTGGCGGCCATGTTAGACTGTTAAAAAATATGTGTAACGAATATGTTCAAACTAAAATGAACCGGTATATCGACCGTAGTAGACAGATATGTCGAACTTATGATACTTATATTGAATTTTACCATAATCTCGTAAAAAATGTAAACTTATAAATATGTGGTATGCATATAATGCTCATGCTTGAGCAACCTTCGCGGCCATATTGGACTGGTATAGTATTTATGATAGGTATGAAATGGGAAAGTGAACTTGGCAGCCATATTGAACTAGTGTATGTAGCTATAACATTGATGTTGTAAGAATGTGAAAACATTGAAACGCAAACATTAAAAATGTAAATCAAGTGACAAGAAAATATTCTTTTACAGATAACATGAATATTCAATACGATCGTTGAGGCCATGTGTCTTTAAAGAGTCTAATTTTTTGATCCAGTAGTTTTCTCTTTGAAGTAGAAATGTATTATTGTCTCTACCTTCTTTTTTCATGATTGTTTCCAAGACTTGGTATTTCAATTGAATTTTGAATTTGAATTTAAAAGCATTTATTGAGCGCACTTATACCATGCGGTTTAATGGCGCTTTGGGTGGTGCAGAGGCCGTCGACAGTGGGAGGCTAGGCATTGTAGGCGCGCTCGAATAAAAAGGTTTTGAGGTCCTTCCGAAACTGTACATAGGAAGGAGATGTACGAAGGACAGCAGGAAGGGAATTCCAAAAGAGCGGGGCGAGAACAGCGAACTTCGCTCCGCCAGATTTCTGTTTCTTAAAGCGAGGAATGGCCAAAAGGGCCATATGGGTGGAGCGAAGTTCTCGGCCTGGAAGATAGGATTTTATGGCAGAGCATATAAACTCAGGGGCGGTTCCCGACCTAGCCTGGAAAGTGAGGCAGCCAAGTTTAAAGAGGGCGCGCTCTCTCACCGGGAGCCAGTGCAATGCTTTGAGCAATGGAGTGGCTCGATGGTATTTGGGTAGGCCGTAGATCAAGCGGGCCGCTTGATTCTGTATAAGTTGCAAGCGATGAATAGCATAAGCAGGAGCCCCATTGTAAATAATGTTACCATAGTCAATTCGTGATAGTACCATGGCCAGCACAATGATCTTTAAAGCAGATAAGGAAAAGAAGCGGGAAACTTTCCTGATTATTCTTAGTGAGAAAAAGCAAGCAGAGACTACTGATCCAACATGTGAATGGACGGAGAGTTGTGAGTTTAGGAGAATCCCGAGCGTTTTGACTTTAGGGACAGGAAGAGGGGAAACACCAAGTGACAGGGGCCAATGAGAAGGGGCCCACGGACTGCAACCACCTCCGGTCAGGACTAACTCGGTCTTGTCCGGGTTGAGTTTGAGGTGGTTGCAGTTCATCCAATCCTGGATAAATGTCATAACTGTCCGGACGTTAAGAGCAGATGAAGAGGAATTAGAAAGATTGAAAATTAGCTGGAGGTCATCGGCGTAGTTGAACACCGTGACCTCCATCTGCTGTAACGAAAAAATGAGGGGGTAAATGTATAAATTAAATAGGAGGGGGGAAAGTGATGAGCCCTGAGGAACCCCGCACTCCACCTTACGGGAGACAGCGGTGAAATCGGCCAAGTGGACCGCTTGGGCCCTCCCTGTTAGGAAGGACTCAATCCACGAGAAGGCCAAGCCTTCTATGCCCGCCGCCCTGACACGGTTAAGGAGGATGGAATGGTCCACCGTATCAAAGGCGGCGGACAGGTCTAGTAAGATCAGGGCTTGAGGGAAGTTGGTGTCAATTCCTTCACGCAGCTCGTCCATTACCGAGATCACCACTTTCTCGGTGGAGTGCAAGGGGCGAAAGCCAGCTTGACAAGGAGAGAGACAGTGATTAGTTTCTACATGGGTGCTTAAAGTAGTTGTGACATGAGTTTCCAGGACTTTTGCTAAGTAAGGCAGAAGGGAAATGGGGCGATAATTGGAGGGGGAGGATGGATCAGCGTCAGGTTTTTTAATGATGGGTATTACAACTGCTGATTTATGTGAGCTGGGAACAGTTCCCTTCCTTAGCGAGTCATTGAGAAGGGTCAGAGGTGGAATAGGGCAGGTTGAATAAATTTCCCTAAGAATATGGGCTGGGGCAAAGTCTAGGGGAGAACCCGATTTAACTCGACGAAGTAGTGGGGGAAGTGTGTCATTAGTTAACAGGGGAATAAAATTGAGTTTGGGGGCCGTGGGCGGGGGGGAAGGGTTGACAAATGTAAGGGAAGGTGGGGGAATGTTAAGCTTGATTTTGACCACTGATGTTATGAGAGTTCTCTACAAAGTGGACTGCTATGCTGGATTTAATATTGTGTGTACGTATGTTGGATTTGTGCTCGTTTAGTCGGATCTTTATTTTTCGTTCAGTTTTGCCAATGTACACCATACCGCACGGGCATTTAACTAAGTATATCACATTCATGGTGTCACAAGTCGCTGTGACTTGTAATTTGATACTGTGACCTTTCCGTGGGTGCATGGTAAGTGGTCCTCGAATTATGTTGTTGCAATTGCTGCAGTTGTGACATGGTAAGTTCTTATACAAGCATCAGACCGAAACCTAGAGCAGTTTCACAAATTCTTTACGAGGAATAAAAATTAATTGACTAACAATATATCATCCAGGCGACCAGATCAAGGTCTATCCTCCACAGTGAAACCTCACCCCTCAGCTACCAGCTCCACATCCTTCGTCACATCTTCCTCACTTACTCGAAATCGGCTTGAGCAATCCCCTGCACCAACGGTGAATCCTTTGTTGTCAAACCAAGGCCCCATATCACAACTAAAGTCTGCCTGAACACCAACTTATCGAACCTTCCTGCTTCATCTACACACATGACATTGAAACACAATGCTCACCCCCCCATATCTGTCAACAACAACAAACTGGGGAACTTTAGGTCTACTAACCATGGGTTTCAACTGACTTACAACTTAAGATGCCTAGCGAAGGAAATAATCAGACACCTCTTCCTACCCCTCTTCCACTACCCACCACCATTACACCATCCACTATCTCGCAACATCCTATCAACTCCCCCACTACTTACCTCCTGTCTTATGAGGAATCGACACTGCCCACCTCCTCTCTCCCCCCTCAGGGATCTCGTCTACCTACTACCCCTAGACTACCCACACACACTTTAAACCCTCCCTCCATTGAGGATAAGCTGGCAGACATCAAGAATGATCTTCAACTAGTTAAAGAGGGCCTTCAGAACATATTACACTTCTCTTTAAAAATGGAGAAGTTTTGGGATCTCAGTATGACTTCTGAGGTTAATCAACCCAGCTTTCCCACATTGTTAATACACTTCCGGAGGAAAATTTTGTCCATGGAAAACTCAGTGAATCCATATTGGAATTCACAGCCATATCCTAATCACCACTCCAGGCCACATAGGGTTACCAATCATTTGACAGATGCGGCTGGTCATTCCCTTTTACTATCCTACAATGACTCTCTTATTGACTCATCCCCCTCAACATTCAATATCCAAACTAATACCTCCAATCCATTTAGAGAATCAAGTGTCAATATCAGATCTATGAACAATTAAACTTACTAACTGTCCACACATCACACCTTGAAACAGTAGTAACCAAATCTCACATCAAATCGATGCTTATTAACTGCAGTTCAGCGGAAAAACATGCAGCTGATATTGCTGACCTCATACTTACTTTCGCAAGAACTAGACCTCTTGTTATTAACTAAAACTTGGCTCAATGACACCTATAAACCAATCAAAAACATTCTAGTTGATCCTGCACGAGATCCTCAACCTGTGCTACGCGGTCGTGTTTCTGAAGGAGAGTGGCACCCGACTATGTGACTCCGAGGTTTCTGGCTGCGGTATCGCCGGAGAAACGAGCATTTGAACTTTGCGGCCTGTGCGGCCCTGGAGCCGGGACCTCAAGTGGACGCCGTGGCCGGGTGGCAGTTCAACAACAGCGGCCTGTTGTGACTGGGCGGAGGCGGTCCACCGGAGCGGTGCCAAACTCGGCCTACATTTCGTCGTGGTCGTTTCTACTGTCAAGTGTAGCGGTCCGAGTGCATGCCCGTGGGTGCAATTCTCAGATCCTCCGGTGGCTGCCCCTGCCTTTGATGGTGAGCTGCCCGGCTGCCGCCCGTATCCTGCCCTGATCATTGCGGGCCGCCCCCGGCTTTTCACGGGAGCGGGTCCGTAGTGGGGACGACTGTTGCCCGTGACCACGCAACGGATAACTTTTCGCCTGCCCCCGGAACCCGGTCACCAGCGACGTGGCCATCGAGACGCTTGTCCCAGGGTCCCGGCCCCGGTGAGGGTCGGGCATACTTGGCGGCCATCTTGTTGCGATGAAGCCTACCATCCTGTCCGCTGGGTCGCAGCGGGCTTGTGAGAGTGCGACTTCTGGGAGTGTGGCGGCGCGATCGCAGAGAGCTGTGCTGGGGTACGGCGACCTCCTCGAGGCCCTTGGTGCTCTTCACTCCTCCTTGATTCATGGTGTCGGGGTCTTGGGGAGTAAGCTCGACGGTGTGGCGTCGGCGTTGGGGCAATGGCGGCCCGCCTGTCCGCACGTACATAGGGACTACCCACACTGCGCACAGGAGGACACTTTGGCGGCCACCCCTGAGGTTAGTGCACGGCTGGACACTCAGGCCAGTATGCTACAGTGTGTTCGTCCAGCTGAGGGCCCGATCTGTCCCGGAGGCATTGGACCTGAGTGGGGTGTGGTAGCCTCGTCCCGTACGTGCCCTCCTGCGACCCAGGGACAACTCCAGCAACTATTGTCTGCTTTGGCTGCTTCTGCCTTCCTGGACCTTGAGTGCAGTGCATATCCTGGGGCAGCACTGGGAAGCCTGTTTCTCCACGCTGCGGACTGTGTTGATGCTCAGAGACTTCCACCCCACCTGTGTGCGTCGCTTCTCGGACGTTTTTGGACAATCCTCTACCTTGGAACGTCGGATATGGTGCTGGGTCGAGGGGTAGGCATGGGCAGAATTCCAAAGAGTGGTCAGGGATAAGGCGGATCCTTCAGGGGTGGTCATCTAGTGGACGGGCGGGCTCAGGGGTTGCGTGCTCTCCTGGCATAGCTAACAGCATAATAGGTGCATAGTGCTCCCCATCTTTCTTGAGAAGATCGCTTTTGTGCTGTTTATTGTTCACTTTGGGGGAAACTTACCGTGCGGGAGGGAGAAGCCGGGGGTATGTTTGGAAGGCCCTCCTCCAGTTTATTAATACTTTCTCCACCCCCCCGTCTGGTGGGGTTCTTTTCCTACTTCTTTTTCCCTCTTCTCCTATATTTCGGGTCTGGTTCCAGGGCGACAGGCACACTGCTGGGGGGGGGGCCGTACTCATCTGCAGAGGTGCAGGGTGGGGGGTTGGGGGAGGGGGTTCTTTCGTCTTTTATCTCTTTTTCCATGGCCTCCTTTTTCTTTTCTGATTCTTTTAGTTTTTCTTTTTCTGGGATCAGTGTGATACACCTCCTTTGCTATGACTCGTTGCCGCTCCATGTGTACCACAATTTCCGGGGTGCTCTCCGGGAGTTCTGGCGGGGGACTGCAGGCGCTACTGCTTATGATACTCTTCCTCATCCTGATGTTCTTGTGTTTGCGCCATTGACCTAATAGATTGCTGTAAATCGTTTACGTCTATTACTCTGCATACCTGTAATTGCTGTTTGAAAATAGTCTGGCACCTGATCCTTCTGCCTTGTTTCATTATAAAACGAAAACCTTTTTCTCCTGGTGCCCTATCTACGCTGTTCACAGTATTAGCATCACGATTCTGCTCCCCGATGTGCTGCCTGTGTTTATACTTGCCTGTTTTTGCTCTGATTGCTTAGCGGCCGGCCCCGGGGGGTTGTAGGCCCATACTTGTTCTCTATTGAACTGTCAATAAAGGTTTTTAAAAAAAAAAAAAAAAAAAAAAAAAAAACATTCTAGTTCTCCCTTAATATGACATCATTAGACTTGATGGACCAGTTAAAAACGAGGGGTGGCATTGCATGCATCTATCGTTCCAGTCTCTCCTTGAGAAATACACAATCAGTGCCGATATCCTCCTGTGAACATCTGGAAGTTGAAATCTTGAACAATGACAAGATGGTATGTACACTCCACACGATCTACTAGCCCCCTGGATACAATCTTCTGTTTGTCGAACAAATAATGGAGACCATATCAGTTAATTCTGACCAACTCCCTAACCATATTTTCCTTGGTGATTTCAACGTACACTGGAACTATGAAAATGATCCTTTACTATGCACTTCCAAGGCTTTCCTCTCCAATTTTAACTTTACCCAGTCATGCAACAGGCCTACACATAACAAGGGTTCTAACCTAGATCTAATCATAGCTAAAGATAACGTCATACAAGTGGATGACATATCACCTTGCGACTGGTCAGACCACTTCCTAATCTGTTTTCTCATCTTGGCAAGGGTGCTGATCAGACAAGGACAACTTCATAAGACAAACAGCGGTCTCGAGATCTGAGGAACATCAATGTAGATGATCCTACCTACATGTGAAATAATTTTCTTGCTCTGCCCCCAGCATGACCAATCTGGATGAAGTAACTGAACACTACATTCCCTCCATGACAGATATTTTCGACTCAATTGCTCCAGTGCATCTCAAAAGGATTCCTAGAGACATGGGCTTTGTCCAGTACACCACTGGCTGGGTACCATGAGCACTTTGTACCAGCTATAAAAAGGAACCTCTTTGGCAGACCGGCGGGCGGACTTTCAGTTTTCATTAAACATGAATGCGCCCTCGAAGCTACAGACATTAACCTGAACTCACCAGGGCTGCAAGCTCTACAGATTGGAGGCCTGGTCCAGAACTTACACCCAACCATCTGTTGATAATAACTGTTATATAAATCGCGTACAGACCTTCAAGAAAAATCAGCTGGGGATACTGACACGGAAAATAGATGACCTACTATTCAAACATCCATCACATCAGATCATCCTAGCCGGGGACTTCAGTCTGAAGGACCTCGACAAAGCTGACTCCTCTCCTCAGGGCCAAGGCAGGGCAGTACCCCTCCAAGACCTTCTCAACAATCACAAACTAATTTCAACCTACTCATGGAAAAAAGCCCGTTCAAACACTTGGGAGTTCTTGTCCACTTTCCGTGATTCCTCAAGGATCTTCTACATCATGGCCAGCGAAGGGCTAGCGGCCAAATTGAAAGACTTTGTAGTTGAAGATCGAACGGATAGCGATCATAGGCCACTGAAAGCGGTGTTCCAGTTGGAAGTCCCCTCAGCCAACAGCCTCCAATTTATTGGTGAATCACTAGGGGACGAAAGACACACCGCCCTGAGGAGGATAAAATGGTCTGACAGGACAGAGCATACTCTCCAAACATGGATGGAGCAAAAACACGAAGAACGCCTGTCCCCTACATGTTCTCCCATAAACTGGGAGAACATTGCTGAGGAATTACTAGCAAAGTTAGGGAAACCCCAGTCCCATTGCACCAGGACCAATGGGCAAACAAGATCTGGAAGCATCTGGTCAAATAAAGGCATACGAGATAGCAAACGGCACCTCCGTAAGGCGCTCACAACAAAGAAAAGAGGGGGCGATCAATCAGAGGGCCCATCCGTGGCTTCATTGAGGGCAGCCCTAAGGAAAAAGATATGGGAACACAAAAAAACCAACATATAGAAAGGGAATGGCTCAGACTCTTCTCCCTGCTCAAGCAAAAGAACCTTGCAGGATTTTGGAGACACATAAATCAGCTGAGCAGTCAAGGGGCCCAGAGAGAAAATAGGGTAGCCGAAAAAGACTGGATGATATACGTGAAGCAGCTCTATGTAATTACACCACTAACACGGCCAGCACAGAGGGGACCAGCCACGGAGAAGGACGAGCTGGGCCAGCCAGTGCTAACCCAGGCGACATGACCCTCAGCCCAGGCAATTCGCCAATGGAAATTGGTTCCCAGGCGGCAGCGCGCAGTACTCGAGCGGAATGGACTAACCCGTAAATGGTCATCAAGACTAATAAGAACATGAAGATCGGTGGGGCAGGGCCTAATGGGATCCCAGCACCGGTCTTTAAATTGGCCTCCGATTTCTGGGCAGAAATCCTAACCCCGCTCTATAACAAAACCTTCTTGACAGCCACAACATCTTGGAAGGGCTCAATATTGGTACCGATTTTCAAAAAAAGGGGATCGACTCAAGCCATCAAACTACAGGCTAATAGCCTTGTTTGACCTGGAGGCAAAGGCATATGCTCGCCTACTACTGAAGGACTTGGAGAAGTGGGCCGAAGAGAAAAGCCTTCTACCAGACCGGCTTTAGGTCGCAGTCATCAACTTCGGACAACGTATTGGCACTGACTTACTTATCATCTCAGGCAACCCTGAAGAATCATCCACCACTTTTCTACTGTTTCGTTGATTATTGTACAGCCTTCGATAAAGTGGTCCGTAAACGACTATGGTGGAAGTTAGAAAACTGGGGCATTCAACCAAACCTGTTGAAGGCAATCAGATCTCTCTACGAAGATAACTGGGTGCGGGTTAAAACCAGCGGCTGCCCAGTATCCCCTAAAATACACATGGAGAATGGGTTGAAGCAAGGATGTGTGCTGGAACCCATCCTCTTCAACCTCTACACAGCAGATCTGGGGGAGGCCCTAAAAGGAGCCAGTCTAGTAGTTCCCAGACTTGGAAGCGTGAGGTTGCCGGTGCTACAATACGCAGATGATACAGCTATACTGGATCATACAAGGGTGGGCCTACAAAGAGCCCTAAATGCAAACAGCTTCAATAACACCAACGACCTGATAGTCAACCAAGGAAAGACCAAGGTCGTCATTTTTGGGACATACCATCGGAAGAAGAACACACAATGGCTAATGGGTAATCTACAAATCAACACGGAGGATTCATATATTTACTTAGAAGTTTGGCTGACAGAGCGTGCCAAGGAGAAGGCCCACCTAAAACAACTGAGCTCCAAGGCCAGCAAGGTCACACACCTATTAAAACAATTAAGCGATCACTTGATTAGCCCGTCAGCTGGCCCGATATTAACTGTCCTGAAAGGCAAACTACTACCAGCTATCAGCTACGGCCACCTCGCCTTCCCCTGGCCACTGGATGCCACCCTTAATTCAGCCCAGGTAAAGGCATATGAAGCTGTGCTCCACATCCCAAGGTCAGCTAGGAATGCAAGGCTAAGACTGGAGATAGGTTTAGCAAGGCCAGACCTGACATGCCAGGGGGAGATTATAAAGGTATACTTAAGGATACTAAGGGCCCCGATCCACTCTCTGAAACACCACCTGAGAACAATCTTTGAGGGGTCAGGCACAGCCTGGCACATCAGTCTAGGAAAAGCGCTAAAAACATTGAAGATCAAGGAAGACAGTATTCCACGATTGGACATCCCCCTGAATGCTTGGAAAAGATCCATAAACCAGTAAGTCCGCGAAACCTCCTTTGATCTGGACATCAAATCTCTCCGTTCAAGCGCCCACCTAGACCCTCTGAATAACTCCTACAAAGCAGGCAAAGCACAACCTTACCTAAGTGAAGCTCTTACTCCACTGGCCCGAAGTAAAATACTCTATATGAGGCTAACTACACTAGGAATTGCCGACTTCAACCCCGCATGGGTCCTTAAGGGCGAATCTATAAACTGCAGTCTATGCCCTTACATGAGGGAATCCTGGCTGCATCTCCTATGCTGCTGCCCAAACTTTTACAACGAACACTGGCGACTCCTGCGGCCAATCTGTATCACAAACAGAATAAAGTCCTGCAGCGGAGCGTCAGCTTTGGGCCTTTCCACCACGGACACAACGACACTAGCAAGACTGGCAAAATTCATTCATCAAACCAGGATTGCCCTAAAAACTGCTAATGAAAGGAACAAAACTCTGGCGAAGGGTACCGCAAATCTGGAGGAAGCAAGCTTAGCGGTCCTAAACATCCTTAGCCCGCCAGTCTAAGACAGCGCTAACATCAGCGAGGGCCAAAAGGAATGTAAGAGGCGTTGTCCACTATTCTGTACAGCTGCTTACCCAGCGAGGCTTAAAGGGGACTTCACGAAAACGCGCAAGGCCACACGGTACTGACTATAACCTCCGGGGAGGGCTGATCATGTTGGTACAGGGATGCAGCGCTCAATTTTATGTAAGATAAACAGTTGCTTTTAGTATCATGGTTTTTAGCTTTATTTGCTGATCATTTTTACTGTAATGATTTTAATTAATTGAACAGTTAATAAATACAAATACAAAAGGATTCCTAGCAAATAGTCAAAACCTTGGTTTAATGGCTCGCCTTAATGAGGAACGATGTAAACTAAGGCTTGCAGAGAGATCTTGGAGAAACTCTCCTTCCATAACTAACCTCAACCAGTTGAGGATGACAAGAAATGCTTATAACAAACTTATCCTTAGCGCCAAAACTGATCACTTTAGGCCACAGCTTGACAAGGCCAAAAACAGACCAAAAAACCTTTTTGAAATCATCAAATAACAAGCGAACCACTCACCCAATTCATTCTCTGCACCCAAAGACTCTCTCCCTAGTGGTGAGGAACACTCAACATACTTAATTGAAAAACAAGAAAGATCGAACTAGAACTGCAACTCTCCTTTCCAGACATGGAGAAGCGGTCTCAGTCCACTCCTTCTTCACGGTTACCTTGAGGGAGTTCTCCTCTTGCTGGATCGGTGGATTATACTCCAAAAAACGATGTGTCATGGAATACCTTTATACTACCAGATGATGCTGAGCTGCTCAACATTATAACTAAACTAAAACCTTCAAATCATTTCAATGATCCTATGCCCACAAAGTTCTTTAAAGAGCTTACTTCTTCCATTTTCCCTCTCTGGTCTAAGATTGTACATGAATCTCTCGCGCAAGGCTTGATTCCAGATTGCCTCAAGATTAGACAAGTCACCCCCATCCCAAAAAAGCCAAATGCAGACTTTACCTGGTCCTAACAACTTCTGACCAATTTCTAATATCATGACTTTAGCCAAACTACTTGAGAAATGCGTACACCCACATCTCTGTAGTCACATTGAACAGTTTCCGCTCCTTGACTAATACCAATCGGACTTCAGATCTGGACACAGTACTAAAACTGCTCTAACACACATCGTGGGTGATGCCCTAAGACTTGTTGACTAGAACGAGCCTTGCCTACTTATACTGCTCGATCCTTGCTCTGCGTTTGACATGGTCAAACATGACAACTTGATTGATCTTCTTGAAAAAAGGATAGGGTTATCGGGTCCACTTTTTAATTGGTTTGCTTCGTTCCTTCAAAATAGAACGCAAAGAATCAAAGTCAACCACGACCTTTACAACAGTAAGCCGGTCTCAATTAGAGTTCCTCAAGTATCTGCACTTTACCCACACTGTTCTACTTTTTCGTTGAACCTCTCACAGTAATTCTGAAATACACAAACAAACACTATCACATGTATGCCGATGATACACAATTGTACATGACATTTCTTGACTGGATGACATTAATACTCTTAACTGTGCTCTTCTGAAAACTCAACAGTGGGTATCTCACCACCACCTTATGCTAAATACACTCAAGACGTAATTCCTCCTGATTGCCCCCCACAATCATCCTGCCCCCATTCAGAATTGGCTCAAACAACTAACAGCCCTCAATTGCACCCCACAAGTTGTTAACTCCATTAGATCACTAGGAATAACTTTGGACAAATTCCTTAATATACAAGACCACATCAGTTCGACACCAAGAGGAGCCAATCACCAACTCTACATAGGAAGGAAAATCAAACTGTTCCTGACGCCTGCTGACATGCAACTGGCAGTCCAATCCCTAGTTATCTCCCATTTAGACTACGGAATTGTGACACTGGACAGGCTACCAAATCCAAAGTGCCCTCTTTAAGGGCCACTCTGAACTCTGCTGCCAAACTCATCACGGGATCAAGAAAGCGTGATCACAACACACCAGATCTAATCCAACTTAACTGGCTTTCTCTCGATGCAAGGATAAGGTACAAGATAGCCTGCTTGATGCACAAAGCTCTGCATCAGAACGCTCGCACTTACTTGGCAAATAAACTTGAGCAATCTAGTGGGAATCGCACCCTAAGAAGCTCAAATACTCTACCGTTCTAACCACGAAAGTTTTAAAACAGGAGAACCTACAACTCCGCCTTCTCCAGTCTTGCTCCGAGAATATGGAACGCTCACCCTCCTGAAATCAGAACTAACCCCTCGACCTCTGCATTTAAAAAATAATTCCTGAATACTACCTGCAACACTAGACCTGTACCATACAAACTAACTTTAATTGCTTGTTTACAGCATTGACTTTCTTTACATACTATGCAATGTGCATCTGGTGTAACTGCTGATATGTCAATTATTTTCTCCTTTACCAGCTCAACCTATCTGCTCTGATGTACAGCGCTCTGATACCCTGACGGGTCTTTTTCGCGCTATATATAACTTTTCAAATAAATGGTAAAAAAGAGTTTTGGAACCTACTAACAATAAATACTCCTGTGAATCTCAAAGGACTGATCGCTCCACGGAATGCACCATCCTCATATAATACTTAGGTGGTTTGTAGGTTACAGTCCATTAGGTTTCCTGCCTCAGTTGGTAAATTGGCATGGTGCCTGCACTTTGTCAAATAGTCTAGAAAATCTAATCCCCAGCTATAATGTGCTTAAAATTGCAAACAGAATGTATCATGACATTATCAGACATACTCCAAATGCATTATGATTAACTTGTTGCCTCACTTGAACGTGGAGAGAAGCAGAGGTGTATGAGAGACAGAGTTGTTTTTCCTAGTAAGCACCAAACCCATTCATTGTGCATGGTTGGTAAACCGATGATTTTTATAGTGGTTTATATAGAAGCATTTTTTGTGTCATACTTGAAGGAACTTCCTGCTGCACTTAATCATGGAGTGAAGCAGAGAAATGAATGATAGCCAAGGTTGTGTTTGCATACACCTATTTTCTTCAAGTAAGATGTTTTGCAGCTTAGCTTTCTAAGCTCTTGAAATGCTAAGGCAACAGTACTCTGGTAGGGCTCCATGGGAGGGATTCCCACTTGTAAGATTGGAGGGACTGGGATGCAAGAATAAAAGATAATACATCCCTGAAAGGGGAATCACCGAAGAACTCAATTTATTAATTAAGTAATATTGGCCGTTTTATTGTGCACAAACGTGCCCTAAAGGTGCTAAACTGTTCTAAAAAGACAAAACCAAGACCTACATGTGCTAAAGTGCTTTAAAAAACATAACCAAGAGATTACAAAGTGGATAAACATGGCAGGAGTAATAACAATCTAAGTGACCAACAAAGCAATCAGTTAAATATTGGCGGAAAACATATGAAATAAACACAATAAGAGAACACAAACATGACAACAATTCACTAACTACTCAAGAATGAGCTGGAGATTAGGAGCCAGGAAAAGATGTGGAGAAAACAGCAGCTAAAGAGCATATGATAAGAGAGTAATGGAGGAACAAGATTAGCTTCTGGAAGAATGGACATTTCTTTGGAAGAGGAGAAGCTTCAGCTCTTTCTTAAATGTTCCCAAAGTAGTGGTGGTGGTGCATAAGCTTGAAGGAAGAAAATTCCAAGGTTTTGTCACACTACTTGAGAAGGTCTGTGCCATAGTGTGTTCTTTTATGAAAGCTGGTGGTTCTAAAATGGGTGTTTTTGAACTACCTAGGGATCTGTGACCAACTGAGTATTTGAGTTTCAAGGATAAGTATTGGATATGGAGGTGTGTAGTAACCTTTTCGCAATATATGCCATCTTTTAGTTTGACCTAACATCAAGAGGTAGTCACTCTAACATTAGTAGCACTGGCATACTATGGTGAGATTGTTTGGATCCTAAATCATGCAGCCTCATTTTATACAATTTTCAAGGCCGTAAGGTGCACTCTGGGAAGACTAGTCAGAAGACAGTTTCCTTAGTCGAGTCTAGAAATCAGCATGGATTGAACCAGTGTCTTAATGTCTTGCTCTTGAATGAAATGATTGATATCCTGCATTAGTCTGAGTTGATTGCAAGCATTCTTAGCCATTAGATTGGTTTGTATTTGCAGGTTAAACTGCATGTAGGAAAGGAAGCTTAGGCACTTAGCCTTGTTGACAATGACAGGTTATCAATCGAGAACCCCACAGGAATCCGCCCAGGATTGTACTGGAGGCCTTGAGTATGATGAAGAAATAAGGACATTTTCAGTTTTTAGAGAATTAAGTTTCAAATGGTACAAAGTCTACCAAATTGAAGTTTTTACAGGCTTTGTGCAAGAAGAGAGACATCTTTGGAGCGGGAGCTCTAAGACAGATCTGTGCATTGTCCACATATTGATGGTAAAGAATCCCCGAGTTTTAAAAAAAGACTCTGGAAGGTTCAATATAGAAGTTAAAAAGATGTAGGTCCAGTATCAGGGCTTTGGGGACCATGAGGTAAAGCAACTGCATCAGAGAAGCAAACTTCAATTTTGAACTGGTTTGTCAGCAAGGTTATGAACCATCTGAGAACTGTGCTATCATTTCCCATTCATTTTTTGTGCATCTTAATAAGACTTCTACGGTTCACTGAATCTAAAACAGCAATTGAATTAAGGTGTAAAAGAAGACAAGAGCTGCTAGTGTGCAGGAAGCGGATTGCATCCCCAACTACTTGTAGCGAGGCGAGTTCAACACCCCTTTTTGACGACTGACTGGAATTCATCAAGAAGGTTGGTATTAGTGGTATGTTATGAAAATGGTACTCCACGCAGTTTTCAATGACTTTATCCAGGATAGGCAGAGAGGGAAAACAATGATTATGTCCTGCACGTCTGCCGAAGAAGTCTTTAGCTGCAGAGTAACTTGAATGATTCTAAGGCAATCTAGGAACATAATTTGTGCAAGAGAGGCGGTCATTAAATCAGCCCAGTCGATAAACACTGTTAGGACAAGCCTTTGGTATTGTCCCTTCCTGTGAATAGGGTCCTTGAAATGAGATGAGGGTTTGTCTTTAGTAATGTCACTCAATAAATCATTTACCAATAGAGTGTCAAAACTCAGCCATTTCCATTGGATATGTTGATGACAATCGTGTTCTTTCTTTTTAGTCAGGTTTGGAGGGGCAGTGAACTTTTAATGGAGTTGACTTTCTGAACAAATACCTTGGAAAATTCTTCTCATTTAAAAGCAGAATCTTAAAATGTAATAAAGAAGGGATGAATGTTCACTGTTTTGACCACATCAAATAGTTGTTTCAGGTGGTTCTTCGCAGAAATATTGGGAGATTTGATGTGAATGACTTTGGCATTGAAAATGTTTTCTTTGTACTGTGTTCTAGCTGATCTGAATGGCTACAAAGCAATTGTTTTCATGTCTATTTCAGCCCTTTTAAGCATTGTCTTTCTTCGAAGAGATGTTTGGAGAACTTGTGTGCAGAGGGTTTGCGGCTTTTTCCTTCTTTTGAGAGGAGCTATGTCATCAAGAAGCTCAGAAACACATTTAGATGTTGTGATATTCACACTGTCATTGGGACTTATGAGGGAGAGTTTGCTTATAGCCAAATCCAATGGTATTAAGATCAAGTTCTTTTAGGTCTCTGAACCAAGTTAGTTCCTTTATGGATTGACCAAAAATTTTGATATTTGAGAAAAACAAGCGAAAAGAGGATCAGTAATGGTCAGACAGATATAGTATTTTTTGCAGCAATTAGATTGCCTTCGGATATTATAAGGGCGAGATTAGAGTTTTTGATAGGGGTTAGCCTGATGAAGTACTGGACGAGCTCATTTGCTGAGGGCAATGAGCAGAGCAGTTTGGCTGGTGAATCATTGGGATCGCTCATGCGCAGGCTGAAATCTACTCAGATGTTCACTTCAGAATGAATACGTTGGTTAGATATATGTTCTGGGCTCTCCTCAATAAAGGTCAGGTGGTCAGAGCACGGGTTGATAGTGGACATTGAGATGTCAATGCCTCCCTCCTGTTTCATGGGCAGAAGAAAGTTAGTGGGTACAGTAGTTGATGACACACAAACAAGAGGCAGGAGCTGGACATGGAGTGGCAGCATTTTTACAAAACTATCTTACAGTCCTGATTGTCTGTGATTGTAATTCCCAGCCTCTGAGGAATCAGGGAAAGCATGGCTCCAGTACTGTTCTAGGGCAGGATCAATGGTCGGCTATGTACAGAAGAGAACATGGACATAAGAGGTCATGAGACATAGAGACGCTGGAAGCATCACACTGGAATCCCACGACTTTGAGATGGACATTGAATGGAGAAATAGGAGAAGTCAATGAGCAGATGTCTCTGAATCTGGTAAGATAACCTGTCTGGATGCCAGTCCCATATCAAAGCATTACAAAGTAGACGGAGGCTCTTCTACCAAGGACTTGCAAATTCTTTTGATTAGCCAGCTGTTCAGATGGACTGAAAATTCTGATCTCCAGGGGCAAGATGGCGATGCTCTTCTCTGATAACAATATGGCGGTGCTCATTCAGTTCCTTATCTGTCTGGACATGTAAAAAGTCTTACTAAAAAAGATGCATCAGATTTCTTTCTTGAAACACAATCATTTGAAAAAACTGGCCTCTTGCTCATCTGGCACACGTTCGATGACTTAAAACCGAATTTATTGTATTTTTTCTCTGAAGATCGCCGAATACCAATGAACGCATAGATATGGTAGATGTTGAGGATCGTTTGCAGAATATAATATTTGTTACTGAAGGTAAAGAGAATGCAAGAATACAAGATTGTGTAGCTTGCAGAACAGTTGTGAAACGTAACCACTGGCCCAACACTCCGATATCCCGAAGAAAAGGAAACAAAGCAACATGAAGCAGATATAGAAAGCAGAAACACTATATCAGTAGCTCAAAATCAATGAAGAGACGAATAATATTTATCAAAACAGCAAGCAGTTCATAGACTACAATATCAACCTGCCACCATTGCAAGCTTAGGTAAAGCCCATAGATCTGACTTAGCAAGCTGGTGCGATATTTAATCTTTTTTATTATTATTTGTAAGCATGTATCAAAAAAATACAAAGAACACTAAAATAGAAAGCATGCTGCTGCCAAAATGTGGCTGCCCATATATTTGCAATAAAAAATGTCAATAAAAATAATAATCATCCGATGCATATTTTCAATAGAACAGTAGTCATGCTTCCTAGCATGCATCGTGTAAGGTACACACACCCTTTAAAAAACGTTTTAATGCACATCACAAGAAGATATGATTCTTGCTGACACAAGAAAAGGAACAATTACTTTGAATTACTGTAACTTGAAAATATATAACAAACTAGGGTGATTAAAAAAAAAACAACAACGAAAAAGAATGGAAAGATACAAAAAGGGACAAATGTAAGCATTAACCTTCCAGCCTGGCACTGAAGTACAGTACTTTTTAGGCGGATGAGCAAGGGAGCCAGTTGCTGAAGTGAGCTGCTCACCCTTTCGCCATGTTCCGTGGACGGAAGCAAAATGTGCATGACCGTTCAACAGATGATTTGTGAGGAGGGATGATACAAAGTCCCTCGTAGTATGTATATAAAAGCATGTAGGTTTTATTAACGATTTTGTATTCATTATATGAGGCTGACAAAACAGGTGAAGCATACGTCAGACCGCAAAAGAGCTGAACCGGGAAAAAAAATGTACGCCAATGTACATAACAGGCTGCAAATACCAAATTTCCAGCTATGCCCAGACATGGCCACAGGAGGGCGGCAAAATCCCATATATTGTACATTAAACTTAAAATCGACTGATGCTGCTGCACAAATAATTGATAAATGCACTAGGCAAGTGCGTTAAAATAAACAGCATATCAAAGAACATCAAAAAACACAATTAAGCAGTAAACAATGATCTGCACACAACTACCAAATAAACTAGCTTAAGTTATAAACAGTCTATGTTGTTTCTGAGTCTCCTGTCCCATTGAGTCTTTCCTTCCTGCTGAAAGATATCTCTTCCGTTTTAGGATACGCTCTATGTGATTGCATCGATCACTAATGTAGAGGTTACTGGTTACATAATATAACATGGATTTTTGTTATTCTTGGCTCTGGCCAACAATTGGATTACCATAAATTGTCCCACTGACTCACGCAATTACTTTGTTCTGTATTATCGATGAGAGAACTAACCATAATGTTTCTAAATATTTTTGAAAACTAGACTAAACTGTTGACTAGAAACTGGTATTTTCCCACAAAGACCCAAATCTACAGGTATCACACTACTCCTAACAAAAGTCTTTGCTTGGTTCAAAGTACCTAGAAAACTTTTGACCAATTTTCAAACTAGGCTTTTCAGCTAAATTGCCAGAACAAGTAGTGAATTCATAAATGTAAACTCACATCGAAGATAATCTTCTAGATCAGGCTTCTCCAAAGAGTAGCTTGTGCGCTACTGGAAGCTCTCCATGTACCTGTAAGTAGCTCTCTTGTGTACAGCTCAGTCTACTAAATTAGAAGCTTTTGCATGGTTACATTAATATGTGTATACCTTGCCGCTTATTTTAGACTGTGAGGAGTGTTTGAATCCCAGAGCTTTCGGGAGAAGCCAGAAACAACCTGGAAGCGGCGCTGACAGAAAAAGAGATAGCAGCTGCTCTGGGTTCACTGCTGTCCGGGCTGCCAATCGAGTTATACAAGGGATTATCTAGTAAAATCTCAGGGCCAATGTTGGAAATGTTTCAAGCGGCGGTGGAAGAACAGCTATGATTGTGGTTATCTACAAAACGGGTAAACCTCCAGAAGAGTGCGGCTCATATAGACCAATCTCCCTCCTAAACGTCGAAGCGAAGATATGGAAAAGACCCTAGCAGCAAGACTCACATCGGATCTTCCAGGCATCATACATGCAGAACAGGTGGGCTTCATGCCCCTTAGGGGTACCAGACTTAACCTGCGCAGGATGTATGGAGTCCTCCACATGAGGACGCATCCATGGCGTTCAATAGCATGGAATGGCCATATGTATTCATAGTCTTAACCAGATGGGGTTTTGGCCAGAAGTTTTGCGCCTGGGTCAAACTGTTATACCAGGCCCCACTGCCAGGGTGCGGGTCAATAGTGCGAACTATGGGGTCATTTCTTTGGGCAGAGGCACTAGGCAGGGTTGCCCACTGTCACCTCTTCTCTTTGCTTCGGCTCTCGAGCCATTGGCAGTGTGGATATGTGGAGACCCTTGATAAGGGGCATCCCCTCGTCTGATGGCTGGGAGGAAAGTATCTCCTTCTACGCAGATGATATAGACCTCTATATTTCCAGCCCTTATCCATCAATTGCGCGTATCCAGCATATTTTTTACCTGTTTGGAAGCTATGCAGGTTCCAAAATTAATTGGGATAAGTTGTTAATATTCCCTCTGTCGGGGCCCCCACTGAGGTTGCCGTTATGCTGGTGGCACCGATAACTCCGGAGGGCTTTAAGTACCTAGGGATTTTCGTCACGCGAGACAAGCAACTCTTCCTACAAAAAAATCTCACCCCCCAATTACTCCATTTTAGGGCTGATGTACCGCACTGGCGCACCCTTCCCTTGTTACTCATGGGCAGGGCAGCACTATACAAGATGATGTCCCTTCCCAGATTGGTATATGCCCTACAAAACACACGGTTCAGGTCCCACAAACCTTTTTTAAACATATTGCCCATGAACTCAGGTCATTACTGTGGCAGGGTGAGTGCCTTACATAGCCCTGTATAAGTTACAAAGAGGTGTATATGATGGAGGACTAGTTATTCCAGATATTAGAAATGACTAATGGGCCTCACAACTTCTAATAATTCATGACTGGGCATACGCTGACTGGAGAGAGCCGGCCTACAGATGCCCGATGGTAACCACAAAATTATCATTTATACGAGTTAAAAGAAACTGGGTTTTCCAATTTATACTGCAACAGCAGTGCGGAGCTGGACAGAGGCCAACTGTTACCTGGGTTGGCATTTAAAGTTGCCTGCTATGATCCCACTATGGTACTCTGAACAGCTGAAGGAGGTATCAAGACTGCAAGGGTTTTCTCAGTGGGAAATGATAGGGATTGAACACCTGGGTGATGTATGGAGAAATGGTTCCCTGCTCTCATTCGAGACTCTTAGCCAGGAGGTGGACCTCTCTCCCACATTCGTTATCTCCAGCTAGGTCAAGCACTTAGAAGGCATATCCAGGAAGGCACCCACCTCCCTAATTTCCCCCCCTAGAGGATAGATTGTTGGTGGATCCCATCCCGGAAACAGGGAATATCAGTGATTTACCGGAAATTAATGAACAACACACCAGACCTGCTGGGACGGCTTCAACAGACCTGGGTGGATGACAGGGTCGGACTGGGAACCAAAACCGGCCCTGGCAAAGTGCTCCGCCGGCCTCCCAAGGGATTGGGGGTGGGGCTGAGCTGTTTGAAGGGGCCTGTTTCGGCGATTTTGTTACAGGGGCCAAACGTCCCTGTATCAAAAATGGCCCCCAGGGGCACAAAACTAGCCCTCACCCTGGCATCCTAAGGGGGAAATGTCCGGTGCCCGCTGCGGCCAGTCCAGCCCTGGTGGATGACGTGGGGGTCATGGACGATGAGAAGTGGATGAACGCCCTGCAAAGCCCCCGAGACATAGCCATTCGAACCAGATTCAGGTTAATTGAATTAAAAGTCATACACCGCTCGTACTGCGCACACACCCTGTTGTACAAATTGGGGAGGGAAGAGTCACCCGTGTGTCTGAGAGGCTGCGCACAGGAGGGATCCTTTTATCATACCCTCTGGGACTGCCCGGCGATACTCTCAGTCAAGGGGTGACAGCGAGAATGGCTCGGGCCCTGGAGATGAGGGTTCCACTGAGCGTGAAATGGCTACTACTGATGAGGGGGAGGAAGGATCGCAACGCCATACCAGGATATGGCTGGCACTGGCATCAGTGGTGACAAAAAGAAATATTGCAAGAAAATGGGGGGCTCCTCACCCCCGACAGTGGCAGAGTGGGGGGCAGATAAGGACTGGTGCCCGAGGGCAGAGGAGATGGTCTACAAGGCCAGAGGATGCCCCAAAAAATGGGAAAAATATGTTTCCCATGGAAGAATTACAGAGGAGCAATACGGGGGCTATGAGGGACCGGGGAATAAGGGTGGAGTACGCTTTATAACTGAGACACAGGACCAGTTTAGACCTAATACGAAATGGAGGGGAAATGTTGGAGGTATCAGATTCAACTTATGTTATGTTGGACCACTCCCGGGGACGGCGAAAGGCACAAAAGTATGAAGATGTTCGCACTGTATGGCCAATATGCACAATGTATGATGAGCATGTTTATAACGATAAAAAAAAGGATTTATAAAAAAATAATATGAGTATACCAAAACTGAAAAGTGTGTATTCAGGAAACACAGGGAAAATGGTTTGAGTTTTTGAAATATATTTAAAGTTATTTGAGTGATAAATCACTCTGCGTTTGGGAGACTTGTTACTAATAATATTAACTTAGTTCCATGGGCATTGCAGCTATGGCTGTTATACCCAGCTAGAGGCATCCCACATTTCACATTGACAAAGCATTTTCTTAATTTAATGTTGGCAACCGTGCCTGGTCCACTGAGGTGATCACTGCTGGCAACCGTGCAAACTGTGGCCACTAATGTAATCTTGCTTGATGCGGTCACTATTCCAAGTATAATAATAATAGTAGCTCTGGGTGCTTTCTTTGAACACAAATAGCTCTTATTACTGAAATGATTGAAGACCCCTGTTCTAGATCCTTATCAAACAGGCTTACACCCTGATTTAAGTGCAAAATGGATGGGCTGGTCCACATAGGAGAAGTGAAAGTGGAGGAGGTTGGCAATGTTTTCCAATAAATACATTATGAGTATTTGTCTTTCGATTTGAATTCCAGCAGGAATTGTAGCTTATCAAATCAGACAACAATAATATTGAAGTTTGGTATAAAGTCATGTTGATTTATTGGTTTTTGATGACCTCATATGTCAAGCATGTCATATCATGAACATGGCTGTGTAAATGAAAAGCATTAGAAAAGTACAAAGCTTAGAGTTTTCAGAAATCCACGCTTCTGCTTCCATCTGTGCCTAACTGACCACCCCTTCCTTTCCACCGTCCTCACATAACGCGGAGCAATCGCACTTCTCAAGAAAAACATTCACTGGAATAAAGAAAAACAGCATGAATGATGTTCATGAGTTTTATGGTGCACACAAAGCACGTAAAACATAACCATAAAGGACCCATTTCATAAAGGCAAATATGAGTAAGTGTTAAAGTAGGCCTGTAGCAGTGCTTAGTTTGAGCCAGTGGTATCTGGTGCTCGGCACAGGAACTTAAATGTCAAAACCGGCACTTATGACAGTTTGCACTGTTTATCTAAATTAGAGATTAATACAACAGCCATTGTTTATTATTTCAATGAACATTAAAAATGACTAATATCTGCTGCCAAGGCCATTATTGTAGCATTGGGGGATAGGATAGTCAGAAATGTCATACTTTCAGGGTGTGTTGATTAGTAGTTGTGTTGATTCTGTCATTAATGGGGCAATGAGTAGTGCAAGCTGCAGTGGCCTCTTGACGAGGGCCCCGGCACTTGTATCTTGTTTACAAATTAAGCAGTGTCCTGTAGTACTACTTCACATACTCATAAATGCAATCCACAAAAGTATTGGTGTAAAGCTTGCTTATGCTGGTCTATTTTTTATATGCAGAATTCTCCAAAGACTGTTCGTAAACCATAGCATATGTCATCCTACGTTTTACATGTAACTTTGAGAGAAGCCAACGAGCCTGGCTAGAAATGGGGATGCAGGGCTGAATAAAGGGGAGGGATATGCACATGCAAAAACACACCTACCAAAGGGCATGTCAGCTGCACTTCAGTAAAGCTACACCCATATCTGCTTCAGTAGTGGCTCAATCCTACTACAGCCAAGTCTTGGTGTAAATCACACACCACACATAGCCATTCACAGGTACTGCAAAGGTATCACATAGAAATCAGTTGAGGTAGGAAATAGCACAACGCGCAAAAAGCCCAACGCATAAATGAAAATTAAAATTAAGAAAGGAATGGTCATTTAACTTTAGGCATTACGTACAACAATATACATCACATTTTACAAATGTAAAATAAATAAATAAAGATATGTAAAAAAAATGGTCAAATACGTATACAATAGACACCATTGCAAATCACATATAACATTTCAAATTTGTAAAGTGTTAAAAAATTAAAAAAGGAACTCGTCTCACATCTAATACTACTTGATCCACACTAAAAGACACATCATAACACACTGTATATCCCTAACTCAACACACTCGACACACAGCACAATTATAGCTGATGTTTCTCTTTGTCTGCCCAGGCTGTGGATTATGTTAATATGCTCCCAGAAGTAATGGTTGTCAGGAAAGTATAAGTTTCTGTTCCACTACTGTTTGCAACTTGTACGTCTTATAGCATAGGTGGAGATGATCTCCTACGCTTTGAAGAACCACATTTACTGGACGTATGCCAACTTGGTGAATGTACATTCACATTTTAGGCTGTAGCAATCCTAACCCTCTTCTGTAAGCAGGTGGGGCCACATACTCCTACCACTAGGTGTAAATGTTCACCTGGAGTTGCTGAGTTGCATTTGGGTGGAGATTTATGCTTACATGTAAATCCACATCTGGAAATTTCTGCCTGTATGTTTACCTTTATGAATTGGGCTCAATGTCTCTTTGTTCGTCCTGATGGTTGGTAAGACTAATCAATAGTGATGAAAACCCACAGGACTTTTTGTCTCATCATACAACTGCTCCATGCGAGGACACAATATTTAAACAAGAATTTACAATGCAATAGGTATCGCAATTGTGAATTTTGGAGCTATTGGCATTGTAAATGGCAATGCCTTTTATAAAAAATTAAAAGGCATTGTCATTTACAATACTAATAGTTCAAAGTTTTGCAAAAGCAATACCTATTGTATTGTGAAGCGCGATGTCCATGATTATTAAAGTTTATTAAAAGAAAAGTGCACAGTGTCCCTGAAGCGGGCGTCGCGCTCAGTAGTAAAGTTAAAAATAAATAAATAAACAGAGCGCGGTGTTCCTGAAGCGGGCGCCGCGCTCAACATCAAAGATTTAAAAATAACATTTAAACTGAGCGTGGTGTCCCTAAAGCGGGAGCCGTGCTCAGCATGCAAATACCAAAAAAAGCAGCCGCCATTGTCCCCATCAGTGTCAATAAACAAAATAGTGCTCACCCACTTATAATGCAGACCGTCTGACAAGCCAAGTAAATGGTCCAGTCGGTAAAAAATGCAGACAAGGAGTTACCAAGCCTATTTACGAATCGGAAGCCAGCATTTAAGAAGGACAATGATACAAGCCAATGGCAAATATAGTCGGAGAGTGGGCGGGGCTTCCACTGCATACTCTATTACAGCATGCCTTGCAGAGAAAGCAATGCCTGCACGCAGCCGCTAGGCTGGACCTAAAAAGGCATTTCTGATTGTCCTTGAAGTGAGCTATTTGCAGGTGGGCAGTTTCGTGGAGAGGAAAGAAGTCTCATGTGACCCCTGTCCTGCAAACTGTTCATCCAATACACATGCTGAGTGCATACTGCTGCTGTTCGATGACACATTGTACTGGGACAATTCACTAGGGCTTGCCCGGAGCCCAGGTCTGATTTTAAAATAGGTGCTGGAACCAGGATACAGCAGATTCCCGCTCGATTTGTTCACTAGGTTCAGCATAGATGCAGCATCTCTCTCTCTTTTAGTACACCATCAATGCAACTTTTCTTCAGAGCAGTAGCCTTGCAAGCATTATTAATCACACAGTGGAGAACAGAAAAGAGGACCTGCACACAGGAGCGCAAATAGTTTTAGGGAAAAGATCACCCACCATACATACAAACACACACAGAATATACACATACACACGCGGAATATACACATACACACAGACGAGAAAGAGAAGGGTAATGCAGGTGCCACTTGTTATCTTGAATTAAATGCCCATCAGTTGGTGAAAATGTTTACTTAATGATCTCAAGAGGTTTAGAAGTTTATCATTTGTGGTAGCAGAAGGTCTCATGGTCCACAGCTGTATTACAGGCAATGAGGTAGTTCCCCCTTTCGCCAGTTACATCCAACCCTCCCCGATCAGCCATGTGGGCTGACTGAGTGCCAGGCAGTGTCTGCTTCATGGCCTTGTTGTATTCTGTGAGGCTGTTTCTCCTTCGGCTGGTGGCATCTATAGTCCTGCTCCCAATCCCACTGAAAGGTGCTTTTAGTTGCACGTTGGAGCTCCGAAGGATCGACTCCCATAAGACGCATTCAACCGTTACCCTCCACGATGACCACCTTTTTGTCATCCATTAAAGGGCATTGTTGGAATCATTGACAAAGCTGAGTTGAGTCACCCCTCTATCTTTCAGAAGATGGTGCGCAATAAAAGTATTGTTGCCTTGAGTCCTAATGCTGAAGGGTGGGTTCCAGATGAAGGCCAGTTGTCTCCGTTCACTCTAATTGATGCCTGGTTGGTCAATAAAAATGCATAATACCTAGCAAAGCTAGTAAAAAAAAGCAAACTCCTACTAATGGCTGTCTGTCACTGCGACCTGGGTTTCTGACAATCCCAGTTTATTCTAAACACTAGATTGCCCACATCCTAAAAGTTGTATACAAAACCGTAATAATAGAATGGATGTTAAGGATGTTCATTCATTCAGATCAGTTGAAAGGTACTCGAATTAATCATGGTCCCTACACCTCTTTTGAACATCTGACCATTAAATGTGCTGCTCTAAGAAATTTGTCATGTTTTACTGTGCTATGCAGTCCAGCATGATATAACATATATTTCCTAATTGATTTCTATAACTTAGGTAATTATTATTCCATTTAATAAGCACTACATGCGGCCAGCCAGATTTTAGACTTGATTGGGGACTTTAAATGCAATCTGTTATGAAGAAGGACCCACACGAAGGTAAGTTTTCAGTCCTTTATTTCTCACTCCTCTCTCCATCAATGTTCTCTCTTGTCACAACATTCTAAAGCCACCTTCAGGGACACGGGGCAACCCAAACGCAGAGGGGTGTCCCGGAACGTACCAACAGTGGATATACTTCTGAGGAAACTTATCTTGGGTAACTAACATATATTAATATAGCACATAAATAAAGCGTGACTCACATTGTATAATATAAATCAATTAAGTACATCGCAACACATCATCCCCCTTAACGATGAGGGAAAAAGGAGAACAGCAAAAACAGATACCTTTTCTACTTGTACCTAATAATGTCTTTGTGCCACCCTGGAGCCCCGCATGATCTGCGTGTGACAGGTGGCCCCTCGATGTCATGGTTATGTTGCACTTCTGCCCTAGGCTGGCTGTGTGTGTTTTGTGGTTTAGCTAACCTGTCCATGCCCCACATTTGGCCATTATCTAGTATGGCTGTGTTGTTTCTTATGTCTTTTATTCGCATGGGTTCTGTGAATTTAGTCTCTCCTTCGTACCTCTTCGGCACCTTGACGCATACCCAGTCTCCCACCTTCCACTGGGGGTCTTTAGTCCCATGTTTGTTGTCATATTGGGCCTTGTATTTGCTTTGATGAGCGTCTACTCTTTCCCTGAAAACGTGCGTGTTTCTTGTGACTTGGGATCCCCCTCCTAACCAGTATGGGAAGAATTTGGTACCTGGTTTCCTCCCTCTCATCGCAGCAAATGGGGAAACCCCCGTTACTGAATTAGGAGTAGTGTGATACGCCCATAACATCTCCTGTAATGCCTGTTCGGTAGGTATTCTGTTTACCACCGCTAACTGAATGCACCCTTTGACCATGCGGTTCATTCTCTCCACCTGCCCATTGGCCCTGGGACAGTACAGTGCTGTTCTTAAGTGTGTAATATCGAGTTTATTCAAGAACTCAGTCATGATATGGGATGTGAATTGGACCCCATTATCCGTCACTATCGAGGACGGTATGCCCTCCTGGGCAAATGTGTCCTTCAGGAATTGGACTACTCATATGGTCGTTATCTGATGGACCATTTTGACTACTGTCCAGTGGGAGTGATAATCTATTATGACCAATGCAAACGGTTTTCCAACCCCTTTCCAGTTGAGTGGGCCGATGATATCTAATGCAACTTTCTCCCACGGTTTGTCTGGTACAGCCACGGGTGACAAAGGTGGCTTTCTTGTGAGTCTAGATTTGTCACTGTTGGAACATATGGTACAAATTCTCACCCTTGCCTCTACCAGGGAGTCCATCTTGGGGAACCAATACCTCTCACGCAACCTTGCTTTCGTCAGGCTTCTCCCCCAGTGGCCCTCGTGTACCAAATCGATTATTTTGCCCCTCATGGGTTCCGGTGGGACTATTTTTTCGTTTCTAAACAGGACGCCTTGGTCTACACTAAGCTCTACCCTTACCTCCCAGAACGCTCTCAACTCTGCGCTAATGTGGTCTGAAGACTCGGGCCAACCTTGTATGGTGTAATTAATGATTTGTGTGATGTTGGTGTCAGAGTTCATGCCTTCTAGCCACTCTTGTGTGGTGATGGTGTCTAAATTGAGCTGGAAGACAGGGTATTCCTGTTTTTCAAACTGTTCTTCCTTGTCAATGGGGCTTCTAGATAAGAAGTCGGCTGCTACATTTTGAACCCCCGGTACGTATTTAAGTGTAAAGCAAAACCCTTCCAAGCCTAACAACCACTTCGCTATGCGGGGCGTGTTACATGGACTGTTTTTTGGATTGAACATGAAAACCAAAGGTTTATGGTCGGTGCGCAGACAAAATTGGATGCTCCATAGAAAGAATCTGAAAAGTTTCACCCCCCAAAAGCATGCCAATGCTTCTCTCTCCACCACTGAATAGTTCTGTTCTGCTTTTGTGAGTGACCTTGACGCAAATGCCACAATTCTCTCCTTTCCCTCAATGATTTGTGACAGCGTTGCACCTAACCCTTTCCCACTGGCATCCGTTGTGAGGAAAGTTTTCCGGCTGTGATCAAAGTTGCATAAGAATGGAGCAGATAGAATACCTTCTTTTACTTTTGAAAATGATTTCTCATGCTCCTCAGCCCATGTGAATTGTGTGTTGTTCTTTGTGAGGTTTCTTAGGTTGGCCGTAAGATCTGAGAAGTGGTCTACATATTTTGCCATATACTCGGCCAGTCCTAAAAATGACTTTAGCTCGTCTTTATTTGTAGGTGCAGGTGCGTCTCTTACCGCCACCACCAGGCAGTGCTTGGGTTTAAAACCTTCTTTTGAAATGCAATGTCCTAAGTACTCCACTGATTCCACCCCTAACTGGCACTTCTCTCTTTTCAGTGTGAGTCCAGCATTTCTGAATCTAGCTAGCACTTGTCTCAATGCTTGGTCATGCTCTTCTTTGCTCGCCCCATATATCAGCACGTCGTCTTGAAAACAGAGTGTTTTCGGTACCCCTTCTAAAATGTGCTGCATAATTCTTTGGAAAACTCCTGCCGCAGAGGCCAACCCAAACGGCATGCGGCAGAACATGAAGTTGCCCATGGGGGTGGTGAATGCAGTGAGCACCTTGGATTCTGGATGGAGTTCCACTTGGTGATATGCCATGGAGAGATCCAGGACGCTGAAGTAACTTGCCTTTCCCATGGTGCTTAGCATCTCGTCAATGCGTGGTAAAGGATATTTTTCGACTAATATGCTGTTGTTTAAATCGCGAAGGTCGATGCATATGCGAATGTCCTGACTATGACCTTTTTTTGCGATTACAATCGGGGCAACCCATGCCGAGCAATCTACTGGCTGGATGATGTCCATCTTTTCTAATCTTTCCAGCTCCTTCCTTAACGGTTCCCACATTAGGTGTGGAATGGGTCTGGTTTTGTGGATCACTGGTTTGGCGTTCTTTTTTAGTTGGATTTTATGCTGGAAATCTTTAAGTAGACCTAGATTCTCAGAAAACACCTCTGGGAATTCGCTAGCAATGTCTTCACTCTGACCTGGGGGGTCTACTATCATTACTTGCTCTGGGGTATTCGGGTCCAACTTAATGCCCAGCTCTCTTTGGTGTTGCCACCCCAGTAGGTTCGAACCATTCTCCACTACGTAGACTTTGCCTACCGTCCGTCTTCCTTTGAACGAAATGAGTGACTTGAACATCCCTTTCATGGGTATGGCATCTCTATTATAGCCACTCGGAGCTATGTCGGCTTCATCCAGCTTGTCTTGTCCTTTCTCTAGGATAGCTTGACAATCAGCAAAATTCACTAATGTGAAAGGTGAGCACGAATCCGCGAACATTTTCACCTTCTTCCCATCGAGGGTCACCTCGCATACCGGATAACTTTGGAGCTCTTGAATCTCATTCTCCTTCACTTGTAGAATTATTTTCTTCACTTGTGTCGGCGTTGTGGTGGCTGGGCTTCCCCCCGAAGTTTTCGGGAAGCATCCGCAAACCCTTGCAAGATGCCCTTTCTTATTGCACTTCCTGCACCAAGCATGCCTTGCCTGGCAGTTGGGATCATTCGCTAAATGGTTGTTGCTTCCACAACGGTAGCATTTGAATTTCCCATTTTCTGAGCTCGCCGGTTGCCCCCGCCAACCTTCGTGCTTCTTTGCTGAATCATGTTTGATTTTGCACACTTCTGTTTCTTCTTCATGTTTATTTATCTCTGCAACCTGCCCACTGGAGTCCGTTGAATTTATTTCCTTCATGCAGATTGCAGTGTGCTCAATAGACTTGGCGATTTTGATAGCTTCTGTTAGATCCGGTTGCTTTTCCAATAGTTTTCTTTGTATTTCTTTGCTGTTGGTACAGCGTACTAACTGATCTCTTATCAGTGAATCATTGAGTTCATTGAAAATACACAGCTTACTTAGACCTCTGAGAACCGCGACGTATGTTGAAACGTTTTCGTGCTTGCCTTGTGTACGACTGAAAAATTTGTGTCTCTCCAAGACTACATTTATCTTGTCCCCAAAATGACTTCGCAATTTGGTTAGTGTTGTATCATACGCATCATCATCGTCTTCCTCTCCTTCGGGCTCCGGCAGAGATTCAAAGATTTTCCTTCCATTTGAACCTAAATTGTGTGGCAAGATATGTTGTTTCCTGAAAGCACTGAATTTTCCCCCTCCTATTGCCACTAGGTAAGATTCAAAAACTTTCTCCCCATCTTCCCATGGGATAGTCGGTTCCCCCATCTCGTTTAAGAATGGTGCAGGTTGTAGCATACTGGCAGCTGCCATAGTGGAGCGAAGGAATACCGTGTGGTACTGGAGAGGCGCAAGTTATGTGAACAAAGTGTGATTATCCGCAAATGTGCAACCACACGTGGTCAGTGCCCTAATGTACGAGGAATTACACCAGTACGGATTTAAATTGTACTAATATGATACCACAGTAAAATTCAAAGAAGACGTATGACGCATGACACCAGGGTAGAGGGATGGTGTAATACCCTACTACCCTCTACAAGTTGTAAATTGCCTAGTTGATGTCAGTGGTAATGTGGTATTTTAACACCAAAGTAGGAATAACAACAAGGATGTAATGCGCAAGGCGAGAGAAACAGAACCCCTTATGCCTTAAAATTATACCGTATATTATGACTGACCTTTTGTGTATAGGGAGTGAATGCTAATAGAATTTTCACTCCAAGCAACTTAGGCACTTAATGATACACCTAGACAAGGAATACTGTCTACAGTTCACATGTTATTCGAAATGATTTAACTCTCAAAACAGTTAAGTGTTTTCTGCTGATGTCAAATGGACCAAGGATGGCAGTACTGGTGTGCGTGTCACCGAACAGTGCCTTGACACGCAGTGGTAGAAGACGCCCAGCAAAGTGTCAGATTATATGTATGAAGGCTTGGACGTGCACATTTCACCGCTAAACCTTGTGCACATCATGAAAGTTACACCGCTTTCCTGGACATATTACACCCTAAAAAGGGTCAAACAAACAAAATACAAATCAGAAGCATTAAGGGAAAATGTAGTGATGTAATAGGCCTCGTATATGTCTTAGTCAGAAATCCCCTTGACTTGAAGACCGGTAACTCTACCATAATACTGAGTTTTCATATTATGTGTCAAACAGCATACATACATTAGGTCCAGAATAAGTAAACACAGGTGGACCTCGCAGCCACCACAAGGTATGGTTTAGTAGTGAATTAATGCAACTGAAACAAAAGTGTCACTAACTGGACAGGCGTTGGACTAAGTCCAGCAAAGATGATGTCACACTAGTGATGTCAGCCTGGCATTTAAAGCACTATTCTGCTTCGAAACGAGCTACAGCAGCAGCTTAAAGCAGTTATTATAATGGATGTATTAAAAAGGCATGTGGTTCAACCAAGAAACATTTTAAAGCATAAAAAGAATACATTAACAACCTTTAAGTGTGATACCTACTGATGTGATTATTTAGGGATTTTGCAATAACCTGAGTCTTTATATCCAAAGGCTACAATTATAACTGAAGACCTGCATCTGTATATTCTCCCATTTAAACGTGAGCTGCCTATTTCTTCATTACAGGATTATACACATTTCGATTTGGTTTCTCCAAGTGATGTTAAATATGTAGTAGCCTCAGTGTATTATTGAGGATCTAATATCGACATGTTTCCTGCTACATAGATCAAGAAAAAATTGGTTTCTGAGCTTAGAATAGTATGTAGGGACTTGAGTTACTGTGTATTTATGGGCTATCTATGTCAGAGTGATGCAACAGTAGGGAATGGTATCCATTGGTCAACAATGTGTTGTCTATCAGAATGCATTATGTTTGACTTTAAATAATGAGACAGTTGAAGTTTCTCCTCTGGGACCTTTGCATGTATTCTGCTATACTGCTTATCTCAATAAAGCAGTGGAAGGCAAAGATCTTGAATGGGCATTCTTCGTTTACATATTGGTGACGAGCTGGCTAAGAGGGATTGAGTACTCCTTTAAGGTACTGTTTTTTAGGTCTCGCCTACGCAGCACGCATGCGCTGATTAGGAGGAGACCTTTAGTCATCGGATCCCTTTTTCGCCCAAAAACGTGCACGCGTTCCATTGCCTTCAATGGCAACACGTGCACGTGTGGCGATTCCCTTGCGGGAGCGAGTGGCAGCGCCATATGGTATCAATTATCGCGCATTGCCGCTCTTTCCCGCAAGGGAATCGCTCAGGCCCCTTCCTCTCTCCCCTCCCCCTGCTGCCGCACGAGGCTTGTTATTTAAATAAGGTGGTTGGGCGATCCGGGAACTGTGGCCTGCATTTCTAGCAGAGCCACGGGAATCTCAGTTGCTGCGGCTCATCTTGGACATGGGCTCCAGCAGGAGTATGATCTCGCGCCTCTCTATATGGTGCACAAGCTAGACCAATGCACTGATACTATACAAACATGTTAGTTGTGGGATGATGACCTCAGTGACCCCTTGACATACCAGGAGTGGGTCATGGCATGTACACAGGTCAGCAGCCTCTTCTCTATCGGCCCTATTTTGTGGCTTTACCTGCCTTGATCTTTTACCTAGGACTGTAACGTTAGGAGCCTTGGGGTAACACGACACGATAATCAAGCTGTCTGGACCGAGACAGTTTCCACTCTGGAAAAAATAAACTATTTAAAAGAACAAGCTAAAGGTGCTGAGAGAGCGAGCACCAGTGTGTTCTATTTTAAGCATCTTCCCAACATACTTGTCCCCAGATCATTGTTCTGGCAAATCTCTCTGCGCTCTTAGCAATAGCCTGGTACTCTGTTGTCATCGCTCTACCTTTCCAGACGACTTCTGGTTTTGCACGGCCTGGCACCCCTTCCATCCCTTGTCGTCCTCCCAAAGAAATTCAGCTCATAGGCGGAAAAGAATTCCAGAGTTTTAGAACTGGCGCCTATCGAACGAGCTTCCAGAGATGTCCCCACCAACCTCCAGGAAGTAGCCGACATCGGGGTTAGAGGAACCGAGGTACCCTATGGTTTTTTTCCAAGCATGTATGGAGTACTGGTACGACTTCTGTTGACACATATGCCGAGGGTGTACGGCGTCTCTTTCGAATTGCGTGCCTTAGTTCTTCTAGTTTTCGGCAGGCACAACTTCTTTTTTGACATGTTATGAAGATGTAGAGATAATTATATTTCTTACATTTTTTTGAAGGTGTTACTATAATTTTTTGACTTTGTTATAAATTCCTTTGTTTGTGTTGGGGAAAAAATTGTTTATGGTCTCCGGGATTATATTTTTGTGATCAGTTTCGGGGCCTTGGTAAATGGCTGCAGCACAGGAGGTGCATTTCTTGGGTTTGTCGTGCCTCTTCCTGTGAGCGAATACGACCCTATAAAAATAATAAAGCAATCACCAATAGACAGCGTTGGCAGACATGAACCATGAAACTAATGTGACCTGCCAGAGTCCTGGCAAGATTAAGGGCTCCAAGATGTCAGCACTGCAAAAGCTGGAAAACCTGGCAGTGCGGATCTTTTACCGTGGACCCGGAAGCCCTGCCATGGAGGGCGAGGCAGGGCCACAGGGCGGGAACTGGTTATCGAGTCTGAGCACCTGATTGCCTGGAACGAAGAAAGTGAGTTTTGTGTTTCTGTCTTCCTGTCACGTGATATGTATCCGTTTGGTGAAAATTTGATGGCTGCAACTCACTCACCTTCCAAAAAAGCTTTAAACCTTTTAGCCGATATTCAGACAGTTTTCAGTGAAGAACAGACTACATTCTGATTCTTCCAACACATTCAGTGAAGGGTAGAGGCCACAGAGAGCAAGTGGAGACTGAACATTTATTTGTACTCCTTCAAGGTCATGCAAAGTTTTGAAGAATTTGCTTAGTTTGGTCATTTATGTAGCACAAACAGCAAAACCTTTCTGTGGTTAGGACGAGGTGTCGCGTGTTTTCCAGACAGAATTTTGTACTGTAATGCTGTGTTACTAAAAGGGGTTACCCAGGGATGTAGGAGGTTTACTGTCGCAGTAAAGTAGATTTTTTTTCTAGAATCGTTAATGCATGTTAATATCAATTCTGCAATTTCACTCCTTAAACAGTAAATGGTTAAATATTCTTTTACTGACAGAGTGGCATAAGAAAACATTTGTGGAGTCTCTGCAAGGCATGATGAGCTAGCTCCCTATGCCCCTCATCTCCGACTATACCTATATCCTGGCACTCTAACCGACCTGTGGCTGTACTTACCATCCAAGGGTCACAAATGAAACAGCAGAAATTTCTATGAGAAACAAATACCCATGTGGCAGTGACGTACAGTGAAAGCCTGGTTTATTGTTGCTGATTTCGAAAGTAGGATTTTAGGAGACACCTAGATGTGCTTGTCCTTTGCGTTATGGATACTTAAAAGGTCGCTAGAGTATGCTGGTAACGATTAAACAGATGGAAATGAAATCCATTGTCCAGAAAAGGAAGACTAAATGTTCATCCTTGCCCCCACACCAGTGATTAAAACCATTTTTCCCCTTTATTCTTGACACAGACTTGTATGTTTGAAACTTACTTGTTGAAGACTTATGTGTTTGCAACATACTTTCTAACTCATATTTGCTTTTCTCTTATATGCCTAGTCCATCAGTGGCTGCAGACCACCAAGACCCCCTCTAGCTTCTTGCTCAGCCTCCCATTAATGTGTACATCTCACATACTCTTCCGTTTTCCCATCAGGGTTAGGACAGAAGAAGTAGAAAGAATTAGCCAATCAATAAAGCATTAGAGTTACTTTTAAAATGTGCCTCAGGATATTCAGTATTATCCTTAGCTTACTCGTGTCATCATCCCAACTATCCAATCTGCTCCAGGCCTATTGCAAAACAAGCATTTGCAACGCGATAGGTCTCGCATTTATGGAACTCTCATAAATGTGATACCTAATGCATTGGAAATGCTTGTTTGTTTAATGTCAGCCATACCCTTTTCCTTAGACAAGCCATGCCTAAAGAGAGGGGCGAAGCCGCCCTTATAATGAAAGCGCTGTATGGGGCATTTTTACAAATAAAAATGTGTGCATCAAGTTGACAAACAAATGCTCCTTTTTGTAAAAACACCTCAATGCCCGGTTTCACTTTAATGGCGACCGCACACCTCTCATTAGAAGCGTCTTGTCTAAGGAACGGGGCGCGGGTGCCATTGAAATACAAGTGCGACATAGGACGGTTTAAAAAATGTAGCGAGGGGGAGGAGGAGGAGGAAGGGCCTGGGGGGGGGGAGAGACTCCTGCCAGCTTGGGTATATGAGCGAAAGGGGGACAGGAGGGGGGTGGGCCCGGTAACGAGGGGGGGGACACTTGGTGGGACCGGGCAGGGGAGAGGTCAGTCAGGCAGGTGTTGGGGGATGTAGGGGGGTATGGAGAGGTCAGTCAGGCGGGGGTGGGGAAGGTAGGGGGGTTTATGAAGGCACCCTCAGGCAGTGCAGGTCAAGGGGGTTATTGGCGGTGGCTCCAGCACCAGGGACAGGCAGAACAGATAGGGATACTAACCAAGGCCTGCCGGACCTTCCATTTTCTTTACAGGATTACCGAGTGAGGGACGCGCATACCTCGGGACAAGGAAAGGGGGGACAAGTAATTTTTTGCCTATTGTGCTACAGGATATGGGACAGGATACGGGACAGGATGCGTAGTTCCCGGCTAAGCCTCGGACGACTCAACCCTCTGCACAACTGTTAGGCGGTTGAATCTGGTGAGGACACTGACCTTGACACCAGGTAAGAAAGGAAGGCGGGGTAGTGCTGTTAGCCTAAGGCAGAGGGTGTCCAAGGGGACGGATGCCAGAGGTGACGAAGGGGACAGCAAGATCAAATTATGCAAAGGACGATACATACAGGACACAGGGGTGCAGAAGGGCAGAAGATGGAAGAGGAGGTAGAGAAGGGCAAGGAAGGGGGGACGACGGGTGACAAGGCACAGAAGGACTCAGCAGTGATAACGGGTTCAGGGGAGGACAAGGGCGAAGGGGGGACTGGTCAGTTGACAGAGGGCAAAGAAAGTAAGGATTGCCAAAACTGCCGTACATGGGCACGACAAAACCATTGGGGGCCCACCTCATGCTAGCCACGAAAGAAAAAATCTGGAAGGGAGAGAACGTAGACATGTTGAAGCACCTACATAGGGAATTGCGATCCAAGGAGGATCGAAAGAAGAGGAGCTAGAGTTAACTAGATTGACCAGGGTGCCTATGACCAGTGGGACACTGGATGGCAGCCTTTTTGATTTTCACAAGTGTATAATGCGAGAAATATCCGGAAAGGCCGGTGGTCTTGTTTAAATGCATGGATGTAGTGAGGAGGGCGCAACTGACGGGGGTTACGCGTGGTCACACTATGACGAGGAGTTCCGAGCCAGGCTAGCATGGAACCCCGAGACAAACTGGGGGGAGATCAGCAGACGATGGGGGCAGTTAAATTTGGGAAGACAACATACACAGCCAGTGGGTTGCCTTTAGTTTATCGCCCCTTTCAAAGTCGCCCCACCTGAGGGGGGTGGGATTCACTCTGAAGTCAGCAGAGGGTGGGACCAGGGGAGTATTGGGACTATAACAAGGGAATCTGCACCCAGGAATATTGCAGATTTCGGCATAAATGCTCGAAATGCTCTCAAAGGCACCCATTGGTACAGTGTTTCGGGGCAGGTTATGCAGGACAGGGCCAGACGGGGGGGGGCAGGGTCTCCAACACCAGGGTGCCAATAGCGGACAGCAGGGGATAGGAGGCAGGGGTGGTCGAGGGACGCAGGGTTACATGGGCAAAGGCTCATACACCCCTTAAGCTGGAATGCTTAGAGGCCTGGCTAGCACACTACCCACGAGAACAGGACGCGCAAACACTGAGTACGGGTTTCAGAGAGGGTTTTAGATTGGGATACGAAGGACCGAGGTTGGCAAGATGGGCAGAGAACCAAAAAGATACAAGAAGGGCGCATGGAGGGACCATTTGCAGTTAGCCCGATAAAGGAGCTGATCTTTTCTCCCTTGGGGTGGTGCCAAAAAAGGAGAGAGGCCAGTATTGTTTAATTCAGCATTTACCATGGCCGCAAGGGGGGTCAGTGAACGATTTCATCTCAGAAGACCTGACATCAGTGTCATACTCCTCAGTGGATGTAGCCAGGGCCCTGGTGGAAAAGGTAGGCAAGGGGGCCGAGATGGCAAAGTGCGTCATGGGCTGTGGGCCAGGGAGGAGGAGGTCATTCAGTTCATTTTGGCCCTGATTGAGAGGAGTTTGTCGAAGGTTACCATAGCAGCAAAGCTGGCAGGAATAGCGTTCATGGGCAAGTTAAAGTGGGGGTATGCGCCAACTGCAGGCAAGCTGGGGAAGCGGATGCTAGAAGGCTGGGCCAGGGAAGTTGGTAGGGGACAGCGTATCAGGTTACCGGTGACTAAGGTTATGTTGTGCAGAATAATAGAGGTGCTACCATCTATATGCTTCAGCCAGCCGGAGGCGGCCTTATTTGCGGCGTTAATGTCTTGGTTGTATTTCGGAGCATTCAGAGTATCTGAGTTGCTGGGAAGGAAAGGGGTGTCAGGACTGCAGTGGGGGTAAGTACAGGGATGCGAAAAGGGGAGCAAAGCAGTCACCATTTTCCTCACACACTCGAAGATGGATCAAAGGGGGGTGGGGAAGTCAGTGGTACTGTGGGCCAGTGAGGAGCCTATGATATGCCCGGTGCAGTGAGGGGTGCTCTTTGCATGGAGGAGCAAAAAGGAAGTGGGAGGACGTCTTCCAGAGAACCTCGGGGAGGGAAGTAACTTTGGTGCAGCTGCTATGGGTCATGAGATGCCCGTTAATACCTCTAGGGGAAGTACCACAGGCCTTCGGAACTCATTCTTTCCGGATACGGGTGACTTCTGACGCAGAAACGTTGGGTTGGGACTCAGAGAGGCTAAAGCAGTTGGGACGTTTGTCATCAGACTGCTATAAAGGTTATGTCAGAGCGGGGAGAAAGGGGGCGGGGAGGGCTGTGGATATGTGAATCTTTTTCTCACTCATGTGTCTTTTCAGGTGCAGTAGCAGGGCACTATCAATTTGGATAGTCGGGCACTCTTTCGTGAAATAGGCAGAAAGACATGAACAGCAAAAAGGGAAAGGTGTTAATCTAGGACTGGACCCGTCATTGTTTAAAGTAAGTTGGCATGGAAAATGGGGCATATGTTGGCACAAGCTTTTTTCCCTCTTAAATAAGTTACTTCATCTCCATGCTTACCCGGATGTGCTGATAATTCACTTAGGGGAAAATTATCTGGTACTTTGTAAGGGTTTGTCTCTTCTGAAGCAGATGAAGCGGGATTTGAAGGAGATCAGGCAACAGTGGTCAGGGTGCTTCGTGTTGTGGAGCATATTTATTCCCAGAAGGCATTGGAGAGGGGCTGGGAGGCCTGCTGCCATTGATAAGGCCAGGAGGAAAGTAAAGAGGGACATGAGGGTTTTTTGCAGGGAGGTAGGACTCGGCAGGGTAGAGCACCCAGAACTAAAGTACACGGGGTGTATTTTTTCAGAGCTGATGGGGTGCATTTGCCTCACTTTGGTTTGGAGTTGTACCTGATTCAAATAAAGAAAGTCCTAGACATAGCTCTAGACATACGGAGAAACCCTAGAAGCAGCCTGGGGGGGAGGGGGGTCAGAAAAGTCTTAGGGACTATTTCTGAGTGTTGCTGAGTAGCTATTTCTGGCTAGTTTTAGTGTTAGCATTTTATGGTTGGGGACAAGAAGGTAATGAGGTTAGGATAGAATATACTTAGTAGAAAAATCTTTAGACAGGTAGAGAAGAGGTTACAGGGTTTAAAGGGTTAACAGTTATTGATCGAGTAGATAGATCTTTAGACAGGTTGCGAAGAGGCTACAAGGTCTAAAGGGGCAAAATTCATTGATCAAGTTGGGGTCTGTTAAATAAATTGCAATTGTGTTTGAGGAAACCTTAGGGGTTGGGGGAGGATGATACGTAGAGGAACCCTGTATAGCTAGTTATAATTTTGTGAGGCAAAGGCCAAGGGTATGTTGTGTAAGAGGCACCTGTCTTGAAAAAAGCGGCCTTTTTCACACTTGTGAAGAGTCAACTGTGGTCCATTTCCACGCCCTGCGGCCCAATGGGGCTTTGTGGGGGCGGCCGACCATCAGGGAGGCTCGCAGCCCCGAGGTTTTTGGCCCAGGTGGTGCGGTCTGGGCTAATTGGGTTAGCTTTGGGCTTGGTTTGGGCTACTGGGCAGGGGGTATTTAGCCAGCCATTTCGGGAGCCGTGTCACCATTTTGGAAGGTGACACGGCGCCCGTCCTTAAGTGCAGGGAAAGGTTTTTTGTCCCTCCCACCAACCTTTTAAAGGGGGGGATATAGGGGGTTTCTGTTGCTGGTATTGGAGGTTTTCCGGCATTTTCATTGGGTACAGTTGCATCAAGGGCAAGCAATATGTATTTTGGTTGTTGCTTGAAGCAGGTACGTGGCGTTGGGTAGCTATTTATGGCTAGTGTTACTGTTGCATTTTGTCGTTGGGGACAAGCAGGTGAAGGACTGGGCAATTTCTAAGACCCAGCGGTGCCAGGGGACAACAACCGAAACCTTCGGGGTTCACCTGTTTTGGCGTACTTAACAAACAGAGACACGGGACTCTTCCTCTGGCGTCAAAAGATCGTCTTTAATGACTGCAGTCAGGAACAGAAGTCACAGAAGTATCATACGAGATAGATTCTAAGGAGACTGCTCGATTTGTACAAAGCAGGTCGCTCCTTAAATACTGAATATTCTGCTTCGGGCAAACATTCCTGCAGACTTACAATAATTCCCGTTTCTGTATTCCAGACAATAAGATCTCACAATATCACATTCCCATCTCCAGATGTCCGGCCTTCAATCACATGTTTCTGACATCCCTCTATTGAAAGGCCGGACCGCCCCATAATAAAATTGGTCACCTCCTCATCATAAAAGGCTAAAGGGAAATGCAGGAACAGATGCAGAAAATAGAAGAGTCAGATAAGACATATTCGTAGGCAAATAAAAGAAGCGTGGTCTATTGTATCAGGGTCAGTAATCTTGCTCAGGCAGGACAGGACAGAAAACCAGTACGGCAGGGTCCGCCTCAGGCGACAGGGTCAGCTTTCGCCAAGTCATGCAGAATTTGGCAGAACGCGCACTAGGGACTACGTGCCCTCGAGGTTACCTAATCAAGGTCATTGTTCAGACATCGCCCATTCACTGACTATGTGAGGGCAATGATACAAAATGGACGTCGTGCACGAAATGGAACCCGCAGGTTCGAACACAAGAATCAGCAATACATGACGAATCCTTCAGTGCAGCATTGCGAAAACGCTCGCTTATATTAGACTCATCATTTGCGATTCGCTAATACCAGAATCGTCACGGTACCATTAGTTCAGAAACATGGGTTCAGTTTTCACGGAACCTCAGACCCTCCTTTTGCCCTTACATAGGCAAGCACTAATCGATATCTGAGTCGATACCTATTTTCATCAAATCACTGAGATGTTGCTGAAGCATCATCCTTTCCATCAATACCTCTCTAGTAACAGGTGGCCTTCTTATACACGTTGTAGCACAAAGGCCACATAAGGCAAGACCACACTGGACACAGAGACAGCACGAAAACAGGAGAACTAAAGCAGCCCCAATGACCATCAGAATCTTCCATCCCCACGCAGATAATAGGTTCCAAAATCATCCAGTTAGCGACCACTCCCCTTCATCCATATGTATAGAATCAGAGATCGTATGCAACTTGGAAATGGCCTCATAAACTGTCGGAGCATTATCCGGAATGAAAACACAGCAACTCGATCGGATCACTTTACACACTCCACCTCGATCTGCAAGTACCACATCTAGAACCATACGGTTCTGCAACGTCATAAGGCTATCCGCTTGAAGCTCAGCTGTCAAGTTACCAAGGGCACCAGCCGTTACATTAACAGTGGATTCAACTACACGAGTCAGTTGTCTCAGGTTCCTACTATTAACCATAGGTCCCCAAAACGGCAGGAAACCCTTGAGGAAGTCTCCCACTTCCTGACCTGCAGTGTCCTCCTGACTAACAACGCCCCTCACAATTCTGGCCTTGTGATAATCAGAGGCAGCCGTAAATGTTGGCGGCAGTAAGTTAGCAACATAACATGTTCCCGAAAAATCAGGGGGCAACCATGTGTATGCTCGGTCATAACAGACAAAGTATGTACCCTTGGCAGCCAAAAACGCAGGAGAAGACTGTGATGGAAAAGCGTACGTTTCAGTACAGTCACTCTTCCCTAGTTGAGCTCTCGTATTCTGACCATTGCCTTGCAAACAAAAACGACCTAAGTGTGGTACGACCCAAATCGGAGACGAGCTCTTGCGCTGTTTCTCACCCAGACTAATGCTATACCCAGTCGCATTCCAACCCACATAAGCTCGCAACTCATCCTTAGGAATGGATGAATATGCATCGATATCTCTACTCATATCGGCAACTCCTCTTACCAAGGCTTTATTGCAAGAGCTATATCTTGTGGAGCGCGGTGGTTGCGGGGGATAGGTCTCAAGCGCAAAGAGGAACATAGTCTGGAATGCCCACGATGACCCATTATAGCTAAAAGGCAGAACTAGATACGGGATACCTTTATCGACGGTATGCGGCATCAAACCACACACCCAGCAATTAGTCATATTCATCACTAGTTGGTGTTGGTGCAGGAGTTGAATAAATGAATTGTTCACGAACTCAGAACGTCTAGCTTGTTCGTGTTCAGGTAAAGGGTGGAAAGAGTGCGAAGAAGCAGTGGTAACAGGAAGGGAAACGTGAGGAGGCACCGTAGACATAGCAGGTACAAAACTTAACTGGGCACCAAAAACAATTCCACCCATCAGAGTTACCAAGACAATCAAAAACATTAGGGCACACTGGATCAGGAAACATTTGTTGTGCAATATTTCATGCAATTTCACTTTACGCTCAATCACAGTATTAACACCTCGCAGCGCAGGAAGCTCTATCCTCTACTCGAGCCGTCCGTGGCGGTTGGTTTGTACCTGTTCGGAAATGCGTCCGTTAGCCTTGGGAGTTCCCAAAGACCAACCGGGGAAACCGACCTAGTGTCTGGTAACCTGCAAATCAAAACTAGGCACACGTCACGGCCCTACGGCGAACCCGGATGGCCGGTTCAAAAACACGCACACAGCAAACTTCCTGGCTGAGGAGAATACAATTGTCCAAAGACGAGTTGTCAGGGCAGAGGGGGCAAAGGAAAACAAGAAAGGGTATTCACTTTATTAGTCCTTGGAATGGGAGCGTAAAGAGTAACGATGTCTTCCAGGTTGTGTCTGCTCTTCGAACAAGGGACCAGATGGCGAAACAGTGTTCAATTGTTCAGGTGAATGTTTGAACGCAGTAATGTTCGAATCCAGGGGCAAAGGCACAGTTCCAGGTGAAGCAGCAGTGTTCTTCAGTTTAGCAGACTCAAGACCTTTAAATTGTGCATCGCTGAACGGGACAAGCCTAGGAACACACTCTGTCTCAGAATTGCCAATTCCCTGTCTAATCCATTTGTCATACGGTAAAGGAAGCGGTACACGTTTCGTATGGGCAGCGTGTACCCAATGCTTTCTTCCAGCCAATCGAACAGCAGTTCGTGTTGACAACAGGACCTGGAACGGTCCGATATATCTTGGCTCCAAGTTTCTTGATTTCCCAAAGTTCTTTACGACCACGAAATCGCCAGGCTGTAACTTGTGTCCTGGTCCCTCTGTTGGTTTTGGCAGAGCCTCAAAAACCTGTTGATGAATGGCACTTAGTTTAGCAGTCAAGTCATAAAGGTAATCGATCAACATGGGATATTCGAGCTGGGTGGATTCCTTAGGTCTAGGGACTCCCCAAACGTTCGCAGGACGACCAAACACAATTTCATACGGGCTAAGCCCTATTCGAGAGTGAACAGTCGCCCTAGTGGATAGAAGAGCCAAAGGCAATGCATCTGGCCATGACAATCCAGTAGTCATTTGGATCTTGGCTAACTTCAATTTCAGAGTCCCGTTATAACCCTCAACAAGACCTGCGGACTGTGGGTGATTTGCACTATGGAACTTCTGTCTAATCCCCAAACCCACACACACACTCTTCATAACCTTTCCCACAAACTCACTTCCATTATCCGACCATACAATCAGTGGCATGCCAAACCTAGGGAAAAACTCTTTGAGAAGGACTTTGGCTGTGGACAGGGCTGTATTATCCTTCAAGGGGTAGGCTTCAATTCATCGTGAAAATGCACAAACTACAACAAGGACATACTTAAGGTTATTACACCTTTCCATATAAATGAAGTCTAATTGGATAATCTCAAAGGGACAAGTCGGGGGAGCAAAATGACCAGCTGGAGTTGGAGTTCCCTTGCCAGGATTATGCATCAGGCACACCATGCAATTCTTAACCACCCTCTCCGCACACTTAGAAATTCCATCATTCTTCCATACTGGGGCCAACAACTTGCAAATTCCTTTCGCACTAATGTGTGCCATTCCATGTGCCATTGTAACTACTGCAAGCACATACGCATCAGGTAACATCCATCTTTGATGTTCAGACAGATCGATCCAACAACCAGTCGAATCCAATTTACCCGTACTGTCTTTCCACACATTCTTCTCACTCTCAGTAGCCTCATTCTGAATTGACTTCACACTCTCAATCGTGTTTTCACACATTCCAGCATCCGTAACCCATCTTGCAGAACTTGCCACATACATTCGACTCGTCATGTTTTTTGCCGTCTTTTTTGCAATCTCATCTGCAAATGCATTACCACGACCAACATCATCCGTGACCTTCCGATGAGCACTACACTTCACAATCGCAACTTGCTTTGGCAAAGTAAGTGATTCCAGAAGCTCATTCACCAATTGTCCATGCTGTATTTTTGTCCCGTGGGACGTCAAAAATCCTCTCTCTCTCCATAATCGTCCAAAACTATGTGCAACACCAAACGCATACTGACTATCGGTAAACACGTTCACTCTCTTTCCCTCAGCCGAAACACACGCTCTCGTCAAAGCAATTAACTCTGCAGCTTGTGCAGAATTCTGACTTACTCTCGCAGTCTCAACAATCGTACTCAATGTCGTCACAGCATACGCCGCAGTCACATCACCATTCGGCAACTTAAAGCACGAACCATCCACATACAAAGTACCATCCGAATCTGACAAAGGGGTATCTTTCAAATCGATCCGACCCTTCGTTTCTTCTTCAGTTCGCAAACAACTATCATGTGGTTCTGAATCACTCGACTCTACAGTAGTCGGCAACAATGTGGCTGGATTCAACACACTACATCTCTTAATCTGAATATGACTTGCCAAGAGTGTCAGCTCATAGCCTGACAACCTAGCACTCGTGAGATGTTGAGTTTTCGTTCTGTTCAATAAAGTATCTACTGCATGTGGAACCATTACCACTAACATATTATTCATGACCAGACCAGCAGACTGTCGAATAGACACAGCAGCTGCCGCTGTCGCTCTAAGACAACTCGGCAATGCTCTTGCTACTGGATCTAAGGTTGAAGAAAAATACGCACACGGACGCTGTTTATCACCAAATTGTTGCGTCAACACGCTCAACGCGCAACCCTCTCGTTCATGAACGTATAGTGTAAATGGTTTACTGTAGTCGGGGGTACCCAACACAGGAGCTGAACACAACGCATCGCGTAGCTCAGAAAAACTCTTCTGGCAGTCATCAGACCATGGCAGAGGATTCAAAACATCTTTGCACGTGAGAGCTAACAAAGGCTTTGCTAACAACGAAAAATTTGGGATCCATTGTCTGCAGTATGATGTGATATCCAAAAAGACACGTACTTCTCTTTGAGTGTTTGGCACAGTCATTTGAGCAATTGCTCTAATTCGTTCTGGGGTCAACCTTCTTCCCTCCTTTGACAAGAGATGACCTAAGTAGGTTACCTCTTGGCAACCATATTGCAGCTTAGAAGGTGACACCTTGTGATGTAAATCGGACAAATGCTGTAGCAAAGAAATCGTAGCTGCTTTGCAAGTTGTTTTGTCATCAGCAGCCACTAAAAGATCATCTACGTACTGGATCAAAGCAGCCCCGACAGGCAATACAAAGGTATCAAGCTGGCTTTTCAGAGCCTGACTATATATCGAAGGACTTTCACAATAACCTTGAGGTGCGCGCTTGAATCTGAAGCTACGACCACCCAAGGAAAACCAAAAATGTCCCTACTTTCTTCTGCTATCGGGATGCTAAAGAAGGCATTCTTCAAGTCAATCACCGAGAACCAGGTAGCTGAAGCAGGAATCAATGTCAATAAAGCTGTGATATCGGGAACCACAGGAAACTGCGGAACCACAATCTTGTTCACTTTTCTAAGATCAATTACGAAACGATACACAGGAGGTTGGGAAGAATCGGTACGTTTCAAAATCGGCAAAACAGGACTATTACACACGTTACCTCGTGTTTCTTCGATCACACCCTTGTGGATCAAATCGTGGATGATCGCTAAGAGTGCTCGTTCACCATCGCTCGAAATTCGATACTGCGGAATTCGCGGTAACCTAACATTCGGTCTGAGCTGAACAACATATGGAGGAATTTCCAGAAGACCCACATCATTAGGACCCGTAGCCCAAAGAGATTCGGGGAGCGAACGCAATTCTTGTGGAAGCCTATCTGTCGACACATACATAGGAGAGATCCCTTTCCTGCCCAATGTAAGTTGTACTCCCGATGGGGAACAATGCAATGTCGCATACAATCGTTTCAACAGGTCCAAACCCAGCAAGTTCTCACCACAACCAGTAGTCAAAATCAACGGTGCTTCTAACTTACATGGTCCAATTGAAAGGGACAAAGGACTAGAGACTGGATTACGAACAGGGGCGCCAGAGAATCCTACTGAGACATTAGTTAAGCCAGACAAGGGTGCACCAGGGAGTTTAGAATGTATGATTGAACTTTTTGCCGCACCAGTATCCAACAGAAAAGGCTCAACCACACTTGATAAAGCTACTGAAACGTAAGGCCCACTCTGATCAACTGGAACTGACACTACTCCCTCTCTTTGTCCATGGCTATCCTAGCAATCATTATACGCAGTACTCTCGCCCTCGACATAGTAATCATCTACATGGTACTGCGGAGATCTATCAGATTGCACCTTCGATTGGTCAAAACAATTAAGAGAACTTTGTGACGGAAGAGAACGCTCATTCTGAGAAGACGTGACACCACGTCCTCTACCTCTAGAGACTTGTTGAAAACCACGACCTCTCTGAACTGGCACACCATTCATACGCTGTCGCAAAGCAGGGCACTCGTTCTTATAATGACCCTCTTCCTTGCAGTATGCACATTGATTCAATCCTAACAAGGGCCTGGAAGCGAAATACTCCGGTCTCAGTTGTACTTTCGGAAACGGTGTCTGTTGCTGAAATTGCGTACGTTGCTGCGAATCGTTCTGATTCGAGCGAGGCGGATACGCCTGCTGCAACAACACCTTAGTCTTCAGGTCCTTCGTTTTCCTCTCTACACGTTCTTTTTCTTCCTTATCTCTGTTCTCGTAATATTGGGCTGTGGCTAGAATCTGAGCCGTCGAAGAGACTTTCTGAGTCTTTCAATTTGTTGCACATGTCAGGCAGCAAGTTAAACACAAACTTATCAACAAATAGTCTCTGGCCTCCCTCTGAACTCATATCTTGACCGTTGTGGTCCACAAAAGTCTCCTCAAATCGCGTGAAAAAGTCAGACACACTTTCATCCTTCTTCTGCTTACAAGCCGACAATTTATCCCAGTTTACTCTCAACGCTGGCATCAGCGTCTTCATTAAATTAACTATCCTATTTGGTAACTCCGCTACTAGGGGTTCAGGCTTTGCACCTCCTACTTGGAGAGCATCCGCAGCTAAAATAGCAGTCCAGGTACCACCTAACTCGTTTGGATGATCCTCATGGCGGATTTTTGCCCATATCGGTTGTGGCACTACATTGCCAAACAACATCTCAATATCTGCAATGTTCATAATACAGGCGTCCACTGTCTGGGACAATTCCTTATAGTAACCAACGGGATTCTTACGTGGGTCTGGCAAAGTCTGTTTTAATGCTAATACTTCAGACCTTTTCCATGGGACATGTATCCAAACTCTCAGAAAATGTGCCGGAGCGGCCGCAATACCTCTCCCTGCATCAGCCTGTACTGCATCACGCCATACTGGCGGAACCTCTCTCATAGGATACTCTTCGTTGACGAGGAATCATTCGCAAACAAAACTCTAGACGGTAATACAGACCTATAGGCAAGAAGCCGTTCTAACGCATGTCTAGCATCAGAGCCCACAATCATACCTTTCGCAAATTGACTCTGGAGTTCGAGCATTTCAGCAGGGGCTGAGTCTAATTCGTCGTTGTCCCATTCGTCTCGCAACAACTTACACATCTCCTCAAACACATATCTCTGAGTCGGTTCATTCCACTGAGAAAATGTATCGTAAACTATACGACAACTATACCTATCGGGTTTCAAAATCCACCAATGAGCCATCGAATCTAATAATGCTCGTTCCCCAGACTCAGGGAGCTGGCTACGTCTCTGCATAGAACCAGAAACGACGGGCGCAATTAGCGACCCAAAAAGAGGAGTCAGAAAACTAGGGACGGTGTCAGTTACTCGCCGACGAGCGGAAGGTGAAGTAGACATAAGAGCAGGAGAGACAGCATTCAGCGAAAGCAAAGGAGCAAAAGGGGTAACAGAAACAGGAGTGACAGACGTAGTAAGGTGAGGTGTAGCAGTTAAAGACGAAAAAGGCAACCCAGGAAGAGGGGGTGCCGGAGGAACATAACCCTGCTGAGGAACAGGTGGTGGGGGAGGAACTACCACGGGCTGACCAGCAGCCGGTTGTACAGCAGGGGGAACCAAAAGGGCTGTAGCGCTTTGTACATAAGGAGGTGGCGACTTCAATAAATAAGACATCAGAGGATCCTTTTTGGAGTCCTCTTTCGGCTTATCGGGACATGATGGCAAAACAGGGTGGCACTTATCAATTGCCATGCTATGTTGTCTAGTGAAAATCTTGGTCGCTTTCTCTTCTTCATCTTCCTTAAACTGCCTAGGAGCTTGCATAATCGAGACACCTTTGTCTCGTTTATCCTTTTTAGCCTGTTTGATTTCTTTCTGCTTGGCTTCTTTGCGCCATAGACGAAAGGAGTCAAACATCGCTGGCCGGGCTTTCTTCTTAAATAACTTCACCTCCAAAATATCCAAAATTGCAGTTTCAAAACTACCATGTAGTGGCCATCTGAGAACACCATCTTTCCTCGTATAGCGGACCCATACCTCGTTATACGTGATAGGGCCCACACCATGCTTCGAATAGAGCTCATAAGTCGGAGTTCCAACCGGAGGTATCGGACAAGAGTCCTCCAATCGGGAATCCTTGTTGCAACATCCAAGACAAGGCAAGAAACCAAGACTACGGTTAGGCATTTTCGCTCACTAACCGAGTTTCAAACTTCAAGGGGCTATCTCTACCGATACACTCGTAAATGTACGAGACCCTCGGTTTTTGGGAACTGCAGCTACCAAATAATCCTAAGAACCAAACTAAACCAAATGCAATGGAACCATGCAAACCAAAACTAAGGACCAAAGAACTCGAGTTAAACCTAAGGACTGGGAGCGACCCACTTATACTTAACTGAAAGATCAATGACGTCACCAGGAAGACCCGTCTATCGTCTCGCCGTACTAAGGACTACGCCAGGCTCCAAAACAGGTCGACAGTCAGGGCGCCAGTCCTTTGCAGCCGTCTGGAAGCGGGAACCTTCGCGGGGAAATACCTTCGGACCACTTATGCGACATACATGGATCGATGAAGTGGGGTGCACCTCCCTCGGAAATTTCACACGAAGCTCCTCACAATCTTCAGGCTAGGACCGGAACCACTCGATGTCGCCCCACGTTGGGCGCCAACTGAAGGACTGGGCAATTTCTAAGACCCAGCGGTGCCAGGGGACAACACCGAAACCTTCGGGGTTCACCTGTTTTGGCGTACTTAACAAACAGAGACACTTGACTCTTCCTCTGGCGTCAAAAGATCGTCTTTAATGACTGCAGTCAGGAACAGAAGTCACAGAACTATCTTACGAGATAGATTCTAAGGAGACTGCTCGATTTGTACAAAGCAGGTCGCTCCTTAAATACTGAATATTCTGCTTCGGGCAAACATTCCTGCAGACTTACAATAATTCCCGTTTCTGTATTCCAGACAATAAGATCTCACAATATCACATTCCCATCTCCAGGTGTCCGGCCTTCAATCACATGTTTCTGACATCCCTCTATTGAAAGGCCGGACCGCCCCATAATAAAATTGGTCACCTCCTCATCATAAAAGGCTAAAGGGAAATGCAGGAACAGATGCAGAAAATAGAAGAGTCAGATAAGACATATTCGTAGGCAAATAAAAGAAGCGTGGTCTATTGTATCAGGGTCAGTAATCTTGCTCAGGCAGGACAGGACAGAAAACCAGTACGGCAGGGTCCGCCTCAGGCGACAGGGTCAGCTTTCGCCAAGTCATGCAGAATTTGGCACTAGGGACTACGTGCCCTCGAGGTTACCTAATCAGGGTCATTGTTCGGACATCGCCCATTCACTGACTATGTGAGGGCAATGATACAAAATGGACGTCGTGCACGAAATGGAACCCGTAGGTTCGAACACAAGAATCAGCAATACATGACGAATCCTTCAGTGCAGCATTGTGAAAACGCTCGCTTATATTAGACTCATCATTTGCGATTCGCTAATACCAGAATCGTCACGGTACCATTAGCTCAGAAACATGGGTTCAGTTTTCACGGAACCTCACAGGTAATGAGGTTAGGATAGGATATACTTAGTAGATAAATCTTTAGACAGGTAGAGAAGAGGTTACAGGGTTTAAAGGGTTAACAGTTATTGATCGAGTAGATAGATCTTCAGATAGGTTGAGAAGAGGTAACAGGTTTAAAGGGAGGAAAGTTATTGATCAAGTTGGGGTCTATTAAATAAATTGCAATTGTGTTTGGGGAAACCTTAGGGGTGGGGGGAGGAGGATATGTAGAAGAAGCCTATATAGCTAGTTATAGTTTTGTGAGGCAAAGGCCAAGGTTATATTTTGTAAGATGCACCTGTCTTCAATAAAGCAGCTCTTTTCACACTTCTGGAGAGTCAATTGTGGTCTGTTTCTGTGCCCTGCGGCCCAATAAATTCTACTATGCCACGTGTGCAAAGAAACTATTACAAGAAAATATGTTACCTTCAGTACTAGCAATTCCTTATTAAGTCAGAGTGGATTGTCTAAAGGCTATCAGTTTCAACAGAGTTGGCACGTTTAACAAGATTGTTTCCTGCATTTCATTTGCTTGAACTAGCAGACAGCGCCACCTGCTAGTACCATTCAGTACTGCATTATATTTCTCATTGTGCCAGAGACAACAGAGATTGGCGTGCTTAAAAAAAAAATAAGAGAGCGGTGCCAACAGCGATTGACATGCTTAAACCACGTTACCATGTACAGGATTTCTGAGGTAGTGCCAGCAGTGACTGTCATGCTTTAATCTGTGAAAGTACCAACAGCGACTGGCACGCTATTAATATGCAATTTTATTTTGCAGGTTTTGCATTGTGTGACTGGTACACGAAAACAAGATGCAAACAATCTCACCACCTGCTCCTTTTCTGCAAGAACCTGGAGAGCCACCTTTTAAAATAGCGTTTATGGTACAGATCGGTTTAAAGTACATCTAGGTGCTATAAATGGTATAAAACTGACAGAAAACATAATTTACTTTATTACTATGTAAGCATTGAAGGGCAACATTTATTCGATCATTCACCAGAATACACTTGTCTAGATGATGAAGAATTGGATGAATTTCAGGTTGGTGTGAAACAACTTGGCACATACTTTGAAAGAAAGGTCAACCTAGGAGCACATAGACACACGTTGATTACTCACATTCAAAAACCAGATGAGTCCATTGATTCTTTTGTCACTGCCCATATATTGGCATCTTGTTGTGAATTTGAATGGTTCACATCTCAACTGATTTGTGACCAAATTGTATATAGATGCTATTCAAAGAAAATTCAACAGAGGTTGTTAACTTGCAAAAATCCATGCCATGCCTTGACTAGACATTGCAAAAAGCATAGAATGTTCTTAAAAGAATGTAAAATACTTAGAATCAGAAAGGTCACACATGGCAGGGGAAAATATCAATGTTTAAAGCAAAATGCAAAGTAAAATGTTTACACCTGACAACTATGGTAAGAGTAGAAATACAAATCAAGTAACAACTAAATTAATGTTATTGTTATAGTTGTAGTCCTAGTACTCATGTGTCAACTTTTTTAAATTGTCCAGCAGTTACACAAGAAAGTTGGAAATGTAAAAAAATGGGTCATTTTAGCAAAGTCTGCAGGGGTGGTAACAGTGGCAGCTGGTAATTTTAGGAAGAAAGGGGCAGACGGGACACATGCAGACACACACACACACACAAACTCACTCACTCACACCCATATACACACACACATCCATTCACAACACTCATTACCAAATATTCAAACATACAGGCACACACGGATCAAACATTCACTTAAAAAAATTCACACTTACCTGTAGCTGTGCCTCAGAGGCCCCAGGAGGGCTGGGACTGCTGCCTTCCCTTAATGATTGACCTGAAGTTAGCCAATGGGGGAAGGTGGCAGTCTCAAGCCTCGGTGGTCCCAGGAGGGTTGGGACTTTTGCTTTCCCTCAGCCAATGAGGGAAGGAAGCAGTCCCAACCTCGTCACAGTGTGGGATGTGTCAGTGAGACTGCTGACCCCGCCCCACTCTGTGACGGGGTGTCACTAATTGCCACTTGGCCCTGGGCACGTCAGGGCTTAAAACTGAAGCGCCCAGGTTCGAGGCAATGCTGAGCTGAGGAGGTCACACCCACAGGAGATTTAACGGCCTCAGCCCAACAAAGTTCTGCTTAGGCAGCCAGGAGCCTGCAAATTTAGTGCATGTCTAGCTCCTGACAGCCTTACCTGAAAATGAAGATTGACTGTTACAGTCTGTCAGCCTGACAGACACTCTTCTTGTGGTCCAAAAGGTAAGGTGGCGTGGCCCCTCAGCCCCTATGGCCAGGCCGCGTCTGGGTGGTAAATGTATTCCAGTTAGAAGTGCTCAAGTACGGTTTTCCAATGATGAAGATGACTTGGACAGAAAAGTAGAAGACCGGGTTTTATCAGTGGAAAGTATAGAAAGTAATAGTGTATTAAATGAAGATAAATCTGCTGATCCCCTTGTTACAGTAAACATAGATGGTATTAACATGCCTTTACTTATAGCTTCAGGTGCAAGAATCACTATTATTCCATTGGAAATTATAAGGAATATTGGTTCAGTAAAGGAAGATTGCCCCCAGATGTTATCACTACTGATTTTGAAGGACTCAGAATTGAACAAGTGGGATATTCCTGGCCAAACATTTCCTTCAAGCTCAAAATTGTCAAAGAAAGATATATATGATACACAAAGGTATTAATGTACTTTGATAGTGGCATCAAGCAGATTTTGACATCATTAGGCCTGCTCAGAAATATCCTGTTTTTTTAGTTGAGTCTGTTCCAATCATCCATGAAAAGAAAGTTTTTTTTTAATCACTATGTTGTATTTGTGATAAATTTGACACACACTTGCTGCTGCTGTCATTTCTATGAAGTGAGAAACGTGTGCTGGCGATCGCATTTTATAATAACAGGGTGGGCAAAATCAAAAAATGTTGTGTATACAATTAAAGTTAAGCAAAATATTCTTCCTGTAAAGCATAAGATTTGTAATGTAGCACATTGTGTACGGCATGATTCAACAAAAATTTTCAAAGGACATGCAAGATGATGGGTTGTTGAACCTGTGGATGTTACTCTATGGGTTTCACCGTATTGTTTGGAAAAAGAAAAAATCATGGGACCTGTGTTTATGTCTAGACCTTAGGTTCGTGAACAATGCCATCTGGATTGAAAATTATTCTTTACCATAAACTGAAGAGCTCATCACAGCTGTAGGTCAGTCCAAATGGTTTACAAAATTTGATTTTCAGGCAGCTTACCATCAAGCAGAATTAGATGAACAGTCACATCATCTTAATGCGTTCATTATACCTGATGGAACTTTTAATTTCTGCCGTATGCCATTTTGACTGGCCTCTGCCACTTCTGTGTTTCTAAAGGTTATGTCCAGGATATTTACTGACATGAATCATATGGTTGTATTTTAGAATGACATCTTATTTCATTCTGAAACACTTGAAACACATGATAGAGCTTTGGAAAATGTTTTTATCTGTTTTGCAAACCAATGGGGTCACTCTTGGAGAGGACAAGCGCACATTTTGTGGGAATAAGATCGAATATCTAGGTCATGTGTTGCCAAGTGAAGGTGTGAAACCCAAACCCAATATTGTAGACATCACTGTGAAGGCACCTCATCTTACTGACAAAGATCGGTTACGTTCTTTTATTAGCTTATGGAAGTTTTCTTTTAACAACTCTTTTTATTGCAGTGATAAAGTACAGCACAGCAATGACAGCTGCCATCAGTATACAAACCATTACGAAACAGTTCATGACAGCAGAGGTTTTTTTTTAAATCTTCTATTGCGCCAGCTATAAAACCCTTGCCACCTATCTGTCTCGGCAAGACCATACTTGACACCCGCATCGCTTCACCTCACTCCGGTCAATTCTCACAACCAACATCCCCCTGCCCTCATTCCTTGTTCCCCATATCTTCGTCAATTTGTGTGGACATCCCCGCCCCCCACAGACAACCTTCTCTGCTTGCTCTGCCTGCATGTACCAATCCATGTCAGACTTCCACTCACGCAACGTCGGGTGGAGGATGCCCTTCCCAATCTAGCTATGTTTTGTTTGGCTACGGCAAAGCCGAGGGCGAGCCAAAGTCTACTGGCAGCTGTGAGATCTGTTGCCTCACATACATTCAATAAACACCATTTGGCGAACTTTCCATGTCTCCTCCACATGTTTGCATTAAACAGGTTGTACCTGCCACCCAATATGACTGGAGTGGCGGGCACTCCCACAACAGGTGGAAAAATGTACCCTCTCGACCACATCCCCTAGGGAACTCCGGTGACTCAATCTTTCCCATCTTAACCATGGTCGTACATAAATAATAAATTGGGTGCAGAATTTTTAACCGTACCAGTCGAAAACAGGAGTGGATGGCCACTTCCCTAATAGAGGCTATTGCTTCTTGCCATTCGTCGTCATCTAAAGGTCCCAGATCTACTCCCCACCTGACTCTACGTTGCCGCAGAATCATCCAGGATTTTACAATATGTCAAGGAGATTGTACACCTGTGCATGAACTCGTCAAGAAGCCTGTCTTCTAACGGCATGGCTTTCGGCACTTTTGTCCCCTTGGTATCGCTCACCCCAGGGCGTGCCTAATATGGAGGCAGTGGTATGTCTCTACGGGCTCCAGTGGGTATTCCTAGTGCAAATCGTCAAAGGACTTCACCTCTCAATTTGCCCCCAAGGCTTTGACCTGGGAGATACCTATTAAATCCCAGCTTTGGATACCCTGGTATCTAGCCAGCAGACTCAACTGTGACGTGTCCCACATGCTGATCCTTGTTAAGTTGCATGCTGAGTTTTCCTCTGCCTCAGCTATGATGGCTTGTTAAAAAGAGATCAGCCTCTGGATAAATATGAACCAACTTTTTTCTTCACTCCACAGTTTTGCCATTTCTAAGGGACGTAATTAAAAGATGTTACTATTAGCCAATTTATGGTTATCAATTTACTGACTTTTGAGCCAGCCCGCACAAAGTTTGAACATTTAGCCTGCCGATCACTACTTTGTTCCAGTAGGAATGGCGTCCTCCTTGAGCTATCCCTGGCTGCAATCAGCCACCTTAATGCAAGTAAGACTGACATTTTACTTTCAGACTCTTAGCAAGTCACCCATATGACTCTGCTATGACTTTGGGTGTGTTATTTGATGTGCTTCTGTCTTTTGGTTACCAGATTTCAGCTTTAACTAAGACTAAAGTACAATTTATATGATCTGTTCAAAACAGCTCTTCTGCTACGAGCCTACCCTTTGATTTTTTTAATCCACTTTGTGGTTTTCACTAAGTTGTTCTATACTCCGCTGCCTACCTAAACATAACCAAGCACAACTTTAATAATTTGAAAGCTGCTTAAAATCAAGCAATTTGTTAAGTGTGCTGCTTTAAGAGCTCCAGGCCTCATTTACTATATTTTGGAACGCGGCAGCTCATCAAGCCTTTCAGCTGCACTGCCGTGCGTCAAAATAAAAGGGCAGGAATGTGCAGTAACTACAAGATACGGTGCATTCCTGTCCTTCTTGCCTGCACTGGTGCACAAACAGAAGCTGTGTGTCACCCTTGTGCCACGATACAATGGTGCCTGCACTGCAGGGATGATTGTTGTTGTGTAGGACAGTACACCTTCACAAAACCAATCATTAATGGCATTTTGCTCCTTCTATGTGTGCTGCGGAATGTAGCACATGTAGAAAGAGCAAAAGACAAGGAGAAATAAAAGTATTTCTCCTCGTTGAGCCCCTCCTACGCCTCCTCTGGGGAGGTGTAGAATTCTGACGCATTCCCAGGATTACGAAACTTTGTAAATCTGGGAATGTGTCAGGTTCCATGGATGTTGCGCGGGAACACCCACAGCAACACCCATAGAACACCCCTTTGACACAGAGTAATGTGTGAAAGAGACTCCTATTTACAAGGCCATAAAAAGTCACGTAGGGTGACTACATGGCCTCGGTAATATGGGATGGCACACTGCGGCGCCGGTGCATCTAAAAAAGTGATGCACCGGCGGCACACCGGGCTTGTAAATGAGACCCTCAGACTATCTGTCTGAGCAGTAAACATTTTTTAAGATGGTTGCCTGTTGAGGAGAGGGTTCATTTTAAGTAGGGGTGGGCGTCACTCACATAATTCTGCATAGTGTAATCATGCGGAATTACCGAAAAGTTCTGTGAGATTACGTAAGAAGAGTAAATCTGCATTTAGAGCTATTTTCTGAGCATAAAATACACCCTCAAGGCCAAAATGGACGCTTGGATTTCTTTTGCGCTAAAAAATAGTGGTATATCCAAAAGAAGACAAGTCGCAAACGTGAGCAGCTGCTCGCACTCACTAAATGTGCTCTTGCAATAAGATATTCCCCTAAATTCGTTTTAGTTATGGGAGAGGCTGTAATCACATTTTTATAGGTAATAACGCATGAAAGAGTAATGTGGAATTACCAAAACTCCTCTGATTACTCCGGCATCATTGAAATTCTGCCCAGGAATAATTTTAGGGTGCTGGCTCCTATGTGTACATCTATTAAGGGGCATTGTCACTCGAATCATATGGACTGTGTTCTCTTTAGATAACATTCCAGATAATGACCACAGGTTGGTCCCTACTGAATGGAACAGTGAAAGGTTTGGTGGTAAAATGTTAATCGTAGCAGGAGTTGCACAATAGAAACCTTATACTCCTGTCTTCGCTCTATCTCAATATTAATTCCTCTTACACTTCACTGAGAGGCTTTCTGTGGGAAAATAGGGGCATATTTACAAGGGCTTTATCTCCGCTTTTTTGGCTTGAAAAGCCTAAAAAGCGGAGATAAAAATATCGCCCTATTTACAAGAGGGTGCTAACATGCATAATCGCATGTTAGCACCCTTTTTCCCAACGCCTCCCTTTGCATCTCTAATGAGATGCAAAGTGGACGTCACTGGGCGTTCCCCAGATGGACAACCATGCAAATATCGCTGATGTTCACATCACGATATTTACAAGACACAGGATTTTAGCACACGTTAGATTTTGGCAAAAACGGCCGTTTTCGACAAAAACTAACGTCTGCTAAAATCCAGACTTACCTATGCTTTACATAGGGGTGAATTATGCTGATACGACCACAGGGTAGTATCAGCAAGGCTATCGCCATTTTGCAGGGAACATCGCTGGAAAACCAGCGATGTTCCCTGCAAAACGGAAATAACCTCGGTATCTTTGGAATTTTTATCGCCCTGGAGAAACGCGTTGTTAATAACGCACTAACAGGTCGATACATTCCAGAGATAGCCTGCGATAATTATCGGTGGCTGTTGATAATATGCCCCATATTTCTTGTTTGGGTTCTTATTGTACACAGGAGGCTCTATCACCATTTGTTCTCTGTGGTCTTGTTTTCTTCTATTACAAATCTGCCTATTTATTTTTTTACTTATTATAATTTGTTTTACGCCTGGAATTTGAAGCTGATATTGTGGAATATGTGTGCTGCATAACTTAACACAATACAAATCTTTGTATTCTTTATGCAGAAAAATAAGATTATACACAATTCTTGAACCGACCAGATTAAGTAATTGTTTATACTCAGTGTTAGCTCTCCCTCGATTCCATCTCGGGGGAGGGGGCAATCCTTCTCTTTTCAGGCAAACACAGCCTAGCATTTTCAGGCGTTGTTTTGGGCGTTTAAACATAATATTACAAGTAGCTATCCTAAGTCTATCCCAAGTCTCACACCTGAGAATCAGGATGGTTCTGTAACTAACTAACTTACTTGTGGGCGTCTGGACCCAGCGTCCTTTGTGCACGTCACACTTGGAAATAATACATTTTAGTTTAATTGCTATTTGCCATTACAAAACCCTCCAATTGCACTCATGTGACCTCTTAAAACTTAAATTCTATAAAAAAAATATTTTTAATGTTGGCAAATTGTTGAGGGCGATTTGTTTTGGGGAGGAAGATTTTTGTTTGACTCTCAAAAATAATATTGAGTGGAAGCCGTAAACAAAGATGAGCTTGGACCAAGCTCTTGCAGGGCCTCTTTGGTGAGCCCTGCATCCTTCACAGCCCCACTTTCTCACTCATGCAGATTCTCGGAATGCTATCCTGATATTCTAGTGAATGGATGCTGAGGGTTTATTGGTCAGTCTACAGCCCTTGTGCTCCGTCTTCAGTTCTCGAAGGTTCTGACACATCGCAAGGGCCAGAAAAGGAGATGGAGGACAACTTTCCCTGAGGCTACTGCCGGGCGCCTGAGAATCATCATAGATCCGATGCATTAACGCCCTAGAAACATGAACCCTAGTGCCCCACAATGACGGAACCCCTCTACAGCATACTTTGCTGGGACCATTAGGAGCCTATCCCAAGTGGAAGCTGATTAAATAGACTGGGACTAGCTGCAGCCTATGCACTGAGAACGGTGTGGCTGTCTGCGTTCTTCCTCACCTGCCCAGGAGTGTCTGCCTGCTCCCAGGACAGAGGTGGTTGTGAAGATCCCCACCGATGGCCACGACTGCCCCCTTGGAGGCCCGTGGGCTTATCGGGGGCCTGAGTGGGTACCTGTCTTTCTGACCCGTGATCGCCTGGAGTCGGTGAGTTGACTTTGCAGCGGCTGCCCACAAGGTGACATGTGATTGCAGCGGAGGAATGTGCGTCCCCAGGATGGGAGCCCCATCTGTGGTGTGCTGCAGTTGTGGCAGGGTTAAAGACTGACGCCCCCCCCAGGGCCAGGTCAGAACCTACTAGTTAGGCCCTGGCTTCCCCCACTAGCACGGATCCACTGTGGCAAACTGTTGGTGCTTGAGCCTTGAGGTCTGTGAGTGCTGAGCATGCCGCTCTGACCGGCCTGGGATGTCCCTGTGCAGGCTGTGGCTTCCTGGGTCTACAAGCTGCGGGCTGGTGGCCCTCCTCTGCTGCATACCTGTCAGCCATCTCTGGGCCTGCATTGCTTCAGGGGATAGTACGGCAGTGTGCGGATAGACTATCCTGTGGACTAGGGCTGGTTGGCTCCCCCACCCCCTTTGGCAGCAGTGATTTGATTGAGCCCTGACTCCTTATAACAGAACTGCATTGGCCACTGCTGTGCCATCTCTGTCCTGTGGGGGCTGACAACATCTTCTAGCTCAGAGTGCTGGACATGGCCGAGGCGGGCCTACTCTGTGCTAATTGTGCCCATGAGTCCACTGGCACCTACTGACCACTAGGGGCTGCCAACCTATCGGTGAGGAGGCATACTCTACCTAACAGCACTGCAAGGGCCTCGCTTGAGTTGAGCTGATTCAGTGAAGCTTGCGACATCTAACACCTGGTGATCCCCAATGGTTTGGACACGATTCTAAGGACCTGCCTGAACACTCCGACTGTCTGGGAGGGTCTACATTGGCAATCACTTATGTCCAGACTGGCTCATTGAGTTTGCTTTCAACAGCACCACTGAACATGCAAGGCTCATCCTACACTAAATCCTTGAAACTGGTTTTGCAACACGGTGGAGGTCCGTCCCAGCATAGCATCTCTGATGGATCGTCTACCCATACTCTTGAAGACTGTGTCCCACCTACGCACCTGGCGCCCTAGCTAGATAAACTAGATGTACAGTCCTGAATTTCCAGAAGTGTCACATCTGCAATTGAACATCGCATCAATGCAATGTCCCCTGATTTTGGGTTCCTAAGAGATGATCACGGCAAACCTCTCTTAAAAGTGGCAGCAGCTGAAACGAATCTGTCTGCGTTATGGGTGGTTTAGGCTTCACACTTCACGGCAATCTCTGAACTCCAAAAGCAGCTCACCATCCTCCACGATAGGGCCGAGGACACGGAGGGCCACGCACGTTGCAATAATGTGTGCATTATAGGCATGCCGAAGGGAGTTGAAGGCTCTAACCCGATGCAATTATTTGAACACCGGCTCCAGACATTGGTGCCCCCGCAGGGCGTTCAGCCCTGTTTGCTGTGGAACGTGCACATCGGGTGCCGACTAGAAGCCCTCTTCCTGGAATGCCTCCATGCTCCATGATTGTGCAAATTCACAATTTCAGAGACTGTGATACTCAACTTCAGAAGGCTAAGGAGTGAGCTCCCATAATGACGGACGTTGCCACACTCTCTTTATTCCCATATTATACCTTGGATGTACAGAGGAGCTGTGCTTCCTTCATGGAAGTCAAAATACAGTTGCACACTGCGGGCCTCACCTACGCCCCGATGTTTCCTGCATGTTTTAAAGTGCTACATGACCAAAGTCCATGTTCTTCGACACCCCAAATGCTTCATAGGACTGGCTAGACCAAAATTATAGGTAAACAAATGGAGAGAGCGAGGATTATGTTGGGGTACGTCGCTATCCCCAAAGGTAAAGTACAAACAAGCAAAGTGGACAAACCCACTAGCAAAAGCGACTCACTCGTATTTTGATTTGGATGAGTGCCAGAAAACCATGAGGTTTATTAGAAGACCCCTCACCCACCAACCTAGTTGTTGGCATGCTTCATCAGTCACGTGTATCGTCCAGGACCTCGAGGAGACCATAATAGGTGCAGCCTGCGGACGCTCCGTTTTGACGAATGTGTGACTACAGACGAGCGCCCCTTCCAGGTCCTGCCAAAAGCTACAAGTAACACGTAGCCAGTTTCTTATATCTGTGGGTCCGTAAGTATACAGACACCACTCATCTCACAACACACCTTAACGTGTGTGTTGATGCTCGCGATAAACGTGGCTGATTTTTGCCACTACCTCATTTCACTCACTTGGTCCTGACGAAAGCCTCACACTTTTTATGGGGCTGAAACATGTAGACCTATCACTATGACAACCCGGATCATTTTTCTCCAAAGTTGTCCTCTCTTCATTTTTAACCTTATCCTGGGCCGCTAAGAACAATGTTTATTTAGTAAGGACTCCCAGAGATAATTTTAACCTGCACCACTTCCTTCACAGATACACAAAACCAGCTCCGCTGTAATCAGGCGTTGTAGCACAACTGTGTGGCATTCGGCTACCCAGTTGGGACCCCAATGATGAAGCATGCCACGAACTAGGTTGGTGGGTGAGGGGGTCTTCTAATAAACCTAATGGTTTTCTGGCACTCATCCAAATCAAAAGACGAGTGAGTCGCTTTTGCTAGTGGGTTCGTCCACTTTGTTTGTTTGGACCAAAATTATCCCAACATGTTACAGCCTCCTGCCACGGAGCTCCCCCACTTCATAGTTAACACAATGTCGACATGCAGTACGCTCTTCTATAGTTTGGCAGTGGAACCTTCTCTATTCAGTTATTACCGGTAATTGTAGAATTGTGATGTGCCAGTGGTATGGCAGGTATATTTTAGGGGTTGGGAGGGGGGGCTTGTTATACGGACATGTACTACCTCAATTTTAATTGTCACCTGTATTGCTACATTGTGCATCTGCTGATTCTAGATACCCGCCTGGTTGAGTAGCAGATACGCTACGTTTATATTTAACTGTATCTATGATGTGACTAATGCATGTTGCTCCATGGCTGGAACTATACAGCAATCCACTACATATCTTGTTCCTGCTTTGATAATTCAATAAAGTACGTTAAAAAAAGGCCCAGTTCCTGGACCGGGCATGTGTTTACTTGAGCAGACACAGGAACAGTAGAAGCATGGACACGGATCAAAGAGCATGGGCTTGCTGTGGCAACCATAGGAGTTCACAGGAAAGCAGAGGAGTTACCTGGATGTTGTAGAAGTTGAAGGGACATACACTAAAGCTAGTGGTTTCATGGTCTGCAAGACTGAGGATTCAGGGGCAGGTACAGGATTTATCAAGCAGGCCCAGGGGTGAAAGAGGCATGTCCAGGGAGTGGAGGCTACCACGGGCTTAGTGGAGCAGAAAAAGGGGTTACAGTCGGCTGCACATTGTTCAACTATCTCTAAACGGCGCTAGTAAGAGGAAGGGGAATATAAAAATTCTGGGGGAAATGGGGTACTAGAAAAAAAGAAAGAAGTTGGGTGGAATACGCACAAGGAAGGTAGAGGAATGATAGGCAGATAAACAGAAACAAGACATGCAGCGAGGCAGAAATAATGAGGCAGAGAGGCAGAGAGACCAGCACACAAGCATGGACGGCCATGAATCAGTCAAGAACAGACAGAGACATAAAGGAGGCAATCAAGAAGGTAAATGCCGATGGACTAAAAAAAATATGAAGGCAGACGGGTTGAGAGACAAATAAGAGGCAGGCAGGCAAGCAACAGACATAAGTACACATACTCTGATATGCAGACATGCAGAAAGGTAGGCGACAGACAGCCAAATGTATACAGGAGCAAGCGGTCATACGCAAGATCAGAACTAGGCTTACCTTGACCGAGAAGACCAGCGCCAGGAAGCCCAGGCAACAGAAGTTCATATAGATGGCGGTGAACAGGGACCAGATGAGGTGGTCCCTAGGTGGGGTCTGGCAGGTGCTCACATTCACTACGGTGGAGGTGACCGCAGGCCAGTGGGGGCGCGGGAAGACCCCAACATCCATCTCCTCCTTTCTAGAATCATAGGTGCTGATGGTGTAGGAGTAGTCCCCGCTGTTGGCTTCCTGGAAGTCCCTGTTATCCATGATCCAGCTTGTCCTCAGATGTGTGGCCTGTCGTCTCTTGGACCCTGAAGTCTGACAGTCCCAGGAGTCTCTAAAATCCTGGTGACTCACACGCTCGAGGGGTCACTCAGATCCTGGTGGGTCTCACACACTGTCTCTGCTCAGGCTCTGAATGACCTCACTGCAGAGGTGGCCCTCTCAGTCTTACAGCAGGTATCAGTGTTGAACAAGAGAGTGGAATCCAAGCTCAGAGAGAGGAGTGGGCGGCGCCTCCAGAAACAGGCGGGGGTATACTGGCACAGGAGACCTGTCCCCTGGAGAATGGAAGGCAGGGGCTGGGAGTGGCTGAGAAACAACTCCCACAGATACTCGAGTAGACGCGAGCGCCCCTGGCAAATGAAAGAAGAGCCTGGGAAGGAAACAAGGTAGAGGGAAAGGTGTAGTTGTCACCCGTCTACAAGTGAACCAGAGTGAGAGAAGACGTCGGGTAAGCATTTCACTGTACAACAGAGCAGTAATCAGTAAAGAAAAGAAAGGCGGGCAGCAGCACACTCTGGAATTTCATAACTTGATAGGCAATCTGCAGTGCCTTTTGTCAAATGTTGTGCTGGATTGGACCACACCTTGCCCCCTGGCACTGCAGGCCATCAGAAGACACAAAGGTACACTGTGAACACAAGTTGGCCGCAAGATAAATGATTGCGAAAGACTGTGTTTTTCGAAGATATTTTGTTTAAAAATGTGTGTGACGTTACCACAAGAACAAGCGAACGAGGACAGACAGCAGGATATGTTGGGCCTTGTGTTGAACATGGGCAATGAAAGGAGCATGGACATTTAGTGCATATTAGATTCAAATGTAATATATATGTATGCCGGTAAATAATTTTTAATAAAGCAACGTCATTTAAATAATTCACCATACAAATAGAATTATTTTTGGCATTGGTTAAGAGGTGTTAATTACTACTCAACTCAATGGTACTCCTTTTATCAACCTCAGAAGAATGACCTACAAGTTACACGAGGTTCTCTGCAAAAAACACTGCAACATTCTGCTTTAGTTGATTGGGATTCAAGCATGTGGGGTGCAGATCACACAGATCGCTCTGAAATAAACACATGTATCCTATTAGATATTTTATAATGATTTTAAACATATGAAAGACTGATTACACACAGATCTCTGTTGCAAGTGTGTCAACCACCTGAGATACTGAATCATTCCTTCTGAGTTAATGGGGGTATCTGCTTCCATCCAAAGTAGGGTGACCAGATTCTCAAAACAAAAAACCGGGCCAGGTGTCATAGACACAGAAGTAGAACTGACAGAAGTACCCATGGCTTTAAGTGGGAAGGAAAAATGGGGGGGGCGGGGGGGCGTGTCTCTCAGTGGCCGTGGCCGATGTAATTAAGGACGTGGCTTAAAACACATACACTAAAAAAAAATCTGTACTTAGCATAGCGTCCCGCCTGAAAAGTGTACTGCTTCTGTCACTGTATCCAGAAAAATAATATAACCAGTAACATCACACCTAGAACAAGCCTGGACTATTGGCTTTGTCAATGGTTGTTAGCTACATAAGAGAAATAAGCCACAACTTTGGCTTCGCTGTACATAACATTGAAAATGCCTCAGTTCTGGAATGAAGAGATTGTGAAAGAACTATAACGGGTCTCTTTGAAAGCAGTGAAGGGTGATACTGCTGTAGCAGTACGTTTTTTTTTCCGTGAGGGCAAAAATGGAGAGCCCAATAGAGACCCGTCTCACGCTGAGAGAAGTAAAGCAGGCGCACCGAGCACAAACTATTTAAAAACCCGGACATTTATCTGTTTAACCAGGGCACTATGCAAAAACCGGGATATTTCTTTATTTTGGAGCAAAGTGTCGGGACACAGGGATACTGCTCCAAAAACTGGGACCGTGCGGGGAAAACCGGGACGTCTGGTCACCCTAATCCAAAGCCATACTAAAGGCATAAATATGTGTCTAACAGCAATATTTAGCCTATGACTAGCAAGCCTGCTCTGTGGTTAATGTTCCTAATGTGTTCATAGAGGCATCGGTTAGAGCGTCCACCCTATGCAGGATTTTCGCTCCATTTATATTTTTAGGTCAAGCCTGAGACTTCGCTGTGTTAGGTGCCTATGTGCAAGGCCCTTACAGTTGTTTAATATTGATTCATCTGACTCTAACTGAATATTAAACTGGAAGTAAAGGGACTCTTTAAACAATCTACTTTATGTCCTGAAGATGGTCTAACGGACGAAATCGCCACTATAGACCGAAACGTCGACTGATACATCTATTTCTTCAGCAATTGTTGCTTTTGAGGAATTGTTTTCTATTGCTTTAGATTCACTTCCTTTTTTTGATTAATTTGGAATAGATGCTCACATCCATTGTTACCGCTATTTCTCTCCAAACTTTTGTATTGGTACTGTGAGGTACACATTTTTCCCCAGGAAGCAGGGCAAGGACAAAAGTATTGATAATTAAGTTACTGCACTTAGAACTTGTTCATTGGATTGCAAGTTTGGGTTCCTACAGGAAGATTTAATTAGGGATCAAGTCGTAATGCATGTGAAAGATGGTTCTATGCAGGAGTGATTGTGGGTCGATTGAGACACTAGTTTAAAGCACATTTTGTCTATTGTCAGGAAAGCTGAAATGTCTAGTAGAAGTGCTACAGTTGTACAATCTGATTCTGTTACCAAACGTGAGGAGTGTATGTGTAAGATGAATAACAAAGCCCAATCAAAACAAGCATTGGCATAGCAAATAGGTCTCGCCTTTGGGACCTTATAAGTGTTTAGCCATGCAACAGTTGCATAACTAAATACTTATAAGGTCCCAAAAGCGAGACCTATTGGCTATGCAAAGCGGCCGTGTGGCCGTGAAAGTAAAAGTGATCGCGATCATGATCAAACATCAAAGCGGCCGTGCGGCCGCTAAAGTGAAAGTAATCGCGGTAAAGCGCGGCGCGCGCGCACTTGCACTGTAGCTCCAGGCTGGCCTGGTAGCACTTTTTGGAACCCTCTCAATAAGTCTCGCCAGACCAGCACATGTGCTGGGTCAGGCGAGACCTAAAAAGGGGGGTTTAAGAGAATGGATAACAAGCAAAGGAAAAGCTGAGGAAGAAACTTAAAAAGGGTCAAAAGACGTTCTGAGGTCGTTTCGGTTTGACAACAAATTACATTTAGCTAATAGCAAGTTCTGTCCAGCTTTAAAGCAGACGTGCTCTAATTGTGGCATGGTGGGGAATATAGGCATTTACATTGCATGCGATTACAACGCGGTCATAACAACGACCGCGTTGCTACATTGCAGTACCATTACAACGCAAGTCATTACAACGACTTGCTGTAGGGGGCACACTGGATTTAGGAATAGTATAATTTACTATTCCAAGTCCAGTGTGTGCAACAGTAGGCAAGGTGTTGGAAAAGTAAACTATACTATTCCTTGGTTTAGAGCGCCCCCAAAGCAAGTCGTTGCAACGACTTGCATTATAATGGTACTGCGATGTCACAATGTGGTCGTTGTAGTGACCGCGTTGATGGCTGTTTCCCATGATGGGACATTTCACTAAGGTATGCAGTATTAAAAAGAAGCAAAAGGTTAAGTGTGTGGGTGATGGTGATTTTAGTGATTAGGAAACATGCGCTTTTGGCACACAGGGAGATGCAAGATTCGTCCTTAATATTAAGGATAGTGAAAACACATTTTTTAATTTGGACAATGCATTTGTTAAGAAGAAACCTTTATGTGACATGATTATCAGTGGGGTGGATATACACATTTCTGCTGATTCAGGACTTAGCAGTGTGCTGGAAGAGCCTGATATCAATCCAGAGGGATACTCAGGTGCGAGAATTGAAACGTTAGGTTTTCATAAATAGTGTTTAGGTTTAAAAACCGCGAGAACATTGGTAAGCTATATATGGCTGGAAAAGTACATTTCGTTTTAGGGTGGTTCGACCAAGGTGAACTTGGAATGATGCTAAATCCTAACATCCCTGAACCATTCATGGTACTGGGTGGTGGGGAGAGTACAGGCAATGCAATGCTTGAGAGGAGTCCAAGGGTTTTCAGTGGCAAGACTGGGAGATTAACCTATTGTCCCAAAGTTTATTATATTCCCATGACTGTCAGGAAAGAAATAGAAATTAAATTGGACAAATTAGTGGATTAGGATATTATCTGAAAAATAGAGTAATCTGGATCTGTATCCCCAGTCGTAATTGCCAGACGGGCCAGTGGGAATATCGGTTTATGTATTGCTCTGCAATAGCTAAATAATAATATCCTGATAGATCAATTTCTTTTACCTCATATATCAGATGTTAGCTTTAGTTAAAGAGGCAAATTTTTTTTCCACAATAGACTTCTCTGCAGAGTATCATCCAATTGTTTTGCGGAAGAGTTGTCAGTTACACTGCTATTATCACTCCTGTGGGTTGCTACCAATATAAGAGGATGCCTTTTTTGATTGGCGTTGGTTGCCGCCGTATTGCAAAGATTAATGTACTCATTATTTGGTAAGCTACCCAATATTCAGTGTTTTCAGGATGACATCCTGATTTATGGGAAAGACAAAGGAGCATGACCATTTTTGGAATGTGTGCTAAGAATTTTGCACACATGAGGTTTAACTGTGAAATTTTCCAAATGTAAACATGCAGTACAAACAATGACATATTTAGGTCTTGTATTAAGTGTGGATGGCGTAAAACCTAAACCGGAATTGGTGGAGGCAATACAATTAGCACCTGCACCCAATAGTAAAGATGATGTGAGGTCCTTTCTAGGTCTCGTAGAATTTTATGCCAGAATACATTATGACTTTTTCATGTAGAATTTTTCAAATAAGGAAACTACTCAAGAACAAGAGCATATGTAAGTGGTGCAAAGAGTGTGAGGGAGAATTTGAGGATGTCAAAACTGTAATTGCAAAAGCTACTGCTTTGTCCGGTTTTGATCCGATTCTCACCAGTGTCATCACTACTGATGCCAGTTCTTAAGGGTTGCATGCAGTTTTTATCCCAGAAATCAGAAGGAGGAGGTGAAATGATCACTGCTTATGCATCTAGTGCTCTCACTACAGCTGAGGAAAAATATTTGGTCATCGAGAGAGAGACTTTAGCCGTTAGAAGATTTTAGAGCTTATGTGTGGGGTAAACAGTGTGAGTTGAGAAGTGTTCATAAACCATTGGTCAGATTACTTACCACGGATGGTATCATTAAAGCGTCCACACGTAATGCTAGAAGGTCTATGAGACTACAAGATTTCATTTACAAAATATTTTATGTGCCTGGTAAAGACAATGTGTCAGCTTTTTTCTTTTTACCAAGAATGCCTTTGCAAATGAGGGACAATACGTGTAGTGAGTGGGACGATTATCATATCGCTTTGGTGCATGATGAAGGCATTCCTTGAATTGAGAAGAAAGCCTAGGACGAAGAGTATTCTAAGGATGATGTGATACAGAACGTGATGAGATATATTAGAGATGGATGGCCTGCCAAAGGCTCTTCAAGATCAGATTTGAGATGTTTCTGAGAGGTCAGATATGAATAAGTCCAGGTGAATGGTATTTTATGGAGAGGTGATAGAGTAGGGCCTTCTGTCAAGTTAAGGATATCTATCACCATGCAATGCCACGAAGGACATGGGGAGGATTGTGAAAACTAAGCAATAGGTCAAAAATATTTTTTGGTGCCAGGTTTATACATGTTTGCAGAACATGTGGTCAGAAACTGCGTTATTTGTGCCAATGATGACAAATCTTTAAAAAACAGAAGGCCTAATATGAATTCCAAGGAATTTGTGGGAGACTATTGGGAGACTATTGTAGTGGATACTATGAGTCCTGTAGGCATCAAGTCCAAGTATATTATTTCTGCTATGAACGTTTTTCTAGGTGGCCTTCTAGCAAGATAGTTGACAAAGTAGAGACGGATGCTGTCCTGCATTTTTTGCAGAGTAGTTTTACAGAAGAGGGTGTTCCTTCTCAAGTTTTAACTGATAATGGTGTACAATTTCTATCAGGGATAGCAAAAAACTATTTGAATAGAATGGTAATAAAACATCGCACCACCTATATAATCCTAGTGGGAATTGCATGATTGAGAATTTCAACAGAGTGGTCAAGGGTGCCATTCGGTCTGCAGGGGTTGAGAATGATGAATGGGAGATGCAAACACATAAGACTGTATGGATGCATCGTACCACTATTAATGAGATGACAGGGTGCATCCCTTTGGAAATTATGAGGGGGAGTATTGCTAGGACTAAAAGGAATCCTTCATGGTTAGTGGGAGATTCTATGGTAATTGTACTTACATTTATATAGCACTTACTACCCCTCATGAGGCGTGGAAATGCTTTTGGGCAAGTAACACACTACTCCGGAACCCAAAAAGGATAAGTGGTAAACTAGTATAGGGAAATATGAAATCAATTTGATCGGTGGTCATGTGTGTCTGTTATTTGGATTGAAACATTATAGTGGATGAGTAGAAGGAAGTGTTTGCATTTATACAGCGCTTGCTACCCCTGATGAGGCGTCAAATCGCTTTCAACCGAGTAGCACCCTACTCCGGAACCCAAACAAGATTAGTGGTGAATTAGTATAGAGAAAGAGAAATATGAAATTGATTTGAGCAGTGGACATGTGAGTGTGTTAGTAGGATTGAAAAGTATACTGGAGGAATAGAAGAGGGAAGGGTCTAGAAAGTGTTTATTTGGAGTTTATAGCAGTAGGAGGAGGTTTGGGATGAGTAAAGGGGAGATGGAAGGGGAAAAGTCAGAGGGAAGACTTGTTTGGTAGATCTGAATAGTAAAAGAGGTTTGAAATGATGTAAGGAGGGGTATAGGAGGAAAGAGTCTAAAGAGGGCTATTTTGGGCATCATAGTAGTTAGAATGGGGTTTGGGATGAGCCAGAGAGTGGAAGTAGAGGATATATTGAGAGAGGTATAGGGTGAGAAATAGGGTAGTGCATTGGAGAGAGTAGTAGAATGAGGTTTGGGATGAGTCACAGAGTGGAGGTAGAGGATATATTGAGAGACGTATAGGGTGAGATATAGGGTAGTGCATTAGAGATGCTGAATTAGGAGTAAAGTAATAAATATAAAGACACATACGTGCATGAAAGTTATATATGTATGGGGAAGGTAATATATCAAGATTTACGTTTTATTTCATATATTCAGACTTTCAAGTGTTGCTGTACTTTAAGCTAATTTATTTGTTTTTATAATGTATATGTTTTTTTTAAAATTCAATAGTGAAGCAATTGTCGAGGGTAAATATGTACTTATTTAAGCAGTGACCTATATACTTGTTGTAAATAGAATAATATAACATAAGTAATATGTACATTTGTTAAGCAGAAACTGACAAATATTAATACATTTATAAACATAATTACTATTCACATTTATTCAAAGTAATACATATACCTAGGTAAACATATATAATCCAAATAATTGCTTATATCCACAGGGATATGCTGTATGTTTATGTTTGTGTATGGTGGTTATGTGGGGAAGAGCCAACTCTTGAGCAGTCTTTGAAGATTAGGTAGTTATCTGTGGATCTTAAGTTTGGGGTAAGGAGTTCCATAGTTTGGCTGCTTGAACAGCCACCTATGTTTTTTTCTTGTATTGTGGGATTTTGAGGCAATGTGCCAATCCAGAGCTGAGGTTTCTTTGTTGAATGTATTTGGTGATGGACTTCATGATTAAGAGTGGCCCTGTTCCATGTATCATTCTGTGGGTGATACAACATGGATTTGGGTGTTGAGTCAGAGGATAAAGGACACTCACGATATATATGAGTCCAATTATGATCGTAGGAGAGATTTTACTGGGGGAACCAATAACATGGTACCGTGTCTGTTAGGGTTAATAAGAGTAAGGAAAGGAGAGTGTCAATTTCTGGGACCATTGGATGTTGTGGAAGTTTAAAAAAATGCAGTGAGGTTAAGTGATGGAAAGGTTTGGAATCTTAAATGTATTGCTATTCTTAAGGGAGAAAAATATGTATATTCCAAAACTCGCTCCAATATAATGAGTGACTGATATGTCAGCCTTATGCAAAACACTCCCAGATGGCAGGATCATATCTTATTAGACCCAATTGCTTAACTGCCTCCACTACTCAATAATCAGGATTGGTACCTACAAATGTCAAGGCTAGGATCTAGAATGGCAAAGACTCCTAAAGCTGCAACTTGAGTTGGACCCAGCTTTCCACTTACTAACTGAAGCCTTCTGATCTTCCATGTTGTGCTAATTTAAATTAGCTGGCTGATGTAAGTTTCTGTATCTCCATCTATCTTATACTTATATGTGACTTTCGTAATACCATTATACGACTGGGAATTTGTTGATACCCTACATTTGTTGTGCAACAGTGCTACTTATCAAAGTGTACACATATCAAAGTGTAAGGTTTAACGACTCAAAGTGAGGCATTTGTTTTTTGCAGCACATTTTATAGATACTACTAAGCACAGTGCCTCTGAAATCCCCACATAAGACTAAGGATACATGTCATCTAAAGAGAGGACTGAAAAATCAGAAGCCAACACGTATTCAGCGGTTGAAGGCCAAGTGGTGGGGCAGTAGTTCAGTGGGTTAATGCACCTGTATAATATCTCAAACAAGGAAAAAGGACAAATACCAAAGATTAGAAAATAACATCACATACAATACATGCAATCAATATTAAGCATCCACAAAAGCAAAGTTAACAAACACACAGTTATATGGTACCACAATATCGACTTTTAAATTTGGATCCCACAAACAATAGGCTGCAAAATATAAAGGTAACCTATATTGTCATGGTAGCTAGATTTTAAGTTATAATAGTAAATCAGCTCTCCCTCAGACGTACTGACTTTGACAATATTGTGAAAGTCATATAACTTGCAGTCTATTTGGTGCAGGTCGATATTTTTGTATGCAACATTTTCACTTAAAACACGCTTAGTGAGACTCTTTTAGAGAACAGTGCTAAACCAGGAGTTACACAACCTGTTAGAAGAAATAATTTTTCTGTTGCCTTTTACCTCCCAATGTAGCATTTTTGGCAGGTAAAAATAATGCATGTCACACTGGAGCACCATTACTGCAAGGTATCATAGCATTACCTAACCTTAACTACCAATATTTGCTGGCGTTGATGTGAGGCAGCTTTGTGTGCTGAGATGCAGTTCTCTATTGTGATGAATGAGGAAATAACAGGCTGTATACATAGTTTTACAGTTACACTCATATTGTGCAGCACTGTAAATAAGTCAAAATAACTATGATAAAAGATGCACGGCATTATATGCCAACAACACATGGAACTTTCCTGTTGTATCAAAAAAATACAGTGATCTGTGGGTTTGGAATTGTTTTAAATTTAAATACAGTAGACCAAATTTAAACATAGGTATGTATTGAAATGTATGTTTCATGCACTCCTGTACTGCAATGACAGAGAACCCAGGTTCAAGGTTTCAAGTTATAAATCTCCTCATTTTGCAGTCAGAGAAAGAAAAGTATAACATACATCTTTGTGTTAATATACTTAGGTACAGTCAGTCATTGGTTGGAGGATATGGTTTTTCAAACTGCAAACACTGCCAGAAAAAAACACCTCTTGGGCCTCTTTTTTGCTCTTTCTCAAATGATATCCGACAGCATTGCAGCCCCTCCAGCACCACTGATTCCAGAGGTAGTAGGTGAAGTTCCATCACTCCCTCTTTGAGTGTCTCCATTGATAGTCATAAGCATTTGAATAGTTACGCCCACGTGCGGGAATCCCAGAGCACTTTTCCATAGAATTTCCTTTTAAGGAAAGGCCTGTAGAAACCCTTAAGACATAACATATTATGGAGCCTATAAACACAGGCTACAGTGGTGAAATTCTTCAATTTGTGCTTACAAAAGAGGCAAAAATCCCATATATGTGTAACATTTTGAGGCCATTATTGTATAGCGAAGCTTAAATCTCTTTCTCAAACCCTTTTTGTAAATGTAGAAGATGAGGGATAGCAGGACAGGGTAGCCCCGTAGGCAGGTATTATGTGCGTTTTAAACAGCGTCTGTGCCTTAAAAAACTCAGAGACCACCAGTACCTTATCGTGCCTAGCAGGTGGCAGTTGTTTTCCAGCTCCTTGATGACATGATCTTGGAGCACTGAGCTCGGCCTTTTAGGCTTCTTCTCTTCAAAATTCATTAATGTCATTTTTATTCAATGTTTTTCATCTCTCGCTTACATTTTCTGCCTTTTTCTGACAGAAAATTATGGTATTTTGTCAAATAAAAGGCCTTCTTTATTTGACAAGTGTCCTGCCTTTGGGAGAAAGATGATTCCTGAAAATTGTCAGCACTGCAAGAAGTTTTCAAGACACACCCTGAGGGAAAGGGATACTATTTGCCTCCATGTAACTGAGGAAAGACCCAGGCAGCAAGCACTGTCTTCAGGAACTCAGACCGAGGAGAGGTTCAGTTCTCTACCAGGGCTCTACAACCTACCTCTGAAGGACATGGAAGGACAAAAAAGAGGGTCCCTGCCCAAAAATGACATCATTCCGGGTCGACATCGAGAGGATTGACATTGAGACAAGGTACAGCACCAACCTGTTCGTCGTCCAGGACTGGTTCGACGCCTAGGAAGAAGATAAGATCAATGTCGAGACAGGGTAGGTTAATGCCAAAGACTACTTTGCCGTTGATGCGCAGAGTTAGATCAACGTCAAGGAGTGTATCGTCATTAAGGCATGCAGACCTATTGACGTTGAGAAACAGGTCAAGGTCAAGGCGTCACAGTAGTTCGACGTCGAGGAGCATATCCCAACAGGGAAATAGGAGGAAGAGGAGACGCAGCTGTTCATCTTCAGACTGAATACTCGAGGGTATACTCCCTCTCTTCACTGATAGTATTACTGGATTCACCTACACCAAACGTCTCCTCCACCTCCACCACCTCTGTCACCATCGCCACCACCGCCACATCCTCCACCAGTACCTGCAGCATCACTTCTACTGGTGCCAATTCCTCCCCATGTGGAAGCTCCTATTCCAAGGCATAGATTGTGCTCAAGAATGCGCCATAATTCAAGCTAAACAGACGCCACAGATACAGATGTTCATCTTCACGCCCATCTTCCAGGCACTCTTACCACTGAAGTCATGTATCTCGCGGAGTTTCACTCAGTGAAATTCCGCTGAGTTGCTGAAAAACTCAGCTGAATTCCATGGAGTTCCGTGCGTAGGCGGAGCATGGCTTGTCAATGGTCACCCCTTGTGCTCAATGGAATCTCCTAAGAACTAAGTTCAGAGGACCCTAAAGAGATTTGGCCCAGTGCCACAGGGGCTGCAAGAGCCTGTATTGTGCCCCTGGCACCACCACAGACAAGACAAAGAGCTTTATCACGTGACATAACACAACGCAAGGACTAACCCCAAGTCTACGCGTACCGCGCCCTAATGTCATATCACCTGCACCATTTTTTTCTTCGCCGCTGCAGGATGAGGTTACAGTGGTGTATTGGAGGAGTTGTCGGGGACGTGACTGTGAGCAGGCTGCGCAGCGTTGGCCTCGTCTGATGCATGCTCGCCTGGGGCATGTTTCCCCACTTCATTGGTCTTGCTAGGCTTCGACATAGCTGGGAGTCCCGCTGACACTCTCTTGCTGCTTGGCTGTGCATGTACTTACTGCAGCTAGCCTGGGAAGGTGGCTGCGCAGCCTGTGACGGGGCATCACTATTTGCGGTTGTACTCATTCTCCTTCTCCATGTCCGGGAGGGCATTTTTCCTCCTTTTCGGAGTCGGGACTTAAGTCGGCAGTCAGGACACTCTTCCTCCTTCTCAGGAGAGTTGGACTCGGGACAGGGGCACTCTACTTTACTGTCCATAATTTTATGTTGTTCATGAGGCAGAGATTCGGCCATGCTCAGCTGACGGGGAGCAGCAATAGGAGCATAAAGCAAATGCAACAAGAGGAAGGGGGCCAGCCCACAAGTGCTAGGATGACGCGCTCAACACACAGTAAAGACCGGATGGCTCTTGGTGTCAGGGCGTGCCAGTGAAGCTGCTGGGAGAGTAGTACAGTAACCTTAGCTTCCCATAGAATTGGATGACATCAACATTGCACGTTGAGTGTGCACTGATCTGAAAGCGGTTGGCACAGACGGAGACTTTCGTCCAACTCCACGCTCTAGGCAGAGTGCGGAGTCGCGAAACCTCCGTGAACTCCGCCAGCAGAGCGGAGCCTGCTGCCCACACTTAATCTCGATCACGCACAAGATCTAGGCATCGGTCCTGATATACGTCCTCTACTTCTACAGGAAGATATTCGCAGACTCTGTCAGATTTTCCACCACCTCTCATTTATCTTTTGATGGTATCACCACCTTCCAGGGGGTTCTGGTACGAGGAGCTGCAAAGCTTAACATACAGATGTTGGTTCCTATGCCTTCTACTTCGGTAATATTTGAGACGCTTCACCACCGATCAGCATCAAGATCACTCCTTCCTTTGGTGCCAGGTCTCTTGGAGCCAGTAATTGAATTAATTGAGCTAAATCTGCTCTGTCAAGGCAACATAAAAAATATATACCTCCTGAGCAGGATCTTATTTTCCTCCACTCAGACCCACCTCCGGACTTAGTGGTCATATTAGCAGACGAAAAACACCAGGCAACTACTCCTTCTTCCTCTGTACCACCTGATAGCACAGCCGAAACCACCATGAAAGTGTCCAGTGCAGCTGCCCTCCTAGGCAGATAAAACAAGAGAACTCTGTACTCTATTCAGGAGTTTGCGGATGATCTTTCCAGGGACTGACAGGAAGATGTCCCTCACTGGTATCAAGGTCACCAGCAACCACAGCTGCAATGACCTTACAACAACAGCAGCTCAGGCAACCTAGAGAAAGCTCTACCCAGCAGCCTGTCAAAGGGGGTAAACAGACACAGGCGCCAAGCCATGAATATTTTTTCCCCCTCTTCCATTACCCAGGGGGAAGCATCTCTCAATTTCTGGCAGAGTGGCAAAAAAAATCACAAAAAAATGCCTGGGTTTTGAATATTGTCTGAAATGGGTATTGTCTCAAATTCATCTCAGGAAACATTAAATCTTGGTCTACTCCTACCTAGATGATTGATTAATCAAGACTTTCACTCCGCAGGAAGCCCAGCTGCATTACAACTGGACATGTGATGTCCTTCAACGGTTGGGTCTCCACATCAGCTACAGCAAGTCAGCCTCCGCTCCGGTTCAGATTCTACAGTATTTAGGGGCTTCCATCGAAACAGTGCAGGCAAGAGTGTTTACTTTGAAGGAGAAACTGTTATCGATCTTTCAGAAATGACATGCGCTCATGAAAGCCACTCATCCTACGGTGAGGTCGGTGTCATCTCTACTCAACTCCATGGCCTCATGTATCTTCCTCACTCTGAATGCACGACTCCACATGCATCCTCTTCAGGAGTGTCTTGAGGATCAGTGGAACCAATTGACCGGCAACTGGGAGGACAAAATCATTCTCTCCCCTTATGCAAAACACTCTCTAAAATGGTGGTGCTCTCCGACCAACCTGCTTCAAGGGATGTCTTTTCACCAACAGGTTCCCTCTCAGTCAATAATGACAGATGCATCGCTACTTGGATGGGGAGCCCACATGGATCATCTCTAAATTCAGGACACGGGGTCTCAGAGAGAAATTACCTATCATATCAATTACCTAGAGCTTCGGGCAGTCCACCGAGCACTAAAAGCCTTTCGCCCATCATTCAAGACCCAGTCCCTGCTTGTTCAGACGGACAATTCAACCACCAATGTTCTACCTCAAAAAGCGGGGAGATTGAGGTCTAGACCCTATCCCACGATGGCTCCCAGGTGTACAAAAGGTTCAGACAGACACCCTCAGCAGAGTGCTGCAAGTAAACCATGAATGGCTCCTTCACAACAATGTCATACAAGACATTTCCAGACTGTGGGGCACTCTGCATCAATTGTTCGCCACTGCAGAAAACAAAAAATGCCAAGGCTTTGCCTCGAAATACTTTCAGCCAGTGACTGGGGAATGCCCTATGGATCGACTGGTCCGATGGGGTGTGGCTAGCAGCCCAAGATGGTGGTCGCATATGCGACGTGCTCCGGGCCCGGGAAGTTAATCCAGACATTTATCCATGGTCCCTGCCATCCTGGAAGCCTACTAGACTTACTATGACTCCCAAAGCAGGAACGGCAAGATCGTGACCTGAATAAGCAGCGTGCAGCAGTGCCATGAGCAGCCGGGAGCATGGACTTCTCCTGAGGCGAGACGGGCCTGCTACTGTTGGTGGGGTCTGTGGAGCAGCGAGATTTCCTACAGCCTCATGCCGGGGCTGGCACCATCCGCCTGGGCATGGAAGATCACGTAAGTGCCCCAGATGTGGGCCTAGCAGAGCGACGGAAGGCGGCATCTCCTGGAGCAGGCACCGGGGGCCCCGTATGATCCAGCTGTGGCAGGCATCTCCCCCGCCTCCCATCAGCTGAGGGCGGAAACCGCAACAAGATACATCAGAGGCGGACGCTCGGAGGATTGAGTGGGACACCGCAGGACCCAGTAGCGTGCCTCCAATAACTCCGACTGGGATGACCCATGAACCCCCTGCGGTTTGGAGGCAAAACCGCAACTTTGGGCCCGCGGGGGCCCCAACGATGAGTACGGCTGAGACCCCTTTTCCCAAAGACGGCCTGTGGCTGTGAGGAATTGCAGGAACCGGCCGAGAGCCTACTGGGCAGACCCACGTGTTTCTCTTTGGAGCCCTCCGGGTCCTGTCTTTTCCTCCTTTTCTTCCCCCTAACCCCCTGCTACCAGGGCTTAGGATGGTCCAGAGGGATGGATTGAACGCTGCCTGAGCTGTTGTAGACGTAATACTTGGGAGTACCTGAAGGACTGGTGATACAGCGTATGAGACTGTTGTGAAGGGGGCCCCCCAGCGCTGGTGGTGTGAACGGTAGTGAGACGGGCCCGTTAAAGTAACCCTCCGTTGCCAGGTGTGTGGCCCCTACGACGACTAGACCTAGGATCTATAGCGAGTATACAAATCCTGGACACAATTAAGGGAGGATCCACGTCATTTAACGCCAATGACAACGGGCTGTTTGGAGACAAAAACAGCAGCAGGGCTGGGAGGGCAGGGCCCCTTTTGACGCTTTCTGAAACCTCCTCTGTGCGTTCTTGACTGGAGGATGGTGGGGCTTCAACCCCCCCACCCCCGATACACTGGACATTATACTACAGGACATCCAGGACTCCCGGTCTGCAACTGGGCAGTAACTGGGTACTAATTCTGCTGAGCTTAATTTGCTAAAGGACGACCATAGACAACTGTCTGATAAGGTCAAGGCCTCTGAGCAGACGCTTGACACAATGGTACCTCAGTTGAAAGAGCATGATGAACAAATCCAGCACATGCGCTAGCAAATAGAATCCCTGCAAGCCCGTGCGGACGATGCAGAAGGGAGGGCCTGCCGCAACAACCTCAGAATAGTAGGCCTTCCTGAGGGGTCAAAGGGTTCGCACCCGACAACGTTCATTGAAGATTGGCTCAAGACCAAAGTGGCTCTCACGGGCCTGTCTGCCCTTTTCACGGTGGAACGTGCCCATCAAGTCCCCACTAGCCCATACCAGGTGCAAATCCTAGTCCGATTCTGGCCAAGATACCGAAATAGAGAGTCCAAGATCATCTGTTGCAAGCAGCTCATGACAATGGCCCGATACAGTTTGGTAACATGATAATTTCAATTTTCCCAGACTACACTGTAGCGGTCCAGCGCAAGCGCTCCTCATTGATGGGGGTCAAGGCTCGGGTCTGCGCAGTGGGCCTTGCGTTTGCTCTTCTATTTCCTGCCAAGTTAAAGGTTATCCACAACCAATGTTCCTTCTTCTTTGAAACGCCAGAGAGTGAGTGGGACTGGCTAGACATGAATTTCCCCGAAACCTTGAACACTGAACGGCATGAGAGGTCACAGCAGAAACCACAGCGACTTCCACAAAGATGCAGGAAGGGACTTACGACACAAAGTGCTACGACTGGTCCCCCCTCTCTTCAGGTAGTATTGAAGAGCAGACAGGAAGCCCTCCGGTCTGCTTCTGCTCTGAGAACTGCCTGCCTGCCTAATAGCTCCAGTCCCTCGGAAGAGGTGACCTCAGACTCAGGGGGTAGTGTGGCACTGTTTCCCTCAATGACCACGCAGCTAAGTTATGACCCGCTGGGCTGAAAATGTTCCAGGAAGGATAAAACGAGCTCATTAATCTCAGTTAATATATGCATGCCCTACGAATGTACTAAACTGACTGATAGTGTTGAGTCCTGGTTTCTTTACAATGCTCCATTAATGTGATATTTACTAAGGGACAGGGCGGCAAAGTCAGTTGGAATATCCCGTGGCCCGGCTCGTCCTAGGCTGACCCACCCACTGTGAATGGCCTACACGTCTTTCAAGTTAATAGCCTGCCCCCACAAGCGAAAACACTTGTTATTATACAGTTCACTATGTTACTGTTTAACATGCAGTTTGGTCGACCAAAGTTTACTCGCTTGACCCAGTATTGTTATTATGTTAGTTTGTTTAATTTTCTGCTGGTCTGCTCGCTAACATCCTGGAAAGGGTGCAAGGGGTATGGGGGGACCGTTGGTATCCATGCTTTTCATTAATGGCGTCTGTAGTTAAATTATACACTATTATCTCCTGTAATATACGGGGGATGGGTTCGATTCACAAGCGGCACAGAATTGCGGATCAATTACATCGTTGCCGTGCTCAAATTGTATATTTGCAGACGACACATTTAATATCCTCTGAAAACTGTAAATTGCAAAGAAGATGGAGGCGCAGCTTTATGCGTGGGGCAGGGATCTGGATTCGTACTGGGGTCCCTTTTTCTCTAAATGATAGTAAAATAGATGGCCAGGGTAGATATGTGCTATTGCAAGGCACACTGGATGGCAAACAAGTGGTATTGGGGTCAATGTATGCACCTAATACAGACCAGGAAGCCTTTCTGTCCTGCCTGTCAAATGCCCTTTCAGAATGGATGCAATATCCATGGATGTCAGGGGGAGATTTTAATGCGGTACTTGATGTCGAGTTGGACCATTCTCATCCTCCTTTACCAGGAACAGTAGCAACAGTGCAGGCTAAGAGCTTGGCTAGATGAGTAAGTGGGTGGAACTTATTAGATGTATAGAGACTTCAGCACAACAGCATGCGTGAATATTCCTTTTTCTCACACCCACATCACTTACATACCCGATTGGATCGCATTCTTTCCACACCAGACCTTTTCCCATCTATTTCACAGAGCACTTACTTAGGAAAAACCACTTCAGACGATAACCCAATCGAACTGATTCGTATCTTGGGCTGAATCTCTGCTCCTAACCCAACATGGTGCTTACAGCCCTTATTGTTAGAAGACCCAGTGTTTAGAAACACATTAGCAACATCTATTGCTACATTCTTTTCGGACAATGAGGGCACAGCCACAACTAGATCTATAGAATGGGAAGCCTTTAAAGTGTCGATCCGGGGTGTTACTAACGGGCACGTTGGTGGGTGCCAGGCGGGAGGTTGCTCGGGACATTACAGAACTAGAGGCGACAGTGCAAGACAACGGGTGGAGTATGCTGCGAGTACGCTGATCCTATCTCCACTGATGGCGATGCATTAGCTGCGGATCTCGTGGCATACTTTGCGCGTTATCTTGACAAGCAGAGCGTACTCGCTTTAGACTTTCAAGGCACACGTTGTTTATTATTGTGCCATACACACCGCTACATTTTGGATAAGCAAAGGAGTTTTTACCTTTTAAGATTGACAAATCTTACTCTTTTGGACACACGATACTTATTTGGAAACAGCTAGCTGAGTCGGAAGTATAACCGGGAACTAGGCATAGAAATGCTAGTTGGATAGTTATACAGCCCTGAAGAAGTCGAGGGTCATTATCCTAATGACGAAACACATGTTGGCTGGACCTTGTGATGTTTTCTGGAATAAAAGAAAGAATTCTTACAAAAAGACAATATTGTTATGATTGCAAATGTGGTTGAAAAACCGCCAATTTACAAGAATACGTGTGCACAGGATAAGACTTCATGTAATTTTGGACCTTGCTAAGGTCCCAACCAGAGGGTTTTAGGGTTTTTTCCCTCACCTGTTGCACCATTTGATTTTGATGCATCGATTTACAGTACGACACATTGCAGGCGCCATATTTCCTGTGTAAATTAATACCCCCTTTTTGGTTGAAATCAAAGTATGCAGAGTTGTTGGAACGACTTCGAGCAATTTATCTAAATGCATATACCCAATGCACACATGCGGAGGCAGATAAATACAGTACATTACTAGCTCGACTGATACGACCACAGCCCTCATCTACACCAATATGGCAGTACATGACAGACCACACATTGGTTACCACCCAGACCGAAATTAATAGGGCGTTTCAGGACTATTATACATGTCTCTACGAAGCTCCCTCTCAAGATGTAGCAGAAGAAATCACTGAATTCCTTGAGTCCGTAATGCTCCCACTTGCCCCAGATGCAAGTGTCGAAGACTTAGCGGCTCCTCTTACCTCCGCAGAGATCCATGGCGCAATAAAGGAACTTTCTCGTCATAAAACACCGGACTCAGATGGGCTCCCCATCGAGTTCTATTCCACATTTGCGCCGCACCTAGTCCCAAAGCTACTGCAGTTATATAATACCTCCCTTGAGGAAGGAACCCTACCACCCACACCCAGGGAGGCGATGGTAGCTTCCTTATTAAAACCCAACAAACCCCCAGCAGACCTCTCTTCCTATAGACCCCTATCTATTCTCAATACAGAGTTCAAAATCCTCAGTAAAATTCTGGTATCAAGATTGCTCACTCTTCTCCCTGGATTGATACATATTGACCAATGTGGCTTCATACCCAAATGTAACACTGAACATTAGCCAATTTTAAGCCTTATTGCATGCGGCTCAAGCTCAATCTCCACGAGCAGGATGCCTCTCGTTAGATATTCGCCAAGCTTTTGATACTTTGAGCTGGTCTTATATGCTTGCAACACTTGCTAAGTTTGGGATTCCTTCCGAATTCTGTCACTGGGTAAGGCTACTCTACACACACCAACAGCACGAGCAAAAACAGGTACCAGCATCTCTCCTGCATATCAATTTTTCCAAGATACATGTCAGGGCTGCCCCCTCTCGCCACTATTGTTTGTGTTGGCATTAGAGCCCCTATCACAGTATTTATGCCAAGCAATGATGACATATGGCATACCAGTCGGCTTGGTGACCCACTCTGTGTCGCTCTATGCCGACGATATGTTGCTATATTTTAAATACATGCATTCAGACATGCACCCCATAGCCACATTGTTAACTCAGTTTGGAACAATACACGGCCTCCACCTCAATGCCTCGAAGTCTGTAGCGTACTCCTTTTATGATAATTATATTCTGCCCTGCCTGCAGTTTGGCCCACTACAATTTAAGATAGAACCAGTTACATTTAAATGTCTTGGAATCCACATATATAGGACCACTCCTGACACAATAGACGGAAATGTGGTCCATACAATGAACTCCCTAAAATCACAGGTTGCGTTTTGGAACAGCCTGCCACTAACGACAGCTGGACAGCTAGCTGTATCCAAGATGGTCATGTTGCCCAGGCTCCTGTAAAACTTTGTGAACCTCCCTGTAGTGATACCGGCATGGATAAACTCTAGACACTTTACTAACAACTTTGCTGTGGGGGTCGGGTCGCCACAGATTAGCCATTACTAAAATGCAGCTGGCAAGCACTGGGGAGATATGGGGGCCCCAGATTTCAAGGCATACTGCATGGTTAGACAGTTGCAGTGGTTGACATATTGGCTGGCTGGCCATAACTTGTTTGAAATTGGATATTCGCCTGAATGGCTAAGACATGGATTGTTACAGGCATTACTCTGCCCCGACTCCGGGAGAATGAGGGACGCCCCCTTCTTTCTACAGACGGTACTTCACTATTGGAAATTAGGACTGAAATATGCCAAAATATCTACTCCATATGCCCCAAATATTCCTCTTTGTGGTCTGCCAACCCTACGGGGGGGTTCTGTCAGCTAGTAGGTTAAACTGATGGGCAGAGGCTGGAGTTGAAACTGTGGGCGACTTACTCACAGATGCAAACTTATGCCCCACGATGAGTTTGTGCGAGTTAACGCAGTACCTGATACACTGTTCTTGACCCAAGCTGCAATTCCACATTTTATACGCCGGCAATGGCTGGTGGACCAGAGGGAGCCCTCCACCTTCCAATTATTACAGGCACTTCACATATTGGGCCAAGGAAGCCACCTGGTTAGATGGTTACATCGAGGATTAAGGGTATGCTAAGGCATTTCGCTATTGCTCCTTCGCCTGAAGTGGGAAACTGACATAGCCAGGGAACTTACTGACAGGGAATGGATGATGGTTCTAGAGTATCCCAAGCGAGTCTCTCACAATGTCTGACTTAAATTCATACAGCTACTAATTTTACACAGGGCTTATCTAACACCACAGATGATAAAAGCAATGTACCCGATTGCTTCCTCAGACTGCCCTAGGTGTTGTCGATCAGATGCTGATTTCATTCATATGATGTGGGCTTGTCCCTCCTTGAAGGGGTTTTGGAGTGAAGTTACACTGGGCCTAACCCAAATATCTGAGCGCTCTTCTTGGTCCACTATTGAGGCCTGTCTCATGGGTCTTTCCCCATTCCCCAAATAGGCGGTGGTACTGCGCCGCTTTAAGGGGCTTTCCTTAATTTTGGCCAAGAGATTGATCATGCAACGCTGGAAATCTCGCGGTCGCAGCGTGAGGGAGCATGGAGAGAAGAAGTCCACAAGTGGGCTACTGCCGAAAGGGAAGCGCTGCAGCACAAGGAATACAGGGGATTCAGAAAAAAAACGATTTCAATGGAATGGGCCCATTTGATAGAACAGTTCAAAATAAATACTGCTGCTGATCAGGGAGAATGAGTGAATGCTAAAAGAACCCCCCATGTCTTTAACCGCATTGAATGTAATGGAAGCATGATGGATGTATTGTCGTCAATCACTAGTTTGCTGGTATGTACCTTCCCGGCCACCTCCCCTCTTTCTCGCTTCATCACTATCATCTCAAATTGTTATCATACATAAAACAGGCGCTCAGACCATAGTGTCTTTGTTTTAGTTGTTCTGTTTAAAGGGGGGTTGGAGTTGAACAAGTTGATTGCCTTAAATGCTTATCCGGGTATATGTATGTATTATTTCAATATACTGACTCGAGTGGAAAATGTTAACAAAGTAAATATATCCGATACTATGTATATGTAATGGAAGAATGGAGATATCATGCCAGATACCTGTTAAACTGAAACTGTATTCAAAGCAAAGGATGTATCATGCATATAAATAACCTGAAAATAAATAAAATATGATTTAAAAACAAATGGATCAACTGGTCCAGCAAATTTCTATATGCCTTTATGCCAATCCCACTGATCCCATCAGTTCTCATCAAACTGTCCTACTCGAGAGCCAGAATCATCTTAATAGCCCTGGAGTGGCTGTGTCAATGGTGGTACACGGACCTTCTTCACTGATTGGAGCATCCACATCTCAAGCTGCCATGCATACCAGATCTGCTAACAAAGTTCAAAGGCCAGATGGTTCATCCCAATCTCTTCACCTTGAATTTGGCAGCATGGCTAGTGCAGTATGGCCACCTGAATCTGCCACAAGACTGCATGGACATTCTCAGGGAGGCTAAATGGCCATCAACACATTTAGCATAAGTTTTTAATTGGAAGATATTTTGGATCTGCTGCTCGTCCAAGAACATAGACTCTACGATTTGCCAGGAAAGTGTCATTCTTCCCTACCTTCTCCATTTGGCAAAATCTGGCTTGCAATTCTCTTCCATAAAGGTTCACTTGGTAACCCTTACTGCCTACAGAAAATAACCTTCACAAACATTTTTTTTCAAAATCCCCGGAATCAAGGATTTTTTAGAAGGGGTGAAGAAGGTTCTTCCTCTCATTAGGTGTCCTTGTCCTCCTTGGCAGCTTAACATAGTCCTTTCTTGTCTTATACAGGATCCTTTCGAACCCATTCATAAGTCATCCCTGCGGCATCTCTCATGGGAAACCACTTTCCTTGTGGCAATCACATCAGCTCGTAGGGTTGGAGAAATACAGGCATTATGTGCTCACAAACCTTACACAGTTTTTGACTCTAACAAGGTAGTTATGAGGACTCACCCGAAATTCCTCCCCAAGGTTATTTCGGATTTTCATGTCAGTCCAACCATTTCGTTACCAACCTTCTTTGAGCATCCTTCAACCCCAGGTGAGAGAACACTTTGGGGCTTATTTACAAGCCCCTTGCAACGTTGTGCATCACTTTTTATAAGGGAAAGTGTGATGTACTGGCGGTGCAAGGGGCATGTCCAATGCAATTTTATTGATTTAGACCTCTGCAGAGATCAACACTTTAAAGTAAATACATATACCATATAATTTATATAAAATTTAGACTATAAAACAGGATGATAAAGATTTCTTTTTTAAAAGATTTCAAGAACTTTTACATATTTTTCCTGTTGTTTTTTTCCTATCCTCTTCTACCCTATCATCTCTTCTCACAAATGTCATTCTGATGATCTCTGCCTTAGCCCACTCCTTCATATCCCTGAGCCAGTCAGTGTGAGATGGCGGCTGGTGGTGCAGCCACCGTATAATTACTCATCGCTTAGCCAGCACCAATCCCAGATTTATAAATTTCCTGCTTAGCGCCTTTTCTTAGGTTTGGGTAGTAGGCCTAAGAGCACCTGTTTGATCTTTCGTGGTATACTCCACCCCGCAGCCTCCCCCAGACTTGTCAAAACATTGTCCCCGTATGGTTGAAGCCTAGGGCAGTGCCAGATCATATGTAAAAAGTCCGCTTCCCCAGCGGCACACCTGGGGCAAGCATCCATGCGGTGTGGGTATATCGCATGAAGCATGCGCAGGGTCAGATACACCTGATGTATGACATTGTAATGAAGTAATTTGAATCTTGCATTAGCATTAACCTAATGAACCCCTGCATGGACCTTACCCCATTCCACTAGTGTCAGGGGGGAGGGCAACATTAAGTCCCACTTTCGTTGTAGTCCCAATGGCTCCAGCTGGACATCATCCCACAACGCTCGGTAGAGGTGAGATATAAGGCATCGCCCCGTGCCATATATATCATTGTCACTAGTATATTAGTATGAGGGGCCTCGGAGGGAAAATGCGGCCACAGCTCCCGGGCCACTGTTCACATTTTGGCATATTGCAGGAACTGTCCCGTTCCCAGGTCAAACTCGGCTTGTGCGTCTGCTTGTGTTATGAATTGTCCGTCCCAATAGAGGTCTCCCAGAAGTAGACAGCCCCCCTCCCTCCAGCACCTGATCTACATAGAGTCGGCAATTGCGGCAAAGGGACGTATTTCCCACAGGGGCATTTCCGGCGCATATGGGGTGTGCCGAACCACTCTGCGAACTGTTCTCTCCCAGAGATTAGCTACATGGCGTATTACATATGGGTAGCCTTCAAGAACCGCACCTCCTAACATTAGCAGACCTGCGAGTGTATGCCCTTGATACATCCCCTCTAAGAGGGCTTTTTCACAGTTGTCTGCATCATCAAGCCAGTGTACATCAAACTGGAGCTGGGATGCCATATAGTAGAGCTCCAGTTGTGGAACCTCAAGTCCCCCCCTCTTCCAAGTCCTCTGTAATGCCCGTAGGCTCACTCGTCTACGTTTGTTGCCCCACGGTAAATTGCCCAGCAGAACTTCCAACATGTCAAAAAAGGATCACGGGATCATGAAAAAGGAATGCTGCAGAGTATAGAGGCAGCGCAGCAATACAATCATTTTCATGATCGCCATGCACCCCATTAATGAGAGCAGCAAATCCGCCCAAAAGCGAATGGAGCCTCTCAGACCCTCCACCACCCGGTTGATATTTAGTCTGTGGAAGGAGTCGGCAGAGCCCGCTAGATAGATCCCTAAGTATCTCGACCCCTCTTCTGTCCATGGGATATTCAGCGAAGGTCTCGAATCAGGGGTAGCCGCTGCCAATCTACCCACTGCTATCAGTTTAGATTTTGCGTGGTTGGCCCGTAATCTCGAGACGATGCCGAATGCAGCCATTTTGGCCTCGAGGAGTGGGACTGAATGCTCCGGTTTCCTCAGATACACCAAGGTATCCTCTGCATAGAGCGATATCACATGGTTAGTCGTCCCCAACCAAATACCCCAGGGATCCATAACCGCTCGCAACCGCACAGCCATGGGCTCCATAGAAATGGCAAACAGGAGCGGCCACAAGGGACACCCCGGGCGGGTTCCTCGCCTTAATAGAATGGATCGTGACACCGTTTTACCCACTCTGGCTGTCGGGGCCGAATAAAGCAATTGGCTTCACTGCAGGTATTGTGCACCCACCCCCATCTTTCTTAGGACGTGTCATATATACGGCCACTCCACCAAGTCAAATGCTTGCGCTATATCTAATGACGCAATGGCAGCATCAACCTCCTGGAGGATGGGAGCATGCCATACATGTGCAAGCCGTCATAAGTTATGTCGTGTTCCGTCCCGGTATAAACCCCGACTGGTCATGGTGAATCAGGCGTTTCATCAGTGAGAGAAGGCGCTCAGCCAGGATGCCACTCAATATTTTGACATCGATGTTTAGTAACGATATCGGCCTATAGGAGCCAGGAAGGTCAGGGTCTTTATCCTGTTTCAGGATCATGATGACAAGTGCCTCACTCAGGGTAGGCGGAAGTACAGCTCTGTTCAATGCCTCATTGTAACCCTCTAACAGTTTGTCCACCAAGAGTGGCCCAAAGCACCTGTAGAACTCTGCGGGCAAACCATCGGAGCCCGGGCGTTTGACCGTCTTAAGCCCACCAATGGCTCTTTGTATCTCTTCTTTAGTCACTGGGACATCCAGAGCCTCCTGCTCGTCTCTAGTAAGGTGGGGGAGCCCAAGCGCAGCCAAGTACACTTCTATTGCCCCAGAGTCCGCATCCGGACAGTTAGTATATACGCGTTCCAAATGGGTAGCCAGCACCTCCATAATCCCCTGGTGCGTGTATACCAAGCCCCCAGCCTCATCCCTGATCTGTAATATTGGCGTAGCCGATGTTTCTTGATTGACCAACCGTGCCAAGGGCGTTCCAGTTCTATCCCCCTCCCTATAAAGCCGTTGCCTATAGGTGGTATACGTGTATTTTTCTAACCTGTGGACGTCTGTCAGAAGTGCTTCCTTAGGCTCTGTTCACTCCGCCATTTTGTGTGATTTGTACAAATTATAACAAACAAATTCATTCAGCTGAGATTTAATTAAGGCAATCAGGTCATTGACAGTAGAAAGATTATTCCTGATACATAAGTGTTTTATGAAGCGATTCATGGCCTATAGCACAACTTTATTGGAACTGAAGTAAAACGCGTGGGTTAAATCCTGGACTCCTCTAATATATTTATCACATATTTCTGTCCTTTCACCTGTGTCACCCCAGCTCTTTGTCTAGGCATTTAAGGGTAATATCCATAGGCGAAGCATAATAATGTTAGAATTGAAAAGGAAATTGCTAGTTGCTCATACTTCGTTCTGCAGTAATTCAGCATTCATTGCTCCATTTTTAGTTGCCGCCATATTTGTCCCATGATCGAAGCTGAGCTTCTGTCCCCACATCCCTTGCCCCAGTAGAAAACTGCTTCAATGTCTCCTTGGCTGATACCTCTCCAAGGCCGAGCTTTGCTGCACGAATGAATGTACTCTCTATTGTAATATACCTATGCTGTCAGTTAGACCTGTTCCCACCTTCTAGAATGGAGGGTATGGGCTAAGCAACCTTGGGGGAGAGATAGTGTGTACCCGTCCCCAGGACTACAGCTCATCCTTGTTTGCCCCCTTTGTTCACAGTTGTGCGGACTGGAATTTTCCAGTCTGGGCGTGTACTTGGGGAATTGGAAATGTACAATACCTGATGTCATGTTGGGGGGAGGCAGTCCCTCTGCAGCCATCTCAAAAGGCTGGTCAGACTGGGCTCCACTGCAGCGCAATACTAATAAATAACTTGTTTGTATTCTCTACTGTCTGACCGACTCTTCATTTGTTCGGAAGGCTGAGAGGTGGTCGCGAGTGACCTGCGTGGCCTTAATCGGGTTCACTTCCTTCATTTGGCGCCCGAACAGGGACCCCATCGGGTTACCCATCTTCACCCGCAGACGGGTGAGTAGGACGGGGCCACGTCGGGTCAGATGGGCAGACCAGGGATCCCTGCATGATAGAGCCTCGTACTCGCAGCTGCCCCACCTGTCTAATCGGACAGTGCCTCGCCCATTGGTCGTCCCGGCTGGGGTCCTTGACTGTTTGGTCCGAAGAGTCGGCAGTGGAAAATAGATTTGTTTGCCTGTGTGCACAAGGTGAGTTTGCTTTGGTTCTTTGTGAATATGGTGCCACTTTGAATAACATTTGGTATGGTCTGCGGACCGATTTGGGTATAGAGTGTTTGAGGACATTCTGCCAGGCAACATAATAGATTTGGCTTACTTTTGAAAATGACTGAGGTTTGACTAGTCTTTGGCTCTTGTGCTGTTGGTTCCGATTTGTGATTTTGATGCAGTCTGAGGACTGACTTTTGGTTTGTCTTTGCCTCGTACGGTCTGAGAACTGACCTTCGGTAAGATATTGATTGGTAAGTTATTCGTCTGGTATGAATAGTGGATCTGTTTTCCCTTTCAAGATGCCATGTTTTAGTAAGTTGTGTTGCTTGAGGTGCTGTTGTTGTTCTGCTGATGCTCGATTGGAAGAGAGGCAGCCTGTGTCTCTGGAAGGTACCCCGAACTTCGACATGTATGTGAAGCACGGCCTTGGCCCTATTATGTTTAGTACACTATGGCACAAATATACGAGGGACAATGCCGAGTTGCATTGGCCACTAACAGGTACCTTTGATGAATAGAAATTGAATTTCGTGCAGGATAAATTGTTTGCAAAACGAAGTAGGCAGTTGATGTTTGATTATCTCCAGGTATGGCAAAAGAAAGCAGAGGCGAAAGAGAGCAGAAAAGGAGGCTCAAAGAGGGAAAATGCAGACGATAACACAGAAGGCAGCAGCATATGACAGAGAGAAAATAGAGAAGAGTATAGAGTGTGCTGCCCGGAAGTTTAGGTTGCAATGTGACAAATCCTATGTTGCCCGAGAAGAAGGACCTGTTAGATACCCGACCTCCACCTCTATAAGCTCCACAGAGTATATCCTGAGGTCTCACAACCCCAGTCCTCTGCCTCTCCTGCCCCTGCCTCTGGTTCTCCTGCTATTGCCTTGGCTGCCTCGGCTACAGCGCCTTCTTCTTCGGCTTCATCTGTCACACCTGCAGCGAATGCAGGTCTTTCTGCTACGCCTGTTGTTCCAACTTCTTTCCTCTCTTCATCACTTACACCTACGACACAGTCATTAATAACCCCTGTGCCTGCCCCTCCGACTATTGTGCCTGCCCCACATTTCCTTTCCCCGACCTCGTTGAGCATTGGGACGCCTGTGCATGGATTGGATGACGGGGATTAGGCGACTGCACGGGAGCGAATGGGGCGGGTGTTGATTCGGTCTGATGTGGGAGATGCAGAGAAAAGGATGGTAGCTAACCAGGCTGCCCAGTGGGCCTGGAATCCGATTTACACTTTGGAAAATGTGTGGAGTGTGTTGAAAGAGTATGAGCCGTTTGTACAGCAGCATGCCCTCAAGCATATGTCGGCTACCACTGATTGGGTTGTGGGAGCAGTGTTTCAATGGTGTCGCACCCCAAATTATTTATGACATCCAGGACCATGTGTATGCTGCTGACATGGCGCCTAATGATGTTTTTAGTTATGTTGCAACGTTGATTGGATACCAAGGCAGGTTGCGCCAGAAGAGTCCGACAACAGTGTCCCAGTTTCCGATGAGGGAAGTACATCCTATTTTTCATCCTGAGATACCGGAGCTGCATGATGCTGTTGTCAGACAGCGAGTAGAGGCCCGTTTCCAGGAACAATGGGTTTATACACCTTGGAAAAGGAACGAGGCTTTGTCTCTTAAGACTCAGTTAACCGACCCTAGGAAAAATCCAACTGCATATATAAAGAATTAACAGAGGCTGCGTCGTCGACGGTGATGACGTCGGCAGACATTGAAATGTTTTTCAGTTTATTGGTGCCCGTTGATATTTGGTGGCAAGTGCATACACAGGACCATGTCGTGGTGTTTGGTGGCACCTGGGATGAGATCAGGACATGGGATGAAGAGAGGAAGCCTGGTGAGAAGCCTAAGGCTGAGATACTAGCTTTGCCAGGGCGTATTATTACCTACATGCACTCTTTTATTCCACCTATGAGCGTAGATTGGGATAAGTTAACCATGTCGCCAGAAGAAAGATGAAAGTGAAAGTATATCTGATTTTTTTTACTAGGTTTGAAGGTGTGTTTTGAGATTTCAGTGGACAGGACTTGTCAATGGAGGGAGGTGTCCAATTGTTCGTTAACAGATTTGTTACGAACCTGCTTTCCGAGATCGTACCTCAGTTACAGGCTTAGGAGACCACTCGGACTACCTCTTCCTCATCAGTGATCTTGAGCATGGCAAAGTACTATGAGCATACAGAGAATGAGGAGAAGGAGAAGGTAGAGAAGAAAAATAAGAAGTTCAAGATGAAGGTGTTGATGCAACAGGTGTCCAAGGGGAACGGTAGAGGATGAGGCATTGGCCAGGCTCGACAGCTGCCCCACACTAGCAGAAATGCCACGCCAGTGTGCATATTGAAAGGAGGAGGGATGCTGGCGCAGTGAGTGCTCAACGTTGTTGCAAACGGTTGGGGTCCCTAGAGGACGGGGTTCTCTTGGACGGGGTTGTGGGGCAGATAGCCGTGTCAGAGGCCAGGGAAGTGAGGAACAACCAGGTCGCTCTGATGAGAACTATTTTGATGACCTAAGGGGGCGACAGTATTATCATGATGACTACGATTTGGATGAAGTGACGGGGCTGCTTCATGGTTAGGACAGCCGGGGGCAGGGTGAGGGATCAGTTCAGATTCCTGTAGATCAGGGTGGACCTTATGTACCGCTGATTTGCAGGGCTCATCTTAAAAATTCTTGATGGATACAGGCGCAATGAATAGCTCTGTTTCTCGTTCACTGGTCCCTGGGGCAGCCCAGCCAAAATAATGTTTCAATAGGCTTTTCAGGTATATCGGTTGTGAGCCCCATCTCCGAGCCACTTGCCCTGACTATTCGTCCTTTTACCGTAGACTCGCCATTTCTATTGACATCTAACTGTGGAGAAAATCCAATGGGTTTGGTCTTGTTAAAGAAGTTGCACACAACAATTTCTTGCTCCCGGTGAATTCAAGGATGTGCCTGCAACGTTATGGGCTACAGGTGATTCGGATGAGGGGCTATTGCAGATGCCCCCAGTTTCTATTAGAGTCAAGGACAACGCTGTTCTCCCTCCAATCCCTCAGTACGAAATACCACAAGCAGGGGAGCGAGCGCTATTGCAGATTATACAGGATTTGATTAAGTCAGGGGTTATTGAAGAGACAACTGCAAATGTGTGTAATAGCTCTATTCTTCCCATTCTTAAGAGGACACACTCAGGATCCGCTGATGATCTATCGGTTTGTGATTGATTTGCGTGAGGTTAATAAGATTGTGGTCCCTCAGTTCCCAGTTGTCCCTGACATCACTGTCCTTCTGATAATGATTCCTTCCTCTACAAAATACTTTTATGTCATTGATTTGAAAACTGCCTTCTTTAGCATTCCATTCCATCCAGATAGTAGGTATCTATCTGGAGTCGCCCTTGACGGCAGAAGCTTTAGATTCTGGCGGGCTCCTTAGGGCTATACCGAAAGCCCCAGTATCTATAGTCAAGCTTTGAAAGGCTAATTGGACTCCCTCATACTTCCCACAGGTAATGTATTGTTGCAGTATGTGAACGATCTCTTGATCGCTTCTGACACTGAAGACGGTTGCAAAGATGTGACAGTTAAATTGTTGCTGCATTTGGCCCATCATGGACATAAAGTGTCCCTTTCGAAATTCCAATATTGTTGACAGGAGGTCACCTACCTAGGTCACCTACTGTCGAAGGAGGGAAGGAGACTAACAACTGGGCGCATTAGTGCTAATGTCAAATTGCCCATCCCTAGGACTGAAAGGGATGTGCATGCTGTCATAGGTATTACTTTGTATTGTCGCCACTGAATCCCTAACTATTCCCTACTAACAAAGCCTCTGCTGCACCTAACCACTAAAGATGTGCATGAACCCTTGCCTTGGACGCATGAATGTCAACATGCTTTTGAGCAATTAAAGGTTGCGCTTTGCTCTTTCCCTGTGCTTGGTACACCTTAGTACCAGAAGCCGTTTGTGTTGTATGTACACGAGACGGCTGGCTGCGTGCTTTCTGTCTTAAAACAAGCCTTTGGAGGTAAGCAGAGGCTGTGTGCTTATTTCTCTGCGCTTCTTGATAACGGAACGAGAGCCCTTCCGAGTTGTCTAAGAGCGGTCGCGGCCGTGGCCATCTCTATTTGACAATCAGAAGGGCTCGTCCTTGATACTGATCTCACAGGCATGGTACTGCATGCTGTGAACACACTGTAGAACAGAACAAAGACACAGCACCTTACTAGTGCGCGCCTGACCGGCTATGCGCTGACCCTGTTTGCACCACATGTCACCATCAAAAGATATGCCACCCTGAACCCAGCCACATTACTACCCCTCCCTTCTGAAAGTGAGGAAATAGACATGCATGATTGTATTTTCCGCACTGAGGAAGAGACGAAGGGACGGGTAGACTTGACTAATGTTCCCCTATCTTCACCCCAAGGGGAACTATATGTTGATGGCTCTTGTTTCAAATTACCAGATGGCACGACAACTGCGGCATATGCCATCACTACCATACACACAGTAGTCGAGACATCACAAGTTCCCTATAAATCGTCCCAAGCTGAGGAGTTAGTTGCCCTTCTTTAAGCTTGTGAGTTGAGTGAAGGACTGGCTGTCAATATTTATACTGACAGTCAGTACGCCTTTGGAGTCGCTCATCATTTTGGGCGGCTCTGCGCAGAGAGAGGATTCCTGACTTCTCATGGGTCAAAGATTCAGAATGGCCCCTTGATACACACACTCTTGTCAGCCTTAACACCTCCCAACGATTGAGGAGTTAGCAGTATGGCCCGTCTGGATGAAGATGGGTGTTGGACTGAAAAGTCAGGAAAGCAGAGATGGATGCTACCCGATGCATATGTCTTTCCTGTGGTTACCATGGCGCATGAGCCAGCCCACGTTAGTACGAAAAGGGTATGTAAATTGTTAGACCCTGTGTGGCAGACTGACAATATCCCTAAAGTTGCTGCTCATTTAGTGAAGTACTGTATGGTATGTATGATGCACAATCCTGGGAAATTACACATTCTGGCAGTTTTGCACCGCCTTCCTTCCCTTTCAAAGTTCTCCAGATGGATTTCATCGAAATGGAAAGAGTCAACAATCTGAAATATGTGTTGGTGGCTGTTTGTGCATTTAGTAAATGGATTGAAGCTTACACATTCACCAAGCACTATTTTTTTAGTTCGGATGCTCGAGCAAATAGGCCTCTCTCAGAAATGTATTTGCCTAATTCAGTCATATCGCCACTCCTCTAATTTTTCCACCGCTCTTGGTGGAGATGAGCTTGATATTCTATTCAAATGTTAATGACTATCAATGGAGATACCCTAAGAGAGAAGGTATGGTTTCTTACTTGTAATCCCAGTTCTCTCTTAGGGGAATCTCTATTGAAGTCACAAGAAACCCTCCTGCCTCCCCAGTGGACATAACAGAGCAGATCATTGGACTTACCTATACTGGTGGTCTCTGGATCCTTAAAAGCACAGACGCTGTTTAAAACTTACATAATGCAAAACCAAAGGGGATGATGGACGGAGTGTTGAGCATTGCAAGCACTCACCCCCAGTCAACTGATCTGGGTTTAATCCATCATCATTCTTTAGCTCACTCCGCCACCCCAGTTCAGACATGGCCATATGCAAATCACTCTGACCCTGTGTCTCATGGGAACTGTCCAGCCCGAACTGCCAAACCATGCCTTCCCAGGACCGGAAACAAGAATCCTGGGACCGGTTTCTGGCTAATCAGCCGTCATCAGCCAGGCTGGCTTGAATCCAGTGGCAAAGTGAGCAAGGGACCCACGTCTGGGCATACCCTGCCAACTTAGGGCGAACAAAGCAAAACCAAAGGGGATGATGGACGAAGTGTTGAGCATTGCAAGCACTCACCCCCAGTCAACTGATCTGGATTTAATCCATCATCATTCTTTAGCTCACTCCGCCACGCTTAAAACTTACATAATAGCAGCATATGGGGCTACCCTGTCCTGCTATCCTTCATCTTCTACTTTTACAAAAAGGGTTATGTGCAAGAGATTTAAGCTGTTTATACAATATTTGCATTACAATTATATACATATATAGGTAGTTTGACCCTTTTGTAAGTACAATTTGAAAAATGTCACTACTGTGTTTATTTGCTGCATATTATGTTCTTTCTTAAGTGTTTCTACAGGCCTTCCTGGAGAAAGGTAAACGTCTTCACTTAAGAAGATAGTCTATGAAAGAGTGTTCCGGGATTCTCCGCATGTGGGCAGAATTATTCAAATGCTTATGACTTCAATGGAGATTTCCCTAAGAGAGAACCGGGCTTACAGGTAAGAAACCAAACCTTACTACAGTCAGTAGCTGTTTAGCCATTCCTGCTACCCAACTTGGCACTGTTGATACATCTGCTCACAACTTGATATTTAGGCAGTAAAGCTGTGGAGTTTGAAATTTAAAATATTTAAAAATATTAATTTACTGAAATGCGCTACTGTGTGAATATACAAAAATGTAGCACATTTGTCCAATCAAAAGAGGGGATCATCTCTAAAATCCAACTGCACGATCAAGGCAGGGCACAGTGCCAACCAAATACCTGAGTAATGTACCAGTTTATTTTATTATATTAGTTTTTGGCCTCAACATGAGAATGACATTGCAGTATATGTAATCAAATATAGATAACAATTAAAATCAAAAATATAAATAGAGAGATTTTTGTATATGTAAACTGTTAGGCTTAAAACAGTGATAAAAACCTGAATACAAAGAGATTAACATGCAGATACTGACTAGGATTTCTTTATGATGTACTACGGTATAGTGGCCACCACAATACTGTGTTAAACAAATATATACTCAAAAATATCAAGAACCACAATATCGTCTTCATGTTATCTCCATATAAAAGAGTAAACAATCACAAATATATAATTGTCCAAGATTAAAAATATAGCAACACATAACGTCAGCAAACCTATTTCCAAAATAACACCATACCGAATTATCGAAAAAAGAAAATATCAGAACAATTATTGATAAAATATAAAATAAATACATGAATGAATGTATAAACCTTGAAAACAAATACAGAAAAGATACTGAGGGAGATATTCTCAAGGACCGGCGATACCTACCATAAATGCCAGTTAGCGGCAGTTTTTTTATCGCCGCCTAACCCTGAAAACTATCGTCATGTTAGCGATGTATTATCAAGCCGTTGCTACATAGCGTTAGTATCAGGGAACGGCGGTGAAAACGGCTGCTAACATCAGCACGATGGCAGTAGGAAATCTGGCGTTAGCGGGCGATAACTACCGATAGGCCCATTAGCGGCATAAAAACTCATGCTAGTCAGCACAACGTGAGTTTTTTTTTGTCTCTAATGCAAAAAATAGCCTATCAGTCAAACTCATTATCAAATAGGCATAAAAACCAATAAACTGCAGAATGGAGCAGCCAGGGCCACGTGCAGCACACATCAACAACCCCTGCAAGCCAGCCAACATCCAGGATGACCAGGATGACAGCCTTGATGCCTTGCTGGACCTGTGCCTGGAGCCTGGATACCTCACTGGACCTGCGTCTGGAGCCTGGATGCCTCGCTGGACCTACGTCCGGAGCCTGGAGTGGGATGCGGAGGAGCTGTGGAGTCGATGAGCCATGGCAGTAGATATTGAGGTGCGACGATCGCCCATAACTGGTGCTGAAGTTTAGCAGGTCACATGGAGACACATTTCTGACCTGTGTGAGAAGACCGCCTTGCGCACCTTGGAGCTGTCAATAGTAGAGGCGCTCTTGCGCCCCAATGTAGGAAGGTCTGCATCACATACTACGATCCACCACCCAATGGTGGGTGCCACCTCTCTGCATCACAGTGGAGGGTGAGGCCACTGAGCTGCACCAAACTTGTGTGGCGTGAGCGCTGCAACTTCACACCTAAGGGGCCCAGCTGCCTCAACTGCATCGGGAGGTTCACCAACGGACTTCGCAGCGACTGCTGTAACCAGGCTTGTGAAATCCCTCCTGGCTGAGGCTCCTGCTAGCTGAGTCACAGATTTGGAGAGAGTGCAGCGGATTGCGCCACGGTGTCAATGCCCATGTAAGGAGAAGGGGGATGTGTAGCGCAAGACGTCTGGGGGTCGAGTCCCCCAGGCCTAGCACACGTAGATGACGCACCCCCAGTGTCGGCTCATCCGCTATGGCGGAAGAGCATCACCCTACTGCTTACCAGCAGTGCAGAGGAGGAACACTCATCACATGATGTAACCGTGCTATGTTTCCCTTGCGGGTGGGAGGGTGGGTAGCACTGCTCTAAGCACGAGGCAAGGCATGAGCGGATTGGCATGCCCACCCAAGTGTGCAATGACTGCTTGGTTGGCCCACTCAGGCCGCCCAAAGCAGTCATGCGCACATCCCTGTTCGTAATGCAGGCTGCATTACAGCCTGCATGGAGAACATGTCCACCCCTCAAGCCACCTGGCTGCATGCCTTGTCCCGTTGCCAATTACCAATCCCACCGCCGCATCGCAGCGTTGTGAGTGGCTATGGGGAGGGAGCCCGGCTGCCTACCTCCTGACCCTGGAAGCAGACGCAGGAGAGCAGGAGCAACAAAGACACGGGACCCGGCTTCGAGGTAAGACTTCTCTTATGAAAATTTTTACAACACCCGCTCACACACACAACCCGGCCTCCACGCCCCATCCAGTGTTCTTTCCAGTGTTTACCACCTCACAGCTGTCCAGCCCCCCCCCCAAAGCACTTCTCAATGGCGGCTGCTTTGCGCCCATGCACAGCGGGTGTACCACCTGTGTGCCAAAGGCACATACATTGTTGCGATGCATGCCATAACATCGCATTCCATTCCCATGCATACTAATACTAGGCACATTGCAACAGTAGAGTAGGTGTTGCATAGCGGAGACATCAATATCACTATTCCCACATCAGTGAGTGCAACCCAAAACTAACCTTTACACCCCAAACCCAACCGTGAACCCTGGAATTCTTTTTTGAGCCCCCATAACACTACCAAAAATCAAATTTGACCCAAATGCACACCCCAAATTCCATATTTTACCCCAAAACACACCCCAAATTCCATATTTTACCCCAACACACACCCCAATTTTCATATTTTACATTAACCCATACCCACCCCAAAAACCTTAAATTACCCCATTGCTGACCTCACAATGTGTTGTAATCAAATGCGATGTAAAGGCACCCGCATTGTCGGAGTTGCGTAGTTGACGATGTACTGCCTGCATTGTAATGGTCATCTCCTGTGCCAAAGGCAACCCATAGGCTATGCCGTTTGCATCCGTCTGCCACTGGACCGTGCTCTGCACCAAGGAGCCTTCCTCTTGGACACTCCACCACTACGACGCCAGCACCCTTCTCACCATCAACCCTGGACTCCACCTCGCCTGCCAGGACCAACCTCTGCTCCGGACAGGACATTGCCATCGCCATCACCATCACTGACGGCTGCAGTATCGCCCGCAAGGAGCACCCCGAACATCAAGCAGGCGGCATTGCAATCACCTACAGAAGCACACTCCGACTGGCCACACACTCTAATGACCCATGGGTGACCATGGACCACCTCAAGTCCCAGATCCGGACCAAGTCCAAGCACATTCTCTGCGGCACCCTCATGTGCATGCCCCCGTGCCATGGCCCCCAATTCTCCAATACCATTGTAGCCCTCATTGCACCCCAGGGTCTCCCATTCACCGACGACATCCTACTCAGTGAACTCAAGTTACACCTGGAGAACCCCAGTGACCAGGACACCACCCCCTCCTGGGGAAGGTCCCCTACATCAGGCATACGCAGCAAGTTACCTCAACAAGCCACATAGCAGGACACACGGTTGAGCACGTCACCTCCGCCAGCGGGAACTTCAACTACAGCCACAACACCGGACTGTCCTGGTCGGACCATCATTGGTAACATCACGCCTTCAACTTGTCCACCGGACGCCACCGCCATCATCACACCTCCTCGCAGCTGGATCAAGGCCACCGAAGAATGTCTCGTCACTCCCTCCGCAACAACACTCCACCAATGCTTCCAAACGATGACACCGCAGAGCGCAACCACCACCGATGGATCTCCAACAGTGCAGACATTCGGGCACCCCTGATGAACAGCACTGCGTCAGTACCTTCCACCTGCCTCTTGGCAGGCGTGAGTGTGACGCAGTGCCACAGGGATAGGCTGGCACCATGCATTGCTGGAATTGCATCATGGTTGTGACATGACTGCAGCAATGCGTGACTTAAGCGCAGACAGATACGTCAGGAATCCTGACGTATCTGTCATTACTTGTGCCATGGAGCGCTGTCTAGTGAATACAGCGCATCCATGCTGTTGCAAGAAGGACGTAGTGAGAAGTGTTGCAACGCTGTCTTGTTGCATTTCTTATTGATGGTGCGCATTACTGCGCTGTAGTTTTGTCGCAGGGCAGCGCTGCAACTTTGCTTGCAGTGATGTCCAGCACCAAAACATGCTAAAATGTGGCCCCAAGCATTATCCCCATTTTTAAGAACAGCTATTTTCTGGACTTAAGTAACTGGCTCTAACTGCAGTTAGAGCCAGTTTTTTTGGTCTTTAGAAGTTCAAGGGTCCCCTTGTGAATATGGAGTAGTGTTGTATGCGGGCGTTTTTGCAAGGGAACGCTTCTCCTGCATATAATTACAGAAGTAGCAATCTTTATAACGGAAGTTTTTGCCTAAAAACTGTCGCTAACGGTTGTTAGCGACAGTTTGGGAATATGGTGATAACATTATCGCCGCATTAGCGGCAGAAAAGTGCCGCTAACGCGGCGATAAGTCCTTGTGAATCTGCCCCTGAGTGTTTTCCAAACAAGGAAAATGCAAATAAAAAAATTAAAAGGACCAAGCAAATTAAAAAGAAAAACTGTTAACAGATAAAAACAGAGCAATAATTAACAAAATAGTATAAACAAAACTATCATGGTTCTACCTGCACCCTAAAGAGAAGAAAGGTACCTACGACTCTGTCGAAATAATTTCAGGAACCTGCTAAAAAACATGAGTACAATTATTGAAATATTGTTAATGCTACAACTCTTAAAAAAGCAACTTCTGTAGTACTACTAGCAACACACTAAAAGTAAATAGATATTCTATACTTTTTTCTCATACCTCCAGAGCTGCAGAAAAGAAAAAAACAACAACATCCAAACGATTTAAATTAAATAAACGAAAGGCGCAAACTAGACAGCAACCCACATGAATAAAGAAAAGAACTGCAAAATGCAGGTAACCATGATCAAAATAATGTGTTACATGTAAATTAATATGTGAAATAACTCACAGAGCAATATATTTACTATTTCTTTTATATTTAAAATAAATATAGAAATCAACTTATCCAATTAAGCCACGTTCACAGTCAAAGGAACAGAAACCCCTGTTCACATACCTAGGCTACACCTACAGCAAAGAAAGTTGCACCAAAGAACGTAGCCACTAGAAATGTATGAAACATTATTATAATGGTTGTAACAGAAGGGTCATCACAGCAAATGATCAAGTTGAAAATACAATTGAGCTTAACCTCCCACTAAATATGGCAGAAAATGAGGATGGCAACTTTATTCAGGATTTATATAGGCCTCGGTTAGTTCCACAGCTTTAAGGAGAAAAATAGCTAAAGAATGTGTCCACAGAATGGACCAATTACCCCAAGTGGAACATTTAAAAATAATCACACTGAGAAAAAAGATGTGAAAATATAGCAGACCCAGCAACACATTTTTTTTCAGAGCTAGACACCCCGGAACATTGCACTGCAATCCACACTAAAGAGGATTTCTTACTTTATGAAAACTTCAATACTGAGATAAGACTAACCGTGTCTCCTATTGGAAAAGCATTCAAACACTAACACAATGTCCCATATATCTCATGGATAGCACGTTTAACACACATTCACCCTCATTTTACCAGTTATACACCATCCAAGGGAAACTGGAAGAGAACAACATACCCCTCATATAAACACTATAAACACTGCTCCCAGATAAACAGTACATAACCTACACTGAACTACTGAACATAAGTAAAGACAAGCATTGGCATAGCCAATAGGTCTCGCCTTTGGGTCCTTATAAGTGTTTAGCCATGCAACAGTTGCGTAACTAAATACTTATAAGGTCCCAAAAGCGAGACCTATTGGCTATGCAAAGCGGCCGCGAAAGTGAATTGATCGCGATCATGATCAAACATCAAAGCGGCCGTGCGGCCGAAAGTGAAAGTAATCGCAGTAAAAATGCGGCGCGCGCGCCCGCGCACAAGCACTGTAGCTCTAGGCTGGCCTGGTAGCACTTTTTGGTGCCCTCTCAATAAGTCTCGCCAGACCAGCGCATGCGCTGGGTCAGGCGAGACCTAAAAAATCAGCTACTATTCCCCAAATAAAATAGTGACAGACTTTTCCATGTAACACACAACAGAAAAACTGTATCTAAACCGCCAAATACAGGGTTGATATTGCCATTGCAACAGAGCCATAAGGCACCACCATAAAAAAAATCAACCCTAAGTGCAAAATACCTAGGACAAGATTCCATTCCAACTAAAACAACATTTCCTCTAGCCTTTGTACCACCTAAAGGAGTGACCAGATACTAGGACTTAGCAATAGAATCCCTAGTTTACAAAGAAAATGAGAAGTTAACCCCACTCTTAGATTACTTTGAGGACACCTGGATTTGCCACCTGCATTTTTCAGGACACATGCGACAGTACCCAAACTAAAATTAACAAAACAGCCAAAGTCTGTCATAATTGATTGCAAGGGACAATAGGCAGATACCATTCAACAATGCTTGTCACCCCGGGGGGTCTTCAGGAGCTGGGGAATTGCGAACCACTGTCGGGGAGCCATGTTGGTCGAATAGCCAAGTCTTGAGTTTCTTCCTGAAGTCTTCAAGCAATGGAGAGGCGTGTAGGTGGAGGGGTAGGTCATTCCAAGACCTGGCGGCGATGTAGGAGAAGGAACGACCTCCGCAACGGCTTTGTCGGATGTGGGGATGGGCCAGGGCGATGGCAGAGGAACGGAGATCTCTGGCCAGTCAGTGAAATGTCAGGCAGTGGTTGATGTAGAAGGGTCTAGACTTGTAGAGGGGCTTGTATGCGAGAGTGAGGAGTTTGAAGTAGCATTTTTCCTCGATGGGGAGCCAGTAGAGAGCTTTGAGGTGAGGAGAGATGCGGTTTCCTTTGGGGAGGTTGAGGATGAGTCTTGCTGCTGTATTCTGGATGGTTTGGAGGTGCTTTAGGAGCTGTTTGGTGGTTCTGACAAAGTGTGAGTTGCCGTAGTCAAGTCGGCAAGCGGTGATAGCATGAGTGATTGTTTTCCCCGATGAGGTGGGGATCCACCTGAAGATCTTGTGGAGCATGCGGACTGTGTGGAAGCAGACAGAGGTGACGGCGTTGATCTGATGTTTCATGGTTAGTTGGTTGTCTAGGATAATTCTGAGATTGCATGCTTGGTCGGTGGAGGTGGGAGAGGGGCAGAGTGCAGTGGGCCACCACGTGTCGTCCCCAGGCGAGGGCTTTATTCCGAAATTCCAAAGATGAGTACCTCTGTTTTGGTCTCGTTGAGTTTAAGGCGATGTTGGATATGGTTTTGCGAATGTTGGTTTTGGTGGTGTCAGCGCCTTCTGTGAAGGATAGGATGATTTGTGTGGCGTCGGCGAAAGAGATGATGTTGAGTCCGTGGGTGCGTGCGATGTTTGCTACTGGAGTCATGTAGGTGTTGAAGAGGGTGGGGCTGATGGAGGGATACTTGAGGGACACCGCATACCATGATTTGGGGTGCAGAGGAGAAGGGAGGCAGATGGATCCTCTGGGTTCGGCCAGAGAGAAAGGAGGAGATCCAACTGAGAGTATTGTCTTGGATGCTGATGTGGTGGAGTCTGGAGATGAGGGTGTAGTGGGAGACAGTGTTGAAGGCTGCTGAGAGGTCCATTAGAATAAGGGCAGTTGATTCTCCTAGGTCAAGGAGGCATCTGATGTCTTCTGTTGCTGCTATCAGGGTAGTTTCAGTGCTGTGGTTAGCTTGGAAGCCTGATTGGGAGGTGTCGAGTAGGTTGCATTCTTCGAGCTAGTCCGTGAGCTGGCGGTTGATGCCTTTTTCCATGACCTTGGCGGGGAAAGTGAGTATTGAGATAACCAGATGACAGTCACTAGGAACTATGGATCGAACAATCACTAGCTTAAACCCTAAAATCAAAACTATCAATATAATTACAGAACATGCACAAAATCCCACGCTAAAAAAAGTAACTCTATACACAGAACTATTACCTCTGGACTACCTAGATTCCATAGCGTACACTCAACTAGAAATATGTTACTGAATATACCAACAAGTAAAACTATTGAAGCAACAATTTTTAGTCATATAAACAGTATTTTTGTATTCAATTTAGCCAAATGTTAAAAATATTTCCTTAATAAAGGAAGACTATTCAATGAAAAACACATATCTGTAAGTAATAAAAACTATATATGTTTCAATACAAACACACACACATACACCAATATAATCCATAAGTGAATGTGTGTATATATGTATATTCACTGAAAAAACCATAGGTTTCAGGGGTGTTATAGTTAGCTGGACTTTTCACTTGTACAAAACCATTGAAATTCCCCCGTTATAGTTAGTTCAGCTAACTATAACTCGCGCGCCCGCAATGCACTGCTGATGACGTCACATATTACATCACTCATGACATGGTCAGTGACATCACTGATGACATCACTGATGACATCATCCAGTGAATGTGTGTTTTTCTGAAAATTAAATATGTTTTATATATGTATATCTCAAGGTCGATGGAAGAATAAATGGGTATATAAGTGTCTAAATGGATGATTTGTTTTTGAAAAATTGATTGTGTAACTGACTGATTAAGTGTATCATAGTGAATACATGGCTTAGTGAGTAATGTTTAAATATGTAAATATCTGTATCAGTCTCTCACTTTGTGTATAAGTGGCTGCATGGGTTGGTGAGTAGCTACATGGGTGTCTATATAGGTTATTAGTTGGTTTTTTGAGTATCAGTCTGAGTGTCTGCATGGTTCGGTGGGGGGTATTACGTAGTGCATAGGTGCATGAATGAGTGACTCACTGTTTGTATGTGTTGAACACAGGATGTGTGCAGGACTGTATGGGTGGATGAGTGTGTGTATGGGTGTGTTAGTGAGTGAATGACTGTCTCAATAGTGTCTTTATGAGTAACTACATATGTTTTAAACTAGTATATGTGACTATTGGTGTATATATGTGAGTATATGTGAGAGTGAGAGATTGAAAGAGTTCCTGTATGAATAAGTATGTGTTTCTATAAGTGATTGTTTAAAAGACTAAGTATGTGTAAGTTTCCGTAGAAGTAAGTGTGGTGGTGTGTGTATAACTGTATATGCAAGTAAATGTATGTTTGATTCTTTATTAGCATGAGTGACTATGTGTGTGAGTAACTCTATGGATGAGTGGCATTGTGTAACAGGATGTATAGGTGCATGAGTACATATGATGCGTGAGTACATGTATGAGTGACTGTATAGGACTGTTGGTGAATGAGTGGATGTGTATGTGGATCTTAGAATTACTGAAGAGGTTGTTGTAACTGGTATTGGTATGTCCATTGTTTTGAAAATTTTAGTCTCTATTTTTGAATGTGTGTATCAAAGGTTATATTAGGGTGAGAGGAGGTCTGCCACTCTATCACAAGGATGATGTCATCAGTGATGTCATCAGTGATGTCATTTGAGATGTCATCAGTGATGTCATGAGTGATGTCACTGACCATGTCATGAGTGATGTAATATGTGACGTCATCAGCAGTACATTGCGGGCGCGCGAGTTATAGTTAGCTGAACTAACTATAACGGGGGAATTTCAATGGTTTTGTACAAGTGAAAAGTCCAGCTAACTATAACACCCCTGAAACCTATGGTTTTTTCAGTGAATTTCTGAGGTTTTTTAAATGCTAATTCCTAACTATAACGTGCCTGAAACCTATGGTTTTTTCTGTGAATTTCAAAGGTTTTTTAAATGCTAATTTCTAACTATGCCTACAGAGATAGGACATGTGAAGAAAGAAGAAAAAATGCACAGAAAGAAACAAAAGAAGTGCAGTAAGAAGCAACCGAAGTCCTCAAATACGAAGATAAGTGCAGGAAGAAGGATAACGTGCAGAAAGAACAAAAAGAAGAGCAGAAAGAAGCCTTGTTGCAAAATCATCCCGTACCCTCAACTTTTTCAGACGGATACTGGTGGTAACTGAGTCTGACTAGCCAGTCCTAGAGCCAGTGCTATGTTAAAAGACACTTAGAATACAGTGAAAACACCTACATACACTAGGGAACATTATGCGTTGGGGTCCCCCTGTGATTAGCATGACCTCCTCTGTAAGCCCCTAGTATATAATAGGGCATGGGGATTAAAACTACCTCTTAAAACAGGCCACAGGGCGTTTTTGCACACGTTAACTCAGGCCCCGTCCCCTCCCTTCACCACTGTGTAAACACGCCCTGTGTCCATTTTTAGTTGGGAGATTAAGTTCATTTGAATCCTGAGGGTCCCTAGGGTCCAACTAGCCCACTAGGTACCTCCAGTAAATGCCACAGAGCTGTGTTGCAGAGAGGTGTAAAAAGTGGCACGGCCTGGACCACCTCCTTGCAATGCAGCTCAGTGGCGCTTACTGGAAGCAGTTGGTGGGCTAGTTAGCCCCCAGGGGCCCTCAGTAATGAAGGGAAATTATATCCCCAATTTAAAACGTGCCATAGTGCGTGTTTGCACACGTCACCTCAGGCCCCGTCCCCTCCCTTCACCACTGTGTAAACGCGCCCTGTGGCTGTTCTAAGTTGAGAGATTAAGTCCCCTTGAATCCTAAGGGTCCCTAGGGTCAAACTAGACCACTAGGTACCTCCAGTAAGCGCCACAGAGCTGCGTTGCAGAGAGGTGTAAAAAGGGGCTTGGCCTCAGAACACCTGTCTGCAGCGCAGCTCCCTGGCGCATACTGGAGATGCCTGTTGGGGGTGCGTTTGCAGAGTGCTGCACGGAGGGGGCATGGCCTCCGGCACGATGCCAGTCTTTTATTTATTTTAATTTTTTAAGAAGGGGGGCTGTGTGGTTCCCCTTCTTATTCTAATTTATTGGCCCTGATGACCCCATCCCCCAGGGCCTGTCTCCTAATTATATTTTTTTGACCCCAATCCCTAGGGCCGGCCACTGTTTTTTATTATTTTAAAAAAATATTTATTTATAGACACACCTAGGACATGCTGGACAAACCGTACGTACCTATCACCATGACGATTTGCGGGATATTCATTAAAAGGCGACTATGCATGCAATGAATCCACGTGGAATGTATTTACACTACTAGTGAAGCTCTGACATGTCTGATGCCCTACCGTGCCTAATCCCGGTAGACACCCTTGTCGTTTATTAATACAAAAATGGGTAGCTATTGACGGGCACATTTAATACACATGCACACCAAGCCATTCAAAGGGGATTCGACAAAAATTCGACCAAAACTATGCAAGAAACCCCCCTCATGGTTAATAAAACACACATCCACTGCCGGATGTGTAATACTTTTTATTTTACTCTCTGGAAAGGGGACGAACATCACTTGAGAGTCACAGCGCGCTCCTGACAGAGCCCAATGCTGTGTTACACCCACCATTGCCTGCCGAGTGCCACACACCTCTGTGTTGTATTCCACTAGCTAGTGCATATGCTATGACACTCTCTAGCCCATGTGCACTGTAACACCACCCCGTGAATATGTCATGCCACACTTGTCTTCGCACGGGTTATATTGCCCCATCTAACGTGCCTTCCTCGATGCCTATGTTATAACGCACAGTGCTATGCCATACATATTACAATCTGCGATCCATATCTGTGTCACAGTGCATATGCAACGTTACACTCCCCAGCACATATTTTATATTACAACTTTAGAGACTAGTTAGGTTACACAACACTGCCCTGTGCATATTACACTCCAAGGCGCATATCGCATAGCACGCGCTAGTGCCTGTGCTATCTCGCGCTCTCCAATGAATCTGTCATTGCGCACAATGTATTGCATATTATATTTCACGCCCGGTTCATCTTATATCACACTTTTTGGTGCATAGTTTATACCATACACTATATCTAGTTTTCATTTTCAATCGTGCTCTCAGGACTATGTTCTAGATAACACTGTGTTCACCTACCCTTTTCACGGGCATTACATTTTGCGATAGGGGGTGGAGGGTCAGGGGGTGTTTCTGCCAAGTGAGCCCGGAGTCACAGTCACAAACGTCCTCTTCTTCCTGAATAAAAGTGAGATTATGCTACATACTTGTTCATATTTTAAGTAGTTCGCACAGACTCAATCTTTTAAAAACAATAAAGTTCCTAATACCCGCCTTCTCTGAACAGTTAGCTTGCTGCCCCATCCCCCTCCTCCCTATCCTCTGTTGTGTGAATCCATGGAATAGCCTCCTCCCTCCTGCCATGCATGGTCTGATGTGCTGCCACTGCCCTCAATTTAGTATGATGTACCAGTCCACTCCTCCTGCCCTCCATTGCCCAATTCTATGCCCCATCATTGACCTCCTGCTTAAACTCTGTGCTTAGCTTTCTGCCCCTATTCTCCTTCCCCCTGCCCTCCGATGTCTTTGTGCATGCCCCTGCTCCATCCTTTTTGCCCACCATGTCCCATGGACCTGCCACTCCTATCTACTCTGAGTGTTCTGTTGAGCTGCCACTCCCCTCCCACCTGCCTAGCATTGTCAGATGACTGTAACCTGTCCCTGCCACCTCCACCCTGCCTGTCCACATGCCATGCCCCTATCCTCTTCCTCCTGTCCTACATGGTCCATTGTACTGCCACACCCTTCTGCCCTCCCTGGTCTGTTGTGCTGCAACTGCTCCTCCTGCCTGCCCCGTGTGGTCTGTTGTGAGGTCCCTTCCCCTGAACTTTCTTGTCTGTGCACAGGTCCTGACCCTCCCTTCTATCCTCCATTGTCCTTTGTGCATGCCCCTGCACCCTCCTTCTTGCCCATCATAGCCATTGGTCTTCTGTGCTGCCATGGCCCCTCCCACCTTCCCTGTGTGGTCAGTTAGCTGCCCCTGACCCCCTCCCACCTTCCCTCCATGGTCTGTGTGTATGCCATCACAGTCTCACTGTTGCTCTTCATGGTGTGTCTTGCTTCTAGTGCCCATCCTGCCTGACCTCCATGGCTATCTTGCTGCTCCTGCCCTGCCCCCTTGCCCCCAGCCCTCTGTTTACATGTGAAGACCCCTACTCCCTCCCTCCTGGCTTGTCTGTTCCATTGTAATGCCCCTGATCCGTCCCTCCTGCCCTTTATGGTCTGTAATGCTGCAGCTTTCTCTCCTGTCTGTCCATTATGGTCAGCTAGCTACCATTGCCTCTTGCCCCTCTGTTCTCTGTTGTCCATGTGCATGGTCCTGTCCCCTCCCTCTTGCTTTCTATGGATTGTTGTGCTGCACTCCCGTCCTGCATGCCCTGTGTGGTGTATTGTGCTGCTGCAAACCCTGATGCCTGCCCTGCAGGGTCAGTTTGGTGCACCTCTCCATGTCCCTCTTGTCCTCTGTTATCCAAGTCCATGTCCCTATCCCATTTCCTTCCATGATCCAATGTACCATACTTGCGAACATTTTGAACTTGGTAAGAGGGAGATTTTGAAAAAAAACTGGGGTATTGATTTTCCCCTTTGAGTTACATTGAAAAAGAGGATATTGTAGACAGGAGACAGATCAAATAAAGCCCATTTGAGCTTAAAAACATTGGACGTTTCCTGGCTGAATCGGGTCTGTTGGCATGTATGGTTGTACTACCATTGCCTCTTCCTTCTGCCCACAATGGTCTATTACATTGCCACAGCCTTGAAGGAGGGTAGATTTTGTATCACAGGGGGCCCCTGGCCCGTTCTGTCCACACCTGAAGTATGAGACCCTTGTCCTTGCCCTGCCAGCCGCATTTGTAGGCCGTATTAAATTGACCAGCGGGTCCTGTGTTGCTATATAATTATCCTGAGACATCCTTACCACTCAGCCAGCATAAAACCCCTGTGTAGGCCCTTCTGTTCAATATGTAGGCCTCTTTGTTAAATTGACCATAGCTCTGCAATTTTAGTGTATAGCAGTCTGAAGGCAGGTCTGCGAGGCCTTCTGCTCCAAACTAGTAGCCCCCACCCTACCCGAGTGCTCCGTGCTCGGTATCAAAGTTCAACATCCCACTGAAGCTGTCGACATACAGTAGGCTGCATCCTGGACTGGTACTTGCTTCCTGGGCAGGTTTCCCGCTTTTAAGGAAGTGGCAACCGCAGAGCGTCAAGTTAGGAGAACTGAGGAGATTTTGTACATGAATATATTGAATTCCCGTACAATACCCATTATTTTCTGCTTGCTCTATGGAACTTACGATAAGCGATTGGCCTGAGAGACTGACCTTTTCACCCAGTCCATTGTCAGCATTAAGAGGGTAAATGACGAAATGTCTGGTAAAATCTGCAGACGAAGCTTTTGGGTAGCATACGTAGGTAGATGTAGCGTGCAAAGGAGCCCACAAAATGATATAAAAAGGGAGCACCCACAGATATCGACGGACTACCTCGCCGTCTGTATGTAGGTTAACAGGCTGTGCAGGTTTTCCCCAAGAGCTGGGAGCTCTTGTCTTCCTTTGCCTAAAATGTCTTGCTCTGCTTTGCTTGAAGTATCTTATTCTATTTTACCTATATGAAATGTCATGTTATGTTTAACCATTGTTCTCTTTACTTTTGCATTTAAAAGATTTTGTATTGTAATTGCAGGAATGCTTGCTCTAAGAGTAAACGTGAGTGTTCCTAGGTAACATTTTCCTTGGTGTAACTTGTTTCTCATGATGCATTTATAGATTTGTTTTCTCTCTCTCTCTGTCAGTACATTAATTGAGATACAGAGAATATCATGACAGCTGTATGATTATCTGGATTCTGTATTTTGTACTTTATGTCTCTATTCTGCGGTTTCTTTGAAGTTGTATCTTCTCATTAAACTGCCATTGTATTCTGCCACCAATTCCATGTCTCATATGTCTGTTTTCTTCATTTTTGGAGCAAGCGTTCCTAGGCACCCCGGCTCAAATTAAGGTGCCCCTTTTGTCCCTGACTCAATCTCCTGCTCAGTTCTGTGGTGGCTCCCGGGGCTCTGGGGACCGCCTCTAGCTTCCTTGACCCGTAATAGATCTTCCCTCCAACAGCCTCTCTTGCAAGTCCTGTATTGTTGGTTTGTTGCCCCTGCCCCCCTTTGCACTGCCCTCCATAGTCTGTTGTGCTTCCACGGCCCTTCCTGCCTGCTCAGTGTGGTTAAATTGTTGCCTTTGCACTCTCCTACCTGCCTTCAATTTTCAGAGTCCGTGCCCCTGGCCTCTGCCTCTCAACAGTATCCTAATGAACAACTAGATTGCTAACATTCTATATTTATTACAAAAGTGTGGATCGCCTGACATCATCTTGATGTAATCAAAACTGTAATACCTAGAGCATTTCCTTTAGAAATTACATATATGAGAGGGTCTTATTGGCATCAAAATTATGGTTAGTGCTCTAAAAGACTAAAATAAGGACATTTTGTCTGAGTTTTCAAATAGCGACAAAGCACTTTTAAATTATTTGATATCTTTATGTTTTTTTATCCAGTTGACCACTTGATTAAATGTTGCACTTAGGGGAGAGGATGTGGTGTTACTTCCAGAACTGCAGACTTTGCAACTGGGGAACCAGGTTGAAGTTTCTGCTTCAGCTCGACATTCTGTGATTCTGGTCAAATCACTTAGTCTCCCCATGTCTACAACCAAAATGAATTTGTGCTTGTGTGATGTAACCAATGCTCATGTAAAGCACTCCAATACCTGACAAGTCTGCACTATATAACACTGCAAAAACACTAAATAATAAGTGTTTTGCACACTTCTGTCATTGGGCTATATTTGGGCTACATCTGGGTGATTTTGGGCTACATTTGGGCTCTTTTGTCTCCGGTGGCCATCTTGGGAGATTTATTTGTTATGAAGTTTCCTAATTTCCTCATGTACTGCAGTCTCCTCAGTAGGAAATGCTTTCAGTTTTTTACGTTGATTCCATCATGAAGGTATTCAGATATGTCACACATTTGCCATAAATTCTGAATGTTAGCACTCTAGTTGCTCATTAGATCACTGTAGTAAAACTACTGTTCACCATGGAAGTCTGCTCCTGGTATTAAAAGTGCATGTTTCAGTCTGCATGTCAGAATTTTTTAATGAAATAGAAGAGGATTTGAGAAGTCACTCAAAATGTGCCCTCATTTTCTTTCTTCAGCATTAATCATAATTTCTATGGCAAAATGAACCCCCTCATTGTGTTCCTTTTTAAATTAAATGTTTTAAGTGTTACCAGTTTATTCCAATCAAGATGGCTTCAGGTGTGCCATACTTTTGTCATAATGAAGACAGTAAGCGCTCTAGTTGTTTTTAAGAACATTCTGGGACATTCTGTCATTGGGCTATACTTGGGCTACATCTGGGTGATATTTGGGCTACATTTGGGCTCTTTTGTCTCTGGTGGCCATCTTGGGAGACTTATTTGTTATGAAGTTTCCTAATTTCCTCATTTACTGCAGTCTCCTCAGTAGGAAATACTTTCAGTTTTTTACTTTGATTCCATCAAGAAGGCATTCAGATGTGTCACACATTTGCCATAAATTCAGAATGTTAGCACTCTTTTTGCTCATTAGATCACTGTAGTAAAGCTACTGCTCACCAGGGAAAACTGCTGCTGGTATTGAAAGTGCATGTTTCAGTCTGCATGTCAGAATTTTTTAATGAAATAGAAGAGGATTTGAGAAGTCACTCAAAATGTGCCCTAATTTTTCTTTCTGCAGCACTAATCATACTTTTTATGGAAAAATGAACCCCCTCATTTTGTTCCTTTTGAAATTAAATGTTTTAAGAGTTACCACTTTATTCCAAGCAAGATGGCTTCAGGTGTGCCATACGTGTATCATAGGTAGGACTGTTAGCGCTCTAGTAGTTCTTTGGAACACTCTGGGAAGCTGCAGTAGAACACAAAGGAATCAACTGACAGTCTCTGCCCTTGTTGGATGTACATGTTTTACTGAGAATGTCAGACTTCATTCTCACATGACTGAGAAAGATAATGTGAATTTACAGAAAATAAGCTCTCAGTTTAGCTTATAGATCACCTTCCAAACCTCTGTGGTAAAAGCATGAGAAAATATTTTTCTCTCAATCATGATATCCAGCAGAAGGCTTTTTCACATGGTGAAATCACCTTAGAACATACCACAATTCCTAAAATGAGTATGGTACCATCAACAAATGATTTATCATGTAACTAAAGTCTTAAAACCTTCTATTAACTACAATGCTTTTTAATGAGGTGCTATCATGTATATTGGTCCCAAGATGGCTGCCAACACTTCTTGGATGAAGTGCTGACAGCCAATCAGATCTCAGGATGAGATTTGTGGTTAGGCTCCGCCCACATATATATATGCTTTTAAATGCTATTTTCTCAGGAAATACTGAACAGATTTACACCAGACCTGCAAAAGGCACTTCCTTGACCTTATGGCTACCTCTCTGCCAAATTTCAAGTAATTCTGTTCAGCCGTTCGGGCTGTAGCTGTGTCTAAAGGTCCTATGGAAAAATGCATGGGAAAAACGCGTTTTGGGACCCCCCTTTTATCTCAGCCCCTGCTTGACGAATCCCCCCGAGACTTTCAGGGTAGGAGCGGAGCGTAGCGCCCCACCTATTTTGAAAAATTCGCGAGGATTCGTCGACCGGCGCCAAAGGTATTCAAAATAGAATGTTGCGGATTTCCTATGGAAACGTGGTCCTAACTATAACTACCTACTGGCGACCGCCAGTAGGTAATATATATATTTATGTATATATAGAGAAACACACTATATAAACACATCGGGCCCGATTCACAAAGGTAAGTGAGACGAAAGTCTAACTTTACGACTTTCAGTATTCATAAAGGGCATTTACCACTCGTAAATGCCATTTGTGATTACTGGAAGTCGTAAAGTTTGACTTTCGGTATTCACAGAGGGCTTTTACGAGACGTAAATGGCCGTTGTGAATACTGAATGTCGTAAAGGCACATCATTTTTAATACATAAAAAATATTTCACAGCAAACATTATAATTTGCTATTATTTAAGCTACACGGTGTAAGCATTAACTCCGACAAAAAAATCTAACTTTATACTTACAGTTCGATAGCAGTAGGGCATCAAAATCCCCCTAAGCAGTCAGGAATCCAATTAAAGTAAACACAAAATGCATAAAAACCAGTTTACTAAAAACATGATACCTCTTCCAAAAACATAAGGCATGTGGTGGATATAGCTGTAAAAACCCTGAAAATGGTAAATAAAAAAACAGGAAGGTCACATACCAGGAAATTAAAAATATAAAAAAAATTAATTTACTTTGACAGTTGAAATATGAAAACTACTTACACTTTTCCTTTTAAAACAATCCCCTAAAAACAGGGAGTCAATAAAAACAGTTGTTTATCTGTCCTATAAAATGAAAACAAAAACACATTCCCAGCCCAACCCACAAATATAATAGCACTAAAATAAAGAAAACTGCTACATACAATGACTTTAACCTTAGACATATTAGCATAAAAACACAAGCAACATATAACTGTACTAAAACTAACACTGAAACGCAAAGCCACCTCTATATGTGGGTCCTCAGAATAAAGTCTGGACTTTCCACAAGTCTTACAGGGCCTAAACAACCCTTTTTTACACTCTAACATTATGAAGAAAAATAGGTAATCACACTCCTGCCTGGTACCTCAGAAGAAATATGAAGTGTAGAGATGAACAGCTAGCTGGAATTCAGAAGGACGACAGTGGAAACAATGTGACTGAGCAGAGTTCAGGGAGACTCACTAACACACAGCATGCAGTAAGAAATCTGAGGTATGGTGGCCCTGCAGGAGAAGGAGATGTCTACGCTCTGATTGGCTAGAGTTTGGATGTTTTATAACAATGGTACTAGGTTGCTAAAGCTAGTGAATTCTTATGGGCATCTGAATGTTAAGTTTTAATACTGCTATTTTACTGTTACTGTGGGACTTCCACCATGACGACGGGGAAGATTCAAGCATGTGAATTTATAAAAAATACAATACTGGAGAACTTATGTAACACCTTGTCAAATTGGTCTGAGTGTTTGTTAAGGGTAGTTTTAGTGTGTTGCAGGGTGCTCACAGTTTGGTCCTGGAGAGTCTGGGGTGCGCCGTATTCTGTGGGAGGTGGCTTGGCGTTCCTGAGTTTCTCCATCATAATGTGGTGCAGTGGGTACACCCCTGTTAGCCTCTGCCAAGCAGTAGTAACCCGGGGGCAGGGGGAGCTGCTTTAGAGCATGTCTATGGCACGCAGCACCCTTAAGGGCTTGGAGAAGTGCAGTACATTCAGCACCCTCTGGCGGAGAGGTAGAAATCCACAGCCACGCAACAGTCAGGCACTCGGTGAAAGTGGCAGGCAGGCCTGATAGGTACTCAACTCTTGCTGAGCAGTGATATCCCAGGGTCATGAGCACTTGTACAAATGAGCTCCCAATAGACAGGTTTTGCTGGCTGGGTGCGGGTCCCTGCAGGGGCCCCCCATGCTGGTTATGCTAGGCCATGGGGTAGACCAGGCCACAGGTTCAAGGGCTGCTCTCAAGTTCCAGAGGGTACACTTCATCGCCCTCCCCTATACAACCATAGCTGGAAAGTAGTCAGCAGAGTATCAGAAGCCAGTGTTATGTGGGCACCAGAGGCCCAGCTGCAGAACGGTATGGCGTTGGGGTAGCTATGCCCAATTGTGCATACACAGCCCCACCAGTGTGGACCCAGCTACCCAGTAGCAGGCCTCCAGGACATACAGGATACTTTTATCAGAGGCAGTGGGGGGAAGCCCATACTATGTCAAAAGGCCTCCCCCAGTGCAGCAGCCCCATGCCAATGGAAGATCTCATTCGGATGTCAGTGATTGGTGTGCAGAGCTTTCGAGGACACAAGAAGCCCTCGCATAGTACCCCGAGGGGCACCCCTCTGTCCCCCCTCCCCCAACATGCATACCCAAATAACACACACAGAGATTGTTGAGTAAAATTGCTGCAGGTTTATTACATAATCCAGAATATGTAATGGGTGGGTTATCTTACGGGCGATCCAAGGGCAGGCAACCAACTGGGCCGCCTGCCCGCCTGATGAGCCGGGCAGCGCGGGAACGATGCCCGCCGTTGCTGCCATCCATGTGATTCTTTCTACGATCACGTGCCGTTGGTAACTTCTACTCACGCCCCCCTTCTCGGAGCGGAGCGTCGCTTAGCAAACCCCCGGTTGTTCAGGCCCACAACCACCCGCAGGACTAGTGGGGCGCCGACACTGCTTCCGGGATCCTCCCATGAGGCTCCACGGTTTTGGCTCAGGCACCCCCTATGGTGCCGCGCAGAGGTACCCTTTGTACCGCCTGCTTCCAGATCGCCCTGTAACTCCGCCTGCAACGAAAAAGAGAAACATTACAACGCTCAGAAACCCCCCCCACCCAATGCCTACGCCGGGTAAGCGGTAGGGAGGGATGTGGCGTGGTGGGCGACAAAGAGGTCGCCAGGAGGTTGGGGGAAGGCTAAATAGCCTCCCTTTCCCTACAGGGGCCGGGAAGTGACGCGCTTGCGCGACACTTCCGGCCAGCACGAGGAGGGGGACACTGGTCGGCGTCCCTGCCCCCTCCCCCTGGGAGGGGGTGGGGAGGGGTGAGCGGTGCCCCGGTGGCACTAGGGCGCCGACCGCTTTAGTGGCCCCCTGCGGGGGCCGCGGTCGGCGGCATAGTACCCCCAGGGGCACCCCTCTGTCCCCCCTCCCCCAACATGTATACCCAAATAACACACACAGAGATTGTTGAGTTGGGTAAAATTGCTGCAGGTTTATTACATAATCCAGAATATGTAATGGGTGGGTTATTTTACGGGCGATTCAAGGGCAGGCAACCAACAGGGCCGCCTGCCCGCCTGATGAGCCGGGCAGCGCGGGAACGATGCCCGCCGTTGCTGCCATCCATGTGATTCTTTCTACGATCACGTGCCGTTGGTAACTTCTACTCACGCCCCCCCTCTCGGGGCGGAGCGTCGCTTAGCAAACCCCCGGTTGTTCAGGCCCACAACCGCCCGCAGGACTAGTGGGGCGCCGACACGGCTTCCGGGATCCTCCCATGAGGCTCCTCAGTTTTGGCTCAGGCACCCCCTATGGTGCCGCGCAGAGGTACCCTTTGTACCGCCTGCTTCCAGATCGCCCTGTAACTCCGCCACAGCCCTGGAGGCGGCTCACCGTCGCCACCAGGGCCCCCCACCAACCCGCTATAGTCTTACCTGCAACCTCTCCTGTCTAGGGCTTCCTGCAACTAGCTGGAAGGAACCATCCCCGCAGAAAGGAGAGTTTGAAATGTTGCCACCTTATGACACTTTGACAGCACTGGCGGGACTCAACCCTTGACCTGTGAGATCCTTTACAACCTCAGGCACAAGACTTACCAGTGAGCTATAGCTCCTGGTGTTGTAGATGGCCCCATCTACGTACACAAAGCCCTAGACGCTATCCTGGGTCGGATAGGGTCTGCTGAAATAAAGGACCCGTTGGGCCTGAGAAGAGTGCCAAGAACTATTGGCCCCCCTGCGGGAAAGTTACACCTCTTCACAATCTAGGCGGGAGGAAGCCGGCACCCCAGCTCGCCAAGCACCATCAATTTGATGATCTCACCTAGCAGCCGCCCTCTGCACCGGGTGTGCCTGAACCTGCGTGCCCATCTCTGGGACAGCAGCCCACTTGCTAGGTGCCACTCCCCCCACCCACCTGCCTGCTTTGGCTATTATGGCGAGAAGGGTTTTACTTAACCTTTGGACAGTACCCTCTGATTGCTAAACCTGGAGCACAGGAGTGCTCCTAGCTGGCAATGCGTGACCATGGGCAAGGAGCGACTCTTGCCCCTGCCCACCATCCCTTTTTCCTTATGGCAATTATGCCCCTACAGATCCCTCAGTGATGAAACCCCCTAGGCATACCAGCTTCGGGAATCTGTCAGGTTTAAGCATTGTGCGCTGTCTGTAAAGTTCAAGTATTGAGGATTGACTAATTCCTACTTCGCCGCTCCCATCATGCTCCCCAGTGGGAGGGTGGCCGGGGGGTGCCCCCCGCAAACCCGGAGCATCCCCAGCGGTGCCAAATTCCTGCTCCGTTGAAGCCGAGTTTTAGTGAAACCCAGGGCGTGCCAAATGTTCTATTGACATAATGTCCCCTTGAGTTAGGCCCGCTGATACCCCAGTTATTGGGACGGCAGCACCATATGTTGGCTGGGCGCATCCCCTAAGTGAGGTAAAAGTGTCGCGACCAGTGGCACCGCTGGGAGATACCACCAACCGCGATGGTCCTCCGGACATTAAGAAATGCCCCATTCTCACCTGGGCCTACCTCTGCATGAAAGTGATTTCACACCGCTGTAGGCCAGAGGCCCGCCTTATTAAACCTAGTGGGAGCTCTGTGTAGCGCTGCGCGCGTGCTCCCAGGGCACGGAGTTGCTGTAGAGCTGGTGTCTGTTACCCACTCACTGATACTTTCTCTGACGCTGACTATCCTACTGCTGGATGCTTCCCGAGAACTGTAGACTTTGTGGTCCCACCTAGGTTGATCCCAGCGCTTGGGGGAAACCCAGTAGTAGTCAGGACCTTCCTGGTACCTCCACCACAGTGGAGACTATCGACATATTTGGGGCGCCGGAGCAGGAGGTGCCCCCAAAAGTCTCAGGTTCTGACCCATAGAACCCTGGGGGCAGACAAGTCTGTGGGAACCAGCAGAAACCTTCGGTGCAATTACCGGCCCTATCCTGAATGTTGAGAATGCTGAATGGTCAATAATGCCCTGTCGCCATAAGGCTCTAACGTAGGGTTTACCAAACTTTTGAACCACCACACTCTTGTTTGTATGACAACTACACTACCCCAGTGCCGATGGCTTAACAAGGCTTGTTAGTTGTAGAAGATTACCGAAGCCACAATTCTGGCTTCGCCGCGTGGCATTTCAAAATTGCTTCCATTCTGACATGGTGGGACTATCACCATTCTGTGCTTAATAAGCCTTAGGTGTCTCCCTTCAGTGAATGACAAGCTCGCCCATGGCTTAAGCAGTGGGCACTGCGTCGCCATGCGACCAACATTATACCAAATAACGTGGCATGTAGGTCGTCCCATGCTAATGTTCCCTGCCTGGCACCCCACAGGGCGCCGTGCTTACAGCCTACACTGTGCAATGCTGTGCCTTCTAGAATTCCAGGCCGTATCCTAGACAGAAGTTAGTCACGCAGTGCCCACTGCTCCTCACCGCGAGACCCCTTTTCGCATACAGTGATACTTCGATTCCCGGTTAATCTGGTGTTCGGTCAATTCCGCTTCCACTACCAAGTGTGGGAATGGGGGCCCTCTAATGATAACGAGGCTGTAGGCCAATTTGTTGCCCGTGCATGGACCGTCTGCACTTCCGACCCCCAAAAACCCACACAACTGAAGAGGAGGTGTACCTCTCTAGAGGCCCCTCTTGTTCCCACTGACGTGCACGGATGCTGGGTCGGGGGTTCTGGGAAAAATTAACCAGCTGAGTGATCACTTGCGACCCGATCGGGTTGATTGCCCAGACAGAACTGAACAATTGAAACCTAATGGTCCATGATTTAACTCGGGCGCCATGAGGCGGTCTTGAAGAAGGACCGGTGGACAGCAAGTCATCGGATTAACAATGAACTATTGGTAGGTATCCTACAGCGGTACCTTCCAAAACACTGAAATAACAGCAGTGAGAATAGTTCTTTGAAGAAGAGCATTGAATGAATCGCTCCTCAAGGTCAAGGGACAAATACCCTGTCCCGTTGGCACCAAGGCAGATGTACCGCAATGCCACCTGTAGACAGAGTGACACACAATCTCCGACCTAGGGCTATTCACGGCAATTGTACCTAGAGAATCTAATTGCGCAAACTAGAAATGGGCATGCACACTTCTTGCCGCAAGTCAGTTCTACGCAACTCCCGACACTTGTGCGACAACATGCCACAACCCGCCTTGATACTCGTGCAGGCATGATACTTGCGCCTGGTCCAAGCCCTCCAAAACTATCCGAATGGCTTGTTCAGGTGGCACCAGTGATTTTAAACCCAACTGCATTGATCCATGCCTGTTGGGTCATCTCTACAGAATGCAGACAGCACCAACTTGTGGCCGACTGTCCCCAGCGCCATTTTGCAATTCGCTTGCGTGCGGCGCTCCAGCAACCACTTGTTCAAATTCCACTGGTAAACTTTGTGCTGTGATTTTGGCCCAGGTGGGCGCTACGTCGTGACCACTTAGTCTTTTGCCACTATGTCAATGCATCCCTGTATTCAATACGGTTGGGGCACTAGGCCACACCCATCGTTTGGCTTAATCAATGCTTCCATTCGCATTAGATAATAAACCACCATTCCATCTTGGTTGCGTTGCTCTCTAAGAGCTAGCCCCCCACCAGGGTGGCTAGGTTTCAGTTTGCTCTGTGTGATTCTTACCATATCTGTGCAACTATGAGTGACTGCTAACGGCTTATGACAGGCACTTTCTTGCGCAAAACCAACCATGCAGATGCCGCAGGCCTATCGATATCAGTAATTACCTAGCTCTGTCTAGTTGGACAATGGTGACCGTTACTGATAGGCCTGGCTAGCATTAGCCCCACAGCTGTAAACTGCTCCTTTACGTGTCCCTCCCCTCTTAACACCGTGCTCAGATAAAGGCCAACATCAGCACGTTGGAGGGGCAGAGTTGCGGACTTACAGCAAACCTCTTCTAGACTGTTGGCAGCGTTCCATCTTTAACTGATCCTAACATAGCCCATTGACCGTTCTCCGTTAGGACTATCCCCACTAAGGTCCGCCAAGGCTAAATGGGGGGTTTGGATGTCGAGAAACAGTAACAATAACAGCCTACACCATGGCGTGGTGGGCGACAAAGAGGTCGCCAGGAGGGTGGGGGAAGGCTAAATAGCCTCCCCTTCCCTACAGGGGCCGGGAAGTGACGCGCTTGCGTGTCACTTCCGGCCAGCACGAGGAGGGGGACACTGGTCGGCGTCCCCGCCCCCTCCCCCTGGGAGGGGGTGGGGAGGGGTGACCGGTGCCCCGGTGGCACTTGGGCGCCGACCGCTTTAGTGGCCCCCAGCGGGGGCCACGGTCGGCAGCAGAGCACTTCACATTCCCCGGAAAGTGCAGCCTATGTTCAGGAGACCCAGGCAGCAGGACAACAGCAAGCCAGTACGAGCATCGATAGCGCTAGCCCGGCCCTATCCCCAAGCCCCCAGGAGCCGCGGACCAGCGGCACGACAGTTTACACACGCTCACCTTTTAGGGGGGGCTGGAGCAGTGAGGAAGACACAGTGAAGCCTGTCTGGCCGAGGCCTAGCATGCCGGGATCCTCTGCAGCAAGGTCCCCAACCGGCAAGGTGTGGGGTCACCTCCCCGTTTTCCGGGCAGTGTGCGCCATGGACAGCAGGCCGCCGGGGCTCAAGATGCAATATGGTGTTGCCGTCTGTGCCTGCAAGCCCGGTCTCCCATATCCCACTTCGCAAAGCTGTTTCAGAACCGCTCGGCTTCCATGTGGCAAGAGCACGCTGCTGACCACGGGCACCAGGTTTTAAACACCACTCTATGCAGGGTGCACCAGTCTAGTGAAGGGCCAGCCAGTCTGTCACCCAGAGCTAGGTAGGTGCATGGAGGTCACATCGGTGGGCAGATGCCTCTTTTGATTGAAGGATACTGAGTGGGCTAGGTACGGAGCTCGTTAGCAAGCGTCGAATGCAGCTGCCATCTTAGCTATGACCCCTCAAATTTAGAGTTGCTCTTTCTGCGACAAACTACTTTCAGAAGGAAGAGCAGGACAGAGGAGAATGCACTTCAAAAGGAAGCAGGTCCCCAATACACTACAAACCCTCAGACTCTAGATGGACTATAAGAGGAGTTTTAGGCCCCCAAAACTGCCGGCCCTGAAAATGTGCTAGCACACACTTGAGGACCGCAGTGACCGAAACGTGGCTAAAGGCATTTTGCTGACACAACAGCCAAAAACGTCACGTGCTTTAATTAATTCTGGATCAAAAAGGATCTAAATGACCTTCTATAGAAAGTGATAACTTATTGGTTTATGCAAGCTGTAAATACAAGCCTTGATACGTCCCAGGCTTGCATTCCAAAGTAGGGGGTGAAAGAAGTGTTGGCTGGCTACATTAGGATTTATTAAATCGTCAGCAACCAAACTGTATTGAGCCATAAAATTATACAACTAAGTTACATGCCCCTGGGACTGGCAAAGAAGATGATACAATGGATATTCATATGAAGTACTTTTAAAGACATCTGGAACATTGATAAAAATAAAACAAAACAAAGTTAATCTCATTCATTTGTGAAGTATTTTTGCTTTGTATGACTTGGGAACATACACAAACATATTGGGACTAACACACTCTATCTAACACAAGTCTAACTTCAAGAGAGAGGTTGTAGGCCCCATTCTCAATGAGTGTAAAAATTCCCTAAACAAAATAAAATAAAATAATGAACAAATGGAATACTAAAGGCATTACGGAGCAGGTCTAGAGCGGATAGGAACATCACAATATAAAAAATAAAATGATGGACGGAGTTTTGAAACTTTTCAAACACTGACCCCAAGTCACATATCTGGGTTTAATCCGTAGTTATTTTGCTAGCCACATCACCCCAGTTTGGACCCAGCCATATGCAAATCAGTCTTGACCCTGCTCCCCATTGGATCAGTTCAGCCCGAACTTCCAGGCCAGGTCCTCCCTGGACCGCAAACATATATCCTGGGCCCCGTTTAAGGGTATCACCCCTCCTCAGCTAGGTTAGCTTGAACCCAGTGGCACAGCAAGCAAGGAGATACTCCCTGGTACCAAGGATACATGTTTGGTAGCCAGTGAAGAGGGCATGGAGTATCCATTTGCAAGGATTGAGTTTGAGCTCAATGGCAAGATGGCCATGGTTGATTTTAAGTATAAGGGAAAAGCACGGTGCTGGATGTCTCTTGGGCAATGATTTGATTGTCCCAGGCTTGGTGCCAGTACCAGAAGCCTTTTTGCTTGGACCATGTCAGCTGTGTTGACCAAAGCACAGGTTTAACAACAGTCTCAGAGCTGGACTGGGATAGTTCCTGATTTGCAGGGATCAGGGCAAAGTAGTCTGCAGGAAAGGGCTAACTCTAGGAGGGCTTCTGCTCCAGAGGCTCCTGAAACAGACCAGATGCTGGAGTCTGGGTCACTTCAAGAGCTTCAGGGTCTTCTAACAGCAGGATGGACTAACCAGGAAGTTTTCCTCAAGGCACAGGAGGATTACCCTATGGTTGTAGGACTGCAGCAGGAAGCCCAGGAACATGTGAGCAAAGGAGTGGTCAGGAATTACTATGTTGGCCTGGAGGATGATCTATTTTATAGAGAGCCAGTAAATTCTGAGCCAGAGACTAGCAAGTGGCTGTGGTTCCATTAGTATACAGGAATTTACTGATGCCACTGACCCATGAAGTGCACTCAGCAGGACAGTTAGACCCAGGATAGGGTGGACATTGGCCCATGGTTATACTGGCCAGGGATGCACAGAAGTTCTGTAGAACCTGTCCCTCTTTCTAGATGAGTTCTAAAACAGGGGGGAAGACTAGTTGTAGGTGTTCCATTTGAGCGGGCGGGAATAGACATCATTGGTCCATTTTACCCCTCTTCATAATCAGGCAACAAGTATATATTGGTTGTGGTGGATCATGCCCCAAGGTATCCAAAAGATTTACCACTGAGGAGCATTTCGGCGCGGGTGGTAGGGAGAGCTCTCCTGGGGATCTTTCCTTAGATTAGATTTCCAAGAACGGTAATTTTTGACAGTGGAATCAACTTGATATTCTCTTATGTGAGAGATATGTGGGAGCAAGCTAGAATGACATGCCACTTTCTCCACGGCTTACCACCCACAAATCAATGGTTTGGTGGAGTGGTTTATCAAGACACTGAAGAACATGATGGGACCTCTGCCAGAGAACCTCAGGAGGAAGGGAAATCTTCTCTTGCCATGCCTTGTTTGCCTACTGACAGATTCTACAAAAGGGGGTAGTGTTTAGTCTTTTGACCTTCAGTGTGAAACCCCAGTGTGGGGTCCACTCACCTTAGCCAGAGAAGGGTGGGAAACAACCTCAGAGTCTCCACAGAAGTATGTGGCAGACTATATGATTGTCCTCAGGAAGTTGATGGCACAATACATGAGTAAGGCAAAGGAAAAACTTCAGGGCAGTCAGGCACTGACGCATGAGTGGTGCAACTAGAAGCTTAGACTGATGAGGAATGGCACTGTGAAAGAGGTTCATCTAGACCCTGAGTTAACCCCTGAGCTCACCCCTGAGCAGTGGGGAATGTAAGGAGGTGTTTCTATAGTTTACCAGCCACTTCTTGCTTACTGCGGGGTTGACGCCTGTCTGTCATGCCACAGACACAGGAGACAATATGCCAGTGAAGGGTAGGAGATACAGTATGTCTGCCTGTGGACAGGGAGGCATTAATGTGGGAGTTGCCAAAATGTTGGACCTGGGGGGTCATTGAAAGATCTCGTAGTCCATGGTCTGTTCTTGTGGTGCTGCCGCGAAGGACCCAAAGTGAAGATGACGAGCAAAGGAGAGGGTGTTTTATGCAGGTAAGTGTCCGTGCAAAGAGGAAATCCTTTCAGCTAAGATGGCCACTGGTCATGTGATGCGACCAAATCTTGCAAGATTTCTCAAGATTTTTCTTGTAGTTGTGTGACACTATTCTGGGAAGGATAGCAGTCTGGGGTAACATAATGGGGTCACGAGGAAAATTATTAGGAAATTCAGCATGAAAAGGGAAATAATATGCTATTTCACAATATGGATAAATAAAGGCCTTTCATTCAAAGGACATGTGGCTATTGTTAAACAGTGAGAAGTGGCAGAGGACACAGATGAGACAAGCGGTATGATAACAAAGGTAGAGAGCATCGGGTAGCCTTTATTAGTAAAAGGCTACTACCCAGAGAACAGAATTGGGCGGGTATTGAGAAGTAGAGCTTTGCCATAGCGTGAGCCTTGCGTAAGTTCTGGCCTTACTAGTTTGTCACTAAGTTTGTAGTGGAAATGGATCATAAGCCACTGAAATAATGGTTGATGGCTATGAAGATAGAGAATCACAAGTTGTTGAGATGGTCTATTTCTTTGCAATGGTAAGACTTTATAGTGGAGCACTGAGCCAAACTGGTCCACAGGAAAGCTGATGGACTTTCCCGCTGGTTTTACTGATCTGATAACCCAACCTTTCCAGGTTAGGAGTTGGTTCGGTGTGTTCTGATCTGGAAGCGGCATCTTTTGGGATGGAAAAGTCCATGGTGATGGAGGAGCACCCCTGCCCTAAGTTCTCCAACTGTAATAATGTCTAGATCCCTTATGTTGATTTTTATTGTGGGTTGGGTTCCATTTTGGGAGACCCAAGGCTGACTGAAGGAACATGAGGAAAGGAGGTGGAGGAATCTCCCCCAGACAGATATGTGAATTGCTGCATTCCTGTAAGCTGGGTGGGACAAACTGGAGAAAGGGAGAACAAGGCTCCCAGTACCCCTCAAAGAGAGAGGTCATTTGGAAGGGGCCTGGACACATCTCAAGAAGGAGATGGAACTGATAAGAGAATCATAGAGAGTAGGGCTGGGGCGCTAGGGTAATCTTTTGATACACATATGACTGTGAGAATTCACTACAAAAGGAAGCTGACCCCCAACATAAACATCAAAGACTCAGACTGTAAATCACATTTTTTTGTCTGGAAATTAACTACTGGAAGGTGAGCTCAAAGTCCACAAAATTGTCAACTGTCAAGAAGATGGTACGGCTGTGTGAGGAGAAATAGCTCTGCAAGACTTCTGCCTATCACCAGGACTGGCATCTGGGTGAGTGAAGATCAACCAGGGACTTCATGACCACCCGCCCATTTAGTCTGGAGCACCAGCCCCTGTCTGTCTGCCAAGGCCAGTATGCCCTGTAAGGTAAAAGAGAGTGCTGGAGAAGCAAGTTCCAGAGGGGGATATAGGCGATTGGATCCCTTTAACCAGGTGTGAGCAGATGGGCCACCGTGAAGATTGCTGCTGTGTCAATCAGAACGTAGCAGGTGAACAGAGGAAGAACAGATACCCTGCATGCCAGCCGGAACACGGCAAGGAGCGTGGTCTGGTGAGCCCATAGGAGGTGGAAGAAGGCCACCGTTGTGATCCAAGCAGCCCAAGTCGTGACTGAGGATCAGCACCAGGAGGGTTGCACCTCCGAGACTCCCAAGGAACTTACTAGCATCGGAGGGGTATTGAGAACCCCCCTGCCGCTGCAGGTCCATGTGTGAGGAACTTCAGGGCACCCAACTGCAGCCATCCCGTACCGCATGTGAAAGACTACCCGGAGGCATATGCAGAAGTTGCAGCCACCGCGAAAGGGGTGCGCTCAGAGACTCCGATCGCTCGGATCCTGTTGGTGTGAGTAAGATAGATTTACGTGCCGGGCAGCCCCAGGGAACTTGCGTGCCTGGGTGAACTGTGTGCATTGTTTGTGAATGTAGCATTTTATTTTGTGTATAAAAGCATGTATTTGACTGGACAATCATTTATTGCTGCTGCTGAGTGTATTTTGAGTTGTGAGCCTGTGTTCAGCACCCTGTGTCTACATTCCTCCCCCCCACCACTAAGAAACCTTGGACAGCTCGACTTGCACTACCACTGAGAGTCAAGTTATGAGGGGGTACTTGGCCCAATTACTCCAGATCCATAGTAGGCCAGGCCTGGCAAATGCGGAGTAAAAAGCATCAACCCCCACAGTTAGGCCCAGTAGCTCCTGGTTGCCCCATGGCAATCTGAACAGGTTCTGAAAAGTTCCTTTCCTCCAGAATCTTGCCACTGCATTTGGCTTCATTTTATTTGTGACTTGTATATTTTTCCATCTTCATCTTGCTTCACTTAGTTACAGAGGAATCACCCCGACCCAGTCGTGGTGAGGCCTCTCTGTCGTTCAAGGCTGCCTGTCATGTAAGAACATGTGCAAGTTAAACATTCTAGTTTGAACTTCATTCTTGAATCCATGAAGATATGGATAGGGCGGCTAGAAAACTATTTCATAGCGACCACGAGACAGAAGGAGCTGTGAAACGGTCATCATTGCTTCATTATGCAGGAGAAGAGGTGTACCTCCTGTTCAAATACCTCCCGAACACCGGAGTACCCACAGACTACTACGCCCCCGTCGCGGCACTCAACGCACATTTTGACCCACAGCTGAACCCCGACTTTGAAAGGTTCAAGCTGTGTTGAGCCCGGCAGACGGATGGGGAATCGATGGATGCGTTCTACGCATGACTGAGAGAGCTGGCTGGCACCTACGTCGCAAACGACCAGGCCATAGTCGCGCCCAAATAATCCAGGGCGCCCGCAGCAAGACGCTGTGTGGGCTGATACTGAGGCAGCCGAACATACCCATCAACGACATACTGGTCCTGGCCAGGACACATGACCTCTTGGCAGCCAGAGCCGATGAGATGGACCTAGCTCTGACGCGACTGCCAGAGAAACACACGACGGTCAAGACGGAAAAAGTCAACGCCGTGAGGACGCGAGATCGAGGGAGCAGGCCGCAAGGCCGTCCACCCCCAACCCCGAAGGGCCAATGTGGATACTGCAGATTTGAAGAACACCCAGCCCACGCATGCCCTGCCAAGGACCGAACATGCTCTAACTGCGGTATCCCAAATACTTTTGCGTCCGTCTGTTGGAAGAGAAGCCAACGCAAGGATAAAAAAGAGGGGAAACCAATGCAAAGCTAGTGCTCCAACTATCGAGCGCCTCATTGGCAACGTCGAGCAGTGCCAAACAAACTGAACAGGCAACATACCGAGTGGAAGACACCACAACTGAAGACGATGAAGCCGAGACTTACCTGGTCTCCTTCACCAAAGAACTGAAAAGACAGAGAAGATCGCAGCCCACGTGCACCGTAAAGATAGTTGGATCAGAGGTAAAAGTGGTCATTGACACAGGAGCATCCGTGAATGTAATGGGGATACGACAATACCATAAACTGCAACCCAAGCCTGAGCTGACACCATCCAGGACGAAGATCTTCGCATATGGGTGCAACTCACCCCAGCCGCTGCATGGGAAGATCACCGTGCCAATTTAGTCAGAAGATAATTAAATCACCACAGTCGTCCATGTCATTGACCAAGAGGCCGATACACTAATCAGCAGCGACGCATCCAAGGACCTAGGGCTGGTGACGTTTGTGAGGAGCATACGGGCGAACCACACGGACGAGCTGCTAGACCAGTTCGTGGACCTTTTCAAAGGCTTAGGAAGCATCAAGAGAGCCCCAGTTAAGCTCCACATTGACCAGGCAATCGCCTCAATGGCTTTACGCCACAGACGGATCCCATTCCATCTACGACCGCTCGTTGAGCAAGAACTCCAAAAGCTTGAAGACCAAGGGGTCATTGAGAAAGTGGTTTTATAAACTGGACCTGTATGCGGGATACCACCAGTTGGTTCTGGATAAGGGAAGTAGGTACATCACTACATTCAGCACCCACCTGGGGCTGCGACGATACAAGCGCAGTGAGGGAGACCCTGACGGGTCTACCTGGGGTGCTGAATGTAAGTGGCGATATCCTCATCCACTGTGCCACCGCAGATCAGCACTACCAGCACCTGAGGGCCACGCTGAAACGACTCTAGGAGCATGGCGTCACCCTGCACAGGGAAAAATGTCTCTTTTTCCAAAGGGAGATAGAATTCTTTGGTTACTTCTTCAATCAGGGGTAAAAAAACAGGTGGACCCGCGAAAATCCCAAGCCATAAAGGACGCATCACCCCCTTCAACAGTATTGGAGGTCCGAAGTTTCCTTTGGATAGCCACATACTGTGGCCGGTTCATCCCGGATGAGGCCACCATAGAAGAACCCCTCTGGGACCTCACTCACGCTGACACCACGTAGAAGTGGGAACATCAAGAAGAAGTTGCATTCCAGAAGGTCAAGAGTGCCCTCCTCGACCACACCACGTTGGTATATTTTGACCCCGCCAAACGCACGGAGCTCATTGTGGATGCAAGCCCGATAGGCCTGGGAGCGGTGCTAACCTAAGAGCAGGAACCGGGAAGGTGGGCCGCATTAGTCTACGACAGCAAGTTCCTTTCGTCTACAGAAAAAGGCTATGCACAGATTGAGCGAGAAGCCCTGGCCATTCGATGGGCGTGCTGGCATTTCCACCTGTATGTCTGCGGCCAACCGTTCAAGGTCATCATGGACCACTAGCCGCCGGTGCCCCTGTTCAAGGGATCAGCGCCTCACCCACCCCCGAGGATCGAACGATGGGCCATCGTACTCCAGCAGTACGAGATGGAGGTGGTGTACAGACTTGGTGCCAAAAACCCAGCCGATTTTGGTGAGGAAGTACCTGGCGTGTCAGTTGACCAGTGCACCAGAATGACCCGCACCTGTCCAGACAGAGGAACATGGGAAAGCCCCATGGGAAAAAGTAAGCATCGACTTCGGGAGTTTCCCTGATGGCCGGGCAACCTTGGTCATGACGTACAGCTACTCAAAATATTCAGTAGTCGAAGTTGTCAGCTCCACAGCATTTGTCGGGATATCCCCAATACTGGATAAACATTTACGATATTCGGATATCCCAACGAGATCAAAAGTGATAACGGGCTCCCATTTCAGGGAGGAGAATTCGATGACTTTATACTCCATCATGGGATATGTGAGGTAATCCTTACTATCTTGAAGGATGAACTCGTATAAGCACTCCTTGATGCGAGAATCGCCTTCAATAATTACTGTATCATTCTCTTTAGTTCACTTTGGTTTATTAGCTGCATATTCCATAAGTAAGATACTACTTCATTGGTATATTATTTTCATTAGTTCATTGTAACGAAGTCACAGAGTATAACAATCCATTTGAGTATACACAGTTGAGATTTAAAGTTCCCCGATGCATTTCGGGTCCAGCCCTTCCTCAGGGGGTTCTCCCTATAATAAATCAAAGAATGCGTACTTTGATCCAAGGTCCGGAATGCGATTCCCTGATATTCAAAATGCACAGTGCGTGTTAGTATTCCCAAAAAATCAATTAACGTGAGTGGATCCTATTGAAAACTGTTATCGTGCAATTCAAAGAATGTGGCGAACATTCAATGCTACCAAAAGAAAAAAATGAAAGTTAACGTGATGTGAATTAGTTTCAAGTCGAGCGGTATGCATTGTTTAACCAGTGAAGATTAAGAAGTGTGTGTTAATAAAGTTATTCAAATTATCGGTGTATTGCCTATTACTCTTTGTTGCCAGAAAGAATCGAAATGAGTGTGAGTGCCGAAAGGTTATACTGCGATCATTCGTGAGATAATCATAAGTAGTGGCGTGCTTAGTAAACCAAAAGAAACTTAAAGAAACGTGGTTATCTCACATGATTAAACGCGGTCGTGCACGTTAAAACAAGTAACAAACGGGAGCTGGAAGACGTGCTAATCAAAAAGTTGCTGGTAGCGTTATTCGGTAAGCGGAGTATCGGCGATTAGTGTTGTTCATACCTATGTGAACGTTCAAACGCGCTTGCTCCGTGTTCCAAACCTTCACAATGTAAAAATACACCAGTAGTGAAGTTATATTAACATGCAACCCGGAAGTCAACGTAAACGAAGTGTGCATGGAAGTAGAGATGAGACTTACGAAGGGTTGCTGAGTAAACAGAATAACAAGCTACAATATAAACATTGCGTCATAGCCACAGATAATAGTTTAAAGAAGTGTGCATGTGAACATATAATAACCATTCTCGTGTGCGAGAAAACAAAATTAACATGGTAATTTAAGACCACCGCTCAAAACTGAAAGTGAGAGCTGAATTGCATAGATTAAACGTCAATCTCATAAGTTGAAATAACAAATAAGACATGGGTGTCATGTATTAAAAGACAAACTAAATTATTAACAGGAAAAAATGATAACAATACATTACTTGAGCTCCTAACAGTACATTAGTACGTATACGACTCTTTTGAAACAGTGGTAAAGAAAGAACTTCAAAACTTATTCACAGTTAAAAATCCACGAAGACCCAACTTCACCACCAGGGAACGTCACGCCATATCAAGTTTAGCTAACAACCAACAAATAACGTGCTGTCAAGCAGACAAAGGTGGAGCATTAGTGATTCTCGACACAGAGTTTTACTTAAAGAGTGTACATACTCATGTTTCCGACAACACAATCTACATGAAACTGAATTCCGATCCAACACGTGAATTTACCCGAGTTCTAACGTCCATCATAAACAAAGCTTTGGACATGGGAACCATTGATGACAGAGACAAAAGATTTTTAATTAAAAACAATCCAGTGGTCCCATATTTATATATGATCCCAGAAAATACATAAAAGTGTAGTGAATCCTCCATTCAGGCCTATTGTCAGCACCAGGAACTCGATACATGAACCTATCGGGAAATACATAGATCGTCATCTTCAACACATTGTGAGAAAAATGACCACATACTTACAAGATACCACAGACTTTCTTGTCAAAATTCAGAACATCACAGTTACTGAAGATATGACACCTATCCTTTGTACTATTGATGTCCAATCTTTATACACCTCCATCCCACACAACCTGGGATTACAAGCCATGGAATCTTTTCTCCTTGAATGCGACAAAACAGATGAACTCAAAGTTTTTTTACTTGAATTAATGCATTTTACACTGTACCACAGTTATTTTACGTGGCAAGACCAGTTTTTCACGCAATTATCCGGTACATCTATGGGCAATTGTGCCGCCCCTGCCTACGCTAATCTTTTCATGTACAGGTTTGAACTCGATAACATTTTGTCAAAAACCACTTGGACAGAAAATCTAATGGCATACTACCGCTACATTGATGACATTTTTGTAATATGGAAACGAACTGAAGACAATTTACTTCAAGCAATGAAAGAGATCAATAACGTTGCTGAACGAATTCAGTTCACACATACCATTGATAACAACAGAATCTCATTTCTGGATTTCGACATCATTAGACAAGATAACACATTAGTTACCTCCGTGTTTACAAAAGCTACAGACCGCAACAATTTTTTACATTTTCGAAGCTTCCACCAAATGAGTTTAAAACAACATCTCCCTTACTCTCAACTACTTCGGGTCAGACGCATTTCTTCCACTGAGGAATTATACCAGGAGAACAAGGAAAAGATTTTGATGAAATTCAAACAAAGAGCTTATCCTGACCCAATTTTGAAGCAAGCAGAAGCAAGAGCTGCACAGAAACAATGAATAGAATTGTTGAAACCCTAAACCAATGTACAACTTGATGAAGACAGATCAGTATTCGTGTCTAAATAGTCTACAAAACGTCATAAAATCAAAAAAATTATCAGAAAATATTGGCCTTTACTACAAGCGGAAACAGATTTCAATGGCATATTTGAAAGATTTCCAATTTTTGCATATCAGCGCACTAAAAACTTACAGCAACTATTGAAATGTAAAGCAATTTTGATTACTCCGAAGTATACCGGTACTGCTCCATGCCACAATTGTGGCAGCTGTAACAATATAATAAAAGGCAACACCTTATTACATCCTTCTCATGGAACTCCTATCAACTTACAAGTTTCAGCTACCTGCGACTCCAGCAATGTTGTGTATTTACTAAAATGCCCATGCGGGCTGCTCTAAGTTAGGAAAACCGAACGCAAAATCAAAACACGTCTCGTTGAACACAAAAGTAACAACCGACAGAAGAATGTCAAATCCACCGTAGCAGTACATTTTCACGAGATGAACCACAACATAAGTCAACTCAGATTCATGATTTTGGAAAAAGTGGAAATTAAAGCAGGAAGGGACAACAATATTTTTTTGTTACAACGAGAACTTTATTGGATTTATAAATTGAACTCACTTTGCCCAAGGGGCTTAAATGAACGATTGGAATTCAGTTGTCATCTTTAAAACACAACAACTATTGTTCTATACTATACGTACTAATGTACTGTCAGGAGCTCAAGTAATGTATTGTTATAATTTTTTCCAGTTAATAATTTAGTTAGTCTTTTATATATGACACCCATGTCTTATTTGTTATTTCAACGTATGAGATTGACGTTTAATCTATGCAATTCAGCTCTCACTTTCAGTTTTGAGCGGTGGTCTTAAATTACCATGTTAATTTTGTTTTCTCGCACACGAGAATGGTTATTATATGTTCACATGCACACTTCTTTAAACTATTATCTGTGGCTACGACGCAATGTTTATATTGTAGCTTGTTATTCTGTTTACTCAGCAACCCTTCGTAAGTCTCATCTCTACTTCCATGCACACTGCGTTTACGTCGACTTCCGGGTTACATGTTAATATACTTCACTACCGGTGTATTTTTACATGGCGAAGGTTTTGAACACGGAGCAAGCCCGTTTGAACGTTCACACAGGTATGAACAACACTAATCCCCGATACTCCGATTACTGAATAATGCTACCAGCAACTTTTTGATTAGCACGTCTTCCAGCTCTCGTTTGTTACTTGTTTTAACGTGCACGACCGCGTTTAATCATGTGAGATAACCACGTTTCCTTCAGTTTCTTTTGGTTTATTAAGCACGCCACTACTTATGATTATCTCACGAATGATCGCAGTATAACTTTTCGGCACTCACACTCATTTCGATTCTTTCTGGCAACAAACAGTAATAGGCAATATACCGATAATTTGAATAACTTTATTAACACACACTTCTTAATCTTCACCGATTAAACACTGCATACCGCTCGACTCGCAACTAATTCACATCATGTTAACTTTCATTTTTTTCTTTAGGTAGCATTGAATGTTCGCCACATTCTTTGAATTGCACGATCACAGTTTTCAATAGGATCCACTCACGTTAATTGATTTGTCGGGAATACTAACACGCACTGTGCATTTTGAATATCAGGGAATCGCATTCCGGACCTTGGATCAAAGTACGCATTCTTTGATTTATTATAGCGAGAACCCCTGAGGAAGGGCTGGACCCAAAATGCATCAGGGGACTTTAAATCTCAACTGTGTATACTTAAATGGATTGTTATACTCTCTGACTTTGTTACAATGAACTAATGAAAATAATATACCAATGAAGTAGTATCTCACTTATGGAATATGCAGCTAATAAACCAAAGTGAACTAAAGAGAATGATACAGGAATTATTGAAGGCGATTCTCGCATCAAGGAGTGCTTATACGAGTTCATCCTTCAAGATAGTAAGGATTACCTCACATATGTCACCACACCCCATGATCAGGGGGTGATACTCAATAGCACCCATAAAGTATTTACACGAGCACCATTAGACTACGCAATTTAACATTAAGCAGTGCGACCGTTCAACTACACAATTTACATCATGGGATACAACATCGCCGAATCACCCCTCAATGGCCACAGGCTAACGGAGAAATCGAGAGATTTATGAGGACTCTCAACAAAGCCCTGCGCATTGCCGTGGCTGAAAACGCTGACCCTGAACGCCACCTGCAGCTATTCCTTTGGGAGTACAGAATCACCCCACACAGCACCACGCGTCAGGCCCCGTGGGCCCTGATGTTTAACGGACCACGCCGGGATGCTATCCCTACCTGCCCTGGGTGGACCCCACCTCTGTACAACGAGGATGAAGCACTAGGAAGAAGGGAACATCAGAACCACTGGGCCAGTCACCGAAAGGGGGCTGGGTCCCGCAATCTGAAGCCAGGAGACTGAGTAATAGTGCGAGAGGAGAGACAAGGAGGAAAGTTCCAGACCCCACATGAACAGGGGTACTGGACCGTGGTTGCTATTAAAGGGACCATGGTCACTGTGGAGAAGAACGGGGAGAAGATCACCAGAAACATCTCGTGGTTCAAGAGAATAGACAAAAACGCAGGCAAAGAAGAGGAATCAGTCATAGGAGGGGCAGAAAATGAACATTCGTGGACAGAATATCTGGGCACCCTGCCAAGCAACAACCCGAGCGGACAAGGAGAGGCCCATCAACAAACCATTGTGGCCTCTCCCGACATAGGGGAACAAGCAGGCTCGTCAGTGACACCAGCTGCTCATACCCGGGTAGGGGCTCTCACCCGCGGTACAGGCTGAGAGACAATCCTGCCCAAGCTCCCGACTAGGAGACGTTGCATGCCAAGGGAACCAGCCAGCCAAGCAAAAGAGAAAAGACTGAGTTAAGATGGGATGTAATACGTTTCCATTGTTATGTTGTGGCCCCAGCGTGGGCGGGATGTGTCGCACCCACGTGCTCAGTCCAGGCGTGATCCGGGCATGCCAATAAACGGGGCCGTGGTCGCACAAGGCCATTCGCTGTCCAACTGTTATACTGCGTGGAATGATATTTACTGCAGCGCTAGCCACCCACCTGCATACCCAAGCCCTAGACCCCAGCAGCGTCCAACAGAACAAATACCAATCAAAACAATTGGTTTAAAAAAAAGCAGAGCAACAGGAGAACAATAACCATGGTTTGAGAGATTAGGTCATTTCCAGACAGTCTGTGGTTGATACCTTTTACACTGGGAAGTGTGGGCACTGCTCACACACTAATATTATTCCACAAAATGCTGGCATTATGCGCTGGCATCTCAGGTGGCTCGCTCCCGGTAGCTTGCTCCCAGATATTGACACTCATCACCTACACCTTGCCATTCCACGGTAGAGCACGAGTAACAGCACAAGTAGGAATTTGGTGTTAATGAAAACAGACGTTAGCATAGTCAGAGCTTTAATTAAAATGCAGGCACATCCATGCATCTGCACGCAGCTCATGTCATCTTTGAATGTTTTTTTTTTTTTGTAAATCGTTATTACAAGAGTATAGTGAGTGCAACACCACAATAATTTCCAAGAATATTAAGGAAACAGGAGACTATAAGGCCATCCACACAGCGCACACAGGTAAGCACCTGATCAGCTCATCAACTGTTAGTCAGATTCTAAGAATCTTTGTATAACCATGCCAGCAGGGAAGAACGCTTAAGCTTGGAGCTACACAACTGCTACATTAGTAAGAAACTACATGCCTTTACTCGTAAGGAAAACAAAATTACAAGGATTAAAAACATAATGTAGACAATTACACACACACCAAAGACAAAATATATAGTAACGTCTAAATATACATACGTTCCCTTGATAGAAACATAAAATAAACATGACTGACAGACAATAATGTTAGGTAAAAAATCAGTAGAAAACCTACCACAGAGACTAACAGAACCTAAAGAGCAGATTTCTTCTGCTGGCATTCTTGTGGAGATTCATACTACTGGAAATATCTTTCCCTTGAACTGTTTCACCAAAGAACTTTGTTTTAGTGTTGAAAGCTGCTGCTGTGGCTGATTTATCAACTTTTACCACTTGCTCAACATTCCACCAATAGCGCCAATACACTCTGATGGCGTGCCCACACTCCTTGTCTATCACAGAGGGTTCACCAAATGTCCCTCACCTCTTCATGGTGTGAACAGGAGATTTGATACACACAACATTCCCTACTTTAAGGGGAGACAGACATGAACTCTTTCTCTTATCAAACCATTTTTTCTGTTTTTCCTCTTCTTCTACCACATTTTTTTTTACCATGTCATCGATATCATCTATTACAATACCTTGAGTTATCCACTTAGACATCCATCAAGTACAAAGTTTTCATGATGGTGCCCGTCCTCTCAACAGTTCAAAAGTGGACACCTTAGTAGTTGAATGGTGCATTGTGAAGTAATACAGCACAGCAGCGAGAGTACAGCACTGGAACCACACACCTGTTGGCAATCATTCACTTGACACATTCAACCAAGACACGGGAGCTTTATCTACTCTAATCACTGTACTGGGCCCATAAATGATATCTTTAAGCCATGTTGTACATGCATATATTCCAGCCTAACAAGCCATGTTGTACATGAAAATTCAGTCTTCACCCATCTCACCTCATTGTTGCAAGCCACAAGGAATTAGAATGTTCAGCCTCTAAGAAATTTTGATTCATGATTAAATAAATATGATTCCATGTAGGCCATAAAAATATAATTCATCACAATTGAAACCTGTATTCATAATTGCTTCATAATTCCTTATGCATACATAGAAGAACTTATATGAATATAAATATTCATAAGGCTTGTTTTTCCATATAAACTATTGAATAATATGTATTCATATAGAAGGATGAGTTTTGAGGTATGACTGAATTTACAGGCTTGTTCCATTATATTTCAGATGGAAGTACAAATTGTTTGAAAAAAATGAAGAAAAAAAATGTGATCATGTTTTTATTTAATGTATATTGACTATGCTTTTGCATTTCCAGTTTTTTTATATTAATAAATAGCTTTCAACAATATTTGTGATCTGGGTTTCTGTATTTACATTTGTTTGCCCATATTTTCATTAGTTGCCTAAGTATCTATATATACACAAATGTTACCCACTTAGACATCCATCAAGTACAAAGTTTTCATGATGGTGTCCTTCCTCTCAACAGTTCAAAAGTGGACACCTTAGTGGTTGAATGATGCGTTGTGAAGTAATACAGCACAGCAGCGAGCGTACAGCATTGGAACCACACACCTGTTGGCAATCGCTCACTTGACACATGCAACCAAGCCACAGGAACTTCATCTTCTCTAATCACTGCACTGGGCCCACAAATGATATCTTTCTACATTTATCCTAATTTACATTGTATACTGTACCCACAGAGGCATTGGTTCTCTCATGGACCTTTCTTCGTCATAGTGAGGGGTGAGAAATCAGGATGTCTAAAATCGTTGGCCACCCAATGAGGACCATTAATTGGTAGCCAACTCAAGTTAGAGATGAGGTTCAAATACACTACTCTCAGAACCATGCTATAGAAATAAAGTATTGCAATGAGAAGACCCAACCTCCTAAAGAAGTTTAGGCGAACCAGGATTATACAAACTAAATGTTCTGCAGTCACAACACACAATAAAAGCAGCAGAACTTGATGTTCTCAAAATAATCTATGGTTATCCCTGTCATGTATTTAGAGTCAATGTCCAGTAAACCTTTTTTCTAAAGAGAGAACACTAAGACATAATAACAAACTCAGGCAATTTTAGATAATTTGGTTATTGTAAGATCCACAGTCAATGCATATAAGCAACATATTAAGTAGCTCAGTTAAGAATCTTACAGCACGTAGTATAAAACCACACATTTAGTCAAAGTATTCTATTCATGAAGAGGATGGTTAATATTACAGATTCCTCCAACCAATGAAGACAGGAGGATGGTTCCAAAGAGTTTACTCAGAAAGGGACAAAGGGGATCAAGTTAAAGTCCATTAGGGAAAAGTCCATGGGCATGGGCAAAAAGGGGAATGGAGCAAAATCAGGAAAGTTCAGGTCTGGTTTCTCACCAGACAGTCCAAAAGAGATCAGCCGGCAAGTTCATTGCAAATACAGAAAGGCAGGGACATGGAAAGGTAATCAGTCTGTCAGCAAAGGATTCCAAATCGATCCACTAGAAACCTCAGCATCAGCTGACGTCCCAGAATGAAAAAAGTGTTCTCTCAATCGCCCCTCCTTTGGGGAGTCACTTTTATATAGTAGAAATGATTCGTACATGACATCAGGTGTCATACCCCAATGGTCTAATCATCATATGGTTATTTTTCCATTTGTCAGGCACAATTTTGATACTCCAGCATACTTGCCCATGCTGGTCATGAGAAACGACTGCCCATTCTGTCCTCACAGGTTAGTTGACAAAGAGCTATATACTTTGTTGCTCTTCGTGGGTCCAAAGGTCAGGTTCTCCCCAATTCACTTCACAATGAACATTAGAAAAATGTGTTATTCATAAAAAATGTTGCATAAACAGTACAGATTAAGCAACATTTAAAGAACATGTTAAAAGTGCATTGAACCAAGGTATAAAATAACGCAGCCTAATTGAAAAAGGCAATTCAATGCATTCAAAGTTAGCATTTCTTATTTAGTGAAATAAACTCATAATTAAGTTTTTCATTTAAAGAAATTATTGTAATGATATCAATGATTATTGCATAGAAATGTCTAAACCCGAATATGGCCCACTACTACGATTTTCAAAGTACATGCATGCAAATTATTCATAAAAATCATTTTACTAAAATGTTCATATTTTCATAATTCTATGATGTCAAGAATTAATACTAAAAATCTCCTTCCTGTATATCATTGCATATTCATTTTATACCACATTCTTTTTCATGATGCATTACAATGAAAACAATAGAGAAGCTAGGACTCTTCGTTAAGAATTGCACTATTCTGTTAGTGAAAGCCTTTTCATCATTCATTTTCATAACTGTTTTGTTATAACACTGAATTAATAAACATGTTCATCTTATTGCATTTAAATTCTTCTATTTTTATACAATCAAGCACACTTTTATGGTGCTGGTACTTCAACTTTTCTCCGTTTCAGTGTCGTTTTTCTAGACGTGTGCAAAGTGCACATTAGAGTTTCTGTGTCAATCAATTATTGTGTTATTTTAAGAATAATCACTTTTAGCGCTTCATCCATACGTTCAACTAAATCATTCGTTTTAGGGTGATATATGGAATTTGAGATGCTTGAGATCACCCTGTCTCAAGATCAAATGTGCCTCATCAGTGACAAACTGAACACTAATGTCAGAGATCAAATAAGATGGGAAACCATTACTCAGGAAGATGTGTTTCTAGAAATTGATCAATATTTTTTTTAATTTGGTTCACCGAATAAACAAATTTCAGCCCATTTTGAGTAGTAGTTAATTAAGACTAATACGAACCATGATGATTGGGAAGAGGATTTGAAGGACTGACAAAGTCAATAGTAACTTTATCCCAGGTTTTGGGTGGATAATCAATAGTTTGCATGTGACGATTTCTTATCTTCAATTCCATCTCACAACTGTTGCAAATAAAACAATTATTCACATGGTCACCAATATTCCAATCCTTATTTGACCACCGGAAAAGAGCATAAACCCTGCGTTTAGTTAAGGTTTTCCCGAGATGACCTTCATGTGCACCATTATTCTACACCCTCAAACTGTCTGGTGGTCCCAGTCTCCCGCCCTGCATAAGGATACCATCTTCAACAGAAAGTTCTAAAGCAACTTTTAGAAAGGGTTGACAGGACACAGCAATGCTTTGTTTCTTTAGGCCTACCATTTTTAACAAACAAGACAACCTCAGACAATAATGTGTCCTTAGTTGGTGATCGAGTCGGGTGCCTACCTGTGTAAATTCTCTGTCAGTAGGCAGATTACCTCGCATCAAGATTGTAGGAATCTCACAATAACTATGGCAGCAGGGAAAACGCTTTGTACTACAGCTGCTGCACGGCTACTATAACTACTAATGCACTAAAAGTAACACAGTTTTGAGAGTAATTTAATTTGAAGGTTTAGTAGTTGGGGGGGGTGGGCGACAGACCTCTCCTGATTCAAGCGACAAAGTTGGTCACGTTGACCTGTGGGGGAGTCGATTGGGTGGGAGTTGAGTGTAGGGTGGGGGGGAAGGGATAGGGGGGTGAGTTCATTATGGTTTTCTGGAACAAAAAAGGAATGTACCGAGTAGGAATGTATTGGTTGAGGCCACTCAGAGGGGCTTGGGGGGAGGATACAGAGCGGGGGAGATGCAGGGGTACCACGGACATTGATTGATTGATGTACTTATAGAGCGCAGCTATCACCCTACAGGCATCTTGGCGCTTGCATTGGGAACCCGTCCTGGTTTTTCCCTGTAAGATAACCCATACTGGGCATCCCCAAGGTGAAAGCCAGGCATCCTGCCGCAGGGGGCCGTTGTGGAGATTAAGCAGGCTTGTTGCCCAGAGCTGCATAGTGTGAACTCGTGCTTAGAGTGGGCACCGAAGCGAGAATTATCAAGTCCGCGGACAATTGGGCTCTGGACCCTGCCGCGTCAGGAATCGAACCCAGGTCCCGGGTCTGATCTCTGCTTCAGGGTATGCCTCCTCTAACCAGTGAGCTACACTTCTCCACATAGCAAGAATGTCAGTTAATCACTCCCCATATTCAGTTTTATCATGGAATGTCAACGGGATGGGGAATAAGGTCAAAAGGGGATTGGTAGCTGCATATTGTAAAAGGCTGAAACCGGATGTGATCCTCTTACAAGAAACACATTTAAAGGGCACAAGATGTAATTTTTTGGGCCGACGACCATACACAACAATGGCGCACGCGGGCTTCTCCACTGGGGCACAGGGGGTCGCTATATTAATTAAGAAAAATCCGCCATTCAGGATAGAACGCACGTGGAGTGACCCTAATGTGACATATGTGGCAGTACAAGGGCTTTGGGACAGGAGACATATTACACTTATTAGCGTATATGCGCCCCCCAGATTACAGAAGCAGACGATGGACAGACTGGCAGCCATTCTTCTTGAAGCAGGTTCCCACACCCACATCATAGGGGGAGACTTGAATGATGTGATGGACCCTACATGGGATCGCACAACAGTCCACCAAGGAGGCCCTAGGGAAACCCCACTCAAAAGATTCGTAGATACACTGACACTCACGGACCTGTGGCGGAAACAGCATCCCCAGACCAAAGCATACTCCTTCAATTCCGGGGCTCATAAGGCATTCTCGAGAATAGACTACATATTTACCCTGACAGGAGAAGTAGGGGAAATACAAAGGATTGAATACCTAGCGAGGGGTCTTTCGGACCATTTGACCCTATGGTTAACTATTGGTGTGCAGTCACAGCGCCAACCCAGAGACTTGAGATTGAATCCATGGGAACTACGAGACCAGCAGGTGACTCAAGAGCTTAGAGTAGGCCCGGAGTTATACTTCCGGGAAAATGTAGGGTCGGTGGATTCCGCAGTGGTTCTGTGGGAAGCATACAAAGCGATCCTTCGGGACAGGGCTCAAAACATTATTGCCCATAAGAAATGCAAAGAGACTGAGGAGGTAGAGAAACTGGAAACGCAGCTCCTACAGGCTGAATCGCAAGCCAGCACAGGAGACGATGCTTTCAGGTTAAGAAAGCTGAAACTCTTGCAGCACGAATATCCTGCGCTAGACAAAAAAGACGTGCTACTGGTGATACAAGCCAAGCATAGGAGACTGTATTATGCTAGTGATAAAACTGGTAGATTGCTTGCCTGGCCGGAAAGAGATGGAAAGCAGATGGGTAGCCCAAATACAGACGGAGGAGGGTCAGGTTCACAAGACCCAAGACGCGATAGCATATGCTTTCGCAGGATACTACGAGGCCTTTTATGCAAAACGGCCTTTAGCAGGCACCGAACAAATACACACATATTTACAATCTATGCAACTTCCTCACCTAGAGTCCAGTGAAACACAAGCGATGTAGCCAAAATTGACAAAAGAAGAAATCGTGGACGCCATAGGCCAGATGAGAACAGGGAAATTCGCAGGTCCTAACGGGCTCCCGCCGGAATTTTTTAAACAGCATGGGGCACTTTTTAGCACGTATTTACTCCAGATGTATCTGGAGGCGCAGGAACAGGGTGCACTTCCCGAAGACCTGAGGACCGCGAAAATTGTGGTGATACCTAAGGAGGGGCGGCCGCCACAGAACTGTGGCTCGTATAGATCCATTTCTCTCATGAACATGGAGACGAAGATCTTGGCCATGATTCTGGCCAACAGACTAACCAAGGTTATAACAGGAATTATCCATTGGGACCAGTCAGGTTTTATGCATCACATGTCGACGAGACTCAATCTTAGACGGGTCGCCAACTAATTGGAGTTGGTGCAACATAGGACAGACCCGCACCTCATTCTGTTCCGAGAAGGCATTTGACACGGTCCACTGGCCGTTTCTCATGGCTGTACTGGACAGACTGGGATTTGGTCCTGAGTTCCGGAAATGGATAGCCCTTCTGTATGAAGGACCGCTAGCTCGGTTCAGAGTCAACGGGGTAACTTCCAGAAAATTTCTAATTGAAAGGGGCACTAGACAAGGTTGCCCCCTGTCCCCTCTATTATTTGCAATAGTCCTGGAACCCCTGGCATGCGTCATTCGCGCACACCCGCACATAACCGGTTTTAGGGTAAATGACAAAGATGGTCTGGATGAACGCATTTCTCTGTATGCTGACGACATACTGATATATGTTACGAGCCCTGAAACAATGCTCCCTAAGATAATGGAGAGCTGTGAAGACTACGGCAGGTATGCGGGGTATAGAATTAACTGGGAGAAGTCAAGTGTCTACCCGGTAGGGCAAGAGGTCAAAAATATTGTTTATCCCAGTCAACTACATGTTGCAACTACGGGAATAAAATATTTGGATATCCACATTACGCTTGATAGGCAACTGGCGTTGGAAAGGAACCTGTACAGGGTACTGGGGGAATTCCGTTTAGACGCGGACCGATGGGCTTCCCTACCCCTAACACTGCTTGGAAGAGCAGCACTCTTCAAAATGATAACCCTTCCAAAGTTTCTGTATGTTCTTCAAAATACCTACCATTCAATCTCGGAAGAGGTGTTCAGCTAAATTGATGACATCCTGAGGAAGTTCCTCTGGGGAGGGAAGCCCCCTAGGGTGGCACTGGGGAAACTGCAATGCAACCAATATAGCGGTGGCATTTCTCTGCCGGACCTACGGGCTTACTACTGGGCTGCTCACTTGATAGTGATAAATGAATGGGCCTTTGGCGAGAGGGATCATCCAGAGTATGCGCTTGAGCACACACAGTTCCTCTGCAGGCCATACTCACACTTTTACGGAGGCAAGGGTGTTACAAAATTGTTGCCGGCCACTCAAATGGTGATAATGGCATGGAAAAAGGCAGAGAGGTGCATGAAGTGGGAAACCGGGCGACCAGGGAAACCCCGCTAGTGGGTGGGAACACGACTTAAGGAATTCGTCAAGTTGAAGGGCTTTCAGAAGTGGGATCTGGTGGGTATTTCCCAGATTAAGGACATAATTAAGGGTGGGCGTAGTGGGCGTAGTGGGGCTACGTGAAGCAGCGCGTAGTGTGCCCAAATCTACGCGCACTACGTGCTTCACGTAGCCCCCACTACGCGCCACCCGCCTCCCGCCTGCCCTCCCGCCTCCCGCTTGCCCTCCTTTTAAATCAAACCTGCATTTTAAAATAAATACCAAGTAAAGAAACTTACCTGGAGCGCCGCGTCTCCAGGGCTCCCTCTTCATTATTTCCAACGTCTTCTAACAAATGCGCATGCGCGGGCGTCCGCGCATGCGCATTTGTTAGAAGACGTCGGAAATAATGAAGAGGGAGCCCTGGAGACGCGGCGCTCCAGGTATGTTTCTTTACTTGGTATTTATTTTAAAATGCAGGTTGATTTAAAAGGCGGGAGGCGGGTGGCGGCGGCAGGCAGCTACGCTTCGCCCTGGGTGTGCGTAGCGCTAGCCTGCTTCGCCTACTTCGAAAACTGCGAAGCAGGCAGCGCTACGTACACTACGTGGGCGAAGCGTAGTGTCTCGCCCAGGGTTAGACATAATACATTGTAAAGAGCTGGTGACATTCCCACACCTCCAGCTAGAATATGACATGAACAAGACGCAGCACTTTAAGTATCTGCAACTGAGGCATGCCTGGCAGGCGCAACATATTGATATTGAGGGCCTCCCAGAGTATTCCCCGTTAGAAGTGCGACTCTTGATGGGCGACATTGGGGGGAAAGCAGTGTCGTGGACCTATAGGACAATTATGAACAACACACCTGACCCACTGCTAAAATTGAGACTGCACTGGGAGACAGACCAGGGAGACATAGAAGATCTAGACTGGGAAATGGCCCTGATGCACCAGAGGTAGGTAGCCATTAGGTCTAGACTGCGGCTGATTCAATTTAAGTATCTACACAGAATGTATTACGACAGATCCCTAATGTATAAGATGGGTAGAGCAGAGTCCCCCAGTTGCCTGAAATGTAAAACCATGGAAGGGACCTTCTTTCACACTGTCTGGGGATGCTCGCATGCACAGCTATACTGGGGCACACTTCTGAAAGAATGGGAGCTTATATTGCAGGAACCAATACCCCCAGATCCTATGTTCATCCTGCTTGGTATACCCACGGAGATTGATCTCCCCAAAGTAAAGTTGATGTTGCTCCAGCTGGGTCTGGTAGTGGCCAAAAGAGACATGGCGAGGGCCTGGGGAGCAGCGACTAATCCAACACTGGAGGAATGGCGGAGAGGGATGGACATGTACATGCTGGGGGAGAAGACAACATATAATGCGAGGGGGTGCCCCAAAAAAAATTGGAAAATATGGCAGCCATGGCTCACTTACTATGGCCTGACACTCACAGATTCACAGTAGTTCGGGGGAAAAGGGGGATGCAAGGGTGGGGAGGGAAGATGGAGGATTCTGTTGGCAGACAATATTTGTTGTTGTTGATTGTTGTTGTTGATTATTTATGTGCTAAGATTGTTGCTTTATACTCCTCTATTAAAGCAGTTGGACTATGGTACTCATTACCCCCAAACATAAGATCTACGGATAATTATCTTATCTTCAGAACACTATTCAAAAAGTCGCGTTTCCCTACATAACCACCATATTCAAACACAAATGTACAGCATATCCTTGTGTATATAAACATTTGATTTGATTAAATGTATGTATCTAGATAAGTGTATTTCTTTGTACAAATATCTATAATAATTATATTTTTAAATATATAGATATTGTTTAGGTCTGCTTAACAAATGTACATATTGCTTATGGTTAAAATATATATATATATATTCTATGCTTAACATGTATAGAGGTCACTGCATACTTTTAATTTAGGTCATTTGATTAGATGCGTATAGTTTTCAGTTTATCTATCACAATATATCAATATTATCACAACTATTCATCTACAATTGCTTCACTATTGAAATATAAAAAAAAGTAAAAAATAATTACACAAATAAATTAGCTTAAAGTACAGCAACACTTAAAAGGCTGAGTTCATTAAATGCATCTTAAATCTTGATATATTACCTTCCTTATACATGTATACCCTCTATGTACTTATGTATCTATATACTTATTACTTTACTCCTTTTGTAAAATTTTAAAAAAACTTGAACAATAGTGTCTCAAATAAAATACCCTATGTTTCACCCTATACCTCTATCAATATATCCTCTACCTTCACTCTCTGACTCATCCCAAACCTCATTCTACTATTATAATCTCAAAAATAAACCTTTCTAGAACTCTTAACCTCCATCACTCCTTGGATCACCCCTAACCTTACTTTACTACTATGATCTCCCAAACAACCCCTTCTAAATTCTTCCCTCATGCATCCCTCCTTAGACTCATCCGAAAACTAAGGTTACTACTGTGATCTCCCTAATCCATTTCTAGAGACTCTTCCCTCCTCCATCTCTCTCTCACCCATCCCAAACCTCCACCTCCTATTGTGATCTCCAAATAAACACTTCCTAGACTCTTCCCTCTTTTATCCCTCCATTATCCTTTTCAACACAAAAAAATGACTCATATGTTTTTTGCTCAACTCATATTTCCCCAGACTAATTAACCACTAATCCACTAATCCTTTTTGGATTCTGGAGTAGCGTGCTACTCGCCGAAAAGCGATTCAACGTCTCGTCTGGGTTAGTAAGCACTATAGAAATACAATTACTTTGCAACAATTGGCGACAAGTTGTAGAGGTGTATGTGTCATCACACCGACACAGGAACTATACCATCTCTATTTATGGACTCATCCTTGATTTCAACGTGTGACTATGGTTGCCTGTGTATACTTTCAAGGAACCTTTTGTCGATGAAAGTTGAACTACTACTACTACTACTGAAGACTGACTTACCTTTCTTGAGATTGCTCAAGAGCAAGTGGTCACGGGGTTGAGCAAACTTTTTTAATGGGAAAGCGGAGCGTTTTTAAGCGCGTCATCTTGATCATGCTCGTGAGCACGGCCGGACTAGCTCCAACGTACCACATCCTATTTGGATGTGCATTTTCATTGGATGATTGAGAGCATAGAAGGACCAACTGGAGTGTATCACGCGTGCTGATTGTTGGAAACTGTGACCTGTTCCCTTGGATGTCGGGCAGCAGAGGAATAAACTGCAATTCAGTTGCAAAAGTGATCTTATCGTCAAGTTCATTGGATACAATTTCCTGCTTCTTGTTTAAAAATTAAAAAAATAGGCTGTATTGGGGAGTAGTTCAGTTGGACAACATTTTACACTTGTTGTTGGGCTATCGCCGTTCCAGATCCTTTTCTTTGACTTATATTTATCTGTGTGTCTGGAATCTGATGGTATTTTATTCCTCTATTGCCTTTGGGAGAGAACTACACATCATGTAGTTTGAGCCTCCCATGTAAAGTTTACAGAATAAGGGAGACCCTTCCATTCCATGGACAAGATGGAAGGAAGACATTTTGACTTATATGAAAGCCATTGATGGGGAAAGGATGGGAGCAGAGAGGAAAAAATAATTTTGCTCCATTGTTTAGGGTCTAAAGGTCAAGTTGTATTCAGAACTTTACGACAAGTTGTAACGATGGAAGGTCAAGGAAATGGGAAAATGCCTCGCAGGATTGTTTTTGTGCAGGAAGGTGTTCCTTACTGCACAAAAACAATCCTGAATTCAACACAGGCACCCTTGCAACATGGTGCAAGGGTGCTTGCACTGGTGCTGGGAAATGACAGAAATGCGACGTTTATTAAGTATGGCATACTCCTGCTTTTTCCCTTTCACAAAGCGCAGCAAGGTGACTTGTTGCGCTGTGTGATATCTTAATAAATATGTCCCTAAAAGTATAAAGCTCAAGAGTCCTGAAGAAGTGTTTAGTATGAGTAAAACTGATGTGTGCAGTGTGAATAATGCTTGCCATAAGAATGGGGCATCTGGGAAGAATGTAGAGAAGATTGGTGTATGTTACAGGTGCGAAAGTAATAATCATATTGCTTCATTTGCATGGTGTCCTGCAATAGGAAAGGAGTGTAATAAGTGTGAACCTGAGGGTAATTTTGCCAGTGAGTGTATGGATGTGAAAAAAATACTGCAGAGAGGGAAAGTTTGATGTATTACTAGCAATGAGGATTCTAAGTGTGAGTGTGAATGAGGAAAGAAAATGGAAAATTATGGTATTGTGTTGTCAGTTAATGATTCCTGTGTTGGTGAGGAGAGTTTGCTAATCAGGAAACCTCCTAAATGTACAGTTGTACCAAGGCATTGAATTGGAGCTCATGGCTGATTCTGGCTCAGCCTGAATCATCATCACAAAGAACAACTTTATGGAAAAGTTTGAAAATGTTTTGGATTGTGTGCTGAAAAAGGAGTCAATGTATTAAGGTGGATGGAGCAATGGAAGTTGGGAATAATATTCAATCCTAGAAGTAAAGAAACAGTGTCAGTTATTACAAATGTGAGTAAAGAATCTTACGTAATTGGGAAATTTCCAAAAGTATTCAATTACAGTTTAGGGAAGCTGACACACTTTCCTCATAAGATTAAAATCAAGAAAGGTACAGTGCCTGGTAAACAAAAGGTAATGGTGAAACCAATTAATATAAGACAAGAACTCAAAAAGATGTTAAATCAAATGGTGGATGAAGGCATCATTGAGGAGACTGAGTCATCTGAATGGGTACCACCCATAGTTTTGGGATGCAAGGCAGAACATGAACTAAAATTGTGTGTGGATACAATGGCACTAAATGTTAATATTGTATTAGATTGCCACCCTTTTCCTAATATCAATTTCCTAATATCAATTTCTTAATATCAAATTTGTATGCTTGAAAGTGATAAAATATTTTCCAAATTAGATGTAAGATCTGCCTACCACCAGATTGAATTCAAAGATGACTCAAAACATTTAAGCCTCAGGACTATATCAATTCAAAAGGATGCTGTTTGGATTAGTTTCTGCGCATTATGTGTTCTAAAGAGCTATTTTCCATATTTTCAAGTATGTGGACAACTCTGTGAAGTGTTTCCAAGATTATATTTCAATATTTTCAAAGAATGAACATGAATATTTGGAACATATTAATGAAGATTTAAGAACGCTGGAAAACATGGTCTGATTCTCAAGAGCTCCAAATGCAAATTGTTCTGCAATTCTATGAATTATTTAGGCCATTTGTCTGGTAATGGAGTGGTGCGCAAGAAATTCACTGTAGATGCTATCATCAATGTTCCTGCACCAGACAATAGAGAACAGCTTCTCTCATTCACAGGGTTGTGCAGGTATTATAGAAAATTCATTAAGAAATTTGTCACCAAAATAGAGCTTTGTGGAAATTGACAAGGCAAATGTGGAATTGGTTTGGTCTGAAAAACAGCAACAGGAATTTCAGGAGGTTAAGAAAGATTTTATTGAGGCACCTACGCTGAAGCCTTTCTGTTTAAACAAAGAATGTACGATTACTGTGGATACCAGCATGTATGGAGTTGGTTCTGTGTTATCACAGATGTGTGACGCAGAAGAGTGGAATGTAGCTTTGAGACCTTAAATGATACTGAAAGGAGGTATGTGGTGATTGAAATAGAGCTGTTGACATGCTTGTGGGCTGTTGAACTTTTCAGAAATTATGTTTGGGGAAGTTGATTCACAATAAAGATGGATCACAAACCACTGTGTGCATTGCCAGATTAACTTCAAGACTACAAGAGGATTGTTTTAAAGCTGAATTTGTTCCTGGAAAGTGTAAGGTGACAGCAGATTGCTTATCAGGGCTAATGTTATAGTTGGAGGATATGAATGTAAGTGTGAGTGCAATGGGCATGATTTCTACTGTAAAAAATGTAGTTGCTGGGACGTTTGAAGCCATTAAAGAGGAGAAGTGGGCAGAGGGAAACAATGGATATGTAATGGCAACAGGTAAGGAATTATGTAATGGAAGGTTGCACTAGGAAGGAGTTGATTTCTCCAGAGTTATTACCATTGTGGAATGTTTCTGGAGAATTGGACGTGGAATGTGGATTATTGTTTAAATACGTTCCTCCAGTTAACATGCAAAAAGTGATTATACATCCGGCTCATGAGGAGCATATTCGCATGTCAACTATGAAGTGGCTTATCAGAAAGTGTTTTTGGTGGCCAAGTAAGGACAGGATGGCCAACAGGGTAGTAAGAGAGTGTGATCAATGTGTTAATGGTGAGAAAAGCCTAACGGTTAACCTTGCACCTCTGAAACGTGTTGCATGGCCAAAATCCCTAGGGAAAAGAATTGCCCTTGATTTTTCTGGTCGGTTTTCTTCTTTACTTCAAGAACCTAGGTTTGCTTTAGGAATGATAGATTATTACTCCAAGTAGCCGGAAGGAAAATTTATTGCAAAAATCACCACTCAAGTAGTAATTGAGTTTTTTAAAGGAGGCTTTTGCTAGAGAAGGATGTCATGATGGTTTAATTACAGATAAAGCTCAGTTTAAGTCAAGAAAAATTGAGAGTTTTCTCAAACAATGAGGAATACACCATGGCACGATTGTGTTATATGAACCTCACAGTAATGGATAAGGAGAGGGATTCACTTGTGTTTTAAAAGATTATGTGGTGTGGGCACGTAACAGTGATTGTCAATGCAGGACTGTGTTAAGGGGAAAATTGTGGATGTGTTGCATTAAACATCATACTGTTACGGAAGTTAGTCCGTTCAAGTTAGTTGAAGGAAGAGATCCTATTACCAAGTTGTGTCCATGGTGGTTCAGGAAAAGATGTGTTAATAGTAGACAGGAGTATGATGTGGATAGTGTGAGCAAGAGAGTTGAAGAGAAGCAGGGAAGACTAAAGAATGGTATGAACCAAATGGAATGTTAAAGAACCCATGTTTGTTGCGTGAGCATTTTCAAACCGGGCATACTCCACAAAGGTGAGCACAAGTATGGCAAGGTGATGAAGGTCATTAAGGTGTTTACCAACAGCGTTACCAACCGAGTTGTTACGTAAGATGTAATGTTATATATTTTCATAAAGCACTCAAATACCAATAAGTCGTCTTAGCGCAGACTGACTGAGCAACCTGAGCAATCTGTGGTGGCTGGAAATTAATGTAAAATAAAAAGCTATGTCTTGAGAGCCTTCATGAAGGCTAACAAATTTGGTTGAGATTTAATAGCAAGGGGGAGAGAGTTCCAGGCCTTGGATGCGTTCAGTACAAATCCGCGGCCGCCCCATTTAACTCGTCTGAAACGCGGAACTGACAAGAGTATAGATGAGGCTGATCGTAGAGGTCTTGATGAAAAGGAGAAGACCGATTTCAGGAAGGCTGGAGCTTGACCATGTATGGCTATATAAACTATACATAGTGATTTGATAATGATTCTGGCCCTGACTGGGAGCCAAAGATGCTGTTGAATAGCTGTGGAAGCTGAATGGTGTTTAGGAAGCTTGAAGAGAGCCCTCGCTGGAGCAGTCTGAACTATCTGCAGTTTGTTAAGCACGTGTTTGTATGCGTTAAGATAAAGACTGTTACAATAGTCGAGTTTCGACAGCACTAGGGATGTTCTAACTGATTTTTGTAGAGCAACCGGAATATAGGGCAAGATCTTCTTGATTAGCTTTAAAGTAAAAAAAACACAGCAGATGAGACAGAGTTGGCCTTAGTTATGTAAGACAGATCTGTGTTGATCTTAACTCAGAGATTTTTTGCTAATTTAACCGTGAAAGGCAGTGAGCCTAATTCGGGTGGCCACCAATTAAGGGACGAGAAAGGTGGTTGACTTTCGAAGAGTAGCACTTCAGTTTCGGTGGAATTTAGTTTGGGACAATTTGATGATATCCAACTGCTGATTGCTCTCATGCAGTCGCAAAAATTGGAAGCTATGTCTTGTTTTTCCTGTGAAAGCGAGAAGACAATTTGTGTGTCATCTGCGTAGGATGTTAGGGTAATGCAGAAAGAAAGGATCAGATCTGTCAATGGCCTAACATAAAGATATAACAGCATAGGGCTCGGTGATGATCACTGTGAGACCCCATATAGAAAGGAAAAGGAAGGTGATGTGAAATTTCCAGAATGCACTAACTGCTTTCTATTAGTCAACAATGATTTGAGCAGCTTCAAGGCTGTTTCGGATACCCTTCCTGAACCCGGCAGTCAAGTATAAGTCCATGGTAAACCTTACCAAAAACCGCTGCGAGATCTAATAAAACCAGATGGAAGCAAGGAGGTTATAGACACTTTCCACCTTTTCAAAGAAGGTGTCTGCTAGCAAATTGCAGAAGGATTGTGATGAATCTATGGGAAAGCAGGGCTGGAAGCAGTGAACTGGGTTATAGAGACATACAATTCTTTTGACAAATTAAATGAAGATTACATTTTTGAGGTGTAGAAGGTGATTTTAGCTTTACAAAGTGAGAATTTAGTGTGTCAAGCATCTCTTATATTATGTTTTCTCTAGTTCATCATAATGAGTTCTCCATCGCTTTTCCTGACTTCTGCAGGTCTGCTTTAACGACCTATGGTCTACGGAAAACCAGGGTGCGGTAATGTGATGTCTCTTAATCTTGATCTTTTTTAGAGGAACAAGAGAGGGAGAAGCCTCATTAAGCCAAGAGTTATGGTTAGAAACAGCTGTATCAACATTTGAAACGGTCTTAGGAGAAGTGGCATACAGAAATTGGGCAAACAATGCTGGTTCTACTTTGTGCCATGCCCGAGATAAAGCGCAAAATGGTTTGACTGAAGGTACACAAAGTGGTGATTTTATCGTGATGTCAAAAAGAACAGCATGGTAATCTGACCAAGTCAGAGGGAGAGTTCTAACATTTCCAAGAAAGGGATTGTTAGAAAAAATACCATCCAATAATGTACGATGGAGTGTGTGGGGGTTGTAATCGATTGTTCTAGACCAAGTGATTTCAAATTGGCAAGGAGATGTTCTGTGTTTTTACGGTTAAGATTACCTAAATGAAAATTAAAGTCGCCAATGACCGTAAAATTATTTAGTAGTATATCAGCCTCTAGGAAGCTAGTGAAATCCTGAGCAAAGCTGGAACGAGCTTTGGGAGAGCGGTAGATGGCTAGTCCTTTAAAGGTTCGAGATAAGGAAAGAGTGATGCTGAAAGTTAGATCCACCCATAGAGTGGTCTCAATAGGGGTGCAATAAATGGTGACATCCGTGTGATAAATAATAGCAATCCCACCTCCCAGTTCACCCTGACGATCATGCCTGAAAATGGAGAAGCCAGGAGGGAGCTTGTGTGATATATATCTTGAGTCAAAGATGGCAAAGATATGACAAATTCTAATAAACCAGAATGTGTGCAGAGTTGTGATGAAAATTACAGATTTTTACTAAAGGTTGACAAAATTGTACTAGAAGGGGAAATTGTGAATGTTTCTGGTGATGAGGGCTGTAGAGTGGACACTGGAGTTGAAGTGATACAACAGAGAGTTGGAGGTAATGAAGTTTTTGGACAGCAAAATGAGGGTGAAGTGACAAGTCAGCAGAGTTATTGCTGGTGTGAACATGTGTGTGATTCAATGGTTTACAGGGTGAAGAATAAGGGTAGGAACAGATGTGCTCCCAACAAATATGTAGAATTGATTCATACCTGTTAGGCTATTACTTGTCAATATTATTTTCTGTCCTGTATTTTTAGAGGGAAGATGTGTTGTAAAATGTTTACATTCAATTCGCTATTGTGCTTCATGTATTGATTATGTTTATCTAAGGAACTCCACAGTTACCTATAAGAATGTAGATTGTTTAGATTAAGTTCTCTTTTGACTGCCTGGCTGAAAGCAGATGCTGTGCTGCACTAATAAAGAGCTGTCAACTTTATTCTGGATTTTATTACTTTGCAACAGAGTGGTAGCCCCTCGTCTGGCTTTACTGGTGATTTCATTTCTGTTGATCTGTTCATGCACCCTTAAGAAGTGCCATTTTGTGGATGCAAACAGAATGTGACAAGCTTTTATGAACTAGTGTGCTTTTTAAGTTTTTGGCATTCATCAACCAGTTCATCCTTCATAGAGAAACCTATCTGTACAGCTTTCAAAGCTTATTGCTGTTTTCCATAAACATACTTTGATGGGTTGATTACTGGAATATGCTTTCAGGAGTTTGCTTTTAAGCAGTTTGGTAGGAAGTTAGAGCTTTTTTCCAGAATCTGTGTTGGGTTATGCACACACGCATCTCCAAATCTCTGGCCCATACACTATGTTTGCTCCTATAGAAAGAGCACAGTCTGTCACAGTGGTAGAGAACATTACCTCCACCAACCTGATGGATTACTGTGCTCCAAATGTAGAGATGACCGCCAACCCAGCAGGCGTTTCCATACTTTGAACCGAACCACCATCAAACAGTTCCCTTCACGGTTCAAAAATTTTCTGGACGGCCTTCGGTTTTGACAAATATCCACAAAACTATTAAGATTTTGTTTTAAAAAACTAATGACCTCCACACCTGGTGACTTTTTCTCACATTGCAGGGGGTCGTCATTTTTTAGTGCCCCTCACCGCCAGGTTATTTCTAGCAGTGAAGGACAGTGAAAAAGGACATCACACAGTCTGTCATAAATAGGGCAAGTTGTGTAATGCCCTTCCTCTGACGGCCCCTACTCCACTGGAGAAAGATTTCCATTGACAGCGCCAATAGGGGCTCCGTCAACAGAATACAGGTCTGCCAGTATCTAAATGATGCTGGTGTACCTCGTTTTTGGTAGACAGGGTATTACGTTGTAAGTGCAACAGCATACCTTATCCACCAAACTAGAAATAAGCCCTTCAGAGCATGCTTCCCCACTGAGTAACTCACAAGCTACAAGTGGATCTCCAGCTACCCGCCGTAGCTCTTTTGTGTGCAGCTCAGCCGGGTGATTTAGAAGCTTTGGAGTGGTTGAATGAATTTATGTATATCAAAATTCAAAACAAGAATGTGTGTATTTTCAGAAATCATTAGTTCATTTTCGAAGAAGAATGACTGAATTTTAAAAGTATATTTTAAGCTGATATTTCTTTTTTTTATAAAACTTTTTTTATTGAAATCAAGGCATGATCGATGAAAAATCACGGTACATGTACATTGGCAATATTGTTACACTACAAATGTTACGTAAGACATAGCGGTCATAAAACAATAATTTCAGTCCCCATTGATACATATTCAGGTGCCATCTAGAACATCTTCTGTCGATCTTGGAGGTTCACATATCTCTCCTCTGTGAATGTTCCATTGTCCCCAAACTTGCGTCCATTTCTTTGAGCACCCCCTGGCTTCATATATGGACTTTTCCATGACCATACACCAGTCCATATCTGTGCCCCAGTCCCCGATACCCGGTGGGCTCTGAGCCCTCCACAATCTCGCAATATTGCGTTTTGCCACCATCAGCCCCAATGCACCCCAAATACACTCCCTGGAGTTTAGATCGGTAGAGCCCCAGATGTTTAGGAGGGGCAATTTAATGTTACAGTCTATCTGCCGCCCCAACACTTATTCCATGAGGTGCGCTACCGCCTCCCAATATCTCTGGATGGTCGCGCTTTCCCAAAGTGTATGGACAAAGGTTCCCTCCTGCCTGCACCGCCTTACACAGTAACCGTCTGAGCCATATCCCGTACGAACCAACACTGTCCCAGACAGATAGGATCTATGGAGAAGTTTCAACTGCACCAGGTGCAGCCTGGAAGATATAACAACCTCTCGGGGGAGGCCACCGCCGCCAGCCACTCGTCATCCTCCAATCCCACTACGTTGTGGTCCCATTTAACCCTCAGGTGAGTCAGTTGATCTCCCATGTTATTAATCAGTTTTTTGAAAATAAGTGATATAGCCTTCTCCGGCAGGTTGCCATCTAGCTCTCTATCTTCAAGCGGGGAGGACGCAGGAAGTTCACTACCTTTAGGAGATACCTGAAATGTTCCGATTGCGCTAAGCCGTGTTCCTGCTGCAGCCAAGGAAAAGAGACCACCTCACCTGACTTCCACAAATCACCCACCTTGGATATATTCCAATTAGGTCCCAACGATCCAAACCCCTCAAGCGAATCAGCCTGCCCAATTGCTCGCTATACCAGAGTGGTGTGACCCGTGTAAGTTTCCCCTCCCATCCCAAACTTTTGGTAGCTGCCTTCAACACGTGCACTGCATACCCAGTTGAGCCATCCAGGGCAGGTTTCAACGACTGTACATAAAGGGCCCCTTCAAAGTTACCTCCCGGGAGGAGCCATCTGTCGATCTGAAAGGCTGGGTAACCCTGTGGCCTATACATACATTGGTGAATCGCCGCAAAGGTGTGATGCCCAATAGTACTTTCGTATGTGTGAAAGTCTGATGCCCCCATCGAACCATCCCAGGGTGAGCTTGTGCATTGCGATACGAGGTAGCTTACCCTCCCACAACAGGTCCCGTAAGATATGATCTATTTCTTTAAAGTATGAGCAGGGAACATTCAGTCCCAGAGCCTCTCAATACTTCCATGCAGGTCCACACATAATGGATCGATGCCAGATTTTCGGAAAATTAACTGACTATGTGAAGGACTACTATTTAAAAAGATTGAATTGAAGTGTATCTTATATGGATGTCCTTAGCTTAAACGCTGGAATGGATTGGCCTTTCCTGGTTCTTCACTGGACAGTTGGACTATCCAGATCAGTTTACAGAGAAACCTGCGGTAAACAGAGTAAATGGAACATTTTCCAACTGGTCTGCAATTTAGAGAGCGCCTTGCCGAGCTTACTCTAAATAATGTAATAAGTTAGCATTGTAGTGTTGTGGCCCCAGTGTGAACCGGATGTGTCGCACCTATGCGCTCAGACCAGGCGTGGTCTGGGCATGCCAATAAACGGGGGCGTGGTCGCAAGAGGCCATTCGCCGCCCGACTGTTATACTGTGTGGACGTAATAATTACTGTAGCGCTAGCCACCCGCCTGCATAGCACAGGCCCTAGACCTCCCAGCGTCCAACAGCACACTGGCGACGAGTGCTAAGCCGGCCCACACTCCTGCACAATTACCGCGGCGCCGGCGGCGTGCCTTCGACATTGTGCACGAAGCCTGCGCACTGTAGAAGAGCAGGCGTTGCGGCCTGCACGTGCTAGCCTACACCGATTTCAGTATTGGCGGGGGATGTGCCCGCGCGACTGATCACATGCACAGAGGGATGGGGAATCGATGGATGCATTCTACGCATGACTGAGAGAGCTGGCTGGCACCTACGTCACGGACGACCAGGCCACAGTCGCGCCCAAATAAGCCAAGGCGTCCGCAGCAAGAGACTGTGTGGGCTGATACTGAGGCAGCCGAACATACCCCTCAACAAAATACTGGTCCTGGCCAGGACACATGACCTCTTGGCAGCCAGAGCCGATGAGATGGACCTAGCTCTGACGCGACCGCCAGAGAAATACACGATAGTGAAGACGGAAAAAGTCGACGCTGTGAGGATGCGAGACCGAGGAAGCAGGCCACAAGGCCGTCCAACCCCAAGGGGCCAATGTGGATAATGCAGATGCAAAGAACACCCACCCCACGCATGCCCTGCCCAGGACCGAACATGCTCTAACTGCGGTATCCCAAATAATTTTGCGTCCGTCTGTCGGAAGAAAAGCCAACACAAGGATAACAAAGGGGGGGAAACCAATGAAAAAGCTAGTGCACCAATTATCGAGCGCCTCATTGGCAATGTCAAGCGTTGCCAAACGAACTGTACAGGCTACATACCGAGTGAAAGGCACCTCAACTGAAGACGATGAAGCAGAGACTACCTGGTCTCCTTCACCAAAGAACTGAAAAGACGGAGAAGACCGCAGCCCACGTGCACCGTAAAGATAGCTGGATCAGAGGTAAAAGTGGCCATTGACACAGGAGCATCCGTGAATGTCATGGGGATACGACAATACCATAAACTGCGACCCAAGCCTGAGCTGACACCATCCAGGACAAAGATCTTCGCATATGGGAGCGACTCACCCCTACCGCTGCATGGGAATATGACCGTGCCAATACAGTCAGAAGATAATGAAATCACAACAGTCGTCCATGTCATTGACCAAGAGGCCGATACACTAATAAGCAGCCACGCCATAGGGCTGGTGACGTTTGAGAGGAGCATATGGGCGAACCAGATGGACGAGCTGCTAGACCAGTTCGCGGACCTTTTCCAAGGCTTAGGAAGCATCAAGAGAGCCCCGGTAAAGCTCCACATTGACCAGGCAATCACCCCAACGGCTTTACACCACAGATGGATCCCATTCGATCTATGACCGCTCGTTGAGCAAGAACTCCAAAACCTTGAAGACCAAGGGGTCATTGAGAAAGTATCACGATTGACCCCGTGGGTGTCACCCATGGTCATACTAGAGAAGCCACGGCAGCCAGGGAAAATTTGATTATGTATTCACATGTACCTCCCCAACAGGGTCCTCCAGCCTGAACGCCACATCACGCCAACAATGGACGACATAGTAGCCGATGTCAACGGGTCCCGGTGGTTTTTTAACCTGGACCTGTACGCGGGACCCCACCAATTGGTTCTGGATAAAGGGAGCAGGTACATCACTACATTCAGCACGCACCTGGGGCTGCGACGGTACAAGCGCAGTAAGGGAGATCCTGACGGGTCTAACTGGGGTGCTGAATGTAAGTGGTGATATCCTCATCCACTCAGCCACCACAGATCACCACTACCAGCACCTGAGGACCACGCTGAAATGACTCCAGGAGCATGGCATCACCCTGCACAGTAAAAAATTTCTCTTTTTCCAAAGGGAGATAGAATTCTTTGGTTTCTTCTTCAATCAGGAGGAAAAACAGGTGGACCCGCGAAAATCCCAAGCTATAAAGGACGCACCACCCCCTTCAACAGTATCGGACATCCGAAGTTTCCTTGGGATGGCCACATACATTCATCCCCGATCTGGCCACCACAGCAGAACCCCTCTGGGAGCTCACTCGCGCTGACACCACATGGAAGTCGGAACATCAAGAAGAAGAGGCATTCCAGAAGGTCAAGAGGGCCCTCCTTGACCACACCACGTTGGTACATTTTGACCCCACCAAACGCACGGAGCTCATTGTGGATGCAAGTCCAATAGGTCTGAGAGCGGTGCTCAACCAAGAGCAGGAACCGGAAAGGTGGGCCGCATTAGCCTATGCCAGCAAGTCCCTTTCATCTACAGAAAAAAGCTATGCACAGATTGAGCGAGAAGCCCTGGCCATTCGATGGGCTTGCTGGCATTTCCACCTGTATGTCTGCGGCCAACCGTTCATGGTTATCACGGACCACCAGCCGCTGGTGCCCCTGTTCAAGGGATCAGCGCCTCACCCACCCTCGAGGATCGAACGATGGGCCATCGTACTCCAGCAGTACGAGATGGAGGTGGTGTACAGACTTGGTGCCAAAAAAACAGCCGATTTTCTCTCTCGGCACCCAACTCCAAGAGACAATCAGGCAGAGGAGAAGGAAATCAAAGCTCTGGAGGCCCATCTGATCATGATCTCACCAATCACCTGACCAGAAGCACAAACACTGGGAGAAATCATGGCGGCTGTTGAACTAGACCCAGTCCTTACCAAGGTGCGCTGTGCAGTCCAAGGGGGCAATTGGAGTCAATTCTTGCAGACAGCCAACGACTTGTCGGGCCGGAGAGAGAATACCTAACAAAAATGTGGAGGATCCGACACAAGTTGAGTGTAACTCAGGAGGGACTCCTGCTGCCAGGGTCCAGCATAATCATCCCAGCTACACTGCAGCATCAGGCAAACCAGCTGGCCCACGGATGACACCAGGGGATGGAAAAGATGAAGGCCAGGATACGGGAGAAGGTCTGGTTCCTAGGGCTCGAAGTCCGGGTGGAAGAGATGGCGAGGAAGTACCTGGCGTGTCAGTTGACAAGTGCTCCAGAATTACCCGCACCTGTCCAGACAGAGGAGCATGGGAAAGCCCCGTGGGAGAAAGTAAGCATCGACTTCGGGAGTTTCCCTGATGGCCGGGCAACCTTAATCATGATGGAGAGCTACTCAAAATATCCAGTAGTCGAAACTGTCAGCTCCACAGCATTTGCCGGGATAGCCCCAATACTGGATAAGACATTTGCGATGTTCGGATGTCACAATGAGATCATAAGTGATAACGGGCCCCCATTTCAGGGAGGAGAATTCTGCGACTTTATGCTACATCACGAGATACAACATCGCCGAATCACCCCTCAGTGGCCACAGGATAACGGAGAAATCGAGAGATTTATGAGGACTCTCAACAAAGCCCTGCACATCGCCGTGGCTGAAAACGCTGACCCTGAACTCCACCTACACCTATTCCTTCAGGAGTACAGAAGCACCCCACACAGCACCACGCGTCAGGCCCCGCTGATGTTTAATGGACCACCCTTGGATGCTATCCCTACCTGCTCTGGGGGACCCCACCTCTGTACAATGAGGATGAAGTACTAGGAAGAAGGGAACATCAGAATCACAGGGCCAGTCACCGAAGTGGGGCTCGGTCCTGCAATCTGAACCCAGGAGACTGAGTAATAGTGCGAGATCGGAGACAAGGAGGAAAGTTCCGGACCCCATATGAACAGGTGTACTGGACCGTGGTTGCTATGAAAGGGACCATGGTCACCATGGAGAAGAAGGGGGAGAAGATCACCAGAAACGTCTGGTGGTTCAAGAGAATAGACGAAACCGCAGGCGAAGAAGAGGAATCAGCCATAGGATGGGCGGAAAATGAACATTCATGGACAGAAGATCTGGGTACCCTGCCAAGCAACAACCTGGGTGGACCAGGAGAGGCCCATCAAGAAACCACTGTGGTCTCTCCCGACATAGGGGAACAAGCAGGATCGTCGGTGACACCAGCTGCTCAGACCCCGGGTAGGGGCTCCCACCCACGGTACAAGCTGAGAGACAATCCTGCCCAAGCTTCCGACTATGAGACTTTTGCATGCCAAGAGAACCAGCCAGCCAAGCAAAAGAAAAGAGACTGAGTTAAGATGGGATATAATAACTTTGCATTGTTGTGTTGTGGCCCCAGCGTGGTCCGGGCGTACCAATAAACGGGGGCGTGGTCGCACAAGGCCATTCGCTGTCCGACTGTTATACTGTGTGGCATTATATCTACTGCAGCGCTAGCCACCCAATCAAAACAAATTATTTTTTTTAAAAAGCAGAGCAGCAGGAGAACAATAACCATGGTTTGAGAGATTAGGAAATTTCCAGACAGTCTGTGGTTGATACCTTTTACACCGGGACGTGTGGGCACTGCTCACACACTAATATTATTCCACAAAATGCTGGCATTATGCGCTGGCGTCTCAGGTGGCTTGCTTCCGGTAGCTTACTCCCAGATATTGACACTCATCACCTACACCTTGCCATTCCACGGGTAGAGCACGAGTAACAGCACAAGTAGGAATCTTGGTGTTAATGAAAATGGACGTTAGCATAGTCAGACCTTTTGTTAAAATGCAGGCACATGCATGCATCTGCACGCAGCTAATGTCATCTTTGAATTTTTTTTTGTAAATCGTTATTACAAGAGTATAGTGAGTGCAACACCACAGGAATTTCCAAGAATATTTAGGAAACAGGAGACTATAAGGCCAGCCATGCAGCGCACACAGGTAAGCACCTGATCAGCTCATCATCTGTTAGTCAGTACAGTCCCTTACATCAAGATTCTAAGAATCTTAGTATAACCATGGCAGCAGGGAAGAACGCTTAAGCTTGGAGCTACAAAGCTGCTACATTAGTAAGAAACATGCCTCTGCCTTTACTCGGAAGGAAAACAAAATAACAAGCATTAAAAACATAATGTAGGCAATTACACACACACCAAAGAAAACATATATAGTAACATCCAAATATACATACGTTCCCTTGATAGACACATAAAATAAACATGACAGACAATAACGTTAGGTAGAAAATCAGTAGAAAACCTACCACAGAAACTAACAGAACCTAAAGGGCAGATTTCGTCTGCTGGCATTCTTGTGGAGATTCATACTACTGGAAATATCATTCCTTTGAACTGTTTCACCAAAGAACTTTGTTTTAGTGTTCAAAGCTGCTGCTGTGGCTGATTTATCAACTTTTACCACTTGCTCAACATGCCACCAATAGCGCCGATACACTCTGATGGCGTTCCCACACTCCTTTTCTATCACAGAGGGTTCACCAAATGTTCCTTACCTCTTCATGGTGTGAACAGGAGATTTGATACACACAACATTCCCTACTTAAAGGGAAGACAGACATGCACTGTTTCTCTTATCAAACCAGTTTTTCTGTTTGTCCTCTTCTTCTACCACATTTATTTTAGCATGTCCTCGATATCATCTATTACAATACCTTGAGTTATCCACTTAGAGATCCATCAAGCACAAAGTATTCATGATGGTGTCCGTCCTCTTAACAGTTCAAAAGTGGACACCTTAGTAGTTGAATGGTGCATTGTGAAGTAATACAGCACAGCAGCGAGAGTACAGCACTGGAACCACACACCTGTTGGCAATCGCTCGGGACCTTTATCTACTCTAATCACTGCACTGGGCCCATAAATGATATTTTTAAGCCATGTTGTACATGCATATGTTCTAGCCTAACAAGCCGTGTTGTACATTAAAATTCTGTCTTCATCCATCTTACCTCATTGTTGCAAGCCACAAGGAATTAGAATGTTCAGCCTCTAAGAAATTTTGATTCATGATTAAATAAATATGATTCCATGTAGGCCATAAAAATATAATTCATCACAATTGAAACCTGTATTCATAATTGCTTCATAATTCCTTATGCATACATAGAAGAACTTATATGAATATAAAAATTCATAAGGCTTGTTTCTCCATATAAACCATTGAATAATATGTATTCATAATAGAAGGATGAGTTTTGAGGTATGACTGAATTTACAGGCTTGTTCCATTATATTTCAGATGGAAGTACAAATTGTTTTTAAAAAATGAAGAAAAATGAGGACCGTTAATTGGTAGCCAACTCTAGTTAGAGATGAGGTTCAAATACACTACTCTCAGAACCATGCTATGGAAATAAAGTATTGCAATGAGAAGACCCAACCTCCTAAAGAAGTTTAGGCGAACCAGGATTATACAAACTAAGGGGCATATTATCAAGCCAGGCGATAAAATTATCGCCGCTTTAGCGGCAGAAAACTGCCGCTAAAACGGCGATAATGGGCTTGATAATATGCTCTATGGAATTCCAATTGAAGCTCAGGTCAGATGTCCTTCACATCTAACATGGGCTTCAATTGGAAATCCATAGAGCATATTATCAAGCCTATTATCGCCGTTTTAGCGGCAGTTTTCTGCCGCTAAAGCGGCGATAATTTTATCGCCTTTCTTGATAATATGCCCCAATATGTTCTGCAGTCGCAGCACACAATAAAAGCAGCAGAACTTGATGTTCTAAAAATAATCTATGGTTCTCCCTGTCATGTATTTAGAGTGAATGTCCAGTAAACACTTTATCTAAAGAGAGAACCCTAAGACATAATAACAGACTCAGGCAATTTTAGATAATATGGTTATTGTATTAAAGATCCACAATCAATGCATATAAGCAACATATTAAGTAGCTGGGTTAAGAATTTTACAGCACGTAGTATAAAACCACACATTTAGTCAAAGTATTCTATTCATGAAGAGGATGGTTAATATTACAGATTCCTCCAACCAATGAAAGCAGGATGATGGTTCCAAAGAGTTCACTCAGAAAGGGACAAAGGGGATCAAGTTAAAGTCCAATAGGGAAAAAGTCCATGGGCATGGGAAAAAAGGGGAATGGAGCAAAATCAGGAAAGTTCAGATCTGGTTTCTCACCAGACAGGGCAAAAGACATCAGCCGGCAAGTTCATTGCAAAGACAGAAAGGCAGGGACATGGAAAGGTAATCAGTCTGTCAGCAAAGAAGGATTCCAAATCGATCCACTAGAAACCTCAGCATCAGCCGACGTCCCAGAACGGAAAAAGTATTCTCTAAATCGCCCCTCCTTTGCGGAGTCACTTTTATATAGTAAAAATGATTTGTACATGACATCAGTTATCATACCCCAATGGTCTAATCATCATATGGTTATTTTTCCATTTGTCAGGTACAATTTTGATACTCCAGCATACTTGCCCATGCTGGTCATGAGAAATGACTGCCCATTTTGTCCTCATAGGTGAGTTGACAAAGAGCTATATACTTTGTTGCTCTTCGTGGGTCCAAAGGTCAGGTTCTCACCAATTCACTTCACAATGAACATTAGAAAAATGTGCTATTCATAAAAAATGTTGCATAAACAGTACAGATTAATCAACATTTAAAGAACGTGTTAAAAGTGCATTGAACCAATCTATAAAATAATGCAGCCTAATGGTAAAAGGGAATTCAATGCATTTAAAGCTAGCATTTCTTATTTAGTGAAATAAACTCATAATTAAGTTTTTCATTTAAAGAAATTATTGTAATTATATCAATGATTATTGCATAGAAATGTCTATACCTGAATATGGCCTACTCCTATGATTTTAAAAGTACATACATGCAAATTATTCATAAAAATTATTTTACTAAAATGTTCATATTTTCATAATCCTATGATGTCAAGTATTACTACTAAAAATCTCATTCATGTAAGTCATTGCATATTCATTTTGTACCACATTCTTTTTCATGATGCATTACAATGAAAACAATAGAGACGCTAGGACTCTTCGTTAAGAATTGCACTATTCTGTTAGTGAAAGCCTTTTCATCATTCATTTTCATAACTGTTTTGTTATAACACTGAATTAATAAACATGTTCATCTTATTGCATTTAAATTCTTCTAATTTTATACAATCAAGCACACTTTTATGGTGCTGGTACTTCAACTTTTCTCTATTTCAGTGTCGTTTTTCTAGACGTGTGCAAAGTGCACATTAGAGTTTCTGTGTCTTAATCAATTATTGTGTCATTTTAAGAATAATCAGATTTAGCGCTTCATCAATACGTTCAACTAAATCATTAGTTTTAGGGTGATATAAGGAATTTGAGATGCTTGAGATCACCCTGTCTCAAGAACAAATTTGCCTCATCAGTGACAAACTGAACACCAATGTCAGAGACCAAATAAGATGGGAAACCATTACTCAGGAAGATGTGTTTCTAGAAATTGATCACATTTTTTTAAATTTGGTTCACCGAATAAACAAATTTCAGCCCATTTTGAGTAGTGGTTAATTAAGACTAATATGAACCATGATGATTGGGAAGAGGATTTGAAGGACTGACAAAGTCAATATGCATTTTCTCCCAGGTTTTGGGTGGATAATCAATTGGTTGCATGTGAGAATTTCTTATCCTCAATTCCTTCTCACAACTGTTACAAATAACACAATCATTCACATGGTCACCAATAGTCCAATCCTTATTTGACCACCGGAAAAAAGCATAAACCCTGCGTTTAGTGAGGGTTTTCCCGAGATGACCTTCATGTGCAGCATTATTCTACACCCTCAAACTGTCTGGTGGTCCCAGTCTCCCGCCGCATAAGAATGCCATCTTCAACAGAAAGTTCTAAAGCAACTTTTAGAAAGGGTTGACAGGGCACAGGGCATATATTGTTTCCTTAGGCCAATCATGTTTAACAAACAAGACAACCTCAGACAATAATGTGTCCTTAGTTGGCGATCGAGTCGGGTGCCTACCTGTGTAAATTGTCTATCGGTAGGCAGATTACCTCACATCAAGATTGTAGGAATCTTCCAATAACTATGGCAGCAGGGAAAAAGCTTGGTACTACAGCTGCTGCACAGTTAATATAACTACTAATGTACTAAAAGTCACAAATTTGAGCTACTGGCGCGACAGAGGATCCACCTCATTACAAAGGATGCATTCACACATTACACAGCCTTGAATCACAATGCACCGGTGTGGAAATTTAGCTTGCAAACTGAACATTATCTGCGCCATCTTGCCCCTCCCCAGCACCACGCACAGCGAACGCACGGCTGCCATTTTAGGCACCCCACTCATTGTCAATCGCCAGCGCGGTCCCCTTGGCGCTGCAAGCATCCCCCGCGCGCTGGCCACCCCCGCTCTCTCATACAGGCCATAAACCCTCTCCTTCTGCGCGACCCTGCTACGGAACCACATCCGACCGACATCCCATACATGGTCATGCCTCTCCTTTGACAACCCCCTTCCTCTGCACCCCATTGTCCGAACTGGTCCCAGGCCATCACCTAGCCCTGCGGATGCAGTTTATTGCCCCTACTGTAAGGGAAACACTCCACATCAAAGGGATTACAGTAGAATCAAAGCCCCTACCCCCTGAGACCCGGCCGGTTGCCCACACCCCCGGGAATTAGCGGAATTCCCTGCTGCGCGATAGCCATCTCCCACTGCGGGTAGGGTGGGAACCTCTACTGTAACCATGTGTGGGATCGGATCTGAGCCGGGGCTTCAGGGGATATTTCCCCGCACATCAAGGGAATCTCAAGAATGTACTATGTATAATAAAGCAATAAACCAGTGTATAAGAGACCAGGTCTCAGAGATGCAGTTAGAGCACCTCGTGACGATACCTTGCTGTCAGATCTGATGTGTTCTGCTCCGACGGAATAAAACTTTGTTTCCTGCCTTCCAGTCTCCGGCGCCTGCCTCTTTTATTGGTAAATTATCGAGTGGTATGAGAGGCGATTACCGCCGGGCAAATACTTGAAAGGTTATCGACTGAAACTGCCGCTACCATTTAACAATTGGCGTCCCAAACGTGGGGCCCATCAGCGACACGTGGATCCAGTGGGAGAGGTCCCGACGACAGAGTGAACGACTGCAACGATCGGGAGAGCTCCTGCCCAATAGACCCTCGTCTGGCAGCCGATCATCCGAACTTCACTGGTTCCGAGCAGACCTCTCTCGAGTGATCTACGGTCCTGACTGGGAACCATCAGGAGTGCCGCGGCAAATACGGAGAGTAGAGGACGATCGGGCGCTGGAGGCGGAAGACGAGAAACTGTCCACGCGGTCCGGGTAAGGTCGTGAAATACGACAAAAGTGCGAAATAATTGATTGATTGTTTGAATACTAGTATTGCTCATTGATTGTTCTCTTTGAGATATTCGCTGTCTACAAACGGGGAGGAGTAGAAATACTCTCTCTCTCTCCCTTTGCAGATAGTGAAGGGTAGGTAACGCAGACTTTTGTCCCCGTTGAAACCCGTCGTGCCTATCTTTATCTCCCCATTGATTGATTGTCCGAACATTGATTGTTTTGAAGAATAGTGCTTTTTGAGATATTCTCTGTTTGCAAATAACGTAGAATAGGAATATTCTGTCTAGTCTTTGCAAATAGTGAAGGGTAGGTAACGCAGACTTTTGTCCCCGTTGAAACCCGTCGTGCCTATCTTTATCTCCCCATTGATTGATTGATTGATTGTCCGAACACTAGTTGTTCGATATTGGTTCTTTGGAGGTATTCTCTGCTTACAAATAACGAAGAATAGAGATATTCTGTCTAGTCTTTGCAAGCAGTGAAAAGATAGGTAGTGCTGACTTTTGTCCCCGTTGAAACCCGTCATGCCTATCTTCTCCCCACTGATTGGTAGTTGGTTCTGCCCGGACCGCTTATTAGAGGTGAACCACCCGGCTCCACTGGAAGGCACCCCTAATAAGGACATGTTCACTAAATATGGACTAGTCGCCATAGCTTATAGCAAGCTGTGGCATAAATATACCAAGAAGGACCCCGAAAGTCAGTGGCCACTGATGGGATCCTTCGACGACCGCAAGATAGAAGCGCTAGAAGTAGCTCTGCGTAGCAATAAGACGACGCCTACTATGCTTGACAGTATTGGCATGTGGCGCAAAGAAGCGACGCAACGGAAAAAGAGGGAAGAAGTAAAAGCAGAAAAGGAATTACGAAAGGCAGCTCACCTTGCCACTAGAAAGTTAGAAGACGACATAAAGGAGAGAAGGGAAACTAAACTAAGACAGGAGCCCGAAACCTCAGGCCAGTACGCTGTTAGGACCCCTTCTTTGCTCTACCCTGAGTTGTCCTCCAAGCAGCGAACGAATGACGAATTACTGTTAGGTCCCCCGATCATTTACATGCCCCCTCCGTATGCACCCTCCCAATCAGTAGTGCAACACCCACAACCCCCGAACACGAGCGAAAGCAGTACAGGGGCCTCGGCCCTCACGGCCTCCGCGCCGGCTGAGCCTCTTGTACTGAACCCAATGTCGACTACAACGCTAGATGACCATGAGATGGGAAAGAAAGAGTCCACCAGAATGAATCGATTAACTAAGGATGAACGAGCAGGAATCGATAGGATAGTAGGGACGCTGGTGGAGCGAAAAGAAAGTGAGGAGTATATAACAGACGTGTATAGCTCGTATGCCGACAGCCGCAGACGACACTTCGTCGTACGGCTCTGTTATCACGCCCTGAATGCATATGAGGACAGATACCACGATAAAGGTCCCGAAGGCTTAGCGGCCCTATATAGGAAGGTAGACATTGGGGAAGAAGGAGAGGGCGATGTAACGAACCTCTTCACTCGTACACTCGAGGTCTACCGACACCTTAAAGAACATGGACAGACCACCAAAACAGAAACCCCCATAGCAACTAAGCCCCAGGGAGGAAGGGCCGATGCCATGATGCCCATTAAAGAAGCTGCCCCCTACTGGGTCCCCCCACGGGGTCAGGGAACACACGACGACATCAACCACCAAGATGCGAAGGGAAGGGTTGTATATAACTGGGTCTACCAGCCATGGGACCGGCAAGATATTTTGACCTTTAGAAAGACTCTACCCGACTTGAGAAAGAACCCGACTGCCTTCTACACTGAATTGGGTACAGCCTTAGGCTCAACGATAATGACGTTGGCAGATATCGACTTGTTCTTTGGGCTATGCCTGCCGGCTGATGTGTGGAAACAAATCCGGAAAGTTGACCACGCTGAGCCGTTCGGATATACCTGGATACAACTCGATACCATAGATAAACAGCGAGAACCAGGACAGAAACCCCCGAAAGCCATCTTAGAGCTCCCAGACAAGATTGTACAAAAGCTGAAGACTCTAATCCCAGAAAGAAAGGTAGACTGGTCGATAGTGACGGCTTGCCGCCAGAAACCCCAGGAGGATGCGTCTGAATACTTCTCCCGATTCGAGACTGTGTTTTCCGATTACAGTGGCCAAGACATGACCACCGCAACCGGACACCACCTCTTTGTCCAGAAATATGTAAAGGGTCTGTCTCAAGAAGTTTCCCAGAAGCTACAGACCAGCGAGAGCAGTTGGGCAGCCTCCAAACCCGCAGCAATTCTCCAGATGGCCCAATACTACGAAAACCAGAAGAACGAGAACGATAGAGCGTCAGAGAAGAAGAAAAAGGAATTAAAGGAGAGGGTGATGATAGCACAGTTGCAAGGGGTGACCATAGGAAGGGAACCCCCAAAGGAGAATTACCAACCAACCGCCCCTAGAAAGCTACCCCCTAGAGACCATACACCTACACCCTACAACGGACGGAGAGACTTAGATGGGAATCAATGTGCATTCTGTAGAGGGTTCGGACACTGGAAATCCCAGTGCCCGGTCCTTTTGGAACTGAACAAAAATAGGGACCCCAATAGACACAACCGGAAGTTTGTTGATACCCACCATCAACGTCACCACACTTGATTAGGATCACGTGCAATCGAGCAACGCCATTTTTTCCGAATACGCTAACCAGATCGCTGATACGTACAACGCTCCAGCAAAATAGTATGGTCAAACATTTTTAATAAATTATAAGTATAACAACATTCCGGCAAAATGAACAGGTTAGAACATGTTTTAAACAACTATTTACATGACAGTCTGCTGCAACCTCCATCCCAAAGCCTTAACGTCCACGTGACACCGTCCTCGCCTCTCCTTCCTCGAAATTGCAACATTGGCCTGTTTTGGGCGGTCCCTCTTAGTTGACTTTGGGCTATAAAAGCCATGCAAAAATCCATTGACATCAGTGGCGAGCGATTGTGCGAATAGGCCGGAGGCTATACGAAGCGCCGAAGTTCTGGCAACACCAAGGCGGAGCCCGCCACGCTGTGCGGGCCTTTCCGCTTTCTCTTCTTCTTTCTTTAATGAGGGCTGGTGCCCTGGCGGGGGGAAGCGACGCGGACGGGCCTCCCCCACCTCCCCAGGTGGAGGCTCGCCGGGCACCCCAACCGTCTTTGACTCACCGGCCAGCTAAGCTGCACCCAACCATCTTTAATTCGCCGACCAGCTAAGCTGCACCCAACCGTCTTTCACTCGCCGGCCAGCTAAGCTGCACCCAGCCATCTTTTTCATCGGCCTGCTGAATTTCACCCTGGCACGCTGTGCGGGTCTTCCCAGTCACTTCTTCCTTCAATAACGGAGGGTGCCCTGGCGGGGGGAGGCGACGCGGACGGGCCTCCCCCACCTCCCCAGGTGGAGGCTCGCCAGCAGATGAGGGCACCCCAACCGCATCTTTCACACGTCAGCCAGCTGAGTTGCGCCCTGCCACTTCATTCGCCATTCGGCTGAGCCGGCACCCCTGCACGCGGCCGCCAGGCAACCACCCAAGCACCGGGTTCACCAGGACTGCCGCTAGCACCCGACGTGAGGAGTGGGCCCCCGCAGCAAGGTAATCGGGGACCCACCCCGGTGGTGATACCATCCAAACTGCTGTCGTCACTGCTACTGGAATCACCCCGGTGGCAGTACCATCCGAACTGCCGCTGTTACTGCTGCTGGCTCCTCTCCGGTGACTGTACCGAAGAGCTGCTGCTACTGCTGCCCTTGAACTCCGGCGGTTGACCCCTCCGGTTCCAGGCCTGGCCCACCGTGAGACAATTCTGGACTCGAAAGCTTGTTTGCTAGGGCATGGGCCCCACCCTTGACAGAACGCTCCCCTCAGCCTTGCAGAATTGGTTGGAGTCATTTGACGTTCGACTCCTGCGGACTTCCGGTAAGGACAAAACCACCACCATTGCTCTTTTTGCCCCCGGGCGGCAGCCACCTTGCCTCTGCTTGATACAGTGAGACAGTAAAGCGTCGGCGGAAGAACCCGCCTGCTGCCCCGCCCTAAGAACAAACCGTGGCATTGCTACAAGGTTGCAGTGACGCCATGCTGACGCAAAGTTGACGCTAACGAAAGTTCTCGAACTACCGAAAGGAATTCTGGTTCAACTGCTAATTCATGGAAAGACTTAGACTGTGCACTGGCCCGACCCCGCCCTAAGATGGCGCTGATGTAGGAGTGGCCTACAACTCCTTGTGGCGTTCCAGTCACGTGACATTCGTGTTAAAAAGAGATATATATACATGTATGCGATGCTTTCACACATGACGGTGGGGGAGAGGGGGGAACCGGTTTTTATGTTAATCTAGTGTTGCTCATGTTGCTCGACGCCTCTCGCACCGTGGCCGGCCTATAGCGGCTGTAGGCCCGTATTTCTACACTGACATTGTTTTAAATAAAGGGCTTCTTAAAAAGGAATTACGGAATCAGTGTCATGACTAATCATCTGGGTTGTTGAAGGTTTCTCTTTTAAATAAAAGATTGTCACTCCTAAGCAAAAGCATACAGATAATACGGACTCAATTTGCCTAAAATATTTTTGTTTAACGGAATTTGTACCCATCACGCCTGCCCCCTTTTTCCAAGAATTGTCGAATCAATAATGAACTATAACTTAAGGTATATGTCGCACGCAAGGTATGGTATCCTGCACCATAATACACGACCAATTGAGAAATACATGCACGACCAGGGAACCCGAATTTAGGAGATGAATGAACTAGAGCATCTTTGCCTCGAACTAAAGAATAATAGGTCCGTGGTATTACCCACCCCTGCGGTTAGCCTGGTACATGGTAGGTAGAACCTTTCGTGTCTGCGCGCGCTGGGATATTTTGAATACTGCACCTCCCCTCTTATTTTCCCCTCTATAGGTCACGACGAAGTTCCGACTGAAGAGTGGAGTGGACCTGGACCGCACCGAGTTCAATATCAGGGAAAACATAGACAAACGTTGTGAGATAGTGCGTAAAATTACAGACCATCATTGGGAACATGAAAAACCGTATGATATGATTGTGCGTGTGTACTACGATTATACGATATGAATGTGTATGCATTTCATGTTTGGATCACTTGAAGAGAGCGTCACTGTATGATTGGAGTGCTTGTCCACCGATCAAAGGGAGGAGAATAAAGGGTCAGACACCCCCTAAGATAAACTACAAAGTGCTAAAAGTACGCAACATGCGTAGGAAATAGGGGACAGGAAAGGAGAGGTCCCCGTGCTCAACGCAGCCCTGAGTCTCCATCTTAAGTCTCCGTCTTGATGCATGTACTGTCACCCCCTATCCGGCATTTGTGTGTACGTGATCACCGAATTTATGTCTTTTCCCCGCTTGTGTTTTCTTACATGGAACAGACCCATGCTACTCCATGTTGTGTGTGCACCAAGTGGCCTATTATCTTACCCATCTCTCTCTCTCTCTCTCTCGTTTTGTGTCGTATGTATGCCAAAATAGCCTACTTGATGCACACGTCTCTCTCTCTCTCTCTCTCTCTCTCTCTCTCTCTCTCTCTCTCTCTCTCTCTCTCTCTCCCCCTCCCTCGCAAAAGGCTCTCTCTTGCCCTCTTTTCTTCTTGAATAAATTAACGACATACACCCCTTTGGTAAGTGTATAATTGGCCTGAACACAGTGGTGTTCGAACAAATTGACAGAAACAAAAACGACCATACTTTACCACGTTACTACCTCTCCTTTTTACAAACATTAAGCCTAATCGGCTGAGAAGGAAAGGACAGGTAAGACGACTGATGTCTCCCAATCTGACCCTCAACACGGGGACTATATGTCAGTGGTTTTTGTTCTTAAAGGACACCATCTCCACCACCCAGAATTACCCCTGACCAATTAGCCCGAAATAGAATGTCTAAAGCACCCTGTTCTCCCAGAGATAACTCCAGCCCTATACTAGCCGTCTCAGAGTATCCCGAACGAAACAGCTGATGGCCCTGTTTTAAACTGATAAAGGGTCACCTACTGTATGAAAAGGATACTCATGAACGCATGACAGTAGCACCTCGCACTTACGGGTATTACCAAACCTTGTATTATAAGGCGCAGAAACCGACACCTAGAAGGCCAGACGATGGACAGGGACACCCACAGAACCCTGCACCACAGCAGTAATTAATAGATTAGTAACACGCACATTAACATCAGAGTTAATAGGCACCAATCATGTAGTAACAGATAAGAGCATTTCCGCAACTACTCAGTGGTTGGGAGAGAGAATGAAGTATGTAAATGTCTTCCCTGCCAAGATCTCTAAGACTTTCGTTTCTTATAACCTATTCAAGGATAACCTGCAGCCATCGGAAGAGAGGGGTCGGACGTGACGCACAGTCTGGCTGCGGATCATAAAACATCTATGACATCGACCAAGGGGGAAGCGACGAAGCAACAAGAGTGTGAGACGAGACACCATTATCAGAACGATGAGCGCGAAGGGCTACATCGAGGCCCCTGCTCACTGACCAGCGTGCCTGAAGTCTCAACCCGTCGGGCCCGATTGATGGGCCCAGTGCTGAAAAGATTCTGCTCTCCTTGGTCCGCATTTTTTGATCCGATCCCATGCCACCCCATTCTCTCTTCCTCTTTCATTTGGACTATGACTTTGACCTACTACCGAGGAACAAAAGGCCGGCACCCTGTCTCAAAAGTACCTGTGGTGAACTGTGTTAAGGAACAGGACTGGAATCAAAGAACAGTGAGTGGTCGCACCCTGCCACGTGAAGAAATCGGATTTGAGCTGGACCTTAGTTCCACCGCCGGTGCTCAACAGTGCCAACGAAAGAAGAACAACAATGAGAGCTTACCAGTGATAGCTCTTTATGAAACAAGGACACTGGAAAGAAGAACCCATGTCAAAGTTGAAAATCCTCTCCCAACCACCTTATTATATTAACTATCTTCTTATCAAGTTTTCATGATGTTGCATCAATCACTTCCGACTGTACACTGAGAAGTTAAGAAAATGTAACTTTGTATAGTAACATTCATACAACACCAGCCATGTACACGACTATACTGCAACTTTGAATGTACTTCCTCCTCGCCTACTTTATCAAACTGTATGAGACAATGTACAAATGTGTCAGATTACTCCTGCCTACCCTAACGACTCTGTATCTTTAAAATGTGTGACGAACATTGACGATACTGTAACTGAAAGGCTAACAAAGGTGAATATTGGCCGGACAAGCTGGCGAGATATGTTAAAAGGGAGGACTGTGGAAATTTAGCTTGCAAACTGAACATTATCTGCGCCATCTTGCCCCTCCCCAGCACCACGCACAGCGAACGCACGGCTGCCATTTTAGGCACCCCACTCATTGTCAATCGCCAGCGCGGTCCCCTTGGCGCTGCAAGCATCCCCCGCGCGCTGGCCACCCCCGCTCTCTCATACAGGCCATAAACCCTCTCCTTCTGCGCGACCCTGCTACGGAACCACATCCGACCGACATCCCATACATGGTCATGCCTCTCCTTTGACAACCCCCTTCCTCTGCACCCCATTGTCCGAACTGGTCCCAGGCCATCACCTAGCCCTGCGGATGCAGTTTATTGCCCCTACTGTAAGGGAAACACTCCACATCAAAGGGATTACAGTAGAATCAAAGCCCCTACCCCCTGAGACCCGGCCGGTTGCCCACACCCCCGGGAATTAGCGGAATTCCCTGCTGCGCGATAGCCATCTCCCACTGCGGGTAGGGTGGGAACCTCTACTGTAACCATGTGTGGGATCGGATCTGAGCCGGGGCTTCAGGGGATATTTCCCCGCACATCAAGGGAATCTCAAGAATGTACTATGTATAATAAAGCAATAAACCAGTGTATAAGAGACCAGGTCTCAGAGATGCAGTTAGAGCACCTCGTGACGATACCTTGCTGTCAGATCTGATGTGTTCTGCTCCGACGGAATAAAACTTTGTTTCCTGCCTTCCAGTCTCCGGCGCCTGCCTCTTTTATTGGTAAATTATCGAGTGGTATGAGAGGCGATTACCGCCGGGCAAATACTTGAAAGGTTATCGACTGAAACTGCCGCTACCATTTAACACCGGTTTCACAGATGTCTGGGGTACAGGAAGGTACCTGGAGAGCATTATATACAATTAGCTGATGCACAGACATGCTGCATATGGAATACATAACGTCATAAGAAGATTTGTTGTGCTCCAGGTGCATGCCACCTTGGATTTCCACACAAGGGCAAGGCTACTATTTCTCTTGTACAGTCTAAACTTGATTAATCAATGTCTTCTACCACAGATCATCTTTATCAGCTATGAAAAGACTACAACAGATTCAGAACTCTGCTGCAGACTACTCCTACATTTAAAGCCACAAACCCACATCTCCCCTGCCTTGAGGGGCCTACTTTGGTTACGGGTTGCCAGAAGATCCACATTCAAGCTGCTTGTAGCACCCACAGGACTGCTTTTCATCAGGAATAAAATCGCTAAATACATTCAACAAAGGAACCTCCACTCCAGATTGGCACCTTGCCTCAAAATCCCAACATACAAGAACAAATCATAGATGGCTTCATACTCCTCTGTTAAAGCAGTTGGACTATGGTACTCATTACCCCCGAACATAAGATCTACAGATAATTATCTTATCTTCAGAACACTATTCAAAAAGTGGCTTTTCCCTAAATAACCACCATACTCAATCGCACATGTACAGCATATCCTTGTGTATACAAACATTTGATTTGATTAAATGTATGTATCAGATAAGTGTATTTCTTTGTACAAATATCTATAAAAATTATGTTTTTAAATATATAGCTATTGTTTAGGTCTGCTTAACAAATGTACATATTGCTTATGGTTAAAATATATATATAGATATATTCTATGCTAAACATGTATAGAGGTCACTGCATACTTTTAATTTAGGTAATTTGATTAGATGCGTATAGTTTTCAGTTTATCTATCACAATATGTCAATATAATCACAACTATTCATCTACAATTGCTTCACTATTGAAATATAAAAAAGCATTTAAAAAATACCACAAATAAATTAGCTTAAAGTACTGCAACTCTTAAAAGTCTGAGTTTATTAAACACATCTTAAACCTTTATATATTACATTCCTTATACATGTATACCCTCTATGTACTTATGTATCTATATACTTATTACTTTACTCCTTTTGTAAAATTTTTAAAAAACTTGAACAATAGTCTCTCAAATACAATACCCTATGTTTCACACTATACCTCTATCAATATATCCTCTACCTCCACTCTTTGACTCAACCCAAACCTCATTCTACTATTATAATCTCAAAAATAACCCTTTCTAGAACTCTTAACCTCCATACCTCCTTGGATCACCCCTAACCTTACTTTACTGCTATGATCTCCCAAACAACCCCTTCTAAATTCTTCCCTCATGCATCCCTCCTTAGACTCATCCGAAAACTAAGGTTACTACTATGATCTCCCTAATCCATTTCTAGAGACTCTTCCCTCCTCCATCTCTCTCTTACCCATCCCAAACCTCCTCCTCCTATTGTGATCTCCAATTAAACACTTTCTGGACTCTTCCCTCTTTTATCCCTCCATTATCCTTTTCAACACAAAAAACTGACTCATATGTTTGTTGCTCAGCTCATATTCCCCCATACTAATTCACCACTAATCCACTAATCCTTTTTGGATTCTGGAGTAGCGTGCTACTCGCCGAAAAGTGATTCAACGTCTCGTCTGGGGTAGTAAGCACTATAGAAATACAATTACTTTGCAACAATTGGCGGCAAGTTGTAGAGGTGTATGTGTCATCACAGTGACACAGGAACTATACCATCTCTATTTATGGACTCATCTTTGATTTCAACGTGTGACGATGGTTGCCTGTGTTTACTTTCAAGGAACCTTTTGTTGATAAAAGTTGAACTACTACTACAACTGGAGACTGGCTTACCTTTCTTGAGATTGCTCAAGAGCAAGTGGTCACGGGGTTGAGCAAACTGTTTTAATGGGAAAGAGGAGAGTTTTTAAGCGCGTCATCTTGATCATGCTCGTGAGCACGGCCGGACTATCTCTAACGTACCACATCCTATTTGGATGTGCATTTCCATTGGATGATTGAGAGCATAGAAGGACCGACTGGAGTGTATCAGGCGCGCTGATTGTTGGAAGCTAAGACCTATTCTCTTGGATGTCGGGCAGCAGAGGAATAAACTGCAATTCAATTGCAAAAGTGATCTTATCGTCAAGTTCATTGGAGACAAATTCCTGCTTCTTGTTTAAAAATAAAAACAAATCGGCTGTATAGGGGAGTAGGTCAGTTGGACAACACTTTACACTTGTTGTTGGGCTATTGCCGTTCCAGATCCTTTTCTTTGACTTATATTTATCTGTGTGTCTGGAATCTGATGGTATTTTGTTCCTCTATTTCTTTTGGGAGTGAAATACACATCATGTAGTTTGAGCCTCCCATGTAAAGTTTACAGAATAAGGGAGACCCTTCCATTCCATGAACAAGATGGAAGGAAGATATTTTGACATATTTGAAAGCCATTGATGGGGAAAGGATGGGAGTAGAGAGGAAAAAAATAATGTTGCTCCATTGTTTAGGGTCTAAAGGTCAAGTTGTATTCAGAACTTTACCACAAGTTGTACCGATGGAAGGTCAAGGAAATAGGAAAATGCCTCATAGGATTGTTTTTGTGCAGGAAAGTGTTCCTTACTGCACAAACAAATTCAACACAGGCACCCTTGCAACATGGTTAAAGGGTGACTGCACTGGTGCTAGGCAACAGACTGTGCACCAGTGCTGGGAAATGACAGAAATACGACGTTTATTAAGTATGGCATATTCCTGCTTTTTCCCTATCACATAGCGCAGCGAGGTGACTTGTTGCGCTGCATGATATCTTAATAAATATGTCCCTAAAATGATAAAGCTCAAGAGTCCTGAAGAAGTATGAGTAAAACTGATGTGTGTAGTGTGAATAATGCTTGCCATAATAATGGGACATCTGGGAAGAATGTCGAGAAGATTGGTGTATGTTACAGGTGCGAAAGTAATAATCATATTGCTTCATTTGCATGGTGTCCTGCAATAGGAAAGGAGTGTAATAAGTGTGAACCTGAAGGCAATTCTGCAAGTGACTGTATGGATGTAAAAAAATACTGCTGAGAGGGAAAGTTTCATGTATTACTAGCAATGAGGATTCTAAGCGTGAGTGTGAATGAGGAAAGATAATGGAAAACGATGGTATTGTGTTGTCAGTTCATGATTCCTGTGTTGGTGAGGAGAGTCTGCTAATCAGGAAACCTCCTAAATGTACAGTTGTGATCTTGGGCATTGAATTGGAGCTCATGGCTGATTCTGGCTCAGTCTGAATCATCATCACAAAGAACAACTTTATGGAAAAGTTTGAAAATGTTTTGGATTGTGTGCTGAAAAAGGAGTCAATGTATTAGGGTGGCTGGACCAATGGAAGTTTTATTCAATCCTAGAAGTAAAGAAGCAGTGTCAGTTATTATAAATGTGAGTAAAGAATCTTATGTAATTGGGAAATTTCCAAAAGTATTCAATGACAGTTTAGGGAAGCTGACTCACTTTTCTCATAAGATTAAAATCAAGAAAGGTACAGTGCCTGTTAAAAAAAAGGTAAAGGTGATACCAATTAATATAAGACAAGAACTCAAACATATGTTACATGAAATGGTGGATGAAGGCATCATTGAGGAGACATCTGAATGGGTGCCTCCCATAATTTTGGGATGCAAGGCAGAACATGAACTAAGATTGTGTGTGGATACAATGGCACTAAATGTTAATAATGTAGTAGATTGCCACCCTTTTCCTAATATCAATGAAGTGGTTTGCATGCTTGAAAGTGATCAAATATTTTCCAAATTAGATTTAAGATCTGCCTAACACCAGATTGAATTTAAAGATGACTCAAAACATTTAGCTGCATTCCTTATGCCTCAGGGACTATATCAATTCAAAAGAATGCCGTTTGGATTCGCTTCTGCGCATTTAGGGCCATATGTAGGAAGCCCAATACCGGTCGGTAACGGACGATTTTCGGTAATTATCCCGTTACCGACCGGTATTCAGGCTTTTGGTATGTAGGGGGCACATTTCAGGATTCGTAATTTGCCGAATCAGTAAAATTACCGAATCGGTAATTTTACCGATTCGGTAAATACCGAATCCTGAAATGATATGTAGGGGGAGTGTGTGGTTCTTGTAGGTATTCATTATTTACCACCAACTAAAAGTTGGTGGTAAATTACGAATTGCTGGAAAAAAGCATTGCTGTGCACTTTGAAGTGTGCAATGTGGCAGACATACATGCCCTGAGGGCATGTATGTGTGCCACATGTGCACACATGCAGGAATCAGGGGTGCAACAGGGTGTCACTGTGACACCCTGCCACCCTTGATTGTGCTCCCCACATTACCGAATCGGTATTTACTGATTCGGTAATGGTAACTGGCTTCCCATTGATTCCTCTGGGCCTCCTGGCCCATAGGAATCAATGGGAAGCCAGTTACCATTACCGAATCGATAAATACCTATTCTAAATTACCGACCCATTCCGATTCGGTAAATATTACCGATGGATTACCTACATAGCATTTACCACTTCATAAATACCGAATCGGTAAAATTCGGTATTTATGAATTGGTAAATGTTAGGCTACCTACATATGGCCCAAAGTGTTCTAAAGAGCTATTTTCCATATTTTCAAGTATGTGGACAACTCTGTGAAATGTTTCCAAGATTATATTTCGATATTTTCAAAGGATGAACAAGAACATTTGGAACATATTGATGAAGATTGAAGAAGGCAATAAAAACATGGTCTGATTCTCAAGAGCTCCAAATGCAAATTGTTCTGCAATCCTGTGAATTATTTAGGCCATTTGTCTGGTAATGGAGTGGTGCGCAAGAAATTCACTGTAGATGCTATCATCAATGTTCCTGCACCAGAAAATAGAGAACAGCTTCTCTCATTCACAGGGTTGTGTAGGTATTATAGAAAATTCATTAAGAAATTTGTCACCAAAATAGAGCTTTGTGGAAATTGACAAGGAAAATGTGGAATTGGTTTGGTCTGAAAAACAGCAACAGGAATTTCAGTAGGTTAAGAAAGATTTTATTGAGGCACCTACGCTTAAGCCTTTCTGTTTAAACAAAGAATGCACGATTACTGTGGACACCAGCATGTATGGAGTTGGTTCTGTGTTATCACAGATGTGTGACGCAGAAGAGTGGAATGTAGCTTTGTGACCTTAAATGATACTGAAAGGAGGTATGTGGTGATTGAAAAAGAGCTGTTGACATGCTTGTGGGCTATTGAACTTTTCAGAAATTATGTTTGGGGAAGTTGATTCACAATAAAGATGGATCACAAACCACTGTGTGCATTGCCAGATTAACTTCAAGACTACAAGAGGATTGTTTTAAAGCTGAATTTGTTCCCGGAATGTGTAATGTGACAGCAGATTGCTTATCAGGGCTAACGTTCCAGTTGGAGGATATGAATGTAAGTGTGAGTGCAATGGGCATGATTGCTACTGTAAAAAATGTAGTTGATGAGACGTTTGAAGCCAGTAAAGAGGAGAAGTGGGCAGAGAGCGAAACAATGGATATGTTATGGCAACAGGTAAGGAATTATGTAATGGAAGGTTGCACTAGGAAGGAGTTGATTTCTCCAGAGTTATTACCATTGTGGAATGTTTCGGGAGAATTGGACGTGGAATGTGGATTATTGTTCAAATAAGTTTCTCCAGTTAACATGCAAAAAGTGATTATACGTCCGGCTCATGAGGAGCATATTCACATGTCAACTATGAAGTGCCTTATCAGAAAGTGTTTTTGGTGGCCAAGTATGGGCAGGATGGCCAACAGGGTAGTAAGAGAGTGTGATCAATGTGTTAATGGTGAGTTAACCTTGCACCTTTACAACGTGTTGCATGGCCAAAATTCCTGGGGAATAGAATTGCCTTTGATTTTTCTGGTCTGTTTTCTTCTTTACTTCAAGAACCTAGGTTTGCTTTAGGAATGATAGATTATTACTCCAAGTAGCCAGAAGTTACATTTATTGCAAAAATCACCACTCAAGTAGTAATTGAGTTTTTTAAAGGAGGCTTTTGCTAGAGAAGGATGTCATGATGTTTTAATCACAGATAAAGCTCAGCTTAAGTCAAGAGAAATGGAGAGTTTTCTCCAACAATGAGAAATACACCATGGCACTATTGTGTTATATGAACCTTGCAGTAATGGATTAGGAGAGTTTTAAAATATTATGTGGTATGAGCACAGAAACCGTGGTTGTCAATGCAGGACTGTGTCAAGGGAAAAATTGTGGATGTATTGGATTAAACATCACACTGTTACGGAAGTTAGTCCGTTCAAGTTAGTTGAAGGAAGAGATCCTATTACCAAGTTGTGTCCATGGTGGTTCAGGAAAAGATGTGGTAATAGCAGACGGGAGTATGATGTGGATAGTGTGAGCAAGAGAGTTGAAGAGAAGTAAGGAAGACTAAAGAATGGTATGAACCAAATGGAATGTTAAAGAACCCATGTTTGTTGCGTGAGCATTTTCAAACCGGGCATACTCCACAAAGGTGAGCACAAGTATGGCAAGGTGATGAAGGTCATTAGGTGTTTACCAACAGCGTTATCAACCGCGTTGTTATGCAAGATGTAATGTTATATAATTTCATAAAGCACTCAAATACCAATATGTCGTCTTACCGCAGACTGAGTGAGCAACCTGAGCAATCTGTGGTGGCTGGAAATTAATGTAAAGTAAAAAGCCATGTCTTGAGAGCCTTCATGAAGGCTAACAAATTTGGTTGAGATTTAATAGCAAGGGGGAGAGAGTTCCAGGCCTTGGATGCGTTCAGTACAAATCCGCAGCCGCCCCATTTAACTCGTCTGAAACGAGGAACTGACAAGAGTATAGATGAGGCTGATCGTAGAGGTCTTGATGGAAAAGGAGAAGACTGATTTCAGGAAGGCTGGAGCTTGACCATGTATGGCTATATAAACTATACATAGTGATTTGATAATGATTCTGGCCCTGACTGGGAGCCAAAGATGCTGTTGAATAGCTGTGGAAGCTGAATGGTGTTTAGGAAGCTTGAAGAGAGCCCTCGCTGCATCAGTCTGAACTATCTGAAGTTTGTTAAGCACGTGTTTGTGTGCGTTAAGATAAAGACTGTTACAGTAGTCGAGTTTCGACAGCACTAGGGATGTTCTGATTTTTGTTGAGCAACCGGAATATAGGGCAAGATCTTCTTGATTAGCTTTAAAGTTAAAACAACAGCAGATCAGACAGTTGGCCTCAGTTATGAAAGACAGATCTGTGTTGATCTTAACTCAGAGATTATTTGCTGATTTAACCGGGAAAGGCAGTGAGCCTAATTCGGGTGGCCACCAATTAAGGGACTAGAGGAGTGGTTGACTTTCAAAGAGTAGCACCTCAGTTTTGGTGGAATTTAGTTTGGGACAATTTGATGATATCCAACTGCTGATTGCTCTCATGCAGTCGCAAAAATTGGAAGCTACGTCTTGTTTTTCCTGTGAAAGCGAGACGACAATTTGTGTGTCGTCTGCGTAGGATGTTAAGGTAAAGCAGAAAGAATGCATCAGCTCTGTCAATGGTCTAACGTAAGGATATAACAGCATAGGGCTCATTGATGATCACTGTGAGACCGCATACAGAAGGGAAAAGGAAGGTGATGTAAAATTTCCAGAATGCACTAACTGCTTTCTATCAGTCAGGAATGATTTGAACAGCTTCAAGGCTGTTCCGGATACCCTTCCTGAACCCGGCAGTCAAGTATAAGTCCATGGTGAACCTTACCAAAAGCAGCTGCAAGATTTAATAAAACCAGATGGAAGAAAGGAGGTATAGACACTTTCTACCTTTTCAAAAAAGGTGTCTGCTAGCAAACTGCAGAAGGATTGTGATGGATCTATGGGAAAGCAGGGCTGGAAGCGGTGAACTGGGTTATAGTGACATACAATTCTTTTGACAAATTAGATGAAGATTACATTTTTGAGGTGTAGAAGGCAATTTTAGCTTTACAAAGGGAGAATTTAGTGTGTCAAGCATCTCTTTGATTATGTTTTCTCTGGTTCATCATAATGAGTTCTCCATCGCTTTTCCTGACTTCTGCAGGTCTGCTTTAATGACCTATGGTCTTCGGAAGACCAGGGTGCGGTAATGTGATGTCTCTTAATCTTTATCTTTTTTTAAGAGGAATGAGAGAGGGAGAAGCCTCGTTAAGCCATGAGGTATGGTTAGAAACAGCTGTATCAACATTTGAAACAGTCTTAGGAGAAGTGGCATACAGAAATTGGGCAAACAATGCTGGTTCTACTTTGTGCCATGCCCGAGATAAAGCGCAAAATGGTTTGGCTGAAGGAACACAAAGTGGTGATTTTATCGTGATATCAAAAAGCATGGTAATCTGACCAAGCCAGAGGGAGAGTTCTAACATTTCCAAGAAAGGGATTGTTAGAAAAAATATTATCCAATGATGTACGGCGGAGTGTGTAGGGGTTGTAATCAATTGTTCTAGACCAAGTCATTTCAAATTGGCAAGTAGATGTTCTGTGTTTTTGTGGTTAGGATTACCTAAACGAAAATTAAAGTCTCCAATGACCGTAAAATTATTTAGTAGTATATCAGCCTCAAGGAGGCTAGTAAATCCTGAGCAAAACTGGAACGAGCTTTGGGAGAACGGTAGATGGCTAGTTCTTTAAAGGTTTGAGATAAGGAAAGAGTGTTGCTGAAAGTTAGAGTGTCACAGAGAGTGGTCTCAATAGGGGTGCAATAAATGGTGAAATCCGAGGGATAAATAATAGCAATCCCACCTCGCAGTTTACCCTGACGATCATGCCTGAAAATGGAGAAGCCAGGAGGGAGCTCGGGCGATATATACCTTGAGTAGAAGATGGTAAAGTGTGGAATGTTACAAGGGTTGCTGAGTGCAAAGATATGACAAATCTAATAAACCGGATTGTGTGCAGACTTGTGATGAAAATTACAGATTTTTTCTAAAGGTTGACAAAATTTTACTGGAAGGGGAAATTGTGAATATTTCTGGTGATGAGGGCTGTAGAGTGGACACTGGAGTTGAAGTAATACAACAGAGAGTTGGAGGTAATGAAGTTTTGGGACAGCAAAATGAGAGTAAAGAGGCAAGTCAGCAGAGCTATTGCTGCAGTGAACATGTGTGTGATTTAGTGGATTACAGGATGAAGACTAGGGGTAGGAACAGATGTGCTCCCAACAAATATGTAGAATTGATTCATAACTGTTAGGCTATTACTTGTCAATGTTATTTTCTGTCCTGTATTTTTAAAGGGAAGATGTGTTGTATAATGTTTACATTCAATTCGCTATTGTGCCTCATGTATTGTTTATGTTTAACTGAGGAACTCCACAGTTACCTATATGAATGTAGATTGTTTAGATTAAGTTCTCTTTTGACCGCCTGGCTGAAAGCAGATGCTATACTGCACTAATAAAGAGCTGTCAACTTTATTCTGGATTTGATTACTTTGCAACAGAGTGGTAGCCCCTCGTCTGGCTTCACTGGCGATTTCATTTCTGTTGATCTGTTCCTTCACCCTTAAGAAGTGCCATTTTGTGGTTGCAAACAGAATGTGACACGCTATTATGAAGTAGTGTGCTTTTTAAGTTTTTGGCATTCATCAATCAGTTCATCCTTCATACAGGAACCTATATGTACAGCTTTCAAAGCTTATTGCTGTTTTCCATAATCATACTTTGATGTGTTGATTACTGGAATATGCTTTCAGGAGTTTGCTTTTAAGCTGTTTGGTAGGAAGTTATTTTTTTCCCAGAATCTGTGCTTGCGTTATGCACGCAAGCATCTGTTTAGTAACTCCTCCAAATCTGTGGCCCATACACTAGGTTTGCTCCTATGGAAGGAGTACAGTCTGTCACGGTGGTAGAGAACATTACCTCCACCAACCTGATGGATTACTGCCCTCCAAATGTAGAGATGACCGCCAGCCCCGCAGCCGTTTCCCTACTTTGAACCAAACCACCATCGAACAGTTCCCTTCACAGTTAAAAAATTTGCTGGACGGCCTTCGGTTTTGACAAATATCCACAAAACTATTCATATTTTATTTTCAAAAACTAATGACCCCCACACCTGGTGAGTTTTTCTCACATTGTAGGGGGTCGTCATTTTTTAGTGCCCCTCACCGCCAGGCTTTTTCTTTAAGTGAAGGACAGTAACAAAGGACATCACACAGTCTGTCATAAATAGGGCAAGTGGTGTAATGCCCTTCCTCTGATGGCCCCTACTCCACTGGAGAAAGATTTCCATTGACAGCACCAATAGGGGCTCCGTCAACAGAATGTAGGTCTGCCAGTATCTAAATGAGGCTGGTATACCTCGTTTTTGTTAGACAGGTGTTGTAATTTGGTCCTGTCTCCCTCCTCCTTTTCCCCCCCTCCTCTCCTTCGCCTTATGGGCTTGCCCATCCCTAGAATGTTGGAGCTGGCGCTCCTCTTAGAATATTGGCATTCTCGAGTGAGAGGCCGTAGGATCCACATTAATAAACTGGAACTTCTTCACCATCAGTTTCCAGAGTCATATTTACAACAACATATTTTGGCGACGAGATACCTTACCGTGCTGGGGACGGTCTGGATCCTTCCCCCAGTGCCTTCTGCCTCTCATTGATCCTTCCTGGCGGTGGTCTCTCCCCTTCCTCCTTCAAGGGGGATCGGTTCCTGCATACGCTGCTGACCCCGTGCTGGAGGGTTGCCTGTCAAGCCTCTAGGCGCTGCTCCCCTAGTTGGCGGTTGCTGTCGCTGTACTGGAACATTGCCTGGGGTTGTTTTCCGTGGCGACTCCTCGCTGGCAGGTCCCTGGCAGCTGTGGTGATCGGCGATCCTGGGTTCGTTGCCCGCTGTCGCTAAATGCTGGGGCGCGACCTGTGCTCCTTCTGACGAACGGCTCCTGAGTGGTGAGTCCCTGGGTGCATGAGGTGATCGGCGCTGTGACAGTTGAAGCGGAGCCTGGAGGCACGTCTGTTGCTCCCGGGATTGACACAGGGGCCGAAGCGTGCTGTCCGCTGGTTGTTGTCTCTTTGGGATCAGCGCTGTGTGTGAGAGAAGCTGTGTACCGAGGATTGCATGCTGCTTTTCCTCAGCGGTGGTGTCTCCGAAGCTGTGTGCCGGAACCTGTGGGCTGCTTTTCCTCAGCGGTGGTGTCTTTGCCTTCAGGGTCCCTATCTGGGCAGCGTCGACGTCGTTCCTCGTTTCCTCTTTGGAGATTCTTCCTTCGCTTGCGTTTCCGCCCCTCCTCTGACTGAACGCTTGCTTCGGAGGCCGCTCCGTGTCAAGACACTGCTCACTGTTTTCTCCGGTACTGCTCCCTCTGCTGGGGGAAACATTAACTGAACACTCCAACCTTTCCCTCATCATCCAGCCTGTCTCAAGGTTATCGCTGACAGGCTCAGCTCACGCAAGTCATGGATTTTTGTATTTGATTTATTTATTTTTTTCATTGCACAGAGGGTGGTATCACTGGTATTTTGTGACTAGTTCAACTTATTCTTCTATCGCCTCCTTGCCAATACTGCTATCCTTTTCCTTCCATTTCTCACCCCATCTTTTCTCATTCTTTTTCCTTCGTCCTTTTCTTCAAACAAAATTTTTGTGTATTTTTCTTCTTTCCCGCTCTTCATAATGTCCGCATTTGCAATGTCTCAACCCCCTCCATTCCTGGATGAATGTGAAGATCCTGTTATCCCTTGGAAAAAATGGGTAAACCTGTTCGAATCCTACCTTATTGCCATCGGGGGGGATAGGTTTTCTGCTGTGCGTAAACAACATGTCCTGCTGCACAATCTGGGAAAGCATGGGAGGGATATTTTTGATGACTTGCCTGATGCTATTGTTGAAAATGCTAATGAGGGTGTGGGAGGTGAGGGGGATGTCCATAATGATGTATATCAGTTAACATTGTTGAAACTGGAAGCTCAATTCGGAGACAAGATTAATATTGTGTTGGAATGCCACAATTTTTTTTTGCGAATTCAGGGAAAAAATGAAAAGGTGATAAATTACATTGCTGTTCTGAGGGGTTTAGCCTCTACATGTGAGTTTGGTACGTTAACTGAGTCATTAATTAGAGATCAGCTTGTAAGGTGTACCCGTAACAAGAAGATCCAAGAAAGACTTCTTGCAGAAGCCCCGGACTTAAAACGTGCTATTGATATTGCCAAGAGCATAGAGCATACAGCATATTGTATGAACGAAATGAAGGAAGCCGTGGAGGTAAAACAAGTGGCGGAGAGCAGTGTACACAAGATCTCCAATAAAGACTACAAACACAAACCTTCCCCTTCCAGTCCTGAAGTACATAATGCATCAGGGAACAAGCCGAAATGTTACAGGTGCGGAAATCCCAATCATCTAGCCAACAGTGTAAGTTGTCCTGCAAACGGGGTTGTATGCAGCAAATGTAAGAAGAGAGGCCATTTCTCAAAAGTATGCCACAATGCAAAGAAACAGTATCACCCACATGATAGGTAGTGAGCACGATCCACAACTACCTAGCGAGGATATAGTTTTCCAGGTTTCCAATTTTTCAGAATGCAACAGCACTTCCTACCCAAAGTGTGAAATATTTTTGGACAATGTTAAGTATGAGGTCTACGCTGCCACGTTTCTGGCTAATTCCGGAACAAGTGTGTATAGTCTCTCACCTCCAGACATCAAACCAGGAGGTTATAATCAAGATCCCATACCACTGGTTGGAATGCGACTCATGAACATCAACTTTAAGGATAGATCAACCGTGGGAAAAGTCTACATCACAAGGAATGGTTCCAACCTACTAGGGTGGAAACACCAAAAGGGTTTAGGAATCAAATTAGACCCCAACGCGCCGGAACCTGTGTACCTGATCGACAGGGCCTGTGTGGGAATGGAAATCTGCAATCGTTTCGCAGAGGTGTTCACAGACAAACTCGGACTCCTAAAAGGTTTCCTCCACAAAATCAAGCTTAAAGCCAATGCCAGACCTATCATCCACAAACCTAGTTCTATCCCGCTGCTGACGAGGGAACCGCTTAAGAAGGAACTGGACAGGTTGGAAGAGTGCAAGATCATAGAGAGGATTGAGATCTCTGAATGGTTGGCGCCCATCGTGGTAGCAGCCAAGGGGGGTAACAAAGGGATTCGTCTGTGTGTTGACCTTAGGGATTTGAACTCCAACATTTGGGTTGACCGACATCCCCTCCCCAACATCAATGAAATGCTGTCAGCCATCCATGGAGCCAAAGTTTTTACAGTGCTAGACCTATCATCGGCGTACCACCAAGTCGCTCTCCACCCGGATTCTAAGCCCCTCACCTCTTTCATAACCCCGCATGGAGCTTATCAATTTTCTAGACTGCCTTTCGGCCTGGCATCTGCGGCAGCAGTGTTTCAACGTGTCATGCAGCACATTCTGCAAGGTCTGGGAAAAGTGCTCTGTTTCGAGGACGACATCCTGATTCACGGTTCGTCAGCAGAAGAACACAACAAAACCCTGGAAGCAGTGTTGACCAGACTTAGTAAGGCAGGTTTCACCACTCAGAAGGACAAATGTAAAATTGGGGTGGCATCTGTAGTTTATCTAGGTCACACCATCTCAAGTGAAGGAATCAAACCCAAATCCAGTCTGGTGGACTCCGTTAAACTAGCCCCTGCACCCACCAACAAGGAGGAACTCAAATCATTCCTGGGGTTGGCGGAATACATGTCAAAGTTCGTCAAAAACTTTGCGGATCAGGTGCGTCCCCTCAGAGAGTTGCTGAAGAAAGGGTCCGAATTTGAGTGGAAGCAAGATCACCAATCAGTTTTCCAACTCATCAAGGAGGCCATTGTTGATGCACCTATTCTGAGCGCTTTCAATCCCAATGCTAGAACAACTCTCACCACAGACGCCAGCGCGAAGGGTTTGGGAGCTTCACTTACGCAGAGGATTAACGGTCAAGAGACAGTGATCGCCTTTGCTTCTAGAACTTTGAGAGATGCCGAGCTGAACTACTCAACTATAGAAAAAGAAGCATTGGCATGCTACTGGGCCATAAACCATTTCAAGTATTTCTTATGGGGCATCCCGTTCGTGTTGAGGACGGACCACAAACCCTTAATACCGTTATTCTCCACTAAACGCTTGGAAAATACCACTCCACGCATATCGAAGTGGGTGCTGAGTCTACAAGGGTTCAACTACACCATGATATACGTCCCGGGAAGTGAAAATAGGGTAGCGGACTGTCTTTCCAGACTACCAATGACCAATGGGAACCCGATGCAAAACCCACCGGAGGAGACAATTCTGTTGATCGAAATTCCAGCCATCAATCGGGAGGAGTGGGAGAAATCCATAAGAGATGACAGTGATTTCGCCACACTGAGAAACTTGATTAGAAGGGGCTGGCCTGTCGACAAGCAGGAGGTGCCGGAGTCTATGCGCCATTTTTGGCCTGTGCAAGATGAATTATCTATTGTTGAGAACCATATTTGCAGAGGAAGTAAAATCATTCCTCCGAAGAACATGTATGAAAGAATAATACAGATTGCCCATGAGGGCCACCCAGGGAGGAGCATGACGAAAAGCAAAATCAGGCAACACTATTGGTTCCCCGGGATGGATTCGCTAGTGGAAGATCAAGTAAAGAATTGTGCAACCTGCGGTTATTGTGACAAAACCAAAGTTGTCCGCAAAGCACCGTTAATCCCTGTGGAGGTGCCCTCCGTACCATGGGAAAAGTTGGGATTGGACATAATTGGTCCCTTTAACCTTCTGAACCAATTTCAAAGGTTCATGTTTGTTCTTATAGACTACCACTCTCATTGGATTGTAACGAGAATGGTATCTTCCATCACCACAGCGTCGCTATTGAATTTTTTGAGGGACACCTTTTCCAGGGAAGGCATACCTGGTGTCATAATAACAGACAACGGAGTTCAATTCGCTTCAGAGGAAATGAAGCAGTTCATGTCCACGCTGTCCATTTCACACATCAAGGCCCCACTCTACTGTCCCAAAGCCAACGGACTGGTGGAAAGGGCGAACAGGATGTTAAAGGACACCATCCAACTAGCACTGAGCTCCCAGGTTCCGGTGGAGGAAGCCATTAGGAAAATGTTGTGGTCATATCATACATCGCCCAATGCTGTCTCCGGAGTGTCACCGTTTGTTTCTCTCAAAGGCAAGAACCCGGGTTCCAAACTCACTCCTAACTGACTAAATGGAGGAACTCCGGTGTGGGTGGATAGAGACACTGTGTTGGAGAAAACTCACAAACATCAACGAGAGTACAAGCTCAGGTACGACTGTCACTGGGGAGTCTCACAAAAGAAGTGGAGTGAAGGCCAGTGGGTGGTCGTTAAGAGGCCGTCTCTGTCTAAATCCAAGATCTCTTCATTTTCCAAACCACTGACGATAACAAGGGTTAACAACAATTCAGTTGTGCTGGAAAACGGAGGCACGTGGAGTATGGACAACATAGCTAGTTGTCCAAGCACTACTGGTTCCAAACACACTGATGAGAAAGAGCATAGTCCTGAAACGTCCAATAATGGTGAACTCAAAGTGGCAAGGGTACGGAAACCTCCAAGTTGGCAATCGGACTACAAAATGGGTCATTAAAGTTTCCACGTCCCAACCTCCCTTTCCGCATGGGTTAGATAGCCTTCAGGTGAGGGGAACTGTTGTGGGACTGCATTTTGTACTTCTGATGCCAACTTTATCTAACGGTATTCCAGGTGCTCTAGTCTGCGGAAAATTGTACTGTTATAAAATTTTCCCCCTTCTGCCTTTTTGGCTAAGGGATACTTCCATCTGTAAATATGAAGTCATGTATATTTTCTCTGCCTTGTAGGGAGATGTGTTGTAATTTGGTCCTGTCTCCCTCCTCCTTTTTCCCCCCCTACTCTCCTTCGCCTTATGGGCTTGCCCATCCCTAGAATGTTGGCATTCTCGAGTGAGAGGCCGTAGGATCCACATTAATAAACTGGAACTTCTTCACCATCAGTTTCCAGAGTCATATTTACAACAACAGGGTATTATGTTGAAATTGCAACATCATACCTTATCCACTAATCTAGAAATAAGCCCATTAGAGCATGCTTCTCCACTGAGTAACTCACAAGCTACTAGTGGATCTCCAGCTACCTGCTGTAGCTCTTTTGTGTGCAGCTCAGCCGGGTGATTCAGAAGATTTGGTGTGGTTGAATGAATTTATGTATATCAAAAATCAAAACAAGAATGTGTGTATTTTCAGAAATCATTAGATCATTTTCGGAGAAGAATGACTGAATTTTAAAAGTATATTTTAAGCTGATATTTCTTTTTTTATAAAACTTTTTTTATTGAAATCAAGGCACGATCGATGAAAAAATCACGGTACATGTACATTGGCAATATTGTTACATTACAAATGTTACGCAAGACATAGCGGTCACAAAACAATAATTTTAGTCCCCATTGATACATATTCAAGTCCCATCAACAACATCTTCTCTTGTTCTTGGAGGTTCACATATCTCTACTCCGTGAATGTTCCATTGTCCCCAAACTTGCATCCATTTATTAGGGCACCCCCTGGCTTCATATATGGACTTTTCCATGACCATACACCAGTCCATATCTTTGCCCCAGTCCCCGATACCCGGTGGGCTCTTAGCCCTCCACAATCTCACAATCTTGCGTTTTGCCACCATCAGTCCCAAGGTATGCATGGTACCCCAATACACTCCCTGGAGTTTAGATCGGTAGAGCCCCAAATGTTTAGGAGGGGCAATTTAATGTTACAGTCTATCTGCCGCCCAAACACTTATTCCATGAGGTTCGCTACCACCTCCCAATATCTCTGGATGGTCGTGCATTCCCAAAGTGTATGGACAAAGGTTCCCTCCTGCCCGCACCGCCTCACACAGTAACCGTCTGAGCCATATCCCATACGAACCAACACTGTCCCAGACAGATAGGATCTATGGAGAAGTTTCAAATACACCAGGTGCAGCCTGGAAGATATAGCAACCTCTCGGGGGAGGCCACCGCCGCCAGCCACTCGTTATCATCTAATCCCGCTACATCGTGGTCCCATTTAAACCTCAGGTGAGTCAGGGTATCTGCCATGGTTTAAATCAGTTTTTTGTAAATAAGTGATATGGCCTTCTCCGGCAGGTCGCCATCCAGCACTCTATCTTCAAGCGGGGAGGACTCGGGAAGTTCACTACCTTTAGGGAGAACCGCAAGTAGGGCATGTCTAATTTGGAGATACCTAAAATGTTCCGATTGCGCTAAGTCGCATTCCTACTGCAGCCGAGGAAAAGAGACCACCTCACCTGACTTCCACAAATCACCCAGTTTGGATATACCAATAAGGTCCCAACGATCAAAACCCCTCAAGCGAATCAGCCTGCCCAATTGCTCGCTATACCAGAGTGGTTTGGCCCGTGTAAGTTTCCCCTCCCATCCCAAACTTTTGGAAGCCGCCTTCCACACGTGCACCGCATACCTAGTTGGGCCAGTCAGGGCAGGTTTCAACGACTGTACATAAAGGGCCCATTCAGGAGCCATATGTCAATCTGAAAGGCTGGGTTTCCCTGTGGCCTATACATACATTGGTTAATCACCGCAAGGTGTGATGCCCAATAGTACTTCTGTATGTCTGGAAGTCCGATGCCCCCATCGAACCATCCCAGGGTGAGCGTGTGCCTCGCGATAAGAGGTGGCTTACCCTCCCACAACAGGTCCAGTATGATACGATCTATTTCTTTAAAGTACGAGGGTGCAAGGGAGTGTGGAGTATTATGGAGAGCATATACGAACCTGGGAAGGGACATCATTTTGAACAGGGCTGCACACCCCAAAAGAGATAACAGAGACCCAGATCCCCAAGTATTTGAAGCCGTCAGTAGCTTCCGCCAGTTGATATCCCCGAGGGAGTGCAGGCCTCTTTCCAGAGAGGGCATATAACACTGATTTGGTCCAGTTTATAGAATAGCCAGCATATCTGCCAAACACATGGAATATGTCCAGGACCACATTGAGGGATGCAGCCGGGGACGCCAGATAGAGCAAAATGTCGTCCGCATACAGCGAAATACGGTCTTCCCATCCGGACGTCCATTTGAGGCCCATTATGGCGGGGTTGTTGGGGACCCACATTGCCAGAGGCTGGAAAGCCAGGTCAAAGAGAAGCAGAGACAAGGGGCATCCCTTCCTAGTGCCCCTACTAAGAGTGAAAACTGGAGATTTCCTGTTGTTAACCACAACTTGGGTGAGCGGACGTTGGTAGAGAAGCTTAACCCAGCTCGTAAACTCGGGACCCAAGCCCAATTTGTGAAGGGCAGCAAACATATAGGGCCACTCTATGATGTCAAATGCTGATGCAGCGTCAAGGGAGACCATGACAGCGACCTCTCTAATTGTTTCAGCATGGCACAGAACTCCGTGGAGCCTACGCAAGTTGAGGGAGGTGTTTCTAGCGGGCCTAAATCCCGACTGGTCCGGGTGGACCAGACGAGTAATGACCCTGAGCAGCCGGGAGGCAAGGACCTTTGCGAGGATTTTTAGCTTCGCAGTTGAGCAGCGAGATGGGTCTGTAAGAGGAACATTTGTTACTCAGCTTGCCCACTTTATGAATTACTACGATATTGGATAGCCACTGATCCTCGGGCAGTATCCACCCTTCTTACTTTCACAAAACATTTCGGTGAGATAGGGTGCTGTCTTGCCCACAGTGAGCTTAAACAATTCAATGGACAAGCCGTTAGGGCCCCGGTGCCTTCCCACCGTGCAAATCCTGGATGGCTTTTTCAACCTCTGACTGTGATGTCAAGATCAAGATCGGAACGCTCTTTGTCAGTGAGCGAGGACAAAGAAATATCCCACAAAAGCGAGGAAGCTTCCTTCTCTGTGTGCATAGTTTTAGACGTATAGAATGACTGGTAATAGTGGCAGAATGCATCAGCTATGTCCTGGGGGCCAGTGAGGCGGGAGTGAGAGTCTGTCTCTATTTCAAACACAACTCGACGATCTCTACGATCAAGCCAGGCTAACAATTTGCCATCCTTGTCGCCGACGTCATAGATTCTGCTGAGTATGGCCCTATGGTGGGACTTAGCAGCCTTATTCGCCAAGTCGGTATATTCCTTGACTTTAATGCGCAATCTCTGCCGTACCTCCAACGAGTCGTCAGGTCAGAGGGTTTCCTCTAACCATAGGATTTCTCCCTCTAAGCGAGTCATATCTACACACTTCTCCTTTTGCTGTCCCGAGATCTGGGTCAGAACCACCCCCGTATGATAGCCTTGTAGGCTTCCCATAGTGTTGTTGCCGAGTCTACCGTCCTGTTGTTCTCCTGGAAATAAGGGTCTGACTCACTTACGATGTAATCTCTGATTAGGGGGGTCATAAGATACCAGGAGTTCATCAGGGCTGTATGGCCAACAGTGGGCTCCCCCACCTCCAGGTGACACAGGATAGGTGAGTGGTCGGAGATTCCCCTGGCCAAGTACTGTATTTCCTTCACACTGTCAAGTTCGTGTGCGAGCGTCAATACATAGTCTATATGGGACATACTACGGTGAGCACCTGAGTAGAAAGTGTAATGCTGTTCGGTCGGGTGCAGACTCCTCCAGACATCTACCAGACCCATCGCCCCAAGAAAGCTGCGGATCCACGTGCAGGAGGGCGGCAAGGCCTTCTAGGGCCACCGGTCAAAAGAATCAGAGTCAATGGAATTAAAGTCGCTCCCAATCAATACTCTGCCTACCGGCAAGGCTAAGAGGAGGTCCCCAAGGTCTGCAAAGGCTTGGCCGTGTAATCCCTGCGGCACATAGACAGAGAGGAGATTGAGTATGCACCCCTCCCAGATCCCAGAGGCGGCAACAAATCTACATAGGGCGTCGGTGCGAACAAGATCAATTGTCATGGGGAGTGATTTCCGGACCATTATGCCCACTCCCCGGGAGCCAGTTGGAAACCCCATCGCGATATAGACTTAAAAGCATTCCCAAGCAATTGTGTCTCCTGTAAGAGGACTACATCAGGGGAGTGTCTTTTAAAAAATTGGAGCACTCTACCCAGCTTGATCTTGTCTCCCAGCCCGTTGACGTTCCATGACAACAGCTTGAGCCCCTGTCTAGTTGTCGTACCCATCGCGTGATCATTCAGTTGCAGGGGGAGCCACCCATGACCGCCCAAAGCGGGGGACACATTAGTAACCACTTTATCTTCATAGACAGAAATACCAAAAGCATGTAACCAGTGATTGCCTTTTCTAGGAGCCAGTCATATTTGTCATACACAAAAAACAGAGAACAATATACACTGAAACAACCCCCCCCATCCTTCGCAAGAAAAAATCTTATGTACAAGACACAGAATAGAATGCATGATGTAGAAATGCTGCGAACAGGATGTCCACCCCAACACACAAATGACCCAACAAAAGAAGATAAAAACGAACAAAAGCCCACCCACCCCTGAATCACCACCTTTCACCCCCCTCCCTGCCTCCCAGCATGGCGGGCAAGAAGCCTCCCCTGCCGCCTCCCAAAACTTGCAGAGTGCCTTTCGCCCACCCTAGGAATCTTGTAGGAGTGTGTACCAACCCTACTCCCCATAACAGCGTTTTGTGGCGAACTTATGTCCCCAGCACTTGTCCCCAGTGAGGAGGTAGGGCCGTGAAATAGTACCATTCGGTAAGTACCCCCATCACCCCACTTTGTATACATAGTTGCGTCTCCGTTGTCTTCTGCATCCGCAGCAGACGAACCCAGGCAACCAACACCTGGCAGGCGCAGCACCCAGAGTACAGTGTCTACAATGAGTCCTCCAGTGTGGATCGCAGTTGAGAAAGTTACAGGGTCTCACCGGTCCTCCGTTTGACTCTGACCCGGTGAGGCAACTGCAACAGTTATATCAGGATTTATGAGTCTTTGACGATCGTCCGGCCGTGGCTGACGACCCTTCCCTCGGCGATCCCTGTTGTTCTGCTTCTAGACTGTGCCCCATCCCTCAAGCCAGTCCCATGTGTCCTCAGGACTAGAAATGAACCATTTGCTCCCTTCTGTTTTGACACGTAGCTTTGCAGGGAACAGCATTGCGTACTTAATCTCTTGCCCACGCAGATCTCGTTTTACGCCCAGAAAGCTGCGGTGTTGTTTCTGCATCTGTAGTGTAAAATCAGGAAAGAAAGTGATCGTACTGTTGTCAATTGTGACTGGCAGATCTACTCTTGCTGAGTGTAATATGACATCTTGATCTCTAAATTTGAACACCCGCTCCAGGAGAGGACGGGGCAGAGCTCCTGGCTTCAGCCTGCCACCTGGCACCCTGTGCGACCTTTCAATCAAAAAGTAGTTGGAGAGTCCCTTAGGTTGGAGGTGTTGTAACACAAGATTCCCAACATAGAGATCGCCCGTTCAGGCACACCCAAAATGCGCACGTTGTTGCGGCGCATACAGCCCTCATAGTCGTCGAGCTGATGCGTTAACAGTTCCTGGTTGGCCTGCAGGTCCGCAACCTTTCTTGAGCAGATCAGAGTGAGTCACTAGGTCTTTGGTAGTGGATTCCACCTCAGAGAGACACTCATTTATCTTGCGCATATCCGCCCTGATCAGGGAGACCTCAGTCGCGATGGTGTCAATGCGGCCCTCTAGAGATGTACGCACTGTGGTGATGGCCGCCAGAATATCCTGCAACGTAGGTTCCGGTGGGCTTTTTACTTCTGTGGGAGAGGTCTTTGCGTCTGCCTGCCCCTTTTGCCAAGCATATTTTTCCAGCTTCGTCTGGAGTGCATAGTGGCCGCCACGGCCACTCGCCATGTTGTTTTCAGCGCTTCAATCGCAGCCGGGCGAGAAGGAGGGGTCCCGCTAGCTACTCACCGCCGCCTGCGTATGGAACCAGCTCCAAACCGGCCTGTCGGGTTTTGCCAGCCAGAATGCGCCGGGGCAGCGGTGACTGAAGTGTGCCCTTCAGATAGGGATGTAGGGCTACAGCACGATCCCGGTGTCCCTGGTGCTCAGATCAATTATGCCCTGAGTGCGCATTGTGATGCTAGTGGCAATGGTAACCCCAGATAGTGGCGCCGGTGCTGTGTCGCTGTGGCTACCTGTGGAGGTGATTCCTAAAATTATGTCCCAGCTACTGAGCACTTCGGCCGCGAGGTGAGCAAGAGGCGCAGGCAGTCATCCAGTAAGGCCGGGGACAACGATGGCTGCCGTGTGCACCAGGCGCAGTAATTACAGGGATCTCTACTCCACCGCACCAGAGATCATACCTGGTAGATGATGAGGGGGCAGCAGTGTGTCCACGGGCGCCCGGCCATGCCAAGCAGGGTGAGGAGCAGTCGGGAGATATAGTCAAAGCGCCCCTCCCAGGCGCCACACAGTGGTCAGAACTGCCGCAGCCCCAGGCGCCGTCACCGCAAGGAATTTGCGGCAGTAAACCACCCTCAGCTGCGCGGTATTTCGATCGAGGGCCAGCGCCGGCTGGGAGAAGTTCTGGGCAGCGGTTAGACTCCTGCACACCTCCCACTAAGCCCCATCAGGCCGTCGGTGTAGCGCACAGGCCGACTGCCGATAGGCCCATATGCGCGCCGCCCGCCCAGCACCCAGATCACCGGGGACTTCTCTGCCGCCGATCCAGTGGGAGCACGGCCAGCTCAAAGTGCATCGAAGCGGCCCCCCAGGAAGCAGTGGAGGGAGGCTGCATTGTAGCTGCAGAACAGTGGCAGCGGGCGGCGTGCGCCCCCCAGGCCTCACCTCGGTCCAACGCAGCTCAACTCGGGTTCAGCTCCAGATCTGCCAATAGGCCCGTATGCGTGGCGCCCGCCCAGCACCCAGATCACCGGGGACTTCTCGGTCGCCGATCCAGCAGAAGCAGGGCCAGCTCAAAGTGTATCTAGGCGGCCCCCCAGGAAGCAACAGATGGGGGCCGCACTGTAGCTGCAGAGCAGTGGACTCGGGCGGTGCGCGGCCTCCAGGCCACACCTCAGTCCTCCGCAGCACAATTCAGGTCCAGCTCCGGATCGGCGGCTTTGTGTAGCGGATCCGGTCCAAACGCGGCTGGGCGACCCTCCCTCACTCCGACAGCCGTCACAGGTATTTTAAGTCAGGGCAACACTGGAATGGACGGATTTTTAGGGAGTGTCATGAGGGAGCTCTGCTAGTGAGCGGCCATTTCCCCTGGCAGTTGGCCACGCCCCCTTAAGCTGATATTTCAGTGATAATCCTGCATACTGTGACCACTAATGTAATATTAGTTGCTCAGGATTATTTTTATTGTATATAAGTAGCTCTTATTACAGAAAAGGTTGGAAATCTCTGCTTTACAGTCACAATGTACATGAAGCTGATTTTGGGATATCTATGGTGCTTACCTGTCACTGAGTGATTCACAATTTCCATAGAAAGGCATTCCAAAACCTTTAGCAAGTGAATCCGCGTCACTGTTGATGGTAGGCTGCCTGCTGGGTGAACCCAAGCATGCTCTTGTGTATGTTTTTGTTCAGAGTGAGGTTGGGGCTCGGGTACTGCCAATGAGAAAAGACAATCCATAAATGGTATTGAAGGCAGCTAATGTTTAACAATGACAAGACTACAGGCTGTTGAAAATAAAAGGGTGTCATCTTCATAAAATATAAATCATAAAAAATTGAAAAATCAATGTGTAGATTGTGAGTTAAAATAGAAATGGTCACAAAAAATGACTTTTGTAAAAGGAAAATAATAAAGAGACACGGAACGGTCACTATTCTGAGAGAAAGTGCTGCTTGCAAAATGTCCCTATGAATCAGTGCTTAATTTGAGCCAGTGGTTGCAGGTGGGGTCCACAGGCACTCTTTTGTGAGGACTGGACTTATTTTCAATCATCAGGCTTTGAACAAGAACAAGAGAAGGGCACAAAAGGAGGGAAGGAGGAAGGGAAATAAAGCAAAATGTGACAGCAAGAGAATGCGGGGGTTGCAAATACGGCAAGAGTGAGATAAAGGAGCATGTAATTTCTGGTGGTGAATGAAAGTGGCATTAGGTGGATTCAAAACGTATGTAACCTTGCGAAAACTGTGGATCCTGGGCTGTGTTCCTTTTCAAACTAAGCACTGCTGTAAAGGCTTGAAAAGATCTATGGCAGTGTGTAGTATATATAGTGGTGTGGCTAGTGGCCCATCTTGCGCCTACACGCTCGTGAGCCTGAGTCACAACCCGGCATGTTGATGATCAAAAGTGTATGTATTCAAATGACAGTGAGCGGCAGGTTAAGATTCCAGCCGACAGTGGTCAGTTTCTCTTGGGATATGAGCCTACTGGTCGCTGACCATCGTGGGTGAAGTACTACCCGAATAAGGCATTTCTACTCAATCAACTGGCTCCTGTAATACTTACCACAGAGTGGTATTTGATAGGGGCTCAGACTATAATAACATTCTCAATGACAGCAATAATTGCTGTTCACCCCTTGGTATAAGATGTGTGCCAAAAACAATTAGATGAGTTAAGCAAGATTCCTTTGTCTGTCAGAGAAGCTCTTAAACGAATGCTGAAAGATCTTTGCGCCCAAGCCATTATAGCACCTGCAGAGTCATCACAGTGGGTGGCTCAGGTTTTAGTCACATGAAAAAATCAGGTGAGATCAGGCTCTGTGTTGACTTGAGAACTCTGAACCCTAACAATTTAGTAGACTGCCATCCCCTACCCAGGATACAGGAGATGCTGACTAACTTGGGTAGTGCCAGGTGGTTTTCGATCAGTGATTTGAGGTCAGCCTATCATCAGATTGCCCTAGATGAGGCCTTTTAGAAGCTGACAGCATTTGTCACACCCTTTGGTGCCTATAAATATCGAAGGCAACCTTTCGGGCTCGCATCAGCTGCCAGCGTCTTTCAAAAGCTTATGGATGTTTTGTTTGCTGATATAAAAGGGGTCCAGGCCTACCAAAACGATATACTGATCTTTGCTGAATCTATAGAAGAACACAATATCTATCTTGAAAGGGGGTTGTCCATTCTAATGCACAGGGGCATGACAGTTAGGAAGGACAAGTGTAAATTTGCCATCAAACAACTGGAATAATTGGGGCACACCATATCAGAATCTGGCATCAAACCCAAACTTTCTTTGGTAAAGGCCAATAAGGAAGCAAGTGCACCCAGAGACCGTGATGCACTTCGCTCCTTTTTAGGTCTTGCGGAATACTACACATGTTTTTTTCAGGATATACCCTAGCGGTAGAACTCCTCAGGATTTTACTTAGCAAAGGGCAGAAGCTCATAAAGGTAAAAGACTTGGGCCTTCATTACGTTGTCGGTCAGAGTTTCCTCCTCCCGACACCAACTCGGAATCGGGACCGACTGACTCGCGGTTGGCGGTTCCGCCTGACCGTTTACGATGGCACCGAACACTGTTCAGTCGGATTCCCATTGACTCCTGTGGGAGCCCGTGTTTCGTCCGACAACACAGGCTCCTATAGAGAGGGGGGGGGGGGTGTAGAAAACTCTGCACCCTGCCGCAGGCTCTCCATGGTACCTGCCACACAGTGCAGGGTTTTACAGAGAGGTCCCTTAGGTACCCCACTGCCCATTAACTGGAGGGCGCAGGATGAAGGGGGCCCTGGTAGGGGCACCCAAAGTCACTTTCCGACAGCCTTTTTGTGTCGGACAGGCCGACTTGGAAAGACTGTTGGAAACCAACATTGTAAATGGCTCGGTTTGAAACGCAGTCCATATAGCGTTACAATGCGGGTCTGACCGACACAAATTCTCTGAGAGCCGGTCGGAAAGACTGTGCGGTTTACAATATGGCCGCGAACATCATAATCAGTCGGTCGGATTGTAAACCGACTGAGTCAGTCGGAAGGGTTTCAACATGGTCTACGAGATTCCGAATGTCCAGAGAAGGTTTTCTGCCCGACAATGTAATCAGCCCCTGAATTGTAAAAGCACTGGCACTCTTCATTCATTCAGGGAAGACTGTCTTCATGGCCTAGGTATTGTTTTGAGCCAGAAAGTAGGGGGTAAAGAACAGACTGTCACTTTTGCCTCCAGATCCCTCAGGAATTTTGAGAAACAGTACAGCACCACAGTACGGGAGGCGTTTGCATTCATTGAGCAGTTCAAGATTTACGTTTGGGGCAGGTAGTTTAACAGGTTTGAACGGGTGGATTGAACTTCATAAGGATCATGAACCCTTAGTTTTCATCCTTACAGTGGGCATTCATAACAATGTATCAACAAAGTCGACCAGACTTGTCTCAAAACTACACAAATACACTTTCACTATTAGCCATGTGTCCAGGGAAAGAACTTCAGGGTAGACTGCCTTTCCAAGATGCCACTGCCAGAGTTTGATGAAGGTAACGACAATGATGACATTGAATGTGTTGTCTCAATTGATGCTACTCATGCTTTCCAATTTGGCTAGTCCACATTTATAGCTGATGAGTGGTTAAATGCATGTCGAGAGGATGAGGTGCTGAAACAAGTTGGCACATACATTGTTGAAGGTTGGCCTGTTGTTAGATGGTGCCAGGGTGATCTAAAACATTTGCACAGGTAGCGAGCAAGCTGTCACTTGTCAATGGCTGATTTTGGGAGGTTATTTACATGTTCCTCCCTCCAAAATGCATCCCTCCATAATTTCCAAGGCACATCAGGGGCATATAGGCACCACTAAGACGTGCATGCGTATCAAGGAACACTACTGGTGGCCTGCCTTAGATAGTCAGGGGAAGCTGACAGTGGACAAGTGTCCTGAGGGCTTACTTTCGGATAAATACTGTAAGTTGAACAATCCATCCTGTTCCATTACCCAACTAGCCCTGCGACAAACCAGGTCACGACATTTCAGGACTAAACTGTGCCTCTACAGACACAGCAATCAATTTTTGGGGGCTGGTATTCTCCATAGAAGGGCCACCCAGATCTTTAGACAGAGAAAATGGGTCACATTTCGTGTCAATGCAAATGCTCCAATTTTGGCCAAACATGATATCAAGCACCTAGGGGTCGCACTCCACTCACCATCTTCCAATGATCTGGTGGAGAGAGGCAACAAGGTAATAAAAGGAAGGTGTGCAAACTGCCATTGTTGCTGGATTGGACGTGAAGAACAAGTTACTTACCTTCGGTAACTCTTTTTCTGGTGGATACAGTATCTGCCTGTGGATTCCTCACCTTGTGAATATCCCCTGCGCCAGCAACATTCGGAAACTTGTGTAGCTCTCCAAGCCGACGAGGACGACGTCACAGAAGCACGGCTCCACACGCGGCTCCACTGACGTCACTGGATCCATAAGAGGACCTCGTCGGCGTGATGATGTCAGTTCCGCCCTTTTTTCCGTGCCTTCGAGGCACACGGACGGACTGACAATAATATATATACAGTATACACAGTACATAATATACAAACCAACACACACAGTGTGAAGAACAAAGCAGGAAGGCAAAAGAAATAACACACTTCCTTTGACAGTAATAAATACATTTTGAAACATCATCACTATTGTAGGTATACAAGGGTGGACAATGGGGAGGCGGGTGGGTCAGTGAGGAATCCACAGGCAGATACTGTATCCACCAGAAAAAGCGTTACCGAAGGTAAGTAACTCTGATGGATACATCTGCCAGTGGATTCCTCACCTTGTGAAAAGATTCCCACAGCAGTCCCACTCCCGGAAGAGGGCGTCCACCCTTCTATACCAGAAAGTCCTGAAGGACGGAACGAGCAAAGTGTCCGTCCCTCCTCACCTCGGAATCCAAGCAGTAATGCTTCGCGAAAGTGTGGAGGGAGGCCCAAGTTGCTGCTCTACAAATGTCCTCCACAGGAACACCTCTAGATAAGGCAAATGTAGAAGACTTTGCCCTGGTAGAATGAGCCCTTATACCCTCTGGAGGTTCCTTACCGGCCAAAGAGTAACATATCTTGATGCACACGATAATTCATCTGGAAAGGGTGCGCTTGTGCACCACTCTGCCTTTCCTGCAGCCAACAAAGCCCAAGAAGAGCTGGTCATCCACTAGAAAGTCTTTAGTTCTATCGAGGTAAAAGCTCACCGCCCTCTTAGGGTCCAAGCGGTGAAGCCGCTCCTCCTCCTTGGAAGGGTGAGGGGGAGGATAGAAGGTAGGAAAGGTAATGTACTGCCCCAGAAGGAAAGGAGTTACCACCTTAGGCAGTAAAGCAGCCCTGGCCCTGAGTACCATTCTTTCAGCATGAATGGACAAGAACGGGGGTTTTGAACTCAGAGCTTGAAGCTCACTTACCCTCCTTGCCGAGGTAATGGCAATGAGAAAAACTTTTTGGAAAGACAACAGCCTTAAGGGACACTTGTGCAAGGGCTCAAAGGGAGAACCCATCACGTAAGTTAAGACAAGATTTAAGTCCCATTGAGGCACAATAAAGGGAGTAGGCGGAAATTTGTTGTTAAGGCCCTTAATGAACCACAATACAATAGGTGACTTAAACAAGGACGGCTGATCCGGCAAGCAAAGGAATGCCGACAAAGCCAATAAATATCCCTTTACAGTAGCTACAGCCAAGCCCTGCTGAGCAAGAGAAAGAGCAAACTGAAGGATGTTGGATAAACGAGCCCTCAAAGGGTCAATAGACTTCTCTCCACACCAAAGAACAAATTTAGACCACCTATAGGAATAGATAGATTTGGTAGAATGACGTCTGGCAGACAAAATTACATCCACCACGTCAGGCGGGAGAGAAAAATAATTCAGGTTGCCCCATTCAATCTCCAGGCAAGAAGGTGTAAGCTCTGGAGGTGGGGGTGTCAGCACGCATGTTCAGAACTCCGGCCAGATGATTTGCCATCAGACAAATCTGGTGATCTTGAACCCAGGATCAGAGATGCAGAGCCGCTCTGCAGAGACAACGCGACCCCACTCCTCCCTGCTTGTTGACATACCACATCGCGGTAGTGTTGTCCGTCAGGACTTGAACCGTCTGACCGCGAAAGGAAGGGAGGAAGGCCTTGAGCCAAACATATCGCCCGTAATTCCAGAAGGTTGATGTGAAGCAACCTTTCCTCTGGAGACCAAAGGCCCTTGATCTCCAGATCCCCCAGATGCGCACCCCACCCTCAAGTGGATGCATCCGTTATCACTGTGGCCACCGATGGAGGTAGATGGAAGGGCTTTCCTTGAGACAGATTGCTCTCCACGCTCCACCAAGACAGATCCGCTGCAGCTTCTCTGGAGATCCTCACAGACTCCCTGAGATCTCTGTTGTGCTGATACCACTGCCTGCGGAGGCACCACTGGAGCGCCCTCATGTGCCAGCGTGCATGGTTGACCAACAGAATGAAGGAAGCAAACAGACCGAGCAGATGAAGGACCTTCAGGACTGGAACAACCGCTCCATTGTAAAACAAGGGAATCATTTCCTGTATGTCAAAAATCCTTTGAGGAGGAGGGAATGCCTGACACACAGTAGTGTCCAGTACCGCCCCTATGAACAGGTTGCACTGAGAGGGCACCAGGTGAGATTTGGGCACGTTTATCGAGAAACCCAATTTCCACAACAGCTGGGTTGTAACCTGCAGATGATGAAACACCTTCTCTGGCGACTCCGCTTTGATCAGCCAGTCGTCCAGATAGGGAAAAACTGGAATCCCCGACCTTCTGAGATGGGCTGCCACCACTGCCATCACCTTGGTGAAGACTCAAGGTGCAGTAGTAAGACCAAACGGAAGTACCGCAAACTGATAATGTTGCGACCCTACCGTAAAACGGAGATACTTCCTGTGCGACTTCAGGATGGGGATGTGGAAATACGCATCCTGTAAGTCGATCGACACCATTCAGTCCTCCTGTTGCAGCGCTTGAAGAACCTGTGCAAGGGTGAGCATCTTGAACTTCTCCTGCTTTAGAAAAAGCTTCAAGGTCCTGAGGTCCAGGATTGGACGAAAGGGAAGAGCATACCCATTCTCTACAAGATTTATAACCCAAAGGTCTGTAGAGACCGATTCCCAATCTTGTAGAAAATGGGTAAGCCGCCCCCCCCCCCCCCCCCACAGGACCAACATGATCTAGAATGGTGGATCTAGGGCTGCTTTGCAGTGGTGGGAGGGATGGAGGAAGAGGAGGAGGAGAGCTGACGGCCTCGAGCCCGACCCCTGATCCTGCCCCTGTAGCTCTTATACAGGGTATTTTGCTGCTGCTGTTGCTGCTGCTGCTGAGGCTACCAGTAGTTCCGAAAGGATGCCCTCCCAAAACCTCTGTATCTCCTATAAGAAGAACCTCTAGGCTGTGCCTGCAGACCCAGAGATTTGGCCGTGGCTTTGCTGTCCTTAAACCTTTCCAAGGCAGCATCCGCCTTTTTCCCAAACAGCCCAGAACCATCAAAAGGCAGGTCCAGAAGCGTTGCCTGCACCTCAGGGGAGAACTCTGAAGATTTTAGCCAAGCACTCCTCCTTGTGGCGACCAAGGAGCCCATAATCCTGGCAACAGAGTCCGCAGTGTCCAGGCCACTCTGGATAACCTGACACGCAGCCGCATGAGTGTCTGACAGAACTTCATTAAAGTTCTGCCTGTCCTCCTCTGCTAAATTAGGAGCCAGCTGTTTAGCAGAATCCATGAGAGCGTGGATATAACGGCCCAAGAGACAGGTGGCATGTGTTGACTTTTAGGCCATACTCGCCAAGGAGAACACTTTCTTGGCCGATTGGTCGAGCTTTTTAGAGTCCCTGTCACTAGGAACCTGTGGAAAGGCCCCAGAAGACTTCTTTGAGCAGACAGCCTGAACCACCAGACTTTCCGGAGAAGGATGGGAAGTAAGAAAGTCCGGATCTCCTGGAGCCGCCCTGTACCTCCTAGCTACAGACTTAGAAACTGCAGGAGCTGAAAAGGGCTTACGCCATACCTCCATGACTGGTTCAGTGATGGCCTCATTAAATGGAAATAAAGGCTCTACCACGGTGGAGGGAGAATGCAGAACCTCAGTAAGGATATTAGGTTTAAATTCAGCAGTTGGCAGCTGTAAATCCAAAAGCTCCGCTGCTTTCCTAATGACCGTGTGGTAAGGAGCCACATCCTTAGAGGGAGCATCAGTTGGAGGAGTAATCTCCCATTCCGGTGACAAATCAAGGCCACTTGCCACTTTCAATTCCTCAAACAAGTCATCTGATTCCATAAGCTCACCCTCTTCCATCTCTTCCACCTGGTACCTTTGCTCCTACAAAACTCTGTGCTTCTCGCCTGGACCTAATCCTCAGGACCGGTGTCGGCGGCGCCGCAACCGACTACGATGGAGCCGGCGTCGAACACGGATCCGGAGGAGCAGCCGGAGTCGAACGAGGTCGAGCTGGAGCCGGAGAAGAAGGGAGCGGTGTCGACGTCCTCGGCGACGGGAAATGCCAAGACGGCATCACTGGGAAAATGACATAAATGGAGCCTGAGCGTAGGCCTGAGGAACCCTCAGATTAAAGGCCATTGGACCCATGGGACCTGAAGGTGCTCCAGAGCAGCGGCGTCACTATGGGGGTGCGGACCGCACCGGGTGACACCCTCAAGTGGGGTGACACCAACAGGGCCCGTCAGGGGCCGGTTTTAGGGCGGTGCGACCGGGTGCTGGCTTCCTGGGGGCGCCTTCCTGGGGGCGCCGTGTTTGAAAGTTTATTATGCGTTTGAAGCACCTGCTGCAGCGTTTCTTTCCGCCGGCAATTACCAGGCCTCACATAAATGTCAAGATAACTGGTGTGATTAATTATCTTCCTGGAGAGAGATCAGTGTTTGGTAAAGTTGAGGTTTTGACTTAGGTGAAGTTAGTGCAGAGGGTTAATATGCCTGCTGCAAAGAACGTGTGCCAAGTAGATTACAGAGTGCAGATCAGCAGGTTACTGCTTTCAAAAGAGACATCCTTTTGTTGCAATTTATAACTTAAAGTCCTAATATTCAACAGTGAGCTATTAACTTTCATCCTAGAACTGCATACACACCTCAAAATATACATTATTAGAACATTGATTAATGTTGCAAAAAGGGTTAATTTGGCTAGAAATAGATTCTTATTATTAAAGAAAACTCCCAACTATGCTGTTTCTTTTTCGACTTCACCAAGCACTATACTGCCTACCAGTATGGATGTCATGTGACTCCTACACTTTCAGTCCTTTGGTTTATGTATCATTTCCTATACACGGATTTACACACCTATGATTGATTGTCTCTGTGTAATGTGTGTGTGATGCAAAGTGCTCGGACACCCTACACTGGTATGAGTGGCGCTATATAACTAATTCAATGCATCTGAGAGAGTGTGGTTATGGTGACTTGGTCACTGTTAAAGGGTGCTAGTGAGAGAATCCGTGGTGGAGGTGGTCATTGGGGGGGCGCCAAGAAACATTGTCGCACAGGGCGCCACCAGCGCTAAAGCCGGCCCTGGGGCCCGTGTGCGCAGAGCAACCTAACCTTTTAGGAAGAGGACGTGCCTGTGCGCAGTGCACACTGTCTCCTCTCCTTTCTTTTATTTGCTTCCCTGTGAAATGGATCCAAAAAAGAAAATCACTTTTGCTGGAAATCAATGTCGTATTTTTCTGACATTTAATTCCAAAATGCAGCATCAGGAATAAAAGTTTAAAAATATGAAAAATAAATGACTAAATAAAGTAAGACAGAGTGGTAGCAAACTGTCCAGATTGATTTTTATTCACACCCAAACACATTAGCGCCACTTTTACAGAGTTTGCCAGTGAAGCGCTATTTTTGTTGTCTTGGCTTTGTTTTCCCTGGGCTTGGAACTAGTGCACCAATCCTGGAGGTACTGCAATGTGAGGATTGAAAAACAAAATTTGTACTGCTGCTCTGTATCTAGGGATGTTGTCTTTTTTTACCATACTGCTTACGTTTTGTAAGGATATAAGCAACGGCCATTGAAATGGGTCCATTCAGGGCCCTGTTGTCATGTCCTTAACTTTTCAGGCAAAAGCACTCACTGATTTCTGAACAGTGAGTGTAAAAGCGTTAAGGTAACCATGTTGTTCCTGCTTACATTGCACATGGTTTGCAAAATGTTGCATTCCCTATGATTGTTTGCTTTTTCCAGGATGCTGTCACTTTTTTTGTAGGCCACATATTGCTCTTGCCCAGTGCGTAATTTAAATTGAGCCGCATCCAGGTGTTTATAGCTGGCAACAATTGGGTTGTAGTTGAAGGCAGTCTGAGTTTTTCTCAGTGGGGCAGTATGGTGTTCAGTGGGGGAGAGGATGTGGCACTATGGCCAGAGCTGCTGAATTTGGAACTGGGGAACCAGGTTCAGCCTTACTAACCAGTCCACCAGACCACTCTCCTGAGAGAGCACTATCTCATGCTAGACCTTAGAAGGCTTCGCAAGACATTAGAAGCCCCGGTGTCGTAGCACCAGCAGGTGGACCCTAGCATGACAAGTGTAGGTTAACCTTCAAGGCTTGTCCACCACTATTCATACTGAAGTTCACCTCCAGTTTTGCGGCAGGCCTATGAAGCAGTACACCCTAGAACAGTGACCCTGTCACTGAGATCACAGGACCCTTGAGAAGGGCCAGCTCTAGGGCGGTGTGACCGCACCAGGTGCTCACTTTCGGTGGAGGCATCATTTTTGCAAGTATATTATGGTTTTAAAAGCGCTTGCTGCCTCCTTCCTGGCCTCTAGTAATTTTCGGTAACAATAAAAATGTCATGATGACTCTGGTGATTAATGTTCTTCCTAGAGAGAGATCGGAATTTTGTCTAATGGAAGATTTTACTCATGGAAAGGTAGCTCAGAGGGTTAATGTACCTGCTGCAAAGAACATGTACCATGCAGATCACAAAGTGCACATAATGTAAATAGGCCAGTGGGCTACTGCTTTTGTCAGAGAGATCCTTTTGTTACTTGCAGTTTATAAGTTAAAATCCTAACATAGAACAGTGAGCTATTAACTGTCATCTACTCCGCAGCAACACAAGTCACATTTTTTTATTAACTTTTGATACGTTTGAGCAACAAAAAATTTATTAGTTTAAATGGTGAGATCATGCTGCAGATCTTGCATTATGAGGTAAATATGGCAGAGCCATTATTATTTAGAAAACATTTGCAAACTAGGATTTTTAGCAATTCATGTTTGAACTGCTGTTTTGGTAAAGGGAGAAGTGCTGATGACAGAAACTCCATGGCTCGGAGACAAATGGCTTGTGCTTCCACATTTTATCGTATTCGGGGACATTCTGTGATTAGAAGCATATCCCACTTTGTGAACACATTTTACTGTCAATAACTCATTATAACCTTAAATAATCATGTGTATCCATCGGTTGATAAAACTGGGCAGTGAAACCAAACAAATACAAAAAATTGGGATGATTGCGCATTCTGGCCACGCCTCTGGCTCTGCCCACTGATCCAATCCTTGGGTTATTCCCGCCCTTTGATTCTCCGCCCACAGTTCCCCTACTTTTTCCCCCCCACTTCGACCACTGATATATCGTGTTGATGGATAGTGGGAACACCACACCAGTAAAAAGTACCATACCTATGATATTATAAATTCCAATAAACTGTTGACTAGCAGGTAGCCCACTGTACAACCTGATTAATGAATCATTATCACACTGTTGTTAACAGGCACATTTTGTAAATATAGGACTCATTAATCAGGTTGTACAGTGGGCTACCTGCTAGTCAACAGTTTATTGGAATTTATAATATCATAGGTATGGTACTTTTTACTGGTGTGGTGTTCCCACTATCCATCAACACGATATATCAGTGGTCGAAGTGGGGGGAAAAAAGTAGGGGAACTGTGGGCGGAGAATCAAAGGGCGGGAATAACCCAAGGATTGGATCAGTGGGCAGAGCCAGAGGCGTGGCCAGAATGCGCAATCATCCCAATTTTTTGTATTTGTTTGGTTTCACTGCCCAGTTTTATCAACCGATGGATACACATGATTATTTAAGGTTATAATGAGTTATTGACAGTAAAATGTGTTCACAAAGTGGGATATGCTTCTAATCACAGAATGTCCCCGAATACGATAAAATGTGGAAGCACAAGCCATTTGTCTCCGAGCCATGGAGTTTCTGTCATCAGCACTTCTCCCTTTACCAAAACAGCAGTTCAAACATGAATTGCTAAAAATCCTAGTTTGCAAATGTTTTCTAAATAATAATGGCTCTGCCATATTTACCTCATAATGCAAGATCTGCAGCATGATCTCACCATTTAAACTAATAAATTTTTTGTTGCTCAAACGTATCAAAAGTTAATAAAAAAATGTGACTTGTGTTGCTGCGGAGTAGATGACAGTTAATAGCTCACTGTTCTATGTTAGGATTTTAACTTATAAACTGCAAGTAACAAAAGGATCTCTCTGACAAAAGCAGTAGCCCACTGGCCTATTTACATTATGTGCACTTTGTGATCTGCATGGTACATGTTCTTTGCAGCTGGTACATTAACCCTCTGAGCTACCTTTCCATGAGTAAAATCTTCCATTAGACAAAATTCCGATCTCTCTCTAGGAAGAACATTAATCACCAGAGTCATCATGACATTTTTATTGTTACCGAAAATTACTAGAGGCCAGGAAGGAGGCAGCAAGCGCTTTTAAAACCATAATATACTTGCAAAAATGATGCCTCCACCGAAAGTGAGCACCTGGTGCGGTCACACCGCCCTAGAGCTGGCCCTTCTCAAGGGTCCTGTGATCTCAGTGACAGGGTCACTGTTCTAGGGTGTACTGCTTCATAGGCCTGCCGCAAAACTGGAGGTGAACTTCAGTATGAATAGTGGTGGACAAGCCTTGAAGGTTAACCTACACTTGTCATGCTAGGGTCCACCTGCTGGTGCTACGACACCGGGGCTTCTAATGTCTTGCGAAGCCTTCTAAGGTCTAGCATGAGATAGTGCTCTCTCAGGAGAGTGGTCTGGTGGACTGGTTAGTAAGGCTGAACCTGGTTCCCCAGTTCCAAATTCAGCAGCTCTGGCCATAGTGCCACATCCTCTCCCCCACTGAACACCATACTGCCCCACTGAGAAAAACTCAGACTGCCTTCAACTACAACCCAATTGTTGCCAGCTATAAACACCTGGATGCGGCTCAATTTAAATTACGCACTGGGCAAGAGCAATATGTGGCCTACAAAAAAAAGTGACAGCATCCTGGAAAAAGCAAACAATCATAGGGAATGCAACATTTTGCAAACCATGTGCAATGTAAGCAGGAACAACATGGTTACCTTAACGCTTTTACACTCACTGTTCAGAAATCAGTGAGTGCTTTTGCCTGAAAAGTTAAGGACATGACAACAGGGCCCTGAATGGACCCATTTCAATGGCCGTTGCTTATATCCTTACAAAACGTAAGCAGTATGGTAAAAAAAGACAACATCCCTAGATACAGAGCAGCAGTACAAATTTTGTTTTTCAATCCTCACATTGCAGTACCTCCAGGATTGGTGCACTAGTTCCAAGCCCAGGGAAAACAAAGCCAAGACAACAAAAATAGCGCTTCACTGGCAAACTCTGTAAAAGTGGCGCTAATGTGTTTGGGTGTGAATAAAAATCAATCTGGACAGTTTGCTACCACTCTGTCTTACTTTATTTAGTCATTTATTTTTCATATTTTTAAACTTTTATTCCTGATGCTGCATTTTGGAATTAAATGTCAGAAAAATACGACATTGATTTCCAGCAAAAGTGATTTTCTTTTTTGGATCCATTTCACAGGGAAGCAAATAAAAGAAAGGAGAGGAGACAGTGTGCACTGCGCACAGGCACGTCCTCTTCCTAAAAGGTTAGGTTGCTCTGCGCACACGGGCCCCAGGGCCGGCTTTAGCGCTGGTGGCGCCCTGTGCGACAATGTTTCTTGGCGCCCCCCCAATGACCACCTCCACCACGGATTCTCTCACTAGCACCCTTTAACAGTGACCAAGTCACCATAACCACACTCTCTCAGATGCATTGAATTAGTTATATAGCGCCACTCATACCAGTGTAGGGTGTCCGAGCACTTTGCATCACACACACATTACACAGAGACAATCAATCATAGGTGTGTAAATCCGTGTATAGGAAATGATACATAAACCAAAGGACTGAAAGTGTAGGAGTCACATGACATCCATACTGGTAGGCAGTATAGTGCTTGGTGAAGTCGAAAAAGAAACAGCATAGTTGGGAGTTTTCTTTAATAATAAGAATCTATTTCTAGCCAAATTAACCCTTTTTGCAACATTAATCAATGTTCTAATAATGTATATTTTGAGGTGTGTATGCAGTTCTAGGATGAAAGTTAATAGCTCACGGTTGAATATTAGGACTTTAAGTTATAAATTGCAACAAAAGGATGTCTCTTTTGAAAGCAGTAACCTGCTGATCTGCACTCTGTAATCTACTTGGCACACGTTCTTTGCAGCAGGCATATTAACCCTCTGCACTAACTTCACCTAAGTCAAAACTTCAACTTTACCAAACACTGATCTCTCTCCAGGAAGATAATTAATCACACCAGTTATCTTGACATTTATGTGAGGCCTGGTAATTGCCGGCGGAAAGAAACGCTGCAGCAGGTGCTTCAAACGCATAATAAACTTTCAAACACGGCGCCCCCAGGAAGGCGCCCCCAGGAAGCCAGCACCCGGTCGCACCGCCCTAAAACCGGCCCCTGACGGGCCCTGTTGGTGTCACCCCACTTGAGGGTGTCACCCGGTGCGGTCCGCACCCCCCGCACCCCCATAGTGACGCCGCTGGTTACTAAGGATTCTGTATGGTCCCGTTATTTGCCAACTGTGTCCACTGGCGGACTCGGGGCGGAGGAGGTCCATGAGGTAAGTCGTGAGGGGGTGACACCATGAGTTACCCGCACCGGGTGACACCAACCCTAGTGACGCCATTGCTCCAGAGGGGTACATCGCTCTCGTAAAGACGCCATACATAGCATTTAAATAATGCGATGGGTCTTGACCTGGGCCTGGAAAGGGGGTATAAGGCTCAGATTGAGGCATTACCGACTCGGGCCAATCGGCGCCGACGGTGGAGCTAGCGGAGTCGAAGACTCATCAGGAGCCGGAGCCTCTTCAACCGGAGCTGGAGAATGCGTCGGTGATGGAGCCGGAGAGTGCTCCGGAGAAGCCGCAGGCAAACAGGAGAAGCAGGATTTGACACAGGAGAGGGAGAAACATAGTCCTTACAATGTCGAGGAGTAGGCGAAGTCAATCTCTGAGCCGTCTCCTTATCCGAACGGCGTCGAGAGCCATGCCTCTCCTTTTTATGCTTCTTCGACTTAGAAGGATGACCCGACGTCGACTTCGACCCCGACCTGGACCTCAATCTTGAGCGCCTTCGACCTCTCTTCTCTTTTTTCATCCTCACTATAAATAGTTTAGCTTCTCTTTCCTTTAAGGCCTTTGGTTTCATCTTGCGGCAGCAAGAGCATCCCTCGACGTCGTGATTGGACGACAGGCACCAGACACAGTCCTCGTGTGGATCCTTGATGGACATGTGCTTACCACACTCTCTACACGGCTTGAATCCAGACTTCTTCGTCGACATCTTGGAACAAGAAGCAAGAAGAAAGTAGAAACACCAGCAGAAACACAAAGTAGTTAGCCAAAGCTACGGAGAGTCCCAGAAAACCGTTAGCGTTGACAGAGCGGAAAAAAGGGAACTGATGTCATCACGCCGACGAGGTCCTCTTATGGATGCAGTGACATCAGCGTAGCCGCGTGCGGAGCCGTGCTTCTGTGACGTCGTCCTCGTCGGCGTGGAGAGCTACAAAAGTTTCCGAATGTTGCTGGCGCAGGGAATAGTCACAAGGTGAGGAATCCACTGGCAGATGTATCCATCAAAAACAGTTTCTCAAACAGAGAGTCTGGGAGTATAACACAACACCGCACTGAACCACAGGTGTTACTCCATTCGTAATGTTGAGAGGGAGGAAAGTTCAATATGTTTTGTTTCCAACCTGGTTGAAGGATCAACCGGATATCAAGGTAACTGATGTTGGTGTTATGGTTGTGGAGAAACAGGCCACAATGACACAGGGTGGGAGAAACCCTCACAGTTGTACCCCTTCATACCCCAAGGTTGGAGAGTACGTCCTGATTAGAAAACCTGTCCTGGTAAGGAAAGGGGAGTCATTTTTTTCCTCCCCACCTAAAGTGGCCAGAGTTTGTAAAGGTTCAGTATTAATGAAAGACAAAGGCTGATGGAATGTACGGAATCTAGTGAGGCTATCTCATCAGCAGGCCAACATCACCAATCAGAAAAAAACGTTCTGGCATAAATTTTGATTAGACTAGTGGATTCATCCTTCTAGAGGTAATGAGGTTACCACCCCAGGTTGTGGATTTGGCACTAGGGCATCTGAAACTGTTCACACCTTAATTGGTGATCCACCCGCAAAGGCATGCACTAGATCTCGTGAGATTAGGAGAACTGGGAAATTCAAGGACTATGTGATGTACTAGTGTTCTCTCTTTATATCTTCTTTCATTCTCCTCACATTTTTAGTTTATAGCACTGCTTCCCTCACATCTTCTGCTAGAAACTATAATTTGTATATATTTTTTTTGTTTGTTTTGTTAAGGGGGAAGGTAACGTAGTAAACAGTGGCATGGCTCATCACGCGCCTACACACTTGTGAGCCTGAGTCACACTGCGGCATGTTGATGTTCAAAAGTGTATGTATTCAAATGTAAGACCCATGCTGGCAGTGAGCGGCAGGCAAAGATTCCAGCTGACGTGGTCAATTTCTCCTAGGATGCGAGCCAGCAGTCACTGCCCGTCATGGGTGAAGTACTACCTGAATAAATCATTTCTACTCAATCAACTGGCTCCTGTAGTACTTACAACAGAGTGGTAGTTGAGAGGGGCTCAGACCATAACAACATGCTCAATGACAGCAATAATTGCTGTTCACCCCTGGGAGTAAAATGCGTGCCAAAAACAATTAGATTAGTAAAGCAGGGTCTTCCGCCGATTATTCGGAGTGTTGTTCTGTAGAAGGATTATTCCAAGTGTTGCTCTGCAGAAGGATTATTCTGAACGTTGCTCTGCAGGGAATAAATATAAAGGAATAACAGAACAAAAGGGAAGGGAGGCAGCCTGTTTGCTGGTTTGTGGTACGGCGGCATCAGCAGGATTCAGTGATCCAAGAATCATCCCAAGGATAAACAGACATGCCCATCGAGCCAGTCTAGCCTGATGTTACACCACAGGATACATTGTGAAAAGGAAATTACCTACCACTGAGAACAACAGGAGTCGAGTTTTAACAAACAATACATTTTTATTTGAGGTTAGAAGGGTGTACATTCAAGCTATATATCAGAAGGGCAGAATAAAAGAGTGTTATGGTTATAAGGCAACTCACAGCATGACCACCAAAATGTGTAACCCACTGTTGTTCACTTCTTTTAATATGGAAATGAAGGAGGATATTGATAAACCAAGAAATGCAGCTTTATCCACGATTGTTTTGCTCAACTCTGCTCAAAGGGGCTGCAAACCTTTCTTGAACTACCAAGAGTACTATTTCTACTATAAGAAAATAGACAGCTGAAGCAGGATAAAGCTATCCTGCTCTCTCAAATCAGGTAAGCTGAGACTCCCTGTACAGGGCTCCTCTGTGTCCTCAGCTTTGAAAGCACTGCTGTTATATTCTTCGGTTCTATGAATGGTAGACAAAATTACATAATTAAAGACTTATATGTTGGGAGAAAGGGTACCAGCAACAGAGTACCCTTTCTGCCAACATACAGGTCTGCCTACCTGATTTTAATGCAGGTGGACCTTTGGTGTAACGGCAGCTCCGTCCGTCTCTGTCATATATGACAAAACCACAAGGAAATGTTACAATACATTAGGAGGAAGCCGCCTTGACAGCGGTTCCTGTCAATGCTTGAAATGTCCACCGGCCCAACAAACATTTCAAAAGTTGGTTTTGGAACATCTGCCTGGGCAACGGAGTCATTTACTATGTTGCCCTGGCGGCAGACACCCTGATCGCCAAATTTTAAATCAGGCCCATTGAGATGTCTATGTATGCTCCGGAGCAGCCAATGTGGAAGCAACAGGGCTTACATATTTGCATATCTAAAATATCAAGTTTGTTGTTGGCCAAATGAGAAAAAAAGATACACACAGTAATTGGGTAAACATAAGGAATGAGCAAGAAACAAAGTGCTTGTTAAGTCTGGAGTAATGCAAGGCAGCGCACGCCGCTGCCTTGCGCCACTCTGCCCCAGGGAGGCGTTCCATGGATGGAGCATGGGTGTTCTCACACATCCACCCATGGATTTCGGCGCATTCCTAGATTTATCATGAGTGATAGAACTGGAAAAGTTCAAAATTCTACGGCTTCTTGGAGGGTGGGGATGGGTTGAATGAGGAGATATATCTTTATTTCTGCAGCATACATAGAAAGAGGAAACAGAAGAAGAGGTATCCCTTCCTCCATAAAAACAATCTTGCCTGCAATGCAACGCAGGCACCCTTGCAGCATGACGCAAGGGTGCCTGTTTTGGCGCTGGGCTGCCTCAAGTGCACAAGAACAGGAGAGGACAGGAATGCACCATATGATGTTAAAATATGACAAATTACTGCCCTCTCGATTTCACACAGCGCAGTAAGGTGTCTTGCTGAGCTGGGTTGTGTGAAATATTGACGAATCTTCCCCCAATTTTTTTAATGTTGTGACTACAAAGATCAGTTCGGAGAGTAAGCTCTATGAATAGCCCGGGCAGAATATTTTCCAGTGGGTCTATGAATTACAGAGCACCTTGCCAAACACTGTAAAAACTACCCAAACAAATGATTAAAAAACAAACAAATGCCTGGGTTTGACACTGCAGACAACTTTAGTTGAACCCATTTTATATTGAGGTCGTGTGGGCAGTGCACACAGACTGAGATTGTTCCGTAAAATCCTGGCGTCAGGCGGTAGCTTCATCAGGCAGCCTGTTTCCTGCAGCTTTGTCCCGGATATTGACATTCCGCAGTTATATCACGTTGAAACGGACCAACAAGATGAATACAAAGATGAGTATCACTGTCCACGTCATCACCGCAGCTGCAATGTTCAGGCACTTAGCTGTGGAGCCGTAACTTCTAGCCGTGCTCAACTGACCGACCTGTTTACTATCACGTGCCTGGTGAGAGAAAGGGGGACGAAGGTTAGTGAACCTGATACGCGTGACAAAGAAGGCACAACTATTACTCTCGGTATTCATGTGCAGAAATGACGGCCGCAATGCCCTCATGTTATCATGTTTGCGCGTTTCAAGGGTCTTTTGTTGACTTGAATTGAAATTGAATTGAAATAAGCTTTATTTCGATAAAAGATATCTTAAAAAGCACATACAAATATAAAAATATACAGACATGTGAAACCATTATAAAAACCATATACATATAAACTCTTCATATCATATTTCATGTTCCCAAGATCTTGCGAGATTTTCTAAAAAAACATGCAAACATTATAAATAGGACAATATTAAAAACATGCACAAGCAAGTAAAAGAAACAGCCAGGCTATTTTAGCCTAGAACTGCCAGAGCTTTCGATCTTAGGAGCCAGGCCCACCTTAGGAATTTTGATAGTGCGCAAGCGTACAAAGGTCTCGTGTCTGATTTAAGGATACGCAGCGCTGTAAGGTGATCGCGTGTGCCCAGGATTCTACATAGAGGTTTGAGCCAATATGATCTGGGGAATTTATATTCTGGGCATGCGAAAAGCACGTGTGCAATAGATTCAATTTTGGTTTCACAGAAAGGACAGAGAGGAGAAGTTTGGGAGGGAAATTTCCAGCGGGCGGTCAGCTCACGCACCGGGAGGGTACCAACCCTAAATTTGAAGTAGAGAGCACGGTCATATGGCTTCTGAATAAAATCAAGGTAAGGCTCAAAGCAAACTACATCTTTGAGAAGAAGGAACTCAGTGGTGCATCTACCTAGTTGGGAGCTAGAGTTCCTTTTGCCTATAACCCAACTCCAGTAGATTTTCTTTAGTACAGCTTTCGGGGGCGAGGTTCTGTTTGTCCAAGCATCTTTAAGACCAAGATCGTAGAGGAGGGTCTTGACATCTTTCAGCCACTTGATTTTATTCCAGGAAGGCATAGAAAGTATTTCAGTCAGACCCTCCGCATACTTGGTTAGCTCCGGAGTCCGCCAAAGCCGTGCCCAAAGAAGTAGGGGGCGTACTTTTGCCAGGTCTGACAGTGGATGGCACCCTAAGTCCGACAATAGAGGCACTATAGGTGTACTCTGTGGGAGTGCCATCAGTTCCTTGTAGAAATTGGAGTCGGATCTAGCCAGTGCCTCGATATTATTTGAGCCCCATAGTTCAGCACCGTAGAGCGCTGAGCTCACGCCCTTTGCCTTGTAAATATCTAGTGCTGGGGCTATTGGCCTAGTTGAGGATGAACGGTGCTCTCTAAGAAGGGCACCAGTGACCCTTTTGTGAGTTAAGAGCATCTTCTGTACATGGGATACCCAGCGCATGGTGTCTGTTATGCGGATGCCCAAATAGTCGAACTCTTTGACCCTTTCAAGAGGAACTGCATTTAAGACTGGAGGCCGACCTAATTTCTTCGGAGGATTCAAAATTAGGTATTTTGTTTTGGTGGTATTAATAATAAGGCCTCTGTCATTGCAGAAAGATTGAAAGTTGTCCAAGAGAGTTTGCAAGCCCATAGGTGTCTTAGACAGAAGGAGGGTATCATCAGCAAACAGGAGAGTTGGGACACGTTCGCCCGCCAGGGAAGGTGCATCTGCCGGAACTTCCCGCAGATGGTCCACCACCCCGTTCACATAAAGTGAGAAGAGGGTGGGAGCGAGAACGCATCCCTGGCGGACGCCCCTGTTTACTGGGATTCTCTCAGTTTTCTGGCCCTGGGGACCCCAGCGTACTTGGGCGTAATTACCATCATGGAGTTTTATTAGCAGGGCCAATAGATAAGAGGGGATGTTCATCGAGGCCAGGACACGCCAGAGGTTATCTCGGGGAACAAGGTCAAATGCTGTTTTTAAATCTATGAAGGCTAGATAGAGAGAGCCCTTTCCAAGAAGGACAACCTTCCAGTAGATAAGAAACAGCCTAAAGACCTGTTCGATAGTGCCCGTTCCGGCCCTAAAACCTGCTTGATAATCAGAGAGGATGCCATTATCATCCACCCAAGCTAACATCCTCTCCAGTATCACTTTCCCGATGACCTTCTGGGAGGAATCGATCAGGCTAATCGGCCGATAATTAGCAGGATCGTCACGAGCACCCTTTTTGAAAATGGGGACGACCTCGGCCCCCTTCCACGATTCTGGGACCGGGGCTCCATTTAAGATGGCATTGATAAGGGTAGAAAGTAGCTTCCCCCAGTTCCAAGGATCAAGCTTGAGGACATCTCCAGGAATGCCGTCCGGGCCAGCTGCTTTCTGCGAGATGATGGACTTGATAGCACTATGTACCTCTCCTTCCGTGAAGGGGTCAGCATTCGAGGCATCCATGAGGGGGGGTAAGTCCTCAGGCAGAAACTTTGCCACATTCTCAGAACCAGTAGAGTATAGTTTATGAAAATGCTCGTACCATGCTATACCAGTAATATTATATGTCAGGAGATCGTGGGCTGGTCTGTTCTTTGTTCTAATAGCGTCCCAGAAGACACCGGGATTACGGTTGGAGGAGGCCTCTCTTAGGGTCTGCCAGTACTGCTCCTCCCAGGACTTTTTGGCATTAGAGATGGAAGTCTTATAGTCTTTCCTGGCTTTTTGGATCGCAGATGCAATCCCACTTTTTAGAGCCACTATTAGGGCAGATTTCTTAATTCTGCAGCTTTGCGTATACCAGCCATTCTTTGGGACAGGTTTAGGCCCTCCCTTCGATGGGCCACCCTTGTTATGTATTCGGAAAATATTTCCCAGTTTGGAAATAGTATCTTGAAAAACAGAGGGGGCCCTATCGAGTGCAACCTGATGGGTATTTGGATGGGCCAACTCGACCTGTGAGGCATATAAAATTGACTTTATTAATTCAACCTTGTCATCATTCAACATGACTTTGTGCCATTTGAGGCGCCGCTCACAGTTGGCAGGGTAAACCTCCGAGGTTTGCAGAGAGCTGGCTGCTCGAAGGATCGAAGGCCCTTGTTGATCTACCCATAGTGATCTAATACAAAGAGATAGCTGATTATGGTCGCTATCGTGAGAAGGGATTATTTCCATGTCCTCCATGAATGCCCAAAGTTTAAGGTCGAGAAATATATAATCGATCCTTGAACTATGGTTAGGCCTGTTGTAGGTGTGCGCACCCTGAGGGTCAGAGGGTGTTCTCCCATTGGCCGCCCTTAGGCCGAATTCCAAGGACATGGTATTCAAAAATACAACAGACTTAGTCCATCTCTTGATAGGAGGCAACGTTAATGACGGAATACCACGTTTAGCGTCATCTTCTAGTAGATCAGGAAGATCTACTGAGGCCAGGGGCTCGAAGGAGCAATTAAGATCTCCTGCTACCAGGACGTAAGATGCGTGCTGACACTTTCGCAGTTCGTCCTCTAGGAGTACAAGTGTGGGTGATAAAGCTCCTCCACTAAGGCCTCTTGCATAAATATTAAATATATCAAGAGACTTGTTCCCCTGGGCTCCCTTGAGGGTTAGACGTAATAAATCTGGGGAAGCAATATGGGCCTGCCTAATGGTGCACCCAAGTGAGGTACTAACCCAGATCAGCAGGCCGCCCAAGGGGCGTCCTCTTCCCGACCGAGAGGGAGTGGCTGGTATGCAAAAGGTAGTGTAACCAATCATGTGGTGCGGTTCTGTTGCCCAGGTTTCCTGGAAAATACAGATACTGTAGGTTGTTATAAAGGAATTCCAATCTGGGAGGTCTAATTTATTAGCAAGACCAGCTACATTCCAATTTAGGATCCTGAGAGAAGGAGGGATAGTAGATGTGTCTTGCAATGCGGATGAGGTGGAATAATTAGTGGTAGCCAGGATTGGGGTACAGAAAGAAGTCCGTGGAGTGTGACTAATATCCTGGATAGTTGAGATGTGATTGGGGCAGTGCTGTAGGGTGTGAGGACTTGAACCAATTTGAAATGGAACCTTATCAGGATCAAGAACTGCTTCAGGATCTCTTGAGATGGCATTAATTCCAGCAACTGGAGGAGTATCTATAACTGCTGGAATTCTGTGTCAATAGTGCTCATAGCAGTTATAGGTATCGTGATATCTGCTGGGGGCAAAAATGGGAGGAACCCTTTCGTTGGTGTTTCCAACTCCCTTAAAATAACCATCATAGGGTGATTGGAAAAAAGAAGGGTATAAGTAGTGAGGGTAGGAGAAATCAGAATAAAAGTGGTTTAGGTCTAGACATCTTATGCCACTCATAGTGGGTTGTTGGCCATTACAAATTAATCTTGTAACCCGGGGGTCCCTAAAATTTATAATGATACAGTCACCAGGCGTATTTTTCGTTTTTTTGCCCACCCAGGATACCCTTCTGACATGAAGAACCTGCCCATTTAGGTGTTTTGGAAGCGGCCTATTAGCATTCAGCCAGTGGATTGTTTTATTATGTAATTCAGTGTAAGATTCTGGCTTGGCGGCTTTAGGGCGCGGGACTCCAGTCAGAATGGCAACAAATGGTAGGCACTCCGGTGGGAGATCAATACAAGGTAGGGACTGCTCAAAACCAGTAGGGAGGGCTTTAGATTGAGTTTGTACAGGTTCATTGGTAGATGGTTTTTGGAAATTTTGAGCAGATTCAACATTGTTTCCCGATTCCCCGGAAGTTGGATAACTATTGGTCGAGCCAGAGGCTGATTTGTTATTTTGAAGAGAGCTACCCAAAGATGGCATGGGTAATGGAGACCTTAAGTTAGATGAAGTAGCTCCATTCTTTGAGCCCAGATTTAAGGCAGCATTTGGTTTCGACGATGCAGCTTGAAGTATAGGTTCGTTGGGGGTCGTTAAAGATGGATCAGTAGTAATATCATGATCCTTACCTATCTTTGAATGCAACTTGATTAGAGATTTAAGAGAAAAGAAATTGTCAAGAGAGGCCTGCTCAAATCTCTCAAGCCTCTCAGACAATAACCTTACTCTTTCCATCATTGGAAGTAAGAAGGATTTAATAGTTTTTTCCAGTTGACCAATCAGTGCAAGCTGAGGATCAGGGTTATTTTGGGATACAGAGTGTTGAGGAAGTTGTTCAGCAACAGTATCAGTGATTAGATTAGCCCGGTGGACAGGGGACAATCTTGTCCTGGAAGGATGTGGTATAGGGGAAGCTGTGTGACCCACTTTCTTACCCGTACCAGTGCGTGACTTGCCTTTGCTTTTCTTATGAGCTTTTGTCTGGTCCTCCCTGTTACCGCTACCCACTCTTTTCCTTTTGTTTGGGACAATTCTTGGGTCCACTACAGTGGGTGGCTCAATAATTGCGGGGGTTACAAGAGATGGAGTAGCAGTATTAGCAGTGCTAGGTGTAACTTGAGAAGCAGCTAACTGGGGAGAGTATGAAAGATCCAACAATGACACAGGGACAGGGTCACTAGGACCAGGAGAATTTGTATCTACACTCGTCAGTAGGTGTGGTGAATTCCCTGTTAAGATGTTGACCGCTTGAGTATTAGCTTGTGCGGGTGAAGCAGCTAGCGCAAAAGCGCCCATTGAGGAACGCTTATCTTTTGTAGCGTCCAGGGAAAGGCGTCGCTCTGTAATTGCAATTTCCTTCTCTAATACAGAGCAGGCACGAATTATAAAGTGGTCAAGAGTGCCACTTACAGAACCTCCACCTAGTGAGCTTCCCCTTCCCGAGCGTGTAAACATAGCCATGGCTACCAGATAAAAGGAATAGTCACAACAAGAGGTCTCAACAACCAGTCTATTATAAAGCACTTCACCAGATATGTCCAACAGCAATGTAAAACGTACCAGACAGGGGTGTACTGTGGGAGCAAAAGGGGTGGCCCAGCCCGGCCTCCTTTGGCCCCTGACGGCCTCAGACGGCCCGCCCTTTGTCCGGGCTTCGTCCGGCGCCCGCCCGCGCGCGTCCCACGACGCGGAGGGAGCGGCGTTCTTTTGAGCGCCTCCGGGCGCTTGTGTGACGTCGGTGGGGCGCTAGGGCGCCTGGGAGTTGTGGTCTCCTCACGCCGGGGCCGCAAGGTGTCAGAGCGGCAACAGCAGCAGCAGGGTTGCACACAGCGCGACAGCAGCGGGACTCCGAGGTGAGCAGGGGAGGGCAGGGCATCAGCCGTGTTCCCCGTCGCTAATCAGGCTCTCGATGTAAAGCAAGTCTCCAAGTTCAAACTTCCCGCTCCACCGAGGGAACGGCGTTCTTTTGAGCGCCTCCGGGCGCTTGTGTGACGTCGGTGGGGCGCTAGGGCGCCTGGGAGTTGTGGTCTCCTCACGCCGGGGCCGCAAGGTGTCAGAGCGGCAACAGCAGCAGCAGGGTTGCACACAGCGCGACAGCAGCGGGACTCCGAGGTGAGCAGGGGAGGTCAGGGCATCAGCCGTGTTCCCCGTCGCTAATCAGGCTCTCGATGTAAAGCAAGTCTCCAAGTTCAAACTTCCCGCTCCACCGAGGGAACGGCGTTCTTTTGAGCGCCTCCGGGCGCTTGTGTGACGTCGGTGGGGCGCTAGGGCGCCTGGGAGTTGTGGTCTCCTCACGCCGGGGCCGCAAGGTGTCAGAGCGGCAACAGCAGCAGCAGGGTTGCACACAGCGCGACAGCAGCGGGACTCCGAGGTGAGCAGGGGAGGGCAGGGCATCAGCCGTGTTCCCCGTCGCTAATCAGGCTCTCGATGTAAAGCAAGTCTCCAAGTTCAAACTTCCCGCTCCACCGAGGGAACGGCGTTCTTTTGAGCGCCTCCGGGCGCTTGTGTGACGTCGGTGGGGCGCTAGGGCGCCTGGGAGTTGTGGTCTCCTCACGCCGGGGCCGCAAGGTGTCAGAGCGGCAACAGCAGCAGCAGGGTTGCACACAGCGCGACAGCAGCGGGACTCCGAGGTGAGCAGGGGAGGGCAGGGCATCAGCCGTGTTCCCCGTCGCTAATCAGGCTCTCGATGTAAAGCAAGTCTCCAAGTTCAAACTTCCCCCTTTTGTTGACTTACAAACGCATTAAACTATTCCCTGTGATAGGAAATGATTTCTTGGTTACATAAAGCAGGTTAGCCTCAATATTTGGAACTTCATGAAGTCGAATGCTTTCAGACAGCCCAATGCAAAACATCTACACGTGTCCTTCGCATGTACACAGCCCATCGGCACAGCAACCAACACATCTGCACAGTACCAACACACCTAAGGCACCGTACACCCACACAACAGTGACAGTGTCTAACAAACGAAACACACCAGTCTGAGAGTGCAGTATCCAACATCTCTATACAGCACTCAGTACACATGGTAGAGCACCAGTCACTCCGCATAGCTCCCACCTCAGCACTAAAGCACATTCTCAAAGCTTCCAGCACATTCACACATCACAGAAAGAAACACAGAACAGACCAGGCACCTGGAAAATCGGCACAAGGAGAAAACCACTGGTGCCCTCCTGAGACATGGAGGACATTCATGTACACAGAGCAGAGGCACCTGGAGTAAAGAGACACCCGTGGGACACATCAAGGCAAAGGACTGGTATACAGACAGAGGAGACAAGCAGGCACATGCAGCATACAGATGAATGAACACATATTATTAATGTTATCCCCTTCAATATAACATGGAAAGCCAACGAAACACATGGAGTATCAACCGACTCATAGAGCCAGACCAGACATTTTGAGCACAGACTGCGTTTCCCAACGCAGAATTAGAACTCTTACAGTGGACAGGGCCTTTACTGAAAAATCCAAAACTGTAATTGGTAATATAAAGAAAATCAGATGGAAGGGATCTTTACTGGTCAGGGCCTACATAGAAATGTACACCCAACTGCAGAAACAGAGGGGCAATGAGTAAAGTTAGTGTTACAAGGTAGGCAAGCATTTGCAATGCAGTATATCTCGCAATTGCGAGATTTTGAGCTATTGACATCGTAAATGACAATGCCTTTTATTTATATGTTTAAAAAACCCGCAATAATAAAAGACATTGTAATTTACAATACCAATAGGTCAAAGTTTCAACAATAGGAGACCTATTACATTGCAAATGCTTGTTATTCTCCAACTTTGTTTTCATAAATATTTTTTACAGGGAGACACCTACAGAAATACAGGTACAGTAAAGGACCAGCAAATTCTCTAAATAGCAGCATAAACATCGTCAATGGAACACACTTTTGGAAGGGCTAAATGGGTGCAACCATCCATTAGATATGGCCTGAAGGGGGTGGGAGGTGACCGGTATCCACTGCTTTCTAGACATCCAAGAGCAGTGGGATTCCGTTAGTAGAATGTTCAACACCCTGTCCAACATCATAGGGGTCCCCTCTATAGTGGCTTCTGATAGATTTGTCCATGTGCACTTTGGTGCAGGTACGGAAGGTACCATGTGAAATCTAAACTTGATAACACTTCAGCCTCCTAACTGAAGGTAAGAAATTTAGGATTCATATTGAACATCCATCTTTCCGTTACTCTCTAATCAATGATGCAGTCAAAGGTGTCAAGCTGCAGTTAGGATCACCCAAGAAAAGCCCAGCGATTCCTTAAAACGACCAACTGGTGGAGCTGATGGAAGGCCTCATGATGGCAGGCTTGGACAATTTAAACATTATTTACAACAGTCTCCCAAATAACTTCATCAACAGACTGGACAAGATAGATTAACAGGCTCTGCATGAACCTAAAAGTATAAACACCTGACACCATTTCACAGGTGAATGGTGGGCCCAAGGATATTATTTTCTCGAGTGCACATAAGGCCTACTTGGACCACAGTGGAAGAGCACTTGCTGATAATGGCCAACTGCATCCAAGAACCCACACTTGGAGATGTATTACATAATAGTTCACAATCTTGTATCTGACTGAACTCAGAATTTCCCTGTTTCAGTCACTACTTTAAGTCTGCTGAACACGCTCACGCCCTGCAGTGGCTGAAAGGTGATGAACAGCGCTTTAACTAGCTCCCTCCTAACCAGGGCACAAGTCCTAAAAAAGAAGCGGGGGGACTAACCAGGTTAAGCAGTATGCAAGTGAAATCATGACTTGTGCCATCACAGCGCATGATGTCACGTTGCGTAACATTGCATGTGACATCACAGGAGGTGACCTTACTGGAAGAGACATCACAAGAAGTGGCATCAAATATTGAGACCACACACATATGTTTATCAGATATATCATGAGTACATTTAAGCGCATTATGAGATTTAATAAATGAGATTTGGTGTTGGAAATGTGCCAAAAAAGTGGTGCAATGCAGACGCAAAGTCTGGGCCTCAACTAATACATTATTTTTTTAAACCCTGCCACAAAGAAATTGGCAACGAGGAGAAGCATGGTAGTAGATCTGTTATACTTAATTGGTTGTGATAGAGCGTCATGAGATTCTGAAATTCGTAGGGGTGCATCATATTCACTGTTAGTCAGCACCCGCATATTAATCGATGTATGTTTAAAAGTGCCATAGAAATGTATTGCTATAACCGTTTAACAAAGAAGTGATCAGAAATGTAATAATGCTTTTGTGAAGAGTAACGTTGCAAGTCATCGTGAGTGTATTTAGCAAATGCATAATAATTAGTTTTTGTGTAATGCAATGTATTGGGTTAAACGTGTGCCATGTTAAAGTTATACGTGTAGATTGCTTATTCACGCATATGAGAATAATGAACTAATGCTTAGAGTGTGATTTAATAGTGTGTTTAATATTGTAGAGGCCTGACCATATATACGTTAGAAGAGAAGGGCCTGTTCATTTTCTTATATTAGCTAATGTTGTAGGCCGAAAATGAATCCCTTGGTAAAGGCTTTGGGTTGCAGGGAAATGTAAAATCTTAAAGACCTGAAATGGTTTACTCGTTCCCATGTTTCTGTTGCAGGTGTAAGGACATTAGGCTCGTTAGTGAGAATAGGTCTTTGTTTTAGGAGTTAGGATGCTGTGAGAAGCCAACAGGGGAGTGCATTGGAATGTGAAGATGATACTTTCAGCGGAGAAGGTGCCTGGGACCCAAGGTCAAGTTAACCGTCATTGGATGCCAACTGTGAACTGCAGGAAAAGTACTGGGAGAAGACCTGGCTGAAGAGGTGTGCCGAAGGGCGTGTTTTATGATTTTGGGGTTTTGTATTAGGGACAGTGCCCCGTGGGTTGAGCAGATGAGGTTTAGATGGGAAGCTAGAAGGAGCATCTTAGATCGAGCTCTGACTAAGTGAATGTACTTCTTAGGAAGTCTTCACTTCTGACACCTTTTATTCTTTTGCCTGGGATGGGAATGCTAAGTAGGGATGTCACCTTAGTGTTAGTGTAGGGACAGATCATTGTTTTCTTTCCTTTGACTAATGATTCCTAATTTAGATATCGGACTGACTATTGCCTTTTTGATGATTTTGGAATCAGTAATTCTTTTCGTCTTGAGTCGGATTAGAATCCTGCGTAGGCTTGCTTTTGTCTTAGTGCCCATTTATCTACTACACCTTGTATTGAGGTGTATGTATGTTCAGCTGTTTTTGGTTGTAATAAAATGTTATACATTTTATATTTGGAGTCAGTGGTCCTTTTCAAATGAAATCTAATTTTGGTAATATGATTTTGATAATTGTGTTCATCCCCTCTATGCTATTTGGCAGATAAAAAGATCCTGGCGACCTGTGAGGATTCTTGGAGATAACCAGGTAGGCAAGAATCCGGCCCTATCAGTTGCAAAGTCTACATTTTAAAATATTTGATTGGGTTAAGGCATCTGCTGTGAAGGTGCCCAGTAAATCTCAAGGAACAGTAATAATGGTGAGATAACTATGGTGGTTAATGAACTTGCTGGAGAGATCTGTATTTTGTAAAGTCCCAGATTTGAATCACAGTAGTACAGAAGGTAAATGTGTCTCCTGCAAAGTACATCATCTAACACGCAGATGACAGATTTTATTTTATGTAGATAGTAATGTGGGTTACTACTTTTAACACAGATTATTTTGTTACCTGCAGTTCATAAACTGTAATACTTCGAAAAGACAACAGTGAGGTATGAAGGACATGTGACTCCTACATCTTGTAACCCTCAAGGTCTCATGTAACTCATCTTGCACATTGATTTACACATGTACATGATTTATTGTCAATGTGTAATGTGTATGTTATGTAAAGAGCTCTGACACCCTGCATTGGACTATAAAAGAAATAAAATAGTGCTATTGAACTTGTTATTTGTGTAAATACTTGGAGACCAACACACCTGACATTCTTGCAGTGCATGCATCTATTATATACAGGGACTGAACAAAGTCAAAGCATGCCTCTCAAGTACCTGTGAGGAAATAACAAGCTGTGTGCCTTTGTTTCCCCTCAGTGGCACTTACATTTAAGTGTGAGGTTTCAGACCGACTCTAGTCAGGATATTCAAACAAGAGGAGGCCTTATGACCCATAACTTCGGCCCAGCAGGAGGTGAAAAAGCCCCCTCCTTGCCTGCACGTTGCTGCAGGGAATCTAAAGCAGGCAAAATGCAGGTGCTGATGAACGTGTCCCAGTGTCGGAAAATTACACCAGGACAAGTTCAGCATATTTCTGTGGGGCCCAACTTCTTGGCAGGGGGAATGGCGTCCACCCTGTAGAAATAGTGGGTGCACGCCATGTACCTGCGTGTACCCCCGACTTGTGTCCAGCTCATAACCGAATAACATAAAACGAGCAGCACTGTCACACATAAATATGGTCCTAAAACGTGGAATTCTTCAAGTGAAGGAACTAGGTTAAGTGTTCTAGGAAGTCAATTGGCTGGTTAGTCAGGCAGTCATGCCACATGCCGAAACTTCGGTTGCAATCAGTAACATCAAGATTTCTTGATACAAGTATAAAGATTAAAAGGTTACCTACACCGTCAGCAGGATAGCTTCTAGCTGCTCACCTTCATGCTGACGTGGGCTGAGTTCACATTGTCCACATGCTTGCAGGCCACACAAAAGAAATGTGAAACGTGTGCAAATCACAACATAACTTCAGCCCTTCTTTCAGTGGTCCTGCCACTTAAAATACGTCAGTTTTCAATACATTACATACGTAGGAGAGGCTGTGAGATGTTTGTTACTGTTTCGCAAGTTTTCCTTCCAGAACGGCTTAGGCTCATCATATACACACCTCTGCAGTGCAAGATGGGGAAGCCCTGCTCACTGCACTTGCTCTTCTATATACTTTGCTGTGTTTGTTTGTGAATTCCTTTTGTCATCTGTTGAACTCGCGGCAGTAGTTTGCATTCCTTGCTCCAGCGACCACCAAGATTTATTTAATATGATTAATTCACTACATTTAAGCTCTTTTACCGTAATCCTCCTTGTACTGACAGCGCCCTTATTTGAGATCTGTGAGTTCAGCTTCCGTTATTTCCCAATGTAAATAGTTTGCATGTGGCAGGTCAAGTCTTCCAACTCTCTTTAAAAAAATCAGCTGCATCATGAGGCTGTAATATACACACTGTTGTTGTTGAAGTAAAATGCCGTGGACTCCAGTTTGGGAAAAAAACACACGTGGTCCCGGGCTTTATGAAGCTTGACCTCTCTCAAGAACTCTGCCTTGAAATAATGCTCACTTTACCATCAAACAATCGCTGTTTTCTGCATAGCGAAAAGTAGACCTAGTATGGACATTGTTGACTGGACAATGTTTTAAGTGGTAATAGAAGTGCACTTGAATATGTTCTTGTTGAATTTTGATGATTCTGGGAAGTACTGCTCTAGCAACAAGGGATCAAAGAGAGGTCTCAGCTGCATGTGTGAGGGAGGGAAAATGAAGCATTCCGCTCAGCACAGATGATCCAATTAGAGTTAATTATAGCAGCAGGCAAGGCAGGGACGGGGTTAGGGCATTGCAAACTATCAGTACAGCTGTGGTGCAGGCCAGACTGAAGCCTGCTGACTGATTTGGAGGGGAGAGGGAGAGCAGAGAAAATACACAAGAATGAAAGAGAAATCAGTGGGGTGCTCGTGAAAGGGGGCAGCGCTGAATGTTCACAATTATTAAAACAAACAACCCAGCAGGAGCCAAGATGGGGGAGGCAGCAGTAAAAAAGGCAGCAGTCACACAACTGCGGCATTAAGAGGAGGTAGGAGGAGCAATGCTATATCTGAATGTATGCAGCTAGGGCACTGAAGCTAAACACACACAAACAGTAATAGAGCAGGAAAACAAGAAAAAAGAGTCCCCGAAAGAACAGATAAAGAGCCATAGCGGAATGAGACAGTGCTAAGTCCCTGCTCCGTGGGAGGAACAGAAGAGAGAAAGGAGGGACAAAGAGGCAGGACTGACCACTAGCAAGTAGGGATTTTTGAAGGACACTGACATAGACAAATGAAAAGCAATGTCAAGAAAGGGGATGGACATGATGCCCACAGATAAATTACAGCAGGTCTCGAAGAGACACGTGAGCTGTCTAGCTCGACCTAAAAAATTTATGTGCTCTCCTTATGTTCTGTGTAAGGGATTATTGACTGTCATGTGTATTGCAGAAATATGAATGTTCGTGATTTCTGATGCCAATAGTTTATATGTTAACTGTGTTTACTGGCTGCAATGCCTGGAAAATGGAACACATAATAAAGATATTTATTTTCGAAAACGCACATTCCTTCACACACTGAAAACCAAGCAGGAGATCACCAAACCTGCCCATTCAAAAGCCAACACAATCCACCTCATGATGATATCCTCACATTAAACCCAGTGCAAGCCATTGACAAGCCAAGACTAGCCTGCTCTGAACATCTCACCACCCCGTTCCCTCTCCTTTACACCACACAAATGTGAGAAAGCACAATGCTCCTTCAAGGACTCCTCCAAAGTCTCTCTACAAGAAGAACTCAACCTTGTCAACTCCCACCAGCCTTCACCACATATCAACATACTCCTCAATGTGCCATTAATAACTAGAGATACCACCACACCTCCTGTACACTACTCCCTTTGAACAAAACCTTGTGCTGACAAAGCCTACCCATCACCCACCTCTTAGAAAGCAGGCTCTATTCGACTGCAATATAACAGAAGAAACAATAACATCCTCCAGGAAAACTAGTGCAGCTACAGATCATCCTGCAGAATGAAAACCACCACCTTTGTGCAGATGACATTGGTCTCTTAATCACAAAGAGGATTGACTATTTATCTCCTGAGGCTACCCCAATTTGCTGCAACCACTAAGCACTGAAACTCAGTTGGGCTTCTCTTACAGCGCTTCACCTCCTACCTTCCTAAACTACACCAACTCATGCAAGTGGAAGCCATAGGATTACAGCAACCCCTAGTCATTCTGTTCCCATGATCATTACATCTCAATGGAAGCTTTTGGGACTGACTGCAATATCAGTATCCACCAAAATTCTAATGAAGATGTCCAAGCTCATGATATGAAGTGACTTAAAATGTGCTACAAATGCATCCTGAATATATTGTCAAGACAGAATGTTTCACAATAGCCACCAGCAACAAAAAACCAAAGGTTCATCCCCAGCTTCCCAAAATTACTTTAAGTAGTTTACTCAGATGATAAACCACTGAGATTCACCCTCATCACATATCTATTTAACAAAGAACACACAGGACAGACCTTTCTGCTGCACTGCCTTCCATACAGTCAGCCTGTAAAGAAAAGTGGTCCTTTGGAGGCACCTTATCATACCTCATGTTCACACTATGTAAAGCAGGCTTCTCCAACTAGTAGCTTGAGCTACTGGTAGCTCTCCAGCTACCTGTAAGTAGCTCTCCTGTGTACATCCAACCTGCTAAATTTGAAGCTTTTACTTGGTTGAATTATTGTACGTGTGCCAAAACTGTGTATTGAAGCCAAAAATGTGTGTGTTTTCCTAACTCATAAACTGGCGTTTCGAGAAAAATGGCTGAATTTCCAAATTATATTTGAAGCTTTTCTTTAGGTGATATATCATGTGGGAAGACTCATCACTAATATGCTTACTTTCATGCTGGGGCATTGCAGCTATGAATGTTTTATATTCCTTTGTTAGAAACATTTGAAATCGACAAATTCTTTTTAGGTGTGTTGTGTTTCCATTCCAATGACTATTGGCATGGTTGCTGGAATGTGGGGTTGGAATGCACTGAGGGTTCCAGCGTAGGACTCGTGGTACGGCAGTTACGCGGAGACCTCTGAAGCTGACTGATGATTTTGGGAATGTGCTGTAAAGAATAAAGGAGACTCCAGCAACTTCCTTCTGTGTGTCTTATTGAACGAAGGACCCATTTAACATTTGGCGACAAGGATGGGATCTCTACAGCACTCTTCACTGCACGTCCCGAACAATTTTCCTGTGTTTACAGAAGGATCCACTTTCACCTGTAGACTCTGGCTCCCCCATTACCTTTGTCACTGATAAATTATTCTACAATCATTGGAACTCTTTCCAATTATTACCACCGGACATTCGTACCATCGTTTTTGGTGGTCACAATAGTGACATGATGTTTTTTTTTCTTAGCAATATTACATTTAAAGACAGAATCATTTTCACCAAAAGTTATGTAGCGAAGAAAGGCTTCAACATCCTAGGGTGGAAAGACCAAGGTAAATTTGGGATGGTGTTAAGACCAGGCACGTATTGCCCCATTTCGTTAGTGGACATACCTAAAGTCAATCCTTCATTGGAACAGTTGTTACTTAAGCACAATGCTTTATTTGACAACAAATTAGGTCTAGTGCATGGTTTGGAGCACAAAATCATTTAAAAAAAGAATGCAGTACCTATCATCCACAGAGTTAGGAATGTTCCACTGTGTATCAGAGACCAACTGAAGCAGCATCTGGAGAATGTATGCACTGATAAAGTCATAGAACCGATTGATTCATTGGAGTGGATTTCTCTGATCGTCATCGCAAAGAAGAAAGGCACAAAAGATATCAGACTTTGTATTGACTTAAGATCTCTGAATAAGAACATTTTAGTTGATTGCTTCCCGTTACCTAAAATCCAAGAAATGCTAGCTGATCTGGGAGGCACCAAAGTCTTCTCCTGTCATGATTTAAAATCAAGCTTTCTGAAGACTTGCGCTCCCTTACTGCTTTTAACACCCCTTTTGGCGCCTTCAGATATTTAAGAATGCCATTCGGCCTGGCATTGGCCGCTTGAGTTTTTCAGAAATTAATGTTCAAATAATTTGGGGAATGAAAAATGTTCTTGCCTATCAGGACGACATCCTTTTATTTAAAAAAAATACTGAAGAGCATCTTGCAACTTTGAGTGATGTGCTACAAATTCTGGAATCAAATGGTTTTATAGTTAAAAAAGAGAAGTGCAAATTCTTGGTTAGCAATATTGACTACTTAGGCCATCACATTTCTGAGTATGGCATTAAGCCTAAGTCTGACCTTGTCAAGGCAATTCTTGACCGCCCTCCTCCTGAGAATAAAGACCAGTTACGTTCTTTTCTCTGGTTATGTGAATACTATTCATGGTTTATTGACAGTTTTGCCCACCAAACTGAATCCTTAAGGCAACTCCTCAGGAAGGGTGTACAATTCGCTTGGGAGGAGGCTGAGTCCTCAGGTTTCATTAATTTAAAAAACCTCATTGTGAAAGCTCCTACTTTACACCCTTTCAGAGATGATGTTCAATCCATTGTCACAGTTGATGCTAGTGGGGTTGGGTTAGGTGTTGTTCCAACACGGTTAGTGGAGGGTGCAGAACGTACTGTGGGTTTCGCCTCTAGATCCCTTTCCCAGACGGAACACCACTACAGTACCATTGAAAGGGAGGCTTTGGCCTGTGTGTGGGCCACCAAACACTTTGAAACCTTTCTATGGGGCAGAAAGTTTGTTTTAGTCACCGATCATAAGCCCCTTGTGTTTCTGTTGTCAAAAAATGATCACGACAAGGTCAGTCCTAGACTGGTAAGATTACTCTCCAGAATGTTTGAATTTAATTATGTCATTGAGCATATTTCGGGAGGGAAAAATGCTCGTGCTGACTTTCTCTCTAGGTTTCCTTTACATGAACTACATTCCAAGTCCATTGATGATGACCTAGAATGTGTTGTTGGTTTGGTTGATGGTTTGGTTGTCCTGGAAGGGGCCATCAGCAATTCAGAATTGATGGATAGCTTAAAAAGTGATGAATCACAGGAATTGATTAAAGGTTTTATCACCAAAGCGTGGCCTGATGAAAGGAATTTGTGTGAAGGTCTACGCCCTTTTCATAAGGTGAAAGACGATCTTACTATTGAAAATGATTGTATCATGAGAGGGAGTCTACTGATTCCTCTGGGAGTGCTCAGGGTAAGATTGATTAACTTTGCCCACCAAGGTCACCTTGGAATGACTGGCACTAAAATACATCTGCGACTATACTATTGGTGGCCAGGGATGGATACCGAAGTAGAAAGCTTTGTGGGACGTTGCTCTAGCTGCTCCATAGCTGACAAATCCTTGAAAGTACGTAACACTCCTCTTTATCCAGTTGCCTTTGCCAATGGTCCTTGGGAAAAACTGGGGATAGATTTCATTGGTCCCATGTACAATTTAAAAGCCAACATGAGATTTGCTTTAGTTACAGTTGATTATTTTTCAAAATGGGTGGAGTGCAGATATTTGCCAGAACCTTCTACCACTGCTGTGGTTGATATGCTCAGTGATTTGTTTAGTCAAGAAGCAATCCCCAAAATTCTGGTCTCAGATAATGGGGTTCAATTCAAGTTTCATTCCATACAAAATGTTCTAAAAATCATGGGAGTCAAGCATCTAATTGTGACTCTTTATAGGCCCCAAGGTAATGGCATGGTGGAGAGGGTGAACAGGATGTTAAAAGAGACGATTCAGTTGGCTTTTACTCAGAGGGAGTTTGTTTACGAAGCTGTCCAAGAGAGATTGTGGAGTTACCACAATACTCCACACAGTGGGCCCAATTCACAGAACTAACTTAAGACAAAATCCTAAACTTACTACCATTTTGGTATTCACAGAAGGCACTTACTCATTTCGGTATTCACAGAAGTTAGGACTCCTAACATTGGGACTCCTAAACGCCTTCTGTGAATACCGCAAGTCTTAAAGTTAGGATTTTTCTCAGTTTAGGTGTGGTAAAGTTAGGACTGCTAACTTTAGGACTGCTAAATGCCTTCTGTGAATACAGAAAGTCTTAAAGTTAGGATTTTTTCAGTTTAGGAGTAGTAAAGTTAGGACTCCTAACTTTAGGACTCCTAAATGACTTCTGTGAATACCGAAAGTCTTAAAGTTAGGATTTTGCTCAGTTTAGGAGTAGTAAAGTCAGGACTCCTAAACTGAGAAAAATCCTTAGTTTAAGACTTTCGGTATTCACAGAAGGCATTTAGGAGTCCTAAAGTTAGGACTCCTAACTTCTGTGAATACCGAAATGAGTAAGTGCCTTCTGTGAATACCAAAATGGTAGTAAGTTTAGGATTTTGTCTTAAGTTAGTTCTGTGAATCGGGCCCTCTGTGACTGGAATTCCTCCTTTTGTGCTACTAAAAGGATGCTATAGTTCTTCCAAACGTAGACCTAACTGGGGTTTGGAGCAAACCAAGTGCACTAACAAGATCCCTGATTTTAAAGTAGTGCGCGATACTGTTGAAAACGCCCAGGTAAAAATGAAGCAAAACAATGACACGAACAAGAAAGTAAAAGATGTCAAATTTCTTGTTGGGGATCTTGTCAAGGTGAAAAGACCAGCCAGAGTCAAAAACCATAAATTTAATTTTTTTCCATTGACATGTATTGTTAGAATTTCTAAACATGCAGTTTTGGTGCAGAATGGCAAGTGGTGGAGCAAAAGGAATATGGTGTTGCTGAGAAACAACTTACGTGAAACTCCTTTTGAGAGGCTTGGCACTTCTGGTCTGTCCTTACCTGATATTTCTTTTCCCAACTAGGCCTCCAGGTACCTCCAGTAAGCGCCACGGAGCTGCATTGCCTCATTACACCTCTCTGCAACGCAGCCCCCTGGCGCATACTGGAGGTTCCTGGTGGGCTAGTTGGCCCTCAGGGACCCCTAGTATTCAAGGGGAATTAGTTCCCCCTCTGCAAACGCACCAGGGGGCGCGTTTGCAGAGTGGTGTAAGAAGGGGGCGTGGCCTCCGACCCGATCCCGGTCTTTTTTTTTTTTTCTAGAAGGGGGGCTGTGTAGCCCCCCTTCTTTTTCCGTTTTTTTGGCCCTGGGGACCCCATCCCCCAGGGCCTGCCCCCAATGTTTGTTTATAAAAAAAAAAAATCTGGAAGGGGGCCGCGTGGCCCCCCTCCCGAGGCCATAATTTGCCCCGGGGACCCCATCCCCCGGGGCATGGCCCTTTTTAAAAAAAAAAAATTTTATGAAGGGGGCTGCGTAGCCCCCCTCCTCTGGCCACTTTAAGGCCCCGGGAACCCCATCCTCCGGGGCCGGCCATTGTTTTTTTTTATTGGGGAGGGGGCCGCGTGGCCCCCCTCCCAGGCCACTTATGGCCCCGGGGACCCCATACCCCAGGGCCTGGTCTCTGTTGGGGGCCATGGGGAGGTCCCCAATACCCCCACGGTCCCAGCCGGCTCCCCGCGATCTGCGGGAGCCGGCATTGCTTTTCCACACAGGGAGCAGCTAACATGCTGCTCCCCATGTGGAAAAACAATCAGCTTTGCTTCATTGAAGTACATTTTCCTATAGGAAGGTAGATGATAATAATCACATACATGTTCTACGTTGTCATTATTTATAACTAGTATCCACTTAATAGTAAATGTGGAAACAATGCAAAGATAAAAATATGGATACATTATAAGAACTACTGCTCCGCTCGGAGGCAAGGCGAGGCAAGGCAAGGCAAGGCAAGGAGGAGACTTGCGGGCTAAGGAGGCAGGAGGATTTTCTTGGGCAAAGCAAAGTACTGGTATTGAGACACCGGCGGGACTGCGAGGACTGCGGGACTGCAAGGACTGTGAGGACCAGCAGCCCGTGCGGCGACGTTGTGTCCTCTTCTCGCCCACCACCCGGACGTGCGGTAAATTTGTAGCCTGGTGGAGACCGGACCGGACTGGGCCACCCTTCTTTCGCCATCCCTGGAACCAGCTGTAGCTACCAGTAAGTACCTCTGGTGGAGGAAACAGTTTATATATATATATATATATTTTGTTAAAGTACGTTTGTAATATGGCCGCACGGGAGTCTAGAAGCAAAGCCCACATCAACAAACTCACAGGAACTTTGGACAATTTTATCTTGAGAGCCAATTCAGTGATTGACCAGGGTATTGTGCTAAAGGAACGTAGGGTGTCACAGGATCTTGCTATGGCCAAAAGATCCTCATTGGGGCATTTTGCGAACGCTCGCACACCCGAGGTTGCAAGGGATGTGAATATTGACAACGCCCTATTGACCGTCCAAATTCAATCTCCTACTCAGGGACCGGCCGAAACTACCCCCCCTACTCACTCGATCCAGCAGGACTTTACAGTGCAATTGGATGCCCCCACCTCGATTAAAACCCCAGAAAGACCTAATACCCGCAAGCATCAGGGTAATCGTACGGGTACTATTCCTAAGAAGAGAGCCAACTGCAAATAAGGCGGGAGCTAGGGCAGCTAAAACAGCCAAAGGCCACAGCAAAAACCTAATTCCATCAAGCCCAAGCCCAAGACTAAGCCCAAAGGATGCAGAGGCACAAATGACAGTTGTTGCATCGGAATTAACCCTGCATTTGGGAAGCTCTGGAGGTGATACTCTGTCAGGTGCAGGTCCATCCAGGGAAGAACCACCGACATGGGAGGACTCCTTATGCATGAAAATCACTGCACTCCTGAGTGTCACACTACGTCCACTAGAAGAGAGACTTGCCAACATTGAAAGCCAACTATCTAACTTTGAACAAGTAATAGTGGGTACCCTAAATAATCTGGCTAATAATGCATTGGCTCAGGGCAAATCGAATTTGTCGATCCTAGTTGGGGGGGCTGTGACACACGACAATCCTCCCACCTCTGTGACACAACAAGCTGTTGCTAATCATATTGCTTCCACGAGGGGAGCAAACGCATCATCTTATAAACTGGGAGTGGGACCCAGGGCTGCCCAGCATACAGTGTCCGGCAGCGTAGGAGGGTCACAGTTCAGTACTACCTCACACGAAGGGCGGGCCACTGTAGTTACAGGTATAGATACAGGTATAAGTAAGAGACCTCGAATTGAGCCCACAGTGGAACTGCCACCGGAAGTGAGTCCCTATCTAATTGTTTTAACAGGGGTCCCAGAAATTAGTATGCCGAATGTTGAATCTTACATTTCTTTGAAAAACAAAGCCATGCATTGGCTTAATGTGCATAGACCTCTTACCCCACACATGACTACTGAAATATCTATGGTCCGAAGGGTGGGATGGGTAGGGCGCACACCCAAAACTTTAACTGGCGATTGTGTTCTGGTCAATTTTAGGGACCAAAATATCGTAGACCACATATGTAAATGGAGCTCAGTTAGCACAGGCACAAAAATCGAAGTTAGGCCTCTTTCCTATTTCTATCCTAGTAATAAACTGAGAGACCCAGACGAAGCCTGGTCGCTCGCATCACACTGTCAAGTGGGGAGGGGAGAGGTGAACAGGCAGGGCCACCACCTATCTGCCCAGAATCAGATCCCATGTTACAATAGGTTCAGCGTCCTGGACCAGGTCGACTGACTGACTTTGGCTGGGCAGGATATGCAGGATGAGGCTCTGACTCATGATGAGGCTGCCGGGGATGGCCCGGTTGTGGTGGAGAGAGACCAGGTATGCAAGCCGACAGGAGTTCAGAACCCCTTAATAGGTAGTATTAGGAGTGGTGTTATGTCTGCATTGGGCAGGGTAGTTGATGATCACCTACCAGTATCATCCTTAGCTACCACCAGTCATGATAATCCCCTAGGGAGAGACAATATCTTGCCCGACAGCACTTGTCCTAGTGTGGGGAACACAAAATGCATGTCTATATTGTCTTGGAACGTGGCAGGCTTACCAAATAAATTAGCTTGCCCGGAGTGGGGTACTTTTGTGGACAATAGCGATATATGTGTATTCCAAGAAACTTGGGCCAGGGAGGACCAACATAGAGTGGGCTTTGCGGCATTTAATATCGCCGCACGGTGGGGAGGAAAAGGACGCCCATCAGGGGGCCTTACAATCTGGGTTGGGCTACATCTGGGCTGCTCGGGCGAGATCATCCCGACTTACTCCGATGACATTCAGTGCGTTCTCTTGTCCTGGCCAACCCCCTACAAACTTGCCATCGTGAATGTTTATTCACGGCCGACAAGTGTGTCAAATGAGTCCAAAACAATTGAAGAGTTGTCATCCTTCCTCGGTTCTCTTAGCAGGGATATACATTATTTGGTCGCAGGGGACCTAAACTGTCACTACGAGCTACTTCGTGGCTTAAATGAGGGAGTTCTGACGGGCGAGGACGAACACTGGGGAATCCCGCCATGCCAGTCTCCATATCTGAAGTCCTGGTCCCCACTGGCCATCCAGATCACGACCCTAACTTTGAACAACTCTATCAGGGCCTGTAATGGTCGGACGCCATCTGATACCCCGTCAAGGTGTACCTTCAATAAGAGGGGTCACGAATCAAGACTAGAATATATTATGGTGGAGACATGCTTATGGTCGAAGGTTGCTGACTTCGAGGTAATGCCTAGGGTGGACAGCGACCATAACGCACTAAGCCTGAGGATAGAGTGCCCACGGCCTAGAGCAAATGAAAAGGAATCTGGCCCGGACGTGGTCGAAGGGCTGACCATAACGAATAATAGATGCAGAGTCAAGTGGGAGAGACTGGTGGTATTACGAGACGCACTGCCTAAATTATATAGCGCAATTTTACCCTATTTTACGAAGGTGGGCTCTCTGATCTCCCAGCCTCTGGTACTAGACTTTAATGATAACATGCAGTGCGTGCATCAGGACTTAGTAGCCTGTTTAGCGGAATTTTTTAACCCCCCTGGGTTTAATAGGAGGCGCAGGGTGCTTGTATCCACATGGTATAATGCCTCATGCAGGAAGGCAAAATCAGAGCTTATTGTGGCCCTTAAAGATGGGAGAGACAAACCAAAAATTCGCACCCTAAGATCACAATACAAAGAAACAATGAACCTCGCTAGGGAGGAGTGGGATATGGAGAAATGGTCCAACCTTTCCTCCTCATTGGACATGAGAGATGCACGCAGATTTTGGGCAATAGTTAGCACGGGGTCAGGAGAGCCTAGATCTGCAATAGAACCCAATATTGAGGCGGGGGTCTGGGAGCTCCATTTCAAGACCTTATATGCAGCAGTCATAGGTCTAGAAAGTCCACTGGCACACACACCTAGCTTGGGGGTACAAGATGACCATGAGTGTACAGTGGAGGAGGTCTACACTGCCATAGGGAAGTTGGCCATGGGTAAGGCTCCTGGCTTAGATAGACTCCCCGGTGATTTATTTAGGGATCAACTGGCGATCTGGGCCCCTTAACTATGTGCCCTTCTCCTCTGCTTCCAACCAACTACAGACCTATTAGCCTCATTGACGTTCCCCAAAAAATCTTCTCTTGCCTAATCCTGGACCGCTTACAGGAGTGGATCGAGGAGTATGATATCCTCAGTCCTTATCAGGCCGGATTTAGGAGGATCACATCGACCATGGACCAGATTTTCCGTCTTATGATGTTATTCTGGAAGACAGTAACTCTAGATGGTGACAGCCTCTACATGGTCTTTGTGGACCTCCGGTCCGCGTTCGATTTAGTACCCAGGGCCAAACTGTGGGCGGTGCTTTTGGAAATGGGAGTTCCCAACGCAATACTGACGGTGCTGATTAGGCTACATGCACAAAACTATGCACAGGTCAGATGTGGGAGGGAGGGGGTGCTGTCGTCCCGGTTTCCAGTTTGCAGGGGGGTTAGGCAGGGGTGCGTTTTGGCACCAACCCTGTTCTGCCTCTCTGTGACTGGCGTTATATCGCATCAGGACGCGGTTCCCAATAACGATGCACCCAGATTGGCAGGCAGGAGGGTGCCGGCGATAATGTTTGCCGACGACACCCTCCTGCTCTCCAAGTCCCCTATGGGGATCCAGCGAGTGTTGGACGGCTTTACAGACTTTTGCCGATGCCGCGGACTGGAAATCAATGCTGATAAGACTAAATTTATGATTTTCAGCCCCCCGGTGTAACGCCCTGAACGTCTCAGGATCGTTTAACAGACACGACAATGAGGACGCAACCACTTGTGAAGGGTTAGTTCTTTTAATGAAGGCAAATAAAATACAAAGAACAAACAAAAGTTATAGTCACTGGAATCCTCCAGGCTAAGTACGTTACCAGCCCACAGCACGGATGGTCCTAACCGTCCTCTGCATATACGCCGATCCCGGCGTATGCCAACAGAGGGCAGAAATGAAATGGCCGACAATGCCAATCGGTAGGCTGTGAGGGGCACGAAGAGTGTTGGGGAGAATCGAGGAGTCAGGGAAACACCCAGCCGGGGTCTCTACCTGAAGGGAGCAGCCGCTCAACCTCTTCCTCAGACTGCACCGGGACGCGGAGTCACCTCCTGGTGATGCGTCACCGATACCCCAATCACAAGCAAGAAGACTGAACCGAGAGCAGCCGCTCGATCGATCCTGTGGACTTCCGAGTCTGTAACGCGGCAAACACCTCCTGGTGTGCGTTACAGCTGGCAGTCCCTGTGTCTCTGGTCGGGCTGGGAGTTACGACTCCAACCAGCAAAAGCGCCACTGCGCTTGGACTCAGCCGAGTCAAAAAGCGAAGCTCAATGGTTGACCGGTAGAGCTTCCGGGTCCTTCACAGGTGACGATGGGGCAAGACACGGCCCAGGGAGTAACGACTCGACCTACCTCCGTTCTTGCCTTACTGGAGCACCACTCCGGAACACTGCTCTTCACGAAGCAGGTACGTCGGTGTAAACACAATATCCGACAGCCTTGTACCTCCCTGTTCCTCCCTTTATAGGGCGTGTTTTCCTTGAGTTATGTAACAGCTCTCCTGTTTACATAAGGGCGTGTTTCCCTTGAGTTATGTAACAGCTCTCCTGTTTACATAAGGGCGTGTTTCCCTTGAGTTATGTAACAGCTCTCCTGTTTACATAAGGGCGTGTTTCCCTTGAGTTATGTAACAGCTCTCCTGTTTACATAAGGGCGTGTTTCCCTTGTATGACAGGAATTCTTGACAGTACATCCTCCCTCTCAGCGGCTCCCCACGGGTCCAGCGCTGGCAGGAAAACGCCGATGGAACAAGGAGACCAAGCGCGGAGCATGAACCCCTTCAGCCGGTTCCCATGAATGCTCCTCCGGGCCATAGCCTTTCCACGCAACCAGGTACCACAGCTTCCCCCTGCGCCATTTGGACGCCCGTATGCCCGACACTTCATACTCCACCTCCGACTCCACGCATACCGGCCTAGGTGTCCCAGACGGCTTGGAGGGTGCTGGTTTGAGCAATGATACATGAAAGACAGGGTGTATCCGCAATGACTGGGGCAAGCACACCTTCACGTTCACGGGACCCATACACTTGGTAATTCGATAGGGGCCCATGTACTTGGGATGGAACACACTGTTCTTTCGAAACCTCATGTTTCTTGTGGATATCCAGACGTAGTCTCCAGTGCGGTACAGTGGCCCGGGCCTTCTCTTCCTATCTGCCGCAGCCTTGTATCTTCTCTTGGCCTCTATTAGGACAGCCCTTGAGCGCATCAACGTGTCTTTTATGTGTGCCACCCTGTCCGCTGTGGCGGGAATCCTGTCCTCTCTGAACGGATGTAGAAATGGCAAGAACCTGGGATGTTGGCCATAGTTGCTATAGAACGGAGATGACTGTGTGGAGCTGTGAGTGGCGTTGTTATAGGCTATCTCTGCAACCCATAGCAAGTCGACCCATTCTTCCCTGCCCTGGTCCACAAAACATCGCAGATACTGTTTGAGCGTTTGGTTCAGGCGCTCGGTTTGGCCGTCCGTTTGAGGGTGGTAGCTGGTGGACAGGGCGGTCTTAACATGCAGCGCAGTGCACCAAGTCTTCCAGAATTGCGCAGTAAACTGCGACCCCCGGTCCGACACGATCACCCCAGGTAATCCATGTAGTCGTACCACATTCTTTAGGAGTAGTGACGCCAATTCCCCGGCCGTAGGGACTCTCTTGCAGGGGATGAAGTGCCCCATTTTCGTCAAGTAATCCACCACCACCAGTATTGCCGTCATCCCCTGGTCTACCGGTAGGCCCACCACGTAGTCCAGTGATATGCTATCCCATGGTCTATCCGGGGTCGGAAGTGGATGTAAGAGCCCTTGGGTTCGGCCATGGTCGGCCTTCATGGTAGCACACGTAGGACACTCCTGTCCCCACTCCCCATCCACTCTCATGGTTGGCCACCAGAAATGCCGTCCCATGCTAGCCACCGTTTTTTCAAAGCCCAAATGACCTGCGCATGGAGAGTCATGGCACCAGATGAATGCTTGTTTCCTTAGCCTAGGCGTGGGTATCAATAGGCACCTGCCCTTCAGGGGTATCCCGTCCTTCAGCTGCCATTCTCTGTGACTGAGGAGCCAACTCCGCCATGCGAATGACCTGATCCCTCTCTTTATTCCCCTCAGGAAAGTATCCGGTTGGATAACCCCCAATACCATCCTCGGGGAAATGATGGAACGCTCGGTTGCAGGCAATGGTTCCTTAACTGCAGATTGACGGGACAGGGCGTCCGCCTTCCGGTTTTCAGTCCCCGGCCGATATGTGATGCGGAAGTTGAACCCCGCAAAGAAGATCATCCACCGCAGCTGCCTGGGAGAAAGGTGTCTAGTGGCCGTCATGAACTGTAGGTTCCGATGGTCCGTGTACACCGATACCACATGTCTTGCCCCCATCAACCAATGCCTCCATTCGGTGAAGGCGTCCTTGATTGCGAGAAGCTCCTTCTCCGCAATATGGTAGTTGCGTTCGGCGTCGTTGAGTTTGCGGGACATGTACGCAACGGGATGAAGCACCCCTGTGTCGTGGTTGCGTTGGGACAAGATAGCCCCCAGCGCCACATCCGACGCGTCCGCTTCCACCACGTAGGGGAGATCCGGATCGGGGTGAGCCAACACCGGCGCCTTACCAAAGGCGCTTTTCAGGGCCTCAAAGGCTTTGTTCGCTTCAGGGGACCAGACAAACTCCTTGGACTTCCTCAGTAGCTGTGTGATTGGGGCCACCACTCCTGAAAATCCATCTATAAACCGCCTGTAAAAGTTGGCGAAGCCAATGAAACTTTGGACGTCCTTCACGCTTTGGGGCACCGGCCATTCTTTCACCGCCTTGATCTTTCGTTCTGCCATCTCCTGTCCCTCTGGACTCAGCATCACTCCGAGGAATTCCACGGATGTGACGTGGAAGTCACACTTGCTGAGTTTACAAAACAGCATGTTTTCCCTCAGCTTTTGGAGCACAGCTTTGACGTGGTGTACGTGCTCCTCCACACTGGACGAATAGATGAGGATGTCGTCGATATATACGACCACGTAGATATCCAACTCCTCTCTGAATACCTCATTCAAAAAGTACTGAAAGGCTGCCGGGGCGTTGCACAGACCGAACGGCATGACGAGGTACTCAAAAAGGCCGAACCTGGTCTTAAAGGCGGTCTTCCACTCGTCTCCGTCCCTCATGCGCACCAGATGGTATGCCCCTTTCAAATCCAACTTGGTGTAGATACGAGCTTTCTTGACCTGTTCCAGAAGTACACTGATGAGAGGCAAGGGGTACCGATTTTTTATGGTTATCGCATTCAATGCCCTAAAGTCCACACAGGCTCTCAGCTCCCCATTAGCCTTCGGGATGAAGAAGAGTGGCGAGGCGGCCGGAGACTTGGACGGGCGGATGAATCCTAGCCTGAGGAGTTTATCCAGGTACCCCCGGAGATGCACGTTTTCAGGCTCCGTCAGGGCATACAGCCTGCCGCTGGGAACGCTGGCCCCTGGCACCAGGTCGATCTGGCAGTCAAACTGTCTATGTGGTGGTAGCACTTCTGCCTTCACCTCATCAAATACATCCTCAAAACTGTGATAAGCCTGGGGGAGAGCCACATCTTTTTCTGCCGCTGTAGCCACCGTCTGACTCCCGCTCTCATCTGCGTCAAGGGATTCCGTTCTTATTCCACAATGCAGGATGCAATACGGTGACGTCATTTCGATGCGATGTGTTGGCCAATCCACAAAGGGGTTGTGTTTCTGTAGCCACGGCAATCCCAATATGACGCCATATTGGGGCGCTCGGATGATGTTAAAATCGATTTGTTCCAAATGGTTCCTCCCATATCTCATCGGAAGGACCCCCGTGTGCTGTCCGATGGGCCCCGTCACCAATCGCCTTCCGTCTACCGCATAGACGTCTTCGGGTACTGCTTTGGGAAGAAGCACTAGCCCTAGCCTGCATGCCTCGTTGTGGTCCATAAACATGCCAGTGGCCCCTGAATCCACCATGGCCACAACGGGTATCCACTGGTCATGCACTCCCACGTGCACCGTGATAAACAGGTGTCGTTGTCCCTTAGTGACCGAGTTGGAAAGTGAAGGGATGGATGAGTGACTCCGAGATGCCCCTTCTCTGGTCTTGGAGTCCTCTAGTTTTCCGCCGGTATGTCCACCACGGCTGTTACCGACCGGTTGGCCCGATAACGTGACGTCTTCGGTTTGGCAGGGCATTCACGTACGTAGTGGCCTTTTTTGCCACAATATAGGCACAATCCTTGTTTACGGCGTGACTCTTTCTCCGTGGCTGTGAGGCTCGCTCGTATTGCGCTGATGTCCATGGGTTCTCCCTTGGATGCGGTGGAAGTTTCAGGACTTCCCACCGTCACATAGTATGGAAGGGATTTTCCTTTTCTCCCATGATCCCCCTTTCTTTCACTTAGCCTATGTTCCAGCCGTAATACCAGGTTGATAAGGCCCTCACATGTCTTGGGTTGAGGGTCAATATGAGCCACGGCGTCCTTGAGCTCATCGCACAGCCCTTGATGGAAGAGCGCCGTCTGTTTAGCAACAGGCCACTTGGTTTCCGCAACCAGCCTTCGGAACGCGTTGAGATACTGCACCAGGTCGTTGGATCCCTGTCTCAACTCAAGCATTTCACGGTCCGCCGTGTACGAGTCAGCCCTTCTGTCGAATACCTTCAGGAATTCCTCGCGAAAAGCACCCCAATCACATAAGAGGGGGTCGTCCCTGCTCACCAGAGGTACGGCCCATTGTGCCGCGTTTCCAGCCAAATAGGATATAAGGAAAGCCACACGAGCCTGACTCGTGGGGAACGCCTTTGGTTTGCACGATAAATGTAGCGCCACTTGTGTGAGGAATACCTGCACTGTGTTAGGATCCCCACTGTACCTCTCTGGTGTTGCCAAGGGGATGGCTACCGGCATTTCCACTACTACCGCAGGGGTCTGGTTCGTGAGGGAGGTGCTGGGCGTGAGCGGGTCCAATTGGATAGCATCCAGTCTGGCTTTTACATCGGCTGTTTCTTGCCTAGAGGCAGCCACTTCAACTTGCATGGCCGCTAAAGCAGCCAGCACATCATCAAGTGTTGCCATGTCTGTTATCGACCGGGAGACAGTTAGTGTTATTAAGGTCGGATATTTTGTAACGCCCTGAACGTCTCAGGATCGTTTAACAGACACGACAATGAGGACGCAACCACTTGTGAAGGGTTAGTTCTTTTAATGAAGGCAAATAAAATACAAAGAACAAACAAAAGTTATAGTCACTGGAATCCTCCAGGCTAAGTACGTTACCAGCCCACAGCACGGATGGTCCTAACCGTCCTCTGCATATACGCCGATCCCGGCGTATGCCAACAGAGGGCAGAAATGAAATGGCCGACAATGCCAATCGGTAGGCTGTGAGGGGCACGAAGAGTGTTGGGGAGAATCGAGGAGTCAGGGAAACACCCAGCCGGGGTCTCTACCTGAAGGGAGCAGCCGCTCAACCTCTTCCTCAGACTGCACCGGGACGCGGAGTCACCTCCTGGTGATGCGTCACCGATACCCCAATCACAAGCAAGAAGACTGAACCGAGAGCAGCCGCTCGATCGATCCTGTGGACTTCCGAGTCTGTAACGCGGCAAACACCTCCTGGTGTGCGTTACAGCTGGCAGTCCCTGTGTCTCTGGTCGGGCTGGGAGTTACGACTCCAACCAGCAAAAGCGCCACTGCGCTTGGACTCAGCCGAGTCAAAAAGCGAAGCTCAATGGTTGACCGGTAGAGCTTCCGGGTCCTTCACAGGTGACGATGGGGCAAGACACGGCCCAGGGAGTAACGACTCGACCTACCTCCGTTCTTGCCTTACTGGAGCACCACTCCGGAACACTGCTCTTCACGAAGCAGGTACGTCGGTGTAAACACAATATCCGACAGCCTTGTACCTCCCTGTTCCTCCCTTTATAGGGCGTGTTTTCCTTGAGTTATGTAACAGCTCTCCTGTTTACATAAGGGCGCGTTTCCCTTGAGTTATGTAACAGCTCTCCTGTTTACATAAGGGCGTGTTTCCCTTGAGTTATGTAACAGCTCTCCTGTTTACATAAGGGCGTGTTTCCCTTGAGTTATGTAACAGCTCTCCTGTTTACATAAGGGCGTGTTTCCCTTGTATGACAGGAATTCTTGACACCCGGCATCGACCCACCCAACACCGATTCTGTGTTTGGTTACACTGGAGAGGGTACAGACTTTTCAATATCTAGGGGTAACGATCAACGAAAATCTTTCCTGGGGCCCCCAACAGGCGAAATCACAACTTAAACTCTCCCAATTAGTAGGCGGTATCCTCAAAATCTCGAATACATCTACAATCAAGCCAGTGAGCCTCGCACTGGAGATTTACAAAGTGAAGGCGAGGGCATCGGCTCTTTATGGTGGGGAACTTTGGGGGTACACCTGTAGGCCCGAAATTCTTAATGTAGAGAACAAGTTTATGAGGCAGCTACTTGCACTCCCCCAAAGTACACCCCTCCTTCCGCTGAGATTGGACTTAGGACTGAGTTTTATCCAGGATGAGCTAGCTCTGAAACCTCTTCGGTTTTGGCGCAGGCTATGGATAACTCCAGAATTGTGCAATTATAGGCTTGAATTAAAAGATGTGTTGAACCATGGTAGTGCAGCGAAAATCCCCTGGCTTGCATTTGTGAAAAAGGAACTGGGGAAAATGGGACTATCGAACCTCTGGTATGAGCAAGAACAGGCATGCAGGGGGGTTTCATGCAAAACGCTTGCGAAGTCCTTCATGGACTGCAAACAAAACATATGGTTGCATGACTCCAAAGCTGGCCCTCTGACAACAACTTTTTTAACACTTAAACACTCATATGCTTTCGAGGAGTTTTTGAATTTCATTTACCCAGTTGGAGCTAGGAAGTTATACATTCAATGGAGATTCGCAACACTACCACTAAGGGCATTCACAAGTAAGTGGTCTGCACCAACGAGCAACTCTTGCCCTGGATGTGGTGCGATTAAGGAGGATGAACTACACATGCTCTTTTTTTGCCCTGCCTACAGAAAAGCCAGAAAGTACTGGTTGGTACCCTTGTGCAGGAACATGGGCTTTGATAAATGTTTTGTTGCAATGAGAGTTCTTAACCCCTTCCCCGCTCATGACGGAACCGCTCCGTCATGAGCCACGGTTGCCGTGTGCTCATGACGGAACGGTTCCGTCATGCCACGACCGTTGGCGGCTGCTCCGCCCACGCGGCGCTGTTTCCCCGCCTGTGCGGGGGGACAACGCAACTGGGCGGAGTCATGACGGAACCGTTCCGTCATGAGCACAGCTCAACTGTGGCTCATGACGGAGCGGCTCCGTCATGAGCACAGCGCCACCGCGCTGCCCCCCCGCACCCCCCAGCGCCGCGGCGGAATTCCCGCCGCGGCGAAGGGGTTAAAACTGACAATTCACCGCACATAGTTTTCGCACTCTCAAAGTTCCTGCTAGCTATGTGGTCCAAGAGATGTTCTCTCATCACAGTGGCACCCAGGGGTGATTGTATATCATGATTGCATACCCTGCTTGTTAATCTGATTTTCAGAAATGTTTATTTTATCTCTTGTGGTTTTATACATTTTTAACCGTTTTAACTGTAATCTTTTATGACTGAAAAAATGTCGAAATAAAGATCAAAAGCAGGATTCTTTTAAAAGAAATTGGCAATGAATTTCCGTTATAACTTTCTATGTGACTAGTGGATATAACCATCCATTGTAATATATATGTATTAGATATGTTTTGAGAAAATACTGCAATGTGGTAGGCCTAATTTAAGGATATAGCTCAGTTTTCCTTTTCCTTTGTGTATAACTCTTTCTGATTTCTTCCTATGTATGATCTCTCCCCTTCTTCTCATTTCAGTCTCCACTCAGGAGTCGTGAGGAGTGAAGTAGTTATGTTTATTACGTCCTAACTCTGGAAATTACAAAATGTCCACTTGGACCGAACTACAGTTTGTACAATCAATGTTTCAAAAAAATATTTGATGTTGTCATTTGTGAACGCCTACCTTGCCCACAGTTTATTTGTATATATAATAGAGCTTTAAATATGCCTAAACCCATGGGGGTGGCTATGTACGATTGTGGGACCACCTAGAGGACATGAGTCCGACTTGGACAAGAGATAACCAAACGATCAAACGTACCCTAGTTTTTTAAGGTTTGGTTGACAATAACACTCGTTTTCTTTAAAAACAATATTAGAGATAAAACTGTATGGTGAAAGGGGGTAGAGCTATTTTAATCCATAACTTGATTCAAAGTTTGGATTTAAATCATCTCCCTAGAAAGAAGTAAGAATCATTAAATGGTTAGGAATCATTAATGTATAGAACTTATGCCGTTAGGAATTTATTGGTTGATGTGACTTATTTGAAACATTTGTGCACACTCGGCTATATTTATTTTGTGCGAGTATGCGATGTTGTATTCGATTCAAAACACAACTTTATTGTATGATAACACCTTGTTAAGATGGCCGCCACGTTTGTGGTATAGGTTTTGGTTTGAGAGTCTGTTATTTATGTTTGTTTCGTTGCACATAACATGTGATGATGAGTCTTAAATGTGTTTGTATTTTGATTCAGTTTACCCGTGACCAAGGCGGTTTCCGCCGAAACGCGTAGGGTGATTTTTCTGGCTGTGGCTTTGAAAATAAATTTCCTGTGATTGAGAAACTCTGAAGCGGCAATTTTTTCTTGATAGGAGTGCATTTGTACTGTGAGTACTTGGTGAAACGAATAGAATTTATTGGGCAGCCTCGGACCTAAGATTGCACCGACGCGCAAAGTGTCCCGACAATTTTCGAGGAAGTGGAAAATTTAATATATATATATATATATATATATATATATATATATATATATCCACACAAAAAAAACTCCATTACCGGGGGGCTCCAACCCTGCAGGGCGGCTTCTGCCTTAAGGAATGGAGAATCCTGTTGAAACATGCAATGCAAAGAAAATTGCAGAAGCCCAACTCCGATTTAAAACCATGCTGTTGTTTTATTCATCATCAAAGCGGCAGCCAGTAGACTCATTCAATCCTGACGCGTTTCGGTGATCGTGCCTTGTTCACAGGTGTGTTCAAACTGATGTAAAATGTCACTGCTTAAATCCATGTGGTCAAGTGTTCTGAGGTTATCTCCTACAGGCCCCAGAATGCACCTATGTTGTTAATTCATGTTCGTTCAGTGGTGCGCTTTTCAATCTATGCTTGATAGCATCTCTTTAACACCAAAGTTCGAGTTATGATCATTTTTATCTTCAGTGCAGACTGTTCATTTAAAAATTAGCTAAGTGCATTGTGTTGCTGCCACTTAATCTTGTTTGCACAGAAAACGGAATCTCCAGAGAGAGTAAAACCTCCCTCTTCACCCTTTCTCACCTGCGTAATCAATATTACCACGGAAGTCCAATGCTTAGTGCACAGGCAAGCAGGTCATGCCCCCTCATTAGTATCCACAAAAAAAAAACTCCATTACCGGGGGCCTCCAACCCTGCAGGGCGGCTTCTGCCTTCAGGAATGGAGAATCCTGTTGAAACATGCAATGCGAAGAAAATTGCAGAAGCCCAACTCCGATTTAAAACCATGCTGTTGTTTTATTCATCATCAAAGTGGCAGCCAGTAGACTCATTCAATCCTGACGCGTTTCGGCGATCGTGCCTTGTTCACAGGTGAGTTCAAACTGATGTAAAATGTCACTGCTTAAATCCATGTGGTCACGTGTCCTGAGGTTATCTCCTACAGGCCCCAGAATGCACCTATGTTGTTAATTCATGTTCGTTCAGTGGTGCACTTTTCAATCTATGCTTAATAGCATCTCTTTAACACCAAAGTTTCCTCCCACAGCAGCAGGGATCAACTACTATATAGTTACGCACATTTAGAGGACTATTATTTTTATTTATTTCCTACTCTCACATCCCTCACCCCTCCTGCCACTTCTCCCACCTCCTCTCATGTGCTACATGCTCACCTACCCCTGCATGGCTGTGTGTTTATTCCATATAGTTCATATTGATCTCCCCGTTGTCCTCCTCTCCTTGCACTCGTCTTTCACCCATCACGGAAATCAAATACTGTTTCACAGAATTCTAGGACATGTAGTTCTTTTTCCTTTAGACTGCACTATGTGCACAAATAGCACGAGCTACAGGGACTACATATTCCATCATGCCTGGCGCTTTCTCAGTGCGCTTTGATGTGAGCTCCATCCCAGCTGTGTATTCTGGCGTTTTTAGTGAGCTCTGGTGTTGATGTAGATGGCACGTACAGGTGCCACAGCGGAGGTCGGAGAATCACAAAGGAGGCGGCTGGGGCTCAGGAGACAGCAGCAGGCAGCAGCAAAACACTGGTTCGGCTGACCCTCACTCTAGCAGCCAGCAGAGCGCAATTTACAAATTAGTCAAAAACACCAAGATTACTTCAATTCCTCCGACTCCGTCCATTTCATAAAGTCTGGAGGGGATGCTTCGCTTGTTACGGTAGTGTCCTCAGTCCAACGAAAATCATCCCGACCTGGGGCGCTTCGATTTAAGGAGGGCTATAAACAACATAACCAGCTAATAATAGTTAACAGCATGCCCCTGGGGGCAGAAGTTGAACAATGGCCCTTGCCTCCACCTTTGTTGCAGCTCTGGTGTTAACATGCCCGGCGACTAATTAGACCGAGATGCCACAGTGCTCGTAGCTTGTTGGCAAACACAGACAGTGTCACGTACTGAGCGCGGTGCTCCTCGGGCCGAGATGTGGCACCGGGGAGCTGTAGACAAGGGGAAGGCCCCCGAGCGTCAGCTAAGGGTGGGTTTATTGTCTTCCAGACAAGCAACTCATCTGTGAATGGACGCGGACTAGATGAAAGGGAGAGCTCAGTGGGGGAGCTTGTCCCATGCTTTGAGGACTACTGGGTCGTGTGATAAGATAGAGGCCGTGTTTCTGCTCTCACAGTCTATTTTCCTGTAATGGGATTGAAATGACATAAACGATCCGCTAATAAGAACAAAAAATGCCCATCCATGCAGCCGTCTGCAAATGTTTTCTTAAAATAGCCCCACATGTGAATTCTCACATCAGAGCCACGAAGAGAAGAAATGCTTCGTCCATCAGTAGATGTTAGCTTAAATGCAGACATCACACAGCAACGCCCTCCTTGCTCAGAAACCATGCGTATTTGTGACACTTTGTAAATTGTGAACAAGTTGATTTGAAAAGTGACAAATCTGATGACAGCGGCATGGCCTTTAGAAAGGGTGTGACAGATATTGTCCGAATAGTTCTATATATATATGTTTAAATTGAACTTTATGTAGAAAACGCCAAGATACACTACAATGTGCAAAGAAGTTCCGCGTTACGCGAATGGAGAAAGCTTGCAGGGTACCGTATTGATAAAGTTGTACGATAATGATGTTATCACCGAAGCTTGCGCATAAAAACTGTCAATAATTATTGTGTACTCGTGAGCGGGCAGCGTCTCACATGAGGCCTGACCCAGGGGCACCCTCCAGTGCAAATGTCAACTCGTAGTCAAAAGCCTATGGGAAAACTCGTAATGTTGGTAATTAACTGGAATTTACAGGTATCATGGTTAGGAAAATTAAGCAATTTTTCTTTTGCCCATTGTTTGAGCCTGCTTACATTTGGTGCTAAAATTTCATGCAAACGTACATCTCACCCCATTACTAGATTTGGCACTGCATGGAATTCTAGGAGCATTTGCACCATGGCCCCCCGCCTTTTGCCCTGTTTGCGTACATAAACAAGCATTTGAAATTAAATAGGTCTCGCATCTGTGAGAGTTAGAGCTATTGGCATTGTAGGAGACAATGCCTTTTATTTATGTGTTGTTTTTGAAAACCGTTAAAAAAAAGGCATTGACATTTACAATGCCAATAGCCTAAACTCTTGCAAATGTGAGACCTATTGCATTGTAAATGCTTGTTTAAATTACTGCTGGCAGCCTGTCTGATGCATTGAGGTGACCACTGCTATTAATCTTACATACAGCGGCCACTAACGTAATCTTGTCACTATTACAACTCTGAAAATTGTAGTAGCTCACAATGATTGTCTTTGAACATAAGTATCTCTTATTACACAAAAGGTTGGAGACCCCTGATGTAGAGATATCAATTTCCCTGACATCTACCCAGTCAATTAGATGGAAATCCAGCCTCGGCTACTCCAAAGATATCCAGCCTTGGTTGCTTGAGTTTTCTAAGCCCACCCGGACTGTGCAAGCCTTTCTCACATAAACACTTAAGAGTATCGTAGTGGCAGTGTAATCCTACCTAACAAAACAGGCAGTGCATGGGCAGCAGCGAAGGGAAAGGTGTAAATAATTCCCAAATAGTGTGTCCTTGTGTAACGTAATTAGTGCTCATGTAAAGCGCTCCAGTACCTTGGGGTCGAGTTCGCGATGTATAAAACTGACGTCCAACTAGGCCACCAGGTACCTCCAGTAAGCGCCACGGAGCTGCATTGCAGAGAGGTGTAAAAAGGGGCATGGCCTCATTACACCTCTCTGCAACGCAGCCCCCTGGCGCATACTGGAGGTTCCTGGTGGGCTAGTTGGCCCCCAGGGACCCCTAGTATTCAAGGGGAATTAGTTCCCCCTCTGCAAACGCACCAGGGGGCGCGTTTGCAGAGTGGTGTAAGAAGGGGGCGTGGCCTCCGGTCCGATCCCGGTCTTTTTTTTTTTCTTCTTTTTTTTTTAGAAGGGGGGCAAGATTACTTCAATTCCTCCCACTCTGTCCATTTCATTAAGTCTGGAGGGGATGTTTCGCTTGTTACGGTAGTGTGCTCAGGCCAACAAAAATCATCCCGACCTGGGGCGCTTCGATTTAAGGAGGGCTATAAACAACATAACCAGCTAATAATAGTTAACAGCACGCCCCTGGGGGCAGAAGTTTAACAATGGCCCTTGCCTCCACCTTTGTTGCAGCTCTGGTGTTAACATGCCCGGCGACTAATTAGACAGAGATGCCACAGTGCTCGTAGCTTGTTGGCAAACACAGAGAGTGTCACGTACTGAGCGCGGTGCTCCTCGGGCCGAGATGTGGCACCAGCTAATAATAGTTTACAGCACGCACCAGGGGGCGCGCTTGCAGAGTGGTGTAAGAAGGGGGCGTGGCCTCCGGCCCGATCCCGGTCTTTTTTTTTTTCTTCCTTTTTTTTTTAGAAGGGGGGCTGTGTAGCCCCCCTTCTTTTTCCATTTTTTTGGCCCTGGGGACCCCATCCTCCAGGGCCTGCCCCCAATTTTTGTTTAAAAAAAAAAAATCGGAAAGGGGACCGCGTGGCCCCCCTCCCGAGGCCAAATTTGCCCCGGGGACCCCATCCCCCGGGGCGTGGCCCTTTTTTTATTTTTTATTTTTTTATGGAGGGGGGCTGTGTAGCCCCCCTCCTCTGGCCACATTAAGGCCCCGGGGACCCCATCCTCCGGGGCCGGCCATTGTTTTTTTTTAGTGGGGAGGGGGCCGCGTGGCCCCCCTCCCAGGCCACTTATGGCCCCGGGGACCCCATACCCCAGGGCCTGGCCTCTGTTGGGGGCTGTGGGGAGGTCCCCAATACCCCCACGGTCCCAGCCGGCTCCCCACGATCTGCGGGAGCCGGTATTGCTTTTCCACACAGGGATCAGCTAACATGCTGCTCCCCATGTGGAAAAGCAATCAGCTTTGCTTCATTGAAGTACATTTTCCTATAGGAAGATGATAATAATCACATACATGTTCTACGTTGTCATTATTTATAACTAGTATCCACTTAATAGTAAATGTGGAAACAATGCAAAGATAAAAATGTAGATACATTATAAGAGCATAACCTGCAATAATGTGAGTATGTGCCGTATGGGGAGCTGTTAAGACTTAAAGGAAATTGCTCGTTTTCTGGAGATTATGATGAGGCAGAAAGAGAGTCGATTGGCAGATTTAAACCAGGGGCTATAAACAGAACTTCTTGACAAGTGCTGTAGAGAAGGTCTGTCTCAGTAACAGAAATGATTTGATAACTAAAAAACTTGTGAATGAATCAGAGACAGTAGAAGACTCGACTAGAGTAAGGCTAATTCTTGCTTTTTCAGCAGAATCACCAAAGATCAGGGATCTGGTCCAAAAGAATTGGGGGATTCTACAAACAGATAGTGTTATTGGGAGCTTAGTATCAGGTAGGCCCAACATCACATACAAGAAGAATGCCTCACTAAAAGACATCTTAGTTCCTAGTCATTATACAGAAGAATCCACCATCAGGAAAATGCCAATTACAGGATTTTTTCCATGTACAAAATGCAAGGCTTGTAGGAACAGTACCAAAGTAAAAGATTATTCAATCCCGGGGAAGAAAAACAAACGAAGTATCAACAAACTTATGAACTGTAATTCAAGTTTTGTTGTTTATTGTCTGGTTTGCCCTTGTGGTCTCCAGTACATTGGCAGTACCATTCATCCAGACAAAAAACGGGTGCTGGAGCACACAAGAGCAATCACGAATAAAGATACCTCGTATCCAGTAACTAGACATTTTACCGAGTTTCATAATGCAAAAGTGATAAACTCCGCTACTTTGGCCTGGATCAGATCTTTCTGACAGAAAGAGGGGGCAACAAAGTAAAGCTCCTTAGACAGTTTGAATCGAGGTATATTATAGAATTGAGGACTCCTGCAACCCTGGGACTCAATACTGAGGAAGAATTATGGTCCTATATAGGATAAAATTCAGAGTTTCTCTAAGATTTACTCTTGCTTCCCTGTACCACATTTCTTTATATATTTCTTTATATATTTCTTTATACTTTTTAGAATTCTGTTTGAACCACCAGAAATTGTGGATTTTAGTATGTATCATGATCAAATTCGATACCATGACATTTCCCATTTAGGGCGTGATTGTGAAGATGGATTGTTAGTTAAACATATAATCATGAAATATGTGCAGATTTAAACAGTGTAAACCCAGGCCAAAGTTGCCAAAAAACAATTGCGGCAGGATTTATATGTATTTACCGATCCTTATAGCATCGCAAACTAGCAACACTGACAATAACAGCAATGTAAATCCAAAATGATAATTTGTAAATATAAATTTGAATTTTCAATTTTAGCATGTGTATATATACCAAATGTGTATTTATATGTTGATTATTGTCTATTTATCATTCGAACAATCCATGATGTGGTCACTTAAATATGGCTGAAATGCCTGTACGGATGTACTGTTAAAAATGTGGCCCAATGTGGCGTGTGATTACTGACACAGACGAAGGCCAGGCGGCTGAAACGCGTTTGTCAATTTTTTGTTTTCCCCGAGAGACATGGAAGAATAAATTTCTTTAAAATCTAAGGAGCCTGAGTGCGCAGCGTTGTTCTTGGAACTTTGGTTGTTAATTAGTACACGGGATCGCCCCGTGGGCTGCGACACCCGCCACGAAAGAGAGCAAGCAACCTTTGGGCGGTGAATGTATTACGATATATATATATATATATATATATATATACATATATATATATATATATATATATATATATATATATATATATATATATATCTCAGCAACACGTGATATTCACCCGCTTATGCGTGGAAATCACCAGCGTAGAGCAACTGTATTGAGCATTATTTTATTTTCTCTATGTCAAGACGCGTTTCGGACGTCCAAGCAGCCTTGATCACCTGATCATACGTCAAGAGTTTACCCATTTTTAAAGTGCAAGTGCAGCATATCCATTGATAGTCATGGAAGACATACTGTTATTTGTACAAATACATTTCAACAAAGTTTATACATTTTAAGAATACATTTGCCAATATATATTGCAAATCTACGAAATAAAATCCTGAATGCCCTAATTTCCTCATACAACTATTCTTGTGTATGTTGATCAGTCTATGGTGGAAAAATATATTGCATTTTATCTAAACTTTTCTCATGAATCAATTTGTTGCACAATATACATCACATAATACTAAGTGCTCACCAAAACGATAAAAAATAGAAAGTTTTTTTTCCCCCTCAAAAGTGCTATAGTGCTATGATACCACACGTTTAGGGTAACTAAGACCTAAACGCTAAATTCAGAAAAGTGACAAGTGCATTTCAAAGTGACATAAATCCATTGAACACGTGTTTAAAAAGCTACAAATTCAGAGATAAGAGATGCTGTTCTTTCTATAAAACAGGAAATTATAAAAGAGAGTGTGTAAAATTGATGGGGGTAAAAAATACTAGATCATGGACAATAGCCCAGTGACATGTCTAAAACAATCAATAAAAGAACACATAGATAAAAACTACCCATGAAATTCTTAAAACTAATCGTAAATAACAATGTCAAGGGATTGCGGCCCCTATGATAGATAATTTTACTTTGTTCCCATCTCCTCATTCTTCTTAATTTACTTATCTCAGCAGGATTCCAAGGACAGGATATTCTATTATTGCTTATGTAATATAGGGTTTGGCCACGTTACATGGGATCAGACATTTTGCACTTGAGTGCCATGCATACAACCTTTTTATCTGGGGATACAACCCCTTTCACTCGCTATTTTGCTCATAATAGGGTATGTAGATCTTCCGTTGCGTTCAAACCTCCCGGCCACTTACAATTAAACTCCAATATATAGTTAGTCTCTAACCGTCGTACAAAAGCTTCCCTGTCCCCTCCTCTCTTTTTTATAGGGATTGATTCAATAGCAAAATAGTGGAGGAATCGGGGGTCACTGTTGTGTGTGGTTTCGAAGTGTCTTGCAACGGGATAATTCTGATCCTTATTGGTTATTGCCCTTTAATGCTGTAGGATGCGCTTATGTACTGCCAATTTGGTACTCCCTACATATTTTACGTGACAGTCACATTCCAGGACATACACACAGTATTCAGTTTTGCATGTCAAGTGTTGTTTAATTTCTCTGATATTATCAGAGAAAAATGTCCTGTAAGTTTTAGTATTGGTTCCAAATTGGCATGCCCTACAACTGGAGCATTTATAAAATCCCTTTCTGGTAGGTAGCCAACTCTCCTTTTGAAAGTTCTCCTGACTGTTTTTCGCCAACACATTGCCCATACTTGTAGATTTACGAAAAGCTATGGCAGGGTTTGGGGGCATTAAGTCACCTATCACTGGGTCATCTCGAACGAAATGCCAGTTGCGCCTGACAATATTTCTCAACTCCTTTTCTTGTTTTGAGTAGGTTAGAATTAGACGAACTGGCTCCAACTTTTCTTTTCCTGTCTCTATTTTGTATTGAAGGAGTTCTTCCCTTGGCTTAAGCTGTGACTTAGTCATAGCTGCTTTGACTACTCTGGGACTGTACCCTCTATCTAGATACATTGCCTGGCTTTCCTTTTGTTTTACTATCATGTCCAATGGATCACTACAGATGCGTCTGATGTGGAGCATCTCCCCATAAGGTATGCTGTTTATCAAATGTTTGGGGTGTGCACTCTTGGCCTGTAGTAGTGTATTGCCCGCAGTGGGTTTTCTAAAAAGGGTAGTTGTTAATATATTGTTATGTACTAAAACCTGTACATCTAAAAATGTCACTGAGCATTTACTGATGTTAAAAGTAAAATTAAGATTAAGATCATTGTGGTTAATATCCTCTACAAATTGTAAAACACTCTCCTCAGTTCCTCGCCAAACAATAAATAAATCATCGATAAAGCGCATCCAGGAGACTATATTGCATTTACAGGTTTGTTCATATTTACTCTTGAGGACCAGCTCCTCCCACCAGCCCATACACAAACAGGCATAGCTGGGGGAAAAGCTGGCCCCCATAGCCACGCCTTGCACCTGTTGATAAAATTGGCCATTGAAGAGGAAGTAATTGTTTTCTAAACAGAAAGATAACATGTTTAACAACATTTGTGTATGTTCTGTATGTTCCATTGATCTCCTGCTCAAGAAGTATTCAACTGCTCCTAAACCATCCATATGCCTAATGCATGTATACAAAGAGGTTACGTCTAGTGTTACTAATAATTGATCTGTATTCCAAGTTAGATCCTTAATTTTGTTGAGAAAGTCACTAGTGTCTTGTGTATAGGAATCTAGCTTCTTCATGTGAGTCTGTAAAAAGTAATCTATGTATTTGGAAAGATTTTCTAGCGGCCCATTGCATGCTGCAATAATTGGTCTTCCCGGTGGAATGGTTAGACTTTTGTGGACCTTAGGTATAAAATATATATACGGTACCAGTGGATGTTCTTTTTTTATAAACCTATATTCATCCCAACTCAAGAGTCCCAAACCTTTCCACGCTAACAAACTTTGAAATAACATATCTTGCATTGCTTTGTATTTCAATGAAGTACTTTTTCTGTAACATTCGACGTCATTTAGTTGACTGTATGCTTCCTTAAGATAATCCGATACTGGCCATAACACAATATTTCCACCTTTGTCCAGTTTCTTATTATCAAGTCCCCTTTCTGCAGTTTCTCCATCAACTGTTGGTATTTTCTTTCCTCGTTTGAATATTTTTTCTTTTGTCTGTTGTTCGTGAGGGTCAGTTTTTTGATTTTCACCACAACATGTTCGCTGAACGCATCCAAGCCATCACTTGATGAAATAGGGATACATTTAGATTTCGGTTTAAAATGGGTTTCTGATTTCTTTTGACCCATAAATGCTGCTGCTTCCGAAGCTAATTGGCACATATCCTGCAAAAGGCCCAAATCTGAGATCTTCAATCCCGGAGCCTCAATTTCATTTGTCGGATTTGTTGCGTGCTCTATGGATGTTCTTTGTAAATGAAATTTTTTTAGCTTGAGTTTGCGGATAAATTGATACACATCAGCTCTTGTTTTGGTATATTGGAAATTTGATTCCGGGCAAAAACTTAGTCCCAAACATAGTAGTTGTCTTTCCGCTTCTGACAGTTCAATTGTACTAAGATTTATGATGGATTTGGTTTCCCCATCTTCTAATACACTGCCAGTGCTTGATACTACTTTTTCCTTAACTTCTAGTACCTGCGACCTCTGCCCCAACCCCGCTTCTTTTGCTCTACATCGTTTACGAGCATGGCGTCTCCCCCTTCTCCTCTGGCATCTTGATTTGCCTTTACTCCTTGCGGGCGTGGTGTCAGTGTATCCCTCCTGCTTTGTTTCAGATCGTCCAAATCTTCCCCCAATGTCAATTTTACTCCAGTTGTTCTATTGGCACTCTCACTGTCTGATTCATATATATATAAATATGAGGAAGTGATAAAAGAAAGGAAGGCTTTTAAGTTTGCACGTGACCAGAATGATTACGCTACTGGCAGAATTTTTACATTCGCACGCAAGTATGACAACTACAAGAGACAAGTACTATCTGGAGGCGCCACACGTGATAAACAAATAACTTCAAGCAATGAGGCCCAAATCAGTGATATTGATTCGGATGTAGCATCGCTGACTACTAACAGTGACTCGGATGATGCTCAACCGGATACATCGGTGCCTCCTTCATCAAATATTCCTAGCTTTTCTCTAGTAGATGAACTGAATTTTGTGAGCGAGGACGGGTGGTACGCCTTGCGCCCCCGCAAACCTCAATTCGTGCAAGGGGTACAGTCAACCAACGTAGGAGGGAGAGAAGGCTCAGGCACCGCCAAAACTTTTTCAAGAGGGAATTCGCGAAGAACCTGGAGGAAATGACAAGCGTCACGAAAAACACCGTGATTAATCTAACAGACACAGTATTATCCTCATCTGAGCTGCAACTCCTTTCTTTGGGCCTCTCCTTTTGCCCCAAACACCGTTTTTCCTACAACCAAACCAGAATCGATTTGTTCAAGTTTGTAAGAAAAATTAAATTAAAAAAATACTTTCAATTGAACACTTTCGAAGGCAATACTTCTGGCTCTACTAAGAAAATCAACACTTCATCGGGACCTTTACAGGTCAAAGACATTCCTAATTTACAGGTGCTAATTGATCTTCATAATGAAGTTGAGGGCACGGAAGTCACAAAGGCAATTTCGGATACCATTTGCCCCAAGACTGCTTCTAGTCCTTTTCGTCCCACTTCAACGTTTCTTCCTCTTATGCCCAAAGATGCAGTCGATGTCTTCAGTGACCGTGTTATTACTGAGCTCAAGGCATTAAACAGGAAGATACCTTTTCAATCACGTAAAAATGACTACCGCAATAAACAATACCATGCTTTGATTTCTAAATTGCAGAATAACTCCAATCTTGTTATCAAGAAGTATGATAAGGGAGGCAATATAGTACTATGGTCGTGTTCTGACTATTTAGCGGAAGCTAAGCGACATCTCTCGGATACCTCATGTTATAGACATTCTTCTAAATTTGAAATGAAGTCTGCAGAAGAGATAACTCGCAAGAAAATCCTTCACTGGAAAAGAATTGGTCTTCTGTCCAAAGAGGAAATGAACTTTTTATGTATTGACTATCCGATCACTCCCATGCTGTATTTTTTACCAAAGGTCCATAAAAACAAGGTTCCTGTCCCTGGCCGTCCTATAATTTCTGCACAGAGCAGTATGAACGAAAACTTATCAAAATATGTTGACTTTTTCTTGCAGCCCCACATGACTTCACTACCATCGTTTATTAAAGATACCACAGATTTTTTAAATAAAGTTAGGAATATTGCATGGTATTCAGATTACCTATTAGTAGTGATGGACATTGAATCCCTTTATACTAGTATTGACCACAAACAAGGCATGAATGCTACAAAATCCTTTTTGGGTAATAGGGATATCAATATGCTAGAACATAATAACATGCTTATAGAAATGATTGAATTATGTCTGTCTACTAACTTTTTCCTTTTTCAGAATGACTACTTCCATCAGGTGCGCGGGGTGGCCATGGGGGCTTGTTTTTCCCCCAGTTACTCATGTCTCCATGTTGGCTGGTGGGAGAGCAATGTCCTCATGGTCACTCACGAGCACTGGTGGAATCATGTAGTCCATTATTGGCGGTATATTGATGATATTTTCCTGATTTGGAAGGGTTCTGAGGAGGATGCTAAGACTTTTGTTAAAGATATCAATGAAAATGATTTAAATCTTAAATTCACTGTTTCCATTGATAGTTCTTCTGTGGAATTTCTAGATGTCCTGGTATATATTGATAATGATAAATTGTGTACCAAACTACATAGAAAAACAACTGCTGGTAATTCTATTCTCCACGCAACTAGTGGTCATCCCAGGCATTTGATTAATAGCATACCTTATGGCGAATTCATTCGTATTCGAAGAATTTGCAGTTCTGAAATAGTTTCTACTGAGTGTCAGATGGCAGCTTTTGCTAGATTCTTGGAGAGGGGCTATAAAACTCATCTTTTGACCCTCGCCCTTAACAAGGCCAATAGTAAATCTAGGGTCAATCTATTGCAGTCCGTTACCAAAAATACCACTGCAATTTCAGAACCTTTGTTACAGCAAATACGCTTGATTACCACGTTCTGTACCCAAGAAAATGCTATTCGTAAGATAATTTATTCAGAATGGCCTATTGTTCTTACAGACAACATTCTTGGCCCTGTACTCCCTAGTCTCCCGTCTATTACTTTCAGAAAAGCCCCTTCAATGAGAGATGCCCTTGTGAGACCTATGATTGCTCCCAATGTTAAAGTCACTTGGCTAGACAAAAAAGGCTTTTTTAAGTGCAACTCTTGTCGAGCATGCACTTTTGCCACTAATAGCACACACTATAAAACAGCTTTTAGTGATAATGAGATAGCTATTAAAGAGTACCTAACCTGCCGTACAGAGTATGCTATATACAAACTCAAGTGCACTTGCAATCTAGAATATATAGGTAGCACCAAACTTCCTGTGCACAAGCGTATTCTTCAGCATGTAAGAGCTATAGTTAACTCTGACCAGAATTACCCAGTTGCCAGGCACTTTAAATCCGTTCATGATAACAAATTAAGGGATCTTAATTTTACAGTTATTGGGTCAGTTGCTAACCCCGGACGGGGTGGCAACCGTGACAAGCTTTTAAGACAACGGGAGTCCCATTTTATACTTGCTCTCGATACAAGAGTTCCCAATGGTCTTAACATGAAGGAAGATTTGCATAACTTTTTATAATCGCTGTTTGTAGTTCATGGGCATCTTTTAGAGTCATTGTTTGTTATATTATATTGCACATGTCGATTCCACTCTTGAATGTTTTCCATCTGTTGCTTTGCTGCTATTGCTTATTTTATCTTATGTATTATACAGCGCTATTTGCACTGTTTGTTCACCAGCACCTTAGTTTTTAGATTTTTTACAGACTATTTATTACAGTGGTACCTTTTACATGATGGTTATTTATTAATGATGAATTTTTTACAAATATTTTCTAGACTTCTTTTTATCCTGGGATTTTAGCTATTTATGAAGTCCAGCAGTCTTTATTGTTGCACTGATATTGTTGAAATCTTTTTATATAGATTTTTACCTTGTCACCATTTGTTTTATCCTTTTGGAATATTTCAGTGGTTCTTTAATTGGTGACACTTTTAGATTTTTTGGTCTAGTTATTTATATTTGAGTGTGTTATTTGCCTGTCCCAACATTTTATTGGGAATGGGTGGCTATAACCGCTTGTCTTTCATACTCAACTACCTCATTGTATATATGTGTACCCCTCAATAATGCTTTGTTCTTATTTTTTGTGAATACCCGCAGTTGGTCAAATCAAATGAAATTATTATTCATTGCATTTTATGAGTTGGTTGCAATCAATCATGACGGGACACTGGTCTTTGTTTTGTTGGTTTTTTCGTATATCTAGGTATTCACTGAGGCGGCTAAATTGCACTATGTATTAATTATGTTTACCGCCAAGTTTTTACCTATCTACGTATATTTGTTGGATATTATTCTACCTGCACACCTTCTCACATGTGTATATATTTATATATTTGCTTCATTTGTTATTTACTGACCTTGCTTTTAGGGTGTTTTTTGGACATTTCCAGACATTTCCGATTAGTCTGTTTTTCATTTTCATTACACTTTGGTGCTGTCTCTCTATTTATTTCGTAATCAAGTTGCGACGCATCATGTGACCAAGCTCCCTGCGAGGAGCGAAACGCGTCATGGACTTATTGATTGGATTAATAAATACCTGCTTCACCCGCTAACTGTTGTGGGACTTTGTGACTTTTTCACGGAGGAGAGAGGTCCGCACCTTCATTTTTCTGCTCAGGAGAAGAGCAGAGAGGGACTATTTATATATATATATATATATATATATATATATATATATATATATATATATATATATATATATATATATATATATATATATATATATATATATATATATATATATATATATATATATATATATATATATATATATATATATATATATATATATATATATATATATATATATATATTATCTACTGGCGGTCGCCAGTAGATAGTTATAGTTAGGACCGTGTTTCCATAGGAAATCCGCAACATTCTATTTGGAATAACTTTGGCGCCGGTTGACGAATCCTCGCGAATTTTTCAAAACTAATGGGGCGCTACGCTCCGCTCCTACCCTGAAAGTCTCGGGGGGATTCGTCAAGCGGGGGCTGAGAAAAAAGGGGGGTCCCAAAACGCGTTTTCCCCATGCATTTTCCCATAGGACCTTTAGTCCGAGCTACAGCCTGCACGGCTGAACAGAATTACTTGAAATTGGGCAGAGAGGTAGTCCTCAGGTCAGGGATGTGCCTTTTGCAGGTCTGGTGTAAATCTGTTCAGTAGGTCCTGAGAAAATAGCATTTAAATCAATATATATATCTGTAAGCGCGCTCCGTGCGCTTACGGTAAGCTTACGGTACGCGTACGGTGCCGTGCGCGAGCTCAATTCTGATTGGTGGTTACATGACTGTAAACATTCGAATCGGTCGAAATCAGAAAGTATCGGCCGCCATTTTCTGTCTCTCGCACTGAAAAACAAAGGTTGATAACATGAAAAGGGGGCAACGAAGAGAGTTGCAGACCCCCTAGCGTTCGTCAGGGGGTTCACGAAGGACCAAAAAGTATGTAAAATAAATTTAATAATTTAAAAAAAAAATCGCGGAGTGCGCGTACGGTAAGCTTACCGTACGCGTACGGTAAAAAAAATAAAATACAAAGAAAAAGAATTACCAATCACATTTAATATATAAATCTAAAGACCCCCAAGGGAGAAAAAAACAATTGATATTTTGTAAAAAATGGCGAGGCGTGCACCGTGCGCGCAAAAATTAAAAATAAATACATAACTTAGCATTTAAAAAACCGTACAAATTCACTGAAAAAACCATAGGTTTCACACACGTTATAGTTAGGAATTAGCATTTAAAAAACCTTGCAAATTCACTTAAAAAACCATAGGTTTCACACAAGTTATAGTTAGCTGTACATTTCACTCGTAAAAAAACAATGAAATTCCACGTTATAGTTAGATCAGGTAACTATAACTTGCGCGACCGCCACTCTATCAAAAGGATGATGTCATCAGTGATCTCATGAGTGATGCCACTGACCATGTCATGAGTGATGTAATATGTGACGTCATGAGCAGTGGATTGCGGGCGCGCGAGTTATAGTTACCTGATCTAACTATAACGTGGAATTTCATTGGTTTTTTACGAGTGAAATGTACAGCTAACTATAACTTGTGTGAAACCTATGGTTTTTTAAGTGAATATATATATATATATATATATATATATATATATATATATATATATATATATATATATATATATATATATATATATAAACACCAGAGGTTGCCCAAAATGAAGAAGCCACACAGGATAAGTTTACCCATTTAATCCAAGGGTACAGTCCATCGATACTCCCAGCACAAATACATGGCCAAACGCGTTTCGGGCGTAACCACCGCCCTTGATCACTGGCAACTGGAAGAGGCAGAAAGTGAACCACCTGTGTACATTTAAATATCCCGCCCCAGTGGGCGTGTACACGGTTGCATGCTGGTCTCTGCAGTCCGCTTTAAATAAAACCACTGTGGGTTCTGCCGTTTCCATTCAAATGTTAAATCTTACCCCAGTGGGTATGTCAGGAGTAGTAAGGCAGACCAAATAAACACCCATGGATCGGACTCATCCTTCGTGCAGTGTCTCTTTATCTCTGTCACTGCAGACCCGCTGAATGCGCGGTGGGGCTCCTTCGCGGCTCGGCAGGCCGCTATACAAAAACACCAGAGGTTGCCCAAAATGAAGAAGCCACACAGGATAAGTTTACCCATTTAATCCAAGGGTACAGTCCATCGATACTCCCAGCACAAATACATGGCCAAACGCGTTTCGGGCGTAACCACCGCCCTTGATCACTGGCAACTGGAAGAGGCAGAAAGTGAACCACCTGTGTACATTTAAATATCCCGCCCCAGTGGGCGTGTACACGGTTGCATGCTGGTCTCTGCAGTCCGCTTTAAATAAAACCACTGTGGGTTCTGCCGTTTCCATTCAAATGTTAAATCTTACCCCAGTGGGTATGTCAGGAGTAGTAAGGCAGACCAAATAAACACCCATGGATCGGACTCATCCTTCGTGCAGTGTCTCTTTATCTCTGTCACTGCAGACCCGCTGAATGCGCGGTGGGGCTCCTTCGCGGCTCGGCAGGCCGCTATACAAAAACACCAGAGGTTGCCCAAAATGAAGAAGCCACACAGGATAAGTTTACCCATTTAATCCAAGGGTACAGTCCATCGATACTCCCAGCACAAATACATGGCCAAACGCGTTTCGGGCGTAACCACCGCCCTTGATCACTGGCAACTGGAAGAGGCAGAAAGTGAACCACCTGTGTACATTTAAATATCCCGCCCCAGTGGGCGTGTACACGGTTGCATGCTGGTCTCTGCAGTCCGCTTTAAATAAAACCACTGTGGGTTCTGCCGTTTCCATTCAAATGTTAAATCTTACCCCAGTGGGTATGTCAGGAGTAGTAAGGCAGACCAAATAAACACCCATGGATCGGACTCATCCTTCGTGCAGTGTCTCTTTATCTCTGTCACTGCAGACCCGCTGAATGCGCGGTGGGGCTCCTTCGCGGCTCGGCAGGCCGCTATACAAAAACACCAGAGGTTGCCCAAAATGAAGAAGCCACACAGGATAAGTTTACCCATTTAATCCAAGGGTACAGTCCATCGATACTCCCAGCACAAATACATGGCCAAACGCGTTTCGGGCGTAACCACCGCCCTTGATCACTGGCAACTGGAAGAGGCAGAAAGTGAACCACCTGTGTACATTTAAATATCCCGCCCCAGTGGGCGTGTACACGGTTGCATGCTGGTCTCTGCAGTCCGCTTTAAATAAAACCACTGTGGGTTCTGCCGTTTCCATTCAAATGTTAAATCTTACCCCAGTGGGTATGTCAGGAGTAGTAAGGCAGACCAAATAAACACCCATGGATCGGACTCATCCTTCGTGCAGTGTCTCTTTATCTCTGTCACTGCAGACCCGCTGAATGCGCGGTGGGGCTCCTTCGCGGCTCGGCAGGCCGCTATACAAAAACACCAGAGGTTGCCCAAAATGAAGAAGCCACACAGGATAAGTTTACCCATTTAATCCAAGGGTACAGTCCATCGATACTCCCAGCACAAATACATGGCCAAACGCGTTTCGGGCGTAACCACCGCCCTTGATCACTGGCAACTGGAAGAGGCAGAAAGTGAACCACCTGTGTACATTTAAATATCCCGCCCCAGTGGGCGTGTACACGGTTGCATGCTGGTCTCTGCAGTCCGCTTTAAATAAAACCACTGTGGGTTCTGCCGTTTCCATTCAAATGTTAAATCTTACCCCAGTGGGTATGTCAGGAGTAGTAAGGCAGACCAAATAAACACCCATGGATCGGACTCATCCTTCGTGCAGTGTCTCTTTATCTCTGTCACTGCAGACCCGCTGAATGCGCGGTGGGGCTCCTTCGCGGCTCGGCAGGCCGCTATACAAAAACACCAGAGGTTGCCCAAAATGAAGAAGCCACACAGGATAAGTTTACCCATTTAATCCAAGGGTACAGTCCATCGATACTCCCAGCACAAATACATGGCCAAACGCGTTTCGGGCGTAACCACCGCCCTTGATCACTGGCAACTGGAAGAGGCAGAAAGTGAACCACCTGTGTACATTTAAATATCCCGCCCCAGTGGGCGTGTACACGGTTGCATGCTGGTCTCTGCAGTCCGCTTTAAATAAAACCACTGTGGGTTCTGCCGTTTCCATTCAAATGTTAAATCTTACCCCAGTGGGTATGTCAGGAGTAGTAAGGCAGACCAAATAAACACCCATGGATCGGACTCATCCTTCGTGCAGTGTCTCTTTATCTCTGTCACTGCAGACCCGCTGAATGCGCGGTGGGGCTCCTTCGCGGCTCGGCAGGCCGCTATACAAAAACACCAGAGGTTGCCCAAAATGAAGAAGCCACACAGGATAAGTTTACCCATTTAATCCAAGGGTACAGTCCATCAATACTCCCAGCACAAATACATGGCCAAACGCGTTTCGGGCGTAACCACCGCCCTTGATCACTGGCAACTGGAAGAGGCAGAAAGTGAACCACCTGTGTACATTTAAATATCCCGCCCCAGTGGGCGTGTACACGGTTGCATGCTGGTCTCTGCAGTCCGCTTTAAATAAAACCACTGTGGGTTCTGCCGTTTCCATTCAAATGTTAAATCTTACCCCAGTGGGTATGTCAGGAGTAGTAAGGCAGACCAAATAAACACCCATGGATCGGACTCATCCTTCGTGCAGTGTCTCTTTATCTCTGTCACTGCAGACCCGCTGAATGCGCGGTGGGGCTCCTTCGCGGCTCGGCAGGCCGCTATACAAAAACACCAGAGGTTGCCCAAAATGAAGAAGCCACACAGGATAAGTTTACCCATTTAATCCAAGGGTACAGTCCATCGATACTCCCAGCACAAATACATGGCCAAACGCGTTTCGGGCGTAACCACCGCCCTTGATCACTGGCAACTGGAAGAGGCAGAAAGTGAACCACCTGTGTACATTTAAATATCCCGCCCCAGTGGGCGTGTACACGGTTGCATGCTGGTCTCTGCAGTCCGCTTTAAATAAAACCACTGTGGGTTCTGCCGTTTCCATTCAAATGTTAAATCTTACCCCAGTGGGTATGTCAGGAGTAGTAAGGCAGACCAAATAAACACCCATGGATCGGACTCATCCTTCGTGCAGTGTCTCTTTATCTCTGTCACTGCAGACCCGCTGAATGCGCGGTGGGGCTCCTTCGCGGCTCGGCAGGCCGCTATACAAAAACACCAGAGGTTGCCCAAAATGAAGAAGCCACACAGGATAAGTTTACCCATTTAATCCAAGGGTACAGTCCATCGATACTCCCAGCACAAATACATGGCCAAACGCGTTTCGGGCGTAACCACCGCCCTTGATCACTGGCAACTGGAAGAGGCAGAAAGTGAACCACCTGTGTACATTTAAATATCCCGCCCCAGTGGGCGTGTACACGGTTGCATGCTGGTCTCTGCAGTCCGCTTTAAATAAAACCACTGTGGGTTCTGCCGTTTCCATTCAAATGTTAAATCTTACCCCAGTGGGTATGTCAGGAGTAGTAAGGCAGACCAAATAAACACCCATGGATCGGACTCATCCTTCGTGCAGTGTCTCTTTATCTCTGTCACTGCAGACCCGCTGAATGCGCGGTGGGGCTCCTTCGCGGCTCGGCAGGCCGCTATACAAAAACACCAGAGGTTGCCCAAAATGAAGAAGCCACACAGGATAAGTTTACCCATTTAATCCAAGGGTACAGTCCATCGATACTCCCAGCACAAATACATGGCCAAACGCGTTTCGGGCGTAACCACCGCCCTTGATCACTGGCAACTGGAAGAGGCAGAAAGTGAACCACCTGTGTACATTTAAATATCCCGCCCCAGTGGGCGTGTACACGGTTGCATGCTGGTCTCTGCAGTCCGCTTTAAATAAAACCACTGTGGGTTCTGCCGTTTCCATTCAAATGTTAAATCTTACCCCAGTGGGTATGTCAGGAGTAGTAAGGCAGACCAAATAAACACCCATGGATCGGACTCATCCTTCGTGCAGTGTCTCTTTATCTCTGTCACTGCAGACCCGCTGAATGCGCGGTGGGGCTCCTTCGCGGCTCGGCAGGCCGCTATACAAAAACACCAGAGGTTGCCCAAAATGAAGAAGCCACACAGGATAAGTTTACCCATTTAATCCAAGGGTACAGTCCATCGATACTCCCAGCACAAATACATGGCCAAACGCGTTTCGGGCGTAACCACCGCCCTTGATCACTGGCAACTGGAAGAGGCAGAAAGTGAACCACCTGTGTACATTTAAATATCCCGCCCCAGTGGGCGTGTACACGGTTGCATGCTGGTCTCTGCAGTCCGCTTTAAATAAAACCACTGTGGGTTCTGCCGTTTCCATTCAAATGTTAAATCTTACCCCAGTGGGTATGTCAGGAGTAGTAAGGCAGACCAAATAAACACCCATGGATCGGACTCATCCTTCGTGCAGTGTCTCTTTATCTCTGTCACTGCAGACCCGCTGAATGCGCGGTGGGGCTCCTTCGCGGCTCGGCAGGCCGCTATACAAAAACACCAGAGGTTGCCCAAAATGAAGAAGCCACACAGGATAAGTTTACCCATTTAATCCAAGGGTACAGTCCATCGATACTCCCAGCACAAATACATGGCCAAACGCGTTTCGGGCGTAACCACCGCCCTTGATCACTGGCAACTGGAAGAGGCAGAAAGTGAACCACCTGTGTACATTTAAATATCCCGCCCCAGTGGGCGTGTACACGGTTGCATGCTGGTCTCTGCAGTCCGCTTTAAATAAAACCACTGTGGGTTCTGCCGTTTCCATTCAAATGTTAAATCTTACCCCAGTGGGTATGTCAGGAGTAGTAAGGCAGACCAAATAAACACCCATGGATCGGACTCATCCTTCGTGCAGTGTCTCTTTATCTCTGTCACTGCAGACCCGCTGAATGCGCGGTGGGGCTCCTTCGCGGCTCGGCAGGCCGCTATACAAAAACACCAGAGGTTGCCCAAAATGAAGAAGCCACACAGGATAAGTTTACCCATTTAATCCAAGGGTACAGTCCATCGATACTCCCAGCACAAATACATGGCCAAACGCGTTTCGGGCGTAACCACCACCCTTGATCACTGGCAACTGGAAGAGGCAGAAAGTGAACCACCTGTGTACATTTAAATATCCCGCCCCAGTGGGCGTGTACACGGTTGCATGCTGGTCTCTGCAGTCCGCTTTAAATAAAACCACTGTGGGTTCTGCCGTTTCCATTCAAATGTTAAATCTTACCCCAGTGGGTATGTCAGGAGTAGTAAGGCAGACCAAATAAACACCCATGGATCGGACTCATCCTTCGTGCAGTGTCTCTTTATCTCTGTCACTGCAGACCCGCTGAATGCGCGGTGGGGCTCCTTCGCGGCTCGGCAGGCCGCTATACAAAAACACCAGAGGTTGCCCAAAATGAAGAAGCCACACAGGATAAGTTTACCCATTTAATCCAAGGGTACAGTCCATCGATACTCCCAGCACAAATACATGGCCAAACGCGTTTCGGGCGTAACCACCGCCCTTGATCACTGGCAACTGGAAGAGGCAGAAAGTGAACCACCTGTGTACATTTAAATATCCCGCCCCAGTGGGCGTGTACACGGTTGCATGCTGGTCTCTGCAGTCCGCTTTAAATAAAACCACTGTGGGTTCTGCCGTTTCCATTCAAATGTTAAATCTTACCCCAGTGGGTATGTCAGGAGTAGTAAGGCAGACCAAATAAACACCCATGGATCGGACTCATCCCACCGCGCATTCAGCGGGTCTGCAGTGACAGAGATAAAGAGACACTGCACGAAGGATGAGTCCGATCCATGGGTGTTTATTTGGTCTGCCTTACTACTCCTGACATACCCACTGGGGTAAGATTTAACATTTGAATGGAAACGGCAGAACCCACAGTGGTTTTATTTAAAGCGGACTGCAGAGACCAGCATGCAACCGTGTACACGCCCACTGGGGCGGGATATTTAAATGTACACAGGTGGTTCACTTTCTGCCTCTTCCAGTTGCCAGTGATCAAGGGCGGTGGTTACGCCCGAAACGCGTTTGGCCATGTATTTGTGCTGGGAGTATCGATGGACTGTACCCTTGGATTAAATGGGTAAACTTATCCTGTGTGGCTTCTTCATTTTGGGCAACCTCTGGTGTTTTTGTATAGCGGCCTGCCGAGCCGCGAAGGAGCCCCACCGCGCATTCAGCGGGTCTGCAGTGACAGAGATAAAGAGACACTGCACGAAGGATGAGTCCGATCCATGGGTGTTTATTTGGTCTGCCTTACTACTCCTGACATACCCACTGGGGTAAGATTTAACATTTGAATGGAAACGGCAGAACCCACAGTGGTTTTATTTAAAGCGGACTGCAGAGACCAGCATGCAACCGTGTACACGCCCACTGGGGCGGGATATTTAAATGTACACAGGTGGTTCACTTTCTGCCTCTTCCAGTTGCCAGTGATCAAGGGCGGTGGTTACGCCCGAAACGCGTTTGGCCATGTATTTGTGCTGGGAGTATCGATGGACTGTACCCTTGGATTAAATGGGTAAACTTATCCTGTGTGGCTTCTTCATTTTGGGCAACCTCTGGTGTTTTTGTATAGCGGCCTGCCGAGCCGCGAAGGAGCCCCACCGCGCATTCAGCGGGTCTGCAGTGACAGAGATAAAGAGACACTGCACGAAGGATGAGTCCGATCCATGGGTGTTTATTTGGTCTGCCTTACTACTCCTGACATACCCACTGGGGTAAGATTTAACATTTGAATGGAAACGGCAGAACCCACAGTGGTTTTATTTAAAGCGGACTGCAGAGACCAGCATGCAACCGTGTACACGCCCACTGGGGCGGGATATTTAAATGTACACAGGTGGTTCACTTTCTGCCTCTTCCAGTTGCCAGTGATCAAGGGCGGTGGTTACGCCCGAAACGCGTTTGGCCATGTATTTGTGCTGGGAGTATCGATGGACTGTACCCTTGGATTAAATGGGTAAACTTATCCTGTGTGGCTTCTTCATTTTGGGCAACCTCTGGTGTTTTTGTATAGCGGCCTGCCGAGCCGCGAAGGAGCCCCACCGCGCATTCAGCGGGTCTGCAGTGACAGAGATAAAGAGACACTGCACGAAGGATGAGTCCGATCCATGGGTGTTTATTTGGTCTGCCTTACTACTCCTGACATACCCACTGGGGTAAGATTTAACATTTGAATGGAAACGGCAGAACCCACAGTGGTTTTATTTAAAGCGGACTGCAGAGACCAGCATGCAACCGTGTACACGCCCACTGGGGCGGGATATTTAAATGTACACAGGTGGTTCACTTTCTGCCTCTTCCAGTTGCCAGTGATCAAGGGCGGTGGTTACGCCCGAAACGCGTTTGGCCATGTATTTGTGCTGGGAGTATCGATGGACTGTACCCTTGGATTAAATGGGTAAACTTATCCTGTGTGGCTTCTTCATTTTGGGCAACCTCTGGTGTTTTTGTATAGCGGCCTGCCGAGCCGCGAAGGAGCCCCACCGCGCATTCAGCGGGTCTGCAGTGACAGAGATAAAGAGACACTGCACGAAGGATGAGTCCGATCCATGGGTGTTTATTTGGTCTGCCTTACTACTCCTGACATACCCACTGGGGTAAGATTTAACATTTGAATGGAAACGGCAGAACCCACAGTGGTTTTATTTAAAGCGGACTGCAGAGACCAGCATGCAACCGTGTACACGCCCACTGGGGCGGGATATTTAAATGTACACAGGTGGTTCACTTTCTGCCTCTTCCAGTTGCCAGTGATCAAGGGCGGTGGTTACGCCCGAAACGCGTTTGGCCATGTATTTGTGCTGGGAGTATCGATGGACTGTACCCTTGGATTAAATGGGTAAACTTATCCTGTGTGGCTTCTTCATTTTGGGCAACCTCTGGTGTTTTTGTATAGCGGCCTGCCGAGCCGCGAAGGAGCCCCACCGCGCATTCAGCGGGTCTGCAGTGACAGAGATAAAGAGACACTGCACGAAGGATGAGTCCGATCCATGGGTGTTTATTTGGTCTGCCTTACTACTCCTGACATACCCACTGGGGTAAGATTTAACATTTGAATGGAAACGGCAGAACCCACAGTGGTTTTATTTAAAGCGGACTGCAGAGACCAGCATGCAACCGTGTACACGCCCACTGGGGCGGGATATTTAAATGTACACAGGTGGTTCACTTTCTGCCTCTTCCAGTTGCCAGTGATCAAGGGCGGTGGTTACGCCCGAAACGCGTTTGGCCATGTATTTGTGCTGGGAGTATCGATGGACTGTACCCTTGGATTAAATGGGTAAACTTATCCTGTGTGGCTTCTTCATTTTGGGCAACCTCTGGTGTTTTTGTATAGCGGCCTGCCGAGCCGCGAAGGAGCCCCACCACGCATTCAGCGGGTCTGCAGTGACAGAGATAAAGAGACACTGCACGAAGGATGAGTCCGATCCATGGGTGTTTATTTGGTCTGCCTTACTACTCCTGACATACCCACTGGGGTAAGATTTAACATTTGAATGGAAACGGCAGAACCCACAGTGGTTTTATTTAAAGCGGACTGCAGAGACCAGCATGCAACCGTGTACACGCCCACTGGGGCGGGATATTTAAATGTACACAGGTGGTTCACTTTCTGCCTCTTCCAGTTGCCAGTGATCAAGGGCGGTGGTTACGCCCGAAACGCGTTTGGCCATGTATTTGTGCTGGGAGTATCGATGGACTGTACCCTTGGATTAAATGGGTAAACTTATCCTGTGTGGCTTCTTCATTTTGGGCAACCTCTGGTGTTTTTGTATAGCGGCCTGCCGAGCCGCGAAGGAGCCCCACCGCGCATTCAGCGGGTCTGCAGTGACAGAGATAAAGAGACACTGCACGAAGGATGAGTCCGATCCATGGGTGTTTATTTGGTCTGCCTTACTACTCCTGACATACCCACTGGGGTAAGATTTAACATTTGAATGGAAACGGCAGAACCCACAGTGGTTTTATTTAAAGCGGACTGCAGAGACCAGCATGCAACCGTGTACACGCCCACTGGGGCGGGATATTTAAATGTACACAGGTGGTTCACTTTCTGCCTCTTCCAGTTGCCAGTGATCAAGGGCGGTGGTTACGCCCGAAACGCGTTTGGCCATGTATTTGTGCTGGGAGTATCGATGGACTGTACCCTTGGATTAAATGGGTAAACTTATCCTGTGTGGCTTCTTCATTTTGGGCAACCTCTGGTGTTTTTGTATAGCGGCCTGCCGAGCCGCGAAGGAGCCCCACCGCGCATTCAGCGGGTCTGCAGTGACAGAGATAAAGAGACACTGCACGAAGGATGAGTCCGATCCATGGGTGTTTATTTGGTCTGCCTTACTACTCCTGACATACCCACTGGGGTAAGATTTAACATTTGAATGGAAACGGCAGAACCCACAGTGGTTTTATTTAAAGCGGACTGCAGAGACCAGCATGCAACCGTGTACACGCCCACTGGGGCGGGATATTTAAATGTACACAGGTGGTTCACTTTCTGCCTCTTCCAGTTGCCAGTGATCAAGGGCGGTGGTTACGCCCGAAACGCGTTTGGCCATGTATTTGTGCTGGGAGTATCGATGGACTGTACCCTTGGATTAAATGGGTAAACTTATCCTGTGTGGCTTCTTCATTTTGGGCAACCTCTGGTGTTTTTGTATAGCGGCCTGCCGAGCCGCGAAGGAGCCCCACCGCGCATTCAGCGGGTCTGCAGTGACAGAGATAAAGAGACACTGCACGAAGGATGAGTCCGATCCATGGGTGTTTATTTGGTCTGCCTTACTACTCCTGACATACCCACTGGGGTAAGATTTAACATTTGAATGGAAACGGCAGAACCCACAGTGGTTTTATTTAAAGCGGACTGCAGAGACCAGCATGCAACCGTGTACACGCCCACTGGGGCGGGATATTTAAATGTACACAGGTGGTTCACTTTCTGCCTCTTCCAGTTGCCAGTGATCAAGGGCGGTGGTTACGCCCGAAACGCGTTTGGCCATGTATTTGTGCTGGGAGTATCGATGGACTGTACCCTTGGATTAAATGGGTAAACTTATCCTGTGTGGCTTCTTCATTTTGGGCAACCTCTGGTGTTTTTGTATAGCGGCCTGCCGAGCCGCGAAGGAGCCCCACCGCGCATTCAGCGGGTCTGCAGTGACAGAGATAAAGAGACACTGCACGAAGGATGAGTCCGATCCATGGGTGTTTATTTGGTCTGCCTTACTACTCCTGACATACCCACTGGGGTAAGATTTAACATTTGAATGGAAACGGCAGAACCCACAGTGGTTTTATTTAAAGCGGACTGCAGAGACCAGCATGCAACCGTGTACACGCCCACTGGGGCGGGATATTTAAATGTACACAGGTGGTTCACTTTCTGCCTCTTCCAGTTGCCAGTGATCAAGGGCGGTGGTTACGCCCGAAACGCGTTTGGCCATGTATTTGTGCTGGGAGTATCGATGGACTGTACCCTTGGATTAAATGGGTAAACTTATCCTGTGTGGCTTCTTCATTTTGGGCAACCTCTGGTGTTTTTGTATAGCGGCCTGCCGAGCCGCGAAGGAGCCCCACCGCGCATTCAGCGGGTCTGCAGTGACAGAGATAAAGAGACACTGCACGAAGGATGAGTCCGATCCATGGGTGTTTATTTGGTCTGCCTTACTACTCCTGACATACCCACTGGGGTAAGATTTAACATTTGAATGGAAACGGCAGAACCCACAGTGGTTTTATTTAAAGCGGACTGCAGAGACCAGCATGCAACCGTGTACACGCCCACTGGGGCGGGATATTTAAATGTACACAGGTGGTTCACTTTCTGCCTCTTCCAGTTGCCAGTGATCAAGGGCGGTGGTTACGCCCGAAACGCGTTTGGCCATGTATTTGTGCTGGGAGTATCGATGGACTGTACCCTTGGATTAAATGGGTAAACTTATCCTGTGTGGCTTCTTCATTTTGGGCAACCTCTGGTGTTTTTGTATAGCGGCCTGCCGAGCCGCGAAGGAGCCCCACCGCGCATTCAGCGGGTCTGCAGTGACAGAGATAAAGAGACACTGCACGAAGGATGAGTCCGATCCATGGGTGTTTATTTGGTCTGCCTTACTACTCCTGACATACCCACTGGGGTAAGATTTAACATTTGAATGGAAACGGCAGAACCCACAGTGGTTTTATTTAAAGCGGACTGCAGAGACCAGCATGCAACCGTGTACACGCCCACTGGGGCGGGATATTTAAATGTACACAGGTGGTTCACTTTCTGCCTCTTCCAGTTGCCAGTGATCAAGGGCGGTGGTTACGCCCGAAACGCGTTTGGCCATGTATTTGTGCTGGGAGTATCGATGGACTGTACCCTTGGATTAAATGGGTAAACTTATCCTGTGTGGCTTCTTCATTTTGGGCAACCTCTGGTGTTTTTATATATATATATATATATATATATATATATACATACATACATACATACATATATATATATATATAGGCTTAGAGCCCACCCACTGCATTCATTTGTCTGTTTCAGAGTCCTTTAAAAATACTTGCCTGCTAGTGGTCAATCCTTCCTCTTGTCCCTCCTTTTCTCTTTGGTTTCCTCCCACAGCAGCAGGGATCAACAACTAGTTACGCACATTTAGAGGAGTATTATTTTTATTTGTTTCCTGCTCTCACATCCCTCGCCCCTCCTGCCACGTCTCCCACCTCCTTTCATGTGCTACATGCTCACCCCCACCTACCTCTGCATTGCTGTGTGTTTTTTCCATATAGTTCATATTGATCTCCCCGTTGTCCTCCTCTCCTTGCACTCGTCTTTCACCCATCACGGAAATCAAATACTGTTTCACAGAATTCTAGGACATGTAGTTCTTTTTCCTTTAGACTGCACTATGTGCACAAATAGCACGAGCTACAGGGACTACATATTCCATCATGCCTGGCGCTTTCTCAGTGCGCTTTGATATGAGCTCCATTACAGCTGTGTATGCGGGCGTTTTTAGTGAGCTCTGGTGTTGATGTAGATGGCACGTACAGGTGCCACAGCGGAGGTCGGAGAATCACAAAGGAGGCGGCTGGGGCTCAGGAGACAGCAGAAGGCAGCAGCGAAACACAGGTTCGGCTGACCCTCACTCTAGCAGACAGCAGAGCGCAATTGACAAATTAGTCAAAAACACCAAGATTACTTCAATTCCTCCCACTCCGTCCATTTCATAAAGTCTGGAGGGGATGCTTCGCTTGTTACGGTAGTGTGCTCAGTCCAACAAAAATCATCCCGACCTGGGGCGCTTCGATTTAAGGAGGATTTAAACAACATAACCAGCTAATAATAGTTAACAGCACGCCCCTGGGGGCAGAAGTTGAACAATGGCCCTTGCCTCCACCTTTGTTGCAGCTCTGGTGTTAACATGCCCGGCGACTAATTAGACAGAGATGCCACAGTGCTCGTAGCTTGTTGGCAAACACAGACAGTGTCACGTACTGAGCGCGGTGCTCCTCGGGCCGAGATGTGGCACCAGCTAATAATAGTTTACAGCACGCACCAGGGGGCGCGTTTGCAGAGTGGTGTAAGAAGGGGGCGTGGCCTCCGGCCCGATCCCGGTCTTTTTTTTTTCTTCCTTTTTTTTAGAAGGGGGGCTGTGTAGCCCCCCTTCTTTTTCCGTTTTTTTGGCCCTGGGGACCCCATCCCCCAGGGCCTGCCCCCAATTTTTGTTTATAAAAAAAAAAAATCAGGAAGGGGGCCGCGTGGCCCCCCTCCCGAGGCCATAATTTGCCCCGGGGACCCCATCCCCCGGGGCATGGCCCTTTTTTTAAATTTTTTTTTTATGGAGGGGGGCTGTGTAGCCCCTCCTCTGGCCACTTTAAGGCCCCGGGGACCCCATCCTCCGGGGCCGGCCATTGTTTTTTCTTATTGGGGAGGGGGCCGCGTGGCCCCCCTCCCTGGGCTCTTATGGCCCCGGGGACCCCATACCCCAGGGCCTGGCCTTTGTTGGGGGCCGTGGGAGGTCCCCAATACTCCCACGGTCCCAGCCGGCTCCCCGCGATCTGCAGGAGCCGGCATTGCTTTTCCACACAGGGAGCAGCTAACATGCTGCTCCCCATGTGGAAAAGCAATCAGCTTTGCTTCATTGAAGTACCTTTTCCTATAGGAAGATGATAATAATCACATACATGTTCTACGTTGTCATTATTTATAACTAGTATCCACTTAATAGTAAATGTGGAAACAATGCAAAGATACAAATGTGGATACATTATAAGAGCATAACCTGCAATAATGTGAGTATGTGCCGTATGGGGAGCTGTTAAGACTTAAACGAAATTGCTCGCTTTCTGGAGATTATGATGAGGCAGAAAGAGAGTCGATTGGCAGATTTAAACCAGGGGCTATAAACAGAACTTCTTAACAAGTACTGTAGAGAAGGTCCGTCTCAGTAACAGAAATGATTTGATAACTAAAAAACTTGTGAATGAATCAGAGACAGTAGAAGACTTGACTAGAGTAAGGCTAATTCTTGCTTTTTCAGCAGAATCACCAAAGATCAGGGATCTGGTCCAAAAGAATTGGGGGATTCTACAAACAGATAGTGTTATTGGGAGCTTAGTATCAGATAGGCCCAACATCACATACAAGAAGAATGCCTCACTAAAAGACATCTTAGTTCCTAGTCATTATACAGAAGAATCCACCATCAGGAAAATGCCAATTACAGGATTTTTTCCATGTCCAAAATGCAAGGCTTGTAGGAACAGTACCAAAGTAAAAGATTATTCAATCCCGGGGAAGAAAAACAAACGAAGTATTAACAAACTTATGAACTGTAATTCAAGTTTTGTTGTATATTGTCTGGTTTGCCCTTGTGGTCTCCAGTACATTGGCAGTACCATTCATCCAGCCAAAAAACGTGTGCTGGAGCACACAAAAGCAATCACGAATAAAGATAACTCGTATCCAGTAGCTAGACATTTTACTGAGTTTCATAATGCAAAAAGTGATACACTCTGCTACTTTTGCCTGGATCAGATCTTTCTGACAGAAAGAGGGGGCAACAAAGTAAAGCTCCTTAGACAGTTTGAATCGAGGTATATTATAGAATTGAGGACTCCTGCACCCCTGGGACTAAATACTGAGGAAGAATTATGGTCCTATATAGGATACAATTCAGAGTTTCTCTAAGATTTCCTCTTGCTTCCCTGTACCACATTTCTTTATATATTTCTTTATACTTTTCAGAATTCTGTTTGTACCACCAGAAATTGTGGATTTTAGTATGTAGCATGATCAAATTCGATACTATGACATTTCCCATTAAGGGCGTGATTGTGAAGATGGATTGTTAGTTAAACATATAATCATGATATATGTGCAGATTTAAACAGTGTAAACCCAGGCCAAAGTTGGCAAAAAAAATTTGCGGCAGGATTTATATGTATTTACCGATCCTTATAGCATCGCAAACTAGCAACACTGACAATAACAGCAATGTAAATCCAAAATGATAATTTTAAAATACAAATTTGAATTTTCAATTTTAGCATGTATATATACCAAATGTGTATTTATATGTTGATTATTGTCTATTTATCATTCGAACAATCCATGATGTGGTCACTTAAATATGGCTGAAATGCCTGTACGGATGTACTGTTAAAAATGTGGCCCAATGTGGCGTGTGATTACTGACACAGACGAAGGCCAGGTGGCTGAAACGTGTTTGTCAGTTTTTTGTTTTCAGTTTTTTGTTTTCCCCGAGAGACATGGAAGAATACATTTCTTTAAAATCTAAGGAGCCTGAGTGCGCAGCGTTGTTCTTGGAACTTTGGTTGTTAAATAGTACACGGGATCGCCCCGTGGGCTGCAACACCCGCCACGAAAGAGAGCAAGCAACCTTTGGGCAGTGAATGTATTACGATATATATATATATATATATATATATATATATATATATATATATATATATATATATTCACTGAAAAAACCATAGGTTTCAGGCACGTTATAGTTAGGAATTAGCATTTAAAAAACCTTAGAAATTCACTGAAAAAACCATAGATTTCAGGGGCATTATAGTTAGCTGGACTTTTCACTCGTACAAAACCATTGATATTCCCCCATTATAGTTAGTTCAGCTGACTATAACTCGCGCGCCCGCAAGCCACTGCTGATGACGTCACATATTACATCACTCATGACATGGTCAGTGACATCACTCATGACATACTGATGACATCTCAAATGACATCACTGATGACATCATGCTTGTGATAGAGTGTCAGACCTCCTCTCCCGCTAATATAACCTTTGATACACACATTCAAAAATAGAAACTAACATTTTCAAAACAATGGACATACCAATATAAGTTACAACAACCTATTCAGTAATTCTAAGATCCACATACACATCCACTCATTCACCAACAGTCCTATACAGTCACTCATACATGTACTCACTCATCATATGTACTCATATACCTATACATCCTGTTACACAATGCCACTCATCCATAGAGTTACTCACACACATAGTCACTCATGCTAATAAAGAATCAAACATCCATTTACTTGCATATACAGTTATACACACACCACCACACTTACTTCTACAGAAACTTACACATACTTAGTCTTTTAAACAATCACTCATAGAAACACATACTTATTCATACAGGAACTCTTTCAATCTCTCTATCTCACATATACTCACTTATATACACCAATAGTCACATATACTAGTTTAAAACATATGTAGTTACTCATAAAGACACTATTGAGACAGTCATTCACTCACTAACACACCCATGCACACACTCAATCACCCATACAGTCCTGCACACATGCTGTCTTCAACACATACACACAGTGAGTCACTCATTCATGCACCCATGCACCACGTAATACCCCCCACCGAACCATACAGACACTCAGACACTCATACTGATACTCAAAAAACCAACTAATAACCTATATAGACACTCATGTAGCTACTCACCAACCCATGCAGCCACTTATACACAAAGTGAGAGACTGATACAGATATTTACATATTTAAACATTACTCACTAAGCCATGTATTTACTAAGATACACTTAATCAGTCAGTTATACAATCAATTTTTCAAAAACAAATCATCCATTTAGACACTTATATACCCATTTATTCTTCCATCGACCTTGAGATATACATATATAAAACATTTGTAATTTTCAGAAAAACACACATTCACTGGATGATGTCATCAGTGATGTCATCAGTGATGTCATTTGAGATGTCATCAGTGATGTCATGAGTGATGTAACTGACCATGTCATGAGTGATGTAATATGTGACGTCATCAGCAGTGCATTGCGAGGTATAGTTAGCTGAACTAACTATAACGGGGGAATTTCAATGGTTTTGTATGAGTGAAAAGTCCAGCTAACTATAACGCCCCTAAAACCTATGGACTTTTCAGTGAATTTCTAATGTTTTTTTAAATGCTAATTCCTAACTATAACGTGCCTGAAACCTATGTTTTTTTCAGTGACTATATATATATACATATGACAGAAGCAATGCGCCAACTTAATGACAAAACATGCTATGACAATAGCAACAAATTGATTTTCAGTTCAGTACAAACGGCGTTCAAAATAAAGCTGATGGGGTGGCGGGACACTGGACAGCTAACCTCTGATGAATACAAATATCTATGGAATGCCAATCAAACTATCCCCATTATGTATTTCATCCCTAAAGTGCACAAGAATGAAAGAAACCCTCCAGGTAGACCAATTATATCGGCAAGGAACAGTATTTTTGAAAATACCTCAATCTACGTTGACTTTTTCCTACAGGAACATGTTCAGAAACTAGCCTCCTATATTAAAGACACAGGGGACTTTTTGGCCAAAATGACAAATTTCTCTTGGCACGATGACTATTTATTGATCACTCTTGATGTGGCCTCCTTATACACTTCAATCAAGCACAGGGATGGTTTACGAGCTCTACGATATTATCTGTTGAAAAGAGGGACTCAATATTCTGACCATACTAAGATGTTAGTTAATATGGTAGAAATGTGTTTGTTGAACAACATTTTTATGTTCCAAAATACCATGTTTCAACAGTTGCAGGGAGTAGTCATGGGAGCCAGCTTTTCCCCCAGCTATGCCTGCCTACACATGGGCTGGTGGGAGGAGCTGGTTCTCAAGGACAAATATTTGGAAACCCTAAACATCCACGTAAAATGTTGGTGGAGATTCATTGATGAGCTTTTCTTGGTATGGCAGGGTACAGAGGAGGCAGCATTAACATTTATTGAATCGATTAACATCAATGATTTAAATCTCAGCTTCACCGCCAACATTAGCAAAACCAATGTGGTGTTCTTAGATGTAGAGCTCATTGTCAATCAGGATAAATTAGACACCAGACTACACAGAAAAGCCACGGCAGTGCACACCAAAAGCACTTCATGCAAGTAGTGCACACCCAAAGCACTTAGTGCAGAGCATTCCATACGGGGAACTACTGCGCATTAAACGCATCTGCAGTAATGACAAAGATTTGGAATTAGCACAATTGGAATGCTTAACTAGATTCAAAGAAAGAGGCTACAGTAAAAAATGTTTAGTCAAAGCATTAAATAAAAGCGATCTGAAAACAAGGGAAAACCTGCTAAAACCTAAAGCGCAAGCAACTGAGCTAGGCATACCACCTAGTAAATTCAGATTTATTTTGGAATTTAACCAGCAAGAGTCATCAGTACGTAAGATCATTAACAAAAACTGGTATCTTATCAAACAGGACCCAACAATAGGCGAATCAGTTTCTAAGAAACCTTCTATAACATACAGGAGAAACACTTCAATGAAGGATACCTTGGTGGACAATGACCCCTGTGGCCTTACAGCTAAGGGATCATGGTTAGCTCAAAGAATCGGATTTTACAAATGTAAAACATGCAAGGCTTGTCAGTTTGGAGTAACAACCACCGAATATTCAACCCCTTTCGGAGGACAAAATAGACAAATCACTAAGGCCTTAAATTGCAAAACCGAATATGTGATATATTTATTGGAATGTCCTTGCAAACTGAGATATATCGGCAGCACTATCTTGCAAGGACATAAACGAATACTCCAACACATACGGGCTATTAAAAATCATGATCAGGCTTATCCTGTGGCACGTCACTTTGATGAACAACATGACGGTGATCCAAAGGAACTTAAATATTTCCTATTGGATTCTGTCCCCAGAAATAAGCGAGGAGGCAATAGGGAAAGGACCCTTCGTATCTTGGAAATGAATTATATTCTAAACCTAGATACCAAACAACCTAATGGATTAAACAGCTCTGAAGAATTACATGCCAGTTTGTAATAAATATGGTCCACCAGCATAAGTACCAAATGAATTTTTTATCAATACCTTTAGAAGTACATTTTGTAATTTTAAAGTGAGATCATAACATCCAACATAAAGAAAACTGCGATGGCCGCACATGATAGCTTCCGTAACAAATGCATTGGGGATTCAAGTACTAAAAAACCAATTTGAAGTTATTGTACATTTTAAAACCAATTAGCCTACCAAAACCTTCCTTTTCATTTAAATCTTTTTTAATCACTTTTTTTATATAAATTTTAGGCACTTAGCACTTTTTTGTAAGCACTAATTTTTGCACATTAATGAGGGAGAAGTATAAAACATGAACAAAAAATAAAAAGTTTAGTAAGTGAAGAAACAGGATATTACTTAGATTTCAGTTTCGAATTTTTGGTCAGATCATCAACCTATTAAATAAACAATATTTTCCAGATAACCGGTATTAGAACATACAAAAATAAGGTAGTCTGACGAATGTAAACGATAAAAACCTAGAAATTAAAATATGATCAGCCTATACTCTACATAAAGACTATTTCAGTAAGGATGAGAGCATTTGGGCAGCATAAACGATTTTGGATGTATCCTTTTATACAGATTTTATGTATTTATTTGTTTATAAGGCTTTTTTAAATAATGCAATGTATTTAACTAACTTGTATGATGCAGTTTTTACTACCTTTATAGCTGTATTTAAACAGGGATCGTCCAGAATCTGTACATAGTTATTTAATTATTTATTTAAATATTTATTTATTTAATTACACATTTGTACATAGTGACTTGCACCTTAAAAGTAGCTACAGGATCAATTTTGAAACTGAGTCTGAATTGAACAAGTCTAAACTTAAAATAACCAATATCAGTCCTATGTTGATGACTTTAACTTGCTCTCAATGTTGGTATGGATGTCTTTAAAATTTAATCAGGCGGTGTTTACACACAAAGCACAACCACAAACAAATAAGGATAAGGGACAATCACGCAAAAAAAAGTAAGGAAAAAAGAAGGAAAAAGAAAAAAAGTGTGTAACCTATAAAAAGTATTCCTATTCGTAAATGCGCGTCATGTGATCAAGTCCCCAGGGAGGGACGAAACGCGTAATGGCTGCCGTTCCTGTTTCTGAGATGTGTCAAATAAACTGAGCGGAATTTTAAAGGATTTTGTGGTTCGCGCTCTTTGTATCCAGTGTCCGAGAAAAAGGAGAAGTGGTGGAAGAGTGTTGAAGTGATATATATATATATATATATTAAACCACAAAAGTTTGCCCATGAAGGAAAAGCCACTTACCGGGTGGTTCGAAAAGATTCAAGTACTGCCTTATGCGTCACTTCACTTAATGAACTGCCTCTGAAGAAATGCTTTCTGAGCATGAAACGCGTCAGGCTGATGAAATCCTTTGTGAATGTGCTTTCCTCTCGGCTGCAGCTTCTACAATAAAAACGAAATTCACCTACCTGTAAGTGTCTTTTCGTTCATGGGCAATCTTTTGTGGTTTAATATATATATATATATATATATATATTACCTACTGGCGGTCGCCAGTAGGTAGTTATAGTTAGGACCCCTTTTCCATAGGAAATCCGCAACATTCTATTTTGAATAACTTTGGCGCCGGTCGACGAATCCTCGCGAATTTTTCCAAAATAGGTGGGGCGCTACGCTCCGCTCCTACCCTGAAAGTCTCGGGGGGATTCGTCAAGCGGGGGCTGAGATAAAAGGGGGGTCCCAAAACGCGTTTTTCCCATGCATTTTTCCATAGGACCTTTAGACAGGGCTACAGCCCGAACGGCTGAACAGAATTACTAGAAATTTGGCAGAGAGGTAGTCCCCAGGTCAAGGAAGTGCCTTTTGTAGGTTTGGTGTAAATCTGTTCAGTAGATTATGAGAAAATAGCCTTTAAATCAATATATATATATCTAAGCGCGCTCCGTGCGCGCTGGGTGCGCGCACCTCGCCGTGCGCGAGCGCAATTCTGATTGGTTGTTAGATCTTAGTAAACATTAGAATCGGAGGAAATCAGGAAGCGGCGGCCGCCATTTTGTCTATCGCATAAAGAGGGGGTGATAAACAAAGGGGGAGAACTTGAAAAGGGGGCAGAGTGGGTAGAAATAGACCCAGTAGGCATTGTAAGGGGGTCAAAGTAGGACCTTGTAGGGCAAAAAAAAAGATTAATATTTTGTTAAAAAATATCGCCGAGTGCGCGCACCCAGCGCGCACCTGAAAAAAAACTTAATAAAACAAATTTAAAAAAAATCGCATTTAAGTGTTTAGATATAAGGTGGCTCTAAAAAGAGCCCTTGGGTTTATTGTTTGTTTTTTGGTACCTACAAGTAAGTACCGATGCAGAGTCTGAGGTTCAAGAGGAAGACTCTGTTGCCTTCATCAGTGAAGTGCACACCATCTCTTCTATAAATGTCTGGCATGAAAAAACCATAGGTTTCACACACGTTATAGTTAGGAATTAGCATTTAAAAAACCTTGCAAATTCACTGAAAAAACCATAGGTTTCACACATGTTATAGTTAGCGGAAATTTTACTGATAAAAAACCAGTGAAATTCCCCCGTTATAGTTAGTGTAGGCAACTATAACTCACGCGACCGCAATCTTCTGCTGATGACATATGTGTCTTTATGAAAAAAAAATATTTGAAATATATGTATAGCTAAAAATGTATGGAAGAAGACATGGGCAAATAAGTGTCTAAATACAGTATTAGCATCAGCAGAGGATTGCGGTCGCGTGAGTTATAGTTGCCTACACTAACTATAACGGGGGAATTTCACTGGTTTTTTATCAGTAAAATTTCCGCTAACTATAACATGTGTGAAACCTATGGTTTTTTCAGTGAATATATATATATATATATATATATATATATATATATATATATATATATATATATATATATATTCACTTAAAAAACCATAGGTTTCACACATGTTATAGTTAGCTGGACATTTCACTCGTAAAAAACCATTGAAATTCCCCCGTTATAGTTAGTTCAGATAACTATAACTCGCGCGACCGCAATCCACTGCTGATGACGTCACATATTACATCACTCATGACATGGTCAGTGGCATCACTCATGACATCACTGATGACATCATCCTTGTGATAAGAGTGGTGGTCGCGCGAGTTATAGTTATCTGAACTAACTATAACGGGGGAATTTCAATGGTTTTTTACGAGTGAAATGTCCAGCTAACTATAACATGTGTGAAACCTATGGTTTTTTAAGTGAATTTGCAAGGTTTTTTAAATGCTAATTCCTAACTATAACGTGTGTGAAACCTATGGTTTTTTAAGTGAATTTGTAAGGTTTTTTAAATGCTAAGTTATGTATGTTTTATTATATTTTTTATATATTTATTTTACAATACGCTACCTATGTATATAATTATAGATTGACTGTATCCTGTAATATGGAATGGCTTGTTTAAAATGTTTTTTTTTTGTAAGGATTTTCACCGTGCGCTTCCTGTATCAAGTCCTGTATGGACCACTTGCAGGATCCATACAGGACTTGATTGTGTTCTCTCCGCACTACACTTCCCATAATGCACAGTCTCATCTGAGCCTCCCATTGGTGGGTGTGTCATATGGAAAATGGTGAAGTGGGTCAGTGGTTGCGCACACCGCTTCTGTTAAAGCCTCTGAAGAAAAGCATATGGAGCTTCGAAACGCGTCAGGCAAATCCACTACGGAGCGGCTCCTACAAGCGGATCCCCGTCCCTACCTACACATAAACCAAGCTGCTGGTCGAGTGCTACTTACAGGTGGACAACTTTTGGAGCAGTATATAACACGTGGCCGTTCAGCCGCGGAGTATGCACCACCCCGTAATTCTTGGGGGTCACGAAAGTGAAACAGCAGCCGTATACAGGATCGAGGACGGGCCCACTTGCAGGGTCCATACAGGACTTGATTGTGTTCTCTCCGCACTACACTTCCCATAATGCACAGTCTCATCTGAGCCTCCCATTGGTGGGTGTGTCATATGGAAAATGGTGAAGTGGGTCAGCGGTTGCGCACACCGCTTCTGTTAAAGCCTCTGAAGAGAAGCATATGGACCTTCGAAACGCGTCAGGCAAATCCACTACGGAGCGGCTCCTACAAGCGGATCCCCATCCCTACCTACACATAAACCAAGCTGCTGGTCGAGTGCTACTTAAAGGTGGACAACTTTTGGAGCAGTATATAACACGCGGCCGTCCAGCCGCGGAGTATGCAGCACCCCGTAATTCTTGGGGGTCACGAAAGTGAAACAGCAGCAGTATACAGGATCGAGGACGGGCCCACTTGCAGGGTCCATACAGGACTTGATTGTGTTCTCTCCGTACTACACTTCCCATAATGCACAGTCTCATCTGAGCCTCCCATTGGTGGGTGTGTCATATGGAAAATGGTGAAGTGGGTCAGCGGTTGCGCACACCGCTTCTGTTAAAGCCTCTGAAAAGAAGCATATGGAGCTTCGAAACGCGTCAGGCAAATCCACTACGGAGCGGCTCCTACAAGCGGATCCCCGTCCCTACCTACACATAAACCAAGCTGCTGGTCGAGTGCTACTTAAAGGTGGACAACATTTGGAGCAGTATATAACACGCGGCCGTCCAGCCGCGGAGTATGCACCACCCCGTAATTCTTGGGGGTCACGAAAGTGAAACAGCAGCCGTATACAGGATCGAGGACGGGCCCACTTGTAGGGTCCATACAGGACTTGATTGTGTTCTCTCCACACTACACTTCCCATAATGCACAGTCTCATCTGAGCCTCCCATTGGTGGGTGTGTCATATGGAAAATGGTGAAGTGGGTCAGCGGTTGCGCACACCGCTTCTGTTAAAGCCTCTGAAGAGAAGCATATGGAGCTTCGAAACGCGTCAGGCAAATCCACTACAGAGCGGCTCCTACAAGCGGATCCCCGTCCCTACCTACACATAAACCAAGCTGCTGGTCGAGTGCTACTTAAAGGTGGACAACTTTTGGAGCAGTATATAACACGCGGCCGTCCAGCCGCGGAGTATGCACCACCCCGTAATTCTTGGGGGTCACGAAAGTGAAACAGCAGCCGTATACAGGATCGAGGACAGGCCCACTTGCAGGGTCCATACAGGACTTGATTGTGTTCTCTCCGCACTACACTTCCCATAATGCTCAGTCTCATCTGAGCCTCCCATTGGTGGGTGTGTCATATGGAAAATGGTGAAGTGGGTCAGCGGTTGCGCACACCGCTTCTGTTAAAGCCTCTGAAGAGAAGCATATGGAGCTTCGAAACGCATCAGGCAAACCCACTACGGAGCGGCTCCTACAAGCGGATCCCCGTCCCTACCTACACATAAACCAAGCTGCTGGTCGAGTGCTACTTAAAGGTGGACAACTTTTGGAGCAGTATATAACACGCGGCCGTCCAGCCGCGGAGTATGCACCACCCCGTAATTCTTGGGGGTCACAAAAGTGAAACAGCAGCTGTATACAGGATCGAGGACGGGCCCACTTGCAGGGTCCATACAGGACTTGATTGTGTTCTCTCCGCACTACACTTCCTATAATGCACAGTCTCATCTGAGCCTCCCATTGGTGGGTGTGTCATATGGAAAATGGTGAAGTGGGTCAGCGGTTGCGCACACCGCTTCTGTTAAAGCCTCTGAAGAGAAGCATATGGAGCTTCGAAGCGCTTCAGGCAAATCCACTACGGAGCGGCTCCTACAAGCGGATCCCCGTCCCTACCTACACATAAACCAAGCTGCTGGTCGAGTGCTACTTAAAGGTGGACAACTTTTGGAGCAGTATATAACACGCGGGCATCCAGGCGCGGAGTATGCACCACCCCGTAATTCTTGGGGGTCACGAAAGTGAAACAGCAGCCGTATACAGGATCGAGGATGGGCCCACTTGCAGGGTCCATACAGGACTTGATTGTGTTCTCTCTGCACTACACTTCCCATAATGCACAGTCTCATCTGAGCCTCCCATTGGTGGGTGTGTCATATGGAAAATGGTGAAGTGGGTCAGCGGTTGCGCACACCGCTTCTGTTAAAGCCTCTGAAGAGAAGCATATGGAGCTTCGAAACGCGTCAGGCAAATCCACTACGGAGCGGCTCCTACAAGCGGATCCCCGTCCCTACCTACACATAAACCAAGCTGCTGGTCGAGTGCTACTTAAAGGTGGACAACTTTTGGAGCAGTATATAACACGCGGCCGTCCAGCCGCGGAGTATGCACCAACCTGTAATTCTTGGGGGTCACGAAAGTGAAACAGCAGCCGTATACAGCATCGAGGATGGGCCCACTTTCAGGGTCCATAGAGGACTTGATTGTGTTCTCTCTGCACTACACTTCCCATAATGCACAGTCTCATCTGAGCCTCCCATTGGTGGGTGTGTCATATGGAAAATGGTGAAGTGGGTCAGCGGTTGCGCACACCGCTTCTGTTAAAGCCTCTGAAGAGAAGCATATGGAGCTTCGAAACGCGTCAGGCAAATCCACTACGGAGCAGCTCCTACAAGCGGATCCCCGTCCCTACCTACACATAAACCAAGCTGCTGGTCGAGTGCTACTTAAAGGTGGACAATTTTTGGAGCAGTATATAACACGCGGCCGTCCAGCCGCGGAGTATGCACCACCCCGTAATGCTTGGGGGTCACGAAAGTGAAACAGCAGCCGTATACAGGATCGAGGACGGGCCCACTTGCAGGGTCCATACAGGACTTGATTGTGTTATCTCCGCACTACACTTCCCATAATGCACAGTCTCATCTGAGCCTCCCATTGGTGGGTGTGTCATATGGAAAATGGTGAAGTGGGTCAGCGGTTGCGCACACCGCTTCTGTTAAAGCCTCTGAAGAGAAGCATATGGAGCTTCGAAACGCGTCAGGCAAATCCACTACGGAGAGGCTCCTACAAGCGGATCCCCGCCCCTACCTACACATAAACCAAGCTGCTGGTCGAGTGCTACTTAAAGGTGGACAACTTTTGGAGCAGTATATATATATATATATATATATATATATATATATATATATATATATATACACAACCGCAAGAACAGCGTAAACGCTGTATTGAGCCTTCCCCTCACTCACAGCGCATTGTGAACGTGTAATTGGCCGTTCTTCACCCATGAACTTTAATACACACGGACATTATGCCCACTTGGGCAATATCCTAAGCATTTAATGTGGTAATATTATGGCAGTAATTTACATAACTTGTATAATTTGTGTTCTGCTACCAGCCTTGACAAACTTAGTGTCATGATAATTATGTTTGAAGTGTAAAGTTGTATTGAAAAAAACACAGCGGTATCGTGAAGTAACGAAAACCGTGAAGTATGTTTGCACTGTTTACCTTTTCTGTGATCACATGATTAGTTAAAAAACACTTCCTGGTTGATCAGCGCTATACTCGTGAGTATATATATATATATATATATATATATATATATATATATATATATATATATATATATATATATATATATATATATATATATATATATATATATATATATATATATATATATACTTATATGTGGGCTTAGAGCCCACCCACTGCATTAATTTGTCTGTTTCAGAGTCCTTTCAAAATACTTGCCTGCTAGTGGTCAATTCTTCCTCTTGTCCCTCCTTTTCTTTTTGGTTTCCTCCCACAGCAGCAGGGATCAACTGCTATATAGTTACGCACATTTAGAGGACTATTAGTTTTTATTTGTTTCCTGCTCTCACATCCCTCACCCCTCCTGCCACTTCTCCCACCTCCTTTCATGTGCTACATGCTCACCCCCACCTACCCCTGCATTGCTGTGTGTTTATTCCATATAGTTCATATTGATCTCCCCGTTGTCCTCCTCTCCTTGCACTCGTCTTTCACCCATCACGGATATCAAATACTGTTTCACAGAATTCTAGGACATGTAGTTCTTTTTCCTTTAGACTGCACTATGTGCACAAATAGCACGAGCTTCAGGGTCTACATATTCCATCATGCCTGGCGCTTTCTCAGTGCGCTTTGATATGAGCTCCATTCCAGCTGTGTATGCGGGCGTTTTTAGTGAGCTCTGATGTAGATGTAGATGGCACGTACAGGCGCCACAGCGGAGGTCGGAGAATCACAAAGGAGGCGGCTGGGGCTCAGGAGACAGCAGCAGGCAGCAGCGAAACACTGGTTCGGCTGACCCTCACTCTAGCAGCCAGCAGAGCGCAATTTACAAATTAGTCAAAAACACCAAGATTACTTCAATTCCTCCGACTCCGTCCATTTCATAAAGTCTGGAGGGGATGCTTCGCTTGTTACGGTAGTGTGCTCAGCCCAACAAAAATCATCCCGACCTGGGGCGCTTCGATTTAAGGAGGGCTTTAAACCACATAACCAGCTAATAATAGTTAACAGCACGCCTCTGGGGGCAGAAGTCGAATAATGGCCCTTGCCTGCCTTTGTTGCAGCTCTGGTGTTAACATGCCCGGCGACTAATTAGACAGAGATGCCACAGTGCTCGTAGCTAGTTGGCAAACACAGACAGTGTCACGTACTGAGCGCGGGGCTCCTCGGGCCGAGATGTGGCACCGGGGAGCTGTAGACAAGGGGAGGGCCCCCGAGCGTCAGCTAAGGGTGTGTTTATTGTCTTCCAGACAAGCAACTCATCTGTGAATGGACGCGGACTAGATGAAAGGGAGAGTTCAGAGGGGGAGCTTGTCCCATGCTTTGAGGACTACTGGGTCGTGTGATAAAATAGAGGCCGTGTTTCTGTTCTCAAAGTCCATTTTCCTGTAATGGGATTGAAATGACATAAACAATCCGCTAATAAGAACAAAAAATGCCCATCCATGCAGCCGTCTGCAAATGTTTTCTTAAAATAGCCCCACGTGAATTCTCACATCAGAGCCACGAAGAGAAGAAATGCTTCATCCATCAGTAGATGTTAGCTTAAATGCAGACATCACACACGCAACGCGCTTCTTGCTCAAAAACCATGCGTGTTTGTGACACTTTGTAAATTGTGAACAAGTTGATTTGAAAAGTGACAAATCTGATGACAGAGGCATGGCCTTTAGAAAGGGTGTGACAGATATTCTCCGAATAGTTCTATATATATATATGTTTAAGTTGGACTTTATGTAGAAAACGCCAAGATACACTAAAATGTGCAAAGAAGTTCCGCATTACGCGAAGAATGCTTGCAGGGTACCGTATTGACAAAGTTGTACGATAATGATGTTATCACCGAAGCTTGCGCATAAAAATTGTCAATAATTATTGTGTACTCGTGAGCGGGCAGCGTCTCACATGAGGTCTGACCCAGGGGCACCCTCCAGTGCATATGTCAACTCGTAGTCAAAAGCCTATGGGAAAACTCATAATGTTGGTAATTAACTGGAATTTACAGGTATCATGAGTAGGAAAATTAAGCAATTTTTCTTTTGCCCATTGTTTGAGCCTTGGTGCTAAAATTTCATGCAAACGCACATCTCACCCCATTACTAGATTTGGCACTGCATGGAATTCTAGGAGCATTTGCACCATGGCCCCCCGCCTTTTGCCCCGTTTGCGTATATAAACAAGCATTTGAAATGAAATAGGTCTCGCATCTGTGAGAGTTAGAGCTATTGGCATTGTAGAAGACAATGCCTTTTATTTATGTGTTGTTTTTGAAAACCGATAAAAAAAGGCATTGACATTTACAATGCCAATAGCCTAAACTCTTGCAAATGTGAGACCTATTGCATTGTAAATGCTTGTTTAAATTACTGCTGGCAGCCTGTCTGATGCATTGAGGTGACCACTGCTAGTAATCTTACATACAGCGGCCACTTACGTAATCTTGTCACTATTACAACTCTGAAAATTGTAGTAGCTCACAATGATTGTCTTTGAACATAAGTATCTCTTATTACACAAAAGGTTGGAGACCCCTGATGTAGAGATATCAATTTCCCTGACATCTACCCAGTCAATTAGATGGAAATCCAGCCTCGGCTACTCCAAAGATATCCAGCCTTGGTTGCTTGAGTTTTCTAAGCCCACCCGGACTGTGCAAGCCTTTCTCACATAAACACTTAAGAGTATCGTAGTGGCAGTGTAATCCTACCTAACAAAACAGGCAGTGCATGGGCAGCAGCGAAGGGAAAGGTGTAAATAATTCCCAAATAGTGTGTCCTTGTGTAACGTAATTAGTGCTCATGTAAAGCGCTCCAGTACCTTGGGGTCGAGTTCGCGATGTATAAAACTGCAAAAAAAAGTAGCCCTATGTCATAGATGACACCTGCATCCTCAAGGGAAAATTAAGCTGACATCGTGCGTAGTAAATGTCAATGTGGTAAAGATGCAGGTAAATTATGCACTTTAAAATGCATGTCATGCTTCTAGCACCATTGCCAGATTCATGAGTATATACGATTCTGAGGGTTCCGATCTTTAAAACAAATCATTTACTTTTATTTCATTGTTTGCAGCTCACATCATAGTGCAAGCTGGGGCTGCCTGTGCAGTTAAGGCAGTCAGAACATCTAGCCAAAGCAAAAACTACTGTTGTTGCAGATATGGAGTCAGATTGCGCCCAGAATGCACTCCTATCACTACAGATGCTAGGACAGATTGTGAGCAAAACACACTTTGTCCCGCAGGGGTAGAACAGGTCGCAATGTAAATGCACTTAGATTGACAATAACGAGGGAACGAAATCGAGGGATAGAGAGGGACGGGACAGAGAGAGTGAAAGGAACAAAGAGGGGCAGAAGCAGAAGAGGGACAGAGAGAAATGTACACATAGACAGACAATAATAAAAATAGCAAAAAATAGCTACAGATACAGTGATATAGATTGATTGCACAAGTGAAGAGATAGTTATAGCAATACATAGACATAGATATATAGAGCAATTAAATTACTGCCATCAGCTCTCTCCTAAAGTGTTGTGCATCCATGCTCAAAAACTAGAGGCACACACCTTACTCTCACACTTAAAGTTTGATTGACAGCACAGAGCCTATAACAAAGCAATCACCTTGCAGTTTTGTCACATGAGGATAGGCCACAATTAAGGCTGCTGAGCAGCTGGGATTTAGAGCAGAGGAATGGTCCCTCCCAATGATGGTGGTCGAGTAAGGTCAGAATTCGGCGTTAGTAGTAAAAGTCTGAATTGCTGTGAAGCTAGGTTGTGCTTAGTTAATGTCATATACCTGTGTGTATGTTTGTGAGGGTGTGCAAGTGCACTGACTGCCAATTAGGCCACCCTTGACGATCATACAACAAACTGCCATGAACACAAATAGGTTGCAGTTAACACACTGGAGGATTACTGCATGCATCCTGTACTTCAAAGGCTGGGATCATACAAATTAAAACCTTACACCCTCCAACGGTTGACAATGCTCTTGAATGTAGAACACTTCTCAGCTTTGTGGGAACATGACTTGCGTGCATCCTCCTTAGTCAAATGTGGGGTCAAAGATAAGGTTAGATCACTGGGACTTCTTGGTTGGTGGATTATGTAGGGTAATGGCGCTCCTGGGAAATACGCAGTGAGTATATACTGGTCTACAATTATGATTGAGGTGATTAAGGGTGGGTAGAGCCACCCTCCTCCCCAATGTGTGGATAACTATTGATAAACCAAAACAACAGTCCTTGCACACGCCAACAGTATATATTATATATCATTGACAATAATAAAAAATACTCTTGTTCCTCCGTTGAAACAGTCACTTCAGTTTAATCTCGAGATCCTTAGCCAACACGTGTTTTGTTGCACTTAATTGTTGTGCGTAGTGACTTATTCAGGGCTACGAAACAAATAAAAGTATAGAAGTAGGGAGTAAAAGATATCCATCACTAACATCAGATGTCTGTTACCCTTTGTAACAGTATGTTTATCGCAAAGAGCGGCTCAAGTATACTCCTCGAGTCTGTGGAAACCCATGCTGTTTTACTAAAACATATCACCATTTCTGTCTCTAGACAGACTGGGGAAGTTAAAATATGATCACTATTCCAAACAAAAATTGTCATCAAATGAAAATAAGCCAGTTTCTGGTGACTTATTTAGTGACATCCAATCTCCGAACATTTAGCAGTGACTCTTCTAAAGTGATTTAAGAAACATGGCACCCTCTCAATGTTGCCTCATATCAAGATAAAGTATATTTATAATCTAAGAAGTACCTCTAATCTCTTTGTATGGATCCTATAAGGAGAAAAGGTACAAGGGAAGAAAATAACATGGTATTAAAATAATTAATTCTGGTGAATAGTGATAATTGTGGAAAGATATTGTAGGGAAACCAACCTCAGTTCCGGTTGTATTTCCGACCTGGAATGGTTTCTAGTACTCCAGTGATTTTTGCACAGTATAGGGCAACGGTGATCACTGTGTCCAAGATTTAGTGTATTCCAGAAATCTTTTCTGGGGATAAACGAGAAAGGCAGACAGAAAAGTCCCAGTTACAATTGTGAGTACACCCCACTTAAGTAAGGGCTTGTTATCGCCCCATCCATAGCTGACAACAGGAAGTTCCACGTACCTTAAGTGTGGATCTTGTGTGTATAAGTCATAAATCCATCATGAAGAATGACACCGTGGTATAGTAAAACCACTCTTTGCGGGCTAAGTGAGTCCCTCTTACCAGCAACCAAGTCTTTGCTGGCATAAACGCAAACCCTAAACACAATAAAGGGAAGATTGGGATTTTGTTACAATCATTATATATGTCCTCCCCATGTAATACTGTTAAGGAGCATCCCACAAGTTAAGGGTGTGCGTCTCAGGAGTGTAAAGTATGCCACCGCTGAGTGCTACCGGGTATCCTAACACAGGCGCTTACCTCTGTTCAGTAGCAGGGCTGCCTCTGGCATGTCTGCAGATGGGTTTGGCCTGCTGAGGTTCCTGCCTAAATCCTGGAGAGACCGCAGACATAGTCATAGGACTACACCCGCTTCCTCTAACAAATCAAAGAAATGGCGCCAGCCATCTTGATATGGAGTAAAGTTAATGTTTGAAAGTACCGCTGCCTCCAAAAAGCTAAGTGGATGGTGCTGTCCTGAACCCAAAGTGTATCAAGGATCATATACCAACGTACTGGGGTATCTGCATGGTCACAAATATATTGTGAGGGGCCATTCAGTCTAACGTCCAATTTATAAGTGATGCCTTCCATTAGAAAAGGAAAAAGAGCCCTCTTTATAAAAGTACTCTACTTAACTCTAAACAAATTAACACTTCCTCGCTCCTACCCACTGTCATCTGCTAAACAATAGCAAAGACAATTGCACACCTGCGTAGTTGAGAAGGTGCCTTCACCTGTTTCACCAAAAAGCTTTTAGCGTCTCAAAAACATACAATCAGTTCAAAATTGCAACCAACTATTATTATACGTCATTTCTCCCTATCACTATTTTTAATTATGTTGTGTGAATTTTCAATGCATATACGCCCCCATATCTGAATCTCTCGAAAGAACCACCTGCAAAATCTTTATTGCAAACAAATTAGCTGTTTTCTTCTTTTCTCCTAAAAATATGGACCCAGGGATAGTCTTTTACACCCTAGTTATAAACACAGCCCAGAGGAATGTGTGAAATGGAAGGAAGAGATGTGTGGGGAGGATTATAAATATCCTGCATCCACCAGCCACAATAGTCACATCTATAATACTGACCATTCACACATTGCAAAACACAGACTTGGGCCCAGATTCTCAAAAAATCACACCAAAAATGCGGCACTGCGTTACATGATAGGGAGGAAGCAGGACAGCGCCATATCTACATAGATATGGCTCTCTCATCCCCTCTCCCTAGCGCTGGTGCAGATTTTAGCTTCCGTATGTCAGGCATAGTGCTAGGGTGCGTGCCTGAGTCTACCATCGGTTTTGTACTGGAAGGCGCTGCTTTGTGTTACTTTTACATACAAACTGTTATATTCCATATAGGTACCTTATATAGGCGCAGGTACCATCACAACCTTTCACCTATATTCTTCCCTACATTACATACATAACGGTTCTTAGGCACTGACCTTTTACCTAGATACGACACTGCATTCAGAACGCGGGTTTTTCCCTAGTTTGAATCTCACACATTATGCATAAGGCTTCTTGGAAGCACAGCAGGACTAACAGCAGGACTGACATCTCCTGTATAATATCGCTGTATAAAGTTCAGGGCCAATGTCATTATTTAGGCTGACACAGTAACATAGCAAGGTAGGACCCCTGGTACATATACGTCATGTCTTGCTTAGAGAGACAGAGGAGACGGTGACTTCCCGGCTGACATACTGACGAGAGACGCTGAGATTCCTGCATGCAGACGCTCCACCTAGCAGTGTTCTAACATCCCTCGCAGGGTGTCCAACTCGAGACCAGGATGGGGTCGCACATTCTCTAATTCTCAGGTAATGGGGTGGACTAGATCTTAGAGGGATTCTTGGCATAACACCTACACAGATGCTAGGTACATTTTAGGTACATCTAGTTAGGGAGGCATCGTAGAATTACGCACTTATTATCATGTATTTTATGTACTTGTATATATTCATGATTACTGCAAGATGGTAGAACTATACCATCCCTTTACTTTTGTAGTATTGCTTATCATTTATCTCTGCTACTGTCTAATGGTTGTTACAGCACATCTATTTTACTCTAGAATACCAACTGCTCAATAAATCCTTATTGAAACACCCAGACTGTTTATTCTGTGTATCTCTGAGACCAACTAAGTGAGCACGAATGACTGAGCGAAAAGTAGTATATTGTTTCCACAATCCTGAGGGATCAGGGTTGTCATGTTCTGAGGTTGCCAGAAACTGTTCTCTCCCCGATAAGAGGTGATTCTAGTGGCACTGTGAGCTAGCTAATGCAAACAGGTTAACATATCCGGTGGGGGTGCTTGGAACCAGTCTGCCACCAAACCCACAGTTTATGTTATCCAAATGTACAGATTCTGTATAGGGTATATAGGAACCACACGACAAAACGAATGCAAATACAAAATTGCATTGGTTTGTTAATCCCTCATAAGGTTTAGTGTCAGGTTAGCGTTAAAAAAGTAACACTCTAATCCAACACTAAACCTTTGTGAATCTTGATCTTGATGTCCATTGGCATTTACGGAAAGGTGTGAATCGTACTAAACTAAATGATACCCGTTTATTTTCATGAATCCTGGCACTGCAGGCCACATGCTACTCCCTATAGCAGATGTGAAACCCACCAGCTTTGGCAAGAGGGTAGACTGTAGCTATGCCCTTCAACATGGGGCCAAGGTTTTGGCAGTGCTTCTGCATGGGAATCATTTGAAAAAAAAGATCAGAAAATGTTTTTCCTATTACCAGAACTTTACTTTCAGTTGTATTATGAACCAGAACTTAAGAGGAAAAAAGGCAGCATCTAATAGACTGCACGTCTTGTGAAGGCTTTACTGTAGACACAGTGCTCCTACCATGCAGAGGCGACTTCGCCATGTGGGCAGAGGAGCGTCGCCCCACTGCTTTCTTGCACTGCGAGAAAGCAGAAGGGTTTAGTTGGGTGCGGGCAGGTGGACGGGCAGGGGAGGGGTGGCTAGCCCAATGCTGCAGGCCCTGACTTTTGGTCGGCCCTCTGGGGATGACCAAAGCAGTCATGCGCACTCTCCCTTTTCTCCATGTAGGCTGCATTCAGCCTACACGGAGAAAATGGCCTCCCCATAGATGCCTGTGCGGTCAGCATCCCAACCAATCTCAACGCTGCCATTCCAGTGTTGCCCATCTCCCCAACTCACGCAACCCCGCGTCTGCCCCCCCACCCGCGAGCCATGCCGGCCGCAACTGCTACCATGTACCAAAACGCTTCATGCACAACTGGCAGACTCAGCCTGACGACTGCAAAGGCTGCTATGCCCGCCAAAGTTAAATGTACTTTTAGTGAACATTGTTATAATTCGCGTCTAATACGGTCGAGATACGCGACAGACCCAAACTCTTCAAAGGAAATATTGGAGAGTCGCTTTTGTACTGCAAAGATTTAATATACAAGATGTTATAGTGGCCGCATTTACCCTCATCTATTTGCTCAGTAAATACTTGTTAAAGGAAAAAAAACACCTTACATTTTGCAGTAAATGCATCATGTAATCGTGACGCAAAAAGGTCACTTGGGTACACCGTGACAGACCGCGTGAGCCGCATCCCCTTGGTCGCCACATGCTACTCACCCGAGGGCCTTCTGTGGGCGTTTCGTTTCCCCACCGTTCTGCTGTAATCCTCGTGTCAGAGACCCAGCACATGAACTGAAAATTGACCAATGAGGGAAAGAAAGTGAAAGTAACTAAGGTGTGCATAGTCCCTCTGTGTGCAAGTGGGCTATTGGGAGCCCTTCTTCCTTCTTCCCCTTGTCCAGCCCTGTCTCCTTCACTAGAGTCAACTTGACACAAGGGCAGGCCTCGCGCCAGGATTCCCAGTCTCGGAGGGCCATGAAGATGCATGTGGGAAGCAGGAAAAAACCAACAAGGGTTTACTGGATCCATGGATGGGGGTCATTGCTGTACCCGCTTTATAAAACAGACTCCAGCACAGATCCATCAAACTACTGACTAATGGTACTATTTGATGTTGAAGGGATTACGTGAACTAGAAACTTGGGTTGCACACCATAATCTTTTGCCATTCTTCAAACAGGCTTCCATGAATTGTAAATCAGACAACATTTTAGTACTGTCTATGGTCGCAAATATTTTCATGCCAGGAGACTACTGTATGTTTGCTAAATCTTTTGGACTTGATAGAAACTTATTATGGAATACATTCAATTGCTGGGTAATTCCATACTGTAACAAGCTATCCAGCAGCTATATAGTAGAACTTTGGTTCAAATAAAGATAAGCAGCAAACCTGCTTTATCCCTTGGGGTCTATATAAATAAGGGGATAAAACAAGGCTGTGTGCTCACCCTTATCTTGTCCAGCCTCTATGTGGCAGAAATATGGGCGGATTTGGCTAATCAGAGATGTTGATCCTTAAAACAGGAGTGGAAATTGACATCAATATTACAATAGGCAGCTGACACAATCATATTGAACTGAATTAGTATCAGACTGCAGTATCAATTAAGTACCTTTGATATGTTCTGCAAAAACAATAAAACAGCAGTAAAAACAACAAACACAAAAAGATGCTTTAACAAAGACTTGTGTCACCCTTGTGCCACGCAACGGAGCGCAAGAGCGACACAACTCAAGTGTGATTTAAAAACCCATGCACGGCCACCTTGCGTGACCCTGAGTGTCTTGATAAATCCAGAGTAATTTGACGTAGTCCAAATCACTGTGTTACGTTACTCTACCCCAGTGAGGCGTTCCACGGGTGGAGCAGGGGTGTTCCCACGCATCCACCGATGGATTTTGGCCCTTTTCCAGATTTACCATTACTGGTAAACCTGAGAATGTGTCAAAATGCTATGCCTCTCCGGGTGAGGCATAACGAGGAGGAATATCTTTATTTGTGCGGGAAAGTGTACAGCACAGGCACATGGTGCAAGGATGCGTGCTTTGGCACTCAGCACCACATTGTGCGTCAGCACTGGTAAATGCCAGGATTTTGACGTATATTTTTACATACAGAGCATTCCTGTCCTTTCCCTATTATGCTGTCACAACAAAAACATATGCCAATACTGATACTTACTTAGCATAGCTACATACTTACATCAATCACCTGTGACACTCAACATGATTGATTGGAAAAACAAGTTTTATTGATTTTTCTTTTTTCTTTCTGAAAATTTTAAAGGGATCTATCTGAATGTTCAAATTATTATGTCTATGAACCAATTCAGCAGTTTTAGTGTTTTTTACCACATAAAATTTCACGTATATATAACACTAATCATAAATCACATTGATGACAAACAATTGACCAACAAACAACTTATTATTTAGACAAGCTACGTGCACCTTTCGGGGGGTCGCATGGCCCCTTCTACTTCATTAAAAAAACTTTATTGAATACATCTCGAGTAACACCAATTGATGATACTCAATGACCCCTAAAAACGCAAGGTACATTGATATCTGCGTAATCCACAGAGGATTTTGGGCTGATCCAAAAATGAGGAGATATTCATCCCTTTTGCATTTACAAGTGTTGAGTGTAGACTGTTCGCTTTTCACTTATTCCAGTGCATCCTGGGATCTACAGGCTACTTCAATTCCATTACAGAACTTTATGAAAAACATCTTGAGTACCACCTGCTGGTGATACTCAATAGTCCCTAGATGCGCAAGGTGTATTGGTACCTGCGTGATCCACAGGGGATTGTGACTTTGGAAAAAAATGCGGGAGTTGATTCTATTTGCATTCATTAGTGTCGAAGGTTGACAGTATAGATTTTTCACTTGTTTCAATGCATTTTTTTCATAATAGTATTGAAAACAGCAAAAACATCCCCATCTTGCGGAGATGTTGAAGGTGAGGGCCTTTCTGTAAAATCTATGTGTGAAGGAAGGGAAGGATGAGAGAGATCCAATTATAGGTTATAGATTTCAGATAATTAATTCAACCCGTCCACAGCGGTGTTAAACTTTACGATCAGCATTGCTTCCCTTTGTGTCAGTAGTCTCTCCATATCTCCACCTCGTGAGTCCTTCTCGATTTTTTGAAAGCACAGTCCATTTTAAATCATTTATTGTGTGGTTGGTCAAAGTCCGGTGGTTCACCAAGGGTGCGTTGGCTGTTTCTCACGAATCCTCGACATGTGCTGTATTATGCGCTGGCAGGCCTCTACTTTATTCTACTTTATTCCTTTTGTTTTTTTCTATCCATTCACCTTTTCTATTGCACATGATTATCTTTTGGAACCAGAGCTTGTCTAAATAATAAGTTGTTTGTTGGTCAATTGTTTGTCATCAATGTGATTTATGATTAGTGTTATATATATGTGAAAATTTATGTGGTCAAAAACAAAAAAACTGCTGAATTGGTTCATAGAAATGATAATTTGAACATTCAGATAGATCCCTTTAAAATGTTCTGATAGAAAAAAGAAAAATCAATAAAACTCGTTTTTCCAATCACGTTGAGTGTCACGGGTGATTGATGTAAGTATGTAGCTAAGCTAAGTAAGTATCAGTATTGGCATATGTTTTTGTTGTGACAGTGTAATATTGGCCCAGCCGTGCTGATTATGGGTCGGAACCCTTTATGTTCAAAACAAAAACTTCCCTATTATGCAACACAGCACAGCAAGGTGACTTGCTGCGCTGCATGAATATTTGGTAAAAATGCCCCAAGGTCTGGTATAACATAATGGGTTGTCTTCATAAACAATGAGCATTGCTAAACCAAAAACTACTTCTGAAATATATGTGGTGCACATATTATTTACTCATCTTGCAAGCCCAACAGCAAAACCAGTCCTAGATGTAGCAAGAACAATATTTCTGTACACCTTGGCCTCTACTGCAGAGGCATATCCCTAAAACTCTCAATGAGTTTGGGTACTGAATCATGGAGCTTGTTCATAATATTATTCAGGTTACCTAACTCCATCCCATAAGAATAAATTAGACAGGAGTTTAGTTCCGTTAAATATACTCTGGGAATGAAGAGTGGTTTGTCCTCACTGGGCACACGTGCAGACATTCAGACAAAGCTACATTAAATACATTCAAATCTCAGCTTTTGGTGAAGTTGCTTGGCTTAGAGCTTCACTCATATTCCTATGGTTTACATTCATACTTACATACCAACATTATTGGATACACAGAAGGTTTGACAAATTGGATTAGACAATAGTAAGCTCGCTCATCATCGGCCCCTCACGATAAGTGCATGGAGACAGAGGGGAAACCCTCTGTAGGAATGGAGTTGGCTGCCTCAACCCTTGCCCATAAACACACTGACTGCGCTGAGGAAAGTGCTCAGTCACGGACTCGGGAGCACCTACTTCTTTCACTATGCTCCTGGAATATTCGTGGCCTTCCCCAAAAACAACATAATACAGATGTCCTGCAGTACTTGGGGGTGTTGAAACCATCATCCTTCGAGAAACCTGGTCCACCAAGGAGTTTAGCATAATTGGTTTCCTTGAGTTCAATCAGTTTGCTTATAAAGAGCATAAAAGTGGTAGGCCTAAAGGAGGCCTTTCTCTGTACATTTCTACGAATCTCAAGGTTCTAATAGAAACCATAGACATGCATGAGAACTGGATTCAAATAGTTAAATTGACAAATTGGAGACCAAACTGTTCACTTTTGGTAATTAACACTTACATCATCCCCATCAACCCCAGTTTGAGGGAAAAAAGATAAAAATTGACCCATACAATTTCAGCATAATTTGGTGTGGGTAGGGGACACCCAATAATTGCCTGTATCCTGGGGACTTCAATGTGAATCTATTCCAAGACAAAAATGATGAGATTTCAGTGCTGGTTCAAGACTGCTCATGGAGCATCCCTGAGCAGATTAAGCTCAGGGGAAATCAATGGAACCAGCTGGGGGAACTGGTGATTATGCAGCTCAATAGCTAGGGCTTTAAAGTTTTAAATGGAAGGTTTCCACAGGATGTCCCGCCTAAATGGATGAGATCAGATGACAAATCAACGTCATATTTTGACTACGCAATTTGTGACATGGAAATGCTCAAGCTTGTGGAATGCTAGTATAGTGTCCTGCTCAGTGACCATCGTCCCCAAGTTATGAGACTGAACACTAGTATGGTGCAACATACCTTAACCTATGTCTCTAGTAAAGGAGCTTTTACAGACAATCTAAGGAGGCTCAAATAGAGGTAGGATTTTCATGGGAAAATTATGGCAGAATGTCACAGATTTGCAAATAAGAACGCTGCTGACAACGTCTCCAATCAATGACTGTAGCAGTCTAATGGCCAAGATATTGGCAGAGTTTTCTTGCACTACGGCAGCTGAAGCACAAAATTCATTTAATTAAAGAGTGTTCCCTCCCACTACTAAGATCACAAAACTGAAGACGGCCCTAAACATCTCTTTGAGAGCAGTGCATAGAAACCCAGGCTGCATAGAGCTAGCTACTGAGTCCAAGCTGGCACATAAGCAAGTTAGGCAAACAGTATGGGCTGAGAAGCCCAGACCCTTCAGCCAGTTCTGGGCCAAGCTCCTTTATGAGATAAAAAGAGTAATTCGAAGATTTTCTGGTCTATGGCCAATCAACAGGCGAACGGAACAGGATGAGCCAGCTGTGCTAACAACTCTAGATTTGATTCGTCATCCTTTCTAACAAGAAAGACATTTCATGCCCAAAGAACATGTAGAAAGCCCTGATTGCCATGAAGTTCACTTAACAAGTTGGCTCAGAAACGTGCGCTCTGTAGAGCCCTCTGGCTCTGTTACTTCTTGTGTTGTAGAGGGTTTATTATTCCCCCCTCAGCATTTGGCTTTTTCAATGAAACGGCTGAAAACGACCCATGTGAAAGCCAGACCTGATGGAGCTCCAGGGCCAAATGGTTTTCCATAGGCTCTATTTAGGCAGGATAGATCTTGTTGGGCCAGAAACCTTATGCCACTATTTGACTCCTGCCTGAGTGGCGTGGTACCATAGTTCGGCCTAGTCACAAAGTTGGTTTAAAATTTGATCCCAATAATTACAGGGCGACCGCACTATTGGAGCTATATTCTTTGCCAGCCTGCTACTGGGGGGAGCTTGCTGCAATGAGCGGCGTTCAGGGACATCATCCCGAAGAACCAAATAGGTTTCACTGAGAATTGTGGAACCTCGATGAACCTGAAAGCTATCTTTCTTCTATCAGAGGGTGGTAACATCTTACGCTATGCTGTACTGCTTTTTTGGGGACTTCAGAGCAGCTTTCCATCATATCTCCATGGAGGCCCTGTGGAAGAAACTAAAGAACTGGGCAATCCTGCATAGCCTCCTTGATACCATCATACAACTGCATACCAACACATGGATTTGTGTTAAACCGAGGGATGGTACCGTGTGTCTAGGAAAATGACCACCAGGCTGGGGATCAAGCAGGGGTTTGAGATTGCCCCACTACTGTTCAATTTATACATCTCCAACATGCCCAGTGCCCTTGACAACATGAATAGTCACCCCCAAAGATCGGAGTTGAACACATCAACAACCTGCTCTAAGCAGATGATTTAGTGATGTTCAGCCATACGAGAGTCAGACTGCAGCGGGTATTAGACGCCTTGCACTCCTACACTGATGCAAACAGCCTCAAAGTCAATCTAAGAAAAACCCAAAGATTATCATCCCGGCTCGAAAAATCAAAGAGGTGGGAAGCTGGTATTCTAAGGGCAACAGGGTTTCCAATGAACATTCACATAACTATCTGTGCTACAATCGACACAAGGTGTTCCTTTGTTCTTCATAAGGGAGCTGTAGAAGCATAAGCCCTGGCTCTCGTTTTCTTTCTCGATACTCTAGCTCATTGGGGGGGGGGGGAGGAGTCTTGATCCACTCTAAAAAGTAATGAGACCAAGGTCATTTCAACCTTGGCTTTTGGCAGCAAGATTCTGCTGGGGATGGACGGGAAGCTCCTAAACAACCTGGTCACTCGGACATATTAGGCCACATGTGAAGATCCGACTGGAATTTGGTCTCCTTGCCCAGCAGGTGGCTCGGGCAGGTGCGTTCTTAAATACTTGGCATGGGGAGGACGCTTAGAGGCTCTTTTGTGGCACTAAATCTAGTCAGGTGGGGTCAGACAGTCTCACTCCTTGTACCTTGAGGAATGCTGTAATTCTCTGAATACCACAGAGCTTTGAAACTAACAAGTATTCCAATATGCCTTCAAGCAAAGCATGAGAAAGCAAGTAATTTTATTTGCGCCAGCTTGACATGGATGCTTTGGCAAAGCACAGCACTCCTATGCAATCATGTCCCATCAACAGAGGCTTCAACTACCCTACCTGGCCTGCACATACTTAAAATATATAAAAAAACGAAAGTTTTTGACTCTCAGGTTAGGAGAATGGCTGTTTTTAAAGCATCTAGCTAGGTGGAGCAGGCCATCGGAAACAATAACTTGCAGGGGAAGTAGTGCTTATGACGAATCATTCGAAAGCATCATTGGCACGGAAAGTGCCCCTAAGAGCAGAATGGAATGAATCCGGTGTCCGCACATGCCGGCAGACTATCATCAATGCCCTTAATCCGGACAGCACTGTTATGAACCTTGAACTGGTAAAGTTTGTGGATTTAGTGGTCAAAAAACTAAGTAGGTATGATGTATCACTCATAAGCTTAAATCCCATCTACAACATCAGCTTCTTAGTGCATGGCGGCAACCCTGACTAGTTAAAAATGTTAAGACTAATCCAGAGGTTTTGTTTGTTGATAAGTAATGTTTAATGGCCCGTACCTCCGGCACGGAGGATTGGATAGCCAGTAGCACTAAGGAGGTGCAGAATGTGCCTATACATTTGACACACCTTATGAATAGTTATGTGATGTGCGCTTTTAGGTATTTATTGTTTTAAGGTATATTGAGCTTAATTATGGATTTGCTTTTTAAAAGGAAGTAACTGGTTATTGTAACCAATTTTCATTGAAACTATTTTACTGCTCTCTGGTATTTTGCATTTTGCACAATGACTTACTACTTACAAGGTTCTTTTTATTGGACTAACTACATAGTATTATTGTTCAGTTGAACCTTTAATAAGTCTCAGTACATGAAACATTATTGCATTGTTTATTCAGTTTTTTTATTTGTAATGATTTTAAGTAACCAAACCCAAAAAATGTTTTATTTGAATTGGATTGGACATAGTGTATTTAATAAGATACTAGCAGAAAACTAACAAGAACTAACTAGGTCACTAAAAATCATGCTGGGCTAGGGTGTCACTACTTATTCCTGCAATAACATTCAAAGGTATCTTTTAGGCCTGCTTCCTATCTTATTTTTCGGATTAGGGTTTGGCCTTTTCTCGTAGGAGGAACAGTCAAAGTGTACAAAAAACCCAAACCTCGCAGGTTGCTCTAGATTTTACAATAACATCAAAGAATTTCCTATGCATGTTTATTATCTCCCCAAGCAACAAAATGAACGAAGAAGGTATATAAAGTCTCCCTTCACTAGACTGGGCATTCAAACCTGTGCTTTCGCAGTAATGCCTTGCTTAGGTGAAAAAGACCGTCAACTGCAAGCGGCTTTGTGTGAAACACTGGTAAGCAATAATACATATTAATTTTGCTGTCTCCTGTTAGGGGCCAGCTAGAAAATGATTAAACCATTTTTTTAATACTTATTAAAAGTACAGTTCAATGGTAAGGTCACATGTTTAATAAATATTAAGGAAAAGTAGCTTTTAGAAAGTTACCTTTTTCCTGCCTGAAGGCTAATTTGCATTAGCTCTCCAATGGTAACCCAGTGAGTGATTAGACCTACAGAGTTGTGAAAATGCTCCCAGAGGAGAGGCAAAGTCTTGAGTATGGAGAGCTGTTTTATTCCTCTGGAAAGACCAGTTGATATGAATCTAGGAACTTAATTTTCTTCAAAGAGGCCTCCCCTGTCACAAGCAAATGTTAGGTGACACCTGGAAAGGCCCCAGCCTTTGTCCTTCCAGTAAGGCAGGCACCAAATCCAGTGGGAGAAGACTGGCCCCAGAAATGGTTAAGACTAACCACATAGGAAAGGACTGCTCAATACCCTGGCCACACCTCTGGGTCGGCACACATGCTCCGCCCAAGGGGAGATGGGCCTCCAAACCTTCGATTTTAAGAGTGAGGCGCATTGTGGGATTCTTTGCATTAGGGAACTTCTGCAAAAATAAGTAGGGTTACCCCCAGGAACGTTTACTCAATTGGTTAGCTAGTGGCAGACATACGTATTGCACCCCAAGCACCCACTTCTGAACACTTTCTGGACCTTTGGAAGAACAGAACAGCCATGAACCTGCTGTCTGTGACCTGAGAAAAGTCCTGAAGGACTGGACTTGCTCCCACTTGCACTCAGGACAAAGAAGTCGACCCTAAGGGTCAGTTAACTGACTTCCTGTGGTGGCTAGAGGGACACAACAAGCCTCAAGAGGCCTTTTTACTGAAGTGCACTTTGCTGGAATGATCTGTGTTTACCTGAACATCTATCACCCCACCTGAAAACCTGGGCCTCAGAAGCTTTTTTGACTACAAGATATCCAGTGACCAGGACAAACCACTCCAGCCTAGCCCCACAAGTCGCAAGCTTGTTGGGCCAAGCAATCAGGTTTTTCCCACCAGAGTTTCTCCACAGGTGCAAATCCGGTTCAATTAGCTCTCAGTCCGATTCAATGAGCTCTCAGTGAGAAGTTATGTGACCTCATGGAATCCACTGTTAGATACAGCCTGCTGCCTGGCCCCGCTGGAAGAGTACGAGCTCCGAAAAAGAGTCAGAAGACAGAGAGTTTGACTGGGCGAAGGTGTCTAAAGTATCCAGCTGGTGAGAGGACTTCCTTGGCACAAATTTTAAATTTTGCCACCAAAACAAACGCCTATCCAACTTCGTGAAGCCTTCTTCGGATACCGCCTGCTGCCTTACTGAAGGATTTTGACCTCCATTTTTAGTTTTTATGTTTAAGTCCCAAGGTAAAACGTCTGACCAAAGTGAACCTGGTTAGTGTATCGAACCCACATTCCATGGTGGTCAGCTTGAAATCACGCCTAGGTCCTGGTCTACTGCGACCACTGACTACCATTGTTGCCTTTGACTTTTTGGTGCAATTTTGCCTTCAATTTTTAAAAAAGTATCTCCGGTTCTCCTTATTTGATTTTTCAAATTTTTATGTCATTTTATTTATTAAAATGTACTCTATTTTTCTAATTCGGTTTAGGATTTTTATTGCTAGCTGTGGAGGCTGGGATTTGAACCACGTGGGGAAGGGAATCAGGTTTCACAGGAGTCTTTTATCACAAAAGCCTAACAATTGAGCTTTTTAAAACAATGAGGAACGTAACATTGATTTATGATTTAAGGTTAGGAGGAGATAGGACCACCATACAAAATTTGTGGTAAACCAGTGAATGGTGCACTGTAATGTATACTTGGGAAGCAACATAGCTTAAACAAAAGGAACTAAACACCATTTTACATGAGACTGGTAATTTCTCTCAAATAATTATTTTAAAAAGGCCACAGGGCATATACAGCACTAGAGGCACTAGCAGTAATCCGAGAATTGTAGGGTTTTAGAAAAAGGCACAAAAAAGAATGATGTGAAAGTGCACTTAGAAACAGGGAGGTTTATGACAGTTTGCTACATTTGTAAGGGGCCAAAGGCAGTGACAGACTAAGTCACATGCCATGCAACAATATGGTTAAGTATCCCTGACATGTGATTGACTCTAATCTAGCCCTATAAACCTTTCAGAGACATTTAGGGCATCCTTACAATGCCGATCTGACTCCCATCCGATCGGTACTGTAGCATGAGAGGGGATACCCAACAGGGAGTCGCTGGTCCCCCTGCCCTAATTACAATGCGACTGCCTTCACGGCGGTCGCAAAGTGTACATTTTCCATTGTGGCTTGTGCTGAGGGATGCAGCGCAAGGCGCAATAGAAATTATACATTTTGAAAACATCCCTGCCACACGGTGCAGGGATATGCCCCACAGCAGAGGGCGATGGAGGAAGGGGGGCCCGCTAGAGGCCCCCAAAGTCATTTTCTGGCTGCCTTTTCATGGCAAGCGAACCACCATGAAAGGTCAGGCGGAAAGAGAAATTGTAATCCCAACGGCGTGCCTAAGAAGGCACCGCCCCTATTGTAGGGATTACCGACCATCCGAGAGAGCGTCGGACTGTCTCCCCACCTGCTGCCTCTGACTGCACGCATTATAATTTGTTGGTCGGACCGCAGCAGCAGATGATGGTTAGTACGCATCTGATAAGCCATCAGATGCAGTCCGACCGCCATCAAAATAGCCCCTTGTTTCATAATTAACCATCAATGAGTAGGATAACACCTTGCCAGCATTTTGTCGGAATAGCATCTATTTTCATGTTTAGGCTGAGAAATCAAATGGGGACATTAGGTGAAAGCAGCACAATATGAACAAATCACTTCATAAGTGCTCTACAGCTGTCTATACTATTCCTAAGTAATCATTAAACCAAACAGGGGAGAACTTCCAGAAAGAAAAGGAATGCAAAGAATTTTACAGATTAAGATGAAGGCACCAGCCCAAGAATCTCCTTAAGGGAAGAAATTGCAGTAATTATTCTCAGAAAAAAAGGCAACCTTCTTCAGTTGGTAGTTTACAGATTAAAGTCTTTTAACAGAAAAAAACTGCCCCTGACTGATATTCAGAGTGCCCCATCCCTGTGAGTAATTACTGAAAGCCTTAAATTTCTTGCAGTAACAAAGTGCTTTCCCCTCAGCTTTCAAACTAGGGAGACACTAGGCACAGAGGACAAATGGACACTCTTCTAATTTCGAATTGATCTTATGGGGTAATGGGCTCCCTTGGGACGGCCTGGCCAGCACCGGGGGTAGCATCGGGGGAGAAGGGGTTGGGGCGCGACACGTCCCAAATAAATACATACTTGGATTGGTAGTGGGGCCTGGAGGTCTGCTATGTTTGTGTCTGTTTTGCTCGACGTACATCAAAAATAATACACAAAACAGTGACCTTTGATGTAAAACAGGAGAGAGAGATATACATTTTGGGCTCATAATATACATTGTGCAAAGGGCGTGTGTGCCCGCATTTTGAACCTCCAGGGCACAATGGTATTACAGAAGGGGTTGCAGAGGTTTGTGCATCCTCCTCTGTAATGCTGATAGCGTTGGCCCACATGTAGTACAAGGTGTTCTCTCATGCAAATGAGGGAACCTCTTTGCCACTGCACCTCTTCTGTATTATACACACAGGTGCAAACAGGTCCATTGAAGACGCACTCACAGCTTTTAGAAAATTGATATTTTCTTGTTCACAATCCTGTGCCTCTGCCTGCCTGTGGAATCAACATCTATTTTAGACTGACGGGTCTGTTTGTACATTCACAATTGACCAATGTTTGAATCTTTATTTGGCATTAAGCAAATATACTGTTGCCCGCTCCGGTTCTATCCACTTGGCAATTATAGATTTGTCGCCTGCCTTTGATTGTGTGAATAGATCCAGACTCGAGAAATTGCACTTTTTTTAAGGGAGCTACATAGGGATGGTACATACATACAGTGGTATACAATTCCAAAGACCTAAAAGTCTCTCGCCAATTTTCGATACAAGAGGGGTCCAGCAGGGCTGCATTTTGGCTCCATTTCTTTTTAATCTTTATGTTAATAATCTGTGGCGGGCCTTATCAGACTTAAAAGTAGATTGCCCCCAGGTGGGGTCACGCTGTCTGTCAGTATTATATGCAGACAACACGGTTTTAATGGCCAGGACTGCCAGGGGATTGAAAGTCTTGCTGAATTCTTTCACTCATTTGATGAAAGATTTGGATTTATCTATCAAAGACAAAAAATCTTATGTGATGGCCAAGGGACCTCGATCCACCAATTCATGGGTCTTTAACGTTGGGCCTGCCCCAGTGCCTAAAACATGTGTATTTTCCTATCTGAAAGTGTTGTTTGATTCAGCCATGAATTGGCACCCCTTGGTATGTAGAAAAAAGAGGATTGGATATGGACGAATGGTGCATTTTGTAACTTTGTCTCACAGCTGGGTAGTAGATCAACTAGGGCTCATTTACAGATCTACAGGGTATCTAAGTGTATCTCCAAAGTAATATATGGGAGTGAGATTTGGGGATACACCAATCATGACAAGCTTTAAATTGAAGAAAATATATTTCTGAGACAGTTCTTGACTGTTCCACAATGTATCCCGTCGTGTGTGTGCCCTGCATATCCTGATTACCCATCACCAGGCTGATGGGCCTTCCTGAGCTAGAGTGGTGGGTGGAGGTGTAACTGACAACTGAATAGGGCTGTGCCTGGCCTCTCACAATGCTGTCTCCACCTTCCTAGAGTGTGTCTGGAGCCAAAAAACAGGACCAGACAAGAACTTGTGAACTACAAAGATTATTCTTTGAAGAATACCTACTTCAAAGGCCATAAGGGGTATAAGTATAGGACCTAAAACCTCGGGCATTTAGAACGCTTCTGGATCAAGAGGAGACTCTACCAAGGAGAAGAGCTGAAGAGCTATAAAGAGGGGTACTGCCCCTTTGCTGTGTGTTGCTTTGCTGGGCTGGCCTGCAGTTGCAGCTTCTGCTTTGGAGAAGAAAATGACTGGACTTTGCTGTGCATTCTGCTTGTGAAGTTTCTCCAAGGGCTTGTGTGTGCTTGCCTTCTGTTAAGAAGCCTCAGGTCCATCAAAGACTTCACCTGCAGCATCAATGAACTCCAGTGCTGGGAGTTCTGACCTGCCAAGTGGTGCCAATTCCAGTTCTCGGCCCTTGGAGGGGGTTCCTGCTGCCAAAAGCTACAAAAGATTTGAAAATCAATGCTTTGCCCTTCCAGCGCCTTTTTTGCAGTGTGGGAAACGTTTCCCCGCACCGCCGCAATGCAGCTGAAGAAATTGACGCAGCACCTGCCTACGGTCAAAGGAATCACCACAGCCCAAGTTCAGCGTATCATGTCTCAGAACTCCCGGACCCCCGCACTGACTACTACGCAGACTGTGTTCTGCGGCAGAAAGAATTGACGCATTGTGGGACCGCGGCTGGAAAAATTGACACAGCACCTGTGTGCCACTGCCGCTTCGACCTTCAACGCATCCAGATTTTCACGCATTGCATCTGTGCACCAAGCTTTCCACCGCATCACCCGTAGAACAGAACCGTCCTGGATTTCCACGCATTGCATCTGTGCACCAAGCTTTCCACCGCATCACCTGTAGAACAGAACCGTCCTGGATTTCCACGCACTGCTTCCCCTTACTGTTCGGACTCAACGTGACGCATGCAGCAGAACTGATGCATGGCCTACACAGGGACTCAGGAATCGATGCATCACTATGTTTTTCGATGCTTCAGTCCTCTGCAGCTGTTTCCTTGTGGATTTTGACACATCTAAGGTTTTTGGTGAAAAAATACCACATCCATAGAGTTCAATAGACCGAATTGCTTCAAACCTTTAAAAAGTGATATCTTAAGTTCTGTATGTTGGATTTTTTTCGTTTTGGCCTTGTTTATTTTTAGATAAAGATTGTTTATTTTTCTAAACTGGTGAGGTGAGGTGTCCATTAGTAGTGTTTTCACTGTTACTGTGTGTGTTATGTACAAATACTTTACACATTGCCTCTGAGATAGGCCAAATGGCTCATTCAAAACTACCAAGGGGTGGGCAGGGGTGTGTAACTCCCTTACTCTTACTAGAAGGAAGGGTCCCTACTTGGAAAGGGTGCATACCTCTGCTAACTAGAGACTCTCATTACTAGCACTGGTGGTCAGCGGTGAGGATAGGACTTGAGTTTGTACTTTGACATACAGTGATTGGTGTACACTACTACTGAGTGCAGACAATTACGTGACCACATTCTGTTTTTGTGATAACCCTTGAAGTATCCACGAATCATGTTTCAGCATGGTGAGCAAGTGATGTTGCAGATTTGGTGTTTGAGATTGAAGCGTTGCAGTATTACACAGTGGCTCAGCTTAAACAGTTGTGCAAGGATTTTGAATGCCCAATTCGAAGCTCTGCTAGGAAGGAGGAGCTACAAAAGGAGCTGAGGGCCTGGTGGGCAGTAAGAGAAGCTGGGTAGGCTGGGAATGGGAATGGGAATCTGGATGCACAGAGCCAGGAAGGGGATTTTTGACCTCAGGATCTGCCTGTGGCAGCACCTTCTGAGGGTAGCAGCAGTGTGTCATCCAGAAGTCAGTCCCCAGAGGAGCTGGAGGATAGACGACAGGCAGGGAGCATGAGAGAGAGCTTGAGAAGCTCAGTTTGGAGAGTAAAACGTTTGAGGAGAAGTCCCTTGCTCTGGAGGAAAATAAATTGCTTTTAGCTCATGAGTCAAGTTTGAAGATGCTGGACATCAAGGTCAGTCAGACAGAGTCCAGTTCAAATGGTGGCAGCATGCTTCCAGTGCAGTCTGAGTGGAAGGTGCACATTCATAAAGATTTGGTAAACGATAACAAGAGGGGGGATGACATACATGCTTTGATTTTAGAACATGAGGCAGCACCGCACATGAATCATGTCCCTGACACTTACTGGAACAGGGGGATAGGGGGGGCGGGCCTGTGGAAGCACTTTGAGATAGAGGGGACGGACACTTTGGCAGCCCTACGGCCAGCCACAGGTCTCACCTACACTATCACGAAGGATGCCTTCATTACCTGTTATAGTCTCACCACAGAACAGTACAAGGAAAAGTTTATGGGCCTTATGTAGGTGGGCTGGCATTTACCACTTCATAAATACCGAATCATACCGATTCGGTATTTATGAAGTGGTAAATGCAATGTAGGTAATGAGTCGGTAAATATTACCGAATCGGAAAAATTCGGTAATTACCGAATCGGTATTTACCGATTCGGTAATGAGGCATACCTTCCCATTGATGGGAAGGTATGCCTCATTACCGAATCGGTAAATACCGATTCGGTAATGGGGGAGCACATGCAAGGGTGGCAGGGTGTCACATTGACACCCTGTTGCACCCCTGATTCGGCCATGTGTGCACATGTGGCGCACATACATGCCCTAAGGGCATGTATGTCTGCCACATTGCACACTTAAACGTGCACAAAAATGCTTTTTTTCACCTATTCGTCATTTACCACCAACCTTTAGTTGGTGGTAAATAACGAATCCCCACACCCACCACACACTCCCCCTACATCTCATTTCATGATTCGGTATTTACCGAATCGGTAATATTACCGATTCGGTAATTTTACCGATTCTGTAAATACTGAATCATGAAATTCTCCCCCTACATCTCAAAAGCCAAAATACCGGTCGGTAACGGTATAATTACCGAAAATCGGCCGTTACCGACCGCTATTTGGCTTCCTACATGAGGCCCTATGTCTTTTAAGAAAACGGATTGCCATACTTGGTTGGAATGTGTTGATCATTTTTGTAGAGTACTGGATGTGTGGATAAAGGCCAGCCAGGTAACTGACTATCTGGGGTTGTATAATTTGATTGCATGAGAGCAGTGATATAGTCTTTGTTTTAAAGAACTGCACCAGCATCTGATTGACAGCAAGCTGACTGACCCCAGAACGATTGCTCAGGCGGTGGACCGCTGGATGAGTACCAGGGTCCAAAATGGGTATGTGGAGACTCTGGCAAGGGTGGGAAATGTCCCCAGCAGACGAGTGGGGGAGAAGGGTCAACAGGGGAGTTCTCTAAAGGGCCTCAATCTAGTTCCCAGGGTAAGGATTCCCATCCCCCAGGGAAGAATGCAGAGAGTGGTTCCCGCAAGTGTGTGTTGTCAGGAGGGTCACATGAGGGGGGATCCCAAGTGTCTCAAGTGGGCACCGACACCCACTGGTGCGCAGTCACAGGGGTCAGCCAGTGTAGTGCTTGGGGATGAGTTGGTACCAGGAGAAGTACAGTGGACAGAGGGTGGAGGGTCTAAGAGACACAGGAGCCAGTGTGACTTCGGTAAGGTGTCACCTGGTGTCTGAAGAGCAGGTAGTGCCCATTTTGTGCCACCAAGTAGTTGCAGTGGGCAACTGAACGCCAGTACAAGGTGGCGTAAGTTCCCTTTAAATGGGGGGGGGTCGCAGGTTCCTTGAAGGTAACTATGAGCACATCCGTGCCTGTTGATTGTCTGCTGGGAAATTACCTGGAGGATTTCACTTGGGGTGAGGTGGAACACTAGTCACACTTGATGATGGGGGGTTGTCTGAGTGGGCATGTATGACCACTCAGTCCATGACAGCCGGTAAGGGAGATCAGAAGGACCTGGAGCCTGAAAGAGTGGCCCAGGGCCCTGCCAGGAAGAAGAGGGGCAGGGGGCGCAGGGGGCACAGGAAACCCGCTCCAGAAGCTCCCATGGTCTAGGAGGAGGCTGACCCTGAGAGGGTCGCCCAGAGCCTACAGGGGAGCAAGTGGCCAAACTGGGAGACTTGCCTGGTTTGACCCATTAGCAGCAAGAAGGGGGTCCCATCAGGAAGGAATTCTGCAAGGAGCAGAAGGAATGCCCTACTTTTATGATTAACTTTTGTTATATTGGTTTGCAGACAAGTGAACAGGCATATTACCTACAGCAGAGTATCCCTTTTTCGGCCCCTTTGGTCCCCTCCCATCCCTCCTTCCAGCCCACCCGCCCCCCAGCGTTGGGGACCATTATACAGTTCCGTTGGGAAATCAACTGCTTGAGCCGGCATGGTAGTGTAGAGGCCCGGCCTATCTATGCAATATGTGATGGCTAATAGAATGAAAACTCCCATCCCCCCCTCCTCATGTCCCAACTCCCCCCGGTGTGCCATGGCGGATCGTTGTTAGGTTGTTACGTATAGAGCCAATTTGTACCATGCCTCAGGAGACTGCCACAGGTTGTTGGGCATCAGTGAGTCGCAGAAGGCGAAGGTATTTTGGGCATGTGATTTCATTGAATTCCAACACTAGTAGGGATAGTAGAGGTTGCCATATAGTGGTTAATGCGTCCGTTGATTGTGTAAGGCTAGGTTGAATTCTCTCCTTGCCTAGAGTGTACCACAATTTGTGTAGCCATCCCATATGTGTTGGTCTATTCTGTGTGCCCCATAAGGAGAGAGTGTGTTGTACCGCTGCTCCTAGAGCCAGGCCCATTTGCTTCCCCCTAACTGACTTCAGTAGGTATGTAAGCGAGTTAGGTAGCCCCAGCAAGGTGTAGGCAGGGAAGCGTGGGATTTCTGTGTCAAATTGTTTGTCAATGTCGTCTAGGACAGCAGTCCAGTATCCAGTCACTTCCCTGCATTCCCATAGCAAGTGAGTCAGTGTACCCTCTTCGTCGCATCCCCTCCAGCATGTTGGGCTGCGATCGGGATTTCCCTTGTTCAGTCTGGCAGGTGTCAACTACCAGTAGGTCACCACCTTGACCGCTGCTTCTCTGCTTGCTGTGTTCCTCGCCGTGTGATTCGCCCGAAAGTAAATATCGCGCCATTCCTTTTCGGATCGCTCTCTCCCAAGTTCCCGCGCCTATCGCTTTTGTCCGGCCGAAGGCCCTGGATGGGCCGGGGGGCGTATCAGCCCATAGAGTTCAGAGATCATCCTCCTGTCCGAGGTTTTGGTTATGAGACATTTCTCATAGGCCGTTAGTTTCCTACCGACCATCGGACCACTTCTGGGTGTAATAGCCAGTGACGAATTTGGAAGTATTGGAATCTTTTCGGTCCCTCGACATCGTATGCTTGTGGCACCTCTGAGAACAGGAGGAACCCTTCCAAGTCAAATAGATATCTGGATGACTTGCAAGCTGATATCCACCATTGTGGTAACGCTCGCACTTGTAGCCCTGGTGGGAATTCTGGATTGTCAAATAAGGGCGTTAGTGGCGAGGGGAAGGAGGTGAGTCCACGTTTAGTTACCACTGTGTCCCACACTTGGAGCACAAATCCCTAAGTTGTGACGCCCGGAAGTATTCCAAGAGATTGGGAATCCCCAGCCCTCCTTTGTCAGCGGGACGACAGGCTAGAGCTCTGCGCATTCGCGGCCTCTTTCTGGCCCAGATGAATTGTTGCACCGCGCCTTGCAGTTTGTGAATGGCACCTTTGGGAGGCCAAGCTGGGATGGTCTGAAAAAAGTATAGCACTTTAGGCAATATAGACATCTTAACTGCAGCAATGCAGCCCGAAGCGACAGGCTGCTTCTGCCACCGACGCAGATCCCCCTGTATTTGCGAGAGGAGGTTGGCATAGTTTAGGGCGATTGTTTGCCCAGTGGAGGGGGCCAGAACTATCCCCAAGTATGGGATCTTGTCTTGAAGTTGGAGCTCTCCGAACTCTCTGTTTGTTCTCCCTGGTAGGTTCTCATTGAGGCCGAATGGTAGAATCATGGATTTCCCCATATTTATTTTAAAACCGGAGAAGTCGCCAAAAGCATTCAATTCCCAAAGGAAAGCCAGGACCGAACACTTGGGTGTCTCCAAGGCCGCCAGGATATCGTCCGCATACAAACTGATTGTGTGCTTCTCCCCTCCGAAGGGGATGCCAAGGATTTCGGAGTTATCTCATATCCATTGTGCTAGGGGCTCTACGTATAGCACAAAAAGAAGGGGCAACAATGGGCATCCCTGCCTCGTGCCCCGCCGAATGTCAAAGGGCTGAGAGATTGTCCCATTAAACCGGATTGTAGCTGTGGGTTTGTCATAGCAGCTTGCCACCCATGCCCTGACTCACTCACCGATACCGAAGTGCGCCAATGCCTTGTCTATAAAACTCCAGTCCACTCTGTTGAATGCCTTTTCGGCATCGATCGACAGTAGAAGGGCATCCATCTTGGTGCGATCGGCTTTATTAATTAGGTGCATGAATCGTTTGGTGTTATCGCTACTTTGTCTATTGGGAATAAAACCGGATTGGTCTGGTTCGATGATACCTAGCATGCGTGGGCCCAATCTGGCCGCAAGAACCCCTGTGAATACCTTTAGGTCCAGGTTGAGTAAGGAGATCGGCCAATATGAGCCACATTGGATAGTGTCTTTCCCAGGCTTGGGAAGGACGACTATATCAGCGGCAAGCATGTCTGGGGGGATAGATCCGGGACCCTGGAACAAATTAAAAAGACGAGTTAAGATCGGGGCTATGAGTGGACAGAACGCTTTATAAAGCCCAGCCAAAAAGCCATCAGGCCCTAGAGATTTCAAAGGCTTGAGACGGGAGATTGCACCTATCACTTCTTCAATCCTAATCGGCGCATCTAAAGCTTCCGCCCCCGCGCCGTTTAAGGCCGTCATGGCGGCATGTTGTAGATATGTCTCTCCATCCAGATGTAGCTGCGGATCTTTACTATATAGGGAGGCATAGAACTCGCTGAGGATTTCAGCTATCTGATCGTCTAGTTCCCCCGTATCTCCCTTCGTATTCTGGAGGGCGGCAATTTTTGAACGCTGAGCGCTGGCCCTCAGTTTGCTGGCCAGAAGACGTCCCGTTTTATCCCCCCCTACATAGTATGAATGTTTAAGCCACAGGGCCGCATATTCCGCTCTATCGAGGTCCAGGCTTGCCAGCTGCACTCTAGCTGCTTTCAGTTGGCGCCATATTCTAGGGGCGCCTGTCCGGCTGTGTACTTGTTCTAGTTCTACCACATTGGCCGTAAGCTGTTCTCTCTTTTCTTTCCATTCCCGAGCTTCCGCCGCGGAGATAGCTATCGGCTCTCCCCTCACCACCGCCTTGAGGGCCCCCCATATTGCCGCCAGAGATGTATCCGGGGTGTCATTTGTCGCACGATTGTCAGTGATGCATTTGTGCAACTGTTGAGATATCTCTTTGCACAGTAGCAGATTCTCCCTTAGTCTCCACCTCCCCCTCGGTCTATGAGTCGGGGGAACATCGAAAGTTACTATCACAGCGTCATGGTCACAGAGCGCAACAGGGGTAATGTCCACCTTGTCCACTAGGGCGTTGAGATCAGTCGATCCTATAAAGTGGTCAAGTCTGGCATACGTGTGGCGTGCATTGGAGTAAAAGGAGCATTGCGTGCTATGGGGCTGAGCTACCCGCCACATGTCTACCAGCCCCCTGCGACTCAGCCACTTCCTTCCCTCCTTTGATAGGGCTCCTGTTTGGCCATAGCATTGCCCGGATCTCTCCTTCTCTGAGTCCATGACTAGGTTGAGGTCGCCTCCCACTAGAACCCTCCTGTCTTGGGAACTAAGAACCTCTGCTATGGCTCCCTTAAGGAATTTTTCTTGTCCTGCATTGGGGGCATAGATGGACCCCACCACCATGACAACCCCACCCACCCATATCCTGTACGCCAGCAGCCTGCCCTTAACTTCTGCCACCTTGTCTCCCGCCTTGCCCTGGAATTTTCTGGTGAGCAATATGGCTACCCCTGCCTTTTTGTCATTGGTGGAGGAGTAGAACTTTTGGGGAAAGGCACGGGACCTCATTCTATGCCAGTCTTTAGAGGGGAGGTGGGTTTCCTGCAGAAGGCACACATCCGCCCCCAAGTGCTCCAGGTAAGATAATATAGCCCGTCTTTTAACGGGATTGTTTAACCCCTTCACATTGAGGGTTATCACCTGAAGAACATGTCTCGACATATTGTGTTCACAAATGGTGTTTGTGATTTCCCTAGGAGTGTGCCTTTTCCATGTGTGTGGCTGTACCCCGGATCCCGGACTCTGTCCATCAATGACTCTGGTCTTCTTTCACGCACCCCCCTATCAGCAAACCGGTACCCCACCCCTCTCCACTCCCTAACCCCAACAACCCTCCCTCAACACTTACGCGGTCTCGTCTTCCCCACTCTTGTAGTCTGCTCCAAGTCAGCTCTTTTCTCTCCCGCTTTCCACCCCTCCTCTTGAGAGTCCCCCTCCACCCCAAATACCTGGTTCCCCCAGTCCCTCCCTAACCCCAACTGAATAGCCCCAGAGTTGTACTATTGTCCAATGCTCATGGTCCATCCCTGCAGGCCTGTGGAAAAAGAGTAAGTCGGGGTGTAGGTGTGGCCCAAGTGACCTGGACCCTGCCAGCCAGCTATACGTCGATGCCATAGTGTCCCGTGATGCAGATCACAGTCTATCTGGGGTGGTAGTATCTCTTGACATTGCTTCCAGGGCTGCCGTTCTTTCTTGCGTCATGGTCGCAGGGTCCATTCTCAAATCTAGTTTAGGCGAGTGTCGGCAACCCACCTTCTGCCATTCTCCCCGTGCAGATCTTTGTAAGGATCTCACATGTTTCTTGGAGAGAGCGTGGCTGATGTAGTTTACCATTCCACTTGAAGATCAAACGGAAAGGATGTCCCCAGAAGTATATTATCCCCTTTTTCTTCATGAATGTGGTCACCTCCCTGAAAGATTTCCTCTTCTGTAAGGTGGTGGAGGCCAGGTCCTGATAAAGCGCTACTGAATGACCTTGATACTTGAGGGGATGCTTCAACCTAGCTTTGCGTAGTATGCGTTCCTTCAGTAGGAAGTCCGCAGGAAGGCTAATATGTCTGGTGGGGGGGCCGACGTCCGTCTCATGGTGCCCATCCGGTGCGCTCGGTCAATGCAGATTTCAAAGTCAGGGGCCTCTACCATGATCTCCCTACACATGCCCTGGAGGTATCAGGCGATACCAGACCCTTCTTTCGGTGGGACTCCCCAGACACGAATGTTATTGCACCGTGACCTATTCTCAAGGTCCTTTGCGTGGGCCTGCAAGTCTATCCATTGGTCTTTCAGTCGTATGAGTTCCTGCTGTAGTTGCTCTACCTTCTCACCTTTGGTTTGATCTCTGTCTTCCATGGCGGCCACTTGCTTCCCGATCTCGTCCACATTGCGGCGTATCTCTCTCACTTCTCCCTCCACGTCCTGCTTAAGCGTTTGAAAGTCCTCTCAGAGAGTGTTGAATAGGGTTTCAAGAAATGTTCGTGTGATCGGTACCACTCCATCTCCTTGTGCCTTAGGGGCCGGATGCGTCTGCCCCCCGTTCTCCCCTGTCGTGGTGCCCTTTGTGAGCATCTCCTTCAGTGATCTCTCCTGTTTTTTCCACACTGTGGACATATTGGGGCTCCCTAGCCGCCGGGAGCCGGCCTCCTCCCCTGATCCGTGGGTGTGCCACAAGGGTAGCTCTGCAAGGTGTCGTATGGGTCTGATTGGATCTTGACTCAGTTCAGTGTTATAGGGCTCACTCTCCTCTCCGTGCTGCGGGCCTGCCTACTCCCCGATGCCTTCCAGGGCCTCAAGCTGCCGAATACCGTGCCCCTTCGTGTCTCTGGTCTCTGGGGAGCGTGCAAGCTATTAGCAGTGCAGACCCCTGGTATACGTGGGCCCCCGTGCAGCACTAGCCGTGCGTACAGCAGATTTATGAAAGTTTTTGGCAGGTGTGCCCACGGACCACCCCACTGTCGTTGCCAGAATCTTCTTTCTTGTTCCCACTATGTCGTTTGGTATCAGTGTACACTGTGCAGCACAGGAGGTATCCCTGCAAAGGTGGCCCGCGGCCCTTTCAATCTGTTCTGACATCCGCCTCTTGTACCCAGTGTGGGGTGGTGCGTGGACTTGGTCCGCAATGGCGCCAAATTCGTGCCCGGGGAGGCCCGTGGGCCGTGCCCTCTATTGTCTCCTCCGCCTGCAAGGGAGCTGCCCACCCCCTGTGGCACTGCTCCCCGCTGCCGCTGATGCACTGTGGCTGCGAAGACCTTAGCCCATCGACGATCCGGGCAGCCCCCAGCCCCGCTGTTACTCCTTCGTACAGCGGCCCTGCAGCCTCCGTCTGCGCGGCAGCTCTATGCCGCTCCTGGTCCTGGCGCCTCTGCTGTACCTGCTGGGCCGGTAAAATGGGTCATCGCCCGAGGCGCCTGTCGCTTATGTATGCCCTCAGGGACATCCCCGTACCTCTTCACACCAGGGCCACAGCTATGCTCAGTAAGGGGGCCGATAGGCCCGTCCCGCCATTTTAGCTCGGCACCTACCCGGACTGCAAATGCTGATAAAAGGGGCTGTGCGGCAATGATCGGGAGTGTCACTCACTCTGAGCTCTGCCTCTGCTGCCCCACCCTGGCGGGGGTCACTGTGTGCCGCTCCCTCTCTATTACTCTGTAAGGGCACCCGGCCCGCCCCCAGGAAGGCCCGCGAGCCGTGCCCTCTAGTTCTCGCTGCAGCCCAGGGAGGGACCGCCAACCCCGATGGCGCTGCTCACCTCCACCTCCGCCGGGCTGTCGTTACTGCATGCACTCGCTCGATGTGGGACAGGCTGCCATCCAGTTTTATCGCCGCCGGATCCGCCGCTGCTCCCACTGGCGATAGGCCCAATCTGTCTCACTCCCGCTCCGGCACTATCGGGCTCCCAGCCTGGGCGCCATTTCCTCTTGTGGGTTGCTGGGCCGCTTAGAGTGTGATCTAGGAGCGTATGCCCACCACAAACGCTCCCGGTGCTGCCACTTCACTCTTGCCCATTACACCACCGTCCGCTGTGCACCACGGGGGAGCTAAGTCAGGATTTTGGCTGGATTAGGGGGCCAGGAGCGAGGAGCCTCCGGGTTCTGCGACCCCTCAGATCGTAATTTTGCCACGCCTCCGAATGCCCTTCTTTTGAGGGTCTGTGGCAGATGGCTGCAGACCAGGCAGCTGTCAAGGAGTCTGGAGCACACTGTATTTACAGGGAGAATGGTCTCCCACATAGTGAGCCTAAGGTTGCGGAGCCTAGGGCAGCCTAGGGCTTGTGGTACTCTATCGCTTCAGAGCATTCCTACACGGTCTGGCTCAAGATGTGCCTTTGGCAGGATATTTGGGGCAGGACAAGATCTTTGAAAGGCTTGTCACTCACTTCTTTTTGCCCCAAATGAGAAGGCCCTCTGATGCACATTGCCAATCTCACCAAACCTGCAAGGCAAGTGGCAAGAGTGGAGGGGGATGTAAAGCTCCGCTCCAACCAGTCTCTGTCATGAGCACCCCTTTTGAGTGGGTGGGCACTGGCATTGTGGGGTCTCTTGACCCCAAGACAGCCATGGGCAACAGTTTTATCCTGGTCTAAGTGGAGCATCCCACCCAGTACCTGGAGGCTATACCTCTGTAAACAATGACAGTGCTTGTGGTGGGACGGGCATTGATGGGGACCTTTACCCGTATGGGTTTCCCCAAAAAGGTGGTATCTGACGAGGATACCAACTTCATATCCACATATATGAAGGCTCTGTGGGAGCAATGTGGTGTAACCTAAAAGTTCACCATGCATTACCACCCCCAAGGTAATGGGTTGGTTGAGAGATCCAACCGGACCCTGAAGGGCATGATTTAGGGTCTAACCAACTCCATTAGGCGCAAGTGGGGACATCCTCTTGCCATGCCTTCTCTTTGTTTACAGGGAGGTACAGCAGAAGGATCTTGGCTTTCGCCCTCTTTGAGCTGCTGTACCGGCACCCTGTGAGAGGACCTCTGAGTCTGGTGTAAGAATGGTGGAAGGAAGTTCCCAGGATGTATTTAGCTACATGCTGGCCTTCAAAAACCAGACTGTCCCCTTCAAGAAACTCGCTTAGGCAAACCTGGAAGCACGTCAGGAGGACATGAAACACTGGTATGAACATAATGCCAATCTGGTTGAGTTTCAGCCTGGCCAGAAAGTGTGGGTCATGACCCCAGTGGAGCCACATGCTCTCGAGGACAAGTGGACTGGGTCTTTTGAGCTGGTGGAATGCAAGAGTGATGTCACCTATCTGATTAGCTTGCAGACTCCAAGGAACCCTTTGAGAGTCCTACATGTGACTGAAGTGTCTTGAAGAGTCTGAAGTGACTATGCTCCTGGCTACAGATGACGGAATGGTTGAGGAGAGTGTGCCTCTTCCTGTCTGCCATGGAACAAGGTGGGTCGTGGAGGGTGTGGACCGCTCCACAACACTGACTCTGTAACAGCAGAGTGACTGACACCAGTTACTGGGACAGTTTGCCTCTCTGTTTTTCTTGACCCCAGGAGTCACCCACTGGTGTATCTACGATGTGAATATTGGGGTAGTTCACCTGTAAAGCACAAAATGTACAGGCTGGCTGACAAGGTCAAAGCCAGCATCAAGGAAGAGATTTCCTAGATGGTAGCATTAGGGGTGATAAAGCCCTCCAACAATCCTTGGGCCAGCCCAGTGGTCTTGGTCCCAAAGGCTTCTGCACCCAGTGCCACAAATGAACTCTGGTTCTGTGTGGACTACAGTGGGTCAGCAGATTTGACTTGATTTCTATGTTCTAGCAGTTTGCCTTGACCAGTGGGGCCAAAGAAAGGTCTATTATAATCAAAAAGGGGGGAGCTAGAAGAAGCTGTCATCCATTTTGCTTCCTATCGTAAACTCATAACCAAAAGGGAATGGATCACTTGTAACTGAAAAACAGGGTTCTGGATCGTTCTATCCGTCAGTACCCTAGGTTGGTGCTTTGAGAACCCTCAATCACGTAGTGTCGGTCGTAAGGCGGTTTATCTTGATTCTCCGCCTATTTTATACGTGTCAGCATTATCATTGGGTCTCTTATTTGTACTGCTTCCTCCACCTGGAGGGAACCACTGATTTTTCCAGTAGTGATCAGAAATGGTCGTGCAGAAGTGTTATAGTGACGTTAAAACTGTCTTTCTCACACTACCTTAGAAGTGGTATTTTATTCTGTCTGGTGTGTGAGGAGACTTCTAAAAAAGTGAAAAAGTCGTGCAGTAGGTCAGATTATGTAGCCCCTGCACTATTTGGTGTCCAGTTCAAAGGTCGACATGTTTCTGCCCTTCTAGTGCCCCAGAGGGGGGTCGATGGGCTTTCTTCAGGACCTAGTGGTTGTGAGAACTGGTGATATCAAGTTCAGAAAAAAGGGGGGTTTACAGGGTAAATACTCCGCAAACACGAGGTCTTAGAGTACCTCAAGGTTAATGTTACCTTTGGCAGTCCCGAGTTAGGGCTGCTGCGGGGCCGCCGTGAGCGCGTAGCCTCTTCTGTGGGCTGCGTACAACTTGTGCTGACGCTGGAGCCCCGGAGATCAGCGTCAGCACAAGTAGTGCGCAGCCCACAGAAGAGGCTACGCACTCACGGCGGCCCCGCAGCAGCCCGAACTCGGGACTGCCATAAGGTAACATTAACCTTGAGGTACTCTAAGACCTCGTGTTTGCGGAGTATTTACCCTGTAAACCCCCCTTTTTTTCTGAACTGGATATCACCAGGTCTCACAACCACTAGGTCCTGAAGAAAGCCCATCGACCCCCCTCTGGGGCACTTGAAGGGCAGAAACATGTCGACCTTTGAACTGGACACCAAATAGTGCAGTGGCTACATAATCTGACCTACTGCACGATTTTTTCACTTTTTTAGAAGTCTCCCCACACACCAGACAGAATAAAATACCACTTCTAAGGTACTGTGAGAAAGACAGTTTTAACGTCACTATAACACTTCTGCACGACCATTTCTGATCACTACTGGAAAAATCAGTGGTTCCCTCCAGGTGGAGGAAGCATTACAAATAAGAGACCCAATGATAATGCTGACACGTATAAAATAGGCAGAGAATCAAGATAAACCGCCATACGACTGACACTACATGATTGAGGGTTCTCAAAGCACCAACCTAGGGTACTGACGGATAGAACGATCCAGAACCCTGTTTTTCAGTTACAAGTGATCCATTCCCTTTTGATTATGAGCCAAAGAAAGGTCAACATTTTCAACACCAGAGGGGCACTTCCAGTTCCATGTGATGCCCTTTGGGTTGAAGAACGGTCCTGCCACCTTTCAGAGGCTGGTCAACTAGGTCTTGGCTGGGCTGAAGGATTTCAGTGTGCCCAGGGTCTGTAAATCAAATGCAACGAATGGGCCATTTGCAGTCTGGATTTGATGCAACACTTCTCCTGCGTGCAGCAGAACTGATGCATAGCCTCCCCAGGGACTCAGGAATTGACGCATTGCTGTTTTCCAATGCATCCCTCCTCTGGAGGTGTTTTTCCTTGTGGATTTTGACACATCTAAGGTACTTTATGCAAAAGCACTGCATCTATAGAGTTCTATGGACAGAATTGCTTAAAACCTTTGAAAAGTGATATCCCGAGTTCTGTATGTTGGATTTATGTTGTTTTGGTATGTTTTGTTTAGATAAAGCTTGTTTGTTTTTCTAAACTGGTGTGGTGTCCATTTGTCATGTTTTCACTGTGTGACTGTGTGTGTTATGTATAAATACTTTACACACTGCCTCTGAGATAGGCTTAACTGCTCGAGCCAAGCTACCAAGAGGGTGAGCCTGGGTTATCTTGGGTCTGTAACTCCTTTACTCTGGCTAGAAGGAAAGGTCCCTACTTGGACAGGTTGCATACCACTGCCAACTACATACCCCATTTTTAACAGTACATGTATAAAAATGATCATGTTAATAAATGTCTCCCCATGCAGTGATATAATCTGATGTACTGAGGTGAACTACTTCCACATGTTAAAGAAATACACTTTTTTGAATTTTATAGAGATGGTATAACATGTTTACATTACGTTTGTTGCATGAAATACATGACAAACGTCATCATGTCCTGGCTCGTGCACAGACTCAAGAGCTAAGCCAGACCCTTCACTCGGTTCTGACTCAGATTGCCCTCTTAATTTGCTGGCACGCACACTTCTACTTATGATTCAAGCTTAGTACATGGGGCCATCAGACACTTTGCTTTCAATAAGGAGCTGTAGAGGGCAATAATGTGCCAGATCACCTTCCAATCAACATCTATTCATACAACAAAGATCTGGCATTCGCAGGCACTTTCTCATTTATTAATTATTTTCTATAGGATTAAAGTGAGGAAAGATATTCTTATCTATGCCCCAGCCAGCTATGCTATAGCACAGTATGGCCAAATCCTCTATGCCCACTAGTTTTAAACCAGCTATAGAAACAGAAAAGAAAATAAATTGGTCAGTCAGTACACTCATATCATCACATAACCCCTCTATTTTAAGTGTTTATGTGCTGAAAAATGTATGGAGGAAAGAGAAAGTATCTCACGTGCGCACCACCAGAGGAGCTACTGGTAGGTTCTCACCAGCTTGCCCACGTTTGTATCATCATCGATAACTTTCTCAAAGAAAAATTAAAGTGGTGTGTCCGGTGAAGGAAAGAAGTGAAGAGGAAAGAATCAAGACCCCGTGAAAACAATGAGACTCAAGAAGTCTCAGTTTAAAATTGGACTAGACTCACACAAACTTGTCACTTTTATTCCGAACTGTGAGTCTGAACCAAGTTAATAACACAGCATGTTGTTAACCACAGTTCGGAATAAAAGTGACAAGTTTATGTGGGCCGTCCTTGAAGTGGTTTACAACATGCTGTGTTTTTAACTTGGTGCAGACTCACAGTTCAGAATAAAAGTGACAAGTTTGTGTGAGTCTAGTCCAATTTTAAACAGAGACTTCTTGAGTCTCATTGTTTTCACGGGGTCTTGATTCTTTCCTCTTAACTTCTTTCCTTCACCGGACACACCACTTTAATTTTTCTTTGAGAAAGTTATCGATGATGATACAAACGTGGGCAAGCTGGTGAGAACCTACCAGTAGCTCCTCTGGTGGTGAGCACGTGAGATACTTTCTCTTTCCTCCACACATTTTTCAGCACATATACACTTAAAATAGAGGGGTTATGTGATGATATGAATGTACTGACTGACCAATTTCTTTTCTTTTCTGTTTCTATAGCTATTTTAAAACTAGTGGGCACGGAGGATTTGGCCATACTGTGCTATAGCACAGCTGGCTGGGGGCATAGATAAGAATATCTTTCCTCACTTTAATCCTATAGAAAATAATACAAAATTGAGAAAGTGCCAGCGAATGCCAGATCTTTGCCATCAGACACTTGACAAAGGGAGTGGAAAATGGTGAGGATTGGAAGCATGGAGCCATGTCTTAGACAGGGTACCATAATAGGCTAACATTCACGGCATCGTCATGGCTATACCATTGACTGCCAAAGACTTAGCCATGAAGTGAGGGCAGGAGGGGAGTAATCACTGGGATGAAGACAAGTAGGTATACAAGTAATGGATATTACCAGAATGTAACCCAGCCATTACCTCTACATCCTTTATCCTCTTCCCATTCATTACTTGTGAAGTATACCCAAGCCTAGAGGTCTTCTTCATCAAGAGAAATAAAAAAAACACCAAACTCAAGACGTTCACATTTCGCTGCATAAATAGTGGACACAAAAAAACTGTAAAATAAAATGGAAACATAAATCATAAACATGAAATATTAAAGTATGAATTCACTGACTTTAGAGCTAGTGAATCAAAATGAGCTGCATTATTCAGGATTTCTTGAAAATGATAATGATTAATGAAAGTATGTTCAGATGTCCAAGTTCCAAATTTACATATTTCTTTCAAAGAAACTCCTTGATATTCTGCCCCAGGTGCAGTTACACCTCCTTTAGAACCCCCTTGCTATTTTTCAGGAAGAGGAACACCATGCCCTGAAAGGATTAAAGCAGTAGTGGACTCTACACATCTGCTTATGATCATCAATAATGCCCTCTTACCGTGACCAGATAAACTAAAAGTAGCAAACAAAATGGTTCCACTTCCTGAAAAAGGCTGGACCTATGAAAATAAATTAATAATGCTCTTTTGACATCATGTAAACTCATACATTCCTGCTCAGAGAAAGCAGAAGGAAAGAACGTTGGTAATATTACCTCCATGGAAGTATGCAAAGAAGAGTACATTTTGGGAAGAAAATAAGAATCAGGATAACATACCACCTTGTCCTCAAAAGAATCTAATGAAAGGTGGAAAGCACAGCATTGAAGCCAATTCCCCGGGTGTTTGAGCCTATGTGATGGCCCCCCAAACAAAAAAAACACCTTAAAGGTCAAAAGTTTAAAGTCAGTTGAAAACAAATGCCCACAATGTGAGACCTGACGGCTTTGAACAATAAAGAGAGATCCCAGGTTGGAGACAGAGAACAATTGGAGGTCTGAAGAAGGAAAAGCTATTCGTCAATAAGGCCTCCAATAATAACACATTATCCCAATGTTAAAGAAACTTTTGTAGCCACCACTGAGTTTTTATAGTACATAAAGAAGATAAAGGGTTCACATGACAACCATGCCATAGCAACTGCAATACAGAAGGAAAATAACACATGAGAGAAGAGAGAGAATGATCAGTGCACCTTCTGAAAGGAAGCCCAGTGTCTACAGTATGACTTTACAGTAGCAGCCACGCAAGAATTTTGGCTAACCTTTGCAATGTGAAGGGACAGACCTTTGTCTTGCACACCTAGCATTTTACCTTCTAGGCCGACAGAGAGAGCATGTTCAGAAGAGGCAGATTCGAGACCCAGGATGGAAGAATCTAAGGAGAAAGCACTGTCCGAGACTAAAGCAGAGGAAACCAAGACCTCTGAGGCCTAAAACGGACCACACACACACACCAATTTCCACTCCCTCTTCCAGAACTCTGTACAGGAGCTTGGGAGTTAAAGGGAATGGAGGGGAGACATATAACAACTTTCCTGCCAACGTCAATGACAGAGCACCCACCTCCTTTCAAGCTCCAACTTTGGGATTGGTGGAGCAGAATCTATGCAGTTGAGTGTTGTTCATGAATGTAAAATGATCAAGAAATGGGGTCCCAAATATCCTTTAAACCTTCCAGAAGGTTGCTGGAGACAGATACAAGTTCTGGGATAATGGAAACAAGTCTACTTATCTGATCCACTCGAACATTGTCTTGTCCCTTGATATGAATTACAAGGCATGTGATTCTGCTCAAATAATCAATTGAACTGCCACTGCATTTAATGATTTTGAATACCTGGCATATGTGTATGTGTATGCGTATGGTAAGCATTTCAGAATGATAGCGGGTTTCACATCAGTAGAGTGTGAGCGGATTGGGGACAAACATTTTCTTGTTGCCCCTGTTGGGCTTAGTGGAATGCTGTGCACGTCCTGGCACGGGCGGTAGGTGGGCAGAATCGTCTGTGATGTTAGTCGATCATTGTCCGTGGGTGGGGGGTTTTGTTTGATTAGTTGTTATTGTGTGAAAATACGTTGTGTTCTGCAAAAGGGCATGTCGTTGCAGAAGAGTGTTGATTCCTGGCGCTTTGCCAGACAGGGTGTGCGAATGTATGACTACGGCAGGTGCGGTAAAGTTTCTTAGTTGGAACGTGAGGGGATTAGGTACCTGCTCTAAATGGCATAAGATCCTATCATTCCTTAAGCGACATAATATAACGTTTGCATGCTTACAAGAAACGCATCTGGATGATGCTGGGGCTGGGCGGTTGGCAAAAAAGGGGAGGGGCCAGGTGTTCCACTCGTCATATGTTACCTATGCTAATGGGGCGCTGATCTGGGTGGCATCTGGGGCCCCTTTTATGCTACAGTATACCGAAGCGGATGTAGAAGGTCCCTAAGTGTTATTAAGAGGCAAGCTAGATGGTAAAGATGTTAGTATACTAAATACCTATGCCCCCAATATTGATGAGCCAAATATGTTTGTGGTCCCGCAGACTTGGACGCCCCCCTGTTATGGCTGGGAGTCTTTAATTGTGTGCTGGACCCTGAGCTACACAGATGCCCACCCAGAAGGGGTACCAAGCCGCGTATGACTAAGCAGTTGCAGAAATTGATGAGTGACTTGGGCCTCTGGGATGTTTGGAGGGAGCACCACCCGACTCAGAAAATATTTACCGGTTTCTCACCCACTCATAACTCGCATAGTCGCTTGGATAGGATGCTAGCGACAGAGCACCCAGTGTTTATGGCAGCCGAGATTACTCATTTGGTGCATTTTCTGTCCAATCATGAGCCAGTGTGCTGCTTGGTACGGTGGGCGATGGGGGAGCAGGGCCCCCACAGATGGTGACTCCATGCCGATATCCTGGAGGATCTGGTCGGGAAGGAGGCAATCTCGAACGTATTGACATAGTCCTTTGATTCGGGCACTGCAAGCAATAGAGCCCTTGAGTGGGATGCGATGAAGGCGGTAATCAGGAAGGCGGCAAAGGGGCTGACATAAAGCGTCCAGAAGCAACAGCAGTCTGAGCTGCAGGATAGGGAGAAATCGCTGGCAGAGCTCCAGTCAGGGCCACAGGGACAAGATGATGCCCAGGAACGAGAACGTGCGTTACATGAGCAAGTCACAGATATGTGGGATAGGCTGGATAGGTATATTCTCACGAAGTATCGCCAGTGGCTGCATGCAGAGGGAGATAAATCTGGCCGACTGCTGGCCTGGATCTTGCGTAAGGAACATGCCCCCACACTCTGGTTACTAGTCTTCGCGTCCAGTCGGGCGAGCTGGTCTATACCCGGGAAGCAATGATGGAGGTGTTTTGGCAACACCTGTAAACAGTGTACAGGGCTGACTCCCTGGTAAGTGCTGACCTTCATATCCTTTTTTTGGAGAGTCTACAGCTGAGGCAGGTGTCTGAAGAAGTTAGGATAGAACTAGATGTGCAGATTACTGAGGAGGAGCTGATGGAGGTGATAGTGGACATTCCTAGGGCCAACTTCCCAGGGGTGACAGGCTGTCCAGGCATATTCAGCAGTGCTGGTCCAGACATTGTTGCAAACATTTAATGAGTCCTTTGAGAGTGGAATATTGCCCCCTAAGATGCGCGAGGGTGAAATTTGGCTGATCCCAAAGCTAGGTGGCGATGTTCAGGAGCCGGCGTTCAACTGACCTTTGACAATGATTAACAGACATTAAAATGCTATGCAAAGTGCTGGCTAAACGGCTGAAACCGCACATGGGTTATTTAGTTCACAAGGACCAGTGCAGCTCCATCCCCATCCGTAGTACGTCTATGAACATACGACGGCTGGCGCATATATTGCATGGGATGCAGGCGGCCCCTGAGGAGATGGTGTTGGTGTTTATCGATCTTGAAAAAGCGTTTGACACGGTGGACTGGGGGTTCTTGTTGGAAATCCTCGGAAAGTTGAGGATTAGACCACGCTTTTGTAGATGGGTACAAATATTATATATGAACCATGCGGTACATGTGCGGATGGGTCAAACCAGGTCGGTGCAATGGTTGCTGGGTCTTGGCACATGGCAGGGGTGCCCGCTGTCGCCACTGCGGTTTGCTCTGGCCATTGAGCCAATGGCGGTATGGGCAAGGCAGGATCTAGGCAACTGGGGCATACAAATTGGGCATAGTACACACCATATCTCACTGTATATGTATGATGCACTGTTCTATGTAACATCTCCGCGTGAGGCTATACCGAAACTGCTGAGGTTGATGGACCAGTTTGCGGCTTATTCTGGACTGAGCATAAACAGGCGTAAATCCCTGGCGTTCCCCCTGGCGGAACTGAGAGAGAGTGGGGTAGGGGAGCTGCTGAGCCTGGGACTGAGATGGGAGATGGACCACTTTAGATACCTAGGTGTGCAGGTGGTACACAGGGATGCCAGGCTGCTACAGCTAAATATGACCAGGGCAGTTGAGTCGCTCAGGCGCTCCGTGGAATTCTGGGACATGCTGCCACTGTGCCTAATGGGTGGAATATAAGTGGCAAAGATGGTGATGCTGCCGAGATGCTTGTATGCTCTGCAGAATGCGTTGTGCCCGATCCCTGCGAAAGAGTTTCAACAGTTTAACTCCATTCTGGTGACCCTGTTTTGGGTGGGAAAGTGCTGTAGGGTGGCGCTGCAGGGGCTCCTGAAGCTGTATGAGGAGGGGGGGCTAGGGGTGCCCAGGTCTGATCTCTCTTATTACGCTGTGTACCTTCAGCATGCTGTGCAGTGGTTGGATGAGGGTGATAATTGGGAAAAGTGCTTAATTGGCGGGCGAGTGCAGCCAGGAGACCTATCTATGATTTTGATGGAGGATGCCGGGTTGAGTGCGGAACTACCATATGTGGTTAAGCAAACGGCCTGTTTGTGGCAGAAAGTTGTGGAACGAGTGCTGGGGCAGGCTTCCTTTCACCTGGAATTGGCCATCTGGCAGTTAGTCCCTGTACAAAGGATGGTGGAAAACATGTCTTTCCAGGCATGGAGAGAGGGTGGCTGCATGGTATTGGCAGACTTATATGGAAATGACACTTTTCTCACTTTTGAGCAGGCGTGTGAAGGATTTGTCTACAAAAAGGAGCTAAAGGGGCAGAGAACAGGTCATCCCCCACACAATGCATTGCATACAACAAAGACCTGTTCACACTGTGAACCAGTATTTCATACATCCGGATTATTGGCCATAAACATTAGGCCCTCATTTGTAGCTTGCGATTCTGTCGTCTAAGCTATTCTACGGTGTGGTTCTTTAAAAAGAAGATAGAGACAGATTGCCTACGAGGAATGTCAATTTGACTGTTTATGTATAATAACCTTATGTCTCCCACCCCCAAATGTGGTGAAAAAAGAGTGAACAGGAGTGTTGGTGCCTCACGGTAGCGCCACCAAGGAGGGTTTAGCAGGATGGTACTCGCCTGCTACCTCAATTTCTCATCATCAGCTACCAACACTCCAACAGCAAGAAATTGTGCATGAAGCTAGTGATGAACTAAATGGGTGCTAGGATGTGTTTTGAATAAAGAAGAAAAGAAGCTGTGCTAGAAATATGTGCACCGTCTCAAAGAACCCCCTAAGTGATATATATTAATATCAGAGAAAGAGCTAAATCACACTGGCTTGCATACTTTATTCTCAGCTGCGTGAAAGCTCGTATGTTAAAATGCCGACATGTTTCGTTACCATCGGACACACTCACGGTAACTTCTTCAGGGCTTGGGGTCTGTTCATTTATCCCTGCACCTTTGTTTGTCGTTTAAAAACAATTCTGTGGGAGACAAAAGAGAACATACACACACACAACAACATGGCTAGGTTGGTAACCTGTTGAAATAGGGCAAGTCTCGTATGTAGTCTTGAAGACCCCCCCATAAGGCATATATTTACCAGGATGTAGCCCAACATGGGCATACCTTTACCCTTGGGACCTTGCGGCTCTGTGTGCGCGTTCAAGGCATCCCTTGTACCACTCCAAACGTGAGTCTGTAATGTATAACACATGATGAGAAATGTAAGCTGGTTCTCGTTTTTATATCTCATTCATGGGTACAAACTGATCTATCCCCTTCCCATCTCAAGCGATGCCTCCACATCTCAGAAAATCATTTTTGATCAGTGCCTTACTTTCAACATCACCCTTTAAAATAGTTCCCTTCCAAATTGCCAACCTTCTCCCCACTACCTCGTTGTAAACCACATCCAAATCTCCACTACTTAGCCTGTCTCAAGTTCAATTCTCCCAGACTCACACCATCTGTCACCACTCACCGTGTAACTGTTCGTAACTGGCGTTGACTCAGCCCAGGAACAACACGATCGTTACACGGCGCTCTTTAAGAGCGTAATCACGCGTACCATGTGACTGTACTGCGCTGACAAGGGAGCTCATCAGTGAAAATGGAGCGCCATTTTGGAATGGGCGAATAAAAGTTCGGCTCATTATGACAATATACGTTATTATTGGTTTACTCCGTATTATAGTAGCCTAGCCCTTCCATTGCACGAGTTATATGTCATCTATTAAATCTGTTTTTCGTCCTGTGGTGATGTGAATGCTCGATGTGGTATGAAAAGGGGGCTCTGTGTGATGTAAAAAGTGCCATTTAACTATGCTACGCTAATGAAGGAGCTCGAAAAAGCGGAGCGCCATTTTGGAATGGGCAAATCAAGGCTCACCGTGAGGCTCTACATTGATGTTAATTTACTCAATATTCCTCCCGTTTAGCCCTTCCATTATACCAGTTTAGTGTCATTTACTCAGTCTGCCCCTTATAATGTTCGATGTAGTATTTAAAGGAGAGACTCAGTATGACACAAAAAGTGCAGTGACCATTTTCCAATGGGGAATGTCTTATTATGCTTGTCTGCACATAATGGCATGTTTACTTTGCCGAGTATCCAAGGTGATGTACTTCCTAGGTTACTCCTGTAGGTGTATTTACAAATGTTAATCCCTCCCAATTGCGGATAAGGTGTATCGAGGCTCCGATAATCAATAGTCAAGGTTTGAGTATACTAAAATGGCGTTACTGGCACCATTGATTCATTTATGCCAAGTACTGCATGTATACTCCTTACCCTGTTGGTATAGCCTCTGTGTTCTATTGAGCGATCATGCAATCACCTTACTCCATTCTATAAGGTCATTCAATCCATCCTGGTCCACTCCCTCTTGATAAATCCACCGTGCTTCCCTGTTATTTAGTCTGGATTCAATACTGTATTGATCACCTGTGACTTTTTCAAGGACTACCCAGCGCACTTCTTGCGCAGTATGTTTTTGCATTTGAAAATGTTGCACCAATTTGGTGCTCAATTTTCCTGCACGGAGTGTGCTCAGATGTTCCTGTATTCTTGTTTTTACCTTCCTGGTGGTAAGGCCGATGTAGTGGAGCTCACAGGGGCATGTCAATCTGTATATTACATGCGAGGTATTACAGTTGCTGAATTTATTTAGAAACCAGGTCTTGTTGTTTTTAAGAGTAACACTTTTGGTTGGTGATGTAAATACGCACACGGAGCAATTACCACATGGGTAATGCCCGGAAGGGATATTGGTTTCACGTGGACTAATTTTGGGTCTAGTGTGGACCAGCCGGTCCCGAATGTTTGCAGACCTTTTAAATGCGAAACGAGGAGGGGGCATCTGCATATTGGTGGTACTGAGGAGATGCCAATGCTTCCGGATGATTTGCCTGATTTTCGTGGACAGTGGTCCAAAAGTAGTGACCACTGGGATGCATTCTCCTTTCTCCTTCTTGGTCTTTTCCAACAGGGCTGCACGGGGGGTGTTATATGCCCGTTTTTTAGCCTGTCGTATGACCTTCCTTGGGTAAGCTCGATCCTGTAGCTTAGTGGCCAGGATGTTTGATTGTGTGGAGTATTCCTGTGTGGTGGTACAGTTTCGGCGGTATCTCAGAAACTGTCCCACAGGTAGGTTGTCCCGAAGGGCCCTCGGGTGATAGGAGCTATAGTGTAGGAGAGAATTTCTGTCCGTTGGTTTATGATGGACCGTGGTCACCAACCTGTCACCCTCAGCTAGGATATCTAAGTCCAAATAGACTGCTCTGGTTTTGCTTACTTCCCAGGTGAACTTTAAGCACTCATCCAAACCATTGAGCCAAGCGAGGAATTCATTTAATTCTTCCTCGGTCCCCTCCCATATGCAAAGTATATCATCTATGTATCTCTTCCAGAGGACAATGTTCCTCTGGAAGAGATTAGTGTCTGTATTGATGTAGTAAGCTTCGAACTGGCCCACATAAATGCAGGCCAGACTGGGGGCGAATGTAGCCCCCATCGAAGTCCCCGACACTTGGAGATATATCTGTTCTTTACAAGAGAAGAAGTTTTGGGTCAATGCAATTTCTATGCATTGAAGGACAAAGGTCTGGGGGCAATCATAAAACCATTCAGAGTCCCTCAGGGCACGCGCCGCTGCCACCAGCGTGGCCTCCTGAGGGATGCTGGTATACAGCGACTCTATGTCGATGGTAATTAGAAATTGGTTTACTGGGTTGTAAGAAACATTCTCCAGAATTCTCAATATGTCCGTGGTGTCCTGGACATATGAGGGTTGGGTGATGACACATTCCCTGAGAAAATAGTCTGCAAACTGGGATAGAGGTTCTAGTAGTGACTGGATGCCGGAGACGATAGGTCGTCCGGGCGGGGGCTGTTGTTTTTTATGAATTTTGGGTACGATATAGAATGCCGGCATCCTCGGTTTTGTGTTAATCAGGAATTCGGCTTCCCTATACGTAACCCATTTCTTTTCTTTAGCCTCAGTAACCAACTGGATAATGGTCGTCTGCAAGTCATTAGTAGGATCCCGCGCTAGAGGTCTATAATTGCTGCGGTTCCCCAGCAGCCTGGCCACCTCTGTGTCGTAGTCAAGTGTGTCCATCACTACGACCGCCCCGCCTTTATCGGCTGGCTTGATGGTAATTGTTCGGTTGTTTTGTAGGCTTGTTAATGCCTGCCAGTCTTTAGAGCTCATATTGCTATAATCCACAGTTTGCATACTTTGTTCAATTTTACCAATCTCTTGTAGAATCTTTTGTTCAAACACCACAGTTTCTGGGCCTGTTGTGTTACCCGGAGGGCAAAACTGAGAAGGACGCCGCAAATTTGTGCAAAAATTAGATGTGTCCTCCTTTTCCTTCCCAGCAAAGAACTTTTTAAGTTTTATCTTCCTCATTAGGCCGTACAGTTCCGCCCGCAGTTGGAAGCCATCATGGCGTGGGGTGGGGACAAATCCCAACCCCTTGTTGAGTATAGTGGATTCCGCCTCTGTAAGAGAATAATGAGAGAGATTCACCACAATGTTGTTGACCTTGGCAATTACAGGGGTGTTCTGCCTCTGCTGCGGGTAATTCTGGGGGAGAAGGCCTGCCAGGTTGAGTTCGGGTTCTGCCGAGCCCGGCCCCGTCCCCGGCCTCTGTAGTTGTTCCCCCTCTGGTCTCCCGTATTGAGTGTTTGTTGACCTAAAAAAACCCTAAACATAGCTCCTAGATCCTCATTAGATCTCTCTTGAGGATTAAACCTAACCCTAGGATTGGAAGTTGTTGTTTGGGCACCAGTTTCTTCATCCTCGCTACTTGTATTATCAAAGGTCCAGTTGTTAGGTGTCCTCCTGCCCTGTTGACGGCCTCCCCATCCCCGAGGTTGAAACGTGGATTGGGGAGGTGGTGGTTGCTGATAATACTGATCATCAACATAGGGAAAAGCCCATTCATGACTGAATCGCTCTAGGTTGCGCTTTAAGCCTTTAATCTTTTGATTAACCATATACGCCTGGTATTCCCCCAGGTCATTTTGGATTCTGGCTAGTTGTTCCTTTGTGTCAGTGATGGTGGTATCCGCTTTTAGGGTTTCCTCGATATCCAAGATTTCTTTGAGGAGTTCATCACTGAGTCGTTTTGCTGTATTAATTATCAAAACTAGCCAGTCCCGGGTGCACTTGTTAGCTATATAGCTCCAGTCCACCCGGAATCTCTTGTCTTCTAAGAAGATCTTAGGCTCAATGCGCACTAGGAGGCTGGCTGGTGCTGCTCCTGCTCTAAGGTATTCCGTCATGAGCGCTCCATGGAGTGCAATTCTTACTTGTCGTTTTCTAGTATTCGACAGTTTCTCCCATTCTTCCCTAGCTGAAGTTGCCCCATCAAGAGGTGCATTAGGCAGGAGGGAAGGGCCTGATAATATAGATGCAATGTGTTCGTCAGTGAAGGCTAGACAAAACTTATCCATCTCGCACTGTGATGACGTAAGTGCTAGTGGAGGGAAAGGAAAGGGAGAGGGAAGGGTGTACAATTGTCTACAAAAAGCCTATCTACAGGTAACCAACCGAGTCATAAAGTGCCGTGCTGTGCCTCGTGTGCAAAATGAAAATAATCTTAAAAAGCTCTCACGGCTAAGCTGCCGTTCTCAAGACCAGTCTACAAAAAGGAGCTAAAGGGGCAGAGAACAGGTCATCCCCCACTCAATGCATTGCATACAACAAAGACCTGTTCACACTGTGAACCAGTATTTCATACATCCGGATTATTGGCCATAAACATTAGGCCCTCATTTGTAGCTTGCGATTCTGTCGTCTAAGCTATTCTACGGTGTGGTTCTTTAAAAAGAAGATAGAGACAGATTGCCTACGAGGAATGTCAATTTGACTGTTTATGTATAATAACCTTATGTCTCCCACCCCCAAATGTGGTGAAAAAAGAGTGAACAGGAGTGTTGGTGCCTCACGGTAGCGCCACCAAGGAGGGTTTAGCAGGATGGTACTCGCCTGCTACCTCAATTTCTCATCATCAGCTACCAACACTCCAACAGCAAGAAATTGTGCATGAAGCTAGTGATGAACTAAATGGGTGCTAGGATGTGTTTTGAATAAAGAAGAAAAGAAGCTGTGCTAGAAATATGTGCACCGTCTCAAAGAACCCCCTAAGTGATATATATTAATATCAGAGAAAGAGCTAAATCACACTGGCTTGCATACTTTATTCTCAGCTGCGTGAAAGCTCGTATGTTAAAATGCCGACATGTTTCGTTACCATCGGACACACTCACGGTAACTTCTTCAGGGCTTGGGGTCTGTTCATTTATCCCTGCACCTTTGTTTGTCGTTTAAAAACAATTCTGTGGGAGACAAAAGAGAACATACACACACACAACAACATGGCTAGGTTGGTAACCTGTTGAAATAGGGCAAGTCTCGTATGTAGTCTTGAAGACCCCCCCATAAGGCATATATTTACCAGGATGTAGCCCAACATGGGCATACCTTTACCCTTGGGACCTTGCGGCTCTGTGTGCGCGTTCAAGGCATCCCTTGTACCACTCCAAACGTGAGTCTGTAATGTATAACACATGATGAGAAATGTAAGCTGGTTCTCGTTTTTATATCTCATTCATGGGTACAAACTGATCTATCCCCTTCCCATCTCAAGCGATGCCTCCACATCTCAGAAAATCATTTTTGATCAGTGCCTTACTTTCAACATCACCCTTTAAAATAGTTCCCTTCCAAATTGCCAACCTTCTCCCCACTACCTCGTTGTAAACCACATCCAAATCTCCACTACTTAGCCTGTCTCAAGTTCAATTCTCCCAGACTCACACCATCTGTCACCACTCACCGTGTAACTGTTCGTAACTGGCGTTGACTCAGCCCAGGAACAACACGATCGTTACACGGCGCTCTTTAAGAGCGTAATCACGCGTACCATGTGACTGTACTGCGCTGACAAGGGAGCTCATCAGTGAAAATGGAGCGCCATTTTGGAATGGGCGAATAAAAGTTCGGCTCACTATGACAATATACGTTATTATTGGTTTACTCCGTATTATAGTAGCCTAGCCCTTCCATTGCACGAGTTATATGTCATCTATTAAATCTGTTTTTCGTCCTGTGGTGATGTGAATGCTCGATGTGGTATGAAAAGGGGGCTCTGTGTGATGTAAAAAGTGCCATTTAACTATGCTACGCTAATGAAGGAGCTCGAAAAAGCGGAGCGCCATTTTGGAATGGGCAAATCAAGGCTCACCGTGAGGCTCTACATTGATGTTAATTTACTCAATATTCCTCCCGTTTAGCCCTTCCATTATACCAGTTTAGTGTCATTTACTCAGTCTGCCCCTTATAATGTTCGATGTAGTATTTAAAGGAGAGACTCAGTATGACACAAAAAGTGCAGTGACCATTTTCCAATGGGGAATGTCTTATTATGCTTGTCTGCACATAATGGCATGTTTACTTTGCCGAGTATCCAAGGTGATGTACTTCCTAGGTTACTCCTGTAGGTGTATTTACAAATGTTAATCCCTCCCAATTGCGGATAAGGTGTATCGAGGCTCCGATAATCAATAGTCAAGGTTTGAGTATACTAAAATGGCGTTACTGGCACCATTGATTCATTTATGCCAAGTACTGCATGTATACTCCTTACCCTGTTGGTATAGCCTCTGTGTTCTATTGAGCGATCATGCAATCACCTTACTCCATTCTATAAGGTCATTCAATCCATCCTGGAGAAGGTTGGCAATTTGGAAGGGAACTATTTTAAAGGGTGATGTTGAAAGTAAGGCACTGATCAAAAATGATTTTCTGAGATGTGGAGGCATCGCTTGAGATGGGAAGGGGATAGATCAGTTTGTACCCATGAATGAGATATAAAAACGAGAACCAGCTTACATTTCTCATCATGTGTTATACATTACAGACTCACGTTTGGAGTGGTACAAGGGATGCCTTGAACGCGCACACAGAGCCGCAAGGTCCCAAGGGTAAAGGTATGCCCATGTTGGGCTACATCCTGGTAAATATATGCCTTATGGGGGGGTCTTCAAGACTACATACGAGACTTGCCCTATTTCAACAGGTTACCAACCTAGCCATGTTGTTGTGTGTGTGTATGTTCTCTTTTGTCTCCCACAGAATTGTTTTTAAACGACAAACAAAGGTGCAGGGATAAATGAACAGACCCCAAGCCCTGAAGAAGTTACCGTGAGTGTGTCCGATGGTAACGAAACATGTCGGCATTTTAACATACGAGCTTTCACGCAGCTGAGAATAAAGTATGCAAGCCAGTGTGATTTAGCTCTTTCTCTGATATTAATATATATCACTTAGGGGGTTCTTTGAGACGGTGCACATATTTCTAGCACAGCTTCTTTTCTTCTTTATTCAAAACACATCCTAGCACCCATTTAGTTCATCACTAGCTTCATGCACAATTTCTTGCTGTTGGAGTGTTGGTAGCTGATGATGAGAAATTGAGGTAGCAGGCGAGTACCATCCTGCTAAACCCTCCTTGGTGGCGCTACCGTGAGGCACCAACACTCCTGTTCACTCTTTTTTCACCACATTTGGGGGTGGGAGACATAAGGTTATTATACATAAACAGTCAAATTGACATTCCTCGTAGGCAATCTGTCTCTATCTTCTTTTTAAAGAACCACACCGTAGAATAGCTTAGACGACAGAATCGCAAGCTACAAATGAGGGCCTAATGTTTATGGCCAATAATCCGGATGTATGAAATACTGGTTCACAGTGTTAACAGGTCTTTGTTGTATGCAGTGTGAAGGATTTGACCTGGGACAGGGGCAATATCTTCAATATGCTGGCCTGATGGAACTGGCCAAGGTGACATGGCCTACTTACCCGGATATGTCCCAGACCACTGAGACCTTAGACATATTGCTAACATGTGGAGGTGGGCGCAGACTGACGTCTTTGTTGTACAAGGCCATGAGGGCGGACTCACGATCTCTGGCTCTCAGGGCGTGTGATGCTTGGGATGAGGATCTGCAGGCACCGCTGCTGGAGAGGGGTTGGGTGCGAGTATGTACGCCAACGCGTAAGGTGTCTTGCAATGCCCGGCTGAAGTTGCTGCATTATAACTTCCTGCAGCGGGTGTAAATGACCCCCGCGAGGCTCCACCGTATTGATGTCTCCCGTTCGCATGAATGTCCTAGAAGTCATAGAGCCCACACGGGGTTTATGCCTCTGGCTTATGAATTTCCAGAAGTTCATCAGTATTGGCTTGATGTAGTATCGCGGCTCTGTGGAGGGATGGGAATCACGCTAGAAGTAATGCATGAACAGTACCTCCTGGGGCTGGTACTGCAACACAAAAAGAGGAAAATGGCTAATATGTTATTACAGCTAGTGTTGGCTAAACGGAGGGGCGCCATTTGCTGGATGGGTGAGTGGGCTCCCTCTTTTGTGAACTGAATGAGAGACATGGGAGAATTATCTTTGTCAGAGGAACTACACATGAAAGTTTGCCGCAGGGATGAAAAGTTAGAGGAGGACATAGTAAGTTGGAGAGAGTTATGCAGGGAATTGTTGAACCCAAAGGAGGCAGGTAGTGAACAGGCTGGTGAGTCTGATAATTGCAACTGCATTTAAACGTCGGTGCTTGTGTAAACCCTAACTGTATATGGCGCTGGATTTGCTGCTGAGTCATGCAAAGTGTAGAGTATATTTAACTGTGCAATGTGCTTGGGACTCTAATGCGTGGAATAGCAACAAGTCCATGGATATTGTCTCAAAGGATTCTGTATATGAGCGCCCAGTTTGACGTGAAATTTTTACAAATAACGTTTTTAAAAAAAATGATTTTTAATGAGTCCCTCCTTGATGATTTATATACAACACAGCCACTGTGTTGTCTGACCTCACTAAAACAGTTTGATTTTCTACTTGATGTTGGAATGCTACAAAGCATAGGGAACTGCAGTAAACTCTCTCCAACTATGACTGATAACTCATTGTCAAAGATTCTCAGGCTTGGACTGACTAAAAGTCCAACATTACTCACCACCCCACAGAGCTGGAATTGGTTTTTATTAGCACTCGAGCCTCTGTGTGAATAGTTATGCCCTTGGACATATTTTATGGGCTCAACCATCACTGAAAAACATACTTTATCTTTGTCAAAACTGGGACCATTGTTTCCATTACCTGAGAAGTCAAGTGCCAATAAGATGCCACAACCAGGTCGAAGATGAAATTTGTCCTACTCAACTGCAAATACACATGCCACCATGTGACCTCGGACATCCACAGTCTTCTTAGCACCTTCTGAAAATGTAACAGGGAGCACAACAGGGAATAAAGTAAAATTGGTCTGGGCTCTGGTAAGAAACATTTGTTCAGATCTCTTCTGAACTTGGGACTTATGAACGTCAAGTCCATGGATGAAATAAATTGGCAGTTCAACAGATTGAAGATAAACCTTTGATAATGTAGACAAGTCTCTTTCGTCTCCAAGTAATGCATCGTATTTGTCACGGATGAGGCATGGACAAACTAATCATTGAGATATTTAAAAAATCATGATCTATTAAAGAAAAATAGGTGCCACGATGGAAGCCCCTACTTTTTGCAGACTCTTGGTAATGACTGTAGACTAAATGGAAGAACCCGGAATTGCCAATGTTGTCCTTGGATACTGTGGAAGAAAATTTTAGTGGTACACAATTTTAATGAATTTGTGATGGCTCAAGTACAGCATGAAGTTCTTTCAAGGAATCAATAGCAATTACTGTACTGGGAGAGCTCAGTGACAAGTATCCCGGGGTCCTCCCCTAATAGAAAAAGCTTATACTGTTTATACATCATCAACAGATTTCATGTGATTGTGCACAGCCAATTAGCAGTTTTGATCAGCAAAGCACTACATCAGGGAACCAGCCAGACCATGTTATTCAGCATGGCAACTACACATTTTACTGTATTAGGGCTAAACCACATTACTGATGAGTCACAATGATTTTGCTAATTCTTAGTAAGCCTGGCTGAACTTTCCCTAGGTAACAAAACAAGCTTGTTTTCTCAGACAGTGATATATCTGTTAGAAGCAAACACATCTACCGTTCTGGTTCCATACATTAGAGGATGGTTCCAACCCCAATCTCATCTCTTATCCAATTTCCACAACTATGACTTGGAAACAAGAAAAGTTTGTCTTTTTTCACTGGGTTTTTCATGCAACCTTATAAGTACCATCATATTTTCTGCACAGTTCAGAGTCCAACTTTGTAATTTTACTCTCTTAGTACAAAACCCAAAAAATTCCAGTGTTACACTAAAATCAAAATGTGAAAATACACTTCCATAGATTGACTGTTGCCATGAAATGATCTGAAGGAACTAGAGAAATAATTGTGTGTAGTGTCTTCATCTTGAAGGAATAATCATCACCCATTTGTCAGCTCATTTCAGGTCTATCACCACCTGAAATCCAGTAATTCTGGGAACCATGAACCTAAATTTTCCAAGAAGCTGAAGAATTGGCTCTTCGAGTAATTCACCCCTGTAACCCCCTTCAAAACGAGGCATGTTTACCTGCTCAATGCCAGAATACCCTCGTAGGTGATAGGATGCTCTACAAACACATGTAACAGAATAAACTCCTTTTTCTCTTTCTGAAACAGTAACAGGGATTATTGTTTGTTTCTCCACCAGCGCATCTATTAATTGCTTCAATGCTTTTCTCTTAATAGGACACTTCAAGAAACAGTAGCACATATGAAAGGTGAAACATGCAAGTCAGACCTTTGATAAAACACATTACGAAGGACTGGCAGATAAACCTTGACTGTCCCAACTGCAAGGCCTTGTTGGGACAATGATAAAACAAACAAAAACTCATCTGAAAGGTTGGCCTAAAGAACGTCAGTATGATGAACACTACACCAGTCAATAAACACCTCCCAGTGCACAGCAAAGATGGACTTTGTCGAATGGCACTGGGCTGCAAGGATAACAACTACTGTGGCTGGCAGATCGAACACTTTTAGAAAGTGTTTAAGCTATTGGCATTGTAAATGACAATGCTTTTTATTTTATGTTTTGATAATTAACACATAAATGAAAGGCATTGTCATGTACAATGCCAAAAGCTCAAACTCTTGTAAATGCGAGACCTCTTCAAAGAAGCGGCCGCCATTGTCCCAGGCTGCTTAGAAAGTGAAAGGCGCATGGCGCGCTGAATGTTGCAGGAAAGCATGTCATGCCTGCAGTAGGAGAAACTCATTACAGAAAATAGTGCTTAGAGACTACAAAAGACTCACCGTGTAACAACCAAAGTAAAAGGGCCAGTTCTCATTGGAGGTAACAAATGAAGACAAGGCGGTACTAAGGAGGGACTAACAAGCCAATTAAAGAATCAGAAGCCAGCATTTACGAAGCACAATGACAAATATTGGCTGAAAGTGGGCGGGGCTTCTATTCTGTACTCCAATACAGCATGGCTCGCAGAGCAGCGCATGCGCTGCCCAGGCGCGACCTAAGAAAAAATATCTATTTACGGATGGGACGTTATCCAAGATTTTTTGGTTTTACTAAAATTATTTACATAATATACCCATAGGGGCTTTCAGGTAGCCCTCTTTATCCACTGGTCCGATATGGCATTGTTCACATTTTCCTCTGCACCCTACTGCATGAACAATAAGACAAAGAGTCTGCCCACTTCAACCATTGGCTAACTTCACTGTGAGAGATGGCATTCTGCCCTTTCACAAGGAGCACAACCGCAGGCAAAAGACTTAAGTCAGTGCCATGGACTACTACGGTAATGAGTGGTTTGAGACAAAAATATTTTTGCTTTTAGCCACTTTATATACTGTGAGGATCTAGCACCTCCACTCAAAAAATAAAGTTTTACAAAAACCATGACAAAACAAAACTGGCACTGCTAAAGGCCGGCGGTCAACATCAGACCTATTGGCACTTTCTGACAATTTGAAGGGGAAGAATAAGGGGCGCACAGCTGGAGGACAGGAGGTGCTGAAGATCACACACTGTTCTGAGGCCCTTTGGGGAATTGAAAGGGGGCGAAAGTCAAAGGGAGGGTACTAGCTAGGGCCTGCATGTTTTTTTTCTCATTGACAATTCAAAGCACCTGGCGTCAAATAATTTGATCAGAATTACACATTTGGTGAAGTGTGAGCGCCATCAGCAGCAGCCAGCTCTCACGTTCTTACACAATTCCTCCAATCGTTTAAGTGGGAGGGAGCCAGCAAGTGCAAAAATTCCACTTTAAACAAAATTATAACTTTAAAAAAAACACTCACAACATACATCAGGGTGGCATAAAAATAAAATTAAAAACAACAAGGACACACAAGGGTGGCACCAGATAACACCATGCCCACTACCGGGCATTGCCTTTAAAACCAAGGTAGTAGCACCCCCCACACTGATGCGTTTCAAAAGGTTGTCAGCTACCACTACAACTCCCAGAATGCAATAGACTGAAATGAAAACTCCGAATCACCCTTTGTATTCTAGGTCCCACAAACCAGCGCTCTGACCAAAATATCTGCACGCTGATGGAGCTCCCGTGCTCATAGAGGTGCTATACTCCTAGTTTGTGCCCCAGCTGTGAACCACCCAGATGGCAGAAACGTGCATTACTTCAGGTCTACAGTCCTGCGGCCTCAGAGCACAGCCAACGTACAATCATACGAAAGGCACGGCATGGATATGCTACGAAGCTGTTTCTCGTCATCACACAGCGCTACAAAATACGCGATAAATCGAAACCTTCTGGTTTCCTCTTAAAAGACTTATAAAAGGGTTGGTGTGGCCCAATGTTTATCGCAAACACTGTCCTTTAACGGTCGTTATGAAGCATATTATGCAATTAACTATAAACAGACCCAGAGACATTCAGGCTAAACGGCATTCGCTATTTCCAATAGGAAAGATTGGGTGACAGTCGCATAGCACTCTTAGATTCATTTACAAAAACAAAACCTTTGCCCCTTCCCCAAGGAATGTAGCAGACATATTTTTTTCTGTTTGACTGTTTTCGTTCACTATATGCTGAAACTAGCCTCTGACCTTTATCACACATTGGTTACAGATCAACTGCCCTTTGCACGGAGCCTATGTCGTCAGGCGCGCCTTAATGGGCCTATTCTGCAGGGGAGCCGGAGGGTCCGGTATGTGGCCTCGCTACAAGCCTGTGCACTCCTGGGGTGTCTCCACTCCAATGCAGCCCAGGGCGTGGTGGGGATAAAAGGCCTGTGTGTGCACCCGCAGCCAAGTAACTGAGATTGCTTTAACAAAGCAGCATTACAATTCACGCAGTCGTGGCATTTGCACTCGGTGAAACTTTAGTACTCAGTTCTCCCAGCCAGTACCAAACCGCATAAAATAAATGTCCTGAGCCTCCAAAATTTACATTTCTAAACGGTAAACCACCCTGATGTACCCCAGTGTACATTGCCTTAAACCCCACACCTCTCGTTAAATGCTGCTGGCCGAGGCACCCACAGGGAGCCACTAGAGAGGTCAGCACTCTAGTGTCGCCTGGGCACCCCACACCCCCCGCCCCCATCAGGGGCAGGGACTCTGGGTGGAGTCCTCCCATCCTGGTTGCGGCGCACGACGGGCGTCACTTTCTGGGCGCCAGGACTTGGGGAGGGTATTTATCCCTCCCGCACCATTTTGGCGCCCTCTTTTGCTCGCCGCACATGCCGTCGTGAGGGTCGTTGGTCAGGATACGCCGTCGTTTGTTTGATCACGAGGTGAGTCGCCCCCTCACAGACTGGCCCCTAGACTGCTGGTTTTAGTCCGCCTGGGGCCCGTATGGGTCTCAGTGCCTGTGAACGGGTGCGTGGCGTTGTCATGGGCTGGAGGACTGGCATTCGTCTCCCGCCATCCTTCCTTGCGCTGAGATTCACGCGCCTGAAGGAGCTGAAAGTGAGGGTGAGTTGGCTGCCCCACCCCCAGCCTCTTCGGGTAGGCGCTGCCCAGCCATGGCTGGACTTGTGATGCCTGGGGGGGGAGGGTGAGGGCGGAGATGAGAAGCTCCCCCGGGAATGTCTCACGCCCTCCGTTTCGCGGCGTTGAGGTTAGATCTAGGGGTTGGATCTATGGGAGCCTCTGCTCATGCCCCTCTTCGGTTTAGTTAATTTTGATGTTAGGGGGCTGTAGATTGTTACGATGTCCTCAGGTTCCGTGTCACACTCTGGGTGCAGAAAGCGTCAGCGGGTTATGAGAGAATACTGGTCTGTGCGCTGGGATTTCACGCTGTTTGCCATGCCTTTGGTCGGGCCCGGGAGCTTGTGGTGAGTCGTTGTGCTTGCAGATCTAGTGGAGGTTCACTCATGCCTCATCACAGGCCGTTACATGTCAGTGGATCGTACTCGCGTAGGCTCATTTACTCAGAGTATTTCTCGATCACAGTGTATCACCCTGGGCAGGCCTGGGTCGGGAGCCACGAGGCTTAATTCATTGACTGCCAGCCCCCTCCTGTGGATTTCACGAGAAATTAATTTCTGTTTTACATTTTTGGGAATGTTAAGCTCACGGAATTCAGTGCCCCTCTTATCAGTGGTGGCCAGCTGCTGACCTCGGAGGGGCGCGCAGGGGCTGCCCTCTGCACAGCTCCGTGCCTGCCTCTGGAGTGTGGCTGAGGTTTACCAGGCGGCCTGGTTGTGCATGGCCCCGACTCACTTTGGACCTGGGGCCGATAGCGTAACCGTGGCAGGGGGGAGGGGGTGCGGTCGCCCACTCGGCCGCTCCGGCCTTCCACCCTGGGTAGCAATAGTGGAATTGGCATTGGGGGAGAAGCTTGGTGGTGACCTGCAGTACAGTCGGGACGCTGGCCCCCACTTGGGCCGATGACGTGGCATTCGGGTCGTGAAGCAGCGTTCGGCATTGTAAGTCGTGACTTTACCTTCTCCGTATCTCTTACGAGGTGCCTTGTCCCCGAGTCATGCTGTCTGCTGCACAATCTTTTTTGGGCTAGACTCCCATCACCCCCAGGCGTTCGAATTGTGCACTCACCGCCAGCCACGCAGTCTGGACACGCTGTTCAGACTCGCCGGGTCGTCGACATCAAGGGAGTCGAAGTAGGCGCTGAGTGCAGGCCAGGGCTGCCTGGGTTCCCTGGGCCATTTGAATGCGGTGGCTGCGGCCACCAGAGTGCCACCTGTTTTCCCGGCTTGTGGGGCAAGAGACATCTGTTTGTTGGGGGCTCGTGGACTGGTCGGGCCAGACGAGTTTGCTGGGTGGCCTGCCAAACCGACGGTCAGCTGGTGCCGGAGGGGCAGAGGTTATGCGGCTGATGGGAGGATTGTACTGGTGGTGTCTACGGTGATTTGTGGACACGCTAACCTCTCCACACCATATTCCACCCTTGCGGCTGTAGGCAGCGTTGTGTAAGATACAGATCCAAGCAAATGAAGGCAGAATGTAAATAAAATGTCTGTATCGATAATCCTTTGTTTAAAGCAGATTTATTCTTCAGGTTGAAAGGAAGTCACTGGAGCACGTCTGTTGCGGTAGAAATCCAACTGCAGACTACACGTTCTTCAGTTTGGAATTCTCTCCGCAACAGAGGCAAGACGCGAGCACTCCTTGAAAGTAAACACACTCTCAAGAAGCGCACGCCACAGAACACAGAATGTACAATAAAGACATGACATCAAAGTAAACCAATGTAAAACATATACCTACGTACTCTACATCATCTCCCTTTTTTAATAAAGGAAAAACAGGCTGTTTAAATAAGAAAAAATTAAGACAAATAAAAATCCTTAAATTTTGCAGGGAATGAACAGTTCCTTGTAGGTCTGATTGATACAGATGTTGTGGGTGTGGGAGAAGCATAATTGATCTGTGAATCTGAGTCTTGGGAAGTGGATTGAGTAGGGCTGTAAGGAGCAGTTTGAAAGAATTGTGTGTGAGAATTGTCAGAAGGTGAGCCAATGGGGAAATGAGAACAAGAAGATAAATCAAAAGAGAGTTTAGTCATCCTAATTCTATTAGCTTGTTCAGGGGAAAGTTTAACTGTAGCTCTTTTATTCCACCACCCCTTTTTATCCAAAAAAAACTGACCCCTTTGCAACTTTTATAATTTGTGTGGGTAAAGAAAATTTCGAAACACCTTTAGTGACTCTACATAGATTTTTGATCATGACCCAATCACCAACTTGGAATGTATGTACAACAGGTTTAACAACAGAATCAAAGTTTCTCCTTTGTACTTCCTGTTGCACCAAGACATTTCTTCTAAGAATATGCTTATCATTACAAGCTAAGCAATTACTGTCTTTACTTGAGAGACCTTTTATCCAAGATGGGCAAATGTTCCCTTTAGGATTCCTTCTTTTCAGTAATCTAAAGGGAGAAATGCCAGTAGTGGAATGAGGGGTAACAATGTATGACCAAATCTTTTTTCTTAGAAAGTCTTCAACATCAACATTGGTGGAAATAGCAGACTGAATACCCTCCTTAATGAATCTATTCATTCTTTCAATAAGACCGTTCGAGGAAGGAGAGTACAATGCAACCCTTAGATGCTTAATGTCATGTGCATTAAAATACTCCTGCATTAAAGAAGAACAAAAATGTGACCCATTATCCGTAACAACTTCTCTTGGTGACCCCTCAGCTAGAAAAACTCTGTTAAGAAATTTGATGACAGCATGAGAATTTGGAGTTTCACAAAAATCAAAATCAACCCATTTTGAATGATAATCAATGAGTGTAATAATAAACTGTCTATGCTGAGGTAAAACAACAAAAGGACCAGCAAAATCAATTGCAATTTTGGACCAAGGCTCCTCAGGCAAAGGAACACAGTGTAAAGGAAGATGAGATGTCTTCCAATGTTTATCTAAAACCAAACATGTATTACAATTGTTAATCCAATTATATATATCTCCATCTAGACCTGGCCACCAAAAGTGTTCTTTGAGTTTTCTTGAAGTGGCACCTATTCCTAAATGTCCTTCATGAGCTGCATGAAAAAGTTTGTTTCTAAAAATGGATGGTGGAACACATTGATCTCCACGAAAAATCACATCATTGACAATAGATAGAGACACTTGAGCAAATGATTTTAAGGGAGCAGGAAGGGAACATTCTTTGGGCCATCCTGATATAATCATGTTCTTAACTGCAGAAAGTGTGGCATCAACACAATAAGCTTTGACCCAATCTGATCGTGAAATACTGAAAGGAGAAAGAACCAAGTCCTCAATTGAATCAACAACACATTCTACATCATCATTACTTGAATCAGATGAGTTTTCTTTTAAAGATAATCTAGAAAGACAATCTGCTCTCAAATTATGTCCTCCCGAAATGTGTTGTATGGTGAAGTTGAATTCATGTAATCTTGACAAAATTCTGACTAACCTGGCTGAGGCCTTACCAATGCCATTACCATTGAGGAGGTGCAACAAGGGTTTATGATCACTAAGAAGAATGAAGTGTGAACCCCAGATATACGTTTTAAATGTTTCAACTGCCCATGAGCAGGCTAAAGCTTCTCTCTCAATAGTGCTATAATTTCTTTCAGCACTACTCAGAGATCTGGAAGCAAACCCTATGGTATGCTCTTTTGAACCTATCCATTGACAAAGAACTGCGCCCAATCCATGTTGACTGGCGTCAACAGAGATTGTACATTTTAATCCTGGAGTAAATGATGACAAAACAGGAGCCTCAATTATAACTTTCTTAACTAGGTTAAATGCATATTCAACCTCACTTGACCAATTACATTTCTCATTTTTCTTGAGAAGAGCACGCAAAGGCTGAACAATCTGGGAGTAACCCTGGGTAAACCGAGAATAATACTCTGTCAATCCTAAAAAAGATTTCAGCGAATCTTTATCAGAGGGAATTGGTACATTTGATATTGCCTGCGTAAGTGAAAATGTTGGTTTGTCCCATCCTCGTCGCCAAAATGTAAGTTACAGATCCAAGCAAATGAAGGCAGAATGTAAATAAAATGTCTGTATCGATAACCCTTGGTTTGAAGCAGATTTATTCTTCAGGTTGAAAGGAAGTCACTGGAGCACGTCTGTTGCGGTAGAAATCCAACTGCAGACTACACATTCTTCAGCTTGGAATTCTCTCCGCAACAGAGGCAAGACGCGAGCACTCCTTGAAAGTAAACACACTCTCAAGAAGCGCACGCCACAGAACACAGAATGTACAATAAAGACATGACATCAAAGTAAACCAATGTACAACATATACCTACGTACTCTACACGTTGGTGGTGTAGGCGGTGAGACCGGGCCCTTTGGGACAATTTCTTTCTGGGCATGCCTTAGTTTTCCAGTGTGCCCCTGCTGTGAGGGCCCGCCAACCGGTTCGGGGAGCGTGGAGGGATATGACTACCCCTTGGGTTCGGTGGTGGTTAGCCCGGGTGCATGATTTGCTCGTCTTGGTAGGGGTTTTGCAGTTTTGCCATGCACATCCCCTGCGGTGGGCTTTTGGTTTGCCGGTGGTGCTTCAGCTTGCTCTGAGTCCGCTGCAGCCTGGGTACTTCTCCCACCCGGGTACAAACGGCGGCACCAGGGGTCCGACATCCCTACTCACCTCGTGCAGCCTGCAAATTGTTTACGCCCTCCTGGTGACAGAGGAGGGGCAGCGGGCTGGAGGCTGGAGGTTGCGAAAGTGCGGGGGATCCTACACTGATTTTAAATGGGACTGAGAGTAACTGCTATTCTCAGCACTGACTTAATACATTCATTTAATTGTAGAGTGCCTGAACTTTCGAGATGACAACTGGTACTGCAGCTTCATGCTTGTCTGCGCTCGGTAGTATTAAGTCCTTAGTGCCGGGGAGGCAGGCACGGTTGAGCGGGTGACGCGTGGTGCGGATCTATTGGGTGCTCAACGTTTAATAGCGCATTTGCGATCTATCAGGTTCGTCGTTGCGCTGCAGCTGCCCCCATAAGTGAGGGGGGACAAGACAGCAGTTTGTTGTGGCACCGGGACATGGGTTTGCCACGTGTTTGTTGGATGCGGATCACCGGTGGCAAGCGGCTCTCAGTTGGTGTTGGTGCACTCTGATGCTGTTGCTTCGGCATGTTTGGAGATTGGCAGGTCGGGAGTCGTCGTTGCCCATCCTTCGGTTCTCGCTCTCTGCAGTGTGTGGGGGACTGCCTTGTTCACAGCTGTTTCCGTTGCCAGATGGGTGCTGCTAAGAGAGTCTGATCTTGTGCTCTCACATGTCCTTTGGTACGGAGCTGGTGGATGAGTGCCCCCCTCCCCCCTTCACGGTACGGGGGGCAGAGGCCACGCGACGAAGCGTGCCCCCCCCCTTGATATGTTGTGGTAAATGATTACACAAGCTGAGAGGTGTGTGTACATGCATACTCAGAAGCAAGGCCATGTTTGTGCTCGGGCGCGCTCGTTTCAATAGGTTTAAGGGGGCACACCTTGTCAACTGTCCTTGGCAGAGATTCAGGGCTGGCTATCAGGCAGTTACACAAAACTCGTGACTGCTTTACTAGGAATACAAAAAAAAAAAAGATTTAAAACTGGGAGACGTTTATTTTAACATGGTAAATCTGGGACCAATGAGGATCGGTATCAACAGATATCCGAGATCTATCCATTATCAAAAGACGCAGACTGCTCGGGTGTTAGAGTCTGAACAGGCATTCACTATCCTGTGGGTAGCACCCTTCACCACAATATGAGGCTGCTGGCACTTTCAAACTACCAATTGTCTTGCTGGTGTCTGTTCTCAGCCCCCACTTACTGCCTTGCTACCACGCACAGGTCACAAGCATACCAAACACCTTCAGATTTCATTGTGAGTGCAAAGTAACATAATAAGTGGCAGTAAATATCCAGGGAAATATTTGTGTTTTGGGCTCTTTGGCTTGGTACTTGTGTGTCTGGTCCTGTTAGCGTCCTTGCACCTTAACGCTGCGTGAGGGCACACAGAGGAGTTGCCATAGCCTGTATTAAAGAATTGACAGCTAGAACACTCATCTGCTTGCAACACAAGTTTGGCAGTGTTCGGTTCTCTGTGTTTGGGAAGGCAAATTATGGGTTTTGCCACTCTCCGCGGGGATTATACAGTCAAGGGCCACCGGTCACGTACTTGGGCAGGCTGTAAGCACTTATGCCTCAGGTTTTAGAGGCAGTCTTGTAGTGCGGCCTCTGCTGTTCAACTTGTGGCGTTCTAGCGATGCTAGACAATTTGAGGGTCTTATCAGAGATGTCCTGATTGACATGCGACTTGGGCTTGCTTTCTGAAGCGGGCCATGGGGACACCTTACCTGGGCTCTCGGCTCACCCTGGGCAGAGTTAGGCCGGTCTCCGCTGTGTGAATGGATTGAAGCATCACAGCAGCGCGGGGCGTCTTGAGGTGCCCTTTTTTGCCTGGCCGTGAGGCCTGTGCTGCAGGCTGCTACACATGGGGGGAGAGGATGTGGTTAATGACCAGAACGGCCGACCGAGGGCTTAGACTACTGGCATATAGTGGTCCAAGTGTCATGTTTTCTGTAGAACTGCCTTGCTGTAGGGTAGCGAGAGCAAATGCTGATTCTAGTTTTGCGCAATATTGGGCGTCTTTATGTATGTGTCGCCGTGAACAGCTCTAGGTCAGAACTTGTTACTCCGCCTTCAGTTGGCATTGCAGGGGGTCTGCCTTGGCAGTAACCAGACAGGGTGCCCTGGTGGGACAAAATGGTATATATCAGTTTGGGGTTGATTATTGGTGCATTAAACCAATTTGTACGGCTAGGGTCCATAAAGTGGGAAGGCCACTTGGGGGCAGTGTTTCTCGATTGACCTAGTGAGTTAGGTAATCCCTGTGATGTCATAATGAGGTTTGGTGGCAGAGGGTAATAGGGGCTGATGGTACGAAGTCTCTCTTGTATGAACGATATGAAGGGTAATTAAAACAACCAGGCTCAGGGGCATACCGTAGCCAACCAGAAACTCCATATACAACATTGGGTGAATGTTTTTAGGCCACAATGTTTGTGGAGGGCTCTCGTGTGGGAGCTTGGTGAAGAGCTAAGGCAGTGTTCTTCAATCTGTGGGGCGCGCCCCCCAGGGGGGGCGCGCCACCATTCCAGGGGGGGCGCGCACTCCACACGAAAATCTGATTGCTGATATTCGGCCATAACGGAGGTTTTGAAAACAGCGGGATGGCAACCCTCACACCTTCAGCCCTTGATGAGCTGTTAAGAGGGGCTTGAAGGTGACAGAGGGAGGGGCTGCAGCTTCAGGCGCAGGGGCATCTATTCAGATGCAAACAGCCCTGAATGCGTCTCTGCAATTTAGAGCGGCCTCACACATTCCCTTTCTGCCCAGTGCCCCAAACATCCTAGAACCGGCCCTGATTACCCCGAGGCAGCACGTGGTTCTCTTCACAGAGCTTAATTACTGTCACTAAATTGTAAGCAAACCTCGGTTCTGCAAACATGCAGTCTATAATTGGAATAAAATTAAGAAATGGCACAATCGCACCCACACTGATTAAACAAAGTATGGAGGGCAATCAGTTAAATCAGTTCTCTTGGAGTATCTCCTTTAAGTACTGTACATCACAGTGGGGGATGGCAAAACTAACATTTTGGAAAGAGAGCCTGTCTTCTCGTTGTCTTGTCCAGGAGGGGGTGAGGAGCCCTACCCCTCCCTGGAATACTTGAAAACTGCATGCCCACCCCTGTGCCCACCCTGGTGGATCCTGTCCAAGTCCTGGAGTGGCTCCTGCAGCGAGGGTGAAGTTCTTGATGGGCCTCTTCTCAAAAAGGCTCAGCTCAAAATTAATATGAAAAGGTGGGCGAGTGAGTAAGTGAAGGGATGGGTGGATGGCTGGATGAATTAGTGAAAGGGTGAATGGATGAATGAAAGATTGAATAGATGGAGAATGAGAGAGGATGGATAGATTGATGAGTGAGTGGAAGGATGGATGAGAGAAAAGGTAAATAGCTGAATGTATGGGTGGAAGGGTAGCTGTATGGGTAAAAGGGTGGATGGATGAGTGAAAGGATGGATGAGTGAAAGGATGGATGAGTGAAAGGATGGATGAGTGAAAGGATGGATGAGTGAAAGGATGGATGAGTGAAAAGGTGGATGATGAGTGGGTGGATGGATGAGTGAAATGTTGGATGGATTGATGAATTGATAAGTGCAAGGGTGAATGGATGGAAGGATGAGTGAAAGGGTGGATGTAAGGATGGATGAGTAAGTGAAGGGGAGGGTAGATGGACAAAAGGATGAATAGATGAGTGAAGGAGTGAAAGGATAGATGAATGAGAGAAAGGATGGATGAGTGATAGGGTCAATGGATGGATTAATGAGTGGATGAGTAGATGGATGGGTGGGTGGATGGATGGATGGAAGGAAGGATGGCTAAGTGAAAGGGTCGATGGAGAGGGAAAGGGAGGATGGATTGATGACTGAAAGGGTGGATGGGTGGAAGGATGATTGACTGGGTGGATGGATGAGTAAGTGAAAGGATGGCTGGATGGGTGAAAGGGTAAATGGCTGGATGGATGAGTGAATGGATGGGTAGAAGAGTGAATGGATGAGTGTACAGATGGATAGGGTGGATGGATGGATGATGGATGAGTGAAAGGATGGATGAAGGAATGGTTGAGTGAAATGATAGATGGAAGGATATGTGATGGATAGGTTTGCAAATGGTTGAATATGTTTGGATTTGGCTGGGCTTACTTATATACTATGGTGTGACCTCCTCTGATGTGTCTGTAAAACGTACCTATTGTCCTGCAGTTTTGTCCTGAATTTTGACCTTCTGTCCTGAATTTGTGTCCTGAATTTTGACCCTTTGTCCTGAATTTTTACACTCACCGTTGGCAGTAGCAAAAATCCATCCACAGATTGACCGTCTCTGTGGTGAAAAACAGGCACACCCGTCACATTAATGTTGGTGGTGTTATTATCAATCTGTCACGTGTAAAACAAAGCATCCTAGTAAAAACAATTTGCACACATTTTACCTTGGAACATTTTGTTTGTTTTGAGCCGTGTAATAAGCCTGTCATTAACCACACCCACTCACAAACCTACAGTTCACTAAACTCCCATTGCGTTGAACATTATTTGCCGGATATGGCCCGGGATATGCGGGTGGCAGTCAATTATGTAGTGTACAAGATTCCAGAAATTTCTGTCAGGTGGTGGGGGGGCCCGACATTTCAAAAAATTCAGTTGGGGGGGCTCAACCTACAAAAGTTTGAAGACCTCTGAGCTAAGGTCAGGCTAGGATGTCTCGGGCTTTTGCCGCACTGTTGAGTCCCAATCACGCGCAGATTGTATCAGGGTGAGCTGGCTGTGGGTCAGGAAGCGCCAAGGCATCAGTAGCACCGAGCGGCTTACAGCCAGAGGTGGTACCCGATGCAAGGGGCATCTGTTAGATTTGCGCCCTACTCAGAGGTATCGCCTTAAGTGCTTGGAGGTCTGTTTGCACCGCCTTTCAAGGGAAGCCATTGTCTAGCGGGCTGCTCTGAGGAGAGCATTTGCAGGTGTAAGGAACAGCATCAGCTACCAGTTCAAACGTGCATCTTTCACTAATTTACTCAGATAACTGGGACTAGAATTAAGGCGGGCCGGGAAACTCTTGCTTCTACCTGCATTGGCACACCTTGCCAGGACTCATTGTCAAGGTGATGGCCAAAGGGATTGCGCTTCAGCCAGGCAATGTTAGCACCCATCCACACCAAGCCGATTGTTTTAGGTCACCCTAGGCCGCATTTACACAGCCCCGCATTAGGCCCTGGTGGCTGTCAGTTCGATGCTACACGAGGGCATCGCCACTTGCGGCCGGAGCACGGGCATAGGGTGTTTCCTAGGGGGCAGCAAGTGAAGGCAAGGCTCTTTCCAAATCTGGCACCAGAACACAAGGCAGTCAGGGCCAACGTGTCGGTTGGGTGACTTGTGTAGGCACCTGCGTAGTTGTCACTCCACTAAGGGGTGAGTTGTCTCCAATAGTGGGCACAATACATATATTGTTCAAACCAGATTTGACACCATTGAGGTGTTCACCAGGGCTAGCAATTACTTAGGTAAGGCCTCAACTGGTTGGGTTACCCATTGGTGAAGCATTCAACCAGTCAGCCCCGGAATTAGGCAGGCATACGATTAGCTAAGATGTTTGTTCAAACCTGATAGAGCATATTGACCATAATTAATAGGGAACCAGGACCAGCTTTAGAAAGCAAGGCTGTAGATTTCCGGTAGAATTCTGGAGGGACGAGCTGCAGGAATAAGGCCCTGACGTTTCACCCCTCGAGGGACCATCACCAACTCCGAGCAAGTAGGCGAGGAGCATACTAATCCCCCAGCGGGTGTAGCACAAGGGAAACAGATATACATGAAAGTGTGAACTCATGACGCCCTGTCGTAGTAGTCCAGGTCAACCCACTGAGGGCGAAGGAAATGCCTCAGGCCCCTGATGGAACTATGTTTAATTTTAGTTGTGTGGGAGTGGGGCTCGTAAGCTAGTCGCTTCTTGCTAGGTCTGGTCTATGCAGCTAAAATGTGCCCTCTGCAAACGGGCCGGTTACAGGTCGCTTCATTTAAGATGTATTCACCCGCGCTTTGGCCAGGGCAGCAGGCGGGTTGTGGTAGTTGTCATCTAACAAGTGCGCTGAGGTGCATAAGATTTTGGTAAACACTGTGTTAGTGCCAAATGGCGACAGGGTATTATAGGCCAATTGGCATTCCCAATATTCAGGAATGGGCAGGTATTTGCACACAAATTTCCCCTCTGGTTCCACAGACTTTTCTGTCCCTGGGGTTATCCTTCTTCGGTCTAGAACCAGACAATAGAAGGGGCATATTTTGGGACTGGGGTCCCTAACGCGTTGATAGTCAAATGCTGGGGTCAATGTACCATGAAAGGCATGGTCAATACTTTGGAAGTCCCTAAGTTCTGGGGTCAAACTGGGTTGGAGCATTAAGTCTACAGTCCTTAGGTAGCATCCAGCAATCCTTCAATCCAAGTAAGGGCAGTTAGCGATAGATAAGAATCAGCGAGTGGGTAACATACACTGGCTATTCAGCGACATCATGCCCCGGGGTGCATGCGTGCTTCACAAATAAACAGAGCTCCACCCAGAAGGGTGCAAAGTGGAAAAAAACAGTAAAGAGTTTAAGATATGTGTGTCTCTGGCGTTACAGCTGGGTGGAGCCAGTCCCATTTAGAGGTACGCCCGGGGGACAATGGTGTGCTCCATAAGGTTCCCATCACCTATGCGGTGCGTGGCATCTCCCACAACAAATGTTAGGCACCATATTACAGACAGGGCGCCCTGTTTCGAATCAAACAGATTCTCTAAGTGGGTATGCCTAGGGGGCTTCACCAGAGGGAGCTGAGCGGGTGAAATTCCCATAAGGAATAAGGGATGCAGGGCAAGTGCTGGAGTCCAGCCTTGCTCATTGCCTCATACGCCTAGTTATGGACATTCCTGAGCGCCATGATTTAGCAAGTAAAGGGACTGTGCCAAGGTTAAGTATAATCCTTCTCATGATGCCACCAGCGGAATAAGTACAGAACAGACTTCTTGTGTAATGAGAGGGGGGGGGTGGAGGGCGGGCAAGGTGGGTGTGGTGATCAGTGCTGACCTGTTTGTTAGGTTGTTTTATGTTGTGCTTCGAAGAAAACCAAAAATGCCAATAAAAATGTTTATTAAAAAAAAAAAGTATAATCCTTCTCGCCCTATTAGCCTAAGTAGGCAAGCGGGGGTAGGAGCGGTCTCCTAACAAGTGAGCTGCTGTCCCAGAGATGGGAGACACATGTGTCTAGACACACGGTGCTGGAAGGGATCAGCAAATAGGTGGGGCATTGTGAGCCAGGGTTTCTGAAACCGTCCCGCCCAGAGTTGGTGCGGGACGCAGTGGAACTTCCCCGCGTGGGGTGAATAGTTCTTGGCACAACTCCACAGGTCAAAAGGGCCTTTTGTTTCATCAGACACTAGCTGATCCAAGCTAACGTCAAGGGCTACTGGGCTATATACTGGGTCATCTATAACCAGTAGGGATGGTTCTCTTTCATCTCGATTTGCAGGAGGCTCTAGACAGGAGAGGTTGCGGGTAAGACTATAGCTGTTTTGGTGGGGGGCTCTGGCGGCGACGGTGGCCGCCTCCAGAGCTGTGGTGGAGTTACAGGGCGATCTGGAAGCAGGCCGGTACCGAAGGGTATCTCTGTGCGGCACCATAGGGGGTGCCAGAGCCAAATCCTAGGAGCCTCATGGGAGGGTCCTGGAAACCATGTTGGCGCCCTGCTAGTCCTTTGGGCGGTTGTGGGCCTGAACAACCTGGGGGTTTGCTATGCTATGCTTCACCCTGAAAGGGCGTGAGTAAGAAGGTACAAAGGGTCATGTGATCCGGGAAGAGGATCACTAGTAAGAGCAGCACAGGTGGGGTTCGCCCCAGTGCTGCCTGGCTCATCAGGCGGGCAGGCGGCCCAGTTGGTTGTCTGCCCTTGGATCGCCCGTAAGATAACCCACCTATTACATAACGGTGTATGTAATAAACCTGCAGCAACTTTACCCAAACAAGAACAAATTGTGTTGTGTGTTTATTTATTGGAATGTATGTTATGTTGGAGGGTTGGGAAAGGATGCCAATGGCGATACTATGCTGCTGGCCGAGGCACACACAGGGGGCCATTAGAGAGGTCAGCACTCTAGTGTCGCCTGGGCACCCCACACCCCCCGCCCCCATCAGGGGCAGGGACTCTGGGTGGAGTCCCCACAGCCTGGTTGCGGCGCACGATGGGTGTCACTTCCTGGACACCAGGACTTGGGGAGGGTATATATCCCTCCCCCACCATTTTTGCGCCCTCTTTTGCCCGCCGCACACGCCGTCTCCCTCCCTACCGCTTACCTGGCGTGGTGGTGGCAGGCAGGAGGCAGAGAATGTTGTAATGTTTTCTTTTTTCGTTGCAGGCGGAGTTACAGGGCGATCTGGAAGCAGGCCAGTACCGAAGGGTACCTCTGCGCAGCACCATAGGGGGTGCAAGAGCCAAATCCTAGGAGCCTCATGGGATGGTCCTGGAAACCGTGTCGGCACCCCGCTAGTCCTTTGGGCAGTTGTGGCCCTGAACAACAAGGGGGTTTGCTATGCTACGCTCCACCCTGAAAGGGGCGTGAGTAAGAAGGTACCAAGGGTCATGTGATCCGGGAAGAGGATCACTAGTAAGGGCAGCACAGGTGGGGTTCGCCCCAGTGCTGCCTGGCTCATCAGGCGGGTAGGCGGCCCAGTTGGTTGCCTGCCCTTGTATCGCCCGTAAGATAACCCACCTATTACATAACGGTGTATGTAATAAACCTGCAGCAACTTTACCCAAACAAGAAAAAATTGTGTTGTGAGTTTTTTTATTGGAATGTATGTTATGTTGGAGGGGTGGGAAAGGATGCCAATGGCGATACTATAACTCATGCCAATGTATAAGCGTTACACCATTCAACCTCTTTAGACCACTCCCCCCCATGTAGGACTAACCCCCATTTAAACCACTCGCTGTACATCACCACATAAGAGCTCTAGTGTACTTGCATCAAACTTGCGGTTCAACCGCCAGGCTAAAGAACAAGCAGGAAATAAACCAAGGAGGCCCTAAGGGAAGAACTAACCACCTACAGAGTAAGTAAGCTGTAGTTGGTCAGTGCTGCTTGGCAAAACCGGAAATGATGTATAGGGACAAGTAACCAATAAGGAGCCAGGAACGAAGAGTAGCGGAGGAGTGAACCAATCCCAAGCAGCAGGCAGGATTACACTCAGCACAGTGTTTACACCAGGTCTTGCAACAGCGTATGCCCTGTCTAGGCTCGACCTAAAAACGGACTTCGGTACAGATGTATATAAACAGTTTACCGTTAACAAGGACTAGCACAATAAAAATATATGTAAATAAAAGTGAACATATTAACGCAGGGGGTGGAGGGGATTCAAAGCGCTGTACAAAATGTACTGAAGACTTTAACCAGGTGAGCCACATAATGGAAGTAGGGGAACAGGGTTGACTAGGTGTTTCCATGTCACAGAGACACAACATTCCATTCCTGGATTTTGCTTCTACATATTATTTTTATCAAGTGTGTTGGCCCAATGAAAATGAATTAAGACTACAGTTCTCAGAATGCATTGATCTTTAAAAGCAAACTCCAGACATGGAAGAAACAACTGCAAAAAAATATTTTGGAAACTACAGAGGGCGAAGAGACCACAGCACAGCATCAACATATGCAATAAACATACATAGTTATTCTGTGTGTCTGCGCTACCCTTCTAGGTTATTTGTTTTTTTCTTCAATAAATACTTTTTATTCTTTCAGAAAATTAGCTCTTTTCCACTCTAATGGGATAGCATTTCCAAAGACTGCGAGTGACAAAAAAAATAATTTGCACCCTCACCTGCAGCTTATGTCAAAGAACTCTATCCCGGCATTAAACTTTATTGTGGGAGGAGGGTAAGGTAAGAGGGATAACATGCAATTATGCAGTTCAAGTGTGCATGTCGGGTTGGTCAGAGCAAGGCACCCTTCCAACCAGACATGCGAGCTTCATCCCAAGGAGAAGTGCACATCTGGTTGTACGGGTGCCTTTCTCTGACAAGATCGAAATGCGCACATTAAGCCAAGGAGGCCTGGCAGTTGACCTGTGAATTATCTAAGTCCTCATCCACGTCCGCCCACCCTTAGTCAGTCTCATGTTAAAAAGGCAAATTTTGGACAAGCTGCGCACTGCGTCTAAAAAAAAAAAGGAATAAAAACAAATTTACTGTAGGGGCAACAAAACAAATGGGGTGCGACACCTCCATGCTCCATTGAAGAAACCGCAACCGTCTATGCCTCGTTTATTTCACGGTCCTTTCCATGTTGGCCGAAAAGGCATGATTAGGCTGTTTTCCCAATGCTGGGACAATACCAAATTTTGCCAAACAGTAGAGCGTTTTTGCAGACAATTCACCATATGTGCATAATATAACATTTAAAAGGTTCACCCACCACACCTGACCATTTTCCCACTCCACATGAACCATTTGAAAGCCTACTGCTATCAACATTTTCCCGGCACGTAAGTGCAAGCACGCATTGGACATTGTGTGCGTGTTAAGTAAATTAACTGAGGCATATCCCCCTCAAGAACTGTGATGCACAAACTGTTGCCAAATGCCTCCTAAAGCAACTGATCTCAAGTTCCGGTATCCCATTCCTCCTGAGCTCTGACAATGGATCAGCATTAATTTCCCAAGTGATCAAAGATCTTTGCAAAGGGCTTGGGGTCAAGCAAAACTGCACTGTCCCTGCCATCCCTCAGCAGTGGGCACAGTGGAATGCAGAAGTGGTGTGCTAAAAAATTGGAAAGATTTGTGCTTTCACTGAACTATCCTTAATTGACGCACTACCACTTGCTTTGTTGGCCATGAGAGGCACCCCTAGCAGTGTAACCAAACTGAGTCTGCATGAAATAATGTTTGGCCGGCCAATGCACATCCCAGACCACATGTCCTTTGTTCCCCTGTCAGGATCTTTTGATTGCTTTTACTGTACTGCAAGAAACTAACAGGCACATTGCATTGCCTTCATCGTCAGGTGTTGCAGGCCCTTCCTGAATCAACAACACCAGTGGGACATGGTCTCCAACCAGGAAACTGGTTCTGGGTCAAGGCCCAAACCAGACATCAATGCCTCCAGCTGCGGTGGAACGGGTCCTTTGAGGTCCTCTGAACAACTGCCACAGCCATCAAGTGTGATGGGCTGACCTCCTGGATGCATGGCTCCAACACCAAGAAGGTGCCTCCACCACAGGAGGAACAACAAGGTCCCGGGGCAACAACTTAATCGCCTGCAGTTCGGACTGAAAAACACAGCTAAACCTCTGCTCTACATACAGTACCTATTGCATTACGTGCTGGTAACCTCTGAAGAAACACAGAAGGTAGAGGAATCTAAGCATTTCTCTTTAAAGGCTTTCTTTGAAATTCATATTGACAACAGTGTACGACTCCTCTTTGATACGTGTGCAGAAATGGCCATGGGTGCTTGGTGCGGTCTGTACTCCTGTCCCTGCGATGATAATAACTACACTAGTAATAGTATTTGCAGAATACATTACAATACCATTTACTGAAGGACAAGTAACAAATATGAATACCACTGAGACTGTGTACCATTTGCACCAGATAGATAATGCAACAAAGATGACACATGTTACAGTGGTTGATGATGGAAGGGAAGAGGTGAAAGCTGTATGGGAAGAGTACTAGGGGAACACATATGTTGAAATGTTAAAAGTGTATGTGACTCCACAGTAGGGGATAAATCAAAAAATGGGGAAAAATATGGGGCCCCTGGCAGGCATATCGGGCACTGGACTTAGGGTGAGGACAACCGTAGGAAAGGTATTGGCTATTATAATTGTTATATCGAAGTGTAAATGAAAAATACATCAGCTGCTTGCTACTAAAATCTGTACCTACAAACAAATCACCTGATTGTACCATAACACTGAAAATTGGTCAAATGTGGTTAACACTATGTGATTATCCCTGCAACGGCTACCGGCTGTCTCCTTTGTGGATGTATGATGAGCAACTTTAATAAAAAAAGATTTAAAAAAGAATGTATGTGACTATAATGAACGTATCAGGATGTTTTATCTGAACACACCTGCCAACAGATGCTAAGGATAAAATGACTTTCAATGTAGTACCAGTACCAACATATTTAGGTTGTGCTATGATAAGAGATATACTTTTGCGTCAACATAACATATCAGTTAGAATAGCACGAGCAGCCGCAGGCAAAGCATCTTTTGATAGGCCCACCTCTGATGTTCGTAACACAGCGGCATGTATGGCTATGCAATCCACTGTGACAACATTGTCATTGCTAGCACATTTCGACAAAAGGCCTGGACAGGGAATGGGGACACACCATGATCCTGAGGCATGGCACGATCTGGGGGACAAAACTGCAGATGACATAGGAATACCAAGATTAAGGATAACACAGCAGGTAGTGGCCCCCTTTTACATCAGAAATGCCCATAATGATACCTTACTCCCATGTACCCTGTCAGAACTAACAATGGGAGGAACTGGGAGGCAGCGCTGCCAGACCCGCATAAGACTACAAATTCCTCCTCTGAAGAGGCCAAACATTTATGAGGGTGATAGCAACTGCACACATGACGTCGACCTGCTGGGGTTCGAAGTAATGCACTTATCCCCAGAATTGGTGGGATAGAAACGCCTGTTTTTTTAGTCTGCCAAGTCAGCCTATTTCTACTTGCCCCTGGGATTGTATGGGAGCTTCTATCTCTCTTTTGTACTACCACACGTCTCATGTCACACCTGTCACATATGATCCAATTGGACCAAGGATATAAACAGAACAGGCAATGAGATAAATGGGTCTTTAAAATGATAACGGGATTCGGAATAATGATGCCACCCTTAGTGGTGGCCCACAACAGCCATTGGATAAAGAAGTTAGCCAGGATGAATGAGAATACGGCAGATTCCACTGGAGGCGCACTTGGGAACATCACTGAGGACTGACTGCGTTAAGAGCGGTAGTTATCCAAAATCGCATTGCCTTCAACATCACCTTGGCCAAGGAAGGAGGAGTTTTCTAGGTCATACACCAGAAGTGTTGTTCATACATCCCGGACAACAGCAATAATTTCAATCATGCAATAGATGACATAAGGGATTTAGAAAAACAGGCATGTGACATATAGGAAGGAGACATATGGGTATCTCTATAATCCTGGTTTGGAAATGGGGGGCCTGGCTGTTAGAAGCACTAGTAATAGGTGTGGTGGGACGGATTACAATATGTGCCCTAGTTCAGGTAGTCCCTACCTTGCTGTCCTCCTGCATGAACAGTTATTTTTCCTGATCTCCTCCAGTGCCATAACCCCCCAGTATGTAGAAATGAGAGTGATCTACCAGAGACCCTGTCCCACAAGAGCAGTGAATTTGATAAAGACGATAAATGAGGAAGGTCAGGAACAGAAGGGAGGAGTAGCTAACGAAGGTTAGGAATAATAGGGATTACATCAATTACCAGAGGAGGGGAATGTGGAATCGATTTGGGATTTTGTCTTGTCTTGTGATACTCAACGATTACAGGGCCTGCAAAATGTGGGCAGAGGTCTGATGACCTAAGATAAACCCTGACGAAAAACCTGTAATGAAAGGCTTGCACAAAGACACCTCACGTTACACGTATTTTCTCACTCACCCAGCAACAGCCACCCATATAGATAGTCACACATTGCTAAGGCCAAGTGCTTGGATTTGATTGGACAGGTATAGTGCAAATACTGTCTGCTGATGCACAGGCGGTCAGCATGTGGACATCACACCTGCCACTATCTTGTATCAAGCTTATATCACGAGATGCTCTTGTACTCTGATTGGTTGTATGCTTAATGCTTGTGTAATTTTTGCATCCTTTGATCAGCAAAACACCGTGTATTTGTTCATAATGCTGAAGAAATAATATTTTTCTGTATCATGAATGGATATGGATCAACACGCCTTTTGTGGTTTTGTGTATAAAAGGCCCAATGAAAATTCCGCAAATTGGACATGATGCTGTCTAGCCGATATTTGTGTGATTACATGTAAGGCTGCTTATGAACCGCGACAGTTGTCTGCATTTCTTTAATTAAGGCTCCACAAGAGGAGGTCCTCCCAAAGTGGTAGCTTTATTGGATGGCAAATGTTGATGCTCATGGGCTCTGTGTACCATAGTCTCCTTGCCCAGTCTGGGGCTATTAAGTAGAGATGACTTTGGTTTGGTCTGTGCTGACTTTCCTGAGAACTAGAGGCAGGAGAGGCACTGGGGGAATGCATACAGGATACCTGAGCCTCATCACAATTCAAATGCATACCCTAGTGACTTTCCTAGAGAAAGCTCCAGTGTGCAGTAGAGTTGACAATGCACGTTCTCACTGATGGAGAACAACTCTTACCAGGGCGTGCCCTAATGGTGTCTCACCACCTCAGGGTTTGAGATGCCATTCGTAATCTATCAGCCAAAGCCTGTTCAGCTCTCCTGCTGTGGCATTCAGAGACAGTGCTAGATAGTTGGCTACCAGAAAGATATACTGCTGGTCCAGCCACTCTATAGGTGTATGGCCTGCAACTTCAGAATCCAGGACTCCACTCTACCCTGCAATGGCGGCTGGTTATAATGGGCGAAAGGGGCGTTGCTCTCCCTAGCATCCGAGAGAAAAGAGAGAATTAATGTACAACACGAAGCAGCTTTAAATAAAGTGCTCTCTGCTTCGTGTTAACTAACTCTGTAACACAGATTCTGTTGCTTACTTGCTTATTTGCTTTAATAGTGAAAATGAAAGTACTGAGGAGCGAGCCGAGACGTCCTCGTGCACATGTGCTGGCTGGGGCGACGGCTTTCGCTCGCCCTTGAGGCACACACGAGGAGAGAGTGATGTCAGCATGGTAGGAGTGGCCGGTAGAAGCGGAATGGTTAACCTGTATATGGGACGCCTATGCTGTGGCCCAGGCATTTTCAGCAGAGTGTCATTGAAATAAATGGTTAGGGGCAGGGCTGGCCTACATCGAGGAAGCGAAGTGGGTGGCAACAACTGAAGGAATCCCTTCATGTTTGTACTGCCGTTTAAACATCCTGATTGGATGTTGGAAGCTGGGGGAGTGGGCTGTGGAGGAGTTCGTCTAGGCAGCTCCGATTTCATTTCGGGGTCGGGATAATCAGAATGCAGCAGGTGTGCGTCGTGTTGGCGGTTTATTATCTAGGTGGGACACCGGCCAGACGAGATGGAACCTAACCAGGCACAAGCTTTCGAGGTAAGTGAACAACTATAATGTGGAACATAATATACTCTTCCGGTCAAGTGTTCATTGGGCTTTTGTTGTGTCAGCTTTATTCGGAACAGCTTAAATAAAACGGTCTGTTTTTTCCCTCGCTATCAGTTCAAGCACAGTTAATTGAAAAAAAAACCGAGATATTTATTTGTGGGGCACCTACAGCGTGCTAAACAGAATAATCGTTCTCGGAGACATTTTGAGAATCGCGTCGAGATGGATCCCCTCCGCATGGTGCTCTTAACATACTAGCTGTTAGTTTAAGGAGGTACTCCGGCTTTTGTGTCCTGTGGAGACTAAAATTAAACTGCTCTTTTTATTTCCGAATGACAGACCAGGGACTCTTCTTGAAGCACACTCCGGAGTAGCTCTGCCTCCACACAGGTCCTCTGGGGATCAGGGCTTCATTTCTGCCGAGATGTCAGGCGCGCGGGAAGATTCTGCATTAGGCCTTAATTTAGTGTTTTACCACGGGCTGCTGTGCTGACCGCATGACACCAGACAAATGTGAGCAAGGGTACAGTCAGTAGAAGCCGAGGCCTGGCCATACACCAGCACCAAATGTATTAGTTTTTTCATGCACGCACTCTAGTCTACACATCTCGTCAGAGCAGAGGCCGCAGGGGCCTGCTTTACACCTCTGAAGACCCTAACTATCACACAGCACAGAAAAGGAAATTCGTCGTCATTATGAGTTTAAATAATGCTTGACATCATAGCAAAGATGCCCTCTATCTTTCACATGAATGCCAAACAATTTAAAAATTGATGGAGAACGAAGGACTGTGTAATGTGTGTATGACAAAATTAACTGCGGCACATTAACAACTTGCACAGTTTGCGGCTAGAAATGCTTACGGTATATTACATCAGTCAAAGGCTGTTTTAGAATTTCACGCACAGAGCCTGTCTCAAAGCCTCTGGAATTGGTTCGAAACTGCAGTATTGAAGTCCGTGCTTGGATAAATACACAATACTGCGCGGTGTGAGTTGGAAGGTTAGCAGATTAACTCTACTTGCCTAATCCGAGTGGGAGGTATTCACAAGTAATCTTGCTACGTGGCTAACTGGGGGATGAGGTAATCAAAACGATTCCAAAGGGAAGATAGATTATGAAGTGTGCCATTGTTGCCAGTCGTGCTTTACTCAGTGTGTGCATGAAAAACGAAGTCATTTGGTGAAGGTTTTCTCCATAATACACCACCAAATGTTGTAGTTTTCATGGAAGATGTCTAGTCTGAACAGCTCGTAGTCTCAACATTAGGTGGTATATTGCAGCAATTGCTTCGATTCAACCCCCCCCCCCGAAGTGTGTAATTCAAAAACGGATGACTGTTTTTTTTTCAAAACCAAACAGACTGAGTTTAATTTCTTCCTCCCCATTTTATACATCATCTTTTTTGTAAAAGTGAGCAAATTTCTCGTCAGAACTCTTCTCTCTCCCCCTCCCCCCATATACCCCCATTATGACAGACGGGGACGCTCGCTGCGTTCGATCGCAACATGCTGCTCATCCTGATCCTTCAAAAGGTTTATTCAGGAGGTGGCTCTCTGCCATACACCAGAGTCCTCAAATCTCCAATCACAGGTGGCTCCACGACCCCACAAGTGACATATCTTTCACAACTGTGGAGTCTGGGTGGGGAAGCCAGAGTATCTACTTCAGGCGAGGTTGGTATTTTTCTGCCCCCACAGACGATCCTAACCTGTCTTCTGTGAGATGTGCATAGATTTGGAGAAGTAGCCCTGATGCTGAACCCAATGAAACCTGAGGTTCCACTGCAGGCCCATTTATTCCATCTTGTGTTTGGGGCTAGAAGGATGCACAAGGGAAGGAGTGCAGGAAACCTCAGAGCTGACCTCATCCAGACCTAGCATTGAGTCTGAAACATCTGGATCATTTCCTGAATACAACCTTGCTCGCTACAGCAGTAGAAAGACCTTGAATGCCACTGCATACAGGACAGCACAAACAAAGGGAATCATTTGTGCGAGGCAAGCGTGGGACTTTATCTCATTGATGGAACGCCCCAAAGACGACGTCTGTTTATCACTTGCCCAGGAGTGGTCTATCACAGTGGCAAGCGCACCTTCAGCCGCCGTTCATCGAGGTATGGGAACCTATCCCGACCTCTGTAGGTGGGCAGCAAACACCATCACTTAGGTGAAAAACCGAGGGGGTGGGGTAAGGCCAAAGGAAAGCACAGCAAAATGGAAATGTTTCAAGCGCCCTGTAAACCACAGTTACCAGCTATGGGACTTCAGAACTGATATATAAAAACTCACATCGGGCAAGTCCAAGTACATCATCCAGTCTTCTGAGTCCAGAGCAGAAAGAAACAAAGAAAGGGTGAGCATTTTGAATTTACCTTTCGCAGAAAGGCATACAGTGGGTAGAGGTCCAGTATAGGCCGGAGGCCTTCATTCTTCCACATGATCAAGCAGTCTGAATAGCACCCCTCTCTGAAGCTAGCACCTGCTCGAAGGCACCCTTGGCCCACAGAAGATCTACTTTTTGCAGCAATATTTTTGTATGGCCAGCTGTAAGTCGCTCTGATATGGTGGGAAATGGGCAAACCCTTTAGTAGTTTGTAAGGTCCATTTTTCCGATATGATGGAGCTTTCCCAGGGACAAAATGCCACCCCCTGCTTCTGACCGGCTGAGTATGGGCATGCAAGGGCAAATTAAAGAGGCTTGGCAGCTGCTGCTACAGGAGAGGAAGAGATAGAGGAGAGCTGTCCCTTCTGGTGCCCATGGCACCCACCCGCCATCACAACCTCTGCCATAAAAGAACTAGGTATGTTGTAGCTGCTTAGGTTAGGAAGGTTGGAATTGACTGTAGGCAAGTCCCTTGAAATAGCTACTAAACTTTCTGTACTGTTAATGGGACTGCTTGCTAAGAGACAAGAATCCCAAGTGTGGCTGTGGCTCGAATGTCCTTAAATTGCTCAAGGTATGCCTTGACATCCCCTGAAAAAAACAGTTGATTGCATTAAGGCATGCTTTCATAGCACTACACTCATGCAAAAAACTCTGCCATGGTCCTCAGTGTCCACCCCAGCATACAAGACATACTATGCCATATCTTTGCTATCATGGATGATGACATCTTTTGGGATGGCTGTCAACATTTCACTGTCCATGTCTCATAAAGCAAGGGTCTACCGGCCCAGAAGATATGCCATACTAAGGGATCTTAAAGCCAAACTGGCCTAATAGAACATTCTCTTTCTGAAGGAATCAATAAGTTTCAATTCCCGATCATGAGTACTGGTTGGGAAGGCATTAGGAAATATTTTACTCATCAAAGCTTTCCCCACCAGTCTTTCCAACTTAGAGTGTCTTGTCAGAAAATCAGGGTCACCGATTGCCATTCTATGAAGCCTGGCGACAGGTCGAGAGACAGGAGGGTTCATCGACGGCTGGGACCAAGTGGCCAGAAGGGTGTCCATGAAAGTCTTTTTGAATGGCAATAGTGACATTGGATGTGGTTGTAGGACCTTATTTAATAGGCTTTCATGGTTTCAACAACAAGCAAAAGTAAATCAAGCACTTCTGCTTTCCTTTGCACAATTACTCCGAAAAAGGCACTTCCTTCCATTGGTGGCTCAGGTGACGAAAATCTATTTCAGTCTCTGGGGATGTATCTAGACCGCAGGCATTTTTTAAATCCATGTGTAGTCCATCATCAGTACAGTGAGTTCATCATCAGTACCATGGGGAACATCCTACATACCCTGTGTTGGAAACCCACTCCCACGCTAGAAGGGGTGGTGGTGGACTTCCGGACACACTGTGGTAGCTTGGCTCGAGTGGTCAGGAATCAGGCTCCGTGCTAAGCATACAACATACCCAAACAATAACCATGCGTGCATCCGTTCCAAAAACGACTCTACACCGTAAAAATTATGAAAATATCTTTCTTTATCTTTTTCTCTTAGTTGCTGATTGGGAAAATAAATAAGTCAATCACAATATACAAAATTTTAAATAGTGCAGGTCAAATAAATACTGTCTGGAGATTCAATAAATAGGGGTGATCATAAATATAAAGGACATAAATAACAGTGCAGGTAATACAGGCAATTAAATATTCTGAGGCAATAAATACTGTCACCAATAAATATTGTACACCAACAAGTCCTGTGGACCAATAAATATAGTGAAGCAATAAATAGGTTAACCACAATAAATACAGGGCCCCCCAATAAATAATTAAGAGTATACAGCAACACTCATGTAATCAGATCACTTTTCAATTCCTAAGGGCTGATTTGGCCCAGGCACAGCTTGTAGGGTTGTGGAAGGCTTGAGGGGTTCTACTCCCTGGCTGGGACAAGGCTGAGGCCTAAACTGAGGTAGATCAAGGGGGGAATACCAGTGCCCTGGCTTTCTCTCTCCACACAACCTCTCTAGGTTAGTCCCAATTCACCCCTGGCACAGTCAGGTTGGTTCCAGCACCTCCCTAGCCCCTTACAGCAGTCTCTCAGGTCTCCACAGGGCCTTAGGCGCCCTCTACTCCACTTACTGCCCTTTTTCTGATGTTCCGACGCCGCTGGAGTCGTGTCGATGCCGTGAGGCGGTTCCGGTTCGGTCTCGGCGGCCTCGGCACAATGTCAGTTCTAGACGACGCCGGTAGGCGGTTCCGGTCCGATGTCGGCGGCCTCGGTTCGATCTCGACCTCCGATTCGACGGCGTCGGGCAGTCTCTACTCGATGTCGACTTCGGGCGGCTCCGGTCCGATGGCGCTCTCGGCTTCGATGACGTCGGCCGGCCTGGCCTCGATGTCGACTTCCGGCGACTCCGGGGTGCGATCCTCACCCCCGACCTCCGGTGCTCCTCCTCTCAGGTTCCGGGCGACTCCGGAGTGCGATCCTCACTCCCGACCTCCGGTACACTTCACCTCGGTCTCCGACGACTCCGGAGGGCGGACTTCACTCCTCCGATGACGCCGCTCACTCGACCTCGGTTAACTTCCTCCTCGACCTTTGGTATTCCTCACGACCTCCGTCGGCGCCCTCTCACGACCTCAGGCGGCTCCGGGTACGACGTCTGCTTCTTCAGTCAGCGCCGCTTCTCCACCTCGGGCTCCAGGTCTTAGGCTACTCGACGCCGGACTCCAGGGAAACCAGTTTCCAGGTCAGGATCTTGCTGCTTTCTGCTTCTAAGGCCTGTTCCTGCTGTCCAGGTCCTTAGGATGAGTTTTTCTGGCTTCTTCCCACACAGGGCTACAGGCTGGGATCCATCAGTAGGGACTAGTATCAAGGGTGGGTTTATGGACCCCACTCCAGGCACAAGTTTCCACCCCTGCTGCTTCACTCCTTCCTCCTTCACTGTTGTGCTGCTCTCTCTTCACCAGTCAGGTGCCAACCGCCAGCTCCAACTGCCAACACTCTGTCTTAACCTCCCAACATTCTAAACCGCCTCCAACTGTCACCGAGTTCTGGAATGTTCTGGAAGGTGCTGGTAGGTTCCAGTGGATGCTGGTGATGTCACAGGTGGCCACCATTTTGTGCTCCAGGCCCTCAGACAGAAGTTTCAGGGGTAGATAAAATGGCTCCCTGAATCTGCAGCAACACTAAAAAGTCTGGTGGTTCCCAAAAAGGAAAAATTCAAACAGGGTTTGAGGCAAAAGTGGGTCAAAATAAATAATGATGAGGAGGGACCACCCAAAGGGCTGACAGGTCTAACACGCGTTCCCCCAGCTGAAAGTGGGGAGAGCTACCCAACCCCTTGGGAGTTCTCATCACTAAGGCGGAAATACCTTGAGAGACCGTCTGCATTGGCGTGGTCCACTCCAGGCCGATGTTCCACCTGAAAGTCCATCCCCTGTAGGGAAATAGACCACCTCAACAACTTGGGATTCTCCCCCTTCATCTGCATCAGCCAGCGAAGGGGTCTGTGGTCGGTCTGAACTAGGAAGTGCGATCCAAACAGGTATGGCCGCAACTTCTTCAGAGCCCATACCACTGCAAAGGCTTCACGCTCTATTGCACTCCACTTCTGTTCCCTGGGAAGTAGTCTCCGGGATAGGAAGACCACGGGTTGATCCAGACCCTCTTCGTTGAGTTGCGATAACACTGCCCCAATGCCATGTTCTGATGCATCTGTCTGGACAATGAACTTCTTGGAAAAGTCTGGGGCCCTTAAGACCGGGGCCTCGCACATGGCTTTCTTCAATCTCACAAAGGCCTGCTGACAGGCCTCCGTCCAGACTACCCGTCGAGGTTGTTTCTTGGACGTGAGCTCCGTGAGGGGGGCTACGATGGTACCGTACCCCTTCACGAAGCGGCGGTAATATCCCATGAGGCCCAAAAATGCTCGGACCTCAGTCTGTGTCTTGGGGGGTTCCCAGGCCATGATGGCCTCGATCTTCGCCTGGAGGGGTTGCACCGCTCCCCTACCCACCAAGTGTCCAAGGTACACTACCGACCCCTGCCCGATCTGGCACTTGCTGGCCTTGATCGTCAATCCAGCTTGTCTCAGGGCCTGGAGAACAGCTTGCAGGTGACGCAAGTGATCCTCCCAGCTGTTACTGAAGACGGCTATGTCATCCAGATAAGCAGCAGAGAAACTCTCCATTCCGGTGAGGATCTGGTTTACCAGGCGCTGAAACGTGGCAGGTGCGTTCTTGAGCCCAAAGGGCATCACACAGAACTGGTAGTGGCCATTGGGCGTGGAGAAGGCTGACCTTTCCCTTGCTCCATCAGTCAACGAGATCTGCCAGTACCCTGAAGTAAGGTCAAAGGTACTTAGATATTGGGCAGCTCCCAGCCGGTCAATCAATTCATCCGCCCTAGGGATCGGATGAGCATCAGTTTTTGTCACTGAATTCAGTCCCCGGTAGTCCACACAGAACCTCAGTTCTGTTTGGGCACCCGGTGGTGCAGCTTTCGGTACTAACACCACCGGACTAGACCAGGGGCTGCTAGAAGGTTCAATCACTCCTAGCTCCAGCATCTTAGTGACTTCACTATGAATGCTGGCCTTCACCTTGTCTGACATCCGGTAGATCTTGGACTTCACAGGTGGGCTGTCTCCTGTGTCCACGTCATGGACGCACAGGTGAGTCCTACCCGGGACAAGGGAGAACAACGAAGAGTACTGCCCCAGGACCTGGCGACAGTCCTCCTGCTGTTCAGGAGTTAGAGATGGGGAGAGAATCACTCCCTCCACCGACCCATCCTTTTCTTGAGACGCAAACAGATCAGGGAGAGGCTCGCTTTCCACGTCCTCTCCTCCGTCAGTCACCATCATCAAGATGACTTCGGGCCTCTCGTGGTGGGGTTTGAGGCGGTTGGCATGCAGCACCCGCAGGGGCTGACGAGGGGTCTTCAGGTCCACCAAGTAGGTAGCCTTACCCTTCTTCTCCAACACCTCAAAGGGTCCTGACCAGCGATCCTGGAGGGCGCTAAGCTCTCCGGGTTCGATCACCCACACCTTCTGGCCAGGCTCCAACTCCACCGGGTGAGCATTGTGGTCATACCACGCCTTCATTACTGCTTGGCTGGCTTCCAAGTTGTCAGAAGCTTGCTTCCACAACTTAGCCATTTGGCTCCGGAAGGCCAGCATGTAGCTCACCACATCCTGGGGGAGCTTTCTGGGAGTTCTTTCCCATCCGTCTCTCACTAGGTTAAGAGGTCCACGTACAGGGTGCCCATACAGAAGCTCGAAGGGGCTGAAGCCCACTCCCTTCTGTGGCACTTCCCTGTAAGAAAAAAGTAAACAGGGTAGGAGGACGTCCCATTTCCTCCGCAGGCTTTCAGGCAGACTTCTGATCATGCCTTTCAAGGTTTTGTTAAACCTCTCCACCAGACCATTGGTCTGGGGGTGGTAAGGAGTTGTGAACCGGTAGGTCACTCCACACTCCTTCCACATCGCCCGCATATACGCTGACATGAAGTTGGTCCCCCTGCCGGACACAACTTCCTTGGGAAAACCCACTTGGGTAAAGATTCCCATCAGGGCCCTAGCCACAACAGGTGCTGTTATGGTCCTCAGAGGTATTGCCTCTGGGTACCGTGTGGCATGATCCACCAGGACCAGGATAAACCTGTGACCAGCTGATGTTGGCGGATCTAACGGACCCACAATGTCGATGCCCACCCTTTCAAAGGGGGTGCTAACGACAGGAAGTGGTTCCAGGGGAGCTTTCAGCTTCACCCCTGTTTTCCCACTGGCTTGGCAAGACACACATGTCCGGCAGTAGGTATCGGACGACACTTTCATCTGAGGCCAATAAAAGTGTGGGACAAGACGGGCGAAGGTCTTGTCTTGCCCCAGGTGTCCTGCCAATGGTATCTCGTGAGCCAACTCCAGAAGGAAGGCTTGATAACGTTGAGGAACTACCAAGGCTCGTGACGATCCATGTAGGGGTGCCTTGGGTTCACTGTAGAGGAGGCCATCCTCCCAGTAAACACTGTAGTTCCCTTCAACGTTCCCTGCTGCCTGGGCTTCGGCCTGTCGCCTCAGCCCCTCAAGGGTAGGGCACTCCCTCTGGCCCTGGCAGAATTCCTCCCTGGACGGGCCTCCCTCCACGTGCCACTCGGCCGGGATGGGTAGGTCCTCCAGGTTGGTAACGTCCCCCTCCGCAGACTCCTGGTCCACCACCTCCGGTGGCCTATCCGTCCTACGGGGTGGAGACGCCGAGGCAGGCTCCTCCTGTCCTCGGTTCTTCCCTTGACTGGCAGCTGGCTGGGCCTTTGTTCCAGGCTCCAGCCGAAATGAACTCCCTCTTCGGGTAGTCGCGGACCTTGTGCTAACACAGGCCCAGTCAGGTGTACCCAGCATCTCGGTGTGAGTCCGGTATTCCACCTCCTTCCAAGCGTTGTGCTCCATATCATTCCCCAGCAGACAATCGACTGGCACGGCAGGGCTTACGGCAACTCGAAGTGAACCTGCAACCCCCCCCCATTCAAAGGGAACCTCGGCCACGGGATAGTGACCTGTTCTGCCATCTGCCATCGCGGCTGGGTGGAGTACATCGGGAATTACCTGCTCTGGAGACACCAGTTGACTACGCAACATAGTCATACTGGCTCCTGTGTCTCTCAGAGCCTCCCCTCTTTGGCCGTTGATGGTGACCCACTGCCCATACTTTGCGGTATTTGCGGGCACCTGGATCTTAGGAACCATCTCCCGTTCTCCCAGGGACACTAAAGTGACACCCGCCCACTCCCTTCCCTTAGTTAAGGGCATCTCCTCCCCGAGCACTGCACTAGCTACTCCGGGGGTCTTTCCTCCAGTGGGAGGGGGTGGTCGTTTCTGGCACTTCGGATCTCCTTTATAGTGTCCAACGCCACCGCACTCGTAGCAATGGACAACCCTTGGCTGCTGACTCTGGCCAGGATTAGGGTTTCTGGGTGGGTTAGCCTTAGAGGTGAATCCTGTTCCCTTCCCTTGGAAGTTATTTTGGGGGCCTTTGGAGAACTCCTTTTTCTTTTCCCCTCCCTCTTTCTTCTGGGGGGCGCCCTGTCCGGCCTTTTGAGTATCCCCTCCAGTCCCCCTTGTGGACACCCGGGTACTAGCCCAAATGTCCGCCTCCTCAGCAAGCTTCCGGGGACTGGTCAGCTTGCTATCCACCAGGTGTTGCCGCAGTTCAGGGAAACATTTCTCGAGCAGGTGTTCCTTCAGTACTAGGTCAAACAACTCCTCGTAGTTCCTCACTTCACTGCCCTGAATCCAACCTTCCAGTGCCTTCTTTGCATAGTCCAGGAAGTCCACCCAATTCTGTGTGCCCAGTTTGTGACTACCCCTGAACTTCTGTCTGTACTTTTCAGGTGTTAGTCCAAACTTTCTGATGAGCGCCAGTTTCATGGTGGGGTAGTGGGTTTGCTCATCCTCTTCGAGGGCCAATAAAGCATCCCTACCAGCTGGAGGCATGTACTTATACAATCCCCCTCCCCAGTACTTCTCTGGAACCCCATGGGCCCTCAACGAGACCTCATAGGCTGCTAGCCACTTGGCGATATCATCACCCACCCCATAGCTAGCCACTATGTCCTTTGGCAGGTATGGTTTAGGTTCCCTGGTGATCTCTTGGGTTTGGCTGCCACCATTAGGAACAGGTTGTGCCCCGATTCTCAAGATCTGAAGATCTATTTCTTTCAGTCGTAATTCATGGGCCATCCTCTGCTCCTCCTTCTCCTTTTCCAGCCTTGCTAAGTCCCATGTGAGCTGTCTTTTCTCCCTCCGGTCTGTTAGCTCCACTTCAGACAAGCCACCGCTAGAGGCACTGCTGCCCTTCCTAGAAATGGTTCTGGGCCCTGCTGACAGGTTCCCCACCTCAGGTTGGTACATCTCAGCCCCCTCAGGGTCAGGCTCTCCATCCCTGTCTTCCTCCTCAGCCTTGCTTTCTCGGCGTGCCTCCCCCCAAGCCCTTAAGCTGGTTTGGAGTGCACCCTTCTTTGCTCCTGGGGGACAGTACACCCCCTCCCGCTGGCAAAACTCCCTGAGTTGGGCCACAGTGTACGTTTCTAGATTTTCTAGTACAAACTCCATCTTGCCCACTCAGGTTAGAGGACAGGTTTTTGTGCAGTAACTATGCAGGGGGGTACCTTTAATAATACCTCCTCCCACCACCAGAGTAAATTTGGAAAAAACAAAAACCCACAATTAGGAAGGCCGCTTTTGAGAAAACTCCCGGTGTAGGCCTATGGACTACCCACAGTTATTGTTGAGTATGCGTAGGCACAGCTCTATCCCACCGCTGAACACCAATTTATGTTGGAAACCCACTCCCACGCTAGAAGGGGTGGTGGTGGACTTCCGGACACACTGTGGTAGCTTGGCTCGAGTGGTCAGGAATCAGGCTCCGTGCTAAGCATACAACATACCCAAACAATAACCATGCGTGCATCCGTTCCAAAAACGACTCTACACCGTAAAAATTATGAAAATATCTTTCTTTATCTTTTTCTCTTAGTTGCTGATTGGGAAAATAAATAAGTCAATCACAATATACAAAATTTTAAATAGTGCAGGTCAAATAAATACTGTCTGGAGATTCAATAAATAGGGGTGATCATAAATATAAAGGACATAAATAACAGTGCAGGTAATACAGGCAATTAAATATTCTGAGGCAATAAATACTGTCACCAATAAATATTGTACACCAACAAGTCCTGTGGACCAATAAATATAGTGAAGCAATAAATAGGTTAACCACAATAAATACAGGGCCCCCCAATAAATAATTAAGAGTATACAGCAACACTCATGTAATCAGATCACTTTTCAATTCCTAAGGGCTGATTTGGCCGAGGCACAGCTTGTAGGGTTGTGGAAGGCTTGAGGGGTTCTACTCCCTGGCTGGGACAAGGCTGAGGCCTAAACTGAGGTAGATCAAGGGGGGAATACCAGTGCCCTGGCTTTCTCTCTCCACACAACCTCTCTAGGTTAGTCCCAATTCACCCCTGGCACAGTCAGGTTGGTTCCAGCACCTCCCTAGCCCCTTAGAGCAGTCTCTCAGGTCTCCACAGGGCCTTAGGCGCCCTCTACTCCACTTACTGCCCTTTTTCTGATGTTCCGACGCCGCTGGAGTCGTGTCGATGCCGTGAGGCGGTTCCGGTTCGGTCTCGGCGGCCTCGGCACAATGTCAGTTCTAGACGACGCCGGTAGGCGGTTCCGGTCCGATGTCGGCGGCCTCGGTTCGATCTCAACCTCCGATTCGACGGCGTCGGGCAGTCTCTACTCGATGTCGACTTCGGGCGGCTCCGGTCCGATGGCGCTCTCGGCTTCGATGACGTCGGCCGGCCTGGCCTCGATGTCGACTTCCGGCGACTCCGGGGTGCGATCCTCACCCCCGACCTCCGGTGCTCCTCCTCTCAGGTTCCGGGCGACTCCGGAGTGCGATCCTCACTCCCGACCTCCGGTACGCTTCACCTCGGTCTCCGACGACTCCGGAGGGCGGACTTCACTCCTCCGATGACGCCGCTCACTCGACCTCGGTTAACTTCCTCCTCGACCTTTGGTATTCCTCACGACCTCCGTCGGCGCCCTCTCACGACCTCAGGCGGCTCCGGGTACGACGTCTGCTTCTTCAGTCAGCGCCGCTTCTCCACCTCGGGCTCCAGGTCTTAGGCTACTCGACGCCGGACTCCAGGGAAACCAGTTTCCAGGTCAGGATCTTGCTGCTTTCTGCTTCTAAGGCCTGTTCCTGCTGTCCAGGTCCTTAGGATGAGTTTTTCTGGCTTCTTCCCACACAGGGCTACAGGCTGGGATCTATCAGTAGGGACTAGTATCAAGGGTGGGTTTATGGACCCCACTCCAGGCACAAGTTTCCACCCCTGCTGCTTCACTCCTTCCTCCTTCACTGTTGTGCTGCTCTCTCTTCACCAGTCAGGTGCCAACCGCCAGCTCCAACTGCCAACACTCTGTCTTAACCTCCCAACATTCTAAACCGCCTCCAACTGTCACCGAGTTCTGGAATGTTCTGGAAGGTGCTGGTAGGTTCCAGTGGATGCTGGTGATGTCACAGGTGGCCACCATTTTGTGCTCCAGGCCCTCAGACAGAAGTTTCAGGGGTAGATAAAATGGCTCCCTGAATCTGCAGCAACACTAAAAAGTCTGGTGGTTCCCAAAAAGGAAAAATTCAAACAGGGTTTGAGGCAAAAGTGGGACAAAATAAATAATGATGAGGAGGGACCACCCAAAGGGCTGACAGGTCTAACACCCTGAATGGTGTTGGATGGACCCTAGTAAGGCCTTCCACCTCTGAAATTCCTGGTGTGAAGGCAGAAGCCAAGAATGAGAGTGTGGTGGCACCTTTGTGATTTCATAGTCCAACATATGTCTGGAGTGAGCCATCAGTGACTCGAGGTCCTTGACCAGTTAAATTGCATTGGCTCTGGTATGGCCGGGACTAGTGTGAACCCTGGGGGCAGCATGGAAGTATGAACTTGGGTTGGAATAGGCATAGAAGTGGGTCTCATGGGGTCAGTTGTTACCAAGAGAAAGTCCACTGGCAGAAGTCTACTGGACCAGTAGACTTGTAAGCACACTAGATTTGGAAGTGCCTAAAAGAGCTGCTGCATGGCCTCCTTGAAGGACACAATTTGCTGCAGGGTCGATGATGGCCATAGGATTTAAGGCACGCCAGGACCAACTATGTGACCACATTGGATTGCAGTCGGAAGGTGCTTGTGGAGTATGACCTTTAGAGTGATGCCCTTGCAACTTCTTATTTGGGTTTGAGTGACAGGGGTCGAGTCTCACTTGGCCTTAATCTGCTTATGAGAATCTACGACTTACCAGAAGACTTCGAATGGGACTTCACAACTGCGGGATAGAGTTTTGCTTTCCACTCCGGATTGGCTTCAGGTGTACTTATTGCACGAAGCATGCACCAAAGGAATACATCATGTGTGTCCGTAGCCAAAATCTGCTTCCTGCGGTTATGCCATGGCTTGAATCCTGTTGTTTTTGGGCGAGACATTGTCTAAGGCACACTATCTGAATGAAATATTTTGAGTTCATCAGAACACTGACAAAGTTCAGAGCGAACTTCAGATCCACGTCAAAAAGTGTAGACATGATTTGATCATATCTGTTCCCAGAAGTAATTGAGCCACCCTGGGCTTATATGCGGCTGCGCCCCATTATTTCTGGGTGGAACTCAGTCAGAGCGGGCTGACATGGAGTCAACTAATGGCGCGTGGGAGCATCGCTGAGAAAATTCTCCATATCAAGTCTGGTGATTGGAGATATTCTAAAGAAGAGGTAAGAAGTATCCATCAGAAATGCCTATCTGAATTTTCTGAAATTAGCTTCTTAGGGTTCCAAATGTGTGTGTGAAGGTATCAGCAAGGATGAAGTCACAGTACATTACAATCCACCTTAGAATGTTAAAGATATTCAAAGAGTCATTGGTTTTGCAAATTTCTATAGCGAATGTATTCAAGACTTTTCTACATTTGTCAAACTCATTGTTGAACTTACAAAAAAAACAACTTGGGTGGGGTACAGAGCAAGAGATACTTTCGCTAGAAAAAAAACGTTACCACTGCTCCTGTACCTTGCTATCCTTGCCCCTAGTTTTCTTTCATTGTGGAGACAGATGCTTCGTTTTTCACCACTGGTGTAGTCTTGTCACAAAGAGATCCCCAAATAAAAGACGTGTTAATCCGGTAGCCTTCAATCCTCATACACTTATACAAAGGAGGAGTAAGACTGTTTTGAGAGATTTGGGATCCAGCTGATTTTGTGCAACCTCAATTTTCAAACAGTCCCACCAAATGTTTCTAAATAAATCGAAACACCTTGTTAAACCCCATGGGGGGTGGGGGGGGGGGTGAGGGGGAATCACTGGGGAGCAGGGAAGAGTGAGTAGGGTAGTGTCAGGATCTCTCACTGAAAGTCATAGGCAAGAATAAACATGAATGCAACACCCTTCAAATGTTCTGCTGAGTCAGCCATTACAGAGAGGGCCCGGATTGGCTAATATGGAAGTGGGACTTTTTAGAGTGAGGGTCACTTCATGGTCAATGAAAGTTGAATGCATGCAGCAGAATGCATGTAACACCATTCGAGACTCAGCTCCATACCTAGCAACATCTTATGGTTGCATTGGCTTTCTGCCTGTCAACAGTACATACACTAGGGTTTTCCTCTCTTTGCAAGTGCTTTTTGATTCACCCTTGTTCTTGTGATTTGCCTAGTACGCCCTGTTTTTCTAGTACGCCCGCTTTGTCCTGTTTGTGCTTAAACTTACTCTGTAGCGTACTTGGGATCAGCACTGGCTTCAAGTTTGATGCTTGGGTCTCATGACAACTGCGCATGTTGCAGATCAGGATAGGCAGAATACTCTCCTGCTTTTATGCTTTCATATACCCACTTAGCTTGATAATAAGCATTGAATACTTACTACTTCTATCCAGAGCACATATTCAACATCATCCCCTGGGGCCAATAGTTTGCCCTTTCAAATTCGCACCCATCCAGTCTGTGTTTTACCATTGCCATCCTTCAAAGGCTAGAACTCCAGAGTCTCTTCCCTATTTCCCAGATTTCTTCAAGTGTGGGAGTTGTCAGCACCTCCACAGAGATTTAGGGATGGCATGAAGTCACAGCAAGTCGATGGCAATAAATACAAGCTTGACAATAAGAATGATCTCAGAATTTGGAGGAAGAGTTAGAAACTCGATTTTGAAACCCACTTGAACTATTCCTAATATCCAGGCTTCTCAGGCTCAAAACCCAGAATATGGCCCACAACCGGAAACTCAGGGCCTTCTGCCTGGGACTTAGTCTGGAACATAGAATTTTCTCAGAAAAATATTGTTATTGTTTGTTAGATTATTGGCCACTAATATTATCCCCTCAGGGACTTACTTCCCAGCTGCAGTGAAAGGTGTCTCCTGGAAGGCTGCGTTCTATTCGTTCTAATAACTCGGAGCATTCATTACCAACGTGGATTGCTTTGAACAAAGTCTTGAAATCTGATTATAATGACTGTGAAGCATTAGGCATCATAGATGCCCGCTCTTAATGCCAGGTGCAAGCCTGAATATACTTTCTTCCAGACTCCATACATATTTTTTTATTTTCTGTCTCCTTCAAAATATTTTCTTCAGTTATTGAGGTTCTTCCCACAAGACTGGCCACACAGGACTGGCAACAATAAAGTCACCTCTGCTACAGCCATCTGCTAAAGTACTTCATGGGCTATTGACTGCCCCATCCTGTCCTTCAACAGGTGGACCAACTTGTTTCTAGCTTCTATATTGGCAAACCTGGAAGCCTGCAGTTAAAAAAAAGTATTTTAATCTTTTTTCTTAAATATGTTTATTAGTTTTCATATGAAACAGGAAGATGACATGTATGTGCACAGTATAGCAGCAGAAGTAGCCCCAGATGAGTGGAGTAATCCGAATCAGCTAGGCCATATTCTTTAATACAGAGTGTAGGCAAAATAGTCTTAATCAAAAACCAAGTGCAGTACCAATTGTGGTAGAAGTACCGTCATGTAACACGTCAGAGCATCTTTAAAACAGAAATCGGAAATGTAACAGGGGAAGTAGGGCATAATCAAAACATGGACAAAGCAAATAGAAAAAAAGGGGAGAGTAACGGTTAGTGGTATGTTGCCTCCTGCCCCTCCATTGCGTGGGCTGCTTCTGCTTTATCACTTAGGTTGGTAAGTGTCACGTGTATAAATGTGTGCACTGACTGGTTATGGAAGAGCTCTACTGTGCTGTTCCCTGACTATGTAGGGGTTGAAGGGTGATCTTGCTCAAGGCTCCACATTGGGCAGGTCCCGTATAGCGAGAGAGTCCACTGAATCTGTGTCTTAATTTCTCTGCAGGTCCGCCAGAATAGCCTTCCAGCTGGCGGCAAGTGGGAGTCTGCGGAGGCCAAGTAAGTCTTTCCTGTCAAGGCTGCCCGGGGGGCCACGTAGTGGCCCCTCAACAGGGCGGCCGCCTTAGTGCCACAGGAAGGCACTGGAGTAGGCCTCCGAGGCTCCCTGGGCGTGGGACCAGGGTGACTTCCGGCCGGCCACTTCCGGTAGTGGGAGGGGGGACAGGGGTACATATACTGACCCCCGCCCACTGGGCAGTTTCTTGTCCGCTGCCCGTCTCGCCTTTCGGTCGTGCGCCTTCCCCGCTGCCATCTCGTTGAAGAGAACGAGGTTAGTTCGCCCCCCCCCCCCCCCCCCCCCCCCCGTTATAATTGGACTGCGGTTGTGTCTCTTTCCCACCATGTTCTATATTGGCCTCTGTGCCCCTGGTCTCCGTGGAGTTAGCGGTCTCCGCCGGAGGGCTGGGAGCCAGAACAGAGGCACGGGGGCCGGGAGAGGTCACAAATGCGGCAGTTGCGGTGGCCTCACAAGAGCGGGCGTGCATGCTCTCGGGTTGGGTAGATTCTCACCAGGGCAGCCGCATGTTTAGCGCTCCAATCCTCCAGGCCAGCTACACCACAGTCAAGTGCGCAGGCTGTCTTTAAAGAGGGAACAGTCCGTTGTATATCTGTTTTCCTGAAACCTTGCAGGAAGCTGTCCAGGTTATCTTATTTAGTCAGCTGCTGAGAGTGAAAGCTGGCTAGCATTTGTATACCGGATGCCCTAATTTGGTGCAGATTTACAGAGCGCAAACACTTTAAAGAGGGAACAGTCTTCAACCCCCCCCCACCCCCCCCCCCCGGCCAGGCAAGATGGCCAGGTCCCTCCTTTATTATCCTTGCTGGGAGTCGGGCCCCACGAGACACGCAGGGGCGGGACGGGTATTTCCGTTGGGAGGGCTCTGGCGCAGCGATCCGCGGCATGCGCCTCGGGGTCGCGTACAAATTATTGGATTAATGTGGGAGAGGATGTGGTCCGGCGGCCAGAGCTGCCGACTCAGTGTGAGAAAGTGGCTCTGTATATACTGTTCCCTAATAGGTACAGGGTGTACAGAGTCCACAGTCCCCCAGAGGCTGATAGGGGTCAAAGTTAGGTATGACCTTACTCTCAAAAGTGGTAGCTGGGTCGAGCAGTAAGGCAGTACCAGAGGACAGTGTAAAGCATTTATTGTACACACTCAGTCAGCAAATGGTTTCACACACTAAATAACTGAACTCCAGGCCAATGGTTTGTATATATAAAATATATGCTTGTTTTATTTTTAGAACCACAAAGGGGGTAAAAATATACTTTCTCAGAATGAGAGGTTGAATATAAATACTTTTGTCTTAAGCAATAAATTTGTGTAAACAGTCACAGTTGGTTGCAATAAACAATCCTATTTCCTAAACATAACAATGCATTGAGCTCAATGGTAAATTCAGGTTATTTGTAATAAATTACTTTTCAGATTACTTTTGGAATTCCAGGTCTGGCTCCTAGAACCAGCCTTGGGTCAGTATTCAGAATCAAGTGATGAAAGTCGACTTAATAACTGTAATGATTTTTAAATAATATTTAGCTATTTCAAAAGTTAGCACTTAGAAAATATTTCAAAGAAAACATTCAATGGATCTCTATGGCAAGAAATTCACATTGCAGGTAGAGTACTTTATCGTTACTTTAGTAATCCAGGACTGGGTGCCTAGACCCAGGACTGGGGTCCTTATCAAAAGCAGGTAAGTAATTTCGTTTGCAGAAATGGTACGATTTTAAAAGAATATTTCAAATTTGCAAAAATAGACACTTAGAAGAAATTTCACAGAAAAGCAGACAATGGTTTCCTATGGGAGAAAAATGAGTTAGAGGTAAGTATAGTTGTGAACACTTTTCAGGGTCAGGGCTGGGCACCAAGATCCAGCACTGGGAGCTCACCTGGGAGCAGGTGAGTAAATTCGTTTTTGTCACTTGGCTGATTTTTGGTGAATTTTTGCAGTTTTGAAAAGTTCACACTTAGAAGATTTTTGAAGAAAAAGCCAGTCAATGTTACCCTATGAGGAAAATGAAGTTAGCGGTTTAAGGGTAAGTACTCGACTGGCAGAGTTGAAATTCCGGGCATGGACTCAGGGGTCCCCCAGTGTCAGGTGGGTACAGTTGGTTCACCCTCAGCGGTTTCAGAACGGCCGGGTGCAGAGAGAGTTAGGCCCAATGTTATCCTATGAGGGATAGGGGGGCCTTGGTTGGTGGCTGCTGTCTGGCAAGCCACGCGGCTGTGGGAGCTGGGCTCCTGGTCACTTACTCAGGGCAAGTGGGGAAGTAGGTTAGTGTAGAGAGGGCACTGCCAGGGCCAGTCGGGCGGCTGGGTGCAGGGTGCTTTTGAGCCTTCGGGCGCTCAATGGAAATCAATGGGAATGTTCCGGTTTGGAAAAAGGCTGCAGGCTCGGGGACGAGGATGTTTCAGATGCCACCACCACTTCGAGAGGTAAGTTGGGTAGTTGTAGGTTAGGTGGGTACCCCGGAATTGGGCACAGGGGGCCGCAGGGCGCCGGGTGCAGGGGTGCCTTTTGACGTCGGGAATCTTACCCTCTGGTTGATCGCGGCTGGGGTGGCACTTGGTTCTGAGGCTGCAGGCTTCTTCCGGGATGTTGAGGGGGGTCCTTGGGTGCCGGACTCTGGGTCACAGTCGCCGTGGGGTCGTCCTCAGGGTCTTTGTCCACTCCGGCACTGGCCAGGCTTGGCTGGTGCCGGAGTGTGTTGGGTCCGCGGTCCCGGGCTGGTGCCAGGGATAGCAAATAGGTTTCTTGAGTAGAGTCTCTACTCGTGGGAGTCCCAGGGGCTTAGAGCTAAAAGGTAGCCAGGTCCTCCGGGGTTGGTGAGGTTGCTGGCCACGAGAGATGCTGCGCTGGTGCAGGTTCGAGAGTCGACAGGCCGGTAGGGCTGGGGCCAAAGCAGTTGGTGTCTTCTTCTCTTTTTAGCAGCTGCAGGGCAGGTCCTTGTTCTTCTTGCTCTTCTTGTAGTTTTCTATCTGGAATCTCAGGAAGGAAGGTTCAGGGGGCCCCTAAATACTAGATTTAGGGGCGTTACAGGTAGGTGAAGGCCAGGGACCAATGGGTCCCTGTCCTGGGGTGGGTACACCCCCTATCCTGCCTCTCTCCTGTGGGAGGGGGGCAGTAGCCTAATCCTGATAGGGTAGGGCCTCCCATCTTCAAGATGGCGAGAGCCCGGAGATGTGCTTCACCTCGCCTCCCCCACCTGAGGGGTGGGGTGGGCAGGCTGGCACATCCCCTGTCCTTGTATGGGGTTTCCGGCCAAGCTTCCCGCCAGAGTGGGGGTTGCAGTGGCCTGGGGAAACTCCAAATGGCGGCCTGCCTTTGAAGCTTCCCTTTGCTCATCCTGGGGGAGGAGATTTCTCACCTCACCCAGGATGTGCATTGTTGCAGGCCCGGGAGAGCAGGGGCTCTCCCACCCAGGGGTCCAGCAACGTGTCTGCTGTGTGGCAGCCTGGGCAGCCTCAGAGCAGACGTGGATTGTAAGTTAGCTGTAAGGGGGCATCTCTAAGATGCCCTCTGGGGTGCTTAGTACATTAAATCCTACACTGGCATTAGTGTGGGTTCAATGTGCTGAGAAGTTTGATACCAAACTTCCCAGGCTTCAGTGTTGCCAATATGGTGCTGTGGAGCTCGTGTTTGACAAGCTCTCAGCACCATGCACTCTTAAATGACAGCACTGCACTTACAGTGCCCAGGAATGGACCCGGGTACTGTAGGGGCACAGGGCTCCTGCTCCTGTGCCCACACCATAGGCGTAATGCACCCAGCTAGAGGGGTGGCTGACAAATGCCTTGGCAGTGTAGGTGATGGGCATGGTACACAGTGATGTGTGCCATGTCGACTCTTTGTTTTGTCCTGCACCCAGACACTCAGCCTGCAAGGGCAGTGTGTGTGTAAGGGTACAGGGCCTCTGAGGGTGGCACAATGAGTGCTGCAGCCCTTAGAGGCCTTCCCTGGCCACAAGGCCCTGGGTACCTAGGGTACCATTTACTAGGGGCTGACATGTGGCTAGGGTTTGCCAATTTGGAGTTTGTGTGGTTTAAGGAAGGAACATAGGCCCTGGGCACCTGATTGGCAGGAACCCAGGGTACACTCAATCGAAGTACAATCAGCAATTTAGCAAAAAGTGGGGGCATACCATGCAAGAAAGATGGCACTTTGTCACACAACCCCCCCCCAAACGAAAGGTGATGAGACTAACCTTGTCCTATGGAGTCTTCATTGTCTAAGTGGAAGAACCTGGAAAGTCCATCTGCATTGGCATGGGCAGTCCCTGGTCTGTGTTCCACTTCAAAGTCCATTCCCTGTAGGGAGATGGACCACCTCAGTAGTTTTGGATTTTCCCCTTTCATCTGCATTAGCCATCTGAGAGGTCTGTGGTCAGTTTGAACTAGGAAATGAGTGCCAAACAAGTATGGCCTCGGCTTCTTCAGGGACCAAACCACAGCAAAGGCCTCCCTCTCAATGGCACTCCAACGCTGCTCTCTAGGGATTAGTCTTCTGCTTATAAAAGCAACAGGTTGGTCTTGGCCTTCATCATTGGTCTGGGATAGGACCGCTCCTATCCCTAGTTCAGAGGCATCAGTCTGCACTATGAACTGCTTGGCATAATCTAGAGCTTTTAGAATTGGTGCTGAGCACATTGCTTCTTTTAGGGTGTCAAAAGCCTTTTGACAACTAACTGTCCAGTTAACTTTCTTGGGCATTTTCTTGGAGGTGAGTTCTGTGAGGGGGGTCACAATGGACCCATACCCCTTCACAAACCTCCTGTAGTACCCAGTCAAGCCAAGGAATGCCCTGACTTGGGTCTGGGTTGTTGGAGCTATCCAGTCCATGATGGCCTGGATTTTGGGTTGTAAGGGCTGTACCTGGCCTCCACCTACAAGGTGGCCCAAGTACACCACAGTGCCCTGCCCTATCTGGCATTTGGACGCCTTGATAGTGAGACCTGCACTCTGCAGAGCCTCTAAAACCTTCCCAAGGTGGATCAGGTGATCCTGCCAGGTGGAGCTAAAGACAGCAATATCATCAAGATAAGCTGCACTAAAGGACTCCAACCCAGCCAGGACATGGTTCACCAACCTCTGGAAGGTGGCAGGGGCATTCTTTAACCCAAAGGGCATCACAGTAAACTGGTAATGCCCATCAGGGGTGGAGAATGCTGTCTTTTCTTTTGCTCCTGGGGCCATGCCAATCTGCCAGTACCCTGCAGTTAAGTCAAAGGTACTGAGAAATTTGGCAGCCCCCAATTTGTCTATCAGTTCATCTGCTCTTGGGATAGGGTGAGCATCTGTCTTGGTGACAGAGTTGAGCCCTCTATAGTCCACACAGAACCTCATCTCTCTCTTTTCACCCTGTTGATGAGGTTTGGGGACCAGAACCACTGGGCTAGCCCAGGGGCTCTCTGAAGGCTCAATGACCCCTAACTCCAGCATCTTGCTGACCTCAGCTTTGATGCTTTCCTTGACTTGATCTGACTGTCGATAGATTTTGTTCTTGACAGGTGCACTGTCACCAGTGTCCACATCATGGGTACACCAGCTTGTCAGACCAGGGGTCAGGGAAAAGAGGCTAGCATATTGTTGCAAGACTTGCTTGCAGTCAGTCTGCTGTTGGGTAGAGAGGGTGTCTGAAAAAATCACACCATCTACTGACCCATCTTTTGGGCTGTAGGATAGGAGGTCAGGGAGTGGCTCACTCTCTGCTTCCTGTTCTTCATCAGTCACCATCAGCATGGTGATGTCAGCCCTATCATTGTAGAGTTTAAGGCGGTTCACATGGATGACCCTTTTGGGTGTCCTGCTAGTGCCCAGGTCAACTAGATAGGTGACCTCACTCTTTCTCTCTAGGATAGGGTAAGGGCCACTCCATTTGTCTTGGAGAGCCCTTGGTGCCACTGGCTCCAAAACCCACACCTGTTGCCCTGGTTGAAATTCAACCAGTGCAGCTTTTTGGTCATACCAGTGCTTCTGGAGCTCCTGGCTGGCCTCAAGGTTCTTGGATGCCTTTTCCATATACTCAGCCATTCTGGACCTTAGGCCAAGCACATAGTCCACTATGTCCTGTTTGGGTTCTTGAAGAGGCCTCTCCCAGCCCTCTTTTACAAGACACAGTGGTCCCCCTTACAGGATGACCAAACAGAAGTTCAAAGGGTGAGAAACCTACTCCCTTCTGTGGCACTTCCCTGTAAGCGAAAAGCAAGCATGGTAACAGGACATCCCACCTCCTTTTGAGTTTCTCAGGGAGTCCCATGATCATACCTTTCAATGTCTTGTTGAACCTCTCAACAAGGCCATTGGTTTGTGGGTGGTAGGGTGTAGTAAACTTGTACTGCACTCCACACTCTTTCCACATGTGTGTTAGGTAAGCAGACATGAAGTTGGAACCTCTGTCTGAAACCACCTCCTTAGGAAAACCCACCCTGGTGAAGACACCCAGGAGGGCCTTGGCTACTGCAGGAGCTGTAGTAGTCCTAAGTGGAATTGCTTCAGGGTACCTAGTAGCATGATCCACTACTACTAGAATGAATTTGTTCCCTGAGGCTGTGGGAGGTTCAAGTGGACCCACAATGTCCACACCTACCCTTTCAAAGGGGACCCCCACCACTGGTAGTGGAATGAGGGTGGCCTTTGGGTGGCCACCTGTCTTGCCACTGGCCTGACAGGTAACACAGGAGCTGACAAACTCCTTCACCTTTTGGTGCATCTGGGGCCAGTAAAAGTGACTCACTAACCTTTCCCAAGTTTTGGATTGCCCCAGATGTCCAGCTAGGGGGATGTCATGAGCCAAAGTTAGGAGGAACTCCCTGTACTTCTGTGGCACTACCACCCTCCTGGTGGCTCCAGGAGTGGGGTCTCTTGCCTCAGCATACAGTAATCCCTCTTCCCAATAAGCTCTGTGGGTACCACTGACATCTCCCCTGGCTTCTGAAGCAGCTTGTTGTCTCAGGCTTTCAAGAGTGGGACAGTCTCGCTGACCCTGGCACAGCTCTTCCCTAGAGGGTCCCCCTGGGCCCAAGAGTTCAACCTGGTAAGGGTCAAGCTCCATGGACTCAGTTCCCTCAGGGGTATCTACATCCTCCCCAGGGGGAGAGGGGTTCTGAGTGTTTGGCTGTACAGAAGCTGGTCCCCCAGTCTTCTTGTCCTTCCTCTTGGTTGGTTGGGCCATTATTCCAGGCTCCAAACCTACTTTTTCACCCTTCCTCTTGCTCTGTGCTCTGGTTTGCACACACACCAATTCAGGGATGCCCAGCATGGCTGCATGGGCCTTTAACTCAACCTCAGCCCAGGCTGAGGTTTCCAGATCATTTCCAAGCAGGCATGCAGCTGGCAACTTTGGAGAGACCACTACCTGTTTCAGGCCAGTAACCCCCCCCAGCCTAATGTTACCATGGCCATGGGATGACTAGTGGTGACACTGTCAGCGTTGGTGACTGGGTAAGACTTCCCAATCAAGTATTGCTCAGGGGAAACCAGTGTGTCTTTCACCATAGTGACACTGGCACCTGTATCCCTCAGAGCTTCTACCCTAGTTCCATTTACCCAGGGGTACTGTAAGTATTTCTTTAAGTTGGGGGGCCACACAGCCACAGTGGCAAACTCCACTTCTCCCAGGGAGACTAAACTTGCTTCAGTGTGTTCCCAGATTTGCTCAGGGTACACCTCTGATCCCATTTGTATACTTGCTGCCCCAGGAGTGGCTGTACTGGGTGCCTTAGGGGCTTTGTTTTGGGGGCAAGATACAGTTAGGTGTCCCTGCTTCTTACAGGTATTACACCAGGCCTTTAAGGGATCAAAGTTCTTCCCCCTATATGGTTGGGGCACATAGGGAGTAGTTTGGGTCCCACCCACCTGAACAGGTTTTTGGGGCCCTTTGGAAGACTCAGACTTTTTATCTTGGGGATTCTCACCACCTTTCCCCTGGGGAGGTTTTGTGACCACCTTCTTTGGGTCACCCCCAGTGGTTGTCTTGGTCACCCTAGTCTTGACCGAGTGGTCCGCCTTCTTTCCCAATTCTTGGGGAGAAATTAGACCTAGGTCTACCAAATGCTGATGCAACTTTTCATTTGTGCAGTTACTCAAAATATGTTCCTTCATGAATAAATTGTACAATCCAGTAAAATCCTGCACACCATGTCCAGCTAACCAACCATCCAGTGTCTTCACTGAGTAATCTACAAAATCAATCCAGGACTGGGTCTGGGTTTTGTGAGCCCCCCTGAATCTAATTCTATACTCCTCAGTGGTGAATCCAAATCCCTCAATCAGAGCTTTCTTCATGAGGTCATAGGATCCTGCTTCTGGCCCAGAGAGAGTCAGAAGCCTGTCCCTGCAGTTACCAGAGAACAGTTCCCACAGGAGTGCCCCCCAGAGAGGTTTCTTTACTTTCCTGATATCACAAGCCCTCTCAAAGGCTGTGAACCATTTGGTGATATCCTCACCTTCCTCAAATTTAGGGACAATCCCTTTGGGGATTTTAGGGTCAGAAGTTTCCTCCCTATCCTTATTTTTATTATTGCTGCCACCATTGATGGGTGCTAAACCCATCTCTCTCCTTTCCTTTTCTAGGGCCAGGAGTCTGGACTCTAGATCTATTCTTTTGGCCAGCCTCACAAGGCTGTCCTCTTCACTGGGGGGTCCCCCAGTGTTGTCTCTGGGACCAGAGTCACCTGTGTGGTCTCTAGGTGCCCAGATGCTATGTCTTGAGTTGGAGGGTATGGGTGCCATCTCCTCCCTAGGGAATAGTATGGGGAGGTTGCTGTCCACCTCCCCTGTTTCCCTTTCCTCATCTGACTGGCCATCACCATGTTCAGATGGGTGGTCTTTAGCATACTCAGCCAGGAGCTCCTGGAGCCCTTGTTTGGTTGGATGCAGACCCATTTGTAAATTTTTGAGTTTACATAAGGACCTCAATTCCTTGAAAGACAAGTGTAAGTAAGGTGTGAGGCCGAGCTCCTCCACCAGGTCCATGTTATTATTATCACTAATAGCTGGGTTTATTTGAGACATTTTAACCTGACAGTTCTAACCCTCTACCCTGACTATAGTGACTTTTATTTTTCTAAAATTCGGATGGGACTTAAGCAAGGCCCTAGCAAGACTTTTAGTAATTTTGGAAAAACCAATCAGAATTCTAAAGGCAATTTTTAAGAGTTCTGTCGTGTGATCAGATGGTAACCAAGTAGTCCAACAAATGCAAGTTTGTATCCCACCGCTGCCACCAATGTGAGAAAGTGGCTCTGTATATACTGTTCCCTAATAGGTACAGGGTGTACAGAGTCCACAGTCCCCCAGAGGCTGATAGGGGTCAAAGTTAGGTATGACCTTACTCTCAAAAGTGGTAGCTGGGTCGAGCAGTAAGGCAGTACCAGAGGACAGTGTAAAGCATTTATTGTACACACTCAGTCAGCAAATGGTTTCACACACTCAATAACTGAACTCCAGGCCAATGGTTTGTATATATAAAATATATGCTTGTTTTATTTTTAGAACCACAAAGGGGGTAAAAATATACTTTCTCAGAATGAGAGGTTGAATATAAATACTTTTGTCTTAAGCAATAAATTTGTGTAAACAGTCACAGTTGGTTGCAATAAACAATCCTATTTCCTAAACATAACAATGCATTGAGCTCAATGGTAAATTCAGGTTATTTGTAATAAATTACTTTTCAGATTACTTTTGGAATTCCAGGTCTGGCTCCTAGAACCAGCCTTGGGTCAGTATTCAGAATCAAGTGATGAAAGTCGACTTAATAACTGTAATGATTTTTAAATAATATTTAGCTATTTCAAAAGTTAGCACTTAGAAAATATTTCAAAGAAAACATTCAATGGATCTCTATGGCAAGAAATTCACATTGCAGGTAGAGTACTTTATCGTTACTTTAGTAATCCAGGACTGGGTGCCTAGACCCAGGACTGGGGTCCTTATCAAAACCAGGTAAGTAATTTCGTTTGCAGAAATGGTACGATTTTAAAAGAAAATTTCAAATTTGCAAAAATAGACACTTAGAAGAAATTTCACAGAAAAGCAGACAATGGTTTCCTATGGGAGAAAAATGAGTTAGAGGTAAGTATAGTTGTGAACACTTTTCAGGGTCAGGGCTGGGCACCAAGATCCAGCACTGGGAGCTCACCTGGGAGCAAGTGAGTAAATTCGTTTTTGTCACTTGGCTGATTTTTGGTGAATTTTTGCAGTTTTGAAAAGTTCACACTTAGAAGATTTTTGAAGAAAAAGCCAGTCAATGTTACCCTATGAGGAAAATGAAGTTAGCGGTTTAAGGGTAAGTACTCGACTGGCAGAGTTGAAATTCCGGGCATGGACTCAGGGGTCCCCCAGTGTCAGGTGGGTACAGTTGGTTCACCCTCAGCGGTTTCAGAACGGCCGGGTGCAGAGAGAGTTAGGCCCAATGTTATCCTATGAGGGATAGGGGGGGCCTTGGTTGGTGGCTGCTGTCTGGCAAGCCACACGGCTGTGGGAGCTGGGCTCCTGGTCACTTACTCAGGGCAAGTGGGGAAGTAGGTTAGTGTAGAGAGGGCACTGCCAGGGCCACTCGGGCGGCTGGGTGCAGGGTGCTTTTGAGCCTTCGGGCGCTCAATGGAAATCAATGGGAATGTTCCGGTTTGGAAAAAGGCTGCAGGCTCGGGGACGAGGATGTTTCAGGTGCCACCACCACTTCGAGAGGTAAGTTGGGTAGTTGTAGGTTAGGTGGGTACCCCGGGATTGGGCACAGGGGGCCGCAGGGCGCCGGGTGCAGGGGTGCCTTTTGACGTCGGGAATCTTACCCTCTGGTTGATCGCGGCTGGGGTGGCACTTGGTTCTGAGGCTGCAGGCTTCTTCCGGGATGTCGAGGGGGGTCCTTGGGTGCCGGACTCTGGGTCACAGTCGCCGTGGGGTCGTCCTCAGGGTCTTTGTCCACTCCGGCACTGGCCAGGCTTGGCTGGTGCAGAGTGTGTTGGGTCCGCGGTCCCGGGCTGGTGACAGGGATAGCAAATAGGTTTCTTGAGTAGAGCCTCTACTCGTGGGAGTCCCAGGGGCTTAGAGCTAAAAGGTAGCCAGGTCCTCCGGGGTTGGTGAGGTTGCTGGCCACGAGAGATGCCGCGCTGGTGCAGGTTCGAGAGTCGACAGGCCGGTAGGGCTGGGGCCAAAGCAGTTGGTGTCTTCTTCTCTTTTTAGCAGCTGCAGGGCAGGTCCTTGTTCTTCTTGCTCTTCTTGTAGTTTTCTATCTGGAATCTCAGGAAGGAAGGTTCAGGGGGCCCCTAAATACTAGATTTAGGGGCGTTACAGGTAGGTGAAGGCCAGGGACCAATGGGTCCCTGTCCTGGGGTGGGTACACCCCCTATCCTGCCTCTCTCCTGTGGGAGGGGGGCAGTAGCCTAATCCTGATAGGGTAGGGCCTCCCATCTTCAAGATGGCGAGAGCCCGGAGATGTGCTTCACCTCGCCTCCCCCACCTGAGGGGTGGGGTGGGCAGGCTGGCACATCCCCTGTCCTTGTATGGGGTTTCCGGCCAAGCTTCCCGCCAGAGTGGGGGGTTGCAGTGGCCTGGGGAAACTCCAAATGGCGGCCTGCCTTTGAAGCTTCCCTTTGCTCATCCTGGGGGAGGAGATTTCTCACCTCACCCAGGATGTGCATTGTTGCAGGCCCGGGAGAGCAGGGGCTCTCCCACCCAGGGGTCCAGCAACGTGTCTGCTGTGTGGCAGCCTGGGCAGCCTCAGAGCAGACGTGGATTGTAAGTTAGCTGTAAGGGGGCATCTCTAAGATGCCCTCTGGGGTGCTTAGTACATTAAATCCTACACTGGCATCAGTGTGGTTTCAATGTGCTGAGAAGTTTGATACCAAACTTCCCAGGCTTCAGTGTTGCCAATATGGTGCTGTGGAGCTCGTGTTTGACAAGCTCTCAGCACCATGCACTCTTAAATGACAGCACTGCACTTACAGTGCCCAGGAATGGACCCGGGTACTGTAGGGGCACAGGGCTCCTGCTCCTGTGCCCACACCATAGGCGTAATGCACCCAGCTAGAGGGGTGGCTGACAAATGCCTTGGCAGTGTAGGTGATGGGCATGGTACACAGTGATGTGTGCCATGTCGACTCTTTGTTTTGTCCTGCACCCAGACACTCAGCCTGCAAGGGCAGTGTGTGTGTGAGGGTACAGGGCCTCTGAGGGTGGCACAATGAGTGCTGCAGCCCTTAGAGGCCTTCCCTGGCCACAAGGCCCTGGGTACCTAGGGTACCATTTACTAGGGGCTGACATGTGGCTAGGGTTTGCCAATTTGGAGTTTGTGTGGTTTAAGGAAGGAACATAGGCCCTGGGCACCTGATTGGCAGGAACCCAGGGTACACGCAATCGAAGTACATTCAGCAATTTAGCAAAAAGTGGGGGCATACCATGCAAGAAAGATGGCACTTTCTCACACTCAGGTGCTGTAACCAGTGTTCGAGCCCCGAGGTCACGTCCACATCCTGTGATTCTGGCGGGCAATTCACTTTATCTTGGCAACTGCGCTCGTGCCACACGGTGCCGCAGCTCATGCCCGGCCCTCGGGGCCAAACGAAATCACAACGGCTCCCTCCTCCCCCCCCCACTTGGGCTGATGGTGGTGTCAAATGCACGGCGCCGCAGCTCAGGTGTGGACTCACCTTAATCTACCGGCTCCCCCCGCTTCTGCCCCCAACACCGGGTTTGGTCGTGGGGGGTGGACAGCGCAACTGCAGGCCCATCTTTCCGGCCATGGCGTGGGCTGCCAAATTTCAGCTGTGCTCGGGTGCAGGGCTGTGTCACGTGACACGGTACCGCCCCCCAGCGGGGGTTTTGTGAGGCGGGAGATTCTTCTTGCGGCCAGAGCTGCCGTTGTAGAGGTGGGGGCTCCCCGCCTGGTTGTGTAATGTAAATACGGGCCATGTAAGCGCTCCAATACCTTTGGGTCGAGTTCGCGCTAGAGATTCCGTCTCCCCCACCGCTGGGTCTCGGCGGAGATGTCCAGGACGTATAGGGGGAGGGGGGGGGCTCCCCGCCGGATTGTGTAATGTAAATACGGTGCTATGTAAGCGCTTCAATACCTTCGGGTCGAGTTCGCGCTAGAGAGTTCACCCCCGCCTGCTGGGACCCGGCGGAGATGTCCTGGACCTCATTGGAACTAGGGGTGTGGTTCGCATCGCGAGCCTACAGCATAAGTCAGAGTGCCCAATATGTGCATATTTATTTCTCTGTTGCCAGATCTATGGATACTAGGAGGGAAATATTTACATAAATATCTGATGGAAGGTTCTTTATAAATGATATATTTTGGACACCTCTTCTACATTAACAAGCAACCCTAAGTAATCAAACCGTGGGGCGATTTGTTCCGGCGCTTCATTGGAACGAACCTTTTCACCTCTGGTGACTTATGTTCACCCGGCCCAACACTGGGGGGGTTTGGCAGCTCCATCGCTGTAGAGGATAGTGTCAGTCAGGGAGCCTTGCGCACGCAGCCGGCTCCTCAAGAAATTGGACATTCAGGGTCCAGCTTGGAAGTTAAGCAGGGTCGGGCCTGGTTAGTACTTGGATGGGAGGCCTGTATGGGAACACCAGGATGCTGCAGCCTTTGCACCAAAAAAAACCCAAAAAAACGTACAGCACAAAGGGCCCTCCCGTTTATGGTGCTTTTCAGTTGTGGTACGTATACCTGAAGGGTTTTGGTTCTCTAACTGGGGCATCGTCTGATCGCTACATGCTTTCATCTCCTTTACTTCATTATGCTCACGAAAAAGTGTCTCTCAAATCGGTGTATTAACACTTGTTACACAGAAATTTGGAAATGTCACTTTTTGCAAAGCTTTACTTCGGCAGCTATCTTAAATGTTTGATCCCTTTCCCTGCCAGTGCCATCCACAGTTGAATGACTGACACAGGTAACAGCAGTTACAAATCACGCGAGCAGTAAGAAGCGATTATACGGATGTTCAGCAGCAATAGCAGCCAACAATTTTAATCGGGAAGTCGGTGCTTCCCCTCAGTAGCCAAAGGCAAATGCAGCATTGCAGCTTACAATGTAAACGGGTAAAAACAATGTTCATGGCAGGTATGATGTACTTGCTGCATCATAAGCAATATTGTCTGTCAGCTCGCTCAAGTGAAAGTTTGCAATATTATTTTCTAGCTCAGTTGCTGCTTATTTATCTTATGCAACTAACAACCATTGACAAAGCCAACAACCCCGACGTGTCGAGTACGATGTTCTTGCTGGATCATATATCCGCATGCAATGACAGAAACAGCAAATTACCAGTCTGGAGGCACATCACCTAGGCACAGAATAGCTCCCTCAAGCACAGGGGGACCCTGTGCAGGTACTCAGGGGGTGTCACCAGGGGCAGGTTTACATGACGTTTTATGGTTGCAGCGACACAAGAGGGGACACCGGGTGCATCACTCATGTGTGGTCACGTTGTGCAAGCACACGCAAGGTGTCTCGGCCTGCAAAGCAAGGCACGTTTCCTGGTAAGAGGACCAGCTTTGTCCTGGGGGAGGCCTTGGGTGCTTTCGGCACAGTTACCCACTCGGTTTGGAACACTGGTCATTAATTTTGTGTTCCCGATTCCCCAGATAATGAGCATGGGTAGCGGGTGCAAAATGCTCCTGCCCTGCACCCCGGTTATGTTTTGCGGTTTTGGAATGATTTGAGGTGTGCTGTGTCCCTTGGGAGGCCGCGTGCGTTTCTCTTCTCAGTCGGCGGTTAATTCGACTATAATATATGGTGTTGATGTTATGTCTGTCATCTTGCTGCCAATCCCAGATTAATGCGATGGGGTGTGCGTTCCATAAATGGGCAGGGTGCCATTGCTGAGATTGTCAACCGTGTCCTCTGGGCAGCACAGCGGGATTAGATTGGCTGTGCAGTCCTCACAGGTGAGGAGGTGTAATCTGCTTGGGTCAGCACCCGTCTTGGGGGAATTTTTGACATAGTTCAGTGTCAGCAAAGATGTGGGCTCATCGTTAAAATGGTTTACCTTTCGTAATGAGCTTGGTGCCTGTGTCCGCGCTACAGAAACGAACATGCATAGTTGCGTCGCCCAGGCTCCTTTTTGCTCATTTCCAGCCTGCTCCGGTTATCCTGCTTCAGTATATTGAAGACTGCAGGGGGAGGGGCTGGTAACCGTTTCAACCCTGGCAACGAAGCCGCAGTGTTACGCACTCTCCGGATGTGCAGTAACGGCCAGCGCTCCAAGACCTTAGTGGTGTAAGGAAGGTCTGTGCTTCAGGGTCTCATAGGCAATGAGGGGGCTCTTAGCGGCAGCCGGCTAGAAGGTGGTCGGCTTCACCGCCAGCGTAAGGAATGTACATCTCCAGTCCGGCTTCATAATGGCTGTTGCTTTCCAGTTTGGGCCCACGACACGTGCGCATGTGACCCTGTTTTAATCCGCTACTGTTGGTTCAGCTGGTTAGCCAATAGATGGGCTTGTTGTAGGTAGTGCTCCTTTTGTAGTAAATATAGGGATGCAATGACATGTGCTCAGTATGGCATGTAACTGGAGCTCATGTTTAACGTTTCAACACCTTTGCGTTCACATACATTTACATTTGTATAATTGAGATGTATTTCTCAATGCGCATTAGATTAACGCTATGAATGGCGATCAGTCAGGCTTTTCAGTGAGCGGAACACCTAGTAAATGCGCGGTGTGATGCAGCATGTGCGCATGAGAGTAACTCCGCGTAAGGGTAGTCTCGGGTATTTACAAGACAGTGAAGGAACAACAGAGACTTATATTATATCGGATTCACTATTGGGTAGCCAATACTCCAGGGGGAGGGACCCATACATATTTCTCCCCTGCCACATAAAGCCACAGTGATACACTCTTTACATACTTGAACCGTGCAGTATGTCTATTTGATTGAAACACAGCGGGCAACCCCAGGAGCACCGGGTTCTAGGTCTGCTCCAAGACTCCATTAGTGACGGCAGGACAGTCATTTGTTCGACCCAAAATGATTTTAACTGATTGTGGGCATGTTGCCCAGTGCCAACCTAAAAGCTTTGCATGAGTATACAGGAGGGGGGCTTTACTTTGAGTGCCCGGTAATTTTATGAGTGAGGCAGTTGAACCGATACAACCAGGGCCATCATTTTTTTTTTTTTTTTTTTTTTTTTTATTGAAGTACTTTAGTGACAATAAAGAGTTACTGTTCAAACATACATAGGATCAAATTCGACGAAAACAGGTTCAGCCTGGAATACGATCAAATAATAAAGTTTAACATCGTCCACTAAATAACAATCAATCGGAATCAAAAAAAGGTCCCCAAATTTTATCAAATTTTCTTCCTCCTCCCACCCGCATGGCATAGATTTGTTCACTTTTCCTAACTCTTCTCATCTTCTGTATCCACTCAATTTCAGATGGGACCTGTTTTGACCGCCAGTTTTGCAGTAACAAAGATCTTGCAACTGCCATTGCTATATACAGTAATTTAACATACTGGGCGGGTATTTGGAGATCCGGATCAAAACCATAAAGAATCAATTTTTCATTAAAAGGGAGCATAATTTTGTCATAAATCTGGAGAACCCCCAAAATATCTTCCCAAAATACCCTAATTTTAGTACAATGGGCCATTACATTGGACCAGTTGGCGGAAGTGTATTGTATACATCTAAAACAGTTCGATGGATAATTTGAATACATTTTAGAAATAGCCGCAGGAGTACGATATAAGAACCATTTCCCCAAGAATAACATTCTACGCCAATTGGCTCCTCGAAGTATATTAAAATTAAAATGGTTAATGGTCTTCCAAGTATTCATAGATAATACATGATTTTCCTGTTCCTGACATTTTTTAATTGCTTTTTGACATAGATCTGTTTCCCTGCTATATGCTAAACAGCGTTTCCACTCCCCTGGTCTCCTTACACATTCATTTATGAGGAGGTCTTTAACCAATTGCGTTGGTTGATTAAGCTGTTCAATATCAAGTTGTCCCAAAAATTTAAAGATAGTATTGTATGACAAAACCAACAAAAAATTCCTCTGAATAAGACATGCCATCTCTCTTGGGGTTATCCATCCTCCATTTTTTTAAAAATCGATTACTTTACTAAATCCTGCTCTGGCCCAGTTATCTACTATGTCGGATGCACTTTTCATGCCCATCAGCGGAAAAATACTGGACAGCAGGGTTGTTGCATTAAATAGTGGGAGTGAATATCTACTAAACATAGCAGTACGTTTTTTGAGAAACCATAGCAGAATATTATAACGGACTAATTTGGGGGATTTAAAAATCTGCGGGGGGGGGGTGGTAGCTCATTTTCTGAGCAAATTAAATCAAATAAACAATTTATAAATAAGGTTTGACCTTTAGTTTGATTCCTAAACCTCGACAAATACTGTATAAAACAAGCATTGTAGTAATCTCTAATATTTGGCAAGGAGAGTGCTCCTTGATCTAAATCCGCATAAAGAGTATTAATTGCTATACGAGGTGGCTTTTTTGCCCATACGAATGCAGAGAACATAGATTCAACCTTAAAAAAATGAGTTCCTGGCAGGAAGCAGGGAATAGTAGAAAACAGAAAATTAAAAAGCGGAAGAATGGACATTTTTATCAGGGCGACCCGACCCAGGATTGATAATGGCAAGGAATTCCATCGTGTAAACATTGAACGACTCTTTAGACGAAGGGGATCGAAGTTGAGCATATATAGATCCTTGACTGACTGTGAGAAAAAGACCCCAAGATATCTTTTTGGTTTAGTATTAATACAACACCTTAAATCGGGATGTATTTCTGGATCTCTTTTCCCACAGATCAGAATCTCTGTTTTATTTTTATTAATCCGATAGCCCCCTAAGGCTTCGAAATCCTTGAAAATCTGAAACATTCTAACTTGCGATTGTAGCTTAGGTTTAATTAATAACATAATATCATCCGCGTAGAGTTTAATCTTTCCCTTTGAAGGAATTGGGGAAAGAATATTAGCACAGTTCCTTATTGCGGCCGCCAGGGGCTCAATAAAAAACGCAAACAAAACTGAGGATAAAGGACATCCCTGTCTCGTGCCTCTCTTAACTAAAACTGTACCGACCATTACCGTATTTATGATAATATTTGCTTTGGCCAAAGTGTAAAGATTTCGAATTAAGTTTACGATCTTATCGGGAATACCAAAGTGCGTTAAAATAATAAAAAGTGTCTCTCATACCACCAAATTAAAAGCTTTTTCTGCATCTAATAACAAAATCAGTGCTGGGATCCCTCGTGTCTCAAAATAATCTAAGGCTTCAACTAAATAGTGCGTGTTCGTGAGCAGTTGTCTTCCTGGAATAAAGCCATTCTGATCCGGATGGATCAACTCGGTTGATATTTGATTCATACGCATGATATTAATTTAGTAACAATTTTATAATCTATATTTAGTAAGGTAATAGGTCGGTACGAATTCGGATCTTTGGCTTCTTTCCCCATCTTCAAAAAGCTCACCACCGTTCCTTCCCGAAAAGAATCCGGGATCGGGTCTCCTTCCAACATCGAATTCAATAACAGCAAAAAAATGTTTGAAAAAGCACAGAAGAAAATTTTGAAAAATTCAGAAGACAATCCGTCCGGGCCACAAGCCTTACCATTTGGGAGATTTTTAACAACCAATTCTATTTCTTCCAACGAAAATGGGCACAGCAATGTTGATTGATCAGTTTGAGAGAGACAGGGCAATGCACAATTTTCTAAGAAATCTGATAGCTTTGCCTGATCAATATTATGCTGCTGACTATAGATATTATTATAATGAGAGAGCATTATCTTTCCTATCCCAATCGAATCTGACGTATCTATTTGGGTCACTGGGCATCTTAATCCTCTAATCAAATTAGCCGCCGCTTGTTCTCTCACCTGCCAGGCTAAAAACTTCCCAGTAAAATTACTTTCTTTGTATATTTTTTGAGAATGTCTGCAAAAAATCTCCTCACTTTGAGCGTAGTAATATGCACTTAATTCCCTTTTAGCTTCATCTAATTGATGTGAAATCATACTGGAGGGGTTCGCCTGCCTTAATTCATTTAAAACTTGTATTCTTTGTTCCAAAGCATCTTTTTTGCATTTGGCTGCTTTAAATACTGCTGCATCTTTACTTATAATTATTCCGCGAACGAAGGCATTCATGGCATCCCCGATGATATTGATCGGGGCCAATTTATCATTACGAGATACAAAATCACTAATCTCTACTTTCAAAGATGTTACCCACATTTCATCATTCAAGTATGTTTTATTGAATACCCAGCGCTTGGGAGTCTTTAAGTTTTGTTCTAAAGCGAAACTAATAACTAACATTGCGTGGTCTGAGAACCCATTATAAATGGGCCTCTGGAAGCAAGAAAGAAATCGATCTGAGATGAAGACTTGAACCTGCCTGACCAGCATGTGAATTCTTTTCTTAGCGGGTATCGAGTGTGCGATGGGTCGCAAAGATCTAAAGTTTTTTTATAATTAAGAATAACTTTCAATGATTTAGGTTTAAATTGCTTCCTTGATTGCGTAGTTGTGTCCAGTCTTAAATTCATGAGTAGATTAAAATCTCCTCCAATAATAATATCTCCTGCCACCATCAATAGAGATTGAAACAAATCTTCATAAACTGAGGAACTATCGTCTACTGGGGCATATAAGCTAACAAACGTGTCTGTTTTTAACTTTACAAGTTGCCCAGCACCAACGCCCTGAGCCATCCTCATCTGTGTGTACAATCTCAGCATAAATATTCTTATTTAGAAATATCGCAACCCCTCGCTTAGCTTCAGAAAACGAGGAGAAACCACGATATGAGGCCCATGTTTTAAACATAAAAAATTTATCTAATTTTACGTTTGAGATATGAGGCTCCTGCAACATTATTACCGAAGGATTTTCAGACTTGATCCACAATTCTATGGCCCGTAATTTCTTTTTGTTATTTAAGCCATTCACATTGAAAGAAATCATTTTCAAACACTCTTTACTCAATGTTTAAAGTAGATTACATATTTTCTGGAGGTATCTCTCTTTTTATCTTTTGTAAACCAAGAACCACCTATCCGACGCAAAATATTTAATAAGCATAGCACTAAAGACTTCATTTTTTTTCTTTACCCACTCTACTCCCCCACCCCATCAGCTCACCCCCCACCCATGTGACCCCCATCCCCTCGCCTGCGGCCCGCTTCCCTCCCCCACACCGGCCACAGATCTAACCCCCTAAACTTGGGTGTCCTGGTATTACACCCCTTAGGTCCTGGACTTCTCCTCCCCCTAAAAACAAAACAAAAAAAACCCTCCAAGACAAAGAAAAAGTTATTATCTTTACAACCATCACTTTTCACCCTTAAGCCCCTGAGTGATTTCCTTCAGTAAATCTTGTACTTCATCCAGGTCTGACAGCATATACTGCTTGCCCTGTGCCAGAACTCTAAGTTTGGATTGTTGAGCAATCATGGCCTGGGCACCATTAGCTTTAAACAGGTGAAGCATTTTCACAAACTCCTTCCTCCTACGTGCAGCAGTTGCCGACATATCAGAAAAAATCCGGCATTTAGTTGTCTCATTCACAGCAAATTGTCTTAACTGATAAGCCTTAGACAAAACCGCTTCCTTTATCCGACTGTCTGAGAAATTTAACAAGATTGTACGAGGTAAACTAGAGTGGGGAAAAGGCTGGGCAGGCACATGATGTTCTCTAGTAATTGTTAAGTCCCCCTCATGTTCTGGTAATACTTTCTGTTTTAAAAAGGAGGTCGCCCAGCGTACTGTATCGGAGCCCTCTATCCCCTCCGGAACTCCTACGATGCGCAGATTCGATCTTCTTGTAACATTTTCTAAATCATTCGAGTTTTAGTTCCAAGGCGCGTCTGTCTCTATCGAAAATTTTGACTTCTTTTTTAACTGCCGTCATTTGATCTTCCAAGGTTGGGATTCGCATTTCAGCTTCTTGAAGACGGAGTGGAAAGCTTGAAACTAAATCCTCTACCTTCTCCAGTCGCTGATGAACTGAGGTTAATTCAGCTTTTTGGTATCTTTTTATTTCCCGGACTTCGTCCAAAATTAAATTCAGCATATCTTTAACTGACATCTGAATTTCACCTATGAACTCCATATTCATATCTAAGAGAGGGCTAAGAGGGTCGGCCGACCTTATGGATGGAGTGTCCAAGGTTGATGATACTGAAGACGGCTTTGTTGATATTGATTTGGCAGTATTAAAATCCAGAGTGGTCAATGAGCCAGTTCGAGTAATGTTTTGTGGTAAATTTTCGGGTACCAATGTTGGACCATTCTGCTTTTGTGTGGGCAGCCGGGATGAATGCTCATCTTGATACAGAAATCGAGGAGGTACTAAAATGGAGTTAGGCACGGACTCAGACTCAGACACAGACTTGAACATCTTTTCTGAGGGCTGGGTATCTACTGACGTAGTTTGAGGTTCCTCTGCACAAGATAAATTATTAAATAACATACTAGATTTCTTCTGAAACAGGGGGAACTGCTTTCCCTCTTTCACAACGTCAGCTAATTTAGTGTCACTTTTTGTTTCCATACCAAAGTCATGCTGAGCGGGAGATAGCGATTCAGGTGGTTGGGCGGGCTGAAAAACAGCCAAACTACTGCTGAGCTTCTTTGTGCCATCCTGCGCTAAATTCGCCGCTGTACTAAATTGCTCTGTTGGGGCCGTGGAGGGTCCTTCTAATTCGTCTGAGCTTTCTAGAGACTCCTTATCAGTTGCCTTGTTTGCGCTCTTTATCTCCAAAGACAGCTGGCGGCGAGTTTTTGCTTTTGTGTTGATGCGTGCATTTAATAATTTGCCCATGACTCAAACAAAGTTCAACAAATGGCTCTGCAATAAAAAAAAAAACAAACATTTTTTTCCACCTCGCCTCCCTTCACTTTTTTTTTTCAGTCCGAGCCCTTGTTCCCGATTCCCGACCGCCTGTATATCCGCCTGTCAGCCCAGAGCAACTAGCTCACCTGCTCTGCGCTCTTCTGGCGTTGAAGGACTTGGATTTTAAACAGTCTTGGGTGCTCTCCATCAGCAACAACCACAGCGTCTCCCTACGGATCACAATTCCATCTTCATCTCCGGCAGGGAAATCGGCCCAGTCAGGAGGGCAAACCAACAAATCCGCAAGTCAGGAAAAGAGCCGGCCAAGTTCAAAATCCCCGCGCAGCGTGTCCCGCTGAAAGACGCCAACTACGAACCGCCATGACCGCTGAAGCCGAGGAGAAGGAGGGGGAGGAGCTAGCACCAGGTGACCGTGCGGAGGTGTGGACTCCGCCGCTCAACCCATCCGCCCAACATCACCACTAGGGCCAACAAAAGACCGACATGATAGCACCACTAGGGCTATCATGACGGTCTTTTGTTGGCTCCTGTTGAAGGTAAGGGTACCCATTTTCGCAGTATCTGTGTGCTTTCCTGTGGTAGGATTTGGTTTGTCGGTTAGTCAGCTTTCCTCCTGCCCAAGCCATCCTTCTAGCCTTGGAGGGGGGGGGGGCTGGATTGCCTCATTTGTCATACTTGGAGTTCAAGGGAAATAGAGGCGTGTCAGCTCTCTAAGTTCGATTGCCAGGTTTGCTGCGCTTCAATGACAGATGTTGAATGTCTCCTGACAAGTGCTGCTTGCAATTTTAGTTTACATTGGGTTTGGTGAATACATTATCCTTTCGCTTGCGGTCAGAGAAAGGAGATAATGTGGTTGGATATAGCATTGCATGACCTGGGACACTTAGCGGTAAAGCCGGCTAGCATTAAGCACATATATCGTTACCCGGAAGGGGGATGCAGATGTCAGTTCTGTGTGGACAAATGCTCCGTTAGTAAGGGAACTCCCTGGGTTAAGGCGTGCACGGCTATGATCTGAGAGTAATCAGCAAAGGCTTGCTTTCAGGGTTTGTAAAGTTGATCAGCTGGGCCCAGCTGTGCTGCAAAGCACCATGCATACTCTATAGGTCACAGTTTTGAATACTAGGTCCTATGCACAGTTACTATTAGGTTCTGATTCCTATACGCCTGCACACCATCACGTATATTGTACATTCGGGACACATGCTAAGACGTTCCACCGACCCCCCGATGAGAGGTGACCACACATTTTCAGCGATGTAATTTTCTACGGGTCAAGTGGGGCGAGTTGTGGTGGCAACTAGACACCTGCAGCAGGGAGTGCCGCCGGGCGGCAAGGAGTTGGAGAGTAAATGGGATTTGAAGGTCCCGCTGGATACCTGCCACCTGGCCACTGCAGGTTGTTGAAGGTGATCTCTAAGGGCTTAGTAGGGGTCATGACAAAATACACCGGGGCTGATTCACAGGCGGGTGTGGTGGTCCCTACCTCATTTCACATGATTCTCCCTGTCGGGTCTGTCTAACGTTCTTCTAAAAGGGCTTTAAATTAACAGCCCCTCTTGTCTCAGCCATACTGTGAGCAGTAAGCAAGCGGTCTGTGCACCAGTAGGTTGGGGTGAGCACGTCCGTTCCCGGCATTGTGGCTGTGATTCCTGATGTGACTCTTGGAGTCCTAGTCCTGCTTGCTGTAGGTGGCTGATGAGTGTTGATTACATAACGGGATGTGATGGATGAGGAGGCAGAACCTTGCAGCACACTCTGCTAAGCAATGTTCCTGGCGAATTGTTTTGACCCTAGGCCGAAGCGAGAGCCTCTAGTGCAGGGCCAGAATCATTAGGCCAGGCAGCATGACAAAGGTCTTTTAGGCACTGGTAGAATGGTGCATGCTAAGTAGTCCTGAAGGCCCACCCCCCCTGGCAAAGATGGCAAGCAGGGGTCACACGGGGGACGGAGCTATCAGCTGCCAATCTGTTGAACATATAACCAGCATGAAAGTCCGAGGGAGGCTGCTGAGTTGCCCTAGCATTGTTTGCCTCGCTTCAGGGCCAGTTGGGGTTTCTGTTCAGGGTAAGGTTAGACTTCTTGGTTGCGTTTGGATACTTTGACAGGTTGCCCTTGCTCATGCAACACGGCGATAAGTGGTAATTTTGTGGGTGTGAACTAGGTGTCCTTCAAGAAACTCATTAGATCTTGCAGTCCCGCCATTGCAGAACATAAGATTTGTCAACATTCTTCAAGGAAACCATTATTAGCAGGAAGGTATTGAACCATGGAGAGCCAATGGTTGTGGGTTCGTGCACAACAGTAGTAAGGGAATTACATTCAGTTTCAACAGGCTATGTGTACCATCAATAGCACCAGCAGCTGTAAAGCTTCTATTTTCGCCCGGGATTGGGGCTGGCAATGTCATCAAACTTTGCAGCCAGACATGGAATAGGCAAAGACATACCTGTGATGGTGCAACATGCACTAACAGTAGAGTTAGCTGAGTGTCATCATACCCTGGTATACCGTCAGTGATAAATGTAAGGTCAGGGGCTACACACGAACAGGCACTTTCTGTCTGCTGGGGCGGGAGTGTGCCAGTGCCAAGAGGGTGCGGGTTGCCTGGTTAGGGCTGATATGGATGGGAGGGAGGACTAATACGGACAACCACAAGAGCACATTTTGCAGTCATAGAAGGTTAAATTAATAATTTGATGGCATGGAACCAGTTGCTTCAGTTATGCGCATTTTCCTTGGCAGTTGTCAGCGAACATTCAGAATGCAATGTTGGTGGTTAGCCTGTTGTCATGCCTTTCAAATGTGTTTTAGCTCAGGCATGGCCAAGCATGGGTTAGATGCCTGAGGTCTGCCCTGGGATACATGTTCACAGGCATGTGGAGCGGCAGAACTTAGAGGGGCTTGGGTCCGACCTCTCGTTACAGGTGCAGATCCTGGTAGGTTCACTTAGTATCCCGTCCTTGAGTTCGATGAAACATGTACCATTGATTTGAGTAACGATAACGTGTAATTTCTCCCGCCCTTCAGCCTTGGCGGGCAGCTATGCAGGTTGTGGAAGTTGTCTTCCAACTAGGGCAATATGGTCCATATGTTTGGGGGAAACGCCTGGGTTAAACTCAAATGGGCTACAAAGTATTAGAAGAACACTTGGCATTCCCAGTATTAAAAAAAGAGAGGTATTTATACTTTGGTTCCCCTCTGGTTCACCCTGTCGTGTCTGCTCCCTAGCAGAAGTTTGGGGAGGGCAAGGCTTCACATAGGGTAGTGACTGACGGAATGCGATGGACATACTCCGACTAGTGCTAGACTCAGATAACTGAGTGAAAGAGGAAGTAAGGTGGGCTTGTCAACTCTTACCTCCACCTGCATTGGCATTTTCTGGCAGGAGTGGCTAGTCAAAGGTATTGCTCTTCAGCCAGGCAATGTTAACATTGAACCCAACACCTAATTATTGGTTTTAGGTCATATCAGTCAAAAATCCACGGGGAGTTTAGAAAGGATGGGGGCACCTGTCCAGAAGGGGCATGCTGGCCTCCGGTCCTGTATGGGCTAAGACTTGTTTGGCTGGACGTGGGAGAGGCCCGGTATCAGCATGTTGTAAGTAAAGAGGCCTACCTTGGTGGGGGGCCCTGGTTGTGACGGTGGCCACCCCCAGAGCAGTGGAGGAGTTACAGGGCGATCCAGAGTCTGCAAGGTACAGAAGGGTACTACATGCAGCAGCACAGTAATCGTGCTAAGCCAAGGATACCCAGGGATGTCTTAGCTTTGTCCCCTGGAAGAACTACGGCGCCCCGTTAGTCCTACGGGCTGTTGTGGGTCTGAGCCACCGGGGGCTGCCTGGAACGCTCCGCCCACCTTTTGGGGGGGCGTGAGTAAGGGAGTGGACTGGTGGTCCACTGATGGGAGGGGTGGCCCCTCCCAAGAATTGGTAAACACCGATTGGCGACGGCCACGGTGTAATTTGGCTCATCAGACGGGCAGGCGGCATAAGGGTTGGCCTGCCCTGGGATCGCCTGTAAGATAACCCACCATGTTGGCATATTTGTTATGCAAATAAACCTGCAGCAATTTTCTCCACTAACAAGGTGTCGTGTGGTTTATTGATGTATTTTGCTGCATGATAACTGACTACTGTTGCCGATATTGGCCCTATGTCAAGGCTGCCCGGGGGGCCAAGTAGTGGCCCCTCAACAGGGCGGCCGCCTTAGTGCCACAGAAAGGCACTGGAGTCGGCCTCCTAGGCGTGGGACCAGGGGGACTTCCGGCTGGCCACTTCCGGTAGTGGGAGGGGGGACAGGGGTACATATACTGTCCCCCGCCCACTGGGCAGTCTCTTGTCCGCTGCCCGTCTCGCCTTTCCCGCCCCACCGCATACCCTGCGGACGGACAATTAAAAGGATTGGGGGGGAATAATTTCTAACCTATTGTTTTGTGTTGCAGGAGGAGTTACAGGGCGATCCAGAGTCTGCAAGGTACAGAAGGATACTGCATGCAGCAGCACAGTAATCGTGCTAAGCCAAGGATACCCAGGGATGTCTTAGCGTTGTCCCCTGGAAGAACTACGGCGCCCCGTTAGTCCTACGGGCGGTTGTGGGTCTGAGCAACCGGGGGCTGCCTTTTGGGGGGGCGTGAGTAAGGGAGTGGACTGGTGGTCCACTGATGGGAGGGGTGGCCCCTCCCAAGAATTGGTAAACACCGATTGGCGACGGCCACGGTGTAATTTGGCTCATCAGGCGGGCAGGCGGCATAAGGGTTGGCCTGCCCTGGGATCGCCCGTAAGATAACCCACCATGTTGGCATATTTGTTATGCAAATAAACCTGCAGATAATTTTCTCCACTAACAAGGTGTTGTGTGGTTTATTGATGTATTTTGCTGCATGATAACTGACTATTGTTGCCGATATTGGCACTATGGGTAGGGCAATTCTCTCTGCCTTCACACATGTCAGCAAAGGGCGATGCAATGCTACGGCATGGGGGGCTACAGGGGATTTCCACCTTTTAGTAATTTATCTTTTAGCGGTTGCCCTGCCCAGATATAGAAAGCGGGAGGTGAACTTATATATTTTGCCTCTACGGAACATATGCAGCATATAAACTTCCCACCAGAAGGGGATGTTGCGTTTAGTGCAGCGACTTAGGATGTTAACCACTGGGGTCCAGTACCCAGTGAGAGCGGGGCAGTGACAAAGCATGTGTAAGAAGTCCCCATCAATTAAGTGACATCTGGGACAAGTGGAGTCTATGCGGTGGAAATACTTGTTAATCTTTGCTGGAGTAAGGTACGCTCAGTGTAAGATAAAGAATTGGATCTGGCAGAATCGCTGATTGCGAGGTATGCGAGTGTGGCTTTCCAGGGCAGCAGCCCATTCTGAGTCTTTGAGGGGGCGCTCTAAGTCCTCTTTTCAGTGAAGCTTTAAGGAGTCTAGTGTGATCGCAGTGTGTTGCCGGAGGGAAGCAGCGAACCACCGTGTTAGGTGGCCACCGTCGCCCATCATGTGTAAGTATTGCATGATGCATGGGAGGCTCTGTGGATAAATCGCCCCAGCACGTCGAAAGGGTTGCAATAAGAGAACAATGCAGTAAAAAGCGACCTGGATGTAGTAGCTCCTCCGAGACAAGCTCAGTTTATGGGATGAGGGTCCCATCTCGAAAGAGGCCTCCAATATTGTGTATGTCGGCCGCCTCCCTGATCCTCAGGTCCCTAGGAATTCCCAGGAGAGGGATAGCAGGGGCATATGGTATTGTAGAATGGGTGATGAGGAGGCTTCTACAGAAGCATTTTACGCTACTGTGTGCAGTAGGGAGCCTATGACAGTGGGTTTTGCACAGGGATGAAACAAGTGTAAGAAGGAGAAATGTGATATGGGCAGCTGCAGAGTGGCATGTCGGTAAGCTGTTGAGAGGCCAGCCATCTGACAATCCTTTGTAACTGTGTGACTAGGTAATAATGTTCAAAGTTAGGGGCGGCAAGGCTTTCTTGATCTATGGGGAGGTAGAGTTTTCGTATGGATATTCGGTGTCTGAAGTTACCCCAAATTAAGTCTCTAATCGTTCTCTCAAATTTGCTGAAGAAGGAGAGGGAAATATAGATAGAGGCAGGCTTGTGAAGTAATAGAGAAGCTGTGGAAGAACTGCCATTTTGGTGAGGGCTATCCTGCCAGTGACCGACAGCGGCAGAGTCTACCAGAAAGCCAGCTGGGTATGGATTGCAGATGTGGCTCTACTTATGTTACCGTCAAAAAGGTTGGATTTTAGCCGATAAATGCAAATACCTAAATAACAAAAGGAGTCGGTGCACCATAACACTGGGTCGCCATTCAGGGAGTACTCAGGGTCCCGAGTAGATGCAGAAAAGGGATAAAGGGAAGACTTCAGTGCACTGGCGCGCAACCCCAATACATTTACAAATGAGGAGAGCATGAGAGCTAGTGAGGGGGAAATGGAATGAGTGTCCCGCACATATAGCAGTATGTCTACTGTATACAATATACCGTATGCGTCTCGTCTCCCAAGGGTATACCTACGTCCACTTGGATACGAACACTTTCAGCTAGTGGTTCCACAGCCAGCGAGAAGAGAAGAGGGGATAAAGGGCAGCCCTGCCGGGTTCCACGACCAACCGGGATGGGATCAGATACGTAAGGACCCGTTTTGACACGGACCGAGGACTGCTTGTAAAGAAGCTTGACCATAGCAATAAAGGTGGCCCCAAAATCAAGTTTAGATAACACAGAGAAAAGGTAATCTCACTCAAGGGAATCAAAGGCCCTCTCAAGATCTAGAACTAGGCACCCTGAGCGGGGCCAACGTAGTGGCATATACTCCGCCACTCTGAAAAATCGACTGAAATTGAGAGAAGTACTACGGGAGGAGACACATCCATTCTGGTCTGGGTGGACCAGTGTTGGGATAAGGGGTGCAAGGCGGTTAGTCAGAATGTCTGCCAATAGTTTGTAATTAGTATTTAAAATCGCTAGTGGTCTGTAGGAACCTAGGGCTCTGAGCTCCTTTCCCGGTTTCAATAAAGAGACCATATTGGCCATGTATAAAGAGGGCGGTAGTAAGGAGTTTTCTATTGCTGAGGTGTAAAGAGCATGTACATGTGGGATAAGTGAATCAGCATATGTCTTGAAGAATTCTGTTGGGAGGCTTTCCAGCCCTGGGGCCTTTCCAGCTGCCAATGCAGATAATGCCTCACGTACCTCATCGGTTGTTATAGGTGAGTCCAATGCCAGGTGCTGATCAAGGGATAGCGTAAGCAGGTTTATCGAGCTCAAGAAGGTGCAAATCTGCAGGTGGTCCCATGAGCAGTGGACTTGTACAGTGTAGAATAGTGACAAGTCATGGCTGTGTGTATGTCAAGTTGCGTGCAGCTCTTGTGGCCTGAGTCATCACGTATAGTGTGAATTGAACAGTGAGGATGATCTTGCCATATTAAGTAGGCCAGTAGCTTCCCTGCTGTGTTTGACGAGGTGTGCGTAAGTGCCGAGCTAGATAATTGTGACAGCGCAACCTGTCTAGGAGCCCAGAATGGTTGTTCCACATGGGACTTTACTTCAGGGTGTGTAATCGAGGTGGTTTCTTAGTGAAGGACCTTGCGCTCAATGGAACCTAAGGAGGTATCTAGCTGTTTACAGATGTTCCATGTGAGGCCTAGGCAGTGACCTCTTCGTCATGACTTTGAAAGCCTCCCATTCCAGCGATGGAGAACCTGTGAAAACAGCATTAAGGGTAAAATAATCTGAGATCGGCGTGCCTAGGGGGCTGAGGAAAGCTTGGTCCTCTACTGCCGCCGTCTGAAGATGCCAGGTTGGGACCAGAGGGGGCTCATGGTCCCAGCTAAGCTTCATAAATTGTGGGTTATGATTAGAATGTGTTTGTCCCAAGTACTCAGTGTCGTGAATATGGGGAAGCAGTCAAGAAGAAGCCAATATGCAGTCTCGTCGCATATGGAGCTTCAGGACAGGTGAGTAGATGGAATATATTCAGGTGTCTCTTGATTGCACGAGCGCCAAACATCGAATAGGGACCAATGGTGAAGCCAACAGTGCAGGGCTTGTGCATTAGATGACGCAGTAGTGCGTGTGAGAGGCGGAAAAGAGCGATCCAGCAAAACATCGAGGACAAAGTTAAAGTCACCCCCTATGAGCCATGGGATATCCCTCCAGGGGGCTAATACCCTAGAGAGACTGCAAAGAAAGGAGCTCTGTTCAACATTGCTGGTATAAACAGAAACAATTACTAGGGGTTGGCTATTGAGTTTACCTCTAAGGAACACATACCTGCTCTCAGTGTCAAGCTCAGTCCTCTCCACCTCCCAAGGGACCCCAGACTTCACCCATATCAGTGTGCCAATAGCCATGGAGAAGTTAGTACTTTACACCTGCCCTCGCCAATGGCGACGCAGCCGATCTGCCTCTACCCTAGTCAGGTGAGTTTAATGGAGTAAGGCAATGCCAATGGATCTGCGTAGTAAGTAGGAGTAGATGGAGCATCTACGTGAAGGGGAGTGTATCCCCCTCACATTCCAGGTAAGAACATTAATGTGCGCCATGTGAAATGGTGGTAGTGGCGCGTCCCAGTCAGCGGGGCAGTCATGTGGGAGAAGGGAACATGGTAGGGCAACACACTATTAGGGGTAACAAAAATGAATTGGGGGAACCAAGGAATTTACTTCTGTTTAGTGAAACTTCATGAGAGCGAACTCGCAGCTGGAGTTGGCCCAAACAGGTATGCCTAACCATGGCAACTAAAGCTCAATCAAGCTAGAGATCAATAGGGGGTGGATATCCGTGGAGCTATGGCATCTTGCTCATCCCCGGATGTGTGGTGTGAGCAAAAGGAAAAGAAGTATCATGCGGAGTTGGTGCACTGCAAACCTGGGCTCCGCACCGCTGGTCAAGTCAGTCTCATTCATGGGGCATCTCCACAAGACCACTGCAGTATCAAAACATGTATGTAGAGGAAGAGAAATAGTAAGAAGAAAACGAGAGGGGGGCCTCCTACATAGGAAAGCACAAAATAGCCTGACTAACAATATAAGGCATGTTTACAGTGATTAGATTATGCTGACCAAAGGAGTGATGACAGGGGGGTGAGGCAAGCCTGAATCTGCAGACCATGCCAGTAGAGAGTCATCGCGTCTCCTAATCTGGATGGTGACGCCTCCGAGGCCAGAGGAGACCCCGAGCCGTGTAGCGCCGCTGCCACATGGAGTGCTTCTTGACATTCGGACAAAATCTGCTCTGGGTCCAGAGCGTTGATCGGAGAGATATGGCGACGTGCACCTACCCCTCCACCCCGACGTTGGTTGCGCCTTGGCACCGGGGGCGGGGGGTGGTCATCAGTTGGACTAGACGAGTTAGCCAAGCCAATTAGTGCCAAGCGTCTGAAGGTGCACCAAAGAAGCGGGTGCCTCCATCCTGAACCACCTGCAAGGGAGCTGCGAAGAGTAAGGAGTAACGCAGGTTATGGGCTCAGAGCTGGCATTTCACAGCCCCAAAGGAACCCTGACGTTTTTGCACTTGGGCAGTGTAATCCGGGAAGAACATAACCAAGGTGTTCTGAACAGTAAACCTTGGTCATTTCCTGATTTCTTTCTATATAGCATCCCTGTCCCTAAAATGCAATAGCCGGAAAGGAAATGGTAGTGGATTGGCTATGGGAGGGGTCTGCGGGCAGGGATCCTGTGCGCCCGCTCTACTACAAATTGGGGAGACAGGGCCCGGACGAAAGTATCTCTCTTAACCAGGTCTCTATGTAGCTGGTCGGGTCCTGTCCATCTGGGCCTTCAGGTAGCCCAACCACTCGCACATTGTTGCGGCACGAGTGGCCCTCAGCATCATCCAGCTTTTATTCGAGGGTGCACACCTGATCCAACAGGTCTTGTACGGTGGCTGTGTGATTGCGAGACTTGGGCTGTTGGTCAGAGAGTGTAAGTTCAGCCTCGCGTACCCGCTCGGTTGGTTTCTAATGGTCAGCATTCAGTAGTGTGAAATCTGACACAATGTTATCAATCTTGTACTTGAGAGATGTGCGTACCAGACCCAGGGTCGCACCTATATTCTCCACTGCCGCTAGGACCGAGTCAAGCTTGGCCGAGAGGTCAGTGTGCTGAGATCCCAGAGGTGTGCCCTACCCCGAAGGTGAGCCAGACCCAGGATCCTGAGATGTCGCTACCTGTGCAGTGGTAGAACAAATGCGGCCCATGACTAGCTGCTGGGCAGTGAGCATAGAGGTGGACCTGATGCACAAACCTCCACCACCAAAGCAGGAAGTAGTCCCGGGAAGTTGCGGTGGGAAGAGATGCACATTAGGCCCAAACTGGTTCCCAGAGTGACTCCACACAGTGTGGAGGCTGGAATTCTGACAATACTATGGCGCAGGGTTACTGTGTTTTACGGGAGGGGTGCTGGTTCGGCGCAGACCGGGAGCAAGCAAGGGTCCAAGCGTGAGTGGGCACCAGAAATTCCCTAGGGACCTTTGCCGCTAGTAAGGGAGACGCCCAGCTGTCCACAATGTAGACTTGTAACATCCTGCTGAGCACCCCCATAGTGCATCGGTGGAGTGGCATTTCGGGGTATGAGACTGCTTCTGTTGGTATCCCGGTCTCAGCACGGTGAGCGATGTAGGACCCAGGCCCGGCTGACCCTCGTGCCCCAGCCGGTCCAGGCAGAAAGATCAGAAGGGGGACGGCCTGGACCCGATCTGGTCCCTGAACCACCCCCAAAATGGCCAACAAGGGCTCAGGGTAACCCAGAAACCTGCCAAGGGGGGAGGACAGCCCAGGCACGGCCAGATCCTCGTGTCGTCTCCTGGCCCAGGCGTGCACCAGGGAGCAGCCAGTAAAAGGGGGCCAAGGTCCTTGCCGACCCCAATCCTCCCGTCACGGCAGCACAAGGGGACCACCGCCAGTGCCTCAATCAGCCAACCATGAGGGGGGGCCCTGGGTCCGACTGACCCCTGGAGCCCCACTCCAATCTCTTGAGCACGCCGCTGTGTCTGCACTAGGCTCAACTCACCTCCCTCGGGCCTAGGAGGTCCAAGGAGGTAGCCCACTCCCCCCGGGCAGGGAGTTCACTTCAGTGGAGCCGGCAGTCTCAGACCAGCTGCAGGGCACAGGAGACACAGAAGGATGGGCCGCCACCCCAGCCCTGGGCATCTCAGCCATGGTGCCTGTAGCATAGGTTAACAAAGCAAATGAAGAGCCACCGTAAACGTTGCCAGGAAAAGTGTAGCGTTTATTCGTGGAAACAGGATACAATGTATACAGGACCCACAGCAGGGAGTACTGCACAATAGACAGCTCGGGAAGTAATTAATAGAATACAAACCTAACACATTCCAGAAAGGAATTGAGCGAGGGAAAGAACGCAGGGATTAAAGGGAAGGAAGCAAAAGGGGAAAAGTACAATGAAGTAAGAGAAAGGCAAGATGAGGATACTACAACATCTCCCTTCCCATAAAGAATTAAGTCATGACAAAATCATTAAAACGTACTGGCAATCTAGAATCCCTTTTAGCAGGCAAAACCTGTTGAAAAGAGGAGGAACAATCATTGCACGTAAGAGGAACATTAGAATCATTAATATGTGAGTTAACCTGAAAGTGATCATTGAAATCAGACACAGAAACATGAGAACTTCCATGTGGCTCAAAAAGAATAAAATCCTCTTCATCACATGGTACAATTATTTTCTTGTAAATATCTGCTTATAAATCAGAAATGGGTACAAGTCTGCCTTTGTTCCACCACCCCCTTCCTTGCAATAAACAAGTACTTTGACCAGTTTTCTCAACCTTACAAGGAAGAGTAAACGAAAACTCTACGTTCTTAACTCTGGTAGGTTTTCTGATAAGGACCCGAGATCCTACAGGAAAGTCCTTGTCATGAATTTGCTTAAGATTGTCATAGTAATGCTTCTGTTTACCCTGTGCCAAAGCCACAGTGCTATGTAATAGGGAATCTGAGGTAACTGCTTTGTCAGTAAAATCAGATTGCTGTTCAAGCCAAGATGGTAAACGTTTAGATCTACACTTTCTACCTCTCAACAACACAAAAGGAGTAAACCTAGTTGTGGAATGGGGAGAACTGTGATAATAATTAACTTTATCTCTGAGGTATAAATTAAAATCCAACCCAGAGGAAAGAGCGGTTTAAAAGCTTTCTTTTAAGAAGCGGTTGGCTCTTTCAACTAGTCTGTTAGCTGAAGGACTATACAAAGCAACTTGAATATGTTTCATGTCACAATCATTTAGGACGTTTTTCATGGAAGCAGAAACAAAATGAGTGCCATTATAAGTGACAAGTTCCTTGCAAGCATCTTCTAGAAAAAAAAGGTTTCTGAGAAAAAGTAAAACAGATTGCGTAGTGGCAGACTCAACAATTGAAAAATAAATCCACTTGAAATAATAATCAATAAGAACTAATAAAAACTTAGAACAAGAGGGCAAGAGATTGAATGGACCAGCAAAATCCAATGCAACCTTCGACCAGGGGTTTTCAGGTAAAGGAACTGGACGAAGAGGATTTTGCATGGCTCTCCAATGCTTGTCAGAAACAAAACATTGTGGACACAATTCAATAAACCTCCCAATTTATGTAGGGCCACCAATAATGTTCCTATCGTTTTTTGCAGGTAGCAGTGATACCTAGATGCCCTTCAGGTGCAATTTGAATAAGTTTCCCTCTTAACCTCTTCGATGCTCATGACGGAATGGTTCCGTCATGAGCATCGGTGCTCCTGTGCTCATGACGGAACCATTCCGTCATAAGGACGGGGGCACAAAATCCCTCTGCTGCAGACAGCAGAGGGATTTCCTTTTCTCCCCCAAAGCCTCTGGAGCTGGGGAAGAGCTTCCCAAGCTTCCGAGGCCCCCTCCCTGGTTTCTGTGAAATGACGATCAGCGTGCACATCGCGATATCGTCATTTCACAGAAACCGAAACTAAAATGAGCCTTTAGGCTCATTTCAGTTTCACTTTCTACGTGCTCAGAGGGCTATCTCTGTCCCCTGAGCACGTAGAAAGACGGGAGAGGTATCATTGGAAAGGGGAGAATATCCCCTTATCCCAAGCAGGGATCCACCCACTAGACACCAGGGAGGGGGGAGCGGCCCCTTGGGCAAGGGGATTTGCTCCCCCCATAAGAATTTGGGCAGATGTAGTCTTTCTGCCCCCCCCCGGGAGCAGATGGGGTCAGTAGCCCCCAATGTGCCCCCCGGGGGGGGGGGGCAGAAAGCCCACTAGATAACAGGGATTTTTGTAAAAATTATAATTAGTAGTGTGGGCTGCCCAATATGGGCATGCCCATGCCCCCACCCATCCCCCCTGCAAAAATGTCAGTCTGTCTGTCCCCCCGGGGGGCAGATGGGGACTGTAGCCCCCATTCTGCCCCCCGGGGGGGGGCAAAAAGCCCACTAGATGCCAGGGATTTTTTGGGGCAAATCTGAATTAGGGTTGGGGCTGCACAAAATGGGCACCCCTCCCCCACAACAATTACAGCCTTTCTGGCCCCCGGGTGGCAGATGGGGGCATTAGCCCTCAATCTGCCCGCCGGGGGCAAAAAGACCACTAGGCGCCTGGGATTTTTTTGGGCAAATTTTAATTGGGGTGCGGGCATTGGCATGCCCGTTTTGGGCAGCCCCCACCCTAATAGAAATCTGACCAAAAAAATCCCTGGCGTCTAGTGGACTTTAGCCCCTAATCTGCCCCGGGTAGGGGCATTGGCATGCCTGTTTTGGGCAGCCCCCACCCTAATTAAAATTTTCCCAAAACAATCCCTGGTGTCTAGTAGGCTTTCTGCCCCCCCCTGGGGATTTTTTCAGCAACATTTGAGGTTTGCAGGAGATTCTGGGTAGGAAAACGTTGGGGGACCCACGCAAGCCATACATCGCTGGACTCCCCCGGGTGTCTAGTTTTCAGAAAATGTTTGGGTTTGGTAGTTTCCCATGATGGCCGCCGAGCACGGGGACAAAAACCCAGGTGACCCCCCTTGCAAAACCAGGTTGTATTGTGATAGGTCATTTTGATGTCGCCTCAATAGGTTTTGGGCCCTTGCCAGTCACGGGTCCTAGACCCATCCATGCAAGTGAGGTACCATTTTTCTCGGAAGACTTTGGAGAACGCGGGGTGAGTGGAAATTTGTGGATCCACGCAGATTCTAGAACTTTTCACCACAGAATTGTTTACAATTGTTTAGGTTTGCAAGGGATTCTGGGTAACAGAACCTGGTGAGTGGCAGTCAAATCACCCCATCCTGGATTTACCTGTGTGTCTAGTTTTCAAAAATGTATAGGTTTGCTAAGTTTCCCTAGGTGCCGGCAGAGCTAGAGTTCAAACACTACAGCTAGGCACTTTGCCAAAAAAGGGTAATTTTACACTGTGAAATTGTGGTGTGTCCACGTTGCGTTTTGTGCCGTTTCTTGTCGCGGGCAGTAGGCCTACCCACACAAGTGAGGTACCGTTTTTCTCGAAAGACTTTGGGGAATGCGGGGTGGGTGGGAATTTGTGGAACCATGCCGATTCCAGAACTTTCACCACAGATATGTGAAGAAAATGTGCTTTTTTGGACAATTTTTTAAGTTTACAAGGGATTCTGGGTAACAGAACCTGGTGAGAGGCAGTCAAGTCACCCCACCCTGTATTCCCCAGGTGTCTAGTTTTCAAAAATGTATAGGTTTGCTAGGTTTCCCTAGGTGCCGGTAGAGCTAGACTTAAAAAACTACAGCTAGGTACTTTGCCAAAAAAGGCTCATTTTTCGCTGTGAAATTGTGGCGTGTTCACGTTGCGTTTTTCACCGTTTCTTGTCGCGGGCACTAGGCCTACCCACACAAGTGAGCTACCATTTTTCTTGGAAGACTTTGGGGAACGTGTCGTGGGTGGAAATTCATGGATGAACGCAGATTCCAGAACTTTCCACCACAGAAATGTGAGGAAAATTTGATTATTTTGACAATTTTTTAAGTTTGTAAGGGATTCTGGGTAACAGAACCTGGTGTGAGCCAGTCAAGTCACCCCATCCTGGATTCCCCTGGGTGTCTAGTTTTCAAAAATGTATATGTTTGCTAGGATTCCCTATGTGCTGGCAGAGCTAGGGTTCAAAAACTACAGCTAGGCACTTTGCAAAAAAAGGGTAATTTTTCATTGTGAAAATGTGGTGTGTTCACGTTGCGTTTTGAGCCGTTTCCTGTCGTGGGCACTATGCCTACCCACAGAAGTGAGGTACCATTTTTATCAGGAGACTTAGGTTAATTCAGATTTGTAAAGCAAATGTTATTACCTATTGACTTTCGATGCATTTCTGCCTTCCAAATGAAAGACAATGGGTAAAAAAGAAGTTATTTTGAAAAATGACCAATAATTCTCATGCTAGTATGAGTATTCCCAATTTCGGAAACGTGCAAATATCTACCTTTCTAAACTCTATATTTTGTTCCCATTTCAGAAATACATAGGTGTCTTTAATACCGATTTTTTATTTTCCCAGAATAATTGCTATATACCAGGTACATAATAAAAAACCATTGCAAGTTGCTGCTCAGTTTTTGGCTCTGGGTTCGTGTGGTTCTTGGTGAACCTACAAGTCCTATATATCTCCACAACCAGTAAGGTCTAGCGGATGTAACGGTATATTGCTTTCAAAGAGCTGTCATAATTAGAAGAAGTTATAGGTGAAAACGTTGGCCCAAAAGGCTGGGTTTTTTTTTTCAACTAATTTTCAATTTTTCCTATATTTAACCGTTAGTTTCTATAAAGACACCTTAATGGATCTACACAAATCACCCCTTGCTGAATTCAGAATTTTGTCTACTTTTCTAAAATGTATAGCTTTCCAGGATCCATTATTGCTTTCATACCCATTTATACCATTAACTGGAAGGAGGTTGAAAGCACAAAAAATAGCAAAAATAGGCTATGTCCCAGAAAAATGCTAAAACTGTTTAAATATTTTTGGTTTTCTGACAAAAGTCTGTCATTCCCTAAAAGCTGGGAAAAAGGTGATTTCAGCCCCACAAACCCTTTTTTGAAAGCTGGGAAAAAGGTGGTTTCAGCCCCACAAACCCTTTTTTGATACCATTTGCAGGGAAAAACCCAGACGCTTTCAAAAAACATCAAAAAACCACCATTTTGCTGTATTTTGGCTAGTTTCTGTGTCCCCTCCAGGGAAATCCACAAACCCTGGTTATCTTAGGAATCCCCATAATGTTGGAAGAAAAGGACGCAAATTTGGCGTGGATACCTTATGTGGTCAAAAGGGTACAGGGGCCTAAGCGCGAACTACCCCAAATAGCCCAAAAAAGGCTTAGCACAGGGGGGGGGAAGGCCTAACAGCGAAGGGGTTAAATTTGAAGGAGGAATTAAACAACCATTACTGATACAGAGATTATTCTCAAGAGATAATTCAGCAGCAACTTGAGCAAAAGGTTTCAACTCATGAGGTAAATTAGGAAGGTGAGGCCAACCTTTAATGATGAATTCACACACTTTTTGGAGAATAGTATTATGAGAAGTGGCAGCGACACACTAATTTTCTGAAATCACACCATTGGATGAGGATGACGCATCAATAGTTGCCACTACACATTCAAAATTGTCATCAATGTCATCCGTAGAAGGTAAGGGTAAGCGGGAGAGGCAGTCCGCTCTGAAATTTTTACCACCTTGTATGTACTTATTAGTGAAATGATATTCTTGTATCTTGGATAATAAACGTACAAGTCAAGCAGAAGCCTTGCCTAAACCATCACCTTGTAATAAATAAACAAGTGGTTTGGGATCTGTGAAAATAACAAAATGACTGACCCAAATTTAAATTTATGGACAGCCCGGACACAAGCTAAAACTTCCCTCTCATTGGTACTGTATTTGGCTTCTGCAACAGACAAACTCTCGGAAGCAAAAGCTACAGTAAGTTCTTTGTTACCTATGCGTTGCCCAAACATTGCTCCAATCCCTTTCAAGCTGGCATCCAAAGTGACAGTACACTGATGACCAGGAACAAAGGGACTCAAAGCGGGAGCATTAATCACAAGCTTTTTGATGTTAATAAAAGCAGTGTTGACTTCTTCAGTCCAAGTAAAATTAGTGCCTTTTTGAGTAAGTTTCTTAGGGGTTGAACATAGAAGGCATAATCAGTAACAAACTGGGCATAATACTCGCAGAGACCCAGAAAGGATCTGAAGGGATCTTTATCAGGAGGAGGAGGTGCCTGTACAATAGCTTCTACATTACAAAACTTGGGTTTACTACCTTTATGGGTAATTGTATGCCCTAAGTAATCGATTTGTTCAACCAAGAACTGACACTTCTCATTGTGCAAAGGTTGTAAATGCTGTTCTTTAGTTTCACTGAAAACAAAAATATTGTCCTGAAACGCTTAGACGTGAGGAATATCCTTGAACAAAATATCCATTACTTTTTGAAACACTGAGGCTGCTGAAGCCATTCCAAAGGGTAGCCGTAAGTACTTATAGGCTCCCAATGATAGTGAGCTCTTGGGACTCAGTGCTTAAGGTTATCTGATAGTACACAGAGTGTAAATCCATGGTGGAAAAATACTTAGTGGCCAGTGTTGGTGAGCATTTCCTGAATGTGAGGAAGAGGATGGCAATCCACAATTATATTGTGGTTCAAAGACCTCAAATCTGCACAAAGACGAAGGAGACTGCTCCTCTTCTTAGCAAGGACAATGGGAGAAACCCATTCTGAGGAGCCAGTTTCTGCAATTATGCCATCATTAGTCAAGACCTGTAACAGTTTTTTAAGATCAGACCTGACGTTGATAGGAACAGGTCTAACCTTGAGAGTGACCGGTAATGCATCAGCTTTCAACCTAATAGTATGCTCAAGCCCATAAATAATTCTGATTCTTTCACTAAAAACAGAGGAAAATGTATTTTTGAGAGTGGAGAGAAGGCCGACCTCTTTGAGATTTAATAGGGAGGTATTATTGATTGAAAGGAGTTGAAGATTCCCTAAACAATAGGGTTCTTGTGGCCAGGTTTCAAAAGGATGCCTAGCTTGGCTAAATCTTTGCAACCAACCAAATCTCTACTTTTAACAGCCAGGTAAATCTTAGTGGTGGTTCTTCTACCTAAAATTTGCAAAGTAACAACAGAGAAACCCAGAAGATCAATATCTTTCTCACCAAAGGCTTTGGGAGAAATATCCGGACTCTGTAAGGTAAGAGAATGGGACCATAAAGCAAAGAAAGTGGTGTCTGCTAAAACAGTGATGGGGGCTCCTGAATCAGCCGTAATTTCAAGAAACTTAACGTCAATAAAGGCGTGGCAATGGGGATGTTCTATTTCAAAAGATTCATAAGGTTCATCAATAGTGAGAAGAACGTTAAAAAACGTTTGTGTACAATTGGAAATATCAATATCTCTAGAGGAAACAGAGGGAAATTGTAAATCCAGATTGTGGATTCTGATATTTTCACCAGTACACTGGGACCTACAAACTGCTTGAAAATGTCCAATTTTCTTGCATTTGGAACACTTTTTGCCTAAGGCAGGACAGGATGGATTGTTGCCAATGTGGGTTTTAGAACCACAACGGTACAAATAAAAAAAACTCTCCTATCTTTACTTGTCTTGATTGCGGAAATTGTAGCACCTTCAGCATTGTCAGAGACATAAGACAACAGAGAATGTCCTTCTTGACCGGACATGGCTTGGGAAGAAATAATAGAACGTTCAATGCTCTTGCCAATGTCAATTGCTTCTGAAAGAGAAGGATTCCTACTAGTGAGGAGTCTTTCTTGCATTTTCTTAGAAAAGCAGTTAAAAACAAACTGATCCCTAATGCATAAATCAACAGTATTTTGAAAATCACAAGTAGAAGCTAGCACACGCAAAGCGGCTACATATTCTTCAACAGATTCATCACTGGCTTACCTACGTTCAAAGAAAATGTGTCTTTCTAAGGAAACATTAGGTTCTTCCGAAAATTGTTTTTTAAGTCTTTCTTTAGCTTCAAAGTAAACATTCCAAACACCATCACCAGGAGGTGATGGAATGGGAGGTACGCTATCAAATATCATCTGATCAGCAATGCCTAAATGGTTGTATAAAAAAGCATTTTACCCTCTCTTGTGTGTATTCCAAACCATCAATACCCATCAGGTAATTTTCGAAAATATGAATCCATTGTTTCCATAGAATTTTCTAGTGACAGAAACATCCTTCTTCCTCTCCAAGGAGGCAAGTATATCCAAAATCAGCCTCTTGATCTGGTCTTCCTCATTGCTTCCTATGCCATATATGAATATTTTGGGTGAGAGGGACCTGGAAGAATGTGATGATGATCAGGCAGGCTTCAAATACTGAATGTGTATCCTTTATGCACGGATAGTTTAATATATTATCTGCAGGTATAACATTATCAGTCTTTCAAGAAAACACAGGTAGCAGGTATAGCCTACCAACAAAAAACTACCTAACCTGGCACCATTAAATAAACCCTGGAGATGTACAAATTCTCGCCAGTTCCCTTGGGCTGAAAATGAAAGTCTGCACATGCGGGGAATTCCATACACCATCGTGGATGCGCAAAGCACGGTCACTTCCTACATTCCCAGAAATGGGAGGAATCAGTTCCACAACAGCATCTTCAGGCACCACCATCTATAGGCTATGTCATAAGGTTAACCTCAGATAAGTCTTGTCTACTAAGCCACTAATCTATTTCAAAGTGCTCGCAAAGCTGATGTACCCTCAGTTGACAACATTTAACTGCTACTGTCCACAGCTCTAGGCAAAACACATGTTAATTATCCACCTTCACAATTACATGCCCAGGCCGCAACTGAAGGACCATAAGTGGAGAAGGAGTAATTTAAAGCTATTTCCCAAGCTCTATGAGTGCCCAGCCTTTCATTCACGAGAAAAGGAGGACCTGTGAGCACTGTTTGGAAGTCCTACTTGATGACATGCATAAACCGGGAAATTCAGAGTTGTGCCTGTGATCACAGCATTCCCTCAGCTATGGGCAGACCCTTCTTGTCCTATGATCAATCAAGAGTGTGCAAAAATATGACACAAGGAAAGCTAAAATACAATCCTCAATGCTGCCATGATGACTCCAGGAGTATTGTAAGGCTTATTGGACACAGAGCTAAGGAGCAATTCTTTCAACCCTCTCCAAGAGGTGACAATGGGGCCAACCACACAGAAACAAAAAAGCAACAGGACATGGTTGGGAGTGCGATCCCTGCAGAGGGACATGGCAAGGGCAGAAAGAGGTGCCTGATCACATACTTGCAAGGATCTCCCAGTTTCAGAATACTACCTGAGAAGGCCTATATGAGTAGTTGCTTCATGCTCAGGAAATATTCTGATTTGCTGGCCAGATCAAATGTTTTTTAAAAAACAACAAAAAATAACCTTTGATGCATTTTTTTAAAAAAATAAGTGGGGACAGCACAGGGAATTAGGCAATGTCTTATGAAGGTCACTTGTCCTGTTGCACCCACAATGCCACAAGTCAGTCACTGTTCTCCGGTTCTGTTTGAAACACCCTGCGAAAACAGGTTGGTCAGTTATTAGAAGTGTATTCAGCTGCTACACTGAACTTCTGTTACAGGTAAAAAAATATATTCACCTTCTCAGGCACCAAACTGGATGTGAAAACTGCTTAAATAGCTATAGCTCCCGAGTGCCCCAAGTGGCACAATGTGGAGAAAGCTAAAGCTTGGCATCATCTCTGAATGTGACAACACTGACCTAGATAAGGCACCACTCTGCAGCTCACTTATTCAATTCCTTGAAATCTTTACATACCCCATAGAGGAAGAATGCAAGAAGATGATTCAATAGACATAAACACAAGCAGTGGACCAACACTGAACTGTTACGAAACACTTTGCAAAGTCTTTGAACATAATGTCCAATTTTCAGAGCCTGAAAGAGTACAGGAAGTGACAATTCTTCTCGAAGACAGTTTCTACAAGAAAAAGTTTTATTAAAGGTAAATAACTTGTAGAGCTTGTTCTGATGGATACTTATTCTTGCAGAACCCTCACTTTTTGAGTTGAACCCAAAGTAATGTATATGGAGGAGATGAACCTGAAGATGTAGGCCTCAAAACAAACAAATTATTCAGGACTAATTATCAATGCCGTACATACCAACATTTGGAAAGCAGAAAGAGGGATATCTTGAAAAAATATTCAGGAAGATTAATTTTTCCTACTGACTTGTATAAAAGTATGGATAATTTTAGAAGGGAGGAAGCTACATTGAATCCATTTTTGGAAGTTGCAGAGTTTGACATAGAGAGCAATCTAGTGCAAACAAACAACTTTTCATCCACATTCCTTTCCTTGAACCTATATGCGTGAACACCTAATCACTCACATGTCTACATACAATACAAAGCCTGATGAACCTTTCAGTGTGCATGTTTTGAGAGCCAGATAAGCTCCTAGTATATTTTATGTGGGCTAGGAAACATATCAAGATTTGACACATTGAAACTGACCTGGAAGAAAGGTGGCATGGGGCCATCAGACACTGAGGTATATTAGCTAGCAGTGGAATTCAAGCACTCGGTCAGATTAGTGTGGGACAATGACAAATGACAAACAAGATTGTTAAATGGAGCATATGAATGGACCGCCTTACAAAAGGGGGGCACTGGGAGACAGCAGTGAGGAAAGTCATGAGGAGACACTGTTTGCACTAGACTTTAGCAGAAGAGCGAGTGTGTAAATTTTGAAATCTGTACCCTAATGATAGGTTTATCACGTTTATGGGGGCACAAATAACCTGGCCCAGAGATGCAAACTTGGGTTAAAGAGGAGCTGTCAACTGCTAAAGAGAGACACGTGAAACTCACAAGAATAGATAACAATTAGGGCTCCCGGTTGAAAGGTATTTATTTTTTTGCCATTTCCGTCTGTACTTATCCATATTTATTTTTTGCTAATTTTATCTGTATTTATCCATATTTATTTTGGGTTTTGTGGAAAAAGTAAGCTGAAAATAGTATATTTCCACATTTATTTAACCCATAAATATTCACTCATGCTTGAATGTCTGCTAGGGTTCAGTGCTGTGAACACCCGCATAAGATAAATCAGTGCACTTATAAGAAAATATGAACATTTCAGTATCAACTTTGTGAATAGCTAGTGCTGTTAAAGCCTCTTAACTAAAATTCCATTCTTCTATAACCACCTTATTTATCAATCCACACATCTATTGGCCTGGCTGTCATGGCAAACAGTATTTAGAATTACTCAAAAAGCAACCCAATTTCCGTTTTTATACACATTTAAAAATAAATACAGACAAGAAACAGGGAGCCTTAATAACAATCTAACAGAAGATCTGGCAGACTGAACAATGACGTGATCCTCCCATTCATTTCCCTTTAAAATGTAGAGGCTTTTTATTCCAATTTAAAAACATGAATGGAATTCAAACGCAAAATCTCTTAATGAGATAGAAAAAAAGACTGAGGAACAAAATCATAGCTTAAGAAAATCAACTTTTCATGGCAAAGAAAGAAGAACAAGGGGAATGGATCACTTGTACCTGTTACCAGGGTTCATGTGGTTCTTTCCGTCATTTACTTAAAAAACCCTCATTCACGTAAACAGGTCAAAGGGCGGTACATCTTGATTCTCCGCCTTAGTTCAAGTACGTAACAGCATCATCATAGGGTTTCTTTCATGCTTCCTCCGCCTGGAGGGAACCAATGAGTATTACAGTAGTGATCAGAAATCAAAAATTGTGATAAGTGCTCGTGTAGAGTGAAAAATTGTTAAAAAAGGTTACTCATGCTACCTAGACTATATTTTATTCAGTCTGGAGCGTGGGAAAAGAATAAAAACAGTATTGTGCAAGATTGGGCATACAATGAGTCCATGCACTGTTAGTCCAAGTGATCGGTCGACATGTTTTAGCCCCTTTATTTCCCCCTACGGGTCGGGGGCTTTCGTCTTAATGCAGAGAAGATACTCTTTGAAAAAGAGCAAAGATGGGTACACCGCCTCAATACTAATGTGATAGGGCTAAACGATGATTTTCCCTGGCTAAGCGTCATGTAAGAGCTAAGAACACAAAACAGCGCGTGAGAACATATCGGCTTACTGTCCCCTTTCCCTTTGCAATTTTTGCAGAACACGTATCACCATCTGTAGTTGCTAACCTAATACAATAAGGCTCAACAATGATATCCCCGAGCTGAGCGTCATGTTATAACTAGATACATATAATTGTGCGTAAGAATAATTTGAATCACCGCTTTATCATTATTTTTTCATATTTTACTTGTGTCATTTTTACCAATTTACCTTAAAATTCTTTTTATAATGGCTCACTGTAAATTAAATATACATGAGACTCTCCTCCACATCCAACTTAAAATTATTAAGAACTTCTGATTGCGCAACCGACACATACCAGTCTTTCTTCTTTTCAAACATAGTATTTAAGGTCTGTCCATTTGGACCTCTGAGTCACCCGGGAACAGGAAGGCAGTGCCAGCACAAGTCGTGTAAACTGCAGGAATCGGTACGAGGAATAGAAAGATCCGAGAGACATAGGAGACACGTAACGTTACCAATCGAATCCTTTTTGAATTCTGTTCCCATTTTTCCTTTTCCTTTTTTAGCAGCAGTACAATTGTGCCCCCGTCTCCCGCTGAAGCCCTGAATTAGGATTTCAAAGGTACGCGTTTGGCTTAGATTTGCTCACGTAAATGCCTTTCAGCATGCGCTTTTAAACTTTGCGCTCGCACTGACCGCTTTGACTTACAATGTCAAAAACGGTAACATCGTTACAATACAACTTTTTTGACTAACCACCCTACACGCCATTATTGGCCCAGGAAACGCCTTGCGTAGCGCCCCTTAACACGCGTCTCAATGGGGGCAACATAAATGCGGATTAGTTAATCCCGATATCGCGAAGGCACAGCACACATACTCCAATATTTTTAACGTCGCCATCAAAAACTGCATATCATTTACCTTAATATTGGCTCAAGGTACGCGCCCATTACTATAAGAATAGACACGCACAGTAGTCTAGACTTTAGTATGATTGTGTGAGACTCAACATAATGTCCCTCATGCTGGACATCATTATCCCCCCCTCCTATACATCCTCACAAGAGGAGCTCCTGGCTTTCCTTGATAATCTTTCTTCTCCTTTAATTTCTTGATGTATGTTCTTCTTTCTTTTATTCAAATCAATGATGGAGGGAGGTAGAAGAAGCAACGATCCATTCGGTTTCCAACTAGTTATCTATAATCAAGGGGAATGGATCACTTGTACCTGTTACCAGGGTTCATGTGGTTCTTTCCGGGAATTACCTTAAAAAACCCTCATTCACGTTAACAGGTCAAAGGGCGGTATATCTTGATTCTCCACCTTAGTTCAAGTATGTGAAAGCATCATCATAGGGTTTCTTTCATGCTTCCTCCGCCTGGAGGGAACCAATGAGTATTACAGTAGTGATCAGAAATCAAAAATTGTGATAAGTGCTCGTGTAGAGTGAAAAATTGTTAAAAAAGGTTACTCATGCTACCTAGACTATATTTTATTCAGTCTGGAGCGTGGGAAAAGAATAAAAACAGTATTGTGCAAGATTGGGCATACAATGAGTCCATGCACTGTTAGTCCAAGTGATCGGTCGACATGTTTTAGCCCCTTTATTTCCCCCTACGGGTCGGGGGCTTTCGTCTTAATGCAGAGAAGATACTCCATTATTGGCCCAGGACACGCCTTGCGTAGCGCCCCTTAACACGCGTCTCAATGGGGGCAACATAAATGCGGATTAGTTAATCCCGATATCGCGAAGGCACAGCACACATACTCCAATATTTTTAACGTCGGCATCAAAAACTGCATATCATTTACCTTAATATTGGCTCAAGGTACGCGCCCATTACTATAAGAATAGACACGCACAGTAGTCTAGACTTTAGTATACAGGTATAACGCGAATGGCACAACTATGGAATTCATTTAACATACTTGGCGAACTGTATAAACTCTCTGTACCAACAACAGCAGGGCTGTTACGAAATCAATTTCTTAAAGAGTTGCTATTTTTCTATTTGCTTATTGGTGCAAATTGCCGGAGCGGCCCACCACATGCCACCACCATAACGGAACGACCTTTTTTAGCAGTATAACTTTTATAACTCCCACACAATCTCAGCCACACCAGATCACACGTCAGACTGCCGTTTTTACTGCTCCCACTGACTTGCCTACAGGAGGGTGGACATGAACGCTGTATCTACCTATTAAAGAATTGCCATTTTCTCAATTGCTTTTTTAGTAAAAATGTTCAAGTTGAACAATACATACCTCATCATAAGACTATCTATCCCTTCTTATATTGTTTTCTTTCTCTTCTCCACATTAGGTATTTCTTGACCTTAAGTTCAGCAATACATATCCTGTACTTCGACTTTGGTTTCGGACAATATCCATCTCCTCCACAAAAACACTCCGTTCTAGGTCCTGATGAAAGCCCCCTGACCCCTAGGGGCAAATAAAGGGGCTGAAACATGTCAACCGATCACTTGGACTAACAGTGCAGTGGACTCATTGTATGCCCAATCTTGCACAATACTGTTTTTATTCTTTTCCCACGCTCCAGACTGAATTAAATATAGTCTAGGTAGCATGAGGAACCTTTTTAAACAATTTTTCACACTACACGAGCACTTTTCACAATTTGTGATTTCTGATTACTACTGTAATACCCAGTGGTTCCCTCCAGGCGGAGGAAGCATGAAAGAAACCCTATGATGATGCTTTCACATACTTGAACTAAGGTGGAGAATCAAGATATACCGCCCTTTGACCTGTTAACGTGAATGAGGGTTTTTTAAGGTAATTCCCGGAAAGAACCACATGAACCCTGGTAACAGGTACAAGTGATCCATTCCCCTTGATTATAGATAACTAGTTGGAAACCGAACGGATCGTTGCTTCTTCTACCTCCCTCCATCATTGATTTGAATAAAAGAAAGAAGAACATACATCAAGAAATTAAAGGAGAAGAAAGATTATCAAGGAAAGCCAGGAGCTCCTCTTGTGAGGATGTATAGGAGGGGGGATAATGATGTCCAGCATGAGGGACATTATGTTGAGTCTCACACAATCATGAGGAAATGAGCAAGTATTAGAATTCAAGTTGTGAGGTTTGAAATGAAAACTTGAATATGAAATATGTGTTTAATTGTCTTCAGAGTGCCATGAAATATTTTAATTTAGTTTTTCAGAGTTTATTTCAGAAACAGTTTGTTGGATACTACTAAAGGAGGCTAGATTGTGAAATGCATTGAATGAAAGCTCAATTGTATGAAATTAATTTGTGGTGGGCGGCTGCCCACTTCGAGGAATAATCACAACCCCTGTCATGGTGAATCCTCCAAGTCACTAAATTAACTTCAGTTAACCCCCATGGTAGTTATGGAAAATAGCAGACAGGCTTAATTTAAGGTAATGTGTAAAGTATTTATGCAGTACCAAAACAGTAATAAAGTTGCAACGAAAAAATCTCAAACTCAATCAGAAAAGCAGAGTAAAGCTTAATAAACACAATCATACCAGAATCATAAAAATCTAATAAGGGGAACCGGAGACATGAATATTAATGATAATCTATGGTTGGACTACACCAACCAGGTTCATCCTGGCCAAAGCATTTATCTTTTACTTAGTCTTTTAATTCCTAATTCACCACTGAAGCACACTTATAAAGCCCACCCCCAATACGTCAGGGGGACACTAAAAGACTCACAGGGTGTCAGGCAGAGGTAGACAGCATGGTCCAATCCAAGTCTGGTTGCCACTGAGCAGATGCGTGCTTCCAGGAGAAGGCCTCTTGCAGTTTCTTATCACACTGTAGTCACACAGCAGGTCAACCAACTGACCTTTGCAGTCCACTTCTTCACCTGTGTACAAGAGGGAGCGGGCACAGTCCTTTAGGGCTACTCTGAGGTGACAGACAGCAGGTCCAGTCCATGTGTGAGAGCATTTTCAAGATTGGGAAAGTATTCGACCACAACTAGGGCTCTGAGGGCTCATTGTGTGTGTAATGAGTGTACTATGGTAATCCAGGCTTCCATCCACATCTAACACAAAAATCCAGTTTGAGGCAAGTACTATACCTACAATGCCCAGAAACGGACATCTGGTAGGACAAAAGCAGGGTCCTAAAGCAATCTAACAAGAGATCCATGAGAAATGTCTTGCATCCTGTTCTCTCCATTTCAAGATTACTCCAAGTGTTACATGTAGTTCAACAGATCTGTCAAGCAGGATTAAACATTGTAGCGTCAAAAAGGATGCCAACAGTGCCTGTACTGCATTTTCTGTGGAGGTCAAATGAGTCCTCTGTCTCCCCATTCCGGACAGCCTATTGGTGGCTCCTGGGAAGCATGTCACACCTTTTACTCACATTTCAACACAACTTACAGAATTTTAAGCAGGGAAAGGCAACTTTCTAACTGTTTCTTTTCCTTAATATTTATTAAAAATCTGACCTCACCATTACATTGGATTCTACTATTTTAAATAGTGGTTTAATTTTTTTTTATAGCAGACCCATTCCTGAGTTACGCCATTAGTATCTAATATTTCTTCCCAGTGTTTCTCTTTGGGACAGCCAGCTTTCCTACAGTGAAAATAGCTTATGTGGGCTAGTCTCTTTAAAGTAAATTTTCTATGTGTCCTACTTTTAAACACTATTAGGTCCATTAGGATGTCGGGCGGTGGCACCACCGCGGTGCGGAAAAATAAATTTTTCTGCCCGCGAGCAGCAGTCCTCGCGTCCGCCATAATAGTATGGCCAAACATAGCCCATTTCCCGACCGCCGGGGTGCGACGCGCACCGCCATCAAACTGCGCCCGCCACCGCGGCGATGGGAGCCAATGGACACTCTCTGCCATGCGGAATGACGTCCGCCCCGCTCCAGAAATTAGGATGCCCCAAACAAGCAGATGCACTGCAGCGGAGATACCGCCCAACCAGAGACAGCGGAAAATTGACAGCGGAGCGCGAAACAAGAGTCCCGGTCCACACCACCCGGTCACGACCACAATGGATCCAGCTCTACACGTTTTTCCGGTGCTGTACCTGCTACATCACCAGCAACTAATGGACTGCCGCGGACGCCGCCGCAGGTATGCAATAACACAAACACAACACAGAACACATGGGCTAGTACTGGGTCCACATCCACATCAGACACGCTGGTGGGGACAGGGACATATCCTCAAGGGCACCCACACATCACCCACCTGCCACCAAGTTACCCCTCTGCATCCTGGACTCACAGCTACCGCCATTATGCAGCAATGTCCCGGTCACGTCACCGCAGCGGTGAACACAAGGAAATACATGCGCACAATGCAGAAGGCAGGGCCAGTGCCAGGCATGGGCAGGGCACAAAGACCACAGGGCCACACCCCCTCCCACCACACACTAGCACACCCCATGAAAGGACATGCCACGTGCCCCTCCTGTGCACCCCATGCACAACAACAAGCCAGGTGAATACACACCCTGCACCACACAACAAACAACCAGGGAGACAGGCACTGCAGGAGTGGCTGCACAGGAACACACAACACACAGCACAGTAGCACAGGGACAGGGAAACACACACACCACCACAACATCACACTCAGGGAAACAAAAATGAGGACAAGCACCAAATGAACACATACAAAGAGCAAACATCCAAATGGGCACACAGCCTGCATAGTCACACATACATACCACAGACCGACACACAGGCACATACACACCCCAAATGCCAATAGCAATGGAGCACAATAAATAGGTAAACCAAAGTGGGCTGCACACAAATAGAAAGGTCAAGGAAACCCACGACAAGCATGTGTACATCACATGCAAGACAAGGAACAGAGAACAACACCCTCAGACCATCAAAGCACATATGGCTGGTACAGTCAGTGAGGTCAAACCACAGACATCATAGTGCAACAACACAGGGAGACAGCAAGGCAAACCATGTATAGGCACAAGGATGAAAGGAAGGCCCTGAAGTCAAACTGTGAACAGCCACACATCTTTACAACTACTTCACAGGAATACACCAGCAGCACTACACACAGGGCCCATTGACACACTCCATGACTGACAAACACCAGTAGGAATCTACACACGTACCCCCCTCACACCAGCAGCACACAACACCAGTGCCAAACACACTGAAGGCTGGCAATACTTGCCAGTCAATACACACACAAACAATCACACATCCTGGGGGTAGGCACAAACATCACACAGACACAGGGATGCCACAACAAATGTCTGCACAAAAACAACAGACAAACACATAACCCAACAGAAACACACACAGAACCACAACAAGAACAGACATGCCCTGTGCAGCTAAACTGTGGAAAGACAATGGGAGCACAGACACAACAGGAGTGCACAACCTCATCACTCAGGAGCAATGCACAGACAACATACCACAACACACACAAGAAGTGCACCATCACAGAACAACACAGTCAATCAAACAAACAACAGATGTACAGGCAAAAAAATCACATAGCAAACACAGCAGGAAATCAGGGGATGCACACCAGGCAATGATAAGGCAAGATACACACACAGCACTGTGTGCACACCATGCATACCAGCCACACACAGACATCAGTGACAGAACAGCAACCCACACAACACCATACAGCACAGCACAAAGACAACAGCACACCCAGGAAGTGAAGCAATAACACAGCTAACACACATACATCCTACACAACACCAAAAGATGCACAAGTATGGGACACAAAGGTGGAAACAACTTGACCAGAGAACTGGCAGCACATACAGTTGAACTGCATAGGAGCAACCGTGACTGACAAACAGCACCAGAACATCACATACAACCCATTGGTGACACATTGACCCTGGCCAAAGAACTGCACCACAAAGCACAGTGTCACAAATGAAGTGATGGGGAGTCACACACACATGTAAACCAAGGGGACAGCTGACACCAAAGTGAAGTGTACTGCATGTCAGTAGGTGACATGGCAGGAGTGTACCATACACAAAGAGAGGGATTGCAGACCCACAATGGGTAAGCATCTGAAGCACAGATAGGGGGTGGTATGACAACACACACAACATGCCACATTGGAAGCAAGAAGGCATAATGTGACAACAATGCATGAGAAAACACAACCACAATGGCAGTGTGGAACAGCAGGTCTGCACAGTCCCCACAAACAGCAACTAGACACATGGATGTGCAACAAAACACAGCACTGACTTGCCAGTCCAACACTCTGCATACTCACAAGTGACAAAAACAACAAGTAGGAGTCAGATAGAACTGCAAGGACACACCAACACACTGCACAGTGCACAACATACAACTCTCACATGTGTATACAACTACATTCACAGGGCTGAACAATCAAACAACAGGCATACAACATCTGGGTGACACATGTATGTAGTTGACAATGCAGGGGCATGCACACATCAACACTCCCGACAAACTCACCCCCTCCCACACTGCACACTACCTGACCATCCAAGAACACACATGGAAAGTAAGCCATGGGACTATGATGACTGGCCATCACAAGATGACCACACACATACACCACAGGGCACACATAAAGGAAGCATACATATACATGATGATCCTGGCCAGCCTGCCTGCAATACTGTGTGCAGAAACCCACTCTGGGCTGGTAGTGCCCCCCAACCTGACATGTGTACAATATAGCCAACATGAACAAATTAAGTAAATGACAACTGCTTTACATTGAAAATTGACACCATTGCCCCCACAAGTATCTGGGTCAGGAAGAACTGAAGACCCTATCACCCCTGAAAAAAATAGAGTAAGTGAGCCTAAACATTGACTATGCTGAAGTGGCACACAGACTATGTGGCACGGTAAACCATATACGCACAGCAAAATACATTTATTCAGTAAGGACACTGACAAAATAGACAACAGTAGCAACTGTCTTTATTCACATTTGCACAGATAGGCACCATGAGAAGAGAAGAGCAAGGCACAAAATGCAGAGCATGTCCATGAGAAGCTGTACAGGCAAGGGCAAAACAGCAGTGAACAACAAGGCCAGTGGCCAGGACTAAGTGCAGAATATGTCCATGAGAAGCTGCACAGGCAAGGGGCACACAGCAGTGAACAACAAGGCCAGTGGCCAGGGCTAAGTGCAGAGTATGTCCATGAGAAGCTGCACAGGCAAGGGCAAACCAGCAGTGAACAACAAGGCCAGTGGCCAGGGCTAAGTGCAGACTATGTCCATGAGAAGCTGCACAGGCAAGGGCAAAACAGCAGTGAACAACAAGGCCAGTGGCCAGGGCTAAGTGCAGGCTATGTCCACAAGAAGCTGCACAGACAAGGGCAAAACAGCAGTGAACAACAAGACCAGTGGCCAGGGCTAAGTGCAGACTATGTCCATGAGAAGCTGCACAGGCAAGGGGCAAACAGCAAGGCCACTGGCCAGTCCAGGGTGTAGAGTATGTCAATGAGAAGCTGCACATGCAAGGGCAAAACAGCAGTGAACAACAAGGCCAGTGGCCAGGGCCATGTGCAGACTATTTCCATGAGAAGCTGCACAGGCAAGGGGCACACAGTAGTGAACAACAAGGCCTGTGGCCAGGGCTAAGTTCAGAGTATGTCCATGAGAAGCTGCACAAGCAAGGGCAAAACAGCAGTGAACAACAAGGCCAGTGGCCAGGGCTAAGTGCAGAGTATGTCCATGAGAAGCTGCACAGGCAAGGGGCACAAAGGCCAGTGGGCAGTCCAGGGTGCAGAGTATGTCCATGAGAAGCTGCACAGGAAATGTGCGCGACTGTACCTTTCCATGGTCAGCAACACAGTCAGTGGGAGCTGGCTGTGTCTCAGGGACTGTCGGGGCACTTGACCGGGGAGATAGCGGAACAGCTGAGGTAGAGCTATCAGTGGTTTGGCAAGCCGGAGGGATCCTTGGACCAGGTGGTGTAGTGGCATGTGGAGGCGGAGTCATGCAGACGGGAGACACGGTGTGGCTGGGAGATTGCGGAGGGGTGCCTGTCCACTTCTTCGGGATCCTAAATGGCTTGACTGACTCGGGATCAATGGGAAGTGGTGTGGACACAACAGGAACACTCACCACCAAAGCTGCATCAGGTGCAGACGCTGGCACCCCCTCCGGTGATGTGCTGGACCCAGTGGAACGCTTTACCTGGCTTCGCCTCTGCCGCCCTTCCCCTGTTTACTAGGTGTCACCCCTACAGTGACCTCCTTCCCCTGCTTCACTGGGCTTGGAATGGGAGTCAAGGTGGTGGGTGAATCTGCCTTGGAGCCCTTCCTAGGTGTACCCTTGGCATGCACAACCTCCTTAGTGGGCACAGAAACTGTATGCTTCTCTTTGTGAGATGCTTTAGGGACAGGAGAGTCCTTGGATGGGGATGCCACTGAGGCATGTGTGCCTGAGGTCTGCTGCTTTGCTTTTTGTCCCCTGGTGTCGCCTGACAGGCTTTTCTCTCAGCGCTCTGAGGTGGCTTTGGTCTTCTGTGTGGATGGTGTCTGCGCCCGGGACCGCTTGGGTTGTTGCTGCTGTGTGCTTCGTGTGCCGTATCGTGACTTTGATGTATGTGGACCGTGGTCACTATCGTCAGAGGTGGCCACTGCCAGAGGGGTGGATAAAGGGACCAGAGCTGGACTGTGAGAATGTGCCTGTTAAAGGGCAGACGTCACTGTTGAGGACAAAGCCTGGACAGTCCGGTGCAGCCCACCCACGTCTGAATATATACCCTCCATGAAAGCAACCACCTGGGCCAATTTTTTGTCGTGGTCAATGAAGGCATTGAGGAGAGCTGTCTGGCCTACACACAGCTGGCGCAAAAGGTCCACAGACTCAGCACTAATGGCAGCAGGGGGGACAGGGGCAGCGGTGCCAGGGGTGAAGGACACTCTTCCCCTCTTACTGAGGTGGACACGGGCAGCACCAGAGGAAGTGGCTGGGAGGGTGGGCACTGACCGCTGTGTGGTGGAAGACGATGCAGAGTCCCCGTTCCCTGTGCCCGCCAACATGGATGCATCCCCGCTGGCATCAGATGATGTGGTGCTCTGCGTCTCAGGCTGGGATTCTACCAGCAGACTCCTGTGCCCCTCTGAGGCGCTGGTGACATCTGTGTCACTGGGCTCCTGTGCAGAGATTGTTGTAGTTTGCCCACTACTGGTGTCCGTCTCCTGCCCCTCCGTGACCACAGGAGATGCTGCATGAGAGAGAGAGATGTAGGGTCAGGTCAGTGGCAGCAACAGAACAAACATATGCAAGCAATGCATAACAAAAGATGACCAAATGAACAAGTTACTTACCTTCGGTAACGCTTTTTCTGGTGGATACAGTATCTTCCTGTGGATTCCTCACCTTGTGAATATCCCCTGCGCCAGCATTCCACGGAACATTTTTCCCCAGCTCTCTACGCCGACGTGGACGTCATAATGCTTCGGCTCCGCTTGCGACTCCGTATGAAGTCACCGGAGCCATAAGAGAGCCACGTCGGCGTGATGACGTCAGTTCCACCCATTTTTTCCGTGCCTCCGAGGCGCACAGGTGGACCAATGACATATTCAAAGTATACACAGTATACAATATACAATCAAATATGCATAGTACATAAACAAAAGGAAAGCTAAAGAAAACAAGCATTTCCTACCAATGTACCAGAAAGAAAGAAGCTACAAAGCATAACAACATCTCAAGCAAGACATCTTTTAAGGTATGCAAAGGTGGACAACGGGGAGGCGGGTGGGCCAGTGAGGAATCCACAGGCAGATACTGTATCCACCAGAAAAAGCGTTACCGAAGGTAAGTAACTTGTTCTTCTGATGGATACATATGCCAGTGGATTCCTCACCTTGTGAATAGATTCCCACAGCAGTCCCACTCCCGGAGGAGGGTGTCCACCTTCCTATACCAAAAAATCTTGCAAGACAGAGCGCGCAAAGTGGCCCTCCCTCCTCATCTCAGAGTCTAAGCAATAATGCTTTGCGAAGGTATGGAGGGAGGCCCAAGTCACAGCCTTACAAATGTCTGCCACAGGAACACCCCTGGCCAAAGCAGAGGTGGAAGACTTAGCCCTAGTAGAGTGAGCTCTAATACCCTCAGGAGGAACCTTACCAGCCAGGGCATAGCAGATCTTGATGGCAAGGAAGATCCATCTTGATAGAGTGCGCTTGTGCACAGCTTTTCCTTTAGAATGTCCAACATACCCCACGAAAAGCTGATCGTCCAAACGAAAGTCCTTCGGTCTGTCCAAGTAAAAGCTCTTTTTGGGTCCAGACGATGAAGCCTTTCCTCCTCCTTGGAGGTATGAGGAGGTGGATAAAAAACAGGGAAAGTAATAGACTGCCCCAAATGAAACGAAGTAACCACTTTAGGCAGGAAAGCAGCCCTTGTCCCGAGTACCATCCTTTCAGCATGTAATTTTAAAAACGAGGGTTTAGAACTAAGAGCTTGAAGCTCACTCACCCTCCTTGCCGAGGTTATGGCTACAAGAAAGACCGTTTTAAAAGACAACAGCCTCAAAGGACAGCTATGAAGAGGCTCAAATGGAGACCCCATCAGAAAGGTTAAAACAAGATTAAAGTCCCACTGCGGCATTACAAAAGGAGTAGGTGGAAACCTATTTGTAAGTCCTTTGATAAACCTTGGTACAATAGGAGATTTAAATAATGACGGTTGATCAGGAAGACATAAAAAAGCCGATAAGGCCGATAGATAGCCCTTGACCGTGGCCACAGCACAGCCCTGCTGAGCCAGGGAAAGAGCAAACTGAAGCACATCAGAAAGATGGGCTTTCAAAGGGTCAATGGATCTCTCTCCACACCTTTTAACAAACTTAGACCACCTATATGAGTAAATGGACTTGGTGGAGTGTCGCCTGGCCGATAAAATAACATCCACCACATCAGGCGGGAGAGAGAAGGAATTCAGGTTGCCCGTTCAATCTCCAGGCATGAAGGTGTAAGCTCTGGAGGAGGGGGTGTAGAACCTGCCCCTCCGACTGCGAGAGGAGGTCTGCCCTCAGAGGGAGATGGAGTGGAGGGCACGAGGAGAGGTGGAGAAGATCTGTGTACCACACCCTTCTTGGCCAATCCGAGGCGACCAAAATAACTTGGGCCCGGTCTTGGCGAATCTTCCTCAGAACCCGAGGAATCAAGGGTATGGGAGGAAACATGTAAAGGAGTTGTGAGCCACAACTCAACTGAAACGCGTCCCCCAACGCTCCCTGCATCGGATACTGGAGACTGCAAAATGACGGGCAGTGCGCGTTCTCGCTGGTGGCGAATAGGTCCACCCGAGGTGTCCCCCATGTCCGAAAGACATGACGAACCACCTCCGGATGGAGCCTCCACTCGTGGTCGGCGGAGAAGGATTAGTTACTTACCTGTAATCCTAGTTCTCATCCAGGGGTATACTCATCAAAGTCATAATCTATGAATAATCCCCGCCCACGTGCGGGATCCCGGAGCATCTAGAAAATACATATATACGCATATGTGAAAACATATACATGCAGCCTAAAATGTTTCAAACATGGCAAAAAAGCTGAAATTACATAGGTTTGCATTGTAGTACCCCTAACCCATAAGGAAAAAAGGAAGCACTAAACCAATTGTCACACAACAATGCTTTATTGCCATAAAGCAAACTTGTAATTGCAGGCATTTGCCTGTAGGCTGCAGTAGAGTATCAAGAAAACAAAGAAAACTGACACCTTGCCTTTAAGGCATTAGAGTAGGGGGACCATGCCTTTAAGACCTGCAGGAGCCCCCTTGCTCCCATGATGCATCACAGGTGACAGTTAGGTCAGTTCTTTTTGACGGTGCACACGCACCTGAGTAGATCTGCATTCAATCAACAATAACTTGAAGAGAATGCTCGTCCGGGGAGGTGGGTGGGTCACTTATGACTTTGATGAGTATACCCCTGGATGAGAACTAGGATTACAGGTAAGTAACTAATCCTTCTCATCCAGGGGATACTCATCAATAGTCATAATCTATGAATAGAGTAGCAAGCCCATACCCAAAATCTCACGGACGAGCAATAAAGCATCTAGAACATGCATTAACATCACATTAGCATAGCAGTTATGCAAACAAATTCCTCAAAGAGGCCTGTCCCACCTGGGCGTCGGCCTGTGCGTCTGAATCTAGGCAATAATGGCGTGTAAAGGTATGTATAGAGCGCCATGTAGCCGCTTTGCAAATTTCAGAAATGGGAAAGTTGCAAAGGAGAGCTACAGTAGAAGCTTTCCCTCTAGTAGAGTGTGCTCTTGGTCTAGCCTGTAGAACCTTGTGAGACAGCTGATAAGACAAGGCTATGCAGGAAACAATCCATCTAGAAATAGACCTCTTGGAAGCAGCCAGCCCGTATTGGTTGGGCCGTAATCGACAAAGCCTGTCAGACTTCCTAAGCGAAAGGGTTTTAGCGAGGTAAAATTTCAATACCCTCCGGAGGTCTAGAGAATGTAAAGCTCTCTCCGGGGGAGTGGTTGGCTGAGGAAAGAAAGTGGGCAGCGTGATAACCTGATTAACGTGGAAATCCGAGACCACTTTGGGCAGAAAGCTCGGGTGAGTACGTAGCACCACTCTATTGGTATGGGACATAGTGTAAGGTTCCTTGCAGCACAGGGTCTGAATCTCACTTACCCTGCGGGCGGAAGTGATGGCTACTAAAAAGGCAGCCTTCCAGGTCAGATGCTGCAAGGACGCCTTATGAATAGGTTCGAAGGGAGCTCCCATCAACTTAGAGAGAACGATGTTGAGTTCCCAGGGAGGGGAAGGAGACCTCACTGGCGGAAATACTTTTTTAAGCCCTTCTAGGAAATCTTTGACTACCAGCATCTGGAAGAATGAGGCCTGCGTAGGAGATTTTCTATAAGCTGTGATAGCAGCTAAGTGGACTCTGATAGAAGTGTACTTTAAACCAGACTTTGCCAAGTGCAATAAGTAGGGGAGAATAACCTGTTCTTGACCCTGGATTGGATCAAGAGCGTTATCTCTACACCAAATGTAGAACCTCTTCCTCTTGAAGGCATAAGACTTCCTTGTGGAGGGCCTTTTTGCTTCTCGGAGAATGTTCATACAGTCCGCCGGAAGATCTAAGTGTCCATACTGGATGACTTCAGGAGCCATGCCGTCAAGCGAAGGGAGGGGAGGTTGGATGGAACACTCTCCCCTGGCTCTTGGTAAATAAGTTCGGCAGGCAAGGCAATCTCCGGTGTGGCACCTCTGACAGCTGGAGGAGATCCGGATACCACCACTGGTGGGGCCACTCCGGAGCTATTAGGATCATCCTTGCTCTGGTCCTGTAGAATTTCTGTATGACCCCGGGTATGAGAGGGAGAGGAGGAAAAGCGTACAGCAATGTCTGCGACCAGCTGATCAAAAGTGCGTTCCCCTGTGATCCCTGTTGGGGAAACCTGGAGGCGAAGACGGGGCATTTTTTGTTTGCCGCGTCTGCGAAAAGATCGATGTCCGGTACTACCCACTGCCGGAAGATCTCTTGGGCGACGTCTTTGTTGAGCACCTAGTCATGCGCTTCTACGAAGTCTCTGCTGAGACCGTCTGCCTGCACGTTCAGGGTTCCTGTCAGGTGTACTGCGATGATTGACAGACCTTTCGCCAGTAGCCATCGCCAAATCGACTGAGCTTCCAGAGACAGGACTCGTGGCTTGGTGCCTCCCTGCTTGTTCAGATAGAACATAGGTGTTGTGTTGTCTGTCTGAATCTGAACGTGGCTGGTTTGGATAGAAGGATATAGGGATTTGAGAGCTAGATGGACTGCTCGTAGCTCCAAAAAATTTATGTGATAAGTTCTTTCTGTAGTGGACCAGAGACCTTGTACCTGAAGCTGGTCCATATGAGCACCCCAGCCCTGCATGGAGGCATCTGTGACCACTGTCTGTGTTGGAGGTGTCTGATGGAAGGGGACAGCTTGAAGCAGATGGGAGCGTTTCATCCACCATCTGATGGAGTCCCTGGCGGCTTGTTGAAGAGAGACCAGATCTTCCCAGCGACCTGACCTCTGCGACCACTGATCCTCTAGCGCTTGTTGTAGAGGACGCATGTGAAGGCGTGCATTCGGCACAATGTAAATGCACGAAGCCATCGACCCCAGAAGTGACGACACTTGCCTGGCTGTGGGGAATGCAGTGTCGAGAAGCGTGTGGTATTTCTGAAGCATGGATAATAACCTCTCCTCCGAAGGACACACGCTTGCCTTTGCGGAGTCCAGAGAGGCGCCCAGGTAGTGAATCCGCTGAGTGGGATTGAGGCCCGAATTTTTGTAGTTGACTTGTAATCCCAGTGACTGTAGTAGATTGAGGCAGAACGAGAGATGGCTCTGGAGTAGAACAGGAGTGGAACTCTTCAGGAGCCAGTCGTCTAGATAGGGATAGACGAAGATCTTTCGCTTGCGGAGGAAGGCAGCTACCACCGCCATACACTTGGAGAATGTCCGTGGGGCGGATTTGAGGCCAAACGGCAGAACTCTGTACTGGTAGTGTTGACGAGAGATCTGAAACCTGAGGAATTTTCGATGTTTCACTGAGACAGGAATATGAAAATAGGCATCCTGCAGGCCGATGGCACACATCCAGTCTCCCTGGTGAAGGTGCAGGAAGATCTGATGCAGGGCTAGCATTCTGAACATTTCCTTTTTGACAAATCCGTTAAGCAGACGCAGGTCGAGGATGGGTCTGTACTCTTTGACTACTCCTCGTTTTTTAACTAGAAAATAGCGGGAGTATTCTCCTTGATTTCTTTGTAGGGGTGGTACTTTCTCTATGGCGTTCTTGGAGCGGAGAGTGTCTACTTCGTCCAACAAAAGCCGATTTTTAATTTGAGGAATGTGCTGCTTCCGTGGGGTTACTTGCGGAGGGGGAGACTTGAACCTCAGCAAGTAGCCATGCTGTACAATATTCAGTACCCATTTGTCTCTTGTAATGGCTCCCCACTCTTCCAGGTGAAAACTGATACTTCCTCCTACCGGAGTGGCGAACGGGCGCGGAGGAAGTAAGACCTCACTGTTTGGAAGGCTGCTTGGTGGAGGACTGTTGCTGTTTAGCGTTCCCTCTACCTCTGCCACGACCCCTTTGTTGGAATTGGGGCCTCTGTTGATTCTGAGAGGACCATTGAGGTGTTTGAACACGCTGATGAAAGGTGCGCTTGTCGCCCTGACGAAAGCGCTTCCGATATTCCTTGCGCTTCTCCAGTCCAACAGCCTTAACGGTGTCCATCTCAGCTTTCATTTTGTTCATTTGGACATCAGCATGAGCACCAAATAAGGACGAACCGTTAAAAGGCAAATTAAGGATTTTCTTTTGAGCATCGGGCTGGAGGCCCGTTAGCCTCAGCCAGGCTGAACGTCAAGAGCATACGCCATGGGAGTATCCATGTGCGGCAAGGTCCGAAGCATCCGCAGCCGCACTAATGATCTGATTGGCTGCAAGCCCACCTTCAAGGAGAATTTCGTTAAAGTCCTGTCTGTCTTCCCTTGGAAGTTTTTCAGCGAATCTGGAGAGTGAATCCCAAAGTGAACGATCATAACGCCCCAGAAGGGCTGAAGCACTCGCCACTTTCATGTATGACACGGAATCCATTTGCTTACTGTCTTTCTCCGGGGGGACCGAAGAGGAAACAGACGCCGAGTGGGACTTCATGGCAGCCGCCACAATAACTGAGTCTGCTGGCGGATCCGCTCTTAGGAATAAAGGATCCTCAACAGGAGCCTTATATTTCTTGGCGATCCTCGAAGGTACAGAGCCCACCGTAGCAGGAGTGAGAAAAGTGGCCATAGCTGGCTCCAACAGCCCTGGCACCAACGGTAGCAAAGGTCTGGGTGCTGAACGGTGATGTAAAGTATCAAATATATTGTGTGTGTGTTTGTACTTATATAGCGCACAGCTACCCCATTTCGGGGTTTCCCAGTGCTGTACTCATACCGCTAGGGAACCCTTCCTGGCTTTTCCCTGTGAAATGTCCACTCCTGGGCATCCCCAGGGTGAAGCCAGGCATCCCAGCGCTGTTGGGGCCGTTGTGGAGATTAAGCAAGCTATTGCCCAGAGTTGCAGCGTGGGACCCATGATTAGAATAGGCACAGAGGCGAGAAATCAGGTCCGAGGAATTATGAGCCCAAGACCCGCCAAGGAAGGAGTTGAACCCTGGTCCCGGGCCAGACCTCTGCATCAGTGTCTGCCGCTCTAACCATTAAGCCACACTTCTCCACTCTACGTGGAGCAATCCTGGAGGGAGAGTACGTGGAGAATAGCCCGAGCCCGGGGTTCTGCAGTCACCTGTACCCACATTCTCCAACCAGCGAGGTGAAAGTCCAAACTGCTTTGTAGCCTTAGGGGATTTCTCCGGAGAAATCTGTACGGTATGTAGACCTGGAGATGATCGATCCCCTGATGAAGATCTAGATCCGATCTCCTCCGTGACCGCTGCAGTTCGATCCCTCAACGTCGATGATGTTTGCGTCAACATCGGTGCTGATTGCTGGGAATGCCGCTCCGCTCTCGACGGTGGTCTCGACGCCGACCGCCTACGGCGATGCGGAGACTTCGACGTCGACCTTCGTTGTCGAGCTGGTGATTTCGACGCCGACCTTCGCTGTCGAGTTGGCGACTTTGACGTCGACCTTCGCCGTCGAGTTGGCGACTTTGACGTCGACCTTCGCCGGCGGTCCGGTGTTCTCGACGTCGATCTTCCATGACGTCGCGATGAGGCTGATCTCCTCTTCGTCGAATGCCTTGACGTCGATCGACCCACTTGCGGCGAGATATACGGCTTTGCAGCTCTCGACGCTGACCCCCTCGAGGTCGGCGGAGAGTGTCTCGACGTCGACCGAAGCCTCGACGTCGACGGAGACTGTCCGGATCTCATCGAGCCCGAAGTGCTGTGCCTCGACGCCGACTTACTTGTATGCAGCGGAGAATCTCGACGTCGAGATGGATCTCTTGACGCAGCAGCAGTCCTGGGACTTTTAGACGGTGACTTCGATGTTGACGGCGAATCTCCTCGAACCTTGTTCTTCTTGGGATCAGGAGAGGTGGTATGTCGCCGTTTCTGAAGTCGTCTAGCTGAAGAAGGTGGCTTTAAGGTTGAATGGTCACCTTCACGACGGCTTCTTTCCTTCTCCAGCTGGGCATGTAGTTTTATGCGCTCTCTATCGCGCAGAGTGCGCCTGGAAAACTTCTGGCAGTGGGGGCACCGGTCAGGATTGTGTGAAGTTGGAAGACATACAATACACACAGAGTGTGGATCTGCCAGTGCCATCTTATTGCCACAGGAAGGGCATTTCCTGAATAAAGCAGGCATTCTGACTGGAAAAAATTAGAATACACTAAGGAAACCAGCAGAATAAGCTTTCAGGAGCCAGAAAACGTCATATTTTCTGAAAAAATCTGAAGAGAAAAACTTTCAGTCAAAAAACTGAAGAGCTCAAGCTCCAGGATCCTCATAGAAGGAGCCGGAAAAAAGAACTGACCTAACTGTCACCTGTGGTGCATCATGGGAGCAAGGGGGCTCCTGCAGGTCTTAAAGGCACGGTCCCCCTACTCTAATGACTTAAAGGCAAGGTGTCAGTTTTCTTTTTTTTCTTGATACTCTACTGCAGCCTACAGGCAAATGCCTGCAATTACAAGTTTGCTTTATGGCAATAAAGCATTGTTGTGTGACAATTGGTTTAGAGCTTCCTTTTTTTCTTGTGGGTTAGGGGTACTACAAAGCAAACCTATGTAATTTCAGCTTTTTTGCCATGTTTGAAACATTTTCGGCTGCATATATATGTTTTCACATATGCATATATATGTATATATATGTATTTTCTATATGCTCCGGGATCCCGCACGTGGGCGGGGATTATTCATAGATTATGATTTTAATGAGTATCCCCTGGATCATAACTGCCGACTGAGACTGTCCGCACGTACGTTCAGCACCCCAGCAAGATGATTTGCCATTAGACAAATCTGATGGTCCTGAGCCCAGGACCATAGACGCAGAGCCTCTCTGCAGAGACAATGCGACCCCACTCCTCCCTGCTTGTTGACATACCACATCGCAGTAGTGTTGCCCGTCAGGACTTGAACAGACTGACCACGAAGGGAAGGGAGGAAGGCCTTGAGTGCCAAATGAATCGCCCGCAATTCCAGAAGGTTGATGTGAAGCAGCCTTTCCTCTGGACACCAAAGACCTTTGATCTCCAGATCCCCCAGATGCGCACTCCACCCTTTATCACTGTGGCCACCGATGGAGGCAGATGGAAGGGCTTCCCTTGAGACAGATTGCCCCCCACGCTCCACCAAGATAGATCCGCTGCAGCTTCTCTGGAGATCCTGATCGACTCCTTGAGATCTCCGTTGTGCTGATACCACTGCCTGCGGAGGCACCACTGGAGCGCCCTCATGTGCCAGCGTGCATGGTTGACCAACAGAATGCAGGAAGCGAACAGACCGAGCAGACGAAGGACCTTCAGAACCGGAACAACCGCTCCATTGTGGAATAAAGGGATCAACTCATGAATGTCGAGAATTCTTTGAGGAGGAGGAAATGCTCGACACACAGTAGTGTCCAGTACCGCCCCTATGAACAGGTTGCGTTGAGAGGGCACCAGGTGAGATTTGGGCACATTGATCGAAAAACCCAAGTCGAATAACAGCTGAGATGTTACCTGCAGATGATGTTGCACCATCTCTGGGGACTCTGCCTTCAGAAGCCAGTCGTCCAGGTAGGGGAAAACCGGAATCCCCGACCTCCTTAGATGAGCAGCCACCACCGCCATCACATTCGTGAAGACTCGAGGTGCGGTAGTAAGACCAAGCGGGGGGACCGCAAACTGGTAATGCTGCGACCCAACCGTATAACGGAGATACTTCCTGTGCGACTTCAAGATTGGGACATGGAAGTGCGCGTCCTGCAAGTCGATCGACACCATCCAGTCTCCTTGCTGCAACGCTTGAAGAACCTGCGCAAGGGTCAGCATCTTGAATTTCTCCTGTTTCAGGTAAAAATTCAAGACTCTGAGGTCCAGGATCGGACGCAATCTGCCGTACTTCTTGGGAATCAGGAAATACCGGGAGTAGCATCCCTGACCCCTTTCCTGCTCTGGAACCATCTCTATCGCACCCTTTTGAAGCAAAGCTAGAACCTCCTTCTGCAAAAGAAGCAGATGTTCTTCTCAGCAGTAACCCTGGCAAGGAGGGTAAGGGGGAGGAAACTCCTGAAAGGGAAGGGCGTACCCAGTCTCCACGAGGTTTAAAACCCAAAGGTCGGTTGTAACAGATTTCCAACCTCGCAGAAAGTGGGACACCCGACCCCCCACAGGTCTCACATGATCTAGGAGGGGGGATCTAGGGCTGCTTCCCTGAAGCTTCATTGGGAGCAGAGGAGGCCGAAGATGAAGATGGGTTGCGGCCAGAACCTCTCCGTCCCCTTTGCCTTACTCTATACGACCTATAGAGGGGATTCTGCTGCTGCTGTTGAGGCTGCCGGAAGGAACGAAATGAGGATCTCCCAAAGCCTCTGAATTTCCTAAGACCAAATCCCTTAGCAGGAGTCTGTAATCCTAAAGATTTAGCCGTTACCCTGCTCTCTTTAAATCTTTGCAAGGCGGAATCAGCCTTTTCGCCAAAAAGCTTTTCTCCATCAAAAGGCAAATCTACCAAAGTGGCTTGAACATCAGTAGAGAAGCCAGAAGAACGAAGCCCCGCTTGCCTCCTAGTGGCTATCAACGATCCCATTATCCTTGCCACAGAATCAGCCGTGTCAAGTCCCGACTGAATTACCTGCCTTGCAGCAGCCTGAGTGTCAGTGACCACCTCCATAAAAGAAGCTTTATCTCCTTCTGGCAGCTTAGGGGCTAATGATTTCATAGAGTCCATAAGAGCATGAACGTAGCACCCTAGTAAGCAGGTGTGAACAACAACGGAAACGCCAATGCTGATAGCTATTTGACACAGATCTATAGACCGTAGAAGAAGAAGGCAACGACTACGACTGTACTAATTAATAGTAAAATGACCACCTGCAGACAACACTACAAAAATTGACTCCCTCTCTGATTTTCAATTTATCCACAAGGATACTAACCAGAGAAGAGGAAAGTGTTTTGGAAAAAGGACTCACGTTTGTTCCATCACGAACCACTGATTTCATTAAAATGAAGACAGAAGCCATTGAATTCTGTAGGAAAATCAGATTAAAAATGTTTTTTGCAGGTTCTGATTTTTCCTCTGCCAATGAAGTGACAGGATTAAAGAAAAAATCTAACTTCTGTCCCCCTTCCAACAAAATACCGAAGGAGATATTAACCTATGAGAGAAGTATTCTATCGGCCATTTCAAATATGGAAAAGAGGTCTAAATATATTAAGTACAATATCACAAAAACTCAACGTGATGCGCTTGTCACAAAAATGACCCATCTGTAACTATTAAACAGGCAGACAAGGGGAGCTCGATTGTCGTCTGGGGGACCCCAGACTATACAGCAGAGGCACTCAAACAATTAAACGACCCCATGTGTTACAGACGTATTCCAAAAGACCCTACCTTTGAATTCCAAGCCCAGTTATTTGACATTCTCAAAAAAGGCTATGACCAAGGTTTTCTAGGCCCAAAAGAGTACAACTACTTACAGAATAAGTTTCCGAGAACTCCAGTATTCTACATCTTACCTAAAGTCCATAAGAATGAAACCACTCCGCCAGGAAGGCCAATAGTGTCTGGATGTGACTCACTCAATGAGCCAATTTCAAAATACGTAGATCACTTCCTCAAACCATTCATGACAGATGTGCCCTCTTATCTTCAAGACACAACAGATTTTATTAACAAACTAGAAGAAGTCCCCTTTGACACAGACAAAGATACAATGGTCACACTGGACGTGTGTTCACTGTATACGCAGATCCCCCAAGACGAGGCCCTGGCAGTTCTTTCGCATTTTTTGAACAAAAGACCCAGACCATTCAGGGTCCCCACGGAATTCTTTGTTGAATTGGCAGGTTTTGCCCTTAAAAAAAACTTTTTTTCATTTGGCAGTGAGTTTTTCCTCCAAATAAAAGGCGTAGCGATGGGGTGTCCTTTTGCCCCAGAATTGGCAGTACTATACATGGCTATGTACGAAGATAAATTCATTTTTTTTTTTTTTAACAAAATTATATTGGAAACAATCTATAAAAGAGCAAGATAATGTACAGACAATTAAACACTTCTTATATGTACCCCCATTGATCAAATATGACTAATAATAGACCTTTCTTTCATTAAATCTCTTTATTTCTTGTTATTTTATCTTCTTTTTAACAATAGAAGGTCATTTCATCTTTCTTATTTCTTTATGACCCTTCTTTATAAATGTTTACTATCGTCAACATTATATCATTTCATATCCATTCAGACGATTGCGTTTATATTCCACATTTAGATACAAAAGAAAAGAAACAAAAAAGGACAGAGGGTAATCATCAATTATGGCTAATATTAGGTCTACGCGCGTTTCGGCGTTCAGCCTTCCTCAGGTGGCCATAGTTTTGATAACTCCTATAATAAGAGAAACATAAACTATAATTGCTTGTACATATCAGCTCAATCAAGTGTACATTTATAATTCTAAAAAGGCTTTCTTTATATACATCTATCTACAAACATATATACATCCTAATCTTATATATGTTCCTGTACATATTATTTACAACAAATCAAACAATCAATATCATCCATTTCCAATTTACACTGACAGGTCTACAAAATCCTAAATGGCCCAAAACGGAGACTATTCAAAAAATTCTCGAAATGCCATAGTTTACATCTAGGGGCAGTTTACTGGGCAATTGTTAAAAAGTGTGGATGCCAAGTATTGATATACACATACCCATGTAGCGCGCATGATTTAAATAACAATGGGCATACAGGTTTATATCCTAGCCTAGGGTATTAAACAGGTTCCCGAAATGTCATGACATCATTGGCCTTGTTTTCCTTGTTCCTATTATTTGTCGATTCTATTGTTTTTATGACCACAATCACATACAAGGCAGTGGCGCGTTTATATGTCTACAACTCACAAATGGGCATTAACCCATTCCTATTTTTTGGCGATACTACCGATTTCTATGACTGCAATTACATACTAGGCAGTGGCGCATGTATACGCCTTTAACTTACAAATGGACATTGACTTTTGAAGGCGTGCCATTGGACAAACCAAATAAAATTCGACCAATAGTAGAAAGGTTTAGGGCATATAGTAAACTCGTCGACAAACGGTATCGTCTTTACGTCGACGCGACTTTCTAAACCCAGACGAAATGAAGATGACGATGACCTGGTGAGTGTGGGTTGAACATGTTCCTAAGCTAGTATAGGGATACCTCTCTTTTGAACTTGCGGTTGTGGCAGGCAGTTATAATGATGCGTGCTTTCTTTTAGATGGCGGTACTGCATCTTTAAGAAAACGAGCGGTTCACTCATACGCTTTGATTCTGGTGGGATAACCTAATCGCTGAATGCTCGTAATACGCTAACACTTTCCAGTAAGTATTCTATAAAAACATCAAGTCCATGACAATAGTGAGTGATAATCTCATGACAAGACGTTAATTCAAATAAATATTGATAATGCACGTTTTTCTAGATGGCGTGGTAGCATAATCCGAAAAGTGAGCATTTATTGACACGCCTTTAGTTTGGCAGGAACGGTTAACCAGCAAACATTGGACTTACATGAACATCCGTAAGTAAGTCAGCAAGTGTTATATCTATTTGGGTATTCAGTGCAGGCCCGGAGCATATAGAAGGTGCCACCCTTAAAACATTTGTGCCGTTTCTGTTTCTATTTGTTCCAGAATCGGTGACATTAGCGCGGCCCACAGGTCTCTGAAATAACAAGATATCGCCAAATAAGGAGGGAGGACTCTTTAAACCCATCCCCATTGGAAATCTGTAAATTGATATACATACAAAAACCAAGGTAAAAAGGATAATACGCTAATGCGATTATATGTACATAGCGAGGGAATAGAAATTGAATTAACCCGCTTTTTGTGGATAGCTACTTGGTTAGAACCAAAATTAGGTTCTCAGAAACATAATGATTTTGCATTATGGTGAACAGTATGTTAGAGAGCTTTAGTCAAGACCTACGCATTCAGATTATAAGAATACAAGATTAACAAGATAAATGGTAGATAGGATATAAGTCCATTCCTGTGAATTAACCTTATGGGCCTAAGCCACCTAGAGGTAAACTATGGCATTTCGAGAATTTTTTGAATAGTCTCCGTTTTGGGCCATTTAGGATTTTGTAGACCTGTCAGTGTAAATTGGAAATGGATGATATTGATTGTTTGATTTGTTGTAAATAATATGTACAGGAACATATATAAGATTAGGATGTATATATGTTTGTAGATAGATGTATATAAAGAAAGCCTTTTTAGAATTATAAATGTACACTTGATTGAGCTGATATGTACAAGCAATTATAGTTTATGTTTCTCTTATTATAGGAGTTATCAAAACTATGGCCACCTGAGGAAGGCTGAACGCCGAAACGCGCGTAGACCTAATATTAGCCATAATTGATGATTACCCTCTGTCCTTTTTTGTTTCTTTTCTTTTGTATCTAAATGTGGAATATAAACGCAATCGTCTGAATAGATATGAAATGATATAATGTTGACGATAGTAAACATTTATAAAGAAGGGTCATAAAGAAATAAGAAAGATGAAATGACCTTCTATTGTTAAAAAGAAGATAAAATAACAAGAAATAAAGAGATTTAATGAAAGAAAGGTCTATTATTAGTCATATTTGATCAATGGGGGTACATATAAGAAGTGTTTAATTGTCTGTACATTATCTTGCTCTTTTATAGATTGTTTCCTATATAATTTTGTTCATAAATATTTGCTTTAAAACCCTGAGATAGGAAACTAAATTAGGGGTACCCTTGTTATGTTACAATATACGAAGATAAATTCATTTACAACAATAATCCGTTTAAACACTTGACAACATCCTGGCTCCGATTCATCGACGACATCTTTATGACATGGACGGGCAGCCATAACCAATTAATGGAATTCTTTGATTGGCTCAACCAAAGATCCCCAGATATCAAGTTCAGCATCAACTCTTCGGTTCTCAAAATACCTTACCTGGATGTAGAAGTTTTTCCATCGGAAGGACATTTAGTCACCACGTTGTATACCAAATCAACAGACTGAAACAGGGCTCTTCTATTCTCCAGCAACCACCCTAGAAGCTTAAAAGAAAATTTACCGTACGGTCAGTTTTTAAGAATAAGAAGAAATTGTTTCTTCAAAAATGATTATAACATCCATGCAAACAATCTAGCTGACAAATTACGAGACAGGGGATATCCCCAAAAATTGGTCAAAACAGCTATGAAGAGGGCTTGGTGGACTCCTAGAGAAACATTGCTTGTGAAAAAAGAAAAATCTTCGACAGGACGCCAAGTATTTGTTTCCACCTTTTGCCCCAATTCTAACCAACTCAAGAAAGTGATCCACCAGAACTGGCATCTTATTCAAAACTTGGATCCATCATTGGAAATTTCCCCTCTCTTTGCCTTTAAGAGAGAAAGGAATGTGGCTAACCATATAGTGAGGGCTACCACAATCAAAAAAGTGTTGGAACCCACAACAAGACAACTTTTGGGTTTGGCAGCAATCAAAGGACACCATAAATGCGGGACTTGTTCATGCTGCGATCAAACGTTTGGAGGGTCGTTGTTTTCCCACAAAGGGATCCACTGGAACCACAACACTTTTTCAAAGTGTAAAACCAAATACGTGATTTATGGAATAATTTGTCCCTGTGCTCTGCTATACAGTGGCAAAACCAATCAGGAAGTCCGCTAGAGAATAATTCAACATAAGTCCCGAATCAGGAAAAAGGTTGAATCTGCACCACTTGTCAACCATTGGTGCAAAATGATGCACACGGAAAATGATCTCCGCTGGACGGTCATTTCAAAAGTGGAACGTGACCCAAGAGGAGGCGACATCGAATTGAAGCTTTCACAACAGGAAGCGTTGTTGATCGTTAAATTTGACACTGCGATATCTGGATTAAACGAACTATCGGAAATTTACAGACTGTAAAATCTTTGGACTTTCAACTGAGATCGTTTTGCAGAAAAAATTCCCCCGCTTCTAAGATGTGTGCGTCACGGAAATACTTTTGTACATAGAGATTCAGCAATCATTTTCCCGACCATTTCATTTATTTCATCCCCATTTTTCGCACTTGTGGATCTTACATTACTACATCTCCCAGGATCCTGTGGTCTGCCCAGAATTCCATTTAGTCTCCATACGGAAGCAGTGGCTCCCAAGCATCCGCTTCAGGCTGTGAACGAACAAACGTGCTTTCCATTACCAATCAGGTACTTGGCGTTCCTTCGTGCGTTGCAAAGATCTTTTTGCGTGGGAGAAACTCAGTTTGATGGTCCCCCTTCTATTTTTCTTAGAATAGACGTCTCAGGGAAATCGCTCCCCTCCGTCAGAAAAGAGAGACAGCCAGTGCCGTTTGTACGCAGCGTCAAGTTTCAAATAAGGTATGTGATCCGACTTTAGTCACACTCAGGTTTCAGCCGCGTGTGTTCGCCTTTACTAAAGAACCCCCCCCGCCTCTTGTCTTTGTTGTTGTAGGTAGCTTGACAGATCTCGCTTTCCATATAACACGCAAGATGTCCCAAATCCATCAGAACAGAGTTGTGCATTAGTACATGCCCTGGGATTCACCCCCAAGTAAGTTTCTTCTTTCACGCATAGGGCTTTCTAGACGAACAGTTGCTCTTTTTCTTTGTCCTCTTTAGACTCAGATAGACTCATACTCCCGTTCATGTTTTACAGTTCTACTTGGTCCCGAACAACGTATAGACATTCCTCTGCCATCCTGGTAAATCCTGTCACCCCCAGGCAGCGTAACCTTGTGGGTTGCATTCTCAGCATTTTGGATTCACATCCGACTTCAAATTCTTGTTTTTCTCTCTTGTGTTTAGATTCTTGGTCCTGATGAGAACCCCACCCATCTAATCAAACGGGGTTCGAAACGCGTAAACCATCTTTGTGTTCCTGTTGATTCCAAACATTGGTCAAATTAGTCCGTTAGGAGTGCAACATTAAAAAAAAAAAATCGTGTTTATTCTATTAATACTACTGTTGATTGAAATAGTTTGTGTTGCACACTCAAACGTTCTTATATTTATCTTTTCCTTGTTTGGATAGCCCTTTGGTTGTTCAAATTTCCAATAAATTGTAACCATTGGCATATTGTGTTGTATGTATGTGTGTGTGGTTGAATGAGGAGTGGAGATTGAATGAAGGTACAAAGCAGTGGACCGGCCACATTGGTAGCGTCGGTATATATCGTTTGACATTGGTTTTGTATTTGTTGTCTTTATACAATAGGTGTTGTTGTTACACTGCGGTGCTTAATCGTTTTGTCCAAGTATTCTTTTTTAAAAAATCCTTTGAATGACCAAAAGATTCATTTTGAATAAATACTATTAATTAGTACAGTCGTAGTCGTTGCCTTCTTCTTCTACGGTCTATAGATCTGTGTCAAATAGCTATCAGCATTGGCGTTTCCGTTGTTGTTCACATATATAGGCTCAGCCTTGCTGATCAGAGCCACACCCTTTTTTGTTCCTAGTAAGCAGGTGGCATTAGTGGATTTAAGTGCCATGCTCCCTGAAGAAAAGGTCTTTTTAGCTGCCTGATCAGTCTTTTTAGACTCTCTATCCGCAGGAGTCTGAGGGAATGCGCCTGAAGAATGCTTCGAACATGAAGCTTGCACCACCAGGCTTTCTGCAGAAGAGTGGGAAGATAGAAAACTTGGATCCCCAGGAGCCACCCTATATCTCCTTGCCACCTATCTGGAGACTGCCGGCGAAGAGAGCGGCTTACACCAGACACCCAATACTGGCTCCAAGATAGCCTCATTAAAAGGCAACAAGGGTTCAATAGTTGAAGCTGGCGAATGTAGTACTTCAGTTAGAAGGTTTGGTTTATATTCAGCAGAGGGTAACTGCAAGTCCAGCAACTCTGCGGCCTTCTTAATAACTAAATGATATGGAGCCAGTTCTTGCGGTGGCGAGGATCTAGTAGAAGAATGCTCCCCCATTTCGGAGTTGTATCAAGACCACTAGCATCTTGAATGCCTTCAAAGTCGTCAGAAGATGTATCCACCTCACCTTCTTCCACTTCCTCCCTATAACGTTCCTCTTCCAAGACTCTCTGGGCCTCTCTCCTTGAACGGATCCGAGGAACCGGCGCCGGTGGCGCCGTACGCGGAGTCGGTGGAACCGAACGTGGTGTCGGCGGCGTCGGAGTTGGCGGCGCAGAAGTCGGCGGCGCCGGACGTGGAGCTGCGGGAGTCGGCAACGGCGTCTAGGAGGGCTCCAAAGAAGGCCGATCCAAACGAGATGGATCCCCAGACGGCGCCAGAAACTGCCACGAAGGAGCCGTCGGCAAAAAGGGCATAAATGGGGCCTGAGCATAATGCTGTGGCACTCCCAAGGTGTATGCCATAGGACCCACGGGACCAGATGGTGTGCCGGATGGGAAGGCAGCCCGTTGAAAAATCCCATACATCGCATTCCGAAAATGCGTTGAATCCGCACCCGGAGTCGGGAACTGCGGATAAGGGATTGATCCCGAATCCGGCTGAGGAGTACCTGGAACCGGAGCCGAAAAGTCCTCGACAGGAGCCACAGGATCAGCCGGCTCTGGAGAAAGCTCTTTTTCTTGTTCTTGCTCGACGTCAGAAGCAGAAGACTCCACTGGCGCCGGAGACTGCGCCGGTGACTACGCCGGAGACTGTGCCGGGGACCGTGTCGGAGTCCGCTTCGGCGAAGGTGACCTCTCTGGAGACTTCCTAGGAGATGGAGAAGGAGATACAACATCCTTACTTCGACGTCGAGGCGACGGCGATCTCAAAGCCTTGCTCTTCGAAGACCGGCGCCGAGAGCTATGCTTTCTTTTCTTGTGATGCTTCTTCGACTTTGAAGAGTGTGAAGTTGACGACTCTGGCCTCGATCTCTCGTTCTTCCTACCCCTCTTCTCCTTCTTCGCCTTGGCCATGAAGAGCTTCGCCTCTCTCTCCTTCAAGGCCTTGGGGTTCATTCTTCTGCAGCTGGAACAATCCTCCACATCGTGGTCAGAAGAAAGGCACCACAAACAATCTTCATGGGGGTCAGTGATTGACATGTGGCCCCCACATTCCCTACAAGGTTTGAAACCTGACTTCCTAGTCGAAGACATGGCAAATCCAGAAACAGTAACCCACTACAAGACTACAAAGTAGCAGGAGAGTGCTGGAAAACCGTTACGCGTTGACGGCGCGGAAAAAAGGAAAATGACGTCATCACGCCGACGTGGCTCTCTTATGGCTCCGGTGATGTCATACGGAGTCGCGAGCGGAGCCGAAGCATTAGGACGTCCACGTCGGCGTAGAGAGCTGGGGAAAAAAGTTCCGTGGAATGCTGGCGCAGGGGATATTCACAAGGTGAGGAATCCACTTGCAGATGTATCCATCAGAACTACATGTTGCACACCACCCTGTGCAATCACATCATGCAAACTCACTATATAGACTCAAACAGTGCGTGTAAACTGGAATCTCAGGTATGAGTGAGCCATGTGATGACCATGTGAGAAGTTGGCCTGATATATGATGTCACTAATTCTAGTGCACACCTTGTATCAGTCCAAACAACCCTTATGGTGATTGGTTGTAAAGTCAACCTTATAGACCAGCTATCCTAGTGGTAGCATGGACAAGAGCAGTCTTAGGCTAAACTCTGAATGGCATGTGAAGCCAGCTGTTCTACCATATGTAATCCCTTGAATACCAAATGAAAGGATACCACAACAGATATATATATATAAAATAAAGTGTATTTATTCTAGTCAAACCCTCAGCACTCTTTATGAGATTCGAGGTAAGTACAACACAGTCTTATCTAAGCATACATTAAGTCACAAAGGTAAGTAATACAGTTAGGCCCTAGGGGCCACGCAAACCATATACTAAGTAAGTAGTATAAGGACCACTGTCACGGAAATAGGATAGGCCTAGGCCTAGGGAATCGCTGGGGCTACACTACCCTACCAACAGTTAGGAAGTGGGAGGCCCACGGGATTCAGGTGCAGAGTGGAAACACTCACACGTAATGCGTATAATCAATAGAAATAGTACAGTTTAGAATTAATAAGATTTAGGACACTTCTGGAGTAGCTAGGAAGTCGAGACTTGAAAACTAGACACTAGGATAGTCAATACCCTGATGAGCACCGGAGTACCCAAGTTACCTAGTCCACGGGCTGCGGGTGCATAGGTGTGAACTTGTGTCGGGTTTTGTCGTCGACTCCTATGGATGCCTGAAGGAAGGATGCTGACAGGCAGTCAGTGAAGAGTGTCCGGTGGATCCCAAGGCCAGGATCAAGAAGGGAGGATACCTGCAAGTAGAAGGGACAGAGTCTGGGTCACTAGAAAGTGACCACATGGAACCAGGAAGGAACCAGGCGATGTCGGGAGATTGCAGGTGAAGAGGTGAAGCTTGTCGCAGCAGCCACGGGTACCAGGAGACGTCGAGGACGACCAGGACCAGGAGGCGAGCTGTCCCATGAAGGCTCGTGCTGTCGGCGGCGTCGAAGTCGAACTATGACACACCAAGCCTTGGCAAGCGGAACCCATGAAGAATGGAGGACTTGCTTCTGGTGCAGACCAGGAAGGTCTGGGGTGCTTCTCTTTTACAGAGGAGCAGGAGCCAGTCTGGAGGAGCCAAACCACCAGTGGAAAATTGAAGGTGTGTCGTCGCAAAGGTTACTAGCCAACGGGCAAGCAACCGGACAGACGCGGCAAGCAGGAAAATGCAGAAGGGCCCCACGCAGGACTCGTGGAGTGTGGGGTGCTGATCTTCGGTGCAGATGGTGGTTGGGGCTTCTCAATCCCCGGTGCACAACCTCGAGGGTGCCTCAGAAGCTGCGCTGGAAGATACTCGCCACTTTTCCCAGGTAGCCGGTCCCACATCTCTCGTCGCCTCCACGGATCTCAGCTCGGCTGTGGATGTGGATCAGGGTCGGAGAAGTCTGGAAGTCAAGGTTCTGGTCAGGCTCTGCAGTCGGTCCCTCGTAGAACTTCAGCAAAGCAAAGGGTAAGTCTCTTGATGGTGCCTGTTCGCACAGGGTGACCACTCCTTGGCCACAAGGGAGATTCTTCAGTCTTCTTCTTTCGTCGAATGTCGAAGGTCCAGAGTTTCTGTTCAAGTTGCAGGTTCAGGATAATCTAAATTAGCAGGGCCCAACTAGCTACTAATATACTGGGCTAGTGGGCTGGGCTACCTGCAAGGTCCCTCCTATGGGTGGGACCAGGAAGGGGAGTGGCTACACCCCCTTTCCTTTGTCCAGTTTCGCGCCAGAGCTGGGGCTGGAGTGCCCCAGCACCGGTTTGAACTGGACTATGCATGGAGCACCTTGTGTGCCCCAGGCATGTCTCATTCCTTTCAGCCCTCCCTGCCCCAATACACTAAAGTCTGTCTGGGGAGGTGCTAGCACCTCCCCAAGCAGGAAACCTATTGTCCAGGCTTCCCTGGCTGGGAGGGCTCCCAGCAGCAGGAGGTCAGACTCGTGTCTGTGGCAGCAGCATCCATTTTGTGATGCTGAGGCTTTGGTGAGAGTTAAACAGCAAAGTAGGATTTTAACATGTCTCTCCCTCAAGAAGGGAGGAATAATATCCTCATTACCAGAAATGGTATGGGGGTATTATTCCAAAGTGTTAGACACCTTACACGACATGTTTTGATAAAGCCAAACCATAGTTACCATGACCGTTTAAGATTATAAGGTACTTTAAGAGTATATGGTAGGCTATATCATAGAACAGCTATAAGGACATGGTTCCAAAAGCTGCAGACTGGCTCAGCTCATGCTAGAGCACCATCTCACATGTTACCAAGCACTCTGCCTCCAGGATTGTTAAGGCCTGCCATAGGAGTGGCTGATAGGTACACATGTGTCTATATATAACGGTAGATATAGGTATACTATATCTAAGCAAGGGGTGATTACATGATCTTGCCCCAGCTGAGTGATCAGCCAGTTGTGTCTGATTGGAAGGCCAGACCAGGGGTGGAATGCTACATGCTGCAGCCCCTAGGAGGCCTAGGGTACACCTATGCCCTGGGTACCTAGGGTCACTGTACAGGGTCCAATAAGGTGATCCTTACCAATTGGTTATGTACCTAGGGTACATGGAGTCCATTTTAAAGAGAGAGCAGACAGCCTGAGACCCTGAATGCCAGGATCTCAGGCCAACTAAGTCGAAAAACCAGCTAGACACTAGGCAAAAAGTTGGGGGTAACCATAGTCAGATATCCACCTTCCTACAGACCACACAGCACAACATCCTGCTTGTGGCTCTGTTCAACCAGACACACCAGTAGCTCTGAGCACACCTAGGGACATGATGGGGGCACACTACTTGTTGCCCATGACAGATCTGGATGGAACAGGAGGGGACAACACAGACACAGACTACAACATGACAGTCCACAATGGCCATGCCACCCACAATGTCGTACTTTGGGGCCCAAAGACTGGTGCACATTGTTGTCAGATGTCTTGCCCTCCCCAATCTGGGTGCATGCAATGGATGCATTGATGAAGGCACAGTCAGATCGGGCACACTGCCGTTACCTCCCATGGGATTCCCAAGACTACCCCAATGCAGAAGAAACCTGAAGAGCACAACTCAGAATGCAATGGGAATGCACAGCATCCAAATTACCTTTGTTAGTACAGGTAGGGCAAATGCATGACACCGGCACCCAGCCCAGCAGCCACTTACATGCCACTGCATCACATTACCAACATCACATAGGCCAGCGCTGGCACAGGCTCTGTACACATGCAGCCACTCCCAGCCAAAGTCACCCTCCCCAAATGCTCACCCCTGGCTTACTGCTGATGCTCCTTCAAACGTGCATCCAGCTCAGGCTGTGTCACTACCAAGATGCCCCCCATTAGTGGTGTCATGCTGCGCCATGCCAAACGCCCAGTGCGAGGAAGCAGCCCCAAGGTTATCTCCGCCACGTTCTTTGCCAGCCGGCTGATGTCGTCCCACCTCTTGTGGCAGTGGGTGCGCCGTCGGTTTGAGACCCCCAGAGGTCGCACCTTCGCTGCAATGGCCTTTCACACGGCCTTACACTGGTGTACCTTGAGCTGCAGGCATGGGAGACAAGAGGGGGAAATGATCAGTGACACAGTGTTATGTACCGACATCTCTCAGTATAGCAGCAAGATACAAACTCATCACATATCCAACGATATGTCTATCAGAGACTAGAGTACATCTCACATGGTACATATGCATGGGAAAAGCTGATGTAAATGCATGCAGGTGTGAGGGGGAACACAGTCCCTGCACATCTCACACACATGCAGGATGCCAGCACTGAAACACCTATGTAGCCTGCCCACATCTCCAGTCCATTGTTAGGTTGAGCAACACATACATCACATATCAACCTGTGTTTGGGGGTAGACTCACTGTGTCCAAGACTGCGCAACCCTCAATGTCCCTGCCCTGTGAATAGATAACTGTGTTATGGATGTCACATTGAGGGACATGATCTCACAAATCCAAAATCCTCTTCACAAGGCCGGTCGTGTGCAATCTACAGTGCTGAGATGGCCCATAGCTGGAGTGCAATGTGAAAAGACTGATTTAATACTCTGTAAGTGAAGTGATGTGTCCTTGTCTTTGTGGGCAGGGACTGTGCTGGCCAGCTGGGCTCACACTGAGATAGACTACAGGGGCACACACAGCCATTCAGCCAAGCAATCACTGTCCTGACTCCTGCATGAACAACCTTCTGCATCACTGTATAGTTGACAACACAACACAGGTCACTCATACATACATGTGCAGGCAGGGAAACCTGTGGCATTGGGTACACACACCTTCCCCCTGGAGACAGCATGTCAGGCAGTGCATGACACAACCCCACACTCTCAGGCACATACTGCATCAGTCCACCTAAATGTGTGCCCCCCTGCCCTACCACCCCACTGTTGAGGACATACCACGACATTTGGGGCACCATATAGCCTCTGGTACTGTGTGAGCACCTCGTCCACCAGGACCTCGAGCTCCTCGCTCGTGAAGGGACTGGCACGGATCTTCACTGTTCTTGCCATCACTGTGGACATGAGACAACAGCGGTGGAATTCGGTGGTGAGGGGTCTCTGACAGCAGTCCCTGGAGACAGCCGCAGGTGAGGGGTCTCAGGCAGAATTCCCTGGAGGCAGCAGCAGGTGAGGAGTCTGAGGCAGCAGTCTTTGGAGGCAGCAGCAGGTGAGGGGTGTAAGGCAGCGGTCCCTGGAGGCAGCAGCAGGTGAGGGGTCTCTGGCAGCAGTCTCTGGAGGCAGCAGCAGGTGAGGGGTCTCTGGCAGCAGGCTCTGGGAGCAGTGGAAATGTGAGGCTCACTCAAACACATATATAGCCCCCTGGGGTCGTTTCAAAGGTACCAAGCTGCAGCAATTGGTGGTCCAGGTCTGCCTCTTTCAAATGCATCCAATGACAGCCTCTGCAGTGGCGGAGCACGCCTACCGCGATCTTCAAAATTGCATCATGGCTCGGCAATCAACGTTCCATGTACATTCCGCAATAAAGACGCTGCAGACACGACAACATGTGTGTAAGGATATTTTATTTGCAATGGTGACATGTGAGGGGGTGTACATTTCCATTGAGGTGGTGGTGGAGCAGTGAGTTGACAGTTATGGTAAATGAGATAATCAAGTAATCACCACAATTGATGTGGTGACCCAGTCCAACAGACAGATGCCATTCACAAGGCAGTGTGGGGAAGGACAGTCCAAAAGTCAATGCAGTGGTGAAGAGGGTTGCCATCAGTGCTGGTTCTGTGACTGGCATTTGGCAGGTGCTTTGCCTCCAGATAGTCCCAGGATCTTCTTAGCTCCCTCGTCATTTGGGAGAGGGCCCTGCTGCAGGGCCAGTGGGGTCTGAGGACTCACCCCTCTCTGTGAGCGCAGGGGAGGATGTTGAACTGTCATCCTGCGGCCCACCAGAGGGAGGTAGAGGTGTTGGTTGTGGCACAGGCCTGTCCCTCAGTACCGTCACTTGCTGGCCCAAGAGGTCTACAATTTGTCCCATGCGGGTGTGGATGGACCTGATCAGCAGGATGAGCTCGTGCAACAGATCGTCCGACCGGCCCATTCGTCCCTGGGCCTGCTCATATGCGCCACGGACTCTGGTGATGTGTTCCAGGGATTGGGTCCCAGCCTCCTGGTGTCTGTGGGTGACCCTGCCCCTCCCACCTACCCTGCTGCCACGGACCTGTTGCTTCACCACTGTGGGCACCCGCATCCACTCCCTGCCCTCCTCCGTCGGTAGTGTGGGGTGGTCATCCTCTGGGACAGGGAGGGTGTTGCAGGCAGCACTGGTGGTGGCAGTGGCCGCACAGGCCGTAACAGCAGGGGTCTGCAGTGAAGTTGTTATTGCCGCAGATGGGGTGGGGGGGACGATGGGGTCCTGGGACCTGTTGCTCCCTAGCACACCAGATGGGCCGGCTTCGAGCTCATCGTCCAGAGAATCCTCGGAGTCAACATCCGAGAGTCCATGTACCGGGCAGGGGGTGGAGGAGGGGGGACTGGCTCTGCAGGTTGCTGGTGTTGTCCTCTGCAGTGAGTTCTTGGTCACCTGTGGATCAGATGGGAAAATGTTCATTGTAGTGCACCCCGCATGCTTTGTGTTAGCTGTGTGTCATTCACTGTTTGGACACTGCACAATTGACTGAGCATCACATTGTTTCCCATGTGCACTACTGTGCTTCCTGACATGATGCAGTGGCACATGCATTACTTGTCCATGGTATGAGGTGTCAAGGCATACCATGCGACCAGTGCATAATTTATGATTATAGGGACCTGTTGCCATCTAGGGACTGGCACAACATGTTTTTCATTGAGGACTCTTTGTTGACTTGTCTGACCTGGCAGGCGTGACTTTTGGCCATGGACTGGCTTTGTCATCTCCTGCATACCTTTGTCCTGTCATGGGCATATCTTGATTTGTACCACCACACATGCTTTCGTATTTTTCGAATGGTCCATGTTGCACTTGCCCCATGGCGATGCACATGTCAATAGGTGCTGTGCATGATTGTGCCCAGACTTTCTTCTACATGTGCATTGGTGTCTCACACTTTGGTAGCTGTGACAGTTTCCTTAGCTTACCTGTGTGTACACTGTGCGTGGCAATGGGGTTGGTGTGCATATTTGTGCAATGGAGGACTGGTGTTGTCATATGGCACCATGTCTTTTGTGACAAATGTGTGGGTGCACGTACTGGCTACTTGCCTGTTACGTGCTCGCATTTGGCTTTGTGATGTGACACATCTGCGTGTGCGTGGTGGAGGCTTACATCCTGCTCAGTGGTGTAATAAGACTGAATGATATGTCTTCTTACCTGTAAGTTTGTTTGGTGTACTGCAATGGCTTCCAACTGCTTCTGGGTGGGGTAGAGGGAGTGCTCCATACTGCTGAGGTGTGGGACAGGGGGCATGGTGGGAGTAGTGGTACAGGCCTCCCACCCACAAACACCCTCCCAGGGAAGATGGCTACCTACCTGTAAATTTGTTTGATGTGCTGCAATGGCTTCCAACTGCTTCTGGGTGGGGTGGAGGGAGGGCTCCATCCTGCTCAGGTGTGGGACAAGGGGCATGGTGGGAGCAGTTGTACAGGCCTCCCTCCCACAAAAACACTCCCAGGGAAGATGCTACCTACTTGTAAGTTTGTTTGGTGTACTGGCATGGAATCCAACTGCTTCTGGGTGGGAGAGTGCTCCATCCTGCTCAGATGTGGGCCAGGGGGCATGGTGGGAGTACTGGTACAGGAATCCCACCCACAAACACCCTCCCATGGAAGATGGCAACCTACTTGTAAGTTTGTTTTGTGTACTGCAATGGCTTCCAACTGCTTCTGGGTGGGGTGGATGGAGTGCTCCATCCTGCTGAGGTGTGGGACAGGGAGCATGGTGGGAGTAGTGGTACAGGCCTCCCTCCCACAAACACCCTTCCAGGGACGATGACTACCTACCTGTAAGTTTGTTTGGTGTACTGCAATGGCTTTCAACTGCTTCTGGGTGGGGTGGAGGGAGTGCCCCATCCTGCTGAGGTGTGGGCCAGGGGGCATGGTGGGAGTAGTGGTACAGGCCTCCCACCCACAAACACCCTCCCAGGGAAGATGGCTACCAACCTGTAAGTTTGTTTGGTGTACTGCAATGACTTCCGACTGCTTCTGGGTGGAGTGGAGGGAGGGCACCATCCTGCTCAGGTGTGGGACAGGGGGCATGGTGGGAATAGTGGTACAGGCCTCCCACCAACAAACACACTCCCAGGGAAGATGGCTACCTACCTGTAAGTTTGATGAGGGTAATGGTAATGTGATGGCTGACACATTCTTCTGGGTGGGGTGGGAGGAGGGCTCCATCTTGCTGATGCTGTGGGACAAGGGGGCCTGGTGGGAGATGTAGTGCTGGCTGCCTATACACATGCCCCCATGGTAATGTTGCTAGCTACGTTTGGGGTGAATGGGAGTGAATGAATGTTGGATCTGTGAAACATGTTTTTGTGAGTGTGTGGTGCAGATGAATGGAATTTGTCCTAGTTGGTGTAGCTTTGTAGTTGTGCAAGACAGTACATATCAGCGTGGTGGTAGTCATTTGTTTGTACTTATCAGCCTCCACTCCCCCGACTACTCCTGTGAGAATCTCTGGATGCAGTATGGCAAGCACCTTCTCCTCCCATGGTGTGAATGGTTTTGGTGGAATGGGAGGGCCACCGCTAGTCCTCTGAGACAGTTCACGGTTCTTCCTTCTCTTCTCTTTGACAACCCTCTTCAGATCATGCCACCGCTTCATGATCTCCTTTTGGGATCTTGGGGTGACCCCTACTGCATTGACCCTTTGGACTATCCTTGCCCACATTTGTGTCCTTGTGGCTAATGGTGTCTGTTGGACTAGGCTACCAAACAGTTGTGGTTCCACTCTGACTATCTCCTTTACCATGACTGTCAACTCGCTCTCTGTGAATTTTGGCATTTTCTGTGTTGACATGGTGTGTGGTGTGCAAAGTGGTTGTGGGTGCAGGGGTGTTAGTGGTGGGTGTGGTTGTGATGTGTATGGTGTGTGATGTGCAGGGGTGTTAGTGGTGCAGGTGTGGAAGTGGTGGTGGGGCTGTGTGTGGTGTGGCTAGAGATGTGTTCTTTGCCTCTCCTTTAAGCTGGGGTGTATGTCCCTTCTGTCCTAGAGTATTGCAAATGATGGTGGTCAGGGAAGGGGCTGGTTTTATACTCAGCTATGTGGGTGTGTCCAAATGGGGTATTGCTGTCAGGTGAGGTGTGTGTGTGTTGTCCTGGGAAATGTATTTTTCTTTTTGTCATGTTGTTGTGTCATTGGGGTGTGTTTTGTGTATTTGGGGGGCATGGCTAGTTTGCTGTGTGCACTTTTTAGCCTTATTGTGGGTTTTTTGCTTCATCCGCCATATTTTTCACGGATCGTTCGCAGCGGTGCTGGCTCTCCCATTCATCCCAGTGTGCGACTGCGGCGGTCAGAAACAGCGGTACGTACCGCGGGACCATCGGGGATTTTCCTGTGCGGTGTCTCCGCTATGCTTGCGGCGGGTTGGTGTTTTTCTGCAGCATATCTGACCGGCGCGGATGGATTTTGGCAATCACCGCCCGCTACAGGCAGTTTTTCTTGGCCCCGTTCCGCCGCGGTCGGTGTTTTTTGGCAGATGATCCTGATTTGGCTGCCGGTTTTTCCACTGTGCCGGTGGGCGTTTTTTTTCTGACCGCCATCCTAATAGGCCCCTACGTAATCTGCCTTGTAAGCTACAAGTCTACACAGAGGTAGCTTATTAATATATAAAATGAAGGTTTTTACCTGTCAAAAGGTTTTATTTTGACAGGTTGCAGTCCACATTTTGCACTATTATAGTAAGGATACAATGGCAAGCCAGAATCCATGTATGCGCTGCCACTATAGTGGATGGCAAAATAGGTGCTGCAGTCCACTAGTGTCATTTAACCTCCAGTCCCCATTTCAGGACTTTCAGGCAAGCTAAACATACCGATTTGGAGAATACCAATTTAACCATATTTAAAGGAGGAGCACAGGCACTTTACTATTGGTTATTAGGGGTAAAGTGCACAGAGTTCTAAAGCCAGCAAAAATTGAGGGTCCGGCAAAAGGCGAATAATCGCGATTGACCACGCAGTAAGAGCCGATTTCCTACATGCAGTTAGAGCCGATTTCCTACACTAATGGTGGAATCTAAACAGTGGTCTTGTAACAGAGAAGAATTATGATATTTACAAAGCGACAATTGTTCATTCTTTGCATGAATAGAATCTCTTGAGGATGAAAGAAACAGTTTGCATTGTTAACATGTTAACAGGAACTTGGAGAATGGCGAGAAGGTTCTTACCCTGCTGCTATATTGTTAGACTATTTATCTGAACAACTTGTATTTGCACTGAAAAATAAATGCGAATTTTCTCACTCTAAAATGAGAGTGAATAATGGCATACTATATCTAAAAATATTGGGATTATTCTTGGACATCAGATGGAGCACCACAGAGAAAACATGAACTTTATTTTGTTGCTTTGTGATTTTCAAGCTGTGTTTGAGTTGATAGATATGGGTTGGCTTTGGGTTAATCTGAAGTTAATGGAATATCCCCATATGTTTACTAGCTGTTTTTGTATCTATTCTCCACCTCTTACTTTCTGCCTGGTTACAGCTATCCTTGTTGCTAATTCATTTTTTCCAAAATGTGTCAATGCAATTTGTGGATGATTTGGCAATGCCAGTAGAAGCTCCCGCAAGGATGACAAGAAATAGTGATGCTTTTCAAAATTAATATAAAAAGACAGCCTGGTTACAAGTCTGCTGGTCCATGGACCACATGACTCATGGTGGCAGTGGTCCATCTGCGGGATTACGACTCTCTGAGTCGTTCTGGCGGTGGGCGGCCAACTGCACCAGGGAACCGCCGTTACCTGTCAGTGGGGCTGCGGAGGAGCAATGCAATATGCTAAGCGGGACTGGTGCAGTCTTGCCAAGCATATTACAAGTTCCTCCACCGCCAGCCTTTTTATGGTGGTGAACCTATCACGAAAAGGCTGGGGATTGGGGAACAAAGGGGGCCTCCAGGACCCCATACCTCCGCTGCCATGAGAATGCATTCAGAGGGGCACTACATGTGCCCCCATGTCTGCTTGAACCCCCAGTTTTAGCACTTCACAGTCCATGCCTTGCTGGAACATTTTTGCCATTCCCATTGCGGTGCCCTTTTTCAAAGAATCGCCCACCTGTATGAGTTCGAATCGTAATCAGGAGGGCGGTCTTTGTGCAGCTTTGGCAGTTCTGTGCCAGCAGAGAGCTGGCACAACACCATCAAAGTCGTAATAGGGCCAAAAGCTTTTATTTATTGTAGATAAAAACACTGAGATCCCTATGTGTGGGGCAAAAGTAAATCTTTGTAGAATTGGAGGTTAGATATGAAAATGTGAAATTGTTGACCATTACCAATATCTGGGTATGAAAGTCACCAGGATTTAGTTTTGGGCTTTGCAATGTAGGAAAAAGGAAACCCAGGGCTGTCAGTATGATTAATACAATTTGACAGACTACATGAGGAGTTTCCCTGTATCCCAGCTATTCTGAGCCGTTTGTGCAAAGATCAATCCACAAGTGATTTGGGTAGACAGATGCTGTTTCTAAAAGGGACTATTTTCCACGCCTAGCAATGCCTCTGGCCATCAGGCTAAAAATACATCTTGTGGTTTAGACCGCAGTGTTTCGACTGCTTCCCATATGAAGGTGCAGGATCACTGAAAATTCAAGGACAGTGAGCCGTGACATGCTCACTCCCTCTCCGTCTGCAGACCAGAAATGACTGATCCTTGACAATTGACAGTGGGGGGGAGGATGAGGTGAGATGTCTATTGTGCACACTTCGCCAAAATAAACAGACACATACAACTGAAACGCATTGAGCGCTAAACACAGCAGCCTTTGTAAATTCACACCCTGTGTTAGCCAACCAGTGCGCTCTATGCCATGCAGCCAGCTTTATTTACAACATATCAAGTTCTCCCCTAAACACACGTGAAGCATTCAGTTTCCCATTGGCACACGACTTTAAAAAATGAACTGCGGAAGTGGACGGCGGCGTTCTCGCCTCAGTACCCGCTCACATGCGGCAGATAATTTCATGAATAAATGATCCATTGAGAGGTTCTTAATGCAAGGCACGGCCGCCTATCAGCTTATTCAGAGCACTCGTGCCACGCTAATGTTGTGTAATGCGGGGCCTTGCTGGGCATTGAGCAGGCAACTCATGCGGGGATCGGCACAGCAGTGTAGTAAGTAAGTAAGTGTCCCTGAAGCCCCAAGCCTGTTTGTTACGCCATGGGTTGCATATCCGTATAGTAGTGCATCTGTAGTCACCTAAGGCAAACTTTAACAGCATCCCCCAGCAGCGCCCTGTTCATGAGATTCTGGGTGGGAGAGGGAGAGAAAGGAGTACACAAGCACACACAGCAATAACCTATGTGGGAGAAAATGTAATGCACCCAGGCACGTGTGCACACATAAAAAACATAAACACAAAGGAGTGTGGGGAAGAAGGGGGACAAGAGGGTAAGGTAAGCAGAAGTACATGCCTCCAAGTAAAAAAACCAGAGCAGAGAGTGTGAGGAGGGCGGGAGTGCTCGCTCATAAATAACAAAGAAGTTTGAGGATGAATAGAAGGAATAAATGGGCCATGTGACAATGATACGACAAGCGCTGTGCAGGAACAACAGGAAATAGTATGCTACTACCAATAGGCACAGGAAGGAGCTCTCGCAAGCAAAGTTACCTGCACTGTCTTAGGAAAGGCCTAAAAAGGTGTTAGTCAGGATGCGGAATGATTTGACACTGTGTAACATGTAGAGTGGTCGCTAACTAGAGTTGAACAATGGGCTTAAGATAGAGGCGCAAGTAAGCAGCAAGGATATCAATGAGGGAGCTGGCAATGGAGGAGCTGGAGATGGTAGTGTGGTGGGAGCTGGATGAATGTGCAGGGGTCATTCCTCTGGTACAAAGATTTGCCCCGGTTGAGTTGATTTTAGGTAGACAGGGTAATGTCATGGTACACAGTGGGAGTGGGCACAGTTAGCATTGGTGTGTGGAATGCACTACTCCCAGAGGTCATCTCTAGTTGTAGTGATCCATACTAGTGAGGGTATGCAACATTTAAGCCAGTAGATGCAAACACAAAACAAGTCATAGGTAGCGGCAGGATGAAGAACAGGTATCATGTTGATAAACTGCACCATTATGTAAATTAGAACAATTCATGGGTAGCAAGCAGCATTCACAGTAAATACGGATAAATAGTAGAAGTAATAGGAAGCAACATGTACAGAGTAACACAACAAGAGGCAGCGACACAGTGCACTCTTAAAGCAATTCAGAAGTAGCAGTCAAACACAAAATTAAATTAAATCACAGAGAGCAGCCCTGTGTGTCTCAGAGTGGCTTAAAAAATAAATCTGGAGTAACGCAAAGCAGAGCAAATCATCACGTTGCATTACTCAGCCCTGAGTAGGCATACCATGGACGTTGCATGGGTGTTACCACACAACTCCCATGAATTTTGATGCATCCCCAGATTTACAGGAACTTGTAAACCTGGGGATGCACCAAAATCTTACACCTTCTCAGGGGAGGCGTAACAAGGAGAACCATCTCTATTTCTCCTTGTACCTTCCTCTTTCTATAGAGAGGAATATGCCTCCCAGGGATCACTGACCCAACATTAACTCCTGTAATATCGACCTAAAAAAACTTATCTACCCACTAATATCGCATAAAAAAATATCGACACCCAATACACAAAACTAATATAACACAAATATTGATAACAAAATATCATCTAAAAAGACTTAGGGGGGCGTGGTGAGCCGGGGCCTCGAGTGGCGAGCGGACCCCAGGCGGAGCGTGGCTGAACGAGAGCGGCCCTGAGGCGGGGGCGGAGCTTGGACGGCCCGGGGCGGACGCGGCGCCCGAGTGGAGAGACGCTGCCTGGGCGGCACAGAGGCGAGTCCCCTTGGGAGGCGGCATATCCTAGCCTGGAGATCCGGTTCGGCCCCCTGCTGCGGGGCCTAACTGCCGTGCACCCGCAGAAGCGCGGACTCTGCCGCCCGTCCCGGAGGCTTGGGACGCAACTACTGCTGCCTTAAGACCGGCGCCGGTGGAACCTCCAAAGCGCTCGCCGTCGGCCGGGAGTGGCGGGGAGGAATACGAACAGTGACCCTGCCCTGTGTCAGACGCGGCCCCGCCTGGGACGCCGCGACGGACCCCAAGGTACCCCCAAGACAAGGTGCTGCCTGCACGGACCGGGGCGGCCCGATCCGCCGATCTTCCAGCGGCCCGAGGGAGGGTGAATCTGAGGGGCGCGTCCTGGCCTGGGGGTCCGGTTTGGGCCCCGCTGCGGGACCTGTCTACTGTGTAAGCGCAGAAGCGCGTAAACGGCAGCCCATCCCGGAGGCCTGGGGCGCCGCTACTGCTGCCTCGGACTGCCGCTGGTAGAATTTCTGGAGCGCTCACGGTCAGCCGGGCCTGGCGGAGAGGACCACGAGCGGTGACCCTGCCCTGTGGCGGACGCGGTCCTGCCTGAGACGCCGCTGCGGACCGCGTGGTGCATGGCCTGGGGCGGAGGACGTGCCCGTGCTGCCTGCAGGGACCGCGGCCTGATCGGGGTGGCCCGCTCTGCCGATTCTCCGGCGATCTGTGGCAGGGTGAATCGGGAGACACTTTCTGCCGGGACCATGAGCGGGAAAGGGGCCAAGGGAAGCTCGCAGGGCAAGCTGGATAAATTTGCCTACGTCAAGGACTCCCCTGCGTTGCCGGACCGCGGCGGGCGCACGGAGAAGGTGGCAGCAGATAAGGAGGCGCCGAAGGTGACGCTTGAAGACATTATGGCGGCCCTGACACAAGTACAATCCACGGTGGGGTCAATCTCGACAGATGTGTCTCTGCTCCGCGCGGACTTCCAGAAAATGTCCGCCAGGGTCGCGGACGTGGAGCAGGTAACGGAGACCCTAGCTAAAGACTCGACCTACCTCCTTCAAAAGGTGTCGCAGTTGGAGACGGAGACCAAACGTATGGCGGCCCGGCTGGACGACCAGGAGGGGCGCTCCCGCCGCAACAATGTGCGCATCACCGGGATTCCCGGAAGTGAGGGGCACCAAGCCATGGACCTCTATGTTGAAGACCTGATTAAGTCCAAGCTACAGCCCAAGGGCCTCTCGGCCTTCTTCTCGGTGGAACGAGCCCACAGGGTACTAGGTGGCCGACCACGGGTGGGTGCGCCTCCGCGGCCTGTCCTAGCCCGCATGTTCAACTTCCGTGACAGGGATGCGATCCTTCAGGCGGCGCGGGTGGCGCCACCCCTCCGTCTCCAAAACTCCACGGTGTCCTTCTTCCCGGATTATACGGCGGCGGTGGCGGCGCAGTGTCGCAGCTTCATGGAGGTCAAGAAGAAACTGAGGGCCCGAGAACTACCTTACGCTATGCTCTTCCCGGCGCGGCTTCGTGTTGTGGCGGAGGGCAAAACCGTATTCTTCAACACCCCCGAGGAGGATCATGACTGGCTGGAGGGGTGGCGACCGGCCAAGGGCGCCGGGCGCTTGAGCCGCAGGCCGAGGCACCCTGGAGGTGCGGAAGACTCTGGGGGTCACGACCGGCGACTAGAGGAGGTTGGGGAGGAACCTGCCGGATGAACTCCTGGCCTGAACTGCCTTCGACGCGACGTTGGGGACTGCCCTCCATGGCACGGAGCGGCTGGACAGGCCTACTTTCTGTAATTACAGGCATGGACGTTGGGACCTTGGGATTGGGGATGTCATGGTCTTCCTCGGACTCCACGCTCCTGAAAGCGCAAGTACTGGTTGGGGTTATGGGGATTGAGCACTCTGCTAAGTTGGGGTGGCGGGCAGTTCTGAGTCCGTGTGGCAGGGAGGCAGGGAGGGGGGTGGGGGATTGGGGAAAGTTTGCTAGTTTAGTTCTTATGTTTGGGTTCTGGAGGACACAGGCTTACGACCTACACCATGCGCGCTTCCAGCGCGCGTCTTATATCTCACTCCATAGTATTCATATCCGGCTCCGTCCCGTCTTCCAGCCACCATAATGCCTGGCTCGACACATGACACATCCCCTGACGCCGTTCTGACCCCGGTGCAGCCCCTCTCTCTGCTTACGTGGAATGTGCGGGGATTGGGAGACAAGATCAAGCGAGGCCTGGTTTTGCATAGTATCAAGCGATGTGCCCCGGCAGTGGTCTTACTTCAGGAGACCCATCTCACTGGCACCACTACTAAAGCGCTGAACAGGTGGGGGTACAAGATGGTGGTGCACTCTGAATTCACCTCGGGGTCCCGGGGGGTAGGCATACTGCTGCGCAAACAGTCCCACCTCGGCGTGCTCAGTGTGCACACGGACGGGGCCGGGCGCTTCGCGGCGGCTCACACTCAGTGGGAGGGGAGGTCCCTCAATATAGTGTCTGTCTATATCCCACCTGGGCTGCATGCTGTGGCATTCCCGTCGCTTAGCGAATTTCTGCTTGCACTACCAGAGGGAGAGGTGCTCTTGGGGGGCGACTTTAATGCGGTGATGAATGACCTCGTTGACCGGTCTCGTCCTCGCGGGCGGGGTGGGGGGGTGTCCCGCCTTACGAGCTTTGCGGCGGCGATCGGGTTCACAGATCTTTGGCGGCGGCATCACCCGACGGCGCATTGCTACACGTACCACTCCGCGGTGCACAATAGTCTAACCCGCATTGATTACTTTCTGGGCTCCCCGGGTTGCCTCCAAAATATTGAAAGTATTGATATTAGACCCAGGGGTATCTCAGATCACTCCCCGATCCTTTTGCAATACACTAGCTACCACATGATGCGTCGCCGCATCTATCCGATACGCCCTAGCTACATGCGCTTGCCGGGGATTGGTAAGTCACTAGCGCGAGCATCGAAACTATACTTTCATGAAAATGCCGCCTTGGTCGACTCCCCTACGATTCTTTGGGAGGCGTATAAGACGGTGGTGTGAGACCGGGCGATGGCAGACGTCGCAGCGTATAAGCGCGAACAGGTGGCGGAATTGAGGTCGCTGGAGCTTGAACTCCAGGCGGCGGAGGCCCGCCAGGCCGCGGCCCCTTCCCGTGAAGCCTCGAGCGCCCTGCATGTGGTGCAGACGAAATACAAGGAGCACCTGACCGAGCGTGTCCGACAGCGCCTAGAGGCCTCGAGGCACACAGTCTACGATGTAGGCGATAAAACCGGAAGGCTGCTCGTGTGGCTTGACAGACGTGACAACGGCTCCCGAAGCATTGCGCAGCTGGACACTGCAGACGGGCTGACTACGACGGACCCACGAGCCATAGTGCGCGCCCTGGCGGAGCACTTTCGGGGAGTGTACTTCTCCACCTCCTCCATGTCAGAGGAGATGGCACTGACTTATATCCAGGACTTGCAGATGCCCAAGCTCTCCCCGGAGGCCCGGGAGACTCTTGAGGCTGAGCTCACGGTGGAGGAGGTACAGGCGGCTATTAGCGCATTACAACCCGGAAAGGCGCTGGGGCCAAATGGTGTCCCGACGTTGGCCCCGTACTTGCTAAACATGTTTACGCACAGCTTGCAGATGGGAGAGCTCCCCGTTGACCAACGGACGGCCACTATCGTGGTGATACCGAAACCGGGTAAGCCCCCAGACCAATGTACCTCTTATCGTCCCATCTCGCTGATCAACGCAGAGGCCAAGATCCTTGCGAAATTGTTGGCCCTCCGGCTCACACCATACTTAGCTGACATAGTGCACCCGGATCAGTCGGGTTTTATGCCCGGGAGAAGTACGTCCCACAATCTGAGGCGGCTGCATGGAGTGCTGGCCCGGGTGGAGCGGTTGCGTGAACCGGCTGTCATTCTCTCCCTTGACGCGCGCATGGCGTTCGACATGGTGGAATGGCCCTTTCTCTTTGCGGTGCTGGTGCACCTAGGGTTTGGACCGAAATTCTGTGCCTGGGTCCGGCTCCTCTACACTAAACCGCAGGCCCATGTTGCGGCCAACGGACACATGTCGGAGGACTTTCCTCTGACGCGTGGCACGCGTCAGGGCTGCCCACTGTCGCCACTGCTTTTTGCCCTAGTGCTCGAGCCGCTCGCGGCTTGGATACGGTGGGAGCCCGGGATGAGGGGCCTTCGGTGGTCCGCCAACTGGGAGGACCGAGTCTCCCTCTATGCGGATGACATACTGCTTTACCTGGCTTCCCCTAGCCGCTCCATTTTGACGTTGCTGAACATCTGTGATATATTCGGCCGGGCATCTGGCTACACCATAAACTGGTCGAAATCGGTCCTCCTGGTGCTACGGGGCCCCTCTCCGCGGCTTCCGGCAGGGTGCCGGCTACAGGTGGTGGAGGGGTCGTTCAAATATCTGGGGGTGCAGGTGACGATGGATCAAGTGGAGTTTTTTAAGCGTAATTTAGGCCCTCAAGTGGACCGCCTCAGGCGCGATGCGCAGCACTGGGGAGCGTTGCCTCTGACCCTGGTGGGGAGGGCGGCGCTCTTCAAGATGATGGCCCTGCCGTGGTTTCTCTATGTGTTGGAGAACACTCCGTACCCTGTGCCTCCGACCTACTTCCGCACGATAGCAGCGCTTGTTTCCAGCTTACTCTGGGGCAATAAACCGGCGCGCATTGCGTAATCAAAATTGATTCGTGGATGGTACGATGGGGGCCCGGCGCTCCTGGATATCCAACTCTACTACTGGGCGGCGCAGCTTAAGGTGATCAACCAGTGGCTTCATGCGCCTCAGTCTGATCCTGCATTTAAGGCGGACAGGGAGGTGTTGAGGGAGAAGGGTATGCTGTCCCCTCTCTACGATGCCCGACGGGCCCCGCAGCTGATTGGCCCCCTTAAGCAGACTGTAGTTATCTGGCATGCGGCACAGGCCAGGTTGGGATGGCGGGGGGTCTTGACTCAACTCACGCCCCTTTGGGACACCAAGCAGCTGGGCCGCTTGAGGGATAGCAAAGGGTTCGATGCTTGGGACAATATCGGAATCTCGGTGGTAGGCGACGTGTGGCAAAAAGGGGCGGTCGTCCAGTTCGCATGTCTACAACAGCAATACGAGCTGGCTCCCTCAGAATGGTTTCGATACCTCCAGATGAAGCATGCCCTGCTGGCGCAATTGACTCCTGGCGCCCAGGTTCCGGAGGCGTCCCCGTTGGAGGATAGACTGTTGACGGAGTACATGCCGAAGAAGGCTACGTCCTTCACGTATCGTAAAATGATCAACAACTTGCCAGACCCTTTGGGGCTCCTGAGGGAACGGTGGGCGGCAGAGATCGGTGACTTTGATGATCCGGAGTGGCGTGAGGCGCTGGCCTCGCCGCGTGAGGCGGGTATATCTTCACGGCTGGTGCAGCTCCGCATTTTGCATCGCTCGTACTTCACCAGATGCTTGCTACACAAGATGGGTAGAGCGACTCACCCCTTCTGCCTGCGGGATTGTGGGGAGGAGGGAACCTTCTACCACACTGTCTGGGAGTGCCCCATTCTTCAGGTGTTCTGGAAACGGGTGTTGCGTACAATGTCACAGGTGTGCAGGATATCGCTGCTGCCGGAACCCCGGCGCTGTTTGCTGAATGTGTGGGAACCCAATGATCTTGATCGTCAGGCGCAGGGCTGGGTGACGCTGGGGATCATGACGGCCAAACCAAATATAGCCCAGAGGTGGGGAGCGGCGGAGACGCCGTTGCTGTCGGTGTGGCGGAGAGAGATGGATGCAGCCATGTTTGCTGAGCGGTCAGTGTTCGTCAGGCGGGGCTGCCCTCGCAAGTGGGCCAAGGTTTGGGGGGCATGGAACAGGTACAGGGGAGGAATATGTGATCCGCCGCCCGTGTCTGATGGGGACTCCTCTGATTCGGAAGGTTAGGTTGGTTTGGGGGGGGACGGGGAGAGGGGGAAACGTGGTCCTTCTTACTGCATTGGAAGTGGGCTGGGTTGAGGAATTGTGCATTTGGGTGGGAATTTGTCATAAGATTCCTGTACAAGGTCTGTCTCGATGTCCTTTTGTTCTAACTGTTGTGAAAACAATAAAAATTTTACACAAAAAAAAAAGACTTAGGGGCCGATTCCGATCTGGGTCAGAAAGCTCTCCGACTGAGCCGGATGCGGAGTGTTTTCCGAGTACGATGCGGCCGCATGCTGCCAGACTCGGTTCGGTCGGACTCCCATAGAAGTCAATGGGAGCCGGTCGTATGACGCGTACATGGGCGCCCATTGACTGAATGAGTACGTCTCGCACAAGGGCGCCCCCTACAGTGGGTACGCGTCGGTGCCATCCTCACCGTACATGCCTGTGTTGGGGAGACCCTTGGGTCTCCCCCTGTGTCCGAGTCATAAGGCTGCGGGTGACGGGGGGGCTGACGCAGACCCCCAAAGGTAGCTTCCTGGACGTTTTACGAGCCGGAAAATCCAGCTCGATCCGGCTGTCCGACGCGTGCATCGTACTGGCTCGGTCGGAATTCGCCTCCATTGCACGGCATGGTTTGCTTACGGACGAGGCGTACGGAGCGGGTCGGACCTGGAAACCATTTGGTCGCCGATTATGCGTTTCTCGCATCGTACTTGCTCGCTTGTACAGCTGTATGAGTCGGGCGGAGAACACGCGTACAGCTTGTACTTTTTACGGCCGGATTGCGTTCGGAGCCCTTCCAAGTGAGATCGGAATCGGCCCCTTAGACTACAAAAATTTCAACAACAAAAAAATAGAACACTAAAATATTGAAACGATAAAATAACATATAATACAACAAAAGTTACTTACCTTCGGTAACGCTTTTTTTGGTGGATACAATATCTGCCTGTGGATTCCTCACCTTTTGAATACCCCCTACGCCAGCATTCCGCGAGAAAATTCTTTCCCAGCTCTCCCACGTCGACGAGGACGTCACAATGGACCGGCTCCGCTCGCGTCACCGTATGACATCATCGGAGCCACAAAAATCAAATGCAAACATAGCATACCAAATATATACATGTATATAAATTCACAAAAGCATAATAAATAAAAGTATAGAGAAATAGCAACAGAATAAGCATTTCTCATTATTAAAATATAAACATGATTAAGACATATTAAAATAAAATATTTTTGGGTAGAAAAAGGTGGACAACGGGGAGGCAGGTGAGAGCATGAGTAATCCACAGGCAGATATTGTATCCACCAGAAAAAGCATTACCGAAGGTAAGTAACTTGTTCTTCTGATGGATACTTCTGCCTGTGGATTCCTCACCTTTTGAAAAGATTCCCAAAGCCATACCTCTCCCGGAGGAGGGTGTCCACCTGACTAGACCAAAAAATCCTGCAAAACAGAGCAAGCAAAATGGCCATTCTTCCTAACCTCAGAGTCCAAGCAGTAATGCTTTGCAAAGGTGTGGAGGGAGGCCCAAGTTGCTACCATGGATTGTCCCATATGAAAAGGGGTAACCACCTTGGAAAGGAAAGCAGCCCTGGTCCTCAAAACCACCTTATCCGCATGAATGTTCAGGAAAGGAGGATTCTAACTAAGAGCTTGAAGCTCACTTACCCTCCTTGCCGAGGTAATGGCAATCAAGAAAACCATTTTAAAAGAAAGAAGCCTCAACGGATAAGAGTGAAGAGGCTCAAACGGAGAACCCATTAAAAAAGTGAGTACGAGATTCAAATCCCACTGAGGCATAATGAAAGGAGTGGGAGGAAACTTATTTGTAAGGCCCTTAATGAACCTCATAACAATGGGGGACTTAAATAAAGACGACTGGCCCGGCAAACATAAAAAGGCCGACAAAGCCGATAAATAGCCCTTAACAGTGGCTACAGCACAACCTTGCTGTGCTGAAGAAAGAGAAAACTCCAAAATATTAGACAAGCGGGCCTTCAAAGGGTCAATGTCTCTCTCTCTCCACACAACTTAACAAACCTGGACCATCTGGAAGAGTAAACAGACTTAGTGGAGTGTCGTCTGGATGATAAAATAACATCCACTATATCTGGCGGGAGAGAGAAAGAACTCAGGTTGTCCCGTTCAATCTCCAGGCATGAAGGTGCAGGCTCTGGAGGTGTGGGTGTAGAACCCGCCCCTGCGACTGCGAGAGAAGGTCTGGCCTGAGAGGGAGAGAGAGCAGAGGGTGCGACGAGAGGTGAAGTAGGTCTGTGTACCACACCCTTCTTGGCTAATTCGGGGCGATCAATACAACTTGGGCCCGGTCTTGGTGAATCTTCCTCAGGACCCGAGGAATCAAGGGTATGGGAGGAAATGCGTAAAGGAGTTGTGAGCTCCAATCTATCTGAAACGCATCCCCAAAAGCTCCCTGCATCGGAAACTGGAGACTGCAGAATAACGGGCAGTGCGCGTTCTCGTGAGTGGCAAACAGGTCCAACCGAGGAGATCCCCACATCTGAAAGATGCGATGGACCACCTCTGGATGAAGCCGCCACTCGTGATCGGCCGGCTGAGACTGTCTGCACGAACATTCAACACACCGGCCAGATAATTTGCAAACACACAAACCCGTTGGCCCTGAGCCCAGGAACAGAGCCGCAAAGCCTCTCAACAGAGGCGATACGACCCTACACCTCCCTGTTTGTTGATGTACCACATCGCGGTAGTGTTGTCTGTCAGGACCTGAACCGATTGACCGCGAAGGGAAGGGAGAAAAGCCTTTAGTGACAAACGTATCACCCGCAATTCCAGAAGGTTGATGTGAAGCAACCTTTCCTCTGGAGACCAAAGGCCTTTGACCTCCAGATTCCCCAGATGAGCACCCTTCCCTAGAGTGAAGGCATCCATGATCACTGTGGCCACCGGCGGAGGAGGCTGAAAGGGTTTTCCTTGAGACAGGTTGCCCTGCATACTCCACCAAGACAGCTCCGCTGCAGCTTCTCTGGAGATTCTGAGGTTCTCCCCGAGATCTCTGTTGTGCTGATACCACTGCCTGCGGAGATACCACCAGAGTGCCCTCATGTGCCAGTGTGCATGGTTGACCAACAGAATGCAGGAAGCAAACAGACCGAGCAGGCGAAGAACCTTCAGGACTGGAACAAACACTCCATCATGAAATAAAGGAATCATTTCCTGTATGTCGAGAATCCTCTGCGGCGGTGGGTATGCTTGGCACACAGAAGTGTCCAGTATTGTCCCTATGAACAGGCTGCGCTGAGAAAGCACCTGGTGAGATTTGGGTACATATATTGAAAAACCCAATTTGAACAACAGATGAGTTTTCACTTGCAAGTGGCTCGAAACCAACTCTGGAGACTACGCTTTCAACAGAGAGTCATCCAGGTAGGGGAAAACAGGAACCCCTGAACTTCTGAGATGAGCCGCTACCACCGCCATCACCTTCGTAAAGACTCGAGGCGCGGAAGTTTGACCGAACGGAAGAACCGCAAACTGGTAATGTTGCGATCCCACCGTGAACCGAAGATACTTCCGATGCGACTTAAGGATGGGAAGATGAAAATATGTAGCCTGCAGATCGATGGACACCATCCAGTCTTCCTGTTGCAGCGCAAGGAGAACCTGAGCCAAGGTCAACATATTGAACTTTTCCTGCCTGAGGTAAAGGTTCAAAATCCTGAGGTCCAAGATTGGTCTCAAACGACCATCCTTTTTGGGGATCAGGAAATATCGGGAGTAAAAACCCTGACCCCTTTCCTGCTCCGGAACCACCTCTATCGCACCTTTTTGGAGTAATGTAAGAACCTCCTGCTGCAAAAGCAGCAAGTGGTCTTCTGAACAACCACCCTGGCGAGGAGAGTAAGAAGGAGGAAACTCCAAAAATGGTAGGGCGTACCCATTTTCTACAAGATTCAAGACCCATCGATCTGACGTGATCAGTCTCCAATCTTGTAGAAAGTGGGACACCCGACCTCCAACTGGACCAGCATGTTCTAAGATAGTGAATCTAGAACTGCTTTCCTGATGTACCAAAGGTGGCAGGAGGGGAGGTAGAGGAAGAGGCCCGTTGACGATTTGCACCCCTGAGGCCTCTCTTATTCTTCCCTCTGTACGATTTGTACAAGGTATTTTGCTGTTGATGGCTCTGCTGAAATTGTTGGCGGCCACGAAAGGAAGCAGATCTCCCAAAGCCCCGATATCTCTTGTACCCATAACCTCTAGACTGCACCTGGAGGCCTAAAGATCTTGCAGTGGCTCTATTGTCTTTGAAACATTCCAAGGCTGAGTCTGCCTTAGGACCAAAGAGCCTTGACCCATCAAAGGGCAAATCCAACAAGGTTGCCTGTACATCAGCCGAAAACCCTGAAGATTTGAGCCATGCCTGTCTCCTTGCAGCCACAGAAGACCCCATAACACGAGCCACAGAGTCAGCAGTGTCCATGCCTGACTGAATCACTTGTCGTGCTGCGGCCTGCGAATCTGAAAGGACTTCCAAGAAGTTGGCACGATCCTCCACAGGCAACTTAGGAGCCAACTGAACAACAGAGTCCATCAATGCATGTATATTTCGTCCTAGAAGGCAAGTAGCATTAGTTGACTTTAGAGCCATACTTGCAGAAGAAAACACCTTCTTTGCAGCTTGCTCCGCCTTTTGCGAGTCCCTTTCACTCAAAATGGTAGGAAAAGCACCAGAAGACTGTTTTGAGCAAGAAGCTTGACAACTAGACTCTCCGGTGTTGGATGTGATGACAAAAAAGCCGGATCACCAGGGGCAGGCTTGTATCTTCTCGAGATAGAACGAGATACAGCCGGAGCACACAAAGGCTTCTGCCACACCTCCAGAATTGGATCTGTTAAGGCCTCTGTGAATGGAAGTAGGGGCTCAGAAGTTGACGAAGAAGTATTAAAAACTTTCGTCAGTATGTTGGACTTAATCTCAGCAGAGGGAAGTTTAAGGCCCAATAAGTCAGCTGCCTTCTATATGACAACATGATAAGGTGCAACGTCCTGCACAACACAACCACTTGCAGATGGTAAGTCATACTCAGGGGAAGTATCTAGGCCACTAGCTTCCTGAAGGCCTTCAAACTCATCCACAGAGTCCACAATTTCTCCTTCCTCCTGTTCTTGCAAATACTTCTTCTCCTCAAGAAATCTCTGAGCTTCTCTCCTGGAGCGTTGCTTAGGCAACGGCGTCGGTGGAGCCACATGCAGCGCCGGAGAAGACGCAAGTGGTGTCGATGAAGGAGCCTCAACATCGATCGAATCCGAGGTGGAGCAGACTTCGCAGCTGAAGGAGTCCTGGGAACCGGAGTAGACGATCTCGGCGCCGGGAAATGCCAAGCCGGATTTGATGGCATAAAAGGTGCCTGGGAATAGAACTGAGACACACCCAGGTTGAATGCCAGAGGACCCAGGGGCCTGAAGGCGCACCGGATGGAGTCGAGACTCTTGTAAATAAACCAAACATCGCATTGAGAAAATGTGCAGAGTAAGCCCCAGGAGCAGGAAAAGGAAGATATGGATCCGTACCTTCTTGTAGGGGAGTCACCTGAGGTCGCACTGGAGCCTGCGGAGCCGGGGACGGCACCCGCACATGTGAAGCCACACGGCCAGGAGAGGACCCTCCTGGCGCTGGTGACGTTGCTGGAGCCGGTGGTTCTTCATGAAACGAAAAAGCCTCTGAAATCTGCAACGCCGCAGCCGGAGATGGTACTGGCGTCGCTTGAGGAGAAGGAGTAGGAGAGATGAAGTCCCTTCTCCGAGGTCGCTCAGCTGGAGTTGGCTCGATCTCAACCTCGAGACTCTGGCCTACAAAGAACGATGTCGAGAGTTATGTCTCCTATTGGATTTTTTGTGCTTCTTTTGACCTCGAAGTGTGAGAAAACGAAGACTTCGCCCTCTTCCTACCTCTCTTTTCCTTCTTGGCTTTCATCATAAACAATTTGGCTTCACGTTCTTTGATAGCCTTAGGATTCATTTTTCTGCAGCTCCTGCATTCCTCGACGTTGTGGTCCGAGGATAAACACCACAGGCAGTCATCATGCGGATCCGTGATAGACATGTGTCCGCCACACTCACTGCAGGGTTTGAATCCGGTCTTCCTAGAAGTAGCCATTCTGACAAACTATGAGATACAAAGTTTTCCACGATGAAAATAGAAAGCCCTGAAAAAACCATTGAGCGTCGATGGCGCGGAAAAAAAGAAACAGACTTCAGCACGCCGACGAGGTCTTTTTGTGGCTCCGATGAGGTCATACGGTGCCGCGAGTGGAGCCGGTCCATTGTGACGTCTTCGTCGACGTGGGAGAGCTAGGAAATAAGTTTCCCGCGGAATGCTGGCGCAGGGGGTATTCAAAAGGTGAGGAATCCACAGGCAGAAGTATCCATCAGAAATATTGATATACATAATATCGACAACACAAACATCGATAAAATACATATTAACTATACAAAAACATTTACATTTAAACATAAAAATAAATTATTTTCAATACTATAAACAAATAACATATTTCAAACATTAAAACAAACACTAACAAAAAAATTACATTAATAAAACTAAAACACAAACATACTTAAAAAAATTTAAATCAAATAAATACACAAACTTTCCAACGTGAAAAAATATCCCCACTATCAAAAATAAATAGGCATATATGTATATATAACATATTTAAAAATAGATATATCATTTATTAACACATACATTTTAATTATATCACTAAACAAAATAAATACGCACATTAAATAAACACAACTAAAATTATACAAATTAAATTATAACTGCCGACAAATTCAAAAAAGCTATCTCAACCAATGAATTTAAACTACACCGACAAAAACCAATAGAAAACTCTAACTAATTAAATAAACACTATAAAAGCAATTAACACAAAATTTACAGTGAAACGGACAAACACTGCAGAAGGACACAACTTTGCAAGACAGAAAACAAAATGAAAAGGTTCTAAATATACAACAAAACAGAAAAGCTCTCATTAAAGGTAAGAACAAAACTTTTTAAATAAATACATAACATTAGCATTAAAAAAGCATATAAACAGAGTAACTTAAAATATTATGTTTTTCTTAATATTTCATAGATTAAACTTGACTAAAACTCTACCTAGAAAATTCAAAACAACGATTTCCTTCCAAAACAACTACAAAATCAACATTAACACAAATAAAACAAAGTAAGCATATATCTTAACTAATACAGTTAACTGATTAGACCCAAACAAAATTATTTAAAAAAGCTAAATATAACTAACAAATACTTTTATTTTACTTCTTTCTACAGGCTAAAACAGAAAAACATATAATCAAAGGGGGGACAAAAGAGCTGATTATTTAAAGAGGTCCTGTTCCTATGCTCCTAGGAGTGTACTTAATTCACCAAACGGAGACAGTTCCTCTCTTATGGCCGAGGTGATAAGAATCACTAACTGCCTACTGTATTGTGGTGTCGGGGGGAGATCTGTATTTCAGATCCTAATGCCCTGACACAACTGTTAGGGTGTCATGCTTCCTCACTGGGCGCTCCTCGTTGGACCGGCGCTGCAATGTCCAACGGGCCTGGTGGCATCTTCTGATCTGAGAACGCCGTATGTGAAGGATGTGTGTGAGTGAAAGAAGTCAATGACTCCTAGTTTGTGTAGAAATGTGATTAAAATGGGCCCTGGCCCTATGGATTCTTTAATTGAGGTGTCGGGGCTGGGACTAGGTAAAATCAGTGGGGCTACTGCAATGAGTCAAGGTATCTGGGTAGCCTTAGTTGACTGGGGTCAACATGTTTCATGTCTTCACTGCTCCAAGGTTAAGCGACACTTCTTCAGGACCAGGGGTGGATCTATATATGGATCTGGTAGAACGTCTCCGCCCTAGTGTGGGTGCGGGCTAGCCACTGAACCGGTACGTCTTCTCCTCACCTGAAAGTTAGTGGGTAATGACAGTGGGTAATGCATATATAGACCCACCCCCGGTACTGAAGAAGCATCGGACTAATATATCTTTTACCCATTTGGCCCTCTCCACACTATAAGTTAATTGTGTAAGTTAAGATGGATTTGCCAACACACTACACTACAGATAAGGGGTTGGTCTGGAAGGGTTGCTGGAAAGCTCTCCCCCCCTCTCAAAGGTACCAGGGCATGGGAAACAAGCACTCTGCGCAGTTGGGGAGGTGTCTAGTTCTAAGTCCGTCATGCAGGGAGGCAGGGAGGAGGGTGGGAAGGGGGGTAGAGTTATACGGTTCTTATTTACCTTATTTTGAATTATTTTGAATGTTTGAAACAGTTCACAATATAAATTCAATGCTTCCACACAACGCTTCTGATACAATATCCTACCCAACTTCTTTCTATAATTACTATATATGGCACGGGCATCAGTACCAACTGATATGACGACCACAGCACCAATGACCAACCCTGCGCCTGGTCTAACTCTATCAATTCTCTCATGGAATGTCAATGGCCTCCGCGATAAAAAAAACAGAAGGATTGGTCTTGCAATACCTCAAACGTCAGGCACACATAGGGGCCCATTACAATGGGGGGTGGACAAAGTCAGTTTGCCACCGTAACGGTAAATGGGACCAACCGCCAGAGGTGCAGCAGTCCCGCTGTGCCCATTAGGATGCGACCCCCACCCTGGCGGTCGCATCCCGCATATTCAACATTGTGGCGGGCGGTGCTGGTAGCAGCACCCGCCACAATGTAGAAAATGCATGTTGTGCATTGGCATGCACAATGGTACCCCCCAAGTGCAGCTCCCCGGGGGGGGCCGCAACAGGCCCCCAAAGTAAACTCTGCATGCCTTTCCATGCTTGAGTCTCCGTCATGGAAAGGCATTCCACCGCACACATCATAATATGGATGGCGGTGCCTGCAATTATGGGCCTTTTCCGCCCGGCGGGCAATCGTGACGATTGCCTGCTGGTGGAAAAGCGGCAGACGGTCGTTCCGTCCACCGCGGTACCACCCACCATGCTAATGTGGCAGGGGTAAATGGCTGTCCGGCAGGGTGTTTTGGCGGGCGATCCGCCCGCCATGTTAATAGGCCCCTTAGTGGGGTCGGCATGTAAGGCCCTAGACAGATGGGGTTTCCGGATGGCGGCACACTCCGGGTTCACCTCGAGCTCACAAGGGGCGGGCATAATAGTTCAAAAGCAATTCCCACTCATTGTTAAAAAACATGGACGGACGGATGACCAGGGGCGGTTCGTAGCCATTTCATGCCAATGGGAGGGACGTGCATATAACATAGAGGTCCCAGTCCGCCACCGCAACAGTGACAGGCACTGCGCGGTGCCTGCCACCTTGTCCATGTCAATGGGTACCCCCCAAGTGCAGCCCCCATGCCCCCACTCCCCTGGGGGCCCGTAACGGGCCCCCGAAGCGTAATCCACATGCCTTTCCAAGGCAGAGTCTAAGCCATGGAAAGGCTTTGTAAATGCCACATAAGAATATGGAGGGACGTGCTTATAACATAGAGGTCCATTACGATGGCGGGCGCACTTTGTCCACCTGCCACCGCAACGGCAAATGGAACAGCCCGCAAGAGGTGCGGCGGTCCTGCGATGGCACTCAGGATGCGACCGCCACCCTGGCAGTCGCATCCCGCATTATTAACATTGCGGCGGGCGGTGCTGTAAGCAGCACCCACGGCAATGTCAATAATGCATGGGGTGCATTGGCATGCACAACCTGAAAGGCACGCATGCCAATGTTGGGGGGTCCATAGGTACCCCCCAAGTGCAGCCCCACATGCCCCCACCTCCCTGGGGGCTTGCAATGGGCCCTTGAAGCGAAATCTGCATGCCTTTCCATGGCGTAATCTACGCCATGGAAAGGCATTGTGAATGCCACATAAGAATATGGATGGCGGTGCCTGCAAGGCACCGCCACCATATTAAGGGCCTTTTCCGCCCGGTCGGGAATCCGACCAGAGGAAAAGCGTTGGACGGTCTTTCCGTCCGCCGCAGAGCCCCTCGCCATTCTACTATGGCGGGGGGTGATACAGGGCCATCTGGCGGGCGGATCGCCACCACCGGCACGGAGGTGGCGATCTGCCTGCCATTCTAATGGGGGCCATAGTATCAGTATACATCCCTCCAGCACTTAACTCGCTGGCACTCCCTGCCCTCAGCACCTTTTTACTAACACTCCCAAAGGGGGAACTTCCCATAGGTGGAGACTTTAACACCACTGTAGATGACACTCTAGAACGCATGCCCCCTAGGCACCAACGGCGTGCGAATTCACGATTTGCGGAATTCCTTGATGCACTGGGCCTCATAGATGTTTGGCATTCCCGAATTCAACTGGAACAGCAGTACACCTTTCATTCAGAGGCACATAACAGTCTCTCTAGAATAGACTACAAACTTACATGCATCTAGATGCATCTCCAATCACTCCCCTGTCTTTGTCAAATACACGTTGCATGTTTCAATCCCACAACGTATATTCCCAATGTATCCAGGATTTTTTTTTAAAACCCCTAAAATCTGGAAAGGTCTAACTAAAACCACACATTAGAGAAAATGAACATTCGGGTGCCGATTCCGATCCGTTAAAAATATTCCCCGTACGAATCGTATCTGGATTTTTTTACGTACGAATCGTACAAGTCCCGTACAAACTGGCAAGTACGATTCGTATGTTAAAAAATCCATACGAATCGCATTGGGAAAATTCCCCGACACGTCCTCGGGTCGGAAAAAGTGTCCGACACGTCCCCGGACAGTTTTACGTACGAATCGGTAAACTGAAGTCCGAGCGCGCAAGTACGATCCGTCCCGTCCGTCCGAATGCACAACCGTATGGAAAAAACACCGTACGGAGCGAACTCCCATAGCAACCATGGAGACGTTCAAACATGTGTCTGCATACGCGCCGAACACCCCCACAGCCCACCCCCATGTACGTGCCGTACCACCAACCCCCCCATGTACGCGCCGTACTCCCCACCCCGTAGGTACAGAGCGTACCCCCACCCCGTAGGTACGGAGCGTAACCCCACCCTGTAGGTACGGAGCGTACCCCCACCCCGTATATACGGTGCGGACCCCCAGCGCGTAGGTACGGAGCGTAACCCACCCCGTAGGTACGGAGCATACCCCCACCCCGTATGTACGGTGCGGACCCCCAGTGCGTAGGTACGGAGCGTACCCCCACCCTGTAGGTACGGAGCGTACCCCCACCCCGTATGTATGGTGCGGACCCCCAGCGCTAGGTACGGAGCGTACCCCCACCCCGTAGGTACGGAGCGTACCCCCACCCCCATCTGTACGGTGCGGACCCCCACCGTACATACGGGGGTGGGGGTACGCTCCGTACCTACGGGGTGGGGGTACGCTCCGTACCTACGCGCTGGGGGTCTGCACCGTACATACGGGGGTGGGGGTCCGCACCGTACATACGGGGGGTAGGGGTACGGCGCGGACTTGGGGGGGTGCTGGGTGTACGGTGCGGACATGTAGGGATGGGGGTACGGTGCGTACCGTCCCCCTTTTCGCCGTGCATCGTGGTGTACTTAGCTTTTCCGGCACTTTTTGGGTCCCATAAAAATATTGCCGTGCGAAGTGCTGTCGGTACGAATCGTACTTGCTGGTCCGTAAAACGCTGCCTGACTCCGTGCGAATGTCACGTACGTGGTGTCCCGGATCGGAATTGTGGGTATATTTGAGCCAGTCGGTGTTTTTTACGATTCGTACGGAAAGGGTGTTTCTGTACGAATCGCACTTGTGGGTTTGTAAGGTGGTTTTCACGGGTACGAGTCGGATGGAGATAACGCTCCGTCCGACGGTTCGTACCCGGGTTTTACCGGATCGGAATCGACACCTCGGTATCCTCCCCAACAATCCTATGGTAAGCATACAAGTCAGTTAGTTATTCGAGGCCAGGCCATTTCTAGAATAGCTGGTCACAAAAAAGAAAAACAGAAACAAGTAGATGCTCTAGAGCAAGAAGTGAGTCAGTTGGAAATAACATATTCCTAGAATTCCACCGCAGCCAATGCCCACAGACTAAACTTTAAAAAGCAGGAGTATAGCGACTACATGTGGGAGGAAGCAAAAGCCAAGCTGATAGCCACTCAACATAAGGTTTATGAATTCGGGGATAAAGCGGGGAAACTCATGGCCTGGCTAGATAAATGAGAACGAGCTAGTCGCTGGGTGGCACAGCTGCCATTAGACAATGGAGACATCATAACAGACCCGCATAAGACAGTAAACACACTGGCACTCCACTATGAAAAGTTCTACACCCGGATGACCACAGCATCACTCGAGGAGGCGCTGGCATTCCTCAAAGATATTCGGATGCCCAAGCTCACACCAGACGACACCCAACTGCTTGAGGCAGATCTTAAACCAGAAGAATTAGCATTGGCCATAGGTACCACACAATCAGGGAAAGCTCTAGGGCCTAATGGCATACCCATTGAACTGTACAAAAAAGCAGCAACTAAACTAACACCACACTTTTTAAACATGTACGAGACAGCTTAGATGCAGGAGAACTCCCCAGGGACCAGCGAATGGCGACAATAGTGGCTATTCACAAACCCGGGAAGCCGGCCCAGGACTGCACGTCCTACAGGCCCATATCACTGCTTAATGCAGAGGCCAAAATACTGGCTAAAACGCTGGCCGCTAGTAAATTGTTTCTAAGAAATAAAATACATTCTCCTTTTTTTTTTTTTTAAATGCATCTTCAGAACCATAGCTTATCGTAACAGTAAACCTGCAAAAAGAAGAAACACCCTCCCACATAAACACATACAAACCCACACACAGTAATTACAATATTTAATACAACATTACATAATTAAATATCACATAACTAACACTTAGGGCCCGATTTCGTTTGGAAGGGCTCCGAACGACAGCCGGAGCCCTTCCGCCCGCATCAGAACGTGCTAGCCGGATTCCTTTCTGACTGAGCCATTCCGATGGGCTCGTCGGAAAGGATTCCAACTCGGAGTTCCAGATGGCCTACGACGGGCTCAGAGAGCCCGTCCGTCTGGAAATCCTCCAGTACTCCCCCGGCCGCCTCTTTACGACCGAGAGAGTACGATGGCAGTTTTCCACTGCCTTTTCATGCCGGTGTTTCCAGAACGTAAAGGCAGTCGGAAACTGTCTTTGGGGGCCCCGGGTGCGAGGCAGCCAGATGGTGGCTGGGAGCACCTATGTTGCCCCTCTGTTGATCCCTGCACCCGGTGGCAGGCACCTTGGGGTGCCGGCCACAGGGTGCAGGGATGAACTACACCCCTCCATTTCACAATGTGGGCATGCAATCCGCTCGGAATGCATGCTCCCATTGTGAAACATACGAGTGGGACCGAACAGGGTTTGGTCGCATCGTACTTGCAGGGCCGTAACCGACGACAGTAGGTCGGTCAGTCACGGTTCCTGACCGATGTCGGACAGACTCTGGTCCGTCCGACATCGGAATCTGCCCCTATATAACACTCTACTACTCTTCAAAAGTACGCCAAACACTAGACTACCAAAACAACACGAAACTACACAAAAATGGACATTTAACACTCTAACAAGTCTAACTACACTACCACTACCTTCCCCTTGCCATAAAATTACCTTAAAAGTAAATTAAAACAAACTTACCTTAAGCAACGAAACACAGCTCCCAATCGTGCGGTTCTATCTTCCAAAATGACCTAAAAACGAAATAGAAAGACAAAAAAGTGAGCATATAGAAAAAAATGGCCACGTAATAGAAATGGAAAAAAAAAATCCCCATGGGCAAGTTTGGAGGATTATAAAAAAAATCTCAAAAATGTTATATATATTTTTATATTTTGAAAAATTATATAAAAATGTACAAAAAATGTCAAATATATATTAAATATTCAATTATCACAAAACACAAAATATAATATTTAATATATATTAAAATGTATATTTCTTTGATGTATTTGATTTTCAACATATAAAATTACAAGACTATTGTTCTGACTAAGCAAACAATATAACAATATTGAAGTATAAATAATGATACACAAATATATTTTTGAAAACAAAATATAAATGATTTAATATATTAAATATTATTTTAAAATATGTAATATATTAAATAATAACTAAAAAATGTATAACTATAACATTTTAAAATACATATTATATAATTTTAATACAAAAATAAAATGATCTAAAATGTATTAAACAATATGTAAAAACAAATGCAATAACATGTTTGTTTTTCCTTAAAACAAATGAAAAATAACAAAATTTAAAAAGTCTATAATGAAACTACGAAAAATATATTTATTTTACTATTGCAAAACTGTGTTTGTACAAAAATATAACATTTTGCTAAATTGTTTAAAAAATATAAATGTATTTAACAATATATTTGTAATGTAAATGTACATTATAAATATATGTTAAAATGTGTTATGCTTTATAATGTATTCTAATTAACATCAACATTTGTTTAACTTTTTTTATTATTTACAAAGATTGTAAAATAAAACTGAATGAAAACAATTCAATTGTTGAACAGCTAAAATAAATAAACTTTATAGTGAATAAAAATGTTTTAAAAAACTCATACGTCTCTTTTTCTATATACAATTTATATATAAAGTCAAAGAAAATGCTGAATAATACAACTAAAAAAATCACTATTCCAACTCCAAACCAGCTAAAATCAGAGAAAGTGCTGGATAATAAACCATAAAATATTACTATTCCGACTCCAAACAAACTAAATGCAGGGAAAGTGCTGAACAATAACCATAAAAAATTACTATTCCAAATCCAAACCAACTAAACTTAGGAAAAGTGCTGGATAATAAACCATAAAATATTACTATTCCAACTCCAAACTAAACTCAGGGAAAGTGCTGAATAATAAACCAATTAAATTTATTATATCAACTCCAAACCAACTAATCTCAGGGAAATTGCTGGATAATAAACCAATTAAATGTACTATTCCAACTCCAAACCAACTGAACTCAGGGAACGTACTGAATAATAAACCAGAAAATTGCTATTTCAACTCCAAACCAACTAAACTCAGGGAAAGTGCTAGATAATAAATTAATTACATTTACTATGCCAACTCCAAACCAACTAAACTCAGGGAAAGTGCTGGATAATAAACCAAAACATTTCTATTCAAACTGTAAACAAACTAAACTCAGGGAATGTGCTAGCTAATACACCAATTAAATGCACTATTCCAACTCCAAACAAACTAAACTCAGGGAAAGTGCTGGATAATAAACCAATTAAATTTACTATTCCAAAACCAAACCAACTAAACTCAGGGAAGGTGCTGGATAATGAACCAATTAAATGTACAATTCCAACTCCAAACCAACTAAACTCAGGGAAAGTGCTGGATAATAAACATATTAAATGTACTTATCCAACTCCAAACCAACTAAACTCAGGGAAAGTGTTGGACAATAAAGCCTAAACAATTACTATTCCAACTCCAAACCAACTAAACTCAAGGAAAGTGCTGGATAATAAAATATAAAAAATTACTATTTCAACTCCAAACCAGCCAAACCCAAGGAAAGTGCTGGATAAGAAAATATAAAAAATTACTATTCTAACACCAAACCAACTAAACTCAGGGAAAGTGCTAGGTAATTTAAAATAACAATTAACAACATTCTGAGAAAAGACCCAATATTTTTTTATTTACATTTTCAAAATTATGCAAATATTTATAATTTTTTTAAATTTAACAAAAACTTTACAATATATTTTTATGAACATTTAGGGGCCGATTCCGGTCGCAAATCGTACCGACTGACACCGACCCGGACCGGATACCGACCGACACGGACCAGCGCCGTACGACCCATGCAGTACGATGCAATGTGTGTGAATTACAACCGACACGTACGGAATACAAGCCGTACGACCGAGCCGTAGGGAAAATAGTGAACCGGCCGGAAAACCAACGCGATTTTCACCGACCGACACGAACCCGGAATGAACCCGACCGACACGAACCTGGAATGAACCCGACCAACCCGTACCCGCAATGTCCGACCCACGCAGTACGATGCAATGCATGTAAAACCAGACCGTCTCGCACGGAGAACAAGCCGCACGACCGACACGCACAGAAAACCGGGCCCACAAGTAATACAGATCTCCGTGACCGACGCGTATGAAACAGAGAAGATAGGCATCGTGAACGAGGCGGAGAAGCCCGCACGAGCCAACATCAGTGTCCGTTTCCGTCAGATGAACGTCTCCTTCATGCCTACAAAACCCAAAGGAAAAAAGACAAAAAAAGGACCAAACAAGCAATGACAAAGCCAATACATAGCAAATAAAAAAAGCTGGGACAAAGACACACCCACAACTCCAACTATATAAAGGACTACAATCACTACCATGATCCCTTGCAAACAGGAGACACAGCCAGCAGCATACACCATTACACAGCAACCACAGACACACTCACAACTCACCCATCACACAACTCACACACCATCAGCACCTCATCCAAAAGCACCCACACATACAGCCAGCAAAACCAACACCAACCCACCCTCACTTGCACCCTCTCACACACATCCCTCACCACCAGCACCCATCACCATGCCCCCAAAGAAGAATCCAAAGTTCACAGATAGTGAGTTAGAAGTGCTGGTAGACGAGATCATCAGAGTAGAGCCACATTTGTTTGGTACATTGGTCCAAAGGACCCTCCATGTCACAGAAAACCAAGATGTGGGCGAGGATTGTGGACAAGGTGAACGCCCAAGCACCAGCAAGGCGCACAAAGGACGATATCGAGAACAGGTGGTATGACGTGCGCACGAGGGTCAAGAAACTCATCGAAAAAGATCACGCCCTGAGTCAGTGCACCGGCGGTGGCCCTCCTGCCAAACCAGTCTACTTCAGGACCTGGGAGGAGAAGGTGTAGGACATCCTACCACCAGAGAGCGTCCATGGGCTAACAGACATACCAGAGCCTGGTGAGTACACAAACAACATACCCAAGATTGTGTGGCAAGGGGACAGTGAAACCATGCACCGCAAGCAAAGCTACAGTAACCAATAGATAATCATCCCAAGATGTGTATGCCAGTCAGACAAACACAATACCTGCCATCTCATAGTGACTTGGAACTGTGTCATGACATGCACCAACCTTCAAATAGAACAAGGCAGTGACACAAAGCTAAATCGACACTGCCAGACAGTTTGCCACCACAAACACACTACCTCACAGTGCAGCTGACTGACAGGAAGGAATAGTGGGGATGCAGGTGAAGTGAGAGTATCCAAAAGCATGATGAAGTCTGTGGTCACAGATAATGCTCCCCCTCCTGATTCGCCCATCAAGACCTCTCTGAAACATGCCCACATCACAGGGAGTGGAAAGTGACTGACAAGATGGCTGACACTGGATCCTGCTGTGGGGAGCACAAGGCCCCTGGTAGGGCATGTGCGCAAATCAGAAGCAGGACACCACTGACTGACATCCTGAAAGATAACTTGCATACCCTACAATGGAAGCACGTTTCATGATGGGAAGGAGGACTGACAGCTCTGACCATACTTACCAGCATGTGGAGACACACCCCCCAACACAAACTCCACACAACTCACTGGGTAGAATGCATTGATTTCACAGTCAGCCATCTTGCCATTGCCGTCACACCCACTCACATGGAAAGAGAGTCAAGAGGGAGGAAGTATGGGCATGCTGGGAAGGGGGGTGTAGCCAAGAGTATGATGGGAGTCGCAGTCACAGACATTCCACACCCACCCACATGGCCCAGCAAGCATACACTGAACCATGCTCGCCACACAGGGAGTGGGAAGGGACTGACAAGATGTCTGACACTGGGCTCTGTTGTGGGGAGCACAAGGCCCTGCTGGGAAATGGGCAACAACAAACACTAGGATTTCACAGTCAGCCATCTTGCCATTGCTGTCATACCCCCTCACAGGGAAGCAGAGTCAAGAGGAAGGAAGTATGGGCATGCTGGGAAGGGGGGTGTAGCCAAGAGTATGATGGGAGTCGCATTCACAGACAATCTATACCCACCTACATGGCCTAGCAAGCATACACTGAACCATGCTCACCTCACAGGGAGTGGGAAGGGACTGACAAGATGTCTGACACTGGGCTCTGTTGTGGGGAGCACAAGGCCCTGCTGGGTAATGGGCAACAATAATATCAAACTCTATCCGTGACAAGCTGGAAAAAAGCAGTGTTCAGGCAGGCATCTGTTCGTACAGTAAAAAATGTAATGTTTGTGAACCATTGATGCCTGCAGAAACATAACTCACATTGTGTGTCTCTTCCAAACACAGGTGGTGCTGGGGACCCAGCACCAAATGAAGAGGTCAATGGACACTGAGCTCTCTGGTTTGACTCTGTCTCTGTCCTCTTCGGATGACGACGACCAACCTGGCCCCTCCGGTGTGAGTTATCATGCAGCACCAGCAGCATCAACATCTGCACCCCCTGTACCCACGCCTCCAGCATCTGGACACCGACAGGGCACCCCCGCCAACACGGACAGACCAAGGCCACTGAACACCCACAGCACATGGACACAGGACCACCACGGAAGCTACAGCAAACACCACCAGCAACGCCACCCAAGGGGTCCCAGTGTCACCTGTGCGTCCCGCCGCTGGTCCTGCCCGTGTGGGTAGGGGTGCTGGGAGGGGTGGGAGGCAGAGGGCGCGCCTTGCAGAGGGGTCTGGACTGCATGATGACCCCCAACTGGCACGCATCATAGATGCGTACCAGGATAGCACCAGAGGATTTTGCCAGGTAGTGGGGATCCTCAAGGACATGCAACAGGAGCAGGCTGCCCACCATGCCCGCATGGAGGCCAAGTGGGATGCCCTTACTGCGGTGCATCGGGACATACTCCAATGCCTCCGCCAGATCAACACAAACCTGTCCACACCTCCCTGTGTGGCCACAACATCTGTTGCAACACCATCTGCCAGCGCCACAGGGAGGGAGGAGGACTCTGGCGGAGAGTCCCCTGCACCGCAGAAGCCTGTACCGGAGGATCCCCCCCCCCAGGAAGAAGAGGGGTCGTCCGAAGAAGGACATGTGAGAGGCAGATGTCCCAGAAGACTGTGGACTTTACTCTGGACATTTCATCTACCAGCACTTCCAACTCTAATGTGAAATTTGGATTCCAAAGCCAATGTACAGCACCCACCATCCTATGCACTTTCCTCACACATGTTCAAAAATAAACTCACCAGCACACCATACTTGCCTCTGTTGTGATTCCAAATTGTCACATGTCATGGAGATGTCGATCTGCTACACAACACAGTGCATGCCAAATACTGCAACAATGTGACCAACGTTAGGTGAGTCATGGTGATGTGACACATGTGAGGGAGACACACCACTATGGCAACACAACACATACTCACCATGGCCATGTTAATCTTCACACAGAATGATGTTGACCTGAAACACATAGGTATGCTCAACCTCAACACCTATCCACAGTCAGTGGTAACAAGTCCACAGGTGAGGTAAGCAAATGTCACACAGATGTGGGAAGACAGACAACGCACCTAACAAAGCATAGCACAGGTTAATTACACATCAGCAACATGTTTATTAAAAAATAGTTGCAAGGCAATTGTACGTTACGGTGGACACACGGTCACATAGTGTCTGAGAATTGTAGTCCAGGGGTGTGTGGCACATCACTTGATGTCAATTGACTACTCTCACACTGGTGTCAGATTCTGGGTGTTGGGGGTCAAAGTTGAACAAACAACAGGCAAATTACCCTGTGATGGACAGATACAAGACACAGTTAAAAGCACAGTAAAACAGGAGAGAAGTGCAATACACATGCACAAAACATGTCACAAGAAGCCTATACTAAAACAAGTTAGCAGTACTACCCTATTGTGGGGTAAACACCACCTGAATGGACACATCACTGCACGCATCCAGTCAAGTGGCACACAGACACACTCAGACAGCAACAGAGCAGCCACAACACATTGCAGGCTAACTCCATACATTGACATAACAACCCTGGAAACTCACATTCAGGTGAAGAAGTTGTTGATGAGCTGTGAGGGAACATCACCCTCATCCTCATCAGCATCTTGACCCAGGCCGGGATCCTCCACAGGTGCCGGAGGTTGGTCATCGTCATCCTGGATGAGAGGCACCTTCTTCCGCACTGCCATGTTGTGTAGCATACAGCATACAAGGATTATTTTGCACACCTTTGCAGGTTCATATGGGAGGGCCCCTCCGGTCTTGTTCAGGCAGCAAAAGCGGCTTTTCAGGAGGCCGAATGTCCGCTCAATCACCCTCCTGCTCTGACCATGTGCCTCATTGTAGCGCATCTTGGCTGGTGTCACAGGGTTCCTGAGGGGTGTCAGCAACCACGGTATGTTGGGGTATCCGGAGTCACCTATACACACAAAAATGAAAAAGTAGCTGAGTTTTGAAGGAGTGCGGAATACAACATTGACAAAGACACACAATGATAAACTGTCAGTACACACCGACAAGCCAGGCATGCTGAGCTGGCATCTGTGACATCAGCGTTGCAATGTGACTACTCCTCATTATGTAGGCATCGTGCGCAGAACCATGGAACCGTGCACACACGTGTGATACACATGTCTGCAAGACATACCGCCAGAGCATTGATCGAGTGGAAATGTTTCCTGTTACAGTATGCCTGCTCATGTGCCTGTGGTGGTATCAGGGCCACATGTGTCCCATCAATAGATCCGAAGACGTTCGGCATCCTCCCCAGTGTATAAAGGGCATCCTTTATTTCAGGGAGTTCAGCTGGGCTAGGGAACTTGATGTACAGGTCAAGGAAATGCAACATCCCCTCCAAGACATTGCGTAGCACACGACTAAACATAGTTTGCGACATACCACCTGCTGTAGCCACAGTGTACTGGAAGGTACCTGTAGCAAAGAAGTGCAGGGCTGCCATCACCTTCACCTCTGGGGTCACTGCTGTAGGGTATGTCCGGCCAGGTAGCAGATGTGGTGCCAACTGCTCCACCAACTCCTCAATCAGTGGCCTGGTGAAGCGGTACCGTCAGATGCAGTCGCTTTCCTGCATGGTTGCAAGGTCTTGGAACGGTCGATGGACAGCTTGTGCCCTGCAGAACAGAGATGAACAAAGGAAGATTGTCGGTTCATCCACCCATGTGGCCATGACCAGGCTCAATATCACAAGATAGATCATGACATTGCACAATGTACTGAGGTGTGTGCTGTTGGGCATGGACACATATGTCACCTACATGATCATCACCTCACATCTCAATTCCACATGTCCACATGAGTCCCATGTAGTGCAATGGCCAATCATCTGGCTGTGTCACCCGACCTATGTACTGCTGTGACGTTACAAACACACACCACAGTGACAAGTGAGGCCTGATGTCTCCCAGGCATCACAGATCTTTGCCATGCAGATATCCAGGGTCCCTGTAATGCCACATCGACAATGCCATGGACATGGCGTATCACGTACACACCACAAGGCAAGCGTGAGTCCCACAGGTAGTGGCCACTGGTGTCCCTGCAGGCCCTACATGTACGTCTCTTAGACATACACACACCATCAAGGTAGATGCATTTACCACATGGATGTGGATACTGTCTCCCATTGGGCACATTTGATCAGCAACATCTGAGACACAACATGCACACAGACTGTGGGTGCATATCAGAATTGTGGCTACAGGTCTCACTGTGACGTACATGCCATCACCCCCAGGACTCAGGGTGTATGTGACATGTCCTAAACATATCCAAAACTGTGTCCGTGACTCATGCCCATTACTGTACATTTGCACATCACAGTGGTAATGTGCACGACACACAAAGGATTCTGCCCCCATGTACACGTGCACAGCCTGGGAGTGGCTGAACAAAAGTGCCACCCAACAAACCAAATGTGCCCGCCCCCAACACACAGGGAATGCAGCCTTACATGCCATGGGACACTGTGGCCAAGGCTGTAGTATGGTAGGTGTGCACAGGTGTCTCTGGCAAGTAATTTTGTGATGAATCCGTCGAATAGTCACACCAATGAGGTCCGACGCGGGTGACAATGCGTACGCATTGCACGGTTGATGACCGAGCCGTGCGTACGCTTTGCCATTGACTGCAATGAGGTCCGATGCGGGTGACAATGCATAAGCATTGCACGGTTCATGACCGAGCCGTGCGTACGCTCTGCCATTGACTGCAATGAGGTCCGACGCAGGGGACTATCATGCATACGCGTCAGGCAGGCATGGTCCAAGACAGGCGTACGCCTTGGCCATTGAATCGTATGGAGACGGGTGCATGTGTATTTTCAAAATACGCGTTGTACAGTCAGTTGATCGACCCGGACGCACCCATTGGCTCTGGACTGTCATGCAGCATGATGCGGATTCAAAACTTGGACGAGTTGTGCGCTGGAAATTCAGTTGGATGCCTACAACAATGTTGCAATTACTAGTGTTTCATGAAGGTGAAGATTTGAACGATGCTTAAAGCGTGTACGAGTCGTACATTTCCATGGATTGGCCAGATTCATAGAATGCAACCGTGTTGGACCTATCACTTGGGACACATGGCACAGATTCTGCCTCTGCAGCACAGATATAAGACTGGCTGGCCCCCAGGGAGCTCACTTGCCTGCACTACATGCTCCTGGACGACATCCCTGCTACCACTGCTGCTGTCTCTGCATCTTCTGGCTCCTGCTATGGCACGTACTCTGGAGAGGGCCCCAGCCTTCACTGAGGAGGAGAACCAGGCCCTGCTGGACGGGCTCCTTCCACAGTACAGCAAGCTGTATGGGAAAACAGGGGAGCAGGTGAGTGTGCAGTCCACTGCCTTCCTAATTGTGCATGTTGTCTGACTAGCAGTACTAGCAGTGTGTACACCAGTGGCACGCATTCTCACTGACTACTTTCATCACCCAAAGTGTGTAGGTGCATGTAATGAACAGGTGTTCTGCTGCTAAAGTGCATTAGTGCAAGCTTAAACTGCCCAGGAATTGTTAACATGCCAGACATACAGGTGATTTGTCCTTCCCCATGGATTTACTACCTGTGTAACTCATTTCCCTTTGTGATGATGACATGTATATCGAAATGTGTGCAGCACAAATATGGGGCATGTGTGTTAATGTACTTTTAACTTTGTCATCCTCACAGGTTGATTCCCACCAGAAGCAGGAGATATGGCTGACCATCGCCCGGGCAGTTCGTTCGGTGGGGGTCTACAAGCGCCGGATCCGCAACTGCCAGAAGAGGTGGCAGGACCTTCGGGGCTAGACACGGAGGATAGCTAGAGGCCAGCTGAAGCTGTCACCTCCACGCAAGAGGTGCGGACACCGGACCCTGACCCCCACATGCTCCGGATCCTGGCAGTGGTCTTCCTGGACCTGGATAGGCAGCTGAAGGCCAGACAGCAGCAAGAAGGGGGTACATCCATGCCTAATCAGTATACTATGTCTGACATGCTGATTGCAGTCTTTTGGCCTGGTCATACTGCCACATTACGTAGGTCTTGTAGTCCAATACTCAGGTCCCTCAATTGTGTGATGCACCCTCCTCATCTGTTCCACAGGTGTTGCCCCTACAGTCTGTTGCTTGTGTCACTAGGGCACTGTGTCCCTGCAGTCAGCTATGCTTCAGCTACAGGACAGCATCTGTTCCCGTGACTCTGTTGTGTGTTTCATGGGTGGTTCAATTGTTTCCCCAATGCCTGGAATATGACATGTGATCTGTGTGTGCCCTTGATATGTGTTCCAATTGCTGGTCTGACTCGCCACATGTGGCTGGGGCATTTCAAACAAACCCATGCAGCAGGGGACTCCAATTTGTGGGCCTCAGGAGTATGTATATCAAGTATGTCACACTTGCTTAGCCACCTGACTACTGTCCAGGGCCAAACGCTGTTTCACGTAGACCTGGGAAGTCATGCCTCCTCAAGGGCATTTAGAAACACTCTGTAATCCCACTCCTGTGTATCAACTTACAGGTTGTGCTTCGTAACATGTGCCTTCAGGTGTCTGCCTTTGTGTCATTATGGTGTGGCTTCCTGTTACGTACAACTGTGTGTCCATGATTGTGAGGGTCAGCAGGACATCTGAGATGTGACTGTGAGAGACAAGACCTGTGTGACATATAGGTGTGTGATCATCTGACAGAGCGCAATGGTGTATGCAACTGTGTACTTCAGGCAGCTGGGTTACATGCACGGCAGACTGTGATGTGCTAATGTACATGGAGTTGTGTTTGCAGAGACCCATATGTCTGATTTGCATGATGTGGGGTCTTTTGGGTCCTGGATATGTTGTTTGCAGGGGATGGGCAAGTGCACTTGTAAGCTGCAGAGTTTGCTTTACCCCTGAGCTATGATTGTGTTGTGACACAGTGCATACTGTTGTTGTCTGGATGCCCTGCCCCTGTGACAGGAGACAGTGTTGACTGACTTTCCAGGCATGCCAGTGCCATGGCATTTAATTTGCTATGAGTGATCCTGCATTGTGTTCAAGTGTGCACCATGCACCCCATTGTGGCATTGACTATCAGGACATGAGAACATCATAGTGTGTGTTGCTGGCATGCTTCACAAGCATGTGAAATGAGTCTCTGCTCATCCCTTCATCCGGACACCTGTTCTGAGTCAGTGGCAAGAGATATGCTATGTGTATAGTGGCATACTCCTACATGTTCACTTGCATGTCCAATTGATGTGTGGGTGGTGCATGTCGGGACATTGGGGTATTAGCATCCAACATGCAACATACATATGGGTGAAAGTCAAGGAGGGATATGTGTTCCATGGTTGATGTTGAGAATGACAATTGGCTTATCCTAAACAGTTTCGGCACTTTGAGCAGTGTTCAGCTGATGATGCCAGGGCTTGCCCTGTGATGTCATGTACTCACTGTGGTGTGTGCAGTCAGTGCAGGTGACTGATGTTGTTCTCTTTCTTCTTATTCCTATCCAGATACATCCAAGGCCACAGGAGGGAACAGCTCCACGGACCAGGAGGAGCCACAGAGCCTGACAGGGAAAGAAGAAGAGGAGTCAGGGGGACCCAGTGGCACGGAGTGCGAGTGGAGCCACACCGAGGAGTCGTCAGCACCATCCCCCCCCAGCTGAAGGCCACAGCAGCTCTGAGGATGACTCCCTTGTAGAGGCGGGTGTCAGCAGCCACCAAACCCCAGCTAGTGAGGCTGTCCCCGCCACCGCCCCCACCCCCACCACCACTATCACCACCCTCCCATTGGCTCCCATCCCAGAGGTACGTGGAGGCTCCCGTGTTCGGGAGCATGTGTCCTTTGTGCCAGGCACCGCACCCCCTGCCCCTGTGACCCCTGCTGCCCTGAGTGAGAAGTCTGGGGACTTACTTAGACAGATCCATGTAGGGCAGACATCGATGCTGAATGTCCTCCATGCACACACCACTCTGTTGACGCAACTGGTGTCGTTCATGGAGGGCATTTCATCTGCCCTACAGAGGACCAATCAGTCTGTGGCCTCCTCCCTGACGGCAGTAGTGTCCCTCCTCCAACACTCCCGCACCCTTCCTACCTCTGCACCACCCACGATTCCTAGCAGCCTACCTATCCCAAGCACACACACACCTGCACATTCTCACAAAGCCACAGACACGGGCAGCACACAAACACCCTAACCAAGGGCTAGACGTGCACACAAGCAAGCGCAGGGGACTGATACCACACTCACAGGGGATGGTTTGCAGACACACACACAGTCATCCACAACCACTCCGCAGTCCTCCGAAACCTCTCCCTCCCAGCCCCCTTCCCTTGCCTCACCTGCAACCCCATCTCCACAAAAGCTCTTCCTCTGTGACCTTGGCCTCTTCCCCACTGACTCAGCAGATCCAGATTACAAAGGGAAGAGGAAGTCCCAGCACACAGAGGGGAGTACCCCTCACACCCGGACACCCTCCCCTAGGCGCAGTCAGACTGAGACCCCCACCCGCAAGTCTCCCCGGAGCCGAAAGAGCAAGACCCCACCGCCGCCACGCAGCTCCAAGGCAAAGTCTCCGTCCTCCATCCCCCAGGCCACCACTCCACAGGTTCCCCCGCCACACCCTGCCCCGGGTTCCCCCACCCACAGATACACCATCCCCAAAATGCTGAGGCCCTCCCCCCCTACCACTTGCTCCTCCACACCCGGTCAGACGGTTAGTGCCACTGATGTGGGGACTGTGTCCCCCCCTCTGTCCTGCCGACCTCATCTGCACCCCATTCCGCTCACATGGATTTAGGCACTGCAGTGGAGTCCACGACCACCCCGTCTGACTTGGGCACTGCAGTGGAGACCCAATCCACTCCATCTGACCTGCCCACTGAAGTTGTGCCGGCACCCACCCCATCTGACTTGTGCCCCACAGTTGTGACTGCACCCACCACTTCAGTCAGCTCCACTGCAGTTGCAAGTGACTCTCCTGCATCCACCACCCCTTCACTGCCTCCTTCTGCTGCGCCCTGATCCTGTCCCTGCGGTGCCTGGCCTGCCCCCATGTATGCCCCTCCGAGGTGATGTCCCCTGTCCTTCCAGTGCAGGCAAGCAACGTGTGACAGTTGTCACTCAGGTTCACTCCTTGTAATTTGATGATGGACTGGCCATTGGCCTTTTGTTTTAACGGACGTTTCAATTTTCATATGCTGAATAAAGCTTTTTTCTTTATCTTTGTGAACTTGATTTAACTGTACATTAGGTTGATGATGTTTAGCATGCCCTTGCACCTGTAAAGCGTGGTTTCCAATGTTGAATACTGAGGTGTTGATGTGAGGTACTCCATGTGGTCCATGAGATATGTATCCTATTCTGGTCGGTATCCATGTCATCCTCTGCAGCTAACTGTGTGTGTCATGATCAGCAATTTGTGGACATCTCTGTGAACATTTCATTTGCATGGTCACATCTGTTGCTTGCACCCATGCACATATGATGTGCTTCCCATTGTCCAATTTGTCTATTTCCCTGACTTTGGGCGCATCTCCACTGGACCTACAGGTGTGGGCATCATTGGTATAGGAGCTACTGGGTCCTCTGTGCAACTTGCTGTACATATGTGTTGAGTATGTGCAGATGACTTAGGGGAGACTCACGTACCCAGGCTGTTGTGACCAGAGCCTTCATTGTGTGGTAACTGATGGCTGACTGACCAAGTGTTCTGCTGACATGAGTGGGACATGCTGTGACTATGGTTGGCACAGCTGGACTTACACAGGAGTTGGGTCCCCTCAGGCTATGTCACGGATGTGTTGTCCCGTGACATAGCCTGGGCCCATGGTGTGTGTTGTATGAGCATGTGTGTGTGTCCACATCCCTTTTCATACACAGGCAGTGTTCCCTTGATATGTTCCTGTTGTTGATGCTTGCTGAGTAGTACTGTGTTCATCTCACAACTTTGCCATGGGCTACCAGATGTGTGGGTGCATGACACACTACTGTTAATTGGTGGTTCATCATTGGGATTTGTCTGTTCTGAGTGGTGATGATGTGGTCACAGTAAGGGTTCCCCAAGGCACTTGTTTGTTTGCAATATCATGTAGTTGTCCCTAGGTGGTACCTTTCAGTGATTGAGACATGTGTATGTGTGTGTGACTGCTCCCAGTTGTCGGGTTCAGGGCTGCAATGTTTGCAGGTGTCAGCATGTGTGCCTTGTGGTTCTCCTGGGGTTCTGCATTGCCCTGGCACTGTGGCAGGTATTCGGAAGGTTACGTGAGCATTGACGTCATGGCCATGTACCGCATACTATGCAGTATGTCTGTCATTCACCAGGGTTGTAAACTGTCCTTGTGTGATGAGCCTGTGCACCTTAGTTCCTCCCAACATTCCTGTGTTTGTCATGGGTGCATGTGCAATGTCACCTGTCCATGTGGGCTTCACAGATGCACATTGTTGAAGTTCAGGGTGTGTGGTGTTGAGGGTGGACTGATGTAAATGTTTGCATGGATGGGCCCCTAGCTCCCGTTTGTCCATGGATGACGGGCCATGCTGAGTAATTTGTGTTTGTGTAGGTGTGATGTACGTTTGTGGCACAGGACACATGTCTGGGTTTCCCAGTTTATACAACATCTACCTTTGTCATCACAGTGGAGGTGTCATGCATGCTTGTGTCACCCCAATGTCTGGTCCCTGGGGGTAGTGCTGTTGTGTGTCAGTCTCTTGCTGTGTTAGTTGGTGTTCATTCCAGCTTGTGTCACATGTGTCTGTTGTGCTCCCTCTCATCTCACAATGCCTGATTGCCTACTAAGGGTGTCCCAATGATGGTTTACTTTTGTATGGCCCTGTGTCCACATCTGTGTCACTGTGGTTCAGCCCCCCTCATGTGTTGTGCAGTTGCCTGGGGATACTGAGACACACACACACACACACACTTGTTGTGTCAGATGTGCAGTGTGAGGTTGCCTGTTTGTGTTTGTGCATCTGCATCAGTGCATTGTTATTGCTGTTGTGGGCCATTGTCTGGATGCTGTTTCTGTGATTTTCCCTAAAGTCCCTGTGAGTCATATCACATCATTGTGCACATTCATCCTGGTTGTTAGGTGCCATTGCTGGCATGGAATGGGAGTTTGTGAGCTGACACCTACAGTCTACACAGGTTGTTTTGATTAGTGTGTCTATTTTCGAGATGTGTGTATGCTTTGTGATGGTCACTTCTGCTCTTGTGTCATTGTACACTGTATGCATTGTCAGCCCCCATGTGTGGTGCTTGTCTGCACATGGCCGAGAGTTTGTTTTGTTTTCACTGCACTGTTAGCCTCACCACATCTCTGTGGGCATGGGACACAACCACTAGTTTGCCCCAGAAGTGTTTAATGTGTTGGGAGCAGGGATCATACATGCTGTTTGTTATTTGCAGCTTTGACCATGATGACACTTAACTTTTGGTCACTGTGATGAGGGGGAGTTTAGACCCCATCACCAAAATGCTCGACATTTGCTGCAGTTTGGAACCCCACACTTAACTTTTGTTCTACACAGTGAGGGGGTGTTAGTTTTACATTGACACAGTGCTATAGTGATGCTTGCCTTGTGTAGGGCACACTCATTTGTTGGTCACAGATGTGCTGTTAGTTACACTGTATGTTCGAAGTCATAATCACTGTTGTGGGCATTTGTCACAGACTACAAACTGTTGTCATGATGTTAGGGGGATGTATTTTGCTGACATACCTAATGTTGGAGTATGATGGATGTGTGGCGCATCACCCATCCTATTAGTGGGGATGGCAGGGGTGATGGACAACATAAGCCCTATGGGTGGGGGTGGCATTAGTAATGGGTAACAGGTCCCCTATGGGTGGGGGTGGCAGTAGTGATGGGCAACATGAGCCCTATGGGTGGGAGTGGCAGGGGTAATGGGCAACAGGTCCCCTATGAGTGGGGGTGGCAGTAGTGATGGGCAACAGGTCCCCTATGAGTGGGGGTGGCAGTAGTGATGGGCAACAGGTCCCCTATGTATGGGGTAGCAGTAGTGATGGCCAACATGAGCCCTATGGGTGGGGGTGGCAGCAGTGATGGACAACAGGTCCCCTATGAGTGGGGGTGGCAGGGGTGATGGGCAACACAAGCCCTATGGGTGGGGGTGGCAGGGGTGATGGCAACATGAGCCCTATGGGTGGGGGTGGCAGTAGTGATGGGCAACAGGTCCCCTATGAGTGGGGGTGGCAGTAGTGATGGGCAACAGGTCCCCAATGTGTGGGGGTGGCAGTAGTGATGAGCAACATGAGCCCTATGAGTGGGGGTGGCAGGGGTGATGAGCAACAGGTCCCCTAGGGGTGGGGGTGGCAGTAGTGCTGGGGAAAAGGTCCCCTATGGGTGGGGGTGGCAGTAGTGATGGGCAACATGAGCCCTATGGGTAGGGGTGGTAGTGGTGCTGGCCATACAACCCCTATGGTGGCCTGTTGTTAGTGGCCAGGATGTGGATTCCCTGTGTGTGTGTGCCGTTTTGTGGGTACGTGTCATTTGTTTGCGTGGTAGGTGTTTGACTTACCGTCTGCGTCGTCGGTTCCTGATCCGGTCATAAATGTAGAGTACTGGTATGACCTGCGCAATGGGATTCATGATGTGTTTGTGTCGTACACGCTGCTTGTTGCTATGTCTCGTACCCGTTGCAAGCTGGTCCGTCTCGTAGCCGTGGATTGAGTTGTGGCGCGAATCGTAGCTGATATGCTTGTTTTCCGGATGCTGTGACGTGCCTTACGTGGCGACCCGTCCGGCGCGTAGGAAGTACGCATCGTACTTGTCAGGGCGGAAACTGCTATGGATACTGCTTCCGGGCGACTCGGTTCAGCATTCGGAGTTACGGCTCGGACGGAGAATGAAGATTGAATCACAGCCTACGTGTCGGTCGTTTTTTTGGCAGTTATGCGCATCGTACTTCATCTACAGGACCGACCGGCTACGGGTACGTGTCGGTCGCACGGTAAGGCTACGGACAGCTCTCGGAGAGGTGTCCGACCCGGATCGGAATCGATCCCTAAAAAATATCCACAAATTTCCTAAAAATCCATATATTATAATTTATAAATTTTAGAAATATTAAAAAATTAAAAATGTGTTACATTTTTTTAAAATAAGAATTAAATCACATTTTAATTTTTAATTCTACATTTCCCAAGATTTAAAAAAATACATTAATTCCTAATTAAAAAAACATTAAAAAAATGTTTTAAACATTTTTTTAATAAACTTATTTTTACATTGTTAAAACAAATACAATAATATTATATACATACAAATACATGTATAATTTTAATAATTTTTTATTTTAAATCATTTAAAAAATATATATATATTTTATTCAAAATTCATTTTTTACATAAAATATCTAAATATCTATACCTCAAACATGAAGTTAAAAATATTCTTAATTTTCTTTTCTTAAATAGAATTTATAATTTAGCATTTCTTTTTAACTTTTCATTAATATACATATAAAAAGTACTTTAAACAAATATTTTTCAATTACTCCCCACCCTTATCGTCTATAAACCCAACATCCCACTCCTTAAATTATACCTAAAATTAAAATATATATATATTTTTATATTTTGAAAAATTATACAAATATATAGAAAAAATTTACAAAAATGTCAAATATATATTAAATATTCAATTATCACAAAACATTACATAAAGGGCATCATTAGGATGTCCGCCTGCCATCCTGACGTAAAAAGGGACCACCCGCCATAAGTGCTGCGGTCCCGTGGGGGTGATTAGGATGCGCCCGCCAGTGTGGCGGGCGCATCCTGCATTTTTAACATTGCGACGGGCGGTGCTTTCAGCATCACCCGCCAAAATGCATGTTGTGCATATGCATGCACAATGTGGCAGGCACTGCTCGGTGCCTAACAAAAGGGGGTGGTGATGGACGGAGCATCAGAACCAATCAAACACTCACACCCAGTCAACAGATCTGGGTTTGATCCATCACCGTTCTTTAGCCCACTCTGCCACCCCAGTTCAGACATGGCCATATGCAAATCAGTCTGACCCTGTGCCTCATGGGAACAGTCCAGCCCGAACTGCCAAGCCATGCCTTCCCTGGACCGGAAACAAGCTTCCTAGGACCGGTTTCTGGCATTTCAGCCGTCTTCAGCCAGGCTTGCTTGAATCCAGTGGCAAAGTGAGCAAGGGACTCACGTCTGAGCATACCCTGCCAACTTATGGCGAACAAAGCGGTACAAAAGGGGGTGGTGATGGACGGAGCATCAGAACCAATCAAACACTCACACCCAGTCAACAGATCTGGGTTTGATCCATCACCGTTCTTTAGCCCACTCTGCCACGCCAGTTCAGACAGGGCCATATGCAAATGAGTCTGACCCTGTGCCTCATGGGAACAGTCCAGCCCGAACTGCCAAGCCATGCCTTCCCTGGACCGGAAACAAGCTTCCTAGGACCGGTTTCTGGCATTTCAGCCGTCTTCAGCCAGGCTTGCTTGAATCCAGTGGCAAAGTGAGCAAGGGACCCACGTCTGAGCATACCCTGCCAACTTATGGCGAACAAAGCGGTTCAAAAGGGGGTGGCGATGGACGGAGCATCAGAACCAATCAAACACTCACACCCAGTCAACAAATCTGGGTTTGATCCATCATCGTTCTTTAGCCCACTCTGCCACCCCTGCATGTGCCTGCCATGTTGTGCATGCACATGCAGAGGTGTACCATAGGTACCCCCATGTGCCTCCCCCAGCCCCCCAACATCCTTCAAACTCCGCTTGTTGCCACCACGGAAAGGCTGCCTCCCGCCTGCATCCTGATATGGATGGTGGTGTCTAGCAGACACCGCCACCATATTACACTCATTTCCGCCCTCCGGGCGGAAAAGTGGCAGATGGTCTTCCCGTTCGCCGCGGTACCCCCGCCATAATGTAAATGTAAATGTAGTTGAGCTTATATAGCGCACAGCTACCCGCTGTGGGTTTCCCGGCGCTTGCTTAGGGAACCCGTCCTGGTATTCCCCTGTGAGATAGCAGGGTATCCACAAGGTGAAAGTCAGGCATCCCGCCGCGAGGGGCCGTTGTGGAGATTAAGCAAGCTATTGCCCAGAGTCGCAGAGTGTGAACCCGTGAGTTGAGGAGGCACCGGGGCGAGAATTATCGAGTCCGTGGAATTTTTAGCCCAAGACCCGCCGAGGCGGGGAATTGTACCCTGGTCCAGGACCGATCTCAGCTTCCGGGTCTGCCGCCTCTAACCCCTGAGCCACACTTCGCCATAATAATATGGCTGGGGAAATGGGTGGCGGGCGGGGAAGGATGTAGGGCGGATCGCCACCGCCATGCGTGCGGTGGCGACCCGCCCTACATCCTAATGGACCTCATAATATTTAATATATATTAAAATGTATTTTTCTTTTATGTACTTGATTTTCAACATATACAATTACAAGAAGACTATTGTTGTGAGTGTGCAAACAATATAACAATATTGAAGTATAAAAAAAACTACAAAAATATAAATGATTTAATATATAAAATATTATTTTAAAATATTTCATATGCTAAATAATAACCCAAAAATGTATAAACTATAACATTGTAAAATAAATATTATATAATTTTATTACAAAAATAAAATGATCTAAAATGTATTAAAAAATATGTAAAAACAAATGCAATAAAATGTTTCGTTTTCTTTAAAATGAATGAAAAATAACAAAACTTAAAAAGTCTAAAGTGAAACTACCAAAACTATACTTATTTTACAATTGCATAACTGTGTTTCCACAAAAATATAAATGTATTTAACAATATATTTGTAATGTTGTAAATGTACATTAAAAATATATGTTAAAATGTGTTATGCTTTATAATGTATTCTAATTAACATCAACATTTGTTTAACTTTTTTTTATTTGCAAAAATTGTAAAATAAAACTGAATGAAAACAATTCAATTGTGAACTAAAATAAATACACTTTGGGGTCGATTCCGATCTTGCTGGGACAGCCCTCCCAGAGCTGTCTGTAGCGTTACCCTCCACCCCGACTCGTACCGGGAGTTGGTCTGTCCGGACGAGAAAGTACGATGCGCAAATGTGTCTGAATCCCGTGCGACACATTCGCTCCGAAACCAGCAACAATTTCCGTACGAGCCGGAACTATAAACGATGAAATGGAGTCGTCCGGAAGCTTTGTCACAGCAGTTTCCGGCCGGTCAAGTACGATGCGTACTTCCTACGCGCCAAACAGGTCGCCACTTACAGCACGTCATAGCATCCGGAACAGCAGTCTCTCTGCTCCGATTCGCACCAAAACACGATCCACGGCTACGAGACGAACCAACGCTCTACGACCACGACACAAACCTACAAGCAACGTCTACGAGACGAACCAATCATGTATCCGATCGCACATGTCATCCCTGTACTGTACGTCTATGACCGAATCAACAACAGGAATCTACGCGTACTCCATAGACGGTAAGTTCGACACCCATAGGGGGTGGATAGCTATAACTACCAGCAGTCACAACCTATAGGGGGGTGGATGGCTATCACTACCAGCATTGTCCAGACCAAAGGGGGTGGATGGCTATCACTGCCAGGAATCTCAACCTATAGAGGAGTGGATGGCTATCACTGCCAGCATTACTTAACCCATAGGGGGTGGATGGCTATCACTGCCAACAGTCTCAACCTATAGAGAGGTGGATGGCTATCACTGCCAGCATAACTTAACCCATAGGGGGTGGATGGCTATCACTGCCAGCATTGTCCAGCCCATAGGGGGGTGGATGGCTATCACTGCCAGCAGTCTCAACCTATGGAGGGGTGGATGGCTATCACTGTCAGCATAACTTAACCCATAGGGATGGATGGCTAGCAGTCTCAACCAATAGAGGGCTGGATGTCTATCACTGCCAGCACACCTCAACCCATCGGGGGTGATTGCTATCACTGCCAGCATTGTCCAGCCCATAGGGGGTGGATGGCTATCACTGCCAGCTGTCTCAACCTATAGAGGGGTGGATGGCTATCACTGCTAGCATTGTCCAGCCCATAGGGAGTGGATGGCTATCACTGCCAGCAGTCTCAACCTATAGAGGGGTGGATGGCTATGACTGCCAGCATTATTTAACCCATAGGGGTGGATGGCTATCACTGCCAGCATTTTCCAGCCCATAGAGGGGTGGGTGGCTATCACTGCCAGCAGTCTCAACCTATAGAGGGGTTTATGGCTATCACTGTCAGCATAACTTAAGCCATGGGGGGGGATGGCTATCACTGCCAGCAGTCTCAACCTATAGAGGGGTGGATGGCTATCACTGCCAGCATTGTCCAGCCCGTGGGGGGGTGGCTGGCTATCACTACCAGCAGTCTTAACCTATAGAGGGGTGGATGGATATCACTGCCAGCATTACTTACGGGGTGGATTGCTATCGCTGCCAGCATTGTTCAGCCCATAGGGGTGGATGACTATCACTGCCAGCAGCCTCAACCTATAGAGGCTATCACTGCCAGCAGTCTCAACCTATAGAGAGGTGGATGGCCATCACTGCCAGCATTACGTAACCCATAGGGGGTGGATGGCAATCACTGCCAGCAGTCTCAACCTATTGAGGGGTGGATGGCTATCACTACCAGCATTGTCCAGCCCATAGGGGGGTGGATGGCTATCACTACCAGCAGTCTCAACCTATAGAGGGGTGGATGGCTATCACTGCCAGCATTACTTAACCCATAGGGGCTGGATGGCAACCACTACCAGCAGTCACAACTTATAGGGGGTGGATGGCTATCACTGCCAGCATTGTCCAGCCCATAGGGGGTGGATGGCTATCACTGCCAGCAGTCTCAACCTATAGAGAGTTTGATGGCTATCACTGCCAGCATAATTTAACCCATAGGGGTGATGGCTAGCAGTCTCAACCTATAGAGGGCTGGATGGCTACCACGGCCAGCACAACTTAACCCATTGGGGGTGGATTGCTATCACTGCCAGCATTGTCCAGCCCATAGGGGGGTGGATGGCTATCATTGCCAGCAGTCCCAACCTATAGAGGGGTGGATGGCTATCACTGCCAGCATTGTCCAGCCCATAGGGGGGTGGATGGCTATCACAGCCAGCAGTCTCAACTTATAGAGGGGTGGATGGCTATCACTGTCAGCATAACTTAACCCATAGGGGTGATGGCTAGCAGTCTCAACCTATAGAGGGCTGGATGGCTACCACTGCCAGCACAACTTAACCCATTGGGGGTGGATTGCTATCACTGCCAGCTTTGTCCAGCCCATAGGGGGGTGGATGGCTATCACTGCCAGCAGTCCCAACCGATAGAGGGGTGGATGGCTATGACTGCCAGCACAACTTAACCCATTGGGGGTGGATTGCTATCGCTGCCAGCATTGTCCAGCCCATAGGGGGGTGGATGGCTATCACTGCCAGCAGTCTCAACCTATAGAGGGGTGGATGGCTATCACTACCAGCATTGTCCAGCCCATAGGGGGGTGGATGGCTATCACTACCAGCAGTCTCAACCTATAGAGGGGTGGATGGCTATCACTGCCAGCATTACTTAACCCATAGGGGCTGGATGGCAACCACTACCAGCAGTCACAACTTATAGGGGGTGGATGGCTATCACTGCCAGCATTGTCCAGCCCATAGGGGGTGGATGGCTATCACTGCCAGCAGTCTCAACCTATAGAGAGTTTGATGGCTATCACTGCCAGCATAACTTAACCCATAGGAGGTGGATGGCTATCACTGCCAGCAGTCTCAACCGATAGAGGGGTGGATGGCTATGACTGCCAGCATTACTTAACCCATAGGGGTGGATGGCTATCACTGCCAGCATTGTCAAGCCCATAGGGGGTGGGTGGCTATCACTGCCAGCATTACTTACCCCATAGGGGGTGGATGGCTATCACTGCCAGCATTGTCCAGCCCATAGGGGTGGATGGCTATCACTGCCAGCAGACTCAACCTATAGAGGGGTCAATGGCTATCACTGCCAGCAGTCTCAACCTATAGAGGGGTGGATGGCTATCACTGCCAGCATTACTTAACCCATAGGGGCTGGATGGCAACCACTACCAGCAGTCACAACCTATAGGGGGGGTGGATGGCTATCACTGCCAGCATTGTCCTGCCCATAGGGGGTGGATGTCTATTACTGCCAGCAATCTCAACCTATAGAGGAGTGGATGGCTATCACTGCCAACATTTCTTAACCCATAGGGACTGGATGGCTATCACCGCCAGCAGTCTCAACCTATAGAGAGGTGGATGGCTATAACTGCTGGCATCACTTAACCCATGGGGGTGTATGGCTATCACGGCCAGCATTGACCAGCCCATAGGGGGGTGGATGGCTATCACTGCCAGCAGTCTCAACCTATAGAGGGGTGGATGGCTATCACTGTCAGCATAGCTTAACCGATAGGGGTGATGGCTAGCAGTCTCAACCTATAGAGGGCTGGATGGCTATCACTGCCAGCACAACTTAACCCATTGGGAGTGAATTGCTATCACTGCCAGCATTGTCCAGCCCATAGGGGGTGGATGGCTATCACTGCCAGCTGTCTCAACCTATAGAGGGGTGGATGGCTATCACTGCCAGCATTGTACAGCCCATAGGGGGTGGATGGCTATCACTGCCAGCAGTCTCAACTTATAGAGGGGTGGGTGGCTATGACTGCCAGCATTATTTAACCCATGGCTATCACTGCCAGCATTGTCCAGCCCATAGGGGGGTGTATGGCTATCACTGTCAGCATAACTTAACCCATGGGTGTGGATGGCTATCACTGCCAGCAGTCTCAACCTATAGAGGCGTGGATGGCTATCACTGCCAGCATTGTCCAGCCCATGGGAGGGGGGGTGCATGGCTATCACTGCCAGCTGTCTTAACCTATAGAGGGGTGGATGGCTATCACTGCCAGCATTCCTTACCCTATAGGGGGTAGATGGCTATCACTGCCAGCATTGTTCAGCCCACAGGGGTAGATGGCTATCACTGCCAGCAGCCTCAACCTATAGAGGGGTGGATGGCTATCACTGCCAGCAGTCTCAACCTGCAGAGGGGTGAATGGCTATCACTGCCAGCATTACTTAACCCATAGGAGGTGGATGGCAATCACTGCCAGCAGTCTCAACCTATAGAGGGGTAGATGGCTATTACTGCCAGCATTGTCCAGCCCATGGGGGGTGGATGTCGATCACTGCCAGCAGTCCCAACCTATAGAGGGGTGGATGGCTATCACTGCCAGCATTACTTAACCCATAGGGGCTGGATGGCAACCACTACCAGCAGTCACAACCTATAGGGGGGTGGATGGCTATCACTGCCAGCATTGTCCAGCCCATAGGGGTGGATGGCTATCACTGCTAGCAATCTCAACCTATAGAGGAGTGAATGGCTATCACTGCCAGCATTTCTTAACCCATAAGGAGTGGATGGCTATCACCGCCAGCAGTCTCAACCTATCGAGAGGTGGATGGCTATCACTGCCGGCATAACTTAACCCATAGGGGGTGTATGGCTATCACTGCCAGCATTGTCCAGCCCATAGGGGGGTGGATGGCTATCACTGCCAGCAGTCTCAACCTATAGAGGGGTGGATGGCTATCACTGTCAGCATAGCTTAACCCATAGGGGTGATGGCTAGCAGTCTCAACCTATAGAGGGCTGGATGGCTATCACTGCCAGCACAACTTAACCCATTGGGGGTGGATTGCTATCACTGTTAGCACTGTCCAGCCCATAGGGGGGTGGACGGCTATCACTGCCAGCAGTCTCAACCTATAGAGGGGTGGATGGCTATCACTGCCAGCATTGTCCAGCCCATAGGGGGTGGATGGCTATCACTGCCAGCAGTCTCAACCTATAGAGGAGTGTATGGCTATCACTGTCAGCATTACTTAACCCATAGGGGTCGATGGTTATCACTGCCAGCATTGTCAAGCCCATAGGGGGTGGATGGCTATCACTGCCACAGTCTCAACCTATAGAGGGGTGTATGGCTAACACTGTCAGCATAACTTAACCCATAGGGGGTGGATGGCTATCACTGCCAGCAGTCTCAAGCTATAGAGGGGTGGATGGATATCACTGCCAGCATTGTCCGGCCCATGGGGGGTGGATGGATATCACTGCCAGCAGTCTTAACCTATAGAGGGGTGGATGGCTATCACTGCCAGTATTACTTACCCCATAGGGGGTGGATGGCTATCACTGCCAGCATTGTCCAACCCATAGGGGTGGATGGCTATCACTGCCAGCAGCCTCAAACTATAGAGGGGTGGATGGCTATCACTGCCAGCAGTCTCAACCTATAGAGGGGTGGATGGCTATCACTGCGAGCATTGTCCAGCCCATAGGGGGGTGGATGGCTATCACTGCCAGCAGTCTCAACCTATAGAGGGGTGGATGGCTATCACTCCCTGCATTACTTAACCCATAGGGGGTGGATGGCAACCACTGCCAGCAGTCGCAACCAATAGAGTGGTGGAGGCTATCACTGCCAGCATTACTTAACCCATAGGGGGTGGCTGGATATCACTGCCAGCATTGTCCAGGCCATAGGGGGGGGGAGGGGGATGTGGATGGCCGAGTACTAACCCATCACTATCATGGGCAGATTGTAAATTGTGTGTAAAATGCCAGTCACAGTGACACTGAAAGGGAAAACTTACTTCAACTCACATCACAGTTGTGACCAAAAGGTAAGTGCGTGGTTCAAACCCCAAGCATTGCCATGAAGAACATGGAAATAAGGAACACCCCCCCCCCCCCCCCACTGCTGTGACCAAAATGTGAGTGTGGGGTTCAAACACCCCCCCCCCATGTCAGGATCAATGTGGAAATGGGGTTAGCCCCCCTCATTGCACTGACCAAAATGTGAGTGTGGGGTTCAACCCACCCCCCCATGTCAGGATTAATGTGGAAATGGGGTTAACCCCCCGCTCACTGCACTGAACAACTGAACATTGTGGTGTCACAATTTGATCACTTGTATTTTAAGACCTAAGCCTCTTACCTCACTCAGCGCTCGCGCACAGCTGATGGAAATAGCTGCTTCGCGCCCTTCCTGGCTCTTCTAGCCTGCCGCCGCCATCACCACCGGCGTGCACGCTGACTCCGCCCCTTTCTGAGGCCACGCCCCCCGCTCAGTGTATATAAACAGCCGATTCTCGAGCTGCAACCAGAAACCTTTTGACCCAGTTCCTGAGGCGGAAGCCGGGAACTGGAGGTACTCTGTTCTTTTAAAATTTCTCTGTGTGGTGTCACAATTTGATCACTTGTATTTTAAGACCTAAGCCTCTTACCTCACTCAGCGCTCGCGCACAGCTGATGGAAATAGCTGCTTCGCGCCCTTCCTGGCTCTTCTAGCCTGCCGCCGCCATCACCACCGGCGTGCACGCTGACTCCGCCCCTTTCTGAGGCCACGCCCCCCGCTCAGTGTATATAAACAGCCGATTCTCGAGCTGCAACCAGAAACCTTTTGACCCAGTTCCTGAGGCGGAAGCCGGGAACTGGAGGTACTCTGTTCTTTTAAAATTTCTCTGTGTGGTGTCACAATTTGATCACTTGTATTTTAAGACCTAAGCCTCTTACCTCACTCAGCGCTCGCGCACAGCTGATGGAAATAGCTGCTTCGCGCCCTTCCTGGCTCTTCTAGCCTGCCGCCGCCATCACCACCGGCGTGCACGCTGACTCCGCCCCTTTCTGAGGCCACGCCCCCCGCTCAGTGTATATAAACAGCCGATTCTCGAGCTGCAACCAGAAACCTTTTGACCCAGTTCCTGAGGCGGAAGCCGGGAACTGGAGGTACTCTGTTCTTTTAAAATTTCTCTGTGTGGTGTCACAATTTGATCACTTGTATTTTAAGACCTAAGCCTCTTACCTCACTCAGCGCTCGCGCACAGCTGATGGAAATAGCTGCTTCGCGCCCTTCCTGGCTCTTCTAGCCTGCCGCCGCCATCACCACCGGCGTGCACGCTGACTCCGCCCCTTTCTGAGGCCACACCCCCCTTGGTCTCCCATAAATGTGCCTATACAAGACGCGCAGCGGACGAGCGCAGCGGGAGCGCCGTTTGCGCGCCGAAGGCGCGCCTAAGGCAAGCCCGTCTGCGCCCGTCCGCGACAAGACCGCGACAGGCGCAGGAAACTCTGCCCATCTCACCTCCCACATCTCCTACCATTCTAACGACCTCCTTCAACTACAGGTCACTAAGCAGTGTCCATGTATACTCGATCTAGCCGCACTTTCAGGCCCAGTCAGTTGCAAACACTGCCACTGGTCCACCGGGCTCTATTTAGCAGTTCCACCGGCCAATATGCCTCAGGCCCCTCGGCCCCCCTTCAAAGGCGGCCTGATCAACGCGCGCTCCATGTGCAAACACAACCAAGATATACACGATCTTATCTTGGAGTCCGACCTCGACTGCCTCATGATAACTGAGACATGGCTAACAGCAGACAGTAACCCTGATATTGCTGTCGCTCTTCCCCTGGGCTACTCACTCTTCAGGGAAGACAGAGCCAAGGGCCGTGGCGGAGGTGTTGCAATCATTCTCAAAGACACCTTCTCCTGCCACACCTTTAGTCTAGAGTCCCTAAAAAAGACTGAAGGACTAGGCTTCTCCATTAAACTAAACGACCATACTTCGTTCTCAGGCGGACTCATTTATCGCCCACCCGGCAACGCATCTGAGTTCCTCGACTCACTGCACGACTCTTTAGGACAACTTTCACTCAGATACCCTTTCTTCACCCTCCTTGGTGATTTTAACCTCCATCTAGAATCGACAACAGACATTCATACCATCAATTTCGTTCAAACCCTCGATATATTCAATTTTAAGCAATTTGTCACCTCACCCACCCACTCCCTAGGTCATACCCTCGATGGAGTCTGCACAAACTTCTCTCTCTTGACCACACTATCGCCCTTGCCCCAGATCTGGTCTGATCACTTCTTGATCCCATTTCACATCCTGAACGAAAACCTATCCAACCGCAACAAATCTGTTTCCCTCCCCGCCAATCACATCAATTGGAAAAAGGTCCAGGATAACATTACTCTCAATCCGTCAATACAAACTCAAGCCCCCACCCTCTCCGGTAATATTGATACCGACGCCGATCTTTTTCACAACTGGATCACCCAAGAAATAAAATCCAGAATCCCGCCCTCACGCCCCCGCACCTCCCGGGGCAAAACTAAACCCAATGCCCCCTGGTTTACACCAGAACTCGCTAATGCACATCTGCTTTGTAAAAAGGCAGAAAGAAAATGGCGGAAGGCCTACGAGGTTACTTATCGTACCTCTTATATCGCAACTAGGAAAAACTACCTTTCGGAAATCAAACTGGCAAAGAAAAACTACTACATCAACGCCATAAATAACGCAGGCCAAAAACAAAAGGCGCTGTTTGCGATAGTCAAATCATTTACGCAACCCAAGGCTCTTTTGCCTGAAATCCCCCCCTCCCAGAAATTCTGTGATCAAATTTCTGACTTCTTCGAGGAAAAAATTGCCTCGATCCAGATCAACTTTCCCCCCCCCGCCACTCTCCCAGTGCCCCCCCCACTGGTCCCCCAAAGCTGTACGCTAAGTCGCTTCTCCCCTATCACTCTTGAGCAGTCGAAAAAAGCCATCCTGGCCTGTAAATCGGGCTCCCCGTCTGATCCTTGTCCTCCCAAGATACTTCACCAACTAATCGACGAGGTTAACCCGACCATCAACAACCTAATCAACTCCTCGCTTAGCTCAGGCACAGTTCCTAGCCGCTGGAAAAAAGGAATCGTCAAACCCCTTATGAAGAAGGCGAATAAACCCCCGACGGATCTCACCAACCTCCGCCCAATCTCGTTACTCCCGGCCTTGGGAAAAATCACGGAACATCTAGTCCACAATGAACTGAAACACTATCTAGATGAAAACAACCTTCTCCATCCTCAACAATCCGGATTCCGCCCCAAGCACTCGACAGAAACCGCTCTCATTGAACTGTCTGACACTATAAAAACCCTGCAAGATCAGAGAAAAAACTCCATCCTCATCCTTCTCGACCTTACGGCGGCGTTTGATACTGTCTCCCACACCATCCTTATCAGCAGACTCTGGGACATCGGCATCTCTCACTCTGCCCTATCCTGGATCTCGTCTTTTCTCTCCGACCGTTCCCAAACCGTTTCTTTGGGTCCATTTCACTCCAAAGACAAACTTGTCTCCTCAGGTGTCCCGCAAGGCTCCATCCTGAGCCCTCTCCTTTTTAACGTTTACCTCATTCCCCTCCTTAATCTAATAGAATCATTCGGCATACCTGTTACCTCCTATGCCGATGACACTCAGCTCATCGTGCCATTGGACAAACTATCTACCAAAGCTGAACTCAACCTAAAACACTGCCTGACTGAAGTATTTCGATGGATGGACAATAACCACCTTAAATGCAATTCGAGCAAAACGGAGATCCTTCCGATCGGTACAAATATCTCCTTTTGTCCAGCACTTTGGTGGCCGGACAATTCTGTTGCCCCCCCCCAGACAGTTTCGTCGGCCAGGAACCTCGGCGTTACCTTTGACTCCGACCTCTCCTTCGATCAGCATGCCAGAACCGTCGCAGGCAAATGCTTTGGAATGATCAGATCCATGAGAAAGTTCTTTGACTTTCTTCCCATCGATGCCAGAAAGACGGTGACAGTAGCACTCATAATCTCGCGACTGGACTACTGCAACGGCTTGCTCGCAGGAGCCAAAAAGAACACCATCCAAAAACTGCAGAGCGTACTACACACAGCCGCCCGTCTTGTCCTGGGCCTTCCCCGCAGATCCTCTATTTCTGCAGCACTTCGTTCACTTCACTGGCTCCCCCTTCACAAAAGGATTCTCTTCAAGATCCTGATCATAGCCTTTCGTGCCTACAACAAAACAGGCCCTAAATACCTCACCAAACGCTTCCCCCACTACCTGCCCAGCCGTCACCTTCGCTCAACCAACGACAACCTCATTCTTCTCCCCAAATACAATCTGAAAACGAAGGGTGAGAAGACCCTCAGCTTCCTTGCAACTAAAGCCTGGAACAAACTACCCAAAACCCTCAGACAACAAACCCAGGAAAAACCTTTTCGAAAACTGCTAAAGACCTGGATCTTTAATCTCCCGGACGATCACTCCAAAGCTTCCATCTAATCCTCTTGGACTGGCTCACTTAGGTTCCCTAGCGCCAAGATGCTCCCTCCGGAGCGAACGTCGCGCTCTATAAATACCCCACAAAATAAAAATAAAATAAATAAACAAAAGGTGAGTGTGGGGTTCAACCCCCATGTAAGGATTAATGTGGAAATGGGGTTAACCCCCCCTCTCTGCAGTGATCAAAAGGTGAGTGTGGGGTTCCAAATACCAGCATGTGCAAACAATAGGGTATGATTCCTGGCTCAAAAAACACAAGCAATGTAGTGAATAAGTAGTGTCTATGTGACACACAAACATAGATATGTTGAGGAAAATGTTGTTGTGCCTACCAAAAATACCATCAGCTATGTGCAGACAAGCATCAACCATGGGGGCTGACTATGCCTCAAATGTACAATAGGACAATGTAAGAAGTGACCATCATGATGCCTAAAAACATATGTCCACTAACAGACACACATACAAAGGAATCACACGGAGAAGCCGCAATTAGGTGATGACATACCATACTGTGGCATCAACGGGAAACAGTAAACACGATGAATGAGCAGACAGACGATGCAGGTGTCCCCGAGCCAGTGTATATAAAAACTCTAACCATCATCCACTCAATGCCCCACAAAACTAATGTCAGTACATGTGTGCAGATGCACAAACACAACCAGCCAGCCACACACTGCATAACACACATAACATGTGTGTGTGCATCTAAGTACCCCACGCTACAATAACACACATGATGGGGGGCTGAACAACAATGAGACATGAATTTTCTGTACATTACAGAAGTATCTCATTAATTGGGTACCTCTTTGTGGGCAACATGTAATTGTCAGATGATCGTGTTCACAACAGACACATGTGCTACAAGCTGGGCAGGACAGCCACCAACACACCAAGAACCAGAGCCATTCCAGGAGTACACTCAAGGACACTAAATTGTGGTGACAGCAGCCTCTGTGATGACCCCTATGTGAGGTTCAATTTTGCATGTTGCACATACTGTGGAGCATATTCACCTGTGCCCGCTGTGTCATGTGTATCAACAGATCAACTACCATCACACATACACAAACACAACTCACTGGGCATGGCCTGTAATGTGTGGCCACAATGTAGGGATTGGCCTAGCCATCACTCAACTCACATTTGGCCTGTCTCAATACCACACACCATGAGCCGCACCTATGTGCATCAGCTTAGCCAACATTGACTGTCATCATAGCACATACACTCATGAAAATCCCAGTGGTGGTGGTGGGATCTAATGTGTACAACCACATAATACACATGACCACTCACCAAACCTTATCAATGTCTGTCACATTGCATAGTATGAGGTACATGTACATGACGTGAAATGTATCAGACACATTGGGATGGCTGTCACAGTCCCAGACTAATGAAAATCCTAGGAGAACCACATACAACACATGTTGACATCATCCAACACTGAAGGCTAGGAACGGATGAGTGGAAGCAGTCACACATACATACAAGTGACAAACTCACAGAAACATACCACATCGTAAAACAAGCTGATGTTGGAAACACAAATGTGACTTGGGGAATCATTCCAATATTACATGTGCCTTTGGCCACAGTGCAGGCCCTTACATCAACCAGATCCAGGGATGACACCCTAATGACTAATAGTTTCACATGCACCTACTTCCCAGAAACACCAGGGCAAAGATGTAGAAGAAACACAGCAAGCATCACAAACAGGGACATCTGCAGGGAACACAGGCTGGGTAGAAAAAGGGATAGGAACACACATATTCAGGCACACAGAACCCACACCATGTGCTCAGGCAATGTCATGGAATAACACATGGCAATGAGGTGAATCCACCCATGTGTAAGGACAGCTGTTTCAAACGTTCACCTTGTAGGGCTGTGTCATGTCAAAACAAAACCTGGACATTGAGCCAACAATTACAACACACTGAAAGCTCTGGTCACATCAGCCTGTGTACTGGTGTGCCCCTTAAGTCATCTGCACATACTCAAAACACATGTATAGCAAGTTTCACTGATGACACAGATGACTTGTTCATCATCCATGCGTTAAAGTGCATGTCCAGTGGAGAAGGGCCCAGTCAGAAAAAAGAATAACGTGCACGAATTTCAGCACAAGATATCCTAATGGACCTCATAATATTTAATATATATTAAAATGTATTTTTCTTTTATGTACTTGATTTTCAACATATACAATTACAAGAAGACTATTGTTGTGAGTGTGCAAACAATATAACAATATTGAAGTATAAAAAAAACTACAAAAATATAAATGATTTAATATATAAAATATTATTTTAAAATATTTCATATGCTAAATAATAACCCAAAAATGTATAAACTATAACATTGTAAAATACATATTATATAATTTTATTACAAAAATAAAATGATCTAAAATGTATTAAAAAATATGTAAAAACAAATGCAATAAAATGTTTCGTTTTCTTTAAAATGAATGAAAAATAACAAAACTTAAAAAGTCTAAAGTGAAACTACCAAAACTATACTTATTTTACAATTGCATAACTGTGTTTCCACAAAAATATAAATGTATTTAACAATATATTTGTAATGTTGTAAATGTACATTAAAAATATATGTTAAAATGTGTTATGCTTTATAATGTATTCTAATTAACATCAACATTTGTTTAACTTTTTTTTATTTGCAAAAATTGTAAAATAAAACTGAATGAAAACAATTCAATTGTGAACTAAAATAAATACACTTTGGGGTCAATTCCGATCTTGCTGGGACAGCCCTCCCAGAGCTGTCTGTAGCGTTACCCTCCACCCCGACTCGTACCGGGAGTTGGTCTGTCCGGACGAGAAAGTACGATGCGCAAATGTGTCTGAATCCCGTGCGACACATTCGCTCCGAAACCAGCAACAATTTCCGTACGAGCCGGAACTATAAACGATGAAATGGAGTCGTCCGGAAGCTTTGTCACAGCAGTTTCCGGCCGGTCAAGTACGATGCGTACTTCCTACGCGCCAAACAGGTCGCCACTTACAGCACGTCATAGCATCCGGAACAGCAGTCTCTCTGCTCCGATTCGCACCAAAACACGATCCACGGCTACGAGACGAACCAACGCTCTACGACCACGACACAAACCTACAAGCAACGTCTACGAGACGAACCAATCATGTATCCGATCGCACATGTCATCCCTGTACTGTACGTCTATGACCGAATCAACAACAGGAATCTACGCGTACTCCATAGACGGTAAGTTCGACACCCATAGGGGGTGGATAGCTATAACTACCAGCAGTCACAACCTATAGGGGGGTGGATGGCTATCACTACCAGCATTGTCCAGACCAAAGGGGGTGGATGGCTATCACTGCCAGGAATCTCAACCTATAGAGGAGTGGATGGCTATCACTGCCAGCATTACTTAACCCATAGGGGGTGGATGGCTATCACTGCCAACAGTCTCAACCTATAGAGAGGTGGATGGCTATCACTGCCAGCATAACTTAACCCATAGGGGGTGGATGGCTATCACTGCCAGCATTGTCCAGCCCATAGGGGGGTGGATGGCTATCACTGCCAGCAGTCTCAACCTATAGAGGGGTGGATGGCTATCACTGTCAGCATAACTTAACCCATAGGGATGGATGGCTAGCAGTCTCAACCAATAGAGGGCTGGATGTCTATCACTGCCAGCACACCTCAACCCATCGGGGGTGATTGCTATCACTGCCAGCATTGTCCAGCCCATAGGGGGTGGATGGCTATCACTGCCAGCTGTCTCAACCTATAGAGGGGTGGATGGCTATCACTGCTAGCATTGTCCAGCCCATAGGGAGTGGATGGCTATCACTGCCAGCAGTCTCAACCTATAGAGGGGTGGATGGCTATGACTGCCAGCATTATTTAACCCATAGGGGTGGATGGCTATCACTGCCAGCATTTTCCAGCCCATAGAGGGGTGGGTGGCTATCACTGCCAGCAGTCTCAACCTATAGAGGGGTTTATGGCTATCACTGTCAGCATAACTTAAGCCATGGGGGGGGATGGCTATCACTGCCAGCAGTCTCAACCTATAGAGGGGTGGATGGCTATCACTGCCAGCATTGTCCAGCCCGTGGGGGGGTGGCTGGCTATCACTACCAGCAGTCTTAACCTATAGAGGGGTGGATGGATATCACTGCCAGCATTACTTACGGGGTGGATTGCTATCGCTGCCAGCATTGTTCAGCCCATAGGGGTGGATGACTATCACTGCCAGCAGCCTCAACCTATAGAGGCTATCACTGCCAGCAGTCTCAACCTATAGAGAGGTGGATGGCCATCACTGCCAGCATTACGTAACCCATAGGGGGTGGATGGCAATCACTGCCAGCAGTCTCAACCTATTGAGGGGTGGATGGCTATCACTACCAGCATTGTCCAGCCCATAGGGGGGTGGATGGCTATCACTACCAGCAGTCTCAACCTATAGAGGGGTGGATGGCTATCACTGCCAGCATTACTTAACCCATAGGGGCTGGATGGCAACCACTACCAGCAGTCACAACTTATAGGGGGTGGATGGCTATCACTGCCAGCATTGTCCAGCCCATAGGGGGTGGATGGCTATCACTGCCAGCAGTCTCAACCTATAGAGAGTTTGATGGCTATCACTGCCAGCATAATTTAACCCATAGGGGTGATGGCTAGCAGTCTCAACCTATAGAGGGCTGGATGGCTACCACGGCCAGCACAACTTAACCCATTGGGGGTGGATTGCTATCACTGCCAGCATTGTCCAGCCCATAGGGGGGTGGATGGCTATCATTGCCAGCAGTCCCAACCTATAGAGGGGTGGATGGCTATCACTGCCAGCATTGTCCAGCCCATAGGGGGGTGGATGGCTATCACAGCCAGCAGTCTCAACTTATAGAGGGGTGGATGGCTATCACTGTCAGCATAACTTAACCCATAGGGGTGATGGCTAGCAGTCTCAACCTATAGAGGGCTGGATGGCTACCACTGCCAGCACAACTTAACCCATTGGGGGTGGATTGCTATCACTGCCAGCTTTGTCCAGCCCATAGGGGGGTGGATGGCTATCACTGCCAGCAGTCCCAACCGATAGAGGGGTGGATGGCTATGACTGCCAGCACAACTTAACCCATTGGGGGTGGATTGCTATCGCTGCCAGCATTGTCCAGCCCATAGGGGGGTGGATGGCTATCACTGCCAGCAGTCTCAACCTATAGAGGGGTGGATGGCTATCACTACCAGCATTGTCCAGCCCATAGGGGGGTGGATGGCTATCACTACCAGCAGTCTCAACCTATAGAGGGGTGGATGGCTATCACTGCCAGCATTACTTAACCCATAGGGGCTGGATGGCAACCGCTACCAGCAGTCACAACTTATAGGGGGTGGATGGCTATCACTGCCAGCATTGTCCAGCCCATAGGGGGTGGATGGCTATCACTGCCAGCAGTCTCAACCTATAGAGAGTTTGATGGCTATCACTGCCAGCATAACTTAACCCATAGGAGGTGGATGGCTATCACTGCCAGCAGTCTCAACCGATAGAGGGGTGGATGGCTATGACTGCCAGCATTACTTAACCCATAGGGGTGGATGGCTATCACTGCCAGCATTGTCAAGCCCATAGGGGGTGGGTGGCTATCACTGCCCGCATTACTTACCCCATAGGGGGTGGATGGCTATCACTGCCAGCATTGTCCAGCCCATAGGGGTGGATGGCTATCACTGCCAGCAGACTCAACCTATAGAGGGGTCAATGGCTATCACTGCCAGCAGTCTCAACCTATAGAGGGGTGGATGGCTATCACTGCCAGCATTACTTAACCCATAGGGGCAGGATGGCAACCACTACCAGCAGTCACAACCTATAGGGGGGGTGGATGGCTATCACTGCCAGCATTGTCCTGCCCATAGGGGGTGGATGGCTATCACTGCCAGCAATCTCAACCTATAGAGGAGTGGATGGCTATCACTGCCAACATTTCTTAACCCATAGGGACTGGATGGCTATCACCGCCAGCAGTCTCAACCTATAGAGAGGTGGATGGCTATAACTGCTGGCATCACTTAACCCATGGGGGTGTATGGCTATCACGGCCAGCATTGTCCAGCCCATAGGGGGGTGGATGGCTATCACTGCCAGCAGTCTCAACCTATAGAGGGGTGGATGGCTATCACTGTCAGCATAGCTTAACCCATAGGGGTGATGGCTAGCAGTCTCAACCTATAGAGGGCTGGATGGCTATCACTGCCAGCACAACTTAACCCATTGGGAGTGAATTGCTATCACTGCCAGCATTGTCCAGCCCATAGGGGGTGGATGGCTATCACTGCCAGCTGTCTCAACCTATAGAGGGGTGGATGGCTATCACTGCCAGCATTGTACAGCCCATAGGGGGTGGATGGCTATCACTGCCAGCAGTCTCAACTTATAGAGGGGTGGGTGGCTATGACTGCCAGCATTATTTAACCCATGGCTATCACTGCCAGCATTGTCCAGCCCATAGGGGGGTGGATGGCTATCACTGACAGCAGTCTCAACCTATAGAGGGGTGTATGGCTATCACTGTCAGCATAACTTAACCCATGGGTGTGGATGGCTATCACTGCCAGCAGTCTCAACCTATAGAGGCGTGGATGGCTATCACTGCCAGCATTGTCCAGCCCATGGGAGGGGGGGTGCATGGCTATCACTGCCAGCTGTCTTAACCTATAGAGGGGTGGATGGCTATCACTGCCAGCATTCCTTACCCTATAGGGGGTAGATGGCTATCACTGCCAGCATTGTTCAGCCCACAGGGGTAGATGGCTATCACTGCCAGCAGCCTCAACCTATAGAGGGGTGGATGGCTATCACTGCCAGCAGTCTCAACCTGCAGAGGGGTGAATGGCTATCACTGCCAGCATTACTTAACCCATAGGAGGTGGATGGCAATCACTGCCAGCAGTCTCAACCTATAGAGGGGTAGATGGCTATCACTGCCAGCATTGTCCAGCCCATGGGGGGTGGATGTCGATCACTGCCAGCAGTCCCAACCTATAGAGGGGTGGATGGCTATCACTGCCAGCATTACTTAACCCATAGGGGCTGGATGGCAACCACTACCAGCAGTCACAACCTATAGGGGGGTGGATGGCTATCACTGCCAGCATTGTCCAGCCCATAGGGGTGGATGGCTATCACTGCTAGCAATCTCAACCTATAGAGGAGTGAATGGCTATCACTGCCAGCATTTCTTAACCCATAAGGAGTGGATGGCTATCACCGCCAGCAGTCTCAACCTATCGAGAGGTGGATGGCTATCACTGCCGGCATAACTTAACCCATAGGGGGTGTATGGCTATCACTGCCAGCATTGTCCAGCCCATAGGGGGGTGGATGGCTATCACTGCCAGCAGTCTCAACCTATAGAGGGGTGGATGGCTATCACTGTCAGCATAGCTTAACCCATAGGGGTGATGGCTAGCAGTCTCAACCTATAGAGGGCTGGATGGCTATCACTGCCAGCACAACTTAACCCATTGGGGGTGGATTGCTATCACTGTCAGCACTGTCCAGCCCATAGGGGGGTGGACGGCTATCACTGCCAGCAGTCTCAACCTATAGAGGGGTGGATGGCTATCACTGCCAGCATTGTCCAGCCCATAGGGGGTGGATGGCTATCACTGCCAGCAGTCTCAACCTATAGAGGAGTGTATGGCTATCACTGTCAGCATTACTTAACCCATAGGGGTCGATGGTTATCACTGCCAGCATTGTCAAGCCCATAGGGGGTGGATGGCTATCACTGCCACAGTCTCAACCTATAGAGGGGTGTATGGCTAACACTGTCAGCATAACTTAACCCATAGGGGGTGGATGGCTATCACTGCCAGCAGTCTCAAGCTATAGAGGGGTGGATGGATATCACTGCCAGCATTGTCCGGCCCATGGGGGGTGGATGGATATCACTGCCAGCAGTCTTAACCTATAGAGGGGTGGATGGCTATCACTGCCAGCATTACTTACCCCATAGGGGGTGGATGGCTATCACTGCCAGCATTGTCCAACCCATAGGGGTGGATGGCTATCACTGCCAGCAGCCTCAAACTATAGAGGGGTGGATGGCTATCACTGCCAGCAGTCTCAACCTATAGAGGGGTGGATGGCTATCACTGCGAGCATTGTCCAGCCCATAGGGGGGTGGATGGCTATCACTGCCAGCAGTCTCAACCTATAGAGGGGTGGATGGCTATCACTCCCTGCATTACTTAACCCATAGGGGGTGGATGGCAACCACTGCCAGCAGTCGCAACCAATAGAGTGGTGGAGGCTATCACTGCCAGCATTACTTAACCCATAGGGGGTGGCTGGATATCACTGCCAGCATTGTCCAGGCCATAGGGGGGGGGAGGGGGATGTGGATGGCCGAGTACTAACCCATCACTATCATGGGCAGATTGTAAATTGTGTGTAAAATGCCAGTCACAGTGACACTGAAAGGGAAAACTTACTTCAACTCACATCACAGTTGTGACCAAAAGGTAAGTGCGTGGTTCAAACCCCAAGCATTGCCATGAAGAACATGGAAATAAGGAACACCCCCCCCCCCACTGCTGTGACCAAAATGTGAGTGTGGGGTTCAAACACCCCCCCCCCCCCCCATGTCAGGATCAATGTGGAAATGGGGTTAGCCCCCCTCATTGCACTGACCAAAATGTGAGTGTGGGGTTCAACCCACCCCCCCATGTCAGGATTAATGTGGAAATGGGGTTAACCACCCGCTCACTGCACTGAACAAAAGGTGAGTGTGGGGTTCAACCCCCATGTAAGGATTAATGTGGAAATGGGGTTAACCCCCCCTCTCTGCAGTGATCAAAAGGTGAGTGTGGGGTTCCAAATACCAGCATGTGCAAACAATAGGGTATGATTCCTGGCTCAAAAAACACAAGCAATGTAGTGAATAAGTAGTGTCTATGTGACACACAAACATAGATATGTTGAGGAAAATGTTGTTGTGCCTACCAAAAATACCATCAGCTATGTGCAGACAAGCATCAACCATGGGGGCTGACTATGCCTCAAATGTACAATAGGACAATGTAAGAAGTGACCATCATGATGCCTAAAAACATATGTCCACTAACAGACACACATACAAAGGAATCACACGGAGAAGCAGCAATTAGGTGATGACATACCATACTGTGGCATCAACGGGAAACAGTAAACACGATGAATGAGCAGACAGACGATGCAGGTGTCCCCGAGCCAGTGTATATAAAAACTCTAACCATCATCCACTCAATGCCCCACAAAACTAATGTCAGTACATGTGTGCAGATACACAAACACAACCAGCCAGCCACACACTGCATAACACACATAACATGTGTGTGTGCATCTAAGTACCCCACGCTACAATAACACACATGATGGGGGGCTGAACAACAATGAGACATGAATTTTCTGTACATTACAGAAGTATCTCATTAATTGGGTACCTCTTTGTGGGCAACATGTAATTGTCAGATGATCGTGTTCACAACAGACACATGTGCTACAAGCTGGGCAGGACAGCCACCAACACACCAAGAACCAGAGCCATTCCAGGAGTACACTCAAGGACACTAAATTGTGGTGACAGCAGCCTCTGTGATGACCCCTATGTGAGGTTCAATTTTGCATGTTGCACATACTGTGGAGCATATTCACCTGTGCCCGCTGTGTCATGTGTATCAACAGATCAACTACCATCACACATACACAAACACAACTCACTGGGCATGGCCTGTAATGTGTGGCCACAATGTAGGGATTGGCCTAGCCATCACTCAACTCACATTTGGCCTGTCTCAATACCACACACCATGAGCCGCACCTATGTGCATCAGCTTAGCCAACATTGACTGTCATCATAGCACATACACTCATGAAAATCCCAGTGGTGGTGGTGGGATCTAAAGTGTACAACCACATAATACACATGACCACTCACCAAACCTTATCAATGTCTGTCACATTGCATAGTATGAGGTACATGTACATGACGTGAAATGTATCAGACACATTGGGATGGCTGTCACAGTCCCAGACTAATGAAAATCCTAGGAGAACCACATACAACACATGTTGACATCATCCAACACTGAAGGCTAGGAACGGATGAGTGGAAGCAGTCACACATACATACAAGTGACAAACTCACAGAAACATACCACATCGTAAAACAAGCTGATGTTGGAAACACAAATGTGACTTGGGGAATCATTCCAATATTACATGTGCCTTTGGCCACAGTGCAGGCCCTTACATCAACCAGATCCAGGGATGACACCCTAATGACTAGTAGTTTCACATGCACCTACTTCCCAGAAACACCAGGGCAAAGATGTAGAAGAAACACAGCAAGCATCACAAACAGGGACATCTGCAGGGAACACAGGCTGGGTAGAAAAAGGGATAGGAACACACATATTCAGGCACACAGAACCCACACCATGTGCTCAGGCAATGTCATGGAATAACACATGGCAATGAGGTGAATCCACCCATGTGTAAGGACAGCTGTTTCAAACGTTCACCTTGTAGGGCTGTGTCATGTCAAAACAAAACCTGGACATTGAGCCAACAATTACAACACACTGAAAGCTCTGGTCACATCAGCCTGTGTACTGGTGTGCCCCTTAAGTCATCTGCACATACTCAAAACACATGTATAGCAAGTTTCACTGATGACACAGATGACTTGTTCATCATCCATGCGTTAAAGTGCATGTCCAGTGGAGAAGGGCCCAGTCAGAAAAAAGAATAACGTGCACGAATTTCAGCACAAGATATGTGCAACAGTGTAAACCAAAGATGTGAAGTGCTGCAAAGGATGTTACACTCCCTGTGCAGAAGTATTGGGATCATGACAACCTGAATTCACTGCCAATGATGATTTGGAGACATACTGTATTAGGATATACCATGGCTCACATGCAGTCCATCACAACACCATATCTATTATTGTCAACAAACAACATCAAAACAACAATTTCAGTACACTCATCAGTAACATCATGTACTTGAAATGCAAATTAAGTAAAGAACAAAAATAAGCTTTATTCAGCAGGTAAAACAAGAAAATAATTCCAAGTTCGGAATGACAACAGGCCAATGGCCAGTCCATGTCAATGGTCCTTCATGGGTGTTACGTGACAAGTTGTCACCCATTGCTTGCCTGCACTGACATGAGTAGGGGACATCTCTCCTTGGAGGAGGATCTATAGTGGCAGGCCAGGCACCGCAGGGGTCAGGATCAGGGGATACCAGAATGGGGCAGGGGAGGGGTAGTGGGTACAGGGGTCTCTTAAGCAACTGCAGTGGATGTGTCTGAGTGTGTGGGGTCTCCACTGCAGTGACCATGTCCGATGGAGTGAGCGGGGGCACCACTGCAGTGGCCAGGACAGTTTGGGGGGACACGGTCTCCACTGCAGTTGCAGGAACTGGCTGAGGGTGTGGTGTTGTGGGAGTGTACGTGCTTGTGGTAGGGGGAGGGCCTAAGTACCCTGGGGATGATGTACCGGTGTGTTGGTGAACCTGGGACAGGGTGTGGTGTGGGGACTTTGGGAGGGATGGCCTGGGGTCTGGAGGACGGAGACTGTGTGGTGGAAGTGTCGGACTGTGGTGGGGTTCTGGTTTGTCTGGTCCTGGGGGATGTACGGGTGGGGGCCGCAGTGTTCCTGCTCTTGGGGGCGGGTGTGCGTGATATGGGGGATCTCCTCTCTTTGTGTGGTGACTACCTCTTCCCCTTCCGAGTTGGTTTGGATGGATCTGTGGGGAAGAGGCCAAGGTCACAGAGGAAGTACTCCTTGGAAGTGGGGGTTGCAAGAGAGTCAATGGAAGGGGTTTTGGAGGGAGAGGTATCTGAGGACTGTGAAGTGGTAGTGGATGTGTGTATGTGCTTTCTCACCCTATCCCCTGTGGGTTTTCTGTCAGTCCCTTGAGTGTGCATGGGAGTTTGTTTGTGCTTTGACTGACGTTGCTGTGTGCTGCTTGGGTCTGCTGGGGTGCGTGCATGTGCCTGTTTGAGAGTGCTTTGGACAGGTTGGGTAGTGGAGATTGTGGATGGGGCAGAGGTAGGAGGGGTGAGGGACTGTTGGAGGAGGGACACGGCCATGGACTGGTTGGCCCGCTGTAGGGCAGAAATGTGTGATGACATGCCCTCCACATATGACATCAATTGGGTCAAAAGACCATGGTGCGCATGCAGGACACTCAGCATTGATGTCTGCCCCACATGGATCTGCTTCAGCAAGTTCACAGACTCCACACTCTGGGGCTGATTCCGATCCGGGTCGGACGGGCACCGAACGTGATCCGGCCGGAAAAACTACGAGCTGTACACGTGTTTTCCGGCTGACTCGTACAGCTGTACGAGCGAGCAAGTATGATGCGAGCTACGTGAAATTCACCGACCGAGTCGTTTCCGGGTCCAAACTGCTCCGTACGTCTCGGTCGGAAGCTAACCGTGGCATGCAATGGAGGCGATTTACAACCGAGCCAGTACGATGCACGTGTCGGACAGCCTGTGCGAGGCGGAGTGACGGCTCGCAAAACTTCTTGGTGGTTGCCTTTGGGGGTCCGTGTCGGACCCCCCTGACACCTGCAGCCCTACGACTCGGACACAGGGAGAGACCCAACACAGTCATGCACGGTGCGGATGGCACCGATGCGTACCCACTGTAGGGGGCGCACTTGTCCGCGACGTACCCATTCAGTCAATGGGAGCCCATGTACGCGTCGTACTACCGGCTCCCACTGACCTCTATGCGAGTCCGACCAAACCGAGTCCGGCAGCATACGGCCGCATCGTACTCGCTCGGTCGGACTGCAGGACTCTGGCTCGGTCGGACTGCAGGACTCTAGCTCGGTCGTTAAACACTCTGGATCCGGTCGGAGTGCTTTCTGACCCGGATCGGAATCGGCACCTCTGTAGTGTAGTTCCTATGTCCCTTATAGGCTCTGCGCATTGGAATAATGTACACTATAGTTTTTGCATATGACTAAGGTCAGTATGCTCCTATCGAGTACATTAAACTTAATTACTTGTGTGTGCCAGCAAACTCAGAGGTCACTAGAAACTTCTTGAATAAACAAGATGGGGTTAGTTTCTGACAACCACATAAACATGACAACTTTGTTTCCCTTAGAATCGGAACGCGTCTCAAAATCGTGGAAACAATAGATAACAGTTTCACTTAGTCAATTGTGCATGCTTAGTTTCTTCAGACCTACTCAGAAATAGATAGACGGGCGTTTCAATAAAAGGGTTTCTCGTGTAAGAGATATGAGCTATTACAATCATTAGACAGTAAGCAAGATATAATACGCACAGCGTAAGCAGTAAGAAGAAATAATACTGCAATATCATTGTCTTTTAGCTATGACATATATTCATATATACATACATACATAAATAACACAGGCTAAAAAGTGAATACTCGTCTGATGCTTCTAAATAGTTCTACCCCAGTGTACCTAACCTAAGTGTAGTACGAGGTAAGAAGTAGGTGCTGTTTTCTATAGTATGGTATATACTAAGTTTAGTATGCCAAGAGTCCCTCTAGGTCCTAGTCAGCTCCACACCTTAGAATGAGAGAGGTGGGTATCTCTTTCCGGGTCTCAAACTCTAACACCCCTCAAAGGGAGTCAGAACACTGGAATCTGGATTCTCTGCGAGCAGGGATGACAGCGTCTGGTCAGTGCGTCAGGCCGGGATATGGTCTCTTCCGAACTTGCCGTGGTGAACCGTGCAGTCAAGTCGTGCTGAGTCGTGCCGTGGTTTGCCATGGTAAGGGAAGGTATATTTATACCTAGAAGGTGCTTAGAAATGCATTGACGTAAAGTCGGGCAGAGGAAGACGTCATGGATGAACCCCTAAGGAATAGTAGTTCATGCATAATAGATGGGTTCTTGGAGAAATCAATAATCCTAGCTAGGGAAAGACCCATTCGGCTTAAGGGTCCGGTTTCTAAGAACTCGTGACGTGGGAAGGACGGATGTAGGTGACCATGCCTGTATTTGGATAGCATGGTTAATGCCTAAATAAGGACTGGGTTTCTATGCCTAAATAAGGCAATGCGAGTTGTGCCTATATAAGGACATGAGTCAGGGGAACCTATATACGGGTATCTAAAGCGAAACACAACAACTTAGGGCAGCAGGGAAGACAGAGGCAGGGGGTGCAGTGCCTGGGCCAAAGGAGACATGCTCCCTAACACGGGAGGCTCCACGGACATTAGGGATGGGAGCAGCTGGGAGGGAGGAGATGGTGGTGGTGGCGGGGACAGACTCGCTATCTGTGGTCTTGTAACACCCGCCTCCACAAGGGAGTCCTCAATGGAGCTGGAGCGGTCTTCAGCTGAGGTACTTGTTGCTGACTGGCCTTCAGTGTGGCTCCCCTCACCCTCCATGTCACTGGGTCCCTCCGACTCCTCCACAATGGAACCAGTCTGGTTTTGCGCCTCCTCTCGGTACGTGGTGCTGTCCCCTCCAGTATTTGCCGATGATGCTGTGGACAAGGAGGAGAAACAGAAATCTCATGTTTCTGATGGGCATTAACCTGTAAGGATGACAAAGTGAGACACCATCACTACACATGCACCATGTTTCTCAATCACACAGTTGGACATACATGTAGAAATTAGCAGTGCATATGATGTATACAGGTAGCGCAACTATGGTCATGGGCAGTAGTCCTGTGTGCAAGCCTGCATCCACAATATTGAACAGTGCCTGGAAAATCCAACCATGCAAAAATACACATTTTCATCACTGAACCAGTGCAGTACATGCATCTGCACACTCTGAGACTTAAACTTACTCAGTGGGCATGCTTGCCCTTTGTGATCACAATGCTAGTAGTGCCAGTCAGACAACATGTACAATTGAAAAGGCAGTGGACTCTACACTCACCTGCTCCCCTGGTTTCCCATACAACTTGCAGTACTGTGGAAGGAGGCTGTCCAGCAGGGCCTGGTTCTCCTCCTCTGTGAATGATCGTGCTCTCTCCACAGTACGTGCCGTTGCAGAACACAGAGGATGCAGAAACAGCAGCAGTGGTGTTGTGACATCCAATCATGTGGCATGTAGTGCAGGCAAGTGAAGTCTCTGGGGAACAGACAGCCTTATATCTGTGCTGCTGAGGCAGAATCAGTTTGATGCAGCAAAAGAGATAGGTCAGAGTCGTTCGCATTATACGAAATTGCCCAATCCATGACATTGAACGCATCAGACACGCCTTCCGCGTCCTTCAAATATTCCGCATCATGACACCATTGTTGCAGTGAGCCAACGGAATCTGTCTGCACACGGGTGCGTACGTCTTGGTTCGAAAGTGTCCGAGGCGTCTTTTGAATGTTCACCCACGTCAGTCACCATTACATTCAATGGCTAATGCGTGCGTACGTCTTGGTTCAAAAGTGTCCGAGGCGTCTTTTGAATTTTCACCAGCGTCAGTCACCATTACATTCAATGGCCACAGCGTGCGTACGTCTTGGTTCGAAAGTGTCCGAGGCGTCTTTTCAATTTTCACCTGCGTCAGTCACCATTACATTAAATGGCCAATGCGTGCGTACGTCTTGGTTAGAAAGTGTCCGAGGCGTCTTTTGAATGTTCACCTGCGTCAGTCACCATTACAATCAATGGCCAAGGCGTGTGTACATCTTGGTTAGAAAGTGTCCGAGGCGTCTTTTGAACTTTCAACCGCGTCAGTCACCATTCCATTCAATGGCCAATGTGTGCGTACGTCTTGATTCGAAAGTGTCCGAGGCGTCTTTTGAATTTTCACCCTCGTCAGTTACCATTACATTCAATGGCCAATGCGTGCATACGTCTTGGTTCGAAAGTGTCCGAGGCGTCTTTTGAATGTTCACCCGCGTCAGTCACCATTACATTCAATGGCCAATCTGTGCATACGTCCTGGTTAGAAAGTGTCCGAGGCGTCTTTTGAATGTTCACCCGCGTCAGTCACCATTACATTCAATGGCCAATGCGTGCATACATCTTGGTTAGAAAGTGTGCGAGGCGTCTTTTGAATGTTCACCCGCGTCAGTCACCATTACATTCAATGGCCAATGTGTGAGTACGTCTTGGTTCGAAAGTGTCCGAGGCGTCTTTTGAATTTTCATCCGCGTCAGTCATCATTACATTCAATGGCCAATCCGTGCATACGTCTTGGTTCGAAAGTGTCCGACGCATCTTTTGAATGTTCACCTGCGTCAGTCACCATTACATTCAATGGCCAATCTGTGCATACGTCTTGGTTAGAAAGTGTGCGAGGCGTCTTTTGAAAGTTCACCCGCGTCAGTCACCATTACATTCAATGGCCAAAGGATGCCAAACAAGATATTTTGGCAGGGACTCAGGTGCTCTAAAACACACTGACAGCCTGTCACATAGTACATGTAATCACATTTCAGGCTTCATCACGTGTGGGTACATGTCTACACATGCCATATTTTATGTGGCTCATTGTGCCACACACTACCAGGATGTGCCCTGTGACATGGTGATTAAAAGCATTGTGTGGGATGCACCTCACTACTGTGAGTGAGAACTTTGCTGATCAACACCCGTGGCCATGGCACAGTTACTGGGGCACATTAGCTAATGACATGTTACATACACCCTAAATTGCACATGAAATGTACTGTGTGTTACAGTGTGTTCCTGGGCAACCACTGTGGGGTACATCCTAACTATTTGCGTATAGTGCTATGCACATGTACCTAATTGTATTTTGTGGATGTGAATCCTTTCCAACATCCATCTGATTTGGGCATGTGAGTTGCTGTTGTGTCTGTGTGTCAAAGACATCCATGTGGGGGGAGGAGCCTAGCGCGCAACCAAGATGGCCGCGTAGGCTTGTGGCTCCCGAGGGCCTCCGCAACCTCCCACGTCTATCCTGTCATAATCCTGATTTTTTCGATGGGCTTTTGTTTATGATCTTGCGCTAAGGTGCCACTCGTTTTCCAAATCGAAATTGGACTCCGGGAACCGTTTTTTTTTGGCGATCTGAAGTTTGCGGCCTTCTCCGGCCTTGGTTCCGAACTCGGGTTGGTGAGGTGCCCGGCGGCGAAGTGAACAACAGCGGCATGCCAGGCTGGGCCTGCCCCGGACCCCGTGCTTTCACTTTCGGTTTCGAGTTGATCTACCGAAACTGATGTGGGGACATTGGGAGAGCTGCGCCGAGGACGGAGTGCAAAGCCTAGTCTTGAACTGTAAACGGGCCTCTTTCAGTTAGCGGCCCGGATCTCCTGGCCTTCCTCCGGGTGCTGGAGGGTGCTGACCTTGCTGATCGCTGACGATGACGACGAGAGCGGACGGCGACAAACTGAAACCCAAATCTACCCGGAGGGGAGCCTATTCACAGGCCAACAATATGGACCGCTATGCGCAGCCAAAGGGATCCCCTAGTGGATCACGTAAATCGCCTGAGCCGCCCAAGGAGGCCTCGGGCGCATCATCCGAATTGACTCTGCTGGATGTCATGGGGGCCATTGAGGAGATGAAGGTGACTGTGAACCAGCAATTGGATACTCTGGCTAACAAATTGGACTCGGTGCTGATTGATGTCACCTTGGTCAGAGCGGACCTGTCGAAAACCAATGACCGGGTCGACTCATTGACCCAAGCAGCGTCGAGCCTAACGGTAGATGTGGCCGCTTTGCAGACGACGGTGCGGAGGTTGCAGCTCGCCAGTGACCTGACTGATCGTCGCCTTGAGGACTCCGAAAGCAGGGCCTGGCGGAATAACGTCCGCATTATCGGCGTGCCCGAACGGTCGGAGGAGTCTGCTGTGGATCTTTTTGTGGAGGATCTAGTGGTGACTCATCTAGCACCCAAAGGGCTGAGCAAGTTCTTCGCTGTGGAACGGGCCCACAGGATTCCAGGGGGTGCGCCTAAGGTGGGTGCCCCCCCCGCGGCCTATCATTGCCCGACTTTTTAATTTTCGGGATAGAGACGCTATCCTGCAGGCGTCGAGGGTGGCTGGGCCATTACGATTTGAGAACTCTAATGTTAGCTTTTACCCAGACTTTACGCAAGCGGTTCAAAAGCAACGGATGGGATTCTCGGCCATCAAACGGCGCTTGAGAGACATGGAGTTCAAGTATGCGATGCTATTCCCGGCTAGGCTGCGGGTCGAGTTAGATGGTCGCTCACACTTCTTCGACCGGCCGGAGGCGGTGGGAGAGTGGCTGGATGCCCTGCCCAAGAGTCGGGATCGGGAGGGTCGGATGGCGGAGAGCGGAGAGGGTTTGACGGAGTAGGAATGGAACTGTGATCCTGGTGATGGACTGTACTGGTAACGTTTTGCACCTGTGGCTGCACTGGACTCCAGTTTGTAACGCTTTGCCCCGTGGTGTTTGGAGGTTGCGGGGGGCTTGCTGGGGCCCTTTCCTCCTTCTGGGGTTTTTTTTTGTCCCTTTTTGTAGTGAATTTCATATTGGGGCGACAGGCACACTGCATGTTGGGGGGGCTGTTCGGGCTCACGCAGGGGTGCAGGGAGGGGGGAGTTTTGTTGGGGTTGATGGGGTGGGGTTGGGGTTTGTTTGTTTGTTTCACAAGGCGGGGTAATATTTTTTTGCTGTGCTATTATGATTGTGCTCCCCGGGAGGGGGATATTTTGTGCTGGGAGGGATGGGGGGTAGGGGGCTGAGACTTCTTTCCTGGAATGTGAATGGGCTGGGGGACAGGATAAAGCGGGGGGTAGTCCTGCAGTTCTTGAAACGTATTTCGCCTGACATTGTGTTCTTGCAGGAAACGCACCTCATAGAGAACTCTTTTCATGCCATGAACAGACGAGGATATCGCCTTCTGGCCCATTCTGGTTTCACCTCTGGCTCGAGGGGATTGGGCATTTTAGTCAGGACCTCTCTCCCGTTGGTGGTGGATGAGGTGCTCCACGACGACAGAGGGCGCTACACTGCGCTGGTGGGGAGGTGGGAGGGTAAGTTGATTTCGCTGGTCACGGTCTACGTGCCGCCGGGCCTGCAGACGGCCACCTATGCTGATTTGGGGCGCCTGCAGCTTAGGCTCCCGGGGGGGGTGTTGGTCCTGGGGGGGGGACTTTAACGCTGTGGTTTCCGGAGTTGAGGATCGACACCCCTCTAGGGACCTCCCTCGGGCCCAGAACTGGCTGGGGGGCTTTCTGGATACCCTAGGACTGATAAATTGCTGGCGGTTGAAACACCCTGGACAAGCGCAATTTACCTTCCACTCCGGGGCCCTCGGTAGTCTTTCGAGGCTTGACTATATGCTAGTGCCTGCGGCCCAAGCGGGGATGATTGGGGAGGTGCGACATTTGGCACGCGGTATATCTGATCACTCCCCCCTTTTGTTACACCTAGATATCGCCCTGGGGGCGGAGGGGAGGGTGGCGCCGATCAACCCCTGGTACCTACGGAACCCCACGATTCGTGCAGACCTGGTTAAGTCTCTGGAACACTATTTTAATGACAACGTGGGATCGGTGTCTTCCGCCATCTCCCTTTGGGAGGCCTTTAAGACGGTGCTCCGGGGCCAGGCCCTATCTCTCATTTCCCACACCAAAAAATGCGAGGCACAGGAGGTTGTTCGGCTAGAAACTGAGATCACCGAGTTGGAGAGTGATTTGGAGCAAGGTGTTACGGATGACAGATTGCATGTGCTGGAGCTTAAGCAGGCCGACTATAAGGCGCTGGTTACTGAATCTGCTAGGAGTATGAGTAGGGAGCAACTGGGGCGTTTGTACGATATGGGTGATAAGGCCGGGAAGTTGATTGCCTGGTTGGATAAGAAGGAGAGAGCGAGTCGAGTGGTGCCGGAGGTTGAGAGGGTGGACGGTGTGCGTGTGACGGACCCCGGTGTCATTGTTGATTGCTTTGCGGAGTATTTTCACGGGGTCTACTCTCCGGTCTCAGAGCGATCGGAGGAAGACTCTCGACTGTTGCTTCGAGACATTACTCTGCCTTCCCTATCTGATGAAGATAAAGTATTGATGGATGCGGCCCTGTCGCCAGATGAGATTGCTTTGGCCATTCGCTCTATTGCCTCGGGTAAGGCCATGGGACCTAACGGACTTCCCATCGAATTGTATAAGTTGCGCCCAGATGCGATTGCGCCGTATCTCCGGGACATGTACCTTGAGGCTCAGGCGGCGGGCTCCCTCCCTTCTGACCAACGTCTTGCTACTATTGTTGTTATCCATAAGGAAGGGAAGCCGCGGGATCGGTGTACTTCTTACAGGCCTATCTCTTTGTTAAACGCGGAGCCCAAAATCCTCGCCAAGGTACTGGCCAATCGTCTGATCCGGGTTGTGGGCGACCTGATTCATCAGGATCAATCCGGTTTTATACCCCATCGCAATACCGCTTTGAACCTGCGGCGACTGCATGGCGTCCTTGCTCGCGCGCCATTCATTCGTGAGCCGGCCATCTTGGCGTCCTTGGACGCTACCATGGCGTTTGACACCTTGGAATGGCCGTACATCTGGGCAGCATTGGCGAAGTTTGGGTTTGGCCCGGGGTTTATCGGTTGGGTGAAATTGCTTTATGACAACCCACTGGCACAGGTGGTGGTCAACGGACGGGTGTCGGCTCCCTTTGTTTTGGGTAGGGGCACCCGACAGGGATGTCCGCTGTCGCCTCTTCTCTTTGCGCTTTGTTTGGAGCCCCTTGCGGAGTGGTTGCGGTGGCACCCCTCGATACGTGGCCTTAGATGGACGCCGGAATACGAGGATCGTGTCTCCCTATATGCGGACGATATCCTCTTGTATCTTGCATCTCCGCGCAAATCGCTCATTGTATTGGTGGATGTGTTGAGCTCCTTTGGTCGCAACTCCGGATTGGTAATTAACTGGGCTAAGTCTTGTGTATACGTTCTTTCCGGGGAGGCCCCCCCCCTTCCGCGGGGGTGCCCTATCCAGATTGCGAAGTTGGGGTTCACGTATTTGGGTATTTTCATAACCCTGGATCCGGTGGCCCGGTATGAACGGAATCTTCTCCCCCACTTCAGCGCCTACGGGCGGATGTGGCGGGTTGGCGGCGGCTGCCGCTCTCGCCGCTCGGCCGGGCAGCATTGTTCAAAATGATGTTGCTGCCACGCTTTTTGTACGCCCTGCAGAACACTATGGACGTAGTGCCGGCCCGTTATTTTCGGGAGGTGGAGTGTCTCCAGCGTCGATTGTTTTGGGATGGGCGGCCGCGGATTGCTCTTGCCAAACTAACCCTACCGTGGTATGACGGGGGGGTCGCCCTCCCTGACATTAAGCGATATTACTGGGCCTCCCAGTTGGCTGCCGTCAATCACGGGATGTATGGCCCTGCTTTGAACCCGGCTTTTGAGATGGACAAATTGCTACTGCCAGGCGGAGACTATAATCGAGCACTATACTCGGGGTCCCTTGATGCGCGGTTGACGGGCCCGACGCGGGTCGCGGTGCAGGTGTGGCATGCAGCAAATGCGGCGATGGGGTGGAGGGATCGCTTGACTCGGGCTACGCCATTGTACGCGTCCCAGCGTTTGGGTTATCTGTATACTACGAAAGGCTTTGAGAAGTGGGATACGATTGGTATCGGCACGGTAGGGGATCTCTGGACGAAAGGGAAATTTAAGACGTTCGACATGCTGAAAACTGAATATCAGTTGAATGATAGGGAATACTATCGGTATGCTCAGGTTCATCATGCCTTGTGTTCCGTGTTCTCGGACGTGGCGGCTATTCCGGAGCATTCCCCATTGGAAGACAGAGTATTGGACGGCTATGTGCCGGATAGCACCATTTCGCTGATTTATAAGAAGCTTATCAATGATCGAATGGGTTTGCTGGCCTCATTGCGGGAGACATGGATTGCCGACGGTTTAGAACTGGACGACGAGGATTGGGTGTCAGCGGTGGCCTCCCCGAAAGAGGTGGCTATCCCGGCCCGATTGCGGTTCGTCCAGCTTAAGATACTACATAGAGTGTACGTCACGGGGCCTGGTTTGATGCGTATGGGGTATTCGGTGGATGGTTTGTGTAAGCGAGGCTGTGGACTACTGGGGACTTTCCTCCATATCCTGTGGGAGTGTCCGGAGGTGACTCGGTTTTGGTGCAGAGTGCATGCGGTGTTAGAAGAAATCACGCATGTTGCCTTGTTGCCGGAGGCACGAAGATGTTTGTTGAATGTCTGGGAGCCGACTGATTACAATGTGACGCAGACGCAATGGGTGACTCTGGGCTATATGGTAGCGAAGCGTGACATTGCACAATTGTGGGGCTCCCAGAGGCCACCAACGGTCTCCGAGTGGAAGGAACACATGGACTGGTGTATGTTCAGAGAGAAAACGGTGTATGTGGCGAGAGGCAAGCCTGGGAAGTGGATTAAGGTGTGGGGTCCCTGGAACTCCTATCGTGGAGGTATTTGCGCCCCGCCCCAGACGCGTGAGATGGATGCCGCTCTGTCTCCCTAGCCCGCGCATTCCTGTATGCTCCTGCGACATGCGAATTTGTTTCTTCTGCCTTGCCCCCCTCCCCCCCTCTGTCTACCCGGGTTGGTTTACTCCTTCGATACGAGGAGCACATGTTACTGCCATTAACTTCCGCTGCCTTGTGTGTTTGATGTTTTTCGTTTCTCAAAATATGAAACCTTTCTTGCTTGTTTATGGACTGCGGCTGCGGCTGCGGCCGACTGCGAGGATTAGCACTCCAGTAACTTTTTTGTTGCTTCATCGATGTGAATGTTAAGTTGTGCCTAGGTTTACACTGCGTTTTAGCGGCCGGCCTGTTGGTTGTAGGCCCATACTTGTATCTCTCCGAAATTGTAATAAAGGTTTTTCAAAAAAAAAAAAAAAAAAAAGACATCCATGTATACCCTGCAAACAAGCCTATTAGAACATCATGTGTGTTTAATGTTTGTGTTGGTACGTGTACTTCAGACGTTACATAATGACTGTGTCCATGTGGCAATACATGATCCCTGTGTGAGTAACTTACAAACAGAAACAAGCATTTGCAATGCAATAGGTCTCGCATTTACGCGAGTTTAAGCTATTGGCATTGTAAATGACACTGCCTTTTATTTAAGTTTTAAAAAAGAAAACAAAAATAAAAGGCATTGTTATTTGTAATGTGAATAGCTCAAACTTGCGTAAATGCGAGACCTATTGCATTGCAAATGCTTGTTCTGCAAATGTAGAGGGGAGTAGAATTACGTGGTGTCAAGTAGAGTGGAAATATGCAGAGTGCAATTATGATGTGTGGGGTGAAATTATGTGACATGAAAGTATGTTGAGTGGCTTGGAACTGTGTGGCATGGAGCTGAATTGTGAGATGTGGAATTGATTGGCGTGGTGTGGCATAGACTGCAATTGTATGGAAATGAATTATGTTACCTGGAGTTAAATTATGTGGCATGGTGTGGAATTAAGGGATGTGGTGTGGAATTAGTTGGCATGGCGTGGAGTAGGATTATATGGTGTGGTGTGGAATTGTGTGGCATGGAATTGTGTGGCATGGAATTGTGTTGAGAGGAATGGAAGTATGTGTCATGGAATGGAGTGGAAATATGTGGCATGGAATGAAATTATGTGGTGGACTTGAATTATGTGCCGCTAAGTGGAATTATGTTATTGAGTGGATTCATTAATAGTGGTGTGGAATTATGTGGCATGGAATTACGTTCCATGGAGTGTAATTCTGTGGTATGGCATGGAATTAATTGGTGTGGATTTGTGTGGTGTTGCCTAGAATTGTGGGGTGTAGAGGGAAATTGTGAGACATGGAATTGTGGCATGGAGCCGAATTATGTTGATTTGAATTGTGTGGCAAGGCATTACATGCCATGGATTGGATTTAAGTGGCGCAGAATTATTTGGCATGGAATTGTGTGGTGTGAAATTGTATGGCGTGCAATTGTGTGCCTTGGAGTGAAATTTTGAGACATGGAATTGTGAGGAGTGCCACTGTGTGACATGGAGTGCAATTGTGTGGAATGGGATTAAGTGATGTGGAGTGGAATTATGTGACGTGGTGTGGAATTATGTGGTGTGGAGTGAAAGTGTGTGGCATATAGTAGAATTATGTGGCATGGATTTATGTGATGTGCAATTGTGTCGCATGGCAAGGAATTGAGTTGAGTGGAAATATGTTGAGCTGAATTATGTGGCACGAAAGGAAAGAGGCATTATGTGACACAGAGTGGAATTATGTTGTAGGGAGTGAAATTATGTGGCATAGTATGTGGCATGATGTGGAATTATATGTTGTGCACTGAAGTGGAATTATGTGGAATGGAGTAGAATTATGTGGCATGGAATTGTGTGAGTGGAAATTTGTGGCATGAGTGGAATTATGAGATGTGGAATTGTGTGGCATGGAACTGCGAGGCCTTGAGTGGTGTGGAATTATGTGGCATGGGGTGAAATGATGTGGTATGGAGTGGATTGAAAATAGGTGGAGTGGAATTATGTGACTTGGAGGGGTAATATATGGCATGAAATTATGTGGTGTGGAGTTGAATTACGTTGCGTGGAACTTGGTTGCGTGGGATTATGTGGCGTGGAGTCGAATTGTGAGACATGGAATTGTGCAGCATGGAGAGCAATTGTGTGGCATGAAGGGCAGATGTGTAACTTGGAGTGCAATTGTGTGATGTGGAAGGCCATTGTGTGGAGTGGAGTCATGTAGGGAGGAGTGGAATTATGTTACACTGTGTTGAATTATGTGGTGTTCTGTCAAATTATGTGGCATGATGTGGAGTGGCATTATGTGATGTGGAGTAGAATTATGTGACATAGAATTGTGTAGCATGGCGTGGAATTGTGTTGCATTGAGTGGTGTAAACTTATGTGGCATATAATAAAGCATAATTATGTATAGAGGATTTGGGCTCACTGATGGATTGTTATTCAGCTGCTCACTGCATACATCTATTGTAATCAATTGCTCTTAAATGCACATCGGAGGTCAGCGAAATTAATTTAAACCGCCTTCCTTTTCTTAAGTCATGGAAACAGCTGTATTTGTGTTCATATTTTTCAAAAATGTCTGTAATTCATTTCAAACAAACGACGTTTTCGGCAAAACTCACACACGCTGGCGACTGTTTTTTCAGGAACATATATTTCCCGAGAGATATTTACCCACGCGTGTAAAAGCGTGAAAGTGAGGGTTTCAGAATATTGCTGGTACGGATTACTCGAAACATGCATTTCAAACTCAAACTACAGCAGCAATTTGTCAGAATTACTCTCTTCCCCGTTCCTCCAGACAAGATGCGTCATCGTGCATCTTACGTCTCAATGTGCATGGGGCAGATCTCTGGTTCACACGCCACCAGTTTATCAACTGAAGCAGCAACCAGTGCCTGTGCGCTTATCCCCAACGCCATTTCAGGAACAAGGCACTTGCGGGATCCGTAGATGTGCTTAATGAAAGAAACACTAACAAGCAAACATTGGCATAGGTAATGAAGATAGCTCCAACCCCCCCCCCACCTAGTTTAAAATACCCCCCCCTTAAAGTGTGTATGTAATAGCGCCCCTGACAGCAGATGCAGTGTTTTAAACTTTGATTGGAGAGCTCTGGGGCCAGCATGCATTGGCACGGTGTGATGGTCACTCGTAAAGAAGAACCTACGCGTGCCGGCAGGAACGCCAGTGTAATTAGTGTTGTCAGAGGGAGAACACGTGGAAAGTATGTGGCCAGGAAAGTGTGAGAATGAGCCGGTTAAAGCAGGGCGAGAGGCAGAGAGGAGTAGGTGTTTTTAGCGAGATGGAGAGGGAGGGAACACGGAGAGCTGTGAATGCAAAGAAAGATGTAGCGGTAAGAAAAGGAAGGGTGTAAAAGAGGAAGGTATTTCACGGGTTGCTGATAGCAGGGAGAACGGATAAAGGCAGAGGAGGAGTGAAAGAGGTGAAGCTGGCGAAAGATGAGGAGGGAGCGGGGTGTATGCTCAGAGCTTTGTCATAATGTGTGCTATTAAACGCTGCAGGGTGGCACGACTTGATGGGCAGTGCTCACGAGAGCACACCGACACCCAAACACATGGCATGTGACTCGTGTCGGTTTGTACAGATTTCTATCTGATTTTCGTAGTGTTTAGCATTATTGGGGCCCCATAGGTCATTTAAGTGCCTGCTGCTTGTTTCCTCTGACAGACGGTCACTTGAGAGCAATGTATCGGAGTTCGGAGCTGATCAATAACGTGTCCACAGGACCCGATGTGTTCTCGGCTCAGAGGGGAAACAGCAATTAAGGAGGATGTCTCTGTCTCCCTTCACGCCCAGGGAGGAGGGAGATGCGAGCAGAGCATCAAAGGGCTGGGTGAGAAGGGAGGGGGGAATGCAAGGGTCAAAGCGGCGAAAGTAAAAGTAATCGAGCAGAGCATCAAAGGACTGGGTGAGAAGGGAGGGGGGAATGCAATTAGCAGAGGAGCAGCTGTGCACGTGCATGTGATCTCGTGCACTCAAGGTTTAGGCTAGCCAAAAGACTGTGGGTAGCACTTTGAAAACCCCACATATAAAATGTCTCTTCGAGCCTTTGGCTCGCGAGACCTAAAAACAACAAGTCCCTCAAAGAATATGTGGATCAAATGTTGTGATCTAGCTACATGTACTTTTAATGAACATATTACTTAAACACTTGGGGGTCCATTAGGATGATGGTCGGATCGCCACAGCCCGCATGGCGGTGACGATCTGCCCTACATCCTTCCCTGCCCGCAACCCATTTCCCCCCGCCATATTAGTATGGTGGGAGGGGTACCGTGGCAGACAGGAAGACCTTTCGCCGCTTTTCCGCCCGGTCCGGGCGGAAAAGAGTTTAATATGGTGGCGGTGTCTGCTAGACACCGCCCTATCCATATTAGTATGTAGGCAGGAGTCAATCTTTCCGTGCCAGCAACGGCATGCAGATTTAGAAGTTGGGGACCCGTTGCGGGTCCCCAGGATGTTGGGGGAGTACATGGGGTACCTATGGTCCCCCCTGCATGTGCATGCACAACATGGCAGGCACCGTGCGGTGCCTGCCACGTTGTGCATGCATATGCACAACGTGCATTTTTGGCATTGCGGCGGGTGATGCTGAAAGCACCGCCCGCCGCAATGTTAAAAATGCAGGATGCACCCGCCAGTGTGGTGGGCGCATCCTAATCCCCCCCACGGGACCACCGCACTTCTGGCGGGCGGTCCTTTTTCACGTCAGGATGGCAGCATCCTAATGATGCCCTTAAACTTTCCCTATTCCTAGTTTTGTCCTGTAATTATCGCCAGTCAAATAAACTGCAAAAGCAATAAGCATTTTTGGACCTTTGTTCGGGTAAGAAAGTCGAGAATATAGTTCACATTAAAAGATGGCAGCCAACTAGTTAATGAATTCCCTATGGCATTCTTACAATGTGTGTAACACAAGATTATGATAGATTATCATCTTCTATTTTCCGGCATTCAAGACTCACACAGAGAAAGCAGAAATTTTGACATCTGTCACATGAAGAAGTGAGCTTGTCACGTTTCTTTCGAATCCCGTTTTTTTTCTCACTAGGTTAAGGCATAGTAAAGTTAAAACGATGGCCGCCGCGCATGCAAGCAACCTTCTTGCGGCGGTCTAGAGTTAATTGAAGCACATGACCACCAATAGGGTATTTAAACCACATTAGGGATAGAGGCGGGCCATGTATCCTGACCCGGACGGCGTTTACGTAGTAACAGGGAGGCCGGATAATTTTTATCAAGCAATCATGTTTCCACACCGCCATTAAACCAAGAACAAAACTCGCTAATTGTAATGTAATTTAGTTAGATTGTACACTAAAACTAAATACGCAGTAAGGGGGCACGGTCCGTATGTTTAACTTAGAAAAGTAAGCATTTCTCCACAACGCCATTAAACCAGAACAAGCGTTGAGCCAAAGGGTAATGGTCTAACAACTAGGTTGAAGAGAGGTTGTTACAATGGGGCCACAGGGACTTTAGCAATTGTGAGACATTGCTTATAGCCTAGTATGTTTAGTTTACAATAAGTCTACCAGGACAGTATCAAACTTGAAATAGAACTAATAGCCCTGATATAATCTGATTTAAAGTCCTGAATAAGTTTAAAACACGTTTCAAATAAATCTAGGAATGTACAGATAGCAATTATAAGGACGGAGGAATGTACTAACTGCCGGTTTTAAATTTTGACCAGCACAGAAACCACCGCATATCCAAGTTCCATTATCAAGAACAGCAACATATTCAAGTAACCGATATCAAGTACCAATAAATTTGGGAAACCCGATATAGAATAAAAAATAAAAGAATTAAAATCAATAACTTACAATATATTGATTTATTTTTAGGTACCACGGGTGTGCAAGAAATAAAATGCACTATTGTCACAGGGGAGTCCAATCACGGCTCGTCAGATTCGGTGAAGAAAAGTTATACGTTTTTTATGGTAATGTTTTTGGGTTGAATTCCAAACGAATTATTAAGATCCCAGGGGATAAGTCCTGACGTTTATTATATTTCTTCAAAGGGCGCTAGACATTAGCGATATCATAGATCGGTGGCTCCTACGTACACAGGAAATAAAAGAAACGGTACCACATAAAAAGGTACGCCCCATGATAATTGTGCAGGAATAAGAAGCGTAACAGAAAGCGTTTACAGGTAAACCCGCGAGTTTTCTAATACGATTTGTCTTATGAAAGGATATTCCTTGCTTTTAAATTGAAAAGGTTTCTCCTATCTGAATCAAACAGGGGATCCACTACCTTGAAATTTTTCGAATAGGTAGGTCACAATATAAATATGTCGGATCATTTGTTGTCTCTAGCGAATGAACAGCATTCTGTCACAATGAAATTTTTAAGTTTATGCTGTCTATGTCTAATGGGGGATTTTAGGGCAGATTCAATGTCGTTTGAGTCATGCCAGCAATGTAACAACAGTAATGTACACACATGTATAATCGAATCACGATATGATTTAAAGATATTATTTTGATTGTGTTTTTAGGGTTGCAATGAATTGTGTCACTCTACTTGTGTTCATATTAATAGGAATTTAATCTGATGCATTTTTGTATATTAAATTTGTAAAAAACTAAGTCCTGAAGAAGGTGAACATTCCGAAGTTCACCGAAACGCTGCGTCGACTTTAATATAGTTTTCTGGTTTTAACTCCTCATTTGAAAATTCACTGTATGATGCTTTGCAAATACGGTTTTAATTTGTGTTGAATATTTCTGTATAGAAAATAATTATTTTAATATATGTTGAACACTTTTTTATGTAAAATAACTATGAATAAAAATTGATTTCGTACATTTAGTAACACTGTGTTGGCATTGCTGTTTTGTGATTTTTATAGTGTTATTGTGATAACTAGGATGGGATTTCTATAATCGTCATCAGGATTTTATTAAGATTGTTTAAGTAATATGTTCATTAAAAGTACATGTAGCTAGATCACAACATTTGATCCACATATTCTTTGAGGGGCTTGTTGTTTTTCTGTCTTAGTTACCCTGTCCCTATGCGTAGCAATAGGGTGGCTCTTTTTGTTGATTTTGTAACTTACAAACACCTGTCATTTTGCCAACAATACTATCCTCACTAGTCACTGAGGTGTGTGTTTTGTATGTGAAATTTGTTCAGATGTACTGTGACAGAGCCCATAGCTTGTCGACAGCATAGTATAGCACTTGTTGTCCCACCATGTGGAGCTGAAATGTTAGGTGGCATATGTGTCCATGCTGAATCGCACACACCTGACTCAATTTTGTCTTGATATGATGTAGCATGTGTTATTTTGCATGGAAATTGCCACATATGTAGGGGAACTGACAATCTTTCTTTGATTACCTATATACTGCAGAAGGGCAAATGTCCACAGACCCTTCCTAGACCTTGCAACCATGGCTGAACGTGACTGCATCCACTGATTGAGGATTTGGCGGAGCAGTTGGCCCCACATTTACAACCTGGACGGGCGTATCCTACTGCGCTGACCCCCAAGGTGAAGGTGATGGCAGTCCTACATTTCTATGTCATGGGAACCTTCCAATACACTGTGGCTGGTGCTGGTGGGATGTCACAGATCATGTTCAGCTGTGTGTTACGTGATGTTTTGAAGGCAATGTTGTGTCATATGAACAGATGCATGAAATTTCCAAGTCCACAACAAATGCCTGGCATAAAGGGTGACTTCTATGCACTGGGAAGGATGCCAAATGTTATAGGCTCAATTGATGGTACACATGTTGCTTTGGTACCACCACAAGCACATGAGCAGACATTCAGAAACAGAAAACATTCCCACTCCATTATCGCCCTGGTGGTATGTCTTCCAGGCATGACAATATCACATGTCTGTGCCCGTTTCCCTGGTTCCGCACACAACGCCTACATCATGAGGAATAGCAGGATCCCACAGATGATGTCACAGCTGCAGAACCATTGTGCCTGGCTTCTTGGTGTGTAATCTCTGTTTACCTTGTGTGTTTTTAGTATCTTGGAATTTAACGCTCTTTCCTGACCCATGACATGTTTGTTTGTTTGTATGTAGGTGACTCCGGATACCCCAACATGCTGTGGTTGCTGACACCTCTTAGAAACCCTGTCACACCAGCGCAGCTACATTTCAATGAAGCACATGGGTGGACCAGGCAGATGATAGAGCGGACATTTGGACTCCTGAAAAGCAGATTCTGCTGCCTCGACCGGACAGGAGGGGCCCTCCAATATGCACCTGAAAAGGTATGCAAGATATTTATTGTACGTTGCATGCTACACAACATGGCAGTGAGGGAGGAGTTGCCTCTCATCGAAGATGATGAAGACCATCAACCGACATCAGGGGAGGATCCAGGTCTGGGTCATGTAGCGAGTGACGATGAGGGTAAGGGGGATGTCCGGACTCAGCTCACCAACAACTTTTTCTCATAATTGTGAGGATACGGTGATGAGTTGTCTACGTTTTTGCTTTGTCTGATATGTGTTTTTGTAGTGCAATGTGGGTGCATACGTGTGGCTGCATGCTGCTTGACATGGTTGTTGCATTAATGTGTCCTTTGAGTTAGTATGTTCTCCCAAACAGTGTTGACATGATTCATAGGTTGTTTTCACAACTCTTGGGAATTGTGTATGTAATGTGTATTGTAGATGTATGCAGTCATTTAAGTAATTTCAATACTGTTGTATGTCTGTCCTTCACAGGGTCCTTTGGCTGTTGTCTGGTGACATGTGCCCTCAAAAACACACAATCTAGTTACAGAGTGCAACCTTTCATGGAAGCCGGATGCATCATCCCACACACCCAAGGAATGGCATTTCTGATCCTCTTGGTTACTTTGTGCTCACTGTCATGGGAGGATACCTTGCATCTGTTGTTTAGTTCACTTGTTGTGTATGTGTAATGGAGGTGTGCACCACATTGTGATGTGCTTCCGCTGTATCCACACATCTGACATTCTTTAGCATACTGTACTTGCGGCATGATTACATCTGCCTCTGCCTGAGTGATGTGCATGTGCCTTTCTGTGTATTTTCAGTTCACAATGTTGGGGGCAATGAGTATGATGGGCATAGTAAATTAGTGTGGTGTTGACCTAGTAGTGTGTATCTCTCATATGTCACATCAACATGACTCACATGCCTGTGTTTACTTTAGAAAGTCGTCATCTATATGTGACAAACCCAGTTTAATTTACAGCAGAGTCAAGTCATGTGTGATTATGAATTTATTTACATACATGTGTGAGAATAGTATACGTAATAGAAAGTGCTGTACAGTGCAATAGGAAAACAAAATTCACAGAGGAGTTGGTAGTGTTGGTAGATGAAATTTCATGAGTGAAGTCTACAGTCATTTTATTCATTGTTCCAACTTAGACCCTCCATCACATGTGGGAGAGTTCAGTGACAGTCAACAAGGTGAACGGTTTGCACACAATGGAGGATATCAGAAGATGGTGTTCACTTCCTGGGGGATGTGTGTGGCCAGCTGGCTCTCCCTTGTCCTTCTTTGGATGACCCATCTTCTTTTTGGGGGGACCCTCAGGTGCAGGCTGGGGCGGTTCGGTGAATTCTGCCAGAGTCCTCATCCCTCCCTGTGCCAGTAGTAGATGTTGCGTCAACAGATGTAGAGGGCTCACAGGAAGGTGTGGACATGTTGGTTGCAATCTGGCGGAGGCATGTGAGTATTTCCCTATGCACCGCCGTGACTTCATCAAATTTGTCCATTTTGGATTCCATGCGGGACATGTGTTTCTCCACCTGGGACATGTGGGAGTCCAATCTGGCATGATGTTCAGCCTGCTGTTGTTTAATGTACATGAGGATCCCCACTACCTGGCCAAAGTCTCTGGTGCTTTCCGGATAGGCTTGTATGGTTCATCCCAACTGTGGATCAGCTTGTGGTGCAGCACCATGTTCAGGCCGTGGCCTTAGCCTGCCCCCACTTCCACCACCCCTACCCACATGAGCATGACCTGCCGTTGCAGGCACAGACTACACTGGCCCTCCTTCGGTGTTGGCACTGGTGGTATTGTCCGCCACATCCAGGGTGCCCTGTGTTGCTGTTCCCTCGTGTTATGTTGACTTGGTCTGTCCGTGTTGGTATGGGGTCATCTGGGTGTTCGCAGATGTAGCAGGAGTGGTGGCAGGGTGTGCTGTTGTTACAACTGATAGTGCTGCACGCTGATCCACACCAGAGGGGCCAGGTCGTTCGTCGTCATCCGAAGAGGACTGAGAGGCATCCACACCGGGAAGCTCAGGGTCATCCCAAGTCTGGGACTGGGATTCTTCTTCTTCTGTACCTGCAGTTTCCTCAGCTGCCCCTGTGGGTGGAAAAGACATACAATGTGTGTTGTGCTGGTAGATGTAGTCTGAGGTAGCACTCCTCCTCCCCCCGGACCAGATAAGCCACCATGGACCATGCTTCCATGACAGTGAGTCAAAGTTCATGTTCAAGTTGTCTGACAGTGTTGTCTTGTTGTTTGTTGGAGCCCAAGTCCCAACAGGGCCTTGTGCTCCCCACAGCAGAGGCCAGTGTCAGCCATCTTGGCAGTACTTTTCCACTCCCTGTGAGGTGAGCATAGTACATGGTGGTATTCCTGGGCCATGTGGGATGAGGACTGTTGGCTGTGACTTTGATTCCTATCATGCTTTTGGCTACACCCACCTTCCCAGCAAACCCAACCTTCCTTCCTGGGACTTTGCTTCCCTGTGAGTGAGTGATGCAGTGCAGGCAAGATGGCTGACAGTGTTGTCCTGTTGTTTGTTGGAGCCCAAGTCCCAACAGGGCTTTGTGCTCCCCATAGCAGGGGCCAGTGTCAGCCATCTTGGCAGTACTTTTCTACTCCCTTTGAGGTGAGCATGGTACATGGTGGTATTCCTGGGCCATATGGGATGAGGACTGTTGGCTGTGACTTCGACTCCCATCATGCTTTTGGCTACACCCACCTTCCCAGCATACCCAAACTTCCTTTCTGTGACTCAGATTTCCTGGTAGTGAATGTGTGCAAACAAGATGGCTGCTGCATGTGACTGGTGTTTGGATCACATTGCCTTGCTCTGAGTTTGTGCTAAGGTTCGTGACATTTGTGAATGGTGAGATTTCCTGTTACATTGCAGGTATGTTGTTAGTTACGATCTGAATTTGAACACAGATCCCACCATGGATTGGTGCTCCTCACCCCAGGGCCCAGTGTCAGGCATCTTGGAAGTAGATTTACCTTGAGTCTCAGGTTGGGCTTGGTCCCAGGTGTGGTGTTTGGTGTTGGTGGGAGGGGTGTGTGTGTGACAGGGCCTGCTGGTAGATGTGGTCAGAGCTAGCACTCTTCCTCCCCACACCCCAGATGGGCCATCATGAATCATGCATCAATGGCAGTGAGTCAAACTTCACATTCAAGGTGTCTGACAGTGGTGCCTGGTGTTTGTTTGAACACTACTCCCAGCACGGCCTTGTGCTCCCCACACCAGAGGCCAGTGTGGGAGGAGGACTGTTGACTGTGACTACGACTCCCATCATGCTTTTGGCTACACCCACCTTCCCAGCAAACCCAGCCCTCCTTCCTGGGACTCTGCTTCCCTGGGAAAGAGTGTAACTGTGCTAGCAAGATGTCTGACAGCGTTTGTTGGTGTTTAGAGCCAAATCCATGCTGTATTTGTCAGTACGTTTTGTACATGTATTGACATAGTTACATGTTACTGAGACATTGTAGGTATTGAGTTTATCTAACTGGCATACACATCACAGGATATTTATGTTTGGGTTGATGGGGCTTGATAACAGTGAATGGTTTCACTGACCCCCTGACATTAATGTCTGTGGGTGTGGATTGCTATTGCCTCACAATTTAGATTAGTTGTTTGTGTACTCATCAGGCTCTGGTATTCCGGATAATCCATGGATGCCCACCGGTGGGAGAATGGCCCGCACCTTCTCCTCCCAGGAAGTGAAATGCACAGGTTTGGCAGGAGGGCCACCGCCAGTACGCTGGCTCAGGACATGGTCTTTGCCGATGAGCTTCTTGACGCTCCTGCGTATGTCGTACCACCTGTTCCTGATGTCGTCCATTGTGCGCAGGCAAGCTACTTATGCGTTCACCTTGTTCACAATCCTATCCCACATCTTTGTTTTCTGGGACAGGGGGGTCTGTTGGACCAATGTGCCAAATAACTGTGGCTCTACTCTGAGAATTTCATCGACCATCACTTCCAACTCACTATCTGTGAACTTTGGATTCTTCTTTGGGGGCATGGTGATGGGTGGTGGTGGAGATTGATGTGTGTGTGAGGGTGGAAGTGAGGGCAAGTGGGTGTGAGTTCAGCTGGGTCTTTGTGAGTGTAGTTTTAGTGAGGTGCTAAAGGTGTAAAGGTTGTTTGTTGTGTGAGTCCAGAGTGAGTCTGTGAGTGCAGTGTGTTGTGTTCCCTGCTGGCAGCTCAGTGGAATTTGCAAAGGATCATGACATGGATTTTGGCCCTATAAATAGGTGGGGTTGTGGGTGTGTCTTAGTTTGATTTTTTTTTCTTTTGGCAATGCTTGTTTGTCCTTTTTCTGTCTAATTTTGTTGATTTATTTTGAGCATGACGGAGACGTTCAGTTGACCGGAACGGACGCTTACAGCATCAATTGTGGGGTGATACGAATCGGTCTCACTCACATTGTGCTATGTTGCAGCGTTCGCAACAAACTCTTTTCATTGCTATTCCCTATGTTCCGTACGTTTACATTTTACGCCTTGAGCGCCGTGCGAGTCGGTTTCATTTCACACGCATTGTATCGTACTTCGCAGGTCGTACGGCACGTGTTCGTGTCGCTCTGAACTAATCCCCGTCCTTGTCGGTCGTAAGGGTTCCGGGTCCGTTTACGGGCGAGTCAATGTTTTCCGTACGTTTCGGTCAGACTGAATATACTCCGTGAGAGTCATTTGTATCTTGTACGAAACGCACCGTACGTCGCAGGTCGTACTGCGCGTATACGCGTCGGTTGGAGTTCTGTCCCGGTCCGTGTCGGTCGGTACGGTTTCCGGCCCAGATCGGAATCGGCCCCTTTATTGTGAATAACAATGTTAAAAAAAACTCACATACGTCTCTTTTTTTATATTTAATTTATGTATACAGTCAGAGAATATGCTGAAAAATAAAAATTACTATTCCAACTCCAAACCAACTAAAATCAGAGAAAGTGCTGCATAATAAACCATACAAAATTACTTTTCAAACTCCAAACCAACTAAACGCAGGGAAAGTGCTGAATAATAAACCATAAAAAACTTACTATTCCAAATCCAAACCAACTAAACTCAGAGAAAGTGCTGGATAATAAACCATAAAATATTACAATCCAACTCCAAACAAACAAAACTCAGGGAAAGTGCTGAATAATAAATCAATTAAATTTACTATATCAACTTCAAACAAACTAAACTCAGGGACAGTGCTGGATAATAAACCAACTGAATGTACTATTCCAACTCCAAACCAACTGAACTCAGGGAAAGTACTGAATAATAAACCAATTAAATGTACTATTCCAACTCCAAACCAACTAAACTTAGTGTAAGTGCTGGATAATAAATCAAAAACATTTCTATTCCAACTCTAAACCAACCCAACATCTCACTCCTTAAACAAACTAAACTCAGGGAATGTGCTGGATAATACACCAATTAAGGGGCCGATTCCAATCCTGGAAAAAGGCTGTACGAATCGTTGTACGGAGAGTTTTCTCCGTACGACTCGTACCCAGTAAACTTTCCGTACAACCGAGGAAGTACGATTCGTACAGAAAGCCTCTTTCCGTACGAATCGTACAAAAGACCGTACGGGTAAAAAAAAACAACGATTCGGATCCGGAACAGCCTGTACGCGACGTCCGGACGTATTTTAGCAGTGGTTTCCGGCCCAGCAAGTACGATTTGTCCCTACGGCACTCTGTACGGCTCTTTTCTTACGGGAGCCAAAAACCGCCTTAAAAGCAAAGTCCCCAGGGGTACGAGTCGTACAGGCATACACCCACATGCGTTGTGTATGTACGGTGCGTACCCCAACATTGCGCATGTACGGTGCGTACCCCAACATTGCGTATATACGGTGTGTACCCCAACATTCGCGGGTCGGACGAGACTTGTACGATTCTTACGGAAAAAATTACGGATACGAGTCGTACGGAAAAAAAATATACAGGATCGGAATCGACCCCTAAATGTACTATGCCAACTCCAAACAAACTAAACTCAGGGAAAGTACTGGATAATGAACCAATTAAATTTACTATTCCAACTCCAAACCAACTAAACTCAGGGAAAGTGCTGGATAATAAACATATTAAATTTACTATTCCAACTCCAAACCAACTAAACTCAAGGAAAGTGCTGGATAATAAAATATAAAAAATTACTATTCCAGCTCCAAACCAACTAAAATCAGTGAAAGTGCTGGATAATAAATTATAAAAAATTACTATTCCAACTCCAAACCAACTAAACTCAAGGAAAGTGCTGGATAATAAAATATAAAAAAAATACTATTCTAACACCAAACCAACTAAACTCAGGGAAAGTTACAAACAACAATTAACAACATTCTGAGAAAAGACCCAATATTTTTTTTATTTAAATTTTCAAAATTATGCAAATATTTATATATTTTTTTAAATTTAACACAAAAACTTTACAATATATTTTTATGAACATTTAAAAATATCCACAAATTTCTAAAAAATGTTATATTATAAATTACAAATGTTAGAAAATTTTTAAAATTGTTACATTTTTTAAATAAAAATAAAATTACATTTTAATTTTTAATTCTACATTTCCCAAGATTTAAAAAAAAAAATAGTTCCTAATAAAAAAACAGAAAAAAGGTTAACATTTTTTAAAATAAACTTATTCTTTTACATTGTTAAAACAAATACAAGAGATATTATATACATACAAATACATGTCGAATTTTAATTATTTATTTGAAATCATTTAAAAAAATATATATATATTTTATTCAAAGTGTTAATTTTTACATAAAATATCTAATATCTACACCTCAAAAAAAGTTCAAAATATTCTTAATTTTCTTTTCTTAAATAGAATTTATAATTTAGCAAATTTTCGAACTTTTCATTAATAGACATATAAAAAAATACTCTAAACAAATATTTTTAAATTACTCTTCACCCTTATTGTCTATAAACCCAACATCCCACTCCTTAAATTATACATAAAATAAAAAAATATATATACTACTTAAAAAATATATTTTTAAATTACTCCCCACCCTTATTGTCTATATACCCAACAACCTGCTCTCAATTAAACAAACTGTACGTTTACAAATATATATTACTTTCAAAAAATGAATTTTAAATTACTTCCCACCCTTGTCCCCTTTACACCCAACGCTCCTAAAAAGAAATGGAAAAACAAAAAAACATACATTTTAACAAAAAAAAATATTTATACTTTTAAAATAACCACTACTCAAATATTAGAAAAATATTAAACTAAAAAAACAAATAGTCTAAATTATGTACAATAATATTTTTACATCAATATTTTCAAAATCAATATTTCTAACTTACACAAAAATCGATATTTTTAACAATGATAAAACTTGCCTCGATATTTTACACCCTCGATATTCTTGACTCGATAAAGATGACACTCGATATTTCTTCATCGATATTCTGTCTGTTCACCGCCTCCCAGAACTGGTTATGTGCAAGAAGGTACTTGGGCCATGTGACACTGATACGACATGCGCCATGCAAGAACATCAGGAAATACCATGCTACAACAAACAGAAACAGGAAGGAAATCTGGCAAGCAAAGGTGCCCACACTGTCTTAGGAATGACCTAAAAAGGTGTTAGTCAGGATGTGGAAAACAATCCTGCCTGCAACACAGGCACCCTTGCGCCATGGTTCAAGGGTGCCTACTTTGATGCTAGGCTGACAAACGGACGCCAAAGCAAAGGAAAGAACAGGAATGCACTGTATTGACTTAAAAACAGCATATTAATGCCTTTTCCCTGTCAGGCAGTGCAGCACAGCAAGTGGCTTGCTGCGCTGCACTGCATCAAAAGCTCATAAGTGAGTCCCTGAGGGGCATATTTAACATACTTTCACCCAGCCCAACGGAGCAAGCCCCCTTGCTGTGCTGCACTGCCTGAAAGGGAACGTGCAGGAATGCTCCACATTGAACATCATACAGTACATTCCTGTCCTTTCCTTGTGCTGGCACACTTCAGGCAGCCTAGCACCAATGGAGTTCCCCTTGCAACTTGGTGAAAGGGTGCCTGCTTTACAAAGAGAATTGTTTTTGTGCAGGAAGGGATGCCTTCCTGCACAAAAACAATCTTTTGAGTAATTTTCCTCTTTCTGTGTGTGCTGCAGATTGCAGTGCACATAGAAATAGGAAATAACGAGGAGAAAAAAGATTTCTTTCCATATTACTTCATCCTCTGGGAGAGCACAAGCTGCTGGATTGAGTTATTTTTTTTTTACAAAGCCAAGCAAGGTGGGGCAAAAGGTTTATAAATATCTACTAGCATTTTGCGTCATGGATATGTCACAAAAGGGTTGCAATCATCATGCTAAATGTTAGCAAATCTGGCCCCTAACCTATCTGGGAATGGATGATACTTTCCCATTTGAAATAAAGAAGTTCATTACATGACAAATACCTTCCCATTTAATGCATTGGTAAAAGGTAACCATTTTTAGTATGTATTTGCGATGACTAGTTGGAAAGGGTAAATTGCCACAGTTCGTTCACAATAAGGTTTACCAGTCAGTGCAGACACGATGCAAGGAAAAATGACTCAGCTACTTATTGGTAATCTTCATTACTCCGAGTTATAGTCTTCCTCCTCATAGTCCGTGCCTCGCCTACAGAATTCACTCAAACAAGTAAAAACAGCGTAATTATGCCCCTCCAATGTGGTTACACAGAAAAAGGATCCCACTTGACCCATTAAAGATCACTCCCTGAAATACCAAGTTATAAAGTCATCAATTTTACTCCCTTTTCCTCTTGGGAAGGAGCGAGGGACGGAACCTTGGATAGTGAAGAAGAAGACCATGACTCAGAGTTTTGAAGATTACCGTAAGTAACCGAGCCATTGCCTACCTCGTCCGTCTTCCTTGTCCCAGTCCTACCAGTGAGCGTATGCCCAAGCGGATTAATGAAAAAACTACATCAACTCAGAAAAGGAAAATGAAACACCCAAGTGATTTATTACATTCACATAATCTTTAATGAACTGAGGCAGAACAGCTGTCCTAAAATTCACCACAAAAAACCTCCCAAATACTTGTAATGAGAAATAAAAGTGTGAGGGGAGGGTCATGTAGCTACTACACAAATGTCTCTCACAGTAGCACCTCTGAATGCTGTTCACGAGGAAGAGTGGAATGGATAAAGGAATGTCCTTGAATGATGGAAGTAAGACAGACCACAGAACTTTGATTGGCCAGTGAAATAACTGTCCATACCCACCGACTCAGGGCCCCATTAGGATGGCGGGCCGACTTCAGTCCACCCGTCACCCTAGCGGTGTTGGGACCCGCCAGCAGTGGGGCGGTCCCGCGCGACCAATTAGGATGCGACCACCACCCTGCTGTGAGCAGCACCCGCCGCAATGCCAATAATGCATGTTGTGCATTGCCATGGTTTGGACAGATAGAGAGACATCTGCTGAAAAACCAAATCCCTCTAACCAACTCCTCTCAATCATCAGACCCCGAAGGAGAGATCTTAGAGAGTTCTATGTGGACGTAGAGGGAATCTGAGCAGGGATGGAACTACAGGGAAGATACCGTGAGGAAGAACAGATAGGCAGCATAGCAAGAGAAACCAGGGTTCTTGGCACAAGGAGAGAACCACCAATAAGGCATTTACCTGCTTCCTGTTGATCATCGCCAAAACCTTGCTGATCACAGAACAGGGAGGAAATGCAAACAGGAGCCTCCAAGCCCATCAAAAGATCATTGTACCATAATTTGCATGCTTGCTGGCATGTAAGGAGGGAGTAAAAGTTGGGAAGAAGAGAATTCTGAAAGGACAAATTTAGGTTCAACCACAGGGTACTAAACTGACTCCCTATCTTCTGAAATATCTGAGAGAGGAAACACTGTATCAGAGGAGGGGAATGACAGCTCAGCTGGTCCGCAAGCCCATTCTCCCTCCACGGGAGATAAATGCTGTCCACAACTAAAAAGTGTGCTGTGCCTAGATCCTGATCTGCTCCTCTAACAAGGCTATAGAAGGGGCTCTGGTGCACACCAGATGGTTCACATAAGTTTGTCTGTCTTGAGCTAAACCGATCTGCCTCTGATCCAAGAAGCAAAAGCCAACAGTGCCTTGTACACAGCCGCCAGCTCTTTCCAGTACAAAGAGGTCAAAAACTCTGCTGCAGTCCAAGGTCCGGGGTCAACTGATGTTACATTGTTGCTCCCCAACCCACAGCACTGACATTCGTCATTATTGACAGGTGAAAAGGACGACTCAACAGTAATCCGTTTGGTAGATTCAATGGGTTGAGCCACCATTACAGCTTCTGAGAAATTGGGCCACGGATCAGGAAGGAGGTGTCATAGTTGTAAGACTTCGGGTCTCAAAACAAGAGAAGTGATGTGCCAAATCGAACAGATGTTTGCAGCCAAAGAAACTAGGAATAGAGCAGTGGCCATGTCGCTATGTACTCTCAATCATACCTTTGCCGGAGCAGTTTGAAAGTTCAGGAAATTCTTTAGATGATCCATCAGCTTCGGCTGCCGCAGGAGAGGAAGAAAAACCTTTCCCATCCTTGTGTTGAACAAGGCCCCAATAAATTGGATGTGTTGGAATGGGATTTTTCGTACTTGAGAAGAAATCAATGATTAAGGAGGTAATCACAGACCAAATGGACGCCTTCCAGACTCTTAAGAAAAGAGCACTGACCCAAAGAATAAAGGATCCCCACAAATGGTGCCACAGGCTTAGTAAACAACCCTCCAGGCAGAAGCCAGACCAAAGGGAAAGACAGAAAACTGAAAATGTTGACTAAGTGTATAGAATCTTAAATATTTCTGGGAAAGAGGATGGACAGGCATGTGGAAGTATGCATCAAAAAGGTCAATAGATGCCAGGAACATCCCAGAGGAAACCAGAGGTAATATGTACATCAAACTCACCGTCTTGAATCTCTGATAAGGGATATAGAGATTCACTGTCTTGAATCTCTGATAAGAGATATAGAGATTCACAGATTTTAAGTGCTGAACCGTACAATATTCTCCTGAACCTTTCTGTACCAAAAACATTAGGTACTAACACTCTAATCCTCATTTTTGTTTTGGTATTGAAATGATAGCTCCCTTCTGTAAAAGTATCTGAATCCCCCTGACAAGACCTTTGAACTTTCATCTGAAGTGAGAGATGGAAGGAAGAAATCCACCGAAACATAGACCTGTACCCCTCCTATTCCAACTGAAGGACCCAGGTGTCTGAGACATCTTGCCTCCTGATCTAAAATAAGTTCCTTATTCCTTCCACCACCTCTGGATAGACATGCATTAGAACTTGCTGAAGGATCTGGAGACCCTATGGGTTGGTGCCGGGATCTGTCGTTGCAAGGAGTGCCAAGGATCCACATCCCCTTCCATGAAAGGGCTTGTAGACCTCTTTAAAAGTAGATGTTTTCCCAAAATCCCATCTGAAACCAAAACTCCTTTCCCTTGAAGGTGGTTTAATTGGGGCTAAAAGTTTACGATATTCCACCAACTTCTTAAAAAGATCTTCAAGCTGAGGGCCAAAATGCTTGGGAGCCTCTAAAGGGGAGATGACTCAAGAGCACCTTCTGGCAGCTATCGCCCAACATCTAAAAGTAGCGCCTAGCTGAAATCAGGGAACCAGATGCAGACACCAAAGCAGACATAGAGTCAAAAGGTATGTCAAATACGAATATGACCTGCTGCTCCATCATTAATCTTGTGTTACCATTGTCCCCCTGCTGCCACTAGTCAGCCAGAGCATGAAAATCGTGAAGTAGGAACTGAACTGCAAGAGTAGCATAAGCACCGATTCTAATGGCAAAATTGGAAGCGGAGTATGCACTTTTAACTGAAGTTTTGACCTTCCTCTCCACATGATTTGCAGGAGAGGAATCCTCCAAGATGATCATGCCACTGGAAGCCAATCCTGCCCTAAGAGAATCAACTTTTATACTGGCAGTGGATTCCTCTTGAAAGTTCTGGAGAGGGTACTTTTTAGTATCTTGGTATCTTGTCAATAAGACTTTTACGCATCTGCCCATTCTCTGGATAACAATCCTCTCACTGACTTATGAATGGCCAGAGCATTTAGATCCTTACTCATTTATTGTTAGAAGAAGGCCTTTTCCTTAGGTTGAGGAACAAAAGTGGGAAATGATAGACTGCCCTTCAAATGTGACAGGACTTCTTTTAATATGGATGCCTTAATATCTCTCCCCCGCTTTTCATCATTTTCTGAGCCGTCAGAGTTTCCATTTAAAGAGGTTTTAGAGAATTTTGCTGGAGTCTGCCCCTGGCTTGTTGCATAGGCTGCCTCCACAGCTTTACAATAAAAAACTGTAACATGTCTACATTCAAACTAGCATCTTTCAGGAGGAAGACCCAGAAGCAGAATCCTCTTCACCTGAGCTTGAATTAGGTATACATGGCCTTTTAGACACCTTCTTCCACTCCATTGCCCTTCCGACAAAAAAGCAAAACATACAGCAACAATGGAGCGAGAATTGAATGCTCTGATATACCATGAAAAGACAGCTGCTTGCACTTCCAGCACTCAACAGTTATCCAGCAATTGAGATTCGATGCCTGTGAAGCCTTGTGGGACCATCACCATGATAGAAACAGGTAGAGTTGTCCCGTAGGCTTTAGACAACAAATCTCCCTTCAAGGAGAAAAACAGCAGGGTAAAAGCAGTTGTTAACTCCTAAACCCTCTGCTGAGGAAATAACATGTCTAAGAATGTATAACAAAAGTCTCAGGTGATTTTTCAAGAAACGGAGTCTTGTCCTCTACAATAGGCGCCTACTCCCATTAAAACAATAATATACCAATAGAATTAGAAGACAAAATAATAAAAACATAAAACAGGCCTTACAGAAACTACAAGTATTACAAAACACGGCAGCGAGACTTATCGCTGGAATTCCTAAACATAAGTCAACAACCCAAATCGTGAGCAATTTACACTGGCTACCCATAGCAAAAAGCATTGAGTTTAAAACATTATGCATAACCATCAAGGCACTGCATAACTGTGGACCCAGCGACTTTCGTAGGAAATTAGCCTGGTACGCGCCAAGCAGAAAGCTCAGATCCTCAGTAGCGAGGCTACTATCCATCCCTAGATCAAAACTCACAGCCTCGGGGGGCAGGAGTTTCCTTCTGAAGGCAACTACTCTTTGGAATTCTCTACCTTTAGCCATCAAATGCTGCTCTGACTTCCTGACTTTTCAGAAACAAGTCAAAACCTGGCTGTTCCCTCTCTGAAAACTAAGAATCATTCTGTTCAGGCCTCACTCCCCCCATCTGCATCAGCGCCAAGACACCCCCGGGTATTCGAGCCATATATAAAACCTAAAATCAAATCAAAATCATAACCTATCTGTGTTTTGAAACATCTAGGTGATTCTACTGAGATGAACACAGAACTAAAAACAGGATGTGACATTGGTTAGCCACTTCTTTATGGGTCAGGTTTGACCCACTTACTGTGGAACCATGTTGGAGGGGCAACAATGTTTTTTTTTTTTCCTTGTATGGGTGTGTTCTGTGGATGAGACACGAAGTGCTCACTGGTTAGGACTAAGACGAGGAAGATGAACAAGGTAGGTAATGCCTTCACTAACAACAGCAAGGTAGGATAGGATGGGCGCCATTTGTCTGCTCCCAAAGATGTTTTTAACAAAAGGAGCTAAATGGTGCACTTTAATCCATTTTATACTAAGGGGTCGATTCCGATCTCGTCAGGAAGGCCTTCCCAGAGCTGTCCGGAGATGGAGCCTCCGACCGACTCGTACTGGAAGCCGCGTCTTCCAAACGACGAAGTACGATGCTCAAAATCCCTTACTTACCGAACGACTCTGTCACTTCGAATCTATCTCCATTTTCTCAACGAGAAGCCTCCGTAATCGCTGAATGGAGTCGTACAGAGGCATATTTCCAGCCCGAATACGACCGTCCAAGTACGATGCGTACTTCCCATGCGCTGAATCCGTCGCCACTACCCACACGTCACAGCATCCGGAAGGGGAGTATATAGCTACGATTTGCACCACAACACGAACCCTGCAAACGAGACGGTGCACCCATGTATCCTATCGCTCATGTCATACCCATACTCTACGCATACGGCCAATACTACAACCCCAACCGACGTGTTTGTCACAGACGGTAAGCCAAACACCTACCACACACAAAAACGCCACTACCCCGCGAATTGCAACAATGCGTACCTTGTGAGAAACCACAGTCACCATTGTGGTGGGTGGAAATCTCAGCATTGTCTACCCTATGGGGGGGTGGCTAACTCTCCCATCATTGTCTACCCTATAGGGGGGTGGATGGCTAACACTACCAGCATTCTCTATCTATGGGGGGGTGGATGGCTAACACTACCAAGCAATCTAATGCCCATTGGGGGGTGGATGGCTACTACCATTATTTCCTACCTCCGGGTGGGTGGATGGCTAACACTACCAGCAATCTAATGCCCATTGGGGGTGGATGGCTAACCAAGACAGCATTCTCTACCTATAGGGGGGTGGATAGCTAACACTCCCAGCATTGTCTACCCTATAGGGGGAATGGATGGCTAACACTACCAGGATTACTCTACCCTATAGGGGGTGGATGGCTAACACTACCAGCAATCTAATGCCCATTGAGGGTTGGATGACTAACACTCCCAGCAGTGTTTACCCTACAGGGGGGTGGATGGCTAACACTACCAGCAATCTAATGGCCTTTGGGGGACATATGGCTAACACTACCAGCATTCTCTACCTATAGGGGGTGGATGGCTAACACTACCAGCATTGTCTACCCTATAGGGGGTGGATGGCTGACACTACCAGCATTCTCTACCTTATAGGGGGTGGATGGCTAACGCTACTAGCATTGTCACCCTATAGGGGGTGGATGGCTGACACTACCAGCATTCTCTACCCTATAGGGGCGTGGATGGCTAACACTACCAGCATTGTTTACCCTACAGGGGGGTGGATGGCTTACACAACCAGCAATATAATGTCCATTGGGGGTGAGGGGTGTGGATGGCTAACACTACCAGCACTCTACCTATAGAGGGTGGATGGCTAACACTACCAGCAATCTAATGCCTTTTGAGGGGTGGATGGCAAACACTACCAGCATTATCTACCTCTAACACTACCAGCAATCTAATGCCCATTGCGGGTGGATGGCTAAAACTACCAGCTTTCTCTACCTATAGGGGGTGGATGGCTACCACTACCAGCATTCTCTACCTTCTAGGGCAGAGGTCTTCAACCTTTTGGGTGCCGAGACCCCCCTGTCAACATTTTCAGTCATAAGGACCCCCTTCTGACAAACATTTCTAAACCTGTAGGCCGGGCTTCTGGAATTACAAGGCAGGTGAGGACCAAATTACACGACAGGCTTGACTAAATTGTGTGGGAAGAAAATTTAAATAATGTTATGTGTTGCCGCGTTATTTTGGGATAGAATTGCTTCATTATTTTGACATTTTTTGCACACAGTAACACTGTGGAAAGATTTCACCCCATCAGTACCAGTTTATAACCAAAATACAGCAATTAACATCAGAAAGATGTCTAGGCAACCTTTGTGATGGGCCTTCCACTCCGCAGGCATACGTGCTGCCACATTAGAAGCTCACCTGGCCCTGGCAGAAGGCAGCAGGGGTCCCTTAAAACCCTGGCGGTCTTGTGCAGAGTTAAGCAATTTCCTCTCACCCCTCCCTTCCATCCCTCTCTCTTCTCATCTCCCAATCCCGGATCCCTCTCTCACTTTGCAGGCCATTTTCTTTCACCCCTTTTTACAACTTCTGAACTCTCCCCATTCAACTTCTCACTTCACCCTTAATCACCTCTTGCCATCCTGTCTTTTCACTGCCCTCATCTCTAACAGTTTCTCGCATTTATCTCATGGCCTCTCTGGCCCAGTCACCTCCCGTGCCCATCTGCACTTCTCATTCACCTCAAGTCTCTCCATTCAAATTGTTGTCTATTTGTATCTTACACCTCTCCAGTCCCCCATTCATCTTTCACATCTCTCCTTTGTTTTTTCACACCTTCTTGAACCAATGTCCCTCTCCCCTGTTACCTCAGCACCAGTGCTTAATTTGAGCAGGTGGTTTCCGGTGCTCCGCACTGGCACCTAATTGTGCACACTGGCACTATGACCGTCTGCCACATGGCGGCTCTGTCTGTGTAATTTAGAGATGAACAGAACAGCTGTTTATTAACTCAATATACATTAAATACTCCTGACATCCATGCCATTCTTATAGCTTTGGGGGCTTGAAATAGTCACACTTGTACATTGTTATGGTTGGTAGTTGCATAGGTATTGTCATTGGCTGCACAGGCAAGGCAATGGGTGGGTGATTAAAGTTGCAGTGGCCTACTGGTGAGGGCCCTGGCACATGCTTTATTACAAATTAATCACTGCTCAGCACCCACCCCAGTACTCCCTCTCTTCCCCTATCGCTGCTGTCCCTCACCCCTGTCGCGTCAAATTACCTTTTAGGTCACAGATCATCTCTCAGCGATCTTCTCTCACAGTTTGACAGTAGCCCTCCTCTGTGCCCTCAACTTTCCCTCACACTCACTTCTTGCGTGTCCGCACTTCCCTTCGGCACTTCACATTTCTCCTCATCCCTGACCTATTCAATCAAATTCTTTCACTTCCTTGCTGTCCTTTCTCATCCTCACATCTCTCCCGAGCACACGGGTTGGACCCGTATGCTCCTCTTGGCCTGTGCCACTCTGCTTATTCTTCCCTAATTCAGGAAGGCATGAATTGTCTGTCTTGCTGTTTTGGTGCAGGCCACACAGTTATGGAACGTGCATCCTCCTTTGCTTCGCTCCACCAAGAATCTATTATCCTTTAGGAAGATATAAAAACCTGGCTCTATGCTCTGTAGGTCACCCCATTTGGCTGGTTCTCCTTCTCCTTCTGTGTGTTTCTCATTTGCCTTCAGGCAGCATATGGCTATTAGCCCCAGCACACCTTTTGGTAACAGTAGCGCACTACAAATGTAAATAATAATAGTAATAGGCAGAAGCAGGGGAGCCACTAGACCCAACCTTCGCGGGGGCCTACACTCCCAGACAGGGCTGGCCATAGCACTGGTCACACATGGCGCAACAGTCTTTTTTGGCGCCCCATCCCCCGTTTCCTCCTTCTCCATAAATTCCCTCACTAGCACTCACCAACAAAGCACCTCATCTATCTGTAGCACCTTTCTGACAAACATTTTTTTTACAGTGCTAATCATAGTTTACTCACACTCAGTTCTGTGATCTGCATAGTACATGTTCTTTGTAGCAGGCTCATTAACCCTCTGCACTCTGTGGATGAGAAGAGTGCCCATGTGAGTGCACGGTGAGCGATGCAACAGTGTGAGAGTAGGGAAAGAGGAGTGAGTGAGGTGACCATATGAATTTGGGTGAAGATGTAAGTGCAGAGTGGGACAAATGAATGCATGGTTAATTATGGGTTTGTTTAAGTGAGTTGTAAATTGAGCAGTGAGGGGGCAAGTGAATGAGGTGTCACATGAGTGCAGATGAGTAGTGTGACTGCAGGCTGAGGTACAGGGTGAACAACGCAAGTGCGTTGTGATTGCAGAGTGATCACTGTGAGTGTAGGGTGAGAGGGTGAATGATGTGAGTGCATGGTGATCAGTGTGAGTGCATTGTGATCGCTGTGAGTGCAGGGTGAGCGTGAAAGTGAAGGGCAAGAATGAGAAGTGAGTTCTCTGAATGCAGGGTGCATTCCCAGACACTTGAAGTAACTCAGCATGTTATTGACGGCAGTGTAGGGTTTAAAGATACAAGTTAAACTATTGCTATTATGACATTAATCAGGGATCGAGGGTGGAGGAAATAAATAATATGCTGATCCTGCAGCAAACTTCCAGTCCTATGGTTAGGGTTGCCTACTCATTATTTTGATGTCCCAGACGGTACAAAAATAAGCAGTCACCTAAAGCCGTATATTTCAGCACTCATCTGTGCGTACTTGGAACAGCAAATATAAATAGAAAGCACTTTTAATTGTGTTCTAGGGCGGCCTCAATGATCCATGACTGATAATTAAAGGGAACAAAGACAGAAAAGTCACATTACGAATGAATGCATATGATTTTATTTACAATCCCATTTAGTTGCCGATTCCGATCCGTTAAAAATAATTTGCGTACGACTCGTATCCGTATTTTTTTACCTACGAGTCGTACAAGTACTGTACTAACTGCCAAGTACGATTCGTCCGTGAAAAATAACTACGAATAGCGTCGGGAAAAGTCTACAACAGTGTGTTGGAAAGTTTTCACGTCCGAATATCATCGGGAAAAGTGTACGAGAGTGAGCCGGACATTGTTACGTGCAATCGTAAATACACACTCGCACATAAAATGGCCCGTACGGAGCCAATGCAGTAGCACACATGTACACGGGTAAACTCATGCCCGTGTACGAGCCGTACAGCCCCCCCACCCCCAAATATGTCAGTACCGTACACCACCCTTTCCGCACTGTACCCAAGCCCCGCAACTGTACGCGCCGTACCCCCCATGTACGCGCCATACCCCCATGTACGTGCCTTAACCCCCCTGTCCGCACTGTACCCCAGCCCCGCACCTGTACGTGCCGTACCCCCCCATGTACGCGCCGTACCCCCCCATGTACGCGCCATACCCCCATGTACGTGCCTTAACCCCCCTGTCCGCACTGTACCCCAACCCCGCACCTGTACGTGCCGTACCCCCCCATGTACGCGCCTTCCCCCCCTGTACGTGCATCACCCCGCATGTACGCGCCGTACCTCCGCATGTACACGCCGTACCCCAAGGCCGCACCTGTACGCACCGTACCCCCACCGCATGTACGCGCCACACTCCAACACCGTACCCCAGCACCATCACCCAGCATCGCGTATGTACGGATCGTACCTACGCTAAAAAGACTATTACAGAACCAGGACACTGTAAAACAGCACAAGGAGGGTCAATTCGACTCGCACAACACCAAAAAATACATCTCAATGACTGACCTGGCACATCCAAACAGGCAAACAGAGGCCCAAAATCACAACCACCTCTTATAACACACCCACCAAAATTCAAACACAGCCACACCCAAAAAAGGACCAATAAAAAGGGCCCACACACACAACCCATGAGCCTTTGCAACAGACCCACTGCTGCCAGACCCCACAGACAAACAACTCCACTGAGAAAAAACTCCACATTACACATACCTCCACTACACCTTCACTCACACACCTACACACAACCTCCTCCACAAACATCCCCCTCTTCACATTCACACACACACCGTCACATTCACACCCACACACCCACAACCATCCACACCCACACCCACACCCCTCACCAGACAAGAATCCAAAGTTCACAACGGCGGAGATGGACCTCCTTGTCAACAAAGTCATCAGAGTCGAGCCACAGCTGTTTGGAACATTGGTCAGACAGACCAGCATAGCTGAAAAATCTGCCATGTGGCAGAGGATTGTAGATAAGGTGAATGCTGTTGCGCCCATCTGAAGGACCAGGCATGAATGCCAAGCCAGGTGGTACAATCTGCGCAGGGCGGTCAAGAGAAAAATGAACGAAGAGTATGCCCAGAGTAACATCACTGGAGGTGGGCCGCCCCGCAGACCCGTACACTACCATCCCTGGGAGGAGAAGGTGATGGCCCTGCTACCGCCGGTGGGAGTACACGGAGTGGAAGGAGTCGCAGAGCCTGGTGAGTACACAAACAACTTACGTAACATGGGGGCAATGGGGTCCACACCACATATACACCAAATGCACGCAACTTCCCCCAACCACTCACCGCACACAACCACACTCAAAAACCACGCTCATGCCACTAACGTCTCCATGCACCCTTCACAAAACAAGGCAAGGCCATGTCCAAGGCTACAACAACCACAAACACAAGACTGGATGTCCGGGAGGCTGAGAGGGTGGGCCCCACACAACACATTGTGAAAATGAGACTCAAACACCAATGCCCTCAGCCCATATGGCATAGGTACATACCTATGCACAATGCACAGGGACTGGCAAAGTACTGACAAGGTAGCTGACACTTGGCCCTGCTGTAGGCAGCACAAGGCCCTCCTGGGACCACTGTACACTCAAACACCAACTCCACAAGCACAGGTATCTAGCACAGGAACTCACACTCACTGTCATGCCAGCATGCACCATGAGGGGACAGACACATCACCTGGGAGACCCAATGACAACTCACACTACACACAACAGCAGGCCCGGTCACACCCCCCCCTAACACAAGCACACACCCCCGGGGCAGGCAACGGATTTACACACTCTCACAATGGACATGTGACACAACAAGACCAATCCAGAGCCAAATAGGCATCAGAGCCAACAATCTACAGGTCAAACACTCAGAACATACCAATCTGTCCCCCGCAACATACCCATCCCCAAGTGGACATTGAGAGGAATGCTAGGCACATCCAACTACCTGGAGGAACTTGAATATGTATAAAAACATAGATGTCGCATGAAACACCATTAACATTGTCTCTCTCTCACACACAGGGCAACGTCGATGATCTCCCCCCAACACTGGGGGGGAAAGAATCACAGTCCCAGGCTCCGCGTGAAGATGATACCACCGGCAGCGACGACTCTCACCACTCCGTGGATGACCCCGACCAACCTGGACCCTCTGGTGCCCAAGCCCCTGCAGCACCTGCATCAGGTACATCTGTGCCAACCATCACCCCCATTCCTGCCACATCCCAAGACACACCCAGGAGCCCTGCTCGCACTGAACAACAGAGCCAGTCTGACCAGGAGGGACAAGGTTCTCCGGGCACCCAGGAGGCAGGCAACCCTGCAAATGCCATCCCTCAGGGGTCCCGTAGACCCGATGTGCCCACAAGGGCAGGCCAGGCTCAAGTGGGCAGGGGTGGTGGGAGTGGAGGCAGGCGGAGGCGCGAACCTGACCAGCCAGCTCAGGACACCGGTATGTCACACATATGCAACATCCTGGACTCATACCGGCGTGACACCAGAGGCCTCAACCAGGTCGTGTCCAGACTCTCCGAGATGCAGGGGACCCTCGATGAGATTAAGAACCTGCAGGTCGAGCATCATGCCAGTCATCAACAACACCAAGGACGGATGGAGGCAAGACTGGCTGAGCTCCTGGCGGTGCACAGGGACGTGAGCCAATCGCTCCGTCAGATCGCCCAAAGCATCGGCAACCCTCCCTGTGCCACCAGGCGTAGACCAGCACCAGGCACAGGAGGGAGGAGGAGGAGGAGGATTCGTCTGACGGAGCGTCCCCAGCATCGTCAAGGCCTGCATCTGAGGGTCCCCGGAGGAAGGTGGGTCGTCCACGGAAAAGACTGTGAGAGTCAGCGGACCATCCACATCTCCCAGGTCACCTGGCCTGGCACCTGGCCCTCTGGCGCAACAGCAGCACCTCATCCAATGACATTCTCTGCCACATGGACTTGCTGGTCACAGTCTGACCAATGATGACCAACACTGTGGTCTGGACTCTGATGACTTCCAATGCCAAGGATACCATCTTCCCCTGTGAACTTTGGATTCTATTCCCCCTGTAGAGCACATAATTGCATCTACCAAACCACTTACCCCACCGCAAATAAATATATCACTTTGGACATGAGACGTTACTGTCATTTTGCATTATTCAATGACATATGTGTGTGGAAATGTCAAACTATGCCTGAGTGTTGAACTAACTCCAGCCATCCATACCCTGGGATCAGAGTCTCGTACAGGACACACATGGGTCACAAGGTATCATTCAATGTAGGCATGGAGCACAACACTCACCTGTGATGGCCTCTGGCTGCTGAGGGGGTGCTTGCTAAACTGTGCGGAGAGACCTATTTGGGAGATCATCATCAAGGCGTAGAGGTCATGGCTCATGTGGAGGTTCCCGGGGAGGGAGTCCCAGGTATGTGTGGCCAGGTGGGAGAACAATGTCCTGTATGCTGGAGTACGGTGGATGTGAAGAACGGTGGCCAGGGCAAGGTTGGATGCACGGAGATGGCCCAACAGGAACTAGGATGACAGATATACAAGGTTGGTTGGGGTCGGGGTTGTGGACTGCCTCCTGAGTGTGGGTGGGGAGTGTGGAGGTCATCCTGCAGCAGACAGTGATCCATTGCAGCTATCTATGGTGGACGGTGAGGTGGCTGGGGCGCAGGGTGTTGAAGCTGAGGTGTGCAGATGCACCCTGGAAGTGGACCAGTTTCCTGGGAGTTTGGATGTACTTGCTCCATAGAGGGCAGGGCAGTATTTGACATGGATGTTATCATGGACCTGGGGGATGGTCTGTCTTTTCTTGGAGTGGATCTATCTGTGGATCATGTGCATAATGCAGAGGGCGTTGCAGCATGAGGTACAGATGCTGTGGACTAGCATGGCATATGTGAGCGAGCCAAACATGATGCACACCATCTTGTGTGTGTGGCCACTGGGTGCTTGTGCAGGGCTCTTGCGGGTGGGACACAGGCACTTGACCCAGCTGGAAGGGGACAATCCTCAGATGATCACCTCAGTCATGTACTAGTCCAGCCTCAGGTGGCTCGTGTTCAGCCATTCATCAATGGATCTCAAGCATACTTGAATGATGGAACTGCCAATGTCTGTGTCTTTGTTGAGGATGAGGAGCACCTGGCTATCAATGGCATACGAGCTGATGATGAGGTGCTGTGCGCATGTGATGGTGTAGGGGGGGTCCTGGACACTCTGTAGATTGACATGCTGAGAGATGATACCTGTGCCATGTCCCAGACGATGACACCATACTACATGCTGAAGCCTTGAGTCCCACTCCCATGCCCTTGCCGGGCTACAGAGCCTGTGGGGAGTATTAGGGATGTTACCTGGTTGGTGTGACAGGGCCTGGAAGGCGGGCCAGCGCAGTGTAGGCAGTTGGAGTTGCACACTCAGCATGCAAAGGTGTTGTGTGTGTGCCCAGGGTATGTCTGACAGCAGGCGTTAGATGTGCGGATGGACATAGCTCGGAGTGTGGCTGATACATCAGACTGTAGTGTGATGTGGGTTATGCAAGGACAGGGTGGTGGTGCAATGTGCACCTTGCATGTGCTGATGGTCCAGCCTTTGGCACCGCGTGGCGGCAACAGTGGCATAGACAAGCTGAGGACAGCCAAATGAATGGGTGGAGGGAGGAAGTGAGGAGCATCTTGGAGGCGTGTGTGTTGCCAAATATGGATACTCTGTGGGCCCTTGCTGCAGGGGCCGCAGCAGCAGGCGGCATCTCCTTGCAAAATGACAGAATTTGCACACATAGACTAGGATGTCAGAAGGACAACTGCAACAGGCACGTGTGTAAAGTAAGGAGTGTCCAGTGTCACATGGCACACCCAGAGACAATGCATGCACAATCACCAAAGAAGCATGACACCGGATCAGGAAACTGAAGGCTGACCTGCACACAGGAGACACACCCTCAGCAGCTGTTGATGGCATATTGTGTGGACCAACATGCCAAAAAACATACACGACCATGTACTCCATGCCCAATAGGGAGCCTAATCCATGAGCAACTGCATGCATGTTGCTAAACTACACATGGACTCCATTGCATAATCTTCCACAACTATGCCAGATATGCCGCATGCAAAGTGGCAAGAGACCTGCATTGACAGAGATGAGGCACCTTGGAGTGTGACGAACACCTTTATTACTCAGCCTCACACTAAGGGAAATGCATCAATTGGAACAGACTCACAGGAAATTAATGAGATCCTGAAGGACATTAAGAATGGTAACACCTGTAAAAAAAAGCTTATACCGGGGGATAGTTTATTGTCCCGGAATGTGGCAGGTCTCCTTGACAAACTGACTAATCCCTTATCGGTCCAAACTGTATATCGCCATAGTATCATCTGCCTGCAGGAAACTTGGACCATTAACGAACTTCATATTTTAGGGTATAAGACTTTACATACTCCAGCTTCTCCTAGCTTACACAGCAGAAATAAGGGGGGGCTTACAACATATCTGTCGAATGTGGGCTAACACAAGTACATTTTACTTGGGCTGAAAAATATCAGATTATTGCCCTAACAGGTGGAGCTCTCAAAAATATCATCTTGGTTAATTTTTACAATAACATTCCAAGCCCCCTTCATGAATCGGTCCTCAATAGTTTAAAGACCGATTTAATAAAAATAGAGGATCAGCTCAAAACAGACATGTTACTTATCGGGGTGGGGGACTTTAATTGCCCCCTGTGTTCACAGAGCAACAAAGGCATTTGTGGCCTGGAAACCGGCAGGGATGATACACTCACCCATTTTTCGCATACTAAATTAGGAGACTTATTAAATGGACTAACATCTCATTTTAATTTATCATATGTGAATGAGTTGTGTAACCCACCGAAGTGTTTCAAACCAACTTATAATGGAAGAGGCTGCCACTCCATAATTGATTACACCTTACTATCCTCTAGGTATTCAGGGATTATATTTAACTGGGAGACTCTCGATATTGCTCTCAGTGATCATTACCCTATTGTGGTGACCTTAAAATTAAATCCATTTGTTATTCCTAACGTAAGGAAGAATCCTTCCCATACTCCGCCACACAAGTTGGCTACTACAAATGGGTTTCATTTAAAATGGGACAAAGTAGTCCCCATAGTTTTTCTCCAATCATTGGTTAAAAACACCTATGCCCATATTCAGACATGCCTGTCAACAACAGAAAATCCCCAGGCAATTAGCCATTCTTTCTCTATACTTATGATGGAGATCAAAAGACTACTTGCACGAGCTCCAAGCAAAGCCTCACCACGCAGCCAAGGCTGGTTTAATAGGACCTGTACTAAAGCTTTGAAACTTTTAAAAACGGCCCTACAATCTAACCCAAGAAACCAGATAGAAATACGGCAAGCTAGACAAAACTATCGCGCAGTTCGCCTGGCTAGGAAAAACCAGTTGAAATCAGAGGCCTGGCTAGCTTTACAGGAAGCTTCTAGCAAAGGGGACAATACAGCCTTCTGGAAGGCAGTAAATGCCCCTTTCCTGCAGTGTACCCAGCTCCCAAAGATTGATCTAGCCATACCTGCCGAAACCTGGGTCAGACACTTTGACACCTTATATAATATATCAGACCCCAAAGAACCAGCGGGTGTATTGGAAAGTCATCTCAATCCCCAGCCAGAGTCAAATATTTCTAGTCTTTTTCCTCTGGACATCTTTTTTTAATGCGAAGAGGTGCTTGTGGCACTGAAGGAAAGCCCTTCTGGGAAGGCTCCCGGCCCGGACTGCGTACCAATAGACGTATTTAAATCACACCCGGACCTGTGGGCCTGTTAGACCTGTCAGCCCTTTGGGTGGTCCCTCCTCATCATTATTTATTTTGTCCCACTTTTGCCTCAAACCCTGTTAGAATTTTTCCTTTTTGGGAACCACCAGACTTTTTAGTGTTGATGCAGATTCAGGGAGCCATTTTATCTACCCCTGGAACTTCTGTCTGAGGGCCTGGAGCACAAAATGGTGGCCACCTGTGACATCATCAGAACCCACTGGAACCTACTAGAACCTTCTGCAACATTCTGGAGCCCTGTGACAGTTGGAGGCGGTTTAGAATGTTGGGAAGCTAAGACAGAGAGTTGGCAGTTGGAGCTGGCAGTTGGCACCTGACTGGTGAAGAGAGAGCAGCAGAAACCTGAAGGAGGAAGGAGTGAGGCAGCAGGGGTGGAAACTTGTGCCTGGAGTGGGGTCCATAAACCCACCCTTGATACTAGTCCCTACTGACTGAGCCCAGCCTGGAGCCCTGTGTGGGAAGAAGCAAGAAAAACCATCTTAAGGACCTGGACAGCAGGAAAAGGCCTTAGAAGCAAAGAACAGCAAAGTCCTGACCTGATTATTGGTTTTCCTGGAGTCCGACGTCGAGAAGCCTAGAGACCCGGAGCCCGAGGTGGAGAAGCGGCGCTGACTGGAAAAGCAGACGTCGTACCCGGAGCCGCCAGAGGTCGAGAGAGGGCGCCGACGGAGGTCGTAGAGAGTACCAGAGGTCGAGGAGGAAGTCACCCGAGGTCGAGTGAGCGGCATCGACGGGGGAGTGAAGTCCGCCCTCCGGAGTCGCCGGAGACCGAGGTGAAGCGTGCCGGAGGTCGGGAGTGGGGATCGCACTCCGGAGTCGCCGGAACCTGAGGAGAGGAGCACCGGAGGTCGGGAGTGGAGGTCGCACTCCGGAGTCGCCGGAACCTGAGGAGAGGAGCACTGGAGGTCGGGAGTGGGGATCGCACTCCGGAGCCGCCGGAGTCGACATCGAGCCAAGGCCGGCCGACGTCATCGAACCTGAGGTCGCCATCGGACCGGAGCCGCCTGAAGTCGACATCGAGCCAAGACTGCCCGACGTCATCGAACCGGAGGACGAGATCGAGCCGAGGCCGCCGACATCGAACCGGAACCGCCTACCGGCGTCGTCAAGAACTGACATTGCGCCGAGGCCGCCGACATCGAACCGGAACCGCCTCACGGCGTCGACACGACTCCAGCGGCGTCGGAGCTTCAGAAAAAGGGCAGTAAGTGGAATAGAGGGCGCCTAAGGCCCTGTGGAATCCTGAGAGACTACCCTAGGGGCTAGAGAGGTGCTGGAACCAGCTTGATTGTGCCAGGGGTGAGCTGAGACTAATTCAGAGGGGTTGTGTAGAGTGAGGGAGCCAGGTCTCTAGAATTCCCCCCTTGATCTACCTCAGTTTAGGCCTCAGCCTTGTCCAAGCCAGGGAGTAGACACCCTCAAGCCATCCATCTAACCACAAGCTGTGACTGGGCCAAATCAGCCCATAGAAATCTAAATGTGATCTGATTCTATGAGTGTCACTGTCAGCTTTTAATTATTTATTGAGAGCACTGTATTTATTGTATTTAACCTATTTATTGCTTCACTGTATTTATTGTTCCACAGTATTTGTCGCACAATATTTATTGGCTTGCAGTATTTATTGCCTCATAATATTTAATTGCCTGTATGTAATGCACTTATATTTATGCCTTAATTATTTATGATCTCCCCTATTTATTGAATCATTAAGACAGTATATATTTGACGTACCCTTCCACAGAAAAAGCCTTGTATACGGTGATTGTGTTATTATTTATTTAATCAGCAACTAAGAGAAAAAGAAGATAAACAGAGATATTTTCATAATTTTTACGGTGTAGAGTCGTTTTTGGAACGGATGCACGCATGGTTATTGTATGGGTATGACGTATGCTTAGCACGGTGCCTGATTCCTGACCACTCGAGCCAAGCTACCACTGTGTATGTCTGGAGAGACCCCGTTACCACCACCCTTTCCGGTGTGGGAGTGGAGTATTTCCAACAGGGCCTCTTTGCTCACCAACGCCCTAAATTCCCTGAATGTCATGGGCTTTATTCCTACCTGGTCTGAGGCGGTCGTAGTGCCGATTTTTAAAAAAGGCGACAGGAATAATTCCTCCATCTACCGCCCAATTTCGCTGCTCGACTCCCTGATGAAAGTCGCAGGGAGAATCATCTTAAATAGAATCCAGGACTGGATAAATGAGCGAAATATAATTTCCAACCTACAATATGGCTTCAGACAGGGTAAAGGCACTATTGAACAAGGCTTGAACTTGGCCCTTATAATTGCCAAATACACCCAGGCAAAAAAGGGAAATCTCTTTGTGACTTTCATAGATCTCAGGTCAGCATTCGACTGCGCTGATCATGAGCTGCTCTGGGAATCTCTTGCAGAGATTGGCCTAGAGCCCCCTGTCCTCTCATTTATCAAAGAACTTTACAGGGGAGCTTCAGCCCGCGTTAGATATGGCAGATGTGGAGAATGTTCTGACAAGTTTTATATTAGGAGAGGTGTAAGACAGGGATGTATATTAGCCCCCTTACTTTTTACACTCTATATAAACTCTGTTGGTCACCATCTCAATAGAACTTACCACGACTAGCCCACTATAAACGGGAAACCAATACCGATACTTCTTTACGCGGACAACGCAGCAATAATGTCACAGACTCGTATGGGGCTACAAAGGGCAGTAGGAGAATTCACCGACTTTATGTCACAAAGAGGATTAACTGTCAACGCCTCCAAAACCTTCACCATGTCCTGTGGCTTGGGGATCGGAAAGAAACAATGCTCCATTCTTTTAAACGGTAGAAAGTTGGAAAGCACTGATAGGTTCCCATATCTGGGCATTATCTTCGATAAGAGGGGCTCCTGGTGGGCTGCTGCCCAAGCTAGGGGACTCGCGTTCTCTAAAGCTATAGGTGCGTTGACTAACTTCTCAAAAAAGTTAGGGGGACGTCCGATTAACCCCTTATTACAGATCTATAAGGCCAAATGCACTTCGACTGGCACTTATGGATCTGGGATTTGGGGAATTGAGCCCGTTGACCATAAACAACGCTCTGAGAACTCTTTTTTACGCTACCTCTTGGCTGTCCCACGTGGTACATCTACATCCGTGGTACATAATGAACTCGGTCTTACACATATCACGGACACCATAAATTCTTCCCCCATTATCCTTTGGCATAAAGTCTGGACCAACCAAGAGACCAACCTAAACAGGGAAATCATTACAGACTGCCTTAGGCTGAATGAGGCTGACAACATCAAGTGGCTGAAATACGTAAGAAACCTGTCATCTGACCTAGGGCATCCTGAATTTTTTTCAGATCCTTCAACTCTGAATAAAATCCCTAGAGTTACACTAAAACGACTAGTCTTAAGCCATCTGACTAGCCGACGCTGGTTATCTGAAAAACATAAGAGCACGGTGGTTGACCACCAACATTCTACCATAACACAAGGGACCCAGCAGTATTTACTGTTAATACCATCTCCTTTTACCCGTATGCTCGTAACTCGTTGTAGTACTGATACTTTCTTCAGACTACTAACATTCCCCAATCAAAATTGTTGGTCCAGAGATCTGGAGAAATGCCCTTGCGATGGTCTGTCAACACAATCTAACATCCATTGCATTTTGTTTTGTAGGTTTTACCAAATGCGAGGGTAACCTATTTGAAACCCTTACTTAAATCATGGGGACTACGATTGTGTAGGGCGGCCTATTACAAATTAAAAACATTGGACAATTCCCCAGCCATCGCTGTTGTTTCCTCTTACTTAAAAGTGCTCGTGAGAGTGAGGGCCTCAATACAACCTTAGATGATATAAGATCCAACGTTTGTTGTGTACTTCTTACTTAAATGACTGCATGATGGCTGTTAAATCACTGTAATTATGCCTACTGTACTCTTTCGAATATGTTTTTAATGTTTTTACGTGCCATAGCAGCATTTTCTAATTCTATTTTATTTCTTTTTAATATATGTGTACTTTTGTGATATTGTTTTTACATATCGAATAAAGTTTATAATTGAATTGAATTGAATTGACTCACAGGTCATTTGGCTGACCATGTGTGACCTACACTGGACACCCCCTTCAACACACAGATGTGTAAATCCTACTGAGCTGGCACACAAGTGAAGGGGTTGAGCCTAACACCCCTTGCTGCACACGGAGAGTCTACAATTCCCCATTGAGCCTCATATGGGGATGTCCCACACTATGTCCACCATTAGCATCCCGTATGTTCCTGAGGGACGTTATACACACATTGATGCCTTCATCAGAATCCACAAACCATTACAGATGACTGTCAGGAAGGGTGACTATCAATTCATGGGAGCCATGCAACACGTCATGTGCCCCATGGTGAGTCGACATGTATGCATGGTAACACAACATGTACAGGAGCAGTCCCCACATATCACAAACACTTACCACCCACAAAATGCCTTGCTGCACTCCTAACCCCAAATTACTTTTCACCATGTCTGTACATGTAACTCTGATCCAGCACACGTTGCAATACTCATGAGGAATAGCAGGAGGGCAATGATGACATGAGCAGACGACAGCTGCAAGAACCTGTGGAGGCCAGACACACAACAAGTCAGCGAAGAGCTAGTAATCCTCAGACATGTACATGTACTCTACAGGAATGATGTTGTCACCATGCCCTTAATAAATTTAGCGTCCCAGCTAATATGTGTGGAATGACATCATCACTTGAATGACACATCAGAACACACCTCCAAGTCACTTAGCACACAGTCAGCTCGACACACACATTGCAACACATGCCACACAAGGCTCAAAGCGTGCACACTCAGACACAGGGACTCACCATCATGAGAAGAAGTTGCGGATAAGCCGACTCCGGATGTCCTCATCCTCATCCTCATCCTCACTTGCCCCGTGCCCGAGCCCTTCATCCTCCACGGGTGGATGATCCTGCTTATCTGGATCAAGGATGAGTGGCACGGCCTTCTCCACTGCCATGTTGTGCAGCATGCAGCACACAATGAAGATTTTGCAGACCTTCCCCGGGGCATATGGGAGGGCGCCGCCGGTCTTGTGGAGGCACCGGAATCTGCTCTTCAGGAGCCCAAACGTCCTCTCAATCACGCGCCTCGTCTGCCCATGGGTGTCGTTGTACCGGTGTTCTGCGGCTGTTCTGGGGTTGCGGAGAGGCGTCATCAGCCATGGCATGTTGGGATAGCCAGAGTCCCCTACATGGAAACATCATGTGAAGAAGTGGGTCAGGAGATGTCGTAAGATACAAACTTAGCGCTGAACACAGGACTAACAGAGTATACCCACCAACAATACATGCTCGTTCCGCGTGCAGCTGCAGCATCATTTCTGGCACCCTGCTACGCCTCATGATGTATGCATCGTGTGCGGACCCTGGAAAACGTGCACAGACATGGGAAATCAGCATGTTAGCAAGACACACCACAAGGGCATTAATGGAGTGGTAATGTTTTCTGTTTCTATAGGCTACCTCCTGTGCCTGTGGTGGTACCAAAGCCACATGTGTCCCATCAATGGCCCCAATTACATGAGGCATCCCTCCCAGGGCATAGAACTCACCCTTGACACCTGTCAACTGCTCCCGAGTGGGAAAATGGATGAAGTCATCCAGGTGCACCAACATGGCTTCTATAACATCATGCAGGACACGGCTGAATATTGTCTGGGACATGCCACTGACATCAGCTATGGTCAATTGAAACGTGCCGGTGGCAAAGAAATGTAGGGCTGCCATCACCTTCACCTTGGGGGTCAGAGCTGTAGGATACCTGTGTTGTGGTTGGAGGTGTGGTGCAAGCCGGCGGGTCAAGTCCTCTATCAACTCTTGCGAGAAGCGGTATCTGCGTATGCAGTCATGTTCACGCATGGCATCCAGGTCTGGCATTCGTCTGGGGAGAGGCGGTGCCCTGCAGAGATTTGGAAGGAATAACGAAGAGTGAGTACATTACCACACCAATGTCACTGAGGTGAGCACATGTTCAACAGCTAATACACATCTGCTTAATACAGAGTCTGTGCTGTGCAATACATCCAGGACACGTGGGCCAGCCAGGTGATACTCCTACGAAGAGCCAGCCACAATAGCTGCATGGCAATGTTGACGTGACATGCCATGAAAATAGCTGTTGGCCAGTGTAAGTGACAAGCCAGACACATTACATGAGTGACAGACATCCACATATCAGCATTTGAAGGATGTCATCTCATACAGACAGCTGGCGGGAGTCTAGACGCACAGGTCAAATGTTATCTGGAAATGGACAGATGACACACATTTCCATTAAGGGGTCCATGTCAAAAACTGATGACACAGACATTGAGAGAACGCAGATATTGCCTCATGTCAGGAAGTCATCTTCGAACCATCATGACACATGTAACGTGTGAGTCCACATGTGGCATGGTGTGCGTATATGTGTGTCATGCACATATGCACACAGACACACGTTGGATGCTGCAACAGCAGATGGAGTTGACGGAACACCAACGGAAAGCTCATGGGAACACATGACACACACATGACATAGTCACATCGTGGCACGCTGGGAGTCACATGTGAGGTGTAATTATCCATGTACCTGGCATCAGGGGACAGTTGCGGGTGTTGCTGGCTGTGCCATACCAGTGATGCAGTGCTTGACACGTGTGTCGTACATGCACACATGTGCAAAATGTGAAGGGGAAGTGTGCCACGTAGTGCCCCATCACACATGACATGTGTAAACAGCTCATCACACATCTATTGTGCCTCAATATGACAAGACATGAGCCACATCACTGCCTGACACACCTAGGCCCTTCACATGAAGGACTGCACTGACAATGTCTTGATGTACAGCCTTGTGCGAGTCTGACACCGCCATTCCTTTCGTGTGCGCCTCCTGTCACCAGTGTAAGCAGTGAAACGCAGTACACACGCTCTGAGGGCGTATGTAGGGCCCGTACTCACGCGTGAGTACCTGCCATACACGCGTGAGTACGTGCCTATCACTATAGTTGTGTTACTGTAGGTCCGAGTGATACGGCACGTACTCACGCGTGTACGGCCCGTACACGTGTGAGTATGTGCCTCTCACTAGGCCCTACGGTAACATGACTATAGTGATAGGCACGTACTCACGCGTGTACGGCCCGTACACGCGTGAGTACGTGCCGTATCACTAGGCCCTACGGTACCCCCAACTATAGTGATAGGCACGTACTCACGCGTGTATGGCCCGTACACGCGTGAGTACATGCCATATCACTAGGCCCTACGGTACCCCCAACTATAGTGATAGGCACGTACTCACGTGTGTAAGGCCCGTACACGCGTGAGTACGTGCCGTATCACTAGGCCCTACGGTACCCCCAACTATAGTGATAGGCACGTACTCACACGTGTACGGCCCGTACACGCGTGAGTACGTGCCTCTCACTAGGCCCTACGGTAACACGACTACAATGATAGGCACGTACTCACGCGTGTACAGCCCGTACACGCGTGAGTACGTGCCGTATCACTAGGCCCTACGGTACCCCCAACTAAAGTGATAGGCACGTACTCACACGTGTACGGCCCGTACATGCGTGAGTACGTGCCGTATCACTAGGCCCTACGGTACCCCCAACTATAGTGATAGGCACGTACTCACGTGTGTAAGGCCCGTACACGCGTGAGTACGTGCCGTATCACTAGGCCCTACGGTACCCCCAACTATAGTGATAGGCACGTACTCAGACGTGTACGGCCCGTACACGCGTGTGTACGTGCCGTATCACTCGGACCTACAGTAACACGACTATAGTGATAGGCACGTACTCACGCGTGTACGGCTCGTACACGTGTGAGTACGTGCCTATCACTATAGTTGGGGGTACCGTAGGTCCGAGTGATACGGCACGTACTCACGCGTGTACGGGCCGTACACGCGTGAGTACGTGCCTATCACTCGGACCTACAGTAACATGACTATAGTGATAGGCACGTACTCACGCGTGTACGGGCCGTACACGCGTGAGTACGTGCCTATCACTCGGACCTACAGTAACATGACTATAGTGATAGGCACGTACTCACGCGTGTACGGGCCGTACACGCGTGAGTACGTGCCTATAACTATAGTTGGGGGTACCGTAGGTCCGAGTGATACGGCACGTACTCACGCGTGTACGGGCCGCACACGCGTGAGTATGTGCCTATCACTCGGACCTACGGTACCCCCAACTATTGTGATAGGAACGTACTCACGCGTGTACGGCCCGTACACGCGTGAGTACGGCCCGTATCAATGTAGTGATGGTGCCCTAGGGGTACGTGTTAAAAGCGCCGTACCTGTGTGGGGATTTAAGAATTACACATGAGGGACAAGTATTAGGGCCTAAATGCATGCTGGTTGTCATGGATACCGAGTTTCAAGTTCAAAATTTCACATCATGTGGTCTGGAAAAATCAGTTGGCCACATTTAACATTGTTGCAAAGTGGTTGTTGACTTGACATGATGCTGCAAAATCGAAAGATGCAAAGGCTGTCACTGGTGTATGTTTAAAGGGATTGGAGGAAACGTAGGATGCAAATGAGTCTGACCAATCACTCTGTACTCCTGTAAATGAAATAGGCCAGCAAGGCAGATATAAGGAAGGCAGAACCCATGAGAGGGCACTTGCCTGCACAACATGTCAGTTGATCCCACTGCTGCTGTATTGTCTCCCTCTGGCACCATGTCAAGGACTGTGGAGAGGGCCCAGCCTTTCACCCAGGAGAACGAGGCCCTGCTGGATGTGATCCTCCCACGGTACCCCATGCTGTATGGTCGACCAGGGGAGCAGGTGAGTGCTGACTCCGCTACCTTTGCCTGTGCACCTTTATTGTGTCTGTCACTTCTGGCATTGTGGCCAGGTGTGACAGACATGCAATGTTGGGTGGAGTGGGTCCCGGGGGGGGGGGGGGGGTGATGGCTAATGTCTCTCATGAAGGGCTTGATGTTGTTCATGTGTGCACTCCTCACTTGCATTGTGCTTACTGTGACATTCACTGCATAGTGCATGGCACATTCCGCCAGCCTAATCCTCTTGGGCATTCTTGTTCTATTGTCCTGCGGTGATTCAGTGGTCACCCCGGTGTGACAGATGACTGCACCCACAGATGTGTGGGAGAGTTGAGTGGAGCTGTGGTGAGAGTGTCCAAATGATGTGTACGCCCCCTGGACATTGATGTGTGTGAATGTTTCTTGTCATGTGGGTGAGTGTCTATGTGGAGTGTTGCACCACAGCTGCATGGAGGAGGCAACTGCTCAATCCATCTGATGTGTGAAGTAAGCCGTGCTGTGTGTCTGACTTGCTGAGCTAGCCCCACACCTGTGACCCCCCCCTGGCAAGTGGCACATGTGCAGAGTGAGGTTTACATCCGCTGTTGCCAATGGCAGGTGATTGATGTGTGCCTGTGTGTGTCTGTGTACTCTGATGAGGTTTCGTCAGTGGCCTGGGGCATGTGACTGCTTTGCGCTGCTGTCCATCAGCCTTGTGTTGCTTGGAATGCACAGTGTGTGCCATGATCTGGGATTGTTTCACACCCCTCATGCCACCTGTGTACTTACTATGCCATGTAGTGCATTGGTGCGTCCCCAGTGGAAAAAGTCCCTATGACTAAGGTGCTATTACTTTCCAGCATACTATGCCCTGTTCAACAAATCTAAGATGTTCAAATGTGTGTCTCTGTGACATGGTGCAGGTGTGGTGATGTTGTCCCACTTTGTCATCCACACAGGTATCCCCCTACCACAAGGGGAAGATCTGGAGGGATGCCGTCAAGGTCGTGCAATCGGCGGAGGGTCGCAGTCGGCGCCTGCCACAAGTGAGGAAGAGATGGCAGGACATCCAGGGCTGGACCCGGAGGATCGCCCGGGTCATGCTGAAGGAGGAGGTTCCTCGCAAGCATGGTGGGCGCCGGCGCCTGACCCACCAGATGCGGCGTGTCCTGGCGGTGGTCTTCCCTGACCTGGATAGGTGGATACAGGAGTTACAGCAGCAGGAAGAAGGTAGGTACATGTGTGTTTGTTGTGTGTCGCCAGCTTTTGGAGCTGCTCAGTCGCCTGGATACACTACCAGGCTATATATGTGCAGTGCATATCCTGTACCCCAAAGTCAACCTGTGCTGTTCTTCCTCCCTTCCCCTCCTTGACATGTGTTACCTGGTCTGTGTGTTATCACTATTGCACATGGTCATCTAGGCTGCCAGTTTATCAAGGTGAACACTGCTTTCAGCATCATGTGTGGGGGTGGTCTGCCTGTGCCCTGTCCTGTCAGTCATTTGGGGGTGCATATTTGTTGGCACTGATGCTGAGTCCCAACATAGGAGTGTGAGGGTTCAAATGAACAGACTTGCTGCATGGATTACCAATGTTGTGGCCTCAGACATGATGTGCATGAGTGGGATATATGCATAGTGCCGGGACGGTTGCTCCTGTAACAGTCAGCTCATTCCAGGACCATGGAGCAGTGTGCACACTACAGTCCCCTGACACAGCCTGCCCTCCTACTCATGTGTGTCATCCAACACTGTGCACATTCACTGTGGGTTCATCATGGCTCTGCCTCTGTGGCATTGTTCCCTGGCCTAGGTAGTAGTTTTCACATGTATGATACATTTGCCCACTGGACAGGGATACACCAGTTTGCTTGTGCATACTCACACTGGGCAGTGCCTGTGTGGCTATTCACAACAATCTGTTGATGTTTGTTTGTGACCAAAATGTTTTGGCAGCCCTACAAGGTGATGTTGTGTTAATGAAGCTAGTTTTCAAGCACAGTTATTGTAACCCTGAATAAGAGGTTTCACTTCTTGATCGGTATCAGTCACATTGACTCAGGTATGGGTGGGTGTGTGCGGGAGGGGCGTACATGTTCAACCCTGATGTTTCATTGCCAGTTCTGACTTGTCTGTGATGATTCGCAGTACAGAAAGTCATCGTGCAGTGCCCCCGTGATGTTGGCCAGTGCTTGATGTTGGTGCTTCATTGCCTGTGTCAGTTTTTGACAATCATGTATCCTGCTTGTACATTTTTGGCACCTGTGTGTGGTTCAGATGCTACACAGTTGTGACTTTGTGTGCTGACATCTGTGGGTACATTCTGCCTTGCCATGAGGGGGAACCCACAGTACAGCTAGGCTTTTTTGCTAAACAACTGCAGGCCCATTAGCTTATGCATTGTCCTGGGTGTGGACATGTGTGCCACTCCAGATGACAGTCAGTAGGTCATATGTGTAGCCAACTGTGTGATGAGGTGACGGATAGCCATGTGACAAATGACATTATTCGAGTTGTTACTCTGAGAAAATGTCCATTGGCACTCACTACACCTGTCAACATGTCTCAATGTTTCATATGCTTGACCTTGTTGTTTGGTTGTGAAGGACAATGATGTGCCTGCACGACAGATGTCTCCCAAGGAAGTGCACAAGACACCACCTTTACACTTTCCAGGGACACGCTGGCACATTTTAAAGTAAGGCCAGTTTGAACAACACTTGTTTGGAGTTCATACATATACATGTTCCCACAGTGTGCTAGCATTTGGGTTAGTCCTTGGTTGTTGCTGATACCAACTTACGAGTGTCAAGTCATCCAGACCACCCTGGTGCCATGTATATGTACTTACTGATACGCCATTTCTGCCTAACAGTGGCTGATTTGAATGAGTCTGGCAGCTCAGACAATGACTGTGTACATGTAGTTTGGTGTGCACCTCCTTGTGTGACTTCTGCTATACAGACACATGTGTGTTGTGTTCACAGAGTGCCACATTCACACATACTAGACATGTCCATTTTGTAAAGGGTTGTGATTCTCCAGGAGTCACAATGTATTTCTTTGGGGTGTCAAAAGTACTCACAGGTCTCTGAGTGTGGGGAAACCTTCTGCATTGGCATGTGGTATTTGGCCTTGGGTGCGACAATACTGTTTGTTTCACAGTGAACAAGAGGTGGCATGCCTTCATAGTCTTGCTGTGCTCAATTGATTCCAGACACTAGCTTCTCATGATCTTGTGATTTCAAGTTATTTGCTGTTGTGTCCTAATTTTCATTGTTTGCAAGTGGCATGGTGCGTCAACCAACTGGGGAGTGCAGGGCTTACATATGTGGGGAGTATCCTAGATGTTACTCATGATGCCTTTCCTGATATGCACTGCTGCCTATTTTGTTTGGACTCATGTGTCAGATGTATACAGGTGACTGATTCTTTCCTGTCTCTTCACCTTGCCCACAGCATCATCGGAGGACACCGAGGGAGACACCGGCACGGACGTGGAAGAGGGATCGAGCAGTGGTGCCACCACTGCTGTGGAGTCGGTGGAATCTAGTGGCACGGAGGGCGAGGGGAGTGAGGCGAAGGATCTGCCCAGTACCAACACAGACTACGAGGCAGACGGGTCCGAGGCTGAGCTCCCAGAGGGGGCGGAGGCTGCTCCCACAGCTGAAAACAGCAGTACATCTCTCGCCGCCCCCTCCATTCCCATCACCGCCCTCCCACTTGTTCGGGTCCCTTCTGTCCATGCTAGGCCACACCGTGTCTCCTTCGTGCCAGGCACCGCACCCCCTGCCCCTGTCCCCCCTGCTGCCCTCACTGCCGAGTCTGTGGACATTCAGTGGCAGTTGCAAGTTGGGCAGACATCGATCCTGACTGTCCTCCATGGCCACACCAGACTGCTGACCCAGATGGTGTCGTACATGGAGGGCATGTCATCGGCGATGTCTGACCAACGGATGTTGCTGAGGTCCCTGGACTCGTCACTGACGGCAGTAGCGAGTCACCAGCAGCGCTGCCTCCCCCCCCCACCCCTGGCCCATCCACAAGTCCCACACCCATGCCTGTCCCAAGCACACCAAGACATCCACACACACGCACCCCACCAGACAGAAGCAGCACACCACCACGTAAGGGCAAGCTCACACCTCCTGACACGCACACTCAGGGGGTAGTAGGCACACCCACTGGGTCTGGGGCACACAGGCAGGCACGCAGCCACAGTCCTCGTCCACATGACTCACTCCCCAGTCCCTCCGATGTCACTCCCCTTGGCTCCCCTGCCCCCGATTCGGAGAAGGAAGCCTACCTTGCTGGGCTGGGCCTCAGCCCCACTAGTTCACCTGGACGTAAACGGTCAAGGCACTCCACTGGTAGGGGAGTTAAGTCCCCCAGCCCGTTCACCACCTCCCCCAGTAGCGCTGCAACCCATCCCTCTGACCCCCCCCCCCTCCTTGGGGCCTGTTGTTTCTCCGGGTGCAGGGGAGACGCTTGAAGAACTGGCAGAAGTGTGCAGCGCCAAGCTCGCCTCCACCTTTGGCGCTGCCCCACCCCCTGTGGCGGAGTCGTCCGTCCCTGCACCCACCACACCTAGCCTTCCCCCTCCTGTCCCTGCAGTGCCTGGTCCTTCCCCACATGATGCCCCCCCCCAGTCGGCGACACAGTCCTGTGATGTGCAGGCAAGCTAGGGGAGACGCATGGCCATGTGTCCCCCCCCCCCCCCCCAAGGACTGATGATATGGACTGGCCATTGGCCTTTGTGAATAGTCTTGTTTACACATTATTATTTTCATGCTGAATAAAGCATTTTCTTTTTCCTTTGAAAAGTCTTGCATTTCAGGTATTGATGTTGATGCTGATGCTACAGGAGTTGGGGTTGTGGGCATGTGTTATGTTTCAGGGAAATGTTGTAGTCTGCTGCTCATGGGGTGGAACCTGGTATTTGCGTGCCATCACAAGATCTCTGCAAAGATTCCTTGTCGTGTATGCTCTTTGTGTTTGGAGACATTGTCCCAAGGGGTGTTCCTTCCTCTGTGGCACCTGACATCTGCCCTGCAGAGAGTTGCACAATTGTTGTGTTGCCCTGTGTCTACATGTCCTTTGTTGGTGATGGATCCCTTCAACTCTGGCCATGCCTGCTCAGCAATGTGTCCGGCTGCATCGTCTGTGCCATCCTTGGTACTCACTGTATTTGTGTATAGAGTATTTTGCCATGCCTTCATGGATAAATGGTCCCTTTTCCACACAATGCATGTGTGTAATCCCAGCCTAGTACACATATGGTACTTGTTCTGCTGGGTATTTGAACACCTGACTCACAATTGTGGCCATTGTATCTGTGGGAACTCCACCCTATTCCTTCCATGACATACAACATCTTGGTGGCTAGCCCAGCTCCTGAACATTCCTATCAGTCCTGGGATGTGCGTGACAGTGTGTGTTCTCTTTGGCTCTCTTAGTTTGTTAGGCAGTGACATGACTATACAGTCTTGTGGCATGATCTCAGTGTGTGTATTGTGCTGCATCTGCCAGGCGTGGGTATGCATGTGTTATTTGTCCTCACACCCACATGTGGTGTGTCATGCAGTGGGGGAAAGACATCTATCCTCCTGGGGGTGGGACACTGCTGTCGGTGATGTGTTGTTATGGCACTATCATCATTGCCCTAAGTTAGGGATACATACATTCACCCATGGAGCTGTGGTCATCTGATAATGATGTACACCCCCCCATGTCTCTGTCCACTGCTGGGAGTCCTCTGCACCCACCCCAATGTATCTGTCCACTGCTGGGAGTGATGGGCACCCACCCCTCACATGTCCCTATCCACTGCTGGGAGTCCTCTGCACCCACCCCCGTGTCTCTGTCCACTGCCGGGAGTCCTCTGCACCCACCCCTCATATGTCTGGGCACCGCTGGGAGTGATAGGCACCCACCCCTCATATGTCTGGGCACTGCTGGGAGTCCTCTGCACCCACCCCTCATATGTCTGTCCACTGCTGGAAGTGATGGGCACCCACCCCTCATATGTCTGTCCACTGCTGGGAGTGATAGGCACCCACCCCTCATATTTCTGGGCACTGCTGGGAGTGATAGGCACCCACCCCTCATATGTCTGGGCACTGCTGGTATTCCTCTGCACCCACCCACCCACTTGCGCCCTTGCTGTGGTACACTGCTGTCCTGGGCATACACCACCCCCAATTTACAGCTGATGTGCTGCACCAAGCCGTACACCTACATCCGTGGCGTGTGTACACCTTGTATCCATCATGTAATGGGGCTGTAGGGGTACGCGTGGTACGGCCCGTACCAATGCTCTGGGGGGCGTGGGTACGGTCCGTACCACCATTGTAGTGGTGATGTAGGGGTACGCGTGTACGGACTGTACCCACGCTCTGGGGGCGTGGGTACGTTCCGTACCACCATTGTAGTGGTGATGTAGGGGTACGCGTGTACGGACCGTACTCACGCTCTGGGGGCGTGGGTACGGTCCGTACACGCATACCCATACATCACCACTACAATGGTGGTACGGGCCATACCCACGCTCTGGGGGGCGTCAGTACGGTCCGTACCCATGCTCTGGGGGGCGTGGGTACGGTCCGTACCCACGCTCTGAGGGGCGTGGGTACGTCCCGTACCACCATTGTGGTGGTGACGGGTACGCGTCCACTTCCGTTGTGGCGGGACGTGGGATAGGTGGACACGCCCCCCGAAGTGACCAGACCATGGAGGTAATTAATGTGCAGGATGTATTAGTATTTTGTGGGGTGTGGGTTATGTTTCCTTCCCCTTGCTACTTGATAATATATTATTTTACACTCCAAAATGCATCCATATGCACAATTGGAGTACAAGCTGCTGCAAAAACAAATATTCTAAGCCAATTCTCACCTTTAATGAAATGCAATCACACACTGTGGCATTAATGTTTATTGGCAGGCTTACAGAATGTCCAGAGTGGTGATGTTGGAGGACCAGGGCCAGGAGAAAAAGAGAACGAAGAGCAACATCAACTCTATGTCCCTCAAATGCAGGTGAAATACACGTGTGCTGATGCACAAATGCAACAGGCCAGGAACACACTCCACTGAGCCATTTGTGTGTTGAATCCAATCTGGAAGGAATGTATGACGTTACAACGCATACATTTACAATGCATGCCTTTACAACGCAGTTTTTGCATCGCAACATTCTTTACAACGCATACATTTAAGTTGCATACCATTCCAACAAATTTTTTAAAACTACATTTACAATACATTCCAATACATCGCATTATACCTTTCCAAGGCATACCATTACAACGCATACCATTACATTGCATTTAAGGTAAGTGTTGGAGAGTGTAGGGATAAAAAGTACTATTCTAACTCCAGTGGGTGCAACAGAAGGGTAAGTGTTGGATAGTGTAGGGGTAAAAATTACTATTCTAACTCCAGGGGGTGCAACAGTAGGGTAAGTGTTGGATAGTGTAGGGGTAAAAATTACTATTCTAACTCCAGGGGGGGCAACAGTAGGGTAACTGCTGGATAGTGTAGGGGTAGTATGCGTTGTAATGGTATGCTTTGTAATGAAATGCGATGTAATGCCTGCGTTGTAGTGACATGTGTTGTACTGTCATGCACTGTAGTGACATGCAATGTAATGGCTGCGTTGTAGTGACATGCGTTGTAAAGAATGTTACGATGTAATGACTGCGCTGTAAATGTAGTGCAATGTAATGACTGCGTTGTAAAGGTTGTTTCCCATCTGGAAGTGGGCTGGCTCTGCCTTGGATTGGCAATCTGGGAAATTAGGCATTTGTCGCTGAGCGGTTGCACCAGGATCACCTGCAGCCCAAACTGTGGGTGGCCTCCAACACTTCCCAAGTAATTACCAGGCCACAGCATTGTGGTGACAGTATCTGGTCCGGTGTGCTGCAAATTGATGATGTGGATCACACTTTAGAGCAGACACTCTGTTGCGCCCTGTGTCATGTGCTTTGCAAGTAGCAGTGTCTTCTCACACACCCAAAGATGACTTTCAGGGCATGGTAGGTGCAGGGAAGGCTGTATTTGAGGTAGGGGCTTTGCAGGGAGCAAACTCATTATTGGACAGTCTAACCCCCACCACCCTTGATGAGCAGCATTGTGCCTCATTGAAAACAACATAGACAGGTGACATCGCAGAGACCACATGACAGCAAAGATCAGGAAATGGATGGCAAGAACTACATGAGTGCCTTAGCATCATTGTGATTCAAATCTGAACATGGGTCATTAGCATGTGTTGCACACAAGTGTAAGTCAGAACATGTTCATTGTCAACTTTGTTGCATGTCACTCTCAGCAAGTTGGCACAAAAATACAAAAGCTGATGTATGTGCAGGTAATCACTAATGCCATTTCAATAATGCAGATAGTGCACTGCAGAAAACTTGGATGACTGATGAGTCAACAGACAGATGATACCCAAACACGCTTTGAAGGCTCAAATGCACAGACAAATGTGTAATAGAATGTGACAGCACTGGTGACTATGCCGGAGGTGGGGGGGAGCAATTTGTGGGTCACATATACAATCCACATTCCTATACACAAGATAGTGTAAATTGTTACATCTTGTGAGGATGGTGGACATGTGCAGAATTATATATGTCTTGCCCACAATATGTACTTTATCACTGTATCAATATCCATTATCTGTAAAGGATACCCACAACAAAGCCATATGTACCTCAAGCTCCAGGACAGGCAACAAAGTTCTGATTGTGAGTCCTCATGAACACCTACAAGTCCCACCCTTGCCATACAAGGAATTGACAATACCAACACCTATGGAAATGTGTGAACTGTTCCACTGTCACTTGTGAGTTTGCTCACAGTGTAGACAGTTGTCCTCTGCACAACTGTAGAAGTCATCACATAGAGTCCACTTCCCTGGTGCCCCAACATCTTGGCTATTCAAAGTCAGAATGCCAGGAATATCCACGTGTGTGTAGTATACTGGCAAGTGTGGGGATGGGTGTCTGGACTAGTCTGAGCACACGTGGCATAACTACACACATCCCTGCACATTCACTTGAGGTGCCAATTGTGAGAAGTTGGCCTGATGTATGATGTCACTAGTTATAGTGTACACCTTATATCAGTCCAAATACCCTTATGGTGATTGGTTGTAAAGTCAACCTTATAGACCAGCTATCCTAGTGGTAGCATGGACAAGAGCAGTCTTAGGCTAAACTCTGAATGGCATGTGAAGCCAGCTGTGATACCATATATAATCCCTTGAATACCAAATGAAAGGACACCACAACAGATATATATATAAAATAAAGTGTATTTATTCTAAGCAAACCCTCAGCACTCTTTATGAGTTTAGAGGTAAGTACAACACAGTCTTATTAATGCATACAGTAAGTCACACAGGTAAGTAATACAGTTAGGCCCTAGGGGCCACGCAAACCATATACTAAAGAAGTGGTATAAGAACCACTGTCACGGAAATAGAATAGGCCTAGGCCTAGGGAATCGCTGGGGCTACACTACACTAGCGTTAGTTAGGAAGTGGGAGGCCCACGGGATTCGTGTGCAGAGTGGAAACACTCACGCGTAATGCGTAAAAGTCAATAGCAATGTTACAGTTTAGAAATAGATAGATTTAGGACACTTCCGGAGTAGCTAGGAAGTTGAGACTTGAAAACTAGACACTAGGATAGTCACTATCCTGATGAGCACCGGAGTACCCAAGTTACCTAGCCCACAGGCTGCGGGTGCATAGGGGTGAAGATGCGTCGTTTTCGTCGTCGACTCCTATGGATGCCTGAAGAAAGATGCTGACAGGCAGTCAGGAGAGAGTGTCCGGTGGATCCCAAGCCTGGGATCAAGAAGAGAAGAAACCTGCAAGCAGAGGGGACAGAGTCAAGGTCACTAGCCAGTGACCACGTGGAACCAGGAAGGAACCAGGCGATGTCGTGAAGAGTTGCAGGAGAAGGTGAAGCTTGTCGCTGCAGCCAGGAGGACCAGGAAGCGTCGAGGACGACCAGGACCAGGAGGCGAGCTGTCCCACGAAGGCTCTTGCTGTCGGCGGCGTCGAAGTTGGACTAGGACTCACCAAGCCTTGGCAAGCGGAACCCACGAAGAACAAAGGACTTGCTTCTGGTGCAGACCAGGAAGATCTGGGGTGCTTCTTCTTTGCAGAGAAGCGGGAGCCAGTCTGGAGGAGCCAAACCAGCGCAGAAGATTTCAGGGAGCGTCGTCACAAAGGCCACTAGCCAGCGGGCAAGCAACCGGACAGACGCGGCAAGCAGGAAAATGCTGAAGGGCCCCACGCAGGACTCGTGGAGTGTGGGGGGCTGGTCTTCGGTGCAGATGGTGCTTGGGGTTGGGGCTTCTCAATCCCCGGTGCACAACTTCGAGGGTACCTCAGAAGCTGCGCTGTAAGTTACTAGCCACTTTTCCCAGGTAGCCGGTCCCACGTCGCTCGTCGCCTCCACGGATCTCAGCTCTGCTGCAGATGTGGATGAGGGTCGGAGAAGTCTGGAAATCAAGGCTCTGGTCGGGCTCTGCAATCGGTTCCTCGTCGAACGTTTCACAAAGCAAAGGGTAGTCACTTGATGGTGCCTGTTTGCACAGGGTAGCCACTCCTTGGCTACAAGGGAGATTCTTCAGTCTTCTTCTTTCGTCGAATGTCGAAGGTCCAGAGTTTCTGTTCAGTTTTGCAGGTTCAGGATAATCTAAAGTCTTGAGGCCCAACTCCCACTCTTATACTAATCTGGGGGGCTGGGATACCTGCTAGGTCACGCCTTATGGGTGGGACCTGGGAGGGGGTGGTTACACCCACTTCCCTTTGTCCAGTTTCGCGCCAGAGCTGGGGCTGGAGTGCCCCAGCGCCGGTTTGAACTGGACTATGCAAGGAACACCTTGTGTGCCCCAGGCATGTCTCATTCCTTTCAGCCCACCCTGCCCCAATACACTAAAGGCTGTCTGGGGACGTGCTAGCACCTCCCCAAGCAGGAAACCTATTGTCCAGGCCTCCCTGGCTGGGATCACTCCCAGCTGCAGGAGGTCAGACTTGTGTCTGTGGCAGCAGCATCCATTTTGTGATGCTGAGGCTTTGGTTAGAGATAACAGCAAAGTATGATTTTAACATGTCTCTCCCTCTAGAAGGGGGGAATAATATCCTCATCACCAGAAATGGTATGGGGGTATTATTCCAAAGTGTTAGACACCTTACACGACATGTTTTGATACAGCCCAACCATAGTTACCATAACCGTTTAAGATTATATGGTAGGCTATATCATAGAACAGCTATAAGGACATGGTTCCGAAAGCTGCAGACAGGCTCAGCTCATGCTAGAGCACCATCTCACATGTTACCAAGCACTCTGCCTCCAGGATTGTTAAGGCCTGCCATAGGAGTGACTGATAGGTACACATGTGTCTATATATAAGGTAGGTATAGGAATACTACACCTAAGCAAGGGGTGATTACACGACCTTGCCCCAGCTGAGTGATCAGCCAGTTGTGTCTGATTGGAAGGCCAGACCAGGGGTGGCATAATACATGCTGCAGCCCCTGGGAGGCCTAGGGTACACCTATGCCCTGGGTACCTAGGGTACACTGTACAGGGTCCAATAAGGTGATCCTTACCAATTGGTTATGTACCTAGGGTACATGGAGTCCATTTTACAGAGAGAGCAGACAGCCTGAGACCCTGAATGGCAGGATCTCAGGCCAACTAAGTCGAAAAACCAGCAAGACACTAGGCAAAAAGTTGGGGGTAACCATAGTCAGATATCCACCTTCCTACACAACCCCCCCCCAAACGAAAGGAGATAAGGCTGGCCTTGACAAGGTAAGCCTCTATTGCCTGAGTGGCCATATAAGGAAGAACCAGCACTGGCATGGTTACCCCCTGTCTCATGGTCCACTAAGCAATCCCTCATCCTAAAGATATCATAGGGTCTCCACCATAGGGAATCTCTACCTTTGGTGTGTCTTTGCAAAGTAAAAGGCTGGTGTTGAGAGGGAGTACTGAAGTGAGTGTCCTCAAAGTGAGGCCTCAGCTTCCTCCAATCATCCTCCACCCTGGATGCCTTTCTTTCTCTAACTGAGTTGCACTGTGCTCTCAGGGTCAGCCTCTGGCTACCTAAAGCTGGAGGCTGGGTCCCTTTTGTGGGCTTACTGGAGGGACAGGTCAGGTTTGGGGCCCTAAGGTCCCATGTTTGCCTGTGCCCAACAGAATCCCTCTGGGGGAGGTCCCTAACTACCTGTGAAGGGGATCCCTCAGGAATGTTTTTACCCATCACCTGGCTAGGGCAACTAACCAGGCAATCCTCATTCTTTTGATGGGGGGGTTCTTGTGGACAGGGGCCCTCTTGGGGTCCACTGGCCTCCCTGACCTCTGCAGCCCTGGGCTGACTGAGGCAGGGTAGAGAGAGGCAGGCTACCTGCACCAGACTGGGTCCCACCTTGGAAGGGGCCACTGACATCAGAGGCTCTGCCAGGCCAGGCCTGGCTACCTCTGGGGCAGTTCCTTCACAAGGGGTGAGGTCAGATCCCTGAGGAGGCTGACCTTTTCCTAATGTCTGGGGAGAGGGAGACTTTTCTTCCTCCCCACTACTCTCTGTTTGTGTGGAGTGATCCATAGTTTCAGGCTTCACTACACCTATATCAGTCTGAGTGTGGGCTGAGACCATTACAGCCTTGCCAACCTTTTCAGGAAGGCACTCAGTTTGTGTTTGAGCTGTGACTGTCACAGCTCTGCCAATTTCTACAGGGAAGTCTGTCTGTGCCTGGGCTGTGGCTACCACTGCCCTTCCAACCTTTTCAGGGAGGAAAGCTACTTGGACAGGGGTTGTGACTGGCACAACCCCACTACCCTTTTTGGAAAGGCCTACCATTTTAGAATGGGTGTCTTGTTCAACTCCAGCCCAAGCTGAGAGTTCTAAGTCATTCCCCAGCAAGCAGTCCACAGGCAAGGTTGGAGACACTGCCACCCTTTTAGGGCCAGTGACACCTCCCCAGCTGAGACATACCTCTGCCATGGGATGACTGTTCTGTTTGCCATCAATGTTAGTTACCTGGTATGAGAAACCAGGCAAAAGCTGCTCAGAGGGAACTAGCCTATGGGCCACCATAGTGATGCTAGCTCCAGTGTCTCTGTAGGCCTCAGCATTTCTACCATTGATGTAGGGTTCCTGTCTGTACCTACCCAAAGTGTTGGGACAGGCAGTGAAGTTGGCAAACCCCATGCCACCATCACAGACAAGAGTAGCTGCTGTAGGGGAATTGGCTAAGCCAGAGTCCCCCTGTGTTCCCCAAGAAAACCCAACCAAATTTTTGGGGGCACTCCCACCACCTGGGGGATTACTGCTGACAGTAATAGGTGGTGTGACAGGAGTAGTTGGAGGAACAGTTTTGTTTTTAGCCTGTGGACAACTGCTGTCAGTTTTCCAATGCCCAGGTGTTTTACACACATGGCAGTAAGGCTTTTTAACTGTGGTAGAGGAGGGAGCTTGGGACCCACCACCCTGTGTGGAGTTTTGGGGCCCTGAGGAAGATTTCTCTTTTGCTTTATCCCCACCCTTCTCTTGAGGCTTGGTGGTATCTTTCTTTTGGTCACCACCCTGATTTTTGGGCCTAATCCTGGTCCTGACCCATTTATCTGCCCTCTTTCCCAATTCTTGGGGAGAGGTCAAATCTGAGTCTACCAGGTGTTGATGGAGAAGCTGGTTCTGACAATTACTAAGGATCTGCTCCCTCATAATCAAGTTGTACAATCCTGTATAGTCCTGCACCTTGCTGCCAGTTAACCAACCTTCCAAAGCCTTAGTGGCACAATCCACAAAATCAGACCAGTCCTGTGTCTGTGTCTTCTGGGTGTCTCTGAACAACAACCTATATTGCTCAGTGGTTAAGCCAAACCCATCTATCAGAGCACTCTTCAGGACTTTGTAATTGTTTGCATCCTCATCACTGACTGTGAGGAGCTTGTCTCTACCTTTGTCAGAAAAGGAGAGCCACAAGATAGCTGCCCACTGACTTTGGGGTACCTGCTGTACTTTGCAGGCCCTCTCCAAAGCAGTCATCCATTTGTGGATGTCATCCCCATTCTGATATGGGGGGACTATCTTGCTTAGGTTTCTATGGTCATAAGACCTATCCCTATCTCTAGGAATGTTGCTGCCACCAGTGGGTTCTGACCCACACAATTTTTGCTCTCTAGCCAGAGCAAGCTTCTCTTTGGCAAGGGCAATTTCTTCCCTCTGAATCCTCAGATTAGCTTCCCTCATTCTGGCTTTATGCTCCTTTCTCTCAGGTGAAGTCATTCCCCTGTGAGAGGAAGCATTAGAGATGCTAGAGACATGGGAGTGGATGGATTCCCTTGAAGGGGATCTGTCCCTCCTGTTTCTCTGTGAATGCCTACTTGTGGGTCTGTATGGGGGGACCCCATGCAAACTCCCATGTAAGCTTAAGTTAGCCTGGCTAAGTCTTCCTACTTGGCCCTGGCTGTCTACCTCTTCCTCTGAAGTCCCATCTGACTCATCTGTGGTGGGTAGACCCTTATCTACAGCTATGGCACCATCCCTGGCAGCTCTTTCAGCATCATAGGCCTCCAGAAGCTCCACTAGCTGTCTAAGGGTAGGGTTTGCACCCTGTTTTATTCCTCTGGAGGTACACAATTGTCTCATCTCCTGGAATGTGAATGCATCATACCTAGAGGGAACCTGTCTAGGATTCTCCTCTCCTGAGGGAGCATCAGTGTGATCTCCATCCAGGGGCATGATTCTAGTGAGGGTGTGGTGTGTGCACCTACCTACACTAGTTGTATCTACTAAACCTTTCTAGTAGTTGTAGTCAGGGTGTGTTATTCCCTTCAACCTACAACTACAAAGTCCAGTAGGACTTAAGTATAATAATCTATGTTATATGTACCTAGACAATATCTGTGTGATCTTTCAATTTAGTATCTCAAGATTACAATGGTATTACAACAGCAAGCTCAGATCCCAACCGCTGCTCACCAATGTGAGAAGTTGGCCTGATGTATGATGTCACTAGTTATAGTGTACACCTTATATCAGTCCAAATACCCTTATGGTGATTGGTTGTAAAGTCAACCTTATAGACCAGCTATCCTAGTGGTAGCATGGACAAGAGCAGTCTTAGGCTAAACTCTGAATGGCATGTGAAGCCAGCTGTGATACCATATATAATCCCTTGAATACCAAATGAAAGGACACCACAACAGATATATATATAAAATAAAGTGTATTTATTCTAAGCAAACCCTCAGCACTCTTTATGAGTTTAGAGGTAAGTACAACACAGTCTTATTAATGCATACAGTAAGTCACACAGGTAAGTAATACAGTTAGGCCCTAGGGGCCACGCAAACCATATACTAAAGAAGTGGTATAAGAACCACTGTCACGGAAATAGAATAGGCCTAGGCCTAGGGAATCGCTGGGGCTACACTACACTAGCGTTAGTTAGGAAGTGGGAGGCCCACGGGATTCGTGTGCAGAGTGGAAACACTCACGCGTAATGCGTAAAAGTCAATAGCAATGTTACAGTTTAGAAATAGATAGATTTAGGACACTTCCGGAGTAGCTAGGAAGTTGAGACTTGAAAACTAGACACTAGGATAGTCACTATCCTGATGAGCACCGGAGTACCCAAGTTACCTAGCCCACAGGCTGCGGGTGCATAGGGGTGAAGATGCGTCGTTTTCGTCGTCGACTCCTATGGATGCCTGAAGAAAGATGCTGACAGGCAGTCAGGAGAGAGTGTCCGGTGGATCCCAAGCCTGGGATCAAGAAGAGAAGAAACCTGCAAGCAGAGGGGACAGAGTCAAGGTCACTAGCCATTGACCACGTGGAACCAGGAAGGAACCAGGCGATGTCGTGAAGAGTTGCAGGAGAAGGTGAAGCTTGTCGCTGCAGCCAGGAGGACCAGGAAGCGTCGAGGACGACCAGGACCAGGAGGCGAGCTGTCCCACGAAGGCTCTTGCTGTCGGCGGCGTCGAAGTTGGACTAGGACTCACCAAGCCTTGGCAAGCGGAACCCACGAAGAACAAAGGACTTGCTTCTGGTGCAGACCAGGAAGGTCTGGGGTGCTTCTTCTTTGCAGAGAAGCGGGAGCCAGTCTGGAGGAGCCAAACCAGCGCAGAAGATTTCAGGGAGCGTCGTCACAAAGGCCACTAGCCAGCGGGCAAGCAACCGGACAGACGCGGCAAGCAGGAAAATGCTGAAGGGCCCCACGCAGGACTCGTGGAGTGTGGGGGGCTGGTCTTCGGTGCAGATGGTGCTTGGGGTTGGGGCTTCTCAATCCCCGGTGCACAACTTCGAGGGTACCTCAGAAGCTGCGCTGTAAGTTACTAGCCACTTTTCCCAGGTAGCCGGTCCCACGTCGCTCGTCGCCTCCACGGATCTCAGCTCTGCTGCAGATGTGGATGAGGGTCGGAGAAGTCTGGAAATCAAGGCTCTGGTCGGGCTCTGCAATCGGTTCCTCGTCGAACGTTTCACAAAGCAAAGGGTAGTCACTTGATGGTGCCTGTTTGCACAGGGTAGCCACTCCTTGGCTACAAGGGAGATTCTTCAGTCTTCTTCTTTCGTCGAATGTCGAAGGTCCAGAGTTTCTGTTCAGTTTTGCAGGTTCAGGATAATCTAAAGTCTTGAGGCCCAACTCCCACTCTTATACTAATCTGGGGGCTGGGATACCTGCTAGGTCACGCCTTATGGGTGGGACCTGGGAGGGGGTGGTTACACCCACTTCCCTTTGTCCAGTTTCGCGCCAGAGCTGGGGCTGGAGTGCCCCAGCGCCGGTTTGAACTGGACTATGCAAGGAACACCTTGTGTGCCCCAGGCATGTCTCATTCCTTTCAGCCCACCCTGCCCCAATACACTAAAGGCTGTCTGGGGACGTGCTAGCACCTCCCCAAGCAGGAAACCTATTGTCCAGGCCTCCCTGGCTGGGATCACTCCCAGCTGCAGGAGGTCAGACTTGTGTCTGTGGCAGCAGCATCCATTTTGTGATGCTGAGGCTTTGGTTAGAGATAACAGCAAAGTATGATTTTAACATGTCTCTCCCTCTAGAAGGGGGGAATAATATCCTCATCACCAGAAATGGTATGGGGGTATTATTCCAAAGTGTTAGACACCTTACACGACATGTTTTGATACAGCCCAACCATAGTTACCATAACCGTTTAAGATTATATGGTAGGCTATATCATAGAACAGCTATAAGGACATGGTTCCGAAAGCTGCAGACAGGCTCAGCTCATGCTAGAGCACCATCTCACATGTTACCAAGCACTCTGCCTCCAGGATTGTTAAGGCCTGCCATAGGAGTGACTGATAGGTACACATGTGTCTATATATAAGGTAGGTATAGGAATACTACACCTAAGCAAGGGGTGATTACACGACCTTGCCCCAGCTGAGTGATCAGCCAGTTGTGTCTGATTGGAAGGCCAGACCAGGGGTGGCATAATACATGCTGCAGCCCCTGGGAGGCCTAGGGTACACCTATGCCCTGGGTACCTAGGGTACACTGTACAGGGTCCAATAAGGTGATCCTTACCAATTGGTTATGTACCTAGGGTACATGGAGTCCATTTTACAGAGAGAGCAGACAGCCTGAGACCCTGAATGGCAGGATCTCAGGCCAACTAAGTCGAAAAACCAGCTAGACACTAGGCAAAAAGTTGGGGGTAACCATAGTCAGATATCCACCTTCCTACACCAATAACACCCTAAGCAATGTTCCTGCATCACGAATAAACATCAGAAGCAAGCCCCACTTCCATCCCTGGGCATCATACAAGGCCATTGTTGACCAATCAGTGACCACTACTGACTACAATGGGAAACTTGCCACTCATGCCCACACACAACTCACACAAGCCAAGACTAGGTGGGGGCTACTACTCATGTGATGTCAATCTTTTATTACACACCAGTGTCCTCAAAGAGACCATCACAACAACCATCCATGTACATACATTCGCAAATAGCAAGCTTCAGCAAACACATAACACATCTGCAGATTCACTCTGGCTACTGTTTTTGCACACTCACATACACATAATCAACACATAAGCACATGTCATCTACAACACAAGGCCTTCAGCCACTTAAAATATGCAGGTATCACACCTCCAACATCCAGGTCACAGTACATGCTCAACTCTCAGTACTAACAGACACACAAGCACGTCACGAGCACCCTCTGTTTAATCTAAATGTAAAAGCATGTCTGACACACAGGCTCCGGCCCACTACACAAATCATTACAATACGAGTCGGCCTAACTCACATGTGCACTGCCCTCATCTCATCCACACATACACTGGCAGCACCACTCTCCATCAGCATGGGCACAACACCTCTCACATGCATGACATGCACACAATGTACAGTACACATCCCCTCCTCAGCAGACGTCAAATGTAACTTGCTAGATGGACAAATCCCATCAGCAGTAGCACAATCAGTGATGCCTTTGAACGCACTCATGCCACTACGGCCAGCATCACTGCACACCCTGACATGCACACTCAACACATCACCACATCTCACAACAAGACACAGACATAGCTCAATGGATGTGTTCTCAGTCATCTGCATATCTCAACACACACACATCTATCTGCACAAGCCCAACCACTTGTCACTTGAGTAAAAGATCCATCTGCAGTATTAAACACAACATACTACTACTCTACAACACCTTACATATCACCATCCAGCACACATAAACACACTACTGGTGTACATACCTTCACAAACACTCGTCAACTCTGTCACACATGACTACTTAAACCTTGTCTCAATGTGGCCCAGTCACATCCACATAAGACTTCCATGAGCAAGACCACCATGGACTGATGCACATTATCCAGAAACCTCACTCATCAGAAATGCACCGTTACTGCTCAATTGCAGAATAGTGCCACAGACCACAGCACTCATCACCTGCAAAAATCCAACCTTGTCCAGCTGTATATTCCCATATCACATCTACACATTTCTACCATACCTTGCGCAGTATGGATGCTGGAAATCAAGCTTGCACATTCTGAATCACACCTCTGCATGTCAAGCACTCACATAGGGATAATGTGGACACATCATGTCACCAACACAAGAATGGCCAATGTACTTTAGTCACAACCCACACCCTCTCACATTCTCCTAAATTGTACTTTCGCCATCACACAGGAGTCTACACTACACAGAAAGTAACGTTACATCAGGCTCCATCACCTTTACCCTTGTGTGTGCCAGGTCATCTCATGCAATATCAAATTTGCTAAACACAGCTACAGTTATGTTACGCAAACACATTTCAACAAACTCCTCTGTGTGGCTTTGCAGAGCATAGATGTCACACAGGCTGCAGTGGCATTTGCATGGCAGACGGACAAACTACACATCTGGGCACACACAGTCCACTCGTATGAAAACATGGAGCACGGGCCAAGCAACATACATCACAGCACCCCTAGTTCAGATCAGTGTCACCAGGCACAGCGTCAAGCATAGCTCAAAAGGACAGTAGTGGTCTAAGACAAATTACAGCCTACACACAAATCTCATGCCCAATTACAAATGGTGTGTGGGTGAATACATGATGTGAAAGCTTGCACAGAGAAGAACTAGCATCAACATGATGTAGCCAGACAAAAGCAGGATGGCACCACACACATGTGGATGAAAAAACACTGGACTAGTAAGACCATAGAAATCTTGTCAAACAGGAACATATACTTACACTTCAGTATTTTGAGGCAACAGGGTCTGAGGACTGTCAGATTCCTGCTCACCTCACACACACCATGCGCTCAAGATATCTCACAGATGGTCACATTGCCATGAAGCAAATTGACGAAAGTGGAAGATTAGGTGTGCCAAGCTTGTCATTGGCATGGGTATGCCAGATCTAAGCTAGACACAGATATGGCTCTAATACAATCAAGTCACATGATAGCTTTTGTACCAATACCCTAAGGACATGGTTGTGTCCAATCTCACCACAATGTTTACCAAATCCATATGTACACATATGGACTGATGAGACAGGTGACTTGGTGCACATCACAAGCATGTTCTGCATGCCCCTCATAAACTGTTGCACTTTGTAACACTTGCACTATGGTAACATATGGCAGCATTACCTATGTGCAAAGGTGAAATGAAAACAGGGAAGCTTGGCAGATTCATGTCACCTTCATGGGCCAACATGCTATGGATGATGATACCCTGCAAAGATAAACTATGCAGACTTGTATACATACTGTGATAGGTGACATACTCCATGGACCACATGCGTCCATGGCATAACAACCTCATTGTAGATCCACAAGAATTGTACATGAGTGACAGCTGAGTTAGAACTAAGTTGTGGGACACAGAAATCAACAGTAAGAAACTTCAAACATGCTTTATTCTGCATGTGAACGAAAAATATTTAAAAGTCAAACAGAAGGCCAATGGCCTATCCATAATTCAGAAGTCTCAGAGGGTGTGAAGGGTAATCCCCCTCCAGCACTTGCCTGCACTGTATGCATATGGGGGTACATCCCCTGGCAGGGGCATCTTGGGGCATGCCAGGCACCATGGGACAGGACTAGGGAAGACTATGTTGGGTTGTGGGAGGGATGGGATCCGGAGGGGTGTGTGGGTCCACTGCAGTGGATGTGCCAGATTGGGTAGGGGGGGTTCACTGCAGTGGAAGGAGCAGATTGTGGGGGGCACTTCAGTGGAGGGAGCAGATTGAGGGGGGTCCACTGCAGTGGAGAGAGCAGATTTAGATGGGGGGCACTGCAGTGGATGGGCCACATTTAGTAGGGGGGTCCACTGCAGTGGCAGTTTCAGACTGAGGGGGGGGCCGTTGGAGGGGAAATATTTGTGGGCGAGGGGTGGGGGCTGGGCCAGGGGATAGTGTATTTTTGGAGGGGGAAACCGGTGATGGCTATGGACTCGGGATCTTTGGGAGGGGGTGCCTTGGAGTGGGATGCCCGTTTTTGGACAGGTAAGTGTGGGTCAGTGGTGGGGTTTTAGATTTGGGACTCTGGCTGGATTTTCAGGTAGGGGATGTCGGGCTATTCCTCTTGGGGGGTGCAGGGGGGATTTGGTGGAGCCAGGTTTGGATGTCAGGCTGGGGGGTGGTTTCCTCTTCCCCATGGGAGGGGGGACAGATAGGTCTTTGGGGAAGAGGCCGAGGTAGCAGAGGGATAGCTTTTGGACAGAGGGGGGTGCAGGAGAGTCAAGGGTAGGGGTTTTGGAGGCAGAGGGATTTGAGGTATGCAGAGTGCCTGTGGATGCATGTTTGTGCTGTCTAGGCCTCTCCCTGGTGTGTGTGCTGCCAGTCCCCTGAGTGTGCATGCATGTATGTTTGGAGTTTTGTGTGTGTGTGTGTGTGGTTGTGTGCTGCATGTGGATGTTGATCTTTGTGCACATGCATGTTTGCGTGTGCATAGGTCAGGTGGGGTAGTTGGGACTGTGGATGGGGAAGAGGAAGGAGGGGTGAGGGACTGCTGGATCAGGGACACTGCCGCCATTGGTGTGGAGGCCAGTGCCTGGTTTGACCTCTGTAGGGCAGACATTTCTGAGTGGACGCCATCCATGTATGGCAACAATTGTGTCAAAAGACTTGTATGCGCATGGAGGGCATTCAGCATGGATGTCTGCCCCACTTGGCTCTGCTTCAGTAAATCCACGGCTTCTACACTCAGGGCAGCAGGGGAGACTGGTGCAGGGGATGTGGTGCCTAGCCCAAAGGAGACATGCTCCCCTACATGGGAGTGGCCACGGACACTGGGCATGGGAGCAGCTGGGAGGGTGGAGATGGTGGTGGCAGACTCAGATGTAATTTGAACCAATCCTGGCTCACCCATCTCCACAAAGGAGTCATTACTAGAGGTGTCATCTTCAGAAGCTCCTTCAGATGGGGATGTGGAGCTTACCTCAGTGTGGCTCCCCTCACCCTCCGTGCCACTGGGTCCCTTCTCCTCCTCTGTACTGTCTGGCGAGCTGCTTCCCCTTGGTCCATTGCACTACCTCCTCCAGTAGCTGGTGCTGATGCTGTGAACAAGAATGCCAGAGAGATTCACATGAGTCATCCGCATGGCCTTGATGCATGGGTATTGTCACATATCATCACAGAGCAAGCATATACATCATGAGGACTGCAGCTTTCTACTCATTACACATATGTGTATATGACACTTGCCAGTTCGCTAACTAACCATGGTTTCCAGACACATGATGTCATGTGCAACATTGTTCAGATCACTGTCAATGCCCACAACCATACTGTCAAATCCTACACTACGTAGCATGTGGTCTGATTTGTAATGCTGCTGACGGTCTTTTGTCATGACATACCTGTCTCATCTCCTGCAAGGGAGTCTTGAACTGACACAGCAAATTGGATGCACACATTAGAAATGTGACATGGTAAACATTCTTACATCCCCAGCCATCAAATGTTGAATCCATGGCTATGACCTAGGTGGGAAAATGGTCAGCCTGCATTACAGCAGGCTTTCATGGTAAGTGAATGACTCATTTCACACAGATAACAGTATTAGTGGTCATTTGTTCACTATCTTTGGTCCTCTGCTGTCAGGTCACACATCTGATTCTCTTTTTGTAAACCACAAGTTGTTAGGCCTAGCTAGGGTGAGAGTCACTTTGCCCACTGTCTTATGTCAACCATGGACAGTTTGGGTGGGATTGTCCATGATGTCATTCACATTGTATACAGTCCCAAGGAGCCTGCTGTGTCCTTTCTGCTGGTTGCTCTGCTGCCTGGTGCCTGGTGTTGGTGCTCCGCTGCTTTCTTCCCTGGTGGGACAGGAGTCCCAAGGATCCTGCGTGCACAAACTTCTACTGACGCCATCACCCTGGTAGGGGACCACATGTCCCAGGGTGCAACGCTTCCCGCAGAGGTGCTGCGTTGAGGGGGAGGCGCTTCAATCTTCATCGCACATAAAGCGCTGCCTCTCCCACCACGACGGGAGACACACGCGGGCTGTGCCCGGGCCAAGGGCGGGCCCATCTGCGCCCATACTGGGCTGGGCCACCCTCCTTAGTCCATGCTCCGGGAATAAGTGGACTTGGTCTTTGGATATTGCTTGGCTTAAGGTCAGGACCTTCCGCTGGGTTACTTTTACCCTCCAGGGAGACCCCGACAAATTAGAAGGCAGAATGGCTGTGAGGGGAGAACATTAAACAAGAACTATCATCCTACCAATACAGATTATGATCGTCCCAGGCGGCCACTCTTTAATATTCCAACAACAAATAGATTTGGTGTCTTAGAGGGAGTAGATTGACCCGAACCCAAAAGATACTGGTTGAAGGAACCCTACCATCAGAGGGAGCAACTGGTGAAAACTGTCCAATCAGGGGAGGTCACAGACCAGAGCATGCCATCGGGGGGGGGGTGAGACTTGTGGGATGTTGTGTGGGACAACAAGGGATTAAATTGATAGATGTATTATGGCCACAACTAATGGACAATCTCGTAAATCATCCAATGAGATTACCCCGAAGTCGGATTTGGGTACTGGTGAGACCCCGCACCCTCCCTCCCCTATACCTGCTGTCATAGATAGCTGGCTGGATCCATCAAGACTGTGGGTTTTATCTTGGAACGTAGCTGGACTAGCCCCCAAGATGGATAATCCTAAATAGGGGACATTTATTGAACAACACGAGATCTGCATGTTTCAAGAAACCTGGGCAAGGGGGGACATCCCTAAATCAGGCTACGCATCGTATAGCGTAGCTGCAATATCGGGGGGGGGATAGGGGAGGCCCTCAGGGGGGCTTTGTATCTGGGTGGGTGTACATCTGGGCTGTACTGTAAAACAATTAGAAACATCCTCAAACGACATTCTAGGTATCCTCCATACCTTTACATCAAGGATTACAATTGCCCTAATAAATGTCTATTCAAGACCAGTTAGTCGTAGTCAAGAGTCAAGGACACTTGATGAGCTAACGACTTTTCTCGCTACTGTCCCTGATAACTGCCTGGTGATTCTTGAACAGGACTTTAACTGCCATTATGATGGTATGAACGAAGACAACCCTTGTGAAGAAGATCAACACTGGGATATCCCAGAGACTACAAGCCCATTAGTAAGAGTCTGGACCCTTCTGGAGCTCCAGATTAATTCTCTTGCATTAAAACATTCACTGAGGGCATGCAACGGTAGAACAAAGTCTGATACACCAGGCAATTACACCTTTAATAGAATTGGACACGGTTCTATACCAGATTATATTTTGATTTATATCAAATCCTGGCACAGGGTAGTAGACTTTAAGATCGAGCCCTGTCACGATAGTGATCACAATGCCCTAATCCTAGAGTTGTCCACGCCAAGCCCTGGGAGTGCATCAGGTCTGGATGTGCCAGCTGATGGTAGATTGACCCTTACCAGCTGCAGAAAGAGAGTTCGTGTGGGAAGATATAAATCAATCCCAAGAAAAGCTATGCTCCCTATACCAAACCGTTATCACGATTCTTGTGAACTCAATGCAATCTGTTTTAGCTGACGGTACTTTAATTGAACTTTTGAAGGTCGCCCTAAATCATACTAGACTGACAACTACCATGACTGACTTCTTCTTTCCGATCCAAAAAATTTGAATCAATAGAAAACCCAGACACCCTTGGAATAATGAACGATGTCGAAAGGCCAAAACAGCTTTGATCCCTGCTATTAAGGCCAGGATAGACCATTGATTAAAATCAATAGAGTGGCCTATCAAAATAATATCCATGAGGCTAAAAAAGGGTGGGAAAGCGATAAGTGGAAAACTCTAAAAAGTTCCTTGGGTACCCATGATATGAGGACATTCTGCAACGTGGTAAACACGGGCAGTTCTGAAGGAAAATCGGCGATAGAACCAAATCTAGGGGCAGATGTGTGGAAGGACCATTTCGAGCCGCTCTACTCGAGGGTAGAGATAGAGGATGACACAGTGGATAATGAACGTTGCCCCCTACAGGCCAACTGTCCCAAAGCACACACAACTACACTTAAGGAGAAAAAAGATATCCAGATGATAACACTCAAACAGGTAACTGGTGCACTAAACAAAATAGCACCAGCAAAGGCCCCAGGGTTAGACAAGATATCCGGGGATCTGTTCCATAGCGAACCTACCATCTGGGTACCATACTTCTGGACTCTATTTAATGCCGTCCTGCAAGGTATGGCAATTCCCGCAAGCTGGGGCTGAAATCATACCAGTTTACAAAAAGGGATCTCCTTTGCTACGCACAAATTACAGGCCCATAAGCCTCATTGACATTAGCCAAATTATTTTTGCACGTGTGCTGTTTTGTTGCCTACAGAGCTGGATGGAGGAGCATCATGTTCTCAGCCCAGTCCATGCAGGGTTCAGAGAAAAAATGTCCACACTGGATCAGATTTTTAGGCTACAATTTTTACAATGGAAGACCGTGTGTATTGAGTGTGGCAGCCTCTATTTAATATTTGTGGACCTAAAATCTGCATTCGATCTGGTGCCAAGAGATAAGTTGTGGGCAACCTTGTTAGAGATGGGGGTCCCGGTGTATTTGTGACAAATCCTGAGGCGGTTACACAAAGGAAATTTCGTACAAATATGGTTTGGTAAACATGGGGAACTCACCACACCCATTCCTGTAGATAGAGGTGTCAGCCAGGGATGTGTTCTTGCCCCGACCCTTTTTAGTCTTTTTATAAATGGGTTGATTGAATTTTTAAACACAGAGAAAGATACAGACACGCCTACGTTGGCGACCCGTAAAATCCCGGCCATGATGTTTGCCGACGATACCCTGTTACCTTCAAAATCTCCTATGGGTATACAGAGGGTTCTTAATAAATTTGATGTCTTCTGTAAGGAAAGGGGGCTTGAGATGAACCGACAAAAAACAAAATTTAAGGTGTTTAACTCAGGCATTAGTACCTGACCTAACCCATGTTTGGACGGCAGACCCCTAGAGAGGGTGTCTGTCTTTGAGTATCTCGGCATTATGATTACAGAAAAAATGGACTGGTGGCACATATTAAAAAAACTAGTTTGAAGCTAGCCTAGACAACGGGGGGCCTGACCAAGGTATTTGGAAATTCTAGCCATAAAACTGTGGGCCCGGTACTAGAAATATACAAGGCTCAAGCCAAAGGAGCTGCTTTATATGGGGCAGAAATATGGGGACACTGCCATTCAGACAGCCTTACACAAGCTGAAAACACCTTTGCAGGCAATTATTTGGCCTCCCTCGCAGCTCCCCTCTCATACCGCTTTGACTAGATTTGTGGTTCAGGTCAATTGTGGAAGAAGTTGCTCTCAGACCTCTCTTATTTTGGCGATGTTCGTGGGTCACTCCAGAACTGGCTGAGTATAGGGAAGAACTAAGAGAGGTGTTGAGTATTCCTGGGGCGGGGAGAATACAATGGCTGACTCTTATCCGGAACACTTTTTTGACTATGGGACGGGGTAATTTGTGGGATAGCCCAGAAATAACATGCCCCACAAGGAAGGAGCAAAAGGATTGTTACTGGGAGAACAAATTGGCTCAACTACAGGGGAGCCATTCAATAGGCAAGCATACTGTAGTTTTTCTGGAAATCAAAGAGCAGTACAGGCTAGAGTCGGTTGCAGGAAGGAAGCTATATTTACAATTCAGGCACAGGGTACTGCCACTGCAAATGGGCGAGCCTACAAACTCTGGGTTGCCCGGCCTGTAACAATGCAGCAGAGTCAGAATACCATGTGTTTTTTTTCTGCCCTGGGTATAAGAAAGCGAGAAAACAATGGTTGATCCAGATATGCAGAAATCTGGGAATCAGGCATTGCTCTGAGGATTTCAGGATATTGAAATATGACGCAAGCCTCCCTATAGCATTCTCAGTAGCAGGCTTTTTATTCTCCATGTGGTGCACACGTAGAGTATTCTTGAAGATGACCCCTACAGATTCTGGTTAATCCTTGGTACACTTTTTTATCTGGAGGTATTATATCTGAATTTTATGAGCCTTTATAACTATTTTTGTTGATGTATTGTTAACTTGATGTATAGTGTACTAGTGCTTAGGACTGCTAACAAGTAGAATTGTGGTTCATGGGCCTATGATAATGTTTACTGCCTTTATAATGATAGACACAAGCACTTTACAAATAATTGCCTGAATGGCTGAACTGTGAGATAGAGCATGTGTTTTTATCATGAATCAAATGAAATGTACGTTGTTGTATATATGCTTTTATGGTCAAATTGGCCGAAATAAACTTTCATTGATGATGATATTTGTACAATGTTTAACACAATTTGAAGACCAATTACTGAATCATTACAGTGCTTCATGTGGTACACTATGACACAGGCCTGCCTGGGGGAAACATCTATATATACCATTAGTACAGACCCTTAACATCACATGATTCCAGTCACCACTGTGTCCCAATCCTGTCCAGACTATTTCAGTCCAAATCTTTGGGTTCCAAGTCTGCATGTCACTTACGTGGCATACACAATTTGCACACTTAGACAAAAAGACATTGCTCTTGTTCACCATAAGGGTTTGGGAACTCACAAACAGAATTGGGTGCACAGTTGACAGTTATCATGATGAAAGTAATGCAGCATGCACATGGATGACCAAGCCACACGTAGGCAGTCAAGAGATTTTACACACAAGTAAACAGTTGTGTTTGCAAAACATTAACAATACATTTGAAGTGTAGCCTTGTTTCCAACAGTGATCCGCTGTGTCTGTCAAAGATTGTCAAGTGTAGTCACTGTGACAGAGTGTGATACATGTAATTTCGCATTTTGAAGTGGAAAAAGGAATGACACATACTAACATGTGACAGGCCAGTGTCACAAATGCCCAGAATTGGCATACCTCATCTTGGCCCATGAGACACATGTGATTATGCTGAGCAGTACAGCTGAGATAGAAATTTGCCTCAATGACCAAGATTTACTCTACAAGGCATCCACATTAGTGTAACCTGCAGCCAGGATGTATAGCATTGGCATCACACACCTGTGTGCTCCATTTGCAACATACTGCACATATATATTTGAGACAGTCTGAGTACAGGTCATACATAAGTAACTATGCTGACACATGTCAGACAATTGCATCACTCCAGAGGACATCTACATGCACATAATGTTTAGATTGTGCATATCACATGAGCATGGGACTATAGTCACTAGCCTGGACATAAGTGACACACATGTCACAGATGGAAAGGGGCACAACAGGGAATTTACTATTCATTGTCCATATGCATCCCTTGAGACAGATCTGTGTGTTTGGATGACTTACAAACTATTATAGGGGCAGCAGGTTGCAAGACTCCAACATGCATGTTGAACATAGGTGTGTGACATGTCACATACTCACCCCATCCTTGCTGCTCTCTGGTCTTCAACTGCCCATCCATGTCAGGAAAGACCACCACCAGAATCCGGAGCATGTGGGGGGTCAGGGTCCGGCCTCCGCCCCTCTTGCGTGGAGGTGACGGGTTCAGTTTAACATGAGCAATTCTCCGAGTCCAGCCCTGGAGGTCCTGCCACCTTTCTGGCAGTGGTGGAAGCGTCGGTTGGTAACCCGCACTGAGTGAACTGTTCGGGCGATGATCTGCCACATCTTGGCCCTCTGATGGAAGTTGACCTGTGAGGATGACATGGTGACAGTCCCTTGAGTCACATGCTACATGTTTCCGGCACACACAATATTACACATTGTTGAGTATAAGGTTAGAAACAATGTCTAAGGGGTGAACAAGTGGCATAATGGGCAGTTGTCCTCTGTGCAATGATCCCTCCATTCCATGTGAATAGTGCTGAGACCCAGTACACACACTTCTACAGCAGTGTACCTGCCCAGAACACAATTCTACACACAGCATAACTTACAGGAACTCTGTTTGCGGTATGTGCCATGGTAGCTCCCAGAGGATGTGGAGACAGCAGCAGACAGATGGGGAGATGCAGGTGATGTGCAGGTAGTACAGACTTTTATCTGTTCAGCAGAGACGGTCTCTTTTCCATGCAGACAAAGCGTTAGGTCCGACTTGTTCGCATTATCCGAATCTGTGCAACCAATAACATTGCTAGCATCCGATACGCCTACTACGACATTCAAAATACCCGCATTATATTACTATTGACTTAGATACATTGGTGATGGAAGGTTACCGATTCGTTTTGCACGCGAATCAGACACTAAACGCACGTCTGTCACAATGACGATCAACAGCCAATGGGATCTATAGACTCGGTTCGGATGCGGCTACTGCGTCCTTTGAATACTCACCTGCGTCATTCACCATGACGACCAACAGCCAATGGGTGCGACAGACTTTGCTCGGATGCAACTACCGCGTCCTTTGAATACTCACCTGCATCGTTCACCATGACGACCAACAGCAAATGGGTGCTACAGACTCAGTTAGGATGCAGCTAACGCGTCCTTTGAATACTCACCCGCGTTGTTTGCCATGACGAACAACAACAAATGTGTGCGATGGACTCAGTTCGGATACGGCTACTGCGTCCTTCCACTAATCGGTCGGCAGGACACACACAAGTACAAATAACAATGTTCTTGTGCATTACATGTGTGGAGGCAGTGCTTTTCATGATGTATAGTACATTTTAACTGATAACTCACACTCCAATGATGAGCTGACCTTGAGGGGCACACACAGTTTGTGAGTTCCATTACAACATTGAGAGTACACTTGTCAGATTACCCTCCTAGGCTTTGTCACAGTCTCAGGGGATAATTTGTGAAAACATGTTTTGGCTACACATAGTCACTGCTTTTGTGGACTGTGTGACACACTGGGAGAAGTTTTTGACTCTGATTCTGCCCTGTCAGAGTCATGTTCACAGCATTACATTTTGCCTTATTATACCGTGACATTTTGCTGCCACATCAGCTTGTGTACGTCATGTGAGTTGCTGTTGTGTGTTTGTGTACCAGACTTTCCTGGATGATTGCAAACTTAATGACACCCCTACATTGGAGATGTTAAGTGTATGCGACTGTACGTGTTTGTCGGAGAGGACATCATGACAGTGTCCAACCTGTGACAATGGTTGTAAGACCTGGGGTCACCGGGCCCTAAGGGGGTAACGTGACTCGAGCGTGTGGGCACCCGAAGGCGTAAGTGTAAAGCGACCATACAACACACACATCCCCTGAAGCAGGAAACGCACACAATAATGGATGCTACGCAGTAGGTTCAATGAAAATCAATCAAGTTTATCTAAGCAGTTAGATGCAAATGCAGTTCATTAGATGGCAATGGGCATTACTTGAGTACATTAGCGTTAGATTCACCAGCATTTCATTATGGTGCCATAGGCAGTACCTGAATACATCAGCGTCAGATTCACCAGCAATTCATTATTATGCAATAGGCAACACCTGTATACCTTAGCGTCAGATTCAAGAGCGCTTCATCATAGTTCCATTGGCAATACCTGGCGAACCTGGGGGAGCGGTAAACACAGCGGTTAACCAGCGCGCTGCGCCCCTCCCACCACTAGCGTTTCAATCCGCCGTGGGCACCTCGCGCGGTATCTAGTAATTATCAGCGCATCGACATAGGACTGGGAAACGTAGCGCCCCACCTGGGAAACTAATAGCGTTTCGGGGCACAACTTGCGGGCTTACCGCTACTCATGACACCGCTGGCACTTCAGAGCAAAACTGGAGATCACAGCGCTACACGGAATAAACAGGCATTCAGCACCTCGGAGCAGAACTTGAGAACACAGCGCTACTTGTAATAATCAAGCATTAAGTACTTCAGAGCAGAACTTAAGAACACAGCGCTACTCGTAATAATCAGGCCTTAAGCACATCAGAGCAGAACAGAACACAGCGCTACTCGTAATAATCAGGCCTTAAGCACATCAGAGCAGAACTTAACAACACAGCGCTACTCGTAATAATCAGGCCTTAAGCACATCAGAGCAGAACTTAAGAACACAGCGCTACTCGTAATAATCAGGCCTTAAGCACATGGTCCCCTGGTACGCGGCAGTCTAGAATCGAGGGGGCAATCCCACGGAGGGGAACCAGAGTCTCGGTTGGGCACCGGGAAGCGGTCGCAAGTAGTGCGGTGCCGCTCCCGATCGTTAGGGGGCGCATCGGGTCCTCCTCAGACCTCCCGGGGAGCAGGGGGTGAGTCCCAGGCCTCAGCACGGCCACGCTACCTCCCAGCCCCCGGGGGTTACCTTGATCTCGGCGTCCTCCACAGGCAGACACTCTGGGGATCCTCACTGTTCCGGCCCCGCAGTCAGAGCGCTCAGCGGCGGGGGCGGCGACGCGCAGTCCGCCCTCGTCACGTGGGTGCAGGGGCCCCGGGCTTCTCCGCGGGCCCCGATTCGATGAGGGGCAGACTTCGGGGTCCTGGGCCGCGGCGGTGAGTGCGCCTCTGGTCCCCACGCCAGGGGGGGGGGGGGGGGGGGGGGGGGAGTGACACATTAAGCAGGGGCGACGGCGGGCTCAGCGCCCGATGTGGAACTGACTCGGGGGGATCCCAGGCAAGGTCGGGGTGCGCAGGGGTCACAGCGCTAGTACCTCGTTGATCCCCCAGCAGTCCAGCAGTCACTTTCAGCTTAGGTTTCAATAGGGAGCTTCAGCATTAGGTTTCAGCATTCCGTTTCAGCAGGAAGCTCCAGCGTTTAGTTTCAGCATTCAGTTTCAGCATGAAGTTCTAGCGTTTAGTTTCAGCATTCAGTTTCAGCATGAAGTTCCAGCAATCTTACTGGCGCAGATGTCTCTGGCGCCCTGAGGGGTTCTGTTTCTTGGGGGTAGGGATTGAGTTGGTGACTAGTTCCCTCCTAGTCAGGTTTGGCAGATGGCCCCTGGGTTCTCCTACCGCCGGACTAGATCAGTGGGCTGTACAGGATCCCTCACTCACTTAAAAGGAAGTACCTAAGTCCTGTCACTTTCAGAGGCATAAGTCCCTGGCTAGGCTCTACCGCCTAAAACTCCTGCGTGGATTCTCCAGGTCTGCTTTACCCCAACTGGCCAACTGACTAGAAAATGTTCCCTCCCTCTGTTACGTAGCCCTAGGTCAGGTGACCTCTGTCCAAGGCGGCAAAAGTAAAAACCCCACCTCCCTTCTAGAAGGTTCCAGCACATTCCAGGAGCTTCCCCATTCTACCTACGGGACAAAAAACGCGGGCTGGTGTCGCAACATTGTTGTGGGGTTCCAGCCAGCTCCTGGCAGCTAGGGTGCTACTAGAAAGGCCACTCTGCAGTAGCAGGGGCCTGTGGCAGCCATCTTGGGAGAGGGGAACACCTGCACCTAAACACTGGTTATTTTATCTAACATGCATTAAAAAACGAAAAAATTCAGGGAAAAAGAGCCAAGTCCAACACAACCCCCTTCCAGCCAAAAGCCAGGGTAGACCGATAAATGCCTTGATGGGCTTCCCTGCTTGGGGCGAGAAAAGGTGGACGCAGGCCCGCAACTGCAGGAACACCCGCAGGTTCTCCTCCCCTCTGGAACCCAAGGGTTCCCTCTCAAACCTCCCTGGACCAACAAAGCCACCCCACTGGGGCTCCCTAGCTGGTTGTGGCCAGGACCGGCCCCTAGGCCATCCAGCTGTCTCTGGCCCTTGTGGTTTCGCAGAGTGGGGGGCAGTAGCCCCAGGCCTGTAGTGCCCGTTGACCACTCCTCTCCTCCTCCTTGCAGTCCCAAACTGCCACTGGTCCTTCCACCTGGGGTCTGCACCCTCAGGCCGACCAGCCATCAGGGGCGAGGCTCTCCTCCCCCTACCTCTCCTTCTGGGGTTCCTCACCCTACTCCCTTGCGAGGCACCCTCAGACCACCACTCTCTCCCCAGTCCAGGGCCTTGACCCCTCAACTGGTTCCCCAGCCTAAGGTCTAAACCCTTAGGCTGCACCGGTGCCAGGGGCGAGTCCTCCCTCCCCCTGCACCCCCTCCCAGAGTTCCGCACCCTCCCACCTGGAAAAGTACCCCTGGAAGACAATCCTGGGGGACACTGTTTACAGATGCCCCACCCGCCAGGTCAGGCAACCCCTGAACCTGGCATCCCAGCCCAGTATCTAAACCCTGCGGCTGGGCCGACCCCAGACCCTCAGAAGCTTGGATTACAGTCGCCCCGGGTCCTCCTGACACTAGGGGCTCCCCCTCACCGGGCGGCACATCAGGACAGCCTAGGCTCCCAACCTGGGGCTCCCTTATGGAACTCTCCAGGCCCTGAGACTGCAGTTGGGGCACCTCGGGACACCTCCCCGTCTCACTCCTTCCTATGGCCAGGACGTGAGGCCCTACAACCCTCTCTCTTCCCGGGGACCTAGCTGGGCTATTCGCCACCTCTCCCACCACGCTGGGTTGGAAGATCCCTGCACCACCCCCTTCAGGGTCACTCCCCAATGCCTCCTCAGACACCCTGGCGATATCATCCTTGGATTAATAGAATTTTGACTCCTGGGGATCTTTTGGTACGCTGCCACCATTGTCCTTATTGGACGCCTTTAACTGGAGGGCGCGCAGCTCCAACTCCTTCAGCTGAAGCTCGTGCGCCAGCTTCTTTTCTTCCATTGCCCATCTCTTGTTGTCTCTCTCGCTTTCTCTCTCTTGTTACAACTTGGCCAGCTCCCACTTTAATTGTCTCTCCTCCCTCCTGTCCTCATACGCGCTCCTCCTAGACCCTGTCCTACTGCTGGCCCCAGAACGTCTCCCTGGGGGCACATTTTCAGACATATCTACATTTAGTATGTCTAGTACTTCCTGGGTGCTCTCCTCCTGAGGTGCATCTGGCGCCTCCTGTCCCTCATCCTCTCTCCCCTCTGGGTGGGCCTCTACCCATGCCCTTAAGGCGGTACGGAGTTCCGGTCCTTTGGCCCTCCGCACCCCAGGCATCCCCATCCCCTGCCCGAATTCTCTCAGCTGCCTTACAGTGTACCCCTCGAGGTCGGCTAACCGGAACTCCATCGTGACAGGTGGGGACCTAGATATCAAGGAAGAAAAATTCTAGGATACGGGTGACAGTTGCAAACTAACCAGGATTTCTACACCCTCAGTCTGGACAGTGGAATGTAATAAATGCAGCAATAAACAGTTGCAGAGCTTAAATACACTAGGCGTTTAATTGTAGCGCCCTCCGCTTCACGGGAGGGTGCTGTATGGTCACAGGTCCTAATCCCACCGCTGCCACCAAATGCAAGACCTGGGGTCACCGGGCCCTAAGGGGGTAACGTGACTCGAGCGGGTGGGCACCCGAAGGCTTAAGTGTAAAGCGACCATACAACACACACATCCCCTGAAGCAGGAAACGCACACAATAATGAACGCCACACAGTAGGTTCAATGAAAATCAATCAAGTTTATCTAAGCAGTTAGATGCAAATGGAGTTCATTAGATGGCAATGGGCATTACTTAAGTACATTAGCGTTAGATTCACCAGCATTTCATTATGGTGCAATAGGCAGTACCTGAATACATTAGCGTCAGATTCACCAGCAATTCATTATTATGCAATAGGCAACACCTGTATACCTTAGCGTCAGATTCAAGAGCGCTTCATCATAGTTCCATTGGCAATACCTGGCGAACCTGGGGGAGCAGTAAACACAGCGGTTAACCAGCGCGCTGCGCCCCTCCCACCACTAGCGTTTCAATCCGCCGTGGGCACCTTGCGCGGTATCTAGTAATTATCAGCGCTTCGACATAGGACTGGGAAACGTAGCGCCCCACCTGGGAAACTGTTGGAAAACCACTCCCACACTAGAAGGGGTGGTGGTGGTCTTCCGGACACACTGTGGTAGCTTGGCTCGAGTGGTCAGGAATCAGGCTCCGTGCTAAGCATACAACATACCCAAACAATAACCATGCGTGCATCCGTTCCAAAAACGACTCTACACCGTAAAAATTATGAAAATAACTTTCTTTATCTGCTTTTTCTCTTAGTTGCTGATTGGAGAAAATAAATAACAATCACAATATACAAACTTTTTAGAAAGTGCAGGACAAATAAATACTGGCTTAATGATTCAATAAATAGGGGTGATCATAAATACTGAAGGCATAAATAAAAGTGCAATACAGACAGGCAATTAAATATTCTGAGGCAATAAATACTGTAACCAATAAATATTGTGCATCAATAAATACTGTGGACCAATAAATACAGTGGAACAATAAATAGGTTTAATACAATAAATACAGTGCCCCTAATAAATACTTAAAAGCTGACAGTGACACTCATGGATTCAGATCACTTTTGAATTCCTAAGGGCTGATTTGGCCCAGGCACAGCTTGTGGGGATGTGGAAGGCTTGGGGGTGTCTACTCCCTGGCTTGGTCAAGGCTGAGGCCTAAACTGAGGTAGATAAAGGGGGAAAATACCAGAGGCCTGGCTCTCTCTCTCCACACAACTTCTCTAGATTAGTCCCAGTTCACCCCTGGCACAGTCAGGTTGGTTCCAGCACCTCCCTAGCCCCTTAGAGCAGTCTCTCAGGTCTCCACAGGGCCTTAGGCGCCCTCTACTCCACTTACTGCCCTTTTTCTGATGCTCCGACGCCGCTGGAGTCGTATCGATGCCGTGAGGCGGTTCCGGTTCGATGTCGGCGGCCTCGGCACAATGTCAGTTCTTTGACGACGCCGGCAGGCGGATCCGGTCTCGATGTCAGCGGCCTCGGTTCGATCTCGACCTCCGATTCGATGGCGTTGGGCAGTCTTACTCGATGTCGACTTCGGGCGGCTCCGGTCCGATGGCGACCTCGGCTTCGATGACGTCGGCCGGCCTTGCCTCGATGTCGACTTCCGGCGGCTCCGGTGTGCGATCCTCACTCCCGACCTCCGGTGCTCCTCACAGGTTTCCGGCGACTCCGGAGTGCGACCTCCACTCCCGACCTCCGGCACGATTCTCACAGGTTCCGGCGACTCCGGAGTGCGATCCTCACTCCCGACCTCCGTTACCCTTCACCTCGGTCTCCGACGACTCCGGAGGGCGGACTTCACTCCTCCGATGACGCCGCTCCCTCGACCTCGGGTGACTTCCTCCTCGACCTCTGGTATTCCTCACGACCTCTGACGGCGCCCTCTCTCGACCTCTGGCGGCTCCGGGTACGACGTCTGCTTTTCCAGTCAGCGCCGCTTCTCCACCTCGGGCTCCAGGTCTTAGGCTACTCGACGTCGGACTTCAGGGAAACCAGCTTCCAGGTCAGGATCTTGCTGTTCTCTTGTTTCTAAGGCCTGTTCCTGCTGTCCAGGTCCTCAGGATGGTTTTTCTGACTTCTTCCCACACAGGGCTCCAGGCTGGGCTCCGTCAGTAGGGACTAGTATCAAGGGTGGGTTTATGGACCCCACTCCAGGCACAAGTTTCCACCCCTGCTGCTTCACTCCTTCCTCCTTCACGTTTTTGCTGCTCACTCCTCACCAGTCAGGTGCCAACTGCCAACTCCAACTGCCAACTCTCTCTCTTAGCTTCCCAACATTCTAAACCGCCTCCAACTGTCACAGGGTTCTGGAATGTTCTGGAAGGTGCTGGTAGGTTCCAGTGGATGCTGGTGATGTCACAGGTGGCCACCATTTTGTGCTTCAGGCCCTCAGACAGAAGTTTCAGGGGTAGGTAAAATGGCTCCCTGAATCTGCAGCAACACTAAAAAGTCTGGTGGTTCCCAAAAAGGAAAAATTCAAACAGGGTTTGAGGCAAAAGTGGGACAAAATAAATAATGATGAGGAGGGACCACCCAAAGGGCTGACAGGTCTAACACGCGTCCCCCCCCGCTGAAAGTGGGGAGAGCTACCCAACCCCTTGGGAGTTCTCATCACTAAGGAGGAAATACCTTGAGAGACCGTCTGCATTGGCGTGGTCCACTCCAGGCCGATGTTCCACCTGAAAGTCCATTCCCTGTAGGGCAATAGACCACCTCAACAACTTGGGATTCTCCCCCTTCATTTGCATCAGCCAACGAAGGGGTCTGTGGTCGGTCTGAACTAGGAAGTGCGAGCCAAACAGGTATGGCCGCAACTTCTTCAGAGCCCATACCACTGCAAAGGCTTCACGCTCTATTGCACTCCACTTCTGTTCCCTGGGAAGTAGTCTCCGGGATAGGAAGACCACGGGTTGATCCAGACCCTCTTCGTTGAGCTGCGATAACACTGCCCCAATGCCATGTTCTGATGCATCTGTCTGGACAATGAACTCCTTGGAAAAGTCTGGAGCCCTTAAGACCGGGGCCTCGCACATGGCTTTCTTCAATCTCTCAAAGGCTTGCTGACAAGCCTCCGTCCAGACTACCCGTCGAGGTTGTTTCTTGGACGTGAGCTCCGTGAGGGGGGCTACGATGGTACCGTACCCCTTCACGAAGCGGCGGTAGTATCCCGTGAGGCCCAAAAATGCTCGGACCTCAGTCTGTGTCTTGGGGGGTTTCCAGGCCATGATGGCCTCGATCTTCGCCTGGAGGGGTTGCACCGCTCCCCTACCCACCAAGTGTCCAAGGTACACTACCGACCCCTGCCCGATCTGGCACTTGCTGGCCTTGATCGTCAATCCAGCTTGTCTCAGGGCCTGGAGAACAGCTTGCAGGTGACGCAAGTGATCCTCCCAGCTGTTACTGAAGACGGCTATGTCATCCAGATAAGCAGCAGAGAAACTCTCCATTCCGGTGAGGATCTGGTTTACCAGGCGCTGAAACGTGGCAGGTGCGTTCTTGAGCCCAAAGGGCATCACACAGAACTGGTAGTGGCCATTGGGCGTGGAGAAGGCTGACCTTTCCCTTGCTCCATCAGTCAAAGAGATCTGCCAGTACCCTGAAGTAAGGTCAAAGGTACTTAGATATTGGGCAGCTCCCAGCCGGTCAATCAATTCATCCGCCCTAGGGATCGGATGAGCATCAGTTTTGGTCACTGAATTCAGTCCCCGATAGTCCACACAGAACCTCAGTTCTGGTTGGGCACCCGGTGGTGCAGCTTTTGGTACTAACACCACCGGACTGGACCAGGGGCTGCTAGAAGGTTCGATCACTCCTAGCTCCAGCATCTTAGTGACTTCACTATGAATGCTGGCCTTCACCTTGTCTGACATCCGGTAGATCTTGGACTTCACAGGTGGGCTGTCTCCTGTGTCCACGTCATGGACGCACAGGTGAGTCCTACCCGGGACAAGGGAGAACAACGAGGAGTACTGCCCCAGGACCTGGCGACAGTCCTCCTGCTGTTCAGGAGTTAGAGATGGGGAGAGAATCACTCCCTCCACCGACCCATCCTTCTCTTGAGACGCAAACAGATCAGGGAGAGGCACGCTTTCCACGTCCTCTCCTCCGTCAGTCACCATCATCAAGATGACTTCGGGCCTCTCGTGGTGGGGTTTGAGGCGGTTGGCATGCAGCACCCGCAGGGGCTGACGAGGGGTCTTCAGGTCCACCAAGTAGGTAGCCTCAAAGGGTCCTGACCAGCGATCCTGGAGGGCACTAAGCTCTCCCGGTTCGATCACCCACACCTTCTGGCCAGGCTCCAACTCCACTGGGTGAGCATTGTGGTCATACCACGCCTTCATCACTGCCAGCATGTAGCTCACCACATCCTGGGGAAGCTTTCTGGGAGTTCTTTCCCATCCGTCTCTCACCAGGTTGAGAGGTCCACGCACAGGGTGCCCATACAGAAGCTCGAAGGGGCTGAAGCCCACTCCCTTCTGTGGCACTTCCCTGTAGGAAAAAAGTAAACAGGGTAGGAGGACGTCCCATTTCCTCCGCAGGCTTTCAGGCAGACTTCTGATCATGCCCTTCAAGGTTTTGTTAAACCTCTCCACCAGACCATTTGTCTGGGGGTGGTAAGGAGTGGTGAACCGGTATGTCACTCCACACTCCTTCCACATTGCCCGCATATACGCTGACATGAAGTTGGTCCCCCTGTCGGACACAACTTCCTTGGGAAAACCCACTCGGGTAAAGATTCCCATCAGGGCCCTAGCCACAACAGGTGCTGTTATGGTCCTCAGAGGTATTGCCTCTGGGTACCGTGTGGCATGATCCACCAGAACCAGGATAAACCTGTGACCAGCTGTAGTTGGCGGATCTAATGGACCCACAATGTCGATGCCCACCCTTTCAAAGGGGGTGCTAACGACAGGAAGTGGTTCCAGGGGAGCTTTCAGCTTCACCCCTGTTTTCCCACTGGCTTGGCAAGACACACATGTCCGGCAGTAGGTATCGGACGACACTTTCATCTGAGGCCAATAAAAGTGTGGGACAAGACGGGCGAAGGTCTTGTCTTGCCCCAGGTGTCCTGCCAATGGTATCTCGTGAGCCAACTCCAGAAGGAAGGCTCGATAACGTTGAGGAACTACCAAGGCTCGTGACGATCCGTGTAGGGGTGCCTTGGGTTCACTGTAGAGGAGGCCATCCTCCCAGTAAACACTGTAGTTCCCTTCAACGTTCCCTGCTGCCTGGGCTTCGGCCTGTCGCCTCAGCCCCTCAAGGGTAGGGCACTCCCTCTGGCCCTGGCAGAATTCCTCCCTGGACGGGCCTCCCTCCACGTGCCACTCGGCCGGGATGGGTAGGTCCTCCAGGTTGGTAACGTCCCCCACCGCAGACTCCTGGTCCACCACCTCCGGTGGCCTATCCGTCCTACGGGGTGGGGACGCCGAGGCAGGCTCCTCCTGTCCTCGGTTCTTCCCTTGACTGGCAGCTGGCTGGGCCTTTGTTCCAGGCTCCAGCCGAAATGAACTCCCTCTTCGGGTAGTCGTGGACCTTGTGCTAACACAGGCCCAGTCAGGTGTACCCAGCATCTCGGTGTGAGTCCGGTATTCCACCTCCTTCCAAGCGTTGTGCTCCATGTCATTCCCCAGCAGACAATCGACTGGCACGGCAGGGCTTACGGCAACTCGAAGTGAACCTGCAACCCCCCCCCATTCAAAGGGAACCTCGGCCACTGGATAGTGGCCTGTTCTGCCGTCAGCCATCGCGGCTGGGTGGAGTACATCGGGAATTACCTGCTCTGGAGACACCAGTTGGCTACGCACCATAGTCATACTGGCTCCTGTGTCTCTCAGAGCCTCCCCTCTTTGGCCGTTGATGGTGACCCATTGCCCATACTTTGCGGTATTTGCGGGCACCTGGATCTTAGGAACCATCTCCCGTTCTCCCAGGGACACTAAAGTGACACCCGCCCACTCCCTTCCCTTAGTTAAGGGCATCTCCTCCCCGAGCACTACACTAGCTACTCCGGGGGTCTTTCCTCCAGTGGGAGGGGGTGGTCGTTTCAAGCACTTCGGATCTCCTTTATAGTGTCCAACGCCACCGCACTCATAGCAATGGACAACCCTTGGCTGCTGACTCTGGCCAGAATTAGGGTTTCTGGGCGGGTTAGCCTTAGGGGTGAATCCTGTTCCCTTCCCTTGGAAGTTTAGGCCTCAGCCTTGTCCAAGTCAGGGAGTAGACACCCTCAAGCCTTCCACATCCCCACAAGCTGTGCCTGGGCCAAATCAGCCCTTAGGAATTCAAAAGTGATCTGATTCCATGAGTGTCACTGTCAGCTTTTAAGTATTTATTAGGGGCACTGTATTTATTGTATTTAACCTATTTATTGTTCCACTGTATTTATTGGTCCACAGTATTTATTGATGCACAATATTTATTGGTTACAGTATTTATTGCCTCAGAATATTTAATTGCCTGTCTGTATTGCACTTTTATTTATGCCTTCAGTATTTATGATCACCCCTATTTATTGGATCATTAAGCCAGTATTTATTTGTCCTGCACTTTCTAAAAAGTTTGTATATTGTGATTGTTATTTATTTTCTCCAATCAGCAACTAAGAGAAAAAGCAGATAAAGAAAGTTATTTTCATAATTTTTACGGTGTAGAGTCGTTTTTGGAACGGATGCACGCATGGTTATTGTTTGGGTATGTTGTATGCTTGCACGGAGCCTGATTCCTGACCACTCGAGCCAAGCTACCACAGTGTGTCCGGGAGACCGCCACCACCCCTTCTAGTGTGGGAGTGGTTTTCCAACATAAATTGGTGTTCAGTGGTGGGATAGAGCTGTGCCTACGCATACTCAACAATAACTGTGGGTAGTCCATAGGCCTACACCGGGAGTTTTCTCAAGAGCGGCCTTCCTAATTGTGGGTTTTTGTTTTTTCCAAATTTACTCTGGTGGTGGGAGGAGGTATTATTAAAGGTACCCCCCTGCATAGTTACTGCACAAAAACCTGTCCTCTAACCTGAGTGGGCAAGATGGAGTTTGTACTAGAAAATCTAGAAACGTACACTGTGGCCCAACTCAGGGAGTTTTGCCAGCGGGAGGGGGTGTACTGTCCCCCAGGAGCAAAGAAGGGTGCACTCCAAACCAGCTTAAGGGCTTGGGGGGAGGCACGCCGAGAAAGCAAGGCTGAGGAGGAAGACAGGGATGGAGAGCCTGACCCCGAGGGGGCTGAGATGTACCAACCTGAGGTGGGGAACCTGTCAGCAGGGCCCAGAACCATTTCTAGGAAGGGCAGCAGTGCCTCTAGCGGTGGCTTGTCTGAAGTGGAGCTAACAGACCGGAGGGAGAAAAGACAGCTCACATGGGACTTAGCAAGGCTGGAAAAGGAGAAGGAGGAGCAGAGGATGGCCCATGAATTACGACTGAAAGAAATAGATCTTCAGATCTTGAGAATCGGGGCACAACCTGTTCCTAATGGTGGCAGCCAAACCCAAGAGATCACCAGGGAACCTAAACCATACCTGCCAAAGGACATAGTAGCTAGCTATGGAGTGGGCGACGATATCGCCAAGTGGCTAGCGGCCTATGAGGTCTCATTGAGGGCCCATGGGGTTCCAGAGAAGTACTGGGGAGGGGGATTGTACAAGTACATGCCTCCAGCGGGTAGGGATGCTTTATTGGCCCTCGAGGAGGATGAGCAGACCCACTACCCCACCATGAAACTGGCGCTCATCAGAAAGTTTGGACTAACACCTGAAAAGTACAGACAGAAGTTCAGGGGTAGTCACAAACTGGGCACGCAGAATTGGGTGGACTTCCTGGACTATGCGAAGAAGGCAATGGAAGGTTGGATTCAGGGCAGTGAAGTGAGGAACTACGAGGGGTTGTTTGACCTGGTACTGAAGGAACACCTGCTCGAGAAATGTTTCCCTGAACTGCGGCAACACCTGGTGGATAGCAAGCTGACCAGTCCCCGGAAGCTTGCTGAGGAGGCGGACATTTGGGCTAGTACCCGGGTGTCCACAAGGGGGACTGGAGGGGATACTCAAAAGGCCGGACAGGGCGCCCCCCAGAAGAAAGAGGGAGGGGAAAAGAAAAAGGAGTTCTCCAAAGGCCCCCAAAATAACTTCCAAGGGAAGGGAACAGGATTCACCCCTAAGGCTAACCCGCCCAGAAACCCTAATCCTGGCCAGAGTCAGCAGCCAAGGGTTGTCCATTGCTACGAGTGCGGTGGCGTTGGACACTATAAAGGAGATCCGAAGTGCCGGAAACGACCACCCCCTCCCACTGGAGGAAAGACCCCCGGAGTAGCTAGTGTAGTGCTCGGGGAGGAGATGCCCTTAACTAAGGGAAGGGAGTGGGCGGGTGTCACTTTAGTGTCCCTGGGAGAACGGGAGATGGTTCCTAAGATCCAGGTGCCCGCAAATACCGCAAAGTATGGGCAGTGGGTCACCATCAACGGCCAAAGAGGGGAGGCTCTGAGAGACACAGGAGCCAGTATGACTATGGTGCGTAGCCAACTGGTGTCTCCAGAGCAGGTAATTCCCGATGTACTCCACCCAGCCGCGATGGCTGACGGCAGAACAGGCCACTATCCAGTGGCCGAGGTTCCCTTTGAATGGGGGGGGGTTGCAGGTTCACTTCGAGTTGCCGTAAGCCCTGCCGTGCCAGTCGATTGTCTGCTGGGGAATGACATGGAGCACAACGCTTGGAAGGAGGTGGAATACCGGACTCACACCGAGATGCTGGGTACACCTGACTGGGCCTGTGTTAGCACAAGGTCCACGACTACCCGAAGAGGGAGTTCATTTCGGCTGGAGCCTGGAACAAAGGCCCAGCCAGCTGCCAGTCAAGGGAAGAACCGAGGACAGGAGGAGCCTGCCTCGGCGTCCCCACCCCGTAGGACGGATAGGCCACCGGAGGTGGTGGACCAGGAGTCTGCGGTGGGGGACGTTACCAACCTGGAGGACCTACCCATCCCGGCCGAGTGGCACGTGGAGGGAGGCCCGTCCAGGGAGGAATTCTGCCAGGGCCAGAGGGAGTGCCCTACCCTTGAGGGGCTGAGGCGACAGGCCGAAGCCCAGGCAGCAGGGAACGTTGAAGGGAACTACAGTGTTTACTGGGAGGATGGCCTCCTCTACAGTGAACCCAAGGCACCCCTACACGGATCGTCACGAGCCTTGGTAGTTCCTCAACGTTATCGAGCCTTCCTTCTGGAGTTGGCTCACGAGATACCATTGGCAGGACACTTGGGGCAAGACAAGACCTTCGCCCGTCTTGTCCCACACTTTTATTGGCCTCAGATGAAAGTGTCGTCCGATACCTACTGCCGGACATGTGTGTCTTGCCAAGCCAGTGGGAAAACAGGAGTGAAGCTGAAAGCTCCCCTGGAACCACTTCCTGTCGTTAGCACCCCCTTTGAAAGGGTGGGCATCGACATTGTGGGTCCATTAGATCCGCCAACTACAGCTGGTCACCGGTTTATCCTGGTTCTGGTGGATCATGCCACACGGTACCCAGAGGCAATACCTCTGAGGACCATAACAGCACCTGTTGTGGCTAGGGCCCTGATGGGAATCTTTACCCGAGTGGGTTTTCCCAAGGAAGTTGTGTCCGACAGGGGGACCAACTTCATGTCAGCGTACATGCGGGCCATGTGGAAGGAGTGTGGAGTGACATACCGGTTCACAACTCCTTACCACCCCCAGACCAATGGTCTGGTGGAGAGGTTTAATAAAACCTTGAAGGGCATGATCAGAAGTCTGCCTGAAAGCCTGCGGAGGAAATGGGACGTCCTCCTACCCTGTTTACTTTTTTCCTACAGGGAAGTGCCACAGAAGGGAGTGGGCTTCAGCCCCTTCGAGCTTCTGTATGGGCACCCTGTACGTGGACCTCTCAACCTGGTGAGAGACGGATGGGAAAGAACTCCCAGAAAGCTTCCCCAGGATGTGGTGAGCTACATGCTGGCCTTCCGGAGCCAAATGGCTAAGTTGTGGAAGCAAGCTTCTGACAACTTGGAAGCCAGCCAAGCAGTAATGAAGGCGTGGTATGACCACAATGCTCACCCGGTGGAGTTGGAGCCTGGCCATAAAGTGTGGGTGATAGAACCGGGAGAGCTTAGTGCCCTCCAGGATCGCTGGTCAGGACCCTTTGAGGTGTTGGAGAAGAAGGGTAAGGCTACCTACTTGGTGGACCTGAAGACCCCTCGTCAGCCCCTGCGGGTGCTGCATGCCAACCGCCTCAAACCCCACCATGAGAGGCCCGAAGTCATCTTGATGATGGTGACTGACGGAGGAGAGGACGTGGAAAGCGAGCCTCTCCCTGATCTGTTTGCGTCTCAAGAGAAGGATGGGTCGGTGGAGGGAGTGATTCTCTCCCCATCTCTAACTCCTGAACAGCAGGAGGACTGTCGCCAGGTCCTGGGGCAGTACTCCTCGTTGTTCTCCCTTGTCCCGGGTAGGACTCACCTGTGCGTCCATGACGTGGACACAGGAGACAGCCCACCTGTGAAGTCCAAGATCTACCGGATGTCAGACAAGGTGAAGGCCAGCATTCACAGTGAAGTCACTAAGATGCTGGAGCTAGGAGTGATCGAACCTTCTAGCAGCCCCTGGTCCAGTCCGGTGGTGTTAGTACCAAAAGCTGCACCACCGGGTGCCCAACCAGAACTGAGGTTCTGTGTGGACTATCGGGGACTGAATTCAGTGACCAAAACTGATGCTCATCCGATCCCTAGGGCGGATGAATTGATTGACCGGCTGGGAGCTGCCCAATATCTAAGTACCTTTGACCTTACTTCAGGGTACTGGCAGATCTCTTTGACTGATGGAGCAAGGGAAAGGTCAGCCTTCTCCACGCCCAATGGCCACTACCAGTTCTGTGTGATGCCCTTTGGGCTCAAGAACGCACCTGCCACGTTTCAGCGCCTGGTAAACCAGATCCTCACCGGAATGGAGAGTTTCTCTGCTGCTTATCTGGATGACATAGCCGTCTTCAGTAACAGCTGGGAGGATCACTTGCGTCACCTGCAAGCTGTTCTCCAGGCCCTGAGACAAGCTGGATTGACGATCAAGGCCAGCAAGTGCCAGATCGGGCAGGGGTCGGTAGTGTACCTTGGACACTTGGTGGGTAGGGGAGCGGTGCAACCCCTCCAGGCGAAGATCGAGGCCATCATGGCCTGGGAACCCCCCAAGACACAGACTGAGGTCCGAGCATTTTTGGGCCTCACGGGATACTACCGCCGCTTCGTGAAGGGGTACGGTACCATCGTAGCCCCCCTCACGGAGCTCACGTCCAAGAAACAACCTCGACGGGTAGTCTGGACGGAGGCTTGTCAGCAAGCCTTTGAGAGATTGAAGAAAGCCATGTGCGAGGCCCCGGTCTTAAGGGCCCCAGACTTTTCCAAGGAGTTCATTGTCCAGACAGATGCATCAGAACATGGCATTGGGGCAGTGTTATCGCAACTCAACGAAGAGGGTCTGGATCAACCCGTGGTCTTCCTATCCCGGAGACTACTTCCCAGGGAACAGAAGTGGAGTGCAATAGAGCGTGAAGCCTTTGCAGTGGTATGGGCTCTGAAGAAGTTGCGGCCATACCTATTTGGCTCGCACTTCCTAGTTCAGACCGACCACAGACCCCTTCGTTGGCTGATGCAAATGAAGGGGGAGAATCCCAAGTTGTTGAGGTGGTCTATTTCCCTACAGGGGATGGACTTTCAGGTGGAACATCGGCCTGGAGTGGACCACGCCAATGCAGACGGTCTCTCAAGGTATTTCCGCCTTAGTGATGAGAACTCCCAAGGGGTTGGGTAGCTCTCCCCACTTTCAGCTGGGGGGGACGCGTGTTAGACCTGTCAGCCCTTTGGGTGGTCCCTCCTCATCATTATTTATTTTGTCCCACTTTTGCCTCAAACCCTGTTTGAATTTTTCCTTTTTGGGAACCACCAGACTTTTTAGTGTTGCTGCAGATTCAGGGAGCCATTTTACCTACCCCTGAAACTTCTGTCTGAGGGCCTGAAGCACAAAATGGTGGCCACCTGTGACATCACCAGCATCCACTGGAACCTACCAGCACCTTCCAGAACATTCCAGAACCCTGTGACAGTTGGAGGCGGTTTAGAATGTTGGGAAGCTAAGAGAGAGAGTTGGCAGTTGGAGCTGGCAGTTGGCACCTGACTGGTGAGGAGTGAGCAGCAAAAACGTGAGGGAGGAAGGAGTGAAGCAGCAGGGGTGGAAACTTGTGCCTGGAGTGGGGTCCATAAACCCACCCTTGATACTAGTCCCTACTGACGGAGCCCAGCCTAGAGCCCTGTGTGGGGGAAGAAGTCAGAAAAACCATCCTGAGGACCTGGACAGCAGGAACAGGCCTTAGAAACAAGAGAACAGCAAGATCCTGACCTGGAAGCTGGTTTCCCTGAAGTCCGACGTCGAGTAGCCTAAGACCTGGAGCCCGAGGTGGAGAAGCGGCGCTGACTGGAAAAGCAGACGTCGTACCCGGAGCCGCCAGAGGTCGAGAGAGGGCGCCGTCAGAGGTCGTGAGGAATACCAGAGGTCGAGGAGGAAGTCACCCGAGGTCGAGTGAGCGGCGTCATCGGAGGAGTGGAGTCGGCCCTCCGGAGTCGTCGGAGACCGAGGTGAAGGGTAACGGAGGTCGGGAGTGAGGATCGCACTCCGGAGTCGCCGGAACCTGTGAGAATCGTGCCGGAGGTCGGGAGTGGAGGTCGCACTCCGGAGTCGCCGGAAACCTGTGAGGAGCATCGGAGGTCGGGAGTGAGGATCGCACTCCGGAGCCGCCGGAAGTCGACATCGAGGCAAGGCCGGCCGACGTCATCGAATCCGAGATCGCCATCGGACCGGAGCCGCCCGAAGTCGACATCGAGTAAAGACTGCCCGACGCCATCGAATCGGAGGTCGAGATCGAACCGAGGCCGCCGACATCGAGACCGGAGCCGCCTGCCGGCGTCGTCAAAGAACTGACATTGTGCCGAGGCCGCCGACATCGAGCTGGAACCGCCTCACGGCATCGACACGACTCCAGCGGCGTCGGAGCATCAGAAAAAGGGCAGTAAGTGGAGTAGAGGGCGCCTAAGGCCCTGTGGAGACCTGAGAGACTGCTCTAAGGGGCTAGGGAGGTGCTGGAACCAACCTGACTGTGCCAGGGGTGAACTGGGACTAATCTAGAGAAGTTGTGTGGAGAGAGAGAGCCAGGTCTCTGGTATTTTCCCCCTTTATCTACCTCAGTTTAGGCCTCAGCCTTGTCCAAGTCAGGGAGTAGACACCCTCAAGCCTTCCACATCCCCACAAGCTGTGCCTGGGCCAAATCAGCCCTTAGGAATTCAAAAGTGATCTGATTCCATGAGTGTCACTGTCAGCTTTTAAGTATTTATTAGGGGCACTGTATTTATTGTATTTAACCTATTTATTGTTCCACTGTATTTATTGGTCGACAGTATTTATTGATGCACAATATTTATTGGTTACAGTATTTATTGCCTCAGAATATTTAATTGCCTGTCTGTATTGCACTTTTATTTATGCCTTCAGTATTTATGATCACCCCTATTTATTGGATCATTAAGCCAGTATTTATTTGTCCTGCACTTTCTAAAAAGTTTGTATATTGTGATTGTTATTTATTTTCTCCAATCAGCAACTAAGAGAAAAAGCAGATAAAGAAAGTTATTTTCATAATTTTTACGGTGTAGAGTCGTTTTTGGAACGGATGCACGCATGGTTATTGTTTGGGTATGTTGTATGCTTAGCACGGAGCCTGATTCCTGACCACTCGAGCCAAGCTACCACAGTGTGTCCGGGAGACCGCCACCACCCCTTCTAGTGTGGGAGTGGTTTTCCAACACAAACTTTTTAGAAAGTGCAGGACAAATAAATACTGGCTTAATGATTCAATAAATAGGGGTGATCATAAATACTGAAGGCATAAATAAAAGTGCAATACAGACAGGCAATTAAATATTCTGAGGCAATAAATACTGTAACCAATAAATATTGTGCATCAATAAATACTGTGGACCAATAAATACAGTGGAACAATAAATAGGTTAAATACAATAAATACAGTGCCCCTAATAAATACTTAAAAGCTGACAGTGACACTCATGGATTCAGATCACTTTTGAATTCCTAAGGGCTGATTTGGCCCAGGCACAGCTTGTGGGGATGTGGAAGGCTTGGGGGTGTCTACTCCCTGGCTTGGTCAAGGCTGAGGCCTAAACTGAGGTAGATAAAGGGGGAAAATACCAGAGGCCTGGCTCTCTCTCTCCACACAACTTCTCTAGATTAGTCCCAGTTCACCCCTGGCACAGTCAGGTTGGTTCCAGCACCTCCCTAGCCCCTTAGAGCAGTCTCTCAGGTCTCCACAGGGCCTTAGGCGCCCTCTACTCCACTTACTGCCCTTTTTCTGATGCTCCGACGCCGCTGGAGTCGTATCGATGCCGTGAGGCGGTTCCGGTTCGATGTCGGCGGCCTCGGCACAATGTCAGTTCTTTGACGACGCCGGCAGGCGGATCCGGTCTCGATGTCAGCGGCCTCGGTTCGATCTCGACCTCCGATTCGATGGCGTCGGGCAGTCTTACTCGATGTCGACTTCGGGCGGCTCCGGTCCGATGGCGACCTCGGCTTCGATGACGTCGGCCGGCCTTGCCTCGATGTCGACTTCCGGCGGCTCCGGAGTGCGATCCTCACTCCCGACCTCCGGTGCTCCTCACAGGTTTCCGGCGACTCCGGAGTGCGACCTCCACTCCTGACCTCCGGCACGATTCTCACAGGTTCCGGCGACTCCGGAGTGCGATCCTCACTCCCGACCTCCGTTACCCTTCACCTCGGTCTCCGACGACTCCGGAGGGCGGACTTCACTCCTCCGATGACGCCGCTCCCTCGACCTCGGGTGACTTCCTCCTCGACCTCTGGTATTCCTCACGACCTCTGACGGCGCCCTCTCTCGACCTCTGGCGGCTCCGGGTACGACGTCTGCTTTTCCAGTCAGCGCCGCTTCTCCACCTCGGGCTCCAGGTCTTAGGCTACTCGACGTCGGACTTCAGGGAAACCAGCTTCCAGGTCAGGATCTTGCTGTTCTCTTGTTTCTAAGGCCTGTTCCTGCTGTCCAGGTCCTCAGGATGGTTTTTCTGACTTCTTCCCACACAGGGCTCCAGGCTGGGCTCCGTCAGTAGGGACTAGTATCAAGGGTGGGTTTATGGACCCCACTCCAGGCACAAGTTTCCACCCCTGCTGCTTCACTCCTTCCTCCTTCACGTTTTTGCTGCTCACTCCTCACCAGTCAGGTGCCAACTGCCAACTCCAACTGCCAACTCTCTCTCTTAGCTTCCCAACATTCTAAACCGCCTCCAACTGTCACAGGGTTCTGGAATGTTCTGGAAGGTGCTGGTAGGTTCCAGTGGATGCTGGTGATGTCACAGGTGGCCACCATTTTGTGCTTCAGGCCCTCAGACAGAAGTTTCAGGGGTAGGTAAAATGGCTCCCTGAATCTGCAGCAACACTAAAAAGTCTGGTGGTTCCCAAAAAGGAAAAATTCAAACAGGGTTTGAGGCAAAAGTGGGACAAAATAAATAATGATGAGGAGGGACCACCCAAAGGGCTGACAGGTCTAACAGAAACTAATAGCGTTTCGGGGCACAACTTGAGGGCTTACTGCTACTCATGACACCGCTGGCACTTCAGAGCAAACCTGGAGATCACAGCACTACACGGAATAAACAGGCATTCAGCACCTCGGAGCAGAACTCGAGAACACAGCACTACTTGTAATAATCAAGCATTAAGTACTTCAGGGCAGAACTTAAGAACACAGCGCTACTCGTAATAATCAGGCCTTAAGCACATCAGAGCAGAACTTAAGAACACAGCGCTACTCGTAATAATCAGGCCTTAAGCACATCAGAGCAGAACTTAAGAACACAGCGCTACTTGTAATAATCAGACCTTAAGCACATGGTCCCCTGGTACGCGACAGTCTAGAAGCGAGGGGGCAATCCCACGGAGGGGAACCAGAGTCTCGGTTGGGCACCGCTAAGCGGTCGCAAGTAGTGCGGTGCCGCTCCCGATCGTTAGGGGGCGCACCGGGTCTTCCTCAGACCTCCCGGGGAGCAGGGGGGTGAGTCCCAGGCCTCAGCACGGCCACGCTACCTCCCAGCCCCCGGGGATTACCTTGATCTCGGCGTCCTCCACAGGCAGACACTCTGGGGATCCTCACTGTTCCGGCCCCGCAGTCAGAGCGCTCAGTGGCGGGGGCGGCAACGCGCAGTTCGCCCTCGTCACGTGGGTGCAGGAGCCGGCTTCACGGCCTTCCACGACTCACGCAGCAGCTGCGACGGCAGCAGCGGGGCCCCGGGCTTCTCCGCGGGCCCCGATTCGATGAGTTGCAGACTTCGGGGTCCTGGGCCGCGGCGGTGAGTGCGCCTCTGGTCCTCGTGCCGGGGGGGGGGTGAAAAATTAAGCAGGGTCAGCCCATAAATGTGTGTGTGTTGCTGGTGCCCTATGTGTATGTATGCTGCTGAGTATCTGTTATTCTTCAATGGTTTTGGACAGAATCGCCTAATCCAACATTGCATGTGACAAGGCCAATGCTACACAGTTAAAGCTTGTGTTCACGCTAACATTGGCATGCTTTAGCTGAGACAGTTTCTGACATCAATCGAAATCTTTCCTGAGTTCCTGACTCAATTATGTTTTTCTCCTTCTTAGGATCATTTACCATGTGAACTGCTGAGTCCTGACCACACCAGAGCCATGATCCCGTGTCATACTACAACCGTGAACAGCGGTGGACATTTCTGGGCCACGACACCTTTTGAATAGATGGTCATTTGTGTGCACTTGTGATACTTTTGTGACTGTGTGACGTGATTGCAGTTTGTGTCACGGTGCAAGGTTATATCATTTTAATAAACCTGTGCTCCACATTGCGGTGTGTGTTTTCTACTTGCAGACATCCACAGGTTATCCTGATAAAAAACATGTTGCATGGAGATAAATTTTGGTTACAATGAATGTGTTAGGTCTTGCAGATGGGGACTTGTGCTGGCAGTACACTACAATAGCATCATTATTATGTAAGATGGATTGTCTAATGACCTGGTTGTGTCAGTCTCTCATGCTTTGACTGGTTAAATCTACTGCCAAGCCAGTAGCTGACATTACTGGATTAATTCCTTGTCCAATTTTGTGGACACCTTCATCTTTGATCTTCAGTGCGTCTTTTAACGTGGACATTTGTGTTCCGAATTTACGATTTTGTTATAAAGTGATTTGTTTTAGTGTATGGTTGTTTGATGACAAATGAGTTGATGGGGGAGTGATGAAACAAAACAAGGACAACAAAGTGCAGAAAGGAGTTGGTAGTGTTTGTAGATGATGTTGTCAGAAGTAAATCCACAGTTATTTGAGTCCAAAGTCCAACTAAGACCCTCCATCCAATGTGGGAGAGTTCAGTGAGAGTCAACAAAGTGAACGCTTGGCACACAATGGAGGGTATCAGGAGCAGGTTTTCACTTCCTGTGTGTGATGCGTAGCCTTCAGTCTCTCAGTGACCCTTCTTTGGATGACTCCTCCCATGCTTGGGGAGGGGACCCTCAGGTGCAGGCAGCCGCGGTGTAGGGCGCTCTCCATCAGAGTCCACATCACTCCCTGTGGCAGGTGCAGATGTTGATACACCTGATGTTGATACACCTGGGCGCACAGGGAGGTGTGGACATGTTGGTGGCAATCTGGCGGGGGCTGATGAGAAGGTCCCTGTGCACCGCCATCAGGTCTTCATTTTTTGGAAGGTATTCCTCCACTTTAGCATAATGGGCTGCCTGCTGATCTTGCATGGTCCAGAGGATCCCAACTACCTGGCCAAAGTCTCCTGTGCAACCCTCATAGACATTGAGGATTTGGGATAGGTGTTGGTCATCTGCAGCATCAGCACCAGCTGCATGTTGGCGCATGTTCCCACGGCCCCTCCCACAGGACCAGTTGGTGCTGGCACAGTCACCACAGAGCCTCCTTCGTTGTTGACAGTGCTGAGTTTGTCCTCTCCCAGCAAGGTGGAGGAGTGTTGTCAATGGCCATATCTCCCATCATGCCCTGTCCTCAACACACCTTTCCAGCCAGCCCAGACAACACACCTTTGACCATCCTGTCCCAGATGTTGAGTGTAAAAATACCACCAAGATTTCTGACACTGTGGACTGATGTGGGGAGCACAAGGCCTTGATGGTAGTTATGGGCAGAAGCAAACCACAGGCCCTTGTGTCAGCCATCTTGACGGTACATTTCTATTTAGTCTCAGTGAAAGCATAGTCCCATGTTGTGCTGTTTGGGCTGGTTGCAAAGGTGTGTGGAGGACAGGGGATGATGGTAGAGGTAGTCCGTGTAGACAGTCCTCCCACCACCAAGGACAACCAGGCCATCAGGAAGTTTGATGTACTGACAATGCGTAAAGTGTACATTAAAGATGTCTGACACTGGGGCCTGTTGTTTGCTTTTGCCCACAACTCCCATCCTGGCCTTGTGTACCAAACAGCAGGTCCCAGTGTCAGGATCTTGCCAGTCCATTTCCATTCAGTCTCAGTGACAGCATAGTCCTGTGTGTGCTGTGTGTGCTGTTTGGGCTGTGTGTAAGGAGTGTGTGTGGGGCAGGGCCTGCTGGTAGATGTACTCAGGGCTAACACTCCTCCTCCCACCCAAAACAAATAGGCCACCATGAACCATGCTTCCCTGACAGTAAGTACAGCTTTACATTCAAGATGTGTGACAGTGGTGCCTGATGTTTGTTTTGACCACAACTCCCATCAGGGCCTTGTGCTCCCCACTCCGGACCCCAGTGTCAGCCATCTTGCCAGTACTTTTCCACTCACTATCAGGTAAGCATGGTTCCTGGTGTGCTTGTTGGGCTGGGTGGGAGGAGGATATTTGCACTTCAAAGCCCATCATACCCTGTCTTCCACACACCTTCCCACCCAGCCTAAACAGCACACCTGTGACTATGCTGGCATTGATAGTGAGTGGAAAAGTACTGGCAAGATGGCTGACACTGGGGTCTGCAGTGTGATTTGCACACACATACCATCAGGCCTAGGTGCTCACCACACCAGTCTCCAGTGTCAGCCATCTTGCTGTTACTTTTCCACTCACTGTGAGGAAAGCATACTTCCATGTGGCGTTGTTGGGCTATGTAGGGTTGCTATCTGTGACTACAACTCCCATGAGGACTGTGCCCACACCCACCTTTCCAGCCATCCCAATCTTCCTTCCTGTGACTCAGCTTCCCTGTGAGTGAATGAAACTGTGCTGGCAAGATAGCTGACAGTGGTGACTGTTGTTTGGATCACAAAGCCTTGCTGTGAGTTTTTGGGAAGTTGGTACATGTTATGAAATAGTTAAATTTATTCTGACATTGCAGGTATTGTGTTGGCCAAACTGGCATACACATCACATGCTCATTTGCTCCATATTGTTATGGCTTTGCTAACATTGATTGGTATCACTGTGTATGGATGTGTAATTGATAACATTAGTGGACAGTTGATCAGGTACTCACCAGGCTGCTGGTATTCCATAGACGCCCTCTAGCGGAAGGATGGCACAAACCTCTTCCCAGGTAGTGAAGTGCACGGGTGTTGCAGGAGGGCCACCGACAGTACGCTGACTTGAAATTGTCCATTGTGCGCAGGTAAGGTGCTTGAGCGTTCACCTTGTCAACTAACCTCTCCCACATCCTATTTCTCAGGGACAGGGGGATCTGTTGGACTTGGTTCCCAAATTAACTGTTGCTCTACTCTGAGTATTTAATTTACAAGTACTTCCAACTCCTTATCTGTGAAACATGCCTGCTTTGGGGCAGGGTGAGGGTGAGGGTGAATATGGAGGTGAGAGTGAGTGTGAGTGTGAATATGTAAAAGAGTGTGTTTGAGAGTGTACTCTGGCAAATATTAAAATGTGTGCAAGTTGTGTGGTGGGTGAAGTGTGAGTGTATGAGGCAAGTTCAGTTGTTGCAAAGGATCATGGTCATCTGTTTTGCCCTTTATATAGGTGGATTGCTGGGTGTGGCTAATGCTGTCTGAATTGTTTTTTGGGTGTGGCCAATGCTTTCTTTCATAGTATTCAACGTTTCCCAGTTGCATTTTCTGTCACAAACCGACACGTTTCAAAGACTGCGTGGTACACATCGTCATCTGTTTGCGTGTTGAACTGTGTCTCATTCATGCTGGCAATGCTATGTTCAGCGTTCTTAAACGAGTCGGTTGCATTTTCTGTCACAAGCCGACACATTTCATAGACCACGTCGTACGCAACGTCATCTGTTCATGGGTTGAACCGTGTCCGATTCATGCCCGTAATGCTGTTTCAGCGATCCCATAGGATTCGGTCAGATCAGGCTTGTTTCCAGACGAGTTGGTCGGACGATTCGGACTACGAATGTGTCGGTTGGAGTTTGCATTCATTGCATCGTACTCAGTAATTCGGACAGCTCACGGTCGACTCGTTTGGTAAGCATTCCGGGACAGAGTCGGTAGGAATGCTTTCCATACAAGATCGGAATTGGGACCCAAGTATTCAAGTTTTAAAATTACACCATTAATATATCATAAAAAGATGAAAGCCACAATATGGAATAAATTAGCACAACACTACAAACGTACCAGCAAGTCGAGATAGACCTCTCATTGAACCCTTTTCAGGACACAGATTGTCGAATGTACACCAAAAATAGAAGACATACAATTTAAGTACGACAAACAAGAATGTGTGGAAACAACATTACTTTAGCAAGTACAATGCTAAGAAAAGGACAACCTTACAGTGGACATATACCACTGATGTGCTTGACAAACTATAATGTGAAAGTGAAGCATTTCAAAATAGCCTGCAGACACCAGAGTCGATAATATAACTACAGACACAAGTGAGAAGCATACACCAGGCAAGGTACTAAAAACCGTTAAACATTTAATGACGTGGTCGAACAGAGCAGCCATTCACTGCATTCAGTATTAGTGGAATTATTCAATGTGAAACTTAGCTCAGTTGAATTCCCCAAAGCTTGATTGCAAAGTCTTACCACTCCTATATACAGAAATCTTGACTTCTTGGTAACGGAATAAGTAGCAACTTGAATCAGGTGTGGAATACCACGTTAGAAAAATCGAGGCATATTGTGACTCGCAAAGAGATTCTACTTAAAACCAAATAAGATTTCTCACCAATCACAGAATAGCTGCCAATACAAACAACCTTCAAAAATTGCAAATAAATAAAGCCATAAACTACACAGAGAAATCTGTGCATGCTTGATTGATTTAAAAACAACATTCCACTCATCAAGATCAAAGAACCCCTCTTAAAATCCCTTGATTCCCTTGAAAGATCATATATATATATATATTCACTGAAAAAACCATAGGTTTCACACACGTTATAGTTAGGAAATAGCATTTAAAAAACCTTGCTAATTCACTGAAAAAACCATAGGTTTCACACATGTTATAGTTAGCTGGACATTTTACTGATAAAAAACCAATGAAATTCCCCCGTTATAGTTACTGTAGGCAACTATAACTCACGCGACCGTAATCCTCTGCTGATGCTAATACTGTATTTAGACACTTATTTGCCCATATCTTCTTCCATTAAATTTTAGCTATACATATATTACAAATATTTTTTTTTCATAAAGACACATATGTCATCAGCAGAGGATTACGGTCGCGTGAGTTATAGTTGCCTACAGTAACTATAACGGGGGAATTTCATTGGTTTTTTATCAGTAAAATGTCCAGCTAACTATAACATGTGTGAAACCTATGGTTTTTTCAGTGAATTAGCAAGGTTTTTTAAATGCTATTTCCTAACTATAACGTGTGTGAAACCTATGGTTTTTTCAGTGAATTTGTACGTTTTTTTAAATGCTAAGTTACTTAACGCCATTTGTGGCGTGCGCGCCCACTTAACGCAGTTCGTTCCGTGCACGGTTTTTATCAACTTTAATAAGCCCTGTACATTTGGTGGCCTTCGGCCACCAAAAGCACAGGGGGTGAGGTCAATGTGGATAGTGTTTTTTTTATTTCGATTTTATAATTTCATGTTGCCAAAATTACGTTTTTTTTCTCTATTAATAAGCCCTGCACATTTGGTGGCCTGCGGCCACCAAAAGCACAGGGGGTGGGGTAAGTGTGGATAGTGTTTTTTTTATTTTTATTTTTTTACCGTAAGCGTACGGTAAGCTTACGGTAAGCGTACGGTAAGCGTACGGTAAGCGTACCCCGCGAAATTGCCGAAAAAAAAATAAAACCGTTTTTGCTCTTGGGGCATGTTTGGGGACTCCCTCAACATGACTATGTGGGAGGGAGTTGTCAAAACAGCCCCGTAACATGTTTTTGGCCATCATGTTTGATAAACAACACTCAGTGCGAGAGACAAAATGGCGGACGCCGCTTCCTGGTTTCGGCCGATTCGAATGTTTACTAAGATCTAAGAGCCAATCAGAATCGCGCTCGCGCACGCCACCGTAAGCTTACGGTAAGCGTACGGTAAGCGTACCGTAAGCGTACCGTAAGCGGGCTCAGATATATATATTGATTTAAAGGCTATTTTCTCAGAATCTACTGAACAGATTTACACCAAACCTACAAAAGGCACTTCCTTGACCTAGGGACTACCTCTCTGCCAAATTTCTAGTAATTCTGTTCAGCCGTTCGGGCTGTAGCTCGTTCTAAAGGTCCTATGGAAAAATGCATGGGAAAAACGCGTTTTGGGACCCCCCTTTTATCTCAGCCCCCGCTTGACGAATCCCCCCGAGACTTTCAGGGTAGGAGCGGAGCGTAGCGCCCCACCTATTTTGAGAAATTCGCGAGGATTCGTCGACCGGCGCCAAAGTTATTCAAAATAGAATGTTGAGGTTTTCCTATGGAAACGTGGTCCTAACTATAACTACCTACTGGCGACCGCCAGTAGGTAATATATATATATATATATATATATATATATATATATATATATATGTATATATATATATATATATATATATATATATATTCACTGAAAAAACCATAGGTTTCACACATGTTATAGTTAGATGGACATTTTACTGATAAAAAACCAATGAAATTCCCCCGTTATAGTTACTGTAGGCAACTATAACTCACGCGACCGCAATCCTCTGCTGATGCTAATACTGTATTTAGACACTTATTTGCCCATGTCTTCTTCCATTAAATTTTAGCTATACATATATTACAAATATTTTTTTTTCATAAAGACACATATGTCATCAGCAGAGGATTACGGTCGCGTGAGTTATAGTTGCCTACAGTAACTATAACGGGGGAATTTCATTGGTTTTTTATCAGTAAAATGTCCATCTAACTATAACATGTGTGAAACCTATGGTTTTTTCAGTGAATTTGCAAGGTTTTTTAAATGCTAATTCCTAACTATAACGTGTGTGAAACCTATGGTTTTTTCAGTGAATTTGTACGGTTTTTTAAATGCTAAGTTACTTTACGCCATTTGTGGCGTGCGCGCCCACTTAACGCAGTTCGTTCCGTGCGCGCACGGTGCGCTTCGCGCACCGTGAGCGCACAGTGAGCACGCGGTGCGCTTCGCGCACCGCGTGCCCACGTTACGCTACATGGGCCATGAACGCACGATGCGCTTCGCGCACCGTGCGCACATGGAGGACATATGATGAGCATCGCTGTGATAGGTAAAATATGTGTTTGGTTTATCTGTAATAAGTCATGCACAAAAGGTGCCCTTCGGGCACCTTTTGCACACGGGGTAGGGAAAAAGGGGATATTTTTTTTTTTTTTTTTTAAATTTATTACCGTACGCGTACGGTAAGCGTAATCGGCGAAATTTTCGAAAAAATTAATATTGCCTTTTTACCCTTGGGGGATCGTTGGGGACTCCCTGGACATGGCTAGGTGCTTGGGAGCTGTCTAAACAGCCCCTTTACATGTTTTGGGGCTTTGTTTTTCAACCCCCTGTCAGAGTGCGAGAGAGAAAATGGCGGCCGCCGCTTCCTGGTTTCGACCGATTCGAATGTTTACTAAGATCTAAGGGCCAATCAGAATCGCGCTCGCGCACGTCACCGTACGCGTACGGTAAGCGCACCGTAAGCGCACCGTAAGCTGGCTCAGATATATATATTGATTTAAAGGCTATTTTCTCAGAATCTACTGAACAGATTTACACCAAACCTACAAAAGGCACTTCCTTGACCTGAGGACTACCTCTCTGCCAAATTTCAAGTAATTCTGTTCAGCCGTTCGGGCTGTAGCTGTGTCTAAAGGTCCTATGGAAAAATGCATGGGAAAAACGCGTTTTGGGACCCCCCTTTTATCTCAGCCCCCGCTTGACGAATCCCCCCGAGACTTTCAGGGTAGGAGCGGAGCGTAGCGCCCCACCTATTTTGAAAAATTCGCGAGGATTCATCAACCGGCGCCAAAGTTATTCAAAATAGAATGTTGCGGATTTCCTATGGAAACGTGGTCCTAACTATAACTATCTACTGGCGACCGCCAGTAGATAATATATATATATATATATATATATATATATATATATATATATATATATATATATATATATATATATATATATATATATATATATATATATATATTACCTACTGGCGGTCGCCAGTAGGTAGTTATAGTTAGGACCTATTTTCCATAGGAAGTCCGCAACATTCTATTCCCAATAAGTCTGGCGCCGGTTGACGAATCCTCGCGAAATTTTACAAACTTTTGGTCAGCTCCGCTCCGCTCCTACCCTGAAAGTTTTGCAGTGATCCGTAAAGCGGGGGCCGAGAAAAAAGGGGGGTCCCAAAACGCGTTTTCCTCATGCAATTTCCCATAGGATCTGTTGTCGCAGCTACAGCCCAAACCGCTGAACGGAATGACACCAAATTTGGCAAAGAGGTAGTCCCCAGTTCGGACTCATGCCTTTTGCATATATGGTGTGAATCCGTTCAGTAGTTCCTGAGAAAATTAGAGTTAAAAGTACATATATATCTATGGCCTCGGAGGATAAGCGCACCCTCCCCGGACCAAGCTCGCACCCTCCCGATCGCGCGCTGAATGCTAATTGGCTGTCGAGTGTCTCTCTACATTCGAAATCAGGAACTGTTGACAGCCATTTTCTGACTCGGTAGAAGCGAGGCTGAAGAAGCAAGGGGAAAAAGTGTGTAAAACATACAAAGGGGGCAGAGTGGAAATACTCTAACCCTCTAGAGGTGCTTAGGGGGTCTCAGAAGGACCCCCTGGGGCCCCTTTTTAAAAAAAAAAAATATGGTGAAATGCGCGCACTGTGCGCGCATCCTATTGCGTTGGATGCACGGATCCTCTCGCGGTGGGTTCGCGGATCCAAGGGAAAAAAAATGAAAGATTAACCTTAAGTGTTTTGTTCTTTAGTGGCTCTAAAAAGAGCCGTTGTGTTCATTCAGAGTTTTTGGTACTTATAAGTAAGTACCTATACAGAGTCTAAAGTTGTTGAGGAAGACTCTGTTTCCTTCATCAGTAAAGTGTACTCATCTCTCCTATACATCTCTTGCATATGAAAGCGCAGATTGTATTGTAAATGGACCCCATTCTGTAGTCTCGGAGAAAAGCAGAAACAGAGGTGTATCTTTCTTGGCGTGGAGGTTCCACAATAAATTCCTCATCAGACGAAAGGTCTGATTCAGATGTTGGTTGTTGTGCAGAAGCCATTGTTTTGACAAAAATTGCAGCTGTGGAAATCTTCCCCAAAAAGTTTCTTCTAGATGAGATGTTCCTCTAAAGAAGTTCAAAGAAGAATGATTGAAATGGGTGGGGTCTTTCAGTAGTTAGAAGAGGAAGTGTAATGAACCAATCAAATCTCTTTTTTTGGAGGTCACATGGGATCCGCACACCGTGCGCTTACTCAGCACGCACCCAGCGCGCCTCCGCGAAATTGAATTAAAAAAAATTATAGGATTAGATGTAAAAATATATTAGTTTTAAGACTAGTTTAGAGTTTGTCTTCAATTAATATTCACTGAGAAATACATATATATGTTTTTTTAAATGTTAAATACTTCGCGAGATCTGCGCACCTACCGCGTCATAGACGCAGATGACGCATCGCGGAAGCGCGTAAACATTGGGTTACGTACATCGAACGTGTCGCGTATAGGCTGGGAGTCGCGTACCGGTCTCATATCGATCGCGCACTAACCACGTACCCGATGCGCGGACGCTATCGCGTAGGAATCGTGAACGGTGCGCTTAGGGTGCGCGGATCCAAAAACATTTTAAAAAAATATATAAAATAAAGTTTTGCATATATAGTTCAAATAATATTTTGAAAAATATAAAAAAATATGTTTGAAAAAGCAATTAACTTCAAATAATATTTTTTAATTTTTAAAAGAATTAATTGAAAAAATAAGTTTAAAAAAGGGTGATAAAAAAGTCTATAAAAAAAACAAAATTAATGAATTTGACACACTGATTTTGAAAAATATACAAATCCAATCAAAATCATTAAACATGACATCTTCAGAGATAAGTTAAAGATAGGAATTAGCATTTAAAAAACCTTTGAAATTCACTGAAAAAACCATAGGTTTCATGCACGTTATAGTTAGGAATTGGCATTTAAAAAACCTTTGAAATTCACTGAAAAAACCAAAGGTGTCAGGCACGTTATAGTTAGGAACTGGCATTTAAAAAACCTTAGAAATTCACTGAAAAAACCATAGGTTTCAGGGGCGTTATAGTTAGCTGGAAATTTCCCTCGTACAAAACCCTAGAAATTCCCCTGTTATAGTTAGTTCAGCTAACTATAACTCGCGCCCCCGCAATGCACTGCTGATGACGTCACATATTACATCACTCATGACATGGTCAGTGACATCACTGATGACATCACTGATGACATCACTGGTTTCAATTCAAGCATCAGCTTCAAATTACTATAAGTAATAGCTATAACTTGCATTTATAATTTACACACACCACTTTTAAATTACTGTAAGTCGCACACCTTCATACACACTCAGGTCACCTCACCTGATACACTACATTAACTATAACTCACCACTCCACCATGTACTGAGTTCTCACAACTCATGTCATTTGAGATGCCATAAGTGTTGTTGTAAATGCTATGATTTCACATTGTATTGTAATTGCATTTATATAGCGCTTACTACCCCTGACGAGGCGTCAAATCGCTTTTTCTGCGAGTAGCACGTTACTCCAGAATCCATGAAGGATTAGTAGTGAATTAGTATAGTGAAATATGAAAGTAATTTGAGTGGTGGCTATGTTAGTCAGTTATTTGGACTGAGAAGGATAGTGGAGGGATAGAGAGGGAAAAGGTTTGCATTTATATAGCACTTGCTACCCCTGATAAGGTGTTGAAGCGCTTTTTTGTTGAGTCGCACACTACTCCAGAACCCATGAAGGATTAGCAGTGAATTAGTACCATGAAATATGAAAGTAATTTGAGTGGTGGACATGTTAGTTAGTTATTAGGATTGAGAAGGATAGTGGAGGGATAGAAGAGTGCCTGAGTGCGAGAGACTACCTGGGCGATCTGGGAGGGTGGATGCTTAATTTCCCATGCCACTCCAGTGTTGTTCAGCCTAGCATGACGGCGGGAGCCGGTACGCCGTGTCTCATGTTGCCCCATCATAGCTCACCATCTTTGCTTCTCTATGCCACAGTGCGTGACGTGACCTCCCCGAAGGCCTCACTCCTGCAATTTGTAATTCTTTTAATTAATGGCTCCGGATGATCACCTGCAATCTTCTATATCATGGAGGGCCCATTAAGTGACTTGTCTGCAGCGACAAAGAGGGGCGAGGGGGGTTGGGGAAGCATATACCACCTGGGCTGCAAAGGAGGGCACAGGACTCTCCACTATGAGTACTCCATGAATAATGCAAGCGGCAGGTTTAATGGAAGATTTTGCCCCTCACGTTGTGAGGTGGCAGAAGTTGTTTAGAGCCCATCATCTGGTCTCTCCCTGGGCGCCTCCTGGTGGAGGTTTCTAGAGGCATTCACTAGTCTGATTCCTGGCAGTCTTTGCCACAGAAAAGTGCACAGATTAATAAGGTATCCAGCTATTTTGCCCCTACAGAAAAGAGGTCCTCGAGTGAGGACTCCAACCATGGCATAACGATGGCCCTGATAAAAGACAAACTCCTTTCTTCAGGAGGGAACTCAGAGAGGACTTAAAAACAGACCGAACATCCTCCCTGGAGGCCCATAAAGCTGACATTAACTCTAGGTTCTCTTTGCTACAGGCCAATATAGTTCAGCTGGGGTACCCACCCTTGAACTGGAGACAAAATGCTAGGAATTGAGCCAAAGAATGGATCCCTTTGAGACCTCAACACAGCAACTACAGGTTCAGCTCCAAGCAGCAATATCAAAGAGTGAAGATTTAGAAAATTGCCCCCGCCGCGACACTATAAGTATCTGAGGCCTGGAGGAGGGCTAGGGATCAGATTTAGATGCCTTTGTAGTGGGCATGTTTTCAGAGCTCCTGGGGAACGACCACGCAGAGGTGAGACTGGAGAGGGTGCACAGAGTTGGGCCTCTCATATCTGGTGAGGTGAAACCCCAGGGACATCCTTGCCAACGTGCACTCCTTTAAGACTAAAGAACTGATACTGCAAGTAAAATTAACTCAGTAATGTTTCAAGGAGCTACTTGTTCTCTTCTTCAAGATATCGCTCCAGCTACCTTGACACAGCATTTGCAATTTAAACCGGTCACTGATAAATTGCACCGGGATCACATAAGATATCATTAGGCATACCCCCCTCAGTATAACCTTCAAATTTCAGTATAAACATTGCCATTTCATTGAACTTAAAGAAGCAGCCTCCTTGCTGGGGCTGATGTTGCAGGATCAATGCAGCGTTCGTGGCGACTTACACCAGAGATGCATGGATAACCCCACGCAAAGGAAGACGTACTGGCAAATGAGGGTCGTAACAATGACTGGTCCACTTCCTCTGGCGGACTCTAACGAATGGGACGCTAGAAGATGTATCAGTAAGGGGTGGCCACTGCCATTTCTGTCCAGAGGCCGCTGAGAGTTGGCTGGGGACAGTACCAGCCTGGATACAGAATCCATACCCAGCCTCTAATTGAGAGACTAAGACTGGTCTGACACCTCTGACTCTGATCCACTTCAGACCTGATAACGATCACTTATATTTTTCGAACTGAACCTGCTAACCGAGATGGCGGGCTTAGAGCCAAAACGCCTGACAAGATTAAGATTCAATATTATTTTTGTAGTTATGGGGAGATCAGACTCCCAAGTTTGAGTTGTTTACTTTTTTATTTTTTACTTCGTGCATGCCTGGAGTCGAAGATGTAGAAGGTGGTAGGGGGAGCAGGAGCTGGTGAAGGGGAGCAGAGGGTAGAGATGGGGCTGTACACAGGAATGAGAGAGACAAAGTATGACTCATGGAAACCACTCCCAAGTCTTAAATGTTGTCTCATGGAACGTTAAGAGGCTCAACTCCCCAGCTAAGCGCCACAAAATCTGGAAACACATGCAAGACTGAAGACTTGACATAATAGCCCTACAACAATCTCAACTCAAACGCAGCAAGGATCATAGACAGCACCATAGGTCATCCTATTTCATTCCTCAGTGAAGTTTCAGATCACTGGCTCTTAATTCGATAGGGAGGGGAGAGGGTACTGATTGTCAAGGGCAACATTAGAGTGTGCAAGTGCACAAAAGCAAAGATCAATGCCCCGAACTCCGGCAAGGAGGAAATTGTAGTCTCTGCCCTCTCTCTGTTGGGCAGATTCACAGAGGGAGATGTAATATTGATGGGGGACTTCAACCTCAATTAGGACCCCAACGTGGATAGTACTCACTCCCGTAGATCACCGTCAGGTACATTTACTACAAAGGCGAAACAAGCACTTCATCAGCTGGGGTTAATACACACATGGAGGATATCATACCTTCCACCTGTGACTGTTTTTTACCACTCCCACAGCACACATTCTAGGATAGGCTATGTGTTTATTAATCAATCAATGCAACACACATAATGGACACTACTATCCATCCCATCACCGTCTCGGATCATGCCCCGGTAGAGAATACTTTAGACTGTCCAGCCCCGAACTCTAATTTTTGGCGATGGTTCTTTCTGAACCCTCTCACAAAAGATCATCTATTTCAAGGACGTAAGATAATAAGGGACTATTTTCAGCTGAATGACCCACAAGAAGCCAACCTTGCTACGACACGGGATGCCTTTAAAGCGTTAGTGAGAGGGAAATGTATATCCCCGATTACAACTCTTACTCAACAAAAAGCGCAAGAACTCCAGAAACTAGAGGCCGAACTGCATTTGGAGGTGAAAGCCCATAAAGCCACATCTTCCCTTCCTCATCAAAGAAAAGGTTAGGACTATCCGAAGGGAAGCTTAATGCCATCTACACTAATAGGGCGGAGATCACTTTATTGCACCTTAAAAAAACTACTTAAGAACAGGGGAATAAGGTTGGGACATCTATCTAGACAGTTACAGATTAAACAGGAGAAGGAATACATAGGTCCCATTCAGGGTAACACGGGGAGGTGGCCAGACCAAAGAAAGGAAAGCTGGAGTCTTTCGAGACTTCTACCAGGCGAGGTATTTTTAGCATTTACTCGTCCAGTGCTGGCGAGTTAACTTAAGCTCAAAGGAACAGGTGTTCTGTTTATTCAGAAAGTGAAAGAGCAATAAAGACGCCGTTAAATCTTGTTTTTGTCTTGACACATTTGCTGTCCGTACAAGGACAGAGGTCAAATGTCAGTTTGTCTTTTTTCCTAATTGTTACTTATCTGTTCCTGGAAAATGGTGTTTAATTTTCTTTCTCTTATTATAGTTAGTGTTTTTTGCCAAGTGAGTTATCTGACAATAATTGTGAAACCAAAGGCTGTAAAATGTCAATTTTGTTTTCTAACACAACATTTGAACAGCTTTTCAATAAACAGTACAAGTATTTCAAAATTTCAAAAGCTTTTGTAATTCAGAAGAGTGATGCAAACAAAGATTTACACAGGAGGAAAACAAATCAAAACACTTTACTTGGTAAAGTGCAAATGACAAATATTTGCAGAAACTCAACTTCCAGACATTGTACACTATATAGTTTTAAAACCACATGTCAATATGAAATTCTGTGGCAATTTTAATGTCAAATCTGCTGATTGCTAATGACAGTGTGCTGCTTAGTTATGTATTTATTAAAAGTGACAGTCTTTAAACATTATTTGAGAAACATTCCTGCCCCCGCACTGATGACAATGCGGTTAATGAACTGAGTCAGGTCAGCGGTCATGTGTATCCTATATGTGGCTAGATTTGTATTATATATGGAGCAAAACTTTAGTCTAATAAATCAATCAAGAATTTTCTGTACAGCAGACATGCTGAATTTGCCTATTTGAAGGTGCTCTCGTATGTGATAAAGAAGAAAATGACATCTCAGTGAATTAAAATACTTGCCAGGATCACATAATTTGAAACCGGTTTATGGGTCAAGCGCATTATAATTAGGTTGAGTAGATTATATAGGTCACTAGACCTGTAGGTCTAGTAAAATTTTGGGGATTTTTCGAGGCCTGCTCTGCAAATGCCTATACACCTCAGATAACTCAAATACTAGGGAAGGACAGACATACTTAGAGGGAGGAGATCTAACCAGGCTTACGCCAGCCCAAAATGAACTTTTGGATGAACCCATCAGTCCTGAGGGGTTACAAAGGGCCATTGACTCACTTAAATTACATAAATTCCTGGGACCTAATGGCTTTAAGGCCCAATTCTTTTAGACCTTTTGCTTTGACCTGGTGCCCCACTTGACTAATCTTTTCTAATCTTTGTTACTACATGGCCGAAACACAGGTAGTGACTCCCTCAATGAGTGAACGCTTATTACTGTCACCCCCAAAGCCTGGGAAAGATCTAGGCAATTGTGCATCCTACAGACCGATATCCTTGCTAAATCTATATGCTAACTTATACACCAAAATATTAGCTAACAGGCTAAAAGACATAATACAGGAACGAATACATCCGGATCAATCGGGTTTCATCAAAGGGCGACAGACTCACTACAAGTGGGTGGTCCATCTGGTCAATAAAGCGACTAAAAAGAAGATCCCAGCTGTGCTTTTGGCATTGGAAGCCGAGAAGGCTTTAGATCGGGTGGATTTGCCCTTCCTCTTCCTCACACTATGACGAGTTTGTTTTGGTGATCGGTTTATAACTGTGGTCCATGCAAACTATGTGTGTTCTCAATCCAAAGTTTTAGTGAACGGAACTGCCTCCGGATAATTTACCTTGGAGCAAAGCATGAGACAGGGGAGTACCCTCTGCCCCCTCTTATTTACCCTTAGCATTGAATCTAGAGCCACTAGGATACGAGCGACACCTTCCATTCGTGGCTTAACCTATGGTTCGGTCGAGCATAAAACATTCTTGTTTGTGGACGATATCTTGCTAACTCTTACATCTCCCCGGACTTCACTGTCAGCCTTGCAAACAGAACTTTGCCACTTTGAATCTGTGGCTCGATTTCAAGTCAATCTTCACAAAACCTCTCTCCTAAATTTGACGGTCCCTCTATAGGAAATGGAGGAGATAGGCTCATCTTCCCCTTTCCAGTGGGCCACAAAAGACATTACATACTGAGGAATAAAGATTATTCCCAGAGTGTCTGATTTGTATACGGCTAACTATCTCCCCTTATTACATCAACTTAAGCTCAATCCGAGACGTTAGGCACCACTATACCTGTCCTAGCTCGGCTGCATTAATGCAGTCAAGATAGTAGTTTTGCTGAGAATACTGAATCTTTTCCAAGACCTGTCCGTTGAATATGACCAAGAACTTTTCTCTTCATTACGTTCAGTGATGACCAACTTTATTTGGCAGGGCTGTGGGGTCCGTTTGCCCCAGAGCGTATCTGGAAAATATATATTCTTAAGGCTACATGGTTGTGGAGTAAGCAAAACACATTGACTCCACCAGCCACAGATTTAGGCTCAAACTGTCATCTCTGAAAGCACAACATTCCTTTAACACTTAGCAGCTAGGTTACATTCTAAAAGAGCACAAATCCTAACAGTTCTGTACAAATTGGTAGATCATTTGCTATTTGTACTTGTAGAAAGTTGGCATTTTCTTACTTAAACAATTCTGTGCTTCTGCCTGTCTGTGGAATACAGGTCTGTGTTAGGATGACAGTTGGGCTGTTTGTGCATGTACTCCAGACAGTCACATAAAGGGAGCTGATGGGTACCCTGCATATCCTGATGGCCCATCACAAGGCTGAAGGGGCTTCCTGAACTAGAGTGGTGGGAGGATTTGGCACTGACACCTGAATAGGGCTGTGCCTGTCCTCACACAAAGCTTTCTCTACTCTCCTGTAGTGTGTCTGGTGCTAGGGTAGGGACAGGCAGGGTCTCTTGCACTAAAAAGATCTTCCTTTGAAGTTTGCCTACTTTCAAGGCTGAAATGGGTTTAACTACTGAATATGTGACACCATTAACTCAAAACACTTCTTTGTTGAGGACATTCTGCCAGGAAGAAGAGCTGAATAGCTGTCAGGAATGACTGTCACTTAGCTGTTTGCTCTGCTGTGCTGGTTTGCTGCTTCGCTGCTTCTGTCCTGGGTGTGAAAGGACTGGACTTTGCTTTCTACATTCTGCAACCAAGGTTCTCCAAGGGCTTGAGTTTAGCTTGCCTCCTGTTAAGAAGTTTCAGAGCCATCAAAGACTTCACCTGTTCTTGCTAAAAGCACTTGGGCTCTTCTGCTGAGGGTACCGTCTTGACAAGAGGTGTCAGATCCAGTTCCTGGGCCCTGGGAGTCAAGTGGTGTGCTGCAACCCAAGAAAAGCAACCCTGACGACGTCATCTACGCAGCTGCTTGTCCCGGAGCAGAGGACACTGCTTATGAAGAGCACGGAGCACAGCCCCGACTTGCACCGCAGCCCGGACTTCACTTACGGTAGTGTTCCACCATTGGTGCCACGCCGCTGCCTGCACCAGAGCCAAGGGCACCATTTAGTGAAGAGCACGGTGCACCACTCTGACTTGCACCACAGCCCTGGCCTACCTGACACCAGAGCTTCGACAAAGCAGAGCCGAAGCCTCACGGCCTGATCTTCGAGACTGCATCGATGCGGGTCCATAGTAAGGAAGAACAATAGTTACTTACCTGTAATCTGTGGTTCTCCCGTATTGGTGTCTTTCATAGATTCACATGCCTGAATCATTCCCCGTCGTCGGAATGGGAGTCCCACGGTACATAGAAAAGCAATAATTATGCATATAACAACCAAAAAACCCTGGTAACCTGAACCAGGAAGTAAAGTAGCCTAAGCTACAAGGAAAAAACTTCCACAGGTATAACTATCACAGTCATTATATCCAGTCTAAACTACAGCCAATCAGGCGACAGCACCCACCAGCATGTTCTCCTCAGAGGCTCAGGCTCTCAGATTTTCTCGCACAGGAGTGAAGCAATACATAATAGCCTAAAAAGCCTCTAAGGGGAGGTGGGCGGGTTGCGTGTGAATCTAAGAAAGACACCAATACTGGAGAACCACAGATTACAGGTAAGTAACTATTGTTCTTCTCCAGTATTTGGGGTGTCTTTCATAGATTCACATGCCTGAATCAGAGTAGATAGCAGTACATAACCTTATGCTCATAAGACGCCACTTTGTATCATAGACCATATACATTATGAAACAATATAACCATAGAGAAATACATGTGTGCTTCAACATATGCAAAACAATTTCAAGATAGAAATAGTATGGAAAAAAGCGTCTTATAAAAGCATAGTGGAGGAGGGAGAACAGAGGCTCACCTTATTTGAAAAGATTGCGTAGAACAGCTTGTCCCACTGATCCATCTGCATCACTTGCAGCTTCCAAACTGTAGTGTCTGGCAAACGTATGGCAGCTGGACCATGTTGCCGCTTTACAGATCTGATGAAGAGGCACACCGGCGAAAAGAGCTGTAGACGAAGAGATTGCTCTCGTAGAGTGTGCTCTTGGGGTCGCTTGCAATGGTCTTCCAGGTTGGTCATGGCATAAACAAATTGCAGCCGAGATCCAACGAGCTATGGTTGGCTTTGATACTGAATGGCTTTGGCGCGGTTTACCATATGCTACCAAGAGCTGGTCCGATTTGCGCAGTAATGCTGTCCGCTGTAAGTAAAACTTTAGACACCTTTTGATGTCTAGGGAGTGCAAGACCCTTTCTGCAGCTGTTAGCGGATTTGGGAAGAATGTTTTCAAAACTATGGGTTCATTAAGATGGAAATCTGTCGGAACCTTTGGCATAAACTTTGGATTAGTGCGCAGCACCACAGACTGAGGTGTGAATTGCAGAAAGGGTGGATGAACAGTGAACGCTTGGAGGTCACTAACCCTTCTGGTTGAAGTTAGAGCCAATAATAAGGCAACCTTCCAAGAAAGGAACTTTAGATCCACCTTGTGAATGGGCTCGAAAGGATGCCGCATTAGTTGTGAAAGTACTATATTAAGGTGCCAAGAAGGAGGTGGACGCAGAATAGGCGGGAACATCCTAAATAACCCTTTAAAAAATTGTTGGATGACTCTATTGGAATAGAGAGAGTTAATACCATCCTGCCGAAACCTTGAAATTGCAGCCAAGAACACCTTCAGAGTAGAATGGGAAAGACCGGACCTCGCCAACTGTAGAAAGAAAGGCAGAATTTGTTCTGGTCTTGCGTGGATAGGATGGAGATTAACCGATTGACACCACATGCAAAACCTCTTCCACTTTAGTTTGTAAGTTTTAACAGCTGCGGGTGCTCGAGCATAGGCCAAAACCTCTTGACAGTCTGGAGGGATATCTAGGTGTGCAAATTCAAGTTGTTGAGGAGCCATGCCGCTAATCTCAGCGATGCTGGGTCCGGATGACAAATTTGGCCGTTCTGAAGGGTCAGATGATGTGGAATTGGTCGAAACTGTATGGGCTCGGCCTCCCAGAGGAGGAGAAGTTCTTTAAACCAGTACTGACGGGGTCACCTGGGAGCAATTAAAATCATGCGGCAAGGCTGTTGTTTGATCTTGCGCAGAACTCGTGGAACCAATGGGATCCGTGGAAAAGCGTAGGCATATATTTGCGACCAATTCATCGAAAAGGCATTTCCCAGCGAGTCTTTGTGGGGAACCCAACTTGCAAAGAATGGGCATTTGCGGTTCTGGCTGGTTGCAAAGAGGTCTAGATCGGGATGCCCCCATTCGTGAAATACTCCGTCTAGGAATGGTTGGTGTAGCTCCCATTCATGATTCGACGTTGTGGTTCTGCTGAGGGAATCCGCCAGAACATTTGTGATTCCTGGGACGTGAATGGCTTTGAGGTTGATCTTGTGGCGAATCGCCCAATCCAAAATCTCTTGCGCTTGCTGAGATAGGAGGGCTGACCTCGTCCCGCCTTGTTTGTTCAAGTAATGCATACTTGTCGTATTGTCTGTTCTTACTAGTATGCATGCTCCTCTGATGATGATTGGAAGGACTTTAAAGCCAAGAATATGGCTCGCAGCTGTAGCAGGTTGATATGCCACTTTCTTTGTTCTAGAGTCCACCTGCCATTGATTGTCATTCCTTGAAGGTGCGCTCCCCAACCCTCGAGGGATGCATCTGTGGTGATTGTGAAATCCGGCATTTCGACCAGAAATGGACAGCCCTCTTTCAAGTGGTTCCTCTGACCCCACCACTGAAAGGCGTCCCGCATTCGTGAGGTGATGTGAATGATATCCTCGAATGATCCTGTGATCTGAAGCCATTGCAGATTGAGCTCCTGTTGCAACGGTCTCATTCTGTATCGGCAGTTCGGAATGAGATGAATGCAAGAAGAAATCATCCCTAGGAAGGATTTGTACACTCTGACTGAAACGCACTCTTTTGATAGTAGTGAGCGCGCAAGGTTGCATATCTTGATTTGCCTTTCTTTTGACACAAAGGCATTGGACAGATTCGTATCCAATGTCGCTCCTAGGAACGTTTTTCTTTGCGAAGGAGTTAGATGTGATTTCTCTAGATTTGTGGAAAGACCCAGGGACTGAAAGAGTACGATGCATTTTTGAACATGTTCGGATGCTACCTTGGCGGAACTCGCCTTGATAAGGCAGTCGTCCAGGTACGGAAATATTTGAACTCCCTGCAGACGGAGATGCGCAGTCACTGGCGCTATGACCTTTGTGAAGACACTGGGTGCAGAACGGAGTCCAAATGGGAGGACTCTGAATTGAAAATCCCTGCCAGCCACTCTGAACCGTAGAAATTTTCTGTGCCTGGGTAGGATTGGTACATGAAACTAAGCGTCCTGTAGGTCGAGGGTGGCCATGTAGTCCCCCATCGAAAGCAACTGTAGAATTTCTTGGATCGTTAACATCCGGAAAGACATTTTCTTTAAAAATGTGTTGAGAGCGCGGAGGTCGAGAATTGGACGCCACTCTCCTGATTTTTTCCAGATGAGGAAAAATCTTGAATAAAAGCCCGTTCCTTTCTGCAAAAAAGGGACTTTTTCGATTGCTCCTTTTTGAATCATTATATTTATCTGGGAAAAAAGCTCCTTGAGGTGAGCAGGGGGTGGACCTTTGGGAGGAAAATTTGGCGGAATCTTTGTGAATTCCAGAGCATGGCCTCTGGATATTATATCTAACACCCACTTGTCTGTGGTAATCTTGGACCAATTTGAATAGAAGTGGGATATTTGACCTCCCATTTTTGTACGTGGTAACGGTAGAGATGGTGGCAGGTGGCAGAACTCATTGCTTCTTACTGGACTCTTGTCCACGAAAGGATTGTTTCCTTCGAGACTGTGAATATGGTTGACTTCGCTGTCCGTAATATTGCTGGCGATAATTCTGAGATCTTTGGCCAGTTTGTGAGGTTTGAAAGGAACGCTGCTGATTATAACCTCCCCTGTTAGAGAAGGATCCACGTCCTCTGGCCCCACGGAAGGAAGACTTCCGGAATTGCAAACTACCCAGGGACCTCACCGTCTCCGTATCCTTCTTAATCGCCTGTAGTGCTTCATCCACATGTGAACCGGATAAGGACTCACCATCAAATGGCATGTCTATGATCTTAGACTGCACCTCCCGGCGAAAAGATGTTGACTTTAGCCAACCCTGCCTCCTTAGCACTGCAGCTCCCGCCAACTGCCTGAACCCAGTTGATGCCACATCCACTGCTGCATCAATGATCACCGCTGATGCATACTCCCCTTCCTGCAAGATCTTTAAGGCCTCGGATTTTGAAGGCTCCGGTAACATATCGAGGAAAGGAGAGATGTCGGACCACATCTGGCGGTCGTATCTCCCTAAAATGGCCAGGGAGTTTGCAGCCCGAACTGTGGTTGCTGCCATCGTGGAAACCTTCTTTCCTATTGCGTCCAATCTTCTACCATCTCTATCAGGTGGAGCTGATATGGGCGTTGATGGATTTCTAGCCCGTCTCTGAGCCGCTTGAGCTATAACAGAGTTGGCCTTAGGTTGACCAATAAGGCATGCTGGCGAGTTACTTGGGGCTTTATATTTCTTGTCCAGCCGTGGTAACACTGCTGGAAGAGAGTTTGGAGTAGCCATTAGTCTTAATCCCTTCTTCCAAATGAAATCAATGATTGGGATTGCCCGAACCTGCTTCCTTGGTTGGTCTTTAAAATCATACAGGAAGCAGTCATCATCCTTCGATTCCATGGGGATCAGGAATCTCTTGGTCGCTCTCTCCATAAGTGAATGGAAATTCCCGATGTCCACCGGGGGAGAGTCCACCGGAGCCGGAGCACTTGGAGAAGGAGTTTGCACCTGATAATTATCCCACTCCGACATGATAGATTGATCATCTACCTCTCCTTCCTCCCTTTCATCGTCAGTAGCCTGCGATTGACGAGATGGCAACGGAGAAGGTGGTCTTGGAGACTGAAAAGACGACAACTGCACTCTTGGCATAGGTGTCGACGGAAGAGATTCCGCCGCTTCCGAAGGAGGGAAACGCCTATAATAATCCTGCAACATATACTGCAGATTATCAAGCAGTTCTAATGGCATTTGACCAGACGGCGCCGGTGCAGGAGGTGTTGGCTGTGGTTCCGTATTGGGATCTTCGTCCTGGTCATCATCATCATCATCTTGATATTTGATGAGAAGCTCCGATGGACTCCTTGCAGTCCGAAACCTCTCATACTCTCCGGAGTCGTCATCCTCATCCTCCTCCGATTGTAAAAGTTGCGCCGGCAACTTTAGAGGCGAAATAGCTCCCAAAGATGATCCTCGGCGCTGAAGAAGTGTAGTCGCCGTTGCCCTTTGATCTGATACGGCAGACGACGTAGTCGCAGTCCATACCTGCATATCCATGCAGGTAGACAAAGGAGGTGGTGACAATCGCGTCGATGGAACCGACGACGGTGGTATTCCTGACGTAGAAGCCATTTTAGATGACGAGGCTGTTTTCGTCGACGAGACGGTAGCCATCGACGAGGCAATCTTCGTCGGCGAGGGCATCGACGACGAGGCAATCTTCGCCAACGAGGGCGTCTTCGTCGACGAGGGCGCCGACGATGCTTTCGTCGACGAGGGCGTCGACGAGTCCATCTTCGCCGACGCATGAATCTTCGTCGACGAGCCAGTCTTCGTCGACGGGGCAACTGTCGACGGTACCACAATCTTCGTCGACGTAGCAGTCGCCGAAGAGGAAGTCCTCGTAGACGGAGTGACTTTTTTGGTTCTTGCCGTCGACGGAGCGGAGACGAGCGATGACACCTCCTTCGTCGACGAAATGGGTTTAACACTCACCGAGACCAGCGTCGACGGAGACGAAGCTGATGTCATTATCATTGCAGGTCTTGGCGACGAGAATGTAATCGTCGACGTTGAAACCGCGTCGATGATAACAACCGACGACGGCAACCTCACCTGAGGTAAATTCCTGTCAGGAAAACTTTTAGCTGGTAGAGTGTTTCCTGATTTCTTCGGGGGCGTAGAGGGCTTGGTTCCTGAAGGTGGAGACGTCTTCCTAGATGAAGACGAAGACTGACCCAGGCCCTTAACAGACTGGGCTCTCCTCAACACCTTCGCCCCAGTAGAAGAAAACTCTTCTTCAGCCACCCTTTTCCTGGAAGAGATAGAGGAGGCACTTTCTATCTCTGACAAAGGAGCGTCTTTATCCTTGAGCCTCTGCAACCACAGAAGAAGGCGTCCTTCTCTATCCCTGAGGGTTTTCTGAGGGAAAGTCCGGCAAATCTTATACTCCTTCACCTCATGATCAGGATAGAGGCAATAAATACATTTTTTGTGAGGGTCTTCAGAAAAAAGCTGAAGCTTCCCGCAGGACTCACAAGGTCTGAAGAGGGATCTTTTTGTAGTTGACATCCTAGAAGTTGAAGAAACAGCAGAAAAAACTTGAAGTACTGAGCAGAGCTCAGGGAGACTCCCTTCACACGATGTGCGGTAGAAAATCTGAGAGCCTGAGCCTCTGAGGAGAACATTCTGGTGGGTGCTGTCGCCTGATTGGCTGCAGTTTGGACTGGATATAATGACTGTGATACTCATAGCTGTGGAAGTTTTTTCCTTGTAGCTTAGGCTACTTTACTTCCTGGTTCAGGTTACCAGGGTTTTTTGGTTGTTATATGCATAATTATTGCTTTTCTATGTACCGTGGGACTCCGACGACGGGGAATGATTCAGGCATGTGAATCTATGAAAGACACCCCAAATACTGGAGAACCGAGGTACCGCACTTGTGACCATAGCCTGTCTCCCCTGCAGCTGTAAGGAACGGACGCATCACCTCCCCTGCCTGGCAGTAAGGAACCGACAGCTCACCTCCCCTCCCCTGCAACAGTAAGGAACAGACGTCACTCCGGCTTCCGTGGCGCCTCACCTCCCCAGTGTTTTGCATCGTCTTTATTTTACCCGACACCTCCAAGGTACTGTACTAGGGTTGTAGCTCGCCCTAGCTCCATCGTGGTCGGACTGTCTTCCTGGAGTCATCAACGAGGATCAAATAGCCCCAGTTGAAGCTATTGTCGATTTCTAAAAGCTATACTTGATTTAATCTTGCAACAGTGATATATTGATTTTTGTAGTTTTGGTCTTGTTTTATTCTGATAAATATTGGCAATTTTCTGAAGTGGAGTGAAGTCCTTTTGAAGTGTTTCACTGTGTCAGTGTGTGTGTGGGTGTGTGAATGTGTGTGCATGTGTGTTTATATACAAATACTTTACACATTCTCTCTGGGATAGGTCTAGCTGCTCTGTGCCAAGCTATCAAGAGGGTGTGCAGGGGTTATCTTAGGTGTGTAACTAGTGGTGGGTTCTGGCTAGCTTAGGTGCATACCCTAGCCAACCAGAACCACCATTTCTAACACTCATCCTGGTCCTACTCTTCAGCTTCCAAGTCGACCTCCTCCTAGAGCCGAACTCCTTGTCTTCGTCCTACTCTTCAACATCCTTATCCTCCTGTTCCCTTAGTTGTGCGTCTCCAGGTCCTGTTCCTCCTGAGCTTCCTCTTTCTGGCCTTCCTGGTTTTCTTGTTCCTGGTCCATCTGGTCTTGGTCCTCTTCTAAGTTCTGGTCATGTTCCAGGGCCTTCTCCTCTAAATCTCCTAGGCCATCCCCCAATCAATGGTCACCTTGGTCGTCTGGATCCTCTTGTCCCTGTTCTTTCTTGCCCTCTAAGTCATAGCCCCGTCTCCTGGTCCTACTTTCTCTGGTCCTTCGGGTCCTGGTTCAACTCATCCTATTGGTCCTTATCCTCTCCCCACTCCTCGTCTTTTAGGTCCTGTTCTTCCTGGTCAGAACTGAAAATAGTGTTTTAATGATCTGGAATGAGGTGGCCAACATATCCTGGTCACATGTGTACATTCCCCTAAAAAGATCTACACTTTAGAGCCAGAGCTGGTGGGACAATATTTGTATATGCCAATACTTTTCTCATCACTTTGTCTTCAAGTTACATTAATTCAAATCCAATAGTCCATTACATGAGCTCCAGTAAGAATCATATTTTCCTCTGATGTGCATTTGTTTTACATTTTCTTTTTTACTGCTGGCATATGGGTGTCATGTTTAAGGTGGCAGCATGTTTTTTTTTATTTTGGTGACTTTTGCTTGCAGTAACAAAAACAAAAAAATCGCATCGCACTACCTTGCCAAGGCCAGACCTTTTAGAGCTGCCAATGCATGCTCCTTTTGGTCATCCTGAGTTTCAGCAGGATCTTCCCACTGAAACCAGTAGGCTTAAGATGCATGCAGCAGTGATTAATGTGCATCCAGCAGGTTTCAGGATATAAGAATATGTTAACGTTGGTGGGTAATGCACTTACTGGGAAGAAGTCTGAGCAATCTCTGGTCACAAGTTTGAAGCATTATAAAATGGCAAAAAGGGTTAATGTGCATTGCATGCATTATGTAGTAACTACGTTATGTTTTATACAAGCTAGCTCAGTGAGGTAATGGGGATTTTGGAGATAGCCCTGTGTTACCTGCAGAACTGTGTCTCAATTGCAGTAAAATAACTGCCTGAATAATCTGTGCATTGAAACAGTTCCAGGTACCTTGCAAGGCAAAGGTTTGTTCCTTTTAAGACATTTTTTTTTAATAATCATTTTTTTTTAAAGATGATAAAAAGTTTCTACTGGATAGAACTTAAAAGATAATACGAACTGTCACAAGGTATTGTGCTATTTAAATGCTTATTATTAGTGTTCCTACACATAGACAGATTTACCTAAAGATTTCACGAAGCATGCATAGGCATATGTATTTTGCATGCATGCTGGGATTGAGATTGCAAGTCTAAGAAACTTTTATATCAGTTTCTCTTTTAAATACTTAATGAAGTGACAAGCAGAATGTATCCTAGTTTCCCAGACAGGCCACTCATTAGGCTCCATTTGTGTTTGGTGTGGGATCCAACTGCTCCCAGCCAGGACAGAACGCGACCAAACGCTGATCAGCAGCTAAGGCAGCATTTTCATCCCTTGTGCAGGCTGTTGATCCTCCCAAGGAAAAATTAATGTATAAGTGCTGGCACCACTACTGTGTCCCGGTGTCCACACACTGCACAAGGACAGAAAAGGATCATTTCATGGGACCAGCTAGTTCCCAGATATGGCTCAAGAATGGCTGCCTCATGCAAACCTGGCTAATTCCCAATTTATTCCAGCAGTGGTTGTGTTGTAATGATCGGTGGCAGAACACCACACTGATGTGGTTGTGCCAGTTCCTCCAGACTTAGATGGCCCAATTTATCAGTAGTTTCTTACTATTAATCTCTACTTGTGTGACATTCTTGATTCCTGGAAGAGGACGAATGTGGTCCTCCTTCTTAAGAAGTCCAATGCGGACCCGGAGGTACAAGCAAACTTTAGACCAGTCTCCTTATTGCCAGCAGCAGCAAACGTTCTGGAAAAGGTGGTGAATCATCAACTGTCTGTCAGGAGTGGTCAGTAGGGGAGAGGAAACTATTCCAGGGGCAATGTTTATGTTGCATCTTGAACCTATCATCCCAACACACAACCCTGTGGGCATGTCTTCAAACCTTACTTTAAATGCCTCAGACCTACCAGGGATTGCCTTCTAGCATGGTCACTTAATTTTATAATCAAGATCTTCAGTCCTGAAATCTTCACCTACACATCAGTTTCCAGATGAGCTTAGTTCTAAGGCAAAAAACAAGACTACAACATCCAGACTTCATTAGTTTATCATATAAAATTCTAGAACTGGAAAGAGTGTCTATAACGAAGTGGCAGATGGTGGTCACCCTATTGCCCGGTCCCCTAACTGCTAGTCCCGCCCTGGCTATCTCCACCCCAGAGCTTGGTGGCTGCGAATTGTGTTGGGACGAGCACATTAGCCCTGAAGGTGAGGGATGAGCTCAGGATTCCAATGTGACACTCCTTTGGGAAAGCTGCCAGCCCTTATTCCTCAGTTTGTATGTATGTGTGTATATGGTATTTCTATAGCACAAACCTAGCCAAAAGGCAGTGGAATGTTATACATGGTCAAAGCCAATGTTAAAGTCAACACATAGTAGGACAGGAAGCTGAGCTGTGGATGGTTAATGCATTGTGATGTGATTTGAATTAAAGAGATGAGTCTTCAACTGTTTAATAAAATTTAAGAAGTGCTGGTGCGGTCCTGGTGGTTAGGGAGATGTTGTTCCAGCTTATGTGTGCATAGGTGAAAAAGGCCATTTTTTTTACACTTCTTAGTCTGCAGTTTGATGGTGTGCCCAGAACCACCAGAGATGATGAGTTTGTCTGTTAAATAAGAAGGGGTGCTGGTCGAGACGGCTTTGCTATTTATTTATTTATATATTTATATAGCGCACTACTACCCAAGGGCCTCTAGGCGCTTGCAGCTCAACACAAAGACCGACTAACCATCCGGATGTTTACGAGATGTTACTGGGTGTAAAGCCAGGTTTTAAGTTTCTTCCTAAAGTAGAGCAGATTAGGGGAGTTTTTTTTAACTCCAATGGCATCTCATTCCACCATATGGATGTGACACATAAGAATATTTTACCTCCCCATCTAAGAAGGTGGACCTCGGGTTCTTTCACGAGCTTCAAAGAGGCAGACCGAAGTGTACATGCTGGCAAATGCCATTGCTAACTAGACAGGACCAATATTATGTAGGCGATGCAAAGCGCCTTAAACTTAATTCGCTTCACCACAGGCAACCAGTGCAAGGTATTGAGAGCCTGTCTGGATGATGAAAATTTGGCTAAGCCGAAGAGCAGCCGAGCTGCGGAGTTTTGGAGTACCTGCAGTTTTGCCACTACTGATTTGTTTGCTCCCACCAATATCCCATTACAGTAATCGAGTTTTGATAAAACTAGAGCTGCTGCCACTGTTTTCTGTAATGCCGGTGGGATAAATGGAAGAATTTTCCTCAGGATTTTCAAGGTGAGAGAGATTGACAAGGAGAGCATCTTTGCATGATGTGAAAAGGATAAGGAGGTGTCAATAATGACCCCCAGATTGTTTGCCTTGGTGACTGGAGAAGGAGGGATCCCCAGCCCCAAGGGCCACCATTCTGAAGACCAGAACGATGTGTCTCTGCCGAAGAGTAGAACCTCCGTTTTATTTGAGTTGAGGTTAAGGCAATTATCTGCCATCCATTCACCTACATCTCTCATGCATTCTTTGAAGTTGTGGGCTGTGTCGTGATTTTTACTTGCGATGGAAACAATGATCTGGGTATCATCTGCATATGATACTAAGTCGAAGCCATGGGCTTCAATCAAGCGGGCCAGGGTGCAACATAGATATTAAACAGGGTCGGGCTCAAAGAAGAGCCCTGTGACAACCCACATGGAAGCCTGAAACATTGAGATTTAAAGCCTTCTACTTCGACAAACTGTTCTTGATCTAACAGAAAGGAACTGAGGAGAGCAAGAGCTGGGCCTACTATCCCAGCCTCTTGAAGCTGCTTTAATAGGGTGCCATAATCTACCGTATCAATAGCAGCTGACAGATCTAATAATATCAATGCTGCCGAACCTCCATTGTCAACCGTGTGTCTTATTTCCTCAGTTGCCGTAATTAAGGCCATTTCGGTATTGTGCTTAATTCTAAATCTATATTGGGTGGAGTCTAAAACATGATTGATCTCAATGAAGTGTGCTAGTTCTTGATTCATGTGTTTCTCCAAAGTTTTTGCTGTCAGAGGTAGGCGGGAGATAGGGCGGTAATTCCCTGGGTCTGATTTATCTAAACTGTGCTTTTTTAACAGTGGTAGAATGGATGTTTTTTCCAGCTTTTGGAAATCATCCCTGATTCAATGTTAGTATTAAGCACCTCCAGGAGTGGGCCTGCAACTGTCTACGCTATCATGTGGATTACTTTGGGAGGACAGGGATCCCGCAGGGAGCCTGATTTAGTTGCCAAAAGAAGTTTTACAATTTGATCATAGGAACGTTTTGTAAAATTGGAAAGCTGGGATGTATCAGATTCAGAATATGAGTTATGCGGTGGTGCAGCTGTGATTACGATATCTGTCTGTGCCTGCAGGCTCTGTCTAAGGAAAAGGTATTATAGATAACAGACACTTTATCGCAAAAAGAAGACGCTAGGCTATCGCAAAATGCTTGATCTATGGTACTTTGATTGGTGTCCTGCTGGAGGCTTAATTTCAGCACCGTCTCAAATAGCTCTTTAGAGCTATTATTTGCTCCTTCAATTTTTGCTGATTAGTAACTGGTTTTAGTTTATTGAATTAATTCTTTGTACTGAGCTAGTACTGAATATGGTGCTGGCTGGCACGAAGAGCCGATGGATGTCCATCAGAATAGGGTAATCATATTTCTTCAGACCCTGGATGAGATGTGCTGCCATGTGTAGGATGCCCATAAGGGATGCCAGTGTGGAGTCTGGGAGGCCATAAATTAGGGCATTACCAGAATCAGTTCTACCGATAGCAGTAACCGTAGAGCAGAAGAAGTGACCTGACAGCACCCATGCATGGCACTCTGATGCCTCCACATTCTGTCATGAGCAGGCCTTTCATCATCTGTTGATGTTGTGTCTCCTGGCCAGCTTCCTCCCTTAGATTCCCCTTCTATAGTTTTGGCATGAATATCCCTAGAAGACATGTAAACCAAACCTACATATTGAAGAGAAAAGAAAGAAAAACGTAAGAGACACTAAATCCAGCCAAAGAATGCCTCAAATATTGTGGAAAGGGAATACAAACGACCTTGTTTGAGTTATCAGATACTCACAATGGACCCTGGGCACATAATTAAAACCTATACTCATCCTAATGAGCTCTCACTTATGACCAGCAATGACCAGATTAGCATGCCATCTGCCCCTAAAAATGCTTCAGCATCTCGGCAGGAGTAAGAAGAGCTAAATGAATGTAATTGCAAAACAAAACAAACAACTGATGTGTTTCCACTGAGGCATGGTATCATGAAGAGCCTTCATGCAGCATAAAAAATAGTGTAGATGGCCTCGGCTTTCCTGCGGTCCAATTAATTTTATGAGTAGTTCAAAGTTTATGCTCTTGGGAGGGAGGGAATTATTCACCAGCTGTATTTTTGAGACTGGAGACAGAAAGTGGTTCACGGGGAAAACAGAACTAGTTAAGCAGGAAAGGCTCAGATGTCAAGAAAGACAAATGTTTGGTGAACCAGACAGATGGAGCAAATATACCAATGGAATTAAACCTTTCAAAAGTGACAGGAAATAGTGAAAAAAGCAAGCAAAGCATGGAAGCATAGGCAGGCTATGGGTGTCTTACCTTGACAGAGAACACCATGGCTAGGATCCCACAGCAAAATGCGTTCATATAGATGGAGCTAAAAATTGACCAGGACAGGTAATCATTCGGCAGAATATTGGGAGGGATGTTGATGGTGGTCGTCCTCACATTGGCAGAAGTATTCGTGTTCTGAGGAGCATCTGGGCCCATGCTCTTCTTCTCCATTATGGCCTCACCAGAATCCCAAAGGAGTCACAGATTGGGGCAACACTGAGTGAAAAAACGAACCTGCAGAGAAAGAAGAACAGCTGAAACTCAAGACCAACTTTTAAATATTAAACTTTATTAAGGCTAGAAAGCAAGAGATATATTTAAAATGTCTAGAAAGGGAAGTCTCATCGAAAAATAGTTAACTAGGATGAAGTCCACTGCATCAATTCCACCATCAGAGAGAAAAGCGAATAAACATAATCAGGACAATTTACCTAAACAGCACATCTGGGAAAAATAACTCCGAGCTACTCTCCAAAACCCCCACTCACTACTACTCAAAAAAGGGTTGGAACAAAACCGATACATAACATCACTGGAAAACACACACCCCAGAGAAACCATTAGGAAGTAACTTGTAAATCTAATCAAATTACAGTGTTACTCAGAGCCCTGGCATTTAATGCACACAACTTTCAATGCACACAAATGCTGAATTTAAAATCCAAATATAATGTATCTCCAACCGAGGGCGCGCATTCAGCTCCACTACCCTCTTACCTTGCGTAATTTAATCTCCATCTCTAGTTTCAAACATGTTTCAAAACTGGCTAATGCTCCTCTATTTGCTGGATCCTTAAATACCTGGTACCTGCATAATGCAATATTTGCGCATCAATGCGGACTCGGCAGGGCTATCAGTTAATTGGATTAAATCTTTAATGCTGCTCCTCAACCAACCAGAAGGCAAGATGCCTTGGGAGTCTCGACTGCAAATACACACAGGAAGTTTGAAATACCTAGGAATCTGCATTACTGTACACTCCCAACAAACGTGGGATCTTACTACATCTCCCCTACTAACGTAACTTGAGTATGACATTTGCAATGGGCCGCCTGCCCCTTGTCAATAAAAAGCAGGATAGCATTTATCAAAATGATAGTCCTTCCAAAATGTATATATGTCTACAAAATGTTTCCCACACTATTACACAATCCTTGTTTGATAAAGGAAAATCCACCCTACACAAATATCTGTGGTTGTTTAAGCAACTACGAATAGTCTGGACGAAAGATACACAGGCCAGGTACAATGGAGGACTGGCTAGGGCAGATATTCATCTCCAATATTGAGACAGCCATCTAACAATTATCATTGAAATGGATTTTCAGAGACAGAGATGAACCGGCATATAGACAATATTTCCAAGTCACTAATCCAGCTCACCTTCTGTACCAATCCAAGATTCCCAAAAACCTGGTATTAACGCATTACATTCGAAAACCCCTTATGGCAAGACAACTGGCTCCAGACTGCTGAGATGGGTCTTGTATTTCAAGACCTGGAACCTCAATGGAATTCTTAAATTGACCAATATATGGGAAGGGGACTACATCAAATCATTTACAGACCTATGCGGGGAGTTTCAACTAAATAAGTCACAATTTTTCTGATTCTGTCAACAGGCATATAATTGAATCAAAGCACTTTCTCTGACCTTAGAATACAAACTGACGTTAGAACCACTTGGAAGAGGCAATATCTTGAGAATATACCACTTCCTGGTAGTTAACATCCCGACCGGAAGACTCAATTGCAGATGGGAAGCAGACCTTGATACACTTACCAATGATGAGTGGAAAGGCTAAGCTATACACTGCCAATCTCCTCTCACCTAATGCTCATCCAATTTCACAACGTATGCAGAATGTATTACGCTCCATGGAAATTATCCATCATGAAGGCAGGGACATCCCTGAACTGCGTTAGATGACACAGGGAGAGTCACTTTGATACAATTGGCCTGGGACTGTCACAATATAAAACAAGCATTTGCAATGCAATAGGTCTCGCATTTACGCAAGTTTGAGCTATTGACATTGTAAATGACAATGCCTTTTATTTATGTTTTGGTTTTTAAAACATAAATAAAAGGCGGTGTCATTTACAATGCCAATAGCATAAATGTGCGTAAATGCGAGACGTATTGCATTGCAAATGATTGTTTCTTGTCCAACCTCCACATCTCAGGCAAAGCTACGTCTGGAATTCTGCTTGACCAAACAGCAATTTTTGCAAGAATCATGTGTTATCGGCTTTTGGCATGAATGCAAGATTGCAAAACGTGGCTCACTAAATTATTGTTATGTCCCCAGCTTGAGAAAAGCAGATCGAAAACGAGTTTCCGCCCACTCTGTCAAGCTTCACCGAGTGCTAAACAATTTAAACGTGCAAAAAGCCTAAGAAACCAACTCTTTACAGCAACTGTGCAAAGTAATACTAAGTTATGAAACGTGTGCTATTTCATTTTAACCAGACTTAAAATTCGTCCAATCGCTAAAACACGTCTGCATATTACTATCTCCCCAAAAACACAATGCAGGCTTACCTGGCAGAAAGCTCTTCAATGACATCTAAAAACGAGTTTGAGCTATTGGCATTTTAAATAACAGTGCCTTTTATTTTTGTTTTGAAAAAGAAAACGAAAAGAAAAGGCATTGTTATTTACAATGTCAATAGCCCAAACTCGCGTCAATGCGAGACCTATTGCATGGCAAATGCTTGTTAATTACTGCTAGGTCTGAGAAGCGGAAGGACGCACCCCACGTAAAACCCTGGGCACACTTCGACAATAGACCTGCCATTAAAATAATCTTAAAAGGTGCACATCAGGAGCTACTTTGAAACTAGCCCCGGTCACCAACCGTCTACCAGCCCGTCGATGCTGTTGCTCTACGCGGGCATTAGTTGGGCTACCTCCTCCCTGTGTCAGCAAACTGTGCAGTTGGTTTGGCTGTGATGCAGTAGACCCCCTCTGCTTTCCCGCGGATCCGGCACTGCGGGCAGGGATTTCAACCGCTCGGGCCGGGGGTGAGTGTACAGCGGTTCCGCCCCCATCCCAGCAAGTGGCGGATTGTAGGGAGGGTGCGCGTTGTCTACCGTTCCAGCCGCTTGGACCCCAACCGCCACATCACAAGAATCGCGTGAGTCCCGGCGCGTGGCCGCTCCTCCCCGCCTCAAGCCCCGCCCACGGAATCCCTGCTGCCGGGGCGTGTGAGCGCCTGCACCCGTGGGAGCAGCTATGGAGGAAGAAGAGTTGATGCTGGCCATGGCAGAGATCCCTGTGAGTACCGCGGCATCTTGGGGAGGGAGGGTTGGGTGCGCCTGGTATGGGTAGGAACTCAAACGTTTTTCGTGCCATATTGTCCCTCAGCCTTCTTACAACCATTTGTCCCTCCCCCATAACTGCCTGTGATCTGCGGCATTGTGGACTGTGCCCTCAGGGAGCAGGGTCAGCCCTGCCTCCCCCCCAGTATTCCGCAGGATATTGTTTTCTTTGTGCCCCTGGGGGATGATTTTAAGCAGCGATAAGCGGTGGTAGATAAGCCTGTCAACTGTTTAGTTATCGGGTTGAAAACTGTAACGCGATGTGCATAAAATAGTTTATTTTGAAGCATTGTTATTGCGCTTTGGCAAAACTTGGTATCTTCGAAATCACGGGAAATTAACTATTGGTCCCCCTTGCTGCCGGAAGTTCTTCTATCAGTCGTGGTCTCTCTGCACGTGTCCGCCTATTTAAAAAAAAAAAAAAAGTGCAAACACAGCCTTCGTGCTTTAAAAAACCAAAGGTCATTATCACAGCATGCCGACAGGCGCCCCACGCTGCGGACCTATAATTAACTCAGCAGGCACTCAACGCGCAAGCGCGTTCACAGCGAGAGCGAGACCTAAAAAATTACGAGGCTGGTGAGGACGAAAGTGAAACTGCTAGCTGGCTTGCGAGGGAAGGGGGACAGGAGATGTGCACGCCGCGTGGCTGTAAGCGCGTACACCAACTCAAATCCGCCAAAAGCCTGCGCGTGCACATCTCCTGTCCCACTTCCGAGGCAAGTCAGCAACAATAGATCTCGCCGAAAGCAGCGCTCTGCGCTGCGTTCGCAGGCGAGACCTAAACATACTGGATGAGAATTCATCTGTAACTCACGAGCGTACCAGGCAAACAACTGAGTTTACACCTAAGGTTGTTCTTCTGGGTTTAATGGGTGAAATGGGTGGCACTAGAGCCACACGTACACTCACTGGGCTGGAGTTCCTGGTCGCCAAGAGGCACATAATGAAGAGATGGAGAGTATAGGACTCCCCTACAATGAGGGAATGGAAACAAGGTATGGACAGATGCTCCACACAGTGTAATGTAAGGTTTACACTGCCAGGGGCTGTCCATGGAACCTGACAAGATATGAGGGAGATGGCTGGAGATGGTGTGAGGCATGGCATGAAGGACATTTCTAGATTAGGACATGATCAGTCCAGGTACATTGCATTGCTTTGGAGTTATGCATTGACATTCTATGAAATAATTTGGACTGAATCTGTATACTTCAGAGGTCAAAGAAATATATGTCTTGTTAAAAAGCATGTATCTTTGTTTTATTTTGAAAATTAAAACAAGTTCTGAAAGAAAAGTGATTAATGGAAACTAAAATGATTCTGCAAATGAGTAGAATTTCCAAGTTGCATGGCCACAGCATGATTCCCTCAATCATAAAGTGATCAATATGCCAAAGATATAACTCGTAAGTGGTGTGGTCACATAGACATGTTTTGTACTAAGGCCTTTGGAACCTGCTAATAAGGGGGATCCCACATGCTCCGCTGCTGAGGCATGGTCAACTCCTCCTCTCCTCCCTTGAGGCAACGCATTCGGCTCTGTGTCACAATTGCAGCTCGAACAGTCAAGGAAACTCCGCTTCATGGCATGAGTAATGCTGAACTTGTAGAGACCAGTACTGTGGAAACAGTAACACTTAAGCTGACATAGCGCAAACGTTGGTTCCCAAGTAGGAACCGCGGCCTGAGAAGGAGTGCTGACGGAGAAATTTCCAACTAAACAGGGGCACTCCCTTTGGTGGTTTTTCCTTGACAGCAAGATACAGGAACACCATGCTAAATCCCGCCGATGCTGCAGTAAGTATCCAGCAGGGGGTGTTACTACCAGGTTTCTCACCAGGGGTAAGTGCTTTGACAAATAGTATCAATATTAGTGCTTTCTCTCCCCCGGTCAAGGGTCACTGGGCAGATCATCCCAAGCACCAGTCATCGAATTATTCTTTAGATTAAACGCCTGCACGACTATGGTTACATGGGACCTGCGAGAGTGGAATTGAATGCTTTTTTCTTATGAAAGCACATACGGTGTCATAGCGAGTAGGAAATAACTATGGGAAAACATCTTATAGAGGGAAATCTTGTTGGCAGTATCGACCTGGTTGCAGCACTTGCGCTCAAAGCTAAAAACGTACAGCCCTAACAAAGTCAATGACAGCAATAGCGAATTGCAGTCTGACTGCGAGCCAAGGGCCAAAGACGGCAACAAGCCCTTTGGGCTCCGAAGAAGATTTATCTGCCATCCCTAGGGTCAGTGAGGAGGACCAAGGCCATTTCTCTGGAGCTGGGGAAAGAGGATGCAGTGACAGCAATTAACCTGCATCTAGGGGAAACTGCGCTGTTTAATAAGTAGAATGCTAAGATTATTGACAAGACAAATGCACCTATTAGAGACACAACAGAGGGTGATATGAAGATAGTCAAAGCAAAGGATTACCCCCTATTTATAAAAGGAAAACAGCTCCAGCAGGAGATCGGGCTGACACTCGAGCTCTGGCTGACCCACAGACCTCAGTATCAGGGAGCACCCTGGAGTCAACACCGCTGGAGGCTAGTGATCATCAAGTCTCTCAGTCTGCTAGCCTTGACGCCTGCTCTGAAGTAAACCTACAGCAGAATGCTCAAGAAGTCTCAGTGATCTCACACAGTGTGACATCAAAAAACGTTTAACGTGATCCTGGATGAAATCAGGGATCTCAATGCCTACCAAGCACTAGAAATTGCAGCCTTACATCAAAGACTATCTAAAATCAAAGAGACTATGGCATATTTTCCAGAAAGGCTACAGGAAACAGAATCAAGAAATTACGAGCTAGAGGACCAAGTTACCCTGATGTAGGAAGAAGTGCGCTAGTTTAAGAAGCATAAATCCCCAATGGAGTACAAAATTGAAGAGTTGGGAAATCATTCACGCCACTCCAACCTTAGGCTAGTGGGGGTACAGGAGGGCTGTAAGGGTCCTTGGGTTCTTCAATGGGTGGAATCGTTTCTAAAAGCTCATGTTATGCCAGAATATACAGGAGATCTGACTATTACAAGGGCGCATCGAGTTCCATCACAAGCTTTTCTAAATTCAAAACTGCCACGTACAATATTATTACATTTTGCTGATTTTTGGGATAAAGGACGCAATTTAAACAAGGACATTGAGAGGAAACAGTTCTCAACACCAGATTTTCCACATTTCTGAATCTTTTCAGATATGTCTGCTGCAGCTCTTTGCAGAAAAGAGTTTGTTAACATGCTATATCTGTTTAAGGATCAGGGGCCCAAGCCACTATTCCAGAGCAATACAAGTTGAAGGTCCGGGTTAAAGGACAATTTCAAATATACGCACATTTAGCAGAGGCCCAGGAGCTCCCACAGAAGACCTCATACTAATCAATAGAATGATTCATGTATATGTGGGCAGTTGGCGGACTTGAGCCAGGTTAATGATGTGAATTGTAAAAGGTTTCACTAAGAGGCATGCTTAGTCAGGATGCTCAAAATTACTTGGGCGAGAGGGTAATTTCTATGTAGTGTGAGGGAGGGACACTGGTGGCCCTCCAGGTGCAACATGGCTCCCTGTGAAGGTGAGAGGGGTAGTGTGGGCAATTCCCCTCTTGCAGGAGTTAGGGGATCGTAAGGGGACAAGGGATGCCTGAGGGTGGAGTCAGGGGATTTATGTGGGTGATGAGAAGCACATTTAGCAAAAAAGAGCAGTTTATTGATTGATCATGTCATTTCAGCTATAGGGTACCTAGGAGAAATCATGACTAGCAAACCACAGGTCTGAAGAAATAGGGTATCAAAAAGGAAAGCAATTAGGGACTGTTTAGATCGATAACAGGTCAACAAATAAATGATGACTTGTAATATGAATGGATTGTCCAATAAGCAGAAAAGAGTTGTCCTGTTAAAATGGCTACGGTCGTATAGTTCCAAGGTGATTTTCCTACAGGAAACACACCTTAAAAACAATATATTGGGGCATGGGCAACTAAGATGGGGGGGCGTGGCCAACTAAGATGGTTGTGCGGACGTCATCCGCGAAGGCTCTGTAGCATTTATCTGGAAAATAGCTGGAAATATGCTCCTGATGGGTCGGGACAAGAAGTAATTGAACGATGAAACCCCCGTGCTGGCCCTGCATGATAGAGCGGAGTAAAACTACAGGCGGACCCGCAGAGAGGACGGAGGCTCTGCGGGCCAGACTTACAACGAATCCGCGGCCTACGACGGGAGCTTGGCGTCGTGATACATGGAAGCGCGGGACACTAGCATCGTCGCCCACTGCCCCAAGGAGAAGGAAAATAACAGTGCTATACGCCGAGCCCCCACCTTCAGCCAAATAAAGAGGTGGAAACAAACAGCACCCGTGGAAGCTAGCATCGGAAGATCTGGACTACAGAGACAGCTGAGGTGAGGGAAGCCGGGTGGGGGCCGTACAACTTATCGGAGTGATGACCTCCTCTCCCATGGAGTGTGAGTGACCATTGTGCGGCATTGAGGCAGGTAGATGCGGCGGACAGAGCATTTTGAAGGAAAGGCGGCTACAACATCCCTCATTCCTGACCCTAAGATGGCGGACAGACAAGACAGCAACTCAGCCCTTCTCTAACGGACAGACACTAGCATCGGCGCCCACTGCCCCAAGGAGAAGGAAAATAACAGTGCTATACGCCGAGCCCCCACCTTCAGCCAAATAAAGAGGTGGAACACACAGCACCCGTGGAAGCCAGCATCGGAAGATCCGGACTACAGAGACGGCTGAGGTGAGGGAAGCCGGACGGGGGCCGTACCACTTACCGGAGTGATGACCTCCTCTCTCATGGAGTGTGAGTGACCGTTCTGCGGCATTGAGGCGGGTAGATGTGGCGGACAGAGCATTTTGAAGGAAAGGCGGCTACAACATCCCTCATGCCTGACCCTAAGATGGCAGACAGACAAGACAGCAACTCAATCCTTCTCCAACGTGGGCGCCCTTGGAGCACCACTTCGAGCCATGGCCTGAATACAGCAATGCGGAGAAGCGGCTGCCCCCCTGTGGGGTTGGCCGTATAGGAAAATAACGAGTGTCCTGCAGGCTGGTGACATTAGGAACCACCAGGTGGGAGGCCCTCAGGCATGATGGTCCCAGATGTTTGACACGGAGGAGCGCACTTCCTAACGGCTGCAGAGACGGGGACAGAGGTGTGTTGGCAACAACCCCAACAGTGTGACAGATACCCCTGACAACGGCGACTGGGGTGATCCCCCTCCATTGGTCTTTGTGCCACCAAAGAAGGTCCAGAGTAATGGATTTTCCAATTATTTTGCGACAGCGGAGACGGGGACCACTTCCACAAGTGGCGCCAACCCTGGAAGCATGGCGCTCAGGAAGGGCGACATAGTGCACTCCTTGAGGGACTTCAAAAAAGAGCTGCGGGAGGAACTTAAAGTGGACTTGACTTCCTCCTTGGAAGGCCTACGGTCAGACGTTAATTGGCGCATGCTCTCGCTACAGCAAGATGTGGATGTGGTAGGCACACAAACATTAGATCTAGAAGCCAAAGTCACTGACCTGGAGTGTAAAACAGGTCGCTTGGAAACCACTGTAGACGCCCTCCATGACCAACTCAAAATGGCGGCGTGAAGAACAAGGACCTCGAAAACAGGTCCTGCAGGGACAACATACGCATTCGGAACCTGCAGGAGGCCTTCACCTGTATTATTCCATTTAGGTATCCTAATATAGGCACAGGTAACATCGCAACCTTTCACCTATATTCTTCCCTAAACTACACACATAATGGTTTACAGGGACGGACCTTTTACCTAAATACTATACTGCATTCAGAACGCGGGTTTTTCCCTAGTTCGAATCTCATACATTATGCATGAGACTTCTTGGAAGCACAGCAGGACTACCATCTCCTGTATGATATCTCTGTATAAAGTTCAGGCCCGATGTCATCCTTTAGGCCGACACAGTAACACAGCAAGGTAGGACCCCTGGGGAGACCTATGGGTATATATACATCACGTTTTGCTTAGAAAGGGAGAGGAGACCGAGACATCCCGGTTGACACACTGACAAGAGACTTTGAGGTTCCTGCATGCAGACGCTCAAGCTCGCAGTGATCTAACATCCCTCGCAGGGTGTCCAACTCGAGACCAGGACGGATTCTCATATTCTGTCATTCTCAGGTAATGGGGTTGACTAGATCCTAGAGGGATTCCTGGCATAACACCGACTCAGATGCAAGGTAAATTCAGGTACATCTAGTTAGGGAGCCATCGCAGGAGTATGCACTTTTTATCATGTGTTTTATATACTTGTACTTGTTCATGATTATCGCAAGATGGTAGAACTATACCATCCATATACTTTCTTAGTGCTTCTAATCATATATCTATGCTACTGTCTATAGTTGTTGCAGCTCATATGTTCCACACTAGAATAACAACTGTTCAATAAATTCTTATTGAAAACGCCCAGCCTGTTTATTCTGTGTATCTCTCTGAGACAAACTAAGTGAGCACGAGGGACTGAGCGAAAGGTAGTATATTGTTTCCATGATTCTGAGGGATCAGGGTTTTCATGTTCTATGGTTGCCAAGAACTATTCTCTCTCCGATAGGAGGAGATTCTAGTGGCACTGTGAGCTAGCTGATACTGAAAGCCAACATACCCGGTGGGGGTGTACAGAGTTATTCTGACACCAATCCCGCAGTGTATGCTGTCTAAACGCGCAGAACCTTTATATAGGTTACACAACACACCTAGGGCCTGTTTGCTGAGCTGCTGGAGGAGTCTGGCCCTAAGGTGAAAATAGAAAGAGCGCACAGGGTTGGATCCCCGCCTCAAGGTGAGAAACGTCGCCATAGGGATGTGCTGGCCAAACCACATTCCTACAAGTTCAAAGAAGCTATCCTCCTAGCAGCCCGAAAAACAAAGGAAGTAGCATTCCGGGGAATGACCTTATGTTCTTTAAAGATATTGCCCGTGCAACTTAAGCGAGGCGGGCCCAATTTGAATCTATAACGGACAAACCCGGACAAGATAACATCAGATATCACTGGACATTTCCATTTGGCCTGGCATTCGACCTAGGTAACAAACCGAGGCATGTCAGTGACCTACAGGAAGCAAGACAAGCATTGGGCATGCCACCACAATCAGGGCGATCAGGGGCAGAAGAAATGGATGGGGCATCAGGATCCCAACCCACTCGAGGAGATGATGTCAGGTGGCAGATGCCACAACATCAAAGGTCACAAGGAATCGGAAACTACAGGCACCGGAAGGATGAACAGACGAAGCCTGACCCGACCCACAGGGGGAATGGACTTTTACATATCGTAAGGCTTGATCTGGGACTCCCAACCACTTGAGAAATGGGGTACTTGGGGGGGAATGGGATGCACATGATAAGCCTGGGCCGAGACTCTCTCAATGGACCATGTTGGCACCTCTACTCCTATAGATGGTTTTTCCAGCTAGAAAGTAGTTTAAATAAGGAATGCCTTAACGGGTAAGGACCAGATATTCCCTACACAACTATTCTATGATGTTAATTGTAATGTTACCCAAAATGGGTTTAGTTTCTTGGTTACATGGAGTCTTAGGAGGTTTTTCTGTTAAGGGTGGTACAGGGGGAAACATGGAGGGCGGAAAGGTTGGCGATATAGACACCTGAGACTAGAGTGCCTCTGGAGCGGAAAGTGTTGCAGCAGGGAGGGGACGACAGGGAACAAACAATGCAAAGGGCGATCACACACAACGAAGGAGTACTGACAGGAACGATAATGGTAATTACAACCCTCACATGGAATGTAAAGGGCCTTAATTCCCCTACAATAAGACAACGCCCGAGGAAACACATTTTAGATAAACGGCATGACACATCTTAAAAGAACGGAGGAACACCGCCTTAAACATAAGCACTACCCATTAATTTATAAATCATCAGCACCCACGAAGCATAATGGAGTAGCGCTCCTCTTCCACTCCTCCTTGTGACTTGCTCCGGAGGGCTGCAAGATTGATATGGAGGGGAGATGCTTGTTAGTTAAGGGACGCATATTGGGTCGACTATGCACATTCGCTACGGTGTATGCTCCTAACACTAATCTATCCAAGTTTCTGCATAATTGTTTTAATATTCTGGGGATTTTTGCGGAAGGAGTAATCATGCTAACGGGGGGGGGACGGGGGTTGCTGGACGTGCTGCGCGGCGAGCTGGGCCGTGGTGGATCTCGGCGGGTGCCGTGCCGGGGCCCTTGGGAGACGGCGCCGGGGCCTCCTGCTTCACGTGAGCTAACTTGGCCACCCCAACTTTGACCTGCGGGAAGCCACTACACCTTGCTGGTGTTGGGCCGCGCCCCGCATGGATGGGACGTCGGAGGAGGTGAGCGGACCCCCTGGGGCACGAGGATCACCGGGACAGGGCCTTCCCCTTTGCACGGCCTACCCGCCTACCGGTGTGCGTGCCAAGGGTGCTGCCTGCCCATATTGCGGCCTGTAATTTGCGGAGAGCCTTGCACAGCGGGGAGGGGAGGCCCTATAGCTGGTCGCATCTGCGCGACACTACCTGCAGACCTGCGGTGTGAGCCTCACGGCCCCCCACCCCTCACCACACTTAGCAGTGGACTTCCCCGGCCTGAGCTCTTCACGGGGGGGGGGGGGGTCGTCCCTGGAAGGTGAGGCGCGTTCCGACCGCTACAGGTGCCCTGCGCGCCGCACCTCTATCATAGCCAGGTTTTGAAGGGATCGTGGTGCGGGACGACTCTGCGGTCCCCCCTGAGGGTTCCCTGCCTGCCTGTTTTCTGGCCGCTCCCTGCTACGTGGCGACCACCTGGCGCCATACCGTCATTGGCATGCACAGTGATAGGACGCCTCATTTCCCATCTACATTTGAGAGGACGGCCCCCGCTCTCCCCGGTCAGGAGCCCACACCATGGGAAGAGTAGATAAGACCCAGACCCGACTCCCATTCGATGCTAAAGGCACTAAATCCAAAGAGGTTGAGAGAGCGTGCTCTGCAGACTCCGGCCATGGACCACTCTGAGGACGATCCGAATGAGGTTAAGCAAATGTTTGCAACCATACAGAAAAGTCTGTTGGCAATGGACGGGAAAATCGATTCTCTGGTATACCGAATGGACCGAATGTCAGAGCGCCTAGACAAACAAGCGGAATGCACAGACATGGCCGAATGCAGGATTACGGCGGTCAAGGAGCCCCAAACCGAGACAGACCAAGTACAGAAACAAATTACTAAAACCATCGCCATACTCCAAGACAAAGCGAAGGATTTGGAAGCCCGGTCCCGCCGCAGCAACATTCATATAAGGAGCCTACCGGAGTCCACCCCAGTGGGCAATGCAGAAAAATTCACAGAAAATGTACTCATCTCCTTACTAGGCCGCGTCACTTTTTCTGACTTGTTCGTGATCGAAAGAGCACATCGGTCGCTAGGCCCACGGCCACCTCCGGCGGCCAGCCACGCCAAGTGATAGAAAAGCTTCTGAACTATCGAGATCGAGGCTCGGCTCTACACCAAGCCAGACAACTAGGGGAACTCCAATATGAGGGCTCAGCTATCTCCCTTTACCCAGATTTTACAACAAAGGTTCAGGAGACTCGACGTCTCTTCAATCCCCTCAAGCGGCAACTCCATGATCACAATATCACTAACACGATGCTGTACCCGGCCAAACTGCTGGTGAATCTGGAAGGTTCTTTACGCATCTTCATGGACTCGAAGCTCTGCAGAAGGCTCCGAAAGACATTCTCAAGAAGCCGAGGCGGGAGGTGGCACAAGGGGACTTGGCGGTGGCAGCGGGGAGTTTACAAGAAAGCTCCCTTGAGAACAATGACTAGAACAACCAGTTAAGGAGACCCTCCGCTCAGCTAAGTCTCGTTCCACTACTCCTTCTTGACCGTGGTTATTTGCCTGCGGTTCCCTAGAACGATGTGACCACCCCTCATTGTAGTACCTAAGAACCTCCGATATGATCCCCTGAGAAAGCCACCCATTGAACACTCCACAACTATCTGAGTTAAATATGCCTTTGGGGGGATGGGATATGTTTTCTCACCTGACATCTGTGGTTCCTTTTCTTTGTGTTTTGACAATATCTACTGGTAAGCAGCACACATCTCACTGGACACTGTCAACTGCTCTGCACTTGCTCTATGCTTGCCTTCCCAAGCTGTTATTTTCAAATAACTAATTGCCTTGTTACGCTTAGCATTACGTGGTATAAGTTGCAGACACCGTGAGATTCATGATGGCACCAAAATATAGAGATCATGACCTTGTCTGACAGTTGGATCTGCATGGGTTACATGGCAACTATCACACTACTATAGGACATGGGGACTAGACTGAAATTCTTGACGTGGAACATTAGGGGCCTTAATGACCAGCGGAAGACTAGGAAAGTCAAGTCATACCTCAATAGGCACAATATAGATGTAGCGCTACTGCAGGAGACACATCTCCCTGCGAAAAGCCTACCGCAAACTAGGAACAGGATTCGAGGCACATTTCGCGCTGCGGGCTTTACAGCCCACACCCGAGGGGTGTTAACCTGGATCAATCCCAAATCCCGACTCACGCTTGAAGAATTGCACACAGACGCCAACGGCAGATATGTAGTGTCCAGATGTAGGGGACCAGGTGCTGATTATGTACTAATAAATGTGTATGGTCCCAATCATGATTGCCCTCAATTTTATCGTGATATCCAGACTTTAGCCCAACACTTGCCAGATATACCACAGATATGGGGGGGGGGGAGAACTCAATTGCATACTACGCCTGGATCTTGATTGCTGAGGGTGAGGCCCACCACGACGCCGCACACAGGCAGCGGAGACAATACTAGATATCCTCACGGAATTGAACATGTTTGATGCCTGGCACACCCCCTCCCCGTCTGAAGAGGGCCACACGCACTATTCCGCGCCCCATAACGTCCACACCAGAATTGATTGTTGGTTCCTGTCGGGTTCACTTAGAGGCACTGTTGTAGAATGTGAGACATTCCCCCGTACCTATTCTGATCACTCCCCGGTGCTCCTCACATTGAAAATCCCTGTCAAACGACCTCCCCCGTTCACCTGGCGATTTCCGCCCTAGGCATTGTTAGACAAGGTATTTAGGGCGGGGATGCTGGAGGCAATGGAAACCTTTGCGACAAATTTGGGCTCTGTCCCCCATTTCACTACGGTTTGGGAGACCTTTAAGGTGTATGTGTGGGGAGTCGCTATATCCAAACACTTAGGAGTGCTGAAACCGATTAGGAATCGGCTGGCTAGTTTGCAGCAAACTCTGGCAGGACTGGAAAGAGAAGTACTGGCCAAAAACGACCCTGCATTACAAGCTACTCTTAAGCCTACGTTAGAAGAATACCACTCTGAGGCAGATAGAGAGGTCAAGCTCCTAGGTAAATAAGCAGTGGCAAGGGTGTATGGAGAGGGGGAACGTCTGGGCACTGCCCTAGCAAACCTCATGAACGGACGCCGGACAGCAAACCACCCCATAGAATTGACTAACGAAGTAGGTGTGACTGTCGCTGATGTGGATGAGGTGGCGGAGTGTTTCCGATCCTATTAAGCGGAACTCCTCCAATCAAATTCCCATACTACACATTCAGACATGCTGGAATACCTAGAGTATATTAAACTGCCCTGGCTGCTAGACAATCCCAGGGAATATCCGATGCGCCCGCTGGAGGCGTGGGAGATACGAACGGCCCTATCCGCGATGCGCTCGGGTAGTGCACAGGGACAAGATAGGCTAACGGTAGGGTTCCACAAGGAGTTCTAAGAACTACTTGTACCGCATCTGCTAACACTTTTTGAGGAAATGGCTGAAGAAGGCACTATACCGCCCACAATGAGCGAAGCGCTCCTGGTCGTTATTTTGAAACCTGGGAAACCTTCCCATAGTTGCTCTTCATACCGTCCACTCTATTAAACGTGGACACGAAGATATTTGCCAAAGTATTAGCAAATAGGCTTGGACCCTTAATGCAAACCCTAGTGGGACCAGAACAAGCGGGGTTTATACCAGAATGCACACTCGCTTACAATCTGCGCACAGTTTTTGGAGCCATACAACATACTGCCCCATCACTAAAGATGTGGCAATTTGTTTAGATGCTGAAAAAGCATTTGACTCAGTGGAATGGAAATTCGTGATGCTGACCTTAGAACACATGGGACTGGGGAGCGTATTTCTCAGCCTAATTAGTACACTATATAGTAACCCCACTGCTTGGGTGCGGGTGGGTGACGTGGTCACTGCCCCCCTGAAGATATCTAGAGGCACCAGGCAGGGCTGCACCCTATCACCGCTTCTGTATGCCCTGGTGGCCGAGCCGCTGGCCTGCGCTCTGCGGGAATATCATAGCAATAAAGGGATACGATTCCCGGGATTTACCCTAGTCATCTCCACTTACGCAGACGATACTCTCCTATACGTCCAAGGCCCGGTTAATAATGTATTCCCTTTCCTGCGTGAGATAGTGTGGTTTGGTGAGCTCTCCGGCCTTAAGATTAATTGGACGAAATCAGTAATATTCCCCCTCGCCCCGGCAACATCCCCTGAGGAGTTAGATTTTCCCCTACAGTGGTCTACAGACCCAGTGCGTTATCTGGGGATACAAATACACACTGACTCGGAACTCGTGTTCAGAGAAAACTATGGCCGCACCATCGCTAAACTCGAAGAGGATGTTTTGCGAGCTGGATCCGCCTCCCCCTCTCCCTACTGGGAAGAATATCATCAATAAAAATGGTAGTGCTTCCTCGATTCCTTTTCTTATTCCTTAATATCCAGATGGTCTTGCCTGCACAATTCTTCAAACACTTTCGGTCGCTACTAATTAAGATGGCCTGGGCCAACAAACAACCTCGAGCGAGCTGTAACCTCCTGGTTCTGCCATATTCGATTGGGAGGCTGGGTGCCCCGGACCTTGAGCTTTACTACCGAGCTGCCCAGGTCTCACATGCCTACTTCTGGTTACGCCAACAGACGGCCACACCTACATATAGAGCGTATTACGGAAGCTCCAGCCCATCTGGCGACTGCCTTGTTTCGCCCGCCAAGCAGAAACACCACCATCCTCGACTCGATTAATGCTACAACTCACGCTTGGCATAACCTCCTCAATAGGCAAGCGCTCTTTATCTTATATTCACATGTCACCCCTATAGCCTGGTGTGAGTGGTTACCGACTCTTACATCCCCGGAAGTGGTAGCAGCTCTGCTCACTTTAGGACTTGATACGATTGGGGACTTTTTTAGAGAGGGGAGGGGTAGGAACTGGACTGACCTGCTAGAGACGGACCCACAACCACCTCCCCTAGTCGCATTCCATTATTTTAGGGCTAGAAGCGCGTTAAGACAGCTGCTGGGGAATGAGCTGATAGAACCCCTGGAATTACTTTCCTTTTCCACACTGATTCGCGCTGCATCCCCTAAGCGACTAGTGGCACGTATATACTCTCAGATGCAGGAACAGAGCAGGGACCGCTAGTTTAAGGCCAGACTGGAATAGCAGACTGATTTGGAACTGGTAATAGATGACAGTGTATGGAAGTATAGCTGTGAGGCTACTAAACGTATCTCACTTAATGGCCGACATCGACTTATACAGTTTAAGATATTGAACCACATCTACTATACCCCTAAACGACTCAACAAGTACGGACTCCATGACACGTCTAACTGTGAGCGCTGTGGAGCCGACGAAGCAGATTTTCTGCATCTAGCATGGCTCTGCCCTCTCATTGCGAACTTTTGGATACAGGGTCTTTACAGAACTTCAATCAATCACCCAGACAGACATTGACCCCGAACTGCTGCTGGCCCTTCTCGGCTACTCTAAAAATTGCAGAAATCTATCAGGCGATTAGTGGACATGGCGTTATTGGTCGCTAAACGAGTATTGGCGATCCACTGGTCGCGAGGCCCCCCTCCCACACTGACACAATGGTCTAGGGACATGCTGTATTGTAATACACAAACAGAAACATATAGGGAGCTGCTCCCCCCTAGGGACAGACCCAAGAACCTCTGGAGCCTGTATGCTACATACATCGAAACTCGGGCCTACGAACACACTGCCATACCCCCTATCGCAGAGAGAGCCCTATAGACATAGCTGGCAGAATAGACCCCTCTGGTGCTTGAATACACATTGCAGAGATTTGAGCTCCCTGTATGGTGCTGATGCCATTGGATTAACAAACACGCTGTTCTTCGCAAGAATGCCTGTACTGTGATGTCAAATTTTGTATTATTAGTTTGAATATTGTCAATTATTTCCTAAGTTGGTGATATCATTTTTCTCTTTTTTGAAATGCATAATCGGGATGATTTTGTACCTATTCTCCTTACGTTAATTTTTGTATGTGGTTTGCTCTAAATGTTATGATTTTGTTTGTGTTGTATATCTTAAATGGGGAAAATAAAATAATTAAAAAAAATAAAAAATCATGCTAATGGGGGATTTCAACCTGACATGGGACGTGACTGTAGACAGCACGCACCCCCAACCGTTGGCAACTTCCCCACTATGCTTAAAGGGGCATTCGAAGAATTTGGCCTTCTGGATGTGTGGTGCACACTGCACCCGACTGATCGGGACTACACCTTCTTCTCACAAACCCACAGAACCTACTCTCGATTAGACTATGTTTTTGTAAGTAACACTCTACATCAGACCCTACAATAAAAGACGACTTATGCAATAACACTTTCTGATCACACACCGGTTTACACATGCCTTGACTGGGAGTTACCCCTTCCTAAATACATTAATGACTTTTTTACAAATAACGATCCCAAAGACACCTCCCCACTTACCAATTGGAACGCCTTTAAGGTGGTTTTAAGAGGGCAGTGAATAACCCTGAACTCTGCCCTTAATAAGTCAAGGATAAAAGAACGCCAGACCATAGAAACAGCATTAAGCAAGGCCTAGTGACTACATAAAACCAGCAGAAATTTCCCTGCTCCACTTGCGCAGGACTAACTATTACCAGGGCAATAAGATAGGCTCCCACTTAGCTCGGCAGCTGTGGGTAAAAACTGAAAAATAATACATAGGGGAGATTTATGACGAATACAACACTATCATTGGGCAGGACACAGGGAAGGCCCAAATGTTTGGGAGATTCTATTGTGACCTTTATACAGCTGAGCAAACTTCAGATGCCCTACAGATAGAATATTTGCAGAACGTCCCACTCCCCCAAGTCTCAGAAACCAAGAATGATTTACTAGGCAGCCCCATTACAGACGATAAAGTCCGCACCACTATAAAGGGTCTTAACTGTCATAAATCACCAGAGTCTGATGGCTTGACGGCCTAATTCTATAAAACCTATATGGCAGAGCTAAGTCCACAGTTGGTATGTTATGTTATTTTAATTTATTCAGCGCACAGCTACTCGGAAGTGTCCCGGCGCTATAGACCGCTGGGGAACCCATCCTGGCTATCCCTGTGAGATGGTCCATTTCTGGGTATCTCCAAGGTGAAACCAGGCATCCCCGGCGTCTGTGGGGGGCCGTTGTAGAGATGAGGCAAGCTTAATGCCCAGAGTTGCCGAGTGTGTTCCTGGTTAGAGTAGGTACCAAGGCGAGAATTATCGAGTCCGTTTTGACCCTGGTCCACGACCCTGCCGCGTCGGGAATTGAACCCTGGTCCCTGGCCGATTCTCTGTTTACGGGTCTGCCGCCTCTAACCAGTGAGCCACACCTCTCCTATCCTGTGTTCAATTACATTGCTGAAGAAGGCAAGATCACAGAGTCCATTAGTGAGGCCCTAGTATCACTCATCCCCAAACAAGGTAAAGATCTGAAACAATGTGGCTCCTACCGACCAATTGCCCTGTTAAATTTGGATGCCAAGCTTTATACAAAAATTCTAGCTTCCCGATTAGATGGTTTACTCCCGGAGTTGATTCATCTGGCCCAATCCGGCTTTATCAATGCGAGGCAGACTCACGAGAACATCCAACGAGTCATTCATTTAATCGAGAAAGTAAAAGATCCTGGCTGTCCTTCTGGCGCTAGACGCCGAGAAGGCGTTTGACCAGGTAGATTGGGGATTTCTCCACCACACACTGAAGCTGTTTGGTTTCTGGAATCAGTTCATAACAATGATCAAGGTGAACTACCTATCCCCAGTGGCTAGAGTGTTGGTTAACGGGGTAAGCTCGGATGTATTTCTATTGGGAAGGGGAAAACGACCGGGGTGCCCCCTTTCCCTGCTACTATTTGTGCTCAGTGTTGAGGCTCTAGCAGGACCAATTAAGCAAAATTCAGAGATCTCACTCTTTGCAGATGACATCTTGCTCTCCTTGGCTGAGCCTGCGACTTCACTTAAAGCGGTACCAGACGAGCTGCAACGTTTCGAGGGGGTAGCAGGACTCCATATAAACCTAGCTAAATCTCATCTACTCAACTTGACAGCCTCCCAGGAAGTAGGAAACAACATTACTGACTCAACCTCTTTTCAGTGGGCTCCCCTTGCGATTACATACCTGGGCATCCAAATTACATCAAAGTTGACTGAACTTTTTCGGGCCAATTATCCTCCACTTCTTCATCACTAAAAAACAGATTTGAAAAGATGGGCCCTATTGTATTTATCTTGGCTTGGCTTGGAAGGATTCACATCCCTAAAATGTCAGTTCTCCCATACCTTCTCTAGTTATTTCAAGGGCTCCCAATTGAAGTAGATCGCAGTACTTTTGCTAGCCTGAGATCCATGCTGACAATTCATATGGCAGGGTGGAAGGGCGAGACTCTAATGCAGTGTACTCCAGTTACCTAAAGCCAAAGGAGGTCTAGCACTGTCCAATTTTAATTTATACTACAAAGCAGCACAACTGAGGGTTATTCCAGAATAGTCGGCCAGCAAATCAGACAAACATTGGCTCCATATGGAGAGGGCGCTTATGGGGAAGAACATATGGGATGTGATGTGAAAACCTAAGGCAGACAGACCGCCGAATGCATACTTAAGCAAACCCACACGCACCATCGTCAAAGTTTGGGACACAGTTTCTGGGCATGAGGGACTGACTTATTTTCCATCCCCACTAACTCTGATACAGTTCAACCAAGCATTCCCACCAGCTCTGTAGATTGGGCAGTTCGAGGCCTGGAGGGAAGAGCACTGTCTAACAATCTCGGACTTATGGAATGTGCGAACGCTTGAAAACTGTATCCGGGATTTTCAGCTACTACCTACAGAGCGCTACAGATACAATCAGTTAATACACTTAGTGACCCACCCTAGCGTGCGGGAGGCCGCTACAAGAGAACTCACACCTATTGAAACATTTGCGAAGAGCGGCAAGGGGACAAAGGGCTCCATCACTTTTCTGTACAATCTATTGCACGATAACCTGCATACACCCCAACCCCGACATAAGGGACACTGGGAGGGCATACTGAATACTCCCATCACGGAGGCTCAGCGGTTGGAAGTAGTGAGAGATATTACCAGATTCAATCACTCAATGTGGCTACGAGAGGCGCACTATAAATTAATGTTTGATTGGTATTTATACCCGGCCAAACTTAAGCAGATATTCCCCCAGACATCAGACCGTTGTTGTAGGAGATGTGGTTGCCTATGTGATTTCCAACACATTTGGTGGGATTGCCCCACAATTAGACCATTCTGGGCAGAGATAATGGCGCAACTTAAAGAAATCTTGGGCTATCCTTTGCCGGAAGACCCGGGGTTTGCGCTTTTGGGTTTACGCAGTGAGTCTTTACAATACCAGACATGTGGGGATAAATTTGTTATGTGGTTATGTCTGGGAGCAGCCAACATGGCGGTAGTGGCGGAGTGGAAGAAAACAGAAACCCCCTTGATGACCCAGTGGCACTCACGCTTATGGAGAGCACTAACGATGGAGCGCTAGGCAGATTTTGTGAGGCTCTTACAAAACTTTGAATATGTGTTGGGCCCACTAGTATCACACCTCTCGGAGGGTCTTCCACTCAGAACGTGCCCCGCCAGAACTAGGGCACTTCATCTGTTTCAACTTTAAGAGCTTCGCTCAGGAGGACACACGAACGATAAAGGAACTTTGCAACTAATAATGTGAGACTGAAGGAGTAATTTACCCAATTACTGGACTATACCAATTCTCTGCTGTACCACACTTTTTGTCAGGTTGCAGAACTCCTCGGGATCCGGGTGATGATAAATAGGTCCACCTCCCGATCTCCCCGGACTCCAACCAAAGGTTACAGAGCCCAGAGGTGATGTGATCAGGTGAGGGAAAGGGTGTGTCAGCATTCTGAAACGACAAAACATACATATAACCAATATAAACAGTCTGCACTCATTAGGTCTCACTAGCCAATGGGCTTGCTGCTATTACTGCGGGCACAGACCTCTCTTCCTGAGAGTCCTCCCACCTGGTTCACAACACCAGACACTCCCACAGTTATTTATAGAGCCTCCATCAAGCGCTCTTAGACCCTTAGTGTAAGTTCCTCCCTGTGCGACAACAGTGTTGGTCTTACGTCAGACCTTATCTATGAAAGAACTCTCCCCTTCCCTAGGGTAATGGTGCAACAAAAAAGGACAACCTAACAAAAGAGGCTTCCACGGTGGAGACACCGCCGCCTGGGATCCCTACGATGTAGCTCTCCTTCACCTTTGTGAATCTCAACACGCTAGGTCTCTACTCAATCCTCCATAGCGTAGCGCCCCCCGTTGTCCAGCTCCAATGTCTCGCTTTCCTCAACCTGTGGGCGCTTTTCTGAGGCAGTTGTGAAGGCTAGCTACACCGGTCATGGCTCCCCAAGACACGCTCCCCCAGCGCAGCTTAGAACCTGTCAGCTCCTTTGAGCTCGATAATATTCACGCGTTCCTGCACACGCTGTCTGATAGGTAAGCTCCTCCGAGCTTGAATTACTAACGCTCTCCGTACATTAAAGTCCCCCCTGAGTTCAGAACGCTCATGCGCTACTTCCCGCACTCTTCGATAAGGCTCATCCGAGCCTCGATCGGGGTCTGGTGGAAGGTGGGTAAGGACTGCCACGAATAGACAGAAAGGGGAAAGGAGGGTCAGCTCAGCCGAGCTCCGACGCTCTCACTCACCGGCGTCTTCACGTGTACCGCGTTGACTCCAACTAAGCTTCCCCGCCTGGTCGCCAAGCTCTGAGGGACGGGGAAAGTCAAGTCCTCCGATACTGCTCCCCCGCCTGGTCGCCAAGCTCCGAGGGACGGGGAACGTCGAGTCCTTGATGCGCTTTCCGGAGTTCCTCCGCTCCGGCCGTAATATCCGTTCCTTCCTGGAACTCCTCACTCTAGCGTTGACAAACGAATCCGAAGGTTTCAAAATAACGCACACCTTCTGCCGTGCGCGACGTCTTCTTATAGACGCCCCCTTCCTGGTTCTAGGGCTGCTGGAACATGTAGTTGTTTGACGCTAGGTAGGCGCCTAAGGTCTCGATTCCTCACACTTTTGCTCTTGGTTTATATGTTTCTGTTTGGGGGGAGGGGGAGGAGGGGAGACACTTGGTGCCACAAAGAGTTTTATGTTAAAAGCGATCATACAGAGCTTTGTATCCTTACTCTCCACTAGATGAACGCTGAATCCTCGAAATAGCAATAGTCTTGTACAATGGAGTACGGATATGATATGCATTGCATATATGTTTTGTTGTGTACTATTTGAAACTAAACAGATCATTGACAAAAAAAAACAATCTGCCAAGATTACACATTCCAGGGAAATACGCTATAGAATTCTACGCTTAGGCAGGAGCGGCAATGTGCGGAGTGGCCATATTGCTTTCCGCCTCTGTAGACTGGCAAATGAAAAGGTTCCTAAGGGATGATAAGGGCAGGTGGATCTGGGTTAAAGTGAGTGTTGCAGGAAAGGTGTTAATTAAAAATATTTTTTATTATGGCTCCATATTGCATTACACTGAGGTTCTGGAACAAATATATAATTTGGCATATCCTTAGTAATAGGTGGGGATTTTAACTACATACAAGACTTAAGATATGATACATCAAACAGGGTCAGGAGGCAGAGGAAACCTAAACCAATAAGCTTCTAGATATAATCAAGCAAGATTTAGCCATGGTCGATAGTATGGCCATACTTTTAGACAGAAATCAGAGAAAGAGGCCAAGATGGCAATTTGACAAGGCTTTGCTTTTGGATCAACCTTGGGTTAGAGAAACCACACAATTTATTTTAAATAAATACTAATTTGGCTCCTCTATTTATGGTCTAGGAAGCCATTAAAGTCGCCTTTAGGAGGCAAGGGATCTCATATAAAGCTAAATTAACCCATGCAGATAATATACAGAGGCTACAGGCAGCAGTAGATGGTGTCTGTAGTCAGCTCTCAGGATTGCTGGGGGTACTATGTCGACAATAAATCATCAGCCCCTACAAGATCAGTTACCCAGGGCAGAACAGGAACTTAAAGAATTTCTTTTGCTGGAGGAAATTGCGGGCAGTAAAGCTTACCAACAGAAGTTCTATGAGGAGAGCCAACAAGTAGGAACATTCTGGCATGGACAGTAATGGCACAGAGGAATAGGCAAACTATTAATACAATTAGGAATCCTGCCACAGAAGAGATAGCTGGGGGTTTCTTTAACCATTATAGACTCATTTACGAAGAAGTTGATTGGAATAGAGAGCTAGATCGTCAGCAGTATTTTGATGGGTTACAGCTCCCACAAGTGACAGACATTCAAAAAAGTGTACTGAATAGTAAAATAAAATCTCAGGACATATCCACAGCCTTAAAAGGTATGGCCAAAGCCAAAGCAAGTGGAAGCGATGGAATCCCTAAGGAAGTGTATACGACTTTTATAGATAAATCTTCCCGTTTCTCTTGGTTCTTTTTAATTATATCAAGGAGGGAGCTGAGATACCTAAAAAATATAAAGAATCAGTCATTGTCAGTTTTATCAAAAAAGGTAAATACCTTATAAACCCTAATTCATATTGCCTTATAAGTCTGCTGAATGCAGACTATAAACTATATATGAAGATCTGGGCAGATAAGTTCACATTGTGTGCGCAATCAGTGATCAATTCGGATCAAAATGGGTTTCTGCCAAAAAGGTCAATGGCAGCAAACACTTACCAGCTGGCACAAGTCACTGACAATTTCTTGGCAAATAAAGAAAAAGCGACAATCCTTATGATGGATTCAAAGAAGGAGTTTGACCTTGTCAGCTGGTCAGCCCTATTCTTCATCCTGGCTAGGTTTGCCTTCCCTATGGGTATTTTAGATATGATTAAGAAACTTTATCAGGGGCTGAGGCTAAGATCATTATCAATTCTCATGAGGCAGGGGTGGTGGAGATAAAGCAAGGCACTCGTCAGGGCTGTCCCCTGTCCCTGATCCTTTTAAAAAAATGTATTGATCCATTTGCCTCTAAAATTAAAATAATCAAAACATTGTATCATCGATTGGGGGATGGCATAAATTAAGCTAGTCACTGACAATATGATTCTATATTTAAAGGCATCTCTAACATCCTGAATGTCATGAAGGAAATCGATAATTTTAAGTAGATTGGGGGTTAAAAAGTTAATCAGGCTAAGACCGAACTTTTATTGTTCAATTAACTCTGATCCGAGCTCCCAGTTTTTTACAGACAGTACCACAGCGCCTGGTTAGGCATTTAGGGATTTTTGCCACAAATGAGTTTTCACAACTATTTCGTTTAAATTATGGTGCAACTTTTAACTTTGAACAAAACGAGAAAGTTATTGTGACGATGGACTCTACTGCCTCTTTCCCTGGTTAGAAGAGTTGCTTTGGTTATAATGTCTATTCTTCCTTTGTTTTCATTTCTGTTTCTAAATCTTCCCCTTAAAATAACTAGTGTGTATTTTAAAGAACTCAACACTATTATAAGAAGTTTTGTTTGGTCTAAGAAACAATTTTGTGTTAAAATGATGGTTCTGCAACTTGACACAATGGCAGGAGGATTAGCTCTGACGCATTTTAGAACATATTATTAGGCTGCATTAATTGATTCAATAGTTCCGCTGAAAGCAGAGTGTAGGATAATTTTTTACAAGATCGTATGACTGGGGAAACCAAACCCGCCTACCAGTTTTCTCCCAATTGCCAAGCTCTCTAAGAAAATGTAGCAGTGACAACCACAAAGCTTCTGCCGCCCCAATTAGTTCTATAAGTTCTTGGCAAGCAGGTTAGCACCTGAAGAATGCAAGGGTCTATTGGGAGCATATATCTGCAATAAGTTCTTAAAATATTATGGCCTTTTATTGTGGATGCACAACGGTTTGAATTTTGTTCTGCTTCTTTTAGGCAACCAATGAAGTTGTCTAACAACCTTAGAGACAGACTTACATTTCGGTGTGCCAGAAAGCACCCTAGCAGCTGCGTTCTGTACCAGCTGTAACTTATTTAAAACCATTTCCTGTGCATTGATCAATAAACTGTTACAATAATCCACTTTGGACATAACAAAAGCGGATATTATCTTTCTCATGGCATCAACTGGGATGAAAGGGAACCGTTTCTTCACCATTCTAAGAGCATAAAAGCATGAGGAGACCACAGCGTTAACATGACATTTAAAAGACAGCTTGTCATCTAAGACGACACCCAGATTCTTGGCTTTAATAACTGGGATAGGGGGCAGAAGTGTTCTTAGACCTGTCAGCCTTAGTGTGGTTTTGTCCTAAACCTTTCGCCTTCACCTCTCATATCTTTTGCTGATCTCGATTTTGCTGGCCTTAGGACTCTGGGAACTTTACCACTGCTAACCAGTGCTAAAGTGCATGTGCTCACTCCTTAAACATGGTAATGTTGATTTATCCCCAATTGGCATATTTAATTTACTAATAAGTCCCTAGTAAGGTGGTATTACATGTATTCCGGGCCTGTAAATTAAATGTCACTAGTGGGCTTGCAGCACTTGTTGTGCCACCCACTTAAGTCTCCCTTTCAAACATGCCTCAGGCCTTCCACTGCAGCCTGTGTGTGCAGTTTTAAGCTGCCATTTCGACCTGGCAAAATAAACCCTTTGCCAGACTTAAACCATGCTTTTTTATACATATAAAGCATCCTTAAGGTAGGTCCTGGACAACCCAGAGGTATGGGTGCAAAGTATATAAAAGGTGTGCATATACTGTTATGTTATACATGTCCTGGAAGTAAAAAAAACTCTGACATTAGTTTTTCACTACCGCAAGACCTACCACTTGAATAGGATAACATTGGAGTTCCCTTATTACATTTAATAAGCTGTAATTTCTAAATGGGAACAGGTAACCAGTCAGTGGTATCTTTGAAATTGTAAAGCCTGATTATACATCGCACAACTCCTCCCTCCCATTCTGCCAGTGATGGCCCATCCAGGAACACCTAAGTTCTCTGTTCTGTTGCTGTCTAGGAGGAATACGCAAAGCTCAATTGTCAGCTATATTTAGTCATGTGATCTGGAGACAGGCTACAGGTACTAAATGGGTAAGGTATGAAAATGCCAACTTTCTAAAAGTAACACAAAAAGATGATGGACATTGTCAAACATTCACCCCCATACACAGATCTGGGTTAAATACATCGTTTTTTTGCTCACTATGCCACCGCAGTTTCGACCCAGCCATATACAAATCAGTCTTCACCCTGCTCCCCATGGGAACAATCCAGCCCGAATCACTAGGCCAGTTCCTCCCTGGACCAGAAAACAAGCATCTTGGGACTGGTTTCGGGATATCACACCTCGTCAGCCAGGCTAGCTTCAATCCAGTGGCATAGCGAGAACAGGACCCACATCTGGGCACACCCTTCCCACTTAAGGTGACTGTAGAAACACAAAAATATGATGGACTGAATACTGAACACTGTCAAACATTCACCTCCAGTCACAGATATTTGCACAGAACATATTACATCCCTGTCAGCATGATAAAGCACTGAATACTGTCAGACACCACCTGCTGTAGATGTGCTGTCCCTGTGCAGATTTTTTCCATCTTGCATGGTCGTGCCCAGTGGTTGCGACATACTGGGCCCAGGTGACGCATGCACTTGAAATAAATGATAAACCGTGCAACCCCCATCTCCTCTATGATGTTATTACTGGTAGGCGTATTGGACGCCCCTAAGTACTTTAGGAAATTGCTATCAATGGCTTTATTCTTGGGCCATAGACGGGTGGCCCTGAAGTGGGGGTTCAACGAGACTCCCAAGTTTAAATGTTAGTTGAAAGACATGATCATGTGCAGTGAATTGGCTGCACTATATGCTGAGATGTTGCCAACCTCACCCAGGTTGAGAGACTTTTGGGGGCCTCTGCGAAAATATGTAGTGCTGCTTGATGCGCATGGAAAATCGATGGACATGTCAGAACCTGATTGGGAGATGAGATGGAGCACCAACACATTTTGAAAGACATTCTGTGTGAACTTTGAGCACTGCGGAGATCAGAATTCCGGGTCGCAGGGGTAGTTGGTATAGGTCTATAATACATACTGTGAATAACTTAAGTTAATACCCAGGTGGACTGATGCATGGTTGGACTACTGTCTGCTGTGGCTGTACAAGTAAACTCTAATAGACTCTAATAAAGAAATTAAAACAATTTAAAAAAAAATTAAATTAAAAAAAGTTTCGGTCTCCTTCAATGAGAAGTATGATCTCCAGGAGGCTCACTATCAACTCACCAAGTGTATACAACCCAGTGATTTGCAGATCCGAGGGAAAATAGCACAACACCAACTCTTCCCCCTTACACCACCCCTTCACTGCCTCAATGCCTCCCAGGTCAGCCATCCAGGACCAGGTGACCTGTAACGGAAGGGATTTACATGCCAGAATTCACACTCCCCTGGAGACCCTAGAAAATCCAAAGTACACCAGTATGGTCTCCAGCAGCAGGATTAGACCTGGGTCATAGCTGGCTAGGTATTTCCACACTATTCTCACCTTGAGTTTAAGCTCAGACCAGTCCCATTCCATGAAAGTATTTTTAGGGTTAACCTGGGGGTTACCTGATTAACTGCATGTCTCAGCATACCAGATTTTTCACCCATTCTTGGTGCATTTCCTGACACTTTTGAAAGTGACACCTGAACCAGCATGCCTCAACCAAACCTCCTCAACCCACCTCCCCAGTGCCTCATGCTACAGATTTAAAACTACCTACTGCCTCAATGACAAAGGAGCCTGTTGCCCCAACAACATGAACTTGTGCATCTAGTTAGTAACCAATAGCATCATGCTCCAGTAAGTACTCCGGCAATACAGTGGGGGATCCTCGCACCACAGAGTAATAACAAATATCAGTTCACACATAACTCGTCTCTGTGATTCACAATCTCTTTGTGGCAGGGCCCCACCTTATGCTTTCAGTCCCTTATCCTATAGTGTACGCCATAATTGGGGAAACTATGTGGGGGCTCCACCTCCTGATATCAGTTGGAGTCCTCCGATGTCATCAGCAGAGGATTGTGGTCGCGTGAGTTATAGTTGCCTGCACTAACTATAACGGGGATATTTCATTGTTTTTTTACGAGGGAAATGTCCAGCTAACTATAACATGTGTGAAACCTATGGCTTTTTAAGTGAATTTGCAAGGTTTTTTAAATGCTATTTCCTAACTATAACGTGTGTGAAACCTATGGTTTTTCAAGTGAATTTGTACGTTTTTTTAAATGCTAAGTTATGTATTTATTAATATATTTTTTTTTTCAGGTTTTTCACCGTGCGCGCACCGTGCGCGTGCGCGCTCTGTGGGCACTCGGTGCGCTTCGCACACCGAGCGCCCACGAAGCGTTGTGCGTGCCGTGCGCGCACCCCGCGCATTGTCGTCAAAAAAATAAATGTTTTTATCACCCTTGGGGGTCCTTCAGTGACCCCCTGACAAAGGCTAGGGGGTCAGGAACTGTCCACCCTGCCCCTTTTTCACGTTCTCCACCTTTGTTTTTCTCTGCCTCACACTGCGAGAGACAAAATGGCGGCCGCCACTTCCTGATTTCGACCGATTCGAATGTTTACTGACATCTAACAACCAATCAGAATTGCGCTCGGGCACGTCACGGTGCGCGCACGGTGCGAGCTTATAGATATATATGTACTTTTAACTGAAATTTTCTCAGGAACTACTGAACAGATTGACTCCAGATATTCAAAAGGCACATCCCTGACCTGAGGACTACCTCTCAAGTAATTCTGTTCAGCCGTTCGGGCTGTACTTTGGACTAAAGGTCCCTATGGAAAAATGCATGGGGAAAACGCGTTTTTGGACCCCCCTTTTTTCTCGGCCCCCGCTTGACTAATCACCCCGAGACTTTCAGGGTAGGAGCGGAGCGGAGCGCCCCACCTATTTTGAAAAATTCGTGAGGATTCGTCAACCGGCGCCAAAGTTATTCAAAATAGAATTTTCAGATTTCCTATGGAAACACGGTCCTAACTATAACTATCTACTGGCGACCGCCAGTAGATAATATATATATATCCAAAACGCTACTTTTCGAAAATCACGAAAAGAAATCCAGGACTCACAGGAATGCTGTATTCAAAATTTTAATCCAGGCAAAATCGTAGCCTTAACCAATGCGTTTCGCAATAAAGCTTGTTCACGGTATGGCTTCAATGCAATCACATCCTCCTTACATATGCGCATTCGATTTTTCCTTTAATCTTTTTTTTTGTAATATGTTTTAACTTCAACGGCAGAGGAGGGTGTGGTAATGTTAGCTTCTGTGTCTTTAATGAACTCTTGATTCTCATTTCACTACGCTTGGAGAATCACAATTTCATTTCAAGACCAGAGGCTACCATTATGCATGCTGGAAGCCCTTTAACCTCACATTCGATGCATGTGTTATAGGTTTGAAGTAATGCTTAGCAAAAATACCCACACTAAACCAATCTGCTGCCTTTAAAATTTCTTCCAGTCATCCACCAGGCAAGTATAACGTACTTGCCATTGCACCTCGCAAAGAATGTGATTTAAATTTGTCTATATCAACATCACTTTCCTTCATAACATTTTTCACCCATCTTGCAATTGTTGCTGTGTTCACAGCACCATAAGTTTTTATGTAAAAAATCAATAATTTATTTTTTCCATGCTTTCTAAATTCGAAAACTCTGCTCTAATACTCCATTGTACAATCCACTACACACAACCTAGTTCCTCTGCAAATCTTTGATAAGAAAACATAATCTGACATTGTTTGTGTCCTCTTCCAGATCTCAAAATACATCCAATCTGGGCCCCTACTTTGTCACTTACCTCTAACGCTTTGGCATCTGAAACTGTCCTGCGGCCCTGCCAAGTACCGCGAATCAGGCGTTAGACTAACGCATTTTGATGTGGTGGTCCTCATCACCGCACCAAAATGCGAAGTCAAACATTTATAGCGCCTCCTGAAGTTGGCTTGAAAAGGAGACAGAGTACCGCTATTAGTGCTCATCAAGGAAAGCCCAGACCGCGTGCTGCTCTGGCGGCCTGAGCCCACAGGGTGTGAGAGACTGCACTATACTGTGTACCCAGGCGTCATTTATGCTACAAGGAGTCCATTACACATCCAGGTATTCATCCTTCTACCGCCATTATTGTGCAGAATTACTGCACTATTAGCACTAGGACGCTTGCTATGGGGTTTAAGAATGTGCAAGAAATGGTTGGATACACCTGGCTGATGCAGCCCTTCCGTTGTAGTTTCATTTTATTTTGTTGGATGGTCAGCAGACAGTGGCACAGGTCAGTCCACTGGGAACTTTAAGTTAGCAGAAGGGAAAAGAAGCTAAGTGTCACCTATGTGGTTGTAGAATGTCACTCATGTACAATGATACTATGGGAGTGTCAATCTGAAAACTTAGCAAATATGAGTTTCTCGTTGCTCAAATGGGTTTAATGCCTGATATTTGTATGGTTCCCTCATCTTCACTGCTTGATTTTGCTCGGTGAAAGTGTCACTCATAGTCGTTGAATGTCACTCATAATTTCAACAGAATTATGAAAATGTCATACATGGCAATCTGAAACCTTGGCAGCTATGCTCTTGCATGACACTAAACCTAAAAAACTTGCCATTTTTTCTGTAAGTCTCTTCAAATCGAAGTAATTATTCACTAGGCATTCCAAAAAAGAAACAAACCTGCATTGACATCCCACAGCACAATGTATCATACCTTAGGAGCCTCCTATTCTTTAGAACCCTGCATACCAAGACATTTCTTCCTACTGTTCTGTCATCTACATGTGCATGACGTGCTGAAAGGGCTGACCTGAAGCTTTTAATTGACTGGTATCCTATTTACCTCAACTACAGGAGCCTACACAGGATCCGAACTCTTTTCCATGCACAAACTAGCCCATAGTCTCCAAATCCCTCTATACCTACTTCTAATTAATGGAGCCCAGGATTCTTCCAGCAACTCTGCTGCTTTACTCAAAAGACCCTTGAAACAGTTAGATCGCCTGATACCTTCCAAACAAGAAGGCTTAGTACCCTGCTGGGAACTATAGGATGTTTCTCTCCTTCTGCATTCCTTTGCCGGGATTAAAAAAAGGTGCTGCCCAAATTAACTCCATCACTGTCGGAAACCAGACTTGTGACACCCAAAAAGGCCAACACTATCTAACACTTCTCCTGCCTCTGTATCATTGATAAAGGAGGAACAACATAAGCTCTCCTCCCTCTCGAGCTCTGTTGGAAAGCATTCACTGCAGAAGCTAAAGGATCTGCTCTCCAACTGTAATACTCTTTCAACTGGTAAGTTAAACAACTTGCAAAAAAGGTCGATCTCAGTGGACCACACAAATTGCCTATCTGGCAGAACCAACTCCGGTCTAACTTCCAATCATTGAAATCTCTCAAATTCCTTGAATTCCAATCTGCACTCAAATTCATTATTCCCAGTCAGTATTCCACCATCACTACTATCCTGTGTTTCAAACAAAAATTCCAGATCTCTTTTGCCAAAATCTGCTAGACGTTGGGATTTTGTTTCCCCCAATCTGTTAACATATGTCACAGTTGACACACTGTCCATCCTCATTAACACAGACTGTCCGTTCAGTTATTTTATTTAAGCTCTTTAGTGCATACAAACAGACTGTCAATACCAAGCAGTTTATATGCCATAAATTCTATTTTTGTCCAAACTCCACCTGGCTCTACCTTTCCTAAAAGTGCTCCCCATCCACTCAAACTTGCATCTGTCTCAAAAGACAAAATCCGGAGCACTTCCAAAAATTTACCACTCATTCCAGGCCTCCATAGTGTTTATCCACCGGAGCAACTCTTCCTTTGCCTCTGCACGCCAAGAGATTCTGTCTCCCTAACACAAACCCTTACTTAACATTTCCCCATTCAGCCTCTGCTATGCACGATGATGAAGGGGACCTGGAAAAATAGCCTGTATTGAGGAAGACATCAACCCTATTATCCTTGCCAACTCTCTCAACGTTAAAAACTCTCTTTTCAAATTCTGATCGATCACCCACCTTATCATCCTTATCTTCCATTCTAGTAATCGCAAAAGACACTCTACTGTTGTTTTCCGCTTTAGGTGTCCGTATATAGGTTTTCATGAACCATGTCCTTATATAGGCACAATTCGCATTGCCCTTATATAGGCATAAGATCCCAGTCCTTAATTAGGCATTAGCCATGCTATCCAAATACAGGCATGGTCACCTACATCCGTCCTCTTCAACGTCACAACGAGTTCTTAGAAACCAGACCCTTAAGCTCTTGGAAATTCCCCTAGCATAGGATTATTGATTTCTCCAAGAACTCATTTATTATGCATGAACCACTATTCCTTAAGGGTTCATTCCTGACGTCTTCCTCTGCCCGACTTTACGTCAATGCTAACATTCCAAGGCATCTACCGGGTATAAATATACCTTCCCTTGCCCAAGCAAGTAGGAGGAGACCTCGACTTTAGAGGAGCCCGTGTCCTGGCCTGACGCACTGACAAGAGACGCTGTCATAACTGCTCGCAGAGAATCCAGCTTCCAGTGTTCTGACTCCCTTCGCGGGGTGTTAGAGTTCGAGACCCGGAAAGAGATTCCCACCTCTATCATTCTCAAGGTATGGAGTGGACTAGAACCTAGAGGGACTCTTGGCATATCAGACTTGGCATACCAGCCTTGGCATATCAGACTTGGCATACCAGACTACAGCATACATCACCTACTTCTTACATTGTTCTACACTTAGGTTAGGTACACTGGGGTAGAACTAGTTAGAGAAGCATCTCATGAGTACTCGCATTTTTAGCTTATGTTATTTATGTATATGAATATATGTGTCATAGCTAAATGATAATGCTAGCGCAGTATTATTTCTTTCTACTGTTTACTCTATACATAATATACCCTGCATACTGTCTTGTGATTGTAACAGCTCATATCTCTTACACGGGAAACAAGACTGTTCAATAAATCCTTTTATTGAAACGCCCGTCTATTCTTTCTGTGTAACTCTGAAGAAACTAAGCATGCACGAGTAGCTGATTGAAACTGTTATTTGTTGTTTCCACGATTCTGAGAGTGTTCCGATTCTAAAGGGAAACAAAGTTGCCATGTTTATGCGGTTGCCAGAAACTACTCCCTTCTTGTTTACAAAGAGTTTCTAGTGACCTCTGAGTTAGCTGGCACAAAGTAATTAAGTTTAATGTACTCGATAGAGGCATACTGACCTCAGTCATTTGCCAAATCTATTGGGTATATTATTCCAATGCGCAGAGCCTATTAGGGAAATAGGAGCTACACAACATGGCGCCCAACGTTTGGTAAGGCATTAATTTAACGCTAGATACTGAGTAACTCAGTCGTGCCTTTCTCAGAGATCCTTACTCACATACTCCATAAGACGTCTGGAGTGGGTAGGGTTAAGTATGCACCAAAGCTGTTAGGACAAAAATCCTATATATTAGCTGTTTGGTTTGTTCAACGTTGAAGGATACAGTGTTCCAAAATATTGTGACCATATCTTTGTTTCCTTGAAACTTGTTCTACATTTTTCAAAAACAATGTCCCTGAACGGGGATACTAACCCAGAGAACGGTGTAGCTGCGGCTGATCCAGTCGTAACAGCTTTTCATTTTACAGGTTTAAATGAAACCAATGAGGGTGTTAGAAACATCCCTCCAAACTTAAGGAGAGCCATCACTTTAAAACTTATAAAACACGGCCTAACACCAAGAGGTGGTAGAGCAGTTTTCGTGATAGTGGCACACTTATCTTTTCAGAAAGAGGTATTCTATACATAGATTGTATTCCCAGAATCAAATCCAGTAACAAAAGTATTTAACTTCTTTAAAGAAGATGAACTACCTGAGGAATATATTCCTTTTGAGGATATTGAAATTCCACTCACATACCAAGAGCATAATCTTGGGTTTAAAGGCACCCCAAAACATCACAAAAACATTAACAGGCTCGGTCCACTAGGTAGACCAGGAGCAACATGACCGATTCTAGCAGGCTAAACACCTCATCCTGACATCCAACAAATGTCAGACGAGGAATTACTTACTCAACTACAAGAGTTAATAAAAATTTACAGACTATTAGTCCAATATGTCATGCAGACTTTCACAGTCCAACCACCAATAACCATTCCATGGGTAAAATGCCCACAAAATGTGAACAAATTCCATTCTGGATAGCTCAAACAATTACTCAAATCAAAGCAGAATTTCCAAATACTAGCTCTTATGAGAAACACTGAATCCTAACAATCTGTTTGCCAATGGGGATCACACCACAACTGGATGACTGCACCACTTGAGGTACAGTCTTTGCTGCCATCTATACTAAAACACAAGGTGTTCCATCAATTGCAGTAATACCAGATGTCCTGAAACAAATTCAAAACGATTACGGGGCAGAGCCTGCTCTGAATTTAGGTATGAAATTACTGAAAAATTTCGACCAGGTCTCAACAATAATATTATCTAATATTAAAGGGGAGGCAGCATCAGTGGCGATCCGCCAACGCTTAAGGGAATTTGATGAAACAGAACATCAACATGAACTACCCAGAATAATCAAAAAATCTTATGCAGAATTAGGCAGAGACAGTTTGGGTGGGAATCCTTTGAAGCCAAAACTGTCTGAAGCTCCTGAGAAGGACTCCAATATTAAAAATCCTACATCTTCTAAAAAGAAGTGAGAAACTAATAAACAAAATCCAAAAGAGACACGTTCTCAATCCTGAGGTAGTCTCCTCAAAAGGAGCCCTCTGAAAGGAGGTATGACCTCAGGAATAGGGATACTTTAAGAAAACCTGACAGCTATCAAGATACTGATACACGTTCCTCTTGTACCTTTCAGTATCGTCACAGACATCAGAAAGAAGAGGACGGTCAGATCACAAAGAAGAACGCGTGAAGTGCAAAGACGAGCAACACGTTCAGAAAAATAAATCAAAACCTCATTTCACAAAAAATGGTAGCAGGTCTGAAGATCAGACTTGCCGAGAATACTGAGAACACAGCTCAAGAACGGAGAATGGGCTCAGACAATGCTGAACAGTGCAGCAGAAGTAACAATAGCTCGCCAGAACCTGAAGGAAATTCTGGAGATAGTGGACTTGAATGAGTACATCACAGTAGAGACTGTAGACACCAGGGTTAGTACTCCACAAAAGATATATGAAATAACTCTCCGAATGGAGGGAGACATACCAAGAAAAGTGAAAGCACTCTTTTGGGAGAAACTTTCAAGGCGTTATGATATACTTCTAGCAGAACTGGACTGGCCACCAAAAGTTGTTAGGGAGTGCCCACATGGCAAGAACATCATTATGCTAGCCTTCTCCAACCATATTCCAATTCACCTAAAATATATTTATGCCAGGAAATGGGCAGTAGCCCAGGCACCAGCATTAATCAAAAACCATGTAGGATGGGATGAGGACTCACCTCACCCCAAAATACAGCTAACAAATCAACCTACTGCACAAAGGCAGTACCCAATAAAGCGAGAAGCTAAAACACAGGTCAGGGAGATCTTAGATCAACTTGAATACCAAGGGGTGATTGAAACATGCACCTCCTTAATGAACAATCCTTTGTTTCCTGTATCCAAACCAGACAATACATATCATCTAGTTTTGGATTACAGACACTTGAACAATTGTTCCAAAACATTTGCAGTACAAAATGCACATAGTACAGCATTAATGAATAACATTGTGCGTTAAAAATATAAAACCACATTGGACATTTCCAATGGTTTTTTTGTAAAAACATAGCACCTGAAAGCAGGTACTTAACAGCTTTCTCAATTTCTCAATAATGGGGACCCAACGTCAATTTTGTAGGATCCCACAAGGGTTAAAAAATAGCCCGGGGTTATTCTCAGCAAGGGTAACAGAGTTACTACAAATTTATGATAACGAGGGATTGTTATATGTCGATGACATCTATCTGACAGACGATGACCTAGATAGGCACTTGAACAGGGTGAATACCATTATACTGGACTTCGCCTCTGAAGGCTATAAATTCAACTTTAAAAATCCAGAATTGTCCATCTCAATGTCCTTTTCCTAGGATATGAGCTTTCAAGTGAAGGCAAGAGCCTGGCAGCTAACATTTTAGAAAAGTGTGCGCTGCTCCAACCTCCAAAAATGCTGAAAAATGTACAATCCATCTTGGGTTTCTTAAATTTTGGAAGAACTTACATTCTAAATTACGCAGAAAGGGTTAAACCTCTCTACGAATTAATCAAACCTGATTTTTCAACAAAACATTGGACACAGGAACACACAGATATCCTGCGTTCACTCCAAGCTAACATGTTAGCAATAAATCATTTACAAACACAGGTAAATAAACGCAATTTAGTGAGTAATTTTGGGTCAATGCGGTTCACCTACTTAACATTTAATGAGGTGTAAGTGCCAATAGCATTCAAATCACATTTGTATACACAAGCAGAAATGCGCTTCACTTCAACAGAGAAGATACCGACAGCAGTTCAAACCGCTGTAGCAAAAGAGAGAGCTCTAGCTCAGGGGAAACTCATGATTGTCGTCCCTCCAGTACCAGCTTTAGGTGCGGTTACAAAAGCGAGCATTCCAAATGCAAAAGCTTTACATCCTAGATATATACAATGGGTTAATTCTCTTGCTGCAACAGATGTTGAATATGTTTTTGATTCTGATTTAAAAACACAAGCGTTCCTACAATATGAACATGAATGCCCTCTGCCCACTGAAATTCTGCCTCTCGATCAGTACGAATTTATAACTTATAGTGACGGATCAGCACAACCGGATACAGGGAGTAAGCAAGCTTACAGTGCAGCGTGTACAATCGTTTAAGGTCGCATGCGCGATGGTAATTTCCGACCAATGGTCACTAAAACTCAATCTTTAGGAGATTGTACAGCTCAGTGAGCTGAACTAAAAGCATTCAAACTGGCACTTGAGAATACAGATCGCGAATTCCCCACACTTATAGTGTGCGATTCCTTTTACTATGTCCAGTCATATAATTAATATTTACAGAATTGGCTTCAAAACTGATTCAAAGATGCAAAAGGTGGCACAATAAAGCATAAAATGCTTTGGGAACAAGTAGTTCAGTTGAGAAACGAACTACCAAAAGCTCACGTGATAAACACGCTGAGTCATCAACGTGATGGCGTTCACGTTGCAGGGAATTCATTGGCTGATGAAGCTGCAAAGGGAGCTGGTCAGACGGCTTCCGTAGCTGCGATCACTCGTTCAAAAACGAGAATAGACCGTGAGATATTGTTGGCTGTCAATGCTTCAAGCAAAGGCAGTGGTGCAGCATTACCAAAGAAATTTCCACTCAAGTACTCATATGTAATTGATGCGCACAACGTTCCTTTTGCTCGAATCACTGGAGTGGGGGATAGGGTAATTCCAAACATGGAGCGTAGAGCAGCTTTGATTTATGAAGCACATCTTGGGGAGGGTCTGTCACATCAGGGGATCTTTAAGACAATATCAACATTAAAAGAGATGTACTGGGAGGCGTGGCCAAGATGGCGACTCGACAGGACGTGCCGCGCTGTCTCTCCCGCCGGCCGCCCGATACAGCACCGGCTTCTGCCGCAACCAGCAGTCGGACACCTGCCCAGTTATCACAGCTGACACAGCGGACGCTGCGGTGGGGAGAAATTGCGGATCCTTCCACCCGCGGTGCTCATCTTGGCCGTGACGCCGGGGGTGGCCCGGTGAAGGTGCAGCCTAGCGCGGAAGTGATTCCGCGCTAGTGTGGTGGCGGCCGAGTGGTGGGACCCGGAGCGGCCTGGATTTCCTGGGGAGCGGCAGGTGCCTGCTGTATGCCTAACGCCACAGGGGGACCTGGTGGGCTCCTGCTGCAGCGGATCCGGTACTGGAGCGGTGGTCCGCCCGCCATCTTATGGAGAGGCCCGGTGACGATCCGGCGGTTCCGGGGCCGATCGGGGGCTCCGCCGGCGCTTGAGCCACCATCCAACCCATCAAACAGCAGGCAAGTGTTCAATTTGAAGGCGAAAGTCGCAGTGCGCCTTCTGTACTTGGAGCTGGTGAGGCGGAGCAGCGGGGGACGCCGAGAGGCCCGGGGCCCGCTGCGGTGTGCTGGGCGCCCTGAAGCAGATGAGCCACGGCCTGGGGGACACAGCGGGTCTGCTTGGGGTGGCATTTGGAGAGCCTGGGTGCCCAATAGAGACCTGAGACACAGCAGCGGTGGGGAGGCATAGCGGAGGGAGCCTGGCCTCTGGGGACTGGGCCTATGGCCTCCGCTAATCACGGGACCCACTGTTTTTGCCAGGGACTACCAGACCTTTGAGGCAGGGACCTGGATGCCTCCAGGACACCCCAATTCGCGCCCCCCCACCGGAGACCTGCACCACTGAGCCTGTTGAAACTGCCCAGGTGATATAGCCCAGACGCCGGTGCAGACTTGGGGGGTGTTGCCCTGCGGGCCCGACGGGGAGTGGACCCTCTGAGCCTTGGTGCCGCTGCTCCACCGGGGCACCCAATCGGCCTGTGAAGGAGCCAGAGAATAATGCTGGGACTCACCGCAACTTGATCTCCTCCCGTGCGCGGCCCGCGGGGTCCACCGGTGCCCGATCCGGTCACCTGTCGCGGCACAGCATGTCCTCCTCTCGTCGGCGGAGAGAAAAAACCCTCAAGGATTTATTCACAAAGGCCCAAGGCGGTCAACAAATGGGAGATACTCCAGCGAGCACCGTACCGGCTACATCGGCGGACGATGAAGGCGGAGAGCCGATAAAGAAAGCCTTTCTAGAATCCTTGTTCGTAGTCCTGCGAGAGAACTTGCAAACACTTAAGCGAGACCTCACAGCTGACATCAAAGAGGTCCGCAGAGATGTGGACAGCATAGGTGCGAGGGTCGCTGAGCTAGAGGAGAAAAGTGACGGGAGAGACACAGAGCTATTGACGCTTCAACAAGAGGTCATTCAGATCCATGGCCAGCAAGTGGACCTACAATCCCACCTCGAGGACTTGGAGAATTGCTCTCGCCGCCACAATATCAGGATCTGGGGGGTGAAGACCAGTGAAGAAGCGGGTGACATCTTTCGATACACCAGGGCTCTCTTTAACTATATTCTGGGTATCCCCAGGACTCTGAACTAAAACTTGACTGGGCACACAGAGTGATGTGATGTGATGGGGTTTTTATAAAGCGCAGGTTGCACTCCAAGGAGCATCTTTGCGCTGTAAAGAAGATTCAAGAATCCTAATGAACTAGATGGAGAGAGAAGAAATTTAGACTAGATTTTTGCATTCTTGTTCGGCGAGAGTAAAAATCCAAGTTTTGAGGGCCTTTCTGAAAGTTGCTTCTGTGGGGATTTGACGGAGATAAGAGGGAAGGAGGTTCCAGGCCTTGGAGCCTAGTACCGCCAGGGATTTTCCTCCTTTTGTCTTGAGTCTGAATTTAGGAATGGTAAGAAGATTGGCCGCTTGAGACCTGAGGCATCTCGTGGGGTTATAATGCTTGAACATTTTCAGTATGTAGTTGGGTCCCTTTCCATTGAAAGCCCTAAAGGCGATCAATAGGATTTTAAAGAGCACCCTTTTGTTGATGGGCAGCCAATGTAAAAGGTTCATTGCTGCTGTAGCTGAGGTTTTCTTTTTCCATCCTAGCACTAGTCTGGCAGCAGCATGCTGTACCATTTGTAATTTATGGCAGACTTCTCTGTTAGTCCCTGCATATAGACTATTACAGTAGTCAATGCGGGAGGTGATAAGGGCTACTGCGACCGTTTTCCTTGCAGAGAAGGGAATTAGGTCGTAAAATTTCCTGAGCCCTTTGATAATTCCGAAACAGGTCCCTGCTACGGCTGTGGGTTGCTGTTTGAAGCTCAGGGATGGGTCAAATTTGATCCCTAGGTTACGAACTGAGGAGGCGGTGCTAGGGGGGGCCATGGCATCCTTAGGCCACCACGATGAAGGATTGAAGGTATTTCCTTTACCGAAGGGAAGAATTTCAGTTTTCCCAGTATTGCACTTGAGATGATTTAAGTTCATCCATCTGAACGTGGCGGTAAGGCAGCTTTGGAGCCTTTTTTCAGCTTCACAGGTGTCATTCTCCAGTACCAGAATGAGCTGCGTTTCATCTGCATATGCAATAGTCTCTATACCAAAAGATGAGATAAGGGTGATTAGTGGAGCCATATATACGTTGAAAAGTGTGGGGCTCAAGCAGGAGCCTTGGGGGACTCCAGATCCTACTAACTTTTCTTCTGATCTATACTGTCCTAAGACCACCACTTGTCTTCTATTTGCAAGGAAGCTTTTTATCCAGCTCAGTGCGGTTCCAACAATTCCTGCCGCGGCTAGACCGTCCAACAGAATGGTATGGGACACCGTATCAAACGCTGCGGACAGGTCTAATAGAACCAGGACTGCTTTCTTTCCCTGATCTAGTGCTCCACGGAGGGTTTCAGAGGAGAAGATTAGAGCTGATTCTGTGGAATGTTGGAATCTAAAACCTGCTTGATTGGGATGCCAGATGTTATTACTTTCCAAGAAGGCAGTAAGTTGTTTATTAACAGCTTTCTCCGTAAGTTTGCAGAAAGCTGGGAGTAGGGAAATAGGACGAAGGTTTGTGAGGGTAGCGGGGTCCGGTAGTGGTTTTTTTTGCAAGGGTTTGACTGCTGCGAGTTTCCATTCTTCGGGGACCAGACCATGGGTGAGTGAGGAATTTATGATGTTATTAATGAATGGGTTGACAATTTCTATTAGTGAGTGGAGCACCAACGGGGGCCAGGGGTCAAAGGGGGATCCTGATGTAATTTCTGTCTGAGTTTCTTCTTTGCTTACCGGTTGGAAAGAAGTAAAGATATTAGTTTTTAATCTGGAGTTAATTACCTTATTCACCTCAATGTTGTGATGTTGCGGGAAGTCTTTGGTCAGTGTTAAAATTTTTCCCTCAAAGAAGTCTGCAATAGTGTTGCAGAGGCTCTGTGAGGGGGGATGTCTTTCTGCATGGTTTTAGGGTTAATAAATGCATTAACAATGTTGAAGATTTCTTTTTGTTTGTTATTGCTATTATTAATGGCTTCCGTGTAGTATTCCCTTTTGGCTGTTTTAATCGACCCATGGTATTGGCGACGGGCGATTTTATACATGTCTTGGTCAAGATCTGTATAGTTGAGTCGCCACTTTCGTTCAAGCGCCCTGACTTTCCTTTGTTCCTCTTTTAGGATGAGAGAGAACCACGGGGCAGTAGGTCTCCTGGTCCTCAAGCAAGGAGGGATGGACTCCTGGCCCTTTATGAGTGTGTTGATCCATTCCCTAAAAGCCTGACTGTCTTTATCAGGAGCTCCTGACAAAGTCGGTCTGGATTGGTCAGCTCTTATCAGGAAGTCTGGTTGACCTATCAGATCTTTCAAACAGGGTCCTTTCATGGCAGGCCCTGGGAGGTCATTGGCTTTCTTAGTCCGAGAGTGAAATGTCACTGGGAATTCGAACGGGATATAGCTATGGTCTGTCCAGGTTAAAATTTGTGGGGTGTCTACCTTAAGTGCTTCAATATTGGAGCAGATGCAGTCAAGTATATGTCCCGCCTTATGTGTGGCGGAGGTGGTAAGAATTTTCAGGCCGAGTACATTCATAGTATCGGTGAAGCAGATTGTAGCCTGGTCTGAGTGGGCATCTAGGTGTATGTTGGCGTCTCCCGGGATGGTGTAATTGGCTGATTTGAGGGCTAGATTACCTATAGCTTCACCGATGCTATTCGTGAAGTCAGTATGTGTGCCAGGTGGTCGGTAAATCAGAGCCCCTGAGAAAGTAAAAGAGTCGTGTATTTTTAGCGCAAAGCCAACATTTTCCGCCCCTTTGAGGCCAGGTATGGCGAAGGTTTGGCAGTTTAGGGTGTCGTGGTAGACAATAGCAATACCTCCACCCCTCTGAATAGGTCTATCCTCTCTAGAGATTAGGTATCCTGGGGGGAGGGAGTTTGTTATATCAGGGTTACTGTTAGGTGTCAGCCAGGTTTCCGTCATAAAAAGGCAGTCCAGTTTTTGTTCCCCTATGAGATCAAAAATATGTGCGGCGTACTTTCCCATGGACCTGACATTGATCAATCCGCACCGTAGGTTCCTTGCTTGTAAAGGTGACTGATTTCTCGCTTTGAGGCCAAGACTGTAGCTGCAGCATCTGCAGCTCCAGGAACCAATCCAGGTTGTCAGGTCAAGAGGTCTAGTGCAGGACGATGAGTCTGGTTTGATTTTTAGTAGGGCTTCTCTTGTATAGATGATTTTTTGTGCAGGGGGTGGCACTTGGCACGGGCGAGGAGCGGACGGGCGCAGACAGGCTTGCCTTTAGCGCGCCTTTGGCGCGCTGACGGCGCGCCCGCTGCGCGCGTCTTCTGCGCGTTCGGAGGGAGCACATTATTTATTGAAAGGGGAGAGGGCGTGGCCTGTGATCGGGCCGAGAATGGCGGCAAGAACTCCTACCCGCGGCAGCCTTTGGATCGGCAGCGCGGGGAATTCCAATCAGGTGAGGTGAAGGGGGAGTGCTCAGGGGAAAGTGCAAACAATGCAAGTAAACAATTACAAGGTCCACAATAGTTAAAACATTTTCCCAATATCCAGTAAGTTTTAAAATAAGTAAAAAAGCTCCCGGCTATCTCGCCTCAGGAGTATTGAATCTCTTTTGCGGGCTAGTCAACAGCTTGCTTTTAAGATGATTCGCGAAAGGGGCGTGGCCGGCATTCGTGGGCGTGGCCTGTGATCGGGCCGAAAATGGCGGCAAGAACTTCTACCCGCGGCAGCCCTTGGATCGGCTGCGCGGGGAATTCCAATCAGGTGAGGTGAAGGGGGAGTGCTCAGGGGAAAGTGCAAACAATGCAAGTAAACAATTACAAGGTCCACAATAGTTAAAACATTTTCCCAATATCCAGTAAGTTTTAAAATAAGTAAAAAAGCTCCCGGCTATCTCGCCTCAGGAGTATTGAATCTCTTTTGCGGGCTAGTCAACAGCTTGCTTTTAAGATGATTCGCGAAAGGGGCGTGGCCGGCATTTGTGGGCGTGGCCTGTGATCGGGCCGTGAATGGCGGCAAGAACTCCTACCCGCGGCAGCCCTTGGATCGGCAGCGAGGGGAATTCCAATCAGGTGAGGTGAAGGGGGAGTGCTCAGGGGAAAGTGCAAACAATGCAAGTAAACAATTACAAGGTCCACAATAGTTAAAACATTTTCCCAATATCCAGTAAGTTTTAAAATAAGTAAAAAAGCTCCCGGCTATCTCGCCTCAGGAGTATTGAATCTCTTTTGCGGGCTAGTCAACAGCTTGCTTTTAAGATGATTCGCGAAAGGGGCGTGGCCGGCATTCGTGGGCATGGCCTGTGATCGGGCCGAGAATGGCGGCAAGAACTCCTACTCGCGGCAGCCCTTGGATCAGCAGCGCGGGGAATTCCAATCAGGTGAGGTGAAGGGGGAGTGCTCAGGGGAAAGTGCAAACAATGCAAGTAAACAATTACAAGGTCCAGAATAGTTAAAACATTTTCCCAATATCCAGTAAGTTTTAAAATAAGTAAATAAGAGTGGGACCTCCATGCCCTATCACAGGCCCGCCATCTGACATCCTGGTCTGTGTTCAGGACTTCCGAACTAAAGAAGAAATCCTACAGAAGGCCTGCCAGATGCACCCTCTAACATTTTGTGGACAGACTCCTGTCCTGTATAAAGACCTAGCGGCACTCACCCTACACAAGAGGAAAACCTTCAGGCCCATCACCTCACACCTTCGCCAACGCGGCATCTCTTACAGCTGGGGCCATCCGTTTCATCTGGTCTTCCGCATGGATGGCAAACTCTTCCAACTTTGCTCTCTCTCGGAAGCCTGCCGCTTGCTGGGCATCGACCCTCCAGCGGAGGAGAGTGGCGACAACGGCCCTGCTACCGGCGCAGAAGATACCAGACTACGTTGGAGGCAACAGGGCCGAAGACGCCAGACTACGCGACCAAAGCCCGCTGAAATTTCCGAAGGACAGAAAGCAGCTCTCGAGACTTTGCCCACGGAACTAGCAAAGACACAGCCGGGTTGACATCCCCGGGTCCTCTCGATCTCTATGAGGGTTCCTCCTATCCAGGGGTCGGCTGGCGGGGGGGCAGAGGGACGTCCCTGGCCACGATACATCTCCCATGGACCTTTGTACCCGATCGTCCAAGGATGACGGACTACATTACCTCTTTCATTATATCCCTTTTTTATTTCTGCTTGTTGCAGAAGGACTTCAAATGATCCTTTGTTTGGGGTTATCTTTCAGGGGTTTTGGGGTTCCTTGTCCACCCTTTTTAACATGTAACCTAGCTCACACAGGAAGAGTCCCCCAGTATCACTATCCGCTCACTACCTCCACAGCACCAGATTCGGGAATCCGTTTCTGCTCTCACCTTTTCTCATCTAGCTGAATGACTCCCACCACACTTAAAATACTTATCTTGAATCTGAGGGGCCTAAACAATCCCATGAAGCGTAAAGCAGTCCTGTCATACTTAGAAAACTCCAACGCAGACATATGCTTATTACAGGAAACACATTTATTATCAAAAGATTGCCACCGCCTCAGATCCCGCAGGTTCCCAACCCAACTGTTTTCCTCAGGCCCCACCAAATTGGCTGGAGTGGCCATACTGGTTGCCCAGAGGTTCAAAGGGGGGACAGTCCACAAGGAAGCTGAAATTAAGGGCAGACTTCTAACCTATCGTTTCACAATAGGAGGTTTAACATTCACCGCAGGCTTCGTATATGCCCCTAACGAGGGACAAGAAAAGTTTCTCCACACAGCGCTCACTGAAGCGACAGCCACGACAGAATGCAGGATTCTTTTGGGGGGTGACATGAATCTCGTCTTTGATAATGACGCAGACAGATCATGTCAACGGGCCACACAGACGGGCGCATTGTCGGCACAAGACGTGTGGTGATGCTTACAAGCCCATAGTCGTGAATACTCCTTTTACTCTAATGTGCGTAAAACATACGCTAGGTTTGACTACCTGCTGGTGTCATCACCTCTACTTGCGTTCACCATGGAGGTGGAGATAGGGGTAGCCTCCCTCTCTGATCACGCACCAGTCACCATAACTCTCACTCTTCCTCCCTTGCAGCGGCCTCCTCATCTGTGGCGCCTCCGCGACACTCTCTTACACCCCGCAGCAGTAATCGAACACATACAGCGCTCCATAAAAGATTACCTCTCCCATAACACTAACAATGACACCTCCCTCTCCACATAGTGGGCAGAGCTCAAAGCGGTTATACGCAGGGAGTTGGTGGCCATATCTGCGCCAGAGAATGCGGAGCGTAGGCGCAAAAGGGATGACCTTACCCAAAAAACGAAAGAGCTGGAACACATACATCTACTGACGGGGGCGCCACAGGTTTGGTGCCAACTGAAAGCTACATGACAACACATCGCGGCACTAGACCAGGACAGGGCGGAGTACGCGGCCCTCCGGCTGCGACACACGTACTACACTGGAGGAGACAGATGTGGTCATCTTCTCACCCATAGGTTGCGAGAGACCTGACAGAAGCAGGGGGTTCAGGAGATTCAACGGGGCGCCGGTCAGCGAGTCTCCGAGGAGTCTGAGATCGCTGAGACGTTCCGAGACTTTTATGCCCGTCTATATGCCAGCACGCCACTGTCTGCCTGTTGGACCTAAGATCCGGGGGTAGCTTGGCTTAAGGGGGAAGGTCTATACTCGTTCACATGTTGTGCTTGCACCACACTCGTCTCGCACTCCAGCGCACCACCACCAAAAAAATGACGCTACACCAAGAAGTTGGAAAAGGTGGGAAAACTTTATCTTCCCTTGTTTCTCATTTCTTCTTTTCTTTTCTCTTCAGAACGAATCAATTATTACACCACCCACAGCAGTGGCTTAGCACTTTGAATAGAGATAGTCGCTTTAATGCCGCACATAACAATGACCTGGCATGTTGAATTGAGTGAAGAACTACACAGTCGCATATGATAGTGACATTACCTGGTAAAGGGTCAATAAATAATAGGCCGTACTTAGCCTGGGCACTACTTTAAATAGGGTCAATAAATAATATGCATCACATAGCATGAACAGTGCACTGTCAAGATTGTCATTAATTACAAGGCCGCACTTAGCATGGGCACTACTTTAAATAGGGTCAATAAATAATATGCATCACATAGCATGAACATTGCACTGTCAAGATTATCATTAATTACAAGGCCGCACTTAGCATGGGCACTACTTTAAATAGGGTCAATAAATAATATGCATTACATAGCATGAACATTGCACTGTCAATATAGTAATTTGATAGCACTGAAAACCAGGCCCTAGTAACCTAGCACTGCCCACAACAATTAATAATGCTTCAAAGTATGGCAGGTGGACACAGCGCTACCCTCAGCAGATTACTAGCGCCTCTGGATCATAGCTCCTACCCTCACGCTACACCTGGTAACTTAATAGCGCTTCAAATCTGGCGCTTTGGAGGGGTTGGGGCCAAGGGCCCTGGGCCAGCAGTCAGAGTCTTAACCCGGCGTTTAGCGAGTCCTGCAGGGGCAGAGGGCATGGACCGGTCTACTCCCTTGTCGGGATCAGTGTGGGCCCGCCCGGCTTACAGAGCACTTCCCCGGGGGAGGGGCGAGTCCAGGGCCTCTCTCCGGCCTTCCGCCCGCCTCCCCCAGGGGTTACCTGATTCTTCGACCCTCGCGTGTCTGGCAGTGCACACTTCGGCTCCCTCCGGGCGATGTCCGGGTCGAAGGGGGGATGGCGCGGGGCTCCCGGACGGGCCAGGCGTGGCCTGGGAGCTCCGCTGGATTCCAGGGATTTCCTCGCGGTTGCAGAGGTCCGCGCCCGCAGCCGCCAACGACACTACGGCGGGGGCGCCGCCCAACCACCCAATGGCACTACAGCGGGGCCGGCGTTTGGCAGCCCGCCCCCGTCAGGTGATGCGAGAGTTTGGCTTCGGCCTAGCGCGACCCACAGGAAGCCTCGGCGACACCTCTCCCTCTCAGAGGGCTGCGCCTCCAAACACAGGGACAGCGATTCTCCTCAGGGAATCCTCAGCGGGGGCGGCCCAAGTCACGGGGCGATCTGCAGCTTAGGAGCGAACCATCTACACAGCCAGTTCTCCTGGGGCTACGGCGCTGATCACTTCCCCACCTCGCCCAGAACAGCGGTCAGTTTCAAGGTCTGGGCATTCCAGGGCTCCGGGTAGTCACAGAGGCATAGGGCATTGGACCGGTGAAGGGAACTCCCTATCTTTATGCCCTTCAGGGGTCCTAGCTAGGCAATTAGCCCTTCTTGACGGCTTGTTCCCTAAGGACAGAGGCTACCGGTCGGGTCGGGTCAGGTCACCAGATAGAGGGCGGTGTCAACCAGGGGGAAAATAGCAGGCCCAAAGGACGGTCAATTCCCCCTTATAGTGCACCCACCTCCCCACGCAAGTGCCTGCCTCCTGGCTCCTCACCTCACACCATCTACCTAAAATGGCCGCCGCCCTCACCCCTATATATAGCCTGGGCCCTGACTAGCCAGAGGGACCCAGAAGGTTCTGGAATCCCTCATGACAGCCTATGGCCCAGGCTCTGAGGTGACAGTTTAGGCCACCATTTTGTAGAGGAGATGTCATTCACCCTCCATTTTAGAGGAGCACCTTGCGCCTCATCCTCAATTAGTGGAGATGGGCACCCAGGGCCTCTACGTTAACACCAAAAAAAAATATATAGTGGACAGAAAAAAAATGAGAAGAGGAAGGGACACAAAGAAAAAATTGAGGAGGGAACCACCAAAGGGCTGACAGGTCTAACATGCGTCCCCCCCAGCTGAAAGTGGGGAGAGCTACCCAACCCCTTGGGAGTCCTCTTCACTAAGGCGGAAATACCTGGATAGACCATCAGCGTTGGCATGGTCCACTCCTGGGCGATGTTCCACCCTAAAGTCCATTCCCTGTAGGGAGATGGACCACCTCAACAACTGGGGATTCTCGCCCCTCATCTGCATCAGCCACCTGAGGGGTCGGTGGTCGGTCTGAACCAGGAAGTGCAAGCCAAACAGATATGGCCGCAGCTTCTTCAGAGCCCACACCACCGCAAAGGCCTCCCTCTCAATTGCACTCCACCTCTGTTCCCGGGGGAGTAGTCTCCTAGACAGGAAAACCACTGGTTGGTCCAGACCCTCGTCATTAAGTTGCGACAGCACTGCCCCGATGCCATGATCCGACGCATCTGTTTGGACGATGAACTCCTTGGAGAAGTCAGGGGCCCTGAGAACAGGTGCCGCACACATTGCCTTTTTCAAGGTGTCAAAGGCTTGTTGACACCCCTCGGTCCAGATTACTCGTCGAGGGTGCTTTTTGGAAGTGAGCTCAGTCAAGGGGGCCACGATGGTACCGTATCCCTTGACGAAGCGTCGGTAGTAGCCAGTGAGGCCCAAGAAGGCTCGGACCTCCGTCTGAGTCTTGGGGGGTTCCCAGGCCATGATGGTTTCGATCTTGGCCTGGAGGGGTTGCACCTTGCCCCGACCCACCAAGTGACCGAGGTACACTACCGACCCCTGCCCGATCTGGCACTTACTGGCCTTGATCGTCAGACCCGCCTGCTGCAAAGCCTGAAGGACAGCCTGAAGGTGACACAAATGGTCCTCCCAGCTGCGGCTGAAGACAGCGATGTCATCCAGGTACGCAACTGAAAAGGCCTCCATCCCGGAGAGGACCTGGTTCACCAGCCGCTGGAAAGTGGCAGGGGCGTTCTTGAGCCCAAAGGGCATCACACAGAACTGGTAGTGACCCTCAGGTGTGGAGAAGGCTGACCTTTCCTTGGCTCCATCTGTCAGGGAGAACTGCCAGTACCCGGATGTAAGGTCAAAGGTACTGAGATATTGGGCAGCTCCCAACCGGTCAATGAGCTCATCCGCCCTCAGGATGGGATGAGCATCTGTCTTTGTCACGGAATTCAGTCCCCTATAATCCACACAGAACCGGAGTTCTGGGGTAGTGCCCGGCGAGGCAGCTTTGGGTACCAGTACCACCGGACTGGACCAGGGACTACTTGAAGGCTCAATCACTCCCAGCTCTAGCATCTTGGTAACTTCTCCATGGATGCTGGCCTTCACCTTATTCGATAGTCGGTAGGACTTGGACTTCACAGGTGGGCTGTCCCCTGTGTCCACATCATGGGTACACAGATGAGTCCTTCCCTGTCGCGGAAGCGTCAGCGTGCCAGCAGGATACACTACCCACTAACCTGAGCCAGCCAGCAGGAACGATGCTTGCGATGAGAATCCCCCCTCTTCTCCCCTTCGCTAACGCTCCCCCCAGAAAGGCCACCAGAGTAGGGAGAGAAAGCGGTTGGGAGAAGGGGGAGGGAACCAAAGATGACCACCGGAGGAATTGCAGGGCAACCTACTGTCCAGTAGGTGGGTCAGGTAGAAGTTCAATGAGGGTTCTTGCGTCGGAGACTATGGACAAGAAAACAGAGGACACGTAAGCCACTACCGTTACCATGAATATCCCCACCCCCTGTCCCACTTTCTAGAACTCACAGTTTTCAAGGAGGGTGGTCCTATAACTGGTATCCGGTAATCGTCCTCTGGGAGTAATGGGTAGTCGGTTGTGGTTCAGCTTAAAACGTACAGAGTCTTCTGTGGAAAGGGTAGGTTCTGGCTCTGTGTCCTGCGCGGTGAAAATAGATATGGAGTGACTGTCTGAAGGGAGACAAGGGAGGGCTCGCTGACCCCCTACAATCCTGCGTCTTGTCTACCTTCCCTCCCAACGTCTTTGCGTAAATCAAAAAGAATGTGTGCTCTCCACTGTTACGTCACAGCAGGGCACCCTGGTCATGAGGAGAGAAGTTCCTTCTTCTTATGTTGGCACACGCTGTTGCGCTATCACGGCAGTCGTGCTCTATTATCTCGGAACCATAGAGCTCTGCCAGGTCTGATTGCTTCTCCGCGGTTCCTTCACCGCGGGAGCTGTCTCCGAAGTTAGAGGCTTTAGGGAATACTTACTCCGGTTCCTGTTGATCCGGTGAAACTAGCGGGACGCCGTAGTTCTCCCATACGGCTCCTGCGGTTGTCGGCTCGAAGTGTGGTTTCTCCGGTTTCGTGGTATCCGCGATGTCCAAGGGTTAGCGCGCACACGGCGCTCGTTGCGACGAAGGTCTCGGGAACAATACCGGAACTGGGGCGAGATTGTCAAGCGCCTCCTCTAGGGGGAGGCGGTCTTTTATGGCTGCGAAATATGCGACCCTGGCTGACGCGAGTTCTCTTCGCCAGCCCCAGGGTGTTCTGGGCAATGTAGTTCCTGGCCGGTGTTCGTGTAACCGCGACATTCCCGGGATAAGCGAGAACAAGGAAGCAAACTGCTCCAGAACTTGGCGGCAGTCTTTCCGTTGTTCGGGAGTTAGGGATGGTGAGAGGATCACTCCCTCCACCGACTCATCCTTCTCTTGGGACGCAAAAAGATCAGGAAGAGGTTCCCTTTCCTCTTCCTCTGACCCATCAGTCACCATCATTAGAGTGACCTCGGGTCTCTCTTGGTGAGGCTTGAGGCGGTTGACATGGAGCAGCCGATGGGGCTGCCTGGGGGTCTTGAGGTCCACCACGTAGGTGACCTTGCCCTTCTTCTCAACCACCTCAAAGGGGCCTGACCAGCGATCCTGGAGGCCGCTAAGCTCTCCAGGTTCCATCACCCACACCTTCTGGCCAGGCTCCAGCTCCACCGGGTGAGCATTTCGGTCATACCATTCCTTCATGACCGTCTGGCTGGCTTCTAGGTTTTCAGAAGCTTGCTTCCACAACCTAGCCATTTGGCTACGAAAGGCCAGCATGTAGCTCACCACATCCGGGGGAAGTTTTCTGGGAGTCTTTTCCCATCCATCCTTCACCAGGCTGAGGGGTGCACGCACAGGGTGTCCGTACAACAGCTCGAAAGGGCTGAAGCCCACTCCCTTCTGTGGTACCTCCCTGTAGGAAAACAGCAAACAAGGTAGGAGGACGTCCCATTTCCTCCGCAGGCTCTCGGGCAGACTCCTGATCATGCCCTTTAAGGTTTTGTTAAACCTTTCCACCAGACCATTGGTCTGGGGGTGATAAGGGGTGGAGAACCGGTAAGTGACTCCACACTCTTTCCACATAGCCCGCATAAATGCCGACATGAAGTTGGTACCTCTGTCCGACACAACTTCCTTGGGGAATCCCACCCGGGTGAAAATTCCCATAAGGGCCCGTGCCACTGCAGGTGCAGTAATGGTCCTCAGAGGGATAGCCTCTGGGTACCGGGTGGCATGATCCACCAGAACCAGGATAAACCTGTGACCGGCAGACGTTGGTGGATCCAATGGCCCGACAATGTCGATGTCCACCCTTTCAAAGGGGGTGCCAACGACAGGCAGTGGTTCCAGGGGAGCCTTCAGCTTCACCCCTATTTTCCCACTCGCTTGGCAGGTTACACACGTCCTACAAAAAGTGTCTGACGTAATCCTCATCTGAGGCCAGTAGAAATGAGGGACAAGTCGAGCAAAGGTCTTGTCTTGTCCCAAGTGTCCCGCCAAGGGCATTTCGTGAGCCAATCCCAAAAGGAAGGCTCGGTAACGTTGGGGAACTACCAAGGCCCGGGATGATCCATGCACCGGAGCCTTGGGTTCGCTATAAAGGAGACTATCTTCCCAGTATATGTGGAAGTTCCCCGAATCGTTACCCGCTGCCTGGGCTTCGGCCTGCCGCCGTAAACCCTCAAGGGTAGGGCACTCCTTTTGGGCCCGACAAAACTCCTCCCTAGTAGGTCCTCCCTCCACCTGCCAGTCTGCAGGGGTAGGTAAGCCCTCCAGGGAAGTTACATCCCCCTCCGTAGACTCCGGGACCACTTCAGTCGCCCCATCCACCTTCGGGGGTTCAAATGCCAGGGCAGGCTTCCCTTGACCCCGTTTACCCTTTCTGGCAGCTGGTTGGGCCTTTGTCCCAGGCTTCAACCTCTGTGAACTCCCTCTTCGGGCAGTCACGGACCGTGTGTTGGCACACGTCCACTCAGGTGTCCCCAACATTCCCATGTGGGCCCTGAACTCGACCTCCTTCCACACCGAGTGTTCAAGGTCATTTCCCAACAGGCAGTCGACCGGCATGGCAGGGCTTATCGCAACTCGTAGAGGACCCGCAACCCCTCCCCACTCAAAGGGAATCTGGGCCACCGGATAGTGACCCTCTCGGTTGTCAGCCATCACAACCGGGTGGACTACATTGGGAACCACCTGCTCTGGGGACACCAGCTGACTCCTTACCATAGTCATGCTGGCTCCTGTGTCCCTCAGAGCCTCCACCCGCTGGGCATTGATGGTGACCCATTGCCTGTACTTAGTAGTATTCGAGGGCACCTGGGTCTTAGGAACCATCTCACAATCCCCTAAGGACACTAAGGTTAGCCCTGCCCACTCACCTCCCTTATCTAGGGGCAACTCCTCCCCAAGCACTACACTCGCCACCCCAGGGGTCTTTCCTCCAATGGGAGGGTGTGGCCTCTTGGGACACTTGGCATCCCCCTTATAGTGCCCAATCTCACCACACTCATAACATCGGATAACCCTAGGCTGCTGACCACGGCCAGGATAAGGGGGTTTGTGGGGGCCAACCTTAGGAGGGAATCCTACTCCCTTCCCTTGTGAACTCTTTTGGGGGCCTTTGGAGAACTCCTTCTTTTTGTCTCCCCCCTCTTTCTTCTGGGGGGCGCCCTGTCCAGCCCCTTGGAAATTCCCTCCAGTCCCTTTTGAGGATACCCGGGTACTTGCCCAAATATCCGCCTCCTCTGCAAGCTTCCTAGGATTAGTTAGCTTGCTGTCCACCAGGTGCTGACGCAGCTCCGGAAAACTTTTCTCATAGAGGTGCTCCTTTAGGATCAGATTATACAATCCCTCGTAGTCCTTTACCTCACTGCCCTGTACCCAGCCCTCCAAAGCCTTTTTGGCGTAATCCAAGAAGTCTACCCAACTGTGGGTGGCCAACTTTTGACTGCCCCGAAACCTCTGCCTCAATTTTTCAGGGGTCAACCCAAATTTCCTAACTAGGGCGACCTTCATGATGGGGTAATTGGTCTGATCTTGCTGTTCCAAAGCTAACAAGGCATCCCTCCCCACCGGAGGCATATACCTGTATAGACCACCCCCCCACTGAGATTCGGGGACCCCATGGGCTCTTAAGGAGACCTCATAGGCAGCCAGCCATTTAACGATGTCATCCTCGACACCATGGCTGGCGACTAAATCTATTGGTAGGTAGGGCCTGGGCTCCCTGGGGATTTCTCTAGGTACGCTGCCACCAATGGGACTGCTGGGGGTTCCCAACTGTAGGGCTTTGAGTTCCAATTCCTTTAAATGGAGCTCATGGAGGAACCTCCTCTCCTCCCTCTCTTTCTCCAAACGGGCCAGTTCCATTTTAAACTGCCTCTCCTCCCTCCTGTCAACTAAGTCAGCTGATGACAGGCTTCCCCCCGAGGCGCTACTACCTGCTCTTGAAGGGGCACTAGGACCTGCATCCATGTGTCCACTCCCAGGGGGGAAAAGTAATTCTGGTTCCTCTGTGGTGTCCAATCCTGGTCCCTCCTCCCGTTTCCCGCTAGGGTGGGCCATGACCCAGGCTCTCAAGCTAGTTTGGAGTTCTACTTTCTTTGCCCCTTGCTTGAAAAACACCTCCCTTTCCTGGCAGAATTCTTTTAGTTGAGTTACCGTATATTCTTCCAGCCTCCCCAACTCAAACTCCATCCTACCAGGTGGGACCCAATCCCGCAGAACAGAAGTTCACAATAGGAGACCTTTCCTTTAAGAGGAGATACACCACAGGACAGGACAATTTTGAAAACAAAATTCCAATTAGGGAGGCAACCCGGAGAAAACTCCAGTAAGAACAATCAGGTGTAGGTTGAGGCGCGCGCCAAACTGCTACTGAGCGGATGCAAGCACAGATTCAGGATCCCACCGCTGAACACCAACTTGTTGGACCTAAGATCCGGGGGTAGCTTGGCTTAAGGGGGAAGGCCTATACTCGTTCACATGTTGTGCTTGCACCACACTCGTCTCGCACTCCAGCGCACCACCACCAAAAAAATGACGCTACACCAAGAAGTTGGAAAAGGTGGGAAAACTTTATCTTCCCTTGTTTCTCGTTTCTTCTTTTCTTTTCTCTTCAGAACAAATCAATTATTACACCACCCACAGCAGTGGCTTAGCACTTTGAATAGAGACAGTCGCTTTAGTGCCGCACATAACAATGACCTGGCATGTTGAATTGAGTGAAGAACTACACAGTCGCATATGATACTGACATTACCTGGTAAAGGGTCAATAAATAATAGGCCGTACTTAGCCTGGGCACTACTTTAAATAGGGTCAATAAATAATATGCATCACATAGCATGAACATTGCACTGTCAAGATTGTCATTAATTACAAGGCCGCACTTAGCATGGGCACTACTTTAAATAGGGTCAATAAATAATATGCATCACATAGCATGAACATTGCACTGTCAAGATTGTCATTAATTACAAGGCCGCACTTAGCATGCGCACTACTATAAATAGGGTCAATAAATAATATGCATTACATAGCATGAACATTGCACTGTCAATATAGTAATTTGATAGCACTGAAAACCAGGCCCTAGTAACCTAGCACTGCCCACAACAATTAATAATGCTTCAAAGTATGGCAGGTGGACACAGCGCTACCCTCAGCAGATTACTAGCGCCTCTGGATCATAGCTCCTACCCTCACGCTACACCTGGTAACTTAATAGCGCTTCAAATCTGGCGCTTTGGAGGGGTTGGGGCCAAGGACCCTGGGCCAGCAGTCAGAGTCTTAACCCGGCGTTTAGCGAGTCCTGCAGGGGCAGAAGGCATGGACCGGTCTACTCCCTCGCCGGGATCAGTGTGGGCCTGCCCGGCTTACGGAGCACTTCCCCGGGGGAGGGGCGAGTCCAGGGCCTCTCTCCGGCCTTCCGCCCGCCTCCCCCAGGGGTTACCTGATTCTTCGACCCTCGCGGGTCTGGCAGTGCACACTTCGGCTCCCTCCCGGCGATGTCCGGGTCGAAGGGGGGATGGCGCGGGGCTCCCGGACGGGCCAGACGTGGCCTGGGAGCTCCGCTGGATTCCAGGGATTTCCTCGCGGTTGCAGAGGTCCGCGCCCGCAGCCGCCAACGACACTATGGCGGGGGCGCGGCCCAACCACCCAATGGCACTACGGCGGGGGCGGCGTTTGGCAGCCCGCCCCCGTCAGGTGATGCGAGAGTTTGGCTTCGGCCTAGCGCGGCCCACAGGAAGCCTCGGCAACGCCTCTCCCTCTCAGAGGGCCGCGCCTCCAAACACAGGGACAGCGATTCTCCTCAGGGAATCCTCAGCGGGGGCGGCCCAAGTCACGGGGCGATCTGCAGCTTAGGAGCGAACCATCTACACAGCCAGTTCTCCTGGGGCTACGGCGCTGATCACTTCCCCACCTCGCCCAGAACAGCGGTCAGTTTCAAGGTCTGGGCATTTCAGGGCTCCGGGTAGTCACAGAGGCATAGGGCATTGGACCGGTGAAGGGAACTCCCTATCTTTATGCCCTTCAGGGGTCCTAGCTAGGCAATTAGCCCTTCTTGACGGCTTGTTCCCTAAGGACAGAGGCTACCGGTCGGGTCAGGTCACCAGATAGAGGGCGGTGTCAACCAGGGGGAAAATAGCAGGCCCAAAGGACGGTCAATTCCCCCTTATAGTGCACCCACCTCCCCACGCAAGTGCCTGCCTCTTGGCTCCTCACCTCACACCATCTACCTAAAATGGCTGCCGCCCCTCACCCCTATATATAGCCTGTGCCCTGACTAGCCAGAGGGACCCAGAAGGTTCTGAAATCCCTCATGACAGCCTATGGCCCAGGCTCTGAGGTGACAGTTTAGGCCACCATTTTGTAGAGGAGATGTCATTCACCCTCCATTTTAGAGGAGCACCTTGCGCCTCATCCTCAATTAGTGAAGATGGGCACCCAGGGCCTCTACGTTAACACCAAAAAAATATATACAGTGGACAGAAAAAAAATGAGAAGAGGAAGGGACACAAAGAAAAAATTGAGGAGGGAACCACCAAAGGGCTGACAGGTCTAACACTGCCGCAGACAGGGCTGCCTTTCTCGACTCTGCTGACTTAAAACTCAAGCCGATCACCTAGACAGGGACATTAGAATAGAAGAGGTCATCGCAGCCATCTCACGTCTTAAACCTGCCAAGGCCCCTGGGCCGGATGGCTTCTCTGCCATATTTTACAAGACATTCTGTACTCTGGTGGCCCCTATTCTCACGAAGCTTTATAACTCATTTGCCGAACCTGGCGCTATACCAGGGGAGATGCTCGAAGCTGCCATAGTAGTTATCCCGAAACTGGGAAAAGACAAGACCATGTGCGGAGCTTATCGCCCCATATCTCTCCTCAACATTGATCTCAAGCTATACACTGGGATACTGGTGGCTCGCTTAGCGCCTTACATGAATGGTCTCATTGACCCAGATCAGGCAAGCTTTATTACCCAGCGCCAAACCAGCAACAATACGAAACAGGCCCTTCATTTTATCGAGAAAGCCTCATGGGGAGTTTATGATGCTCACCATCGACGCTGAGAAGGCCTTCGATAGGGTCCACTGGCCATATTTAGAACAGGTATTTGGTGGGTGGGAAGGGGAGAGAAGTTTTGCACTTGTGTTTTCAACTGCTTTAGGTTTCCGACAGCCACGGTCCGAGTAAATGGTTACAGGTCTTCCCGATTCCCCATAGAACGGGGCACGTGGCAGGGGTGCCCCTTCTCTCCCCTTCTTTTTGTGCTTTATATGAAGCCCATGGCTCACCGTATCCGAAACACACCAGCGATCACCGGGATTAAATTCGGAGGCAACACCCAAACGATTATCCTATACGCCGATGATGTTTTGATTTCATTGTCGAACCTCATTCTCGCACTGCAAGCGTGCCTCACAGAACTAGAATCCTTTGCGCACGCCTCGGGGTTTAAAGTGAATATGGATAAGTCGGTGGCACTTGACCTCTCCCTAACGCCTGCCACCCGCGCACTTCTCCAGGGCCTTCATCCCATTCAGTGGGCAGCAGACACGATTCCCTACCTAGGGATCCAACTAGCTCCCTCCTTGCCCAGCCTAGTGGCTACTAAGTACGCACGTCTGCGGCAGACTATTCGCAAGGAGCTGCGCCAATGGAAGCACTACCCGCTTTCCTGGCTCGGTAAGATAGAGGCGGTCAAGATGACTATCTTACCTCAGATCTTATATTTGTTTCAAACTTTGCCTCTCCGACCTCCGAAGGGGTGGGTACAGCAGACTCAATCGGACCTCGCACAATTCATATGGAATGGCCGCAAACCAAGGATGAAGCAAGCACTAGCGATGCTCCCACCGGAGGGGGGAGGCCTTTGTATCCCCGATTTCCAGCTCTATTTCCAAGCAGCCCAACTGCGCCATTTGGTCGAGTGGAGTTGGTGGGAGTCGGAGAAACATTGGCTGTTCCAAGACCAGGCAGTGAATGTCTGACCCCTCCAGGGTATCCCCTTTCTTCGAAAGAAACATAGACCACTTAACTTGTACGCATCCCATATCACCCGAGTCGCCCTTGAAACGTGGGATCACGTCAGCATCAAACACAATCTTACTACCTTCCCCTCGCCACTTATCCCGTTATTTGATATTCCCGACTTCCAACCAGGCATGGACGAGGCGGCCTTCGCACAGTGGAGATCCTCGGGGTGTCGCGCCCTGGGCCAGCTCTTTGATGTAGATGGGATTATACCGTTCCAACAGCTCAAACTAGACTATGGGCTACCCGAAACTGAACGGCTCCGGTATTTCCAGATCAGGCGCTGCATACCAAGGTTAAACCATCTGCCTGCCGACTTCTCTCCGTTTATGAGAAGTGGCTGGTCACTCGCACATCAGACAAAAAACGTATTTGACTTGTATAAAATGTTACTGGTCAAAAATGCACATATATATATAATGCCGGCCGCGCGAGATGGGAGCGGGAATTAGGTAGAACACTCAGTCACAAGGAATGGGAGGGGGTGTATCATAGAGCTCGCCACTCAGCATATCACATGGGGTTTACCGAAACCCTCACCAAACTAGTCACTTATTGGTACTATACTCCTGAGCGTCTTCACTCAATGGATTCCACATAGGGGCGACTTGCTGGCGAGGATGCGGGATTTAGGCACCCTGAGACACCTGTTATAGGACTGCGCACACCTCCAGATATACTGGAAGCAGGTTATGGATGAAGTGGACAAACATTTAGACACAGAAATACCACGCTTCCCCGCATATGTCCTTTTGGGCCTGCCGAATCCTTTGACCTACCCGCTCAAATCCCGCAGAGGTCGATTGATGGCAATAGCACTAGGCTCCGCAGTGCAAAACATACTAACACATTGGCGTACCGACCAAACACCTACCCTCAATGGTTGGCTGCACCATCCATGGCATGTTCTGGGGATGAAGAAATTGACCTTGACACTGGCAGGGAAGGGATCCATGTTTAATGAGCTCTGGCAACCATTTTTGTCCCTTCTTTCTTTCTTCTGGGACAGGTGATTTAGGGAAATCACCTGTCCCAGGTACCTCCGCCTGTTACGGTTATCGGACCCACAACTGGTAGGGAAGTAATGCCCACGGTCACATATCGAGATTCGGGCACTGCCTATGATCGTTTATTTGGTGGGCAAGGAACTAGGTGGGGGGAGGCGGGGAGGGGTTCCTTTCATGATATGTTATGCAATGTTTCGCTTTATTCTGGTAAGTTCTCTCTGCTCACCTTGCTAGGTCACATGTCAAACGAGTATCCAAGGCCTTGATAAGACTCTTGTAATGTTGAACATACTGAATGTTGATACATTTTAATAAAAAGATTTAAACCTAAAAGAGATGTACTGGTGGCCTGGAATGAATACACTGATTCACATCTTCATCAATTACTGCAGAGACAGCAATAGACAGCGTAATGCAAAACGCCATCAGACACCAGACTACGAAGTAGCCTGCCCAGTACAGACACCATTGTTAAGACAGCATTAGACTATCTACGCACAGGCGTCCTTTATGACAAATGCATTCCCACAAACACTAAGTCAAGGTTCCTATGGATGTGGCCTCAGCGCTCGGCTGATGCTCGAACTGTTATAAAAGATTTGCGAGTCTTCATTGCCACATACGCAATTGGCACACTAGATTCTGACCAGGGCCCTGCGTTTAGCTCTCGGGCTTACAAAGAAGCCATGGCCAGTTTGGGAGTAGCATTGCGGTGCTCCTCTCCGTTTCATCCTGAGGGTAATTCTGTTGTGGCAAGGAAAAACCAGGACATAAAGCAGTCTATAGCAGCTAGAGAATTAGGTTTGGGTGATGGGTGGGTCAAACATCTTTATGGGGTCCAACGCTCATTAAATAATTTGCCAAGAAGTTCTCTGAGGGGGTCACTCCACATGTGGTCCTATTTGGGAAAAGAATGTGGGTTCCTGATCTCGAATGTAAAGGCACAGTGGTGGAAAATAAACCCTTTGATATCAAAGATCGTTTGGCTGTTTTACAGGATCTAAATGAACTAAGATCGAAACAAAGCAACGTGTTCCTGAAGCCAACCACCACTGGGGAAATACCGACAGTCCCAGAAAGGCCTGCCAAATGTTGGGGATCTAGTCAGAGAGAAGATTGCGGACAAGAAGGAATTTGGACCTTTTTACAGACAACCAGAAACTGCCCTAGCCATCCACGGAACAAGAACAGTACTTCTGCCGCCACTCGCTGGAAAAAAGGAGAAAAGATTTGTGTCAATCGACCTCATCAAACCACACTATGTGGCTGATACAAAATAGTAGGCCTCGTGGACTCGGACCTAGTAGCATACGCCCTCCTCTCGCTACTATCCAAGAAGTTCAGACCAAAAGACTCATAACCATTGAGAATTCAGCAGTAAGAGATGAAGGACTAAGCAACAATGCTATGGAACTCATCCCTCTTGAAACTCAAGTAACAGTTCGTCCAGATCCACCTGTCTACACCAACGTAACACGTGATCAATTAGTTCCAGCGATTTCGACGAATTTTGATGCAAATCCAACAATTGACCAAACTGCTTCTGGCTATTTCATTAACTTTGATACGTTTTCTGAGGATCCAAGTGAGCCTGAAACGACGCCACTCCTAAAAACTTTCAAACAATAGGTACAAGACTTTTTTCATTTTCTGAAAGACACTTATCTGCTTTCACCATGGATTGAACTATGGATTATTTCTGGAATGTTTTTCTTTCTGCTTTGGCTAGCTTTGGTAATGACTCTTAGCGTGCTTATGAATGGCAGATACATTCGTTTGGACACTGAAAGTAAAAATGTGAACTTACGTTTAAAGCCACACAATCTTCCCATCGTGAAGCAAGAGACTTGTCAGCAGTGAACATCACAGCCGGTCCTATGCAGGATGGTATAGTTTGGGACAAAACCGATTTTGACATATTCGGCCCGACAGAACTTTTGAAGATTCCACATTTATTTAAAATTTCATTAAGTGACTTTATTACCTCCAGTACCTATTCTGATGATTGGGACTTTGAGACTGTTAATAACATGATGTCTGATCTAGAAAGGTCTGCTGCGTTCTCTAACAATGAAAACTTAGAGGGTTCATCAGATTACGAACAGCTTTATTGTTACAACCACTATAGTCATGATTTCTTGCATAAATCTGCAACACCTAGAAATGTGTTTATGTTTAACCAATGGGAACATTGTCCTACACCACCAAAGGGTAGTTCAAAAACGCTAGCAAATAAGTTTCCATATTTTTCAGGGTACAATACATCTGATCCAGAAACATTTGCTATAGAAATGTCAACATCACAGAACAGAAAACTATGTTAACTAATACAAAACAGATTTATTCTGCAACCTTTATTGCCCAACTGTCAAGAAAAGGGTTTGACTTTTGGAAAGACACAATCGACACAAAATCTGTCTGGGGTTCTAAAGATTGGCAAGAGCAGGGAATAGAAGCTTTGTTTAGAGCCTGTATCATCCCACAGCAAATAATGTTTTTGAATGACACTGCAACAAACGTCTTGCCTTGGATTAGCCAAGATCAGAGACATGAACACACCTTCTGTACCAACACCTTCAAGTAATAGCACTACACAGGGAGCAGTCACAGTAGACACAATACTACAAAAAAACAGATCAGATCCTGATTGGAAAAAATGGTTGCTCTGGCCCACAGACACAAACATCTGTCAAGAAAGATTCCTGAATAGAATACAGGGCTTTACTTTCCATAGGCAAGACCCACGTTATGATCAACGACAGCACCCGGAGGTAGTAACAACATACAGTGTAGGAAAATTGTGCCTCGACTGCTTACAAAAATCTACACTCAAGGATGTGAAACAACACTTATCTTTACTTAAAGAAGATGCAGACCTTAGGGATTTCTTGCTCGGACCAAGAAAACTGTGTCAAAAACGTTTCATATATGCCGACATTTATGCTGCTTATAATAAAATATAGAAGATTTCACAGGCAGAGGCCGCAAAAAGAATACGTGAGCTTGATCGTATTAATTTAGGGAAATCTGTCACTGTGGGCGACAATAGGTTAACAACTTTGTCATCCAGAATATATTCACTGGACAACATTGTATCCTCTGCTATTGACATACTGGAACAAGATTTAGCCATGTTACAACAAAGCCAATCTCAGTTACGTTATATTATGTTATCAGGCTGAACGCTGCAATCCTTGCGTGCAGGCTATGTGCCTTGGCGTTTTATCAACACGTCGTCTCTGTTTTCAGAATACAATCTCACGGATAAACAGATCGAACTGGCACAAAGGGGAGCAAAGTATACAGCGCTGAGCATAGAAAAACTGGAACAATTACCATTTACGGTAGCAGAAAAACTTGCTACAGAATGGCTTATCCATGGCAAAATAACTCTGCCTGTCAATACTTTTCATTTTCAGTATTGCCTCAAACAAATGCAAGCAGGCAAATATGAAAGGTTGGATAAGGAATACATTAAGACATCCTGGGATTTACCTTACGAATACAGACGGAGTGGGGGTCGTGAAGTGTTTCTAAGCGGCACACACTGTCAAAATGCACTGAGTGGATCACTCATATGTCAGGACATTTCTTTACACGGGGCTTGTAATGGTTCTGTGGCAAACTTTTCCTGCCACCTGCAGGATACACCAGCTGCTGTGATTAATCCAACATTTGGCCAACATCCTAACGGGAGTTACCTCATGTTGAATGATCAAAGTTGCTGTGGCATGTTGCCAGGAATCCCATATCTGGTAACGGTTGGCTACAGGGTTACTTGTTGTATACAAGTATTGTTCCCCCAAATAGACACAGCCTCTATGGCCTTCATTGAATGTTTCTTTTATACGTTTTGATACTTTAAGCAGAATGAAAGCCATGCTTTTACAACAGACCGTGCCTTTGATCTCGGCCAAAGAAACCTATGTTCTACAAATTGCAAGGACTTCGGCCGAGATACAGGCTCTAATTCGTACAAACTGCCCTATATACTTTGTAGAAATGATGGGACGTATCTTAAACATGAATGATACGAGCGGGATTGTACATGTATTTAAGACCATATGTTCAGGACTGTTAACACCTTGTCAGGCAGTCCTCGGAATCATTCCAAACTTCGTGCATTCGGTGTTTGGAGGTCTGCCATTAATTCTAGCACTCATTGCGGGAATCCTGTATCTATTTCTACTACTACGCTATGGCAAGCCTATCCTCCGGCGATACTACCAGCAACTTGGAGAAAGCTCTCCTAGAACGGAAGTGCAGTGAGCGCATAGTGCAACTTTTAGGCATAACTCATCTACGGGAACTTAATACAACATGGTTTCTGTCATTTAGACCAATCTGGCAAGATTGCATCTTACCTGTTCTACGCTGACTGCTTTGCAGTGAAGAATGCGTGCTAAACATCTGTCTAACACTTCCATCAGTCATGCCAACGGATATCGATACTCTGCTGGACCCAATAACGGCCCATGCACTGTGTTGTCCCCAGAGGCTACCAATCCTGATGACGGCATTCATTGAGATCTCACAGACGTTTCCTGCTGCTGCTGAGGTAGGAGATGGATCAACAGGCACACAGGTAACAACAGACGCGAACATTGCTGCGGCATCCCATGCTAAAGGCGATGCTTCACATCTCTGTGCAGTTAACCTTCTAAACGAGGGGTTCCAACTGTCACCGACATTGGTAGACGATCTTTTGTCTACAGGAGTAGATGATTTCATGTTTACACCAGACCCATACACTGACTTTTGATTCGGCTCACAGTGTACCGGGGAAGCTATGAATTTGGCCCCATATTTTCAAAACAGAACAAAACTTAGAACTCTTCCTAAAATTGTCTTTTTTTCTACATTTGAAAATACATGGCAATTCAATCTGCTTACAGTAGAACTATTCATATAGAACGGACTTCTTTGAATACTTCCATGAACACATTGTCACCTTATTTACCACTATTTCATTTTAGTACCATGTTATGAAATGGCTTTGGTTTTTGAATAATTGTCAACCATTTCGTCACATGTATATATTTCTATAAATTCATTATTTATTTCCGATATATGCTTAGAATGAAAAACTGCTTTAAAATGTTGAGTACTTTTGCATTACATGTTTAGCAAACGTTTTTTTAAAACATTCTTTTAGTATGCTTTTACAAATGTTTTTTCGTAACAACATGGGGTACTCTGTTTAATGTTTAGCATTTAATGTTTAGCATTTAGTATTATCGTTCATTCGAAAGTGGAGTGGGTGTTGTATTCCGCTTTAGGTGTCCGTATATAGGTTTTCCTGATAAATGTCCTTGTATAGGCATAATTTGCATTGCCCTTATATAGGCATAAGATCCCAGTCCTTATTTAGGCATTGGCCATGCTATCCAAATACAGGCATGGTCACCTACATCCGTCCACCCCAACGCCAAAACGAGTTCTTGGAAACCAGACCCTTAAGCTCTTGGGAATTCCCCTAGCACAGGATTATTAAATTCTCCAAGAACTCATTTATTATGCATGAACCGCTATTCCTTAAGGGTTCATTCCTGGTGTCTTGCTCTGCCCGACTTTACGTCAATGCTAACATTCTAAGGCACCTACCAGGTATAAATATACCTTCCCTTGTCCAAGCAAGTAGGAGGAGACCTTGGCTTTAGAGGAGCCCGTGTCGCAGCCTGACGCACTGACAAGAGATGCTGTCATCCCTGCTCGCAGAGAATCCAGCTTCCAGTGTTCTGACTCCCTTCACGGGAAGTTAGGGGTTCGAGACCCGGAAAGAGATTCCCAACTCTCTCATTCTCAAGGTATGGAGCTGACTAGAACCTAGAGGGACTCTTGGCATACCAGACTTGGCATACCAGACCATAGCATACCATACTATAGCCTACCATACTATAGAATACATCACCTACGTCTTGCCTTGTACTACACTTAGGTTAGGTACACTGGGGGAGAAGCATCTTAAGAGTACTCGCATTTTTAGCTTTTGTTATTTATGTATATGAATATATGTGTCATAGCTAAAACATAATGCTAGCGCAGTATTATTTCTTTCTACTGCTTACGCTGTACATAATATATCTCGCATACTGTCTTACAATTGTAACAGCTCATATCTTTTACACGAGAAACAAGACCGTTCAAAAAACCCTTTTATTGAAATGCCCGTCTATTCTTTCTGTGTAACTCTGAAGAAATTAAGCATGCACGATTAGCTAAGTGAAACTGTTATCTGTTGTTTCCACAATTCTGAGAGTGTTCCGATTCTAAAGGGAAACAAAGTTGTCATGTTTATGCAGTTGCCAGAAACTACTCCCTTCTTGTTTACAAGGAGGTTCTAGTGGCCTCTGAGTTAGCTGGCACAAAGTAATTAAGTTTAATATACTCGATAGGGGCATACTGACCTCAGTCCTATGCCAACTCTATAGGGTATATTATTCCAATCCGCAGAGCCTATTAGGGAAATAGGAACTACACTACAACACTGATCCGGGATCCATTGTCCCAATTCACCATCATCATCTGAAGGGGGAAGGTGATCTAATAGAAACTACATTGCAGACTTTACTTCTTTGAGATTATATATAGAAATACCTACTACATGTCCTATGAGGACTGTATTGAAAAGTGGTGAACACTAAAGCAATATATTTTGCTAAAGCATTATCCTTGTGACATGTATGCCATGTTAAAAAAACTGCCTGATATTCCAATCTCAAATATTGTTAATATGCTATGATTATGTTGTGTCACATTTCTTATACCAAATTAAAACTTAAACCATCGAAGTTTTTTAAAAATGAAGTAAAACATTTTTTTACAGATCCACAAGACTCCGGGACCGAGCACTTCCTAATCTGTTTATGTACATAGCTGCTAGATGTTACCACCTGCAGCAGGACATATCGATTTTTTTTGTCTTGTGCAAGACAGTTGCAAAAACAAAACAGTGAGCATCTCTAAGCCACAAATAGGCTTTAGATTTTCTTTTGACTACTCCTGTAAGTACATCGCCACATATTGCTCCATAACCCAGTTAGATAGCATCAGATTGCAACATGAAATACGGAAGCTAGTAAACAAAATAGATTATACATTCCAAGCTTTTGTCTGGAAGACCTACAAAATGAGTGCCACCGTTATGCCTGGTGATCTGGCAACTAAATATGAGTAAGGAAGGTTCTTTCGCAGTAAGGGTCATTTAATGGCTGCCAAACCTTGTAATGCAAAGGGTCATAAAAAATGCCTAAATCAATGCAGACCCAATGCTGGCTAAATGTCTGAGGGAGAACTGTCCACTAGCAACACAGCATGAATTTATTTCTTTATCGTTTTGATTTTTCACTTTGGAGGGAAAAGGAATTTGTACACCTACTCGAGCAGGAAACCCCAAAACTGGATGTTCTGAGAAGGAATTAAAGTGCTATTTTTGTGATTTATCACATTACCTAATTCTTGAAGGACTGCCACCACAATCTGAAAGTCAGTCTCCAAAATGATCTTTCTCTGAGACATGAATAAGATGTTGTCCAGGTAGATAATCAATTATATCCCTCTCAACCTCAAAAGATACACTACAGGTTTGAAGAGATTTTAAATCTCCAAGAAGCTGATGATAGACCAATAGCAAGAGTTTTGAATTGGAACTTTTTATGGCCCCAAAAGAACTGAAGGAATCTTGGCACTGCCAGATAAGAATATTTCAACTCAAATCTGACTATCCAATTGGTCTGTAAAATCATTCCTCGGGCAATTAATACACTCCAATTTGGAAAACCATAGCATTGAAAAGCTTCATATTTATCACACGACAAAAACATGTATACCCATTCCATACTAAAAACAGACTAATTAAAAAATCCTGAACAGAGCTTGGATCTACTACTATTGTTCTCCTGAACTTAACCCCAATCTTGTTTTCAAAACACCAGAGGGCCTGGAGAACTAGCAGAGAGTTAAAAAAAATATTTTGTGACACTGCACAAGTTAAGAGAATCAAAGGATAAGGTGTTATTAATTGTCATCGGTGGAGCATGAGTGTACAGCTACCAACCAACATTCTTGAGGGAGAAAGATTTCATTGAAAATTATCAATCCTAATAGAGATGAGACCAGCCATAGCCTCTCCGGAAATGTCCTGTTCAATGGCCACCACAATGGGGGTAGGAAGGAACCTGCACCCCTCTTTCAATAAACAACAAGGAATAGAAAGTAGATCTGAAGAGCCTTACTGGAAAATACCAAAGTAGTGTGATATACCTTGATCAGACAATGTCTATTTTAAAAACAGAAGACCTTGAGCTTCTGGCCTAAACTCCTGACAAAATAAACTACTGCCTTAGAATAACTGGAACCGCTGCAGCCATGTTTTTTGGCTCATGGTATGTCTGAAGGATGATACAAGAAAGTGGTGATAAGCTTGCTTAGCCTAAAACGTTAATGAAGGTTTTCTCCTTCCTTTCTCATGATCTTAGTCTCCGGGAACAGTGTACTCCCTCTGTTTTCTCAAAAACCATGTAATTTCCTTGAACTACCTGCTTGTAAAATTCTTTTATATTTGTGTTTCACATTTTAAATAACTGTTGGGGGATATCCTTTTCACTCAATTCTGAAATTCAGAGATGTCTTTTTCTCTTTAGTTAATAAACATTTTAATACTTTGATTGGCTTGAGAACAGAGTTGCCTTGACACGCCCTATTCCGCATGTCAACCAACCACGTGTGTAACCTACATTGAGGGACCTCTACCTTTTAATTTCCCTATGAAGAGTAATTTGAGAATGATCACCTACATCTACCACCAAAAAGGTAGCTGCTTCCTCAAGCGGAGATGCCTTAGTCAAATGCTTTTTTAAGAAGAATACTTCTGCCCTTTTCTGAAAAAGGATAGTGACCATCCGAATTATGCACTGGAGGAGGACATTCATGTGGGACAAAAAGTTAAATACATTAAGAACTTCTCAAAGGAAGCTGAAATTTAATATCTAGTTGTATTGTTCATTAAATACATAGCAGCCTCAATAGCTGATTGGACCAAAATTTGGACAGTTGCATATCTATGATCAGAAGGAATAGTTTGTCCCTTCACTACTGCCTTCATCTGTACCTCCACAGAAGAACTAGATAAAACATTTTTAGATCCCTGATTGAAGACCTTCACTCTCAAGTTCCTTAACACTTTCCATGCGTCGGACGGCCGGGAGCCGTCCGAAGACACGGTGGGCGTGTGCGTCGGACGGCTCCCGGCCGTCCTAGCACCCACCCACGGGGGAAGCGCTGGTGCTCCCCCCGCGGGCCGCCCCTAAAGCAGCCCCCACCCGCAAAGACAAAAGAAGCCCTTCCGCTTTCCCCCCCGCCCCTCCACCTCATCATGTAATGACATCAGCACGCCTCGTGCGCTGATGTCATTACAGGATACCGGACGCGCTGGAAGCCATTTGCTTCCTGTGCGTCCAGAAGTAAAGAGGTGAGTTTGTTCTCGGGGAGGTTGGGGGGGATTTAAAAAAGGCATCGGAGGAAAGGAACGTGTTTTCCTTTCCTCCGATGTCTGTTTTAAGCATTCCTGCTGCTCGATCGCGCATGAAGCGCGATCGTGCAGCAGGAATACTTTTTTTTTTTTTTAAACCTTCGAGTTTGCTTCAATTCTTTTTTCCCAAACCACTGTGGACAGAGTTATTTTACTGTGATGTGATATTCAACCCACCATGGAGTTTTGATGCTAATGGTAACAGCCCATCTGCCTTCCCACTTGTTAGAATTTTACAATAGATTTTGAGGCCAGAGTTTAATAAAGATATTAGCAAGTGTGAGTTGCAATCCTGTAGGACTTTTCCCTTTTTTGAAAAACACAAACATTGTAGCTTCCTTCTGTGAAGGTGGAACTCAACCAGTCTCCATGATGTATTTAACTATATTAAAGCATCCTATCACTTTCAGATAAGATTAAGATTATTTACTTTACAATGCATGCTTTAATACCACATCTGATTCTCAGACATAGATGACTAAAGTGGTCTCAGTGTTGTCTGCATTCAGTGAATTGAGCCAGATTTTGTGAATTGAAACTGACATTTTGGCATTAACCCTTTCCATGCGTCGGACTGCAAAGACAAAGGAAGCCCTTCCGCTTTCCCCAAACACCTCATCATGTAATGACGTCAACGCGCCTCTCGCTGATGTCATTACATGATGAGGTGCACCTTGCATGAAGCGCGATCGTGCAGCAGGAATGCTTGTTTTTTTGTTTTTTTTAATTGAACCTTTGCAAAAGAAAATGTATTTCGGAAAGAGGTGGATAAAAAATAAATATATCTACTATACACAGAAACGTTTAAAACTGGCATAATCTTCACCTGGGCTTAGTATGGCCGTGATTGCTTGAGACTAGTTTCCGATGCATCATCTGCTTTACCATTGGTACTGTGGTAAAAAAAACACTAAAATTACGGAGGTGAATGTGTGCACAAGAACTTGTAACAAGATGTAATCCATTGATATACACTTCGGTAGAATTAAAAATGTAATCATTTTCTTCCTGGCAAGCTAAAGGTAACACAGGGCCAGATATGTAATGAGAAATGAATGCTTTATTATTTCAGACTCTGGATCAAGTTTGATAATTGGCACGTTTTGTGCATTTTTATTTTTCATTACATTAAATCTTTTGTAAGGGCTGCATTAGTCAGTAGGTCACCAAAAAAGAGTCTTAAAGCCTTTGCACAAAATGGAGACACTCAAGTTTAACTGGGATTCACTGCTAGGGAACTGTTTCAGTGTTGAGAAAAGTACAACGTAACATTATAAAGTAGTACTGGCCTCCTCAAATGAAAATGTGTAGTTTCAAGATAATATGTGAAAGTTTATACCGTTGAAAACTGTATATTTATTTCCTCGGCTCCTAAGAAATGTTTTACGAAGTGGGCTGCAGAGAACACTGAAACAAAGTGAGACAATGCTCACCTTTTAGTCTGAACATTAAAGGACCTTTTGTGCCAGGGAGCGCCCCCTTTGGCAAGGGTCGCTCCCCTTGGGTAAATTAAAACAAGCTTACAGCACGCACTGCTGTTAATCAACTAAAACTGCACAATCTAGAACATTGCACTAAATGTAACTTTATGAAAAATTTGGTTGTGACATTTACATACTAAAGGGAGGATGAAAGGGTGGATTAGCCTATTACATTTCATTAACTGGGATATTTAATTTAATGTAAATCAAGATACTCACATAGCTGAATGAAGTGGAAGAACTCAGCAGGATAACCTGCTGAGAAAGGTTCACATTTCCCAAATCTTTACTTTGTCTCAAAAAAATGTAAAAGTGGGTAACAACACCAGCTTGTAATTTTAATAGTACCATTTGCGTGGGTCTGTTGGTAATGGAAATAAGTTCTATGAAGAGCCTAGTGGTCCCTGTAATTTACATAACTATCGACAGTCTCGTTGTTGCAGGTTTAAACTAAGCCAATTACAATCGGTTATGCACCAATAATGCAGTGAATATGATTTAGTGTGACTTTAACCACCATTGGACTTTTAATGAGCTTAACAGTGTTGGGGTGTGACCCCTTGGGCAAGGGTCGTTCCCCCTTTTTGAGGGTGAATTTTTGAGCTCTTTCTGCTCCCTGTGGGGGGCAGATCAGCCTTATGCTTTTAGGCCCACCTACCACCTTTGCTTGGCTGGTAGATAGTGTGTGGACTAGTGCATTATTTGCATGTGATTTTAATGTTGTATTTCTCCTTTTTATTCTAGTGCAAAGTTTTTCTTTCTTGTTTGCAGTTTCGGCAGTGGTTGGTCTGCAGTTTTGCGTAGTCGCATTCTTTTGGTAAGAAGATGATTTTTGTTGTGTTTAATCCAAATGAGTATTAGTGTCATACATGAATGCATTTTTTGTAAGTGGTGTTATAATAGCAGCATATTTAGTTAGTGTTTTGTGCATGAAAATCTTTGCAATGTGTTTTGCGTTGTCTTACTGTGTCTGTGCAGAGTAGGTGGTGGTGAGTCTAGCTGCTTCTGGCAAGTGAGTGGTATAGTGTTGGAGTGTATAGGTCTTTGTGATAAAGCCACATTTAATTTATTTATTTTTTTACAAAGGGTTTTTTGTTGTTGACTTGTTTGACAAGTTACCTTTATTAGTAAGCAATATGGCTAGCCGTAGAATGACTGCTCAGCAGGTGGTTGGTATGCTTCTTGAATCTTCCTCTGAGCAGGATTATGAGACTGACAATGCGTCTGAGGGAGAGGAGGGAGGGGAAGATTCAGACAGTGAGTTTTCTCTCCACATGGAGTCATCAGATGATGAAGATACTCTCAGTGCGGAGCAGCTACTCTCAGTGCGGATGAAGTGCCTGTTTTAGAGGAGGACACTGCTGTGCCGATGGTGCAAGAGGCATCTGGATTGCAGCCTGAGGCTGCTAGGCTTCCTATTGGAATTGCTGGACTCTGGGTTGATCCAAACATGGTGCAGCCGGTGCTGCCTGCCTTTAGTGGTGATGCAGGGTGTTGAGTGGATTGTGAAAACGTTTTGCCTATACAGTTTTTTCAGTTGTTCATGGATGATGTATTTTTGGGTGAGATTGTTGAGCAGACCAATTTGTATGCTGAACAGTTTTTGAGGGACAACAGTGCCAGACTTAAGCCCCGCTCTAGAGCTACCCGGCGGACTCCCACAAATCTGGATGAGATGAAGAAGTTTTTGGGTTTGACTTCTTTGATGGGCTTGATAAGGAAGCCGTCCCTGGCTTCATATTGGTCTACCAGTCCCTTGATGGCAACGGCCATATTTCCTGCAATTATGAGTTGTGATCGCTATTTACTTTTGAATCGGATGTTGCATTTTGTTGATAATGCTTTGGCGTTGCCACGAGATCACACTGACTGTGACCGTCTTTTTAAGTTTCGGTCTGTTCTTGATCACTTTGTAGACCGATTTTCTGAGATCTATACTCCAGGCAAAGAAATATCTGTTGATGAGTCTTTGGTCCTGTTCAAGGGCCGTTTGGTTTTTGGGCAGTACATTCCTAGCAAGAGGGCACGTTATGGAATTAAGCTGTATATGTTGTCTGAGAGTAGGACAGGATATGTCTTTAATTTCCGGGTGTACACTGGTAGACATTCCACTATTGACCCCCCTGGTTGTCCGTCCACTTTTGGAGTTTCCGAGAAAATTGTGTGGGATCTTGCTAGAGGACTGTTTAACAGAGGCCTCCATTTGTACCTTGATAACTTCTCCACTGCTGTGCAATTGTTTAAGGAATTGTTCAAAGTGGACACTTTTGCTTGTGGCACAATCCGCTCTAACAGTAAAGGTTACCCAAAAGAGCTTGTGTGCAAAAAGCTTCAGAGGGGGCAGTGCCTTGCGTAGTGAGGAACTGCTAGCTGTGAAATTTGTGGACAGGAGGGATGTGTACATGCTGACTACCATTCATGATGAGAGTACTTCACCTGTGACTGTCTGGGGTCAGGTTGCTGAAGTGCGCAAACCTGTGTGCATTGTAGACTACAATAAGCACATGGGTGGTGTCGATAGAGTAGATCAGAGGTTGGAACCTTACACTGCTATTCGTAAGGCTTACATTTGGTATAAGAAGTTGGCCATCCATCTCTTCAATTTAGCAATTTTCAATGCTTTTGTTGTGTACAAGGAGTGTTCTCCTGCATCAAAGATGACTTTTGTTCAGTTTCAGGAGTCTGTGATAGGCAGCCTTGTTGTTGTGCAACAGGCAAGTGTGCCTAGAGTAGGAGTGGTGGAGGATGTGGCTAGATTGAAAGATCGCCACTTTCCGGATTTAATTCCTCCCACGCCCCAAAAAAATCCCTGTAAGAGATGAAGAGTCTGCTTGCGAAGAGGTGTGCGGAAGGAGAGTCGTATACACTGTGCCGATTGTCCTTCTAATCCTGGGCTGTGTGTGCCCACATGTTTCAGATTGTATCACACTCAAAAGAGTTTTTGGGAGCAACCATGAGTCTAATAGTGTACTGCCTGGTCTGTATGGTTTTATATAGTTGTTCAGTTTAACGTTTATCAATAGAATGATGTCTTTAGTTACTGCTGTTGTTTTTGTAGTTATAGTTTTGTATTTAGTTGCAATTAATGTGTTTTCTTTCTTGTTTAAAAAATATTTATGACGGTGTGTGTGGACTGGCGCTTGGCTGGCGGTGTGCGTGGACTGGCGCTTGGCTGGCGGTGTGCGTGGACTGGCACTTGGCTGGTGGTGTGCGTGGACTGGTGCTTGGCTGGCGGTGTGTGTGGATTGGCGATTGGCTGGCGGTGTGCGTGGATTGGCGATTGACTGGCGGTGTGCGTGAATTGGCGATCGGCTGGCGGTGTGCGTGACTGGTGTTGGGCTAGCGGTGTGCGTGGACTGGTGCTCAGCTAGCGGTGTGCGTGGACTGGCGCTCGGGCTGGCGGTGTGTGAGTAGTGACTTGCTGCTGGTCACTACACACACTGCTAGTTGAGTGCCACTCCATGCAATCCATCAGCTTGTGTGGTTGCTGTGTCAGGAATGTGGGCGTGTGAAAGTGATAGGCCCTTGAATGGCGCGGTCTGCTGGTGTGAGTGTTGTATTGTGATGGGCCTGCGGCTGGTGGAGTGAATGGTTTTGTATGTGTCACATGTATGAAAGGTGTATGAATGGCCTGTAAAGAGGTTGGTGCCTTGTCGTGGCTTTACAGCTCATGAGCTGTGAGTCAATGGTTCAGTTTCTCGCCCTTTCAATTATTAACAGTGCATTTCATTTTTGTGAAATCACTTGCTTATACAATTGTATATACTGAACCATCACTCACCCTCGTGCCAAATCCAACCAGTATGTGTGTGTGCTTGAGGATTAGATGGCTGTGCAGTAATATTTGTCTTTCTGAAGCAGGGTGTACCTTGTCCCTTTTTGTGAATGTTGTAATGTGTTGTTTTTGTGCCTGGTGGTGTGAATGGTCTTGTGTGTATCACGTATGAAAGGTGTGTGAATGGCTTGTAAAGCGGTTGGTGCCTTGCCGTGGCTTTACAGCTCACGAGCTGCGAGTCATTGGTTCAGTTTTTTGTCCATTTAATTATTGACAGTGCATTTCATTTTTGTGAAATCTCTTGTTAATAAAATTTAATATACTGAAACATCACTCGACCTCGTGCCAAATCCAACCAGTATGTGTGTGTGTTTGAGGAATAGATGGCTGTGCAGGAATCTTTCTCTTTTTAGTTTCTCTGCCAAGGTGTACCTTCCATGTAAGAATAACCCACCAACTGTAGATATTGTCGTAAACCCATGGGAGTTCATGGTGATGTCTCTCTTGTGAATTCCAAAAAGTTATTTTATCCACAATGTCCTGTAAACCTCAAAATGTCTGTCACATTTTCCTTGCAATATTGTGTCGAAATTCTCACGCTGTAGAAACAAACAACTAATTATGTAAAAATTATCTGGTTTTGCAAGGGGGTCAACTGTGTTTTTGGCCCCGTGCTTGGCGGCCATCTAGGGAAACCAACCAAACCCACACATTTTTGAAAAGTAGACACCGGGGGCTTCCAGGGAGGTAAGGTTTGTGTGGATCCCCCAACGTTTCCGTACCCAGAATCCCCTGCAAACCTCAATTTTAGCTGAAAAAAATCACTTTTTTCACATATTTGTGTGTGGGAAAGTTGTGGTATCACCAGGCTCACTCAAATTTCCCACCACCCAGCGTTCCCCCGGGTCTCCCGGTAAAAATGGTGCCTCACCTGTGTGGGAGGCCCAAGTACCCGCGACAGGCAAGGGCCCAAAACGTAGTGAGGCGACATCAAAATTGCCTATCTCAAAACCACCTGGTTTTGCAAGGGGGGTCACTTGGGGTTTTGGCCCGGTGCTCGGCGGCCATCTAGGGAAACCTACCAAACCCATACATTTCTGAAAACTAGCCACCTAAGGGCTTCCAGGGAGGTATGGCTTGCATGGATTCCCCAACGTTTCCTTACCCAGAATCCCCTGCAAACCTCAATTTTAGCTGAAAAAATCACTTTTTTCACACATTTTTGTGTGGGAAAGTTGTGGCATCACCGGGCTCACACAAATTTCCCACCACCCAGTGTTCCCCCGGTATAAATGGTGCCTCACTTGTGTGGGAGGCCCAAGTACCCACGACAGGCAAGGGCCCAAAACGTAGTGAGGCGACATCAAAATTGCCTATCTCAAAACCACCTGGTTTTGCAAGGGGGGGGGTCACTTGGGTTTTTGGCCCGGTGCTCGGCGGCCATCTAGGGAAACCTACCAAACCCATACATTTCTGATAACTAGACACCCGGAGGCTTCCAGGGAGGTATGGCTTGCGTGGATCCCCCCAAAGTTTCCTTAACCAGCATTTGCGAGGGAGAATTGATGAGGACGAGCTATTTTTAGGTCCTACTCGCCCTTTCTGGTAAGTAGGAAGACAAACTAACTTTTGTCCTCTGTCTTTGAAAAGAGAGCAAAAGTGACAAGATAACAAGATTTAAAGGCATTTTTATTGCTCACAGAGGGAATGAGCAATAAAGATGCCTTTACATCTTGTTATCTTGTCACTTTTGCTCAGTTTTCAGAGACGGAGGTCAAGTAGGTTGCAGTGAGGTCGAGGGGATTTTCTAAGGGACTAGACCTGCAGGACTAGTACAATTTTTCGGATTTTTCAAGCCCTGTTCTGGGTAAGGAAACGTTGGGGGATCCACGCAAGCCATACCTCCCAGGAAGCCCAAGGGTGTCTAGTTTTCAGAAATGTATAAGTTTGCTAGGTTTCCCAAGGTGCCCGCAGAGCTAGGGTTAAAAAACTCTAGCTAGGCACTTTGCCAAAAAAGGGTCATTTGTCACTGCGAAATTAAGGTGTGACCACGTTGCGTTTTGCGCCGTTTCCTGTCGCGGGCACTAGGCTGACCCGCACAAGTGAGGTACCGTTTTTCTCATAAGACTTTGGGGAATGCGGAGTGGGTGGAAATTAGTGGATCCACGCTGATTTCGGAACTTTCCACCACAGAAATGTGGGGAAAATGTGTTTTTTTTTACAATTTTTTAGGTTTGCAAGGGATTCTGGGAAACAGACCCTGGTGGGAGGCAGTCGTCCCCCCATCCTGGATTCCCCTGGGTGTCTAGTTTTCAAAAATGTATAGGTTTGCTAGGTTTCCCTGGGTGCCCGCAGAGCTAGGGTTCAAAAACTACAGCTAGGCATTTTGCCAAAAAAGGGTCATTTTTCACTGCGAAATTGACGTGTGACCACGCTGCGTTTTGCGCCGTTTCTTGTTGCGGGATCTAGGCCGACCCGCACAAGTGAGGTACCATTTTTCTCGTAATGGTACATTTTTCTCGTAACGGTCCCGCAATACCAATTACGATGCGCCCGCCACACTGGCGGGCGCATCCCATATTTTTACATTACGGCGGGTGATGCTGCAAGCAGCACCCGCCGCAATGTAAAAATACATGTTGTGCAATTGAATGTACAACGTGACAGGCACCCTGCGGTGCCTGCCACCTTGTACATGCAAATGCAGGGGGGTACCATACATACTCCCCACGTGCAGCCCCCCATCCTCCCGGGGGCAGCAACAGGCCCCCAAAGGCATTCTCCGCCTGTCTTTTTGCGGCGGGATCTCCGCCGCAAAAGACAGGCATCGTAATGCCCACGGCGGTGCCTGCACGGCACCGCTGTCATTGCCCCTTTGTCCCGTTGTCCCGCAAGGTGGGCGGAAAAGGACCACCTTGCGGGACCACGGCGAACGGTCTTTCCGTCCGCCGCGGTACCATTCCCACCGCCATCCTAATTTGGCGGTGGGAATATTCAGGTTGATGGCGAGCGGATCGCCACCGCCGGGCCGGTGGTCGTCACCGCCGGGCCGGCGGTCGTCACCGCCGGGCTGGCGGTCGTCACCTTAGAGTGACGGCTTAGAGTGAGAAATACACACATTTATAAAATGTGAACGAAAATTACAGCTGCTTCTTACATTCTGTTACCAGGTAAAATTAAAAGAACAAACAGCATTGTCTTTGTAAGTTTGAGTGGAAGAGGCTTGAACGTTTGGCATTATTCTTCAACTCACAGTATTTTAAGTCGCACAGTCATTGCCTTTCCTCTCACAATGTTTATGACAGTAACGTTTTTTTTATATATCCTATTTAAGAGTATCAGGTCTCACCAGAACACATAAACAAGCACATTAGTGTCCTTGGTGGTGCTCATAAATGATTAAACCTATAATTTTGTTCACAGTTATCATTGACAAATGTGTTTATAACTCACTGTTTGACCTAATTTATAACTCATTGTTTGACCTTATTTTTATTTTTATATTTTATTTATTCTAGTCAGTCAAGAAGTACAGAGTTCCACTTTGTGCATGCAAGTATTTGCAAACGGCTATACATTACATAAAATCACATAAACATGTGCAAACATTATTGCTACATCTTTGGATATTCATTGGTACACAACTATGTTTTGGTGATTTGCCTTGATACATCCGTAACAAATTTAGTCCACAATTTAGCGTTCTGCTACACTGAGCCTTTTCCACCCTATCAACTGCGACATATTTCAATATAGATGCCAATAAAGTGGGGATTGTAGTTACACACCATAGTATATGGTCAGTCCTCAGCTTGTGTGGATCTGAGGTACTGCACAAATGGGTCCCAAAAATCCCTAGGCCGGGAGGCTTTTGGTAATTCCTCAGCATATGTTTACAGTCTCTCCTTGCAGTAAGTCATATCTGTAACCCAGTCTTTGCACTGTGGTTTACGTTTGCTCCCCCATCGCATTGCCATGCGTCTCTTGGCTAGCAGCAATGCCACCGGCAGGAATTTTGTGTCTGCGAGCTAGTTTGATCTTGTAGATGCCCAATAGACACACCAAAGGTTCGTTGGGAACCTGTTCTGCCAGCATGAGAGTAAGAGTGTTAGTGACTTCTTGTCAATATGGTTGGAGCTTAGGGCATGACCCCACCATGTGTAGGAAGTCTGCACTGGGTGCGCTACATCTGTGGCATCTATCATCTATTCTTAAACCATATTTATACAGCTGTACAGGTGTATAATATACTTGATGTATGAATTTAAAATGTATAATGCGAAGATTGCAGTTAGGTGTAAGCATTTGCATCAGTGCGCAGCTGTACTCCCAGTCCTCTTTGGCAATGGTATGGCCAATTGCTTCCTCCCATCTCTTTAGAGGTTTGTCTTGTTCTCTAAATTGTTCACATTGAGCCACTTTGTGAAGGCGTGTAACTAAACGCTGTCGCGATATCAGTAAAATCTGGAGCGCTTTATGTGTCAGTGGTTCGTCTGGGAATGTGGGATATAGGTCCTTCAATGCCAACCGCAGGCGTAAGTACGCAAAGATCTTTAAAGGTGTGCGGTGTGCACTAAGGATGCGTCAGTGTGTGATATAAACTGTCCATGTGGAAATATATCACCCATGTTGCAGAGGGCCATCTCCCCTAGCAAATTCGACATGTTCCTTTCTTGCATCACCATTATTTGTGGATGGTGTTTCATGGGCAACGCTGGCACATATGTTGGGAGTTATGTGCACGATTCGCCAACGTATGCCACGCTCTCGAGGTGCAGTTAACTGGGTGTATTTCGGTATTCGGAGTGCTTTTTCTCCGGTCTGATTTAAAGGTGAGTAGAGGGGACGGTTTCACGCTCTCATACTCAACTGCTATGTGCGGTATGTGGCCGTGTGGATGTAGCCAGTAGTGGGCGTGCTGCGCCTGTGTGCAGTAATAATATAGCTGCCGATCTGGTGCTCCAAAACCCCCTTGAATGTATGGTCTAGTCAGTTCCCTCCACCCTACTCGTGCTTGCTTGCCTGCCCACATTAGCCTGAGCATGGCAGTGCGCAGTTTAGCAAACAGTGATTGTGTAATCCATATCAGTATATTCACGAATAAATAAAGGAATTCTAGGCAGCACCATTTTCTGTATTACAATCCTATCAGCTAGTGACAGCGGTAGCTTGATCCACCTTTCTATCTGGTCTTCTAGCTTTGATATGGCTCTGCCATAGTTTTCATGCAGCACCAGATCTGGTGCTCGGTGTATACAGATGCCCAAATACTTCACTGGTTCTGTCTGCCATTGCAGTGGGTAGTCGAGTGTTGGTTTTGTTGTAGCTGGGGTGAGCGGGATCACCACAGATTTATCCCAGTTTATAGAGAGTCCTGATTAGTGTTCAAACCTAATATATTCTCTAATAAGTTTATTTAAATTGGCATCTGGGTATCTTGTGTAGAGGACCATGTCGTCCGCATACAACGATATACTGACAGGCTGGAGTTGGAACTGCAGTGCACTGTCTGCATGTCTTTGCCTTATCTGACATGCTAGTGGTTCCAGTGCCAGTGTAAATAAAATGTGGCAACAGCGGGCATCCCTGTCTCGTCCCCCGGTATGTATTAATAGGTTCGGATGTGTTGCCATTCACTCTTATTCATGCACACGGCTCCCCATATAGTAATGCTGTCCAGCGCAAGAACGGCTCTGGGAACCCCATCCTCCTCAACACTGTAAACATATATGGCCATTCCACCGAGTCAAATGCTTTCGCTGCTTCCAAAAAGGCAGCAGCAGCCGGCATTTTTGGGTTCAGCTGGTAAAACATAGCAAATATGGTCCTCAAATTTTACGTTGTTGATCTTGTCGGTATAAAACCGGCTTGATCCGGCAGTACCGTTTCTGCATTAAGGGTTGTATCCTAGATGCTACGATTTTTGCCAGTATTTTGGCATCTATATTTATTAAAGATAGCGGGCGATATGATTAGCATTTTACGGGCTCTTAATCTGGTTTAGGGAGAGTAATCAGCAGTGCCTTACATAGTGATGGCGGCAGTATGCCGTCCTCATATGCCTCTTCGTACATTGCAGCGAGATGTGGGATTAATACGTTTTATATGCCTTATAGAATTCTGCGGGCAAACCGTCCATACCAGGGACTTTATTACTTGGGAGAGAGTTTATTCCCTCTTGTATCTCATCCTCTGTGATGTGGTGGCTAAAGTATTCATGGTGCTCATCAGTAAGCCATGCCAGGGCAACATTATCCAAATATTTATTTATCTCAGTTGTGGACGTGCTCGGCCCAGTGGCGTACAAACATGCATATTATTCTGAGAAGCAGTCTATAATGGATGGTGTGTCATATTTTGGTGTGGCCTGATCGTCGACTATTTGGGTGATGTGGGACCCTGTGTGAATGGGACGTATCCTACTGGAAAGCGTTCTTCCCGGTCGACCACCCTCCCCATAGTTTTGTGCCGTGTGCCTGTGCGAGATATATTTGATTTCGCTCTCTGCAAAGTCATGATAAGTGTCAATCTTTGTCTGATTTCTGCCAGAATCTTAGGGTCCGAAGTGTTCATGTAGTCTAATTCTAATAGTTTCATGTCTTTTTCAACCATGGACAGCTGTCGTTGAATATCCTTCAGTATGCCAGCATGTTTACCTATGCAGAGCCCTCGAATTGTTACATTGAAAGCTTCCCATAGCGTTTTCACCCTGTCAACTGAACTCACATTTTGTAATCTGCAATGGCCTGTCGCAGTTCAACTCTAAACACCTGATCCAACATAGTGCCTGATTGTAAACGCCATGTGTACTGTCGCGGAGTGTGCGTGGGGATTACGAGTTCAATGCAGACCGGTGCATGGTCTGATAAGGTTTGGGGCATATGTGCTATGGATGTGGTCCACGTGCAAACATCAGCAGTGGCTATCCAGAAATAGATTCTAGACCATGTGCTGTGAGTGGTAGATATGCAAGTGCCTTCTTTGTGTCCTGGGTTGGGCAATCGCCATATGTCTGTCATTGCATATTCCTCCATACCCTCTCTAAGCGCTTTTGCGGATTGTTTCCATATCTGTCATCGCCCGTGGACCTATCCATGAATGGGTAAAGACGCGTGTTAAAGTCACCACCCCAGAGTATTGCAGTTGGTGTTAGTGCATGCAGTCTAGCCCATATTTGTACAAAACAGGAGGAATCATCCGTGTTCGGCCCATATGTGGTGACAATGGTTAGGGCTGTTCCTCCAAAGTTTCCCTGAGTTATGACATAACTGTCATGATTGTCTTTTATCGAGTTGAGTAGCGTAAATGGTGTGCCTTGTTTAACAGGAAGCAGCACTCCTCTAGCATATGTAGAATAGGAGGACGTCAAACGGTATGTGGCCCAATGTGCGCTCACTCTACACTCTGTAGCGTCAGTAAGATGTGTTTCCTGAATACAGGCTACGTCAACTCTGTGACGATCTAAGTGTGCGAGGACTTTAAGAATTTTCTGCAGATTTTTCAGGCCTCGTACATTCCATGTCATAAGTGTCAACGTTCTTGTGGGTTGTGGTCTATTATCCATTCCCTGTTAAGTTGGTTGAGTGATCAAGGCAGTATCTAAAGGATATATGTCTCGTATTGTGTGTGGTTTCTGTCATCCCTGCACCGACCATGTTTCATAAATTTTCACCCCTCCCAACTCCCTCCCACTTTGCCATCCCAATTACAGTGAAGACAATCCCAAAAAACGTGATCCAGTCCAACCGACCCCAAGCAATCCCGTAAAGAAATGTTAATACTTTGTGGCGCACACAGGTCAGCGGGAGCTGCCAGCCGAGAACCCCGGTGATATCATCACACGGGGGTCCCTTGTCTAAACATAGAAAAACAAGAATAATACAAACGTCTTAACCTGCTAATTTCAAAAGGCAATTGGCCCTCTGTCCATGACTCAAGCCCCAATACCATGTACTCACTACGCCCCCACGGCTCCATTTTAACCATAAAAACCATGAGTTCGCATCCAGCACTTATCTGTGTCCATATGGTGTAGTGACAGTAGTAGCCAGTAGTCACTGGCCCGGCAAAATGAGCAGATCAGAGGAGGCATGTTCGTTAGTCAACATCCGATGTGCCTGCCTGCTCTTCTAGGTCTTCTCTGGGTGATCTCCTACGCGTGGTCTGGGAGCCCTTTTGTTGTAGGTATTTGAGCACCTCCTTAGGTTCATTGTAGACTGTACTTTTGCCGCCATCTGTAACTCTCAAGCGGGCTGGGTAAATCATCGCGTAGGGGATGTTTGATCGAGTAGTTTCTTTTTTACTACCAAGAATGTATTTCTTGCCTCTTGGACTTGTGGTGTGAAATCTGGGTAGATAGAGATGTGCATCCCTTCGTGTTTCAGGCTTCCCAGTTAACGAGCCTTGCGAAGCGCCGTATCACGGTCCCTATAGTTTAAGAGTTTAGCTATGATAGGACGGGGCCTAGCCCCTGGTAGCGGCGGCAGCGGCGGAGCGAGGGATCTATGCGCCCTCTCAATGTGAAAGACGCCTGAGAATGTTTCTTTACCAAGAAGTGTTATCAGCAAATTCTCGATGTAGCGTTCCATATTTCCAGTGTTCGTTGTCTTCGCTATGCCCATGAAGCGCAAATTATTACGGCGAGATCTCGCTTCCAAATCCTCAGTTTTCACCATTAGTGCTGTCAAAGTTTTGCCTATTGTCTCTTGCTTAGTTTCCAATTAGTGCTGCGCATTTTCCGTATCTGAGATGCGGCGTTCCGCCATGTCAATACTTTCTGTGTGTCTGTCCAGGCGCTCGGCCATGCGGTCTACTCGGTAGGTCAGGGAGTCTATTTTCCCATCAATGTTTGACAAGGTGGTCTGGATTGTCGAGAACATGGATTGGAAGTCTACGATAGTTTTGGCGCCCGCTGTCGTCGTAGCCGTGTAGTGTAGTAGACTGGTCATCTGCACCGCCATCAGCCGACTTTTGGACAGCTCAAAGTGAAGTTTAGACTGGGTTCTGTCCATTTTCCCTATGTTTGCAGCGTTGTGAGTGAATGGGAACTGCTCCTGGTCTTCAACACGTGGAAAGGTGGAGCCCACTGATTTGATTTAGTAGCTGTGGCCTATTCTGCATCGTAGTAAGCATTTTTTGGCCCGGTCCACAAGCTTCAGCCTTTGGTGAGTGTAAGCACTTGCCTATTGAAGAGACTGTGGGTGAGCTGTGGACCCTGTCACGGGATGGAGACAGCCTACTTTGGCGTGGGATTGTGCGCCACTGCAAGTGAGGCGTTGGTTACACTGGGCTACGCAAAATCAGTGCTGATTAGCGGTTTTTGCTATGGGAGTACAGTGTATTACATCGGGGATATACTATTTATAGTTCAGCAGTACACCGGCGGTCAGAAACAGTTCCTTCAGCTTCAATACCGGTCGTCGTCCCCTCTCCTTTGTTCCTTGCACTGCAGGCCTTTGTCTGTGTAATGCAGCACGTTGCAGGCAACTACCAACTCCTGTTCGCAGTGATAACGTGGTTTGCACTTGGTGGGAGGATTGGGACTTGGTTGCGTGTTCGCCGCCTAACTGCCCAGTAACTGCTTAAGTGGCCTAATCCGTTTATAGCAACTCCCGCTGGTCGGTGAAGTAATCTTTCTATGCAGGCAGAGTGGAGGTGACTGCGCCTCTTCATGCGCTTCCCATACCATCTAGCATTTATTTAGTAGCTTGCATGCAATCTGTGGTAATTTGCTGCGGCTCCGTGTTTGGGGTGCCCACTATTCTCGCGGGCCTCTGCAGTCATGCCACGGAAAGCCCGTAACAGCCCATGTCCGCGCGCAGGGCCGCGCTCACCTTCGTCTTGTGATGTATTGGGGCCCGGTGATCTCCTTCATCACTCCGCCACAGACCTTGGCATTCCAAACGCAGCCCTAGGGCAGGCCAGTGGTGCCGATAACAGCAGCGCTTCTCAGGCGGCGAGTCCGCTTCTCACAGGGCAAAGTCTCCTACCCGGCCTCATTCTCACTTTCGCCTTCGAGGTCTGCGTAGCAGGCCGGCTGGCTCGCGCACGTGCACGTGCACCCCCCGCAGGCCGCGCCTCGGCCGAGAGGGTACAGATGATTTTCCCCACCTCAGGAGTTAGTGCTGGCAGCAAAAACAGGGTTCTCGGAACACCATTATCTTCCGGTGTGTGTATTTGTGGGTTTTATTGCATTTTGCAGGTTATGGACGCAGGATAGATTAAAGCGGCCATCTTCAGGCGTGGCTAGATCAGCCCGTCCAGTTTGACCTTATTTTTAAGTAAATATTTCCTTACAAGGGAAAGACTCAGACCCCGTATTCTCTCGCTCTTAAACTCTGGGTATCCCAGATTGCCCACTAAAAACGTCCTGCACCTTTTCCTTCACCTACACCAGAATAGCCATTCAGACATTTTCCCAAAAAAACACAACAATGAACACCATATGAGATGGGAATGGGAGACTAACGAAGGAGCAGGTAGGGATTGTGTAGGGAGGTCAACAGGGAGAGGAGGGAGTGGAAGAGTGATGAAAGTGGGAGGAATAACATTGTATAAGAATCAAGCGTGTGCAGACAAAATATTGAGATGGAAATTTCGAACAACAGAAATATCGAGTCCTAAATATAGTCAGTGAGAAATATCGACAGCAAAAATAGCATGGTAAAAAATATTGAATTGAAGGTAAGAAATATTGTTTTAAAAAATATAGAAGTCAATAATATCATTTTCAAAAATATAGTTGTTTAAAATATCCATTTTTTAATTAGTGTTATGTATTTTAGAATATATTTTAAATGTATGTGATGTATTTTTTTGTATAAGTATTGTTTATGTTTTTTATGTATGCGTTCACTTTTTAGTGGTTATCAATTTTATTTTAATTAACTTTTGAACTTTTTAGTTCTGTAGCGGGTTGTGGGTTTAAAGGGGAATAGGGTGGGAAGAAATTCAATTATAATAAATTAATGATATTTTTTATTTATTCATATTTATTTAATAGAGATTTTATAGTGTTAACTGTCAGAAGTAATTCATTTGTAATTAATTATTAATTTGTTGTTAGTTAATAATAATTAGATGTGGGTTGTGGGGTTTATAGGGGTACAGGGGGGGAAGTAATTTATTTTTAATTATTTATTAGTTGTTCATTATTATTAATTAGTTAATAGAAATTTAAATATGGATTTTTTTTAAATAATTTTAGGTGCGGTTTGTGGGGTTTATAGGGTTAAAGGGGGGGAAGTAATTTTTTTCTAATTTAATAAGTAGTTGTTGATTAATATTAAATATTTAATTGAAAATTAAATATGGAAATTGTGTAATTATTTTAGGTGTGGGTTGTAGGGTTTATTGGGGTAAAAGGTAGGATGTAATTTATTTTTAATTAATTAATAATTAGTTGTTAATTAATATTATTTCTTTAACTGAAAATTAAATATCGGAATTGTGTAATTAATTTTGGGTTTGGGTTGTGGGGTTTATGGGGTAAAGGGTGGGAAGTTAATTAATTTTAATGTGTTTTTTAATTAATAATATTTAATTAATTAATAATTAATTATGTTAATTATTGAAGTACATTATGGGGTCGATTCCGATCCTGTATTTTTTTTGTCCCGTACGACTTGTAGCCGTAACTTTTTCCGTACGAATCGTACAAGGCACGTCCGACCCGTGAAGTACGATTCGTACGGGAAAAATACATACTGATCGGCCCGATCCGTACGAATCGTATCTGGAAAAGTTGTACAAGACGGACCCTGACACTCTTCCGTACGAAGCCTAAAAATACAGTCCGACCGTACAAGTACGATCCGGACCGGCTTTCCGATTTACGAATCGTACGGAAAACGTCCCGTACACGTGGAATGACTTGTACATATGTAATGTCGGTGTACGCACCGAACATACACAATGTTGTTGTATGTACCAATGTTGTATAACGCACCGTACAAAGCAATGGCGGTGTACGCACCGTACACAGCAATGGCGGTGTACGCACCGTACATACCAATGTCCGTACATACACAACGCATGGGGGTGTGTGCCTGTACGACTCGTACCCCTGTACCGTACTGAACCACGGACACTGTAAAATAGCACAAGGAGGGTCTATTCGACTCGCACAACACCACAAAACACGTCTACAGTGCACAAAAAATGGAAATGACTGATCTGGTCACATCCAAACAGGCAAACAGAGGGCCAAACTCATATAGCCCCGATATAGCTAATTTTATAGCAGACCTGTGGGCCTGTCAATTGGTTCAGTTGGTGCAAGGTTCTACTCACACGGCGGGTCACCTTTTAGACCCAGTGTTTACCAACTTGAACTTCTTGTCTGTAGCGGCCGCATTAAAATTGCTTTGGACTGATCATTATTTGATCATGATGTATCTGTCAATCAAAGGGGCTAGTATTAAGGATTGTTGCCACCTCACATGCAAGAGAGCATGGCATAAGCTCGACTGGGCTAATTACGCTGAAAAATTGGGGACCTCCTGCCCCATGTCTAATGCGGACCCTAACATGGCATATACTGCCTTTTCTACCTGGATCAGACAGCCCTTGGACGAGCTAGTCCCGGAAAAATGGCAACCATCCCACAAATCTAGCTACAGCCCCTGGTATAACGAAGAACTTGCCGTATTGCGAAAGGTCTGCAAAAAACTTGAACGCACTTGGAGAAGGGACTACGACTTGATGGCTAAAGAAAAATATCGTTTGGCCATTAAGAACTACCAAAAAAGGATCCAGGTGGTCCGAGCCACTTTCTATGCGTCACAACTTGCAGGCAGTGGGAATAAGGCTAAATGTTTATTTTCCTTAGTTGCCTCATTAATGACAGCTCCTACGGAGCCTTTTATTTCATCCAACAAGCAATGCGATGATTTAGCGGCATATTTCATTTCCAAAGTGGAAAGGATTTATAAACAATTTCCCGCGTCAACACAATCTACTGATTCGGTAGAGGCAACGGCCTGCTTATTGGATACGTTCCCGCTGATCGTGCCTGCCCAGCTGGAGGCACTCTGTTTTAAAATAAAATCTGGTTCTCCCCTTGATCCGCTTACGCCAGGTCATTTTCTTAAGTTTCTTCCTACAATTCAGGGCCCTCTGTGTGACATCTTAAATGCTTCATTGACCACAGGAATCGTGCCCACTGCTTGGAAGATAGCCAAAGTCCTGCCTTTAATAAAGAAACCCAACTTAGATCCAGATCGTCCTGAGAACTATAGGCCTATCTCCCGCCTACCTTGGGCATCGAAGATTCTGGAGACATATGTCAATGCCACGCTCTCCAACTTCCTGTCCTCTAATAACATCTTGGATCCCTCGCAAAAAGTCAGCACTGTTGGCCGTGACAGAACATCTTTGGGCATCTTTGGATAATAGGCACACTGCGGCATTAATCCTGCTAGACTTGAGTGCCGCTTTTGACACCGTGTCCCATGCCATTTTGCTGAGACGATTAGAGGAGGTTGGGATCAATGGCTTGGCCTTATGCTGGCTGGCATCCTTCCTAGAGGATAGGACTTTCGAGGTTTCTGTGCCCCCGTTTTCCTCAGGGACTTTCAAGGTGAGACAAGGTGTACCTCAGGGCTCATCTTTGAGCCCTTTGCTTTTTAATATCTACGTGCTGCCACTGGCTCTTCTCGCAAAGAGCTGTGGTGTGACCCTTGTCTCTTATGCTGATGATACACAGTTGGTGGTAGCCCTGTCTAGCAATACAGTTAGGGGTAATAGCCTAGACGCCGCCCGCTTCTGCACCAATTTGGCAGCAGTGGCGGACTGGCTTACCATCAACTGTTTGCAGCTATACGCTGAGAAAACGGAAATTCTGCTGACGGGGAAAGACCAGGGTCTTTGGAGTAATGATTGGTGGTCCCAGAGCCTTGGACATGCACCCCCTCCAAAGACGGTGGTGAAAAACCTCGGTGTTTGGGTAGATAGCAATCTTAACTACCAAACCCAGACTAAGAAGGTGGCTGGCACATGTTTTGGGCTGCTTAGGAGCTTTAAGTCTATTTTTAAGTTCTTTGATGCCCCTACTAGACAGCTGATTATTCAAGCCACAATCCTGTCACGGCTGGACTATGCTTTGACTCTCTATTTGGGGGCCAATAAGGTTGAGGTCCACAGGTTACAGAGAGTCCAGACCGCTGCGGCTAGATTGTTGCTAGGTCTACGTAGATCTACCTCTGCCTCGGATGCAATTCGAAGACTACACTGGTTGCCTATGGAAAGACGTATAGAGTTCAAGGCACTTTGTGTGGTCTTCAAGGCATGGAAGCTGGCTTCTCCACAGATATTAACAGACCTGATCCAGCCTTATGAGCCCACGCGCCAACTTCGATCCTCTAGCCAAAACCTGTTGAAGGTGCCACGGGTTAAGAAAACCAGGGCAGGCGGTAGATCTTTTAGGTATAAGGCAGCCAGGCTGTGGAATTCTCTCCCAGCATTTATTCGTGGTCTAAGGGATTATCTGCCTTTCAGGAAGGCCCTTAAGACCCATCTCTTCCCCAAAGTCTAATCTGTGTTGGAAGGTGTCTTGAGGGCTTAGTCCTTGTCAGGAGCGCCGGGACGCCCCTTTGTTGGGGCAGCTGTTGCGCTATATAAATTGTTATAACATAACATAACATAACATAACAACATAACATAACACACCCACCAAAAATTCAAACTGAGGCCCACCCACAAATGGACCAATAAAAAGGGCCCACACACACAAACCATGAGCCTTTGCAACAGACTCACTGCTGCTAGAGAGCACACACCAACAACTGCACCCATCCACCTTAACATATACACCTTCACACAACCTCCTTCACACATACCCCCTCTTCACATTCAGACCCACACCGTCACATTCAGACCCACACACCCACTACCATCCACACCCTCACCCCACACCATGCCCACAGACAAGAATCCAAAGTTCACAAGGAAGGAGCTGGAGATCCTTGTCAATGAAGTCATCAGAGTCGAGCCACAGCTGTTTGGAACATTGGTCAGACAGACCAGCATAGCTGAAAAATCACGCCAGTGGCAGAGGATCGTCGACAGGGTGAATGCTGTTGCACCCATCAGAAGGACCAGGAATGAATGCCAAGCCAGGTGGTACGATCTGCGGAGGGCGGTAAAGCGCAAAATGAATGATGACTACGCCCAGAGCAACATCACTGGAGGTGGTGGGCCCCGCAGACCAGTACATTTCTATCCCTGGGAGGAGAAGGTTATGGCCCTGCTTCCGCCGGTGGGAGTACATGGACTGCAAGGACTTCCAGAGCCTGGTGAGTACACAAACAACTTTGTTAACATGGGGGTAATGGCATCCACACCCCAACTACACCAAATGCACGCAACTACCCCCAAGCCCTCACCGGCCAGAACCACAGTCAAAAATAACGCTAATGCCACTAACATGTGTATGCCCCATTGAGATATCAAGGCCATGCTATGTCCCATGCTACACGAAGCACCAACCCAAGAATGGATGTCTGGTATGCTGGGAGGGTGGGTGGCACAAAACACATTGTTGAACTCCAAATCAGACACAATTGCCCTCATCCCATATGGGCCAGGTACATACCCACGCACCATGCGCAATGCACAGGGATTGGGAAAGTACTGACAAGATAGCTCACACTCGGCCCGGGTGTAGGCAGCACAAGGCCCTCCTGTGACCAGTGCAAACACAAACACCAAGACAACAAGGTCAGATATCTAGGACAGGAACTCACACTCAGTATCATGGCAGCATGCTCCATGGGGGGACAGCTACATCACCTGGGAGCCCCATGGACAAATCACACTACACACACCAGCTGGCCCTCTCACACACACCCCTTACACAAGCAGACACCCCCGGGACAGGCAATGGATTTACCCACTGTCACAATGGACATGTAACACAACAAGACCAATACATAGCCGAAGAAGCATCCAAGCCAAAAATCTACATGTCAGGAGAACATATCAATCTGTCCCCCGCAACATACCCATCCACAAGTGAACATTGAGGAGAATGCAAGGCACATACAACTACCTGGAGGAACAGTGCCAACTTGAATGTGTATGAAACATGCATGTTGCATGAAACAGCATTAACATTGTCTGTCTCTCACACACAGGGCAACATGATGAATCTACCCCCAACAATGGGGGTGAAGATTCACAGTCCCTGGCCCGGGAGGAACCTGATCTCACCAGCAGCAACGCCTCTCAACACTCCGCGGATGACCCCGACCGACCTGGACCCTCTGGTGTCCAAGCCCCTGCAGAACCTGGTCCAGGACCATCTGTGCCAACCACCACCCCCATTCCTGCCACATCCCAGGAGACACCGAGGAGCCCTGCCCGCAGTGAACAACTGAGCCAGTCTGACCAGGAGGGACATGGTGCGGCGGGCACCCAGGAGGAGGCAGACAACACCGCCACTGCCATCCCTCAGGGGTCCCGTAGACCCGATGTGCCCACAACAGCAGGCCAGGCTCGTGTGGGCAGGAGTGGTGGGAGTGGAGGCAGGCAGAGGCGAGAACCTGACCAGCCAGCTGAAGGGACCGGTATGTTACACATACACAACATCATGGATGCATACCGGCGTGACACCAGAGAGTTCAGCAAGGTAGTGGTGACCCTCACAGAGATCAAGAACCAGCAGGCCGAGCAACACGCCAGTCAACAAGAACACCAAGGACGGATGGAGGCAAGACTGGTTGAGCTCCTGGCGGTGCAAAGGGACATAAGCCATTCACTCCATCGGATCGCCGACAACATGGGCAACCCTCCCTGTGCCACCATGCGAAGACCACCACCAGCCACAGGGAGGGAGGAGGAGGAGGATTCGTCCGACGGAGCGTCTCAAGCATCGTCAAGGCCTGCATCTGAGGGTCCCCCGAGGAAGGTGGGTCGTCCACGGAAAAGACCGTGAGAGGCAGCGGCACATCCACATCTCCCAGGTCACCTGGCCTGGCACATGTCCTTCATGTGCGACAGCATCACCTCATTGACTGTCATCATCTGCCACATGGACCTGCTGGTCACAGTCTGACCAATGATGCCAAACACTGTGGTCTGGACTCTGATGACTTCAAATGGCAAGGATCCCATCTCCCCCTGTGAACTTTGGATTCTATGTTCCCTGCATTGCACCTTTTTCAGTGCACAAATCACGCCACAGAGCTATAATTAAAAAATGAATACGTGAATTTTTATGTTGCAGTCATTTAGCATGAGTCCACAACATACATACAAGTGAGGAACTAACTCCAGCCATCCATACACTTGGATCTGAGTCCGGTCGAGGACACACATGTGTCTCAATGTATCACCAAATACAGACATGGAGCCCAATACTCACCCGTGATGGCCTCAAGCTGCTGAGGGGGGCTTGCAATACTGCTCAGACAGACCAATTTGGAAGAGTATCATGAAGGTGTAGAGGTCATGGGTCATGTTGATGTGCCCGGGGAGGGAGTCCCAGGTCTGTTTGGCGAGGTGGGAGAACTATCTCCTGCATGCAGTTTTTATGTGGATGTGATAAATGGTGGCCAGGGCAAGGTGGGCTGCATGGAGTTGGGCCAACGGGGTGTTGGATGACAGACGTCCAAGGTTAGTTTTGGGTCTGGGGTTGTGGACTGCCTCCTGAGTGTGGTTGAGGAGTCTGAATGTGATCCTGCAGCAGATAGTGAGCCATTGTAGCTATCTCAGGTGGCCGGTGATGTGGCTGGGGCGGGGGATGTTGAAGAAGAGGTGTGTGGATGCACCCTGTATGTGGACAAGTTCTCCTGCAGTTTTGCTGTTGTTCTACGTAGAGGCCGGTGCTGTAGTTGAGCCGGCTGGTGTCGTGGACCTGGGGGACGGTCTGTCTTGCCTTGGAGTGGATCTATCTGTGGGTCATTTGCAGCATGCGGAGGGTGTTGCAGCATGAGGTACAGATGGTGGTGAGTTGCATGGTAATTGTGAGCGATGGGTCCATGATGAACACCAGCTTGCGTGCGTGGCCACTGGGTGCTGGTGCGGTGCCCAGACCAGTGGGACACAAGGAGTTGACCCAGCCGTAAGGGGACAATCCTCAGATGATGACCTCAGTCCTGTCCAAGTCCAGCCTCAGGTGGCTGATGTTCACCCAGTCGTCAACGGATCTCATGCCTTCTTGAAGTTTGATCTGGCAATGGCTGGCTCTTTGGTGAGTTTGAGGAGCAGCTGGGTGTCAATGGCATACGAGATGATGATGAGGTTGTGTGCGCATGTGATGGTGGAGAGGGGGGTCATGGAGACATTGAAGATCGTCACGCTGAGAGAAGAGCCCTGGGGCATGTGCCATATGACCCCAGTGTACTACATGCTGCAGGGTGGAGGCAGACTCCCTGGGCCTTGCTGGTGAGCTACTTTCTAATTTAATCCTGGGTCCTCCTCTGGATACCAGTGTTGGAGATGTGTGAGCTGACAGTGTGTTAGCACATGGTGTACAATGGCGTTGAGAGGTCAAGGGGGATGGGCTCACCATTGTTGAGCAGGGCAAAGTTGTCGTTGGTGGTGGCAATGATGGCGGTTGCAGTGGTGTGATTACTGTGAAAGATGGTCTGGTGCCGGTTGCCTGGAGCTGGTTGCGTGGAGAAAATTGGTCAGTTGCTTGTTGAGTGTCTTCCGGATGACATTTGCTGGGTAGGGAAGCAGGGTGATGTACCAGGAGATCCTGCGGTACTGCCGTACCTTGTTTAAGATAGGCCTGGGTCTCTGCATGCCTCCAGCACCCATGGAATGTGGCAAGCTCAAAGGAGACATTCATGACGCACTGGACGTGGGCTTCAAGGATGGGGAATGATGTGGTTCAGATGTTGTGTGGGAAGGGGCCTGATGGAGAGCCAGAGTGGATGGTGCACATGAGCCAGGTGGTGTACTTGCTGCTGACGGGAATCCAGAACCTGAGGGGGGTTTGTCCTGCGGATAATAGTGCTGTCTGCCTCTGTGTGCCAAGGCTGTTGTGTATGGCCATGAGCTAGCAGTGGTACAAAGTTGCAAGGGATGTGATCTGCCTTGCAAGGATGGGGTGTCTTGGATGGAGATCTGCTGTCAGTTCACTCACAATGCTGATGAGCTCCTTGATGTCGTGTGTTTTGGTGTCTCTGCACTATCTGAAGGATCTCCACTTGTCCTTGCAGATGATATGGTGATGTCTGTGTGTGGTCCTTTCCAGGCCTGTAAGGTAAATGATGGCTCTTTGTGTTGCAAGGTTTGCACAAGAGTCCAGCTAGGTCTGTAGGAGTCCAGTAGGTCTGCCTTGTCCCAGGTGCCTTAACTGTTGTTGTGCTTCACAGGAAAGTCCGTCAATGTGGCAAGATTGTTGGATCAGTTGCTGATCCAGTGCGTGAGGTTTCAGGGTGTGGCGGTGGTGTTGTTTTGAGTGTCCCACACAGCTTGTCTGTGGTGACTTACATCAAGCATCTTTGGGGTATCGTTAGCGGGGTGTGGGGCAGTGTGTTGCTTTTCGGAGACGTGGATTAAAATGTTGATGGACCAATGATGGATGGTGGTGTGGTTCTCCTCCAGCCAGAAGTTACTGGCCCCCAGCCACATGTGGAGGTGAGGGCGTGCGTGCATATGTACGTGTTGATGGCTTAGCGGAATTGTGGATGTAGGCCTGGAGATCTGTAGATGAGTGTTACTCTGAGGGTTGCCAGGGAGTTTCTGCAAACCCGGATTTGTGACTCTGAGGGTGTACTTGTGAATAAATTGCAATTCATCCTCTGGGATTGTTGGTGCCATCCCTGCGGGTGATCTTGTATCCGTCTGAGATGGCAATGAAGAAGTCTTGTGCTGAGGATGCTTATGTCCAGGTTACTGTCATGAAGGTGATGTGTGGGGCTGTTGTGTTGAGGAGGTAACAGAGTCCAATGGCGTGCTGGTGGACGGAGCGGGTGTGGAGTAGGAGGCACATGACCTGGTTGTTCTTACAGGGTCTGTTAGGCTGGTCAGCGCTGTGTAGGCAGTTGGAGTTGCACACTCAGCATGCGAAGGTGTTGTGTGTGCGCTTAGGGGTTGCCTGATAGCAGGCAGATGATTGTCTGGAGGACATTGCTTGGAGGTTGGCTGCAGCATGAGCCTGTTGTGTGACGTGGGTCACGCAAAGACCAGAGGCTTGTGCACTGTGCACGTTGCAGGCGCAGACTGTCCTGCCTTTGGCACAGCGTTGGCGCAACAGTGGCAACAAAAACCTGCTGGCTGCATTTAGAAAGGGTGGAGGGGGAAGGGCTGAGCATTTTGGAGGCATGTGGGTTGCAGAATCTGGGCACTCGGTGGGACGGTGCCGCAGGTGAGGCAGCTACAAATTAGTCAAAAAGTAGCACACAAAGACAAGGAGGTCAGAAAGGCACAGTGCAACAGGTGTATGTAAAGGAAGGAGTGTCAGGTTACTTATGGGTCACTACGAGAAAATGTATGAACAATCACCAAAAATGACGGCCACAGGGTCAGGCAACAAAATGCGGAGCTGCGCACAGGAGACACACCATCAGCATGCGTTCACGTCCCGTTGTGGTGAGCAACCTGCACAAATACATACACAACCAGGGACTTCATGCACAATAGATATTATTAGCCATGAAGAACTGCATGCATGTTGCCGAAGTACACATACACATATGCTAAATATTTGACAAGTATGCCATAGATGACGCATGCAAACTGGCAAGAGAGCTGCAGTGACAGAGATGAGGCACTTCGGATTGTGCTGAACACCTTTATTCCACATACACACACAAAGTGAAATGCATCCATGTGAACAGACTCACAGGTCAGTTGACAGAACATGTGGGACATACGCTGGACCCCCTTCACGACACGGATGATGTCAATCCCAATGAACTGGCACACAAGTCAAGGGGATGAGCCAAACACATCCTGCTGCACACGAAGAGGCTGCAATTCCCCATAGAGCCTGTTGTTGTGATGTCCCACACTATGTCCACCCGTAGCATCCGCAATGTTTCAGAGGCAAGGTTTACACACATTGATGCCTTCATCAGACGCCACACTCCACTACAGATGACTGTCAAGAAGGGTGACTATCATGTCATGGGAGTGATGCTACATGTTATATGCTCCATGGTGAGAAGACATGTATGCATGTTACCACAACATGCACAGAAGCAGGCCCACACATTCCCAACCCGTACCACCACCAAAAAGCCTTGCTGCAATCCTTACCCAAACTGACATTTCCACATGTCCATGCATGTAACGCTGATTCAGAGCACGTTGCAATCCTCATGAGGAATAGCAGGAGGACAACGATGACACGAGCAGACAAAAGGCGCCAAAACCTGGGAATGACAGACACACAAGAAGTCACCTAAAACAATTCTCGCCACACACATGGCATTTACAAAACATGAACAATGTTGGACACATGTAAATTTCAAAGAAAGTCTCTCCGCAAAACTGTGTGGCATGACATCATCACTAGAGTGACACATCAGAACACACATCAAAGTCACTTTGCATTCAGTCAGCTGGACACACACATTGCAACACATGCCACTCAATTCTACAAGCTTGCACACTCATACCCAGTGACTCACCATTATGAGAAGAAGTTGCGTATGAGCTGACTCCGGATATCATCCTCATCACTTGCCTCGTGACCAAGCCCTGGATCCTCCACGGGTGGATATTCCTGCTCATCAGGATCAAGGATGAGTGGCACTGCCTTCTCAACGGCCATGTTGTGCAGCATGCAGCACACAATGAAGATTTGGCAGACCTTCTCCGGTGCATATGGGAGGGACACGCCTGTCTTGTCAAGGCACCGGAATCGGCTCTTCAGGAGTCCAAACGTCCTCTCAATCACTCGCTTGGTCTGCCCGTGTGCATAGTTGTACCGGTGATCTGCAGCTGTTCTTGGGTTGCGGAGAGGTGTCATTAACCATGGCATGTTGGGATATCCAGAGTCCCCTACATGGAAACATCATGTAAATAAGTGGGTCAGGAGATGCCGTAAGAGCCAAAGATACCGCAACACACAGGACAAACAGAGTATACCCACCAACAAGACATGCTCATTCGGTGTGCAGCCGCAGCATCATTTGTGGCACCCTGCTACGCCTCATGATGTAGGCACCGTGTGCTGATCCTGGAAAACGTGCACAGAGATGGGAAATCAGCATGTTAGCAAGACACACCACAAGGGCATTTATTGAGTGGTAATGTTTTCTATTGCGATAGGCTTGCTCCTGTGCCTGTGGTGGTACCAAAGCCACATGTGTCCCATCAATGGACCCAATTACATGGGGCATCCCTCCCAAGGCATAGAAATCACCCTTGACCTCTGTCAACTCCTCAGGAGTAGGTAATTTGATGAATTCATGAAGGTGCTCCAACATGGCTGCCAAAACATCACGCAGGACACGGCTGAACATTGTCTGTGACATCCCACCTACATAAGCTATGGACAATTGAAATGTACCTGTGGCAAAAAAATGTAGGGCTGCCATTACCTTCACCTTGGGGGTCAGCGCAGTAGGATACCTGTGTCGCGGTTGGAGGTGTGGTGCCAGCTTGTCGGTCAAGCCCTCAATCAACTGTTAAGTGAATCTGTAACCTCAGATGCAGGCACGTTCCCCCATGGCAGCCAAGTCTGGCATTGGTCTTGGGACAGGCGGTGCCCTGCAAGACATTGTTTGGAAGAATGAAGATTGAGAGTCTGCCAACATCAATGTCAATGAACATAGCACATGCTAAACTGCTACTACACATCTGGTAACTATGGAGTCTGGTGTGTGCAATACATCCAGGACACATATGCCAGCTTGCTGGCACTCCTACGAAAATACAAAACGAATGCCAACGTGCACACACTTGTGAATGTTCAATCAGAAGTAACACTTTTTATGAAATTGTGCTCAAAACGCCATGTCGCCTATCCAATGGCGACTCCGGTAAACTGCCAGTCTATAGTGCAAAAAGGATAAAACCTTTTGCTGGCGTGAGCACTTAACAATAGGCTGTTGGATCAGCCATTCATGATTTTCATCAAGTTAATTGAAAGAAAGTAATCAAACGAATGTCGATTTCATCCAATCAATTTAATTACGAAAAATACTTGCATTCAGTATCTTTCTTATAAATGCTGGGAAAAAGCATGCAGTGATATGATTTTAACAATTCAACATTGTACCCAATGCATTTCGGGTCCAAATGAACCCTTCTTCAGGGGTATTCATAAAGGTTGAAATAACTGAAAATAATTAAAAAAAAACAATTCAATAACTAGTCCTCATAATCGGTTTCAACATCAAAAATAGAAAGTCTGTATCTATGTATAACGTGCTGTGTCTTACTCGAATAATACAAACATGCGGTAAATAAAAAGCTAATTTGTTAGTCGCAACAAAATAAGCTTTCAAAGGGTGACTACAATAAAAAAGAAAGTGTACAAAACGTAGGTGACGACAGTACATGAAAACGTACACTGTACTTTTGTGTGCACTGCCTTGCGCGACATGTTTCATGCAGGCACATGAGTGTTCTTTTCACGAAATGGCGAATTGGCACATTCAAAACATGTCGATTGTGTAAAGTATTGTGAGTCCCAAGGTAGCAGCATTTTTTCGTTTTGTGTTCCAAAGTGCTTACAGGTCTCTGAGTGTGGTGACACCTTGAGTATTGAGGTGTGTTAGTTTACCTTGGGTGCACCACTACTGTTTCTTTCTGGGTAAACAAGAGGTGACATGACTTCATTGTATTGCTGTGCTCACCGGTTCACAGACACTAGCTTCTCAGTGTATTTCTCATTCAAGTTGTGGCCTTTTGTGTTCTTTTTTTCCTGGTGTCCAAGTGGCATAGTGGGTCTACCATCTGGGCAGTACAGGGCTTACATATGTGCGGAGTAATCTAGCTGTTACTCATGATGCATTGCCTGATATGCACTGTGACCAATTGTTCTTGTGCTAATGTGTCAGATGCATTTCGGTTTCTTCTCCTTGCCCACAGCATCATCATCCGCAACTGAGGGAGACACCTGCACGGACCTGGAGGAGGGACCCAGCGACAGTGCCACCAGTGCTGGGGAGTCAGAAGGAGCCAGTGGCACGGAGGGCGAGGGAAGTCAGTCGGAGGCGAGAGCAGCTACGACGCCGACGGGTCCGAGGCTGACCTCCCTGAGGAGGCGGAGGTGGCAACACCAACTGGCAGCATCCCCACATCTGTCCCCGCCTCCTCCATTACCATCTCCGCCCTCCCAGTTGCTCCCATCCCTTCTGTCCGTGCAGAGTCCCACCATGTCTCCTTCGGCCCAGGCACCGCACCCCCTGCCCCTGTCACCCCTGCTGCCATCAGTGAAGAGTCTGTGGACATACTGCGGCAGTTGCAGGTTGGGCAGGCATCGGTGCTGAATGTCCTCCATGGACACACTAAACTGCTCACACAGATGGTGTCGTTCATGGAGGGCATGTCACCAACGATGTCTGACCAACGCAGGTTTCTGCGGTCCATGGACTCTTCCCTGACGGCAGCAGTTTCTCTCCTGCAGCGCTCCGTCCGCCCCTCTACCCCGGACCCATCCACACTGCCCTCTCCCATGCCTGCCCAACACACACCCAGACAGTCACGGGCACGCACCCCACCAGACACATCCAGCACACCCCCAAGTAAGGCACACCCAAGGAGACCTATATGGGTGAGCTGGGCCTCGCCCCCACTGAGCCACCACCCCACAAGCGGGCGAGGAAGCCCCCGGGCACGGGAGTTGAGTCCCCCAACATGTCCACCCCCTCCCCCAAGAGCGCTGCATCCCATCCCTCGCCCACCACACCCTCCGTTGGCCCTGGGTTATCTTCAGGTGCAGGGGTTAGGATGGAGGCCCTAGCAGCAGTGTGCAGCGCCGAGCTCACCTCCACCTTTGGCGCTGCCCCAACCCCTGTGGTGGAGACGTCCACCCCTGCACCCACCACACCTACCCATCCCCCTCATGTGCCTGATCCTGCCACAGATGATGCCCCCCCCCCCGGTCGACAACCCTTGAGGTTTCTTTGTGCAGGCAAGGTAGGGGTGGACGCGGTCCCCTACGTCCACCCTTGGACTTGAGAAATGGGACTGGCCATTGGCCTTTGTACATAGTCTCTTTTTAATTTTCTTTTTTTGGTGCTGAATAAAGCCTTTTCTTTTACTTTCAACACTATTGCATTTCAGGTACTTGATGTTGGTGATGAGGCTCCTGAAGTTGGTGTTCTGGTAATGTGTTAGGGTTCTGATAAAGTTTTTGTATAATGGTCATGAGGTGGACCATGGTATCTGTGTGCCATCACAATGTGTCTGCAAAGAATCATTGGTAGTGTGTGTTCATTTTGTTTGGAGACATTGTCCCAAGGAGTGTTCCTTCCTCTGTGGCACCTGACATCTTCCCTGCAAACAGTTGCACAATTGTTGTGCTGACCTGTGTCCACATTTCCTTTGTTGGTGACGGATCCCTTCAACAATGGCCATGCCTGCTCACCTATGTCTCCTGCTGAATCGCCTGTGCCATCCTTGCTAGTCACTGTACTTGTGTTTTGGGTATGTAGGAATGCCTTCAGGGACAAATTGCCCCTTTTTAGCACTATGCATGTGTGTAATCACGGCCTACCACACAAATGGTACTTGTTATGCAGGGTATTTGGGCACCAATTGTGGGAATTGTATCTGGTGGAACTGAACCCTATTTCTTCCATGAGAGACAACATCTTGGTGGCTGGACCAGCACCTGAACATTCCTATCACTCCTGGGATGTGCGTGGCAGTGTGTGTTTCCTTTGGCTATCTTAGTTTTGTATGCAGTTACATGACTATACAGTCTGTTGGCATGAAATCAGGGTGTGTATTGTGCTGCATCCGCCATGGGTGGGTATGCATGTGTTATATGTCCTCACACCCACATGTGGTGTGTCATGCAGTGTGTGAAAGACATCCATCCTCCTGGGAGTGGGACACTGCTGTCAGTGATGTGTTGTAATAGCACTAAAATCATAGTCCAAAGTTAGGGATGTGTCCATACCATCATGTAGGTGTGGTCATCTGATAATGATGTACACCCCCCCATATCTCTGTCCACTGCTGGGAGTCCTCTGCACCCACCCCTCATATGTCGGCCACTGCTGGGAGTCATAGCACCCACCCCTCATATGTCTGTCCACTGCTGGGAGTCATATGCACCCACCCCTCATATGTCTGGACACTGCTGGGAGTCATATGCACCCACCCCCATATCTCAGTCCACTGCTGGTAGTCATATGCACCCACCCCTCATATGTCTGGACACTGCTGGGAGTCATATGCACCCAACCCTCATATGTCTGGACACTGCTGGTAGTCCTCTGCACCCACCCCTCATATTGCAGACCACTGCTGGGAGTCATATGCACCCACCCCTCATATATCTGTCCATTGCTGGTAGTCATATGCACCCACCCCTCATATCTCTGTCCACTGCTGGGAGTCATATGCACCCATCCCCATATCTCAGTCCACTGCTGGGAGTCATATGCACCCACCCCTCATATGTCTGGACACTGCTGGTAGTCATATGCACCCACCCCTCATATTGCAGGCCACTGCTGGGAGTCATATGCACCAACCCCTCATATGTCTGGACACTGCTGGGAGGCATATGCACCCACCCCCATATCTCAGTCCACTGTTGGTAGTCATATGCACCCACGCCTCATATGTCTGGACACTGCTGGTAGTCCTCTGCACCCACCGCTCATATTGCAGGCCACTGCTGGGAGTCATATGCACCCACCCCTCATATGTCTGTCCACTGCTGGTAGTCATATGCACCCACCTCTCATATCTCTGTCCACTGCTGGGAGTCATATGCACCCACCCCCATATCTCAGTCCACTGCTGGGAGTCATATGCACCCACCCCTCATATGTCTGGACACTGCTGGGAGTCATATGCACCCACCCCTCATATGTCTGGACACTGCTGGGAGTCATATGCACCCCACCTCATATGTCTGGACACTGCTGGTAGGCCTCTGCACCCACCCCTCATACTGCAGGCCACTGCTGGGAGTCATATGCACCCACCCCTCATATTGCAGGCCACTGCTGGTAGTCATATGGACCCACCCCTCATATGTCTGGACACTGCTGGTAGTCATATGCACCCACCCCTCATATTGCAGGCCACTGCTGGGAGTCATATGCACCCACCCCTCATATGTCTGGACACTGCTGGGAGTCATATGCACCCCCCCTCATATGTCTGGACACTTCTGGTAGTCCTCTGCACCCACCCCTCATATTGCAGGCCACTGCTGGGAGTCATATGCACCCACCCCTCATATGTCTGTCCACTGCTGGTAGTCATATGCACCCACCCCTCATATCTCAGTCCACTGCTGGGAGTCATATGCACCCACTCCCATATCTCAGGCCACTGCTGGTAGTCATATGCACCCACCCCTCATATGTCTGGACACTGCTGGGAGTCATATGCACCCACCCCTCATATGTCTGGACACTGCTGGGAGTCATATGCACCCACCCCCATATCTCAGTCCACTGCTGGTAGGCATATGCACCCACCCCTCATATTGCAGGCCACTGCTGGGAGTCATATGCACCCACCCCTCATGTGTCTGGACACTGCTGGGAGTCATATGCACCCACCCCCATATCTCAGTCCACTGCTGGTAGTCATATGCACCCACCCCTCATATGTCTGGACACTGCTGGGAGTCATATGCACCCAACCCTCATATGTCTGGACACTGCTGGTAGTCCTCTGCACCCACCCCTCATATTGCAGGCCACTGCTGGGAGTCATATGCACCCACCCCTCATATGTCTGTCCACTGCTGGTAGTCATATGCACCCACCCCTCATATCTCTGTCCACTGCTGGGAGTCATATGCACCCACCCCCATATCTCAGTCCACTGCTGGGAGTCATATGCACCCACCCCTCATATGTTTGGACACTGCTGGGAGTCATATGCACCCACCCCTCATATGTCTGGCACTGCTGGGAGTCTAATGCACCCACCCCTCATATGTCTGGACACTGCTGGGAGTCATATGCACCCACCCCCATATCTCAGTCCACTGCTGGTAGTCATATGCACCCACCCTCATATGTCTGGACACTGCTGGTAGTCATATGCACCCACCCCTCATATTGCAGGCCACTGCTGGGAGTCATATGCACCCACCCCTCATATGTCTGGACACTGCTGGGAGTCATATGCACCCACCCCCATATCTCAGTCCACTGCTGGTAGTCATATGCACCCACCCCTCATATGTCTGGACACTGCTGGGAGTCATATGCACCCAACCCTCATATGTCTGGACACTGCTGGTAGTCCTCTGCACCCACCCCTCATATTGCAGACCACTGCTGGGAGTCATATGCACCCACCCCTCATATATCTGTCCATTGCTGGTAGTCATATGCACCCACCCCTCATATCTCTGTCCACTGCTGTGAGTCATATGCACCCATCCCCATATCTCAGTCCACTGCTGGGAGTCATATGCACCCACCCCTCATATGTCTGGACACTGCTGGTAGTCATATGCACCCACCCCTCATATTGCAGGCCACTGCTGGGAGTCATATGCACCAACCCCTCATATGTCTGGACACTGCTGGGAGGCATATGCACCCACCCCCATATCTCAGTCCACTGTTGGTAGTCATATGCACCCACGCCTCATATGTCTGGACACTGCTGGTAGTCCTCTGCACCCACCGCTCATATTGCAGGCCACTGCTGGGAGTCATATGCACCCACCCCTCATATGTCTGTCCACTGCTGGTAGTCATATGCACCCACCTCTCATATCTCTGTCCACTGCTGGGAGTCATATGCACCCACCCCCATATCTCAGTCCACTGCTGGGAGTCATATGCACCCACCCCTCATATGTCTGGACACTGCTGGGAGTCATATGCACCCACCCCTCATATGTCTGGACACTGCTGGGAGTCATATGCACCCCACCTCATATGTCTGGACACTGCTGGTAGGCCTCTGCACCCACCCCTCATACTGCAGGCCACTGCTGGGAGTCATATGCACCCACCCCTCATATTGCAGGCCACTGCTGGTAGTCATATGGACCCACCCCTCATATGTCTGGACACTGCTGGTAGTCATATGCACCCACCCCTCATATTGCAGGCCACTGCTGGGAGTCATATGCACCCACCCCTCATATGTCTGGACACTGCTGGGAGTCATATGCACCCCCCCCCTCATATGTCTGGACACTTCTGGTAGTCCTCTGCACCCACCCCTCATATTGCAGGCCACTGCTGGGAGTCATATGCACCCACCCCTCATATGTCTGTCCACTGCTGGGAGTCATATGCACCCACGCCTCATATGTCTAGACACTGCTGGTAGTCATATGCACCCACCCCTCATATTGCAGGCCACTGCTGGGAGTCATATGCACCCACCCCTCATATGTCTGTCCACTGCTGGTAGTCATATGCACCCACCTCTCATATCTCTGTCCACTGCTGGGAGTCATATGCACCCACCCCCATATCTCAGTCCACTGCTGGGAGTCATATGCACCCACCCCTCATATGTCTGGACACTGCTGGGAGTCATATGCACCCACCCCTCATATGTCTGGACACTGCTGGGAGTCATAGGCACCCCACCTCATATGTCTGGACACTGCTGGTAGGCCTCTGCACCCACCCCTCATACTGCAGGCCACTGCTGGGAGTCATATGCACCCACCCCTCATATTGCAGGCCACTGCTGGTAGTCATATGGACCCACCCCTCATATGTCTGGACACTGCTGGTAGTCATATGCACCCACCCCTCATATTGCAGGCCACTGCTGGGAGTCATATGCACCCACCCCTCATATGTCTGGACACTGCTGGGAGTCATATGCACCCACCCCTCATATGTCTGGACACTGCTGGTAGTCCTCTGCACCCACCCCTCATATTGCAGGCCACTGCTGGGAGTCATATGCACCCACCCCTCATATGTCTGTCCACTGCTGGGAGTCATATGCACCCACGCCTCATATGTCTAGACACTGCTGGTAGTCATATGCACATACCCCTCATATTGCAGGCCACTGCTGGGAGTCATATGCACCCACCCCTCATATGTCTGGACACTGCTGGTAGTCCTCTGCACCCACCCCTCATATTGCAGGCCACTGCTGGGAGTCATATGCACCCACCCCTCATATGTCTGGACACTGCTGGTAGTCATATGCACCCACCCCTCATATGTCTGGACACTGCTGGTAGTCATATGCACCCACGCCTCATATTGCAGGCCACTGCTGGGAGTCATATGCACCCACCCCTCATATGTCTGGACACTGCTGGGAGTCATATGCACCCACCCCTCATATTGCAGGCCACTGCTGGTAGTCATATGCACCCACCCCTCATATGTCTTGACACTGCTGGGAGTCATATGCACCCACCCACACACCCCCTTGGAGAAGTACACTGCTGGCCTGGACCTACACACACACCAATATGAAGGTAACATGCTGGGCCAGTCCTCTAAGCCCACATTCCTGGCGTGTGTACGCCTCGTATCCCATATGTACTGGTGCCGTAACGGGGTACGTGTGACACGCACAGTACACCCGCATTCATTGCGTGTGTACGGTCCGTATCACAGTTCTACTGTTCTGTAGGGGTACGTGTGACACGCACCGTACCCACGCATTCATTGCGTGTGTACGGTCCGTATCACTGTTCTAATGGTGCTGTAGGGGTACGTGTGGTACGCACCGTACACGTCCACTTCCGTTGTGGCGGTACGCAGGGGTTGCTGGACACGCCCCCCCAAGTGACCAGACCCTGGTGGTAATGTAAGGCCTCCATATTATAGGTTTGGCTTTGAGTATGGGGTATATTTCCTGCCCCTCACCCCCACCCTGGCCCCTGGGTGTTGTTCTCACCTTCTGCGGCATGTGCGTCGGGTGCGGTGCACCAGGTCGTAGGCCAAGAGGACCGGGATGAGACGTACGACGGGGTTCATGGCGTGTACGTCACGTACCGGGGCTCCGTTACGTAGCAGTTCGCGTAGGACTCTGCTTTTCCGGCTGTGTTTGGCTCCCGTAAAAAAAGAGCCGTACGGAGTGACGTAGGGACGAATCGTACTTGCTGGGCTGGAAACCGCTGCCTGAAAGCGTCCGGACGTCGCGTACAGGCTGTTCCGGATCAGAATCGTAGGTTTTTTTGACCCGTACGGGCTTTTGTACGAAACGTATGGAAATAGGCTTTCTGTACAAATCGTACTTCCTAGGTTGTACGGAAAGTTTACCGGGTAGGAGTCGTACGGGGAAAACGCTCCGTACAATGATTCGTACAGCCTTTTTCCAGGATTGGAATCGGCCCCTATAAGTTTAATTTAGATGTGGGTTGTGAATTGTGTGGTGTTATAGTGTAGGATGTAAATAACATCAATGTATGTAATAATGTTTATGTTTATAAATAATTTTTAACTAAAAATATTTGTTTGAAAAAATATATATATATATTTTATTTAATATAATATTTGTAGGTCTTTGTAATATGTATTTAACATTATATTATATTTCTGATTTATATTGATTTAGAACACTGAATACATTTGTATTTACAATTTTAACATATTTATATATATTTTTTTGATTTATTTTATTTTTCAAATATTTTTTGTTGTTGATATTTTGAAGTGACTGTAGTGGGAATAGTAACGTTTATCCCTCCGCAATCCACCACTTTCCCTACTGTTACACTCACTGGAGTGGGAATAGTAATGTTTACCCCTCCGCTATCCAACACTTTCCCTACTGTTGCACTCACTGGAGTGGGAATAGTAATTTTTACCCCTCAGCTATCCAACACTTTCCTTACTGTTGCACTGACTGGAGTGGGAATAGTAATTTTTACCTCTACTATCCATCACTTTCCCTACTGTTACATTCATGTAAGTGGGAATAGTAATTTGTACCCCTCCGCTATCCAACACTTTCACTACTGTTACACTCACTGGAGTGGGAATAGTAATTTTTACCCTTCCGCTATCCAACACTTTCCCTACAGTTGCAGTGACTGGAGTGAAAATAGTAATTTTTACCCCTCCGCTATCCAACACTTTCCCTACAGTTGCACTGACTGGAATGGGAATAGTAATTTTTACCCCTCTGCTATCCCACACATCCCTATTGTTGCACTTATTAGAGTAGGAATAGCAATGTTTATCCCTCCACTATCCCACACTTTCCCTACTGTTGCACTCATTGGAGTGGAAATAGTAATATTTACCCCTCCGTTTCCAACACGTTTCCTACAGTTGCACAGACTGGAATGGGAAATGTAATTTTTACCCCTCCGCTATCCAACACTTCCCTACTGTTGCACTTATTGGAGTGGGAATAGTAATTTTATCCCTCCACTATCCAACACTTTCCCTACTGTTGCACTCACTGGAGTGGGAATAGTAATTTTTAGCTTTCCGCTATTCAACATTTTCCCTATTGTTCCATGCATGGGAATGGTAGTAGTAATTTTTACCCCTCCGCTATCCAAAACTTTCCCTACTGTTGCACTCACTTGAGTGGGAACAGTAATTTTTACCCCTTTGCTATCCAACACTTTCCCTACTGTTGCATTGACTGGCGTGGGATATTTAAGTTTAAATATTTATAAATAGTTTAATGTTCTAATTACTAATAGAATGTTTTTTAACATACATTTTATGTTATTGGTATATGTATATATATCTTTATTATATTTTTATATATTTTTAAAATAATAAAATAAATTTCAATTGATAGTTTATGAATTGTTTTACATTAAATACATATAATAATTATTATATATGTGTGTTTAACTTTTTTAAGTTTAGTTTAAATGTTATTTTTGTTCAAATGTATACTAATCAATTTTTTTAAATTAAGTTTATTATTCAATATCATTAATATTTATTATTTTATTATATATATATAAATATATATATATATATATATATATATATATATATATATATTACCTACTGGCGGTTGCCAGTAGGTAGTTATAGTTAGGACCACGTTTCCATAGGAAATCCGCAACATTCTATTTTGAATAACTTTGGCGCCGGTCGACGGATCCTCGCGAACTTCTCAAAATAGGTGGGGCGCTACGCTCCGCTCCTACCCTGAAAGTCTCGGGGGGATTCGTCAAGCGGGGGCTGAGATAAAAGGGGGGTCCCAAAACGCGTTTTTCCCATGCATTTTTCCATAGGACCTTTAGACAGGGCTACAGCCCGAACGGCTGAACAGAATTTAATGAAATTTGGCAGAGGTAGTCCCCAGGTCAAGGAAGTGCCTTTTGTAGGTTTGGTGTAAATCTGTTCAGTAGATTCTGAGAAAATAGCCTTTAAATCAATATATATATCTGTGGCAGCTTACGGTGCGCTTACCGTGCGCTTACCGTAAGCTTACCGTACGCGTACGGTGGCGTGCGCGAGCGCGATTCTGATTGGCTCTTAGATCTTAGTAAACATTCGAGTCGGTCGAAACCAGGAAGCGGCGGCCGCCATTTTCTCTCTCGCTTCCTGAGTTGGGCAGCAAAAACGTACCCCAAATATATGTAAAGAGGCAGTTTCATGAGATCCTAACCACCCAGCATTGATACAGGGGTCCCCAAACCACCCCCAAGCCCAAATAAATTTTTTTTTTTCCGGAAAATCGCCGATTACGCTTACCGTACGCGCACGGTAAAAAATTATAAAAAAAAAAAACTATCCACATTGTCCCCACCCCGTGTGCAAATGGTGCCCGAAGAATACATTTCACAAAGATGCGCAAAATATGTCCCCCATGTGCGCACGGTGCGCGAAGCGCATCGTGCGTACATGGCCCATCCCGCTTAACGTGGGCACGCGGTGCGCGCAGCGCACCGCGTGACCACTGTGCGTGCACGGCACTAACTGCGTTAACTGGGCGCGCACGCCACGAATGGCGTAAAGTAACTTAGCATTTAAAAAACCTTGCAAATTCACTGAAAAAACCATAGGTTTCACACATGTTATAGTTAGCTGGACATTTTACTGATAAAAAACCAATGAAATTCCCCCGTTATAGTTACTGCAGGCAACTATAACTCACGCGACCGCAATCTTCTGCTGATGACATATGTGTCTTTATGAAAAAAAAATATTTGTAATATATGTAAAGCTAAAATTTAATGGAAGAAGACATGGGCAAATAAGTGTCTAAATACAGTATTAGCATCAGCAGAGGATTGCGGTCGCGTGAGTTATAGTTGCCTGCAGTAACTATAACGGGGGAATTTCATTGGTTTTTTATCAGTAAAATGTCCAGCTAACTATAACATGTGTGAAACCTATGGTTTTTTCAGTGAATATATATATATATACACGATAATTTTTACATCTATATTTGTGTCATCGATATTTTTTTCTCAATATATTTGTACTTTCCTTTATAAATATAAGATGTTGATATCTTTGACATCTATATTTATGACTCGATATTGTGGTATGGGGATGTTTTGGGTGTTGATGTTTTGTAAGTGAACCGAAGCCGGACTAAGAGATAAGAAAGTAAGCCATCCAATCAAGAGCCTGGGGCTAACCCAAGCCTACTCTAAAAATATATTTCAATGTATTAGTTACAATAAGTCTAATGCTGAAGCTGTCTGTAGGTCGGGGTGTAACAGTAGACCCTGCAGCCCCCGAGGTGCAGTCCCCTCCAGCCTTCATGGGACCCATTCACCCTAAGGGCATATATGTATGTGAGATATGGGGGTCTTAGGGCTCCTCACCACATTCTACAGAGGGCCCACATAATCTTGTATTACACCACTGCTATAGAGGACCCCTTAAACAGAGGGCTGTGTCCATTAATAAAGCAAACGTTTCAGGATACAGCAAAGTGCCTTTTTAAAGACAATTAAGCACATACTCGTGCCTACAAGTGAGAGAAATTTGTGCAACTAAAATTAAAGGTCTGCCTTTCACTCTTCAAAATGGGGGCAGAATATCCAAACATAGCCCTCCCAACAGACTCACCCAAGAGGTGACAGCCAGTGCACGGAGAAGTTAAATGAGAGCCCGGTCAGGAAAATTACAAGCAAAAAAGAGTATAATACCCCTTTGCAGCCTTTAACATAAAGAAAGTTACAGTGCACCATGAACAAAACATCAATTAAAAAAAAGTGATTTATTGTAATGAAACAAACCACTTCAAAGAGAAAAATAAAGATTAACAAAGCATAAACTGAAATTACCAGGGCGTACGAGGGCGTTTTAAGGCATGAGCAAAGTAAGCCAAATCCCAGGGTCCCCAAGGGCCACCCTGGCAAAAGTATTGTTCGCTCTTTTATCAAATCGATTTCCTTATTTCAAACTCTTCTGTTCAGTCTGCCTATCTCTAAACTCAGATTCTGCTTCTTGCTACCCAGTGTCTTCTAAAGGATTCTGGGACACCAGCGAATACATATTTAACTGTTTTTGTTTTGACCACTTTCTGAGAATTCAATAGTCCATTTTTTTTTGCATCACTCAGGCTTGAATAAGCAGAACACTTGTAATAACATTCAAAATTATTATAAACAGTGGTCCCCAAAATATGTTTTGCCCGAGGCCCCAAAAATCTTGAAGAAACACTTTAAATTTGTGCTTTAAACAATGGCATTTGAATTAACAAATGTGCTGGAACAGGCAGGCTGCTACTGTGGGGCCGATTCCGATCCGGGTCGGAAAGCACTCCGACCGAGTCGGATCCGGAGTGTTTTCCGACCGAGCCGGACCCCTACAGTCCGACCGAGCGAGTACGATGCGCACGTATGCTGTCGGACTCGGTTCGGTCGGACTCCCATAGAAGTCAATGGGAGCCGGTCGTACGACACGTACAGGGGCTCCCATTGAGTGAATGGGTACGTCTCGAACAAGTGCGCCCCCTGCAGTGGGTACACGTCGGTGCCATCCGCACCGTACATGCCTGTGTTGGGGAGACCCATAGGTCTCCCCCTGTGTCCGAGTCTTAGGGCTGCGGGTGTCAGGGGGTCCGACGCGGACCCCCAAAGTCCGACTCCGGGAGCTTTTGCGAGCCGGACACTCCGGCTCGCACAGGCTGTCCGACGCGTGCATCGTACTGGCTCGGTTGTAAATCGCATCCATTGCACGCCACGGTTAGCTTCCGACCGGGACGTACGGAGCGGTTCGGACCCGGAAACGACTCAGTCTGTGAATTTCATGTAGCTCGCATCCTACTTGCTCGCTCGTACAGCTGTACAAGTCGGCTGGAAAACACACGTACGGCTCGTAGTTTTTCCGGCCCAACCCGATTCGGTGCCTTTCCGACCGGGATCGGAATCGGCCCCTTTGTCTTTGTTTTACAGTGTTCTTGTTTTTGTATTAGAAACCTGGTGTTCGAATTTAATCAGAAGATGTTCTTCAAAACGAGTATTAATACTGAAATCTGCAGGTTAACCACGATACTACATTCCCACGTTTCTTCTTGCATTCCGTTACCAGGTAAAATTAAAAGAACAAACAGCATAGCCTTTGTAAGGTTGAGTGGAAGAGGCCAAAACATTTATTAATCTTCCACTCACAGTGTTTTAAGTCGCACAGTCACTGCCTTTCCTACCACAATGTTTATGACAGTGAAGTTTTGTTATATATATCCTATTTGTTTTAAAGAGTAGCAGCTATCACGCTGGACGAAATCCTGATCCTAGCTCGCTCCCACGAGCTGTCGGGACGCCCGGGTAGAAGATATGGAGGCCGCTTTACACACACCGTTCGCCGCTGCGCCGGCGCCTCGGACCCCGCACATCAAAGAAGAAAAGGTGGATGCAATCCAGAGACACATCACAATACCTCGATAGGCGCCCAAACCACCACCAGGTGGGTCATGTGGATACTGTGGCGAAGACCACCCTGCAACGGCCGTCTGCAGGGCGAAAGGGAAAACGTGCTCCCGCTGCAGAAGGCTAAACCACTATGCCAGAGTGTGCCTCGGTGGGCGTTTCCGACAACCATCGTCAAGGCCCAGAAGCATACCGCAGCGTGTTCGCCAAATCTCCCTCGAAGACCCACCGCCAGTTTTGGATGACCAGCCACAGGCACGACGCCCAATGTACGAGGACGACGATGTGTTCGTGGTATCGTATGTCAGCCGGACAGGTTCCGGTCGAAGACCACCTCCCATGTGCTCAGTCTCAGTCGAAGGCACAGAGGTACAAGCCCTCATCGACACCGGTGTGTCTGTCAATGTAATGGATTCTGACCAATATGACCGCCTGTCACCGCGACCCCCTCTTGCACCGTCCACGGCCCGAATATACACATATGGAGGTACCGATCCTCTTCCTCTCTGTGGTGTCATTCAGACCACCAGCGAGAGCTACTCCACCGAGGTAAGGTTCCACGTCACTGAGGGTAAAAAGGGAACTCTACTCAACTGCCATACGGCAGAGGACCTAGGACTTGTCTTTTTCTCCAATCAGATCCATGACTCCCATGCGGAAGAGATGCTGAAGGAGTTTCCAGCTCTCTTCAATGGACTTGGAAAGCTCAAGGGCAGGAGGTTCAAGCTCCACATTGACCCCTCGATACGACCGGTGGCTCTCAGGCACTGGCCGGTGCCCTTCAACCTACGCCCGCATGTGGAGGAGAAGCTGCGAAAGCTCGAAGAGCTAGACGTAATCGAGAATGTCTCTGACCCCACTCCATGAGTGTCCCTGCTGGTCGTGGCACCCAAGCCCAAACAACCAGGGGCCATTCGGCTCTGTGTCGACATGAGGCTGCCAAATACCGCGGTGAAGAGAGAACGTCACATCACCCCCACGATGGACGATATTGTGGCGGACCTTAACAGGGCGAAGTGGTTCTCTAAGCTGGAACTGAACGCCGGCTACCACCAGCTGGAACTGGAGCCCGAGAGCCGGTATATTACCACCTTCTCGACGCATGTTGGCCTCCGGATGTACAAGAGGCTCAGCTTCGGAGTATCATCAGCCGCCGAGGTCTTCCAAAATGCCATCCGGGAAGCACTGTCAGGGCTGCAAGGGGTGATCAACCTCAGCGATGACTAGGGGGGTGCGGGCAATTAAAACTGTGTCTTCCGCATAAAGTAATGCAGGAATGGGAAAACATTCACCATAGGCACACCGGGGTGCTCTTAGTAAGCTCTATGCTAAGATCACCCCACCCCCGACCAATGCTAAATTCATGGGAAACTTCCCCCTTATTCCCAAACCTAACTCGGGCGTTAGTGCGTGTATGTAGAGAAATCAGCAGGTGTACTATCGATGGGTCCAATTTTAGTTTAATGAGCGATTATCACCTTTACCCGATTGACACAGTCAAAGGCCATTGACAGGAGGACCAGGCCATTGACAGGTCCGTGAAGACAAGATGTTGCAGTGTTGACAGGCCACAGTATGGTCAAGTGGTAGTCAACAATAAATAGGGGGACACTCCCTTTCTTCTTTGACTGGCGCTAAAATGGGCGTTCAGGAGGGGTTCGGAAGCTGTACTGAAGCTATTTTTACGTTTAAAAATAGGGTCTGAATCGGGAGTGTTGGCAAAGACTCCCATTTCTTATTCGCCCCCCCCCCCCCCCCCCATCTCTCGCCCGCTTCCTTCCTTCAGGCAAAATCGGTCTTCAAAGAACTCTTACTCTTTCACCCTCCCTCCCGCTCTCCTCTCTCACCTCCTCCTTGCCTCCAGTTGCGCCGACAGTTCGGTGTGGAGCATTCCGGACGGTTACCATCAGACCGGCAGCACGTGCCACGTTCCATCAGCGTGCACTGTGGACGCACACGCACACGCGTACACGCGGGCAGAGGCGCTCATTGATGGCCCCTCAACATCGTTGGCTGACAGCGAGCATTCGACGCCAAAGATAGGCGGCGAAAAGCATAGCCGATGCGGGAAGTGTAAACAGGTGCTTCACCCTTCTTAGAGCCCGTTTTGGGAGAGAAAGTGAAGATAAAAAAAAATCCTGATCTGTCTTCAGCATTCTTGCAGTATCTCAATTTGGAAATCCCCTGCAGTGTCTGTTCCGAATCACCGAATATCGGTGTGTAACTTGTGATAATGAGGAGTCGAGGTGCAGGTACAGTAGAGTAATTCCCAGCTGCGGCTCCTGCGTTAAGGCGAAGGAGCGCCGCCTCACTGTTTTCTGAGCAGTGTTCGAAGGAAAAATAAAATGATAATAAAACATGTTATTATCGTATTTTTCCTTACTATGCCCAATATGCCGAATCAAGGGCGGGGACAGGACCTCCTAATTGACAATGGGAGGCAGGGAGGAGGAGTGGTAGGCACTGCTGCAGGCGCAAGTAGGTTTCTCCAACCCAGCTGTATTCCACAGCCAAGTGGAGGAACAGCACGGACTCCCTGTGCCTGGAGAGTGTCAAACCAATCCACTCAAACCAATCCCCACGCTGCTCTCATGTTAGGTATAGCATGAGAGCTGCTTCTGGACATGGAGTCTGTGATGTGCCCCCGAGACTGCTGGGAGCAGGAGAGCAGAGGAGCACCGAGGCACGATGCTGCTGGCTGCATCGAGTAAGTCTTTTATTTATTTATATTTAACAACCCAGCGCTTTCCCCACGCTCCCCCCCCCCCCCACACCCCTTCCACCCACTTCACCACTTTTTATTTATATCAGCTGCCACTGGTATAAGGGTACTGTGTCTCACACTGCCTCCTTGGAGCATACATGTCATTTGGAAACAGATCCGAGTGATTCAACAAAATAACTGGTTGGATTTAATGTCCCTAATCATTTTTCGTTGAAGTGGAGGATTATTTTAGCGAGGAAAAAGCTCAAATAAAGCCTCGTCTTAGAAACTCCGGTGTCTTTCCAACTAAATTGGAAGTGTTGGCATGCATGCTTGATTGTGAAAGTGTCCCATGCAACTTAAGTGTAGCTTTACATGCAAGGATCTCAGAGGTTTATGATCAAGTTATGTTATTAATGCTTTAAAGTGGCATCCCGACTCGGAGCACTATTAAAATACAACACTAAACTAGATATTATCTGTCAATGGCTCCCCTTGGTAGGATCAAAGTAGTATTTCTTCCCTTGGTTGATGGAATTGGCCTGGTGCTCTTCTTAATCTTTCCTAGCTCTAGAACGCTAAATTAAACAAGCATTGGCATAGCCAATAGGTCTCGCCTTTGGGACCTTATAAGTGTTTAGCCATGCTACAGTTGCATAACTAAATACTTATAAGGTCCCAAAAGCGAGACCTATTGGCTATGCAAAGCGGCTGCGAAAGTGAAAGTGATCACGATCAAACATCAAAGCGACCGTACGGCCGCGAAACCGAAAGGAATGGCGGTAAAGCGTGGCGCGCGCGCCCGCGCTCATGCACTGTGGCTCTAGGCTGGCCTGGTAGCACTTTTTGGAGCCCTCTCAATAAGTCTCGCCAGACCAGCGCATGCGCTGGGTCAGGCGAGACCTAAAAACTGACGTAGGTTGAAGAAAAAGGCTAGAGAAAATTCCAGTATTCCAGAGGAAAAAACGGAGGCAGAAAAAAGGAATGGAAATACACAGAATAACTGACGGAAACAGGAATAAAAGATGACATCTGGAACAAGCAGCAGCGGGAGAATCCAGAGCGAGCAACCAGCAGGGAACAATGTTGTGGCGCACTAAACCACACCCCAGAGTTTGTCATATAGGAAGAGGTGAGAAGGTGGGAGGGAATATCACAAGACGTAATTGTATCCATATTTAGTTGGGAAAGATGGTAACATGACCTTAAATAGCTCTATCCCAGTTGGTAAAATATGAAAAAGAATTTCAGGATTATTTTTTATGATTGGGAGTTTAACGCGTGTGCAGATGAATGATCTGTCAGGAGTGGCTTAAGAAATAGATGGCATGACTATGTCAGCATTCTGCATGACCACGCCTGCTAAATTAGAGCAGTCTACTTGGTGGAAAAGTGTCACCTTTCAACATCTTCAGTCAGGAAAAAATGTTCTGTATGAACAAGACGCATAGTGTTGAAACTAGAATCTGCATCCCCACAAGCAGAGACTGAAACTGTGTGAATTTGGGGTTATACCTACTGCATCGAGCAGATCTGCACGCAATTACTCAATCTTTTGCCATTTGACAAGCCTGAGACATTCACAATAGTAGAGGACTGGTAAGCAAGATATCCTGGTCTCGAGTGTGTTAAATGACAATGTAAAACTCTACCCTGTGTCTCTATAGGAACTAGCTTACCAGGTTGTTAACAATGACATTTCTTGATATGGTAAGGAGCATGGATTGAATATGCTGGTTCCCATAATCTATCACATGGTGACTGTCCTTCCTAGCCAGCCAAATGTTGAGGTTTATTCTTGAAAATGCATTACTCATATATATTTTTAATAATAAACTTTTCATGACTGTCTATTAGAATAGGTTTAGGAGGAATAGGTGGCCTTTTCTGATGAGATTGGTGAGTGGTAACTGGATTAATGATTGGAGGTATGGTAAAAGGTCAATCATAGTGTGCAGATAGCTTAGATCTATGAATCCTAAATGAGAAATGAATGGAGGGTAGCCAGACACTATCTCCCATCTTATTGTTGGGTGCATGTCTTCTCTGCCTCTATCCCTGCCTCTCCTGACTAGTTTTCAAATTTGAAAGAAGGTTAATTTGAGTATTTTTACAAAATCTGAAATTGATCACGAACTGCAAGAAATGTTTGTCTCAATCCTGCAGGGAAATGGACTCTATCCTGCAGAAGAATGATTAGCATTTTTACATGCAAATAGAGTGGTTGGCAATAAGGACTTCAAAATATATTGTGTGGCATTAATTAAGCAAAACAAGTATTCTTCTAAATGTTCTGTTTAAACACTCAGTTTGACCTTTTGTCTCTGTATGATATCCAGATGACTAGTCATTTTGGATACCTACGTTATTGTATAACTTGTACTGGAACTTGAATATATATATTGAACTCCTTTCTCAGAGACCATCGTCTCTGGAAGACCATGGGTTTGACCTACATCAGAGAAGAAACATAGCCAATTGAGTTTGTAAATAGGACTTTTTGCAAAGGAGAAAAGTGACCAATTTTTGGAAATGAATCTATAGTAAACTTTATTATGGTGCATCCTTTTGATTTTGGCAGGTCTGCAATAACATGTGTAGATAATGTTGTCTCGTTACACCAAAGAATATAAAAGCCGATATCTGGACTGAGTACTTTCCTTGGTTTAAGCCCAAACTCCACATGATAGAATATAACCTTTAACATTTTGATGAACAATATGTGACTAAAACTGGTGCACTATGAGATCCACAGTTACCTTTCAACCACCATGACTGGTCATCAGTGAATCATGTATAACTGGTAAAAAGACGCTATGGCGTGTTTTAGTGGGTACATCATTTTTTATTGTCAACAAAAAATAATACTATCCACTTTTGCGATTGTTTCTTTTTTTGGCCCAATTATATTTGTTCAGATCATATGTGTTCTTTTGAATGAGCTTAAGAAAGGAGTCTATACGGGTGAGTGCCTTATTAAAGTTCTTAGAGGGTATCATCTTTTCCTTCTAAAGAGTATCTTCTCTTTCCAATACAACCTGGATAGACAGCAACTGTATCGTGGGACCAGGGATTGCAAGTTATGATGAAGCCATTATTTTTTTTTTTTTTTTTGAAAAACCTTTATTGACGTTTCAATCATTTACACGTATGGGCCTACAACCCCCCGGGGCCGGCCGCCAAGCAATCAGAACAATAAAGGCAAATGTAAACACAGGCGGCACCTCGGAGAGCAAAGTCTACAATACAATATAGTCCGGCCAATGAGGTAGGACACCAGGAGAGAAAGGGTTTTTCATTTTATAATAAAACAAAACAGTAGGATCAGGTGCCAAACAATTTCCCAACAGCGATAAGGGGCAAGGATAAGAGACGTAAGCAGTAAGCAGCAATACATTGAATCAATGGCGCAGACACGGGAAAGTACGGATGGGGAGAAATATCAAAGATAGTTGCGCCTACAGGTCCCCGTACCTAAAGCCCAGCGAACCCCCCGGAAACTGTGGCACACATTAAGAGCAAACGATTCACAATAAGAGAGGTGTACCGCGCTGATCCCAGAAAAACAAGCAAAAAGAAACAGAGAAGAAAAAGGAGGCCATGGAAAAAGAGATAAAGACTAAAGAGTCCCCTCCCCCATCCCCCCACCCTGCACCTCTGCGAATGAGTATGGCCCCACCCCCCAGCAGTGTGCCTGTCGCCCTGGAACTAGACCCGAAATATAGAAGAGACAGGGAAAAAAGGAGTAAGAAAGAGCCCCCCCAGACGGGGGGGCGGAGAGAATGTAATAAACTGGAGGAGGGCCTTCAAAACATACCCCCGGCTTCTCCCTCCCGCACGGTGAAGTCTCCCCACAGCAAACAATTAGCAGCACCAAGTTGATCATATCAAAAAAAGGGGGGGGGAGTGGGGAGCATTATGCACCAACTATGCGAATAACCATGAGAGCACGCAACCATGAGTCCGCCTGTCTACTAGGTGACCACTCCCGAAGGATCAGCCTCAGCCTTGACCGCTCTTTGCGATTCTGCCCATGCCTGCCCCTCGACCCAGCACCATGTCCGATGTCCCAAGGTACAGGAGTGTCCAAAAACAGTCGGGAAGCGACGCACACAGGTGGGGTGGAAGTCTCTGAGCATCAGCACGGACCGCTTCATGGAGGGGCGTCTTTTCCAGTGCTGCCCCAGGATCTGCACTGCACACAAGGTCCAGACAGGCTGAAGCAGTCAAATGAGACACACGTTGCTGGAGTCGTCCCTGGGCCGCCGGAGACCGCGCACGGGACAAGGCCACCATCTTCCGCTCAGGTCCTATACCTCCGGAGCAGATCAAGCCCACAGTTAGCCGACCACACGGTAGCATACTGTCCGGAGTGTCCGGCTGTACACTAATCGCGGGGGGGGCCGCAACATCTTCCTCCTGTGTGCAGTGTGGAAAGCCACTGTGTACTTGTGGACCAGCATGCCGCCACTGTCCCAACGCTGATACCACACCATCTAGCTTCCTCCCCAGGACCCCGGCGCCATGAGCCAAGGAGTAATGAAGGGCACCAAGGGCCTCCAGGAGGTCGCCGTACCCCAGAGCAGCTCTCTCCGATCGCTCTGCCACACTCCCGACCGTCACACACCCCCAGTCCCGCTGCGTCCCAGCGGACAGGATGGTAGGCTGCATAGTGACAAAATGGCCGCTGGGAAGGCCCGACTCGTATTGGGGCCAGGACCCCGGGACCAACGCCTCAAGGTCCACGTCGCTGAAGACAGGGATCCTGGGGCAGGCACAGATTCAGCCGTTGCGCGGTCACGGGCAACAGTCGTCTCCGCCACGGACCAGCTCCCGCGAAAAGCCGGGAGCAGCCCGCAAGGATCAGAGCGAGCCAGGGACGGCGTCCGGGCAGCTCACCGTCAAAGGCAGGGGCAAACACCACAGAATCCGAGAATTGCACACCCGGGCATGTCCGCGGTCCGCAGCGCTCAGCAGGGGGGAGCGACCACAGCAAAATGCAGGCCGAGGGGAGCACCACTCCGGCGGACCGACTCCACCCAGTCACCACAGGCCGCTGTTGTTAAACTGCCGCCCGGCCAAGGCGTCCACTCGAGGTCCCGGCTTCGGGACCGCATGGGCCGCAAAGTTCAACCGCTGATTTCTCCGGCGGTACGGCAGTCAGAAACCTCAGAGTCACACGATCGGTTGCCACTTTCGTTTACGAACACGATCTCGTAGCGCAGAATAAGGATCTCATGCAGGATATCCGTGCGGGATGCGGAGGTTCACGGGGCCGGGAATCTACGCTGCCGTCCCGGTCGCCATCTTGGCTCCTCCCCCCCGATGAAGCCATTATTGTTGAAAGAAATAAGTCCATGGGTCCTGACAAGTTTTGGCATTTGGCTTGTTGTAGTATTTATACATTTTAAGTGATCCATTACTACAGTAATTTGATGTGATGCCCGTAGAAGAAAACTCCACCATTTTTTTGAAAGCTTCTATTATTGCTAGTGACTCTAATTTGGTTTAATTTATGAGAAAAGGATGCAACAGGATGTTCTTCTGCATCCTTATTTGTCTGTAAGAGACCAGTTACTACTGCACAATCAGAAGCATCCGTTGCCCAATAAAAATCTTTGTGACATTAGGTGACAACAAAATAGGTGCTTTTGATAATATTTTCTTCAACTCTGAAGAAAACTTGAGAAGCCCTGGATGTCTACTGAGGCCTGATTTTTTAGAAGATCCCTTATGGCCTTCAAGATCTTGCAAAAGTTATTAATACACTTTACTAATCCAATTAAACTTTTTTTTTTTTAAGTAGTTGGATCTTTCCAGTTTAAGATTGTTCAGATCTTCTTGTCATCAGTTGCCAAGCCATTTGTAGATAGAACAAAAATAAGGTTTAATCAAAGACACAGTTGTTTGGTTTGATTGATAGCTAATTCTTTCTTAATCAAAGTAAAACTTGTCTTACATGTTACACCTGATTAAGCGAATACTTAGAAAATATAAGAGTATAATGTATGTAAATTACTATTATGTGAAGTAACATGTCAGAGAAGTTGGAATTCATACACTTTGTGAAAATAGGAGGGGCATAACACAGCCCATGCTCTCAAGTGATGTTTTCTCTTGATTTTCTAGAACCGGCTTGCCGCTATTTTCAATCTTTTTTGGTTCCAGAATGATAAATTAAAAGTGAAGCATGCGAGAAAAGAAAGCAGCAGACTGGAGAAAACTCCAGTTCCTTAAAGGAAAAATTGAGGTCAGAAAAAACTCTTGGAATAAACAGGCAAGTAGGCCAAGACAGGAAACAGAGCAGCAGTTGGCAGCTTCAACAAGCAGCACAAGGAGAGTCCTGAGTGAGCTAACAGCATGGACCAAAGCTGCGACTCATTAAACCCCATCTCAGAGTATGATGCCTCCGACAGTAGAGCCTCGAGAACTGGATGACTTCCTGCACAGACTCAATTGTCTGCAAATATCAATGGACGAGAAGAAAAACCTAGCGGCCCCAGAAACTAAAACAGAGATTAGAGAGGCTATTAGGGAGCTCCCACATATTAAAACGCATGGCATGGATGGCCTACCAGGTAAAGAGTCATAATATTAAGTTGGAAATGTTGACTTGCACTAATATCGAGTGCAAAATATAGAGATACATAAATATCAACTGCAAGAATATCGTGGTCAAGAATATTGAGTTTAAGGTAAGAAATACCGTTTTCTAAAATATCCAAGTCATTAACATTGTTTGCAAAAATATAGTTGTAAAAAATATCGTTTTTTAGTTAGTGTTATGTATTTTAGTATGTATTTTAAATGTATGTGCTCTATTTTTTGTCTTAAGTATTGCGTTTGTTTTTTAATATATGTGTTACATTTTTAGAAGTTATTAATTTTATTTTAAGTAAATTTTGCGTTTTAGTTCCGTAGCGCGTTGTGGGTTTATAGTGGAATAGGGTGGGAAGTAATTTAATTATAATAAATTGAATATTAAGTTTTATTTATTTTTGATTTTGTAGTGTTAATTGTGGGAATTATCACCCTAGTCCTTGCTCTGGCTCCAGACATCCTGCAGCCCACCACGCCTACGTTCGCAATGCAGTAGGCCAGCGTTTTTCAACCTTTTTTGGGCAAAGGCACACTTGTTTCATGAAAAAAATCACGAGGCACACCACCATTAGAAAATGTTAAAAAATGTAACTCTGTCCCTAGATTGACTATATATAAAGTAATTCTCTTGAATAGGAATCAAATAAACATAAAGAAAGTATTTTATAATTACTTTATTATGAAATAGTAAGTAAACAGAAATATGAAAAATTATAAAATACTTATTGATCAGTGCGCAACCTGGGCCTGTTTGGCTGAACACAAAGCTGATATTCTGGCTGGAATCGAAGAAGGACACACACGTAGCTCTTCGTCAACAGCTCTCAGTCTCTCTCTGTATTTAGTTTTTATAGCAATCATGCTTGAAAAGCTCATCTCACACAGATATGTAGTGGAAAATGGGAGCAATGTCAAAATAGCTTTGTTTGCCAGAAGGGGGAACTCCTTGGCAGTATCCAACCAAAAACTATCCAAAGGTAGATCAGCAAATCTTAGCTTGAAACCACGATTTTGCCTCAGTTCAGTTAGTTCCTCCTGCTCCTGTAAAGTCATGTCCTTTCCACCAACTGATGCTGAGCTATAAGGGTCCCTAACCCAGTCAAGACATTCAGTGGAGACTGAAGAGAAATAAAATGACAACCTCTCCTCGAGAGTTTTTATCTCACACAGTGCAGCAGTGTGAACACCTTGCCATTGCTTGGTGAGTGTGAACATTTCAAGATTGCCACTTTCCACGTGTTGATGCCAGAGTTGCACCTTTGAACGGAATCCATTTATTTTATCTGTACTTGTAAGCAGGTTTTCATTTCGGCCTTGGATTCGTGTGTTCAGTTCATTCAGATGATGAAATATATCTGCCAGGTATGCCAGCCTTGCACACCACTCATCACTTGCAAGCAGCTTTGCGTAATCTGGCCTCTCATTTGTCAGAAAGACTTTAAGTTCCTCCCGCAGCTCATACACACGAACCAAGACCTTGCCACGCGACAACCACCGGACCTCTGTATGAAACAGCAAGGTTTTATGCTTCGCTCCCATCTCCTCACACAAAGCTGCAAATATGCGACTTTTCAGGGGTCGTGACTTTACAAAGTTTACCATGCGCACAACATCATCCAACACATGAACTAGGTCTGCTGGTAAAGTCTTGGCTACGAGGGCCTCACGGTGTAAAAAACAATGCGTAACAATCACATCTGGATTTCTTTCCTTCACTCTGCTTACAAAGCCTTTGGTGCGCCCGACCATGGCTGCAGCTCCATCGGTGCAGACACTTGTGCAGTTTTCCCACTTAAGTCCTCCTTGTTCAAGGTATTCTGATGTGACCCGAAAAATTTCTTCTCCTGTTGTTTTTTCTGGCAATGCCTTGCAAAAAAAGAAGTTTTCTCTAATTGCATCACCATCAACAAAACGCACATTGGCCAAGAGTTGAGCATGTCCACTGATATCAGTAGACTCGTCAAGTTGCAATGCAAATTTCTCACTGATACGGATCTTTTCCAAAACCACACTTTCGATGTCTGCAGACATGTCATTAATACGTCTGGAAATTGTGTTGTCTGAGAGAGGGACTTTGGCTATTTCCTTAGCTGCTTCAGGTCCGAGCATCTCCTCTACAATAGCTTTGCAGGCGGGAAGTATTAATGTCTCTGCCACAGTGTGCGACTTTTTTGACTTGGCTATAAGTTCAGCAACTTGATAGCTAGCTTTAAGAGCTCTTTCATTTACCTTTGTGGTTTTTCTCATGAAAGTTGCCTGTTTCTCCGTGTTTTCGCGCAGGCGAACAAAATAGTCCGCATTCTTGTTTTGAAGCAAAGGGTGTTTCGTTTGGAGATGGCGTTTAAGTTTGCTTGGGACCATAGCACTGTTAGCTAGCTTTTCACCACACACCACGCACAGTGGAGTTGGTTTGTTTGCATCTCCGGTGACAGTAAATCCAAATGAAATATAGCTTTCGCTATATTGCCTTGTGCCAGAGAATTTGCTTGAGCTAACCATCTTTGCTTTCTTTTGATCCCCACTCATACTTGGGCTCTCATCCGGCTCCAAATTTTGTTCAGAGTCCAGTTGTTTCCTTTTCAAAAACGTGTCCATCACTGCAGTATCTCACTGTCACTCAGTACTAGGCATACACAAGGACGCTGCACCTGCAAGTTACCTATAAAAGAAATTTAAGATTTGTATCTATAAGGAGCAAATTGTGACTGGATGGTTTCTCAGACTCAGAGAGCCCTTGATGCCAATTTTAAGGTTAGCACGTGCTTTAACTACAAACGTTACGTCTGCCCAATTCATTATTAGTACTCATTGTGTATAAAGACTGATATGAACCACACAGTACTAGTATAACGCTTGCTCGTCTCTCTAGTCTGGAGACAAAGGTTAGTGCTGCTACAACCCATGCGGAATTCTCCAAAGATAGTTAATTTCTGCAACAGATATTGGGTGACCATGTAAATTTTTATTAAACAGACACTTTTGTAAATACATCTTGCCTCAAGCATCACTCAAAACTGCTCTCTACCCACAGACTAGGTGCGCAATAGCTTTCCTTGATACATGCAAGCTTATGATCACACCAAAATCCATTCCACAGGAGTGAAAACCATGGACCACATCACAGAAGCACTTAAGCTTAAGGAGGCGCGTGCAAGCTGTTAGGACGAATCAACATTTGTGAAGTAGGAATGGTTGCGCCGGGCTCTAGTCTCGTGCACAAATTAAAAATACAACTTCCAGAATAATAATTATTACATAACGATGGCTTCTTAATTAATTTAAACTCAGCATATTGCCGACATTTCTTGTTGTGCAAACTCCTAAAATTGAATAATTCCTGGAAGTTGATTTGCTCTGCCAATACACGTACCACACAGATAGTTGAACATTTTCTCAAATATCTGTTTCAGTTGAGTGAAAGTGACAAGGGGTAGGTTGAGAAGTCACAAAGGATGCAACTGTGTGTAACTCGTAACTCATCTTCCAAGCTTTACCACCAAGAACCCTTCCCACTGCCCTTCTGTTGGCTGCTAAAGACAGCTTAGCCCCGCTGAGAACTCAGTGCAACATGCATCCATGGGTGTGTATCCCAGCGCCTGCTCATCCGATCCTTCCTCCATGATCAGTGAATGAGTACCACTGTGTTGGGTAATATTAAAACCTGGGTGTTGCCAAAGGAGCTGTGAGGCTACTGCTGTGCACTGCAGACAACGCTCTTATAGTCAGGTCTGAAAGTCATACCGGGATTGCGCGACTGACGGGTAAGTATGCAATTTATCTTAGGGGAACCAGGTTCGAGTCTCCTCGTTTAGTCAACGTCTTGTGATTCTGGCAATCATTTTTAACCTCCTGCCCCCTACAAAAAAGGAACGTGTACTTGTGTTATGTGTAATGTAACCGTTGTAACGGGTCGAGTTCGCGCTAAGTAAAACTGCAAAATAAATGCGTAGTGGGCGATGCACCCACTGCTGAGAACTGCTTGAATGTCGCAGGTGCAGATCCCAGCAAGCTTCTCTGCATCAAGGAAATTAGTACCTGGTAATAGTAATACCTATTAAACATACTATGGGGAAGGCGCTAACAGCGTGCAGTTTCCAACGCCCAGCTTGCAGCCCCACATCCCTCTTGAACCCCCGTACGCATTCATGGGTCGGGCATACGAGGACTTATATATACCTTGTAAGGCTACCGCTACTACACACCATTGTTGACAGGATCCCTCCAAATGCAGACATAACGCACATCTACCGTTAAGCGCTCTCTAACTATGAGCTTTAAAAATGGCTCTACATTCAATACACCCAGAGACCTGGTATTAGTCAGGTCAAGTAGAAAGCATAAGAATACTAGTCTGGATAGGAGGAAATTAAACATTAAATACCTGCGGCCTGGTCTGGATCCGGATGCGGTCTCTCAGTGCCGACTCCTGCCGAGTCCTGGTCTCCGTCCGTCAGTCCTCCTGCTCCGGTCCTCCTGGTGACGCGACGTCTTCTTCTCTCCGCTGCTGCGCACACTGCGCTCGGGCGGGTAGGAAGTCGGAAGATACTGCTCTGTGATAGGTCCAGGCTGGAGTCTGGACCAATCACAGCCCGGACATCCGAGGAGTGCCAAACCCCCCCCCCCCCCCATACCCAGGATACAGTCCGGTGCCCGCCACCGGGCCTAGTATGGGAAAATTATTATTTTTTTTTTTAATTTGGAATGTTTCCATTTTTTCCACGTTTTCCCACGGCACACCAGGCAACATCTCGCAGCTCACTAGTGTGCCGCGGAACACTGGTTGAAAAACGCTGCGGTAGGCCATCGCCAGGACTTACCCCGACGCTACGCTTTCTCTCTTTGTCCCTCTGTCTCATGTGCCGTATCAGCCCGGAAGGGGGAGGGGGGCTGGGGGCACAGTGATACGGCACATGAGACAGAGGGACAAAGAGAGAAAGCGTAGCGTCGGGGTAAGTCCTGGCGATGGCCTACCGCAGCGTTTTTCAACCACTGTTCCGCGGCACACTAGTGAGCTGCGAGATGTTGCCTGGTGTGCCGTGGGAAAACGTGGGAAAAATGGAAACATTCCAAATTTAAAAAAAATAAATAAATTTTCCCCCACTAGGCCGGGTGGCGGGCACCGGACTGTATCCTGGGTATGGGGGGGGGTGGGGTTTTTGGCACTCCTCGGATGTCCGGGCTGTGATTGGTCCAGACTCCAGCCTGGACCTATCACAGAGCAGTATCTTCCGACTTCCTACCCGCCCGAGCGCAGTGTGCGCAGCAGCGGAGAGAAGAAGACGTCGCGTCACCAGGAGGACCGGAGCAGGAGGACTGACGGACGGAGACCAGGACTCGGCGGGAGTCGGCACTGAGAGACCGCATCCGGATCCAGACCAGGCCGCAGGTATTTAATGTTTAATTTCCTCCTATCCAGACTAGTATTCTTATGCTTTCTACTTGACCTGACTAATACCAGGTCTCTGGGTGTATTGAATGTAGAGCCATTTTTAAAGCTCATAGTTAGAGAGCGCTTAACGGTAGATGTGCGTTATGTCTGCATTTGGAGGGATCCTGTCAACAATGGTGTGTAGTAGCGGTAGCCTTACAAGGTATATATAAGTCCTCGTATGCCCGACCCATGAATGCGTACGGGGGTTCAAGAGGGATGTGGGGCTGCAAGCTGGGCGTTGGAAACTGCACGCTGTTAGCGCCTTCCCCATAGTATGTTTAATAGGTATTACTATTACCAGGTACTAATTTCCTTGATGCAGAGAAGCTTGCTGGGATCTGCACCTGCGACATTCAAGCAGTTCTCAGCAGTGGGTGCATCGCCCACTACGCATTTATTTTGCAGTTTTACTTAGCGCGAACTCGACCCGTTACAACGGTTACATTACACATAACACAAGTACACGTTCCTTTTTTGTAGGGGGCAGGAGGTTAAAAATGATTGCCAGAATCACAAGACGTTGACTAAACGAGGAGACTCGAACCTGGTTCTCCTAAGATAAATTGCGTACTTACCCGTCAGTCGCGCAATCCCGGTATGACTTTCAGACCTGACTATAAGAGCGTTGTCTGCAGTGCACAGCAGTAGCCTCACAGCTCCTTTGGCAACACCCAGGTTTTAATATTACCCAACACAGTGGTACTCATTTACTGATCATGGAGGAAGGATCGGATGAGCAGGCGCTGGGATACACACCCATGGATGCATGTTGCACTGAGTTCTCAGCGGGGGTAAACTGCGTGATATCCAAGTCCCCCACGTGATCTGGGGAGGGGATTTCAACCTAGCACTCTGTGACGACGTCGATAGGTCCGGAGTGACAACGGAACCACACAAACGCGCACTGCGCGTCCTACGGGACGTAATGGTGGACAGGGAACTCACTGACATTTGGAGAAGTAGGCACCCAGACGACCGCGAAGCCACGCACGTGGCCGCGGCGCACAGTAGCTGGTCCCGCATAGACTACTGGCTGGTGACTGGGGATATCGCCCTGTGGACGCGCGAGGTCCGACATTTGCCCCGCACGCTATCGGACCACAGCCCGGTGCTCCTTGCCCTGGAGCTTCCGAACTATGTACCGCCTCCCTTTAGCTGGAGATTTAATGCGAAGGCGTTACTGGATCCCTTATATGCTGATGCCATTGGGCAGGCGATACAGGACTATTTCGCTAACAATGCGCCTACTACTGACGACCCGGGCATACTCTGGGAGGCCTTTAAGGCCACCATACGCGGCGTCTGCATAAGCACAAATGCTGGTATCCTTAAGGACATACGGCGACAAATACAGGCAAAGGAGGAACGGCTACGGCAGCTGGAACAGGACTACATCGACACACAGCACGCTCATACACTAGGGGACATTCGACAAACACTTACTGAATTCCAGAGTCTGGCGGACGATGAACTAAAGTATACAGCGAAGAGGCAGGTAGCACGGGCGTACGGGGAGGGTGGCAGACCGGGGAGGCACCTGGCGGCTAACATATGTGAGGGACGCGCCTCGCAAAATATACAGACGATCCGAAATCAGCAGGGAGAGAGGAAGTGCGGGGAACGAGAAATACTGGGGGAATTCGTAGCTACCTATGGAGCGATGTACGCCTCCCGGCCATCGGCCGCCACGGCCGAAATTGTAGAATACCTCGACTACGTGGCGATCGCGTGGCTGTCGGACACACACAGGGAATACCTGTCGCTGCCTATAACGGTAGAAGAGGTCTCGGAGGTGATTCGCTCGCTGCCGAATGGTAAGGCCCCAGGCCCGGATGGGTTCACGTGTGAATTCTACAAGGCCTTTGTAGATCAGTTGGCCCCTCGCCTGGTGGCGATGTACGGCAACGCTTACGAGCAACAGCACCTACCGCCGACTCTGCGTGAAGCAATACTACTGGCGCTGCTCAAACCACAAAAGGATCCAGAGCTCTGTGATTCATATAGACCACTATCCCTAATAAATGTGGACAACAAGATCCTGGCAAAACTACTTGCTGCCAGACTTAACCCCTTGATGCCCAACCTGATTCTGCCCGACCAATCTGGGTTCATACCGTCGCGCTCCACCGCACACAATACTCGTACGTTGTTCGCGCTTTCGCACTATCTAACACCCGAGACGAAGGCGGCGGCGGTCTTCCTGGATGCGGCCAAGGCCTTTGATTCGCTGGAGTGGCCCTATATGAATGCGGTGCTGCGAAGGATGGGGTTCCCGCTCAGGTTCCTCCAGTGGATACAATTACTGTACGACGCTCCAGTGGCACGGGTCCGGGTAAACAAATATATTTCAGACCCCATCGCTATTCAGAGGGGGATGAGGCAGGGATGCCCCCTGTCCCCCCTCCTGTTCGCGCTGGCGCTGGAGCCCTTGGCGTGCAAGATCTGGCAGGGCCACCACCACTCGGCTCTGCAGTTCCCACAGAGGCCGCTGCATATATCACTCTACGCCGACGATATGCTGCTCTATGTGTGGGATCCCATGGACAACCTGAACTCGCTGCTGCGGGAATACATTAAATTGGCGCGCCACTCCGGTATTAGTATAAACTGGGCCAAGTCCATGATTATTCCTCTGACGGACAGCACGCGGCCACACCCAATGGACTATCCGTTGGAGTGGAGGACTGATCCGATAAAATATTTGGGTGTGTGGTATCACAGGGACCCAGAAATTGTGATCCGAACTAACTATGGGCGGACGATTGGTGCACTGGAGGAAAAGGTGGGGAGGTGGATCCAGTTGCCACTGTCTCTGGCGGATCGCATCGCCATCACCAAGATGGTGGTGCTGCCTAAACTACTTTACCTATTCAACAACATCCCCATTCAACCTCCTGCAGAGGTATTTAGGCGCATCACATCGATGGTCCTCCAGCTTATTTGGGCGGGAAAAGCAGCACGGATCGAGTTGCGCACGCTCACGTTGCCATATAACAGGGGGGGGTTCGGAGTACCCGATTTTTTCCTTTACTACCTCTGTGCGCAAGCGCAATATGCGCACTTCTGGTATCACAAAATTCCATTCCTCACCCACACTGCAATTGAAGAAGGGGACGCCCTGCCGATCCCACTGGAAGCAGTTATAACACACCGCAGACCTCCCCTGCACAAGAACGACATTAACACAATAGACGCTACAAATAAAGCATGGCACACTATGGGGCGGAAGGCTAACAAACTACCGCTGTATGCCCCGGCGCTCCGACTCCAGTGGCATCCGGAAATCTCAGTCACGCAAGAGGAGAAGGGGTTGGAGCTTTTGCGTCAAGTGGGCATTGACACCCTGGGAGATCTGTACGAAGGCGGGACTTTCAAAACACTAGATCAACTGACGTTCATTAGTAATATGTCTGCGCTGTTCCGATTTAACTATCATAGGCTCCAAAAAGCTGTGAAACAGCTGTACCCAACATACCCGGTGGAACCACCGGAGCTGACAGCCTTGCAATGGCTGATCACCACACCCGCGCCCAGACACCTGGTGTCCACACTGTACACGAAAATTCAAATAGACATAGCGGCGGGCACGAGTGCCTCCATGGAGAAGTGGAATAGCTGTCTCGACACTCCACTCACAGAGGAGGAATGGGCTGCTGCCTGTATACTGACGGGCATGTTGACGCCTAATGGCAATCTCCGCATCCTACACTTCAAGTACCTACACCAGACCTACTACACGCCTGCCAGACTACACAGATACGGGCTGCGGGAGGATTCTAGATGCGGGCGATGCGGGGCGGAGGGGGCGGACTTTATTCACTTGGCGTGGGCGTGCGGGGCGATAGGGGAGTACTGGATGCAAGTGACGAAACTTCTGGGAACTATGGTGGGCGGTGAGGTGCGATGTGAGGCAAAAACCTGCTTGCTGGGTCTACTGCCTGACTTTAGAGCATTGAAGCGTAGATTCTGTGTTATAGCGTTGCTAATGGCTAAGAGGAGGGTCTCGCTCTGCTGGAGTGGCAAAGGGATCCCGAAATCTAAAGACTGGCTTGTGGATTTAACGCATTGTAGAGATACCCTGAAGACATATGAGGAAGAACTTCCTGCCAGATCAAAGCCAAAAGACTACTGGGTGTACGTGACACAATACTTGCAATCGCATTGAGAGAGCGGACCGCTGCTGTCGCGTGCGACAGATGGCGGGGTACATGGGGGAACCTCTGATTCGGACTGAAATGCTACGGCTTGGAAGATGGATGCTGTTGTACTGTGACCTGTATGTTATGGTTGTATTTGATTGTCTAAACTTGAAATGCTAATATAAAAAAAAAAAAAAAAAAGAAGAGCTCAGTGGAGATCGACGTTCCACTCCTCACTCAGAATCTCCTCGACTAAAAGTTCCCTCATGGTCTTCGACTCTTCGCTATGACTTCTCCCACATTTAAAGCAAATGCTACTATATCCATCTACAACAATGGGATAATTCTAATTCAGGCCACCGATCACAACCTAGACATCTTTGATGAAAGATTTGACCTTCTTAATAGATCGTTGGTCACTAATCTCTCCCCTATTCAACCTAGAAGTGGGCTTACCCTTACCCCATCTCAAGACGATCCTGTCCCCTCTCCAACGGGTCTCAATCTGAGGATTGCCCATCATACCTCTACCAACACACACAGGACCTTAGCGCCCCCTATCCTCTAACCGGCCACTAATTCGGGAGCGCCCTGCTCTGACACCTCCCCCTCCCCCACCAGCTCCCTCCTACTTAACTCCCTCAATCGACAGCCGGCTCACCCTCTCTCCAACAGAAACTCATCTAACCTCCCGTGTCCTAATCCCCCTTCCCCTTACCTTCCCTTCCTTAACCCCATTCCCCCGTTTCCCCTAACCTCCCTCCCATTGCCCACTCTCCTGCACTCTTTCACAGCACAGAGGGAAATGCCCTAAACCCCCTTCCCCCTACCTCCCTCCCTTTGACCACTCTCCTTGCTCTCCCGCTCTCCACAGAGGAAACTCCCCTCTAGCTGATCTCACCCCTCCTCCCCCTCCCCGGCTCTCCCCCACCCTTCCCACTGCCCAAACCTCCTCCTCCCCCACGTGATACATAATCCAGATTCAGAGCATGCTGCCAAACTTAAGGATATAAACCAGGAACTTCTATCTCTCAAAATTGTCAAAACTCATTAAGTCAACCGAAGAGCTGGCATCTGATCTCTCCTCCAACAAGACCTCACATGAGATCTCGCATTTGATCCAGCTCAAACCCCAGGCCAGAACTGGAATACCACTCCCTACCCTGACACCCCATCTGGACCCTCCAGGTCCAAGAATCAATTTTCAGAACCAGACATTCTCGCCCTCCTCTGATCATCCACCTCTCTGCACTCTTCCATCTCAGTCCCTTCTAGATCAGCACAAACAGCCCCACTAACTGCCCCTAGCTCGACCTGTCCTAAGCAAGGCTACACGGAAGCCATCCATAGTATCACACCCAACCCTCACAAAGCACCCAGACTCAGCACCAATGCCCTTAACATTAATAATCTCTTATAGATCCCCTCCACACAGCCACCGCTCACTGACATCCAACATAAATCACACCTGAAGTGCATGTTACTTAGGTCAGCGGTGAAACATGCCGCAGACCTTGCATATCTCATACTTGCCCAAGAACTGGACCTCCTTATCCTCACAGAAACTTGGCTCAAAGACTCCTCTGGTCCTATCCAAGACATACCAGTCCGCCCCACCCACAATATTATCAGACTAGACCGCGTTAAGAAAATGGGAGGTGGCATAGCTTTCATCTTCTGCAACTTTCTCTCAGAAAAACAGTGCTCCTAAGCTAATCTCTCTTCCTGTGAATATTTAGGCATAGACATCACTAGCACACACAGGCCCTTATGCAGCCTTCACATCTTCTACCACCCTCCAGGCAATACCCTCTCTCTAATTGAACAAACTGTGGAAACCATCTCCTCCAACCTGGGCCGATATTGCCCACAGATCTTCCTTGTGACTTCAATCACCACTGGAATGAGCCGCATGATCAGGTGGTTAACACTCTCAAGAACTTTCTAACAGACCTCTCTGTCTCAATTCTGCAACAGCCCCCCACACATCTTAGGCTTCACACTAGATCTAATCATTTCCAACCCCAACACCATTCATCTCAAATCTATTCTTCCCTGTGACTGGTCGGATCATCACTATATCAACTTCCTTATCCTCTAAAGCTGGACCCCCAATAGATCACAACCACTAAAACTAAAACATTGAAAAAGATCACTTCACAACACAAGGGCTAATGAGCTCATTGCGCGCTGCAATGACTCCCTTCCCCCGCCTGCAAACATGAACGACGTTCACAACCTCACTGAGCATTATAACAACGCCATTCTCTCGGCCCTGAATGCTGCAACCCCCTCTAACTAAAAATAAACCCATCAAGGACTCCAAACCTTGGTTCAATGACAGACTTAATGCGGACAGAGGCAGCCTAAGACTAGCTGAACGCACTTGGAGATCCACTACCTCCGCGGATCTTCTAAAATCTCTAAGACTCAAAAGAAGTAGATATAACAAACTCATTAGAACCACAAAACTTTCCTTCTTCAAAGCCCAACTCGACAAAGCAAGAAATCGACCAAAACAACAATTTGAGCTGATTACAACACAATCCAACAACGCACCCACCCAATCTCAGCACATCGCGCGTCTGCAGTCTAACTGCGAAGCGGTTGCTGACTTCTTCCTCGAAAAGTTGAACAAGATCGGATTATATCTAAGGTCTGTTGCACTCTTACCCCCTCCTGCCTCCTCCTTCTCCTCACCCCCTCCCAGTCCGCTTGGTTTCTCTCCCAAAAACAATGCCTCTTGGAGTCAATTCACACCCCTCAATGACATTACCATCCTCAACACTCTCTCGACCATTAAACACTCAAATCACTTCAATTACCCTCTCCCCCGTCAACTTCTATAAAGAAATGATAGGTTCTTTAGCACCGCTCTGGTCCATGATCATCAACGCCTCTCTTCATCAAGGTGAGATCCAGGACAGCCTGAAGGTGGGCCTAGTTTTCCCTATTCTTAAAAACCCTCGGTTGACCCTGAAGACCTGTATAATTACAGACCAATCACAAACATTCCTACCCTGGCTAAACTACTTGAGAAATGTGTTCATGATCAACTGCGCAAACACATTGAGCAATTCCAGCTCCTCGACCAATTCCAATTGGGCTTCCACACTGGCCACAGTACCGAAACGGACATAACTCACATAGTGGACAACACTCTCACTTTACTGGACCAGAATGAAGCCTGCCTTCTAATTCTTCTTGATCTCTCATCTGCATTCGACACGGTCAAATATGACAATCTTCTGGAATGCAGGATAGGGCTCTCTGGCATGGTCCTTAAATGGTTTGTCTCTTTCCTCAACAATAGAACACTGTTAGAAAACCCCGGGCAACCGAGGTTAGCAGTCACCCGGTTTTTCCCAACACACACTGTGGTAGCTTGGCTCGAGCGGTAAGGAAGGCACCGTGTTAAGCGTACGTCACACCCACACAATAACCATGCGTTCATCCGTTCCAAAAATGACTCTACACCGTAAAAATTTATGAAAATATCTCTGTGTTTATCTTGTTTTCTCTTAGTTGCAGGTTAAATAAATAATAACACATTTACAGTTCACAAAGCTTCTTCTGTAAAAAAGGATAGGTCAAATAAATAAGCTCAGATCATAAATAATCAACGAATAAATAGATGTGCATAAAATACATAGGCAAATAAATACTGCGAGGGAATAAATACTGTGAGACAATAAATACTGTGAGACAATAAATACTGTGAGACAATAAATAGGATAAATACAAAGAATACAATACTCTCAATAAATATAAGCCATCAGTACACTTTCAAATCAGGTCACATTTGTGAGGTACTATGGGTTGATTTGGCCCCATCACAGCTTGTGGTTATAGGATGGCCTGAGGGTGTCTCACCTAGCTTGGATAAGGCTGAGGCTAAAACTGAGGTAGGTCAAGTGTAATCTAGGAATCTGGCTCTCCCAACCTACACAACCCCTCACACAGGTCACTGTATCAGTCTCAGTCCACCCCTGGCACTCCCAGGCTGGTCCTAACACCTCTCTAGCCCCTAGGATGGTCTCTTAGGGCTCCACAGGGCCTTAGGCGCCCTCTATTCCACTTACTGCCCTCTTTATGAACTTCCGACTCCGCCGGAGTCGTGTCGACGCCGAGAGGCGGTTCCGGTTGGATGTCGGCGGTCGGCCTCGGCTCGATGTCAGTTCCTGTTGACGCCGTGAGGCGGCTCCGGATCGATGTCGGCGGTCGGCCTCGGCTCGATGTCAGTTCCTGATGACGCCGTGAGGCGGTTCCGGATCGATGTCGGCGGTCGGCCTCGGCTCGATGTCGGACTCCGGCGTCACAGGGTCACGATCTCCCTACTTCCGGGTGTCTCCGGAGTGCGACCTCCACTCCCGACCTCCGGTGCTCTTCTCTTCAGGTTCCGGCGACTCCGGAGTGCGATCTCCACTCCCGACCTCCGGTGCTCCTTTCCTCCGGTTCCGGCGACTCCGGAGTGCGATCTCCACTCCCGACCTCCGGTACGATTCACCTTGGTCCCGGCGGCTCCGGAGTGCGATCTCCACTCCCGACCTCCGGTACGCTTCACCTTGGTCTCCGGCGACTCCGGAGGGCGGACTTCAGTCCCCCGTCGACGCCGCACACTCGACCTCAGGTGTCTTCCTCCTCGACCTCTGGTACTCTCCACGACCTCTGTCGGCGCCCTCTCTCGACCTCTGGTGGCTCCGGGTACTACGTCTGCTTTCCAGTCAGCGCCGCTTCTTCACCTCCGGCCCCAGGTCTTTAGGCTCCTCGACGTCGGACTCCAGGGAAACCAATAAACAGGTCAGGAACTTGCTGTTCTTCACTTCCAAGGCCTGTTCTGGCTGTTCAGGTCCTTGTGTTGGTTCTTCTTGACTTTATCCCACACAGGGCTCCAGGCTGGGCTCAGTCAGTAGGGACTAGTATCAAGGGTGGGTTTATGGACCCCACTCCAGGCACAAGTTTCCACCCCTGCTGCCTCACTCCTTCCTCCTTCAGTGTTGTGCTGCTCTCCCTTCACCAGTCAGGTGCCAACTGCTGCCTTCCAACTGCCAACTCCAACTGTCAACTCTGAGCTGGCTTCCCAACATTCCAAACCTGCCTCCCTCTGTCACAGGGTTCTAGAATGTTCTGGAAGGTGCTAGTAGGTTCCAGTGATGTCACAGGTGACAATGGGTGGCCACCATTTTGTGTCTCAGGCCCTCAGACAGAAGTTCCAGGGGTAGGGAAAATGGCTCCCTGATCCTGCATCAACACTAAAAAGTCTGGTGGTTCCCAAAAAGGAAAAATACTAACAGGGTTTGAGGCAAAAGTGGGACAAAATAAATAATGATGAGGAGGGACCACCCAAAGGCCTGACAGGTCTAACACGCGTCCCCCCTAGCTGAAAGTGGGGAGAGCTACCCAACCCCTTGGGAGTTCTCATCACTAAGGCGGAAATACCTTGAGAGACCGTCTGCATTGGCGTGGTCCACTCCAGGCCGATGTTCCACCTGAAAGTCCATTCCCTGTAGGGAGATAGACCACCTTAGCAGCTTGGGATTCTCCCCCTTCATCTGCATCAGCCAACGAAGGGGTCTGTGGTCGGTCTGAACCAGGAAGTGCGAGCCAAACGGGTATGGCCGCAACTTCTTCAGAGCCCATACCACTGCAAAGGCTTCACGCTCTATTGCACTCCACTTCTGTTCCCTGGGAAGTAGTCTCCGGGATAGGAAGACCACGAGTTGATCCAGACCCTCTTCATTGAGTTGCGATAACACTGCCCCAATGCCATGTTCCGATGCATCCGTCTGGACAATGAACTCCTTGGAAAAATCTGGGGCCCTTAAGACCGGGGCCTCGCACATGGCTTGCTTCAGTCTCACAAAGGCCTGCTGGCAAGCCTCCGTCCAGACTACCCGTCGAGGTTGTTTCTTGGACGTGAGCTCCGTGAGGGGGGCCACAATGGTCCCGTATCCCTTCACGAAGCAACGGTAATATCCCGTGAGGCCCAGAAAAGCTCGGACCTCAGTCTGAGTCTTGGGGGGTTCCCAGGCCATAATAGCCTCGATTTTCGCCTGGAGGGGTTGCACCGCTCCCCTACCCACCAAGTGTCCACGGTACACTACCGACCCCTGCCCGATCTAGCATTTGCTGGCCTTGATCGTCAATCCAGCTTGTCTCAGGGCCTGGAGAACAGCTTGCAGGTGACGCAAGTGATCCTCCCAGCTGTTACTGAAGACGGCTATGTCATCCAGATAAGCAGCGGAGAAACTCTCCATTCCAGTGAGGATCTGGTTCACCAGACGCTGAAACGTGGCAGGTGCGTTCTTGAGCCCAAAGGGCATCACACAGAACTGGTAGTGGCCATTGGGCGTGGAGAAGGCTGACCTTTCCCTTGCTCCATCAGTCAGAGAGATCTGCCAGTACCCCGAAGTAAGGTCAAAGGTACTTAGATATTGGGCAGCTCCCAGCCGTTCAATCAATTCATCCGCCCTTGGGATCGGATGAGCATCAGTCTTGGTTACTGAGTTCAGTCCCCGGTAGTCCACACAGAACCTCAGTTCCGGTTGGGCACCCGGTGGTGCAGCTTTTGGTACTAGTACCACCGGACTAGACCAGGGGCTGCTAGAAGGTTCGATCACTCCTAGCTCCAGCATCTTAGTGACTTCACCGTGAATGCTGGCCTTCACCTTGTCTGACATCCGGTAGATCTTGGACTTCACAGGTGGGCTGTCTCCTGTGTCCACATCATGGACGCACAGGTGAGTCCTACCCGGAACAAGGGAGAACAACGAAGAGTACTGTCCCAGGACCTGGCGGCAGTCCTCCTGCTGTTCAGGAGTTAGAGATGGGGAGAGAATCACTCCCTCCACCGACCCATCCTTCTCTTGAGACGCAAACAAATCGGGGAGAGGCTCGCTTTCCACGTCCTCTGCTCCGTCAGTCACCATCATCAAAATGACTTCGGGCCTCTCGTGGTGGGGTTTGAGGCGGTTGGCATGCAGTACCCGTAGGGGCTGACGAGGGGTCTTAAGGTCCACCAAGTAGGTAGCCTTACCCTTCTTCTCCAATACCTCAAAGGGTCCTGACCAGCGATCCTGGAGGGCGCTAAGCTCCCCTGGTTCGATCATCCACACCTTCTGGCCAGGCTCCAACTCCACCCGGTGAGCATTGTGGTCATACCACGCCTTCATCACTGCTTGGCTGGCTTCCAAGTTGTCAGAAGCTTGCTTCCACAACTTCGCCATTTGGCTCCGGAAGGCCAGCATGTAGCTCACCACGTCCTGGGGAAGCTTTCTGGGAGTTCTTTCCCATCCGTCTCTCACCAGGTTGAGAGGTCCACGTACAGGGTGCCCGTACAAAAGCTCGAAGGGGCTGAAGCCCACTCCCTTCTGTGGCACTTCCCTGTAGGAAAACAATAGACAGGGTAGGAGGACGTCCCATTTCCTCCGCAGGCTTTCAGGCAGACTTCTGATCATGCCTTTCAAGGTTTTGTTGAACCTCTCCACCAGACCATTGGTCTGGGGGTGGGAAGGAGTGGTGAACCGGTATGTCACTCCACACTCCTTCCACATCGCCCGCATGTACGCTGACATGAAGTTGGTCCCCCTGTCAGACACAACTTCCTTGGGAAAACCCACTTGGGTAAAGATTCCCATCAGGGCCCTAGCCACAACAGGTGCTGTTATGGTCCTCAGAGGTATTGCCTCTGGGTACCGTGTGGCATGATCCACCAGAACCAGGATAAACCTGTGACCAGCTGTAGTAGGTGGATCTAACGGACCCACAATGTCGATGCCCACCCTTTCAAAGGGGGTGCTAACGACAGGAAGTGGTTCCAGGGGAGCTTTCAGCTTCACCCCTGTTTTCCCACTGGCTTGGCAAGACACACATGTCCGGCAGTAGGTATCAGACGACACTTTCATTTGAGGCCAATAAAAGTGTGGGACAAGACGGGCGAAGGTCTTGTCTTGCCCCAGGTGTCCTGCCAATGGGATCTCGTGAGCCAACTCCAGTAGGAAGGCTCGATAACGTTGAGGGACTACTAAGGCTCGTGACGATCTATGTAGGGGTGCCTTGGGTTCGCTGTAGAGGAGGCCATCCTCCCAGTAAACGTTGTAGTTCCTCTCAACGTTCCCTGCTGCCTGGGCTTCGGCCTGTCGCCTCAGTCCCTCAAGGGTAGGGCACTCCCTCTGGCCCTTGCAGAATTCCTCCCTGGTCGGCCCTCCCTCCACGTGCCACTCGGCCGGGATAGGTAGGTCCTCCAGTTTGGTAACATCCCCCACCGCGGACTCCTGGTCCACCACCTCCGGTGGCCTATCCATCACACGGGGCGTGGATGCCGAGGCAGGCTCCTCCTGTCCTCGGTTCTTCCCTTGGTTGGCAGCTGGCTGGGCCTTTGTTCCAGGCTCCAGCCGAAACGAACTCCCTCTCCGTGTAGTCGCGGACCTTGTGCTAACACAGGCCCAGTCAGGTGTACCCAGCATCTCAGCATGAGTCCGGTATTCCACCTCCTTCCAAGCATTGTGCTCCATGTCATTCCCCAGCAGACAATCGACTGGCACGGCAGGGCTTACGGCAACTCAAAGGGAACCTGCAACCCCCTCCCATTCAAAGGGAACCTCGGCCACCGGATAGTGGCCTGTTCTGCCGTCAGCCATCGCGGCTGGGTGGAGTACATCGGGAATTACCTGCTCTGGAGACACCAGTTGGCTACGTACCATAGTCATACTGGCTCCTGTGTCTCTCAGAGCCTCCCCTCTTTGGCCGTTGATGGTGACCCACTGCCCATACTTTACGGTATTTGCGGGCACCTGGATCTTAGGAACCATCTCCCGTTCTCCCAGGGACACTAAAGTGACACCCGCCCACTCCCTTCCCTTAGTTAAGGGCATCTCCTCCCCGAGCACTGCACTAACTACTCCGGGGGCCTTTCCTCCAATGGGAGGGGGTGGTCTTTTCGGGCACTTCGCATCTCCCTTATAGTGTCCGACGCCACCGCACTCGAAGCAATGGACAACCCTTGGCTGCTGACTCTGGCCAGGATTAGGGTTTCTGGGTGGGTTAGCCCTAGGGGTGAATCCTGTTCCCTTCCCTGGGAAACTATTTTGGGGGCCTTTGGAGAACTCCTTTTTCTTTTCCCCTCCCTCTTTCTTCTGGGGGGCGCCCTGTCCGGCCTTTTGAGTATCCCCTCCAGTCCCCCTTGTGGACACCCGGGTACTAGCCCAAATGTCCGCCTCCTCAGCAAGCTTCCGGGGACTGGTCAGCTTGCTATCCACCAGGTGTTGACGCAGTTCAGGGAAACATTTTTCGAGCAGGTGTTCCTTCAACATTAAATCAATCAACCCCTCGTAGTCCCTCACCTCACTGCCTTGAATCCAACCCTCTAATGCCTTCTTCGCATAATCCAGGAAATCCACCCAATTCTGTGTGCCCAGCTTGTGGCTACCCCGGAACTTCTGTCTGTATTTCTCGGGTGTTAGTCCAAACTTTCTTACGAGCGCCACTTTCATGGTGGGGTAGTGGGTCTGCTCATCCTGCTCTAGGGCCAATAATGCATCCCTACCAGCTGGAGGCATGTACTTGTACAATCCCCCTCCCCAGTACTTCTCTGGAACCCCATGGGCCCTTAATGAGACCTCATAGGCCGCTAGCCACTTGGCAATATCATCCCCTGCACTATAGCTAGCTACTATGTCTTTTGGCAGGTAGGGTTTGGGTTCCCTGGTGATTTCTTGGTCTTTGCTGCCACCATTAGGAACAGTTTGTGCCCCGACTCGTAAGATCTGGAGATCCATCTCCTTGAGCCTCAACTCGTGAGCCATCCTCCGTTCCTCCTTTTCTTTCTCCAGCTCCGCTAACCTCCATGTGAGCTGTCTTTTCTCCCTCCGGTCAGTCAACTCTGCTTCAGATAAGCCCCCGCTAGAGACAGTGCTGCCCTTCCTGGAAAGTGTTCTGGGCCCCGCTAACAGGTTCCCCACCTCAGATTGGTACAACCCAGCCCCCTCGCTAACAGGCTCTCCATCCCTGTCCTCCTGCTCAGCCTTACTTTCCCGTCGTGCCTCCCACCAAGCCCTCAGGCTGGTCTGGAGCTCACCCTTCTTTGCACCCTGGGGGCAAAACACCCCCTCTCTCTGACAAAACTCCCTGAGTTGGGCCACAGTATAAGTCTCCACATCTTCCAGTACAAACTTCATTTTGCCCACTCAGGTTAGAAGACAGGTGTTTACAGAAGCTATGCAGGGGGGTACCTTATATAATACCTCCTCCCACCACCAGAGTAAATTTGGAAAAAACAAAACTCAAAATTAGGAAGGCCGCTTTGAGAAAACTCCCGGTGTAGGCCTATGGACTACCCACAGTTATTGTCGAGTGGACGCAAGCACAGCTCTATCCCACCACTGAACACCAATTATATTAGAAAACCCCGGGCAACCGAGGTTAGCAGTCACCCGGTTTTTCCCAACACACACTGTGGTAGCTTGGCTCGAGCGGTAAGGAAGGCACCGTGTTAAGCGTACGTCACACCCACACAATAACCATGCGTTCATCCGTTCCAAAAACGACTCTACACCATAAAAATTTATGAAAATATCTCTGTGTTTATCTTGTTTTCTCTTAGTTGCAGGTTAAATAAATAATAACACATTTACAGTTCACAAAGCTTCTTCTGTAAAAAGGATAGGTCAAATAAATAAGCTCAGATCATAAATAATCAACGAATAAAAAGATGTGCATAAAATACATAGGCAAATAAATACTGCGAGGGAATAAATACTGTGAGACAATAAATACTGTGAGACAATAAATACTGTGAGACAATAAATACTGTGAGACAATAAATAGGATAAATACAAAGAATACAATACTCTCAATAAATATAAGCCATCAGTACACTTTCAAATCAGGTCACATTTGTGAGGTACTATGGGTTGATTTGGCCCCATCACAGCTTGTGGTTATGTGGATGGCCTGAGGGTGTCTCACCTAGCTTGGATAAGGCTGAGGCTAAAACTGAGGTAGGTCAAGTGTAATCTAGGAATCTGGCTCTCCCAACCTACACAACCCCTCACACAGGTCACTGTATCAGTCTCAGTCCACCCCTGGCACTCCCAGGCTGGTCCTAACACCTCTCTAGCCCCTAGGATGGTCTCTAAGGGCTCCACAGGGCCTGAGGCGCCCTCTATTCCACTTACTGCCCTCTTTATGAACTTCCGACTTCGCCGGAGTCGTGTCGACGCCGAGAGGCGGTTCCGGTTCGATGTCGGCGGTCGGCCTCGGCTCGATGTCAGTTCCTGTTGACGCCGCGAGGCGGCTCCGGATCGATGTCAGCGGTCGGCCTCGGCTCGATGTCAGTTCCTGATGACGCCGTGAGGCGGTTCCGGATCGATGTCGGCGGTCGGCCTCGGCTCGATGTCAGTTCCTGATGATGCCGTGAGGCGGTTCCGGATCGATGTCGGCGGTCGGCCTCGGCTCGATGTCGGACTCCGGCGTCACAGGGTCACGATCTCCCTACTTCCGGGTGTCTCCGGAGTGCGACCTCCACTCCCGACCTCCGGTGCTCTTCTCTTCAGGTTCCTGCGACTCCGGAGTGCGATCTCCACTCCCGACCTCCGGTGCTCCTTTCCTCCGGTTCCGGCGACTCCGGAGTGCGATCTCCACTCCCGACCTCCGGTACGATTCACCTTGGTCCCGGCGGCTCCGGAGTGCGATCTCCACTCCCGACCTCCGGTACGCTTCACCTTGGTCTCCGGCGACTCCGGAGGGCGGACTTCACTCCCCCGTCGACGCCGCACACTCGACCTCAGGTGTCTTCCTCCTCGACCTCTGGTACTCTCCACGACCTCCGTCGGCACCCTCTCTCGACCTCTGGTGGCTCCGGGTACGACGTCTGCTTTCCAGTCAGCGCCGCTTCTTCACCTCCGGCCCCAGGTCTCTAGGCTCCTCGACGTCGGACTCCAGGGAAACCAATAAACAGGTCAGGAACTTGCTGTTCTTCACTTCCAAGGCCTGTTCCGGCTGTTCAGGTCCTTGTGTTGGTTCTTCTTGACTTTATCCCACACAGGGCTCCAGGCTGGGCTCAGTCAGTAGGGACTAGTATCAAGGGTGGGTTTATGGACCCCACTCCAGGCACAAGTTTCCACCCCTGCTGCCTCACTCCGTCCTCCTTCAGTGTTGTGCTGCTCTCCCTTCACCAGTCAGGTGCCAACTGCTGCCTTCCAACTGCCAACTGCCAACTGCCAACTCCAACTGTCAACTCTGAGCTGGCTTCCCAACATTCCAAACCTGCCTCCCTCTGTCACAGGGTTCTAGAATGTTCTGGAAGGTGCTAGTAGGTTCCAGTGATGTCACAGGTGACAATGGGTGGCCACCATTTTGTGTCTCAGGCCCTCAGACAGAAGTTCCAGGGGTAGGGAAAATGGCTCCCTGATCCTGCATCAACACTAAAAAGTCTGGTGGTTCCCAAAAAGGAAAAATACTAACAGGGTTTGAGGCAAAAGTGGGACAAAATAAATAATGATGAGGAGGGACCACCCAAAGGGCTGACAGGTCTAACAAACACAAAGAGTCAAATCCAATCAGACTCTATCCAAGCCCAGTCCCTGCACGTTGGGTGTTTCACAAGGGTCCTCACTCTCCCCCATGCTCTTTAACCTTTTCCTGGAACCACTGACGGTAATTCTTAAACCCTCCAACATCCAATATCACATGTACGCTGATGACACCCAATTGTACATGAAAATATCCTCCCCCGAAGACATCAATGCTCTCAACGGAACCCTGCTCAAAACCCTAAACTGGCTTACCTCCAACCATCTCAAACTAAATTCCCTCAAAACGGAATTCCTCCTCATTGCATAGGCAAACCCCCACTGTTCTGAAATATCTCTCTAATCTCACCGCGCTCAATTGCACACCACACCTCATTGACTCCACGAAATCACTTGGAATTCCTCTTGATAAGAACCTAAACATGCAAGAGCACATCAGAGCTTCTACCGAAGGAGAGAACTTCCAGCTGTGCATCCTAAGAAAACTCAAATCCTACCTTCCCCAAGAGGATTTCAAATCGGCAGTGCAAGCATTGGTCATCTCCAGACTAAAATACGGCAGTGCTACTCTATGTGGACTGGCGAAACTCAGTTTAGCCCACATCAGAGCAGCTCTAAATGCTGCTACGAGACTCATTACAGGTTCCAAGAAGACCAAACACATTTCACCGGACCTGAAATCACTCAACTGGCTTTCTTTTGAGGCAAGGATCCAATTAGAGATTGCTTGTATGACCCATAGAGCTCTTCACTTTAATACCCCACTCTACCTGACAAACAAGTTGGAACTTTCTGGGGGCTCCCTGTCCACAAGGAGCACCGGCACCTTGCTGCTCAAGCCAAAGAAATGCAATAAGCTTAAAACCTACAATCGTACATTCTCAGGCATTGCCCCTAGAATCTGGAACTCCCTTCCAGTGAAAACAAGACTGATTCCATCCACATTTGCCTTCAAAAGGGAAGTGAAAGCTCTACTAATGAGCAATGCGCTGATCTAGAAGCTTTTCCCCTTTTTACCTCGAGACTGTTTAGCTATCTTAACTATTACATATCATTTGTTCCGACCCACTGTCGCCTGCCATAATGTCATTTTGTTCTAGATGTATAGTGCTGTAATTTTTCTTTCTACCCTAGCCTTCTCCCATTATCAACCACTATGTTATTTTTGCTCTTGCTGCACACTGTCCTACTTTTACAGTAATTTGTCTCCTTGATCTGTGCCCCTATGTCTTCTTCAAACGTATGCAAAGCGCTCTGATACCCACTTGGGTCATGTTCGCGCTATATAAAACGTATAAATAAATAAATACATGTACAATTAAATAATTCATAATTGCCTGTTAATTTTTATTGATTAATTAATTGGTAAATCTGTTATTTGTGTCATTTTGTTAGGAGCGGGTTGTGGGTTTATAGGGGAATAGGGTGGGAAGTAATTTTTAAAGAATTAATTAATGATTTGTTGTTAATTAATATTAATTTAACAATGTAAAATTAGCTATGGAAATTGTGTAAATATTTTTAGGTGTGTGCTTTGGTGTTTATTGGAGTAGAGGGTGGAAAGTAATTTAGTTCAAATTAATTAATCATTACTTGATCATTAATATTCATTTATTAATTGATAAATGTTTTTGGTAATTGTTTAGTTTTTATTTTGTTTGGGGATTTAGGTTCAATAGCAGTAACGTTTGGTTTATAAATACATTTTTTAACTTTTTTTTTAATAAATATTTTTATTGAGAAATTCAAACATAAAACAACGTACATTGGCATTGTGTACAGCAGCATATCAACCGTTTGAGTGTGCATCAAGATTCCGAAAACATCTTCACAAAACACTGGCACATTAGCGGCATCAGGTAGTAACAAAGCCATCAATATTCAAACGAGAGATAAGCCATATAATCTCAGTCACTCAATTCAGATTCTGAGGTTTCATGCGGGGGTTCACATATGTTTCCTCTGTATGCATTCCACCCTCCCCATACCTGGGTCCACTTTTTGGGGCAGCCTCTGTGAATGTACACTGTTTTTTCGACAACCATTATGGTGTCCATGTCTCGGGACCATTGGGCGAGGGTAGGTGTCTGCCTAGAACCCCATCTTTGGGCTATATTGCGCTTCGCCAACAGGAGTCCCAGTGTCACCCAGAGTTGCGCCACGCGGCTAAGGTCTGTAGGCTCCCATACATTGAGGAGACACCTCCTTGGTTCCGGAAGCGTCGGAACTTTAGTCACCTGGGAGAGTGTGCGCATTATCGCCGTCCAGTATTGGGCAATTACGGGGCACTCCCAGAGGGTATGGAAAAGACTACCGTCCATACCACACTGCCTGAGACATAGCGGGGAGTCGGCCCGTTTAAGTTTAAATAAGAGTGTGCGGGTGTAGTACGTGTGGTGTAGAATTTTTAGTTGTACCAGCCTCAATTTGGACGATATTCCCACCTCCTTAGGGGAGGAAAGCGCCGCCTGCCAGTCCGTCTCGTCAAAGTCCCCCAGCTCTGTCTCCCATCTAGCCTTAAGGGCAGAAAATGGGTCCGGCTGGTTGTTTATCATCTTCCGGTATGTCAGGGACGTCGCTCTCTTGGTCAGATGCTCCGTGAGGAGTCGGTCTTCCAACGGCGAAGACTCCGCCAGCCGGGTCCCGGGCGGGACCGCCGCCCGGAGTGCGTGTCGGATTTGTAGGTATCGGAATCGTTCAGTGTCGGCCAGGTCATAGTCCGCTTGTAATTGGGCAAATGTGACAAGGTCACCTTTTTTCCAGAGATCGCCGACCCTTGATATGCCAATCAGATCCCACTGTAGAAACCCCTTAGTGGTGCACAGCACCCCCAACTGTTTCGCTTCCCACAATGGCGTGGCCTGGGTTATCTTCCCGGCCCAACCAAGAGCCCGCTGCACCTCAAACCATACCTGCAGAGTATGTGCCGTGGGACCCATGGGGCAGCGGCCCCTCGTATGGTTGTAGAGCGCTCCCATGACCCCCCCGGCCCCTAGCAGTTGTCGGTCCATACGGTACGCCGGGTCATCCCCTGGCACATGAAGCCACTGATTTATTACCATAAGCTGGGATGCCCAATAGTATAGCTTTATATTAGGGAGGGCGATACCCCCGTCGTACCAGCCTCAGGTCAGATTATGGAGCGCTATCTGTGGCGCCTTATCTTCCCACAATAGTCTAGTCACCTCTGCGTTTATGGCAGTGAAGTATGTAGGTGCGACCGGGAAGGGTGTGTTCTGAAGCAGGTAGAGAAATCTAGGAAGAGCCATCATTTTAAAGAGGGCGGCCCGTCCCAGTAGTGTCAGGAGTAGAGAACGCCAGTGTTTGACGTCGCTACGAAACCGAATCAGGGGCTGCGCCAGGTTTTCGGCAACAAATTTCGCCCTGTCTGCTGTCACATAAATTCCTAAGTATTTGAATCCGTCCTCTACCACTCGGATTTCACACCCCCTCGGGAGCCACGGCGGGGAGCCCCGAAGCATATACAAATAGGACTTTTCCCAGTTTATCTTATAGCCGGACACCCTCCCGTACGACGCACAGATGTCCAGGAGACAGTTTATCGAGCGCGCCGGCGAGGCTAGGTACAGCAGGACGTCATCAGCATACAGGGAGATGCGGTCCTCCCATCCCATAGTCCACTTTAGGCCCCAGATCACTGGGTCCTGCTGCACCCAGGCCACGAGCGGCTCCAAAGCCAGAGCAAATAGGAGCGGGGAAAGGGGGCAACCCTGTCGCGTCCCCCGCCCCAACGGAAAGGGGTCCGAGATATGCCCATTTACGACAACCTGTGCCAGCGGCTTGGTATACAGAAGCTGGATCCATGCGCATAGCTTGGGGCCAAAGCCCACGTGGCGAAGAACGGCAAAGAGGAACGGCCACTCCACCAGGTCGAACGTCATCCGAGCGTCCAGCGAGAGGATGGCCGCATCCTCTTTTATCGATGAGCGGTGCGTGAGGACCCCGTGCAACCCCCGTATGTTCAGGGCGGTATTGCGGTTAGGCATGAACCCGGACTGGTCCGGATGTATCAAGGCAGTATGGTGGGGCTGCAACCTTGTCGCCAAGACCTTTGCCAGAATCTTTGCCTCGGCGTTCAGCAAAGAGATTGGGCGATAGGAGGCGCATTAGTGCGGTGGTTTGTTAGGCTTGGGGATAGCCACTATGGTAGCCATTCTCTGGTCCTGAGGTAGAATCCCTTTTGTCAGACTGTCCGCATACATATCCAAAAGGTGCGGGACGATGTGAGTAGCGGTTTTCTTATAGAATTCCACCGGGATTCCATTGGGCCCCGGCGCCTTCCCAGTGCGAAGGGCGGCTATTGCAAGTGTGAGCTCCTCCGCAGTCAGGTCTGCCTCTAGGGCCGCCACCTCGGACTGGGCCAACACCGGCATAGCAATGTCTTTAAGGAAAGCCAGATTATCCACAACAGTGGACGAGGCCTCTGGTGTGTAAATCTTTTTGTAGTGGGCCGACAGGGCCTCCGCGATTTGCCGCGGCTCCGACGTGAAATCTCCCGTGTCCAACTGGATCCGCGCCACCCACCTCGCCGCACGCTCCCCCTTCTCAAGCCAGGCTAACTGTCTACCCGCCTTATCCCCTAGTTCGTAGATCGTATGCTGCGTTGTGACATGTCTAGCTCATGCCGCCTCCCAAAGATAGGACTTATATTCTTGCTGCGCCATGAGTACTCTATGTGCGGTGTCGTCATCCGTATGCGCGGCATGGTCGGCCTCTGCCTCAGTCACCCCCTGTTAAAGCTGGAGTACCGCTAGCCGTTGGGTTTTCTTGTGGTCAGCTACCATCGAAATCGCCTGTCCACGAAGGACCGTTTTGTACGCCGCCCACAACGTCGTCGGACTTGTCACCGAGTCCTTGTTTTCTGCGAAATACTGTTTGGTTGTCACCTGAAGGGCTTTACTAATTTTAGGTACTTTGAGATAGCCTGGGTGAATTGGGAATACCCTACGTCTCTGTGGGGCGAAGGTTGCAAATGTAATGAGTACTGGAGAGTGGTCTGAAATGCCTCTGGGCAAGTGCGCGACTTCCGTCATTCCCCTCAACCCTGTGATTGGTGCAAAAATGTAGTCTATGCGAGAAAGAGTGTTGTGGGCCCCCGAGTGAAATGTGTATTGCCTCTCCTCCGGACAGCGAGTTCTCCAGGTGTCTATAAGGCCGAGTGCCACCGTAAAGTCACGCAGTTTGGGAGTGGCACTGCCGTGGTCTCTGGAGGACGACCTGTCCAGTGACGGATCCATCGTCGCATTGAAGTCCCCACCCATGATTAGCTCCCCATGTGGTAGCGACAGCAGGAACTCTCCCAATGCCCGGAAAGTATCCTGATGGAGTGTCGGGGGGATGTATACCGTCACTAAGTTATACATTTTCCCTTCCCATTGGCAGGTCAGTGCCGCGAAGCGACCCTGGTCCTCTCTACGGGAGTCAGCAATGATCAGGGGGAAGCGCTTATTAACTAGTATGCCCACCCCGCGGGAACCTGACGTGAATTCAGAGTGTACCGCCATTTTAAGCCCCCATCTGTCCAGTGCCTTCGTAGTCGTGCCCACCAAGTGCGTTTCCTGCAAGAGTGCCACCGCCGGCCCCTTGCGCTTGAGGTATTGTAGGACCAGCCCCCGTTTAATTTTATCTCCCAATCCATTCACATTCCAGGACAAAATGCTGAACAAGGGGCTGGATGGTTGCGCATTCCCCACAGTGGAGCTAGCGGTGGCCCACGAGGTGGGTTTTTGCGTTTCCCCGGTCATGTAGGGTAGTAGAAAAGTGGCAGAACCTGTACACTCCTCCCCCGGTCCATGACAGGCCTAGCTTGCAGAAACCGCCAATGTGTAGTTGCAAAACTTATAACATAACATAAAACAACTTTTCCGTGATACCCCCGGCCCCCCGCCCTGCCTCCCTGCCCAGCGGATTTAGAACTACCCGCCACCCCAACTTAGCAGAGTGCTTAGATCCCATAACTTGGTACTTGCGTGTGGGGGAGGAGCTGCTCGCTGTCCTTCGCCCGCTCCCTGCACCATGTGTATGTCTATGCGAGAAACCAGTTATTGAGGACAGCAAAGTTCAAACATGCAGCGCCCCTGCAGTGTCCGTGTCTCCTGCGACCGCCGGGGCCCATCTGGCACTCCACTCCGCCCTATTGTCCAAAGTCCAGTCGCTCCCCTTCTGCTTCAGTCCAGTGGCGCGCGCTCCCTGTCATCCGAGCCAGCGTCTTCCAGAGTCTCGGGGGATCCAGAATGGTTTCTCTCTCCGGGCTCATATGAAAAGCTTGGACAGAAGTTGCGCACTCCAAATTTCTCCAGGTCAATGTTTTAAACAATGTTTAGTTGGTGCAAACAAATTAATCCCCCTGAGTAGGGAATTCAAATCGTAGATAGTGATAGCACGTTCCTGAATAGGAAAATGTCTTTCGTTTTGCACTCAATCTCAGAGATATGATCTCTTTTGTGAAATTAAACTCAGGTAAATCGAAGTTTATTCAAGCATAACTTGGGTTTATTAACCGTTGTTCAAAATTAATGAAGTCAAAGAATTGTATTCATTCTTTATCAATGCATCATATATCCAACTGCCCAATGCATTTCGGGCTTATTTAAGCCCTTCTTCAGGGGAGGTACTCTGAAAGGATAAGGTATAGGGTTCAGTATATGTATACATTTTGTAAACACTCAATAGAAAAAACTCAATAGAAAAAAGAAATCTTTGCCCAAACAATTATACAGTAGATGTTGATTGTAACAAACATAATCATGTTCAAACAGTATTAAAAATAATACGTTCGTAATAGGTAGAAGAACACAATACCAGTATGAGTAATTACCAAAATGGAGGCACGCTACACATCATGGTGATATGAAAATATCCACTTCTTTTACATGTTAGAACAACATACTGTGGACCAGGAAAGATTGGGTGGTGGTGTAAGTAAAAAAATGAATGAAAATGAAAATACCATGTAGGACAAAGTAATGTGGTGTGCTTTTGCCAAAATTGTGAGAAGAGGTAAAGGCGAGATAAAAAGAAAAATCTAGATGGTGGTATGGGTAACAAAAATGCATGCAGCGTGGGGCCTTTTAAAAGAACACAATCAATATCTGACAAGTAACGGAAGATCAAACTTACAGTTGGTATGGTGATGTATAGATTCTCCTGAAACCGGGAGAATCAAGTCGAAAACGCTCCGGTAAGTGTAATGGATAGTAATCATGTGATATATAGACATGTGATAAGGAAAAGTGCGGGAAAAGGTGAACTACAAAGAAGACAGACTTGTAGTTCCAAGAGGTCAATGAAAAAACAGCGTGTGAAACTGAAGAAACACATGTAATTCGAATGGTTCGAACCAGAAGCGACAGTTCAAAAGATGTAGGATATTGCCAAATCATGGAGCTTGTTAGGGAGCGTCAATGTAATTGTACAATGGTACATGTGTATGAGGTAATCCGCTTGCATTTCCAAATTTGAACAACGAAAATATCCTACCAAAGTTCTTGACAACGCCATTTTGAAGTCTAACAAGTCTACCCGACAGATGCTTCTTTCACCCAAACCACCAAAAACTTCAGATCAACGAATGACATTTGTGTCAAAATTCTCCACACACAGTTTCAACATAAAAAAACCATCCTCAGGTATTGGCCTATGTTAAGCATGGAAATGGATTTCAATAACATTTTTGAAATATCACCTAGATTTGCATACCAAAGATCACGCAACTTCAAACAAATATTGTCTAAAGCTGATGAACTCACTACCAGCACTTTCAAAGGTACTTTACCATGTCTCAACTGTGGTAATTGTAACTCTATTATTAAAGGTACCAACATCCAACACCCTTCACAAGGCAACACGATTAAACTCAAGGTTACAGCCACATGTAATAGTCAGAATCTCATTTACATGTTGAAATGTCCATGTGGTTTGGTTTATGAGGGCAAAACTGAGAGAAAAATCCGTATACGGATTAATGAACACAAAAGCAATATACGCACCAAACAGGCGAAATCACCAATCGCAACTCATTTTCACCAGCATCAGCATAACATCTGCCAACTGCGATTTCTGGTTCTTGAACAGATTCCCCATCTGAGGGGACGTGACAACAGTAAATATCTATTACAAAGAGAAACATTTTGGATCCACAAGCTGAATTCCATACATCCGAAAGGTCTCAACGAGCGTTATGATCTGGGCTGTTTTCTGTAACTAAGGTCTTCTTTATTCACCTCAAAATGGAGATTTGAACTTTCACCCGACTTGTGATACCCTAGTACCTTGTGTAACTTTACAGTTCATGTTGAACCTCATAGCCATTTTATTTTATTTTATTTACCAATTTTACCTCATACACATGTACCATTGTACAATTACATTGACGCTCCCTAACAAGCTCCATGATTTGGCAATATCCTACATCTTTTGAACTGTCGCTTCTGGTTCGAACCATTCGAATTACATGGGTTTCTTCGGTTTCACACGCTGTTTTTTCATTGACCTCTTGGAACTACAAGTCTGTCTTCTTTGTAGTTCACCTTTTCCCGCACTTTTCCTTATCACATGTCTATATATCACATGATTACTATCCATTACACTTACCGGAGCGTTTTCGACTTGATTCTCCCGGTTTCAGGAGAATCTATACATCACCATACCAACTGTAAGTTTGATCTTCCGTTACTTGTCAGATATTGATTGTGTTCTTTTAAAAGGCCCCACGCTGCATGCTTTTTTGTTACCCATACCACCATCCAGATTTTTCTTTTTATCTCGCCTTTACCTCTTCTCACAATTTTGGCAAAAGCACACCACATTACTTTGTCCTACATGGTATTTTCATTTTCATTCATTTTTTTACTTACACTACCACCCAATCTTTCCTGGTCCATTTTGGCTTCACTTTTTCCTACGATTTTGGTAAACGCACACCACAGTATGTTGTTCTAACATGTAAAAGAAGTGGATATTTTCATATCACCATGATGTGTAGCGTGCCTCCATTTTGGTAATTACTCATACTGGTATTGTGTTCTTCTACCTATTACGAACGTATTATTTTTAATACTGTTTGAACATGATTATGTTTGTTACAATCAACATCTACTGTATAATTGTTTGGGCAAAGATTTCTTTTTTCTATTGAGTGTTTACAAAATGTATACATATACTGAACCCTATACCTTATCCTTTCAGAGTACCGCCCCTGAAGAAGGGCTTAAATAAGCCCGAAATGCATTGGGCAGTTGGATATATGATGCATTGATAAAGAATGAATACAATTCTTTGACTTCATTAATTTTGAACAACGGTTAATAAACCCAAGTTATGCTTGAATAAACTTCGATTTACCTGAGTTTAATTTCACAAAAGAGATCATATCTCTGAGATTGAGTGCAAAACGAAAGACATTTTCCTATTCAGGAACGTGCTATCACTATCTTCTCTCTCCGGGCGCCATCCCTCCAGCCACTCCGTGGCCTCCGTCGGCGTGGTGAAGAACCATGTGCGTCCCTCCGCTTCCACCCGCAGTTTTGCCAGATAGAGCATCGCGTACTTGAGTTCACGAGCGCGCAACTCCTTCTTGACTGCCAGGAAGTCGCGACGCTGCTTCATCACTGCTGTGGTGTAGTCCGGATAGAGGGTTACCGCGCAGTTGTCTACCTTCAACGGGGGGCGGTACGCGCCGCCTGCAGGATTGCGTCTCTGTCCCGGAAATTAAAAATGCGCGCCAGGATCGGGCGCGGGGGAGCCCCGGGTCTTGGCTGTCCTCCGGGCACCCGATGCGCTCTTTCCACTGAGAAAAATGTTGACAGCCCACGTGGCTGCAGCTGGTCCGTGATAAGTTTTTCTACGAAGAGGTCCAACGCCGGCCCCCGTTCGCTCTCCGGCACACCCAAGACTCGTACATTGTTCCTTCTGGACCTGCCTTCCTGGTCATCAAGCTTGTCCAATAGCTGCTTTTGGACCAGTTCCAGAGTCTGTATCCTTTTTTTACTTTCTGCCGCTTCGCTGGTAAGGGTCGCCGCAGCCGATTCCACCTCCGACAGTCTCGTGTTCATTTTAGCAAGACGTTACGTCTGTGGAGATCGTCCCTATTGAGACCTGCATCTGGGTCAGCGTGGCCATGACGTCCCTGAGGGTAATCTCCTTAGGTTTGTCGGGGGGGGGGGAGCCCGCCTGGTCCTTCTGGAATGCAAACTTCTCGAGCTTGGCCTGCGCCCCTCCACGTTGCCCCCTGCCTCCCATAGTGGCCAGTGCGGGTGGGCTCCACTCCTGACGGTCTGGGTCCACAGGAGAATTGGGGGAGGAGTGCAGCGGTGATCCGGCGGTCGCCGCCGCTTGCCACGGGATCGTCCACGTGCGGCCTGTCGGTTTCACCGGGGTCCCGCCGCTATCACAGAGTAATCAAGACCCTCCGCAGGCCTCCCGCCGCGCTCCAGTCCGCTACCAGGACCCGTGCTGCCCAGTCTGCACCGCGGATGCCCCCAATGCCAGCCCACCGCTTTCCAGTCACAGACCGCTGTAGAGGCTCGTCGAGGCTCCAGGGAAGTCTAGGCACCCCTCCGGGTCCTCCGCTGATGGTGACGGTGCCGCCACACACGTGCGGCGGCCTCCCGTACCCGTAGTGCACTCCGTTACTGCAGTCCGCCACAGGCAGGTCTCCGGCCCCCTAGAGAGGGGGGGGGCCAACGACACCCCCGAGGTCCGGGGCGTCTGCCGTCTTCCTCCGTACGGGACACCACTTCCAGTCCCCAGGCCGCGCCGCCAGAGCCCCTCCTCCGCTCCAGAAGCGGCACCGAGCGATGCGGGGGCACCCGCGAGGGGACGTGCAGGGTCTATCAGAGCGTCAAGGCAAGCCTAGCTTCAGGGCACTTTACCTCGTGTCCACGGCAGCCACCAGGGTCTCGTTGCCGGCGACAGGAGTCCGCGGCTTAGAGGCCCAGGCCACGCCCCTCCAGGCTCGTCAGGGCCGGCAGGCCGCCACCCAAGGCCCCGGCGCCGCTCCCGTCCGCAGGCCGCTCACACGTTGTCAGGCGGCCCTCCGCTAATATGTACGCTGTCAGGCGCCTGCCTTTCCCGGCCGGTGCCTCAGGCACTCAGGTGATGCCGCTGCGAGTATTTTGCCGGTTTCGACCAGGATTAGTGTCAGGATGGTTGCGGGATCGGGCGTTAGGCACCGGAGCCGCACTAGGCTGCGGCCATCTTCGTCGGCTGCAAGCCACGCCCCCCCCCATTTTTACATTTTTAAATGTGTTTTATGATTATTAATCTTTGTTTAATTGATAATTAATTGTGTTAATTATGGAGGTTGACTTTTTTGTTTATTTTATGTGTGTTGTAAATTGTGTGGTGTTATAGGGTAGGAAAATAAATATTACATTTATGTAATCTTTAATTTTTAGATTAAAATGAATTTCTATTACAAAATATTTGTTTGTGAATTTTTTGTTAAATGTACAATATTAATATTTTAATGTAAATGTTAGATTTTTGCTACATTATAATATTTGTATATGTTTTGGTAATTTTTATATTTATATATATATATATGTGTAAATTATATTTTGTATTGTAGTTGATATTTTTTTTGTTTTTAAATTTGAATTTTGTTCTTTGGGAATAGTAATTTTTACCCCTCTGCTATCCAACACTTTCTCTACTGTTGCAGATAGAGAGTGCATGATTTCCCACATTTAGGAAAGTGGATGATTTAGACAAATAAATTGAGAGGAATTCATTTTCTGCTTAAAATGCAGTTTACGTACTAGATCCATAGCAGATTTTTAGACTAGACCAATGTGTTGAATTTACATGCAATCGATGTAAAGGGTTTACGTATTTTGTTATTAATCTGAAAGTCTGGCATTGATACAGCACTCATCAGTTGTTTCATCAGTTGGGTCAAAGTTGGACACCCTTGCATAAGTGTCTTTATCACCTGGGGCTCTGATAAAGATCTCCACATTGCCATCACAGAAATATTTCAAAGACGACATGTTGTTTGAAGAAATTAATAAATCCTATTCCACACCTTTTTGCTTAAATATCTAATTGCACAAATGTTTGACCCTTGAGCATCAATAAAATAGAACCAGAAATGCATTTTGCTGCTGTACTTTTAACAACGCAGTATCAATGTTTAATCTGATTTTGTTGATTTTTCTATTGAAACCACCTTCCTTGCAGGCTAGTATTTAAAAAGATATGCATAGGGGCGTGGTTTGGACGCCGGGGAAGATGGCGGCTTAGCGCACTGCTCCTCCCGTGGTCGTGCAATCGGAAGCAGTTTAAGGAGTCAAAGTAAAGCCATGCAAGCGGAAAATGACTGATTTGGCGATCGGAGTTCTATGCCTGACTCTGGTTCGAGTTTGAGACGCCTGGGCTGCCCTGTCGATGAGTTCTTGCCGAGTCCCCTGGAGGCTGTTCCCGAGCGAGACACGAGGCTGTAGGACCCTGCTGGCAGACGGACGGATGTTGACGATGCCGATATCACTGCACTACTTGAAGGTCTGCCGTGGGTCGTAAGGTCTACATGCGACAGCAGGAATGAGGAGATCCGTACAGGTTTGAATGAGGTGGCGCTTCCCCGACAAGAGAGGTAACGCGGATACGCAAGATGGCGGCGACGGGAATCCTTGGAGTCCCGGTTTCGGAGCGCGAATCGACTTTACTGAGGATTAACGGAGGAAAGGTCAGTGCGTGATCGCTGTTGGTGCATGTGATCGGGGAGCACCTTGGGAGCTGTGATTTCCACCACCAATGTGCTGGGTTGGCCGTGATCCACTGATGCATAAAAGGACATAAAATGGCGGCGGCAGGGTTCCCCGGAGCCCCTACGCATTCTTGAGGCTGAGAGGATTACTGTGTGGAGGACGAGGTCAACGTAGATTTCAGAGGTAAACAGGATGGACGAAGTAAGGCTGCACATGGCTCATAAGAGTGCAATTATGATTTAATCAGCTGCGCAGGTCTGCCCTCTTACGGAATAGCGGTAGTGGTGGTGGTTAATGGGCTCCTTTGAAGCGCGGACTCAGCGGCAAGATGATGAGAATTCACTTACACGTGAGCATGAATGGAGCATAAGGAGCATAGCGGATACAACTGAGCATGGAATATGAATTTGTATGTCGGAATGAGGAGCACGATGAACATGATAAGCACTACTGAAGGCTGAGTACTGAGGATGCAGGGGGCTTCCTGATTGCACATGCACCGACTGTGTAGCTAAAGTCTGAGTAACACATGGAAGAAGTAAGTTAAACAGAGGCGTGATTGACTCGGATTTGTTGCGGGTTGCCGTTCCTGTTGTATACTGTTGTGTACTGTATACTGCTGTATGCTGAGATATGCTCTAAGATTTTGGATTCCTACCCACATTGCTTCTGGGGAGAGAGACCGCATTGAGGGACCCTTACCGAGGTGAATCTCTTTGGGATTTGTATTTGAGCTTAGCAACCTCTACGTGCGCGCACAAGATGGGGGACAAAGAAACAAACAAAGAAACAAAGAATCTGAAAAGACTCAAAGCGGAGCCACCTAATCCGATCTCACCGGTCAAGGGTAAAAAAGATGTGACGGACACGATGGACATAATACTAAATAGATTGGAAGAGGTGAGAGAGATTGCGAAGTCCACAAAAGAAGAAATCGTAGCAATTCGCAAAGACATCAGAGACACTAATGCCAGATTGACGGAATCGGAATCGAGAATCAGCCGCCTCGAGGATTCGGAAACCAAGACGTGTAGCTCCTTGAAACACCTACATATTTCCACGGAGCAGATGTCAAGGAAGCTTTCGGAATTGGAAGACAGAAACCGGAGGGGGAACCTACGCATTTTTGGGATACCGGAGGGAGCAGAGGAAACGTACGGGTCCTGTGTCCCATTTTTGGAGACATGGTTCTCGCAGGCTACTAATCTTAACTTTCACCACCCACTGGAATTTGACAGAGCTCATAGAGTTCCGGGCAGGATCATGCCGGGACAGAAGGGACCGCGACCTATTGTATGCAAACCATTGCGCTACCAACATGTGGAACAAATACTATCCTTTGTGCGCAAAAATAACCATGTGCTCTGGAAATCTAGTAAAGTGTTCATATCACAGGACTACAGTAAAGAAACTGTCGACACGAGGAAGGCTTTTCTTGCTTTGCGACCACAGTTGAAGTCGCTGGGCCACCAATTTGGTTTTGTGGGTCCAGCAAAGTTCCGTGTCTTTATCAAAGGTTCTCCGCAGGTTTTCACGGACCCGTTGAAGCTCAGGCAATGTCTAGAGGGAGGCGATGAGCTACATATGGACACGTCAACGGCGGCCTCTACTTCTTCATCATCTAGGCAGAACTTTCTGGTTCCATAGCAGATTATTATCCCGCTGTGTCATTTGTGGACATGCACTGCTGGGTCCTGTTGTTTGTTGATCTGCTGTACTGCTGCACTGCTGCAATGGTGGGTTCTATCCATGGAATAGAGGGGGAGGCAAGTCTTCTCTTCTGTGCTCTTGAGTGACTTATGCTCTGTTCGAGTGATGGTTACTAGCCACGAATCGTTCATATCTACTATTTGCTCATTGATCTGCCGGATGTGCCTTTTTGTTCGAATGGGTTAGGGTTAGTAAAGAGGGGTATTTAAGTCTGATAAGGTTGATGTATGCTGATAATCCCAATGGGAGGTGACCTAGCGTCAGCTTTAATTGTCTAAGTTAGTTGTTGCCTGAATAGGCTCGGTTGCTTAATGGGCGCTCAGGTTTGAGCTGTTTGAACTGTTTAGATGTTGGGTTAATTCCCGAATTGCCTACACGAATGCGATTTGTGACCATGGGGGGAACACTAGTCTTTCCGTGTCACCATGCCTACTAGTTTATCTCGGGGTGGAGGGGTGGGGGAGGGTAGTGAGGAGGGTGAGGGGGAGGTGGGAGGAGGGGAGAGGGTGAGTGGGGGGGGTGTGTGTTTGTTTTCTGTGTTAATTTTTATTTTTGTTGTTGCCTATGTCATGCTCCAGCGCATACCAGGTCCATTTTATTGCCAATGCCTATGCCTATGTCGATTACATTGCCGCAACCCTACTTATGTTTCTGTCATGTTCCAGTGCACTCCAGACTCAGACTCTTTTTACTGCCAATGTCTACGCTGGGGTGGCTGTCACGATCCTGATAGTGTCTATATCCAGTTGCAATGCATTCCAGGTCTAGTATCATTCTCCTGTTATTGCCCTTGCCGATTGTACTTCTATCTTCATGCCAGTGATGTGAGAGCTAGGGCGAGAATGAGGGAGGATCGAGTAAACACTTTTAAGAGTAGTTTGTTAACAATCCACCATGTTGGCTCTTGATTAGTTATGTCATTATCCGCTATTGATACTCCTATAGGCGTAACGAGAATGAATAACTTGAAAATACTCTCTCTCAACGTCAAGGGTCTCAATCAGCCAGTCAAGCGCCAGAAGATTCTGGAGTATTTACGTAGGCAAAAAGGTGATATTGTGATGTTGCAGGAAACTAAACTTGAGGCCTCACAATTTCATACTCTCAGGAATAAATTCTTTGTTGAGGTTGCAGGGTCGGAGGCGATAGGGAAGAAAAATGGGGTCATGACATTGATTGCAAAAAAATCTAATGTAGATTTGCTCTCCTTCGACTCGGACTCAAAAGGGCGATGGATTACGACCAAGCTGACTAAAGACGACACTGAATTTTATGTAACAAATGTTTATGCCCCTAATACTTGTGACCTAACCTTCTGGTCCGATCTGGCTAAACAACTCGAGACTATTCCGGATTCAGCCATACACATTATGGCAGGAGACTTTAACCTGCCATTCGATACTGTGCTGGACAGGGATTCTAGATGCTCCTTTCGTAGCAATAAATCTCATAGGGCCTTCACTAATCTGTGCACTCGATTCCAGCTGGTAGATACATGGAGGTTACAGAACCCCGATGGGAGGGACTATACCTTTTACTCTCCACCACATGATTCATTCTCCAGGATTGATTACCTATTTATAACAAAGAATGGCATTCCCAGAATAGAAGGCACATCTATAGAACCAAGGGTCTTATCCGATCACTCCTGTATTTCCTTGTCCATCTCCAATGTTAAATCTTCTACTAGACAATCAATCTGGAGGTTTAATGAGGAGGTCCTTGATAAAGAACAACATAAGGCAGAGATAGAGTCTGCGATTAGTGAGTATTTAGAACATAATGGTAGAGGGTATACTACTGACCTGATTCGTTGGGAGGCGCTAAAGAGTACAATAAGAGGGGTTGTTATTAAAATAAAATCTGTTATCAATAAGGAACATAATAAAGCTCTGGAGACTTTAGAAAGAGAAATTGCCGCGCTGGAGAAGAAACACCTGTCTGATAGGAAGGAGGACACAATGAATAAACTAGCGAATAAGAAATATGAATATAACAAAATAGTCAGTGAGAGAGCAGGGATTTGGTTGACTAAGAGGAAGCAATTCAAACTCTGTGCGTCCAACAAGGCAGGGAAAAGCCTCGCGGCATACCTCAAATTTAAAATACAAAAAAATACGATAATCTCCATCAAAGATCAGGGGGGAACAGCACACTCAGACCCGGTCAAGATAGCGGAAGTATTCAAACAATTTTATGAGCAACTTTATGCCAAGAATACGGAGGTAGTCGATTCCAAAATAGACGGTTACTTGGATGGCTGCAAGCTTCCCTCCCTATCCACTGTAGATCGTGATGGCCTTAACGGTCCCATCACACTCCAGGAAGTAGAGATGGTCATTAAATCGTTAAAATGCGGTAAGGCACCCGGACCGGACGGGTTCACCGCTAGATTTTACAAAAGTTTTTCCCCACTATTATCACGTCCGCTCTTACACCTATTCCAAGAAATCAGTACTGTGGGGGAAGTGAAGGGAACGTTGTCGGAAGCCATCATTGCGGTACTGCCAAAAGAAGGGAAAGATCCGGAGCTACCAAAGAATTATAGGCCTATCTCCCTCATCAATCTCGACTGTAAACTTCTAGCCATGATTCTAGCCCATCGGCTTCAAAAGGTCCTGCCCAAATTGATACATGCTTCACAGGCGGGGTTTTTAAAGCATAGACTGTCTAGCGATAATACCAGAATACTGGCGCATGTACTTGAAAGGGCAAGACTGTTATCTACACCCATTGTTGCAATCACGCTTGATGCCGAGAAGGCATTCGACAGGGTCGATTGGAACTATTTGAATGCAGTTCTAAATAAGTTCAACCTGGGTCAAACTTTTACAAAGATGGTGATGTCTCTATACTCCTGTCCCTCGGCGAGAGTTAGGGCGGGCGGTTCATTTTCCTCCTCGTTTCACTTACACCAAGGCACCAGACAGGGTTGTCCTCTCTCACCCTCACTGTTTTTATTAGCCATTGAACCCTTTCTCTATCGATTGAGAAATAACGATGGTATTGCTGGTATCCCATTTGAAGACTGTATAATAAAGTTGACCGCATATGCGGATGATGTGTTAATAGTCTCAGAAAGAGCGGAAGAAGCTATACCGGCTCTCCTTTCTACCATTGATGATTTCTCCAGGGTGTCAGGGTACAAGCTGAATAAAGACAAAACAGAGGTTAAATTGTTGAATAATTTGGGTAATAAAGAGATTATGGGGGACTCAGGTTTGACGTGGCAGCCAGGCTGCTTTAAATACTTGGGGTTGGAATTTGATAAGGACCTAGTCACAACTTTGGGGGTGAACGAAACCTTGATTCTGAAGAAAATATCTAAATTATTAGAGGGGTGGTCCCCGAAATTTTTGTCATGGTGGGGCAGGGTGGAAACCCTAAAAATGATGGTGACACCATTGGTAAATTACCTGGCGAGCATGTTACCAATGACGTTCTCGGAAGCCTTCTTGACAAAGGTGGATGGGCTATTTGGTGGGTTCCTGTGGCAGGGGAAGAAACCCAGGATATCTATGAAGAAGCTACAGCTATCAAAAGGAAAAGGTGGCCTGGGTCTTCCTAGCTTTAGGAACTATCAGACGGCTTTTCTATGTAAGCAGGGGGCGCAGTGGCTGAGTGAGGACGCGGAATACACCCCGTTGTGGATTGCGATTGAAAAATCCCTGGTTGGTAATGCTCCCCTAATAGCATTACTTTCAATGGATCTATCCCACCTGCCCCACTCCAAATACATACTACTAAATACTAGAAGAGCGCTTCTGAGACTAGATCAGATTCATAAAGCCGGTTTGTTATGGAGGAAGTCTACTATGGTATCGTTATGGTATAATCCATCGTTTAAAATGGAGGGGGAGCCTCTGCAGTGGGGAGATTGGTCTAGGAAAGGCATTAACCTGGTGAAGGACTTATTTGAGGGAGGACATCCATTACCTTTCTCCTCGCTTCAGGCCAGCCACAACCTGTCACCGATGGATTTTTATGACTTTCTGAAACTCAAGGTGGTTTTGTCTACTCGCTCCCTCAGCTCGAGCGACCCTTGGCTTAAGACCCAGGTTCCACGACTTATGAGGTCGGGTCACTTTGTCTCTAAAATCTATAAATTACTCCTCCCTGCCCCAAGGAAGGCATACAAGAAAAATGAATTCAAGTGGGAATCCGAGCCTAACACTACTGGGTTGGTATTTGACTGGGACTTGATACATGCTGCTGCCCTAACGAATAAGATCTCTCCGATTCTGGCCCAAACCAAATATATGCTCCTTAACAGGACATACTGGACGCCAGAGAAACTCCATCGACTGCATCTGAGGGATAGCCCCCTATGTTGGAACTGTAATTCAGCGGTGGGTGACTTGGCTCATATGCTTTTTGGGTGCTCTGCGCTAGGACTGTTTTGGGGGAAAGTGTTTGACTGCATAGATCATATTTTTAAGATCAAATCTAAGAGAGAGTTTGTCTATGTTCTGTTGGGGGTGCTGGATCACGAGCTTCATAATGACAATGACCGTCAGTTGTTAGATATTCTGCTTACTCTAGCTTGCAAGGTGGTACTATGTAAATGGAAGAGCGCCTCTGAGGTCTCATTCAGGGTTTGGCAGGAATGGCTCTCGTTTCTAAGAGGAGCTGATAATCCAGCGCTACACTCATCCCCGTGGCGCGCTCCCAATAGGAGGCTCTGGAAATCCCTGGACAGTTCTTCGTTCTCATTCGACCCGCCCTGAGGGGAAGGTACAGAATTATGTCTACTAGGCTATAGAATACAGGGCGTGACGGACTCTGAAGGTACCACATAGGATATAGGGCATTGGCTGATATGGCGCTCACTCACCATGGCGCAATCGGAGTCTGGGGGCCGATATGGGGTTCATGGCATATCTTAGTTTAATTCAATCTCATTTAATTAATTTCATTTCAATTACTTCATTTCATTTTATTTAATTCATTTCATTTCATTCATTGAGTCCCAGTTTCAGTATTTTCAATTTCAGTTTCATTACAAGTTCGTTCATGTTATTCGGTAGTAAGATCAGAACTATAGTCCTGATGTACGGATCTTATTAATATGTATACAAGAATATGACTCCATATATGCCTGTGTTGGGGGCGATTCCCCTATAGAGTTGCCAGTTCTCAGGGCTTGGGGATTTCATATGTCATTTATTGTCATTTATTGTCATTTATTGTATGTCCTTGTCATTTCTGTATTTCTTTCTCAATAAAAAAGATTTGAAATAAAAAAAAAAAAAAAAGTTATGCATATAAAATTTATTTTCCAATAACTGTGAAAGACATAAAAATGTACATTACTGTAACAACAAGTTGCACTTGGACCATACATGTGTGCTTGCTTTTCTCATCTCTGGTGACCGTCTAATAATCATGGGACATAACAGGTAAAGAATTACCTCCACAACCCCAGTGTATGTTTGAAGTTACACTATAACCCTCAACACACTCCCCCATACTTCCTGGAATCAAAAAGTTCCTTTTAGTCCGGCGTCCCTGTTGTAGCAGTTTGTGAGTCCCCAGCGCTTCAAGTTCGGCCGTAGTATCTCATCCATCTTTCCCAGATTTACGGGAATATTTTGAGGCATCCTCTACTTTTATATGTCACCCTTTCCGCTGCCATATAAAGATCGTTACCCCGCTTCCATTCTTGTAGTGTGGGAGTTTCCTGCGTGCCCTAGTGGCATGCAATGTCCCGTTTGGCCGCAACTAGGCCCAGTGAACTAATGAGTAGCTGGAGTCGAGGGACATCAATGTCGCATGGGATTCCCAAGAGGGTGAGTTTAGGGTCTAATTGAAGGGAGATTCCCAGGATTGCATTCAGTTATTTGGTTATTGCCTGTACAGTGTTCCTTAGCTAATTGCTATATCGGTACTTGTGTCAGATAGCTATCCAGTGTTTCCTCAGTAAGGCAAGGAGGGGCCTTGTACAATATCTTGTAACAATTACAGATGTGTTTCCTGAAGCATGGCAATTTGGGCTCCCCTGCTGTTGATGTATCTGTGGATATTGTTCCTCTTAACCCCTTTGGTGCTTGCGTCGGCCAATGGCCGACTCAAGCACTACCTCCCTGGTGCGGCGCACGTCCATTGGCCGTCACCAGGGAGGCCCCCATCTAAATCTCCGGAGTTTTTTTTATTTTCCCTGAGGGAGAAACGGAAGGCTTTATTTACTATAAAACACTTCACTCACGCACACACCCACCTACACTTTAAAACCAAAAACCTATCTGCCTTCTACGTAGGATAGTGTTTTAAAAGGATAGTTGTAGGCACTAGTAGAGATGGCATATCGTTGGATGAATGCTGCCCAAGCCCTAAGTCTGGTTCTGGAGTCTAGCTCTGAGGCAGGATCAGAGACTGAGACAGCAGATACTGAGACAGCATCTGAGGGAGAGGACAATGGAGCCGAATCTGGGAGTGATTTTTCAGTCGACGAAGTTCCATCCGACGACTCATCGTCCAGCGATTCTGATGGAGACAATGTCAGGTGTGCTGTCCCTTTGCCATCACAGTCTGTGCAGCAGGACACCAGTAACAGGTTAGAGCAACCCAGAGTGCAAGCACGTGCAGCCGCAAGCACAGATGGAGTGCTGTCTTGGCAGCCTCCCAATTTAGTTCAGCCCCAAGTTCCGCCTTTCACTGGTGATGCTGGTTGTAAAGTTGAAACGGCAAATTTTTTGCCAATTGACTACTTCCATCTCTTTTTGAATGTTGTCTTCCTTGACGAAATTGTGCAGCAAACAAATTTGTGTGCCGAACAATTTCTGAGGGAGCAAGGAGGCACTCTTGGGCCTCATTCTAGGGTGCGCAAGTGTACTCCCACTACTTTAGGGGAGTTGAAGATTTTTTTGGGCCTCACGCTTAAAATGGGGGTAGTGCATAAACCAACCTTGCTATCCTACTGGTCTACTCGCACGGTTTGGTTAACCCCCATCTTCGCACCATACATGAGCAGAGATCGTTTTTTGCTATCGCAGCGCATGCTGCATTTCAATGACAATTCTGCTGCATTGCCCTCGGACCATCCAGACCATGACAGGTTGTTCAAAATTCGGCCTGTCATGGAACATTTGTCTGCCAGGTTTCCAGAGGTTTATACTCCTGGAAAGAATATAGCCATTGATGAGTCCTTCATCTTGTATAAAGGGCGGCTGCTGTTTAGGCAGTACATTCCGAGCAAATGCGCTCGCTATGGCATCAAGCTGTACATGCTGTGTCAGAGCTCGACTGGCTATGTGTACAGCTTGAGAGTGTATGCAGGGAAGAACACTACTCTTAACCCTGTAGGTTGTCCTTTCACGGTAGGGGTCACAGGAAAGATCGTATGGAAGCTTGTCCAGCCACTTCTTCACAAAGGTTATAACCTTTATGTGGACAATTTCTATAAAGGAGTAGAGCTGTTCAGTGAGCTCTACAAAGCTAGCACTGTGGCTTGCGGTATAATTTGCTGTCGCCGCAAAGGATTCCCGCAGGAGCTTGTTTGCAAGAAGCTCCAGAAATCCCAGAGCACTGTATTGCGTTCCAACGAACTGCTCGCAGTCAAGTTCTCAGATAGGTGTGACGTGTACGTGCTCACTACAATTTATGCTGAGAGCACTTCCCCTGTTACGGTTTGGGGTCAGATGGCTCACCTGTATACTTGATAACAACAAGTACATGGGTGGAGTGGACAAGAACGACCAGGTTCTTCAGCCATACAATGCGAGTCGTAAAACTCGCACTTGGTATAAGAAACTGTTTACGCAACTGATCCAGATGGCAACATTCAATGCGTATGTTGTTTATCGTGAGACCACCACAGGAAGACTCATGTCTTTCCTTGACTTCCAGTTGTCTGTGATTGAAAGTCTCACTGCTCAGAAGCAGCGGCCTCCACTTCATGTGTTCTGGAGGACATGGCAAGGCTGCAGGCGCGACACTTTGCTGATAAAATTCCTGCAACACCCAAAAAGGAGCGATCATGTCGTTGTTGTAAAGTGTGCTCGATGCAGGGAAAGAGGCAGGAGACTCGTGTTTACTGTCCCCAGTGCCCAAGTATGCCTGCCTTCTGTTTTCCTACTTGCTTTATGTTGTATCACACTAAAGCAAAATACTGGGAAATTGACTGAGGTGGAGCTGCCAATAGGTTAACCTTTCAATTGGTGTGAATGGATACCTACTGTCTGTGGCCCACTCCTTCACTTCTCAAGCAGCTGCAGAATATTTCTTCCTCTGCTTGAGGAAATCATGGCCTTCTCAACACCTTTATCTGCTTTCAGAACGTGGTAGTTGTTCTGTTCGCCAATTGACAAGTGCATTATAGTCCCCACACTGCACATACTGGTGGACAGAACATATGCCACGTTGTCATGGAGTACCCGTGAAGCACATTCAGCCGTTCTTCATAGTATATGATGTTCTCTTTAGGAAGCTTTTGAAAATTTCCAGCATGTTTGCCGTAGTTTCAAAGGTAGATATGCTTGCTCAGCTCGAGAAATGTTTTTGTGGCATACTCGGGCACCCCCCAACTTGCATCCACAAACTGGAGCTTGAGATGGAAGGCATTAGTATAGGGTCTCTTAACAATTGGGCAGGATTAGTCAGGACTCTGAGGACAGACACACAAACGGGTTAGAACAGCTTACGGTGGGTGCGCTTTCCGAGGAATATTGCAAAGGTAGAAGGCAGATAGTAAAGGTAGTATAGATACATGTCCTGACTTCATCTTCACCCATAGATTCAAATCCATTGCTGCCACACTCGCACTGAATTTACTGTAGTACTTATGGGTCAATGCTGCTTGCCATGTTCATCCTCTGTTAGAACTTAGTAGATGGTCAGTTTGCTGTATGATAAGTGCATTATAGTCACTGCACATAACGGTGGATTGGACATATGTTACGTTGTCACGGACTACCCGTGTTTCACATTCATCCATTCTTCATAGTTTATGATGTTATCTTTTGAAAAGTTCCAGCATGTTTGCCTTAGTTTCAAAGGTGGATATGCTCGCTCTGTTTGAGATATGGTCTATAGGGATACTCTGACACCCCCCAACTTGCATCCACAAACTGGTAGGAGATGGATTTAGCATACTGAGTGCACCAAAGGTGCATGAAAGACATGTCTTCCTGAGCCTCATGTGGCTGTCTTGGAAGCCAGTAGTAAAGGCAATGTTTACACCAAATAGGCCAATTTGAGATACAGGGTTGGTCAACTTGTGGGGGTTGGGACGGGTTTCTGAGTATGCCTTACCTGGACAGTGACATACACTTTACACGAACTGGAGCCTCTGTGAAGGTATGATGGAAATGCAAACTGGTACATGGTACTCTCCCCCCCAACATGATGCTGGGCATTATGTTGGCAGGATCTGTGACGGACAGGCAAGGGCATCTAGGGGCTGTATTAAGCAACAGGGGCAGTTGCATGGTGAACCGAGTAAGTTGTCATTCCGCGAAAGGGGACGGTGGCGCCACAGTGGGCACAATTCATATATTTTCCAAACCAGGTCAGGAGTGCATCACGTGCACAACAGCACATGCGGTAATATTATCAGTTGCCCTTGGTAGAACCTTATTTGGGGACCCCTGTTTGGAACAGCTTTGAATTTGATACAGTCCAGCTCTTTCATGCCCACTTTGGGAAATTACTGACAGTGCACAGGCATACTCTTCCAATTTCTAAATGTGTTTCCATACAATATTCGGGGATGGTGACGTGTTCACAATACGGTAGCACAGCAGCAGCTCACTAATAGTAATGAAAATAATAGGTGACTCTACCAACTAGCATATAGGAGGTTCTGTTTTGATCTAAAGAAACCTTTTAGTGATGTCGTAAGGGTGGAACACATGGCCCAAGTGGCGCATGGTTAAACTTTTCAAGGAGGCACACTGGGCTCTGGAATCGGAGCGCTGTGGGTCGGTAGTGCGACCGTTGGTGTTAGTTTTGAGAAGATTAAAAAGAGACTTGTACTTGGTTGGCGCCAATTCGTTAGAGACTGTGTTCTTTGCTAGCACATGCACCACCTGTCCAGAATCGTTGCATTTGCAGTATACTACTACACCAAAGCCATTTTGGGGCGGTTCGCATTGTTGCTGTCCTGTGCTCGAGAGGTGCAGATTCGGGCCTCCCGTCCCCGGGTAGGGGAGGGCAGTGCTCTCTCTAGATGCAGCTGCTGCTTGGGGGGCCTTTGGGGTGCAGTTTGATGATGGCACCATGGATCAGTGAGTGGCGTGCTCAGTATGAGGAGAAAAACGGCACGAGCCGGTTCCCCCTCTCAGCGCAAGGTGTGTACTTCACACAAGGCGTGTAGTTTGCAGTCGCCCATCGCCTATACTTTGGTGCCAGGCTGTTCAGACTGACTATGTATATTTGTGATACTCTGCTCCATCTGACCTACGTCAGTCTCATACCAGACCAGGCACTTTGACTCCCAAAGTATCGTATATATGTTACTGTCTCACACATGCACACTCCAAGCTCGGGAATATCTCACAAAAGCAGCCTTAAACCTTGTTCGTAGAGTTTCTTGTTGGTCAAATGGGCGTAATTACTGATACCGGTATGTCTCCCTCATCTTCACGGTTTGATTGCTAGCAAGAAAGTGTCATTCATAGTCTTTTAATGTCACTCTTAGTGCACTGAATTATGGTAATGTCACACTTAGCAGTTGAAACCTAGGCAGCCATGGGTGAGGGCGGCTAGCTCTCGGTTGGCTATGCAAGAAAGCTATAATTGTGGTTTATTTATCTTATGCAACTAAGAAGAATTACTAAGCCAACAGATGGGCTTGTTGTAGGTGTAGTGCTCCTTTTGTAGTAAATCTAGGGAGGCAATGACATAGCGGTTAAATACCAGGCAATATGCAGCACATTGCCTTAGCAAGCTGGGTAGCCCTGCAGATTAGTTGGGCCTACACAAGCCACACATATACCTCCTACATTCTGGTCCACACCCCTATCACAAACTGAGGGAAGGCAACCATTCCCTTTGAATCCTTCCCTTAATTTGTACTCTGTCAAAATAGTGGGCACCCGAGATGCCAGGCAATATTGCTATGTGGGGGCCTTCGTGGTCTTAGGCAAGTAACCAGAGGCACCGAAGCCAGTAGTACTAGCTTACAGGTTTATTTATTTGCTGGATACATCTGGACAATGGCCACCAGCTCATCTGTGCATCATCTCCCTCAAGAGAGCCGGCATTATTTGAAGCCCCCATCCATCAAAGGCATATATTTAATTTTATGACACTTCTTGATCTGATAAAGTAGCACGGATAGGGAGCAGAGTAGTCGGACAGCGTTTGTGGCTTGACACACAAATCATGGCAGGGCACACATGGGGGGGATGCACAATAGACATACAGTCACACAAACCAGAGGGACACCTTGCAGTTGTTCCACACAATTCAACAACAGAATTGCCTGCGCAAATGTCTGATCGATGCAGCAGAGATCCAGCAGAGTAGGTGCACTCTATATACAAGGGCATGCTACCAGTTGCTCATGCGAGACACCCGCCCTATAGCCGGGGAGCCAGGCATTTGCTGAAGTTGCCAGTTAACTAGTGAGTTGCGGTGCACAAAGCTGGGGGGAACATGGGGTCATAGCATAATTTGGTATAATGATTGAGGAATGTTTGTTTTTGCATTCCCACTGCTCGGGAAAGGGCAGGTATATGTTGTTCCCCCCTCCTATACGTCAGGTACACGAGGACACCAGTGCTTAATGTCGCCTATTCCTTGGCAGGATAGTCAACAAGGTGCGGACAGGCCATTGGCATGCCTTGCCAGGACAGTGATAGCCACTCACACTATCTGGAGCCTCTAGGGAGGATTTATGTTGGAAACACAGACTGGGGTGCGCTGGGCCCATAACCCCTCACCAAAGTTGCGGGGGGCATCATACTGTCAGGTGTCTGTGAGGGATGGGCAAGGGCATTAAAGGGCATTTGCTCGTGACTAGGCATTTGCAGGGATGCAGAAGGGTCCCAGCGGATCCACCAAAGGGACTGCAGCGAAGCACGTGACACAGAACCTGGTAGTCTGACACCACTACTGGTGTAAGTATCAAGGGTCACAGGTGGATAGCAGGGACTGGGCATCTGTGACTGGTTGAAGGTTCAGCAGGCAGGGTGGGCTGAGTAAGTTGTCAGTCCACGAAAGGGTGCAGTGTCTAAGAATGGGTACCATTCACATATTCCCTCAAACCTGTTTTGTCACCATTACTATGTTCGCCAGGGAGAAATCCAAAAGAACGGTAAAATTGTCTGGTCAGTGGGGCGAAGTAATGCACCCTAGAAGGAGACCACAATGTGCAAATTAGCAACCAGTTGGGGACAGGTGAACTTTTGTGGTCTGGAATCACCCCCCCGCTCCCGTGGCAGGGAGCTCGGTTGGAGGATGCGATGGAGCCTGCGCGCAGAAGGGTCATCTGCACTATGCGTTAATTCACTGAGCAGAGGGGATTTGGTTTCTTAGACATGGGTTGCTACATGCCAAATTCACAGGGTGCTTTGAGGACATTGGGGAACATCTGTCCAGTTAAGCATTACCTATTCTTGCTGGATAGGGGGAGAGGCACCATAAATAGCTAAAGATAAGGCCGCTACTTTGGGCAAAACTACATCGCTTCAAACATTAAGGACACAGTGTGCAAATTAAGCAACCAGTTAGGGACTTGTGAACTGTGGTGGTCCGAGATCACTCCACGGACCCTGTGGCAGGGAGCCTGATCCAGGGAGGCAATGGAGGCTGCGCGCAGGAGAGTCACGCGAGGCGTAAATTCACCGAACAAATGGGGTTTGGATTCATAAGACATGGTTTGCTTCATGCTAAATCCACTGTGTTTCAAGGACGATGGGGTACATCTCTCCAGAATAGGCATGGACTTGTTCCTCCTGGACCTAAGGGAGGCCCTGGAAATAGCGGGATGTAAGTAGGAGCGCCGGCCTTAGTGGGGGGCCCTGGCTACGACGGTCGCCACACCCAGAGCTGTGGCGGAGTTACATGGCGATCCAGAGGCGGAAAGGTACTCAGGGGTACCCTCTTCAGGAGCACAAAGGATGCTGAGGCCGAATATCCCCAGGAAGTCTGTGCGGTGGACCCTGGGGTGCGACAGCGCCCCATCTGTCCTACGGGCGGTTGGAAACCTGTACAACCGGGGGTCGCTTGAACGCTCCGCCCCTCGTAGGTGGGGGCGTGAGTTATATGGTGGACCAATGTTTCACCGGAAGTGGGAGGGGCTATCCCCTCACCACAACCGCTAAGCACCGATTGGCTAAGACCACGATGCAAGTTGGCCCATCAGGTGGTAGGACGCGAGGGGCGGCTTGCCTTTGGATCGCCTGTAAGATAACCCACCATGTTAGCATATTTGGTATGCTAATAAACCTGCAGCAATTTTCTCCACCAAAAAGTTGTCTTGTCTGCTTATTTATGCTACCTGTATGTTGCTGCGGGAGGGCTGGTGAGTGTGGCCGATATTGGCACTATGTCAGCAACACCGCCAGCGGCAGTCCTCTTTTCTGCTCGCCACTCGATCTGCACCTCTTCCACTCTGGAGCCGACAACTCGGAGGCTCACCCTCGCAGGCAGCCAGGCTTGGGGCCGCGTTACGGCCCTCTCCGGGGGTGCGTGGGGTCCTTCGCAGCAGGATCCCACTCCAAGACACACCGGTGAGCCTATAATTTTAGCTGATTATGGGGATAGGTGGCGGAGCGAGTCTAACACGCGTCCGCCATGTTGTCCCTGCTAGGCCCGCCCTCCCTTACTCTTCTATCATGCGATACACTTGTTGCACATGCTGAATCTGAAGGTAAACCCCATGCCATCATTTTGTAAAAATAAATACAATTTCTCTTAAAGAAACCAACACAGTTCTTTTAGCTAATATATTGCATCTGTTCTGCACCTCCTTTTACTTTGTGCAAGCCAATTGTGCATTAAATGTTCTACAACATACTGCTACTTCACCTGTTTTGAGAGCTAGCGACATATGGACCTCGGTAATATACAGTCAAAGACAACAGTCCTCATTGATCTCACTGGCATCATACATTCTCAAAGACAAGTGTCAACAAACATATCTTTCTACAGGAATTCTCTCCATTTTCTCTGTCTTCAAAGATCCCTTGTTATTTAAAAATGAAAGCTAGAATCATCCTCCACTGTTTGCATGCAGTCACATTGTTATTTTTCTTATTTTTAATCCACAGTCGTATAGCTCACAATTTGTCACTAAGACGATGTGGTCGTGCCTTTTGGTAACATGAGATATTTGCTAATGTTTGCAAGCCTGAGTCTTTATTTAGGTTTGTGATGGTGTCTGGTCAATAGACTGAGTATGTCAGATTTAGTGAGTTGTGAGGTTCTTCATTTGGGTGAGACGACAGGGCTGTACAATTTGCTTACATATTCCTTTGTAGGTGCAGGTGCTGATTGGTTGGCAAATGTATATGCATGGGAGGTAGCTGATGGTAGCAGGTATTGAATGTCCTTAACAGCCAGTCAATTGCATATTCAGACAGGGCTGAGTGTACGTTCAAAGTTCTGTCTTAATGTGTGCTGCTTGGTGGTAGGTTATTACAGCTTGGTCTGCCTTTCTGTTGTAAGCATGCTATCACCTAACTATATGACATGTCTGTGCTATGTAGTTTGTACAGATACATTTCGGTTTTATGTGTTCCATTAGATATTGTGTGTTGTTTCCAAATTTAAAGGTGGTGAGCTCATCGACACGTGTGCAGTTTTGAGCTTGTTAATACTCACCTATGTTAACTGCTGCTGCCACATGTAGAATTCGGTCATTACTGGGAATCTGATAGTTTCAACTTACAAAAAAGGTGTATAGTTTAAGTTTAGTTTAGGTTGAAATGCAATGCCTTAAAACGTAAGTACAAAGAACAATCCTGATGCAGTTGGACTGACATAGCCTAAGAGGCTGTTCTGCTCTTGTGTGGCATGGCAGGTGATGAAATCATACATATGAAAGGAGAGTTTCCTGAGAGTTAAATACATGAAATATAAAAGTCTTTCTTCTTCAATCCAGTGTCTTTGTAATTGAATAATCTGTTCATCAATGACTGCTCAAAATTATTCTGTTTCAATTATTAAGTCATCACAAACATCAAATAACTAAAAATGCAGATAGTCAGTCTATGTACAGCCAACACATGCTTTCGCAATTTAATCTCTTCTTCAGGGATGTTTGACAGAGACAAGAAACAAAAAACATTACATAAATTGAACCAAAAATGATATTAGTAAACTTCAAGAGATTCAACAAGATTAGTTCAAAGATTTTGCTAAATAAAACAAAATTGCTGTACCTCAATCATTCCAAGAACATATTTAATTTATTTGTACTTATATCAAACATATACATGACTCCCCTCGATACAATAATTTTCAATTTTCCAATAATTATGATAGTTTTGTTATACATTACAATTCTTATGTCATCAAATGATGCTACATTTAACCTATATTTGTAGGTTTAAGAATTCAATATTAAATCAAAATGTCACCATTCTTATTTACTGTGATTTTATATTGAAGCTCTATTCTTACACAATTCCTAAAAGATGTACCATAAAATCAAAAATATGGCTCAAATCATACATGGATCCAGAATTAGGGGTACTGTGTGATATTATAAGATACCTTCAAATGAATACTCTAAATGATGGTTGGCCAATCTGATGTGCCGTTTTTGTTCATCTCAGAATATTTTATAAGGTCTGGCATCTACCAATACAAGCATCCCAAGTCACTACCCCTCTCTCACCTATCCATATGACACACTCATTTTCATCAGATTACCGTTGATTGTTCACCTATTATTTGCGATTGCTTTACTGTCTCTATGAGCAATTCATCACACCCCATTCATAGTATTGCATCTCGTACTGACTGTTCCTAAATTTGGCAGTGGGTACTCATCTGAGCTAATTTTACCCTCACTATCTGCACTTTTTCTTCCGTGATCCCAAAAGATCTCATTGTGTGTATTGTCTTCTCCTCCCTGTTGCTCCACCCCAGGCATTGGTCTGTGCGTGGGTGTCTGTAGCACGCCCTATGATGAAGCATGTCACAACTATGTGAGTGAGGGCAGTTTTTCCACTTTGCGCATGCTCGACTACTCTCTAGGTATACATATTTTTGTACACTTTCTTCTTTCCTTACTCCTGCGATATTCAGGGATTGAACAGGGAGGCTGGAGTAGGGAGATATCCTCTCCCCCCTTCTTATTGTGGACATTTTGTATAAAAGCTTTATCAGGTAAAGATAACGAGTGACTAGGCAGCATCTGGAGGGTACAGCAAATAAATATTCCCATTCTAATGTATTGAATGCTTTCTCCAAATCAAGAAGCCTGCACCCCAAGTTAGGCCATTGCTGTGGGGAGTACCTGGCTACTCAGAAAAAGCGATGCAGTTTTAGAGACGTGCTACGGGATGGGACAACCCCATTTTGGTCAGAGTGGACCAATGTAGGGACCAGGGGGCCAAACGTTCTGCCAGTATATAGGCTGGCATTTTGTAGTTGCCATTAAGAAGTGCCAAGGTGCTATATGAGCCCAATAGTTCCGGGTCTCAATCTGGTTTTGGCAAGGAGACTAGTAGGGATTCACGTAGCGATGGCAGTAGCCTAGACACCTCCTGTGATGCCTCGTAGAGGGCTAATAAGTGGGGGGCCAGGTTTGCGGCATACGCCTTGTGATATTCGGCTGGTAGGCCATCTGGGCCAGGGGCTTTCCTGGTGGCCAGCGTTCTAATGGCCTCCTGTACTTCAAAGAATGTGATCGGCTCATCTAGCTCATCCCATTGCTGCGGTAGGATAATGAGTAGAGGGAGGGGGTAGAAACTCCTCAAGGTTGCACGTTTCGGTGACAGCACGTGAGCCATACAGTGGTGTGTAGTGCGCAACAAACCTTACATGGATTTCCTTCTGAATGTAAAGTAGGTGGTCCAGCCTCGAGCGCAGCGCGAGGAATGGCCGGTGTGGTTGTTCATGTCTAATTAGCCATTCCAGCAAACGACCAGTTGGGTCCGCGGAGGAGTGAGTGCGGGCAAAGTGAGCGGCAGAGTTTAAGCACCGAAGCCTTTCCAATAGTTCCGCGTGTTTAGGTCTTGCTGTGATTAGGTGCCGGGCACCCGTGGGTTTAGACACCGCAGAAGATTCCAGACGGAGGAGCGACCATTCAATTTGTGTCACTTCCTTGTGCAACTGCTTGTGGATGCCCCAGTTTAGGTCCAAACAATGGCCCGGATTACCACCATGTTAGCCTCCCACTCTGAGCCTACATCAATACCTGAGCCTGTATTAATGTCAAAGAAGGTACTTATGATGTCCCCCAGGGCCGCGCAATAGGGTGGGTCTTCTATAGCCGCCGGTTGGAGGCGTCATAAGCGTGTAGTCTGGTCAGCTCCCGGCCACCTGAGCTGAAGCAGGTGGGGATTGTGGTGTGGACTGAGTTTGTGCGCCCCAGGTAATCTGGGTGCTGGCATCCAGGAAGCAATGCAACTGAGCCCACGAAGCGGTTGATGCGGACGAGTAGGTTGTGTGGAGGGGAATAAAAGGAGTAAAGTTTAGTCTCGGGATTCTGAGCGTGCCAAATATATGTTAGGGGCCAGTGACTGAGCCAGTTCCCCAGTGATTGAGCTATAGACTTTGCTGTCGTGCAGGAGAGAGGAGGGAAAGACCTGTCTAGTGCGATATTGAGCACTGCATTAAAATCTCCTCCTATGAGCCATGGGAGGGAACTCCAATGTGCTAGGATGGCTGAAAGGGAATGCCAGTATGCTGCCTGCTCCGAGTTAGGGGCGTATACCATGCATTGCCGATCTAAGCGGCCACAAAATGGGGTGCCTGGCTTCACCCTTATCAGCACCCCTCTGGCGTGTAATGAGTATCCTGTGGCATACACTTGCCCGCACCACCTGCGTCGGAGACGATGAGTCTCTGGCAATGTGAGGTGTGTTTCCTGCAACAACGCTGTGTGCACTGACTGACGTTTAAGATAGGCGTATGTGTCATAGTGAAGCAACCGGGTGTACTTCCCCATCAAGTTCCAAGAGACTATGTTAATGGACCACATGATTCACGGAGGTGAGCATGAGTGCGCGCATGGCACGCATCTGGAAGGGGCCGAGATACTGGTCAGGAGTAGCAGGAGGGTATATGCACCTGCTAGAATATGCATTGCTTGGGCATGGGCAGTGACATGCTGTATTATTCAGTACAGGGGTTGCAAAGAGGACGAGAGGGAAGAAGAGGAAAGTGAAGAGAAAAAAGTAAGGGAGCAAAACGTGAGTTATCTGTGTTAGAGCAGAGGGACAACATATATCCAACCAAACTGTGGGGTAAACGTCCCACTACAACAAAACGGCTGATTTGGCCAGAAGGCTAGCCAATGTGACTCATTGGGGGGGCTGGGAGTGTTCTGTGTGCGCTTGTGCTGCGGGCCCCCATGTGTTGCTGTGTTGTGCTTACGAGATTGTGTGCCAGGTACATAAATGGAGCAGGAGAGTGATGCCAGAGTGCCCATAGAGTGGTACAGCAAGTGGCAAGTTAGATCTGGCAGGGCAAGTCACTGTAGGGCGCAAGAGACACGTGCTCGCTGCAGTGTGGTGTGCGTTATGTGATAGAGTAATTGTCCTAGAACAGTTCATCTGCCATTCGAGGTGTGACATCTGATGAGGGCAGCCCCGTTTCCTCTCTGACGGACCAAACTGCCAGGGAGCTATCATTGCTGTGGAAGGAGTCAGGAGAGGCATCCAGTTCTCGACCTGATTCGTGGGTGCCCAGTGTGGCCGCAGCCTGAAGGGCTTCTCTGTGCTGTTGGATCACTTGCTCTAGGCTTGGGACTGCTCAGGCTGGGAGGGCTGAGTTGGCCCAGCGTGTTGGCGTTTTCTCCCGCAAATCTCGTGTGGGAACGCGTGGACTGCGTGTTTCCCCCGTGCCTTGGAGATGCTCCCGGACTGGCAGTGGAGTGCAGCCATGTCCAGGCCTCTTCCGCTTCATTGAAAAAATATGTGGTGCTGTCAGCAGTGATGCGAAGGCGGACAGGAAAGAGGAGTGAGTACAGTATATCCTGTTCACATAGGCGTCTTTTTACTTCTAGGAAGAACCCCCTTTTCTTCTGCACTTCCATGGCGTAGTCAGGAAAGAAGAGGACAGCAGCATTGTCAACCCGCACACCTGTAAGCCTGTGGACCTCATGCAGCACTGCATCGCGTTCCTTGTAATTGAGGCGAAAGATGAAGGGTCTGGGCCGTGACCTGGGTGTGGAGCGCCTCGCTGGGACACGGTGTGCCCTTTCAACTGCAAACAAGCATTGGCATAGCCAATAGGTCTCGCCTTTGGGACCTTATAAGTGTTTAGCCATGCAACAGTTGATGTTGTTGCACGAGGAATATTGTGCTGGATAACTAAACACTTATAAGGTCCCAAAGACAAGACTTATTGGCTATGCCAATGCTTGTTTCTCTTATGCAACTAACAACCATTGACAAAGCCAATAGCGCTGCCTTGTTGTAGCTAATCTTACTTGTTGTATTCAGTTCAGTTCAGTTCATAAACTTTATTCGGTTAGTTTGGTACCCATAAAAGCACAACATCATAACAAAATAAATAACAAATGGAGGGTTGACAGTACATAATAATAAAACATTTGTGGTGATATAGCTATGACATTTAGTAAATTTAGTAACAGATTAAAAAGGAAATCCATTGGTAGTAAATAAATAATTACTATTAATAAAACATTGTATCGGCTAACAATTACACGGAGGTGGTCAATCAAATAGGGACTCAGGGATCAGACATAGTCTTACGCGCTCTGGTGGCAATTCTCAAAAAAGTGCTTATGCGAAGAATTAACTCTTTGTCGGCCAGAGAGACTAAGCACGAATAAGCATTATCCAGACTAATAGGTCTTCTCTTTTTAAAAAACGGGTTTAAAAGCCACTTTGTATATTTTATATAATACTTACTAAAGAATAAAAAATGTAGGGTTGATTGCCCACTCACCCCATCGCAAGGGCATGATACATGATCAAGGTTAGGATGGTAGCCGAGAGGAAAGCACAGTGCAAATCTGACAGTTCCGGCTCTAAGTCGGAATAATAAGCTCCATTCCCAGTGGCTCATGCGTAGAGTGAGATATATAGGTAAGGGATGGTGATGCTGTTCAATAGACATATAACTAAGAACAGAGGATTTCTTAGATTCCAGACCAATCCTTTCTGTCTTGTATAAGGAGTAGAGTACTTCTCTAAGCTCCTTCTTTGGCACAGTGTCAGCTACGTTTGGGTTTAGGAAAATACTTTCTTTATTAACACTACACAGACTTTGGTGTACTCCACTCAACCAAGGTATTTCCATCCCTTTCTCACACATGAGGCAATCATTAATAATCTCTCTGGTAAGGGAGGCAGCCTGGTTCTTCCATACCGATAGCCAGAAAAGGGTGGGGCGGGCACGTATGAAATCCGATATGAAATTAAGATTGAGTTCTCTATGGCAGATATATTGTGAGGTAGAGATTGGGATACCCAAAAGGTTCCTGCAAAACCTGTGCCAGTGGTCTTTGGGCGGGGAAGGCTAAGGATTGAATTGGTGGCCTTTGAGAACTTGCTTCTGGAGTGAGCAAGATGCTCAGTCCAGGAGCCGTTCGCAGCAAAGACCAAACCAAGATAAGGAAATGTACGGGTACTTGTCAATTTCTGGCTACCCACTACAATGGAGCTTAACTGTCGCTTACCGGGACCGCAGGACATTAAAAATGACTTGTTAAAATTGACGCACAGGTCCAAGCTGTCCATATACCCAACAAAGGTCTGTACTAACCTACGCAAGGAGTTCGGGGTGCGGCCTATAAGGACTGCGTCATCAGCGTATGATAATACGGGGAGAGTTTTGCCATTAATCATGGGAACATCATGGGTCGAGGTTTTAAGCAGGTTGTTCAACCCATTGATATAAATAATAAAAAGAAGGGGGGCCAAGACACAGCCCTGTCTGACCCCCCCTTCCTACCTTAATGGCTCCCGAAACCTCGCCACCCGTGCCGATCCGCACCTGCGCCTGGAGGTCTTTATGGAGGTACGCTAGGAAATGTACGTGGGGCTCATCCAAGCCATATGCCAAAAGAGTTGCCCAAAGCTTTGACCAATTGACAAGGTCAAACGCTGAGGACAAATCCATAAAGGACAAATAGACCGGAGACTTCCGTGCAATGGTGTATTTCCCAATAACCAGATTAGATTGAGGCATTGCTCGTTGGTACCCACCTTGCTACGGAAGCCTAACTGACAATTCTCTAAGATTCTATTTTCCTCCGTCCAGGTTAGAAATTTATTATACAAGACTCTCCCCAATATTTTTACGGTATTATCAGTTAATGATATCGGCCTATAATTACTAGGCTGAGACCGATCTCCTTTTTTAAAAATTGGGACTATGATGCTCTTGGCCCATGTATCTGGTAGTGTGGCGTGGGTTAAGCTGTTAAAAACATTCAAAAGAAGCGGGGCCCAGAAGTCTGGTTTCCATTTTATTAGATCAATTGGTAACCCATCTGGGCCAGGTGCTTTGTTCCCAATACTCTGTTGAATGGCCTCTTCTACCTCAGAAATGGTTAGCTCAACAGTAGTAAATGGGCCATAGTCATATTGGTCAGACTCTGGTTGGGGGGTAGCATAGATTTTTGAAAAATGATTTTCCCAGGACTCGCTCGAGATATTGCAGCTAATGGGGGTTAGTAGCTGGCCCATCGATCGAAGCTCCCTAACTGCGGACCAAAAGATGTTACCCTTTTTTGTGCTTGCGGCCTGGGATAAGGTTTCCCAACGTTCGTTTAGAAGGGCTCCCTTCCTTTTCAAAGTTGCTGTATTGTATTCCCGCCTTGCCAATTGTACGTCTAAAACACACCTTGGATTAGATGACAGTGCCCTACGAAGATTCCTGTTGGCCAATGTGCACTCGCGGTCGAACCATACTTGTTGTATTATATATTTGGATGCAATGACAGAAGCAGAAAAATGACAGGCATGCGGCACACTATGCTAAGTACAGGTTTTTAGTTTAGGCGTTTTAAGCCACGTTCTTAACTGCATCAGCCACGCCCCTTTAAGAGACCCCCCCCCCCAGATTTTTCATCCCACTTAAAGCCCTGGGACCAACCTTTAGACAAACTTACCAAATGCGTCACTTCGTGCATGGGGTGAGCAGATGACGGCAGCGTGTATCATTGGCCTTTCTATGTGCATCTTGTATGTTGGCTGCATGCTTGCTTCGGTTTGAGAAAGAGGGGATTGAGGTCTTCTTTAATCGCACTCACTGAAGCGTCCACGCTTTCAGCCCTAATGGGCAGGGCCGGCTCTAGGGCGGTGCGACCGGTGCCACCGCACCGGGTGCTGGCTTCCTGGGGGTGCCGTATTTGCAAGTTTATTATGTTTTTAAAGCACCTGCTGCCGCGTTCCTTTCCTCCAACAATTACCAGGCCTCACAAAAATGTCAAGTTAACTCCTGTGATAAACGTTCTTCCTGTAGAGAGATTGGAGTTTTGTATAGTTGATGTTTTCATTCATGTGAAGGTAGTGCAGAGGGTTAATATGCCTGCTGCAAAGAAGGTGTACCATGTAGATTACAGAGTGCATATAATGTAAATAGGTCAGCATGTCACGGCTTTTAAAAGAAACATGCTTTTGTTACTTGCAATTTATAACTTAAAGTCCTAATATAGAATAGTGAGGTATTGACTTTCATCATAGAACTGCATACACACTGCAAAGTATACATTAGAGCATAGATTAATGTTGCAAAAAGAGTTCATTTGGGGAGAAATCGATTCTTATTATTAAACAAAACTCCCAACTATGCTGTTTCTTTTTTTTTTCCGACTCTGAGTTTGTGCTTCTCCACACCAAGCACTCCTAAACTATACGGCCTACCAGTATGGATGACATGTGACTCCTACACTTTTAGTCTTTTGGCTTATGTAACATTTCCTATAAGCTGATTTACACACGTATGTTTGATTGTCTCTGTGTAATGTGTGTAAAGCAAAGTGCTCTGACATCCTTTACTGGTATGAGTGGCGCTATACAACTTATTCAATGCATATGAGAGAGAGTGGTTATGGAGACTTGGGGCCAGATGTACGATGGCCAAAATAGCGCCCCGCAAATTGCAAATCTTTTGCGACTCACAATTTGCGAGGCGCTATTTTGTATGTACAACAGTGTGTAACACACTGTTAGCAAATCCCAATGGGCTTGCAAATGGAGAAGATCATGAATATTAATGAGCCTCTCGCAATTTGCGACCCCATTGGGAATAGCCGGCCCTCCCAGGTATGGTGGCCTGCTGGGCTCAGCAGACCACCATGTCTGGGACTGCTTTTAAATAAAGCAGTTTTATTTTTTTAAATGCAGCCCTGTTTCCTTAAAGGAAAACGGAATACATTAAAAAAAAAAAAAAAAATTACGTTTTTGTTTCATTTTTTAAGGGCAGGCAGTGGTCCCTGGGACCACTGCCTGCCCTTAAAAAATATTTTTCCCAGGGTTTGCATAGGGGAAGGGGACCCCTTCCTATTTGTGACCCCATTATCACCCTCTTGAAGAGGGTGGTAATTTGTGAGTGTTTTGCTCTCGCAATTGCGGACACAAAACATTCTTACATAGGGTTGCGCTCGCTTTTAGGAAGGGAACACCCCTTCCTAATAGCGTCTCGCAAAACCCTAATTTGCGAGTCGCAAAAAATTGTCAAAAAATTGTGACTCGCAAAATAGGGTTTGTACATTCCCCATGCTGTTTTTGCCTGCGCAAACGGGTTGGCAAACCCGTTTACGCATGTAAAAATGGGCGTACAACTGGCCCTTGGTCACTGTTAAAGGGTGCTAGTGAGAGAATCGGTGGTGGAGGTTGTCATTGGGGGGCGCCAACTAACAATGTCGCACTAGGCGCCACCAGCGCTAAAGCCGGCCCTGCTAATGGGAAATGAGAGTCCAGCTTAAGATATTGTATGATTATCGGGGTCGGCTTTAAAGCCAAATAGGGTTGGTGGATCGCTGGATATTACGGACATTCAGGATGAACTACAAAATTGAGTGGAATCATTAACTACAACTTTGCTGCTCCCGCCTCCCCACCCCCCACCCGCTTGATCTCCCCTCTGTTGGTCACTATTTTCCCCATCTCCTCTGGCTGTCGCACTCCACGCCCCCTTTCTCTCTTACTCTCACCTACTCCTTCTTTCTACACTCTGAGCTCTCTCGCTCATCTCTCTATCCCTTCCCTACACGTCAATCTTACACCGTTCCTCTGTTTCTATCGCCTCCACCCCTTTCCTCCTCTGTCTCTCTCCCTCTTCCTTATTTCTGTCTTCCTCACTCGGTCTGCCTTCTTTTACTAGCTCCATCATTCCTCGACCTCTAGTCACGCCTGCCCCCTTTCCCATCGTTCATCTTTCGCCTCTCCATTCCATCTCCTCTCTACCATATCCTTCTCTCTTGAAGGTTCTCTCACACCAGCGCGCGTGTGTCTGCAGACATTCATTTTACTGATTGACATATGCGGCCGTTTCTGAGCTTTCCCGAGCTACGAGCCTGTACACCAGAAGAAATATTTCTAACTTCTGCGTGAAATACAAATATGTTGCATTCTGTGTAAACAATTCCTTGTTTCCGTATTGTTACCAGAAACGTGCCTAAAACCTCAACGCTTCCTCCTGTCGTTGTTAAAGACTGTACATCCAGTTCACAAATAATGAAAAAAAAGTGTTGGATTAGAGGGGGCTTTTTACGAGGACTTCTTTGTTCACTAAAACCATTTGTGAATCCTTGGCAACCTAGATAAATAGTTTGAATGTAAGACTGCAAGCCCCTACTTGGGTGCAACTTTGGTTCAGGTAGCAACATTGTACATCATGAAGGCATGTGGGAATATGAGGATACGGTGTTAGGCGGTGTTCTAAATATTCCTTCCGCTTATGTATACAACAAAGGTGTTCCCTGCTATGCTTTGAACACAGTCAGGGTACACAGTTACACACACCTTCACAGTGGTTAACTGTAAAGAGACATCCACTCTCTTCACTTCACTAAACTGTGTAATCTTGAGCAGATACCGTCGCCCTCCCGGTTCCTTCACTTTCCCTCTATCTCCATACCTAGCAGAATGGGGAATCCTTATGAACAGGATGTGTGGTGGTGGTAACAGAATTTACGCAAGTCTTTTACGTTGAGAAGATGTCATATAGAAGCGGTGCAGGGCCTCCAAAATATTTCTCAGGTGGAACAGGTGATCCTCCCAGGTGGAGCTAAAGGCAGCAATATCATCTAGATATGCTGCATTATAGGCTTCCAGGCCTGTAAGGATTTTTTTCACCAACCTTTGAAAAGTGGCAGGTGCATTCTTCAAACCAAAGGGCATCACCACAAATTGGTAGTGCCCACTAGGGGTACAAAATGCTGTCTTTGCATCATCAGCTAGTCTGATCTGCCAGTAGCCAGCTGTTAGGTCAAAGGTGCTCAGAAACTTGGCTGAGGCCAAACTATCTATAAGCTCATCTGCCTCAGGGATTGGATGGGCATCAGTCCTAGTGACTGCATTGAGACCTCTGTAGTCTGCACAAAACCTCATCTCTCTCTTACCATCTTTGGTGTGAGGTTTGGGTACCGAGACTGCTGGACTAGCCCAAGGGCTATCTGAGGGTTCAATAATTACCAATTCCAACTTCTGGAATTCAGCCCTGATGCATTCCCTGACGTGGTCAGGTTGCCTGTAAATCTTATTTTTAACAGGCAGACTGTCCCCAGTGTCCACTTCTTGAGTGCACCAGGTAGTCTGACTTTGAGTCAGTGAAAATATATGACTAAACTGATTGAGAACTTTTCGGCAATCAGTTTGTTGCTGGACAGTGAGGCTGCCTGCCAAGGCTACACCATCTACTGAACCATCATCAGGGTTCTGTGAGAGCAGGTCAGGGAGTGGATCACTCTCTTCCTCCTGTCCCTCATCAGTAGCCATGAGCAAGCCCATGTCAGCCCTGTCAACATATGGGTTGAGCCTGTTGACATGGAGCACCCTGTGGGGGCTCCTGGGAATTCCAAGGTCCACCAGGTAGGTAACCTCTCCCTTCTGCTTAATTATGGTATGGGGGCACTCCACTTGTCTTGGAGGGCTGCTGGGGCCACAGGCTCCAACACCCATACTTTCTGCCCTGGCTGGTAAGCAGTCAGCACAGCCTTTTGGTCATGCCAGGCCTTTTGCAATTCCTGCCTAGCCTTCTAAATGTATTGAGCCATCCTGAAGTGGAGGCCAAGTACATAGTCCACACTATCCTGTTTAGGGGGCTTGAGAGGTAACTCCCATCCCTCCTTCACTAGACACAATGGACCCCTAACTGGATGTCCAAACAGAAGTCCAAATGGGCTGTAACCAACCCCCTTCTGTGGAACCTCTCTGTAGGCAAAGAGAAGGCAGGGAAAAAGTATGTCCCATCTGAGCCTAAGCTTTTCTGGAAGACCATTAATCATGCCCTTGAGGGTTTTGTTGAACCTTTCAACCAACCCATTGCATTGTGGGTGATAAGGGGCGGTGCATTTTTAATTCACTCCACACTCCTTCCACATAGCAGTCAAGTAACTAGACATTAAGTTTACATCTTTGTCTGATACTACCTCCTTTGGGAAACCCACTCTGGAAAAGATTCCTAGGAGGTCTCTTGCCACCACAGCTGCTGTGGTGGTTCTAAGGGGAATAGCTTCTGGATACCTAGTGGCATGGTCCACCACCACCAGTATAAATCCGTGCCCAGATGCTGTTTGAGGATCCATGGGACCAACTATATTAATCCCAACCCTCTCAAAGGGAACCACTACCACAGGGAGTGGTATCAGGGGGGTCTTTGTTGTGGCACCTGCCTTACCACTGGCTTGACAGGTGACACAAGAGCAAAAAAAACTCCTTGGTGTCTTCAGACATGTGAGGCCAATGAAAGTGAGGGACAATTCTGTCACAGGTCTTGTTTTGGCCTAGATGACCTGCTAAAGGGATGTCATGTGCTAGTGTCAATAGGAAACCCCTAAACTTCAGAGGTATAACCAACCTCCTGGTGGCACCAGGCTTGGGGTCTCTACACTCTGAGTAAAGGAGTCCATCATCCCAGTAGATCCTATGGGGCCCACTAGCACTCCCAGCAGCCTCATCAGCAGCTTGCTGTCTGAGGGGTTCACGAGAAGGGCAGCTCAGCTGCTCCTGGCTCAGAGCTGCCCTGGTAGGGCCCCCTGTCCCCAAGAACTCAACCTGATCAGGTTCAAGCTCATCTGGGACAGTTCTTTCTTCAGTACTGAGGTCATCTTCCTCAAGAGACTGATCTGCTTTCTGAGTCACCCCTACCTTACCCCTACTGCTTCTTTTCTTGGAAGGCGCCTCGTCCATTTTTCCAGGATCCAGGGCCTGTTCAGTGTTAGAAATTTTTGCTTGTGACCTGGTCATAGCAAACACATCTTCAGAGATTTCTGCATGAGTCCTGAGCTCCACTTCAGCCCAAGCTGAAGTTTCTAAATCATTGCACAACGAGCATTCAACAGGGAGGTCTTCACTTACCACAACCTTCTTAGGGCCAGTTACCCATCCCCAGGTGAAATTAACAACTACCAAGGAATGGTCTGTCCTGACATTGCTAGCATTGTTCACTTGGTACATTTCACCAAGTATGATTTGCTCAGGAGCCACAAGATCTTTTGTCACCTGTGTCCCTGAATGCCAAGGCCTCTTTTCCATTTATCAAAGGCTGCTGTCTGTATTTTCCCAGATTACTGGGACTGACAAATAAGGAGGCTATCTGCATGTCTCCATCACAGATCAGTACAGCCTGAGTAGGAACTCTGACTAGGCCAGATTCCATCTCAGATCCCAGGTTTAACTCTACTAAACCCTTATTCTGAGTACCACCACTTGGAGCTGAACTAGGGGGAACAGTTGCCTCAGGGGCAATGGTGGCTGGAGTTGAGTCCTTGGACTTGGTACACTCACTTGTCCAATGGGTCTTCTGTTTACAGATTTGACACCATGGTTTCTTCTTGCCTTTTCCCTTGTTGGATTGTGACTCCCCACCAGATGCAGATTTTTGGTGCCCTTGAAAAGACTTCTGGTCTTTACCCTTCTCCCCACCCTGATCAGAGATTTTGTAATCCTGCTTCTTGGAGTCACCACCTTGGTTCTGAACCTTCTGCCTCACCCTGGTTCTGACCCATTTGTCTGCCTTCTGGCCCAGTTCTTGGGGAGAGATCAGATCAGAGTCCACCAGGTACTGATGCAACAACTGATTTTGACAATTATGAAGGATCTGCTCCCTCATAATTAAACTGTACAATCCTTTAAAATCACACACTTTACTGCCAAGTAACCAGCCTTCCAGAGCCTTAGTAGCACGATCAACAAAGTCAACCCAGTCTCGAGTCTGTGCCTTTTGGGTTTCTCTGAACTTGATCCTGTATTGTTCAGTGGTTAAGCCAAACCCATCAATCAGAGCATTCTTCAAGACTGTATAATTATCAGCATCCTCTTCTCTAACAGTGAGGAGCTTGTCTCTACATTTGTCTGCAAAGGAGAGCCACAAGATTGCTGCCCACTGCTCCTGAGAGACCCTCTGTACTTTACAGGCCCTCTCCAGTTCAGTTATCCATTTGTGGATGTCATCCCCACTCTGGTATGGAGGGACAATCTTGTTCAGGTTCCTATGGTCATAAGTATATTCTCTACCTATAGGGACACTGTGCAGCCACCATGGGGCTCTAGCCCCAACTGTTTAGAAGCTTTCTGAAGCTCCATGGATTCCCTATCTAAGGCCAATTGCTCTCTCTTGATTCTGAGCTTAGCTCTCTCAAAGTCAAGCAGTTGGCACTTCCTCTCATAAGAGGACTCCCTTCTATGAGAGGCAGTAGTCCTATGAGAAACAGAGGTCCCTACAGAAGTACCAGAATGATTAGATTCCTGAGAAGGAGATCTGAATCTTCTTGGTAAACTGTTAACCCTTCCAGGTGGGGTAAAGAGAGGGCCACTGAGGCCTTCTCCCTCTCCTTCAGGAAGAATTGGATTGTCCAGGTTAGAATCATCTTGATCCTCCTGGTCAGCATCAGAGTCTAGGTCCTGGATGTTTTCACTTCCTGGCCTTTCCTCTTCTGCTGCCCCACCCAACCTGCCTGCCTCATCAGACCCTGGGGTCTTCCTGAGGTCATCTAAAAGCCTCTATGAGGCGTTGGATTCTAGGGTTTGTCCCTGTCTTCAATTTCCTAGCAGTGCACATACTCCTCAATTCTTGGAATGGGATATGGCCATACTTAGTTGCCAGAGGCCCAGTGGCTTCTGCTCTTGAAGACATACTAGTGTTGTGTGGTGTTGCACCTACCTAACCTAGTGGGAACTACTAAACTCTCTTGATTTGGAGAAAGGGTTTGCTTGACCCTTGGCTTACCCAACTCTAAGTTCAGTAGAACTTACTTTATTCTAGTCTTGATTATATGTACCTATGTAGCTATAATGGTTTTCAGTTAGTCACTCAACGAGATTATCTGGTAAAGCAATAGCAAGCTTGAATCCCAACCGCTGCACACCAATGTGAAAAGTTGGCCTGGTATATGATGTCTACTAGTTAAAGTGGACACCTTGCACTAGTCCAAACAACCCTTATTAATGATTAGGTTAAAGACAACCTTTATTGAAAGCTATTCTAGTGGTATTTATGGAGAGCAGCCTTCAGGCTAAGTCTCGAAGGAATGTAAAGCAGCTTGGTTTACCAGATTATAACCTCTTGAATGACCAAATGAAAGGAGAACCACACAAGGTATATATATAAAATATATGTATTAATTTCTAAACACTCTCTACTAAAATCTTTATGAGATTAGAGGGCAAGATACACAAGATTAAAGCACTAGAACAACAGTAAATAGCACAATACACAGTGGGCCCCATGGGGAGACCAGACCTTTATATTAAGAAAGTGGTATAACAACCACGACTTGACTAGACACAGTGCTTAGAGCACGTCGAATCGCTGGGACCCCAAGGAAACACCCAAGGTAGTGACACAGGGGACCCACGAGGGACGTGTGAAGTGTGAGAACACCGCCGCGAGCTCTGTACAATCCTATGGGAAAGTCACGGTTGGAATTTTAAAGCTTAAGGACACTTAGGAGAGGACTTGGAGCAAACCGTTTCAAATTTAGAAGGTTCCAAGGCCCGCACCCACGTGAGCACCGTGGTACTTGTGTTACCTCACCCAGGGAAGGTGTCAAATGGTGTCGGGAATCTTCGTCGTTTTCAATGGCGTGATGCTGCAAAGTGCTGCTGCCGTGAAGAGGAAAAGTGTCCAGTGTGATCCAAGCCTGGATTGGAGCTGAGAAGAACCTAAAAGCAGAGGGGACAGAGTCTGGGTCACTTGCCAGTGACCAGAGGCACGATAGACAAATGCCCACCGATGTCGGGTGTTTCAGGTGTGAAGAGGTGAAGCTTGACTCTGCAGCCACGGGGACCAGGAAACGTCGATGATGACCAAAAACCGCAGGCGAGCTGTTCCACGAAGGATGTTGAGTGCTGGGGGGTCAGTGTCCGGATTGGAGACCAACAAGCCTTGGCAACTGCAACCCACGTGGTCAGAGAAAAGATGCTTCGGTGTGGACCTACAAGGTCCTGTGGACTCCCCAAGCAATGGAGAGTCGGGGTACATCTGGAGCAACCAGGAAAGCCCACTGAAAGTTAAAGTACCCTTCTCAGGGACCCACAGGTCGACGGACCAGGGATCGCGAAGGGACCTCGAGAGGAATCACTAAATACCAGCCCACGGAACACTCGTGGTGTGTAGGCCAGTAATCTTTGGTAGAATTACTGCTCGGGTCTGGACTATAAGTTGCCCAAAGCATAGCCTCAGGTATTTCCAAAAAGCATATGCTGCTGCAAATGTGCACAGTGTCCAGGGGTTCGGGTTGCACGGTCCCCACGAGGGCTACGGGTCTCAGGTTTGCTGAGAGCACTGGTCGGCCTTGGTGAAGCTTAGGAACCCACCTCCTGTGTTGCAAAATCTTCGGAGTCCGTCAGGAGCTGCGTAGATGCAAACCGGTCAGATGCGTCTTTCGTGCCTGCCTTGCAGGAGAGTAACTGCTTTACTCCAAGGGAGATTCTTCGGTCATCCAACGTAGTGTAGATAGTTGAAGTACTTGGTTTCTGTAGCAGAGTTTTGTCCAGGTAAATCTAAAGTCCTGTAGCCAGGGGTTCCTACTTTATACCCAAGGAAGGGGTGGGACAAACTCTGGGGACCCACCTATGGGAGGGTCAGGACAGAGGGGTGGCTGCACCCATGTCCTTTGTCCAGTTTCGAGCCAGAGCAGGGGCTGATAGCCCCTGCAACCGGTTTGAGCTGGACTATGCACAGGGACACCAAATGTGCCCCCAGTGCAGACATCAAAACACTCTCAGAGTGCCCCCACCCAGCCCCAATACACTAAAGTCTGTCTGGGAGGTGGCCACACCTCCCTGGGACAAGAAACGTATTGTCCAGCCGTCCCCTGCCGGTGTTTCGTCCAGCAGCACGAGGGCAGACTCGTGTCTGTGGCTGGCAGCATCCATTTTGTGATGCCAGGGTTTGTGAAGCTGGTACCGGGTGTACCGATGTAGTCATATTTCTCCCTCTAGTAGGGTGGAATCATACCTCCCACACCAGTTACTGGTGTGGAGGTATGATTCCAAGGTATTTGACACCAAACACGACATGTTTCCATGCAGCTGTTTTAAAGTTAGCATTTACCACGAGGTTATAATGCACTTCAGAGCATATGGTTGGCTGCACCACAAACAACCCCGGAATATAGGTTCCGAAGGCTGCAGAGGGGCTCTGCTCATGCATGGGCACCCTCTCACATAAAACCCAGCACACTGTACACCAGAAGAAATATTTCTAATTTCTGCGTGAAATACAAATATGTTGCATTCTATGTAAACAATTCCTTGTTTCCGTATTGTTACCGGAAACGTGCCTAAAACCTCGGCGCTTCCTCCTGTCATTGTTCAAGACTGTACATCTAGTTCAAATATAATGAAAAAAAAGTGTCTGCTTAGAGGGGGCTAAATTTCCCTTTGTTTCTACAAGGACTTCTTTGTTCACTAAAACCATTTGTGAATCTTGCTGTTTCCCATTGGCGACCTAGATAAATAGTTTAAATGTAAGACTGCAAAGCAAGCGGTAGGGTTGAGTTATTCCAAAGGAAAAGAAAAACGTTTTTGACGATGTGCGCAGCCCGTCCCGCTAGTGGTGGGTGTGAAAGTTGGAAAGTGAAAGCATGCATAGCGTGCTTCAAGAACAAAACAAAACTAGTGTACACAAATACACTGCCTCCTGTGACCGTTTGCAGCTGTGGAATAGAATAAAAAAAGTGCTTACCCACTAATTAGAAGACAGTGTCTACCGCTGCCAGTAAAACATCCAATCCCGGTGGGCAGTGCCAAAAGAGGACAGGGTGACAACCAGGAGGGATTAAAATGCCTCCGGTGCAATCATTACACTATATTTAGCTTAATCCGTGACCACAAATGACACGCACGAATGAAAATTGGGGCGGAGCTGAGACACGACTTCTGGAACCGTATTGATTCCAAGAAGCCCTCGTATAGCGAGAGCAGCGCATGCGCGCTGCTAACACCAGGCAAGACCTAAAAAGGGGGAGAGCGACCCCGGTGGAAGCAGGGTATGCAACTATTGCTCGATGTATCCGACTGCATCGGACCCCTCCGCGCCCTCAGGCAGGCGATAACTCTCACATTCTTTCTGCAGGAGCCCCCTTTGCATCTTCAGCTTAGCGTTCTAGGAGGTGGACACCATAGCGTTTGTGTCTGCGACAGTAGGACGGTCCTCGGAAAGAGCAAGCTCCGTGTCACGCACTTTGTCTGTGAGCTTGCGATGGTAATCGAGCAGTAAGGTGAAGTCCACAGTGATTTTGTCGATGCGGTCTTCGAGTGAGGTGCGGATCTGGGCTAGGGATGTGCCCATCCTCTCTATGGCTTTGTGCACTGAGTCCAGTTTGGTGTCAAATACCAGGGAGGAGACTGCATCTGGTGCATGGTCCCCCACTCCGGGTGTGTGAACTGGGTGTGATGGGTTTCAGGTAGGCCCACCGCGGTGCTGACCCATCATTTGACGGTGCTTTGCGATGCTGACCATGAAGGACAGAGGGTATAGCTGGCAGCCAGATAGGACCAGGTCCGGTGCTGATCACCTGATCGCAACGGTGCAACAGTGGGTGTGGCGGGTAAATGCAATGTCGCTCCCCAAGAGCGAGTGCGTTCACAGTTGCATCCACATTATCGTGTCTCACAGCAGAGTAATTACTTGTGTTTCAGCCCTGCAGTTGTTGGTGCCCGACCATGGGCCCTGGGCAGCGTGCTGGGTGGAAGGAGGGGGAGCGAGGCGGATACACAATGGAGGGGGATGCCCACAGCAAGATGTTCCTGTTGGTTAATCTGTGCACTCCCCTGCACGCGCGACGTGGTGGAGCTCAGGTGAGCACATCGGCCAATCTCCACCAGAGACGTAGGTCTGGGCCCGATAAGACCCCTGGGCCCAGCGATGTGTTCCCTTCCCCCTTCACTTGCCAGAGTCACTGGCAGGGAGCAGAGATTTGGGGTAGGCTGCTGGGAGATATCGGGAGGAGGGCAGACTGCAGGGGAAAGTTGTGTAGCTTTTGCAGTGTTCACAGCACTGGCCAGGCGTGTTGAGATGCTCCAGCGGGGCTCCTGATGGCAGGACCCTGGGTCTAGGCCTGATACGTCCTCCGCACCCGCGTCCCAGAGCCCCCACCCAGGCCGACTAGCGTGAGAGGGGTGACTCACCGGTCAGCACCCAGTGCAGTGGTGTGTCTCACTTTTTTCCCTTTCCCACCCTTGTCATCTGACTGGGTCGTGAAGTGCATGTGAAGCTCTTGGCGGGAAGCAGGACAATGCCAGAAGGGGAGTTCTCAGAGAAGGATGGGCAGACTCTTCAGGGACCACAGCGCAGGTCAGACATGCATGAGGCCCTCAAGCGGGACTCCAGGTAAGTGTGGGCCTAGACCTGACGTGGCCTCCGGACCCGGCAGCCACACCCAGCCCCATGAAGCTCTTCCAGGTCACCGAGTGGGAGAGGGCCGGCGCACTGTTTGATGCAGTGTAGCTTGTAGCTGCGCATCAGGGGGACTCGGCACCCCTAACATGTGACTAGCATCTTGCAGTTCCGGCTTGGATGGCACCACAATCGCTGCAGCGCTCAGACTCTGCCGTTATAGAGGGCCTCACCCCAGCATAGCATTGCTACGATCCATGCAGGTTAAGTGGCCTCAGCTTGTAGAGGATGCAGGGCTGCGTAGGGAGCCTGGCCCCAAGGGTAGTGTGTTGCAAGTAGGCCTGGGCTGTAAATTCCGTTCCGCTTGCGAAATTTGGGTAATTTCGCGTTCCACGGAGAACGCGGAATTGCCCAAAATTCTGCGTTCCGCGGCTTCGCGTAATTTTTTGCTTGTTCGCGTTCTCAAAATGTGTGTTCGCGAGATATTTGCCCCGAGCTTGCAAACAGCGTTCGCGAACAGGAACAAAGCATCGCAAACAAGCAATTCCGCGTGTTGGCGGAATTTCTGCGTGCTCGCGGAGATGTTTTACCTGGTGCGGGGTGTGTTCCCGGGAGCATCTTACCGCAGGGTCGGCAATTCAACAAGGCCGCTGGAGCGATGGGTTCACGCCGCCCGAGAGGGAGCCCGCCGATCTCTCCTCTTTGCTTTTTAATGCAGCAATTCCGTTTATTGGCAGCTCTAGGGGATATGAATCACCCGCTGCACCGTAGATCTCAGCTGGAGCACAGGATGGCAGCTTGAGCATATCAATGTGATCAGATTAAGGGGGACCTCTCACACCCCATGCAGAGCACCTTGATACCCTCACTGATGATTAGGGCACTATAAAAACACTGATAACATAACATACCTTAATGTAACCTGACATAACATGACAGGGTATGACATACAACATAAATTGGAGGTCAGAGGATAGCAGCAAAAAGAGGGCAGGGTCATGAAGTCCAGTGACATGAAGAGTGGATAAGATAGGACTTTTTTTTTTTTTTTTTTCCTTTTTTTTATTAATGAAAGGAGTTACCTATAAGGTGTGTCTCCTGCAGGAAGACAACATCTGGTGAAATACGTTTCAAGTACTGCAGGACCACACCACGCTTAATCCTATCCCCCAGGCCGTTGACATTCCATGACAACAAAGTCAAATCCCTACCCCCCATCGTACGTGGAAACAATCAGTCGTCCCCCACAGAGCATCTTGAGAGCAACAATACAGTAGCGGGTTTGCCTTGCGGTGCAAACAAACAACACACCCCTCCCACCCCCCCATCCCAACAGAACTCCCCCCTCCCTGCACCCCTGCATGAGCCCAGACAGCCCCCCCAAAGTGCAGTGTGCCTGTCGCCCCATAGATGAAAACTAACTAGTCCCCCAGAGGAGGAGGGAAGCCCCCAACAGACCCCGAATGACCTCCATAGGAGGGGAACATATACGATCAATAAATGGTAAAGGAATGTTGTCCAGAGCAAGGCCTATTATTCACCCCTCAATTCTGATCCGGCGGGCCCTCCCCGCTGACCGCACCCCCCCCACCCCCTCGGCCCCGATCTCCAGGCAGAGTGTCCAACCAGTCCCCAGCCGCCTCGGGCCGGTCAAAGAAGTGCGTGCGACCATCCACCTCCACCCTCAGCTTAGCTGGAAAAAGCATTGAGTACTTAAGGTTCAGGTCCCGTAAGCGACGTTTAACACCGAGAAAACTCAGTCTCTGCTTTTGTACCGCCGGAGTAAAGTCTGGGTAGAAATGCACATCCATGTTATCAAGCTTGACCGGTCCCTGTTGCCTGGAGGTCTGCAGGATAGCGTCTCTGTCCCGAAAGTTAAAAATCCGGGCAATGAGAGGCCGTGGCGGGGCACCGGCCTTAGGTCTGCCCCCAGGGACCCGATGAGCACGTTCCACCGCAAAAAGCTTACTCAGCCCCCGGGGCTGGAGATGGGTGAGGATCAATTCTTCCACAAAAAGATCTGCCGCCTCCGCCTCTCGTCCCTCCGGCACCCCCACAATACGAACATTATTCCTCCGGGCCCGACCCTCGGAATCCTCCAATCGCCGGTCCATCAGGGCGCTCGCCTGGCCGAGCCGGCGCACCTCCTTCTGGAGGGCCACCACATCCGTCGTGAGGCCCGTTGTGGTGTGGGCCAGGGAATCGACCCGGTCGTTCGTTTTGGACAAGTCAGCCCTTACGAGGCTCACATCCACAAGGACTGAGTCTATTTTTTGCGCTAGGGTGTCGAAGCGCTGGTCCACCGAGGCCTTCATCTCTGCGATGGCGCCCATGACGTCCCGGAGGGTCAGATCCACCGGCTGAGCAGATGCCTCCGTCGGGCCCGCCGGGGATGTGCGCGATGTCTCCGGAGATCCCTTCTGGAGAGTGTAGCGGTCCATACTGTTGGATTGGTGCGCCGGGCCACGGCGGGTCGTCTTCACCTTCGCCCGGTCGCCATCTTGTTTGGTGGACATGCTTGCTCTCCCACCGTCGTGCCAATCTCCCTAAACGGGCCGATAAACCAGTGCACGGGTTCCGGGGGGGGGAGGGCGACCACTGGACCACAGGACGACCCACAGCCGGCGGGTCAGCCGGGCACCTTGACAAGGCCACACCACCGCACCCCGCTCCGCAACCCTACCTCGCTTGAGGCAAGGGGGGCGCAAAAGCGAAAGTGAAAGTGCGGGGTACGCGAGTCGCCCAGCCTTGCCCGCCGCTGTTGTTCACTTTGTCCCCGGATCACCCCACTACTCCAATCCGGGGGGCCGGCGCGGAGAAGGCCGCAACCTTCGATCGGTGCTCCCACCGGTGTCCGGGGTCCGATTCGAACCCGAAAAACGGGTGGCGCCTCAGCTCGGGTTCACCGACACAGTCCCCTCAACAAGGACAGGATATCGCCAGGATTAATTCAGGAGGTCGCGGAGGTCCTCGGGAGCCTCGCACCTACGCGGCCATCTTGGTTGCGCGCTAGGCTCCTCCGATAAGATAGGACTTGATAGGTCTCCTAGTCAGTATTGACCCCAGAGACGTAACATTAGCAACTGAGGTGGGGAGCAGAAGTTAGCTGAGACAGAGTCCCAAGCTGGCAAGCTATAGTCCACCTCTTCAGCTGGTTCTACAGTGGCAGTTACTATTTCTTGGTTGTGTTCAGTTTGAAATAATTATGGCCTATCCATTCCTTGGCAGTTACCAAAGAGTTGGTAAATATGCAGGTCACTGCAGTTGAACTACATAGTACTAAGATCGCTAGTACTGCCACAAGGCAGATGTCATAATACAGCACAGAGGCTTAATCATTCTGCTGAAGAGCACCACTTGCAAGATGCAGGTCACAGAAGTATATATTTTGTAAGGTAGCTGAGTGGGTTAATGGTTTTGTTGCAGCAATCCTTTGGATGACTGCCAGGACAAAAGTTACATGCAGGGAAATATAGCTCAGTAAGTTATGCATTTGCATGTAGCCTGTCAGTCATTATTTATTTATTTATTTTATTTTGGTGTTTTATAGAGCGCGAACTTGACCCGTTAGGGTATTAGAGCGCTTTACAGAATCATTGAGTTGTACAAAAGGCATGGAATCATAAGAGTATACAATCGATTGGGAGGGGGCGGGTGCTGGATACATAAGGGATAGAAGGATACATATGTACAGTTCACATTACAGTTACTCAAGACAAGGCCCCAGGTTTCTAGGTGGGGTGACTAGGTCATCAGAGGGAGGCAATAGCCAGAAATTGATCAGGGTCTCTGTGGTGGTTGAAGGTAACTGTTTAAACAAGAAATGTACCCATAAAGAAGGTTTTGGCCTCCTTATTGAAGCGTGGCATTCTTCTGATGGCGGGTGGGAGAGAGTTCCTATGTCTTGGCGCGGCCCCAGCAAAAGCTTGTAGGCTGGAGCAGGAGGTCTCTGGCGAACCTGGAGTTTCTGATTCCTCCGGATACCACAAGTTTCTGTGCAAGATATGCAGGGGAGTTTGAGTATAAAGCCTTGTGTATTATGCATGCCAGCTTAAGCTGTATTCTGGCCTCGAGAGGAAGACAGTTCAGCGCTTTCAGTAAGTAGTCTGGCGGCCGCGTTGAGGCAGGCTTTTAAAGGTGCTAGGGAGATCTTGGGTAAACCTGAGAGGGTAGAACAGCCATATTCCAGTGTAGAGATGACTAGTGCTTGGACTGCCATTTTTAGGTCGGGAGCGTCAAGGAAGGGTTTCAGTTTCCATAAGTAGCTCAGGTGGAATCTAGCTGATTTGACCATCGAGTTGATGTGGTCCCGCATGTTCAAGTTGCAGTCAATGGTTATTCCCAGTGATTTGGCCGAGTCCACGATGGTCGGTGGGCAATTTAAGGCTGTGATAGCCGTAATCCATATCTGAATCTCAGGGTTGGTTTTAGGAGGGGAAATTAGTAGAAATTCTGTTTTCTTTTCGTTGAGTTTGAGTTGACTGGAGGCAAGCCATTGGACGGTCAGCTTCAGGGCCGCATTCAGGGAGAGAATCTTTTCGAGGGATGAGATTTTGATGTAGATCTGAGTGTCGTCAGCGTACATATGGTAGGAGATATTTGCAGTGCGTAGGACTTCGGCAAGCGGTTCTAGGTAAAGGTTGAAGAGGGTGGGGGACAGGGTTGATCCTTGAGGGACTCCAATCGTGACCGGAGAGGGAGCAGACAGGTTGCCGTTAATTAGGAATCTCTGTGATCGGTTTTGGAGGAAGGATCTAAACCATTCTAGGACAGAGCCATCCAATCCCATCCTGAGTTTGAGGCGTTAGAGTAGCTTTCCATGGTTGACCGTGTCAAAGGCCGAGGATAGATTTAGGAGGATTAGGGGACATGTTTTGCCTTGGTCAAGGGTTTGGAGGGCATCATCAACGATGTGGAGCATGGTGGTTTCAGTGCTGTTTCCAGGTCTGAATCCGGATTGGAATTCATCGAGTAGGTTGAAGTTGTTGATGTGTTGACTTAGCTGCAGTTGCACACACTTCTCCAACACTTTAGCTAAGAGAGGGATGTTGGAAATAGGTCTGAGGTTGTCAGGGGAGGCAGGATCCAGCGACGGCTTTTTCAAAATGAGGAGAACTTGGCCGGCTTTCAGAGTCAGGAATCGATCCCTGCCGGAGAGAGGCATTAATTATTGCAGTCCAGCTAGGAATAATGGATTAGGCGGAGGCAGCTAGGCAGTTGGAGGTGAGCTGGTCGTTAAAATGGTTATTCGGGTTTAAGGTAGATAGGATTTTAGAGACAAAGCCTTCGTCGTAGAGTGTGAAGTCGGTCCATTGTGCTTGATTCTTAGGTGAGCAAAAGACACACAATTGATGGACGGAATGCAGAGCAAATAAAAACATTCACCCCCTGTCAAGAGATCTGGGTTAAATCCATCGTTCTTTTGCCCACTACACCACCCCAGTTTAGACATGGCCATATGCAAATCAGTCTCGACCCTGTGCCTCATGGGAACAGTCCAGCCCGAACTGCCAAACCAGGTCCTCCCTGGACCGGAAACAAGCATCCAAGGACCGTTTTCGGGGTTGCACCCCTCTTCAGCCAGGATAGCTTGATTCCAGTGGCACAGTGAGCCCAGGACTCACGTCTGAGCATCCCTGGCGCACTTAGGGCGAGAAAGCAAAAGACACACAATTGATGGACGGAATGCAGAACAAATCAAAACATTCACCCCCAGTCAAGAGATCTGGGTTAAATCCATCATTCTTTTGCTCACCATGCCACCCTAGTTTAGACCTCGCTATATGCAAATCAGTCTCGACCCTGTGCCTCATGGGAACAGTCCAGCCCGAACTGCCAAGCCAGGTCCTCCCTGGACCGAAAACAATCATCCTAGGACCGGTTTCGGGATTTCACCCCTCTTCAGCCAGGATAGCCTGATTCCAGTGGCACAGTGAGCCCAGGATTCACGTCTGAGCATACCTGGCGCACTTAGGGCGAGAAAGCAAAAGACACAATTGATGCACGGAATGCAGAACAAATCAAAACATTCACCCCCAGTCATGAGATCTGGGTTAAATCCATCATTCTTTTGCTCACCATGCCACCCCAGTTTAGACCTGGCTATATGCAAATCAGTCTCGACCCTGTCCCTCATGGGAACAGTCCAGCCCGAACTGCCAAGCCAGGTGCTCCCTGGACCGGAAACAAGCATCCCAGGACCGGTTTCGGGGTTTCACCCCTCTTCAGGGATGCCTGGCATGGCATGGTGAGCAAAAAAACGACGGATTTAGGCCCCTATCTCTGTACTAGGGTGAATGTATGACATTTATTAGAAATGGGATTTCTGGTTGGCTAGGGCCTGCGCCAACGCCAGGCAGAAACCACCACTCTAAGTCAGGGCTGGGGAGTTACACGCCAAAGATAACCCCTGCTCACCCCCTTGGTAGCTTGGCACGAGCAGTCAGGCTTATCCCGGAGGCAATGTGTAAAGCGTTTGTGCGCGCACCCAGCAACAACACCCAAGGCCCACCACAAAAGAAACTCCACACAAGGTTATATATAAAAATAGCCTTTGTATTATAATAAACACATTAGATAATATTCACACAATTTACACTGTGCCAACTGGCACTGGGTGGAATTTACAGGGGACTATTTACACAAGACAGGGCCACATGGACCACTGTCAGAATTAGCACAAATCACCAATTGTAACTGTAGAAATGTAGAACAAATAATAAATGTAGCGCACAACCAGTAACCACTGGTAAAAGGTAAGTACACCCTACGCAATCCTAAACACCTTAGGCATATATCACGCAGGGAACCATGAACACACTAGCATAACCTATACTAGGAAAACAGTCTCCTACGCATATACACATTTAAAAATAGAAATAAGCATAAAGGCAATACCCAGGGCGCACAAGTACACATGTAAAAATAACCATGTACCCTAGATGAGGGCACAACACCGGAAAACTGTCCCCAGGCCAACTTGGCCTTTCAGGGGCTCAAACACCCCTTTGTCCAGATGGTCTGGGCTGACTAACAAAACCAGCCAAGCAAAGGTGCAAAAGGATCCGGCCTAAACGTTGCAGCTGCCCACTACTTGCTGGGCAGCTGTGCAGGCTGGAATGTCAAAACGGAGGCCTGGGCTCTCAATGGCCCTTTCAACAAATATGCCCAGCGTTGGAGCCACACGGGGCTTTGAAACAATCACTACGCAGTACTGGAGCCACCTAGGCTCTGGAAAAACAAATATGCCCCAAAGAAGAAATCAGCGCGGGGGAGCCCCACTCGGGGGACTCCTAAACACAAATGCCCCCAACGTTGGAGCCTCTCTTGGCTCTAGACTGAGAATGCCCCCTTCGGTGGAGTCCCTCTGGACTCTAAAAGAATAATGCCCCCACTGGAGCACAGGATCTGCTTTTAGTCAAACATGCCCCCGGGGTTGGAGCGGCCCGCTGCCATCCGGGGCGCTCTGAAGGCAGTACTACACTGTGCCTTTATCTGGCACCACCAATAGTTCCCACGGACCTCCCCCAGCCCTTCGAGACTCACCGGGCTTGCTCCTGGGGACTCCGCTCCGTCTTCGGCGGTCTCCTCGTCGTCAGGTGAGGCGGGAAGGGCGGCGGTGCTCTCCACGAGCACGGGAGCGCGGGGTAGGCTCCCGTCTGCTTCCTAATCACCAACGACGCCCTCTCTTCACCCGGGCCCCATCCTGGGACCCGGGACTTTGATGCGGAGCCTGCCGGCTCCAAACCCACAAGGCAGCAGTCCCAGTGCGGGGTGGGCTCCCGCCTGGGTCGGGGGATGCGGCGCTTCTCTTCCGGGCTCCTCTCCAGCCCCGCCCGCAACTAAGGCTGCCGAGATCCACTTCCGGGTCGCCGCGGGCAGCGCGGCGGCCCAGTGTTCTCGGAGGCCGCGGCAATACGGGGTAGGCTCCCGTTAAAATTACCTCATAAGCGGGGTGGGCACCCGCCAACGAACACCATAATGCGGGGTGGGCACCCGTTGAAATTACGTCATAAGCGGGGTGGGCACCCGCCAACAAACACCACAATGCGGGGTGGGCACCCGCTTTAAATCAAGGCAAACAGCGGGGAAATCCCTACGTCGAGATTCCCTCAGAAACTATCGCAGCTCGGTGCTGCTGCTCCCAACGAGGGCGCTCTTCAGCAACTCAAAATAAAGCGCTTCTCGGCCAGGGAAGAGACAGCGCTCCTCCCAGGCAAGGCTCAGGCACAAAGTCTTCTAGGAGGCAGGGGGACAAGGGCTGGGCCCAGGGGCCAGCTCACTGTGCCCTCCAGGCAGGGAGGCAGTCCCCAGTGGCGGTCTCTCCTGGCGCCCAGCAGCAGCAGCAGGCCCCCCCTCCGATTAGGATCAGAAGAAGAACATTTTACATGGGGTCACAGCCCCTTTTTATACACAGGTTTCCTTTGTCTCAAGGTGCAGGGAAGGGGCGAACCAGATGCAACTGGTCCCTGATCACTTTGTTTTGCTCAGCCCCTCTCCCTATTCACAGAACAGGCCAGGGTCATCAGTCGCACCACAGGGGGCGGAGCCAGCATTGTGTGGGGAAAGCCCAGCCCTATTCAGGTCCCAGGTGTACTCCTCCCACTCATCAACATGCAGATCTCTCCACTCACCACTGGGGCAGACCCATCCTGACTCCTGGAGCCAGGCACACCAGCCAATCACAAGCCAGATAGTCACTTCACATTTATGCCAGCGTCTAGAAGTGGCACTTCTACACTAGACACAGTAATGCCGCACACATCATCGCGCAGCATTCACTCTCACGAATTCGCACATACCAAACTCGACCCTGCACTCCCCACGCACCAGGAACTACCATGGACACACACATTCCCCATGCATTCCTATGGGAGGGCAGGTCAGTCTCACTAAAGACATACACAGCGCACACGCACTCTCCACTGGGACACAGTGTAAAAGGGGCCAAAACCACTCACACAACATAGGGAAAGAGCTAGGATAATTGCAAAAAGTTCTGGGGGTGAACCTGCCAGAAGGGCCAAGTCCAACAACATTGTTCTGCATTCTGTCCATGAACTGTTGTTTTTGCATTTGTCACCCCGAGTGGGAAGGGTATGCCCAGACGTGGGTCCCGTGCTCTCCATGCCACTGGAATCAAGCTATCCTGGCTGAAGAGGGGTGAAACCCCGAAACCGGTCCTAGGATTCTTGCTTCCAATCCAGGGAGGACCTGGCTTGGCAGTTTGGGCTGGACTGTACCCATGAGGCACAGGGTCAAGACTGATTTGCATATGGCTGGGTTCAAACTGGAATAGAACGGCGGGGCCGGCATCGGCCACGCCAAAGTTATGGCGGTCGAGCCGGCCCCCTCCGCTGCAGCTGGGGGCGTGGGTCTCGCGCACCTATGTGACGCGGAAGGCGCGCTTCCTACCCCCATTGGTCCTGGTCTTGGGCGCGACCCGGAAGTGATTGGAATCACTTCCGGGTCGTGCCGATTGGCAAACGTCCGGCCAGTATGGCTGGCCGGACTATCCAGGGTATAAAGGGCTGGGGAGCCCAGGAATCTGCCTCTTGGTTCCTGGCTCCCCAGCTTGCCCGCACGCCTCGCTAGGAGGCGGTAACTTTTGCTTTTTGTTTTTCTTGCAGGTCGGGGTCAGCTGTGGCGAAGGCGGACATCGGCCGTATTCACCCGAGGAAGCCAGCTGCCTCCTCGACACCGAGCTGTTAGCGGAAGAAGGAGTAGGCCGTCGACTGCTGCCGGACTCCCCCGGAAATCAGCAGAATTCAGGCGATCCAACGGAGGGAGCCGCGGTCTCGGAGAGGCCGTTTTTTACGTTCGGAGGCGGAGGGGCAGGAGCTTCCTTGGCACGTTCCCGGATGGGGTCGTGCAGGTTCTAGTAACGGCACGCACCCCTCCGGTTTGCATCGCACTGTGCGCAACATTTGAGTAGTTAATTAGGCACTTTCTGTTGTGTTGCTTCACCGCGCGTATAATTTCGGTGATATATTGAGGCTTGTTGCATTGATGAGTGGTGATTTACGTTCACTCAGGAAGTGGGCGTCTACAGGCATGACACTATTTTTTTCAGGCCCCGGTTTGTAGTCTGGTCTGGTTCCTCACCGCACGTCCAAAGATAGTAGCGCGCGCGGTGAATTCTAGTCAGCAGCGTCCATTGGACAAGTGAGGGTTCAATACCATATGCCATATAATTGTGGGAGCATTAGAACAAACAGGAACACTCTACAATCGGTATTCTAGGGGCAAGTATTTGCTGTATTCGACTTTCAAAAAACGTTGCCTTGTTGCTTACTTGGTGGTGTCTTTAATGTAATTTCAGCTTGTTTTAGCCTGTTGGCTCATGCATTTTTAGGGGCAAATATTGGCTTTGAGGAATTTGATTTCCTAAAACGTTGCCTTGTTGCTTATTTTGTGTGGGGTCTTAGTACTTTGTGGTGTCTTTTATGTAATTTCAGCCTGTTTAGCTTATTAACTCATTCATCTTAGTACCCTCCCTTCACGGGTAAAGGCCACTAAGTAAAGTACCCTCCGTGCACATCGGAGCGATCGCAGCAAGCTCGAGGTTGGGGTAAGGGTTGTATTTAGTGGACGTTTTGTGGTTTTATTAGGATCTATTGCATAATGGCGGGGAAGGCTAAGAGGGGGGAGCAGGGCTCTCGTATGGAGAGGCTGATGGAGGATATGATGAGGAAAGTGACTGAGATGGGGCAGGATCTTGCTAACCTCAGGGAGAAAGTTGAGGGGCAAGAGGGAGAGAGGGCTAGGCGCCCAAATGTGCCCCCCAAGGCTGCTTTTCCACCAATCCCTAAACGGGTGAGAACTAAGAACCGCGTGGCAAAGAGAATACCTACACCCACTCCCCAGACCCCGGGAGGTAACGACCTGGTGCCACCTACCCCATTGCCTGCCCCAGTACCAGGTCCAGTGAACCCATTGTCACCAGTCCCGGCAACAGCCCCACCAGTACCTGCACCACCAGTGGCACCACAGACCCCATATCTGCATCCAGAGCCACCAGCAATCCCCGTGGTCTCAGTGCCCCAATCCGCCCCCCTAGGGGCGCCAGTCCCGGCCATCCCGGTCGCCGTTCCTTTACCAACACCCGCGGGGGGGACAACGCCGGGGGGGGCTGGTCCCTCAAGATGTAGTGTCACATTTGGCGGCAATTTTGCCATGGTTGGGGAAGGCAGGCATTCTCGCCCCAGCGGTGGGAGTAAAAGATTTGGGTACCGATGCTTTAGCAGAAGCTATGCGAATTGTGTATGAGTTCAATGCAAGGCCCAAAGAACCAATCACTGCTGGGCCTGTCGTATCGTTACCTGTCATTTCGGGGGGGGTACCGGCACTCTGGAGAACAAGGGGGTGTCAAGCCCCAGTGCGGCAGCAGGGATTCCGCCGGAGGCACCAGGGGCAACGGTAACAGGTAAACTGCCAACATTAGCAATGTTGGGCGTGGGCAAGGCCATCTCTGAGTGGGAGTTTTTAGGCAGGCATGTGTCTCTGGAATTGAAGAACAGAATTTGGGCTGGTGAATATATTAACATGTTTTCGTTACTGATCTGCGAAAGGGAGAGGGAGGAGTCAAGGAAGAACAAAGATTATATGCTCCCCAGGAAATGGGCTAGTGATATACTGAAGTATAGGATGGAAGAGAACTTACTCAATTGGATCAGAGCCTTTTCCATATTTATGGCAGTCACAGCGGAGCGTTTCCCAAACTTGTAGGTGCAGATGGCTTGTTACCAGAACAGGATAGTGCTGGCCCATGATAAATTCTCAGGCGGGGGGTGGTTAGTGTATGACAAAAATTTCAGGGTGGCCAAGGCATCCGACCCAATCCTGTCATGGGACCGAATTTACACAATATCTTGGTTGGATCTTTTGAGGGGCGAGGGGCATGGTAACACAAAGAGTCAGCGCCCGCAGTCGGCTCAGCCTTTTCAGCCCTTTCGATCACAGGGTAACAAGCTACACCACTAGTTCAAACGGTAATAGTGGAAGGAAAGGGACGTGCTGGGACTTCAACAGGCGGACTTGCACCAGACCACAGGGTCAGTGCAGGTTCAACCACGCGTGTTCCATTTGCACCAACCCATCCCACCCATAAAAACTAATGCCTCAAAAGATCAAAGGATAAGGGTAGGAAGAAACAGGAGTTAGATGGGGCCCCCGCTCAAAGGGCGCTCCCCCATTGATGTGACGGCTCTGACTCCGTTGTTCAACAAATACCCTTGTCACATTACGGCAAGAACTCTGTTGGAGGGTTTCAGGGATGGTTTTAGGATACCAGCTCCAAACTATGTGGGATCATCTGAGTGCCAGAATCAACTCTCTGCCCGGACCAATCCAGGTATAGTCGCCACAAAGATTGCCAAGGAGTTGCGCCTGGGTAGAGTGGCGGGCCCTTTCGAGTCTGTGCCGGTTGATAACTTTGTCTGCTCCCCGTTGGGTGTAGTCCCCAAAAAGGTAGAGGGGGAATTCAGACTAATACACAACTTATCAGCCCCCAAAGGTAATTCTCTGAATGATGCAATTGACGATGAGTTCTGCAGTGTTAAATACGCGTCCTTTGACCAAGCGGTGGAGATCCTCAGGTGTTTGGGCCCTGGAGCATTGATGGCAAAATCTGACATAGAATCAGCCTTTCGGTTACTCCCAGTACATACAGACAATTTTCATCTGCTTGGTTTTAAATTTCAAGGAAGTTTTTATATGGATATGTGTATGCCAATGGGCTGCTCTGTTTCATGCGCATATTTTGAAAAATTCAGTTCATTCTTGGAATGGGTTTTCAGACAGAGGACAGGGCACCAGTGGGTCATACATTACCTGGACGACTTCCTTATCCTGGGGACACGGGCCTCCCCGGAATGTGGGTGGGCGCTGCAGGAATTTTGCGCGCTCATGCGGACTTTGGGGGTTCCTTTGGCTCCGGGAAAGACAGTTGGGCCTGCATCTACGATAGAGTTCCTGGGCATTGAGTTGGATTCTATTCAGAGGTGTTTTAGGTTACCCATGGACAAAGTCAACAAATTCAGAGCTGCTTTACAGATATGCTTGGGCAAACAGAAGGTCACACTACACCAGCTGCAGCAGACAGTAGGGCAACTGAACTTTGCTTTAAGGGTCATTCCAATGGCTAGACCGTTCTCCAGATCTATCTCCCAAGCCATGGCGGGCCTTAAGGAGAAACATCACCACACAAGGCTTTCGGCTGAGGTTCGGCAGGACATGCAGATTTGGATGACATTCCTGCAGGATTTCAACGGCAGAGTAGTGTGGCCCAGTCCGCCCACTGCTTCCGCGGAGTTGGGTTTAATGACTGACGCTGCGGGCAGTGAGGGATTTGGCGCCATACTCGGTATCGAGTGGGTGGCGCAACGTTGGCCGGCATGGTGGGTAGGGAACGGCCTAACAGGTAACATTGGGTTCCTAGAGCTCTTTCCCATCTGGGTGGCATTGACGGTATGGCCGGAACAATTGCGTAATCGGTCAGTAGTTTTCTGGTCAGACAACATGACCGTCGTGGAATGCATCAACCAGCAAGCAGCCCGGTGTAAGATGATTCTCCACCTCTTCAAGGAGATTGTTCTCACATGCATGAAATTGAATGTACAATTTAGGGCTAAACTCGTGCCTGGTGTTCTTAATCATGCTGCTGATGCACTTTCTCGCTTAAAGATGCAGGTTTTCAGGGCTCACCTCCCAGTAGCGGCAGAGTATGCCACCCTCTTCCCAGAACGACTCTGGCAGATTGGTGCCCCCACCTACCGGACCTCGTGGCAGCCAGCCTAGCACCCAGGACCAGGAAAGCATACGAAGGGGCGGTCTGGCAATATTGTTCATTCTTGGGTGTGGGATGGGCTGAGAGGTGGCACGACACTGGGGCACTCATTGCGTACCTAGGTTGTTTAAAGACCAACGGGCGTTCAGCTGCAGCAGCTAAGCGGCATGTGGCGGCGATCTCCTTCTTCGCTCAGATCAGCGGCAGGGGGGATCCCACTAACAGTTTCACAGTGAGGAAGGCTCTAAAGGGTTGGCAACGCCTCCAAGGGTTGGCCCCAGACACAAGGCAGCCAATTGGGGTGGAGCTCCTGACGTCATTACTAGCAGCCCTCCCCGCAATTTGCAGCACATATGGGGAAGTACGGTTATTCACAGTGGCATTTTCGTTGGCCTTCTACGGCGCATTTAGAATTGGGGAACTAGTGGCCCAAAACAAACTGGACATACATGGCGGTCTACAATTTGAATGCATTAAGGTCAGGGCTAGCACCTTACGAATATCAATCAAGAAGTCCAAGACCGATCAGTAGGCCCGGGGTGATGGGGTAGTTCTACACCGGGCACAGGGTAACCCATGCTGTCCTATATCACATGTGGAGAGCTACCTGCAAACGTAGGGGGGCCTTTCCTGATCCATGCGGATGGGGTCCTGCTGACACGCTTTCAATTCAAAAGGGTGTTGGACATGACAATTCTAAAGGCAGGTCAGAATCCAGGCTGTTTTGGTACCCACTCCTTTAGGATAGGGGCTGCCTCTGAAGCAATGCCCAGGGGTCTGCCAAACAGCGACGTACAGAGGATAGGGAGATGGGTTTCCAATTGTTACAAACGATATGTGCGCCTACACATGCTGTGAGTGAGAGAATCACAAAGCACTGATGCATGTCTTTTCTGCTTCCATTACAGTTTCTCAAGCCTGTCACGCAGGGGAGAAACTCAGGACACAGCGTCAGCAACATTTGACAACGCAAATATCATCACCACTAAAGGAAAGACCACAGACAGTTTGGATCATATACCATTCATATGTAAGGCGTCTCTCTAACCTTTTCTCTACAGGCGATTATAGGGACAGAGCACGGCAGGCAGGTTTTGAAATAGCATGCCATGGGAAAGGGGGGCTATGTTTTAATCAGTTCAGGGGTATCATACTGGACTTGTTAAAGAAAGATGGTCCACCCCCCAATATAATCATACTACACTTGGGGGGGAATGATCTAGCAAGACTGGGAAGAAGAGGGTTGGTGGAAACTATAGTCACTGAAATAGGCTGGTTAGCCAAGACTTGTCAGGGCTGCACTATCGGGTGGTCTCAGATGATACCCCAATTCCAATGGAGAGGGGGGGAATCTGTAAAGGCTTTGAATCACTCTGTGAGGAGAATAAATAACAAGATTGGGAGACTTTTCAGGGCTCCCCATTTATAGACCATCGCCCATGGATGCATTAGGGGCGAACCGTGCTTCCTAAAAGACGGCGTTCACTTGTCCAAAGTAGGCAATGAGGTTTTCCTGGAGAATATGTTGGCATGGTTAGGGGGCCTTAGTCACAGGGGATTAACCTTTCTAGTGAGCACAGGGGGGGCTAGATAGTCGGTCAACTATGCTAGCCTGTGGCGGTAAGGTCATGATTGGTGAGCAGTAAAATTAAGGTCCTTAGAGGGCGGCGCCATTCCCGAATGGTGTCACCCAAGTGGGAGGGACAAGTGGCCTCTCCTAGAACTCCAGGGGCAGTTGGGTGCGGGGGAGGAGGGAGTCACGCTTTCTCTAGGCTGATTGGCCATCCCGCACAAGCACAACGGCTGCAAGGGCCCCTTTATGGAGATCAGGTACAGAGCGTACGGGGGTAACCGGGGGGGTGGAGTACCCTCACGGTGAACGGGCCCTCTGCGCATGCGCACTCCGGCTGGAGGGCGTGGTTAGAAATTGATAAGGATCTGACACCAGTTAGTGACCTTGCCATAGGTTCTATTAGGTACGCAGAAAATAAAGATTGCAAAGATTAATAAAGATATGTTTAGATATGGATAGGAAACCTTTGTATTAGAGTTATGTTAAGGTTAGCCATCTGATATCTGTACTTATCAATTGTAATCAGTGTAAAGTATATTTTCTGCTACATTTTGTAAATATTGTAATTTTGATTAATGTTTATTAATTTTGTATAATAAATACGGCTGGGTGTGTCACGCCCCCGGCATCCAAAAACTTCTCTCCTGTCACGGGTCTTGAGTGGGGAGGAAGGGGTGTAGGTAGTACCTGGCCATATAGAACGGTGGGGCCGGCATCGGCCACGCCAAAGGTACGGCGGTCGAGCCGGCCCCCTCCGCTGCAGCTGGGGGCGTGCAATTCGCGCACCTATGTGACACGGCAGGCGCGCCCCCTACCCCCATTGGTCCCGGTCTTGGGTGCGACCCGGAAGTGATTCGAATCACTTCCGGGTCGTGACGATTGGCAAACGTCTGGCCAGTATGTCTGGCCGGTCTATCCAGGGTATAAAGGGCTGGGGAACCCAGGAATCTGCCTCTTGGTTCCTGGCTCCCCAGCTTGCCCCCACGCCCCACTAGGAGGCGGTAACATTTGCTTTTCCCACCCACCATCCCCTAGAAGCAAATAGGTTGTAGGGGTTTGGTTCAAGGAATATTTAAACTATTCTTAGTTTTGGGATGATAAGATAATTGTCAAAGTTGTGTATAAGTGCCAGTTTGTTTACCCACAGGTCTTCTATCGTATTTATGATTTATTTTGGTCAGGCGGTAAGGTCATGATTGGTGAGCAGTAAAATTAAGGTCCTTAGAGGGCGGCGCCATTCCCGAATGGTGTCGCCCAAGTGGGAGGGACAAGTGGTCTCTCCTAGAACTCCAGGGGCAGTTGGATGCGGGGGAGGAGGGAGTCACGCTTTCTGTAGGCTGATTGGCCATCCCGCACGTGCAAAACGGCTGCAAGGGCCCCTTTATGGAGATCAGGTACAGAGCGTACGGGGGTAACCGGGGGGGAAGTACCCTCACGGTGAACGGGCCCTCTGCGCATGCGCACTCCGGCTGGAGGGCATGGTTAGAAATTGATAAGGATCTGACACCAGTTAGTGACCTTGCTGTAGGCTCTATTAGGTACGCAGAAAATAAAGATTGTAAAGATTATTAAAGATATGTTTAGATATGGATAGGAAACCTTTGTATTAGAGTTATGCTAAGGTTAGCCATCTGATATCTGTACTTATCAATTGTAATCAGTGTAAAGTATATTTTCTGCTACATTTTGTAAATACTGTAATTTTGATTAATGTTTATTAATTTTGTATAATAAATACGGCCGGGGGGAAGAGGGGGTGTAGGTAGTACCTGGCCATATGGCATGGTGAGCAAAAAAACGATGGATTTAGGCCCAGATCTCTGTACTGGGGTGAATGTATGACATTGATCTGCATTCTGTCCATCAACTGTTGTTTTTGCATTTGTCACCCCGAGTGGGAAGGGTATGCTAGAATTGCTAAGGCTAAATTTTTGTTCAGGATGAGAGCAGCAATATCGGCGGCGTGCTTAACTGTCGATCGGCAGTTAATTAAGAGAACAGTCAGAGAGGGGTCGGAAGGAGTGTTGGGAGTCGGACGGACAGGTGAATAGGTGCTTGATTGCTTTTAATCACACTTCTGTTATGGAGGGTAGCTGATCTGCTGGGGTTTATAGTGACCGTGCAGATGGGATGTTCGACACTCACGTCTAATAGACAAGGGTAACTGGGGCTGCATTGTGGTCCCGGAGGATGGCAAGGATTTCCTTTTCAGTGAGGTGTGGCAAGGGTAGAATTGTAGGAGAGGACAAGAGCTAGGGTTTCCTCCTCCGAGAGATGGCAAGGATGCTTGCGAGGGCGAAGGTGTCTCAATGATAGAGGTAGTGGGTGTTTGGGGAGCTCTGTGGTAAGAGAGGGGGTGGAGTTCAGCAGGGGCTTGAGGTTAGCGAAGGAGAGTTCGGCGAGGTGAAGGAGGTTCATTAGATCCAGAATGGAGAAATGGATGCTCTGAATTATTTTGGCAGCTCTGGAGTGCAGAGTTTCGATATCCATATAGGAGGGAGGCGCTAAAGGACAGGGGGCAGTGGTTCAGAAGCAGTTCTATCGTCATGCATACGGGATAGGATAGAAGGGCTAGCTCAACCTGTGTCGTAGGTCTTTGGGGGCGTCTCAGTCTCACGGTCGGAGTGGAGAGCTAGTGGGGTGGGGACCTGAGGTCTAGGGCCGATTCTGTTGGCAAGGCCAGGAGACGTGCTATAAGGGTTAGGATGACCTGTGTTAGGAACACTAGGAGGGGTGGTTTGTGGGCTAGCAGGGCTAGCTCGACCTGTATCATAGGTCTTTGGAGGCGTGCCAGTCTAAGAGTCAGAGTGGGGAGCTAGTGGGGAGGAGACCAAAGGTCTCGGGACGATTGCGTTAGCAAGGCCGGGAGACGAGCTAGAGGGGTTAGGATGAACTGTGTTGGAAACCCATAGGGAGGTGGTTTGTGGGAGGCTAGTCACGCTAGGCAGGCTGGTCGGAGGGTCGTCAAGGTGGGTGTTGGTTGCCCAGCCAGTGTCGACATATGTTTAGAGCTTTCTAGGTTTTTCTTAATCTTTCGTTATTCCAGGTTTGTTCAGTTGTAAAAATAGGTTTATTTGGATAGTATTAAACACTTATCAGTATATGATATATGTAAATAATTATTAGTATAATTTCACAAATAGAAATCCTTACCTGGTTTCCTTCCGGGGCATCAATAAATATATACCTCTGTCATGGAAAGCTTGAGAAAAGTAAAAATAACCACTTCCAAATCTCATTTTATCTCTTGGTAAGTTGTGAAGTGACATGCTCAGCATCTTCATGTGCTATTTCTGAGTCACAGAGCAAGACGATAGGTTCTGGGGTATGCCCTTTGACCACCAACTGATTCAGTCAGGCTATGACACAGACAAAAGAATTTGCGGACTATGCTTTAAGTCGGGCAAGTTTAGCTGTCACATTCAGATTTTTGCTCAATCCATCCTTATTCTATCACTTGCCCCATACCCACCCAGCCCCGTGTTGGTGCTTCTCAGCCCTGCTTCCCTAGCAAGGGACAAGTCCCAAGAAAGCCACCCAAAACACAAATCACAGGGTTCTCTGGGGAACGCGAGCTATGCCTAAGTACCACTCCACTGAAGATGATCAGTAGAATTGTGGTCCTGTTCTGGATGGGGTTTCCACATCTACTGCCATCATTGTAATATGAAATGTGTGTAATAATGGTGCTGGTAAAAGGGTGCCGACAGAAACGTGGTAGAGTACTGATCTGGGAGAGTTTTAATACTGACAAAGCACTCCACTGTCAGCAACCTTTATAGGCAACAGTTACTGTAGGAGAATCCGGGATTACAGCCTGGTGGTGTGCTGCTGCCTTTTCTGTAATGAGGGCCCACATCACTTTAAAGAACACCACAAATGTAGCACCTGTCTCCTCTCTTTCTCATGCCTTTCTTCTAACACTTTCTAATACCTTCTTTTCTCACTCTCTATTTCCCTCTTGCCTACCCCATACCTCTAGTTCCTCTTACACTTATCTCTTCCCCAATGCAATCTCTTCTCCCTACCAACCTTACCCTTCTGATAGACTTCCAACTGCAGATTCCTCAACTTTTGAATAGCCTCAGGCATCGGACTGATCTGGAAACATTTGCATAGCAATTTCTTCCAACATCAGCAGGTGGCTCTGTGCGACGTCAGTACCTTGTGCTGCTCCGTCTCATGCCTACATGACACCGTAACCAATATATATACGTCACCTGTTCACACTGGCATCAGTTCCTTTCTTTCCTCGCCAACCAATGTGGATCCAGAGATTCTGCTTTTTGGTGTGCAGGCTAGAGGGATCATGTATACTTTGAAGAGGGCCGGGCTTACTGAGGATCCTTGTGGAACTCCACAAATGAAGTCACAGCATCTTAAGTCTGTGGTAACAGGCTGACTGACTGGGTCCTTCCAGTCAAGAAGCAGCAGATCCATCAGAGTGTGTGTTCTTGGATTCCCATGTTGTGTAGGTGTTGGATGAGGATGGGATGTGAAACGGTGCCAAATGCTGTTGAGAGGCCCAGGAGGATGAGGGCTGACATATCTCCTCTGACCAGAGTCATGCAGATGTCATCTATAGCAGTAGTGAGGGCAGTTTCTGTGCTGTGGGTGGATCTTAAACCAGACTGAGCAGTCGAGGAGTTGGTGGTCATTGAGGTATTCGGTGAGGTGTCTTTTGATGATTTTCTCTAAGATCTTGGCCACAAATTCTAGCAGGGAGATTGGTCTGTTTTTTACAAGCGTTGCGAGATCTGCGGAGGGTTTCTTCAGCAATAGGAGGACAGTTGCATGTTTCCAATCATCTGGGAAGGGAACGAAAGAGGTGGAGGCATTCAGAATGGGTGTGAACATGGCGCTGATGGGTTGCAGTCCTCTGAAGTAGGCGTGGTGGGCACAGAGGTCCAATGGGACCCTGAGTGAAAGGCTTCCTGGTGGTGGCAGTTTCTTCTGGGGTAATGACAAGCCATTTGGTTACAATTGGTTCTTTAGATAAGATTTGCAGACGTTTGGTGAGGTCTGTTGGATCTTTTTGCAGGATAAAGTTGTTGTAAGTGGCGAAAATTTTGTTGGTGAAGAATTGAAAGTGATTTTTGCAGAGGTCCCGCTAGTGGGTGATCAAGTTGGAGGCAATGATGATGAAGTGAAATCTTTCACAATGGCAAAGATATATTTGCTTCTGTTGGTGCTGGCATTGATGCTGTCCACCAGAGTGACACGTTTTGTAGTCTGGATCATTTGGTGGTAGCTTCTCAGGAAGGATTCGAACATACTCCTATGTGCATTGTCCTGGCTCATTCTCTATTTGTGCTCTAGTTGTTGGCAGTGGCGCTTCATCAGTCTGTCTGGGGAGGGGGGTGCAGGGAGTCGGTGCAGGAGGTGATCCAATTGTTGAAGTTCTAGATGGCTTTGGGGAGGCTGTTGCTATGTTCCGATCAGTAGGTGTTGAAAGTGGTGTTCCAGTTTCAGTGGGCTAGTCTGGCGGTAATGCGTGTCCATTTTATTGGTACATGGATACTGAGCTTGACAAGGGCGTGGTCTGTCCAGGGAATGGGTGTGTGCTTGTCGCCTTTGAGTTTGCCAAAGTTGGAGAAAATAGGGTCCAGGAGTTGTCTGGCAATGTGGGTAGATCCCTTTACTCAGGTGATCTAGGTTTATCTATTCACCATCGAAGAGAATGCATAGTGTGATGACTTTTGCATGTTGTATCTCCCAGGGCGGTCTTCATTAGAATATGCCTTTTGTCTACATTGTGACTTAGGGTTCCTATATGCCTATCCGCCCCAGCCTCTCCTACACAGAGTACTCGTGATGATCAAGAGAGACCAGGTCCAGGTCATCTTAGTGGCGCCAGACTGAACGAGGAAAATGTGGTACCCGGAACTTCTGACTATGAGCATCTGTTCTCTAATCCCACTGCCTCTTCGGGAGCATCTCCTTCCGCAGTAGCAGGGCAAAGTCTTTCACGTGAGCCTACACAACATACACCTTCATGCATGGAGATTGAGCAGTGGCAGCTGATGGCATACGATCACCCTCCTGAAGTGATTAGTGTAATCCTAGCAGACAGGCATCCTTCCACTGAAACTGTTTATGTAGGACGCTGGGAGAAGTTTGTGGTCTGGTGTTCCTCCCATCAAATTCAACTCTCACAAGCTTCCCTTTCTAATAGTCTCTTAGTTTGTTTGTGCTTGGCTCAATAAGACCTTGCTGTGGCTACAGTTAAATGTTATTTGGCTACCCTTTTGGCCTTTTTATATCCACCATATCAACCATCTTTTTAAATCACCTTTTGTGACTAGATCTTAAAGGGGTTGATAGATATGTTTCCACCTGTCCCATTTATGATGTCACAATGGGATTTGATTTTGTTTTTGACCTAACTGATGTGCATAACCTAGTTGTACTTTGTGGTTGCTGACTCTGAAAGCAGTGTTTCTCATCACCATAATATCTGTCAGGAGAATGAGTGAACTTCAGGTTTTGTCATTGGTGCCTTACGTCATTTACTTTCTTGACAAATTGGCCCCTGAAATGAGGGCAATACTCCTTATTAATGTACTCACACCTTTTCATGTTGGATAGTCCATTACTTTGTCCTATTTTTATCCACCACCTCATCCTTCCAAGGAGGAAGAATGGTTACATTGCGTTGAACCCAAAAGGGCACTTAGTTTTTAGGTCTCGCCTGAGCCAGCGCTTTAGCGCTGCTCTGGCGAGAGCTATAGAAAACGGGGATGTGGAAGTGGAAACGAGTGCTTTTCAGGCCCCCAACTACAGTGCATGTGCACCGGGCGCGCGCACCATTGGTCAACTAGCTGATCGCGGCCGCTTTGATGTTCTCAGTGAGCCGCGCGGCCACTGAGAACATCAAAGCGGCCGCGATAGTGCTCACCATATGCCAGCCTTCCCTGTGTTGCTTTAGCACCTTCCTCCCCCCCCCCCCTCCATGTTACCCGTGTGACTCATTCTCTTTCATGGCCGCGCGGCGTTAATTTCACGGCCGCGCGGCCAATGCTTGTTGCACTTTCTTGGTATGGCATCTTTCTGTCCCTTATTAGCCCCGTGTGTTTTTCCTTTCGGCGGCATTTCCCTTGATATCCTCTGGGTCTGCTACTTCAAAATAGCCTGTCCGACGAGGACCTCTGTACCTTAAAGACTTCTTTTCCGTCCTCGATTTTCAATCCAGAGTGAACCAGAGGAGGGGCATTGCAGCGACTTTCCTATTCCGTTTATGCTGCTGTGCCTTGCGCCGAGCCGAGTTTCCAAAGCTTCAAGGCTCGATGGGGCACACCAACCTACATCGGCAAGATAGACCCACGGCAGTGATTGCAGACGCAGAGATTCATGGGGTAGGGACGGTTTCGCACTGCTGCTCTACTTGCGAAGTGCTGACCCTTTAATTGCTGGAGTACTAGCGTACTTGCCCTCCTCTCTGGTATTTCGGTCTTCTGTATTCAAGAACAATCAGCAGACAATGTCTGTCTGCTCTCCAAGGCAGCCGCACCCCCGCTGTAGCCTCTCTTCCATGCGCCATTACCCGGCCTCCTCTGCCGCCTCCCTACTGAGGTCTCCGTGGTGCTAATTGATTGGTAATCCCAAATTATATGCAGTCTCCAATTTCCAGTAATGTGCATAAAGTTCTTACTGTCAATACTGTTGTTGCAGGTATAAAGCCGAAGTATGGCTGGAGTATGGGAAAACAAAAACGCTGAAAAAGCCTCTAGAGCTGGAGCTGCACTGAGGATTTATTTATTTATTTACATATGTATATTTTTTCTTTCCTCTTTGTAAAAGCTGGTTTAAAATGTCCTGGCCCCTTTGTCTTGTGCCACTGAGTTGCTGGATGAGTGGGGCGCACCCGGCGAGTCCACAGACTGCCCCGATCCTAGTCGGGCCTACTCTGTGGGCCACCGGTGGCCCTTACTCTGCAGCTGCCAGCTATCGGCAGCCACACTCTTCCTGACACCCCATGAGCTGAACCTAATTGTTGGCTAAAATAAGCTGCAACGTGACCTGTAGTCAGCGTGTCGTGCGGGGTACTGGTCAGGGGTTCATGGGACTCAGACTGCGGGGGGGAGCAGAAGACTCGAGCATGCCGTTCGCCTCAGCTTGCTCCGCCCCTCACGTATTACGTCTGCATCTGTCTGTAATCTGGGCTCAACATCAGTTACTGGCTTTGCCACTGCTTATTTTTCTGTCTGAATCAATCCTAGTCTCTCCCTGCATCCAGTCTCAACATGTCCCCATCTGCTTTGATACAAACAACAAATTGTCTTAGTGGCAAGTATAACAAGCATTTACAATGCATTAGGTCTCGCATTTATGAGAGTTTGAGCTATTGGCATTGTAAATGACAATGCCTTTTATTTATATGTTGTTTTTAAAACGGGTAAATGAAAGGCATTGCCATTTACAATGACAATAGCTTAAAATCTTGCAAATGCAAGACGTATTACACTGCAAATGCGTGCTATAACAATTAAATAAGCTATTAGCATTGTAAAGGACAATGCCTTTTATTTATGTTTTGGGTTTTAAAATATAAATAAAAGGCATTGTCAATTACAATACTAATAGCTTAAACTCGCGTGAATGCGAGACCTATTGCATTGCAAATGCTTGTTATATTAAGAGGACCAGAGAATTTTGAGAGTTAGACTCACTTTTTATCAGTTGCTCTGGAACTAAAAAGGGCAAAGCAGTGCAGAAGAGTACCATCTACACATGGATTGCCCCTCCATGCATTCATTAAACACCACTGCCTAGATAGCCAAGTCCAGCGGGATTGGCATTTTGCCCATTCAGTCCTACAGGATTTCCTAGTCTGAGCCATTCCACAAGCCCATTCCTGGGAGGTACTGCTTTGGTATGTATTCAGAAAGAAGCAGTTAGAAGTCTCTATCAGAAGGACAAGTTACTTAACTTTCGGTAACATTTTATTGGTAGAGGCTATATCTAACCTCAGATTCCTCACCTGCCCTCCCAACTCCCTGTATAGGTAATAAGATTATAACTTTGAAAGTCTGCACAGTATTTTGATGATAGTTTTGTAAATCTCCGTGTCTGTTGACACGGATGGAATACAGACAAAGACGAATGCCAGCTCAAGCAGATGACATATATATATTAGGCCTGAGGTCACATCCGCATGAGACGGAGCAGCACGAGGTACCATGATGTTGTATGGTGCCACCTGCAGACACTGGGGGAAATTGCTATGCAAAGGATTCCAGATCCAGTCTGAAACCTGTAGGTATTCAAAAAGTGAGGAATCTGAGGTTGGATTGAGTCTCTACCAGTAAAGGTGTTACTGAAGGTGAGTAACTTGTTCTCCCTTTTCTTTCCTCCTTCATGACCTTCCTTTTTCACTCTCAACCTCCTGAAACGCTGCCTCTTTCGTCTACCAGGCTGTGAGACATTCAAAGTAAGAGCCATAAAATGAGTGTGCAACTATTAGAAACCCCTCATTGTTTATTCTTGTTTTCTTTTCAATTGAAGCATGTTCGACTTTCTAGCACTGTTCAGCAATCATTGACCATTACTGTTTCCTAATGTTAGTTTTTAAAATTAACCACCATTTATATGCTTCCAAAAAGGAATCATTTATATGTTACCCCGTAAGGTAAATCAGTGGACTATTGGAATTTAATACTTATGGTAATATATTAGCTAAGTAAACTTTTGTACTTTCTGTTTTTTTTAATAAATCTTTTTATTGACCGCTTCAAAAGACAAGTGTTCAAACATCAATACCCCATGAAGTCATGGTACATTTCTCATAGGAAGCAGCCATCTTCAAGCCTAAAATCCCCAACTAAATAAACACCCCCACCCTCCCTGACCCCCACCATGACCAGGAAGCCTGCTGCTACCATTCAGTTATTCAATAACACACCAAGAACCCCCCTAAAAGCTAAGTCCAACATACATTTGAGGCGCCACTGAAATCCAGTGCACCATCCCTCCGTGTCTCTCCCCAGGTTCTCATGGAGCCCCCAAAGCATCTCCCCACTCTCTCTCCTCTTTGTCTACCACTGTTAGCACCCATCCTCAGCAGTCTTCCAGGGGTGCCATATTCTCTCAAATTTCCAAGGACAGCCCAGGCATTGTACACCAACTCCTCTGCCCTCATGCACCAATCCAGATTCCTTTCGCACTCTCGCAGTGTGGGTGCGGTGGGACTTCCTCATTTCCGAACAACGTCCTGCAGTGCCGTAGCCAGGGCCCCATTGCAGAAGAGCATAGTATACTTTTCTAGCATTTGCTCCCCCAGATGCCTGGATTAATCAGTTGAGGTGTGAGCGGAATCTGCACCTCGGTCACCTCTGACAGGGGCACCCTTCTTTTCTCCCAGAATCTCCACACTGGCAGGCACTCCCATACTGTGCAGCATGATACCCCTCAGACCGCAAACCCTCAAACATAAGGCAGACTCTCCACACCCCATTTTTTACAGCCGCTCCCTCATCTAGTACCCTCTGTGTAGCAATTTCAGCTGTACTAGGTGGAAACCCACTCAAATTTGCCACTTCCCTCTAGGTAGTGGCAAGCCTTCCCCATGCGTCATCCTTCAGACTACCCAGCTCCCTCTCCCACTTGTCTCTTTCTGTATCCTGCGGGGGCAGACTATGGGCCAACAATGTGGTGTATATCTGGAAGATAGCATGTGTATGTAGGGGGGACGCCAGCACCCGGAACTCCAGTGGTGACTCCTCCGGTAGATCTGCAAAAAGAGCTTTGTGCTTTCCAATGATTTGCCACATTTGCACATACCTGAGATATTGAGCCCCTTACAGCTCATACTCTGCTTGCAGATCTGGTAAGGGAATCAGCCCCTTGTCCCTCCAGACGTTCTCCACCATCAGAATTCCGGGCGAATCCCAACGTCTGTGACCCTCAATCCCTCTTAGCTCCCTTTATGTCTCTGACTCCACAAACATGTCGCCAGGGCAATCCTCCCATCCCAATCCATAAGCTGCCCTGCCCTCCACCATATATCCACCACGAGGGCAGCTGGTGAGGGGAGCAATCACATTCTCCCCCGACTATGCAGATAGCTCAGGTGGCCCGCCGGTCCCATAACATATCTATCTACCAGCAAGGATGGCTACCGCTGGTCAGAGAAGACTCAGTCATTCGCTGCCACCAAGTGGGCTGCCCAGTAGTACATACTCAGGTTGGGGAGGGCAATACATCCATCCCACGCCTTCCTTGTCAGCATCAACAGTGCTATTCAGAGAGCTCTCCCATTCCATAGCAAAGCTCTGGTAACCTCCTCTACCTGTCTGAAGAACCCCTCCGGCATCGCATATAGTGTGGTCTGGAGGGCGTACAAAAACATAGGCAGGTATAACATTTTGTAGAGCAACACCCTGCCCATCAACAACAGCAGCAGGAAGCACCAATGGCCTGCATCCCTCTTGTAGGCCTCCAAGATCTTCCCCAAGTTCTTCTGCAGAAACAGTTCATCATTGGCTGTCACATGGATGCCCAAATACCGAAATCCCCCGGGCTCCCAGCAGACAGAGAGGGACCCCGTGGGCAAGTCCAGTCCAACAGGGGGAAGGCCACTGATTTGCTCCATTTGATACGGAGCTCCGTATAAACCCCTAAGACATTCAGGATTTCCAATATGGGCTGGAGAGAAGTTGTTCTCTCACACTCACCAGAATATCCAGGAACTCAACATCTATTCACAGCGAGTGGGTCTGAAGATTAACACAAAGAAGCAATGCAATTCAACATCCCAGCTCCTTCACCAGTCAAGATGGATGAAGTGGCCCTAGCCATGACAGAAGAATTCGCCTACCTAAGTAGTACTATCAGACATTATGGAGATTGAACAACAACAGCAATACCTTAAGGATGCTGAACAATGAGTAGAGGTCATCTCAGCACAGTACCAAAACCAAGCTGAGGCTTTACCAGAACTATGTTCTGTCCACACTCTTGTATGGACCAGAATGTTGGCATAGGATGAAAAGCAACATCACCAAACTGTCAGCCTTCCAGACCAGTAACCTGAGAAGATTCTAGTGCATTTTCTGACCAAGAACCATTTCCAACCAGGAACTGCTCACCAGAAGCAAGCAAGAGAGCATGGACACCATCATTATGAGAAAAAGATGGAGATTTATAGGACACACCATTAGACGAGATCAATAATCCATCAAAAGAACGCTCTCCACTGGACCCCAGAATGCAAACAGAAGTGAGGCAGGCCAAAGAACACCCGCAGGCGAACCGTGGAAACAGAAATAAAGAAGCTGAACCACAGCTGGGGCACTATACAGAAACTTCTCAGAAGTACAGATCATTGTGGGCCGAAGCAGCCTTCTTTTCCCTCAATATCTCAGGCCGCTGCTCGCTTAATAACCTGCTGATCTATATGCCCCTTGGGGCCTCCGCCTTGTTTTCTTTGGCCTTACTGGAAATGATTCTGGCTTTTGCGGTACAGCATGCGCACTTCCTAATTTTAGGGGATTTAAACCTACATCTTGATGTTCCAACCTCACCTAACAGCATGGACTTAATGAAGGACTTAAAGCCACTCCAGCTCCATCAATTGGTAATAGAACCAACACACATACGGGGGCACATTCTTCACCCCATTTTTGCCAATCCCGATTTAGTGAAGGTGGCCGCCCCCATTTCGATATCTTGGTCCGATCACTATGCTATCCCTTTCCAAATTCAGGACATTGATCCCCCCCCCCCTAAACTAGCATAGGCCCAACCCATCAAAACCCGAAAATGGTCAAAGATTAGTCAGGAGGTGTTCCTATCTGCCCTGAGAAAGAGTCCTCCATGCCTGGGAAAGTGTCCACAGGACGCCAACGGGCCTGGTTAGAGGAGGTGTTAGATACGATAGCGCCACATAAAATATGCAATTTCACTCGCTCCAGACCTTCAGCAGGGTGGTTCATGGAGGACCTAGCACAAACACAAACAAAGTATGCAAGTGCCTAGAAAGAAACTGGCGGAAGAACTACTGCTCCCAAGACAAGGAGACCTATCTGCTGGCGCTAAAGGAATACTATAAAAAGATCAGGGTGGCTCGATCGTTTTTTTATACACTTAAGATCAACGAGACTAAGAATGTTCCCTGAGAGATTTTCAAGATTGTCAAATCGCTGACTTCCCTGGATAGGGTATCTGCGGTTAGGGCTCCGAGTAGGAGCAGTTGCAGTGAGATTACCCACTTCTTTGTGGACAAAATCTCCTTGATATAGGCATCTTTTCCTGACACCACGCATAAGGCTAGCCTTTCCTCTAGGAAGGACCCGTAGCCCCTTCAAGATTGAGAGCATCTCAGGGAATAAGCCATGCTCTCTAGCAGCTAAAATCAAATCTGGTTCACCGTTAGACTCCAGCCTCCAGCCATTTGGAAACTAGGGCTACCGGTTCTGGCTTCCAGCCTATGCTCAGTGCATAACCTGTCATTTGAAGCAGGCCGAATCCCGGCAGAGTGGAAGAACGCAATGGTGATTCCACTCCTCAAAAAAACATCTCTTGACCCTTCCAAACCTGCGAGTTTTCGTCCTATTGCTCTGCTTCCTTTCCTGGCAAAACTGGCTGAGAAAAACGTCAATTCCCAACTGACAGAGTATATTGCAGGAAATAATATCCTTCACGAGACACAATCAGGTTTCAGACCACAGTATAGCATGGAATCGGCCCTGCTTCTGGCCTCTGAGACACTACGCAAAGTGGCAGACGAAGGGAAACAGGGACTCTGGTTAAGGGGGGGGGGTGGAAATTGCGTAAGGGGTCTACGCGGAGAGGCACTGAGATGGAACCTATCTCCGTATAGCCCCGTTACGTGCTGCCCGCCTCCCGCCCGCAGTATTAACAGTTTACAAAACATTATAAATGACATTTTAAATAACCTTACCTTATTGGCGGCGTCCCCGGGCTTCCCTGCGTCTCCATCGCGTCTGATTCTGGGAACTGTGCGGGTGCCCGAGCATGCGCAGTTCCCAGAATAAGACGCGATGGAGATGCAGGGAAGCCCCGGGACGCCGCCGATAAGGTAAGGTTATTTAAATTGTTATTTATAATGCTTAGTAAACTGTTAATACTGCGGGCCGGAGGCCAACTTCGTTCCGCCCGAGTGTGCGGAGATTTGCCTTGTTTCTCCACCTACATTTGCGGAAGGCGGAAGGGGCAAATCTCCGCACATTCCTTGGGCGGAATGGAGTTGTCCGCCCACCCCTAGCTCTGGTCCTGCTGGATCTGAGCGCAGCATGCGATACTGTGTCACACATGGTGCTATTAAATCGATTGTGGACACAGGGCATAAAAAGTCCGAGCTTTTGACTGGATTACAGATTTTCTATACAAGCGCACTTTCAAGGTAACACAGAAGCCTTAAACCCTGGATATTATCCCCTTACTGCGAGGAGTGCCCCAGAGTTTGGCATTGAGCCCGACTCTTCTTAACTTATACATGCGCCCTTAGCAGGACCTGATTGAGGGACATGGTGTGAGAATGGTGTCATATGCTGATGACACTCACATAGTGATCACACTAGCCAATTATGACAACAGGGCCGCAGCAAATTTTTACATTTTGTCTCGCTGACCTAGCAACCTGGATGCAGGCCAGCTGCTTGAAGTTAAATGCTGACAAAACCGAGGTTCTGCTGGTGGGGAAACAGCCCTCTATCTGGTCCTCAACATGATGGCCGGTGGATCTGGGCCCCACCCCACCCCGGCCCCTAAACCTAAAGTGAAAAACCTAGGCATCCTATTCAACACCCAACTATCATTTGATAGTCAGATCAGGACCACAGTCGGCTCCTGTTTCGGAGTGCTGCGACTGTTAAGGAAGTTTCCGAGGCTAATACCAGCCACAGCACAAAAAAGAGTTACGCAGGCACTGCTGGTGTCGCGACTTGACTACTGCAATGTGCTGTATTTGTGAGCCATGCCTGAAACCCACTGCCTATTGTATAGGTAAGACACCCCTCTAGCTATGTGCACTATACCACTGGTGAGGATACAGTTGCATGAGCACTATACCCCTACAGTGTCTTAGTCCATTCTTAGACATTGTAAGTGCAGTAAAGCGATAAAGAGTATATGGTCTGCGAGTTTGTCATTATGAACTCCACAGCACCATAATGGCTTTACTGATTTCTGGGAAGTTTGGTAGCAAGCTTCTCAGCATAATAAACCCACACTGATGCCAGTGTGGGATTTATTATACAATGCACTTAGACGGCATCTCAGAGATGCCCCCTGAAAAACGACCAGCCTCTGGTGGGTACCCTGACTTGTACACACCAGCATGCCACCACAAGACATGTTTCTGGACCCTTGGGGTGGGAGCATTCGCTCCCTGAGCCCAGAAACAAAGCCTTTCCTGGGCGGAGGTGGTCAGACCTCCCCCAGTTCATGAAGAGCCATCTGTGGAAGGGGGGCTTCAAAGGCCTTGCTGCTTTTTTAACACGACCCCAGCTTCTCCTACTATCAGTAGCAGGCCCCCCTCCTGTCTCCCCTCCTTTTCGGCAGGAAGACAGGTGGGAAAAATTAGCACAGCCCAAAAGGTGTGCCCACCGCTGCCCACGCCACCCCTCAGGTGGGGGAGGCAAGGTGAAGCCCACTCTTCAGTGCCCGCCATCTTGCAGATGGCAGGCACTCTCCAATCAGGATCAGGAATTGTGCTCACTCCCCCACATGGGGTGCACACACCAAGGGTGTAGTCACCCTAAGGTCAGTAGCCTATTGGCTACTGACCTTGAGACCCCTAAAACGGCCCCTAAATACAGTATTTAGGGGGCAGCCCTGAATCAAGAAGACAGATTACTACAACCTACGAAGACGAAGGATGAAAGAAAACGCCCAGCAGAGAAGAACTCACTTGGCCCCAGCCTTACCGGACCATCTGCAGTTTCCAGAGATCCTGTGCCAAAAGTCACCTTGTCTGCAGTCAGCGACCTCCAGAACCCCAGGGAGGAATGACTGGCTTCCACAAAGACCGGCTCTCCTGTGAACAGCAGCTCTGTTCAAAAGAATCTCCAAAGCAAGACTCGGAGCCTGCTGAGGACAAAGAAACCTGACGCCTAGAACCACCCCTGAACCCATCGCGTATGGCCAGAGTTCAAGTGGTCCAACAGTCCCAGCGAGGTCCTCCAATGCTCCAGAGTCTGAGTCCACCGAGGTTTGACCCCTCAAGGACTCCCCGACGTTGCCTGCAGCCTCTATATGGAGACCCTCCCATCTGCGAGTGGCCCGGTAAGGTGAAATCCAACCTCAAAAGACACCCCTGTATCCAGCCGCCCTGCGCCCTGAAGAAGAGGACCCGAGGTGCACCTACATTCCCAAGCCCTCCAACTTACCTGCCCAGCTGTTGGTTTCTCCCGGAAGTCTTCCTGGGCCGAGCCTGTAGCCAAAATCCAAAACCAGCAACTCCCATTGATAACAACAGGGCACCCGACGCCAAATCAGCACTCTGCACCTGGCCACCCCTGTGCCGCTGTGGGTGCACCTTGTGTGCTAACTTAGATCCCCCTTTGCTAAACCCTAGGAACTTTGCTCAACATCCTTATGGTCTGCTCCTGAGCAGCCATCAACCGGAGGCCCCCTATTCCGCATTAGATAACATTGGGCCTCAGCACTCTGCACCCGGCCGCCCTAGTGCCATTGATGGTGCTTTGAGAGTGCATTCTTGGCCCTGGGGGAACAGTGCTTCTGACCCCAGAAAACGAACTCCTCAAACCAAGTACTTACTTGTAAACCGATAACATTGTTTTCTCCCATAGGACTGCATTGACTGCTTTTATGTTAAGTGTGGAGTCGGTTTGTATGAAACCTTAAGCAACTGTAAATGTACAAAAACTGAATTACTTATCTCTTCTCTAGGAAATGTCCCGGTGTGATATCTAGGCATATCACGCAGAGTACTAAAACTTTAAAAGTAACCTGAAAAGTACTGTACAAAGTAATCTCAAAAGTAACTGTAAAGTAATTTTGACTGTTGACTTACCTTTAAACAAACCACTTGCATTCCGATGTGCACTCCTTGGAACAATGGTTGTCCCTTAGAGCTTCAGATCTTGCCCCCCCTACCCTGAGAGTGGCTAAGACGAATCGCGCCTCTGCCCTTTGGTATACTGAATCTTTAAGGAAAAGAAAAAATGCATGTTAACATCGAGAAAGGATATGGCGAGTAAACTACACGGCCCACGACAAACTTATTTTTAAAGCAGCCTTAAGAGAACACTACCGGAAGGTTCGCGAGGGAAAGAAACTTTTTTTCTCAATAAAAATCGACCAGGCTGACGATAAAAGCAGAGAACTTTATAACATTGTTAAAAACTTTGCCTCTCCCGCAATTATTAGACGCCCGTTTGTACCATCCAGTGAATGAACTAATATGATGGCTTCTTTCTTTAATGATAAAGTTAAAAAAATACAGAACTCCTTTGAAATACAGCTGTTGGATTCAACAGCTGATCTAGATTCTTCTAGTGTTGCTGTAAGCTCTGAATGCTCCCTTTTGCAGTTCCCTGCTATCTCTATGGTCCAATCACTAACTCTTATGAAGTCCTTGAAATCAGGCTCGCCGGCCGACCCCTGTCCTGCCAGGGTGCTGTCGGTAATTGCTGAGGCAATTAATCCTATAGTGAATCGGATCTTAAATAACGCCTTGCGGGAAGGACATATGCCTCCCTGCTGGAAACACGCCAGAATCCTTCCTTTGTTAAAAAAAACCCACGGCTGATCCTGAGGAAGCTGGCAATTACCGTCCTATATCTTTGCTTCCTTTTTTCGCAAAGGTCTTGGAGAAATATGTTAATTCTATTCTCACTAAATATATCGAGACTAATCATCTTTTGCACCCTAGTCAGTCTGGCTTTAGGGCTAATTTCAGCACTGAATCAGCCCTATTAGAAGTGTCTGAGACTATAAAAGCCACGCTCGACAGGGGAGGCAACGCGTTCTTGGTACTATTGGACCTCTCCGTGGCTTTTGACACCGTGCCCACAACATACTGGTGCAAAGATTGGTGGAGGGCGGTGGAGGCGGCACTGCCCTGAGTTGGAACAGGTCTTTTCTCAGTAACCGTCTCCAAACCTTATGGTCCCCCCCTTTTTCAGCTGTTATTCCACCCATGAATGTCGGGGTCCCGCAGGGCTCTATTCTGAGCCCTACCTTGTTTAATCTATACATGGCCCCTATCGCTCGTCTTGCTGAACAACACGGGGCAAAGATTGTATCGTATGCAGACGATACTCAGCTGTTGTTCACTTGTGCAAAGGGTGTTGAGTTTGATGGCCAGGTAATAAATACTTGTCTCTCAGAAGTCTTTTGGTGGTTGAAGGATAATCAAATGAAATGTAATCCGGATAAGTCCGAGATGATTTTTTTCGGCCCTTGCCCCTGTGAGACCTGGCATAGCTGATGGCCGCAGGATTCGTCCCCCCCCCCCCCCCCCCCCCCCCCCCCGGGTCGGCTGTAACTGTGGTTAAGAATCTTGGAGTTAGATTAGACGCCTCGCTTTCTATGAAATCCCAAATCCAATCTATAGCAGGGATCTGTTTCGGGATTTTAAGAATGGTGAAGAATTTTCTGCCCCTGCTTTCTGTTCCTCATAGAAGAACCATTGTCCAAGCTTTGGTTACCTCGCATTTGGATTATGCTAACTCTCTGTACTTGGGTCTTCCCAGCTACTTAATTGCCCGTTTGCAGGTGATTCAAAATACGGCAGCTAGGGCCATTTTTCTGGTCGCCCCCAGGACTCATACATCCCTTCTTCTGTCCTCCCTGCATTGGCTGCCTGTTCAAAAAAGAATTCATTTTAAAGCTCTGATGCTTGTGTTTAAGGCTTTTAATCAGATTGGAGCTCCTTACCTCAGACATAATTCCCCCATTATATCCCTCAACGTACTTTGAGGTCCTGTACTCAACTCCTGACTCCTGTTCCGAAAGTTGCACTTGCTCGGGTCGGAGGCCGCTCTTTCCAGGTGGTTGCCTCTCGGATATGGAACAACCTTCCTTTGACCCTCCGACGGGCCCAGGATCTATTTACTTTTAGGAAAATGCTCAAGACATGGCTTTTCCAACTTTAATTTGCTCTTTTGGCATCGAACGTGTCTGTCACCTTTTCGTGGTTATGCGGTTTCTTGTTCGTTTTAGCGCCAGGACACTCCAGGGAGTAGCAGCGCACTTTACAAATACCTAACTAACATAACATAACATAACATTCAATTGCATTTCAATTGTATTCAACTGCATTATACCTGCAAAGTATTATTTCACTTACCTGCACCAGTCCTGGCTTGGTTCTAGAAAATAAAATACAACTAAATAATATTGTTTATACAAACTAATTGGTCTGAGTTCAGTCTTTGAGTATGTGACATCATTTCTTGCCTGAGTGTGTACAATAAATGCTTCATACTACCCTCAGATAAAGCCTTACTGCTCACCCACACTACCACAAATAGAGAGTACGGTATTATCTACTTTTACCTCTGCCTACCTTTGGGGTACCACTGGACTCTGTGCACACTATACCTTACTTTGGCATAGTATATACTGAGCCAGCTTCCTACACATGGGCAGTGTACTTGGTCCTTGGACAAGATGTAAAGTGTTGTGATAATATGCCTATGAAGAAATGCGTTTGTAAGCAAAACACTTTCTGAGTACATTATCGCATTCAAGCACGCAAAATGTTCTAAGAGTCACCATCTAAAAGATGTCAAGTTTAAACGTGAACATGTAAAAAAAGAGGGCATTTGTGCACATGCCCTGTTGACCCTCACGACAGGCATGTCCCACTTACTAATATCTATAGAACTGTGTTTTTTGGAGTTGGAATACTGATGCGAGGTCTGCGAAAGCTTTAATGGTACGACTTTCTCAAACATCTCCCAGCATTGAGATTCCTATATGACCCACTGAGGGAAACTGGCAAGTCTAATGGTGTCCAAAAAAAGTGCCTCACCATAATGGGGTTGCAGCCGTCAAGGTTTCATGCAATTTAATTTGTCTTAGGGCCGCATGCCCAAAGAGAAGTGGAAGTCTGGGGACGGAGGGCAGGAAATATGGCAGAGGTCCTGAATAGAGAAGTGTGTGCCTCTACTGATTCCCACTCCAATGCATATGTTATGTCATGCCTAGGTCATGCCTGTCTCCAGGCTGCCAGTCGTTAATCGGTATTACAAGGGAGGCCCAGTAGTACATTTTAATATCCTCCCATCCCAGCTCCACGTCATACGGTGACAGGCAACATTTTGCAAAAGACACCCAGGGCATCTTACCTGCCTAAATTAAAGTACTTATTGTGGACTGAAGGCCTTTAAAAAAGGAGGGCAGGAGCTCATGCGGGTAGTGCTGTAGGACATACAGGAAATTGGGAAGTGAAATCATCTTAAAGAGGGCCCCCCCATCCTGCCATCGAGAGTGGTAAGGATGCCCATTTGTGGTACTTTATTCTAGTTCTGGCAAGGAGTGGTGCTATATTGAGGTGCCAGCGGCGCTATCATCAGATTTAGATAACGGAAGTGGCCAGTAAACACGAATAGACCCAAGTTCCAAAGCAGCTAAGGGGCAATGCCCCTGACCAGTGCCAGCACTGACTTGCTCCAATTTACATGTAGACCAGATGCGTCCCCATAAATTCGCAGATGTTTCATGATGTGGGGGTTTGTGGCCCCAGGCCGCTGAACAAAGAGTTATCTGCGTAAAGTAAAATTCTGTCTTTGTGATCTCTCTTCCAGCGGAACCCCTGGACTCAACATCCACACTGATGAGCTCCGTGAGGGGCTCCAGCATCAGAGCGAACAGCAGAAGGGAGAGCGGTCTGCCCTGTAACGTCCTGCGCTCTATGGAGGTCTTGCTAGAACCCCATTGTACCCCGTCCTGGGGCCATAATTCAGTTTATCTAATTTTTTTTTTTGAAAAACGTTTTTATTGGCATTTATATGGAAAGACATACACAGGCACAGGTGGTAACGCCATCAGCACAGAGATTTACATAGCAAGCGCGCTCAGTCGTAGCCTTCTGGACCTCACAGTCTTGTGGGCACCCAGGCCACCCAGCCCTATCCTGAGTAGGGCCACCGGTGTGTGTTCCCGGGAGCAGCCATTGTGCGTGTCCTACCGGAGCGCGGCCTGATCTCTGCGCCGCAGGGGCGCCGCGCAGTGTGTTTGGACCCTTGTGCGTAGTGTCGCGAAGGCGAGAGAAATGCAGCCAGTGGATAACTATGAACGAACTGGGGGCAAGGAACCAGGGGGTTGGGAAGGGTGCACTATGTCGGCTATCAGGAATGCTTGTAACTATGCGCTCGAGAGCTGGACCAGCGTGAGAGAGCAAGGACAGAAAAGGGGGGGGGGGAGCCAGGGGGGCGCGGACGCCGGGAGGGGGGAGCGCGCCGGGGGGGCCGGGGCACCAGCCGCAGCCTATGAGGGGTCCGGTGGCAGAGCATGCGGCACCTGCCACTGCGAGGCCCCGGGCGTTTGGACTGCCCGCGCCGCTCCCCGGGAGGGCTCTGCGGTCGCTGGCGCCCCCAGGGGATCTATCGGTTGAGTACTCGCTGCAGCCGCTGTTTCCTGCGTGAAGGAGTGCAATAACATGGCCCAGGGCATGGAGATCGGGTGTTTGCGCATCCCTCGGGCCTCCTCCGTTCTAAGTGCGGTTTCCTCCGCCTTGCCCCATTTCTTGACCGCCCCCACCCATGCCGCCGCCGGGGGCCCCCCCGGCGACTTCCAGTGCATACCGATGCATCGCTTAGCAAGGAGCAACATTAAGAAAGCGAACCTCCGTTCCACTTTCTGCGACTTGTGACGGTCATGAATCCCCAGCGCACACGCCTCCCATGATAATTCAGTTTATCTAATACCAAGAAGATGAAAGAAACAGGGTCCAAACCCCATTGTGCACACCACTCCCATCACAGATGGCAAGTGCACCTGTCAAAGGCCCATTCTATGATGATCAGAAGGAAAACGCTTTCTTCCTTCAGCTCATCCGCTTGTGAAAGCATGATGTCCAGGCATCGCAAACAGTGCCTAGTGCCCCTTTCTGACATAAAGCCATTTTGATCTCTGCCATACTAAAGTGCAAATCACTGTAGCCAAACGCGTGGTAAATATCTTCGCCTGGACTGGTGTGACATCCCATCCACCTGGCCTTCTCTCCCCCGCCCTCCATATCCCTGTGTCGAGCATTGGAGCGGTGGGGGCCACACGGGCAAGGAGTGCTGAGCACTTTGCTGTACAGGGCTGAGGAGGGGCTGAAAATTGATCGCGCCTGTTGTGTTGCCTCCTGTGTGCTGCGGTGTGAGTCCGGAGCCCTGGGGCACCTGCCCTAAACGGTGCTGTATCCTGGTCCGTGAAGAGCTCGGTGAGAGACCTGATATGGAGCTCTGATATCATGACTTCCACTGTTCCTCATGGCATGCATATGAAACTTGGTTGGAGGTTGTCAATGTGCATGACTTCTACTTCTTTTTGCATCTGAAGGGCCTAGGACACTGATCCTTGCTTTCGCTGGTGGGGCGCAGCACGCACTGGATAGTTTTCAACAGGCACCATTCCGGACCCCCAAAACGCCTTTTGCGCTTATTCGCGGCTGCACTGTGGCTCTCTGATTTGTGAAGGTGTTGTCATTTTGGGGTGAGAGACTATTCATACTTCTTGGCGGCCAATGAAGCTTTCACTAGGCTTAGCTACACATTTGTTCTCGGGGGCTAAGTGAGGAAGGTGAGTAGTGTAATGTTGGGCACTAGGCCCGCATGCTGGGTGAAAGGACTGACACCAGACACATAGTTGGGGGTAGTGGGGATGGCCACAAGCACGTGCGCTCGGCCCCTTTTATTGACCTCGTCACCTGACACAGTGACGTCGGTGGTGGGTGGGTGTACAGTGTATGACATAGGACTAGAACACTAGAACGTGTCCAGGCACGGACTTTACATCCCTCCCAATTTTTACTGACGAAAACCCAAAGTCAAAATTCAACCTGCGGGAGAAAGAAAGATATACACAGATGTAATACAGTGACCAAACTTCTGCAGAGTCTCTTACGCCTCAGCTGCTTGGAGTCACAGACGACGTTCTTCCTGCCGCGGAGACCAACAGTTCACTGTGGCACCAGCCATGGGTGCTCGATGGATCCTGTCTGTTGATAGCTCTGCCTTGAAGCTGCCCTCACAGTCTTTTCTACACTTTACTTCCATGGCGACAAACGCAGTTAGAGTTCTTGTGGTTCACCGCTAGATGTTGCCGTTCATCTTTTAGTCCTGTCCTTTTCTTCATCGGTAGCATGTTTTCTGCTTGGCAGAAGACGGGTTGTTTGCAAGACACCCCTCTCACCATGATGCCCCTCTCACGGGTGTTCCCCTGCCACGGGATATCCCTGAGGCCCTCTTTATCGGACTTGTCCTGGGCTGGGTGTACTGTATCGTGTTACTCGCACGCCGATCAGTGTGGGTGCAGAGGAGACGACAAGTCTCACCTCAGGTTCCGCAGTCGTACCTGGAGGGTAGCTGTTGGTTCCTGTCCTCGCACGCGATGTCTTCATCCTCCCTGGACCTTTGCTGAAGGGCGGCTGATGACCATCTCTCATCATGGGGACGCTCTCTCACTGGCATCCCTGAGGCCTCTGCCCCTGAGTCACCACGGCTGGAGTTGTCCAGTGTCCGTGTGACCCCAGAGGTGGATGTTCCGAATGATCCAGCCTGCTCCCCTCTGCAGATCCCAGGTGTGCTGAAGCATCGTGAAGCAGATGATCTTCTCTCCGTGCCACGGGTGTTCTCAGGACTTGCGCTCCCTGTTCTGGCACTTGTCGCCTTCCTTATCTTCGGGTGTGTGAGTAGTCTTGCCACACTCCTCTCTCTTTTCCTCAGTTCTCTTCTCCGTGAGGGTGTCGTGTCGCTCTGACTTCTTCTCCTCCCACTCCTAACAGTGGCCAACGTGCCACTGATCTATTTCCATCTTCTCGCCTTCTTGCCGTGGCAACCGTGCCACTCAGATCTCTTTCTTTCTTCTTTTCCTTGTAGTGGCAAGCGTGCCACTCCGATCTCTTCTTTCTTCTTTCGCTTGTAGTGGCAAACGTGCCACTCTGAAATCTTCATTCGCTTCACGACGTAATCTGGACCGTTTCTGTTTTCCTCTGGTCTGGCCAGGCTTCTCCATGCAGCGCGAGCACTCTGCACGTGTTCCCCCTGGTCTTGTCCTCGTCCGAGGACACTCTCTCCATCTTCCTCAGCATCCCGAGTTAGCGTCATGACCTTCTCTTGGTCTTCTCCTTTTCACCAGCTACTTTGGTTGTTGAAGTTCGTGGGCCCATACTCTTGGTCCTCTTCGTTCTTGAACTTCACGGACCACTTGACGGTCCATTCTGCCGATCTCTGGCAGGATACCTTCGGTCTTGTCGTCAGACCTCTTGTTCTGTAGTTTCACTGACCCGTGCGTCGGTCACCTCCTTCCGCAACCCCTGGCGGGTTGGCTTTGTGGTGCGACCATTTGGCTGGTCGGCTTCACGAGGTGTGTCACGTCGCGTGACTACCTGTGTTCACGAGGTGCGTCACGTCGTGTGACTACCTGTGTTTGCTGCCTTGTCAGGCGCTGGTGCGTGCTAATCTTCGTACCGTCGTGGTACATCTTCAGTGTAGCGTTGCTCCTTGTACCGTGTGATCTCTTGTTGTGGTGGCTTCTTGGCGCCACTGGGTGTGCCTCTGCATCCTTACCCGTCAGTGTTGGATACTTGCTGCGCCCATCCTCTTCAGTGGGTTCCTCTCCTGTAGGCGCTGCTGTGTACCTTCCGCGTCCGGGGTACATCTGCGCTGAGTCCTTTATCCCTCTTGAGGGTTCGCTCCACTTGATGCGGCGACAGCGCAGTCCTCGCTGGGGTGGATGTGGCTTGACCCGTTTCCCTTTCTCCTTGTCGCTGTGGGATGGCACTGCGTCCCTCTGGCACACTGTCGTCTGCCTCCCTGGCTTCCCCTTGTTTGCTGACTTTGAACCATGTAGTTTGCATTGCTTCCAGTGCAGTTGCTGGAACCGGCCACTAGATGGCAGTGTAGCTTCCCATTTCAGTCAGCAGCGACCTTCTTTGCTGCTAGAGCTGTCTGCTTTGTTTCCTTTCACTCTTCCAGGCTTCGGTGGGCCGTGCAGAAGGGCTGGAGCCACAGCAGAGCACCAGGAGCAGGACACCGCCAGACAGCAGGTAAGTCTTTTACATTTGTTAGTGTTTGGAGGCAGGAGGGCCCAGGCATTGTCAGTGGGCTGCTCTGGGATGAGGCATCCTCTATGGGGCATAGTGGCAGTCAGTGCCATCGCGCACATGTTGTAGTTTACTTCGGCGGCGCTGGCCGCTTACCTGCACTTTGTTTTCATGCCGCCGGGGGTCCTGCGAGGTGGGGGCATGTTCCGGTGGCCGGCGGCGGCCATTCCTTACTTTCCGGATCGCCCTCCCTGCCCGCGGCAGCTTCCTGCAGTCCTCGCGCGGCAGGGGGGTGTGTGTGTGTGTCGGCATGCTTGTCCCTATGCGGGGTAGGCACCCGCTGGTTCCATTTGTCACGCTGCTCCTTCTGCGCGGGTGGGCTCCGCCTCTGATGCTTACGGCCGCCTCATCGGGCCGCCTTCCATTAGGGGCTGGTCATACCCGGCAGGACTTCGCCACCAAGCGGGTGGGCTCTGCTTGGTTCCCTCCACTTGCGGGGATCTCCTCCACACTCTCGGACGCGGGGTGGGCTCCCACGGACGGTGCTGCGCTCCGGGCAGGCCACGCTTGGTCTCGGGGGTTGAAGGCGCGGGGTGGGCTCCCGCTGGCCTTCTTTTCGCGCGGCTTCTCACCTGCGGCCGGCGGGCCTCTTCTTCCACGCGGGTGGGCTCCGCGTGGTTCGCGCCACCTGCCGGGTCGTGGCCGATGCGGGTGGGCTCCGATCGGTCCGCTCTTCACCACCAGGCACGGCGGCAGGCTCGACGGGGTCGGGGTGGGCACCCGACTACCTCGCCTTCACTTTGGGGCGGCCTGTATGCCTGCTGGTCTTCGCGGCGGTGCGGGGTGGGCTCCCGGTCACCGCTCACGCCCGGGGCTCTTCACACGCCCGGCGGCGATCAGGCGCTGTTCATGCCTGCTGGGGGTTTACACGCAGGCAGCTCTCTCCCCCTCTTCATCAGCTGGGCTGCTGCACACTCGGGCACAGCCCCCTCATCGCCAGTGTAATGTTGGGCACTAGGCCCGCATGCTGGGTGAAAGGACTGACACCAGACACATAGTTGGGGGTAGTGGGAATGGCCACGAGCACGTGCGCTCGGCCCCTTTTATTGACCTCGTCACCTGACACAGTGACGTCGGTGGTGGGTTGGTGTACAGTGTATGACATAGGACTAGAACACTAGAACGTGTCCAGGCACGGACTCTACAACTAGGGTGGAATATCTAGCGCGAGGTCTATCGGACCATCCCCGCTTTAGGTGTCAGTAGGAAGGAGAGGGCGAGTACGGTCCACGGAGTGGAAGTTAAATGCTTGGGACCTGCGGGATGCTGATGTGGCTTGTGAATTACATATCGACACAGAGCTGTACTTCTCTGAAAATGAGGGTTATGTGGACTCTGTACAGACACTCTGTATAGATGACCTGAAAGGTTCATTTTAACTCACATTGCTTTGTTTTTACTTATTTGCTACGCATTGTGTTTTCTATGAATTGAATCTTTTAATGTAGTTGGCTGCTATTTTTATTTTTTTCTTCATTCTCTGAGTGTGTTCAACTCAGTTACTTGCCACTTTGCACTTTACAGGGCTTGTTCGTCCCCGGTTGGCCATCTTGTTTTGCCACGTGCTCCCTCCGCTTAGCGCTCTAGTCGCTGCACACCGTCCTGCCTCCAACCCTACTTAATGGCCTTAGAACAGATGCAAAGCGGACACACGCAGCAGGCGCTCCAAAGGCAAGCCCGCCTGTGCCCGCCCGTGCACGAACGGGACCAGGGGCCACAAAACCTGGTCCGGTTGGGAGGAATACTGTGAGTTATTCTCCTAAACAGCTTCTGGAGCTTCGTAATATGCCCTTTCCTGAATGTACTTAACTCAATCTTGAGGGGGTTTGCACTAGCTGCTCTTGCTGCAATTTTGCATTTAAAATAGGGCCCCACAAGGAACATAGCACCCTAACTACTACCACCTTTATTAACCCACGGGAAAATTATATACTCAATAAGGAATTCTCCTTTTTTAACATTAACTGACGTTCGCTTCCCAAGCATAAGGCTGACACCTTTGATCTCTTCATCGGTGAGCAGCCTGATGCTATCTTTCTCACTGAAACATGGCTGCATAAGAGCTCTGGACCTGATGTTGCATTAGCTTTGCCGTCTAACTACGCCATTGTCAGGAAAGACAGGGAATTCAAGACTGGGGGAGGTATTGCTGTAATTTATAATAAATTCTACACGTGCAAATTTGAAGATTTGCCCTTTATGGGTTGTGAGGCTGCCTTATTTAAACTTGCTTTGACCCCCCAGTTCACCTTCGCGGGCATATCGGTCAATCGCCCCCCCCTGGGCCGTCTGGTCCATAGGCTTCATCGTTTCCGGATCTAATTTCCCCCACCTTCTTAATGCCACCAACTTTACCATCCTGGGTGATCTAAACTTACATTTGGATGACCCGGCATGTGCAAAAAGCGCTACATTTATCTCAGATCTGGCAGCAATGAACATTTTACTTTGCAATTCGGGTTCTACTTATGTGGCTGGTAATTTATTTGACCCTATTTTCTCTAATTTACCCAATAGCTACTGCCCCCCAGCCCTCCCACTGTGCTGGTCAGATCGGCTTTCGGTTCAAAACTATTGTGAGCCCGTTTGTAGCCGCACTGGGTACCAATTCCAAAACCAGAAATTGGGGAAAATTTGATATTAACATTCTAAATAATCTTCTATCTAATAATGCTCCCAGCATCAAACAAATGTCTATTGCCGATTTGGGTGTTATCCAAAACGTGATTCTAACATCTGTTGATGTTTGCCTCATGCCTTCTAATAAGAGGGTGAACAACCACCGCCCCCCTGCTCCTTGGTTTACTGAGAGGTTCAAAACTGAGAAAACAAAATGTAAAGCTTTGGAAAGACGCTGGAGGAAGAATAATGCGTCCGACATCAAAATCAAATATAAAACGGCCAAAAGAGACTATCACTCCCTTTGTAATATAGCTTGTGCTGAATATGTTTCCTCTACTATCTCTAATGCGCAGAACTGTTCTGGGATCTTGTTTAAGGTGGTCAAAAAACTATCTGGATCAGAAAGTCAGTCCACCCCCATTATCCTCAATGAATTGCAATGCGAGAACCTTGTCAACTTCTTTCTAAGTAAAGTTGAAAAAATATACTCTTCGCTGAATGGTAACAAGTCAGTTAACACCACACAGCAAGCCAATATCCCTCCCCAGGTAGCCAGAATTACTGTACATGGTGATTGCAAGACTATCGAGTCCACCAATAAATTGGAAAATTGGTCGCTCTTAGACATGAAATCCTTTAAGCAGCTCTTAGGCACTCTTAAATCTGGCTCTCCCTGTGACCTCCTCCACATCTCTGTGCTACAGCAGCTTGAGCTGTCTTCACTTATGTTAATTGTGGAGCTTCTTAATGCCTCCTTACAGGAAGCAACAGTCCCGCCAGAGTGAAAACATGCTATGGTTCTTCCACTTTTAACGAAGGCTAATGCTGATCCGGCGCAGCTGTCTAATTTTTGGCCAATTTCACTTCTTCTGGCCTTTTCCAAAAATTTGAAAAAACACATTAATTTACAGCTGTCTCAATTTGTTGAAACACAAAACTTCTTGCACTCCTCACAATCTGGCTTTAGAGTAGGTTTCTCAACCGAAACTACTCTTCTTGGGGTCAGTGAAATGTTGCGGCACTGTTTGGATACTGGGGATACTGTGGCCCTCATACTACTTGATTTGAGTGCCGCTTTCGACACAGTGTCTCACACTGTGCTACTGAAAGCCTTGCAATCTCTGGGCATTGATGGTTCAGCACTCAGCTGGCTTGTTTCTTTCCTGGACGACCGTACGTTCCAGGTCGTTTCTTCCACGGTCAGTTCAAAACCTCATTCATCATTTGGGGAGAGGAGTTGGCCTAACGGATAGGGCTGTCGCCCTCGAAACTGGGGAACTGGGTTTGAGTCTCAGCAATGGCAGCTTAACATCCTGTGATTCTGGGAAAATCACTTAATCTCCCCGTGCCTAACAAAAATGAATGTGTCCTCATGTAATGCAACTGGTGCTATGTAAAGCACTCTGATACCCGATTCGGGTCAAGTTTGCGCTATATAAAACTGTAAAAAAAAATCCCAAAAAAAATCTCCTTATGGGGTACCCCAGGGCTCCATTCTTAGCCCTCTATTGTTCAATGTCTCCGTTAAACCTCTGGCGGCGATTGCCGAAGAGGCTGGGCTGTCCCTATTCTCCTACGGTCACGACACCCAGATTATTTTTTGTCTCTCTGCTGAGAGGGTGTCTAAGTCATCGGCTCTCCAGTCTGGGTTGAGGAAAATTGCATCTTCGTTGCAAGCTAATTTACTCAAACTGAATGGAGGAAAAACTGAGGTTTTGATTTTGGGGAAAAATAAAGTTCTATGGGGCCCCCAACACCGGCCTTCTGAAATGGGCGCTCTACCCCAGCTCACCCACCAAGTCCGCAATCTAGGCTTCATCATTGATGATCTATTATCTATGAAACAACATGCCGTGAAGGTGGCCTCGACTTGCTTCACCATCCTTAAATGGCTAAAGAAAATCTTTTGGATGCTGCCCCGTTCCACCCAGAGAACCGTAGTCCAGGCTCTTGTCACTTCTAGACTGGACTATGGTAACATTCTATATCTGGGGGCAAATAAGGATGTGACATGTAAACTGCAGGTGGTGCAGAATGCAGCCGCCAGACTGCTCTGCCAGGCCCCCAGAGCTGCCTCTATCTCTGGTTCTCTTTGTGATCTGCACTGGCTCAAGGTAGAGAATCGCAATTAAATTCAAAGCCTTGAGCTACATGTTTAAGATCAAAACTGGCCTGGCCCCTCAGTACTTGCTAGCCTTATTTCACCCTTACTTGTATTGTAGTATTGTATTGTATTGTATTGTCTAGTCATTTGTATAGCGCAGACTGTCACCCTACGGGTATCCTGGCGCTCTGACAAAACAATCAATTGCTTAAGCTACAAGAGGTGAGACGACATCGACGGCAATCAGGCTTCTGGAAAAAGCCAGGTTTTAAGACTCTTTCTAAATTCCAATAAGGAGTCTAGCTGTCTGATGTTCCAGGGGAGCTCAGTCCACAGTCGGGCCCCTACCACACTGAAGGCCCTCCCGCCCATCCTGGCACGTTTGAATCTGGGTTGTGACAATAGATTAGCGTTGGAGGAGCGCAGCTGTCTTGGAGGGGAGTAACGTGAGAATCTTTCCTGCAAAGGGATCGGGCCCTCCCCATGCATTGCTTTGTGGACCAGGCAGAGGGACTTGAAATGAATCCTTTCTCTGACCGGTAGCCAGTGAAGCTCTTGCAGCGCCTGTGTGTAGGAGGAATCGCGCCTGCGATTGAGCGCCAGCTTTGCTGCGGCTGATTGGACTCTCTGTAGTCCCTGCAGGGTATATTGGGGAGCTCCTAAATACAGGGAGTTACAGTAGTCCAATCTACTGAGTACTGTACTCCTTACAATCAGGGCACGTGAGTTGCCTGGCAAAAACGGGAGGATCCGGCGGAGTACTCGTAGTAGCCCGAAACACACGCTGGCTGTCTTGTTTGCTTGTGAATCTAGTTGAAGATTGCTATCAAACAAGACGCTGAGGTTCCGGATAGTATTTGCTGGTATCAATGGAGCCTCATCCGGGGTCAGCCTGAACTCCAACGACAGATGATGACTTTGCCTCAGTGGCGAGTAGAACAGCACCTCAGTTTTGTCTCCATTAAACTGCAGGGAGTTACTCCGCAGCCAGTCTGTGGTCAAGCGCATGCAGTTTTCTGTTCTAGGGGCATCGCCTGTTTTCCTTCCAGCGAGAACACCAGTTGTGTGTCATCTGCATAGTTTACCAGTTCAACCCCAACCGCCTTAATAACCGCGAATAGTGGTTGCAAGTATATGTTAAAAAAGAATGGGGCTGATACTGGAGCTCTGTGGAACCCCGCAGGCTACGGGAGATTTTCCTGAAGAGAATGGTCCCAGCGTTACCATCTGTTGTCTCTCCGCAAGATAGGAGCGGAGCCACTGTAATGCTCGGCCCTTTACCCCTATCTCCTCCAGTCGCTCCAGTAGGATAGGGTGACTTACTGTGTCGAATGCGGCTGACATATCAAGGAGCACTAAGACAGCGGTGCTCCCGGTGTCAGCCCGCATTCGCAAGTTATCCAGCACGGTGACCAGAGCCGACTCCGTCCCATGCCCAGGGCGGAAACCGAACTGGTTCGTGTCTAGCAGATGATGCTCTTCCAGGAATTCCGAGAGAGATCTGCTCACAACCTTTTCCAGGATCTTAATAGGGAAAGGGAGCAAGGAGATAGGTCGAAAATTGGCCGGATTGGTAGGGTCCAGGGAGGGCTTTTTGATAAGAGGAGAAACCATAGCCTGCTTCCATCTTTCCGGGACCAGTCCTGCTTCAAGTGATTGGTTGCAGATCTGGCGCAGCCAGGGGAAGGTTAAATGGCCATATGATTTCCACACCTTCCGGGGCAGGGGGTCAAGGGGTGAGACGGAGGAGATACTCCTGACCAAAGAGTCGAAGGTAAAGACCGACATGGTGGGGAAGGCGATCATCGAGTTTTGCTGGTCCAGAGTCCCATTAGTTGCTGTTTTTTTACCGGGATTCTGGGCAGTCGCTTCGTTATCCTTGTAAAGGTCGACAATTTTAGCCACTTTATCTTGAAAATGAGAGGCGATCTCATCACATAGCTTTTGAGAGGGTTCTACTTTAATCTCCAAGCAGGTTGGAGCTGAGATGGTTTTTGCTATTCTAAAAAACTCCGTAATCCCATTTGGAGCTTGCAGGATAGATTGAGCATAAAAGTGAGCCTTACTTTCCAGAATAAGTAGTTTGTATCTGCTTAATGCTGACTTCAAAGTAGCCTTATCCCTATCCGAGTACCCCTTCCTCCATGCCCTTTCCGCCTTCTTGCATTGTGATCTTAGTTGTCTCAGATCATCGGTGTACCAGGGTGCTGAAATTTTCTTTCTGATTTTCACTTTTTTCATCGGAATCAAATTATCCAATGCAGTCGTGATATACTCATGGTATATGTTGTAGTTATCCTCCACAGTATTGGAGCTCTGCAAGGGGCTCACCGTGGGCGGTGTAAGGAGGGCGCCTGTCCTTGCTAATTTAGCCCAATTTCTCCCAACCCGATACAGCCCGGCCGTATTAACTTGGGCAGGAGAATCAGCTAGCCGTATTGTGAAGTGTACCAGAAAATGATCCGTCCAAATTTGAGGAGAGATGTTTAAGAGTTCCACCTCCGACTCATTTGCAAATAAGAGATCAAGTATATGTCCTCCCTGATGAGTCGGGGAGTTGACTAGTTGTTGAAGGCCAAGATTATGACATGTATACTTCAGATCCCTCAGTTGGTTTCTCAGGCTAGCGTTCTCCCACCAGTTAAAATCTCCCAGGATGATCATGTTGGAGTGTGATAGGGATAGGTTGACAATGGTGTCAAGAAGAGGTTGCTGTAAAGTTTTACTCCCCAGAGGGCGGTAGCATAGCAGTCCTGATAAGAGATTGCCTTTGGCTTCCTGTAGCGAGAAGCCCATCAGTTCAAATCCCTCTAGCCTATCCACTTGTAATAGAGTGAAATTAAGTTCCTCCCTAAAGATCAGCCCTACCCCTCCTCCCATGCCCTCGTCCCTGGATTTATATATAATTTTAAATCCATCCGGGCAGGCAAGTCCAATCTCCACAGCAGAATCCACTCTAATCCAGGTTTCTGTGAGAAACAATGCATCTAGTTTCAGATCTTCAATTAGAAACGCTATTTCAGAGTAGTGCTTTACCAATGACCTGCTGTTGATCAGCCCACAGTTGAGGTGACCAGGTGTATTGGCACGCACAATTCTTATGCTTGCCCCTGTGTCAATGGCGCTGCCATCGAGGTCATTGGCAGCAGCAAATCCACTGTTTTCCCTCATGATGATCGCAATCAGCTGATTTTTGGAATAAACATGGCGTACCTTGTTGGAGTCATGCTCATCGGTCGGCGTCCGGCTCTCGTCCGGGGCGCGGACGGGCGCAGACGGGCTTGCCTCTGGCGCGCCTCAGGCGCGCCTGCGGCGCGCCCGACGCGCTGCGCACTTGCATTGCTCTGCTTTTATGGTCCCCCCATCTAAGAACGCTAACGCGCGTTTCAAAATGGCGCACAGCTTTTGGATCCAGACCGATCCAAGATGGCGCTCGCGGCTTCAGCAATGAGAAGATAGGCCCCGCTCTAAGCAGCAGGTGAGTAAGAGTTTTGTTTTAGGTGAGGGTATGCGAAGTAAGAACACAGTACAAGCACAGTAAAAGACCGAGGATCCGGTCAGTAAAAATTAGCAGCTAGAAGAATTAGCAGCAGCAAGTTACCGGCCCTAAAACCAGTGATGGCACCCGTGGCAGTCCACTCTTAATGCTAGCGCGTAGTGTCACAAATCAGCTGCGCGCTTGCATTGCTCTGCTTTTATGGTCCCCTCGTCTAAGAACGCTAACGCGCCTTTCAAAATGGCGCACAGCTTTTGGATCCAGACCGATCCAAGATGGCGCTCGCGGCTTCAGCAATGAGAAGATAGGCCCCGCTCTAAGCAGCAGGTGAGTAAGAGTTTTGTTTTAGGTGAGGGTATGCGAAGTAAGAACACAGTACAAACACAGTAAAAGACCGAGGATCCGACCAGTAAAAATTAGCAGCAAGAAGAATTAGCAGCAGCAAGTTACCGGCCCTAAAACCAGTGATGGCCCCCGTGGCAGTCCACTCTTAATGCTAGCGCGTAGTGTCAGAAATCAGCTGCGCGCTTGCATTGCTCTGCTTTTATGGTCCCCCGTCTAAGAATGCTAACGCGCGTTTCAAAATGGCGCACAGCTTTTGGATCCAGACCGATCCAAGATGGCGCTCGCGGCTTCAGCAATGAGAAGATAGGCCCCGCTCTAAGCAGCAGGCACTCCTTTATCAAGCCCCGATGAGTTTGGTGATGGTGAATGGGGTTCTCTTGCACAAATTTCCAATTGACAGTGGGACGTGGCAGGGATGCCCCTTATCCGCTCTTTTTTTTTGCTCTCACGTTGAAGCCACTAGCGTGCATGGTTAGGGCATGGTTAGGGCCCACCCTGATATTCAAGGGTTCTAAGTTTCGGCATCTAGTCCCCTGGATGAGAAGGATTCTCTATATGCGGAGGATTTCCTTCTTTATGTTACTGAGCCAAACGCCACGATCCTAGTGATCTTCCAAACTATTAAGACATTTGGGAGCTACTCTGGATATAAAATTAACTGGGGGAAATCTGTGTTTTTCCAACCTTATGTTAACTTTGATACTGTTGTCCTGACAGGCAGGTTACGGGTGGAAACTGAGAGTTTTAAATATCTTGGCATCCATGTCATGTCTGATGGAGAAACTTAAGAGGGTGCATAATACCTTTCGGGAGGACAAGGAGCAATGGTGTGGGTTGCCTTTGACCCTCCTTGGGAGAGATCCCATCTTCAAGATGATTACTCTCCCAGGCTGTTATATTGCCTTCAAAATACATATTTCACAATCCTGGAGGAGTGAAATTAACAAAATTGATAGAGAGGTGAGGATGCTACTGTGGAGTGGGGGTCATCCCGGGGTGGAACTACGGACTCTCAAGAGGAACTCCTATAACAGGGGTAACTCCCTGCTGGATGTGCTGGCGTACTATTGGACAGCACATCTTGTACCCATAAATGACTGGCTGTTTGCAGCAAAGGATCACCTGATTTACCTGCTGGAAAGGTCCCAACTGCGGACGCACTCTTCTTTACATTAAACCTATGGTGGGACAGGCATGGTAGGGTTGCTTCAGGCAACGCAGGTGACATTGGGAGTGTGGAGACACATAGGGCCGGCTCTAGGACTGTGCTTCCAGTGCCACCGGACCGGGTGCTGACTTCATATGGGGGGTTCCCTGTTTGCAAGTATATTCTGGTTTGAAAATCACCTGCTTCCAGAAATTTTCAGACAACAATAACAATGTCAGCATAACTCTAGTGATTAATTTTCTCCCTGGAGAGAGATTGGAGTTATGCCTAGTGGATGTTTTGACTCATCGTATGGTAGCGCAAAGGGATAATATGCCTGCTGCAAAGAAGGTGTACCATGCAGATCACAAATGCATATAATGTAAATAGGTCCGTGGGTTACTGCTTTTCTCAGAGAGATCGTTTTGTTATTTGCAGTTTATAAATTAAAATCCTAATATAGAACAGTGAGTTATAAACTGTCATCAAAGAGCTGCATGCAAACCGCAAGGTATCGATTAAAGCATTGTGATTTTCCCCAGGCTTTCGTTATTGTAATGTTGCAAAAATGTTTCATTTGGATAGAAATCAATTCTTATTATTAAAGAGAACCCCCTATCATGAGTTTGTGCTTCTCCAGACCAAGCCCTCTTAAACTATACTGCCTACCAGTATGGATGACGTGACTCCTACATCTTGCAGTCCTCTGTGCTTATGTAACAATTCCTATACACTGATTTACACACATATGATTGATTGTCTCTGTGTAATGTGTGTGTGATGTAAAGTGCTCTGACACTCTACACTGGTATGAGTGGTGCTATAAAACTAATCAAATACATCTGAGAGAGAGTGGTTATAGAGATTTGAGGGGCACTGTTAAAGGGTGCCAGTGAGAGAATATGTCGCGGAAACGGTTATTGGGGGACACTAACAAACATTTTCACACCGGGCTCCACCAGCGCTAAAGCCGGCCATTGAGACACGCTTCCAAGATTATGGACTGGGCATCCAGGGTGAACAAGCAAACGCCACTGTGGGAAGGTGGCTTGTTGAAGGAATTAGTAAATTGCGTGGGTTTGAGCCTTGGCACTTGATTGGGATCTCTAAGACAGGGAATGTTCTGCAAGTGGGGAATGCGATGCCCTTCTCCTCCCTGAGGTGCGACTGTCACCTTCATCGAAACCTGTATTTGAAATTTGCACAGTTTTGGCATGCCTGGCTGGCTGAGGTATTGGCCGGGGTTGATATACCTCTATATGGTCTGCTAAAGGGCAAGCTGATTATGGAAGAGCTGGGGAGCAAGTCCATCTTAAAGGGTGCCAGTGAGAGAATATGTCGCGAGAGCGGTTATTGCGGGACACTAACAAACATTGTCACACCGGGCTCCACCAGCGCTAAAGCCGGCCATTGAGACACGCTTCCAAGATTATGGACTGGGCATCCAGGGTTAACAAGCAAACGCCACTGTGGGAAGGTGGCTTGTTTAAGGAATTAGTAAATTGCGTGGGTTTGAGCCTTGGCACTTGATTGGGATCTCTAAGATAGGAAATGTCCTGCAAGTGGGGAATGTGATGCCCTTCTCCTCCCTGAGGTGCGACTGTCACCTTCATCAAAACCTGTATTTGAAATTTGCACAGTTTTGGCATGCCTGGCTGGCTGAGGTATTGGCCGGGGTTGATATACCTGAATATGGTCTGCTAGAGGGCAAGCTGATTATGGAAGAGCTGGGGAGCAAGTCCATCTTGTATACTTATAAAACCATTGACAACAATATCCCTGATACATTGGATGCTCTGAAAGAGAGAAATGGATGACTGATTTTGGTGAGCTTGATGATACTGATTGGGTGGCAGCCTTGCTGCACCCCCAGTGAGGCTGCAATAAAGTCTAGGCTATGGCTGATTCAGTTTAAAATCCTCCATCGGATTTACTATGGCCAGGCTGCATATAATAGGAAGGGCAATCTCCCCGGATTACTTGAGATGTATGGAGGATAGGGGTGACTTACACACACTTTGGAGTTGCCCTCGAGTCCAGACTTACTGGACAGAGATAGTTCAGGAACTTCAGACCATCCTGGAGGTAGAGGTCCAACTCGACCCAAATATGTTCTTCTAGGGATACCAACTCCTGTAACTTGGGATTAATTGTAGCGAAAAGGGATGTGGCCATATATTGGGGGGCACAAGAGGCCCCCACTGCATGAATGGTACAGGGGTATGGACACGTACATGGCAGCTGAATATAGGTCACATATAAGAGCTGGGGATGCCCCTGCAAATTTCACTAGGTATGGGGGGCCCTGGATGTTCTATTATGCCTTAGGGTCTGAACTGGATGAGACTGGTGGTTTGGGATGTGAGGGCTGAGTCTGATTTTCCGGGATAGCAATCTGCCTATGGTGACTCATCCAGGAGTTGCTTGTTGCTTGGTGTGGGGCCCTCTGTGTTGTGGTCATTGATTGAAGGACTGTTTTGGTGAAGTTTTCTCCCAACTTTGGTGTAATTTATTGATACTGCTATATTGGACGTTGTGTGCTTACTGATTTATAAAATGTTTCCACCGCTGTCATGGTACTAGATGCTCCGTATTGTTTGCTTGTTTTATTTTTCCCCTTTTCAGTAAATGCAAATAAAGATATTCCCACAAAATAAAAATATTGATGAGCGAAATGGGATGGTAGAAGGTGCAGGCATCTGGTCGTTTACCTGGCTTGTGAATAACTGTGATCGTCACCCCTCGAAGTATGCAGGGCAGGGTCCGTCGCTCAAAGGCATCCTCATAGAGGTCCCAAGATTGTGGACTAACAGTAAGGAGAGCTTTTTCAAATGCTTTATTGGGAAACCATTGGGACCTGGCACTCTGCTGTGATAACTGACTGAATCTCCTCCTCTGTTATAGGGAGATCAAGGTCAGCTCTTTCAGTCATAGACAATTTCTGCACAATTAGTCTAGAGAGTCGTGTAATAGGAAGCGAATTCTGTGGCTATGTCACCCGTCGACAACAGTGAGCCCTCCGAATGTATGTATCTTTGCTACCAGCCTCGGGCCCTGACTTTTGTTCGCGAGCCAGTAGAGTAGTTTTCCTACCTGGTCTCCCATTTCATATCAAACACAAGGAGATGATGGACGGAGCGCTGAAACTTTTCATACACTCACCCTCAGTCACAGATCCCATTTCATATATTCTGCCTTGGGAGTGGAGCCAACCCAGATGAGCAATGTTGAGGAGCTTATGCATGAAAGTGGTTCTAGCCAATTCGAGAATCCGTCGTCCAACTTCAGTGGAATTGGCGCCAAGTGCAGCCGCTAAGTTGGCCCCTGATCCCTCAAGTCACCGTATGTCTGCGTCCCTGTCTATGGGTTTACTGCTGATAAGGGACATTGCAGTACTTCTTGTGACCATTTTAAATGCCTCTCAAAGTGAGGACGGGGAGGAAGCATTGCTCTTGTTGAGCTCAAAATATTCTGTGATACCGTTCCACAAGTGATTCCAGAATGATTCATCCAGCACCCACCAGGGGTTCAGTTGGCTAAGCTCTCTTTCCACTCATCTTGGCATGCCAACAGTAATCTCTATTGGGGAATTGTCTGAGAGTGTCTGCAGAAGAGTACAGGAATCCGTAATCATCCCAACATCTGTTGTGGGGAGGAAGAAGTAATCAAGTCTGGATGAAGTGCTGTGCGGAGGGAAAAGTAGGTGAACTGTTGATGTTCTATGTGGTCTCTGCCACACATCCACTAAGCCCATAGCCTCTACCCATCTCCCAAGCCGAGGTGACCTGAAATCCACCGAGAGGAAGTCAGAAACTAGTGGAGAGTGTACGACGTTTCCCCCCCATCTACGTCAACCCAGGCAGGGCATCTGTAAGTGGCTGTGAGATTTCACAGAGAGTGGGATCCAGTAGGGATGGGGAGCATATACATTCAACTGGTTTTACTGAAGTTCCCTGAGAGAGCCCATGACCATAACGTATCGACCAAGTGCATCAGTTACCACTTGATGCACCTCAACAGGAGGGACCACATTAAGAGTATGTCCACTCATCTGGACTCCTGGGTGTAGCCCGAATGATACACTCTCCCATACCCATACCTGCCTAGGAAGTTAGTCCCCCTCAGATGGGTCTCCTGGAGCATGACCACCATCAGTTGCTGAGATCCTAGTAGATGAGTATGACAGGTGGCCAAACTGCCCCTATCTGTGACTCAAGGGATTTTCTGGAGTTCTCAACAGCCAGAAGGATAATATCTGTCTAGGCCGGGTGGTCAGAGCCTTTCTCGGTGGACTCCGTGGTCTCTCTCCCACGGCACTACAGCGGACAACATAGGTTTCATGAACTTGTTCATTCTCCCCTGTTTGATGGCCATTACTGCCTCCCACACCGCACCTCTCCCTGTTGATACCAGGTGAAGCACAGTCAAACCAGGGAAATGAATCAGTCTGATTCCGCCATCGATGCCACAGCTTCTAATCGGCGATCGAGCCGTCCAAGGTACATAATTGTACCTATCCTTTACCGGGTATTCCCGAAGAATTCTACTGACGCCGCCATTGTAGCAGTGCTCTCACCCCCAATCGCCGCCAAATCAGCAGCGCTCCAGAAGCACCTTCTGTTCCCTAACCCAAACCCGTTTAGGCTAATAGGCTCTACCTAACAGGCATGTACCTTATGTCCTGATGATGAACCGCTCATTCTCTCCACGGTTCGAAACGCCGTCGACACCTTGATACACCTTATACGAAAAACTGCTATTTATTTCTTTGTAAAGGTGTTTTTTTGCGATTTGTTCCTCACATTTCTGTGTATACTCATGTGTAACAAACCAATTAGCATTGCCTGAGCATCCTGTTGTTCACCGCTCTCTCTTATACCTCATGGCTAAGTAGGACACAGGCTTGTGTCCCACTTTATGTACTGTTTGTACTAATTGTTTTTAAAATTGTTTAGAAGTGGGGGGAGGAGCCAAGATGGCGACCGGGACGGCAGCGTAGATTCCCGGCTCCGTGAACCTCCGCATCCCGCACGGATATCCTGCATGAGATCCTTATTCTGCGCTACGAGATCGTGTTCGTAAACGAAAGTGGCAACCGATCGTGTGACCCTGAGGTTTCTGACTGCAGTACCGCCGGAGAAATCAGCGATTGAACTTTGCGGCCCGTGCGGTCCCGAAGCCGGTACCTCGAGTGGACGCCTTGGCCGGGCGGCAGTTTAACAACAGCGGCCTGTGGTGACTGGGTGGAGTCGGTCCGCCGGAGTGGTGCTCCCCTCGGCCTGCATTTTGCTGTGGTCGCTCCCCCCCTGCTGAGCGCTGCGGACCGAGGACATGCCCGGGTGTGCAATTCTCGGATTCTGTGGTGTTTGCCCCTGCCTTTGACGGTGAGCTGCCCGGACGCCGTCCCTGGTTCGCCCTGATCCTTGCGGGCTGCTCCCGGCTTTTTGCGGGAGCTGGTCCGTGGCGGAGACGACTATTGCCCGTGACCGCGCAACAGTTGAATCTGTTCCTCCCCCAGGATCCCTGTCTTCAGCGACGTGGACCTTGAGGCGTTGGTCCCGGGGTCCTGGCCCCAATACGAGTCGGGCCTTCCCAGCGGCCATTTTGTCACTATGCAGCCTACCATCCTGTCCGCTGGGACGCAGCGGGACTGGGGGTGTGTGACGGTCGGGAGTGTGGCAGAGCGATCGGAGAGAGCTGCTCTGGGGTACGGCGACCTCCTGGAGGCCCTTGGTGCCCTTCATTACTCCTTGGCTCATGGCGCCGGGGTCCTGGGGAGGAAGCTAGATGGTGTGGTATCAGCGTTGGGACAGTGGCGGTATGCTGGTCCACAAGTACACAGTGGCTTTCCACACTGCACACAGGAGGAAGATGTTGCGGCCCCCCCCGCGATTAGTGTACGGCCGGACACTCCGGACAGTATGCTACCGTGTGGTCGGCTAACTGTGGGCTTGATCTGCTCCGGAGGTATTGGACCTGAGCGGAAGATGGTGGCCTTGTCCCGTGCGCGGTCTCCGGCGGCCCAGGGACGATTCCAGCAACGTGTGTCTCATTTGACTGCTTCAGCCTGTCTGGACCTTGTGTGCAGTGCAGATCCTGGGGCAGCACTGGAAAAGACGCCCCCCCATGAAGCGGTCCGTGCTGATGCTCAGAGACTTCCACCCCACCTGTGTGCGTCGCTTCCCGACTGTTTTTGGACACTCCTGTACCTTGGGACATCGGACATGGTGCTGGGTCGAGGGGCAGGCATGGGCAGAATCGCAAAGAGCGGTCAAGGCTGAGGCTGATCCTTCGGGAGTGGTCACCTAGTAGACAGGCGGACTCATGGTTGCGTGCTCTCATGGTTATTCGCATAGTTGGTGCATAATGCTCCCCACTCTCCCCCTCCTTTTTTGATATGATCAACTTGGTGCTGCTAATTGTTTGCTGTGGGGAGACCTCACCGTGCGGGAGGGAGAAGCCGGGGGTATGTTTTGAAGGCCCTCCTCCAGTTTATTACATTCCTTCCGCCCCCCCGTCTGGGGGGGCTCTTTCTTACTCCTTTTTTCCCTGTCTCTTCTATATTTCGGGTCTAGTTCCAGGGCGACAGGCACACTGCTGGGGGGTGGGGCCATACTCATTCGCAGAGGTGCAGGGTGGGGGGATGGGGGAGGGGACTCTTTAGTCTTTATCTCTTTTTCCATGGCCTCCTTTTTCTTCTCTGTTTCTTTTTGCTTGTTTTTCTGGGATCAGCGCGGTACACCTCTCTTATTGTGAATCGCTTGCTCTTAATGTGTGCCACAGTTTCCGGGGGGTTCGCTGGGCTTTAGGTACGGGGACCTGTAGGCGCAACTATCTTTGATATTTCTCCCCATCCGTACTTTCCCGTGTCTGCGCCATTGATTCAATGTATTGCTGCTTGCTGCTTGCGTCTCTTATCCTTGCCCCTTATCGCTGTTGGGAAACTGTTTGGCACCTGATCCTACTGTTTTGTTTTATTATAAAATGAAAAACCCTTTCTCTCCTGGTGTCCTACCTGAGCGGCTCATTGGCCGGACTATACTGTATTGTAGACTTTGCTCTCCGAGGTGCCGCCTGTGTTTACATGTGCTTTTATTGTTCTGATTGCTTAGCGGCCGGCCCCGGGGGGTTGTAGGCCCATACGTGTAAATGATTGAAACGTCAATAAAGGTTTTTCAAAAAAAAAAAAATAATAAATAAATTGTTTAGAAGTAAATATTAGACCTCTGCCCGGCTGGGCAAGTCAAGCCAATATAGTAACGACTGAGTCTATATTCATTTCGCTCTCAAAAATTCTTCCTTCTTGGGACCATTGTTGTCTAGAATAATTAACTCCCAAGGTCCCTGGTCCATTACCTTTGGGTTCCCTTGTTGTTTAAATTAATGTATGATTCTTAGAGAACTCACTGGACCGAGGCTTGGGCACATGTTAGGAAGGAACTGGGGCTGACAGGAGAATCAAAAAGAGTAGGGCTGTAGCTTGCCTTAATGAGATATGTGACCCATGCGCTCACCTCTTAAGGCTTTCGACTCCGTAGATTGGTCCTTCCAGGGTAGAGCCTCAAACTCAGGGGTCTGGGACAACGCTTGTGCAGGTATGTTGGACTCTGCTGGACTTGGCCCTTTTTGCAGGGTCATCCCTGCAATTTTTACCTTCCTCCTGAATTTTTCTGACCTGTTGTTGGCTGTTCTATGACTCGGGGCACTTCACCACTGCTGATCAGTGCTAAAGTGCATATGCTCTCCCTACTGTAAAATGTATATGTTGGTTGGATTCCATGATTGGCTTATTTGGTTTACTGTCAGACCCCAGTAAAGTGCACCAGGAGTGCCCAGGGCTTGTAAATGCAAGTGCTGCTGGTGGGCTTGCATCACTGGTTGTGCCACCCACAGATGCAGCCTAGTAAAATGTGTCTAAGGTCTGCCATTGCAGAACCTGCGTGCAGTCTGGTACTGTCATGCTGACTGGGAAAGTGCACCCACTTCCCAGTCCCTAAACCTTCCCTTAACTTCATATTAGTCACCCCTATGGTAGGCCCAAGGGCAGGATGCATTGTAAGCATAAGGTAGGACAAGCCCTGATGTGTGTGGCATGTCCTAATAGTGAATTACAGCCATTTTCGTTTTTTGCTATTGCAAGGCTACCTGTTCCCATAGGCCAGAATGGGCTGTTAGAATTGTTACATCCTATGATCCTAACAGACCCAGGGAACATGGTAGAAATTCGAGTTTAGTATGCCTGAACTCAGAATAATAAAATACATCTTTTAGTAAAGTTTATTTTAATATTCTGTGTTTGCAAATACCACTTTTAGAAAGTTGGTCTTTGCTTGCCTAACCATTTCAGCCCGCCTCTGCTATGATGTGTATCTGCCTGTCTGGTTTGTGTGAGTGACAGGGCTGGGAAAACCCAGAGGGGCAGGGCTAGGTAGCCTGGTGGTGAATAGAGAGATTGACATCCAGATGGGTGGGAGGAGTGCACCTGGACTCTGAATAGGGTTGTGCTCTGCCACCACAATGCTGGCTCCACCTCCTGTGGAGCGGCTGATGTCTCTGCCCTGCACCCTGATGTGAGGGTTTGTGCTCCGGGGGATGGCCTTCACATAGACTTGTACGGCTCCGGAATAAGTATACTGGGGACAGGTCGAAAGGCAGACTACTCAGAGGCAGGCTTGGCTTAGAATAAAACGGACTTTATTTCTCTTTCCACGAATCTTATGTTTGTAAGCAGTCCCGAAGGCACAGTCAGGTGTACACAAATGAAAAACGAATGCTCCCAACGATTATTCTTCCTCTGTGTATCCTTGGGCTTCTCGGAATGCTGCTTGTATGCTCGACGGCTCCTCTTGTCTCGTTCCCAAGGTGGAGACGTTGGTGAGGTATGAAAACAAGGGAGACAAGAAAAGCACTTGTAATTGCCCGTTGTGATATGTTCTGTGGGGAAAGGGCGTGAGGGACACCTGTGCTCGACTTAAGGAAGGTGCAGTGCGATACCAGGCTTGAAAGGAAAAATAGAGGGGAGAGTCGTCTAAACCTTCTCCCGCCTCCTAAACCACCCTGCCATACGCCCACGTACCTGGGTGAGCCACGCGCCTCCAGGTACGTGGCTGGGCGAAGCGCCTTCCGGTTGGCCTCCTGGCTTTCGTCCTCCGTCTTCGTCCAATCCGACGTCCCGGGGTCTCCTCAAGTCTTCCTCTGGTGCGGCGTCCGGTAAGCCCTCCGACTCCTCGGTGCTCGGTGCGTTTTCCTCCGCGTCTGCTTCTCGTCCTAGAGCGTTCTTCTTGTTGACGCTGTCTTCCTGCTCTCTTTTCATTGGTAGAGGGAAGGTCACGAGGTAGTTGGGGGCGGGGTCCACAGCACTCCCGGGAGTTTTAAAGGGGTCCGTCCCAGTCAGCGGTTCTTCAGGTTTGTTGACATCACAATCCCACTCATGGGGCTGTGGGGAAAAGACAGGGCACCGGCAATGTAAATGCTGTTCTGACGTCACAGGGGTCCCCGCGCCCCCGTGCCTCTTCGTTCCTTGTGAGTCCGGGGCGACCCCGTGACATTCCCTCCCCCTAGGATTCTCCCGTTTGGGGAGAGGTAGAATGCGGGATAGGAAGTCCGCATTACCATTCTCAATGTCCCTTTTGTGTTTGATGGTAAGGAGAAGGGCTGTAGGGTCAGAAACCATCTTAAGATTCTAGGGTTGTGTCCTCGGTTCCTGCTTAGCCATTGTAGGGGGGCATGGTCTGTATACAGAGTGAAATGGGTCCCTTCCAGATAGTACCTTAATTTGTCTATAGCCCATTTCACCGCTAGGCACTCTTTTTTAATTGTAGGATACTTCAGTTCTCTGGGGAACAGCTTTCGGCTTATAAAGAGAACGGGATGTTCTATCCCTTCCCGTGATATTTGAGACAGTACCGCTCCAATCCCACACCCGGATGCATCTGTTTATAACAGGAAGGGACGTGAAAAGTCGGGTGAAACCAGGACTGGGCTAGTAGTGATGGCGTGTTTGAGGTTTTCGAAGGCTTTTTTTAAGGTCTCAGAAGGCTGCTGGAGGGCTTTGTTCTTTACGTCCTTCTTTAGAACATCAGTGAGGGGTCCGGCTATCTCCGAATATAAGGGTATAAACCGCCTATAGTATCCAAGGAGGCCTAGGAAGGCTCGGACCTCCCTTTTGGTGCTAGGAAAGGGTGTCTCCCGGAGAGCCCTAACCTTTTCTTCTTGAGGGGCTATCAACCCGTGTCCTAACACGTACCCTAGATATTTGACTGATTGGTAACCCACCCGTGATTTCTTTGAATTGATATGCAGACCCGCCTCCCTCAATGCGCTCAATACTAGGTCGAGGTGCTGTAGGTGCTATTCCCATGTTGAGCTAAACACGACTATGTCGTCTAAGTATGCCGAGGCACAGTGTCGTACGTCTTTCAGCACCTCATTCATGAGGCGTTGAAATGTTGCAGACGCTCCATGAAGCCCAAAGGGAAGCACTAGAAACTCATACAGCCCGTCCGGTGTGGAGAAGGCGGTCTTTTCTCTGTCTGACGGATGCAAGGGGACCTGCCAATATCCCTTAGTAAGGTCGAATGTTGTAATAAATCGGGCCTCCCCCAGCTTCTCAATTAAGTCATCCACCCTTGGTATGGGGTATGAGTCAAATTTTGAGATCTCATTGAGGGCCCTAAAGTCCATGCAGAAGCGAATGGAACCATCAGGGTTTTGGGACCATCACTATTGGTGAGTTCCATTCGCTTCTGGACGGTTGTATGACCCCCATCTGTACCATGTCACGTACCTCCCTTTGGACGGCTTCCCGTCTGGCAGCCGGTATTCTATAAGGCTTTTTATTAACCACTTGTCCAGGACGAGTGTGTATCCTATGCTCTGCGAGGGTAGTTCTACCGGGTAGGTCCTGAGAAAAGAGGGACATATTTCTGCAGGAGGACGTTGAGCTCTTCCCGGTGGGTACCATCTAGCTCTTCATTGACTACTAGTTGCTCTAGGGTAGCATCGGGTGTCCTATAAGTGGGTAAGGTAAAGCCCACCGTCTGGGGTCGAGGGCCCAACCACTTCCGAAGGAGATTAATGTGGTACGTTTGCACTCTATTGGGCTTTATTTGCAGCTTGTAGCTGGTTTTCCCTACTGTTCCCACGATCTTATAGGGTCCCAGTTTCACTGCTTTAAACTTGCAGGTGGAAGACGGCATCATGACTAGCACCCAGTCTCCTACCTTCAGTACTCTCCACTTTTTCCCTTTGTTATAGTGGTAAGCTTGTTTCCTCTGTTTCTTTTCTAAATGAGAGTATGCCAGATCTCGTAATTTCCCTAAACGGGTCTTGAGATCCCGAGTATACTCAAGCATTTCTTTGGTGCCTATCTCCTCTTCCCGTTCCCATGCTTCCTTTGTCATGTCCAGAAGTGACCGGGGTTGACGTCCATAGAGTAACTCGAAGGACGAACAACCGAGGCTACTCTGGTATTGGCTCCGGATAACATAGAGAGCGAGGGGTAGGAGGCGGTCCCAGTTCCTTCCCTCTACCTGAAGCATTTTTTTGAGGATGAGTTTCAAGGTCCCATTGTACCTCTAAATCAAGCCATCGGTTTGGGGATGGTAAACCGAGGTACGTATATGGGACATATCGAGGAGGGTACAGACCTCTTTCATAGTCCGGGACATGAAAGGGGTTCCCTGATCCGTAAGAATCTCTTTGGGAAACCCTACTCTCGCAAACAAGTCCACCAGACAATTGGCTATATTTTGGGTTGTCGTGGCTTTTAAGGGAAAAGCTTCAGGGTAACGTGTGGCATAATCAACCACAACGAGTACATATTCATGCCCTTTTCGGGTCTTGGGGAGAGGACCTATTATATCCATCCCTACCCTGGTGAATGGAGTACCCATAATCGGGAGAGGTTGTAACGGTGCATGGGGTGGTTGATAGGAGTTGCGTTTTTGGCACGTGGCACACTCCTGGCAGTATTGTTTCAACTCATGGTATATCCCTGGCCAGTAAAAATGTCTTAACACGTTCTTTAAGGTTTTTTCCACACCGGTATGTCCAGCGGTTAGGTGGGAGTGGGGAAAAAACATTATCTGTGGTCGAAAGGCCCTAGGTACCAACAACTGAGCCTCGTCCTCTGGTGAAGGTTTTCTATACAACATTTCTTTATCTGTAAAGAAATAGGGGTAGGCTGACGTATCGTTATCATGTCGTCTATGGGCACTCTCCCAGGCATTACGCAGCGTGTCACAATTGATTTGGGCAAATTTAAAGCTTCTGTCCAGAAGCCAGGGTTCTGGGGTGAGTAAGGCGTGTGTGACTGTTGGCCCTCCTCTGGTCCTGTCCGGATTTGGGGCCTGTGCTTGGAGGAGGTGCTGAAACTGGTCTAGGAATTCTGGATTATATGTTCCTATTATCAAGGCTTCAGGAAGGCCTGCCATTACACCAACCCGGATGGAGTGTGGAGTTTTTCCAGGGTATGTGATTTCCAAAAGGGCTACAGGGTAGGGTTTAATGTCTCCGTGGACGCATCTAATGTGTACCTGTTCTTCTGGCAATATCTGGTTCTGCTCTACCAATTCCCTTTGTATCACTGACTGCCTAAACCTGGAATGTAGTAAGGCTCTCACCGACAGTCCGTTCACCAGGACACTCACGTAAAATGCGTTTCCCAGCTCGGCTGTATATAACACCGTCTTCGGTAAATACCCGATCTCCATGGGTTCTTCTTGGGGTCTTCTCTTGGGGCAAGCTCTAGCAATATGACCCCAGTCTCCACATTCGTAGCACTGAGGCCCCTTTGGTGGCACTGCTTCCTTGTGGCGGGGGACTATTCGTATAGCCTCCGGAGTAGGTTTTATCGCTCGTCTTTCAGTCCTTTGACTTTGGGGACGTGTCCCTCGCACCGTTTCAAGTTGGGGTATCCGTGGCTGGGCTCGGGCAAACGTGGAGGCCATCTCTATAGCATGCGTAGTGGTAAGACCTGAGTGTTGGCGGAGCCACCTTTGTGTATTGTAGGGGAGGGCCTCTAAAAATTGTTCCAGATAAATTTTAGCGAGTATTTCCTCTTTCGTACTTTCTTGTGAGCGAAGCCATTTATCTGCTTCGTTTTTTAGACGATAAAAGAGGGTTTTGGGGTTCTCTCCCGGGTGCCCCTTTTCCCTGCGAAAACGGACGCGGTATGCTTCACTGTCCATGCCAAGGTGGTCAAGGATGACGGTTTTAATGGTCTCATACGGGGTGGTACCGTTTGGGTTTGCCACCTGGTATGCGGCCTGCGTGTTCCCCGTAAGTAGGGGAGCCAAGACAAAAGGCCATTGTTCAACTGGCCACTTACAGGCCCTCGCAGCCCTCTCGAAGTTCAGTAGGTAAGCGTCTGGGTCTTCGCCGGGTATATATTTTTGTAGGGCGATGCCCGTCGGTCCTGTGGGAAAGGATCTGGGTACCTCTATCCCACTGCTCGCCTTTTCGCTGGAGAATTTCACTAAGTGGTCTAGTTGTGCAGCAAAGGAATCTTTGAAGACGTCTCTATCGGCCTGGGCTGAGGCCATCTGCCGTTCAACCGCCCATTTGAGTTCATCCTGGCCTTTGATGAGATGTTGTATGACGGCTTCCATTATTTCGGTGCTAATGGTTACTCTGCCCGCATTCTCCACCAAATGTGAGGGTTTGTGCTCCGGGGGATGGCCTTCACATAGACTTGTACGGCTTCGGAATAAGTATACTGGGGACAGGTCGAAAGGCAGACTACTCAGAGGCAGGCTTGGCTTAGAATAAAGCTGACTTTATTTCTCTTTCCACGAATCTTATGTTTGTAAGCAGTCCCGAAGGCACAGTCAGGTGTACACAAATGAAAAAACTAATGCTCCCAACGATTATTCTTCCTCTGTGTATCCTTGGGCTTCTCGGAATGCTGCTTGTATGCTCGGCGGCTCCTCTTGTCTCGTTCCCAAGGTGGAGACGTTGGTGAGGTATGAAAAGCAAGGGAGACAAGAAAAGCACTTGTAATTGCCCGTTGTGATATGTTCTGTGGGGAAAGGGCGTGAGGGACACCTGTGCTCGACTTAAGGAAGGTGCAGTGCGATACCAGGCTTTAAAGGAAAAATAGAGGGGAGAGTCGTCTAAACCTTCTCCCGCCTCCCAAACCACCCTGCCATACGCCCGCGTACCTGGGTGAGCCACGCGCCTCCAGGTACGTGGCTGGGCGAAGCGCCTTCCGGTTGGCCTCCTGGCTTTCGTCCTCCGTCTTCGTCCAATCCGACGTCCCGGGGTCTCCTCAAGTCTTCCTCTGGTGCGGCGTCCGGTAAGCCCTCCGACTCCTCGGTGCTCAGTGCGTTTTCCTCCGCGTCTGCTTCTCGTCCTAGAGCGTTCTTCTTGTTGACGCTGTCTTCCTGCTCTCTTTTCATTGGTAGAGGGAAGGTCACGAGGTAGTTGGGGGCGGGGTCCACAGCACTCCCGGGAGTTTTTAAGGGAGTCGTCAGCGGTTCTTCAGGTTTGTTGACATCACAATCCCACTCATGGGGCTGTGGGGAAAAGACAGGGCACCGGCAATGTAAATGCTGTTCTGACGTCACAGGGGTCCCCGCGCCCCCGTGCCTCTTCGTTCCTTGTGAGTCCGGGGCGACCCCATGACACCTGAATAGAAAGGCAGAGTCATGTCAACAAAGTGCTCAAGAACTGGTTTGGACTGGGCAAAGGCCCCTCTACCCCAGAGGAACAAAGGAATTAGGGGTATAAGTATTGGGACCCTGCTCCCAAGAAATTAGATCCTGCTTGACAAGAAGAACCTCTGCCTGAGGAGAAGGAACCGGGAAAGCTGTAAGGAGGAGTACTGTCCCTGACCTGGGAGATTGGCCTGCAGCGGTTGCCTTGCTGCTGAAAGGAGAGGAAAAAGACTACAAAGACTTTATTTCAACTTGTGCTTAAAAAGATCTCCAAGGGCTTGGAATAGAGCTTGCCTCCTGCTGAAGTCTCAGGAACAACAGACTTCACCCCCCAGCTCCCCAGAGTTCTTTAGAAGTGCCTGCTGCTGTTGTTGGGCCTTCTCAGGGACTGCGTGTCGCAAGGAGCTGGAAGCGCGACTCAAGAAGGAGAAGCATGCCGCCATCGGAGCTGCTGTCGTCGCATCTCGTAAAGTGTGTCGCCGCTGCAGCATCGCATCGAGCCGAAGCCTCTCGCATCATCCAAGAAGTGTGTCGCAACGCCGAAGAAGCGTTTCGCCATCACAGCCATCGTAGCTGATGCATCGCACCGCATCAAGAGAAGAGTCTCGCATCGAGGAAGAAGCGTGTCGCCATCGCAGCCATCGTAGCTGTCGCATTGCTCCGCATCAAGAAAAGCGACTCGCCTGTGTTGAATGAAAACAATAAAAATTGTTTAAAAAAAAAAAAAAAGAAAAGCGACTCGCATCCACGGAGAAGCGTGCCGCCGTCGGAGCTGCTGTCGTCGCATCGCGTAAAGGGGTGTCGCCGCTGCAACATCACATCGAGCGGAAGCGTCTCGCACACGTTGGAGAAGAGTGCCGCTGCCAAGGCCGCTGTCATCGCATCGCGTAAAGGGTGACGCCGCTGCAGCTGACGCATCGAGTCGAGTCTTCTCGCAACCATCGGAGAAGCGTAACGCATCTGGAAGATCTTCACGGCTTTATTTCTTTGCACCAAAAACTTAATCGCATCAGCATCGTTGCAACACTTTCGTTGCCCTGCGTGTCGCATCTAAAAGGTACATTGACTTAAAGTGTCGCATTTAAGAACTTAAGAGAACTAAGCAAACTTCTACCATCTAAAGTAACTGTATTGTGTATGTTTGTCGTTTAATGGTCTTGTGGTAACTCTATATAAAGAATCCTTATTTTTAATATTAAAACCTGTGTGGTGTCCATTTGTAGTGTTGTCACTTGGTTACTGTATGTGTTCTCAAATGCTTAACCCACAGCTTTCCAAACTTTTCATGTGGGTGACACACCTTTTAGAGAATCTTCAACTAGGGACACAGTAACGCGAGCGAGTGCAGCGAACGAGCCCAAACCACCTCAGGGGGGCTCCCCCCGAGAAAATTTTGACAAATTAGTGGCCAAATGGTGCATTTCCAAGCAAATTTGAGAAAGCAGGAAGGTTAATAAAGCAATTGTGAATCTGTTCTAACAAAGACAGTGACTGGCAAAACTGGTTGTAAGGAAGGTTAGGTTTGGGCCTGAAACAAGAATATAATCATGCACACATTGACACATGCCCCAGTGATTTACGGCACAAAAAGGGAGGGGGGGGGTGCACGCACTGCCAACCCTTTCAACCATGCACAAAGTCCACCTGTTGCCTTGCTGAATATGAGTTATACAAAAATCCGTTCAGGAAGGGGGAATTTTGAGTGGTAAAACTATCATTCAACCTATCAGCCGGTCTCTGCGCATTGAACTCAGGTGGGACTGCTTTCCTCATTGCAGCGTGCCAAAAGGCAACAGAAATTAAGACAAGTGATATGTTTTTCCATTCAGTACTTTGAGGTAAAATTAACCGGATATAAGACATAAGGACAAATACTTACATGCCATATAAATTGTAACTATATCAAAATGTATGGGGACACAACATATCTCACGAAAACCATTCATTGATTTTTAAACTGAACTGAACTGATTTTTAAAAGAAAAAACATGACATTGAAGGTGGAAGAGCCACGCCAACATTGCCCATGGGAAATTCTAATTAAGTTGGAGAACCACATTTCTGAAACCTCAAAAATGGTTAGGAAATCGAACGGTTGCCCGAGCTGTGTTATCTTTCAATAATCTAGTTCTGATCTAGTCAATAATATCAAAAGACTTAAGATTGGACTAGAAAACAACGAAGCAAACACAAGAAGATGATGAACGGAACGCTGAAACTTTGCAGACACTGACCCCCAGTCACAGAACTGGGTTTAATCCATAATCATTCTTTAGCTCACTGTGCCACCTCGGCTCAGACCCAGCTATATGACAATGAATTTACACTGGAAGAGTAAGCAGTAAACACAGAGCTGGCATCTCAACCAATTTTGAAAGTTAGAAATATAAACAAAGCATTTACTTAACAGCAAAAAAAACACAGCTTGCTTGAAACGTGACTTTCGGAACGTACAAACAACCAGAGCGCAACACTACCTTGATGGCTAACTGACCAACTCTAGTTTTACAGTTATATACACAAACATCTCAATCCAGCATATAGTAAGGCTCACTTTAGTGCACAAGTAACAGAGCAGTCATAGGATGGTAAGCATGTAACACAGGTTATTTGAACATGGTTTTTCAAGTGCGCAGCTTTAAAAATGAATGTCTAGATTAGAATTAGAGAAGCCAAACTGAGGCAGCTTGCGTCTGTGACTACATGATCCACACTAATGGTAAAGTATCTTCTGAAATTTGGAGAATCCTGGTCAGCCCCAGGTCTGTTATTGTTTGCTAGGCATAAATGTGCATACAAATATGTGACATTTCCAGACTCGAGCACACACTCTCTCACATACACACACAGATATGACCCAAAGAAGTGAATACCCGTGTCTAAACTTCCCATGGAAAAATGAATGGGAAAAACACATTTTGGGACTCCTCTGCCGCTTTCCTAGGCCCCCGCTTCATAAATCGGCCAAAACTTTCCATTCGCACCCTAGTTAAAAAGTAGCACTCTTTTAAAATGCTTTGAGGAGATTTGTCAAACGGGGCCAAAGTTATTAGCAACACAATAAAAGCATTGAGTGACGTAATATGCACCATGGTAGAACTATATTTACTATTTACGCTGTTGGTGCTTGTAATCACGTTTATCTGCTTCTGTCATCATTGCAGCACACGTATTTTATGCAAGGATAGCATTGGTTCAATAAATATTTTTGAAAACATCCCACTGTGTATTCTCTGTATATGTCTCTGAAAATAAGTGAGCATGACTGAGTGAAAGGTTCTATACTGTTTCCACGATTCCTGAGGAATCAAGGATGTCATGTTCAGTGGTTGCCAGAAACCATTTGCTCCCTGGTAGGTTGGGGGGTGGGGGGCTTACGGTGGCACTATGAGCTAGCTGGTCTATAGGCCAACATATCCGGCGAAGTTGTGTGGAATCAGCCTTGATACCACGCCCTTAGTTGAAGTTGCCCGAACAATGCGCAAGTCCTATGGGTTGTTAGGAACTACACAACACTTTGCTGTTTGTGCATTGAAAATTGCTCCTGCAAAAGGCTTTATATGGAGCGGTTGCAAATGAGACTTGACTGCATTTATGGTGAATCCTCGATTGTGGAGAAGCAAAATGGTCTCTTGAGTGTGCTGCAGGGACTGGTTGAGATTTACACTCTTTGGCAGCTTACCATCCAGTAAAGGAAAGAAGTGGATGCCCCCTCCTTATCTGTGCGGCGACAACCGCCAGCCACATGGTGAAGAAACTTGGGATGGAGGTGACATTGAAAGGTAGCACCCTGAACTGATAATGCTGGGCACTTACAGCAAATCTCAGGTACCACCGATGGGCTGCATGGATTGTTATGTGAAAGTAGGCGTGTTCGTGAGATGCATGAGATCTACACCCACCATGTGGTCATCTTGCCGGAGGAAAGGTATGACATTCTGCAGTGTTATAATATGAAAGTATTCTGAGAGGATGTATATGTTGAGAGGCTTCAGATCTAGAAGAGATCCAAGTGTGCTATCTTTCTTGTGGATGAGGAAGTATAGGTAATAGACTCCTGCCCTACTGTCAGCGTGGTAATGGTTCGATTGCGCACTTATGAAGGACTGTTGGAACCTCTTGCAGCAGGTGAAGATGTTCCCCACTGAGAATGTACTTGCGTTGGGGGGGGTAGTAATAGGCAATAGCCCTGCCAAACTAAGTGCAGTACCAGGGTGTTTGTGATCTATCGCCATGCAGATTGGAAGTACTGGGGTCTTCCAGGTGTTAAATGATTGGGGTGAAGCAAGAGTCATTGTTTGGTGGGAAAGGCACCTTTACTGGCACCTCCTTTGCCCTTACCCCCATTTTTGTTGTTATGGAACACTCCTCAAGAGTGCCCCCGGGGTGACTGCTATTGACATTGCTCCTACTGTCTTTGAAAAGGTGCAGGTGTCTGAAGATTCGTTTTTGCTGTTTGCCCTGTAGTGTTCCCTCTGAAAAAACAATTTGAGGTGCTGATTGAAGAACGCCCATAGCCTTTGCTGTGCCTTCCCAGCATTTAATTTACTTGCAGCCAAAAGATGTGTTCCCCGTCGAACGACCAGTTCAACAAATACTGCGGGACCTCTGGCTTCAACCCCGGCACTTGCAGCCAGCCAGTTCTAGTTCGGAACTCTGTTGTGTCTGTTTGAACTCTACAGGTCTTCGTGCTCCTGGGCCCTTGATGCCCGCAGTTTATCTTCAGCCTACAAATAAAGAACTACTATATTCTTTATGAGGAGCGCCATCAAAACATTACAGACATTTGCTGCAAAAGGGCTCCTTTCTTTTTTTGGATCCATTTCACAGGGAAACAAATAAAGGAAAGAGAGAGTAAAAGTCGGATTTTCAGCAACAGAGAAGGACACGCACAGAAGGAGAGGCAATAAGGGGAAAGAGAGGCAATAAGAATAAGGGGAAGACGTGAGAGAGATGGGGGAAGCTGCCAGCTGCAGAGTGGAAGCGGACAAAAAGGAAGTGAGAGAGAGTCCTTTTCCTTCTATGCCCACACCGCCCGTCCCCTCACGGCCATGAATGGCCGAAAGTTACCTATAAGCTTTCGCTATTTCTGCCGTCCCGGACACATTTCTAAAAAAAGAAAAGTAGGGGACTTCGACCACTGGTTTTAATTCATCTTGGGGCCTAAACAGAGTTTGACAATTTGAAGCATTCACGTGGGGAGCAGAGGTCACCGTGGCAAAGGGAGAAGGCCGCGCGCTCGCGCATCTGAAAAGGGGTTTTATTTCATCCTGGGGGCCTAAACAGAAAATTATGGACATTAGCCTGGGGAGCAGAGGTCACCGCCGGAAAGGGAACAAGGGCTCACGCTCGCATGACGCTTCTCGCTTTTCCTCCGCCTAGCCTACGCCGAACTGCATGCATCACTGAATCCGAATGCAAAAGCATTCACCCAAATCTGGATGCAGACGTCATCGGCGCGCGACACACCCACAGGTGGGAGGCGACACACTACCGTGTCGCGCCACACACTTTGGAAAGCACTGACTTAGTGAGTGCAGACCATAACGCAACCAATACTTGTTGGTAGATTTCTTTTTGGGACTTCCTATTTTTGAGTACTGCCAAGCTTAACCATGGTGGAGAAAGCAGCATCCATAGTCTCTGTTGATAATGAATGGGAATGGGAAGAAGAGAAACTGGAAAGCTACAAAGTACAACAGCTGAAATGCTTTTGCAAAAAATGTAATGTTTGCACTACTGGATGCAAAAATAAGGCAGAGTTCTACAAGGCGCCGAGGGCCTGGGTAGAAGCAAGGAATGCCACTGATGATGATAATGCAGAAGAGCAGCTGGAAGTGCCAGTGGGTCCAAGAGGAAGGAGAACCCCTTCCCCTGCCGTTAGGAGTGTTTCTGGTAAAAGTCTATCTCCAGAGGAGTTGGCAGATAGAAGAGAGCGTAGGATGCACAAAATGGAGCTGACCAAACTCAAGTTAAGTGGGCAGTTAGAATTGGAATGGCAAATTAGAAAGTTAGCTCTAGAGGAAAAGAAAATGGAAATGGAGCATGAGTTGATTATGAGGAAGCTTGACTTAGAGTTCGAGAGGCTTGAGGCCATGAGTGTCTCAGCCCAGCAACAAGAAATGTGTGTAGCTCAGAGATTGAGCTTTGCTAAGGAGGAGGAATCCAGCTCAGATGGTGGCAGCAATATTGAATTTTCTAGTACTGAGAGTGTAGTACACACACCCAGAGATGTGGTGCCTGACTTGAAGGAGGAGGTTAATTTACACCAGGAGGTTCAAGGATATGAGGTAGCTCCAGTGGTGCGCAGTGTTCTTGAGGTGAATCGGGAAGCTGGCACAGGGGTTCATAGTCCTAGTGGTGGGAGGGATTCCCCCATGGTTGAGATCCTGGTGTGTGAGTGTGAAGACCGCCCAGAAGAGTGTGGGTTGAGTGACAGAGACAGTCAGATACTGTCTCGCCAATCTCAGGAGAGTGGTGTGGAGTACGTGTGCGAGGCACTGGATGGTGAGGTGAAGGATAGTTTAGTTAACCCTGCTAGGGGGCTGTGTGATCCAATTGTGGGAGAGCATATTGTAAGTCCCTGTTTTCCAGAGCTATGCCAACACATGTTGGAGAGTGAGTTCTCTGACCCCAGGGAGCTCACATTGGAGGCAGACCTTTTGGTGGATTCCAGAGGGTCTGAAAAGGCATTGGGGAGTGATCCCAAGATGAGTGGTTCAGGTATCTTCAAACCCAGTGTGGTGGAAGTGGCTCAGAGTAGCCCAACTAGGTCCTGTAGTAGTGAGAGGGGTGTAGGGCCTCACGTTCTGTCTTTAAGGAGAAGGAGTGAGAATGGGTTATGTCCCGGTAGTGCCCAACCTCAGTCTCAGAGCCTGGATGGTTCTTTAAGGGAACACAGGTGGGGAGCCTAGTCTGTCCTGAGGGGCTGCCCGTTGTGCGGGATCTCCTAGTGTCTGGTGAACGGGGAGTGTCTGTAAGCAGGCCTCCCTCAGTTCTGGTGTCTGGCAGTACCGCTCCAGTTGGGAGGGTGCAGAAGTCCAGATTGAGGGGTGATAGGGGGAAAGAGTCCCCAGTGGAAGAACCACTGGGTCAGGGGCCAGCCAGAAGGGCTGCGTCACCAGTGAATGACCATGGTGACACCACTTCTGTCCTGGGAGATCTTCGCGCACTGTCAGATGGACAGGGGTCGGGAGATCTGCGCCAGGCAGACTGTCACACGACACATGAGTTATGTGTCACCCTTTGGGGGGGCATGCGTGCTCCCCGGGAAGTCCTGGTGCGCCAGGCGAGCGTTCAACCGCATGGGTTGGTCCCAGGGTTGGGAAGCCAGGTTCAGGTGTTGTCTGACCTGGAGGGAAGGACATCTGTAATCAGTGTCCCTACTAGTCTGTCCTCTTGGTGTACCACTCCAGGTGGGAGGGTACAGCCATCTGGAAGGGGGCGCAGAGGGAGTCCTCGCCTCTGTCCCCGGTTCAACTGGAGGGTTTAGACCCTAGGTTGGAGGGCCAGGTTCAGGGTGTCCCCCTTGACCTGGACGCCAAGTTGCAGGATAGAACCCCTGAACTGGTGGGCAAATTGCGCAGGACACCTGCCATAGCTGCCCTGGCAATTCTAGAAGAGGGTACCACTCCAGGTGGGAGGGTACCGAGCCCCAACAAGGAGGAGGAGGACCGGGTGTGGGAAAGCCCACCCCAGTCTCCTATCCAGCCGCCGGGTACAGGCCCAGGGCTGGTGGGTCAGTGCCAGGATGTCATACCTGACCTGACAGGAGAGAGAATGAGGAAAGGGTGCCAAGCACCTGGGGCTACTGCCCCCCGCTCCCTGACGCCACAGAGTTTTGAGAACCCTGAGAGGCATACGGTCTGGGTCTCATCCGTGACTACAGTCAGAGGCCACTGTGGCATTTTTCTGTCTGTCTGTTGGGACACACCTGTGAGCCAGTTAAGGTTAGATGCTGCACAGGTGGTGCCCACGGGTGAGGAGAAGGGTTCCCCATGGATTGGCTTGGTGGGCCCTGAGAGTATGGACAGAGGGATTCCAATAGGTTCAGATTGGCGTAGAACTGGAGTCTGCCCCTGCAGTTGCGGGCCAGGTCCTTGTTCTATCGCCCAAAGCAGGGAAGCCCATCAAGGTAGTGATTGGTCTACCCTGCCTTTCGGCTGGAATGGGGTTGTGTTGGACTTGGCCCTTTTTGCAGGGTCATCCCTGAACTTTTTGCCTTCCTCCTATATTTTTCTGACCTGTTGTTGGCTGTTTTATGACTCTGGGCACTTTACCATTGCTGATCAGTGCCTAAGTGCATATGCTCTCCCTATTGTAAATTGATGTAAAGATTAGTGATTCCATGATTGGTTTGTTTGGTTTACCTGTCAGACTCTAGTACAGTGCACCAGGAGTGCCAAGGGCTGGTAATCCAAATACTGCTGGTGGGCTTGCAGCACTGGTTGTGCCACCCACAGAAGCAGCCTGTAAAAGTGTGTCTAAGGTCTGCCATTGCAGAGCCTGCGTGCAGTCTGGTACTGTCATGCTGACTAAGCAAGTGCACCCACTTGCCAGTCCCTAAGCCTTCCCTTTTCTTCATATCAGACACCCCTATGGTAAGCCCAAGGGCAGGGTGCATTGTAAGGATAAGGTAGGACATGCCCTGGTGTGTGTGGCATGTTCTAATAGTGAATTACAGCCATTTTCATTTTCCACTATTGCAAGGCTACCTGTTCTCCATAGGCCAGAATGGGCTGTTAGATTATCACATGCTTATAATCTTAACTGACTCAGATAACATGGCAGAAATTCGAGTTTAGTATGCCTGCACTCAGAATGATAAAATACATCTTTTAGTGAAGTTGGTTTTAACATTCTGTGTTTGAAAATGCCACTTTTATAAAGTAGGAATTTTCTTGTCTAACCATTCAAACCTGCCTCTGCTAGGCTGTGTATTCCTTTGTCTGGAGTTTGAGTGACAGGGCTGGGGAATTCCAGAAGACAGGGTGAGGTGTCCCAATGGTGAATAGAGAGATCTGCATCTAGATGGGTGGGAGGAGTTTCACCTGGGACCTGAATAGGGCTGGGCCTGCCTTCCACAATACTGGCTCCACCTCCTGGGGAGCGGATGATGTCTCTGCCCTGCACAGTGAATGAAGAGAAGGAATCTTGTCGACAAAGTGCTCCAGGGCTGTACTTGCCTTCCACAATGCTGGCTCCACCTCCTGTGGGGCGTCTGATGTTTCTGCCCTACACTGTGAAAGGAATGGAGAAGTCTGGTAAACAGAGTGCTCAGAAACGGGTTTGGACTGGGCAAAGGCCCCTCTGCCCCCAGAGGACAAAGGATTTTGGGGTATAAGTATTGGGACCCTGATCCCAAGAATTTAGATCACTTTGGGAATACAAGAGGAACCTCTGTTGAGGGAGGAACCAGAAGAAGCTGAGGAGGAAACTATCTCTGAACCTGGGGGTCTGGCCTGCAGTGGTTGCCGTACTACCATAGAGAGGAGAAAGGAACTTTGTGTGTACTTTTGCTCAACTTGTGAAGGATCTCCAAGGGCTTGGAAAAGAGATTGCCTCCTGCTGAAGTCTCAGGAACAACAGACTTCACCCCCCAGCTCCCCAGAGTTCTTTGGAAGTGCCTGCTGTTGTTGTTGGGCCTTCTGAGGGAATGCGTGTCGCAAGGAGCTGGAAGCTCGACTCAAGAAGGAGAAGCATGCCGCCGTCGGAGCTGTTGTCGTCGCATCTTTAAAGAGTGTCGCCGCTGCAGCATCGCATTGAGCAGAAGCATCTCGCATCCTCCAGGAAGTGTCTCACAACGCCAAAGAAGCGTGTCGCCATCGCAGCCATCGTAGCGGACACATTGCACCGCATCAAGAGAAGAGTCTCGCATCGAGGAAGAAGCGTGTCGCCATCGCAGCCATCGTAGTTGTCACATTGCACCGCATCAAGAAAAGCCGCTGTCGGAGCTGCTGTCATCGCATCGCGAAAAGGGTGTCGCCGCTGCAGCTGAAGCATCGAGTCGAGTCTTCTCGCAACATCGGAGAAGCGTGCCGCATCTGGAAGATCTTCACGTCTTTATTTCTTTGCACCAAAATCTTCAACGCATCAACATAGTTGCAACACTTTCGTTGTCCTGCGTGTCGCATCTAAAAGGTACATTGACTTAAAGTGTTGCATTTAAGAACTAAAGAGAACTAAGCACAATTCTACCATCTAAAGTAACAGTATTGTGTATTTTTGTCGTTTAATGGTCTTGTGGTAAATATATATAAAGAATACTTATTTTTGATATAAAACCTGTGTGGTGTCCATCTGTAGTTTTGTCACTTTATTACTGTATGTGTTCACAAATGCTTTACACACTGCCTCTGAGATAAGCCTGTCTGCTTGTGCCAAGCTACCAAGGGGTGAGCAGGGGTTACTTTAGGAGTGTAACCCCTTACCCTGACTAGAGGAGAGGGTCCCTATTTGTCACAAGTGCATACCTGTGCCAACTAAAGACCCCCAAGTCTAACAATGGGGACTCAACATATCTCACGAAAACCGTTCATTGATTTTTTAAAAAAAATATGTGATTTGTAATATAACACACATACATTTACAAAACATGATGTCCTTTATGAGTAACAATATGTAAATATGTGCAAGAATGAAAAACTTTGAATAAAAACAACAGCACTTACTATTTTATTGAGATGAATGAGGTGGATAAGATGAACACAGCTGGTCAATATTTGGTGGAATATTAGATAAAGACACTGATGCAATCATAGTCTTGGATTTCAGCATTTGGAAAGTAATGATGAAGGTTGTCTCCGAGCAATGTTAAATGGTCAACAATCAGCGGGCTGATATCACATTTCAGCTGGCACTCAGCAGTTTTGGATAACATTTCAAAATTTCTTTCATTCACTTTGCTTTTCCAAATTGCTCTTTTGTCTCTCATAGCACAAGAATGACAAAATATGAATAAAAACAACAGCACTTGTCTTACTATTTTAATGAGATATATGAGGCTGATAGGATGAACACAGTTGGTCAATATTTGGTTGAATATTCGATAAAGACACTCGCATTTCATCATCAAGCATTTTCAAGCATCCACGTTTCAGTGTCTTTAAGTTAGTCATTGTTGAAAAGGATACTTCACAAATGTATGTAGTAGAAAACTGCAAGATATTTTTTAACGCTTTTTTACCTAGGTTTGGATGCATTTTTGTAACACGAACCCAAAAGCTGTCTAAATCACCCTCTGCATGCATCATGAACATACTTCGATCATTTTTTATTTCAGCTAATTCTTCTTCTTCAATAAGAGAGAAGTTCCCAGTTGCAGTTGAAAGAAATGGATTTCTGATCCAATCATAGTCTTGGATTGTAATATTTGGAAAGTAATGAGAAACTTTCTCTCCTAGCAATGTTAAATGGTCAACAATCAGCGGGCTGATATCACATTTCATCTGGCACTCATCTGTTTTGGAAAACATTTCAAAACTGCCTTCTTTCACTTTCCTTTCCCAAATTTTTATTTTGTCTCTCAAAGCACAAATTTTATCTACTGTTGTTAAGATATTTTCTCCTTTTCCTTGCATACTGGTGTTAATTTTATTCAAATGTGTCAGCAAGATATGTCAATTTTGTGCACCAAAGTTTGTTTTGAATTAGACCACAGAATTCGTGCTGCTTATTGTCCTCAAAAAGTTTAAGCATCATTTCCCGCAATTCGTTTACATGACAAAGCACACGACCTCTTGAGAGCCAACAAACGTCTGTGTGCAGGAGGAGCTTTTTAAACCTTGCCCCCATTTGTTCACAAATATGAGCAAATATTCTTGATTTAAGAGGTCGGCTTTTAATGTAATTGACCATTTGAATCACTTTGTCTATAACTTCCCTTAATTCATTCCCAATGGTTTGCGCGACTAGTGCCTCGCGATGTAAAAAGCAATGACTAAATATGATTTTTTCATTTTCTTTCTTTGCTAAAACTATAAAACCTTTTGTTGAGCCAACCATTGACGGTGCACCCTCCGTGCATATCCCGACACAATTTAACCAGCGCAAATTATTTTCCTTCATGAAGCAATCTAAAGTTTGAAATATATCGTCACCTCTAGTTCTCAATGGAAGTTCTAGGCAACACAGGAATTGCTCAATAATTTTGTCAGTATGAATGAAACGTATAAAAACCAGTAATTGAGCTAACCCACTGACATCTGTTGATTCATCTAGTTGCAATGTAAAGATCATATTGTCGTCTTGAAAAATATCCTTCATTTGCAGCTTAACGTTAGCAGACATATCTTGAATTCGTCTTCCAATTGTGTTATCTGCCAAAGGGATTTTATTAACTTTAATCTCAAATTCTGGCCCAAACATTGTTTGAACAATAGCACAGCAAGATTGCCTGATGGTGGGTTCGGCAACAGTGTGTGGTTCCTTGTTTTTGGCAATTATTTGAGCAACCAAGTAACTTGCCTTTTGAGCTTTCTCTGATGTCTTCATTCTCTTTGTGAATGAGGCAGACTGCTTCCTTTTAGATCTTGCAAGCTCAATAAAGTATTCTACTGGTTTTTCTGACAAATGACTGTGTTTTGTGGTAAAATGGTGTTTTAATTTATTTGGTACCATACTTTCATTTGCAAGTATTTCCCCACAAACTAAACACTGGAGACAAGGATGGTTTTCATTACCAGAAAATGTGAACCCCAGTTCCATATAAGCTTCATTATATAAACGGGGATTGGCGATTTTCCCTTTACACTTCTTACGTACTGAGACAGACAGTTCAGTTGGTTCTTGCGTACTTTGCTCAATAGCTGCTACATTTTGTTCTTCACAAACGGCATCGTCACCAGCTTTTCGCTTCCGAATTATAAACTTATCCATTTTGAGTTTCTGTTTGCCTTCCGGGAAAATGAAGAAATGTGGAAATCTAGAGATAGGAAGAACATGAGATACGAAGTTTAACAATCTTATGCCTTGCTTACAGTCTTCATTCTCTCCAGTAATATTTCAGGATTTGAGTAGTAGATAATCATGTGAAATCAGAGCTCTCAGCACAAGGTGGGACAGAAATAATACCTGCATTGACGCTGGCTCTGGCAGACTCAGGATGCCAATTGAGCTGTCCAGAACCCACAATTATATTCCATCCTTTATCAGAAAGCCCTTACATTTCCATGCCATGGTCTTCCAAGCTTACTTTCCTAAAAAAACAAATCGATGTCTCATTTTTAATCTACTTATTTGAACTGGAAGCAATCAAGAGATAATCACACAAACAACCACATATTGCTCTGCTATGACACTGGAGCCTTTTTGACTGGATCAGAGACAGGCAACCTAAATAAGGTAGCAGTGCGGCACGCAGAAAACATGCCATTGAAGGTGGAAGCACCACGCCAACATTGCCCATGGGAAATTCTAATTAAGTTGAAGGACCACGTTTCTGAAACCTCTAAAATGGTTGGGAAATCAAACTGTTGCCCAAGCAGTGTTGAAAATAATGGCTGCCATCTTTCAAGAATCTAGTTCTAATCTAGTCAATAATATCATAGGACTTAAGATTGGCCTATAAAACAATAAAGCAAACACAAGGAGATGGTGGACCGAGCGCTGAAAATGTACAGACACTCCCCCCCAGGCACAGATCTAGGTTGAATCCATCATCATTCTTTAGCTCACTTCGCCACCTCAGTTCAGCCCTAGCTATATGACAATGAATGCACACTAGAAGAGTAAGCAGTAAACACAGAGCTGGAATCGCAACCAGTTTTGAAAGCCAGAAATATTAACAAAGCATTTCCTTAACAGAAAAAAAAGTCTGCTTGAAACGTGACTTTTGGAATGTACAAACAACCAGAGTGCAACACTATCATAATGGGCTGCGGCCAGTGCAACTGTAAGCACGAAGGGCCTTTGGCAGGGGTGGACATGAAAACTGACCTTGGGCATAGCACAGAAAAATATGGGTGTCAAGGCTCTGCTGTGCGAGCCAAGCAGGGCACGAGTGGAGGGGTGCACCCACACTGGCCTTTGATGTCTGCCAGTTTATCGACTCAAGCACGTCTTGCACATTATGCACATCATGCACAGACAGACAAAGGGCGACACCTCTCCTCTCACCTTTATCCTCCTTAATTCTTAGTTAAACGTGTCCTTTAAATTGCAAATAGCAGCTGATACTAAAGAAACAAACACACATACAGAGGCCAATACATTAACGCTGTTGGCATAAAATTAAAATGCCGCCAATCTCGGAGGTGTGGTTTGTATCCCATGGTGCTAGGTTAGTTAACTAGTATGGCACCAATCTCGGAGGTGTAGTTTGTAACCCCTGGTGCTAGGTTAGTTAACTAGTATGGCGCCAATCTCGGCACTGTAGTTACTTCCTCTCTGAGGTGCGGGGGACGCCGTAGTGAGAAAATCCGCACCCACTGTCCAAATTATTCCTTCTATTCCACTGGAAAGTGTGTACGGAGCCAGTACTTGGCCTAAAACTGCACGCAGAGCAAAGCAGCAGCTGGATGGGGAAGTTCAAGCCCTGCATTGCAGCGCAGCATAGTGCAGTGCAGCACAGTACAGAGCAGCACGGTGCAGTGCAGCACAGCGCAGTGGCCTGCACACTCCTGCAGGTAACGCTTACAGTCAATGTATGTGCTGTGAATATCTCTACGATGCCAAGCTGGCACTGTGTATGCAGTCAATAGCACCCTGATACCATCCTGATAATGTGTGTTCAGTCAATATTTTCTTGATGCCAATGTGATCATATATGTGCGCTCAACTGTACCCAGATGCCAACCCGACAGTATATACGTTCAGTCAATATCTCCCTGATGGCATAATGTATATTTATACACTATTACTGTGGTGCCGCCCTGGCAACACACGTGCAGCCAACTGCACCCAGCTCACGCCCCTGCCAAGTGCACCTTCTTACCATCCTGGAAATACATGAGCAGTCTGTTGCTCGCCAATGTAGTTACAGCCAATTGCACCCTGTTGTTATTCTGTAAGTATATTTGCTGTCGATTGCACCATGCTGCCAGCATGAGGACATACGTGCAGGCAATTGCACCCCGGCGCCATCCTGACGACCCATGTACAGTTGCTTCCCCTCTGTGCCATCCTGACAATGCACATGCAGCCAGTTTCACTCCGTGCCATACTGACAATACACTTGCAGTTGGTTCCACCCTGGGACATCCTGGCAATGCATGTGCAGTCGATTCCATCCTGACAATGCCTGTGCAGTCAGTTGCACCCCCGGTGCCATACTAACAATGCATGTGCAGTGAGTTTCACACCTTGCCATACTGACAATGCACGTGCAGTGGGTTCCACCCTGTGCCATCCTGACAATCCACATGCCATCGGTTCCATCCCAGTGCCATTCTAACAATGTGCGTGCAGTTGGTTTCTTCCACCCTGTGCCATTCTGACTATCGAGGTGCAGCCGGTTCAATCCAGAGGCTATTCTGACAATGCACGTGCAATCAGTTGCACTCACTGCCATACTGACAATGCAGGCGCAGTCAGTTGCACTCATTGCCATTCTCACAATGCACGTGCAGTCAGTTGCACCCCGTGCCGTCCCAACAATGCACGACAAGTCTAACAGTTGCACCGCATCCAACCAATATGTGTGCCATCACTTGCACGTCATCATCGCTCTGGTTTTGTTCAGAGGGGTGTGCAGTGAACCGCCTGGCTGAGGAACGTCTGCCTCGGATTTGAACATTGGCTCACTGCAAAAATTTGTCTGCATTACTTCCCACCCACTCTCCAGTTGCTTCCACAAATTTCCCCACCCTTATCCTCTCTATTCCTTTCCCCCGCCCTTGCACTCAATGTTGCCCCAACCACCAGAGCCTTCTGTATTGCTCTCCCAACTCATGCTTAAAAAAAATGCTTTTTGCTACCTCTTTTAAAGTTACTGATTGAACTTGATAAATAAAAAAAATGTTGTTCTTTCTTGAAGAATTATAAGCAAATGCTTAACTAGAAACTATGTCCAAAGCCATTTGAAGGAAAAGGCCCTTTCTTCCTGCTATTTTCACAATTTCTCCAATATCCGAGTTCCACAGTATAGTGCTGCATATTAGCAAATTATTTGCAGTAGCTTGAGGGCCTAAAACTACTTCATAATGTCAGCTTATTTAGTTATACAGTTTGCTGCTGCAGATGATGCAGTTTTATTGCTGTAAAACACAACTCATACACTCAATTTATCAACCTTGTTATGATGAAAGGTTGCTTTTGCCCCACTATTAGTCAAACGTGTTACCTGCAGGTTACACCCAGATAGCTTCAACAAACACTCAACTCATTGATCTGTCTTGACACCCTTTGTGCATTATTTTTGTCCAGCTACTAGTATGGATTCTCACAGGGCACAAGTCCTAAAAAAAGAAGTGGGGGGAATCTCCAAGTTAGGTAGTATCACAGGAAGTGACATCACGGCGCGTGACATCACGACACGTCACATCACAGGAAGTGACATCACAAGATAGGGAAATATTAAATTAATTTGAGCAGTGGACATGTTAGTCTGCTAGTTGGATTGAAAAGGAATACTGGGGGGATAGAAGAGGGAAAGGTCTAGTAAGTTTTGTTTGGGAGTTCATAGCAGTAGGAGGGAGTTAGACGTTACCAAGGCACCTCCTTGGAAGCCCTTCTGTCATTTTAAACAGCTGAATCTGCAGCAATTCAATAGCAAGGCCACACTTGCTGGGTGTCACCTGTAAAAACACGCACTACACATTTCACACAGACACAGACACACTATCTACATAACCTACCTATGTGGCACATGCAAGGCTGTGGAAATACCTTTATATTCACTGTAGCTGCTCTTGCAAGAATATGATATAGTATATTAGATTCTATGGAAAGGCAACAATTCCAGCCACTGCCATACCATTTTCAAAGCCATGTTCATTGAGAGGCAACCACACAAGACGTTTATTTTTGTGGGAGCTGCCACCATTTTGCAGCTGCACTACAAATCTAACAACGTAGACCAGAGAAGCATGTACATGACAGGCTTCCTGGCATTAACACCAAACATGAAATCATTCTATGGGGCTTCTCGGTAAAACAGGCTGAATTGTCAGTAGTGCTTCTCTGCTTCACGCACCAATGCTGCCTTCTTCACTTTGTAAAATGGAAGGGACTCCGGTATGTGTACAGAAATTAGCACAGAACATGACAACATGCACGCGCCATTCATGGAAAATTCAGGATAGGCCTGCATTATCTGAGCCTTTCATTCTGACACCAGCAGAATTTAACTCGAGATAGAATATAAACACCACATGCGCCATCGAGTATCCAGCTTTTGATGAGCATGGTAGACGGCGTCCACCCTGGAAAATAAGTGGGGGGATGCCGTACACCTGCGTGGTACCCAGACTCGTGCCCTGGATTCTCACTACTTACTTACCGAGTGAGTGCCTGGGATGGTGGGGTAGAGGCGGCTCCGATGCCACTGTGTCACAGCAAGGACGCGCGCTCAGGGCACAGCCGTGAGCAGCGTCGTAGCACTCCTGGAGGGGGTGGAGGTCAATACTTCCACTGGCCTCCTGCTGGATCCAGGCCCGCGTCACTCCGCCGCTGAGACCACCACTAGGACTCTGACAATGCCCCCACTGAGCCTCGGTACAGCGGAATCGAGCTCCTGACCACGAGGCTCCGCTCCGCTGCTGCTCCGCCTTCCTCTTGCACGGCGCAATCACTAAGTGATGCTCGAGTCGCTTTCCCCTAATCTCGGCCCACAGACGTCATCGCATCGCGCGACACACCTACGCATGGGGCACGACACAGTAACGTGTCGCGCCACACAGTTTGGAAAGCTGTGACATAGAGTACACCACCCCAAGAGTTTTTTCCACACACACAAACATAGTTGATTGCATGGGTCACCGGGAACTGTTTAAGGATGAGTTTTCACAGTTACGTTTTTTTATCCAGGGCCCACAGGTTATGTTGTCAGCACTTTTTATATATCACATCGGTTTTATTGTTTAATCAAAAATGGTACTTGCTTTACGAGGAGTCGTAGTACATTTGATGTAACACTGGCTAGGTCAATGGGTAAGTTGGTAGTGAGATGTGATATTGTAACAGGATCGTTCTGGGTCAATGTGCTGGTTAGCACACGTAGTATTATTGCATACTTCCCGTTTGTTCCAATATTATCTGCTGTGGAATGAGGCATGCTCGAAATAGTGCTTCTGTTCCCTGAACTTGCCATTCCTTTGAACCCCAGACTGATTTTATGTCTATAGTGTCCTTCCATAAGTCGAAACCCTGTTCAGACAGTTGGGAAATAAAGGATGCAGAGTAAATGTATTTGGTGTTAGTTAGCATATTTTTCTGTGCAGTTGTAGATGCAACCTTATAGTAATATGAGGTCGGGTCAGAAATGTTAAAAACTGGAAAATAAGAAACTTTCTGTGCATACATTCTCGTACTACCTTTCGGTGGTGTTGGGCAATGTTCCTGATGGTGGTTTGTAAAAACATTTTGTGGGATACTGGATTTATGTAAAAAAGGATGACTATATTGTTGGTAACAATACATTGTGTTGTAATCAGTTGTTTCCTCTCACATTTGAATGCTTGAAAATACAGCGGATTGTTCTAAATCCAACAACATATAATTTACAGTTTCAAAGTCCCAATCGTCAGAAAATGTACTGGAGGTAATGATATAATTTAAAGAAATTTTGAACACACAAGGAATTTTCAAAAGTTTAGTGGGAACAAATACATCATATGAAACTCTGTCCCAAACTATACCATCAGGAATTGGAACAGCTATAATGTTTACGAAGGACAGGTCTCTTTGTTCACAATCAGATGACGTATGAGGTTTTAGGACCAAGTTCACATTTAATACTGCAGAGTGTTCAGGGCGATAGTTTCCATTCATAAGTAAGCAAAAGACAGTCACTAGGCCCATCCAGAATAGAAAAAAACTGTATTTCAGTTATTATCCAGTGCTGTAGCCATGGCGAGACTAGAAAAGTCTTTTGCAGGAAAATGTAGAAGTCATGAAGTTGTTGTTTACGGGAAACTGGAGCTGGCGTTGTTTCAGATTCACTGGGATCAAGAAAGAAGGTATCAAAATCAATGAAGTAGCCAGATGCAGTTTGATCTATCTTTGGTTGCTCAGCAGGTTTTGTTGAACTAGCAGATGTCTCTTGTAGAGGCATATTGATAGAGATATTGGTGGTAGGCCCAATTGATATTTGTCAGTAGCAGGCAGGGGGTTACCGCTCGCGGCTATGGGTCGGTGAGGGCTCTTAGCCCATCTTATCATAGTCGTCGCGCAGCCCTCTACGGACACCTCACGCACTCGGTGCTCCTAAAGAAAACTTCAGGTATACATCAGCGGACCTGCTGCCAGCCCCTGACATCGCTCTCCATTTTGCCGCACCTGGGGCTCTGATGCTGTGAGCCTCCCCTACCGCCGCTCCACACCATCGTGCGGCCACAGCAGGGGGAGACTACAGCTCCCAGGTTGCCTAGCGGCCAACTCCCGTTCTCTTCGCGCCCGGTGGCACAGAAAAGGGAGAGGCTCCCTCGGTGGAGCGGGTGTCTTACTTGGTGTTGTTGTCTCTCTTGAACTAGCGGACCTGCTGCCAGCCCCTGACATCGCTCTCCATTTTGCCGCACCTGGGGCCCTGACGCTGTGAGCCTCCCCTACCGCCGCTCCACACCATCGCGCGGCCACAGCAGGGGGAGACTACAGCTCCCAGGTTGCCTAGCGGCCAACTCCCGTTCTCTTCGCGCCCGGAGGCGCAGAAAAGGGAGAGGCTTCCTCCGCGTCGCGGGACGCGCGCGGGCGACGCCGGATGAAGCCCAGACCAAGGGCGGACCCGTTTAAGCCCGTTCAAGGCCGGCCAAGGACGGGACTGGCCACCCCCTTAACGCCTATATAGAGATAAGGTTGCTGTGTCGTAGTCGCACTTGTTGAGTGTAACCTGTTTACAGGGAATCCTGCCGACACATTGAATTAGTTGTAACTAAAGGACGGCTAGGTATTTGCGATGTCAGCGTCTACAATGCCTAATAATAGTGGTTCTATTGCTCCAAATGTTGGTGTATCGCTTATGGGTACCTTAGATAATTTCATCCTACAGGTATCTACAGCCTTGGCCAAAGATATTGAACTGACTGAGAAAAGGTTATCTTTAGACCCCCTCTGTGAAAAAAGGTCATCTCTGGGAAGTATGGCTGGGGCAAGGTCCCCAGCATTGTATGAAGCCGATTCTGATGACACAATATGTTCTTTGGCTGATGCTTTAAGTAGTCCTATTGTTTGTACTGAAGCTCTTGTCACGGCTTTTGATAATCAATCAGCACCTACTTTAGGGAAAAAATGCCATAGTACTTCTAATAGAATTCTGCCTTTGCCTACTATAATAACTAAGTCAGCGAATATTGCAAAAAAGGGTTTGGGCTGCCAACCAAATGTATCTATGACAGAAAATAGTAGTTTTGGGTCTAAAACCAGAACACAAACACAAGTTAAAAAAAAAAAATGATAAAGGAAAGAAAGGAAAAGTTCAAGAGCAACCCAATAAGGAGAATACTGCACCTAAAGTTAGATACGATTCTTCTTTCTTAGCAAGTGAAGAAATATTGCCATTACCAATAACTGAGCTTAACCCTCCAGATGAGTTGGGTACCCTGTTTTGGAAAAAATTAGAAGCTGTCCTCAAGAAGTCTATCCACCCTATCAATGGAAGGCTAGACCGTATTGAATCCAGACTAGCATGCCTGGAACTCTCGCTGGCATTAGCCCAGAAGATGCTGGGCAAACAGAGTAATGACATAATTAGAAAGCCGGCAATGTCTATACCCCAATGTAAAAATGCCGGGGATGTGGGTGTATCTATGAATGGTTTACAAATCTGTAGCAGTAGTTCTAAAGAAAAAATGATAGAAAATGTTAGACCTGTTAATTCATCAGTTAGGGGTCCAGACTTGAGTAAGCTGGGACAGATATCTAAGGAAAATAATGAGGTGATTACTAAACCAGCAACGGGTGCTTGCCAACCATTATCTAAACAACGGAACCAAGTGATTCTAAACTTGCCAACTATAGAACTTCCCCCTGAATCGGCCCCTTATGTGGTTATATTGTCAGGGGTACCATCTCTAGTGGCGGGTAAAAAGGAGACTTATGTGCACATTCTGGCTTAATGCCAATAGGCCTTTACCTGTACATTGTAGGGCAGAGATTCTGTCTGTGAGAAGGATTAATTGGATAGGCAGAAATATTAAGACAGTTGGGGGGGATTGCGTTATTGTCAATTTTAGAGACAAACGATGTGTAGAACACATCTGTAATTGGCCACAAATAGATACTAGATCCACAATCAAACCCTTGCCATTGACCTATTTTTATGCCCCAGTGCAGGATCAAAATAGACAAGTGTCCTCATGGAATGAACAATCTAGTTACTCTGCCACAAGGAATTTAAGATTATTTAACAGGTTCTCAGTACTGTCGGGACTGGAAGAATGTGATTGACAGCAAACACAGGACGGGGGTAATGACATAAGTGTAATTGGTTTATTAAGCGATAGCATCGCAGAAGGTGAGGGACAAACAAGTGAAGGTGTATCTTTAGCAGGTAGAGCATTGAATCTTAGGGAAAACAAAGGTGGTGACACTGCCCTAGGATCAAGTACTAATAGCCCCTACTCTGGACCCTGTGTTCTTAGCTCAAATCATTTATCGATCTTTGCGGAGAATACAATGTTAAACTCTAGCACCACTCCAAAAAAGATTGTGCAAGCAAAGGGCCCACAAATTATTACAGAGCATGTGATGCCACTGCCAAGTTTAACCCCAACTAGGAATACACTAGTGAAGGGCTCGCAAACCCTACCTTGTCTGATTCCAACGATTTCAATGGTATCATGGAACTTGGCTGGCATTGGGACAAAAATTGTTTCCCCATGCAGGCTAGGTTTCATTAATAAATTTGATATTTGTCTCTTCCAAGAGTCCTGGTCTGTGGAACCTGTCTTCAACCCAGGATATTTGAATGTTTATGTCCCTGCTGTGAGAGGGCAAAGGGGACGTCCAATGGGTGGACTGATAATCTGGGTTAAACAACATTTAAGTTGTAGTATTCAAATACTTCCAGTTAGACATTGTGATATTTCTGCTATTAGACTCAGTATCGGGGATGGCCTGAAAATTGATATTTTTAATGTGTATGTTAGAGGAATCCCTGGAGGGAAAAAATCTGAGGTGCTAATGGCATTAGAATCATTGATTGAATTGGAGCCAGAAGGGGTCTTACCGATAGTTGTGGGTGACTTTAATACAACTTTCGAACCCTTAGGGTTGGAAAACGTAAATATGTTGGAAGAAGAAGACTCCAGGTGGGGTGTCCCTGAACTAGAGGGTAAACCGATAGTTAAGTGGACTGAGGCTGCGCTTAACTTAAATGGGTTTTGTCTAGCTAATCAACTAAGGGCTGCCAATGGTCGGACTTTGTCTGACAGAAAGGGAGTGAAAACCTTCGATAATGGTACAAGGTCAAGCAACATCGACTATATACTTGTCCATTTGAAACTTTGGTATACTTTGGTGGACATGGAGGTTAAATCCCATGTTGAGAGTGATCATAACCCCTTAGCAGCATTATTTAGGTTAGGAAAAGAAGGATTGTTAAACTTTAGAGAAGAACTGACAGACCCTGAAATCATTTTAACAAATGATGAGCGCCATCTTAAATGGTGTAATGTTGTTAATCAACCAGATGTACTTATTGCCATTAATGACCTAATAGTAAAAACCCTAGAAAAATTGGAACTGGTGCTAGTAATGAAGAAAAGTATAGCCCAATTGAGGATGAACATAAAGAATTGTTTCTTAATCTTAAAACCCACTTTTGTAAATTATATACTACTAAGTCAAAACCTATGACAAAATCTGATAAGTGGTACAACAAAACATGTAGGGAGGCTCGTGCTGCACTGAGTACAGCCTTAAAGACTAGGAAACCTGGGATAATAAGAATGGCACGCAGTAACTATAGGAAAAAGATCCATGAGGCAAAAAGGGAGTGGGATGACCAACTGTGGCAGGACTTTAAAGTTGCATGTAAAACTAAGAATCAGGCATTGTTTTGGAACACTTATAAATGAGAAGGAGGAGGTTATGCTAAAACTCCGCAAAACAATGTGCCCATAAATTCTTGGGTTTAATATTTTAAGCCCCAGTATGCCTGTATAGAAGGAAACCTAAGTGAGATAGTTCCAGGTTTTAAATTGTATGAAGGAGTTGTTTTTAGTTTAGGGGATGTGGATAGTGCCTTGAACTCTGTGACCAAGGGGCGAGCTCCAGGGATAGACGCTATACCTGCGGACCTTTATCTTAGTGACAGAGAGAGATGGAGACAGTATATATGTTATCTCTCTAATGCCATTGCTCAGGGGATGGCTATTCCTAACACTTGGAAAGGTGCTGAAATTGTCCCTGTTTATAAAAAAGGGGATAAGGCCCTTGCGGCTAATTATAGACCTATTAGCTTGATCGATTCGCTACAGAAAATAGTGGGGCGACTGGTTCTGGGAAAGATACATGCCTGGATGGACGAGGGGGATATCCTGAGCCCACTGCAGGCAGGTTTCCGACATAGGACCAGTACGATAGATCAGGTCTTTAGATTGGTCGTCTTATACTGGCGCACAGTTGTCTTGGACAAAGGGGTATTGTACGCAGTTTTCGTTGACCTCAGGGCAGCGTTTGATCTTGTCCCGCGAGGGAAGCTTTGGAAAGTACTGGAGGAATTGGGCATGTCCTTGGGGTTGGTGACTTTGATTGCCCACTTACACGAGGATACTTATGCCAGAGTAAGATGGGGCAAGCCGGGTGAGGTTACAGATGTATTCCCGGTCAAAAGGGGAGTGAGGCAGGGGTGCGTTATGGCACCAATCCTGTTCTCACTCTTCATAAATGGGGTGGCAAAATATCTTTCCCTGGTCCCAACTGATGCCCCCATGATCGCTGGAGAACACGTCCCGATCCTTATGTTCGCGGACGATACACTAATAATTTCAAAGACTCCAAGTGGTCTTCAAAGAGCGCTCCAGCGTTTTACTGACTTTTGTGATATGTGTGGTTTAGAAATAAACTGCGCCAAAACAAAATTTATGGTCTTTTCTGAACCCAAACGTCACAAGTCAGTAAAACGGTTTAAGGGAAGGCTATATATGAACAATAACCCTCTAGAACAGGTTGAAGCTTTTATGTATCTTGGGGTTAACTTACAGAATGATATGTGTTGGAACGCCCAGCTAGAAATGATGATACTAAGGCAAAAACGACAGGCGGGCATTTTACTTAAAAGATATGTCATCTTTTACAAAACCGATTAGACCATTACTTGAGATCTATGGGATGAAAGTCTTAGGCTCCGTCCTATACGGTGCAGAATTGTGGGGGTTCACAAACGTTAAGCAGTTGACGGCACTAGAAAATGAGTTTCTGAGGAAAGCTACGTATGTACCTCGTAGTACTCCTTTAGTTCCTCTGTTTTGGGATCTTGGTAAAAGATCAGTCCAAGATCTAGCCATGCTGCGCCCAATATTATATTGGCGCAGACTTTGGATAACCGAGGAACTACATCATTATGCTAGGGGACTCAAGGACCTTATAGAGAAGGACCACTTTCACAAAATCAGTTGGCTAAACTCAATAAGGATCCTTCTAGGGAAAATGGGACTGATGGACCTATGGGAAGATCCCACAAATGCTGTCTTTCCCTCTAAAATAGAAATGAAGAGGATATATTGGGAGATGATTACTTCAGAAAAATACGCTGCTAATGCTTCTTCCCATCTCGCAGGGCGTTTCCTCCAATTTAAGCCCCTTCCTGCGCTGGAACCGTATTGGGATGCAATCGAAAAACCATTGGATCGTAAACTCTATTTCCAATTTAGGATAGGTTGTTTACCAATAAGGGCATTTACCTCAAGGTGGGCAGGTTTTGGCGACGATAAATGCCCGAAATGTAAAGACAAGATAGAATGTTTGAGCCATTTTTTGTTCTTTTGTCCCTTATATGCTGCCCTAAGAAAGAAACAAATGGATACAACCTACCTGTCGTATAATCGGATTTCGGAAGCATGAGGAGGCATTGAGAATGCTGTGTACAGACCCTAGCCTCCTAATAGCAATAGCCATGGCAAAATTCTTAAAATGGGCATGGCTTATTCGATTAAAAGAAGTTGATCAGTAAGATAAAAGTCGTATAGGAGTTGTCTGTAATGAAATTAGTGATGCAAGGTGATTTATCCCCTATATTTTATTCTCAAAAGTACTTCGGCAAAAAATGTATGCAGTTTAATTAATTTTTAAAGATGGTGATAAAGGTTTTTAATTATTTATATATCTGTTTTTAATATGTATAATGTATTTGTAAATATGTGTTGATTTTAGGACTTTTTTTGTCGAATAAAGTTTATTGAAAGGTGATATTTGTCTTTCATTTGTGTTTTAATGTTCTGTTTCAACAGGAACGAGTTCCATTTCACTGTTGAAAAGTCCATTAATTTTTATTGGTGACTCTTCAAATGTTATGAGTCTTTCTGTCTGAACTTCCTGTATGGTAGCGAGAGGAGAGCGTCGGCTACCCAAGAGCACACAAGGCCTACTATTCAGTATCGGCCACATAGTGTGGTTTGATCAGATCGATGGAGACAAATCTCTTTTCTTTTTTGCCAGCAAGAGGTAGGAGAATTACTGTTCTTGTTCCTTATACAGCCAAGACAGGGACAGGCTTTCTGTATGATGGGCCAAAAACGTTTTTGACCACAATCTTTTCTCTGACCAGATCCCCGACTTTTGGGATCCAGGCAGGTCTTGCCATGATTGATTTGACTTCCCCAGTGGCGGTGCGTTTTACTTTGCACGTTGCTTTGTCGTGCCGGGAATTCAATGAGAACCTGTAAAACAGCCAAACGTTTATTGATGTCAAATGGTTTTTCATCTGCCACTGTCCTTTCATAGTCGAGATCAGGTACCCACATTCTTGTTCCAAATAGGACTTTGTAAGGAGTGATACCTCCAAGGGAACTTCTTGGCAGATTGTTAAGAGCCCTCTGGACCCCATATAAGTGATTGACCCAACTACCACCCAAACCTAATACCCTTGCTGTTAAAGATTGTTTTAAGTCTCGGTTTTTCCTGTCCACGGCCAAATTTCCCTCAGGATGGTACGGAGTGCCGCAATGCAACACCCAAACTTCCTGTGGCTTCCTTGTAAGCCCTAGAGCTAAATGCGGGCCGTGGTCAGAATGTAATGTGCCAACTACGTATGTCCCTATGAAGACTTGCAAATCTTTTATAACAGTTTGTTCATCAGCCGAGCGCTGAGGCCAAACCCACAGGAATCTAGAGCATGAATCCACTGCCACCAAGATATACTTGTAAGCCCCATCTGTTTGTAGGGGGCCCCAGTGGTCCAAATAGACACAAGTGAGTGGTCTGTCTGATATCAATAGTGGTGTCTGCGCTGGACGTGCTACGGTGGAACCCTTCATCTGCTGGCAGATGTCGCAATTCAGGACAAAATTCTTTGTCTGTTTAGTTAATGCTGGCCACCAATAGTGGTGTTTCAGTAAGGAAACTGTTGCGGTAACTCCTGTGTATGCGGAACCTAGACCCTCGTGTGCAGCTAGAATTAAGCCTAATCTGCGATCCATGTGCGGTATTACTCTATCCCCCACTCCTGAAATTTGATCATACGGAATGTTATTTGCATCTAACTTGTAGGAGTACTTGAGTGGGAAGCCTTTTGGCAAGGCTGTCTTATTTTTGCGTGAAGCAATGACAGCTACCATTATCTGTCCGTCTATTCTCGTACTAGAAGGAGTGATTGCAGCTACGGCAGAGGTTCGTATTGCCCCTTTTGCGGCTTCATCAGCCAATGATATCCCTTCAACGTGAACGCCATCACGTTGATGACTCAGCGTGTGTATCACATGAGCTCTCGGTCGTTCGTTTTTCATCTCAGCTACCTGTTCCCATAGCAATTTATGCTTGATTGTGCAACCTTTGGAGTCTTTAACCCCATTCTTACCCCAGTAGTGAAGATATTCATTGTATGACTGGACACAGTAAAATGAATCGCACACATACAGTGTGGGGAATTCCAGATCCGCATTTATTAGTGCCAGTAACAGGGCTTTCAATTCTGCCAGCTGCGCTGTGCAGTCTCCTAGAGACTGTGTTTTCATACTGCTAGGATGGAATTTGCCTTCCTGCTTACGACCCTCCACAATCGCACACGCAGCTCTGTATTGTTGTTTACATCCTATGGCCGGCTGAGCAGGGCTGTCAGTGTAAATAAAGTATTCATACTGATCTAGAGGCATTATTTCATTCGGGAGAGTATATTCTTGTTCGTATTGCAGGAATACTTGTGTTTTAAGTGTAGAGTCAAATTTGTAATCTACATCTGTTTCAGTGAGAGAATTAGCCCATTGTATCCATCTTGAATGTAAAGCTTTAGCATTTGGAATGCTTGCCTTTGTGACAGCCTCTAGGGCTGGTACCAGAGTCACGACAATTATTCATTTCCCCTGAGCCAGTGCTCTCTCTCACTACAGCAGTCTGTACTGCTGTCAGAATTTTTTCTGTAGAAGCAAAACGCATTTCTGCGTTTGTGTACAGGTGTGATTTATATGCTATAGGTACTGTTTTGCCTTCATTGAAGGTTGTGTAAGTATACCCAGATTGACCCGCTATAACACGGATCACCAAATTTGTAGTGTTTACACGTGTGTGTAGGTGTTTGAAAGCTATCATGTAAGCTTGTAAGAAACAAAGGATATCTGTGTGTTCCTGTGTCCTATGTCTAACTGAAAAATCAGGTCTTATTAAGTCGTAGGAAGGTTTTACTTTTTCTGCATAATCTAAAATGTAAATTCTGCCAAAATTCAAGAATCCCAATATGCACTGTAAGTTTTTCAATGATTTAGGAGGTTGGAGCAGCAAACACCTTTCTAAAAAGTTAGCTGACAGGCTTTTCCCTTCACTTGAGAGTTTATATCCCAAAAATAGGACATTGAGGTGGGATATTTTTTATTTTTGTAAGTTGAATTTGTAGCACTCAGAGGCGAACCCCAAAATGATGTTGCTCACCCCGGTCAAGTGATCCATTAAATCATCCTCCTTCAGATAAATGTTATCTACGTTGCACAATGCCGCCTCATCCAAATTCTGAAGTAATTCTGTTACCCTAGCGGAGAACAACCCAGGGCTTTTCTTATACCCTTGGGGAGTCGACAAAATTGACCCTGAGAACTGAGCACTGAGAATGCTGTCAAATATCTGCTTTCAGGCGCTATATTTTGGCTGATATATCCATTTGAGATATCTAATGTTGTTTTGTATTTCTTCCGCACAATGTTATTCATCAATGTGGCACTGTGTTCAGATGTCTGTAGTCTAAAACTAAATGGTATGAATTATCGGATTTCATTACGGGAAACAAAGGATTATTAATTGAAGAGATGCAAGTTTCAATTACACCCTTGTATTCAAGTTGATCTAAGATCTCCCTGACTTGTTTTTTCGCTTCTTGTTTAATTAGGTACTGTCTCTGTGGAGTTGGAGTAGTTTTTACTGGGATTTCATGGTGAGGTGACTAAGCATCCCACCCAACATGGGTGTGATTTAATGCTGGAGCAACTGCTACCACCCATTCCTGCGCGTATGAATGTTTTGTGTATACTGGAACGAGGTTGGAGAAGGCCGGTAAAATTACCGTCCCTCTCTTCGGGCATTCCATAACAATTTCAGGCGGCCATTCTTTTTCAACTAAAAGGATGTCATATCCATAGGTCAGGTTCTCCCAAAAGAGACCTTTAATTTTCCTGGGCTTGTCCCCCTCCATTTGGAGCGTTATTTTATGTACTTTATGCGGGTCACTTTCCCTTGTATCATGTGTCTCCACCGTGATATGTTCATTCAACTACGCTGTCACCAGAAATTCCATCAGGGTCTGGGGAGCTATTGTTACTTCTGCTGGGCTGTCTAGCTTTGTTAGTGCCCATTCCCCGTTCGGAAGTTGAGTCCTCAGAATTCTGGGCATGACTAACTTTAAGACCTACTACCTTCTTCTTTGTAAATCGAGGTTTTCATTTTTGTTTCTCTTCTTTTTTGGAAGTATAGTCTGAAGAGCATTGCATGTCTCTGGACTTTGTACGCTCTTCTTGTCTGTGTTCTAACTGTCCTTCCCTCTCAGAGTTTTTGATGAACTCTGAAAGGAACATGAGGAACGTGTATCAGTATCCTGATACCTGTCAGGTTTTTTATTGTTATCACGATTCCTAAGGTTTTACCTCCTTTCGGAGGGCTCCCGTTGAGGAGACCCACACCTGGACTGTGACCTACTCTCTCTATTCGTTTGTTTTTTTATTGTCATCCTATTTCTTCTTGGAACAATCAGGTGCTTGCTTGGTGTTCTCTTTTTCAGGACCACCCATGAGTTTAGGTTTTGTTGCTCTAGCTCCCAAACTATCTCTACCTAATTCGGCATAGGTATCTTCGATAATTTTAGGTAATTCACGTTCCTGTTCTAAAGGAGTGAAATCCCTGAGGCGTTGGCGTATTGCCACTGCTGCTGCCTCCTCTTTTATGTTTGCTAATATAATAGTTGATACATGGGCAAAATTTCCTAACAATTTCATCCCTAAGTTAAAAGCAGGTTCTGCTCCATACTCATTCTGTATTTGTCTTAATACATCTGGTATTACTGCTATTGAAGGGATACCATGAGTTCTGGTAAACATGGCAGCAAAAACTGTACCCCAGAAGGTATAAACCTTTATCTGGGGAGCTATCCCCATTGGCCAGCAGATTGTTAGCATTCTGTGTTTTCTTGATGGCTTGTGTGTGGAAATACTGCCTCTAGCTGTGTTATTTTTTGAGCTATACAGAATGCATTTGCTCACGTCTAGTGGGCATTTTACCCATAACTGCGTGTAGCATTTGTGGAGTTATTTTAGTTGTAGATCCCTGAATATGCCCTGCTGGTGTAGCCCTTGCTGGCTGAAGTGTGAGTGTTCTCATCACAAACTGTGTCAAGTTTCTGTAAAGTTTTATTATTTCTGTATAAAGTGGACATGAGCATGCTACAAGCATTGTGTCAATGTCTGGATGCGGTGTGTAAGCCGCTAGGACTGGCAACTTTGCTCCATCTCTTCCGAGCGGACTGAGTCTCACTTTTTCTTTTGTGTGTGGGAGGGCGCCTTTAAACCAGTTTATGTGCTCCTGGTAGGTGAGCGGAATTTCAATGTCCTCATACGTACAGTATTCATTTAGTGTTTCATTTTTAGTATGAGAATTAAATGTATGTGTTTGTGCATCTGCTTGTGGGAATTTAACCCATGAATAGAATACTTCTGTTCTGTATGATTCATGTGCCTCAATCACGAATGTCCCACCCCTAGCTGTGACTCCATAGTCTGCTAGTTTTAAAGTAAGGGCAGTTCTGAAATTTTCCGAAATGTTTATTTCATCTTCTTGTTCTTCCTCCCCTGCTGCAGCTGCATGTTGTGCTGGTGCAGCGGTGTCTTCGTCAGCCATTATTTGAAAAAAGAGCAAGTTTCAAGGAAACTGATATAAGGTTTTATGCACAAGAGGGAACTGTTTGTCCTTCAAGCTTGATAAACCTACAGCCAATACATAGGATATGCATACTCAGCAGTGGTGGATTTTCCCTTCCCAAACCAGACATCTCTGGAAAAATGTGAGTAGGGGTCTCTGGGAACAGCACGACTGAACTACTCAGATTTGACAGTTGAATAAGTACCAAACCAACGTTGGCGGCGCCAGGTCGTGTAGTTCCTATAAACCTATATAGAATCTGTGCAATTAGACTATATAGACTGTGGAATTGGTGTATATAGACTGTGGAATTGGTGTCCAGACTGATTCCAGATAGCCCCACTGGGTATGTTCGCCTGTACACCAGCTAACTCACAATGCAACTGTAAACTCCTCTTACCAAGGAGAGAATAGTTCTTGGCAACTATTGAACATGACTACTCTGTCCCATCAGGGATCGTGGAAACAATACAGTACTTTTCGCTCAGTCACTTGTGCTCACTTTGTCTCAGAGAGATACACAGAATAAACGGTGGGGTCGTTTTCAAAAAGCATTTATTGAACCAGCGTAATTCTAGTCTAAAATAAGTGTGCTGAAACAACCATAAGACAGAAACAGATACAAATGATTATAAGCACCAACAGAGTAAAAGGAGGGTAGATTCTTACCATAGTGCTAAAACAATGAATACAGGCAGGTATATAAATACATTACAGTAATAATGCGTACTCCTACGATGTAGCCCTAACTAGATGTACCTAGCATGTATGTAGGTGTAGAGCCAAGAATCCCTCTAGGATAAAGCCAACCCCATTACTTGAAGTGAGAGACTGTGAGACCCTGTCTTGATCTTGAGAAGGACACCCGACAAGGGATATCCGACCACTGCGAGCTGGAGTGTCTGCGTGCAGGAACCTCAGCGTTTTGCGTCAGTGTGTCAGCATGGAAGTCCTTTTTCCCCTCTCCTTGCCTCAGCAAAGATGTGGTGTTTATATACCCAGAGTGGTACTCTCAAGGGATCTACCTTGCTGTGTCATGTCAGACTAGGATGATGGAAGGAATGACCCTTATACCTAGTTATTATGCAGGAGATGGTAGTCCTGCTGAGATTCCAAAAATTCTCATGCATAATGAAAAAGGCTAGTTTGTCAGTGAAACCCCATGTTGTCGTAACTAGGTAAAAGGTCAGTACTAAGAACCATTATGTAGTGTAATGCCAATCTAGGTGAAAGGTCTGGTTACTACCTGAGCTCATATTGGGCACCTGTGTGAAACATATTAAAATAATAATGTGGTCTCAATGAAAAAAGCATGTGCATTATGTGTCAGTCAGCCCTGTACTTTAATGCTTTTCTTTTACAGATTGGCCCCCCTGATGAAGGGACGACATGCCCCGAAATGCATTGGGCCAAATTCACAATTGCAGATCAACTACAGATTTCAAGAAAGTTTTGGTTAAAAAAAAAAATCGTATCAATGTTTGTATTAACCTATTGTTAGATAAGAGTGATTTTGTATTAGCATTATTTGTTTATCAACCTTCAACAGGGAATAAATATGGTTTCTTTAACATATCACAAGAATGTGTTCACAAGTTGTTAAACATTGGAGGTGTATCCCTTGAGTAGTGCACACTTTGTCCAAGCCTCCCCAGGGGCTTGGCCTTGTTCTTTCATTAAAGGTGCATTACTTGCCAGAGATTTAATCAGGGTAAACACAAATGAGTTACAAGTGAGATAGGCAAATCTGAAGGACAATTTTCTAGGTTTCAGGCAGACTTCATGGCCTATTTATAATGGACTCTGATATATTCTTGTGATTGTCTGCCTGTTTTCAAAATGGTTTGAGACTTATTCGACCAGAAGAAGTGACAGTATGACTGTAGCCAAACTCTTGTTGGTGGGGTTAGTACCAAGGTTTGGCATACTTTCTTCTTTTGAGTCAGATAGAGGAACTCATTTTAAAAATTAGGTCCTAATATTGTTCTGGACAGACTTACAAATTGAGTAAAAGTTCAACTGCAGTTACTGACCAGAAGCATCAAGTGTAGTTGAGAAGATGAATGGCACTATTAAGTCCAAACTTGCAAAGGTGTGCTCCTCAACGACCCTAGAATGACAAGATGGTCTTCTTCTTGTTTTGATGAGCATTAGAAGTACTCCAAACAAAAATACCAGTTTCTCGCCTCATTAAATCGCTGATGTAGTGAAATCTGTGTCTCATTAGGTGAATTTGGCAACACCGTCAAAAAATGAAGTCCACTGCCACATTCTGCAACCAGGAGACTCGGTCTTAGTGAAGAAGTATGTCCAAAAGAATTGCTGGGAGCCATGGTGGAAGGGGCCACATCAAGTCATACTTGTGACTAACACTGCTGTGAGTGCCCAGGAATCCTACAGTGGAATCATGCAGCTCATATGATGAGAGGGAAGACTACAGATGAAGAAGTAGTGACAACAACCACTGCTTAATAGTGTCAAGTTCAAGTTTGCTGCGTAGAGCCAGAGGAAGGAAAAGAAGATCCTGGTCAAGGTCCTAGTTGCCAGAATGAAAATCAGCAAATTGAAAATCAAAACGAAATTCTGTTTCAAAGTCATGAGCAACAAGAAGAAATAGATACTGGTGTTCTTAATGTTCCAGCTGGCGAAAAAGTAAACTGAAAATCCGATACTCAAGAACCTCCAAGTGAAAGCAGTTCACAGTGAGCCAGGTTGCTGTACTTGATCAAAATACAAGTCTTGAAGCTGTAAATAGAGAAGATTCAGAAGTAGTTGCAAGAGAAAGTGTATCCAGCAGCATATTGTGAAACTGTGAGAAAAACTACTTGTCTTGAATCAGTGAGAAGCAACAAAGATTGCACTGGAAGACTCTGAGACTAGAGTCTATCAGAGAAGAACCAGAAGCAATTGAAATTGACTCTGAGAATAGTGAAAGTGAATATCCTGTATCTAAAAGACTGACAAGAAAAAAGTGCAGATATGGAAGGTACTGACCTAACAAATTGCTGTCAGTTCATCTTTGAAGACTTCTAGAAGAAGTAAAAGAACTATGTTATGCCCAATTTCTCCCATTGGATATGTTTCTCCTCCACAAGGTGAATTCCCTGGTGACAACCATTCTCCTAGTGAAGTCCATGAGGTACAAAAGATCCCTGATGCACTGGAGACTACTTCAGTGGATTGACTGGAAAGGCAGAGTAATCCCGATATAAACAATGTAGGAACTCCTTCAATCCAGAAATGCACCAATGTAGATGGTAACTTTGTCCAATTACAGGCTATTCAGAGCCCTGTTCTCTGATGATTGTGACTGTAAGGGCGCTCCTAGAACTCACACAGAATCAAATGACGAGATCAAAGGGATGCCCTATGCCTGTAGAGAAGGAAATAGGGCACTGAGGTTGGGGAAGGATTGTAGTATAACTGAGGTTTCTCGGGATGATGTAAAGATTTTAGCTTGGAATGTGGCAGGGATTGGTAGGAAGTTGTCCGAAACTGATTGGGGTACTGTTGATCATACCTATGACATCTGCCTTTTCCAAGAAACATGGTGTACCACCCCTATATATAGGAATGGATTTACCTCTTACTGCATTGATGCACTGGTAGAAGGAGGCCCTCAGGAGGACTAAAGGTCTGGGTTAAGACAACACTAGGCTGTAAAATACATCAAATCACCATTGCTTCACCAGACGTTTTGGCAATTAGTCTATCTCTACCCTTAGGCCTCAGCTTAACCATCATTAATGTCTGTAACTGGATAGGAGATCGAAGTTTCAAGACCTCAGCGCTAAGGGCAATTGATGATGTGCTCAAAGTCCTGCCTGATGATGGTTTCCTCTTGATAGGGGCAGTTTTATTACGACCTTTGAACCCATGGGGATAGTTCCACAAGATTTATCTTCTGATCTTGATAATATATGGAAGATTCTACAACTAGACCTCCCTGTAGTGAGATGGTCATCAAGAGCAGCACAATTATTATCATTTTCCTTTAGTCATGATCTAAGAGCAGCAAATAGAAAGATATCCTCGGGTTGAGAGCGCAGAGCTACTTTCAATAGAAGAGGCCACACTAGCCGCATTGATTATTTCCTAGTGGGGCTACGCCTTTGGCCATTCCTGAAGAACATGGTTGTCCAAGATAGAATGGACAGTGACCATAACGCCTTTACATTGACTCTAGAGGGTGCTATGATTGAAAGAAATCCAAATAAGGCTTATAGGGCATTAGGGGATAGCCTCCAGTCAAACAGTGGTAAAACTATCAAGTGGAAATGACTATACAAGCATACAGGCCTAGAAAATGCCCTAATAATGGTTAAAAGAAACTAAACTTAAAAGATCTAAAGTCTCCCTTCGGAGCAGAGGTCAATGGATCTGCAGAGAGTTCATGAAACCCTCTACAGTAGGATTAAAGATCTCTTACTCCAGAACAAAAGAGCTGGTCTTTCGAGGGACAAAAAGGTGGCCTGGTACAATAAAGCTTATAGGGCAGCCAAAGGGAACCTGTTGAGTGCAGTGACATCTAAATGCAGGGAAGACTGGTTAGAATATAGAGCTGCTTATAAAAGGAAATTAGATAAAGCTAAGAGAGAGTGGGAAGGCAAGTTGTGGGAAAATAAGTATACAGCTATGACCACGAATGACACTAGATCCTTTTGGAAAATCGCCTCGGACAGTGCCTCTGGCACCAAAAGGAATGTGGCATTTTTTATCCAACCCAAGGAATGGGTGTCTCATTTTGTTGACATATATTCATGCACAGACGAGTCAGGAAGGAGAAGAGGGGCTCGTTTTTTTAGCTCCCGGGCACACAGTGATAGTTGTATGAGATTTCAGATCAACAAAACCGTGGCTGCTATATAATCTTGTCACGCCTCCAAAGCCCCTGGTCCAGATATGCTACCTAATGACCTATATCTGGCTGCCCCGGAAGTTTAGGGCCCCTACATACATTTACTTCCTAACACTACATTACTGGTAATGGATATCCCTCTATCATGGAAGTCTACAGAGATTATTCAATTTGTTTTAAAGGGGTCACGCAATGAACCAGCACATTGGCCCATCTACAATCCTGGATACAAGACAATAATATATTATCAGATCTCCAGGTAACACCAATACCCTAGACCAGGTGGTTAGCTTGAACTGTATATTTTGGAATACTGCAGTGATCGGCAGAGACAAGCTTTATGTAGCCTTCATCGACCCACGTGCTGTGTTTGATCTAGTACCCAGGGATATCTGATGGACAGAGCTTCAGAACATGGGTTTACCAGAGAGTTTCTTGGATATCCTTATTCGATTCCACTCGGATAACTGCGCCAGAGTAAGATGGGGGAACAGGGACAGTTGAACGCCCTCTTTAGGATAGATCGAGGCATCTGACAGGGCTTTGTACTTGCACCAACCTTGTTCTCTCTGATTATAAATGGAGCAGTCGACCATGTGGCTAGGAATGGATGTGATTTGCCAAAAGTGGGGGGGCCTTTGGATGCCCGTCCTACTTTCTGCAGATGACACGCTTCTGCTAGGGAAACTCCCCTGGGGACTGCAGTAGTTGCTAAAGGATTTCACTGCATTTTGTAGTGAGTGGGGGCTTTAGTTAAACAGTACAACAATCTAATTTTATGGTTTTTAGCCCAACGCATCAAACGAAACTGGGAAGATTGTAGATGCACGTTTGTTCTAGTCAAATTGAGCACGTGTCCAGTTTCGATTAATTAGGTATAAGATTATCACCTAATCTTAATTGGGATTTACAAATCCAAAAATCATATGTATCTCTAATTTATCAAGCTGCTAACATTGTAATATTACACACAAAAAAAACCTTTGCGGAGAGGGTGGCTCCAGCCCTAGAGATATATAATGTGAAGGCATTAGGGGCTGTTTTATATTGTTCTGAAATCTGGGGCTTTGCGAATATCAAACTACTGGAAACAGCCGAACACAAGCTCCTAAGACTTTTATTGGCCCTCCCAATGAGTACCCCACTGTTTCCAGTTTTTCTTCAGCTGGCACAGCAGAAATTAAGAGAAAGAAATGAGTGTAGAATCTTGACATATTGGCATAGACTTTGGTCTTCCCTAGCCCTTGAATCCTAGTGGTTTGGCCTAATGGATTTACTGGTGCCAGGGAAGGCTCCAAAAGTTCCATGGCTCAGATTTGTGAAAAACTTGTTGGGCAGATTGGGCTTGGAGAGACTGTAGCTAAATCCAGATGATGTGACTCTAGTCTCCAAAGCCATCTTAAAAGGTATTTACTGGGAAGTAATGGCAGTCCAAAGGGACACCAGAAATACAGGTAGCCTAACTGGACAATTTTTGGATCATAAACCTCTTCCATGCTACGAGTTTACTATAGATGAAATAGTGCTGATAAGAGCATGCAACTGTATATTCAGTTTAGATACAAGTCATTACCGACAAAGGCTTTCTGTAGCAAGTGTACAAATGTAACAGCTAATGATGATCTATGTCCAGAATGTTCAGGAGCCCCGGAGATGTCAACCCACATATTATTCTTTTGTCCTGTTTATGCTACCCAAAGAAATAGATAGATATAGACCATCTGTAGATTGCTGGGATCCAGAAGGCGTTTGCAGGCCTTCAGAATATTTAGCTCAGACACAACAAGTTATAGCGTCTGCTATTTCAACGTTTTTATGGTCTGTTTGGATTTGGCATACTAAGTGCTTACAAGCAAATGGCTAAGTGTTTCATATTTGGGGTGTGACATTTTCCCTCCTTTGCTCCCGAAGTTATAGTTGAAACCTCTGTTGTCTGATGATATACACCTTGTAATTAAGACTTTTATGTACTATTTTAATTTTTTTAATTTTTCAAAACTTTTTAACAGTTATATTGTGTTGACGTGTATACTCTTTTAGACGTGTCGTTTTTTACAATGTGTACAATGAAAAAGACAGGGTTAGCATCCTACACTTCACACCAATCATTTATCAAAACTCTGTATTCTTTTTAAAACAGTGATATAATGTTTTTGTATGTATTTGAATCTATTTATTTGTCCTTGATGGTAGCATTTCATTTGTACCTGCACTTGCATTTTTACACGTATTGTTTAGAATCATGCTATTGATACAAGAGCTAAAGCGTAGGGGTTTGTATTGGGAGAAAAATGTATTATTCCGCTTATTTAAATGTAAGTGTGTGTATTTATATTTGATGCTGTATAATGCATGCCGCTTTTATGATTCTAGAGATATAAATAATGTTTTTCAATCAATAATTACCATACATATTGAAATAAAACACATGAGATTACCACTTGGGGATAGATTAGTAGGAAATTATAATGATAACCTTTATACAAATATGTAATGGGAGTACGTTAGAATAAAGGGTATTAAAGATTGGTATGTTTGTACATATCTTCCTTCATTGGTGAAGAGGGTGCAATGTATTTCTTGTTGCCTTTGTCATATTTATCATGTAATATTTTCCAAAAGCTACAGTTTTCTTACCCTATCCTTCCGATTTCAGCGATTCACCGGAAGAACTTGCTGTATCTGAAGACTCAGTGGATTGGATTACTTATTTCAAGTACTTAACAAAGATTGTGCAACCTGGCTTGAAAATGAATAATATTAAAAAAGAGCATGTTTGTAGTCTGAGTGAAAAAGAATATGACTTTGTTAAGGAATATAATGAGAGGAGAATGAAAATCCTGAGAAATTGGAAAGATGTGAGTAAAATGAAAGAATAATTCGAAACTGAGGAGACATTAAGAAATTTGAATGCATCCAAGCTTGAAAATATAGCAAGAAAGAAAGGGAAAGTTGTGTATAGTGCTTCAGGAAATTCAAAGAATTAGGTCAGTAGAATTTGTTGGAGAGAGTGAGTGTGAAAGGAGATTTGTAGTTGATAATGAGCTATTGGCTTATGAAGAGACAATATTTAGAGGAATTTATTATGTGTCTGTTAATACTGCCTCTATTACCTAGACTTGTAATAGGACAGGAAGCTGCTATCTTGCTTTGGTATTCCCTCTGGTTTATCATGTGAATGAGATGAATGATGTGTTATTGGATTGTGGAGGGTGAAGCGTGGAATTGGACAAGTTGTGTTAGATGTGGTGGGTGCTATTATTCTATCTACTGACATGGCTATGAATGATGTAAAAATAAGAAGATTATGCACACTTGTAGGTTGCCTTCCTTCTAATACTGCTGGAGCACTTATGAAAATATATCCGGAGCTAATGGCGATTGGAAAGGGTTTTAGGAACGTTGGTGAGTGGTTTGAAAGTTTGGTTAGGGGTATGTTGCATTTTATATTAACCCCTTTAATTATTTTGTTAAAATGTAAAATTGTTCTATTACTTTTGTGTAAATTCTCGGAATTTATTTGCACAAAGCTGCAACTTAATTGTGGGTGAAAAAAGATGTCAACGTTGTTCAAGAGAAAGTATAAGCAAGTGGAGTTGGAAGCTGTAAAAGAACGACTATATGACCGACAAAGATGTTGGAATGACCGACATAAGATGTTGGAAGAATCAAAAAGCAAGAGCCAGAAAGTTATGCATCCTGTATTGTAAATAGTTTGTGGTTAATGATGATGGCATTATCAGAGGGGGATTTTGTTGAAGGTTTCCACATTAGAACTAAAATGTGCATTAATAGTAGTGTTTTCTATTTAAATGTACACATGGGTAGAACATGAGCTATTACAACTGAAGCAAAATCATTGTGAAGTGGTTTAGTGTGTTTTCCTGGCTCTGTGTAACTAGACTTCATTAGGACTCGTCCACACCTTTGTTAAAATGACTACTGAAATTGTGATGTTCATTCTGTGTCTATATTTCTCTTTCAACACTATCAGGCACATGCATCAAAGCTATTTGCGATCGCAAACGGCGCGAATCGCAAAAATCGGCCGTTTGCGATCGCAAAAATAGCTTTTGCGATGCATGAAACAACTTGCCACTCGCAATTTAAGAAATCGCAAATTATTGTGATTTCTTAAATAGCGACTGCATTTAAGGAATCCCTAATTGAGATTCCTTAAATGCAATGCATTACAGTTTCCAAAATAGCGATTTCGCTATTAGCGTGAGCAAATTACCATGAGGCTGGACCTCATGGTAATTTGCGAAAACTTAGAAAAATGCACTTATTTGCATTTTAATAAGTTTCATGTTGCCCACACACATGCCCTTAGAGCATGTGTGTATGCAACATTTGTGCAGAGTGAACATACATGGGTGCAATAGGGTGTCATTTTGACACCCTTGCACCATCGAAATTGCGGGAGCACTTTGCGAGTACCTACTGGTACTCGCAAATTGCTCCCGCAATCTCTAATTCATTCCTATGGGCCTCCAGGCCCATAGGAATGAATGGGAAGACATTCCTTAATTGCGACTCGCAATTTGCTAGTCGCAATTAAGGAATTTGTGGGAATCGCTATTTCTTTAGCGATTCCTACATGCATAGGGTTTTGCTATTCCTTAATTGCGATTCCTTAATAATCGCTATTAAGGAATCGCAAAACCCTATGATGATGCATGTGCCTGTTAATGCAGCAAGATGTGCACTCCTTATTTTGTGTTCCATATTGTTCTTGAGAACTCGCTGGAGGAAGCCTTTTTGATACTTTCCAAGGCTAAGGCTCTTTGTGCTAGCACGCTGTATTGCATGTATTTATGATTGTTTTCTGTTGCTTATGTAACTAGTTTATTCTGAGACCTCCACATGACATTAAGTCAGAAGGGCCAAACTAATATTCATATAGTGGTTTAGTGCTAAGATGTACTTAAATAATGTGAGGCTTAAAAATATGACATATTATTTGCTGTAAAAATGCTCACATCATGCTGACTTTATAGTTTTCATAATTTCCTATGTTGAAAGTGGCTATATAAACCCTTGATTTTTAGGGTGAGTCAGACTCTTTCCAGAGCCTCTAGAAATGTTGCTGATTTATTATTAATTTGCTGCACGTTTGAGACTTAGGGCCGAATTTTGATCTTGGCTCTCTGTATCTGGTACCTTACCATCTATTTCTGTTATTTCAGGTGGAATTTCTCTTGATTTTTCATACGGAACTTCTTTATCAAGAGTTTCTTTGACAGTCTCTTCTCTATTTTTATTTTCACTCTTATGTGCTTGTACTGGTTCAGTGTCTGATTCTGAGCTGGTGTCAGAAATCTGCAATTTTCTTCTTAATGGTAGATTCTCTGGTGCTATAGCTGGACTTGGTTCTGACTCCCCATTTCAGGAGTTTGTCTTGCTCTTATTTCTTCAGTATCTGATTCGGAACTTGTATCAGAGTCTTCAAAGTATTCTCCTTCTTTGTTATCCACTGGATTTGGAATTCGTAGGGTGTGATTAGCATGAATCCAGTTCTTCACCCCTGCACATTGTACAGCTGTCGTCGTGGTCAGGATCACCCGACGTGGTTTACCCCACTTTCGGACCAAACAATTTCTTCTTCTATGCACATTTATTCTCACCCAGTCACCTGGGCTCAGATCATGAGCTGGCTTCTTTTCAAGAGTGGTGGCATCCGATCCAACCTGATGAAACGCAGAATGAATGGAATCAGCCAACCCCTTGCAATAATCTAACACCAAGTCATCAGATATAGGCAATAGCCTGTTGACGGGTATGCTCTCCCCATCACTATCTCATGAGGACTCAAGCCTGTATTCCTATCTGGAATAGATCTTATAGTCATGAGTACCAGAGGCAAGACATCAGGCCATTTCAATCTTGTGGCTAAACAAATTATACCTAATCTGTTTTTAATGGTGCCATTTACTTGTTCCACCACACCAGAAGCCTCTGGGCGATAAGCACAATGTAGTTTCTGTTGTACATTCAATGCTTCACAAATTAATTTCATGATTTCATTATGGAAATGTTTTCCTCTATCTGACTCGATCGTGACTGGAAAACCAAATCTAGGAATGAACTCTCTCAATAGTAGCTTGGCTACTGTAATTCCATCACTCCTTCTAGTTGGGTATGCTTCCACCCATCGAGAGAACAGACAAACCATCCCTAGAACATACCTAAACCTGTTGCAAGGGGGCATTTCAATGAAGTCAATCTGCATTCTTGTGAAAGGCCCTCCTTCTCGTCCTATCGTTCCCAGACTTACCACTGTTTTTCTTCCAGGATTGAATTACTGACATATAAGACATCTTTGACTTTCAGCTACAAGTCTAAATTTTGCATTATACCATGTCTGTTTGTAAAGTCTGATCATAGCATCTCTTCCTACATGTGCTTGTCCATGATACATCCGTGCCATGGTAGAAACCATGCAATCAGGCATGACTGGTCTTCCATCCCGATAAACCCACACATGATCTGTTTCCCGTGGTGCACATCCTGCTTTTACCCACTGTCTCATTTCCTCATCTCCTGCTTCTTCCTGCAACTGCCTCACTTCTTCCCATGTATTCACAGTGTTAGTAAACAACAAGGGACATGAATTCATTTCTTTTTCTCTCCCACGATTTACAGAGTTCTGATTGCGTGCACAATACTGAGCCATATCGTTGGCAAACCGGTTGCCCGCTGAAATATAATCAGCGGACTTGGAATGCGCAGCACATTTCACCACCGCTAACTGCTCAGGCAGCTGTGTCGCCTCAAGCAATTTTCCAACCACTTCAGCATTCCTTATAGGAGTTCCACTCGATGTCAAAAACCCTCTTTGGGACCAGATTTGCCCAAAGTCATGCACTACACCGAAGCCGTATTGACTATCGGTTATCACAGTCACTCTCACATTCTTCCCCAACTTGCATGCTCTTGTTAATGTAAAAAGTTCAGCAACTTGGGCTGATTTTACTCCTTTCAGACAAGATGCTTCCAATACAGCTGCTACCGTACATACTGCATACGCTGCACTCAGAATTCCCTCATCCGTTCTCAAGCATGATCCATCCACGAACATCACATAGTCACTTTCTGTCAAAGGTACATCTTTTATATCAGGACGTGGTTTGGTAAAGAAATCAAGTACTTCCAAACAGTCATGATCCACATCATCTCTGACTTCCACATTCTCAGCGTCTGGTAACAATGTTGAAGGGTTCACATTCAGACATCTCACAAGGCTCACATTCGTTGCACCTAAGATGACTTTCTCGTATTTAGTCAGATGACTATGCATCATGAACTGAGTGCGGCTCCTTGTTAAAAGGATTGCCACATCATGAGGTACAAACACTCTCACAGGATATCCCATCACAATTCCTTCACTCTGTTCCAAACTGTTACAAGTAGCTGCTACAGCTTTCAAACAACCAGGCAATGCTACAGCGTGTAACATACCTGAAAAATATGCAATTGGTCTCCTCAATTTTCTGTGTTTCTGTATTAACACAGAAAGTGCACATCCATTTCTTTCGCTGCAATAGAGCTCCAATTCTTTCTCATAGTCAGGCATGCCCAGAGCTGGTGCTTCACACAACCCATCTCTCAATTGTTTAAAAGCCTTCAACTCTTCTTTATTTAATTCAATGGGATCTTTTACATCACTCCTTGTCAAGCGTTCCAAAGGTTTTGCAATCAAGGAAAATTACTAATCCACTGACGACAATATCCAACCATTCCAAGAAACATTCTCACTTCTCTTTGAGTCATTGGGGCTCTCATTCCTTTTATTATCCTGATTCTATCTGCAGTTACTTTTCTTAATCCTTTTTCAATTTTGTGGCCTAAATATTGTACTTCTTTCTGACAGAATTGCAATTTCAATGAGAATACTTTAAGTCCTCCATCTGCCAAACGATTCAACAATGCAATGGTATCCACTACACAAGTTTCTCGAGTTTTCGATGCCAAAAGTAGGTCATCGATATATCGGACCAATACCAAACTTTCGGGCATTTTTAAATCTTCTAAAGACTTTTTCAGAATCTGATTAAATATCGAGGGACTCTCTGTATACCCCTGTGGGATTTGGCACCATGCCAACATACGTTCGCCAAACCGGAACACAAAAATCTGTTGGCTATCAGGGTGCAACGGAATGGAAAAGAAAGCATGACACAAATCAATCACTGTATACCATTCTGCATCATGAGGAATCTGATACAAAATCACAGATGGATTTGGTACAATGGGACAACATGATACAACGGTTTTATTTATTTTTCTCAGGTCTTGCACTATTCTAAAAGTTCAGTTAGGCTTTTTCAGACCCATAATTGGTGAATTACATGGACTGCTCATTATTTCCCTCAAAATACCTTGTTCAATCATTCTCTCTATTATAGGAGTGACTCCTGCAATTATCTCGGGTGTCAATGTGTACTGCAAAATATTTGGGTAACTTACTCCTTCCTTTACAGCAATTTTTACGGGATCAACATTCTTCATTAATCCCACATCTTCTCCTGTGAAATCCCATACCTCAGTTTTTACTGTTTTCTTCAATTCTTGAGGCAATTCCTCGGGATCAAATACAGCAAATGCCTCGGTAATTTCAGGTTCCATATTAGCTATAGTCATTTTATACAGTACGTCCTCATCAAGAGTCTCAAAAGCTATACCATCCGGAGTACAGAATATTGTGCAGTTCATTTTGCACAGCAAATCTCTCCCTAACAAATTTACAGGGCTTGAATCACACACGACAAAATGGTGCATTTCAGAAAATTTCCCTATTTTGACTTTAACTGGTTCAGTGAGATATGTTTTTATCTGTCTGTTGGATACTCCAACTACTTGGATTGTTTCATCCGAGAGAGGAAGATTTTTGACATCAGCTGACCTAACAGTTGAACGAGTAGCACCAGTATCTACTAGCAAAAATAATGTTTTCGTCATTTACCACAAAAGGGCCTGTCTGGTCTACTTCTAGAGTTGCGCCAAGTACGCACTCTTCTTCCTCCCCTCGGCACCGTCAATAGCTTTCTTCTGACTCACTCTCATCGCGTTGTAGCCAATACTGCGAAAGAGCACTAGCGCGCGGCAGCTTAGTTACCTGTTCTTCGTTGTAGAATCCTGTCTCATTACTGTATTTCTGAGGATTTGCGCTCTGTGGAAAAGACGGTTTTGGCGCCCGGCACTGTTGGGCAACAACCTGCTGCTGTCGCTGCGGTTGACAACTCAACTCATTCTCCACCTGTGAATTCAATGATGCATTAACACCATTAGCACTTGGGGGAAAATTACACTCGGTTCTCCAATGCCCTATTCTTCCGCAATTATGACATGGCCATTTCTTTTTGGCTTCTTCTGGACTAAGCTGTCCTTTCCCTTTCCCAATGTTGGGTTTTTGTCTCATGCTCGTACCATTTGTTTGTTCAATCAATTGAGCTTCCTGTCTCCCTGCCACTTTTACTTGAGCCCCCATGGCTTTTTCTTTTAATTTACGCTGCTTTGCTTCAATCTCATCACTAAAATATTTTGCATGTCTCAGTACTTCATCTATCTTTTTATTTTGCCAATCTACTGTATGCTGTTTAATCATTTCACTTACTTCAGGACGCAACCCATACACAAATCGATATACAAAATGACTCAAATCCTTGTCACTCAAATTTTCATCACCATTGTATTGTTTAAAAACTAGTAACAATCTCTCATAATATGCGTGTACAGACTCTTTCACTTCTTGATGAGTTCTATCAATTTTTACCCAATCAGTTTCTTTAGGAGGTACTTTATTTTTCAGAAAGGTAAGTACTTGTTCATATTTTCTCATTACTTCTGGATCAGGGGCACCTGTTTTTGGATCTCTAAGGTATTCTTGAGTAGGCCACCCTATTGTAATTTTACATTCTGCCCATAGGTCTGCTGGTACAATTATGTCAAATAGACTTTTCAAATCAATCCATACTACTTTTGATAATTTTACAAACCTGTCTACCTGCCTTACCATTCAACCGGCTTCTCGCGCAAGCGAGGAAAGTCATTGGTGAATGATAAAATATCTTGTCTGGTCCAGGGGACATGCATATAGCCTCCACCTAGAATCTCCCTCATGGGACATTCAGTCACCACTTTTTCTTTTTCTCTTACTGGATAAGCTGCAAACGTTTTGTCTGTTGCATCGTCTCGTTTTCAAAACCATCTACTTTTCCATTTGTCTACATCGCCCCATTTTCTCAGTAAAATAATTAGGTCTTTAATCTGAGTTGTTCGCCCTGCAGTATTAACATTTTCAATATCTTTTTCAGAAAAGTCTACTCTGTATGGTTTTTGTAATGACTTTACCTTTTCAGAGTCAAATCCCATTTCACTTTCTACTTCTTCCAAACTTTCATGTAAATTTCTTGCTCTCCACGTTATACTTTTGCATAGAAACATTAATTCTTCATCCTGATAGGCTTTTATTTGTTCTGTTGGAATAGTTCCTACTATTAATTCTTCTAAAACTATTTTTAATTTGGACACATCTAAAGGTCGAGGTTCAGCATCTTTTTGCTGTAAACTTCTTAACCATTCACTTAATTCATCAGAAGTAGGACCTACAGGAACCATTTCATTTCGTGTTTGTTCTAAACTTTTTGGTGACCCTGGTACTGATTCTGTCGTCATTATTGCTCTATTCGCTAGACTCTGATTTATTGTCAAATTTTTAGGAGTACTTTGTTCAGAAATTCCTACCGCTTGTCCCCATGGATTTTCTGTTGAACCTCTTCTTTGCATTTCATTTTGTTTATTACTGTTATAAGGAATCGTCAGACAATGCTCACTATCCTTTTGTTTATCAAAAATAGGCATTACAGGTCCTATTGTTACAGTAACAGTTACAGCTTCCATGTTTTTAGTCAATTCCCTAATCTTTTCAGTTAACTCTAAAGTAGTTCTGGCTAGTTCAGCTGAATTTTAATTTATCATTTTACCAGGTTGTATATTTTCTGTTTCTCTAAAGAGATTATTTCTTCCTACCTCATGTGGTATTGATTCAAATTTTATATTCTGTGGTGATTCTTTTACTGGGGCACTTGGTGTCAATAATGTGGAATTTGGTTGATACGGAGGTGGATTTTTATAAAACATGTCCTCAAGAACATCATCCTCCGACTCATGCACACCATACTTATAACCTTCTGATCCTGTATTATTTCTCTTTGCTGTACATTTTCTACTAGTAGTCTCTTCAGCACTTCTCATAGGGAACATACCATCAGTCATATTTGCACTTCGCCATCTCCTCATTCTGTCATCATGATTCTCTTGTCTACACGGTCTACCAAACATATATTTGTACCCTCCACCACTCCGCTGTTGTTCTCTGTCATACATCTCATCTTCCCATTCTGTCAATGCTTCAAAATGAGTAGGTCTAGGTCTCGGTTCTAATTTCATCATTCTTTCTCTCAAAATCCTCAATACCGCTAAATTGAATGAACCATGTTCCGGAAATGCTAAAACTCCATCATCTTTTGTATACTTTGCCCAATTGTCTAACCAAATACATGTATGATAGCCATATTTCGCAACCATAAAGGATGCAGGTGATTTTGGTGGAGGAAGCAACTGTCCCTCTCTAGTCACAATCGGTTTGTCCTTTTTAAATAAGTTCTTGATCTTTCCGAACCAGGACTTTTTCTCTTTCTCTGGTGGATCGTAATACATCATTTTCTTTTCCTAGTATCGCTAAATTTCTCCTACAACTATTCTGTTGTCTTATCCAATCGTAGCGCAACTCACACTAACGCACCAATCCGGAGCGTCTATTTCACTTTTGCAATTCTCCAATCCCAGCGCGACTCACACTAATGCACCAATCCGGAGCGTCTACGTCACCCTGTAATTCTCCACTCCTACCGCGGCGCACACTAACGCACCAATCCGGAGCGTCTACGTTTCTTACTGACTTGCCAATCCCAGCGCTTTTTTTTCTGACGTCAGCTTTTCTCGCTACTCCTGCTTCTGCGGACCCCTCCTTTACAAAATTTATCGACAAACTTTCTTACGTTCTCTTTTGCTCAAAATCTATTAGTAACGACATACAAATGCCACCATTATCTGTTTAGCTAACAAAAGAGATAGTCTTGACCTTTTTCACAAGAATTACGTCTTTCCCGAGAGCAGCGCTAACCTCTGCCCTACTATGGAATCATTACATCCTTCGATAAAGTAGCACTTCCCTCTACCTTACCCTTCTAGCAAGCATTAACTAACCGTTTCTCTGGAAATAAGACACCTGTTGGAGACACACTGCTCCTGAGAAATAAAACCAGAGTTTCACAATTGAGTCGAATGCCGTTTTATTTACACACTATCATACGGAAAATGTAGTTCATTCACACAGAATCCTGTCTTTCCCGAGAGCAGCGCTTACCTCTGCCCTACTACAGAATTATTACATTCGTTAATAAAGTGGCATCTACTTTACCCTTTTATCAAGCTTAAGGAACACCTATTACCTTTCCAGTGATAAGCGTAATCAGAGTTCACGTGGACTCCTGTTACTTAAGACCAAAATTTCACAGGTAGCCTTCGCTACCCATACACCTCTTTCACACAGAAATGTCCCTAACGGTAACACACGACGATGTTACCAAATCGAACCCAGACAATGCGTCGTGCAACTCCAATCGTCACACGTTTGCCCCGTGTACCTACAGGGCAACAAACAATTCACCATGTTACTTCATTTGCCACAAGGCATCCGACTTCCTACATCCCAGAAGTCTTCAAAAACAACATAGAACGCAATGCGACTCAACATAGAATGTTAGTACATAAATCAATACTCATCCAAACATCCACAATCAATAATCAATATTCAAAATCGGAAATCAATAAGCAATAATCAAATCTATAAGCAATAATCACCAAACCAATGCAATAAAACCATCATTCTGCTACCAGAAAAACTGATCCAGCGCGAGACCGGGGCGGAAGAAAAAAAGAGAGAGAAGGATGGCAAATTTACAACTATCTCTTCTTGCGTCACAGACCCGTCGTTAAACTAGCTTATTCACACACGCATTCATTGGTGGGGCCCATAACACCAACACTCACACGTCTCCACTCACGAGTCTGCACACAGGAGGGATGATGATTTTGCGCAGGACATGTGGGGGGGTACCTTATTACCTATAGGCTCTGCATAACCGAATTTAGCCGTTAAATTGTCCAAATAAAGCAGGCCAAAGCTCAAAGTCCAAAAGTTCTTTGCTCAGCACGTTACAGTCCCAAAGATCTCAAAAGGACCAGAAATCGTGCAAGCATGTATCATCGCCTGTGGGGTCAATAGAGATTTGTGGTCATCGAGTAAGAAGGCAGCATCTGCATCAATCGATCTCCGTTCCAAACTTCTCCCTATTCTACTGCTCTTTTATAATACATTTCGGGATAACATGAAACATTTTTAGGCTAAGAAAGAAGGTGATTGGCTGGTAGGGGAACGTCCGATTTTTAGGTCTCGCCTAGCTATTGCGTTTACGCAATCGCAATGCGAGACTCTAGTAAGAGGGGCATTTCAAAGTGCTCCCAAACGTGGATTGCATGGCGAGCACGCGCACAATCACGTGCATCGTGCCGCCATGCAATCCGTTTGGGGAAGCGCTTCAGCCCACTGGCGGGGGCACGTGTAGCCACAGCCTCTGCATCATACTTCAAAGGGTCCGCTTCCCCGCCTGGAATGCGCTTCCCCGCCCCCGCCACAGCATGCCGAGAGATTGTTTCCTCATGGCGCCTCTCACAACTGTCCCTCCCCCACCACAGGGCTAGTCTCACGGACGCATTGCCATCCATCGATTACAACACATACACTTCACACACACTAATAGCAAACACATTCTTACCTTCCAGCACCTCCACTGCTCACTAGTGTATGCATGCTTTCACGATCCTTTCGCCTCTCTGCTACCAACGGGAACATGCAACACAAAAACAAAATACACGTTAGCAGATTCAATACTAAACACAGTGCTAACTTATCCAACTATATTTACCAAAGCAATGAATACATACCATTTTCCTTTACCATTTTTACATTTTTCGCAAACTGCCTTATATATTAATATGAAACACACACCAGCAATATACCAACACACAATAATAGGACAGCTGGAAATATCACGTATTACGCACCACACAACAACAAAGAATACATTCACTACATTACAACACATACACTAATACTCTTACCTAACACTACATCCACTCCGCTCTACTCTCTGCTCCCGAACGTGCTCCATCCAGCTCTTCAATTACGTACGTAACAAACAAGCGCATTCTTAACAACAGCACTTTCGAAAGACACCGGCACACTTTTTATTACACAGCATAAAAAACAGCCACAACATTAAAGAAAACAAAAAAACAGGAAATATTGAATTTAAGATTCATTTATATTTTTTACATATTCGGAACAACACCTTAAAGGAAAATATAATGTTAGTTTTATTTTTCAAAGCGATACATATTACATCACTAGAAACACACCTAATACTCTTACCTGCCACTACATCCACTCCTCTCTACTCTTTGCTCCCGTACACTGCACTATATAAAACATACACTACATATACCAGAAAATGCAACACAATTGCACGCCACAGATTTACACTGCACTAAATGCAACACACACTCCACACAATACCACTCAGCACCACATATTTATATGCTACATAATTACAATGCACACAATACGACAAACCCACAAAACAATAACACTCAATGCCATATAAATACACATCACAAAATTACACTGCACTAATTGCAAGATACACTCTTAATACCAGTAAATGCCACCTACTTACATGTGACATAATTACCCTACACTCAATGCAACATACAATCCAAATAGCACTCAGTTCCACATAATTACACTGCGCTCAATGCAACATACACTCCAAAAACAACTCAATGCCACATAATTACACGCAACATAATAACACTGCACTCAATGCAACATACACTCCAAATACCACTCAGAGCCACATAATTAGACACAATGTAATTACACTGTGTGCAACATATTTACACGCCACATAATTACACTGCACTCAATGCAACATACACTCCAAATACCACACAGTGCCACATAATTACACACCGCATAATTACACTGCACTAAATGTAACATACACTCCAAATAACACTCAGTGCCACATAATTACACACCACATTGTTACACTTCACTAGAGGCAACATACACTCCAAATACAACTCAGTGCCACATAATTACACGCCAAATAATTACACTGCACTCAATGCAACATACACTGCAAATGCCACTTACTGCCACATAATTACACGCCACATATTTACACTCCACTGAATTCAACATACACCCCAAATACCACTCAGGGCCACATAATTACACAACACATAATTGCATTGCACTCGATGCAACATACACTCTGAATGCCACTCAGAGCCACATAATTACATGCCACATAACTACAATGCACTCAATACAACAGACACTCCAAAAACCAATCAGTGCCACATAGTTACACACCACATAATTACACAGCGCTCAATGCCGCATACACTTCAAATACCACTCAGCGCCACATAATTACACACCACATAATTACACTACACTCAATGCCACATGCACTCCAAATAACACTCAGTGGCAATTAATTACAATGCAAACAATGCAAAATACACTCAAAAAAACACTCAATACCACATAATTACACACCACTAAAATTAACATACACTCTACACAAAACCACTCAGTGCCACATAATTATATTCTACATAATTACACTCTATCTATCTATCGCCATCACTCTCTATCTATCTATCTATCTTATCTATCTACCTTATCTAATCTATCTATCTATCTATCTATCTATCTATCTATCTATCTATCTATCTATCGGACTATTGCACTCTATCTATCTATCGCATCACCACAGCATCACTTAGCACCACCACAGCATCACTCAAGGGCACCACTACATCACTATGCGCTACCACAGCATCAATTAACGCCACAGCATCACTTGACACCACCACAACATCACTCACCGCCACCACAGTATCAATCTGTACAACAATTCAACAACAACTGGCTCTAATATGTTCTCTCAATATTTAGGCTTTATTACAAATGGCACAAAAAAAATGATAATATTTAACTTCTGTTCTTGAATTTTAGACGCAATTAAGTACACTAAACATAATCTTCACAAGAGTTATTAACAAAAGTTTAAACGATTGCCATTATAATTTACATTAATTTTTATTTAAGTATTAATTATTTGCAAAAATTAAAAGCCATTGTTATTTGTAATATCAATACATCTGAGTCACGTAAATACAACACATATTGCATTACAAATGCTATAGGTGTCACATTTGCAACAGTTAAAACTATTGACATTGTACATGAGAAAGCTAGTAATTTCAATATTTTCAATACCAACACATAAATAAAAAAATAGTCAATTTACAATACAAAAAGCTCAAACTTTCCTAATGCGAGACCTATTGCATTGCAAATGCTTGTTACACTATGAGGTTCTCATGGATGTTGCTGGTTCATTTCCTCTGTCAGTGTTGCCCTTATGCAACATTGTTGAAGATTTGCTTGTATGTCCCAATTGTTCATTTAGACCAGATTTTACTGACTGAAGTTTGGCAGTCTTCCATGTTCCTATCCTTGACCAAGAACACTATGAATTGGGGTTGTCTGGAAGTTCACGGAGCCATCCGAGTCTGCGCAGTAGACATCGCGCTCACGAGACGGTGGCCACTTCTTAACTCCATTCCGGACGCCATATTTTGGTAGGCCCAAATGTCAACTTATGCAAAACAAACACAAAAAAATAATTAATACAAAGAAATGAAGATTCTAATGGTAAACCCTCACTAATCCCTTTATGTATTAGTATTTTCCTATCCTTTAGCGACATTTAAAGCGATAATACTCACCTTTAGGATCCAAACAGGAACGCAAACGTCACATAGGCAACATATATCATGCGATATCCTATTACCACATGTACTACTATTACTATGCGTACATATTTTAGTAATCAGAGTTATTTTGCCGTGCAAATAGCAATAAGTCCCACGTGTAATTGGTGTATGCAAATGGTTGGTTTAGTTTAACACAGCAAACCGTTAGTAAAATTATAATAAGTAGGTTATATAGTTAGTATTTTCATGCAAAATAGAGGAGGTATACAAAATTTTGTTTTACCTGCTCCATCACTCTCAATCCGCCATTTTGTGTCGCCACCGATCCACACTTGGCTAAAATACCGACGATAAATGTGCTCAAGGCAGCACTCCATGTTCAATAATGATGGTACCATCCGAAGGAGCGCACCATCGCAGATCGAATTCTGGTACACTGGTATGCCACCGATCTCGATATCTCCGGAATCATTGCATAAAGTCTCCGCTTGAGACAGAGAGACGCGATCAGGCAGCCATCGGCTGGGTGAGCCAACACTGAGACTAGTTGATTGAGACGTAATAGAATAAGATACAGAATTGTGATAGCCACAATAATACAGAAACAAAAGTGAACAAGTGTTCCATAAAGAAACTTTTCTCTTCTAAACATAAGTCAAATATAGGGTCATCCATCCAGGGTTTCTAAATCGGGAGCATAGAAGGTGTAAGCATGATCAGACTTCAGTAGAAGTCTAAAGCTTCACACTTGCAAGAATAAGGCAAGCTGAGAGGTCTGTGCCTCTCAAAGTCCAAATGGAATCTGCTGTGACTCTAACTGTATGAACACCAACTTAAAAGTAACAGGAGATGCAGAAACATCCTTATCTCCTTTTCACATCACCAAGGACCAATCAAAACATTACTTGAGTGCATTTGCAACATTACTCTGAATTCCCAACACATCGAACTAAGACTGTGGTTCTCAGCCTTGAACATCTTGCCATCCAGATATATGATGAACAGAAAGCTTCTTCTGATCATTGTTTCTCTGTGTTTACTGCCAAGTTTCCTTCCAGGCCCCTACATCAGCAATATAATATAGACAATAACCTTTTCTCTAACTAACAAAATAATAAACGTGCAAAAAAGAAAAAAATTCCAGCAAGATGTATTCAATTGAGGGTTATAGTCAGGCTTACTTTAATTTAGTATTTAATGTGCACTTCGAATACATGATTATACATGCAAACGTGTACCTTTAAAAACAAATCTGAAATGCGAGCAAAAGAATACATGTTTACATATGTAAATATAACTTGAAATGTAATTGTAAAAACATGAATACAGAATAAATTTTCATTTTAAACTGTAAATTAGCACACACGAAATAGATGCTTCACATTAGTTATTGGTTAAGGCACTCCGTGAATATAATGTCAAATGCATGTATATAATTGCCTTTCTCTGACGTGTAAGGGTGGAGTCTAAATTGTGCTGCTCCAGTAATATACGCATGATCGTCTATTTGCTTTTCACATTTGGACATCCCACAACTGAATACAATGAACTGGCCTTTAAGTGTTAACACTTTGCCCACATCATGTCTGCAGCAAGGTGTAATCCCTATTCCTCTTCAGTGTTGCATGCTTTGGATCTGCCATGACTAACAGAACAGTCAGCACGTTGTTTCATATATTTGATTTCTTCATTGTCTAACACTGTATACTGGCCACTGTGTGTCACACTGCATTCCTGTTGTGTCTGATTCTGTGTTTCACACATTCTCCTTTCCCTCTTCCCCACCACCCACCAGCTGTCTGAGACTGACACGTGGCTGGCACAATCATTTTTGAGCTTCTCACATTTGACTACAGTAAACATGCACCTTCTGTGATGTGGCAGGAAGGTCGTTTTCAACCAGCACCTCTTTGCAAAGCAGAATCATTGGATTCGAAGAATTAGTTGGTTGATAGATGAAAACGGTTATTTTCAAAGATAGGGGATAAACAGCGGCCTTCCAAATGATAACAGTCCCACTGTGCCTCTAGCCCGACGCACAGAGGCACAACTCTAAATCATCCATTACGGCACAGTCTTCTATCAGATTCTGACATTGAAGGTGTCTACGTGTGACATAGAATATGATCGTCTTTGTGTGGCTCCGGCTCTTTCTCATTGGCTCCCCTTCCTCCACGCCGGGCACTTGGTACACTCCGGTCCTTGTGTATCTACCGTCGGTGTGGAGATGAGCTGCGCACGCAGCCTGAGCTCAGGATCCGCCCTGGCGGCGGTGATTGGCGGTCGCCCTGTGCTCGCGGGATGATTGGTCACGGCGTTGAAGGCTCGGTAAAGATGCTCGGGAGCCGGGAGTAGATCGGTGGAGAGCAGAGCGGCTGTACCGGAGGAGGCGCGGACCTGGATCGGAACTGTGCGGCCAGGGGGCGCGTTCACGAGCCGAACAGCAGCTGGAACGCGCGGGACTAGAGGCCCATGGGCAGCAGTATCATCCTATTCGCATCACACCTGGACTCAGCCTGTGCTCCCGCCGTACTGGGGTTAGAGCCCCGTGAAGTGGCGACATACAACGCCTCACGCCCGTGGATGGACCATGAACTCCAAGAAACCCTTTAACGAACACTCCACTGTCCCCCGTGAGCCCCCAAGAGGACCCTTTTAGCTCCCAGCATCAGCCCTCTGTCACCGCAAAGCCCCCGGAACGTTCAAAAGCACCCAGTAACACTCCAACAACGCCCCCACCAACCGTTTTGAACTCTCCCTGAGGGCTCCCACTGAACTGCTGCCAACCTAAAACACTGAATGCTCCAAATCATCTCCCAAAGAACTCAATTTGCGAGCTGCCCTAAAGTACTCCATTACCCCCAAGAATGGCCCCATAGACACCCATGTCAATGCGTGACTCCCAAACCTACACATTTCCTCCAGGTTCATGTTTCTCATCTACAGCGGTGGCCCTGAGCTTCTGACCCTGGGATTATCCACCTAAAGCTACCCCCACAGTGACCTGTTTCCAGAGCATGACCTACAACACCAGAATGTCGCAAACCACGCCCGAGTGCCCTTCTGCTCGGTGGCCATGGGATTGGTGCCGCCTTTAACCCACTCTTCCACGAGTCACCTTTCTGTTGGAGCCTTGAGTGGTCAAGTTACAAGTGTGCACGTGCACCTTCTCACGTGCCCCCTTACCCCTGAGTTCCTCACTTTTCCTCTTGCCACCACCAAGTTCAGCCTTCTTTCCCCTTTGCTACCTCTCACCTCCCTATACGCCCACCACTGACACCCTTGAGGCCGCTTTCAGTCGCCATTCTCAGGAAAGATGCCTGCTGCCTTCTTGTCGCCTTTCTCACTTATGCCTTTTTCCTCTGGGTATCCGACTCTTTTCTGCAGAGTTCATGTAAACGAAGAGTCCCAAAATCCAAGATTTTAAGGACGTCGAAGGCAGTAGAGACACGTGCATCACGCTCTGAAGAAACGCATTCTTCTGTGTTAGAATTGAATCTCTGGCTTTTCCAAAAGAGCCAGATGTCCCCACTCTGACATTTGCATCGGGACTTGTGACACTGATGATGTTTGGGGCTTCTTGGATGTCTGAACTTCACCCTTTTCCCTGTGATCCAGCAACAGCTTTTTTCCACTAACAGTTTTTCTTTTTGTCCATTGCTATCCTTTGGGCCCAAGTCATGCTCCACTCATCTTGCAGTCGTTGAATTAGCTCACCATTTTCACATACATTTTGGCTCCCTCACTTGCTCCGTTAAGGCCAACTAGGTGTACTGGCTATCAACTGGTGGAGCTACGGTGTCCCCGTCCAAGTGAAGTTTTGGTTATGGTGCCTCCAAAATGTTGTGGTTTCCGGTGAAGAAGATTCGCAAGCAGTTCCGGTTGCTGTTGCTCCTGGTGCTTCTCACATTTGCTATCTGGTTTACCTACCTGCACATCAGCTTGGTGCGCCAGGGAAAGGCGCTGCGCCTGCACTTTGGCTACGGCAAAGGTAATTGTGCGACCGCTGGTATTTGATCGATCGCCAAAAATGTTAACAGGCTACATTAGTCAGCCAGGGAATTTGAGTGAATTTATGATAGGCCTTTGCACGGTCTACCAAATGTGCCTCTAATGTGAAAGGCTGGAGGGCTGAGTGACTTGGCCCTAGCTGCTTTTTAGAGACATAATTCAATTTATAAATTATCTTGGATTTCTCTAGTCTACCACACCTGTGAAAAGAAGCCTTTGTGTGCATTGAGACAGGGAAGGTCGCTGATACCCTGTTTTTGAAAGTCTGCTGTATTTGGGGGCTTCTAAATGCTGTAAAATGAAATATTGGTTGCACAACATTTGGCCTTTTTCCCCACAGGAAGATGCTGGGGGTTTCTTGTGTTTATTGATATGTGGTATAATTTGTCAATAATTTGTTTTTATTTAGTTATGCTCCTGCAGGGCCTTTTGTATGATCTGTGTTTATAAAAGTAGTGCTGCTTTTTCATAATTAAGACAACTCTTTCCTGAACTTTGCAACAAAATACTTGTTTTTTCTCTCCATACCGATCAACATACTATTTCTTTTTGCTATTGGATCAATAATGCATGTAGTTTGCGAGGTCAATAAAAAAGTTGAGGCCACATCATTGCTGCACCTGTCCATAGAGCTCAGAATGGTAGAAGTGCACTCTGTAATGTCAGTGGAAATATCTTCGTTGTTGTGGGTTTCAGTTAGCTGGGCTTTGAAGAAATGTGCGAGTTGTGTCCAAATAGATAAGTAACCTGGTGGATAGCTTTCCTACAATTGTAGGTATGGATTTATTAATACTGAGTATGGATATTAATGGTTCGGGTCATTTCAATGTGATGGTTCACATGTTGATTTGAGTAAACTAGTACGTTGGAACCAGGCATTTCAGAGAGTTGAATGGCAGAAAGGATGACCCCTGCTGCCCCATTTGCCATCAGCAACGTGACCATCCTCCTGAATCGAGGCACTCTGTTCCTCCTTGCCCTTCTTTCTGTTTCCATGTCTGTACTCCCACCTGCACTGCACCCTGCCCATTCTCCTGCACCTGCCCTTTCTCCTGCACCTGCCCTTTCCCTATCAAGTCCTCTCACCCACCACCCCCTTTCCATAGTTCCCTCCCACATTCCTCATTCCAATCCTAAGTGAAGCAAGTAACAGTGATCTCATCCCTCTAGCGTCTTTGTACTGTGGACTAATCGGGAACTACTTTCTAGAACCTTGGTGCTGATGAGAAGTATTCCCCCCCCCCCTCCCGCCAATTTACAAACTGGCAACAGCACCAATGACTTGGAATCCTGCTTGCACTCAGCTCTCACACCATGATGATTACTCCTTAATTCTCCATACCATGCCTTGTTGGATTTGTCTTAAATGGTGGTGGCAGAGTGTACAAAAGCTCACATGCCCTGTCCAGGTCCCTGCCACTACAACTTCTTTCGCCAAAGTGCAGTTAGATAGAAGGATGCACAGAATAATTTCCAGACAGCCTTGAAATAAACACTAGGGCTGTGTGTGACCACCCTTATAAGAACAATGCTTTCATGTTGATACTGAGAAATGCCTGTTCAGATAGGAGTGCGTAGCTGTTAAGAGGTCACAACATTCTGTGTTCACCCTGCCAGTTTCCTGTGCTCTTTAGTGACCGCACATCCGGAATTACAGGCAGTATGAGTAGTACACCTGTAAACTCGGCCGCCCAGTCTTTTCCCATATGTTTTGTGCGGTGGTTTATAACAGTATTTGAATATCGGAGTAGCATTTTGTGACCACATTGTTCAAAGTTCCATGAAACGCAACTTCTGAAAATATCATAATGGCCTATTTAAGTCGAGAATCTAATAACTCTGACGTGATCTCAATGGTTCGCATCATTTGACTTAAACATCTGTAAATATTGGATGCTGGAAGTCAGGGTTTGGTTAAAGTCCATGATTACATTTCTCGAGTAGAGAAAAGTGTTTTTTGTTGTTGTTTTTTTTGCAGTGGGTGGCTTCAAGCCACACCCTGAACCAAAGCCTTGTATTATATGTGTTCTGTTCTTATCAAGGGTATTAAAGATGGCAGTTTTCATTGACATTTGACGGGAGCGTTCAGATTTAAAAGCTTTGTTTCATCCAGAGCTCAACAAAACCTATTTCATGTTTAAGCTTTAAGCCTCTATCTGACTTACTTTAGGTAAACAGCATTTGGTTGATTAGTTCTAGTTTGCTTGGTATATATACCCTCTTGTTGAATTGAGAACTCTAAAGGACCCGTAGACCCACTGGCCCCGGTGCAGCTAGTAATATCATTTGGTAATATAATGCAATGTAGTATGTCTCTCAAAGTAACTTTGCTGGCAAAGGGCCACTCTTTTTACAATTCTTCTGAGGTTGATTCAAAATACTATCAAGTCTTTATAGGGACTGAAGTGGTTTGGTTATAATTTGTGTAACTGATCTTCGTACCCACTTTGGTAGATTTGCAGTCCTTTTTGTTTTTATTTGTTGTTGACTCTATAGGTAAGCAGTAGAAGCGTTTTGTTTAGAAAATAGTCCACAGCAGTTTTGTTAAAAGTATTGAACGCTGTGGGATGTTGCGTAGAATAATGATAAATGAGAGGTGGCTACAGTGTGAATGCTGCAAAGAGGGGATAAACTACCTTCTCCCTAAGGCTAACTTTATGTGGAGTCATGAGCATGGAAGCCCTATTAAAGGAGCTCATGCAGATTGTGGGGTTCATTTAGACCCAGGTGGATGGTCTGCCAGGGGGAAGAGGTCGTAGCCTCTGACAGCCCCGTTTCACCCATCGGTGGACAGTTTGCAGTGCTGACTGGGATCTCTGCCATGAAGGGACCTGCCATCATGGTGGCTTCCTTCACAGCAATGCAGGTTTGTTGAGCGTGTGCCACTTTTTACATTGTCTGCACTGTAAACTTTTTGGTTAAGAGAAAACAAAGTCCTGCATTGGGGAGTTTTCTCTGTGTGCATCAGTTAGTTTCCTATCTGTGCGCCTGGATCATTCTGTATTTTACCTCCTCACAAAGCGTGGTAGACGAGGACCGGGAAATTTAGTGATGGTTGCTTCAAGCTCAATAGGGCGGGAAGACCACCAAACACTCTGACCCAGGGGATCTGTGGGAGATGGTCCACTGGTCAGGGGTTACCATCCGGAGAGCCAGCTGAGTCTCCACTGATGAAACCCAGTGGTTCCCCTACATTAAACAGGATGGTATAACTGCAGATTTCACAGTGGTAGGGCCGACTGTTTACGGTGTACTTCCTGCTCTGTCAAACTCTAAATGCTGTGTTATAATCCAGACGAGAGAGGAGAACTAAACTAACATATAAACTCTAAATGCTGTCACCAGCGTAGCGAGGAAAGGGTGAGGCAATTGAATACTAGTCAATCTTATTATCTCTTAAGAAGGGGAGTCGAGTACACTGGGGATAGTTGGTGAGGAAGAGCCTTCAGCAATATGTTTTTCTTGAGCAGGGAGGAACAAGACCTCTGATCATTTGAAACATTTTAATTGGGGCTTGATTTGCGAGAGCAAGGGTTAATTATGCAATTTCTTTTGAAAGAAAGGTGGTCCAATGGGGCACACATTGAGTTTTTGCATTCTTAAATATAGAAATTAACTTTGCATAAGTTGTAAGCGGGAAGGAAGCTAGATGAGCGACAGGGGTGGGTAGCCGAGTGCAAGCGGTGGAGCCACGAGAAGTGGAGCAGGCTGGTTCTATGGCAGAGAATGTATTTTATGAGGAGCATGCAAAGCTGGGAGGTGGGATGAGTAGGAAGTTGAGGTGCGGGTAACAGGGCTTTAAAAGCCCTGGTGTTCTTTGCTCAGATCTAAACTCATGTCTGCAGGAAACCGAAGTTTTAAGAGAGTGAATGAAGATCTGGTTATACTTTACTAATAAGAGCTTGTGATCAGAACCTCATGCACTGAAGCTTCTTTTTATCTCTCATCTACCACTGCGCTTGAGACTCATTTACAGATAGTTCTGTGGTTGTAGTAAAGAGAGAAGTCTTGTGAGATCAGACCAAACCAGTGTGAGTGTGTGGAAATGCTTTTTAGTTTCCGTTTGCACAGTTTCCCTAAATTCTCAAACCCAAAGGCAGGTTCACTTTGAACAGCGCTTTCTCGTTGAAGACTCACACTTCTCAAAGATCGTCCAGAAATCGCAGCTGATTTTATTTTTAACCCATTTAGAAGTAAGACGTAATGCACAACTTGAAAAATTAACAAGCTTCAAGGCCTTAAAGCAAACTATCTTATACCATAGTGACAAAGTAAGTTAAATTAAAACATACTCTTGTATTTTATGAAATCATTATTCCTCCTTCTCCCTCCATGAACATTTTATGGCATCATCATTTCTTGTGACACACCCCTTTCCTTCTCCACTTGTTCTTCTGTTCTCACTTTCTAGTACAACCCTCTTTCCTCATCATGTCTGTAATCTCACTCCTCAGCTCTCCCAGTAGGGTTGCTCTATCAGTAATGGGGCAGAACCAAAACCTCCCTGTGACTTAAATAGGGCAGTAACAACATTTCTGATCTGGGCTGATGTACGATTAAGAGGAAAGTGTGTGTACTTCTTGGCAGGTCTGGGATACAAGTAATAGAATTGTATTATTGTCTCATTATGGTTCTGTACCATGAGTGAGACAATATCGGCACTTCTCAGCAGGGCTGCTGTACCTTTAAAGGCACTGTACCAGCACTTTCAGCCATATTCATACACCATTGACTGAATGGTTCCAACACTTCCCATATGGGCATCTATCTGTATCTAATGATAGTGTCCCAGAACCTGAAGATAGAGTCCCGTAGCTGTCTCAGTTTTAATGTACAGGTAGAGACTCTTCTACTAGGACCTGGTGTACCTTCAGTGGACAGTACTGGGATACCTCTACTATTTAACTTCTTTAATAAAGGTATTTCTCCTACATTGCTAATAGAATGTACTAGCATCTTGCCAAACCTGTAACATAGTAGCACTTTCAGCAGGGGTGCTCTCCAGTTATTAGGGCAGTACCAGCATTTCTCAGCAGAGCTGCTATACCCAACAGGGCATGAACAGCACTTAGGATCCCTGCTATATTATCTTCGGGAGAGTACCAGACTTCTCTAGAGGCATGCAGCGCAAGAGATAGTGGGGTACTTCCCATCCTGGCTGCTACAGTTCAATGCGTGGGTGCAGACATGTCTTTGGGGGCCGCTGAACCTTTATTGGTCGGTACTTGCATGTCTCAGAAGGGATGCTATACTTTTAGGGTGACAGTAAAATCACAGACCTAGGGCAGGAGCACTCCACTTCTAAGGAACTCTATCAGCAGGTTGCAGCATACCTGCTAACCTCCATGACCCGTCTTGTTTCTGCACGGCTGTCATTCCTAAACTGGACAGTCTTGGCAGGGCCATTGTACTGCTAATGGGACAGTACAGACAGATCTTAGCAGGATGTTTTGTGCAGGTGAGTGTGTCTGGCTCCCACTTTAGGCACTTGACCATTACAAATACTCGGTTGATGGACATTTAACCTGTTGCAATTCCCTGCGTGTAGGCAGAAGACCACACTGTGTGTACTATAACGATATCGCATGCATTATTTCGCAGGGCAATAATAACTAGGCCTGGGCTAAAATTCCGTTCCGCTCGCGGAAATTGCGATAATTTGACATTTTTGCGTTCCGCGGAGAGCACGAAAATGTCAAAATTTCCGCAATCCGCATTTGACCGGAAATTTTTTGCTTGCTCGCGCTGTAAAATAATACATTCTCGCGTGCGCGCGATCGCCTTACCTGAATCCCCGCGTTCGCCGACAAGTTTTCCCGATCCGGTCGCGTTCTCCACGAGATGTTGGATTGTTGGTAGCCATTTGCGCTGTCTCGCGACAGTTCGCGCCCGCAGTAACGTCATTCGTCGCGCGATCACGTCTTTATTCTCGCGATCATGCACCGCGAGACAAGTGAAAACAAGATAGCCGCGCCCGCGAGCAACCTCATGGGTAAGTTGGCGAGCCGCGACCACGCAGAAAATACCGCGAACGGGCGGGAAAAAAACTTCCGCATCTTCGCGATATTTCCGCGTGTTTGCGGAGATTTTTAACATTTTCGCGATAATTTGCAAAAGTGAATTTCGCAAATTCCGCCTACCCCTAATAATAACACATTCAATAACCTCGCCCTGAGCACTACATCGTGAGTTAAGCAGATGTGGAAGAAAGACTAATAATAACAAGCATTGAAAATGCAATAGGTCTCGCCTTTGATTAAGTTAAAGGCATTTGCTTTGCTAATGGTATTGTATAGCAAAGCAAATGGCTTTAACTTAATGAAAGACGAGACCTAATGTCAGTCGGTGTCTGTCAGTCGGTGTCTGTCAGTCGGTGTCTGTCAGTCGGTGTCTGTCAGTCAGTCAGTGAGTGTCAGTGAGTGTCAGTGAGTGTCAGTGAGTGTCAGTGAGTGTCAGTGAGTGTCAGTGAGTGTCAGTGAGTGTCAGTCAGTGAGTGAGTGTCAGTCAATCAGTGAGTGAGTGTCAGTGAGTGTCAGTGAGTGAGTGTCAGTGAGTGAGTGTCAGTGAGTGAGTGTCAGTGAGTGAGTGTCAGTGAGTGAGTGTCAGTGAGTGTCAGTCAGTCAGTCAGTGAGTGTCAGTCAGTCAGTGAGTGTCAGTCAATCAGTGAGTGTCAGTCAGTCAGTGAGTGTCAGTCAGTCAGTCAGTCAGTGAGTGTCAGTCAGTCAGTCAGTCAGTGAGTGTCAGTCAGTCAGTCAGTCAGTGAGTGTCAAGTCAGTCAGTCAGTGAGTGTCAAGTCAGTCAGTCAGTGAGTGTCAAGTCAGTCAGTCAGTGAGTGTCAAGTCAGTCAGTGAGTGTCAGTCAGTCAGTGAGTGTCAGTCAGTCAGTGAGTGTCAGTCAGTCAGTCAGTGAGTGTCAGTCAGTCAGTCAGTGAGTGTCAGTCAGTGAGTGTCAGTCAGTCAGTCAGTGAGTGTCAGTCAGTCAGTCAGTGAGTGTCAGTCAGTCAGTCAGTGAGTGTCAGTCAGTCAGTCAGTGAGTGTCAGTCAGTCAGTCAGTGAGTGTCAGTCAGTCAGTGAGTGTCAGTCAGTCAGTCAGTCAGTGAGTGTCAGTCAGTCAGTCAGTGAGTGTCAGTCAGTGAGTGTCAGTCAGTCAGTCAGTGAGTGTCAGTCAGTGAGTGTCAGTCAGTCAGTCAGTGAGTGTCAGTCAGTCATTGAGTGTCAGTCATTGAGTGTCAGTCATTGAGTGTCAGTCATTGAGTGTCAGTCATTGAGTGTCAGTCATTGAGTGTCAGTCATTGAGTGTCAGTCATTGAGAGTCAGGCAGTGTCAGCTAGAGCAGCTCTGCTGACCTGGTTCTCTGGCTCTAAAGCAGCTCTGTTGACCTGGTTCTCTGGCTCTAAAGCAGCTCTGCAGACCTGGTTTCACTGGCTCTAAAGCAGCTCTGCTGACCTGGTTTCTCTGGCTCTTACGCTGCTCTGCTGACCTGGTTTCTATGGCTCTACAGCAGCTCTGCTGACCTGGTTCGCTGGCTCTACAATGGCTCTGCTGACCTGGTTCTCTGCCTCTAAAGCAGCTCTGCTGTCCCGGTTCTATGGCTCTACAGCAGCTCTGCTGACCTGGTTCTCTTCCTCTACAGCAGCTCTGCTGACCTGTATTCTCTGGCTCTACAGCAGCTGTGCTGACCTGGCTCTACAGCAGCTGTGCTGACCTGGTTCTTCGGCTCTAGAGCTGCTCTGTTGACCTGGTTCTCTCCCTCTACAGCAGGTCTGCTGACCTGGTTTTTCTGGCTCTACAGCAGCTCGGCTGACCTGGTTCTCTGGCTCTAGAGCAGCTCTGTTGACCTGGTTCTCTGGCTCTAGAGCAGCTCGGCTGACCTGGTTCTCTGGCTCTAGAGCAGCTCGGCTGACCTGGTCCTCTGGCTCTAGAGCAGCTCTGCTGACCTGGTTCTCTCCCTCTACAGCAGCTCTGCTGACCTGGTATCTCTGACTCTACAGCAGCTCTGCTGACCTGGTTCTCTGCCTCTAGAGCAGCTCTGCTGACTTAGTTCTTTGGACCTAGAGCAGCTCTGCTGACCTGGTTCTCTGGCTCTAAAGCAGCTCTGCTGACCTGGTTCTCTGGCTCTAGAGCAGCTCTGCTGACCTGGTTCTCTGGCTCTAGAGCAGCTCTACTGACCTGGTTCTCTGGCTCTAGAGCAGCTCTGCTGACCTGGTTCACTGGCTCTAGAGCAGCTCTGCTGACCTGGTTCACTGGCTCTAGAGCAGCTCTGCTGACCTGGTTCTCTGGCTCTAGAGCAGCTCTGCTGACCTGGTTCTTAGGCTCTAGAGTAGCTATGCTGACCTGGTTCTTAGGCTCTAGAGCAGCTCTGCTGACCTGGTTCTCTGTCTCTAAAGCAGCTCTGCTGACCTGGTTCTCTGGCTCTAGAGCAGCTGTGCTGTATTACAAATATACATTGTATCCTTAACTAGGACCATTCAAACATACCTCTGTAGTCCAACCCCGCCTCACACGAAATATACGCGTCAGCTCATCATAATGCGCAAATGAATGCATGAATAGATTGCTTTAAAAAGCTAAACACCAGAGAGATAAGGTGCGTTGATGATGCAGCAGAATTCCACATTTTGCAAGGGTGGGGGGCTGAAGCAGGAGAGGCTGTCAGCGGCCATTACAAGCGTGTGGACGGCGCTGCAAATGAGAAAAAATAGTGCTTCAAGTCCTTTAAAGGAAAGAGTGTAAATTCACCCATAAACGATCCAATCCCGGTGGGCGTGCCTAAAAGGAGACAGGGTGGCAACAAGCAGCGATTGACATGCCTTGCATGCAATCATTGCACTACCTTCGGCATAATTTGTGACGCCAAACGACGCGCACAAATCAAAACTGAAGGCGGAGCTGGGACGAGGCTTCTGGAATCGTATCGATTCCAAGAAGCCTCGTAAGACTAGAGCAGCGCACGTGCTGCTTACGTCACGAGACCTAATAATGCTATGCTTACCATAGTTATGTCGTGGTAGACCATGTACTGGCTGTGGTACAACTCTAGGGCGATAAAATTTACCTTGCTACTGTCATAGCCAGATAGGACTCATTTCACAAACTCAGTTATTAACTTTGAAACTTTTCCAGACACATTAATATAATCATCTGAAAAAGGAAGAGCCCTATTAAGCACACTTGCCAGCCATACACGCTTACTGTGCTGAGTTGTCCTATAGGGCTGACCGGTTCCCCCCCACGCTCAGTCATTATGCATCAAGGGAAGAATTGGCGCAGTTGATGCAATGCTCTGTTGTGTTACTAGCTATCTCTTATTTGTAGCTGTATTAACGCATTTCAGGCACTGGCGGTTTTACTCTGATGGTGTTAACCATTCACAGTTGATGGATTGGGGTATGGGCGGTTGCCTGCGTTTTATAAACAAACACCATAGCCCTGGAGCAGTGGCGGCGTGACATTCTGCTCCTCTTTTTCTTATTCGGATAGATAATGGTATGTGTTCCCAGGCAGGACACTTGTCACAAGTTATAGGGCAGGTTCTCTTTGTTCTTGTTTGTTGCTGATCAACAGAGAGTATTGCGTCATGACTATACCCCATGGTTCTTCCTGATTGCATGTTGTATGTGTGACGAGCTCTTGGGTACCCAGGGCTGTGGAGTGCCAATGGTTGTTTCTAGTCTCCGAGAGCAGTCTTTTGGGTGTGATATTAGATCTAGCTGCTGTTGCTCACTCTGCTGCCCACCCCTCTGCACTGCTCATTCCCTTTCAAGGGCAGAAATCACTGCATGCGCCTGGTTTGAAATGTCTTCTATTTGAATAGGGCACGAAAAATGTTTTGTATTGTCATTGCCTGGAGTAAGTCAGTCCTAGCTGGCCAGCCTGTGATCAGAGAGAGTGGGCACTTCAACAAAAAGGAAAGGCATGGTCAAATCTGCACTCCTAGATCAAGACTAAGGCTGTATGCCAGGACCCAGCAACAGCATCTAATTCGACAGAGGTCGTTTTTTCCAAAATAATCTGTGAGTGATAGTTCCAGTGGTAACTGATTGCCATGTAGTCATGGCACACTTCATGGAAATATACATTTCAATGATTGTCTTCTTCCAAAAGCTTGGGGCCAACTTTGAATTTGAGTGGCTAGATGGCCGTAACCCATCTGCCACAGTATTGGGCACAGGTTAACTCCTTTGTCTTATTCTGTCGTCACCGTATTAGATCGATCATTCGAGACCTCTTGTATATACTTTAGTATATACTTTAGTATATACACTTTAGTATATACTTATATGTGTATGTACTTTGTGGGCTCTGGAGATCAGCCCTAGGACTTGTCTGCTTCTGCTTAGGGACTTTTTCTTCTGTTCAACTGCCTCTATTTAACTTTGTTGATAGAAAACGACCAGCAGAGGTCAGTAAAATACCAGAATCACTTAGTATTCTCTAGATTTCAGTCCATAGAAATTGACTTCCACGAGCACCTGTAGACAATAATATTTTTTTTAAATCTTGCATTTTCAGTGTTATGACCACCGAAGTCCCTGCTTTTATATTAAAAACAGAGCTTTGGACTATACTTTTTCCCCGCTGAAAGGCAATCTTTCTCTCCATGTGTTCCCATACCTGGTGTGTCACGCAATTTGATGCTTACTTTCTTTCCATGTTAAAGAACGGTAGATGTTTCAGCACACAGGCTTCTGTGCTGCATAGCTAAATAAATATAAGGTCCCAAAGGTGAGACTGATTGCATTGCATATGCTTGTTACTCAGAGGATCTCCCTCCGTGTGCCTTGCGAAGGAAGACTGGTGCCAGAGAAAGAGGCATTGTTTGAAAGGGTAGAAAACGTACCCCAGCACAGAACGGAAGCCTGGGCTGCTGAAATCTGTGCAGCAGTGGATAGGCTGCCTGGTGTGTAGAAAATGTACCTCTCCTCAAACCAGATCCCAAATCCAGTGACCAAGTACATTGCTATGAGGAGATCTGAAGGACTAAAACTGCAGAGACATGAGTCCTGCAATCACTGCCCACCTTGTAATAGTGTGAGGGTCTGTGTGCATCTGTAATCAATGTTGGACATGAGACTGCCCCTGCAAGCAACACTGACCACCCGGGTGACAGACGTGTGCTTTTGCACTCAGCGGTGCACATGTAATGCCCCTGTGAGCGATGCCTACCCCAGCTGGTGTGCTTCTACCCTTGTTGTGGCACCAGGGATGCCCCTCATTGACTCTTGCTACAGCATTGAGGGCTCATGTGCCTCTTCATTTCATCTTTGCACATGTGGCTCCGCAAGCAGTACTGCTCCTGTATTGGGGCCTCATGCTTCTGCACTACTGTCACCTCCCCGTTGACCGCCAGGACTACAGCTGCTACTTCCCCCGAAGCCTGTGGAGAAGAAGCGGAGAGGTTTCTTTTTCTCCCAGGTTGGTCCCGTGCAGTGTGGTCCAGAGACTTGTGCGCTTCTTCCATGGGAGAACTGATTAATATATCAAATTGTATGACGTTGTCCGAAAGAACCAAACACTATAGTTTGGCTGTAACATTTAGACTATAGTTGCAACTTTATCTTTGTTTTGAATGCACTAAGGCGGAACATGAAAGTCATACAGTAACTTCAGTACTTACCTAAGAGAAGTAATTAAGTCATAAAATGTTTGATTTTCTTGCGCATATTTTCTTAATGTATGTAACGTCTTTGTCCTCTGCCTCCTCATTATATTTATTCTGAGTGATACAAGTGCCAACTGAAGTTGGCATTCTACTTCCCATCATCTTCCAAGAGCAAACCTTGGATGTTCGGCCTTGCTACCCTATCTAATTTAAAGTCCGACAACCAGGCACTTGGCAGTTCAGCGAGCTTGCATTCGGATCTAGACTCTGTTGCTTATGGGACAATACTCGCAGGCTTTAGAGACTTGACCTGACACATACTTAAATGAATTCAAACTGTGTTGAAAAAAATATTCTTCGTCTGGAAAATTTATTGTTTCCCTATTTATGCAAATTTGTGCATACATCAGATACTCTGTTCTCAGATCATTTGTTCTTTTAAGAGGCCCTTATGTAAAAGAAGTTGTCATTTCAAGAGAGCAATCTGAGTTTGAAATATGTCTAAACATGTTGCATCTCATTCAGAGGTCTGTTACCTTGAGTCCTTAAGAGCTTTCTAGTGAGACACTTCCAGAACAAATATGAAATATACCATACAGTCCGACATGACTATTTCTTAATAGAATTGGTGCTTTAAAATGTTCTGTACTGTGAACAGAGGATAATCTTAAAACTGAAATTATTTTTTGTAACAAAACTGTAATGTGGTGCATAAGAGACATGCCTCATTTTCAAAAAGTGTGAACACATAGGCTTGCGTTCTGCTGAGTGCAACATTGTATGTGTTTTACGCTAACCATTTTGACTCTGCGAGGTAAAAGTAACAGTTTTAATAACACCGTTCCTGTGCTCCCATGCGAGGCATAGTGGTGGGCATAGAAGGCGGCTGTGGCAGTAATGGACCGCCTGCAAAAAATTAGCAGATTTCCCCATCCACCAACCTCCTGGTTCACCCACATTGTTTAGAGGTGGGATCACTATGTTTTTGATGGTGAAGTCATATCTAACTCTGTTCTCAGACACACCTTTTATAGTACACAACTGCTGGCTCCCGGAGTGTCGGAAGGTCTACCCTATTTGGGTCAGGTCTCCTGACGTTGTGTTCTCCTTATTGTTCTGCCCTGGTACCACTATATAAATGGCTTGAAAGATTGGGCAGATGAAAACAAGAATTTCTTCTGGGATAAATAACTCAATGCGTTGAGGACTTTGACTTTTCATTTTTTGTTTGAAAAATAAAAAAAAGTTTGCCAGTCCATTATGGCAGCTCAAATTGCAATTGTGTGTTTTTACTGAAAGTGCTGCTGATTTGTCAGTGGTAGCACTTTTGTAAAAAAAAAAAAAAAAGTCCAGCTGCCCAACATGGAATTCACAATATGGCAATGCCATAGATCGATGGCGGACTGACAACTGATATAATTCTCTAAATGAGGCCCAAAATCATTAACTCTTGGGGCCTCATTATGATGTCGGTCTGAAAGGCTCCGAATGGCATTCGGTTCGTCTGAATCCGATTCGAAACCCACCTTTCCGACCAACTCGGAAACCCTTCCGACTGATCGATTACAGTGTTCGGAAACCGTTCGGACTTTCAGACTCGGTTCCGAATGGTATTCAGAGGAAACGAGTCGGTCGGAGCCAACTCGTACAAGTCTATGGACTGTATGTCCGACCGACGGATTACGATGTCTGATTTGGACAGCCTTTCCGAATTGGTTGTTCCGAAATAGATCGGCTGTCAGAATCTGACTTTGGGGACCCATCGCAGGCCCCCCTTCACCCCGAACCCCCCGAATGGGACCCGTATGGGTACTCATGGTCCCCTCTTTCCAACCATGCGCAGTGTGGCAGGCACCATGGGGTGCCCACCACAGGGTGCACGATTTTCCCCACCCACCCCTTTCTTCAATGAGAGCCTGATTTGTCGGTCGGAACACAGGCTCCCATTAAAGTCAAGGGGAGTCTGACTGAACAGTGTTTGGAAACATCGTAATCTGTCGGTAGGACTCCCCGAATCCGATTCGGTCGGAAACCCTTCTGAGACCGAGCCATCATCGTAATGAGGCCCTTGTTGTCTAACAGTTTGAGTAGTGTCTGTTGAATGTGTCCAGTTGTTTATTTCTGACAAAGCCTATGTATTTTCAATAGTATTGGAATCCATTTGGTATCGCTGCATGGTAAAATAGCTATATCATAATACCAAAGAATGTACCACTTGTTTGTATTTACTTGTGTATTATTCGGCATAATTTAAACGACCCTGCCTCCTGATTTGGTTCTCTATTGCTGCATAAATCCATTTGTCCTGAAGATAGAGGAAATGAATTAACATTGTGAACGAGGGTGAGCTACCTCCTCTTAGACATTGGAGACTATGCGAAGAGGACCTCAAGATTGTAAGTTGGCATACATATCACAGACAGAGCATTGTTTATGCCAAATAACATTGAGGAATTGCTCTGGAGCCTCATTTTGATAGGTGGCGGTGTAGGAAAAGCCTTATTGATGTCTTTCTTGTGTTAAGTAAAAGAGCTTTTTTACTACTTTGGAAAATTTCTTTTCTCAGTGTAAAACAGGATTTCTTTCTAAGTTTATTTGCAACCAGTAACAACCTCATTGGTTTTATTCATTACCTTGTATGAAGTATAAGGAGAAAGAAACGGGTGACTGAAAAGGAAAACAAATAAAAGAATGAGAAATAAAAAAAGAGGGAAAATAATAAGCAACACGAATGAGGGAGAAGAATTTAGGAATGAATGAACAAGGGCTGATGGATGTGATAGAAATAGTCTGGATGAATGATGAAGTTCTAAACTGACATGGCGGAGAAGGAAGAATGAATGTAATCTTAGAAATACTTTGAGATGATTGACCCGTGTCTCACATGAACATTGTTTTAACGGGCTGCTTTTATTTGTTATTACAAATATTAGCCATGCTAAAGGACTTTCAGTTTATATGTTGTTTTGCTGATTTCTTTATCTGGTTGCTGTCATCTGGTGAGACTTTGACCTAGGGAAAAGGGTCATCATATTATTGATTCTCCTCCTATTGAGAAGGCCGTCCTGGAATAGTTTGCAGTGGCTTTGGAAGGATAGTATATGGGTGTTTGGTGTACATTTTGTGTCGCAGTTCAGTTTCCTAATGGAAGGGGATCACATATAAATGGGTCAGACAAAAAAGATAAAGCAAGTTTAGAATGTATACTCTCCTTTTTAAGTCTCGCCTAGCGTTGCTGCGCACATGCTTAGCTCGCTCGGCGAGATTTATTGCTAATGAGGAGTTTCAGTAGAGGGCTTGAAGCCCCGTCCCTCATTTCCATTGGCCGGCATCACTGTTTATGCTAAATTGTGGCCTGCCATTGGAAATGAGGGTTTTTGGTTGCCGCCCTTTGGCCTGCGATCCGGACTGGGTCGCCTGCTTCACGGCTGTCGTGAAGTACTCTCTTATCTTTATGGGGCCATGTGTTTCAAACACATGGCCCCATAGAGACAAAAAATCCTCATGCTCTGGCCGTGCTTTTTGTTAATGCCACAGAACAATATCAAGCCACTCACAATGATGGATAGTGACAACTGATCGAAAGCTCAGCAACCATTGCAGATACTTTCATAATGACGCAATTTTTTTTATCTGTGTGGTTTCAGTGCTTCGAAGTGGCGCGCCTGTGACTTGTTCATGAATTACAATTTCAATGGCAGTTTCTACATCTGTAGAGCTTCCGGTCTTAAGAAAACTCTTCACTTTTTGTGGCGTCGCAATCCAGTTTGTGTCAGTTTGTGTTAAGACGCAGTGACGTTGTGCTACAGAACGCGCAAAGTCATTTGTCTTTGTGGCCACATACAATAGCCTGCCCGGCCGGGCACCGAGCCCCTCCCGGCGCCTCACAGCTCCAGGCCATGCTCCCTGGGCTGTGGGCAGAATCTGCTATTCCAGCACTGAGGGCCCGATACTCCCCGTTGCTCCGCACGGCCCCCTCTGCTCCATGCACAGCTCCGCCGGTGCACCCTGAGCACGCCCCCGCTGCTCCGTGCACAGCTCTGCCAGTGCACCTCAACCCCGCAGTTCAGTACCCCCTGCTGTTGCAGTACAGAGCCCACATACAGCTGTGCAAGTACATCTCGGCTCTGCAGCAGATGAACGTCTTCGACTATTGGGGCGTGCACACCACCGCCACCAGCTGCACGTTCATTCATACAGCTCTTGTCCCTCCTCCTCAGGCACCCCGTGGGACTGCACAACCAGGCAGCACTTGTACTCCACCCCCTCAGGCACTTCCAGCACCTTGTGTGGGGCTGGACATTCATTCAGGCAGCACTTGTACCTCTCCCTCAAGCATTTCCAGCACCCTGTGTGAGACTGCACTTTATTCAGACAGCACTTGTACACCTCCTGTAGGCCTGCGCTACGTCCCTGCTACCACCACCTTTGATGGTGTATGAGCCCCACACTCGTTCAAACAGCACTTCTTCACCCCATCAGGCACTTCAGGTGAGACGCCACTTACCAATGACACTGGACTGTGTGAAAAGGGTGCTTTAATGAGACGGTGCGCGTCCGTCTCAAACCCTGGCCAGGGGCGTCCAAAACCCCCGCTTTAGCAGCTGCAGGTGGATGGATGATTAGAGATAGGATGAATGGATGGGTGGATGAGTGAATGGATGGATGAGTGAAAGGATGAGTGTATGAGTGAAAAGGAGGGTAGATTTATGGCCGAATGAAGGAGTGGACGGATGGATAAGTGAAAGGATAGAAGCTTTGTTCTCACCGTGCAGCATTGTTTCTTAAAAAAAGCCAAAAAACCAGCTTAAAAATACATGTTACAAAGGCCACACAGCGAACGGCACGCACATGTTAGACTTTATTTTTTTGCAGGTTTACTTTATTTTTTGCAGTTTTACATAGCGCGGACTCAACTTGAAGATCACTTTACAGGAGCTCAAGTTACATTACACAAGGTCCCGTTCATTTCTATGTTTCTTGAAGCTCGGGGGAATTGAGGAGAACTTGAACTCCCAATCCTACAGAGGGCAGCTCTGGCTGTCTTGCTACATATTCTCACGTAATAATTTCGGGCTCAGGCACATGGAGCAGGCAGCAACGTTCTCAGACCTGTGGGAAAATACCACACAGTATTGAATTTTTAAAAAACCAAGCATTTGCAATGCAATAGGTCTCGCATTTGCGAGACTTTGAGCTACCGGGATTGTAAATGACAAACCTTTTCTCTATGTGTTGGTTTTGAAAACATATAAATAAAAGGCATTGTCATTTACTATGCCAATAGCTTAAAATTTCACAAATGGGAGACCTATTGCATTGCAAATGCTTGTTTATGTATGTTACACTTCTTTTGGTCAAGATGAAAAAGCCCTCACCCAAATCTTGTGTTATGCTACCTCATGAGGCCTATCTTCACCCATTGGATTGTTTTGTTTTGTCGGGATGGGGTTTTTCAAAAATATTGGGAGTTCTTGTTATTATATTTGGGATCTAAATCAATTTATTCAGCAATGGGGTGGGTTAAAATTCTCTGGAGTAATCTGATCAGCAGTTTATTGGTGATTATTCGGGGCAGATTAAAAACTTCACAAAGGCGGATGGTTATAGGACGCAATTATCTTCCCATCCTTTATTTAGTCAATATGCTTAAGCCTATCCGATTAGCCCATGTGGGTGAGGCCTTTGTCAGAACTGCAGTGATCCCTGTTTGGTCCTACCTCGTTAGACCAGTCAGAACTGGACTTATGTGAGTAGGCTGATGAGCGAACGCAAAACACACATTAGGTACTCGCTCATATCAATTGTGCTTACTGGAATTTCATGACTTTGGTGCCAGACAACACCAAACTCCATTCCATACACCAGCCTCTTCACACTGGCCCATCTGGCAGTTCATAATGCCATCACTACCAGAAAGGCCAGTTCAGCACTGATGCCTGGACCCTGTATGTTTGTTGGATTTTGTGAAAATTGTTGTTTACAATTTGGTCTGTATGCATGTTTTTGTTAGCAGTGTTACCTCTATGCTGTGTGGTACTGTGTGCATGCAGTATATACCATTCGAACATACTAGCTTTGCCAGTGCTTGTTGTCAATTAATTTTGAGAATGCTATGGCTCATCATTATTTTTGTGAGGAATATTGTTGGATACTTATAAAGGTATGGCTTATATTCATGGGTTTTAACAATGACAATAATTGTTGGCTTTCAAGAATAGCAAGGATTGTTGTTTTGGCTAGTGAAAATGTATAGGTGGTGGGTTTTGGTGAGTGAAAATTGTGTGATGTTTGTAGCTTTATAATATATTGTTTTCTACTGTTTCTCCTTTCCCATACCCTTCATTTTCTGCCCCTATTTGGATCTCTTTTGAAACATAATGACTTGACTAAAAGGCCTCGTGAAGAGTTTTGTTGAGTGAGAGCTAGCAGTCCTCCTGCTCAGCCAAAACCAATTTTCCCTCACCCCATTCAGAGGTGGGGGAACAGCTGGGTAACCATCATTGGAGCCTCCATGGGCTCTGCCAACGGTAATCCCTCACCTAGCAGTCCATCCGCCATAGGGAAGACGGGTCAGAGTGGTAGTGGTTGATGGCAGGCTTCACTGTTCTGTGAAGGAGCCGGAGTGGCAACTTTCTTGACAGGTCTGAGAATGCCTACCAGGTATGCAGTGATCTCTAAATAGGAAAGGCAGTAAGTACTCCGCCCCCTTGATGATTTCAAATGATACTAGGGTATGCTATCAATCAGCCACTCACCGCAGTTGCTTTTTCTTTTACATCTTCCTCCACTGTTAGAAGTTGCCAGCCCCCTAAGAGTAAGCCCATGGCCTGAAATTGGAAATCGGTTTCAGTTGAAGCCTTGTCCAACACTCTACTCTGAATGGCATACCCATTGACTTTTTGGAAGATGTAGAAAATGGTACATTTGCAGATACATTTACAGAGTGACTGGAAATGGCGGCCAACAGCTTAGCCCCCCTCAGGAAAGTCAAGCAAAAGAGGCTTTCTCCATCGGCCCCCTGGTATAATAGACTCGGAACGCTCAAGTAGGAGTGTCCAACAAGAGCGAATCTGGTGGAAAAATCAGGAAGAGCAAGAAAAAGTCATCTATAGGAATCGAATTAGGATATAAATTAGCTCTGACTGAGGAGAAATCTAAATACTGTACTTAAGAAAATTGAAAATGCTACCTCTACCAAATAACTTTTTAGGGAGGTCCAACAGATCTCCACCCCTCCGGCTGCTGGAGAGCCCAAGGGTTCACAAAAATTCTGCAACCAGCTAGCTAATTTCTTTCAATCTAAAATTGTTTGCATCTATGATGGTTTTGAAGAGCATAATTCCAAAAATCCACGTGCACAGCAAACCTCGGGTAGAGCGCCTCAACCAACACCCTCCAAGATGTCTGAGCATAAGGACCAATAGCTTGAATTACTCTTCGCTTTCCCATCCCTTACCCCTAAGATGGTGGAGTAATATATCCTTAAAACTAATTCTGGGTCACCTCTGGAATCCTGTCCTGCAACACTCCTACAAACGGTAGCCAGCATTGTGGCTCAACCTCTTTCCAATTTGATGAACAAAGCAATACTTTCTGGGTCGTACCCCCGGCAATGGAAGGAAGCAGTGATCAGGCCCCTTCAAAAAAAAAAAAAAAAAGAATTTGGATAGCAAGGTCGCCCTATCTCACTGCTTCTGTGTCCTAAAATCCTAGAGAAACATCTAAATATCCACCTGATAGAATTTTCAGTACAGCAGGGATAGCTGGACAATTCTCAGTTCAGTTTCAGGAAGTATCATGGAGCTGAGACTGCGCTGATCTCAGCCACGGATTGTATTAGGTCCTTAGTGGATGAAAGACAGGGCGGGCATTGGTACTCCTTGATCTATCTGGTGCGTTTGATACCATCTCTCCTTGCGGTTGATTGAATAGGTTTTGATTGCAGAGGGTGATGTTACAGCAGTACTACTCGTAGGTTTTCTCCCTGATGTGTGGAGTGCTGCAGGGCTCATCACTGAGCCCTACTCTCTTTAACCTCTACATGTCACCATTTGTGGATATAATCTGGGCTTTTAGGATGCAGGTGTTATCGCACGCCGATGATAGATTATTGTGTCAGTACTCAAGAACTTGGCCACCAGAGCAGAAAAATTCTCTCAACGCATGCTGACAGTTGCAGACTGGATGGGACAAAACTCTCTGAAATTAAACGGTGATAAAACCGAGTTGCTGCTCTTTGGCCCTGGCGCATTGAGCTGGAATCGTAATTGGTGGCCAGACACTCTAGGCACGTGTCCCACCCCAGTGGAGGCGTCCAAATATCTTGGAGTTTTCTTAGATACTGAACTCACACTCAATTCCCAGGCCAACTGCACTATGGCAATCTGCTTCTGGAATCACAAGGATGCTCAGGAAAATGTTTCCTCCTATCCCTCAGCCTTCACGAAAGCAGGTTGCTTTAGCCCTGGTTATGTCCAGATTGGACTATTGCAGTTTGTTCTATCTGGACTCCAACATTAGCACTCAGAACCAATAGCATAGTAAGGGCGGGGCGGTTTGTAGGGCGGCAAATGCAGGTATCGCCAGCACCTCACTAGCTACGCCACTACTCAGCACAAACTCCGAGTAGCACAGAATGCGCTTGCTAGAATAACTCCTGATATTCTCCATCAGAAAGTGCATTATATTTAAAGCTCTCTGTACAGTGCATAAGGCCTTTTTTCTCCCCAGTCCGGCGAAGATTAAAGATATGTTTCAGTGGCATTCTCCAAGTAGAAACACCAAAACCTGCTTACTGTACCTAGGAATCGGGAGAAGAAATGAGGGGATAGAGCCTTCTCGACTGCTGCAAGTAGACTCTGAAACTTTCTTCTGCAAAGCAGGAGGGCTAGTCCACAGTTGTTGTCTTTTAGGAAAGCACTTAACCAGGTTTTATGCTCTATAGACAGCTTTTTTTCAGGTGGATTTACAGGTAGGTTTAGCTCTGGATGGCCGGTTATATGACCTTGATGCCTTTGGGTAACTGTCGAGCTCTACAAATTTCACATCGAAATTCGTGGACAATATACCAGGTTCTAAATAAACTTGTAAATCTGTTGCTAAGGGTCATATTTGATTTTAGCTAAATCTTTAACGAAGACAGTAAAAAAGAGGAGTAGAGGGTATATTGCAGCTTAGCTTGTGATAATGGCAGGATTGTCTTTGGTGGAAATTGCAGGGGTCTTAGCTATTCCAGCATGAGGAATGCTGCGGCTGTCGGCCTCTGTTTTAGAAGTATTGTTCCTTTCATCCGGTGGGAACAGCCAGGTTAGCTTTACTTGCAGTGCGGGAATGGCTGGCATCATCGCTGTTCTATTGTCGGAGTGTCTGGGATTACTGTTGTTTTGTGGGGCTCCTGTCACTTGTCATAAACATGCCCTGGTTTCCAATTCACCCTTGAAGTATGTTGGCAGCTGTGTGGTATATTTACGTTCACTATGTCGTCTCCTTAATGGAAAGTGCTTGATCCCAGCTTGAGGCTGTAACAAAAATAGCAGCAGAAATGTATTCTGGATATAAATACGAACCCCTCGAAATTGTGCTTTTGTGCTTGGGCTGCACTGCATGTTGAAGAAGTAGGTTCTGTGAGCCCTTCTGCACTTTGGGTTAGAAAGATAGAACTCAAGTGTAGCATGTGCTCCTAGGAGCCCTTCCATTCTGTGCTACAGAAGCGTCTGCCCTCAGAGATGGACCGTGTGCTCACCTTTCTGAGCTTCTCGCTCTGATGTCGCAGAAGCATAGGTGCATGGAGATGGAGCCTGTGCTCTATGCTTCCTTCTGTCTTTTGTACCCTAAAGAGGTCGTGGCGACTTAGAGACAGAGGCCATTGGACACTGAGGCCGAATGATCCCAGGGGCGTAGAGGGGGTGCTCTTGGATACTGTCTATACCTGGTGGACATCCTTTCTCCGAAATGGAGCCCCTGTGATGCCTTTCAACCTCTTAGGCTAGACCGTTCTTTATTTGGAGATGTATCTCATGCTATTGAACTTCCCGTTCTCTGGAAAGAGTGGAGTGAGTGCTCTCGGGCGGAATTAGTACTCCTCAGCACCTTCCTTTCCCTTTGATTGTAGGGGTGGCAACTCTGAGATGGAGTGCACACTCAATAAGCTCTTATTTTTTACGACCATCCATGGTGCTGCTTTCAAGTCCTGGGTCTGACAATCGGAGTTGGATACCCACCGCACAGACATAATGTGTGATCTTGAGCAAGTCTTTGTAGTCGGCTATAGCTCTTTTTGTGCCCAGATGTTGAGGGTGTTTTTATAGCCCCAATTTGGACGTTTTTCAATACAGTTGCCTGATATTACCATTATGTGGGTTTATGTACGTGTTTTTGATCTTGTGGCTAACTGATGCTTGCCCTCCTACCTGTCGTGATCTTTAAGGCTTCGATTTCTCTGAAATCTCATGCTGTTGTACATGGCCCTCTGTTTGCCACTGCACCTATCCTTTCCTTTCCTTCGTGGCTTAGCATTGATCTCCTGGACGTGGTTTGACACATGGCAGCTGGCAACATGTCTATTTTTTTTATGTAGCGCACATTACAAATATCAATTGCGTGTAGTCATACAGGTGAAATACATGGCAAAATGTACAACATAACAAAATAAGTAAGGTAGTGTACGTTTTTCATGACTATATTTCACATTATTTTACTCAGATCTATTTAACATAGTTGAGGTACATCACTATAAAGTTGTCGAAGTAGAAACATATTTTGAGGAAATTGAACTGCAATTGTTGTTGGTGGCAGGTGCAAAGGCTGTGCACCCAGACTATGGGCATAGTCAGTGCCCAATAACCATCATACTAGTAAGGCATAACTAGAAAGGGTAATTAAAAAAATTCAAAATACAAGTGAATAATTTCTTATTTGAATGCCGAAGGAATGGCTCTACATAAGTGGTGAAAAACACACCAATCCTGCCCCTGGTCCCTGTCAATCCTGCTTACTTGTCTATGCTCATCCTAGTGACTGGGCTCCCCTCCAGTTGACATGGCAAAAACATGCATTTTAGGACTGATTTTCACACTGAACTATTGCACCCCAAATAAAGGTGGTCTTCAAAAATAGCATTGCACCATCTGTGGATGCTTAAAGTGGTTCTGCTATTGGCCCACTGTTGTCGGATAATCCTTGCTGTGGTCATGTCATGCTTGGATTATTGCAACAGCTTGTACACGGGTCTCCCTGGCATATCTTTCTCAAATCCTGGGAGTTATAAGCAATGTAGCTCATCTATTGTTTGACTTAAAATGATGCAGTCACTTCACAGCAGCCCAGACATTCTTCCATTGTCTCCAAGTAAAAGAAATAACTCGTTTTAATCTACCTTGCCCCTTAACAAAAGTTGCTTCATGGTTGTTCCCCGAACCTTCTGGCAAAAATATCTGTCCCTTACCGGCCTAATGGAAACCTCGGTTATGCCAAATGGTGCCTTCTGACGGCCTGACCAGAAAGGGAAAAGACACATGGTGCTCAGTCTTTGCATGTACTGTACTCCTCCCGGGGAACTCCTACCACTACATTTGCGACTGTAAAATAGCTACCTCCAAATTCAAGTGATCCTGAAAGACCCACATCTTTACCTTGACATGTTGGTAATAAACCTCGCAGCTGTCCTCTTCAGTTGGATATCTAAGTCTCAGCTGGGAAGTTGCCTAAAATTGGCTTTGGCTCTTCATCTAGGATTCTGGACTCTTGCTAGTCTTCAAGCCTTTGTCCTCATATTGGGGCCATATTAGACAGCAGGTATCCACTAGTACTTCTCCCTCCCTGCTGGGTCATCCGCTGGTTCCCTACCACCATGTTCTTGGAAATGTATTATATACTACTCCCCATTTCCTCTTGAATTTACCCATACTTCAAAGTTCTCTTAGGCAAGTTCTAGTGTGGATCGAAGGGCTGTCCAAAGCCCTAATTTAACAAGCATTTGCAATGCAATAGGTCTCGCATTTGCGAGAGTTTGAGCTATTGGCATTGTAAATGACAACGCCTTTCATTTATGTGTTTTGAAAACTTGCAAACGGTGTGTAAATACGCACTTTGTACTTGTACAAGCAAGACTGGCAGTAAAAGAGGCGCAGTTACTGCCAGCCTTGCTTCTCGTAAGCAAGGACTATAAGCACCGCTTGCAGGTTTTCAAAACACATCAATAAAAAGCATTGTCATTTACAATGCCAATAGCTCAAACTCTCGCAAATGCGAGACTTATTGCATTGCAAACGCTTGTTTCTTTTGGTAATTCATAAATTTACAGAGCGTCACAGCTCAAAACAATACACCTTTGCCCCACCCCCCCCCACCACTGGTTATCTCGTATGCTCAGTATACCACCCAGTCCACCGTCCTGTCGCACCTTAAAAAAACTGCCACCCACTCTGAACGTTGCAGGTAAATGGGCCCTGGGTTGGGTTGAAATGAAACATTTGGCCCATGCCGAGGAGGAGAGCAGCAGCAAGTGCACAGAGGGAGGTGGAAGACTGGGAAATAAATGGAAAAACTCGGGGCAGTGGCATGCACCAGAGTAACGGCCAGTCATGGCCTATGTACAGCTACATATGGATCCGCCGGTGCTTCCTTCCGCAGCCCTTCCCTCCCGTTACTGTAAAATATTCAGCCCATGGAGCCGTCACGAGTGCAGCGGGGGCATTGTCTGAGCGCGCGAAACTTAATGCGCGGTAGGAGCGCACAAGACGCCGTGAACATGCACATCGGCTGTCCCGGCGCAAGCTGAGGATCGCCATAGAAGACACGTTGTCTATTCGCGCTGAGGCTCCGAGTCTGAATACGAGGCCGAACTGTCCTTGAGCCTGGTATGCACCAAAACACACTCCTACGGCAGCACGGCCAGCGTGACGGCGGCCTCCTGGGCAGAGAGGTACACCGAGCACCCTGTGAGCTCTGGGGACACGCTGCAAGGCATCGCGCTGAAGTATGGTGTAACGGTAAGGAATGCGGGGAGGGAGTAGCTGTATGGAGGGGGTGTCAGGGGCTAAAAGGTTCTGCCGCGATGCCTTCGTCCTGGCGGGGGAAGGAAACAAAGTCTGTAGTCCTGGAAGAATATAGTGGGGGTCGACAGATGGCGCAGGGCTGGCTGACACTGGAGGGGGTGCAGGGACAGCTGGGGATTGGAGAGGAGCGACCTGGTGAGATACGCAGGAGGGTATGTGGCAGTAGGAGGAAGTGCTCGCCCAGGCAAGTACTACTCACGGCAAGTACACTGTGCGATGTCGGGGCCGCTGCTCTCTTTGCACCGTCTGCCGCCGCGTGTGCTCCTCCTCTGCTGCTGCTGTCTGATGTGAGCGCTGAGAATAAATAACAAGCTGTCTACACGTGTTCACGTAAGCGCCATGTGCACAGACAGGAAATGTGCACGCGTATGGTGCGAGCAGGAGTTGTAATAACGCCGCAAGCCGTACGCGTGCACATCACCTGTCTTGCCATACGCGTGCACATGTCCTGTCCCCTTTCCAAACCAAGTCGACAACAATAGATCTCGCCAAGGCTGCATCGCTAGGCAAGACCTAAAAATGGAGCACAAGTAAGAATGAGGGAGAAGGGATAGGAGGGCATTAGCACAGGTGGGTGTTTGAGTCCTTATCTGAACTGCATCTCTGTTTGGGAGTGGCGGCTATTATTGAGCAGGCTGTTCCAGAGATGCAGGGCTGCCCCTGCAAATCTGCATCTGGATATGGGTAACCGGAAGATGCTCTTCAATTGTACATTTGCTTTTTTTCTTCCGGCTTTTGTAAGTGAGACAGGCTCTTGACTGTGTTTCTTATTTTTACTGGGAGTTTTTATGGGCGTTTTGGGTGAGCAGTTACTGGTGTTTTTTCTTTTATGCCAAAAATCAATTTACAAGCAGCGTTTTGAACTTGCCAAAATCTTTTGAATTAATACCTGGCTATATCCCGATAAAAGAGCTTTCCCATGGCCTAGTCTTGAGTTGACACACTTGCCATGAAATATTGTTTGAGAGTCGGTGGTGGTAGGGAGAGTTTTTCTCTAGATTTTGATTAGGTGGAAGAAGGGTTCAACTGCTGTTCCAAGTTAGTCTTAAGTCCAACTCCCACAGCACTTGTTTAAGTGGAAAGTTGTTGGTCAAAAAATGGGTGTAGAGCACATGGTATTGGGTGGTGTAATAGGTGAACCTGTAGTTGAGTCTAGCACTAACCATTTTTCATCTATAAAGCATGCCTTGCCAAGTGTGCCTGGTTCATGAATAATTGCATAATTTACAAAAAAGCTGGCATAAGTTAGAAAGTGCACATTTATAAGTGTTTATTGTCTAGTGCCCACTTTTTTGGGTACATTAAACTTCTGGGTTTCCTCGCATAGCTATGTCCTGGTAGCAACCCCCACCCGAAACTGACCATCTAGGGGTTGTTCTCGTGCACTACATAAGAAGCACACCTCTATTTGAAACTCCTTTGCGGCCTGTTCTAGGCACTGTGTCTGAAGGACACCTCTGCCCAGAACACTTTGGACTTGTTTTAGACACACTGCATGTAGAACACTTCTGTCAAGAGCTCATCTGTGCCTATTTTAGCCACAGTGCATGTAGGACAACTCTGCCCAGAGTTGCGTTGGGACATGCTCTTGGCACATTACGTGCAGGGCTCCTATGCACAGAGCACCTGTTGGGCCTGTTCTTGGCACAATACATGTAGAGCACCTCCAGTTGGAGCTTCTTTAGGGAATCTTCTTGGAGCAATACGTGTAGGCTCCATGCTCCTGGAGCTCCTTTGAGGACTGAACTAGGCATCGTACAAATTGACCACCTTTGCCTAAAGCACTTTGGGTTCTTTCATAAAATGATATATGGAGGACACCCCTACTTACAGCTCCTTATGCGCATGTTATGTTCTTGGCACAGTACATGAAGGGCACTTCTGCCTGGGGTTACTTTCGGGCCTGTTCTTTGTACAGTACATGTACGGCACCCTTAGCCTGTTCTTCTAGTTGTGTTCTCTTGCACTTTACAAGTAGCACACCTCTATCTGGTGGTTCTCGGGCCCGTTTTTGATACAGTACCTGTAGGAAGCACTTCTATTTAGACCTCCTCTTGGGCTGTTATTGCACATTTGCCCTGAGAGTCTTTGGGGCTTGTTACTGTGCAATACATATAGGGTACCAGCATCCTGAGCTTCTTGGGTTGGTTCTGAGTACTATGCACCCCTCTTCTTGGAGCTCCTCATGGGCTGGTAGTGCACATCCATTTGGAGCTCCTCTGAGCCTGTTAGTGCATCTCGATCCCCAGTTCCACGTGTGCCTGTATGGTCTTTGGTTGCTACTTTGCTGCATCTTGGTGAGCATGGAGGGTCTGATGTCACTAGAAACGTAGGTAGTGTTATATGCAATTGTAATGGCACATTTCTTTTAAAGATGAGAAACCTGGCACAAGCAGGGTTCTGTAACTAACTTGAACTTTGTTTATAGAGATTATTTTGCCTTGTTTTTTGCTTCTTGCTTTGCATTTCTTTTTTGAGCCTGGTATTAACCAAGACCGCCTAATTTTACTAAAAATATATGTACAGTATACTAACTAGGGTTTTCAGCAAACCCTCTTCATCCATTGGTCTGTTATTGTGTTGTTCACATGTTTCTTCCACTCACTACAGCATAGAGCCTGAAGCAAAGGGTCAGCGTATTTCAGCTATTGGCTAACTTAATCGTGAGTGGTGGCATTCTGCCCTTTCACAAAGAGCACATGCACACACAGAGTACAAGGGACTACTATAGAAATGTGTGCTGTTTGAGACCCCCAAAATATTTTTAGGTCTCGCCTAGCATTGCAGCGTGCATGCGTTGCTCGCATAGCGAGACCTATTGGGGTAAAAGTATTTTAGGAGAGGGACTTGCAATCCCGCCCATGCTTTCTATTGGGCAATGTCAATATTTATTTAAAACCCTGTGTTCTCATTGCTCTGCAGGGTTTTTGGTTACCGCCCTGTGGCTTTTTTGTACACGCCCTTGGGACACCGAGTCTACGGCGTCTTTCAGTTTTATGTTTGTTCTGTTATCTGAGGAGGCGTCCTAAAGTAAGGTTTCGGCAGAGTTCACTAAGGCATCTGCTTTCCAGGCTGTCACGTGCGTCTTCTCTTTCCCTCCCCTCCCTCCTCCACCCCACCCCACCCTCTCTGCTGTTCCTCCCCCTTCCTCAATTGCTGTGTGGGGTGAACTGGCAACAACTTGTTTAAAATTCTGGGACAAGGAGCAGAGACAGCATTGGCTCCTTTATATGGGAGGAGGTAAGCGGGGAGTAACGCAGCTCTCTTCGCTCCCACAATGCTCGCAGGACCCCTCCACTGCACACAATTTATCAATGCACTAAAAGCATGAATGGGGTAATGTTACTCCTTTCTACAGAGCGGTGGCCTTGAGAATAAAGATGCATACTGGGTGATGGTTTAATGAGCAGTGCGCCTGCCTGCTGAATATACTATACTGTTCCGTCACTAATATAGGAAGTCCATAAACACTGGAATGCATATATTGCTGATAAGATAGCTCATTGGGTTGCGCGCCTGCGGAGGTGCCATTTTACTTCTCTACACAGCAGTGATTCGAGCATACGAATTACTACTTTCATTGCTCTGCATGGTTTTTGGTTACTGCCCTGTGACTTTTTTGTACACGCCCTTGGGACACCCAGTCTACGGCGTCTTTCAGTTTTATGGTTTTTCTGTTATCTGAGGAGGCGTGCTAAACCAAGGTTCAGGCAGAGTTCACCAAGGCATCTGCTTTCCAGGCCTTCACGCGCGTATTCTCTTTCCCTCCCCTCCCTCCTCCACCCCCACCCCCCCCCCACTCTCTCTGCTGTTCCTCCCCCTTCCTCAAGTGGTGTGTGGGGCGCACCGGCAACAGCTTGTTTAAAATCCTGGGACAAGCAGCAGGGACAGCGTTGGCTCCTTTATATGGGAGGAGGTAAGCGGAGAGTAACGCAGCTCTCTTCGCTCCCACAAAGCTGGCAGGACCCCTCCACTGCACACAATCTATCAATGCACTAAAAGCATGAATGGGGTAATGTTACTCCTTTCTACAGAGCGGTGGCCTTGAGAATAAAGATGCATACTGGGTGATGGTTTAATGAGTAGGGCGCCTGCCTGCTGAATATACTATACTGTTCCGTCACTAATATAGGCAGTCCGTAAACACTGGAATGCATATATTGCTGATAAGATAGCTCATTGGGTTGCGCACCTGCTGAGGTGCCATTTTACTTCTCTACATAGCAGTGATTCGAGCATACGAATTATTACTTGTTAATAGCTCTTTGAGTTTTCTGTTTAGCTGCTGACGAGGCAGTTGTAAATCACTGGCTAGTGGCCCCAAATAAGGATGCCTAATTAGGTGATAATACCTCTATGGGCTGCGTGAGGTGCTAGATGGGCATCAGCTTGGGTAATAACGTGCATATTTGTGGAAGCAAGCCTGTTGGCGCTATCGATAGGCTAGAATGTATTTATTGTTACCCAATGCAATGGTACGCATCTTATCACCCTAAGAAGGATGGACGGCTGATTGAACCTGCCGGGTTTTGAACCTGAGACGGCGAGGTCTAACACAGTTTCTGTAAGTGGCTACATTCAGCCAATGAACTACCAGACCTGGCTACATATGGGGCATTAAGAACGTGATGTCACACAGACTTAACGAGAGCGCACAATAGTGTAGCTCTGTGGGCTGCACGAGGCGCTAGATGTGCATCAGCTCGGATAATAATGTTGCCATGAAGGATAATTTCAACTTTAGTGGCCCTGCTTAATGACTGGCTGTACTTCAGGAATGTGCCCAACACGTCTAAAAGCGCTCAAATAAGAGTATAACTTGTCCATGCCTACCAAAAATAAAATGAAGTTTCTGGGCAAATCACTTAATCCTCCGTGTTTACCAAAAATTAAATGAAGATGTCGTTGTTCAGTTAAGCAATACAGAACTGCAAAAAATATATAAGTTACATCAAAAATAGAGAACTGCAGCAGAGTTAAGATTTTTTTTTATTCTCCGACTGAGGACGAAAATAGAGAGCCCGATACGGACATGTCTCAGCTCCTGCTTTTAACAACTGCCGGTGGTGAGCACCGGCAGTACCCGGCCCATTTAAAGCCCTGCGTGATATGCTGTTTTTAAAGGTGTGTTTTACCTAAAACGCCACAATGCAGCCTGCATCACGGGGAGGACAGGGGTATTTCGGCAGACTGTGGGGCTGTGCATCGGGGGATTTTTGCCATAAATAATAATTTTAACTTTAGTGGCCCTGCTTAATAACTGGCTGTACTTCAGGGATATGCCCAAAACGGTTAAAAACGCTCAAATAAGAGTATAACCGTATCGGCTCCGAGGCCCAAAAGCTTTGTGGGCTGGAGAGAAAAACAAACCGCAACAATAACACAGCCCAGAGCAGTTAGCACAGAAAAACCGTTGGAGAAATAAAACAGCCGGCTTCTGTCCTGTATGGCAGGGTGCATAAACCCAGGCGAGCTTGTGCACAGGGGCTTTCTAGAAACGTGTTGTGTGGCTCATATTTAATTTTTCAATAAAAGGACCCCCCTTCCCGAGGTTGTGGAGTAATGGCTACATATGCTACACATGTATAAATTATAAAAACATTTACAAAAAAAAAATACACTGACATGCCTTATTATACACATTTGGCTAAATACTAGAAACCTGCTTTAAATATAAAAATAGCAAAAGGGGCATAATTGACACATTGCACAGTAGTGATGGATGTCATCTCCAGTCTAATGGTGCATAATTGATAATATATACTGTATACTTTTTAGAAAAAGATATATAAAAAACAATATCATTTACAATGCTAAAAGCTTTAAACAATGTCACTGTGAGACCTCTTGCATTGTAAATGCGTGTTGCTTTTAGCCAGTGGTGTTTTTTTTGTTTGTTTGTTTTTTGACTGCTGAGGGCCTGGCAAATTCTCCAACAATAAAGTATCGCACAATTCATAACAACCCAAAAGGTGCATTAAGAAAGCTTAGACCGACAGCCAGTGCCAGACCTATTGGCTTTGCCAATGTCTGTCTATGTTTTCTTTTTTTTAAATAACATGTGTTTGAGAGAAATACATATCCCCTACGCCTCTATTGGCTGATGGCTTAGAGGTGCGATCTTATCTGGAGGTCAGAAGCATTAAAGGGAGTGTCATTATCACACTTGACAGCTCCCCAGGGAGGAAGTGTGGGGGGTGGGAGGTGGGAGGGGTGGCTCTTCAGTATATCCCGATATACTGCATACTTACAGAAGTGCATAGGCGCTGGAAGTAGGGGTACTGCAGCACCGCCAGAAATAATCATGCTGGAGTTTTTGAAGGTTAATGAGCAATAAAGATGCCTTTAATGTTGTGTTTATCTTGGCACATTTGCTCCCTGTTGAAAGACAAAGGACAAATGTCAGGCAATGTCTTCTGACCAATTGCTGCTTATTCAGCAGCTGGAGTGTACCTTTATTTATTTGACTGAAGAGTGAGAGGATTTTGCAAAATGGATCTAGGAGACAGTCCTGCTGGGGTCCAGGAAACGAATGGAAGGACTACAGGATGCCAGACTTTTTCTAACACTCATTTAAATAGCAGTGAATTAACTATACGCGGTTTTAAATTACATCAGCAATTAGGAAAGCACAAATTAAGCACTTTTTTGTAAGTCTGAAATGCTATGGAAACAAACATATTAGTAAGTTCAAAACAAATGTAGACACTTTACTTGGTGATGCACAAATGATAAATATTCACTGAAACCTGATGTCCACACATTATCGTTTTTTGCGCTACATAGTTTTACCAGTATATCTGCAGGTCTATGCACATTTAGTGGCCATTTAACGGAAACTGTACTCCCTGTAAATGGCAGTGTGCTGCTTCTCCAGTCCTTCAAAATGCGTCAGGTTTATGCCACACCACATTTGCGACACTTGTTTTTTGTATGACGCTTGGATTTTTCACAATGCCTATAACTTTAGTGACATAACATTAATGGCAGCACCCTTACTCTGAAAATTGTTTCAGCACCACTACAGAAGTGGGATTTCCAGAAAATGCAGCTAGTGTCGATAAATGCCGTGGCAGCAGTGGCTCACATGTCATAAACAGTGGAATGCTCAGCACTGAGAGCCTTCTAGTCGTGTTGAAGTGCTCGTTGTTATCCCGATCGCCAATTATCCCTATTCATTCCATGAGTACGTTCGTCAGAGCTCCACTAGACTTCACTTAGAGTTCTGTCACAGATGGCCCTGCAGAAAGCGGTTCTTTCAGTAGCGTAGCCATTGTCATGACCCCTAGTGCAAGGAAAGAGCCCCCCTCCTCCCCCCCGCCCCCAGCTGCTGTTTTGAACGACAAAATACAGCAATAATTAGGGTTCAGTGAGCCCCTCAGGCTGCTAGTCACTGCACCAACTAAACCAATGGAAACTATGCCCCTGGGCTCTAGATATCACACTTGGTGGAATCTCATATACTGGGCTTTGGAATTCAGTAGGTGTGATAATTCGCACAAATTAAGATTTGGCCCATAAAAACAGAGCATAATGTACAGATGTAACTATGAGTGCTTCGATGAGTACTTATCGTACTGATAAAATCTGATACGTCCGAGTTAAGAGTTAGATTTGATAAATGGCACTGATGCTGAGTTTTGCCCACAAAGTGATAACATGGATGTTGGTGCTTCCTCCACCATGTTTCACATGTCGAAGCAATTTTGCAACTGGTTTAAGCTACCAAAATGCTTCCATGGGTGCAGACTTCGTTTGCACCCAGTAATGACTAGGTGCAGAAACTGTGCACATTTAGTTGTAGCTATCTCCTATTTGTGAGCAAGGTGCTTTGTGAAAGGAGTTCCTTCTGCCCCTACCAAGGGCACATAAAGTTCATGTGAAGTTTGCTGAGGCACAATTTCATGTAACAGTAGCTAACCAACTACTCACTGGGTGTACTCACATTGGACACTTAGAAACTCATAAACCCTTTAAAAGTATGGAATTGTTTATGGCTCATCAAACAGGCACGGAATGCTCTCAGCTCTGTATATTTGGAGACTTCGCACATTGAGTAAACTGTGAACTCTAAAACCTGGTTGGCGATAGGTACATATTTGCTATTACATTTTATGCTGAACATAAATTGGCATTGGAACCACCTTTAATGTCTCACTCCGCCTCGAATTTGCCCCTTTTTCCCCAGCTTCAGTTTTATGTACGTGATGATGAGCATCCAGCGCTTGACATATCTACCTTCTGAATGGCACCAATTCTCTATTTGCTCCTAGTCTCGTTTTTATGTTATGGTATATTTTTTGTGTGACATTTGGATAGAACAGTTCTGCCATTGGCATGATTCCTTACCTCTTGCAGACACTTTTCATTGTCTCTTGCTCATGCACGGTTGGGACCATTTTGCACCAGCTTTATACTTTAGAGGACATCTGGCCCAGCTCTGAAGAATTGCTACCAATCCGCTACTTGCCTTGTTATTCTATGTGAGGTGAGTCCATGTGCCTGGTGGACCAGTGGTCAGAGCAGCTGCAGTGTTGTTTTTTGAATAACCTCCTGTACCTGAGGTTCTAGTTTCTGGTTTTCCCCTACAAGGTAGCCATAACTTTTCATAGGGCAGCTCGGAGCATCTCATCAGTGAGGATGGTGTGTTGCAGTGACCCCACAGTTCTTTTGTTTATCTGCCATCCTTCCTTGGGAATCACTTCAATGCTAGACAGCTGAGCCAACAGTTTGAAAGTTCTTGTTATACTCCTAGCTATCACTCATTCCACATGTGGACAGAGTGCTAAAACTGTGCTCTCTGTCCTCTCTAAGGGGGCTCTTTCTCTTGCGATGAATATGCATTTCCTAGTCCCTGTCCTTCCATTGCCCTACCCAGATCAGTTATTGTAATGGAGGCTGCTGAGTCCACTAGGCATAAGCAATGTGGATGCACTACGGGGCTCAGAACTGTACTGCTTTACCTTACTCCCGATCTACAAGGTACTGACCACATCATTCCAGTACCGACATCGATTAATCACTACTTGTCAAGCAGAAACTTAAAACACTGTACCGCAAACCCGCAAAGCATTTTGTGGCTACCGGCAATGCACCCATAGCAACTGACCAGCTACCCAAGTTAAGCCTCTCACAACTGTTAATTGCTGTCTGTCAAGATGCAGTTGGTTTAGGAAGGATCTCACTACAGTAAAAAAAAAAAATAATCAACCTTTGGAACTGCCTCCCACTGTTTCTGAGCTTGAAGGTGGACTGGAAGAAATATTCCCCAAGACTGGAGTCATGTTCCTGACCCAAGTGGTCAGACTCCGCATTGGCTATTTGTTTTGCTTATCTGCTCGCTGTAAATTCCTTGCGATTTTTACCTCCTCTTCTTGCCCAAAACCTGCTATCTTAACGAGGGAGCGATTTAGAAATGCAGTAAAATAAAAATTAAAAAAACGTTAATTGAACAGAAAGACAATGCTGCTCGTCGCGATATTTGTTTGGGACTTCTCTGGTCTTCTGTGGTGATATGGATTCCTTGCCCATGTCACGTTGACTGACGCTAAAATCAACAGTATCTGTAAAAATCTCTGAATGCCAACTTAGGCAGTGACAGTGAAAGACTTCTCTGGATACCAGAATCCTCAAGGTCTGCAAGCATATTTGATTGCCAGTATCGACAATGATTAGTGTCTGCAGTCATTTTTGGTTGCCAGATCTTCTGTGCCTGCAAACATGTCTACATGTCCGAATCGTCACTACCTACAACAATTCTGGATGCCTGAATTTGTCATGTTCTGCGGACATTTTGGGATGCCAGCATTTTCAGTGCCAGCAAACATTTCTGCAGCGCCAGTATTAACGCAGACTGCAAACCTCTCTTCTGGACGCAAGAATCAGTAGGTTCTGGACACGTCTCTGGATGCAAGCATTACCGTGTGCTGCTCTTCTGGAAGCTAGAAGTGTCTATAGATGTTAGATTACAGTTTTCAGATGGGAATCGATTAAACCAGGCCTAGAGAGCCTGCACTGGCTACCCGTGGCTCAAAGAGCCGAATTCAAAGCCGGGTGCATCATCTTTAAGGCTCTACAAGGCAAGGGACCTCTATTCATCAGACAGCTGATCGGAAGATATGTTCCCTCACGGAACCTAAGATCTGCCCACAAAGACCTTCTTGAAGTACCTCGCTTTAAGAAAAAACGACAAGGCGGCAGCAGCTTCCATTTCCTAGCAGCTACCCTATGGAATTCTCTGCCACTAGCCCTCAGACAGAGTAAAGACCTCCTTGCCTTCAGAAAGGCATTCAAGACTCTCCTCTTCACAAAAGCTTACTTGAAATAACGCTTCCGGTAGACTCACCCTTTGTTATGTTTTTTTTTATCTTTCCAGCGCCAAGAAGCCCTCGGGCGTACGTGCGCTTTATAAATTTTTAATAACATAACATAACTGTAAAGTGCAGTCTGGATGGAACTTCAACTATTCGAACGATCATGGCTGGACCTTTTCTTATCTTGTGGTCTTGTTTCCTGGACTTTCTTTTTGGATTGGACTGTTGGGCGGGGGCTCCTTTAGAGGTGACAGCTCGTGCTGGAGCAGAGTGGCCGATGGTTCTCATCACTTTGGCCTTGCTTGCGGTGAGCCCCCCTCCCTCCGCCTTCTGTTTCTGATTAACCAGGCCCGCCCTTACCTTCTGCAGAGATAATCGCCCGTCTCTGGCCCATTTAACACAGCACGTGTCGACTTGGAGTAATGAGCCCATTTCCGCGCGCCACGGACCGTCGCGGGGAGCGGCGCGTGCAGGGTCCGTTGCCACAGGTGGAGGCCGACGGGAAGGTGCACGCTTGTGGAGCGACAGCGGGTGGGAGTTCTGCAACCACAGCTGCAGGTGTAGAGAGATGGTTGAGGAGACGGACATGCATTAGTGTGCATGTAAGTTAGTGGAAATCTAATGAAGAAAACGAGAATAATGCATGCATGCCTAACGTGGACTTTTAGAACAGCTAAACAGTAGCGGGAAACCTGTACTGAGGAATTCGGTAATGTCAAAAATATGGCCTCAATATTAACTTTAACTGTTCCCTGACCCCAGCCCTGCCAAAGCCTTGCGGTAGGTGTTTTCTTTGAGCCAACCCTAATTTCACTACTTACCCGTTATTAATGATTCTCATATTTCAATCTGTTTATTTTTTTAAAACATTGCATCGTGTTATTGTTATTTGTTTTGTGTGTTCATTAGCATCTACAAATAGATATTTTCACATTGCTTCATCTTTTAGTTAATATTGTGCTATTTCATTATCCGTAAACCTTATTTATTATGACATGATGCCATATGCATATCTAGCGATTAAGAGAAGATTGCCAATACTCTGCTGCGCCCAGCTGCTGACGTGGGGGTGGGGAGTGGATCGTTGGGAGATAGGACGAAGGTGCTCGATTCGTAGCCCCAGGTGTGCAGGAGGACAGTCAGGGAGGCTGGGCAGAAGTGTGGGAGAGTTCCCAGGTGAAGAGAGGCCAGCCAGTATCCTGCCATGTCCAGGAAGAGACAGCAAGCGAAGCGTGCGCTCCAGGTGTAGACGAGGGAGGAGAAGGGGGGCGGGGTGCTCTCCATTCACAGCTCCACCTGAACAGTGCATGAAGCACCTAGGGGGAGAGAGGGCAGCCACTGCTACTACTGTGATGAGAAGGAGCCCCGGTGAGAGATTAATTTCAGAGCTGTAAATGAGTCTGTTTTTTTGCGGTTGCCACGGCAACAGTGCTGACTGCCTGTCCTTTCTATTAGACTTTCATGTCGGGGTTAGTCTTAAATCTTGAAGATGAGTGACACTGTCTGAGATTAGTTCTTGCTGTGCTATCTCTCTCGAATGTGCACTACCTCATGCCTTATTCAAATATGTTTTATCATGAGATCCTTTTTCAGGGACATTTAAAATCTTTTGTTTGAGGTTTTGTGAAATGGGATGCACGTGTGGGGGCTTTTGCTTTGTAATAAGGGTTGGGGATGTGGGATGTCAGCAGGGCTGTATGTACCGGCCTGTGGTCTGTGATGAAGAGTTCCCTGCATGGACAGGAAGGAGGATGGAGGGAGTGGGCCTGTAATCTGTTATAAAGTGAGGTGGGATGGCCACTGGCCAGTCAGTCAGTCGGTCTATTTGTTTAGAGGGCTCTGGTAATCAGCAGCTTTCATAAAAGTGCCAATCGCTGCTCTTTGGAACGGGGCTTTATGGCAGTGTGACAATGGCAGGACTACGGGATGATAAGGTTTTAATCTTCAAAGTAGGCTTCTGGGATGTGGGGCCAATTCTTCTGTGTGTGATATGTTGTAGTGGCTAACGGCAACCTTTCTGGAGAGCTTGGCCTAAAAACTGTCTTGCTAAACTAGCTGGACACTATTGTACTTTCAGCAGGAACACTGCCGCCATTCGGTGACCGGCTTAATTAAAGTTTGTTTGAACGGACACCAACACTAAAAATATTGTTCCTGTGTTCCTGTAACATAAGGATGAGTTTTCATCAGTGAGTATACTTTTCAATAGGTAAAATGGTTACATTTGTGTGTGCAAGATCACAAAGAGCTGAGTAGGCCTCAGTTTTGCAGTAAATACATTTCTGTATCTTCTGGTACGTTTTGAAAGAGCATGACTTTGGTATTAAGAACAGATTCATCATCCTTGTTGTATTTTGAATGCACCTGGCTCTGAAATTGATCAGACTCGAAGGTCTTATCTTCAGCAACCACAGCTCATACTTTTAAATTCCTTTTGTAGTATTGCAACCTTAATGTTGCAGTAAACCTCACAATATACCTTCCACCGATTGTCCCTTTGGCACCTTATTATACTATTCCAAAGAGTTGTAATGACAGTCACTCCCCTGAACGCTTGTTCAGCGAACTCAATGTTGGTTCAAGAGCATTATGGTTATAATCCAAAAATTATAAAACACTGAAATGCAGTCATTATCGTTAGCTATACAGCAATAATACCAACTCAAGTGCACTGCTCATAACCGCACACATGACCTCACACAAAAATTGCAAGTGTAGCATTGCAGGACATGGAAATGAAAGCTGTCGCAGTTTCATTCAGAATTGGTCTATATCACTACAGACATTAAGTGTGTGTATATATATATTCACTGAAAAAACAGGTTTTACAGACGTTTTAGTTAGCAATTAGCATTTAAAAAACCTTTGAAATTCACTGCAAAAACCATAGGTTTAAGGGACGTTATAGTTAGCTGGACATTTTACTCGTACAAAACCATAGAAATTCCACCGTTCTAGTTAGTTCAGCTAACTATAACTCGCGGCCCCGCAATGCACTGCTCATGACATCACATATTACATCATTCATGGCATGGTCAGTGACATCACTGATGACATATCAAATGACATCACTGATGACATCATCCAGTGACTGTGTGTTTCTGTAATTTTTAAATATGTTTTATATATATTCCTAGGTGTATTAAAGAATGAGTGGGTGTATAAGTGTATGGATGGAGGATTTAGCAGGAGTGTGACTGATTGTATAAATGAGTGATTAAACGTGTCTTACTGAATGCATGGGTTAGTGACTAAACTGTGTGAATGTCTGTATCAGTCTGTTGTTGTGTAAGCTGCTACATGGGTTGGTCAGTAGCTACATGAGTGTCTATATGGGTTATTGATTGTTTGCCTTGGTATTTGTATGGGAGACTGAGTGTATGTGTGGGTGGGTTGGAGGGTTGTGACTCTGTGCATAGATGTGTCAGTGGTTGATTCACTGGGTGTATGGGTTCAACAGTGCATGTGGAAAAAGCTGTATGGGTGGGTGAGTGTGTGTATGGGTGTGTTGGTGAGTGAATGGATGTCTCAGTGGTATGTGTGTGAGTAGCTACATATGTAAAAGGCAGTATATGTAAGTGATGGTGTATATAAATAACTATGTGAGAGTGAGCGATTGTGAGAGTGGCTTTATGGATGAGTGTGTACTTGTATCAGTGGTTATACAAGAGAGTAAGTATGCGTTGGTATCTGTATGAATTAGTGAGGTGGTGTGTGTATAACTGTATAGGTGAGTAAATGGGAGTGTGATTAGTTCTTTGCATGACTGACTAGGTGTGTGAGTAACTCCATGGGTGAGTGGCGGTGTATGAGTGTCTGAATAGGTGTATGAGTTCATATGATAGTGTTGTATTGATGAGTGACTGCATGTGTAAGTGATTGTATGGGTGAATGAGTGGATGTGTGTGTAGACCTAGGAATCAGTGAGTGCGTATGTAGTAACTGGTATTGGTGTCTCGATGGTTTCGTAAATGGTAGTCTGTATTTTACAGTGTCAAAGGTTATATTAGACTGTGAGGAGGTGCATCAGATTTTCACATGGATGATGTCATCAGTGATGTCATTTGAGATGTCATCAGTGATGTCACTGACCATGCCATAAATCATGATGTATGTGTGACTTCATGAGCCGTGCATTGCGGGGGCGCGAGTTATAGTTAGCTGAACTAACTATAACGGTGGAATTTCTATGGTTTTGTACGAGTGAAATGTCCAGCTAACTATAGCGTCTCTGAAACCTATGTTTTTTTCAGTGAATTTCAAAGGTTTTTTAAAATATTAAACTACTATTCTGCTATTTGTCATTAGTACTGTTTTTCTAACTTTTCCACTACAGAAAATAAAATAAACTGTAAAACTGTTGTGTAATGTAATATATTTCACAAATTACAGTGTTACTTATCAAATAATACTACATAATTTAAAACATTTTGAAAACATATTTTTCTCCGTTTTTCTGCTGTTATCAGATTCTACTTAACTTCACTATTCACAGTGATGTCAGTGTAGTATAATCATAAACAGCTGGGAAAAAAACCAATCAAACAAATGACTAATTCTTGCAACCACAATACAAAATCAACACAAATAACACATTCAATACTATTTCCAATTTTTAAATCTTACCTTTACTCTGTAGTTTCTGTTCACATTTTTCCTCAAGGCCAAATAAAGTTTTGAATTTTTTTTTTTTAAATCATCCAGTATGAATTCCTTAAAGCATCTTCCCATTTTCCCTCTAGGCCGAATAATTTATCTAAAATTGTTGTTTCAGTAATATCAAGTATGAGTTGGGTAATTCATAAGGCAATCTCAGTTCTATTTCCAAGAGTGTATCGTTGCAGTGACTCCAACCACTATTGTATTTTAAATATAGAGTATAATGTCCACATGTGGTAGTAGCTCCAGCATGGAAAACAATAGCCAGTGTTGCGAAAGTTATTCCAGAAATAGATACTTGAGTACCAACAAAATTTGTAATTTTCGTTTCCACTTTTCTTTCATTTGGTCTACAGCGTTGTAGCATTAAAATTAGATATCTTCTATATCTTTGTAGGCATAATGTAGATAACATTTCTGATTGACAACTAGAACATTTCATATCATGATTTGCTTCTTTTACTAATTTCGGAAAAGGTACAGATTTGCAGTCTGGTATTGTTAAATATAGAAATTGTTCTCAGTCAACTATAGTACTTGAAGTTAATGGACACTGTTCACATTTGTGATCCCATTTGTAACTGAGTCTAAATAAACTCTCAATCCGGATTCCTTCATCTTCTAATACTCCAAGCATAACCATCAGAAACTCTTGCGCATCTTGTTGTATATTAGGGCTGAACGTTAAAGATCCAGTACATGTATCCAAGAGTTGGCGAATACCAGAAGCAGTATGGATCTTACTTCTGTCAGTTCTCAATTGTTCAAATAATGTATAAAGTGCAGAACATGATCTTTTTTCCTGAATTTCCATAATTTCACCATAAAGATCTTCTAGATAAGATATAACGTTTAGGATAACATTACCATAGCAGTTGACACCAGAAGCATTTTCTAATTGGTATCCCACAACATCATCGCTTGTTTGTATTTTCTGTTTCTTTGCATCTTTTCTTTTCTCTTGAATTTTTTTTTTGCTTTTCAACCACATTTGATTCATCAACATGTTTCCATTTTGAACACGCAACACGTTTTTCATAAATAGAATATTCACCTAAAGTTGGTGCATAAAGTCTTCTTAAACAATTATATTCTCTTACACAATTTACATCAGCACTAACCTTGTTTTTATCGAAATCAATTAAATACAAACCAGACCATGTTCTTACTCAAGATAATGCAACATATGCCAATCCCTCTTTAAACACAAGTCTTCCAACATTTACTAAAGCATTATCTACACTTCAACCTTGAGATTTATGAATGGTTATTGCATATGCTAAACAGAAAGGAAACTGTTTTCTGCGACCATACAAGTCTTTTACCAGCAAAAAACGTACAGCACAACGCCCAATCTGTTTTACCTCTGTAATCTGATCAAATTTAATTTTCAAGAATTCAATTGCATTTCTGTTTTGATATTTTACAAATTTAACAACTTCCCCATTGCTCCATTCACTAAACCTTCTTCTATATTCAAATTACGCCTCAAAATTACCTGACAGTTTATACACACATCTAAAAAAAATTCTAAGCCAGCAGTTTTTGATACAGACGTTTCCAAAGAATCAAATTTATTTTCTCTAGTTTATTTGAAAGAATTGTTATTCCTTGATGCTCGATTTTATCAATATTTTCAATGTGAACTATTTCTTGACTTTCCCATTTCAGAAGCTCTTAGTTACATGTGTAACACTCTTCCGCTGTAGGCATTAAGCAAGCTATAGATTTTTTTTTTCTGCAATTGTACAGTACTGCTGCTGGTGTGTTTTCAGTTGTAAACAAGTTCTTTAGTAGACAACTTTGTTAAGCTTGTTTACCTAAAACACCAATTCTTACATCTTTCAGAATATTTCCATAATCTTCATCACTTGCTTGTCGCATATTCTGAGTGAGTTCTTTATATTCAAAATGTAACCAGAGATTCACATTTCCAATACTTCCTCAAGATTTCCTCCTGACTTCATGTAGAAGAGTTTTAAAGACTGGTTCTCCTTTTACAGGAGTTAGTTGTAGCAGATCTCCAAATACAATTAAATGTTTTCCTCCAAAGAGAACGTCATAATCTGTTTTTAATACCTGTTGCATTCTTAAATGCACAAAAGCAAGCATTAAGTTGAGACCATGCTCACCTCATCAATAATTAAAAGTTTCATCTTCTTCAGCACTCTTGACACTTCATAAGAAGCTTCTCCAGACAACTTCTGATATTCTAATTTATTATCTTGCTCAACTGGTAACATCAGTAATCTATTGTTAGAAATGGGATTTCTGGTTGGCTAGGGCTTGCGCCAAAGCCAGGCAGAAACCACCACTCTAGTCAGGGCTGGGGAGTTACACGCCAAAGATAACCCCTGCTCACCCCCTTGGTAGCTTGGCACGAGCAGTCAGGCTTATCCCGGAGGCAATGTGTAAAGCGTTTGCGCGCGCACCCAGCAACAACACCCAAGGCCCACCACAAAAGAAACTCCACACAAGGTATTATATGAAAATAGCCTTTGTATTATACCAAAACACATTAGATAAAAACACACACTCTACAATGTGCCAACAGGCTCGGGCAGAATTTACAAGGGATTATATGTACAGGGGACAGGGCCACATGGACCACTGTCAGGAATTGGCACTAATCACCAATTGTACATGTAGAACATAACATAAATTAGCACTGTAGAACACAACCAGTAACTACTGGCGCCATAATGACCTCAGCGTCATCACACTAGCATCAGGTATAAAACCTATCCTGCATCCATCACAGGGGCATAAACACATTATGCAATTTCTCATTAGTCTAACGCATTAGACCTACCCACCTAAGTATAATTATACTAGGGGCGTATATCGCACAGGGAAGTACCATCTCCCTAACACCAACCTAAACAGGTAAAACAACCTCCTAGGCAGAAATTACCACATTTAGAGGTATAAGACACAGGGTGCGCCAAACATACTATACACAGTACATTTCCTAGCACCAAAATCACATTAGAGTCCAGGTCGCACCAGAACCTAAACGTAGCAGCTGCCCACTACTTGCTGGGCAGCTGGGGACAAGAACAGGGCCTAAACGCTGCAGCTGGCACTAAGTGCTGCGCAGCTGGGAAGGCAAATAGGAGGCATGGGCTCTCAATGGCCCCTGTAGCAATATCCAACACGCTGGAGCCCCCTGGGCTCTGAAACATACACATGTCCCCAAGCGTTGGAGCCTCGCAGGCTCAGAAACAATAATGCCCCCTTCGTTGGAGCCATCTGGCTCTGGAAATACGTAGCCCCTCTGGAGCACACTGGCTCCGTGAATAACTATGGCCCCGAGCGTTGGAGCCTTCTCTGGGCTCAAGAACAATACTGCCCCCTTTGTTGGAGCCCTCTGGCTCTAAAATACTGATAGCCCCCTTGGAGCCTCACAGGCTCTTAAACAATGTGCCCCGTCGTTGGAGCGGCCCGCTGCCATCCGGGGCCGCTCTAGACTTTATTCTGCAGTTTCTGCTGAGCCTCCCCTCCAGCCCTGTACACTTACCGGGCTGTTCTCTTCACCCGGTCCCTCTTCTGGGACCGGGACTTCTCCGGAGGCGGCAGGCGGCAGGCGGGGCTCTCTCTTCCTCACGAGAGCCTCGCTGAGGATTCGTCCGCCCCCTTCTTCACCCGGGCCCTCTCCTGGGACCCGGGACTTGCTTTGACCAGGCCAGCACTCCGCGGGGCTCTCCCTTTCACACTGGAGCCCCGCGTCACCGGACTTCCTCATCACGGGGAATGGCGGCACTTCCGCTTCCGTCCCGCGGCCCCGCCCACAACCAGGCGTGCCGCGGACTCGGCGGCGAGTTTTGAATGCGGCTCGGGCCGCGGCGGTGGTTTCTTTGTAAGAGGGGTAGACTCCCTCCAAATTCACGATAAAAGGCGGGGTGGGCACCCGCCGGACACAACAAATCGCGGGGTGGGCACCCGCCGCACACGGCGAAGCGCGGGGTGGGCACCCGCTCTTTTTAAAAAGAGGCATAATGCGGGGTGGCACCCGCAATTTACAAATAACAAGGAAGCGGGGTGGGCACCCGCAATTTAGTATAAGTGGCAACAACGCGGGGTGGGCACCCGCCAAATCGGCATCCAGGGGGGAATCCCTACGTTGGGGATTCCCTCTTCCTCATGCAGCGCAGCGCTGCCAAGGCCCACATGTTCCTCCCTCCTAGGGGGTAAAGATAGCGCTTCCCAGGCGCTAGGTCAACAGAAAGTCCTGGAGGCATCAAGGGGGCAATGTAGGGCCCAGGGGCCAGCACACAGGGCCCTCCAGCAGGGAGGCAGCCCCCATGGCGGTCCCTCCTGGGCCCCACCAGCAGCAAGCCCGCTCCTGTCAGGATCCAAAGCAGAACAAGCAATAAAGCGCTCACCAGGCGCTAGAAGTAAAGTCCTCCAGTATCCAGGGCATCCAGGGGCTGGGCAGGGCCCAGGGAGGCAAGCCTTCCCCTGGGCCCCAGCAGCAGGCTCAGAAACAATAATGCCCCCTTCGTTGGAGCCATCTGGCTCTGGAAATACGTAGCCCCTCTGGAGCACACTGGCTCCGTGAATAACTATGGCCCCGAGCGTTGGAGCCTTCTCTGGGCTCAAGAACAATACTGCCCCCTTTGTTGGAGCCCTCTGGCTCTAAAATACTGATGGCCCCGTTGGAGCCTCACAGGCTCTTAAACAATGTGCCCCGTCGTTGGAGCGGCCCGCTGCCATCCGGGGCCGCTCTAGACTTTATTCTGCAGTTTCTGCTGAGCCTCCCCTCCAGCCCTGTACACTTACCGGGCTGTTGTCTTCACCCGGTCCCTCTTCTGGGACCGGGACTTCTCCGGAGGCGGCAGGCGGGGCTCTCTCTTCCTCACGAGAGCCTCGCTAAGGATTCGTCCGCCCCCTTCTTCACCCGGGCCCTCTCCTGGGACCCGGGACTTGCTTTGACCAGGCCAGCACTCCGCGGGGCTCTCCCTTTCACACTGGAGCCCCGCGTCACCGGACTTCCTCATCACGGGGAAAGGCGGCACTTCCGCCCCGCGGCCCCGCCCATAATCAGGCGTGCCGCGGACTCGGCGGCGAGTTTTGAATGCGGCTCGGGCCGCGGCGGTGGTTTCTTTGTAAGAGGGGTAGGCTCCCTCCAAATTCACGATATAAGGCGGGGGGGGCACCCGCCGGACACAACAAATCGCGAGGTGGCCACCCGCCGCACACGGCGAAGCGCGGGGTGGGCACCCGCTCTTTTTAAAAGAGGCATAACGCGGGGTGGCACCTGCAATTTACAAATAACGAGGAAGCGGGGTGGGCACCCGCAATTTAGGATAAGCGGTCACAACACGGGGTGGGCACCCGCCAAATCGGCATCCAGGGGGGAATCCCTACGTTGGGGATTCTCTCTTCCTCATGCAGCGCAGCGCTGCCAAGGCCCACATGTTCCTCCCTCCTGGGGGGGGAAGATAGCGCTTCCCAGGCGCTAGGTCAACAGAAAGTCCTGGAGGCATCAAGGGGGCAATGTAGGGCCCAGGGGCCAGCACACAGGGCCCTCCAGCAGGGAGGCAGCCCCCATGGTGGTCCCTCCTGGGCCCCACCAGCAGCAAGCCCCCTCCTGTCAGGATCCAAAGCAGAACAAGCAATAAAGCGCTCACCAGGCGCTAGAAGTAAAGTCCTCCAGTATCCAGGGCATCCAGGGGCTGGACAGGGCCCAGGGAGGCAAGCCTTCCCCTGGGCCCCAGCAGCAGGCTCAGAAACAATAATGCCCCCTTCGTCGGAGCCATCTGGCTCTGGAAATACGTAGCCCCTCTGGAGCACACTGGCTCCGTGAATAACTATGGCCCCGAGCGTTGGAGCCTTCTCTGGGCTCAAGAACAATACTGCCCCCTTTGTTGGAGCCCTCTGGCTCTAAAATACTGATGGCCCCGTTGGAGCCTCACAGGCTCTTAAACAATGTGCCCCGTCGTTGGAGCGGCCCGCTGCCATCCGGGGCCGCTCTAGACTTTATTCTGCAGTTTCTGCTGAGCCTCCCCTCCAGCCCTGTACACTTACCGGGCTGTTGTCTTCACCCGGTCCCTCTTCTGGGACCGGGACTTCTCCGGAGGCGGCAGGCGGGGCTCTCTCTTCCTCACGAGAGCCTCGCTAAGGATTCGTCCGCCCCCTTCTTCACCCGGGCCCTCTCCTGGGACCCGGGACTTGCTTTGACCAGGCCAGCACTCCGCGGGGCTCTCCCTTTCACACTGGAGCCCCGCGTCACCGGACTTCCTCATCACGGGGAAAGGCGGCACTTCCGCCCCGCGGCCCCGCCCATAATCAGGCGTGCCGCGGACTCGGCGGCGAATTTTGAATGCGGCTCGGGCCGCGGCGGTGGTTTCTTTGTAAGAGGGGTAGGCTCCCTCCAAATTCACGATATAAGGCGGGGGGGGCACCCGCCGGACACAACAAATCGCGAGGTGGCCACCCGCCGCACACGGCGAAGCGCGGGGTGGGCACCCGCTCTTTTTAAAAGAGGCATAACGCGGGGTGGCACCTGCAATTTACAAATAACGAGGAAGCGGGGTGGGCACCCGCAATTTAGGATAAGCGGTCACAACACGGGGTGGGCACCTGCCAAATCGGCATCCAGGGGGGAATCCCTACGTTGGGGATTCTCTCTTCCTCATGCAGCGCAGCGCTGCCAAGGCCCACATGTTCCTCCCTCCTGGGGGGGGAAGATAGCGCTTCCCAGGCGCTAGGTCAACAGAAAGTCCTGGAGGCATCAAGGGGGCAATGTAGGGCCCAGGGGCCAGCACACAGGGCCCTCCAGCAGGGAGGCAGCCCCCATGGTGGTCCCTCCTGGGCCCCACCAGCAGCAAGCCCCCTCCTGTCAGGATCCAAAGCAGAACAAGCAATAAAACGCTCACCAGGCGCTAGTGTGAAAGCGCCTAGAGGCCTAAAACCACTAGTACCACACAGGAAAGAGGCTAGGATACTGCAAAAAGTTCTAGGGGTGAACTTTCCAGAAGGGCCAAGTCCAACATGTATGCAAAGTAATTTCTTTAACATTGTGCGCAGCTAATCCAGTTGGAGCTGTTACCACACAAGATAAATGTCAACCAGTAGTTTTTTGAAGATAACTGATCAAAACTTTAATTAAAAAACTTGTTCCCGTTCTAGCTTGGCCACTGATGTACGTCAGAATAGGTTTAAACAATGAACATACACATTCTTTTTTTTCATGTAACAAACCATGTTCTTTCTGTTCTCTCGCTTGTGCATATATTTCTTTCTGTTCAATATTTACTTGTTCTAACTTTTCTAATGTAATATTCTCCTCTTGTACTTGTTGCATTGCAATTTCGACTTCATGCATAGCAATCGCTGCTTCATTTTCCACTATTGGTTGTCCAAGTGGATCTTGACTACATGGACCAGAACTTTGACTATCTTGAGAACTTTCATTAGCAACTTCAGCTGTAATAGTCTTTTCCTGTTCAACTTCATCATTCAACATTTTTTAAATATTTAGGGAAAATTGAACATGCACTGCTATCTTTATATGCATTAAAAGAATCTACGTAGCAGTCGCAATCTCCAAGTAATTCACTTTCGCTACGCCATGGTTTGAACAGGTGGAGAAGTGCTAAATAGTAAAATTCTCGCTTATCTGGAGTTTCACAACTGAGTTTCTTGTGGTTGATAAGGTTACCTTTTGGGTGTTTTACTAAACATGCATGACATCCAAATACTGCATATTTTCCTTCTTTTAAATTCTGTTTAACATTTCTTTTGAAGCTGTAATGTTGAAGTACTTCATACAGACATAGCTGTTCCAGATGTCGACTCCTTTTCGGATAGTATGTATCCAACATATTAGTTTTAAGAATTTCTGTACTGTCTGGGTAATTTGCTGCTAAGTATTCAATTTCTTCTAATGATTTCAACACTCTATTTCGTGAGCAGGCAAGACCTAAACTTACCCAATTGATCCCTCGTCATTTTGAATATTAACTTGAAGAGGACAAGTGGTCTGAACATTCATAGGATCCAATTTCTCTGTGGGAAAGCATTTTCAAAGTAAAGCTGTACAATCTTTTGCTTAGGCTCTTCTCTTGTGCAATTTCTACCCACATTTGTCTCATCTCGTTTTTTTCTGATTTTGTAATATATGATGTTACATAGCATGCAGCAGCAATTGAGTTGTCTGCAACATACTGGATGTCCATGTTTGCAATCCACATTTTAAAAATAACGGGATTGTAGTCATTTATATACTTTGACAGTTCCCTTCTTTTCAAGTTGTAGGTATTCTTTGGAGATTTGTGAGTTATTGTGTGCCTTACAGAAGAAAAAAAAGAATTTACTCTTCCTTTAGAAATTACTGGACGTGGAAATCCAAACCGACACTTGGTATAAAATTTTCCTTTAGACTTGTATTTTCGTCGGCAGTACTTTCCACAACGGTGACTTTGGAAACGTAAAACTTGCTGTCTCAAGCTTCTATCTCCTCCTTCTCTTGGAATCTCACATGTCACATACTGTTCAATGAAAAACAATACTATTTCATCTGAATCGGTTCCAAATTTAAGTGCAGCCTTGATCCACAATAGCATATGTATATGAGGAGCACCTCTCGCTTGGTACTCCTTTCTCCAAAAGCAATTGGTAACTTCTCCAAGAGGTGGATTCTTTTTATTGCAGATGAAAGACATCCTAGCTTGAAACCTATGATTAAAATATCTGCACACATTTACAGGATCCAAAGAACACAGTTCTCCAGGTGTCTTCATTTCCATATTCTTTATATTGGAATTTGCTTCTCGTAGAAATTCAAGCAAATCTTCCTATGCGTACTCTGCACAGCTAAGTGTCACAAACCATGTTGGTGTACCTATGTTCCGTAACATAAATTTCAGTTCTCCATGACGACAATACCAATACTCATTTGTTTCTCGTTGACATGCCATCAAATTAATTAACTGTGCTTCTAAATTTTCATCCATTTGTTGAACTTTCTCCACAAATTCTTTCGCTGAAAGAAGTGATTGATGAACTCCAGTTTAAAGTATGTGGTTCACTGCATAGGACAGAGAAGACAGATCACTTTCAAACAAAAGGTGAAATACATATGGAATACACTGTCGAAATCTAGGATCTTCAGAGTATAATCTTGTTGAGCAATATTCAAAAACTGGAATCCGTACAGGTCGGTCATCATATCGTCCATCTTCTCCAGTAGGAAACAGCTGTGGAAAACAACGAGCTTCCATGCTTTTCTCCCATACACTCATTGGAGTTCCCTTTGCCTTTTTCATTTGAAATAACTCAATGCTGTTTCCTATTACTTTTTTTTAATGTAGAGGACATATTGTGTAATGTTCATAAATCTCTTCACTCCTTGACTTGTCCACTTTCTCTATTTGACCACTTGAAATTTCAGATTCATCTTCCAAACTTATTACCCGTTTTTCCATATTTACACTTTTATAATAAATATTGTTCTCCACAAGATATAACTTAGCCTTTTGAAGTTTATTTACACCCACAAATTCTTGCCATATTTTCCGACTCTTTGTTGGTACTCCATTTACTAGAATGACTACTGCTTCATTTTCCTCTTTGTCTCCACCAACAATTTCAATATTTTTCTTAAAATCCAAAGGTAAGTACACCACTCTTCCTTTCAGTCCTCTTTGTAAGTCTGTTGGTGGCAGTTTACCTGTTTTAGGTTCCATGTGAATTATAGTTTGAAACGGATGAACAGATTGTATTAGAACTGACTCATATGCATTCAAATCTGCAGGTTCCTCCGGAATAGGTACTAATTCTAACTTATTATGTACTGCTTTAGCGGGTATTTTGTTCTCTTCTAATTTGTTATAACAATATTTACAAATACATTGATCACTGCCTAACTCAAATTGACCTTCCACTAACCAGTACGTTGCAAATTCCTTCCATTTATCATTATTCTTCTTTTCAGATTTCAAATACAAATCAACATTTCTAGTTTGAATTTTATAATTAGTACGTCGACAACAAACACAAACATAGTTTGGAATTTCAGAGCACACTATGTTAAACTTTCAAATTTCTTCTTCACACTGATCAATCCTAATCACTTTCCCATCTTCTTGAACATCTCTAATTGTCAAACTTTCACTTTCTATGCACTGCTCTTCTGAACCAAAATATCGGAACTCAATGTCATCACACATTTTTTGTACATCTGATAAAGAACTGTGTAAAAGAGCTGTATTCAGTTCATCTAAACATAATGCAGGACTTTTTTACATATTACAGTTTCCTTACAAACTTCTGCATTTCTGAATGCTCTACTGCCAACATTCTCAAGTGATGAAAAACACTTTTACACACTTTGTGAAAGACATGCCAGAGAATGACCACGTTTCTCAGTATATTTTCTTACATTACATGGATCTAGTCCTTGTCACAACCTAATCTTCTGTTTAACAGTTTTCAGTGTATATTCTCGTAACAAATTTTGCATTATATCAATAGATTCCTGTTGAATACTACAAATACTGCTACAACCCCACTTATACACAGGAGCTTGTGTGCGTTTCCCTTGCACTTCTTCAGCTATTAACTGGTCTGCACTAATACCAACCATTTCCTCTTTTGGAACAGGACAACCATTCTGAACTTCGTAGCAACGACCTCCAGTATCAACTGCAAATGGCAAACTATTTTCTTGGAAGTAAATCTCTTCATAAAAAAAAGTCCACAATAGACGTATGTTTCCATTCTCCACTAAAGACTTTACAAAAGTTGCTTCTGTTCACAAGTCTTTTTTTTTTTACTTTTGTCTTGCAGAAACTTCATTGTTTTATACAACAGTTTCATCCTCTTCAAAATCAAAATGAATATTTTTTGTTTTAACTTAAAAGCAATATCCACTACGCTTTCAATATGCTGTTTCTGTTTCAATTGCAGCACTTTCTTTTTATATTTCCAGCAAACTTTTATTAAATTCTGAATTACTCTATTTCAAAAAAGTCTTTTGACAAATTTCTTGAAATTGTTTTTGTCTATGGGTAACAAATACTCTTTCCATATCATGATTTTTTTTCTTGCAATTTGAAGTTGAAGTCTGCTTCTCCTTATTTGAAAAATTCTTCTTTTTCCTTTGTGGGATGTTATTTTCATTAAATGTTCCTAATACTTTAAAAAAAAATTGTCTAGTGTTTTTACCAGAAGAAAGTCTTTAGTACTCTCATTTACTTGTAAACCGCATTTTTGACTTTTCTTTAAGTAGATTGACTTTTTGTCTTTCCTTTTTTTCAGTTCTTCTAGGCATTTTCAATTTTTAATCCAAACAAAATAATTTTGTGAGAAAGAAAAAAAAGTTTCAATTGTTTGTTATATCTGTTAAAATAATCACATACAATTAAATAAGTTTCACTGGCGACTTGCAGAGGGAATGCTGCATGGCAGTGGATCAGAATAAGGGAACAGTAGGGTGGCAGGTAGTGTCACCGGACATACAGCACATATTTATTTAATTATTTAGATTCACCTTCCCATTTTATATGTGAATCTACTACCTCCTACTCTTCCCTTCCCCCACCCCAACCCACCGTCCCATGCACCCCACCGTCCATGAGCACTTACTCTGCAACCCACTACAGATAACTTTGTAGACACTGTTTTGAAAAATTGTTATCTGTATAATTAGAGTGATATTCTCAACTAAATGCACTTGTAAACATTACCCTTATTAGCTTAACACTTCTATCAGCAACTTAGCAAGCATAACACGGCACCATATAAACAAAGATATGGTGCAGTCTTACATTTCATTGTGGATGTACATAACCAAAAACATACCAACTGTTAGAGAGCAACAAAAACGACCGACATGGGGATGGAGAGGGGGGAGAGATTAAGTAATGTGTCATTCCCATTTTGGTAATGTGCCAGTCCAGTCGTGTATAGAGCTTTAACACCAGCAGAAAACCTTGTAATTACGTTAATTTACATTTACGTGTCCTTTAGTACTGTAACCAACACGTTGTGCCCCTGAGAGTCCTGTTTATAAAAATAAACAAACAGAGCTTTATTTAGTATAAAAATAGCACACAGTGGGAGTGAGTTCCCCCCCACCCCCACAGGCTAGCTCGTACAGGGAGAGCTGCGGGCTGTCGGCTTCTAGAGGGACAGCTGCGTGCCGGCTCACAGAGGGAGAGCTGAGGGCCGGCTCGCAGAGGGACAGCTATGGGCCGTCTCGCATAGGTAGAGCTATGGGCCGTCTCGCATAGGTAGAGCTGCGGGCCGTCGCCTTGCAAAAGAATACCTACGACAGGTGATGTGGAGCGAGGGAGGGTGAAGGGAGTATCTAGCAGAGGGAAAGCTGCGGTATATTTCCAGTATTGGTTTGCAGAGGTACAACTGCGGGCCCGACGGCTCGCAGACGAAGAGCTGCGAGTCGACCGGTGGTTGGCAGAGGGAGACTTGCGAGCCGGTGGGCTGGCTCGTAGAGGAAGAGCTGTAAGCCGACTGGCTGCCTCGCAGAGTGAGAGCTGCAGCCCGTCGGCTCGCAGAGGGAGAGCTGTGGGCCGGCTCGCAGAGGAACAGCTGCGGGCCCACTAGTATAGGGAATGGTGTGGGCCGTCGGCTTGCAAAGGGATAGCTGCGGGACAGTGATGTGGGAAGAGAGAGCATGAAGGGGCTGTCTCGTAGAGGAAGAGGTGCGAGCCGACTTGCTGGCTCATAGAAAGAGAGCTGCTGCCTGTCGGCTCGCAGAGGGAGAGCTGCGGCCTGTCGGCTCGCAGAGGGAGAGCTGCGGGCCGGTTCACAGAGGAACAGCTGCGTGCCGACTGGTATAGGGAAAGGTGTGGGCCGTCCGCTTGGAAAGGGATAGCTGCGGGACAGTGATGTGGGGAGAGGAAGCGTGAAGGGGATATCTCGCAGAGAGAGAGAGCTGCGGTATATTTCCAGTGTTCGCTTGTAGAGGTACAACTGCGGGTCCGAGGACTCGCAGACGAAGAGCTGCGAGCCGACCGGTGGTTCGCAGAGGGAGAGTTGCGAGCCGGCAGGCTGGCTCCTAGAGGAAGAGCTGCGATCTGACTGGCTGGCTCGTACAGGGAGAGGTGTGGCCCGTCGGCTCACAGAGGGAGAGCTGCGGGCCAGCATGCGGAGGAACAGCTACCTGCTGACTGGTATAGGGAAAGGTGCGGGCCGTTCGCTTGGAAAGGGATATCTGCGGGACAGTGATGTGGGGGAGAGGGAGCGTGAAGGGGATATCTCGCAGAGGGAGAGCTGCGGTATATTTCCAGTGTTGGCCTGCAGAGGTACAACTGCGGGCCGGAGGACTCGCAGACGAAGAGCTGCGAGCCGACCGGTGGTTCACAGAGGGAGAGTTGCGAGCTGGTGGGCTGGCTCATAGAGGAAGAGCTGCGAGCCAACTGGCTGGCTCATAGGGACAGAGCTGCGGCCCGTCAGCTCACAGAGGGAGAGCTACGTGCCGGCTCACAGAGGAACAGCTGCGGGTCGACTGGTATAGGGAGAGGTGCGGGCCGTCCGCTTGCAAAGGGATAGCTGCAGGACGGTGATGTGGGGAGAGGGAGCGTGAAGGGGTATCTCCCAGAGAGCGAGCCGCGGTATATTTCCAGTGTTGGCTTGCAGAGGTACAACTGCGGGCCCGAGGACTCGCAGACGAGGAGCTGTGAGCTGACCGGTGGTTTGCAGAGGGAGAGTTGCGAGCCGGCGGGCTGGCTCATAGAAGAAGAGCTGCGAGCCGACTGGCTGGCTCTTAGTGAGAGAGCTGCGGCCCGTCGGCTCGCAGAGGGAGAGCTGCGTGCCGGCTCGCAGAGGAATAGCTGCGGGCCTACTGGTATAGGGAAAGGTGCGGGCTGTCGGCTTGCAAAGGGATAGCTGCGGGACGGTGATGTGGGGAGAGGGCGTGTGAAGGGGATATCTCGCAGAGAGAGAGCTGCAGTATATTTCCAGTGTTGGCTTGCAGAGGTACAACTGCGGGCCCCAGCACTTGCAGACGAAGAGCTGCAAGCCGACCGGTGGTTCGCAGAGGGAGAGTTGCGAGCCGGCGGGCTGGGTCGTAGAGGAAGAGCTGCGAGTCGACTGGCTGGCTCGTAGAGGGAGAGCTGCGGCCCGTCGGCTCGCAGAGGGAGAGCTGCGTGGTGGCTCGCAGAGGAACAGCTGCGGGCCCACTGGTATAGGGAAAGGTGTGGGCCATCGGCTTGCAAAGGGATAGCTGCGGGACGGTGATGTGGGGAGAGGGAGCGTGAAGGGATATCTCGCAGAGAGAGAGCTGCTGTATATTTTCAGTGTTGTCTTGCATAGGTACAACTGCGGGCCTCGGCCTCACAGACGAAGAGCTGCGAGCTGACCGGGGGTTCGCAGAGGGAGAGTTGCGATCTGGCGGGCTGGGTCATAGAGGGAGAGCCCGTATGCTCGTAGAGGGAGAGCTGCGGGCTGGCAAGCATCACCGGGCATTGTACATTATATCTGAAAGTATCATCAAATTATTAAAACCATGCGTACATATACAAAGCAAGGTACATATTTACTTTGTGTCTTTGCTCTCCATGTAATGTCTGCACATTGTAAACATGCTTGCAGTACAACACCTCCCTTGGCTTATATTCAAATATACGTCTCTGTGTGAAAAATTAGCCCACAAGCTGTACACATAATATATCTGTTTTTTGTTTTTATCTGCCTTAAATTAATAACAGATAAATACCCCCCCCCTCCCTTCACCACTATTTCCAGACCAAGCATAATTTCCAAACGTGCAACATTTTCTTTATCTCGGCCAAATGTATTTCTCAACACAAATCAACGCTGTATCTGATTTACAAAACTACATATTCGTTTAAACATAACAAACTATACCTCTTATTTCTAACCTTTATACCTTATTCCTAAAACAATGTAATCTTTCCAACACATGTCACGTCACTTTTGTACCATTGAAACTGATTACGACCTTCTCTTTACACTACAGATCCCACGAACATGCCAATAAAGGTATAAGTGCTAATTTTATACTAGCTAAAGCTCTATCACTTAATTTTTATAAACACTACTGTTGGCTGCACAAAATGGGGGTGGGACATGAGGAGAGTAAACAGAGCTGTAATTTCTAAAGTTTTATTGTACTGTTTCTTTAATATACGTATATTAAGGGCTTTAAGTGGGATGAAAAAAATGGCGTGTGTCTGAAAGGGGTAGCAGTGCTCAACACAGGTAAGACCCTGCCCACTTAAAGGCCTGCGTATATTCAGCACAGAGACACACCATCACAATTTTCATCACTTATAACCACAGTTAGTTTAGTAGTGTGAAAAAATCATATAGAAAATTTACTAAGAACATTTTTAATTCTTTTTTTATCTCTCGTACATTTATAAAATATCTGTATCACCCCTTTACTATCCGTATATTAACAGCTTTAATTGTGATGAAAACATTTGCGGTTGTCTTAAAGAAGTGACGGAGCTCAGTACCGATAAAACCCGGACGACTTATAGGCCTGCGCATATTCAGCAGAGGAACACACCCAGACAATTACTATCACTAACAATCACATTTACTTTAGCACTGTGAACAAAATCGTACAGAAAATATACAGAAAACATTTTCAATTATTTTTTATCTCTCACATATTAAACGCTCCACAACAACTTAGATTTCCTAAGAACACCCGAATCCAAAGCCTCGCTGTACCTCACCAGCCTTGACTGATATTGAAATCTACCTCTCGGTGTAAAACATGAGACCACAAACTGTGCACATAGCATTTCTGTTTTTGTTCCATCTCTGTTAAGTTAATAACACATGAATTTTCTACTCTCACCCCTTCCCCACTATTTCCAGACTAAGCATAATTTGCAAACGTGTGACATTCTGTTTAACTCGGCGGAATAGATATACAAATCCAAATTAACGCTACATCTAATTTTCAAAACCATACAGTCTTTTACAGATGACAACTTACACCTTTTCGTTGTGTAAAACTCCTAAACATATATAAAATACTTTTAACAACTAGTCACACTTTAGGCATATTTTAGAACCAATGTGAAACACCACACTTTACTAACAATATATTATTTAGAAATTATAAATACTTTCATAGTTAAAAATATCACCTCAAATACTTAACCACCAATACAGAACACATAACACACCTTCTTAATTTCTAACTTACCTTCCTAGTTGGTATGCAGATTTCAAATGTCAGAAACACATGCAATTCTTTCTTTGGCACACAGTACATGCAATGCACCGCTTTGATCAAGAATGGAACCAGTAATGGCACAATTTCCCTGTTGCTCCACACATAAATACATGTAAAGAACAAATCAGAATAGTTCCTTGTTTTTTTTAGATTGCAAATCTTCTCTCTATTGGTTATTTTTGAACTATCCATATAAACAGTTTTTTAAATATTTAAGGACACATACAGGTGAAAAGTTCATAATTTTTTTAAAGCTAACGATATTTTTTATTCAACATTTCTCGAACATTTAACGGCACGTGCAGGTTAAAAGTTCACCATTCTCTTAAGTTCGAACTGTACCTTCCAAATGTAATTAGCAGGTGCGGTTGAGCTGAGCAAATTTGATCCTATATTATGTACTCCACGTTTAAACTGCTTTTTTATTAACCAATAACAAACATGCTTTTCCTCAAAACTAATATGCACCCTACTTTTTAGGAAACAATGCTTTTCATCTCCCAATCAGTTAACGTTTTCTATGGAGAAAGAAAAGTAGTTCCCCATCTTTCAACATATCTCTTATTCTACGAACGGACTGCACGAGCTACAGACATCTATCCATATCTTCCAGCCATACCTTCAAAATGCTAGTGTGGATCGTAGGACATCGCTATGTTTTCTGGTGCAAGAGGTATGCAGAACAGAGACGTATTGACTTAGACCTAGATTTACAAAATGTGAACATTAAATGGTTTGCAGAGAGAGGATTGAAGTGGCACCAATTGCTGCCTTTGGTTAAAACCTGTTTGCATCTCCAACACCCTGACCTCATGATTGTGCACTGTGGTGGAAACGACCTAGGCACATTGACTGGGGTAGGTTTGGACAATTGATGTTGCTTTTACCTCAAACTGTCTTTGTATATTCAAATATATGCCACAGACAGAAGTGGAAATGGTCAAACCAATTTTGTCATAAGATAGAAAAATCTAGGAAGAATGTCAACAAAGCTGTGTCTGCATACCTCAGAGACCATAGAATGGGGTTGATCTACAACAGCAACATGCGTTTTGATATGGCTCATATCTACAGAAGTGATGGAGTACACTTGACAGATGAGGGAAACCAAGTTTTTCTGAATAACCTGAAGGTGTGCATCCGCACCTACAGGTAGCTCCAACTAATAAACACAAGGGCTCTTTTTAGAGCCGCCTTACATTCCCAATATCGGCTCGCAAAGTGACAGCTGCGTTCCGGCTAGCAGAGAGAGACCAGCAGGCCGTCGGGCTGGCTCGCCGAGGGAGAGCTGCGGCCCGTGGGCTCGGCTTGCAGAGGGAGAGCTGCGAGCTGTCGGCTCGCAAAGGCACAGCAACGTACTAGCTCGCAGAGGGAGAGTGTTGTAATCAAAAGTAGGTCCACTCCAAGTAGTATCTTTAGATAACTTTATTTCAGGTTAAAATCTGTGTGGGTACGTCACCCTGTGGCTGGTGTGTTTGAGTCGATCCTTGGTGTTCGGTCACTCTTTGTTACCACCCGAGTATCTGTTGTTGAGTTGATCTTTACACGTCAGGTCCTTCGTGGTCATCCCCTGTTGTTGTTCTGAGAGTGTGTGTATCTCTCTGTTGGGGGTGTGTGTATGAGTTGGCTCTTAGGTTCTGAGCCTCTCTAGCCTACCACTATTTTCGTGATTGTGAGTGACATTGGTCTGTTACCTTTGTGTGCAATGTTTCGTAATTGATCCCTTGTGGTTGTTGTGGGAGTGTGTTTACCTCTCACTGTTGGGGGTGTGTATGTGAGAATGTGAGAGGACTCTGTTTTGGAGCCTCTCTGGCCTACCACTATTTTTTGTGGTTGTGGGTGGACTTACCTTTGTCTCCCTTGTGGGCGTTGGTTAGAGTTGACTATGTTTTTGAGTCACTCATATCTACCACTTTTTTGTGTGGTTGGTAGGTGAATGTCGCTTCACCTTCAGCTTTTGCGTTTCTGCTGAACATTTTATTGTATTTTTCTCCTAACTTTCCTGCTTCTCTTACGGCCTGGGTCTTTGTCCCGCGTTGACTATGGGCTTTGTTGTGGTCTGTTCTCTTTTGTACCATTGTTGTTTCATTCCCTGGGTCCTCACATTCATTTTCGGCCTGGCCAGCTATGGTATTTGTGGCTTCAAGGGTTTGGTTGGTTGTGCGCTGTGTTGTTGTTTGCTGGTTTGTTTGTGTGTGGAAAGGGAGTGGGGGTGTGTGTGTGTGTTGTCTGTTCCCTTTCTTTTGGGGGCCTACGTGTGGAGCAACGGGCCGACGGGCCTGATAGCAGAGACACAGCCACGAGCTAATGGGCCGGCTCGCAGAGTTAGAGCTAGCTGCGAGCCGACGGACTAGCTTCTAAAGGCATACCTGCGAGCTGGTGATGTGGGGAGAGGGAGCGTGAAAGGGGTATCTCGCACAGACAGAGCTCCGGTATGTTTTCAGAGTTGCCTCGCAGAGGTAGAACTACGGACTTGATATCTTGTAGAGGGAGGGATGCGATCTGACGGACTGAATCACAAAATGGCTGCCAACACTTCCTAGTTTCAACAGTTCACACCCAGACTTTCAGAGGGAGATCTGCGGCCCGTCCGCTCGCAAAGGCACGGCAGCGTACTGGCTCGCAGAGGTGGAGAGCTGGGAGCCGACGGACTGGCTTCTAAAGGCATAGCTGCGAGCTGGTGATGTGGGGAGAGGGAGCGTGAAACGGGAATCTCGCACAGACAGAGCTCTGGTATATTTTCAGTATTGCCTCGCAGAGGTAGAACTACGGACCAGATGTCTTGTAGAGGGAGAGATACGAGCTGACGGACTGAATCGCAAAATGGCTGCCAACACTTCCTAGTCTCAACAGTTCGCAGCCAATGAGCCGCAAGCTCGTGCTCGTAATGCCTCAACCAATCAGATGTCCGAATTCTCAAATATTGATATCTGTAAAAATTGCTATTTCTCAAAAACTACTGAACGGATTTACCCCATTTAAACAAAAGCGTGCTTTCTGGACCATGACTTTTCTCCCTGCCAAATTTGACGTAATTCCGTTCAGCAATTTGACATGTAGCCTTGTCTAAAGTTTCCAATGGAAATTGCATGGAGAAAACACGTTTTGGGACCCCCCCTTTTTCTTAGCCCCCCCCCCCTTGACGAATCACCCCCAAACTTTCAAGATAGGAGCTGATCTGAAAAGAGGATTTTTTGGAAAATTTCATAAAGATTCGTCAAATGACACCAAAGTTATAAGCACATCAAAAAATGCTTTTCCTATGGAAACCAGGTTCTAGCTATAACTATCTACTGGTGACCGCCAGTAGATAATAAATATATGTGTATATATGTATATATGTTTTCACCCTACCCACTTGATAAGAAGTATCCCATACGGGGAATTCTTAAGGCTTCGTAGAATCTGTTGCACTGATCATTTTATTGAAGAGTGTATCAATGAGAGTAAGCTCAGGTTCTCAGCGAGGGGTTACAGTGACCAGGTTATTAATACAGCTTTGGCCAAAGTCAGAACTAAATCCAGGAGTGATTTACTAACCTGCTCTACTACTACAGGATACAAGAGAAAGGGGAATGCCGCCTTTGAGGACACAGAAATCAATTCAATGAGATTTGTAACAACATATAGTAGCCAACACAAGAAAATTTGGACTATTATAAATAAACATTGGCCAATAATCCAAACTGACATAGTACTTAGTCAGTTATTCCCACCCCCCCCCCCCCAGCTTTGACATTCATAAAATCTAAGTCTATGTACAATGCCTTAGTCAAGCCTAGTCCAGAATTGACGACTTTAGCCAGTCAGCCCAGTGCAATGTGGCTAGCACCACGTAACGGTTTTATTAAGTGCAACACATGCAGAGCATGTAAGTTTGGAATAAACACTACTCAGTACACTACCGTATTCGGTGCATCGAACAATCAAATCAAGGCCAGATATAGCTGCCGCACGGAGTTTGCTGTCTACGTATTGAGTTGCACTTCGACTTGCAATACATAGGCAGCACCAAACTTCAGGTGCTCATACGCATCTTGCAGCACCTGAGAGCAATAGTCAATTCAGATATGACTTATCCAGTGGCTAGACATTTCAAGGCAGTCCACAGGAACAAACTAGAAGAACTTAAATACTATGTCATAGCTGCGGTTCCACCTATGAGAAGGGGGGGGGAACGGAAAAAGTCCTTAGACAACTGGAGTCGAAATTTATACTTGAACTGAACACCCGCACTCCCAACGGACTTAACAATGGGGAAGAGTTGTACAACTTTTTATAAGAAAATAATGCCCTATTAGATCTGGTGGATTGTTTTTTAGAATATTTGGATTTTTATAGGAATGGAATATTACATATTTGTTTTACATTTGTCCTATAAATATTTATATATTTTTATATATTTTTGTATATGGACTTTTAGAGGCTATTTATAAAGTTGTCAAGATATTTAAATTCTGGCAATTCTAACAATTCCCTTTGGAATAGAGGAAATGTCTATACACTAAATATAGATCTTCTCTTTTTCTTGAACATCCACGTTGACATATTTATTCACATATTCTAATGCCGATGTTCTTAAAACCTCCCTACTGTACCCATTAAGGCCCCCATTCTATTGCATCTGGCGGTATAATCTCTCAATTATTGATTTTCTGAAATCATTTCTGTTCCTTTACCCAAAATTTGAATGAATGATTACAATATTAGACCAGTAACAACGACCTAAAACCCATTTATGTATACTTTTGCCATCTACTATAATGTTTGAAAAGTTTAAAATGTTTTCGACAAATATCTGAATCAGCAGTCTGCTTTCAATCTTCCTTTTAACTTCCTAAAATCTGGATTGTTAACCCCTTCAGCGCGGCGCGGATTTCCGCGCCGTGCTGAAGGTTCCGTGCGCGGGCGGGGCCGTGACGGAGCGGTTCCGTCATGCGCACAGCGCGACCGTCGCGCATGACGGAACCGCTCCGTCACAAGCATCGAAGGGGTTAAATCAATTCGGATTTTTTGTTAGATTTTTAAATCACAATAAGTACAATTGTGATTATTTATTTATTAGTTTTAAGCACTAATCACACTTTAAACATCACTTTTTAGAAGTATTTTTACATGGTGTTTACACTTAGATCTATGGCTAACAAAGTAAAACAGTAGCAATCAATTTGAATCAAGGGCCCAGAGCAAGTCACAAGGGAAATTCTTGTGAATTATTGCTGTCCATTGTTTGTCCCCCTGAACATAAATATGATTCAAGGCAGTGCTGTCACTTCAGCATAAAATATAGAAGGTAACTACACATCATAGGATTGTAAGATTTCCCTTGGTCAGTTGCAGGCATATTAACCCATACATTGATTAGACGAGTATGACTTTCTTGATAATGATATGTATATATTTTGTATCTACAAGAATGTAATTTTCAAACCATTTTTAAAATGCCTATTTTGCACTTGATTTGTTGTGGTATTTAAACCAATATTATTCAATTGCTCATGGCCATATATTTGCACGTTGCACTTTGTGACATATACCATTTTCTGGGATTTATCCAGTAATTTTTAAAGCCATGAAAACAGTATTGCATTTTCATTGAATATCAAAATGATTCACCTAAAAAAGTATTTCTTCTACCTTCACTAAATCACGTGACGCAATGAGTGGTAAAAAAATGTGTTTAAATACTGTTGGAGAGATGAGTCTCATTATGTGAACAAGTCCACCTGCTGGGCGAAACGCGTCATGCCACCATGCCGAAGCGCCTGCTTATTTGAATAAAGAAAAGAAATCACGCACCAACCTGGAGTCCGTGTCCCTATCTTCGCCTTGTGTGTGGAGCAAGCTGTGGGAATTCTGGTGTTCTTTATATATATATATATAATATATTCACTGAAAAAAACATAGGTTTCAGGGACGTTATAGTTAGTTGGGCAGTTGAGCTAACTATAACTCGCGTGCCCGCAATGCACTGGTGATAACGTCACATATTACATCACTCATGACATGGTCAGTAACATCACTCCTGATATCTCAAATGACATCACTGATAACATCATCCAGTGAATGTGTGTTTCTGTAAAGTTTAAATATTTTTCATATATATTTATGCCATGGTGTATTGAAGAATGAGTGGATTTACAAGTGCCTGAATAGATTATTTAGTAGGTGCGTGACTGACTGTATAAGTGAGTGATTGAACATGTGTCACTGAATGTATGGGTTAATGACTAAACTGTGTGAAAGTCTGTATTAGTGTCTCAGTTGGTGTATAAGCGGCTGCATGGGTTGGTGAGTAGCTACATGAGTGTCTATATGTTATGTTATGTTAAACCAGATTTATAGAGCGCACGGACACTCGGAAGTGTCCCGGCGCGTAAGCCAAGGAAAAAGAGACGGAGGGGCGTTGGCCGGGGCTAGGAAGTTACTTAAAAAGCAAAGTTTTTAGCTACTTTTTGAACTGCCTGAGATCGCCGAAGCTCGAAGGGCAGAAAATTCCAGGCCTTAGCTGCTCTAACTGAGAGGGAGCTGCCTCCCGTTCTAACAAGACGGTACCTTGGTATAATAGCAAGGCATTGCCTCGTAGAGCGAAGATGCCTAGGCGGTACATAGAAATCAAAACGTCTCCTCAAGTACCGAGGCCCTGCTTTATAAAGAGCACCGTGGGCAAGCATAAGGGCCTTCAACAGCACCCGCTGATCCACTGGAAGCCAGTGCAGCTCCCGTAGCAACTGTTTGGAGTTGGACCTATAAGGCATACCCAGTAGTGCTCTGGCAGTCACGTTCTGAACGATCTGAAGCTTTTTGATCAGATAGATAGAAAGTCCGATGTAAAGCGCATTGGCATAGTTTAAACGCGAAAGAATGAGAGCGCGGGTCACCATTTCTTTAGCCGTTTTGGGTAGTAGGGGCAGAAATAGCTTCAAAAGTTTGTGTGCCGAAGCACACCCCGGCTAATTTGTTAATCTGCGGTAAAAAAATCTGAGGTCCTCACTAAACCAGACCCCCAAATTTCTAACCGGACTCCCCATAGACTTAGGCAAGGGGATAGCCCACGGGCCAAAGGTCTTCTCTAAAATGTGGAGGGAAGCACCCGTAGAGGAGCACCTCAGATTTACTTGGTACAGTGTGTCGCAGCTTCCAGGCTTCAACTTGCTACCGAATGTGCGGTGTTTGTGGCCCTGTGTCCGTTTCCACCCAATGCTGACCATTTCTTACTTTCTTGCTTGCCCTCAAGTATCTCTGCAGTGAGGCATCCCAAAGACCTTGTCCGAGCACTTCTCTCAAGAGTCCCCGCTGTAAGGCATCCCTAATACCTTGTTGGGGCAATTGCCGTTGTGTCAAGAGTCTCTGCCGTTAAGGCATCCCAAGGACATTGTTCGGGCAATTCCCCTTTTACCACCTTAGGTCAAGATCTTTATTGGTAAAACCTTGTGACTCCCCGCCATCTCTGTTTCTGCGGCTGCGACACCCGCATTCCTTGGTGTGGGTGGGAATCAATTTTCTTATGGCGGCATAGCTGGGGACTGCTGTCTCCTCCGCGTTTATGGTTGTGTTTATGGTCACGCCCATCCTACCTTATTGGTTCCTTTAAACCCAAACTCGCTGGTCATTCGCTGACCTTTTCTACCGGCGTGCTCTCGCGCCCTGGGCATGCCATGCCTGTTTAGGCTGCCTTCGTGGGGTATTAGCCACCTACCCTTTAGGGTCAGCTGCGCCTCCCGGTCGGTGGTAAAACTCCCTCAGGATCTAGAACTGCTTTACATACCAACAATAAAATGCACATGCAAATATATACATAAAGAAAGGTTCAGGCGCGGATGCATGCACTAATACGCATACCAGACATAACAGGGGCGAGTGTGGCATTTCTGCATAAAAGCAGGAATGAAGGGATGCTTTTGGGACGCAGCACATTTAAATGGAGGCCGAACTTCCTGTGTGAACCGTTTTATAGAGTAGAGCTGTTTTAATAAACACTGTTTGCACTTCAGCTGCGAACGGGGCCCATCATCATCCCTGGGTGTAGTGCGGGTGGCTAGAATGTGAACGTATGACGTTCCCTCTATCCTTCCTTGTATATGTTGCAGCAGTAGCCAGAGCAAATCAGGTCAAATACCAGGTGGTGGAGAATTGATTGTGCATGGGTCGGTTGGGGGGAAGCAGTCTTTTATGCATGGAGTGGGCGAAGGACCGGGGACTCTTTAATTGCAAAGGAGCAGAGCCAGCATGCAGGACAGTTTCAATGGGTGCTCATGGGTTAAAATAAGCCAGTCTTGGAAGGCGTTAGTATGCATGAACATAGCGTGAGAGCTGAGAATAAATACTTATTAGTATTCTTCTCCTTTCTGCCCTATCACGCTGAGTTTTTGCCCTTCTTCACTTGTCTCCTGTGCACAGACAGGCCATTCTTCATTTGGGTAAACACACTGGCGTTGATAAATGGTGTTTGGAGATCGGTGAGTCCTCTATCTGCCATCCTCCCTTTGCCACGGACTCCTACCCCCTCCTGGGACGCTACCTATTCCAGTGGTGACCAAAGGGACTGTCCACTTTTAATGCTTTCTAGGAGCAGCCTTCTATCGCTTGTTAGCAGAATACCAAAAAGTACTTTATTCTGGATGTGTGAAAGCCGATCTCCACCCTCCTCCTGCGACCTTTTCCTAAGAGCCGTGCAGCTCATTTCACAGTGCACCTCATTAGGCGCAACCCGGGTACTTGTTCTTTGGTGTTTGGCAGTGCGACACTAGTGGGGGTTTTGGGGCCAGATGCTACTTTAGGTTGGTCTCTGCTCTTCGTTCTACCTCTTTTCTTTCGTCCTCTTGTTGATGACATCAATACCCTTTTCTCCTTACTGCAAGATGTTCCTGTTAAGAGGGCAGGGGGCTTGTGTCCTTCCCTGGGTGGTTGTTGAGGATCTGGAATAGTAGATGGTGCATTGAGGGTTGAATCCAGGCACTGGGAGAGATAACCAAGACATAGCTGGCTCTAAAAGGGAGGTCGGTTCTGGCAGTAGGTCAGGAGAGTAAACATGGAAGACCGAAAGGCAGGAAAGAGAGCAGTAAAAGGTTTGCCAAGTGGATAAGTGAATAGGAGTGTGCCAAGGGCAATTTACAGTGGCGCCTTCCTTCAGTCTAAGTGGCTCAAAGAGGATCAGCCTGTCCTACAAACAGTGATTTTTCGCAGTGGCGTAGAGCATATCTGGACAGAACCTGCAACCCGGAGCTCCTTGTGTTTCTGAACAGACAAAATCTCTGTACAGCTCAAGCCTCGAGCTGGATGTGATGCTGCATGTGATGCTGCATGTGAAGATGTGCCTCAACTAGCGCTACAAGTTCGGGGGTCGATTTTTTTTTTTAATTTAGATGTAAAATATTTGGAAGATAAAACAAGCGTTTTGGTACCCTGCCTGTTATAGAATTCTCATTTTCATGTAGATCGAGTGGAAGTGGGTACATTGCATAACAGAACCGCAACCATTTGCTCTTACTGCCGGTCACACATTGATAAAGAAGCGTAGCCCAATGTCATTTCATTATCCAGCAAATTGCAAACCAGGTCAAAGTGCACTGTGACAGGATACTAGCAAAGTTGTCGAGATGGGGGGTAGGGGGGTACAATTGGAGATCAGAGAGTAATGATTAGAGTGAGGATGAGTGGTAAAATAAAAGTTTGCAAAAATAGTTATAGTTTCCTGTAGCGCAAGAGGAGATATTTACAGAATTGGTGTGTGTATACAGAAAGAGATAGAGCATGGATCTGTAGTACACTGGTGTCTATAGAAGACAAATGGAGGATACCAAATGACACTGTGTGCTTCAGTGCATTCTTTTTTGGCAAGTATTTTTATTAGATTTGTTCATATGATAAAAAAGATACAAGTACACAGAATCGGAACACCATAAACCGATATTGCAAGTCTTACATTTCGTGTTTTAAATTGTCACTCAATGTATGTACCAATGTGGCTAGAGAACAGTTCTATGAGTAATTCTATTCCACCAATCACACTTACCTGCAACCACCAGTATATGATCACACCAACACTTCCGCCATGAAAGATGCAGTGCATTCTTGAAAATTGTGCAGTTTGATTTCTTTTAAATAACGTTTTTATATTTTTTTTACTTCCTCCTTCTGTAGTGGTTCTCCTTCACAGGGGTCTGGGTGGGAACGCCTTACCACACATAAAATGCACATCTTAACATTTTAACATGCACAGATTTCTTAAACACGGATTATTATTGGAATGTCATATCTTTAACAAAATTCATAAAGTATAGTTAGTCTGAAGGGTAAAAAACAATTCCCATAATTTATAATAAACGTGTCTTAAATGATTGGATACAGCATTTTCCAAATTGTAAACTTATTTGCTTACTCACAGTATAGATAAGACATTTTCATCTTATAATGTAAATTATGTTCAGTAATGCTAACAACTAAAAGGAACAAAAACTACTAAAATGTAATTTATTTCAAAGACAATATTGCACCTCATACAACAAACGGCGACAGGGTGTATCTTGCTGCACCAACTACACGTCTTATTCTGTGTACTATCTAACCACCAATGCCCACCTCCCGAAACCAGCCACCAACAATAGTTTCAAACATAACATAGCAATACAACAATGGTAGAGGCATTGACATGAGAACACAAGTTCATAGTGTACAAATCCCGCAAATAATGTACAAAAATGATGACAGAAATGTCGATTCTTTCACTTTTAAGTTTAGTAGATCCTTTTATTATTTATTCAACATACAACAGCCAGCGCGTTTCACCCATTCTTGCTTCTTCAGGGCAAAAATATAAGAACTGCACACTCCGCGAGTTGTAGTCCATATGGTGTAAGCTCAGGTCAAAAACGGCACTTTCTCAAAGAAGTTTACACTTTACCGCAGAGTCTGCCCAAATGTGCTCATTCCATATGCAAGGATCCTCAATCACTGTCCCATTCCGGGAACAATCTGTATTCTGTATTATGCGCTCAATCGCCAGCCTCCTTTCACGAACGTCTGCTGCAAACGTGTCACTTCCAAAGCTGTCTGGAATGGGACAGTGATTGAGGATCCTTGTGTATGGAATGAGCACATTTGTGCAGACTCTGTGGGACTTCTGGGCATGGAGGATCTCCTTCCCCATCCTCTGCCCATGCTTCAGCCACTGGAGGGACCTCCGGGCAGAAAAAGGAGCAGAAACGACGCCTACCGGCTGGAAGATCCCGTTCGACGTCGAGGACGACGATGTCGACGGCGAGAGGTACAGCACCGGTGTGTTCGCCGTCGCTCCAGGGATCTGGATCTCGGCGTCCTCGACGTTCGACGTCGAGAGAGGGGCCGGCGAGACCTAGGACTAGGTCGCCGTCGAAGACTTCACAGTCGACGTCGACACACCATTGACGTCGTACTGCGCCCCGCAGACAGCGCCGCTCGCCGTCGACTCATAGATCGACGTCGACGACATCGACGCCGAGACACCGGCGAAGGCCGTCGAGACGAAGGAGAACGCCGTCGAGGCGAAGGAGATCGCCGTCGAGGCACATGTGTGCAGAAGGTTTCCCCTGAGTACTTTTAGGTCCAAGAGGAGGGGAAGGAGACAAATAGGGAAAGAAAACCTCTTATCTGACCTATCTTATTTCTATGGACTTAATCACTTTTGTGTTGCAAAAAACCCCAGAGTGCAAAGTTACTTCAAAAGCAGTATCATTTTTTATTTCAATTATTTTCCTTTTATTAAAAAAATATACATAACAAAACATTCATAATTGTTCTATTGAGAATCTAATTCATATGTAGAACATACACTATTTCATACAATGTTTCCACATCAATTTCATTTCATCGATACTTGTAAATATAAAAGACAAAACTGTGTAAAGAAACCTATGCGGAGAGACCCCAAAGGGAAATGAGAAAAACCGTCACATCAACATTCTCACCTAACACTCACTCTTGCATACTATCAAACATTCTACCAAGGCAATTTTTGATTTCTTATTAAAACCACAAACCAACTCTGGCAAGAGATCCTACTACAATTCAAATTCAAAGGGAATATAAACATAGACTTTGAATAGTTCTTGCTAAATCCTAGAATTCTAGGATCAGGACGTTAAGATTGAGTTCTTCTGTGTATCTCCCAGTGTATGGTCGGTACTCCCGGTCGACGTACGTTTCAGAGACTGAAAATAAGTTCTACGTCTCCTTCTTCAGGACCAGTGTGTTATTACAGGTATAATTGTCATCTGAGCGGCGAAGACATAGGGGTCTCTCTATGTGGGAATACAAAGAAAGAATTTTTTGTATAAGAGTCTTAAATGTAAACTGGGGTTAAATGATTTTAAAAAAACTTTTGTAAGTGTGCTCTAGCTTAGTTAGAGTCACCGCAGCTAAGAGGTAATTTTAGCAGCATCATTTTTACGTTTCAAACAACATTGCGCACAGAGAGTAAAGGGGGGATAGTACCCAAGAGATGAGTCACCAAATAGTGCTACAAAATGCAGGAAGAGTGCCATAAGAGGAATTACAACCTTGCTAGATTTACTAAGTATTACACAGGCTAAAAAGAAGAAAGAGGAAGGATGTAATAATCTCCTACGTGTGTTTATTGGCGTAGCCTCTGATTTCCAAACACCTGTTCCGTGTTCCAACTGTTGTAGTAGACACAGAAATATTCTAGAGGTTTAACTCTGTTGGATGACAGATAGAACAGAGATACGACCTTTAAAGTATATAGTTGTTGTGAATTGTTTGTTTCAAAGAACTGAGGCTTAAGGTTATCTCACCCTCTGAACAGTATTTATATGTCCTGGTGTACTAGGCCATTACTTCTACGTTCCGTTTGTTCAAGAGCACAACGAAAGTAATTGATCCCACTGTTTAAAATATTTGTGTCAGTTACATCTAAGGACAAAGAAATGAGAGTATATATTTATCAAGGATGCGATGACACAGTGATCATTCAGCAATGGCACATTTATAATACCTTAAAGTGCTTACCCAAATTATTTAGGTGCATTAATCCTTACAGGGGTGCGCTGCATGACTATCCTTTTGCTTTGCCCAGTTTGAAAAGGCTTATTGTGTTCAGGGATACAATCTAAAAGGGAGAGAGACCAAGGATTTGCCGTTTAACTCTTGTGAGTTTCTACATCTAACCAGTAGACAGCAAGAGAATACAATGATTAATGTAGTTACCAAAGGCAGTATGCAGTTAGCACTAGCATAGCGATGCTTTTAAAATGTCGTTAATGCTCAAAACAGCCGTTCAAAATTCAAAATTCCAATGACCTCAGGCGACTGCACTATAGTGTGGAATAATGGAGATACCCTATCTGTTGTGCATATTTAGATCACTAGGTGGGTATATTTAAAAAAAATTATATATAATGTAGTACACACCCGCTATATGCAGAATGTATATTTGTTACCAAGTGGACAAAGTTAGAACCGGATTCTAAGCGCAAATGTGGGAGCTCTATGCAGAGCGTGTGGCCGTTAGCTGGTGCACAAGATTAAAGCCAGCAATCTCACACATGTGAACACGTCCAATATGGAATGTACTCTCTTAGTCTATACTGTCTACGGGGGCTTCTACCATCACGAAATAGAAAATTGGCAATGTACTTTTAGTTGTGAGTAGATCCTTTAGGATGCAATTTCTATTTATGCCGATGGACTAAGTTGCTAGAGCTTCCGCTCCGCTTACCTCCTCGCTTGTGCAGCTTCTCGTTTTCGGTGCTACTGGGTCAGGAAAGCGCGGGTGTAATGGTGCCTCATATTTGTTTAAAAAAACACACATTACGGTCACATGTTACAACGTAACAATCAAGTGACGTGACACGTCCCTCAGAAGGAAAGTGCGCAACAGTAAGCGCCATCTTTGAATGGTATGTAGATTAACATAGTATCTACGGTGAACATTGTTTCTGCAGTTAAAAAGAGAAAAGAATGATTTGTCAAGGATATTTGTAGAGAGATATGTGTTGGTCAAATATATAAAGAAGGTTCATGCAAACCATACACATAATGTTCTAAAGACATGAATATAGTAATGCTGATCCCTTTTTCCCAACAGACTCAGTGAAATAAAAAATGATAATGCTTTTGAAGTAACTTTGCACTCTGGGGTTTTTTGCAACACAAAAGTGATTAAGTCCATAGAAATAAGATAGGTCAGATAAGAGGTTTTCTTTCCCTATTGATCGCCGTCGAGGCGACATCGCTCACCGTCGACGTCGAGAGGCTTGCCGGCGAGACGAAGGCGCTCGACGTCGAGGAAAGACAGGGGACGCCGTTCGACGTCGAGGGGACGCCGTTTGCGTTCAACGGCGAGGAGAAGCCGTACGAGGTCGACGCACAGTTCGACATCGAGGACGAGATCACCTGGTAACACTTCTTCAGTGATTACGATATCCAGTCGTGGATCTAGGAGAGGAGGACGCTCTCCCTCGTTCACTTCAGCCTCTTCACGGGGTAGACCCGCAAAGAAGAGAAAGGTGGACGGAAGTCCGGACAGAGCTAGTCCGGGTTCCCCTGCAAGGGGTGATGGACGGAGAGAGTCTCCAATGGACCCCCTGCCCCTGCCTCTACCGCGGCCGCAACCTCAGCCTGAACCGCAGCCACCCCCTCAGCCGCGGCCTCAGAAGCGTCCTACGCCTCCTCCTCCTCCTCCTCCACCTGACCCCCAGCCCCCAGTGGCGCCTCCTAAGCAACCTACGCCACCTCCGCTACCACCGCCTCCGGTGCCACAGCTCCCGCCTTCTCCTCGGATACCAGTGGCTCCTAAGACCCCACGCAGACTGAGATCACGCTCTAGATCTCGCCGGAGGTCACGGAGCAGACACAGATCGTCCACTCAAACAAGGCATGGACGACGGAGGTATAGATCTCGATCCAGAGGCACGAGGTATACGGACTCTTCTGGCACTGGACGGCTTTCCCCCACGTTATCGGAAACACCGCCTACTAGAATCTCGCCAGTGGATGATATTGCCACTTTCCAAGATGTACTGATGAGAGGGGCGGCAAAATTGGGAATCTCAGTGACAGTACCAGTTCCCCCTACCTCTGTGATATTCGAGACATTACACAAGGCGCATCTATCACGCCCCCTCCTCCCTTTGGTTCCAGGTCTGGAGGAACCAGCCATGGAGGTCTTCTTGACACCAGCCATGGTGAAGTCTGCTCCCTCAAGGTTGCAGAAGAAGTACAGGGCCCCTGATTCGGACCCGGCGTTCCTCAGGGTGGACCCTACCCCGGACTCTGTCATTGTGGTTGCGGCTAGGAAACAACATTCCACGACGCCCTCTTCAACAGCTCCTCCGGATAAGGAGAGTCGCAAGATGGACTCCTTGGGGAGGAGGATGTGCTCTACGTCGGCCACGACTATGAAGGCTGCTAGCGCCTCCGCTCTGCTGGGTCGCTATGACCGATCATTATGGGACTCCCTGCAACAGTTTGCTGACTCCCTGCCTAGGGATAAACGGGAAGACTTCCAGGAGGTGTTGAATGAGGGCATGATGGTCTCCAACCATATCATCAGTGCAGCGGGGGATGTGTCATTGCTGGCGGCCCATGGGTACTGTCATGGAGTACACATGAGGAGACATTCCTGGCTGAGACTTACCTCTCTAAAGCCTGAAGCGCAGCAAAAGATTGCTAACTTACCTTTCTCTGGCACGACGTTGTTCGGGTCTCATGCGGATGACGAAATGGCCCGCATGAAGGCCGAAGCAGAAACGCTGAAGGCCGTAGGGTTGGAAAAACCCAAGGAACAGAAGAGATCATTCCGTTCCTATGGCAGGCGTTATTCTAAACAACGCGGCCAAGGGCGTCAGTCTGGTCAACAACAACACCAGCAACAACAACAGTTCCCGAGGCAGTCCTTTCAAAAGCGCCAGAGGGGCAGAGGACAGCATCAATCCTCGTCGGGGAACAAAGGCCCGGCTGGGTCGAAGCCCTGAAAGGTCACTTCCCCCTCATCCGTTACCCGCTCCGGTGGGGGGAAGTATTCAATACTACCTGGCAGAGTGGAGAACAATAACTCAGGACAAGTGGGTGCTGAATATTGTTTGCAATGGGTACAGTCTTCGTTTCACCAGCCCGCCTCCACAGATCCCACCAGTGCGCTCTCCCTACATGGTGCGAGAGCTCCAGTGGGAGGTGGACATTCTGTTAAAGAAGAAGGCGATAGAGACTGTTCCTTTGAGGCAAAAAGGAAAAGGTCTTTACTCAAGGTTCTTTCTCGTCAGAAAAAAGGACAAGAACGAGTTCAGGCCTATTCTAGATCTGCGTCAAGCAAACAAGTGGATCCGCAGAGAAAAGTTCCGTATGTTGTCCCTGCATCAGATTTACCCTCAGTTGCATCGAGGAGACTGGCTGTGCGCCATAGATCTGCAGGACGCTTACTTTCATGTGCCGACCGCACGAAAGCATCGCAAGTTCCTGAGGTTTCTGGTAGGCAACAACCATTACCAGTATACAGTACTCCCGTTTGGTCTGAAGTCTGCACCAAGGACGTTCTCCAAGTGCATGGCAGTGGTGGCAGCACACTTGCGGAAGAACAAAGTGTTTGTGTATCCATACCTGGACGATTGGCTGATCAAAGCTTCCACGTACCAGGAAGCCCAGTGTCATTTCAACAGGACAGCTGCCTTGCTTCATCGCCTGGGACTGCACATCAACATGACAAAGTCAGTGCCGATCCCTGTGCAGTGTCTCCAGTACTTGGGGGGCCTCAGTCAATACTTTGAACGCAAGCGTGTGTCCTTCGGAGGAGAGACGCTTATCTATCCGTTGGAAGGCCCTGCACCTCCTCTCAGCCCACTCTCCTGCAGTGAGGACGGTGTCCTCTTTACTGGGGTCGATGGCTTCATGCATCTTTCTCACCCCCAATGCACGTCTGCATATGAGGCCTCTGCAGGAATGTCTGGAGGATCAATGGGACCAGAGGCGGGGGCGTTGGGAGGACAAGATTCATCTGTCCCAACACGCTCTACAGTCTCTGAAATGGTGGTGCTCCTCAGAGAATGTCTGCAAGGGGACTCCCTTTCACAAGGATATTCCGGTCCAGACCATAGTGACCGATGCGTCTCTCCAGGGCTGGGGAGCGCATTCGGGCCCTCTTCAGATTCAGGGGATATGGTCACAGACGGAGATGACTTACCACATCAACTTTTTGGAACTCAGAGCAGTACACTTGGCCCTGAAGGCGTTCCATCCCTCCTTCAAGACGAACTCCCTGCTAGTTCAGACGGACAATACTACTACCATGTATTACCTCAACAAGCAGGGGGACTCCCGTTCACGCACGCTGTCTCGGGAGGCACAGACGATCTGGAATTGGCCAGGAACCTAACGATCACGGCAACCCATCTGCCGGGAGTGCAGAATGCCCAAGCCGATGCGCTCAGTAGGCTCGTTCAAGAAAATCACAAGTGGGTGCTAAACTACGACGTGCTAAGAGACGTCTTCGCAGAGTGGGGCACTCCGGATATCGATCTGTTCGCTACAGCAGAAAACAGCAAATGCCGCGACTTCGCGTCCAGGTACTACCAACCAGGGATGCTGGGGAATGCACTATGGATCAGCTGGTCGAACAGCTTTCTCTACGCCTTTCCACCCATTCCCCTGATTCCGGCGGTGCTGATCAAGCTGTCGCAACCCAGAGCCAGGATGATCCTGATTGCTCCGGAGTGGCCGAGGCAATGGTGGTTCACCGACCTTCTTCACCGGTCTGTTCTACCACACCGGCGCCTGCCGTGTCGGCCGGACCTTCTCACGAAATTCGGAGGACAGATGGTTCACCCCAATCTCTCGTTCTTGAGTTTGGCAGCATGGCTCCTGAGCTAGTACAGTATGGACACTTGAACCTACCTCAGGACTGTATGGAGATCTTGAAAGAGGCGAAGAGACCGTCTACGAGGACTTCTTACGCCTATAAGTGGAAGAGATTCTGCTTATGGTGCACGGCAAAGGACATTGACCCTACATCCTGTAAAGAAGATGTTATTCTGCCTTATCTGCTGCAGTTAGCTCAATCTGGGCTTACCTTTCAGTCTATTAAAGTTAATCTCGCAGCTTTGACTGCGTATAGAAAGGGCCTTTCCCAAACCTCATTTTTTCAAATCCCTGTGATTAAAGATTTTTTGGAGGGTTTGTGTAAGGTGTTTCCCCCTGTTAGACGACCTTCTCCACCATGGGAATTGAACGTGGTGTTGTCCAGATTAATGAGGGAGCCTTTTGAGCCTATTCATAAGGCTTCTTTGCAGCATTTGTCCTGGAAGGCTGCCTTCCTTGTGGCCATTACATCGGCCAGGAGAGTAAGTGAGATTCAGGCTCTGTGTTGTCAAGAGCCGTATACTGTATTCCATGCTTCTAAAGTGGTAATGCGTACTCATCCTAAGTTTTTACCTAAAGTGATATCTGATTTCCATGTAAATCAAATGATAACTTTGCCTACATTTTTTCAGCATCCCTCCTCTCCGGCGGAGAGGTCTCTGCATTCACTAGATGTGCGTAGAGTGTTGAAATTCTATCTAGATAAGACAAAAGACATCCGCAGGTCGGATCAACTGTTTGTAAATTATGGTTCGGTAAGAACTGGTCTAGCTACCTCGAAACAGTCCATCTCCAGATGGATTGTGTCCTGTATTCAGCTCTGTTATCAGAAAGCTAATAAGACGTTAGGGGGTAAGCCTACAGCGCATTCGACTAGGGGCAAAGCAGCGACTACAGCTTTGCTTAGGAATGTTCCAATCGCTGACATTTGTAAGGCTACCACCTGGAAGTCGGTCCATACGTTTACAAAGCATTACTGCCTGGACTCTGATGCTAGGGCAGATGCGCAGGTTGGACAGGCTTCGCTGAGGAATTTGTTTGCACAGTAATTTGTTGGTGTTCGGTTTTTACTCCACCGCTGTTTATTGGTTGGGATGGGCTTGCCATTCTATTCATAGATTATGACTATTGTTGGAAGGCGGACCCCGGGGGAGTCGGAGAGACCACCCAGGGGGGCCCCCCACACTGTACGAAGTAGCCGAGCGCTGCTGAGAAGCCTCCTAGGAGAGGTCCTTCTCCTATACCGTACCAGCACAGTAACACCACCACACAGGACTCGAGGCTGTTTATCACGATGAGCAATTCTTTATCAGCATTTAGGAGGTTACGGTTATCGATATATACAAGGGGGGATCGAGGGATCCGCAAGAGTCTCAAAGTCTTTGGTAGGGACGGGGTAGCGGGACAGTCTTTGGTAGCAGCTGGGTACGAGGGTACCTTAGGCCCAGTTCTTGTTCCTCAAGCTGGAGGGACTCCGTGTCCCGGAGTGGTCGAGCCGCGACGGCGTCAGCAGGGCTCTGGTGATCAGTTTGTGGAGCTTGAGCCGCGACGACGTCAGCAGGGCTCTGGGGAAGGCTTCAGCGAGGTTGGGCCGCGACGGCGTCAGCAAGGCCCCGATGTTCCGTGAGGTTCCTTGTCTCAATAAGGTGGAGCCGCGACGCAGTCAGCTGGGCTCGTGGTATAGGGTCAAGCAAGAGTTCTTCTCCGTAGGGTCAGCGCCGATTCCATCAGCAGGGCTCTTGACTCCAGGATACAACTACTGTTCCCTTGTGGGGTTGCCCCAGATATAGGTCTGGAGCCCTTTGATGTCCGGACCCTCGCGCCTGGGGGGGGCGGAGAGGCCGGGCTGGGAGAGGCCAGACGCCCAGCGGGAGAGGCGCCAGGCCCGGAGAGGCCGGAGGACGATCGCACCTAGGTGTGGAGGGACGGTGGGGGTCCCATCGAAACTCTCCTCCTCCGGGAGAGGTGAAGTGGCCATGTGGTGCCCCCTGGCCAGATCTTGGTGCCTCGATGTCAGGGCTTCGCTGGGGCCGACGCCGGGGGGAGCCGGGTTGCGTGGGCTGGTGCGTGGAGCAAGCATGGGGGGAACCCCGAAGAGATGAGGGGTTCCGGTGCGGCCTGGAAAAGGGGGCCGCTGAGGCGGGTGTAGTCAAACGGATACAATCCAAGGGGGACCTTGATGGGAGGAGATGTCCCTTGCGGCCTGAAAGGGCGGCCCGTGTAGGCCGGTGCGGGAGACGAGCACAATGCAAGAGGGTTAAGACCACGCCACGAGGCCGGGTCCAACAGGCGTCCCCCCCCCCAGCCGAAGGCAGGGGGAGTCACCCATTTCCTTGGGGGTTAACCTCGTCGAGGCGGAAGAAGCGGGACAGGCTGTCGGCGTTGGCGTGGTCACTGCCGGGCCGGTGTTCAACAGAGAAGTCCATCCCTTGCAGCGAGATGGACCATCGCAGCAGCTTGGGGTTCTCGCCCCTCATTTGCATTAACCACCGCAAGGGCCGGTGGTCGGTCTGGACCCGGAAGTGGGTGCCGAAGAGATAGGGCCTGAGCTTTTTGAGAGCCCACACTACAGCGAAGGCCTCCTGCTCGATGGTGCTCCACCGCTGCTCCCGGGGCAGCAGCCGTCGGCTGATGAAGGCCACGGGTCTGTCGAGTCCCTCCGAATCTACCTGGGACAGGACGGCCCCAATTCCATATTCGGAGGCGTCCGTCTGCACCACAAACTCCTTGCTGTAGTCAGGGGCCTGTAGCACGGGGGCCGTGCACATTGCCGTTTTGAGGGTCTCGAAGGCCGCCTGGCAGCGGGGGGTCTAGTGTACCTTCTTGGGCTGCTTTTTTGACGTGAGCTCTGTGAGGGGGCCGACAATGCTCCCATAGTCTCTGATGAATCGCCGGTAGTACCCGGTGAGGCCCAGGAAGGCCCGGACAGCTGTCTGGGTGGTGGGGGGTTCCCACGCCTGGATGGCATCAACTTTCGGTTGGAGGGGAGCCACCTGACCGCTCCCTACTTGATGGCCCAGATAGGTCACCGATCCTTGGCCTATCTGGCATTTGCTGGCCTTGATCGTGAGCCCGGCCCTTTGGAGGGCGGTCAGGACTGCTTTGAGGTGCCCCAGGTGCTCAGCCCGGTGGCTGCTGTATACGGCAATGTCATCTAAATAAGCCGCGCTGAAGGCCTCTAGCCCGGCCAGGACCTTGTTCACTAGTCTCTGGAAGGTGGCCGGGGCGTTCTTCATGCCGAAGGGCATCACCCGAAAGTGGTAGTGCCCGTCAGGGGTGGAGAAAGCGGATCTTTCTTGGGCACCGGGGGTGAGCTGGATCTGCCAGTACCCGGCGGTGAGGTCAAAAGTGCTCAGGTAGCGGGCTGCCCCTAAGCGGTCGATGAGCTCGTCGGCCCGGGGAAGAGGATGGGCATCGGTCTTGGTAACGGTGTTCAGTGCCCGGTAGTCCACACAAAATCGTAGCTCCGGGGGGGTGCCTGGTGCGGCGGCTTTGGGCACCAGGACGACGGGACTGGCCCACGGGCTGTCGGAGGGCTCTATGACCCCGAGGGCCAGCATCTTCGCCACCTCAGCCTGGATGCAGGCCCGCACCTGGTCGGGTACTCTGTAGGCTCTGTGTCGCACGGGGGGACTGTTCCCAGTGTCGACGTCGTGGACACACCATGGAGTCACCCCCGGAGTGAGGGAGAAGAGGGCCGCAAAGGGCTGCAACAGTTGCTGACAGTCGTGGTGCTGTTCCGGGGTCAGGGAGGGAGTGAGTTGGACGCCTTCGATGGTCCCGTCGTGGTCGTGGGTCCGCAGGAGGTCGGGTAGGGGCTCGGAGTCGCCTTCGCCCCCGTCGTCGGTCGCTAGCAGTAGGCTTAGTTCAGTCCGGGCAAAGTGGGGTTTGAGCCGGTTAGCGTGCAGAACCCGGAGGGGGTTCCGGGGAGACTCCATGTCGATCAGGTAGGTGACAGGGCTCTTCTTTTCCACCACCTTGAAGGGCCCGGTCCATTTGTCCTGGAGGGCGCAGGGGTCAACCGGTGACATGACCCAGACCTGCTGTCCCGGCTCAAACTTGATGGTAGAGGCGTTTTGATCATACCATCTTTTCATGGCCTCTTGGCTGGCCTCGAGGTTGGCTTCGGCCAGGGCTCGGAACCTTCGTGTCTGGTTGCGGAGGGTCAGGAGGTATCTGTAGACGTCGGGAGGGGCATCTCGGGGCTTCGTCTCCCAGCCCTCCTTGACCAGGCTGAGGGGTCCTCGGACTGGATGCCCGTACAACAATTCGAAAGGGCTGAACCCCAGAGACTTCTGCGGGACCTCCCGATAGGCAAACAGGAGGCACGGCAGCAGGACATCCCATCTCCGCCGTAGGGGCTCTTCTAGGCCCTTGATCATGCCTTTTAAGGTTCTGTTGAACCGCTCGACCAGTCCGTTCCCCTGAGGGTGGTATGGGGTGGTGAACTTGTACGTGACCCCGCACTGCTGCCACAGGGACCGCATGTATTTAGAGATGAAGTTCGTACCTCGGTCGCTCACCACTTCTCGGGGGAACCCCACTCTCGAAGATCCCCATTAAGGCCCGGCCCACTATGGGGGCTGTCACAGTTCGAAGCGGGATGGCCTCAGGGTACCTGGTTGCGTGGTCTACGAGGACCAGGATGAAGCGGTGACCCAGGGCGGTCTGGGGGTCCAGGGGCCCTACGATGTCTATTCCGACCCGTTCGAAGGGGGTGTTGACTGCTGGGAAGGACTGGACAGGGGCTTTGACCCGTCCCCCCGTCTTGCCGCTGGCTTGGCAGGTCTGGCAGGACCGGCAGAGGTTGTCCACGTCCCTCCGCATCCGGGGCCAGTAGAAGTGGGTCACCAGGCGGCTGTGGGTTTTGTCCTGCCCCAGGTGCCCAGCGTGGGGCACATCATGTGCCAGGTTAAGGAGGAACTCCCGGAACCGGAGGGGGACCACCAGCACTCGACTGGCCCCTAGTTCGGCAATCTTCTGCTCGCTGTACAGTAGTCCTTCAGCCCAATAGACCCAGTGGGTTCCGGTCTGGTCAACGTTGGCCTGCGAGGCCGCTTGTTGCCGGACTCCTTCAAGGGAGGGGCAGGTCTTCTGTTCCTGCAAGAACTGTTCTCTGGTGGGGCCCCCGTCGTGGCGCCATTGGGCAAGTTCCGGGAGTGTGCCGAGAGAGGCGATCTCGTCCGGGGGGGGGGCACCGTGGATCTGGCATCGGTGTCCGCTTCTTCCTCGCTGGAGGCAGGCGGTGGCACGGGCCCCTCGGGCTCGACGGTGTCGGCGACCATGGACGAACGGGGGGCCTGGGCGGCCATGGACCGGGTGGTGGCGCAGGCCCATTCGGGTAGTCCTAGCATTCGGAGATGCTCTCGCCGCTCCACTTGAGCCCAGGGGGAACTCTCGAGGTCGTTCCCCCAGGAGGCAGTCCACCGGAGCGTCGTCGCGGACAGTCACCTTCAGTATGCCCGTCACCCCTCCCCATTCGAAGGGAATCTGTGCCATCTGGCACATGCTCTCGCTGTTGTCGGCCGTCCGGACGGGGCATAGCACATTTGGCAGGATCTGTTCGGGGGCCACCAGGTGGCAGCGGACAGCGGTGACACTGGCTCCGGTGTCACGGAGGGCTTCGGCCCGTCGTCCATTGATAGTGACCCACTGTTGGTACTTCTGGGTGTTGCTCGGGATGGGGGTTCGGGGCACCATTTCTCGGCTGCCCAGGCAAATCAGGGACATGGTCACCGGCTCCCACTCAGTGGACCCCCCGCTGAGGGGTTCTTCCTCTTCCTCCCCTTCTCCCAGGGCGGCAGCCACTAGTTGTCGGGGCGGGGGCCGGCTGGTCCCACTTCGTCGGTTCATGGGGCAGGCAGGGTCGCTGGCATAGTGTCCTGTTTGTTGGCAGCCGTAGCAGGTTATCGTGGGCCGGGGTCCGGTTTTGGCTGGCGCCGTCCCTCTTCGGGCTAGGCTCGGGGAGGTGTGTTGCTGAGGTGGCCCCCGAGGCGGACTCCGGGGCGGCCCGGCTGGGATGTCCCGACTCCTGTTCGACCCTCCTCCCCCGCCGCGCTGGCGGGGGGGTCCGGTGGGGTTTCGCTGGTACTCCCCCATCGAGCTCCGGGGGACTCGGGTGTTGACCCATCGATCGGCCTCGGCGGCGAGCTTCCGCGGCTCGGTCAGCTTGCTGTCCAGGAGGTGTTGTCTTAGCTCCACGAAGTAGTTGTTGAAGAGGTGTTCCCAAATAATGAGGTCGACCAGCTGCCCGTAGGTGGTGACCTTGCTCCCCTTGATCCAACCTTCTAGGGCCCTGCTGAAAAAGTCAACATACTCTACCCACGTGGTACCGGGGATTTTCTTGCAGTCTCTGAAACGCTGGCGGTACATTTCCGCGGTTAGTCCATAGCGGGTGAGCAGGGCCTCCTTCATATGGTCGTACGAGGTCATCCCTTCTTCCGGGAGCTGGAGTAGGGTGTCTCGGCCCTCGCTAAGGAACCGACCCCATAGGCCGGCACCCCAATCCTTCCGGGGTACCCGATGGGAGGTCATGGCCACCTCGTACGCCTTAAACCACTGCTGGATGTCGTCGTTTTTATAGTACTCCTTGACGACATCTTTAGGAATATGGACCTTGGCTTTGGTGGGCGGCAGAGCATCTCTATTGCTGGGGGTGCCGGTCTCCCCCTTCTGGGCCTTGAGCTCGAGTTCTTTGAGGCCCCGCTCGTGTTCGAGGGTCAGCCTTTTCTCCTCCAGCTCTCGATGCCGCTTCTTCTCCTCTATCTCCTCTTGTAGCCGTAGCTGTTCTATGGCCAATTTCTTTTCGGCCAGCAAGAGTTCGCCGTCCAGCCGAAGTCGTGCGAGCTCTAGCTCATGGGTCCGGACCTTCTCCCGCTCTCGTATTTCTTCCGCGGAGAGGCCGGTTTCCAGGCTGTTTCTCCCTCCGTTCGCGGGGGTCGGAGCTGGTGGCGTGGCTGCATTCAGGGGCAGGGGACCTTCGCTCTGGGAGGGACCCGCCTCGGACTCTATCCAGGTTCTCAGGGCTTCCTGCATCTATTCCTTGGTACCTAGGCCGGTGGTCGCAATGCCCCTGTCCTTGCAGAACTGTTTTAACTCTTTGTGTGTGTACTCTTCCAATCGTTCTGGTTGGAACTCCATGGTCTCTGTTCGTCTGGATGGATAGCGAGTGGGTTACTTGCTTGTACGCTCTGCGTTCGGCTCGGATCCCGTCGCTGGCCACCAAATGTTGGAAGGCGGACCCCGGGGGAGTCGGAGAGACCACCCAGGGGGGCCCCCCACACTGTACGAAGTAGCCGAGCGCTGCTGAGAAGCCTCCTAGGAGAGGTCCTTCTCCTATACCGTACCAGCACAGTAACACCACCACACAGGACTCTAGGCTGTTTATCACGATGAGCAATTCTTTATCAGCATTTAGGAGGTTACGGTTATCGATATATACAAGGGGGGATCGAGGGATCCGCAAGAGTCTCAAAGTCTTTGGTAGGGACGGGGTAGCGGGACAGTCTTTGGTAGCAGCTGGGTACGAGGGTACCTTAGGCCCAGTTCTTGTTCCTCAAGCTGGAGGGACTCCGTGTCCCGGAGTGGTCGAGCCGCGACGGCGTCAGCAGGGCTCTGGTGATCAGTTTGTGGAGCTTGAGCCGCGACTAGGTCAGCAGGGCTCTTAAGGTGGTTCAGTTCAGCTCGAGCCGCGACGACGTCAGCAGGGCTCTGGGGGAGGCTTCAGCGAGGTTGGGCCGCGACGGCGTCAGCAGGGCCCCGATGTTCCGTGAGGTTCCTTGTCTCAATAAGGTGGAGCCGCGACGCAGTCAGCTGGGCTCGTGGTATAGGGTCAAGCAAGAGTTCTTCTCCGTAGGGTCAGCCGCGATTCCATCAGCAGGGCTCTTGACTCCGGGATACAACTACTGTTCCCTTGCGGGGTTGCCCCAGATATAAGTCTGGAGCCCTTTGATGTCCGGACCCTCGCGCCTGGGGGGGGCGGAGAGGCCGGGCTGGGAGAGGCCAGACACCCAGCGGGAGAGGCGCCAGGCCCGGAGAGGCCGGAGGACGATCACACCTAGGTGTGGAGGGACGGTGGGGGTCCCATCGAAACTCTCCTCCTCCAGGAGAGGTGAAGTGGCCATGTGGTGCCCCCTGGCCAGATCTTGGTGCCTCGATGTCAGGGCTTCGCTGGGGCCGAGGTCGGGGGGAGCCGGGTTGTGTGGGCTGGTGCGTGGAGCAAGCATGGGGGGAACCCCGAAGAGATGAGGGGTTCCTGTGCGGCCTGGAAAAGGGGGCCGCTGAGGCGGGTGTAGGCAAACGGATACAATCCAAGGGGGACCTTGAAGGGAGGAGAGGTCCCTGGCGGGTAGGTCGGTGCGGGGGACGAGCACAATCCAAGAGGGTTAAGACCACGCCACGAGGCCGGGTCCAACAACTATACACAGAGATCCCCTACTACAGAAGGAGTAGTTTCTTACCTGTAACTCCAGTTCTGTAGTAGGGGTATCTCTGTTATAGTCATAAGCGACCCTCCCTCCTCCCCGGTGGAGTAAACTGACAGTATCAGGCCTGTTGTTATACACCTTCAAAAAGAACTGAAAGTAACTTGCTTTGGCTGTGCATCCTGGGATACCGGGGGTCTCTGGAGAGTTCCTTAAAGGCACGGTATCCTTTTAGCAGACACATAATGACAGCCTATAGGGCTTGTCTGTCCACCCCTTCCTCTCTATTGTTTAAAGGGATTTTGGTGAAGGGAGTGTGATACAATAAAGGAACATGTCAGATGTGAATAAAAATGACATTTAAACTTTATTTTGGCTTTTGTGTTCACTTCAGAGGAAGTGCTGGCCAATGCAGCCATATTGTTATTAGGCTGTATTATTTTGTCTGTCTCTTAAGTGTCTTTGCAGGTTTGCAAATGCAGGACAGCTTAAGAGATATTTTGATTGCTCCGGGGTCCCCGCACATGGGCGGGACTATTCATAGATTATGACTATAACAGAGATACCCCTACTACAGAACTGGAGTTACAGGTAAGAAACTACTCCTTCTGACTTGTCTGTCTTTCCTGCCTTTGTGAATCCGTGTATTTGGCAGTAGATTTCGAGTGACGACTGGCTTACTGCTCATGAACAATGTCTGTATTGGTGCTGCCCGCTGGAAACACTCCTCTTTGTGTGAAGTTTCCATTGCTGATCTTGCATTAATAAACCTGCGATGTGTATTAGCGTCCTTTCCGACTGTGGACAGCATCCCTTATTGAGGGCTTTCAGTTCTGTTTCCCTTGCGTTTTAATACGTTTCCCTTTAAGGTGGCTCCAAGGTAAATTGTGTGCATGCACTGGTCCTGCAGCAGGCCTCTGCAGTTGTCCGCGCCTGAATGGACGTTTCCGACTCCATTATTGTGTTAGAAACCTGCTGGCAGTGTGCAGGGTGAATAACTGGATAAAGGCAAAAACACATGTTAGCAGGAGGTAAAATACGGATCTCTTTCCACTTTTTCCTCTGCTTTTTACTCTGTCCTTTCAGTGTTATATTGAGCTTCAGGGGGCCTTGTAACGACCTGTCTTTTCTTTAGTCCGATCATTAGCCTACCTGCCTCTAGTGTAGATGTATTTATTCAATGGTTTTGTTTAGTGCTTCTGCACCAAACAGTATTATGGAGTTTTACATTAACATTATATATCAAATGGGAATGGATCACTTGACCTGAGTAACCAGGGTTAAATTAAATTAACAAATCTGGGTATACGAGTTTTTAACATCACCTCTTGAGACTCACTGGACTAAAAACTCTCCCACCTTTCTTTGATCACTACTGCAATAACCAGTGGTTCACCTCCGGATGGAGGAAGCATACAAAAACTAACCCTATGATGATGCTGTCACGTTTTTAAGAGCAGAGCGGAGAATCAAGATATAACGCTTTTCCGACTTGTGTACGTGAATGAGGGTTTTTTATCGGTACACTGCACGAATTTTGCTAAACCCTGGTTACTCAGGTCAAGTGATCCATTCCTATTTGATATCTAATTTACGAATAAGGAAGCTGAATGGATCACAGTTCCTTCTTTCTCCCCCTCTTTGATTTAATACAGTTTTACATTAACAGCCACGCAAATTTGGTTTCATTTGTTCATAGTGAACCTCGAACGGGAAATGGTCTGGAGAGGAAAATAGCTTAACCCGTCCTCCGGGTTAGAGAAAAAGGCTTTTAATGGTGAATTGTTTGACCCACACTAAAAGTTTGAAAATTGCCATCTCCTGTGATATTGGTGCAGATCAGTAAGCTTCATAAGGCCCACGTGCAAGGATTTGCACAGTGCAGGGATTCCTATTTGGAAGAAAATTTCAAAATGAGCTGCAATCCTGGCTTGATCTCCTAGGAACAATTAATTCCTGGCCTACTGTGATCGCGAGAAAAGGCCCAACATGCAGACCCTTCAACCATGAGAACCCAATCCTCTGAGTAAGTCTGAGAAAATCCGTTTTATGGTAATTACTCTGTAGCACCAGCTGTGCATTTGCTGCAGTCTTACCTTGTTCCAAAGTTGTTCCACGCCCATGCCTTGCTTTTAGAAGGTATATTTACAGCGACATTTTCATATAACTGTGATCTTCGTTTGTTTCATATTTTTTTATCAGAATACTACAACAGTATTGCACATCAAATTATATGCAATAAAAAGAACAAATATACCAGTAGCAAATATTTCAATTTAGTGATGCTGAAAAACGAAATATATATTTTTTAAAGTAGAACCAAAACGGAGCAAGAAAATGGAAAAAAAGAAGAGAAAAGAGAATGTAGATAAGATGACAGCATTAGCCCAGCTATTGATTTGATAGAAAAGTAGTAATATGTAACCGTAGTAGTTCATGTTTAATCTTCCTTTTGCAGCTAAAGCACAATGAGTTACTGGACACGAATGTCTGTAAATATAATTTTTAGGGTAAAATCTTATTGAAAAATCTTTATTGAATTTTGCATTTTTGAACAGGAAACTACACCACAGGCGAAAAACCATGCGAGCACGGTTATGAAAATCCTATAATATGAAACCATCCACAGATATACGTAGTATTACTTTTCAGAATATCCCTCCTGTCATGAGCACGATACCCATTAATCTTCGCCAGCCCATTCTGTCTGTTTATCAAAATAAGACTTTCTGTAAGTTTTGCATTGGATATGAGGTTTCAAGTTGGTGAGGTGAGAGACTGACCGAGAATAAAGGCATTGAAGGAAAGTAATTTCTCTACCTCTTTGAAGGGTCTTGTAACCTCAGCTATGAATCTTGTTTCTCTTGACTTTCAGCAGGAAGGGGGTGTTGTAGCAGGGAGACGAAAAGGGTAGCTTTGAGGGGGGAGCAATGAGGTGCCAGAACATTGCTGGGAACGGATGCAACTGGTTTAGCAGCCAGTTCTGCAAATGCTAACAAACTAGGCAGCTTAATGAATAGACCCTTTCAGAAAGCTGGGTGTGCGCGTGTTAGATGGTGGCAGACATCCTGCAGACTTTATGCACTATGTACACATCTGGCTGATGGGGGCGGCCCTGCTCTTGTGTTACATGCTTGAGGGGGTTATAACAGCAGATCGTTTCAGCTCAGCGTAAGACAAACTTCACAAAATGAAATAAACCCTGGAACTTAACTGGTTAGCAGACAAAGTTGATCAAAGATACACTTGCTGTTGGGAAACACAGCCCCATTCACAGCTAAATATCACTCTAGAGAATGCAAAGGATGCAAAAATTGCAGTCCAAGTTGAGGTGGAGTTGCATGTCGGTGGCATGCATTTGGTAGCCTCTATCCAAGACTAGCCTTTTTACTTGAAGGCGGTTTGAGAGTTGGAGCAATGACAGCTGTCAGTGCCTTGTTGACACCGGGCAGGCCACAGTTAGGTCAATGGTTGGCAAACCTCTCAGGGTGTGATTTTTTTTTTTTTAGGGTAGAAGGGATTATAGCATGTTTAGAAGAACGAGAAGTGGGTACGTTGGTGAATAAAAAGTTAAATAACCTAGTGAGAAGTGGCAGTAGGGCTGGCATGCCTATATTGGCAACTTTAGTATTTGAGATGCCCCAGGTAGGGGAAAATATCCTGAAGTACTGGAGAACATTTTTCACTACCTCTTCCAAGGCTGGGCTGCTCTGTTGTGATTTTTTATGTGCATATGAGAGAATTAAAGGGTGCTAAACTTGCTTCTGTTGTGTGCCACTCAACCACGTAGTAAAGAGTGAGGTAGACCTAACTTGGTCTGTGTTTCTAAGCTGTGCTATAGTGTTTAGGTGGTATACTTGCTCTGTGTGCATGTATGTAAGACGTTGGGCTGATGGTTGAGGGGGGTGAAACCCTACTCAAGCAGTAACCACAATCCTTGTCAGGGTGAAGTCTCAAGCAAACCCTAAATTAACCTTTGCTGTACCCTAGGGTCGCTTAGCACAGAGCCGTCAGGCTTTACTCTGAGGCAATCTGTAAAGTAGTAGTAAATGTGTATTGTGGCAATTAATAAGACTTGGTACAATAACATCATTTAAAAGCCCAGTGCCTGCAGATTGGTTTTGTACAAAAGGGACCGGTTCTTAAAGATCCAGCGAGAACAAGCTTAGCCTGCTAACGTGCAGGAATAACAAGACCGTTCATCTAATTGTGCTAAATTTGTAAGAATTTCCAAAACTAGTCAAGGTTCATCATTCTATTAGTACATAGAAAATAAGCCTAGACCTCCTTACAAGTATAAATTCCATGGTTTAAAAACGCTGATCTCAAAGTGCATTGTGCTTTTGAAAATACTGGACAGCAGCATAATAGATGAAGCATTGATTATGGCCAGTAGGCGCAGAATCTACAATGTTGAAAAGTTCGATTTATTTATTTTTTGCCCAATTAGTCCAATTTTCTGGAATCTGTAGAGTCATTAGCCTGAGGCATAAAATTGCGCGTCGTGCCAATCTATTTAAATGTTCTTTGAGATAGGTCTGAGTTCTAACCTTTTCGTAAGATTTGATGATTAGGGACGCATAAGGAACCTCTCCAATTTTTCTATGTTAATTTTGATGGAGATAGCCATGACTTGTTTTTTTTTAGTGCAGATCTGGTGGTCATAGGTGTGAGTACTGAAACTGAAACAGGTATGTTAGTTATCCGCTTTTCTTGGAGACCTGTTGGTCTCCGTGTTATACCTTAGTTTTGTTTCAGTCAATCAGTCAGCATTCGTAAAGCCCAATTCTGTCACCCCTATAAGTATCTGGGCGTTTTGTCTCCGTCAAAGAGCCATGCCTTGAGTCTCATTCTGAAATCTGCCAGCGAGGGGGCCATACGGAGCTGGAGGGGGAGGTTGTTCCAGTTCTTGGCTGCGATGTAGGAGAAGTAGCTGCCTCCACTGGGGGTGCGGTGGATGTGGGGGTGTGCGTGATGGAAGAGGAGCATAGGTGTCTAGTGGGTTGGTGGAAGTTCTGTTGATGGATGAGGTAAGCAGGTCATGGAGGGCTTTGTAGGCGTGCACCAGTATCCTGAACTGCGTCTTTACTGGATGGGGAGCCAGTGGAGGTATCTCAGGTGGGAGGCGATGTGGGATGTAAACATGATGGCTGAGGTGGTCAGAGTGGTGAGCGATGACCAGGTGGTGATGGTTTGACTTGGGTTTGCTGGTTGGTTGAGGTCCACGGAGTTGATGGTGGCGGGTTGGATGTTGTAGATGTTGGTGATCTTGTTGTGGAAGTAGTCTGAGAGGTTGTATCAGAATTCTTGGGAGGGGTGGATGGTGTTCACTATGGCTGTCTGGTTGGAGAATTATTTCACTATTTTGAAAGAGTTCCTTTGTGTGATTGGGAGCGGAGTCAATGAAGGTGGTGATGGCTACTTTCTTAGCTTCTTTGATATGCCGGTGATAGTTACTGAGGGCTATTTTGTGAGCTGCTCTGTTGGTGGGGTTCTTGTGGCGTGCAGTCGTTTCTCCAGGGTGTATTAGCTCGCGTTTGGGAACTTGTTTAAAGTTCTCAATCAATAGAAACGAAGATACCAGACAGAATGTTAGTGTGTTAAGAATGCTGTGGTATGGCGACCTTTAATTGTAGTTTCTCAGCGCAAGCCATCGCTCGTGCAGGTAAGAACGGTGGGGCGGGGGGGGTGTAGTGTGACGGGGGTATTTAGCCAGACGACGCAGAGGTAAAATTAATTATTTCATTTTTCATCTTTGTTGTCGTTTGAAATCACCCAACCCAGCCCAACCGCACCCATCACTCTTACCTGCACGAGCCACGGCTGCTCAGCACCCTTAATGCGAGGAGGACTAGAGCTTAAATTTAAGTTGGGAAACTGCCAATCTGCCCTAATGTCACAAAGAACAAAAATATTACTCCAAGATCCAAAAGTGAACTGCGATTCCCACCCACAGAAAATATTGATTCACAGTGTCAATGTTTCAGTTTTTAGTTAAAAGCTCCATTGACTGTTGTGGTCAGTATTGGGGTGGATGCATTTGGCACAGGTTAGGGTAAGACTTGCTACTGCTCCAGATGTTATCTAGAGTCAAAGTCTCAGTGAGCGACCAGTGGTGCTGGAAATCAGCAAGAATCTACAAGCCCTGTTGTGTTTTGCGTACCATGTGAAAAAAGGAATAATCTCAGCCAAACAACGTAGAGCGCATCTTCGCATTTTCTTTGCAGGTATTCACACTTGAGAAAAAGGTGCAGACATGAATAGGCCAAGGAAATGTTGGTCACCTGGTAGACTGTAAACCCTCCTGGTATTAATCTGAGCAAGGAGACGACCTACGCTGCTTGCACTACATCCTTGAAGATACTGTTTGCAATGCACGCAGTCTCAATGTACACTGAACATAAGCCCAAAACGCAACATTCACATTGGGGAAGAAAAAGACACCTTCTACTAAGTCGTTTTTGCCCAGAGAAGGGTGATGGGCAATTTTTCCAGCACAGCTCAAGAGGCCTTTGTCCCTCCCTAAGATCTCGACCACCATCACTGGTTATGTGCCCCATTGCCTAGAGAAGTGTCAGTGGCTTTCTGCTGTGTGCTGAGTGCAGCTTAAGCGTGTCCTCTGCTGCATAGAGCTTAGCACTGTGTTGGAATAACACCACAAAAATACATGGAACAAACACCTCCTACTTTTGGACTCGAATGTTGGGTTTACTAGGTTATACACAAAGGGCACGATTCTCAAGAAAATCATACATTTTTTTAGGATGAAATGGTATTGGTTTTAATTTTTTATCCCTACATCATACATATGTATTACTGTAAACAAGGAAACCGAAAGTAAACTTTCAATAGATGTCACTGCTCCCCCACCCACTGCCACCCTACACGCCCACACCTCAATGAACCGCACACTCACATACCTCAGTACAGTCATGGCAACTCGTCTCCTGGAGCTGCGCAGTTATACCCTATAGCCTTGAAAGTCCTACATTGTAACTTCCAGATTTGCACTTACGTGTGAGTGTAGATTTACACATTTCTGGAATTTTTAAACATTCCCTGGAGAATCCGCATGGAAAGCTGCATCAGGTGCAGATTTCCGTCTGAATTCTTCTGAAGGTCATGTGACATTCCCAGCAGGATCTGATTTTTCCTGTGCATAGCTCTTACACGTGATCCCCAGTGGAAATGCACATTTTTTGCAGTCCACAGAGAAAATCAATTTCCCTTTGGAAAAACTTGTTCCTATCCACTCCAACACAATTCTGGATGATCCATTCACTACTCGCCTTCAAAGGGGAGTTACACAAGCTGTTGGCTCGATTAAATATCTTCGACCTTTTTCACTGTCGAAAGGCGAAGTAGAGAAGTTTGTGGGAATTCACAAAACTCCAAGACTAACCATGCCTTGAACATCCACTTCCTAACCCTTGAGAGGGATTTACAGCTGGGGCGACTTATACACTCGTGGAGAAGATCATCCCATCTATAAATGAGCTTACGCCTGCCATGAATTAAAAATTTGCGAACATTCGTGACAAGAATTTTCAATTCTATTAAGGACTACGGAGGCGAGGATTATGCTTTTCAATCTTTACTAGAAGCTCACAGCAGCCAATGAAAAAACAGAAATAAACCATGTGACAACCATAGAGTCTCTTCTATATAAGGTCCCTGTCAGCACATAGTCCTCTTTCTTTGGAACAGTAGTTAAGTCCATGCACGACCTGCTCTCGAGGATCACCGATAGCCAGGGCCTTCTCCAACCAAGAAACTGTAAGCCCAACGGGGCCGAACTTCTCCCTGGATCCCGATCCAGGCAAACTCGCTCGTGAGCGGAACACCGAACGGTAGTCATCCAGTCATCGATAAACTATAGTCCAGTTTACTTGCTGTCTGTACCTGAAAGAAAGGAAAGGAAACACCCCATAAAAGCTGTTCCAGATTGCCCGGTAAAGCAACATTACAGCATGAGAAAAAAGGGGGGGGGGGAAACAGTACACAGAGAAATGCAAATCCATAGCATAAGCAACAACATCACATGATGAAATATAAGCATCATAACATACCATGTGCAAAGCATGATGAATTAAAAGCATTACATCAAACAATATGTATCTCCGGGTGGGATAATCCTCGCCTCCGTAGTCCTTAATAGAATTGAAAATTCTTGTCACGAATGTTCGCAAATTTTTAATTCTATGTCAGGACCGGAGGCTCCGATTATGCTTGTTCAAAGCTGATCCATCACCATTGACGCAATATTCACAATAGGTGTATAGTAGAATGTTTTGAAAGTACTCTCATTAGACCAGTCAGCTGACTTCATGATATCTGCCAGGCTGACACCTGACGAATATGCTTTCGTAGCCATGGCTCCGCGTGCAGAATGCGCTCCAAATTTGGAGATGTCAATTCCCGCTTCGCCCATGAGCCAACGCATCCATCTAGATAAAGTAGCTGGAGTCACTGGGCGAAATGGCTTCTGCAGAGCAATAAGCAACTGTCCTTGCATATTAGTACGAAATTCTTCAGTACTTACCTCGTAATCCTTAATACATTGCACTACGCACAATTTAGGATTAGTAGGAAAACTTGGATACGTGACTGAAGTGGTGTTGCACTTGTTTCTCCTGGATAGAATGAAATTCACACCTTTCGGGGTAAATCTACGCCCCGCCAAATCCAGTGCCCGTACGTCAGACACCCGTTTGCAAGAAACCAGACATAGGAGCATAGTTAACTTGGCCGAAAGTTGCTTCCGAGATAAGAATCTGTTGGAAGGCCAGGCTTCAAGAAATCTAAGGACCACAGAGACATCCCAGAGATGAGAATACTTTGGGCAAGGAGGTTTCACCATCCTGACTCCTCTAAGCAATTTACACACCAGAGGATGTTCTCCTATGGGTTTACCTTCTAAAGGTAAATGCCCCGCCGATATCGCGGACCGGAAGTTGTTGACCGTCCTGTACGCGAAACCGGAGGAAGCCATGGAGGCTAAGAAGTTGACCACTAAAGAGACATGTGCCTCAGCGGTATCCACGTCCCGTTGAGCGCACCAATCACACCATCTCCTCCAAGATGAGGAATATCTCTTATGGGTGTTGGCCGACCAGGCCTCTTTGATGAAGTTGCTAGCTTCGCGTGAAAGGCCCGGGACACTCCATCTGTCCCTGAAACCCGCCAAGCAACGAGTGGGAGCTGGCCCGATGCCACCAAGGGATGAGGATTCCGAAGAGGGTCCAGCAATAGGTTCTGCACCCGTGGAAGAAGGATCGGGATCGCACAACTCATGGCTAACAATACTGGAAACCATGCTTGAGCCCTCCACAAAGGGGTGATCAATATGAGTTCCGCGTGAAAAGTCCTGACACGCGCCAGGACCCTGGGGATCATGAGAAACGGAGGGAACGCATAGCAGAGAGATGTCGGCCATTCCTGTAGGAAGGCATCCGTGGCTATCGCCTCTGGATCCGGCCTCCAACTGAAGAATTGGGGAACTTGCTTGTTCAGTCGAGATGCAAATAAGTCTATCCGGCAAGGGCCCCAAACCTGTGTCAGGCGTCGAAACACCGTGGGTAACAACCTCCAATCGCTTGAGTCTTGCAGATGGCGGGAATTCCAATCTGCTACCTGGTTGCTGGAGCCTGGTAGGTATTCTGCAACCACCGAAATTCTATTCTGTAGACAGAAATGCCAAAAATCTTTGGCGATCTCCGCCAACATCTTCGACTTGGTACCACCCAACTTGTTGACGTAGCGTACCGCCGATATATTGTCCATCCGGAGGAGGATACAACAATCTGCCTTCTGTGGCAAAAGGCATCTGATCGCAAAGGAACCGGCCAATAGTTCTAGGCAATTGATATGTAAGCGCAATTCCTCCAGAGACCAGCGACCACCCGTGGTCAATGTGTCGCAACGGGCTCCCCAACCCCATCGGCTGGCATCCGATTCGATTATCACATCCGGTGCCGCTCCAAATAGCGCTCGGCCGTTTCAGGCCTCCATGTGATTTAACTACCATTCCATCTCCAGCCTCGCCTCCTCTGAGAGAGGGATCTGTTCTGAGTAACTGAGACCTTATTGGAGATGTCGGATCTTGAGCTGCTGGAGGGCCCGATAGTGAAGGGGGCCCCGGAAGATCGCCTGGATGGAAGAAGACAGCAGTCCCACCACGCGGGCCAACGATCTCAGGGAAGTTGTTTGCTTGCGAAGGACAATACGCAGTTCCCTCTTGATTGACGTGATCTTTGTCATTGGCAGCAAGAGCTGGCACGTTAGAGAATCTATTAAGAACCCTAGAAATTCGATGGATTGCGAGGGAACCAACATCGACTTTTGCGGGTTGATGATGAACCCCAAACTCTGCAGCAAATGTATCGCCCAGTTGAGGTGAGTTTGGACTGTCTGAGGGGAGGACGCCAAAATTATTATGTCGTCCAGATGTATTATGAGGCGGACTCCTCGAGCCCTGAGAGACTCCACTACCGGTCTCAGAAGCTTCGTGAAGCACCACGGTGCTGACGAGAGGCCGAATGGAAGGACTTTGTACTCGTAACATACTGTCTCCCAGATAAACTGAAGAAACCTCCTGTGGGGGGGAAAAATGGGAATGGATAGATACGCGTCCTTGAGGTCTAACCGGACCATCCAATCTCCTTCCTGGAGAAGATCGCGTAATAGATGGATGCCTTCCATCCTGAAATGCCTGTAAACAATCCACAAGTTGAACTCTTTGAGGTTCAGCACTAACCTGGAACCGCCCCCTTTCTTTTCTACTAGAAAGACATTGCTCAGGAAGCCATGAGGGTGTACCACGGCAGGCGCAATCGCGCCTTTCCGTAACAAGGAGTTGATTTCTTCCGTGATGAAATTGCGATCTTGTTGGGAAAAAGACAGCGGGAGCGGGTGGAACTCTTGCGAAGGGGAGTTGTACATCTCTAACCTGTAACCCTGTACAGTCTGCAACACCCATGCATCTTGCGAAATTTCGCGCCATTTGTCTAGAAAAGATGCCACTCTGCCCCCCAAAGTTATCTCCGAAAAAGGAACCAGGCTCACCTGAGTTTGCGGCATCATGCTGGTTGTTGGAGTTCCCTCCAAATCTGCCACCTTTGCGGAATCTGTTCCTTGAACGGCGGGAAGGGTAGAAGTTGGAGGTATTGGCAGAATTGTCCTGGTAACCTCCTCTCTGCTGACCACGCTGGGCGCCTTGATTGTAGCCCCGGCCGAACGAGCGCCCACGAAAGCATCCGGCCCTGCCGAAAACCGGGCGGAAAGCCCGCTTCAAAGAACCTTGGGCCTTGCCCAGCCCACTGAAGGTGGCCACGAACTTTGTTAGTTCCTTTAAAAAAGGTTAGCCAAACAAAAGACCTTGGGCCAGCGGACCTGATTCGGATGTGGCCAATTCAGCTAACCTGGGATCTAATTTCAGGATGATGGATCGGCGCCGCTCCGTCGACAGCGCAAAATTAGCATTGCCTAGTTGGCACACTGCCCGCTGTGCCCAGCCAATCAGCTCGTCCGGATTAATTAAGAGGGCCGACTCTTTGGCCCGAAAGCCCATGTCTAAAATTTTCGTCACGGGACCAATAACGTCCAGTAGCTTATCCTGGCAGGACCGCCAGGACCTATCCAGGCCTTTCTTGGGATCCTTAGAATATTTTTTCAATTATGTCAACATTGACGGGTCCACCTCCGGGGTAGCCGCCACTTTGTCCGCCAGGTCTGGCCTAGGTCATTCCGACCTCAGCCGAGTTTGCACATCTGTATCAAATGCCTGGCGTAAATGAGACTGGACATAGTCCGCCACTTCCTGTGATGGTAACCAGGATGTAGAGTTAGGATGGATAATATCCGCCGGTTCAAAGTTGAGAACCTTAGGCGACGTGGACGGACCGGCATGTTTTTCCTTCCGTGCCTTCTTGGCCGGTCGAGGGGATTCTTCTTCGTCAGAAGTAGGATACGGGGAAGTATCGTGGCCATCATCCTCCTGGGATATTTCAGTAATCGTAGCTTCCCTAGTAGAAGTTGAGCGTTCATGCTCCGCCATTGACTTGGCCAACTTAGCGAAATCCGCGGCGTGTGGGTTCGCCCTTCCTTTACCCCCAGATTTAACTCTGGAGCCAGACACCGGCAGCCAACCTTGTTGCTGTGCATAAGAGCAAAGGTGGCGTTTTAGGGGAGCAATCGCCCTCACCAAAGCCGAGTTTACTGATTGCTGGACAACCGCGTCTAATGCCTCAACGAGGTCATATTCCATCGACCCAGAGGGTTCCTCGTCATAGTAATAGTAATCCTCCTCATAGTACTCAGACTTGATTTCAGCACGAGTGCAGTTAATGACCCTGGAGGAGAGTGAGTGACTTTGTCCACCACCAATAATAATATATTCCAATATGAGATCAGGGGGAGTGGTAACCCCAGGCAAGCCCTAATCAGACACCCACAGGTGACTTTCAGTATCAGTTTTAGAATGTGGAGGGAGGGAGGGCTTGCTACAAAACCCCACTCTAGGCAAAGCCTATGCTCAATTTTACAGCCCCTGAGAATGTACACACATCAGGGGCGTCCGAGGAGCAAAAACGAGCCTTTTTGGTGCCCAAACGCTCTAATCTCGGGTCAGAAGCATGTAAAACGCTGCTCCGGCGTTCAATTTAAGTCCAAACACGATCGTGGACAAATATGGCCGCCGCGCATGCGCGCTGGCCGAGGCTCGTAAAAGCTGAAAGGGGCTGCGCGTCAAGCCGATGCGCATCCCCGCTCCTCAACCTCCCGCTCCACTAGTACCGGCGACGCGAGGGAAACCCCTCTGACACGCGAGGAACACGCGAAGGTAAATACTTAACGCGATAGCAAGAGGGAGAGAAGCCGGTAGACGCTCGCAGCGCGACGCGCAGAAAACACAGTGACACTCTCACCAGCCGAATTGACAAACGTCTAGATCACAGTAGCGCGCAAAGGACAGCGCGATGTTAACAATAAAACGCTTTTAGCAAAAAAGGCAACTTGCAATCATACAGTCATCAAGAGAAAATCTGAAGTGCACTTAACTGGCTGCGGAGCAGCAAAGAAAGAGGACTCTATGTGCTGACAGGGACCTTATATAGAAGAGACTCTATGGTTGTCACATGGTTTATTTCTGTTTATTCATTGGCTGCTGTGAGCTTCTAGTAAAGATTGAAAAGCATAATCGGAGCCTCCGGTCCTGACATAGAATTCCTTTGTGAATTCTTGGAATGCTTAAGTAAGGGACATGTGGTTGTAAACTTATGTTTACGATCACATTTGTACTTGTGGATAGGCCACAATTTCAAATAGAAAGTCAAACCTAAAACTAGGCTGGTATCAGTCTCCGCATGCGACGAAGACTATCATTCCTATAGTAGCCATGAGGGGTGAACCATCTGCTGCACTGGGTGCAGCATGGGTGCTACCACAAGGCGCTGCCACAGGTTGTATCTCTTTGCCCTGAGATCTCCCTCCTCATGTAACAGTTTAACGCCTGTTAGTAGCACTCCTCATGTAACCGCTCCATGCCTATTAGTAGCACTCCCCCAGTAACAGCTCCGTGCCTGTTAGTAGCGCTACTGTCTGTTCTCTGGACCTTGGAAATGCCTAATTAAGGTACACAACGCATACAAAGTTAGTTTTCATGTCATGACTCCTTTATCAGTGCTGCTTTTCATTTTGATTAGGGATTTGTATTGTGTCATTGTGTCGTTAGTGTCGTTTGATCCTTATTTCTGTGAATGCTGATTCTTCGTTTGTCAGGGCTGCTGTGTGCCAGTCTGCCCTTTCTCTTCTCCAAGGGCGCTCTCCTTTCACACACTTCTGGGGATCTCGCCCTAGCTCGTTCTCTGTAGTGATGTTTGTAACGCTGGAGCACTGCTTGCAGTGTCTTGTTTGCACAGTGCCGGTGCTACAGTCACGGCCGTGTCTAATCCAGCACAGCACAAGGGGGGGCGAGGGGGGGGGGGCTGTTCATAAGGATTAGCAGAAATTCACTCACGTTTATACTGATGAGGGAGGATTACTTCTCAGACCCCCTGTGATTGGCTGTAGCTGACCGATAGAGACCCTCAAAGGACTATCGTCTCCTAAAGGGATGATGATAGTTACTATGGCAAACCAGTGTTAAAGTATGGAAAATACATATAGTGGTGAGCTGAGTTTCATGTAAGTGCTGTTCGCTCCACCGCCTACTCCCCTATGCCAGCAGCTCCCCATCACACAGTGGCAACTATCTGAATCGACCGCTTCCCGTTTGCCAATGGTTTCCGACTTGCTTTGGGATCTGCCGACCATTCACTGCTCGGTAGCTTAATTGGAAGTTAAATAGGGTGACCAGACGTCCCGGATTTTCCCGGACAGTCCCGGTTTTCGGACGACTGTCCCGGTGTCCCAACACTTTTCCTAATTTTGAATAAATGTCCTGGTGTTTTTGCACTAGGATAAAGCTGTTCTGTAAAAGAGAAAGGAAACTATGCTCTCCTTTCAAGAGACTCGTGTAAATTGATGAAATGTAATATGTTTCCGCCTGCAGGCTTTCAGCAGCGGGATGAAAGAGTGAGGAGGAGAGGGGGTGAAGTTCCTGCTACCGCTAATGTCATATAAGGTAACCTTACAAATGCGTGTGAAAATATGAAGATTTATCTATAAATGCACGTGTGTATATCACACATACACACGTGAATTTATATTTACAGGGCTGCTTAAAAACCGGGACAGGTCCGCCATAAGAATAACACGCAAGACTTTAGTCCTACTTTTATGTCGGACCTGTCCGGGTTTTTGCTTCTCAAAATCTGGTCACCCTACAGTTAAACAACATTGAGACCACCCCTTTCCTGCCTTCTTTTTCTTGCGATTCGCTACGCCAGAGTTAACACTGTTAATTAGCTCTGCAATCCACCAAAGATTTTGCAAATTAGAGTGTGTCGATTTAATAGATCGAAATTTGGGATTCTGCATTAAAAAAGCCTGACAGTTTGCACAGCACAGGTTTTATGAATGCAAAACACATTAAAATATATGGCTTATAGTACTTTCATAATGCTTATATCTCTAAGTGATCGTCAGATTCACTGCCATAAATATCTGGGCCTTGGATACTCCATCGTCATTGGAAATGCCTGGTTCTTGTTCAGATAAAAAGCTTTACCCCTGATAGTTTATGTATGATTTGCACCCCGCCTGTAAGGTACAGAGTTGTGTATGGCTTACAGAAGCTCTGCTACCCTGCCCGGCTACGCTCCTTGAGGTCAGTCCTGTCTTTACCCCTGTGAGCTTGGTAATTTCTGAGCATACTAGAAATGCCACATTTTTTGATATGACATTCAACAGTAGAACCTAGGATCTACTACTTATGGGGTGTCGCCATAGTGTACCCCAGCCATACTTGAGGGTTACTACTGTTACTACTACTCGTGCCATGCTGCCATTAAACAGATGATTGATGGCTGTTGAATTCTAGTCACAGAGGTAGTCTTTTTAACCTATGCATAGAGGAGACAGCCCCTGATTCCTAGCAGGCTGATAAATTCCGACCCATGCGTGCAGTGGCATAACGAAACTTGAGGGGGCCCCCCTGCAAGATAAGAGGAGGGGGCCCTCCGTACTCAATCTGGAGTTCTCCAGCCAGGGTATTGTCCTGAGTGGGCCCTTGAAGGTTGCCCCCCACACCGCCAGTGCTATAGGGTCCTATGTTATGCCACTGGCCTGGTGCTCATGCTGCCTTCTCCTTTACGGTCGCCGCTGCTTGGTCTCTGTCCTTGGAGCTAAACATCCCTTATTCCAGTAGCGCCTGGTTACCTCATCTCTTATTGTGACACTATACTCACTGCAGGAACCTAGACATTTCTAAATGCTTCCGCAGACACGATGCAAGGCCATTCACTGCTGTTTACTTACACTCAAAGCTGTGGCTGATTTGGACAGGGAAGCCATCCCTGAAATGTTGTTTTGAAGTGGAAGAAGATTACATTTCCGCAAAGTGGAGCACTCTTCCCTAAATGCAGAAGGGAGGGCCTTTATCTATAATTTTCTGTTCTTTGCAATGGGCATATTGTCTCATTTGAACCAAGCTCACCTGCTTGCCAATTCCTACAGCCATGAACTTTCCATATCCTTCTCTGGTCCTCTCTCCTCACTTCTGATAATGCTTTGCTTTGGTACAAAGTTTGGTACGCCTCGCTCTTCCCTTTGGGCCCCTGTGTGCTCCTTTGTACTTTGAGCAAGACTTCAAGGGCTGTTTTGTGAACTTTTTTGTCGATTGCCTTCAGCCAGGGAATGGCTCCGGCTCTCTGGTGCTCACTTCATGAGCCAGGTCTTTGCTTTTATGTGTGTGAGAGCTGCTGTTAATTATATTTTTATGCGCCTTATTGAGTCTTCAGAAAAGCCTTTTCACTATACAAAAAAACAACACAACTACTGACTCATTGGTTGTTATTTTTCAACAGTCTATTTTGTGTTAAATGTGTTAGCCTTAGGACTAATAATGACGTGAAGGACAAAAAAAGAGCAGATCCAAGAACTTTAACATTTGTATAAGATGTTTGGGAAGCCGGGCGTTTGGTGGGGCAAATTCTCTAGCCACAATTCAAAATTAGCCAATAGTCCGGCAAACACTGTTTCACTAAGAGCTTTGTCTACCCTTTAATAGTGCAGGTTTGAGTTGGAAGGCTACTTTGGAAAATGTTTGGAATTCGCAAGTAGTATCAGCACAACAGCAAAATCAAGAAACCTCTCAGTAAATCATCCCAGAACTATTTAGCAACATCAGAAAGTATTTTATGATTAAAATAGGAACAAAACAACTAAAATTGGATCGGTCACTGCAAAGTTATAGCATTGCAAAGTACCATTCCCCTTCTACGTGGACAGTCAATTAATTCCTGCACATTGCTCACAAGTGGCCCTGGAGGCTTCTTCCCACTCCATTAGCACAGCAGAACTCCCAGCTCCAGTCAACATCTTGGCTTCGGGCAGGGTGGAGGGGCTGGATGAGTCAGTCACCTTGTGCAGCCAGGCACTGTTCAGGTCACAAACTTCACAGAGTTCCTGGGATGGTATCTCTGGCTTGACCAATGGCAAATTAGCAGGATAAGACTTGAATTCATGCTTGGCTGACAACACCTAGGCCGCCAAGATTTCAGGCTTGGCGTGTGCCAAAGACTACACCCTTTCAGCCATACATCCTATATGGCGTAGCTTGCTGTCCATGTAGGTAAGCGCTTCAGAGCCATAAATAGGGGTAGTATGCAAAATATAAATTCTTCAATACAGTACAATAGAAACATTTGGTTCTACTCCTTGCAAGCTAACTTTTAACTGCAAGAACATTGTGCCAGAAAGCAACGGATATGAGGTGCACCATGATGCGTTATAAGACCGGTGTTGTCACATCTGCAGACACACAGTGCCATCTGGCTGCAACGGAAAACGACTGCTTTGTAAAGAGTAGGTGGATCTAGTCTGGTACCTACAGATAATCAAAACGCAAAGAATCTATTGGAAGAAGCGTTCATCAGAGATGTCATTGCCATGAAACATGTGCTCGTCATGATTAGTGCTCTAATTTACATCCGGTACCAGTACTGGGATTAGAAGGAGATGACTTTAGAACAGACGCAGTCTTTTACGTGCAGTACAGTCTTCCTATTGTGCAAGGTTTTACAAAGTTATTCTCCCACAGAATAATTTGACAATAAACGTGTGTAGGATAATCAAACCACTTAATATGCTCAAGGTTTACGTTACTAATTGAAAAGTTATGTTTTTAATTTTTTTAATTTGCATTCTCTCAATTTTCAAAATGTTAACAGTATTGGCATCCGCTGTAGGTGTGAACTGTAGAGTGTTCCCTGTCATAGCGCTGAACACTGCGAACAGCCATTTGCAAGATGAGTATGTCCTGATCGCCAAGCCCTGATCAACGGTAAACAAGACCCACTCATTCTTTGCCACCATAAATGTAACTGTTCTTTCTACCTTGGTGCAGACGTGCAGTACGACACCTACGCCATTGGGAGTACCACCGATTACCCACATCAATCCTTTTCCCATTGTCTTCTATAAAAGTAAGTCTTTAGTTTTTCCTCATCGTGTAAAGCAATAAAAAACTAACTAACAGGGCCCTTTTAGGTAAGCGCACATCAGAGGCGCAACTAGAGCCAAATTTCGGGGGGGGCTGAGCAAAAATTTAAGCAATTGGCAAAGTGGAGCTGCAGGGGCTCTTAGAAGTGGTGAAACAACAGCGAGGCCTCATTAACATGCAAATGGTCTTTTAAAGACCTGTGAAGTGCTCGGCTGCGGCTGCTTTTTTGCCCGGGAAGGTGTCTCATCCCGGGCTGCCGCACACGACGGGGGGGGGAGGGGGGGCTGAAGCCGTTTGAGTCCAATGTGTGTTGCGCGCCTGGCGCACATAGCTAAAAGACGTGAGATACAGGTATTGGAATTCCACTCTTTGTGGCTATAAAAGCAGACATTCAAGATAAGGGCAACTGTTGGCTGTAGTTTGGTAGTGGTATTAGCTATTAGCAAAAACACAGCAGGTTATGGATCCACAAGAATTCTCTTTAGGTCAGCATTTCTCGACATACTGCACCTAGGGGGACCTGGGGACATGACATGACCAGTTTGCATGATGTCTACTGGTTACCAATATTAAGTGCCCAAGTGTGCACACATAACGCACATTCACAATAACTCGTGACTAACTACTGCTATCCTGCCAGGAAAAACCGAGGTCCTCAGGCACAGCTCAGAATTGTAAAAAAAAAAAAAAACTTCTTTTCACTTCAATGTAAGCAGACTGCAGATAGCGGTCTATAAGGAAGCAATAGGTCTATTCTACAAATAGGTGGTAGCGCAAAAAGTTTGTGGCAACAAAAAGAAAATAGTAGCGATCAGGACTGCTAGCATGCATTACTGCTTATATTCAGATTCCCTCTATGCAGACAAGCAGAACAAGCATGGATTTCTACTGCTGGTTGTCTGACTCACCTGAGGCCTACAACTGCACTGGCTGGCACGGGTGGGCTGTAGAATACCTCTGCCAACAATTATTAAATTAGGGTCTCAGTGCCTCGGACCCACCGTCCGCCTTATGTGCAGTTTACACAGCGCATGACAATACTGCACCTGCCCCACCTATGCCTCACCCTGAAGCTGAAAACCGCGCAGCTGCAAACCGCACCATGTAACACGTACGCACCACTTGATTTAGGAGGCAAGGCGGCGAGCGTAACTTTAAAGCTACTTCCCAGACAGAACCTGCCGTCAGGGAATGGACTGTGTGCCGAGGAGCCCCTGGAGCTCTTGGCCCCCTCCCCCCACCCGCAACATGGTGCTGCGGGGCCCTGTCTTACGCCCATGCGTGCGTAAACCTCTGTTTGCACATGGACTGGAATTACAAGTGTGGCTATATTTAAAGCAGCCTCAGCTGTAGTTAAATGTCGGCAGGTTAAACTTGCAGAAATATGACAAGGCAAATTGTACAGTATTTATCATACCATGTGGTTGTTGGTGTATTGAACTCCAAAATCCACATGTTATTCCCCACAATCTCGTGATAGGTGTTATTGATCATACATGATAAATGGAGTACCCCACGTTATCGTTATTTATCATGTGCAATAAATAACGCCTCAACTAACTTGTATCGGGGAGTTATAGTCTGATCTCCACTGTAAAATCTGTGCTGCCATCATTAATTGGGGTCTGTTAACACTTTTAGTCTGTTGCTTGTCGCACACATACTTCATGTAACTCTGAGAGTAGCAGACTGTACCTGATTAACCCCTTCCCCGCTCATGACGGAACCGTTCCGTCATGAGCCACGGTTGAGCTGTGCTCATGACGGAACGGTTCCGTCATGACACGCCCGTTGGCGGCCGCTCCGCGGCGCTGTTTCCCCGCCTGTGCGGGGGGACAACGCAAATGGGCGGAGTCATGACGGAACCGTTCCGTCATGAGCACAGCTCAACTGTGGCTCATGACGGAGCGGCTCCGTCATGAGCACAGGCCCACCGCGCTGCCCCCCTGCCCCCCCCCAGCGCTGCGGCGGAATTTCCGCAGCAGCGAAGGGGTTAATGGTGCCTGTAGAGGACACGGAGTGCCGCTCAAAATTGTGGTTCCCCTCCAGGTTGTCTTTAAACACCCCTCCTCCAAATGGGCGTAACCTGAATATCCTTTGATCCCTGGGTCCCTGCTCTGACACTCAAAAGGTGCTTAGTGGGTCGAGGAGATCTACATCTGTTCCTTGCCAAACCAGATTTTGTTCACTTTGCCTTCCCTTCCATTCCTGCATCCTGCCTGCATAATGCAGTGTGTGGCTTAGCAAACAGAAGATTATGGCTATGGATTTCTGAGCGCAACGTACAGTTTTATTTTAAATACATTATTTTTAGTAGGTTAAGGTTAACAAATTGCCCAACAGTAGGGCATATTGAAAAACACATCCATCCCATTCATTTATACAGGGTTCACCATCAAATAATATAAGAAGAACGACCAGAACAGTAACATGTAATGGTACAGTCGCTTTGCTTTTCAACCATTCTTAGTATTGATACATTGCAAGGAATACAGCGATATTTCTTCACCCGTTCAATCTCTTCCCTAGCACTCTACAGGTAACAGTGAGCAGGTCGGGGAGTGGGTGGAAAAGTGTGAGAGATGCACTGCATACTGATTGGAATCAAATGACAAAGCTTGGCAAAAAACTATCTGCTTCGGATCCAACTTGAAGGTTGTAAATTGTATGGGCCAGATATTTCAGAACTATAGTTTTCCTTCAGACAAGCACACTGATGGCATTCTATCAATTTGCTTGGAGTTTTACCCTTTCAACATTAGAAGCCTATTTTGGTTCTTGGTGGAGATTGAACAAACTAGTGAAAGGGTGCATGCTTATTTCCTCTGCAGCTATCGAGATTGACTGAGTTTGGCATTGATGACATGGATACTTGTTACATAGGTATTGCCATGATGGTTATGGCCTGCTGACCAGGTTGCTTACACTTCTACTTAGAAACAAGTGGATCAAAAGAATGCTATAACTAACCTCAGTCACTGATAATTACTCTAAGGCCACACACCAGACCACACGATCTCTCTCTTTAACTCCAGGCAGCGACTGTCATTATTCAAGTCTGCATTTGCCCCGTTTCAGTAGGAACAATACAACTCAAACTGTCAGGTGATGTTCCCTCTGAACAGGAACACAAGCAACCCAGTCTAATTTCAGCCATGTTGGATGTCATCAGCGAGATTATAGTTTAATTCCTGTGGTCCGAGAGTTGGAGTGCCAGGACTGAACTTACCTGTCTCACCACTTGGAGATTTTCACTGAGAATGTGTTGTGTGGAATATTCGAATTCATCATAGTCACTGGTAATTACGCTGAGATGTATTCCGGTCCGTGTTCCTTCTTTTTGTGTTTTGTTTTTTTACTTATTTTGACAGTCCAGACAGGGATCAAGGGTATGCAAATCTGCTGTTCTTCTGCTTCAATAGGAACAGTCCAACACATCCCCTCTGAAAGAGAAAATAAACAATACAGACCGTATAAGGATGTTACATTTTGGGGTAAGCTATCTTAACTAAGTACATGGGAAATGTTGCAGCCCGCCCCTTGAAAAGGGGGCGATTACCTATAATGGCTGATGAAACCTACCTCTCCTGGAATTGTCACATTCACTTCCAGCTGGTGAGAGTGCTCCTTTTTGATATGTGATTGCCATGAGTCTTACTAAGTTTTCTTCACTATAATCACAGGGGATCCAACTTTAAAGGGCTTCGATAAATCTGAATTCATCAGAAGGTATTGTGACATTCCCAGCAGGATCCTATTCTTGCTGTGCATAGTTCTCCATAGCAGAGGACTCCGCAAGGGGGGTGGGATCCCTGTACGAATGAACATTTCTTTTACCATCCATAAGGCAAATATATTTCCCTTTGGAGAAACCCCTTCCCATTATCTCCAGCAAAACTGTGGATAATCCATTCCTCTTCCCACACTCAACGGGGAGTTACACCAGCTGTAGGTTGCATTAAATATCCCTGCCCTTTTCCAGGGTCAAAAGGGGGAGGAGAGGAGTTTGTGGGCATTCACAAACTTCCACGGCTAACCACGCCTTGGAACTCCTACTTCCTTCCCCTTGAGTGGTATTTACAGCTGGGGATACCTCTTACACTTATTGACATTATCAGAATGGGCCAATGTCTGACCTGAACCCCTTTGTGAATTCCTGGTATGCTTAAGTAAGGTACATTTGATTGTAAACTTACATTTACGATCACATTTACCTTTGTGGATAGGGCCCAGTTACAAATAGAGATGGGCTACATCTCCCTATACCTTTCTTCCAGGTGTTAATGTCATCTCTATTAGGACCTGGTGGCTCCAGAGTACTTTACAGTTCCTAGCCTGATATATTGAAGTTTTTTCCCTGACATGCCTCCCCAAGCTGATTACTCACCTTACTCCCTATTTATTTATTTAAAGGTGGAGACAGTGTTGTCTGTCAGTCAAAATATATTTTATTCGGCAGAAAGCCATAAAGCATATGAAAAGATTTCACATACTTTGTAGAAAATAGAAAAAGAGAATTAATAACAACAACAAAACTACATGTGATTTTTAAATCGCCCACATTTAACGCACATAAAATACATAACCAGAGGGATTATAAACCACCAAAACACACAATTCCGCTATTTACAGAGCTCAAATGTGTCTTCAAAAACCCAATTGCTGCATGATTTGAAAACCAAGCGAATTTCGTACAAAATATATAAGAGCAAAAGTACATACTGCCATCTAATGGTTGAAGGTCTCTTTAGAGGGCACTTTTTGCAAGTACTCCAAGGCTAAACGGTAATGTCTCATATTTGCCCTACGGAGCAGGGGTGCAAGAAAAGCCGATCTTGGGTTAGAATATAACATGCAAAAAAGCATAAAGTGGCATGTGCTCTGTTTAATTACATTATTGCAGCGGCAGGGCAGTAATTCTCGCTGCCAGATACATTGCTCTGGAAAGGCAACTTTATAATGGATCAAATTAAATCTAAAGTAAGTAAAATATGAACGACAGATGGGGTCCTCAAAGCATAATAAGAGGGTTCTATAGTGCTAATGGTTGAGACCTGTAGGCAACGCTTGATCGTTTGCAATTTCTGCCCTCGTATACGTCTTTCAGCTAACCGAGCCTCCTGAAAGCGTTACTTCAGTTTCCTTTGCGTTGAGTCCTAGATTTTGCAGATTAATAAACATTTCTTCCAGGCCCAGCTGTTTAGTGTGGTCTTTCACCCACTTTGCACAGTCTCTTCCTTGGAGGTCTAGAGGAAAAGTCCAATACTTATAAAATGCTGACTGTCCTAATCTCTGCTATCAAGGACCTTATGAGTGCCTCACCCTGGGCCAACGTCAATCTCATATGAGGGTGTTATGATCCGAACTGGTGGTTCAACAAGGAGCAGTGATTGGTAATTAAATCCAGTGCATTAGGGTACACACAAGAGAATGCTATCTGGGATGAAAGCTATCTCGGTTTGGATGTCAAAGAACCTTCTTCAATTAAATGCTAGTAAAACCGAGATATAATGCTCTTTGGCATAGCCCAACTGCTCTGTGGTGGCCAACAGATTTAGACACAGCACCTACCCCAAATCTACAGTAAAAAATGTGGGTGTACACTTGGACTGGACTCTTACTATGAAAGATCAGGTAGTGGTTACCACTGGCACCTGCTTTCTTATGATGTCTACTACGCAGAGTCTTTACTCTACCTCCACTCTCGATACGCAAAACCCTGTTGCAGCCACTAGTGATCAGCCGCCTGGACTATTGCAGTGCCTTCCTAGCTGCCTCAAATTAGTCCCTACTTGCCAAACTTCAGGTAGTCCAGAACACAGCGGCTTGCCTGACTCATAATATGCCGGCCAGATCAGTCTCCTCCCCTCTTCTATGATCGTTTCGTTGGCTCCCCGTACACATTAGAATCATTTTCAAGATCTGCTGTTATGTGCATAAATCACTGAACGGCAAAGGTCCCAGATACTTGGCTGAGAAACTTATTCCACACCAGCCGAGCAAACCTTTAAGATCTACGGTTAAAGCTCTCCTTACTATTCCTCAAATTAAAGAAACACGTTCAGGCGGCAGAGAATTCTCATATGTGGCCCCCTACTACTGGAATAAACTACCCACTCACATTCGGAAATGCACAGACCACCTGCTTTTCATTAAGCTTCTCAAAACCGAACTATTTCCATACTAGCTCTGCCTTGTCCGTGTTCACTCTGGCGCTGAGATACCCCTTCCGGGGTGGTTCAAGCGCCCTACAAATTAAATGAACATAATATACCAATATGTTGGGTTCACCTTGTTTGTCTGGCAAGTAGAGTTCTCCCCAAAATGCGCTGGGGTTGGAAGGTGCTCTTCCTGATGCTCTATGGTTTTTTTACCTTTTGTGATCAGGAAGAGTTTGTTAACTAATACTATGCTGTTGCTATGTTTTGCATGATAGTGCAGGGAGACACCAAGCTGTTGCCTCTTCCACCTCCCCAGCAACTTTGCCTTTGGGTACTGAGCACTGGCATGATCTTGAACAACAGTCAAAAGGTTTATATATTCATATTTGATTAAAACTGTACAATAGCTTAGAGAAGTCATTTAAATTAATAGGTCATCACCTCATTAATTAAAATCATGCAATAATAATGCATACATCATGTTGTTCGATAGATTAGGTGTTCCGTGTTAAACATATTGAATGTTCAGCATTTCTGTACAATGTCCATATATTTCACAAAGTTATTTATTAGAGTAACTTCCGTCCTGTTAAAACAGGACAAGAATGCTACTTTGCAGGGTCGTATACCTATTTTCCTGAAAAATGGTAATTAAAAGCTCATACAAATTTAGCAAAAACTTAGGGCAGGAACTTATAATGTGTGCTAGTCTCTCCTTATAGGACGTTCAGAAATGGCAGGCTCTCTTCTCTTTTCTGTTTCCATAGTTGTTCAACTTCTACATTGAAAGGCCCAAAACAAAAGTGAAGGTGAGTCGAAGCTCCCACTATTTGTCCGCAAAATGGTTTATTTGCGTTTAATTCGCTATGTAGCTAACTCTGATATTTTCGGAATGAAGAGGGTTTTTTTGCATTTTAGGAGTTCTCTGTCTCGAGACTTTTTGGTAATTAATTTCCTCAAGAGGCATTGGACATCGTCATATGACAGGCTGAGGTTTTGCTTCTTTGTACTTATTCTTAGCTTTTTTGTTTTTTCATGATTAACCTCAAATTATTATTTTTTATACAGAAAAGCTTGCTCATTTAAAGTTTTGCCCCTATTAAGTCCCGATTGATGGAGTCAAGGGCTCTTTTAAAGTCAACAAAACAGACATATAAACTACTATCATTGAATATTGTTTGGTATGCGAGGAGACTAATTGCTGAAGCCTAATCGAAAATCAATCTGCAACCAGGGAAGTAAAGTCTTCTTTTCTGCCTAATTTCTCATGTCATCTAGCATCGAGGATGCAAAGTAGTTAGAATTTACATCGGAGAGCGCAATTGTTATGCATTTCATAAAAACTTGTTGGTTGCCTTTTTTTTATAGATTTGATGTAGATTTGAGCCATGCCTGGATTGTTAAACAGTGGTATGCCCTGTGGGGCAGCTTTAGCGTCCTTGTTGGTCCTGGGAGGGGGCTGTGTTCCTCTTTGAGCCTCCTGTCCCTTGCCATCTCAGGGACACTGTCTCCTTTCCATCGCTAGCTCTACCGCCGGATACACACTCTGGTGGGACTACCGCCGGATACACACTCTGGTGGGACTCCAAGTCCCAGAGTGCAACGCCTGTCTCCCGCCCACCGTCAGCTGAGAGGGAGGAAGGAGTCAGCTGAGCCCTTATCAGCGCTGTTGAGACCCTGCGGAGCGGGACGCCCGAATCATCTGTGGGGCAGCTTTAACATCCTTGTTGGTCCTGGGAGGGGGCTGTGTTCCTCTTGAGCCTCCTGTCCCTTGCCACCTCAGGGACACTTTCTCCTTTCCATCGCTAGTGCTACCGCCTGGACACACACTCTGGTGGGACTCCAAGTCCCAGAGTGCAACGCGTGTCTCCCGCCCACAGTCAGCTGAGAGGCAGGAGTCAGCTAAGCCCTTATCAGGGCTGTTGAGACCCCGCGTCGTGGGCCGCACCCGGGCAAAGCCCGGGCCAAGGGCGGGCCCGTCATTGCCAGGAAGAGGCAGGGCAGGGCCACCCCATTTTTATCTGTGATGAAGTGGCAGAACCGTCTTACGGTGGGAAACCAAAGGTACTGTGATATTGTATGAGCCTTTCTGAGTTCATCAATTACGAACGGACTGCCTACCTGGACCTGTTGGTTGTATTCTAGGCCCCAAAATTCCCTATTTTTTCCCCTTCTTATTTTTACAATCTGCTTGGCGCCTGAGAGCTAATGTATACCTCCGAACTAAGCGAAGCCGGTTTACTTGTGTTGGTAGGACCAGTATTTAAAAGGGTTGTTGGCAGCTTAGCTTAATGGGGAAAAGTAAGACATTGGAAGAAAGCGGGGAGGGGGGGAGAGGCTGGAGCAAGGCAGGACAACAGGGGAAAGAAGGCCAGGAAATTGCAAAAAACGTCAGGCAGTAATTGTGTAATGGATTGGACACCCTAATAAGTGAGTGCGAGGGTATCTTAGAATCCACACCCATGACACAAACAAACAGTAATAAAAAAAGAAAGACCCAGGCAGAGCAAACCAGCGAAACCGGCCATCCCGGACATGTTTCGCAAATCAAATAACCAAAGACCGGTAACTAACGATAGTAATAGGGAACGTGATATTAAGGGAGTACCCCTTTTAAATACCGGGCCGACTGAGCTACTACCAGTCACTGAACACATAGACCCCATAGTCATTTATGTTCCAAATAGTCACCACATAAGACTTGAAGTGGGGTCTATGAGAGGCATAATAGATGAGTTACCCTCAATGGTTAAGTCTTTAGTATTGGTCCCAACCCGAGGAAGGAATGGAAGCGTACAGGAAAGTAGCCGTATGGTAGGTCCACAAAGTGCTATATCTGCTATTTCTCTGGTCGCATCGACCACTCCCACCACAGCCAGTAACATCACAGTTACTAGGGCATCACATCCTCTAGACAAGGTAAAGCCAAACATGAAAAAGACACTACCACCGACGATTAAGCATTTACCACATCATGTAGCAAGCAACTGTACTAACTTTAGCAAGGCAGTAGTAATGAGGACCCAGTCATCGCCTAGTAGAAAAACCTTATCGCACATGGAACAACCGCAGACAGGTTTACTGTCGGGGTCCCAACATACCTAGCCCCCATAGAATTTATGTGGTAAATATACCAAAATACGATGCACGTAGAGGCATAGTGGGTGAGGACTCCTTAACCAATAAAGCCATCCATTGGATAAGGCATGTTAGAGGATGCTGCTCAGTGATAAGGGAAGATATAGTATCTACCCGAAGGTTAACTTCACCAAACCATCATCACGAATGTATCGAGCTTATCATGAAAAGTGCAGATCTAGTGGAAAACCTCTTTACACTGAAGTTTCGCACTACTCCACCTGAGCACTCAACAATTCAATTTAGACGCTCCCACCGCCCCACCAGCAGTAGGAGTGATAACTTGCCCAGAGATAGGTTATATAGCATGCAGTGAAGCTCCGCTCTTGATCATAACGATTGACTGAGGAAAACATTGCCCCCAAAACAACAAGATTGCTTAATAGCTAGCCCAACCCTTGGGGTCAGCCTTGCATCCCCCAAAGATTTTACTGTAGAGCAGACACAATCCCTAAAGACTAATCCGGTCCTTTCTACCCAGAAAGATGGCACGCTGGAGGCGGGTAGCCTCCCTCCTTTTACACCTGTGGGGCGACTGCCTTCATGTACAATTCCATCCAAGAATTCCATGCTGTCTTGGAACATTGCAGAACTGAGCAAGAAGATGGGCTCTCCCGCGTGGCATGCATTCATAGAGGAATATGACATCTGCCTCTTTCATGAAACTTGGGCAGAGGCTCCTCTTTTTTGTGTAGGGTATCTAAACTATCATATCCGGCTAGTAAGGGAGCAAAAGGGAGGCCATCGGGGGGCTTGACCATTTGGGTGCGACAAGTACTAGAGTTAATTATACAGGTACTCCCAACCTAGAGTAAAGATATTCAGGCAGTTAGATTGACCGCGTGTGAACACTGGAACATAGACATCTATAATGTCTATGGGAGAGGTACTAGAGGGGAAAAAGTCGGGAGTTTTGGCCGCTCGACGATCTCCTTGACTCACAACAGGAAGTTCCTAATATTATAGTTGCGGGGGATTTCAACACAAAGTTTGAGCCCCTAACAAAGGAGGGAGGTCACCTTACAGATGAAGAAGATAATAAGTGGGGCATCCCAAAGTTGGAGCTAGTCCCCATAAGAAAGTGGTCCGATGTGGTTATTCAAATAAATAATATCTGTATGGAAAAGGGCTTGCGGGCGTAAACCGACGCACACATTCTAATAGATCCGGGGCTAACACCTTTAATAATGGTTATAGTGCTAGCAGGATTGGCTATGTATTGATGAGCCTGGAATTATGGCATACCCTCATAGATATGGTGGTCAGAGCCAGGCTTAAGTGACCATAACCCCTTGTGCCTGATTATGGATTTGAGTAGGCAAAAGGTAAATACCCTACTAAGAAACAAATATTCCCCAAGTGACGTTATTCCATCTAATGATTTGAGACGTCTTAAATGGGTAAAAATTATAGAAATCCCAGATCTGCTAGATAACATTAACAAGGGCATGGACAGTGCTATAAACAAGCTATAGGTCAGTGTAGCAAACCCCACGGCCCTAGCCCAAACAACGAGCATACAGAACACATTTTTTGCTCATCTGCGCACCCCCTTTTTTTAGCAGGGCAGAAATAAGGTTCCAAATCAGAAAGTGGGGCAGTGGTACAATAAAGAACGTCGAGAGACACGTTTAGCTCTAGGGGTAGCCATTAAAGTAGGCGACCCTAAAGCAGTTCGAGAAGCTAGGTCTATCTATAGGGGTACCCAGACAAAAGCGTTTTATGAAGGCATATAATATCGAAACTTGATGGTGTCTTCGTGGTGGTAGAGTTGAGACCAACCTGCTGTTACTCAAGAGCATGTTTTTAACTGATTAATTGAATAGAAGTCTTTACTACATGATGTATAGGCTTGATGCTGCTAGGAATAGTTCATTTGTGCTGATGGCTGAGGCGCCATCCAGAATATTGTTCTTGTTCCTAGGTCTGTCTTGGGAACATGAAGCATTTTATACTGGTTGTCAGGTAAAATATCCCAGGGTATATTTGGGCTTGTGATTGGACATGTTCAGATCTCCACTGTCCTTTTTGTTCCTGTGATTTTGAAATTGCTGTCTGCTATTTTAACTTTAGTCTCTTACAGTTTTTTTCTCAGTTTAACGGAGAGTGAATAGCATTTTGGTTTTGATATAGATACTGCGATGGCCAAGTTCTCAAAGACAGTCTATCGGCTAGCAAGTTACGAAGTACAGTTTGCTTCCTTAAAATCAATATGGATACTTTTTCTTTTGTCACTAGTTTGCAGAAGATGAACTGGGACAAAAATTACTGTGAGAGAGAATGTTATTACCTTTAAGATGTTTCTATGGTTTAAATAGTTGTGAGTTCCTCTAGATGCAATTTGGGAATCAAAAGGGCTGTTCAAGAAGCGCAATCTGTGTCGGCAAGATTTTCTGCTAGACCACATGATTGCTCAAATGGTTGCTCACTGTGGGTTGAGTGTTTGTCTCTTGAGGTTGCATAGGTTCTACATGCACCATTGGAGTTTGATTTCTACCTTTCATCCTATTAAAGAATCCCACTGAGCAGTGTGGGAATTGATTACGATCGGCGCTATTCCATTATCGAGAGTTGGAATGGGTTATTGATCCAGTACCAGACAATTGTTTTCTTGGTTTATTAATCTGTGGCTTGAATACTGAATAGATACACATTTGGTTATTTGTTGTGGGTTGAGGAATTTTATTTTGCTTGTGAACATTTGCTATTTTGTTTAACTTTTTTAGTTTTTTCTTGTTTTCTTTAAAGTACAAGGAACAAAATGTTAATTATCTTTCGAGAACTCTGTGACCTCGCAGTTTTGTAACTGTAGTTCAAATCAAATCAATAAAACTTTATCCGGCTTTAAGGTTAAAACCATAAAAATCAAACGGCCTATGTTATACCATAAAAAAGACTGCAAATTGACGAGTGTTATAAAATCCAGGTAAAATATACACATGTAAAAATCATAAGTTACAATACAGATATTATTTACAGTTTGTCCTTTGTCTGATGGCAAACCGCAGAAAATTTAAGGTGTACAAGACGGTATCACTAGAAAGAAGTTGTACGAAAATAGAAGCTGGTCTCACCCTCCTAAAGCCCATTTTTAGGTCTCGCACCTAGCGATGCAGTGCACAGCACTGCTCGCGCAGCACGTGTTCTTTTGTAGAGGGTTCCAAAACGGAGCCTGGAATCGCACACGCTTGTGCGTGTGCGATTCCTTTTGGGCCATGCTATTGGCCTTTGCGTACGTCTTTTAATGAAAGACTGCACGCAGTTGGCCAAAGGCGGGTGCATAGCTCCGCCCACGGCCTATTGGTGTCTGTTACGAGCACCGGCAGTCATGTGGTTTCAATTATCGTGCACAGGCACGGGCGCGATAATTGAAAGCACATGTCTGCTGTGGCGCGCGCGCACCACTCGTTTTGAAATGTACGCTACACTGCTTGATTACTTATATTTATTTCAGAAATTGTATTTTGGTTCATAAAAATGAGACTGTGCAACAAGATTAAATATAATAAAATAACGTTAAAAGGTAATGACTAAAGAGAAGAAATACACATTTGAAATTGTAGAAAGAACGTTTGCAATGCGGTGTTAAAAGTGAGTACTTGCCGAACGTGCATATTCAAAATAGTGCAGAAATTAGTGGGGGAGTTTTGATAGTGGAAATTGCTGTTTGCTGCTGGTGTGTCAGAGAAGTGCATGTCCAGCGCTAGCGTCTGCAGCAGGCAATAAAGCCTGTTTGCTTCTGAGAGGAGGAGGATGGAGCAGTAATGTATGTTCACCTGATGAGCTCTGGCGGGGACCCTCAGGGGAGTGAGGAAGCCGCAGCGGCGGTGTGAGCTTCTGCCAGGACCCACAGATGGAGCCCCCAAGCGGCGGCGGTCTCCGGGCCCCGGCCTCTGAGACGGTGATAATCCCGCAGCCAGCGCCCCGCTCCTCCTCCTGGACTCACCATGGCCCTGGTGATGCTGCAGCGCTCGCCCACCCCGAGCGCCGCCTCCTCCGCAAGCACCAGCGAGGTAAGCTGTGTAGGCGGACAGGATGCCGGTAGGGGAGGCTGGGAAAGGACTGGGATGAGGCTGCCGGGTAGGAAGCGTGATGGATGATGCGGCAGCCGGCTTCATGGGAGGGGAACTGAACGGCCGTTCCACACTGCCCGGGGATCTGATGCGGATCAAGCCACCTGGAGACACCTATTTCACAATATTTGTGTACAAGTGTCAGGGTATAAAAAACGTATGCAGAAGTCGAATACAGCCCTACCGGGAATGGACCGGATGTTCATGTTTTATGTCTGACACGAAGGTGCACTTCACTGCCTTTAATGCACTTCTTCCCCTTGTATTTACAAGGAAGTCCGCATATAGTACAAGGATTTAGTATCCCGTTTCACCTAAAAATGAAGAGATGTTTGCATACCCTTCCTGCTTCTGTCAGTTGACATTCTTCTACTGTAAATGTAGAAAGAAATAAGTCCTTTCAGCCCTGATGGAAGTTGAGAGTTGGACAGCCTCAAAAGGAAATTAAACCCCTGTGCTGCTACTGGGTTGATGTGATGCTTACATCCTAGGCGAATTGTATTTGTCCCCCTTTCACTATTGGGTTTTATTTTTTCTAGCATTGTTTGCAGTGGAACGGGACCGCACATAAATGTTCTGCATTTAATATATGTATTGGTAAACATCCATCAAGATCATGACACAACCTTCCTGGAGTTGATCACAAATCTGATTTATATGACACGCCTTTTGAGATAAAAGCTAGCAGAATTTTCAATTCGCAGCAGTAGAAACAGACTTTGGCTCGGCAGTGTGTGTGCACGCACGCAAGCACATACTCTCTCTCTTTTAAGTGGGATGAAAAAACTGGGGGGTCTCTTAAAGGGACGTGGCCAGTGTAATTAAGGACGTGGCTTAAAAAAACGTAAGCTAAAAATCTGTGCTTAGCATAGTGTGCCGCCTGACCTCTATTTTGCGGTTTCTGTCATTGCATCCAAATATATAATACAATAAGTAACATCATACCTACGACAAGTCTGGGCTGTTGACTTTGTCAATGGCTGTTAGTTGCATAAGATAAATAAACAGCAACTATGGCTTGTATGTAATATTGAAAAAGCTTCCACTTGAAGCCCTGGTGACCCCACAACAATGTTGCTGTTACTGAGTTTCAAAAAGAGAAGGGAAATCACTCTCTTTAAAGGATTTCCCTTCCCCTACAACACTCACCTGGCATGACGTCATGCCGTAACTTCGCCACTAGTGAGAAGTGAGCAGTGTGAGCACGCGCACATCAATGTCATTCTAGTACGGTAAACAAGCATTGAAAATGCAATAGGTCTTGCCTTTTATTAAGTTAAAGCCATTTGCTTTGCTATACAATACCATTAGCAAAGCAAATGGCTTTAACTTAATCAAAGACGAGACCTATTGCATTTTCAATGCTTGTTTTAAAGACAGGGATTATAAATAACCTTTTGGGAACAGCATAAAAAGTGCAGAACATTAAAAAGGGCATCATGTTCTGAGGAGATTCTCCATCGCAGACACAGGGCATGAGGCGCTGACCTCTGTGAGAACCATCAGGGTATGCCAATAAGTAGTGGAAAAGGTAAAGCCGGAACCTCGTCAGAAGAAAACGATTGTGTACGCTTTTCAGCCCTAGAAGATAATTCTCCGTGATAGGCATGGTTTTAAGTACGACGTACTTGTGCACACTGGGCTTACACAGCTCGTTTCCTTCTCTTTCACTATGTCGCATTCTTAAAAAAGACTCCTTGGCCCAAATGAGGTCCCTCTTACCAATTCCCTCAGGATTCGTAAAGAGATCAGCTCGTCCTAGTCTAGCAAGGCCTACTTTTTTATACCGGAGCCATTGAATATGTGAAAAGTGATCAAGAGAAAGGCAGTTCCGTAGGACGTCTTTGCTAAGTATGCTTTCTTGCTTGGCCCCTATTTTAAACCACAAGGCTAGAGGTCGAAAAGCCAAGTCGTCAGAGAGATAAGGCATCCCCAATTCCTCATGCACAACCCTTGCGGGACAGAAAGAGCTCTTCGCAAATGAGTTTTCGGGGCTCTGCAGGGCCCCAAGCGCTGTATGGCTCCATATCTCGCTTCTATAACTGACCTTTGAAATACATTTCTCTTGGTAGATCTTTAGCATTGCCCCTATTGGCTTCTCTTCCACTCTGCTGGCAAAGTTAAAAACAGCAGCTGAAGCTTTCACTAGCTCCCCTTTCTTTCGGTTAAGCAGGGGGCTCCAGCTCAGTAAGTCGTCAAACACTACTCCCAGATAGGCGAAAGCATTTGTCTTGGGTATTAAAGAACTCCCTAGTTTAAAGGTGGGCTGCTTAGCCATAGCCTTTCCGGGGCCCACCTGCATAATATATGATTTAGAATGGTTCACCGACAGGTCCAGCTCCTCCATAAAAGAGGCAAAAGAGTTTAGGAGAAGTTGTAAGCCCCTTGCAGTCCTCGCCAGGATGACTGCGTCATATGCATGTAACTGTAATCAGGGCCGGACTGGGAACCAAAACAGTCCCTGGCAAAGTGCTCGGTCGGCCCCCCCCCCGGGGGTCGGGGGAGCTGCCGAGCTCTTTGCCCGGGCCGGTTTACAGCCGATTTTGTTACAGGGCCGATTTTGCAGCTATGCTGCAAAAACGGCCCTCTAACAAAGATGGCCCCCAGAGGCCCAAAACCGGCCCCCACCCGTGCGGCGCACTGGGGGATTGCCCGGTACCCGCTACGGCCAGTCCGGCCCTGACTGTAATTGTTTCAGATTCCTGTGACAGCACAGATTTACAGTTTTTAATAGATTAACCTCTTTTCTGGTTAATGTTAATAGGGTTGATGGATCTGGATACTCGTTGCCATCTGAGTAAATGACTGCAGTTACAGTGATATTATTAGTTTGCACCGATTTTGACTGAGGGTCTTTTGCCCTTAATGAAATGTTCTATCATTTATTGTTTTTTTCAGGTCTTCTACTATTGACTGGAGGATGAGTGGTGCTTTTGATGGTTTGTCTAATAATGGGGCTCAAGAGATTTTGTATGCTTTGCCTCTTTCTTGGCCCAGTTCACCAACACCACTAGTCTACTTATTTTATTGTCAGTTGCTAGTACTGAATTATATATTTTATTTATTGTATTAGCTTGTTTTTGATAATTTGTTTTACATTGCTATAATCATGACATTTAATGCTGCTATCTTCTCGTACTAGTGGGTTATTTCATCAAATGTTTTTTATTGTTTTGGAGCTTTTTGCATAGTGCATAGAGTTGTATAATTCGTTTTCCCCCCAGAACTCTGTTAATTGGTCATCCAGCATGGTCTCTATTAAGTCTACATGTGTTATATCATATTTCTGGTGTTCGGTTGTGCATTCTATTTCAATGTGTTAGGGATCGTATTTGGGTATTTCTTCTTCACTTAAATGTTGGTTTGTAGCGTTTACTGGTGGAGCAGAGGTGGTTGATGAGTTCAGCTTCAGTTTGATTCGCTCTTTAGGATTGTTACTGTGAGCTAAAGTTTGTTGCTGCAGATGTTTAATGCATTTCTTATCTGCCTCTAGATCAATTGAATAACTTCTGTTTATTTATTGTACTGTACGTTCGTGGTTTAGTGGAAGGTAGGTTTGATTCTTATGCCTCAGCTGTTATGACACTGTTTTTCAAGTGGTTACTTTTGCTTTAAAACAGTTGAGATGTACGTTTCGAAACACATAATGGTAGATTCTTGCTGCACTGATGGGGGAGTATACGGATGTAGAAGGACCAGTTGAAACTTTCTGTAGTTGTGATAAATTGGCTTGTAGGATTTATCTTTGTACTTTTTAACTAGTATTTATTGTTTACTTTCTGGTAGGTCTTTGCTAGTTTTGATGTTTTTGCATGCTTGACAAGTCTAATTGAGAAGTTGGGCAGATACAGCTGCGCCTCCATTTGTTTTGTAAGTGAAGTCAAGTAGTCACGCCCTCATCTTTTGGGGTATATAGTATGTAATAGACATGCAACAACCACAAGGAAATACTGGAAGATTTCTGAGAGTTATAGTTGGAGTTAATTAAACAAATTTAGCATTTGCACAGGTGAAAATGTTACAGCTGTATTGGTAACCATTGTAGCTCTTTTATCCTACTAGCTGGCTGGCTGAATGAAATATTCTGTTATTTTATATTTTGCATTCATTTCCAAGGTACGTTTTACAAATGGGGTCAGGTACTAATGAAGGGAGGAACTAGGTTTGTTCAGTTAGGCTTACCCATGCCCTGCCTACCCTCGCTCCACTGGCTGGTCTGTTAGATAGCCATGTTCTGTTGCTCTCGGCGCATACAGCATAGTCAGGCTTGGTGTTAATGTTGGGCTAGTTGTTGCCTTCTCACAGTGCCGGCTGTCCATGTGCTCTACTATCAAGAATCCGGACTTTGGAGCACAGTCTAACACCCCTGGGCAGAGCGGCCTTGGGCATGGCGAGCAGGGCCCAGGCCTTGGGTGCCAATATTCCGAACGGCACAGCTGGGAGCTGCTTGACAATGTTTTGCAAATAGAAGCTTGTCCATTCCACTTTGTCTCAATAGGGTCCCGTTAAAGACTTTGTAATCGGCCATTAATGTACCTCAGCGTCGTTGTTGGTACACCATCAAACCCCTGCCTTGCTCCCATCTTCCTCACACCTCTTTACCATCAGCTCCAGGGTGAAGCCAGCACACTACTAGTCCAATTTGTTTTACGCTGCAGCAAAAAGCAAATAGTGGGCAAGGGATGATGACTTATATGGGGGCATGCAGACTTTTCTGTCTCACTCCCAGCATTGGTGCTCTTGTCAGCCAGTCTCTCAGCTGAAGTGGTCGCAGTCAGCTATGGAAGCAACAAAAGTACAATGGGGCTAGGAGGCAGAAGGGAGTGTGTGCGCCTCAGAAGCCCTGTAAACTGACATGTCCCACAGAAAGCAGGAGGCTTTTCATGCTTACTGTAAACACTGGCTATGCCGCTGCTAGCTCTAAGATCGCAGAACAGTAGCAGGTAAGAGCACAGTGCCTCCGTGGATTACTGTCGGAACGGGCGCTGCATGTAACTTCATCTTCATAATTTGCTGCACCACAGGAAGGGGCGGCAGCCTCCCTAACTGGCCTGTGTGAGGTTTCGAACGCGCACACCAGGAAAACAAGCATTGGCATAGCCAATAGGTCTCGCTTTTGGGACCTTATAAGTATTTAGTTATGCAGCACAATATCCTTGGTGCAACAACAACTGTTGCATAAGGTCCCAAAGGCGAGACCTATTGGCTATGCCAATGCTTGTTGCTGTTTTTGTGGTACTGCAATATATAGGGATGTTATTTGTCACAGTTTACAGTTTGGATTAGATCATTGATGACACTATTGTTCATAGGATCATGATGACTCCAGTGACAACTTCTTGCTGCCCAGGTCATGCCGAGGGGGTTCCTTTTCCGGTGGGTCTGCTGTCCTGATCGAGCCGAAGGTCCTGCTGCAGTTGTCTCCTCCCTTTGTGGTTGTGTGTGTGGTTGTGGATGTGTGTGTGTGTGTGTGTGTGTGTGTGGCTGGGTGTGGTGGGTGTGGGTGTGGTTGGGTGTGGTTGTGTGTGTGGCTGTGTGGGGGTGTGTGGTTGTGGTTGTGTGTGGTTGTGTGGTTGTGTGTGTGTGTTGTGTGTGGGTGTGGTTGTGTGTGTGTGTTGGGTGGTTGGGTGTGGTTGTGTGTATGTGGTTGTGTGTTGTGGTTGTGTGTGTGGGTGTGGTTGTGGTTGGTTGTGTGTGTATGTGTGGTTGTGTGTGGTTGTGTGTGTGTGTGTATGGTTATGTGGTTGTGGTTGTGTGTGTGACAGTAATACTAAAAGCATCTCAAAATAAAGAAACACAAACATCGAGTTTGGAGAAAGAGAAAGCACGTTGTAAGTCAAACGGGCGCAGCAAAGCATTGACACAACAAAAACAAAACAAGATCACTTAGCGAAGACTGAGTGCTGATAATGGATACACACAGCCCATCATCTTAAGAGTTCAATTGCAACCAATGTGCACTCAAACCTGCCCCCTCCTTGTGAGTTGCACCCCATATTTCATGAGTTATAACTGCTGTACCCACCATAGCGCTTTGAGATCTAAAGCGCAACATAGGTCTAATCGACTAAGCAGTCACCAACATGCTGTGCTTTTAAAGAGAATGTGCCAAAAGTTTCCAGCTTCCTCATCATGTCCTCATGAAAGCGCCAACGAAAGGACTCACTGAATGGTGTAACGGACATGAAGCAGCCGCTGCGATCAGAAATAAACACTGTGAACGTTGTCCAGTTTCCTTAATGTTCCTTAAATCACAAAACAGTAATACTAAAAGCATCTCAAAATAAAGGAACACAAACATCAAGTTTGTGTAAAGAGAAAGCACGTGAGGCAGCGATGGACGATACATTTAAGGTGGGCGTGATATTGCCTGATGGAGATGCACCCACTGGGATAATCCAGAACGCTTGTAAGCGCGAAGGCGGGGGGAGGGGCGGAGGCAGGGAGCAAGCGAGAGGAAAGACAGATGGAGCTGAAGACTGGCGGTTCGCGCGTGAACGCAAGCTTGTCGCCAGCCAGCAGCACTTTGAAAACTCACCTACTAAAGTCTCTCGAGCAGCGCATGCGCGCTGACTCAGCGAGACCTTAAAAGCAGCCGCCTGCACGGTACACTGTGTACCATGGGGCAGAGCGATTTTATAAATTCATTTCTCAATTCATTCATATCCAGTAACATTTCCCCATTATCTGCCACGTGAAAGGTTCAAGCAACTTGTTTAATGTGCGTAGGGATGACACAGATCATGTTGTTTTAACTTGTAACCTCGATGTTTTTCATTTTAGAGCACAGGCTGCGAGTGGTCGGCTGTTTTCTGCCTTAGATTAGGAGCTCAAGGTGTCGAATGTGGTTGTAGGATTTACGATTGTCCATCATGGCCTCAAGGAAACCATACAATTATCTGTCCGGTGCAGCAAAAAGGAAAGTTTGGAATGCTAGAAAGGCTGCAGCAGAAAGGCGAAGAGTAGCAATTGAAAGATCGTGAAAAACCTCTAGATATAGAAAATAATACATCGGACTCTGGCAGTGTAATGGAAACTGAAAGTCGGGAGGAAACTGGCACTTGCTTTATGAAAGAAGATGTTCAGGGAGCAGATTAGTTCCAATTCAGAGGCAGAGGATGAAACTGAGAATACAGGAATTATTTTCACTTATACTGCTAGATCCACATACATGGCCAAAATTGAGTCCGCATAATATGGACAAGCTGATTTTAGCCTGGCTATTCAGAGAGACAGAGACATGAGAACCTATCCCAACTTATGACCAATGCTTCACAGCTGTGCATTTCTATAAAACCCTTGCAAACAATGAAAGAATGGATCGAGAGACAGTGGCTAGTATACTCCAACACAGCTGATGCAGTGTACTGTTTCAGCTGCAAATTGTTTCGTAAAGGTTCAGGCAAACTCTGTACTACAGGATTCAGTGACTGGGCCCATGTTAGAGAATATCTGCATTCACATGGAAAGTCTGCTGATCATGTGGTACCATGCATTCATGGTATGAAGCACAAAGGAGACTTTCCACTTGTGCAGGGATTGATCAGGCAGAGCACACCTTACCTCAGTCTGAAATCCAATATTGGATTTCTGTTTTTCACCGTCTTGTATCAATAGTACAGTTTTTAGCGAAATGAAAATTGGCTTTGAGGGGAATCTATGAGAAACTTGGAAACATTCAAAATTGCAATTTTCTGGGTCAAGTAGAACTGCTTGCTAAGTATGATGATCCTCGTGACAGCACACATTAGAAGAGTTGAGAAAAAGGAACTAGCAGGCCATTACCTAGGGAAAACCATTCAGAATTAAATCATTAAACTTGTATCCCAAAACATCCAGAAAAGATTGCTAGATATTATCAGCTCTTCCAAGTAATGTAATGTAACGTAATTAGTGTTTGTATAGCGCGGGTTACACTCCAGGGAGCATCTTAGCGCTTCAGAGTGTAAGAGAACATGGTGGCTTATTGTTCTTGTGGTAAATCCTTGGTTAAAGTGCTAATTCATGTTTTTGCATTTTGTGTCGGATAGGGTGTAAATCCAGGTCTTAAGGGTTTTTCTAAAAATTGTTTCTGTAGAGATTTGTCGGAAAGGAGGTGGCAGTGAGTTCCATGCTCTGGACCCCAAGATAGCCAGGGCTTTACCTCCTCTGGTTTTGAGTCTAAACTTGGGAATAGTCAGGAGATTGTCACCTTGGGACCTCAGACACCTGGAGGGAACGTAGCGTTGGAACATGCTTTCGATGTATTTGGATCCTGTTTTGTTAACTGCCCTGAAAGTGATTAGCAAGATTTTAAAGAGCACCCTTTTGTGTACAGGCAACCAGTGCAGGGTGTTCATGGCAATTGTGGCTGAGGTTCTTCTTTTCCATCCCAGCACTAGTCTGGCCGCTGCATGCTGCACCATTTGTAGTTTATGACAGACTGTCCTGTTAGTTCCTGCGTATGTGCTGTTGCAGTAATCTATGCGAGAGGTAATGAGGGCTACTGCCACCGTCTTCCTTGCGGCAAAAGGGATTAGATCAAAAAATTTCCTGAGCCCTTTTATTATGCCGAAGCAGGTCCCTGCCACGGCTACTGCTTGTTGTTGAAAGCTCAGGGATGGATCAAATTTTATCCCTAGGTTTCGGACTGCGTTGGCTGTATTAGGGGGAACGGTTGCGTCTTCTGGCCACCATAGTGCTGGGTTGAAAGTGTTTCCCTTACCAAACGGTAGGATCTCGGTCTTCCCAGTGTTGCATTTAAGGTGATTCGTCCTCATCCAATGGAAAGTGGCTTTTAGGCAGTTTTTAAGTCTTGTTTCTGCTTCGCTGGTTTCATCCTCCATCACTAGGATGAGTTGTGTGTCATCTGCGTATGAGATGGTGGCTATGCCGAAGGATGATATGAGGGAAATCAGGGGGGCCATGTACACATTAAAAAGTGTCGGGCTCAGGCAAGAGCCCTGCGGTACACCTGAATTTATTGGGATCTCTTCTGATCTGAACTGGCCCAGGGTGACCACTTGTCTATTTGTTAGGAAGCTTTTTAGCCAGCTCAGTACCATTCCAGTTATCCCTGCCGGGGCTAGTCGGTCTATCAGGATGGAATGTGACACCGTATCGAACACCGCGGACAGGTCTAAGAGTATAAGGACTGCTTTTTTGCTCTGGTCTAGCGCTGCTCTGAGTGTTTCCGATGAAAATATTAGAGATGATTCTGTTGAGTGATTTACTCTGAAGCCAGCCTGGTTGGGCTGCCAGATGTTATTGGCCTCTAAGAAGGTGGTGAGCTGTTGGTTTACTACTTTTTCTGTAAGTTTACAGAAAGTGGGGAGCAGGGAGATGGGTCGTAGATTAGTGAGGGTGGTGGGGTCTGGTGATGTTTTTTTTTGTAGGGGTCTTACTGCTGCCAGTTTCCATTCCTCTGGGACTACTCCCAAGGAAAGTGAGGAGTTGATAATGTTGTTAATGCTGGGGTTTACAATCTCCACCATAGTGTGGAGGACGAAAGGGGGGCACGGGTCGAAGGGGGAGCCTGATTTAATTTTTAGAATTTTTCTCCGTGATTCTTCTAAGCTGACTTCCTGAAAGGCGGCTAGCTGTCTAGTCGCGCTATTCCTGTTTGGTTGGGACTCCTCTGAGGGGAGGGGGTGTGGGAAATCTTTAGTGAGTGTCTGTATTTTCTCATGGAAGTATTCCGCTATTTTGTTGCACAGGGTTTGGGAGGGGGTATGTCTCTCTGCATGGTTTTGGGATTGATGTATAAGTTGACGATGTTAAAGATGTCTTTTTGTTTGTTGTTGCTGTTGGTTATGGCATTGGTGAAAAAGTCCTTTTTAGCAGTTTTTATCATCCCGTGATAGTGACGGCGGGCCACTTTGTAGCTGAGCTGGTCAGTTGTATCGTAGTTTCGGCGCCAATTCCGCTCTAATGCTCTAACCTTCCTTTGTTCCTCCTTTAGGCTTTGGGAGAACCAAGGGGCAGAGGATCTGGGTTTCTTTTTATATTTTGGTTTAAGTGTTGCTTTGTCATTATCCATAGATAGGGCGCCCATCCATTCCCTGAAAGACTGGCTATCTTTCTCAGGGTCCCCTACTGATAGTGGTCTGGTTTCTAGTGCCTTAGTTAGGAAACCCGGTAGTCCTGTCAGTTTCTTCCAGTTGGGCCCTCCATGGGGATCACATGGCTTATTCCCGGGTGTGTGTGCCATTATCCCTTGTAGTTCAAAAGGGATGTAGCTGTGGTCAGACCAGATTAATTCTTGGGGTGGTTTTACATGAAGTATGTCCAAGTTTGAACAGATGCAATCAAGGATGTGACCTGCCTTGTGTGTGGGCCTGGTGGTAAGTATGTTAAGGCCTAGGATCTTCATTGTGTCCGTAAAGCCCAGGGTGGCGTGATCTGTGAGGGAGTCTAAATGTATATTTGTATCTCCTAAGATCGTGTAGTTGGCTGATTTTAGTGCTAGGTCCCCTACTGCTTCTCCTAGGCTATTTTTGAAGTCAGTGGGTGTTCCCGGAGGTCGATATAATAGTGCTCCTGAGAAGGTGAAGGAGTCATGTACCTTAAGGGCGAAGCCTATACTTTCCGCACCTTTGATCCCTGGGATCGGGAAAGTCAGGCAGCTCAGTGAGTCCCTATAGACAATAGCTATTCCTCCACCTCTCTGGAGGGGTCTGTCTTGTCTGGCAATGAGGTACCCCTGAGGGAGAGCAGTCGTTATTTCTGGATTGCTGTTTTGGGTTAACCAGGTTTCTGTCATGAAAAGACAGTCCAGCTCTCTTTCCAAGATTAGGTCGAAGATATGTTGGGCGTGCTTGCCCATGGACCTGACATTGACAAGCCCGCAGTGTAGGTTTGTCGTTTTGTTATGGTTTAGGGGCCTACTTGGTTGAGTGTGGCCGAAACATTTTTTCCATATATTGCAGCCCCAGGATCCTCCCCAGTTTTCCCTTTTAAGGGGAGGAGTGCAAGTAGGTGATTTGGTGTTAAGGCCTAGCAGAGTTTCCCTAGAGTACTGTATGAGTCGGCCGGGGGATATGGCCTTTGGCCCGGTCGAGGCGCGTACGGGCGCAGACGGGCTTACCTTTGGCGTGCCTTCGGCGCTCCGCCGGCGCCGCCGCTGCGCCCGTCTGCTGCGCTCCCTGGGAGAGGACGTCATTTTATCCTGGCGATGCCGTGAGGGCGGGGAGGGGCCAAGCACTCGTCAGCTCGCCCAGTTGGAAGTGGCGGGAGCCCAAGCAGCGCCTACTCGGCTGCTATGGGGGTAGAGAGGGGCACAGGTGAAATAGACTCTGGCTCTGGGCGAGTCTTTTTATGGAGGAGCCGCGCTCCGCTACACACAGCGGTAATTTGCAGATTTAAAAGGTGAAGATCAGGTAAGTGCACAGATTCAGATGTCCAAGCTTACCGAAGTGCAGGTTTAAAATAGCAATGGTGAAATTTCTCTTTTCAGTGAAACAGTTTTTAGCAATATCGCAATTTAACAGTGGTAGCAGTTTTTACCACAAGGAACAAGGTTAAAACATTCTGTCCCGGCTTTCCGCCTCAGGACACTTTCAATACACAACTACACTCACTCGTAACTCACAAGTATTAATTATTCATACTGAACTGCACACCAGGCATAAGTCAACAAGAGCAATTGACTCCGATGCTTAGAGTAGTTAATATATCCTCGACTATGCCATCAGTAGAGGAGCACTTCCTGGGGTTCATACTGGTAGGTGACACATATGGTGAAGCACTACGTGACAAACTGAAAGATTTAGGAAAATCTCTTGAACACTGCTGTGGTCAAAGTAATGACATCAGGGCTGATATGAAGGGAGGACATTCCAGTGTACAAAAAAGAATACTAGATAGGAACTATAAAGCAATTATGCTCTTAATCTAGTCTTGTGTGGCACAGCGAAGTCATTATCTACTGTACTGTTTTACTTTGGGTATTTACAGAGAAAAACCACGTTTGCAGGCCCATCACCAAAAAGATACGCCATACTTACCTTAAGTACACACCTGAAGCAATACATAGCAATCTCTTAATTGCAATGGAACCGGGCTAGTGAAGGTGTCAGTTGCTCAAGAGAAGATATATAACATTTCCATTACATATATCCAAGTCAATTGCCTTTTCATTTACAGTACAAAAATCTAATTTTAGCACTCGAATGAAAACCGCCTTCTCCCCCTGAGAAAAAAAAACAACTATAAACTATGAGTGAATATATTGAATATTTATCCTATAGGAGTGATGGATGGAGTTAGTAGGTCAGGAGAATCAACTTTGTTAGTTTCAGTCTGCATGAATAGACCTTCGGCACTCTCAGGGAGGTCAGTACTGGAAGAGGTGGAGAAGTGTGGCTCAATAGTTAGAGCGGCAGACCTCGATGCAGAGCACTGGTCCGGGACCAGGGTTCGATTCCCGTCGCGGCAGGGTCTCGGGCTATAAATTCCGCGGACCGGATATTCTTGCCTCAGTGCCTATTCTAATCATGGGTCCCACGCTGCAACTCTGGGCAATAGCTTGCTTAATCTCCACAACGGCCTCAATAGCGCTGGGATGCCTGGCCTCACCATGGGGGTGCCCAGGAGTGGACACCTCACATGGAAAGCCAGGAAGGGTTCCTTCAGCGGTATGAGTACAGCGCTGAGATACCCGTAGTGGTGATCGGCGCTGTATAAATACCTATACATTTACATTTACAAGAGGTGTAATGCTCTCATGCAGGTAGAACAGGCTTCTAGGAGGCCTTCCGAGAGAAAGGAGAGTAGTGGGCCCCATTGGTATTCAAAGTTCTTATAATTATCTTTTAGAATGTCTGCCATTTGTTCCATCATTAGGATTTGCCAGAGTCTCACTGGCCACTGCCTGAGTGAGGCCGTAGTGTTTTTTCCATGCTCCTGCAATAGCCATCTTATCTGCTCCAAGACAGAGCCACAAAATAGTGCGATCTCTGGAAGTCTGATGTTTCAGTGTCTCATCCCATATACCCAGCAATACAAACCCGATAGGAGCTGGGAGGGAGAATCCCAATATGGATTTGATTTGCTCTAGAATTTCTGCCCGAAATGGTGTAATGATCGGACAGTCCGTAAATTCCCGTTTTGTGAAGTAGCGTTATATATTATTCTATTACAGGTGCGCTTGTATAGTAACATTTTACTTGTTAACAATCTACTAAAATAAAATGATTAACAATGAAAAAAATTTGACTTGTGTCACAGGGGGTCTGCACTCTATACTCTGCACGGGGCCTGAAATATCCTAAGGCCGGCACTGCAGCAGCACTACAGCCATGGCCACAAGCCTCGCGGCATCACATTCACTGCTAGCCCTGACCTCCCCTATTTGCTGCATCCCCTTTTCACTGCCTCTTATACAGTGGCAAAGGGTGATTCCTTGACCGAGCTGTTGGAGGTGAGAAAACCGGGCCGGCGGGATGGACGGGGGACGGGGGCCGCAGGGTGGGGGGGCCCACATTGCAAAAGGCCAGTTTTGAATCCTGGGATTGGAGATGCGGGTGTTAGGGTGGCAGAAGCATGAGCACGTCCGGTCGACTGACCCATCACATCACAGCAATTAGAGTTGAACACCAGTCACATACTGTGAATCCAAAGTATCCAGCAGGCAGACTGTGTAACCAGACTTTTCATGAGTGGGAACATGTGACAGTTTTTAAGCAGGCCATGTCCCTTTGTTAGTTCCCTTGGATCGGACTATTCATCACTTAAAAAAATTATATTTGACACCCTTGCTTCCTTGGGCATAAGCGATACCAAAGGGGATGATGGACGGAGCGTTTGAGCAAATCAAGCACTCACCCCCAGTCAACTGATCTGGGTTTAATCCATCATCATTCTTTAGCTCACTCCACCACCCCAGTTCAGACATGGCCATATGCAAATCAGTCTGACCCTGTGCCTCATGGCAACAGTCCAGCCCGGACCGCCAAGCCATGTCTTCCCTGGACCGGAAACAAGCATCCTGGGACCGGTTTCGGGTTCATAACCCTCATCAGCCAGGCTATCTTGAATCCAGTGGCAAAGTGAGCAAGAGACCCACGTCTGGGCATACCCTGCCAACTTAGGGCGAACAAAGCGATACCAAAGGGGATAATGGACGGAGCGTTTGAGCAAATCAAACACTCACCCCCATTCAACTGATCTGAGTTTAATCCATCATCATTCTTTGTAAGAAGAAGAGGGTTGAAGAAAGGATCATTGGATTGAAAAAAATAATTTTCTGAGACAGTCGAGATTTGAAGTCACTAGTCCTAATGTAGAAAGGCATATGTTCCACATGCAAGCAAGTGACACACAAAACGGTGGATCTCGGTCTAATAGCTTTACAGTTGTTAGCACTAAAATGTGAGTTAGAGGGTAAGGGAATACTGGCACTGACACATGATCAAATTTTGGTTCACCAAAGCTATTGTATTCACCAATCCTACACTGGAACAACTTGTATGTCTGTCAAGTCTATAGAACAATCGTCTGAGGATTCTTAAGGTATTCTCTGTGGGTGGTTATGATGCCTCTGAATGTAAAATAAATAATATTAGATGCCTTTGCCAGTTGTCCTCACCAGAAGTAACCGTGTTAAAGTTGGTGAGTCCAAAACTGCAACTGCCTTCATGCAAGGTCTCCCGGTGGACATATATGAGCTGTCGAGTATGTGGTAATCGTGGTCATTTCATTAGTGTGTGTTATGAGTGAACAGGATGGTGGAGCAGAATGAGGAGCGCAGAAGTCTTTTCCAATCTAAAAGATGTTATTTTTGTCTTTAATATTCTTTGGCTGCTTAGCAGCTGGACCGATCAGAGCTGCTGTGGATAAAGAATAACGTTTACTTTTGTCTCACTGCCATTGTTCCAGGGCGGTATAGAATTGACTACAACGCATAATAAAAAAGCTTTTGGAATCGGAGGCATGTGTGCCAGACAACCTAGAAGCGCTTGGAAACCATCCCTGGGCTTTTGTGCCCCTGTTTTCCACATCTCTCTGTTGATCTTCCAGTGGGACTAAGCCAAATCACGCGTGTTTTTCTCTTTTTGGAATACAGAGTATTATCTGATATATTTTCGGATTGAGAATCTTTTCCTTGAGGGTGGGTGGTACATTTTTTTGGTGCATGTCATGGAAGAGAGTGCCTGCTCTTTTGTGCTTGCTTCTGAATCCTGTGATCTCAATGCAGCTGGTAACTCCTGTTGAGCTTATATTAATAAACAGGTGCTGTTGGGGACCCTCCAACCACCCTTTAGAGCTGGTGTCGGCTTAATCCGGGAACAGGTTGACCTGTGAGTTCGAGGGCGATGAATCCTTCTGTATTCCATTGACGTGCATGCTGGTTCAAACTGGCTGATAACAATGACTTGTGCGGGAAAGGAGGAGGACATTTAAGCAGTGCAGGGTCATATAAAGGGAGGAGTGGGTGGCCGGAGAGACGGCAATCTCAAAGCCTACTCTGTCTATCAAGGGAACCCACCTTGCAGGAGCCCCCCAGAAAAGCCACTTAACAACCCCATGTCTAATACCCAGCATCTTACGCTGGGAAAGTGAGGGGTCCCCATCATGCCCCACTGCGTGAATTTACAAAAGAGGTCAGTGAGCAGCATCTACAACTTGGAGTGTAGGTAGAAAAGGCCTGTACCCATGACGTTTAATCCCCTGCCGCCAACTGTTAGTCGAGTTACAGCCTGGACATTGGGTTGGTAGTTATTATACTAAAATGCCATCCACTCTTTGTACTTTGTCTCCAGCAGATTCTGATCGAATTCTTATGAGGAATTTGTTCCCAAAAATGTGGAGCACCTACTAGAGAACTAAGGGCCAGGGTCTTCTGTGCAGGAGAACACGCCAGGTTAGCCAGAGATATCGAAACGAGAAGTGAGCCAGAGTGCCAGGAATGTTCAACCCTACAGCCAGTTTGATTGCTTGGAGGTAAAAAGTTAGGAAATAGCAGTTTGTGGATTGAGGCTCTTAGTAGGCATCTCAGTAGCACTGGTTTACTATGACAAACTGTAGCCTTGTAGGCGCCTGAAAGATTCTGAAGTACTTATACATTTTAGGGATCTTAAAGGAAAGTGTGAGAATGACAAACCTCCTCCCGCCCACTAGCAAAAACTAAACATCATTGTTATGAGTGTTGCCATAACTAGGTCAATGGTTAGGAACATTTCCTCTCTGGTTGTGGAAACTGTTGTCAACCCTCCCAGTCCTATAATAAGCAGGCTTTGCACATTAGGCTGCTTCCTGCTGCATCATAACATCAAGCATTTCTTTGTGGTGGGTCTGATAGGTGATCTGCAGAGTTCTGTGTTACCTGCGTGTTGGTTTGTTGCCGTGAAGCCTCATTTCTCCAACTGAACATTTTGAGTGTTTAGTTTTCACCATGTTTACAGATGTTCGGGTTCCAAGTTTCATAGTCCTACAGTTGTTAATGTTTCTCTGTGCTGCACCAATTAATGCCTCCATGATGTTGGTGGGAATGTATCACTGCCTCTTCATTCAGCTTCTGACCAGGTCAGTGTAAACGCTCCTGTAGCTCCCACTCTGAGTGCCAAGTTCCTGTAACTGCCAATGTCTCTGTTATTAAGACCCTGCAACTGCTTCTATTTCGGCATTGCACGAAATGATGCTGCCAATGTCAGCCCAGCTGCTTCACTACCTGCCCCAGTGTCTACGACACACTTTCGACACTTGTTCATTCGACTGTTCTTCTGCTCTCGCATCAGCACATACATGTCTCTGTTTAGTAGCTCCAACAGCTTGAAGTTTCCCACGTTTCTCCATGTCTTTGCCCATGGATTTCACAGTGCCTTCAGCTGCCCTTTCCTCTGCTCCACAGTTTCTGCAGCTGCTTATGTCTTAGTGCCCAACTTTTGTAGCTGCCCATGTATGAGGACAAAGCCCGTTGCTCCTGTTTCATCTATATCCCAGTGCAACATTTTTCCTTCTCTGGTTGGAATCCCTGGTTTCAACACTTTCACCTGGTGCCCTCTGGCCCTTGGACAACCCAAGTGCCTGTTTCAAATGGCTAAGAGGCTGAGATAAACTGTGCCTGATTAAGGAGCTTAAGGGGCTCCTTTCTTTGTCCGTCAGAGTGACCTTGATAAAAATAAGCTCTATTTTAATAAATCGGTGTTGTGTCTTTTCATTGGTGTGATTTTCTTATTCTGATGTGTGGTGCTGTTAAATGCTTTACACTAAGTTCCTTTGCCAAACCTTAGTGCTCGCAGCCACAGTTACCCAGGGTTGAGCGAAGGTTGAATAAACGATACTGATTGGACCCAAGAAGGTATCTGTGAGTGTACGCCACGAGAAGGCTACACAGTCATATCATATCGTTCACCCAGATCCTCACACACTTACTAAGAATACTAGAGATCATTCACTGGGTCAAGACATCGCAGATGTGAAAAAGGAGACAATCCCAAAATGTATCAAATTGGTAACTAGAAATGTTCGAATCAAATTCACACTAATGAATCATATCCATGAGACATGCTTGTCCCCCGTTTGGATAAGTAAGATGTATATGGGGGGGTTGATACATGGCCATGGTGCAGACAGCCTCGGGTTCACTTTTTCCACCTGGTGTGAGATTGTATTGACATCAAGGAATACTGGTTGATGGCATTGGCAATTCAAAATAGTGGGCAAATGCGTTTTCGTAAAACTTTTTGAGGGAGAATGTTTACAACTACCACCCTTGTCGAACCCTTTGTACATTCATTCTGGGCAAACACCTACTCGACCCTTTTCCCAACACTGCGTATGTATGGATGCAAAATAGAATTTCGGCATGTGTGGAGACACTAGCTGTTTAAATGTGTGCATGAGAGATACTTTACCCCCTCTGCACGCCCTCCCTTCCCGTGTTGAGGCTCAGACTGCTATAATTCCTCTGAACTCAGAATAGGCACTTTTGTTCTCTCTACCGTGCCCTTCCCCCTCACATTCCTTCCACTAAGGATTGTTCTGATATTGACTTTGGAGACTGAACCACTAAATAACCCTAGCCTGCCAGCCTCAAGCTTCCAGTGATGGCAGTTTGTACCACATTAGCAATCAAATTTGTCCTTAACTTTCAATCTGTTATGGTGTTTTTTTTTCGTGAGAAGACCCGTTATTCTACTTTAAAAAATGCTCTTTATTCTGATGTTCTTCCCTCCCCTTCGATTTCAGAAAGGTTTCCGTGGTTGTATTCCGCAGTCCATTGCGTGTGTCCATTTCAAGTATGTCAATCCATTAATGAGCTCCCTCTGTCCGCAAACTCCAGTGATGTTTACTTCTTCATCTAGGACTGACCCTTTCCACGCTTTCTGGTCGTGGATGAGTTGCTGGACGGATATCGGCCATGCGGATTATGAAGCAGCTGTGCTCGGATTGTCCCATGTCACGTAAACTCAAACATAGAGAGGATGTGGCTTAACGGCTAGAGCAGCCGACTTTGAAGCTGGGGGACCAGGCACGAGTGTGGCGGGAGGCCCAAACATCCTGTGATTCTGGGCAAATCTCTTAATCTCCCCATGCCTAAAAATTAGCGTGTCCTCACTTCTTCAAAGAGCATGGTGAAAGTTGATTGAATGAATAAAGCAGATCCAGACCTATGCTAGGAAATAGTTGTTTACTAGCTCTCACGTAGAAGGCATCAATGAGCACACATTCTTTATTTATAAACCAGGTACTTTCCCAGCGCAGTTAGGCGGCATGAATTCCTAAAGTGAAAACTGACTGACTGAAGCAGAAGTAAGGGCCCTGGCCAGAGTATATATAGATCATAGACACAGGGGCAAAATCTTTTTGACCATTTACATTTGTATTGATCTAGACTTCATCGTCCCTTTAGGACCAGATGTTAGTAAAACCTATTACACATTGACTGTAGCAAACAATGTAATGTGGCTAATACATTTTCCCCCACTGGAATCTCGTTTCCTGTAATAGACAGACAACTGCAGGAAGCTAAACACCACATAGGGAAAAATTCCTGTGCCACTAACGTTTACATTGGAAATGTGTTAATACTCCCCATGTCAGAAGGAACTGAATATTGTTTTAGAATTTTACACTTTCTGAAACAAGTATTGACAAAGTCAATAGCTCTGGCCTTGGCAAGCCTGACATTTTTTTTTGTCATTGTAATTTTTTCCCTAACATATTTAATAGACTTAAAAGGTGTAAACGTAATAAAAAGTAAAACTGCTGCCATCAAAAGGTGGCTTGCATATGATTGGAAAAAAGCAAGTAAATTGTCCCCCCTCCCCTCTTGGTCCCCCACACTCAGCACCTTCAGATCCTCACGGGTGAGCAGTCACACTTTATAAGATTACTTATTGAGTCATTGATCTTAAAAAAAAAAAAAAGTATGAAATGATAGAAATGAAAGCAGAGAATGCTCCACCAGCATTGCCTCTGAAGCGCACTATTTTCTCAACGGAGGTGGACATTTGAATGGGTAATTTGATCACTCGCAGTGAAGAGAGCAAATAGCCTAAGTGGGATGACCTACTGCCCCCTGTTGTTGGTTGTAGTAGGCAGAAGCAAAACGTGAATGACATTTGACCGGACCGACAGATGAATACTTATGGGGAAGGGGGGCTTGGGGGGCAGCTGAGCACTGCGAGGTCTGCCCCCCCGGGCAGATTGGGAGGGGGAGGGGTTGGTCGGGGAGCGGCCATTTTGTGATACTTTGGGCTACATTGGGATTAGCCCAATTGTAGCCCAATTTTTGAATAATAGCCCAAGGGTATTTAGGTGTTTTTCGCGCTTTCCCAGCCACCATTTTAGGTTTGGTGACCTGGTAGCTGGGAGCGCTGCGCAGATTAGGTTTTTTCTAAGGGCCTAGTTGAGGTGTTTTTGGTCGTTAGCGTATTTAGTTTTAGCGAGGTTTGGGTAAGGGCGATGATGGCTGGTGAGGATTTCCGGGTACTTGAGGCGGTCTGTTTACTCAGCGAGGCTGGCCGGCTGGACCTGCTGATGCCGGAGGCCTCTGGTGGTGGGCGCCCTGTGAGACGCGCGTCCGCCGGGGGGGCGGACGCCATCGCGGCTTGTTCGGTCCCCCCCGTAAAGCAGCGAGAGGCAAGGTGAGTGTGAGGGGCCGCGCGGATGTCTGGAGCACGGCCCCGTCGGGTGGGTATAGCTCGCGTGGCGTACGGGGGGGGCCTGGGGTCATCTGTGGGGAAAGGCGGTGGGGCCCGGTGGGGGAGCGTGCCTCGCGTCGCCCCACCGAGGTCTCCAGCCATTGGGGGCCGCTCGTATGCAAGGAGAGCGGCCCCGGGTGTTGATGTCGGCACGCAGCAGTGGGGCAGCGCAGAGAGGCAGAGCGCGGCCCATGGGAGGAGCAGGGAGATTCAGAGCAACAAGCGGAAGGTCCCGGCGGGGAAGCGCGTCCCGCGCCTCCCTGCCGAGATCTCAGCTGGAAAGGGGCCACTCATGTGTGAGGAGAGCGGCCCGAGTAGAGAGGGCGGGGTGCAGACACAGCAGGCCGTGGCTGAACGTGGGGGCACAGGCCTGGCGCGCACAGTGGAGCGGCGGGCAGGTACTGGGATTGGGAGGTTGAGGGTGGAAACAGAGGGTTTTGTGGCATCTGGCCTGGGCACGGAGCGGCTGGGAGTAGTGCCTAAGGGCACACAAGCCCTGACAGGCGCTGTTAAGGTAGGGGGGGGGGTCTGTTCAGGCTGGGATGTTGGGTAAGGAGACAGGGGAGGTGGTGGGTGCTTGTGGGGGTGCAGGAGGTGGTTTGGGGAGGGGACAGGTGGAGGAGATTGTGCTGGGGAGTAGTGGTTGGGCTGTGGGGGGGTTTCCCCCTTGTTGTTGGAGTCAGAAGGGAGTGAAAAGGATTGGGAGGGCCTGGACATTTTCGCTTCCTGGGCGGAGGAGGTTGGGGGTGCGCATAGGGAGGGCCGGTTGGAGGGGTGCGGCAGGGGAGCTGATTCGCCGGTCTCGGAGGGTGAAGATGAGGGGTGTCAGTTGAAGGACGCCAGTGGGGGGGATGAGGGGGGAAGGGGGAGGGCCGGTTACGCGAGGAGGTAGGTAAGCTGGTTTGGAGTGGAGTGACTGGGAGGGGGATTGTGGGGAAGCTGAGGAGGTGGTGGATCTTAGCGTGGTGGGGCGGGCGTGGGTGGCTAGCACATTAGGGACCGGCAGCAAGCGGAACTGGGATGGGAGGGAGAAAAGAGGTAGGCCCGGCACATCAGACCTTCCTTTTCTTTTTCAGGCGGTGGAGCAACGCGCAGAGCATCGCGAGGCGTACCCAGTACTGGCGGGGGATCCCGTCGTGGCTGGCATATGTAGGCCCAAGGCGGGCTCGCCGGCCCCACAACCCACTGGGCCTCCACGGTCCAGGGGACATCGCGGAAGGAGGAGCGACGAGGGAGATATTATGTTCGTTTCTAGGAGGGTGCAGTCTGCACCCCCGGCCGTGAAAGCCGGTGGTTCCAGGGAGGAGGAACTGGATTATGAAGAAGATAGCATGGAGGAGGGGGAAGTAAGGGACATGGAAGGAGAGGGTGAGGGGGGGCCAAGTAATGCTGTGCATAGTGTTTTTCAGGTGTCACGATGCCAGGCGAAGCCCACGGTTCAGACATCGCGCTGGGAGGAGTGGTTGGCCTCTTTGTCAGGGTGCACAGTGGAACGACGGGCAGAATCCTTGGCGCCAGGTAAACAGGTGGCGCGATTGTGTCCTGTAATGGTGTCAGTGGGTGTGGGTGGGGCTGCCAGGGAGGGGGGTAGCTGGTAGGGTGAGTAAGGGTGCATATGTGGTAGATGTGGGTGTAGGGACGGATGACCCAGATAAGGGGTCATTAGAGGGCGCAGGTAAGGCATCCGGGAGTACAGGCGAAAGTATGCCTGACAAGAAGGTGACGGTTGAGATACCGACAGGGGAAGCAGAGACAAAATTGGAGAGTAAGGAGTTAAAAAATAAAACGGTTGCCTTACATGGGTGTCACTAAGCCATTGGGCGCGCATTTAATGCTGGCCACAAAGGAACGTATATGGAAGGGTGAATATGTTGAGAAGCTTAAACTCCTTCACAGAGAAGTTAGGGCTAAGGAGGAGGAATATGAGTTGGCCAAAAGGCCGAAAGTACCTTTGACGATTGAAAATTGGACGGCGGCGTTCCTTATTTATGCTAGTGTGTACTGTGAGAAATACCCAGAGAGGTCTGTGGCCATGTTCAAGTACATGGACGTGATTAGGAAGGCCCAGATTACTGGGGGAGGTTAAGCATCGGCACAATATGATGAGTTTCGGGCACGCATGGCGTGGGACCCGTAGGCAAAATGGGGGTGAGCTGGACACACTCTAATGGCAACACACGATGGGGTTAGTTGGGTCTGGGAAAACCATCTTCACGGCCGCTCGTTTATCAGCCCTTTCAGGGACACCCCACCTGGGGACGGGGTGGGGGGGCAGGAAGAGAACAGACGGGTACAAAAGGGACTTGCTGGGACTACAACAAAGGTTTGTGCACTCTGGAGTACTGCAGGTTCAGGCACAACTGCTCAGGGTGTGGAGGCAGGCATGCGTTGGTCAATTGTTGGGTAGGAGGACAGGGACAGCAGTAGGGGAACCAGCAGTGGCAGGCAGGAGGGTTTAAGATGGGGAGTCAGCAGCAGCAACCGCTCGCGGGAGGGCGAGGAGCTAAGGGGCCTGGGCCAAAAGGCTCATACTCCGGTTAGAGTTGACAACTTGATTGCAGCCTTACAGGGGTATACTGACGTTGAGGCTGCAGAACGTTTAAGGATGGGGTTTCTGGAAGGGTTCAGACTGGGGTACGACGGACCTAGGACAAGACGGTGGGCAGACAATTTGAAGTCGGCAAAGGAGAACCCTAGCATAGTACAGGAAAAACTGAGGGCCGCATGGCGGGACCCTTTGAGGATTGGCCTCAAAAAAATTTGATTGTGTCACCCATTGGAGTGGTGCCGAAAAAAGAACAAGGACAGTTTTGCCTAATACAACACTTGTCCTGGCCTGAAGGGGGTTCGGTGAATGATTTTATCGATGAGCGTCAGGCCACTGTGTCCTATTGATCTGTTGACGTAGCCATGTCACTGGCAGTGACCGCGGGCGCAACAGCGATGATGGCAAAGTATGACATAAAGTCGGCTTTCCGGCTGCTTCCAGTCCACCCAGGAAATTGGGATCTTTTGGGTATCCAGTTTAACGGTCACTGGTACGTGGACAAAGCATTACCGATGGGCTGTTCTATGTCTTGCGCACTTTTTGAATGCTTCAGCACGTTCCTGCAATGGATGTTTTCGGAACGGACAGGTCACCAAGGAGTAACACACTACCTGGATGACTTTTTCTTTGTGGGCACCTCAGACTCCACGGATTGCCAGAAAGCGCTGGACAGTTTCAATGAGATCATGAGGGAATTGGGCGTGCCGTTGACACCGGAAAAAACTATGGGGCCCTGCACGGCTCTCCTTTTTAGGCATTGAGTTGGACTCTCAATTGATGGAGGAACGCCTTCCGGCAGACAGAAAGCAGCAAATGTTGGGGCTGGTGGCGACAATGTTGTCGAGACACAAGCTCACTGTGAAGGAGATTCAGGTGCTATTGGGCCACCTTAACTTTGCTTGTGATGTGCGATGAGAGTAGGGAAGACGTTTTGCAGGCGACTGGGCAGGGCACTAGCAGGACAGAGACCTCCTCATCATCATGTGCGTCTGTCGGCAGGGGTGAGGGAGGATTTGAGAATGTGGCAGTTTTTCTTACGAGCTTCAATGGCATCCCCTTTATGCTGGAGGGTGAAATGGTTTGGGATGTGAAAATATTTTTTGATGCGGCAGGGAGCAAGAGCTTTGGACTGTACTAGCAAGGGAAATAGTGTGCGGAGCAGTGGCCTCCAGAGTGGGCGGGGGGCAGGAGCATAGCCTTTCTGGAATTTTTCCCTCTGGTGGTTGCGGTCACTCTGGGGTGAGCAGCTGGCACACAAAAAGGTAACTTTCAGAATTGACAACATGGCGGTGGTAGAAATTGTGAAACGCCAGTCTGCTAGGGATGAACAAGTCTTGAAATTGCTGAGGGTGTTTGTGTTGGGCTGCTTAAGGCATGACATTGCCTTTCGCGCAGTGCATGTGCCAGGTGTGGACAATGACATAGCGGATGCTTTGTCTTGTTCACAGTGGGGGAGATTCAATGGGCTAGCCAAGGACGCAAACAGGACCCCAACCAGCATGCCGCAGCATTTGTGGTACGTAGGCAACACAGGATGTTGCAGCTGGTTTTAGGATCTCTTGCACAATCCACAAAAGCAGCGTACAGGACAGCATGGGAGGAATTTTTGCGCTCAGGTGCTAAGCGGCGGGACTCACCGGCGCTCGGACTGGAGGTTGTGATTCAGTTTATTCTGGATCTGATTGAGAGGAGGCTTACTAAGGTTACGATAACGGGTAAACTGGCGGGGATTGCTTTTGTGGGGAAGTTATTGTGGGGTTATGCGCCATCTGCTGGAGAAATGAGGGCCCGTGAATGTGGCCGTGCATCCAGGGTTAGAAACCCCCTGTCTTGGGATCTTTTGGAGAGGGCTATGCAGATTTTACCTGGGATATGCACAGACAGTATGGAAAGTTGTCTCTTCTCCACGTTGATGTCATGGATGTTCTTTGGGGCCTTCCGGGTCTCTGAACTGTTAGGATCGAAATCCGAGGAGGGGCTGTTATGGAGTGAGGTGTCCCTTTGCAGGGATAGGATCTGCATCTGGCTTAGGAAATCTAAGATGGATCAGAAGGGAGGGGGGAAATGGGTTTCTTTGCAAGCTGCTGATCCACAGCTGACTTGCCCGTGCAGGTGGGGAGCGAGGTGGAGGTCCTTGGCTCAAGATTCGATCGGGTTAGTTTTCAGACATGCAAAGGGGTGGGTGGTGAAAGCTTCCCAGCTTTTGGCAGTGTTGAGGAAGGCGCTGGCCGGGCTGGGGACTGAAGGCAAAGGTTTTTGGACGCATTCATTTCGAATTGGGGCAGCATCAGAAGTGAGCAATCGGGGTTGGGGGTGAGGGGACATCATGAAGTTGGGTAGGTGGTCCTCTGACTGCTACCAGCGTTATGTGCGCAGAGCATCTGGGGTGTTGTAGTGTGGTTATGTTGTTTTCCCTTTGTTCATTCATGTTTCTCGTTCAGGTTCGGTGATGGGTCCCCTCTCCAGGGACATCAAGTATGATACGCCGGATTTTTTCAGGGGGGAGGGTGTCCATTTATCCAGGCTGGTCATGGATTTGTACCTACTAGAGCTTAGGGAAGTCCTAGCCAGATTGTTGGGTGTGCACAGACGATAAGGGGGTCAGACCGAGGAGGCAGGGGGGGCAGGAAAATGGGGAGGCGGCATTTCCGCCTACTCTCCCGCTTTTTCCTGGGTGGCGGGGTTGTTGAAAGTTCGCCAAGATTGGCTATAGTTTTTAATTGCGTGTGGGTAGTTTGTGAACAGGAGTAGGGAAAGGGTAACCAGGTAGGCTAAGTTTAGATTAGAGGTTGGTTAGTTATAGTTGCACAAAGGCAGGTAGGGGTGGGTCATGGGAGGTTAGGATTTGTAAATGCTATATTGTGTAAGAATGTGTAATATTATTGTTATGTATTGTTATTTGGTATTTGGCAGGGTGGGGGATTTGATGTGGGGATCGTCGGGGTGGGGGGGATAAGGGGTCAGGTAATTTATGTATAGTGAGGTTTTAGTTTTGTAAGGCAGTTGCCAGTGTTAATAAATTGATATGCACCTGTTTCAATAAAGCGGCCTTTTATACTCACAAAAATTGGTCTCGGTTTGGCTTTCCCCCCTCCCTCCCAAGTGGGCTTTGGGGGGCAGCCGAGCACCGCGAGGTCTGCCTCCCTCCCCCCCTCCCCCCCCCCCCCCCCGGGCAGATTGGGAGGGGGAGGAGCCAGCCGGGGAGTGGCCATTTTGTGATACTTTGGGCTATGGCTACATTGGGATTAGCCCAATTGTTTAATAATAGCCCATGGGTTTTCGCGCTTTCCCAGCCACCATTTTGGGTTTGGTGACCTGGTGGCTGGGAGCGCTGCGTAGATTAGTTTTTTTCCCTATCCTCCCTCCCTAGTTTTCGTTTTTTGGGGGTATTTTTTATCCCGTTTTTTTTTTTTTTTACCAGAGGCGGTTATTGAAACAGGTTCATAGGGGCTTGATTTGTTGTATATTTGTCGCTTGGAACAGGTGCTGGCGGGGTTGTTGAAAGTTGTCCAAGGTTGGCTGTAGTTTTTAGTTAAGTGTGGGTAGTTTGTGAACAGGAGCAGGGAAAGGGTAACCAGGTAGGCTAAGTTTAGATTAGAGGTTGGTTAGTTACAGTTGCACAAAGGCAGGTAGGGTTTTGGGTCATTGGAGGTTATGATTTATAAATGCTATATTGTGTAAGATTGTATAATATTATTGTTATGTAATGTTATTTGGTATTTGGCAGGGTGGGGGATTTGATGTGGGGATCGTAGGGCTGGGGGGTAACAAGGGGTCAGGTAATTTATTTATATTGAGGTTTTAGTTTTGTAAGGCAGTTGCCAGTGTTAATAAATTGTGATATGCACCTGTTTCAATAAAACGGCCTTTTACACACACAAAAATTGGTCTCGGTTTGGCTTGCCCCCCACCCTCCCAAAAAAGCGTGTGTGTGTGTGCGCGCGCATTTATAGCTTTTGTTTTAAACATGAGGCTGGTGAGACGGTCTCTAGGTCAGACCTAAAAAAGGATAACAAGATGTACTTTGTTGGAGGCAACAAATTGACTGTAACAACGGTAAGCTTGTACATTTTCAGTCAGTTTTGCAAGGCAAGTAAAATTGGCAAACAAGGTTTGGAAATATATAGAATAAAAGTATCTGCCTCGTTGACAACTTTATCTTTTGAAAAATGTTCCAGCTTTATTCTTTCCTGTTTAACTTAGTATCAGTGTCACTTGGACAGCCTCGCTAATTATGCAGAATGCACTGTCCTCGTTATCCAAATCCTTAATTCATCCTCGTTACTGAAATAATTGTCAAGAGATTTCAATCTTCCTACACATTTTGTAGAAGATTTGTGTCACTGAAAAAAATCAAATTAATCTTCCTCCTCCTTGGGCGGGTTAAGAGATAAGTATGGAAGCCGGAAGGCCAGACTCTCCTAGTGTACCTGTGAGGATGCAGGAGGCGGACTGCCCCGCAGAGAACCAATATTCATCCATTTACCGCGACTCTGACGTCTGCTTCTGCTCTTCTGAGCAGAGGAGACATTGCTGAGCAGTAGGCTCGCGCCTGTGTACCTCTGCGTGGTGCAGAGAAGGGGATGGCTATTGTGAAATTATCACAGGCTGGTGTGTGACAAAGGCCTTTGTAGGTCGAGGTTCAGTCCGACACGTCAAGCGAGGTATCCGTCTACCTACCAGTTTGTGATTCTGGCCTGAATTAGCGGCTGCAAGTAAATCCCCCCCCCCCCCCCCATAGGAGGCTATCATCTCAAGTTCATGAAGAAAGGCTACATGCAGAGGAAGTATCGGGCACATCACATTGTAAGACTTATATAGCACTTGCTATACCCCCCCATATGTGGGACACTGAAGCACACTCCTGGATGGGTAACATGCTACACCGTAAAGGGTGTGCGGTTGGAAGGTGCTCTCTTAGTTTGGATTCTATGTGGGAAGTGATTCCATGTTGTGCTTGATGACCACTGAGGGACAGCTTTTTAGTGCTTAGTAATGTAGTGAGTGAAGAAGTATGCTAGAAAGGCATGCAGTTTATGGTTTTTGATCTGTTAGCAGCTTTGATCAGTTCTACGGTTCCCTTTATGAAATTTCTTGTGATTACCGTCCTCCAAGTTATTTATCTCACAGAGTTCTTCATTCTGATAATATTTTTTTATCATCCTGAACTGGTTTAGGTTGGAGGGAGAGATTGGACTTTGTTACATTCATCCCTTATATTTATTTATTTACTGTATTTATATAGCGCAAACAATCGTCCCGTGGGGGAGGTCAGAGAGAGGCTTGCAATGTATGGTTTTCAGTAAGCTGGACGCTTTGAGCAGCTCTGCAGGTCCCTTTGTGGTTTTTCTTATAATTATAGCTTAGCTGGTTACTACACTGAGTTGTTCAACCTGAAATTTTGTTTATGGTTTTGGTCCTGAGTTGGCATGGTTGGAGGAAGAAAGAGTGAAGCAATCTGCTGGGATGAGTTTGTTGTTTTTCCTGTGCTATTTCAAGAAGGGGTTGTAGTGTAAAGTTATTTGGGACCTGCAGCTGTGGACTAAATTAAAGTCCTCTGACTGACCATCAGGGCAAATCTTTGCAGCTATGCCACTCCTGTTAATTTGGTGATGGCAAGTTTATTGGCTGGGACAGTACTGTTGATGGACGAGCCCTGCAGCAGACTTCTTGTGTGAGTGTAAGAGGGATATATTACAATTAGCTATCCCTGGTCAAACCAAGTCGATTAACCTGCACAGTCCCTCACTTTTTTGTATTTCTTAACGCTCAGGGATGCATCAATGTGATCACATTACTGAATTCCACTATTGCCTCTAAATTCCTCACAGTATTACACTCTATAAGGAAATGCACCGTTTTGCATGTTAACTCCCTCTTTTTAGGACTGATGCTGCTGGTTTTTTCGACTCAGAGTGCACAGAGGCCGGCCAACCAGACCTCAGTGCCAGGGTTTAAACCTATTCAAAAGATATGTATAATTGGATACTCCCAATTGGCAAGTACTGACTTACTTATAATTCCCTAGTATATGGTACCCAGGGTATGTAAAGCAGTGTGTCCACACAGGACTGCAGCACTGTTTGTACCATCCTGCTTGTGACAGAAGTGAAATGGACCCCAGCCTGCCACTGCAGACTGACAGAGCAGAGTGTTACACTGCTAACTCGAATTTGCCATTACCCTTAATGGCAAATAGACAACATCCCTTAAGTAATATATGTACAACTCCCCTAAAGAAGACTTTAGAGACCTTTGGCACAGAGCAATATATTCTTAAGTAAGGCATATGTTTTAACAGCAACTCTTCCAAATTCTCGTTTTGCTACGAAGGTTAGGAGTCCAATTGGCAAACACATGGTTAAACGGTTGGCACTCCAACCCATCTAAATCCTGAATGGGGCCACCTAACAAAGTCAAGTAAGGTATCCAATTGATTGGGACATTAAATCCGACCTGATGGCCAGGTCATATTTAAGGTTACTAACAAAGTTAGATACTTTTTATAGAGTTGCTACCCTGCACTCAAGCTAGTACAGTGGCCTCACAAAGGCGCTGACACATAGATGGATTTCTGACCACCCGGAGAGACATGTGAACGACTCCCAGGCACAAAGGCTGTTGCCACAGAGCAGGATGGCCTCTCTTCTCCCAAGATGGCAACTTATGGTGTTAACCCACAAGGGAGGCTTCAGAGGTGAAGCTACCATTGAAGGGCCACTGGTAACAATATGCCCGAGCAGATACCTTTTGTTCCTGCAGACAATTAGGAGACTGGGCCAAGGGAGGTGAACCAGTGCCCAAACCAGTTTTCCCATGGGCATGTTGTCCACTGGTAGCCACATCCCTATGGTGGGATTTAATCAGGTTTGGCAAGGGGATTACGTCAATGTAGGGGGATGTGATGGACCCCTGAGGGACGCCGTAGTGTTCTTTGTCAGGAGCTGATGTGAAAGGTGGCAGGTAAATTACACTTCATTTGTCTTTGAGATAAGAAGCAATCCATTTAAGAGCATTTTCACATGCATGCAAGTAATTGTACCCTGCAGTGGTGGACTAAATTCGATTTAGTCAAGTGCTTCAGTCACCACAGAGTACTAGTAAGTGCTATTTAAAAGTTAAAATGTATTACAATTCATTGCACGTGGTCATGCGCAACCTCAGCTCAACAGTCTTGGAATGAGTTTGACGTGATCGTGATATTACAGGTTGGGAAAACGGATGTGCCACATATGGTTTGGCACACCAGAACATATGTGTACACCTCTTCCCTTCCATTCAACCTATCTAGCTGGAGTGGTGTTTGCCGAGGACCAAGAGACTTTTCTCCATACACAGGAAACATACTTGGTGCCTATGCAAATGCTTTGTTTGCTTCATGAGGTTTCAGTTCCATCTACTTTCTGGAAAAGGGCTTTTTCGTGAGAAGGTGAGGCTCCTCTCCGGGCCCTGACTGTAGAATAACAATCCTCACTTAGCATGCTTGTGACAAGTGAGGTAAATTGTAGTGTTGTAACACATTTTCTATGTTGCTCGGCAGCTTGAGCTGTGTTTTTCACAGAAAGAGAAGAGGTTGCAGTATATCATCAAAGGAAGGGGGACTGGGGCGCTTATAGGTCCAACATACAAGTCCCTAATAAATATCAAGTAATATCAACCAGGTATGCAGTTCCTTATGAGAGATAGAAATGAGAGAATAGAAGACTGGTTGGTTTGGTATCCTAAGGGTACGACGGGAATCCGCTCCTTTTGGAACTGGGGCCCTCACACACCCAAATGGGTGTCATGCTTTATCATTGGGCTTGCTCCTCGTCGAGCTAGCGCTGCAGTGACCAACAGGCACCCTTGAAGGGGCTCTTTTTCAGAGATCTTTTATTCCAAAGCCTTAATGTGAAGTACGGGTATAGGGCCATGAATTGTATATGGGTGTATTGATGTGCAATGTGTGTATGGAGTATAAAATAGACTAAGTAGTACTCTTAAATAATTTTTAATGGATGGGTCTTCTTGTGTAATTAAAAATAAGTGACAAACCACTGACCATGTTCTGTGGTTGCTTCTACAGAAAGAGCTCCTTCAAGGGTGGTGCCCGTGGGGCATTGGAGCGACACCTTGAGGAGCAAGCCCAATGATGAAGCATGACACCTATTTGGGTGCGTGAGGGCCCCAGTTCCAAAATGAGCGAACTCCTGTCCTACCCTTAGGATACTAAACCAACCAGTCTTATATTCTTTCATTTTTCTCACTCATAAGGAACTCCATACCGGGTTGATATTGCAAGAGATTGCAGTGCAATGTACTTGACCTCTAAGTGAGATGCTTTATTGACTGAACCGACTCTGTAGGAATAGAGCAATGGGTCGAACTGTGTGATTTTCACTGATCTAATTCTCTTTACATATGTTAAAGTTTTCTTACACCACACATATGCACCGCAGCAGTGACTCCAGTATTTTTGCAGTGTGGACGTTGCAGTGAGCTTCTTGCATACATTTTATACGTTTCGAACGTGACAGTGTACGGACATTAACAAGCTGCCGCTCGCACGAGGCACGCATTAGCATTCACAACAAGAGCTCACACTGCATGCTTGGGGAATACAAACGCCACAAGTCACACTGGGCACGCGTGGGGATTCACACCATTAGCCTCCGTCGTATGTTTGGGAAGATACACAAGCTGGAGCTCAGCACAACGTGGGAATTTACTGAAAAGCTTATACGTGGCAAGGGGACATCCGTAAAGCATGCCGTTTATGAAGAGCATGAACTGCTTGTGAAGGACCAGCATATGGATGCTATATATCAGCCTCCCATACAGGACGTGTAAGGGTAATCATAAGGAAAGCAGTTCTTGCAGAGTATGCCTGGCCATTCGGTAGACCTGCAGCTTCTTTATGGCATGTGTGGGGGTCGGCAGACATGAAACTGGTGCTGGGCGTGCTTTAGGGTTAACTACAGTTTATGCAGAGCATGTATTCGGTACTCACAGGAACGCCAACTTGTGAAGATCTTGCGTGGGCACTCACAAGACATGCACTTTGCCATGGCATTTATTGGTATTCACGAGGGCTGGTGCTGTACGTGCATGGGCATTCACAACAGCTGCAGCATGTGCACAATGAGCGAAGGAGCTCGAGGGAACTTGAGCTGCTGCTGGACGTGCTTGGGGATCGTTGAGCTATGTGCTTGGTACTGGGAGTAGAGTGTAGTGTTTGTGTCTGGAGACCCACAGGGCCAACAGCTTGTGCTGGGTATGTAGGGCTTCACAATAGCTACAGACGATGTAGGGTATGTTTGGTGATTCACAAGGATTGATGCTCACGTAGAGCGTGTGGGAGGATTAAAGAGTACGGCACCTCACAGGGGGCTTGTACACAGATATTCAACGATTGCGGGCTGTGTGTGTGTGTGTGTGACTTTGGGATCACATGGATTGCAGCTCATGCATGGTTGTTCGTGGATTCACAAAGAATGTAGCTTATGCAGGCCATGTTAGTAATCACAAAGACTGCCGTTTATGCATGCTTGTGTCTGGATTTACTTTAAATCACTTGTGATGTGCTTTGAGGCTCATAAGGGCTGCAGTTTATGCAAGATGTGTGAGGATTCAGAAGGATTGCAGCTCATAGAGGGCCTACATAAGGATTTGCTAGGATTGCAGTGCTGTGTGGGGATTCACAAGAAATGAAACTCGTGTTCTATTTGTGGAGATTCACGAGGCCTGCATTTTATTCAGAATAAGTGAGTTCACAAGTACTGTCGTAATGCGGGGTATTTGTGATGATTAAGCACTAAATCTCATTCAGGGCCTGTGTTATGCCCCACATGTACTGTAGCTCATGCAGAGAATGTGTGAGAGGATTGCAGCTTATGAAAGATTCCTCAATTCATAAGGATTCCAGCTTAGGCATGTCCAGTGTAATGATTAACAACTACCAAAGGGCATGGGTGGGGATTCACTAAGCCTGAATACAATGTTGGGTGTACATGAGGAATCGCACTGGCTGTAACCCATGCAGAGCTTTTGTGAGGATTGCAGCTCATAGAGGTCCCAAGTCAGGGTTCACTAGGTTTGCTCCCTGTAGGAATTCACAAGAGCTACAGATGGTGAATGCAGGACATGTGTGGGGATTCACAAGGACTGAAACATGTGCATGGTGTGAGTAGATTCAATGTGACTCAAGCTCCTGCATGGCATGTATTGGGAATGTATTTTTCTCAAGCAGAGAATTATCGAACAGTGCATAGGATTGTTTGCTCCTGTTCTTGGATAGTCCCGATCCCCTATTATGCCTGTATTGGTGTACGTGATTTCATGTGCCTGTCGTTATGTATTTGCCTTGTCTTTGCCTTGTCTTTCTTATCCAATGTTGATTCAAGCCTTACAATGATGAATTGCAGAGAGGTGTTCACCAGAGGCCTCGTGCTCATTTTGAGTTCCACTTAGGATAATAGTCAGATCCATGGGTCTCATCCTGTGATGGTACATACCAAGACCAAGTGAGCATCGCTTTCCATGAACGTAGGGTAGGAGCCAGTCTGATGTCTGAATCATTGGTCTTATGGACTGGGGATTGCGGTGTGCAGTGTCCTGTTGTTTAGTCTATCTGCCTTAATAACATAAGGTGGTAAGAGCAATATGAGTTCATGATGTGATGTAGGATGGCATTTTCCTTGTGCTTACTTTCTTTTAACGGGGGCCCGCCTCGTATGTTCTCCCGAATATCGAAGCCAGAATATCAAGGGAAGCAATGATCGAGGACAATGTTTCAAATCCAAAATACCAAAAGGTAAGCATAGATTTTCTATACCTAACTCTTTTTCTTCATTATGATATAATAAGAGCACCTTGAAATACACAAGTTCAATATGTACGCTGTACAAAACCTTGTTTTGTGTTTATTTTAACAACTACCTCCCAGAGGATTCCGTGCTACAGTTGACTTGCCTCTTAGTTCACTATTGGCGTTGTTGTTCGGGTGGGTGGAGACATGAATGTTTCTTTATTCATTTTTTAAAACTATCCGTTGAAAAAAATAGTCTGAATGCACTGATATAATATGATGTACTGGGGTGGAACACATCTGCATGTTAATGAAAGACACTTTTTTTGTATTCTGAAGAAATAACATCATATTTTTACACGTTTGTTTCAAGACTTCCTTAAAAATTAACGTGGTCTTAAAGTTAAGTGGTGCAGGGTACCTTATTTGCTTCTTCTCTTTTACTTCGGTTTATGTGCAAACAAACACTTGCCCGTTTATTGAATATATTTCGAAAAGTTATGCTGTCTCAAGAAAAGTGCAGTCTTTTATCTGGTGCCGCATTTGAAGGTCTGGAGGGCTGCATGCGCCCCCGGGGCTGTATTTTGAGTATCACTGCCTTATGCTGTATGCTGTCATAGTCAAAAACAAAATGTGAATGACGCTTGAATAGACCAGTGACAGAAGAGGATTGACCCAAAGCCCTCTCTTGGTATTTAGAATTATGTATGTATTTGAATGTATATATTTTTGTTCATTTATTTGATTTCAAGAACCTGGTAGACAATTAAGCCTATAAGGCCCTTTTGAGATGGTCTAGCAAAGATTATCACAGTGCAAACCTTCTGACCCATGTGTATGTCAAAGGGGGTAACCAAACCATTTGCTTACTGCGGTAATATGTGAGATTCCATGTACCAAGATGCCGGACTACAGGCTTTAACACGGTGTAACACCAACCCACCCTCAAATGTTTGTCTTTAGCATAAGCTTTTCATAATACAGAAGTCAGGTTCTCTGCTTTTGTTGTAACTTTTCATAATAAACAGATCAGCCATATGGTATCCGCCATAACCTTTCCCAGTGAAACAATCAGACCTGTAGCCCTTCTCATTGGCTTGTCACCATAACAAACTACGGCCTATTGGATTATGTATTAGCTATCTCAAGAGGCAAACATGGAGCATACACTCATAAAATTGCAAATATGTACAAAATTGCTGCTGGCAAAACAATACACAACTCTCCTAGAAGGGGTCTAAAGGGGTTAACAATGATTATCACAGTGCAAATCCACAGGATTTGTCAGAGGGAGTGACCAACACTAAAATCCATGCTTACTGTGCTAGTGTGTGAGATTACATGTAATGAAGTATCGGTCTGTGGGCTTTAACACCATTTAATACAAATACACACAGAGCAGCCTGTTGGCATTAGTGTACAGGTTCTTACAGTAAATAAGCCAGGCCTGCTTCTTTTGTAGTAACTTTCCATAATAAACGTATCAGACCCATGGCCCTGCAATACCTTTTCCCAATGCACTAATCAAGATATAGGCTTTATCATTGACTTATCGCCATCACCAGGTCAGTCCTATTGTTCTGTGCACAAGCTTTCCCATAGGACTGCCATCAGGCATACAGTCATAAAAGTACAAATATGTCTAAATTACAGTTGGCAAAAAAAACATGCAATCTCTCCTAAGAGGGCTTGCCAAGGAGAACCACAGTGCAAGTCTTCCACAAACAGGGTTTGTCAGGGTGGATCACCAACATCAAAGCCGTTGCCCTACATTGATCTACGTGATTCCATGTAACAAAATACCTATCTGAATCTTTAGCTTTAGTACATAGATAGTAATAAACATTTACCCGTAGAGGCCTCTTTCGTTTAATACGTTTTTCACAATAAATAAGTGATGCCTCTTTTCTAAGTATTTGGAGAAAGGGATTCTATGTATTTATGGTTTGCAGTGATTTAGAAATAATGCTAAAAAGAAATAGGATGCACATGCTAACAGACCGGATGCAGGTGGGAGCCTCCCAGTTTTTAAACCCAAAATGCTTTTATTTTAGCAGTCTCCGGCCTGAAATTGCCTCGGTTTCAATGAAAGTCTGAGAAAAATACAGTCCCTTGATTTTTTTTCCTCAGTCTTTCTTATTTCAAAATACTTGCATGCATGTATTTATGATGTTGATTTGCTATTGTATTGTGCACGCTACCATTGTTATGGCTTGGCATTACACCTCATTTTCAGTCTGGACACCCTTTCAAACAGATCTGGTAAAGCCATTCACTGAACGTAGGTAAACATAATGTGTCAGTGTATGTTGTTTGTTGGTGTTTAGTTTGCAGAGGGTTTCCAGTATTAAGTTTAGAAATTAGTCTAGGAAGTCCTGCAGGACTGAACGGGCGAAATGCTAATCTCCGCGGGCCGGACTGCAGTAATGCTTTGTAAACGTGTGCATAGAAGCTCACGTTGCTGCCTGGCAGATGTTCAGGACTGGGACTCCCCATGCTAACGCAGTGGCCGCAGCCTTAGCTCTGGTGGAATGAGCCCGTAAGCCTTCAGGAGGCTGCTTCTATGCCAGTGCGTAGCAGATCATGATGCAGAGAACAACCATCAAGAAATGGTTTTCTTCTGCACCGCCTGGATTTTCTTCGCACCAACATACCCCACAAAGAGTTGGCCGACCACCCTGATCTCTCGTGTGCGGTCAAGGTAGAACGACTATGCTCTTTTTGGGTCCAGACGGCAAAGTCACTCCTCTTCCTTAGAGGGATGTGGAGGAGTGTAGAAAGTGGGCAAGGAGACAGATTGGCTCACATGAAATGGAGTCACCACTCAGCAGGAAAGAGGACCTAGTGCGAAGCACCAGTTTGTCTGGATAAACGAAGAAGAATGGAGGCTTGGCAGACAAAGCATGCAGCTCACTCACCCTATGGACCGACGTAATTACCACAAGGAAGGCTTTTTTAAACATGAGCAGTCGGAGGGGGACAATTGTGAAGAGGCTCAAAAGGAGCACACATCAAGAACGTGAGGACCAAATTAAAGTCCCACTGTGCCATAATAAAAGGAGAAGGAGGGAAAATATGTACAAGTCTCTTCAACAACCTATTTACAATAGGGAACTTAAATAAAGAGGGTTGGTCGGGTAGCCGCAAGAAGGCAGGCCGAGCAGAAAGATAACCTTGAGAGTGCCCAAAGAAGAGCCCTGATGGGCAGGGATAAGAATAAAAAGCAAAACCTCAGAAAGGGAGACAGAAAGTGGGTCTAAGTTCTTTTCTGTACAATATGGTATATATCGCTTCCAACGGCAGGCATATAATGTCTTGGTGGAGGGGCGCCTGGCTGCCAGAATAACATTGCAGACTACAGAAGGAATGTTGAAAGCTATCAACTGCCACTGCTCAATCTCAATGCCAGAATGCGGAGAGTTAACAGGTTCGGGTTGAGGACCCTCACCTGCTGCTGTGACAGGCGATCCTCGCGAAGGGTCAGCCTGATCGGAGGATCGAGTGCTTTGCACCTCTCCGTGCCTAGTCTGGAGCCACAAGGATGACTTGGGCCTGGTTGTTTCTAATCTTCTTGAGAACTTTGGGCAGGAGTGGTATGGACAGAAAGGTGTACAGGAGGCCTGAGCTCCACTCGAAATGAAAAGAGTCTCCAAGCAAGAGCTGCCTTGGAAATTCCCGCATGCAAAACTGCTGACAGACATTGTGCGTTCTCGGCGTACAGATCTAATAAGGCTCTCCCAAATGCTGAAAGTGACCTTGCTCCACCTTTGGATATACATGCCATTCCATATCCGCTAGGCATCGACGGCTGTGTTAATCCGCAATATGTCCGGCTGTTCCAGCCCTGTCCAGAGATGCAGGGTCTCTTGATAATGGGTCCACAACTCCACCCGCTCTGTTTGTTGCAGTACCACATAGCGGTGGTGTTGTCTATAAAAACCTGCACTAGCCTTCCCTTGATGGATGGTAGAATGGCTTTCAATACCAGTCGAATCGCATGAAGCTCCAGCATGTTGATGTGGAGTCCGGATTCTTCTTGAGACAAGAATCCTTTGATCTCTACCTCTCCTGGATGGCAGCCCTATCCCAGGAGTGACGTATCTGCCACTGCTGTGAGATCTTGTTTGGAAAGGGAGGGGGGTCTGTCTCTGACCCAATTGCAGTTCGGCAGCCACCACTACTGATCCTTTGCAATTCCCTGCGAGATCTGGACTGCAGAGTCTGCTTATGCCATCTGGCAAGTCACCATCAGGATGCAGGAGACCATGAGGCCCAGGAGTCTGTCAGTCTCACAGAAACCCATGATAGAGGCTGAAACATCGGTATAATAGCCTGAATATCCTGGACTCGCTGCTTGGGAGGATAAGCCTGAAACTGCACTGTGTCCAGAACAGCTCTGATGAAGGGAGCGTTTGAGAGGGAGTCAGGTGTGACTTGGGAATGTTGATAGTGAACCCCAGCAAATCCTGGAGGTGGGAGACATCCTCGGGCAGGCCCGCCTTTCAAGAGCCAGTGATTGAGGTAAGGGAAGACTGCTACCCCTGACCTGCGCGGATGAGCTGTGACCATTGCCATCCCCTTGGTGAACACCTGAGGGGCTCTGGTATGGCCAAAAGGGAGCACAGTGAACTAAAAATGCTTGTGGACTACGTAAACCGCAGGTGGCGCCGTAGGGCAGGCAGGACGGGGATGCGAAAATAGGCGTCCTGCAAGTCCAACTCTACCATCCAGTCTCCTGGTCCAGGCCATACAAGACCTTATGAGCCAATGTGACCATCTTTAACTTCTCCTTTTTGAGAAAGTAGTTAAGGGTTCAGAGATCTAGGATGGTGCGAAGACCCTTGTCCTTTTTAGGGACCAGAAAATAGTGGGAATATCAACCACAGTCTAGTTCTGGCACCGGAACCGTCTCTATGGCTCCCTTGACCAAAATAGCCATGACTTCCTGGCAGAGCAGGTACATCTGATCCTCCGTCTTCTGTCGGAAGATGATGGCATGGAGGGAGGGGTAGTCTCAAAAGGGAGGGAGTACCCCTTTGGATAAACTGCAAATCCTCCTGCCCGATGTTATGGACTGCCATTGGTGGAGGTGATAGCGGATCCTGCCACCAAATGGAGACACCCATGATCTAAAAGGGCAAGATCAGGAAGATTTGTAGGCTGCAGCTGCTGTGAGGGGAGACAGAGGTGGGGGGGTTGTGGCTGGACCAGCGCTGGCTACCCGACCCACAAGGCTGATAGGAAAAACATAGGGGCTGGAAAGCTTGTGCCTATCTATGGCTGGGATAGGATTGGTGTGGTTGCAAGCCCCTTCTGTGGCCCCGAAAGGAGCATAGATCAGACTGGGGATGACGTGGGGCAGGCGAGAGGCCCAAGAACTTGGCTGTAGCCCGCAAGTCCATAAAGCGCACCAGTGCCTCGTCTCTGTAAAGACGGTTGCTATCGAAGGGCATGTCCATGATGGTAGCTTGGACATCCCCTGAAAGTCTGAGGTTCTCAGCAAGGCGTGGCGTCTGAGGGCCACTGTTGACGAAATCGCTCTGCCCAGCGATTCGGTCATATCCAGTTCACAGCATTTAGTGACCTTTGCTGCCTCTCTTCCATCTGTGACTGCTTGGGAGAGGATGTTCCGGTCCTCCTCCTGGACCTGTGGCAGCACTTGCGCAACTGTTTCCCACAGCATGTGGGAGTAGCGGCCCAATAAGCATGCAGTGTTTACTGACTGCAATGCAAGACTGGCAGAAGAAAACATTTTCTTTCCCAAGCTGTCCAACATCTTGAAATCTCTGTCCAGGGATGCGTCTGGGAAAGCGCCATGGGAAATGAGGGCTTGGCCACCAAGCTCTTAGGAGTATGGTGTTGGCTGAAGAAATGTAGGTCCCTGGAGCTGGGCGATGGCGGCGGGAAAATCGTCCTATTCACAGGAGCCCCTATACTGGGTTTGGACCAGGTCCCCAGAAGAACTTCGGTGAGGGCTTTGTTGAACGGGAGTAGGGGTTCATAGAAGGAGATTCCCGGTTGCAGCACCTCTGTGAAGATGTTGGCCTTGACTTGCAACGTAGAGCAACTGAAGGTCGAGGACCTCAGCCACCCTCCACACCACCATGCGTATGTAGCTCCCTCCTTTTTAGCCATTGCAGGGGGAGAAAGCGTGCCAGTATCTGGAGATGTATCCAGTCTGCTGGCATCACCCAGTTCTTCATGCCAGTCCATATCCTGATCATAAGGCTGGCCTTCTAAAGGGTCCAGCGACCCTTCCCATTCCTCCCCGAAGCCTTGCCGTTCAGAATAGGGCTCATACTTCCACTTAGGGTTCAGGGGTCCTGTTGCCCCTGGAACCTGCGTGGGTCAACACAGTTCTGCTGGGAGCATCTGCGTCAGGGCATTTGCCGGGGAAGGTCAAGGCGGTTCAACCGACACTTGTCTGGATCCATGGCCCCCTCTGACCTTGAGGGCCCCGAAGGAGTGCAGGAGGGGTCAGACCACTCAAAGATGCACACACCCTTAACACTGTAGGAAAAAAGGTGTGTGTTTTGTCGTGTGACGGCCAACACTGCACCTGCACCTGAGGTAGGAAAAAATGCACCATATCTCAGTATATATGCCACATTTTTTCTCTCTCCCTTTGACGGAAGGAAGCGCAGCAACTTTGATGCGGTGTTGCCTTGCGTCAAAGACTATCAAATGTGGATTTCATTATTTCACAATCTCACTCATTTCCTGTCACTGACTTGAACTCACCATCACATGCTTACACATACGGAAACACTTGCTTACAAATACACACACTCTCTCTTACTCAAACACATTCTCATCTGCAAGTATGCACACAAAAAACATTTAAAACCCTGTACCTGCCACCAACGGTCCTGTCCCAGGTAAGCGTGCTCCTTTTTTGTTGCACTAATAGAGACTAAGAGAACATTATTCTCTATTTAGTATAATAAAAAACGGTCTAAAAATAGCAAATACGGAGCCGTCCCTGTGTTCTTGGCACTGACGTTGCCACTTCTGGGGGTCAGGTGTTGCTAATACAGTGTCAGGGTCGAAAGGGACTTGCCAGGAGTCGCAGCTGTGATCCCTGGCCACGCCTAAATGATGTTCCTATGTGTGCTGCACACAGGGCTTTAAGTGGGATGAAAAAACTGGGGGGGGGGGGGGTCGCTCAAAGGGGCGTGGCCAATGTAATTAAGGGTATGGCTTAAAAACACCTAAAAATCTGTGCTTCGAAGAGTGTGCCGCTCGATTTGTATTTTGCAGTTTCTATCATTGCATCCACATATATGATACAAGAAACATAATACCTATATAAAGTCAGGACTATTGGCTTGGTCAATGGTTGTTAGTTGCATACGATAAATGGGCAGCAACTATGGCCTGTAAAAATATTGAAAAAGCTTCCACTTAAGAGCCAGATGACAGATACTACGACAATGTTGCTGCTCTGAGTTTCAAAAAAGAGACGGGAAATCCAGAGAGAAATTACTCTCTTTAAAGGATTTCCCTTCCCTAAATACGCTCACCTGGCATGACGTCATGCCGTAACTTCTCCACTAGTGAGAAGTGAGCAGTGTGAGCATGCCCGGTATGCTTCCTAAGGCCGACGGCCACCGCAGTATTGGTATGAATGTTGGGCATTTACCCTGGCCAGGTCGCCCGTCCGGCACGCCGCTCCGTCAGTAAACCACGGACCTTCCGGATTCGAGCAGTGTAACAAGAAGCCCATTGATCTGCGTCTCGCTTCTCCTTCCTGCGCGAGGATAATAGCTGCCTGGCCGTGATGGACAGGCCCTTTCGGAAATCATTAAACAATAAACAGTGACTGGTGAGGCAGCAGGAAGGTTTGATGTTAAGAGCGTACAAAGGCTGAGAGAGCAGAACAAAGGCACTGAAGCGTTCCCTCTTGAAGCGGGAGCCGCATGTTTTCATTGGTGAAAACGCCCCAGAAATACGTGATTCTGTGCCCTTCAGGTAGAGACCGTCCTTGTCTTCCTGCCTTGTCTCGCGGCCACGCATTACTCTGATCTGCACGCGCACGCAGTTTTTGAGATCCTGATCCTGTTCTTTTTACCTTTATGGAAATTGTAAAATTGTGTGTTTACATGTTGTGTACTTTCACACAAATTATGGGTTGAGGCACTTGATGTGATATGTCCAGGTATCTTCTAGACATCAAGGCAGGGTTCCATAAAGTGGTCGTGTGTCCTGTGTGCACATGCTTGTGGAGAAACACCTCCGTTATTTACATACACCCTCACATACAAGTTTTCTTCTGTGTAGTGACTTACACCGTTTGGTCTAAGGAAGAAATAGGAAGAATCGTAGGCAGCGCAGTGTTTCAGTGCCAGGTGAACTCATTGTGCCAACGCCCTGACTTGACAATTTGTCCTGTGGTGGGTCAGGCCCGCTTCCACAGAATACCAGTTTGTGACCCTGCCTTTATCGGTAACCCATCAGATTCTGGAGACTGAGGACTGCGCTCACACCTTTTGGTTGATTTAGTCCAGAATCCCTTGGGTATGGATGGTCCACCTTCACTGCACATCTTTGGTGCAGGGATCGCCATAGGCTGCCCTATTGTTTAGAACATTTGACTTCATAAAGCAAGCTTTGGCTCACAATTGCCCTCAGCACAGGACTAAACCAGAAATGCAGACTCCAGCCAATCCAAACAATGGTTTCTCCAACTTGCCTCTTTACAGATCTTTTCCTTGTATGCTTTGAGCACCAAGTTGAAGTTGACCCAGATTCCAGTATCACATTAGGCTTGACTCTGGCATATCCGTTTCTGTGAAAGACTAGTTTCGTGGTTACCAATGCATCAACTTCCAGAATCTTCCATTATGACAATGGTATCTGGAACCCAAGCATCTTTGTTAACTGAATTCCATATGAAATTAGGAGATTTACCCCCTAGTTATCTATCCATTCCATTCCAATTCCCCAGCTCGGGAAATCTTGTAATATTGATGTCCAAGACCAACTTTTGATTCATATCTGGACGGAAGCAGAAAAGTGCATTCTTCTGGGCAGCTTTTCTTCTCATGGTTATGTGGACACGTGCAAGGCTGTCTCCATGACTACCCCGTCAGATGTATAACCTCGTCCATCTCTCATTGTTACTCATTAAAAGTCGTGCACATTTCACTGGAGCCAACTTCTGTCGCATTCTCCAGACATGTTGGTGCCCAAGTGGTATGCAGGGCATCAGTCTTGACCACCTAGCATGCATTCTGCAAGCTCTGTGTTAGTGATGCTTCATTGCAAAGGTATGTCCATTTGGGCCATGCTGTTTTAAGAATATACTTTCTCCAGTCAGCATCTGCCCGATGCTACCTATCCCCTCTATCCTATTCATGTAGTATTTTCCTTTGCTGTGCGATTCTCCTACTGGTTGGGAATAAGAGACAGTTGTTGCATTAGGATAAAGTTTCCTCATGGTCATGAAAGTCATTTAAGGTTCACCGTTGGTAGTAGCAACTACCCCTCTGCTCGCAACCGTACATATAGAGCAAGGCAGTAATACTGCAGAAACGCGTTTCAATGGTGCTAACAGCTTAATAAAAAGTGTATTTTTTTTTTTTTACCAGCCTGCGGTGTCCGGAGTTACTACAACTGGAAATCATATATATTAATTACCTAGTGGTGGTTGCCAGTAGGTAGTTATAGTTAGGACCTCCGTTTCTATTCAAAAAGCGTTTTTTCTTTTGCCAATATCTTTGGCTCCGGTTGACGAATCTTCAAAACTAATGGGGCGCGCCGGTCAGCTCCTGTCTTGAAAGTTTTGGGGTGATTCGTCAAGCGGGGGCCGAGAAAAGAGGGGGGTCCCAAAACGCGTTTTCCCCATGTTAATTTCCATAGGAACTTTAGACAAAGTTACAGCCCGAACTGCTGAACGGAATTACACCAAATTTGGCAAAAAGGTAGGTCTTGGTTCAGAAAGAGCCCTTTTTAGGTCTCGCCTAGCGACGCAGCGTATGTGCAGCTCAACTTCGCAAGATCTATTGTTGTGGGTTTCTTTGCCGAAGGGGGACAGGACATGTGCACGCGCCCAGAAGACAGTATATGTGTTCGTGTATGGCTTGCGGCGCCCAGGAGATGTGTACGCAGGTATGCAGCAAAGCTGAAGCTTGTTTAATTGGCAGCGATGCGTTTGTTTTCCAGACTACTCATTAAATTACAAATGGCAAAACTCAGAAGCGAGATCTTAAAAAAAACAATACATGCGTTTTTCCTAGGATGTGTTGCGTGCCTTTACTGAATCTGTCATTATCCTGCACACAATTTGTCGGTCTTGTTGCATGATAGCTAATATCTGCCTACCAGAGTGGTTATTATTTAATGTACACATATATGCGCACCCGCTACTGATACCCGCCTGGTTAATGAAGTAGAAAGCAGACATATTACCAGTGTGGCTATATTCTCTCTGTGAGGGCCTATCTGTGCTGTCAGGACAGCGGGGAAGCAGCTTCGTGGATTCGCATGACACAAAGGATACGATGCATTCCCCGTCTAATTATAAGGTTATGCTTCTTTCCTGTCGCCTCAAGAGATACATGCATCCCTTTGAAAGCATGTGGGGATGTGATGAATACTAGATAGGCAGTTAAGTAAATACCTTTACCCAATAAATGTGCTACTTGACAGGATAACGCAATAAATCAAGCGCTCAGTTCTTATTAGCATTGCAGTAGTGTGCCATGAGCAATGCCTGCGTCGTTGGTGAGTTTAATAGGCCCTGCTGCGCCACATGAAGCCACATGATGTGTGCCTGCTCCCACTGCTCACTAGTGGAGAAGTTACGGCATGAGGTCATGCCAGGTGAGCATTGTAGGGGAAGGGAAATCTTGCTTCTTACATATCCCATGTGAATAGCGCACACTGCAAATTGCCACTTCTCTTTTTGAATCTCAGGAGCAGCAACATTGTCGTGATGTCACCAGGGCTTTAAGTGGAAGCTTTTTCAATATTATCTTATGTAACTAATAACCATTGAAGAAGCCAATAGTCCTGACTTGTTGTAGGTATGATGTTGCTTGTTGTATCATATATCTGGATGCAATGACAGAAACAGCAAAATACAAGTCGGGCGGCACACTATGCTAAGCACAGATTTTTAGCTTGTGTTTTAAGCCACGCCCTTGATTACATTGGCCACGCCCCTTTGAGAGACCCCCTAGTTTTTTCATCCTACTTAAAGCCCTGCCTGAAGGGATTTTTTGTCGCAATCGTAAAGACTCAGAGAATTTAGATCAAAACATCCTTTTAGAGTATCAGGTGCAGACTGGTTACTTAAATGCTGCTATTACTCTCTAACAATAAGGATGAGTCATCACTAACTAAGAAGACAAGTGTCCCTTTCCATAGGGGTGACTCAATATTGATAATGAGCATGATTTGTCATCATGTAGCACTCCGATGATCATATCTCGTCACTTAAATTAGAATGAAGATGACCTATTGCAAATCAAAAAGTTGACTGAACATGACTTAATCGTCACTAGCATTAAGGATGACTCGCCATTTTGAATAGCATGTTAGCAGCTCCCCTTGCTCAAAAGCAATGCCGGCTCCAGCAGGACGCGGGGAGCTGGCCGGACCGTGGGGGCATTGGGGCTTCCCCCCACGGTCCCCAACGCAAAGGGCCGGTCCCCGGGGCCAGGAGTGGCCCGGGATGGGGGCCACACGGCCCCCCTCTTTAATTAAAAAAAAAAAAAAAAGAATGGCCGGGCCCCGGGGGATGGGGTCCCTGGGGCCGAAATCGGCATGGGGAGGGGGCTACGCGGCCCCCCACCTCAGTTATTTTTTTTGTTAAGAATGGCCAAGCCCTGGGTGATGGGGTCCCTGGGATCCCCGTGGCCAATAGTAGCCCAGGGAAGGGGGACCACGTGGCCCCCCTTCCCTTTAATTATTTAATAAAAAAAGAGGCCATGCCTTTGGTGATGGGGTCCCTGGGGCCAAAAGTGGCCCAGAGAAGGGAGGCCACACGCCCCCCCCCTTACCTATAAATATATGAAATAAGCATTGGCATGGCCAATAGGTCTCGCTTTTGAGACCTTATAAGTATTTAGTTATGCAGCACAATATCCTTAGTTCAACAACACCAACTGTTGCATGGCTAAACACTTATAAGGTCCCAAAGGCGAGACCTATTGGCTATGTCAAAGCTTGTTTGTTTGTTGTTAATTTACTAACATTTCCACTGGGGCTCTACATAAAAGTTGCAGCTTTTCACGAATATTCAAAAGCTTAATTATGTGTAAATGTTTAACACAAGTGCGCTTGTCCCAACACTTGCTTTCCCACAGGAAAAATGTTTTCCAACTGTTTCTAGGTTTAGGAATGGGTCTTGATCATATTTGTGAATACCAAGAAGCAGTGGCCTTAAAATGGGGCAGTTGCTGTGGGCCTTTTCACCAGAGAGATAAGCGGCAGCATTGAGGAATCCTCTGTAAGTGACACGTGTTACTCAAATTACAGTTTGCAAATGCTGCCTGAGATATCCTGCCAGATCTGTGCTGGTTTCCAGGCGCTATGTCATGCAGCTTCCTATTTAAACATTCTCTAACCTCATCCTTGGGGGGAGTGCAGGAAGGGAGAGGGAGAGGCTGTGGGGCACCCAGCTCTGGAAGCAGATGAAAAGATGCAAAGATGCAAAAAAGCATTGGTAAAGCCAATAGGTTGCGCCTTAGGGCGAGCTATTGTCTTTGGCAGTCGGGTGGGGGTGAGTAACGGAAGGCTCAGGAGGGAGAAACAAGATGAGTGCGCGTAGGGAGAGAAGAAACCGGTGGGGGAAATGTAAAAAAATAAAACACACTGACGCAGCCAGCATTGATCTAGTCCTAACGTTTTTTTGTTGTTGTTGTTTTTTTAAAACAAAGAAGCAGTACCTGAATCATAATGCGAGCAGCGGAGGCAAGTTAATTAAGTTTAATTAATCTGTGCTTGGTGCATGCGTCGCTGACAAAAAAGGAAGTGACGCATGGCAAGCAACTGCCCAACTACAAGGCAGAAAATAAGATCGCCAATGCTGCAAACAAACGGTAGGTTCCAAGTCAGCCCACTATAACATACAAGAATCTTGCAAGCGAGAGGGCATGCACTAGCGCATTCTCTCAAAGGCGAACAAGTCGAGCTGCATGTAAACTGGTGCGCGTGTAAAGCGCTCCAATGCCTTCGGGTCGAATTCGTGTTATATAAATGCGCGCGCGCGCGCGCACTCTGTAAAAGGAATTAAAACAAGGCAGAAGAACCAGCGGTGTGACGGCGGGCCGAGCTTACCGATTGAGCAGGAGCAGCGTCCGGTGGCGAAACATCGTCCACGGGACCATACATGAGGTGAGGAGCGGCAACGAGGAGCATTTGGCAGGCCAATAGGCAGGCGACGCACTGAAGAGGCTTGCCAGAGAGGGGCGGCTTTGCGAGTGCACGAGCGGCCGCTGCAGAAGCAGAAATAGTCTGTAATAGGCCCAGCGGTGAGTGAGTAGTGACGCACGGGGAGAGCGCACGAAGCACACTACACTCAGGGAGCGGCACCCGTCTCTGTCACCGCAGAGGTGGCAAGAGAGGAGAGCAGAGAGAGCATGTGGCAGCAGTCATAGGAGAAGGCAGTCAGCGGACCAGCGCGACCTTAAAGCACGACAGGGTGCGCGCAGGAACAAACGAAACAAGCATTGGCCGCACGCGAAAGTGAAAGCAGCACGACGCGGCGGGGGAGGGGAGGGGCCGAGGAACGTTGAGGAAGCAATCAAATCAGAGCAAAGACAGATAAAGCTGGCGGTTGCGCGTGAGCGCAAGCGCTAGGCCAGCCAAAGCAGCTTGTGGTAGCACTTTTTAAAGCCCCTACTAAAAGTCTGTCCGAGCAACGCATGCGCTGGCTCAGGCGAGACCTAAAAAGGGGTCAGGCCCTGGGGGATATGGTCCCCAGGGCCCCAAAAATAGTAAAAGAAGGGGGACCACACAGCCCCCCTTCTAAAAAATAAATAAAATAAAAAAGCTGGCATCACGCCAGAGGCACCGCCCCCTCCCGGCACCACTATGCAAACACGCCCCCTGGTGCGTTGTAAGTTGGGAAATTAAGTCCCAATGAATACTGAGGGTCCCTGGGGGCCAACTAGCAGACCAGGTACCTCCAGTAAGCGCCACATAGCTGGTTTGCAGAGAGGTGGTCCGAGACCACGCCCCTTTTTACACCCCTCTGCAAACACGCCTCTTGGCGCACTGCTGGTGGGGCGGTCAATTAATCAGGGAATTGTAAGCGCGCTACTCACCCATGAGGGTCTCAAGGCGCTGAGAGGGGGTCCACAGATCTGTTTAGCCGAAGAGCCAGGTCTTGAGGGTCTTCCTGAAGATGTTCAGGGAGCGGGCGCATCTGATGTCTGCCGGTAGCTCTTTCCAGGTCTTGGCTGCAATGTGAGAGAAGGATCTTCCGCCTGCTCTGGCTCTGGATGCGCGGGTTTTCGGCCAGTGCGAGGTTGGAAGATCGGAGGTTTCTGTTAGGTATGTAGAAGTTGATTCTGTCATTGATGTATTTGGGTCCGTTGTTGTGTAGGCATTTGTAGGCATGAGTGAGGATTTTGAAAGTGACTCTTTTCTTTACGTGGAGCCAGTGGAAACTTCATAGGTGTTGACTGATGTGTTTGTGTCGGGGGATGCCGAGGACGAGTCTGGCGGTGGTGTACTGTATTGTCCGGAGTTTACGGAGTAGGGACTTGTTGATGCCGGTGTAGAGTGCGTTTCCATAGTCCAGTCTGCTGGTGATGAGTGCGTGGTTGACTGTCTTCCTTGACTCGGGGGGGGATCCACTTGAAGGTCTTGCGAAGGATGCAGAGGGTGTTGAAACAGCTGGAGGTGACGGCGTTGACATGTCGGTTCATGGTGAGTGATGAGTCGAGTACGATGCCGAGGTTCTTGGCTTGGTCTGAGGGGGTAGGTGGGATTTTGAGGGCGGTCGGCCACTAGGTGCTGTCCCATGCTGAAGGGGTGGTACCTTGGACAAGGACTTCTGTCTTCTCAGCGTTGAGCTTCAGGCAGCTGTTGGCCATCCAGACTGCGACATATTGCATTCCTTTCTGGAAGTTGAGTTTGGCAGTGATGGGGTCTTTGGTGAGGGAGAGGATGAGCTGGGTATCGTCTGTGTAGGATACGATGTTGAGGCCGTGTTGTCGGACGATGGCTGCGAGGGGGGCCATGCAGATGTTGAAGAGTTTGGGGCTCAGGGATGAACCGTGTGGGACTCCGCAGGTGATTTTCATGGGGTCGGAGAGGAAGGGTGGGAGTCTGATCCTTTGGCTTCTTCCGGTGAGGAATGATTGGATCCAGTCCAGGGTGTTCCTTGTATGCCTACGTTGTGTAGTCTGGTGACTAGTGTGCGGAGGGAGACGGTGTCGAAGGCCGCTGATAGGTCGAGTAGAATGAAGGCTGCGGAGTGGCCTTGGTCCAGGAGGGTGCGGATGTCATCTGTGGTGTCGAGTAGGGCGGTCTCCGTGCTGTGGTTGCTTCAGAATCCGGATTGGGACGGGTCGAGGGCAGCGTTCTCTTCAATGAATCGTATCAGTTTCCTGTTGACTGTTTTCTCTGCGAAGGGGAGGAGCGAAATGGGCCCATAGTTCTTGAGGTCGGTGGGGTCTGCTGTGGGCTTCTTGGGCAGAGGTCTGATTTCTGCACGCTTCCAGTCATCTGGGAAGGCGCCAGTTTTGAAGGTGGTGTTGATGGTGCATTGTAGTTCTGGTGCGATGGCAGGTCCTCTTGTGTTCTGAGGACCTAAGGACACAAGAGGACCTCATCGCCCCACCAGCAGTGCGCCAAGAGGCGCGTTTCCAGAGTGGTGTAAAAGGGGCATGGTCTCGAACCACCTCTCTGCAATCCAGCTGTGTGGCGCTTACTGAAGGTACCTGGTAGGCTAGTTGGCCCCCAGGGACCCCAGTATTCAAGGGAACTTAATCCCCCATCTTAGAACGCGCCAGGGGGTGCGTTTGCAGAGTGGTGGAGAAAGGGGGCGTGGCCTGTGGCCACCTCTCAGCAATCCCACTGTGTGGGGCTTACTGGAGCTAAGAGGTAGGCTAGTTGGTACCTAAAGGACCCCCAGGAGTAAAGGGGACTTCAATCCCCATCCAAGAGCGTGCCAGGGAGCCTGTTTGCAGATTGGTGGGCAAAGGGGGGGTGGCCTGTTATGAGAACTTAGCAATCGTGTTGTTTGGGACTTACTAGAGGTACTAGGTGGGGTAGTTGGCCCCCAAGGTTGTTGTTGGGGGCCAACAACCCCTCTTGTTACCTGTAGTAGGTCCCACACCGTAGGATTGCTAAGATGTCTACGGAGGACATGCCTCCCTTTCTCCACCACTCTGCAAACGCACCTCTTGGCAGACTACGGGATTTGGGATTAAGTCCAATTTACGCCTGAGGGTCTTTGGGGGCCAAGCAGCCCTACTGGTACCTCCTGTAAGCCCTACGGAGCTGAATTCCTGAGCACTGGTCGGAGGCCCAGCACCCTTTCTCCACCACTCTGCAAACGTGACTACTACTTAAAAAAGCATCTTTCTGCACCTCTGACTTAGAGGTAGTTTTAATCCCCCTGCCCTATTATGTACTAGGGCCTTACAGGGGAGGTCATGCCAATCACAGGGGTACCCCAACCCATAGTGTACCCTAGTGTATGTGGGTGTTTTCACTGTATTCTAAGTGGCTTTTAGCATAGCACTGGCTCTAGGCCTGGTTGGGCAGAGTCAGTTACCACCAGTACCAGTCAGCAAAAAGTTGGGGGCACAGGATGAGTTTGCAACAAGGACTTTTTCTGCACCTCTGTTGGCTCTTTCTGCATATCTCTTGCTTCTTTCTGCGCCTTTCTTCCTCATTCTTCACATGTCCTACCTCTGTAGGCATAGTTAGATATTAGCCTTTAAAAAAACCTTTGAAATTCACTGAAAAAATCATAGGTTTCAGGGACGTTATAGTTAGAAATTTGCATTTAAAAAACCTTTGAAATTCACTGAAAAAAACATAGGTTTCACGGACGTTATAGTTAGAAATTAGCAATTTAAAAAACCATAGAAATTCACTGAAAAAATCATAGGTTTCAGGGACATTATAGCTAGTTGGACTTTTCACTCGTACAAAACCTGAGAAATTCGGCCGTTATAATTAGTTGAGCTAACTATAACTCGTGCCCCCGCAATGCACTGCTGATGACGTCACATATTACATCATTCATGACATGGTCAGTGACATCACTGATGACATCACTGATGACATCTCAAATGACATCACTGATGACATCATCCATGTGATAATCTGATACACCCGAAGATAGCCTTTGATACACCCACTCTAAAATACAGACTACCATTTTCGAAACCATAGACACACCAATACCAGTTACTACATACCCACTCACTGATTCCTAGGTCTACACACACGTCCACTCATTCATCCATACAGTCACTCATACATGCAGTCACTTATCAATACTGCACTATCATTTGTACTCATACACCTATACAGACACTCGCACATCGTCATTCATCCATAGTTACTCACACACCTAGTCAGTCTTGCAAAGAATCAATCACACTCCCATTTACTCACCTATTCAGTTATACACACACCACCTCACTTATTCATACAGATACTAACACACTTACTTTCTTATACAATCACTGATACAAGCACACACTCATCCATACAGCCACTCTCACAATCACTCACTCTCACATATAGTGATTTATATACCCCAACACTCACATATACTGCCTTTCACATATATAGTTACTCACACACGTACCACTGAGACAACCATTCACTCACCAACACACCCATACACACACTCACCCACCCCTACAGCCCTTCACAGATGCACTCTTGAACCCATACACCCAGTGAATTACCCACTAACACATCTATGCACAGTCACACACACCCCACACAGACACTCAGGCACCCATACAGATACTCAGACAACCAATCAATAACCGATATAGACACTCATGTAGCTACTCACCAACCCATGCAGCCGCTTACACACCAACTAACAGACTGATACAGACACTCACACAGTTTAGTAACTTACCCATGCATTCAGTTAAACACATTTAATCACTCACTTATACAGTCAGTCACACACCTATTAAATCATCCATTCGGACAGTCATACACCCACTCAGTCTTAAATACACCTTGGCCTATACATACATATATATATATATATATATATATATATATATATATATATATATATATATATATATATATAATATGTGTATCATATTTAAACTTTACAGTCACTGGATGATGTCATGAGTGATGTCACTGACCATGTCATGAGTGATGTAATATGTGACGTCATCAGCAGTGTATTGCGCGGGCGCGAGTTATAGTTAGCTCAACTAACTATAGCGGCCGATTTTTTTTGTACGAGTGAAATTTCCAACTAACTATAATGTCCCTGAAACCTATGGTTTTTTCAGTGGATATATGTGTATATGTGTGTATATGTATATGTGTGTATATATTATATTTAATGTTTGGGGGGAGTTTAATATAGCAAACTTGACACAAATGTATCAGAGCACTTTACATGAGCTTTAATTAGTTGGGTTACAGACACACATTAATTTTTGTTAGGCATGGGGAGATTAAGTGATTTGCCCAGAATCACAGGATGTTGAGGGTTGCTGCCTGTACTTGAACCCGGTTGCCCAGCATCGAGGTCGACCAACCATTAGGCCACATTAGTGACTTCCAGCACTTTGCCTTACAGCTCTTTTTTTTCGTGGAGTTTCGCTACGCGGAGCTCCTCGAAGTGACAAAAAAACTCAGCGGAGTTCTGCAAGTGGAAGAGTGCTGTTCAAACGCCATTCGCGCTGGTCTTCCTGCCGCTCGGGTAGAAACTCTACCGGAGTGGCAACTCGCACTTACGAACTTACCATTTGCGAGCGACAGTTGGGAAAAAATCTCCTCTGCACTACGCGGAGTGGAGTTTTCTGCACTCCGCGAGCTCCGCGGAGTGCAGTAGGACTCGGACCCCCCAGGTTGGCTCCCGGACCCGCCCCCATCCAAACCCACAAATCAATACTTGACGATCAGAACTGTGGGTAAAAGAGGCCATGTTTATTACAAAACATTACACAAACATGACATTATATAAATCATACAATTTGAAACGATATGGATTTATAAAATTCAATCGCTAAGCAATATTTACATTTAACTTGACCATAACATCATAATCCATCAGCAAGTCGGACAGAACTCAATCTATATACACAAAGAATGTTGTCTATTGCTCCAGCACTAAGGGGCCTTCTGGCTCGCGTCCCCCAACTAACTGAGAACAACGCAAGGCGCAACCCACCTGCGTCCTTGAGAGGTGAGCCCCTGCCATCTGGTCCTTGTCGTCCACCTGAGGGGCCCACCCCTCCACCACCAGGCTGCCCATCGGGGCTCGTAGTGAATAACCAGGGTCGGATGCCCCATGCCCTTGTTTGTAAACTGGCGCCCTTTCCCCCAGCCGGTATCTCCATTCTCTCTGGGGTGAGCTTACCGTCTCTCCCCCTCAGTGCTGGCCTAGGGAGTATGCAGGAGGACTCCCCTTAACAATGTAAAGGCAATTTATGTGGCCTCCTTACCGCCACAAGGGGGACCAGGGCAGACCGCCCTTCGCCCTCCCCACCACGTGGCAACCCCTGAACCATTATGTTCCCACCAATCCTCTGGCTCGGAGCCATGTTGGATTCAAATGCACGTTTTCATCCTTCTGGGTCCCAGGTATACCTGTGCCCCCTATTGCAGTGAACCCTACGATCCCCATGCCCCAATTTGTGGCTTTATCGACAAGCAGGCCCCTTACCCAGGGCAACGCTAGGCCATACCAGCCTACCTGGCACTCGGCCGAAATTTAACCGGGCATCTGACATTAGTCCTGGCTCTTAATTCTCTCCGGGCGTCATGAAACCACGCTATCTTCGGAAAAAACCTATCCAAATATGTGCCAACCCAGACCGAGCTCACTCGAGGCCCGTTAACCTATGTAAAGTAAGATAAACCAATTCAGGGGTCTGAAATCCCACATGGCGTCTTCCACCAGCTGCCAAAGTGTGGGTTCCGAGGATCCCCGAGTCACTCACCCGAGGGAGACCGTCTCACCAACCCCCCAGCTGCAACTTGCGCAGCCACTCGCCACCAGAGCCATGCCGACCCAACGCACAGGCAAGTGACCCAGTATCTAACTCGCTTTTTGGCAAACATACCAACTCCATCTTGTTTTTTTTTTTTTTTGTAAAACCGTTTTTATTGCAGAACAATAATATCAGCAGCATACATTCTTACTTTGCCTGCATCGCTTTTATCAATGCCATATGTCCCGTGGCCATTTAGACAGCCGTACACAGCTCATGAGCCCACATCCCGGAGGCCGGGCAGCGATGTTCAGGGTATCATTATACTGAACTATATTTTGAACTTTACTTTTGCCGCTAACACGGTAGGGTGGCTACGTTCCGCTTTAGAGTTTTCTTCCTCCCCGTCCCCCGACCCAACACTGCCCCTCCCCCATCCCATTCCCCGTCCCCCTCCCTCCCTCCCCGCCGCCCGTGCCCACGACTGCGTTACCAACTCCATCTTGTCTGGTGAAATATTCGGCTTGTTGCACATATCGCGACCCCACTTCGGATTAGAGGGACCAACTACCCTGATCACCCAGCTGCGGGAAATAATCCAGCACGCGATATGCACCAGTTTGCACCTGATAATCGAGGGCATGCACACCCCCCTGATCATCCACCAGCCGCTACGGTTCCCTTCTTAGTACGCTCTGGTCCTACCCTCCCCTAGGGAGTGAGTCTGTCTACCTCAAAACCCAGAGCAGGAACTGCAGACCCCCCCGTTGACGAGTTCTGCTACTGTCTGTTTGAAATAGAACAGGAAGGTGAACCATTAATGCATAATTTGTGTGGCCCAGTCCTAGCTTTCACAACAGCCTTCATCATTTTTCTCATATGAATCACCTGGCAGTGACCTGAGCGACACAGAAAATAGTGATGCATTACAAATGAAGGTGTGCTGAAAGCCCCCCTTTGCCCAAACGTCTGTTTTCTGAGTTTTTTATAGCGCAAACTCGACCTGAAGGTATATGCGCACTGCGCATGAGCACCAGTTGAGTTATATAGGGACATGATCAATTTGTTGTGCCTGGTAACAGTCCGGGGCAGGTTTCCACCCCCTTGCACCGTTTTTCCGTCACTTTAACAAGGGAAATCAATCATATTCCCGGGAGGATTTCTGGCCTGGCCCTGGGAAGCTCCTTTGAGTCATGAGTCACTAATGGGCCTCATTTAGTAGTAAGCTGATTGAAACGTGGCATCCGCAAATCTGTCTTATTGGCTGCCCTAGAGACTAAAAACCGTGTGAAGAACGGGTCCCCTGTGAGCCCAACCAGTGCAGTGTTACACTAAAGGGAAGATTTTGTGGCCCAGCCACGGGACATTAATTCAAGCCCTCAATCCCAGCCAAAACTGAGCCTGGAGTCAGCTGAGTTAAGTGCCAAAACTACCAGACACAGAAAACTCAATCTGGCTTTCCCCAGGACAAGAACGCCCCTAAAACCCGCTAAGACAGGGACCTATCCTATTCCATGCTAGTCTGCATGCTTGCTTCAGATCCACATAACACCCCAAGCACTGAAGCGCTCAACCCAGAGGGGAAAGGCAGCATATGCGGATAGGACCCCGCGATGAAGAATGGCAGGGAACACCCCGGAAGAAGCTATCCCCGCTCCCCCAAATGCTCCCCTCACGACCTAGTGCATATTCTGGAATGATACCTTGCCCCCATCGCGCTTTCCCTTACTGTGGGTCCTCTCCGCCAGCCAACTCGCTTTCCCAGAGCCGCTCACTCTTGATGATAGCTCTCTTTGCCTTTACTTCCCAGTAGGGAAAATAGGTTGCTCCGCTGCCTGCAACAATTCACCATGCAGTCCGGCAATCCATCTTAATGTAAGTTTTGTAGGAACCCCATACATTACCAAACCGTCAAACGTCAATCCCCGGAGTGTGGATCATCATGCACCCAATTAGTCATTGCTGTCCCTGAAAACTAACGCACCGAGCACCCCAATATGTCACCAACACTATACATCCCTCCTAGTAGGTTGCAGCCCAGGTAGCTATGTGGCAATCCCTCGCCAATAAAGCCCGGGTGGCTATGTGGCACCCCTCACCGTCGCAATCCCTGTGGGTCCACTACCTATGCTCGCACCGAGTGCGCCAAAAACCCGATCTTAGCACGCCCCCCCTCGAGGTAACTTTTTGGGCCAACCACTCCGGGTCTCCACACCAGAGTCTCCAACCCGCAACGCAAGTGATACCCTCCCTGAAAAAACCACTGCTGCCCCCCCTGTGCCGTAAATACTTTACTAGAGTAGGGGGGCAACTTAACAACACGACCGGCCCGCGGAACCAACAAGCATGAGTACATAAAGCCGGAAAGCCCACAAACTGGAACGAAATCCAGCCACTTCCTCCTATCCTGACCGTGTGCTGGAAGTGCCTGTCCGCGTCTTTGTTCCACCCAGATTGGAGTCCTCAATTTCTCAGACCCCTTTGTAAAATTGGGATACAAGTATAATACCTCCACTACAAGCGGGTACTTGAGGTTCGTAGCCCCCGTGCCTCCCATATACACAGTATTCCCTTCTAAACAACGCTTGCCTTCATATAGGGGAACAACCGCCACTATCGGTGGCATTCATACTCTACCCACTAGAAGAATGGAAGAAATGAAAAACGAGTGAGTTCGTTAAATACCAACGTCTGAGCTGCAGGTGTCCTTACAGGTCAGCAACCAATGCATTAACCCACTGAAACCACACAAAACAACTCCCTTGTCGACTCCCAAAGTTGACCGCTCCCTCTGAAGCCCGCACCCAGCTCCGTAGTGTCGTGGATGACAGAATCCACTCCCGCCTTCCCCCAAAGTGGGAAGCAGCGCTGCAGCCACAGCTAACAAAACACAGGATTAGCGCTATGTACGCATGTACACTCCGACATACACTATTTGTCCAAGAGGCCTCTGCCGTACCCCTAGGCGCAAATGTCCCACTCATTTGAGTGACTGACCTGAACTTAGACCAGGGACCCACGTGAGTATCGCTGTTCCCGCAGCCAGATTAGACCGCCCGCAAACAAAGGCCATCCGATATCTCTAGGACGCAGTGCTCATTTCATGGCCATAACCGCCATTCATATCCGACTTGCGGAAACCTGTCTATAATCGTACCCTTTTCAGCTCATCCTCCCTTATGCACGCAATGCATCTACTTTCCAATCAGCCCGTCGTTGCTTTGCCAAAATTCCATCCCATTTATGAACAGTGCAGGACAGCATAAAACATGGTGAACGCGTGAGGCTTCCCATTCCTTAAGTGGGAAGGTAAAACACCACTCCACGTGTCCCACCCTCGAGCCAGATGACGCTAGTCCGGAAGTGACCTATTCACCTGCAACCCTGTCCCGCCGAACTAGACTGCCACATGGACCCCAAGTCACACAATGCCCCCCTCCCCCAGGCACAGCTCGCTGCCCCCTCCTCATTTCAGAGGCAAGTGCGGCTCTAATGAGGTGATCACCCGCGGTGGCTAGCAGGTGACCGGCGCAGCTGCATCCTGTTACGCCTAGCTCCCACGCTTGTTCAAGGCTTCTAGGCGCTGCTGCCGACCCTTTGCTGGCATGAGGCGCATTTTGAAAGCACCTCCGCCTATTTCACGAACACAGGCACAAAATTACACATGTTTCAGGAGATATCGAGAACATGGCTCTACAATGTGCTCAAAGTCGGCAGTCTAGCCGACGGACCACATCCCCTCCCCTAAGAGGTGGCACCAAGACTAGCAGCAATTTAAAATTATACTTCGAAGGCCTCTTGGGGAGAAAAGCTATGGCCTCGTTGCGCTAGAATGAGACAATGTTTAATATGTGCATAATGGTTCAAACAAAATCGCTGCAAAAAACCCCGCACATGGAAAACAGTTCACACCAAAGACGGACGCCTAGGATTTCCTTCTCTCAAATAGTTAGGCGGGAGTTCCAGAGCAGTAAAGGGGCGCTCCGTGAACACCCAGCATGCGTTTACCTAAGAGAAATGTAACCAAAACACATCTTTTCTCTGTGCACAGCTACAGCTCATCCGCGATCATAATGCCGGATGCCCAGATCCTGAGCCCAACTATAATTTGGTCGCTGTACTTCCCGGCGACGACATTGTAACTCCATCATGGCGGACCGGGCCCACAAGTACACCAGCGTCAACGGCACACACCGAGTACCCGAGAGGTGCCCCCAGCCACTCCCGCCGGAGATGCTCCCACTGATGCACTTCCACCGCTAGGCCGCTTTCCTACTAGTGACCCTTCGGAAGTGACGCCCCAACTCGCCCGTGCTACAACGCAGCCCCCCAGACCAAGAGTGATAGAAACGAAGCTTTCACAGACCTTCCCCGCCGGGATGGACAACAATTACTGCACTTATACCAACCAAATGAAGGTTCTCGACCCGCAAACCGTCCGTCTTGCCTATTCAAATAACCACAAAAAGGGGGGTGTTCCACGCTCTCAATAAATACCTGACACAACCCGGTCACCTGAAACACGTGAAACACAACAATACAGTCTCTTTTCCGGGTAAACGACCACGACAAAAAACGGATCAACCAGACACCAGATGGAGCCTCCACCGAGCACAGCAACGCGCTCGAACCGGGCGATGCGCCCACCCGACTCCAGATTCACGGAGACCCCTGCATACAGGGGCCGGCACCGTAAGGAAGAGAGGGCGAGGACCAGGGCAAGTTGCCCTAAATAGGCCCACGCCCACTCCTCCCTCTCGTTGTTGCCGGCTACGGCCAGAAGTGATGTCACGACGTTGCCCCGGGCCGGAAGTGATTCCTTCTGTGGGCATGCCTAGTCCATCGATGAGGTCCACAAAGGGGGGGAGGGCGTGACCGGGTTCCCGGGGGGCCGCGTCCTAATGGGGCGCTTCATTATATTTTGCGCTTTTCCAAAAACTTCGCAAACTCCGCGATCGGAGTGGAGTTCACCGTCCAGGCCTAGTAAAAATGATAGTATGGAAACTGAAACATCATATGGCTTCGGGACTCTGAATACAGTTTATTCAAAACTGTACAACCATGCATCAAATAAATCATGTTTGTAGTTCTTTGTTTCTTCTATATCTAACTAAACTATTTAGAAGAGCATTTGTCTGATCACTCGTCCATTATTCCACAGTTAACAAGAAATACAGGAATTGCATAGACAGACACATACCATGCGCTCACTAGTTTGCTGTTTCTCAAACGCCATCTGTTCCCTAATTGATAATTACCCTATCCAGGAACGTGGCATTTAAAGCTCTTTCAGGAATACAGGCACAAAAGGCTGGACTCAGAAATAGGGCTAAAAGCTGCAATGACGCAAAATGAAAATGCTTCCAGACACATCTTGCGTTAAATCTGCTCGTCGTTTGCATTTGGGCAAGAACTGATGGCACTTAAACACTGTTTCTTGAGCAAACAGCGTCCAAGCTACTTAAAAATCGAACCCCCTCCCTTTATGCTTTGCAATAACAGGCTGGTGGTGCCCTTTTTTATATTTCAGAGTAACATTATGTGATGCCATCTGGGTCATGTAACTGTCCGTTGCTGGATGTCATTGGGTGAAAGAGGTCAAGAGGAACAAAATATCACGTCTACGACTCCTAACACTTAAGGGAATTGACAGCTGTGTTATTGCTAGTCCATAAACTGTCTTCTATTCCCAGCCTTCAGCAGTCTACCCCTGTGCAACTGGTCAAAAATCCCAGTGTCAATTGGCTCATTATTAAGAAGGAAGTGCACACCAGAATGCTGGAGGAGGAAACAGAACGAAATACCGTGTAATTAACTATTCACTTGCAAAGCAAGATGTTGGTTACATAGAACCGAGAAGAATTTTCCTCTCCCTCACTTCAAGATGCCCATAGGGTGGGAATAGGAGAGTGTCTATGATCAGGCAACAGTCAAGTTACCATAAAAGGGTCTTCATCCTTCTAGGTGATCTGCTCCCTGATCAATGCAGCGAGAGCGGAGAAGCTCAGCGTGTTGCTGCACACAGGGGTGGGTGGCATTCTGATGAGCTTCTGTTTCATGCTCCTGGCCCTGCAGTGCACCCCCTGGCCGGCGCTCATCTGCTGCTGGTCCTCCTCAGATGCACGGGCAGAGGTTCTCAGCTTGCTGCAGACAGTGAAAGGCCATACTGTACAGACATTTCCAATAAATCTGTCACCTAATGAAGTAAAAACCAGCGTGCTTATTGGCGTCCTAAGAAAGAGCTCGACACAGTAGGGAACGGAGGCTGGTTATGAATTAGTAGGGCTGCTCTGTGTGCCACACTGTCTTTGGCAATTTCTGCGAGCAGCGGGGTTGAGGGTTGAGATGCTTGCTATCTGCAGGAGGCTGATTTTCATGATGGCACTCCCCGGTCGACCTCATTCTTTCCGCACCACTTGAGAAAAATGGAGTAATGCAGGGAGGTTTGGTACAGAGATGTTGATAATCATTGGATGCGTGTCAGGTGGTCCCACTAGAAATTGCTTCTATGCAACCCTGTGTGTACCTCTTGGAAAGAACAGCTTCCCAGGCAGACCGCTGAGCCCAGTCCAGCCCAAAAACTATGCAACTGAGGGATACCCCCACATCCTAGATTCTCTGAAAGGCTGGAATGCAGGGGAAAGGTTAGACTCATATCAAACATTTTCCGCTGAATTATTGATAGGAGTGGAAATAGTCTTTCACACCAGGCTCTCCTGTCAGACGCATTGTTTGGACTTTCTTTTGAAAGGCTTATAGAATACCAGGCACATGTCGAGGAGACCTTTTCTTTATACAGCTTGCCAATTCTAATAACAAGCACTAAGAAAGCCAGTAGGTTCGACCATTGTAGAGTGCAAGCATACAGCATAGAATGGCTCTTGCACGCATACAAACACATTTGCAGACAAAGCAAGACAGTTACAGGCTTCCATACTCAAAGACTGACTAACACACAAATAGACACCCATGCTCAGACTCAAAACACCTATAGGCATACAGATACACACGCAACACAACGGACATACATTCAGACACATACAGACGTCCATAGCTGGTTTTAGGTATGCTGTCCGTCCTGAGTTCTTGACCAACATCAATTTTCATGCTGAGATTTGTAAGCCTGTACTCCTAATGCTACCAGAATAACCTAAAGTTCTAGAATGTAGAATTTGGCTAGCTAAAACCTCAAAAATGGAGGAAGGTGCTATTCATGACCTAGTTTTTTTCATAGCTAACCTTATGCAGAGTTATAACCACGAACAACTGGAGGGAACATTTAAAAAACATATATAGTTTAAGTTATTGACCATGTAGATTGTTTTTGTTCTGCGGCTTTCAAGGAAAAAGAGGTTCCAAAATACAGTTAAACTTTTCTCTGCTTTTCTTATGACCTACATTCTGAACAAGAATGTGCGTCAGAAGACTTATAAGTATATTTATAATAAAAACTACCAGACAGATGTTTATTTTCAATAGGTGTGGGGCAAGTGCTATAAATCACATCCGATAAATAAAGATTCCCATGGTATCGTTATTTATCAGCATCAAAGAAAATCACTTCAAATACGAGCCCACTTGTAGTGAGTGCCCAAAGACCTGATATATCAATGTATTTTGCGGTCACAAAGCCTGTGATTTGCAACATCACAATGTTTGCGACTGCAAAATCCCTTTTCACTATTCAGAAAAGCTCTTTTCCAAGTCAACGTTTCTCTGACCTGTAAAAGGGGCTGTGTGGCCCTGTCTTATCCATAAACAGGAGGGGGCAGTTCAGAGAGGACAGAGATGGTTTGTGACTGCAATTGTGGTCGCAAACCATTGATCAGATTCTGACACCGCAAAGGTGATTCTATATCATATATATGGTATCTGATTCACAAAGGGAAAAGCTGTCCCACATGATATCACGAGAGCAGGCTTAGGGAGAGGTGGTAGCGGTAGAAATGACCACAGCCTGCTTTCTCCAGTGTCTTCACAAATGTTTAACTTAAAATATAAAAAGAAAGAAAAAAAAGCACCGCTTGGCAACGGACATGGGCTAATTTGAAAAAGTTTTGTTTTTGGGGAATACATTTGCAGGGATGGGGATCTGCTGTCCCTTCTGGGCCTCCATCCCTGCATTTGCAGCTAATTTCACAAGATCGCAAACTGTGGCGCGCATAATTAATCTTTATTAGGAAGATAATTTTGCGACCTGCAAATGTACAGTTTACTATGCAACCAATTAATACATAGGGCGCATCACAAATTGCATTGATATTACAAATCAGCCGGTGTGTAAATTGCACATCCTCATCTTGAAAATAGGAATAGTACATCAGGCCCTAAGTCTCTAAAATGAGATAAAGCTATGGGCCCTTGTATAATCCATAGAAACATTAATAAAACCTTTTATGCCCAAATTAATCGAACGTTTCATATTCATTTTGTTACCTTTAACTATAGCTTGATTGTTTAAAAAAAAAAAAAAGCTCTAATCTTAGTGTTAGACAGATTTCTCGTGGCAACCAGATGCACTCCTAACTATAGATGGCAAGGCTTATTCAAATATGAAAGCTACTCATCGTCCTAAAATGGTTGGTTTGATTAATCAAATGTATCGACCTGGATTTATGAATGGCAGGCTACTTGTGGATGTTAGAAAAGTTTGCTATCTCCTTTAGCATACTAAAAAAATGCAATTTCTACGTACTTTGGTGTATAGAAAACATGCAACGTATATTTAGTGGCCTTTCCTTTTTCGGCTTTAGTGACATATTGACTGTGTCAATGGCATAGTGAACGCATCACTTTGGCTTGGTTATATTTTATTGGGCCTCTTTTGAGTCGCTGTAATTACTTAAACATATAAACGGGTGTTTTATCATGAATTAACAGCTAGAATAATGTACTATTGTCTGTGTTGCTAATGTGAGCATAATACGATCTGTTAATGAAGATGTCAGTATTTAATACATTACGTGTCCAGAAGCCTCGTTTCCTAGTAAGCTATTATTAATTGGTACTCTCTTAACTCTAAATATGTTTAGATGTACATTGTAAGAAAGATCGTTTGGGAGCTCATTTGACGAACCTCTTGAACATTTAGGGGTTATTAATAAGATTATCAATTCTATCATTTTTCCAATTTTTTTCCTGTCTCTTAACTTTGTAAAAAAAATCAATATATATATGTGTGTATGTGTATGTATGTATATATATATATTTATTTCAAAGGACCGCCGTTTTAAAGACGCACTCATAAGCAGCATGATAACGGCACCCAGCGCTTCCTTTATTCAATCTTTGTAAAATAGCCTTACGCGTTTCAGAGCATACCGGCTCCTTGGTCACAGGCAATTCAACATGGAAAGGCAGCAAAGTCAAAGGAGGCGTCGCCCAGCATGCAATTTTGTAACGCCCTCAATTAGGCAGCAGGTGTTGGCAGCTTGTATAGCATGCTGGTACTTTGAGTTTAGTACATTCCTTTCGTAGGTTACGTACCTCCTTTGTAACATTAGTCCCTTATAGTAAGTTTCGCTGCTCCATGGCAATATTTGAAATTGTTTATAGCCCTCCAGTGGGCTTTGAATCAAGGATCGCCGCATTATGGTATAAGCCAGTCGCCGCTTCGCCAACAGGAGACTGCCAGATTCTGTGTCTCCAAGGTCCCCTTCATTAATTTTCACGGGGCGGTGCAGTCTTCGCGGCTCGGTCTGCCGCATATAATGTATTTATTTCAAAGGACCGCCGTTTTAAAGACGCACTCACAAGCACCATGATAACGGCACCCAGCGCTTCCTTTATTCAATCTTTGTAAAATAGCCTTACGCGTTTCAGGAGGTACGTAACCTACGAAAGGAATGTACTAAACTCAAAGTACCAGCATGCTATACAAGCTGCCAACACCTGCTGCCTAATTGAGGGCGTTACAAAATTGCATGCTGGGCGACGCCTCCTTTGACTTTGCTGCCAGGCTATTTTACAAAGATTGAATAAAGGAAGCGCTGGGTGCCGTTATCATGCTGCTTGTGAGTGCGTCTTTAAAACGGCGGTCCTTTGAAATAAATACATTATATGCGGCAGACCGAGCCACGAAGACTGCACCGCCCCGTGAAAATTAATGAAGGGGACCTTGGAGACACAGAATCTGGCAGTCTCCTGTTGGCGAAGCGGCGACTGGCTTATACCATAATGCGGCGATCCTTGATTCAAAGCCCACTGGAGGGCTATAAACAATTTCAAATATTGCCATGGAGCAGCGAAACTTACTATAAGGGACTAATGTTACAAAGGAGGTACGTAACCTACGAAAGGAATGTACTAAACTCAAAGTACCAGCATGCTATACAAGCTGCCAACACCTGCTGCCTAATTGAGGGCGTTACAAAATTGCATGCTGGGCGACGCCTCCTTTGACTTTGCTGCCAGGCTATTTTACAAAGATTGAATAAAGGAAGCGCTGGGTGCCGTTATCATGCTGCTTGTGAGTGCGTCTTTAAAACGGCGGTCCTTTGAAATAAGTATATATATATATATATATATATAATTAAACCGGGAAAGTAGTGGAGTAGCAGTGCTGCTTAACATCAACCAGCAAAACACACACATAGAAATTGACGTTGCAGCAAGTGAAACTTTTTATGACTCTGTGACAGCATGGCCCTGTTACTTAAGTTGTAGCGGAGGTCCCTCGTCCGGTGTTGCAGATCATGTGTCCCTGCATGTTTGTCAGCAGGGCCCTCTCTTATTCTGCTTAGAGGGGACATATCCCATCCGTTGTCTTGTCAACAGAGCTCAGTGGTTCTTACGAAAATTACTCATCACTTATGTGATGTGAAGTGACAGACGCAATCTCACATTTTCATCAGAACCCTGCCCAACTCTGTGTATGCTGGATATGTTCCTGCCTCAGTGTCAGCTAGTTCCTATTTGATTCAGCGAGTAAGGGGCATATCTGTTTTGACAAGACCGTGCCCGTATGCTTAGGACTGGCATGCTCTGTCCCATGAGGACAGCGTATTGTTCATCTATTCTAGATGGACCTTGTGCCCAAGCATCAACGAGGCTGTGTCTGACTGCCAGAAGGAAATCTAACATACCCCGCCCTGTTCAGGTCTGGTGGATCTCGTTCTACAGTGTCTGCGATGCCTTGCCTACATTTGTGAGTGGGTCGTTATCTTGTCCTATAGTGAAGTTAAAGAAAAGTCTGCACACATGTCAATTAACGCATGAGAGAGTTTATTAAATAACAAACATTCATTATTTGTGAGTTAATAGATTCGGCTCACCAAGGTCTAACTGCAAAACATAAAATGAGCAAACTCTCTAATCAAAGGCAAGGCACAAATACATAGCATAGCACATACAAACTTCCTGTGCCTATCATAGGATGTCTTAAAATGAAAGTCTATCGGTCTGAGATGAGGAAAAGTGAGACAAAGAGCTTCATTCAGTTAGTAACCAGAAGTATTTTTTTAGTAGATCAAGCTAATCTCGTCTCAGTAGCCAAGATATGAAAGAGAGGTTCAAAACGTCAGATAAAGGTGGCTTCAGTGAAGCTAAGGCAGTGAGTTACAGGCGACCATGGTAAATGGGTGCAGTCCACCATGCTGGGTGTTACACTGTATGAAGGCAGTGCTGCCCTTATTCCTGTTAGAAGATGAGGTATCCTGTCCCACAGCAGTACGGGTTTATCCTACCCCGCTAGGGGATGTATCCGGTTCCATACGGCCAACCGACCAAGACTGCTTCTCGCAGGAGATGTCAATGCGATAGTGATAGCACCGAATACGAAGTGCAAGGTTTTAGAATATTCAATAATCTTAATGCGCAAGTGAACAAACCACTTAGTCCAAGGTTCGGAATAAGATTCACTTAATACGCGGGATTTGCTTTGATGATTCCTATGGGCAGGCACATAACGGTAAAAAAAAAAAAACCTCGCTGCGCAGGAGAGCGGGTGGCAATTACCGTGAGGTGATTGTTTACAGGCCCACGTGCCTCCGGCCCGGCTTCCCGCCTCGTGCCAGGGTTCATGCAGATGAGATACATGAATTATTCAGGAGGGTGAGTCTAATGGGATCATTAATCATGGCCACGAAACGAGATGGCAGCTTGAATACAGGTGCTTCCTCTCTGCCAAGACCCACGAGTACTTTACTTCCACCCTCCCCCATGCCTGAAGATGGCTGGAGAGAGAGGTGCTCCTTGCGCTCGTGAACCAGCACGAGGCAACGGAAGATTGTCGAAGGGAACGGGCAAGAGGCCGAACTGCGCAGACCCGTTCCAAATATCCACCATTATTATTGCTATTATTATTACTATTATCAGAGTCCTGCCAATTAGTCCAGTATGCCCTAGAAATCAAATGTACAAAAGATTCTCGTGTACAAAAAAAATGATAAATATTAATATTTTAAAAAGTACCTGGCCAGCAGGTGGACCTAGTTATGGAAAATAAAATATCATTAGTCACCATTCATTCGGGTGCTTAATAATCTTATAAAAACATAGTTCATATATCCCTGTCTACATAGCTACGGTTTTCAGCATAGCTCTGATCTATTGTGCATGTTTATCATATATTCAGCGTGGCACTGGTTTAACTTCCAACCTAAGCGCATCCATTATAACGCTTGGTTAACTTGCTCCTTTTTAGGTCTCGCCTGACCCAGCGCATGCGCTGGTCTGGCGAGACTTATTGAGAGGGCTCCAAAAAGTGCTACCAGGCCAGCCTTCAGACCCCCCAGGATATAGCGGCATGGATTAGCAAATTTAGCGGCACAAATATGGAAATTTAGCGGCACAAATATGGAAATTTAGCGGCAATTTTGCGGCATTTTAGTTTGCAGTTTTTCCTACAACAAACACAGATATCTTAGTTTTTTGAAGTATTTAACAACATGAAGCTATGTATATTTGGTTTATTTACAATGTAGAGACTGTGTTTGGCTTCAAGGCTACATATATGTGATTAAAAAAAAAATTATGCCCCCCAGAGCCCGCCGCGTGCCTCGTGTGCCCAAAAAGAAAGCAACCTACACACTTACAGGTGACACGATCCTGCGATCGGATTAAGTTAAAATGGTGTCTTTGTCCAAATTCCATGTCAATGTCTCTATGTGAATAACGAAATGATGATAGCTTATCAGAAATGTTCAGAAGCTTAGAAACTCAAATTATCAATTCTACATTGTCGTTCTGAGATTCTTTAATCAGCTGAAACGTAATAACAAACCAGCACAAACCACACTAAGGCTCCCCAGCCGGGTCCCGCATAGAAGCACCAGTATTGAATTTACTTGCATCACTTATAAAGAATTCTATCACAATCCATTTAAACTTTTCCATGATCTAGAACTCAGTTTTTTTTGTTTTTTTTGCAGAGTTTTATATCCGAATCACCTCGGGTATCAGAGCACTTTACATTGCACCAGTTACGTTACATGAGGACACACATTCATTTTTTGTTCTTAGTTGTTACCTGATTTGTACTCTAGTCATTAAATATTGATGTCTGTAGAGGATGGTGTCTCTTACTGCTAGATCAAGGAAGGAATCATGGAATCTGACCACCTGAGTAAAATTGGGGGTATCATGATTATTGGGGTTCAGTAAATTATTGGGGCTCAGCACCCTCTTCCTGGGATGCCACTGCATGTGATGTGATATTGCGTGTGTTCATGAGCCGCCCAGGGCCAGACTGCAGAACCAAAGCAGCCTTGGCAAAAATGCCCTAAAACTAATGGTCTCCCTTCATGTCCTTGAATAATGTCTCCCATTTCATCCATCCACACTCTTTCTCTCTCTCTTCTGTATTCTCTCTTATCTCCCTCTCAGATCCTTTCTTTTCTACCTTCCTCCCTCCCTCTCTCACTCTCTGTCTTGAAGCGCAGGCCTGCTGCAGTTAACCTCAGGGAGCTGGGGAAAGTGTCAGGCGCACCAGCAGTGGCAATGGGTTTTCAAAGCCAGCCTCCAAGACCCCTGGCCCATTGGTAAAATGCACGGTGCAATAAAAGGCCTGTCTGGCCCTGAAGTCTCCCCACCTCCACAATGTTTTTTTAACTTTTGCCCTGATTCTCCTGCCCTTAGGGTGATGACATTCATGAGGGGAATGGCTGTGGAACGGGTGGCCATGAAGACAGTGCAGCAAAAGAAAGTTATAAGGGCTGTAAAAGAGATGTTTAATTTCTATACCTAACATTCTTAACATCACCTAGCCACCAGCAGCAAAGAGAAGACGGAGAAGTATTTAATGATGTTACAAGAGATCAACCCTGTGATGTCATCAGAGTCGTGCTAGCCGCTAGGGCAATCAGGCATTGCCCGACGGGCCCGTGTGTGGGTCCTTTATTTGTCTGTTTGTGGGCCTGTTCTACAGTCTGCTGGGCCGTTTTTTCACTAATGGGGGCCACTTTTAATCTTGTTTCGGCTCCAGCCCAATCCTGGATGTCATTAAGGATCATAGGGTGCAAAGTGCCACTACTGCTACTAATTGCATTTTGGTGAGTCGACGGCCATGGAGGACAGGCTAGCTCAGGTCTGACAGCCCCCTCCAGCCAACCTGTGACAGGTGAGAGTAGAACCCGTGACATGAGTGCCATCTGCTACCGCAGTGAGGTGAGGATTCAAGGGAGTCAAAGATTAAAATAATAGCCCAATTTGGCCACAAAAATCATATGTTGTAACTGAACTGAAATTAATATTATTTAATTTTACATCATTCTCATTCTTTTAGAAGAATAGTGCATCTTTCTGCCCTACCAACCGAGCGTACTTGATTCTCTCCATTGGCAGACACTAGCCAGTGTCTCTTTGCCTCGGCCTGCTTTGTAAATCAAATTTCACATGCAGGCAAATCATTGTCGGAATCAAAGGCTCGTTGCGGCTGTGGAAAGTGTACACACCTGCCAAGCAAACAAAGAAGCTCTTCTGAGCTTGTGATGTTTACTTTCCAAAATCGCAATTTTTCTAGTGGTGGTGTGTAAAGGAGGGCTCTTTGTGCCGTTTGCATAACTCTTTTGTTGTGCATCTGCTCAATATATTTACATATCCTCCACACGATAGGTTAGAATTCCTGTACTCTCGACTCAGCCTTTCATCATTCCACGTCCACTAAAATTCGTAATATTGGGCTGGGTGACGGAGACCCCTGCTATGTCGGAACTTGCATACCTTGATGGGATTAGAGTGGCATTTTACTTCCTGATAAGTGCACAACTTTATTTCCTCTGACTGACAGGGTTGACAGTGCTTACTAGTGCAGAGAAATATTTTACCTGATACTGTAAAACTGCATTATCACTTGCAAAAGTGCCGATTTTGCGAAAATCGCGGCATTTTTGCAAAAGTGCCGATTTCGCGGGCACTTTAGTAAAAATCGCGGCATTTTTGCAAAAGTGCCGATTTCGCGGCAAACCGCGAAATCGCGATATCCTGGAGGGTCTGCCTAGAGCTACAGTGCATGTGCGCGGGCGCTTTACCGCGATCAATTAAACTTTCGCGGCCGCAAGGCCGCTTGGCATAGCCAATAGGTCTCGATTTTGGGACCTTATAAGTATTTAGTTACGCAACTGTTGCATGGCTAAACACTTATAAGGTCCCAAAGGCGAGACCTATTGGCTATGCCAATGCTTGTTTAATTGGGGGGGGGCGAAATCCATGTGATTTGCTCTTGGGTAACTACGTCAAATTTCAGGAAAACTACACGAAATTGCGCAAAATGCAAATCCGTCATTTAGAATCGGTGTTTGGTGCAAGGGCTTATTTTGCACTAAAAAAGTGTAAAAAAAAAAAATACAATTGCGGTGAGGAACAGCTGCTTGCGTTCTGGCCGTTTCGCTTTGTCCCTGAGCGCACAATGTAGTTTAATGCCATAATTTTCAGAAATTCACATAAAAGACACGGAAAATCCATAAAACTATTATCCCAGTAATTTAGATTACCCTCCAGGGCTACTTTTAACGTGGCTTTGGTTTATTTTGCACTTTGATACATTAAAGACAGCTGTAGCTTGCTTCTTAGATTCATCCCAACTGTTACTGGCTATAAATGTACAGGTGAGCACTAAGTGTGAATGGACTGATGGCTTTTGAACTGGTTTTGAATAGGGAAGAGAACGGTTTTAGGTTAGTCACGTGGTATCTGGGAGGAGGAGGTGAACAGACCTTATTTAGTAAGTATTGGGTCAAGGAAGGCTAATTGAAGTAATAAACATTACAGGTCAGTAATCAGCTCCTTAAAGCATGAGACCCTGGTGGCAGATGTTACACCTTCTGTTTATCGCCCATTGAAAGTGGATTGTGTAATGTGGCAATGGAAGTGGAAGAGTGGGAGGGAAGGAAGAGGAGCTGGGAGTACTGCAGGAAGCAGCAAAGACTGGGATCAGACAGAAGGACGAGACAATGCCAAGTATGGTCAAGAGGAGATAAAATGACTAAAGTGGGAAAGGAACTCATGTATTTGTGAAACACAATTTTCGCTCTGACACATTGGTATCTTTTACAAGATGTCCACAGAGCTATTGCTCATCAAATGAATGTATCCTTTTATCGAACTGAGATGTTTAGCAACTGAGACAAATCACTTGGGATTCACAGGTACAGTCTCTTCTCTATAAGATCATGCCCTGCTCAGCACACCTGGGCTCTGCCGCTTGGGCCAATTGTTCGCCCAGCGTGAACTCTGTAAAGCAGCCCCACTTTATAAGATCTCCAATTAAATAAACTTATGCATTGAGTTCTCGAATGTAGCACGGACTTGAAACAATAGCAGGGAGCGTGGCAGTAGGTGAAGAAGATTCCCTCAAGACCTTTGGGTGAGGAATGTGTTTGTTCAGTTTCACACATTTCAAATATCCATTTCATGGCATTGCTGAGCTCCCAAGTGAAGAACACCATTTTCTTTACTTCTTTTAATTTAAAAAAGGATGTTGTTGGTTTCGGAGCCCCACCCCCCACCCCCGTCTTCCCAATACACTTTTGTCCAGAGTTCAGTTCCTACCCGTGTGAATGACCCTGCAGGAAGGAAACTAGTCACTGCTTCAGTGTTCAGGGTAGAAGTGAGAAGATATCTCACCCTGAAGAATGGGATGTGTACGAGGTGTTGCTAAGCCTAGAATAAGTGAAAATGGAACCGGAGACTTGAAAAACAGCAGGGTTTTTTCGCTAAAATTATAGTGACGCAAATACAAGAAATTGACAACCTTCTTCAGAGTGTGTGACACTGTAACACCATTTTCACAAGAGAAGATGCCAAGAGAGTTTATCAGCTTCAATTAATCTACTGCCTTCTCCCTCCAGAATATTAGGAGCCCATTTTGTCTGTGTAGAAGGCAGACTGGAGCACCTATGTGCACATAGGTATGTTTCTTTAATGGTCAGAAACACATGAATGGTTCTGCCAAGGCTCCACTTCAGCACCCCCGCTAGCACACTAAAGCTCCAGTCTTTCAAATTCGTTCTCTCCAAGGATTGTGACATCTGTCCTTTCACTATTTCTCTTTGGCTCAGTACGTAATTTTTGTGGTTATGAATTTTCCTTACTCTCAGTTTCTTCCTTGCAACAGAACTCTTCTTAGGCTGGGTCAAAAGCTTTGAGAAAACTGGATCCTAATTTAATATTAAGCTGATAACTGTATTGTCTCGAGGTTGGGGGTTCACTACTCCATGCACATATTTTATGAATTCGATTCTTTTGTAAGCAAGATCAATCATGCTGAGTCAAAATGCTCAGTGGCCCTTTTTAGGTCGAGCCTAGCACAGTTCGCATGCGCTGCACTGTGGGAAGCTTCATGTAATCACTCCAAACTTCCCCGCAAGTTCTTCGTGTCTGTTTGGCAACTCCCACAGATTCCATTGGCCTTTGCGTGTGGCTTTCAATAATAAAAGCACGCAAATGGCCAAAGGCCGGTGTATGTCCCACCTTTTCTCAAAATGTTCACTCCCATAGCGTTTTGGTGTCGGGAGCGAGCAGTGGCAGGCATTGTGGCAGCTGCATTCCTCCCTCGTTTCACGTTTGCAGCTGCAGGGGGCTGGTGCGCACGAGGCAGAGCTGTGTTTACAGCTCGCGCTGGTTCACTGCCTTCACCGGTGACTTCTGACTTGCTATTTACACAGTCTAACTGAAACGCAATGGAGGGTAGTAGTGTTGCTGCGTGCCCACGATGCTGCTGTGAGTATGGCCAGGTACTACCTACACCCCCTCCTCCCCATTCAAGACCCATGACAGTAGAGTAGTTTTGGATGCGGGGGGCGTGAAACCCCCTGGCCGTATTTATTATATACAATTAATAAACATTAATCATAATTACAATATTTACAAAATGTAGCAGAAAATATACTTTACACTGATTACAATTGATAAGTACAGATATCCGATGGCTAACCTTAACATAACTCTAATACAAAGGTTTCCTATCCATATCTAAACATATCTTTATTAATCTTTGCAATCTTTATTTTCTGCGTACCTAATAGAGCCTACGGCAAGGTCACTAACTGGTGTCAGATCCTTATCAATTTCACACCACGCCCTCCAGCCGTAGTGCGCATGCGCAGAGGGCCCGTTCACCGTGAGGGTACTCCCCCTCCCCCCCCCCCCAGGTTACCCCCGTACGCTCTGTACCTGATCTCCATAAAGGCGCCCTTGCAGCCGTTGTGCATGTGCGGGATGGCCAATCAGCCTAGAGAAAGCGTGACTCCCTCCTCCCCCGCACCCAACTGCCCCTGGAGATCTAGGAGTGACCAGTTGTCCCTCCCACTTATTCGACACCATTCGGGAATGGCGCCGCCCTCTAAGGACCTTAAATTTACTGCTCACCAATCATGACCTTACCGCCTGACCAACAGAAATCAAAATACGACGATAGAAGACCTGTGGGTAAACAAAATGGCATTTATACACAACCTTGACAATTCTAACCCTCCTGAAACTAATAATAGCTTAAACATTCCTTGAACCAAAAAACCCCTACAACCTATTTGCTTTTAAGGGGATGGTGGGTGGGAAAATCAAAAGTTACTGCCTCCTAGCGAGGCGTGGGGGGCAAGCTGGGGAGTCAGGAACCAAAAGACCGATTCCTGGGCTCCCCATCCCTTTATATCCGGGATGGTCCGGCCAGACCTACTGGCAGGACGTTTGACCGTCGTCGCGACCGGGAAGTGATTCCAATCACCTCCGGGTCGCGCCTGGGCCAATGGGGGTAGGGGGACGCGCCTGCCGTGTCACATAGGTGCGCGAGAGGCACGCCCCTAGCTGTAGCGGAGGGGACCGGCTCGACCGCCATACTTTTGGCGTGGCCGATGCCGGCTCCGCCGTTCTATTCACGCTTGGCTCTCATTTGTTACCTGTCCAATTTGTCATGTAATGTGCTTTTTAGTTGAGCATTATTTTCTGTTTTTGACAACGGGCTGCGCTTGAAACGCGATCTAAAGTGGACTGTTGACCAGGTGCGACTTCGGTGATGTGAACAGATTTTATTCTTTCATTTTTGAGAGAGGAGAAGAGGGGCTTTAGGAAGTGGGAGCCAGCTAACACCAAAGTTCACAGTCTTGCTCTTCGGCATTAACTCCTTCGTGCCCTCCCTTTCAAGTTGAAAGTTCAGAGCTTGTAACATGTTAGGCAGACAGGAGAAGCGTCTCCCACCCTTTCAGCAAGCTATGCATGTTTGCTTTTCTTATTTTTAATTCTGAAAGGGACACAGACTTCACGTTTAAATGACCTGTCTCAGGATAGTTAACGCGAAAAGTGGAAAATGATTACAAATGTAAGCTGTTTAAATTTATGCCTATGAAAAAATTGAACTATAAATGTTGAATTTTATTTTTACCCTAGAGTATAATTGTTACAAGCACTCCTTTTTCTTCATTAACATTTTTCTGTAAATGAGACAGTCTCACGTTTGTTTTTTCTATTGTAAAACATGGTGGTTGAGGGCCGTTTTTTTCCTCACATACAGAAAATAGAAGCCTTTTTCTTTTGCAATTGGCAGTTCAGACGGCCTGCTGTTTTGCCTTTGGAGGACACATAATTCCTTAACTCTGCTTACAGCAAGATTTATTGCTGCAATGGTACAATTCCTGGTTCTAAGTTAAGGCTTTTTCATGTATTATATTTAAGGTCTAATGTTTTTACTTACTTGCTTTTTATGCAGCTGTTAGAAGTTTCAGTAGCAAGCTAGTTTTCTGGTCTTACCTTTCTCTTTAAAGAAACAGGGACCCTAATTAAAAACCAGCATTGGCATAGCCAATAGGTCTCGCTTTTGGGACCTTATAAGTATTTAGTTATGCAGCACAATATCCTTGGTGCCACAACATCAACTGTTGCATGGCTAAACACTTATAAGGTCCCAAAGGCAAGACCTATTGGCTATGCCATTGCTTTTTTCTCTTATTCCCCTCACACTGATGTTTTTTTAAAACAGGCTCACCAGTCTAAGAACATTCTTTTGCTGTCAATGGATTCCTTCCACCAGGGACAACCCAGTGAGGCCTGTTTTTCATTTTGTCTTTGAGACCTAACAACCGGGAGTGACCAGTTGGTATATCACAGGACTCAAATCTATAGTGCCTCAAACGCCTTTACAGTTAAAGGTCCAGAGGTGTCCATGGGCTACACCAGCTGGAATTCTGCCACAGAGACCTGTCAAAGGAGTTTACCCTGAGGTGTGCCATGTGGCCTGTTACAAGGTCTAATCCTTTAGTGCTTCCAAAGCCCAAACTCCATCTTGTTTGCACCTGGCTAATTGGTAAGGAGGTATTACTGGTCCATGAGTCAGTACTTTCAAAGTGTAAGAAGGGTGTGTAATATCGAACACTTGTAAGTGACGACTTCTGCTTGCTCGTGTGAGCTCAGACGGCTGACACTTTATGTTCCATTAGAACGTTAATGTTTAAATGTTCCCGTTGAAGTGGGTTTGGTGGTCAGTACACCGCCTGCTTGTACACACACTGATGGTCTTTCGCTCCATCACTCAATAAACATGTTTCTTCAACTGGTAATTTTGTCACACCGTTTTTGTTTTTTTTCCTTTCATAACTATTCTGACCAAAACCCTCGAGTGCCTCCCGAAAACCCATGCAACCCAAGTTGTGACAGGGATTCCTCCTCACTCACCTGACGACGGAGCAAGCTTCGATTGCAGCTGAGCGGTTTTCAAATAGCTGTTTGTAACAATAACACCTGCTGTGCCCATAACAAAGGGCCTCTACATTGAGCTGCTGGAACGCACAGGTCATTCATGAAGGAAGGTGTCAAAAGATATTTTATAGCTCTGTTGACCTCTAGACCAGCGGGAACAGTGCTGGGAACGCAAGGTGCGTTACGAAAAACTTCAGCACAATGCGCTGTACATCACACCAGTCCTGGTCCTAAATCATTCTGGCTCTATAGCTTTGGGTGTCGCCGTGTGCAGAAATCTGGAGCGAAAAACAAGCTAAGTTTCTACAGAATATGACGCTCAACGAAGCTGGACAGTGATGCAAGTAAGCGCAACTTGCTGTGGACGATGTTCAGTGATGCAACAGTGGCCATCTTACTAGTTGGGGGAAACTTGTGAAGACCTTTACAGTAAAGGATCAAAAGGCAGCAGCATATTTGTTCTGTTGCACTCAGTGACCAGTAGATCTCGAAAAATGCATTTTGGCTGAGGTCATTGGTATACTTGATTCATTGGAGTCGGGGATGGGGACACCTTGACGAAAACATTGCGGCCACTGTTAAACATTTTTTAGTTGGGAAATGCAGTGAAACTCCTGCCTTCCATGATTTTATTCCTTGGTTCGGACGGTGACAAGAACACCTATGGAGCCAGCACATTTTCAAGGTCTGTGTGAAGCATTTTTTTCCCTTTCTCCTTGACAGTGTTCAGTTCTGTGATATGTACACAGTTTTTACACAACGCTGTAGTGACGTCAACTTTAAAGAACGTCGATGCACTTGAGTTCCCTGCCAACTTGACATTGTTTTGCACGATCCTCAATTTGCTTATTTTCCAAGCAGATTTTCTCTGGTTGTGTCTTGTGGTGTGCTCTTTTTCACTCTGGGCTCTGTTGTTCCCTTGCCTGGGAATTTTTAGATTTGACTGTTTTGTGTGTTTACCTCAGTTGTCCTACATCTTTCTATCTCTGAACCATGCTGACAGTCAACCCACCACCAACTTTTACAAAAACTCCAGGAGACCCTCCTGTTTCAGAGGCAGTGGTTCAATGCGGAAATACATCTGGGAGCTATAGGTGCGTTTATGTTGAGAGCTTAAATATCTCTTCTTCTGCACTCTACAGGGTTTGAGGAAAGGTCCACCTAAAACCATTCACCAGATTGCCTCTTAACTAAGGTAAAAATTGATGAGTGTTAGGAAGCAGTAAAAAAAACCAGAAAATTCGGTTTGATGTCCAAGCCTTGTTGTTTTAAGACATACATTTTTCAGAAGATAACAGAATGTGGGTGAACACATCAATACTTTCATCTCTTTGCTTTGCAAGCATATAGCTTATTGTCAAAGTGAGAATTTTGGTGGCCAACTTGAGCGTCGCTAGTTCACCAGTCATTGCAGTTACGAAAACATTCATCAAACTCTTTTGAATCTGCAAAACATCTTTAGAGAAAACTTTCCCCCACTGCTTTAACAACTCAGGGCAGACCTTAGGCAGTGGGCTCTTATGTATATATCATTTAGGACCTATTAATGCAATTAAAATGACCATCATACCACAGATTCTATATCTCTTTCAGGATCTCTCAATTGAGCTGCCAAGGGTCTTTTTCTCAGAGCTCAGGGCCCTGGTGATACCCTTCATATGGCAAGCTTGTAGAGCACATCTCCCTTTTAAACAATTGTGGCTGCTAAAGACGCGGGAGGATTAACATTGCCTGGCTTTTCTCTATACTACACGGCAGCACAACTGTGAGTAATATCTGAATGGGCACTGTGGGAATCAGATATGCATTGGTTCCATATGGATAGAGCGGTGGTGGGGCGTTAAGTCTGGGATGTACTATGGAAACCCAAATCAGATCGACCCCCTGATGCATATCTCAGCACACCTATCCGAGCGACTCTTTGGGTGCGGGACTCTGTGACCCGGATGGGTTACTTTTCCTTCCCCCTATATTCCCATTCACTTCAATGCTGCCTTCCCCGCAGCCTCACACAAGGCCCCTTTGATCTGTGGAGAGAGGGGGGAATGCCTGGCGCAGATCTGGTCCATGGGTGGGACAGTCTTACTTTTGGGCACTGCAAGCAGGATTTTAGCTTACAAACATCTGAGAGATCTCATTATACTCAACTAAAACATTGGGTCCTCCATCAAGAAATGTGCCTTGCAGCTACCAGAGACTCTCCCACATTGGAAAATGTGTGCACCAAGTGGGGGGAGTGAAGTGTTCTAAATCTATTTTTTACACGCATCTGCTTGACACCTTCCCCTGGACCAAACTCCGCCATATACAATTTGGACAAAGGTACTGGGCGATCCCATACCAGAAAAACAATTGCAGAAATTATGGAATGATATCCCCCGATTTAATCACTCTCTGGGATGAGGAAGCTAATTATAAACTTCTGTTGGACTGGTATCTTTACTCCTCGAAGCTTAAATATTTTACCCTAATACATCTGACTTATGCTGGAAGGGGTGTGGGTTAGGGTTACTGGGTGACTTCCGACGCATTTGGTGGGATTGTCCGATCATTACACCCTTCTGGGCAGAAATTCTTGTGCAAATTGAAACCATATTGGGCTACCCTCTCCCGTCTACACCAGGATTTGTCTTTCTGGGTCTACGAGACGAGACTCTTAAGTGTCAGACCTCTAGCGAGTGCTCTATTATATGGCTATGTCTTGGCAAGGCTAATATGTCCATAGTGACAGCATGAAAGAAGACCACGACACCCTTACTCTCACAATGGCACGCTAAGCTGTGGCAAGCTCTGATAGGGCGGAATGTCAGTACCCAACCTAGAACACTATTACCTAGCATCCCAGATACAGTGGGAAGCCAAATGGGTAGCAGAGCTACACCTATTAAATATGCTGAGAATGGCCCCCATGCACCTTAAACGCAGTACTTCCACCCATGTGTCAAACCACCCAAGACGCTTCCATTACGAGTACAAGTGACCAGCCACTGCTTCCATCGCTGCCTGTTTGCACCTGCACTGCCACTATTGGGAATGCCGAAGGGTGATAGGAGATTGATACCAGCCAAACTCGTGACATGGCATGAGATGGGTTTCCACCAGTGCTTTAAATGGGCCGGTACTCACCGGTACTGAGTACCGGCATTTCTCTACTGCAGAGGAGAGTACCGGTACTCAAGAACCGCTGGTGCTGGGGTCTGTCTCTGCCGGCCCTGGCACTTCTGTAGACCTGAGCGGAGCCCCCGCTGATCTATTCAGCTTGGGCTCATCTGCAAACACAGAAATCGAGGCAGCCGGTGACAGCGCTATTTAGAAAGCCGTGGGAGGTAACCAGGTTCAAATAGCTTTAATCCCACCTGATTCTTTTGTTAAGTGTCTGCTTATGCCTGTCTGCTTGCCTCTGATTGTTTTTGTGTGAGAGAAATACGAGAGAAAGGGGGAGAGAATAGAGACACTTATGGAAGGTATATCAGAGGAAATGTGTGGAATGCTTGTGTGTGCACGTCTGCTTGTTTCTTTCTGTGTCTCTGGAGAATATATAGTATTGTGCCAAGCAACAGCAATTAACAGTATTGATGTTGCACAAATTAAAAAACAAGGAAATGTTCAAATATCACCGCGTTTGGCTTTCCTTGTGTAATGAGTAAACAAACCTTCTTTGTTTAGTGAAAGACATTTCTCATGTGTTTTGGTATGTGCTGCAAGTAATATAGAAGTCGAGAAGTATCGGCATGACTTCTCCTAAGCCCCGCCCCCAAGCCCCGCCCACTCGCCACATTTAAATGAGTACCTGCACTATTTTTCCCCCATTTAAAGCACTGGTTTCCACCCTGTGAGTGACCTCTACTGCGATGGCATGCTTATGACATTCAAAACTTTAGTGAAGGAAGAGGGTTTTGCAGCTGGGTTTATTTCTCAGTCACACATCCTGGATACACACACTGCAACCACACTGGGGAGACGTTACTCAAGAATTACAAACACATCTCATAATACAATGCGTACATGTCCTGAGGGAAGGGAAACCTCTTACTAAATGGTTCTCAGATGCACTTCGCCTTCAGATGACAATAGACTTGTCATCCCTGCACACTCATTGGGAAACTTACTTGGCCCGCCCATGCACACCCAAAGAGTGCTACACGATATTAGTGAGGCCCATATTCATCCCTCGTAACGCAAGGTTTTGATTGATCCAGTTTTATATACCGCACAGGAGAAATCTTACACCAGATTGAATTAATCAGTATTTTCACAGAAATTATGCATGCTATCCGCTATGTAATCATTGCAATGCTGATATCCTACACATGCTATGGTCGTGCTCCGCGTTATGTAAATACTGGGAGGGGGTGAAGTGGTACCTGTCGAAGTGTACTGACAGAACACTCTGAAATACATGGGAGGTCTGTGAAGTGGGCATGTTCGCAAGAGAAAAGAAACAAAAAGCTACCACCAGATTTCTGGACCTCGGCATGGTGGTGGCCAAGCTCCTCATCACACGACTCTGAAAATCTAGGAAATCCCCATAGTTACTGGCCTGGTCTTCTCAATACTTAACTGGGCTAGGGCGGAAGGAATATCTCTTCACAGGGAAGACTCTCTTCTTGCATAAAAACCCTATGTCCTCCAACTGGGATGCAATCCTGACGGCCTTACTATTAGCATTGTGCTCGGAAGGGAATAATGATGATGGCGACGAGATGTACATTAGGTAATAAGAAGCAGGGCAACCTAAAAAACGAATGTAGTAATTGTTTATATTATATAGTGACTGGAAACTGCATTGAGCAACATACCCAGTTATTGTTTATAATTATGTTGTTAATTTAGGATTATATGGTTTAATCTACAATTACATGATATATGGCAAGCTACCACTGACTTATATGTAAGATTGTGGCTTCACAATCCACAAGGAAGCTTTACGATGCCAGTATGTCATGCAGCAGTTTCATAGTGAATGTAATGGTTCACTTTAAGCACTGGACCTCTCCACGGAGAATGTTTAGAATTCAGATGCATCGTGTACACTATACAGAATTTGTTTAAAGGGAATGACTGCTTAAGCAGAAAATGCTAACATTAACAAATGCTTGCACTGTACACATTTCATGAACACCCCTGTATTTTATTAACGTTCAATTACGAGATGATAATGGTACATGTAAAACTGCTAATAAAAACATATTTTTTTTAAATAATCAATGGGGTCCATTAATTTCCTTCCTTTTAAAAGGTCTTGTCCCACTCGCACACGAGCCCTACACCTTTTCCAGTATTGACCATTTCGGGAGACACAAGAATCACCTTTCAGAGACACGAGACCATGAGTAGGAAGCTCTATTCCCATCGAATCACTCACACCACCACGCGCTGCACAGTTTCACCACATTCACTCATGATTTACAGTTGGGGAGTTTTCGGGGGGAGGGTGTGGTAAGGAGGGACAAACTATGTGCAAGATGTATTCACTGCAATGCTGAAATGTTGACGTAGATGCATTTGACTTCATTATGTGTACTGGAAATGTTGTGTTTATCCTCTAGCACCTGACAACTTCATTGGCAATAAACATGTAATATTCTTCGACTTCCTTGCATTGCACTAGGTATGTATGTAAATGGTCCCTGTAAAATTTAATAAAGAAAGTTTGACCGAAAAACAACTTGCGTGACCATTCATCCGGTCACGCTGGTTACACACGCACACTCTCTCTCGCTCACTTTTGTGTTTTCCAAACACAGCCAATCCAGAACGCAAGCCGTTACAGATCTACTACCTACGCTACATTTTACTAGACGATAACTATATGCAGGGCTTTAAGTGGGCTGGGTCTTGCCAGTGCTCAACACTGGCAGTTCTGTAAAGCAGGCGCCGAACCGCGTCTCTATCGGGCTCTCCATTTTTGCCCTTAGGGTGGAAAAAAAATCTTACCTCTGCAGCAGTACCACCCCTTACTGCTTTTGAGATAACTACAAGGAGGCTCGCTATCGTACTTTCACAGTCTTATCATTTCAGGACTGAAGCATTTTCAATATTCTATACAACGAAGCCATAGTTTTCGCTAATTTATCTTACACAAACAACAACCATTGGCAAAGCCAATAACCCTGGCTTGTTGTAGGTGTAATGTTACTTGTTGCATCAGTATTATATATCTGTATGCATTGACAGAAACAGCAAATTACAGTTGGGCAGCACACCATGCTAAGCACAGATTATTTGCCTGCTTTTATTTAAGCCACACCCTTAATTACATTGGCCACGCCCCTTGAGAGACCACCTAGTTTTTTCATTCCACTTAAAGCCCCGTCGATATGCTTCTATTTAATTGCATCAAGATAGAATATTAGTCAATTGCTCTGGAGCATGTAAATATTATTTTGCAAGTAGGATGAAGGTGCCCATAAAAATACAACAGAAACTTTAACAATGACAGTTGACTTAGCGGGTTGGAGTAGTCACTTGTCAATTTCTGGTAGGAAGGCGATTCTGAGAACACACATTTTTCTGCAGTCATTGTAAGTCAAAGAATAGTTAGAAACATACAAGCTGATAACCAGCAATTATAGTAGGGGCAGTTTGGGGGGGGGGGGGGCGGAGGGTGAATGTCAAATGTGTACTCTTGAAGCATCGCACAGATATGACCATAATTCACAAATGAGGAGGGGGGGTGGTTGAAGTACTACACAGTGTATGTATGTAATCCGTGTTCATATTTTAGTAAGCTGTGCTTCCGTTATCTATGCGCAGAAATCCTAAAGCGGTGCTGGTGAGAGATGCGGTGGTGAGAATCTGCAGAAGCCATTTTAACATACTCCAACGCTCTGCTTTGGCTCAAAAGACTCACCGCACTTCTCTAGAACCCATATCATCAAACGTCAGTCCATTTAAATAAACCATGTCTACTATTATTTTCAAAGAGCTTAATATTAAAAGAATTCAAGCATTTAAAAATGTAATACTTTTTACTACTTTATTTAGAGCAATTGTACTAAGAAACATGCATTGAGTCATTTATTACTACCATACAAAAGTCAAATTCTCGTTTAATACCACCTTAACACAAGTGACTTGTGAAAAACACTTTTTATTGCCTCACAGATTGTATGTAACAATTATTTCACATATGAAAGTCAAATGTCTTTTTTGAATTAATATTTTTATTGCAATTTTTTAAAATCTTTTCTCCCACAACACAGGAGAAATACAATACATATATAAATATCAAAATGCAGCAGTATAGAAACAAAATTCACATTATTAATTACATTTCTTTATATAATTTATGGTTTCGCAGCATTAATATGCAAAAACTTGCTTAGTGCAAGAAATTCATTGTTTCAATGCCTCCAGAGGCCGCTTATTACCAAACACATAAACCCAGTAGGGTAGGGAAACCAGACATGCACCCAAAACGCCAACTGAATACTGTCCCACTTAGACACCCGATCAGTTTAGCCCATCTTCTCGCTCATTATTGAGGGACCCTACAAATCCCACTGGTCTGTGATCCACTCCCCCAGGGGAGCCCAAATCTGCAACCCCTTTTCTCTTGCTTTTTTGCCTTTTCGTGAATACAAATCATTTTCAAGGTTGGACATTTCAAAATGTCGGGCCAACCATTGATGAAAAGCGGGCTTAAGGTGAAGCCAGGCTGAAGCAATACACAGTCGAAATACTGTCATGGCAACAAAGTGAAATGATTGTGCATGCTTAGGATCCACTTCCTTGTCTATACCAAGCAAGATAAGCTGGGGGTTACAGACATTTTTACTTTGAGTTTGGTGTTATAAAAATCGTGAATTTCATCTTTAATCCCAGTTAAAGAGGGGCATGTGGCAAACATATGTATTAAATAGGCCCCATGAAGTTGACACTGTGGGCAACACGTCCCTTTGTCTCCAACCCACCTGGTGATTTCCTAGGCATCAAATACAAATCAAACACGTTTTGTAATGTTGGACTTGAAGACTTGAGGAAAGGAGGACAGATTGAGCGAGACAAGGAGAGTCGGATTTAAAGTCTGTAAATTCTCTTGCCACTTCCAGGAATGTTTATCAAGGTCATTCTTCATAAGGGAGTTCAAGGAGCCATATATGCATCCTGGTAAGCAGAGCGTCCCTCTTAATACTAAGCAAAACCAGATCCACCCTAGAAAACCCTCAGGGGCCTCCTCCCTTCCGACCCAGGAAATCCCGAATTTTAAGATATTTTAAAAACTCAATTTGATTGACTTCAAAATCTTCTTTAAGTTCCTTGAAGGGGACGATACCTGTATAGGAATACAAATCCCCAAGCCGTCTGGGGCTATACCCCTTCCAACGAGAAACGTAAGGATGCCGAATTATAGCCAACAGTATGGGATTACAATGCAACAACGTATACAAAAAGTTAGCCAACCAAGCCCCAGTTTTTCCGCTAAGCCAACCAAATTTTAAAAGCACCCCAAAAGGACCTAAATGGTACTTTTTAAAAATAACGAAACTCTATTTGCTCCATAGACATTTCATGCCTCTTCCCCCAAAAGCCGCTCAAAAGGAGTGCGAGATCCATCATCTACAACCTGTGATTCATCCCCAACCTGTAGGAGAATCGTCATCTGTTAAAGTGCTGTTGCTCAATAGTATAGTTTAAAATTAGGTACTGGCCATCCCCCTTTCTCCTGCAATAGTGTAAAACACTTGAGTGCTCTTCTAGATTTGGCAAATGCCCATAAAAATCTTGATACCATGTCCTCAAGTCATTTACACCATTGGTTCCTCACTTCCAAAGGAATAGCTAACAAAAAAAGAAAGCACTTTTGGCAGGAATATAATTTTAGCAATATTACTCCTACCTTTTAGAGAAAGATGTAGAATATTCAGCCTACTAAAATATTTTTTGGCTTTCTCAATCAGAGGATCAAGATTATTTTCTGCAATTTTACCCACCATTATACCGACCCCAGGATACACAGCGATATCCACCACCCTGATGTCCCTCAGACATATATTTCTATTAATAACGATTTGGGTCTTGTCCTCATTCAGCAAATATCCAGAGAACCACCAAAAATGGACGGGCCGCTTTTAATCTCTCTTAAAACGACCTCAGGATCAGAAGTAACCAGTGCTACATTATCAGCATATGCAAGGATCTTTGTGTCTCGCCCATGAAAGCGGATTGGCGGTATTGCAGGGTTGGTATCAAGCCTCGGTATAAAGAGGCTGTTGGAAAACGAGGCAGCATCTGTGAGGCCTGCACAAATAACATGACTACATTTGTCCTTCACTGGGAACCAAACACCCAATTGTAGCGCCTGACTCTCAGAGGGTAGCGTTACAGAGCAGTCTGAGGCTTACTCAAGGGAGGTGGTGTGGGCTAGTAATCGCCATTTGCAGGTGCACAAAAAAACACTCAATAATTAATTGTCCAGTCTGTACTTTGCTTTATAAAAGTAAGAGTACATTTATTAAACACACACACCACTCAATACTATGCACCAATTTACAAATATACATAAGCTGTTGGAATTACTTTGTGACATTGCATAACATCTCCATCCCTCCCGCAGGGGGGGTGGGGTCTTGTACCACCACTCCCATGTATGCACATCAACTTGCCCCCAATGCAGTTAGTTGAACATAACCTGGAGCGAGGGCCCTGCGCACTGGCACCATCCCAGTGGCAACCCACCCCATTACTTCAACAAGCATTAAAAAGGGGTAAACCTGCCTTGGTGACACATGACCCTGACTGAGCATCTCCTATTGACCATAAAGTATGCACCTCTATATCTTAAGGGCTAGCAGTCTGGGGTCTTCACCTAAGCGCAGCAGCAAGAATCCATGTTTACGCACACTTTAGAATGACAGTACTCATCACCTTGGTTGATCATTTGAATGCATTGCAATTACAGCCCCCAAAGGCATCACAGATGAAATCAAAGGATTGCGCATATAAAGCCAGACACCCTAGCAGGACTATCTGGCAACATAGCCCCACTTGGCTTATGACATCTCCTTACACATGTGACTTACAGTCCCTTCAAAATAAGTACTCCTGGCAACTACACTTCTCCTGCAGTGCGCCTCTTCACTTTAAAAGGAATCACAGGTAAAAGCATGGGATTACGTAAATACAGCCAGACCCCGTAGCAGGAAGGTCCAGCAACATAACTCCATTTAGCTTAACATCACCTTACACATGTGACTTACAGTCCCTTCAAAAGAAGTACTCCTGGCAACTACACTTCTCCTGCAGTGCGCCTCTTCCCTTTGTCTCCACCCCATCTGGTGATTTCCTAGGCATCAAATACAGATCAAACAAGTTTTGTAATGTTGGACTTGAAGACTTGAGGAAAGGAGGACAGATTGAGCGAGAGTCGGATTTAAAGTCTGTAAATTCTCTTGCCACTTCCAGGAATGTTTATCAAGGTCATTCTTCATAAGGGAGTTCAAGGAGCCATATATGCATCCTGGTAAGCAGAGCGTCCCTCTTAATACTAAGCCAACCAGATCCACCCTAGAAAACCCTCAGGGGCCTCCTCCCTTCCGACCCAGGAAATCCCGAATTTGAAGATATTTTAAAAACTCAATTTGATTGACTTGAAAATCTTCTTTAAGTTCCTTGAAGGGGACGATACCTGTATAGGAATACAAATCCCCAAGCCGTCTGGGGCCATACCCCTTCCAACGAGAAACGTAAGGATACCGAATTATAGCCAACAGTATGGGATTACGATGCAACAACGTATACAAAAAGCCAACCAATCCCCAGTTTTTCCACTAAGCCCACTAAATTTTAAAAGCACCCCAAAAGGACTTAAATGGTACTTTTTAAAAATAACTAAACTCGATTTGCTCCATAGACATTTCATGCCTCTGCCCCCAAAAGCAGCTCAAAAGGAGAGTGAGAGCCATCATCTACAACCTGTGATTCATCCCTAACCTGTAGGAGAATCGTCATCCGTTAAAGTGCCGTTGCCCAATAGTATAGTTTAAAATTAGGTACTGGCCATCCCCCTTTCTCCTGCGATAGTGTAAAAAACTTGAGTGCTCTTCTAGATTTGGCAAATGCCCATAAAAATCTTGATACCATGTCCTCAAGTCATTTACACCATTGGTTCCTCACTTCCAAAGGAATAGCTCAAAACAAGAAAGCACTTTTGGCAGGAATATAATTTTAGCAATATTACTCCTACCTTTTAGAGAAAGATGTAGAATATTCATCCTACTAAAACCTTTTTTGGCTTTCTCAATCAGAGGATCAAGATTATTTTCCGCAATTTTTCCCACCATTATACCGACCCCAGGATACACAGCGATATCCACCACCCTGGTTGTCCCTCAGACATATATTTCTATTAATAACTATTTGAGTCTGGTCCTCATTCAGCAAATATCCAGAGAACCACCAAAAATGGACGGGCCGCTTTCAATTTCTCTTAAGACGACCTCAGGATCAGAAGTAACCAGTGCTACATCATCAGCATATGCAAGGATCTTTGTGTCTCGCCCATGAAAGCGGATTGGCGGTATTGCAGGGTTGATATCAAGCCTCGGTATAAAGAGGCCAATATATAGGTCAAAGAGTAGAGGGGATTGAGGATAACCCTGGCTTGTTATTTAATGTTTTTTTCACATTTACTTGCACCTAATTATTGCAGTAGCTGAACAACTGACCCTGAAGAAGGCCGTGACACTACTACAGGTCTTTCTGGCCGAAACATGTTGGTCTAGTGATCTACACATTTGTCTCTAATGTCAGCACTTGTGTTATCAGCTATTCATTGTTTTTAATCCTGACACCGGCTAGCTGAATAAAGTCACAGCATAGCTAACCCTGTAGCCAGTTTTAAACTTTTCACATCACATCACTGCACTTGTATACACACGCCAGCCAGTCTAACATAGGGGGTTTAGTACACCCCGCCTGACTCAATAAAAATATCCCTGAGCTCCTCCCTCGAAGCCCAAGTGAAGACTAGGTCTTTCACGTGAGGAGGCACCCTTATGATGAAGCATGAGACCTCTGGTGTGTGAGGGGAACTGTCCTGAAAGGGAAACCCCCCTATCTTGTAGGGCAGCGCACATTCAGACAGCTATATAACCTCCTCTTATTCCGGACCCGTGGCTCTTTTTGTGTGACATTAATTTGGAGGGGAGTTGGCTCACGCAGGTCCTTAAAACTAAGCCTGGGCGAAGCACTATGCTACGCCCGCGTAGTTTGCGAAGTTCGCGCTACTTCGCACTATGCGAACTGCACGTAGCACAGTGCGAACACGCGTAGCGTAGTGTTGCGTAGTGCTGCGGTAATTTTTTGCTTGCTCGCGGTCCTCAACGTCAAGTTGGCGACCGCGAGCAAGCAAAATGACATCCCCGCGAGACTTTTTCCTTGTTCGCGATCAGCAACATCAAGTTGGCGATCGCGAGCATGGAAAATAAACCTCCCGGCGAGATTCCCAACGCGAGGAGGTCAGGTTTCTCAGTGCAAGGGGTCGCGTATGCTCGCGACCGCTCGCGATGAGAAACTACCAGTTCGCGTTGAGAAAGCTGCCACTCGAGTAAAAATCTACTCGAGCAGCAGAAAACTACAGCTCGCACTGTACAAGATGCCATTTTCAATGATTGCACAGTGCCGGTTGCTTGTCCGCACTGTGCAATCATTGAAAACAACATCTTGCACAGTGCGAACATGTTACTACGCAGTTCCCGAAGTGCTACGCGTAGCTCGCGTAGTGCGAACTTCACTTTGCGTAGCTTCGCGAAGTGCTACTTCGCGAACTACGCCCACCCTTACTTAAAACTCCTCTAGCCCCCAAGTGTATTCATGGGTTATTTTATTTCTCAAAATACAGCAGTAGAAAATAACACTTATTTCACAGATACCTGTGACATATGGAAGCAGTTTCACGGGTCCCTCTAAAAGATGTTCCATCATCGTATAATAGCCACCAAACCATTTGTTTCAATATCTGCCTTCTACATTCAGAATGTGTTTAACAATGCAAAGGGTCTATATTTTCGTAAAATGCAATGTTCCTGACCACATACTTGAGTATTGTCTCTTCTTTTACTCCAGACAAACAGTATAATCGGTATTTCACTTATTTTCTGTAAACATTTCCCTGTTTGAAAAAACCTGTCTTCTCAACCCCCCTTAAACACTATTATTCCTGTTTGCCATACTCCCTTTTCACTCTTTTCTCATCCAACACCTCCTCTCTATCATTCTCAAACTCACTGCCCCTTCCTTGTTCTGCGTCCTTCTCTCACCCACAACTCCTCCTAATTCCCTTGTACGCTATTGTCTATCAAACTGCAGTAGCTTCCCTGGCTTATCAAAATCTGTTCATTTCACACACCCATGATGATGACTCTCTCCCAAACCTCCACCCTTTCCCCCCCCACCGTGACCTCTCTAAACTGTCTCTCTGTAATGCATCTTTCCTTATGCCTACTTTAGTTTACATGTTCCCCATCTCATTTTGCCTTCCACCTTTATCTGCTCTGTCTTGCCTTCCCAAATCACCCTGTATTCTTTTTACCCCTTCTGCTTTTCTCTCTTGCCCCTCAAACTGTCTGCTGTCCCCTCCACAAACTACCAGCCTCCTTTTCCAGTCACATTACTCATTTCTTTCTTTCTTCATTTAATCACCCTTCCCTTCCACACCTACTCACCTCCACTCCTCTCTGTCTATCACACTTCTCCATCACAATGTTCCCTTCTTTTCCTTCCCGATCTGCCTCCTCAACCCCAGCTCCTTTTCCCAACCTCCTCATCCCCTAACTTTCCCACTATACCCCACCAATTTCTTAATTCCACCTGTTTGAGTAACTGCTCACCCCTTCTTCTCGACCACAGTTGTAATACCATACCTTTCCTATCCCTCGACGTCATATTGTACTACATTCCACATTCAATAACATCCCACTGCCAGTCTGTTAGCTTGTCCTTCCTCTGCCTCTTCCTGCTCAACTCACTCCCCTACCCCCTCTTCCTCACTACCTTCTCCTGCAGCCCCTTCATACTCCTACTGACACCACACCTCCATCCTTTTCACATATCTGTCCTCGACCCACTTTCCCACTTTAGCATCTTCTTTCTCTCCTGCTTCTGTTTCTCACACCTCCTCACCACCATCATAGTCCCCCTTTTAACTGTTATTATGCTTGTGGATGATCAACAGGCTGCTACAAAGGAAATGAGCTCCTCACACAGTTCTCCCTTACACCAACCTCATCTCAAGTTCTTTAACCCAACTGTGGATATTGTAATTTCTCTTCAAAAACATACTCCTAAAAGATATGGCTGGTACATTTACTACATATGTCACACTTGATAAACCGCAAACAACCCCACCAAATCAAGAAGTATAATTCAAACCAACATCAAGACGCCTAGGACACTAAAATACTTTGGAAAGTGAGGCATGGATGACATGATAGATAGAGGGACTGGTACAGGGAGACTAGGGAACAGAGGGAATGGGACAAGGTAGCGTACTAGGATAGTACTCTCTTGAACAAATCACAGCTGCAGAGAGAGCTATCTACTTCTGTTGATTGACATTTTAAGGCCCTTGATGCAGGATTAAATGGATCGCAAACCCTGCAGCCTGGCATTAAAAACAACTTAAGCACTCCAATGCCATCAAGTAGATCCCACACGCAAATCATTCCACTAACATAGAGGATAGCACAGTTGTACCCTATGTAGCACGAAGTCTACCCAAAAAATTAAACAAACAGATTATTATAAAACACATGACCTTCACACGAGTTTGGCTGGTAGTTTGCAGTGAGCGCCCTTTTGAAACACAACCTTAGGGATAACTCGGCACCCAACACAAAACCACCCTCTTCATACTAGGCATGGCTTGTTGGGGGATAGCTCCATAGATTATTCTTTTTGGGTCTACATAGACACATGAAATTTGAAGCACCATGGGGCAAAGATTTTTAGGTGGTCATGTGCTATATAAAATGGTGTTAGCCAACATCGTTTATTAAGGGATGCTCCTGAAAAGTATTTTTATATGCAGCAATGCTTCACATTCAGTTATGGAAATTTGTGCGCTGCCATAGGACTTTGTGCTTTTAGATTGAAAGTCTATTTTTAAATGTAGCTGACATTTCAGCATAATTGTAGTGCTTTCTTCTTTTCATTTCCCTCTAATTATTTCTGTAATCGTTTTTGGCAGGTTTTCGAATACTATGCAGTAATGGTTTGTGCCAACTCTTGGTGCCAAAAGAGGGTTTGGTACTACCTTGGTATTGTGTTCAGGTATTCATACAAGAAGGCAGCTATGAGACTCAAAATACCAATGTTAAAGACGTAGCCATCTCTAATCTTTCTCCATATCTATTCTAGCCATTTCTGTACATAATCTCTTAATTAGACATGTTTTGATAGATGAAGCTGTGTTGGAGAATGTGACCTTTGCTAACTTTTTCCAGACATTTCTTGGTGTGATAGTCACGTGAATATTGCTTTTTTTCATGACACGTCTTGTCATCCTTTTCCACATATCATGAGTGAACCATATTCCACTGCGTTTAGGATAGTCTTGGTCACTGTATGTGATCTCAGTGGCTTCCTTTTCACTATGATTTCATTACACTGCAAAGGCTATTCAGATTACTTTTTTGTCTTCATGGTAGTCACCTGTGTGTGTGTGTGTGTGTGTGTGTGTGTGTGTGTGTGTGTGTTTGTGTGTATGTATGTATATATGTATGTATGTATTATCTACTGGCAGTCGCCAGTAGATAGTTATAGTTAGGACCGTGTTTCCATAGGAAATCCGCAACATTCTATTTGGAATAACTTTGGCGCCGGTTGACGAATCCTCGCGAAATTTTCAAAATAGGTGGGGCGCTCCGCTCCGCTCCTACCCTGAAAGTCTCGGGGGGGATTTGTCAAGCGGGGGCTGAGAAAAAAGGGGGGTCCCAAAACGCGTTTTCCCAATGCAATTTTCCATAGGGACCTTTAGTCCAAGGTACAGCCCGAACGGCTGACCATAATTACTTGAAATTTGGCAGAGAGGTAGTCCTCAGCTCAGGGATGTGCCTTTTGCATATATGGAGTCAATCTGTTCAGTAGTTCCTGAAAAAATTTCAGTTAAAAGCACATACATATCTATAGCCGCGCACCGTGCGAGCACCGTGCGCGCACCGTGCGAGCACCCTAACGTGCGCGAGCGTAATTCTCATTGGTGGTTAAATGTTAGTCAACGTTCGAATCGGTCGAAATCAGGAAGTGTCGGCCGCCATTTTGTTTGTTTTCAGTGCGAGAGTGAAAAAGGAAGGTGGCGAACGTGAAAAGGGGGCAGGGTGGAGAGTTCCTGACCCCCTAGCCTTTGTCAGGGGGTCCCTGAAGGAGCCCGAAGGCAGAAAAAACCATTTATTTTATTTATTTTTTAAATCGCGGGGGTGCGCGCACCGTGCGCGCACGGTGAAAAACCAACAAAAAAAAAATATATATAAAAAAAATAATAATACATACATAACTTAGTATTTAAAAAACCGTACAAATTCACTGAAAAAAACATAGGTTTCACACACGTTATAGTTAGGAATTAGCATTTAAAAAACCTTGCAAATTCACTTAAAAAACCATAGGTTTCACACATGTTATAGTTAGGTGGATATTTCACTCGTAAAAATCCAATGAAATTCCCCCGTTATAGTTAGTTCAGATAACTATAACTCGCGCGGCCGCCACTCTATCACAAGGATGATGTCATCAGTGATGTCATGAGTGATGCCACTGACCATGTCATGAGTGATGTAATATGTGACGTCATCAGCAGTGGATTGCGGTCGCGCGAGTTATAGTTATCTGAACTAACTATAACGGGGGAATTGCATTGGTTTTTTACGAGTGAAATATCCACCTAACTATAACATGTGTGAAACCTATGGTTTTTTAAGTGAATTTGCAAGGTTTTTTAAATGCTAATTCCTAACTATAACGTGTGTGAAACCTATGATTTTTTCAGTGAATATATATATATATATATATATATGTGTGTGTGTATATATATCTTTTTTTTCCGCAGAAATTTCCAGAAAAGTAGATATCTGGGGGCAAGAATGGGAGCCAGTGTGACTAGAGGTAGTGCCTGTAATGCATACCCCGACAGAACATGGGTCAACATGTGGAATTCTACAGGAAAAGAGAGAACAGTGGCAAGGAGAGAAGTCACCAAGGGTTAGTGACAACATCAGAAAGGAGAGGATCTCACAGGACCAAGGTAAATAGGCACCAAGATGAATATTACATTAGTAAGGGGGGGAAGGATTGGATCAATGGAGAATAAAGGAAACCAGCTTAACGCCATAGGAGAAATAGAACAAGCACAAAAGGGATCACAGAGAAATAGAAATAGGGAAACAACAGGCTCACGATGGAGTAAAGGAAATGCTGACAGGACCTCCTGGGAATTAAATCACTTTAGAATAGAAAAACCATTGATCAAATGAGACAAATAGAGGAAACGACAAAAACAAAACACAAGCTGAGAGGATACACGGATCAGATCATTGGAAAATAGAAGAAGCAAATGATCTCAGGAATAGCTGTAACATGGATAGAATTAGAGGAGCTTGGAGACAACAGATCAGTGGAGGAAGGAGGATACACAAAGGATCACAGGGGAGTGCATCTATAATAAATAAGGTCACACAGGAAAAGATGATGCACAATCACACACAGGGAAATGGAGAAAACTGATCGGGTTACAGGAATTGGATGGTTTAAGAAGAGACTGATGGAGATGTAGCAAGGGTGTGGCTGTGGGAAAAAAGAGAATAACGCTGATAGGACAGAATATAAAACTAGAACAGTGGAATAGATTCACAATGGGAAGAGGGTTATAGCAGAACAGGGTTCCCAGGGGGATAGATGCACACATGTGGGAGCAAGTAGAATTAGGGGCATTCATTTGGAACACAAATGTGTCAGAAACTAGGGAGCATGACCTGAGTGGATCAGATGCAAGAAGTGTGAAAAGAAGCACAGATTACTTTCAAAGAATTGATGGCAAAGGTGTAATAGTACCAATTGAAAATTGGAGCTCACAAAATGACTTGGATTGGTGTCCATGCCGCCTGAGCTTGCACCTGCAAAGCCTCTTATTCGAGAACCGAGCTTCTGTCCAAGTCTTCTCCGTGTAAGCTTTTATCTTCCTACTAAGTCAACACTAGGCAGCTGCACAGTGCCTCGTTGCAGTGTGAGCCATGCATTCAGCCCAACTATCTGGGGCTTCGATCGCTCCAAATTTGCATGTGCTTGGTTCTGCGCTTATTGTTTTTGAACTGGAAAGGCTGAGGGTGTGAAATAAAGAAGTTTCTGCTCCGAGAGTCTAAACAGAAAGAAGAATCAAAGCGTGAAGCGTGACCCTCCGCTACAGGAAGTGACTGGAGATCGATTAGCATTCTGAAGGCAGCATGGTCTTCATATCTCCAAGGAGACTGAGACTGGGAGATCTGTCCTTGCCAAGGCCAGCATTTCTGAAACAGGAAATTAACTTCTGGAAGTCCCTCGCTGTGCCTGCATGTTCATTAGTGAGATTTTAACGAGACGTTAGCTCTGAGACAGTATTGGATGCACCCGCTAGGCTAATTTACACCACTTTTGATTGTGTCTTTTGTTTAATCGAAATACTAGACCTTTTAGTAGTTCAGGAAGGAGGAAAACATAAATGCCTAAAAGAAGCAGTTTTCTTGAAGTTCGCTTTCTGCTCACACTTCTTGCCAACATCTAACATTTGCACAAAAGCCTGTTTTTCAATGAAAGGCCCGCATTCCATCTCAGGTGTCTGTTATGTTCCTGCTCCTCAGCATCCTTTTGCCTTCTGAAAATGATCGCTGAAGGTAATGGTGGTCCATCCTGATTCCAAAACACTCAGGGTTTGCTCAATTTCTGCCTAACTAAATTCCTCAAACCAAGCCTAAAGATCAAATCTCTGAAAACTGAACTGTTATGGTAAGCCTTCGATAGGATTGCATGATAGATATCATTGTATGCAAACAGATTCCTCCAAACGTGCGCCAAAGTGCACCCAACTGCTAATAATTTGTGACATTAAAGCTGGCTTCGGATGTGTCGTGAATGGGGAAAATGGGAGAGAGTCAAGGCCACATCCTGGTCAGATGACGTCTGATCATAGAATGACGTGATAAAAAAGGAAGCAGGACTAAGCACCCATGTCTAAACTGTAATCTAACTGCCTATCGCAGCTGGATCTTCTTTGTCCCATGCAAACTAAAGTTTCTCTTTCTTGGTATCCATCCTGACAGCCCAGCGCAAATAAGGAGCAACTATAAGTGGAGTTTACATCATTAACACACTAACCCATTTTATTCATCATCAAGCATAGAACAAAACCGAACTGAAAAGTTCTAACTGTAACTTAGCATCCTGAATTGCAACAAGGTTATATGTCAGTACTACACAGACTATTCATAGATAATGTTTTGAACTAATGAACTTGTCTACCACAGATCATTTGCTTCAAAGAGAAGGCCTCAATCCATGTGAAACCTATAATTATGGCTGCATGCACTGTACACATCATTAAATATATCATTGGATATCTGTACCTGCACAATCCCGTTTGCAGGCATAGGTTTGGTTTTGCTAAGTCAAAATAAATGTTCTGGTTGCAGTTGAATCTTTATTCTTGTTTAGGTTTTCAAGTTATGCTCAAAGTTTTAAGACCTCTCGCTGCCCGACTGTTAAAGGGGGGGGGGAGGGTAATTTGAATATCCGTCTTTCTTCCCCTTTTGCCCATTACATGCTTTTATCTGCTGTGCCACTGCTGCACTTATCTAAAGATGTAGCGCTTTCCTAGCAGTATATAATTTGCCCAGATCATGTCTTGCCCCATTCCGTATTGGTTTACTTCTGTTTCGCAGCTGGAATAGAAGTGCAGTGTTCTCAGTGCTTCCTGTTCCATGAGAGATAGAGGATCTCACAACCTTTTTATTTTGTTTTATTTTTTGTGTGGAGTTTATATAGCACGAATAGAACCGATGGTATCAGAGCGCTTTACATGAGCACCAGTTACGTTACAGACGAACACATTCATTTTTTTGTTCTGCACCGGGAGATTAAGTGATTTGCCCAGGATCACAGAATGTTGAACGTCCCTGCCGAGACTCAAACCCGGTTCTCCAGCTCCGGGGTCGACCGCCCTAGGCCTTAGGCCACATTCTCTTCCAAAGGGAAGAGAATGTGCAGGGAAGGTGTTTCTTTGGAAAAAGTTGCAATGCCCTAGGCTGGTGCATTAATTAAGTGAGAACATACCTTTCTAAGAAAGTTCCTGATCTTGGCAATGGCACGAGGGACCCAGATTCTCCAGATTGTTACTGGGAACTGCATGACCTAGCCTGCATTTGCTTCCCTCCTTTGTCTATTTTTAGGTCTTGCCTGACCCAGCGCATGCGCTGGTCTGGCGAGACTTTTTGAGAGGGCTCCAAAAAGTGCTCCCAGGCCAGCCTAGAGCTACAGTGCATGTGCGTGGGCACGTGCGCCGCACTTGTCCGCAATTACTTTTACTTTCAGGTTTGATCGCAATCACTTTTGTGGCCGCACGGCCGCTTGGCTTAGCCAATATGTCTCGCTTTTGGGACCCTATAAGTATTTAGTTATGCAACTGCTGCATGGCTAAACACTTATAAGGTCCCAAAGGCGAGACCTATTGGCTATGCCAATGCTTGTTTTGTATATGTTGGATTAAGCTGTTTTTTTAAATTGAGCTTTCCGAGCTTGATCATTAAGGCAAGGAACCTGTTCTCTGTGGCAAATGAGGAGCTCAAGTTTCAGAAATTGGAAGAAGATTTCAGACGGGATCAATTCTGTTTACATGGGCTAATGGCTCACAACCAGCTTACCTTTTTTTAAAAAATCTGTTTGATTGATTTAGAAGATATAAGGACAATTGACATTGTGGTAATTCACATATGCATGTCTTCATGCAGAGTCAATGCGAAACACAGCAGAAAGAAAATTACAGGGCCTAAGCGTTCAATATGCAAATATAAAGAAGTAAATATGTTCACAACCATCTAACTATTTTGGAATTTTACTATTTTTAAACCCTCGCCCGATTTTGTGCAGTATAGTGCACTGTTGCTGTAGCCATTCCATCTTTAGTCTTACCCAAAGGGTGGCTGTGAATTTAGTTTTTCATATCGCTAATGACATAACTTTACAACTAGTAATGTTTTTAGTTGAACGTCTGCTTGTGGCAGTTTCCCTTCATTGTTGTATTGTTCACTTTAGACAGCTGGTGTTTGAGTGGATAGAACTCAGTCTTTTTGCCCCATCCAACCCTATTAGCATAATGGTCCTTCCAGAATTATGCTTCTAATATTACTTTGCTTATAGTGAATTAAGAGGATGGAGAAGCAATCTGCATTGCACATATCTCTTAGGTTTCTTCAAAGATTCCCAAGGGCTCACTGTGCCACTGGATTCAAGCTATCCTGGCTGATGAGGGGTGAAACCCCGAATCCGGAACTAGGATGCTTGTTTCCGGTCCAGGGAGGACCTGGTTTGGCAGTTCAGGCTGGACCGCTCCCATGAGGCACAGGGTCAAGACTGATTTGCATATGGCCAGGTCTAAACTGGGTTGGCATGGTGAGCAAAAAAATGATGGATTTAACCCAGATTTCTTGACTGGGGGTGGATGTTTTGATTTGTTCTGCATTCCGTCCATCAATTGTGTGTCTTTTGCTTCATCACACAAAATAATCAGCACTTATGAGTGAAGGCAGATAGTGACTGGGCAGTGTCGGGTGTAGTCAGGGCGATGAGAAATCTGGAAGGCTGAGGCCCTAATTTTTTTTTTTATACAATTTTTATTTACTTTTTACATTGCTTTACATAAATACAGTCATAACAGTTGTCCTGATTGTTGCAATTGTACATTACATTTCTACTGATCCATCAAGGGTGAGGGAGTATACTGAAGTAACGGGTTTCGTTATTGATCACCCTACTGCGGTCATGCAGTGTCGTAGTGGGCCTTAATGCAGTTTCAGTAAAGAGCTATTCTTTTGAAAAAGTGTCCGGTCCCTAGAACTACCGGCGTGCATAACTAACTGGGGATGTGAACCTAGGGTAAGCGGGTCAGGGCGAACTGGAACCACTCCTCTGGGCGTCTCAAAATAGGAAGGATTATGTTGCATTTATTTATAAGTGGGGATGGGGCGGGGGAATGGGTTTCTCCGGGAGTGTGATTTAAGCAAGCTTTGCCACTTTGCGTGGCCTCTATTCTCGTGGGGGTACTGCAATATCACATATCATGGTGAAGTCTGGGAGTAACTGTGTCATCACAAGTGTTTGAGGGGGACTCGGATTGTGTATCTCGTCTCGGGACTTCAGTTGTCAGTGGTGGTGGTTGCTGAGTGCTGACTGTATGGTGGCAGAATTGGTGTAGTAGTGCAGCCCACTCTGTGAAAATGTGTTTCCTGCGTACACCTTGTGCTTCCTTCCGCGTGATTGTGTCTTCCTCTGCCGAACCCCATTTTCCAACTGCTCCCACCCAGGCTGCCAACGTCCGTCCCTCTGGGGTTCTCCAGTACATTTTAATCCTTCTCTTCGCCAGCAGAAGGGCTAGGGAGGCGAAGCGTGTTTGGACTTTGAGGGCTTTTTGTCTGTGGAATGTCCCTGTGGGAGGGCGGCCGAATAAACAGATGAGGAGGCTGTATATAGGGTGCCCGTCGTCGACTTTTATTTAGGCTTCGCTTAAAGGGCTCGAGGGCGTTGGTAATTCCTCCGTGTTCTCTGGGTTCTTTTCTTTCTCCGGGGAGGCGTCTTTTCCAGTAGGGCCCTCTCCTGGCTGGACTTCTTCTCTTGGCGAGGTTCTCCCACGGAGGCTCATGAGTGTAAAAAGAAAGAGGAGCCGTCAGTCTTTTTGTAAGGATAGTCCCTTCACCATACCCAGGTGGTGGATCTACGCGTCTCTATGGCTGGGAAGTGTTACTCGTGAGGGTAGGGAACTTAGAAATATATGTGACTATGAGGAGGGCGAGTATACACTGAACACTCAGGGTACCGGCTTCTCTCTCAGGCTGCCCTGCTAACATTAAAGGTCTATTTACAGGGAGGGGGTAGTGCATGTGGAGTAGGTGCTTTTCACGACCATCAAGCGTGCCCTCATTCTTACTCTCAGTCCCTATTCCCCTCCTTCCCCCTTTTTGTCTACCCAACCCTCTCCTCCCCTTCCCGGTCCCGAACCACTCACTGGCTCCGCCGCAACTCTCCCGAGTTGCGGCCGCTCCCCAGCCTCCTTCTGTGGTGACCACCAGTCTTCACACCACCTCTCGTCTTCGTCTTCTCCCAATTCCAAGTCTTCTTCGGACTCCGCGTCTTCCTCCCTCGCCGTCTCGTCGTTCGCAAGCTTCCTCCTTCTTCCGGCTTCTTCGCCCTGGCCTTCCGTGGATTGGTCCGTTTTCTTCTTGCTCCCACAACTACTTCCGGGGTTCTTCCCGCCTCCTCTTGCGATGTCCTGCGCGAGTAGTTCCTGTAGGGGCGGAACACGGAAAGAGTTGATTATTTTTCTGAAGGGCGCCTGCCGTATCTCAGGACTCTGGGTCCTAGCGCCGGTAGGTGGGTGTTCGTGGTTACGAAATATGGGCCAGGGATGGGATACGCTCGGCACTTCCCCACATCCCCTTTCCCTTGCTGTCCTTCTAGTGGGGGTGTCCCCGTGAGGATAACGGGAGAGGAAGTCCACATTTACCTGCTCAGTTCCTTTCCGATGTTTAGTTTGGAATTTGTAGGGCTGTAAAGTTAGGAACCATCGTAACACCCTTTTGTTATTCCCTTTGTTGCGGGCCAACCATTCCAAGGGCGCGTAATCTGTATATAGGGTGAATTCGCGTCCCTCTAAATAGTACTTCAAAGAGTCAATCGCCCATTTGATTGCAAGGGCTTCTTTTTCAATAACCGCATAATTTAGTTCCCGGGGAAACAGTTTCCTGCTAATGTATAATAGGGGTCTTTCCTCACCCTGTCTATTCCTCTGCGATAGGGCGGCTCCCAACCCTTGATCCGATGCGTCAGTTTGTAGAACAAAGGGTAACGTATAATCAGGACTAGCCAGTACTGTATCAGAGGTGAGTGATGTTTTTAATCATTTCGAATGCTTGGACTATCTCCGGGGAGGGGTCTTTTAACCTAACTTCTGTTTTCACTGCCTTATGCAATAGATCCGTGAGAGGGGCTGCTATCTGTGAGAATTGCGGAATAAACCTACGATAGTAGCCAAGCAGCCCTAAAAAGGCACGGAGGTCCCTGGCAGTCTGTGGAAAAGGTATTTGGGATATCGCAGCCAGTTTCTTGCTTTGTGGTCGTATAACGCCTTCCCCCAATAGGTATCCCAAATACCTCACCGTTTGAGCAGCCAAATGACTCTTGGCGGGGTTGATTTTCAGACCATATGTTCCCAGGGCTCGAATCACTTGATACAAGTGAGCAAGGTGTTGTCCCCACGTTTCACTAAAAATGATGATATCATCAATGAAAGCCCCGGCATACTGTTCATGAGGCCGCAGGATTATAATCATGGCTCTTTGAAATGTAGTTAGTGCCCCATGTAACCCAAAAGGTAATACCCTGAATTGGAATAGGCCATCAGGGGTGGAGAACGCCGTCTTTTCCCTATCTTCGGCTCTCAGGGGTATCTGCCAGTACCCTTTGCATAAATCAAGGGTGCTGATGTATTTAGCTTTCCCTATCCGTTCGATCATTTCATCTACTCTTGGAAGAGGGTAGGTATCGAACTCTGAGATTTTGTTCACTTCCCTGAAATCAATACAGAAACGTACGGAGCCGTCGGTTTAGGCACCAGAATGATAGGGGATTTCCACTCACTAGTAGAGGGTTCTATTATGTCCATTCGGAGCATCTGTTGTACCTCATCCCAGATGGTGTTTCTACGGGACTCAGGAACCCGATATGGCCGGAGACGTACTTTCTTGCCTGGAAGGGTTCTAATGGAATGCTCTAATAGCGTGGTTCTCCCCGGGGTCAGAGAAAAAATCTCCTGTAAGGGTGATAAGACACTGACTAGTTCGGTTTTTAAGGGGTTTGGTAGCTCAGAATCGATACATTGATCATACATGGGTGAAAAAAACCCAGAGTTCCCCACGAGGGCCGGGAGGAGTCCCTCCCATTTCTTTAGGAGGTTAACATGGTATACTTGTGACGTCCCTCTGTTTTTGTAATGGTTATCCTTTCTGAATGTCCACAAAGGTCTAACTTAGTGGGTGTGCACTAGAATTTACATGGGCCCCACCCCGCACACAACACAGATTTTTTTTTATGTGACAAAGTCCAGCTAGGCGGGGTTTTCATCAATGAGTAAATGAGTTTGCATTAATGAAGATCTGAAAAGATTGCATTGTAGGAAAGCAATTTCATGTAGTTGTAAAAGCGGGTTATTGACTCATGCCCCATGATTCTAAGTAAGTTATGTTACACACTTCTCCTTGACAACTAAGTTGGCATCATTTTATTCTCTGCAAATGATGGTCCGATGACAGACGCCCTCGGACTCGAAGAATTTCATAGCTCAGGCCTTAGCCAGGCTAGTTTAGTGCAGTGATGTATCTGCATGGCACCATAAGTGTGTGAAAAGTAGCTAGATGCCTGCCAGGAAAAGGCTTCCCAAACCAGGTATGGTACGATCCCCGGGAAACTTGAAATGCCCTTTTCTTTTGAGAATGCTTCAGTCTATGGAGGTGCTGCTTTCTATCCCAATGAAGTGTCTTCTGTACCATTGTTTCCACCTTCGCCACATTAGTGGCATAGTGGAATAAACATGCAGGTTTCCTAAATTCTAAGCGGCCCAGCCGTGGCTTATGATCTTGGAGTTTGTTACTGAGGTTGTCTGACAAAGAAAAATGTAATCGCTGTGCATGCTTGGACCAAGCCATCCTAACCACTGGGAATTGCTCACACCAAGCTTTGTCTTTCTGCCCCAGCAGCATTGGGTAGTGTTCCTTAGACTCCCTCCACACCCACATGATGTAAGTCATGCAGCTATGCTAACGAAAGAGAAGGCTGACATTGTAATTTTGGAAAATATTCCAGATATTTGTAGGCACACGTGATGTGAACAATCATAGTTTAGTTCCTTTGCTCATTTTCTTTGTGATTGTTAATCCAAATTCTGTCAGATAATCCGTGTTGGAGGATGGTTTTTAGGTCTGGGTTTTGACAGCAGAGTAGTCAAACAGATCTATTACTAATAATATACATCGCCTCCACCTCTTTCAACCATTGGCTTCCTTCAACAAGTCTGTTTCAGCCATTGGTTTCAGACTTTGTCAATCACATGTTGGCTCAGGCCAGGAGAGTATACATCTCCTGCGTACTGTTATTGGCTGTTTGGGTGCATCCTTCCACATTCCCTCAAGAGCTTTAAACTGCAGGAGTGCATCCATGTGCAAACCCTACACATATTATTAGTACATTAAATCCAGACCTTTAAACTTTACTAATGCCTTTTCATTTGCTTACTCTCTGCTGTGTTTTGTCACACATTTATCACAAGTTGAAGAATGGCACTCCCAGGCCCAAGGTAGGTGAGCTTGACATGTCTGGTATCTTTTTGGTGCCTCGTTTGTTAGTCATCTCATTCTGTACATTTATTTGTGGTCAATTATTTATTTTATGTATAACTTGTACACCATAACCTTAGTTGTCCCGAGCTATGACAGGCAAAGGACTCAGAGAAAGCTATATGGGCTTCCCCAATCCTTTTCACGTTCCTTCCCTGAACTTACCCACTCCATCGCCGCCTCTTAAATGTAATTGGCATACCTCCGACAGGATCATAGACTGATGCTCCAAGCAGACACTAAACCTTCACACTGTAATCATACTCTCCACAGCCAGTGAGGTTGATTCTCTGTCACTCCCTGGTGGACTCCATAGAACCCCCTAGTGGTTTAGCAGCCCTCCAGTGGGTGTTGGTCCTCTGTCGCTCCCTGGTGGATTTCTTCTAGTACCCCATCGTGGTTTAGCACAGCTTCAGTGGGTGTTGGTTCACTGTTGCTCCCGGATGGACTCCTTATAGCACCCCATTGTCCTTTAGCAGCGCTCCAGTGGGTGTTGGTCCTCTGTTGCTCCTTGGTGGACTCCTTATAGTACACCATCGTGGTTTAGCTTTGCTCCATTGGGGGTTGGTCCTCTGTTGCTCCTGGGTGAACGTGGCTAGCAGTGTTCCATTGGCTATCTTTGCCCCATTGGGGTTGGTTCTTTACTGCTCCTTAGTGGACCCTATTTCATACTTGTGGTTGCTTAACACGGTCTACATTGGGTTGACCTTCTGTCACAGCTCGGCGAACACTATATAATGCAGCTGATTGCTTAACAGTGCCCCAGTGCAGTTGATCATTGGTCACTTGTGGCTGAACGTCTAATAATACTCACTGGTGGCTTAACCGTGCCCAACTGAGGTTGGTCCTCTGACGCTCTCTAATGGACCCGATAAAAAAATTCACCGGATGCTTATGTGTGCCTAAAAGGGAAGTTGGGTCTCATTTTGGTCTTGGGTGGTCTCCCTCTAACACTTACTCTAGTGGGCCCCATCAATGACTATCAAAAGTGATTTTGACTTAGGAAACATTCTACTTTGACCGATAATAAGTACTTACATGGGTGGCTGTGTCTATTATTGCACTCCACCTCAACACCCATATTGGCAGTTGTCTTGCATCTGGAGTCAGGGAGGCTTTTTTAGGAGGGGCCTGACATCTGCATGTTCCCATCTGTCCGGGAAGGTGAGGATGATCAAAAAAGACTCACTTACGAAATGAGTAAATATTAAAATCACCGAAGAAATGAGAAGTTCAAAAAGTTGTCACCTGAGAAAACAAGTGTAGACTTATGAATGTCAAACTCCAAAATTCTGAGTGAATCAAGTGATAAATAAGTTGACTACAAAAGCTAGAATACCTTGTGCTTGGTATCTGGTGAAACCATGCTATCCCGATACTCTGGGAGATGTTGAGTTTGACAAATGTAGTCCCTGAGCAATAGAGGGATACTGTGACCTTCAAATTTTTGTAACCAAAGAAAAACAGAACTACTGTTGTGGGCAATGCTTGAAAAAGACTCTTACCTACTTCTGACACCGTATGTGTTAGAATTAACTGAATCACCAGGAAGTGGTAGCTGCCGCGATAAGCAGGTTAAATGGCGTTCTTACCAAACAAAAAATAAAAGCAGGACTAATCTTGTGAAATAATGTGTTCGAGTACGGAACGGAGTCGCCATCTTGAAGGTGCCTGGATAATGTGAGCACGGAAGTATCTAAGTGTGTGATTAGAAGAAAAAAGCTATGCCTTAATGAAAATGGGTAATGTAGACAAATGAAACAACATGCTCTAAAAAATATATGGTCTAATCTGTTGAAAATGCGCGTTGTGAATCTATAAACCGGTGTAAGGTTGCTCTGGATAAAAAGACTGCCCTGATAGACAGGATATGTCAATATGAATATCAAAGAAATTTGCTTGCTCTGAGTTGTAGTGATTATCTAACCCACCAAAGAGAGAAGAAACCAAAAATAAATAAAAATAATCTTTACTGTACAGCAATCATGTGTTATTGTGAAAGTGAAATAGAATGGAGAAGGAAGGTTCCTACGGCTGAAAACATATCCGGCGATGATAACAATAGTTGGGTAACGAATAAAACTGGATATCAAACAACAGTCAATTCTTTCTAAACAAAAGATAGCTAACATGGAGATCTAAATTGACCTTCGACTACAATCTTTAATACAGTAATTATGACCCTCAGAGACTAAAATTAAGACACGTGTGACACTTAAACTGAGTATCGAATTAATGCTCAATTATTTCATAGCATAGGAGAACTATCATTGTGATCTAGATCAACCATATTATGCAGATCTAAATACAAAAGAGTTGTATTGAAACAGAACATATAATGACAAACTTAGTGGACCTGATTAGTACAAAATACAGACTTAGTACACAAATGTGTTTTGGAGAATCATACATAATCTCTAATATCACTGTGATAATATCACACCTGATTAATGTTGTACCATTTGCAGTAATCTAGATACCATACATTCAAATAAAGTTATAAAAAACAACTCATGTCAAGTTTGTCGTTGAGACCCTGTGCTGTCATCGTGTTGAACTTTTAATCCACCAAATCTCCCTCTGAGATAACAATTTAGAGTTATCTATATCTCGTCTAATTTGAATGGTTTCAAGAATGGAAAACCCCAATTGAGCTATGTTGTGTGTTTTTTTCCAACCAGTGGGCAACTAGATTGGAGTTTATATTGCAATTCCGTATCTTGCTTTTATGTTTGGTTATTCTCATTTTAATTTTTCGCTCAGTTTTACCTATAGACAATAAGCCACAAGGGCATTTAATACAGTAAATGACAAACCCTGTGTGCCATGCCTCAGACACTTCATGCAATATATGTAAGCTACCCCTACAGCAGGCCTTACAGCCCTTAGGCAGGAAGATTGCATTATATTACATGTAAGGACAAATCTGCAAGAGCAGATATGCCCATGTTCTGTCTAGTTCAATTGCAAAATAGCACAAGTAAACAGGAAAGCCATCTTAAGTATATGTACAAGATACTGTTCATTACGGATTCCCCAGCTACATGATGGCTTCATTGAAACCCATGGTGTATGGTATCAAACACCTTGTCTTCATAAATCCCCACTGATTTTAGTAGTGGATTTATTAAAACATGCACCATGAGGGCACCTTAGATGTGCCCCCTGAAAACCTACCAACCTCTTAGTGTGCTGGCTGACTGGTATCGTCCAGCCTGCCACAACAGACATGTTTCTGACCCCCTGTAGGTAAAAGCACACACTCTCTGAGACCAGAAACAATGCCTGCTCTGGAGGAAGGTGTTCACACTTCCTCCAGCAGGATGGCTAGTGAATCTGCATACCAAGACCAGGGACTTCAAAGCCCCTGCTGCCTTTGATATGCAATCTCAGCTTCCCCCAGACCTGGGAGATGCCACCCCCTGCCGTGAGGCCCATTTGGCACCAGATCAGGCGGGAAATTAGCTATGCTAAGAGGCATGGTGCATTACCAGGCCAGTCACACCCTTAAGGTGGGTTGCCTGATGTGCCCCACAAAAGAAAGGTTCCACCATTTTGATGGAAATAGTAATTCTGAGATAGGGTTATGCCCACTCCCCACAGGAGGTGGTCACACAGGGAGTGTAATGACCCCCAAGGGTACGGTACCTGAGGCCCCCTGACACCAGGAACTTAGATTCGACTGACTGAAGAAAAAAGATGACAAAGAAGAGCCAAAGGTGCAAGAACTGCGGACAGCTGGTGGGCTTTGACGCCAAACCCTGCCTGATCCGTTCTCAGCAATTGTCACACCCCGCCTTGCCCTGTTGCTGTGCACCATTTCTAAAGCCCTGAGTGCCTCCAGTACTTCCCCAAGCCGTCAGCATCTCTCTTGAAGTGGAGGAGCCACTTGCCTGCAGACACTGACCGAAATGGGACCACTGCCGCAGCAGACACCCAGGAAGAGGCCGCCATGCTCGTAGGAGTCAGGTCCATCTCCCCACCAAGTGAGAAGTTAGCAGGACCAACCGGAGCCACTCTTCAGCAGTACCCAGGGTACTGGACCCCTTGTAACAACCTAAGCTTGTTTGAGTCCAATCCAGACTCCAACGCAGCAGAGACCGAGCAGTCGGTGAGGGACGTCAGCATCACAGAGACCAGCACTGAGAGTAGCCCAGCTGTCATGATTTGTTCCCTTTGTGGGTCTAACTGAGATCCGTGGGTGCCATTGACGCACAGGCACCAGCCGACCAAAACTCTCTGCACCCGAGCTCCCATGCTCCAGTCCACAACAACAGACAGTACTCTCTTGCTCCCAAGACCCCCACAAGCGGGTCCCACCTCCATCCTTTGGGAGCTCCCAAACTTGTCCCAAATCCCCCTTTTCAGCCTGTTTCTAGATGTTTCCTCTCCTTGCGTACAATGTAGTGCACAAGGCTATCAACCCGTCCTGCACCTATACACCCAGATACTCCAGGGCAGGTAAATCTGAACTGCTGGTGGTAATTTGGACCTTGGCCCCCTAGCACCATAAGTCCTAAAGGGGACTCCTGAGAAATGTTTGCAAAGGACCGTATGCATTATATGTCTTTTTCTCCATGGGAAATCATTACCACGTAAAAACGCATTTGAGTGAACATTTTGCTTACCTGCATTAACAAAGTTCTTGGTTTTAAAATAAATATAAAAATACTTCGTTTTCTAAATTGGTCTTGAGTTGCTTCTTTAGCGTGTGCCTCATTTATTGACTATGTGCATGTTCAACAAATGCATTTACGCTACCCTCTGATAAGAATAAACTGCTTGCCCACACTACCACAAAAGAGAACATTTGTGATTAATATGTTGAGCCTTGTTAACCAATAAGCGTCATCTGGACTTTCTACATAGTATACCTAATATTGATATACTACAGAAAAAGCCAGCTTCCTACAGACCTGAATCATCATTTCAACCATATGAGAACTGCTCCATTTATGCACTTCTGATTTTTGAGAGTCTCAAGAAGTGTGTTGTGATTAACTGTTATGAATGCCACTGACAAGTCGTGTAGAATCAGGGGGCAAGAGTTGGCTGAATCCAATATGCTAAGTGCATTGTCGACAACATGGAGAAGTGCTGTTTCAGTGTTACCACCTTGATTGAATTCTGATCGGTATTCATCAAGAGGTTGTTGTTTTAGATGTGTTGTGGAAGTTGGTTCGCTGCACATCTTTCAATGACTTTTGCCAGGAATGAGAGTTTGGAAACTGGACAAAGGTTGTTGAGGTCATTGATGACTGCAGAAGGTTTTTTGTGTGTTGACTTGTCCACTTTTGAATCAGTTAGGAATCACTCCCTGGGTGAGTGACAGATTTACTAGTTTAGTCCAGTATGAAAGCAAGTGCATGCCAAAGTCTTTAATTGAATTGCTGGGAATTAGGTCCACAAGAGCGTTTAGTCTTTGTGATATTCTTTATCGATTAGTCCTCTCCCATTCATCTAAGAAATGCTAAGTTGTCTTGGATTTGCAAGTGTTGTTCTGGTTGGATTGTTGATTTGGACAGATTATCAGTGATTGATCAATCAATTTCCCATTAGAATCAAAAAGCTATGCAAATTGTTCTGCTTAAGCAAATTTGGTTTACCTGCAGGTATTGCAAGTTTTTCTAACCAGTTCAAAGATCTGCTTGGGTGGGGGTGGGGTGGGGGGTGTAGGGCAGCAGTGATGTTTCTCCTCTATATGAATCTTCCAGTTATGATGTAAGTGAGGTTGGTGTTGGATTGTGATTGCATTGTTTCCTCAGCAGTCTCAAAGCTTCCATTCCTTGAAGAGAGTCTTTTTAAATCAGGAAGCTTATGGGTATGGTATTTTCATTTTGCTCGTAAGAGGTGCTAGTTTGTTAGACATTTCCGAAAGACCACTGAAATAGAGGACTGTAAAATGGTTGATCTCTGAGTCAGAATTGACATGGGGAAATACATTTTGCACCTTGCTGACCTGAATGTTAAGGCCCATATTCTTGGTAGCTCAACGCCATGTGAACTCCTTTATGGATTGAACTCTTGTAATGGAGTGGGATAACAACAAGGAGAAGGGGGTGGGTGAAAAATCAGATCAATCTACAGATATGGGATCCTCTACTATGGGCATATCATATTTAGATATAATTAAGTCTAGTATTGATCCTTTTATCTAGATAGGACTGAGGCTTTCTTTGAGTTGAAATCAGTAGTTGAAGAGATTCAGCTTATATTCAAGAGCCTTGTGTTCTATCCAGCTTAGCAAGTGTAGATAATCACAAGGCCCCTTTTTTTTTTAGTAAGTTTGAATAGGGATCCTGTACTGTAGAGTGAAGCCCATATTGATGCTCACATCTTTCTTTCATGAATGTGTCTGAGTCTTGATCTCCCCTTGCATTAAGTAGGAGTTCAGGACAGCCGGACCCAGATGGCTAATTGTGAAGGGCTGTGTTCATTTTAATAGCTTTGAAAATGTTCATCTGGCCCATGTTATATGCTTGGTTTAAAGGTTTATTTGGAGTGGTGTCAGCTACAGTTTTGCAGTTAAAGGCTGTCTAAGGTGAGAGTAGTGGGCAAGTTGATGGGCTTAATTAGGTTGTTGTTGGGGACAGGAAGGTGTCATGATTCTTATATGATGTTGTGTGGTAAAGGGAACTCCTGTAGTTAGGTTCAGGGAACATTAAGGCAGAGGAGGGGAAGAAAGGGTATCTCTTACTGTACGATTGAAATAAAGGAAAAGGTTTTAAGCTGTGTTTTAAGTGTGTGATTGAGGTGGGACTGATGGTCATTGGACTGTACAGTATTAGGTATGTATGCTCATTTTTGTGTAGTCAGTCAGATAAGGTGAAAGTGTGGCAGATTCCATCAGGTGGGTTTTCAAATGGCATGGAAAGTTGTCTCTGAATGTTTGAGATAAAGGGACAGGGGTGAGAGGAAGGGCAGGAGGGCAAAATCTCATATGAGAGTGAGCGGAGGGTGTTCTCAGACAGCAAAGACCTTGATAGAGCCTTATCGAAGATGAGCCAGAGTAGGCTGGTTGAATATGTGGAATGTTCTGATTCCATTTGAGGGGTGCACTGGTGAGGTGAATCTCCAAGTAGGAATTTAACATAAGTGGTGGTGAGTTAAATGGTATCCTTTCACTCCTAGTCCTCTTATTAGAATTGGGAAAGGAGGGAGTCACATTTTTGATATGTTGCTAAGTGAGGTGAGTCAGAACAGCTAAGAGGTCTTTAAGAATGATTGTTATTAGAGATTACTGAGACAAATGATTGCAAGTGCTCAGGAACTGTAGAAGAGTCATGTAAGGGAGAAATGTTTGGGAGTAATGTGTGTGACATTTGACAAGATTGTTGGGGTGTAATTAGTTCTAGCATTGGGCAATTGGGTTGGCTGCATAATGGTAGGCGAGGTTGAGTATACCCCCTTTACGGCACTGAGAAGACCTCACTGCTGCCTTTGAAGGGTGTAAAGGGTGCGAGGAGATTTTAGGGTCCGAAAAGGTGTCCATCCTGACTTTGCTTTGTCTCTTTCCCTGTTGCTGGATGTCCCCGTCCACAGCTTGCAGGAGTTTGAAACCTGTTTCTGTCCAAGAGTCATTTGCTGCAATTTTTTTTAAGTGGGATTCCATTCCCACTACGCTTCAGCCATGTCTTGGACGAAGCTATTACGGCTAATTGCCGAGGTGGCTGGCAAGATCCATGAGTATAGGGCGCTTAAGAATCCCCTGCGCAGCTCTATGCCCTGGACTACCAAACCGCGACCTGAACCTTCACAGGGAGGTGGCTTCCCACCAAAAATGACATCACTTCTCGCTTTCTTTTAGTGTTTAGTACCTTCTCACATGCTATGAAATCTGGCTTCCCCTTTGGTAGAAAGGACATTTTGGCTCGATGATGTAACTGATAAAAGGAAGATAGATGTGATTTTGTTCCTAAGCCAAATGTCTCCACGAAATCCAGCCTGGAGGCGGGCACTGTATGCTGATTTTTGAAGGCGGTTGCTGATTCCTTGCCCCATGCGAGTAAACCCTGATCTGGTACTCGCCTTTTATGTAAAAAAATAAAATGGACAAAATGATAAAGGTAGTGTTTTAATAAGCTGAGTTCACTTAGATGACGGAGGCCTGATCAGGAATTATAAAATATTTTTCTCTTGTCCTTTGACTTTTCTGAATAACCTTTGGTATCAGTTACTCCATTACCAAATGACCCCATTGGTCATATGTTCAATTCCTTTATTTTAACTAATGGAATACATTACTTCTAAGTTTTTTAATTTTAAGTTGAATTACATTGCTTTCTTTAATGGGAAGAAGTAGTTGAGCTCAGTCTGAAACCTTACAATCAGTCAATCTGAAAGATGAGTTATCCAGTTTAATTAATTGAACAGGAATTTATCACTTGCTGCTAAAGTTTACTTAAATTAGTATTTTTTAGACTTTTCTAAAGCACGTAAAAATGTTACAGAAGTAATGCATAATGGGAGCGAGAGAATGTGCACAATGATATATTAGCTTTACATTACTTTTGAGAGTTGTGGTATACAATGGCCATTAGCAGGAGAAAACAATTGAGCTGAAGTGCGTTTCAAGGTTTATGTAAAACGTTTTTGCGAGACGATGATGAACAGTAAACCAAGGAAGCGAACTTCAGACATTCACTGTGAGCAGAATGAACACCTCTATGGTCTGTAACAAGGCTGCAAGGCAATGTGACCCTGATGGGCTTTCGGATATGGGAAATCATGGGAATTTCCGAGCTGGGCGACATCTCGGAGGGCAAGTCCATGTGTATATTCCAACACCTCAAAGACGCATACAAAATGCACGGATCACAATTCTATTGTTACCTCCAAATAATACACACCCTTGAGCAGCATTGTGACACTCTACGGGGTATCCCATTATTGTAACCCCTCGAGACTCCTGTTGCGATGACCCTACTAGGTAGGAAAGGTATTTCGACGATTTACAGATCACCGGTAAACAATACTCTGGATCCCATGGTAGCATTGGGAAAGCAATGGGAGGGTGATGTGGACAGCTTGGAGGAGGAGGACTGGGCAGAAGCGCAAATGGCCCCCAGAGTCCTTGCCGTCTCACTGAAACTGAGAATGATGCAACTCAAATACCTACACCGGGTTTACTCTAGCCCATCACGACTGAGTAGAATGAAGGGTGGCCTAGACCCATACTGTCTGAGATGCAGGGGGGCGGTGGGGACTTTTTTCACACCATTTGGGAATGCTCCGTGAAAGTAATTGCATCTGTCAATATAGTGGGTAGATCTCTTCCTCCAATATACTTGTTGAGTAAAGATGTCCCAGTAGAGTGTCGGCACCTAAGCAAGCTCTTGAGTTACTCCCCTCGAACAGCTTTCTTCAATTTAAGAAAACATCTCCTTTATCTCCTGTAAGTATAAAGCTTAAAAGTAGCCTTCAGTGATCTGTATATGTCAGACATGGCCTCAATCAATTAATCAGTTAGTAATTTTCGAGGTCAGCTAATCACCCCTGAGGGTATCCAAGTGCCGAGGTCTCATTAGTCTCAGTTGAAAAGCCAGGCCTTGAGTCCCTTTCTGAAATCTGCGAGTGAGGGTGAAGTTTGCAGGTGGAGATCAGTCCAGGATATAGCTGCTAGGTAGAAGAAAGAACGATTTCCACTGTAGCTTCCCCAAATGCGGGCATGTGCACGAGGGAGGCAAAGCACAGTCGCCTGGCGTGTCAGTGGAAGTATAGGCGGTGGTTCATGTATGCAGGTCCTTGGTTGTGGAGGGCCTTCTAGGCCTGGTCAGCATCTTGAACTGGCATCTCTTCTGGTCAGTGAGCCAGTGGAGGTTCCTGAAGTAGGGGGTGATGTTGATTCATTTGGGAAGGTTGAGGATGTCTGGCTGCAGCATTCTGTATGGTGAGGAGTTGGGTGGGGGTGTTCTGTCGTATAGTGTGTTTCTGTAGTCCAGACAGCTGGTGACGAGGGCGTGCATGACAGTTTTTCAGGTGTTGACCGGTATTCATCTGAAAGCATGCGGAAAGTGTGGAAGCAGGCAGAGGAGACTGTGTTTACTTGGGGCTTCTTGGTGAGTTTGCTGTCCAGGATGATGCAGAGGTTGTGGGCGTGTCGGAGTGGGTGTTGGTCTGAGTTCAGGGGGCCACCAAGTGTTGTCACACAGGGAGCTGTTTTTCCCAAAGATCAGCACTTCCATCTTGTTCATGTTGAGCTTCACGCAGTTGGCCCTCATCCAGTTGGTGACGCGCATAATGGCGTTGCGGAACTTAGTTCTGGTGGTGGTGTTTTCTGTGAGTAAGAGGATGAGTTGGGTGTCATCTGCGTAGGATATGATGTTGAGTCTATGGGTTCTGACCATGTCGACCAGGGGTGTCATGTAAGTGTTGAATAAGGTGGGGCTGAGAGAGGAGCCTTAGGGGACGCCACAGATGATGCTCTTAGGCTCAGGTGAAGGGCGGTAGGTGGATTCTCCAGGTGCGACCTGTGTGGAACGATGCGATCCATTTGAGGGCGTCTCCCTGGATGCTGTTGTGGTGGAGTCTTCTGATGAGGGTGTGGTAGGACACAGTGTCATATGCCATTTTGACACTGTTGCCCTGGGAACCTGCGATGGTGAAGTGGACAATGGCATGGTTGGTCCAGGTGAACTCATTCACATGGCTGTAATTGACTATGTCGCTGGCTATGAAGACTGTGTCCAACGTGTGTCCTGCGCTGCAAGTGGGACTGGTGAACACCTGGGTGAGGCCGGTGCTGCTCATACTTTCTAGGAGGTTGGTGGTGTTTGCAACTTTGGGGTCGTCAAGGTGGCAGTTGATATCGCCGAGGCTGATGTTGTGCTTGGAGTTGATGGCTAGAGGGGCAATGAATTCAGAGATGGCATTGCAGAAGCCGGGGCGGGGTCCTTGAGGTCTGTAGGCAAGGGTGCCTCTGATGGTCACCTTGGTGTATGTTTGGAGTTGGAAGTTGAGGTGTTTCATGATCGGTGTGATGTCGTATTCGGTGGTGGAGCAGCGGAAGGATTCCTTGTGGATGATGGCGATGTATCCTCTGTGTTTGGTGGTTTGGTCCCTGTGTATGATCTTGTAGTCTGCAGGCTTTGCAATGTCAGGGTTGAGGAGGGGTTCAGTCAGGTCTCTGTGATGACCACATCAGGAGTGAGGGAGGTGATTGTGTCTCAAATACCGAATTTTAATAAAATAATTCTGCTATACATTGTACAGTGTAGCCTTTCTAGATGTTAGTAGCGGCTGCTACCGATTGGGAGTTCTGGGGGTAGGGAGAGGTGTGGGAAGGAACGGAAAAAAAAGCGCCACATACCTGGGCTGGCTGGCTGCTGCCTCTTCTCTGTCCTCTTCTTCCTGTCTCTGCCGGCTACAGAAAGGAGCAGGAAGCACCCGGGCTCGCAGTCTCCCCATAGCCAATCACAGTGATGCAATGTAGCGTTGTGATTTGTCTCAGTGCCGAACCACGGCGCTCAGACTGGGACTGAGGGGCTTTGCATGCTCCTCACCAGGCTATGTAATGCAGCCTGGTCGGGGAGATGCAAAGTGCGCAGAACTGTTTGGCTGGCCCGAGAGGGCTGGCCAAGCAGTCCCGCGCACTTAAGGAGCACAAGCCTCTTTTCTCCCTGCTCTTGCCAGCCCCAACTGAGAGCCACTCACTTCAATAGGAAATTTAAAATGAATAATAACGATAGTTATCATTTTATTTTTCCTATTGCAGTCAGTTGGGCGATGCTCCTCTACCTTAGCTGAGGAGCCGCCACTGCAAGATATCCTGCAGCTGTGATTTTTTAATGAAACTAGATACCTGTGCCATGCAGTAGCACATTTTACAGTAGTCAAAATTAAAGGCTGATACTGGCAGTGATGCACTTCAAAGTGATGTGACATGTAAATTTGACCTACATCGGTCCTATGTACAGTGACGAGTGCCACAGGCTACATGATACAGAAGTATGTTTTACAGTGCCCTTCAGCAGTGCATTGCATACTGCAGGGTGTTTCGGGATCAGGAAATATATTTGCAATGGATTGTACATTGGAGGGTGTCACAGGTTGTTTCCTGTAGTTGTGCATTTTGCAGTGCTGGGTGTCACCCGTTGTACCCGGTAGTGGGTCTCTGTATTGTATTGTTTGTAATTGCATTTATATAGCGCTTACTACCCCTGACAGGGTGTCGAAGCGCTGTTTTGGCGAGTAGCACACTACTCCGTAACCCATCAAGGATTAGTGGTGAATTAGTATAGTGAAAATATGAAAGTAATTTGAGTGGTAGATATGTTAGTCAGTTATTTGGATTGAGAAGGATAGTGAAGGGATAGAAGAGGGAAAATGTTTTGCATTTATATAGTGCTTGCTACCCTTGATGAAGTGTTAAAGCTCTTTTTTGGCGAGTAGCACGCTACTTCAGAAGAGACTAATGTTGAATTAGTATTGTCAAAATATGAAAGTGATTTGAATTGTGTATATGTTAGTCAGATTATTTGAATTGAGAAGGATAGTGGAGGGATATAGAAGGGAAAAAAGGTTTGCATTTATATAGTGCTTGCTACCCCTTATAGGGGGTTGGAGTGTTTTGTTTCAGGTGAGTAGCATGCCACTCTGGAATCCATACAGTGTTAGCGGTGATTTAGTACAGTGAAATATGAAAGTAATTTGTGTGGTGGATATATTAGTCAGTTGTTTGGATTGAGAAGGATTGCGAAGGGATAGAACAGGTAAATGGGCTTGTATTTATATAGCGCTTGCTACCCGTGATGAGGTGTTGAAGTGCTTTTTCGGCATGTAGCACGCTACTCCGGAACCAATAATGGATTAGTGATGAAATTAATATAGTGATATATGAAATTATTTTGAGTGTTGGACATGTTAGTCTGTTATCTGGATTGAAAAGGATAGTGGAGGGACAGAAGGGAAGGATTTAGATTTTTCTAGTTTGTTTTGGAGCTTCTAGCAGTAGGAGGAGGCTTCGGATCAGTAAAACTGAGGAGAAAGGGGGATGAGTAAAAAGGAGGTGGAGGGGGAGAAGTCAGAGGGAGGGTTTAGAAAGGCTTGTTTTGGGGGATTGGAATAGTAAAACGAGGTATGAGATGATGCAAGGAGGGGTGGAGTACGGAAGAGTCTCAAGAGGGTTATTTTGGGGATCTTAGTAGTGGTATGGGGTTTGGGATGAATGAGAGAGTGGAGGTAACAGATCTATTTATAGAGGTGCAGGGTGAGAAATAGGCTAGTGAGTTGGAATGAGTAGTAGAAAAAGGTTTGAGATGAGTCAGAGTTGAGCCAGAGAATATATTGAGAGCGGTATAGGGTGAAAAATAGGGTAGTGCATTGGATATGCTGAATTAGAAGAAAAACAATAAATAAGTAAAAGTTATAAATATATAGATCCAAAAGAAAAGTAATAAAGATATTGATCCATAAGTACATGGAAGGTATATAGATGCCTAAAGGAAGGCAGACTATGTAGATTAAAGATGCATTAAATAAACTCTGCCTTTCAAATGTTGTTGTACTTTAAATTAGTTTTGTTTATTTTAATGTGTGTGTGTATATATATATATATATATATATATATTTTTTTTTTTTGGGGGGGGATCAATAGTAAATTGTAGATAAATAGTTAAGCAAAAAAGATTAACTTATTTATGCAGTCACTTATATACATGTAAAACATAGAATAGTGTAACTATCAGTAATATGTACATTTGTTAAGCAAAACTAATAGCTATATATAATTTTTTAAACATGAATTCTACACGTTTATACAAAGCAATACACATATATAGGTACAGATCTATAGTGCAAATAAATCCTTAAATACAGAGCGATATGCAGTATATTTCGATCTGTTGGCGTATGGTGGTTATGTGGGGGAAGAGCCAATTCTTTAGTAGTTTGCTGAAGAGAAGGTGGTTATCAATGGATCTTATGTTAGGGGGTAAAGAGTTCCATAGTTTGGCTGCTTGAACAGAGAATGATGTGCCACTCATTGTTTTTTCTTGTATCTTGGATTTCGAGGCGAGGTGCCACTCTAGAACGGAGGTTCCTTTGTTGAATGTGTTTGGTGATTTTATTCCTGATGAAGAGCGGTCCCATTCCATGTATCGCTATGTGGGTGATACAAAGCAGCTTGAACATGGATCTTGCAATGCAGGGCTTTCAAGGCAGGGGAGATGTGGTCTCGTGGTTTTATATGTAAGATTAGTCTGGCAGCCGAGTTCTGAATTCATTGTAGTCTTTTCATGGTCGTTAAAGGTGATCCATGGTAGAGGCTGTTGGCGTAATCAAATTAGGAAAAAACAAGGGAGATGGACCTTGTGTGGAAATGCCAAATGGGGGAAGATTCGCCGCAGAGTTTTTATAGTAACCATGCTTGATTTTGCTAGTTTGTCCACTTAAGCATTCATCGATAGCTTGGAGTCCATGGTCATTTTGAGGTTTCTTACTTCCTTTGATATTTTAGGCAGTGTTCCTAGATCATCAGGCCACATGGCGAGCGGGTAATAATGTTTCCAATTGCCACACATGAGTATTTCCATTTTGGAAGCATTCAGTTTGAGATGGTTACACGCCATCCACGTCATCCATTGAGCCACAGCTCGGAGACAACTGAAAATTGCTGAGTTTCCAATGTCTTTGGGGCATTGCAGTTGAAGGAGTAGTTGCGTGTTATCTGCATAGTTATAGCACCTGAGGTGAAATTGATTGATCAGTGCCGGTAATGACTTCATGTAGATGTTGAAAAGCATGGGCGAGATAATAGAGCCTTGAGGGACCCCTGTTTTGTGAAGTAAGGTTTGGACGAGAAAGGTGGGGTATGGATGACATTAGTTCTATTGAAAAGGTAGGACGCGATCCAGTCTAGAGCAGTTTTGCAGCGTGAATCTTTCTGGATTCACTATGCTGTGCATTATTCCGCCATCTAGTCTGATGGGTCTGGAATTGTAGTATTTATTCTCTCTTTTTTTTTTTTCTGTGGCCCAGGTGGGCGTCGACATACCACCATCTGATGTCCTTTGTGACGTCGACGTACATCCTCCGGAAGCTCCCACCTTTGGTTTCCATCTTCAGATTCTTTTTTCCGCCGTTTGGTCTGGATTGTTACTGAAGAGTTCCAGAGTTTTTGGAGAAAGAATCGACAGAAGAGAAGAAAATCGACGAAAATCAAACCTTTTCAGCACACCCGACTACAGGTCAGGTAACCGGGACGACGAGGGAGAAGGTTTTTCGACCAAGATCTTGGCGTTCAACGGAGAATGCGCTCGCAGGGGGCTCCCTGAGCGCTGACATGGACAAAACACCTTTCAAGTTTTGCACCAATTGGCACCACAAATACGCCCAGAAGGACCAGTATCCAGTCTGCAACCTCTGCCTGCCCCTCGACCACAACAGCAAGGACTGCAACGCGTGCTCGCCGTTCACACCTAAGACCCTCAGAGTAAGAGAGAGGCAGAGAAGGGCGAACCACACCATGCAGGGGCCACCTCCATTGCTCCGAGACTTGGGCCTCTCCAGTGGAGAGGAGGATATCATCGCCAAAGGACCGGAGGACTGCACGGTTGTCGAGGTCCAAAAGAAGACGTCGAAAGAGGTAAGGGAGTCGTCGACCCCCAGACACTCGAGCGACACTCGAAAGGGTGAAGCTAAGTGCTCGAGCGACACTCGTAGGAGTGAAGCAAAGTCCTCGAAGGGAATATTGCCGCTGAAACACTCGGTGAAAGCAACGGCACCCAAGGACAAACAGCCCAGCGGATCCTTCGAAAGGACTCCCAGACGGCGAAAGCCCATGAAAAATCTAGGTTGTCGAAGGATGCCCTCGAAAAGGACACCTCGGCGCCGAGAAAAGAAGTGCCAACAACTACATCGACCTCGAAGCGCGCAAACTCTCAACGCCGAAAAGGCCGCCGAGATGGAAAGGAAAAAGAGGAGGCTCGAGGCCAAAATGGCCAGCATCCTCCAGCGAAGAAAGGACTTTGACGAAAGGATGAGCCAGTACACCATCCCGCCGAAGCCCGCGCTTGAAGTCGAAAGAGACGACGAGGATGCAGAACCACCGAAAACACCTGAACCGGTCGAGGAACAGGAGTAAGAAGCCCTGTATTATTTCGAGGGAGAAAATGATGAGGATCAGCAGACCTACCGGGACTCGACGTCCTCAGAGGCACAAGACTTAGAGTGGCATGACATCGACGCCGAATTGCCGGAAGAAGGAGTAGACACATACCCTTCAAGGCCTTCACCGCCAGACGAGATAGGGATCTACAATATGGTCGTCCAAAAGGCTGCACAGACATATGGGGTGAAACTGGAGGAAGAGAAGCCCAAGGCATGTTTCCTCCTGTAAACTCTGCTGCCTCAACAGACTAGGACCCAGTTCCTGCCCATGCTCCCTAATGTGCTGGACCAGGGAAGGGATGCTTTTAGAGAACCAACAGTATGCAAAGCAGTGATTCCTAGAACAGGGAAAAAGTATAAACATTCCTCAAAGGACCCTGAATACATCCAGGGGTCCGTGCCAGCCGATTCCATCATTACAGCAAAGGCTAGGAAAAGGGCCGATGTACCCACAAATGCCGGACCACATCCAGACAAGTAGAGTAGAAGGATGGACCTCGTGGGGAGAAAGGTGGAGCAGAGTGCGGCAATTCAATGGTGCATTGCAAACACCAACGCCCGGATCAACAGGCACGCATACCAGCACTGGGAGGAAGTGGGGCAACTCCTAAAGCTTCTACCAGACCAGTACCAACAAAGGGCAGCTCACCTGGTAGAAGAGGGCAAAAAAATGGCGAATACATGTTTGAAATCGGCCTTGGATGATGCGGACACGTCCAGCAGACAAATGATGATTGGGGTGACCGAGAGAAGAAAAGCATGGCTTAGAATTTCAGGCTTCAAGCCAGAGGTGCAAAACAACATCCTTAACACGCCTTTTAACGGAGAGCAACTGTTTGGCACACCAGTTGATGTCAAGTTAACCCAGCTCAAAAAGGACAATGAGACAGAAAGGTCCATGAAAGCGCTGCAGTTCAGAGGGATGAGAAGGGGTACACCCGCGAGAAGGCCAGGTGGTAGGGGAGGCAACGTGCCTATTACATCGCACCAGACGTTCCAACAAAGCTATCAAGGGAACAACCAAGGCTAGCAGCAGCACAACTGGCAGTACCAGCCCCGGGGACAGTCCTTTTGAGGGCGCTCAAACGGTCGAGCAGCAGCCTACCCCCAAGTGACTTCGCCATAAAACGAAAACCCACCCTAGCAACACCTCGGGGTGGGCAGAAGGACCTAGAGAAAAACAAAAACCTGACGTTCCACAACAAACCATATCTCGAACACACAACACCAGTAGGAGTCAGAATTATAGACTTCCTCCAGGAGTGGAGGAAGATCACAACAGACAAATGGATACTAAACATCATACAACACTGATACTGTATAGAGCTAGAAAAACAGCCTCCAAACAGGAAACCAAGAAACAAGGCACACTCAGCAAAGGAACTTTCGCTCTTGAGACTAGAAGCGCTGGAACTGCTCAGCAAAGAGGCAATAGAGGTAGTACTACACAACCAAAGGAACAAGGGGGTTCACTCCACTTATTTACTCGTGCCTAAGGTGGACGAAACACTAAGACCTATCCTAGATCTAAGGTTCTTGAACAAATTCATAAGGACACAAAGATTCAAAATGACATCCCTAAAAGAGGTAATACCACAAATACAACAAGGGGATTACATGGCAACGATAGATTTAAAGGACGTGTACTTACACATCCCCATCAACCACAAGCACAAACATCTACTAAGGTTTGTGATCAACCAAAATCACTACCAGTTCACAGTACTGGCATTCGGGCTCAAATCCTAGCAGCAGTAGCAGCACACCTACTACAAAATGCCTAGCGGCAGTAGCAGCACACCTACGAGACAAGGAATACACGTATACCCCTACCTCGATGACTGGCTCGTAAAAGCAAGTTCGTACAGCCACTGCAAACAAGCGAGAAGTTGCCGGGCAGCCGCGCAGCCCACAAAGACGCCATCCGCAAACACCACCACCTCATCAGGACCGCCAAGAGGATCTCCTTCAAAGACCGCCTCGACAACAACGCATTCAACAGCAAGGAGCTTTTCAACGTCGTGAAGGAACTCTCCAACCCCAGCTCCAACGCCAACGACATCCCGCCGTCGCAAGCCCTGTGCGACTCCCTCGCCACCTTCTTCCACCGCAAGATCGCCGACATCCACGACAGCTTCAATGCCCAGACGATCCTAACAGGCCCCAACACTCCGGACCCACCACACCCCACCGACCACGACCCCCTGACACCCTAGGCCAACGTGAGCATCGAAGACACAATCAAGACCATGGGCACAATCCACTCCGGCTCACCGTCTGACCCTTTTCCTCACCACATCTTCAACAAAGCCGGCAGCTCCATCGCACCCCACCTGCGCAACATCATCAACCTCTCCTTCGAGACCGCGACCTTCCCTGAGAGCTGGAAACACGCCGAGATCAACGCCCTACTGAAGAAACCCAAGGCGGACCCGAGCGAACTCAAAAACTTCCGGCCCATCTCCCTGCTTCCGTTCCCAGCTAAGGTCATCGAGAAGATAGTCAACATCCAGCTCACCCGCTACCTCGAAGACAACAGCATCCTGGACCCCTCCCAGTCAGGATTCTGCAGCAACCGCAGAACGGAGACCGCCCTCATCGCCGCCACAGACTACATCAGGATCCTACTGGACAACGGCGGGATGGCGGCCCTCATTCTTCTGGACCTCTCCGCCGCCTTCGACACCGTCTGCCACCGCACACTACGCACACGACTCCACGACGCAGTGATCCGAGACAAGGCCCTGGACTGGACCTCCTCCTTCCTCTCCGGCAGAACCCAGAGAGTCCGCCTCCCCCGTTCCAATCCGAAGCCTCCGAGATCAGCTGCGGTGTCCCGCAGGGATCCTCCCTCAGCCCGACGCTGTTCAACGTCTACATGGCACGCATCGCCCGACATCACGACCTCAACATAATCTCCTACGCTGACGACACACAACTGATCCTCTCCCTCACCAAGGACCCCCTCACCGCCAAATCCAACCTCCACCAGGGAATGAAGGCTGTCGCCGACTTGATGGAGGATAGCCGCCTTAAGCTGAATACAGACAAGACGGAGATCCTCATCCTCTGGCCCAACCCCTCAGCATGGGACGACTCTTGGTGGCCCGCACCGCTGGGGACACCCCCCGCACCTACCAACCACGCACGCAACCTGGGAGTCATCCTCGACTCGAAACTCATCATGATCAAACAAGTCAACGCTGTCACCTCCACCTGCTTCAACACCCTCCGTATGCTCCGCAAGATCTACAGATGGATCCCGACAGACACAAGGAAAACAGTCACCCAGGCCCTAATAAGCAGCAGACTCTACTACGGAAACGCCCTCTATGCCGGAGCCCCGACCAAGCTCATCAACAGACTGCAAAGAATCCAGAATGCCTCTGCATGCCTGATCCTCGACGTCCTGCGCCGCGACCACATCACCCCCCACCTGAGGAGCCTGCACTGGCTCCCCGTCGATAAAAGAATCTCCTTCAAGCTCCTGATCCACGCACACAAGGCACTCCACAAGACCGGCCCAGCCTATCTCAACAGTTGACTCTCCTTCTACGTACCTAACAGGAAACTCTGCTCCGCAGACCTCTCCCTGGCTACCGTCCCACGCATCCGTAGAACCAACTCCCACCGCGCCGCCAAGACCTGGAACACCCTCCCCCTCAACCTACGACAAACCGAAGACCTTCTAACCTTAAGGAGACGACTCAAGATCTGGCTGTTCGACCAGTATCAACAGCACCCCCCCCCCACTCCCCACCCTCAGCGCCTTGAAACCCTTGCGGGTAAGTAGTGCGCTTTACAAATTATTTGATTGATTGATTGATTGATTGAACAACACATATAGCAGGTCATACAAACACTGAACCAATTGGGTTTCTCAGTCCATTGGAAAAATCGTCAACCGAGCTGGAACAGATCACGATATTCTTAGGGGCGGAGATCGACACCATACAGGCCAAAGCGTTCCCCAGCAGGAAGAGAGCATTGACAATACTGAAGGAAACACGTCTTTACCACAAGGGTCAAGTTCTGACAGTCAGGACGGTGAGCAAGCTAATGGGAATGATGGCGGCATGCATCCACCTAGTCCAAAATATTCGACTCCACATGGGACCATTCCAGGAATGGGTACAGCAGCAAATGTCAAATGCAACATGGAGTTGGGAAGATCTAGTGGTTGTCACACACGCCGTGCATCAGGAAATAGCGTGGTGGAACGAGGAAAACATATCACAGGGGAAATCATTCACACAACCAACTCCAACAGTAACCATCACAACGGACGCCTCCCAGCTGGGGTGGGGCGCGCATATGAACAAACTCAAGGTGAGGGGACTATGGTTGCAGCAAGATGCGGTCAGATACATCAACTACCTAGAACTAAAAACTGTGTTCCTAGCCTTAAGAGCCTTTCAGAAGCAGCTGTACGGAAACAGGGTGTTGTTCCAAACGGACAACACAACTACCATGTTCTACATCAACAAGCATGGTGGAACACAATCAGTAGCACTATCAGGGCTGGCACAGGAAATATGGACATGGGCCATTCCTCAAAGGATAGACCTACTAGTAATGCATCTCCCAGAGAAGGACAATGTGGAAGCGGACCGACTCAGCAGGCAGATGTCAGCATCCAACGAATGGGAGATCAACCAACAAATACAAAAAGTATTCCGGAATTGGGGGACACCGCAAATAGACCTATTTGCGACACACCAAAATGCGAAATGCCAACACTTCACACCCAGAACATCGGTCACAAGGGAATGCGCTATGGATAAATTGGTTAAAGATATTTGCATACGCTTTTCCCCCCCGATACCACTGATACACAGGGTACTCAGCAAAGGCAGAATCAGCAACATGTCGCTAATACTAATAGCGCCTCAGTGGGCCAGAGAGTCCTGGTTCTCATAATTAGTGGAGATGGTGCAAGCACCAGCACACACATTCCCAAGAAGAAGGGACCTGTTAACAATGCGGAATGGAAGGGTGCTGCACCCTGAGCTAGAGAGCCTCAGCCTTGCTGCATGGCTCCTAAAGACCTAGACTTTGCACACCTCAAACTACCGGCAAGCACAATGGCAGTGCTCAGTGAGGCAAGAAGACCTACTGCAAGAACGTGCTGCGTAGCAAAGTGGAAAAGATTCTCCGAATGGTGCATTAGGGAGAAACTGCAAAGGAAAATCACAAGGGAATCAACAGTACTAAAATACCCAACGCATCTACTACAAAGTAAACTGTGCTACACATCCCTAAGGGTGCACATAGCGGCAATAGTGGCTTACAGAAGAGGAGAAATGGGGAAACGTTTCTTCACCTCCCAAGTAGTAAAAAGATTTCTAGAAGGAGCAAACAGAATCGCACCTCCAAACAGAATGCCGGCACCGGCATGGAACCACAACGTGGTGCTAACGTAATTGATGAAGGCACCATTTGAGCCTACTCACAAAGCTACACTGCACATGCTCACGCTAAAGACAGCCTTCACATCACATCACTACGAAGAGTAAGTGAATTGCAAGCGCTAACACTTCAAGAGCCCTACCTGCAAATACACAATGATAGGATTGTAATGAGAACAGACCCACACATCATGCCAAAGGTGGTGTCACGGTTCCACATCAATCAGACAATCCAAATACCTATTTTTTTCCAAAAACCAGCCACAAGCACAGAAAGGGCGCTACACACACTGGACGCTAGGAGGGCGGTAATGCACTATAATGAAAGGACAAAGGAGTGCAGAAAGACAAAGCAGTTCTTTGTTTCCTTTGCCAGCAGTTTTTTGGGACGACCAGTTACCAAAAATACCATTGCACGGTGGATTCCACAAACCATACAACTCTGCCACAAACAAGCAGGACAACTGTTACAAGGAGCAGCTCATGCTCACTCAACAAGGAAGAAAGGAGCTACAATTGCGTTTCTAGCTAACACACCAATTCAAGACATTTGCCAAGCTGCAACATGGTCTTCAGTGCACACGTTCACTAAGCACTACAGTGTAGATATCCAAATGAACAAGGAAGCACAAGTGGTACAAAAGGTCTTACAACACATATTCGGTAACCAGAGCTCATCTTCCACCCAGCCACCACAATAAGGACAAACCGCTACAAAGTCTATGCACAGCATAGTGAATCCAGAAAGATTCACACTGCAAAACGTTTAGTTTCTTACCTGTCGGGGTAGTTTTGCAGCTTGAAAACTTTCTGGATTCACTAGCGAACCCACCCCCCTCCGCCAGAAAGATGAGACAGGAGGAAATGGATTAAAATTGGAGAAAGTCTTACACGATTAGAGGAGAAACAAAGTAACACAACACAAGACAAGAACAAGCATTAATAATGCAATAGGTCTCGCCATTCATTAAGTTAAAGCCATTTGCTTTGCTATACAATACCATTAGCAAAGCAAATGGCTTTAATTTAATCAAAGGCGAGACATATTGCATCCTCATTGCTTGTTCTATTCGTGTAACTCTCCCATGTCCTCTCCCCCTACAATCCTTGCCAAACATCACTTCTACCTGCACCTGCGACTATCCTTAGTGAGGGCCGAGCAGCCTTAATCTGCTCTGTAAAGCCTCTTCCACCCGGTAGCACCCCTTGTCGTTCCATCTGCTCTACGTAGCTAGTTGTTTCTTTACATCAGAGCTCTTGCCTCCTCCTACTCCACTTCTTTTAGTTGCACCCACCTTCTTATCCCACACCCGTGTGACTCTGCTTTGGGATCAAATGGATTTTGTCCTTGTCTTTCATGCACCTTTCTAATGTTCCTCCTATTGGAGCTGTGCTGGCAGCTTCTTGCACCCTCCTCCTTGCCCTGACTCCATCAGATGACGTGGGTCTGTGCTGTGCATGCCCACCTCTTCCAAATTTGGCTGCATTCAATTCTGCCTTCATCACTGGGGTGCACAGCTGTGGTGTCAGCAGTGGTGTGTCAGCTGCAGTGGTGTGTCAGCTGCAGTGGTGTGTCAGCAGCAGTGTTGTGTCAGCAGTGTTGTATCAGCAGTGGTGTGCATAGCAGTGGTGTGTCGGCAGTGAAGTGCACAGCAGTGGCGTGTCAGCAGAGAGGTACACTACAGTGGTGTGTCAGCAGTGGGGTGCACAGAAGGGGTCAGCAATGATGTATCAGCAGCGGCGTGTCAGCAGCGGCGTGTCAGCAGCGGCGTGTCAGCAGCGGCGTGTCAGCAGCGGCGTGTCAGCAGCGGCGTGTCAGCAGCGGGGTGTCAGCAGCGGGGTGTCAGCAGCGGGGTGTCAGCAGCGGGGTGTCAGCAGCGGCGTGTCAGCAGCGGCGTGTCAGCAGCGGCGTGTCAGCAGCGGCGTGTCAGCAGCGGCGTGTCAGCAGCGGGGTGTCTGCAGTGCCGTGTCTGCAGTGGTGGAAGTGCACAGCAGTGGCGTGTCAGCAGTGAGGTACACTACAGTGGTGTGTCAGCAGTGGGGTGCACAGAAGAGGTCAGCAGTGATGTATCAGCAGTGGTGTGTCTGCAGCGGCGTATCTGCAGCGGCGTGTCAGCAGCGGCGTGTCAGCAGCGGCGTGTCAGCAGCGGCGTGTCAGCAGCGGCGTGTCAGCAGCGGCGTGTCAGCAGCGGCGTGTCAGCAGCGGCGTGTCAGCAGCGGCGTGTCAGCAGCGGCGTGTCTGCAGTGCCGTGTCTGCAGTGGTGGGAGAAGGGGCACTGACATGGCAGGGCACACTACAGGGCAGAGAGAAGCGGCACTGACAGGGAAAAATAACCTACAGGGTTGGGAGAAGGGGCACCGACAGAGCAGCACACACCACAGGGCAATGAGAAGTGACACTGACAGAAACACACAACAGAGGGCAGGGAGAAGGGGCACCGACAGAGCAGCACATACCACAAGGCTGGGAGAAACAGCACTGACAGAAACGCACACCAGAGGGCAGGGAGAAGTGGCACTGACAGGGCAGCACATATCACAGGGCTGGGAGAAGGGGCACTGACGGCAGGGCAGCGCATCCCATAGGGCAGAAACAAATACCCCAGACATGGCAGTACACACACCACAGGGCAGGAAGAAGGGGCACCGACAAGGCAGTGCACAGGGCAGGGAGAAGGGAACCCAACAGGGCAGCGCAAAACACAGGGCAGGGAGAAGAGGCACGGACAGATTAGCGCACACCACAGGTCAGGGAGAAGCGTCATTGACAGGGCAGGGAAAAGTGGCACTGACAGCGCAGCGCACATAATGGGGAATTGAAAAGTGGCCCTGACAGGGCAGCGCACACTATGGGGAATTGAAAAGCGGCACTGACAGGGAAGTACACAGGACAGGAAGAAGCGCCACTGATAGGGAAGCACACACCACCGGACAGGGAGAAGCGCCACTGACAGGGAAGCACACACCACCGGACAGGGAGAAGCGCCACTGACAAGGCAAGCACAGGGCAGAGAGAAGCTTCCCTGGTAAAGCAGCACACGGAGAGAAATGCGAGATGTTCGCAGTGAGAGGACATGGAGACCGGCGTGCACTGGCAGAAGCGAGGGAGACCCTTTGTGAGAATGTAAGATGGAGAATGACCTGCACTGGGAATGGGCCGGAGGATGCGCTCAATCACAGGGAAAGGCAAATGCTGAAACTGAGGGTGCACTGATCGCGCAAAGGAGCATGCAGAGCAGCTGCGCTAGACAAGCGAGCCAGCAACAAAGGATGACTGCCCGGAGGTCGTGATCAGATTCGGCAACAGAGACAGAATATACAGCTTCAGAGTGGGACGACAAGTGTCCATGGGGGAATGGAAAGAAGAGCAGAGTCAAGGGAACAGATTCTGTCATAGTATGGCCGTAGCAGCTGAAGAAAAAGATCCAGTCAATCAGGTCGACCGAACAAGAGACAAAGAACGCTGGGGCGCAGTGAGCACCAAGGCAGCTCTTATAGGGTGATGTGAAGGAGGTATCTATATAACAAGCATCGATCTCTTGTCTTTATGGGGCCATGTGTTTCTAATTAAAAACACATGGCCCCATAAAGATAAGAAAGTGCTTTGCGACAGCAGCAAAGCAGGCGACCCAGTCGGATCGGAGGCGAAAGGGCGTCCACAACAAACTCTCATTTCCAATGGCAGGCCACCGTTTAGCATAAACGGTGACGCCAGCCAATGGAAATGAGGGGCGGGGCTTAAAGCCCTTTTCTGAAATCCCTCTCTCACAAAATTTCTCGCCAGCGAGCAGCGCATGCGCTGCAACGCAGGCGAGACCTAAAAAAGAATCTGAAGATGGCGACCAAAGGTGGGTGCTTCCGGAGGAAGCGCGTCGACACACGAAGGACACCAAATGGTATGTCAACGCCCATCTGGGCCACGAAAAAAAAAAAGAGAAGAAATACTACAATTCCGGACCCAACCACTAGATGGCGGAATAATGCACAGCATAGTGAATCCAAAAAGTCTTCAAGCTGCAAAACTACACCGACAGGTAAGAAACTATACGTTCCCTCTATGCCGGCTTGTGGAGTCTTAGAGTGTCATGGTCAAACGTGTCAAAGGCAGCTGAGAGGTCCAAGAGAAGTAGCGCAGCAACCCTGTTGTGGTCAACTTTGTTATTCAGGTCATCACAGATGGCAAGGAGGGTAGATTCTGTGCCTCTCCCCGGACCGAATCCCGTTTGTAAGTCTGAAAGTATGGCATTATGTTCAATGAATTGTGACATCTGGGCGAATGCTGCTCTTTCTATCAGTTTGCCCAGGAAAGGTCCATTTGTAATCGGTCTGTAGTTGTCAGGGTTTAGCGGGTCCAAGTTTGTTTTCTTTGATGTGAGTTGTAATCAGTGTAGCGCAGTGGTGAGTTGTAGAGGGATGACAGTCATCTGACTTAGTGCGGCCTACTGTTCACTAATTGAAATCGCAGTGTTTATTCGAAGGCAGTGCACTATACAGCATGAGTAGATGCACACTGCGTGGGAGTTACAGGATCCACTCAATGAATTCTCTACTTGCATCCTTGCAGAGATGCATTGAACAACAATGACGGGTGTCTCGGGGTGCAGTCTCTTACCTTGCATTGGCACTGCCCACTCCTTCTGCCACTGGCGGTTGGTTTCTATTTCCTCTTCACTGTATTTAGTTAAAGGGTGAACATCGCTGTACCAAATATACCATTACTCTCCCAAGTGCATTGCCACTGTGATGGGTGAGACTGAAGCCAGCAATACTTTCCGTCTTGCTTTCTTTGATATTCGGCTGCTTTAATGACTAAATGAAACTACTTACCTTGGCCGTTCTGTTCTTTGGCCCTTTCTTCCATTAGAACTCACACTAAGGTTAATAAATGCACGAGCTGATCAAGGAAAGCTGGCCCTTGACATGCTGAGGAAATGGAAGCTTCCTTTCACTGCCAACATTTGGAGGTCATTTGGAAAGAGACGCCCGTTAGTTCCCCTTTGCTTCTCTACCCTACTTGTATGGAGTTTAGAACAGCCTTGATTGTCCTGCAGTAGACTTGGCCATGAGGAGCTGTCAAGTACGCTAAACACCCAGCACTAGGGCGGTGGGCTCAGGCTTGGTTGCACCTCTTTAGAGGCTGGGACCATCCAGCTACTGATTGACTCCAGACTAATTGTTGACTGTTCAACTCCTATACTTTTCTTTCTAAGCTGCTTAATTTTAGCAAATGTTACCTCAGTACCAAGTGTAGGCGTTTCAATCAATTATATTCCCTGCATTTGATTTTTTCCCTGAATGTTGAATAGTGTTGTAATGCATGCTTTCTGTAAAAATTACATTTTTATTTGATGTTGCTTTGGTAACATATGATGTCATTTTTGCCTTTCTGCAATTACTTTAAGTGACATCTCTAGAAGTGATTCTTAGGGGGTGTAACACACATGGGGAAACAGATAAAAGTGGTGGGCCTACCTACAATGGCTAAGTATGAAGATTATGTGCATATGTGTATTATATACATATGTGTGTATATGTTTCTATATGTATATATGTCCAGTAAAAAAAAAAAAAATATATATATATATATATATATATATATTTTTTGTTTTACTGGCGGTCGCCAGTAGATAGTTATAGTTAGGACCTATTTTGCATAGAAAAATCGTTTTTTGTTTTCTCAATAACTTTGGCGCCGGTTGACTAATCTTCGCAAAATTTTCAAAACTCGTGGGGCGCTCCGGTCAGCTCCTACCTTGAAAGTTTCGGGGTGATTCGGCAAGCGGGGGCCAAGAAAGAAGGGGGGTCCCAAAATGTGTTTTCTCCATGTTATTTTTAATAGGAATCTTTAGACACGACTACAGCCCGAACTGCTCAACGGAATTACACCAAATTTGGCAAAAAGGTAGCCCTAGGTTCAGAAAGAACCTTTTTTGTATAAATGGTGTAAACCGTTCAGTAGTTCCTGAGAAATTAAAAAAAAAAAAGAGGTAAAAAATCAATTTCCCATAGGAAACTTTAGACACGGTTACAGCTGAAACTGCTGAACGAAATTACACCAAATTTGGCAAAAAGGTAGCCCTTGGTACAGAAAGAGACCTTTTTTTAAATGGTGTTAATCCGTTCAGTAGTTGCTGAAAAAATAAAAGTTTCGATATCTATGGCTGCGGTGGATTCGCGCACCCTGCCGATCACGAGCTGCATTCTAATTGGCTGTCAACACTTCAAACCAGGAAGTGTTGGCAGCCATCTTGGAGGCACAAGAAAAGAGAAAAAGAAACGTGCAAAACAAGAAAAGGGGGCAGGGTAGAAACACCCTGACCCCTTAGGCCTGCTCAGGGGGACCCACAAAGACCCCAGGGCCCAAAAAAGCTTTTTTTTTACATCAGCCGAATTCGCGCTGGGTGCGCGAATCATGACGAGAAAATACAAAAAAAACGAAGAGCGGGCTCCCGTGCTTAGTTTAATTGAAGCCCCCGGGTGGGCAAGGTCCTGGGGCAGTAAAGAAATGTGTGGGGGGCCCCAATCCCCCCCCCCCCACTGCCCCGGGGACTGCCACCCCTCGGGGCTTTGCATAAATATTTGCAGGGGGGCACACGGCCCCCCCGCAGCCCCAGGAACCGCCAACCCCGGGGCTTATTTTTTTTTAAGTTTGGGGGGCCTCTAAGGCACCCCCAAGCCCCGGGGACTGCCACCCGAGGGGCTCTCATTAATTATAATCGCGGGGGGCACACTGCCCCCCCACAGCCCCAGGGAACCCCCGGGGCTTCTTTTTTAAAAATAAATATACCTGTGCGGGGGGGGTTCGCTCCCCCCCCAAACGCCCCGGGGACCGCCACCTCCCCGGGGCACTAATATGTAAATGTGGGGGTCCGTAACGGACCCCCGAGCCCCGGGGACCACCACCCCCCCGGGGCTTTGCCAATGTTGGGAGGGGGGCCGCGCGGCCCCCCTCCTGGAGCCAGTGATGGCCCTGGGGACCGCCACCCCCCAGGGCCGGCTCCTGCAGTGTCCCGGGGTGCCCACCCCCGGCACACTACCGTTTGCTATGGCAGGGCGGGAGCATGTCATGAGTGATGTAATATGTGACCTCATCAGCAGTGCATTGCGGGGGCGCGAGTTATAGTTAGGTGAACTAGCTATGACGGGGGAATTTCTCTGGTTTTGTACGAGTGAAATGTCCAACTAACTATTACTTTCCCTAAAACCTATAGTTTTTTCAGTGAATATATATATATATATATATATATATATATATATGTGTGTGTGTGTATATATGTGTGTGTACATATATATAATGGCTGCCGTTTTGTTTGTGAGATGATTTGAATAAACAGAGCGGAATTTCAAGAATTACGTGGTCCGTGCTCTTTTCGTCCGCTTACCAGAGGAGAGGTGCGGCGGTGGAAGAGTGTGTATATATATATATATATATATATATATATATATATATATATATATATATATATATATATATATATATATATATATATATATATATATTCACTTAAAAAACCATAGGTTTCACACAAGTAATAGTTAGCTGTACATTTCACTCGTAAAAAACCAATGAAATTCCACGTTATAGTTAGATCAGGTAACTATAACTTGCGCGCCCACAATAAACTGCTGATGACGTCACATATTACATCACTCATGACATGGTCAGTGACATCACTCATGACATCAATGATGACATCTGAAATGATACAAAGCTAGAGTGCTTCACCATATGTGGGACACTCACAGAGTTTTCGTTCTAACAGCGGCAGGCGAGGAGATGTTTTTATTGACGGCTTTTCCGCACTGATGACGGCAAGAGCCAGAAACGCGTCTGCGGATGTTTTATAGCCGACACATACTCCGTGAGTGCACCGGACCTTGGGAGTACCATGATCTCCTTGTTTTTGCTGTGTAATAAGTGGTTTCCACCACCACTTCCCGGTTGCACCCGCTGCGAGTTCGGCTGGCCCCAGGTGGAATACTGTGTTTTGGATTCAATTTGGGCTGCTGAACCGTCGCTTACGGACTCTGTTGACCTATTCTGGTTGTGGCTTATACAAAGCTAGAGTGCTTCACCATATGTGGGACACTCACAGAGTTTTCGTTCTAACAGCGGCAGGCGAGGAGATGTTTTTATTGACGGCTTTTCCGCACTGATGACGGCAAGAGCCAGAAACGCGTCTGCGGATGTTTTATAGCCGACACATACTCCGTGAGTGCACCGGACCTTGGGAGTACCATGATCTCCTTGTTTTTGCTGTGTAATAAGTGGTTTCCACCACCACTTCCCGGTTGCACCCGCTGCGAGTTCGGCTGGCCCCAGGTGGAATACTGTGTTTTGGATTCAATTTGGGCTGCTGAACCGTCGCTTACGGACTCTGTTGACCTATTCTGGTTGTGGCTTATACAAAGCTAGAGTGCTTCACCATATGTGGGACACTCACAGAGTTTTCGTTCTAACAGCGGCAGGCGAGGAGATGTTTTTATTGACGGCTTTTCCGCACTGATGACGGCAAGAGCCAGAAACGCGTCTGCGGATGTTTTATAGCCGACACATACTCCGTGAGTGCACCGGACCTTGGGAGTACCATGATCTCCTTGTTTTTGCTGTGTAATAAGTGGTTTCCACCACCACTTCCCGGTTGCACCCGCTGCGAGTTCGGCTGGCCCCAGGTGGAATACTGTGTTTTGGATTCAATTTGGGCTGCTGAACCGTCGCTTACGGACTCTGTTGACCTATTCTGGTTGTGGCTTATACAAAGCTAGAGTGCTTCACCATATGTGGGACACTCACAGAGTTTTCGTTCTAACAGCGGCAGGCGAGGAGATGTTTTTATTGACGGCTTTTCCGCACTGATGACGGCAAGAGCCAGAAACGCGTCTGCGGATGTTTTATAGCCGACACATACTCCGTGAGTGCACCGGACCTTGGGAGTACCATGATCTCCTTGTTTTTGCTGTGTAATAAGTGGTTTCCACCACCACTTCCCGGTTGCACCCGCTGCGAGTTCGGCTGGCCCCAGGTGGAATACTGTGTTTTGGATTCAATTTGGGCTGCTGAACCGTCGCTTACGGACTCTGTTGACCTATTCTGGTTGTGGCTTATACAAAGCTAGAGTGCTTCACCATATGTGGGACACTCACAGAGTTTTCGTTCTAACAGCGGCAGGCGAGGAGATGTTTTTATTGACGGCTTTTCCGCACTGATGACGGCAAGAGCCAGAAACGCGTCTGCGGATGTTTTATAGCCGACACATACTCCGTGAGTGCACCGGACCTTGGGAGTACCATGATCTCCTTGTTTTTGCTGTGTAATAAGTGGTTTCCACCACCACTTCCCGGTTGCACCCGCTGCGAGTTCGGCTGGCCCCAGGTGGAATACTGTGTTTTGGATTCAATTTGGGCTGCTGAACCGTCGCTTACGGACTCTGTTGACCTATTCTGGTTGTGGCTTATACAAAGCTAGAGTGCTTCACCATATGTGGGACACTCACAGAGTTTTCGTTCTAACAGCGGCAGGCGAGGAGATGTTTTTATTGACGGCTTTTCCGCACTGATGACGGCAAGAGCCAGAAACGCGTCTGCGGATGTTTTATAGCCGACACATACTCCGTGAGTGCACCGGACCTTGGGAGTACCATGATCTCCTTGTTTTTGCTGTGTAATAAGTGGTTTCCACCACCACTTCCCGGTTGCACCCGCTGCGAGTTCGGCTGGCCCCAGGTGGAATACTGTGTTTTGGATTCAATTTGGGCTGCTGAACCGTCGCTTACGGACTCTGTTGACCTATTCTGGTTGTGGCTTATACAAAGCTAGAGTGCTTCACCATATGTGGGACACTCACAGAGTTTTCGTTCTAACAGCGGCAGGCGAGGAGATGTTTTTATTGACGGCTTTTCCGCACTGATGACGGCAAGAGCCAGAAACGCGTCTGCGGATGTTTTATAGCCGACACATACTCCGTGAGTGCACCGGACCTTGGGAGTACCATGATCTCCTTGTTTTTGCTGTGTAATAAGTGGTTTCCACCACCACTTCCCGGTTGCACCCGCTGCGAGTTCGGCTGGCCCCAGGTGGAATACTGTGTTTTGGATTCAATTTGGGCTGCTGAACCGTCGCTTACGGACTCTGTTGACCTATTCTGGTTGTGGCTTATACAAAGCTAGAGTGCTTCACCATATGTGGGACACTCACAGAGTTTTCGTTCTAACAGCGGCAGGCGAGGAGATGTTTTTATTGACGGCTTTTCCGCACTGATGACGGCAAGAGCCAGAAACGCGTCTGCGGATGTTTTATAGCCGACACATACTCCGTGAGTGCACCGGACCTTGGGAGTACCATGATCTCCTTGTTTTTGCTGTGTAATAAGTGGTTTCCACCACCACTTCCCGGTTGCACCCGCTGCGAGTTCGGCTGGCCCCAGGTGGAATACTGTGTTTTGGATTCAATTTGGGCTGCTGAACCGTCGCTTACGGACTCTGTTGACCTATTCTGGTTGTGGCTTATACAAAGCTAGAGTGCTTCACCATATGTGGGACACTCACAGAGTTTTCGTTCTAACAGCGGCAGGCGAGGAGATGTTTTTATTGACGGCTTTTCCGCACTGATGACGGCAAGAGCCAGAAACGCGTCTGCGGATGTTTTATAGCCGACACATACTCCGTGAGTGCACCGGACCTTGGGAGTACCATGATCTCCTTGTTTTTGCTGTGTAATAAGTGGTTTCCACCACCACTTCCCGGTTGCACCCGCTGCGAGTTCGGCTGGCCCCAGGTGGAATACTGTGTTTTGGATTCAATTTGGGCTGCTGAACCGTCGCTTACGGACTCTGTTGACCTATTCTGGTTGTGGCTTATACAAAGCTAGAGTGCTTCACCATATGTGGGACACTCACAGAGTTTTCGTTCTAACAGCGGCAGGCGAGGAGATGTTTTTATTGACGGCTTTTCCGCACTGATGACGGCAAGAGCCAGAAACGCGTCTGCGGATGTTTTATAGCCGACACATACTCCGTGAGTGCACCGGACCTTGGGAGTACCATGATCTCCTTGTTTTTGCTGTGTAATAAGTGGTTTCCACCACCACTTCCCGGTTGCACCCGCTGCGAGTTCGGCTGGCCCCAGGTGGAATACTGTGTTTTGGATTCAATTTGGGCTGCTGAACCGTCGCTTACGGACTCTGTTGACCTATTCTGGTTGTGGCTTATACAAAGCTAGAGTGCTTCACCATATGTGGGACACTCACAGAGTTTTCGTTCTAACAGCGGCAGGCGAGGAGATGTTTTTATTGACGGCTTTTCCGCACTGATGACGGCAAGAGCCAGAAACGCGTCTGCGGATGTTTTATAGCCGACACATACTCCGTGAGTGCACCGGACCTTGGGAGTACCATGATCTCCTTGTTTTTGCTGTGTAATAAGTGGTTTCCACCACCACTTCCCGGTTGCACCCGCTGCGAGTTCGGCTGGCCCCAGGTGGAATACTGTGTTTTGGATTCAATTTGGGCTGCTGAACCGTCGCTTACGGACTCTGTTGACCTATTCTGGTTGTGGCTTATACAAAGCTAGAGTGCTTCACCATATGTGGGACACTCACAGAGTTTTCGTTCTAACAGCGGCAGGCGAGGAGATGTTTTTATTGACGGCTTTTCCGCACTGATGACGGCAAGAGCCAGAAACGCGTCTGCGGATGTTTTATAGCCGACACATACTCCGTGAGTGCACCGGACCTTGGGAGTACCATGATCTCCTTGTTTTTGCTGTGTAATAAGTGGTTTCCACCACCACTTCCCGGTTGCACCCGCTGCGAGTTCGGCTGGCCCCAGGTGGAATACTGTGTTTTGGATTCAATTTGGGCTGCTGAACCGTCGCTTACGGACTCTGTTGACCTATTCTGGTTGTGGCTTATACAAAGCTAGAGTGCTTCACCATATGTGGGACACTCACAGAGTTTTCGTTCTAACAGCGGCAGGCGAGGAGATGTTTTTATTGACGGCTTTTCCGCACTGATGACGGCAAGAGCCAGAAACGCGTCTGCGGATGTTTTATAGCCGACACATACTCCGTGAGTGCACCGGACCTTGGGAGTACCATGATCTCCTTGTTTTTGCTGTGTAATAAGTGGTTTCCACCACCACTTCCCGGTTGCACCCGCTGCGAGTTCGGCTGGCCCCAGGTGGAATACTGTGTTTTGGATTCAATTTGGGCTGCTGAACCGTCGCTTACGGACTCTGTTGACCTATTCTGGTTGTGGCTTATACAAAGCTAGAGTGCTTCACCATATGTGGGACACTCACAGAGTTTTCGTTCTAACAGCGGCAGGCGAGGAGATGTTTTTATTGACGGCTTTTCCGCACTGATGACGGCAAGAGCCAGAAACGCGTCTGCGGATGTTTTATAGCCGACACATACTCCGTGAGTGCACCGGACCTTGGGAGTACCATGATCTCCTTGTTTTTGCTGTGTAATAAGTGGTTTCCACCACCACTTCCCGGTTGCACCCGCTGCGAGTTCGGCTGGCCCCAGGTGGAATACTGTGTTTTGGATATATATATATATATATATATATATATTCACTTAAAAAACCATAGGTTTCACACAAGTAATAGTTAGCTGTACATTTCACTCGTAAAAAACCAATGAAATTCCACGTTATAGTTAGATCAGGTAACTATAACTTGCGCGCCCACAATAAACTGCTGATGACGTCACATATTACATCACTCATGACATGGTCAGTGACATCACTCATGACATCAATGATGACATCTGAAATGACACATTGTGGATTGCGGTCGCGCAAGTTATAGTTACCTGATCTAACTATAACGTGGAATTTCATTGGTTTTTTACGAGTGAAATGTACAGCTAACTATAACTTGTGTGAAACCTATGGTTTTTTAAGTGAATTTGCAAAGTTTTTTAAATGCTAATTCCTAACTATAACGTGTGTGAAACCTATGGTTTTTTCAGTGAATTTGTACGGTTTTTTAAATGCTAAGTTATGTATTTATTTTTAATTTTTTTTTCTGGTTTTTCACCGTGCATACACCCTGCGCGCACGGTGCGCTTCGCACACCGTGCGCGCGCTGTGGGCACTCGGTGCGCTTCGTGCACCGAGCTCCCACGTTGCGCATTTCGTGCCGTGCACGCCTCGCCATTTTTTAGAAAATATCAATTGTTTTTTTCTCACTTGGGGGTCCTTACATTTATATATTAAATGTGATTCTTAATTCTTTTTATTTTTTTTTACCGTACGCGTACGGTAAGCTTACCGTACGCGCACTCCGCGATTTTTAAAAAAAAATATTACATTTATTTTTCGTACTTTTTGGTCCTTCGTGGACCCGGTGACAAACACTAGGGGGTCTGCAACTCTCTTCGTTGCCCCCTTTTCACGTTATCCACCTTTGTTTTTCAGAGCGAGAGACAGAAAATGGCGGCCGACACTTTCTGATTTCGACCGATTCGAATGTTTACAGTCATGTAACCACCAATCAGAATTGAGCTCGCGCACGGCACCGTACGCGTACGGTAAGCTTACCGTAAGCGCACGGAGCGCGCTTACAGATATATATATTGATTTAAATGCTATTTTATCAGGACCTACTGAACAGATTTACACCAGACCTGCAAAAGGCACATCCCTGACCTGAGGACTACCTCTCTGCCCAATTTCAAGTAATTCTGTTCAGCCGTTCGGGCTGTAGCTCGGACTAAAGGTCCTATGGGAAAATGCATGGGGAAAACGCGTTTTGGGACCCCCCTTTTTTCTCAGCCCCCGCTCGACGAATCCCCCCGAGACTTTCAGGGTAGGAGCGGAGCGTAGCGCCTCACCTATTTTGAAAAATTCGCAAGGATTCGTCAACCGGCGCCAAAGTTATTCCAAATAGAATGTTGCGGATTTCCTATGGAAACACGGTCCTAACTATAACTATCTACTGGCGACCGCCAGTAGATTATATATATATATATATATATATATATATATATATATATATATATATATATATATACTGAAAAAACAAAGTTTAAAGTAACGTTATAGTTAGGTTAAATGTTCAGTAACTACATCTTCTGTGACGTCATTGATGATAGTACTGCAAAATTTCCAATTAAAATATTTCAGAAAATACTGCATGGCAGAGGCGTGAGTTATAGTTACTTAAAACAACTATAACTGGTGAGTTTCAGTGTTTTTTAGAGTTTAAAACGTTATGTTGTTACTGAACATTTCACCTAACTATAACGTTACTTTAACCTTTGTTTTTTTCAGTGAAAAGAAAGAAAAATACACACATGAACACACAGAAATTCTTAAACATTTTAAGTAGACTATGCATTAAACATTACTGTGGTCTGTGGAAGGGCCAGTGATCTTCAGAGTGTCTCAAGTCACTTCAGTTCTCCTCCTCACACCATTTTCTTTTGTAGTCTCTCAGTTAGAAACGTATGCCCTTTTTCTCCTGATATCTTTCTGAAATCCAACATCTGCATATCTCACACCTCATCTTTCTCCTTCAGCATCCTCTTTTCACTCAGTCCTGCACCCTGCATCTCCTTCCCCTCCCCCACACACCACGCACCCACTCACATATAAGCATTGCCTTTTATCTTCCACTGTGACAAATGTCGACAGTTGTGTACCTTCACCCACTTTCCTAAAGTCTCTTTAACAATTGGCTCACCTGATCATTGCTTTGTACGCTCTGCAGAGAGGCCAAGGGTTGAAAGAGCACGAATTCTGAACAACACTGCTGTTCCCAGGCTGAGAAGGCAGTGTTTCTGCTAGCTTTAGTTGTCACCTGGTTGTGGGGCACGGGGAGGTTAGGACAAAAACAGATGGAGCACAGGCCCCACCAGCATCCCTCTTCCCACGATGCCACTATTCAATTCAAAGCATAAAAGGGAACCGAAAGTTATTGCATTGGTGCTTTGGGGGTATCAATTACTGGGTGTCTTTCTAGTAGCAGGAAAGGGCAGGAGGGAACTCAAAGATGAAAGAGGTAGGTGTCGTGGGCGGATGAGAGCTGACGATGAGAGGAACCTGGGACTGACAGAGTCATAAATCACTGTACACTGATCAAAAGATACGTGTACAGGCTGGAGGAAGCAATATTTCACCTCCTGCCCTGTAGAAATTTGCTAATGTAAGAATTCTCATGGAGCCCTTCCTTAATAAATACATTTACAGTGGAAGAGGAGGTGACGAATAAGTTGGCGGAAGGGAGGAAGAGTTGTCATTTATATAAGTTTATCCTTCTTGGAGCAGTGGTTCTTGATCTTGGACTTCTGTGGACCAACCCTGAATCACTCCTCCAAGCAGGAAAATACTGCCTAAGCAAGTTTTACGAATTGAACATCAAAAAATGCACAAACCTAAGAAACCAGCATAAATCAAACAAATGCACGCATTATAAAATATTTTCTTTAACTCTCAAACAAAAAAATACAAAATTTGAAATTTCAATTTTAATGAGGTTGGGACGTTGCAAAATCTTGTTTTATTTCTAAAAGACAAAGCGTTGGGCTAGACTATTGCTGATAATTTTTTTTAATTTTTTTTATTGAGGCCTCAAATTGCCCATACTACTTACTGCTGTCCTTGTCTAGCTCACACACATCAAGCTTAGGATACTTAATTTTAGGCATCCGATTTCCCCTGTGTGCTTATTACCCTAACACCCTAGTAGTATGTTGTAGACTAGAAATAGGCTGCAGTGCTTACGAGATCACCTGGGTGCTTACCTGACTGCTCTTGTCTGACGAGATCTTGAGCCCAGCCTTTGTGGGGCACGCAATTGGAACTTTTACAAGAATCGTGGAGTGTGAAGTGCTCAGAACCTTGTCGCTTCTGCTCCTGCATTTGTGGGGCAGCAGCAGAAAGACAGACATGCGGGTCCTGAGCCACATGGCTAGGGAGCTTCTGGCACAATATTGGGGCAGCATTGCTTTGCAGTACAATAAACAGAATGTAGAATATTGATTGTGCATTACAGGTAATGCAGATCTTGCCAATGTAAGTATTTGAGGTACTTAAAATGGTACAGAAGTGATTCTTTTGTGCATTATTGTCTCTTTTGGTGTCCTTCAGAAATATACTTTGAGCTCTCTGTTTTGCCCTTCAAATTGTATACACGCCAGTGCTTCTGATAGGTTATATGTCAGCATATCATTGATAAAAATATATTATGACATAAATATTAAGTCCTAAATATTGTTTGCAAAAGTATTGTGCAATTGGGTGTAGGTTTTATGTCATCTCATATGATGTTACTTTTATAAGCGATAATTTTGTCAGACAATATGTAGTTCAAGATCTTCTTGTACTTCAATTTCTACAAAGTGAGGCAAGGCAAGAACCTTCGTGAATGGCACACAGTTACTAAAGGGGTTCTGATACAATTTAAGATTTGCTGCGCATCGCCTTCTGCTTTCGCCCAGTCTCTCTTCACATAACTCACTGCAGCCTGTGAAGACGTGGTCCTTTCAATGTAATGGCGTGGCATAGCTGGTATGCTATATACAAATATCCACTGTAAAGCAACAAAAAATCTTATTGAATCCGTAGTACACCAAAGGCCTTCAAAAACATGATCGAGGAAGTCACTGGCATTCATGACTTTCAGCTTTGTAGTTACATAAGTTGATTACCAGTCCCTCTCTCCATTCCATATGCTAAGGGTGAACTTCTTACAAATCCCATTGACTCCTCTTCCTTCCCTTTTGCTCAGTGGCTCTCGCAGTTGTCAGAAACCCAAGATTGCAACAGAACTACAATCTATTTTGAAGCAAGATGAGCAAGTGTAAAAGATCTTTCCAGATTCACCCCTCTTAACGTTCTAACAGCCATTCACTTTAAAAAGCATTATGGTAGGAGGCAATTTGGGGGGGGCGTGGCTAAGCTCACCATGCTGGCTGACGCGACGCCTTAGCGTTCTGCTTCACATCTCCCATTATCTGGATTTTTTCCGATCATTGAGGGGCCTATTGGCTGTTCCCACTGCCCTTAAGCACCCCGATGCAGTCTGTGTTTGTGAGAGGCGCGTTCTGATTACTGCTAGAGTGCGATTTCCCTGCGGACGGCAGAGAGTGCTGAAGAGGGCCTGCAGCCGAGCGGCAGGCGGAATCCGGATGTACCAGTGTCTGCAGAACCTGGAGGCAAGTTAAGGCCTTCCAGGAGTTGGGGTCCGGCACTCCGGAGTTGGGGTCCCGTATTAGTGGCCAGTCTTGCCCCTCCCCCCAAGGTGCGGGGGGAGGGGCAGGGAGGCATAGACCTATGCGGCCTGCGGCACTTGCCGGATCGCGAGTGCAGGTGCTGGCACGCTGCTGCCTGGGCCTCGTCTCCCTGCACTGTGAGGTGGTGGAGGTCCGCTTCCTGCTTCTGACCTGAGTGACACCCTGGTTTGCAGTGCGGCGGCTGGCGGGCCTCCCATAAGCAGGCCTGAAGACGACGGGGATGTGCTGGCGGCTGCGACTCAGAGGCTGGAGCCCTGCGCGACCCCGGAGGTACACGACTGGGGGCCTGAGTGTGACCCTGACCGACAGCGCGGCACATTTGATTTGTACCCACTATGGCAACGGGGGGGATGCTGGAGGCCCCCCGTCGGATGTGGTGGACTGGTGGCCTGACCTGGGGTGGCGCGATGATGGGGCACCTCGCGACCCCCTTTTGAAGAGGTAGGCATAGGGGCTCCTCTCTGATTGCTCCTTTACCCCGAGAAGAGCCCCATAAGCAGAGGGACCGAGTATCAGCTGCCGCATTCAACGAGCCGCACCTAGGCCGGGCATCCTGCCTGCCTGCTGATCTTGTGCTGCGACTGCCATCTCCGGGTACCGCCCTGTGCAGTGCCCGGCCTAACCCATGCTGCGCCTGGTTTGGAAGGGAAGGGAATACCCCCCTCTTCCGTTTTCTGGAGACTCTGAGGGATGGGCCCTGCGGGGCGGTCTGGTGGTGTCCTGGTGGTGTCCTTGTGAGTGGCATGGCCCTGGGAGACTGGTGCTCTCCAGCTGACTCCCCGCGCATACAGGGGGGCTGAACCTGACCAGGCCCTGATCTTGAAGCCACGGGCACCTTGGGAACTGTGGCCCAGTCTGTGTGAACATTATGGTAACAGATGTCCAAGATGGGCCACTTGCGTCCTGGAGCCGTGAGGCCGCCTGGCAAGCTACAGACGGCCCGGTGGAAAAAACACCAGACACCTTGACTAGTGAATCTATGTCCCATAAACTGCATTCAGTTCTTGCTGCAAACTTGTGGATAAAACCAGAGTGCTAGGAGACACAATAGACAAACTGGCCCGAAGACACACGACGCGGGCGCCCAGTTGAAAGACCTACTGGGCAAAGTGCTCACACTAGAGCGCAGAGCAGAGGAATCTGAGGGCCAATCCAGGCGTAACAACATTCGGGTCCTTGGCCTGCCGGAGGGTGAGGAGGGGGCTGAACCCCTAGTTTTGTCAAAAGCTGGATCCGGGACCTATTTCCCACTGGAAAGTTGACTCAACATTTTGCCATGGAGCGTGCACATAGGGTCCCGGTGAGACCTCCCCCACTGGGGGTTGGACCCTGACCATTTTTGTTCCGAGTACTGCATTACAGGAACAGAGACACTATTCTGCAGGAGGCTCGCAAACTGCAGTCAATTCAGGTTAAAAATAGCCAAGTCATGCTACTCCTGGACTACACAGCCGCATTGCAGAAGTGCCGACACTCCTTCCTGGAGGTGAAGCGAAAACTGCGTTATCTAGCACTTAAATACTCCTCGGTATTTCCAGTGCGGCTCCGCAAGGTCGCCAATGGTAAAACACATTTCTTCGACACCCCTATGGCTGCCTGTAAGTGACTGGACTCTGCGTTTCCTGGGTGCTCCAGCGCACCCCCTGAGGCACAAGGGGGGACTCAGTGGGGGATGATGCAGGGAGATGCCAGAGGAGGGGGTGCAGGGTACGGGAGAGTGGTTTTGGGCTCGATCCCAATGTCGAACAAATGATACTAGAACGGCACAGAGCACTGCAGGTGGCAGCTGAAATCAGTGAGGCTCAAAGGGAGTCGATACTTGGGGAAAGCCTCCAGGAGTGGGGCAGCGACGAAGAATCTGCGAATGTAGCCTCCTCCTCCATGGACTCCATTACCCCGCCTGAGGTCACCCTGCACACAGCAGATGATATTGCATGACATTATGTGAAAGGCCGGAAGGCCAGGGGCACCAATCTGAACATTCTGGACATGCAAATACCATTAATCTGTACTTAGTGTTTCTGAACAACTAACAATGTATCATTGCATGCATGATGTTATTTGGGGCATGTTAAGTCTTCACTTGTTTTGTGCCCCCCCTCCCCCCCCTTTCACTCACATTCTCTTTAGGCTTTGTGGGGGCTGCACAGACAGGGGACTGCTGGGTCACTGGGCCCGCTTCTGACGCTGTTTTGGGGGGGGGGGGGGATCAGTGCTCTTCTTTGCTTGGTTCTTGATGCAATTGCCACTTCACTCCATTAGCTATAAGTAGCTTTACAGATTGGTCTGTGGTTTGGACGGATGCTTGTTGCAGACTCTCTCCTATAGTATTTCTAGACATGTTTTCAGTGTGTTATTGTTTACTATATTTAAGCTGCCAGGACACGTCCCCACTGCTGTCCCTTGAGATTGCCCCTCCGCGTGCTACACACACCACCCCCAATCCGCAGTACAGGCAGGCCCCGTGCCACAACCACCCAATGCATATATCTCATTGTTGCTATGACACCCATAACTGCTTACACCTGGAATGTCGAGGGCATCCACACTCCCGCTCGTAGATACTCAATCTATTCCTATTTGAAGAGGCACCAGGTCCAAATAACCTTTTTGCAGGAGACACACCTCACCTCTACTGAAGTTGCCTGTTTGCAGAGGAGATGGCGTGGACAGTTATAGGCCACAGGCTACTCGGCATTCACCTGGTGGGGTGGTGCTAATCTGGGTTAAGCCTGGCACCCCCTTTGCCATCAAGGACACGATCATTGACCCTGAAGGCAGATAAGTGCTGATAAAGGGCCGACTGGATGCTGAACACAAACCAGTCATCTTTTCTCAACACACTTACGGGACAGCTTTCCAGCTTGCATGGGATGCCCTGGCTGCTGGGGGGCGACTTTAACTGTGTGCTGGGCACAGTGCTTGACTCTTCCTTCCCCCGCTTCCCTGTGCTCCCTCAGTGCTAGCAGCAAGAGCACTGAATATGTGAATGGCTCACTGGAATCTTGCAGATATCTGGTGTCCACGTTATCCAGTGGATAAAGTGTATTCCTACTATTTGGGCTCTCAAAGCCTCCATGTGAGGCTAGACAGAATGATCTGTACAAATGACATATCCCATGTGGTGACTGATTCGGGATATATGGGTAAAACTCATTCTGACCATAACCCGTAGTACCTGCGGTTGTCCTGGGACAGGACCCCGTCTGTCATCCCAGATGGTGTCTTCAACCTGAGACCCTGGAGGACCCACCATTTTGGAAGGCTTTGAGCTCCGCCATCGCTACTTACTTTAGCGAGAATGTGCACACAGCATCCTCGCGCCTTCTGGAATGGGACGCATTTAAAGTGGTTGTTTGAGGCCATTGCCTTGGAGCACAAATGGCTATGCAAAAGTTTACGGGAACCACCCCCGGACCGTATGGACTTTCTACAAAGTTTTACAAATCCTACGCCACCCTTCCGGTGCCTCAGTTGGAAACGGTGTATGACACTGCGCCCTCAGACTCCTGCCTCTCCGCCGCACAACGAGAGGCGCTCTTGGTCTCTCCCCTTAAACCTGATGGGGACATAACAGAACTAGGGTCATACAGACCGTTGGCAATGCTTAACACCGATTACAAAACCTTAGGCAACATTATTGAAGCTAGGCTGGCTCCCTTGGTCCTGTCACTCATTCATCCTAATCAGAATGGCTTTGTGCTGGCCCATACGACCTCTCTCAACGTACGACGGTGCTTTCGACTCCAAGAGTAGGCACCTCAGGTCAGGCCTTTTCGGGCTGCCTTGTCCTTGTCCTGGAAAAAGACTTTGACTCGCTGGAGTGGCCTTCCCTATTGGCCCTCCACCAGTACGAGTTTGGAGAATGGTTTATGCAGCTTACACGGCTGCTGTACACGGACCACCTTATTAGGGTCCACATCGGACATCAAATATCTGAGCCTGTTCCCATTGACAGGGGCACCAGCCAGGGCTGTCCACTCTCGCCTTTGTTGTTCACTGGAGATTGACCCTCTAGCAGCGGAACTGAGAAACGGGGGAGGGAATTGGGGAATTTGCATGGGAGACGGCCTGCATGTCGTGTCTCTGTATGCAGACCACCTGCTATTATACCTAAGGCATGGCCACAACATCCCAAGCACGGTTGCAGAGATCTTACAGCAGTTCGCCCAGCTGTCGGGGCTCGGGGTAAATTGGAGTAATTGTTGCCTATATCCTTTCAATACTCGTACACAGGACCTGGGACTTCTGGTCAACGGGGCAGATACACAATGGCAACTGATGACCTTCCGGTATTTAGGAATCTGCATCTACCACTCCGCAGACGACATCATAGATGGCAAACTTACCAGGGCAATAACGTCTATCAGATCTCAGATGAAGTTCTACCTATCATCGGTCACATTGTGATTTAAAAAATGATAGTATTGCTCAAGATGTTATACTACTTTGCCAACTTGGCAGTATATATCCGAGCAAAAAGTTTTGTGAATTAGAACAATGGATCAGGGAGTTCATCTGGAACGGAGGTTGACGTTACGAAAATTGTATGCGCCGGCGGAGCAGGGTGGGTTGGCCGTCCCCAACTTGGAGCTCTATTACCTAGCCGCCCAATTACAGTGGGTGTCAAAATGGCTGCCAGGCCTGTTGCTAGAAGACACAGCGATGCTACTACCGGCATGGACGCTGACCAACATACATCTATTCCACCCTGTGACTAGAGCACCCACACCACAGCCTGGGATGTTATCTCTGGCAAATTGCTGCTTTAGGCGCAGTCTGTATCTTACTCGGGAGATGACCACATATGCGCGGCCCGTGCTTGGCGAGCCGAGGGGCAGGGTGGTCACAATGGGGGTGGAGCTGGTGCCATGGCATGCGGCAGAGATACAAACGATGGGTGATTTATTTGCGGATGGAGCGTTGCTGACATAGGAGAGGTTATCCCAGGGATCGGACATTCCACTTGGCCAGTTCCTACTATACAACTTACTGGTAGCCTCGCTGACTTGGGTCTGGGCAGGCCTAGACACCGAACCCTGGAGAGAGACCAAGAGCCCCTCTCGTTGTGAGGCGGAGAGGCAGAAGTCCGAGAGCGCAGTGTCATACACCGTTTTCAACTGAGGCGCCGGAAGGGTCGCGTAGGCCTTGTAAAACTCTGTAGGGAGTCCCTGGGTAGATACAGACTGGGACAAGGTGTGGCGATTGCTACACAAATTCCATGGAACGTCAGGTTCCGACTTATACAATGCTACATCATCCATAGGGTGCATCTCTCCCCTGATAATTTAAATAGGTGCTTCCAGTTGAGCTGGTGGGTCCCGGCATCCTGCATATGCTGTGGTCATGCAACGCTCTGCTACAATACTGGTGGGAAGTAACGTCCTGTCAAGCCACATGTACAGAACGAACGGAACTGCACACTTGGGAGGAATGTATACTGGGATTTTTTCCTAGATCCAAGAAATACAAAGTAACTTCCAGATTTCTGTACTTGGGGATGATCACAGCTAAGCGAGTTATCACACACAAGTGGAAACACCGGCTCCCCCATCACATGGCATGGAAACAGTCTCTCCTGGTTATGGGCACAAGCGGAAAGTATAGCGCTTAACAGAGAAGACGCATTGTGGCTTAGAAAATATCATATTGAAAAACACTGTGATTCCATGCTGGGGTCCTTGCAGCATATCACTCACCCGGAGGCTGAGGGCTCCGTAACCGGGGACCCGGTGTGCAGGTAATCGCTCTTTAGGAGAATAGATGAGGGGCACCTCACAGAGGGTAGATGGCGGGGTACAGAGGGGGGGGGGACACAGTAGGTGATTGAGAAAGGACTAGGCAACTCTGCAAAGTTACATTTGTTTTGTTTAACAATGTAATATCACTGGCACGGGACCACACGGGTAATTTGGCACTGGCCACGTTAATCCAATCTAAGACCCACAGACTGCATTTTATCTATCAAGAGTCCGACATAAGGCTTATGATCCTGCAATATAGGACCGCTATTTTACTATAGACAAATGTTTTGCTAGGAATCAACCGGATTCACATATATGTAAAATGTCTATAATTTGATCATTGCTGACTACCATTAATGACAATATTTTTTTTATTTTTTTTATTATCCTACCAATGTATGTATGATAATTTACAAAATGCCAAAAAGAGATACAAAAAAATGGTTGTAGGCAAATTACCTGCTCATTACCTGTAAAAGAAAGATGTCTAAGCTGCAAACACGCCCTCAAATGAAACAATGCTACAGAATTAGAAAGAGGTCTCTCTATTTGCTGTATACTTAACTAATATCATATGCCTGAAATGCCTATGTAGTGGGCAGTCAACTATATATGTAAATGAGTGTCCGTCAGCAGAGCCCCCACCTACCTCAAAATAACGGTGCTAGCAGTGGGTGTAGGTTTTTAGGGACCCAATCACAGAATCTAAGACCTAAAGATTGATTGTAGACGCAAGTTCATGACAGAAAGGGAAAGGGGGACTCTTAGTTAACAATTCAGGACACAGGTGTTTTGAGCATGAATGACAGCTTCATGAGTCCTGGCAAATGATGTCCCATCTTCTCTTCTTTGCCTGAAGAGATGCAGAGACGTTGATATTCTTTCATCACCCATTCACGCAGTTCTCTTTGAGGCACTTAGCAGATATCTGTCTGACTCTCCCAGCTCCTGTGCCCATCAACTGGCACTGATCTGGTGTGTCTGACTACATTCAAGCCCATCTGGGCTTCTAGATTCCCCACAGTGTACTGACTCCTCTGTCTGCAGTAATAATCGTTTGATCTAGGACTGACCTAACCATTCATCATCTGCTTAATAAAATTACAGACATGGCATGTGACTACTCTTGCCATGTCCCTGCCAGCATATGAGAAGCCTTGACCAGACAGTTCACTGACCGAGCCTGTGGTAATCAGGCCTTTCAAAAGAATCAACCTAGTGTGTTACTGTTTGTGATCCATCCTTACCAACCTTCACGGACAAATAGCAGACGTTACAACGCAGAGCTTTACCCCACCTGCTGCAGTTAATCCGCAGACTGTAGTTTCAATAACATATACACAGTATGGAAGGCAGCCCTAAAAGATTATATTGGCAAAAATACATAAGATCCAACTGCACTTCCAGCGGCTACAAAGGCAGGACATTCCAAGCATGATTTCTGTTTTTGGTGCTTTTTCAAATCTAATTCAGATGTTAGGACCTCGCCTAAGGTTATTCACTAGGAATAGTTCGCTTGGCGATTCAGATACTTTGAAAACCAAAGTTAAGACTACTGCCCTGACTCCCTCCACATTCAGGGTGATCGTCTCCACTTTTCTTATATTGTCTCCTCCAATTTCTAGCAGTCCAAATAGGTAAAGGCCTGCTGTACTTCTACTTAGTATGTTGTTACTACAGTATTTATAAAAAATATTTGATGGAACACAAAACCAAACCATTGTATACCTACTCTCTTTACATCCGTTTCTTTAGATTTAACTCTTGAGTCTCGCCTGGATCCTTTTAGGGCTATGGAAGGAAATGTTCCTGGAATTAAATTCAAAATGGTGATAATAGTTCCTCACTGAGTTCTGAGACTTTTATTTTTAAGGATTACAGTCAAAGTATGATCATATTTAATTATCTTAAATGCTAAGGTGACTTACATCTGTTCCATTTAGCATGTACCAATATCTCTACATGCTTTTTCTGATACCACCTTGGGCAAAATTTGCATTTGCTGCCCAGCTGGTCCTGATGAAGGTGTACTGTGAAATGTAAACAGGGGCAGAAACATTTCCACAGATATCATAAGACCAGGGCCGCTGTAATTATAGGGCACATCTTTTAATTAACAACTACTATGCAGAACATTATTATGTATCTGTCTTCTTGGAGACATATTAGTTTCAAGCCATGGGACCATTGGACAGAGGGTGTAGCATATTTGTGTTTCTTCTAAAGTGTAAGTGCCATTTTGAAATAACTGCTGTTACGAGGATTTGTGTTGATGTATTGACTTTAGAAAACCCACAACTATGAATGAATCATTCTGTCCATCCTGTTTGAGTTACATTTAAGTGTTTAAGGTCTCGGTTTCCTGCTGCTGGCAATAGCCTTTCCCCCATTCCATTAAAGAGGGATGTTTGCACAATATATGCAACATTGTCATTTCTTTAAGTGGTTAATAACAGCAAACAGCTAACAGTGCACAGGTAACTATTATAAAGTGCCATACAGAGCAACTCTTGTGTTGGAATGTTAAAACTTTTGATTTGTATGAGTTTGAAACAATTTTTGTGTAAAATATGTTTACTATGCTGAAGATTTGGTGACGCGGCAGGGCTGGTCTCCAACCACTATCTAGATTGGAAGGGGCCCAAGTAAACTCAAAGTGCATTGGATTTTCAGGCAGCGCCATAAACTTTGGGACATCCCCTTTTGAGAATCTGAGAGCTCCTGGTTATGTGTGTGTGGGCCAGATGTTGTTTTATGGTAAACTTTGGCTATGCCGGTGCATCCCACCATGGGAAGAGCTGAGGCTAGCACTCATTCACATCTACCTTCTATTCTACAGATGGCGAGCGACTGGCCGAGGGGACGGATGCAGGAAGAAGAATGGCTGGAGCCCACGCCTCATCACTCCAGAGGAGACCTGAGGACTCCAGTGAGAGCCGTGAGGAGGAGCAGATGGTAAGGTTCCTTTTCTATTTTTTATTATTAACGGATTGAAAAACATCCCAAAAGCAGTGTCTGTTATTTTCTTAAGACTTTGTAGCGGTGCTGTGTGTAATTAAGAAACCAGTTTCAATTTCTATATGTTCAAAACTTTTAATAAAAATTAAAAAAATAATGTTTAGATGTATATTATTTCCATTTGTTTGTGAAATGTCTGTCCTGGTACGAAAGGGACTAGAATCTCTCTCATATTCACCTTGGAATCCTGAGTACCTGCATGCATTCCCTCGATACAACCTCATGATTTGTTTGCCTCTATCTCTTGGTAGTCATCCCGCTTAAGTTACTTTTCTTCTGAAGAATGTGCAAGTTGCACGTTGCTTAACTTTTTCGGTGAGCTGCTTTGGGGTATTAGGGTAATTTTATTTTGCTTGTTTTTACTCACTTTTTACAGAAACTTGCCTGGTGCTACATTGGTGTTTTTTTAGTTCTGCGTGCTGAATTGGTCTTGCACACATGTTGTTCATTCTGAAGGGGTAGATTAGTGTAGGTTATTATTATTGCCAATGCTTATACCATGCACAGAAGATTAAAACATACAGGTGTGCAATGTATAATGAAATTAAAATTGCATCAATATAACACAATTGCAACTTGAAATATCGAATGGACCCTTACATTCGTATGCTATAACTTTAAACACTGCCGATTAGTTAAAAAGCGAGACCATGAATTTGACAACACTAGTGCAGTCTGTTGAATCAACCATAACTAAAAGTACATATTAGAAGTACATATTAAGCATTGAACTTTCATAGAAACTAATCTGGGACAAATGCAAAGGAAATGCTTTAAAGATTCTTGACCCAGCCCACTAAAAAGATAAGCAGGCTTGAACGCTATCAGGATCCAAATCGATCATCTTTTTGTTGGAGTGAGGGCAAATGCAGTGGATGTATTTATTTCAGATGTTTTTAGTTGTAGGAACCTTAAATATCTATGAGGAGCTAAACTAACATACGTTGGAGCTAGAATAGCACCTAATTTAATCCTCAGCGGAGACCTGAAAGCTCAATTGAAGTTATGGGTCTTAATAATGTGTTTCACTATCGTTTTTAATTCATGAAAGGACATTTTTTCATGAGCTCCTAATGGAGCAAGATCGTAATCAAAGCGTAACTTAGTTACAAACTCAGAATTTCTCAATGGTTGTTTATCAAATTCTCTTCTCATAATTGTAAAAGGGAAGACATGTTTCCCCAACCCCCATTCTCATGTATTTTGAAAAAGTACAGAAGAGCCATTATTCTTTCAAATTTACAAGGATGTTATCCAAATTCTAGGCTTTAAATTTCTTGAATGGTATATTGCAGTACTTTAAAGAAGTGGGGTTAAAAACTTTTAGGATCACAGAGTAGGAGATTATATTGTATTTTAAATGGAATTGTGTGACACCGGCATTGGCTTTTTGTTTTTTATTTTTATAGAGATGCGAATTGTGGTATCCACAATAGGGTTATTCCTAGATAATCTTTTAAGTTCTAGTTTGCTCCAAGTGAGTGAATGCCTTCAATATTCCAATTAAAACCTGTGAGTCAATTTACCAAAAGTTATCATTCTATTTTTTGTTAAATTCATCTTAAAACCATTTTCTCTGCAATACAAAGAAACAAACGTCAGTGGCCATTATAACCCAATAGGGGTCTTATCTTACACAATAAGTCACCAACATCCAACATTATTGGTATTTTCCGAGTTCCCAGTTTTGGAGGACACCAATGTACAATAGGAAAATCAGAAACTAGATTCGTCAGGTAGATGTTAAATAGAGTAGGTGTCAAAATGCAAACCTGTCCAACTCATGAAGCCGTCGGAAACCGACTTCTGAACTCCGATCTGGTGTTAATTTGTATTTTCCAAATGAATAATTTTTGAAGCATGTGCAAAAACATTACAACAATGTGTAGGGCTTGCATCTTTGCTCACCATCTCTTCCTGTAGACCCTAAAAAATGTCCCTGACTGACCTCCCGAACGATAATCCTATTCGGAAGCTTAAGGCAGTCACATGTACCGTGACTGGCTCGAAATCCTTCATGTGCAAGATAAGGATCAGTTCTCTATACATAGCCTGTCTTAAAATGAGTTTAATAAGAATTTAGCAGAGGGGGCTTGGCTTTGAGCGCAGGAAGATGGCTTCGTAAGCCTGCAGCTCCGTCTCAGAGGGTCGCAAGTATCCTTTATTTAACTGACCTCGGAGCACAAAATCACCAGAACACGCCTGAAAGTCGGTTGTCCTGACAGCTCAGGAATGCGGAGACGCCTGGAGAAGTGAGGAGAGCACTGACAACCGCCTTATCGTCACACATGCCGGCCTCGGAGCTCTTACCCTGAAAGCCACAATTCATATTGGCATACACTGGCGCCAAGAGACCCTAAAGCTTCACCGGTCGCACCGATCGCACTGGGGTGACAAGGTGAAGCGAATAGTGGACCGATTATGGGAGCGATAATTCCCTTAAGTAAGGAGGGAAACACGTATGTTTGACGAGCGAGACGGACACCACATGGTGTGCTTGTCCCTAAGATGCAGGGCCCCAAGCTAACGCGCTCATACTGACTCAGCTTTTAATAAAATCGCCGCTCACACCAACAAAGAGAGAGTAACGCCTAATTGCCTGCATGCCTGCCTGTCTGCCCAGAGATTAGAGACCAGCGCACAGATCACATGGACTCAATGAATGTGAAGCTGAGGCATGCCTGGTTCCAAGATGGAGGCTCGTATTTACAGTGACAGTGACTAAACTGTTCTAGAATGTTCTAAGGTACATATCAAGGCCCATAGCAAGTTACCGCTGCTGCTAGATTTCCAATGTGATCGCCAATGTGACCGTTGATTGTGTTAAAGTAAGCACCTTGCTTCAAGTCCACTGTTTAGTAGCTGATGAGTAGCTGTATCATGAGGTGGCTTACCTGACTCTATAATGAGTCTGACCATTGGAAATTGAATCTTGATTCTCGAATCTTGAAATTTCTCTTCACCAATTTGAGTGAGTCTGTCTCTGGAAGGGTGCCAAATTTCTCACCCACTCGACAAGTCCTCGTAATAAATACCTGATGAAGGGTGTGGGTCTAAAAGTGTTTTGATATACTGCCGGTGGGCCATGGTAGACCAGAGAAACCCACCACTGCACCTGAGAACCCTACCACTGTGGTGAATAAGTGAATGAGTGCTGATCATCCAAAAAAGCATACAAAAAAGCACATGTCCTTGAAGATGGCTGAGAAAGAGAGTAAAGCTAACCTCAAGAGAGTTAAAGCAGACCCTCCTAATCCGGACTCCCCGATCAAAAACAAGCAAGATATCCACTCCATAATGGAGGCAATTCTAAATAAGCTAGCGGAGGTGCATGATCTTGCGAAATCAATGAAGGAAAACACTGATAGCATACAGAACGAGATTTCCGCAATCCGAAGAGACATAAGAGAATCAAACACAAGAATTGAAGTAGCAGAAAACAGAATTATCCAATTGGAAGATTGGGCCACAAAAAATGCAAAAACTGTGGAAAGAATTGACGCCACTACACAAGCCTTAGCCAAACAGATATCAGAATTGGAAGATAGAAATAGAAGAGGAAATCTACGTGTTTTTGGAATGCCGGAGGGAAGCGAAGATGTGACCGGGTCATGCATCACCTTTCTGGAAAAATGGCTCCCTCAAGTCACCAAGCTGTCTTTTGATAAGCCCTTAGAGTTTGACAGGGCACACAGAGTGCCAATGAGAAAGCTACTGAACCAAACACACCCCAGACCCATTGTGTGTAAGCCGTTCAGGTACCAACACGTTGGACTTATCTTTCATGAGGAAAAAACAACATATTCTCTGGTATAACAACAAGATCTTCATATCACAAGACTACTCCAAAGAAAAAGTGGATACTAGAAAAGGGTTTCTCGCTCTTCAATCCAGACTGAGATCCCTAGGATACCAATTCTCATTTGTGGGCCCGGCCAAGTACCGAATTGTGGTGCAGGGCAAGTCCCACTTCTTCTCAATCCACCTATAGTTGAAGAAATTTCTTGACAATGACGACTACAAGATGAATACATCCACACAGAAAAGCTCGGCAGGAGCGCACAGTAGTAACCACTAAAGATGGACTCTCAAGATGCCAGCTTGAGTAACATGATATGCTAGCTTGAGTATTATGAGAACATGAAAGGATAACAAAGCCTAAAGTCTGTGCCTAGATTAAGTGTTTATTAATCTAGAAAGAATGTATAAAGAGCAAGAGTGTTCCAGAAAATGCTTGAGTTACTTGAGTAACTTGAAAAGGATAACAAAGTTCAGAACCTAGAGTCTAGAGCCTAAGCTGTTTTTGTTAGACTTGTTATACTATGCTGCCAAAAGTCACTATGCCTTGAATAACACGAGGCAGATTACTAAATTTAGAGCCTAAAGTCAATGCCCAGAACAATGGGTTAATGCCCTGAGGCTTGTTGCTCCTATTGTATAGTGGCAAATAATTAAGTCTAGATTCTATAGTCCATGCTTAGACCATGTGTTTAATACTCTGTTAATTGTAGCTCCTATTATACAGTGCTATAGCAAAGCTATTTGAGTCGTATTTAACTGTTTAAAGTCACTAGGCCAATTCAGTACCATGTCTATATATTATTACGCTCATCATGCTAGTTATCACACTAGTTAGACCAGGCGGTTCTTACTTCATGGTGCATGGGCAAGCGGGTGAAATGTCATTATGTTGAAGACTTCTTATTTGTACTGGTGATGTAGGCCCACCCTGTCACTATACACACCGTAAATATTCAAATGCGCCATTAACAACTGCTATTGCTGACCGATCAGGCAGCTCAAGATGCGGTGCGGGGCTCCCTTAGCTCGCTTACAAATGTTTTTAAGGAATGTTAACTGTTAAGGAATGATAAATGTTAACTGTTATTGCTTTAGCACTGTTATTGCTATGTCCACTCAAAGCAATGTCTCTGAGAGGGATGCACCTTCCTGCAATCGCCACGTTTACAGGTTCTAATAGTGGGGAGGGGGAAGGGACAAGGGTAATGGAGGAATTGGGAGGGTTAAGTTTTTTCTTTTACATGCTTTTTTGTCTTCTGTTTAATTTCTGCCCCTAGTCTCATACACAATTCCTATTGTTTTCCATCAGCCGAGGGTGCATTAACATGATCCTGCATACACAATTGGGTCCTAAGGTGGTAACTAGGGTGTCAAGCACAACTACTGTTTTATGGAATGCTCTTAGACAAAGCGTAGGTGGAAAGGGTCTGATAATGTCGAAATTCACAAAGTCATTACGTAGGATTCACATTTTAAGGATGATCATCCTATGGTATCACTGATTGCAAGCCTAACATAATGTCAAATGACTCTGCAATCCCAACAAAAAATGTCAATAATTTTTCTGAACGTTAAAGGTCTTAACTACCCTGTCAAAAGAAGGAAACTGCTTAATTATATCCACAAACAAAGGGCGGACATTATTCTCCTCCAAGAAACTAAATTGGATGCCAACATCTCCAACTCTTTCAAGGGTCATCTTTTGTGTTCAATATCTTTATTATTTTAAAAAAGTAAGACTTCATACAAATATGATAAAATGCAATACATCAGGACAAAGTAATCAATAAATAATTAAAAAATATAGGGGAATATATACACTAAAATAGAATCCATGTCAGAAGAATAACGAAATCACAAATACTACTAAATCAGAGTATATAATATAAAAAATATTTCATAGTAGAATGATAACAAACAAAACAAAATAGCTGTATAGCTGTATTGCAAAAACTTCTAAAAATATCAGAAGAGGAGAGAAAGATAGGATAGAAAGAAGGAAGAACAGAGAAAGCAGGAGAGAAGAGAAAGAGGGGACAATATATAGATAAATTAAATGATAGGTAGCTGTCTAGATAAATAATTAGAAAGATAAATAAATAAGAGATAACTAATAGATGGGGGCACCTGCTGCAGTGGATTTTTTAAAATAAATAGATAAATTAAGAAGTAGAGACAAAAGGATATTGGACTACCAAACCCTGCGAGGACAGTTTAATATACTTATCTAAGGACCTCCAAATATTATTAGAGATGGAAGGAGTACAATGTTTCTCTTCAACAGAAGTATGAGCCCCACGAAGAAATGATACCAGGCCCACCAAATATGATAGGACAGGAGATTAAAGGATTTCCACTCTGTTAAAATAAGTTTAACAGCAATGGATATGAGGAGTTCTAACAGCTGCATATCAGTATTATCCAAGGGGAGAGGAGTGCATGCAGCCCACAGACCCAATAAAATTGTAGGTAACGAGAGCTCCACTGAAATATCAAAGATTAGTGAAAGATGTTTCTGAATCAAATCCCAAAAGGAACGTAGCAACGAGCATTCAAAAAACATATGTTGGTGAGTGCCTGAGACCGAATTGCAATTCCAACAAAGATCATTGTCCCTTAGTTCCATCTTGTATAAGCGAGCAGGTGTCCAATGCAGGAGATTCATAGAAAAGAATTCAGATTGCATAAGAGAAGGAGCAATCTTATTCTGTAGTGAAGCCTTTCCAATTAATTGCCATGACTCTTCTGAGATATGTTTCAAAATGATGAGACCATTTATCTTTGGTAATAGTAGCCTGAGAGGGAATTGGCGCAGATAAAAACTTGTATATCTTTGAAGCAGTGTGACCTGCACGAGACCACATAGACAAAAGTGAAATAGTAGTCGAATCTTTAGAAAGGGCAATTCTAGAAAGGGCAACCTTTAATTTTAAAAAGGTTTAAAAATCCATATTATTGAGATTATATGTGTGGCCTAAAGATGAAAAGGGAAGAGGGTCATGATTGGAATCATAAAGGGGTTTGACCAACGTCAGACCTCTATTAGCCCAGGAAGCATCATAACAGGATCAATATCAGTAACAATTTTAGGATTATACCATAATGACGACCATCTCGATTTATGAATGAGCTTGGAGACTTTTTTATCAATGCATTTTACAGCATTAATTGTGTCATAAATAATACGGCTTGAATGGGGTAGCACCAATTTAGAAGCAGTTCAAAAGGAAGGGGTAGAATGAGGTCTACACAACTCACGTTCAATTTATAGCCATGGGGGGGTATGGAGGGAATCCGATAAAAAACAAAACACCCTGAGATGATAAAAAGGCAATTTGATACAGGTTCCAGTCTGGAAGATTACATCCACCCAAAACAGCTGGCTTTCTAAGATGTTTATATGCAATTCTAGCACGCTTATCACTCCATAAAAATGTTGACGTAAATAAATCAATCTCACGGAAAAAGGATGAGGAGAGTTTCACAGGCAGCATGGAGGATAAGAAATTATTAATGGGGTTATCTTCATCTTAAGCGTTTGAAGTCGTCCCCACCAAAAGATGTATTTCGGAGACCAGGAGGATAAGAGATCTTTAACCATTAAGGGTAATCTTTTAACAGAAATTGCCTGTTCTCCAGCAGATGGCAAAACAAATGGCGTTCTGACAATGATATCGAGGAATGCTAGAACAAATCTTATCTTGCATACCTCCAAGAAAAAAGGGAGGTGGGTCATAACAAAACTAAATAAGCTAGACTCTGAGTTTTACATAGCCAATATATATGTGCCCACTACTGACGACCCAGGGTTTTGGAATTATAAACTACTCATGTCAATTCCAGGTAAATGACACACGGTTAATGAAAGGAAATGGGAAAGTGAAACTAATACTAAACGTATCATGTGGGATTGGAAATGCATTCATATGACACCATTTAAGAATAAAATCTCGGCATCACTCACACAGACGAAATACATGGTTATCAACAGATCATATTGGACACCAGCCATGTCGCACAAACTTAACATCACTCAATCTCCCCAGTTCTGGAATTGCAATTCGCAAGTAGGAGATTTACCACATATGTTATTCTACTGCCCTCTCTTGCAATCTTATTGGGATAAGATCTTTGAATTCATTACGCACAATTTACATATTAGACTGGCCAGAGACTTCTCATATGTTATCCTATGCTCCCTAGACCCCCAAATAAAAAATGACAGTGACCGTGACCTCCTGGACGTAATGTTCACTCTAGCGTGCAAAATAATATTGAGAAACTGGAACAACTTCAAACAGATCGCCTACAAATCATGGCAAGAAGAACTAATCTTCCTAAGAGGTGCTGAAAACATAGCTCTAAAACAGTGGCGGTTGGTGTACTTTTAAAGTAGTGGGGCGTAAACTGTCACACCAAACTGTAATAAGTGTACAAGATCAAACCTCTCCATGTTATCAGTCATTGAAGCGGGCTGACAGACTCCAGTAATTAACTAGAGGGCCACAGCCACTAACAAACACTGCCACATGTCCAATATAACACCTGACACAACACGATAATGTGTGCAATCCTGAGAATAATAGCCTGAGGACAATATGGGTAAAACGGGCAAAGCAGAGTTTGGAAAGCACAGGAAACAGCGGTAAATGTGGAAACTTAGCATGTAACCACAGTCAAAGAGAGCTATGTGATCACAGCACAATAATACACCCAAACCAGAGAATGAGAATCAGTGAAACAATACACTACCATATGGTACACTTTGGTATCATATTAGAGTATGTACAATGCGCCAATTAGCATATGAGCACAATACCTATGTTTTCCAAATTCCCCGACTAATCATTGCACCGGTGCGCTTTAAATCCATACATTGCCTTTTTAATTCTATGAAAGTTAATCCCTGTGGTCACCTATGGTCAGTAACATAATTTAGGATACTATAAATGTGGACGGTATTTCTATTACCTAGCATAATTTTTATAATCACAATACTTCAAATTTCTTAGCTCAACATGCTAAAGTCATTGCTGCATAAATCCTTGTCAACCTAAATAACACAAAGTTAACAACCAAAAAAATGAACTTTTCCCCAGTGTCGTTAGCATACCTCTTCAGTGCCACTGACGCTGAATAGAGCCCATGCTAACGTTATTTAAAATCGATTTATAATGGTCACCACTAGATCAAAATGTCAGGCAAAATTGTATCTCGCAATTCATCTTTTACTGTCACTTTCTCGCTTTTAGTTTTGCAGCAAATGTAAACAGCTGCTCCAATGTGAAGGTACTGGTGCTAAGGTGCTGCCAATGAGTCGGTCTTGGAAACATGGCCTATCACTGTGTGCTTTCAAACTAATGCCGCGCAGAATTCGGGAGAAACGCTACACAACGGTACGCATTTTATTTACCTCAGAAAAAATGAGGGTGTCCGTCAGAATTTGAACTAGTGACAACGTAATCAAACGCAGATTCCTTCGCTGGAAGTACTTAGTCCACTGCACCACCACAATATTTTTCTTATTTAAAAAACAAGCAGCCCGTTACTCAGTCGCGGCCAGCATTATGGGAGGGGGGGGGGTGTAATTTGAAATTAGGACATCACGCCGCGCGAGGGGGGGGCGGAAGGGGTTTAATGGGAAAAAAAGTATAAAATCAAACTTACCGTCTCGCGCCATCTTCTGGATGGGTCCCGACGTCCGGTCCTGACTCCTGGGTTTTCGAATTCCGGGCCCGTCGGCTGCAGCTCTCCTCGCGTCATCAGGTAAGGCAGCCTATCTCCCTTCCCTCCTCCAATCACAACTGGTGAGGCGACTCTGAGAGCGCCCCACCCGGGCCATTTTCTCTATGTAGGCTGCTGCATGCAGCAGCCTACATAGAGAAAATGGGAGAGTGGGCGGTCCTGCTCGAGGGCAGCGGGGAGTGGCTTGCCCACTGTTGCGCATACTGACTGTTTGGTCAGCCCCAGGGCCGACCAAACAGTCAGTATGCACAACAGTGGGCAGGCCACTCCCCCCTACCTTCAAGCAGGACCGCCCACCCCCAACCAGGCACTTCTGCTTTCTCGTAGTGCGAGAAGCAGAAACATAAATGGTAGTTATTACCATTTATGTTTCTGCCTTCTCGCACTGCGAGAAAGCAGTGGGGCGGCGCCCAAACGCCCCAATGGAGGAGCCGCCACTGCTCTAAAACTATCTCCCTGGTGCTCTCCTTATAGGAAGATGTGGGGCACTTTGGACGCTTCCTCTCTTACCTTCAAACCACCATAAAGGTCCTCTAACACAGTCCCAACATACATGCATCCTACGACCATTGTAACGACCCCTTGTATTTTTGTTTTTTGGAGGGGGGGGGGGGTTTCCACTCACCTTGGAAGTTTTATATTTAAGGTATAATAGGCTTATGTCATTATGTGTTGTGTAGTCAGTATACGATCAATACTAGATGCTGTACTTATGTATATGTTAAATCTTCGTGACACCCCTTTCACTAATGGTACCCCAGAGGAATATACTATTAACTATGTCTGCAACGTTTTATTTGACAATATATATGTCAACAGCACTCGTACTGAGCTTAAAATGTATCATGAGTACCTGTATTTCTCTTCTTTTACTTCCCCTTTTTATGTTGTATACCCTAATATGCCAATAAAAATTATTTGAAATCAAATAAGAATTTAGAAAAACAATTTACCTTGATATCCAGTATTACAATCAGCCAACAGTTTTTAGCCTCACTTTTAACCCCTGTCTTATGTATTGGGGTTAATCTACCACCCGACCAAGCAGTAGGAAAAGCTCTGCTTAACAGCATGCAGTCAGACAAGATTTTTAACAATACAGAAAGGAACGTTCCACTGAAGGACAGAGGCTATTAAGCCATGGGGCCCTGGAGCTTTGGAAATATTTATGGACTAGATCTCTGCTGTTGTGACAGTTACCCCATCCGCTTAAAAACAAGGATATACACTGATACGTTCTGGAGTAGGAGTACCCCCAATAAATCTGAAATTAAAGTTTGTCATTCATGATCACCTATCTCGATATCCTGGAGGTTTTTTTTTGCTACTTCCGACCCAGATTCCTTTATCCAAAAAGCTTCAGCATTATTCCTTTCTACATTTTGCCAGTAAATGTACCTGTTTGTGTTCTAGATAATCTTTTTGTCTTTATCACCGTGGGTTTGTTTTTTTCCCCGCTGCTAATAGACTAGCTTCATATCTCGCAGAATTAGGCGGAGTACACAGCCGTCTCGCTGTTTGACACTTGGGGCCATATGTAGGAAGCCAAATACCGGTCGGTAACGGCCGAAATTCGGTAAATATCCCGTTACCGACCGGTATTGAGGCACTTGGGATGTAGGTGGCTGATTTCTGGATTCGGTATTTACCGATTCGGAATTTTAAGAAATCGGTAAAATACCGATTCGGTAAATACCGAATCCAGAAATGCTATGTAGGGGGCACTCAAGTGAGTGCATAATTGGTGTCTTGATTCGTTATTTACCACCAACTACAAGTTGATGGTAAATGACGAATACCTTTAAAAAAGCACTTTTGTGCAATTTGGGAAGTGCCATGTGGCAGACATACAATGTATGTGCGCCACATGTGCACACATGCACGAATCAGGGGTGCAACAGGGTGTCAATGTGACACCCTGCCACCCATGATAATGCCTCCCCTATTACCGATTCGGTATTTACCGAATCGGTAATAGTAACTAGCTTCCCATTCATTCCTATGGGCCTCCAGGCCCATAGGAATCAATGGGAAGGGATGCATTATTACCGATTCGGTAAATACCGATTCATAAATACCGATATTTACCGAATCGGTAATGATTACCGATTAATTACCTACATACCATTTACCGATTCATAAATACCGAATCGGTAAAATTCGGTATTTATGAATCGGTAAATGTTATGCTACCTACATATGGCCCTTGGTATTAAACCATGGCTGGCATAAAGACCTCCAAGCAGAGTGACAAAATAACATCATGCAGAAGTCTATCTGAAGCTACAGCTGGAGTGTGCACAGTACTTTATAGTTGTTTCCAGTCATGGAGCACATCCAAGTCTTCCTTTAAACAATTTCCCTTAGCCCTGCTGACAAACCAGCATACGGGTTTAGCTAAATTTGCTATCTGATCAAGTACTTATTATTGCTCCTAACCGTTCGGAGTGTCATGAATTTGTTGAGTAGAAATTTAACACGAGTGAATAGTGTTTTGTCATGTAATGCATCTGTCCAAATTTGTAAGCTTTGAAAACTTCCCAGCTGCTAGGCCGGAGGTTAAAAAAATCTAAAAGAAGCTAAGCAGTTTAGGGCATCAAGCAACTTCTCAACAGCATGGGCCGAGCATTCTGTGGTAAGTTGAGCAGTGTGAACTAATGTTCCGAGGTAAATCAGGTGCTGACATTATTTTTATTTCAACAGCCCCGTATTCCTTACCAGTAGTCCATTTAGCCTTGCTCCTCACAACAGGCGATTTGTCTTGATACCAGTTGCATCTGTCTTCTTATGCTCATTCTCCTAAGAGTCCACAAACACTGCAGTTCAATTTAAAAGGTTCTCTTTGAAATCCTTATTGTGCCAACATGAAGGTATAGAAGGCACTAACCTGCTAAACACCTCCCATCACTTGCAGGAATATTAGGAATTACATATGGAAGATAGCCCTGAATACACAGTTGATAAAGAATCTTAAAAGCGCAACTTCCTGTGAATCCAGCGACCACGTTCACAATCCCGATCCCAGTGTATTCCTCTGAGGAGCCTATAAGGCCCTAAGCTCCCAATGGAGTTTTACCTCAATTATCCTGTCCATCTTTCTCTGTACTTTGTTAGCCATTCTGAAATCCCTTAGCACACATACTTTACTCACAAGTAATCCTACCATCCGGTAACCTAAAGAAGCATAAAAAAAATAGGGGGAACCATGTTTTAGGGGGCTGTTAAGCCAATGCATTATCCCAAACTGAAATTGCTTCAAATTTCTTTGAAGCATACCTCAGCCTCCACTTTTAACACATAGTAATGGTCTGAGACCTTCCTCCTGTTAAGGTAGCCGAGCTCCATATGCTAATTGCGTCATACGGAGCAACTCTCAGAAAGTATTGTGTCAGAACTCTTTTACTGATTCTGTATCCATCTTATCCATTGACAAAGCAATTTTGTCTACGGAGTGTTCTACCAATGCTCTTTTATGGGACTGAAGATCACCTCATTACTTAGTTAAATGTCATCATTCACAGACAATAATAATCCACTATTTAATTTGGGGGTCAAAACAAGCAACTCGTGATTTTATCTTTGAAATTCTGCCCATGGACGTCTAATGCTACCTTCGACTTCGGCCCCAAACCTACTGACAACTCTTTAGGTGTTCACTGATCGTTGCACATGGCTTTATGGAGTGAGATACTGTAGATGTATTCCATCAACAAACGGATGGAGGAGTTACTCCATGGAAAGGTGTGGTGGTCAGCGAGTGTGTAAGTGTAACCTGATGCCCCTTTTTCCTCCCTATGCTGTGGCATATGCAACTGTCTCGTGTGTGTGTGTGTGTGTGTGTGTGTGTGTGTGTGTGTGTGTGTGTGTGTGTGTGTGTGTGTGTGTGTGTGTGTGTGTGTGTGTGTGTGTGTGTGTGTGTGTGTGTGTGTGTGTGTGTGTGTGTGTGTGTGTGTGTGTGTGTGTGTGTGTGTGTGTGTGTGTGTGTGTGTGTGTGTGTGTGTGTGTGTGTGTTACTATCCTTGTGGGGACTTGGGTGTGATAACACACTCACGCTGTGGGGACTTGATTGCACTGTGGGGACCTGAACCCAGGTCCCCACAAGGTAATGTCTTCTAAATTATAAATAATGACTCCAGGAACATCTATGTCAATTTTTACAACTTTTGAAAAAATTGCCTTGTGGGGACCTGTGTTTCATCAAGTGTGTTTAGATTTTTGCTCAGCTCTGCCCCTGTAGACAGGAGACGGTACTGCAGTCTTAAACACACTTTGCATTTAAACACACTTTGCTCACCAGAAACACATACTAACAGCAGAAAGGACTGCATTTAAACACACTTTGCCAAAGTAAAAGTTGCATAACCCTGTGTTTATCCAAATATTTTCCATTAAAATTACCTTTTGCTCTATTGTTTAAAATAAACTTATTGTGCTGGATTTACTCTAAAATAATAAGAGAATACCTAATGGCTAAACGCTTTTTCAGAAAACAATCAGGGTTTGATTTTATTTTGATGTACAAATACAAATGATGTGTAAGCGCCCTCTGTGACACTTTTCATGTCCAGAAAAGAGTTTATTCACCAGTGCAGTATTAGGGAGGACTGCTGGCTGAATTAATGACCACTGTAAAAAGAGCATACACTCAGGGCCACTGCAGTGACAGCGTGGTGCAGGAAAACATTGTTAGCGTCCAACAAATGATGTGCCATGAAAAGGCAAAGAAAACCAAAAATAAGCGGCATATTATGAAATTAAGTCAAACACACAGGGGCAGATTGACAAGCCCCTTGCGCTGCCAGTACGTCACTTTTTGTGACACACCGGCAGCGCATTCTTCTGCCCCATATTTAAAAGGACAGGAAAAGCCACCCTGCATGGCTTTTTCTGTCCTTGTAAATACAGCCCCTTCATACACAGCATTTTGCGTGAAAGGGGGGTTACATGGGTGTTGCTGTGGATGTTCCCACGCAACACCCATGGAACCAGACACATTTCCAGATTTACAAGAAATCGTAAATCTGGAAATGCGTGTGAATGCTACGCTTCCCCAGGGGAAGAAATTTATTTATTGCTCCTTGGTTTTTTTCCTCTTTCTATGCATGCTGCACATAGAATGAGGAAATAACTGCTAATGATTGTTTATGCAGAGGAAGGTGACCCTTCCTGTACATAAACAATCCTTTAAAGAATGACGTTTTGTAAGTCCTATGGGACATATCAGCAATAAAAAATCATCGCCGCTTTTGTGTCCGTTTTTGGACGAAAAGCAGCGATAATTTTATCACCTGATCAGCAAGGTCACACTATCGCGTGAAACCTTGCCTGATCGCCATTTCCCTTAACGCCCATCTTTGCATCTCTAATGAGATGCAAAGTGGGCGTTCCTCCCCAGAATAACTGGAGAAATGTCGCTAAGCGACATTTCTCCTATTATCAAGCCTCACGCAAAGCAGCATAGCGACAAGAAAAGTAGCGATAACCTCTGTTATCGCTACTTTCCTTACGCCTGCTTTGAAACTGACTTAGCCATGATATCCTATGTACGGTGGATATCATGGATAAGTATGTGAGGCCCTATCAGCAAGCTATCGCCAAAAGTTATGTGATTATCGCTGGATTTCCAGCGATAATGGAATATTTGGCAGCTTGCGCTCTGAATTTTATCGCTTTGGAGATCAGCGTTGCTAATAGCACGCTATCTCCGCGATAAAATTCAGAGTTGGCCGGCGATAATTATCCTCACGCTAAGAGCGCTGAGCGATAATTATCGCCGTCCCTTGCTGATATGCCCCTATGTATGCTAATGCAGCACACATAGAAGTTGTAAAACACCATTTCTGATTTTTTTATGTGCAGGAAGGGTTCCCTTCCTGCACATAAACAATCATCCCCGTGACGCAGGCATCCTTGCACCATGGTGCAAGGGTGCCTGCATCAGCGAATGGCAGCAGTTTTTGCACCAACACAGGGTAAAGCACAGAGATGCGACATATTGTTGTAAAAATGTCACATCCAGTGCTTACAAACTAGTGCAGCGCAGCAAAATGACTTACTGCATCGCGCTGCGTTTATTTATTGTAAATCTGCCACACAATATTTACTAGCAATTTTGTCTTTATGACACGTTACAATTTTGATAGATAATGCACGATTTTTAAGAAATAATCAGCAAATTCTGTTCGAAATATTATACACCAGCAACATAATGGGGTTTCTGCTTTGAGGAAAAAGAAGAACATATTTTTAAAACGGTCTGCGTATGACAAATATATTGCACTCTATAGAAAACATAAATATACTTGTAATAAAATGTGCGCTTTTGTCATTCTACACATCCCGTTTATGTTTTAAAACTTGTCTTCAGTGTTGGGCATAAGCTGCATTCACACTGCAGAGCCTCTGGGCGCGCCTGTTTTCATTAAGACACATTTCCTATTTAACACAAATGTTTAACTAGGAAGAATCTTTACATGGAAGCCCTGAATCTTTTAAAAAGAGATGCGATATGTTAGATATTATTTTAAAATGCGAGTGCCCTCTTTGACGAATTACCAATTGCGGAAAAGTCTGTAACATATACATAAATCACTGCATTTAGAATAGTTCCTGTAATTTACACGTGAACACACCTCAAATGAAAGGAAGAATTTCCTGTCTAAGAAGAAATTCTTATTCACATTGCTTTTAAGCGCTAGTTACAGCATGCAAGCCGTTTTTTTTGCTCCACCAACTACACAAAGTCCTCCCCCGGTCTGCCATTGGAGATGCTTTTATCAGCCTTGAGCGGAAGTTCGAAGCAGGACTTCAGGATGGGCAGCTGCCCCCATGCAAGCAGTCACCTGCGCATAACAAAAGGCCCATTAGCATGTGAAGAGGCCAGTGCGCCGCCGGAATCCTTCACACTGCAGACTGGGGGATGGGCCCTGTGCATAGAAACACCTTTGAGAATCAAGGAGCGTCAGGTGCCTGTGATCTGAGACCCTGGCTGCAGCAAGGATGGGGCTAAGGCCTTCAAAAAGGGGCTGACTCGTAACCTCCAGCTCGCAGCGAATTTCTTTAAAAGGAATAAAGCAACATTCAAACGTTTTAGGTGCATAGTACATTTAAATGGATCTGTTCTTCTAATATATGTACATTTGCAAATAATTCCTTCTGTCCATGCCAACAGCTGGTTCAGGCGCTTGCATTAAGTAAAAGGAACATGCGTCTGTAATCCCTTCAAAAGCTGAACACCTACATATTTTGTAGCGTTGTCATAAGATTCTCACACTGAGCACAATGTGCACTACAAATGGACAGAAGAAGAGAAGGGCAGATTGGAAGGGATGGAGACTGAGATATGCAAATGCATTTAAGGGTGAGAAGGGGAGAAGGGAGGGACTGCAGACAGAGCATGAAAGGTTTGTAGAGTGTAATATGAGGAAGGTAAAAAATAGGGAACCTGTCAAATTAAGGAACACAAAGGAGAAAGTGGAAAGAGCTGAGGTTGAAACCGGAGAAAGGAGGGAATTTGAAGTCTGGTACGTGGAATATACGAAGAAGTAGAAATGGTGCTATCTAGTGTGCTATGGAACATTTGTAAATACTGAAAAACATATTTGAGATTTAAGAGGGTGAAGAGTCTATTGTAGCCACGGATGCAAAGACAAAGGGTAGTAATAAAAAAGACTGATTTCAATCTGCAAAGCAAGCTGCAAAAATTAACGTGCAGAGTACCAAACCATTTGTAATTTATCCAACATTATAAGAAAGGCCGAGGAAAGGGAGAGACGGGGAGAGAGAGAAACAAAGAGAAAGAAGACAAAGATAAAGTCGGAGAAGGAGGTGAGGAGAGAGAAAGCAAGAGAGACAAATCAGGGGGAATGAGAGAGAGAGAAGGATAAAAAGACAGGGAGAGATAGAGAAAGACAAAAGGAGAGAGGCACAGAAGAGAGAGACGTTGAAAGATATAAAGAGAAAGATATGGGCATACATGAAAAGACAGAGAATGCCAGGAATGGAGGCAGAAAGACAAGGATAGATAGACTGGGAGAGTCAGGGGAGAAAAGAAAGACAGAGAGGTAAAGCCATGGAGAGCCCGGAAAGAACGAGAGAGAGAGAGAGAGAGAGAGAGAGACACAAATATGTACAGAAAGACCACGAGACAGAAAAAGACAGCAAGAGATGCTAAGAGAAAGATTGAAAAAGACTGGCAGAGAGACACAGAGATAGTGGAAGAGAAAGATAGGGAGAACACTGGACAAGAGAGACCAGTAGGGTGAGAAAAAGTGAGGCAAAGTCTGAGTAAGCAGGCTTTACAGAATGATAACCACAGAGCGATATATATGGAGGTAGTAAGAAAAGAGAAAAACAGCTAGACAAAGGCAGGGAAAGGGGGAAAACACGAGGGGGTCAGAGACACAGAAGGATGATAGAAAAACACCCAAAAAATAGGCTGCAAGTGAAAAAAAAGGCGAGGTAGGTACCCCCTGAATTCACTATGTCCACCATTCATTCTATTTGTCTCTGTTCATGGTTATCTGTCTATTCATTGCTCCCCCTCTATCTGGTTTCACCTCTATCTGTCTCTTCATCGCTAGCGGTCTCTCTGCCTCTCTCTCTGTTTGTGTCTTTATCTCTCTTTATCTTTGTCTCTGCTCCCCTCATGCTGCCCATGCTCTGTATCTCTAAATCTTAGGAGCTGATTTAGAGTTTGGTGAAGAGGATACTCTGAGTCAATGGAGAGAGAGTGCCCTCTCTTCCAAACTGAAGGTTCACCCACCTCATTTAGAGTTAGGTGAACCTTCGGCATGCCAGCAACTGATACCACTTCACCTCCATCACTGACAAACTCTTCTGATGGCCTGACGGGACCAGTTGCCTATGGTCCCTATGGCATTATGTGGCCAGAGGAGTATAAAAGAAAGGCTCTGACACATGTTTGTGCTTGTTTTGAATATAAAAACTTTGTTGGCAATATTGCTAATGAATGTTGCAATGCTTATGATGATTACCTTTGAATGTCTTTATTGTCCCTATTGATTTTAATAGTGACATGTGGCTTAATTTATTAACGTGGAGACGCAATGACAAAGCCAGTAGGTCTGCCTTATTTAAAATGACATCCCCTTATATTGAGCTATTGCAGCTGGCAAAGTTGCGGTATTGCAATTATTGGGTTCAGAACCTGTCAGGAGTGTTATAAAATTTGAGCATGTCAACAATGGGATTTCCATCTAATTTAGGCATATATTTGTAATTTGATGCATAGTATTTAGTAGTGTGTGTGTAATAAATGTTATTTTCCTTTTTAAAAGAATAGGAACTGACAGGAAAATATTTTGAGTGCTGTTATTGTTACTAGTCTGCACCACCTCCCCAAATATGCCTTTGACTGCTCTGCTTAATTACCCTGATAGGGCCTAGTGCTACAATGGGGTACCTAGCTCCCAGTTAACAGGTAATTGCGAAATTATTACTTGTGAAGGACCCACATACTTCACAACTAATAACCTAATTACTTATATTGGATGGGATCCACCACCCAGATATCACTATAGTTTTGGCCCCTTCACGACCACGCTGATCACCTCTTTCAACAAGAGCTTTTCCAAAATGGCTGACCTGATTTATATTCAATAAAGAAAAGCAAACTTTCATTGTAAAGTTCTAACGTTTTGCCAAATTTGGTGTAATTCAATTCAGCTGTTTTTTCTGCATCACTTCCTAAAACATCCTATAGGAATTTACATGTTTTAGGACACCCCGTTTCTTGGCCATATTTTTGTGACGATTTATCAGCAAACGCCAAAGTTAATTTCAAAACAAACAAGCATTAGCAAAGACAATAGTCTGCTAGCCTTTTGCAGTTCTTTCTTTGTTCTATCATGGTTTGTGCTAAACTTTATTATTATTTAAGCAGCAGGACTGTCATCAAAAAATATCATTTGATTAATGCAACAATATTTGGGGGTTTAAACCCCCCCACAAATTACTGTAGTAGCCCCTGACACAGAAGGGGACTGCTTTGTGTATTCATGTGTTTCTTGTGAAAGGGCAGCATATCATACCTACCAGTAAAGTCAGCCCAGCCAGAGGCTTAAGTGTGTTGGCCAATTACAACATGATGCATAATTTAGCAGCTAGATGAAAAATGTAAATGACACAACAACAGTCTAATGGATGAAGTCTGGTTGAAACCTCCTATAAGTAACTATTTTATACATAAACTTTTAGAAAAATCAAAAGGTTTTGTAAAACGTTCTTCAAATGGAGATGCTTATAAAGACAGACAGATAATGAAGCTTGCAAAGACAGATAGACAGACTTGCAAAGACAGATACATAGGGTGTGATAGATAGATATATAGAGTTGTATAGATAGCTTTGTACAGATAGAGTTCTATCACTGTGTATAGATAGAGTTGTGATCGAGTTGTATAGATAGTGTGTATATACAGATAGAGTTGTATGGATAGAGTTGTTTAGATAGAATTGTATGAATAGAGGTGTACAGATAGAGCTATATAGAAAGATAGAGTTGTATTATTATTATTATTATTCAGCATTTGTAGAGCGCATAGCTACCCTCGGTCATCCCAGCGCTGGCGACTGAACAGAGAAATGAGTGGAATTATAGGACCGACTGTTGAAATAACCAGGTTTTTAGAAGTTTACGAAACGGAAAGAGATGGGGTTCTAAGCGGAGGTGTGGGGGAAGTGTGTTCCAGAGTTTTGCCACATTGAATGAAAAGGATCTTCCTCCGCTTCTTGTCCTCCTGAATTTGGGAACCACTGCAAGATTGAGATTAGCTGATCGCAGGTCCTTCTTAGGGTGATAGGGGGTGATGAGGGATCTGTTGATGGCCGGGCCAGTTCCCCACATAGTCTTATGAGCAATGCAAAGAGACTTGCATTTTACTCTTTCGGGAATTGGCAGGCCAGTGTAGTGTATTTAGGGATGGTTTGGCTGACTGGATTTTTGGAATCCCAAGCAGCATCCTGGCGGCACAATTCTGAGCAACTTGAAGCTTCCTTAATGTTGCTTTGGGAGCCCCTAGGTAGAGGGAGTTGCCATAGTCTAGTCGCGACAGGACCAAGGCCTGAATCATGATTCTTTTTACAGCCGTTGGAAGGAGAGGGAGGATCTTTGAAAGTAGTCTGAGTGTACCAAAGCATGCCCCTGTCACCCTCACTGCTTGGTGGTCAAATTTGAGAGAATTGTCTAGCCGAACACCCAGACATTTTATCCTAGTTTTGGGAGTTGGGGGGGGGGGGCTAGGCACTTGGTCCATATCTGTTTAAAATCCATGCTGGAGTGGTTACCTAGGAGCATGAGTTCTGTTTTTCCTCCGTTAAGTTTGAGATAGGATTGCTCCATCCAAGATGCCACTTTCTCCAGACATGTTTCAAAGTGGGAGGGGAAATTATGGGGGCCATTAAGAGTGATGACCAGCTATGTGTCATCCGCGTAGGTGACGATTTTAATCCTGTGAGGCAGGATGATCTCAAAGAGTGGCCTCATATATACATTAAATAATGTGGGGCTCAATGAGGATACCTAAGGGACTCCGCAGCTGAGCATTGCGTCCCCTGAAAAAGTAACGATCGCCGGCAGCAGCGAAATTGGGTGATAATTTTAAGTCATCTGGATCTATGCTGGGTTTTTTCAGTAAGGCATTGACCATGGCATGCTTCCATGGACTGGGGTCTAATCCCGTGGAAATGGACCGATTTACAATTTCCAAAATAGTTGGGAGGATCACATTTCCTGCTTTATGTAGGATGTGTGGGGGGTTGGATCTAGAGGGGAGCCTGATTTTATTTGGGAGAACATTTCTGACAACTTATCCAGATTCAGAATTGAGAATTCCTTAAGCACATATTCTGGATGGAGCATGGGCTTGTCCATTAATAGGAGATCACTAGGGCGGGGTGCTAGGGAATGTAGTATAAAGCTTTTAGATTTTTCCCTGAAAGAAATCTGCCACTGCATTACAATGATCTGGGGAGTCCACGAGAGCTAGTTCAGATTTTGGGAGCTCTAGGAGATCTTTCGCAGCGCAAAAAAATTCCCTAGGAGTATTAGCGGCAACGGTAATGATGCCTTTGTAGTAGCTGGACTGCGCTGCTTTTATTTCCTTTTGATAGCCTTTTATGGCTTCTCTATATTTTAGTTTATTCAGGTCCTGATACACGTTCCTCTATTCCCTCTCCAGTCTTTTGCATGTCTGTTTAAGTACTCGCAGCTTTGGGGAGTACCAAGTAGTCTTTTTCTCCATAGTTTTTTGGCTGGGGTTAGCTGGGGCGACCATATCAAGTGAGGCCTCAATCCAGCGAGTAACATTTTTCGAGGCTATGGTGAGATTTAAGTTGGCTTTAGGTTTGAGATTGCCAACAGCTATAATCCATGAGTCTACAGAAAGTTTAGCCCAAGGGCGTACTTTCCTATTAATGACTTTGATGCCCAGGGGTCGCAATAAAGGGCTGATGCAGAAGGGAACCAGGGAATGATCCGACCAGGGAATGCAGACGGGATCGCCCACCAACAGTTCGGTGATGTTACTAAAGATAGCGTCTAGTGCATGGCCTTACTTGTGTGTAGGGCCTATGACCTTCTGTGCAAATTGAATAGCTAGAAGGTCCTGGGTGAGGTCCGATGCATCCGCCTTATTGGGGTCATCAAAATGTAGGTTGAAGTCCCCCATGAGGGTGCTATTGGGGGACATGCCCACTAACGTAGCTGCCACCTCAGGAAGGGATTTAAGAAATTGGCCGTACCCTCCTGGGCTGCAGTAGATAAGACTCCAGCAAAGGAGTGGGAGGGAGATACTGAGATGTGAAAGAAAAGGCTTTCACAGTCCAGAATGATTGTATAGACAGAGCGGTATAGATAAAGTTATAGAAAGATAGATAGATAGGTAGATAGAGTTGTATAGATAGATAGACAGATAGATAGACAGATAGATAGACAGATAGACAGATAGATAGATACAGATGGACAATGATGTATACATAGAGTTTTATAGATAGAGTTGTTAAGGTAGATATAGTTGTATAGATAGAAAGAGTTGTATAGATAGAGTTGTATAGATAAATATATAGACAGAAAGAGTTGCATAGATAGATAGATCAATATATAGATTGTATTGTATTGTATTAACATTTATAAAGCGTGAAACTGCGACCCTACGGGTATCCAGGCGCTCTGACAGAACGGGTCACTTATGCTGAGGGGGGAGAGGTCCGGGAACATCAGGCTGCTGGAAAGAGCCAGGTCTTAAGGCTCTTTCTGAATGCCATTAACGAATCTCTCTGTCTAAGCCCCTGTGGGAGCTCGTTCCACATCCGTGCTCCTACCACGCTAAAGGCCCTCCCACCCAACCTTGAGCGTATAAACCTAGGTTGCGTCAGCAAGCTAGCAGTAGAAGATCGCAACTGTCTTGAGGGTGAATAGCGTGTGAATCTTTCTTGGAGCGGGACCGGGCCCCTCCCATAGGTTCGCTGACTGAACACGCTGTAGCCCCTGCAGAATGTATTGGGGGCTCCAAGATACAGGGAGTTGCAGTAATCTAATCTGCTTAGCACCGTGCTCCTCACAACCGTGCTTCGAGAGTCTACGGGCAACAGTGGAAGAATTCGGCGTAAAAGCCGAAGTAGCCCAAAGCATATGCTGGCTGTCTTATTAGCCTGCGAATCCAGCTGGAGATTGCTGTCAAATAGAAAGCCGAGATTTCGTACCACGCTGACTGGGACCAGTGGAGCCTCATCCGGGACAAGCCTGAGGTCCACTGGTAGGCGTTGAATCTGCCTTATCGGCGCAAAGTACACCAGCTCGGTCTTATCTCCATTGAACTGCAGGCTATTTCTTTGTAGCCAGTCGATGGTCCGCCTCATTCAACTATGAAATTGCTCAAGGGGAACTGCCTGTTTCCCTTCCAATGAGAAGACCAATTGTGTATCATCAGCATAATTAATTAGCTCCACCCCGAACGCCTTGATGATTGGAAGGAGTGGCTGTAGATATATGTTGAATAAGATGGGGCTAATGCTAGAGCCCTGCGGTACTCCAAAGGCCACTGGAGTTTTTTCTGAGGAGAAAGGTCCCAGAGTCACCATTTGATGTCTTCCCGCCAAGTAGGAGCGAAGCCACTGTAGTGCCCGGCACTTCACCCCAAACTCCTCCAGACGCTCCAGCAGGATTGTGTGACTCACTGTGTCGAATGCGGCTGACAAATCCAGGAGCACCAAAACTGCGGTGCTCCCATTGTCAGCCCGCATTCGCATATTATCCAGCATAGTGACCAGGGCTGACTCCGTTCCGTGGCCGGGACGGAAGCCAAACTGGTCCTTATCCAGCAGATGGTTTTCCTCTAAGTAGTCCGAAAGGGACCTACTTACAACCTTTTCTAAGATTTTAATTGGAAAAGGGAGGAGAGAAATGGGTCGGAAATTAGTTGGAATAGTTGGATCCAGAGTTGGTTTTTTAATAAGGGGGGAGACCACTGCCTGTTTCTAATTCTCTGGAACCAGACCCACTTCCAGAGACTGGTTGCAGATCTGGCGCAGCCATGGGAGGGTCATGTGACCATAGAGCTTCCATGCCCTATGGGGCAGGGGGTCAAGAGGTGAGCCAGAGGAGATACTGTGAGCAGTTGTAACAAACGACACGTCTGTAAAAGAGGGGAAAGTAGTTAAGGAACAGTGGCGGCTCGATCTCTCGTTGGCCAACCCCTTGTCTAACTCCTGGTCGGCTGTAACATTATCCTTAAAAAGATCAGTTATCTTAGCCACTTTATCTTTAAAGTGGTTAGCAATCTCATCACACAGCTTTTGTGATGCTACTGCTTTGTTCTCGAGACAGTGCGGGACGAAATGGACCTTACAATTTTGAACAGTTCCTTAGCCCCATTAGAGGCGTGCACTATAGAGGCAGCATAAAAATTAGCTTTTCGCTCCATAATGAGCTGCTTATATCTGCTCTGTGCTGATTTTAGTGTCAGCTTGTCCATGTCCAGGTATCCCTTCCTCCATTTCCTTTCAGCCCGTCTGCAAAGCTGTCTTTGCGCTCTCAGATCATCATCGTACCAGGGAGCAGACGGTTTATCCCTAATTCTTATCTGTTTCATCGGGACTAGATGATCTAGGTCAACAGTGATAAACTCACAGTAGGCGTTATAATTCGCCTCCACCGTATTGGAAGCCTGATAGAGGCTAACTGTAGGAGGAGAAAGAAGGGTGCCCGCTTTTGCAAGTTTGGACCAGTTTCTGCCTTCCCGATACAATACTGCGGGTTTAGCTTGGGCTAAAGTAACAGCTATCAGCAAGTTAAAATGAATAAAATAATGGTCAGTCCAAATTTGGGGCTGAATGTTTAAGAGTCTAGCCTCGGACTCATGTGCGAAAAGGAGATCAAGTATGTGGCCTCCCTTATGAGTAGGGGAGGTGACTAATTGCTGAAGGCCAAGACTATTGCAGGTATACATCAAGTCCCTTAACTGGTTCTTCATGTTAGCATTATCAGACGGGCTTGCCTCTGGCGCGCCTCCGGCGCGCCAACGGCGCACGCGCTGCGCATTAGCATTTGTCCTCTTTTATATCCTATCCCCTTGTGGTCCTGGTGCCCCTATCAATATGGCGCCTGACTACAGCCTTCAAGCCTGTCCCAAGATGGCGCTTGGCACAGCGTGAGGCGAAGGGGATCCTGCTCGAGCAGCAGGTGAGAGGATATATTTTAAAGTGCGGGTATGCGGAGGGTTAAAAAACGCTAAAAACATACACATAAGCACACCGTAAAATATTAGATGCGGTCCCGTGGCAGAAAATACACCGTGAGGATCCGAATCAGAACGAAAAGTATTTAGCAGCAATATGACAGTTTTAAAAACAGTATAGCAGCAGCAGCCCCCGAGACAGCCTCTCGGCTACTCAGCAAAGTGCGTCTCGTCAAATAATAGATATAGTTGCAAAAGTAGATAGTATATAAATAAATAAAAAATCATTTACAAAGTGCCTGGTTACACCAGCTGGCCTGTCCCCGCGCTAGGAACTACTACGTAATGATGGCTGAGAGGACCCAAAAGCAGTGAAACCGGGGCAATACCAACATAAGACCTCAGAGCTGGATAGCCAAGTTTTCAATCTTTTTCGGAAAATGTTCTCTGATGGCTCTACTCAAAGAAAAAGAGGTAAGGCATTCCAGTTTTTGTCTGCCAAATAACAAAATGAACGTTCACCCATTCTTGCTCTTTGGATTTAGAGACTTTAACCAAGTGAGCCCACATTGACCTAAGGTGATGCCTCGGATTATGGGGGACAAGAAGATCATGGAGATAGCTGGGTCCTTTGCCCAGCAGAATCCGGTGGTAAAAGCACACTGTTTTAAAAATAATTCTTTTATTGACAGGCAGCCAGTGCAGGGAGTCAAGGGCTTTCACAGAGGAAGCTCTCCTAGGTAAGTTGAGAAGTAGGCATGCTGCCGCATTCTGAATGGTTTGTAGCCTATGGAGACATTTTTTTGTTGCTCCAAGATAGAGAACATATCCATAGTCCAACTGGGACATTACAAGAGTGTGGACCAGGGTTTTCCTGGCTGAGATGGGGAGGATTTCCAGAGTTTTCCTCAACATTTTGATTTTTAACTTCCTCCTTAGGTATGGGTGTGGGACCCAGTGTCTGGGGCCACCACGCTGAGGACCATATGGAAGGGAACTTCCCTACGACCAAGACCTCAGTTTTAATGCGGTTCATCTTAAGGAAATTACTTTACATCCAGGAAGCAAGGTCCCTCAGACAGGAAGAGAACTGGATGGCTGCATCTTCTGAGTTGTGGGATAAAGTGACAACAACTGCGTTAAGTTGGGCTCAAAATTGAGTACTGTGGGACCCCTTGTGAGAGTGGAATGCTTTTGGACATATGCGGACGCTGTGCAACTTGAAAACTATGATCCTGAAGGAAGGAAATCATCGACTTTAGAGTTGCTCCCTCCAGCCCACCTGGCCAAAGTCGCTACAGGAGCAGTTTCTGGGATACCGTGTCAAAGGCTGCGCTGAGGTCCAGCGGCTACAGTTTGGCCATCATCCGCATGACTGCATAGTGTCTCCATAGCGAGGAGTAACCCCGACTCTGCAGAGTACGTGGCTCTAAAGCCTGATTGCGTGGGGTGGAATAGGTAAGCTGGTTAATATGCGCAACCAATTGCGTGTTCACCACCTTCTCTACTATTTTAGAGAAGTAAGGCATTAGTAAAATAGGACGCAAGTTATCCAACACACTCAGATCTGCAGATGATTTTTTTTTTAAGGGGAGGACAATTGCTTGCTTCCGCTTGCTCTGGACCTCACCACAATGGAGGGATAGCTCCAGAAGTTGCTGTACATAAGGTAGAATGATGTCTAGCCCTTCCCTAATGGTTTTAGGGGAAGCTGGGTCCATTGGAGAACCAGGTTTGATACTTAGATCTATACCTTTTAAATCTTCCAGCGAGGGGGCGAAAACTCTGAGGTAGTTGGCTCCAAGTACAGAAGTTCGCTCTGATTGGGAAAAATTGCCATTATGGGCCTCATCAGGAAAGGAATCGTATATTTTAGATACCTTCGAAGCAAAGAAGTCAGCAATCTGGTTACACTACTCTGGAGAACTAATGGCAGAAGCCATGGTTCTCTCTAGGGAGGATAGGTCTTTAAGGATAGCAAATAATTCTCTAGAGGAGTTTTCCGCCTGCTGTATTCTAGCATTATAATAAGCAGCGAAGGGTTTCCTAATAAGAGACTGGTAGTTTTTTTTTGCTACCTTATAAGCAGCCTTATTGCCGTCAGATTGGTCTTCCCTCCATAGCCACTCTAAGCGTTTGCAAGATTTTTTGACCATCCTTAGATCTTTATTGAACCATGGTACTGATTTGTTTAGTCTCTGAAGGGTATTGGAAGTCCATGGAGCAATTACATCCAATGTGTCAGCGATCCACTTGTCCACTGCTGAGTTAGCAGCATTAATATCTTCTCCCAATTGAGGCCTTCTCTGCTGAAGGGCTTGAATAAAGCTCTTAGCGTTGAATCTGGCCCATTTTCTGCTGGGAACAATTGAGCCTATTCTAACTTTGAGTGGAGGTTTGACTAAAAAAATAGAATGCCACAAAATGGTTATCGGACCAGGGAACTACAATCGAGGCATCCACCACTAACTCTTAAGCAGTTTGAGAAAATAGGATGTAGTACGGGACCCAATTGATGTGTCGAATAAGTGAATAAGCCTCATTTAGCCAAGTTTCCGTAAGAAACATGGCATCAGGTTGATTGTCTCCAATATAATTGTGAATTTCAATCTTATGTTTACTAAGTGACCTACACTTAGTAAACCTACACTTGGGACCTACCCTTAATACAGTCGATTTAAATGGGCAGTGAGTACAACATAACTAGATAGGGTTATACAGGTAGATAGATAGGGTTATACAGGTAGATAGATAGGGTTATACAGGTAGATAGATAGATAGATAGATAGGGTTATACAGGTAGATAGACAGATAGATAGGGTTATACAGGTAGATAGACAGATAGATAGATAGGGTTATACAGGTAGATAGACAGATAGATAGATAGGGTTATACAGGTAGATAGACAGATAGATAGATAGGGTTATACAGACAGACAGATAGATAGATAGGGTTATACAGACAGACAGATAGATAGATAGGGTTATACAGACAGACAGATAGATAGATAGGGTTATACAGACAGACAGATAGATAGATAGGGTTATACAGACAGACAGATAGATAGATAGGGTTATACAGACAGACAGATAGATAGATAGGGTTATACAGACAGACAGATAGATAGATAGGGTTATACAGACAGATAGATAGATAGGGTTATACAGACAGATAGATAGATAGGGTTATACAGACAGATAGATAGATAGGGTTATACAGACAGATAGATAGATAGGGTTATACAGATAGATAGATAGGGTTATACAGACAGATAGATAGATAGGGACAGACAGACAGATAGATAGATAGGGACAGACAGACAGATAGATAGATAGGGACAGACAGACAGATAGATAGGGACAGACAGACAGATAGATAGATAGGGACAGACAGACAGATAGATAGATAGGGACAGACAGACAGATAGATAGATAGGGACAGACAGACAGACAGACAGACAGACAGACAGACAGACAGACAGACAGACAGACAGATAGACAGATAGATAGATAGACAGATAGACAGATAGACAGATAGACAGATAGATAGATAGATAGATAGACAGCTAGGGTTATACTGGTAGGTAGATAGATAGATAGATAGATAGATAGGGTTATACAGGTAGATAGATAGATAGATAGATAGGGTTATACAGGTAGATAGATAGATAGATAGATAGATAGGGTTATACAGGTAGATAGATAGATAGGGTTATACAGGTAGATAGATAGATAGGGTTATACAGGTAGATAGATAGATAGATAGATAGATAGATAGATAGATAGATAGATAGATAGGGTTATACAGGTAGATAGATAGATAGGGTTATACAGGTAGATAGATAGATAGATAGATAGATAGATAGATAGATAGATAGATAGGGTTATACAGGTAGATAGATAGATAGATAGATAGATAGATAGATAGGGTTATACAGGTAGGTAGGTAGGTAGATAGATAGATAGGGTTATACAGATAGATAGATAGATCGATAGGGTTATACAGGTAGATAGATAGATAGGGTTATACAGGTAGATAGATAGATAGATAGGGTCATACAGGTAGATAGATAGATAGATAGATAGATAGATAGATAGATAGGGTTATACAGGTAGGTAGGTAGGTAGATAGATAGATAGGGTTATACAGATAGATAGATAGATCGATAGGGTTATACAGGTAGATAGATAGGGTTATACAGGTAGATAGATAGATAGGGTTATATAGATAGATAGATAGATAGGGTTATATAGATAGATAGATAGATAGATAGATAGATAGATAGATAGATAGGGTTATATAGATAGATAGATAGATAGATAGATAGATAGATAGATAGGGTTATATAGATAGATAGATAGATAGATAGATAGGGTTATACAGATAGATAGATAGATAGATAGATAGATAGATAGATAGATAGATAGATAGATAGATAGATAGATAGATTTGTACAGAGTTACATAGGCTTTCTTCAGTGCCCGCCTCATTTCAGCTCTGGTATTCCACTTAGGGGCAGGTCTTTAATACCAAATAGATGTTATTTCATTGAATTGCAGTGCTGGCCCGTATCCACGACTTCTGGCTGCGCCCATCCTGCAATAATCTATGTTGGGTTTTGTGCTTCCTGTAGCGAGAGTAAATACAGTGATACTGATTTGCATATATGTACACCAGGTGGTGTCCCAAACAATGCTGGCTACGGATGAACACACCAATCCAGCAGGTAGAACAGGAGACAGTGAAGGTATGTCTGACCCAAATCACCTTCACGCAGTGGGAGACTGCTTCCTTTCTCCCAATGTGTCTGTAAAATGCAGTGAGTATCTTATGCCTTTAAATGCTATTTTCTCAGGACCTACTGAACAGATTTACACCAGACCTGCAAAAGGCACATCCCTGACCTGAGGACTGCCTCTCTGCCCAATTTCAAGTAATTCTGTTCAGCCGTTCGGGCTGTAGCTCGGACTAAAGGTCCTATGGGAAAATGCATGGGGAAAACGCGTTTTGGGACCCCCCTTTTTTCTCAGCCCCCGCTTGACGAATCCCCCCGAGACTTTCAGGGTAGGAGCGGAGCGTAGCGCCCCATTAGTTTTGAAAAATTCGCGAGGATTCGTCAACCGTCGCCAAAGTTATTCCAAATAGAATGTTGCGGATTTCCTATGGAAACACGGTCCTAACTATAACTATCTAATGGTGTGAATTAAACACTTAGATTACCTACCTCGCTGTTTACCTGTTCATTACTGAGAGCGCACCGACTAAATTGCTTTTTGTGTGGATATTATCTTTGCTGGCGTGCTCCGCCGGCGTGTGCGCCACCTCTCAAGGGTCCCAGCAGATCCGGAAGGAGCTTCTCGTTTGGTGGATATATAGATATATATATATATATATATATCTCCAGCTACCATCCAGTACAGGGACTCCACTCGTATTTAAAAGAGAGTCTCTTTTTATTTCGGTTGTCATGTAACGCGTTTCGCCTGTAGGCTTGCTCACACCAAAGACGCTGCGCCATTTGCATATTTTTAAAACCACAGACTCCTGATCACGTGGGTCGCTGTCTCCATAGCCAAGGAATACAGACTGCAGTTCCCATCTTGTTTAATACATATTTAAAAGACATTCACTGCTTAAAATCACCTTAAATGTACCAATTCATGTATTTTATATTTGACAATGTATACCCGATATTTACTAAGATTATAAACATTTTCATGACATTCATTAGGCAGACCGGGTTTTGGCAAGTGCCTGCATCATCCTAAGTCATACTAACAAACTTCATGATTTGAATATTTTGTGCAAATCTCCACTTAAATAGTTCATCTCTCATCTACATTTTTCTAAAAACACCATATTTAAATTCATAGGTATTCTTAAAATATATACACTAATACAACACCTCTATAAAATCAATTCTTTTCAGAGAGATTCCATATATGTTTCATCATTTTGTTCAATATGGATTAAATCATATTACTCCATGCACTGTGCAATTTATTTGCTTTCTTATTTCTGATTTGTTCGTTCCAAACGATAAATAACCATTAATTGATCACATTGGATAACCCCTTCGCTGCTAGGCCTTTTTCCCTCCTGTGCTAAGCCTTTTTTGGGCTATTTGGGGTAGTGCGCGCTTAGGCCCCTGTAACTTTTTGACCACATAAGGTATCCACGCCAAATTTGCGTCCTTTTCTTCCAACATCATGGGGATTCTAAAGGTACCCATGGTTTGTGGATTACCCTGGAAGGGTCCCAGAAATTAGCCAAAATACAGCAACATTTAGTTTTTTTTTGTGAAAAATGGGAAAAACGGGCTGCAAATGAAAGCGTCTGGGTTTTTCTCTGCAAATGGTATCAAAAAAGGGTTTGTGGGGCTGAAATAGCCATTTTCCCAGCTTTTAGGGAATGACAGACTTTTGTCAGAAAACCAACATTTTTTACACAGTTTTGGCATTTTTCTGGGACATAGCCTATTTTTGCTATTTTTTGTGCTTTCAACCTCCTTCCAGTTAACGGTAGAAATGGATTTGAAAGCAATAATGGATCCTGGAAAGCTATACATTTGTGAAAAGTAGATACAATTCTGAATTCAGCAAGGGGTCATTTGTGTAGATCCATCAAGGTTTTTTTTTTATAGAAACTAACAGTTAAATATAGGACAAATTGAAGATTAGTTGAAAAAAACAGCCTTTTGTGTCAACGTTTTCACCTGTAACTTCTTCTAATTATGACAGCTCTTTGAAAGCAATATACCGTTACATCCGCTGGACCTTCCTGGTTGTGGTGATATATAGGACTTGTAGGTTCACCAAGAACCCGACGAACCCAGAGTCAAAAACTGAGCAGCAATTGCAATGGTTTTTTATTATGTTCCGGGTATATAGCAATTATTGTTGGAAAATGTATACATGGAAAAATCGGTATGAAAGACACCTATGTATTTCTGAAATGGGAACAAATTATAGAGTTTAGAAACAGTACATATTTCCACATTTTCGAAGTTGGGAATACTCATACTAGCATGAGAATTATCGGTCATTTTTAAAAATTACTTTTTTTTTACACGATGTCTTTCATTTGGAAGGCAGAAATGCATCAAAAATCAATAGGTAATAACAGTTGCTTTACACATCTGAATTACCCTAAGTCTCCCGATAAAAATGGTACCTCACCTGTGTGGGTAGGCATAGTGCCCACGACAGGAAATGGCTCAAAACCCAACGTGAACACACCACATTTTCACAATGAAAATGTACCCTTTTTTTGCGAAGTGTCTAGCTGTAGTTTTTGAACCATAGGTCTGCCGGCACCTAGGGAAACCTAGCAAACCTATACATTTTTGAAAACTAGACACCCAGGGGAATCCAGGATGGGGTGACTTAGCTGCCTCCCACCAGGTTCACATTTTCCCCACATTTCTGTGGTGGAAAGTTCTGGAATCTGCGTGGATCCACTAATTTCCACCCATCCCGCATTCCTCAAAGTCTTCCAAGAAAAATGGTACCTCACTTGTGTGGGTCGACCTAGTGCCCGCGACAGGAAACGGTGCAAAACGCAACGTAGTCACACATCAATTTCGCAGGGAAACATGACCCTTTTTTGGCAAAGTGCCTAGCTGTAGTTTTTTTAACCTTAGCTCTGCCGGCACCTAGGGAAACCTAGCAAACCTATACATTTTTGAAAACTAGACACCCAGGGGAATCCAGGATGGGGAGACTTGACTGCCTCCCACCAGGTTTTGTTACCCAGAATCCCTTGCAAACCTAAAAATTTGTCAAAGAAACCACATTTTCCCCACATTTCTGTGGTAGAAAGTTCTGGAATCTGCTTGGATCCACAATTGCAGCCAGATATATGATGCAACAAGTAACATCACACCGACAACAAGTCAGGACTATTGGCTGTGTCAATGGTTGTTAGTTGCATAGGATAAATAAGCAGCAACTATGACTTGTATATAATATTGAAAAACCTTCCACTTAAAGCTCTGGTGACACCACAACAATGTTGCTGCTCCCGAGTTTCAAAAAGAAAAGGGAAATCCAGAGAGAAAATGACTCTCTTTAAAGGATTTCCCTTCTCCTACAACGCTCACCTGGCATGACATCATGCTGTAACTTCTCCACTGGTGAGCAGTTTGAGCACGCGCACATCGATGTGCTGCTGTCACTGCAGTCCGGGAAAAACAGACCGCCTGTGCCAGAGCACAAAACAGAGACTGAAAGAGATCCGTTTTGAGGCCCCCTTTAAAAAACTGCCGGTGCTCAGCACCTGTGAGACCCGGCCAACTTAAAGCCCTGGAGATATGGCTGATTCCTTCCTTCTCCCTAGTGCCAGTGCTAATTTCAGCTACCAAGTGCCATGCACCTACTTTAGTGCCATAGATCCAAGGGGTGCGCGTGAGTCTAGCATAGGTTTTGTATAGGAAGGATACCCTTCCTATACAACCTACCAGGCTAGACATTTCTCTTGTTAGCACCTCTCTTGGAGTGGTGTTAACTTTTGGCGCAAAACCCTGTCTACAATTCTTTGTGGATAGGGTTTTGCATCAAAAGACAGGGATGGTTGCACAGGAATGCCCATGTACGACCCATGTAACGCCCCCTTGGCGCTAAGAAATGTAAAACAGTGTTTTGTGCTCCTTTGTGCTACTTTCAGGGTATTTTCCAGTGCAAAACTACTTTTACGCTTTCAAGTACATTTGGAAAAAAACATTTTGTGCTGGTTAGCATCACTTTTGTGATGCTAACCCACAACAAAATGTTTGAAAATCTATTCCTAAGTGTCCTTGCAACACAAAAGAAGAGCAAACCACTTGTGAAAAGTGCAGACAAAAACCGAATGTAGTGATAGTGACGATACACTGGCCTCCAACAGAGAAAAATCACTATTTAAACAGAGTTTTCGTTTATTTGGATTTCTATCGTGGAATGTAATTGTAGCAATTTAAGAAACAGCCTGTACAAAACCATAGTTAAAGATAAAAAGCTATTGGAAAAATAACCAACATGTCAAATAACTGAAAATTTACAATCTGAGAAGGGCTTAAAAATATCAGACCCTTCCTGTGCAGCGTTTTTATTATTCTCTGCAAATGATTGACATGTGCTTCTTAAATATATCCAGATATTCGGGTGTTTTGCAGACATTTAGTTTAAAATTACATGGTTCTTTCAATTCCTGTTAAAAGAATTCCAAAGGCTCTGCCCAGCCTTCCTGTGCAAAGAAAAAAGAAAGGGCTCAGGACGTTTCCATGGTCAGCCAAAGATGTGCAGATTCACACATCTACATAACAAAGGGCCAAGTAATCAACTTTGCTGATACCTGCTGGCCGTGACTGTCGGCGATTGGGGGATGGGCGCTCCTGCAGCCTAATACACACACCTTAGCTGTGTGAGCAGACAGAGCAGGAGGCCAAGAGCAAGTAGCAGTGGGTGCGCCTTGCTGAAAGGCTGAAGATCTTGTGAAAGCTTTTTTCTCTCTGCTAACAGCAAAAATGCGTGTCTGTGATTACAGCAAACACGTTTGTCTAATCTCACGAAAAACGCGTAAAAATTATTGTTTTCAAGTGCAGTAAATGATGAGCAGTAGCATTCCTATAAAGGCTACAGCAGCCTACTTTGGACATTAGAATCCTGGTTCGAATCCCAGGGTTTGCTAAACCTCCCATGATTATGGGAAATTTATTTATTCTCTTGGTAGTGGAAAAAACACAGCCCAGCCATGTAATGCCCTTGAGTCAAGTTTGCGCTAGAAAATAAAAATGCCAATAGCTGAGCACCCTCGTGATTTAATAAGGGCTAAGCACCTTGTACAACTGCATTTATGGAACGGAACAGCACAGTGATTTCACATGCACAGGCATGCAGAAAGTTTAACACCAATCCTCGTTTTGTTTTTATTAGAAAGCACCAATGCTTTCTTTAGTTTTAAATTCATATTTCAGCTTCTAGCCTTTATTTTTCCTTGAGCATTTCAAATCCTCACCACCTGCTTTTTTGGGTCTTTTTGAAGGGGGATGCATTTTTTTAAATTAATCAAACTGCTACTTGCAAAAATTCGCTGCTATTTCAAACAAGCATTGGCATAGCCAATAGGCCTCACCTTTGGGACCTTACGTTTAGCCAGAGCTTTTGTCTTTCCCAATGCCTTTAAGCTATGTTTGAGCAGCATAGCTGCTGTGCTGCATGTTGAAAAGTTATCATAAAGTGTTATAAGTATTTAAAAGTTATTCTAAACAGTGTTATAAGCATTTTTGTTACCTTATATATAACCAAGAAGACATTATGTACAACTGAACAACATATTAAAAAAAGAACTAACATAAAAAAGTATTCTATTTTGTTTGTCTTTGGAATGCTGCCAAAAGTTTCCTGCCTGCTCTGAAGTTGGTTTGTTATAGCTTTTTTTGTTGTGTGTGTGTGTGTGGGGGGGGGAATAAACACAAAAAGGCTGAATGAGGATAGAGAATGCTGCTGCACCAGCGAATGTCATGAAGCCCTGTGCGCCGAGAGCCGGAGCACAATACTGAGCAGGCACTCTAAGGTAGTCAGTCGAACCCCGCCAGGGAGATTTATCTCAGGGGTACACATTTTTCATATATACACCCGCCACGGTGTGAGGGCTTGCGTTTCACTCTTGCACAGATTAATACCTTTATAGCTGTGAGGTGGAGTTGCCACATGTGATGCTTTCACCCAGTGCTTTTAAGATACAAACAGAATGTTTTGATTACTAATACTTGTAGACCTATTGGAAGTAATGTAACATTTCCTGTAATTATTGTGCAGTTGTCTGAAAACAGCATAGCAAAGGTGTTGTTAAACATGACATTGAACCTTGTAGGGACCTATATTTTGGTGATGGAGGCTTGCCATTGAAGGCCCCAGCTCAGGGTACCGCACCTATCATACACACGAGGGCACCACTGAAAGAGCAGCATTAACATATAATTGTGCCAGGGCACCACCACACACAGTAACACCCAGGAAACTCTATAACACCACCGACCCCGTACTAATGGCCATGGTTAAACCAGTGCCACACCAGTGTTTTACCAAAAGCAGAGAAGTTCAAATACAGCATGGTACAAGCCACTACCAGACACAGCAACACCCATACAAACCTACCATAACACTATAGCACCATGACACAAGTAGACCCTGTGGATTGCCAGACCCAGTGCAATAACTGGGCACCACCAGAAACACTGAAGCAGAAACACAGTAGCGCCAGTTCACATACAGACCTAGCAGCAGGCTAATCCTGCAGTATCTGCAGGGCATTGACAGACCAAAAGTATCAGCAAGGCATGGCCTGAGCACAGTGGGACCCTGAGTAGCATCAAACCATAACCAAAACAAGGCAGTGCTTGGCTTTAACCCAGAACGATACGATGAAGCTGACAGAATTGGCAAAAAGGTAAACCAATAACAGCACAAAGGCCGAACGTGACCCAAAACTCCACCAGGGCATGGCCAGAGCTTTACCAGGCCATGGCAGAGCTCCACTGGGCACGGCGAGGTGCAGTGTGCACCAGGCATACTGCCATACTACCCTGTGATCCAGACCTGCACCAGTGTAGGGCCAGCACAGCAATATGACACAGCGGAAAGTAAAGTTGCAAGGCACAAGCCAGTAGTGCCAAGGTAAGGCAGACCCAGTACTTGTGAGAACCTCACGTGATAGCAGGGCAAAGCAAGACCTAGCGCAGGGCAAATCAAGACCTATCGCAGCACCAGAGCAGCCAGATCTGTCAACAAACAGATCAAGGGAAGGGCAAAACACTAGCAGGACAGGACCTCCTGGGTAACAGCAGCTGGGTGCTGTGACCATTGGCAGTCCGAGGCTGTGTGCGGCTGGGGAAGGCTGCCTGCCATTCATTCTCAAGAGTGTCCTTGTGTAGGGGTTGGGGGTCGTGGTCAGTTTCTACTGCTCTTCTCCATCCCTTCTAGCTGTGCTCCCTCCAGAGCTCTGAAGCATGCCCAACTCCATGCTTGGCACCTGCATCAATGCACCTTCAAGTGTCACATTTTATCGATCTGTACAGCCCCTGAAGTCTGCCATCCAGACCGACCCCGTGGCTCCATCATGCACAGCTCACTATCTGCCGTGTGGTCTCGGTGGCCGCCATAATGTTCAGGCTCTGAGGCCAGCAGCAGCCACAAAAAGAAACTGTCCCAGGGGGCTTGGCACCAAGTCAGTAGCTGGGAGGGGCCAAGCAGGGGTTGGGCTGTGTGCAGTGAAGAGCAGCCTCACAGGCCTCAGTGCACAGTTGGTCTGCACGCATTCAGCCTGTTTTAAAGTCAAAGGAAGCTGCTGTATGTCTTTCTTTGATCTCCCTAATGATAAAAGAAAGGCACCTGTCCACCTTGCTTAAATATAAAGCAGGTGCCATCTGATTAAGGTGTTCATGACCATGTCATGAATGATGTAATATGTGCCGTCATAAGCAGTGCATTGCGGGGGCGCAAGTTATAGTTATCTCAGCTAACTATAACTGATGAATGTCTCCGGTTTTGTACAAGTGAAATGTCAGCCTAACTATAATGTCCCTGTAACCTTTGTTTTTTTCAGTGAATATATATATATATATATATATATTATCTACTGGCGGTCGCCAGTAGATAGTTATAGTTAGGACCCTGTTTCCATAGGAAATCCGCAACATTCTATTTGGAATAACTTTGGCGCCGGTCGACGAATCCTCGCGAAATTTTCAAAATAGGTGGGGCGCTACGCTCCGCTCCTACCCTGAAAGTCTCGGGGGGATTCGTCAAGCGGGGGCTGAGAAATTTTTTTTCCATAGGACCGTTAGACACAGCTACAGCCCGAACGGCTGAACAGAGTTACTTGAAATTTGGCAGAGAGGTAGTCCTCAGGTCAAGGAAGTGCCTTTTGTAGGTTTGGTGTAAATCTGTTCAGTAGATCCTGAGAAAATAGCATTTAAATCAATATATATATCTGTGGCAGCTTACGGTGCGCTTACCGTGCGCTTACGGTAAGCTTACCGTACGCGTACGGTGACGTGCGCGAGCGCGATTCTGATTGGCTGTTAGATCTAAGTAAACATTCGAATCGGTCGAAACCAGGAAGCGGCGGCCGCCATTTTCTCTCTCGCACTCTGAGTGGGGCAGCAAAAACAAAGGCAAAAAACATCTAAAGGGGCTGTGTATTCAGTGCCTAACCACCTAGCATTGATGAAAGTGTCCCCAAAGAACCCCCAAGGCCAAAAATTCAATTTTAATTTTTTTCGAAAAATCGCCGATTACGCTTACCGTACACGTACGGTAAAAATTCATTAAAAAAAAAAATTATCCAAACTATCCACACCCCTTGTCGAAATGGTGCCCGCAGGGCACCATTACTGCATGGCATATAACAAACTGAACATTTAAAAGATTACCATGCAAAACGAAGCGCATAATATGTCCTCCATGTGCGCACGGTGCGCGAAGCGCATCGTGCGTACATGGCCCATCTAGCGTAACGTGGGCACACGGTGCGCGCAGCGCACCGCGTGACCACCGTGCGTGCACGGCACTAACTGCGTAAAGTGGGCGCGCGGTGCGCGAAGCGCACCGCGTGCTCACTGTACGCGCACGGTGCGCATCGTGCGCGCACGGAACAAACTGCGTTAACTGGGCGCGCACGCCACGAATGGCGTAAAGTAACTTAGCATTTAAAAAAACCTACAAATTCACTGAAAAAACCATAGGTTTCACACACGTTATAGTTCGGAATTAGCATTTAAAAAACCTTGCAAATTCACTGAAAAAACCATAGGTTTCACACATGTTATAGTTAGCGGAAATTTTAATCATAAAAAACCATTGAAATTCCCCCGTTATAGTTAGTGCAGGCAACTATAACTCACGCGACCGCAATCCTCTGCTGATGACATATGTGTCTTTATGAAAAAAAAATATTTGTAATATATGTATAGCTAAAATTTAATGGAAGAAGACATGGGCAAATAAGTGTCTGAATACAGTATTAGCATCAGCAGAGGATTGCGGTCGCGTGAGTTATAGTTGCCTGCACTAACTATAACGGGGGAATTTCAATGGTTTTTTATGATTAAAATTTCCGCTAACTATAACATGTGTGAAACCTATGGTTTTTTCAGTGAATATATATATATACATATACATATATATATATATATATACATATGTGTGTAAATAAATATATACATATTACATATATATATATATAATATAAAATGTACTAATGACATCATCCACAGAAACACTCACACAACCATGCACACCCCCATAGAAAGACTCATACACCCACTCCCACATACCGCTCACATACCAGTTTACAGACCCATACAAGCCCTCATACATCCACTCACTGATCAATAGAGCCACTCACACATCCACTCACCCATACACCCATTCACAGAACCATTATCTCACCCATACAGCAATTCATGCACCCACTCAGTCATCCATACAGCCACAGCCACACATACAAGCGCTGGGACATCCCATTGCCGGGACAGCCATGCGTTTACAAATTATATAACATAACATAACTCACACACTGAGCCAGCCGCATATACAGCTACTCATACACCTATTCGCTCACCCATACAGTCACAAACACAGCAACCCACTCACCCATACACTGCATCACTTGCCTATATAGCCTCTCACATACCCACTCACTCACTCATACACCACTGACAGATCCACAGACGGTCATTCACTCACCCATACAGCAATCCACATACCCACTCACACACCAGTACAACCACTCACGCACCCATACAAACCACGGGCATCGCAGACCTCCTCCGCTTCAGCTTTTGACGTGCCCCATCGCCGCCTTGGGAAACGTGAATTTTGCAATCCCCATCTGGGCCAACCCGTAAGCGGGCTGGATACAGCATGGCATACGGAATGCCTTCAGACTGCGAGAATTTTTTTAACTGCGCCAAACTCGCTGGACAGTCACCGTAAAGTCAGGGAATAAGGACAGAGTATTCCCTTGGTGATTAATCGTGCCCTTCTCTCGCGAGCCTCAAGATGGCATTGCGGTCCTGATAGTTCAGTAGGCAGGTGATTATAGGGCGCGGCGGGGCATCAGGAACAGCCAGCGAGTGATGGACACGCACCACTATAAATATCGGAGAGAGATTTTCAGGGCCAAATATGTCCTTGACCAGGGATTCGAAAAAGGTCTCCATCCTGCCAGTGTTAGTAGATTCAGGAAGGCCTGTGACGCGGATGTTGTTGCGGCGCGACCTTGCCTCCAAATCTTAATTTTTTGCTTGGATGAGTGCTAAGACTTTTTCCATGTGGAGTGCCTTGTCCGTCACTTTTCCGAGGCCATCTTCGGTTGTGGAGACGCATTGCTCAAGTTCCCCCATCCTTGCATTCTGCTTCTCGAGCTGGGATGACATATGGTCCAACCTGTGGTTCAATCAGTCCCTTCAATAGATTGGCGACTCTTCTGCATGGTGAGCAGAGTTGCTTCCAGCGCGGGGGGCCCTCACCCTGGGCGTCCGCCTCGGAGTCAGGGGCCGCCCTTTGCTGCGATTTAGGGGATTTGCGTGCCTGCAACATGAGGCGCGGCTGCGTCTTGTCAGTTCTGCCCATGTCTGCTGTTGACAAAATGAAGGGGAGTCCCACTTCTCCGCTGCCGGGTCCCTGAGGCTCGAGCCCCCAGCCAGCAGTTATAGTCATGGCACACCGCAGGCACAATGAAACACTCTCTGGGGCACAACCACTCTCTGGTCAACTCAGATTTATCAGGCTCAACAGCGAATCAGTCCCAAGTGATATACAACATGCACCAGGCACGGGAATTATCAGCCCTGAGAGGCGATCTAACGCAGAGCAGCCAGTCCACAATGCCGCCTACAGGGTACAGCTACTGTGTGTATCAGAACTGCTACACCTCTAGAGTCAATGCGCAACTAAACGCGCCTTCAGCCACACAGAAGGCCCAGGGGGTGCCGGGCCTGGATGGTATGGGGAGTCCGAAGAGAAATCAGCTAGAGTACACCATGAGGGGGAGGCCTCCCAGATCTATCCGGAATATGGATGCCATCGCCGGTCGCGCAGGGAGACACGAGCGCCACCCCGCCTCAGCCACACTCACAGGCTGCAGCATGCGGCTATACGCTCCATCCCTCACCCACCGCCGCAGCAGAGGACTAGGAGCCCAGCCGCTCCCCACTCACCACCGCCTGCAGTTGGCTCCACCAGCCTTCCAGTCCTCAGGTGCAAACACAGCGGGGGTCTGACGCACCCCCAGGCAAGTTCCTGGCTCAGTCTGCATCAGTCTATGTAGTGAGGTAGGCCACAGATCTTCAGGTGCCTTAGAGGATAGCACTAATCGTCACTGTCCTGGGCTCCGTGAATGCGCACTGCAGCAGTGGCAGCAGCCCCAGGACTCGGCTGGCCGGCGAGCTCCGCTGAATGCCATGGTCAGTCCCAAAGGGTGCAAAAGTGAGTAGTCCCCACCTCGGTCCTCGGGCCACACTGCCGATCGGTCCAGCACCCTCCGATCGTCAGGATCGTTACCAGCAGATTAACCCCTCGCCGGCCGCGCGTAGAGTTGCTGCGGTGGGGAGAATCTTTGTCAGGCTGCGGCGGCTGCCATCTTGTCAGGCAGAACGCGAAAATCGAATTTTCAGTCGTCACGATGCCAAAAGATAGCCAGGATTCCTCCGCAGGTTGCAGGGTGCTAGTGCGATGTGGGACAGCCGTTTACAGGCTTCAATGCTGCAATATTAGGCGGATGAGAGATCAGTCCGGCCGAGCTGCACTATAGTGCGGCCATCTTGCCTGGCACCCTCTAGCGCCCCCTGCTGACGAAATCTCACTAATGAGGGAATTCTCGCTACAAGGAATGGACTTTACTGTGGAACACTGACCTGGGGAGACCATGCCAATAATTATGGTCTCTCGGGAATATTCCATCTTAGTGAAGGGAACGTCCAGGAATTTAGGTAACTCTCTCCACTTTCAACTGGGAGGGGCACGTGTTAGACCTGAAAGCCTTAGGGCGGTCTCCCCCCAAGGATTTTTCCTGCTTACCTCCAATTTTGCTGAATTGGTTTTTGTTGGACTTAGTGCTCTTTACCACTGCTAACCAGTGCAAAAGTGCTTGTGCTCATGCCCCTAAACATAGTTTATTTGATGTATACCTAATTGGCATATTTGATATACTTGTAAATTCCTGGTAAAGTGGAATACCAAATACACAGGGCCTGGAATAAATTAAATGGTACCATTGGGCTTGCAGCACTGATTGTGCCACCCACCTAGTAGCCCTTTAAACCTAGTCCCAGGCCTGTTATTGCAGCCTGCAGGCAGTGTTACATAGCCATGTTGGCTAGGCATTTAAAACCCCTTGCCAAGCCTTACTCACCCCATTTATTACATATGTCACCACTAAGGTAGGCCCTAGGTAGCCTATATGGCAGGGTGCTATGTAATTAAAAGGTAGGAATTATGATTTTAAGTTTTATATGTCCTGGTTGTGAAAAACCTGCAAACTCATTTTTCACTACTGTGAGGCCTACCTCTCTCATAGGATAACATTGAGGATTCCTTATTACATTTAATAAGCTATAATTCCTAATAGAGAGAAGGTTGATTTGTCAATCAATCATGGATTTGTAGAGCACGCTAATCACCTGTGAGGGTTCCAAGCATTAGATCCAGTCTGCTTGGGATTTCAGTTGAAGAGCGAGGTCTGGAATCCCCTACTGAATTCCTGGAGGGAGGGAGGGAGTGATATGTACTCAGGTAAATGGGGAGTCTGTTCTAGGATTTTGTGGTGAGGTAGGAGAAGGAACGACTTCCACTGTTGCTGCGGCTGATGCAGGGGTGTGGTGGCGGAGAGAGAGGCAGAGTACAGTGGTCTTGAGGGATGGTTGAAGCTCAGGTGGTGTTTGATGTATGCTGGTCCTTCATTGTAAAGGGCTTTATTGGTGTACGTCAGGATCTTGAAATGGCATCTCTTGTGTACAGGGAGCCAGTAGAGTTTCTTCAGGTGGGGGTGATGTGAGTCTGTCTGGGGAGGTCGAGGATGAGTCTGGCTGCCGAGTTCTGGATAGTATAAAGTCTCTTAAGGAGGTGTGATGTGATTCCTGCATAAAGAGTGTTGCCATAGTCCAGGCGACTGGTGATGAGGACTTGAGTGATGGTACATCTGGTGGGTACAGGGAGCCATTCGGAGATTTTACAAAGCAGGTGGAGGTGAGGAAGTAGGCAGAGGAGACTGTTTATATGGCTCTGTTTAGTACCGATGGAATGGTAATGATAAATCCTCTTTAAAGTTGGATTTATTGTTAGTATTTTTAAAATGCCACTTTTAGAGAGGCATTTTTCTGCTCTTAGCCATTTGGTGTCTGCTGCCTGTCTCTGATCAGAGTATGGGGTTGCATGACTGCTGGGCTTTGTGTAATCCATCTAGAGACCTACACACAAAGGGAGCTCAGGTATGACTGAATGGGTCTTCCTGGGAGGATGGAAGGGAGGAGCTGGGCACAGCCTCACACCTACACCTGAATAGGCGGTGTCCTGTCCACACACAAAGGGCTGCATATCCTCGTACTGAGCCTGGAGCCATGGCAGGAAGGGAAGACCCCTGTGCACTTCAAAGACCCTTCTTTGAAGTCTACCCCACTTCAAAGGCACAACTGGGTATAAGTACTGGACCTCCAACACCACCAACTCATTACACTTCTGGACCTGTAACCACTCTGTTAAGAAGATGAACTGGTGTGCTGAAGGACTGCTACTCTGCTGGGCTGCTACTCTGAAAGAACTGCTGCCTTGCTGTGTGCCCTGCTACTCTCTGTTGCCTAGGTGCTAAAGATCGGACCAACACAACTTCAATCCAGAGTGACTCCAAGGGGTAGTTGACTAGCCTCCTCAACTGAACGTTCAGGGACATAAAAGAATTCCAACTACCCTGCTCCAATTTAATCATTGGAAGTGGGCATAAGGGATTGCTCCAGGGCAACCAAAGCATCCTTTGCTGAGAGAACAGAATCCGGACATCGCCACTGTTGCGGGAACATGACCAGTGCATTGCACTCGGAACCAGCGCTTCGCTGTCAGATCCACTGCATTGCTGCCACTGCATAGAAAGGATCGTAGCAGCGTGGAGAAACCCAGTGCATCGCCTATGGAACATCACACTTTCGAAACGGTGCATTGTTTACAGAACTGATGCATCGCCACTGTTGGGTGGAGAAAATTGATGCATCACCTCGACTGCAGGATCAACACAGATGCATTGCTTGGCTGCACCCCTCATCTTCGTTGTCGCAACTGGGATCAAAGTACTTTTGTTCAGTGGGCCTCAGGGGGTCCCTGTATCCGGCCTATGCTCCATCGCGGTCAGCCTGAACTTTTGACTTTGTCCGGTGCGACCAGATATGCCAAATAGGTGGTTATTACTTCTCAGCGATATTTTGCAGTTCATTATTTTAAAATTCATATCTCATGTTCTATTTATTGGATTTTTGTCATTTTGGTCTTGTTTTATTATTTTGTGGTGTTTACACTATGTTACTGTTTGAAGTGTTGCACAAATGGTTTACACATTGCCTCTTAAGTTACGCCTGACCGTTCTCTGCTAAGCTACCAGACAATGAGCAAAGACTACTTTAAAGGTATGTTGATGGCTTACCCTGACTAGGACAGTGGTGTAACACAGGCGCCCGCAGCCCTGGTGGTGCGGTGGGCCCCGAGCTGCAGGGGCGCCCTGAGCTGCAGGGAACCCCCTCAGCATAGTACTCTGGCCTGGGAGCGCTGGAGTAAATCCGGAGCGGGGCCCCTCCATGTACCTTGCAGGGGGGCCCCTTCAAGTTTCATTACGTACGTGGACTAGGATTGATTGCTGCTTGACCCCAGTCAACCAGGAACCCAATTTCTAACACAGACACATAAATATATATAACAAGTATAGGTATAGCCAATAGGTCTTGCCTTTGGGACCTTATAAGTGTTTAGCCATGCAACAGCAGAGGGGTAGAAGGGTGCAAGGCAGAGCATGAGGAGCGTCTAGCAGCACCGGGCATGTCAGCATTTTTTACGGACCCCTATACAAACAACTATGCTGGGCCCCAAGTAACAAGTGCCTGTTCCGAAGTTTTAAAATAAAGTGTTATGGGAAATAAAAAACATAGTAGCTCCAGTCTCCGCCACCAACTAATGATTTGAAATGCATCAGCGGAGATGAAAAAACACAAAATGCTAGCTTCGAAGCCTATGCATAGATTTTATAGCACAAGCACCGGTGCTGTCAAAGCGCAGGGTCCGAGGAAAAGAGTCCCTTTGGCAGTCCTAAGAATTAGTGCTTGCAGTGGGATGAGAATGGTAAGTCTCGAAATCCTTTACAAGAGACGTGGTCTTAGATGAACAAAACAAATCAAATAAAAATTGGAAATATCTATGTACGTGAGAGTCACAGAGCACCAACAGAAGTGTCAAAGGAACTTCCAAAATGTCACAAAGTACCAATTATTAGAGTTCCCTAGCTCAGAATCCTCTCCCAACTTGGTAGGTCTGGTCTAGAAAAATTCAAAGCAGCTCATATTGCAGTGGGCTGGATTTTTCCTCTTCTCAGGATGAGGTCAGCTGCCTATGAAAAGAGAGCTCGGTGAAAGACTACACCACAGCCGGCCCAACTGGGACTTATAGTCTTTCCAATGTCCTCCATTTTGTGAATGAAATTCCTCCAAGCTCATTCAAAGAAAAAAAAAAAAATCTCCCTGCGCAGATTCGGGGCATGAAATTGAAATGTAATCTCGGTCCCTGCCAGGCAATGCAGCCCTGGTTACACTGCCTGAAGGTCACCAACCCAGTGGAGAAGTCAGATAAGCTTGGTGAACTTCCAAGGCAGACGAGTCCGATACTGTGAGTGCGGAGCACGCAAGAGTTCTCGAGCCCACAGAGAGGGGGGTGGCGTTAGCTGTTTATAGCGCAGGTGGAAATGCAACGAGGTACAGTCGAGTTATTGTGATCTGCGCACAAGCTGTAGATACTGCCTGTTCTCACTTTAAATTAAAAAGAAAAAGGCTGGTAAAATGTCGTCAGGTAAATGTCAACTACGGGATACATAATTGAATATTTCCAAAGTTGCATTAAAAAAAACACGTTTTGCCTCATTGCATATTAATTATATATTTTATTATTATATAAACTGAAGCAGTTTGTGCTTTGCCCAGGAGTGAATATCATTTGCTAAATTCCTGTTACACAAGCAGAAAAACCAGGAAACAAATGCACACACACAAACAGCATATTTAATAAGTGATATTTTAAAAGATAACCGTGACCTGATTTGCTGCACTTACACCGATGCATAACACGCTAGGTTGGGTCAAAACGGTCTTGAAATTTTTCACCGTTATAGGTGTGAAATTAAAAAACAAAGCATGCAATGGTGGAGTCAAAGAAAAAAAAACAGGGCTAAGCAAAAGTTTTGAAAGACACCACCGATTTGAAGGCATGAATAGGAGGCATTGCAGCAGAAGTACCTTCTTTCTTTAAAAAATAAAACCTCTTAATATATAGGAAAAAAAACACGAATTCGATATGGGACTGGCGTATTAATGGAGAGACAAAAAGAGAGCGAGTGAGTGGGCGATGAGAGAGGCGCGTGAAAGTGAACGCGATCGCATGCTGTAAGGGTGCCCGGGAGCGATGCGCCTAATGAGCCATGACGAGATGAAAGCCAGATGGTGCCTGTGTGCGTAACTGTGCACGTAACTGCATGCTCTAGGCCACACAAAAAGCGTGTGGTGAGCTTTTTGAAGCCCATTTACTAAAAGTCTCGCCAGTGCAGCGCATGCGCTGGCTCAGGCGAGACCTAAAAACAAGGTGAAAGGGACATTAGGAATTGTAATTATATCTTACTTTACATTAAAAAACGAAAACCTTAGAAATTCACTGAATAAACCAAAGGCTAAAGCTACATTATACTTAGGTGAAAAAGACAGTTAACATGCCATTTTAAACTAAAAACAACACTGTTATTCACCAGTTATAGTTACCTCAAGTAATTATTAGTTGAGCTGAGTGGAAACACCAGGATTCAGACTGAGAGTGGGAGGTCAAACACTGATCCTTCAAGTGAATACATGAGTGTACAGATCCATCAGACTAATATAATCTGTTTGGTATCTTCAACATAGCATCATTGCACACATTATTGTGGAGACTTGAATTTGACTATGGTCACACACTATCAGGGTGGGGACCGTGACATCCCTATAATTACACACCATCTCTCTGGGGACTTGAGCATCCCTATAATAGCACACTATCTCCGTGGAGACCTGGCATCTCTATAATTACACACTATGTCTGTGGAGACCTGGCATCTCGATGATCACACACTATCTCAGTGGAGACCTGAGCATGTCTATAATCACAAACTATCACTGTGGAAACCTGGCCATCAATATAATCACATACTATTTCTGTGGGGACATGGCATTCCTATAATCACACACTATCTGTGTGGGGACCTGGGCATCCCTATAATACCATAATAACACACTATCTCTGCCTGAGGAGACCAGGCATCTCTATAATCTCACACTATCTCAGTGGAAACCTGGCCATCCCTATAATCACACACTATCTCAGTGGGGACCTGGGTATCCCTATTATCACATACAATATATGTGGGGACTTGAACATTACTATAATCACACACATCTCTGTGGGGACTGGCATACTTATTATCACATACTATCTCTGTAGAAACCTGGTCATCAACATAATCACACACTATCTCTGTGTGGACCTGGGCATCCCTATAATCACACACCATCTCTGTGGGGACCTGGGCATCCCTATAATCACACACCATCTCTGTGGGAACCTTGACATCCCTATAATCACACACTATCTCTGTGGGGACCTGGGCATACCTATAATCACACATTATCTCTGTGGCGACCTGGGCATACCTATAATCACACATTATCTCTGTGGGGACCTGGCCATCACAATAATCACACACTATCTTTGTTTGGACCTGGGCATCAATATAAACAATCACGTGCTATCTTTGCAGTAGGACACTGCACCTGCCTTCTCTATGGGCAACCTGGTAACACCATTCTCACACACCATCTCAGTGAGGACCTAGACATCCTAAAAATCACACACTATCTCTGTGGGGAGCTGGGCATTCCTACCATCACACACTATCTCTGTGGGGATCTGGACAACAATATCATTCATCACACACTATCTTCTTGAGGAATTGATCATGGCTATCATCACACACTATCTCACTGGTGACCTTGCCATGTGTATAATCACAGTGTCTCTGTTGGGACCTGGGCATCAATGTAATTACACTACTGCTTTGTGGGAATTTGAACATTATTATCATCACACACTATCTCTGCAGGGACATGTGTGTCTCTCATATAATTTTTCCATAGAGAGACTTGTACTTGAAAGTTGTCACACACTTTCGCTGCAGGTCTACAATCACTATTGTGGGGATGTGGGCAACCCTATTATCACACATTATCTCTATGGGGGCCTAGGCTTCACTATAATCATACAACACAACAATCCCTGCAGGACTTGCGCAAGACTATAATCTGTGCAAGCAACTGGGTATGACTATAATAACCTACTATCACTAAAGGGACCTGAGCATTACTATTATAACATTCTCTATGTGGGGACTTGAACATAACTATGATCACTCTATCTCTGTGGGGTTTTGAACATACCTATAATCACACAATATATTTGAGGGACCTTCAACATGAATATAACCACACACTATCTCAATATGGTCTTCAAGGTGAGTATAATTAAACGCTTTATTTGTGGAGACCTGAGCATTAATGTAATGACACACTATTTCTACATGAACATCAGTATGACTATTATCGTATCCTATCTCTACAAGGACTTGAATATGACTCTTATAACATTTTCTATGTGGGGACTTGAATATAATTATGACACACTCTGCACGAACCTGACAATCTCACACTATCTCTGGGTGAACTTGAACATGCCAATAATCACGCACTATCTCTGGGGGAACTTCAGCATGACAATCACACACTATCTCTGAGGGGACTTGAACATGACAATAATCACACACTATCTCTGCAGGAACTTCAGCATGACAATCACACACTTTCCTCTAAGGGGACTTGAACATGACAATAATCGCACACTATCTTTGCGGGGACTTGAACGTGACAATAATCACACACTATCTTTGCGGGGACTAGAACACACCAATAATCACACACTATCTTTGTGGGGACTTGAACACACCAATAATCACACACTATCTTTACGGGGACTTGAATACATCAATAATCACACACTATCTTTGTGGGGACTTGAACATGCCAATAATCACACACTATCTTTGTGGGGACTTGAACATGCCAATATTCACACACTCTCTCTATGGGGACCTGGGCACTTCTTGAATAACACTCTATATTTGCATGAATTGCAGCATGACTGTCATTGTACACTATCTGTAGAGGGACCTGAACCTGACTATAATCAAACATGATTATAATCGGACACTGTTTTGGAGGATTTCAACATGTCTATAATCACACACTATCTGTGTGAGAACCTGGCATCCCTATAATGACAAACTATCTCATGTGACTAAAACGTAACTAGCATCAAATACCACTTCATTGGGGACTTAAGCATTAGTAAAACCACACATAATCTAGGCGGGACTTGAACATAAATATAAACACACACTATGCCTATAGGAACTTGGGAGTGACTACATTGAAACACAATTTTAAAAAAATCACGCCGTATCTCTGCAGTGGCTTAAAATGATTATCATCAATTAATCTCGCTGTCCGCTGTAGAACATTACTATAATAACATACAAAATCTTTGGGGCTTATCATCGCATAACATGCAAAGAAAATGATGCCTAGTGGTGAGGTTGATGAAAATGAACTAGGTAATCTCAACTTGACTTTCCTATCCGACCACATTGCAGGATGTTTGGCCTCTAAATAATCTTAACATTGTGTTGTTTCCTTATTCTTTAAAGTTTGTGAGCACTCAGTAACAGGCTAAATATTTGTAAATCTCTTTCCAGGGACTTCAAATGCTATAGGCCTCCGCTGAGAAATTCATTATCATCACAGTCCATGTTCTGTGTGCTCGTAGGACACAATGAGCTATTTATATATGACTAAACTATAATGTAATTTAAGTACAGCACTGAAAAATTACATTTAGCCATTTGTTTATGAAGGCATTCAATCACAAATGATAATTATTGAGTAAGTCCCCACAAGGATGGTAACACATGTTCAAGACCCCACAAGGATGGTTCTGTGCGCACGATTAAAAAACAATATTTTTGCACATTTGAAGCAGGATCCTGTTTTATGAATTTTTTCATAACATATTTCTGTTATTTGCATATTTTTAAACCATTGGGAAAGGTTAGTCCCCACAAGGCAGGTGTTCACACATAGTCCCCACAAGGATGGTAATGTGTGTGTGTGTGTGTGTGTGTGTGTGTGTGTGTGTGTGTGTGTGTGTGTGTGTGTGTGTGTGTGTGTGTGTGTGTGTGTGTGTGTGTGTGTGTGTGTGTGTGTGTGTGTGTGTGTGTGTGTGTGTGTGTGTGTGTGTGTGTGTGTGTGTGTGTGTGTGTGTGTGTGTGTGTGTGTGTGTGTGTGTGTGTGTGTGTGTGTGTGTGTGTGTGTGTGTGTGTGTGTGTGTGTGTGTGTGTGTGTGTGTGTGTGTTTATATATATATATATGCTCTTCATTTTTTGGAGAGGATGCATAATGAGGGGGGCATGACCCGCTCGCCCCTCTACAAGCCTGAGGATTACCGGCGATCTATGTGGTGGAGGTGAGAAAGGGCGCCGAGTGAGGCTGATGCCTCTACTTGGCAGGTTCTGGACCCGGTGCTTATGGACATTGAGGGGCAGTAACAAGTGCACCAGTCTTTCCCTAATTTGCCGCACTTACCTGGAAATATCAAGACCGAGTAAGCAGCACAATAACATCATTGCGAGTGTATGACATTTGCGCTGCTACCATGAAGCATTATGGGATTTGTAGTGCGGCAGTATCAGAGCACATGACTTTGTGAGCTTTAAAACCTGGGTCACTGCACTTTGGAGGCTGTACCTTCGAGAAAGGCGATAGGCTGAAACGCGTCAGGTGCCTCCACATGTGATTGCCTGCACCTATTGAAATAAAGCTACCTTAACCAGAAACCGGGCTGTGGCGCTTCTGTTGTTGGATATATATATATATATATATATATATATATACATATATCATATCCTCGTTTAAAAGATTCTTTATCATCACTGTGTGGACGTGTAACAGTGGGCTGTGACAATTATTATTAAGAACTGTTTTGATCCCAGTTTCTGTTTTGATGTTCCTGAGTGAACAGTACTTCCTCTAGCTTCTTCTTCTTTGCTGCACATGACTCCTCATGGGACCTGGCCCCCGCTGCATAAAACTTCATAACAAATGAAAATTCAAGACCGGAGAGGCTACCGTATCCCTGAAATGTAGAGACGGTTAATGCCCCAAGTGTACTTCGTGTGTTATTCCGCCAGTGTCTCACTGGAATGAAAGCACATACATGCACATATGCAGGACCTCTGCTTTGTATTGAGACTTAAAGAGCTACATTTCAAGCTGTATATCCAAGAGTAACAACTCTTTGTTGTGGGGATAAGGACAGGATAAGGAGCCAAAAATCCTAAATTGGGCACCCTATCCAGCAAATAAATGACCCTGACTTTCCTGAAAAGATCAACTCAATACACGTAGACATGCATAAAGGGGAATTTTACATTCTTCTCATTATATTTACACCCTAATTGTATCTCAGTGAGAAATAACAATTGTGTGCTATAGGTTGGTCTCATCTCACAAAGCACTATCTTGAGAGGCCCCATATAGGCTACCTCCTAACCTAATTGCTACCAGCTCTCCACTCCTAGGTAGATAGATCACCTCTAGGAGCAGGAGAAAAACACTGTGAACAGATAGACTTGCACATTCTGAACACTCTTCAGGCAGACTTCTGGTACCCCTCTGTGTCTCCTGGATAGTAATACTCACTCAACACACATGTTGACATCTCCCCAACAGTATTTCTTCCACCTACTTGTTTCTAGGGGAAACATAACTTTATCACACTCCGTCTAGGCCGTGCTCTATGCACTGCTACAGGAAACATTTATCACAGAGCCTCACACTCTCCAAATAAAGACATCATCCATTTATTCTGTCAGCGACTCTAATATTTGTTTTGCTTCCATTTTTGTTGTGAGCAGAAAGTGGTTCATGCGCTCTAGCAAACCTCTAGCAGGCAGGAGAGTATCATGAAGGGACGGCAGGCTGCACTAGCAGCCCGAAGATGTGATTAATGGGTCTTATGGGGGAAAATCATCTTCATGAATGGCCTGGTAATCTCTAGTTTGTAGTCCAAGGCAACCCCAGAGCATGGACTTCTACAAGTGTTAATAAAAAAATCTGTTTATGCGACTGAAGATGGAGGACAATGTAAGAATTAGATCTCACAAATTAATGGCTTGTGCTCCAATATGAGAAAATGAAAAGTCCCTAACTTCCCATTGCATATTTGGCAAATGTATTCATCCCAGATTGTCACGTAATACTCTTTGCCCGAAATATCAGAGAAAGCTTAATAACGCCTACACACCTCCGCAAAAATAAAAACAACTAAAAAGACCAACTCATCATATAATTCCCTTAAGAACTCTTAACTTGTAGACAGATTAACAACAATAAACTCTGATTTAGAATGTGTAAATCTGGACGAATCTTAGGACCTATTCTTTTACTGACTGGTGATAAGTGAAAATTGGGCAGTGGACTTGGAGAATTAATTCCAAGCTCATTATGACTCTACAACCAGTGTGGTTTTTAGGTCTCGACCTTGCTATCGCGTAAGCGATCGCAAAGCGAGACTATAGAATGCGGGTTTGAAAAGTGCTCCCAAAAAGCGGATTGCATGGCTAGCACGCGCACAATAACGCGCATCGTGCCGCCATGCAATCCGCCTTTTGGGAGCACTTCAAAGGGTCCGCTCCCCCGCCTGGAATGCGCTCCCCCGCCCCCAAGCGCACGCGCGCGCCACGCTCCGCCGGGCTTGTCTTGTTTACCATCTGGTTGTTGTCGACACAGTGAGTTTCATCTTTTAACATGGCGGGCGCCAATTCTTTTTAATTCACCCCCTCACTTAGCGCTCCGGGACCAAGGACCAGAGAAAGTTCTGTGTGTTACTGCAATCAGACACACGTCCACAAAAAAGTATTACAGCTAGCACGTGGACTGTTTTAACTTACAGATGTTAGTTTGTTGTGTTTGGCAGTCCGTGGGTTGCACTGGACTGACAAGTGGAGTTGGCGTCCAACTCTCATAATGCGTGTGAGGCACCCTAGATGTACGAGGTGTTTGCGACGATCGAGAGAAGTATGCCCCTTCTTTACTCCAGTCTTTTAAATGTGTGTGATACTGTTAGGCGCATGCACACATTTGTGCTCTTTGCTTTAAATCCTGTAACCACAAAACCACGCATTGCAAATGCTTGTTATTTAAAAGCATATGCGCACTTGGGGTGAAATCACTTTGCACATTGTGTGTGTCTGCATGCACAGATTTCCTGTATAGGCTGGTTCCGGTTTGGTGAGTGCATATGTAGTTACGCTCGCTACAATTAATGTTGCAATGCCTTTAACTTATAGGTTTTGTGTAGCTTCCTATTTTGTTTTGAGACCGTGCATCCTGAGGCACAAATGAATGCTAGAGCCACGTATAATTCTATTTGAACATTTAAACACTCACCAAAAGTTAGATGGACTATGGAATGGGATTTACCACACGTTGAAAATACCATTATCACATATCTCTTAATTCCTTTTTTTGCCCAGGGACAGGAATTCAACTTTACACTTTAAAGGCGGGCGTAAGTGTAAGACTTGATAGCAATCAACTGTATTGGGCGTCTGGAAATGTATCTCTGTTGAGCTTGGCATGGGATGTTATATCACAGTTACCTTAACCGCCATACTGTGTCTTCCATGATTATGAGTATATATCACCGAGCAATATAAATAACGCCCTTGCTGCTAAATAATTTGCTCCGATAAAATTGAGTTAAAAAAACTCTCCATTCTGCCCCTAATATTGGTCTAAATCTTGAGAAAACTGTTTATTTTTGCTGTGTATTGTACACCAGGAGATAACGTTTGAATTGATTTTAAATCCAGTCTATGTTAATGTCTATTTGTCTGATTTTACCGACCACATCAGAGTTTGTATCTACACTCCCGTTGCTCTGTCACAGCTTGGCTGGTATCAGAAGGCAGAGAACTGTATTGTTTTTAATTGTTTTCTTTTAGGCCTCTCTCAACCACAACTTTATTTTCGTGCAAGCCTCATGTTATATATGTATTAAAAAATACATACTGCTCCTCCATTGCTTCCTTTAGGCTGTTCTCTGGTCTGCAGGATCAGTCCCCAACATCAAGATGTTAGTGTGGTTGCTCCCAAGGACCTGGGCGGATGTGGTCATAACTCCCTTGTTGTTTCCATCTAACCTTTTGTAGACTCAGGTTAGCAGGAGTAAGTCCTGGATATAATGCACGCTTCATCAGCATAAAGATGCAACAGAGCTTGCTCCTAAGGACCTGTGCGAATGTGGTTGTAACTCCTTTGTTGTTTCCAGTTATCCTTTTGTAGACCGAGGTTAGCAGGAGTAAGTCATGGGTATAATGAATGCATCACCAACAGCAAGATGTGATAGTGCTTGCTTCCAAGGACCTGGGCGGATGTGGTCATAACTCTAGTGCGGTTTTCGTTTACCCTTTTCCTTCCAAGAGCTGGAAATATTGACTCACAAGTAGATGGGGGCCTGAGCCGTTCTGCTCTAATCTTTTCCTCACAAACTCACAACCGCCCCCTGATTCCCATTCCGTCTCATATTCCTTCTCCCTTGCCCCATTCTTCTCTAGCCATTCCTTTCTCCCCGTCACTCATGCACACTTGCTCTAAACCCTCTTTCACTCTCTCTGTCTCTCACACACATATCCTGCTTCAATATCACACTTTCTCCTGTCATTGGTGTTATTTTCCAGCTCCTCTCCCTCGTAACCTATCGCTATTGTCCTGTTCCTACAGCCCCACAAGAGTATACGAATGGCAACAGTGCTATGAAAATGTGATCACTCCACTGCAAACAGAAAAACAAAAGTAAACAAGCATTTGCAATGCAATAGGTCTCGCATTTACGCGAGTTTAAGCTATTGGCATTGTAAATGACGATGCCTTTTATTTATGTTTGAAAAACGAAAACGCAAATAAAAGCCATTGTTATCTCACACATTGAGGTTGGTATCCCTGTTAGCGATTACATCCCATGCGTTGTCCATTTAACTGCCTCACAAGCATCCTGTGAATGTTGGCTGACAAAATCTCCAGTCCGACTAGCCCCACCATGGGCTTTAGAGATGGTCAAATGCCATGGGGACCGCCAGAAATCTACTCGTGGCCTGTCTAGCCCTTTGGCCTTGGGACTGAAGCAGTACATATTGTTTCTCCTGGAGTTGTTCTTCCTAACTGACTGGCAAAAACTACCATATCCTGCTCGAACATGCTCTCATCATCCGTACACAGCTGCTCACTTGCCTACACACAGCTGATCAACCTCTTGCAGGGCGTTGTCGTTCAGACATGCACGTAACCCATTGGGCCTGCAGGTACACTCTTGCTGTCACTCAAGAGGCTGCATTGTCAGTGGCGGTTGATTCAGATAAATACCGGGTTGAGCGGGCGAAGGAGGTGCGGGGGAAGGGGGTTGGCAGGATGCACATGGGGGAGCTTGCGGGGGGGGGAGGGTTAATAATGAACAAAAAAAAAAGTACCTGTTGCTGCCGGCCACCTCGCTCTCCTCTGCTGCCAGTTCCTGGTCCCCGCCGTCCCTGGGACAGCATTATGGACTCCCCATCCTATACCCGCGCTGGTCTCAAGCAAGAAAGTAGCATGGGGATTGACCTGTGTGGGCTGGAATAACTCTCGCTCGGTCTTTGCTGTTTCTTCAACCCAGGTGTGCAAAACAGCTGGGTTGGAGAAACCCAAGTGCGCATGTCAGTTTGACAGGCTTAAGATGGCCGGCCAAACTGACATGCGCACTTAAAAGTGCACATCTACCACTCCTCCTCCCCACCTCCTATGGCCCTGCCCGGCCCGCTCCTCCCTGCACATCCTGGCTCAAGTAGCAGCTAAAAAATAAAACTAAAGTAAAATATCATTTTATTTTTTAACTGCTGGCTCATAGCCAGTGGAGCGACGCTCCTGCGCAATTGCGGAAGAGCCGCCCCTGTACATTGTCCTCCTATCTTAATGACATACTCGCCATAGGCCCCTTAGGGATCTTGCAGGAATGTCCACCTCCCACAGCCATGCACGAACATGAGAAATGGTTTGTTCTTACCTGTAGAAAAGGGGTCCCTTCTAAAGAAAAGATATGAATGAATGAATGAATGAATGCATGAATGAGGGATTTATAGAGCGCATAGCTACCCAAAAGCATCCCAGCGCTAAACCAGAACAGAGAGACCGGAGAAGTAGTTAGGCATGATTATGGAAAGAAGTGGGTTTTCAAGAGTTTCCGAAACCGCAGATGGCAGGCTTCAGCCCGTAGTTTCAGGGGAAGGGAATTCCACAGTTTGGATGTGTTTACCGAGAATCGCCGTCCTCCTGTGCGTACCTTTCTTACTCTAGGCACCGTGACCAAACGTTCATAATCTGAACGGAGTGGTCTGTTGGCTTTGTAGGGTACGAATAAGTTCTTCAGAATAGGGGGCCCCTTACCCTGCAACAGTTTGTGTGCAATACATAGGGATTTGAATTTTACTCTTTCGCGTATCGGAAGCCAGTGTAGTAGTTTAAGTGCCGGTTTAGCTGACATTCTGACTGAGGTGCCTGTGAGAAGCCGTGCTGCAGCATTCTGGATCTGTTGGAGTTTAAGTGTGGTTTCAGGTGTACCCAGGAAGATAGCGTTACTATAGTCCAATCTGGACAGGATCAGTCCTTGGATCAGCAGCTTCCTAGAGGGCTGTGGAAGAAGAGGCAAAACTTTCCGAGCCGATCGGAGGAGGCCAAAACAGGCTCCTGCCATTTTTTTTGCTCGAGTCTTGAATGAGAGATCCTGTTCCATCCAGACCCCCAGACTTTTGATCTCATTTTTTGGGGAAGGGGGTTCCTCCAGACAGGTGGGCCAGATGTTCGGAGGAAGTGTGGATACTTTATGGCCTAGTAACATGATTTCGGTCTTAGACCCATTCAGTTTTAGGGAGGATTCACACATCCAGGTATAGATTTTTGATAGACAGGAGTGGAGGGTGTCCGGGCACTGGGCAGGTTGGGATAGGGAGACGACCAATTGGGTGTCGTCAGCGTAACTCACGATTTTGATTCCAAACGGGGCAACCACCTCCTCCAGTGGGGCCATGTACACATTAAATAGTGTGGGGCTTAAGGATGAGCCTTGTGGTACCCCACACTGGAGGGGAATTGCCATCGACCACAAGTTACTTTCCCAGACCTGGAAGGTGCGGTTGCTAAGAAATGAAGTAAGCCAGGACAAGGCTGTCCCTGCTACGCCTATGTCTGTTAGTCGCTGAATTAGGACCTGATGGTTAACCGTGTCGAAGGCTGCACTTAGGTCCAGGAGGATCACTGCCACTGATCCTCCTGAATCCATGATGCATCTGGCCTCCTCAACGACTGCCAGAAGGGCGGTATCCGTACCCTGTCCAGGGCGAAAGCCCGTTTGTGAGTTCCGAAGAAGGCCATTGGACTCCAGAATGTGGGAGAGTTTCTGGTTAACTAGTCTCTCTGCGATCTTGCTGAGTCCGGGGAGTAGTGAAATTGGCCTATAATTGGCCAATTCTGCCGGGTCTAGGAGAGGCTTTTTAAGGAGAGCTTTCACGATAGCTCTCTTCCAGGCAGGTGGAACCACTCCCTGTGAAAGCGAGGCATTAATAAGGTCAGTGACCGGAATAGAGATGGTGGTTGCAATCTGCTTCAGGATCCGCATGGGTACCGGATCGCTAGGAGAACCGCTTTTGATGTCGGCCAGAGTTTTGAGTACCTCGTCCATTGACACAGGACCAAAGGCATCAAGCTGAGTATCGAGTGTTGTAGGCCGATTGTTTATATCCATTCCATGATCGACTTGGGGCAAGGTGGCTAAGATGTTCTGAATTTTTGCGTCAAAGTAGTTCGCCAATTTGTTGCATTTGGCCCCTAAGATGTCTAGAGCCAGCGGGGGTTCAGGCACCTTGAGCAGTTCCTTGATGATTAAAAAGGTTTATCTAGAGGAATTAGAGGAATTTTTGATTCTTTCGTCGAAGAAATGTCTCTTAGTGCTGTGCAGAGCAGCCTTATATGCTCTCATAGCGGTACGATACTCATCTTTGCTGGATCCTGCCCAGTCTTTCCTCCAGCAGCGCTCCAGCTTCTTGCATCCTTTTCTTAGGAGTTTCAGCTCGGGTGTGTACCAGGGGGCAGAAGGAGCTCTCTTCTCCTTTTTTTGAATCATTTTCTTGGGGAAGATGGAGTCAAGTGAGTTGGTAAGCCAGTTTTCAAGGTTCGTATCTGCAGCTACAGGATCAAGAGCCGAGGGGGGGTAGGAAAGTTCTAGGTTGGAAATCTAATTCTCAACAGAGAGTTTGGACCAGACCCTATCCATGACACGAGTATTGAGGGGTTGAGCTGGGGTGGCCACGATTTGCCAGGAGAAAGGAATCAGGAAGTGGTCTGTCCAAGGAAGGGGATAGGGTGGTCTAGCTATCATTGCGTGAGCATTGGTGAAAATCGGGTCGAGCAAATGTCCCTTGATATGTGTCGCCTCTGTATTGATCAGTCACAACTCATAGGAAGTAAGGTCGAGGTGGAGGTCAGATGCCACCAGGTCCAGAGGGTCATTAAAATGGAGATTGAGATCTCCCAAAATCATAAAACTTGGAGTTGAGGATGCCAGTACCGTAACAGTTTCCATCAGGGCGCCAGCGAAATGGTTAAGGCAACCCGGTGTTGTAATAAAAAGTGCAATAGAAGTTAAGCAGCTAATTCCTGCATATCATATTGAAAGCGAAGCACATAAGCAATGGGTTAGTTTCAAATTTTCAACTTGAACAAATGTCGGATTTGAATTTGGCCCGAGAGTTAAGAGTCTTGTTCACAAGAAGATTGTTGCTTCACTCGATGGACATCTGTTTTTTGCGACTGGGATATTGCTAACTAGATGTAAGGCATATTCGTTGTGCCTCTTGTAAAAAGTATTTGAGCTATTGTAAACCCTTCTTAAAGCAAAGCGACTCCTGTATCCTTAGAATAGGCTTTAATGTTGGTGCTGATCGGTGTTGGAAATGGGATCTAGGATTTTCATTAGGTCTGCACTGTCGTGCCCTCTGTCAAGCTTGAAATATAAGAGCCTTTCTAGTCGGGCCTCATTGCTTCTTCCGATTTGCCAATCATGGACCGTATTACAAATGGCGCTCACTGTCCCTCTTAGCGCCACAGCTCACCTTCAAGTTTGTGCGCTGGCACATACAGGGACAGTGCGCCCTATTACAGAAAATGCCCTGACCCCAGGGAAGATCCTAACTTGTAGCGAGCCATTCACTGCACCTGCCTGGAGGGGGATGGATCTCTGTCACCCCTTTTAAGTGTCGGCGTGTTCTGTTTCCACTGTGAAAGATGATGTGGCAGCTTCAGGCTACTTCTCCTTTCACTAGTGCACTGCCCCCAGGGAAGGTGTGAGTTTACAGCTGACCTTTATGGCAATGCATTTATTATAATAGGATGCACTGTCCCTGTTTGCCTCCAGGACACCTGTTTAAAGGTGCGCCTCACCATAGTGCCCCCCTTTATATGATGCAGGCTCTGGCAGCCTCTTTGCCTCTGTGCCTGCATCTATAATACAGCATGGCGGCAAAGTGTTTCCTTCTTCTACATGGGGTCATGCTTCCATGCAAAAGAGGGAATGACCCTTTAGCATAGCGCCGGCCACAAGCATCTGCTGCCTCAAGGAAGCAGAAAATGGGCGCATAGGTCTGCTTCCTCTGGAGCACTGTACATTTTATAGACCCAAAGAAATTATCCCAATGGGTCGAGCTTTTTTTACATCCGATTTGGAATTTCTCAAAGTTAATGCATGAACTTTAAACAAAACAAGTTTGAAACCGTGAGCATGGATTGCCTCTGTTTCAAGCTTGTTCTGCCTAAAGTTAATGTATTAACTTGGAGTAATTCTGAGTTATGTTTGTACATTAGGCACTTCCCATGTGAGAAAACAGACACTCATTCCATCACGATACGGCCCCAGGTAGCTGGTTAATGATTACAAAATCGAAAAGAGAAAGTCAGCCTCTGATCAGAAGAAGATAGAAGGTGCTAAATTGATCTTGTTTCATTTACTTTCAATATATAACTCTAATTGTGGTTAATTCAGACTGTTGTTTCTTGGAGGACATAGATCAAAATCAGAACAGCGCCAACCAAATTCTTGGGTCATTTAAATCATATTAACACACGCCGATTACAGTTCTGAATATAGCTTGTAGGAAAAAATGACGTTCCATTTTCTCGTTTTCCATGCTACTGCAATTGGTTGCAATGTATTACATTTGGGTATAGCTAGATATCATACAATTCTGAACTATTGAAACATAACTTTGTCGGCCTTGAGTGTGTTAATCATTTAAGAATGTTAGAAAAAGAAATCAGTTTTCATAAAGCTAAACCCTTTTAGTTTCAAATGTGCTTCAAGGTTCGCCCTTGTCTCGTTACAGAGCAGCAGAATGCAGTGTGTGCGCATAGAACCCTTCGGGCCACGTGCTGGCATTGTAAAGCATCAGGTTGTGCTGTGTGACACTGCTATTCTTACAGGAAGTAATATAAGAACCCACAGTCATTCACGTTTCTCCTGCAGCTCTGTATCCTGCCACCAATACTCCCAAACCAGGATCCATGCAGAGTTTGTGGGTTTGTAAATATTCACACAGAGGAGTAGCCCATTTTTTCTACAATGGTTTTCAGATATTGTGTTCTGCCTACTTGATCTTGCTCCCAGGGTTCTGGTTTCCTTATTGTTGATGTTGCTCACAGACCCCTGGTTCCCTCTTTTGGCCTCCGTTGGATGTTGCTCACAGGGCAGTGGTTTAATCTATTGAATGTTGTTCACAGATGTTGTTTCCACATTCTGCATGTTGTTCACAAACTCTTGATTTTCCCTTCTTGAACTTCTCCCCCAGACCTTTGGTTTCTTGTCCTGGGTGTTGCTCATGGGCCATTGGTCCCCCATATTGGGTGCTGCTCACAGATCTCAGATTCTCATGATGCAACCACTCCTGGAGATCTGAGGGGGTTGGCTCATGGTCCTAGAGCCCAACACTCAACGATGTATCAACTTGCATCGTCTCTGACAGCGCTGCTGGAAGTCTTTGTTACCAAGAATGGCCATATAAGACGTCCACAGAAGAGCGACCCCTGCTGGTGCTAGGGCCCTCACATTGCCGGGCTGATTGAAAATATAAAGGTACACCAATGCACATTTGTCTTGAGGGGCCTTCCTGTGATAATAGTACCCCGCATTTTCTGCTGCCAGTTTAGTGTCATTGAGGCCCTGAGAACGTGTCCTCTGAACAGGAAATTGGGCTACCATCTTGAGTGAGACTGATCCTCTTAAGAAGACTAGAGCGATCAACGTCCATACACCCCAACACAATAACACGAGTGCGAGCCTTTGTTTACAGCTGTACATTGTAAGAACGAAAGAAAGAAATATCCCTAGATCAAGTTAAAGACAAAAGAGTTGTTTTAAATCGTATGGGCATTTAAGTATGTTTGAACATGTAAAGGAATTCTTCTTTCCTTGAAGAATTCCTCTGCATGTCTTTTTCTGTGTTCAACGCTTCCCAGTGACGCTGTGTGCAGCAGGTTCTGAAGAAAGCTAAGTGAAGACGCAGGCTGTATTATTAGAAAACATGTGCCCTGTCTGCTGGGCCTGGAGTCGGAGGCCAGCTCAGAGCCTGGTGGGGATTCTGCTGCATCTGGTGGGGCTGCAGAGCCGGTCGAGCTCACTTCACAAGTCTGCTCTCTCGGGAGGGCCACTGGAAAGAGAGGATGCGGCATAGGTATGTGTTCGACGCACTTATACTTGCCCCAATATCTTACGCATAAATTGCAAATTTCAACAGCAAAAAATATTTCTAGCGCAAACGGATCAAACATTGCATATAGAACTGAACGAAGTAATTGCTACTTTGAAAAAAATGAACTTTTCCCTCATTGTTGAGTTACTAGTACATGACAAAGTGAGAGATATGCAGGATGCTATTAATAGTCTCGATGGCCCGAATATGTTTTACTACAGTAGAACAAAAAATAATAATTAAATAGGTTTACAATCGAATGATTTCTTCTTTGTCATGAAAACATGTTTTTCAAGTTTATGCCGTGAACGTGTCCTCTGTACATAAGAGTTTTCAAAGCCGCAGCCACTTTAATTTGACACTCGACAGTAGAGTCCAAATCATTTTGCATTTCTTTATACGGTATGATGATTTTTTGACGAGTATGTGACTGCTAGATTGTATATGTTTTGCACAAATAAGTTTACTATTTATTCTAAAGAGGACAAGGTGGTTCCCGGGATCCAGTTGATATTCCCAGATCACCACGTACTGCCACAATGATAGCTGGGGTGCCATACAGCATTTCAATAACAGGACAGTATTGATAAATATTATTCTTATGCTTTCATGCAAGGCAAAAGTATTAACTGGTGACAAATACCATTTTGAATATGATATGTTGAATGAGTACCGTTAAGGTCGGAATCAAACAATTATTCTCAATCAATAGCGCCAAGAGGCCCCTCAGGGTGTGCATAACCTTTACAAATATGCCTCTTGTGTTCTAGTTTACACTGTTAGTGTGCCGTTTGCACCCTAAAGCACTGCGGTTCAGTTTGTCCCATCACCTATGCGTGTGGAAATGACACCTGAGCTATGTAATATCACAGAATGGACTGCATACTTTTCATCTTGTAATATGCTACATTATTTCTTGCCCTCTAATTCCAGTAGACCTCTGTATAAGAAATAATGACGACCCTTAAGTACCGTCTTTCTAGACTCGCTTATGAAACCTAGCACTAAGAGGGCCATACATTACCCCCAAAATCTGTGAGTGTGGGAGGCGGTGAGGGGTGGCTGCGGAAGGAGGTTGTCATGCAGATTCTGTGCTGCTCGTCTAGAAAACACTGTTCAAATCGTTCATTTGCAAAAGCACAGGCATTAGCAAGCAAGCAGTAACAGACGCAGCTCCCTTCTAGGTCACTATCTTCTATAACTGAGAAAAACATAAAAGTGATGGGTGAAATGCTTGAATTAATGTAAGTCAATGGGGTTTACGGTGGGCTACAGTACAGTTCATCGTGTTTTTATTGCGCTTCTCTAAACTGTGTACAACCTTATACACAATCAGCATTTTGTCCCACTTTCAGGGTATGTCCCCTTAGAACGAGAACTCAAGCAACCCCAGACTGGGCTTAGCCTAGTTTGTTTTCTTCTGTAAGGCACATCTTGAGTCCTGTGGTAGAAGGAGCACATGATTCACCTTTGGGCAAACCAGTCACGCTTAGGGTATCTCATTGGGGGGAAAACAAAAAAGTGAAAAAATGATAGGTGGAAATCTTGATTTTATACAGGCTACTGCGTACTTTACCCTAATGGACAATGAGGCCCAAAGAAATTATCAGGGGCTTGTACATATTTCAAGCATCCCATATATCATTTTTTGCATCATCTATAAAAGGACAACAGCTCCCTTATCATTAAAAAAAAAAATCCACATTTTTTGGTAGAAACATATATTTCCTCGGTTTCAGTAATGTTAATACAAATAGAAGCCCAAAAACGTGAGAGCAACAGAGAGGAAGGAGTTTGGAAAAGGTGACTGAAGCCCAGAAAAATGGCCTGAACCCTCAATAGGTTTGCTCACGTGAAGGGCACATCCCCCCCCCCCCGAAGGACCCCCATTTCATCCTCTTGAACCTTGTTTAGCTTTCTCTGTGATTGCTGACAGTACATTCACTGGGAAGATAGCAAATATGTTCCACTTACATACTACGTTTAGATTAGTCTTGAGGCTGATTTTGAGAAGAGACTGAAGCTTCCACAGTTCCCTTATCACCTCTATTAGTGCCTTCCTTCGGACAAGAACATTCTTGCTCACATCCAAGAAGAGTAGCTCTCATAATTTCATGTCTGGAGACTTTATCTTTACTAGCATTCTATCACCTTTTTATGTCCACCGTCTTCAGCCCTTTGTGTGAAGATAAAAAGCCCTTACTGATACCTCTGATACCATCTGGGCTTTCTCTCCTTGAATCTTAATCAAATGTCCTACCAATATTTACACCACATGCAAAAGTACTTTCTCTGGCACCTCAGGAATAATTCATAAAATACTTAATTGAGGAGGGGGTGGTCTTGGTTTGCATTCACTAATATTGCAAGGTCATTTTGCAGGTTCAGTATGTTCCCAGTGGCACACCGTCTAAATTCAGCAAAGCCTGTAGGGAGGACTAAATAGCAACGCAATATTGCTTTAGGGAAGATAGCTGAACCTATGATTAGTTTTTCCCTTCTAGCTCGGACAGCCAGACTCTTCAATGTATTGCTCTGTCCTCTGTCCTCCTCATTATAGCCCTCAGATCTTTGTGCATGGAACTGGTAGATTTAACTAGAGCCTTCTCTCGTCGTGTTAAATTGGAACCTTCTTGGGATTCTTTCCAGGCTTCCCCTCTGTGTGCCTTGGGCTTTCTCTTAACTTGGTCTTATTTCTTGTCTTTCTTTTGAGTCTTGGTGGAGGCCAATGTATAGCAATGCAGTGTCACTTAACCTAGTGTGTCCGGGACTGTCAAAAGCATCTGTGGGGCTTGGATGAAACATGTTATTAAGGGCCCACTCTGGTTTTAACTTCCATGAAGAAAAAAATATTTTTTTGAGAAAAAGGGTTTAACTGTATCAAGCAGTTCCAGCATTTAGCACCACCTAGTAATGCAGCCGCCATGGTGCCTATCTGCCTTGTTGCCTAATTAGCAATAAAGGCAGGCCTCTGTTGGAGATATGCCCTTCTGCTGGGTAATTCCAGATTGTTATCTTTTTGTAAACCCTATTTTCGCTGGTTGAACAGCTCTGTGCACTTTACCCCTGATAACCAGCAGTAAAGTGCCTGTGCTTCCCTTTTCAACATGATCAAATTCATATGCCCCAAATTAGCATATTTGACTTGCCTTTAAGTCCCTAGTATATTGTACAAAGTGTACACAGGGATAATAAGTTGTGTCACCTGTGGACTGCAGCACCCACTGTGCCATCCAGTCCAGTGACAATGCAAACATGATTGCAGCCCTACCATGTGTGGCCTAGCTGTTGCAGTTTTGAAACTGGAAATTCAGCCTGTAAAATTGACTTCTTTTGACAGGTCAATACCTTCCTTTTAAATACAAGTCACCCCTAAGTAGTCCTTGTTGTTCAGAAGCCAGTGTACATGGTATCTAAAAGTTGAACATGTAGGAATTTAATTTTAAATATGTGCTTATAGTTAAAAGGCCCTACAAGGCTATTTTCACCGTGGCAAGGCTCGCTGTTCCATAGGAATGCACTAGGGTTACATTATTATATTTAACAATGCTAGTTTCTTATTGATTGATGGGACACCCAAATTTGATACGGGTTGGAATAATGGCTAGCGTATTGTGAATGAATGTGTGCTACAAATTATTACATGACCCTGCACTGCAATGTTAATTGTTATTTTATTAATTTCCCTTTTTCCTTTTTATTTGTTTCATGTATACCATAATTATATTGCTCATTGTAAGCTCAGCTATATGTTGTTCTATGGACACATTAATAGCACTATACGTATTGTGGTTGATGTCTCTTATTTTGAAAACTTTCAATAAAAACACATTAAAAAGCAGCTAGAAACATATTTTAAAGACTGTTTTTAATAGTAATTCAATATCCAAAATAATTGTAAAATTGATTTTTGTTTTTTGTATAACTATTAAGGGAAAATGTAATTTAACTTTTCCCTGCCTAAAGCCTCTGGAGGCTCATTTGCATGAGCTCCAATGGTCAACTGGCAGCTGAATAGTCTTGTTGATTAGGTGTGAAGTGGCTCCCCAGGACAAAAGGCCTTAGGTGTGGGGGAAGTGTTGTGCTCCTTCACAATATGGCCTGTGGGTTAGGCCTAGGAACTTGATCAACTTCAAAGATTCCTACCATGTCACAGGCCGATGTAGCAAACACTCCCCACTTCTTTTGTTCCTCCACTATACCTGTCTGGGGATGGGGAAAGACTGGTAGCATGGGTAACAAAGGGAATTCCACTGCAGTATAAACACAGGACAGCTTGGGTGGAGGCAAGCTCCCGCAAATATAGAAGAACAAATGGGTTGGAGAAGAATCTATATAATAAAGAGTAGGTGTACTATACTTCTGCCTCTGTTTCTTCTTCTGTCATCAAAATAAAGGATATGAAAGCAACAATTTTATTACAGTTTCAGAAATGCATATATTCAAACAACAATGTGTTTCAAACTCTTAGAGCACTGAGCAGAGCAAAATTTATCTGTGTATCATATCGCTGGGACAACATCTTACGTAATATACACTTCCTTAGACAGGAACTATTTTGAAAGAGTTCTAAGACCTACTAGTGAGGCCTGTGTATGTGGCTTTTTTTTTGCTGCATGCAAGAGACGTTTTGGTGGCTGCCACTGATAACAGGAAGCTTTTTGTGACTTGAAGACATTCAGTTTTGAGACTAGGATTCCAAGTAAGGTGTTTCTTGTTCCTGTCAGTTCAGCATAAACAGAGGTCGATGCATGACCCCCTTTGATGTCCTTGCCTAGGTTGTACCTTGAATCCGAACAGATTTTCCTAACTGTACTAAATAGTCCTTCACAATAGGCATTGCTATGCGACAATATTAAAAATATCTTTGCCAATTTTGCAAAGCTTGGAAATGATGGTAGCTTAGTAACACAATTGTTTAATTTAGATAGAGTCTCCCAAACCTCATCAATTCTTTCACATTTTGGCATATCACTGTCTACCATGAACAGATATTGCTGAAATTGTTGATGAAGACTTTCTAACTCTTCTGCTTCAATCACATCTGGAAATCGAGATACTAGAATTTCAATTTGTTCCCATGTAGCTTGTAGTCTGGTGTCAGGGTTCAAGCATGTGAGAGACATAAGGATGTCATCCCTTAATGCAGGCATTGACTTTATCATCTATTTTACAGCATTTATGTGAAAATACTTAGCTTCATTCAGAAATTTGTTGTATGCTGCTGAACCCAGAATATCCTCTTTCCTGGCCTCCTGTTTGGTCATGAGGCCAATGTAAATTTCATTTAATGGCAAGTGATTGCCTGGATTTTCAATGTCAATTAGCAGCAAATCTGAAGCTGTAGCCATAACTTGAGGTTTTATAAAGTTGGCCATCAAATTCTGGGAAAGATGCATTGCTGAAGAGTGGACAACATGTATCATTGGGGCTTCACTTTAAAGTAATGTATTGAAGTATTCAAAAGTTGGAAGCACAGCCTGAACAAACAGGATATAAAATTTTGTCATTGGGTTTTTGAACAGCTTTACAAGTCGTTGTTCTCGATTCCCCAGATTTTCTCTTTTCCTTGCCTTCAGAACCCTCATTAAAGTTTGAAAGACAGTAAGACTTTAGTGAGTCCCATTACTTTAGCGTTCTCTCTGCAGACTTTCCCAAGCATAGCCACCTAGTACTGACATGTTTAATCACTTTCCTGACTTCTGTCTCAGTAAAATGCATATTCTCTCCGAGTACCCCTTTGCGCTTCACACTTTTTTCAAAGTGGTAAAATATGCCTAGGAGCATATAATCAACTTCGACAGAGAGTGCTTTGGAAGTTTTTTGTGCACTCAAATGACATAAATTACAAGGACAACCAACATCATACACCTTTTTGTTTCTCATCCTTTTCTTCACTCCTAATTTTACTGAGTAGACTTCTGTGCTTACCGTTCATGCAGTTAGTGTTATCAGAGGAATATGTTGCACAGTTCCAACTAAGCTTTTTTTTAACGGGGTGCGTGTGTCAAACAAGGGCTGGGCATCTCCTGCAAACAATAGAAGGCATATCAACCAATTATGTGACTATGTGCCCTGTATTTGGATCTTCATGGCGCACTAATATAGGAAGATATTTATCATTTTCATAATTACTTCCATCAGTTGCTAGGCCAAACCACACTTTCTTCTCCAGAGCCTTTTTTACCTCATCAATACTGTATGGGCAATAGTCCCATTAACTATATGATTGGCTTTGGTCCTTCCACAAGAGAATTTTGCAGCTATTTTTGAATCAGGAAACATTAATTTGAATAGTGAACCGGCGTGATCAGAGACTACTAGGGGTATATTATGTTCTATCAGGAAGCCAATGAACAAAACTTCAGCTTTTATCACCTTTTCATCAATATCCTCTGCTGCCCGGCCTCCAACCCAATCGGTCATTTTTTTAGTCTTAGTCTGTAACAGTTCACAATTTTTAGGTCTCGCATAGCGTTGCAGCGCAACGCGCTGCTCGCTTTGCGAGGCATGCAGTATACACTATAGCTGGTGGAAGCTCCGCCCACTTTCCATTTATAAGTTTCATTGGCTTCCATCATAAATTGAGCATTCTGATTGGTTTTTAGCTTCTTAGTCCTGACGGCCATGACGGCATTATTATACTTCCGAGGCTATCAGCCCCTTTACTGTAAAAACCTTTTTGTTCCCCTGCCTCTACCCATTCCCTCCCGCAGTCCGTAATTTTTATGACCACAACCACCCCCCAACCCCCTCCCATTTGTGCCTTCTTTAATGCCCGCATTTCTGTTTAAAATGCAACAGGGCTCACGTAAAATACGAGTCATGTTGCATTTTCAGTGCTTGTTTGTTTTTGGTGGCTCCATTTGCACTCTTTGTTTCACATGCACGCGATGCCTTACATTGCACGCATGCGTGAAAAATCAGTGTCGTTTTTCCAATTGACTGTGGAGACAGAGACAGCACAAGCAGCAAAGCGGCGTCTGAGGCCCCGGTAAGTCTCACTTAATGTTTGCTCTGCATTCTAAATCCGTGCTCTTTGGCACTGTCGGAGGCAGAGACAGCACAAGTCCATGGAGAGGGACAGCGTAGAGGAGAAGGGGCGTGCTGGTCCATGCCTTCGTGTGCTGTGTTTGACCCTTTCTGTTAGGAGGGAGTCCCTCTCGGAGGGAGAAACTTTGACCCACTTATCAAGACATTAGCAGCTTTTCTTCATATTCCAGCAAGCAGCAGAAGTGGTCGACACCGAGCAGGGTATGCGAGGCACCGCTGCTTTGAATGTTACCCAAAGGAGGTGAATAAATGAAAAAAAAAATATAAGCATATTATGGTTTCTTACAAAATGTGTATATTTCGCATTCATTACTTTTCAGCAAAGCATTTTCAGATAGTGAATGTGTATTACGTAAGAAAGGGATCCGAGTAGTGAAGAATGTTAAAATGTGTTTTGGTTTTTTTGGGGCGGGGAGGTTTTTTTTTTTACTGCCGCTCGCACATTGCTATCATCGTTTGGTTTCATACAATTGTTTCTTCTCGCGCACTGGGTGATTCCGTTCTCCACTCTGCATGGAAATCCTTCGGCAAGGCAGCGTTGTGTGGCATATATTATTTACATATTATAGAGCCGAAGGATTACTGTTTGCCGTGAGATAGGCTCTGCACAAAAACAAAGATGCTTGTCACACAAATAATGCGCCTTTAGTCTCTGTGTGACAGACCATGTTGCTGGTTTCACCATGGTGTTGCACTTGGTTAAAAAGTAGTAGGAAGTATTGTTACTGGATGGCTAACGTCTTAAAAATAGAAGCAGAAGGCAGTGTGTGCTTTATATACATTCCAGGGCCCACACTCTGCAGAATGCCTTTGTTTGGATTCGCAACAAGATTTTTTTAGGTAACCATGTATTTTTTTGAAATATGTCAACTTTCTGAAAAGCAAAACCACTTACCAGTATCCAGATAGGCCTCCACCACATATTCTGTGTGTGAGCGTTAGTAAAGGTGGTTCTTTATTTAATTAGCTTCTTTATAGCGCCTCGTGGCCATAACGAAGCAGTGCACCATTGTCTAAGGACGGAGTGTCTGAAGGAATACATGAAGTCCATCCTGTCCTAATGGATATTTTAGAGGTGACCCACAGAGCAGCAGTCAGCCCAGATTACTTTAAGAATTTTCGTTTTCCATTCTGCATCGCCAACAAACTTGCTAATTTTAATCGGGTGTTTTGTAAACGCCTTGTGCCATTGTAGAGAAACAAAACTAAATCCCAGAACACAACCTGGTGGAGTACAGCCTAATGAGAGTTTGAAGAGTTTCCATATAGACCTGTATGAAAATAAATGACTACGCAAATTCAAGGGTTTACTTTTACTAATAATCGTGTTGTACAATACAATTATTGGCTGCTTTTGCAGACCTTTTTAGTCATTATTACTATTCGTTTTAATTTAGTAGTGTTATTCCCCCATCTTGTCCTGCTTTTCTAAGCATCCCAGCATCCTCTCTATAATGCTTCAAAGCACCAACACTGCTTAGAAGCAGCTGTACATTATAAAGCGCAATAGCGCATCTGAATGCCGGAGTTCGTAAGTCAATGGAATGTCTGTTCCAGTAGCATTACTTGAACTACATTAAGAGACTGTATATCATAAATGTTTGAAGTGGTGCAAAAAACCTAGCAAATACTTCACAGTTTACATAAATGAGGGACTGGAAAAAACATTATTAGGAAATGCACTGTATCATTTACCAGGGAGATGATAATTTACCATTCCCCGCTGAAAGGCAATATCTCTCTACATGTGTTCCCATACCTGGCGTGTCACGCAGTTTGGTGCTTATTTTCCCTCTATGTTAAAGAATAGTAGATGTTTCAGCACCCAGACTAATATACTGCATTGCTAAATACATATAAGGTCCTAAAGGCGAGACCGATTGCATTGCAAATGCTTGTTATGTTTTGGTGTATTTACATGCTTTAATACATCATTCCTGCCACCATGGGTAATGCTGAAATCTGATGCACAAATTTCACAAAATGCACTGCCTGGCCCATTTCTAGATTTCAAAATGAATGGAATTTTTTTTTGTCATGTCTCTTTCGGAGTACAATCGTACTTCTTTTTTTGTTCTCCCCATCGAGGTGTGTGATCTGATCGCTTCCAGCTCATGCTCAAACACTATTCCTGCATTATCCAATCAAAATAAAGTGGATAAAAAATGCCAGACCTGAACAGGGGCTGATGGTCTCACTTGTTTAAGAGCAGTGACTCGTCGTAGCTGCAGGCTTGTACTAGCCATAGTCTAGCAACAATTTATATGTTCAACCTGCATAAAATCAACACCAATAAGAGATTACCTGCTATATCAAATCACTACATACCTATGTTACCCAGGTTATCCATATAAAGGGAAAGGAGAGCAATATGCAGTATAATCTTGTGTGAAAGCCTCCCCTATGCAATGCCTTTGTTTAACAAGCATCTTGAGTATGTTATCAGTCTGGCTCCACTTCAAATCCCAGTTCCTAATAAAGAAAGCAAATGACTTTGTATTGCATGTACAACATTTACCACAGAATAAGTGTAATGTAATAAAAATGAGGCTGCTCTATCAAGAGAAGTGCTACAGTATAGGGGGCCAAATTTGCCAACACTTTACACCAGCTTTGCCTCACAAAAGTGATACAAACTGGCACCAAGTGCTCTTTGACTGAGTTGGAGACCAGTAACCCTCGTTGGGGCTGCAGGAACTGAAACCCTGTGCACCGTGTCTACTTGCAGTTGCAAAGGCTTATTGGCGTTCTTCCTCCAAGTTCTTCGGGCTCCGAGTAGCCCCAACCTCAGGCACCTCCAGTGACCAGAAATCCTCGTCCACATCACATTGTTTACACTGTGACCTGCATTTTTTGGTGAGCAGCTCGTGGTCCTCTTACGGCTTCAGTGCCTCCGACCTGTGGGCCCTGTTGAGGGTCAACTGTAACTTCTTTGGGCTCCCCTGGTTGCTCTGAGCCTGCCCTGACTCCCATGCTTGTGGTGAGTCCCCTGGACCTTGCTGGTTTAGACACTGTACCTTCATCGATCTCCAGGTTCCTTGCAGCTGTCAAGGCTTGTTGGTGCTCCCGGCGGACACCGACCCCTCGGCTTCCGGCATTCGACGAGGTACAGCTCGTGCATGGCTCCTGGTCATCTTCAGCATCTCCTGGTTCCCACAGCTGTAGAGTCAAGGTCACCGTCGCCTCTCCTGCAACGCACAACATCGGTGGGCGTTCGTCTTCCAAGACTCCAGGTCACCCCTGAGTGACATAGCGTCTGTCCCCTCTGCTTGCAGGTTCTTCACATCCAGAATACACCTTTGGACGCTTTCTCCTCTTCCAGCAGCGGCACTTTCCTGAAGTCCTCCATTGTGTTCGACTGCAGTTTTTCAACACCACCTCACCCCTACGCACCCAGCATCCCTGGTGTAGTTAACATGTTTACTAGGGTATCCACGGGTGGGGTGGCTCTCCAACCTTCTGTCTTCCACAGGGTTACTTCAAGGTCCACTGGGAAGGGTTCCTTTTCTTTAAAATTGCAACTGCGACGTACACATTAAATTGTACAGAGACCACGGTTGTGTTCGCACACCCCACATGCTCTCCGTTGGATCCCTATCTACTTACCTTAGGTGGTTCTTTGGGTCCCCAGCAATTCTATTTCCTGTTGACTGTGTGTCAACTCGAGTCGTGATTCTTATACCACTTTTTTGGGTATTCTGTGCTACTTACATCATTTCTTAGCTCAGTGTTGTGTGCATTGTATTTATCTCAGGGTAGGAGATATCTGGTGTATTAGAGAGTACTGTATAATAAATACATATTTTAACAAGTACATTGTGTGTGTGGTTCTTTTTATCCAAACTATGCCAATAAGAATGCATACTGGTAAAACAAGCTGCTTTACACTCCTTTTGGACTAAGCCTTAAGGCTGCTCTCCACAGCTACCACTTAGACAACCTAAAAAAGCTCTCTAAGACCTCCAAAAACACTGTATGGGGTTGTCTGGACTGGTGCAAGGTGCCCACTTACATAAGTGGACATCATATACCAGGCCAGCCTCTCACAAGTAGTTTGGGTGAAATAAAGTATTTGTCCAAGCTCACAATTTAAGCGGACAAGCCATTTATACATCAGGCACTAAACAGGTATCTGTTTGTCTTTACTTACATTAATACTTTGTTTTTACCTTGTTGTTCATTTTTCATATAGCAGAACTGACCTGAAGGTACTGGAGTGCTTTACACGAGCACCAATTACATTACATAATGTTACCACTCATTGTTTATAGGGAGATTAAGTTATTTACCTAGAATCCCAGGATGATGAGCCAACTCCAGGACTTAAAACTAGTTTCCCAGTTCTAAGTCTGCGACTCTGGCCCCAACACCACATCATGAGTATAGGGAAAATCAGTATTTCATTTTTGGCGTTAACAAAAACAGAGTTTTAGACTCTGTTTTTAGGTGCACTAATAATATGTAAAACTGCCAAAAATGTTGATTCCTGTCACATGGTTCTATCTCACTCCAAGAATTGATGCCAAAGCATTAAGCTTTGGTGTCTGAGGTAATTCTTGGAGAGGGAGATTAAAGCGTGTGTGAATGAAGACTGACATCAACATTTTAATGTTGGTAGCTTTACAAAGTGTTCAAGCAAAAACAGAGTTTAAAACACACTTTTTCTCCCAGGGCTATTTCTCGGTTTCACTATGTTTTTTTTCCCTTACATTTCTTTAACATGTGTCAGGAGCACGCTATAGCAGGCAGAGGGAACTTGACAATAATATTGTACACTGGCCTGCAGTAACAGTACTTCAAGCCTCACTCTCAGCTTCAGGAGAGATGTCTGCAAAGCTGAAGCCCGCCCAGAAATACAATTATGCAGGGCGTAGGACTCAGAAGCAAGAAAATACATTTGTTTCTGGAGTCCTGAACCATAGGCCCGCCCAAGCTCACATCTAAACCAATAGCTTTTGGGCTGGCTCAGGCAATAATATATTCACAACTACGGGAGGTGGGGAGGAAAGCAAAGGCTGGAGAGCCAGCGTCATTTTGAACTCTGAGTTTAGCTCAACTTTAAGTTATTTTAAGCAGGCGAAGTAGGTTGTTCTGTAATTTGTGCTGCATCATGAGGAATCGGGTTTCTGGATGCTTGAATCGAGAGGCGGGAGACTAGCCGTCAAATCGGGAGTCTCCCGCCTAAATCGGGAGGGTTGGCATGTCTGGGCTAGTTGGAAGCACGACTCCCACTTATGTTACAGGGGGCCGATATTGCAGCTATGCTGCAAAAACGGCCCCCCTATGGGTCCAAAACCAGCCCCCCATGGTGGCTGCCCACCCGAGAAACGCCTTGTGCATGCTACTGCCGAATGAGAGCTTAAGTGAGCTATTATCCAAAGTCACATGATGCTGAGCTGAGCTGCCATCGGGGATCGAACTGTGATCCTCGCTCTCCGGAGTCAGCCGCTCTGGGCGCCTCGCCACACCTCTCCATAAGGTGCCATGTGCAGCAATTCTGCTATCAAGCACCCATCGTTCCCTTTTGTGTCACCATCTCATCTCATCGTTAACAAAGGCAGTGGCTTCCAGAACAGTCTTGTTCGTTAAGAGATCCAAGAACCAAAAGCAGTCACAAGATGTTGCAGTAATGTTTCATCGCACCCTGGGAAACTGGGTGCTGTGAGTCTATCCATATCATGGTGCATTGCCAGGCCTTCCGTAATCAGGAGACCTATGGGCGCCTGCATTATCCATGTTCGTATTTACACTAACGTGACCGATTGTAAGCCTGGTGGGGAAAGCATGGACATCGCTGTCATTTCCCCATTCCCTCAGAATTGCTGCATCACAGCCCTTCTTGTTTGCCCAGACCCAGTTGACTGAAAGTTGGAGCGATTTGTATACTAAGATGTCCACTCCTCATGAGCTAGAAGTGAACTGTAGTGGGCCAAGACTTTGTATCGGCCCCTAGCTCTGAATCTGCGATTATTGCCCACTAGGTATGTTCCCTGTAACAGTTCTGGGTCTCGTTTGTTAAGAGATCTGACCACTGTCTCCATCTTCACTTTATGTCCCAGCCTGTTAACATTCCATGTTCAGGTCCTAAGACCCTAACTTTGCTGACTTGCCATCTAGGTGAAGTGAAGTGTGTGTACCTACCCCACGTGCCACTGCTATCCCAGCAATGGTCTTGTCTTCTAATACTCCTGGAGATGTCAGCAACCCCCCCCAGCTAACACAACTTTGATCCCCCCACCTTACTACCATAGTGCTGCAGGTTTAAAACCGCCTGCTGCTTCAACGCTTGAGGCTCCTGAAGTCCGCCCAGTTCAACATTTTAACCTATCAAACCAAAAATAATTTTAAGGCTGCAGTTTTCGCTGTCCTTCTGAATCCTAGAAAAAAGGAACACATTAAGGATATAAAAACACGTCCTGTTTGTGACCCAAAAATATATGCCTTCTCCTGCCTCTGGGTTACCCTGGTGATTCAGAAGACGTTCCATTGTAATCAACAGTCCATGACTCATAGGCCATCAGTTTTGCTCCGCTAATTCTCGTGCCTGTCTTCCCGTCTTGACAGTTCCTCTCCTTCTTGTGATGGTGATGGGAGTCTTGGTCCTGAACGCTACAGTGGGGGAGTGGCCCACTTTTTGCTTCTTATTTTCCACTGTGCATTATGTGCCCGAGTTATTCTCAGACCTTCGGCGACATGCAATACCAAGATTTGCCGTCTGACAGAATCCTTTGTTTTCCTGAGAATAGTATCATATATTGGAAGTTTATTTTCTGCAGTTATGTGTTTGTTCTATCAAAGGATCATCGCTTCACCTGCGTGTTGTCTGGGAACAACATGACTGTGCTTTTTTCAAGGTGTAGTGGGTCATTTAGATGGCGTTGTGATCCCTTTAATTATTGACGGGCCTGGCCCTTGCTCTGGGTCTTGGGGCTCCTGTTACTCTGTGTGCCCTGTCAATCACAAAGTAGTCAAAAAGGTTATGAGGGTGGATCACCGTCTTGACAAATTCCTTTAGGATGATTTCGGGTTCTTCCTTCACTCTTTTCTGAGAGGCGAACCATGCGGATGTTATTTTCCTTCGTCCTACTCAAAATCATCGGGCACTCGGGTAAGAGGAACAAAAACACAAGATTTCTCCTTATTCATCAGCCAAAGAGACATCCGCATTCAAGGTCTAATTTATCAAACCTGCACCTAGGCTGACTGCATCTGTGCCTCCCCAGTTTTCCGTAAACTTGACCGACCCCCTCTCAAATGAAACCGCTCTATGAGGCATGTGTCTCATTTTTGAGTGGCCATACCCCTCCACGAGGTTGGAGGGGACCCCTCTGGTCCCACGCTGGAGGCTCTAGCCCGGCTCCGATGGGCCCCCATGGATTCAGTCATGGATCTGGACAGGCACCGGTCATGCCCCTCTGACTCCGATGCTCCTGGTACCCACTGGCAGCGTCAGATCCACTGTAATCCCCTAATCCGAGCTGGAGCTGCATCAACAGACACTGATTCCCGACAGGACGCCGTGTCCTAGGTTGGAGTCTGCGCCCTATTCCAAAGGTCTAGGCCTCGGGGAGGAATGGGAGGGGGTCGCTGAACCCTTCAGAATACCAGCCTTATGATCAGGATATTGTCTGGTGTTAGGAACTGGGTGATGCCAGCAGTCTGGAAACGTCTCCAAATACCGTTCTGCTTTCTCCCCCCTATCGTTGCTACAGAGGAGGGAGCTACATACGCAATGATGGTGCAGAGGGCGGCTGAGGTCCTCCACCTTCAATTGCCCTTGGTGGCAGTCAAGACCACCATCTTGATGGAGGTGCTGCAACCTGCAGTCTCCTCCTCTAAGACCAGGACTCCTGTTCAACGAAGCTCTCACCGACGTCCTTCTGAGGACCTTGTCCAAACCCAGCATGGGTTCTTGTGAATAGGATGATTGCCTGCTGCCACAATTCCAGGGGACCCATATTTCCTCACTCAACAGCTTACCCCCGAGAGCTTGGTGGTCCAAGCCTCCACTTCCCATGGTGCCTTCCCTATTGCTCCCACGGACAAGGAATCCAAGAGGCTGGACAGCTTGGGAAAGAAAATGTTTTCTTCTGCTAACCTTGCATTGCGGTTGGTGAACATCGCATACTAATTGGGCCACTACTCCTACATGCCATGGGAAATTATTGGGCAAGGGTTGCCACCGGTCTGGAGAAGGCCCGGGCCACTCTTCCCCCCAAGCAGTTCCAGACTGGAGAAATGCAGCGAAGTTCACTTTATGCTGTGGCTTGGACACGACCGACTCGCTGGGCAGATCGGTTTCGTTAGCGGTGGCCCTCAGACACCACACATGACTGAGAACATCTGGCTTTTTGGGGGATGTCCAGGCTTTCCTCATGGTAATGCCCTTCATTGGCACGCGTGTCTTCGGAGACGAGGCAGAATCGACGCTGGAGCGCTTTAAGGACTCTGGAGCTATGGCCAAGTCATTGGGCTTCTCGGTTCACTCATGTTCCCTGTCTGCCTTTAGCTCCTTCCGTGGCCACGGAAGGGACTTTATACTGAGCCAACCCATACCGGTCACCTATCTGTGCTAACTTTTAGCCTCTGCGTGGACAAAGGCATGGTTCCTACCGACCTCGTGAGTCGGGTAGCCAGCGTTCTGGTCCAGCCACCACCATGTGCAACGGCAGCCTCCAAACTTTCCTAATCTTGTCCTTTTAGATTATGGGCGTGCAGTTGGTGGCAGGATTTGCCATCACCTGCACCACTGGCAGTCCATAACATCAGACAGGTGGGTTCTGCAGATTATTCGAAGGAGCTACACCCTCCCTTTTGAAACTGCCTCTCCCTTAATTCCTCCATCTTAAGAGTGGCTGACGGAGGATCATTTGTCCTTGTTCTGTGAGGAAGTAATGGCTCTTTTGGCCAAGAGAGCCATGGAGAGGCTTATGGTGCCAGAAGAAGGCTGTAATTGCTTTTCCCACTACTTTTTGGTCCCCAAAACAGACAGGGGTCTTCATCCTATCCTAAATCTCCGAGCCCTCAACAACTTCCTTAAAAAGGAGAAGTTTAAGATGCTAACATTGGCTTAGGTCTTGTCTGCCCTGGACCTAGGATACTGGATGGCAACATTGGACTTGCAGGACACCTATTTTCACGTCCCTGTCCTGCCTGCCTATTGAACTACCTGCAGTTTACAGTAGGTCACGACATTTTCAATACACCTTACGGTGGTCGCAGCTCATCTGCGCAGGTTAGGGGTGCCAGTCTTCCCATATCTAGATGACTGGCTGCTGAAGGCGGGCTTTACCCAGACTGTCCTCTCCCACCTCCAGACAAGGGCAAATCGTGACAGGGGTTCACTATCAATATACCAAAGTCACACCTGACTCCCTTTCAGATGCTTCCTTTCATCGTAGCTCTTCTGGGCAGAGTGCAGTTTCGGGCTTATCCTCCTGTGCGGCGAGTCCAGGATATTCAGGAAATGATACAGATATTTCAGCCTCTATCCTGGGTTTCGGTGAGGCTGCTGGGCCTCAAGGCTTCCTGCATTCTGCTTGTGGCGCATGCCGGATGGCATATCTGGGCTCTACAGTGTGACCTGAAGTTCCAGTGGGCACAGCATCAGGGGAATTTCTCCGACATATTCCAGATCTCAGAGGGAACTGCAAAGGACCTACAATGGTCAAGTACAGTGCAGAGCTACTTAACCCAGGAAACATCTGCCATATTAGACATTGCTAATAATTGTCATTGACAATTAGTTTATATATCATCATTATCATAGATATGTAAAACAATATAACATAAACACATTGCCCCCCCCTGTTGCACTAACCCACTACTGCGTTTCGTTTGCCACCACATCGCACATTCCATCACTGTATAACTGGTCCCTTACCCAAGGGGTCCACATAACAACATAGATATAGATGAATCCACTGGGTCCAAGTCGAGGCCTCAGTAATCTGCCCATCTTTTCCCGATTTTGGGGTGCTTTTGCGTGCAACCCCTAGCCTTGAATATTGGGATCTCTAACACCATGCAAAAGTCCAGGCCATTCTTCCATGCCGAGAGAGAAGGTGGGACCATTTCCTTCCACATCCTTGCTATATCCATTTTAGCCAATGTCAGCCCCAACAGTAACATGTGCCTCTTGAATATATTACCTCCTATACCCTCCATGATATGTAAAATTGCCAATCTTGGTGAGGAGGGGAGCTCCCACCCCAACACTTTCGTAAGACAGGCCAGCACCCCTCTCCAAAAGTTTGTGAGTGCTGTACAATGCCAGATAGTATGTATAAGGGACCCTCCTCTCGACCACACGGCAGGCATATCGGGGATAACACAAGGCCAGCCCTCCACAACCTGAGCCTGGTATAGTAAACCCGGTGAAGGTATTTAAATTGAATAAGACGCAGCCGCATTGCTATTGCTGCTCCCCTAGGGGAGGCCAATGCGTCCATCCAATCATCTCCGTCTATTTGACCAAGATCACCAGCCCATGCTTCTCTAAGTTTATCCAATGTAGTGGAGCTATTGGTCACCAGTGACTAATAGATCTTCGAGATTTTATGGCCCTGCAGATCGCCCATGAAGACCTTAGCCTCAATCGGACTGAATTCGGGGAGAGCCTCTAATACCCAGATAGTAGGAGAGATGGCATGCCGAAATTGAAGGTATTTATAAAATTGAGTTTTTGTCATCTGGTATTCTTGTTGAAGATCTTGGCATGATTTCAGAACCGAGCCTCACATTAGGTCTCCTAATGTTGAGACTCCTATATTATCCCACCTTCGAAATCAGGATAACGCAGCTAGCTGCGACAAACGACCATTGTGCCCCAATGATGTTTCCCTAGTCAACTTGTTCCACCACCCCTTCCTGCAAAGGGACTGTTTCCACACCTGGAATACCACCCGAGTGGCCGGTGGTAAAGGATTGCGTAGAGACGCCGAATACAATATGGTATTTAAGTTGGACTCTCCCATACACCTTCGCTCCACTGCATAAGCGTGGTCCTTCCTATCCCCATACCAACATCCATTCAGCACCAAGAGCTGCGATGCCATATAATACGACTAGACATCTGATGTGGCCAACCCCCCGCAAAAGGTCGACTGAAAGCAAGTCCGCAGCGCCACTCTGGACGCCTCCCCTGCCCACAGAAATTGGCCCAACGCCGGGTTGACTTGGCGAAACCACATAGGGAGTATCGGATATGTATGGTTCTGCAATTGGTAGAAGCGACAACATTTTAAAAATAGCCAATCTACCATAGATAGAAAGGGGCATGTGTGACCAATTTTTCATCTCCTCACGAACCTGTCTATTACCAGGACAATATTTCTGTCCCATGCCATACTCGGCAGACCTGACAGGAAAATTCCCAGGTATTTCACTCCTTCCGTCGTCACCTGTACTGCTGAGGCCCAAGGCCCCAGACCAGCGGTTCTCCCCAGCTCCCACAAAGTGGATTTACGCGGATTCATGAAAAGGCCCGATGATTTGTCAAAAATGTGCATAATGCGAAGCAGCCTCAGTCCCGTCCTGTTTATGTCCGTTAAGAAGAATAGGACATCATCTGCATTTAATGCGATGTGATCTGAGAGCCCATGGTCCCACTCAAAGCCCGCCACCTGCGCATCCATCCGCACCCATGCCACCAAGGGCTCCATGGCTATAGCAAAGAGATATGGTGACAGGGGACACCCCTGGCGGGTGCCCCTGCCAATTAAAAATGTGAAGGACGTGGATCCCGCAACAAGCACTGACGCCGTGAGATCTGCATATAACAGTTTTATATATGATAAGAACTCCGGGCCAATGTTTAGACGGTCTAAGAGTGCGAACAAGTACACTCAGCTAAGGGAATCAAATGCCCTATCTATATCTGCCAGCAAAAGGGTGGCCTGTTGGCCCCTTCCCTGGATGGTGTCTATGGAGGTGTGCGCTCGTCGGATGTTATGACTTGTAGCCCTCTGGGACATAAATCCAGCCCGGTCTGGATGGATCAAGTTGGTTATATGGGGTTGGAGGTGATTGACCAATGCTTTGGCCAAGATTTTGGCCTTGAGATTCAACAATCAGATGGGGCGGTATGAGGCGTGCTGGTCTGGGGGCCGGCGTGTTTATGGAATACAACCACTTCCGCGTGTCTCCAGTCACGTGGTAAACAACCTCGGTCTCTTGCTTCATCAACAACTTGGAGATAATGAGGCCCCAATTTGGAAAAGTACTTCTTGAAAAATTTGCATGGGAATCCATTTGGACCCGGCGCCTTTCCAGAGTTCAAGTCTCCCAGCGCAGTGCAAATCTTCTCCTCGGTGTGCGGAAGATCAAGGTCTGCTCGTCCTCATCTGAGAGGGCGCGTGGCGGTATGTCAGTTATAAAACGGTGCATCATGCCTTCCTGCAGGAGTTCCTTAGGGGTGAACAGCTCTGCAAAGTAGCATGCGAAACTCTCTGCTGTGAGGGATGGGTCACTAAGAGCCCTTCCATCTGGACCCGGTATATTTGGGAGAACCTGAGGATGCAAGGCCCCTTGACACAGTCTATGTAGTAACTTGCTGGACTTGTCGCCCCATTGGTAAATTCTGAGGTGGGACGCTAGCCACGCAAGACGGGCCTCATCCATCAGGGTGTCAGCATGAGATTGTCGCGCCAACACCAGCTATCAGCGCACCAGATTCCCTCCCTCCCCCCTACTGCTCCGCACTAGTTCCATTAAATGGGCCTCCGATCGCAGAAGCGATTCCCGCCGGGTTTGACGAGCTGCTGAGCAGAATGAAATGTCTACACCCCGTAAAGTGGGCTTCATGGCCTCCCACAGAATTTCAGCTTCTACTACCGTCCCCACATTTACATCCATGTATTGCTCAATTGCCTGCCCTATGTGCTCCTAATATTTCTCATCCTGCAGGTGCCAGGGGGAGAGACGCCAACGAAAAGGCTATTTTTCAGGACCCAAATGCACCGTCAGAATCACCGGAGAGTGATTGGACAGACCTCTTGGTAGAATCTCCACTGCCCTCACCCTTCCGACGGCTCCTATCGGTACAAATATATAGTCAAGACGGAAGTAGGAATCATGAGTTGTTGAAAAGTATGTGTATCCCTGCTCCTCACCATGCAGCCGCCTCCATGGATCCACCCATCCCAATCCTGTCACCAGGGAGTTCAGTTTGGTACCGTGGTGTACATTGGAATATCCCCCTGCTCTCCATCTATATATGGCCATGTCCATTACGTCATTCCAATCCCCCCCGACTATTGCCAACCCTTCCGGTATATCCGCCCACAGGGTCGTGAGGCGCTCGACCAATGCCCATTGCAACGGCTGGAGGGGGATATACACACAGCCCAATACCACTTGTTCCTCATACATGGTACCCCTAATAAATACATATTAACACAACAGGACCCCCTGGTGAAGCCAGAGTGGTACACTTCAATATAACCATAGCGGAGGAGACACAATGCTTTAGTACCCATTTAATGCGTCTCCTTAAGTATCAGGACGTCTGCACGGTACCGTTTGGCCAGTTGGAGTATAGCCCCTCTTTTGACTTTATCTAGTGCTCCTCTGACGTTTCAACTCACTATTCGGAGGTTCCCCACCTGGAGTTGCGCCCTATCTTTTTTTTTTTTTTTTTTTTTAAAAACCTTTATTTGTGCATATTAAAAGAACAAATACGGGCCCACAACCATCAGGCCGGCCACAAAACGGTTAAGCACTGAGACAAACATTACATCCCCTGTGCATCAATGGTCAAGATTAGCAACGATTCAGGAGTTATACACTGGAGAGATCCTTGACACCAGGGGAAGGAGAAGTGAAGGTTAATTTTAAGGTTTTCAAAATAATTTTATCGAGGAAAGAGTCAGTAGAGGATAGAACCAAGGAGATTCGAGTCCGCAAGATGGCTTCATCACACGGGAGAGCAGCAGCATCATTAAAAACGGGCAAAGAAAATCTCAGACAGTGAGGCGATGCAGTTATATAACAGGATAGTCACATGAGTAAATACGCACCCCTCCAAAGCCGCCCCCACTCAATCCACCCCACACCCGGACCCCGAATCGGAAACAAGGATAGCGCAGAGACATAGAAGAAAAAGGCCCATAGAACTAAAAAGAAACAGTAAATTACCCCCCCACCCTACACCAATGCGGAGGCTACGGCCTGCCCCCCACCCAGCATAGTGCCTGTCGCCCAATGAACCCGAAATATAGACAAGAGAGAAAGTAGGAATAAAGGAAAGAAAATAAGAAAACAAAGAAGAAAGCGGGGAGGAGCCCACGTAACCTCGGAGCGCCCGAAACCACCGGCCAACTACGTCTCCACACACTGAGAACCCACTACACCCAAAGGCGGTCGTGTGAAGATAACGTGTCACAACAATATAAATGAAGGCAGACAAATCGCGACGAGTGCGCACAGCATATGCAGACAGTTCCAGTCCCAGTCCAGCCCATCCGTAAAACCATGGTGATAGAAATCAATCTAGCCCTGGCCCGATCGCGGGCGTAAGATTAGACTAGCCCCCACATGAAGGCCCCGCAGCCCGTGCAGACAAAGACAACATGGCCGCTTGGGAGAAGATGGAGAAGTAGAGTCACAAAATGGCCGCCGATCATCTATTGAGGTCCCCTTGTGCACCATATAAAATCCAGACCTGGCCTGTAAAGTACAGGAGTTCCACATAAAAGAAGCCGTAGGCCACCGTGAACGGTTCCTCGAGGACGTCAGGTGTCGCTCAGCTGGATACTCTTGCGGGCGCGGTGAGGCAGGCAACAACAAAGCAGGCAGCAATGAACGGGGAAACAAAGTGTCCACAATTGAGCAGGAGATCGATTGATCCTGGGTGCCGGGAAAGCCAGATGCAGACACCAGTGTAGCACGGTTATACACAGCCGTTGCGTCCCCGCAAGAGGACAGAAGCACTGGCAGACCCACGTCTTGTTGAGAACAAACGGGCGCTCACGACCCGCAGCAGACAGTATGGAGTCGAACCGCTCACTCAGCGTTTGCAAGCCAACACACAATTGCAGACGAAAGTCCCGCAGGGCAGCCAGAACGGAGCCGCATGTCAGCGGAAGCTGCGCCCCCACATCGGCAGCAATCCGGGACGGCACTGTGGAGCTGGAGTCTGGTAGAGGGAGGGCGAAGCGGGCAGCGGGCGAGACCGGAGCATCACCCCCCAGCAGCGAGCAGGCAATCAACGCCATGTTTTACCGCTGAACGGTACAGTGGCCAGGGGGGGGGTCGTAACAAGGAGGCAATTCCCCGCAGGTCTGCGCCGCAACAGGTGAAAGCCAACAGTCGCTTCCCCTCCCTCGGACTCTCTTTGCAGCCGACTAGGCAATAGAAGAAGGGGGTCTGCAGCCTTCCACAGCGCGGGCCACAGAGCGGGGCAGGATACCCGCCACACCGGGGCTTACCCTATAGCTCCAGCCCGTCAGGTGAAAGGTGAAGGAGGTGTCCGGGCGTCTCTCCCCCGGCTCGTCTGGCGACAGTCCGTGGTGTGAGGCGGGATCGGGGCCGCGGGGCTCAGATTTGCGCCGGGGGTCCAGTGACTGCGGAGTTTCCAGGGGGCCGGCCAAGGCCACAATAGAGCAGGGGTCCAGCGCGGAGAACATAGGCACCAAGAACTCCGGCATCCGGGCGGGCTCAGACTCCGGGAAAGCGGCGGCGCGGTCAGCGCGTCGTCGCACACGTTGCACCTCGAAAATCGGCGAGGATAGGAATCAGGATGATAGTCCGAGGCCAAGGGCCGGCGGAGCCGGGCGCTCAAGCGTCTGCTCCGGTCGCCATCTTGGCTCCTCCCAAGTTGCGCCCTATCTATTGGGACTGCCATCTAAGGCTCTCTGGACTTCGATGTGTGGGACAACTATAAGCCATTGTGCGAATAGTGGCCATTTGTGGCAGTGATGCAGTGCAAACATAGAACCTGTGTACCCCAACTTCCCCCAACCCCCCATACCTCAAAACTGATGAAGTATCTATCGCAGCGGAGGTGGCTTGCAGATCTCAACGGGAGTCCCCCGCCAGCCCCCACCAATGGTCCTCCAATAACCTGCTCATAGTCAACGGGCGTTCCCCTTGACTATTGAGAGTCGAACAAAGGTACTAGCCCCAACTTGTATCATATTTTACAGAAACGTTCATTGACCCACTTTCTGCCTCCCTTTCTGATTTTTAGCTTTTTATTCTTATCCTTGCACTGCTTTGGGCATTCTGAAGGGTTATTTTTCTGCTCTGTTTGCCTTCTTGCGGCTGCTCGACTAGCCCTTTTTACTTAGGTCCCCTATTGTAAATAGACTTTTGAAGGGCCTTGTACATATGTTCCCACCTTCTCCTATTATTATGCCTCAGTGGGACCTTAATTTGGTCCTCTCATTTTTTATGTTTGCTCCTTTCGAGCCTCTTCATAATTGCTCCCTCAGGCTGCTCACCATCAAAACAGCTTTTCTTGTGGCAATTACATCGCCCCGTGAGTGTGAGTGAGCTGCAGGATTTATCTTCCATGCCTCCAATCTTATCAGTTTATCCGGACAAGATGATGCTTTGCACTAGAGCCTCTTTTCTGCCCAGAGTGGTGACATAATTTCATGTGGGCCAATCTGTTCCCTTTCCCACCTTCAATGCTACTCCACATCCATCTAAGGAAAAGCAGCTACTCCACTGTCTAGACCCAAACAGAGCATTGTCATTCTTCCTTGACCACACATGCAAGTTCTGGGTGGCCAACCGACTCTTTATAGGGCATGTTGGTGCCAAGAAAGGTTGGACAGTGCAGAAACTGATCATCTCTTAATGGGTCATTCTCTGCATCAAGATCTGCTACTCACTGGCAAAGAAGCAGTCTCCTAAAGGTTTAGTGGGTCATTCCACCAGATCTAAAGCTGCAACCACTGAGTTAGCACTTGGAGTCCCTGTCCTGGACATCTGCCAGGCAGCAAGGTGGGCTCCCCTACCCATGTTTGCCAAGAATTACTGCCTGGACCGTCAGGTCTGCAGGGACTGGCATATCGTCCGTTCCGCCCTGCTGGTATTGCTTGGGTATCCATTCAAAGGTAATTAATCTGCAACAAGAAGTCTCTATCAGATGAACAAGTTACTTACCTTTGGTAACACCTTATCTGGTAGAGACAATATCTAGCTACAGTTTCTTACTGACCAACTCATCCTCCTCGATCTGCGGACAGATGTTCAGTGTCACAGTTGATCCCTTTCAGGACCCTAGTTTGGACACACCAGTGTCAATGCACCCCATGACTCTGAGCTTCTGGCAGAGAAAGTGGTGAAAAGTAACTGATGTCAGCATGCCAAGGTGGCACCTATATAGATGCTACGGATGTTAGTTCTGGTGCAGATGACGCCAAGTGGAGCCGATCAACTCCTCCCACCGGCTCGCAGGGGTACTTCTTTCGAAAAATCTACTGGATCCAGTCTCACGACTGGGGAAATTAAAGAGTAAGGAATCTGTGGCTAGATATCTTCTCCACCAGATAAGGCTTTACTGAAGGTAACTAACTTGTTCTTCTTACATCACGACATAAGGGCGATGTAAATGGCGACTGTATGAATTATGTGCCCCAGCGAGGGTTTAGTGTCCTTGATCGCTTGGAGCAAATGCTTGAGCTACAGTTCTATGCCCCTCTCTCCTCCCTGCCCAGCACGAGAGCCCACGCCCCATCTAGCCATCTTATTTTTAAAAGTATACTTATCAAGCCTATTGGACTGAGCAGGTTATCATGCCCCATGTTACCTCCACTATCGGGTCAATGGTCTTTGTGTCCCTCAGACGTGTCGTGAACCTCGAGTCACACTAGTTTCCCAAAGAGGTAGATACTCCCCACCAGTTTCGTGTTGCTGCACACAGTCCTGGGCCCACCAGGTCATGAATCCTGAGCAGTGGTCGAAGTGGGCAGGATCGTCAGGGCACTGCGTCCCCCAACTTCTTTAATTTCAAAGATTCCGTTCCCCTACTTTTTTTAGTTTGAAAATGGGTCCCAGGACTCAAGAAATCGCCATGGCCTATAGGTAAAACTCGGCATTCCTGGCATTCATGGACGGGCGGGTGGGCAGAGAAGTAACAGGACTCTATAGTGTCCTTCATGCCCAGAGAAGACATGGGCAGTGTCCACTTCTGCTATGCCGCGCCAGCTGCCCCCCCCCACTCTTCCCTTCTTCACTCTCTTTCTGTCTAGCAGTTCCTCTCTTATTGAAAACAGTGACTTCAAGAAGCGGTTCTCCGTTTCTTTCCTCTCCTTTCGTTTATTTTCTCCCCTGTGAACTGGATCCCAAAAAGAAAAACACTTTTGCTGTAAATGTATTTTTCTGACATTTTAACTCCAAAGTGCAGCATCGAGAATAAAAGGTTAAACATATGAAAAATAAATAACTAAATAAAGTAAGACCGAGTGGTAGCAAAGTGACCTCATTGATTTTACTGCTACTTTCGTTTTCTCGTCTTTGTTTTCCCCAGGCTTGGAACTAGTGCACCAATCCTGGAGGTACTGCAATGCGGGAATTGGAAAACAAAATGTGTACTGCGGCTCTGCGTTCAGGGACGTGGTCTTTTTACCATACTGCTTACGGTTTGTAAGTATATAAGCAATGGACATTGAAATGGGTCCATTCAGGGCCCTATAGTCATGTCCTTAACTTGTCAGGCCAAAGCACTCACTGATTTCTGAATAGGGAGTGTAAAAGCGTTAAGGTAACCAGCTTACATTTCACATTGTTTGCTAAATTTTGCACTCCCTATGAGTGTTTGCTTTTTCCAGGATGTTGTTACTTTTTTTTTTTTTGTAGGCAGCATATTCCCCTTGTCTAGTGCGTAATTTAAATTGAGCCACATCCAGGTGTTTAAAGCCGGGCACAATTGGGTTGTAGTTGAAGGCAGTGTGAGTCTTTCTTAGTGGAGCAGTATGGTGTTCAGTGGGGGAGAGTATGTGGCACTATGGCCTGAGCTGCTGAATTTGTAACTGGGGAACCAGGTTCAGCCTTCATAACCAGTCCACCAGACCACTCTCCTGGGGGAGCAGAATCCCATGGTAGACCTTAGAAGGCCCCGCAAGGCCTTAGAAGCCCTGGTGTCTTAGCACCAGCAGGTGGACCCTAGCATGGCAAGTGTCGGTTAACCTTCAAGGCCTGTCCACCACAATCCATACTGAAGTTCACATCCAGTCTGGTGGACAGGCCTATGAAGCAGCACACACCCTAGAGCAATGGTGACTCTGTCACTAAGGTCACAGGACCCTTGAGAAGGGCCAGCTCTAGGGCGGTGCAACCGGTGTAACCACACCGGGTGGTGACTTTGGGTGGAGGCATCATCTTTGCAAGTATATTATGGTTTTAAAAGCGCTTGCTGTCTCCTTCCTGGCCTCCAGCAATTTTCAGCAACAATAAAAATGTCATGATGACTCTGGTGATATAATGTTCTTCCTGGAGAGGGATCAGAGTTTTGTCTAGTGAAAGTTTTGAATCATGGAAAGGTAGCACAGAGGGTTAATGTGCCTGCTGCAAAGAACATGTGCCATGCAGATCACAAAGTGCACATAATGTTTATAGGTCAGTGGGTTACTTTTTTTGTCAGAGAGATCCTTTTGTTACTTGCAGTTTATACGTAAAAAAAAAAATTCCCCTCGTCTTTAATTATCCTATTGTTGCAAAAAGTGTTCTTTTGGATAGATATCAATTCTGATTATTAAAGAGAACCCCTAACCATGGTATTACGTTTTAAATTCTGACTTTGTTTCTCCAGACCAATCACTATTAAACTATATGGCCTGCTAGTATGGTTGTCATGTGACTCCTACACCTTGTAGTCCTTAGTCTTATCTAACATTTTCTATACAATGATTTACACACCTATTGAGTGTCGCTGTGTAATCTGTGTGATGTAAAGTGCTCTGACACCCTACACTGGTATGAGTGGCACTGTAAATCAAATTAAATGCATCTGAGAAAGAGTGTGGTTATGGAGACTTGAGGGGCACTGTTAAAGGGTGGTACTGAGGGAATCCGTGGTGGAGGGAGTCATTGGGGGGAAATCACAAACACAAACATTAATGCATAATGCGCAACCAGTGCGAAGGCCGGCCCTGCCCTTGATGCCAGTTCACCTCACCCATAGGTACCTCCATTGGCCTTGTTTCAGCAGTAGTAGGTGCAACTCACCAGGGATTGGCAGTACAGGATTTGCACGCACACCAAACTAAGTTCGCAAACGTCACAGTCTCTCTGTTCCATTCACAAGCACTTTTAACATGTGCTGTCTACTGTGGGCCACTGAAATTAATTATGCAGCAATGGGGGACAGAAGTATGCTGTAGTGTTGACTAAATTATGCAAAAAAAAGGCTGCAGCATAATGCAGTATATTTTCTTATAGTACACATGCTAACAGTCTCTGGAAAGATTGTGCTTTATTAGTACCAGTGTAACATACAAATGCAGCAGTAAGAAAGGTGATCAGTCAACCTTTCCAATGGGCTGTCCACTCCGCAGCAACACAAGTCACATTTTTTATTCACTTTTGATACGTTTGAATTACAAACAATTTATTAGTTAAAATGGTCAGATTATAGAGCAGATCTTGAATTATGTGGCAAATATGGCATAGCCATAATTATATAGAAAACATTTGCAAACCAGGATATTTTGCCATTCATGTTTGAACTGCTCTTGTGGAAAAAGGAAGAAGTGCTGATAACAGAAACTGCATGGCTCGCAGACAAATGCCTTGTGCTTCCAAATAGTATTTGGGACATTCTGTGATTAGAAGCATATCCCACTTTGTGAATGTGTTTTAATGCCAATAACTCATATTAAACCTTAAATAATCATGTGTATCCATTGGTTGAATTAAACTGGGCAGTGAAATGCTAAACAAATACAAAAAAGTGGGATGTTTGCGCATTCTGGCCACACCTCTGACTCCGCCCACTGATCCAATCCTTGGGTTATTACCGCTCTCTGATTCTCTGCCCACAGTTCCCCTACTTTTTCCCCCCCACTTTGACCACTGGTCCTGAGCCACAAACTTTGGCAAATAACAAAGGCCCCGGGTGCAGAAACATGGAGAGTGGGGACCCCCGCTGGTGGTCAGTTTATCTCTGGGTCTCTCTTGTTGTGGGCAACATGCGGGGGGGAGAGGGAAGAAGTCTTCACACTGCAGTGTTCTGCGGGATTATGGGTTTATACTCCATAATGCTGGAGGCTTTCACTCTGGGCCCTCTGCAAGCAAGAAGGCCCCTACACCTCTTACCTGGATTACCAGGGCTTCTGGTGCGCCATCTAGAGATGGCTTCTCTTTCCTCCCGGGTGGGGACCAGCACCGTGCAGAGGGCCTTCACTGCTACAAACACCGCACAGGACCCAAGAGCCCAGCCAAGGACCACTGCATCCCGTCCTAGCACTGAGTGGTGCAATGCCCCGTCTCTGCTGCCATCTTGTCTGCTCGTGGGCGTCCGCTGCAACTGATTCCCAAATCAACTTTCCAGGCTCCACCGCCTTTCCCAGACCAGTTCTGTTGATGGCAAAGACTCCCCACAGTCAGCTCGCCATTGTCGGGTTCGGATGGGGGTACATCATCCGATGGTGTTGGATTGCAGCCATGGTCTCCCCTTCTTGGCAGAAGCTGTGGCTTAGGGCGCAGTCTTGCATGGACGCCAAGACCATTCCCAAGATGATAGGCATAGTTAAACTGTTGTGGCCGTATTTTAGGATGGGAGAGGCCAATTGTTCACTAGCTAGGGTAACCAAGTGTCCCTGATTTGCCGGGACATTCCCTGTTTTTCACCAGCTGTCCCGGCAAATTTCAGGAAATTTAGTTCATGTCTCGGTTTTTACAGATGGTCGACTAAAAATGGTGTGAGGTATTTTTTTATGTTTTGTAAAGCAGGGATAGTTAGTATCTATTATAAGAAACAATTTAATTAACAGGCATGCTGCTGGCTTTAAAATCGTATTTTATTTATGTTATTACTGCCTCTTCTGTAATTTCTTGCTGAGGACCACTGTTTCTGTGTACTGGGTTGAAATGAAATTGTAGTCCTCCTATTTTTGGGAAATTTCCCGGTTTTTGGCTTTAACATTCGTCACCTACCACTGCCGGCAATCAAACAAAGTCTACTTTGCAGTGTTGCCCACTCCGGTACAGTCATCATGCATCACAGTCTGTGTTTCCACTCCCTCTGCAATTCCCACACACTACATCGCTGTGACTGGCCATTTCCAGCAACCTGCATAGCCTGGATTAAGCCACTCGTCTCTCTCCAACCTAAGAGGCAGCTTCTGTTATAGGGTGTGGGGTCCGCCCTTCTAATGTCCACAAGATTAAAAATGCATGACCTCCAGTGCTTTAAATGGGCCGGTACTCGCCGGTACTGAGTGTAGAAGAGTAGGATCTGCTTCACATGGGTACCCCCACTTTTTGCTGGTGTTTTACTGTTTTTCGACTTTAGTCTGGCTGTGGCCCTGCTAATCAGGACCACAGCCTAGCTGCTTCCTCTCTAAAATGGTTTCCATGTACATTAGGTACATATCTAATTGGATTCTGGAGTGCCTTATAAGCCCCTAGTATATGGTATACTATGTACCTAGGGCATAGGTACCTCAGAGGCCTACCAGGGGCTGCAGCATGTATTATGCCACCCCTGGGAAGCACTCCAAAATGACACCACAGGTCTGCTACTGCAATATGGGTAAGGGTGTGCTTGCACCCCTTACTGTGGTATAGGCTACCTATATCACTACCTTATACAGACACATATAAACCTATAAGCCACTCCTATGGCAGTCCTTGACAATCCTAAAGGCAGAGTGCTTGGTTTTATGTGAGAGGGTGCCCAAGCATGAGCTAAGCCCCTCTGCAGCTTTCGGAAATACATCCTTATGGCTGTTCTGTGATATAGCCATACCATATACTCTTAAGTGCATTATAACCTCACGGTAAATTACAACTTTGGAATGGCTGCATCAAAACATGTTGTGTTTGGTGTCAAACGCTTTGGAATACTACCCCCTTCTAGAGGGAGAGACATGTTCACACTGGCTTAACCCGGTTAAATCCTTTCAAAGCCCTGGCATCACAAAATGGATGCCACTGCCACAGACACGGGTCTGGCCTCCTGCTCCTGGGGGAAACTCTGGCAGGGGAGGCCTGGACAATAGGTTTCCTGTCGCAGGGAGGTGTAACCACCTCCCCAGATAGGCTGATGTGTATTGGGGCAGGGTGGGTGCATTCAGTGAATGCTTTTGAGACACTGCCTGGAGCACACAAGGTGTCCCTGTGCATAGCCCGGTTCAAACTGGTTGTAGGGGCACTCAGCCCCTGCTCTGGCGCAAAACTGGACAAAGGGGAAGGGGTGTAACCACCCCCAACCCAGGGCCACCCATAGGTGGAGCCTTAGATGTAGTCCATCCCCTAAACTTAGTATAAATATAGGAACCCCGTCCCTAGGACTTTGGATTACCCTGGCCGAACCTCTGAAGCATATATCCTGGACCTTCGACTTTCTATCACGACTAGAAGACGGTAGAAATCTCCCTTGGGGTCAAGAAGTGACTCCCCTGCTTGGCAGGCACCAAAGAAGCAACTGACCGGTCTGCATTGCTGAAGCTCCCGCCGGACGCCGAAGTCTCTGCATCACCAGAGGTGGATTTCCAGACGTGCCCGAGGCTACCCTGACTCCAAAGCAAAGCTGAGGCCCGTGGCTATCGTGGGTAATGTGGAACCGTGACCCCCTGGACACCGTGAACTTTTGCAGCAACAACACCTTCCTGGTCATCCTCGAAGTTGTGCGTTGGGCTCCGAGTAGCCCCAGCCTTGAGCACCTCCTGCACCGAAGATAGCTGGCCTCCACTCCACGAGTGACCCGTGGGCCAACTCCAAAGGCGACCGCTCGAGGCTCCTTCGCGATCACTAGCCCGTTGGCTAGCAGGTCCCTACGAAGGCAACTCCACTTCTACTTGTGCTTTTCTGGTTGCTCCAGACTTGTGCTTACTTACCCTTGCTGGGTGAGTCCATCAGACCTTGCTGGTCTGCACCGCAGTCCTTTCTCTGATTTCCTGAGACTTGCCGTTGCCAAGGCTTGTTGGGTCCTTTCTGGTCGCCGACACCGCAGCACTCGACAGACTTTGTGGGACAGCTCGAATCCGGCTCGTTGACGTGGTCGACGCCTCCTGGACCTTGTGGCTGAAGAGTCAAGACACTCGACAACTCACCCGAAGCACCCGACATCTGTGGGCATTGGTCCATCCTGCCCTAGGTCACTGGCAAGTGACCCAGACTCTGTCCCCTCTGCTTTCAGGTTCCTTACAGCCTAGATCCAGGCTTGGATCTCTCCGGACACATCTCCTCTTCTCGGCAGCAGCAGTTCTTTGCAGGCTTCCATTGGAATCGACGACGCAACCCGACACCAAAAGACACCTGGGTGAGGTAACTCAAGTACTCCGGTACTCTCGAGGGTGCTAGCCCTAGAACTGTCTAAGTCCAAAAGGGTTTGGTCCTAGTTTGATTTGAAGTGTCCCTAATTTTTAAAATTCCAACCGCGACATTCCCCATAGAAAGTAATAGGAACCTGCGGTTGTGTTTCCACACTGCATACGGCTCCCGTGGGTTCCCGACGTCCCTACCTTGGGTGGTTCCTTGGGGTCCCAGCGATTCTAGAGGTGATAGGCACCTTACCTATCTCACTCGTGTTTTTTTTTTTTCTGTAACATATTTTTATTGAAATTTTCAAGTTTATTGTGATGAACAACAGACAGATCTTTCAATCCATTGGATCGTGTATTACAGTATCTGTTATCACATATCATTTGTCGTAGACTGAAGGATAACTTAAAAAACTATTTGTGAACCGTAGGGACCCTGGTAGTGAATATGTCACGCAAACTGGGGTATAACACAGGAAGAACTAGGGGATGAGTATGGAATTTCACGTCCGGGCCTCCCAGACTGACGCTCGGACAATCGTGTGGGTGTGACGCACCGATGATTTGCAATTGAATTGACTCCTAGGCTCGACCGGCAGGAGTGGCGGTATGCGCCATAAAGCTGCCTTTAATGTGATCGTGTCCCCAGAATAGGAAGGAGTTGGTCGGTCAGGGTCTAAGACTGTGTTTGCAGGACTGGTAGTGTAGGTGTGTCACCGTTTGGGTCTTCGCCGGGGGTCAGTTGCTTAAAGCGATGTAACAGGGCCCAATCCATTGATATGGGATGCTTGCGAACCCCTCTCACCTCCTCCTCCCGCAACGTTTCCTCCTCCGCTGCTGCCCATTTGTGTGTAGCTCCCACCCAAGCCGTGAGTGGGCTGCCAGTGGGGGAACGCCAGTGCATGGCGATGCTCCGTTTGGCTAACAACACCGCTAGGGAGAGAAAGCGAGTCTGCACCTTGTATTGTTTGTGTGTGCGGAAGATACCTAGGGCGCTGGCTTCCCATGTGCTCATGCATGTGATCCCTGTGAGGTCCCCTAGAGTAGTATGGATGTGCTGCCAAAAAGATCGGATTATGGGGCAACTCCAAAACAAGTGTTGGAAATCTGAATCCTGTGAATGGCATCTGGGGCAAGGGAACTGCGTGTCTGGGTAGAATCGTTGGAGGCGTGCTGGTGTCAAATAAGCCCTATGGAGTATGTAAAATTGTATGTTTTTAAAGTGTGCATTTCTGGATACCTTCTTGGGGTATTCCAGGGCCCTCTCCCATTTCTTCTCGTGAAGTGCGTGCCCAATTTCAGCCTCCCAAATGGCACGTAGGGTCACTAGCGGTTTATTGGTCAGCTCTCGTATGGCCTTATAGAGCCATGTGGTTAGGTGTCGACCCGCTCCCATATGTAAAATCGCGTGAATAACTGGATGTGTGTGTGGTTCCCCCCTCGAGAGGTCCTGGTACGGCCGGTAACTATCTAGTAGTTGGCGGTGAAGCAGGAATTGCCCTGGGGGAAGATCGTAGTCGTCCATGAGACTTCGGAATGGTCTAAGCTGTCCGTCCTCAAAAAGGGACTCCATCTCGGTGATGCCGCAGGATGTCCATGTGGTGAGCATATTGTTTGTGTAATAGTGTTCACGCTTGGGCCACCCAATTAATGGGAGTAGAGGGGAATGCAAGGGTGTCTCTGAGGACATGCGGTGTATTCTTTGCATGCACCTTCGTGCCACTGCCACCTGTAGGGGATATGTATGTTTCAGTTTGGTGCCAGGGAACAATAGACGGCGGATCTCCGAAACGGGTACCCGACCCGTTATGTGCGTTTCCTCCGTGTACCTGTCCGCCGTCCAGTGGGAGAGCCACTGTAGTTGTGCCGCTAAGAAGTAGGCTTCGAAGGAGGGAGCGCCTAGGCCACCCTGTGTAGTGGGTAATTGTAGTTTTTTCAGTGCTATTCTATGTCTGGTAGAGCCCCAAATAAACGTGCTGAGTAGCGAGTCCAGATCCCGAAAGAAGGTTCTAGGTGCGATCACTGGTAGATTGGTAAAGTAGTATAATAATCGTGGAACCATTATCATTTTGGCTAAAGCCACTCGGCCTATTGGGGCCAGCGGAAGGCTTTTCCAAAATCCGACTGCGGCTGTAATGCCCGCCAATGCCCTACTATGGTTACCCTCAAAAATATTGGTTGAGGAATGATAAAGGCGGATCCCGAGATACCGGGGTGCTTCCGCGCTCCAAGGCACTCGTTGACTACCCAGTCTAACCTCCTGAGGGGGTAGGCCCGGATGCAGCGGGTATATTGTGGATTTATCCCAATTCACCCTTAACCCAGAGGCTGCTGCGAATTCTGTTAGTGTCACCCAAAGGGGGGTCAAGTCTTCTGTGATGTCTCGCACGTATATTAAGAGATCGTCAGCGTACATAGAGACACTATGCACGGTGCCCGCTATGGGAATGCCCCAGTGCGCTCCCTCCTGGCAAAGCCGTATGGCCAGGGGCTCGACTGCCAGGGCAAAAAGTAAGGGGGACAGCGGGCATCCCTGCCTCGTGCCTCTCCGAACCGCAAATTCTGCCGAGATATAGCGTCCCAAGCGAACCCGTGAGGTGAGTTTAGTGTATGAGTTGTGTATAAGCGATGAGGGTGGGGCCAATGTCTGCCCGCTGTAGGACCGTGAAAAGGTACTGCCAAGTGAGGGAATCAAATGCCTTCTCGAGGTCTAGGATGAGACAGGCCGACCGGGGATATATTCCTTTCACCTAGTCTTGGACGTGGAATATGCGGCGTATGTTCTGGGATGTGCGTCTACCGGGGATAAATCCACACTGGTCCGAATGGACCAGGGGACGTATAATTTGTGCGTACCTGTCTGCCAGTATCTTCCCGAGGAGTTTGCAGTCAGCGGAGAGTAGTGATATAGGGCGATAGGAGGCCATTTGCTGCGGATCACGATGCGGCTTTAAGAAAGTCACGAGTACTGACTCTCTCAGAGATCTCGGTAGTTCTCCCTTCTCTAGCGCAGTCGTGAGCATCTCTACCAATCGAGGGACTAGTTGTACAGAAAAAGTCGTGTAATATTCTAGTGGAATCCCATCTAATCCCAGCGCCTTATTGTGGGCTAGGGCGTGTAAGGCACGGATCACATCTGTCGCTGTTATCGTCATTTCTAGGGCCTCCCTATCTGTCCTTGTGATTTTTGGTATAGTCAGGGGATCGAGAAAACGATCCACTACGGCCTGTGGAGTTGAGGCTGGGTCATTGTATATCCCCGCGTAGTAGCCGTAAAAAGCCCCAAGAATCTCAGCTTGGGAGAGCACCAGTTTACCCTGGGAGTCCAGGATTTCGGTGATGGGTTTGACATCAGTGTCTTGCTTGGCCAGCCACGCCAATAATGTGCCCGTTTTGTCCCTTTCTTTATGCATCCGAGTTGCATACGATCTAAAATTGTACCGGCGGAGATCTGCGCAAGCGGCTTGATAATCAGTTTTTGCTTTGGCTAAGCGCTGCGTCTCTTCCTTGGATGTGGTGTCCCGCTTAGTGATAGCGGCATGGTGTTGCTCAGCCTTGGTAAGCACCTCTTCCAACATGCTCTTGACCCCTGTTATTTGTTTCATGCATTCTCCTCGGGCCACTACTTTAAATGTGTCCCATTCCACTAATGCTGAGGAAGCTGTACCTGCATTGTGTGTAAAATAGTCTTGAATGCTACGCTCCTGTTCGTGCCTAAAGACGTGGTCGGAGAGACAATCCCGTGGCAAGCGCCAGGTAGGGACGGGGGGTGTGGGGGTCACCAGTTGAGTCGGAGGATGTGGGCATCGTGATCAGAAATGACCCTGCCCATGTAGTCTGTGTGGGTAATTTTGGGCAGTATTGCTGCTGACCATAAGAATCTGTCGAGACGGACACGCAGATTATGCGGGATGGAATGGAAGGAGTACAACAGGGTCTGTGGGTGGCGCATTCGCCACGCGTCAGTAAGTGCCCAGTGTGCGAGCCAGGCCCGAAATCTGTCGGTTTGCCTGGGGGCCGGAGAGTGCACCGGAGGTGGGTGAGAGCGGTCTAGGTTTAGATCGAGCGTGCAATTATAGTCTCCACCCAAAATCCAGGGAATAGAGGCAAAAGGGGCTAAGATCCCGGAGAGGTGATCCCAAAATTTGTCCTGTTCTACATTGGGGGCATAAATGCTACCAAGGAGTACTGCCTGCCCGTCTAAGAGGCCCTCTAGCAACGTATATCTGCCGTCTTTATCCACCAACCTCCGGAGTTCCTGGAAGGGGGTTCCCGGTCGAAACCAGATCAGTGCCCCGCGTGCATATGCGGAATAGTTTGTGGCGCATATGGTACCCCTCCATTTAGCCTGTAGTTTCCCCACCTCCTCCGCGATGAGATGCGTCTCCTGTAGGAAAGTTATCCGAGCATTGTGACGCTTTGCATATGAGTACACTGCATACCGCTTGCTCGGAGTGTGAAGCTCCCTAACGTTAAGGGTGAGGATGGTAATATCAGTATGTGGTGTAATTATTGCCATGACTCAGTATCGGTGTGTGATGATCGGGGTCTGTGTCTGTCGGGGTGTACTAAGCAAGGCCGACCCAACTGAGTGAGGGTGCATGTACCCCACAACAATGTTTGTCCACGCGTTGCGAGCGTCCGGATCTGTGTCATTCCATGAGGGGGGTTGGGATATTGCTGAACTGGAAAAACTAACTGCATAACTGGGGTCGGGAAACATTCCCAATGCCAAGGACCCATCGCCAGAAACGATGCGTCCAAACGTGTGCTCCCTATTGAGGGGGGTGCAACAATGTATGATGGGGGCAGCGGTGTGGGTGTGCAGGGCTAAACGCGGATCGGGCCTTAGTAGGATCAATGGGCGTTGCTCATAACGTGTCGAATGATGGCAAAGGTGTCTATAGTTAGTGAGTGAAGTGTGAATATAGTTACCCTCGTTCTGTTCCCGGCAAACCCATCTTACGTCACAAGAGTTCTTGATTGTTCATCTAGGATGAGGTCCGCTGTCTGAGGGGTGATTAGAGGGGGCATCACAGAGTCTCCGCCCGACATCGATCCATCACTTTCGTTCTCCTCAGATGAAAAAATGTGCGGAGGTTGATCTATGTCTTCCGCCTGGGGGGACGCCTGCAGATCGATCACTGCCTGCAGGGCCTCCCTCCGTTCTTTCACAATCTGTTCCAGATCGGGAGAGTCCTGGGTGCGTAGTCTGGTCCCACCACCCGCACCACCACGCGGGCGCCTCTGGGTGCGTCTCCTGGGTTGTGACAGTTTAGGGCTCGGATCCCTTGTGGTTTCTGCTCTGGACTGCTGTGTGCAGTGCAGATCCGCCCAATCCTGCGCTTCCGTGGCGGTAGTGAAAAAGACAGTGGAGCCGTTATGGACTACCCTGAGACGAGCTGGAAAGAGCAAGGAGTACTGGATATTGTTCTCACGGAGTCAGTGTTTCACGTTCAGGAATGAAGACCGTTGTTGCCGCACTGCTCTCGCATAGTCCGGGAACATCATGATCCGCTTATTTTCGACCTGCAAGGCACCTGCCGCTCGTGCCGCACGCAGCACCGCGTCCCTGTCCCGGAAGTGCAGGAACTTCGCCAGCATCGGCCTTGGAGCCGCCCCCGGGGGCGGCCTGCGGGCCGGGACCCTGTGGGCAAGTTCCATAGAAAAGAATGCAGACCGGTCCGTCTCTGGAGTGAAGGATTTCACCCATGTTTCCATGTAGTGCAGAGGGTTTGTGCTTTCAATTTCTTCAGGCAAACCCAGCACGCGAATGTTACAGCGTCTCGAGCGTCCCTCTAAGTCGTCCGTACGTTCCTCCATAATGGTTAGGCGATGTAGGACCTCTTGTAGCGTCTTCTGGTGCGTCTTGATTGTGGGTTGCAGGTCAGACACCGTCTTTTCCCCGTCTTTCACTCTGTCCGCCAGTTTGCGGTGATCGTCGCGGATGAGGTTGATGTCCGTTGCCAAGGTCCCGAGCCTCTCCTCCATGGAGACTCTGGAGAGCTCGATGGCCGCAAGGACCTGATCCAGTTTGGCCGAGATCGACGGATCGGCCTGTGGTGCTTCTACGTTCACCCACGTCCGGGTCTTTGGCATATTCTCTGGAGCCGTCTCGGGCACCGCCGTATGTTGGGTCGCTCTTGATTTCCCCATCGCGGCGACCGGGGCAATGATGCGCGCCGAGAGCGTCCGCCGGTAATGTGGGGCAGTCCACCTAGGGGGGGGGGGAGGGGGCCACTCCGTCGATGGCCCCTTTGTCACTGGAGTCAGGCACCCTCCCGAGGCGCCTCAGTGCCCCTCCGCAGAGTGTCCAAGGGTTGAGGGGTTCCCTGCTACGCGCCCCTCCTCTTCAAAAAGGGGGAGCTATCTCTCGCGGCGCCTGGGGTCATGCCGCCATGTCAACGTCAGGCATCCGCCCAGTCCCGTGCAGTCTATGTGCTGGGCCGCTCAGCTGGAGGGGTTCTTGCGGGTGTAAGGATATGGGGGTGCAGCTCACCTCACTGTCGCCAGTATATTTCGCACCAAGTCGCCGACTCCATGCCCATACAGGTCCCGCTGAAAGTCAGCGCCATCTTGAGGTCAGGCGCTCCGGCTACAAAGAGGGACGCATAAGGGCCCACCACCAAGCTGAAAGCGTGCAGCTGCCTCTGCGGCCTCAGGGCTCCGAGTGGAAGAGACACTGCCCCCGGCCAGCACCGCAAAAACAACAATTGATGGACAGAATGCAGAACAATGTCATACATTCACCCCAGTACAGAGATCTGGGCCTAAATCCATCGTTTTTTTGCTCACCATGCCATTCCAGTTTGAACCCAGCCATATGCAAATCAGTACTGACCCTGTGCCTCATGGGAACAGTCCAGCCCGAACTGCCAAGCCAGGTCCTCCCTGGACTGGAAACAAGCATCCTAGGACCGGTTTCGGGGTTTCACCCCTCTTCAGCCAGGATAGCTTGATTCCAGTGGCATGGAGAGCAAGGGACCCACGTCTGGGCATACCTATCCTACTCTGGGTGACAAATGCAAAATGAATAATTGATGGATAGAATGCAGAACAATGTCGTACATTCACCCCAGTACGCGGCGCGATGTATGCTCTCGATCCCGTCTCCAGAGGGGGTCCGTGTCAGCTCCAAGATGGTCGCTCGCTCCCTTCGCGTCGACCCGAGGCTGGCAATGGGCGCGCGCTCTGGGAGCTTAGGGATCTCTGCTGCCCCAAGCCTGCGGGCCGGCGTTTTTGTCCCTCCGTGTGTGGACTGTGAGGGACTGAGGGCGGCGCCGGCACCAAGGCCCCCACGTGTGCTGCCTAGTTCGGTCCTCCGAGACTGACATCCGCCATCTTGCGGCCAAGAGCCCCGGTCCGGCACCTTCACCTCCGCCGCCGCCTGTCTCCTTTGTTGAGCGCCTGATCAACGCTCTGACGGCCGCAGGACCCGTTCCGGTGTCCGACGCTGTTTTTGCGGATGCGAGCAACGCCTGGAAACGGGCAATCTGCGGGCCCGATCGCGTAGCCTCAGCAAGCCACAACCGCCATGGTAGCCTGCTTGGCCACCATCTCAGTCGTGGTTCTTATACCACTATTTTAGTATATGGTTTGGTTCGCCCCTAGGGCCCAAACGTGTATTTGTGCTTTTATTGATGCTTAAACACTTGTAACTGAAGTACTTCGAATTCCAGTCTCATAAAGAGACTAGAGGGATGTGATTTATCTTAAATACATATATTTTGAATATATACCTGGTGTGGTTGTCTTTTCATTTGATCATTCAAGAGATTATAGACTGGTAAAACAAGCTGCTTTACGTTCCTTCAAGACTTAGCCTGAAGGCTGCTCTCCATAGCTACCACTAGGATAGCTTTCACATAAGGTTGTCTTTAACCTATCACCATAAGGGGCTGTTTGGACTGATACAAGGTGCCCACTAGAACTAGTGGACAGCATATATCAGGCCACCTTCTCACATTTAGTACCGGCACTTTTATATTTTCGCCCCTTGAGTACCGGGACCTTTCCTCAAAAAAGGAGAGTACCGGTACACATGACGGCCCGGTTTTGATGCGGTTGGTGCTGCGCTCCTGAGCTCCATCCTTGGCAGCTCTTTCTGCACGGCCTGCAATGGGTGAAAGCCACTTTCAAATGGAGTTGAAGCCTGGGCAGCGCTGGTTCAAAAGCCTCTGGAGTGAAAGGTGGAGTATCGCTGCAGGGTGTCTTTCAGAGGGGGTCAGAAGGTATCCATAAAACCTAATAGGCGGGAGTGCGGGCCACATTGTTCAGGGCATGCAGCTTGTTAGCATGCCCACTGTTTTAAACGCCCGCAAATCTTCGCATATCAACAATTTAAATGAAAGGGATTTGCATGAAACAAAATCTCGGACCTCTAGATTAAATCAATGCATTCATGCTTTTAAAAAAAACTGCAGCACTAGTACGGTTTCGTCAGTGTGCCATTTATTGATAAACATTTGTTTTGTAACCATAAACTTAGGTAAGTAGTATGTAAATGGTTAGACATTTTTACAATGCATGCATATTTTTTGCATGCAAAGCTTAGAAAGGTAAGAAACATAGCCCCGCGCCCCTCCCCAAACTTCACCCCCAATCCACTGCTTATTTTTGGTGAGTACTTGCACTTATTTTTTTCCATTTAAAGCACTGATTTACCTCGGTCTCAATGCTAAGAGTACTTGGCTGCCTGTCCCTCATAATGAGCATGACCATAAAGTCAGGGTCTAAAAGGAAGCCTAGTGCGCAGGTCTACACTTACATTTCCACAGCCTGTAGATGTTATAGAAGAGAGGTTGCAGCAAAGATGAGACTGGTGCCCAAAGAATTTGGTGTAACAGGGCGATGGACACTGAAGACCGGTGTGATGTTGTCATCCCCTCTAGTTATGTTCAAGATCAAGCTCCTTTTTCAGCAGTCCCTGCCCAGAGGCCTCTGTGTCCTGTGTACTAACAGAGCCGATGCATTAGGGTGAGTCATAAAAGCTTTAACAGAATTTTAAAAAGCTCAGATAAATTGCCTGGTTTTCATTTTCCTTGTACTGTATTTAGGTATATTTAGTATTGCTTGCTTTTTAAAACGCAGCTGCAGTACTACTTTGTTTTTCCATGTAGTAGCAAAAGGCATCATCGTGTTTTGTAATTCGTAACACCTCCCCTGCATTCCACATTGTGGCTCCTTTCTCGTCTCCAGAGTACAACAGGGTGTGTGCCTAGTGTCCGTTCCTGCCTGGAGAGGAGTTGTGTTATTCCGTACTTTACCTACCCCTGGGTCTCGCTCCTCTGCAAGCATTAGTGATGTAGCCAGTCAGTGTGTCAGGGCCCAGGGGCCCTAGTGCAAGGGAGGAACTGAGTCCCATGTCAAATATGGGATATCATGGCGCAGTGGATCCCGGTGTTACTACACCAATGGAAGCTACGGCCCTGAGCATTATAGGAAATAGGTGCTGCTGAAATGCATTTAAAGTAGAGCATGCAGTACAACTTGCCACAGGTGTGACTTTGACTACTGATAAATGCCAGAGCCCGCCTGTGCGATATTGAAACTGGCGCACATTCGTTCGTTGCTCAGTGCACTCATGATGTCCACCAATTAAACGTTTCAGAAGCCGCCCCTGCTTCATCTTTTGTCATTTCACGCACCTCTCTTACCCCGTGTGAGAACCGAAATGTCCGAACCAATCTATTAAGAGATTTTGTAAAGACTTTCACCAGCGCTGTGTAGTTAAGTTTCTGAAGCGCTTCCAAACAGGGGATTTGTAGGACTCGGACAGGGACTCCCTGCGCAGTTTTTTCTCGGCAGGAGTCGTCAAGTCTCATCCTCGCTCGCGCGCCCCTTCACCCAAAGCAGCAGCGCTTCCGGCCTGTGCACAGTGAAGCGCCGACGTGGTCTTTCTTGACAATGGCATTTGGTCTTTGTCCCTGTGCATCTCTCCTCCCTCAATTCACACAGTGCCTGTCTGGGTTTGGACAGCGCATATATATTGCTAACAATATCCATAGAGTGGGTCTTAGGTCCTCTCCTTTCAACCTGCCGTTTTCTGCTGAAACTTTGGCAATAACGTACTGGCTCAGCTCAGTGCAGTATTGATCTTGCATCTAATGCAGTTGGCTTTTGAGGTGTATCCTTCCACCCCCACTCCTGTAGTTGCGTTAGCTTCGTAGGGAATTACTCTACAGCTATAGCCCTTCTTGTCTGCTTCTGCAGCGTGATTCATGCCAATATATTAAACCTATAGACCTATACACCTGGCCAATGCTGGTTTCCATTTCCAGCTCTGCACATGTTGGTGCTAGGTATGACCTTATTTTTTGGAAGAGACTTCTAACCCCAGATTCCTTACCTTAGAATATTCCCCTGACGTCTGACTGGATCTGGAAATTCTTGAGCAGTACCTCTGCGTACCGGTAGATGGCGCAGATGGGTCCGAGTCAACATTGTCCGTGCAGGATTTAGGCGCCACTCAGGTGTGCTGACATCAGCTACTTTTTTTCCGCACCATCAGTCCTGGATCCAGAGAGCTACTTTGGTCATTTTTTGACAAACCTTATCTCTTTTGACTTTTGTCAAGCCATTTCCTTTTTTTCTCCAGTGTGCAGGTAAATGTGTCCACTCAGTTTTGAACCTTGTTTTGAATGCCACAGACAGATGTATGTGGCTGATTCCCGTCTGGGCTGTCTTTGGTGCCTTGTGTTGGGCCACGACTCCAAGGCCTCCTCAGACTGCCTCTTAATGCAGCTGACTGCGATTCGAGGGAGGGGGATGAAACGCCTCACAGTGTCACACCGAAATTCTCGGTGTCATTCTTGCTCCCAAAGACATTCTCAGTTGCGTGGTCATTTACAGGCTTGTTCTCGGAGTTGTCCCTCCAACAGGTTTTTGTCGACTTCCAAATCTTTGTTGGGTAAGTCTGAGATGAAAAATACGTTGTTGAAGTGCCATTGAACTGGTCTGCGTCCTTCCAAATCCCCAAAAGGAGCACTAGACCACCACCTCACTACAATACCCTTTTCCCACACACTTGTAGAGCCAGCGCTGGATCAGTCTCTGCACTTCCCAGAATCCAGAGCGATGCCTGCCCAACTTCAGGAGTTTCACCAGGTTGTGTCATGCATCTTTGGGCAACAAAACGCTCTCTGAGTGCCTTCAGGCCACAAGGAGTCAGGAGATACTCCAACTGAGTTACTGTTAGCGGGCCCTCCCTCCACTTCTGTTGGACCCTCGTGATCTGGACCAACTCTTGTCCCAAGCTCTATTTCCGCTCCACAAGCCTAGCCAGGGTTGGAGCCTTCAGCGCCAGTACCAGTGTCAACAACGCTGCATGATGCACCAATCATCCTTTGGGACTCTGAAATGTCGCCGCATAGAGTCCATCCGATATTGCGACCGATGCCACTAGGGTCTCAACAATGTTTTTGCTCTGATACAGCACCTCTGTTTATGGGTCTGAATTTAAAGAGGAGGTGGAATACAGGGTCTTTGACCCCGTTAATGATATTGCGCAGGGCTGCCCTGAAGGGAACTGATATGAGGAGTTGGGCGATACCTCTCCTGACACCGGTTTAGTCACTCCACCTGGCCGGGCCGCATCGGAGAGTGCAATTTTTTGATGATGATGAGACTGATGGCTGACACCCTTGACCTCCAGCTTCCAGTGGTGAAAACCAACTTATTAACACGCAAGTACTTCAGCCTGGACAGACAACCTCAGAACCCATGCTTCCATTTAATGAGGCACTTACGGTGATCCTCCTGGGGACTGGTTCAAGCCCTGTTCAGGAGTTCCAGTTAATCACCAAGTGGCACACTGCCATCACCTGGTTCTGTGGGGATCCCACGTTCCTGACCCAGCATCCCACTGCCGAAGTTTGGTGGTGCAAACTTCCTCAGCATTGGGCAGTCCAGGTGTTTTCCCACTGCTCCTCTAGAAAGAGAGTCCAAGAAGCTGGACATGTTTGAGAAGATCTTTTCCTCCACCAGTTTGGCCCTGCTGTCAGTTAATACTGCTTGTCTTCTGGGACGCTATTCCCACACATTATGGGATTCAGTGGCACAAGTACTTCTCATGGATCCTGGCGAAGCCCAGGCGATTCTTACCCAAGCCATCTTCAATGGTCGATACACAGAAAAATTCACAATAAGGTGTAGATTGGACACCACTGACTCCATTGGTAGGGCATAGGGATCCACAGTGGCTCTCAGATAACACACTTGGTTGCGCACTACGGGCTTTTGGGGGAGATGTCCAATTGAGCCATATGGACATGCTTCGAGACGGTTTAGTGACAAGGCAGACACAGTGCTGGAGCGCTTTAAAGACAGCAGGGTGATGGCTCATTCCTTAGGACTGACCACTGCCCCTCACCATCAGCAGCATTCTTTCTTTTGTCCTACCTGTGGTTACGGTAAAGAATTTCAGTCTCGATAATATCACCCATATCTGCAAGCCAGCAAACTCCCAAGCCCTCTCATGACTGAGGTAGAGGCTACCACAGGCCAGCGTGGGCAGCAAAGACACAGTTCTGCCCAGTTCTACAGCCCTCCACTGCTGCACCTACCCACCCTCTTTAGAGCGCCCTCCCCAGTGCACAGCTACCCAGTAGGAGGCAGAATATGGCACTTTCTACCCGCATAGTGGTCACCTTAGAAAAGTGGGTGTTGCAGATTGTGCAGCGGGTTTCTGCAGTTCCATTCCTCAAGACACCACCACCAATGCCACCGTCTGTACAACGGTTGTCAGAGGATCAACTGTTCTTGTTACACCAAGAGGCTGTTTTGCCCACAGGAACCATTGAAAAGGTTCTGACACCAGAAGTAGGTGGTGGTTGTTACTTCCACTAGTTACTGGTGCCAAAAAAGGACAGAGGTCTCCATCCTATTCTAATTTTTTGCCCTCTCATCTCCTTTCTGAATAAGGACAAGTTCAAGATGCTCACCCTTGCTCAGGTCCTGTCTGCCCTGGAGTCTGAAAACTGGAAAGTAGCATTGGTGCTGCAGAACGTGTATTTTCATATCTCCGTCTTACAGGCCCACAGACCTTACGTGCTATTCACAGTGGGCTCCAAACACCTTGTTTACTGTTTTCCCTTTGGGCCTCATCAGTTCCCCTCAGCTTTCACGAAAGTGATGGCGGTGGACTCTGCTCAGCGTCAGAGGTTGGGGATGCTGGTCTTTCCCTACCGAGACAATTGACTGTTGAAGGCTGACTTGCCCCCGGCTGTCATCACCCACCATCAGACTACAGCAAACCTTATTCATTCACTGAGGTTCACTATCAACATATCGAAGTCACACCTTACTCTTTCTCAGATGCCTCTATTCATTGCAGCGCGTCTGGGCACTGTGCATTTCCATGCTTACCCTAGGGAGCGGAGCGCCTGGAACAAATTAAGGCTATAGAACTAATGCTTCATCCTGACATTTCAACCTCAGTCTCAGTGAGAAGAATTTCGAGGCTAGCTGGTTATGATGGCCTCCTGCATTCTGCTGGTTAAACACCACGCCATATGGCACATGAAGGCTCTGCATTGGGACCTAAGGAATTTCTCCGACCTGATCCAGATTTCGGTGAGGCTGCGAAAGATCTGCAGCGATGGTTGACGAATCATGATTGGATCAGTGGCAAACTTCTTTCCCTTCCCCATCCATAGTTGACAGTAGTGAGCAATGCATCACTTGGGTTGAATGGGGGAGGCATTTGGCGAGTTAGAGATCAGAGGACTCTGGTCTCCGGCAGAGTCCTAGCTTTTTATCAGCCTTCTGGTCCTGAGGCCTTCCTCCCATCTGTCAAGGGAAGGCTGGTGCATGTTTTCACGGACTACACCACAGTCATGTGGTATTGCAACAGCAGGGCGGGCAGGGGTTGTGGACTCTGAGTTGGTAGGCCCTGCACCTAAGGATATGGGTGGCTGTCAGGATATCCTCCTGCTTGGGCACCTGGTGGGGTCTCTGAACTCCAGGGCAGGCGAGATTGTGAAGCATAAATGGTGTCTGCATTCGGAGGTGGTTTAAGGTCTTCTCCAAGAATGGGGAGAACCATGGCTCGATCTATGAGCCTGCCGCTGAGAATGAGCACTGTCAGCAGTTTTGTGTGCTGGAGTTTCTAAAGCGGTTTTTGCTCAGAGATGTGTTCCGCTTATAGTGGAACTCCGGACTCCTGTTTGCCTTTCCACTGATACCAATCCAGGCCCGAGTTCTCAAGAAGATCAGGACTGACCAGACCTGAGTCATCCTTGTGGCTCCGGGCTGTATACTAAGAGTTTGGTATCCAGAACCCCTAGGCATAAGTATACGTCCTCCCATCAGGCTGCCTTTTCTGTGGCAGTAACCTGGCCGAGCCTTACACCCAAACTTCTGCACTCTCCACCTTCATGCCTAGAGATGGTGTGGCGATAATTGAATGTCTTTAAAATCTTCTTCCTGAGATTTGTGATGCTATTTTCGCAGGCAGGCACCCCTTGACCTTCCTCCTATACGCCTGCCGTTGAGACATGTTTGTGGCTTGGTGTTCTTCACTAGAAATTGGACCACTTGCTGCATTCTGGTCGGAGGTGCTTTTGATTGTGTTATCCCTAGCCCAGCAAGGCCTTGCCCTGGCCACTGTTAAAGGTTACCTGCCTGCCATTTCAACAACTTTTTTGTAGTTGCCAATTCAGCCCTCTTAATTTCAGTCACCTGTTGTGACATGTTTTCTTAAAGACTTGCAGCATTCGTTCCCACCTACCCTCTTTGTTAAACCCCAATGGGACTTTAATTTGGTCTTAACTTTTCTTATGTGTTCCCCTTTTGAATCAATTCATAGCTGCCCTTTGAGACTTCTGACATTTAAGACAGCCTTTCTGGTGATGATTACATCAGCAAGGCCGGTAAGCAAGCTTCAAACTTTTTCTGTTAGCCCTCCTTGCACCAGTTTCTACCGCTTTTAGAAGGAAAGACGATGAAGGACACCATCGTCTTTCCTTCTAAAAGTGGTGACCACTTTCCATGTTGGTTAGAACATCACACTGCCGACATTTATCGCTCCATCTCATCCCTTCAAGGAGGAGAGGCTCCATTGTCTGGAACCTAAGAGTTCTTTCTTTTTATATTGACTTCACCAAAGATCAGTGAGTGGATGATTAACTCTTCATTGTGTTCACTTGAGCGAAAAAAAGCAAAGCACTGCGTAAACATTTGGTACACATTGGCTAAAAAGCAGTCCCCTAAAGGCTTGCGGGCTCACTCCACCAGAGCCAAGGCAGCTAGTACTATATTAGCGCATGGGGTACATGTCCAGGACATCTGTTGGGCTACTACACAGGCATCACTCCACACGTTCATGAAACTCTATTGTCTGAACAATCTGGTCCATCAAGATGGGCACTTCACCCGTTTGGTCCTCAAGCATCGGGAGAGATTTGTCTACAATCAGGAAACTTGTCTCTGCATCCAGAGTGTTTTACTGAAGCACAGTCTACTATTGTGAATCTGTGCTGACTAGGCTTGGGCCCAATTCAAACTGCGCCAGCTAAATTCCCTAAACGATGCCAGTATGCCTATGCATTTTGTGCTAAAATATAGCGCAAATGAAGGTTTTGCATTTTGTTGAATTATGCAGAATTTGGCATCATTTTGCCATCATTTTGGGTAATTAAGCAAAAGCAAATTACACGAATTTCGCACACCACTAGTACTGACATCAAAATGGAGAGACCTTACTGTCCTTTTCTGGATATCGGTGATATAGGATTGTCCTCCTCCACATACTCCCCAAATTTCATGCCCGCTAATTGTTTTAAGTGTCCAGTCCTCTTTTACTAGACACTTGCTTTGCCTAGGGATCTCTGTGGTATCACAGAGGATTTAGCCTCAGTTGCCCTGAGGGCCCTGTCCTCACATGCAGGGCATTTTCTCATTATCAATGAGGGCATGCTTTCAGTTCAAGAAGTGTATTTTGGAAAGGTTTACCATGAGGACTTTGCTTACAGCTGGAAGTTCCATAAGGAAGAATTTACAAATTGCTGCAGGCCAAATCCTGGTTTGAATGGTAGGTCTAGAGTTCTTTGGATTGCCCTAACTCACTTCTGACCCTCTGAACCAGGGAGTGAGGTCAGAGGATTGATAGATGCCTCTGTGTTGGGATGTGAAGGTTTCTACATTAAACAGGCGCCTCCTAGCCCCACTTGGTCTTACCTGTTCCTGGTCTTCGATTAGACCTTTCAGACCTAGTCGGGCTTTCTCCTACATTGCTCCTAATGCCCGGAATGACCTGTTATTACACATCAGAGCCGCCTCTTCAATTCTCAGACACAGCTTTTTAAAGAGGCTTACGCTCACCCCATTCGTGTGAGGATCCCGCCTGACTTCTGGCTGCTCTATCACGCTCTCTCTCTCTTTGCTGCACTCTCTCTTGTGCTTTGTTTTTTTTTTGTCTGTTATTGCCACTGTTTTTTTGCTTGCCCCCCTGTTGCCTTGGCAGTTGCATCGGACTGAGCTGTCCTTCTGCTTATCAGTCTCTTATTGCCTTTTTTATAGCCATATTTTATTGTTTAAAAAAAATAAACATGACATAACAAATGCTGTTGGTCCCGCATCCCTCCCTTCCACCGTTCACCATATAGCTCTTCACAGGTCTTCATCCTGGCAAAGCAGTACTTTAGTTGCATGCAACAACTCCTAGTAGACCCACCACCACCCCCAGATTTTGTCACGCTTATTTAAGACAACCATTAGCCGTATAAATAATCTCTTCACGTTTTGAACACCAGTCCTTTTCTTGTCTGCACTCTGAGAGCGGAGGGTGGTTTGTGGATTTCCATTTGCATACAATGTCTTTTTTAGCGTGTATCGCTGCCACTCCCACTAGCGTGCACTCTCCGCTTGAGCCCACCAAATCTTGTAGCAGCCCTAGCAGCGCCACCCTAAGGTACAGTTCAATTGACCTGTACAACACCCGGGTGAGTGTCTTTGTAATTTTCTCCATTTACTTGCAATGCTAGGGCATGTCCATGTCATATGAAAAAATATGCATCTGGGTGAGTGCATTGGAAACACCCAGGCTCAGGGAACCTCCCTGCTTGCCAGAGGTGGCATGATGATAGATCATATCTAGATAGTATAATTGAATCAGTCGAAGATGGGAGGAGATTGGGATACATGCTTTTTGTCAATCTGTGTCGTCAAAGGGTCCAACCCATGTGTCCAATTTATGTTTTAATCCTCCAGATCTATCTGGAGCATTACATATTAAAAACTGTGTATCTGAGAGACTTATAAGCTACCCATCATTAGGCTAGCCTCTAGTGGGGTTATATTCAGGTAGGCCCAAAAGACCCTAACAGTGGATAGCAAATGAGTGAGAGAACTGCAGATTTTTGTGAAATTGAGGTGTGAGAAGTTGAAGAGGGGCTTTTGTCCGTTAAAGGATTCCATGTGGGATCCACCTCAAACACCCACCAAGGTTGTGATCCTGATCTTATCCCACCTCTTATTGCCTTTTCCGCAGGATTTTTTATGTCAGTTTCGCTCAGCTCCCTCTTTCTACCCTCACCCTCACCCTCACTCTCCTCTCTCTCTCAGCACTTTATCGGTTCTTAGCACTTTTTGATCTTTCTGCCCTTTTTCCTTTCTCTCTTACTCTTCACATCTTACTCATTTCTGCTGTTGACCTTTTTGTCCTTTACTTTCGTTCTCTTTTACCTTTTTTACATCTTGCTGGTTTTTTACATCTTGCTCGTTTCTGCGTTTATTTTGTATTGCCACTTTGCTCGTTTTCCCTCCTTTCTTTGTTTTTCCACCTCCTTTGGGCTTTCCCACTCTTTTTCTCGTCCTCTTTTTTTCTGGGTGCTCTTTACCTCTTTTCCTGCCGCTGCCTTACCACTCTCGCTTCCCATGCCTCCTTCCCAGCCTCGCCCACTGGTTTCCTCCCCCTGGACCTATCTAATGGAGTCTGCAGTGCAGATGCGGCACATCAAAGGTAAGATCATCAGCACCTGCCACGTCCAGTAGCAAGAACCCTGTTCCCATGACCTGACCGATACCGGCCCTAAATCTCCATGTCCTCTACCTTGGTTGCCACTCACTGTGCTGCCACTTCGTTGCTCCTCACCACAATCAAGGGGTGTTCTCCTGTGCCACCTGCAAGCTCTCCTGCACTCACTCCAGTTTAAAACTCATGCACCAACTCACTCTCAGTCATACTCCGCAACCACTGACTACTCTGCAGTCGCCTTCATATTCCAACACCTGACCTTTTGCCAGAGATGCCACAGAGATCTGGGACCTGCTACACGACCAGGCACCGACCTGTTGTTCCGCACAGAGATCTGGTTGAGCTGTGCACCTGCCCCTGATATTGGCACAGCCAGACCTTCTGGCAACAAGATTGTTGGACAGGACAGACTGCACAAGCCTAGAGGCAGATTCACCATTATCTACAAGGACTTCATCAGTTGCATCACCTTCACGGACCCAACCCCCAGTAACCTGGAACACCTGTCCTTCAAGCTCCAAATCATAGCCAGTTTCACCCTGAGTGGCACCCTCATCTGCAGATCTCTGGGACTATGGACTTACTTCCCTGACACCATTGTGGTCTTTGTCGAACCCCTCATCCTTGATGCCAGCACTTACACGACCACACCACTCGAAAACCTTGGCCTCACTCAACTGGTGAAAGAACCCACACACTTCACCAGAGACCTCCTTGACCTGATATTCACCCCCTTTCAACAACTACGTGTTCAGCTATCAACAGCATCTTTATCAAATTCGCCATCCTCAGCCTCCACCAACACAGAACATCCAACCGCCAAACCAGCACATCAAGACTGGAATAGCATCCCAGAGGAAGACTGGAGGGCAAACCTCAGAGAATACCGACTGAAGCAAAGCAGCTGCCCATCTAACCCCATCACAAACTTCAGAAACTGGATCACAGCCTGCACCGACACCTTAGCTCCAACCAAACCCAGCAAAGTCAGTAGATCCAGACCACAATGCAGCTGGGGAAAGAGCCAGGACAACGTGGAGAGGGTAACCTTCAAATCTGCTCTCTGACGCTACCACCAGCAGATATCTCCCACTAATTGCTTGCCACTCGCGACCACCGTGACATCAGCAACAGCAGCAACAAAGAAATCTTTGTCGTTGTGAAATAGTTCACTTCCCTGCGGTGCACCTCCAACAGCCTCACCCCCTCAAAGGATCTATGCAACCAGCTCTCCCCTTTCTTCTGCAGCAAGTTAACCAGCATATTTAACAACTTCGACCCCCAAACGGACCCGGCAGACCTCGCAATGTGACACCGAATCTCATCCAAGGAAACTACAGTGAGCGTATGGCCCCCTATCTCCACGGACAAAACTGCCTTCACCATGCAGTCCCCCCCCATTCCAGAGCTCCATCGGATATTTGCCGCCACCACGCCTTCACCAAACGACTTCAGCCCATTATTTCAGCTCTCAACTTGATCCTAAGTGCCTTCATCACATCAGCCATCTTCCTGGAAACGCATCACAGACCTCCCCCTGCTCAAAAAGCCATCCCTGCACCCTACTACGCCTGCTGGCAACAGACCCATCTCCCTGCTACCGTACTTGGCCAGAGTCATAGAGAAGCTGCTGAACAAGCATCTAACCAACCATCTCAGCACACACTAACTCTTTGACAGACTACAATCCAGCTTCAGACCAAACCACAGCATAGAAAGTCTCTTATACTGTAACAGATAACATCCATATGACCCTGGACAGAGGAGGCACAGCAGCCCTCATCCTTCTCGGCTTTTACACTGCCTTCAACACAGTATCCTCATCTGGTGCCTACACAAGATTGATATCCAAGGACCAGCACTTCAATGGATTTTCTACATCTTGACTAGAAGTACCCAATCAGTCAGCTAGGCCCACTACGACCCAAACGCCCACAACTTCATCTGCGGAGTGCCACAAGCTTAATTTCTCAGCACTCATGAGATCAATGTCTTATCCTACGGTGTTAACACTCAATTGACCCTCTCCCTTTTGGATTAGAGCCCCAACACCCGGACCAAGTTTGCTAACTGCATGACCGAAATCGCTGACTAGCTGAAGACCACCTGTCTTAAGCTGAATACCGACAAGACAGAAGTTCTGATCTTTGTAAATAACACATTGCAGTGGGACAACTCCTGGTGGCTGACTAAACTTGGACCCATCTCAAGATGGCCAACCAAGTCGATGCCGCCACAGCCGCTTACTTCCACATCCTGACAATGCTGAGTAAAATCTTCAAATGGCTACCTCCTAGCACCTACAAAACAGTCACCCGGGCCCTTGTCACTAGTAAACTGGACTAAGGGAACACCCGTTATGCAGGTATCAGCAGGCTACTACAAACCTTTCAGAGATCAGTAGCCAAAATCATGCATAACCTTCCACACCAAACACACATCACACCACACTTTAGGGTACTCCACTGGCTTCCTATACAGAAAAGTGAACTGTTCAAACGTCTCACACATTCCTTAAAAGCCCTGTAAAACTCGGGCCCAGCCTACTTCAGCAACTCATTCTCATTCCACAAACCCACCTGGCACCTTCACTCTGAGAAACTCCTATTTGCACGAATTCCACGCATAGGCAGAATGATAGCCAGTGGTTGGGCTTTCTACATTGCTCCTAAAGCCCGTGAGGGCCTGCCATTACACATCAGAGCTGTCTCTTCAATTCTCAAATTCTGCAAGAAACTAAAGACCTAGCTCTTTAAACAGACTCCCACTCATTAGTCCTACTCCAACCCAGAGTTGCTCCTACTTACAGCGTCAGGATACCGTCCCGGGTCAGAGTGTGCTTTACAAATAACACAGTTCATCAAGACCCCGTATAGTGCCCACTGCCTGTTTAAACACATTCGACTAGGGAATGTACTTTATCCGGGACTGTTGGGGATTGCAGGGAAAGGACATTGCACTTTTCCTATCGGATATTACCAATAGGCTTTACCAATAAAGAGCTGTCACCTCCATTTGACTTTCCACTATGCGGGGCAACTCCCATCACTGCCAGCTTCAAATGAGGACCTGATGGGAGATCAAGTGACTGCACGAAAATCCAGACAACCCCACGTCGCTCCCCGCTGCCTTGGAAGAGGTTGTCTACACTGTGCTGTACTATACTGGTTTTTTTCTCTGCATACGGCCATCACCAGCACTGTATAATAAAGGTCTGCTGCCCCCGCCCTATAGCAACTGGGTTCTTTCACAGTCCGTCCGCAGACCCCAGGCTCTAGCCGAGAATGTAGGTAATATGTCTCATTCTGACAAGGAGCCCTTAATTTCCTTTCCTTGTGATAAGGCTGACACTGATGGATCACACACCTGTTTTATGAGACACCAGTAGTTAGCCTGAATTTAGAGTAGGAAATGTAGGTTTCTCTGAAAAGATGGGGAGATGGAAGTCCTCGTGTGGTTATAGATGCCGCTGTCACTTTATAGAATGAAAGGTCATCCTACATCAAGGACCCTGTTCAGAGGCATTTTTTAACTTCTAGGATGTACAGCTCTGTGCTTCAAAGGAAGATCGGACAGAGAAGCCTGAGACAGAGGGAGAACAGAGGCCATAAACAGTGGCCGAGCTGCAGAGGCCGTATAACGCAGCGGCACCGCGGGGTGTGGGCATAGAATACCCAACACAGCACTGTTGTGGTGAGAACACGGACCAAGTCAGTGCGGGGACACTTAGAAGAGCAGAGCACAAAATCAATGTGGGAGGTGGCCCGGAACTGGAGGGCTGCATAATAAACAGTGCTGGAGTTGCATGGAATAGGGAGCCCAAAAGCAGTGCTGGACCTGCAGGGAGTGACCCGTATGGTGGGTGCAGGTAGCCCTGAAGCAGTCCTTGGTCTTGAGGCATATTTTCCTTGTGGAGCTAGAAGGGAGAGGTTTTCTAGTGTTGAATCCTCTTTGCAAGGGCAAACTGATCATTACCTCAATGGGACAAATGCTGAGATTTATTAAATACGATGAGGCGGAGTCTCTGCTGGTTTGTGTCTTCTTGTCTGTAAATATTCACGTCCCTCCTCATTTACCATCTTAAAGGATAGTGAATGCACTCCTTCGGGACACTGTCTGTCACAGAATTTAGTGGCTCTGAAGCAATATCCAGTTCAGGCCATTGGAGGGAAATCCAGCCTGGGTTGCTCCATGCACTCCCAGGCACTTAAAGCTCCTCAGCCCCTCCTGCTTCCATCAGTGGTTGAACCTCCCTCCACCAAAGTGCGGTTCCTGGTTTGTGTAGCTCACTTCTGCTGGGCGGTCGTTCTACCAAGAACTTGCAACTTTTGAGTATGCAATCACTGAAGACTGAGTGTTGCGAGAAGTACTCCGTTGAAGTTGCTCTTTTCAATGAAGTGTGTTAATTGGTGGCTTTGAACGTGAGTGGGTGGCGGGTTCTCATTATTTTCACAAGGGTCTGTCCCCTTGTGAAGGAGGTGTATTGAGGTGTAATCTGGAAAGGTCTGGGAAGGTGGCAGCTCCCCTGCCTCTATGGGAGGATCTGCGGTTCATTAGTCACACGTTGCCCCCTACATTAGTGCATCTTGGCTGGAGTGTGGCTGACCAATTTGAGTAGTATATGCTGCTCCGGCACTTTTCCAATCGAGAAAAGATGTAACATGCTTACTGTTGGTGCACTCTTGGGGTCTGCAACATTAGCTGTACTCTTTTATGGCTGGACTTTTATGGAGTGGGTTAACCTATTTAAAGACTTGTCTAGGCATTTACATTTCACTGCATGTCATGTGCAATCATATCCCTTCTGAGAAGACTCCTTGTTGTCAATGTTGTCACTATGTGGACAATTAAAACCATGAGAGGTTGTCTACAACCCATTCATCCTTCATACAATTGAGCTTTGAGACAAATGATCAAACCAATCACCTGGCTGTGTTTGACCCACCTCTTTCCATAGCTAGTTTTCTATGTCTTGTACTGAATGTGTTGGCTTGTGGGCTACCTTGGCCTGTCAGCATGAGGTGAAGCCTAACATGTATTTTGGAATACCACACATGTGACATGGTCTGGGGTGCGGGAGGCGTCCCCCTGAGTGACACAAGAGGTTAGCAAATGTGTGGTATCCAAGCTTTGAGTGGAAACATTTTAGGGGCGCAGATAAAACTAGGGCACTGATGTACATTGGCCCTGTCATATTGCTCTGTTTACTCATCCTTCACACTGATGAGCCTGCAGCCATTTCTAGTTGGCTACAGGAGTGTCCGTGTGGCCAGTAACTCTCCATGCTCTAACATCCGTGTGGAGGCCAACGGCGATCTAGCAGAGAGTCTGTCAAGTAATCCACTTGTAGATGATGCACCATCACACCTCGATGTCTCTTACAGTGAATGGCCAAAAACGGGGTGACTATTTAACTACTGTTTGGAATCTCAAGCAACATGTTGACAGGCATTCCTGTGTGTTTCCATGTGCCTTTGATGGCTGGCAGTGACATACCTTTGCTTTAGCTCCTTACCACTCAACCACTGTCTGGTTGGCTTAGCTCACCACAGTTAACCAACATTTGATACCATCCACATTCAGAGGGCTTTTTACAGGTTTCAGTGATTACAACACAACCCGTCGTCCAAAGAGCAGAAATACTAGGACATTTTCAATTTTAATGAGATTTACTTTCAAATAAATAAAAAAAAGACTATGCACAGAAATTACACCAGTGATTGTCCTTCGGTCATTTGAAGTAATTGTTGCAAAATAAAGTTAATCAGTGATGTAGTTGATTTTAACTTACTTTATACAAAACAAAAATTCTTTAGAAATTAAGACCATTGTAGGCATCTATCCGCATCATTTTGAATTAAAGGAAAAAAGTTTCACTTTTTCGCACTATCTATCACACGTCTAGAGGACAATGGTCTCCAATTTTTTTTTATTTCTTTCTGTGTCAAAGATTGTTTTGTTTTTCTCATTTCACCATAGCAAAAAATTTAAATCTACCTCTGAGAAAGCAATTTACTAAAAGACTAGAATCTGAAGACGCAACTCTTTTTGGGGGTTTGCTCAATATGAGTAAATTGTCATGATGGGAATGACGCCCAAAAAGGTACTGTACCGGTCTTTGTTTACCACAAACCAAGAACCTCTTTCTACCCGGTGTATTGCATTGTAACATCTGTATAGCCCTTACTTGCCTTATGTAGGGCGCTGAAGTGCTTATCCACTTGGACAGCATGCTATACTGTGTAGTCATGGGTTGGAAGTATGCTGTATTTGTTTCAAGCCTATGTGGGAATTGTTTCCATTTCGTGTGTGATGACCACTGAAGTTCACTTATTGTGTTATGGGATGCAGGGCTTGGCGGCATGATTGATGAGGAAGTGTGAGATAGATCCGCATTTATATAGTTTGGGACATGCTGCCATCTCTAACTAGAATTGCGTTCCCATTATTCTGTTGCTATTTTTTTTTTCTTATGTTCACAATCTGATTTCCGATTCTGCTTGCACACTGAGATTTTTTGGATGCATGGGAGGTAACAAGTGGAGTGAGGAGAAACCTGATGTCTGAGTTGTTAGTGACAGCCCTCCTTTATTTAAGTGCCAATAGGAGACATAAAACAAGGAGATTTGCCAATATCAGGGCAGACAGTGCGACCGGTGCAACCACACATAGTGCTGACCTGGGAGGACGGCAAGTTATGGGTTTGTGTAGAAAAATAATATAAATAATCTAAGGGTTTAAAGCACTTGCTGCAGAGTTCCTTGTGTATCCAGTAGTTTTCAGGCATCAATAAAAATGTCAAGATAAACTGTGGTGATTAATTTTCCTGCTGGAGAGAGATCAGAGTTTTGTCTAGTGGCCGTTTTGCCTCATCATAACGTAGCGCAGAGAGTTAATGTGCCTGCTGCAAAGAACGTGTACTATGCAGATCACAGGACTGTGTTTTATGTGGGTAGCTCAATGGGTTACTGCTTTTGTTACAGAGATCATTTTGTTACTTGCAGTTCTTAAGTTACAATCCTAATGTAGCACAGTGACATATGAACTGTCATCAAAGAGCTGCATGCAGACTGAAAGGTTTAGGTTAGAACATTGATTTCCAACCAATCTTTCATTATCCTGATTTTACTAAAAAGGTTAATTTGGGTAGAAATGCATTCTTAGTAGTAGAGTCAACCCAACCATTTTCGTATGTTTTTAAATCCTGATTTTGTGCTTCTCTAGACTAAACACTCAAAGTATACTGCAGTGGCGTAACAATAGCCATCACAGCCCGTGTGGTGCATGGTAGCCCGAGCTCCAGAGATCCCCCTCCAGCATGGGCAGGCCGGAGAGCTCCTGACTCGGTCCAAAGTGTGAGGGGCCTCCTCCATGAACTATGCAGGGGGGCCCCTCAAGTTTCGTTATGCCACTGGTATACTGGCTACTAGTAGGGATCACGTGATTTGTATACCTTGTAATCCTCATTGTCTTATATAACTTTTCATTTAGACTGATTTACACACATGTGATTCATTATCTCTGTATGTGTGTGTGATGTAAAGTGCTCTGACACCCTACGCTGGTATGACTAGCCGCCATAAAACATTTTAAATGCATATGAGAGAGTGTCTATGGAGAAATAAGGGGCACTGTTTGGGGGTTGGTAGTGAGGCAACCTATGGAGAAAGAAGTCATTGAGGTGTGGGCTCCAAAAAAGATTGCCGTACCAGGTACCACCAGCGCTAAAGAAGTACTCAGGTATGTTCACCTTTTTGTTTGGCATAGGATGTCACTGCTCAGAGTACCTAACTATTGTGGGACCTGCAGGGTGGACTAGGTTAGGAGTCCTCTGGTGACCAGCAATGAGAGGCAAGTTAGCAGGTTGGTATAGCCTGGACCTGTACTGTCCAGTTGCCATCAAAGTTCCACTGGTCCTTTCATACATTATGCGCTTGTCCCATTGATGATGAAGGATAAATGTTGTGAATTGGTATATCATATGAAGACACGGATTATATCACATTGAGACCAGAAGGACTGTCGGAAAGACCAGAATTACTGTCCACCATCTGATGGTTAGAGGTAGGGCAGATTTGTTTACTATGTCGGTGATGGATGTTTGATTGGGAGAGACTATGGTCAGTGTACTCAATATCATCAGTCAGGAAGTGGGTCGGGGATTTTTATTTGCTACGCTCCATAAACATGGCCTGGGAGATGTGTTTCTAGGCCTTGTTAAGCTACACCACACGCGCCTAACAGCTAGGATCAAGACAGGCCCATATATATCGAAGTAGATCCCAATTGAGCGAGGCACGAGGCAGGGCTGCCCGCTCTCCCCACTACTATTTGTGCTAGCCATTGAGCCACTAGCTGAGGCGTTGTGTAGAACACAAGACGACTGGCGAATCCCTCTGGGTGACGGGACACACACGCGGTCTCCTCATATGCAGACGACCTGCTAATATATCTTAGGGACGTCAGGCTTCCCTGCGCAGTGATAAGAGTATACACTACTCGAATCTGCCTCCGTATCAGCGCTGCGAGTGAATTGGGAGAAGTCGTGCCTGTACCCCTTCACAGAGTCTGCCCCAGAACCGCAATTGGTCATCAATGGCAGGCCAGTACACTGGCAGCTAACAGCCTTCCAATACCTCGAGATCCTTATATACAGGGATCCATCAGACCTGCTTGAGGGCAACTTGGGACGTGCCATCACAGCAGTGAGGGCACAGATGACCTTTTGGAACACCCTGCCCCTGGCAGTTATGGGTCGGATCGCACTGCTAAAAATGGTGGTTCTTCCACGCCTCCTCTACCACTTCACAAACTTACCACTACGCCTTAGACCACCATTATTCAAAGGTCTGGAATCAGATATGCGGCAATTCATCTGGCATGGGTCGCGAAGCAGAGTAGCACTGACCAGAATGTATTCCCCGACCACCCAGGGGGGCCTCTCCCTACCTAATATGGAACAATATTACTTAGCAGCGCAGCGCAGCTCCAGTGGGTGGCGCAGTGGCTAAGCGCCCTCCAACTAGAGGACACGGCAACACATATGCCAGGACTCACTCACACCCAGATAGTGACGTTTTTCCATCCAAGCAGGAGGGGAAATGCACCTACGAAGCTGCTGGTAAGGGTGGCACATCACTGCTAACGCCGCAGCCTTTGTATTATGCATTGGGTAACCTCATATGCACCGTCTCTTCCCATACTCGGTACACCCAGGAGGCTTCAAGCAATGTCTAGCATGGAATTCTCCCAATGGGAGGAGGCATACAAACGCTAAGGGACCTATACAATTGAGGAACTTGCTGAAGACTCTGGCTTACCGCAAGGCCAGTTCTTGCTTCATGTCGCGGTGACACGCACACTATGTGTGTTATGGGTAAACGTAGCACAGGAACCTGCCACCCATTCAACCATACAGTAACTGAATGAAATGGGCTCGGTTCGCCATCTCACCAGATGGTTCGCAGACTCCTTCAGAACACACACGGCTCCGCAATTACTCTCCCTTCGCGCCCATTGGGACATAGACTTACAGAGGCCTAGCACAAAGCGGGAATGGGAAAACATACTCGAGAGCCCTACACGTATCCCCGTAATGCCAGATTCCGACTCATCCAGTATTATATAACACATAGAGCCTATCTGATGAAGGCCAAAATAAACAAATAACTCGATCACACCGACGCCAAATGCCCAAGGTGTGACGAGGCAGGTGTAAACCTACTACATATGCTGTGGTCCTGCACAACTATCCAGCCATATTGGGGAACTGTCACTAGATGCCTAACCCAGTGCATGGAACGAACCTTGGACTGGACATGGGAGACATACATATTAGGGCTGTACCAAAGACCCAAAAATGACGTTGGGCGGGGCAGTACGACGATACACAGTGACAATAGGCATGATAGACGAAGTGGCGCACTAACATAATGCTCTAGATCTGAGAGGAAGTGTAAATGTTATGTTTTCGTTTTTTTGTCATCCCTGTTATATCAATGTTATGCTGGAAAATATTTAAGATTTGACCACGAAGACATCACACCTGCGGTCAGCGCATTGGACTTGAATCTGACACTAGCAGCTGAGATGCATTACACAACAACTGTACTCCAAACAGCTTTATTGTATAAATTGCACTGTGTTGCGGATGTATAAAGTGTTGTGGTAAAAATACAAAATTTAATTAAACAAATTTAAACAAAATAAATCAGTCAGGAAGTGGGTCCAGTGAGTGTAGATGCATATCTTATGGTTGGCTTGTCATAGGTATACTTATTTATAATTAATTTGAATTACATTAGAAGTATATCCCATCCATATGTTGAGGTCATTGTGAGGCTGTGTTGGGCAGAGGTCCCTATTTTGGATAGGGTGCCTATATTGGTTTTGGCATGGAGTGGTGTTTGGGACTGTTTCATAGCTTAATACCGTACCTCTATATATTAATGGGAGGGATTATCCTTCTGGATTCTATCCCAGGGTGCGTCATCAGTTGATGTAACTATCTCATGAACAACCAGGTTTTCACATCTCTTCTGGATGGTAATGCTCCTAGATGCTTCAAATCTTGGTTGGCAAAGAGTTCCTGATCTTAGTGACTTGCACCGAAAAAGCGGAGTCTCCTGTGGGTTTCCTGTTGTCTGTTGGTGACACCTGGTGCTAACTTGGACCACAGCGTCTTATTTTGGTTGTATTGCTTAAATTATTTTGTGGGTGTAGTGATATCTTTCCTTCTGAAGCTTTGTGGATAATGCAAATTCCCTTGAACATAGATCGGCTAGCTACAGGTAGGAAATTGAGTTTTTGGAGGACTGATGTCCTTTCTTTTCTAGGATGAAGGCAGAGAAGAACGCTTACCACAGTGGTTGGGAGAGGATGTAGGCTGACTCGCAGGTAGTTTGTGCTGCCCCTCTTCTTGAATGTTCCTTTACCCCACTGCCATTTTGGTGGTTGGCAGTCTAGTGACTCAGTTTAGTCCAGTGACTCCTATATAAGGTTCATGCTAGCTCAGACACGTAGCAAATTTCAGGTTCACTGCATGCTGCAATTTTAAATCGCCGTACTTTACTTTAAAAATTCTTATTGTGGGACTTTGTTGGGCAGGAGGGGAATTATTTACTTTCGTGTTGCTGCCGCATTAGATTGGGCTCTGGTCCACCGCAGCCTTAGCTGTTTGAGCTGAGATGGCGAAGGGTGACTCGCAACACGTTTGTGCTGCCCCACTTCCTAACTGTTCCTTTATCGCACCACCATTTTGGTGGTTGGCAGTCTAGTGACCCCGTTTAGTCCAGTGATGTCTGCATAGGGCTAATGCTAGCTTGGACGTGCTAAGGCAAACCTTTCTGTACCTGGACGGTGCCAGGAATGCTTCCTGTACTGAGCCACATCAGATCTCAGACATGGTAGGTTGCTGTTCCCATGCCCAACTCATTGATCTTCAGCATACAGGCTCCAACTTGGCTTGTCAGACTATGTTGAATGTTTACAACAGCGCAGTTAGTCACTGCCCCAACTGTAATTTGCATTTTAACACCGGATGTGGCCCTAGCCTTTTCCCACCGCCTGTCCGATGACGGATGTTCATGAAGCCATAAGCCGCAGCTCCGACACCCAGAAATCTCTTCATGGTGCGTTGCTTAACATCTGGTCCCTCAAAAAGCATAACATCGAAACACACGACTTGATTCTTGCATTGTCTCTGAACTGTTTATTTATAACTGAAGCTTGTGCTTGAGAGGACTCTGGTCCTGATCTGGTGGACACTGTCCTGCTAGGCTACATTCTCTACCATACTCGACCGCCAGGTCCTCAGGGGAGGTGGGCTGACCAATATAGCATGTTATGGACTCTCTTGCACATTCGGTGGCCAGGAATACAGAGGGTTCTACCGAGGTTACCTTTTTTTGGCTCAAAATCTCTGCTAATGACACCTCTGGTCTCCTCATTGGCCAATTAGTAAATGGATTAAAGGTAATGCCCTAAAACTAAATACTGAAAAAACGGAGGTATTGGTGTTTGGAACTAACGAGTCAATTTGGTCAAGCGTCTGGTGGCCGGGGGTTTGTGGACCTCTTCCGACTCTAGTCAGCCAAAAACCTGGGTGTCTTATTCTACAATACCTTGAGCTTTGATACTCAGATCAGCCACACTATTTGCACCCGTTTCCTCATCATCAGGAGCCTGAGAAAGATCTTCCCCTACATTCCTGTGGAACTGCGCCAATCAGTCATCATCGCACTTGTCACCTTGCAATTGGACTATTGCAATTCACTGTACCTCAAAATGAATGCTTCCTCCCTTAAACTTAAAACACGTCTGCCCGATTTATCCTCAACACCTCTAGGTGCCTCTCAGTCAGAGACTGGATTCGCTAACTTCACTGGCTTACGGTCAGAAAGAGGATTATCTTCAAGGCTCTCTGTATGGTTTTATAGCCCTGCCAACTTAATTCTCTCGTCCAATGAGTTGGCTTCTCCCATAAGAAGGTGTTGATTTCCAGATTTCGGAAGGCCAGAAGGGGAGGCCGCTCCATCTCAGTGGCTTCTGCCAAATTGTGGAATACTCTGCCTGCTTACATCTTAAAAGCTGACTCACTTGCGGTATTCAAAAAACTTTTGAAAACATGGCTTTACTCCTCCCAAATCCCTTTGCCATCTCCAGGGCGATTTTAGACTGCTTCAGGGTGCCTTCTTACAGCACTTTGTCACCTCCGGGTATAGTGTGCTCTATAACTTCTTTTTATTTCATTCACTGTATTTTGCATGCGACACGTAGAGCTAAGACATATTGCCTGTTTTCATAATCCAGCTTCCTGGCCGAAAGAGCAACTTCAACAGGCTGCTTATCGCAACACTCAGGGCCTCATGTAGGTAGCATACCAGTTACCACTTCTAAAATACCGAACGTTACCGAATCGGTATTTTAGAAGTGGTAACTCGTATGTAGGTAATGAGTCGGTATTTTTTACCGATTCGTTACAATTCGGAAATTACCGAATCGGTATTTACCGATTCGGTAATGAGGCATACCTTCCCATTGAGGGGAAGGTATGCCTCATTACCGAATCGGTAAATACCGATTCGGTAATGGTGGAGAACATGCAAGGGTGGCAGGGTGTCACATTGACACCCTGTTGCACCCCTGATTCGGCCATGTGTGCACATGTGGCACACATACATGCCCTAAGGGCATGTATGTATGTCACATTGCACACTGCTACGCGCTTCAAAATGCATACACACATACATTAATTATTTACCACCAACTATAAGTTGGTGGTAAATACCGACTCCTAAACACACCCACACACTCCCCCTACATATCATTTCTGGAATCGGAATTTACCGATTCGGTAAAATTACCGAATCGGTAAAATTACCACATCGGTAACGTTACCGATTCGGTAATTTTACCGATTCGGTAGTTTTACCGAATCGGTAAATTCCGATTCCAGAAATTGACCCCCTACATACCAATAGCCAAAATACCGGTCGGTAACGGTATAATTACCGAAAATCGGCCGTTACCGACCGGTATTTGGCTACCTACATGAGGCCCTCAGTCTTTAGTGACTGCATACTCGAAAGCTCCATGTCCTTGGAACTACCAACCAGCAGCAATGAGGTATACAAACCAGGAGAAGCCTCGAGTTCCTGAGTGTGAGTCTAGGTTCTAATCCAAATTATGGGAAAATGTGTTGCCATATTTTCAATCGAAAGTGCTCCCTGTGACTTCGTTGGCATGTGGTAGTAGCAATAGATCTAAGTCTGTGGTTATCCCTAGGTTAATCATCTCTCTTGAGTTAGCTGGTGGGGCATAATGTTCACAGGCTGGTGTTTGTGACCAGTTCCACAGGTCATGATCTCTTTCTCTGCAGTGTTGAGCTTTAGATGATTACTTCACATTCGTGCATCTGTGACGTGGAGGCACTCTTTAAACCTCGACTTCTAAAAGTCTTCTGGGGCATCTGTTTTTGGAGTTATTTCTGCATCATCTCTATAGTTGTAACAAGTAAGGTGAGCAATCTGATTTTGTCTGGTGAGGAGGTTAGGTAGATGGTGAATAGGAGAAAAGAGATGACTGACCACTGAGAAATATTTTAAATAGTCCTAAAGGGTAGCTGTTCCTACGGTGTATGGTCGCAGGTTGGAAAGTGTTAGGAGAGCCAAATGGGCATATCCTTAATAGGAAGTGGTGCCCACACACCCCCATGAAGGTGTCCTGCTTCATCATCGGGCTATGCTCCTCGTGGAGTCGGCGCTGCAGTACCCCATGGCTCTTTGGCAGAGATCTTTTTATAATAAGCCATGATGGTGAGTGAGGGTGTGTGGGTAAGGGTGGGTAGTGAGTTACAACTACCTCTGGGATCCCTCAATGTTATATTTTTATTCCGATGTACCCATGGCATGATTAAAAAGACCTTTAGTGGATCAGTGTGCCACACACATGACTACTCACTCCCCACAGTTCTGTGAGCTGCAGCTCTTGATGCAATAAACCCTGGGATAAGCATTCTGTCCTAGTTGGAACTTCCAATTTTAGTGTACTTCTCCTCCCATGCCTTTGATGTTTGATGAAATGTCAGGAACATGCCCAGATAATCTTGATGACGCTTGTCAGGCCTTGGAGAGTGTTACTCAAATCTGCTCTGCCTGTCACTGTGCCTTCCTTTTCCACTTCTGCTCAGGATAGACCATCCCATGCAGTGAGAGGGAGAGTTCTAGCATCCTAACCTCCAGAATCTCCAACATCATGCCTGGACAATGAGTGGAGCATCCTGAGTTAATTTGATCTGCTTGCTGATGTGGCATATATGATTTTGTGTGCCCGTTGTCGCTCTACCAAGTCAGTGTTTTTTAAATCCAGTTTCAGTGGCGGCTGCTCACCATGCAATGTGGTAGGGCGGTGGGGGGAATAAATAAATACAAAGAATTTGTTTTTTTAAAACATAAATTACGACTTACGTGAAGTTGCATCCGCTCCGTCTTGCTCCTCTCCCGATCCTCGACTGGTGTACACTGCACAGGCTCCCAGATGCCAATCCCTACCCTATTTCCAGCATGAGAGCGCTGGGATTGGTCTGAGCTGCCTGGTTTGCCGCTCAGACAGCGTCTGGGACTGTTCTCCACCTGGCTGTGCAACACAGTCGGATGGAGAAATACTGAGTGTGCATGTCTGTTTCCTGAAGCTCAGAATGGCCGGCCCCCACCCCTCCCTGTGAGTTGGCTACCAAGCAGAGGCAACAGTGGAAAAAAAAATGATAATAACATTATTTAATTATCATTTTATTTTTCATCGTTGCCTCTGCTGGGTAGCTGCAGTGGGGCAACAGTCCTCTGCTGTAACAGAGGATCCGCCTCTGCCCGTTTTGTCAACTGGTTGGTCCCATTTTGTTTACTAGTGTGCTGAGGCAGAAGTTGAGACCCTCAAAGTGCACTTACCGAATGTTCTGGGCTCTGTGCTTGCCTTGGCCCGGTACGTTTTTCCTTTAAGCACTGCTAATGGCCATTTTTCCTGTTGTTTTTTTTTTTCTTTTTTTTTTTTAAGAGACCAGCCTTCATTTTAGTGTCCTACATTTATGTGTTTTCTGAAGAGCTTGTCCAATTTGTCCCTCCCCTTCCTCTTTATTGCGTGTCAGTGGGACCTTAACTTGGTATTCATATTAGTAATGGCTCACCTTTTGAGTGAACGTAGTTGCTGTTTGCAGTTGCTTATTTTAAACACTGTTACCTCTATTCGCAATCAGCAGTCTTTGTCTGTTTATCCCCCTTTTGCCTCACTTTTTTCTGCAGAAACTGGTTCTTAGGACCAACGCTTCTTATTTGCTGAAAGTTACCACCCCATTTCACATGAGTTATTGCATCACCCTACAGGAGTGGCCTGTCTGCTGGAGGCGCAGGGGAGTGCGTTGACAGAAGGGGGTCGGGCAGGGGAGTGCGTTGACAGAAGGGGGTCGGGAGTACTAGGGATCGCAGGGGGGATAAAAAAAGAGTACCTGTAGCCATCCCCGCCTCTCTCTTCTGCTCCCCTTCACCTCTTCAGGAAGGCATAGGCTCCCAGAATGCCCCGCGGCCAATCCTGAAGCAGCTCTTGCGCATGAGAGCAGCTTCAGAATTGGCCTGAGCGCCCTCGATTTGCGCTCCAGGACAGACTGTGAGTCTGTGCCTGCTCTGTCCAGTCCAGCTGCATTGCTGGTTTGAAGAAGGCTTTCACTGTGCATGATGGTTTGGCCAGCCTGAGACTATATAGAGTATACAATACCAGTGCCCTTGGGCAAGGCAGGGTAGTAATTCAGAAGCAACACACCTAGACCCAGCCCTTGGGCTTGTTAGAAATTAAGTGGTCTTTAATGTCCCCATACTTTTTAAATCTCTCCTTGAGGTTGCAGGCGTAGCCTAACGGCTAGAGCAGTCGATCCCAAAGCTGGGGAACTGGTTTCGAGTCACGGCAATGTGTCCATCTGTACTGCAACTGGTGCTCATGTAAAGCGCTCTGATACCTTCGGGTCAAGTTCGCACTATATAAAACGCAGGGGAAAAAATTAGTTATGGGACTGGAGATTATTAAAGTTAACCCCCTACCCATCCCCATGTTCCTTTTTTTATTTTCTCCCAATGTTCACTTAATTTATGAGACAGTCTAGAAAATGGCAATGCCAATAAATCTTGTATTTTTATTACAAGACAGACCTATTATTGGCTTTACCAATGTTGCACACTTGGGGCAATGCGAAGGGCGATGGGAGCAAGACTCTTGGCATATACAGGGTCTACAGGGGAGTGAAGTTCCATAGAGGGCCTGTAAGAGGCCGTGGAGAGGCACACACAGGGACTGTATGTGCACAGCAGGTCGTATTGTTTTTTGGGGGGGCACATAAAGGAACCACAGGCTGGAGGGGGCAGACAGAAGGGTTGTGGGGTAGTGTGATACAGGGGTGGAGCAGAGCAGAACATATGAATGCCAGAGCCATGCAGGGTGGCACAGATCGGGGCTGAATTGGAATGGAAGGGTGCAAAGGGATTGCAAGAATTTGTCCTGGCAGGGCAGTTCACAGACACTGCAGGGGAGCTGTTGGCCACAGAGAGGTGGAAGCAGATAGCACACGTACTGCAAACATAGTGGGGTACTCATAAGGGCTGCACAGGCAACATGGCACCAAAAGAGAATGCAAGGAAAGTGGGGTTATAGAGAGGGCTGCAGAGGGATTGACTGGGAAGAGCAACACCCACAATGCATGCACAAGAAAAGCTAGCTGGCACACACGCAGGCGCTAATTCCTAAAGAAGGACTGCTGGCTTTTCGGGGTACATGCAGAGGCAGTGTAGTGGTATGGGGGAAGCCCAACATCCTAAGTCCACACAACCAACAGTATATACCGACACACCTACATTTACAACCACAACAAGGTCCAACATAGACGCTATCAAACATCTGTAGAGCCAACATCATACACTGGCAAACCCACCATTACATGTTCACACAATCAACATCATACAACATTCCCATCATCATGCATCCACATAACCTTCCTACATCCACGCGACTAACATCATACAGCAGCACTTCTACCATCATGAGATAACAAACGTAACACCATATATCAGCAGACCACAACTGTACACAACCAACATCATATGCTGAACACACCCACCATCTGTGTGCACACAACCCAAATCATAAGCCAGTGCCCTCACTATTGTATTACAGCAAACCCACTGTCATACACTAACACAGCCACAGCCGTGAAACAACACACCCACCATCATATATCAACACCACCACCTCATATGCCATCACACCACCTTCATAAGTCCACTAAGCTAACGTGTTGTACTAACAAATCCACCATCCTATATCAACACACCATCATCCTATAGCAGTGTACTCACTATTATACTTTTTTCAACCACCATCTGGTGTCGGCACACACAAGGACCAAAAGTTAAAGTTGGATGGGAGCTAAGGTTGACAAATATATTAACAGTGGATTCCTCCCAAAAACTAAGTCATGAAATTCTAAATTAAGGTCACCTTGTCTACGAAGCCAACTTTACTGGCCTTGCCCTAACTCCTTCCACAGGATTCCCTCTCCAAACCCTCAAACACCTTTTCAATCAGAAAGTTGCTTACTACACAATATCCCAATATGAAGCATCAGTATTTATCTCATACAGAAAGACACCCACTATCATATGAACATAAAACCAATATGATGCTCTAACATCCTGCTATGATGTGCCAACACACTCCCCTTCATATAAGCGTTCCTTTACCATGATGTTATCATACTCATCCAACTTTACATGGGGCTGCACACACTATGCATGTTCACATAGAAACAATGATACTCCCGTAGACCCACCATTAAATAACCTGACACCCACACACACAGACCAACACATATACATACTCCCAATATCCGATCCCCTCATAGCCTGCATTGTATATCCACTCACCTACCATCATAGGCCAACACACTCAATATCTTACAACCAGGTATCCACCATCTCAGACCCTGATACCCACAATCATACACCGTCCAAGACTCCATTTCCCATGGCTTTACAGAGCCATTCAATAACTTAATCATACTATCATACAGTCTTTTACACATTTGTATAGTAAAGGAGTTTGTCAAATCCATCGTGTGTGTGTATTTTGTTACTACATTCCGAAAGTACAGCAAAATTGACATGAGAACATTTTTTTTATTGCCTCACAAATGTCACGTAACAATTACTTTGCACAGTGAAACTACCTCTCTTTATAGTCATGATGTTTCCTCATTGTGCAAATGTTACCCCTTGCATCCTGGTCGAATGTCTTAATGTCATGGCCCCTTCCCACACTCAATGGTAATAAGTAGCATATTATACACTGTGCATCTGCATTCATTACACACACACACACTCTCTCACAGGCAAAACGCATCATGAGTAAAGACAGAGTGCTGCTGCTGTGTGTGTGTATATGTATATATATATATATATATATGTGTGTGTGTGTGTGTAAGTATGTATGTATGTATACATCTATACACGTGTGTATTTATGTGTACGTATATACATGTGTGTGTGTGTGTGTGTGTATGTATATGTGTGTGTATGGATGTGTGTGCGTATATATATATATATATATATATATATGTGAACAAGGGCACGGAGGTGCTCGAAACGCGTCATAAACGGCTTGAAACAATAAAAACAACCTACTTTGCCACGCATTTTGGAGTCCGGGTCTCTCTCATCGCCGCAGTGGAAGTTTTGGGAGACCGAGCGTTATTGGCCCCGCATCTTTGTCACAAGCCAAAGTTTCACCATTTGAAACCACCATTTAAAGTGTATTTACTAAACATAAAAGAAGGACCATACAGTATTGGTTAGGCATATAAACATTGAAAACAGACTTCGACAATGTTTTTTGTAGTTCACATACAATGCATGTAGAGGAAATACTTGCTTTCAGTGCTTTGATTCAATTCCACAGTGTTATTTGCGCAACCACAATCACTTTGTGTTATCAAATTATCCTCATTTGACTTGGCATTCAATAATCAATTAATACAAAATAAATTAAAGTGAAGTCACAGATAAATACAAATACATCTCAGAGTACCCGCACAGGAGCACTGTTCATAATTAGATTACGGTATTTCATGGTCCGTGCTTAATCGCATTCTCCATTTTTTGCTTCTCCAAAAACCCAGTGGCTTAATCAGTACTGTATATATGTGTATATATATATTCACTGAAAAAACCATAGGTTTCACACATGTTATAGTTAGCGGAAATTTTACTGATAAAAAACCAATGAAATTCCCCCGTTATAGTTAGTGCAGGAAACTATAACTCACGCGACCGCAATCCTCTGCTGATGCTAATACTGTATTTAGACACTTATTTGCCCATGTCTTCTTCCATAAATTTTTAGCTATACATATATTACAAATATTTTTTTTTCATAAAGACACATATGTCATCAGCAGAAGATTGCGGTCGCGTGAGTTATAGTTTCCTGCACTAACTATAACGGGGGAATTTCATTGGTTTTTTATCAGTAAAATTTCCGCTAACTATAACGTGTGAAACCTATGGTTTTTTCAGTGAATTTGCGAGGTTTTTTAAATGCTAATTCCTAACTATAACGTGTGTGAAACCTATGGTTTTTTCAGTGAATTTGTACGGTTTTTTAAATGCTAAGTTACTTTACGCCATTCGTGGCGTGCGCGCCCACTTAACGCAGTTCGTTCCGTGCACGCACGGTGCGCTTCGCGCACCGTGCGCGCACAGTGAGCACGCGGTGCACTTCGCGCACCGCGCGCCCACTTTACGCAGTTAGTGCCGTGCATGCACGGTGGGCACGCGGTGCGCTACGCGCACCGCGTGCCCACGTTACGCTAGATGGGCCATGTACGCACGATGCGCTTCCTTGTGATAGGTAATCTGTTGAAATTTTTTGGGGAAATTTGCACACTGGGTGGAGAGAGTGGGGGGTTTTTTTTTTAATTAATTTTTTACCGTACGCGTACGGTAAGCGTACGGTAAGCGTAATCGGCGAAATTTTCGAAAAATAAAAAATTACCGTTTTTTGCCTTGGGGGATCTTTGAAGACTCAACTAACATGGTTATGTGCATGGGCGCTGTCTAAACAGCCCCTTTATATGTTTTTGGCATTTGTTTATCAGCTCCCCCCTCAGAGTGCGAGAGAGAAAATGGCGGCCGCCGCTTCCTGGTTTCGACCGATTCGAATGTTTACTAAGATCTAAGGGCCAATCAGAATCGCACTCGCGCACGCCACCGTACGCGTACGGTAAGCGCACCGTAAGCGCACCGTAAGCTGGCTCAGATATATATATTGATTTAAAGGCTATTTTCTCAGAATCTACTGAACAGATTTACACCAAACCTACAAAAGGCACTTCCTTGACCTGAGGCCTACCTCTCTGCCAAATTTCAAGTAATTCTGTTCAGCCGTTCGGGCTGTAGCTGTGTCTAAAGGTCCTATGGAAAAATGCATGGGAAAAACGTGTTTTGGGACCCTTCTTTTATCTCAGCCCCCGCTTGACGAATCCCCCCGAGACTTTCAGGGTAGGAGCGGAGCGTAGCGCCCCACCTATTTTGAAAAATTTGCAAGGATTCGTCGACCGGCGCCAAAGTTATTCAAAATAGAATGTTGCGGATTTCCTATGGAAACGTGGTCCTAACTATAACTACCTACTGGCGACCGCCAGTAGGTAATATGTATATATATATATATGTTGTTTTATTGCTTTATTCGAGGTAAAAACTCATAAAAGCATGAAACATTTATAACATATTTACAATCTCTTATAAAATCTTTAAAATAATAAAGCATCATGACATCAATAATGTTAAAATTCATCAATAGAAACTAAAGATCATGCAGTTGTTTAGCCAGTATAAACACAAAGAGACTAAATTCTCATTGACTGGGAGAGCGGGCAATGGTCTGAATTCATTTCACCTAGCCTGCTATTAGGCAAGAGATTTCCTTCTGATGGCCCAAGCCCAACCCAGAAATTTAGCAACTGCCACAGCAATGAATGTTGAAGGACTGGTGCAGATAATCCTTAGAGCCATGTCACTCTCTCTCGTGCCTAGCTGTTTGCACATAGCCCTCAGCCAGACACGTCGGGGGACTGAATAAGCCCCACACACAAAGAGTAAGTGGGCAATGGTCTCAGTACTTGTTTTACAGACTGGGCAGGCTTGAGAACTACCCTCTGCCCATCTTCCAGTTAGTGATCTAATTGGGAGAGACCCCACTCTAAGCTGGAAATATAGCTTCCTGTCCAGGGGTTTGGTTATAGTGTCCCAATAAGGCTCAAGGAAAGGAGAAGCTTTTACTTCAAGAAATAGTCCCTCCATGGTAGAAGGATCGGCTTCGTTCCAGTCCCGATGTTCTACAATTTCCCAATACTTTGCTTTTATAATTGCTTTAGTTGGGAACAGGGCCTCCTCTGGATTCTCCCATAGCTCATTCATGCCTAGAATCCCCAGCATTCTACGCAAATCCCCCAGCCAACCTATCTTATGGAACTTATCACAGTTAATTAAATCCAGGAAGCCCCTTGCGTAGTGAGCGAGTTCAGGGGTGACCCAGATGCGCCGCCAGTATAAAATGGTTCTTAGTCTAGCCATATCTGAAATGGCTTTCCTGCCTAACTCACAACGCAAAGGCCTCATGGGTGTACTTTTGGGGAGGCCGATAAGGTTTCGAAGATATTTGTTCTCGGCGAGCGTTAGTGGTGCTAAATTGCCATAGCCCCAAAGCTCTGAGCCATAGAGCGCCGAGCTAATGGCTTTGGCCTCATATACTTGAAGTGCTGGCGCAATAGGTTTGGTCAAAGACCTTTTATGTTCAGCACTTATAGCACCAGTGTTTTGGTGAAATTTAAGAGCCGCCATTTCTGTGTGTTTCCCCCACTTTGCGCCCTTGGCTATGTGGATACCCAGATAGACAAAATCCGAAACCATTTCTACCTTTTGGCCATCCATGAGGATGTTCCCTCTAAAGGTGGAATGGGGATTAAATGTCATGAGCTTTGTTTTAGCTACATTTACTTCTAGGCCTTGATCAATACAAAAGCCCTCGAAGATATTCAGGGCACGCTGCAGACCGTTTTGGATAGAATGAGCGTGTCGTCTGCGAATAATAGGATTGACGTTTTCACTCCATCCAGTGTTGGAGCATCTACAGAAGCAGACAACATACGCTCCACTACTCCGTTATTGTAAAGGGAGAAGATCATCGGGGCCATGGCACAGCCTTGGCGTACCCCCAGTTCTACCGGGAACTCGTCAGATATTTGCCCATGTCTCCCCCACTGGATCTTTGCGGAGTTTGACTCGTGCAATCTCATCACTAGCGATAGAGTTTCAAGTGGCATGCCCATCTCAGCTAAGACTTTCCATAACAGGGAGCGAGGAACTAGATCGAAAGCTGCACGTAAGTCTATGAAGGCAGCATAAAGACTGCCCTTCGCCAGCTCTACTGTCTTCCAGTGCAGTAGCATGAACCGGAAGATCTGGTCTATCGTGCTAGTCAATTTACGAAAACCTGCTTGGTAAGGAGATAGAACATTATTTTCTTCCTCCCAGGCTATGATTTTTGCCAAGGTCATTTTACCTACGACCTTCTGTACTGTGTCTATAAGGCTGATGGGCCGATAATTCCCTGGTAGAGTTTTGTCCCCTTTTTTGTATATAGGGATTTTGGTACCGGAGCCCCTTGTGCTACAAATTCAAAATATACTTGCCCCAGCATGATTTCTCATAGAGAAATGCATCTGCAGGCACCCCGTCAGGGCCCGGAGCCTTGCCCCGTGTGACTAAATCCAAGGCCAATGCTACATCCGCGTTATTAAAAGGAGGAACTTGGAATATAACATAGGGCCCAGACTCCCCGTTCCTGTCCTCCGGACGGCACCTGTATTGGGGACCAAAGTAGTCCAACCAGTTGCTCTGCGAAACATGGTTGGAAGGTGGTTCTGGGAGACCTCCTCTGCCCCATTTAACAATATTCCAGAATAATCTGGAGTCTTTTGCGGAACTGGCAGCTTTAAGGACTTGCCAGTGCTGCTCGTCCCATTGTTTCTTGGCTATAGATACACTGGACTTGTATTTCCGCCTTGCTTCCCTGACGGAGGCTGGATCTTTGGACTTGATGGCCATCCCCTTCTAGCTGCCCTACATGTGGCGTTATACCACCCCGCCACATGAGGACGACTTTTCTTGCCCGGGTGCGAGCGTACTGCCCTGTAGAAATGACCCTTTATCGAGCTAAAGAATTCACAGTGCAGATTAGTAATCTCAACCATATCTGTTCTGCTCCTCGATCCCATATTCAAAATTACTTCCATGGCAGAGGTGGTAAGATCCAGATTTGTGCTAATACTTAGTAGCACCTCGTGGTTAGCCACAATTTGGGGCCACTTGACTCGCCTCATGTCGTTCGTTGGAACGATCTCTGCCATCGCTTCTGTTATAATATTTTGCCCCTCCAGGCCCCCCCCCCCACAACAAATGAGTAATACAAAGGGGGTTGTGATCACTCTCTTGTCTGCTGACCACCCTCATATCTTTCATCAAGTGCCAGATCGTTAAGCTACAAATAACATAATCAATCCGGCTTTGCCAACGGCCATTATCAAATGTGTTTGCCCCTTGTCCATCACTCAGTGTCCTACCATTCAAAGCTCTGAGCCCCCTTTCGCTGCATAAGGCGTTCATCTGTATTACTTCAACTGACCATCTACTCACAGGTTTTAAGTCCAGCTTAGGAATTCCCCATTTGGTATCTACATCTTCTCCTGATTGGCAGTCTTCTACTGAAAGGGGCTCAAAGGTCATGTTCATGTCACCGACAATTAATATGTTGTTCTCGCTTGGCTGAGCACCGATCAATTGGTCAAGTGCAGCCAAGACTTGGGATTTCCCCCCATTATGACTTCTTCTATACAGATTATAAATATATAGGGGTTCCCCCGAAGGCATACAAAGCCTAATCAGCTGCATGTCATTATTGCCTGTGGGGAGCTCTGCTATCTTGTCGAAGAGTGCCTGCCGAGCCCAAATGGTTAGACCCCCTTTTGGTCTTCCCTTTGGGCCTTTAACGGCCGGGACAAAAAAATTAAGGAAGCCCAAGAGGAAGAGAGGCTCACAGGCCCATGTCTCCTGAAAAATACAGACGTCAAAGTCATTTATAAACGACGCCCATTCTGGTGAGTGCATTCTGGGGCCCAAACCCGCGACATTCCACGAAACTATTCTGCCCCTGACCCTGCTGGGATCACCCCCCAGTACAGCGGTGGCTAGCGGCTAGACCCCTGGGCCACTGATATTTCGCAGATCGCAACCTCCTGCTAGCTCTTTAATGGCTATTCCTAATTCATTCCTCCCACCTGGGCTGGCCACAACATCTTCTGCCAAAGGAAAGCCTACCAAGCCTGGATGTTCAGCCCCCTCCACCCTACTAGATATCTTAGGGTGGTTCCTGCCCTTTGACCCCTGTTGGACAATTGACAACTCTCCTGACCCGTTATGACAGGAATCGCTCACTGCATGCTGGAAACTAGTTTGGATTGAAAGCGTGACATGTAGTCTGCCATTGGGTAAGGGTTCTGTGGTTATGAGAGGCACCTTTTGTGAGCTATCCTCAGCAGCATTTATTGTGCCCCCGAAGTGCAGTCAATCTACTCCCTTCAAGCCTGATAGGACCCCGTATCGATTATAAACATGAGAGTAGCGATCAACCTGCTGACGGGAAGGATGCCTTGGATGGCCTACTTGGTATTGGAATGGTGCCCCAAAATATTCTGCCTGATTTAAAGATGGAAGCCCAGTATGGCTATGCTGAAATTGTAGCAGGGGCATGACATTAATTACAGGGGCCACTAAACCTCTTGGGTAAAAATAAGTCAAATCCTGGGTGGAAATTACACTACTGCCGTTTTGGGGGAACCAGTTTATGATGTGTCTAACTGCTCTATTGTCACGAAAATTTATTATTACAATGTCCCCTTTTATGTCCTTTGTTCTTTGACCTAACCATGGGAGATGCCTGACATATGGGATTTCGCCACTTATATTTGGCGGTAAAGGGCGATTCTGTCTGAGCCAAAATATGGTCTTATTTTTCAGTTGGTAGACAGCTTCACTTCTACCCTCCACTAGGGGTGGCACACCAGTAAGAACCACCACATACGGAACTGCTTCCGGGGGCAGATCTACTGAATGCCTTTTGGGTGCAATAGACCTCACCGGCTTATCCAAGCCGTTCAATTTTTGGAGATTTGATGTTGGAACAATTCTCAGAGGATTTATAATTCCACCTACTTGGGCCCCCATGTTTTTCCTATTTGCATTTGGCCCTATAGTTTTAGAGGGGGTTGCTTTCAACGGTTTTGTCTTGGCTACATTGGTTGTTATTGGTTCCTTTTGAGCCATGTTATTGTGGTCCGAAGCAGAACCGGAAAGGGCTGGAGATGGCTTATTTAGATCCTTGGTTGCCCCTTTGTTTTCCCAAATAGCCTGTTCCAAATTATCCAGTTGTACAGCAATTCTTTTTAACCTCTCTACTAACGGAGATATGAGTGATCTAATTAGCTGTTCCATGCTACCCATTAGGTCGGTAGTGGATGCATCTTTCAATGGTACATATGGAGGGGCTACTACTACAGGTATTGATGGTACATTGAGAGAGGGGCTTTGTAGGTTCCCAGAGTTAGAATGACTAAACAACTTTTTTTGAGGACCATTCCCCCTCTTTCTCTTTTTTTCCGGTGGTGGACCTTGGGCGTGAAGGATTTTAAGAGTTTTTTTGGTTTTTTGGACAGGCTTTAATAGTGGCAACGGAGTATCTGTCATAATCACGTCCTGTGGAATCGAATTACTCGGGGAGGCAGAAACATTCATGATCGGGGCGTTGGATTCTACTAGACAAGGGGATCTATCCCGCAAAAGTAAAGGGATACTGTCACTTAGGGATAACCCACAATCCTCCCTTACACAATATGTGCTCGGGACAGGCGAGATAGCTAACTGTATCGGGCCCAGAGATGAACGCTTGTTCTTAATAAATTCTACTGAGCGTCGTCTCTCGGCCCGTCGCTCTTTGAGTGTAATTTCCCTGTCGATATCCGAGGTGGCCCTGATGACAAAGTTATCGAGTGTACCTCGACTGACTCCTCCAGCCATTATAGACTTATCTCTAGCAAGAGACAACATCGCAATAATGGAATCTAGTCGTAGTCGGGACTTAGGGGGCCTAGTTCATGGGCCCTGAGACAATAGCAATAGTCTCTTCAAGTTCACCAATTGAACATTTATAACACAATGCAGGATAGGGTATTTATAGCGTTTTACTAGCTCCACTAATATGTTAGGAGTCCTTTCCGTGTATGGGGAAGTCACTTACAAAAGAGGGAGCCCAGCCCGGCCTCCTTCAGCCTCTGACGGCCGCAGACGGCCCCACCCTTGTCCCGGGCCTCTCCCGGTGCGCTCCCACGCGTGTCCCGTGGGACGAGGTTCCGGTCAGCCCTTTAAGCGCCTCCTGGCGCGACCCGATGACGGAGGCGGCATCCTTGCCGTAGGTGGAGCAGCTGGGAAATGGAGTCCGATGGAAGGAAGGGGCTCGGCGGAGCCAAGCCCGGCCAAAGGGTAAGAGCGGAGTAAAGCCCGGCCCTGGAGATAGCAGGACTGCCCAGTCAATAGTTTTTACGAAAGGGACTCGGCCCCGGTCAGCCCTTTAAGCGCCTCCTGGCGCGACGCGATGACGGAGGCGGCGTCCTTGCCGCAGGTGGAGCAGCTGGGAAATGGAGTCCGATGGAAGGAAGGGGCTCGGCGGAGCCAAGCCCGGCCAAAGGGTAAGAGCGGAGCAAAGCCCGGCCCTGGAGATAGCAGGTCTGCCCAGTCAATAGTTTTTACGAAAGGGACTCTGCCCCGGTCAGCCCTTTAAGCGCCTCCTGGCGCGACGTGATGACGGAGGCGGCGTCCTTGCCGCAGGTGGAGCAGCTGGGAAATGGAGTCCGATGGAAGGAAGGGGCTCGGCGGAGCCAATCCCGGCCAAAGGGTAAGAGCAGAGCAAAGCCCGGCCCTGGAGATAGCAGGTCTGCCCAGTCAATAGTTTTTACGAAAGGGACTCTGCCCCGGTCAGCCCTTTAAGCGCCTCCTGGCGCGACGCGATGACGGAGGTGGCGTCCTTGCCGCAGGTGGAGCAGCTGGGAAATGGAGTCCGATGGAAGGAAGGGGCTCGGCGGAGCCATGCCCGGCCAAAGGGTAAGAGCGGAGCAAAGCCCGGCCCTGGAGATAGCAGGTCTGCCCAGTCAATATATATATATAATGAAGTACCCCTGTCGTACATTAAAGGATACTGCAAGTCACAGAGTAGTTCCATAACGTATGGAGAAACTAGGCCAAAGGTCATGTTCCTTTATAAGGTTATGGAACTCGGAGGTGACTTGCAATAGCCTTATCATGTACTCCAGGGGGTACCTTATCCCATGTAATACATGGTCACACCATCACCTTTCCCACAAACCACTTATATGAAAGAGCAAGCAGGTTTGCAAACCTGAAGAATAAAACTAAAAACTCTAGTGCAAAATTAAGCAAGCATTTGCAATGCAATAGGTCTCGCATTTATGCGTTTGAGCTATTGACATTGCAAATAAAATGCCTTTTATTTTTGTTTTCGTTTTGAAAACATAAATAAAAGGCATTGTCATTTACAATGCCAATATCTTAAACTCGCATAAATACAAGTCCTATTATACAGGGGATGGGGCGCACACACACACACACACTTCCTCAGATCAGACCCTTAGAGCAAGGAGTCATTGTTCTTTGTCATGTGTCTGACTAAGTGATGTCACACTGCACAAAAGTGGTGGTTTCAGGGCGCATTTCTCTTTCACAATATCACACCACTTCTGTTGTCATCCACGCTCATACTGTACTAGAATGGAATAAAGCTGACAATAAGGCGAGGGCAAATATCATGCGTGACACTTTCATCCGATCCTGTGCTTTGAGCAAATAGCAATTTGCATTCTGGGATTTAAAATTTCACTTTTAATCTGCATTGGCAAAGCCAATATTTCTCATCTTTGGAAACTATTGGCTTTGCCAATATCTTTTAGTCATATTGTACAGCTTCTCTGGTGTTATGCAGCATGGCTAAAGAAAACAAAGTAAAAAAAAGGCACTATGATGTGGCTGTCGCATCATTTTGTAGGCGTACGCACTATGCATGCTCGTGCCTACAAAATGGTGAGCGTATTTTTTTTATTTATCAAGTTTAATCATTAACTGTACAAAAAGTAGCAATAAGCATTTTTTTAAGCATGAGTAGGGGAAGCAATACAGAGGGCGCTGGTGGGTGGGGCAACATTGAGTGCAAGGGCGGAGAAAAGGAATAGAGAGGATAAGGGTGGGGGAATTTGTGGGTGGGGGGTGGAAGCAATTGAAGAGCGGGTGGGAAGTAATGCAGATATATTTGTCCAGTTCGTCAATGTGAAAATCCGAGGCAGACGTTCCTCATCCAGGTGGTTCACTGCACCCGCCTCTGCACAAAACCAGAGCCTACGGACTGATGATGACGTGCAAGTGATGGCACACATATTGGTTGGATGTGGTGCAACTGTTAGGCTTGTCGTGCATTGTCGGGATGGCACGGGGTGGAACCAACTGCACGTGCATCGTCAGTATGACACTGAGTGAAACTGGCTGCATGATCATTGTCAGGATGGCACAGAGGGGAATCAACTGCACGTGGAGCGTCAGGAAAGCGCCGGTGAGCAATTGCCTGCACGTATGTCCTCTTGCTGGCAGCATAGTGAAATCGACAGCAAATATACTGACAGAATAACAACAGGGTGCAATTGGCTGTAACTGCATTAGCGAGCAACAGACTACACGTGTATTACCAGGATGGTATGAAGGTGCACTTGGCAGGGGCGTGAGCTGGGTGCAGTTGGCTGCACGTGTGTTGCCAGGGCGGCACCACAGTAATAGTGTATAAATATACATTATGCCATCAGGGAGATATTGACTGCAAGTATATTCTGTCGGGTTGGCATCTGGGTACAGTTGAGCGCACGTATATGATCAGATTGGCATCAAGAAAATATTGACTGAACACACATTATCAGGATGGCATCAGGGTGCTATTGACTGCATACACAGTGCCACCCTGGCACCGTAGAGATATTCACAGCACATACATTGACCGTAAGCGTTACCTGCAGGAGTGTGCAGGCCACTGCACTGTGCTGCACCGCGCTGCTCTGTGCTGTGCTGCACTGCGCTGCACTGCGCTGCACTGCAATGCAGGGCTTGAACTTCCCCCTTTAGCTGCTGCTTTGCTCTGCGTGCAGTTCTAGGCCAAGTACTGGCTCTGTACACACTTTCCAGTGGAATAGAGGGAACAATTTGGACAGTGGGCTCGGATTTTCTCACTACGGCTGCCCCCGCACACCAGCAGGTGGAAGGCCCACGGTACCCCAATGAAGTCGGCCTTTTCCTAGCCAACCCGTGGCAGCGAGGCCCATGTGCCTGGCTTGAAGTAGGGCCCCTGCTAGCACCCTTACTAAATGCTTTCGAGTTCTAGGGATCTCTGTGATGTCACACCATACACGAGAACCACACCGGGACTTGTATTTATTAATGTTTTTATTTATGATGCGTCTCTGACACCATCCTAAACGGAGTCCAGAACGGCAGTGGGGAATATTTGTCTAAAAAGGCAGGGCCCTTGCGATGCCAGTCCTCGAGGCACTTTTAAAAGCACCCTCTCCCTCACCTGAAGCCAGTTTGAGGAATGTAAATGTGTGTGAGGGGGGTGCAGAGGGGGGAGAACGAGGGCACCCTGAGTAACAAACATACTGCTGCATTCAGTACACGCTGCAGCTGAGAGGCAGTGCAGACCGGAACTCCAAGACAGAAAGACGAGCACTGCATGTGCCATGTAAATGTTAGGGCCAGGGACATTCATTGCACTGTCGCACTATTGACCGAGGAAGTAGGACGCTGGCCGTGCTGCAGCGGGTATGTACCCTAACATCTACATCAAATCCAGGGCACTCATCCTGGAGGATGAAAGGCTGGTCGGCACCACCTCAACACGAACTTTCGCTCCTGCAGGTTACACTCACACATCGCTGCAGCAGGAGCTCAACCTACTAAACTGCTGTACTGTGACTGCAGGCTGAGGCTGTCAGGTTACACAATCTGTGCAGCAGGCTTGTATAGGCCCTGAATGTCAAACCGGCTGGCCAATAGCCACAGGAGACCCAGCTCTATACGCGCCCCTGACCCCCCGTAGCTGCACATATGAATGGGAAGGTGTCCTGCAGATCTGTGCTGTGCTGCAGTGCCGCATAGGAGGTTCTCGGAAGCGTGGTTTTCAGTGGTGCGGCAGGTGCAGTGGCACCGGGGATTTTCGGGGCCATCTGCACCACCCCTTTCACTACACAACATCCTCGCTTACACTAGTGCTCACCATGACACTCTTGTCACTACTGAAACAAGCAGTAAAAAAACAGTGTTTCTTTGTTTTGTTGTGTACAGGCACGCGCAAAAGATGCAAACGCGGTTGTGCGGTACAATCTCTCAATGCATCTGTCAGGGAAAAGAGCATTGTGTGCTAAGGTATACATGACGCTTTCATCAACAAACTACCAAAATCTCGATGATCCCTGCAGGAAACGGACGGCTGGCTTTGGAGAGCGAGGCCGGTGGGGGAGACCGCCCGCATAGCCTCACTGCGAATAGCAACAGTTGGTCTAGCGCTCCCTTGCCCAGAAAGTGCCCTCTCGCAGCCGGACGCCTCTACTGCAACCTCGCCAGGAGCGTGTCTGGGATGTTCAGCTGACTGGATGTGTCAGACAGGCTCCGAGCGGGTTTTCGCGGGTGAAGGTTCCATCGGCTGCAGGTGCGAGACTATTTTTAGCCGGTATAAGGTCAGGGAGCCCTCGGAGACCGCGAGGGCTACAATAAAATCTATTGATCAGCCTCTGGATCTTGTGTTTCGGTGAGACTCCTAGATTGAAACAAAACAAGAAGCGCAGAAAAACAAGCATTGGCCGCGCGGCCGTGAAAGTGACGCGACCGCGAAAGAGAAAGTGGGACAGTGAAAGAGCAAGCAGTGCTGAAATACAGACCTGCTCTTTGGTGGGGAGGGGCATGCGCTAATCTGGAGAGCAAGCTAGAGGAAAGCCAGATGGCGCCTGATCGCGAGGAAAGCCAGATGGCGGCTGTGCGCGTGCCGGCACACGTAACATCAAGCTTTAGGTCACAAGCAAAAGGTTGTGGTCGCATTTCTAAAGCCCCCACTCACTAAGTGTCTCGCCAGATCAACGCATGCGCTGGCTCAGGCAAGACCTAAAAATCAGATATTAGAAACAGTTCAATACAAGTCAAAGAAAAAAGAAAAGCTGCAGCACCTCAGAATGTGTGTAAACATGCAGAAAGATTTTAGCTTTTCTCTAAGGAGTGCAATAAATAAACATATCTCTGATTGTCATTGAAAGCTATAAAATAGAGCAGAAGTAAGAAAAGCTATGTTCAGTTTGTGCTGCTTTAAACTGCTGCCTAAATTATGCTCGGTCACCTGATCTGGCTTTCACCGTGGTTGCTGGCTCTGACAACAGGCATTGTGACATCAGAACTCGACTGTTGTACCTTTATAATAGTTAAGCTCTGATGTCTTTTCTTTATAATCGGTGACTGAGTGTGTCACTAGTTGCTGATTATAAAGAAATTTGAGACGTGCATTTATACAGGAATCACAGTGTCTCGTGTTCTATTTCTATCTATATGTATGTTTACTCTCACACCCTTCACAGAATAGTAGTCAGAAACTCCTCACAGCCCTCTTACATAGCATCATTCTAGCAGCCCCCTCACAGACCAGCAGTCGGACACAACAGGAGGAACTCTTACACCCCTCACAAATATAGCAGCAAAGCAAAGAGGTCTGGGTCATAACCGAAAGTGCATCTTCATTGTTTGGTGAATTTGTGTGTGGCTGTATGGCTTAGAGAGTGGATAAATGCAAGAATGAGATAATGACTTCGTGAATAATTGCACAAGATAGATGAGTGAGTGCATGTATGGAAGACAGCATCTAGGCACCTTCAGTTATAATCCAAACCTCCTCGTTTGGAGAGCACTTCTTAAAAATAGTTTCTTTATGGTCAGAAGTCCTACATCACATTTATTTATACGTTATACCATTTTCTTTTGGTTACAGATATTTGCCGCTCTCTTAGTGAATCATTTTAAGAGGGTCACTAGAGCCCTTGGGAACTTGTACTTTGCGCCTGCGCAACTGACATTGGTTTGTCCTTCCTATAGTAAAGTTATCCCGTTTCACAAGATAGAAATTTGCAGTAGAGTCTCCTTTCCATATGGAAGAGATGCCGTGGCTCCAAGCCGGCCTCCAGGGTATTCAAACTATACAGTACAAGCAGCTTGTTAACCTATGCTGAAACATGTCAGTATCAAACATTTCTACTTATTAATCTTCGGCAAGGTTACTTTTATTTCAGTTCTGCATCATACAATCTTCATTGGTAGTTCCAAATGCTAGAATATTGCTGCTTCCCCAGCGGGAACCCTGAACACTTTGTTTTTTACTTTAGGGTTATATTTTTAAATGGTGAAAAATTTGTATTTGAAAATGCAGGTAAGCGCTTTACATCCTATGTGAGGTTACATTTTCTGGGGTTTTGAGATGTTTTGTTTTCCAAAATCATTTAAACCAACGTTGCAGCACAAACCCTACTTTTACTGCTCTGCGAAAACAGGTGAAGTCATGCAGAAAAGAAATGAAAGTGGAGCATATGCGTAACATTCATGGAAGGTTAAAACGCATGTACTTCTCCTTCGAGGGTCCAGCAGCTCCCACATACCACCATGCCTTATACAGGCAGTTGCTCCACACCCCCAGTTCTGTTTTTCCAGCTCTAGTGAGTAGAGCCCCAAAACCTGTACTTTTTTGTCACCCTGTCGCCCAACATATTCAGCCATCTCAGGCTTTAGAGATCCCCATAGCTGTACCACTTCATCTTCCACTGCAGTCAGAATTTCTAGAATCTTTCCACTTCTGCCAGAAACTCAGTTCAATACTTTGCAACTTGTCATTCCACCACCCTCCAAACAGCGAAGGAAGAGGATTCCGCACACTATCGGTTCCTAGAAGGGATAATGATGAGGGTATGGATGCCAACAAAGACTCTACATCATGCATTTCAAAGGCATCAGATCCGGCATTAACAATATCATCAGAATGCCATGTTGACATGGAGTGCAACAAAGACAAATATCCTTTTGGAGACTCCTGACACTCTGGTCTCCGTCATAATAGAGAATCTACCACCAAATGTTTCTCCAAGATGATTGGTTACGCTGGTTCTTAGCTGACAGATGAACGTTTCCAATTCTAGCACTGCTAAGAATTAACTTTACTGGAAAAGCGCTGATCAATTTATATACAACGAATGTAAAAAATATTAAGGTCATCAATGACAATTTAGCTGCTGTTTAAATTACACGTTTTACTTAAACTCGCCTTTCCTTAGAGCGTTTGTTAGCTATTTCCAGGGTGTTGTGAATATGTACAGCTTTCGTGTAGCATTTTACGTTTATATTATGCATTCTTTGCACGGAGTCGTCTCCAGGTGTTTAGTTATAACGCACCATGATTGAGAGCTCTGGGGTTGAGGCTGAAGCCTGTGTCAGTGTCTTGCAGTGCCTGTCGGCGGGTCATAAAGGTATACTGAATACATGGTAATCCAATTCTTGGCCTCTCTGTAGAGTTCACACAGCAGTGCTCAGTTGCAATGATGATTCCATACAAATGTGTGTGAAGGAGGTGCAGAGTTATTTTTTCAAAGGAGATGCAAGCACACACTACCAAGTTCCTTAGAGAAGTCCCTCACACCAGGTGTGGAAAAAATGCTTTTGTTTTTTTAAAAGACCCCGCACCCACCAACCTAGTTAGTGGCATGATGTATCATTAAGGTTCCACCTGAGAAAGCGCATCAAGGGTGTGCTATGATGCTTGATGACGGTGGAACTGGGTTTTTTTGGGGTTGTTTTTTTTTTATCTCAAATGAGTCAAGGGGGTGAATTAAAATTGTCTTATGGGTTACACACCAATGTGGTGCACTTTTTAATAATAGTACCCTTGGACAGGGAGTAAAAGCTGTTGTATGGCTTCTGCTTTCTCAGTAGGAACTGTGTGCGTTTGTTGGACAACATAAATGATGGGATGGTGCCAAATTGATTCTATGCACCCCCTCAGGATATGGTGGCCAAGCGTCCTGCAGCTCACAGTTCAACCACAAGTACCCCTGAATCTAGGAGATAACATGGATTGTATAACCTCAAAACATGACAACCCTGCTAACCGATCTAGAATCCCTTTTGCTCAGTTACTCCTGACTACCCAAAGAGATATACAAAAAGTGCACAAGTAGACGTTTCAATATTTAGTGAAGCATTGCGATTCTTGTGTAAGATGTGTTGCAACAATTAATAGATAGAAACTAATTAGAGTTATTAGCATCACCAGAGCAGTGAAAAGGATAAATAATTCTACCATTATGCTAAAGCAGTTTATATATGCTGACATACAAGTATTGTATTCCTACTATGCGCTCCCTAACCTAGTTGTCTAGGGTGGATGATCTGCTACAATCCCCTCCTGATAATCTGATTCCCCATTTCCTGAGGGTAAGTGTCTCCAGGGGCCCTTCTTGGTCACAAGTTGTGCATCTCTCCTCGCAGAGGGAAAACGGAACAGCTGGGCTGGAATTCAGACAAGCAGCGACCTCGCAGTGACAGCAGAGTGGTCCTCTGATTTGAACATAGAAATGCTCATGTTTATGTAATAAAACAGATCCATGCTACCATGCAGAGACTTCAACCAGGCTGTTGTTTATCCTCGTATGATAGCTGTCGCCTACCAAATGATTAACAAACAACATTATTTGCGGAGTGAGCTTTATCCCTTGTACTAAATGTTCAAAGTGTTGTGATGATGTGCCTATGAAGTTGAAACGTAAGCAAATTTGGTTTCTAAGAACTATGTCCTGCACAGTTACGCAAGCAAATGTGTGTCAAAAGTCAACGTGTAGGAAAGAAAGAAGGCAAGTTAAGAAACGTGCATGTAAAATGCCCGTGTTTCTTGCCAGGCCCAAACCAGCCACGTGACAAAGCAGTGGTGGATGTGTAGCAAGGAACTAATGACCTCTCGCATCGTTAGTATAGGTCAACATGTTTCAGCCATAATGTCTATGCTGCCTGTAAGGGTAAGTATGGCTTTCATCAGGACCAAAATCACGTGCGCGCTAAGGCATCACAGTGCGTAACTAATGGTTTTTGTATTACTCTGTTCGAGTATTTGTTGATCATTAGTCTCCTACTACATGGATACTCTGCGGGAGCGAGCCCTGTAGGCACACATTTGTCAAGATTGATTGCCCATGTCCAAACTTACACTGAGGCATCCAGAGCTCAGCATCTTTTGTCCTGAGGAACGCCATACTGACCCCCTAGGGGAAGCATAGACATTTTGGCTGAAACATGTCAACCTATACCAAAGATGTGAGAATTAGTTCCTCGTTTCGCATCCACCACTGCTTTTAATCCTTGTCCCAAGTGTACCATTATTAAAAAGTACACCACATTGGTGGGTAACCCGTAAGATAATTTTAATTCACCACCTTGTCTCATTTAAGATTAAAACCACAACAACCCCGAAAAACACCTAGTTCCACTGTAATCAGGCATCGATGCACACCCTTGGCTCCCTAGTTGTCCCGGGTGTGACCCCAATGATGAAGCATGCCACCCACTAGGTGTGTGGATGAGGGGTCTTTTAAAAAAAAAAAAACTAAAGGCGTTTTTTCCACAGCTGGTGCAAGAGACATATCTAAGGAACTTGGTGGCATGCTTGCTTCTCTTTGATTGAAGATACTGATATGGGAAGGTGAGCAAGCTCTTACTTCTCACTCTATTCTTTGGTATTTGTCAAAATATCGAGAAGGCGAAAATAAAAGAAAATGCAGTGCTTAAAGGTGAGTGGATGCGTTGTGTGTTTAGTGGTGGTGAAGTGAAAGAAATTTGAAGTGCATTCAGGAGCGAGTGAAAAGACAGTGTAGAAGAGGAAAGAGAGAAGGGGTAAGCTATGCAGATGGATAAGATGTGAAGAGAAAAAAGGGTATACATGTCTACGTTAGGGCAAATATAACGGGGGTGATTGACACTGAAGACTACTCACTCCTCCAAAGGCCTATAATTCACAGTCTTAGAATTTAAGAATTAAAACATTCTCAGTATTATCTGCAGCAAAATCATGGTTACTCATTTATCGGAACCACTAACAACCATTGACAAAGCCAATAGTCCTAGATAGTTTTAGGTGTCATTTTTTTTATAAAACTAGATTCAATAACAAAGAGTTCCGAGAGGAACCAAAATACCAGTTGTGTGGCACAGTATGGGAATCACTGAAACTCAGTTTGTGTTGAAGCCATAGTCTTGATTGCATAGACCACGCCCCTTTTTAAAGACCACCCCCTCTCCACATGTTTCATCCCACTTAAATCCCTTGTATTCGTAGATACGATCGTTTAGGGACAGGCATTCCAAAAAACTGTTTTGCTCCACAAATAAATTGGTATTTGATTTAGATGTTAATATTTTGCTGTCATTTCCACTTTCTTTGATTTTACAATAGCAAATAAGTGATGCATTCGCAATGTGCAGTCATCGTTTATTTGAATCGGAGCCTTTCAGGCTAATGTTGCAAATACACTGGGCCCGATTCACAGAACTAACTTAAGACTAAATCCTAAACTTGCTACCATTTTGGTATTCACAGAAGGCGCTTACTCATTTTGGTATTCACAGAAGCCACTTACTCATTTCGGTATTCACAGAAGTTAGGACTCCTAACTTTAGGACTCCTAAATGCCTTCTGTGAATACCGAAAGTCTTAAAATTAGGATTTTTCTCAGTTTAGTAGTAGTAAAGTTAGCAGTCCTAACTTTAGGACTCCTAAATGCCTTCTGTGAATACCGAAAGTCTTAAAGTTAGGATTTTTCTCAGTTTAGGAGTCCTGAAGTTAGGAGTCCTAACTTTACTACTCCTAAACTGAGAAAAATCCTAACTTTAAGACTTTCGGTATTCACAGAAGTCATTTAGGAGTCCTAAAGTTAGGACTCCTAACTTCTGTGATACCGAAATGAGTAAGTGCCTTCTGTGTATACCAAAATGGTAGTAAGTTTAGGATTTTGTCTTAAGTTAGTTCTGTGAATCGGGCCCAGTGTCTTTTCTAAGGCACCTCGGTCGGATACGCCCTCAAGTGACAATACAGTTCACTGCAATGTTGGATTTTCTGGGCCGTTCAAGTTAACCTGCAGGATAGAATGTAAATACATGGGTAGCAGCAGTACCTACATATTACACACATATTTAACTGAAAAATAAGATGCCATTACAACTCTCTAATGTTATAACGAGTTTATTGCACATTTGTATGTAAGCTGCATACAAACGTGCAATAAACTAATTATAACATTAGAGAGTTGTAATGGCATCTTATTTTTCAGTTAAATATATGTGGAATATCGTGCTGCTTGTTTGCAATAGAATATCATGCAATCTAGGGCTTCGTTACAGGTCGGGTGTTTTTGAAAATGCACCAGTTCTTACTTTTCAAATAAAGTTATTGAGGGAAAACTCAATTCTAGGTATGGTGTTTATATCTCGGTAGTCCAAAGTGCCTTAAATGCGTCGTTAGGCATTAACGAGTGGATATCTCACTCCCCCAGCCTCTCTATAAAACGGTCCTTATATTTTTGCATAACGTTATTTCCGCATCCACCACCAACATTTAAGTCCAACAATTAAGTGATGGAATACCTCGCTATCTTCAAAGTGGTGGATTCTTTTTTGGGGGTGGGGTCTGCGGTAGGGCACTGGCCTGCAGTCTGTGCCTAATTTGTAATGAGTGCCAGTGGCCATGCCACGAAGGTTTGCTCACAGCCCTGTGACCAATGCTACCGGATGTGCAACACTGAAGCAGTCTAGTCTTTATTCCACGCAGTGCCTCTATCATCGTATACTCCCTGCCTCTTAATCTCATTCTTTCAGGGTCCTTCTCATCCCTGCTTTCTCCATCTGTCACTGTTTTTCCGTCTTTCTCTTCCTCCTTCATCCGCCTTTGTGTGTCTTTCTCTACCTTCTCATGGGTTAAAGCCTGATGATGAAAAATCAATCCCCGTCCCCAAAAACAGCTGCTGTGCTTTTTTGGTCCCACAGAGAGAGTAAGTACCTCTGATCTGGAAATAAACAACGGTGCTATTCTCCATAGAAAATGGTGTGCTTTTTCTTTGAGCGCTTTGCAGATTGTTGTTCTAGGTGGGTTTGCTTTATGCAGGGAATTGCCGGCTCTGAAATGGATATTTTCCATTACACTGCTGAAGTCGAAGCCTGGAGCATTATTGTATTTCGGGTTTATGGTGTTCTCTCTACGTGCTGAGATGAATTGGAGTACTCGGTCTGGTCTGAAATTACCCAGAGGACCCTGGGCTGTCTTTCCACAGATTAGAAAGCTCCCCACTTTGCGAGAATGGAAGAAGTACATTTCCTCCTATGGCAAGTTTTTTTTAGGTTTTCTTGTCTCAATTCTTTCATTGTTTTTTCATAATATGGCCTACACAGATGCCCCCCTCATACAATAAACACATACTGCGATGTTAATTAGTGTTGGCTAACCTATCATGCTTCTGGTGAAGGCCTCTAGCATCTGCTTTCTGGTTGCACTCCAAGTAGACGTGCTTTTCATAGCACGAGGAAAAGAGGGCAAAGTATGAACAACATGCCACTCTCCTTACATCCCCTCCTTCTGCCCATAATTTAACCTGCTGCTTGCTGGCAATACCTCCTCTCCTTGCACATGTACCCGGTGTGTGTTCCAGTGCACAGCACCCCTCCTGCAGTGCGTGGCCATAGGAGCAGCATCCAGAAGGAAGGGATGAGAGAGCCCTGATGTGAAACGGGGTGAGTTGCTGTGAGAATCTGGCCAGCTGGAGATGGAGGCGAGATATAGGCAGGCAATGAAGCTATTAGCGTGGAGTTCTGTACATATCTTGCACGTGCGTGGGCATATGCCAGGTTTCCATCACGAGTTCCGTGCCTGGGTTTGCTAGACAAAGGCAGCCCACTTCCCTCTCGGTCTTTAAGTTATGAAACCTCCTGGCCCGTGCTTTTCAGATGACAGCAGTGGGATGAAGAGCTACAAGCCTGTGGCTGCAGGCCCTATGACGGCACCGATCGATGCCCGCCAATGAAGCTAATAATCAATACCACACATTGAATTCAGGCCAGCCTCCCGCCGCAAGCAGTGTGTGTTCACAGATGCATTGAGTTTGTTCCTCAGGCAACGTTATCAGTTTCCTGTGGAGGGGAAGCCCTGGTATCCAGGATTTACACGCCCCATACGGTCACTTCTTCCCTTTGTCTTCTGTTTAGGTCTGGCTAGGAGCCGCTTTATTGCTGGAGTTCACGTAACCACAAAGTATTCATTAAAAGGCGCTTTTGAGAAAGAAGCGTTGGCTCCTCGTCATTGCTGAGCTCCTTTACTGGCATTTGATTGGCTGCCTAAGATTTAGTGCCTTTGCTGTGTTCATACACACCCCATGTCAAAAGCAGTAGGAAGGGGGTTTACTATGCAGGTTCACTGACAATGACAATAGGAATTGGAAGCTGAGGTTTTACATTGTGAACTCCCTGACACATGCAACAGGAAGGGAGTCTACATTGTGAACTCCCTGACACATGCAGCAGGTAGGGAGTCTACATTGTGAACTCCCTGACACATGCAGCAGGTATGGAGTCTACATTGTGAACTCTCTGACACATGCAGCAGGAAGGGAGTCTACATTGTGAACTCTCTGACACATGCAGCAGGAAGGGAGTCTACATTGGGAACTCTCTGACACATGCAGCAGGAAGGGAGTCTACATTGGGAACTCCCTGACACATGCAGCAGGAAGGGAGTCTACATTGGGAACTCCCTGACACATGCAACAGGAAGGGAGTCTACATTGTGAACTCCCTGACACATGCAGCAGGTAGGGAGTCTACATTGTGAACTCCCTGACACATGCAGCAGGAAGGGAGTCTACATTGTGAACTCCCTGACACATGCAGCAGGAAGGGAGTCTACATGGGAACTCCCTGACACATGCAGCAGGAAGGGAGTCTACATTGGGAACTCCCTGACACATGCAGCAGGAAGGGAGTCTACATTGGGAGCTCCCTGACACATGCATCAGGAAGGGAGTCTACATTGGGAACTCCCTGACACATGCAGCAGGAAGGGAGTCTACATTGGGAACTCCCTGACACATGCATCAGGAAGGGAGTCTACATTGGGAACTCCCTGACACATGCATCAGGAAGGGAGTCTACATTGGGAGCTCCCTGACACATGCATCAGGAAGGGAGTCTACATTGGGAACTCCCTGACACATGCAGCAGGAAGGGAGTCTACATTGGGAGCTCCCTGACACATGCATCAGGAAGGGAGTCTACATTGGGAACTCCCTGACACATGCAGCAGGAAGGGAGTCTACATTGGGAACTCCCTGACACATGCAGCAGGTAGGGAGTCTACATTGTGAACTCCCTGACACATGCAGCAGGAAGGGAGTCTACATTGGGAGCTCCCTGACACATGCATCAGGAAGGGAGTCTACATTGGGAACTCCCTGACACATGCAGCAGGAAGGGAGTCTACATTGGGAACTCCCTGACACATGCATCAGGAAGGGAGTCTACATTGTGAACGGTGTGAGCAACACCACTGGAAGGATCTTCACACTTTGAATTATGCTTGATATTCTTATACAGAGTTATAGTGGAGAGGGGGCTGAAGAGGCCTGGTGTGCCTTGTGCATATTCGCAATTCTATGTTCGGTATTTCGTTGTGTGTGAATTTAAAGCACGTTTCATTTATCAAATTAAAAGCACAGCCTGGAAATTGATTTAACCAGTGTTATTTGAGGTTTTGCAGAGTTTTGCATTGCGAATCCTCTGAAAAATAAAAGAAAAATGGGTTTTACATCATTAACTCTCTGATAAATGCAATGGGAAGGGCTTTAACTTTGGGAACTCTCTAAATATTTTAGAACTTGAAGAGCTACCAGGGAGAAAAGATCATTTGTACCCCAGCGGGTCTGGTTGTACATCTTATTTGGCGTAGGGCAAAACCTGTCCAGCTGAGGGTCAGGGGGCTACTTTCAGAGCTGGATAGGCAGAGTGAACCACAACTCTAAAGGAAGACAACTCTAAAGGAAGATCCACAGCTCTAAAGGACGAATCACAGCTCTAAAGGAAGTTCCACAGCTCTAAAGGAAGAGCCGCAGCTCTAAAGGAAGACAACTCTGAAGGATGATCTACAGCTTTAAAGGACGAATCACAGGTCTAAAAGAAGATCCACATCTCTAAAGGACGAATCACAGCTCTAAAGGAAGATCCACAGCTATAAAGGACAATTCACAGCTCTAGGGAAGCTCCACAGCTCTAAAGGACGATCCACAGCTCTAAAGGACGATTCACAGCTCTAAAGGAAGATCCACGGCTCTAAAGGAAGACAACTGTATAGGAAGATCCACAGCTCTAAAGAAATACAACTGTAAAGGACGATCCACAGCTCTAAAGGAAGATCCACAGCTCTAAAGGAAGATCCACAGCTCTAAAGGAAGATCCACAGCTCTAAAGGACGAATCACAGCTTTAAAGGAAGATCCACGGCTCTAAAGGAAGATCCACGGCTCTAAAGGAAGATCCACGGCTCTAAAGGAGTGGCGCACAGTTTGTTCGTGGTTACCTTTCCGGACCTTGGAATACTGGCATCGTTCTTGATTTTTTTTTCAGCTCAACATGTAAAAGATGTGGCTTTTAATTTTAGTATGAACGGGCTGTAACAGGCCCCATTTAAAAACGATACTTAAAAATACACGAAAGCCCCAATACATTCCCAAAACACCTTCATACATGAAAGTTCTGTTTCTTGACTCAGAAGAAATAACAAAGTTTGTTACAAAAAAAAACAATTGAAGTTCGACTAAAAACGATTAATTGTAGGGATATGATGTATGTATTTAAAAACTACTGAAATTCGTTTGGATGAACAACACAACTGTAACTCCTCCCCAATTCACTTTTTATTGCTATGCTTCTGACCAAGCATTTTGGGACACCCCTCCCCCCCCCCCATACCCCTCTCCCCCCCTATTGCTTCAGACCCGGTTGTGTATGACCTTTTCTCAACACAGCAGTTCGGAGTCACTGATGGCTTCCTCTGGCTAGGTCTTGCTCAGAGGTCCCTATGGCACCAAGGACCACTGTGCACTGCGCAGAGGGCAAAGTCACAAGGGTTTGGCCTTGGTCACATTTCAAATAACCCTCAACCATGCTGTACACAGGGAGATGTGACCGTGTAATTCCAATATTTCTTTTATCATTCTTCAGTTGGAAAGGTCTGCCAAACTGATTCGTGAGTAACTTTTTGGTTCTTCAAACTTGCATTCCATTGTATTATTTCTTTTAAATAATTGTCATTTTCCAAGATTCCAATAGGACCCCTGATCCCAGCTGCATTTTGGATTTGCATTTTATGCTCTTACTTTTGCGCCAGTGTCTTTTTCCATGATATGGCTTGAGAACCTTTCTGTGCCCGTTTGTGTACTGATGACCGAGAAAAACTTTCTGTAGGTGAAAGCCATTAGACAGCAGCGGTTCTCTAATGGTTCAAGAACCGTATGCATGATGGGAAAACAACTATCTCAGCCATTCAGATTTGTTGTCCAGTTCAAAATCGGCCCTCCAACCCAATTGTGCTTGATCTCAGCCTTCGGAATATAGAAAAGATCAACCATTTGGAGACCGCCTAGTACCTTTTTTTGGACACAAAGCGCTCTCCGCACTCTAGATAGTAGCTTGCCTTTTATGATTTTATTTTGTAAATACGACATGTAGATGGCATTATAGGTCTTGACTTCACTTCTCTTGCTGGCTGGAGAGTTGGTGAACGGATTCTGTCATTGGACCAAAACCAGCCATAAATATTTAGCTTCACGAACACCCACCCTCTGATGAGTTCCTGTTAGATGCAGGTCCCTCAGGAAGTGGAATTAAAAACATGATCTTCGAGGAGGCCAGCTCTCCACCCCAGAATTCCCACTGTAATAGGTCATGGGTGAAGCACTCCTGTATGAATGGAAGGTGAGGAGGACCATCATTAAGGTGACTTATTGTGCTTAGCTCATATGGTGTGATACCAGACTGCGAACTCTTTCGCCAGGTACCATGCTGCCCCCATCTCTCTTTCCTTTTCTAGTGTCTGTCCAGCTGAGGATTTAATATGCACACAATAAAGTGGTAAGGCCTGATATATGTAGCTTTCATGGTGAGGGAGAGATGTTCTAGAAGATGGCGAAATCATCTCCTGACAAGGTTCAAAGTTTTGTGACTGTTCCACACACAAACCAGCAGCGGCTGGCACGGATCGGGGGCGCGGGAAGGAGGAGGAAGGGGAATGTAAAACTATAAAAACCACTTACCTTATTGCTGTGTGCCACGTCTCTGCCTAGTCTCTCCTCCATGTCAGAACAGGAAACAGAAAGCACAGCCAGGCTCCCCTGACCAATCACAACACTGCAATTCAGCATTGGGATTGGTCTGAGCGCCATAGTTTTGCGCACAGACGTGGCCTGGGCATGTTCTCCACCCAGGCTGTAATGCAGCCTGGATGGAAAACAAGGAAAGTGCGCTTGACTGTTTGGCCGGCCCCAGAGGTCCAGTCAAAGCCTCATGCGCAATTCAGTCTGCCCACCACTCCTTCCCTGCTTTCAGAACAGAGCAGCCTCGCCCACCTGCAAAGCAGCTGGAATAAATAAAATGATAATAACTTAGCTATTATAATTTATTTTTTTCTTTAGTCACACTGCTTAAAAGCAGTGGGGCGATGCTCCTCCACCTTAGCGAAGGAGCCCCCAAACTCTCCTCTCTGTCCGAATTCTACTCTCCGTCATAGTCCTTGATAATCATGGAGGAGTCCAGGGAGTGGCCATATCCTTAGACCTCATACCACCTAATCTTTACATTTGCTCAGGAGGCCTGAGCTTCATCAGTACATACGTACCATGTCTGTGATCAGCTTCTGCAGGCTAACTATCCAGGGCAAAGTTCAATGTTTGGCTACAAAACCCCCCTCCCTACGGCTCTCTAGGATTTTTTTTTTGCGATAATCAATTTTATTGTTTTGAAAAGCAAACATCAAATCAGCAGTAGACACGAAAAAAGATGAATCATTACCATTTACAGGAGCATAACATCTCATGAGTCCCGATCTCTGAAGGTATACACAGATATAGTAATTGAATAGAGTACTTAGATTATTCCACAGTACCCAGCCATTTCCCCCACACCCTACGGTACTTCTTGGGAAACCCTCGTGTCGCATACAGAGTTTTTTCTTGGGTCGCACACCAGTCTACCCCCCTCCGCAATTTCCATGAGCAACGTGGATCTGGACAACTCCATGCCGCCGCTATATCACGTTTGGCTACAATCATGGCTGTGTTAAAAAATAATTTTTCGTTTCTGGACCCGTCCAGCCCATCTGTGATTCCCAATAGGGAGTGATGTGGGTCATGGGGGACCACCCATCTCAGGACTTCTGTGAGTTCCTCCTTGATATCACCCCAAAATCTCGCCAAGCGGGGGCATGACCAGACCATATGGTAAAAGTCGGCTGGGGCATGGCCACACCTCGCACAGGATGCATCTGGGCACAGGCCTGCCTGGTGAAGGCGCAAGGGGGTGAGATATGCAGCGTGCAAGTAGTATAGTTGAATCAGTCTGAGTTTGGCTGACGCGGGGTCCGTCTTGGGCGCCAAAAGGGCGTTGCGCCAGTCTTCCTCATCAAGGGGACCCACCCAGTCCTCCCATTGGTCTCTTAACTTGTCCAGTGTAGTGTTGTTGACCAAAGTTCGGTAAATGCGTGAAATACCCCTTTGCCCAAGTCATCCAGTATAGTCTGTGCTTTGGGGGGGCTATATTCAGGCGGCCTAGTGTTGTCTGTGATATGCATGTGAGGGGCATGCTGCAGCTGCAAGTATTTGTAAAATTGAGATGGGTGTAGGGAGTAACGGGTCTGGAGGTCTTGAAATGAACGCATGTGGCCGTTAGCCCACACATTCCCAAGTTGTGAGATTCCAATGAGTTACTACGATTTATAACCTTGCAGCCCGCTAACCTCTCTGAGCCAAGTACCCTGCCAGAGGGGTGTGCATTGGGTCAGCTTGTGCGTCCAGCAAGTGTGACGCAACGAGGCTCGCCAGGCCAACAGCACGGAGCACGTTGCTTCCGGTAGTTGAGATGGAATGGACCCCCCGTACATCAGTGATTGGACTTTAGGTAGACCCAGTTCGCTCAGCTCGAGTCAGTAAGCAGGGTTGGACCAACCCCTGTTGAACCAATCATGGATAACTAAGAGACGCGCATCCAGGTAATAGAGATAGAGGTGCGTCATCCCCATACCCCCGTCAAAGGAGGGGATCTGACAAGCATGCCCCCCACCCCCCAGAGAAATTTGGTGGCTAGACTGTCCAGCTCGCGAAACTAGGCCCTTGGAAAGCAGAAGGGGCGTTCTGGAGGACGTAAAGGAATCTGGGGAGGATCATCATTTTGAACAAGGCGACCCTCCCCAGGGGATTCAGAGGCAGCGTCTTCCACATCTGAAGATCCACTTTAGCCTTCTTCACCAATGGGGTGACGTTGAGGGACCAGCCCAGTTCAAGAAGAGTGACCCATATCCCCAAATATTTTAACGATTGGCACTGAAGCGGTATGGTGGACTGCCAATCGATGCAGTCTCTGGATAGGTTCAATGGGACCAGTACCGACTTCCCCGGGTTCAGCCGGAGACGGCATGCTTGCCCGAGTGACTGTAAGATATGAATTCAGTGCGACCCCAATGAGGCGGGCTCAGCCAAGAAGAGCAGAACATCGTCGTCATATATAGCGATTTTGTCCGCCTCTGTGTTGGGCCATTCCCATCCACGAATACGACCATCGGCCCACACCAGGGAGGCCAGGGGCTCCATCGCCGAGGCAAAGAGCATGGGCGAAAGGGGGGCAACCCTGCCTTGTTCCCCTACTAATGGGGAAGGCCTCTGACAACACACCATTGACCAAGACACGCGCCTGTGGCTGGGCATATAGGACGCGGACCAGTGCCCTAAAGTGGGGTCCAAACCCCATCTCAGCCAACACGTCTGTTAGATACGTCCAGTCCACCGAGTCGAAGGCCTTCTCAAACTCTATGAGAAGGAGCGCTAGGTATGGGGTGAGTAAATGCCGATGGGCCAAGGCCAGTTGTAACCTCCTAAGACAGTGCAGAGTACCTCACATGGGCGTGAAGCCACACTGGTCCGGGTGAACCAGCAGAGACAGATAGGGCTTCAGTCGTTGGGCGAGAATGGTGGCATACAGCTTGATCTCCGTGTTGATGAGAGAGATGGGATGGTAGTCCGCGCAATGACTGGAGGGTGGCTGATATTTCGGTAGGACCACGATGGTGACGATGTCCGTCTCTGGTGGGAAGGAACCCGTCTCCAGCGCTTCGTCAAATAGGTCGGCCAGACCAGGCACGAGAGTTTCGCGATACAGCGCATAGTATTCTTGGGGAAGGCCGTCTGGCCCTGGGGTCTTGCCTGACTAGGTGAGGGAGATTGCTTCACCGATTTCCTCACGAGAGATGGGGCGGCCCAGGTCATCCTGGGCGGCCGAACCCAGCTGAGGGAGACGCACGTTTCCCTGCTTGAGGAGGGCGGAGAGCGACAGGCCCGGGGCCTGTGCCGCGTACAGTTGTTGGTAGTAATGGGGGAAGGTGCGGGCAATCTCCATCGGGGCGTTGTGTACCGCTCCGTCCTCGTCCACCACCTCTGGGATAATGCGGTTCACCCTGGGGTATGTGGCTAATCTATGCAGGATCGTGCCATTTTTGTCTCCCCAGCTGTAGACTCTTGCTATTGATGATCTCCAAAGGAGCTTGGCAGCATCTAAGGATAGCTGTTTGATCTCTGCCTGAAGATGAGTGAGTTGTTGGGCATGGAAAGGGTCGTCAGGCATGGGGGGGACTGCTCAAGATGTAGCGCCTGACCTCCTGTGAGGTGATTTCCCGCAGTTGCGCCTGTCTCTGGCATTTGAGTTGGCCCTTTGTGACACCCCGAATGGTGGCCTTACCTGCCTCCCATAGGGTACTCGGAAAAGCTACCGACCCTTCATTAGTGAGAAAATACTGCTTGAGCTCCGTGCCTACCACCTTTTGGAATTGCTTATCTTGGAGGAACCATGTGTTCATTCTCCATGTTTGGCGGGTCGAGGGGGGGGAGCCCCCGTACTAAGAAGCACCGGGGAGTGGTTAGAGATACCCCTGGGAAGGATACGGAGGTCCAGGATCGCAGAGCAGTCAGTCGAGGGGCCAAAAATCGCATCTATGCGCGCCTGTGTTTGGTGCGCTGCAGAGGTGTGGGTGAATTGGGGGGTGTGGGGGTGCCAGGTACGCCAAGCATCACAGAGGCCCAGAGACTCGGACCAGTTCCGTGGTTGCTTCGCCTGCTCAATTCTAGTGGTAGAAGGAGGGCCTATCGTGTCAAGGGTCGGAGAGGAAACCGCATTGAAGTCGCCTCCAATGATGGTGGGGGCCAGGGACAGGGCAGTCGGCAGGGCAGCAGTGTGCTTAAGGATGGTTGTGAGCATTGAGGGGGAGGAATAGATGGACATGAGATTAAGAAGAGAACCAGCCAGTGAACCACAGAGGGTCACAGACCAGCCCTGAGGGTCGTGAGTGGCCTGTGTAAGCACGAAGGGCATGGTACGTTTCAGAAGGATAGCCACCCCACAGGAACGCCGGGAGAAGAAAGAGTGCCACACTCTATCATACCCATAGCGTGACATGAAGGAGCAGCAGTTACCCATCAGATGGGTTTCTTGAAGTAGGAGGACGTCTATGCCAAGGCGTTGTGCATAGTGCAAGACTGCCGTGCGTTTAAGCCGGTCTAGGAGACCATTAACATTCCAAGATAAGACATGACGGGACACCCCAGGGATTGCTGTATCAGTCATCGTGGGTGGTATGTGGATCTTAAGTGTATGACCTTAAAGGAAGTAGGGAGTGCGCGCAGGGGCCCGCATCTGTGTAAGAGAGCGCAAGTAGTGAAGCCATGTCTGACCACTGAAGAATAGGCGCGAGGTGGCCCGTGGTAGCTGAAACAACAACAAAAACAACATAGGAAGAAAACAATCCCAAACCTCCTCCCCTCGCCCTCCCTATGCTTCAAGAACAGAAGCATCTGTCGACCCCCCATTGTAACAGTAACCAAACTAGAACGCTCGGGTTGGGTGCGTGGAGGACCCCTCCATACATACAGATATGTAGTGGTTCGGCAGAAAAAAAGAGAATTGTGCATGAAAGTCTACCATTGATCATGGTCCCCACTGGGTGGGAATCCCACCCTCATAGCAAGTAGGCATGTGGCCTCGCTCAGTAGGGCCTCAGAGGGTGGGAGTGCGGGAAAGGCCCGAGTCTATTCTGGGCGAGCCCCCCCAGGCCGGTGAGGAGGATGCTCCAGGTGGATCCTCCACGTACTGGTGCCTGATGCGGGGCGGAGAGCCTGACGGGCTGGAGGTGTCTCGGAGTCTGTGGACTGCCACGCTCGAAGACCTGGACGCCGCTACCTGGGACTGGCGCCTTTTACGAGACTGCGTGTGCAACCGGCGCCGATTCCCTGCTGACCGTGGTCCCTTGGGTTGGGAGCCCGCGGGTCCTGGAGACAGATCGCGCAGCTGGTGGAGGGGATGATCCTCCGTCAACCATGTCCATGCCGCCTGGGGCGAGTCGAAGAAGTGAGTTTTGTTCTGAAAGATGACGCGAAGGTGTGCGGGGAACTGAAGTTGGTACTTTAGGCCCAGGGCACGTAGTTTCTTTTTAACATCCGTGTAGGAGCATAGGAGTTCTTGTACCTCCCTAGTGTAATGCGGGAATACCATGAATGGGTGTTTTTGGAATTTGAGGGGTCCATTGGCACATGCTGCACGCAGTATAGCATCCCGGTCTTTGAAGTTTAGGACTTTCAGTATAATAGGGCGAGGTGGGGCTCCAGGAGGTGGCCTAGGTGCGAGGGATCGGTGAGCCCTCTCAACCATGAACCATGTCGAGAGGGCATCCATGATGCGAACCAGGCCTCGACAAAAATGGCTACCTGGTACGTCTCGACCCCTTCGGGAATCCCCACCAGGCGGAGGTTGTTGAGGTGTGCGCGGTTTTCAGCATCCTCCGCACGCCGGTGAAGTTCCTTGGTATGAGAGCGGAGGTGTGCTACTTGCTCTTTCAATTGTGAGATATCGTCCTCCGCTGTAGATAAGCGAGATTCAGCCTCTGTGATTCGTGCAGTGGCATTACCGAGGTCCTGCCGGAGGAGGGATACTTCCACTTTGATCTCCCCAATCTTCCCCTCAACCGACGCCTGTGAGGTGCTAATTGCTTTTTAGAATGGTGTTTAAATCCCTGTCCTGGGGGGGAGGGGCCTCCGCCGCCTGCACGGGCGTTTTTGGTCAGAGGTGGTGAACCGGTCCATCTTCGTCTGCATGGGAGCCGGTGTGGACTTAGGAGCCCTATCTCTCCCCATGTTCGATGACAGTTCCTGCCTTTACAGAGATTCCGAGGACCAGGCGAGGGAGACCGGGGACCGTAGAACCCTGTCCACAACGAAAGGCCAACAGGCAGGGGTGCAGAGTCCATGTGAGGGGTACACAGCAGGAGGGTCGAGCCCGCCGGTGGTCCTGAGCGTCCCACAGTGCAAACCGCAGGGGCCAGAGACAGTGGCAAGGGGGGGCAGGAGCCGTCACCCCGGGAGGGGGGCGGCCACGACGGGCATGGACAAGGGCGGAGCGTGGCCCCCCGAAGGAAAGGATAGAGAGACCAACAGTTCTTAACAGGCCCCTGGAAAAGGAAGGGCCCGGCTCCAAGTTCACGGTCCACCAGGGGTGTAGCTGCGGGATGGAACGCCCCCACTCCGCCCGTGTGTCGCAATGCCAGCGGGGAGATCCGCAGCAGCGGGAAGGCGCCACCGGAGGGCAGGCCGGGCAGTCTGGAAGTTGCGGCTGTAGGAAGCAGTGTCCAGGAGTCTCTCAACGCACTTTCCCACACCGCCACCCGATCCGGGGGTCGAGGAGAGAGGGATGCCACCTTGCCCCCACAAACCAGGAACTGGGGCCCAGGGATGCCGCCCATCTCTGGCCCCGCGGGTGATGCAGGCTGCCCAATCCCTTGCGCTGTGACAGAGGTGGATGAAGGCAACAGCAGCTCACCTCCCTGGGGGCCCAGCCAAATCACAGCCACGTTCCCTCCGGATCCGTCAGCCCTCGTGACAGCACCAGAGTCGTCGGGCAGAGAGGCACCTCACCCCACTCACCGGAAGACGCAGCCACCTTCTGATCGCGGTCGATCCCAGCCGGGGCACAGCACTGCAGCACGACCTCCCCAGGTGCCACTCGCCACTCCGGAGAGCGTTCCTGGCACACCAGTCGACCCGCTGGTCGAGAGACAGAGGGCGAAGTTCCTCGGCCGGATGCCCACCACCGTCGAGACTCTGGGATTTTAGCAAGCTAAAATGTTGTGCATATTGACACTAACAACTTGCACACTCTCACAGACATACCACACACAGGCACACAAACATACGCACAATACAGGAGGCACACACAGGCAATTCAGTCACAAAGTCTCATACAACCGCCCATCAAATCTCATTATTACCTGTGTATAAATTGTACCTCTGCTGTGGTCTGCAGCTCTCTCGCTTTGTTGTTTCTATCTTATAACTCGCGTCTTCCTTTCTGCTTTTTTATTACAGATGGATGGGGAAGTCCTGGAGGGGAAGCCACGGCATCTGAATGTAACACAGAAGGTTCTGCCATGGAGTGAGCAGGTAAGACTCATTGTGCTGCATATGTAATGGGCAAAGCCACGGCCCAGTGCGCCTGAAGATGGTTTGAAGCTGCGTGGGGGTTGGGTCGTGGGGGTTATACTCCTCTAGCCTAGAGCAAGGATTGCCTAGTGCTGATTGACAATGCCTGACCTCTCTCTAGCCTTTTATCATGATTCTCATGAGCTTTTTCCTAGGGATTGACTGACTGCAGAGAGCTGATGGAAATGTTGTTTATAAGTTGAGAAGCTGGGTTATGCCTAGGTTTCTATTCTGTTTCTAATTTTCTGATATTCCGAACAGAAGTGTAGCTGGCAAACCTGTTATTTGTACCTCTGAAATCATGCATCAAAGACTTCCAAAATGTTCACTTGTCTAACAGATTGAGCTTCCATCGCTTCAAGTAAAATTGGCAGTAGAGCTCTGAAGCAAAACTGTGTTTCCTTTGCACAGATTTTTAAAAAATCTGCCAGCTTAGCATAAGGAGAGTTTTTGTTTCGGAATTAAGAAAAGGCCTCATGAAGTGTGCATCGCATGTCTGTGTGCCCAACATGCTTACACCCAGCTGTCGTCCGAAGTGCTAAATAAGGGAGATTAGTGCATCATTCTCTCATTGTACCATTCTGATGTCCTCAGAAGGTTTAGTGAAGGGGGCTCTTTTGTCGTTCTACCACTAACCCACACAGAGCAGGCCTCAGGGGGGCCAGTAAAGGTGGTATTTTTCATTGTACCACCTTGATGTCTGAGAAGGTTTAGTAAAGAGAAATTCCTTTTTTTCCTTGGACAGCATTATATTCTCGCATTCAAAATATATTTTTACTATGGCTAGCCTAACTTTCCTATGTAGAAAACCAGATTACAGATTAAAAATGCTAATACTGTGTTTTGGGAATGGAGCTAGCAAGAAAAAAAATTCAACAACTATTTTAATAGTTAATAAAAATTCAATTCAATTATGAAGTTGTATTCTTAATAAATAATTGGGAAGAGAAAATTTTAGAAAGCTACCTTTTCCCTGCCTGCAGGTCCTGAAGGCCAATTTTGCATTTGTTGTTCTACTTCTACCAGCCAGTAATTTATTCTTCCCAGGAGCAAACAATAGGTTGACCTGAATGGGCAGAGATGGCTCCTCTGAACAGGACACATTATGCAGGACGTAGGCTGTGAGCATACTTTTTAACATTACAATGTCAACTCCTGCTTGAGTGTCAAAGCCTGCATGAAAGGTCTGCTGGGCATTTACATATAACACGTAAAAGGAAACAGGTTGGCAAAGCTCTTCATGTATATCTTCTGTCTAGTTGCTGAAGGACCTGCTTTATCCCAACAGACTTCTGTCTCTAAGTTTTTACACACAACACTTGGGGTAAACATGAAAAATGGTAAATAGGTCCCTCATCAATTCTTATGTATCCAATGTCTGATTGTTGGAAAATCCTGATTTGTTCCACCAGATTTCTGTTTCTGGGATTATTGGTGGTGGCAGTGACTGCTCAAAACTCGATTTTAGTGTTAGATGTGGGAGGACACCAGGATTACCACAGTCCACTCTCCACACACCCCCAGCCCTCCGAGCCCAAATTATGTGTGGCCTAAGACTTCTACAATCTTAAAAATGTCCCAATTGGGTACGGTTGGCCCTGGTAACTTTTACCCCACTGTTTAGGGCATGCCCTGGAGTAATTCCCAACCACCAGCTTGTGCCAGGCATAAACGTGGCACCTCCAGGTGTCCTTCTTATAATACTACTGGACCTGTGGAAGATAAGAAAAGGATTGAACCTGCTGCCTGAGATTTGAAAAGAGCCCTAAGGTACTGGGACTGCTCTCCCTCTGGCACCAAAGACAAAGAAGTAGACTTCAAGGATCATAAATCTAACCTCCTGTTCAAGCTAAAAGGATACAATAAGCTACAAGATGGGGTTCCTGAAACTGCTCAGCTGACCAGTGGCACCGGACCTGGACTGGACCCTGATTTGTGGCCTCTGCCTGACACCCTTTGAGTTTCTAAGTGCCTTTCTCGAAGCCCTGGAGGGCTTTTGAAGTGTACTCCTGTGGTAGATTGGGACTGCAAGAATTAAGTCGGAAGGCAAAATCTTAGACCAGGACAAACCTGGTTAGTATACTCGACCTGTGCTCTAGCGCGGTCAGCATCAAATTGCGCCTAGGTTCCTGTATACCACAACCATTGACTATCATTGACACTTTATGCCTCTTGGTACTATTCCTACTTAAAACTTTATAATTCATATCTCTGGTTTCCCTTATTGGGTTTGTATTATTTTTTTAAATTACATTTTGGTCTTTCTAATTTGGTTTGGTATTTTTATAGTTTTGCATTCTTACTTCATTACTATCTTGATGCTGCATTAATACTTTATCATTCATCAAACAGATACACAAATGATGAAATATATAAAATAAAATCAACATTTTAATTTTAATGGGAAGTTTGGAGCTTTTCTAAATTTAATCGAGGTCACTCATCGTACATACTATAGGGTGTTTCATGCTCTTGCACTCCTCTCACGAATCAATCTGAGGATAATAACTTAGTTTTTAGCTTTCAATTTTAAATTCATTTACATTTCCTGAATGCTTTAAAACGTTCAATTTTACTTTTTGCTTCTTTATTTATATACACATTATAAACCTGTTAATATGTTTTAATTTCCTAAGCAGTTGCGGACACTTGAGTAGGCTTTGCAGACTCCCAGGGGTCCCGTCCCAGACCACAGGTTAAGACCCGCGGCCTTACATTAAGCCTTTCAGCTCTATGCCGTTGCTATCAGGGAAGTGAGCGCAGGTTTATTTACTGACTTTGAGGGTTCACCCTGACAGGGGTTCTAATTATTCCTTGATGTAGCTTGTCACGCCTCCAAATAACTCAATTTCTTACAGTTTCATACGGAAATACACTGAGTAGAAAAAAAAGCAGCAGCTCTCAAAAGGCCATCAGGACTGCTCAGCTCCTCAGTATGATTAAGAATTTTTACAGGCAGGTAGATCTTTAGTAATTTTTGTACCGTGATAGGAATGAAGTAGCCCACATTTGTTAATTGTCCTACTAAGATGTCCTCAGAGTTAGTGAGTGTAGAATCTTACATCATTATTTTATTGTCGCACTGTTAACAGTGCCTTCTCTGTTGCTACAGAGAAATCTCTACAATACAGATTCACTGGTGGGCTCCACGTGTCCACATGCTTTACACCATATAACCCTCTCTACTTTGTGACACTGACTACTTCTGTAATGGTAGGTATCCGCTTCTGCATCTATCGTAACACTGCAACACCTCATGCAGTGTATGAGTATGTATCTTCGTCATACGGTGTTTGAATTATGTGTCTGTCTCTTGTGCACCTCTCCCAAGCCCTCCCATATAGACCAAATCTACACCCACACCCAGCACTCTGTCAACCATGCACTCCAAAAGAGTTCCAGCTTCCTAATCCATACATTTTAGTAATACGAGGTGCTTTACAAATGCCACAATACAATTCCAAAGGGGCATTCATTATTTTAATCTTCACACCATTCTAATGTCCTCAGAAGAGGTGAGTATGGGCGAAAGACAGGAATGCAGAGGAGATTGGCATAACAAGCATCCATCTTAAAGTGATCTGCCATTAGTGACAGAAAGAAAGTAAGGCTAAGGAAACTCGAGTTGGAAGAACTGAGAACGGTTGCAAAGGACACTAACTCGGGTAGGAGCTCCGGGTTGGCAGAAAGGAGTTTAAAAAACACTTTAACCTGATGATCCACTTGACCTAATAGTAGTGGGTGAAGTGTAGTAACAATCGCGGCTAGCTTGCCATAGTAGCAAGAATATCTCAAGCTACTGTTTGGCCTAGATGACAGGCTGATTGAGCACTTTGAAAACAGTTCGCAGCACCATTCTCACTCAAAAAACAATAGGGGAGGAAAAACTTTGAAATGTATTTTTTCTTTCCCAAATAAACGTGCATCAAATCGGCGTATTTTAAGTGGTTACCTAAGTGTTTAACACTGTCATAACTCCTTGTTAGCAACGCCAGGCCATGTAGAATAAACAGTGATCCGAAGATGATGAATTCAGAAAGCAGGATAAATTAGTACAACAGATAAAATAAATGATTTTCACTTTGGAACAACGAATAGCTAAGAACTCCAAAATATGCTCAGAGACTAGCTTCCATGGTGTAGATGGGAAAGATAATTATGCTGAAGGAATGAGTTCTATTGCGCAGAACTGTTCACTTTTAGAACCTAATGAGATGCAACCAAATACAAGTACTAGAAAAAAATCTACAAAAGCTCAGGAAACATCTGTGAAGGTATTCTTGTGCCGTTTTCTGTTTGCCCCCTCCTTTTCATAAAGCACACTTTCCATCAAACACACCTGTATCAGCATCTTGATGTTCTAAAGAGTTATCACTCTTGGTTGTTCTGTAGAAGATCCATGAAGAGTGAATAAAGAAACTTCATTCGCTAATCTTTAGTTGCCCTCTCCTAATGTCTTTCAAAGTGAATTCTTATTCACTTTGTAAACACAATAAAACGTTTAAGCAAAGTGAATACATTTTGGTTTAATAAACATACTTTCTTGATGTCAACTGAAGTCAGTAAAATTCCCCTACTGTTTTTTTTTTATTGCGCTGACCTAATACATCCCTAAAAGTCAGTAAAGGGTCATCCCTCTTTTTTTCTCTCATTGTAACTTCCTCGTGGTCCCCATGACTGTAAATGAAAGAACTTTTCTCAGTCAACCTCACTGTGCACTGTGATGCATAAAGAGGAGCAGAGGGATCTCTATTTGATCTCTTTTGATTCTTTATACCTTCAGATGTTTGTGAAGTGTGATTCTTTAATCGGTCTCACTTTGCCATCTTGATGCTTACCGAAGAGTGCATTAAGGTGGATTCCTTACCACTGTCATTGCCTTTCTTTAATTCCTCTTCAAGTTGATGAAGGGAGTTCTCTCCATGACCTGGTTTTATCCATGTCTCCTGAAGCTCGTGTAGGCCTGTCAATCACTCTTGTATTAACCTTTCTGATGACTCTTCAAGCTGGCGAAGGAGATTCCTCCATTACTCTCTCCGGTGTCTGCCTTTCTCGTGGTGAAGAACATTCTTCCTATGCTCTCCCGGACTTTCCTTTCCGGATGTCCTCTGAGGAGTCTGTCAAAGACTTCCCAGTTTGCCCTTTGAGCCTTATTCCAGTAGCACCAGCGCCTCTGATTGGGTACACCCGGCAACTGCTTCTGCTCTGGATGTTTGTAGCTAGGTCACTGCCTCCAAGTTGCACTCTGCTGCTTAGTAATATTCTATTAGACCTCCCTGTCAGTTGTACAGCATGCTAGTTGCATCACTGAGGGTGATGTCGCCTCTACTAGCTCACCACTAGAAAGGAAATTCCGGGCAAACTAACACATGCTTCTATTCTGCCGGCTACCGCCGCACCCCACGAGACACTAACCCCCATTTCAGTTCTGCCACGGGCACTTTAAAGGAGGGAGAAATATCCTTGGGTAGGTGCAATGGATCCCAATCGTACCTGCTTTCTTCATCCTGTGCCTGAGTCTACTCTGCAGCCCTCTGGGTCTGTGGCATGGAAAATCTATAGTAGTCTGCAAGCAGTCAGCAAAATGTCAATCTGTCCATGGCATCAAAAAGCTGTGCACCGTCCTAGGACTTATAGCCATGTGTCTTTAACACACTGGTGAACAGACGATTGCTAGGAAATTCAAACCCGGTCTCAGTGTATCGCTCTGTTCCTGTGGTCACTCAGTAAGGGTTGGAGATTACCTTGGAAGCCCAGGGTGTGATGCTGCTTGAAGGGCGGTTGGCTCTTGGTGGACTGTACATCAAGTCTGGTACAGCTTCCATGGAAGATGGAGCCAGCTGCCTTTGTTTCATGGCAGAGGAAATGCCTGAAAAGGGCCTCATGTATAAGAGCACCACATCAAGTAACAGAGAGTAAGACGTTTAGTCGCATGTTGGCTCTGAGAGGAGGATGAAAGTGAGAAGGTAGGCGCCTCAGCGGTGACTGATTCTTCCCTTCTGACTTTTCACAGGGTTCATGCATACCCTTTTTGGATGAAATGTTGTAATGACCGCAGTCCTCTCAGCCTGACCGCCACCCTACAATGTTCCAGAGCAGAACATAGTGTCCCCAGGACATGTCTGCATAAGGTTTCTAGGTGGATCGTTAAAGTGGGAAGTCAGAAATACTGGGTATGCATATCCTATGGGACACTGTCCAACACGTGTCACTCTCGGTACTATATGCTTCGAGCTGACACACTATTGCAAGCAGTTAGCATTAGAGGTGGACGAGTCAATTAAGGCTCGAGGTCCTCTTGGACCCTCAAGCCAAAAACAAGCCGACATTTCATGTGCCTTCTGCCGGCCGCCCAGAGCAGAACATCCTATGCCAAGAAATGGAAAACCAAACATCATTCATTTTTTAGGCAAACCAAGAGAACATGGCAGCAACTTTGTGGCTGAATAGCACAGTGTGAAACTATAACACCTGGGATCCATCCTGGTTTCCCTGCATGACCAAATTGTGAGCCTAGGCCAATATTTATTTATTTATTTTTATTTATTTATTTATAACATTTATAGAGCGCTGCTGTTACCCGAGGGTGTCCTGGCGCTGTGTGAAATTTACCAAAAAAGCTCAGCATCAAAGAGGAGAGTTATTCTGAAAACAACCACGTTTTTAAGGCTTTACGAAAAGCCGAAAGCTTAGTCAGCCCTCTTAGATGTAGTGGGAGCTTATTCCAGGCTTTGACTGCGTTCACCACAAAACTTCTGCCACCCCAAGAGGCTTTTTTTACCAAAGGTACACAAACTTGTTTAGCTGCTGCGGACCGGAGCGGTCTGGCGGGAGTATACCATATTAGCCGCTCTTTTAAATACGCTGAGCCTGTTCCGTGAATAGCCTTGTACACCAGACACAAGGCCTTAAACTGAGTGCGTTTTCTAATATGAAGCCTCCGTATCTCCTTGGAGACTGAAGCATACTTAGGGATGCCTGATATCAGCCTAGCGGCGGCGTTCTGCAATAATTGCAATCTATTCATTATTCCTTCCTGCATGTTGAGATATAGGCTGTTGCAGTAATCCAGCCTGGACATAGTGAGTGCTGTGACTACTGTTTGATGACACTCTATAGGAAGGAGTGGGAGAATTTTCTTGCAGGACCTTAAAGCAAAAGATGTGGCAGAGGACACTGAGTTTACTTGATCGCTAAAACTAAGCTTGTGATCCACCCAAACTCCAAGATTTTTTACCTTCTTACTATTAGTGGGGAGCGGACCTATGGTGTCAGGCCACCACTCAGGGGTCCAGAACATAGGGGCATTGCCAAAGCAGACCACCTCAGTCTTATTAGAGTTCAATTTAAGACAGTTTCTGGCCATCCAATTCCCAACAGCCCTCATACAGTCCCTGAAACGAATTGCCGTACTACGCCATTAGTTTGTTTGTAGAGAAACCACAATCTGTGTATCGTCGGCATAAGAGGTCAAACTGAACCCAAAAGACTGAATGAGCGGCGCCAGGGAAGAAACATATACATTAAACAAAATGGGGCTTAAAGAGGACCCCTGTGGAGAACCCCACAAGGTAGAGAAAAGGATTCCGAAGAGAATTCCCCTACTGACACTGACTGACTCCGATTAGTGAGAAAGGACTTCAGTAGTGTCCATGCAGATCCCTGAACTCCGATCTCCTGCAGCCGGTCCATCAACAAATTGTGGTGGACCGTGTCAAAAGCTGCAGAGAGATCTAACATGATGAGAGGGGCCTTACCTCCTTTATCTAAAATGGTTCGGATCTCTTCAGTGGATTTAAGAAGAGCTGATTCCTTACTATGGCCCCCTCTGAAGCCGTGCTGGTTGGGATCCAAAACTTGTGCCGCCTCAAGATACAAACTGAGTTGCGTATTTAGGTTTTTCTCCACAATTTTGGCCGGCAGCGGTAATCTGGAAATAGGCCTAAAGCTGTTGGGGTCTTTTACGTCTAAATTTGATTTCTTTAAAAGAGGCAGAATAGAGTTTTTTTTTCCATTCTAAAGGGAAGTATCCTTCCGTATACAAAGTATTAAAAATGGGAGTAAGAACTCGTTAAATTGGTTCTGCCGCTAATTTAATTATGGATGTCGGGAAAGGATCTGAGGGGGATCCGTATTTGACCCATGTCATAAGATCAATAGTGTCATCGATTGTGAGCTCAAGAAATTGATCCAGATGGACTTTATTTATTACTGTGGAATCATCCAGAGTTGTCTCAGATTTAACTTGAGAAAAGGAGGAGAAGATGACATTCACTTTCTCATAGAAGAAATTAGCAAGTTTGTCACAAAGTCCCTGACTTGGCGTGATGGTAATAGCTCCCGGATTAGCCAGATTAGTAACTGTATTAAATAGTTCCCTAGCTGAGTTTTTTGGTTTGCTGATCTTCATGGAGAAGAAAGATGCCTTAGCATTGTGGATCAACTTTTTATACTTAGCAAGTCCACATTTATAATCCTTCTTGTCACAATCTAAATAGTTATTTCTCCATTTTCTCTCAAGATGTTTGCAAATAAGTTTTTGATTCCTCAAATCCTGTGAATACAACGGAGCAGATGGTGCTTGTCTTGTAAACTGACATATTTTACTCTGACCTAGTTTTTGGCCTGCATCTTCTAGCCAGCTTGAGTAAAATCTTATGGCCTTGTCCAGATTGTTAGGAGGCAAAACTAAGGTATCATTGAGGACTTCAGTGAAATCTCCAGCTGATACATTATTCCAGGCTCTTATCAGTTTTTTTTCCATAGGTTTTTGAAAAAGACGCTCAGGAATGGTAAGGTTGAAAAGGACCGCCTTATGATCAGACCAAAGTAAAGGAAGAATGGACAAAACCTGCAGTTGTGGGTTATTGGAAAATATACCATCAAGTGTATGTTCTGCCTGATGGGTCGCACCCAACACCATTTGCACTAAGTTGTTACACTTCATGAGATCTAACAATTTGGCTGTGTCTGTATCTGAGATGGCTTCCAGATGAAAATTAAAATCACCTAAACCCATGTAGGAGCTCGCGGTGATGCTACTCTCCACAAATATTCCAGCCTGAATGCAGAAACTACTTCTTGGGCCTGGTGGCCAATAAATCAAAGAATCTTGAAAGGTGTATTTAGGGGATAGGTGAAAGGAGAAGTCCAACACCTCGCAGCCTTCCACCCCCCCAGGGTTAAAAGTGGCTGCCAATGAAGAGTGATAAATGACAGCTAGACCACCTCCTCTTCCAGTGGGCCTGTTTAAAGTGTAGCAAACATAGTTGGGAGGCGTGGCTTTAACTAGATCCGGGCCTGAGGCATTATCTGTCCATGATTCTGTGATGAAAGCAATTTTTACGCCTTCATCCTCTATAAATGATGCACATTGCAAGCTATGTTTGGTTAGTGATCTAACATTCATAAGGACGCACTTCCAAGTAATAGTATTCAGCTCCCTTATTGACTTTGCTTCCGTAATAGGGGAGTCAATGGTTTGAAACAGAAGCTCTGGGATTTCCATTCCACACCCTGGGCATTCCTTAAGATGCTTCGTAGGCCCATCCTCTAGATTAATGCAAAGGCATGGATGGGACATATTAATAGGGTTCATTTTGAAGTTAATACTTTTTAAAAATAGACTATCATATTGTAATTTGATAAGAGTACCTGAGTTTTCACTATCAGGGGGGCTGGCGCTGATCGCGAAACGATCGCGGACGGGCGCAGACGGGCTTGCCTTTGGCGCACCGCTGGCACGCCCGCCGCGCGCACGCGCCAGTTCGTGATTAACTAGTCTTTATCTGGACAAAGACTAGCCCGCCAACCCCGATCCTGCCCAAGATGGCGGACCCGCGCTCTCACCGCAGGAAGGCCAAGGCAGCACTCATGATTGCGGGAGAGGTGTATCAACACCAGAAGGCAGAGAGCAAAGTAAGTCGTTCTTCTATATTAAAAGCTTCAATAATTAAAAATGAGCAAGTCAGTGCAAATATCGCAAATAGCAGCAATTACAATAAGAAAACTCCCGGATGAGCCTCAGGAGAAAAAATCACACTGAGCGCGCTCGCGCCAGTCCGTGATTAAGTAGTCTTTACCTGGACAAAGACTAGCCCGCCAACCCCGATCCTGCCCAAGATGGCGGACCCGCGCTCTCACCGCGGGAAGGCCAAGGCAGCACTCGTGATTGCGGGAGAGGTGTATCAACACCCGAAGGCAGAGAGCAAAGTAAGTCGTTCTTCTATATTAAAAGCTTCAATAGTTTAAAATGAGCAAGTCAGTGCAAATATTGCAAATAGCAGCAATTACAATAAGAAAACTCCCGGCTGAGCCTCAGGAGAAAAAATCACACTGAATTGAATTTGAAATGAATTTTACCAAGCCTCCTTTTATCATTGTTACATAAGAGAGCACATTCAAAATCATGTGTTCAGGATGTGCGCTGTGCAAAAACCCTTTCCGTTTGATTTAGTATACTGTAATATTGCCCTATCCAATTTAAGCCACAAATACCGTGCACACAACACCTGACTTTCCTTTGACTTCACTAATGGCATTGTGAGTGGGGGAAGGCATGAATTTGTCTGCAGATGTTTACTAACGATCACTTTTAATATATGCTCTAATGCAGTGATATATATATATATATATATATATATATATCTTCTGGCGGTCGCCAGTAGATAGTTATAGTTAGGACCTATTTTCCATAGGAAATCCACAACATTCTATTTGGAATAACGTTGGCGCCGATTGACGAATCTTCGCAAATTTTCCCAAACATTTGGCCAGCTCTGCTCCGCTCCTACCCTGAAAGTTTCGTGGTGATTCATCAAGTGGGGGCCGTGAAAAAAGGGGTTTCCCAAAACGCGTTTTCCCCATGCAATTTCCCATAGGATCTGTTGTCGCAGCTACAGGCCGAACTGCTGAACGGAATTACACCAAATTTGGCAAAGAGGTAGTCCTCAGTTCAGTCTCGTGCCTTTTGCTTAAATGGTGTAAATCCGTTCAGTAGTTCCTGAGAAAATTAGAGTTAAAAGTTAGTGATATCTATGGCCGGGGAGGATCCGCGGATCCTCCCCGCACCCTCCCCGAACCCTCCCAAGCACGAGCTGAATGCTAATTGGCTGCCAACACTCTGAATCAGGAAGTGTTGGCAGCCATCTTAGAAACCACAAAAACAAAGTTCCAAAACGCGACAAGGGGGCAGGGTGGAAACCCCCTGACTCCCTAGGCCTGCTCAGGGGGTCCCACAAGGACCCCCAAGGCCAAATACCTCCAGTAAGTGCCACGGACCTGTGTTGCAGTATTGTAAAAAGGGGCGTGACCTCTGAATACCTCTCTGCAATGCAGCTCCCTGGCGCATACTGGAGGTACCTGGTGGGGCTAGTTGGCCCCCAGGGGACCACAGGATTGAAGAGGAATTAATTCCCCAACTTAAAACGCGCCACAAGGCGTGTTTGCACAGATCTCCTCAGGCCCCTCCCCCTTCCTTCACCATTGTGCAAATATTCGTCTAAAATCAGCCGAACTACGAATTCTGAATTACTCACCTGTAATCAGGAGAGAACCCAGTGCTGCATCTTTTAGCCCAGCACTGACCCTGAAAAGTAATTTTAAGCGTACTTACCAGTAACTTGTATTTCCTTCCATAGGAATCCATTGTGTGGTTTTCACCAGAAAATTTTCTAAGTGTCCATTTATGAAATGGACAAATATTGATCTAAAATCAGCCGAACTACGAATTCTGATTTACACACCTGTAATCTGGAGAGAACCCAGTGCTGCATCTTTTAGCCCATCACTGACCCTGAAAAGTAATTCTAAGCGTACTTACCAGTAACTTGTATTTCCTTCCATAGGAATCCATTGTGTGGTTTTCACCAGAAAATTTTGTAAGTGTCCATTTTTGAAACGTACAAATATTCCTCTAAAATCAGCCGAACTACGAATTCCGATTTACTCACCTGTTATCAGGAGAGAAACCAGGGCTGCATCTTTTAGCCCAGCACTGACCCTGAAAAGTAATTCTAAGCGTACTTACCAGTAACTTGTATTTCCTTCCATAGGAATCCATTGTGTGGTTTTCACCAGAAAAGTTTCTAAGTGTCTATTTTCACAAACTAAAAATATTCCTAAAAAATCGTCTGTATGACTTAAACACATTCTTTCAACTGTTTACAGGAGATTGGCCAGTGCTGGATCCAGGATCCACCACTGAGTAAGAAAAAGTAACGATAACACTACTTACCTGCTAAGTGAATTTTCTGCCATAGGATAACATTGGTGATTCTATGGGAAAAAGTTTCTAAGTGTCAACTTTTAAAATACAATAATATTCCTTAAAAATTACTACTGTAACCAAAGCGCTTTTACTCAACTGTTTACAGGAGATGTCCAAGGACTGAATCTAGGATCCAGTCCTGTGGTTAGAAAAGTAATCCATAAAGTAACTAATTGCTTTTAAGTAGAAATTCACATTGAGCTCAGTGTTGCTTTGTGTTTGAAATTGTGTTGCCCATTGCAACAACTGTAACTACTGTACTTAAAAGTCTGTTGCCTATTTGCCAAGTATTTAAACTAAAGTAATTCATTCTGAGAAAGTATATTTTGTATTGTAATGTATAATGTAATTATAATGTAATTAAAAAAAATATATCTAAAAATAAATAGTTTAAAAAATGTAGTAAATCAGTATAAAAAAAATCAGTATATTAATTAATAGATTCAAAATTGTCATTTACAAAACCTTTGAAATTCACTGAAAAAACCATAGGTTTCAGGGGCGTTATAGTTAGCTGGACATTTCCCTCGTACAAAACCCTAGAAGTTCAGCTAACTATAACTCGCGCCCCCGCAATGCACTGCTGATGACGTCACATATTACATTACTCATGACATGGTCAGTGACATCACTGATGACATCTGAAATGACATCACTGATGATGTCATCCATGTGATAAATTAGTGCACCTTCTCACACCCTTTGATATACTCAATCAAAATTTCAGACGTCCATTCTCAAAACCATAGATCAGGGGTCTACAACCTTTTCTGTAGTGAGAGCTACTTTTGATTAGTGACAATCCTGATGAGCTACTGAAGGCCAAGCAGCCAATAGTGCATTGTTCCCAGAGACTCCCGACGTCCAGGTTCATTGATTTGTTAAGTGTACAATACCCACCATAGGTTTCAAATGTTCCTGTTGTGAACAACGCTGGTAGGATGCCTCAGTTGGTTGAGGACCTTCCCGGAGAGCTACAGGAACAGGTTTGAATTCCAGCAGGACCTACTTTGCCTGTCATCCTTACAAGCTCCAGAACATGTGTTCTGCCCTGTAACCATTACACCTGTCATTCAAGCACCTGAAGCAGTATGTTGTTTGAGTTGACCAAATGCACTTGCTGCTGTTCACATCGGCACAGCTTACAGGCGATATAAAAAGCTGGGGTCACGCGCACATTTTGTCACATTGAAGTGAAACCATCAAAAGCTCCTGGTGCCCTGCTTTTGAAAAACCTGTAAAGTGTGATCTGGGGTGTTTAGGGCAGCTCTCAACAGGAGGATATATGAACCTTGGCAGTCAGAGGGCCAGAGAGAAAGCTTAGTGTAGCCCTACCTTTTTTTATTTTTGCATATTTATATAGCGCGAACTCGACCTGAAGGTATTGGAGCGCTTTACATGAGCACCGGTTATGTTACACATTCAGGCACGGGGAGATTAAGTGATTTACCCAGAACCACAGGATGTGGACGCGACCCCGAGGATCGGACCCTGGTTTCCAGCTCCAAAGTCGGCAGTCCAGCCGACAGACCACATCCTCTCCTTGCAAGAGCTCTCGGCAAACAGCCAACAGGTGTATGTTGTAAACGCCACCACTCAAGCAGTGCACACAATGCCATAGTGTGGTAACTCTCCCACTCCAGTTGTGCACATTGTAACACAGTGCCAGATTGTTGTGTGCTTTATGCCACAGTGTTATAACTGTGACATCTGAATTGCAGAGCAGTTTAAAAAGCAGTCCGCCTCCCGGACCAGTGCACATTGTACCACAGAGTTGCCGCTTCACCTGGACTTCAGCCCACATCGTACTGTATTCCATTTTCTCAAACCCCCTCAAAAGATCCTTGTCTGGGTTTTTAGTGACAAACAGCTGGTGTGCCTGGCTTGCTTCTAGGAAACGTCTGGGGGGCATTAAAGAGACAAAATCATAAATTAAATAATAAAAAAGAAATTATCTATATCCGCCATGGGGCTACCCAGCAGTTATCCCGCACTTTGTAACCTAAGGATTGAATGACATACTTTGATTACCAGCGAAGTCCCATTGTATGCAAGATTTGCCCTGAGTACTTGTGTTGCCTTTCCTATTTTTATTGTAGTGCTGTAAAACAAATAGAGCCAGGAACTTCATTTTACGTTTCTTTGGGTTGTAAAGAAATATAAAATGAAATTGCGAGAGGTATTTCATTTATAAAAATCGGTGAAATGAAATGCTGCCCTCATTTATTAAATGTTTCACTTTTTTTCTTTTAAATACTGTATCTCTTAATTTTATATATCCCCTATTTCAACAATAAGACGGTGTAAAACAAAGTACCTCTTACATGTTGACTTCAAACCAGCGTCGGAGCCCTTATGCTGCCGGTCCCAGGCCTAACACTGGTTGTGCTCTTCGGCCGAAGGTGCCGAGCACGGCACCAATTGGCTGCGGTATGCAACTACAACAAACCCAACCAGATTACTGGGCCTTACAAGGCTCCGGAGGCAAGTCTGCTTCACCGGCCACAGAGAGTGTGCATTAAGGAAGTGTAGTGTGGGGCAGCAGAAGGCAGGCCGATGAGTTCCCAGTGGCTAGCCTAACACTGCTCTTGCCGAGCCTTTGGCTCTGGCATCACCCTGCCGCCCGCTCCAGCTAAGTTTAATTCAGCCAATCGTGTGAGCAATCTATTTGGGTGAGGGCGGGCAAGCACTTCAGGGCCTAAAAAGAAAAACAATGAGGACAGGCTACATTCACTTTTAACGCAGTGCATCAAACTGCTCTAAAATCGATGTTCGGGCCGTGAGCTACTCACAGGGTGTCGGCGAGCTACCGATAGCTCGCGATCGACCAGTTGGAGGCCCCTGCCATAGATACTCCAATACCAATAACTACATACCCACTCATAGATCTACACACACATCCACTCACTCACCTGTACAGTCACTCATACTTAAAGTCACTCAGTACAGGACTATCATATGCATTTATACACCTACATAGACACTCACACACCACCAATCATCCATAGAGGTACTCTCACACTTAGTCAGTCATGCAAATAATTAATCACACTCCCATTTACTCACCTATGCAGTTATACACACACAAGTTCACTTACTCATAAAAATAGTACCACATTCTTACGCTACTATACAATCACTGATACAAGCACACACTCATCCATACAGCCACTCTCACAATCACACACACTCACATATACCCACTTATATACTCTTACACACATATATACTGCCTTTCACATATGTAGTTACTCACACATGTACCACTGAGATATACATTCAATCACTAACACACCCATACATACACTCACCCAACCATACAGTCCATCACCATGCACCCATAGAATCAGCCAATCACACATGTATGCACAGTCACACACACCCCACCCACACAAACACTCAGGCACCCAAACAGATACTCAGACAACCAATCAATAACCCATAGAGACACTCATATAGCTATTCACAAAACCATGCAGCTGCTTATACACCAACAGACAGACAGATACAGACATTCACACAGTTTAGTCACTGGTCTGCAGTAAGATACGTTTAATGACTCACTTATAGAGTCAGTCACGCACCTACTAAATCATCCATTCACACACTTATACACCCACTCATTCTTCCATAGGTTCTTCCCTATATATATATTAAACATATTTAAAATTTATGGAAACACACACTCACTGGATGACGTAATCAGTGATGTCATCAGTGATGTCATTTCAGATGTCATCAGTGATGTCATCAGTGATGTCACTGACCATGTCATGAGTGATGTAATATGTGACGTCATCAGCAGTGCATTGCGGGGGCCCGAGTTATGGTTTGCTGAACTAACTATAACAGTGGAATTTCTAGGGTTTTGTACGAGGGAAATGTCCAGCTAACTATAACGCCCCTGAAACCTATGGTTTTTTTCAGTGAATATATATATATATATATATATATATATATATATATTCCTCCAGGTGCCCCAGAACATGAAGACGCCACTCTACTGGAAAGTGACTGCGCTATGGGACAAAAAGATGTGAAGTACTCACCGGATCTTGCCAAGTTCCCCCTCCCCCTATGATTAAGGTGTTTGTTACACTGAAACGCGTAAGGGACAGCAAGGACTGGGCTGCTTTCCGTGGTTTGCAATAAAAGGTTTTGTAAATCATCCTCCGTGGAGTGGCGTCTTCATGTTCTGGGGCACCTGGAGGAATGTTGTACGCGGCAGGCTCCAAGCCGCGGAAGATGCACCACCTGAAAATGACAGGACTGCGAGGCCGTGAATCTTCATTGCCTGCCAGCACGAGGGATGCGTAATTTGAATCAGGAAAGCAACCCAGCAGCCCACCGGAGGGCTGTGCAAAACGATAAAGAATTTGGGGTTAAAAACATTTTGGCAAGAAAACGGACCCTACTGGAAGGTTTAATTTTGACTTCATTACCCAGCATGCAACTTACTGGAAAGTGACTGCGCTATGGGATAAAAAGATGTGAAGTACTCACCGGATCTTGCCAAGTTCCCCCTCCCCCTATGATTAAGGTGTTTGTTACACTGAAACGCGTAAGGGACAGCAAGGACTGGGCTGCTTTCCGTGGTTTGCAATAAAAGGTTTTGTAAATCATCCTCCGTGGAGTGGCGTCTTCATGTTCTGGGGCACCTGGAGGAATATATATATATATATATATATATATTGTAGGAGAGTAGGGTCTGCTATCCTATGGTCACCCCAAATTTTTGCTTTTTGCTTCACTGGTTTTTGACATATTGAGGCTGTGGGCCTGCCAATCAGACCCCCAGCCTGCTGTTCTCTCTACTAAATTAAAACTATGAACCCTAGGTGCATAACCAATTGGAAGTGGATCACCCTGTCAGCCCCTGTACCAGTGTACACTAGGTACCCAGGGCATTGGTGTACCCAAGGCCTGCCAGGGCCTGAAGCATGTATTATGCCACCCCAGGCTTGGCCTAACAATTTGACACAACTGGCTGATCACTCAGCTGGGGTAAGTTGGTGTAATCACCTCTTACTTAGGTGTAGTATACCTATACCTAACCTTAAATGGGACACCTGGTAACCTATAAGTCACTCCTATGGCAGGCCTTAACAATCCTGAAGGCAGAGTGCTGGGTTCCATGTGAGATGGTGCTCTGGCATGAGCTGAGCCTGTCTGCAGTGGTCGGAACAACTTCCTTCTACTGTTTCCAGATATCGTCATACCATATACTCTTAAGTGCATTATGAACCTCGCGGTTAAATGCTATCTTTGGTTTGGCTTTATCAAAACATGTCGAGTAAGGTGTCATACGAATTGGAATACTAACCCCTCGCCAATTCTGGCGACGGGGTTAGCATTCCACCCTTCTAGAGGGACACGACATGTACAGTACCTGAAACCCGGGTAAAATCAGACATAGCCTCAGCTCCACAAAATGGATGCTGCCACCACAGACACAAGTCTTCCCTCCTGCTGCTGGGAGTCCTTCCAGCTTGGGAGGTGTGGACAAAGGGTTTCCTGCCAGGGGAGGTGCATGCACCACCCCAGACAGGATTTTGTGTATTGGTCAGGTAGGGCTTGAAAGAAACCAGACATGCCTGTGGCTCACAAGGAGCCTCGGTGCATATGCCAGTTCAAACCGGTCCTGGGGCACACCAGTCCCGGGCCTGGGGCGAGCTGGACAAAGGATTGGGGGTGTAACCACCCCCCTTCCTGGTCCCACCCATAGGGAGGGACCTAGCAGGTAGTCCGGCCCCTAGAATCCGCTTAAAGGTAGGAGCTGTGTCCTAAGACTTCAGACATCCTGGAATCAACTTGAAACTAAGAAGAAGACGGGAACTTCGACATTCTGCTGCACAGAAGACTGAAGGAAATCTCCCCTGTGGTCAGGGAGTGACCACCTTGCTAACGCAAGCACCATCAAGCGAATCAACGTCTGCTTTGCCGCCGCCTCCCGCCGGAGCCCGAGCCCAGAGACTGACAAGACCTGGACCTCCAGACCTCTCACCGCCCGATCCACAGTCCCTGAAAAGAGGAGACCCGTGGAGGCACCGAGACACGTGGAGCCAGCCATCTTGAAACGACCACGACAAGCTGACAAGTGCAACAACCGAGGCTCCCTCCAAGTTGTGCTTTGGGATCTGAGAAGCCCAACTCTCGAGCAGCATCTGCACCAAAGGTGAGCCCTCCAGCATCTCCACGATCTGCGTGGGGCCCTTCTGCATTTTGCCACTCGACGCGCCTACCCGGTTGCTGGCCCGCTGGCTAGTAGCCATCTTGGCGACGAACTTTACGAAATACACCGCTGGTCTGGTTGCTCCAGTCTGGCCCTTGCTCCCCTCCAAAGGAGCAGTCCTTCTGACCTTGCTGGTCAGAACCATCAGCTTATTTCATCTCCTACAACAATTGCTTTTGCCAAGGCTTGTTTGCTTCGATCAAGTCGCCGACACCGCCGACAGCGAGAGCCTGCGTGGGACAGCTCGTGAACCGACTCCTGGACGTCGTCGACTTCCAGGGACCACGTGGCTGCAGAGACAAGCTACACCTTTCTTCCTGTTTGCACCCGACATTGCCTGGTACCCACCTGGTGCCACGCTGGTCACTGGCTAGTGACTGTGAACACTGTCCCCTCTGCTTACAGGTCTTCAACATCTCCGATCCACTCTTGGATCCACTGCATCTCTCCCGGACCGACCGCCTGCAGCATCTTTGTCTTCAAGCTCCACGGAACAGATAGAAGAAACCCGACGCACTTCGAGGCCTATGCACCTGCTTCCTGTGGGTGAGGTAAAGCTGGCACACCTGTGCCCAAGTGTAGTATTACATCTCTAGTGCCTGTGTTCCAAATCTTGAGTTCCTAGTCCATCCGGAAGATCCTCTTTGCAGTAACTTTGTACTTTTTACGCACCCATTGAAACCTATGGGAGCACGCGTGTGACTATTTGCTCTGCACACGCCACCCGTGGACCTCCTGGTCACTAACTGACGTTAGCTCCTTGTAGGCCCAGCGATTTAGAGGCCCTAGGCCTTTTCCCTTTCCTGTTCGTGGTACTTATACCACTATTTTAGTATGTGGTTTGAGCGGCCACCAGGGCCTATCCATATAACGTGCAACTTCTGTGTATTCTACTGTAATCTTGTTTGACGATTTGTGCTCCTGTGCTCATAAAGAGACTAGGGGTTACTTTGAGAAATAAATACATATATATTTTGAATATATATCTGTGTGGTGTCCTTTCATTGGTATAAAAGGGGGTTGCATTTGGTAAAACAGCTGGCTTAACACGCTTCACGAGTTTAGCCTCAAAGACTGCTTAGCCTACGCTACCACTAGGGCAGCTAGTCCGAAAAGGTTGACTTACAACCACACCATAAGGGTTGCTTGGCATGGTACAAGGTGATCACTTTAACTAGTGAGCATCATATACCAGGCCAACTTCTCACATATATATATATATATATATATATATATATATATATATATATATATATATATATATTCCAAACCAACAGTTGCTGTTTTGGGAAGCCACACTCGGGAGGGTTAAAACACAAATGCTGCCCGTGGCGCTGTGACAGCCTGCTGCACGCCAACCCTGTCAGCAACTAGAGCGGCGAAACGAACGAGAGGGGCCTGAGCTGCCTGTATATATTGGACATGTGCCAGTGCTACTTCTTGCCATTCCACCCACTGGGGTAAACATTTTTACAATTGGATTCTCAAGACGCCCACTGGGGCTACACCTGCAATGGTCTGTGGGCAGGCACTTCATCAACCAGGATGCCTTGCAACAGCCCATATGGGCGGGACGTATCATTTTTGAATAAATGCAGGTGCGCAAACACAAGTCTTGTTCTCCATTTGTGCAGCCATTGAGAAAGGGCGGCAGTTATGCCCGAAACGCGTCTGGCAAGCTGACAGGGTTGGCGTGCAGCAGGCTGTCACAGCGCCACAGGCAGCATTTGTGTTTTAACCCTCTCGAGTGTGGCTTCCCAAAACGGCAACTTTTGGTTTGGAATATATACATTTTTTGTTTTGCTTATAACTTTGGTATCGTTTGATGAATGTTCATGAACTTTTCAAAACTAATTCTTTGTTCATATCAGCTCCTATGTTGAAAGTTTGGGGGTGATTTATCAAGGGGAGGCCGAGAAAAAAAAGGGGTCCCAAAACGTGTTGTCTCCATGCAATTTCCATAGGAAACTTTAGACAAGGCTACAGGTCGAACGGGAGAACGGGTTTACCCCAAATTTGGTAGGGAGGAGGGTCTTGGTCTAGAAAGCATGCTTTTGTTTATTTGGTGTAAATCCGTTCAGTAGTTTTAAAGAAATATCGAAATTTGCAGTTATCGATATTTGGAAATTCTGCCATCTGATTGGCTGAGGCGTTACGAGCACGAGCTTGCTGCTTATTGGCTGCGAGCTGTTGCAACTAGGAAGTGTTGGCAGCCATTTTGTGATTCCGTTGAAATGAGTAAGGGGAAAAAAGAGCAAAAAGAGTAGGAAACAGGAGGATAGGAGCACTGTAACCTGAGAGCATGGCTTCCACCCTGTGATAGAAAATCCTTGTTTGCCTAGTTAAAGCGAGAGGAGGAAAACCTTGTATAGCTTCAATAAAGCGGATCCGGATTGTAAAAATGGTGGAAAAAAATGAAGCGGGGTCTCACCCGTTCATTTGAATGAGCCCCCTGGAGGGTAATGTTCCGGGGCCTATCCTAGTATTATATTGCGGGGTCTCTGCAGCACTGGGGACCTTAATCTCACATCTAAATTAGGCGCGGGAGGGCACAGAGACGTTTCGCAGCCTAGGGGATCGCCACCTCCCCGGGTATTGTTTAGTAATTGTTCGGGGGGCTTCGAGGCCAACTCAAGGCCAGGGATCGCCACCCTCTGGGACTTCCCTTAAATATGCAGGGTGGGCGTCGACAGTCCCTGAAGCCTCAGTGGCCCTAGGCAGTGCCTTATTGATTCTGTAATCACACGGGCAGTACTCATGGTGTTATAAAGTGATACACTCATAGAACCCTTGTAGTTGTAGAATTACCTAGGCTTCATTTATGTAATAGTCTGTTGGTTTATATTTGGTAGGTGCACCGCAAAATAAAAAATGTTTTCCCTCATACCCTCCTATCAACCGCCGATTTTTACAATAAACTACAGACAAGTGTTGTCAGAAAAAGAAGACCCATACACTCACTTACTTATTGGTAAAAAAAAAATAATAACTTTTATTAAAACAACACAAATAAATGGAAACGTAACTTTATTCGAACAAACAACAGTAAAACATGAAATAAGTGGGTGGGACCCCTCCGTAAGCAGCGTACAAAACCTGCAACACACAAAAAAAAAACATAAGTATGTGTTCCATGTCCAAGAGAAAAAGGAAAGGTAGTCAGAATGAAAGGAAGAAAGTGAGAATGGGACAAGGGGTGGAAGGGAGAAGGGGAGGGAGAGTCAAAAGAACAGAGGGAGGAGGAGACAGAGCGTTGGCCTACTGCACCCAGCCCTCACTGTTCACCTCCCGTCACCCGAGTGTCTGGGACGCTGGGGTCTGCGAGAAAGAGTGCGGTCCAGCAAGTCTTTAAAATGAAACAGAGATATGAATGAGGCCAGAGATTACATTATTATCTACGGCAATATTGCTTGCCTGCACCTGTGCACCCAGGCTGCTGCACCCCAACCCCTTCCCCCGCGCTGTGCTCAATTGCAGCTCCTGTGCACCGAGGCTTCACTGCTCACCTGCTGTCATTGGTGTGTGTCCAAACACGACGGCCAGCAGGGTTCACAATTCAGATCTAGTTTTGATTGCCAGGATGGTGTACACCCCATGGATCCCTTTTTTTTTCATTGCGCATTGTGATATGCGAGGTGGATGCGGCCATATCACCTGAGGCAGTGTGGAAGAACTGGGACATGTGGCGTCGTCGTTATCCTATTTATACGTACACAAAGTGGGCTGGGCTTGCGTACGCCAGGCCAGTGTAGGGGTGTGAATAATTATTCCGGGGACCTGGGCGTTGTTCTGTTCCTGCCTGGGCAGGAAGTGTACTTATGTGTGTGTCCCTGTTGCAGTTATGACGTCACACAATCCGCAATTTATATGAATGTAGTATGTACCGGGAGGGCGGCAACTATTGCTAACGAGATGCTGTCCGAAAATATTGAATGGACAACATCACATGTCGTTGTCAAGCTTGTGGATATGCGCAGACAAGCATGTCAATGGTGTGCGGTATTATTGAAAATGTTGCTATCGCGAAGCGCACACATGTGAATGTGCTCGGATGGAGGGAGGATCAGCAGTGAGGCTACGTCATACACAGTGATAACGCTCATTACAGTCAAGCAATGCATGTCAGACGTGAATCTGAAAGTCTCACATATGACACACTACTATACTGGTAAAGCCTGATGAGACACACACACACACACACACACGTACACACACACACGTACACACACACGTGCACACACACGTACACACACACACACACACACACATGTAATACACATTTGTTTTTTGATGTAACGTTTCAGATGCATGGCCATCACACGTGGAAGGCTACTGTACAGAGCATGAATACTGATCAAGATGATCGTTGCATGTTGTGTGTCCTCTAAGATATGTGTACACGGCAAAAAACTTTTCAAAAAAAGCTCTCTAAGCAGAAGAGGTGGCTCTCATCAAACGCTGTAGAGAGAATGAGTAAAATGGGTGGGGTCCTCCAACTGTTACAATGGGAAATGTTATGAACCAATCAAATGCTTTTTTTTAAGGTCACATGTCAATCGCGCACCGAGCGCGCAAGGAGGCCGCACTCGAAGTGATTTACAGTTAGAAATATATAAATGTTTAAAATATTTTAGATTATCGCTTTCTCTCATATACACTTTAAACTTATTTAAATATAGTTTTGAGACATAAAAAAAAAAATTAGGGAATGGCGTACCCGGCGCAATACCAACATCTATGACGTAACACAGGGCCTGGCAGCGTGCACAAATCTCATACGGAACACTCAGACAGCGCGACCACATATGTATATGACGTAACGTGCGGCTTGGTACCGCGCACCCGTCACATACCAAACTAGCAGCTGGCGCGACCTTATACGTTTATGATGTTAGGCGGGACGCGGTGCTACGAAGCTGTCGGATACGAAATGCGCATCATTTACAAGTTTAGCAATATGGTGGATAGGACTCACGTGCTGATGGAGCTTGGCACAGTACCGGTACGGGAGTCCAGTTTTCTAAAAAAAAATATGATATACATACTTTTTTTTGACGAAATAAAAAATTACATAATTTTTCAAATAAAAAAAAGGATAATAGTTACAAAATATTAGAAAAAAAATGGAAAAATATAGGTTTTATAAATATTAAAATATGAAATTGACATTTAAAAAACCTTCGAAATTCACTGAAAAAACCATAGGTTTTACAGACGTTATAGTTGGGAATTAGCATTTAAAAAACCTTTGAAATTCACTGAAAAAACAATAGGTTTCAGGGACGTTATAGTTAGTTGGACATTTGACTCCTATAAAACCAGAGAAATCGCCCGTTATAGTTAGTTGAGCTAACTATAACTCGCCCGCCCGAAATGCATTGGTGATGACGTCACATATTGCATCAATCATGACATGGTCAGTGACATCACTCATGACATCTCAAATGACATCACTGATGACATCATCCATGTGATAATCTGATGCACATACTGATGCCCTAATATAAACTTTGATACACACACTCTAAAATACAGACTACTATTTTTGAAACCATACACACAACAATGCCAGATACTACATACCACCCACTATTTCCTAGGTCTACACACACATCCAGTCACTTATACATGCAGTTACTCATCAATACAGTACTATAATATGCACCTATACACCTATACATACAGTCACACTCTGCCACTCATCCATAGAGTTACTCACACACCTAGTCAGTCATGCAAAGAATCTATCACATACCCATTTACTCATGTATACAGTTATACACACCAACTCTGTTATTTATACACAAACCACATCACTTATTTATGCAGATACTAACACATACTTACTGTCTTATACAATCACTGATACAAGCAGACACTCATTTATACACCCACTCTTCAAATAACTTACTCTCATGTATAGTCATTTATGTACTCCAACACTCACATATACTGCCTTAAAACATTTTTAGTTACACATATACCACTGAGACATTCATTCACTCACCAGCACACCCATATACACACTAACTCACCCATACAGCCCTTCCCAGATGCACTTTTGAATCCATACAACTAGTGAATCACCCACTCAGACATCTATGCACAGAGTCACACACCTCCCCACACAGACAGACACCCATACAGATACTCAGACAGCAAATCAATAACCCATATAGACACTCATGTAGCTACTCACCAACCCATGCAGCCGCTTACACACCAACTGAGAGACTAATACAGACTTTCACACAGTTTAGTCACCAACCCATGCATTCAGTAAGAGACGTTCAATCACTCACTTATACAGTCAGTCACGCACCTACTAAATAATCCATTCAGGCACTTGTAAATCCACTCGTTCTTCAATACACCTTGCCATAGATATATATGAAAAATATTTAAACTTTACAGAAATACACATTCACTGGATGATGTCATCAGTGATGTCATTTGAGATGTCATCAGTGATGTCACTGACCATGTCATGAGTGATGTAATTTGTGACGTCATCACCGGTGCATTGCGGGCGCGCGAGTTATAGTTAGCTCAACTAACTATAACGGGCGAAATTTTCTGGTATTATATGAGTCAAATGTCCAACTAACTATAATGTCCCTGAAACCTATGTTTTTTTCAGTGAAAAAAAAAAATATATATATATATATCCCAAACTTGAAAAGATCCTTATCTTCTGGAACTCTTCGAAAGGAAAACGGACTCCAGTTTCTTTGTGTGTGTATATATATATATATATATATATATCGTGAGATCAAGGGTAAGGGTGGGCGTAGTTCGCGAAGTAGCACTTCGCGAAGCTACGCAAAGTGAAGTTCGCACTACGCGAGCTACGCGTAGCACTTCGCGAACTGCGTAGTAACATGTTCGCACTGTGCAAGATGTTGTTTTCAATGATTGCACAGTGCGGACAAGCAACCGGCACTGTGCAATCATTGAAAATGGCATCTTGCACAGTGCGAGCTGTAGTTTTCTGCTGCTCGAGTAGATTTTTACTTGAGCGGCAGCTTTCTCAACGCGAACTGGTAGTTTCTCATCGCGAGCGGTCGCGAGCATACGCAACCCCTCGCAATGAGAAACCTGACCTCCTCGCGTTGGGAATCTCGCCGGGAGGTTTATTTTCCATGCTCGCGATCGCGAACAAGGAAAAAGTCTCGCCGGGATGTCATTTTGCTTGCTCGCGGTCGCCAACTTGACGTTGAGGACCGCGAGCAAGCAAAAAAAATGACCGCAGCACTACGCAACACTACGCTACGCGTGTTCGCACTGTGCTACGTGCAGTTCGCGTAGTGCGAAGTAGCGCGAACTTCGCAAACTACGCGAGCGTAGCGTAGTGCTTCGCCCAGGCCTAATCAAGGGCACTTGTTGCTCGAAACGCGTCACGAATGAGGTCTTTGGAAGAATAAAACATCTCTGCCAACATATCTGTGGGTTTGTGTGCTTTCCTCTCGCCGGCCAGGAGGTTTGGAATAGCGATTGTCGTTGGATATATATATATATATATATATATATATATATATATATATATATATATATATATATATATATATATATAATAATCTACTGGCGGTCGCCAGTAGATAGTTATAGTTAGGATCGTGTTTCCATAGGAAATCCGCAGCATTCTATTTGGAATAACTTTGGCGCCGATTGACGAATCCTCACGAAATTTTCAAAATAGGTGGGGCGCTCCGCTCCGCTCCTTCCCTGAAAGTCTCGGGGGGATTCGTCAAGCGGGGGCTGAGAAAAAGGGGGGGTCCAAAACACGTTTTCCCCATGCATTTTTCCATAGGACCTTTAGTCCAAGCTACAGCCCGAACGGCTGAACAGAATTACTTGAAATTTGGCAGAGAGGTAGTCCTCAGGTCAGGGATGTGCCTTTTGCAGGTCTGGTGTAAATCTGTTCAGTATTTCCTGAGAAAATAGCATTTAAAAGCATATATATATCTATAGGCGCGCTCCGTGCGCGTACGTTAAAACTTACCGTACGCGCACGCTGCCGTGCGCGAGCGCGATTCTGATTGGTTGTTAGATCTTAGTAAACATTCGAATCGGTCGAAACCAGGAAGTGTCGGCCGCCATTTTGTCTCTCGCAGTCTGAGGTGGTGAAAAACAAAGGTGGAGAACGTGAAAAGGGGGCAGGGTGGACAGTTCCTGACCCCCTAGCCTTTGTCAGGGGGTCCCAGAAGGACGCCCAAGGGCCAAAATTTCCTTTAATTTTTATGCGAAAAATCGCCGAGTACGCGTAGCGTGCGCGTACGGTAGAAAAGGAAAAATTCCGCGAACTGCATAACGTGGGCGCGCACGGTGCGCGAACCGCACCGTGCGCGTACGGTACGCGCACGGTAAAAAACCTTGGAAAAAAAATACATAACTTAGCATTTAAGAAACCGTACAAATTCACTGAAAAAACCATAGGTTTCACACACGTTATAGTTAGGAATTGGCATTTAAAAAACCTTGCAAATTCACTTTAAAAAACCATAGGTTTTACACATGCTATAGTTAGCTGGACATTTCACTCGTGAAAAACCATTGAAATTCCCCCGTTATAGTTAGTGCAGGCAACTATAACTCACGCGACCGCAATCCTCTGCTGATGACGTCCGATATTACATCACTGATGACATATGTGTCTTTCTGAAAAAAAAATATTTGTAATATATGTATAGCTAAAAATTAATGGAAGAAGACATGGGTAAATAAGTGTCTAAATACAGTGATGTAATATCGGACGTCATCAGCAGAGGATTGCGGTCGCGTGAGTTATAGTTGCCTGCACTAACTATAACGGGGGAATTTCAATGGTTTTTCACAAGTGAAATGTCCAGCTAACTTTAACATGTGTGAAACCTATGGTTTTTTAAGTGATATATATATATATATATATATATATCATGCTCTCACTCCGTCTTGGCCCCTGCACTCGCGATCGGGTGCTTTCATGCACGGTGACAGAAACCGTGCGGATTCCGAATCCCCAGCTCGTGGCAAAAATACCAGCACTCGCAAGAACGTACCTTTCAGTTATTTATTTGAAAGGTTAACACACACACTAGACGCGTTTCGGCTTGCCGCCTTTGTCAATAGAGGCCGGCGCCAGTTTCTCACAGATTTAAATATCAGTGCATTATGAGACATCAACAAGGGACACCTACACTTGCTTCAGTGAAGGTGTCATCCATCTTGGAATGGGTTAATAGTATGCATAATGTCCTAAATAAACATAGATATTTTGCCCTGGATGGGCTAAATCAAATTACAAAATTGCAAAGAACATAATATAGTCATTAGTTGCATGAAAAACAGAAAACATTACAATCATGCCCTGGATGGGCTTGCATCCTGTTATGTGTTTTCATAATGATTAACCCAATGATCTCTCATTTTTGAAACAAAAAAACACAGGACCTCTCCAAGTAGAAAATATTATAAATGTACAGCCATTTCTTCCCCACTATTGAGGCCACCTGGTCTTTTTGTCTGGTTATCAATAATGTGTCGTGATTCCAGTCTGCGTAATTGCAGCAGTCTGTTACCACCTCTCACATTGTTGGGCACTTGGTCCATACAAAAGAAGCTTAAAAGGTCTCTGTTACTTTGGTGGAACGTCTCAAAGTGCCGACCCACCGGATAGGTGGGATCTTTATTTTGTATGACCCTGAGATGCTCTAAAATTCTGATCTTTGTCGGGTGAATTGTACTGCCAATATATCTCAACCCACACGGACATATCAGGCAATATACCGTGTGGGTAGTGTTGCAGTTCATTAGAGTTTTGATTTTCTTAGGTTCCCTCATTCCTGGTACCCTATACTCCAGTGTTTTTTTTGCTGTTCTTACATGCCCTACATCTAAGACATGGGTAGAATCCTGCAAGTTTGCCAAAATGTTGGATTTTACTGTCACTCTCGCAATGGCTTTGGACCAGTATATTGCGTAGGGATTTAGCTCGTCTAAAAGTGAGTAAGGGAGCTTTTGGCAGATCCCCCCCCTATTATTGGGTCTGATCTCAGGATGTGCCAATGTTTAGCAAAAATTTTTCTAATTGCTCCCGCATCCCCAGAGTGATCTGTGATCATCCTCAAAGTGTTTTTGGTTCCTTCCATTTGTTTTCTTCTGTCTTTGATCATACTGTTCTCATCTAGCAAATCTTTTCTCGATTTCTTTTCTACTTTCAGCATGGCTTCTTCCAGAGTCTCCTGCCTGTACCCTCTCATTTTGAATCTGTTCATGCTTTCCCTTGCTGCTACTGTATAGTCACATGGACGTGTACAGTTTCTTTTGATTCTCAACAACTCCCCGTACGGGATACTTGTTATAGTTTTCCCCGGGTGACAGCTGCTCGCGTGTAGTACGGAATTTCCCGCAGTTGGCTTCCTGTGCAGCGCGGTGCACAGTCTGCCCCCCTCAGGAAATACCTTCAAATCCAAAAATTCTACACTTTCTTTACTCACCTCCCCTGTGAATTTCAGGTTTAATATATTGGTGTTTAATATATCAATGTAGTCCCTAGCTGATTGTTCGGTACCTCTATAGATGATAAATAGGTCATCTATGTACCTGCGCCAGCTCACAACTCTAGTATTCCATTCTGCATTTACCGGTTCTGCCCAGGCCACCTGGTCCTCCCACCAGCCCACGAAGAGATTCGCGTAGCTGGGGGCGAAGCAGGTGCCCATCGCAGTACCGCGTATCTGTTTGAAGAGTTGGTCTTGGAAGAGGAATATATTGTTGCATAAACAGAATTCAACAAATTCAATAATCATACAGTTGTGTTCAAATAAACTTATATATATATACACACTGATGTCCTAAGATGAAACGCTCCGGCATGATAAAAAAAATACACTTTTTTGAATTTTGAAGAGATTTTATCATAGTTTTACAGGATGTTTGTTGCATGATTTACGGAACACATTTTTTCAGGGCTCTGCACGTTCCCAGGCTCTTAGAGTTAAGCCAGACCCTTGGCTCTGCTCTCCCTAGTCCTTGCTGACTCACCCACCTCTAGTTATCACGTGGTCTACCTTTGCTGAAATGAACTGGGATGGGTCCTGAGGCTCCAGAACGAGATAAACGAAGTTGGAGACCCTGGTATCTGGCAGGGAAAGCAAGTCAGGGCAGGGTATTCCTTTTTAAGGCGGGCGGGGTATGGATCCACAGTGTCCTTTATTGCACATGGTCATTGGTACAAAACCCCCATCTTCCCAAGTTCGATCTGGGGAATGAGCCAGAGAGTCGGTGCCGAAGACGTCCCTGCCCGTGCCAGACTAGGTGCCCCTCTTTTTTGGCAAGGCAAGAATACGAGGGCTTGAGGGGCGATGGGGCGATGGGACGAGGGGAAGATCAGGGTTTCTGTGCTTCCTTTGGCAGCTGGGCTGCTTTCTCCTGATGCATGAGAACGAGTGGTGTTGGCAGGTGTTGGTGTGCTGGGGCTGTCAGCTATTTGGGTGCTAAAGTGCCTGACCTGGGATGCCGCCTGCACTTTGGATATTGGCATGGCCTTACGACAGAAAGGATCTCCTGGAGGGAATGGTGAGAAGCAGCACCATGCTGCAGGGAATGAAACTGTGTGCTGAGAGCCCTGCACATGACTGGTCCACAATATATTCCCCCAGTTTGTCCATCACTGAAGATCTGTGAAGCACACACATAACATAGAAAATGTGCTGCTGCTCCCTGGTCCATCTGACGAATCCGCCTTTTGCCTGCATTTTTAGGTTTTGCATTGGCTGGTGTTGGAGGAGAATGATATCTGTATTCAGCTCTCACAGCGCCTCCGGGCTTCTCTTCACCTGTAACTCTAGAAACAAAGGCAGTGAATAGAAGCCTGCTGTTTCTTTGTTCGCTCCTTCTCGGGTTGGCTTATTCAGTCTTGTCTCAGAGGAGTACAGGATAAAAAAGCAGAGCTGAAAGCTGATTGGCTGGTCTTCCATAGTAACCACAGGATTGAGCATGTGCTGATAGTTTAGGACAGACACATGACTGTGCTGTCGCTTCTTAACGCTCACATGGAGGGTGAGTCAGCTCCTGGCGTTTGGAGCACTCCCCTCTGTCTATGCTGCTAATTGGATGCGGCGTTTCCTGGCATTAAACAAACTTGCAAAGCAATTCTTCACAGCATTGACTATTTCAGGTTCCACATACTTTGAATAATTTACCTTCATTAGGCAGAGAATCCCCAGTAAATTGTTATACACAACCATATTTACATTTACACAATTTATATTAAGCAAAAGTCATCTCACTTGATTCTGAGTTGCTTTTTTTTGCGCAACATTCCCAAAATTACGCTACGTCATACAATTACGTGCTGTTCAAAGCAAAAGATTTAGTGTAATTGCATTGGAACAATGCAAACGGCCAGAACACAAGCTGCTGCTGTTTGCGGCATTTGTGTTTTTTGCACAGTTTTTAAGCGCAAAATGTGTCCTCCTGTAATTATCAGCGTTTGAAATCAAATAACTGCCCTACATATGTTCCAATAACGCCAGATGTAGATTAGATGTCACATAGAGCACGTATTTCTAGACCATTCTCACCTTCCAGAAGTGGGAACAGTATAGAGAACTTACTCTTTCATAACCAAGATACCTACCTTTGGGAGAAGACCACCTCAAGCTTTCTCAAAATCTGGAGTAGAAGAGAAATTGCAGGAGGACCAAGACAAAAGATCTAAGAATCAATTTGTCTTACTCTGAGTCTATAAGAACTGGGACGGTGATGATCAAAGGCAACTTTCAACTTCTACACCATTCGATTAGCATTCTCACAACCTATGTAAACATCAAACTATGTTTAAAAGGATGCAAAAAAATTACCCCTAGAGGTGACAGTTTGGTCAACCAATGTAGATCTTTTTCACTGAAGCTTCAATATTTACTGACTTCTGACAGAGGGAGATAAAATTCCAGCACCCAGCACACCTTTCCGTGCACATGTGGAAAAACATTGTTCATGCTCTTAGCACGGCCCGGCTAGATTATGCCAATATTCTGTATCCGAGGGCACCAGCGGAACTGCTGAATAAGCTTCAGGTGGTGCAGCAGCCCGTAATCCTGAACATTCCTAAAAGCCAATCCATCCGCGGAGGTTTGAAGGTACCTGTATTGGCCTTCTATCAGACAAACTGTTAAACTTAAAGTCTTAGTGATTATTCAGAAAGCATTACACAATAAAGGCCCCATTTATCTTAAGGAAAGAGTAAAAGTTTATGTACCTATCAGAGCATTCTGATCAGCTAACCAGGGCCTTTTATGTATTTCTAGTTTCCGCAAAGCTAGAGCGGGTGAAGATCTTTCTCTGTGTAGGGTGCTAGAATTCCCTGCCAAAGCATTTATGGGAGATGAAATGCAAATCTGCTTTTAAATCTGAAGACCACCTTCTTCAGAGAGATGTAGTTGATTGTTAGTTACACTAGTTCGCTTAGCGCTGGGATGCTTCCTTTGGGAGCAGTAGTACGTGAAGGGTAAGCCCAATACACCCTTGAGGGCTTAGGCAGGTAAATTGAAATAGTGAGATTGCCAACAAGGGATTTTACTTGAGGTTACTTAGTTCTATTTCTTTGTTATTAAGATTGAAAGTGTATTTTAGATCAATTATACACATACAATAAATGTTATCAAAGATGAAAAGTACACACACGGGAATGATTGTGAATAAAACACAAGTCTTTTTATATATCAATCAAAATCAAGATAAGGGGGATACACAAGGGAACAATAAATTTCAGGCAGTGTAACATGAAAGATGGGTTAACTTAAATCCACATTTCATCAAAAAACATCTATTTCCAGGTAGTTTTAACAGAGATTAATTTCATGAATGAAAAGAAATCAGCTGTAATTATCAAATAATACGGAATTTAGATGATGGTGTCGACGTTTCGGTCTTGGTGGCAGAAGTCCGTTAGACCATCTTCAGGACAGTTAATATTTGCACAAATAACCCCTATATAAACATAATACAAATAATTACATTAATGAATACATAACAATTATAAAAAGTTTTTACATTCTAGACAACCCGTGTGTGGAGAGTGGTCTCTATAAATTGATTTAATCAAACAGCTAATTAAATACTGCATAGCAGCAAAACTAAATTAAATATGGAAATTTACCATATTTGAGTCGGATGAAGACCCATTTATCAGATAACCATCAAAAAATTTTTACAAAATAGGCTTGATGTCATAACTCAAGGATCTTATGGAGCTTACATCCATTTTAAGCTAGGAAAATTTAATCTACATAAAAGTAATTGCTTACTTTGTGAATTCGGGAAGAGCCAACAGCTCAATCTTCGTTTTTATATATTTTTGTCAAACCGTATTGGATGAATCTATAGCCAAAATTAAAGAGCAATGCATTAGGTATATATGCATGACAGCAAAGAAGAAAAAAGAGGAAGGGCCTTGAAGTGACTCCTACCTAATTGTTGACAAAGTAACTCCTACATGGAGATCCGTATATGAACGATCCTCGTTTGTTCTGATGTCTTTTTAGTTTAAACATAGAAAGTAAACACCAGTTGGCTCGTGTGTTACTTCTGTTTAGATTTATAAAATTCAACATCAAGATTTTTAATCTAAAGTGACAAAGAATTAGCAGATGCTGGGCAAATTCTATCAGGTGAGTTGTACACACCTCTCCATCACTAAGAATCTACACTCGTCATCATTTAAATCTAGGGATAAGTGCTTGAAAGATCAAAGCAAATTAATGTATCGCCAATAGCAACCCTCTGTATAATGACAGTTACGTATCAACTGGAGGGGTATTTGGTGATATGAGCACTCAACACAATATCGATAGCTGGAACCATTAAATGAGAGCAGAAACGCCTCTCGACACAGAAAGCGAATAGGCTCAAATTTAATTAATTCAATACAATGCAGTTACACGCTGTTCATGAACCTTAACCAGTTTATTTAGAACCCGCTGTGGATAGTTATATCTTACTGCATACAGCAATGGATTTTCAATAAACAAATTCAAACTTACGCTGAAAACAGCCCTTCAGTATAGCACAAAGTATCGTGCCATGTTTTACATCTAAACTAAAGAGGGTGAGGACACCAATATTCAAAGTACAGTCTACTAACCCACCCAAACATTGCAAGTTAGTGCTGCCTCTTGTGAACCCGCTTCATGTCAATGAGCAGGGGTTATCTCTAACTATCGTCGTGATCAACTTACTTTTTAGGTTTTCAATCAGACTCGAAAAAGCTCCGCCGCAGTCGGGAACGCCTAACTTAACCTGACTGGAACACCTGTTTTTAAAGCTACCTAATTGATGGGCGGACCTATTGCGTGTTGGATGATCGAATACACCGAGTGAACACGGCGGCCATTATTAAACGATTGAATAGACTGGATAGATTCCATTATAACGTGATATTCGTAAACTCCACAAAGTTGTACATGTTCAAACTTCCGAGGAGAGTCACATATTCAGGACCAGCTGGTGATCTAGCTGTATGGTGGAGGTATCGAAATACCTTAGTGTTCGTTTTTATTCATATTTGTACTAGACCTATATCTGGATGGCGGCCATCTTGAACTGCACTGCAGTTATTGTGTCGTATTGGGATTAATGAAAGGAAGCTGAGGGAGACTTCTCAGCATCTATGTGTTTGCATTGGAACCGAAAGTAGACCACGGCTTACCATACAATTATAACGAAGCCAGAGGGTCACGAAAGTCCTATTCATTGAGACTAAACCTTTCCGAGGACACTTGGCTTGACTATGGCAAATAGATTACATTTGAATACCCGAATATCGATGTTGGAGAGAATCAACAAAACATAATCATTAAACATCGCAATTCAAATATGACATCTATTGTACAGAGCATACAAAACATAATATCTTCATATTTTAACTTATCTTAATGGTCTCAATGCAAGTGCATTATATTGTACATCATATCATTTTAGATGTTACATGCACATGATGCGGGAACATATTACAGGTGTTATGTAAGACAATCACATATTTTTACATCTCACAATGCAACCAGCATAGTTAATCAAATAATTTACTCAAATTGTTGACAACATGTATATTGCAAATTCGCCTATAGTACTCAGTACACACATTTTGACAAGAATGGAAACTGTTGTCGTTGGATGTAATAACGAGCCAAGGTGATGCTCAAAGATTATCTCTACCATGAAGAAAGTCTACTGTTGCCCTGGTAATTCTATTTGATACATAATAACTAGGCAAGTGTGTTAAATCCCTAGGTATAAGTCGATGGACTTAGGGGTGCAGATCATTAGAACAGTGTCATCGTTACAGATCATGTTTATTGTTGTGGCAACTATCATGGAAGAAACCGTTTATGCCAGGCAAGATAAGGTATGCCATTCAGTTGCTGAATTCAGACCTTGTTTGATATTATCCGTGCGACAAATCCAACGGTTCTCTCTCATTGTTAGTATATGATCAACATTAGTTTGTCTGATAGTCGGTTTTACTACCTCTATGACCCACCAAAGCATGTCTTTTTCGGTGTGTTTCGCTTTAGTGTAATGGTCTACTAAGGGTGCATTCTCAACCTTGCATCTGATTCTCGACTGGTGTTGCAAGATTCGCTTTTTGACCATTTGTGTTGTTTTCCCTATGTATTTCAAGCCACACGGGCATTGGATACAATAGACCACATTGCTTGTGTTGCAATTTGAAAAACATCTCACTGGAAAATTTATACCATTTAGTTGAAAAGATTTAAGGTTGACTGTGCTTGCACAAGCTGCACAGTTACTGCATTTATAGTGGCCGATGACTGGTGATAACTGTCGCATGTTGTCCACTATATTTAGATCTTGAATCTTGTATGCATGAACTAACCTGTCCTTAAGATTGGGACCTCTTTTAAAGGAAAACAATGGTTCCTTCGATAGTTCAGGGAGTGAGGCTAAAAGTGTCCAATGTTTCTTGACAATTTTTTTGATCTTATTTGTAGCTGTGCCAAAGGTGGTAACACACACCAATTGGGGTTGATCATTCTTTTCTTTTACTTCAAGTAGAGCATTGCGATCGTTGTACCAAGCTCTTTTAAGGGATTTCTTGAGTAGCTTGTTTGGATAGCCACGAGAATGGAGCTTATCTTTCAGTTTCTTTGCTTCCGAAAAATAGTCAGCTCTTTTGGAACAGTTCCTCCGAAGACGGAGGAACTGCCCAAAAGGGAGACCATCCTTCAAAGACTGTGGATGATGACTTTCGTACTTTAGCAAGGTGTTTCGCGCAGTCGGTTTGGTAAAGAGAGTGGTGTACAGTGTGTTGTCCGTGTCTACTCTAATTGAGATGTCTAGGAAGTTCATGTATTGGTTGTTACGTTCTAGTGTGAACTTCAGATTAGGATTCCTTGAATTTAACCAGTCATGGAAATTAGTCAGTAATTCTTTGGATCCTTTCCAAATTAGGAAAACATCGTCAATATACCTAAGCCAACACGAGATGTTGGTTGTGTAAGGATTAGATATATTGTGGATATGTTGCTTTTCGAAATCGGACACATAGATGTTTGCTATGTCTGGGGCATAAACTGCCCCCATCGCGACACCCTTTAGTTGCTGGTAGAATGTTTTCTCGAACAGGAAGAAGTTTTCACAGAGGGAAATCCTAATACAGTCTACAATAAACTCTGTTGGTACTGCATGAGGTCTTGGCCTGTTGTTTAATAGATCTTCTATGATCTCAAGTACATCTGTCTGTGGGATATTAGTGTACAGACTTTCTATGTCCATTGAGACTAGGAATTCGCAAAGTGGATCAAAAGGGTGGTTTTCAACAACATTAATAACTGCTGTTGTGTCCCTAATGTAGGTGGGACTTTCCGTGGCAAAGGGCCGGATGAAAAAATCAGCATATTGTGCTAGGGGTTTAAGGATTGAGTTACAACCGGAGACGATCGGTCTACCGGGAGGTGTAATGGCGTCCTTATGCACCTTCGGTAAGATGTAAATTACCGGCAACGTCGGAGATTTATTGATCAGAAATGCTGCTTCTTTGGCACTTAGCCAGCCACCCTCAAAGCCTTTTCTGCTCAGTTCACTTATAGATTTTTCTAAGCGTGGAGATGGGTTATTTGGTAGTTTCTTATAGTGTGTCGTTACCGATAGCTGTTTCATCATTTCTGTGTTGTATGCCTCTAGGGCCCATAAGACAATCCCTCCACCTTTATCGGCCGGTTTTATCATGGTGTCTGATAGGGATTGGAGATTTTTAAGTGCTTGATGTTCGTCATGGGTCAAATTATATCTGACTCTACTTGAAATCTTAAAAAAGTGGTCTACCTCCGTGAGAATGGCATTTTCAAAGGTAATGACCTCTTTTGCTACCATTGTATTTGATGGAAAGAAGGTAGATCGTTGATGTAAACCCGTGGTATCAATTTCAAGAGGTGAGATCTTGTTCGAAAAATAATTTTTGAGTCTCACTGAACGGAAAAATTTGTATAACTCAAGTTTAGTTTGAAAATGGTCATTCTTGTTGGTGGGAACAAAAGACAAACCGGCTGAGAGAACCGATATTTCCGATTGTGAGAGTTCATGTTTCGATAGATTGAAGATCGGAATGGTTTCAGTTGGATTTACCATTCGTAATACTGGTTCCGGGTTTGTCGAAAACCCGGAGTGTATTGGTTCCGTGACCAGCCCCTCCTCGGTGCTCGTTGTCGTCGCGGTTGGCCGGAACCTCTGCGGTCCTGTCCTAAAAAAGATTGCCTAGATGTTGAAGGCTGATCGTAAGTCTGTCGATAACTATTATCAGACGCTTGATCGCTATCTGTGTCAGAGGTTGTGTCCGAAAAAGTTACTTTTTTTCGCTGGTCTTGTCTTGGACCTTGATTCGATCCTTGTGATTGGTAAAAATCTTTCCGTAAATAAGGATAAGTTTTTTCTTTGCTATATTTCCTTATATCTTTATGTAATTTGTCCGTTTTTTTGTGGGAATTGAATTCTTCGAATTCTTTGATGGTCAAAGAGATTTTTTCTAGCAATGCTTTAGCATTAGTGATGCTGGAATCTGTATTGATTTTGTTCTCTAGGTTTTCGATTTCTTTGGACAGCAATTTGATATGTTTGATCGCTGTTTCGATGCTTAGCACCATCCAAGTGCGCGAGCACTTGTTTGATGCAAAACTAAATCCTGATTTAAAATCTTCATCATCAATGAAAACGATGGGTATATTTTTTATTTGCAGCCCTGTACGTATGATGTTAGCATTCAGACAGTCCGTTAGAAATTTGGCATGGAGCTCTGTTCTTATCAATTTCTTTTTTAATCTTTCTAGTTGGTTAAGCTCCGACTCATAAGGTAGGTGTACTATCGGCCCTTTGGTGCCAAGTAATGAAGGACCTGAAGCTATCTTTGAGACATATTCGTCTGTGTAGGACAAAGTTTCTGTTTCAGACATGAACAGACTTAAATCCAAACGTTAAACAGAATCTCTACAGATGGATTAATGGATTCTGTAAAAACACAAAAAAACCACTTGGAAAAGTGACCCTGAGCAGATATCTATCTGCACATGAACAGTAGTACGTGAAGGGTAAGCCCAATACACCCTTGAGGGCTTAGGCAGGTAAATTGAAATAGTGAGATTGCCAACAAGGGATTTTACTTGAGGTTACTTAGTTCTATTTCTTTGTTATTAAGATTGAAAGTGTATTTTAGATCAATTATACACATACAATAAATGTTATCAAAGATGAAAAGTACACACACGGGAATGATTGTGAATAAAACACAAGTCTTTTTATATATCAATCAAAATCAAGATAAGGGGGATACACAAGGGAACAATAAATTTCAGGCAGTGTAACATGAAAGATGGGTTAACTTAAATCCACATTTCATCAAAAAACATCTATTTCCAGGTAGTTTTAACAGAGATTAATTTCATGAATGAAAAGAAATCAGCTGTAATTATCAAATAATACGGAATTTAGATGATGGTGTCGACGTTTCGGTCTTGGTGGCAGAAGTCCGTTAGACCATCTTCAGGACAGTTAATATTTGCACAAATAACCCCTATATAAACATAATACAAATAATTACATTAATGAATACATAACAATTATAAAAAGTTTTTACATTCTAGACAACCCGTGTGTGGAGAGTGGTCTCTATAAATTGATTTAATCAAACAGCTAATTAAATACTGCATAGCAGCAAAACTAAATTAAATATGGAAATTTACCATATTTGAGTCGGATGAAGACCCATTTATCAGATAACCATCAAAAAATTTTTACAAAATAGGCTTGATGTCATAACTCAAGGATCTTATGGAGCTTACATCCATTTTAAGCTAGGAAAATTTAATCTACATAAAAGTAATTGCTTACTTTGTGAATTCGGGAAGAGCCAACAGCTCAATCTTCGTTTTTATATATTTTTGTCAAACCGTATTGGATGAATCTATAGCCAAAATTAAAGAGCAATGCATTAGGTATATATGCATGACAGCAAAGAAGAAAAAAGAGGAAGGGCCTTGAAGTGACTCCTACCTAATTGTTGACAAAGTAACTCCTACATGGAGATCCGTATATGAAAGATCCTCGTTTGTTCTGATGTCTTTTTACTGTAAACATAGAAAGTAAACACCAGTTGGCTCGTGTGTTACTTCTGTTTAGATTTATAAAATTCAACATCAAGATTTTTAATCTAAAGTGACAAAGAATTAGCAGATGCTGGGCAAATTCTATCAGGTGAGTTGTACATACCTCTCCATCACTAAGAATCTACACTCGTCATCATTTAAATCTAGGGATAAGTGCTTGAAAGATCAAAGCAAATTAATGCATCGCCAATAGCAACCCTCTGTATAATGACAGTTACGTATCAACTGGAGGGGTATTTGGTGATATGAGCACTCAACACAATATCGATAGCTGGAACCATTAAATGAGAGCAGAAACGCCTCTCGACACAGAAAGCGAATAGGCTCAAATTTAATTAATTCAATACAATGCAGTTACACGCTGTTCATGAACCTTAACCAGTTTATTTAGAACCCGCTGTGGATAGTTATATCTTACTGCATACAGCAATGGATTTTCAATAAACAAATTCAAACTTACGCTGAAAACAGCCCTTCAGTATAGCACAAAGTATCGTGCCATGTTTTACATCTAAACTAAAGAGGGTGAGGACACCAATATTCAAAGTACAGTCTACTAACCCACCCAAACATTGCAAGTTAGTGCTGCCTCTTGTGAACCCGCTTCATGTCAATGAGCAAGGGTTATCTCTAACTATCGTCGTGATCAACTTACTTTTTAGGTTTTCAATCAGACTCGAAAAAGCTCCGCCGCAGTCGGGAACGCCTAACTTAACCTGACTGGAACACCTGTTTTTAAAGCTACCTAATTGATGGGCGGACCTATTGCGTGTTGGATGATCGAATACACCGAGTGAACACGGCGGCCATTATTAAACGATTGAATAGACTGGATAGATTCCATTATAACGTGATATTCGTAAACTCCACAAAGTTGTACATGTTCAAACTTCCGAGGAGAGTCACATATTCAGGACCAGCTGGTGATCTAGCTGTATGGTGGAGGTATCGAAATACCTTAGTGTTCGTTTTTATTCATATTTGTACTAGACCTATATCTGGATGGCGGCCATCTTGAACTGCACTGCAGTTATTGTGTCGTATTGGGATTAATGAAAGGAAGCTGAGGGAGACTTCTCAGCATCTATGTGTTTGCATTGGAACCGAAAGTAGACCACGGCTTACCATACAATTATAACGAAGCCAGAGGGTCACGAAAGTCCTATTCATTGAGACTAAACCTTTCCGAGGACACTTGGCTTGACTATGGCAAATAGATTACATTTGAATACCCGAATATCGATGTTGGAGAGAATCAACAAAACATAATCATTAAACATCGCAATTCAAATATATGACATCTATTGTACAGAGCATACAAAACATAATATCTTCATATTTTAACTTATCTTAATGGTCTCAATGCAAGTGCATTATATTGTACATCATATCATTTTAGATGTTACATGCACATGATGCGGGAACATATTACAGGTGTTATGTAAGACAATCACATATTTTTACATCTCACAATGCAACCAGCATAGTTAATCAAATAATTTACTCAAATTGTTGACCACCAAATCACCAAATACCCCTCCAGTTGATACGTAACTGTCATTATACAGAGGGTTGCTATTGGCGATGCATTAATTTGCTTTGATCTTTCAAGCACTTATCCCTAGATTTAAATGATGACGAGTGTAGATTCTTAGTGATGGAGAGGTGTGTACAACTCACCTGATAGAATTTGCCCAGCATCTGCTAATTCTTTGTCACTTTAGATTAAAAATCTTGATGTTGAATTTTATAAATCTAAACAGAAGTAACACACGAGCCAACTGGTGTTTACTTTCTATGTTTACAGTAAAAAGACATCAGAACAAACGAGGATCTTTCATATACGGATCTCCATGTAGGAGTTACTTTGTCAACAATTAGGTAGGAGTCACTTCAAGGCCCTTCCTCTTTTTTCTTCTTTGCTGTCATGCATATATACCTAATGCATTGCTCTTTAATTTTGGCTATAGATTCATCCAATACGGTTTGACAAAAATATATAAAAACGAAGATTGAGCTGTTGGCTCTTCCCGAATTCACAAAGTAAGCAATTACTTTTATGTAGATTAAATTTTCCTAGCTTAAAATGGATGTAAGCTCCATAAGATCCTTGAGTTATGACATCAAGCCTATTTTGTAAAAATTTTTTGATGGTTATCTGATAAATGGGTCTTCATCCGACTCAAATATGGTAAATTTCCATATTTAATTTAGTTTTGCTGCTATGCAGTATTTAATTAGCTGTTTGATTAAATCAATTTATAGAGACCACTCTCCACACACGGGTTGTCTAGAATGTAAAAACTTTTTATAATTGTTATGTATTCATTAATGTAATTATTTGTATTATGTTTATATAGGGGTTATTTGTGCAAATATTAACTGTCCTGAAGATGGTCTAACGGACTTCTGCCACCAAGACCGAAACGTCGACACCATCATCTAAATTCCGTATTATTTGATAATTACAGCTGATTTCTTTTCATTCATGAAATTAATCTCTGTTAAAACTACCTGGAAATAGATGTTTTTTGATGAAATGTGGATTTAAGTTAACCCATCTTTCATGTTACACTGCCTGAAATTTATTGTTCCCTTGTGTATCCCCCTTATCTTGATTTTGATTGATATATAAAAAGACTTGTGTTTTATTCACAATCATTCCCGTGTGTGTACTTTTCATCTTTGATAACATTTATTGTATGTGTATAATTGATCTAAAATACACTTTCAATCTTAATAACAAAGAAATAGAACTAAGTAACCTCAAGTAAAATCCTTTGGGAGCAGCCGTTTGTGCTTTACAAGCAAGTTTTTATTCATTCATTCAACTGCATCATATCAAGACCAATACCAAACACCAACCAATGCTAAAGCTATCCCAGGCCAGGACCCGAGCTAATGCTTAGGGAAAGAATATGGCCTACAGGCTAGGCTGGTCGACCTCCGAGCTGGGGAACCAGGTTAGAGTCTCAGCAGGGACGCTCAACATTCTGTGATTCTGGGAAAATCACTTAATCTCTCCTTGCCTAACAAAAATGAATGTGTCCGTCTATAATGTACCTGGTGCTCATGTAAAACGCTCTGATACCTTCAGGTCTAGTTCGCGCTAAATAAAACTCCACACAAAAAAAAAATACCCCAACTGTAAGTCCTCTTGCACATGTCACTAACTCCAATCCTCATACAGAACCACGTAGGTAAAAGAGCCCTGTTCCACAAAAGTCTCCATCACGCTTAACACCAAAGCCAAACGCAACCTATGAAAACTGGACATTTGACACCATCAAACTTACACATGTACCAAAGCAATGTCTCTTCAACTAGATTCCATGAAGTCTCCACCTTCATATACACCCCACCCTCCTCATCTGGCAACTGCCCAGATGTTATGTAAAAGACCTAGGTAACAATTAGAAAGGTAGTAGAGAAAAATACAAGTGTTAGTTGCAGATATATTTGTTAATATCATATGAAGAAAGATCACAGATTGGTTTAGAAGGCATAGAAAAGCCACTGTGTGACTATGATCATTCATGCCACAAGTCAAACTAGGGTATTATTTAAAATAATGTGGGAATTTGCAGAGTCTGAGGTGTTAAAAAATTCCCGTTAATTCTCACAAACACTGTGAAAACCTAATGTCCTAGTTTGAAATTAAAATTCTTGAGATGTGGCAGAGATTTTAGATAAATGTGGTCACCATCATGTGCCCAAGCGATGTTCTTGTATTTTGCGGTTTTGAGCCCTGATCAAGTATGCAAAGCATTGGAGAAGCTGAAAGCCCTACATATTCCACCAGAGCCCTACCAAAATGGAAAAGATAAATTGAATCCCTCCCTCTTTACGGACATGTCAAGAAGAGGAATCAAGAAGGGATACCGCATCCATCTGGATATCTTGGCTCCCTGATTAAACTCGGGGATATTTTGCTTTAACTTGATTTTGATTCTTTTGCTGCATTACTCCCTACACCAGGGGTTTAACTCCGTGATGCTCTCACTAGGCCGCAGAGATAATTAACTGTGCTAATTAAATTGTGGCTGCTGTGCCCCAGTTTTGTAGTGATTGATTGTTCACGGAGGTGGGATCCGGCATGGTTTTCCCGTGCTGTCCTTCTGCCCTCTTTGCCACAGCTTGCATGCCTGTTGAGGGGTGCTGCTCCGCCTATCACTAGGGCCGCTAGCATGAAGCAGCCCTATATGGATTGTCTGTGGAACCGTGTGATGCGCGCACTGTGCATCTCAGCAGGATTAGGAAAGCGTTAAATTAGCACATGCCTGGAACCTTAAATGTGCGAGCCACAGTGCTTCATCAAAGCTTTCGCTCTAACAAAGTGCTGCAGTTTATGCATCTGAGTTGATGGCACGTGAGTGGATCTGGCACCACAAGACATTTTGGCCCAGATTTAATAGCGGTTTGTGCCGGCACTAGCACGATGCAAAGTGACCTCAGTGGCTTATTTGCCAGCACAAGAGGTGTTTTCAGAGCATCAAATCTACTTTGTGCCACTTTTGCATGAATGGGGTGTAACGGGGCAGATTATGTGTGTTTTGATGCAAAGCACGATCTAGCTTGGCCCGATTGTCTTTCCCCTTTGCATATAGCCGTGCAGCAGTTTTGGATGCTAACTGCGATGCATGACATCTTAGTGAGGCTGGGTCTTTGTTCTCTAAAGCTAGGCATCATGAGCCAGTCATCACCAGTGCATCCCAAAGAACCCTACACAACGAATGATGAAAGGAGTGATACCAGCTTCACGGGTCTTGCCATGTTGTCACAACGGATGGTAAGCTTTATGCGTCGTCTCTTTCAGCGTTGTGCATAGGCCCCAGCACTGGCCTTTTCTTTTATCATCTATTATGTTCAGTAACTCCTGCATGAGCATTCCGTTAACCTAGAGGATATCAGTGCTTGGTAAAGCTCCGTGCCAACAGCCTTGCAAGCAACCTCTATTTTGAGGGTGTTTGGTACCCTACATATGATCCTTAATTCTGCCCTCGGCCAGATGCATGACCACACAGTCCCAGTTGCCAATCTGCAAATGGGGCGGCTTAACTGTCTCTGACTACTTGAATGTGATCCAGCATCTTAAAGATGTACGCCAATTTTAGTGGATCTAGCATACCGGAAAAGCAAGTAAGTAGAGTGCATCCACCACTATCTAACAGCCAGGTAAAAACCTAACCATGTCCTCACCTTCTGCTTGTGGTAAAAGTAAAATTCAAAATATAAAACCACATTTGTGCAGCTTGGCAAGTGAAATAGAACTAACAGGTAAGTTATTAAAGCTAAAACATGATGTTCCTATCTCTGTTGACATTTTTACAGTGCAAGGACACCAGTCATTGACCAACATCACTCGGCAGTCACTCATGAGTTATAATCCATGAGTCACGACTTGTGTGGAAAGCTTGGTTCCAAAAGACTGATCATTAAGGTAAGCGAAAGTACCATCCAATCAATGGCCATAGAAGCCTGTCACAGTACCACAATATTTTAGGGTTATAAAAAATTCCACTCAAAAGAGGACAGTCATCAAGAAATTAACAAAAGTACCAGAAAGCCCAAACCAACATTGCATCGAAACAAAGAATAACAGTAGGTGTATGTCATCTAATCTGTAGGATTAACAATGACCAAATTGTATGTAAAGGGCCAAGTGAGGAAACCTCTGAATCGAAGACAAATCGCCCAAGATCATGTGTTTTGGACAGTTGGCAGCCTGCAAACTGTCATATAGATTTATACCCAGAAGAAGTCCCCAAAGAATCTAGAAAATTGCAAGCACTGGCACAGCTTAACAAACACAAAATGGCAAAAGCCAGAGCTATGATGATGGACACCAGTCTTTTGTCTTTGCCATTGCTTGTTTTTTATTGTCAAGAAAGCTGATGTGCAAAAATCAACAACAAAAACTTGGCTTGAAGGAAAAAAAAAATATCGGTTTCTAAAAACATACATTGTCATAGTGGCCCCTGGCAACTGAGGGAATTACTTTGCACGTGGATGTCTTGTGAAAGGGCATAAATAATGCTGTCACTCTGAGTAAAGTTAGCCAGTGGCTCAAGTGGGCTTCATCACTGTCTGCCGTATGCGGTAGTGGTCAGAAGAAAAATTTGAATGGCAAAGTAACAGACCAATGGATAAAGAGGGCTGGGTGAAGGCCCCTAAAAGTATATTACAAATATAATTTTATCAAAATCGAAAGGTCTTGGTTAATTCTAGACTTAAAAATTATACTCAATAAGATAAGGGTTAAAACATTCAAATATTATCTAGAAAACCATCCTGTGATACCTTTCAGCTGGCAGAGTGACACAGGCCAAATCAGCAATCAAGGAAGAATTGTATCCCACAGTTTATCGATCTGTTAAAGGTGAGCCATTGATCACCATTTCCACGTGCTTTGGGGAACCTGAAACTTCCCTGCTGTCAGAAGAACCTAGGGAAAAGAATAATTGATGGATAGAATGCAGAACAATGTCATACATTCACCCCAGTACAAAGATCGGGCCTAAATCCATTGTTTTTTTGCTCCCCATGCCATTCCAGTTTGAACTCAGCCATATGCAAATCAGCCTTGGCCCTGCACCCAATGGGAACAGTCCAGCCCGAACTGCGAGGCCAGGTCCTCCCTGGACTGGAAACAAGCATCCTAGGATCGGTTTTGAGGTTTCACCCCATATCAGCCAGGATAGCTTGACTCCAGTGGCACGGAGAGCACGGCACCCACGTCTGGACATACCTATCCTACTCTGGGTGACAAATGCAAAAAGAATAATTGATGGATAGAATGCAGAACAATGTCGTACATTCACCTCTGTACAAAGATCTGGGCCTAAATCCATCGTTTGTTTTGCTCACCATGCAATTCCAGTTTGAACCCAGCCATATGCAAATCAGTCTTGACCCTGCGCCCAATGGGAACAGTCCAGCCTGAACTGCGAGGCCAGGTCCTCCATGGACTGTAAACAAGCATCCTACAACCGGTTTCGGGTTTTCACCCCTCATCAGCCAGGACAGCTTGACTCCAGTGCAGCATGGAGAGCACAGGACACTACTTCTATTCTTCTAAAAGACAATCCCTTGAAATAGTGGAAAGGCCACTGAACAACTGCCTAAACTGGAACCATATGACTATAGTGAACCTACAGCTGTCTTCAAGTCAGCTACTAAAAAACAATGCTGATAGGCTTACCAGGGAAAATAAAAGCACGAAATCCACTGAAAAGATGTGGTGCTGAAGCAACCCCAACATCTAGGAGACGACGGCAGGCAGTTTCTAGCAATATTCTGCCTCAAAGGAAGGGCCATCATGGCAAAGGGTAGCAAGAAACCGCACCAGGGTGGGCCTAAGTCAAACAACCCAAAAAATTGAGTAGGGGTTCATGCATGCACAAAAGCACAGTGAGCCCTAGCTTAGGAGTGGACAGAACAAGATTAATTGGCCATATGGTGCTTCCATTTAATGATAATTATCATTTAACCTGGGGAACACACAGACACAAGAATCCATGCCACAAGTTGGGATGTGTGACAAGGCAAGCACCGTGCCAAAGCCCAATGTGCATGCAACTTGCTTGAACACACAGAGATTTGTAGAGTGATTAGGGAACCTTCTATAGCAAAGAAGCAACTAATCGGTCCATTAAATGACCCTGCAGTGTCCTGAAGCCCAGATCTGTAGATGGGGAGAAAGATGTAAAAAAAAAAATTTGTAACGTGTTCGAATGCCGTAACGCATTTTGACTCTGTGCAATCCTAGCTGTGTTGTGAATGGGAAAAGAGATCTTGTTTAGACTGAGCTAAGATTGGATAGTAAAGAGAAAGGATTTTAGGTATTTTGTGAAACTGAGCAGGGTGGTCTGTGATTTTAGATAAAGAAGGAGGCTGTTCCAGAGTTTAGCTGTGCCGCCTATGAAGCTCCTGCCTCCCCATTTCGCCAACTTGAACCAGGGAATGATGGCGTTTTTGGCTGAGGTAGAGCGCAACCCTCTGTAGGGGTATACCATTGAAAGTTATTTTTAAAATGTTCAGGGCCTCAGCCATGCAGAGCCTTGTGGGAGATACAAAGGGATTTAAATGTGATAAGTTTTTCTATAGGAAGTTAGTGGAGTTTGTGTAGAGCCTGGTAGGCTGAATGGAACTTTGGAATTCCTAGTAGCACCTGAGGGGCTGCCACCTTTTTAGTAGTCTTTGTTGCATATTGAGATAGAGAGCGTGGTAGTAATCGTTTTTTGATGAAACCAGAGTGACAATCATTGTTTTTTTGAAGTTCATAGACGATAAAAGATAGAATGTTTTTAACTGTTCATAAGGTGTTGAAGTCGGATGAAGTGAGTGCGTTTACCTGAGCTCTGTAAGTCAGTTTGTCATTGAATATGACAACCAGGTTTCTGACCTTCTTAACGGGGTTTGAGAGAGTCCCCATGTTCTGCGGCCAGTAAGTGGGGGACCAGATCATGACATGACATACCCCTCCAAGGGTTGGGGAGAAGAAATAAGTGTTGATACCACACACTTGGGCCCCAATATTCTTATACTATACATATAAAACTATAGCTTACATTCCCACTGACAGTTTGTAAGAAAAACTACAGTGGAAAAGGAAAATGTAATTGACCATGATTTTAACATGTAAAAGAAAGAAGGCATGGACGTGGCACGTGGCCACGTCCATGCCATCATTTTCCTTAGGACAATGTCTCTGCAGCGTGATGAATGACTTCAAGTGTGCTCATCCATAGCATGTTGCAACGCTCCTTTGTACTCCTCAGAGCAGAGGGAAACCACAGAACTCGGAGTACAGAATCTACCATGAAATGAAGCAAAAACATTATTTTCAGATACAATTAGAGCAACACTTTTCCAATTCAGAGCACTGCCAAACCTACACCCAACTTTTACAAGACTTCTGCACTAAACTAGTAACACATTATCTAAACAAAGTAGACACACTAGATTCCTATTCAACAACTTATCTAACAACCAAGATATGCAGATACTCAGTCTCCCATCTGTATGAGCCTTCAAAGATATTACAACCTCAGAATTTGAAGACCTACTAAAAGGTAGCCGCCCAGCTGGCTGCCCATCAGACCCCAGCCCTACAGACATTTTTAAAAAGATTCTCGGTCAACATCTGTATCTATCCCAGTCAGAAGTATTATCAAAATCTCTTTCAAAACAGGAACTTTCCCACAGATATTAAAGAAGGTACACATACATCCACTACTTAAGTAGAGCAAATTGGACCCTCAAGACCGCAACATCTACAGACTACTTTCTAGTAAAACTTTCCTTAATAAACGTATGGAAAGAGCATCATTTTTCCAGATCACCAAACTCCTATAAAAAAATGAACTACTCCCAAACTGGCAAACATGATTCTTCCCCGGTAGAGATACTGAATCTGCCCTAATCGCAATTTGAGATGACTTAAAACACATAGTTAACATGCACACAATAGCACATTACTTCTTAGACTGAAAGAAGTTAGGATAGATGGCATCGACCTCAACTGGATTTCCTCTACTAAATCTTATCAACTGTTTTTAACTCACCTGCTACATCTATGCAGAACACGCCTAGATAATTCTCAAACTGGAAAATCCCAAGGACATAGAAATATCAAAACTTAACATCTGCCTAATAGCTGTAGATCAATGGATGACGTAAAATCACCTCAAGCTGAATGCTTCAAAACTGAATGACTGACCTGTGGTGAATGGAAAAATGATGACCCTATTTCCATCTGGCCAGATGAATTAGGAGTGCCTCAAAAAAAAATAGCTACAAGTGTGAAAAGTCTCAACCTTTTTTTGACTCTACACTTCCATGAATACTCAACATTTTCACAATAAAAATACTTAAACGCATCTTTCCACATCTTAGATTTCCTCATGAAGTACAAGCAACATCACTCATCCACTCCAAACTTAACTATGCTGACAGACTATACTATATCATTCCACTCTCAAATGTCAGAAGGCTAAAAGGAATCCTAAATTCAGCAGCAAGACTACTTCTACGTGTAAATATACAAACCCACATCTCCTTGCTTCTGAAGACCCTAGACTGGCTCCCAATTACAAGAATATCACACTGATGTGCATCACAAACAGCTATTCTTGGAAAAGGACCAAAATTAATTCATGCAAAAATCACAAAATACTCCTACCCAGGAGCTTACATTTCAGACTGGCACCATGTTGAATAATTCTGCTTGCAGGAAGAAAAACATCGGTGGCACTATTTTTTCCATTCAAGACGCCAAACTATTGACATCCATTCCTGCAAAGATCAGAGCCACTGAAAATCACTTGGCGTTCAGAAGGAACTTTGGGAAGAATTGGGTTATTCCATGTGTTAAAAATCCACACATTATCATATTCTGCTTACTGGCAGATAGCTACTCCTCAGGACACTCCAGTTCAACAAAAGATGTAAAGCAACAGAATCTCTTTATACACAGCCCCTACTATCAAGAAGAACAACATTCCACTAAACACTTACTAGCTATGCCTTTTTCTAAAAAAAAAGACTTAATGGAATGACCAGGGCAAAACCCTGGGATTATTTACTCCTCAAAATCGCACCAAACAAGCCTACAGGGCCTGCTATCCTGACATATGACATAACTTAGTACTCCACACTTAAAATAAAAGTACAAAGTCTACCAATTTCAAAAATGTTCAATAGCTTAGTAAATAATGGATATACTGTATCAATAATGTTCAATAACTAAGTAAAAAAAGGATAGACTGTATCAATATCCAAACGGAACAACCTAAGACGCAACAGTTTATATCGCATGCCCGCAGGTAATCAACTTTTTTTCCTACTATTTATACTTCCAAAATAACCTCCATGTAAATTACGCTAATTTAGAGCTAGGAATAATGAGCTCTTACCTATTTGGATGATACTCTCCTTACACCCCTTTCTCTGCCTGCCTTAGTACTTTGACTGTACCCTACTCTATCATATGCCTGGTGCCTTACTCTCTACTATATGTCAGTAAACTAACCATACCCCTTCCTTAGAAATCATAGCAACTATCATGAGCAACTGTGATATTTAATCTTTTTTAACTCCTCTGCTCATCCCACCCCCATAAATCACAATTTACCTTTCTGTGTAACCTCTTCCTGCAGTCTCACAATATCTAACCTCCTCTATTATTTACTTATCCCATTTGTTTCAACTTACATAAATTCACACTACTAATCACAAAAACTCCTATTAACTTAATCCATTCCTAGAAACTGGAGGAAATACTTCAGTTTCGTCATAGTACAATAGCAACTCAATAACCAACAAATTAACAACAATAATAACTGAATTATTTACTAACTTTGCGTTACAGAGTAGTGTGCTACTCACTGTAAGGTTTTTAAACTCATCAGGGGTAATAAGCACTATATAAATGCAATTACAATACTATACATTTCAGTTTATTTGAATCAGCAAGTAATACCAACATTTTGGATCAATAGTACATGAGCTTTCATGCCACAGCGAGTCAGGCGTTGAGTTATGTTATGTTATGTTAATATATATTTATAAAGCGCCAAATCACCAACGGTCTTTAAGTGCTAACACATTGACCCAAAACCCAAATACCCCTACTGCCAGCTGATCAGACAAAAGTGGGGAAGCTTATCCAAATGCCTCAATAAACAGGATGGTCTTCAACTTCCTTCTAAAAGGAAGTAACATAGATTCTCCACGTAGGCTCTCTGGAAGCTTATTCCAGAGCTGGCGAATTACCACAGAGAAAGACCGCCCTCCCAACGTAGCTCTATTGAAGCGTGGGCAAGTCAGCAAATTTCTCCCAGATGAACGGAGACACCGACTTGAAATATACGGTTTCAGGCGCTCTTTTATATAACTGGGGGCTGCTACATACTGGGCTTTGTGTGTAATACACAGGCTCTTAAATCTGACACTCTGCTTAATCGGGAGCCAATGTAATTGTTGTAGCATGGGTGTGTCACTAGATCTTCTGGGCAGCTTGAAAATCAGCCTTGCCACATCATTTAGTGTCACCTGAAGTTTCCGCAGGAGTTTCTCGGGGAGATCGATATAAACTGCGTTGCCATAATCCAGAAGGGATAGGATTAGTGCGGACACAATGGTACGCATGGTGGAGAATGACAGCAGAGGAACCAATTTCCTAAATTGTCTTATCAGATTAGCGCACTCCCAACAACCGCCGCTACCTGCTTGTTCATTGTCAACTTGGCGTCTAACCTGATGTCCAAGCTCTTCACAGCTGGCACCGGTATCGGAGAGATGCCAAGCTCTTGTGGCCAGAAAAGACTGGACCAAGGGTTAGCTCCTGTACCAAGGGCCAACACCTCGGTTTTATCAGGATTAACCCTAAGTGAGTTATGGGTCATCCAGTTCATAGTGAACCGGAGGATATTCTGTACATTTAGCTGCGCCTGGGCAGAGTCCTCTATGCACACAATTAGCTGGGTGTCATCTGCGTAGTTAAAGGCCTGACAGTCCAATGTTGCCAGCGCTTCTACCAATGGCTGAAGGTAGATATTAAAAAGCAGCGGTGACAACGCCGAACCTTGCGGTACCCCACAAGGCAAAGCGCCATGCCTAGATGTACAATCACCCGATTGGACTTTTTGGGACCGATCCTCAAGGAAGGAAATAATCCACTTGAGGACTGTCCCAGTCACTCCCAGCCGTCGGACACGGTCCACCAATACTGCATGGTTAACCATGTCGAATGCGGCTGAGAGGTCCAGTAGGATCAATGCGGCGGGGCTTTTCTTATCCATAGTAAGCCTTAGCTCATCTAACACTGAAAGCATCAACAGCTCAGTGCTATTATGAGCCCTGAACCCGGCTTGCCGGGCATGTAGCAGCTGTTGATCTTCCAGAAAAGACGAATGCTCTCGAAGCACGCATTGTTCGAGAACCTTAGCCATAAAAGGAAGCCTCGAAATAGGTCTAACATTTTTTAAATTCTTAGTGTCTGCCCCTGGTTTCTTTAATAAAGGGACAACCATTGCTTCTTTGAACATGTGTGGAACATTCCCTGTAGTCAAGGACAAGTTTAATAGGGACAATACCTCTGGCCCAATAACTGGAAGGCTCATTTTGAACACTCCAGGAGGACAAGGATCCTCTGGAGACCCCGATTTGACCTTAGCTCTTATGTAAGCTAAGTCGTTAGGATCAAGAGCAGGAAAGACTGAGAGTGTGCCACCCTGAAAGTCTGGTAGATCCAAGAGTGGCAAGGGACAAGGGCTTAGGCGGGTACTACCTATTTCCCTAATAATGTCTTGGATTTTAACTAGGTAGAAATCTTGAATTTTCTCACAGTCATCCTGACTGGTGACCGCCCTATATTCTTTCTTGTGGCTCAGCTGTTTCAATACTCTAAAAGTCTCTTGTTGGATATTTATAGCCTCCTTGATCTTTAATTCATAGTAGCCAGATTTAGTTGTAGTAATTAGGTCTTTATAAGAGGCTAGTTTTATTTTATATTTCAAATGTTCTTCTGCAGTTGAGTAAGCAGCATTTAAAAAAGTAGTGCAGATCACCTAGTTTTAGGTGCGAATTTAATGTCTAATAGCATGCTTATAGGTGATCAGTAAGGGTGTAATAATGATTTACTTTCTAACTTAAACCAGCATTGGCAAAGCCATTAGGTCTGGTGTTGCCCACCAGCCTTTTGGCAATTCTTGTTTTGTCATGCTTATTGCAAAATTGTATTTTGGGGGAATATGCCGGGCACTCATCAATGTAATTAAAAAAAAATTCTCCTGCCAAAAAAAGTGCATTGGTGCAAGTCTCTTGTCTTTAAGAAAGAAAAGAGGAAGTAAAGACAATGAAAGAAAAAAGGACAGAGAAAGAAAAAAGGAAGGAAAGTGAAAGAGAAAAAGGACGGGAAAAGAAAGGCAGAAGTATGGAAAGTGAAGGAAGGTAAGAAAGAAGGCAAGAAAGAAAGGAAAGAAATTAAAAAGAAGGAAAAAGTAAAAAGATAAAGGAAAATGGGGAAAAAGGAAGGAATGAGAGAAGGAAAGAAAGAGCAGCAAAGAGAAATAAAGAGAAGGAATGAAAGAAGGCAAGAGTGAAGGAAGGAAACAGAAAAACAAGGAAACAAAGATGGGAAGGAAAATGCACGAAAGAAGTAATGAAAAAATGCAAGAGTGAAAGAAAGAAGGAAAGGGATAGAAAGAAAAATAAAGAAGAAACAGAAATGAAGGAATGAAGGAAGAAAATAATTTAGGAAAGAAAGAAGGTGAGAAAGAAGAAAGTCAAAAGAGAATACATTAATACAGAACAGTTTCAAATGGACACAACCTGGTATGCTATGAAATAACAGCAGGCAGATAAGCAAACACTCCAAAAGGAATTTAGAGCAGCATTGGCATGAGATGGGATCTGATAAAGATGGAATGTGCATTAGAAGCGTCCTCCTATCACATCGGCCTCTAAACACACAGGCAACACTAAAGTAATTACAAGCATTTGCAATGCAATAGGTCTCGCATTTACGCAAGTTTGAGCTATTGGCATTGTAAATGACAATGACTTTTATGTTCTGGTTTTTAAAACATAAATAAAAGGCAGTGTCATTTACAATGCCAATAGCATAACCGTGCAAACATGCGAGACCTATTGCATTGCAAATGCTTGTTTCACAGTGTCATAATTACAGAAGTGAAGCATTTTCAATATGTTATACATCGAAGCCATAGTTGTTGCCTATTTATCTTATGCAACTAAACAACCATTCACAAAGCCAATAGCCCTGGCTTGTTGTAGGTGTAATGTTACTGGTCGTATTATATATGTAGAGGCAATGGCAGAAGTAGCAAAATACTTAGCTTATGTGTTTTTGAGCCACGCCCTAATTACATTAGCCAGCCCCTTTAGAGAGACACCCCCCCCAGTTTTCTCATCACACTTAAAGCCCCACCATATGTAAATATTATTTGTGCACCTACTTCCAACTCATGCAGTGTAGATCAAATTAAATGTATTTCTCCCAGTCAAGCAACCAGTCAGAATGCCACGGAGGTCAGAGGCAAAATGCATGATGACAACATATTAATATGCGTGTGCTGGCAGCTGTCGGGCACTGGGGTTAAAATCAACAATGACATACCTCAGTGTGCCCCTTGGGAATTCTGTACAGTGTTCTAGATACAGTGTGAAAATCCACGCCACACATTCCGGCAGACCCTTCTCTGAACGCGGATAACTCTCTAGTGCATACTCTGGGTGGCCCAGCTGTATTGAATAGCAAGAGTGTGCGCGCCGCGGGCTCGGGGCTGGCCACGCGCTCCAGCCGGCTTCACATCTGCCTTTGCAGGTCACAGCACAGGGAGCTGAGCACCAGGTGAAGGCCACGCTGTTTGTCATCCGTGAAAACGGATATTAACCACAATAACAGCCATCAACTTATAGAACGTTAATGAATCACGCGCTTGCATTGCAGTGGGGTATACGAAAGGGAGGTACAGTTAGCATGCATAATCAATGAAACACATACAGACCTGGGTCCATTTTGTTGTATTTAAAAGAACACCGGCAAAACAATGCACATGTGTATCTGCAATTTAGCATATCGTGTTCATGCAAAGAAACGCAAATGTGCATGAAATCATCACAAACGGTGAACTTTCACCTACGATTTCTGCGCCGATTGTTTATAAGAGGCTGGGACCGAACTATAGGGACCGATTCACGCAGTGTGGAATTGTGCGCACAGAGTTAGTTATGTGCACTGAAAGGGGGCTCCTTTCTCAATAAATTTAGGTGTGTAAATGGAGCAGGATGTGTACTGCCCTATGGAAGAGCACGCGGTGTATATAAAACACCAATGTTTGTGAGGAAAGCAATATCTACGCTAGCACAAACGTAAAACAGATTGAAACATGCGTGTTACAAAGTGTAACAGTTTGCTTTTGAAGAATTTACTACGAACAGTAAATGGTACAATAGATTAGATACAGCAAGTTCCCCACCAGTCTAAAGAAAGTGGCACAAGACATATGTTTACTACAGCGGAGACTATATTATATGGAAAAGAACAGAGCGCTGTAGGCTGTAAAAGCAAAAGCGAACTCCAAGAATGCTCCCTGCAAGAATGCTCCTTGAAAAGCACGTGCGTCGAGAATGCTGTACAGCAAACTGAACACCAACAAATGCCGAGAATGCCTCATCAAAAGCCCGAGCAATGCGAGCAAAATATGCAGTCAGGGTGGGCGGGGCCTAATGCAGTCACTCAAAGTAAAGTTAACCAGTGTCTTAAGTAGACTGACCTACTGCCCCATGCTATGTGTTTAGTGGGTAGAAGCAAAATGTAAATGAAGTAACAAAAGACCAATGGCTGAGGAGCGGTGGCTGAAAGTCCCTATGTGACATATTTTAATAAAATCAAAAGGTCGAGTCGAACGCCAGACCTAAAAAAGCATTGAAAGCTTATGATTTTTGATTATTTACACTAGGGCGTTTTATTCTAAAAGATGTACATAAAGCATTCATCCATCATAGTAGTAACAATAATTATACATAGTTCTGCCATGTCCATGACTTTGACATCCTGTAAAAACAGTAAACCTAAAGCAAGGGCAAGGTACCATAAGGCCTGTTAGAGATGAACAAGGTCTTGAATATTAAATGTGGACTTGTCGCTTATACTACTAGGAAAGAAAGTAGTGCCAGAAAAGGCAAACCACCAGGCTCCGGTACTTACCCTGAAATTCTGAAAGAAAAATTACTTCGCCGAGGCCCAAGAATAGCCCCATTTCAAAAACAGAGTAGCTTAAAACAAGCATTGGCAATGCCAAAAGGTCCTGCATTAATTTACTATGACATTCAAACTAAGGCATGGACCAAGCGGGATATCTGCCTATCTGTGTTTCATGTGTCATCATCTAAACAGTCCTGTCCCTTAATTTGCACTCATAAAATGCGCAGCGCTCACTCTGCATTCACACAGGCACAGTGCTCAGCCTCAGGGCCGGACTGACTACCGGGCGTTTTGGAATTCTGCCGAGCAGGGGGCTGATTTCGTTCATGGAGACCTGCGTGTACTTCAAAATAATTAAAGCAAAACAAATTTCGTTCAGTACACAAAGGTCCCCATCAACGAAATCAGCCCCCAGCTCAGCAGCATGCCAAAACGCCCGGTAGTCAGTCCGGCCCTGTTCAGCCTACATTCAAACAGTACTCTGCCTGCGCTCACATAGCGCTCAGGCTATGCTCACACAAATCTCAGCCTACACTCACTAAATGTCATGGCCGCCCTACAATTGCATAGAGACAACATTAAGAGGAACAACACTCCTGATACTCGCATGTACTGAGGGCTTACCCTATGATCACACACAGCAGACAGAGCTCTAGTCCTAGACCCACACACTGCAGACAATACATACGCCGCACTCACAGCAGACACAACACTCAACCTACACTTACACAGGGCTCAACCTTCCCTCACACAGCAATCACCCTGCACTCAGTAACACAGCGCTCACTCTACCCTCACAGGCTCAGAACACATCTTACCCTCACATAGGCACAGCACTCACATGACACACTCACAAGCACAGCACTCGTATTGGTACAGAGCTCACCTCGAGGCACAGTGCTCACCCTACAGTCACATTGGCACAGCACTCACCCTCACCCTCACTCCCACAGTACTCGTCCCTCACTCGTGACTTTTTAGCAAGGCTGCTCTCATTTTAATGAGACTATGGGCACTTCTCAGTAGGACTGCTGCACTTCTCAGGGGTATTCATTAGCAGTGCACAGTAAGGAAACTTCAGCCGATGGCTCTAGAAGGCCAGCATTCACATGACTGTAGAAGCATGAACACACCAGTGGGGAGCAGCATGTTTGCAAGGACAGTTCCAAAATGGACTGCCATGGGGGAGGATGTGGACGGTAGGGGAGGGGGCACAGTGAAAATGGGACAATCCCATGCAGAGAGCCTGAACAAGGAAGAGCCAGCTGAGAGGCTTCCAAATGATAAAATGGACAAGCACGTGGCAGGACTCAGTGTATGCAAGGGGCAGTGTACTGCTAGACTAAAGAGAGGGAAAGGGAACTTAAACAGGTCCTGCTGGATACACAGAGCAGCATTCAAGGTGAAGATTGCATGTGCAGAGCATAGACTGCATTCAAATGGCAGAGTGTCAACGCAAAGGACCGAGCAAGCAAGCACGAGGAAAGGAAACTTGGCATCTCCAGGGCAAGGAGACTGTACACCATTAATGCAGCATTGAAACAGCAAATATGATATGGGAGCACGCGTAGGAGATGAAAAGCAACCGGAGAAGCGGGGACAGGCAAGGAGGATACTCACAGGGTGGGAGGACCAAGGGGACATGAATAGTGCAGGTAAAATATGTGCATGCCAGGAATTGTGCAGAGGGCTGGGCAGCATTATGTGGTATGTGGGGACAACACAGGCTGGTGAAGTATGCAGTAGAGGCCTAGTACTGCGGCCCACAGCTCCGGTGGCGTGGGGGATAGGGGCAACCCTCCAGTAGGCTTCCAACCCTTCAAGGAGGTCCTACTCAGCTCAAAGCCAATTAATGTCTGTGAAACATGGGAGACTCGGACCCCTCATCACATTCTGCCAGAGGCCCCATCCTTTTGCGTTATGCCACTGGTATGTAGATATAATGCTTATGGTAGGAGAGAGACACCTTTGTGTGGGTCTTGGGAACTAGCACAAGCCAGTCTGGAAGGTTTCAAGTATAAAATGTGTATATTTTAAAGTTCTGTTAAGAGGAAATACATTGTTAGACACACTGGGTGGAAAGGCTTGGCTTAGGTCTCTCCAAAACTTTTATCTTTAATCAACTTTTAATACATTTTGTTTCTAATTAGTGCATTATGTGTGTATGTATGGGGTATTTATATAGCGCAGACCTAGCTGAAGGGCAAGGAGACAGTCAACATGTGCCAGGAGGAATAGATGTTGGACTCTTACTGTATCATGATGTAGTGTTTTTAAAGAGTTGACTATTCTGCTGTTTCCCAAGCTAGTGCTGGTTGGATCTGTCCGGGTGGATATTGGGATATCGTTCTTGATCCTTGGTGCATAGATAGGAAAGGGCTTTCAACTTGTTTTGTTGTCCTTGCTGTGGGTGTGCTCACAGCCACTACAATTGGCGAGCTTATCATCCAAGTAGGCAGGGTTGCCAGTCTTATATTTGTGGTTTTTCTATAGTGTGAATCTAGTCAAAAGGCAGCAGAGCTGATTTGTTGACTGTTAATGCTTTGTAGATGATCCAGCTGGGTTTGAAGATGGAACAGGCTGGCAAGGGGAGCCAGTGGAGTTCCATCAGGTTGAAATGATGTGGTCCTATTTCTTTAGGCTCTCCTACGGTGTGCTGCAACATGTGGAATCCCCTTAAGGGGGGCCTGTGTGAATTAAAATGACAGGATGGTTTACCTGACCTGCGGTGTAGAGAATACTTAAATCTATCTTTGGGGTGTTGTTTAAGAGCCTGAAGAAATTAGGTAGCAGGATGAGGCATTGTCAACATCTTCAGCCATAGCAGAGTTGGAGCTTGTACGATGCAGACTGGATTTTTAAAATTTGTGTTTTGTTTTATATAGCACAAACTCGACCCGAAGGTATTGGAGCGCTTTACATGAGCAGTAGTTACATTGCACAAGGACACATTAATTTATGGTAGGCTCAGGAAGATTAAGGGATTTACCCAGAATCACAGGATGTTGAGCTGAGGCTAGAACCTGGTCTCCCAGCTCCAAAGTCTGCTGCTCTATCCCTTGCAACATACTTAAGGCAGAGAGAAAGTGCAGAAAGAGTGAAAGGAGGAGAGTGGAAAGGAGAGGCAGAGCTGAAGCGGTTAGATAGTGAGGTAGAAAGAGGAGGGATCCAGAGGAAGAGCTAAATGGTAGAAGTAGTGGAGACTGAGGGGTGAGGGAAAGATAAAGGGGTGGGAGAAGAAGACAGTCTCAGAGCAGAGGGGAGTGAGGTGGAAAGAGGGGAGTTAGGCAGAAAGACCGGTGAGGCGGAAAGAAGGGTGAGGTGGAGGCAGAGAGGTGAACTTACGAATGAGAGTTTGCAGAACCATAAGACTGAAGAGAGGCAGAGGAGGGCAGGTTCGATGGGAGAAAACCAGAAAAGAGGATGAGAGGAAGGAGGAGGCAACAAGGGGTATCTGGTGAAGGAAGCAGAGCACCCTACAAATTAAGCCTCTGGCTGGCACCCTTGTGTAGGGGTTGAATGGAGTTGGAGCTCCACCGAGCATAGGGGCTAGGGCCGGCCTTTAGCATGGGCAAGCTGGTCCCAGGATGCCAATTTTCTGAGGGGTGCAAGGAGCTGTGTGCATTAACGTGACAAAGGCGCCCTTCTCATCTTACTCCAGCCTTGTGCTTGTCCCTGCCTGTTCCTTTCTGTCTGATTTCCGAGTTTAGAGTGGTTTGAGTACTTCGCTATCATATGTCAGGGGATGTTTTTTAACATCCTTTTAGCCCCCTTCCTTGCCCTCCCTTCACCCTCTGACCGTGTTGACACATCAATAAAACCGTTATCTGCGCGAGGCAGTTAAGCTATCAGTGATTTAGGTGAGCTGGGGAAGGTCCTGGGAGGTTTGTGTTCAGGGCCCAGTCCCTGCTCATCCAGGGACTGACCAGTGAACACAATAGGGACCCCCTGCTGCCTCATTTCATTCACTACCATCAACAAGGACGCCGAACTTCTCTCTGCCTGCGCCCAGCGCGCTATCCTAGCAAAGGCCGCCTCTGTTGAGGGTGCCCTAGGTTCATATCCCTGCTGCAGAGATAAGTGCAGCTTGCAGCCCTGTGGTTTGAATGCTTTCTGACCCGGCTCAGCATTTTGTCCTTCCGAACTTATTACAATACGCACCCTACCGCTTCACAATGATAGTTCTGTTATGAAATGTGTGAAGCATCCCAAAACTCTACCAGGAATTATGGGATGTAGGAGTGCATATTGTGCTACAATAATATAACCAACCAATAGTTATGTCACATATTTCACAGTTGTTTTTATCGCCTTAATGCCGTGCTGCTCTTTGCTTGCTTGACTGGAGTTAAGACGTGGATACTGTTGCTCAGAACTAACGTGCAGCACAGGCTGTGCTCTTCTCATCATTGTGAATTGGTGCGCAAAAAACCCGCGTTACACAAAGCTAGACGTTGCAAGCGGTAGTTAATGTAATGGATGTCTTTTTATTAGAGAGGTGACTTTGCGATGTGATTTGCAGTGTCATGAAACTTGCAAGTGAAAAAAGTTTTTTCCTATGATTTGTGTTATCATATCTGCTAATTTACCTTGTACACACGCACTGGTTTTGATGAACAAATGGTTGTGGCATAACGTGTATCATATGCTGTTTATTTATATGCATATTTGCAAGCATACACCTCAAACTCCTTTCTCTAGCGGTGATTGAAGTGTTTTTTTCTGAGAAACCTTTTGGTACTAATTTTACGAAACTCGGAAGGATGAAATGTGGAATCAGGAGCCTGTGTTCTGTTTAATGTATAACACACATCAGTAGCTGGCATTCTTCCTGCCAAACCATCTTAGTTAGAGACGGGGCAGCCAAATCCCACAGCATTCATCATTTCCCTTCTCACTCGGTGTGCTCACAAATCCTTAATCGGGCTATGAAAGTCTTATCAATGTATCGTCTTTTGGCATGGGGGTAATACAGGAAACACGAAGTTCTCAACAGACATGGGAACAGTCTCGTTATGGGGCGCAAAGAGCTGCAGATGCATTTGAAGCAGTGGCTCCACATCTGGTGTACTGAAAATAGTTTCTGTAAGTTGAATGAGACCTTAATGGCTCATAGGTAGAAGAGAGCTACAGGTGTTGCAGTTCGACCCGGAAATGAACATGATGGCCTGGAGGGACAGAATTACAGGACCCACAGCTGGGCCCTCCATAGCAGGTGAGGGGCTCAGTGCTGGAAGAGACACGGAAGGGCTGGAAGCCAGCATAACGTGACCAAGTGAGCGCTCTGAAATGGAAAGAGCGCCAACCTAGGGTTGTCTCACCTTATGGTTAGGCCTGGGTGGAGTTCGCAGATTTCCGCTACGCAGAACTCCGCTAAGTGTCAAAAAAACTCTGCTGCGCCATGGTGAGCTCCACAAGCGGCGAATTGTGATAAAACAAAATGCTGTTTGCGATATTTTGTGGTGCTGAATGCTTGTCCGCACTGTACAATCATCGCGAACGACACCATGCACTGCGCAAGTGGGCGTGGCTTTCCTTTCTGCCACTTGAGTAGATTTTTACTCGAGCTGCAGCTTTCTCAACATGAGCGGTCGCGAGCATACACGACCATTCGTAATGAAAATCTGACCCCCCTGCGTTGAGAAATCTCGCCGGGAGGTTGATTTTCCATGCTCGCCAACTTGATGTTGACTATCGCGAACGAGGAAAAATCTTGCCAGGAAGTGGATTTTCCTCGCTCGCCAATTGGACGTTGACGAACGCGATTGAGGAAAATAACGTTTTCGGAGCTCCACGTAACGCAAACTCTGCAAGCAGAGTTCACCGCCCGGGCTAAATTATGGTAGAGAGTTTGGCACTGGCCACTCCCTATTTCCCCTCATGTTCCCCTCCTGCATTTCCTAATCCATTCAGCACAATGCAGCATTCACCAACCCAGCTGAGAGGGCTCGAGCAGTGTTTACGTGCTGCAGAGGCACATGTAAACGCCGTAACCAATAAGCACTTTGGACTTTTATGTAGTGCACTAGGATTGGCTAAAGTGCCGATGATGCTCCAAAGCTTGGTCCCTTGAAACATTACAATCTATCCCCATTTGGTGACGACTCCCAGAATATGTTAAGCCATTTATTTATTCATTTAATCAATTTTATATAGCGGGAACTTTACCCAAAGGTGTCGGAGCGCTTTACAATAGAATCGAGTAAGTTACAAAAGTACTCATGGTGGAATTTACATATTATCAAGTTACCTATACAATCATAATCGTACCACAAGTTTTCAATGCAATAGGTCGCGCATTTGCGAGAGTTTAAGCTATTGGCATTGTAAATGACAATGCCTTTTATTTATGATTTCAAAAGCAACACATATATACAAGGCATTGTCATTTCTAATGCCAATACCTCAAACTCTCGCAAATGGGAGACCACTTTAATGGTGGCCATGCCCCTTTCTTTAGACGTTGATCGCCTATTCAGGTTACAGCCAACAGCGTCTAAAGAAAGGGGCGCAACCAACATTAAAGTGAAAGCGCGGTCTGGACTCCTCCCTCTCAGTGAAGGGGTTGTAGCCCGCACTGCGACTAGGTTCGCAGTGTGACGAGGTTATCCAATGATAAGGCATGCCACCTACGCGTGAGTGAGGGAAACCGTCCTTTAAAAAGGACTCGCCCACACTCCTTTCTCACGCTAGACCCAGGGGTTCTTTTTTGTATTGCCAGATTACATTGGAGGGGAGTCGCCCTGTGCAGGTCGTTAAACCTCCTCAGGCCTTTTTAGGTCTCGCTTGAGACAGCGCTTTAGCGCTGCTCCGGCGAGACTTATAGTAAGCGAGTTTTGGAAGTGCAAACAGTGGCTTTTCAGGCCTCCAAGTACAGTGCATGTGCCCCGGGCGCGCGCACCATTTGGCGGCCTGAAAAGCCACTGTTTGCACTTCCAAAACTACTTTCACTTTCGCCTGCCACACGACCGCGCTTTGAAGTGTGATCGCGATTGCGATCACTTACATTTCGCGGGCGCTTTGATGTTTTCAGTGAGCCGCGCGGCCACTGAGGACATCAAAGCGCCCGTGAACACCATTTTTTTTTTTTTTGTAGCCTCTCATTCGCTTCCCCTCAGTCTCTTCTGCTTTCTAATTTGCCTTCTGTTTTCTTTCTCTGCCAACCTCTGCCTGCCCGTCTCTCTCTCTCTCTCTGCGGCTCCTTCCTTACTCTTTCCTTCTTTTTCTTCGTCTTTCTCACTTCGAGCATGCCCGCTCTTTCTATCCTGTAGCTCTGTCTCGCTTTGTCTCATACTCCGTCTGTTGTTAGTCCTCCATCCCCACTCCCCCGCTGCACACTTGTGTGGCACCCTCCACCCCCCGCTCCATTGTTTGTCCCCCCCCCCCCCATCCTCGCCCTCCTCCCAATGTCCGCTGTATGATTTCCACCCACCTCCCCCATCTTTCCTTGTTTGGGATTGGAAGTGCATAGTGATTTTCTTTGTGGTAGTGTGATGTTCATTCGTCTGTTCATTCTGGTGCAGCCTCAGTTTTGACTACTTTTAGGCATGAAGCACTTAAAGTCGATTCACTTCGAAGCGCTAGGATACATATGCTGTCTGTTCATCCACCTGCAGACTGAGCTCTTTTTACAGGGAAGCCGTGTGCAGTCAAGAGTCTTTGAACTAGAAAGTGCCTAGACGTGATTCAGTACAAATGGGGGCACTATAGAAGGGTCTTCACCTATTCATTTATTCTGCTTTAGGCAGCTGGGAAGCTGAAGTGGCAGCGTTTTCTTCCCATAAAGGGAGGGGAGGTGCCTTCATGTGGGGAGAGGGCCCTGACGGGGACCTGTAGCACCAGTCATGGCAGTGCCCTGAGTCCAAGCAGCGCACCTAGAAAAGTCCAGCTTCTCGTTACTCGTCTGCCATGTGTAGTTCTCGCTGCTTTTTAAATATTTTGTTGTCAGGTACATATTTTTTTTATCATAGTATGAAGCAATTTACCTAATCTCCCCTCTTTAATGTCACAGCACAATATATTGCCTTTCTTTAAAAAAAAACAAGTCGTAACACTTGAACAGACTTTCAGTAACTTATATTGCACAGCTATTCGCCATGCTACAGCCTACAACAAACGATAGCTTATTAATTACAAGGACAAAACCGAATGCATTTACCAATGCTTGTTTTTTATTAAACTAACCTTGAAAGAAACGCACCTCCTCCTTTGTTATTCCGCTCTCCTGCAGATGGAACACAGTGAGACTTTGTGTCTTACGGGACTGGGCAATGACTATACAGTCACTATCCGAGCCCTCTTATAGAGAATATTGAATCTGTGTGATGAAACATTGCATCACAATTACACCCCAGGATTACTCAAGTGCGCAGATGTGAGTGCAGAGGCCTGGTCAGTCATTTTACTTATGTTTTAAAGGAACATCATAATCAGTCCATTTAATCTTAAAACTTTGGGGAGGAAGGTACACGCATATTATTATAGCCCTTCGTTGTTTTCCGGAGATACCGTCAAAACGCAATTTATCATGGTGCTTTGCATGTAGAGTATTGCAAATAACAAGGGAAAACTGCAGAACAGTGGATTGTGGCATGTTCAAGGGAAGAATACTGAAAAAGTAGGTGTTTTTCTGTGTTCCCTTAACTTGGGTCCAATCTTTGCTTAAAAGCATCTAAAAAATCTCACAAAGTTGTAAGAACAGCTGAGCCTCTCTGCCTGTGAGGAGCTGGGAGCTTGTAGGACGGGATGAAAGTGCCCGTCCCATAGAGCTCTGGAGCAGAGGGCTTGGCCATATCAGTGAATGTGGGACACGCCTGTAGCAGTTTTACTCTCACGGGGAGCGTTCCAGGCATTATGGGTAAGATTCACAAATGGCTCATAGATGCACCATATATATATGTGTGGAACTGAAGCCTTCCCTAACTTTCAGTGTCTTAAAATGAGTACGCGCTCAGACATGTGCACTCCCATGTCCACGATCATACATATAAAGTGGGAATGAAGGGAGGGTTAAACAATGTGTCACCACAAAGGTGTAACCACCAGAGTAAACAAGCATTTGCAATGCAAATAGGTCTCGCATTTACGTGAGTTTAAGCTATTGGCATTGTAAATGACAATGCCTTTTATTTATGTTTTACAAACGAAAACATAAATAAAAGGCATTGTCATTTGCAATGTCAATACTAATAGCTCAAACTCGCGTAAATGCGAGACCTATTGCATTGCAAATGCTTGTTTTGTGTGTGTGTACTGCAATTGTTTCAACGAGGCACAGCCTTCCATCTCCCGAACACACCCACATTGACACTATTAGGCATGTTTTCCCAATGTGCATTTACTTCATAAATGTTAATGTCCGTAACAGTCTGCCACTTTAGAAAATGGTTAGTCTCTCAACCTTTTACTGTGTTCTGGATACTAACTTAACTTTAGAAAATTACTCTAGTATGGCACTTAGGCAAACAGCGCTGTGCTCAACTTGAATAGAAGAGGGCAAGCTAAAGATTCCAGTGGGGCAAGTGGCAACAAAACAGGAGGACTGTGGGCAAGTGCCAATCATTCTGGTTGACCAAGGGGCAAATGTCACTATCTTAAGATGTTAGAGTCAGCTCATCCACTGAGGAAGGGAGTGATCAGGTGCCCATTTCTCAGAAATTGAATAGCGGTGTCTGTTATCACTTCAGCTTTGCCAAAGGACAGGTGCAAACACTTTAGAGTGGCAGAGGGTCAGAGGTTTTGAACTCCGGGTAGCAAAAATCCCCAAGTCTAAGAGCAGAGGACCAGGTGTTACGACTGTAGCATGGCACAAGCTTACATTTCGTGGTGGTTGAGATGGGTAGTCTGAGTTGCACATCACAGTGAAAATGGACTGATGTCTCCTTAGAGATGGCACAAGTCAATGACGAAGGGTCACTACCTCAAGATAGCAGTAGTGCAGCTGTTGTGGTCACTGGATGTCAGCAGGGCATGTCATTAACAAATCAAAGAGGAGTGGGGGCAAGTGTTTTCACACCAAGGTCTCAGAGAGGACAGAGGCTCACACTTGGTGACAGAAGGACTGGTGGTGTTACCTCAAGTGGGATCTCCTCATGGTAGGGAGCCAGAGCGCAGACACCAGCAGCATGGCAGGGTATGAAAATCCGGAGACAATGCTTAGGATATATATAATACGTAGCAAGTGGCAGCGATATAGAATGGACTCAGAGGGATATCAGAGAGGAGGAAATGAGCGGGGCAGAGTGTAGTAGCTGCAAGTTGAGAGATAATCTTATCTGCTTCACTAGGGGGGGATCGGACTTGGAGAGGGAGGATAGGTGGGAAAGGAGTGGATAGGTAGGGCAAAATCAAAATCCGCCTTGGATGCAGTACTCTTGCTCTGACATTTTCTTCCTGAAATGGCCCCTGCCTGTGGGTCAATACTAAGACATGGTCACTCTTTTAGTCTGGAGAGGCAACGGGTGGAGGGCTTCTAGGCAGGGTTTGTTCTCTGCTTATGTTGATGGGGGAAAAGCCACAGTTAGTCTGGACATAAATATCTTGAATTGTCCTTTTTCTCGGCTAATATCCCCGCTGGAGATGCTATCCCTTCCTGTAATGAGAGGTCCGCTGATGCCGTCGAAGATGAGCCCTGTGCCGAGTGCGGGGTGGGGTGCTCCGAATTGCTCCGCCTGTGCCTTGCAGTATCTGCCCAGAGGATGCTTTCACATTCTAGCAACATCCATCGGACTCCCGAGAACGCAGAAGGGCTGTACCATCTGCGGGCAGCAGAAGAGGGGGAGCGCAGGCTTGGGGGCACTGCGGCTCTGAGCGGGCACGAGAGAGGCAGGATTAGAGCAAAAGGCAACAAGAAAGAGGCCAAAGTCAAGAATGAAGCTAAATCTGGAGGGAAGGGGGTGAGGCAAGGGCCTAAAGAAAGCAAGTTTCTGTAGCACAGCTGCTAAAGTGAAAGCGGACCGCGGTGCGGTGTAAGTTAAATAAATAAGCGTCGCTGATAAAGTGAAAGTGGACCGTGCTGCAAATGACAAAATACATTATTACAGTGTAAAAGCAGGCGCAACGTTGTGGGTGGAATAGGGGAAGACCATTAAAGAAAAAAGTGCTCACCAACTTATAAAGCAGACCGTGTAAGACCACAAGTAAAAGTCGAGTCTTTATGGAAGGTTACAAATGCAGACAAGGCGGTACCAAGGAGGGACTAGTAAGCCTATTCATGAATGAAAAGCAACAATTTTGAAAGGACTGCAACAGGAGCCAATTTAAAAGATGGGCAGGAAATAGGCGGAGCTTTTCTTCCTTTCCTCAATATAGCATGCCTGCAGTGCAGCGCATGCGCTGTGCAGGCTCGACCTGAAAATGAAAGGTGAGATATTTAGGGTAATACAGGTACAGAATGCATGTTTACAAAATTGAGCTCATGAGGGTCATGAGCTGTGTTGAATTATTCCTGGAAGTGTTTTTGGAAGAGAAGAGTTTTAAGATTTGTTTTGAAAGTCTGGAAAGAGGCGGTGGTCTGGAGGATTGGAGGTAGTGAGCTCCAAATTCCAGTTACATTACCGTAGAAGGATTGAGCCATAAATCTTTCCCTTTTGAAAGTAGGAGGTTCGAGCAGTAAGTTTTCAGCATTGCGTGAAGGTCTGGAACTAAATGATAGTTTGAGTTTATTCACCAGTTAGCGAGGGGTGGAAGTGTGTAAAGCTTTGTGGGAGATACAGGCAGTTTTGTAAATTGACATATCTTTGATGGGTGTGATGTGATCATTTCATTTGGCCCCATATACGAAACATGCCTCTGAATGGAGGATGGATTTTAGAGGGGAAAGGTGGGTTTTGGGGAGAATAGCAAGGAGAGAGTTGCAGTAGTCCATTCTGGAGAGAACCAGTGATTGAAATGTGTGCGGAGGACACCTTTAGGTGGATTTGGGTGTCATCATCATATAGGTGATAATGGACCCTGGATTTCTTTTAGTAGATTTCCCTGCGAATCCATGTAAAGATTGAACAGGGTGGGCGCGAGAATCATAGTTTGCTATTTTGATCATCTATGATCTGCCTGAGATGTATAATTCAAACCATTTTAGCACTGTGCCTTCAAAACCTATTCTTTGATTTAATGTGTTCAGAAGAGTGTTGTGATTAACCATGTCAAAGGCTGTTGATAGGTCCAGAAGGATCAGGAGACATGACTCATCAGAGTCAAGTACTCGCAGGACATCGTCAATCACTTGCAGCAGGGCTGTTTCAGTACTGCAGCCTTGAGTGAAGCCAGATTGGAAATCATCAAGAAAGTTGTTGTCCTTGATATGTTGGGAGAGTTGCTCCGCTACACAACTTTCGGTCATTTAAGCAGGAAAAGGGAGGTTGGTGATAGGGCGCAAATTGTTGAGGTTATTCACATCCGCAGAGGGTTTCTTTAAAAGTGGGGTGACCTGTCCTGTTTTGAGGACAACAGGAAGGGTGCCTTGGTTGAGGAAGAAGTTAACCAGATTGGTCCAATAGGGGAGCGTGTAGGTGTAGAAGTTGATGGCAGTGTCACTTGGGATGGGGTTGATAGAATGATTTGAAGGCTTTATTTCCAAAATGCTTTTGAGTAGGGCATCTTTCGGTGATGATGTCAAAGTTCTGCCACAAGGCTATGGATTTGCGATCCTCAAGGGGGGTAGAATGAGTGACAGGATCCACAAGTAATTTCACGTTTTCATCAAAGAATAGTGCAAAATCTGCTCCTTTCTTGGGAGGGTCGTCAAATTTGATGGTTGCGTAAAAGTTGTTGGCACTTTTGATAAGGTCAAATAGCTTTTTAGGTCTGTTCTTAGCAGAGACGAGGAGGGTTCTGAAGTGAATCGCTTTTGCACAAAGTATGTGTTTGTGATAGCGCAATCTTGTGTAGCAGAGATTAGAGAGATTAATGGTGGAAGGAGATTGTCTCCATTGTTTCCCCAGCTACCTCAATTTCTTTCTTTCTTCATATAGGGATTTATTGAACCATGGTGCAGAAGGAGCGGGCCTTTTCTTTTTACTTTGTTGTGGAGCAACTTTGTCAATCACGACTGACAGACTGGTGAGACATTGGGTGGTAAAATCATTGACGTCAGAGTTGGAGTCTAAGACTGGAAGTGCCCTCACAGCTTTGTTGCAGAGAATGTCGATGTTTTTGGTGTTTCAGTACCTAGTAGTAGTCCTTTTAGGTTGGCCAAGCGTTACAGAATGAGATAGGTGCAGTGAGAACGGGATGAGGAAGTGGTCAGGCCAATCTTCCAGTATAGGATCAACAACATTTGGCATGTCTTCTTTGGAGACAATACGGTCAACCGTGGAACCCTTGGAGTGTGTTGGTTTTGTGCTATGTTGAACGAGATCGTTTCCTAAGACAACTGTGGCAAGCCTGTTGGCAGCTGAATCTTCCAAAATGCCTCAGTGAAGTTTACAGTCTCCAAGAAAGCCATAGGGACTGGCTGTCATGACATTTTTGATGTCTGCTCTGGTATTCAAAACGTCAAGCACATTTTCTGCCATGAAAAGGCCGGTACCACTGCAGTATAATGAAGGGTCTCCCTTTGCATGCTGCGCCTCATATTTGACACAGTAATCATCTTTGGTAGGGGGAATATTGTAGGGAGACAATAGTAGTACAGCAAACGCTCTTTTTTTGGCTCTCACAAACCAATTCTTCCCAATCATATTATGTAAACATGGCAACCACTAGGCAGGCGGAAGCAGTGCTCCACTCTGTCCTACTCATAAAAGCTCTCTTTTAGATTCATTACATAAGGTCTTGCAGCAGTTGCATTGCCAAACTAGACTTAAAAATGAATTGGGCATGGGAGGCCAATAGAAAGTCAGCAAAGAACAACTCAAATTTAACACTCCTGGGCTAACCTACATTTGTACACTTTCTTTGCTCATCGGGGACTTGTATTTTGCCAGGTCATGGTATCTTAGTGCCTATGTGCGGAAGGAAAAAGCATCAGATCGATCACAGAAAATGGAATCATCTTACGGGCACACAAGTCAGATGCACAACCGCATACATGCTTATCAGGTCAGTAAAGAGTTTTCAGCTACGTTGTTCCATATTGAAAGTGCTGTTGAAAGCTTTTCTGTTAACATCTGTGGCCTGTAGGCTTCACTGATTTCCAATGCAGTGAACCAACTGCACTAACAATAGAAAACAATTCCAAGCTAACCTATTCTTGAAGGTATCACAGGGAATAGGAATTTCTTAAACCAGCTGTAGTGCCATACGGTCCCTTATTCTAGGGAGATTGAGCAGAAGCCTGCTTACCCATCATGGTTAGACCTTCTTCAGACCGTGATCTTGTTGCTCAAATACATCTATGACGTAATTCTACAAAGTTTGCTTTCCCACACATGGGTGACACAAGTGAACTCCGTTCAATGCACCAATGCTGAATGTGAAAGACAGGTTACTGTAGCCCTGCAAAACTCCACCCAGCACATTGTGGTAGTAGAGTTATTGCGTTTGGATTACTAACAACCTGTGCAATGGGATCAGGGGAACCATGGTAAAAAAAGTATTTAATTAGTCACAATATCACACACACTGCACTAAAAAGAATAGACACCTTTAACTAAAAGCATTTATTACAGCAGGACAAACCCATTTCTCAGCACATTTAAAATAACTACACAGGATATAATAAAAACAGCAAGAAGGCACGTTATGAACAGAGAGAATAAAATGAATATTTCTAACTTGATTAAAATGCCATCTGAAACCTGACACCGTTCAATCGACTTCTATATGCTACGCTAAGAGAGCATGGAGAGTAGAGCAACTTACAGTTTAGAGTTTCGTAGAAAGAAGTAATGCACTGCGTATCTTGTTAACAGCAAGAGCTGTCGTTATCAGCAGAGCCGTAAAGGCAGTTTCCCCTGAGAAGTGCAAACACATGCTGTGGTAGTGGCCTTCCTCCAGGTCTCTGCTTTATCAGCAACAGGCGAGATGTAGCATCTTCGAAGTGCACTGGTAGTAGGTGAGACCTTCTTTGGCAGAATCTTGTGCAATAATCTGGGCGAAGGACCTCTCCAGACAAGTGGTAGTCCTCTTATACAAAATTTTGTCAGAGATTGGAATTTCCGACATAAGTTTAGGAGTGTCTGATATAGATTATGTGCATCAAGGTGTGTGTCCCAAACGTTTCCATATGAACATATGAAGTGAAAGAACGCCATCATCATGGCTATATGCCTGTATTTGTTCTTATGTGACCTTGACATGGTAAAAAACAGACACTGTCCAAGACTGATAGAGCATCAGGTGTTACATCTATGTCATTAGCCGAATGTCTTGACACTTTCACAGTTCCTAGAAAGAAAAAGTCAGACGACATCTCTGTCAATGGCAGACATAAGTGATTCTGCAAAAATCAGGAAAGATGGAGATTTACAGTACCTAAGAAAGTGTCGAGGCAAAATTGAGTCAGACCATAAGACTTCACACCAGTCTTCAACATCCTGTTCAGCTTGTGCTTTTAAACCTGAAAGGTCACTGAACATTACTCATGTGCTACAAATATAAAAATAAAGAGAGTGCGATTACCACAGACTCAAGAATATCAATCCTCAGCAGAATTCCATTATTGGAGCACAGCTGGCTGGTGCATCCAAATGCTGAGATGAAAAGTCTGGCAGTGGTATTCCAAATCCTGAGAAAAATCTCTCAAATAGACTGACAGGCTTTCCTTAATCCACCAAAAACAGAAATGCAAGGAGGACAAGAGTAGGAAGAACAGCTGGTTTCCAGCAAGACCAAGCCTTTCAAGAACAGCCAAGAGCCTTCATAATCACAACAGTTTTTAAAACCTGGAGCATTGGAGGGGGTAAAAAATGCAATAATCACAGTGTCTTCTTGCACCATGCCAAGAGGCAATGCTTAATTTGTAATAGAATGAGTGCCGGTGCCCAAAGCGCTGCTCAGAACCCAGCAGCCGTTAAATATCTGTGCACCGAATACCAAGGCTGTATAGTCTTAAATCCACCTCATGCCTCTTTAATCTACTACCCGACACTTCCTCTCCCTTTGTCTCACTCTCTTGCAGGTTCCTGATTTCTCCCTCTGTGACGTTTATTTCCTGTTGTTCTCTTGATGATGATGATGAAGACAGATTTATAAAGTGCGCAGATAACTCCTGGGAGTGCCCCGGCCCAAGTCTAACAGCAAGTGGAAGATTACAGAGTAAATAGCCAAGTCTGTAACCCATTCCTTAAAGCAAGTTCAGAACTTTCCTGCCTCAGGTGCAGCGAAGAGAATTCCATGCAGATGGCCCTAAGAAGGAAAAAGAGCACCCACCAATCCTTGTCATCCTCACTCTTGGTACTCTAGCAAAAGCCAAATGCAAGGGCTGACTGTTCCTGGCAGGATTGTAAAAATTAATACAGTACGCCAGGTAACTTAGAGCAATTGTGGGCAAAGCACGAAAAATCAACACCAGTGCTTTAACCCCTTCTGTGCCCATGACGAGCTGGACTCGTCATGGGCCGCGGTTGCGCTGTGCCCATGACGAGTCCAGCTCATCATGAACCCCGCCTGCTAATGCAATGCCCGGCACAGGGCGGGGAAAGGGCGTGGCACACAAGGGGTTAAACAAAATTCTCTTCCTTACTGGTAACCAGTGCAAGGAAGAAAGATGCCTAGAAATCCTAGGTAACTCGGCAAATTCAGTAGAAGTTGTACCACAGCGTTTTGCACCATTTGAAGTCTGTGGATGGCACACTGTGGAAGACCGAGATATAAGGCATAAGAATAGTCCAGGTGAGATGTTATCGGAGCCTTGATAACTGTTTTCCTGGCCGTAAAGGAAAGAAAGAACAAAAAAGTTTTCAGCGCCCGCAGGATACACAAACACATAACAGTCACAGCACTGGTCTGTGGTTGGAAAGATAAGCAATTTTCAAATTTAACTCCCAAATTCTTGGCTCTTTCCGTGGAAGATGCAGGTGGAACAGAGCCATCTGGCCAGCATGCCGACCAGCTGGTAGGTGCTGTAGTGCCAAAAAGGGGTATTTCAGTTTTGTCGGTGCTGCACATCAGTTGTTTTTGATGCAACCATGCAAACACTGCAGTTAGGCACAATTTAATAGAGCTCAAAGCCAGATTCTCCCCATCTTTAAAGGAGAAGAGAATCTGCATATCATCTAAACAATCTTGGTACCAAACGACTCAACTACCGAAGCAAGCAGGGTAAGATAGACATTAAACAGAGTTGGGCTGAGGGCAGAGCCCTGCAGGACCCCAACTGAGATCACCCTATTGCTTAAAGCAAATGGAGGAAGCCAGACTCCCTGTTCTCTATTGTCTAAGAAGGAGGCCAGCCACCTAAGGGCCAGACTCTTCAGTCCAATCCTAGAGAGACAATCCAGCAAGGAGTGGGGAACCGTATCAAAGGTGGCAGACAGTTCTAACAGAATCAACACCGCTTTGCCCTTAACATCCAACCTGCCTTTCATTTTCTCTGCCACCTTGAGTATGACCGTCTCAGTACTTAAATTCTTCCTAAAGCCCAACTGGCCAAAATGAAGGAGATTGTTAGACTCCAGATAACAAGAAAGTTGCCTGTTGACTGATTTCTCCAAAATCTTATAGACTGCAGACAACAGGGAAATAGGCCTATAATTAGTAGGCAGATTAGGGTCAGCCGAGGGCTTCTTCAATAAAGGGAGAATTTTAGCCTTTTTCCAGTCTCTGGGGACTATTGCAGAGGTCATTGTCTCGTTCAGCAGCTGATTTATCCATTGATTAATCTACCTCTGCCTCCGTGATTAGTACACTGATGGGGCAAGAATCATAGGATGAGCCTCACATAAGACATAGGATGGCTGCTAGTGACTCCTCTTCCTCCGTCTTTCCGCTTTGTTTTTCTCTCTCTTGCTCTCGGGAAATGTCTGATGCTGAAAAATAAGTGCCTATATATGTACAACACTAACTGGAAAATGTATTAAAGCATATTTATTAAAGAAGGCACAGATACACCTCCAGAAGTAATTTGTTTTATTTTTATAAAATGATTTGTCGAATGAGGAAGTAGTTCATGATGCTGTGAACAAAAGGACCGTACGGCTGACCAATGTTAAGCACACCAAATCCCAGTTCAAAATGCAATTTCTTAGTTGGTGCAAACAAAACGTCCAGAGCAAGGCGCACTTATGCTCTACTGGAAAACCAGATATACAAACTTCTTTTTACAAAAGGACGGTGCACTCAAGGAAAAGTCTTTTCAAATATCTCAATGGATGTTCCTTTATTCTTATTCAAATCCCAGAAAGATCAAACTCAGCCAACGCGTTTCGTTCTTTACGAACTTCGTCAGGGCTGTAAGATAATGCAAATAAAAACATACATATGTATAAAAACACATCTTATACCACACGAAAAAACACATCTTATAAACCTAAAAAACACAACAACCTACATTACTAATAACACATATAAATCGTGACAATACCATGTTTTACATAAAAATGATCACACAGCACAAAGTACAAACATAAAAAATCTCACATATAAATACATTGCATACAATTTTTTATATATACAAAGAAAATATACGCACAAAAGAAGAATTAAAACTTTCACAGGAAACGTATACATCCTGCCTCAACATATATGTTGTCTAATATTCCAGGAGGGGAGTTCCATTTTGAGTATATACATATGGAAACCCAACACATAAGTGAGTCCATAGGTATGTGTTAGGGAGATGGGTCTGTATGTCTAATTAATCACGATGGTTAGTATGGCCATTACCCTATTAAATGAAAAATCTATAGTTTATATAACAATTCTTACCATAGATTTTTTAGGAAACGGACTCCACAAAATTCACCAGTGTTGCCTTCCAAGAGGTACAAACGTTCATGTAAAAAAGGTATATAACCTATTGAAGATGAATTTTTGAAAAATTATTAAAGCCTCTTGTTGGCACGAGAGACCGAGATCAAATGAGAAGATACAAATTACAAGGCTTTCCATACGAAAGCTACAACCGCCTTACCTTTCCAAGTTGCTGAAAGGTATGCGTAAAAGTACGATCGTGAGTACGTCCCCAAAATTGTAAATAACGATCGGATTCTTATGTCCGTCAACCCGTATCATAGGCAAAGTTAAATCAACATTGTTGTTGTATATTTATGCCAAATGTGTTGGCTCCGTATTTCTAAAAGGAACCAAACAAAATAGAAAATTATATAATTATCCATTCTTGGTTTTGCATTATACCACAGACTCCAAATCCTAATCACATCTCCCAGTATTAACCTTATACGAATAAAAACGGCAGTCTATATCTCCCATTACAACTTGCGTCCATGGACTAAAAACATATAGCTCCTATGTCTGTTGGGCACCATAAAAATCAAAATCAAAGTTCCAAACCACATCTCACAACAATAGTAGACAGCAAGTTATGAGCCACAGGTCTCTCAATGTTTCATTGCGTAATCGTGCTTGCTGTGACCGAGCTGTCACCTAATTTCCACCATCCACAATCATACAACAGACAAAAACGATGTCTTCGTGTACCAAAAAATGGCGATGCATGTTCGCCTGAGATTGTTTATACTATAAGCATTATATTGATGCAAAGCCCAAAACGATACTGTTACCAGCCACGCCACGTCACACCATGTGTCATGAAAAAGTTAACTTAGATTAATATCCGAGGACTCAAGAATATCAAACCAATTCATCACTCTGTGTCCACCACATACCCGTAGTTCATGATGCTGGTTCTTTATGGAAAACCCTGTTGCCTCAAGCTATCTCCATTGAGGAAAGTGTAATAGTTTCCTGAGGCTGATGCATGGATCCATGCTGACATGCCCAGCAGTTGTTCGGTTGACTTTTTGTGTTTCTGTGATAAACCCATGCAGCCGGTCTCATGGTGAACATATTATGCTGTGGTGGTGATGGGGGCAGGTAGGGTAATGTGCAGTGCTGTCCTATTGACGTGTTGGGGCAGTGAATGAGAAGCCATCTGCCTGCACTGTATTGCTTCCCTTGCTCCTGTATACACCTATGGCTCCTGGAAGTATAAACCTGTGACAGTCTTTCCTTGTTCTTTCTACTTCTCTTGCTGGCATGGCTGTGAAGAATAAGGGCTTGGTGAACCTCCATGTCTTTGAAGACTGGTGCGGGGGAGCTGTAAGGCAACTCAGGAAGAACCTCCATTTCCCACTCTACCCTCATGTAAGTATGTACAATCAAACTACTGAAGGTTTGTATATGAAGTGATCCTCCTAGCAGGGAATGGGGATATGTGGCAGCGACAGACCTAAGGAAAACATTTGTTGGTACGGCACCAGAATGTCGTTGTCAGACTTTCATCTGGCATTAGGATTGTGTCCTAAATAACATTTACAAAAAATATCGCCCTGTTGAAGGTATTAATGGTAAATTCTTCACCCACTGGGATGATATTTTTGAGAACGATATGTAGGACACAGTAATTTTGTATACAGAAAAATATTTTGTATACAGAAAAATGTGTATGTTCTGTGTATTGGAAGTCTGTGTTTTAGGGTGGTAATGCCCAAGACCCCCTCCTTTTATGTTTTCTTCTCCCTTGTATTGATAACATAGTCTTCCTACTGCTGTGGCTCTTCCCAGCCTTGATCACTTGCTTTTTGCCATTTGGATTGTATGACATAATATTGTCTGCAGTAATATCAAGTGATACAATATATCTTTGTCAGACATATCAACTTCCTGTAGGAAATGACAAAGATATTGTAAAAAAATATTGTGGAACAGAATATCGACCAAAAATAGGTAAGAATATTGTTTTCTTTTAAAATATTCTGACTTTAAAGTAATTTAATCCCATTTTTAAATTTAACAATAAATAAATAAAAGCAGTTTTAATCAGTATTTGAATTGTTTATATATGTATGTATGTTTGTATATACATAAAAATATCTTTAAAAATAACATGAAAGAATTTTTTTAATACATGTAATATAAAATATTAATAGTGAAATACAATTAAAATAGGCTAACATATGCTCACATATATATAAAGTAACCTAATTTAAAATATTAAAATAACCATTAAAATATTTTATATTATACTTTGAAGTGAATATGAAAAATGTGTACATATGTTTGAAAATAAAAAACATTGAAACAATAAAAATTAGAAAAATAATAGTATCTGTAAAAATTAAGACCAGCATCAAACAATTAACAATTAAAATAATATAACATTAACAAATGAACAAAATAATATTAAACCATAATATTACAATTCATTCAAACAAAACCAGTGTAAGCAACAGTACGCAAAGTGTTAGACTTTCAATGGGTTAAATTTACTCTCCCCATCCCAGTCTGAACAGCAGTAGGGAATGCATTGGTCTTCAGGGCGTTTAGATTTACTATTCCCGTTATACACTAAACAACAGTAGGGAAAGTGTTCGACTTCGGACAGGTGATATTTTCTATTCTTTTAATTAACTTTCCACCCTACACCCCTGCAGTCCAACAACCCGCTCATAAAATATAAATCACTCAAAGCATTTTCTAAAACTTTATATTGTGTAAAAAGAAAAAACCTTCAATTCCTAATTTCACATTTAAATAATGTCCATATTCAATTTAAAATGTAATGCATAATTAAAAAGTAACAATAAGGTTAAACTAATTATAATGTAATTTACCACATTGTTCTCCTACAAATTCAACAACCTGATACTACATTTTAAATTACTAAATAATAGGAATAAATGTAATTACACATTTAAAATGCAAACTATGTTTAAAACCTTTAAAAGCAATAATAGATAACAAGACTAGCACCTACAAATTATAAAGTAACACATATATATTGAATTAATGAAAAAAAATATTAATTACAACTATGTTAAAGTAAGCTATATTAAATACAACAATATTATTTGAAACGATACTCCATAGCAAAAAAGTTATTCTTATCTTCAGTATTCTGTTACACCACATTTTTTACTCATATTTGTTGATATTAAGGTACGCAATATTGTTACTAAGATATTTGTATCATTCAATCAATTTTTGTATATGGGGAGGTGCCCCTTCATCTTTCTCTTCCTTTATTTCCTCTCCACTGTCATCTTTATGTCCATGGTGACAGGTAAAAAAAATAAAAATTATAACTTTTAATGTAGTTCCCTTCATCCATCCCTCCCTTTCACCAGTTAAAAGACCATCCTACCCCATCCCCTTTGCTCTAACCTCCTTACATTTTTCGCTCTCTTTCCATCTTCTCTGTTTTGCCGCCACGGCTCTTTCTTCTTCCCGAAGTGGCTGCATTAGATGCTAAGGATGATAAACTACATCTGTCATTCAAAACAGGCTTTTTTCAACTGTACATTATCCTTTACATTCATTTTACCTTGGGCACTGCAAGAGCTTTTTTTTCACGAGTTTTTTAATTTTCTTTTTTTCAAGACAGGCCATCATTTCGATTCAAGTTTGGTGATATTTATGCTATTAGATAAAATTCCCTTTTTTCATCAGTTTGGCTATTAGTCAGCTTAACTGTTCAATACAGCAGATTTTTTCAGCCCTGATTGCTTAACCTAGGTTTCAGTCATTTATGTATTAATTTATGTATTCCTTTTTTTTTTTTAAATGAGCAGCGGTCCACATGACCTACCTTTGAATATGTAGAAGATGCTCTATAGTATCTTTGAGTTGCATGAAAAGGCTGAAATATAACAAAATTGGATTATATGCAGGGGCATGAACATCCCTATAGCGTCTTCAGATGGTGAGGCACAGTGAGGTACAGATCGGAGAATATAGAGAGTTGCCGGCCACATGGTGCAGGGATGTGCAAAAACTCCAATTTTTCAATGGGAGCTTGTGCTACGGGTGGTTTCTGTCCGCGGTACAAGCTCACATTGAGAAATGGAAGTTTGCGACCTCACCATGTGTGGTCCCATTCTAATTGCGGTGTCGGAACCGCCGACCTGAGGTCGGTCGGTTCCACATTCGCATCGATGCCTCCGACTGACATCGAAATCGGGCTCTTTGACTGTTGCAGCCCCTGCCCATCTAACTGTGTAAACTCGCTCACAATCTGTTCTTCAGGCACAAACTTCCAATGAATCTGTGCAAACTACACCAGAGACTCATTGAACATTTTCTTTACCATCAAAGGGCCCTTCTGAGATTCACAGTCCTTGATCATGCCATTTGCTTGGGGGAGAACTTAGGGGGAACGTGCTGTGGAAATTGTACAGACTACCTTTGCTGGAGAAACACTTCTGCTGGTCAACTCTATGGTTTTTATCTAGTCTGCAACCCCAGCCAGCATATACTAAAAATAACCTTGCACAGGACGACTGCCATTACTTTCTTTATACCTGCAATCTCTTGCCCCTTCATCTCCACTTCCTGAATTGTAAAAAAAAGTCCTGAAGAGCAAGTATTCATCTTTTCATCTAACATCTGGACAGAGCTTCAATTCTTGATTGTTACTGGTTTGTACTAAAGAAAACCTGCGATTGTATTTAAAAAAATACAATTCCGAAGAGGCACATTTCTTGCATATGTCTGGAAACCTGTGACACGTTTGGCCAGTTGATTTAATATTGTTTCCTTAGTTTCATCCTGATTTTTGCCCTCTTTGTTGTAGTCCCGCACCACTGTGAAGAAGCTTGCTGTATCTCCGAAGTGGAAGAATTACGGGCTCCGTCTCTTTGGCTACATTCACCCTTTCAAGGATGGTGAGTGCTCTCTTCTGCCAGTCCCCATGCTGCAGCCTAATTTCTACTGTCTATCCTTGCAGCTAGCCTTTCTAGAGTTCCGTTCCAGTGTGAAGAATTCTGGGTAATGTGGAGCTGACATGTAGCCCTGCGCCCCATCCATTGAAAAGATAGCTTGGGGTCCTAACACAGTCGAAGAAAAGTCCATTTCTCAAACAGAAATATAGTCATTTAATGATAGATCAGTGGCTTCTTAAGGATTTGTGGGGCCCTGGGTAATTGATATATTTGGGCCCCCCTGATTCAAACAAATTTAAAATGATTACCACTTTTGGCTCATTCAAGCCTGCATGATGCACAACAATACTGAACTAAATGTTAAAACGTATGAAACTGATGCACACAAAACAACTGACGCTCAAGCTGCATTGTACCCGACATCCAGATAGTAACAAAAGAAAGCTGTGAACAAGACTTCATAAAGCCAATACTTTATTTGGATCTAGATTTGTTTTATTTGCAAAAATAACAGCTTATGTGGAATTCTGTGTCCAACCAGTTTACTTCCATTGTTAAATATTTAGTGGACTAGTGCACAGTTTTGAATAAGACCTAAGTGCATAGCACTTGCAACTGTAGCTTTAGCTGTCAAATTGTTGTAATCACAAACATAACCCCCTTCAGCAAAGGATTTCTTGCTACAACAGTGAGGTTTTCACCATTCTATTGGATAAGGTCCAATGACTCTTCTCCTGCCTTGTCACTGTTCTCCTCTGTATATGTGTGCGCTTCTCTGGCTAGAAATGACCTGTGGCCCTGCTGAGTAACATAAATGCAATGGGGCGCAATACAGGAGACATAAAGAAAATTGTAGAAGAAGGGGTAGAGATAGAGACACATATATCAGAAAGATAGTTTGTACACAGGAAAAGTGTTGTGGGAGAAAGAGATAGTGAGATAGAGAGATCCATAACAAAAGAGGTTGAGAAAGAAAGTTGAGATGGATAGCGTGTTGAAATGTAGAAGGAGGTTTAGATATAGGTATGTGTTTGTGTGAGAAAGAAAGAGACAGTCAAGTATTTGTTCATAATGGAGAAAAAGGAGTACAAACAGAGCAATAGAGGTAGACAGAATGTAGCAAGATATTTAGAGAGCCAAAGGAAAGGGAAAAGAGGTAGAACGAGTGGAAGAGGAGGTAAAGGGATGAGTTGGTAGGTAAACTAATGGTGAGCTAAATTGAGAAGTTCGGTAGTATGAGAGTTGTGGGGTAGAAAGAGATGAGATAGTGTGGGAGATGTGAGGCAGAGAAAGAAATGTGATAGAGCGACGAGGGCGAGTAGTGAGGTAGAGAAAGGGCTGAGAGAGGTAGAGCGAGATAAGATTTTAGAGACATGGAAAGAGACAGAGGTGAGATAAAGCTAGAAATTAGAGTGATTGAGGAAGGAGATATAGGAGAGATACAGGGAGTTCAGATGGAAAAATAGCAGTAAGGGTGAGAGACAGAGTTTAGGTAGAGAGAGGGATTCGAAAGTGATAGATTCTGACAGGGAGTGATAGAAAGAGAGCAAGGCCATGAAAGAAAGCGAAAGGTGGGGTGAGATGAAATTGAATGAGTTATATTTGGTATATTGAGAGGGAGGCGAGGCAGGCAAAGGTGAATAGAGAGAATTACTGTACATAGAGCTGAGATAGAGAGTTTAAGAAAGAGGGTTAAGGTAGAAGCGGTGAGGTGAAATAAGGAGAGAAAAATAACACAAGGATTATATTTCAAAGTAGATGCCACCAACTCCCGGAGAGTGCAGGGGTTTAGGCTGGCAGACAAGTCATGAACATTCAGGGGCAGAATTAGTATATTTTAGTGCAGGACAGTGTAGCAATCAAAGCTGCTGCGCTGCATCGTGCAATGGGGAGAAAGCATTGCATAGTCATACTTACTAAACAATTGCCTGCAGCTGGAAAGTAACCCTGCGTTGGCACACAACGGGCTGCCTAGTGCCACACACAGTCTTTGCACCATTATGACGAGGTGTGTTTATGTGGTGTGTTGCATAGGATTTGTTCTGGAAGCATACTCGTAATGTACAACATCTTATGCCTAGGCTTTTCTTAAACATTCAGCACGTTGTGAGTGTTATGTACAGGCAGCACATATGCAAAGATTGGAATGTTTGGAGAGATTAAAACATTTCTTAATGTTAGGTTCAAGCTGACCTTTTTACTCAAAGTCCAGTTTGACAATTTTAGGCTTTTCGTTGAAACTATAGATAGTTGCTCTAATCCATCTACGTTATGCCCAAGTAACTCCACCTAAATGTAAAGTGGTCCAAAGCAGCACAAATACTTTTTGCACTGGAAAGTAAAAAAGTTTGCATTGCTTTGCATCATTTTGTGTGAGGTTTCCATGGGCCAAACCTTAGTAAATATGTCTCTAAATTTCTATTAAGCATGCCTAGATGACAAATTAGAAAAATAAGCCGTCTTTTATGTGCAACTTTATTATGGCAGGAATTTTGTCTTTCCCATCTAGCTTGCAAGGAGAACACCGCCACCCCCTCCCCCCTTGAAAAGTGGGGACTCTGGGCAATTGCCCACTATGACCATATCCTAAAACGCCTCTGTTATAGATGTGTCCTAATGGCTAGAGCTGCTGAATTTGAAACTGCAGAACCAGACTCCAATCTTGGCCTCGGGTCAACATCCTGTGATTTGGGGTATATCACTTAATTTTTCCTGCCTAAAATTTGTAGTGTACTCTGGTTTTCTAGTAAAACACTCTAAAGTCTAGATTACTTACCAGTAATCTTCATTACTCTGAGTTTGCTTTATTACTCCGAGTTTGCTTTGAGAATTCTGCAAAAGCAAAGAGGTGCAAAGTGGAGAGCGAAAAATGAGAACAGGTATAGAAAAAAGGGTTAGCTAATGAGCGTAGTGGGGAACAGAGATTAGTGAAGAGTAGAACGATACCTACTACTGGCCTCGCCATAGTATCCTTTCTCTGCTTCTATTAAGGCTCTAAGGCCTACCCCCTTTACCCCAGCACTTCCTTGTGTTTGTGTGGTTTTAGTGCAGTGAAGGATTTAGGTGGGGGGTGTTAAATTAAGTCATGGAACTAACAATGCAGACTCAACACAATAAAGATTGTTGGTAAGCCAGGTTTTACCTCCCCGTCCACATACCATGTTCCATTCCTTGCTACTTGCAGAAATACTAAAGGCTAAATGTCTTCTTCACCATGTAAAGTACAAATAACCCGACCAATTGTATTCTGTCTAGTTCCTGAATATACATCACATCTTAAGGTACACTGCCACATTTGAAATCTTTTATACTAAAATCTAAATATGTTCATTTAGCCAAATTCAACCTGTATTGATTAACAAAAGTCAAACAATTTGAACAAGTTGCTGAAGCACAAATGTCTCTAGTAGACACAACTGCCCATCATGCCCATGTCCAGCCATTCCTCTTGTAGAACAGGCTTTTATAGAACCTGGAAGGAAGTGGTCAGTTTTGTTATAAGCCAATACAATCATCTCCTCCTTTATCCAACTACTTAAGCTTGTCAAGGATGACTTGCATCCTCTCTTTCATGATGTACAAATAAAGAAAGGAATTGTAGTTTTTAAAGTATGGTGTTCTGTGCAAATCGGTTTTTACTGTGCAAATCGGTTTTTACTACACTTACATCTAGTTTCTTTAAATAATGGTCTCCATCTGAAACTGAATCAGGGCATAACACCAGCAAAACGATTTCCTAATTCTTATTAAATACTGAGTTTACCTTTAGATAAAGCTTGGACCCATCTTCAAATATAGTCTATCCTCAAACATTTCAAATAGGGAGAACTACATAATAGTGCATTCATCTCGCCCAAAAGTCTCACAGTAGTTATGACCACCAAAAACTCACTTTTTTGTTCAACAATTTTTCAGCAACCTCATCCAAAGGTTCAATTGATGGCCCTTGCAAGGCTGGCAATGTCACTGGTAAGTCCCATGCTGGAAATTAATTCTTCACTCTCGGTCTTAAAACTTCAATCTTTAAAAATAACCTGGCTACCCAACTTTCAATAACTGAGAGGGAATACCAGGGAATTTAAAAGCCTTAATGGTTCCCTTTGTAACTTCAAGTTAGGCAAAGACTAACCTTTGTCAAACCCCACTTGAAGAAAGTGAAGAATACTCTCTGGAGCACAATGTATAAAGAGCTCCGATTTTCCTGATACCATTTACTAAAGAACCGCTTGTGATGATTTTAATCCTTCTTCTTGGACTCTCTCCTAAAAGCCTGAATGGATTTAAAACTGAAAGAGAGAGGTGACTTTGTAACACTTTCCCTTTCAACTTACAGACCCTCAGTCTAAGACGCTGCAGGTAAACTAGAGAAACAGAGTGAGGAATCAAACGACCAGAGGCAGGAACCATATGTTGTCTATGAACATCTCCTAAAAAACGGAAACCACTGTCTTCTTGGCAAAAATTGACAAACCAATATTATCTACTACTCCTCCTCCTTCTGGACCTTGGAAATAAAGTGAGACATGATAACAAAATGGGGAAAGGCATACATCAGGAACTTGAACCATATACTTGCTAATGCATCTACTTGCATTGCACAGGGATCCTGAAACCTGGAATGAAATTGGTAGGTTATTATGACAATCCGCAAACAGTTTCACCTCCGGATGACCAAACCTCCTGATTTATCTCCTTAAACGTATGTGGTGACAGCCTGAGTTTCTGTGATGATGGAAATATTCTGCTTAGTGAATCTGTATTGTGCTTCCCCGGAATGCGGACATATTCTGTTACAGGAATCCCAGAATCATCTGAATCAAACTGACGGTGGAATGAATCCTGGTGCCAAATTGACAATTAACTTATGGAATTGTTATGGCATTGAGTAAAAGTTGCACATTTCAAGTTTGAATGTGTCCCCCTGGGCACTCAGAAAGAGGAAAAACGTTACAATTTTTTCATATGTTCAGCAATTTTATTCATTGCTTGGTTTGAGTCAATAAAATTTTCAATGTTGTCAATACATTGTATGCTTTGAAATATACATATTTTTTCACCAAAAAGGAACTGTAAAAAAATGCCTCCTCATTTCTGATTGCGTTTACAGGTTTGTCCCTGACGAAGGGTTCTCAGTAACCCGAAATGCATTGGATTACAAACAGACATTGATTTGGTGAAAAAATATGTATATTTCAAAGAATACAATGTATTGACAACATTGAAAACATTATTGACTCAAACCAAGCAATGAATAAAATTGCTAAACATATGAAAAAATTGTAACGTTTTCCCTCTTTCTGAGTGCCCAGGGGGACACATTCAAACTTGAAATGTGCTACTTTTACTCATTTTACATGACGTACAGGGACCGATACGTCACCCCAGGAGTACCATACAAATTCTAAAATCTTCACAAGAATTCTATGAAATTGGTTGTTGCGCACGCAAATACTCATTGTTATGGCATTGTCTGTCCTTATTAGTACTGTGGACCCTAGAATTTGCCTTCCACACTGCCATGAGTTCCCTCCAGTTGGATGAATTACCTCCCTCCTATATCACCAACTGACTTTGATCTGTTTTGGAGCCAAGGACTCCCCTCCACCCCAACCCGCCAGCATTAACTTGTTACTGCTGTATCTGGAGGAGGATTCAGTAGCACTCCTATCTCCAGAGACCCTGGCAGTCACCCCCATCACTCTGTGTTACTGGAATCAAGGTATCAGTTCGGAGAGATGAAAACCATTGCCAAAAAAAACGGAGTACCAGCAGTTCCATGTGTAATCTCGCCCACGGGACCCACAAAGGGGCATAATGCCCGTAAAAAACCCATAAATTATATGAAGATGTTTTTGTGATGACTAGAACTTTCAATCATGTGAATAAGGAGAATTGCATGGATCTTGGATCTGATCCCTGGCCGAGGCCTGCTCCTTTAGTAATAGATTCCCCAACATCTCTCACAATGTTCTTCTCCTTGCTATAGGAAGGGGCACTATTCTCGTCTTTTGTGTGGAACTAAACTCCTATGTGTTCGACGTTCTGGGTTGGTTACATATGTGACTTCTGAAAATGTATCGGACACCCAGATCTCTCTGGGATTTGAACAGCTCTCTGTATTTCTTTTAAGGCTTGGGCTTGTGTTTAAGGTACAGTCACCAAGCCATCTAAATATGGAAGGACTTGAATATTCTCATCCTTTGATGGCGACTCTCAGGGATGCCTAAAAGGAAGGACGGCAAACTGCCAATGTAACTCTCCAACTGCAAAACCCAGGTATTTCTGATAATCTTTCTGTAACTTGATGTAAAGTGTTCACTTTGAAGTACAGTGTTGTGAAGGAGAACCCGAAATCACAAACTAGTCTGTGCTGGTCTGAGGATTACTTTACCAGGAAGACCATGTAATAGCAACCCTTCTTCCTTTTCTCAACTGGTGCTCGAGCAGTTGCATTTTTGTCTAGCAGCAATAGCACATTCTCCTCCAAAACCCTAATTTGTCGAAATTTCTTGGAACAGATGTGGGAAGAAACCTTCATTCTGGAGGAATTATTTCAAAGTCCAGTGAGTACCCCTGAGATACCAGCTGACTCTCCCAACTGTCTTTTACCTCATTCCTCCTTTCCCAATTAAACAAAGATAGAAGGTCCCCCACTTTCATTGATGAGCTTTGCTGCTCGGAATGGTCAGGACCATTTCTTCTGACTACCTTTATGTTCCCCTTTACCACTGTTTGCTGCCTTGCCTGAAAATGGGACATATTTAAAGATGGTTCAAAAGGCACTAAGATATAGGTTATAGGCACTAAGATATTCAGTCAGGGATCTATTTAGCTCCCTTTCCATAATTTTGGCTGCAAAAGGCAGAGCGGCAATTGGGCGATAGTTCTTCAGTGTAAGAGGGTCCAATGAGGGCTTCTTTAATAGCGGTCTGATGGTTGCACTCTTCCAGCTTATAGGATAAATGCCAGACTCTATTACCTGATTGATTAGAGCACATAGCTCTCCGGCAATCAGGTCTGCCGTAAGGTGCCTAACAACGGGGGGCAGGGATCCTTAGGTGAGCCTGATTTCGTAAGAGTAATCAATCTACCAGTTTCCTCTCTTGTAATGAGAGGAAAAGTGCTAAGGCCAGGACTGCCCTCCCCACCAATAACTGGCTGTGACTATCTGGACTAGGGTGCAGATTAAGGAGATCCCTGTAAATTATCTGCACCTTATCTTGAAAAAAACGGGCGAGTTTCTGGCACATTTCCAAGTTTGGCCAAAAAGTATTGTCCGAAAGGGGCTTGGAAAGGGCCCCGATTGTTTTGAAAAGCTCCTTGGCTGAATTCCCTGCGCCCTTAATCTTAGTCTCATAAAATGCCCTTTTAGCTGATATGATTGCCTCTCTATAAGCCGATAGGGCATGATTACATCTGGCCTTTCCGTCAATACTGTAATCAACTCTCCAAAGGCGCTCAGCCCTTCTACTTGTACTCTTCAAGACCTTAAGCTCCCCATTGTACCAGGGGGCAGATGGCTTAGTCTTGCTTGTACCAAGCAGTTTAACAGGCACTACTTCATCAGCCGCAGCCAACAGCCATTTGTTAAAAAGCAGTGCTGCCTCAGAGCTGTCTCTGCTATGAAGGGGGCGTGAGTGACCCAGAGCAGTAATTAGGTTATCCGCATTCGTCTGAGACCAAAGTCTGGTCATTACCTTCGGCGGTTTAGAGCGGGAGGACGCTACTACTATTCTTGCTCTAATATTAAAATCCACTATGCTGTGATCAGACCAGGGGAGAGCTGTGATGTTCACAATTTCCAGATCCATATTACTCGTAAAGATACCATCTAAGGTGTGGCTCATTGTGTGAGTCGGACCCTTGACCACTTGGTTAAAGCCTAAAGCTGTTAGATTTTCCAGTAGTAAAGCTACCTCTGGTTGATTGCTAAGTTCCAAGTGGCAATTAAAATCACCCAGGAGGATAAAAGGATGAGGATCCATTTGGGATTCCAAATGCCTCATAAGCCTTGAGGGGAAAGTGGATTTAGGCCCAGGCGGTCGATAGATAAGTAAGCCTTGGAGTTTGAAAACATTTCCCAAGTATATGTCGAAATAAAGTGCTTCTGCTGGGAGATCAAGATATGTAGCCCAGGCGGTCGATAGATAAGTAAGCCTTGGAGTTTGAAAACATTTCCCAAGTATATGTTGAAATAAAGTGCTTCTGCTGGGAGATTAAGATATGTTTCCACTCGTAGGTTTAAATGTGTTTGATGCGCCACCGCTATCCCCCCGCCCCTCTTGCCTATCCTGTCTTGAGAGAGACCACATAGCCGCTGGGTAAGGCGATGTTCCAGTTTGGGCCAGATGTATTGTCGGTCCAAGTTTCGGTTAAAAAGATTATATCAGGGGAGCAGCTTTCTAGCAGATCAGCGATCTGATACTTATTCCTATGTAAAGAGCGAACATTTAAAAAAAACAACTTAAGATTTGAGACTGGTTGACTTCGATCTGTTTATATGGGTCATGCCTTCCGATGCTCTCTGCATCGGCTGTGTGTATCACATCCAGGAGGCTATCTAGGCCCTTCTCCTCTCGGTCACATCTCACCCGATAGCAGCAATTAGTGCAGGTCCACTTCTCTATATCTTCACATGTTAACACCCTGTCATGAGGTTTACATGGGGCAATATCCAGAGCCATCAACTCAGATCTATGATAATAACGTACCCGATTGGCAGCGGTCCTGGCGCTGGGCGCACCTTGAGCACGGACGGGCGCAGATGGGCTTGCCTTTGGCGCGCCGCCGGCGCGCCCGCTGCGCGGACGTCCCAGCGCCCGTTTTGTACTCATCAAACACGCCCACCAACTGACGTGTTAACCCAGGTGCAATGCGGACCCGCCTAACTGCCGGGTCCGCTTGTGTCGAGCGTCAGATACAATCAGCAGGAAAAAAAGACTAACAGATGTGACTTTACATACAGCAAGGCGGCAAACAGGAAGGTAAAACCGTTTTTTAATTAAAGTGCCTAATAGTGCAAACAGCGCAATGTGCAAAACTGGCTAAAAGCTTATTGTTGTTATGTTTTTTAAAAATAGAAAGCGTGCTATGAGGGGGAATACAATTAGAATAATAATGCAGTCACTAACGTAAAACTTCACTTCGACTTTTAAAATGGCGCAAGATAAAAATAAACAGCGTTTTGATCAGAAGGGGACCAACAGGCTGTGCGAGTCAGGCAGTTAGGATACGAGGCCCCTTTGTATACAGGATAAACTCCTGCTCTCATGGCCAAGTGGAGACCAGAGTATGCTGGTTTAAAGACACTTCTGCTTTCTTACCTTCCAGATCATTTATCACCATATCATCAAAACCATTCCTGTCTGTCCTGTCAAGTTGGCTAACAAGGTATCAGTTACCACTGTGTGGGGAAGTTCCATTCGCTCTTAGAGTAGGACTTTAATCATTTTTAAAAGTCCATGCAGGTTGACCTCTTCTTCCCTCACCTAGGACCCTTAGTCTTGCAAGGACTTCCCATTAGTGAGGTTTTCCAGTGACTTCAAAACTATCCACCTCATACCCTGTGCGACTGACTCATCACTTAATAAATGTCTTCATGAGTATTTGTGCTACATTGAATGGTCCATTATAGTGCTCGTAATTTACAGGGGTTAACTACCTCTCCTCAACCAAGTGTTAGCTTGTCTGGATCGAAGATGTTCAATTTTATATTAAGTTTCAATAATTCAGCCCCTCTGAGAAGCAGCTATGCTACCAGCATGGTTGCTGTTGTCGGCTGTCAACTGTTTTCTTCTGAAGATTGTGACCTCTTGCAGCCGAAACTTAAACATCAAAGACATTTTAGCCTCTCATGACCATGGGGCGAGATATCACGCTGCCCTTATGAGCACGTGGCTCCTTAATGAGGTCTCTGGGAGAGTGGAGCATCTGCTTGAACAGAAAGATATCCCACAGGAAGGAAGAGACGATGAATGATGGTGACCAGAAAAAGATATTGGCTCATGGGAATTACCTTAAAAGTTTGGTTCCCTCCTTAACATTATTCAGAGATTGCTCTCACAAGGAAGCTAGATCTGGATGTAGGACATTTAACTTGCTGCCTCAAACTACTTTTTTTCTTGGAAGTTTTTTTTTTAATAAGCTGCTCACAGTTTCAGAGAGTCGCAGAGTTACACCAGGAAGTAAATGACAAAAGAAACTCCCTTTAATACAAATAAACAAGGAGCAACGTCTTCCCAGGCTGATAGATAAGCAAATCAAGAGTGTCAACAGACTGCAGACAAGTTATGGAAACAGATTTCTCTAGTAAACCAGGCTCAACGAGAGCAGGTCAAAGAGCAGTCAAATCCAGCATGTGACAGAAATCTAACACTGCCAGATGCTATTTGTAAAACAGTGTAGAGAAGCCGCCTCTGGATCCCAGCCAATTCCAGGAAGTATTGATTTCTCCGTATGCAGGGTAATGGCTTACTTTCCCAGGGCTGTGCCATAAATGCATTGACCTCGAGGACACCGATACGGCCTTGAGGTATTACATTCTAAATGAGGTGGAGCAGCCTACACACAGCCATGCTCAAAACTAGACCGTGGAACTTGCCCCTCCCTTGACCCCTGCTCGCTGGCCGGTGGATGTAGAAATTTGGTTTGGATGTGCTACTTGCTGGACCCAAAAAGCACCATAAACGTCCGGCATGAAGTCATTGGCCATCATTACATGAGAAAACTCAGAAAAGTAGTTTTTATTTGGAGCTTGGGGACCAAAGTCCTGCCTGTTGATCATTGTACTCCGCTAGGAAAGTGCAATGAGGGATAGGCTTACAACCATGGTTTCTCATTCTCCATACCAATATGGCGTCTTTAAGAAACAGGGACGACACATTCCCCAGAATTCAAAGGGATTGTCGCTCCACATGCCCGCACTGTTATTGCATAGCTATAGACTAGAAGCAACAGTCAGTGAATTGGAAGGCCCCCTTTGTAGATATATGCATTTATTGCCCTCTGTAAATATTTCATATGTACCTGCACGTGTCTTTACACTCACATTTTGTCTTATTATCCTGTTGCGACTTTATAGCACTCTGGTGCCCTTTTAGGATATGTTTGCATACTTTTTTCCTCATATACTGTTTGTGAGTTGTGACCATCGGTTTTCACCGTTACCTTACAAACTGGCATAAGACTTTGCTACGAAAAGTCTTTTTTACCTGTATCGTGTGCAGTGATCCCGTGCGGTCACTCTCCTTCTCACCAGCTTCACAGTGTTGCAGGAATTCACCTTAACACGCGTTCTGAGAAATGGCTGTTTCTCTTTCCAGGGGACTTCCAGTTTGCAGTCGCCTCTGATGACAACTCCGAGTTCTGGCTCAGCACAGATGAAAGCCCGTCCAACATCCGGCTCCTGGCATACGTGGGAAAGGTACAGTGAGTGCATCCATGCCCTTTGCCGCTTCACATTCACTCCGTGGGGAGATTGAACACAACATACATGTACCATTGAAAAAATGTAGACTCGAAAATGCAGGCTCCTGATTGGTTGGAGCACCAAAGGTTCAGCACTTTGTTATACCGCTTGGAACATCCACAATCTGAAATGAGCAGAGAAGGCCATGTCATTATAGAAGGCTTAGCCAAGGCACAGTTGATTGGCAGAGGGCGAGGGCCTTTTCGCCCTTTTGTGTAGGTTTGTTGGTAACTTCAGACAGCTATTTGCAGTGCTTAATCTTAGGCGGATGTTGCAAGTAGAACCCACTGGCACGAATTTATCCTCAGCAGACATTAATCCAAGGCAAGAGAAAGAAAATAAAGAAGGTGGAAACGAGGAGGAAGTTAGAGGGAGAAAGGTGGAAAGCGGGGATGAAAATGAACATGCAAGAGTCCGATAAAGAGGCAGGGAGTGCCTTGTGGTGGATTAAAGAAGCATGAGGTGGAATCAAGGCTGCAGAGCCTTGGCATTCTGCACCCTGACCTTTAACAGTACTGGCCGTGGGCGTGTGAGCAATCTTTGGGCCCCTTATTATAGACCTATTAAGAACTGGCTATTGGTCTTTCATTAACTTCTCTACCACAAAGGTAGGATTGAATTATTCCTACACCACGAACACAGAACAGCGTTCTGGACATGATAAAGCCACTGCATCTGGTTATTGGAAGACCAACACAGATGCTGTTCCATTAGTTCTGCAAGAAAACTACAGTAGCATTAGAAACCATGACTGTGGGAAGCAAGTAAACTGAAACATCAAAAGCCAAAGACTGACGAACTGACTCAACCAAGGTGGAAGGGGCTGATGTGCATTCTTGAGTCGTCGAATGCTCGATGGTAGATTGCTACCTGGAAAGCTGCAGGGATTTCCCTTCCATCAAAACAGACCACATTGCGCAGATTTCTGTTGACCATGTGTGGCTTGGAACCTCTCTGGTTTTATCCTGTACAGTAGCGGTCCGTGGAGGGAGTGACGGTAGGGCAGTGAGGCGGGGCGGGGGAGGGGCAGGGTGGGGAAATGTAAACACCGGAATATGGATGAACGAAGGTAAGTACACATTTAAATAAATAAAACAAATTCCGGTGTTTACATTTCCCCACCCTGCCCCTCCCCCGCCGCGCCTCACTGCCCCACCGTCACTCCCTCCACGGACCGCTACTGATCCTGTATGACCTCATTACAGGAGAGGGGTACTTTATAGGTGCAGATTGCTTTTTAGGTTTTATCTGTTTGCGCTGTGCTTGTTAAATCTCTTGTATTTATTGTATCTTAAAAGGGGTTACTTATCCGTTCCCAAAGCCGAATTACCGTGTTAATTCGCTTTTTTGTGGAACTTTTTTTGTTGTTAGCTTCCCCTGGCTGCACACATTTGATACTTCTACCAAAGCTGTTAACACTGTTTAAGCCCCATTCACTGTCAAGCTAAATTCTCTTTCTCCAGAAAAGGCAGACAGCTTCTAACAGTATGCTGGAATGCTTGCTTTTTATTACTTAGTTGTGTTAAGTAGATGCTTTAGCCTTAGAACGTTTATGGCATTTCCTATTCATGCCTCAGTATCTTTCTTTGCACTTTGTAGGAATTATCGGATTAATTTTTTCAACGTAATCTATTTGGTCATTATGATAATTTCTAAAGGTTGTAATAAACATTGCATTTTAAAAATAAAGTTAATAAACAAGAGCTGTGCTATATTTTGCTACTAAACAGGCAGCCAGAAGTGCAATACCTTACAGACAACAGGGTCATGATTTGAATGGTGCAGCCGGTGCAGTAGCACTAATCCCAAAAGTTGTAAGAACTCCAAACACATAATATTGCAATATTTGACTACTAAACAGGCACTCACAATTGCAGTTACCTTGCAGTTAAGAGACTTGTTTTGAATGATGCAGCAGGTGCAGTGGCACCTGGGCCAAAAGCTCTAGGCACCCCACTAAATCCAGATTATTGCTCAAATTTGAAACTAAACAGGCAGCCACAAGTGCAATTACATTGCAGACAATGGGGTCATGATTTGAATGGTGCAGCAGGAGCAATAGCACTGGGACCAAAAGTTGTCAGAACTCCTCTAAACACATAATATTGCTATATTTGACTACTAAACAGGCAGTCACAATTGCAGTTACCTTGCAGTTAAAAGGGACTTGATTTGAATGGTGCAGCAGGTGCAGTGGCACCAGGGCCAAATGCTCTATGGAACCCACTAAACCCAGATTATTTCTAAAATGTTAAACTAAACAGGCAGTCACAAGTGCAGTTACCCTGCAGACAACATAGTCATGTTGTGAATGGTGCAGTGACACCAAGGCCAGAAGTTGTCGGAACTCCTCTAAACATTGAATATTGCTATATTTTACTACTATACAGACACTCACCCTTCAGTTGAAAGGGACTTGATTAAGTGGTGCAGCAGGTGCATACACCAAGGTCAAAAATTGTAATTACTCCACTAAACACAAATAATGCTATATTTTACTATCTAGTTATCTAGCAAGCGCTAGGGTCTTGATTTTAATAGTGCAGCAGGTGCTGTGGCACCGAAACCAAACCCTCCAGGCACACCACTAAACACTGAATATTGCTATATTTTGCAACTAAACAGGCAGTCGCAAGTGCAGTTATATTACAGGCACTAGGGCCCTGATTTAAATGGTGCACCAGGTGCAGTGAAACCGGGCCAAAAAGTTGTCAGAACTCCTCTAAAACACCTAATATTGCTATATTTTACTACTAAACAGGCAGTCACTAGTGCAGTTATCTTGCAGGCAACAGGGTCATTATTTGAATGGTGCAGCAGGTGCAGTGGCACCGGGTCCAAAAGTTGTCAGAACTCCTCTAAACACCTAATATAGCTATATTTAACTACTAAATAAGCAGTCACAAGTGTAGTTACCTTGCAGGCACTAGGGTCATGATTTCAATGGTGCAGCAGGTGCAGTGATACCAGGGCCCAAAGCTCTAGAACCTCTCTAAACACCTAATATTGCAATATTTTACTACTAAACAGGCAGTCACAAGTGCAGTTACCTTACAGGCAATAGGGTCATGATTTGAATTGTCAGCAGGTGCAGTGGCACCAGGGCCAAAAGTTTTCAGAACTCCTCTAAACACATTATATTGCTATTATATCAATTAATGCTATTATTTCCCTCCTTTCATTTTTCAAAATTTTGCTATTACTTACCCGCACTCAGTGGCGGCTGCCACAACACGAAGGAGGGGGGCGGGGGAGGGAGGGAGGGACAGACAGACAGGCAGGGAGGGGGGGGGTTAGAACAGGGAAGGGAAAATAATAGTTTAAAAAAAAGTTATCTTTTCCCCGCAGCCTCTTATGGCCGCCACAGCAGGCTTGGAGCTCTCCCATTAGTCTCTGGGAAGTCAGAGGCTGCTCAGCCAATCCTGGTGCTGCTCTCCTGCCAGGAAAGCAGCGCCATGATTGGTCTCAGTGGCCTGCTACGCCGCTCAGACACTGCCTGTGAGCCTGCTGCATTTCTCTAACCCAGCTGTGATCACAGCCGGATTGGATAAATAGAAGTGCGCATGTATGTTTGGCTGGCCTACGACGTCAGCCCAAACATACATGCGCACTTCTAAGTGTCAACACCTGCTTGCCAAGGCCCCGCCCCCTTCAGGCATGTCAGAATCAGTCTAATAAAAATATATTGTTTCATTATCATTTTATTTTTCTGCGACTGACTGACAATTGGGGTGACCCTGCGCCGCCATTACAGAGGAGCCGCCTCTCGCCACACTATACCACTAGGAACAGCACAATATATTGCCTTTTTGTACATAAACACGTTATAACACTTTAACAGAGATCTTTTAACTTCTATTCTACAACTACTCAGCAAGCTAAAACAGCTTATTTTTAATCACATAGGCGAAACCTAATGCATTCACCAATGCTTGTAAAAACAGGGTTTTTTTTTTTACCAACCCGAGGTGTTTTACCGGAGAGGGTTGCTTTAATCAAGAGATTCTTTACATAAAAGGTGGTTCACATGGGGTGTGCTTTACAGTAGATGTACTTTATAAGAGTGAAATATTTTACATAAGAGTGGCATTTACGTGTGCCTTATAAAACAGAGGTGATTTGCCAAAGGGAGGTAGGTGTTTTAGAGGAGTGGCTTGCTTTACACAAGAGGTGTTGTTTACAGGAACACTGCTCCTATACTAGAGGTGATCCATAAGTTGTTTGTTATGCAATGTCCCAGATTAATTGGTTTGATCTTATGTGACATAGCTGCTCTATATATACTTGTTATCTATGTTGTGAACATTTACTGTCGTAAAGCGCTCTGATACCTTCGGGTCTAGCTAGCGCTATATAAAACTTTCAAATAAATACATCAGAGATGACCTCTGCATACATGTACAAAAAACAACCATGTATGTGAATGACAGAAACAGCAGACTTGAGAAAATGGGTGACAATAAATACCTTTGTGTCACCCCCAAGGACAGCTCTGATACCTGAGAGTAAAGGCAGGATGCTCATTTATTGACACAGGATGTGGCAGACAAGAGCAAATATCTGAACTGGCAATGTTGCTAGCTCAGAATTACCAGACAGTTGATATTTTGGAACATAACCATTAAGGCTAGCGAGTCAAATCACAATACAACTGCCTATAACAGTCAATGTGGACGTCATCAGCAGTGCATTGCGGGCGTGCGAGTTATTGTTAGCTGAACTAACTATAACGGGCGAATTTCAATGGTTTTGTATGAGTGAAATGTCCAGCTAACTACAACGCCCCTGAAACCTATGTTTTTTTCAGTGAATTTCTAAGGTTTTTAAATGCTAATTCCTAACCATAACATGTCTGAAACCTATGGTTTTTTCAGTGAATTTCGAAGGTTTTCTAAAAGATAATTCCTAACTGTAACATGTCTGAAACCTATGTTTTTTTCAGTGAATTTCAAAGGTTTTGTAAATGACAATTTTTAAAAGTATTAATTGTTATATTTATTTTTTTGATACTGATTTACTACATTTTTTAGATATTTTATTTTTAAAATTACATTATACATTACATTACAAAATATACTTTCTCAAAATGAATTACTTTAGTTTAAATACTTTGCAAATACGCAATAGACTTTTAACTACAGTAGTTACAGTTGTTGCAATGGGCACCACAATTTCAAACCCAATGCAACATTGAGCTCAATGGGAATTTATAATTAAATGCAATTAGTTACTTTATGGATTACTTTTCTAACCACAGGACTGGATCCTAGATTCAGTCCTGGGACATCTCCTGTAAAGAGTTGAGTAAAAGCGTTTTGGTTACACTCGTGATTTTTAAGGAATATTATTGTATTTTAAAAGTTGACACTGAGAAACTTTTCTGGTGAAAACCAGACAATGAATTCCTATGGAAGGAAATACAAGTTACTGGTAAGTACGGTTAGAATTACTTTTCAGGGTCAGTGCTGGGCTAAAAGATGCAGTACCGGGTTCTCTCATGATAACAGGTGAGTAAATCGGAATTTGTTGTTCAGATGATTTTAGGTGAATATTTTAAAGTTCCAAAACTCCACACACAGAAGAATTTCCAAGTGAAACAAATCAATGTTAGCCTATGGAAGGAAATTCAAGTTACTGGTAGGTACAGTTAGAATTACTTTTCATGATCAGTACTGGGTCAAAGATGCAGCACTGAGGTCTCACCTGATAACAGGTGAGTAAATCAGAATTCGTAGTTCGGCTGATTTTACTTCGGTCCAGTGTATATATAGCCACTTTCCTACACCATCCCCCCCCTTCACCACTGTGCAAACACGCCCTGTGGCGCGTTTTAAGTTGGGGAAATTATTCCTCTTCAATCCTGAGGGTCCCTAAAGCCCAACTAGCCCACTATGTACATCCAGTAAGCGCCACAGAGCTGAGTTGCGGAGAGGTGTAAAAAGGGGCATGGCCTCTGAACACCTGTCTGCAACGCAGCTCCCTGGCGCATACTGGAGATACCTGTTGGGCTATTTGGCCCTCAGGGACCCTCAGTATTGAAAGAGAATTAATTCCCCACCTTAAAACGCACCACAGGGCGTGTTTGCACAGTGGTGAAGGAAGGGGGCGTGGCCTGAGGTGACATGTCTGCAAACACGCCCTGTGGCGCGTTTTAAGATAGAGAATTAATTCCTCCTCAATCCTGTGGGTCCCTGGGGGCCAACTAGCCCACAAGGTACCCCCAGTATGCACCAGGGGTCTGCGTTGCAGAGAGGTGGTCAGAGGCCACAACCCTTTTTACAACACTCTGCAACGCAGCTCCGTGGCGCTTACTGGAGGTACCTGGTGGGCTAGTTGGCCCCCAGGGACCCTCAGGATTGAGAAGGAATTAATTCCCCAACTTAAACCGTGCCACAGGATGTGTTTGCACACATGTGAACTCAGACCCCGCCCCCTCCCTTCACCACTGTGCAAACGCACCCTGTGGTGCGTTTTAAGTTGGGGTATTAACTCCCCTTGAATACTGAGGACCCTGGGGTGCAACTAGCCCAACAGCTACCTACAGTAAGCGCCACAGAGGGACCCCCAGTATTCAAGGGGAATTCGTTCCCCCTCTGCAACCGCGCCAGGGGGCGCATTTGCAGAGTGCTATAAGAAGGGGGCGTGGCCTCCGGCGCGATACCGGTCTTTTTCTCTTTTTTTTGTTTTCGAAGGGGGCTGTGTGGCCCCCCTTTTTTTCCTAATATTTTGGCCCTGGGGACCCCATCCCCAGCGCCTGTCCCCGTAATTTTTTTATTTAAATAAAAAATTCGGGAAAGGGGCCGCGTGGCCACCCTCCCAAGGCCATAATCGGCCTCGGGGACCCGATCCCCCGAGGCATGGCCATTTTTTTCTAATTTTTTTGCATATAGGAGGGGGGCTGCCTTGCCCCCCTCCTTAGGCCATTTATGGCCCCGGGGACCCCATCCCCGGGGCCGGCCTTTATATATTTTTTTTAATCATTTACATTTTGGGGAGGGGGTGCATGGCCCCCCTCCTGGGCCACTTGTAGCCCCGGGGACACCATCCCCCGGGGCAGGCCCTCTCCGTTGGGGACTATGGGGGGTCCCCAATCCCCCCCCACTGTCCCGTGGGCTCCCCGCCTCCTGCGGGAGCCGACATAGCTTTTACACACGGAGAGCTGCTAAGATGCAGCTCCCCCTGTGGAAAAGCATTTTGCTTTGCTATTTGGAAGAGAGAGCAGGTTTCCTGCTCTCTCTTCCAAATAGCAAAGCAGTTTGCTATGACAGGGCGGGAGCCGCGAGGCTCCCACCCTGCCATAGCAAACTACAGTGTCCCTGGGGTGGGCACCCCGGGACACTGCAGGAGCCGTCCCTTGGGGGGTGGCGGTCCCCAGGGTCACAACATGGCTCCAGGAGGGGGGGCCCACCTCCCATCTTTTACAAAGCCCCGGGGGGTGGTGGTCCCCGGGGCTGAGGGTCGGTCACGGAGCCCCCAATTTGAATCTTTAGTACCCCGGGGAGGTGGCGGTCCCCGGGGCGTGTGGGGGGGCTTTAGCCCTCCCACACAGGGTATTTATGTATTTTAAAAAAGCCCCGGTTGTGGCGGTCCCCGAGGCTGCGGGGGGGCTGTGTGGCCCCTCCGCTATGTTAATAAATTAGAGCCCTGGGGGTGGCGGTCCCCGGGGCTTGGGGGGGCCTTAGAGGCCCCCCACATAAAACTATTAAGCCCCGTGGGGGTGACGGTCCCCGGGCTGTGGGGGGCATGTGCCCCCCGCAATTATTCATATTTAGCCCCGGGGGGTGGCGGTCCCCGGGGCAGTGTGGGGAATTGGGCCTCCCCACACTTCATTTTTATCATGCCCCCGGGATTTGGCCCCCCCGGGGGCTAATTAGCATGTTTTTTTTGATCTGCAAGATCCGCGCACCCAGCGCGGATTTTGCAGATTTAAAAAAAAAAAGGTTTTGGCCTTGGCGGTCCTTGTGGGACCCCCTGAGCAGAACTAGGGGGTCAGGTTGTTTCTACCCTGCCCCCTTTTCGCGTTTTGTGCGTTTTTTTATTAGGTTTCTTGTGCCTCGGTTCTACTGAGGCACAAGATGGCTAATTTGGAGTGTTGACAGCCAATTAGAATACAGCTCGTGCACGGCAGGGTGCGCGGTTCCAGCGCGGCCATAGATATATATGTGATTTTGATTTTCTCAGGAACTACTGAACGGATTATCACCATTTAAGCAAAAGGCTCGACTCTGAACAAAGGTCTACCTTTCTTCCAAATTTGGTGAAATTCCGTTCAGCAGTTCGGGCTGTAGCTGCGACTAACAGTCCCTATGGAAAATTGCGTGGGGAAAACACGTTTTGGGACCCCTTTTTTTCTCGGCCCCCGCTTGACGAATCACCCCGAGACTTTCAGGATAGGAGCAGGCCACGAGTTTTGAAAATTTTGTCAACCGGCGTCAAAGTTATTCCAAATACAATGTTGCGGATTTCCTATGGATGATAGGTCCTAACTAGAACTACCTACTGGCGACCGCCAGTAGCTTATTTAAATCTATATATATATATATATATATATATATATATAGATATAAATACGCACTCACTCACATACTCACTCACTCCTTACCTATACTTACCATGTGTGGTAAAGACATTGTTGCAACTGTAATATAAACTTAAGGAAAGCAGACAGCTAGAAGAGAAAGTCAAGTAGGAACATGTGGTGCCCTACGTTCTCTCTCTTATTATCAAAAACCTCCTCTCATTGTCTCTTTTAATATCTGTCAGGAAAAAGTGGTGATCTCTATGGGTGAAAATGGCCACTCTATTATGTTTAGTGAGTATGGCGAAGTATAAGGTATTCAGCATCTTTTTGTTTCATTATCGCTTGGTCAAAATGTATCAAATAGGTCTCCTGGAGACAAACTATATCTGGCAGTGACCCAGTACTGTTTTCCATACCACTACTTTCTTAGTCTGCAAATTCAAATCTTTGAAATTTAAAGACACAATTTTACCAATCCTGACGTATATAGAGAAGACTTCTGTGTACCCTTCTCAAGATCTTCCACAAAACGGCCCCTTCTTCTGACTTCCGAAACTGACCCTGAAGTAGTAGCCTCACAGAGAGATACTTGTTTTTCAGAGCTATTCCACTAGCCCCTCCCTAACTGAAACTCACAACAACCAGTTAAATACTTGAGGGTTTGTTGCTTACAGTGTACAAGACTTTTAAAGTGAACTTCCCAGCACTGGGATGTGGCCCAGTAAAGCAACCCGCACCCCTGTGAGGCAGTGGTATTGGTCCATGTTGTGACAATCCAGTATCCTCCAAATACTGTATCATTTGCACCCTCCCCTCAGGTATTTGATGTCAGCCAGTCTCTAAACTCCACATCATCTAACCTATTAACACCCAGCTCAGATATTGCTTGTGCCTCGGTAGTGCCTGCACCGGAGTGGGAAAAGTTGATCTTCTTTTACGTAGCCTGGTTCTCATCACCGCATCTCTCCTCGTGCTGTCTTTTTGAAAGTGTGATCTTTTATCAGTGCCCCCCGTGCTTGGGTGCTCCAATAGGAGTCCCTTGTGTCTATCATGTTTGTGCCTTTCCATAATCATTCACGCGCTGTATTGGGATATTCAAAAAGGCTGCTGCATATTGTCTATCTGTCAAGTGGTTTGATTTATTGTCTTTATCAAAAGGTATACCCAAGGGAAAGTCCATCTTCATTAGATCTTTTCTGCTTTTCGTCGTTCCATAATATGCTTCTTTGGCTTCGTCCCTAGAGTGCGGCTGATGATATAGCCCAGGGCTCTCCAACGAGTAGCTCGGGAGCTACCGGTAGCTCGCCAGTACCTTCAAAGTAGCTCTCAGAGGTGAAGTCAAACCCAGTATCAAATTCAGAGTAGATGCCTATTAAAAAAGGCAGCACAGCTCATTTTAAGACCATTAGAGTGACAGCCAGCCATACTGTTGGCAGTAACTCATACTAACACTTAGAGACACACACTGTATCAGCCTATAGGGCCTGCAACTTGACAGTCTGTATCCAATCTCAATATAACTAAGCCATGAGGAGATTGACCATGTTGTAGTCCCTGCTGTATCAGACACAACATGTGTGTGAACAGTGGACCATAAAAGAAGCATGGCAGCAGTAGCCTGTGCAGTAATCAATGCTGACCCACCAAAGTGTGGGACTGCAGGAGTCAGAGTGAAAATGTGTCAGTTGGGTGCATGATCACTCAAGACCTGGTGAGAACAGGGCATGATCCAGACCAGAGAAAATTAAGAGACTCATCAGCATTTATCTGCGTCCATAATAAACGCTATTGCTTCCTGAAAGCTACGCCTGGTGTCAAGGACCATCAAATGTGTATGCTAGCCCCCATCATAAGGATGTTATCTCTGATGTAATTGTGCTCTTGTTCCTGGCGTAATAGTGCCAATGGCATAATAATGGTCATCCTTGACTATTTTGGATATTTCTGGTCTAGTTGTGGTATACTGGCAGCCATCCTTTACATACTAGGAGTATGACTGGCCTACATTTACCCATTCCTGGCATAATAATGGTCATGACTGATATATGGCCTCTATGCCCTGATCCCTAAGGTTTCCAGTCTTGGCACAACTGTGGTCATAGTATAATGGTGGGCATTACTGGCATAATACAGGCATCCGTGGTGCTGTAGTGAGCATCCATGGCATATGACTGTAATACCTGGGTATTTAAAGTAGTCTGTCCATATAAGACATTTTTACATAGGAGTACTCGATGAAAATGACAACCTGATGTTTTGGGACTGTGCATTTCCTAAACTCTGAAAACTTATATTTAAAGGCAGTTTTTCTTTTCAAAAATGGGTTTTCTTCTGGAAAATTGAGTTTGTTCGCACACAGTGGAAAGTGGTATCTGTTAGGAAAATGTGCATTTTAAGAAACTGATGAATGATAATTCAAGCTGAGTTGGGGAGAACTACTGTTGTATTTATGTCCTTTGTGCCATAGGGCATGTCAAGATTTGAATGTTATTTCATAAGTCAGGTGGAGGCATTTTATATTGATTAACTTTTTACGGGCATTTCTGCTGTTACCCGCACTTGGAATACTTGGGTGGTAACTATTGGTAATCCTGCTTATGTTGGTCATAGTATACTATAGTCCCTATTTTACAGTTAACAAATTTGCTAGTAGCTCGGGCTGACTTTCCATGAGCAGAAGTAGCTCTCACTACAGAAAAGGTTGGAGACCCCTGATATAGCCTAAAGCAGGATGCACAAATAGTGCTGGAGAGCGACCTCTTTTACACCCTCACAGCTATCAGGATCACCTCCTTTTTGATTAAACAATGGAGCTTAGTAAATACATCTGTCAGTTCTGGTCACACATAAGCTGTCTTGGGCCCACACTATGGACCCTATTTAGTCTCACTTCCCAGCAGGCCTAAAAAAAATCACACACCATTAAAACAGCTTGCAAATCAATAGTACAAGTATTTCAAAATATATCATGAATTATGGAAGGACATTTGTTTTGTTATTCAGAAGTGTAATACAACCAAAGATTTAAATACGGGGAAAACAAATCAGAACACTTTACTTGGTGATTGGCAAATGACAAATATTTGCAGAAACGTTATTTCCAAACTTTATACACTATATAGTTTTCTCAGTAAAACTATGTCAGTGGAAAATGTTTTGGCCATTTCTATAGAAAACTTCCTGATTGCAAATAAGTGTGCCACCACTTCATGCTTCAGGTATGTGTTTATTAAAAGTGATCGTTTTTAAACATGATTTGAGAAACATTCCTGTCCTTGCCCTGATGACAATGCCGTTAATGAACTAAGAGGCAAGTCGGTGGTCATGTGTATCGTATATGAGGCTAAATGTGTATTATATACGGAGCAAACGTTTAGTCTATTAAATCAAACAAAAGTGTTTTTTGTACCGCAGACATGCTGAACTTGCGTATTTACAGGTGCTCTCATATGTGATAAATAAGAAAATAGCGGCTCAATGAATTAAAATATTTGCCCAGGATCACATAATTTGAAGCCAGTTTATCTGTCAAGAGTATTATAATCAGGTTGAGTACATTATTTAAGTCACTAAGCCTGCAGGTCTAGTAACCTTTTTTTTAATTTTTTATTTTTTATAAATTCTGTTTATTGAACATCAAAAAGGGGTCATGTCATACAGATAATCAATTGCACATTACAGGGAACCGTGTGATTTACAAGCATTGGCGTGTCATCTCATGTTATCGAAATTTGCAACAATATAACATGCAATTGGTTTCAGATCATCAGGTGTTCGTCAAGGGAGGGAACATTAGGGGGTTCGCACACTCCTCCCCGATATACATTCCACTTAGTCCAGATTGCTATCCATTTCCTGGGGCATCTACGGGCAACATATACTGTTTTCTCTCTTGCCATACACCAATCCATGTCCTCCCTCCATCCCTTCACTGTTGGTGGTGCCGCAGCCCCCCAGAAGCGCGCTATGTTTCGCTTGGCCCAAGTGTGATCCAGAGCCTATCTTTTACATTCAAGTCTGTGGGCTCCCAGATATTCAAAAGGCATCTTTTAACTTACGGCCGAAGGGTCACCCCCCAGACCACACTCATGCATTCGAGGATTTTTCTCCAGAAGTCCTGAATCAGCGGACACTCCCAGATTACGTGCAGGAAGGTACCCTCCAGCCTGCATCGCCTCTTACACATACCATCCTCACTGCTACCCATGAACATTAGCTGCCGCCCGAGAGGTAAACCCTGTGCACAATTTTAAGTTGTACCAATCTCAGTTTTGCCGAAATGGCGACTTCTTTAGGGGAGGAGATTGCCTCCTGCCACTCTTCATCGTCAATTTCCAGACCGTCCCTCCCCCATTTCTCCCTAAGTGTTCTGAAAGGGTCTGGAGTATGGTGGATGAGTTTTTTGTATGTTAGGGATATGCTTTTTTTCTGGCAGGTGTCCGTCAAGCAGGTCTAGTAACCTTTTAATGGTTTTTCAAAGCCTGATGAGCTCCCAGCAGATTTGAAAACATAGCGTCTATGTAGACCTACAGGTCTGGTCCCTCTGCTTCCTCCTACAAGCTTCTTACAGATACTGTCTCTTCTTTATGTGTTTTCCTCCTGGCATTTCAGGAGGGTTGGTGAACCAGGTTCTACTGAGGCGCCTCCAGGTTGTTCACTCTGTCTTCTGTCTTGATTATCCTCATTCCGATTGAGTCAGAATCATTTCTGAGGTTTGTGAGCTTAGTCGCCAGGTCATCACAGAGATCTTGAATGCTTCCGCAGAGGTCTTGCTGGGTTCACCGTGCAGTTCCTTAAAGGTGGTGAGGCTACCCAGAAGGTCCACTTTGGCGAGGGCTATATTTGCATTAGTCTGCTCCAAAGGTTGGGGTGTTATGTTGAATCCATATCAGACTGATGTGTTTGCTCCTCAGTTTCTGCTTGTGTTAGATAGTTAAGCAAGCTATACTGCATGGTTTTTTTGTAGCAATTGCAGCTCTCTTTTGGCCCTTGAGTCACTTAGTAGGCCGAAATTTGTTGTCAGCGACTGGAACATCCCTTGGGCTTACCAGTCTGATGAGTTCCAGCACCAGCTCGGGCTAATCTTGAGATCAATATTTTACCTTCTGAACTCTGCAGTAGCAGAGCTACATCTTTCCATGCTTTCAGGTGTTGGTACTTTTAAAATTCCCAGCTGCGAAGGACCTCAGTGAGTCACCATTGTTCCTCCATGTACCAATGGCCCCCAAAGCACTGTCTGGTCCACCTCAGTAGGCAGTCAGGAATTTTTCTACAATGGTAGATCCCTTTTGTTAACATAGAGGAGGACATATCCCTCTTGTCTCTCTCGGTCATCAGGCCTCAGTTATTTCTATGCAATTGTACTCCGTTATCGGCTTGAGAGTATGGAGATCTGCCAGGGGTTTAGCACCAGCGGGAAAGAGCCCGGGCTGGCCACCTAGCTGATTATCTCCCAGACTCTCTTCTGCTTCACTCCGCGTGCCCACCTCACTACATCGTGAATACCATCTTAAGAAATAGCCTTGCGGCTGAGGGTGACCCAATGCAGACCTGCCACCAGAACCAATGATCTCTGCAAGGAGCCAACCTTGGATCCTGAGTGGGAGCATCTCTTTGCTATTCAGTATGTCCCAGTTGTGTCTGATGCTTCGTCGGCCCCCTCTACTCTTTCTTCCTGTTTCACTTCCCTGCGACAGCCATAGTGAGAGGTCCATTTGTGAACAGGGTCCCCAGCTAAGCCACCCAGCACTGTCCTCAGGGGCTCCCATGGAGGGCTAGACCCTCTACGCAGCCCCTTATAAGTTTTCCCATCCAAGGCACGGTTGTAGCCCCTCGGGCAGTGGATGTGGATGAGAATCACAGCATTCTGGCAGGTCGGTGCAGAACATGCACTTGAGGCATCTACTCAGCTTGGTGACATGCCCTGCCATTTAACTTGAGGGTTTGCGTAGTTTGGATTCAATACAACTGAAAAATAATGTTGTTGTAGTGTGAACCTGTTTCAGATTTATATGCTGTGCATCATTCTTTCATCTAACATTTGTTTTTTCTTTACTTGGCTGCGTTACTTGTCCAAACTTTCTACAGCATATGGCCTTGTTCCCTGTTTTTGCTGGAGTCCTTCTTAGCATCCCAGTAAAACCTGGAAAACCTCATATCTCTTATAGTTAGGTGAATATGTCAGTGACACATTAACATTTTAAACTGAAAAAAAAAGAAAACGCAGAAATTCACCAGTTATAGTTAGCAGAGCTAGCTATAACTTGCGTCCCCAGAATGAACTGCTTATGACTTCACATATTACATCACTCATGATGTTCTACGACATAATTCCATCACTGATAACATCTCAAATGACATCACTGATGACATTATCCAAGCTTCTGTTTTTTACAAATTATTCTATAAACTAGTATGGCATTTGAGGCCTGAAAGTAAGTATGAAATAGCTTAGAATAATATGAAGCATCATTATTGTCATCACAGATGTGACTCCCTTAGGTGTAGCAAGCATGTGTTATGTGAAACATTGACCCTGTACTATACACTTCAGGGGTAGTCTAGTTCACATTAGCAATTAAATACAGATATATGGGAACTCCTCATTGCACACGGTATTCAATATGTATACAACTGTTCAGGAAAAGCCACGTTCCTCAAGGTAGTCAACGTCTGTTCCAAAATTAATGCCCTAAAATGGACAGCTCTTATCTGTATCAAACTCCTTAGTCAACGACCCTACATTGAGAAATGAAGTTGATATGATTAGAAAAGTGGGTAGTGTCAACAGTGTTTACTCTATGGAGAGAGTTTACTCTGTACCACACTGTTTGCAAACAGTGAAAGCGTGCACTGGAGGCATCTGCTCAGCTTGGTGTCGTGTCCTGCTGTTTCCCATTTAGCTTTTATGAGGGTTTGCATCTTACGGATCCTGTATAACTGGAAAATAATGATATTGGTGTATGAACCTGTTCTATATTTATATGCTGTGCCTCATTCGATCATCTAACATGTGTTTTTGTTTGTACTTGGCTGCATTACTTGTCCAAAGTTTCTGTAGCATATAGCTTTGTTCCCTGGTCTTTCTGGAGTCCTTCTTAGCCTCCAACAAAACCTGGAAACCCTCTTCTCTCTTTAAGATGGTTTTAGGGAGGTATGAGCCTTTCTATCCACTACAACGCTAATGCAACTGAAACGTGGGTGCACTGGTCCTAAATAAATGCTAGCGCCATAAAGATAACGCCATGCATCGCTGATCAGTCACGTATCTTATTTTAAAGGTTGTGTTTTGCAGTTAGTTCACTATATAAATAGAATCCAGCCACGGACAGTGAAACAACCATATCCAGCAAGGTACTTGAATGGAGGGTTTTCATGTGCTCCCAAATGTCCACGTTAGACAATATAGTTATCCTTTTTCTTCAAGTCATCTTAAGCAAGAACAATACTTTACTTGATTTAGGAAAACCTCTTATGTATTACATTGATGGCCAATACATGAGAAAGCCTCAAAATATCTTTTGTTACTTTGTAGTCGATAGTCTGGGCACTACAGTTACACAACCAATCATTTCTCATTGTGTTGTAACCCCTTTGAGAACAAAATGTATTGCATATATGTTCAAAACACCTTTATTTCCTAACTCCCTGTGTTCTTTTCCTGCCCCCTCCCTCCATCCCCTACTGGTATGTTCCATTAGCACAGAGTCGGTTCAGAATGTTTATTGAGGTGATTCATTGGTGAGAAGTTATAGCTGTAAGATTGTGTGAGATTGGAGGAATAAATTATGAATTAACAAGTTACAGTCATTCACAAGGTTATCTTACCTTTGTGTGTCACCACCTCACTGGCGACGAGGATCGGATTGCTGTGCAGGGGGCTGCCTCATGCCTCCACACCTGACTGAATATCTCCAGCCTTACGGCTGCTGTGCACCACTTTGTCAGGGTAATTCAACATACAAACACTGCTGCCTCTGGTGTAGAGAGGTCTCGCTTTCTCTTTGAGACTTTTCTGCTACATTTTACGTCCTCCTGACAAACGGCACATCTGGTCTTAAGATATCAACTACACCTATTGTCTTGTTAAAACACTGCTGCCTCTGGTGTAGAGAGGTCTCGCTTTCTCTTTGAGACTTTTCTGCTACATTTTACGTCCTCCTGACAAACGGCACATCTGGTCTTAAGATATCAACTACACCTATTGTCTTGTTAGTTAAAGGAGTTGGTGTCCTGCTAGCAGACCAAGCTATGTAGTGGGCGGGACTGCTATGTACTCCATTCCGTGTGAGTTATAGTTACCTTAGGGCTCAAGTTACAGTCACTTGAGATAACTTTAACTGCTGAATTTCTATGGTTTTGTGCATGTGAAGTCTGAACCTAACTATAATGCCCCATTAACCTTTGTTTTTTTCAGTGAATTGTATATTTGTATGACCCACTGGCAGTCGCTACTGGGTAGTTATAGTTAGGTTAGTGTTTGCATAAGAAATGCGTTTTTGTGTTGCTAATAACTTTGACTCCGTTTGACAAATCTCCACAAAACATTCCAGAAAAGTGCTACTTTTTGACAAGTTTGTGCATTTAAAGTATCGGGATGTACCATCAAGATAGGGCAGAGGTAAAAAATGCAATATTTGGGAAAAAATACTAATTACCAAGGTCTGAAGGTCTCAAAGATTATACTACCTACAGCCTTCATAGTGTGGTGAGAACTTTACAGATAGCCTGTTTTCTGAAGCAAAAGAAGGACATGTACATATGTTAGTGCCTGGTGCACATAGTCTTCTATGTTATGTAAAAATTGTCATGCTGAGACGATTCTATGTAATAACTCAAAGCTACTTACATTGCTTAGTTTCTCCTACATAAAATCTTTGCCCTGTTGGAAACCTTTTCTGCAGAACCAAAAAAGTATGTGGAACATGCCGAACACAAGTCATCAACTGTCACCTGCACACAGTTACTCTTCTATACAAAGATTTATAATGTGTTCAATAACTTTACACACCTATGATCATTGGGAGCACATACGTTTTGTAAACACTCAAGCCCATTAGTTCTATACAGGCTGTACAAAATTGGGGAGAAAAGTAATATGGTAGCTACTATGAAAACTATAAAGCAAGCTAGCACACTCATTAAATGATATAATCAGTGATATAATCAATGATGTAATTTGAGGTGTCTATAGTGATGTCATAAATTGATGTCATTGAACATGTCATGAGTCATGTAATATGTGAGGTCATAAGCAGTGCAAGATATAGATAGCTCTGCTAACTAACTGGTGAGTTTGTGTTCTTTTAGTTCAAAACGTTAATGTGGTCATTGACATTCACTTCAAATCAAATCAAACAAAGCTTTATTTGATTTCTGTTTAGAGAATCATAAAAGCGCATAAAATCACATATGTATTGCACATGTTATCAAAAAACATGAATTAAGTAAACATCATACATTAAGTCATACAGTGTTCTGACATTAAAGGTTACTTGTTTGGAGCCGCTTTAAATGCTCCTTCGTTGCTAGGCCTTTTCCCCCCTGTGCTAAGCCTTTTTTTGGCTATTTGGGGTAGTGCGCGCTTAGGCCCCTGTAACTTTTTGACCACATAAGGTATCCACGCCAAATTTGCCTCCTTTTCTTCCAACATCATGGGGATTCTAAAGGTACCCAGGGTTTGTGGATTTCCCCTCAGGTGTCCCAGAAATTAGCCAAAATACAGCAACATTTTGTTTTTTGGGAGAAAAATGGGCTGCAAATGAAAGCGTCTGGGTTTTTAACTGCAAATGTTATCAAAAAAGGGTTTGTGGTGCTGAAATCACCATTTTCCCAGCTTTTAGGGAATGAGAGACTTTTGTCAGAAAACCAACATTTTTTACACAGTTTTGGCATTTTTCTGGGACATAGCCTATTTTTGCTATTTTTTGTGCTTTCAACCTCCTTCCAGTTAATGGTAGAAATGGGTGTGAAAGTAATAATGGATCCTGGAAAGCTCTACATTTTAGAAACGTAGACAAAATTCTGAATTCAGCAAGGGGTCATTTGTGTAGATCCATCAAGGTTTCTTTATAGAAACTAACAGTTAAATATAGGAATAATTGAAAATTAGTTGAAAAAAACAGCCGTTTGTGTCAACGTTTTCACCTGTAACTTCTTCTAATTATGACAGCTCTTTGAAAGCAATATACCGTTACATCCACTTGACCTTCCTGGTTGTGGGGATACATAGGACTTGTAGGTTCACCAAGAACCCGACGAACCCAGAGTCAAAAACTGAGCAGCAATTTGCAATGGTTTTTTATAATGTTCCGGGTATATAGCAATTATTGTGGGAAAATGTATACATGGAAAAATCGGTATGAAAGACACCTATGTATTTCTGAAATGGGAACAAATTATAGAGTTTAGAAACAGTACATATTTGCACATTTTCGAAATTGGGAATACTCATACTAGCATGAGAATTATCGGTCATTTTTCAAAATGACTTTTTTTTTACACAATGTCTTTCATTTGGAAGGCAGAAATGCATCAATAGGTAATAACAGTTGCTTTACAAATCTGAATTACCCTAAGTCTCCCGATAAAAATGGTACCTCACTTGTGTCGGTAGGCATAGTGCCCCCGACAGGAAATGGCTCAAAACCCAACGTGAACACACCACATTTTCACAATGAAAATGTACCCTTTTTTTGCAAAGTGTCTAGATGTAGTTATTGAACCCTAGCTCTGCCGGCACCTAGGGAAATCTTGCAAACCTATACATTTCTGAAAACTAGACACCCAGGGGAATCCAGGATGGGGTGACTTGACTGCCTCCCACCAGGGTCTGTTACCCAGAATCCTTTGCAAACCTAAAGAATTGTGCAAAAAAACATATTTTCCCCACATTTCTGTGGTGGAAAGTTCTGGATTCTGCGTGAATCCACAAATTTCCACCCACCCCGCGTTCCCCAAAGTCTTACGAGAAAAATGGTACCTCACTTGTGTGGGTCGGCGCGACAGGAAACAGCGCAAAACGCAACGTGGTCACACCTCAATTTCGCAGTGAAAAATGACCCATTTTTGGCAAAGTGCCTAGCTGTAGTTGTTGAACCCTAGCTCTGTTGGCACCTAGGAAACCTAGCAAACCTATACATTTTTGAAAACTAGACACCCAGGGGAATCCAGTATGGGGTGACTTGACTGCATCCCACCAGGTTCTGTTACCCAGAATCCCTTGCAAACCAAAAGAATTGTCAAAATAAAGACATTTTCCCCACATTTCTGTGGTGGAAAGTTCTGGAATCTGCGTGGATCCACAAATTTCCACCCACTCTGCGTTCCCCAAAGTCTTACGAGAAAAATGGTGCCTCACTTGTGTGGGTTGGCCTAGTGCCCGCAACAGGAAACGCGCAAAATGCAACGGGGTCACACCTCAATTTCGCAGTGAAAAATGACCCTTTTTTGGCAAAGTGCCTAGCTGTAGTTTGTGAACCCTAGCTCTGCCGGCACCTAGGAAAACCTACCAAACCCACACATTTCTGAAAGCTAGACACCCGGGGGCTTCCAGGGAGGTATGGCTTGCGTGGTTTCCCCAACGTTTCCTTACCCCGGGTGTCTAGCTTTCAGAAATGTGTGGGTTTGGTAGGTTTCTCTAGATGGCTGCCAAAAACCCAGGTGATCCCCCGTGCAAAACCAGGTGGTTTTGAGATAGGCAATTTTGATGTCGCCTCACTATGTTTTGGGCCCTTGCCTGTCGCGGGTACTTGGGCCTCCCACACAAGTGAGGCACCATTTATATCGGGAGACCTGGGGGAACGCTGCGTGGTAGGAAATTTTGTGAGCCCGGTAATGCCACACTTTCCCACACACAAATGTTTGAAAAAAGTGATTTTTTTCAGCTAAAAGTGAGGTTTGCAGGGGATTCGGGGTAAGGAACCGTTGGGGGATCCAAGCAATTCATACCTCCCTGGAAGCCCCTGGGTGTCTAGCTTTCAGAAATGTGTGGGTTTGGTAGGTTTCTCTAGATGGCCGCCAAAAACCCAGGTGACCCCCTTGCAAAACCAGGTGGTTTTGAGACAGGCAATTTTGATGTCGCCTCACTAAGTTTTGTGCCATTGCCTGTCGCGGGAACTTGGGCCTCCCACACAAGTGAGGCACCATTTTTATCGGGAGACCTAGGGGAATGATGGGTGATAGGAAATTTGTGTGAGCCCGGTGATTCCACACTTTCCCACACAAAAATGTGTGAAAAAGGTGATTTTTTTTCAGCTAAAATTGAGGTTTCCCACACAAAAATGTGTGAAAAAAGTGATTTTTATCCAGTATTAGGGTATCTTTCATAGATTCACATGCCTGAATCATTCCCCGTCGTCGGGAATGGGAGTCACCGGTAAATAACAAAGTAATGTCCAGAAGACATAAAACAGCCATAGGCCTCAGAGGCCTTAGCTTAGTAAGCTATCCACGTCCTTATGTAAAAAAGGACCAGATTTTGGCCAGAGCCAATCAGCTAACACCACCCTCTAGAACCTTCCTGGCAGGAGCTCTAGTCCCTCAGATTTTCTACCGCACGTCGTGCTAAGGGAGTCTCCACTGAGCTCTGCTCATTTCCTAGGATTTAACAGTATTTCTTCTCAACTTTCTGGATTTTCAGCATGGCTGATACACCTAAGAAGGGTTTATTCAGGCCCTGTGCCTCTTGCGGAAAGAAGAGGCTACATATCGATGACCAACACAAGGACTGCTTGTATTGCCTCTATCCCAGTCACAGTTCTAAGGACTGCAAGGTATGTCGGACTTTCTCTTCTAAGACCTTGAAAGACCGAGGGGCGCCTTTTAATCTGGCTGCAAAGGCTAAAGGACAAGGAGGCTGTGGTGTCCTCTGAGGAGAGTGAGAGTTCCTCAGTTTCGTCTCACTCTTCACGTAAAAGACCAAGGGTGGCATCGCCGGGCCCTTCGTCGCAGCCACCTCAAAAGAAGACGCAGAAAAAGTCTTCAGAGGTCCAGGATTCGCCTATTCCAGGGAGCTCGTCTCCTAAGGTGATGCCCCACACCTTCAAAAAGCCTATTGCCACCTCGTCGACGACAACAATGTCGACAGTAGCGTCGACGAGAAAATCTCCGTCGACAGCGATTTCAGTTACATCGTCGACGACGACTCTATCGACGATCACATCCCATTCCATGTCCTCGACGACGACAACTCCATCGTCGACGGCAGGCAAGACAATCTCGTCGACGTTAGCCATAAAAAAGTCATCGTCGTGTAAGCTGTCGACGGGAGGGTCGACGACGACACCGTCGACGAGAGCTCCATCGTCGACAACAACATCGTCGACGACGAGGACTCCGTCGACGAAGCTGCCAACGACGAAGACACCGTCGACGACGAGGGTACCGTCGACGAGAATATCACCGTCGACGCAATCGTCGACGAGGAAACTGTCTTCATCGTCCTCGTCGCTGACGACGACCCCGACGACGATCCCGTCGACGACATTGATACCTGTAACGTCGGTTACAGCTATACCATGGAGCCCCTTGAGGGGTATGGACACGGAAGACCAGAGTACATTTGTGCATGTACAAATAACGAAACGTGCATTAACTCCGGCCCTCACTTCACCTAGTAAGGTCCCAACCTTGCCTCCTACTCGCCTCTTTGAAGAGGAGGATTCGGACGACGCTAGTCTCTTTCCTGCGGCGACTAGTCCATCACAGCTCCATGTAAAGTACCAGGATGTCTCGGATTACGAAGACATTCCCCAGGATTATGAGGAGGTTCCTCATCAAGAATACATGCCGCCTCCACCTTCCATGGTGTGTCTACCGGCATCCTTGGTCACAGACCTTCAGTTCTTAATATCGGACTATAAGCAGCGATTTCCTACTCAAGCACCTCCACCGATGCCTGCGGGGCCTTCCACTCCACGGCCACGACCGCCTCCACTACTTTTGCAACCGGAGAGGACGGCATCTCCGCCTCGATGAGGAGGAGGAGGAGGAACCTGAGGAAGGAGAACTCCAGGACGTCCAATCCCAACAAGATGAATGGGACGATTACATCCTTCCGGGTCCGGTTTCGCCAGTCCCTACCGCAGCCGACTCACCGCCCGACGACATCGGCGGTTTCCACAACATCATTGAAAGAGCGGCCCAGCGCTTCCAGATCCCGATGCCTTCGCATCAACAAGACTGTTTCTTATATGACTTGAAGGAACCCTTCAAGAAGTCCGTCCGGGCAATTCCGATAATTGATTATATTTGGGACCAGGGCATAAAAATAATGCAGAACCCTTCATCAGTACCACCGGTTCTACCACGCCTGGACAAGAAATATAAAGCTCCGGACACTGCTCCGGTTTGTCTTACAGGCCACCCAAAGCCGGACTCGGTTATCACTCAGGCTGCGCAGAGGAGGTCAAACAACCCAGCTGCGCTGTTGACAGCTCCGCCGGATAAAGAAGGACGACGTATGGATAACATAGGGAAACGTTTCTCCTCTATGTCAGCCTTAACAGTGCGTGCCTCCAACGCTACTGCACTATTGGGACGGTACAACCGACAAATGTGGGCGGACATTGCCCCATACCTAGCGGATTTGCCTTCTGAATCAAAAGAAGAGGCAAGGAAGATTCTGTTGGAGGGTGAAAGATCTGCCACGGAACTGATAGACTGTGCAATGGATATTGCTTCCACAGGTTTTAGACAGCTGGCTGGTGCGGCTGTTCTCCGGCGCCAGGGTTGGCTCAAGGCAACTTCTTTCAGGCCGGAGGTCCAGACAAAAGTCCTGGACATGCCTTATGAAGGCCAGCTTCTATTCGGTTCTCTGATTGACGAGGCATTGCAAGGTATCAAAAAAGATACAGATACTGCCAGAGCCCTGGGGTCTCTGCAATCTCGGAACCCTTCCTTTCGTGGGTCAAGAGGAAGAGGTCAGACTTCCACCAGAGGAGACTTTCAACAGCGTTCCTCTTTCTCCTCTTCCCAGCAGTACCGTCCACAATATCAGCAGCGACAACAGTCTTCTTACCACAAAACTTCCTTTCGTACCAGAGGAGGAAGACAAAAGGGTGCCGCGCGGCGGCAATGACTTCCGGATGCAGCCGGTCTCAAACTTGTCTCCACCCTACAAGATTGGCGGAAAAATCTCCCATTTTCTCAAAAATTGGCAAACGATAACTACGGACCGATGGGTCCTCCAATTAATACAATTCGGCCATTCCCTGGAATTCATACAAATTCCTCCTCAAACTCCTCCCCGCCAAAGGACTCACAAAAACCTACGCCCATTACTCCAAGAAATAAAGATTATGCTTCTAAAGGGAGCTATAGAGAAAGTTCCCCTAAGCCAACGAGGGAGAGGGTTCTACTCCCATTTCTTTCTCATCCGAAAGAAAGAGAAAAAATGGAGACCCATATTGGACCTCAGAAAGCTCAACAAATTTCTGAAAAAACAGTCGTTTCGAATGATTACCATACAGGAGGTTTTGCATCTACTCAACGTAAACGACTACATGGTGTCGGTGGACCTTCAAGACGCCTATTTTCATGTCCCAATACACCGCAACCACAAGAAGTTCCTGCGTTTCATGGTGGCGGGCAGGCATTACCAGTTTCGGGTTCTGCCATTTGGGCTCAAGTCGGCGCCACGCATTTTCACCAAATGCCTAGCACCAGTGGCGGCGTACCTACGCCGTTTCCACCACCAAGTCTTCCCGTATTTAGACGACTGGCTTATCAAGTCCCCATCTCAAGAAGGCGTGATAAGATCTTCCAACGCTTGTCTGACACTCTTCGAGTCACTGGGGCTCACTCTCAACCACGACAAATCTGTCCTGCAACCATCCCAATGCATGCAATTTTTGGGAGCTACACTAGACACCATCCACAGGAAAGCATTCCCGTCACAGGAACGCCAGGACAAACTTCAATCTCTGGCACTCCAGTTAATGACAAGAAAGACGCTGTCGGTGCGCCTCTTCAAATCCCTCCTCGGGATGATGTCCTCCTGCATTCTATTAATCCCACATTGCCGCTTAGGGATGCGACCCCTACAAGAGGCTCTGTCGAACCAGTGGATCCAGTGTACAGGGTCTTTCGACGACGTCATCCAAGTAACCCCGGCGATCAAACAGGCTCTGCAATGGTGGGTTTGCCCCAAGAACCTTTCGCAAGGCTTGCCTTTCTTGCTTCCTGCTACTCCTCATATAATCACCACGGACGCCTCCTTAGAAGGCTGGGGAGCTTTCCTTCAGGAGCTACAGATAAGCGGAAAGTGGTCCCCTTCGGAGAAAATGCTTCATATCAACCTTTTAGAGCTCCGAGCAGTCTACCTAGCTCTAGTGGCTTTCCTCCCGAGGATAAAGAACTCAGTAGTGCTTGTCCGGACAGACAACACCACGACAATGCACTACCTGAACAAGCAGGGAGGGACTCGTTCACTGACGCTTTCGCGCGAATCGCAGAAAATCTGGAACTGGCTGCTCCACCACAACATCTCTCTCCGAGCAGATTATGTTCCAGGCACCCACAACGTGTTGGCAGATTATCTAAGCAGGAGGCAGGCAGCGTGCCACGAGTGGGAACTGGATCAGCAGGTCCTCAACAATATCTTCGCCCAATGGGGCACACCTCGGCTGGACCTATTCGCCACCCAACGCAACGCCAAATGCCAACACTTTGCAAGCTGGCATCCCCAACCAGGATCCCTGGGGAATGCCTTTTCGATAGCATGGTGCAACGTCTTTGCATACGCCTTTCCGCCATTTCCCCTGATCCCCAGGGTACTACGGAAGATGAAGGCGGAACCTTGCACTTTGATATTGATAGCCCCAGCTTGGCCACGCCAACACTGGTTCTCGGAACTTCACCTCCTCTCCCAGGAACCTCCGATCAGACTGAAAACGTTTCCATCTCTTCTGACGCTCAGCGATCAGCAGATTCAACATCTGGATCTAGCCTCTCTCAGGTTATCAGCTTGGCTCCTGAGTTCAGAGAGTTTCGGGGCCTAGACATTCCTCCAGACTGCAGACGAATTCTAGCTCGGGCTCGAGCAGATAGTACCAACAAGACATACTCACTCAAGTGGAAAAGATTCTGTATCTGGTGTAAGACGAATAGGTTGCATCCTTTCTCTTCCACCATAGGACAAGTCTTACCCTACCTTTTACATCTGGCAGAATCTGGTCTTGCTCATGCCTCCATTAAAGTTCACCTAGCTGCAATCTCACGTTTCAGAAGATCTTCTTCCGGCCCCTCTTTATGGTCTCATAGACCCATAAAGCAATTCATGAAAGGACTGTTTCGCACATTCCCTCCAGTAAAGCCTGTTCCACCGGCTTGGCACCTTAACATAGTTCTAGCTCAACTAATGAAGCACCCGTTTGAGCCCATCCACAGAGCTGACCTTAAATTTGTTTCCTGGAAGGTGGCACTTCTACTAGCTCTTACCTCGGCAAGGCGAGTGGGGGAGCTCCAAGCGTTCTCTATCCAGGACCCATTCCTGCAATTCAAAAAGGATAGAGTCCTTCTCCGCACAAATCCAGCTTTCATTCCCAAGGTTCCATCTCACTTCCACCTCAACGAACCTATTGTTTTACAATCATTCTTCCCAAATCCACAAACAGTGGCGGAACGAACTCTACATTCACTAGACATTCAACGTTGCTTGAAATTTTACATTGAGAGAACGAAATCTTTTCGTAAATCAAATCAGCTATTCATAGCCTACAGCAGACCTCGAAGAGGGCTTCCGCTCACAAAACAGAGCATTTCCCGCTGGATTTCTTCGGCCATTTCCTTCTGTCACCAACAGGCAGGACGTCCGTTGAGGACAACGGTCCGTGCCCACTCCACAAGGGCCATGTCTACTTCCATGGCTCTTTTTGCTGGGGTGCCCATTGTGGACATTTGTAGAGCGGCCACATGGAAGACGCCGCATACCTTCACCAAGCATTACTGCCTGGATGCGGAGATCATGAAGGATGCGTCAGTGGGTCAAGCGGTACTACGTCATCTTTTTAAATAGAGGTGAGCCCTTTCTTTTATCCCACCATCCTGAGTTTATGCACATTTCGCACTATAATGTATGCATTACTTACTCATTTATTTACATTAGCACTGTTGTTTATCTCAGATAGATGTGGTTATCTAATACCTGTATTTTATCCATATCTTTCGAAATGTGCTTTTCACTGCTTGCTACTCTGATTCAGGCATGTGAATCTATGAAAGATACCCTAATACTGGATAAGGAACGTGTTACTTACCTGTAACTGCGGTTATCCAGTATTGGTATCTTTCATAGATTCACATGCAACCCACCCGCCTCCCCTGGAAGGGCTCTCTCGGATCTCTCAGTATACAGCTGCTTAGCACTGTGCTCACGAAAATCTGAGGGACTAGAGCTCCTACCAGGAAGGTTCTAGAGGGTGGTGTTAGCTGATTGGCTCTGGCCAAAATCTGGTCCTTTTTTACATAAGGACGTGGATAGCTTACTAAGCTAAGGCCTCTGAGGCCTATGGCTGTTTTATGTCTTCTGGACATTACTTTGTTATTTACCGGTGACTCCCATTCCCGACGACGGGGAATGATTCAGGCATGTGAATCTATGAAAGATACCAATACTGGATAACCGCAGTTACAGGTAAGTAACGCGTTCCTTTTTCAGCTAAAATTGAGGTTTGCAGGGGATTCTGGGTAAGGAAACATTGGGGGATCCACACAAGCCATACCTCCCTGGAAGCCCTGGGGTGTCTAGTTTTCAGAAATGTGTAGGTTTGGTAGGTTTCCCTAGATGGCGGCCGACCACGGGGCCAAAAACCCAGGTGACCCCCCTTGCAAAACCAGGTGGTTTTGAGATAGGCAATTTTGACGTCGCCTCACTACGTTTCGGGCCCTTGCCTGTCACTGGAACTTGGGCCTCCCACACAAGTGAGACACCATTTTTATCGGGAGATCTGAGGGAACGCTGGGTGGTAGGAAATTTGTGTGACCCCGGTGATGCCACACTTTCCCACACAAATATGTGTGAAAAAAGTGATTTTTTTTCAGCTAAAATTGAGGTTTGCAGGGGATTCTGGGTAAGGAAACGTTGGGGGATCCACGCAAGCCATACCTCCCTGGAAGCCCTGGGGTGTCTAGTTTTCAGAAATGTGTGTGTTTGGTAGGTTTCCCTAGATGGCCGTCGAGCACGGGTCCAAAAACCCAGGTGACCCCCCTTGCAAAACCAAATCGTTTTGACATAATTAGTTTGTTTCTGCAGCGTGAGAATTTTGGCACAATATTGCAAGGATTATGTGACAGACATTTTGAGGTTTGCAGGACATTGTGGATAAAATAACTTGTTGGAATTCACAAGAGAGACATCACCATGTACTCCCATGGGTTTACGACAATATCTACAGTTGGTAGGTTATTCTTAGATGGAATGTACACCTTGGCAGAGAGACTAAATAGACAAAGATTCCTGCACAGCCATCTATTCCGCAAACACACACACACACATACTGGTTGGATTTGGCATGAGGGCGAGTGATGGTTCAGTATATAAAATGTTATTAACAAGAGATTTCACAAAATGAAATGCACTGTCAATAATTAAATGGACAAAAAACCGAACCAGTGACTCGCAGCTCGTGAGCTGTAAAGCCACGGCAAGGCACCAACCGCTTTACAGACGATTCACACACCTTTCATACGTGATACACACAAGACCATTCACACCACCGGGCACGAAACCAACACATCACAACATTCACAAAAAGGGACAAGGTACACCCTGCTTCAGAAAGACAAAAAAGACAACTATTACTGCACAGCCATCTAATCCTCAAGCACACACTCATACTGGTTGGATTTGGCATGGGGGTGAGTGATGGTTCAGTATATACAATTGTATTAACAAGTGATTTCACAAAAATGAAATGCACTGTTAATAATTGAAAGGACGAGAAACTGAACCATTGACTCACAGCTCGTGAGCTGTCAAGCCACGACAAGGCACCAACCTCTTTACAGGCCATTCATACACCTTTTATACGTGTGACACATACAAAACATTCACACCGCCAGCTGCGGACCCATCACATTACAACACTCACATCAGCAGACAGCGCCATTCAAGGGCCCATCACTTTCACACGCCCACATTCCTGACACAGCAAATACTCAAACTGATGGATTGCGTGGAGTGGCGCTCAGTTAGCAGTGTGTGTAGTGACCAGCAGCAAGTCACTATTCACACACCGCCTGCCGAGCGCCAGTCCACGCACACCGCCAGCCAAGCACCAGTCCATGCACACCGCCAGCCAAGCGCCAATCCACCCACACCGCCAGCCAAGCGCCAGTCCACGCACACCTCCAGCCAAGCACCAGTCCACGCACACCGCCAGCCAAGCGCCAGCCCACGCACACCGCCAACCAATTGCCAGTCCACGCACACCGCCAGCCAAGCGTCAGTCCACGCACACCACCAGCCAAGCGCCAGTCCACGCACACCGCCAGCCAAGCGCCAATCCACGCACACCGCCAGCCAAGCGCCAATCCACGCACACCACCAGCCAAGCGCCAGTCCACACACACCGCCAGCCAAGCGCCAGTCCACGCACACCGCCAGCCAAGCGCCAGCCTACACACACTGCCATCACATTTAGGATTTTTTTATACAAAAAAACAAAAACAAATTGCAAATAGATACAAATCTACTAACACAAAATCTGAAACTAAATACATTGCACTAATGCCAACTTTGAAACAGAATAAAAAAATGTAAACAATACAGACCAGGCAGTTCACTTTACCACTCATGGATGCTCCCAAAAATTATTTTGCGTGTGGTATGCTCTAAAACAAGCAGGCACACACAGCCCAGGGTTAGAAGGACACTCAGGGCAGAAAAGAAGAGTCTCCTTCCGCAAATCTTTTAATCAACAGACTCTACACCTCCTAGTGGGAAAGTCTTTTGAAGATGTGGGAGGAATGTAATCAGGAAAGTGGCGATCTTTCAATCGAGCCACATCCTCCACCACTCCAACACTAGGAACACTTGCCTGTTCCACAACAACAAGGCTGCCTATCACAGAGTTCTGAAACTGAACAAATGTCAACTTTGATGCAGGAGAACACTCCTTGAACACAACAAAAGCATTGAAAGTTGCTCAGTTGAAGAGATGGATGACCAACTTCTTATACCAAACATAAGCCTTCCGAATAGCAGTGTAAGGTTCCAACCTCTGATCTACTCTGTCATCACCACCCATGTGCTTATTGGATTGTAGTCTACAATGCACACAGGTTTGCGCACTTCAGCAACCTGACCCCAAACAGGCACAGGTAAAGTACTCTCATCATGGATGGTAGTCAGCATGTACACATCCCTCCTGTCCACAAATTTCACAGCTAGTAGTTCATCCCTACACAAGGAACTGCACTGTCCCCTCTGAAGTTTTTTGCAAACAAGCTCTTTTGGATAACCTTTATGGTTAGATCGGATTGCGCCACATGCAAAAGTGTCCACTTTAAACAATTCCTTAAACAATTGCACAGCAGTGTAGAAGTTATCAAGGTACAAATGGTGGCCTCTGTTAAACAGTCTTCCAGCAAGATCCCACACAATTTTCTCTGAAACTCCAAAAGTGGACAGACAACCAGGGAGGTCAATATTGGAATCACTACCAGTGTACACACGGAAATTAAAAACATATCCTGTCCTACTCTCAGACAACATATACTGCTTAATTCCATAGCGCGCCCTCTTGCTAGGGATGTACTGCCTAGAAACAAAACGGCCCTTGAACAAGAACAAAGACTCATCAATAGATATTTCTTTCCCTGGAGAATAGATCTCTGAAAATCGATCTACAAAGTGATCAAGAACAGGCTGAATCTTGAAAAGACGGTCACAGTCAGGGTGAATATGTGGCAACGCCAAAGAATTATCAACAAAATGCAGCATACGTAGCAAAATTAAATACCGATCACGAGTCATAACTGCAGGAAATATGGCTGTTGCCATCAAGGGACTGGTAGACCAATATGAAGCCAGGGACGGCTTCCTTATCAAACCCATCAATAAAGTCAAACCCAAAAACTTCTTAATCTCTTCCAGATTTGTGGGAGTCCACCGGGTAGCGTGGGGCCTAAGTTTGTCACTGTTGTCCCTCAAAAACTGTTCAGCATACAAATTCGTCTGCTCAACAAACTCACCCAAAAATACATTATCCATAAGCAACTGAAAAAACTGTATAGGCAAAAAAAATTCACAATCCACTCTACACCCTGCATCACCGCTAAAGGCAGGCAACACCGGCTGCACCATGTTGGGATCAACCCAGAGTCCAGCACTTCCAGCAGGAAGCCTAGCAGCCTCAGGCTGCAATCCAGATGCCTCTTGCACGATCGGCACAGCAGTATCCTCCTCTAAAACAGGCACTTCATCCGCCCTGAGAGTAGCTTCATCCACACCAAGAGTAGCTTCATCTGCACAGAGAGTACCTTCATCATCCGATGATTCCATGTGGAGAGAAAGCTCACTGCCTGAATCTTCCCCTCCCTCCTCTCCCTCAGACGCACTGTCAGTCTCATAATCCTGCTCAGAGGAAGATTCAAGAAGCATACCAACCACCTGCTGAGCAGTCATTCTACCGCTAGCCATAATGCTTACCAATAAAGGTAACATGTCAAACAAGTCAACAACAACAAACACTTTCTAAAATAAGTAATAAACAAAATGCACCTTTATCAGAAATACCTATAAACTCCATAACGATACCACTCACTTGCCAGAAGCAGCTAAACTCACCACCACCTACTCTGCACAGACACAGTATGGATCAACAATATCCCACTAAAAAAGAAAGAGAAAAGAAAATTACACATAAGACAATGCAAAACACATCGCAAAGAATTTCATGCTCAAAACACTAACTAAATATGCTGCCATTATGACACCACTTACAAAAAAATTCATTCATACATTACAATATTACTCATTTGGAGTAAATACAAGAAAAAAAAATTCTTACCAAAAAGTGCAACTACGCAAAACTGCAGAACAACCACTGTCGAAACCGCATACAGGAATCAAAAGCTTTACACTAGATTAAAAAGGAGAAAAAAACATTACAATCACATATGCAAATAATGCAACAGTCCACACACAGTCCACCAGCCAAGCTAAGGGGTAGATGGGCTTAAGAGTATAAATTAAATATTCACCCCCCGTAAAAGGGGAGCAACCCTTGCCGTCACTCCCCAAAACAAAAATTTTAAAAACTCTGGTGTCTTGTGGCTTCTCCCCTGGGCCTAAAAACATACTGCTATTCTGCCACCCAAAGAGGGCAGAAATGGCCACAATCCTCCCATAAAGGGGAGCGACCCATGTCCAAAGGGCCGCTCCCCAACATAAAAAAAACCCTGGTGGCCTAGTGGCCCTACAAAAAATCAAATCAGCCGATCTGCCCCTCAGGGTGGCAGAAACGGGCAAATTAATGCTCCCAAAGGAGAGCAACCCTTGCCCAAGGGGCCACTCCCCACAAACATCCCTGATGGTCTAGTGGGCCTAATTGTAAAAACAAAATGGCGATCTGGCCCCCTGGGGGCCAGACACAGCCACAAATATTGACCCCAAAGGAGAGTGACCCTTGCCCAAGGGGTAACTCTCAACAAATAACTCCCTGATGGCCTAGTGGGCCCTACATTAAAAAATTGCAAAATCTGCCCCCCCCCCCATGGGGGCAGACAGCCAAAAACATAGCCCCCAAAGGGCAGTGACCCTTGCCCAAGGGGTCACTCCCCACTAAACACTCCCTGGTGGTACAGTGGGCAATTTTTTATATATAGAAAATCTGCCCCCCTCCCCAGGGGGGGCAGACAAAGCCTAAAATATACCCCTCATAAGGGGAGCAACCCTTGCCTAAGGGGCCGCTCCCCCAAACAAAACTTGCATGCATAGACATAGAAAAAAATGGCCCCCAAAGGGGAGTGACCCTTGCCCAAGGGGCCACTTCCCACTACATTTATTCAAGTGGCCCAGTGTGCCGATTTTATTTTTAAAAAAATTAAAATCAGGCCAACATTTATGCCCCCAGAAGGGGAGCGACCCTTGCCTAAGGGGCAACTCCAGGTCGTGCATTAAAGCTGAAAAACTATCTAGTATTTTTTATAGACCCACTCGATTGCAAGACATCAGAACGGCGTCATCCGCGTACAATAAGTCGCGTATAGGCCGTCCTTCTATTTGGGGGAGGTCTTGGCACTTGGTCGCCAATGCTTGGCCTAACCCATTGCCTTACTACCTTCTTGAGTTGGGACTGGTCTGTACATTCTCCCTTAGCCCCGTATCGCACCCTTTCCTTGGCATTGCTATATAGTTGTCTTAAAAAGAGGATGATTGTGGGCTTCACTCCTAGTTCCTGAAGAATCCTTCAAAGGTTGTCGTGCCTCACACAGTCAAAGGTTGCAGTGAGGGTGACAAAAGCTCGGAACAACCTGCCCTTCTTTGCAAGGGTGTATTCCCCTATAATAATTTTCAGGCTTAAGCTTTGTTTGACGGTTCCTAGCCCTTCGCGAAACCCAAACTGTAACTCAGAGATAATCTCAATTTCCTCTGCCCAATCCTGTAGTCTTTCGAGCACAATAAGCCCGACTACTTTTGCCCAGTAATCTAGTAGTGATATCCGCCGATAACAGGCAGGGTCTTGACAATCCCATTTTTATAAATTTTGGCACTAGAAATGTTTCAAATCACGTTTCTATAAGATGGAAAGAACAACTAGCTGTAATTACCTGGGCTAACAGTGGGCCCCATAGCGTCGTGTTATATTTAAACATGTCTACAGGGATCCCATCTAGCCCAGGGGCCTTCCCACCCATGCTTGTCATGATTGCACGATTGACTTCATCCAGGGTTACCTGGAGGTCAATCGGAGTTAATGATGTTGCTGTGTCATCATCACCTAGTGGTTGAGTTTCTGGAATATTGGTACACATACCACTATTAAATGTGTTGGAGAAGTTCTCTATTCAATGCTCCTCTGTTATTAGGATTTCGATAGATGGTGCATCCCCAGGATCCAGAAAAGGGGTTTTAACAGCCTTCCAAAAGGCTGCGCCGTCTTTATACAGCGAGGCCTCATGCAGCGCCGTCCAGACCTTGTCTCTCAATGTCGCCTTGCGTACCTTAAGTGCATTTTGATAAGCCCTCCATGCCTGTCTTATGTCAAGTAGGTTTCTAGGGGTTTTATGTGTCTCAAATTTTAGTTTGGCATAGGCCCGCGTACACTTTGCATCGAACCACCCTTTTCTATTCTTATTTGATTTTCTATTTTGTATGAACAGGGCCTCTTTTATGACGCCTGTAATGTGCTGGAACGAGGTCAAAACTGTTTCATAAGTGGCGTTTTCATCAAGAAAAGTAAAGAAGGCAAATTTGCTTGTGGTTACAACCTTCCTTGTCATTTCTAGAGGGTTTACTATCGACCATCGCTGGAGTAACCGTTCACTCTGTTTATTGATACGTTTGAGGAGCGTGCTGAGGTTTAGCCCTAAAGTCAGTCTGTCGCTTTAGCTGCAAAAGAGAACCGCTCTGTGGGAAGTGATCAATCAAAGTAATGTTATGAGTAATGAATGACTTAACTCTATTTGAGTATCTATTTGATATCAGAATGTAATCTATTATTGTAGAACGTCGTCGACCATTAAAGATGCATTTAAAGGGTGCAGGTTTAACACACTTCTCGTTAGCAAAACCCAGGTCACTATTCCCATCTTCAGCAGTGAAACTGCATATTTCCCTTCCGTTTTGACTCAGGATGGTAATAAAATCCCTCCCCCGTCCCCCAAATAATGAACGTGCCTCTTTCCTTATCGCTGTGGATGGATTTCAGATCATTATCTTGTTTTTTTCAGTTTCATTCCGATCTGGTCAGGCGGGGCATTATTATAGAAATTTGCAAAACATTGCAGTGCTTATTATCCATATACAGTACAATCACTTGATAATATATTTCAATGGATTTCAAATCTATTTTTCTTACATTTACCATGTTAGATATGTAGGTAGACAACCCCCCCCCTTGCCTTCCAGTGACTTCCTGCCACAGACGCGGTGTGGAAAGTATGATAACCGTTAATATGTACAGCGTCCTTTACCCGAGTTTCTTGGAGCACATGATGGAAAACTTTGATATAAAATCAGCCCACAGCGGGTTTGCCAGCTGGGATTGGATGCCCAAGACATTCCAATAAACCAAGTTGGTCAACTCGCTATAATTGTTACCTGTACACTTCTTAGGGGTAACATCTGCAGTAATTACAATAAGGACAATAGGTAGTGTCCGGGTCTGACTTATACCTGGGATAGGTGTTGTATCCTCTGCTGTTTAACTGCTATCTAACAATTTATCCCCCGGATAAGGCTGACTCCGTGACTGGCCCGCCTTCAGTCGTGTCTACTGTGTGTTGTTAGGAGTAGTGTAATTTGTGTTAAACCTGTGGCTACTTGATCTAATTCCGGGTGCACAGCTATAATGATGTTTGTGACTGTAACTTGATATACATAAAGTTAAGTGAAATTGTCGTTATTTAAACAGACCAAAAAGAATCAATGCAACTACTCGTAACAATGAATTGTACTCATATACTTGATGAGTTTTCAAACATCACTATTAAGAAAACATTCAAAATAAAGTTCATGGGTAGAACCGAACATTATGACAGAAGGTTGAACAAATCAATAGTATATCACGATACTTTGAAAACATCAGCAATGAACTTATACTGCTGAAAAGACGACGATTGTGGTTGATGATGCCCAATGCATTTCGGGATTCTCACAAAATCCCTTCTTCAGGGGCCTGTATTCAAAAAGATAAAAAAGAAAACAGAAAAAGAAAAACATATACGACAAATGACTGTATGCAATGAAGAGACTCAATTTTCTTGTATTGTTCAATGATACATCGTACATGACCAGAGTGGTGCTAACACACCTGTACTTGCCCTTAACCATGCATGTATTGTATCCACTATGAAAGATCAGAAGCAAACGAATTAATGAAAATCTTGAAACATTGGTGTCCTAATCAAACCAACATGTATAAACAAACTGAATAAATATCTTGCTGCATTGGTATCGTGTTCAACGATAGTGAAAGGACCAGAAAGGAGAACCATAAACCACTGTGAACCGCTCCCTATTAGTGACTATTAATGTGCAGGGTGAAAACACAGAAAGAAAAAGAATAAGCTAAGGTAATGATAAGCAAGTGAACCTTACGGGAAATCGCCGTAGTAAGGTGAATAGTAGATCAATGTAGAGATTCGTTTGCCTCTCAACCAGAAAAACAAAAGCGACCATGATTGAATGGAACCTGCCACCAAAAGACCACAGTATGGAATGACTCAGTGCTGACTCGTGTACTTACTCTAAAAAGCTGTAATCCATACTCCTCTTGAAGGTGTACGGCAGCTTCTATACCTATACTGAGATCAATAGAAAGAAAACAAACTTGAACTAACTGACCCGACACAAATGTAGTATGAACAAAATAAATGGAATTTGAAAACACTGTAGGTAATTACTCAAAGACTCGTAGCGAAAGCGCAATAGCAGGGTCCAAAAGACGATGCGTTGCACAGTAGAAATTGGTGACCACCATGAACAGGCTCACATAAAAGACGGCGATGCGACCTGTGGCCAAGGAAAAAACAACCGAAGACCCTCGTCACCCACTGAACTAGCATGATCGTACGCTGTCGAACTTGAACTATAAGCTGTGCATTGGGAAAAAATTCCCCTTACCTTGGTAATGAATATGTCTGGCACAGACCGTTGAGCGTGACAGAAGGAAAAGCGGCTGCTAGCCGCTTCATTTTAAAGAAGTAAATAATGTCGCGTCTAACGTGTACACGCCTATGCGCGTGATAACAACAGAAAGAGGACTAAAATCGTATGCTCTCTCCTGCAATGCAATGCTTGTCAAAGAAACTACACTGCACTAAGATAGTGTTCGAAGGACCTCCATCCTTGTGAGTACTCGTGCGCTGGCTGGGTTCGGTCCTACAGTCAGGCTAACTATTGGTTAAGCAATACATAAAGAATGCCAAATGAAAATATGTTTATGAACATTAGCTGAGTATAATGTGTTTAAACATTTATAAACAAAGTCACAAACACGTGAAAATGTCAGGCCCATGAACGGACTGAACAGTGACACTAATAAATGAAACAATGCACGGGCCACCTCTGTGAAATGATTCTGGAAATAAATGTTAATGTGAAACAGCTGAAACACCACTGATGCACTAAGAATAAAAATTGGGGTCCTCTAAATATTAATATAGAGAAAATACTTTACCATACACAATGCGCACAAAATGTGGCATGCTGAAATTAAATATTTCAACGTCAAGAGATTAAAGACAAGCAAAAGAACATAATAAGAAAAAATGTGCTGTTGAAGGATCACCAATGAGCAAGAGTCAATGCGCTTCTGATAGTGACATCAAAACTATGATAGCAATAATGGAAAGAATGGTAAGGACAGTACTTACAATCTACACATTTCAAAGAAAACAAAGCAATTCCAATTTATCATTAAGTCCAGCTGGTGCAAGTGTATGAAGTAATTTGGTCCACCAAACCTCCCTTTGAGCTAACAACTTTGGAGTATGATCTCAATGGAACGATTTCCAAAATTGTGAATTTCAGTTGAGCATTGGTATGTTGATGTTCTAACCAGTGCGTGGCCAAATGAGACTTGTTACTTTTTGTACGAATAGAGCTCTTGTGTTCGGAGATGCGAGTTTTAATTCTACGCGATGTTTTACCTACATAAAGAAGTCCACAAGGACATTTAATAGTGTAAATAACATTGGTACTGTTGCAATCTCCACTATATTTAAGTGTAATAGGTTTACCAGAATGTGGATGGTTAATAACATTCCGAATCATCACATTGTTGCAATTAACACAATTGTAGCATTTACGCATGCCAGTGAAGGCTAACTGATTCCCTGCTGAAGATCTTTTGAGCAATTCTTTAATATTCCTACTGCGTGTATATGCAAAAAGAGGCGGTTTCGAAAATAAACCATTAAAGTCTGGTTCATGTTGGAGCAGTTCCCACCTGGTTTTAATGATTTTGCTGATATTCAGCGAATTAGTGGAATATTTAGAAATGAACACTTGTCTATTGTGGCTTCTAGTTGTTTGTCATGATAACAACTCTAGTCTATCTTTTTGTTTGGTTTTGGCCACTGCAGCGTCAAGCACGTGGTCTGGATACCCACGACCTCGAAACTTGGTGCATTGTTCAGAAAGTGCCCCCTGTAGCTGGCAAGGATCCACTGTTATTCTTTTAGTACGTAGCGTTTGTGAAAAAGGCAAATTGCATAGCAAAGAAGGCGAATGAAAACTAGAGTACATTAGTAAGTTGTTCCTGTCAGTGGGTTTTGAAAAACCTGAAGTTGAAAAAGAATTGCTCTTTTTAGTGACGAGTACATCCAAGAATGACAGGGATTCTGCACTGATGTTATGTGTAAATTTAATCCGAGCATTCTTATCATTCAACTCATTGATGTTTGCTTCAAGTGTTGCGCGTGAGTTTGTCCAGATCAAAAAAATATCATCGATAAACCGAGCAATGGTGGTCACCAATTTCTACTGTGCAACGCATCGTCTTTTGGACCCTGCTATTGCGCTTTCGCTACGAGTCTTTGGGTAATTACCTACAGTTTTTTCAAATTCCATTCATTTTGTTCATACTACATTTGTGTCGGGCCAGTTAGTTCAAGTTTGTTTTCTTTCTATTGATCTCAGTATAGGTATAGAAGCTGCCGTACACCTTCAAGAGGAGTATGGATTACAGCTTTTTAGAGTAAGTACACGAGTCAGCACTGAGTCATTCCATACTGTGGTCTTTTGGTGGCAGGTTCCATTCAATCATGGTCGCTTTTGTTTTTCTAGTTGAGAGGCAAACAAATCTCTACATTGATCTACTATTCACCTTACTCCGGCGATTTCCCGTAAGGTTCACTTGCTTATCATTACCTTAGCTTATTCTTTTTCTTTCTGTGTTTTCACCCTGCACATTAATAGGCACTAATAGGGAGCGGTTCACCGTGGTTATGGTTTTCCTTTCTGGTCCTTTCACTATCGTTGAACACGATACCAATGCAGCAAGATATTTATTCAGTTTGTTTATACATGTTGGTTTGATTAGGACACCAATGTTTCAAGATTTTCATTAATTCGTTTGCTTCTGATCTTTCATAGTGGATACAATACATGCATGGTTAAGGGCAAGTACAGGTGTGTTAGCACCACTCTGGTCATGTACGATGTATCATTGAACAATACAAGAAAATTGAGTCTCTTCATTGCATACAGTCATTTGTCGTATATGTTTTTCTTTTTCTGTTTTCTTTTTTATCTTTTTGAATACAGGTCCCTGAAGAAGGGATTTTGTGAGAATCCCGAAATGCATTGGGCATCATCAACCACAATCGTCGTCTTTTCAGCAGTATAAGTTCATTGCTGATGTTTTCAAAGTATCGTGATATACTATTGATTTGTTCAACCTTCTGTCATAATGTTCGGTTCTACCCATGAACTTTAATTTGAATGTTTTCTTAATTGTGATGTTTGAAAACTCATCAAGTAAATGAGTACAATTCATTGTTACGAGTAGTTGCATTGATTCTTTTTGGTCTGTTTAAATAACGACAATTTAACTTTATGTATATCAAGTTACAGTCACAAACATCATTATAGCTGTGCACCCGGTATACAGGTGCGTTCGCACCTGCTCTTTTTGCATATTTCCAGGTTGGCTACCTTTTCCGGTTTGCACGCATATCAAGTTTTAGAATCATTAACACTGTTTACATTAATTCATTGTCACTATCATAGTAGTGCGCTGACTTCCTTTGTTTTTACTTGATCTAATAGGCATATTTCTTTCCGAGACCTTCTTGTTCATGTGATATTGTGCTACATCCTTTTTTACTCAGTCAATATCTTCTAAGTTGTTGAGGCTATTGAAGTGATTAGTTACTGGGACACTATACCTGTAGTGAGTTTCAAATGGGTAATTCTTAATCATGTTTCCACTACAACGTGCCTTTGGTAGTTGATAGACGTATCCTAGTGGGACGGTGTTTACTTCCTGGGGCATAATAACATGGCTCCCTGCTCTTTCAAGAATGGTTCGCACCAGATGGGGAGATCTAAATGTTAAAACCACACAGTCCCCTACTAGGTCTTTGCGTGTTTTGCCTATCCCGGCTAGTCTTCTGACCATTTTAAATTCAGAAAAAAGAGCTTCAGTTAATCCTGTTCTAGTACTCATCCAGTGTAATGATTTATTCCTCAAGGCGGTCCAGGATTCACCCTCTCGTACAGGGAGCTGAGGGACATTTGCCAAAACTATCGTATAGGGAGTTACTTCCAGGGGGAGTTTTAGATTTGAGGAGTGGCTTGGAGTCGAACCTTTGGAGTGCTTGTGGGATCAAGGTTGGATTGACTTTGTCTGGGCGTTATGTCATTTAAGTCCCTCCCCTGGAGAATACTGTAAGTATCTCTCCTAGCATTGTTATGGGGGTACCTTACTAGGCCAAGAGAAGTTATTGTCTCAAAGTCCAGACTTACCAGAAGCCAATAAATATAGCTAAAATATAGACCACACAGCAGCATGCATACAACAAATGAAACAGTCAAAAGATTATTTTAAGGTTGATATTAATGACCATAATGTTTGATAATAATGAAGTCTACAAAGTGAAAAGTCCACTCTCACAAAATGAAAGAACAACTTTAGAAAAACTATAAAGTTTCAGGTGTGGAAATGCCAATAGTTTAGCGAACAGTCCTAAATGTCTGGCCAAAGGGATGACTTGCAGTAAGTGCCATAAATGTGGACATTTTGCCAAAGTTGGTAGAGAGATACAAGGTTGTTCGTGTGGTGAAACCTGATGAAGAAGAGGGGAAATTGTCTTCCAAGGGAATTCCATTGAGATGGATGACAGTGTAGATTACCCCACATGTAATATCAATCTTGATGGTATAACCCTGGATGCTTTTGCAGATTTATGTTTTCCATTGGTGCTTAATTTGTAACATAATAAGTGCTGTTGCCCAAAGCACGGCTCAAACGAGAGCGTCCGGTGCTATTATATGTTCCCACACCGAATACCAAGGTCCGTGACCCAGAATCCACCTCGGGCCTCTTTAATTTACTACCAGATGCTCACTGTCCATTTAGCTTACTCTTTCAGGCTCTTGATTTCTCCATTGTTGGTGTTTTTCCAATCATCTCTTCATTTTTCTTTCCCATTTGTGTGTTTACCCTTTCGTTGCTCTCTGGGAATGTCTGATTTGGAAAAATAAGTCCCATAGGGCCCCACCAACCCCAAAAATGTGTGCCAATGGGCCCCACCTGCACCCCGGCTCACGTTAAGCACTGCTTCTCCTTCCCATATACTTTAATAGAGACACATTTAATAAACAATTCTCAGAAAGAGATTACACATTAGAAAACCCACACAAAAAAACTTGAGATTATAGTAAAGATCCCAGACCCTCAGAGGGCATGTTGAAGATGCAAATTTCGATTAAGAACAGGTCCACAGTGTGAAAGGTTTACATAACAAAGAAGGGATCTAGGGTCAAATATACATAGCTAAATGTTTGCAATGACCACATAGCGAATTTTGCGATTCGCTATTTGGTAATCGCAAACACCAATGTACGAAAGTGTGATTTACACTTTGTGATCCCCAGTGGGTCGCAAATAGACCTACCTCATTAATATTCATGCGGTAGGTCTCGATTTGCGACTCATTGGGAATCGCAAAAATCACAGGCATGGTAGCCTGCTGGGGTCAGTAGACCACCATTTCTGTAATTGCTTTTCAATAAAGCAGTTCTTTTTGTTTCTTTCTTGATATGCAGCTTTTCAAAAAGAAAATTTAAAGTTTAATTTTCATTCTTTAAGAGTAGGCAGTTGCCCGTGGGACATAAAAACTTTAGACATGCACAATATTTTCCCGATTCCAACCATTAAATGATGGGATGACACAATGTGCAACTATAAAATGCCATCAAGTTGTAAAACTATTGCTGTTGGTTAGGAACTTTTTCTTTTCATATAGAACGAAAATTGGAAAGCTTCTCATGGCTTTATCTTGCATTATTTTGTCATATTCCTGTCTTCTTAGAGTTATTTACCCTGACTTTCTTTTGTAGATACTATCATGTCACACTAGCATCTAACCTTTGTCAATCTGAACCACAACTTGCTTTTCCGCTTTTAAACTTTCTATTACAAACAAATTCTTTTAAATTCTACCTTTTTTCAAAATAACTTTATTAGCACAGTATCCAAGTTAATCTTTTCCTTCGCCGAACTCCCACTTTTTCGAACAGAACATCAATATGTCTCACCATACCATTTCTCTCCCATTCCTGTTCTCATATATATTGAGTGCCCTTTTTTAGACGTTTGTTTATCCTTAAAAACATGATGACCTCACGTGTGCTTGCTGTAAGAGGGACCATCTTTTAAGACATTCTCCGACCCTCTAAAAACAGTCTTGTAAAATATAGACACTCTACTAATTACTCCGCTATTCTGAGTGACATTGTGAGTTCTTTTCCAAAATAATATTTATGCGCCGTTTTTGTACTTTTAATTATTTCAGTCCTTTAATATATTCCGTATAGGAATTCTTCCAAGTTTGTGAAAAAAGTACTGATCGAAGGCCAGGTTTTGATATGGTGTCACACCATGATAATTCGAGTGGCAAAAAAATGGCTGTCACAATTACAGCGAGTGGAGGCTCGATGCTGAAAAAAATTGAAAGTTAAGAGAGATCCCAAAATCATGAGAGATTCTTAATCCTTTTACTTATTTTTGCTGTTGCTTTCAAGCTTCTAGGGCAGCAGGTAAATTCGCATATTTGGTATAATTGGTTTTAGGGCCAACTGAAAGTGACTCAGGCACTGTTCTGACGATGCATTCAGATGGGAATCGGGTTTGTTCGAAGCTAGGATGTGCCTCAAATCATCCATGGACAGAAGGACAACAGAGGGTCGATCATAAAACTAGCTGGCCGTAAAGTCCAGACTGATCAGAGTGAGGGCAATACTTGGCAGATTTGTTTATATGGAGAGACGTAATCACAGTGTTTTGATGAAAAAGAAAACCATCACTGACCACCTTTGAGAGACTCATAGAGAAGGGTAGAAATTCGGGTTCAAGAGGCTCATTTCTCATTTTAAAAGGATCCCTGGTGCTTTTGTAAACTGGCAGTTCTCCTCCACTCGGCGGTACTCTTAAACCGAACCGAAAACCATGCTTGTCTGGATTGTAATTGATGCAGCTAAGGCATTTCCGGTTTAGATGTGACACTCTTTATATGAAATAGTTTCATGGATGGGATATGGCATTTCCCTCTGGGTGCTATGGGACTCAATGTGACTGTTTCGCTAATGGATTTTGTTGCTTTAAAAGTGTGTGTGTTTTAACTATGCTATGCTGTTAACTGTGTGTGTTGCCAAAGCATAGTCGACGCTGTTGAGAGTGCATACATTGTTTCATTGCATCTGTCACTGTTTAGATTGCTGGTGTTGCTGGATAGGTTATTACAGTTTGCAGTACAGCTGCTCGTGGATTGGATGGTGCAACGTTTGCAGTGCAGTTACTGCTTGATTGGGTGTTTACAGTTTGTTGTTCAGGTGCTGCTGCATTGGATGTTGAACAGTATGCAGGCAGGTGTTATTGGATTGACTGGTTGCAGCGCAGGTGCTGCTGGATTGGCTACAACAGTTTGCAGTGCAAGTGCTCCTAGATTGGATGTTAGTGTACAGCGCAGTGCTGCTGCATTGGATACAAGTTTGCAGTGCAGGTGCTGCCGCATTGTATAGTACACCGTGTGCAGTGCAGGTGTTATTGAATTAGATATAATGCTCTTTGCAGTACAGGTGCTGCTAAATTGTATGCAACACACTTCGCATGGCAGCTGCTGTTGGATTGGATGCAACAGTTTGCAGTGTCAGGTTGGAATGGATGTGGCGCTGTTTCCTGGTGCATGTTGTTGGATTCTACGCAGCACTTTTTCTGGTGGTGTTTTTTTAATTGGATGTAAAGGTACGTTTGCGGTTTGGATTGATGCTTGATTAAATACACCATTTGCAACAATTGATTGCATGCAGCACAGTTTTAGTGGGTGTTTTGCATTCTGAGTGTGACACTGTTCATCTGATGGGAGCCAGTGGAGCGGATGTGACACTGTTTGGCCAGTAGAGTTTGACGGATTAGAAATGACACTGCCCGATGGGTGTTGATGAACTGGATGTGACACTCTTTGCAGTCTCGATGTTGCTGAATGGGCTTTGACACTGCTCACCAAGCAGTGCCTCCGTGTTGCTGCGTGTTATTAGCCTCGGGTCTGTTCTCATTCTCCGTGTTGCCTGTCTTTCAGATGGGATCAGAGTGGACAGCGCCTGGAGAGTTCACCAAGTTCAGTTCACAAACATCCAGACCTGTACGGTAAGAACTGTGGGTAACCCACACATCTATCTGTCCGGTAGGAGCTACTTCATTTGTAACCACGGACCCGTGTCCATGTGTGGCACTGCTGATCACAGACCGCCCTTACCTGACACATAATGATGGATTAGAGACCTCCTCGATCGGAGCTGGGGAGACGGTATGAGGTCTGTATCTTGGCTTTTAGGAAGAACTGCAAGGATTTTTAGTCTGGAGGAGAGAGAAGTTATGATGGCTACATTAAACGCCTCAGCAGTGTGAAATTCAGCTGCTGAAGGATACACTTGCCTGAGAGAAGGAGGGTGTGAGCCAACTGGAGACCTTATTTCACACAATAAAAATGCGAGCCGGAAATAATGCTTTATTTCTCTTATTACTTCCTTTTTGCTTCTAGTCATTGCACTGCTGCTAATGTCGTGGTTACTGTTCCTAGTCTTGTAACCATTTCAGTTTAAAGCAAGGATTAAAAAAAAATAGATATACTTTTTTTTAGACAAAAAACAGAACTTAATGGTATTTGAGGTTACATTGCTGCCAGTGCATTTTAAAATCAGATAAAATATCAAATATACTGAACTGTACGCATTAAGGTGCTCTAAAGTAGCCACAAAGCAATTTCATAGCGTTCTACACAGTGGCAATTTTAAAAGGACCTCAGCGTTTCCCAACACCTGATACCGAGCTTGGCAGACTCGATCTGCGTCATATCCTACAGCATTGTAACAATATGGGCGGGATAGCTGTCAGGTTTGTCAAGCAGTAACCTAACCCGTCCGGCAGACTCCATCAGGCCCTCTATACTTAATCTGACATTTGATGATTCGTTCATGCAACCGTGCGGGTATTGGGCAGCTCTAAACTATCACCCTAACACCTGTAGGTGATTACATTTACGACTCTTCTGGCTTGAAAATGTGTCACAACTATTAATAGGACAGCTGTTTCACTACCTGCCAGACGATGACTAGTATTGATTCTAGTATATTTGTGCTTGCACAAACACGACTATCTATCGGCGTACCTAAACTAAAATATACGAAATCAGTCGGGGGACGGACTCACATTCATACGGGTTCAACGCCCCTCTTTCATGTCCCAAAACCACTGAGCATGCTTGGTTCCACTGTGCCTACTGCAGGACTTTCCTACAGAAACGTATGTGCATTTATTATCCTTCTACTCAAGGAACTTGGGCATTACAACAGATCATACCCAGTACTGGTGGCGCCTGGGGCGACAATCTTTGTTGGAGCCACGCGATGACTACCTCCTTCACGGATTCCCTCACTGCCACCCTCCAAGAGTATTTCTCACCCTATGCCTCTATCAATATAGCCTCTACATCCACTCTCTCATTCATCTCAAACCCCATACCACTACTATTATCCCCAAAATAGCCCTTTCTAGACTCTCCCCTACTCTCCCCCTCCTTGCACCATCTGACACCTCTTTTTACGATACTGATTCCCCAAAACAAGCCTTTCTAAACTCTTCCCTCTGACTCTTCCCCTCCATATCCCTTTTTACTCATCCCAAGCCTCCCACTACTGCTATGACATCCAAAAAAAATAATCTAAATACTTCACTCTTCTACTCCTCCACCATCTTTTTCAATCAAAATAACAGACTAACACGTCCACTTATCAAATATCATATGTCCCTATACTAATTCACCACTAATCCTTTATGGGTTCCGAGTAGCGTGCTTGCACAAACACGACTATCTATCGGCGTACCTAAACTAAAATATACGAAATCAGTCGGGGGACGGACTCACATTCATACGGGTTCAACGCACCTCTTTCATGTCCCAACACCACTGAGCATGCTTGGTTCCACTGTGCCTACTGCAGGACTTTCCTACAGAAACGTATGTGCATTTATTATCCTTCTACTCAAGGAACTTGGGCATTACAACAGATCTTACCCAGTACTGGTGGCGCCTGGGGCGACAATCTTTGTTGGAGCCACGCGATGACTACCTCCTTCACGGATTCCCTCACTGCCACCCTCCAAGAGTATTTCTCACCCTATGCCTCTATCAATATAGCCTCTACATCCACTCTCTCATTCATCTCAAACCCCATACCACTACTATGATCCCCAAAATAGCCCTTTCTAGACTCTCCCCTACTCTCCCCCTCCTTGCACCATCTGACACCTCTTTTTACGATACTGATTCCCCAAAACAAGCCTTTCTAAACTCTTCCCTCTGACTCTTCCCCTCCATATCCCTTTTTACTCATCCCAAGCCTCCCACTACTGCTATGACATCCAAAAAAATAATCTAAATACTTCACTCTTCTACTCCTCCACCATCTTTTTCAATCAAAATAACAGACTAACACGTCCACTTATCAAATATCATATGTCCCTATACTAATTCACCACTAATCCTTTATGGGTTCCGAGTAGCGTGCTACTCCCCGAAAAAAGCGCTTCAACACCTCCTATGGGGTAGCAAGCACTATATAAATGCAACCCTTTTTCCCTCTTCTATCCCTCTGCTATCCTTCTCAATCTAAATAACTGACTAATATCCACCACTCAAATTACTTTCATATTTCACTATGCTAATTCACCACTAATCCTTTGTGTTCTGGAGTAGCGTGCTACTCGCCGAAAAAGCGTACAACACTGCATCAGAGTTACCAAGCGCTATATATATATATTGAAACCTCTGTCCCTCTTCTATCCCTCTGCTACTCTTCTCAATCCAAATAACCGACTAACATATCATCCAGCACTCAAATTACTTTCATATTTCACTATACTAATTCACCACTAGTCCTTCATGGGTTCCGGAGTAGCGTGCTACTTGCCGAAAAAGGTAATAAGCGCTATATAAATGCAATTACAATACAATACATTATACAGGTAGAATGAATCATACAAGTGTGTAAAAACAATGCATTGGAAATATTATATAAAACAATTAGGACTACGAGGTGTAGGAGTCACATGTCATCCATTAAGGTAGGCAGTATATTTTAAGAATGCCTAGTCTTGAGAAGCATAAACTCGGCATTTAAAACGTAACACAGAGGTTGACATTGACTGTGACCACAGCAGTAACCCATTAAGCGATCCACATAAAATACAATTCTGTGATGTGTGTGCTACATGTGCTTGGCAGCAGGCATATAAAGCCTCTGCACTACTTTGAGTCAAAAATTCTATGTCGCAAAACTCGGATTTCTCTATCAGGCACATTAATCACCAGTTATCAAACCATTAGATATTTCAGAATGCACCCCCCTTGTGGCCGGCGACCAAGTTTGTCTGCACCAGTCACCCCATCCTAAAGTCAGCACTGGTCATACGTCATGACCCTTGTTCAGTTGCTGCTCTTCCAATGAAGTGCACTCCGCTTCTCTGCAGTATTTTTGTAAGAGACATACAAAATGCCTCCAAATACTCTTTTGACTTCCTCTCTGGACTGGGCCGGGAGCCTCGCTGGAGCTCAGTGTAGCGTCAGCTTCCTGTTTGGAATCAATGCTGGTTAATCTTCCACAATATGGAGTCTCTACCATTGGCCTTCATGTGGCCTATTGTGAGTAAAAATAGGCAGCAGGTGCGTTAGGTGCACTAAGACCTTAATGCTCCTATCTGGTCCTTGTCTTAGTGCGTGGTCACTGAGTACTGTTCACAGGTAGGGTTTCATTTTAATTAGTTGCTTGCGAAAACATGACCCAGGTGGCATCAGCAGCGGTGTTATCACTGAGACCCTGTGGAAGGTCACCGCAGGCATAAGTAGGTGTTTACTTCCTTACGTAGCATTTGCGAAGGCCACTTTAATATTCGGCACCACATCTTGTTCTTCATATTACAAAATATTGAGCAATGTCTTCCGGCTTGGATTATATTTTGTTTTTCAGTGGAGCTTTGCAGGCTCTTTCCTGCTCAGACGAGCTGGGACCACCCATGGGTATTCTCTGTCATGCTGTGTGGTGGTATACCCAAGACCCTTGCGTGCCCAGCTGGAAGTTTCTTTTTGTTTTACACACTGATGTGCATTTCTTATGTGTGGTCATTCGGCACTTTTGGGGCATTTTCTGGTGCACCACTGGTTGCTAAACGTGGTTGTTTTTGGTGTAGTCTCCCATAAGGTGGCTTTTTACTTTGCTCAAACTTGCATTTAACAACCTTTTTGGAGGTAGCAGGATTCCCAGTGTTTAGCTTAACTTATCAGGTTCCCCTGTCTTTGAGGCATTCACGGATCGCAGACACACCTTGCCCTGCCGAAGTTCTTAAACTTGAACTATCCTTTGCTCCATGTACCCTTGCTTACAAAACCTCCTTTGGGAGGTCTGTCCCAAGCTATGTTAGTGTCTCTGGTGATCCAGGTCGCAACTAACCACATTCTAGTTGTTTTGTGATAATGAAACCAAGTGCTCATTTCACATAGTTTGTAAAATGAGTGATTTCCCTCCAATGTCCTCTTTGATTTTGAGGGTGAGTGAGGTGTTGTGGCCTCGACCAGACTTTTTTATGTTTGCCCTTCTCACCAATTCCAGTCTACGTTCCCAGAATGCCACTCTTTCCAGATTCAAATGCTTTCTCAGGTTTTCTAGTTCACTACTTCATCAAACACAGATGTTTAGAGAGCCTCAATAGAGTCTTCCCTGCTGTTAGGAAACCATATCCTTCCTTGAAAATGAAGATGACCATTTTCAAATTAAAGGTCTCACCTTTTCCGCCAAGGCATGCCTCCAATCTTCGGCATCTCTTGGTGAAAATAGTTTACGTTTGGGCCTAAACTAAGTAAAATGTAAGTCCTTTTCATAAACCTTACATATTGTTCCACATAGCTACAGCTTGTGGCGCCCGGGGCTATCCATCAGATTGCCGCCTCTGGAGAGGGAGGGGTGCTGGGGAAAAATACGGCGAGCACTTGAAAGAGGACCGAGAGACACGTAGTATTGTCACTAATAGTTACCTCGATCATGCAAGTTACATGCACATACATGACGCGGTCTAAGGCTACACAGTTGAATAGACCGGTGACTGGCAGTACAAAAAAGAACACATAGACTGCATGATCCATCTGGGGACTCAGAAAAACCACATGTGCCATCCATCAGAGAGCTGCGGGAACAATTACCTGGTAATTCCCTCAGCACAATGCAAACATGCATATACATGACACTGTTCAGGGATCCATCATCTACAGCTGACATTAAATGATCATACATCATGGTCCCCCATTAATGCAGTGGGGACCTGCACAAACGTGATGTGCTCTGGGGACCCAAAACCAACGTAACAGTGTCGAAGCCTGTAATTCTTTATCTTTCAAAAACAGCAAATTAATTATTCACTGTGTGCCCTTAGAACTAAACGCAGCACAAAGGGGTCAGTCAGCTCCACCTTGCCAACACAGACCGGATACAAAGCCCACTCTGGTGGCCCAAAGGCAACAACCAGGGGTCGTGCCCGGTCATTACTTCTAAGCAGCAGCAACCAACTCCCTGGGAATGAAAAGACGTGTGCTCCTGGGACCCAAAACCAGCTTGTAATAGTGCATCTCTCCTTCATAGCAGCCTCAGAACACACATGGTGCACAGCCTGCCCGGGGGCCCAAAGCTAAAAAACAGGGAGGAGCGACACATTATCATCACAATCCTTAAACACAGCTGTAGGGGCCATGGGAACATGTTCAACTCTATCCAAGGCCCGGGACAAACTGCTCCGGCACTGTGGCACTCCTTGAATATTCAGAAGAAACAAAAAACATTACATTTTTCTGCGATTTTGTTTTTTACATTACTTTCATGGTAACCAACAGTGTTAAAAGTCTACAAGAATAATAAAATGATAATGTGTCAAGTACGGAACGGCAAGGCTTGCACACGTCCCAGCTTGTCATTCTTTCATACACCTTGACTTCTATGACCAAAAGAAAGTGTCAGAGCCACCGGTCGACTAACCCCTCGCCTTGGATAAAAATACACTCCAAAGTCCAAAAGGTTGTGTGAATTAATTTTGCATTAACTACTGCTCAGGATGATGTATAGATAGCCATTCGGTTCCTACTCAGGGTTTTAGCCTGTCTGTTACATTAGTAGATGTGCCAGTAAGTCTAGGTAAGTTTCTATTTGTGAATGGCCAGGACTCGGACTGAAACAACCATGCAGCCACTGAAAGACACCAACCAGGGCACAATTCCGGGGTGCACAGCGTCCACCCATTGTTTTCACAGGGTGAACGCCGTCCACCCTGCCAAGAAGTTGGCCCCACAGAAATATGCTGAACTTGTCCAGGTGTCATTTTCAGACTCCTAGACACGTTCAGCAGCACCTGCACATTGACTGCTTTTCATTCCCAGCAGCAACGTGCAGGCAGCGAGGTTTTTTTTTTCATATTTATCTCCAGCTGGACCAAAGATAAAGGGCAAGTTAAGGGACCATTAGGCCTTCTTTTGATCGAGTGGCCTGGAACTTCACACTTAAATGTAAATACAACGGAGGGAAACAAAAGCACACAGCTGGTTATCTCTTCACAGATACTTAAGAGGCATGCTTTTGACTTTGTTAGGCCCCTTTATGTAAGTGCATGAACTGTAAGTATCTCAGATGTGTTGGTCGGTCCCAGTATTTACACACAATTTAAATAGCACTATTTTACTTTCTTTTATAATGCTACACATCCCAATGCAGTGTCAGAGCGATTTACATAACATACAGATTGAAAATAAATCATGCAAGCGTGTAAATCAGTGTACAAGATGTGTTGCATGAGTCAGTGAGGGTTAAAAGTTGTACCAGTCACATATCCTAAATAGCTCACTGTGCTATATTAAAAGGCTTACTATTTTTGAACTGCAAGTAACAAGGATCTGTGTTCAAAGCAGTAACCTTACCTAGCTACATGATGTGCTTTGCAGGCAATTATACTACTATTCTAGCCTACAACAAGTCAGGAATATTGGCTTTGTCAATGGTTATTAGTTGCATAAGATAAATAAGCTGCAACTATGGCTTGTTTCATATAATATTGAAAAAGCTTCCACTTAAAGCCCTGGTGACAATACCACAATGTTGCTGCTCTTGCATTTCAAAAAGAGAGCAGCAGGGCACAATGGGGCTTCAAGCCACTGTGAGACATTAGGATGATCATGAAAAACGCTCATTTTCCAGTTCACAATGGCCTAAGGTGGCCAAGGCAATCCTTGGGTGGGCCTGGCCCAACCTCTAGAACCGGGCCTGGTTGTAGGTATGATGTTACTTGTTGTATCCCATGGCTGCATGCAATGACAGAAACAGCAAAATACAAGTCAGGCGGCACACTATGCTAAACACAGATTTTTAGGGTAAGTGTTTTAAAGCCACGGCCTTAATTAAATCGGCCACCCCCCTTTGAGAGACCACCCCAGTTTTTTCATCTCACTTAAAGCCCTGTTGGCAGCTATGCTACCACTCTGCCACTCACTAAATATCCCCAAAACTCTTGTATTAGCTCACTCGCGACTCGCTCCAGGGTCTCTATGGCAGGCGGAGGGGGGGGGGGGGGGGGGAACGGTTAGTTCGAACTTCGTTCACTTAGCAGCCAGACCAGTCTCCAGAGCCAGCAAATTGCCCAGAGATCACACTGACTGCCCCAGGCCAGAATGAGCGCGAGAGCGCGTGACGCGTCACTGCTACGTCGTTCTCATCACGAGTGCAGGGCTGGCCAAAATAAATCATTTTTTTAATGTCGCCCAGGGCCGTCATTGGTAGCGCTCGCGCTACAAGATTGATTGACGGCTCTGGAGGCTAGGAGGGACCAATAATAAGGACATGGAAACGCGGGACTTCGTGACAATTTTGGAAGCACTGTGACTGCCAGTGCTGCTGCACGTCAGTGCTGAGTACGCGCAGCGCGCACTTTCATACTGGGCCGTGCGCGCGGCACTGGTGGCCCGTTGCGGCCGCGGCGGCCTTTATAATTTATTTGGGGACACAGTGTCCCCAAATAAATTATAAAGGCTGACCCGGCCGCAACGGGCCACCAATGCCGCGCAGCCGCCCCCAAAATTGTGGATCCCCAGCCCCCCCTCCTCCCCAGCTACGCCAGTGATCATGTTATGTTTACATTTGAAAGTCCACTCTCACTTTCTATAGCCATTTTAGATTTCCACAAAGGTCAGACTGTTTTGTTGCCCTTTCTTTCTAATCTGTCCTCTGCAGCTGAGCGGTTGCTACATACCCTAGCCCTTGGATGTTTTCTCACTATAACTAAGGATGCGTCCACGCCAGAATGAGCATTAGTTAATTACAAAGCTACTTAAAAAATTTGGCTTCTTCAAAGCAGCCCTTAACTAAGTGGATGGTGTCCTCTTTTTTAACTTGCTAACAGACTCCCACCATTTAAGCCTCAAACTCGTTTGCGAGAGGTAAATCAGCCACTAGATTTCTCTATTTAAAATGTTTTCTTGGATCCAGCACATTAATGGAGATACTCTGTTTATGAATTCCAAGAAGATAGTCATGATGAAGGACTAGTATTAAAAGCATGTACATTTTCCTACTAGGAATGGAAAGGCTATTTTCATCATTAATGGTGGTACGTATATCACAGTGGTAGATAGGATATGCAAAAGTATATGTGCCTGTCCTCTACCTTTTGAAAATAAACCCAAAGGCAGAGTGGCAGCTGGCTACAAGTCCTTAAAATCTTTGAATTGGTGAAAGGACTTTTTTAGTCCCTTACATCCTATTTTCGGAAATTAGATTGCATATCAGGATCTGTACCTATGCAAAATATTGCATCTAGGCCCACCATCCCCTTATCTCAAATAATAGCAGTTGTGGCATGCTTTTCATAGAGCTACATCTTGAAAGTGCATCTCTTATGACATCTGCAAGGAGAGTCATAGATATCTGGATTACACTTCAGTTGGTCAGTGTGTAGATTGTACACAAGAAACCCTTTTACCATGTGTGGGTTGCAAACATAACTTTCAAAAGGGATGTCCAACTGACTGCCCCTATATAGCATTCAGCACCCGACTAGGTCTCTTGGCGATGTCTTATAAGCAACGCCTAACCAAATAAACTACCCTTTAATTTTTTTCTATAAGATTGTCAAGGATGGAGAGACCCTTAGTTACAGTGTCAAGGAGTTCCAGATGGTGGGGGACACTCCAGTTTATATAGTGAAATCTCAGCACCTTCAGCAGGGCTTTGGATTTGCTCTGTAGATTGCGGACTGGAGAATCGGGTCATATTTCATCTGTGAAGTAGACTGGCACTTGCTGATGGAGACGCTTATATGTTTCAAAAGCAACCTATAACCAAATACATTCTGCAACAAGGAGCCATAAATAATGCCCATCGATCTGCAGTGATCTGATTTCTTCAGACAAGACTGAAGACCATACGGGCTGCTGTATTCTGTACTCTTCGCCGCTACAATAGCTAAATTTTAGAAAGGTAGAGGGCCCTCAGTGGAACAAGTACTTCTCCTCACTGCAGCCTGCAGGGATTCGTGAAGTGCACTACTCACTGGTGAGGGTCTCAAGGCGCTGGGGGGGAGAGGGTATTTGTGCAGGTTGGTCTCATCCAAAGAGCCATGTCTTGAGGCTCTTCATGAATGCTTGCAGTGCAGGGGTTCGTCTAAAACTCAGGTGGAGTTCGTTCCAGGTCTTGGCCAAGATGTAGGAGAAGGTTCTTCCACCCGTTGTGGCTCTGCGGATGTGTGGGATTACTGCCAGGGCAAGGTCGGCAGAGCGGAGGTCTCTCTTGGGTGCATAGAAGGAGATTCTTTCGTTGAGGTATTGGGGTCTGGTGTTGTGGAGGGATTTGTAGGCGTGGGTGAGCAGCTTGAAGGTCATTCTTTTCGATGGGGAGCCAGTGGAGATCTCGTAGGTGCTGGGTGATGTGGTCTTGTCGTGGGATGCAGAGGACTAGTCTGGCTGCGGCGTTCTGGATGGTCTGGAGTTTGAGGAGTAGAGATTTGTATTGATTCCGGTGTAGAGATCATTCCCTAGTCCAGCCTGCTGGTTATGAGTGGGAGACCGTCTTTCTGGATTCAGGAGGATCCATTTCAAGGTCTTGCGGAGAATGTGGAGGGTATTGAAGCACATGGAAGATATGGCGTTGACCTGTTGGTTCATGGTGATGAAGAAGTCGAGTATGATGCCGAGGTTGTGGGTGTGGTCCATGGGTGTGGAAGGGTTGCTGAGGGCAGTGGGCCACCAGGTGTTGTCCCATGCCGAGGGGGTGGATCCGAGGACGAAGACTTTCGTTTTCTCCGAGTTGGGCTTCAGGCAGCTGCTGCTCATCCAGGATGCGATGTCTTTCATTCCTTCCAGGAAACTGAGTCTGGTGATGTCGGGTTCCTTGGTGAGGGGGAGGATGGGCTGGGTGTCGTCGCCGTAGGATACTATTCTGAGCCCGTATTTTGTGACAATGGTAGCGAGGGGGGCCATGTAGATGTTGAAGAGCGTGGGGCTGAGTGAGGATCCTCAGGGTACTCCACAGCTGATCTCTGTGGGTTCGTAGAGGAAGGGCGGGAGTCTGATCCTTTGAGTTCAGCCGGTGAGGAAGGAGCGGATCCAGTCTAGGGCAGTTCCCTGTATGCCGGCGTCGTGGAGTCTGGCGGTTAGTGTGCGGTGGGAGACAGTGTCGAAGGCTGCTGAGAGGTCTAGTAGAATGAGGCCAGCTGTGTGGCCTTGGTCGAGGAGAGTGTGGATGTCATCCGTGGTGGCTAGGAGGGCGGACTTGGTGCTGTCGTTGCTGCAGAATCCGGATTGGAAAGTGTTGAGGATCGAGTTGGATTCTATGAGGTTAGTGAGCTGGTTGTTGATGATCTTCTCAGTGATCAGTGGCTGCGAAGGGGAGGAGAGAGATGGGTCTGTAGTTCTTGAGGTCCGTCGGGTCTGCAGAGGGCTTCTTGAGGAGGGGCTTGACTTCTGCGCAATACCAGTCATCGGGGAATGTGCCTGTTTCAAGGGTGCAGTTGATAGTAAGTCATAGTTCGGGTGCGATAGCGGAGGCGGCTCTGTGGAAGATGTGCGGCGGGCAGGGGTCGGTGGGGGCTTCTGAGCGTATGCTCCTCATGGTCTTAGCAGTGTCTTCTGTGGTGACAGGGTCCAGGCAGTGATGGTAGGCTAGTTGGCGTTGCCAGTGGTAGGTGTAGTGTCGGTGCCTTGGTTCCGTTCGTCGAAGATGTCGTAGAGAGTCCTGATCTTGTGATGGAAGTAGGAACCGGGTTTGTTGCAGAGGTTCTGGGAGGGAGGGACGTTAGAGGCTTCGCTGGGGGGTTTGGTCAATTTGTGTATGATGCTGAAGAGCTCCTTAGAGTTGCTGGAGTTGGAGAAGATTCTGCCCCGGATAAAGTTCCTCTTTGTGGTTTTGATGAGTTGGTGGTGGTCTGTCATGGCGTGCTTCCGAGGTTTTGCTGTTCCTCCAAGCTCTCTTGAGTCGTTGGCACGTGCGCTTGGATTCTCGAAGGTTGGTGGTGAACCAGGTGGCTTTCGTGGTGCGTTTTCTGTTGGAGTTCTGGAGGGGGGGGGGGGAGCATGTTTGCGCAGTCGGTGATCCATCTGTGGAGTTCGTTGGCTGCAGAGTTGGAATCAGTCGTGTTGGGCGGAGGAGCGCCTGTGACCTCAACACTCCACGTTAGCGGGCGAGCAAAACTAATAGCGATCGCATGCGCATCCGACCACCATCGCCATGGGGCAGGTGACCTGCCGACAATATGTTGGCGGTCCCGCTTGCGTTATTACGATATGACCGACATTCAGGTGGTCGTAAAATGCATTTTTCTACTGCAGCTTTTGCTGCAGCCCGGAAAAGGGCCGAAGCACAAGCCGCAGTAGAAAACAACACTTTACTAACATCTATGTACCATATGCCTGGAACACGGTGCATGTATGTCTGGGAGGGCACCACATGGATCTACCAAGCCACTTAGCAGTGGGCCACGGGGGCACTTCTTGGGGCCCCCAAAGTCCCTTTCCGTCTGCCTTTTCATGGCGGTGGGACTGCCATGAAAAGTAATTCGGAAAGAAACATCGTGAGCCTGACAGCGGTGCCTGAGCAGGCACTGCCTCCATTAAGGATCTCAAGTCCAACAGCCACGCCGACGGGATCAGTAGATCCTGTCGGAGGCAGTGGTCCATTCCTCAAAATTCAAGGGTCCAACTGCCTGCATCGTAATGTGGCGGTCGGCCGGAAGAACTGTGTCTCAGTGGGACCACCACCAACATCGTAATGTGCCCCTAAGTGTGCACTCCAACCAAGCACTGCACTGAGGGAGATCTTACCTTTGGTGATCTCTACCAGACAGAAATCAGAGATGGGGATTCTAGCTCTTACAAATATTAAGCAGGCTCTCTAGCAACATGTGCCCCTGAGTTAGTTGCCACCTGGCCTTTAGGAAGCATGGCGAACCAGATAGTGGAAACATTAGCCCCTGAGAGAACCAGTACTAAATGCACAGCAAGATCATAAGGACATTACCCCCTACTGATCTGCACTATTACCTACTGGGCACCCCTGACCATCGAGATGCCTTTGCAATGGGTTGACTACCTCAGTTGCTATCGCTGGACAGAAGACTGTTCCACTGCTGCAACGAGCAATGCGGCCAGGCACCTAACCCAAGGAACGATCATTCATGCTATCGACGACATTCATCAGATTTATGCTTGAATAGGTACATCTGAACGCAGAATATTAAGTGAGGGAATGCTTGCATTCATGGCATCAAGAGTTTAAATCAACTTCCATTCGTGAACTGTTGCATTTTCAGCTGTCAGACAAAGGTGCTCCACTGGAGGCCTCTGTCTCTTCCACCCCCTCACAATCAGGCGGCCTCAGCAGACCCCGCGAAGTAAACCCTGGCTACAAAAGGGGATATCCAGGCACTCTTGCAAGAATTTCATAAAGAGATCACCTCCTCGAAACAAGACATCAGTAATGTGATCTCTGACCTGGATCACCACCTTCAAAGAACTGAGCGTGCCTAGACCAGGTTGAAAATGATCTCACTACCACCTATTATGAGCAATGCGGAATGGCACATGTGCCCTCCTCTGCTGAAAAACAACAAAGAGAGCTCACAGTCAGACTATCTGACACTAAAAATCATTCATGGAGTTATTACATCTGTCCCGGTTCTCCCATCTGATGTCACCAATAAGGATCTAGAAAATTACGTAAAAGCATTTTTCGAACAAATATTGCAGGAGTCAGCCCCAGAGACTATAGAGCTAGACCACATGCATGGAGTCTTCCCTGCCTTTCAGCAAAAAAGAAACCTAGCCCCTGATGTACTTATAAGAATTAACTTTTTAAAGGAAAAACAAGCAATCCTGTCTACAGTCCACAGTATCCTGTTTATCCCACACCCTTGACTCAACTCATGAAAGTTTTATACTTAGGTTCCGGATTCCGTTATGTTATAGTTATGTCTATTTTGCCTTTTGTTTTATGCACATGATTACCATCACACAGATCATGCTCCAAAACACATAGAAGGGCTCGACACGGACATACCAATTTGCAATCCCACTCGTATCTCCATAGAACAAAATTTACATGACATGACCTACAATGAAAGTATGACCATGTTAACGAGGATTAAATTAAATGTGTAAGTCCTTAATTCTCCATCAGAATAAGATTCCTCCTACAATGGCTACGGGCTAAAGAGGTCAACATTGCATGTTACAGGTGACCCACTTACTAAGCAAAGATATTCATCGCCTTAGTCCCTGTCGTTTCCATCTCAGTTCTACACCATCTGTATGATTAAAGCAAGAGAGGTAAACCTGAGATTTGTCCTAGACCCACATGTAAAAGACAGAGATGAGAGATACCTGGGTCTTCATATGAAAACAGAGAACTTTCTAGTTATCCTTTTCTCCCTTTATGCGCACAAACGAAGAGAAAATGTTATGCTGACTTTATGCCAAAAATAACACACTTCTATAACTGGCATATAATTGTAGGCAGAGATTTTAACGCCATTTTAAACATGATAGAAGAATGATTCCCAGTGCGCTACATATGCCCCCTTTCCCATGTACCCTTCTTCTAGGAATGGCAGACATCAACTTTATAAACATTTGGCGACAACACCAAGGAGAAAAAATAAATCACCTTCCAAGCAAGGGTACACAGGTCTTACACTTGCATAGACTTCCTCTTAGTCACACGGGGCTTGTTACCATAAATAGTCTCAAAAGACATTGACCCACAGATACTATTGGACCACGCTCTTGTACAGATAACCATTGACCCCTCAGCACAGCAACCGTCCCTTCCCAGATCACGTGTGTTTGGATTTGTACGGCTGTTCCCCAGCCGCGGAGTGAAGCCCACTGCGGTTCTGCGGGTCCGTGCCGGCTCCAAGAAGTGCCGGCATTCATGGAAGACAAGCGAGTTTGGTGCCATTTGCAGGGTGGTGCCGCCTTGGAGCTCCAATTGGTGTCTGGAAAGCGGGACTGGTGGCTGGCAGGACTTGACATCAACCCACAAAGGTTATGAACTGTTTTTCATTTTTCGCGTTAAAAGAATGCCCACTGGGGATCTGAACCAAGCCTAAGAACAGCAGATTTGGATGCCCTAGTAAATTTGGATGTAACTGAGGAACAAAACATCATACCCATGGAAACGGCATGCCCTCAAACAGGGGCAGGAATGAGTGGCAAGAAACCAGCATCACGGTTCTATCCACAACTAGCACCTGGAAATAAAATAGATCTATTCCAGGAAGCTGTAATCCAGGACCTGTATAAAATGAAAAAACAAAATACAAAGACAATTTGACAAACGAAGAACGAACAGCCCTGAAAAATCTAACAGAGGATCGGAACATCACCATAAAAATAGGAGATAAAGGGGGCAACATCGTCATATGGAATACGATGGATTAAGAACTAGAGGCAAATTCCCAACTGAAAAACCGTGAATGTTACCAAAAATTGAATAATAATCCAACCATGGCCTTCAAGGAAACTTTGGATAAAAAAATCACAGAGTGGCGGGCACAAAACCTCATTGATGAGGAAGAAAAGAAATATCTTACAACAGACCACCCAGAAATAGCTACAATTTATTTCTTACCAAAACTTCATAAAAATTCACTGAAACCACCAGGGTGACTGATAGTTTCGGCAAAGGGATCATTGCTGGAACCGGTAGCCAACTATATTGATTTCTTCTTGAGGCCCTTCGTGTTGAATTTAAACTCATACATAAAAGACACTACTGACCTCCTGAGACATCTTAAAGAACTAACTTGGCAAGACTCATACATGCTCGTCACCATGGATGTTATTTCCCTATATGCAAATATTGAAAACAACTTAGGACTACTAGCAGTTGCTTTCTTTCTCAGAGAACGAAACATCAAGTACTGCCAACATAATCAAATGCTCCTAGACATGATAGAGACATGTCTAACCCAAAATGTCTTCACATTTGGTGAAGAGATATACATTCAAATAAAAGGATGCGCCATGGGATTCTCCTTCAGTCCGGGATACGTCTGTTTGGTAATGGGGTGGTGGGAGCAACGACGGGCCTGGCACCCCAACCATGACAAGTATGTAAACAAAACAGCAATGTGGCTATGGTATATAGATGACTTGCTAATTGTATGGGACGGAACAGCAACAGAATTTCAAGAGTACTTTGAAATCTTAAATTCCACAGATGCAAATGTGAGATTCACATATACCATTAGCAAAGACAGAGTGGTGTTTTTGGACACAGAAATCTATGTCATGAACAACAAAATCGAGACAACTCTGCACCGGAAAATAACATCAACAAACACCACACTACATGCCAACAGTTATCATAAAGCATCAGTCATTAAGAATATCCCATACGCAGAATTCCTGAGGATTCGCAGAATCTGTTCGTATGAATCCGAATGGAAGAAACATGGTACAAATACAGCAGCAAGATTAAAAAAAAGAGAGTACAAGGAAAATGTCATAAAAAATGTTGGCAAAGATCAAATGAGAAAGTAAGGGAAGAAATCCTGTAAAATACTCAAAAAATTACCAGTGAAGAAAATCGAGAACCAGTGAGACTGGTAATGGATTACTCATGTGACGGGAAAAAGGTCACAAACATCCTGAGAAAGAACTGGAAAATACTGCAGTTGGACTCAACAGTAGGAAGAATCATGGTGACCCATCCGAACATATCAGATCGGCGGTCAAAAAATCTCAGGGATAAATTAATTCATACTCCCCATCAAAGCATACACAAAAATCGAAAAGGGACACAATGGCTGAAAACAAAAGGCTTTATCAAGTGCCACAACTGCAAAGTCTGCCAGATAGCCAAAAATACAACACAAGCCAGGATGGCGAACAACAAAATGTGGCAAATAAAAGATCTTATAACATGCAAAAGCAATTTTGTGGTATATGTAATTGAGTGTCCTTGCTCCTTAAAATATATAGGGAGCACCATATATGAGCTCAAAAAGAGGATCCTGGAACATGTAAGGGCGACCGCAAACAACAACAGAGCAAATGCTGTAGCCAAACACATGGAGTCGAACCATGATGGAAACTGGAAACTGCTGAACTTTTATGCAATTGAAACAATACCGGAAGGCATAAGAGGTGGCAACCGCAAGAAAGAACTGCAACAGAGGGAATCTAGACAAATATTAAATTTCCGAACTCTCACTCCGTGGGGTCTGAATCAAAGTGAGGAACTATATGTTCATCTATAAATCAATTGGATGAAAGCTGTACCAAAAAAGATTGTACATTTTCTGGACGAAATAAGCTATGAAAAGGCAATAAAAGGGAAAGGAGAAAAGAAGAAAAGGAAAAAGAAAAAAGGATGAAAAAGGAAAAGAAAACAAGTATATTCACTGGAAAAATAATCGAATAATGAAAACTTGAAAAAACGGAAATAAGGGTGACAGAATGAGAGGAGAAGAGTTTGAATCACCAATCATTAATTAAAAAGACAAGAATGGGGTTGCCCACCAGAGGGCAGGAAACGAACAATAAGTAAAAAGAAAAAAGTAAATAAAAACGTCCAAAAACACAAGGGAAATATGAAACAACCCAAAAGACTCAAGAAATTCTGCTGAAAAAGAATCACATCTTAATGTACTGCATTATGCAGAATCATTGACACAAAACACATGGAGTGGTGAATAAGAGACTGAGACTGGGGTAATGTCTGCATGGGAGAATTGGAAAGGACGTGGATAGAAATCAGGCGTGTCAGCCACAGTCACCACGACGAATAAAACAATTTCAAGAAACTTTTACCCCCCCATCCCCCCCCCCCTTCTTATTCCTAAACAGATATTAGGAGAACAATAATCATGACAGAAAAAGAGAAAAAATAAATAAATAAACAAACTAATAAACAAAACAAACATGAAAGAGACACTGGGTGAATTTAAGGCACTACGACTCCCATAATGCCTTGGAATGGGTTTTAGATTATCACTAGTCATATGTCATTGAAAAGCTTTTTTATTGGTTGAAACAGACACTATCAATAAGGAAATTTCTGCTGTTCCTCAATATATGAAAAAAGAGGAAGAAGAGGAAGAGTCAAGGGGAAGGCTGGAACCAACTTCATACAATGTGTGTTTAGAGTTGGTAATCCATTTGTTGGATAATAATGCCCTCACACACCCTTTCAGGTGTCATGCTTCATCATATGGGCTGCTCCTCGTCGGGCCGGCGGTGCAATGCCTAACGGGCTCCCTTTGTAAGGGGCACTTTATCGGAGATCTTCAATCCAACTGCCGTATGGTGAAGTGCGGGTGTGGGGGGCCTAAGTGGTGTAGACGTGACTAAGTGATATAAAACAGGGTTAAGAGTGCCAGCTGGGAATTAATTTTATTCTGGGGGCCTCCTTCCCTGGTTAAAAACGTGAAGGTGTGGCACTCATCAGAGTGTAATGTCTCATGTGTGAGTGGCCTATGTAAAGATGGGCAACATGTTTCTCGCTAAGAGTTGTTACACTCGCGATTCTTCAGGACCTATGAAAAAAACTATCTACAGCTAAAGAGAATGTAATATTAACAATATTCTCAATTAGGTGGTATCAAGCGAGTCAGTAACTCCTATTTAAAATACCTGTCGGTGTCTGGTGTTACCTGTAGGGGGAAAAGGCAGGTGATGCCAGTTAAAACAAAATACAGTCAACACATTGGTACAGAAAAACAGCCAAAAACGTGACTATTCAGTCGTTCTTACAAACAAATGGTGGTGGCTACTAATGCATCAAAGCGCATCAGAAACTGTTCATTAGTGGTGATTCCCCACGGTGAACTAAGGTGACTATTCACCTGTGTGGAATTCGTAAAAATGCAGCAGGAAATAATGCCAGAAGACTCACCCTATTCAGTATTAATCCAGACTGCGACAGTACCCGTTGGGTGCACCATGAGCTACAATTCCTCATCAAGTAGGACTGTACACAGAACCAAGTAAAGGTATGGGTAAAGCAAAAATAAGAAATGATATGGTAGAGAAAAGAGCGACAAAGTGTTGGCACAAAATCATAAAGGGTATCTGGCAGTGAACATAAAACTCATCTGAACATCCGTAGCCAAATTGAATAAAAGGGTTATACAATCGTTACAGGGATATGTCAAAAGGATGGTGTGTGCAACGCTGCGCTCTGAAAGAGGGGTTTACTGTATTCGAGGGGGAGTTAGATAATGGATCCCTCGTGTACATGTGAAGCACGAAGTACTGACCGTGCAACTGTATCGGATATGAAGGGAGTCCCTTAATGAAAGGACCGAGGGAGGAGTGGACATGAAGGAACGTAGGAACGGAGGCCAGCGTGTCAAGCCCAATGTCGGGTAAAGGTGGCCTCTACGTCGTGGGAAACAGGCGGAATTGCCAAAGGGGCTCAGCGTATAAATGGAAGTGTGCTGCACCAGTCTGCGTGGCAGTACATGGAAAGGAATACGGAATGAACTAGTTTGTGTGCTCGTAAACTACTTCAGGCCGACACGAGCTGTAAAGCAACACCATAAATGCGCTACACATCCTCTCTAAAAATCGGGTGCAGGCAGGGTTCACAGTTTTAAAACAGGGCAATATTCCGGGGTGAGCGCAGGATTACTCACGTTTACAGTAGCTCATGTCGTCCGGTTAGACCTACCCTCACCACCGAGTCTGGAAGGTGCCTTGTTCGACAGCGAGGGAGGACTTAAGTGTAAGAACTTAGTCATGTGACTACGGACGGAGTCGGTGCAGGCGCTTGTGTGGGTTGAGGATAGAAATGGCGGCCATCATGGGTTGGGAAAGAGAGTTGATAGATTGAACAATGGTGTTAGTTACTGAGGCGGCCATTTTAAAAGGGGGACTACAGCGTGACTGTTAAGGTCTAGGCTTATGAAACTTAATGTAAGGATTATACCCCGGTATAAGGTTGTTCATTATGGAACCAGTTCTCATGATTATCAGAATCCCTCAGAAGGAGGGCAATTGAGATAGTGCATATAGGGTGTAGGACAGTATGCCAAACCGATGTGAGTGTGGTACTAGGACTGTTAAGTCATCTAACATCGGGGGCAAACAATTGATGGAATATGAAATAATTCAGATTTTGATTGATCCCCAAGGGATATCGTCGTTCAGACCCCACACAGGTGAATAGTCACCTTAGTTCACCGTGGGGAATCACCACTAATGAACAGTTTCTGATGCGCTTTGATGCATTAGTAGCCACCACCATTTGTTTGTAAGAACGACTGAAGAGTCACGTTTTTGGCTGTTTTTCTGTACCAATGTGTTGACTGTATTTTGTTTTAACTGGCATCACCTGCCTTTTCCCCCTACAGGTAACACCAGACACCGACAGGTATTTTAAATAGGAGTTACTGACTCGCTTGATTCCACCTAATTGAGAATATTGTTAATATTACATTCTCTTTAGCTGTAGATAGTTTTTTTTCATAGGACCTGAAGAATCGCGAGTGTAACAACTCTTAGCGAGAAACATGTTGACCATCTTTACATAGGCCACTCACACATGAGACATTACACTCTGATGAGTGCCACACCTTCACGTTTTTAACCAGGGAAGGAGGCCCCCAGAATAAAATTAATTCCTAGCTGGCACTCTTAACCCTGTTTTATATCACTTAGTCACGTCTACACCACTTAGGCCCCCACACCCGCACTTCACCATAAGGCAGTTGGATTGAACATCTCCGATAAAGTGCCCCTTACAAAGGGAGCCCGTTAGGCATTGCACCACCGGCCCGACGAGGAGCAGCCCATATGATGAAGCATGACACCTGAAAGGGTGTGAGAGGGCATTATTATCAAACAAATGGATTACCAACTCTAAACACACATTGTATGAAGTTGGTTCCAGCCTTCCCCTTGACTCTTCCTCTTCTTCCTCTTTTTTCATATATTGAGGAACAGCAGAAATTTCCTTATTGGTAATGTACTTCCCTGGGGCATCTTTTCCTGCTGGACCTCCCGCTCCTCTGTGAGCGGAAATAGCCCCTCCTGTCCCTCTTTTTGTAGTTCATGCTTTGCACGGCCTAAACACCTGTGGGACTCCTACTGGTGGGTGAGATCTGTTCTATCCCCAACATCTCTTTCGAGACATTATTATTTTCACCAAAAAAACCCTACTGGGTTCTACTCTACGTTGTTTTTTGATTTTACTGCCCCTAACTCAATTCCACCCATCCACCCATGGAGGGCTAGGGTCTGAGCTACGGGGATGACCATGCAGCGGAAATACTCAGGACCCCCTCCATTTTGGGTCTTGATTACGAGACTGCCACAGGAAGCCAATCGGCGGACTGGCAATCATTATCAGACATGAAACGAGAGTGGGTACGGATTACACTACATGGTGCCCTCATGACCGAGTACTTTAGGGCCAATATCTCACCCAATGGCCTGATAGTAAAGAATTTCCCCAGGATCTTTTGGGAGGATGGACAATTCAAAATTGAATGGTCACAGATCTCCTGGAAGTGTACCAGGGATCTCCTCATCCTCATTGTCAACACGGCCAAAAGACTGGCAGATGAGTTACTCATACGGATTCAAACCGCGGAAAGCGCTTTGAAACAAAATAATCCTGGTTCCAGCTTCAAGTCCAAATTAACCGAACTCAACAATGAGATCGCCGAACACAAAGAGTACCTGATGAAACAAAATGTTGTGAAGTTACAAAAGGACATTAAACGCTTCGAGAAAGAGAAAGTGTACCCTTATCTCAAAGCTGATTATGTCCCACCTAACACTAACTATTCATCTGATACTGATACTAATTCTTCCAGAAGAGGGTCTTCCACCAACAGTGACTCCAGTATTGAATACTCAAGACCCAATCAATACAGAGGGAAGAAGGGTAGACAAGGATACAATACCTATCCTCCACCACTCTATCAAGGACCTGCCTACTGGCAATACCCTATGTACCAACAAGGCCCCCCACAATTTTGTCCACACTGCCCACCTCAATTTCTACCCCAAGGCATCAGCCAGCCTTTTTTAGGCAGAGGTTGGGGCAGAGGGCGAGGGCGAAGAAGAGGGGCCTCACAGGAAGGAAAAAGAGTACAGTGGGAGGAACCTCCCCAACGGGAATGGAGACCAGGAGCCACAGCAGCAGAAAACAAACTTAGTTGTTAATCTGTCATCCAGACAATTGACGCAGATAGAAGATGATGTCCTCCAAAAAGGTCTATGCTTTGTCCCCACCCCGAGAGTAGATCTTTTCACGCAAACTTGTAAATTGCATCAATTCTTTCGAAAGATCCGTCTCAGATTTTTCTTTGAAGGAAAAGTGAAGATACCCGATATCGACTCGGGTCTTCGTAATCCTTCTACTTTCACCCCACATGTTGGGATGGTACCAAATGAAGTCCTGACCTAAGAACAGGCAGTACTCAAGGAAGTGAAAACAATTCCAGGACACAAACTTTTCAACAACATCAGTAATAAAGAGAGATAGGCTATTGAAACACTGGCCAATGATCCAACCATTACTATTAAACAAGCCGATAAAGGTGGGGCCACTGTCATAATGAGAACAACAGACTATGACATTGAATGTTTACGACAACTGGGAGATAAGAAATACTACACTCCCATTTCTAAGAATCCTACAGAACGCCTGAGAATAACCATTACCAGTCTGGTTGATTCAGCTGAAAGCCAAGGGGGGCTCAGCGAGAAGGAGGCTTCTTTTCTTATTAAGAAGGAACCCAAGACCCCCTACTTCTATATCTTACCTAAAATCCACAAGGGGGTCACACCAGTACCAGGCCGCCCTATAGTGTCAGGTATTGACTCCATTCTCGAACCTCTTTCGCAATTTTGCGACCATTTCTTACAACCCTTGGTGAAATGTACACCATCATACATACAGGACACCACTGATGTAGTACGCCTGCTTGATCAGTTTCAGGACACTGACAACATCAACTTCCTCATCACTCTAGATGTTGAAGCCCTTTATACAAACATCCCTCAAAGGGCTACCCTGGAAGTTATTGAGGAAGTTTTGAATACAATCCCCTGGGAGTCACTTACCCCTCCATCCTTCATTACAGACTGTGCCACATTGGCACTAACTGAAAACTTTTTTGAATTCAGGGGCCAACTCTATCACCAGACACAAGGTACTTCCATGGGGCGTACCTTTGCTCCTAGTGTGGCCTGTCTGTACATGGCATCTTTTGAGGGAGAACACATCTTCTGTGACACTAACCCATATCGTCACAATATTCGCCTATGGAAACGCTTTATTGATGACATTCTCATCTTTTGGACAGGAGATTGTGTGAGTTACACCGAGTTCTTCACATGGATTAACAGTCTCAATCCCTACTTAAACTTTACCATAACAGCATCCCCCTCACAGATTGCCTTTTTAGATCTAACCATCAAGCTCAGACAGGGCCACTTCTCAACCACTATGTACAGGAAGGCGACTGATCGGAACAGTCTGTTACACTTCCACAGTCATCATCCTAGATCACTCAAAGAAAACTTACCCTTTGGGCAATTCCTGAGAGTCAGAAGAAATTGCAGCACATTAGACACATACAAAAGTGAATCAGCAATCCTCGCCCAGAACCTGAAAGAGAGACACTATCCACAGAGGAGTATCACACTGTCTAATAAACGTGCCCGTAATAACAATAGAGAAGGACTCCTGGAGCATAGAACTGATAAAATTGGTTCAGAAGCACTAACCTGTGTCACTACCTTTACACCGGCCTCTACACAATTGACCCGGGTATTGAGAAAACACTGGGACATTCTCAATACAGGGACCATGAACCTTGAAGTGCCACGCTTTGCATATAAGCGATCCAAGAACATCAAGGATATGCTTATACAAACTAGACCTAAACCCAAGACTAAGTCCGTACTGAATACACTCTGGCAACTACCCACGGTGAAAGGACACTATCCATGTGGGACATGTAGTGCTTGCACTTTTACATCTATACATAAAACTGTCACACTTAATACCACCTTCGTCTGGGAATTGAGGTCCCACACAAATTGCAATACATTCAACTGCATTTATCTCCTGATTTGCCCCTGTGATCTCTACTACGTGGGGATGACGACTCGCCCTATTAAATTGCGTAGCTCTGAGCACCGCAGCAGCTTTCGCTGCCACAAAAACAACACCAAACAATGTGTACATTTTCTTGAGAAGGGACATTCACCAGACTCCGTCAAATGGCTTATTCTAGAAGCCAACCCCCACCTTACTAAACCAAGCCTGTTCGCGAGAGAACAGAGATGGATACATCGCCTATCTTCTGACACTGGGGGTCTGAACGACGATATCCCTTGGGGATCAATCAAAATCTGAATTATTTCATATTCCATCAATTGTTTGCCCCCGATGTTAGATGACTTAACAGTCCTAGTACCACACTCACATCGGTTTGGCATACTGTCCTACACCCTATATGCACTATCTCAATTGCCCTCCTTCTGAGGGATTCTGGTAATCATGAGAACTGGTTCCATAATGAACAACCTTATACCGGGGTATAATCCTTACATTAAGTTTCATAAGCCTAGACCTTAACAGTCACGCTGTAGTCCCCCTTTTGAAATGGCCGCCTCAGTAACTAACACCATTGTTCAATCTATCAACTCTCTTTCCCAACCCATGATGGCTGCCATTTCTATCCTCAACCCACACAAGCGCATGCACCGCCTCCGTCCGTAGTCACATGACTAAGTTCTTACACTTAAGTCCTCCCTCGCTGTCGAACAAGGCACCTTCCAGACTCGGTGGTGAGGGTAGGTCTAACCGGACGACATGAGCTACTGTAAACGCGAGTAATCCTGCGCTAACCCCGGAATATTGCCCTGCTAGCGCTTTACTTCAGTTTTAAAACTGTGAACCCTGCCTGCACCCGATTTTTAGAGAGGATGTGTAGCGCATTTATGGTGTTGCTTTACAGCTCGTGTCGACCTGAAGTAGTTTACGAGCACACGAACTAGTTCATTCCGTATTCCTTTCCATGTACTGCCACGCAGACTGGTGCAGCACACTTCCATTTATACGCTGAGCCCCTCTACGCTGAGCCCCTTTGACAATTCCGCCTGTTTCCCACGACGTAGAGGCCACCATTACCCGACATTGGGCTTGACACGCTGGCCTCCGTTCCTACGTTCCTTCATGTCCACTCCTCCCTAGGTCCTTTCATTCAGGGACTCCCTTCATATCCGATACAGTTGCACGGTCAGTACTTCGTGCTTCACGTGTACACGAGGGATCCGTTATCTAACTCCCCCTCGAATACAGTAAACCCCTCTTTCAGAGCGCAGCGTTACACACAAGGCGCACTCCTGAATTGATAGGAAATCGACCTCTGCACACACCATCAGTCCCCTTTTGACATATCCCTGTAACGATTGTATAACCCTTTTATTCAATTTGGCTACGGATTTTCAGATGAGTTTTATGTTCACTGCCAGATACCCTTTATGATTTTGTGCCAACACTTTGTCGCTCTTTTCTCTACCATATCATTTCTTATTTTTGCTTTACCCATACCTTTACTTTGTTCTGTGTACAGTCCTACTTGATGAGGAATTGTAGCTCATGGTGCACCCACCGGGTACTGTCGCGGTTTGGATTAATACTGAATAGGGTGAGTCTTCTGGCATTATTTCCTGCTGCATTTTTACGAATTCCACACAGGTGAATAGTCACCTTAGTTCACCGTGGGGAATCACCACTAATGAACAGTTTCTGATGCGCTTTGATGCATTAGTAGCCACCACCATTTGTTTGTAAGAACGACTGAAGAGTCACGTTTTTGGCTGTTTTTCTGTACCAATGTGTTGACTGTATTTTGTTTTAACTGGCATCACCTGCCTTTTCCCCCTACAGGTAACACCAGACACCGACAGGTATTTTAAATAGGAGTTACTGACTCGCTTGATACCACCTAATTGAGAATATTGTTAATATTACATTCTCTTTAGCTGTAGATAGTTTTTTTCATAGGTCCTGAAGAATCGCGAGTGTAACAACTCTTAGCGAGAAACATGTTGACCATCTTTACATAGGCCACTCACACATGAGACATTACACTCTGATGAGTGCCACACCTTCACGTTTTTAACCAGGGAAGGAGGCCCCCAGAATAAAATTAATTCCTAGCTGGCACTCTTAACCCTGTTTTATATCACTTAGTCACGTCTACACCACTTAGGCCCCCACACCCGCACTTCACCATAAGGCAGTTGGATTGAAGATCTCCGATAAAGTGCCCCTTACAAAGGGAGCCCGTTAGGCATTGCACCACCGGCCCGACGAGGAGCAGCCCATATGATGAAGCATGACACCTGAAAGGGTGTGTGAGGGCATTATTATCCAACAAATGGATTACCAACTCTAAACACACATTGTATGAAGTTGGTTCCAGCCTTCCCCTTGACTCTTCCTCTTCTTCCTCTTTTTTCATATATTGAGGAACAGCAGAAATGTCCTTATTGGTAATGTACTTCCCTGGGGCATCTTTTCCTGCTGGACCTCCCGCTCCTCTGTGAGCGGAAATAGCCCCTCCTGTCCCTCTTTTTGTAGTTCTTTAAACAGACACTGTCATTCAAACCGTGAACAAGTTCTCTGTGAGAACGAAACGCTTCGGTTGGCATTTCAACCTGGTGGAATTTTGAAAATAAAAGCTTGGAAAATCACAGTCTGTGAGTGCGACTTCATCTTTCCCCTGAAAAGGATTGTGTGTGAATAATTTATGGCATAGCTCTGCCGAGAAGTATGCACTGGTGTCAGATGCACCAGGGGTCCAGCGATATGTGAGCCAAAGAGGACGAAATATATATATATATATATTCACTGAAAAAACCATAGGTTTCACACATGTTATAGTTAGAGGAAATTTTACTGATAAAAAACCAATGAAATTCCCCCGTTATAGTTAGTGCAGGCAACTATAACTCACGCGACCGCAATCCTCTGCTGATGCTAATACTGTATTTAGACACTTATTTGCCCATGTCTTCTTCCATATATTTTTAGCTATACATATATTACAAATATTTTTTTTTCATAAAGACACATATGTCATCAGCAGAAGATTGCGGTCGCGTGAGTTATAGTTGCCTGCACTAACTATAACGGGGGAATTTCATTGGTTTTTTATCAGTAAAATTTCCTCTAACTATAACATGTGTGAAACCTATGGTTTTTTCAGTGAATTTGCAAGGTTTTTTAAATGCTAATTCCTAACTATAACGTGTGTGAAACCTATGGTTTTTTCAGTGAATTTGTACGGTTTTTTAAATGCTAAGTTACTTTACGCCATTCGTGGCGTGCGCGCCCACTTAACGCAGTTCGTTCCGTGCACGCACGGTGCGCTTCGCGCACCGTGCGCGCACAGTGAGCACGCGGTGCGCTTCGCGCACCGCGCGCCCACTTTACGCAGTTAGTGCCGTGCACGCACGGTGGGCACGCGGTGCGCTACGCGCACCGCGTGCCCACATTACGCTAGATGGGCCATGTACGCACGATGCGCTTCGCGCACCGTGCGCACATGGAGGACATATGATGCACTTCGTTTTGAAAGGTAATATTTTAATTTTTCGTATATGTTATAAGCCATGCACAAATGGTGCTCTTCGGGCACCATTTGCACACGGGGTGGAGAGAGTGTGGATAATTTTTTTTTTTATTATTATTTTTTTTTTATATTTTAGTTTAACTCATCTTTAATAAGCCATGCACAATTGGTGCCCTTCACACGGGGTGGGGAGAGTGTGGATAATTTTTTTTTTTTTTATAATTTTTTACCGTACGCGTACGGTAAGCGTAATCGGCGAAATTAGCGAAAAAATAAAAATTCCGTTTTTGGCCTTGGGGGATCTTTGGGGACTCCCTCAACATTGCTATGTGTGTGGGAGCTGTCTAAACAGCCCCTTTACATGTTTTTGGGCTTAATATTTTAAACATCACTCTCAGTGCGATAGAGAAAATGGCGGCCGGCGCTTCCTGGTTTCGGCCGATTCGAATGTTAACTAAGATCTAAGAGCCAATCAGAATCGCGCTCGCGCACGCCACCGTACGCGTACGGTAAGCGTACCGTAAGCGCACCGTAAGCTGGCTCAGATATATATATTGATTTAAAGGCTATTTTCTCAGAATCTACTGAACAGATTTACACCAAACCTACAAAAGGCACTTCCTTGACCTAGGGACTACCTCTCTGCCAAATTTCTAGTAATTCTGTTCAGCCGTTCGGGCTGTAGCTCGTTCTAAAGGTCCTATGGAAAAATGCATGGGAAAAACGCGTTTTGGGACCCCCCTTTTATCTCAGCCCCCGCTTGACGAATCCCCCCGAGACTTTCAGGGTAGGAGCGGAGCGTAGCGCCCCACCTATTTTGAGAAATTCGCGAGGATTCGTCGACCGGCGCCAAAGTTATTCAAAATAGAATGTTTCGGATTTCCTATGGAAACGTGGTCCTAACTATAACTACCTACTGGCGACCGCCAGTAGGTAATATATATATATATATATATATATATATATATATATATATATATATATATATATATATATATATATATATATATATATATATATATTACCTACTGGCGGTCGCCAGTAGGTAGTTATAGTTAGGACCACGTTTCCATAGGAAAACCTCAACATTCTATTTTGAATAACTTTGGCGCCGGTCGACGAATCCTCGCGAATTTCTCAAAATAGGTGGGGCGCTACGCTCCGCTCCTACCCTGAAAGTCTCGGGGGGATTCGTCAAGCGGGGGCTGAGATAAAAGGGGGGTCCCAAAACGCGTTTTTCCCATGCATTTTTCCATAGGACCTTTAGAACGAGCTACAGCCCGAACGGCTGAACAGAATTACTAGAAATTTGGCAGAGAGGTAGTCCCTAGGTCAAGGAAGTGCCTTTTGTAGGTTTGGTGTAAATCTGTTCAGTAGATTCTGAGAAAATAGCCTTTAAATCAATATATATATCTGAGCCCGCTTACGGTACGCTTACCGTACGCTTACCGTACGCTTACCGTAAGCTTACGGTGGCGTGCGCGAGCGCGATTCTGATTGGCTCTTAGATCTTAGTAAACATTCGAATCGGCCGAAACCAGGAAGCGGCGTCCGCCATTTTGTCTCTCGCACTGAGTGTTGTTTATCAAACATGATGGCCAAAAACATGTTACGGGGCTGTTTTGACAACTCCCTCCCACATAGTCATGTTGAGGGAGTCCCCAAACATCCCCCAAGAGCAAAAACGGTTTTATTTTTTTTTCGGCAATTTCGCGGGGTACGCTTACCGTACGCTTACCGTAAGCTTACCGTACGCTTACGGTAAAAAAATAAAAATAAAAAAAACACTATCCACACTTACCCCACCCCCTGTGCTTTTGGTGGCCGCAGGCCACCAAATGTGCAGGGCTTATTAATAGAGAAAAAAAACGTAATTTTGGCAACATGAAATTATAAAATCGAAATAAAAAAAACACTATCCACATTGACCTCACCCCCTGTGCTTTTGGTGGCCGAAGGCCACCAAATGTACAGGGCTTATTAAAGTTGATAAAAACCGTGCACGGAACGAACTGCGTTAAGTGGGCGCGCACGCCACAAATGGCGTAAAGTAACTTAGCATTTAAAAAACCGTACAAATTCACTGAAAAAACCATAGGTTTCACACACGTTATAGTTAGGAAATAGCATTTAAAAAACCTTGCTAATTCACTGAAAAAACCATAGGTTTCACACATGTTATAGTTAGCTGGACATTTTACTGATAAAAAACCAATGAAATTCCCCCGTTATAGTTACTGTAGGCAACTATAACTCACGCGACCGTAATCCTCTGCTGATGACATATGTGTCTTTATGAAAAAAAAATATTTGTAATATATGTATAGCTAAAATTTAATGGAAGAAGATATGGGCAAATAAGTGTCTAAATACAGTATTAGCATCAGCAGAGGATTGCGGTCGCGTGAGTTATAGTTGCCTACAGTAACTATAACGGGGGAATTTCATTGGTTTTTTATCAGTAAAATGTCCAGCTAACTATAACATGTGTGAAACCTATGGTTTTTTCAGTGAATTATATATATATATACATACATATATATATAACAAAACCTACACCTCTATTCTCTCTGAACCCTTAGCAAAGATCGTTATCGTTAATCACAGTACGGGAATAGTAACAGATTTCATGTTGGAATCCCAACGTACGCTGTTATTGAAGCCTGGAAGGAACCCACTGACCTGTTCCTAATGAAGACCTATTGCTCTGTTGAGCACCGGCATGAAGATATTTGCATCTGAGTTTTTGTCACACTGACAGAGGCATCAGAATACACTTAACAATCAATGGTCCTTCTCTTGCTATATGCGGAAAAGGTCATCAGTATGGTTAATTGGTCCATTATATCAAAAATTCTAGCGAAGATACCACTAGGCCCTAAAATGAGACTCTGGCTATTAGCAGGCTAGAAAAGGCTAAGACACGAGTCAAGAAGAATGGAGAGTACTCCTTAAAACATTCCTTGTCACAAGGTATGCGCCAGGGATGTCCCCTATCATCATTAATATTTGCTCTTTACATGCAGCCACCAGTCCAAAAGATCCAGCACATTTGACTTCAAAAGGGCTGACAATAGCCAAACAAGAATTCAAGTTAGCACTTCATGGTGATGATGTCCTGTACTTCTTGATTGAATTTGTTACGTCCATTACTGCCCTCAAAGAAGAGCTTTTAGGAGAGGCGCTAGAGTGCGCACAGCAATATGGCTGCGCTGTAGTGCAGCTCTGCCTGGCTGATCCAAAATCCGACCAATATCCGGCTGAATTGTGCTACATCGAGTCTGCTAAAGGAGACAGAGTGTGACCTGAAGCAGCCTAGGGCAGATCTGCAGCATTTGACAACTGCTGTGGGCTGGTACGTCGAGAAAATCTGGATGTGAAGGACTCTGATCACGCAATGGAAAAATGGAGACCGTTTCTACCTTTTAGGCAAGGATCACATATTGTTGAAGGGCTGTTCGATATGAGACTGGCATCAGCGAGAACAGCGATGAATATGCAGATGCAGCCATTGGTGAGCAAAGAGATTGGGGAGCGATCTGTTACTCATTGATCCACACCGCTGAGAAGTAAGCCGACTGTGGCAGAACGACGCGGCCTGGTGTAAGGGAGACTCGGCCGGATTGCTGCATGTCACCCGGAGAGCCGCAGCAAAAAGCAAGAAGCGACAGAGACCTGTCCTGCTGCTGGCCCGACGCAGTCCCTGCTGAGACCGGGGAGTGAGACTCGCTGTCTGTGATGAGTGTGGTGAGTGGGGTTGCGACTGGGCCTGGGCCCACAGCTGCAGAGGCATGTGTGGGCTCAGGCGCAATGCCATGGCTGGCAGAACTGCCCGAGGGTGCAGACGGCGGGGCTGGCACTGTGGCAGACCAGGACTGAAGGGAAACGAGTGGCGAGGACTCACATTAGGATCCTCCACAGGACTCTGGCCAGCTGCGCTTGATTGAAAAAACGCTATAGATACCGGGTGCTGCTCCCTCAAAAGGTTGCCTGTGAATATTAATTGCGTACTTCCTTTTAACAAAAAATAAAGGAAAGTAAGAGAATAAAAAAAACAGAAGCCAGGTAAGCCTGTAGACATGCTGGCTAAAGACACGCATTTCAGTAACACGGTGTAAATAGACAGTAACCTTAGACTAAGGCACATACGTCCACACACTGATTGGTGGTAACACAAAGAGGGCTGTGGTCTTAGAGATGTGAGGATGAACGGGACAGTCCATTTGCAAGCATTACTAAACGGAACAACAAAATAAGAGGGGGAAACAAGCTCCAAGTATGCGGCACAAGCTGGGGGGGCTTAACTGTGGAATTGTCCAGAAGGAGGCCCAAAAGGTGTGGAACATATGGAAAATAGGGTGAGGCGTGTATTCCTGGATAGTGGCATACACGTGTCTGGAATAACAACATGGGCAAAACATAAATCTCGGCCTCTCCTCACATTCAAGATACAGAAACCTAGCAGGACACAATCAAAGGCGGCATCAGACTCTGAGGCAGATGCACAGGGGGAGGCCACCCCCTCACTTGAAATTACACTTCTAGCAATGCAGCGTAGTCTACAATCCATAGATGGAAACATTGATGCTTTAAACAAACGATTGGATCCTATGTCAGCAAAGCTAAAAAGCAAAACACCAGAATTGCGGAGGTTGAACAGAGGGTTTCCAACACTGAGGATGAACTGAGTGAAGTTTTGAATTAAGCCTTAAACATGGAAAAAGTCTTAGCACTAATAAAGGCGAAAAGCGAAGATTTAAAGGCTAGATCAAAACGGAATAACCTTAGAATTACTGGCCTACCTGAGTCGACTAATACAGGGAAAATGGAGACCTATGTTGAGACATTGATCAAAGATATCTTTTGATATTGATTGTTGAGAGAGCGCATCGCTCGCTTGCTGCACGTCCAGTCCTTGGAGCAATGCCACGCCCTATTATTGCCAGACTATTAAACTATAGGGACCGTGATGCTATTCTGCTGATGACGAGAGAAAAGGGCATCATAACTTTTCAAGGAACAGACTGGCCTTTTATCCAGACTTTACAGTTGCGGTGCAAGCAGTGAGAAGAGAATTTGGAACGGTAAAAAAACTGTTAAGTCGGAGGGCATCCCATATGCCATGCTGTCTTCCGCTCGCCTCAGAATTGGCCCGGAAAGGGCCTTCAAGTTTTTCACTAACCCAAAAGCTGTGCTCGAGCATGTTAAAATGCTGAAAAGGCGGCGGCGTGAATCCTCCCATGACCCAGATAATGAAGAACAATAATGTTTGTGCACAGGACTTGGTTGGTGAAGCAGTATGTGTCGATATATTTGTGGACGCTTGGGGTGGCTGTTTATTGTTTTGATGTTACCTCTCTGATCTGGGCTGGCTAGCTACAAACAGAGCTGCTGTTCGTTTTATCACACTCGACTCCGAGAAATATAATTGGACAGATCGGCCACCTACTGCTTTCGTGGGAGGCAAGTAGCATTCTGGCGCTCCTGGGAGTACCCTGTATGTTTCTTACACTATTCTGTTACAGGGGGGGGATTGTTCTCTTCAATAGGGGATGGCTTTAGCGAATTGGGGGTGCTAAAGTGGGTGGGGGGAATGTTGGGTAAGGGGGTAGTGGGGGGGCTTAAACTTCTGTGAAGGCATTACTTCTGGTGCAGTGCTGTTGACGTGTGATATGGTTGGGCAATGTATACAGGGATACAGATGAGTGGCAGGTTCACCTGGGTAGTCCAAATTAGTCATCAAGCAAGGACTCTCTCTGATCACTCCCCGGTGCTCCTGGAGTTGCTAATCCCTGAATGTTCGAGACCTCCATTCAAGTGGAGATTACAGCCGTCCTCTTTGGTAGACCCTGTGTTCAAGAGTACAATTGGAAATGTGATCAGAAATTATTTCATAGAGAATGAGGGAACAGTAGAAAGTGCGGGCAGACTTTGGGAGGCATTTAAAGTGATGATCCGTGGGGAATGTATAGGTGTACAAGCAGATGTATTGAAAGACCTAAGGCATAGAATAAACAAGTTGGCGTCACAGAGAACAGCTCTGGAGCGGGAGTATGAACGGAATCCCGCCCCTGAAACGCTAGCTAACATCAGAGACCTTGTGACTGAGCACAACCAACCCGTAGATCAGTAATTGGCGCATAGATCTAGGTGGTGCAAAGCCCAATATTATGGGGAGGGAGGAAGGCCCAGTCGCTCTCTGGCTCAGAGGTTACCCTGCCAAAGGGTCAGGAAAACATTACTGAATTGTAAAATAAGGAAGATATTGCCCGGCATTCTACATCGGAGATGAGTAAGATCTTGCCGGATGTTTATTCAGTACTCTATGGTCACAGGCCACCAGTGCCTGAGACCAAAATCTTCTCATATCTGGATGATATTGAACTAGGGTGGGTCTCAGAGGGCCAAAGAGAATATCTGACGCAGCCCTTTGATGTAGAGGACGTGAAGCCAGCTATAATGTCCCTCCCCACGTGTAAATCAGCTGGCCTTGACGGGCTCCCAGGTGAGTTTTGTAAGGCATACATAGAGGAGCTAGCACCTAGATTATTAGATGTATTTGCGGAAGTGTATGAAAAGGGAATATTACCTCTTACACTTGAAGAATCTCTCATTGTCACACTGAACTGACGCTTAATGCAAGTGGAGTCAATGCACAGCTCTAGCCGCTGTAAAGAAGTTGAAAACAATGAAAGCATTGCAAAGAAATTTACATATTGGTGGCCAAGAACCTGCTGATCAGACCATACATTAGGGTACTGTGCTACTATGCAATATAAAGCCAGACGTAGTATGGAGCGTTAACACGGAAGGCAGATACAACCAGTTTTTGAACAAGCAGCTATTGATAATCACAAATTGCAAGATAACGTTACAATTAGAAAGCGGTGAAGACCGAGAGCGTGGAAAGAGCCGCCAAAGGATAAAAGGATAAAACAGTTATTTACTCACTAGAATCCCTGAGTAAAGTGAGCTGGTATGACCTCAGCGCTAGGTGCCGCAACCAAGACAAAGCACAGGGATTCTGATTAACACATGCGCTACAGTCACCACAATTTCTGATAGCTTCAGGATAGTGAAGTGTGTTCATGGAAGAAAAGATGGAGGCTGTCTTTCCAAAAGTCATCAAGGATGATCCAGAGGCCGGCACATCCCAATGTCTCAGAGATGGCTCACATGATTTGGTTCAAGATGAACAGCTGAAGGAGCCAGAGAGAGTTTCACCCTCAAAATCAGACACTCCCAGAAATTGCTACAACTCTGCCACTTTCTTGAAATCAGTTTGATACTGCCAAAAAGCAAAATATTGGTGATCGATGGTCAATGGACTTGTTGAGAGTTTTATGAGTATGCTGAAGAAAGTGCAGCACGCTACTCTTGAGAAGCGCGATTTGAAAACTGTGTTGAATTCTACCTTGGGAGCTTATTGTTCAACACCCCACTTGACCACAGGTGAAAGTCCTGCAACAGTTATGTCTGTTACCAGAGACTCTTCTCATATTCAGCATTTATCTAATCGTTCATCAGATCGAACTGTTGAAGGAGAAACTGGGTGTGAATCCTCCGTGACTGCTGTTCCCTCTATAGCATTGACGAAGATCCTGGAACAGTGTTGGTGACAGTTTCCAAGAACAAGATCAGGTAGAACAATTAAAGTGCCAAAAAGATTGATTGAAGACGTATAATGATACATGTTTATTTACATACATTTGGTTAAAAAAATGTGTTTAACAGAGGGGGAGATGTAGTGTCTTGCGAGTTAGAAATGATGGAATCCTTTTGGCTCCTGATGGAATCTGTAGAACTGTCACATAAACGTTAGAGCAGAATGCAATGAAGGCTGGTTTAGAATGTTAAGTTCGCAGTTACAGACGAATAAAGAGGTGTAATACTAAGCTCCATGTGTGCCATAGTCATTGACGGCTACCCAGGCTGGGGAGGACACTACACTGTGAAGCTGAAAAAACACAAAACCTCCCTCTTTTAAAACCAAATAAACCCATTCTCTTCTGGAGAAATGGGTTTGCTCTTGAGAGAGGTTTTACTATCTTTTAAATTCATTATTTATTCCAAGTGTGCTGGTACTCTATAGCTTTGCAGTAGTTTGCGCCAGAACGCACAAAAATTTGGTTCGGGTATTGCTCATGGTCCTTTTCAGCAGGCTTGGAGTCCAAGAGACATTGTTCTGTCTGCCCAACACGCCTATTCCTGGGGCAGTCAAATTCAAGTTGTCTCCTTCCAGCGGTTTACAAGATCAGTAATGTAGCAGAGGTTGTCTTCACTGGGGCACAGTCCATAGTTCTTTCCAAGGGGAACAGCCGTCCTGGTTAGGTTCAGGCGTTCTTCGTCCCAGGGAGGCCCCCATAGGTCATGTCCATGAAAAGTTTGCTGTGTGGCTCAAAATACTGGCGTTTCCTACATGTTTGTAAAACACATTGCTCGTGTTTGAGGTCAAGGAGTTCACAGTGTGAGAACAGGAAGCGGGAACAGATTCTTTAGTATGATATAGGGGACGCTTTAGGGGTGATGGACTTCCTGGGGCCCAGAGATGCTCCAGACACGGGCCCAGCAAGACTGACGCCATTGTGATAGTTCATCCTGTGTGGAGAGCACAGCTGGTGTCAGAAGCAGTGAAGTCGTGTGTGCGCGGACTCTTAATCTCCCCGCCCTCCTCCCTCCTCGCAGCTTTAGCTGTCACCGGTGTTAAGAGGATGCTGTAATCCCGTCGTCCCTCCTTCAAGGACATCCGCAGCAGTGTCGGCTCACGGCGCACTCCCCTTCGGAAGCAGTGACGACGGATGCGATGTTCCGAGTGCTCTTGGAGAGCAGACTGCGCACGTGACTATCTCAGGAAGGTGAGCTATACCCGCATCCGGTTCTGCAGCGCACCGCAGTTTGAAAAAGCCCGGGTTCACTTCAGAGACCTTCTCCTTCGCTGCTCATGGCAGAGTTCAGGCAGCGGCCAGAGGAGCTCGAGGAAAAGGACCGCTGTCCCTTTGTGCCTCAGCGGCTCGACGTTTCAGCCTGGCTGTCTTCGGAATTTCACGATAGGGCTCTCTCATGAAAATGATGGACTATACTTCCCAGCCTAACTGTTCAGCATATCAAAGAATCCACTTTCCAGCCTTGCTCCCTTCTGAAGATAACCGAATCCACTTCTCTGCCTACCTCTGACCCGAATATCACGGAATCCGGATCTAAAGCTGGCTCGCTGCCGAAGATCACAGAATTTGCTTTCCAGCCTGGGCCTCTTCTGAATATCTCCGAATCTACCTTTAGCCTGCCTTGCTTCTTGATGACCTAGAATCCACGTACAAGCCCGTTTCCCTTCTGAATATCACAGAATCCACTTACAAGCCAAACTTCCTTCTGAATTTCACAGAATCCACTTACAAGCCTGACTCCCTTCTAAATATCACCGAGTCTACCTCTATTCCGGACCCGCTTTGAGTATCACTGAGACCATTTCCCAGTCGGGCTCTCTTCAGACTACTGCACTCGCCATCCTGGTTCTCCTCAGAATAACTCGTAATTCCCTTTACAGTGCTGTTTTCTTCTTGTTAGTGATATCCCAGTTTCCCAGCTGGGCTTTCCGCGGGGACTGTGGAGCCCACGTGCTTTCCGCGGGAACTGTGGAGCCCACGTGCTTTCCGCAGGGACTGTGGAGCCCACGTCCGAAGCTTTGTCTCTTCTAAGCATCATGGATCCGCCGTCCCAGCCTTACAATCCTCTGGGGGAAAACGACCCTTCTTGTGAGGTTCACTCTGTCCTGGAAAAGCGCAAACTGCTTAAGGAGAAAGTCAGCGAGGAGGGCCTTTTGCCCTTACCTGGCTCTCTGGGTCTTCATCAGATTCCCAGCCATGGCTCTCCTCTTGCTTCTGGTCATTCTCCCAGGCCCCCCTCTCCTGAGGACAGTAACACCTACTTGAAGGTTAACTCGTGTCCAGTGAAGTGTGCATTGCTCCAGGAGGAACGTGAAAAAGAGAGCCACATGTCTCAGATCGCCTCACCTCTTGACACAAGCCACTCTTCTCAGTCATACAGTCCTCCCGAATACTGCACTCCCACTTCCCAGCATGTCTCTTCTCTGGAATCCTGTGACCTCTCCCTCACGTCTGTCACTCCTCTTGGCTCATGCGATCTCTCTTCCCAGTCTGTTACTCTTTCCGGGACCTTTGACCTTTATTCCCAGTCGGTCTCTCCTTTAGGAACTTGCGATCTCTCCTCCCAGATTATGGGATCTACTGGAGCCAGTGATCTTTCCTCACAATCTATCAGTCCCCTGGGAACCTGTGACCTCTCTTATCAGTCTTTCACTCTGGAAAGCTTTGATCATTCTTTCCAGACGCTGTCTCCTCTGGGAACATATGACCTTTGTTCCCAATCAATATCTACTCCAGTAAATTGGGGACTCTCTTTTCAGTCTGTTGCTCCTTTACAATCCTATAGCCCATATTCACAATCAATAATGCCACAGCGGAACTGTGACTGCCCCTCCCAATCAAACAATCCTGCCTGCATTGATAATTTAGTTCCCCAGAAGACTACCAATGACGACTCAGGCCAGTTTGACCATCTGGCTTTTAATGATCACTCTTTTCAGCTTGTTTTTGCTCCGGACATGGACTCCTCTTCCCAGCCTGACTCTCCCCCGGGGAACGATGCCTCCTCTTCCCAGCCTGACTCTCCCCCGGGGAAGGATGCCTCCTCTTCCCAGCCTCACTCTCCTCCAGGCCTTGGTAATGGGATGCACTTGGTCTTGGACTCCCTGGAGTTTGGCTCAGTACGAAAGAACTGGAGCTCAATCGATGAACGAGTGGACGCTGCTCAGGAGTCCATCACAGCTTTAGATGCAAAGCTGAATGGATTTAATGTCAAGCTTCATGAGGTAGAGTTGCTTTTAACTCAGCTGGAAGCTTCACTAGCTGAGCAAGCAGATCGCTATGAAAGCATAGTAAAACAGAGCACCGTGCTTGCTGACAGAATCACAGAGTTGGAAAATAAAGCAAAAGAAAATCAGTAGCTTGTGTTAGGTTAATGGAAAATAGGGTAACATTGTGTACACTTTTATAGTAGATACCAATACAACCACTCCTCTGTAATAATAGTCAAATGCAGAGACCCACTGTAATCCAAGGCTGATTCCACCAGACTGATCCAAAGGAATCATTAAAATAAACTATATTTACCCAAGGCTAATCGACCCTGAACACTGTCTTTACAGGATTAATTATATGCATTTGAATCACTTTTTCATTACATAAGGATCCTTTCATACTGATCACCACAACACCTCGAACTTTTTGCATGGGCAGGGGAAGCAAAAGCTCGACCAATTGGGGCTCAAGGTGAACCCCTTGCGGCGGTAGGAGTGGGACCAATGCTGTGGGGCGAAAGCCTGCGAAATTGCTGCGCTGTTATTGGGCCTCATTATTCAAAATGGAACCTGCCAAATAGGCGACCAGGGGGTGGACAAAACAAGAGTATAAAAAGGGGGCAGAGGGCTTCCCCTGAAACATATGGAATAAACAACTAACCTCGTGAGTAATAACCTAGACAATAGCGGAATTCCTTGTCGTTTACCTCCCCGGAATGAAGCAATGGGAAGAGGCGGAAGTACTGGGCTGTGTCAGGTTCGCATGGGGGTGCATCAGTGCACCTTGCTATTTCAATCAGTGTCGACAAAGGATCGCCAGGATGCTGTCGGTCGATGAGAGAGCGGTTTCCCTACTGGAAGGTGGAGCAGCGCACGGGAAAGCCCTGAGCACCGTGGGCGAGAGAGCGGACTATTGCAGAAAAGTGGAGCGGTGCACCGAATGGCAAGCGATCACCGTGGCAAGAGGTCGGTCCGCTGCAGAGAATGGAGCGGTGCACGAGAAGGCAGTGAGTCGCACCGTCTGCCTCCATTGTACGACGAGGGAGACAGACCTGAGTCAGGGCGACGACACACACACCGAGAAGAAACCGGCAGGTGAGCGGGAGGGAGCGAGAGTGCCTGCCTCCCTGCAGCGAAGCGCACAGGCTTGCGAGCTTGGTAGAGCAGCGGCTTACGGAGCAGCGTAGTGGCTACAGACGGAGGCTCTGAAGACCACTGCAGGAAGCGCGGCAGGCCACCGTCTTAAAGGAGCAGGTCCTGAGTGCAGCTTTAAAGGGCAGGGGCTTGAAGGAAAAAGGGCAGGGCATAGGTATGCCAGGCCCCCAGAAAGGCAAGAAAGCAAATTAAAAGGACTGGAGCACTTCCGTTAGCCAAGAGCAGGCCCAGGAGGGTTTGGAGGGGGGGGGGGGGGGGGGGGGGTCAGGTCGAAAATGACAAAGGGCAGCAAAACAACCGGACGGATGGCAGGGAGAGAGAGGCACATGCCGGCAAGTTTCCTGGACAACAGGGAACAAACTAAGTTGGTCAGAGCAAGGGCAAGAGACTCTGGGCTGGAATTGAATGATGACCTGGAGGCGATGCTGGAAACAGCAAGGGCTTTAATTGCAAGAAAGGGAAAAAGATGGGTGGAGCAGCAAATGGACGCTGGGGCAAATGGAGTGCCAGCCAAAAAAAGCTAAGCTGAGCTCAAAAGCGGTGTTCGATCCACAAGGAAAGGGGCATGCAGCCACAACTGCGCCCCCGTCTAGAAGACAGGTCTTACAGCTAACAGGAAAAGCCCAGCAGCCACAAAGAAAAGAGGTCAAGGCTGCAACAACCAAGGGAAAGCAGGTGGGGTGAAGCAATGCGACAGCAACCAAGCGGCTAGCAGAGAGGAATGGCAATAGCGAACCAAAGGACATCAGCAGCAGTGACTCGGACGGGGGACCTGTAGCCACAACGGCAGTCCCCAGGCGAGAAGAGAACACAGTGGACACAACTAACAATGGTGAGCAACATGCGCTGCGCAAGAGGGCAGGGTGGCAAACATAAGGGGTCCCCGGGTAGTATTTCCAACTATGGGACACAGCTGGTTGTCACTAATGCCACAGCGCAGGGGCAGTGGGCGTTCCCATACCCATGGCAGGCCAGCACAGGGAACAGGCCTAGGAGGAGCAGATTCCAGGGGTAAGCCTGGGGCCCTCCGTTACTTCAACAACTGAGCAGCTACATCCCACCCTTCATGCTATGGCCGGGGCCACAGTACCAGTTCAGCGCAGGCGGCCCTCTGGCCGGCATGCCCGCTGGGGTGAACCTGGAGTGCGCAGATAGGGGGGCTGGCCAAACAGACAAGAGGCCCGCAGATGAAGTGTGGGCAAGAACAAGTAGGAAGGAAGAGGGGAGCAGGTCTATTGGGGACCCAGGGGGGAGCGACCCTCCGGTGGCCAGAGCAGTAGGGGATAAATGGGACAAGCCCAAAAAAGGGGGGGCAAGTGAAGGGGTCCGGGGGGACAGGTCCTAGCCCGCTAGTGAATACATACGCCCCTCCCCGGGGGACCCTCCCATTACTACAAGGTCAACTGGCTTGGCCAATTTAATACCACTAGTGGTGAAAGAGAGAAAATCGAGGAATGCATCAAAATGTTTTCCTTACTAGAGGTACGCCAAGAAGGGTTAAATCTCATAACACATGACAAGAAGGAGGAGGATATGAGAGAGAGGCGCAAGCCAAGAGTGGAGAGGTAAATTGAGAACTGGCAGCGAGCATTTAAGACCCTAGCATGCGTCTTCGTTGAAAAATTCCTACACAGTGCAGCCGCGCTGTTCTTGCATGAACAGAAGGTGCATGAGGCACAGCAAAAGTACCAAAGGGAGGCATTGCTTCATTATGACGAGGGCTTCCTGGAAAAAATGGCCAGTAATAGAATGGGACCGCCAAGACGTAGAATGTTTCACAAGCCACATGGTGGCCACCAGGGAAGGGGTTGGAGCACGTGAAAACAATTTTCGGCCCTCAGGGTATAGAGGAAAATTCGAGAGAAACACACTGGGCACAAGGTACAAGGGTACACCTGGGGGAAAAGCTGGGAAGGGACGCGCCGCCACTTGCTGGAAATTTGACAAAGACGAGTGAAAATGGGGACAGTCCTGCAGGTTTCAGCACTGTTGTGGGACATGTGGCGGCACCCACCCTGCCGTAACAGGCCAAAGGGGTCGGGGAAAGCAGAGATAACAAAAACAATAAATAGAGAAGGGCGGGAGTGGGGGACCGGTGGGGGTGGGAGCAGGCATTAGTGAGAACATTACCGACCCCCATCAGAGTAAAAAAAACTGGTTCAATTACTGAACCCAAAACTAAAGGACAGACAACTGTTGGTGGGAAGGTTTCACTGCGGGTTTCAGCATACCGTACAAGGGCAAGGTGGCCCCACAAAGTAGCCAAAATTTGAAATCTGTGAGGGAGAGCCCTGAAGTGGCCATACAAAAAGTGAAGAAGGAGGTCCAGCTGGGGGAGAGTAGCGGGTCCTTTCATCGAACCCCTACTGGAAGACTTGATGGTATCCACACTAGAGGTGCTGCCAAAAAAGGAGATGGGAAAATATCGCCTCATACACCCATCTATTCTACCCAGAAGGAGAATGAGTGAATGACGGCCTAGAACTAAATAGCTGCTCAGTGTCGTATGCCTCGCTGGACGAAGCAGTAGAACAGATCAGACAGATGGGAAAAGGGGGGCTGCTAGCAAAGACAGACATAGACTCTGCTTTCCGCCTTTTGCCAGTGCACCCCGACAGCTACCACCTACTGGGCTTCCAGCTGGAAAGGGCCTACAATTTTGACAAATGGCTGCCTATGGGTTGTGCAATCTCATGTGCCTACTTTGAGGCATTCAGCAGTTTCCTGGAATGTGAACTGGGGAGACGCCACCGGGCGGGGGACGCTCACACTACATAGATAACTTCCTGTTTATTGGCCATCCAGGAGCAGTAGAGTGCGCAGGCTTACTGCAACAATTCAAGGACTTAACAGAGGAACTGGGAGTGCCGCTGGCGCCAGACAAGACAGAGGGCCCGACAACAAGGCTATCCTTCCTGGGGATTGAGATAGACACCATGGAAGGGATGTATAGGTTAACCAGGGAAAAGGTAGAGGAATTGCAACAGTTGATAAGGCAGCTGCGACACTGAAGGAGATACAGCAGCTGCTCAGAGAACTTAATTTTGCTAACAAGGTGATCTCAGCCGGGCAGCCATTTGCTAGGAGGCTTGCCTGGTTGACAAACGAACTGTCAAAAAAGCACCACGGGGTGCGCTTCATGCATGGGGTAAAGGAGGACCTAGGACAATGGGACACCTTCCTATCAGGTTTTAATAGGACACGCTTGTAAAGAGCTCCATGGAGCACATCCAAGCAATTGGAACTGTTCATAGACGCCGCTGGTGGGCATGGCTTTGGGACAATAATGGGCACCGCGTGGACAGCGGTACGCTAGGCGGACGCCCGGCATAGTGCAGTGCTAAAATATTACGTTCCTGGAGCTCTTCCCCATTATAGCGGCTTTTGCTATCTGGGAGCATAGGCTAGCAAATAGACAAATCACGCTATGGTCAGACAATCACGCAGTGGTCCCGGCAATAAACATGGGAATTGCAAAATGCATGGCAGTGGTACGGCTGCTGCGGAAGCTGGTGGACTTCCAGCTGGGGGCAAATATAGCAGTTAGGGCACAACACTTTGCAGGAATGAACAACTCAATAGCGGATGCAATCTCTTGTTTCCAGTGGGACAGATTCATGGAGCTGGTGCCAGAAGCAGAACGGAGCATGACACCGATTCCTGGGGGAATGTGGAAAATCATGGAACTGAGCTGAGAGCACTGGTGGACAACGCACTGGCCCCAAAAACGTCAGGCATATACTGTAAGTTCTGGGAGACTTTCTAGAATGCCACCGGGTCGTGGTCTCTGGGTTGGGTCACACAAACAGAGGTGAAAAGGTTTCTGGTGGGGGCATTCCGGGACGGGAAGTCCAGGGCATGGGCACAGACTCACCTGAATGTAGTATCACACTATGCCAGATTAGCGCCGGGAAAGATCCAGCAGGTTCTGTTTGCTTAGATCAGCAATGAAGGGCTGGGGGAGGTTGCAGCCCAGAAAAAAGGACTGGAGGAGGCCAATTGAATCCGGCCAGAGGGACACCAGGGTCCGCATGAATACAAGCAGGGGACCTACACATGGGGGATGGGCACATGATAGTTCACTTGAGGTGGTCAAAGACGGACCAAAATGGCAAGGGGAAAGTTACACGGATCAACTGTATTGAGGACAAGGCATGTTGCCCAGTGTGCTTCATGAAGGAGTATGTAGGGCAGGGACTGCTCGCTGTTGGCCCCCTATTTTTCCACCCAGATGGCACATATCTCAGCCAATTCCCCTTAACGGCAGTTCTGTGGAACACCTTAGAGATGGCGGGCTTCCCCCCCAAGGAATTCGGGTCCCACTCATTTCGCATAGGGGTTGCCACCACCGCAGCCCAGTTGGGGCTCAATGCTAAGCGGATCAAGGAGCTGGGTCAGTGGGCGTCAGGCGCTTACAAAGGATACATACGGCTGACAGGCACCTAAACATTTCCCTACTCTCAGCAGGTCAAAATGGCGGGTTGGCACATGGTATGGATTGTGGGCATTCATTCATTCACACAGGCGCTACGATGGGCCGCGGTTTGCAAGGACGTCCAAGGAATATGGTTGAGAAACACGGAGGTGACGGGGATGGGGCAAACCGGGTATGAGGTGGGAGCAGCTGCTCCCAGCAATGCAGAGAGAATTGCAAAACGGAAGAGGCCCGGACGCGGTCGTCTTATATCTGGGAGGGGACGACCTGGCAAGCATCGGGAGGAGGGAACAGTTGGGCGCCATGACATCAGGGATGGCGGCATTGGCCAGAATGATACGCCCGGAAGAACTGGTTTGGTCAGAGTTGATAGCACGGCGGGTATGGAGGGGGGCCGTCGAACTGGGGGCAGTAGACAGGTCCAGATGGAAACTTAACTTAACAATGGCAAAAATATGTAGGGGGGTGAATGGCTGGGGGTTCGTGAGACACGGGCTGATCGACCTTAGGTCGCCAGGATACCATGCCGAGGATGGGGTACACCTAACTGGGGTGGGAATGGATATATTTATATTAAATATAGTCGGGGTTCTGAAGCAGCTAGGTTTTGCTTGAGGGAGCGGGTCAAAAGGGGAGCTGCCACGGATCGGGAAACCGCTGGCAGCGTAGTGGAGGCAGCACAGAAAGGTACCCACGGCAAAGAGTAACTTAGATAGAAGAGCTGCTCAAAAAGTGTCCTTGAGATGTCTCACGGCAGGGGCAAAGGTGAGCGGGCAACAGCACACAAAGACAGCCAAAATAGAAGGGCTGCTCAGACAGTGTCCTTGGGATGCCACACAGCAGAGGCACGGAGGAGTAGGCGAGTGGTCAGCAAAGGTACTGGCCAAGCGGGACGGCACTTTCAGCCTGGGCCGCTTGACGGGCGCTCATGAGATCGGTAGCAAGAGAAGCCTGGAAACCATAAACACTGGAGTACCTGCGGGATGGACCACTGCTCAAGATTAGTGCTGTCGGCTAGAAAGGAAACAAAACAAGTGGGACAATATTAATAAGAGATGTGGATTATGACGAAAAACATGGGTCGCGAATGAACAACCATAACGTTGTGAAATGTATGATCCATGTTTTTATGTGGTTTATGAAATAAAACTGCAGCCTTTTACACTATAAGCTTGTGTCCCTCAAAATGTGTGAAGAGAAGGGAGTGTAAAGAATGGGGCCATGGAATGGAATGAGAGCGCAAACTCGCAGGCTTGGGAGGTGCTCTTTACTTTTGACATTCATAAACGTACACACTGAGCTCCCGGGTAGAGAATACCCTACCTCACAGCACTAAGTGTACAGCCTGAGGCCATGGATTCTAACGAGTAGTGTGCACTGCCACAGGATACCCTTTCACAACCAAGTCTGTGTGTTCTGGGTCTGCCCTGCCTCATCTATACACCAACTCTGTGTTTTCTGGGTTTTCTCTGCTTCATTTATAGACCATGTCTGTGTGTTCTGGGTCTGTCCTGCCTCATTCATACACCAAGTGTGTGTGTTCTTGGTCTGTCTTGCCTCATGTATGCACCAAATTTGTGTGTTCTGGGTCTGCCCTGCCTCATTTATAGATCAAGTTTGTGTGTTCTTGGTCTGCCCTGCCTCCTTTATAGACCAGCTCTGTGTGTTCTGGGTCTGCCCTGCCTCATTTATAGACCAAGTCTGTGTGTTCTGTGGTCACTTCTATCTTGCACACCAGGTCGGCAGAGGGAATACATGGATCATGAAGCTTGCTTGGCAACGTCACACAGATTACCGCCTACGTTCTGGCATTCCACTGTTCAGAATACCATTTCTACAAAGCAGTGGACAGGAGTTTTTAGGTCTCGCCTAGCTATTGCGTAGCAATTGCTATGCGAGACTCTAGTAAGGGGCTCCCAAAAGTGGATTGCATGGCGAGCACGCGCACAATCACGTGCATCGTGCCGCCATGCAATCCGTTTGGGGAAGCGCTTCAGCCCACTGGCGCCCTGGGCATCATACTTCAAAGGGTCCGCTCCCCCGCCTGGAATGCACTCCCCCGCCCACGCCAAGCACGCGTGCCACGCTCTGCCGGGCTTGTCTTGTTCTTTTAGTGAGTGAGAAGCGTAGTAGAAGTAAGATAAGATGTTCGTTTCCAGTCACAGATTGTCCACATACTGTGACATTACTTTCCAAAATCAAAGCAGAAGTGGCGGGCGGAGAATTCTCAGAGAGCATCTCCATGTTTTTTTAACGCCAGCAAAGTTTTACAAAGTTACACTTTTCACACTTTGACAAGTTTACGGGTTCAAGTTTTCTTTCCTCCATGCCACGTTTTTTCTGTGCATCGTGTGTTACTTTTCATTGCAAGTTGGCCTTATATAGAAGTGTTCGCGCAAGCTTACCTCTTACGAGATAAATTGTTGAAAAGAATGGATTGTCGTAAGTGTCATGACTTGTAAACAAATTTGGGAAAAATCTCAAACTGTACAAATATTTTGAAGTTGCAAAACACCAACTTCACCAGGGAATACAGTCACTGTCTAAAGGTAGCGCCACTTTGAAGTGACTTTGCCCACACGCTGTCATCTGTGAAAGAGATCAAACAATCACAGACACTTATGGCCCTGCTCGTGAGGCTGAATAAACGTGTGTTGATGGCCGCGGAAGGCTGATGCATCAGCGTTTCAGGGGGCAGATGGGCCATTGTTTGGGTACTTCCTGCCCTAGGGCTTGGGGCTGTCATGCTTCCTGCCCCAGGGTAGGAAGCTGCATCCATGGATTGTCTGTCGCAGGCCCTCCCACCCCGTGACGCAGGTGCTAATTTGATGTCTGCAGACCAGCCAGCACGAGCCATGAATTCCAGGCACTGAATTCAGTGTTTACGGTACAGCAAACAGCACATTGATTCACTATCCAGGGGTAGGCGCGGTTGAGTTACGTAGAGTCGCTCAGTGGCTTAGCCAGTGTGTAATGGTCCCTCTGTTAAATGCAGCAATAATCAGGGTTCAGTGGGCCTCTCAGCCGTCTGGGCCCCGGTGTCACTGCACCCGCCTCACCAATGGAAGCAACACCACTGTGCGTACTCCTTTTAAGTCTTTACTTTTGAACTAAATGTTAATAGATGTCCAACGCTGAAAGGGGAGAGGCTTATGCCTGGTAGTCACGTGTATAGCGCCAAACCGCTGTAGGAATAGAAGCTTTACGCATTATAAACAGGGGTGGCAAACATTTAGTTTGACTTTAAATTGTAAATCTGTGCTAATTTGTTTTCGAGTGTGCTCTTCTGCAAGCTTCCTGCTTCCGGTTGCTGTTTTGTCCTGTGTTGGGCTGAGTCACAGCGCTTTGCCTCAGCGAGGGATCCTCCTGTGTAGAAGTTTGATTTTACACTAGAGGATGCGTGCCAGGTCTTGCTAGGGCTCCGGGCTAGAACCGGTCTAGGTCTTGCATCAAATGTTCCATCGATCTCAGAGTATCGGGATATCGCGTGATTGGGGTGTTCTGGTGTGTGAATGGGTCATGTGTGTGGGTGGAGCAAAGATGCCAGCGGACCCATCATATGTAATACATTCAGGAGTGCTTAGCGTGCCTGGGTTCTTGAGCTTAGAGGTAGAAGCGAAACAACAACTCCCAGAATGCAGTACGAGTTCAGTGAAAGAAAGCACTCCCTTACGGTGTCACGTCAGATGTGGGCATTAGGAGGGCGTGTACGTGAACTTCGCCCGACCAAGTGCCAGTTCAATTTAATGTATTTCACATTATTTTCTAGAATTAATGTAGGGGCAATGGGGGGTGTGGACGGTTCGGCTATACTGTGCATTACAAATGTGATGCTCATTGCAAAGATGTGGCGTAACGGCTACAGCGGTGGTCCTGGAAGCTGGGGAACCGGGTTCGAGTCTCAGCAGGGACTCAACATCCTGCGATTCTTAATCTCCCTGTGCCTAACAAAAAACAAGCATTTACAATTCAATAGGTCTCGCATTTTCTAAACTTTGACCTATTCGTATTGTAAATGACTATCTTTTATTATTACAGGTTTTCTAAACATAAATAAAAGGCATTGTCATGTACAAAGTGCAATAGCTCAAAATCTCGAAAATGCGAGACCTATTGCATTGCAAATGCTTGTTTTATCTTATCAACATCAAGGCAACAACTCTGCAGCCGAGGTGTACATTTTATAAAGTCTCTTCGCATTAGCACCTCCACTGTGTAACCTGACTTTTATACATACGCTTCCTTTCCAGAAGCCATCTCTACAGACTATTGATTGAGTAGTTGATTGTACCTTCAAACACGTGGACTCAAACAAGGCCCTAGGATATCAGAGAATGCTCGTCCTCATCAAGCAAACTTTACAGAGCTTGACTATTTGTTTCGGTTGGCAGCATATTTCTCTAAAGACTCTGCTTTGGCATTCTGGGGTCCTCTCTGCGTAAAGACATACGCTCCATGGAATAGGCCTTCTGATATAGGTGTTAACTTTGTGCTAAAAGACCTTTTCCATCAATTGAGTTATCGGATTCAGAAGTACCTGCCTGACAATTGTCTTTTCATGGCCTTAAACATGGATTCCAGGGTCCACTTGCTCCAGTACACAGTCCAGCTTAACAAACACAGGGATAGTGTTAGAACCTCACCCAGTTTGTCAGATAAATCCAGGCGTACCGGAGAGTGCTCGGCTTCAGTTCAGGAAGTGTACTGACTCAACCCATGCTCTGAACTCGTGCACAGGCTGTGCCAACTGAGCTCATGGGTGCTGGTGGATGCAGAATGGTATGCCAGATGAGTTGGTAGATCCTGTGGGCATTGATGGGTGTTTTGCTTCATTATCAAATAAACCAATGGGTTATGGTGCCGGTTGTGCTTCATTACTCCATGTTTGCAAACTGAAGACCTAGCTACTCGTCCTTCCTCATCCTTCCATACTTATGGCATGGCTACTAACTGCTGCTGTTCTTGCAGATAGTGTCTCCCGAGAGGGGCTGACGATTTAGGCATCTGCTTTTCCATTGGACGACGTCTGCTCAAACCCAACTCCGTCATTGTGATGTGATATGAGTGGAAGAGTACCAGGTAGCAAAATAATAGCGAGTGTGGCTTGTTTGATTAAGATCCGTGAATTAGTTGACTCACCAAGCAATTGCAGTTGTCATTTCACTGTTCCATATTTTTGCTGAGAAATGCACGCACTGGGAAGTCTTGGACAGTGCAGGTCTGTGTGGAGTTGTGTTGCAGCTCAGAGAGCACTCTGCAGAACAAAAAGTAAGAACGATCACAACAAGGATCTGAGCTGCATTGAACCCATGCTCCCGCCTCTACCATGTGTGTGTCTCTCCCCTTCTTTCCTCTTCCCTGGCAGCTCTCCCAATGAACGTACAGCCCTCTGAAGTAACTTTAGATAATCACCAGGGCAATGCGGGGCTGCGTGCTACCATTTTACAGACTAGAGGGCACTTGCATACCACTTACAGCAGTTTTCTGTCTCGTCTCCTGTTACTGTTTGTTTTCAGCTGAACATAGGAACATTTATGACCTTAGTAACTCTAATCCTGACTTCTGGATGTCATTAACTCAGTAGGTGCATGGGGCCAGGGCAAGAGAAAGAGAAGGGAACCTTTCTAGTTTGTTTTCTAAGCTAACAATACAGCGAGAGTTCAAGTGGCTTGCATTGTAAATGACAATGCCTTTTATTTCTGTTTTGATAATTAACACTTAAATAAAAGGCATTATCATTTATAATGCCAATAGCTCAAACTCTTGTAAATGCGAGACCTATTTCATTTCAAAGAAGTGGCCGCCATTGTCCCGGGCTGCTTGGAAAGTAAAAGCGCACATGGAGCGCTGAATGTCACAGGAAAGCAAGACGTGCCTGCATTAGGACAAACTCATTAAAGAAAATAGTGCTTACAGACTGAATAAGACATACCGTGTTACAACAGAAGTAAAAGGGCCAGTCCTCATGGAAGGTTACAAATAAAGACAAGGCGGTACTAAGGAGTGACTATCAAGCCTATTAACGAATCAGAAGCATTTACAAAAAACAATGACACAAGCCAATGAAAAATATGGGTGGAGGGTGGGCGGAACTTCAAGTCCATACTTGAATACAGCAGGCCTTAAAGAGCAGCGCATGCGCTGCCCAGGATCAACCTAAAGTTTCCTGTTTGTCTTAAGCTCAATCTTGATGACATGAAAGGATCCAAACCCTGAGGTGAGGGTAGCTGTATCAAGCTTCATCAAATCCAAAGCATTTTAGGGATGTTTCACTTGGCAGAGAAGACCAGGGGTAGAATGGATATAATACTACTAGAACATTCCACCAACTGATGTTAGAATGTGCTAAATTAAAAAAGAGAGAAAAAGACAAACATTGGAATGCTGTTGCAGAAGGCTTATACTAGTCATTAGTGGCCCTGAGCCACTTCATTATCTTCGGTGGAGTGCTCATCAACATTCCAATGATATAATAAACTCTCACCCTCTCTCTCCCTATGTATATATTCACACACAAAAAAACAAAGGCGACCGGGACGTTCTAGCTAGGTTAAAATGTCACACCCACAAACCCTAGAAATTCAGCAGTTATAGTTACAGTTACTTACCTCAAGAAACAATAACTCGTGCCCTAAGGTAACTAGAACTCCACCCCCGCCATGCACAGTTTTCTCATTAATATCTTTAAAGCAAATGTTGCAGTGATATTATCAAGGATGTCATAGAATATGTCATAAGTGATGTAATATGTTGTGTGATTAGTTGTGCGCGGTGAGGGCACGAGTTACTTACCTTAGTTATAGTTTCTTGAGATAAATGTATTGCTGAATTTCTATGTCTTTTTGAGTAAAATCTGAACCTAACTAGAACGTCCCTTTAACCTTTGTTTATTTTTGTGTGAATTCATATGGTTTTTTAAAATTCCGTTTCCTAACTATAACATCCCGGTAATCTTTCAGTTTTCTTCAGTTAATTTCTACTCTTTTAAAAAAAAATTTTTATCTTAAAGTAACATTTAATTACCATATGTGAGATGCTGGCCTGGTATATGATGTCCACTAATGTAAGTGGGCACCTTGCACCAGTCCAGACAACCCTTATGGTGATTCAGGAGGTCTCAGATAACCTTCTACCTACCTATCCAAGTGGTAGCTGTGGAAAGCAGCCTTCAGGCTTAGTCTTGGAGTGTAAAGCAGCTTGTTTTACCAGAATGCAATCTTGTAGTATAAATTAATTGAAAAAGAACCACACAAGGTATTTATAAAAATATGTATTTATTATAAAATACTCTCTAGTACGTTCCAGTATCTCCCACACGAAGATGTACACAAAGCACACAATTCCATAGCAAAGAAGTCATAGTAAATAACACTAATACACAGTGGGTCCTAGCGGGGGACCAAACCATATACTAAGAAAGTGGTATAAGAGCCACGACTCGAGTCAGGACAATGTTGAGAGGTTGTAGAATCGCTGGGGATCCAGGGCACCACCCAAGGTAAGTAGACAGGGACCCAACGGAGGGCACGTGCAGTGTGAGAAATCGACCGCGGGCTGCGTACAACTCTACTTGTAAGTCACGGTTGGATTGATAAAGATTAGGGAGCCTTCCCAGTGGACCCTGAAGAAACCCTGTGGTAGACAGAAGGTTGGAGAGCCACCCCACCCATTGATACCAGGGTACCCAAGGTACCTATCCAAGGGAAGCCGGGTGCATAGGTGTGAGCTGGCGTCTGAAACTGCAGTCGAACGCATTGGAGGACTTCTGGTCTGCTGCTGGAAGAGGAGGAAGTGTCCGAGGGAATCCAAACTTGGATTCTTGACGAAGGATACCTGAAAGCAGAAGGGACAAAGTCTGGTTCAGTTGAGAGTGACCAGGGACTCTGTAGCCGAAAGCCCACTGATGTCGGGTGCTTCAGGATAGATGTCGATGACCTTTACTCTGCAGCTGTGGGGACCACAGAACGCGTAGGATGACCAGGAGCTGGATACGAGCTGTCCCACGAAGGATGTCGAGTGCTGAGGGGTCGGTGTCGGGCGCGAGCACCAACAAGCCTTGGCAAACGCACCCATGCAGGAATTAAAGTAGTTGCAGGGAGGGGACCAGCAAGGTCTAGGAGACTCACCATAAGCAGGGGGAGTCAGGGCAAGCCCAGAGAAATCGGGGGAGCCCAAAGAAGACGTAGCTTACCCTCCACAGGACCCACAGGTCTAAGACACTGGAGTCGCAGGAGGACCTTGTGCAGCTTTACAAAACAACAGGCCACAGAGCACATGATGCAATGTGGTTGAAGATCTTTGCAGGAGAAGTTGCCAGAGGTTGAGGCTACTTGGAGCCCAATGCACTTGCTGCAGAATTACCAACTAGCATTTGCACTTGCAAAAGTAATCTGTGCACAGGAGTTCTGATATTGCAGCCCCCACGAGGGATTCTGGCCTCAAACTGGGCGAGAGGGCATCTCTGGCCTCGAGGGATGTAGAAACCTACCTCCTGTGTTGTTGAACCCTTTGGAGTCCATAGGAGCTCAGGATCAGCAGACCGGTCAGCAGTGTTGCAGTGCCTGCGAATGCAGGGGATTGACTCATTCACTCCAAGGGAGATTATCTTCAGATGTCTTGAATGCTTCACAGGCCCTAAACAGATCCTGTATGGTGCGCAGGCACAGACGAGGCAGCAGACTGGAAGGGAGACAAAGTCAGGCCCAAATGAAGTCCACTGAAGTCCAGAGTACCCAGACGGCAGAAGTGCAGTGGTTTCAGTTCTGAATCTTGTCCACGATGAATCTAGTAACCTACACCCAGGTAAGCCCTTAAGTACCCTAAGAAGATTCATGGGACCCGCCCAGGGGAGGGTCTGGACTTGGGGGAGGTTACTCCCATGTCCTTTGTCCAGTTTCGCGCCAGAGCGGGAGCCAACGGCTCCCAGGACTGGTTTGAACTGGACTGTGCACAGGGACACCAAATGTGCCCCTCATGCAGACTTTCAGGTGCTGGCAAGTGCACCCACCCAGCCCTAATACACGAAATCCTGTCTGGGGTGGTGGTCATACCTCCCTGTGACAGGATGCCTATTGTTCTGCCTTCCCTTGCACATCCTTAGCTCAGCGGCAGGAGGGCAGAAATATGTCTCTGGTCGGCAGCAACCATTTTGTGCTGTTCGGGACTTTAGGGCTGGTACTGGGAACACTGAGAGCCTAATGGAGGGTGGAATCATACCTCCCACACCGGTAACGGTGTGGGTGTATGATTCCGACATGCTTGACACCAAGCACAATAGGATTCGTTACAGCTGTTTTTGAGATGGTCATCGTGCAGTCACGCGATGCCCCTCTATATAGTATATGGCTGCTTCACTGACAACCCAGGAGAATGGACTCCATAGGCTACAGGGGTGTCCTCCTCATGCAGGGACACCCTCTCACTTAGAACCTAGCACCCTGCCCTCAGGTTTGTAAAGGTCTGCTAGAGGGGTGACTTATAGGTTTTAAGTACAGTGACCCTTGGATATAGTAAACCTATATGTTTCGTCAGTGGTGCATGCACCAACTTACACAGGCTGCAATGGCAGGCTTATACTTCCATTTCGAATGGTCTCTCATGGGTGGCATAATAAGTGCTGCAGCCCATGGGAGACCTCTGGGGTACCTATGCCCTGGGTACATGGGTACCATATACTAGGGACTGATAAGGGTCCCCAGTATCCAATCTGGGATTATACCTAGGTACTAACACAACCGTTTAGGGAGAAAGCAGATAGGCTAAGGTCCTGATTAGCAGGATCACAGTCAGACTAGTCAAAAACAGTGTCACATCAGGCGAAAAGTGGGAGTAACCATAAAAAAGCACATCCTACTTTCCTACACCATACATTAATCTAACTGCCGCCACTCACACCCTTTGGACGTGTGCGGCGGAGGGTTTGTACGCAGCCCATCTCTCCAGGCCGATTTTAGGCTCGGGACCCTATCTCTGGGGCACGGCCAATAAAGTGAGGGTGCCCAGGAGCCAACCCAGAGCACCCACTGCTTATTTGTTGGGGGCTGCAGGGGGAACCCCAATGCCCCCGTGGTCCCAGCCGGCTCCTCACCTCCAGCGGGAGCCGGCATTGCTCCTGCCTGCAGGAGCCCGCTAAAAATGCTGCTCCCTGTGGACGGGACAATTTTTTCATCTGTTTCCCTGCCCGCTGAAACACATGAAAAGTTTGCTCTCAGCTGTCGAAAGCATTTTTCATGCTACTGCCTGCTGGGAGCATACTTAGTGTTTGCTTTCCCTTGCTGGGAGGTTTTAAATTGTACCCGACTAGCGAGAGCAAACACAGGTTTCCCTGCCCTTACCAGTGCGGGCAGGGAAACCGCAATGTCCTGGGGTGAGCACCCCTGGACATACCTGAAGCCGGCCCTAGGGGATGGGATCCAGAAGGCCCTTAATGGCTCTGTGTTGGGGGCTGAATGGTCTCCCTCACCATTTAATGCACATCCAAGCCCTGGGGGATGTGGTCCCCGGTGCCGTATTCAGCCTGGGAGAGGGGCCAGGCGACCACCTTCCTTTCAATATATTGCTTGTGTCCCAGGGAGTGGTAGTCCCTGGGGCCATGTGGCCCCCTTCCCTTTGTATATATCAGCCGTGCCCCGGGGGGGTGGCGGTCCCTGGGGCTGAAAGCGGCCTGAGGACGGGGGACCGTGGGCACCCCGCCCAATTATTTTCCCATAAATTCCACCTGAGACCTGGTCCACCTTGGGGTTGGGTATGCAGTATAAAAAACAAGCATGGGAGTTTTTTTTATTTTTGCCTCCGATTCTCTGTAAATTCTCAGCAAAATGTTTTAAATAAAAATGTATTTGGCCCCCAACGGTGTCCCTGTGGGTGTCCCCACCACCAGGCTTAGGGAGTCAGAGTATTCCTACTCTACCCCCTTGTCTTATTATTTAATCTTTTTTCTAGGGACTCAGTGGCGTCTGAGTCCTTAGATGGCTGCCAACACTTCCTGGTTGAAGTGCTGACAGCCAATTAGATCTCCTTTTGAGATCTGTCTGATGTGCGAAGGATTCACATTCATAAATCTTTTTTCTTTAACAACTCCAAAATTACTGAAAGGATTTGCACAAACCTGGTGTAATTCCATTCAGCGGTTCAAGCTGTAGTTTTGTTTAAAATCTTAATTGGAGATTACATGGGGGAAATTTCTTGGCCCTTGCTCGACAGATCGCCCCAAAACGTTGCAGACAGCAGCTGAAGTGATTGGCGTACTTGTTTTGAAAATTTTGTGAAGATTGGTTCAACGGTGCCAAAGTTATTAGCAAAACAAAAAATGCATTTCCTATGGAAACTAGGTCCTAACAATAACTAACAACTGACGACCTCCAGTAGATAATGTCCTGCATGAGGCTAAAAAATTTTTTTTCTTATTTTGCCATGAATCCACAGAGGATATGCGGATCTTGACAAAATTGAGAAAAAAAGCTGAGCGCTGTTTCCGGCGCTTCTTTTTCTTATGCCCCACTCCTGGTGGTCCAGGTGCAGGGGAGAGGAAATACATATATTGAATACCGATATTGGCCCTGGACACCCCATCCCCCATGGGCCAGGCCTTAGCAAAAAAGGGGAAGAGGGTCCGTTTGGCCCAGGGAACCCCCATTCCCTGGGGCCCATCTATGCATTAAATAGTAAGGGGGACTGTGTGACCCACCTCCTGGACCCCATCCCCCACAGCCGGCTCCTGATATGTCCCGGGATGCCCATCCACAGGACCTAGTTGTTTCCACGCCTGCACTGGTGCGGGCAGGTAAACCTACATTTGCTCTTGCTTTGTGGAAGCAATTTTTAAGATCCCGCCTAATGAGAGGAAACACTAAGGGCCTTATTACAAGTATGTCAGGCCTGGGACTGCTATACTCACAGAGGCGGTCTGACCCCCACCACCCGACTGGCGTAATAGGAGTGGGGCGGTAGACTGCCTCCTCTGCCGGGATGAAGGATCCCGCTGTGGCAGCGGTCTGCAAAGGGCCTGAATATGCTGCCTGTGACAAAGCTGGCACTGCCAAGCATATTATGACTTGCATATCCACTGCCCTTTTCAAAGCTGGGACCCCGTCATGAAAAGGGTGGCGGACATGCAGGTAAGAGGGCCCTAAAAGTGCCACAGCTGAATCTGGCCCTCGGAGTGCATGTGGGGCGGCTCATGTTGTGCCCCCCTGGTATTGCACCCTCATTCCTACAAGGTGTGGCATGCATGACATGGTGAATACCACACTGTGCAGTAACGTGCTGCAGGCACTTTTAAAGCAGCTGTATGCTGTTAAGGCTCTCATATGAACCTAACACACCCGCTGCTGCACTGCCCGCCTGGATTAAAGTCATAATCCAGCAGGCCGGCTTACCATGGGCTTGATGGTCTTCCTGGGACCGCAGTGGGATTAGTCCCATTGGAAGATCACTAAATTCGTAGTAAGGCCCTACCTTTTATTGACCATGCCACGGAGGATGGGGTCCATGGGGCCCAAATTGGCCCGTGTAGGGGGCACACGTGACCCCGTTCTCCTTTTAGTAATTAGATGGGCCTCAGGGGATTGGGTTGCCAAGGCCAAGATCAGCTCAGGGAGGGCGGTATGCGTGGGTGTAGGAGAGTAGGATCTGACAGAGGTACCAACTTCATGTCCGGATATCTAAAACCAATGTGGAAGGAGTGTGGTGTAACTTATAAATTCACTACTCCCTATCACCCACAATGCAATGGGTTAGTTGAACGTTTCAACAAAACCCTAAAGGGAATGATTAAAGGCCTCCCAGAAAAGCTTAGGCGAAAACGGAACCTTTTACTTCCCTGCCTTCTGTTTGCATACAGAGAGGTTCCACAGAAGGGGGTTGGTTACAGCCCATTTGAACTTCTGTTTGGGCATCCTGTAAGAGGTCCATTATGTTTGGTGAAGGAGGGCTGGGAGTTACCTCTCAAACCTCCCAAACAGGATGTGATGGACTATGTACTTGGTCTCCGCTCCAGGATGGCCGAATACATGAAGAAGGCAACTAAAAACCTGGAGGCCAGCCAAGAACTACAAAAAACTTGGCATGACCAAAAGGCTGTGCTGACTGTGTACCAGCCAGGACAGAACGTGTGGGTGTTGGAGCCTTTGGCCCCAGCAGCCCTCCAGGACAAATGGAGTGGTCCCCATACCATTGTTGAGCAAAAGGGAGAAGTCACCAACTTGGTGAATCTTGGAACTCCCAGGAGCCACCTTAGGGTGCTCCATGTCAACAGATTGAAACCATATGTTGACAGGGCTGACATTGGCTTGCTCATGGCAACTGATGAGGAACAGGAGGAGGAGAGTGACCCTCTCCCTGACCTGCTCTCACAGAACCCTGATGATGGGTCAGTAGATGGTGTTGCTTTGGCAACAGCCTCATTGACCATCAGCAAACTGAATGCAGACAAGTTCTGCAACAGTACAAACATATGTTTAGCCTGACCCCTAGTCAGACTACCTGGTGCACCCATGAGGTGGACACTGGGAACAGTCTGCCTGTCAAGAGTAAAATCTACAGGCAACCTGACCATGTCAGGGACTGTATCAGGACTGAAGTCCAGAAAATGTTGGAATTAGGTGTGATTGAGCCTTCAGATAGCCCTTGGGCCAGTCCAGTAGTCCTTGTGCCCAAACCTTATACCCAGGGTGGTAAGAAAGAAATGAGGTTTTGTGTAGACTACAGAGGCCTCAATGCAGTCACCAGGACTGATGCCTATCCCATACCAAGGGCAGACGAGCTGATTGATACTTTGGCCTCAGCCAAGTATCTGAGTACATTTGACCTAACAGCTGGCTACTGGCAGATCAGGTTAGCTGAGGATGCCAAGGCCAAAACAGCATTTTCGACCCCTAGTGGGCACTACCACTTTGTGGTGATGCCCTTTGGTTTGAAGAATGCACCTGCCACAGAAGTTGGTGAACAAAGTTCTGGCAGGGATGGAAACTTATTGCTCAGCTTATCTAGATGATATTGCTGTCTTTAGTTCCTCCTGGCAGGATCACCTGGTCCACCTCAGAAATGTTTTGGAGGCCCTGCAAAAAGCAGGCCTCACTATCAAGGCCACTAAGTGCCAGATAGGGCAGAGTCAGGTTGTTTACCTGGGCCACCTTGTAGGTGGAGGCCAGGTTCAGCCTTTACAGAACAAAATCCAAACCATCATGGAATGAGTTGCTGGAACCACCCAGATCCAGGTGAAAGCCTTTTTGGGCCTGACTGGGTATTATAGTAGGTTTGTCAAGGGATATGGATCTATAGTGACCCCCTTGAATGATCTTACCTCAAAGAAAATGCCAAAGAAGGTTCAGTGGACAGCTAGCTGTCAAAAGGCATTTGAAGACCTAAAGCAGGCCATGTGCACTGCCCCCATCTTACAGAGTCCAGACTACACCTAAAAGTTCATTGTCCAAACAGATGCTTCTGAGCTGGCTGTGGGAGCTGTACTGTCTCATATGAATGATGAAGGTCAAGACCAGCCAGTTGCTTTTATAAGCAGAAGGCTGACCCCTAGAGAGAATCGTTGGCCATCTATAGAGAGGGAGGCCTTTGCTGTGGTGTGGGCCCTGAAGAAGCTGAGGCCATACTTGTTTGGCACTCACTTCATAGTTCAGACTGACCACAAGCCCCTCCTATGGCTCAAACAGATGAAAGGTGAAAACCCAAATCTTTTAAGGTGGTCCATTTCCCTACAGGGGATGGACTATACAGTGGAACATAGACCTGGGACCCAACATGCCAATGCAGATGGACTCTCAAGGTATTTCCACTTAGAACACGAAGACTCAACTGGTCAAGGTTAGTTTAGTTTCCCTGCGTTGGGGGGGGGGAGGGGTTGTGTAGGAGAGTAGGATCGGCACTTATGTTGCCCCCACTTTTTTTCTGATGTTAACACTGGTTTCTGGCTATAGTCTGGCTGGCCCTATCAATCCTGAGGGCCGGGTGCTTGGTTTCCATGTGAGGGGGTGCCCCTGCCTGAGCAGGGCCCCTCTGCAGCTCTCAGAGTCCATTCTCTGTGGCTGTTTGTGGATGCGGTTAAACCATATACTCTTAAGTGCATTATAACCTCGCGGTAAATGCTAACTCTGGGATGGCTGCATCAAAACATGTCGTGTTTGGTGTCAAACGCTTTGAAATCATACCCCCACACCAGTAACTGGTGTGGGAGTATGATCCCACCCTTCTAGAGGGATAGACATGTACCCACTGTGGAAACACGGTAGAATCCTGAAGAGCCCTGGCATCACAAAATGGATGCCACCAGCACAAACACTGGGCTGCCCTCCTGCTGCTGACCGAAACTCGCAGTGGAGGAGGCCCAACAATAGGCATCCTGTCACAGGGAGATGTAACCACCTTCCAGGCAGGATTTAGTGTATTGGGGCTGGGTGGGCACACTGCTAGAGTGCTTTGAAGTCCTGTACTGGGGGAGCAGTAGGCTCCTCTGTGCATATGCCAGCTCAAACCGGTTCAGGGGCTACCTGACCTGCCCCTGCTCTGGCGCGAAACTGGATAAAGGGAAGTGGGTGTAGCCACCCACTCCCCTGACCCGCCAATAGGAGGGGTTATAGATCTAGTCCCTCCCTTCCTTGTAGTATAAGTTTGAGAACCCCTGCCATTGCAAACTAGGTATCCCTAGACGACACTCTGAAGAAGAATCCTGGACCTTCGATGTTCCACTACCTCTGGAAGACTGAAGAATCTCCCTTGGAGTCAAGGAGTGACTCCCCTGCTTGGCAGGCACCAAAACTTTGAATCAACGGTCGCAAACTTTCCTGCTCCCGCCGGAGTCCGAAGTCCCTGCATCCCCGGAAGTGGATTTCCTGACTTCTACAAGGCCATCGTGAGTCCCCAGCGACGCTGAGGCAAGTGGACCCCACGAGTGACGAGGAACAGCAATACCCGGGTACCTTGCACTATTTTCTAGTGCAATCCCGTCACGACGTTCTACGAAGTTGTGCATTGGACCACGTGTGGTCCAAGCCTCCAGCAGGATTTCCTCCGAAGATCAGAGGCCTACCTCGTCCTGAGTGACAGTGGGCTCCTGGTGAGTGAATCCTCCCGAGGCGTCTTCGCGATCCCTTGCCGGCTGGCTTGTTATGTTATGTTATGTTAATTTATTTTTATAATGCGCACAGCTACCCAAAAAGGGTTTCCCAGCGCAGACCTAGAAGGAGACTCAAGAGAAAACATAACGGAATAAAAAATGTTATTGGTTAAATAACCAAGTTTTTAGTTGTTTACGAAAGTTTAAATACACAGATTCCTTTCGCATCGAAAGAGGGAGAGAGTTCCACAATCGTGGGCCAAGATAAGAGGAGTGGCCGCCCATTCTTGCCAATCTGATCCTGGGAATCTCGAAGACTTCCTGAGTGGATGAGCGCAATGCACGAGTAGGTTGGTAAAGACGTACCAGATTTTGCAGATATTTAGGTGCAGTGCCATTCTTAATATTAAACATATAGCTCAGGGCCTTGAACTTTGTTCGATTTTCCACCCTGAGCCAATGCAGATCTCTCACGGCATTAGAGATGGAAGACATTCTAGGAGTACTGCAAAGAAGTCTCGCTGCAGAGTTCTGTACCATCTGAAGCTTGCGCATCACATCCTTGTTGATACCCGAAAAATAATATTTCCGTAATCCAGTCGTGAAGTTACCAGTGCCTGGACTACAGTCTTTTGGGTACCAGTAGGGAGCATCCAGATGATTTTTCTTAACCATCGGAGAATAGTAAAACAAGTGGCTGCAGTTTTTACTGCATGTTGTCTCATTGACAACTTATCATCTATGATGAAGCCAAGATTGCGAACCTGAGAAGGGGGCACAGGTAGAGGCCCCATTTCAGCAGGCCAATGTTGCGAGCCCCAGAGATCTGTGTTTTTTCCCAAAATGAGGACCTCTGTTTTTTCCCCGTTGAGCTTGAGCAAATTCGATTGCATCCAAGATGCAATATTGCGCAGGCCCACTTGCAGGGTGGACGGTCCATAGCTCTTTTTAGCCGATAAGGAAAAGATGATCTGAGTGTCATCGGCGTAGGAAAAGAGTGACAGCCCCGCTTCTTCTGCAATCACTGGCAGAGGTTGTACGTAGATATTGAAAAGAAGTGGGCTTAAAACTGAACCTTGTGGTACCCCATAGGACGAGGGATAAATCTTAGAGGAAGCCCTAGAAGAAAATACTTGAAAAGTGCGGTTGTCCAAAAAAGAAGACAACCAGCCGAGCGCCAATCCCGAGATACCTAGGGATCGTAAAGACTTAATTAATACAGTGTGAGAGACCGTATCAAATGCGGCACTTAGGTAAAGCAATATCAATGCCACTCTATTACCTGCATCTAAACGTTGACGCAACATTTCCGTTACGTCGAGAAGGGTTGTCTCTGTTGAGAACCCTGCTCTAAAACCAGACTGAGAAGGATGTAAAAATTTAGATGTTTCAACAATCAGAGACAACTGGGCGTTTACATGTTTTTCCAGAACTTTAGAGAATACTGGAAGAAGAGAGATGGGCCTAAAATTGGTAGGTTGGGAAGGATCTGCATTAGCCTTTTTTAACAAGGGAAGGACCATTGCATGTTTCCAAATAGATGGCATCAATGCCTCACCAAGTGAGGCATTAAGTAATTCCATAACAAGGTTCAGAGATGGCTGTTCAAGTTGCAGAAGGACAGAAGCCGGAAGAGGGTCAGAAGGAGAGCCAGATTTAATACTGGCTAAAATGTTTTTAAAGTAACTTATATTAAGAGGCGCCCATTTTTCTAGATTTATATAAGGAACATCCTCAGCAAAGGGACCTGAAACAGTAATAGCCTGAATAAGGGACGCAGGCTTAGTTCCTTCTAGCGTCAGGTAAATTTGTTCCACTTTATTTATAAAGGAGTTAGCGAGAGTGTTACATTGCAATTCATCCAAAGCAGGAGAGCAAGGTTGTGTATCCGAGCCTGCTAGCTTCTTAACCATAGAGAACAAAGTATGAGGGCACTGCTTGTGGGTCCCCAGAAGACCTTTCTACAATTCCAAAGGGCTCCCCTGGTTGTTCCAGGCCTGCCCTGACTTACCCTCGCTGGGTAAGTCCCTCAGACCTTGCTGGTCTACACCGCTGACTTTTTACACTTTCCACGAGACTTGTGTTACCAAGGCTTGTTGGCTCCAATCTGGTCACTGACACCGCAGTAAGCTGCAGACTTCGTGGGACACGCCGAATCCAGCTCCTGGTCGTCGTCAACGCCTCCTGGACCTCGTGGCTGAAGAGTCAAGACACCCGTGATCACCTGAAATCACCCGACGACTGTGGGCATCCATCTTCCTTGCCCCGGGTCACTGCCAAGTGACTTTGAACACTGTCTCCTCTGCTTTCAGGTCTTCCTTCTTCTTAATCCAGCCTTGGATTCCACCGGACACTTCTTCTGTCTTCACAAGCAGCAAGTCTTCTTTGGCTCCCATTGAAAACAACGCCGTGACCCGACACCAAAAGACACCTATGCACCCGGCTTCCCTGGGTGAGGTAACTCCTGCACTACGGTGCTTCTGTGTGTGTTGGCTCTAGAACTACTTACCCTGTAAGTGACTTGCTTTTAGACTCTCCCGAAGTATCCTAAAACTTTAAAATTCCAACCGCGACTTGCTCCATTGAAGTCTATTGGGATCCGCGGCTGTGTTCTCACACTGCATGCGTCTCCCATGGGTCCTTTACTTACCTGCCTTGGGTGGATTAGTGAGGCCCCAGCGCTTCTGAAGGCCCTAGGCCTTGTCCCTTCTCAAGTCGTTGTTCTTAAGTCTCTTTTTTAGTATATGGTCTGGTAAGCCCCTAGGGCCCCAGCCATATAAGTGCTTAATTTGTTGTGAAACAGTGATTTGTGCATATGTTCCTGACTGCTAATCTGATAAAGAGATTAGTAGAGTGTGTTAGAAATAAATACATATATATTTTATATATATACCCGTGTGGTGTCCTTTCATTTAGTAATTCAAGAGATTATAAGGTAAAACAAGCTGCTTTACATTCCTCTAAAGACTTAGCCTGAAGGCTGCTCTCCACAGCTACCACTAGGATAGCTTTCTTTAAAAGGTTGTCTTAAACCTATCTACCATAAGAGTCAAATTGGTCTGGTGCAAGGTGGCCACTTTAACTAGTGACCAGCATATGCCAGGCCAACTTCTCACAGCGGGCCACCTCCCCCATCAGTAATTGGCCAGGACCCGGGGGATGGGGTCCCCGGGGCCAAATTCAGCAAGGGTGTGGCCCCCTCCCGAGTTGGCTGCCTTTGTGGTGTTACAACAGGACCTGGCCGCAGTCAACGCCAGTTGGATTAACATATGGTGATTAGATTTTACTTTACTTAAAAAAATTAAAAAAACAAGAAATTCACAGAAAAAAACAAAGATTACATTGAAGTTATAGTTTGGAAATACCATCCTAAAAATCCTTAGAAATTCACTAAAAACAGCAAAGGTTACAGGGATGTTCTAGTTAGGTTCAGATTTTACACACACAAAACCTTAGAAATTCAGCAGCAATTTGTGGAGGCGCGCGTTATAGTTGCCTTAGGGCATGAGTGTTTTTTGAGTTAAGTATAACTAAATGCTGAATTTCTGTGGATTTGTGTGTGTAAAATGTGAACCTAACTATAACGTCCCTGTAACCTTTGGGGTTTTTAGTGAATATGTGTATGGTGGGAAACAGCCTTTACACTGCGGCTCAAACTACACTGTGCGTTAACAGTGCAGTCTGAACCACGGATGCGTCTTTACAAAGCATTCCTTTACCACGCAAGTCGTTACAATGACTTGCCTTAAGGAAAGTGTTGTTGAATTGATGTTGGACTTATATCCAATACTTTCCCTACTGTTGCACAGACTGGAGTTGTAATAGCAAATTATTCTATTCCAACTCCAGTGCTTTTCCTACGGCAAGTCGTAACGACATGCGTGGTAACAGAATGCATTGTAAAGATGTATCTTGAAGTATGGTCACACGTTTCAACACCAGTAACCAGTACACCAAAGTCTTCTTCAAAGTGCATTATTCAATTCTCTCCATTGCGCGTTTTGACCAAAATTGGCCTTGTTCACATAAGGAGTCCGCCATTATGGTTGTATATCGGAACCACACAGACAATAATCATGCCTGCCTTAATAACGAGCTCCAAACAACAAATACATCTTTACAACTCATTCCATTACCACGCAAGCCATTACAGTGACTTGCCTTAGGGAAAGCACTAGAGTTGGAATAAAATAATTAACTACTCCAACTCCAGTCTGTGCAACAGCAGGGAAAGTGTCGGATTTAAAATCCAACATCAATCCAACATTGCTTTCCTTAACGCAAGTCGTTGGAACGACTCGTGTGGTAAAGGAATGCTTTGTAAAGACGCATCAGTGGTTTGGACCGCGCTGTTAGGGCACAGCGTCGTTTGAGCCATGGTATAGAGACTATTCCCACGATAAGACGTAACAAAAAAAGTGCCCACTTGTACAACGTCATGATGAACATAAACAAAATTAATTCTCCATGTGTCTGTCTTTTATACACATAAACAAATCAGTTCAAAAGAAGAAAAATAAAGGTGTCCATATACAATACAGAATGACAATTCCTATCAATACAAAATGAAAGCATTACAAACAAAACTTCATGAATTGGACTAATACATGGAATTAGAGAAAACAAAGTAATATAAGTGTGATTATGATTTCATTAAAATGTAGTACAATATAGGAATGACTAGGGAAATCAGGGTGTTTTGAAAACTTCTCAACTGAAAAGATCTTTTAGCACTTGCATCAATATAAGTTGTAACAGGTGACCATAAGTTTAGTCTTTTAGTAGCCAATTGTAAAGGATAAACAAAGGTGGTATCCAATCTATGATTATGGCAAACAGCGTACCCCCAGATCTTACAAGAAAGTTTTGTAGAATCTTTACAATTTATGGTAATCTGCTGAAAGGCAACTGCTAACAATAAATCAATAATCTTAACCTTAGTTGTAATATTGTCCCAAATAAAGGAAAGACTTCTTAAAAATATGTGAACAAAATCAAATGAAAATGTAGTAGAAAAAATTTAATTAATTTGGTTCCATACCTGTTTCCAAAAAGAATATACTTGTGGGCAAGAAAATAGCATATGAAATAAATCGGCATTTGGGAAAGAACAAGTCCAACAAGTGTTCGGTAGAGTCGGGAACCTTTTACATAGGGTTGTTGGTGTTAATAAAAGCCTGTTATACACGAAAAATAAGGTTTGCGTTATATTCGCCGCTCTAGATGATTTACGTATCTTAGTCCAGATATTTTGCCAAAGTGAGATCGGCCAGGATGTTTGGAATTCAGTCTCCCAAGCCTCTTCTGTTTTGGTTTTCTGTCTTTGAACATGCTTACCTTGTAGGTAACTATATATAGCAGAGGCTCTAGGTGTAGTGTTGAGCAGGGTGCAAAGATGGGAGGAAGTGTCTGGCGTATTGGAGGTAGCGGGTAGAGTAATAAGTGTGGTATATGTGTCCAATATAGCCTCTTTCAACAAGTTATATTTATGAGAAAACGAGGCAGGCAAATTAAATGAATTTCGGAGTATGGGAAAGGACACGAATTGTGAGCCTGTGAATAAGTGGTGGATCCATATCAAGCCTTTTTGTCTCCATGATTTCCAATAGAAAGGTTTATTACGAATTAGCAAATTTTTGTTATGCCAGATTGGAGAGTTGAGGAAAGATGTTATAGTTGTGGCATGTGAAGAAGGAAAAACTGCTTCAAGAAGTTTGGAAGTGAGTTTTATGATAGGGGTGGAGAGGGACTGTGGTTTACGTGAGAAGAAAGATATTCGTGAAGAGAGAAGGGAGACAAGAATTGACGTTCTATTGAAACCCAAAGAGGGCAATCCTCTGTAGAGTCAAGCAGCCAAAAAGAAGCCTGACGTAAGAGAAACGCCCTCTGATACTTTGGAAAATCTGGAAAATTAAGCCCCCCCCCCCTCCTCCTTGGGACGAGTCAATTTTGGGATAGGCATTCGGGATTTCTTATTATTCCATAAAAAGGAGGAAAGGATAGAATGAATCTTTTTGAAAAATTTTACAGAGATAAAAATTGGAATGTTGGAGATGGTGTATAAAACTATAGGAGATAACATCATCTTAATAGTGTCTAAACGCCCCCACCAAGACAAATAGAGCGGGTGCCATTTGGTAGTTAAGTCTGAGATTTTATAATGCACTTATTCATACATAAAGCTACTGTGTCCGTAATTGATTAAGTAAAATGTAAACCCAAATACTTAATGGAGTTAGGGCTCCAAGTGAAATTAGAGGTGCTAAAGTCCGATTTGAAGGTGAATTTAGTCAAAGGCAGAATCTCACATTTATCTACATTCAATTTGTAACCAGAGACATTGGAAAAGGACCCTACTTCCTTTAAAAAAGCAGGAACTGAGTTCTCTGGTTGTGACATGAAGAGCAAGATGTCGTCCGCGTATGCTGCAAGTTTAATGTGTGAATTTGACGTTTCGAAACCATGTATATTTGGATTTTGACGTATTTTAGAGAGGAATGGTTCCAAGGCCAAATTAAAAAGAAAGGGAGGGAGAGGACAACCTTGTCGAACTCCTCTGCCTAAATCGAAGAATGGGGAGACCAATCCGTTGGCACAGACTGCAGCTCGTGGATTAGAATAAGGGAGGGATATTAAAGAAATAAAGTTAGGGCCAAACCACTTAAGAGTATGAAACAAATATTTCCACTCCTCTCTATCAAACGCTTTTTCTGCGTCTATTGCTATGGCTGCAAGAGATTGTTTGAAGTGAGAAGATTTTGACAAAACGTTGAAAAAAAGTCATGTGTTGTCCGTTATAACTCTTCCTTTAACGAAACCAGATTGTTCTTTGCCCAATAAACCTGGAAGAAACGGATCTAATCGAAGGGTTAATGCTTTGGAAAAGATTTTGTAATCAATATTTACTAAGGATATAGGTCTATAATTTTTACAATATTTAGAATCTTTGCCCTCATTAGGAATGAGACAAATGTGAGCTTCTGAAAAAGAACCTGTGGAGCCGTTGAGGGAGCGAAAGGCATTAATCAGGGAATTTGGGTAGTAGAATTTTAGAAAAGTGTAATAGAACTCAACAGTGAAGCCGTCGGGACCCGGCGCTTTATCCCTTTTAAGACCCTGAAGGGCTTTCAGAAGTTCTTGTTGTGTTAATTCTAATTCCAAAGGGGATAAATCCAATTGAGTTTGTTCAGATTTCTAAATTGTGGAAAAGAAATGTAATAAAGAATGTTCTGTAGATTGTGTCTCAGATGCATATAGCGATTTATAAAATGGGGAAAACTGTTGTAGAATGTCGGCATCCTTAAATTTTAGCTCAGCGTGGTCATCATATATAGATTCAGTATTTAACTTGTTATGTTTGATTTTCAAGTAATTGGCCAAAATTTTCCCAGCTTTATTTTTGCCTCCATAGAATTTTGAACTGGCTTTCAATAGGTAGAGAGAAGCATTTTCAGTAGATTTCCTATTAAATTGTAGTTTGCCATCAATAAGTGCAGTGAGGCACTCTTTCGAATGTGAAGTATAATATGAATGTTCTAACCTTTTGATGTCTTGAAAAAGATCATTAGCTACCTTGCGTGCATTCTTTCCTTTTTTAGCAGTAAAACCAATAATGAAGTTCCTTGCTGATGCTTTAAAAGCACCCCATACAGTTAAAAATGGCATGGAGCCACATTGGTTCCTCACAAAATACTCATGAAAGAAGGTGGTGAAGGAATCAGTGAACATTGGATCCAGGACAAGAGAATTATTAAAACGCCATCTTCTGTTGACATTAACTCTAGGCAGTAAATCAAGGCCAATTGAGACAGGAGCGTGGTCTGACAATAGAATAGGACCAATTTCTGCATGCATGAGGGTCTGCGGTATGTTGTGGGAAACAAAAATATAGTCTTTTCTTGATTGAGTTTGATGCACTGGAGAGTAAAAGGTAAATTCTCTAGTAGTGGGATTACATAACCGCCATGTGCATTACACCTACTACACTTACGGAACCCTCAAATCTCCTTAAGCCAATTTCTTTTTGTGGTGTCTATCGGATTGCTCCTGACCAGCTCATCTCATGTAGATCTTGCTTGTGTAAATGTGCACCCTAATTAGTGTGGCAAAGAGGAGCCTATAATAGGGTCATTATTCACTAGATGTCAGTATTTTTCAAGTTTTTTCCTAATGATCCCCTGTTCCTTACTGTAAGTTGTAATAAATCTAAATTGAATTTGATTTTGTTGCCTTAGGGGTTTCCCTGATTTGAAAAATCCCTTTTTGTATTTGTTGTTTTATCTATTGATTTATGAATGGTGTTTTCTGCATACCCTCTTTCTTTAAACCTTACTTCCAGTTCTTTAATGGCTGTGTAAAATTCTTTTTGTTCATTGCAATTTCTTTGCACCCTTAAAACTTCACCATAAGGTATACTAACAGTCAGGTATTGAGGGTGAATACTCCTTGCATGCAGGGCCATATTTCCTGCTGTTGCCTTCCTGAATATTTTTCTCTTATTGTTTCTGACCTAAATCGTCAGGTCTAGGAAGACCCACCTCTTTTTTGCTCATAAAACTTGTGAACTGCAAATTCAGCTTATTGTTGTTTATATTTCGTAAAACTTTGAAATTTCCAAACTATGAAAAGGTCATGTATAAATCTGACCCATAAAATCACCTTCTTTTTCCATATTTCCTCATATTCGACTTGTAACACATGCTCCTCCCACCAGCCCAGTGCTTAATTTGTAAAATTTGAAGTGCAGGTGCTCAAATCTTTCTCGGAGGCCACACCTACTTTTTCTTTGGCTCCACCCACTTCCTCCACTTTCTCCACCCACTTCTGCTATTAGCTCCACCCACATCCTCAACGGGCACTGCGAAAAGTCAGATGAATTTCAGCAAGGGAGCCTGCCTTCCTCATAGTAAGGTTTAGATAGGAGGTTCCCCTGCCCTGTGAACATTTTCAAAAAGATTAAATCAAAAGTGCATTTAAAGCACAATTTTGAAATAAATTAGATAAAATCACTAATGCATTGAAAAGAGGCAAGTGACACTTCTCGGGCTCCCTCTGTGCGAGCCTTCAGGGAGAATCCCTCTTCATTACTACCTCCACCTGACCCTGGACTCTGCAACGCACTCTTTTACAGGCTTGTTTATCCCGGTAAAAACATTAGTAAAATCACCTTCAAACTCAAAACATTAAATATAGTGGTAAATATAATTAGCACGCACTTCAAAGTATGTTCCACAGTAGCCCTTATGACTACGACTGCTAATTAAATAAACAAAAACAGAAAGGCCATGACAGGGCCGGCTTCAGCGCTGATGCGAAAGTCTTTTTTGGCGCCGCACCAATAACCTCTCTCTCCGTAAATAACCTTTACTACCACCTTCCAACAGTGCCCCTCATCCCTCCATGGCCTCCCCCTATTGACCTCTTCCTCAGATTCCCTCAATGCCACCCTCCAACAGTGCCCCTCATCTTTATTTAGCCCCTCTCTCATATGCATTTCATTTGTTGTACAGCGCTACTCATATCAGTGTAGGGTGTGTCAGTACTTTACACCACGCACACATTATACAGGAGACAATGAATCATACAAGTATGTAAATCAGTCTACAGGGAATGTCACATAAGCCAATGAGGATTACAAGGTGTATGAATCACGTGTCATCCATACCTGTGGGACGGAAATTTTACGAGGGTTTGGGCTGGAGAAACACAACCTTAGGATTTAAAGAGTATTCAATGGGGGTCAGCTTTACTGATAAAAATGTATATCTGCCCAAACATACTCATTTTGGAAACATTAGAATAATGAAAGACTGGGGAAGTTCTAACTATATCACAAAAAAAGAAAGCGAAGTTCTAACTATACCATTCATGTTTAAACTTTGTATGCAGCTCTTTGGTGACAGTTCATTGGTCACTGTCCTATGTTAGGATTGCACCTTCTGAACTGCATGTAACACAAGGATCTCTGTGACAAAGGCAGTAAGGGTCAGGGAACAACCCCGCACCCATGGGTCCGACTATGTAAATGTAAATGTTGTAGACTTGTAAAGCGCACAGCTGCCCCAGCAACGGGGCGTCCCGGCGCTGTAGACCGCTGGGGAACCCGTCCTGGCTATCCCTGTGAGATGGTCCCTTTCTGGGTATCTCCAAGGTGAAACCAGGCATCCCCGGCGTCTGTGGGGGGCCGTTGTAGAGATGAGGCAAGCTTAATGCCCAGAGTTGCCGAGTGTGTTCCTGGTTAGAGTAGGTACCGAGGCGAGAATTATCGAGTCCGTTTTGACCCTGGTACACGACCCTGCCGCGTCGGGAATTGAACCCTGGTCCCTGGCCGATTCTCTGCTTACGGGTCTGCCGCCTCTAACTAGTGAGCCACACCTCTCCACGCGTTGAGCGTCGTCGTCTCGCATTCCCAGGGCTACGTGGCGGTTTCGGGAAAGACTGACCAGAGAGCTGTGTGGGTTCCGTGACCTCCAGCCACTCCTCCACATCCTCCGGACTTTCGAAGAAGTATGTGTTTTGCTCATAGATTATCTTCAAACATGCAGGAAAAAGCAGCGCATATTTGAAGATTCATGGTGCGCAACTTCCTCTTCACTGCCTGGTAAGAAGATCTGTGGCGTTGCACCATTAACGTGTAGCCTGGGTACAATGAGACCTGGCAGTTCTCAAATTGGATCTGTGGTTTCTCCCGTGCTTTTTGGAGCAGCACATCACGGTCCCCGTAGTTCAGGATTTTTACTATCAAGGGTCTCGGCGGAGCACCCACTCTCGGCTTTCCTGAAGGGATACAGTGCGCCCTTTTAATGAAAAAGAAGTCCGAGAGGCCCTCAGGGGCCACATGTGTGTGAAACCATTGTTCCTTGTAGGTTGTCGCCGCCGTCCCCTCGCTTCGTTCCGGGAGCCCAATGGCGCAAATATTATTGCACCTTGCTCTGCCCTCGTATGTTCTTTCTGTTGTGGCACTAAGTCATCTAGGGTGGAGCTATGATCTTTCACTGTAGTGGCTAGTTTGGCATGGTCTGGCTTAAGTAAGGTAAAGCCAGTGGTGAGAGTTCCTATCTGCTGTTCTAAGGCTTTCCTGGATTCCCGGACCTCATTGGGTATCAAGTCCAACTTATCCTGAGCTCCCATGTCACCCGTAGGCGGAACTGTGTTAATTGATTGCAGACTCATGGCGGGGTCCCTATCATCTCTGCCCTGGGAGTTAGTGCCGGCTGCCTCCTGCATTTTTCCGTTTGAGCGGCCTATCTCTCTCTGTGAGCGTTTCGCATCAATCGCCCCTGTTCTGGTACTTATTCTACTGATCAGGTGGTCCAGTATTAAGAAGGATGACACTCGAGCCCCAATGTGGGATGTGCGCAAGCCCTCCTGCGCTATTGAAAAGAGCCAAAAATGAATAGCAGGGAGAAAAAAATTGCCCAGAAATCCCCAAAGCTGGTAGGACAATGTGCCAATGCTGGGCCTTCACATAGCCATGAGAGTGTGACAGCAGGGTGGGGTAGAGAAAGCAGGGCCACCGTAGAGATGGAGCCTTGTTATGACTAATCCTCCGCAGGTCAAGGATAGCACGCTGTAGTAGTTGTTAGCGCAGCGGGGGACTGTGATTCTCAGGTCTCCGTCAGAGTCTCTGTTTATGAAGCGGCGTGCTCAACAAGCAGTAGCGACCGGCATACGCCCTAAGGACACCCCCAGTGGCACCTGGACAACGGGCAGAACCCCGGTCGATTCACAAGGCGGGGTTGGAGGGGGGAAATAGAAAGTTGCAGTAGATTGGCACCCAAGGTCTCTGTATTGCCTTCCTTCCCATAGCGATGCTTGCATTACCACAGAGTCTCCATGTATAGGCAGTGCCAGCAGGAGGCCCGATCCAACAACTTGTGCGCACCCTCCAAGGTGATGCCAGACCCCAAACACTCCCAGCTGGGGGTCAAAACAAGTGTGCTTGTGCCGCTCAAAATTCTGGGTGCAGGTAGGTGCCTGATCAATGCCGTGTCCCCGACAGCTTACTGTCCAGCGGATTCCGCCCACCACCAGCCCGGACCGATGAAAAGAAAAAGGGGTGGAAGGCCTCAGGCTCGCAAGCCACCCCGCTCCACCGGGTCATTGACAACCGATCCGCCGGCAAGGGGGGGGAATGCTCAGCAGGCCCTCGGTCCTCATGGAATGGGGTGACACTCACCTGCAGGGGATGTACAGTCCAACTCCACAGTCCAGGGCAGGCACACCACCGATGTTCACACAGCTCCGACCACGCCCGGGACCAGTCGCGAATCGCAGTGCACAGGATCTGCGTCCGGGCCCCAGGGCAATGCCGCAGCTCCGCTCAGCGCCAGACCCTGCCGTCGGGCCCACAGCACCGCCGACCCAGGCGATCTCCGGCAGCCAGTCAGCAGTTCACAAGTCAACAGAACCGACTCACTGCGACCCACAAATCCAGCCCGCCCCTGACGCGCACGCACAGTCAACTGTTTTAGTGCACGCACGCCGCACGGCCCACTGAGCCCACCCCGCACTCACTGACTGTAAAATTTAAATAACCGGCGAAAGTGAAACCGTTACCAGGCTGCGGCCTCTGCCGCCATGATCGATGGATCACACACACTACTTACTACGCCACCAACCAAGGCACCAATAATGTATTCTCTTTCGCACCGTGCGGTGCGCAGCACGGCAGCAGGCAGCAGCTAAAAATAAAATTATTGAAATGAATCATTGAAGTAGTGTGAGTTAGTCGTCACTCTGTCTGTCGAATGAATGTCGATGAAGTGATGAACTCACACACACAGCCGCACTGAACTTCTCCTGTGACCTGCAGGCTCTTCCAGGCTGCATGACGCACACGCTGATGAGACTGAGAGAGTACAGTGAGTATTTTAATCTATTGCAAAAAAACATCAATGACGCACGTTACGGGCCGGGCGAGATGCGTAGACCCGGCCCTGTCAATTAAGTGCCGGTGCTAAGCACCGGCAAGCACCGGCACAAATTAAGCCCTGCACCAGCCCACGTGTAAATTTGCATAGCTGCGACTCAGCAGGTGCCCATCACCATATCCATGAGCTTTTTGTATATCTCATTATTAAAGAAAACATAGTTATTCTCCAAACACCATTTGGTCAGCTTAATCAACATTTGCGTGTGTCTTAACAAAGCCAGAGGCCTTTCGCTTAAAAAGTATTGTATAGTTCTGAAACCATCACTGTGACTGATACTCGTATATAACGAGGTTACATCCATTGAAATGATCAAAATCCCTTCCTCCAATGGGATATCAAAGAATCTTTTCAAAAAGTCCCCAGTATCTTGTACATAGGATGATAACTTCTTCACATTGTCCTGTAGAAAGCACTTCTCAAAAAGGCTCTCAATCGTTGATATAATGGGTCAGCCAGGAGGTCTTGTCAAGTTTTTATGTATTTTAGGGATCAGGTAAAAAAATTGGCACATTTGGATTCTCTTTTTGTAAACACATATATTCTTCTTGTGTAATAGACCTTTATTGCGCCACTCTGTTAATTCACTGGGGGACTCTGACTTGACTGTTTTTGCTGCTTGATTAGTTGTTTTCATATAAAGTGTTGTCGTTCAATGGTCTAATCATTCTTCCATGTAGAGCTGTATCGGCCACAGCACAATGTTACCTCCGTTGTGTGCACTTTTTTTTACACTATGTTTATTAGCTTTTAATTTCCTTATCAGGTTCTCGTATGTTCTCCCCTCACCTCTCCGTCTTACTCGTTGTTTGTTTAGTTTTTAGTCTGAATAGGTATGTCTTGTTTGTATGTAGAGGAAATATTTGGCAAAGGCATGGCTTGGAGTTACTGAGAGGTGGCATAGGTCAATGTATCTTAACCTGTGTTATGTGGACCACTGGGCGTCCGCAAAGGCTACACAGGGATGCACAACTGCTTACAAAATGAAATAATAACATATTAATAAAGTAAGTATAGAAAAAAGCAAAATGCTAAATTAAAAATAATAAAATGCGCAGTAATTGTGAGTATTTTGAAATTGGAAGCTAAAAAAATAAGTTGGTAACTTTAGCATGATTTGTGGTAGCAGTGAATGAAACAATGTAGTAAGGAAAATTGGTGGCTTCAACTGAAGCACTACAATGCATGGACAAGAGCATGCATTAAGTGTAAAAAAGACGAAGTGATATGCATAGAATTAAAACCACTTTTGAAACGCTCGAGCATTCCCATTAAGATTTTTATTTTTGTGAAAATAAAAGGTTCATGAATTAAGTAAAATGTTTCATATTTCATGTATTTTTTTAGATTTAAACTGGTTTCTGTAGTATTATGTATTGGTTTGAGGTACAAATCGTAGAAATTGCTTAGTTTGGGGTCTCGGCTTCCAGTAGTAATTCACTGAGAGTCCCCTTAAGTCAAAAGGTCAATAACCGCTGGCATGCTTATTGCAGTGTTATCTTCTCGGCCTTGGAAGAACTGACATGTTCTTGATTGTGCATTAGGTGGCAGACCGTAGGCAAGGCTCCAACTCTTAGTAGGACCACGTGTCAAATGATGTACGCCACACATATATTCAGAATCGTAGTTTGAAATTAACCTAGAGGTCCATGGTTAGACCAGGACTTTAAGTGGGCTGGGTCCAGCCGGTGCTCCGCACCAGTAGTAATGGAAAGCAGGTGCTGAGATGGGTCCCTATCGGGCTCGCCATTTTTGCCTTTAACCTCAGTGAAAAAAATAAATCTTATCTCTGCAGCAGTGTCACCCTTCAACAGCCTTTGATGTAAGTTCAAAGAACTGCTTATAGTTCTTTCAGTCTCCTCATTTCAAAACTGAAAGCATTTCAATATTATATACAACAAAGCCATAGTTGTTGTTTATTTATCTTATGCAACTAACAACCACTGACAAAGCCAATAGCCCTGGCTTGTTGTAGGTTTAATGTTACTTGTATTATGTATCTGGATGCAGTGACAGAAGCAGCAAAATACCAGCCAGGTGGCACACTATGCTAACATAGATAGTACCCAGAATATATAGAAAACAGACATTCAAAAAGGTGCAAAACTGTTGAATGTTATCATAGGTTTCATCATAAATATATTTTCTTTTTCAGACGTTATAATAAGTTGCTCCAAAGTGAGTAGGAAAGTGATTGGAAAAAAATGTTTGTGGTAGGGATCAAGTAGAAGACAAAGATTATAGGTAAAATCAATATATACAAATTCATATGGGAAAACGCCTATCCGGAATTTCCTTTAATACTGATCTACAACATCTTCCATAGCAACTTATGTCTTGGAACGGAGATAAGCGTATTCCTGGTATAGGTGATAGGTATGTGTCGACGTTTCGACCCCAAGTGGAAAGTAGGCCAATTAACTCCTTAATAGGGGGTCTTCATCAGGACAGGGTGAAGAGCAACCAAACCACACCAGTCATAAACTGGTGGTAGGCCTCGTGTAGAGGACAAAGGAGTCCACAAGGATCCAGCCGCAAGACGTGCTATATGGGATCCTGGTATGTGTCCAAATCACTCCTAAGGAAATTAAATTGCACAGGGCATGATTACATAAATCCGGATCAGTTCAAGCGGCAGAAATATTCTGTTCATGTCCTCGTAATGGACACTATTTCCGCATGTGCATTCATTTTTATGTCGTGTCGAATTAGGGAGGGCTACGAGGTATCGTGGTAAACTGTGCTGGAATATTTCAATAGCTTCCTTTCAGAACCATCTAGCAAATTTCATTGAACAATTGTGCGTGTGCTGTTAACAGACGCCGTTCAGTTTTACTTTTCCAAAATTCCCTTAGATAAAATCCTACTCTGCCATGCTTCGTGCTCGTTCATTTGGTACAAATGTGGGCTGCATTTATAATTTTGCAAAGCTACCTTAAGTTCCCAGTCCGGCTCTGTTTGGTGGTAGATCACACATTTATTTCGTTGTAATTGTGGTCTGCCGAGCAGTGGGTCCACCGTCCAGCGACCAGTCGGTGAAGGTTAAATCCGTCCGTGTTACTGAGGAGGCCGAGGCTTGAGGGCTGGGCGATAGGGTGGTTCGTTAAACCTGTTGAGATCTAGAATGCCTAGACTGTCATGAGCCAACAACATGTGCGGTGGGTAGGCGCATGCGCATTATCCCATGAAAAGGCACACTGTTTGTGGTAAAGCATGATGACCAATTTAACATAAAACAAATAAAGGTACCATAAAGAACAAGAAAACCAGGTGCAGGAAACCAGGGTTCGAGCCTCAAGGTCGCGTCCACATCCTGTCATTCTGGGCAAATCACTTAATCTCCCCGTGCCTGAATGTGTAATGTAAATACGAGAGGAAGAGAACTCATTCCCTCAGCATCATGGCCAGCAGTGCTCCGGGGTCTGTAGGAGTCCCGGACATGGCGCCCACTAAAGACGTTCAAAGCTTCGAAGGGACGGGTCTTTGGGATTGGATTCAGGACAGGACTCAATCTGTGCCAGAAATTCTAATTAGAGGATTGCTTTATGTCAGGCTTTAGAAACGTCCTCTCTGTAAAGAGAACGCCGCTTGGTACCAGGATTTGTGAAGAGAGCGTTGTACTGGGTGGATTTGTAAAGAGAACGTCGGCTTGTGCAAGGGTATGAAACTCCGGCCTGAGCTACGGTGCTTAAAAAACACCGAGAATTGCAGGATTTGAAACCGGAAATGTTGGATTGCAACACAAGGAGTAACTGTGTCAGCGTAACTTTGAGCACAGCTTCCCTCTGTTCGGAAGGAGCACACACAGTACTGCCCTTTTACAGGCTCTGAAAACAAGACATTTGTTTGTAGCTGGATAAGTAAACTGCTAATTTGTTCACTCTGCCAGGTGGTGCACAACTACTACACTCTACTCCTCTGCTCGGCTCGTTGTTCTTCATCTAAAACAGACGCATTTGTTTCGCACCGACACAAAATCGACATTGGCTCCCCCATGAGCGCCTGACGGAGTGGTGTGTCTCATTTGCCGGCGACCTTGGCTCCTGTGGTGCGGCCCTCTCTGGACCCGTGAGTGGTGTGTTGTGCCCCGGCTGGTTGCTGTGGGGCTGCAGGGAGCGGACGGACTCTGTGCCCAATATCACTTCACGCAGCGCACACGGAGTTCTGCAACCCCGGAGCTACTGAGACCTCGGGGATGCGAATGAGAGGGGAAGCGCCAGCAAGCAGGATACAATACTAGTAAGCCAATGCATCGAAAAATGCGGCGAGCGTATGCCGAGACAAACTTGTGATTGCATGGGGCGAAGAGTGGCTAGCAACGCGAGTGAAGTTGGTACCCCAGTATTGATCTGTGCCCCCACAGGAAGCATAAAACAAGGATAGGAAAAAGAGAAAGCGAAACCTGAGAGTGCAAAATGGCGCTGGGCTTCACGAGCAGTAGACAAAAGAAGTGAAAGTGAAACCTGCAAAGGGGAAAGCACCGAGGTTATCCCTACACAACCGGAGGTTAGCACAGCAGAAGCGCCGTAATCTGCAGCCAAGCGTCTCTCCTAGCATCTGCAAGTGCCTGCACACACACCGGGGAGTGGCAGGACAAAGTGTTCAGTGATCGGGGAGGCAGTAAGGGAAAGAAGCAGCAGTGGCAACCACTGCTGCTCATCAGTCTACCCTGCACATGTACACAGGTGACCGAGACGGCGTGCAAGGGTATTTGGGGGTACGTCTGTCTGAGTTAGAAGTGAGATGCACTCCTTGCCCCATTTCTTCACAGCTGCGCAGCACTTAGTGCCAGTTGCAACGTTTAGATTTGCGCAAGTACGCACCCTGGTCTTTTGCTGCATTGGCAGCAGCCCAAACATTCTGGACACAGGGCATTCGAACCCCTTTGAGATGGCCAGTTGACCAGGGGGACCGGGAGGTCTGTAGGGCGCCAGACCCTAATGTGTATTTGTGGTGCTAGGAAATGTTTTTCATGTAGTTTGATTTTCAGACCCTGTTCTGGCTACCTCTAAATGTGTTTTTCTTTATGATTTAGAGGGTGTATTGCATACTTTGTTTTATGCTAGTGAGATTATGTTCCACCCTGGGCTTTTTGCCCCTAATGCTGGAGACACTTAGGAGGTAAGTGTCTAATATTAGAAAGTTGAGATTTTGAGCGTAGATTGCGTTTGGCGCCTATTGTGATATTGTGCATAATGTGGTTTATGTCACAGGATGATGCTAAGTACAGTGATTTTCCTCCTACACCACTCCATCTTCAGTCCTATCTTGTTGAATCAGTCCTGCTCTCAACCTGTTCCTAATCGCCTCACTTTCCTGACTCCACAATAGCTCAGATCCCTTCACCCTTCTGGATTATGTGCCCCCTTCTTGTCCTTATACCTCTCCTCACCACCGCTTTCCTAGTAACACCCTTCTCATATCCCCACCACCCTCCTCCTCCACAATTTCCCAACATGGCCACCTCTCGAATTAAGTCTGGAATTAATTGCTACAAAATCATTTAACGTTTCAAGCATAACACCATTGAATGTTCCCTGATTCCCTTTTTGTTGATCAGTTTTACAATGGTTGCTATGGGAGGCTCAAAAACGACCTCATTTTTTTCACGTACGACATCCCCTCTTGGACCACCAGTTTTTACAATTACCTTAACGTCACCTCCTCCTCCTCTATCCCTCATGGTAAACAGCTAAAAATTTCCCCCTCTGCGTGTTTAAATGGCTGCCTCACTATTTCACTCTATAACAACGGTACGGTCATGATCCAAGCCAAAGACACCGGTCTCTCTCTCTTTGACCACCTCTTCCCTTCCCTTATCCCCCCCCCCTGCGACCGGGTTATCCCTTGACTCTTCATCTAGCTCCACCAATTACTCCCTATCTCCTCCCCTGACCCCCCACTGTCTAATAGGCTGCACCCTTGGGAGGCTCAGGTCGACCCTCTGCCCTCCCCTCCCATTCTTCCCCCTCACAGTATGCCCCCCTTCACTTCAGCCTTACCTCTAGCTAACACGCTCCTCGTCCATTCTGCACCATCCTGGCACTCCATTCTCATCACCTCCCCCCTATCCCTTCCTGCCACCCCCCTCTTTAGACCACCTCTCCTCCAGCCTTCTCCCCTAGTTAACTTTCCTTACGTGCCCCTTATTCCCTCCTCCTCTCTGCTTTTCCTCCCCCTCCCCTCACTATGTACCCCGATTTCCCCACAAATACATTCCATTTCTCTCCTTCCCCACACTCCTCCAGCATTGCTGTGCTACCCCCTTTCCCCCCCTGGTAACCCTCTCCCTCTCTCGGGCCGAGCAGATCCACTTCCTTTCTTCAACTTCCCCATCTCCCAACCCTCCCCACTCTGCCAGATACCCGCTCCCTCACAGCCACCACCTCACCTAGCTGCCAGGACCTCTCCAACCCCCTTCCCTCTCTTCCTCCCAAACCTCCTTCATCCCTTTGACTCCACACACCGCTCCCCTCTCCTTCCGCCCCACCGCCTCGCTCCTCTTCTATCGCCCCCTAATTTTGTCCTTAATTCCTATCCGTCTTGCAACGCCAACAAAGACAACTCCCCTTCCACCCCTGGTGCACCAACTTCTGCTCTCATCCAACACCCTTCCCCACCTCTGAACCATATACCCCTACTCCCCTCCCGTTCCCCCACCTCTCCCTGCCTTCCACCGCCAAGTGCACCACCTCCTGTCTCCATCAAGCCACCCAACATGCCGTGCTCTGCCTTACTCTCACTGGAAAATAAGCTAGGCTCGCTAATCACCTCCATCTCCCAACTTGAAGCTACCATTTTAGCTTTAAGCTCCAAGATCTCGACTTTTCCATACACCTCAATACCTTTGGAAAACACTCGCCCTCCCACGAGATGCACCTCGCCCCCACACCCCATAATAGCTAAGCATAGCCTGTCATCTGCAAATTCTCAGAAGCACTCGAATACCACCCTTCCTCCACTTTCACTTCCCAGTAACCCTGCTATCTACACTATTCCGACCATCTCCTCTGTCAGAACCACTCATCCACCTAAACCCTCCAGAGCACCCTCATATAGGTACAATATCCCCATCACCCCTCATAGCCCAAGTGCCCCGTCACCAAAACAGTCGCGACAGAGCTGCGCTGTATGCTCCACAACTGCAGATCTGCAATAAAACACAAACTTGAAATCTCCGATACCATCAACCTGCACAATATTGACATGCTCTTCCTCACAGAGACCTGGTTCAACGATACCTCTCACTCTATGTTTGAACTCCTTGTACCCACAGGCTATTCTATACTTAGAAATGACAGAATTGACAAAGTTGGGGGAGGTGTTGCAGTCATCTTTAGAAACTCCCTTCAACTTAAGGCTCTTCCTAACAGCTCCTTCCACACTTTTGAATGCCTATCTCTTGAGCTTCAATTGCACCACTGCTCACCTCTCAGACTCCATGCTATTTACCACCCGCCTGGTAGCAGCCCTTCGTTTATGGAGGAACTCACGGACTGCATCAGCGACCAATACTCGCAAAGTGACAATCAGATCTTCGTGGGTGACTTCAATGTCCACTGGGGCTCGCCTCAAGACACCTATGCGAATTTGATGGCCACCTTCCTCTCTGCAAACGATCTTATCCAACACTGCACTGAAACAACACACTCTAAGGGCTCAACCCTGGACCTTGTTATTTCTAAAGCAGGCTTGCTGACCATCGCTACCCCTATTCATGTAGACTGGTCTGACCACCTCCTCATCCCATTCTCCCTTCACCTATCACACTCTATAACTCTTGGCCAGCCTAAGAGGGCTACTTCCTGGTTCAGTGACTCTAAAAATATTGACCTCAGTACCCTCTGTGATTCTGCTTTGCTATCACTTCCAAGGCTAGACCCGGACCTAGATGTTAACGAACTCACCTCCCAATGCCTCACAGTCCTTGCAGTCGAAATCAATAATGTCGCTCCTCTCCAAAGCAAAAAGAAAAGGCCCACTCCCTCAGCACCTTGGTTCAACAAATCCCTCTATGAAGAAAGGAAGTTCCTAAGAGCCCTTGAGAAACAATGGACACAAGCGCCCTCCCCCGAAAATTTGGCCACGCTTCGTTCAGCAAGATCCAAGTACCACAAGCACATCTTCCTTGGAAAAGCGTCGCACTTCAAATCCCTCCTTGACTCAGCCATAAATAGACCCAAAAAACTATTCGACCTAATCAAGAACCCAAACAGCTCTCCCCCAACCTCCAAATTGGAGGATTCCACAAAGAAAGCAGCGGAATTCGCTATATTCTTTGACGAAAAGGTGAAATCACTTGTAGATCAGGTCATTCATCCTACCCCTACAGAGGAGCGCAAATCCTTAACCATTTGGCAAAACTTTGACCCCATTTCTGATGATGCCCTCCTTAAATGCATCCTCGATACAAAGCCATCTAACCATTCTCTTGACCCCATCCCTAGTGCCATTGCGATTGACCTCTTTCCTATTGGACCACTCTGGTCAACCTCTCCCTCAGTCAAGGCTCCCTTCCTGTTTCCTTCAAACTGGGCAGGTCACCCCTCTGCTTAAAAAAACCACCGCTGATGCGAACGACCTCAACAACTACCGTCCCATCACTGACCTACCTTTTCTTGCGAAAATCATAGAAAAATGTGTAGCGAAACAACTCTCTCGCATATCAAGGACAATGATCTTCTTGACAATTTCCAATCCGGCTTCATTTAAAACTGCAGCACTGAAACAGCCCTGCTGCTAGAGATTGATGACGCGCTGCGGATACTCGATTCAGGGGAGTCTTGTCTTCTAATTCTTCTTGACCTTTCTGCAGCCTTTGACACTGTCAATCACAACACTCTCCTTAACATTCTTCAACAGAGAATGGGCATGGAGGGCACTGTGCTCAAATGGTTTGCCTCCTTCCTCTCTGATAGATCCCAAATGATCAAAATAGCGAACAGTCTATCTTCTCCTTTAGTGGTCAGTCAAGGTGTTCCTCAAGGCTCTATACTTGCACCCACACTGTTCAATCTCTATTTAGAACCGTTGGGAAATCTCCTGAGTAAATCCGGGATCCACTATCATCTTTATGCGGACGACACTCAAATCTACCTTAAGGTGGCCTCCACTCACGATCTCTCCTTCCTTAGCTCTACTCTCGACTCCATTCAAAACTGGATGTTAACTCATCAACTGATCCTGAATCCCTCCAAAACAGAATTCCTCCTCCTCTCCTCTTCACTTGCTCCTCCCCCAGTGCAATCATGGTTGGATCAGATCCATCTACTGAACAATAAACCCATCATTGTCGAGAGCGCAAAATCCCTTGGTGTCATACTCGACAAAAAACTCAATCTACTCTCCCACATCGATTCTATTGCAAAGTCTGCTCGATACCAACTGCGCCTTCTTTGGGGGATTTGTCGCTTCTTCCCGGAGCACGATCTTAAAACCCTGGTCCAATCGCTGGTTCTCTCCAGATTGGACTACTGCAATTCTCTTCTTACTGGCCTCCCTAAATCCCACCTTTCCCCCCTGAAGTCTGTTCTCCATTCAGCAGCTCGTTTCATATATGGGGCCAAAAGAAGCGACCACATCACACCCATTTTATCCACCCTCCGTTGGCTTCCCATCGAGGCAAGATCTATCTACAAGACTGCCTGTATCTCCCACAAAGCCTTGCACTCCTCCACCCCTCGCTACCTGGTGAATAAACTGAAATTCTCTGGAGGCTCCAGACCGTCACGTAATGCAGAAAATGTATTGCTTGAACCTCTCACTTTCAAGAAGGAAAGATCGATGGGCCAATCCTTTTCAGGCAACACGTTGAGAATCTGGAACTCACTTCCGCCTCAGCTTCGGACCACCTCCTCTTCCCAGGCCTTCAAAACTGACCTCAAAGCTCTCCTCCTTCAAAGACACTTCCAAATTTAATTCACACCCTCTATTTTCTGAAGGAAGTCCTTCCAGTATAGGAAATTCTGTTCTCCGTGCCTATAGCAGTGCCTTCCCAGTGTGTTTTTGTGTTTTGAGTGTCTGCCATTTAGTGCAGTATTATACCTCTACTTTATACTTTTTTGTAACATGCACACGTCACCTTTCCTTTTGTAACATATCGTTTGCTACCTCTTGTATTTTGTTTGCTTTTGATACAAACATGCACAACGGCCACCACTGCCTCATGTAACGTAACTTTTGTTTTAGTGTTTCGAGTGTCTGCCATTTATTGCAATTTTTTTACCTCTACGTGTACTTTGTATGCTCTTGTAACCTGCACACGTCACTTTTTCCTTTTGTAACGTATCGTTTTCTACCTCTTGTATTTTATTTGCTCTTGATAGTTGCACAATTGTCACTATTGCCTCATGTAACGTAACGTTTGTTTTGTAACATGCTCACTTGTAATTTTTCTCCTTATGTATCATTACCTATTGTGAAGCGCTCTGACACCTTCGGGTAAAGTCCGCGCTATATAAAAACGCATTAAATAAAAATACGATGCTATGTAAAGCGCTCCTACCTCCGGGTCGAGTTCGCGCTATATAAATATGAAAAAAAAGAAAGACCTGCTTGCAGCTGGCGCAAGACTGCCATCTACAGCCCACAATGAAAATAAATATTGGATAAACAATGATTAGCCAAAGTTTAGGCAAAAACATAAGTAAACTATGGAAGCCGAGATTAATTAGTTACTTACAGTGCATAATTGGGAGTACGGAATGTGATTTTATCTCTCTCTAGAACCGAGTCGGGGTACAGACAACACAGATTATGAATACATTACCGCCTATGTCCTGTTAGAAGTAGTCACCGAAGAACCATGCAGAACCAGACCATATTACAGTTTGTTTGTCTACACTGGACCACCTACAGGCGTGTCCTCTCTGGGTGGGCGAGCCACTGAACTATCGAGCCAGGCTCGCACCTGATGCCCGGTTCTGGCTCTGCTTGAGGTCCTGTTGGAACCTCGATCGAGCCCACAACGAGTCGAGCTTTTCATGTGGTTCCTGCCTCCCTCCAGGATTTGGTTTGCTCACGGTTCACCCTGTGATTCTGGGAAATCCCTTTAATCTCTTCTTGTCTATAAACAATGCATGTGACTTTGTGTAATATAACGGGTGCTCATGTAAAGTGCTCCAATATCTTCGAATCGAAAACAACTGCAGAAAATTGGTCTAAGACGTAAAAACAAAGCTTTAACAGAAGGCAAGTGGATACAAACTTACTGGCTGATTTGTACAAAGTGAAACCAGAAAACCTTGATACATCGCGGCTTACCCGCATAAACAGTTATTTTAAGCAAATATTTTATTTCACCAAAACTTTTCTACATGATAGCATATTCAAATATGTGTGTTCCGACTTCCAGTTGTACAAAGCTATCACTTTTAATAAGTACTTCTCAGAGCAGTGCTGTAATGTGCCCTATTAGTTACAACGCTTCCGCATGATAAAGAAATTATCTTTTTTGGAACTTTGAAGAGACTTTATCATGTTTTAGATGTTTGTTGTGGGATTTTCATAGAGGATATTTTCAAAGCTCGACGCGTGCATGGGCCTTTAGATCCGAGCCGGACCCTTGGCTTGGCTTGGCTTGGCTTGGCTCTGCCTCGGCTGTTCCTGTTATTGTTGGCTCTCCCACCTCCAGTCCTGACCAAGCACCTGACCTGTTTTAGGCAAACAGCAGAGCGTAGAAACATGTAAACCGAAAAGGTATAAAGATGGTCATGCAACTCTCTTGAATGTAATCATGTGGTGGAGAATATGAAAAAAAGTATAGTTAGTCTAACTTTTTTATTGCAGAACGGTAACTTCACAGCCTTTACAAGCAACATGGACCGATATCGCTATTGGCATATGCTTATCAGATCGATGTTCATATTAATTCGACAACTCCTTTCCACCATTTCTAACAGCCCCTTCTGCTCATAAGACTGGATTTGTTTGTATAATATTTAGCTTAGGTAAAACTATAAACACATCTCCGCCTGCATACCCTATCGGACAATTAGCCACACTTTATAAATCCGGATTGATTGATCTCCGATTCAAAATAGTGACCTTGCCTGCAGGTCGGAGAGGTAATGTCCTACATAGCTAAAAAGTGACAGTGCTTCACTTATATATAGAGTTCATCTCTCTTACTCTGATAAAGTGACATTGCATTTACAGTACTGACACATTAATCGCTTTCGGCACTACAGTTAGAAGAGGCATGGCTTACAATTACCACCTACTCTGAATTTTAAAAACGTAGTTAACAAAGCAACCAAACTGATCTCACTGTCACTGGACAAAACAGCCTTCACAAAAAAACAACACGCATGGGCTGTGATACAATCTTACAAATTGCTGAAACCCCAACCGTACTTGTGTGAACACTTTTCACACCAAAAAAAGCAAAAATTGACTCTATTGAGGCTGGGGTCATTCCCAACAATAGATCTCACCCCAAAATGGAAACAGACGTGGTTGACAAAGGAATGCCGTCCCTGCGGACAAGGTGACGAGTCACTATTACATCTTTTATGTATCTGTCCATCATTATTAGAAATCCGGAAAACTGTCCTTCGGGAAATAGTAAGTAGAGAACAAATAAGGACCTGCAGAGCGGCAGTTATAAAATGCCTTGGAGGCTCATCTGTCCAATTGTCCTGTAGAGCCATAAAACTTTGGAATATTGCGGCAAAAGAACTGGACAAAAAAGAGAACTGCTTTTTGAAAAGCACACGGGGCCCCTGAATAAAGGTAAAACCCTGACAGGGAAATCAACTATTTTGGAAAAGCTGTAGCACCGGGTTCAGTGCTGATTAACATTAAGAAAGCGTACAAACTCTAGACCGACAACCACATAATGTGCGTAATGACAAACAACTTAGAAAAAATATTGTTAATTTTATTGATCTTTTTTTATTTTAAGTATATTTTATAAAGTTAGTTTGATATATAAAAATCAGTTCAATTTATACATGATTTACTTTCCAATACATATATTGCACAAATCAGACCTCGTTTTGATATGAGGTAAACAGTTAAACATATGATATTCACCACATTTTATATTTGTCACAGCACCATTCACAATACAATTAAATTCATATATAAAAAACACTAATAGTGATTTAAAGAATACCACCCAGTACAATTGAAATCATATATAAAGAACACTGGTAGTGATTTGAAGAATATCACCAACGCGTTTCGGCAAGTGCCTTCTTCAGGATTTTCTTTACCAGTGAATGCTAAAAAAATAAATGAATGATTTGTGCAATATATGTATTGGAAAGTAAATCATGTATAAATTGAACTGATTTTTATATATCAAACTAACTTTATAAAATATACTTAAAATAAAAAAAGATCAATAAAATTAACAATATTTTTTCTAAGTTGTTTGTCATTACGCACATTATGTGGTTGTCTGTCTAGAGTTTCCGCGCTTTCTTAATGTTAATCAGCACTGAACCCGGTGCTACAGCTTTTCCAAAATAACAAAAAAGAGAACTGACCAGAATATTTTAAAAACTGAATTTCTTTGCACATTTATTCTTCTCTATTGTATTGTTCATATTTTTGTATACATTTTCTACCTAATCATCTGACCACTCCTTCAGGATATGAATTATGTCGTGTTTTTTATCTCTTGTTTTTAACCAAATGATTGCTTGATGTTCTATGTACATCGTTGGCTTGTCCCACTGTCTTATGATTTTATATGAAATCAAATAAAAGTATTATTGACTGACAGACTGTATAATATTTAGCTAAGGTAAAACTATAAAACACATCTCCGCCTGGATACCCTATCGGATAATTAGCCGCACTTTATAAATCCAGATTGATTGATCTCGGATTCAAAATACTGACCTTGCCTGCAGGACAGACAGAAAATGTCCTACATAGCTAAAAAGTGACAGTGCGTCACTTATATATATTGTTCATCTCTCTTACTCTGATAAAGTGACATTGCATTTACAGTACTGACACATAACCATCGGCTAAACCAAATACCACATTGGCATATCCTTCTGGGATCGGTGTTCTCATTAATTCAGCAAACCCTTTCCCCCATTTCTAGCAGATTCTTCTATTCGTGCAACTGGATTCGCAGCTATTGTACTTAGCTTGGCTCTTACCGTAAACATGTATCCGAGACACGATCAAGGGACAGCAGACACAGCAGATAAAGTCCTACATAACTATAAAGTGACAGTGCTTTACTTAAATTAGTTCATATCTCCTATACAAAAAACGTGTTAATGCTCTTACACCAAATTACACTTTTCATCAAATGTACCAGAGCCATACAGTGTCGGTGGTTGCACATGAGCAGTTCACATCTCTAAACACTGCTAAAGGGACACTGCAGATAACTTGTATAATTCACCAGCTGTACCAGCCCCTACAGTCATTTAATCTAAACACAATAATAAATATACTCTTATATTGATAAAGTGGTGGTGCTCCTTCATATAAACCCTCGCCTATTTAAGGTACGCCAGCTGGGTCAAAGCCAATCCAAGTCTTCGAACTGCACTGTAAAAACATACATTTCTGTGCCCCAGAAGTAAAGGAAAAGAATTAAGCTACACAATTTAGAATAAATCATAATCCATTCTGATATGCCCGATTTCCATTTTTTCAATGTATAGATAATCAGTTCCATCTGGCATGGTACCAGGATTCACGCCGACTGACTTCGCATCTGAGATTCCCATTCATCATACCTAGGACTATCTGGGGATATCCAGTTAGTGGTGATTAGTGGCTGGGCTAGCAACATGGCTATAAAAATGAAATGTTTTGCACATTGGTCTACTAAACCAGATGCATCTGTCAGACCCAGGAGGGCTACTTTCTTGGACGCTGGAATAACCGTCAGTATCCTTGTGCTTTCAGCCCGGAATCTATCCCTCAAAAATGTTGTTAAAGTGCTTCAAGACCAAAGCATGCCTTAGTTTACCTTGAACATTCTGAAACCTGTTGAGTTGTTATATTAACAGGTAACGGGGAACCATTCTTCCTTTCAGATGCACACGAGGACACAATAGGCATTGTAATTTGGATAGGGGGGACGGGACGGGGAGGAGAAGCAACTTTTCCTAACAGAGCATAACATAGAGACCCCCATCTACATTCCACAGATTTCTTCCCGGTGCTTGATGGGAGAACCCCAATATATGGGTGAAAGTTCTATCACCTGTGCCACATATAGGACACTTGCACTGTATGCAGCTTTAATAAGATGCTCCTAATTAATGAAAATAAGTGACACCTTAGTTAGAGGTTTTTTTATTTATATATAGCGCAAACTAGACACGATACATAGGATATCAGACACCAGTTTCATTACATGAGGATACATTCATTTTTGTTAGGCACGGGGAGATTAGTGATTTGCCCAGAATTGCAGGATGTTGAGCGTTGTTGCCGAGACTTGAACCCGGTTCCCAGCTTCGAGGTCTACCGCTCTAGCACTGAGGCTACATCCTCTAACTTTCGCACAGTGGTTATCATAGCTTCTGCAGGGAGGACGTCGTCTGTTTAGATACCTGTGACTCCTCCGTGTGTTTGTAAATATGGTTTAATTCACACCTTTCAAGTTATGTGCCTTCTGTGTACACATTGCCATCCAGATTTCCTCTGTCATAAACTGCCGTGAAACATCCTTTTATTCCAGAGAACCCTCTTACTGTCACTTGTTGGAACTGCCTTTGAACATTAACATCATTTAGATCAACAACTTTTTTGACCAAGTCATGGTTGTTTGTTGGTGATCATGCACTTTATGCACCACTACGTCCGACACGGAGTGGATAGGAAATGATTCTTCTTCCCAATATTAGCAATTCCTTGTGTCCTGTCGTCCCGTGGCACTCCGAGCAAATCGTGCAGCACGTTGTGTAGTTGAATGGAACCATGGACCTTGTGTGTGCTAGGAATTCTGCTGATATTTGTCTTTTTGTTTGAACTTTCCTTCATAAACTCACCTTGGATGCCACATATTGTCTCTCTGCTCTGCACAGGCTCATGACGTCCCGCAGATACTACTTCGAGCTCATTCACAAGCAAGACGACAAGGGATCAGACCATGTGGAAGTTGGAGTGAGTCATTTTATCCTCCTGTCTTGTGTGTATGGAGCAGGGACCTGATTCTATAAGACGTGTGCACGGAGCAGGGATCTGTTTTTAAAACACCTGGTGATGTCTTAACTGTAGCGCACAAGAGTGCACAGCTTGCCTTGACGAATACCTATGGAATGCTTAGCCCTGTAATTAAGTACCCCCTTCAGCGTTTTTCTCTAGTGATATTTAACAGATTGTTTAGAAATTATCTATTGAATGTTGATGAAAAAAATGTAGAATACCGTTCTTGCCAGTCTTATGTGAAAAATAAGAATAAATCTCTGTTTATGCTTATGGTAACTGCTCATAATTTATTTTGTGGGATAAAATCATGTATGCCTTAAATTCTTTCAACCAATGTCATAATCTTGTTTCCTCATCATTTCTTTACTTTCATATTCCACCTAGATTATTTCTTTACGACCTCTTTTTAACAGAGTTGTGCCTTATTTGAAGTGAAGTCGCAGCACTTTTCTTTTCTAACTTCGTCGGATGTAAAAATATTTATTTCTCGAACAAAGTCCTCCTTTATGCAAACATCTGAGATGTCTCTAATGCCCTCCTCCCTGCTTTTTGAATTCGTTGCTCTGACATAGTCCAACCCTAAATACTAGATTTTAAACATTTGAAATGAGAAATGTAATTTGCTTTAGTGTAAAACAACCCCATCTGGTTTAATACGTAAGTATTTTTGCCTCTAGCTGCGCTGTGGGAGAACTTTTCACTATCTCTAAATGGGCGGGTAGTCGCTGATGTCCCTAGAGGAAACCCCCTCCCTAAATCCCCTCATCAGAAACCATGAATACAACATAGGTTCTGTGAGTTAGGGGTCGTAAAACCCGGCTGTATTTATTAAACATATAAAATTGGAAAACGTTTCATCATTTTGTATGCACAGTAACCTACAATTTTACATTTGCTTCCACAGTTACGTCCTAGCCTTAACATTGTCACTAATACGTGGGAGTTACCTAGCCAGAACTAAGATTGTTCCTGTGCATCTATCACAAGCATCTTCAGAGAGCGATCATGACTTGTTTAGGGACCCTTCCTCTTAAAACCCCTTTGTCCAATACCTCATTGCGCATGGATGGGTCCCTCCTTTTGGAAGAACCCCACCCGCCGATCTCCCATACTAGGAGTGTGTAGAAATCAATGAAGTCTCGTAGACCGCTCTTGTAGTTGGTAGTTTATTCTTCAAGTTACATCTTAGTAAGTTCCAATATACACCCCACCAGGAGCAGCCTCCTGGCTGCTCAGCCCATCTTGTCCAACTGCTATCTTACCAGTGCAAACATTCCTCACATTCCAAATGACATCACATTGTTAGAGCATCAGGCAGAGAACAAAGACAGGGAAGGTGCATTACTTAACAAGCAGATTACTACAGAGGGCCAGTCTGCCCGCCAGGATACCCCCCGTGGGCACCCCCATACACCCATCTTCCACCCCCCAAGTGCCTGTGCTAGTTTGAGCCCACTGCGCATGCGAGGGTGGGTGTGAGGTATGCGGGTGGGCGTGAGGTAAGGGCCATGTGTCAACCACTGCCCCAACCCCCTGCGCCACTGCAATCTTCTATCTACTTGCTGCCAGCACTCCTTGGAGGGTCCTTTGATGCCACTGTTACTTTGGTCTAAAAGGGGGCCTTCATGGACCCGAACTGTCCCACCAGTCAAGACCTCACTCGCTAACCAACATAAATATGACCTGAATCTGACCTGTAAAAGATAAGCACAAACATGAATGCAACGTACTACAATCACCTGTGAGAGAAAGGTGTGTTAGACCTGACATACGCAGTTATCACAACTTCTATAAATCCCAGATTACTTCACCAAGCAAGGTTACAAACCATACTTTTGTCACTTCCCACCAAGCCACATAGACCGTGGAGTGGTGGGCCGGTTGGGGGGGATTTCGAGAGACGACCGCGAGGGACAATTAATTATTTATTCAATTTTCCATTGTGCTCGTCTCTCGAAATCCCCCCTCCCCAGACCCCCCCCTTACCTGCCGCGGCTGCACGCACCCCCTGTGGTGCCCTTTGCTCTGGGGATGGTGGGCAGGGGGAAAACAAGCTCTCTAACCTGTGCAGCTCCCGGGGGCACTACTCAATGAAAATGCGGGGAGGGCTGTGGCTGCAGAGTTGCGGCAGCCGAGCGTGCCATGCCTGGAGTCATGCGGCTGGGGCAGTCACAAGGTCATGGTGTGTCCGAGGCGGTGAGCAGAAGAGAACTGCCCGCCGCCTTGCTACACCTTGTAAAGGGCAGAGCTGACCACCTTGCTGGGAGCGCCCCCCTCGGAAACATTTTAATGCTTCCAGGGCTGTGCCCCAGCCAACCAGTCTTACACCTGCGGCAACTCGCGCCACAACCACCGGTTCGGGCCCTGGCGTCACCAGCATAGGTTTGGCTCCCCCTAGACGGGTGAGCCTCTGCATTTGGCTGGTACTGTTTGTCTTTTCACCCATTCCTTCAAGGCACAGCCTCTCAGCTGTCCTTCAGGTTTACTGTTTAGTGTTGTTTTCAAAGAGGCTTTTACACAATTTCAGGTCGACTTTAGTGCCAGAAAGACCTCTACTTGTTCGATGTCGTGCCGTCTGAAAGCCTGATTCACAAAGCTTTTTTATGAGTATGTGTACCTTTTGCAGATTCAGGAGGGTCACACTTAAGGTTGAAGTAAGACACAACTAAGCACAAGAACGCGTTTGAGAATCGGGCCCCTACATGACTTGGGTATGTGTATATATTGTTTTTGCTCTTGTTCCGATTTTCAGGGTTGCTAAGGATGAGGTGAACCAGGTCTGATCCTTTTGATTTGGCATGGCAGGTAGAAAATTCAAGATAATAGCCAGTATTGACCCAATACGATCCCAAAAGAGGCGTTAGTGCTTATTCCAAACAATGAACTAAGGACAACTCAAGGCGTTCCTAATGCAGGTTTTCCAATAATTCCTTAGTCTGCGTGCCGTAAGTACCCTTTGCAAGGCGGACTGTCATTGCTCTATTTTTTTTTTTTTAATTCAAATCGTTTTTATTGACAAAGAAGAAGAAAGAAAGAAATACATGAAATGAATGACATATGTTGTCATAGTAAAACATAATAAAACATAATTATAAATAAATCAATCATACAAATCATAATAAATAATAACAAATAAAGGCAGGATAATGCACTATACCGTGAGTTACATAACACACATACCATAAGATCCGACTGCGCAATACTAGTTGAACACCATTACTACAAATACAATATTGCATATGCATGCCCTGTCCAGAGCCCTGGACTGAGATCTCTATTGTATACATTTCCGTAATTTCCATTAAAAATCGGTCCCTTTAGGGATGATGGTTCCACCCAATGCCTTCACCATACAATATCAAGCATGCGACAATTAAACTCCACTTCGTCATTGATTTACGCATGACTATAACACATCATGGAGGATCAAATGAAAATTATGAGGCATCAAGAGATTTCCAAAGCTTCTTGTGGGAAGCACGCCATGGGGAGGAATGTAGAGCAGGGTTGTCAGCTCCTCTTAGAGAAGATAGCCATTCTTGCCATATCCTAAAGGACACCTCCGAAGCGCTCTTCCATTTACATAACATCACTTTACAGGCCAGAGTAAGCAAAATATCCAGCAATTGGCGATCATGAGCATTATCTAGGTTCTGGTCCAGGACACCCAATGGGATATAAACAAATTCCCTCTCAGGTTTGATACTGAAAATATGCTCTATGCAGTCAAAATGTTTTCCCCAGAATGATCCCAGAGACGGACAGTTAAAAAGCATATGGGCCAAGTCTCCCACAGCTGGGTCACAGTTCCAACACTTGGGACTATCTCTCAGTTGGAGTTTCAAAAGCTTATCTGGTGTCCAGTACGTCCTGTTTATTAGCATATATTTGGTTTGGGACAGTATGGGTGAGATTTTGTTCGATAGAGCAGTGGAGTGTATCATCTCCCAATCAAACATTAAGCCCTTAGAGTTGGGTTCCGACTCCCATCGAATTTCATTTCGCCTGTGGGCTTTCCTAGGTAGAGGAAGGAGAAGCTTGTATGTTTTCGAGACAAAATGACCAGCCGCCATGATACGTGTTACATGGGTCTTAAGCCATGGATCACAGGGTTTAAGAGAGCGTGTGGATAAAAGGACTTTTAGCTTCAAAAAGTCATAAAAGTCTATCGGTGCCAGATTGTGTATGGCCTGGAGCGAGGAGAACGGTAAAGGGTGAATCCCTTCATACAGGTCGCTCACCAAATTGACCCCCTTCCTTGACCAGTATTCCCATTGGAGGGGTTTTCCTTCAATTTTAAATGAGGGGTTACGCCACAAGGCTACCATGGTAGTTTTTTTGATTTGTAGGCCTGTTTTGTGGGCTTGATCGAGTCTTAGGAGGGCCCGTCTTGTGTTTAGTAAGATGTATTTTGAATGAGGAAGATGGGAGAGATCCATAGTAAGTAAGGCAGTAAGGGGAACCCCATCAATGAGGGATTTCTCAACATCCAGCCACAACGGGGTGTAGGCCGAGTCTTCAATCAGCCATTGTGCACCTTGTTTACAAAGGAAAGCAGTCTGATAATTCCTGAAGTTGGGGAGACCCAGGCCGCCTTTTTCTTTAGATAGCTGTAGCTTCTTCATTGATATCCTGGGTTTCTTCCCCTGCCACAGGAATGTACCAAAGAGCCTGTCCACCCTGGCTAAAAAGTCATCCGAAAAGGTCATCGGCAACATACTTGCCAGGTAATTCACCAATGGAGTTACCATCATTTTAAGGGTTTCGGGCCTGCCCCACCATGAGAGGTACTTAGGAGACCAACCATCTAATAATGTTGATATCTTCTTTAAGATCAGATTTTCGTTAATGCGTAGTGTTGTAATTAGGTCCAACCCCAGGTATTTGAAGCAGTCCGTTTGCCAAGTTAGACCAGAGTCCCCCATTACATCCTTATTTCCCTGATTATTTAACAATTTAACCTCCGTTTTATCCTTATTTAACTTATACCCGATACCTTCGAGAACTCGTCGATAGTAGACATGAGGGCCGGTATAGCCTTATCTGCCTTTTCCGAGACAACCAGGACGTCATCAGCATATGCGGTTAGCTTTATTGTACAGTCTTTAAATGGAATTCCCGAAATGCCCCTATTAATCCGCAAGTGGTGGAGGAATGGTTCGATCGCTAGTAGAAATAATGAAGGGGAGAGGGGGCATCCCTGCCTGGTTCCTTGTTGTAATCGGAATGATGAGGAGAACGAGCCTCCCGCTCTAACTCTGGCAGAGGGGCAGGAATAAAGGGACATCACCACCTTTGTAAAGGACGAACCTAGGTTAAATTTATTTAGTACTGCCTCCAGGTAAGTCCAGTTCACGCTGTCCAATGCCTTTTCGGCATCGAGCGTAATTGCTACAGTAGGGGTGGTTAAAGGCTTCGCCTTTTCGAGTACATGTGCTAATGTTCTGGTGTTGTCACTGGATAACCTATACTTCAAAAAACCTGCTTGGGAGGGGTGGATAAGTTTGGGCAGAACCTTCTGGAGGCGGTTGGCCAGGATCATGGCTAAGAGCTTACAATCAAGGTTAATAAGCGAGATAGGCCTATAGTTCTTAGGAAGTATTGGATCTTTTCCTTCTTTGGGAAGGACGGCAATAATAGCTTCAGATAGTGTACCTTTCACCTCCCCTGTACTAATGATTTCCTGAAACAGGTGTAGGAGTGGATGTGATAGGAGAGAGGAGAAGCACTTATAGAATCTATCAGTGAACCCGTCCGGTCCGGGGGCCTTACCACTTTTTAACGATTTGATAGCCTTTTCAATCTCCTGGAGCGTGATCGGGTTATTAAGATCGTTTTGATCGGCTAGGGAGAGAGACGGTAGCTCGCATTCCCTTAAGTAGCCCTGAATTTTGGTTTCCTCCACTTCTATGTTCTTTGCATAGAGACGCTCATAAAAATCTTTAAATACATCTGCGATCTTGACAGGATCTGAGTGGGCTACCCCCGATTGATCTTGAATGGAATTCATCGTGTTTTTCTGCACCTTAAATTTGAGATAAGCAGTCAGACTCTTCCCAGCCTTGTTTGATTCACATAGCTTAAATTGTTTCCTCCTATTCAACCAAACCCCTGCCCTTTCACTTATTATTTTGTTGTATTCATATTTCTTACTGGCCAGCTTATTCAGTGTATCTTCGTTCCTGTCAAGTAGATGTCTATTCTCCAGGGCAGATATCTCTCTTTCAAGATTTTTCAGGGCCTTGTTATGATTATTGTTCATGGCTGACCTAATTTTGATAATGAACCCTCTAACAGTACTTTTTAGTGACTCCCAACGGATCAGATCAGTGGTGTCCCCCCTAATGTTATGTTCCAGGTAATCTTTCATGGCAGACCGATTTTGCTCCTTTTTGAGTACCTCCTCATTGAACCGCCAAATTGATTGACGAGTAGACGATTTCACATTAGAAATGGACAGGGATACACATGAATGGTCAGACATTACCCTTGGCTCTATTGTTGTCTCTTCTATTCTAGGGATGACATTCTTCGTGATAAATAAGTAGTCGATACGGGAGAACGAATCGTGTGGAGATGAGTGAAAAGTGTAGTCTCTCCCATCAGGGTTTTGCAATCGCCATGAGTCTACTAAGTTAAATCGGGTACAAAGGTTAGTGAAGGCCTTGTGAGACTTATTGCCACGAAAGGTGCATCGGGAGTCCCTATCAAGAGTTGGATCGAAGGGTAGATTGAAATCCCCTGCGAGAATGTGTATAGCTGAGTCAGGGATGGTCTCAATTTGTTTAGTGAGGTTTGACCAAAAACTTAAGTCACATGTGTTAGGAGCATAAACATCCGTAACATAGAATTCAGTATCATCTTTGAGCAACTTGGTTGTGACCCACCTCCCCTTAGTGTCAGATATGGAGGAGAGCAAGTCAACATTGGATTTTTTCGCTATTAATGTTAAAACCCCATTTTTCTTGCCTATTGCCTCCGAACCTGCCACTTCGACATAGAATTTGTTCCGAAGTGTATTAAATTGTTTAGCATCGATTTTAGATTCTTGCAAAAGGACAATATCCCCCTTTTGCCTGCGTAGGTAATCTAGAACTTTCTGACGTTTAACAGGTTGATTAAGACCTTTAACATTAAGTGAAAGTATTTTCAGGTTGTTCACCTTCGCTATGCCGAGCGGTGTGGTAATTGTGGGTAGTGGCATAGAGAGTTAGTGGAAGATCATATCCATTCAGATAGGCTGGGTGCCCATAGGAATCGCCACCGACCTGACCAGAGTATCGCGGTGTTTGTATGAGGTAGATAACAATACCTAACCTGCAAAGGCAGAGCATCAATAGGGATAAAGACAGTATCAATTGTGAAGCAATAGAGAACATCTTCAGAGTACTGACAGTGCGGGCATCCTGATCCTGGTATGCATTAAATAATGAAGACATAGACAAAAGGCAAAGTAAAACAAAATCCAAACTCCTACCCCGCCCTACCCTTCCCCCCCAGCCCTCCCCCTCTCCCCACCCCCCCCAACCCACCCACCCCACCCCGAAAGAAAGTATTAGGCATGGTGACAAGGAAAAAAACAGCATCCCTCCCATGGCCTTGAACAGAAACCATATTGTTCTTTTGGAAACTGGATCAACAATTGAACAGCGTAGAACATTGGTTGCCGAAAGCAGTGTATACATAAACCATTATACTGAAGTTCACATGTGGTATAGGTACAGCGTATCATGCCACTCTTGAAATAATCTGCTTTACTAACTGGAAACATCTTTGCCACTGATTACCACATTCCCTTTAACCATAAACCTATATACCCCATCTCCGAGAGTAACACATTTCAAGTGGGTTACGGAGTGAGCACAGCCCCCCCGGAAAGGTTGTGTCAATAATTTGTCATAACAGATTTGTAGGTGACCTAGGACAGTATACTCAGCCAAAAATTAACCTGGCCACAGAGACATAGAGGCATGGCTCCTCCTTCCCCACAACATCGTCTTATGTAGGACTGGATCAATATTAAGGACCTATTCTGCAACAAAGCAACTTAGCAGTCTAACAATGTACATTGCAGTTAACGACACATTTCAAGTGAGGTACTGAGTGAACCCAACCCCCTTGACGACTGTGACAATACTTTGTCAGAACAATTGTGCATATAAACCTATAACAATACACTCAGCCAAACTTAACCTGGTGCATAAACATAGAGGCAGTGCTCCCCCCCACCACAACATCATCTTATGTAGGACTAGAACATTATTAAGGACCTATTTTGCAACAAAGCAACTTAGCGACTGAGAAATGTATAGTGCAATTATGCGGGACTCAACGCAGATTTTTGCCAGCCGGTGGATAGAGTTGAAGGATAGAGAACTCCGTCGAAATATGTTATCAGAGATCTGTATGACGAGAAGGGTACTCATTTAGGAGCAGTTGCTGAGACCAGCGTCGACGTGTTCATATGGAGATCTTCAGGGCCGTCTAGGAGTCGTCTAAGCATTTGTGGATCTGTGAAGATCTGAGGAGTACCGTGAATAAAGACACAAAACCTTGCTGGACCTATGAATCCAAATTGGTGGCCTAGCGACCGTAGCTTCGGGCGTAGAGCAAGAAAGGCCTTTCTCACGTCAACAGTTTCTTTACTATAGTCCTGCGAGATGAAAATCTTGCTTGATTTCCACAGGATGTGATTGTTTTTGCGCACAAAGGATAACATTTGCTCCACATGTTGATACCTCAGGGGTTTACAGACGATGGGCCTGGGTCCTTTCTGATTCGGTGTGATCCTGCCAGGAACTCTGTGAGCCCTGTCGAATTCGAGCGGGTGGTGAAAAGTGAGGTTGGTTGCTTGCGAGAACCATGACTCCATGAAGGAAACACAGGAGTCAAAGGCATCCTCTGAACCTTCCGGTATCCCAAATATACGAAGGTTCCCCCTTCGATTCCTATCCTCCAACTCGGACAGTTTCTTTGTCATCTGCTCTGAGGATACGGAGAGGCTTTTAATAGTTTTGCAGATCTTTGTCTCTGAGTCTTCTAGACGGCTGATCCTAGACTCTGTTTCCGTGAGCCTAACGTTGGTATCCCGAATATCCTTCCTAATGGCCACGATTTCCTCCTTTGTGGATTTCGCAATATCATGCACCTCTTCAAGTTTATTCAGTATGATATCCATTGTGTCGTTGACGTCCTTCTTGCCCTTGATAGGTGAGATCGGGTTAGGAGGTTCGGCCTTGAGCCACTTAAGGTTTTTTGTTTCTTTGTCTCCCATAATGGCACCTGCAGCTAGGTAGTAGTACAGAATTCTCTGCTTCTCCTTCTGAGCAACCGGCACAGTGGCAACCCCAATGATAATCCCAAGCGCTAATGAGTATGCCAACAATGATGCAGAGGATGAGCAGCGCGCATTATGCGTTATGCCAGGATGACCACCCTCAATTGAGAAGCGCAATTTTCGATCAGAAGGAGAATGGAGGACACCGAAGACCTTTGTGGGGTATATGTTCTGTTTGGGCACAGATCCGAGTGCTCAGAGGGACCAAATCTGAGGGTGTGACTGCACCAAATCGCTCACCACCATAGTATAGCCAGTCTCTGCCTCAGTTCTCCCATCTTGCTCAGCTCACATGCTCGCGCTATTCTTGGTGCTTATAGACATCTCCCATCAATCGTCATGGAACAGGGCCAGTAAGTTGCTCGTATCTGCCCCCCTCCAAAGGCTATAATCACTCACATTAGGTATTCTTAGCTCCTCAGAGATTCGGTTTTTAATTAGAGAAAGCGCCCAGTAACGTGCCCGCCATTTTGTGCGATCTCCGCCCTCAACACACCAATGAAGCACAGGTGACTCGCCAACCCACACCATGCAATCAGCGGCAGTTCGACTATCGGTGCAGGCTATTAAAAAATCACATCGTGGGTATCGTAGGTATAGCGGCAGCATTACTTCCTGCCCGTGTTCATAGTAAGCGCCAGTCTCATTGCAGATCTAATTGTGACCACGTTTAAGCTTAGGCTTTCGGTGCGTCCGCCATTTTATGTTCATCGTGTGCTGAGTAGCAGAGACCGGTAATATAAGTCATTAGAGCCCAAAGCGATCTGGTCCGTACTCACTCAGTGTTTTTAGGAGTCCAGACCCTTCCGATTCAAGTAGGCGGTCATCTCCCACGGCTCAACCGCCGCAGGGGTTGCGAAACCGGCGTCAGGGCTCCCGCATAGCTCTAAGCGTCGGGGCTTCGTAGAGTCCCAGGAACCAGCCTCAAGTGGGACCTACGTCTCCGATCCCCGGATCCGTCTTTAAAGCTGTTCTTGGAACAGTCTAAGCATTCCAAATACTCATTGAGCTGATCGCCACGGGAGGAGTGAAACGCTACGCCGCCATTTCTCCCGGCGTCCAAACCACGCCCCCCCGTCATTGCTCTATTTTGATCAGAAATCTTCGTAGTGATAGTGTGTCCCATACGGATTAAAGATGTTGGCCCCATTTAGTGGTATCACCATTAAAATAAGGGCCTATGGCTATATGTAGTCGATATGCACAAAGAAAATCGGTATATTAAAACATTACTTAACTTTTTTCCCAGTAACATAGTAATGATCCCAAATCTTAAACATGTAAAGAAGCAAGATAAGGTTTCAGTGATCAACCCTAGTCACAACCTAATTGTTCTCAGGAATAAACAAGTGGGAGAGCCGGGGGGTTGCTGGGGCAAGCATTAACTTGACCGTCCCAGTAGACCATCCTCCAGCCACTGCCAGGACCAAGCATATTGCGAAAAGCAGACTCAGACTACACTGCTCAATGCAATCTGTCAAAAGCTTCAGGGCCCTTATGCTTTTTACCAACTGTTTCTTGTTTAAGGTTTTTAACAATGAGCATAATACAAGGTGCTTCCCACGTTCATACATGTCATATTGGCATTTAGTCTAAGGAGTACTTTGTGCAGCACTACCTTTCGGGCCGGCCTTGGGATGTGCTCCTCATAACAGTCAAACATAACGGCGTAACAGTTCGGGAGCGTACCAGTGGTGCATGGACATTTTAATAGCACTCCCAGGCTTCGCATGGGCATACCTGCGTCCATCTCTACCCTTTATCTGGTGTATATCCCATGGGCGTGCTTTAGCCTTTGGTGTCTAGTCCAGAACATTCTTTTCATTGCCCCTAGACTTTCTCAAATTTGTTGGGGTAGCCTGTGCTTACACATACCATTACTTTCAGTTCCCATGCATACAACCATCCTTGCAAGCTACTTCTTCTTTGTCAGTAGCACCGGGAACCTCACAATTGTGCAATATACTACTTTTCCACCACCAGACCTCATGAATAGGATAGCAGTGTAGTTCGTGGGAGGTTTATGTCCCCAGCCATACCCAGTAGCACACTTTGGGGATTTGGAGGGACTTCGCTTTCTAAGAGGTCACTCAGTTCCTTCAGGATTGTACAACAATAACTTTGGATCTTGGGGAAAACCCCAGATTCAATGGCAGAAGGAACCTCTGATGCATTTCAAATAGGTGGGTGTTTGCGATTTCCCCATTTTATACAGTTTGGTCCTATCCAAATATATTCTGTTCAATACCTTGAATTGGATAAGAAGGGACCTTGTTCTGATAGGTACTGCCTGCAGATGCTTCAGGGTGGCTTTCCAATCTATGTCTTTAGGGACTCCTATGTCTCTCTCCCACTGCTGCCCAAAGGACTTTTAGGTTGTCAAGGATGTTATTAGTTATTATCTTGTTTATCGAGGGTACTGTCCCTTTCCCAAGTGGGCCCTTCAATACATCACATTCAAGTGAAGCATATGTTTGCCTAGTCAAAGAGCTTTGCATATAAAGCATATTTGAGTTGAGTGTATTTATCAAACTCTGTGTGTGAGATTTTATGTTCATCCTGTAGCCACTGAAATGTTTTAATGAACTCTCCCTCTATTATGTCTCCTCCTCTGGAAACGCCAATCAAGTCCTAGCTGGTGTATCCCTGTAGCCTGAACACCTCCTTCAATTGGTTTTCCTCCCATAGGCATGTCTCCAGAGTAATCCCAGCCTTCCATCCTGAATGGGCCTTTGCTCTTTCACATAGGATGAGGGCCACCTGTGTAGGGATTAAGAGATTATATTTTCCCGGCTCTCCGCATAGGTAATGCATTCAGTTGGGCGCAGTAATGCTGCGCCTCTTCAACCTGACCAATGAATCATCTACTTGGGCATTAATCCTGTCATTCCCAGCCTGCAAATGGAATGCCCAGTAGGGTGCTCTTGAGTGTGGAAGATTTATTTCCCCGTTGTATATGGATTTACACAGGGTTTTAAGTGCTTCTCTCGGAACAGACCCATCACAATCAATGAGCAGTCAAATTTCCCTTTCCAGACTCAACAAAATAGTCGTGTGTATTGAGAAAGACATATTTTGCATATATATAGGAGCTTTGGGAGCTCGGGGTTTATTATCACTTGATGATGGCAGCTTGTCCTAGCAGTGTTAGTGGTAATTTACGCTATCTGGATACGTCACCTGCATGTCTGTCAACAGAATCTCCAGCTTCCTTTCCAGGAACCTATCCGGCTACAGTGTTTGTGTATTTCCAGAGATATTTATAGCCACCAAGCAATGTTCTAAGGAGGTTAGGTGTTTTATCTTCAGAAGTCCAGTTACCAATTCTGATTTACCACAATTCCCAATATATCTGGAGTATGTTCCGAAGTACTCGAGAAGCACAAGGACAGGCAGCAATGTTTCTCCTGGATTGGCCACATATAGTAGGACATCGGCCCTATATAGGGATATCTTTTCCTGGTTTAGGTCCATTCTGTCAACAAAGCCGTCAAGCTGGTCGTTTGATCTAGCCCAGCACCCCAGGAGGTCTATGCATAGGGCGAACAGGAGGGCGAAGAGTGGGCATTCCTGCCTGGTTCCCCTTTCCAGTGAAAATTCTACAGACGTAACCCCATTGAACCTGGATCGCGGCTGTTGGTTCCTTTTAGAGAAGCTCTAATCAAATACAGAAGCTTGGTCCTAAGCTAAAGCCCTTCAGTACAAGGAAAGGATATGCCAAGTATATTGAATCAAATGATTTTTTAGCATAGATTAAGAGAATAGCAGGGGAGTGCTTTTTGTATCCTGTCATATTAGTTACGGAGTCATATGTTTATTTTGGTTAATCGGGTGGGCATGAACCCCTTTTGGTTCCCGTGAATTAAGGTGGTTATTAGTTGATTTAGCCTGCAGACCAACATACTAGCCAACAGTTTGATTTCTATGTTTAACAAAGATAACGGGCGGTAAGAACCACAGTCTGACCTCGATTTGCCCTCTTTATATATCACGGTAATACTGGGGGTAACATGTTAAGGACCCTTATTAACTTGTTGGTGAAACTCGAGACTTGGTATTCCTTCACCTGAGCTCATTTCAGATTTTTGCATGTCCAGTTCAAAGTTTTCTTGCATAATACGTGACATTTTCCATTGATCCGAATTTCAAAGTCCACTTTTAATGCCCTTGTAGACTTTCTCTGGTGCAGTTACAGGTCCGGACTGGCCGTAGCGGGCACCAGGCATTTCCCTGGTGGGCCAAAAGGGTGGGGGCTGGTTTTGGACCCGTGGGGGCTAGTTTTAATACAAGGGGCTGGTTTTGCAGCAGTGCTGCAATAATGGTCTCTGTAATGAAAGCGGCAGTGGTGCAGCGCGAGTGGTGTTTCCCACTTGCACCTCTTAACCCCCACCCCCTAGGGTCGGCCGAGCTGCTTGCCAGGGCTGGTTTCTGTTTCCACTCCGGCCATGTGCAGTTAGCATACTTGGTAAGCATTTCCGCTGATTAACTAAACATAGTTCTAACTACAAGTTGCAATGTGGAGGGAGTGCAGTTTTTGGAAAGATTTAGGACAAACAGTTGGGTACAAAAATATTAATGAAAATATTATTAGTACAGGATCAAGGTTCCCCGTTGGTTAATTATGTATTATTTATAACCTATTGCAAGGGTTACCACAGTGGTTTTACATGAAGTTGAGTACAGGAGACTTCCCGTAAACCTAGTTGAAACCCGGGTAAATGTGGTAACAGTCAACAATATCGCAACAGGTAATACTACAAAGACAATTACCAGAATGTAAAATAAATTACAGGGAGGAGGCATGAAAGGGAAAAATACCAGAGTTGAATAACGTGGTCTGTATTCAAATTTTTGGAGAACGGAACCCCAGGGGGAGCAAGGCAACTCTTGCCAAGAATTGAACAGTCTGTGTGTGCTCAATTAAGTCTGAGGATGATAATAGATTGTCCAGGAGCCGAGATAAGCATACGGTGTCCAATAAGTGGAATGTTGGGTAAAGTGCGACATGCGGGGAATCAATCCACTCCAAATTAGCATTGCTAAAAGGAAATCCAGGCATAAGCAACTGTGTAAAACATAAGAAAAACAAGCAGCAAAGCTTTGAATTCCACATGGGGAAAGGCCGAGGAAGAAGCTTACTCTATATGTTGATCACACCGGTGACAAGCCTCACATCGATGGTCTGCCTGGAGGAAAAACTGCACCGCTGGGAGCGTGCAGGCATGCTGGGATGTTCTATGAACCGCAGTTGGTTTAACCACTAGAATGGTGGCTGGTGCGGGGTAGGAACAGTGGAGGTCCCCCTGGGGATGGATGAGAGGGGCAAGAGAGAGAGCTGGGGGCGAGAGAGGGAGCTGGAGGGAGGGCGCGGACGTAGGCACTGTGGAAGGGAAAGAGGGGCCAAGCATAGAAAAGGTCAAACATTGTTCTAACAATTTGAACAGTAAAACATAAAGTAATAAAGAAAAAATATACATATTTACAACAAAACAAATCTGAGAGTACAGTACAGAGGGAGCTGGAGGAAGGGCACGTAATTAGCCACAGGAGAAGGGAAGGACGGGGGAAGCGAAGAAAAGGACAAAAATGGTCCCAGCAATATGAACGGTAAGGCATAAATTAACAAAGGAAAAATATACATATTTACAAATCTACAACAGTATGATTCAGAGGGGACAGACATAGCCATACATGCGTGTTAGACCTGTCAGCCCTATGGTGGCCTTACTGCGCATTTTTTCCCCTTTCTGCCTCAGTTTTACCACCATTTTTTCGTTGGACCTACGACTCTGGGCGCCTTACTGCTGCTGAACAGTGCTGAGGTGCAGGTGCTCTCTCTCCTAACAATATGGTTGCCAAAGGCCCCTGCTACTGCGGAGTGGCCACTGTCCTCCTGCGCGCTAGTAGTTGGGATCAGACTGGGACATAATGTTACTGTAACCCTGAGCGTCCCGCCTCTTATCACCAGAGAAGCCACCACAGAGTCCCCAGAGCCTTCTGGAAACTTCCAACCCCCAGGCTGGCGCCAGAACTTGCCGCCTTTTTGTAGGGTCACCTGACCTAGGGGTATAAAGGTAAGGGAGGGAAAACCTGACAGTCAGTTGGTGCACTACTGGACCTGGGGACCCTCCGCTGGAGTATAGGCTGCTGAGCCAGGGGGAAGCTACACTGCTGAGGCTGACTGAGCTTAGGCCCTGCTGTCCCCAAGATAGCTGAGTGATCCTGCCAGCCTGCTGACCTTGCCCAGTGTGAGGGGAGCCCGGGGTGCCAACTCCAGTGTGCCTGCTCAAGACTTCCATCCTCCCAACCACTGCTGCAAACTTCTGCCACTAATGTCTGTCACCTACTGCCAACTCTGTGAGAAGAAGCGCGGGCTGCCTAACATCTGGATCACCCCAACTAGCGCTGTGATCCCTAAGCGCTGAAGGGCCTGTGAGCGCTGCGGCTGTGGGGAAACCACGAGGTAAGCGCTGTGTCACCTAAGCGCTTTACTGCAAGGACCTGCCCCCCTCCTGCTAGTGCTGTGTCCTCCAAGCGCTCCATTTCAACAATTTGCCCTCTGCTGCTAGCACTGTGCCAACTAAGCGCTAAACTTCCAGAACTTGCCACCTGCTGCTGGCACTGTGCTGATTAAGCGCTAGACTGAAAGAATCTGCTGCCCTCCCGCTTGCTCTCTGCTAATTAGGCGCTGCCCTGAAGGAACTTGACGTTTCGTGTGAGCGCAGTGCTGGCGCGCTCCTGCTGTGCCCCCTCCGCGCTGTGATGACGAGCGCGGTCTGCCCAGGATCACCGCCGCTGCCCAGGTACCCGTGACTGAGTGCTGTTGGGCCATATTACCGCCGCCGCCCTCGGGGCGAACGAAGAAGCACCGCTGTGTCCCAAGATCACCGCCTGGGCCCAAGGGAAGGAGAGGCGCTCTGGTGGAAGACCTCGCCGCGGCCCCCTGAAGTCCCGGAGGGCCGCCGCGGCTTCAGCGAGGGCCGCGCTAGGGCCCGTGAGCACGGGAGGAGCGTTGCCAGGTGACCGAGGCGCTGGCCGCGTCATCGGCCGCGCCTCACCAGTAGCCACGCTCCCATTGGCCCACGCCCCCAGGAAGTTGCGAGCCCATTGGCTCCCGGGCCTCAAGGCCGACCGAGGCCCGGAGCCGGTTCCCGATCATCACTGGAGGGGCTCCGCTGCCAGAGGGAGCCCTCGATTGGCTCCCACGCCTGAGAGAGCCAACGGAAAGGAGTGGCAGGAGGAGTCTCGCCCCCCCCCACTCCCAGTGCAGGTACAGTCCGGGGAGGGAGGCGGTCCTGTACTGTGTGGCGGGGCTGCCGGGGAGCAAGAGTGGAACAGCAAGGCAGCCCCGTGACCACCCCCAGCACGAGAGAGAGAGAGTGAGAGCCAGCGGTGGGGGCCGTAGTTAACCCCCCTGCTGGCCGAAGCTGACTTTGTGGGCCCAGACTATTATCCTCAAGAGTGGTCCCACGACTTCCTCAAGGCTGTATAAGTAAAGAAACATCAATGAAGACCAGTATAGTCATTCATAAAATCCCACAAAGAGGGTTTTTCGTGCATTAAAACAAATTATTTAATACTAGAAGATGTACACATCATATGCACCTCTATGAAAATGTTGACCATAAATCACACGTGAGTACAACAAAGGAAAGTTTACTATGATCCCAAAGGAAGGAGAGAGAAAAGGAAATAAAATGAAATCAATGTCAAGTGAAACGGTCCTACAGTACGGGTTCAAAGTAGTGATCCGTGTCATACAGTTTTCCCAATACGACGAAACACGTGTTGGCTGTGGAATTTCTAAAGAATGCTTCTTGAATGAATAAAGAAAGAAGATCAGACTCATGACCCTTTGAATTACTTGTCTAATGTGTCCATTACCAGACTTCACTGAAATGTTGTAATTACTTATTTACGTGTGCTGGGGATTTAAAAGAATTAATGCTGTTCTCTTTTTGTAGAGTTTGTGGTTCTCTACACCCATTAGCACCGTCATAGAATAGCGTACAGAACACAAGTGTTAATCTTATGAGGCGCCATTACACCTATGATCAATACCACATAGTTACCGACTTAACCTATTATCCTCAAGAGGACTCAATTCAGACTACGGCGGGGACGGCCCCAGGGCTCCTAAGGGCCCCAAGCACCTCCTCCCCCTGAAGTACCCGGACTGTTGCCATAGGCTTATGGCTAAAATAGGTTGTGTAATTCCCCAGAACGGCTACTGAGTGTTGTACCTGAAGAGGGGCTGGGGGCCAATAATGAATGTCCGCCGCAGAAGTTAAGTTGTAAAGGTTTAGGCCATACATGCATGGGAAAAGTTACTGATATTGAACACGCGCATACAAAGTGTTGCCTTTAATGAATGTGTCCCTAAGGAATGTTGCCTATGTTGACCATGAATATCAGAAATGACACTTTTAGGGCACCTGTGTGATAGAAGTGTTACCTGTAGAGACCTAATATAATAAGAACCAGTTATCCTGTCTAAAGTGAGAATCTTGCGTCACCTACCTTGACCAGCAGTAGATAAAGATACTTGTTTTTGCCAATTAACCTGGAGTGGTGTCTTGTTATTGCGTGTGTTTTACTGGGTCAGTGTGAGTGTGTGCTGCACAACTACTTAACACATAGCTTCCGGAGTGTCTTCCCGCCTCGCGCCAAGCTACCGCGTCAAAGTCGGTGGTCCCTGAGACCTTCCGGGTCTAACAATGCCCAAACCAATGAAGAAAAAGTCAACATACTAATAAAATGTATGGTTCTGAAGATAGATCAGGACAATTATATTATAGTTGTCCAGAGCACAGGGCATATAAATGCAAGTTAACAGGGGGTAGTCAAGTCCAAATTGATATCCAGTGAACTTAATTGGAGACTGATATACAATGAGGAAGCAACTGATAGTGGATAGAGCGATTTGCCGAGAGTCAGCCATGCAGGAGAATGAAGTACCATGCTGGTCTTAAAGAAGATCATGTAGGAGGATGTGAAAGGGTCCTAAGTATAGACAGTGTTGTTCCACTCATCAAGTGAATTGAGACCCTCGTTGACAGAGTTACACCGTGTGATCCAGCGGCATTTGCATCTTTGTAGCAGTAGTGAAAGGCCAATGTCATTCAGTGGGAGGGATGGTTGAGCTATTACTTTCCAGGTCATGTTTGTCTCTGAATGATTCATGGCAATGTACTGGGAAATAAGGGTTGGCGTTTTCCACTCTGCACCTAATGCAGCTTTTATGTAGGATGATGCGTTGCTGTATCATCTGGGTGGTCTGCTCTATATATAATAAGTCACATGGGCAGCGGATGGCATAAGTAACATTTGTGGTGCAACAGTTAGTGAATTGTTTCAATGGGAAAGTTTGGGTTTGCACTTTAAAATCTGTGGTGTTGAGTGTAAGTGGGCAAACCACACAGTTTTGGAACTTGTAATGTCCTACAACTGGGGGGAGGACCCAGGCTATGGTGAGATATTGTCTATTGTTAATCTTACTGTCCCAGGTAACAGTATGTTCCAGATGATCTGCTAGATTATGTCCTCTTTTATAGACACAAAAGGTATACAGGTATTCTGGCGTTTGGGTCTCGTGGTAAGGAGGGTGTCCCTGGGACAGTACCATGTGCTTTTAAGTGCGCGGTAGACTAATCATCATAGGTAGCCATGCTGAGGGAGTTTGTCTGCCAGAACTACTGCTTTCCGAAAATAATCCTTTTTCCACGTGCAGTTTGTGAATATGGAGGAACTGCATTTGAGGAAGTCCGTCTTGTAGGCCACAAGGGTGGTAACTTGAATACAAAAGGAGGGTATTCCTTTCGGTAGGTTTTCAGTAGAGCAATGTACCTATGTTCTCGACTTCAGTATGTAGGATGAGATCAAGAAAAGATAAATAATTTCTTCTGTTTCTGAGGTAAACCTAAGGTGAGTTTGGAAGAGATTGAGCCAGTCAATGAATTGTAATAGGGAATCGTTTTTACCGTGCCAGAGGAGGAGAATGCTATCTGTGTATCTTTCCAGGACCCTATCTACGTCCTCGCCAGTGATTTTTACTAATCTGTCCTCTCCTGCTGAGAGATTTTTCCCCAGGTTTAATGTTAGAAGAGGTTTACGATACTAGTTGACAAGACGGGACTAAAGCTCTCAAGACCCCCAATTCAGCTCTTTGTCAATGATGGCCCTATTAATTTAGGACAGCAAATTGTGATGGCCCTATTAATTTTGGAAAGCAAATGTGTAAATAATCTGTTTTGAGATGAGTATTTTCATCCATTCTATTATGCTACATAAGGACAAACAAAATGTTAAAGGGAAATGTGAAAGCTCCTTCAAAGCAGTCATGTCATTTCTACTTAGGAATGTACAAATGACTGAAATATGTAAAGGAGCAACCTGGAATTCAGTGCATACATTTAAAAAGCGTTGTTATTCAGATGCCCAAGTAGATATTTGTGTAACCTTTCTGCCTAGGCTGCTGTTAATATTATCAGTTGCTTCTACCCAATCTCTAATGATACTGGCTTTATAGAGGGCATTCACCCATTCAGAGTTCATGAATATCAGTAGAGGTCCTGGGATGAAGAAAACAATGTTACTTGTAATCCTGGTTCTCCAATTTAGGATGCTTTGCCGAATTTAGTGATAACCCTCCCTCCTCCAGAGTATCAGGAGAATGGTAAATTGAAAACCAATATTTATGCAGAAACAATATCACAGGGCATAACTTCAAGGTGAACTAGAGCTCAACTGTTTGGAACTGTGACTTCAGGGATTCCTAAGTCAGGCTACAGCCTTAAAGGCACAGTGGAGTTTTCCAGTCTGTATTTAGTGTGGAAGCTATGTAGGTCTATCTAAGCATTGTATTAATTTCTCTCATGTTTAAAAAGCAATAATGGGTTTGAAAATGTTGATTCGCCTAGGTTTAGACTACTTCTGTGGGGTATTTGACTATTTTTTTAATCGTTTAAATTAAAGAAAATGCCATCCGGATTAATAGGCATGTTTGAAATTGGTTATACATTTTTTCCAAATTAGCAGTTTCTCCTGTAAAAGTTATTCCAGAGTTCTACAAGCGGCGGTGATAGTCTGTGTTCCTGAATACAGCAAAGATTCAGATGATGGGGCAGTACGATTACAAGTAGGCAGTTTTCTTTCTTTCTTCACTCCGAGAGTTAGAGTTATGGCATGCACAGCTAACAGAATCAGGTCTCCTTCAGTCACGAATCCTTGGGTATATGCAGATTTCGAATCACCTCCCATGCAGTTTCCAGGATAACAATACTGTATCTTTTGTAAGGCTCTGCTTTCTCTACTTTGTGATACTCGTCTAGTTGGCTGAATGTTCTAAAACAATATGCTCAGTTGTCTTCATTTTTAGTGTTATTCTCTTTCAGTGGCGAATCTTCCTCCCCAGCCTGAAGTTTGAGGTCATTGATTCCCCTCACATCTCACTTTACACAGGTATGTCCACATTATTTCTATGTGAGCACTTCATTCATCTCATGTTTTTATTCTTGTGCCAGCTGAGACCTCATTTACCCTTCTCCTTGTCAAGGGATGTCTATCCCCATCTCGGAAGGATATGGGGCTGATTTATATTTTGGCGGACGGAGGATACTTCATCGGTCTAGCAGAGGACTTTGCCCCCACCATTCCGAGAGACCTGTGCCTGTCAAATCTAGAGTTATCCGCCAGCCCCACAGACCTCTACTTAACATCCTCAAGAACCCCTGTCACATCGGTACCTGTCAATGTTGTAAAAGTTTGATGGATGGCTCCGTCAAACAGGTTGGCCTCTCGTTACATTTTTACAGTTTTTCATTTTCGAAAATCGAAAAATGAAACATTAATGATTGCCACACCATTGGAGATTTTTCCCAGGGTTTGGGAGGACCATTAATATGTCCAGCACAAGGCATGCGTACTAGCACTTGATTTCAGTTGACTGAAGATGAACTCTATTAGTGGGCTTCAGAGAGGATCATGAGCACAATTTATAAATCCTGGAAAGCAAGGTTTTAGCGAGCAGACTGCATATTTGGGAGCGGTTCTATTGAATACAGTATCGTAATCATCAAAATTGCAGCTGCAACTTGGCAGGAGATTAAGGAATGAAGAATTTGGGTGTACTTTAGGAACGCATGATGAGTGGACAACAGAGTGTTGGCTAAACCTGCCTGAATAGAAGAACAGAGATGTGAACCTCATGAACTGAGAGCAGGGAAAGCCATACAAAATGGAAATATTTATTGGGAGTCACCGAGGAGGCCAAGGGATGGTTTAGGCTCCAATCTTATGGCCATACTATTGCACTGCTATGCAATGTGAGAAGGCCAGCTGTCTCTCTCGGGGAAGGCTGGCTGCAGAAATGTGTGTGATTCTATCCTTAGTTCTTCTGCAGAGATCAGATCTGGCTTTGGGCCGAGTTGTTCTCAATGTTAAACGATTATTGATCAGTTTGCAAACCTGTAGAGTCCGGAGGTGCTCAAACTTAACTTGGAAGACTCTTTTTCGTTATTAAATGTGCAACACTCTACTCTGTCTTCCAGATGAATCTGAGCTGAGAATGGATCAAGTAGAGCATATCCCCCAATCCCTTGCAAGTCACTCCGGTAGCTACCGTTGGGAGGCCCAGCAAGAGGTGCACGGCATAGATATGCTCAAGCCAGATCAACGGGACACTTTTTTTCTCAGTAAGTAGCAAAGAATACAAACGCAAAACAGAATGAATTAATGCATGGATATTTGAAGTGTTCAATTCTGAGACTACTAACTACTTAAATCCCGCAGATGGAGCTGAAAGGATGTTCAGTGGAACTTGCAGGAACAGTAGAGCAGTGGGAGATAAGTGCCCAATATTCTGACTTAGCAGGTTTTAGAGGCTACTGTGATATTGGCCAAAGAATACAACCAAATATTCCAGATGGGAACACCACTGAATATCTCTTAAAGTAACACTTCTCGCACATTTGAGACTACTAACTACTTAAATCCCGCAGATGGAGCTGAAAGGATGTTCAGTGGAACTTGCAGGAACAGTAGAGCAGTGGGAGATAAGTGCCCAATATTCTGACTTAGCAGGTTTTAGAGGCTACTGTGATATTGGCCAAAGAATACAACCAAATATTCCTGATGGGAACACCACCGAATATCTCTTAAAGTAACACTTCTCGCACATTTGACAGGAACACCTCCCGGTTACTTATAAAGTAACACTAGCCCTAATACATCTCACTGTAAAGCTTCATCAATATATCTGACAGTAATACATTGCTGAATATCTGTCACAGGAACCCCCCAAGAATCTCCAAACTCCCTAATAATGTTTACAGTCGCATATCCACTGCTGCCTCTGAAACTCCACTTCTCTCGCTCACGATTTTACAAATTCAGTATCAGTACTCTTTTTGTCTGGACCTGATTATCATGTCCCCTCTTTGTTACCTCTTTTGCTTTTCCACTTGGAATAAAAACCCTTCTTCTTACGCCGCTGAAGCTCTTACTCATTCTCTTTCGGCATCACTTCTCTTCCTACAAATCTCTCTTCTACCCTACCTTCCTTAGCAACCTTCTTTCACCTTCGGCACTTTTCACTTGTGCCTCTTACCAGGCTGTTTCTGCTCCTTCACACCTGTCCGGGCCGTTTCTAGGTGTTTTGCCGCCCTAGGCGAGAATTGAAAAATGCCGCCCCCTCACGTTTACTACCATCTCCCTCTCCCGTTTACTACCATCTCCCTCTCCCCCTGTCATCCAGGCTAGAAGAATTAATGCATTAGATATAAAAGAACTTGTAAGATGGATGACCCATCAAAGCAAGAAGTGTCCCTTTTCCAATGACAATCTTCGGGTATGCATGTGATGCCAGTTTATGCAATAGGCTGGACAGCGTTGTGCTAATTGTTTCATGGGCATACAATGTGTGGCAGAATGCAGGCTTGTGGGTGGTGGTATAACGCTCTCCTTGCAGTATTGCGGTTTGTGGGCAGCAATGTAAGCAGGGCCAGCCTACATGCTGAGTGGATTTGTAATGCAAAGCGCTGATAAGTGGCATCGCGCACAATGCCATTCAGGGATGGGACACAATGCAGAGCAGCTCAGCTGGTGGAAAACAGCAGAGAGCAATGATGGTTTATGTGCCGGTGCAAGGCAACGTAACTTGATGAAGGCAGTGCCGAGTTGATTTATGTGCCCTTTGCCTTGTAGATGGAAGCTATATCTGTCTAAACAGGGCGCGCTGCCTTGTGGGTCGAAGAGCTCCCTACAGCAGAGCCGTGGATGTAGTCAGAGCAGTTAAAAGAAGCTCCTGTTAAACACAATTTAAAGGAGTTCCTAGCATGTCGTGAAAGTAATTTCACAAATTGCGCAAACGTTCACTTGTTCACCATTGCCTATTACCACGGCAATGAAAATGTGCGCGTTCGTCTATCTTCGAATCTAGGTCATTTGGTGTAACGCCACATGAAGTGACGTAAAACTAAAGAGTTCTTGGAACATAACTAAGTGACTGAATAGATGATTTCGGACATGTCTGTCCTCCAAGCAGTAGCCACTGTAGGAACAAACATTGAGCTTGATGGCACAATCAAACATTACCCGCTCTGGCACAGATGGTAGTACCTTTCAAGTCACCCTGATCATACTCTGATACTTGCAGGTCAGAGTAAAGGGCGCTTTGTGCAGCGTGACATGTATTGTGAGTCAGCGTAGGCCATTGTGACTAGTGGATGCAGCCGGCCGTGTCTGAGAGTGTTACTAGACTCAGTGTACAATATGTACTGCATGGTTCAGTGTGGTAAGTGAATACAGTGCGGCACCTGATTACGACAAAAGGACATGGCTGCGCCAAATCGTGGTGGTGACCAGTACCGAACGAACATGATGCTACCAAATGGAACACAGAAACTTGGTTCCAAGGTGCTCTGTTCTGGAGAGATTACTCCAAAGTATAAGTGGTCAGTCTGTGCCAAATGTCAATCAATGTGACTTCTCCACAGCTTACCCTCTGTATGGTAGAGCAAGTTGTGGTAATTATCGCACACGCCTGGCACATTTTACGGTGGGCGCAGACTGCCATGTAACAAGCTCTCATGCTTCTGGTGTGATTTTATGCACCTGGTGTGCCAGTGCAAGGCAAAGAGCCCAGTCAGTGAAGGGTACCCTTGGGGTGTTAAGAGACCTGTGGATTTTAGAGGGTTGCGTAACTAGCAAGCGTTTTCTGTGCCATGTGCCAGTATTGTGCAATGCAGCATGCAGTTCATTGTTGCAGGCCAGTGTTCTTTCAGTACAGAGTGTGACAGCCTGGCAGTGCTGCAGTGTGGCATGAAGGCATCGGTGCCTTTGTGTGGTCTGTTATAATCACGGTTTTGTTGCACTCTGCCATGCTCAAGTAAGTGATTGCCAGAGTGTAGTTTGGGTGCAGAGTTTCCAGCGGTTGCAGTTACTAGTGTGACCTGTGCCCGACGCTGTGGTTTCTGGTAGGCTGCGACAGCCCATTGAGAAGTGCCCTGTGTACCTGCTATGCCTGGGAAAATGAAACAAACACCCAAGCATAGCAGTCAGCATTTCTGCAGCAGGTGGTGTGTTAGTGTGCTGGAACAATGTCGTGTGAGTGAAGGTTGGCCTGCGTGTGTCAATATGCCATGTGGCAATACGTGTGTTTTGTGACCTTGTCGGCATGTGCAAGGCAGAACATCCTGTTTAGTGCGAAGCGTCTTGTGTACAAAGCGGTGTGGTTTGTGCATGCATTATGTTAGGGGGGTGCCGTCTGATAAGACTGGCAGAATTACTCGCACTCCCTGTGCCAGGCGGTGTGTCCTGCGGCACACTTTGGATGTCAGTGCATGGCGGAGAGTGTCTTAGGCGAAGAGTCCCAAGCGGCTTTCAGGGTTACTTTTGCCAGGTTGCTCGTGACACTTGCTCTATGCCAGTGCATGGCAGTGTGCCGTGGGGCAGAGCCCCATATGGCTGGCAGTTACAAGTGTGCCCTTTCGCATCGCTGGCCTGGATGTCCCGGTACACAGCCCGAACCAGCTCGGCCGTATCCTCATTAATCTGGCTGTTGATTTCCCACAGCACCAGCACGGCCCGGCGCCAAGCCAGCTTCAGGGTAAAGAGCCGGCCCAGGCTGCCCCCGGCGCCCGTCACCAGGCACAACTTGCCCGCCGCGCACTTCTCCCGGGGCCGCACCAGCCAGCGACCTGCTGCTTGCGTGAAGGCCCAGAGCACCTTCAGGGTGACCAGAAGCAGCTCCAGAAGGGTGTTCATTCCATCAGGCGTACAGCAAACAGTGTACTGTTGGGGTGTGGGGAGAGCTAGTGGCGTGCACGGCCCCCGCCTGTGGCGCCCAATGTGACGTCATCACCTCACGTCAAATTGTAGAAGGCACTACCCAGTTCAAGGGGATTTCCAAACTCATGTTTTAGCCGCCCTCCCCCTTTTGCCGCCCTAGGCGGCCGCCTAGTCTTGCCTAATGGTAGAAACGGCCCTTCCAGTCATCGAGATTGTGATTTGTGTTTCATTGTGTTGCTAACCCCTTCCCCAGACTGTGGAACCCACGCCCCTGAGTGAACGTGGTCCATGCAGTGTCCAAACGAATCCAAGGTTGATGAAAGCATGGTGTAAAGCATCAGACCATGCTGTCCTATAAACCATATTTTATATAAAGATTGACAATTCAAAAATGACACTTGTCCAGTTTAAACAGATGTTACATATGCCCTTTGTGCGATTTTACATGCGTTAGTATATATCATTCATGCCCAGTCATATCAACCCTCAAGTTGGAGTGAACACACTCTTGCTATTTCAGGCCTCAACTCTGAACCAATATGCCACTTCCTGTCCAGTCAGTCAACTGCATCCCTTTCAGCTTCTTGGGCATGACAGTAAACCGCTTAAAATTTTACTAATTGGATTTGTGTTTTTTAAAAGTTTCCTGACCTGCTTCCTGTTTTTTTTTGCAGCTCCCCTGATTGAGAAGTCACGAGTGGACAACGTGCTGGTGCCCTGTGCATACGCCCCCACCTACATTGTCAAGGACTTTCCTATTGCTCGATACCAGGGGCTGCAGTTTGTAAGTCGTACACAACTTCTTTCTCTGTAAGAGATTTTTCCACTGTTGGCAACAGAGGGTGGGAATCACAAGGTAAACAACCTTTACAACTCAACTTTTACAACGCTCTACCATTACAACGAAACTGTTACAACGCAAGTGGATTTACAACGCATGCCATTAGAACGCAAGTCTTTACATCGACTTGCGCTAGATGGCGTGCTAACATTACAAATAGTGTAGTTTACTATCCCAACACCTTCCCTACTGTTAAGTGGACTGGAGTTGGAATAGTAAATTACACTTTTCTAATCTTAGCACGCCATCTAGCGCAAGTCGATGTAAAGACTTGCGTTGTAATGGCATAGCGTTGTAAATCCACTTGCGTTGTAACAGCACGCGTTGTAACAGCACGCGTTGTAACGTCATACATCCGAATCACAAGTAAAGCTTTTTAAAGCTGCAATCACGGCCAGGACAGAAACAAAACCAAGACAGGTTCATAGCAACAACAATTATCCAGACATGAAACTTTTCTCTTAGAAGAAAGAAAGAGCAGCGTACTGACCTGTCCTCCACACAATAGGCATGACACCAATTTGGAGACAGACAACAGCACAATACCAGAAGCAAACCATTTCAAACACAGGTGCACAAAGAAACACGGAATAGGGTGGAAAAACCCCGTCCCTGATGACTTGTAGTACAACCTTGCTATATTTTTCGCAGTTTTGCCACATGAACCTGTTCAGTGTTCATATGCTGCTCATTATTCTCTCATCTGATGGTTAGGTCAGAAACCTCCTAGTGCTATTTAAAACTTCTTCTCTTTGAGCATTGGCCACATGAGGAGGATTCATGACCCCCTATGATGGCTAGCCTAGGCCAACAATACCCCAGAGCATAGTGGCTATTTTCTGATTACGTTTTTTTTCCGCTGTGGTGTGGATCCTGAGTTGAGGGGCTTTATTTGATCCCCGAGATGCAGCAGCATCACTCACTGAAGCAGAAAGAAAATGGTCAGGAAGCAACAATCAAAGATTTTGACATTGAAAGAAGACACAGACTTTGAAGTACTGAGGAGACTATTTTTTTCTGATTGTGTTGAAAAAGTACAAGAGAAGGGGGGTTCCCCCTGGGTGTAACCTTTGGATCTTTTCTCAGACTCGAAGGGGGCGATAGAAAATACTCTCCTCATATTCTTACTGAAGTGAGCAAGTTTCTCACAAGGTTTGCAAACTTACTATTGCAAAGGGCCATATGTATTAGAGCGTTAGACATTTAAGGGCTTCAAAGACAGTTCTTGCATATCACCAAACATGGACAGTGTGTAGATTTGGAAAAGACATCTCAGCAGTGCCATGAACAGTGCCAGAAGGATCACATCCAACTCCTCCAGGAATCATTGCGATAACGTATGTTTAATAGATAGAGGAGGAGCAAAAGAGGGTGCCACAAAGGAATGTAACCGGAGAGTCTACTCAATTTCTGATAACAAAACAAGACCTCACTTGAGACCCATCTTGGATCTGATGTATAAGGACTCAAACTCTTTAAATGACGAAAGTACGAGCAGGTATGCAATGATGCAGTAGGGAAATGATGTCACGACTATAGATCTCAAGGATGCCTGCTTCCATATCCCCATGACAAAAGAACATTGCAAGTACCTCATGTTTGTAAAAGAGATATTGATTGTTCAAAGTCCTATCCTTTGGTATACATCAGCTGCATGGGTGTTTATGAAATGTCTGGGAGTGATGGTGGTAACTCCAAGGCACCAGTCCATTCATTTTTACCCATACCTCAGCAATGCGGAAGGGCAGCTCATCCCAGCAAGGTCAGAACTATGCCATTCAGGTGATAAACATATTGTTCAAATTGGCGTTCACTGTCAGTAAGAAAAAATCATCCTCACACCCTTCATAAAAGGAGATCCCAGGTACAGAAGGAGATAAAGGAACAGCAAGGACAATACTCATCCAAAAGAGAGGTCTGGCCTTGTAGGAACAGGTCAACCTTTACAATCCCTCTGAGCCTCTGACAGTGAAGAGTATTATGAGAATACTGGGAATGATGACATCATGCATCTCACCAATCCATTTGCAAGGTTGTACAAGGCCCATACAGGAGTGGCTCACAAGCCCATTGTCACAGCTAACAGGGTATTTGGGAGCAGCTAGTGGTTGGCACAAGCAGGACAGCATGACTAATGGAAGATGATTCAAAACCCAGTACCCAAGGTGACAATCATGAGGGCTGCATACATTATCATGGGATGCACAAGAGAAAACTACAGATTTGAGGTCAGTGAACAAAGGATGAACCAGTCAAATGCATAATTGTAATAGAACTCAAAATGTTTAACTTAGTGCTGAAGGTATTCCATGCTCCAGTGACAGAAAAGGTAGTAAAAAACAGATGGACAACACCACAGACGGGGAGGAACAGGGTCCTGCATACGATCAAGACTAGCGCATGGGCCTTCGAAGTGAGGCATCCAGAGAGGAATTGCATTGGAAGTAGTTAACAGAATAACAAAGCATGTGGAGAGATTAAGCAGAGAAGAGGGTATATTCCATTGATTTGAGCAAAATCAATATGTAATATGAATGATTTTTCAAACGTAGGGTACACCAACCTTCTATCTGTTTGCAACAAAAACAAATTCATAATGCCTACATTTCACACCCAGTTATTGAGAAACCTGGTCCCAAACGATTTGCTGCCAATAGATTGATACAGAACATTTGCTTAATCTTTTCCACCAATACCACTTAGGTGGATAGTGATCAACAATGCAGATTAACTGGCATTATATTATTATTAGTGGCATCACAATCGGTATGACAAACACAGTACTTGCATCCAATGATGATGGCAAAGAACATCATTAAAAAGAAATCACAGTTCCTAACTCTGGTAACATTTCTGGGAGGAATGTTTTGCTAACCCAGCTCTGGTGTCAACCTAGCAGCACGGCTTCTGAAGACCTAAAATGTTGCCATTTACATTTGCTAAATAGAGGTATGAAAGTGACAAGGAAAGCAAGAAAAACACCTACTGAATACACTATAATATGGACAGTTTGTAAGCTGATGTTCACATCAGAGCAGAAGGGGTGCGCTGGCAATTGAAAAAAAACATTGTGATATATTATTTGGATTGCAAACTTTCATATGCATCACTTAGAGTACATTTTTCAGCTTTAGTAGCATACACAAGTGGTATGACAAACGAACCCTTTCCAATTCCATTTTTAATAAGGGACAAAGAGAATCTACCAACCGTGCTTGGGGCCTCATATCCTAGTAACTGTTCGCAAAGCAGAATGTGTAAATTGTGGACCAACTTGTTTGCAAGCACGGATGTTATTGACGACTTAACCTATGTCTTAAAGGTTCCATTGCAAAATTCCCATTTGTATTGGGTCACAGAATGAATATTAATTAAACAGCCACTATTTGCCCGCCCCTGCAACTGGCTACAAATGCAGGCATGGTGGGCTGCAAGGATCGTCAGACTGCCATCACTCCGATCGCATTTCCAGACAGAAAACATTATTTTTAAGCTGTCCATGTCCTTTAAATTACCAGGTGCTTCTTGAAAAAAAATATTTCCTGATTTGGAAGACTTTGAGTGGTGCATATATACATCTTTTGTGCCCATTGACTACTGTCTGCTCCCCGTAAGGGCAGCCCAACCTAATTTTCTAGGGACAACCTTGGCAAATCAGATACCATTTAACATGATCAATGGTTTGGGACTGCAATTACAGTCACACACCATTGATACTTCCCTTTGTCGTTTGCAAGTAGAAGATCGCCCATCCCATGCCCCCTCCTAATTGGGATTTGTAGTGAGTCACAGAACCTCTTTTGCAATTTGTAAAGACTTTTCTGACTCACACAAGAGAGTTTAAATATCAGAAAACACTGTTTTGCGGTTGCAAACAATGTGATTTTACATATAGCAAGGTTTCCTATTGTAAATCAGTGTCCTACATCAAGCCTTCAGTGGCGACACTAATGTGGGATTTAAATTTAGCCTTATCACAGAATCATAATACTGAAGTGAATTCCCCTACTGGTCCTCACTACTATTATGATTCTGTAATATTCGAGCATGAAAGAGCTGTGAAAACTTAGCTTGGAGTGTTTCTTTATTGCGTGGGTTAAAAAGGGTGGTGGGGCCCCCAAAAGAAGTGTGGCTTGAGAAGCCTTTACACAAGGCATTGTCTATGTAAATAATACATATGAAACAGCATCTGTGGTTGACCGCTTGACAAAGAATAACCTTAATCAGCAGGATATTTTATTTAACAGTTTGTTTAGCACCTTTACCTAAGTGCAATAAAATAACTTGACGAGTTCAGTTGAATAGTAAGCGACGGTACATTAGTCAGTTGAAAATAAATTATGCTATAGACCCTAGAACTCCTAAACAACAGTAGCCATCTGTCACTTAGCCCCTGAGTCACAAAAGGGACGTCTGGGGACATTGGGTGGTAGCACTGTCATGTGACAGGCAGGAAGATAGGTCTTTTTGTTTTTTCAGTCAGTAAATGGCAGAAGTAGATCACCCCGTAGGGCCCTGCTTTAATGTCAGTTTTTTGCTTTGCTAGGGCCCTTTCCCACTTAGATACATGTATCTTTGGAAGGCCAGTAGAGGTCCCATAGAAATCTCCCTTAGGCACTGGGAAGGTCACTTTACAAAGAGGATGCACCACCTCTGCCCATTTCTAAGGTGATCGGGAACAAGGTACAATGAGGTGCATCAGGGGTACTGTGGACTACATATTGATGATTGAACCTTTGTGGGGACTGCTTGATCTAACAGTTATACGTCACTGTTGGCAAGCAACAAAAGTGTAAGCAGCACAACCTGTACATTTCTCCTTTGATTTATTGGCACTAAATAAAAATAGGCGAGCTGTCACAAGATACAAATCACAAAATAACTTTCTGTTTTGCAGGAAGTTCTTTAATTTCCCCAGGTTATTCCTCATTTAGAGCATGTTTCCACTCTGTTTTCTCAACTGCCTTTTGTGGATAAAATGTCTTGGGATCGCGGGTGTAGAGACCATCACGAATGCTGTGTTCCTGCATCACGTCTAATCCTGATTCCGTTGGTATAGCCTGTTATCGGTTGAATAGAATAAATACCCTTAACAATCATAATGAGGTTCAAGGGACTCATTTAGAATTTGACAAAGCCATAGGTATGCCCTAAACCATAGATATGACAATCAGTCCTCCACCATGGTCCAAATGACTATTAAAGTGTTCAGATTCTTTCTTTTTATCTGTAACGGAAATTACATTTCGGAATCTACCTTCTATTCTTTGCCTCCTTCCCCCTTAAACATTGCTACCCCGAGCCAATCAGGCAGTCACAAATAATACACTATTGTACAGACAAGCTCTGTGTTCCGGCCTCAGCACGATTAGACCCAGTCAGTTACATATGTTTAATTTTACAACGAACAGAAAAAGTGCACTAAATTGTTTGACTAATGGCAACCACATGCATTAAGAGAAAAATGGAGCATACTGTCATTCTCAGCTAAGGTCTTAGAGAAAACAATCAACAGACTACTCACGGAGTATCTCAATGACCACCAACTCCTCGAGACCACTCAGTCTAGTTTCAGACCCAACCACAGCACAGAAACTGCTCTCATTGCTGCCACACATGACATCCACATGACTCTGGGCAGAGAGACGTGTGGCTTTCATCCTCTCAGACCTCTCCTAAGTATTTGACACAGTCTCCCACCCCAGCCTCATCCAACGTCTACCCAACATTAGAATCCAAAGACACGCAATCCGATGAATCTGCTCTTTCATGACTGGAGTGATCCAGGCCAGTCAGTCTCGCTAATAACATACACCTCAGATGCCCTCCACCTTATCTGTAGAGTTTTGCAAGGATCTTCCTTGAGCCGACCCTTTTCAACGCATACATGATCCCTCTAGCCAGCATCATCCGCTCTCACAACATCAAAATCCTCTCCTATGCTGATGACATGCAACTAATTCTGTCCCTAATGGACAAGACTGCAGGGATGTGGAATAAAAAATATACATCTACTTGTCTGGGGGATAGATTGCTTTATAAATCTACTTGTCCTGTAAAAAAATATGTAGATATTTGCATCTAATCAAAGAGCATTATATGTAGCCTCATATTGTTTAACTTTGCAGATGTGTGTGCACTTTTTTTCACTGGAACCACTGTATGTAGTGCAGTCAGAGTGCTCACCTAAATAAACAAGCATTTGCAATGCAATAGGTCTCGCATTTATGAGAGTTTGAGCTATTGCCATTGTAAATGACAATGCCTTTTATCTATGTGTTTTTAAAACAGATAAATAAAACACATTGTGCTTTACAATGCCAATAGCTTAAACTCTCACAAATGCCAGACGTATTGCATTGCAAATGCATGCTATAAAAGTGTTAGGCGAGAGCGTGCAGGCAGGACAAAGCTATTTGAGAAAATAGTGCTCGGAGGCTGTAATTAAAGCCTACTGAGCAACAACACATGTAACATGGGGTGTAGCCATGGGAGGTTACAAAATAAGACAAAGTGATACTAAGGAGGGACTATTAATCCTTTTGACCAATGAACAGCCACAGTTTATAGTGAACAATGACGCAAGCCAATGAAAAATTTGGGCGACGAGTGTGCGGAGCTTCAAGTCCCTACCACAATACAGCATGCCTCACAGAGCAGTGCATGCGCTGCCCAGGCTCTACCTAAAAATCATATGTATGCTCCTTTCCATTTTTGTCTTGTAACCGCAAAACCCTTGAATGCCTACAAAAGGTTTTCGGCTTCAAAAATAATTAAATATGCATCGATCTTAAAGTCAAAAGGTTAAAGAAAACTTTAATGTTGAAATCATTTTCCTTTTTTGCTCATATTGGTGATTTCCACTGCAGGGTGTCGAAGAAAAACTGGTGTTCAACAGCAGCTTTCATCAATTAAAAGAAAATATGATAAATTAGGGGGTAGTCACAAACTGCAGTTTAGTGTGAAGGGCTGTGAAAATGTCTCGACATGTCCATCCTCAAGTTTCAATGTCGGTTGTTACATAGACAGCCATGGATGGACCTGTAGAAGTAGAATTACATTTCTAGTGTGCACTGCACAAGCAAAAACAAAACCAAACCAAAAAAACACAAAATCGCGTGTGCAAGATGCTATATTTAACTTGTTCTACACGCCGACTCGTACATTTTGCATCTCAAGAGTTCACGCTGCTCTAATAGAATCACAGCTGAAGGTTAAAGCGCAACCTGCTCTCCACAACTTTACAAGGCAACAACAAGCGTTTTCACAAGCTAACGAGAAACCAAGAAGAGAAATAAAATTGCGAGGCGCACAAAACCAGGTTCACGAATTGAGTATTCTGCAGAACGGTATAAAATCTGAAACTCTGAACAATTGCCCACAGATGGAGTAACATTTTTTATTTTGAACACTTTTTTTTAATTTAACATGTTCAGCAATAAGTGCATATAGAAACATGCATGTTAATATAGGGATTTATACTCCAATGGATTTGCGTGCATGTCTCTTAAACAAGCGCGCGGTGAGAGCGTGTAAGCGCGGGGGAGACGCTATGCGCGTGCGCATCGCCTATTTGTGCGCGCACATGGTTTGTCTCCTTTCGCGCACCAAACCCACAACAATAGTCTCGCCAAGGCGAAGCAGTGCACATGCGCTGCGTTCGCTAGGCGAGACCTAAAAATGTCTTTGCATTAACATATGGACACAAATACTACCTTAACTGCAGACAATGCCCTTCCCTGATCCATGAAGTGGGACTTACAAACTGGCAGCCGGGTTGGGCCTACTTGTTCCAAGTACAAAATAAACATGAAAACTTGTTGTACTTGACCCCAAACAATATGTCCTGGGAGTCGGGCTATAGAAATTCCACACCCCTGAATACTCCTTGTACCTGGTTCAAGTTCAACACCTGCATGACTAAAATCACCCAATGGATGAAGACTAACTGTCTAAAGTTGAACACCAAAAAAAACAAAAATCGTGATCTCGAGAAGAGAATGACAGCAAACTTGCCATGGTTGCCCAAGTCAACACCATCAACACCTCATGCTTCCTTACCCTAAAGATGTTAAGGCAGATTTTTAAATGATTTGCACCCGGAAAACCCTCAAGCTTGCGCTGGTCACAAACAAGCTTTATTGCGGGGACACCCTCAATGCTAGGATCAACAAAAAACTCACCAGAAGGCTGCAGACGATTTAGAACTCAGTGGCCAGAATCACTCTCGACCTCCCATGCCACACTCCTATCACACCACACCTGAAGGCGCTCCACTGGCTCCTCAGGCATAAACTAGCACAATTCATACTTCTCACCTACACTTTAAAGGCACTACATAACACTAGCCCAGCATACCTCAACAATTGCATCTGCTTTCACTAACTTTCCAGACACCTCAGCTGGTCCAGACTCCTACTTGCACACATTCCACGCATACAGAAAACCGAATCTGGAGATCAAGCCTTCACCCTCCACGCTCCAAATGCATGGAACGATCTTTCCCAACACATTAGGGCCTCCTCCTTACTTTTCAAATTCCTCAAGAAGTTGAAGACCTTGCTTTTCGAGAAGTCCCACTTGGCCCTGGGATTGGCTACGCTCAGACCTATTCAGCAACAGGGTATCCTCCCGGGTGATAGTGCATGCTACAAATCTGCATACCTTAACATATTAAACGCAGTGTACGGTTCACCTTCTTCCATTAAAGGACGCTACAGCTGGTTTGGCTGGAGCTGCGACGGGACCAGTACACACATGAACATTCTTTCATGCAGGCATTACTCCAAGGAATCCCCTCTCACCCATGTCTGCTGGATCACCTCTGTAACTCCAGGTCTGAACTTCTGCTGTTGTATGGGACCCACTGAGCAATATTTCTCTTCAGCTACACTTACATAACTTTTGTTTTTTTATAGAGAGGGAAAAGCATTGCATGTGGGAACTGGAATAGCAGACATGCCAGGGAGAAGAGGCTGCTGTCCGTCTCATGGACTCTCCGTGCCTGGCTCTTTTCCTCCTATATTCGGTGCTGAAGCCTGCTGACATCACCTCACTACCTTTCTACCCCTTCTGGTGCTACTACCACTGGAACTCTGTCCCATTTTCTTGCCTCTTCTACTCCCTGTCCACCTAGCAAGTGCGGGTGCTCCCTGTGTCACTCCACTATTGGGTGCTCAGAGTCATTTGAGTATTGCTCAAAGACTGCTTGTATAACAACTGATCGTTTATGCAGTGGCATAATGTAAATCACTGCTCCAAATCTGAGCACCCGATTAATACCCCCCACAACGCGTGCAAGTGCCATGTAGGTGTCCGACAGGGCAATGAGCATTACAAGTATTCACTGACTCATTCATGTGGACACCTAAACATTTAAGCTGGCTCTGAAAAATGTCTGGATTAGCAGTGCTTTAGCGGCATTCACAGTTAAAAATGAAAAGCCATATTTTATTAGGGATATTTGCAGAGCACAGACCTGGCCCTGGGAGACTGGATTTCTGTACATAGTGAAAGTGATGCTTGTCCCACATGCTGAGTTACATGGACTATAGGAAATAGCGTGTTACATCAGGATTGAAGACGAGGGAGTGACAGTTGGTATTCCTTTGGGCAGGCATGTGGAGAAAAGAGAATGGTTCTTGGCTGAAGCACTGTTGGTAATTCTTAGGTTTGGGCCGGTTCGAGGAGGTTATTGCACAGTTTTTCACCACAGGAGAAGAAGACCTGGTTCACAGTGCATTTTTTTTGGCTTTTTGAATTTTGAGTTCACAAGGGCAGTGTAGCATGAGCAGCACCAGGGATAGTGAATGTGTTTGTCAAGTAGCCATGCCACAAGAATTGAAGTTGGTGAGTTCAAAACAAAGGAATTACTGCCAGCTTTTTAAGGTAGGCTGTGGATTTCCCTTGGTGATTAAACTGGCTTCAGTGTGCACATTGTTTTATTACCTGGAAGGGAAGTTAGCATTATGGTGCTCCGATTGATGTGCAGTGTAGCTTAGCAGCTAGCTTGTCCTACTATGGTACCTGAGGAACCAGGTTTGAATTGTGGCCTCTGCGTATGATTCAACATCGTGTGAGTCTGGGACAATTGCTTAATCTCTCTGCCTAAAAATTTGAAATGTAATGTGTGAATTGTATTTGTGAAAACCCCCAACAGATGTACATGATCTTTTAGATTCTCTCTCATTCCCGCAAGGAATGTACAGCGTTCTGTTGTTTATGAAGTAAGTTCATGCTATGTAAATACCAAATACCAAGACATACAATAGCATTGTGACTTGATCATGGATTCAAAGTTCTTTAGTCCGACGACAGCCATTATTTTGTGCGAAGGCTTGACTGGAGCCATATAGTTTGGGCCATTTTGTCATGTGGTCTTTGAAGGTGAGGCAACAGTCTATGTAGAAACCTAGAGAATTAGTTTAGGTCAAGTGGAGGAGTCCAGTCTTTCCATATTCATGTTGTCAGATCATTGTTTAATCTAAGGTTGAAATTTGTAGTCCTGGGGTAGGAGCACATCTGCGATGATGGTTGAATTTGAGGTATATGAAGGATATTTATGTCTGGAATAGTCCACTCATGATCTGAAATCTAGAATGCCCTTAGCTGAAAGTATTTTGAAGTCAAGTGGTATATCTTCAGTATGTTGTTGGCCTGTTGACCAAGCAGTAGATTTAGATGGGGTTTCCTGCACCTTATAGAGCACTTAGTTGAAGCCAGGTATCTAACTAGACAGCAGTTCTCAAAGACAAACAACAAAACCCGGAAGGATTAAAACATAAATAGATTCTTGCATCTTCACGTCATAAACACAAATATATATATAATGAAAAAGACTTGAGACTCAAAGTTATGTGCCCAATACATTTTCATTGTGTGGAGTTTGTTGGTCTCTTTGGCTATCTTTGCTAGCTTGGATCACCATTAACCTTTCTTACCTCAGATGCCTGCAGTGGCAATGACCAAACCCATTCTCAAAACGGAACCCTGTGCTTGAGCCTTGTGTTCCGCTTCACTTAATTTCTTGCGCCATGGTCTCATTTGTAGGAACTGTGTGGCAAGTTGTGTGTTTGCTTCTCTATGCGATGAGGAATTTCTTCAGTAGGATGCCTTCTGTCACATTGTCCCTACAATTAATTAATACTGTATTTCTATATTTACTCTGTACCACAATTGTAACTCCTTTTGCCCCCTTCCACATCCCTGTATCAAACATCATGGCCTGGTTCCGGAGTGATAGAATTGTTTACTTCGATCTGTTGGTGTGATTTCTCAGTCCAACCTGATGTTCAATAGCTGCTAGTCAGCAAGATCTGCTGTAGGAAACCTTTTACTATTGCATTTGTCAGCCACAGGACTGCCAGGTCAAAGTGATGGTGCCCTGCCCTGTTATTTACAAGACAACTACCACTGATTTTCCCTGCCTTGATCCAGATCAGAAGAGGGAAACAAACCTGATGGTCCTGGAGAAAACTTTGCTCATCATAACCATTATTATTTTCATTTTCACATACAACCCCCCATTTGGTAGTTTGTTCCTTCCAAGCAAAATAAAATGATAAAAAGACAATGAGGCCTGCTAAATATTGAGCTGTCATAAAAGTGCACCTGCCAATACTGCGGATCTAGTTGTGTCACAGATCCCCAGTAAGTAGGTAAATGTGCTAGGCTGGGTGGGGGGCTCTGCATGAAGATTTTTACACATCTTACTTGGGGAATCAGAGAGTGTTGTATTGCGTCCAATGAGACAAGGTGCTCCCGGTATCAATGAGTGCAAATCAAGAACATTAAGCCTGCTTCTCTTGTTAGACCCACCTCTTCTTGTAGCATCCCTCAATGGACCTCCTTCAAAGCCCGATCTCTTGCAGCTCTCATCTACAAACTTTGCTCTCTTAAAGTCACCTCCGTGAAGATGGTGTCTTAACTTCGTCACAGCACTCTCCGTGGAAGCTTTTTTGCCCCTGCTCAGTTTTGTCAATGCCTCCCTCACTCAAGTAGTCTCCCCAGAAGATTTCAAGATTGACCAGATCATCCACTCCTAAAGAAATCTACCATTGACCCTGATGACCTTGACCAGCTAATGACCAGATCACAAAACTCAACTCCAAAATCACATCAGCCTCATCCATCTCCTACACGACTATAAAACTGGCTTCAGATCACATGGCAGCTCAGAGAGAACTTCCCTACTCATCGTAAACAATACCCTCCTGACCAAAGATGAAGATGTCCCCTGCCTCCTGTCACTGCTTGACTACTCGGCTGCCTTTGCCACCCGCATTCACACTTTTAAGTCTCAAATGGAATTTACTAGCAACGTTCTACAATGGTTATCCTCCTACTTTTCCAGCTGATTCTAGTTCATTCACAGGGGCACAGCCAAGTCTGAGAAGATCCCTATCACCTGTAGAGTCCCAAAGGGTTTTATACAGCCTCTACGTGGAGTCACTTGTGGCTCTACTCATTGATGGCAACATTGAAATTCTCTATTATGTTGATGATACACAACTCTAATTGAAAGTCTCCTCGACTTCTGACTTTCAATACCCTAAACACTGATTGCACTTCCTCCTGACCTGTATGTTCGGCTCAAGCCCACTAAAACACAGTAACTGTTATTTGCCAAGTACAGCAAGCAGGAAATCATACAAGCGTGACTCAGTGGCATTAACCTCGATATCTTCAAACCCCAACTTTCACCCAGTGAGAGGTCTCTTGGATTTACTCTGAGCACCAAGCTCACCCTCAAGGAAGACACTGCCAAGGTGCCAGCCCTCTCTTTTTAACAAAATGAAACTGTTCCTCCCATAAAGTGACCTCAGAACTGCTGTTCAATCCCTCATAGAGAAAAGACCTGCCCTATGTCCACATAAGCTCCACACTTGCTCCCCTATAGGACATCTTATGTGCCACAGCCATCCTCGTACAGGGCCTGAAGAAATATGATCACATAACCCCTTCCATGGAGGAACTCCACTGGCTTCCCTCACTGGATCGCACCGTCTTCAAAACCAGATACATTGTTTAAAAGCCAACTCGACCTACACCTCCACCTCTCTAGTTTTCAATCTCACCATCTCTGGTGGCGTTCAGAACCCTCCCAGCCAGGGCACCATCTGAAAGAATGAAAGAAATGTCAAATTAAAAAAAGGTAGCAGGCCTTTTCCATCCTTGCACCCAGCATCTGGAACAAAATCCTTGCTTCCTCTCCAAACTTTCTTCAATTCAGGAAAAGGATTTCAAAGCAGCTTTTAAAAAAACATTACATCATGTCAGCTACATCCACCAGTCAGCTACTTCTCCAATCATTATTTGACGGTATCATTGCCTTCAACTCTGTACCTCACTGAGCTGCCTTTTGGCTCAGTTTGCGCTATTCAGATGTCACAAACATCAATCAATCAATCAATCAATGAATTTGTAAAGCGTGCTACTCACCCGTAGGGTCTCAAGGCGCTGGGGGGAGGGGGATTTGCTACTGCTCGAAGAGCCAGGTCTTGAGCTGTTTCCTGAAGGAGAGATGGTTCTGGGTCAGTCGTAGGTGGGTGGGGAGGGAGTTCCATGTCTTGGCCGCCAGGTAGGAGAAGGCACTTCCTCCGGCGGTGGTCTTGCGGATGCGCGGTGTAGGAAGGTGGATATCTGACTATGGTTACCCCCAACTTTTTGCCTAGTGTCTAGCTGGTTTTTCGACTTAGTTGGCCTGAGATCCTGCCATTCAGGGTCTCAGGCTGTCTGCTCTCTCTTTAAAATGGACTCCATGTACCCTAGGTACATTCCCAATTGGTAAGGATCACCTTATTGGACCCTGTACAGTGTACCCTAGGTACCCAGGGCATAGGTGTACCCTAGGCCTCCCAGGGGCTGCAGCATGTATAATGCCACCCCTGGTCTGGCCTTCCAATAAGACACAACTGGCTGATCACTCAGCTGGGGCAAGGTCGTGTAATCACCCCTTGCTTAGATATAGTATGCCTATATCTACCCTTGTATATAGACACATGTGTACCTATCAGTCACTCCTATGGCAGTCCTTAACAATCCTGGAGGCAGAGTGCTTGGTAACATGTGAGATGGTGCTCTAGCATGAGCTGAGCCTATCTGCAGCTTTCGGAACCATGTCCTTATAGCTGTTCTATGATATAGCCTACCATATACTCTTAAAGTGCCTTATAATCTTAAACGGTTATGGTAACTATGGTTTGGCTTTATCAAAACATGCCGTGTAAGGTGTCTAACACTTTGGAATAATACCCCCATACCATTTCTGGTGATGAGGATATTATTCCTCCCTTCTAGAGGGAGAGACATGTTAAAATCCTACTTTGCTGTTTAACTCTAACCAAAGCCTCAGCATGACAAAATGGATGCTGCTGCCACAGACACGAGTCTGACCTCCTGCTGCTGGGAGTTATCCTGGCAAGGGAGGCTTGGACAATAGGTTTCCTGCTTGGGGAGGTGCTAGCACCTCCCCAGACAGACTTTAGTGTATTGGGGCAGGGAGGGCTGAAAGGAATGAGACATGCCTGGGGCACACAAGGTGTCCCATGCATAGTCCAGTTCAAACCGGTGCTGGGGCACTCCAGCCCCAGTCCTGGCGCGAAACTGGACAAATGGAAGGGGGTGTAACCACCCCCCTCCCAGGTCCCACCCATAAGGCGTGACCTAGCAGGCAACCCAGCCCCCCAGATTAGTATAAGAGTGGTAGCTGGGCCCCAGGAGATTAGATTATCCTGAACCTGCAACTTGAATAGAAACTCTGGACCTTCGACATTCGACGAAAGAAGAAGACTGAAGAATCTCCCTTGTGGCCAAGGAGTGGCTACCCTGTGCAAACAGGCACCATCAAGAGACTACCCTTTGCTTTGCTAAAGTTCTACGAGGGACCGACTGCAGAGCCCGACCAGAGCCTTGACTTCCAGACTTCTCCGACCCTGATCCACATCCACAGCCGAGCTGAGATCCGTGGAGGCGACGAGAGACGTGGGACCGGCTACCTGGGAAAAGTGGCTAGTATCTTCAAGCGCAGCTTCTGAGGCACCCTCGAAGTTGTGCACCGGGGATTGAGAAGCCCCAACCCCAAGCACCATCTGCACCGAAGATCAGCCCCCCACACTCCACGAGTCCTGCGTGGGGCCCTTCTGCATTTTCCTGCTTGCCGCGTATGTCCGGTTGCTTGCCCGCTGGCTAGTGGCCTTTGTGACGACGCATCCTGTAATCTTCACCGCAGGTTTGGCTCCTCCAGACTGGCTCCTGCTTCTTTGAAAAAGAGAAGCACCCCAGACCTTCCTGGTCTGCACCAGAAGCAAGTCCTCCGTTCTTCGTGGGTTCCGCTTGCCAAGGCTTGGTGAGTCCTAGTCCAACTTCGACGCCGCCGACAGCAAGAGCCTTCGTGGGACAGCTCGCCTCCTGGTCCTGGTCGTCCTCGACGTTCCCTGGTCCTCGTGGCTGCAGCGACAAGCTTCACCTTCACCTGCAATCTTCACGACATCGCCTGGTTCCTTCCTGGTTCCACGTGGTCACTGGCTAGTGACCTTGACTCTGTCCCTTCTGCTTGCAGGTATCCTCTCTTCTTGATCCCAGCCTTGGGATCCACCGGACACTCTTCACTGACTGCCTGTCAGCAACTTTCCTTCAGACATCCATAGAAGTCCACGACGAAACCCGACGCAAGTTCACACCTATGCACCCGCAGCCCGTGGGCTAGGTAACTTGGGTACTTCGGTGCTCACAAGGGTAGTGACTATCCTAAGGTCTAGTTGCCGAGTCTCGACTCTCTAGCTGCTTCAGAAGTGTCCTTAAACTGTTTATTTCTAAACTGTACAATTTCTATCGACTATACGCATTACGCGTGAGTGTTTCCACTCTGCACCTGAATCCCGTGGGCCTCCCACTTCCTAACTGTTGCTAGTGTAGTGTAGCCCCAGCGATTCCCTAGGCCTAGGCCTATCCTATTTCCGTGACAGTGGTCCTTATACCACTTACTTAGGATATGGTTTGCGTGGCCCCTAGGGCCTAACTGTATTACTTACCTGTGTGACTTAATGTATGCTTAAATAAGACTGTGTTGTACTTACCTCTAATCTCATAAAGCGTGCTGAGGGTTTGACTAGAATAAATACACTTTATTTTATATATATATCTGTTGTGGTGTCCTTTCATTTGGTATTCAAGGGATTATATATGGTATCACAGCTGGCTTCACGTGCCATTCAGAGTTTAGCCTAAGACTGCTCTTGTCCATGCTACCACTAGGATAGCTGGTCTATAAGGTTGACTTTACAACCAATCACCATAAGGGTATTTGGACTGATATAAGGTCAACTTCTCACACGCGGGACGGTGGCGAGGGCGAGGCTGGCGGAGCGGAGGTGGCGGGTGGGTTTGTAGAATGTGAGGCGGTTGTTGAGGTATGTGGGTCTCATGTCGTGGAGAGCCTTGTGTGCGTGGGTGAGGGGAGTCTGAACGTGATCCTCTTGCTGATGGGGAGCCAGTGCAGGTCTCTCAGCTGGGGAGAGATGTGGCTGAAGCGGGGGGTGTCCAGGATAAGACATGCAGAGGCGTTCTGTATGCGCTGGAGTCTTTTCTGTAGTTTGGCTGTGGTTCCAGCGTAGAGGGTGTTTCCGTAGTCCAGTCGGCTGGTGACGAGGGCTTGGGTGACCGTCTTCCTGGTGTCGGTGGGGATCCACCGGAAGATCTTTCGGAGCAAGCGCAGGGTGTTGAAGCAGGATGACGAGACAGCGTTGACTTGCTTGGTCATCGTGACGGAGGTGTCCAGGATGAAGCCCAGGTTGCGAGCATGGTCCGTTGGCTTTGGAGCGGAGCCCAGTGCAGGGGGCCACCAGGAGTCGTCCCAGGCGGAGGGGGATGTTCCCAGGATGAGGACTTCCGTCTTATCTGAGTTCAGTTTCAGCCGGCTGAGCTTCATCCATTCCGCGACGTCTTTCATTCCTTCCTGGAGGTTGGCTCTGGCTGTGGTGGGCTCGTTGGTGAGGGAGAGGATCAGCTGGGTGTCGTTGGCGTAGGAGATGATGTTGAGGTTGTGTTGGCGTGCGAGGGGGCTCATGTAGACGTTGAAGAGGGTGGGGCTGAGCGAGGATCCTTGCGTGACACCGCAGATGACTTCGGTGGCCACGGACCGGAACGGGGGAAGGCGGACTCTCTGGGTTCTGCCGGCGAGGAACGAGATGATCCATTCCAAGGCCTTTCCTTGGATTCCGATGTTGCTGAGGCGCTGTATCAGGGTACGGTGGCATACGGTGTCGAAGGCTGCCGAGAGGTCCAGGAGGATGAGGGCAGCTGTTTCCCCGTTGTCGAGCAGGGACCTGATGTCCTTGGTGGCTGCGATGAGGGCGGTCTCGGTGCTGTGGTTTGCTCGGAAGCCGGACTGCGAGGGGTCGAGGGATCCGTTGGTCTCGAGGAAGGTGGAGAGTTGTTTGTTGACGATCTTCTCGATGACTTTGGCCGGAAAGGGGAGGAGCGAGATGGGGCGGAAGTTCTTGAGGTCAGTGGGGTCCACGGTGGGTTTCTTCAGGAGGGCGCTGAGCTCGGCGTGTTTCCAGCTCTCTGGGAAGGTGGCGGATGCGAAGGAGCTGTTGATGATGTTCCTGAGTTGGGGTGCGATGATGGAGTCGGCTTTGTTGAAGATGTGGTATGGGCAGGGGTCGGTTGGGGAGCCGGAGTGGATGGTGTTCATCGTATGGGTGGTATCTTCGGTGCTGACCCTCGTCCAGGTGCGGAGGGTGGTGGTGGGGGGCGCCGGATCGGTGGTAGGGTGCGCAGTCTGTGCGCCGAAACTGTTGTGTATGTCGGCAATCTTGCGGTGAAAGAACGAGGCGAGTGAGGCACAGAGGTCCTGCGAAGGTGTGATGTCGTTGTTGCAGGCGTTGGGGCTGGAGAGCTCTTTGACGATGCTGAAGAGTTCCTTGCTGTTGTGGGAGTTGTTGTCCAGTCGTTCTTTGAATGTGGTCCTTTTGGTGGTGCGGATCAGTTGGTGGTGTTTGCGGGTGGCGTTCTTGAGGGCTGTCATGTTTTCTGTAGTCTGGTCGTGGCGCCAGGCTTTCTCGAGGGTACGGCAGGTTTTCTTGGAGTTTTTGAGGTCATTGGTGAACCAGGAGACTTTCTTGCTGCCGTGTCTGCTGGGGGGGGTTCTTCAGTGGTGCGAGGTCATCGGCGCAGTTGGTGAGCCACTGTGTGAGGTTGCGGGCTGCTTCGTTGGGGTCCGTCGTGTTGGTGGGGGGGTTCTGGCTGAGGGAGGTGGTGAGCTGGTCAGCGGTGATCTTGCTCCAGCTTCTGCGGAGAACCTGTTGAGGGTGGTTGTGGGTCGTGGTTCTCCTGAAGTTGAAGTGGACGCAGCTGTGGTCTGTCCAGTGCAGTCCGGTCGAGTGGCTGAAGGAGATGTGCTTGCTGGAGGAGAAGATGGGGTCAAGCGTGTGGCTGGCGATGTGGGTGGGGGTGTTCACCAGTTGCTTGAGTCCGAGGTTGGCGAGGTTGTCCAGCAGGGTGGCGGTGTTGCTGTCATTGTTGTTCTCCAGGTGGAAGTTGAGGTCTCCTAGGAGGAGGTAAGGGTGTGCGGGCTGACGAAGTCTGCGATGGCTTCGCTGAATTGTGTGCGTGGTCCCGGGGGTCTGTAGACAAGGGTGCCTCTGAGGGTGGTCTTGGGGTCGGTGTGTATCTGGAAGTGAAGGTGTTAGGCAGCGGTGAGGGTGTCGTCGGAGTTGGTCGTGATTCGGATGTTGTTTCTGTGGACGATGGCGATGCCTCCTCCGACTTGGTTGACGCGGTCCTTCCGGGCGATCTTGTAGCCATCCGGGATGGCTATGGCGATGTCGGGAGCTGAGGAGGCGATCATCCATGTTTCTGTGAGGAAGGCGACGTCTGGTGATGTTGTGTCGAGAAGGTTCCAGAGTTCGACGGCGTGCCTGTGGATGGAGCGGGTGTTGAGCAAGATGCACTTGAGGTGGTCGTTGCTGGAGCCTGGCTTGGTGGGTGCGGTGCAGGATCGGGTGCAGGTGAAGTTGCAGGCGTGGCAGGTGAATGCTCCGTGGGTGCATTTCGGGTTGGCTTGGTAGCAGGCTGACTGTCGGCCGGTGTTGAGTGCGTGGAGGGTGGCGGCGGCGTATCTCTGTCGGGTTGGCTGGCTCCGGCGGGGTCCAGGGGTTCTGGCGCTGGGCGCGGTCCAGGCGTGGACGGGCGTAGATGGGCTTGCCTTTGGCGCAATCGGCGCGCCCGCTGCACGTACGCACGGTCCCCGCCATATATGGAAGAAGTGGGAGGGAGGAGCAGCTGGGAGGCGGGAGCGGGGCGGCGAATGGGGATCGGGTGCCAAGAGAAGGGGGCGGGGCCGCAGGAGAGCAGCGGCAGGGAGCGGAAGGGGGGGTGGAAAGAGCGGGAAGACGGAGCGGAGAGCGAGGGCAAGCCTGGGCAAGCCAGGAGAGCAGGGGCCTTCAGGAGAGGCGGCAGCAAGAGAGGCCAAGAAGGCAGCAGCAGCAGAATCTGGGCACACGGGGGCCGTGCGGAGTGGAGTGACCGGGTCAAGGGTCAATGCCAGCTTGTCCAGTTCTCCACTCATCCCCACTATCTTCTTGGATCCATTTATGTGAATTCGAACATACTCTAGAGTAGTAAATGGAATGTGTCCTAACTCTAGAATGGGAAATATTCCAGGTGCTTCAGCTGTAGCTCCTTCGTGGATTTTATGTGCCAAGTTTATGTATAGCTTTTACTTGGGCTTCTGTTCAAGGTGATACTGCAACATTGAAAAAGGCACAGAAAGCCTAATAGAACATTTCATAACCCCTCATTACTTGTGGATCTGAGTAATACAGCTTTGAACCACTCTGAGTTGCTCGCTGTTTCTTTACCTGGGATTATGGAGTCCAGAAATACTATATCTAGTAACTCTGGACCTGGGAACAGCGAGTCGTACTTGGATGTGGAGATATGAGGGCTGCATGCAACTGCCGAGCATGCCCCAGGTCTTCCCTCACCTGGATAGCTGCCATCTTCCACCATAGGCATTTCTTGAACAGGGCTGTACTGTATATTCTCAATCTCTTTCCTTCACTGAATCAAGAGGAAAAACATAAATGCCATCCCTTTAATAACATTTATCAATAAAAGCAAACACTGAACACCATTCTGCAAAGTTAAGAAGTTAATGATTGCACATGACTGTACATAATACTTGAATATATATTGACTCTCACAATTGATCCTTAATTATATTAGTGGAGCTCTGCGCTACTAAGTGTCCTTGGCATAATAAAAGGCACGTGCCATTTAATCTCTGTTTCAGTGGCATTGAAGTGCTCATGTTTTATGGTTTGCCTAGAATTGGTTGTGTGACTCTTAAGCTGACCTACAGTTTAGTCTTGCTGCAGTGGCAGTCTGAGTGGCATAGGGTGCAGTGGCAGTCTGAGTGGCATAGGGTGCAGTGGCAGAGTGACTTGAGATTCTCTCGATGGTGTAAGCAGGGTCTTGTGTTCGCAATGACCCCCTCCCTCTGCAGAAGAATTGGAGGAGTGCAGATTATATGAGAAGTATTTTTTAGAATAAACAGTGTTCAGTGCTGCAAAGCTCTTCTATTCCCTGGGTGTTCACCTCTCGAGCAATGGTGGAATATGATTAGCTAGTTTCAAGCACCCAACACGTGCAGGCCTCACATGTGCTGTCTCAATTCCACTGTAAATGGACAAGTTCCCTGCCTCTCCGAACACCTGGGCAGTAAATGTCAAGGGCAGGCCTTGCTGTGCGCACTCTAGTTTGCTTGAACATTGTACTATAAACCCTCTGGGTTATCTTGTTGAGCTGCTCCGAAGGGATGAACGTTTGGATCCCCTTCCCCTGCAAATCGGACGGGCACATGTGGCTGGGCAAATATGCAAATATGCATTTGCAGCAAATTTTCACTTCGCGTCATCCATTTATGGACAGGATGCCCATAAAGATTCTTGTGCTCCCCCTCTTGGCAGCGGCACATCAATAGTTTTGTCACTTCGTAACCTAAGCAGCTTCATGGCTTTCTTATTGACTCTGTTGTCCTTTCACCCCATCCTTCCTTCCTGTTCATTGTGTTGCTTGGGCATTGTTTTACCTTCTTCGTATTTCCTTAAAAGCCCAGGGACTTTCATATGGCGTCAGCCTGGCCATAAAACTACCATGTCGATCGGAATCAGTACAGAGCCATGCTGTATGACCGATCTTTGGATTAAAACTCCCTACACATTTTGCGGATCGGTGTGCGCTGAACTGGCTTCCAGTAATCAAATAATTCTATTTGAAGTTCTGTATGATGCCCAAAGTGAGCTGCACCCAAGCCTCAGACTTGCTTTACCAGCTTTGCACGTACACCTATACATTTTTTTGCACCCATCAAATTCGAACGTGCTAGGCATACTTACCCTCAGATATGCAAAGGTTTCGGTGGTGGGCTGCTCGTGTTCAGGATTCTAGGACGTGGAATAATCTTACTAATCATCTAAGAAGGGAAGTGCATCACTTGCTGTTGCAGGTCATTACAAAATGGCTATGCTCCAATCGTGTTGAAGTGGAATGATTCACTGGCTAAATGTATTGATAGGATTTGCAATGTATGCATGCATAATCATTGTTTCGTACAAGTCTTGGCACTCTGTATATCTGGCAGTGGCATGCCTTTCTGCCCTAGAAGTAAATGATCCGATAATGAGTTACTGGGGTTGGAAAGTATCCCATGGGAACCCCATTAAACTTGATGTCACACAGAGTTACACCTCCATACAGCGTGAAGTTGCTATGAATGTGCTAACTTATTTCTTTGACGTGAGAAGGAACAATTGTATCTAAAATTAAGTGTTACGGGAAATGCTTGACTTTTGTTGTGCATCCTTATACCTCCATGTTTATGCAAGACCATGATCTCCTGTCGAATAGGGAGGAGAACTTCTTGACCAAAACAGAAGGATAAATGTGAATAAGTTCTAGATTGCTTTCAGCAAATAATGGTCCTTTAATTGATTAAGGTTAGAGAAGAGAGGCAACTGCACGAATATGGAAACTCTTTGGATTTGAATACCATCAATCTGACATTTCTATATGAACAGAGTAAAACATATATTGAATTTTTGGAATTTGTTTATCACACGTGGTTAACAATACTTATCACCTCAATTTTTTGGAAACGTACTACCATAAATTCATGTCCTTGTATGGTGAAGTCTTTCAGTGTTTGTGAAATGGCACTTTGAGGACATGTGCCAAAAGAACCGGCTTTAGATGTCAGGAAGAAGAAAATGTAGCAAAAATCAGTACTAGTTGCTCCTGCTTCAAAGGTACACCTTAGCTAAAAGCTTAATACACTGGGTACAATACTAGATATGAAACCTGTTCCAAAGATTGCATGCTCGCAATGTGGCATATCTGCCCACACAATTTGCGCTTGTTTTTACCTAGAAAAAACTGTACAGGCAAAAAAAACGACTGAGTTTGAGCCCATAATCCTGATTTAGGAATCGAGGTTTGCAAATGTATAATAAGGGACTAAGTTCTATTTTACGTCAATGAAGTCATATATGTCATTGGTACCTAAAGCTTCGATTGAGCTGTAATTAATTGCATAATGAGAACTATTCAACCAGTGGGGACTGACTATCTGTGTTGATCACATAGAGCTATCCTCGTGGAGAAGGGCTGTGCATTCAAGTATTAAAACTGAAACAGGTGATTGAATCAATGTAGCTTTAGCGACTGCAGGTGTAAGAGCAAGGTCATTGCCCAACAGAATGATATAACTCGGTTTCTTATGGACCTAGTTCTAGAAGAGGTCCACAGTTGGACTGGGACAGAAAATAGGCCTGGGCACCACAGTAAAAGTGGCCCTCATTAGCGAATCAGGTACCTAAAAATAGGCCCACATTTGAAAATCAAGGAAGTTTCGAACTTGTAAAGACACTCTGACTGTGTAAGTGTTTTGCAAGACATGGGCGTCTGCATGCATTTCTGCTTACTGCAGGCAACGTTTGTGGTGAGATGAGGATAATCGACAGTAAAAGAAAAAAAAAGGGTCCACAAGACCTTAAAACAGGCCCACGAAAGGGCAAAAATCAGCTCACACACAAACCTGTGAGACTAGCCCTTTGGGCGTTACCCTATAGACAGGACCACAAGAATTATGCAGCCAGGGCTGGTCTGTGTTGGACTTGGCCTTTTCTGCAGGGGCATCACCAAATCTTTTTGCCTTCACTCCTCCTATTTTTGCTGAATTCGCCTTTGTTGGTTTAAGGACTCTGTGCATTTTACCACTGCTAACCAGTGCTAAAGTGCATGTGCTTTCTTCTCTAAACATATTAACACTGGATTATACCCAATTGGCATATCTAATTTACTTATAAGTCCCTAGTAAAGTAGCACTACATGTGCACAGGGCCCGTAAATTAAATGTTACTAGTGGGTCTGCAGCATTGATTGTGCCACCCACTTAAGTAGCCCTTTAAAAATGCCCCTGGTCTGCCATTGGAGACTGTGTGTGCAGTTTTAAACTGCCATTTTGACCTGGCAAAGTAAACATTTTTCCAGCCTAAATCTTCCCTTTTAATACATATAAGTCATTCATAGGGTTGGTCCTGGACAGCCCAAAGGGCTGGGTGCAATGTATGTAAAAAGTAGGACATGTACTTTTAAGTTTCACATGTCCTGGTAGTGAAACACTCTTACATTCATTTTTCACTACCACAAGGCTTATCTCTCCCATAGGATAACATTGGAGTTGCCTTGTTTCATTGTTTCATTCTAGAAATGTGGTTTCCAAATTGGAATAGTTAACCAGTTCATGTTTGGGGTCTCTGGAATTGAAGTTTAAAATCATAACTTATAGTGAAGTCAGATTTTGAATTACAATTTTGAAAATGCCACTTTTAAAAAGTTGTTCACTACCCAGGAGATGGGCCCAAATAACTTCAGTAAGGCTAGGCCACCTTAAATCTATTCCCAACAAAATATGCCAGTGCTGACAACATTCTTAAACCACACTTTTCTGCGCACTCTATTTAATATCAGTGTTCAGTCATTTATCATTTGTCTTTTTTTGGATATTGTTTGACAGTCAACTACAGAGACATAATGAGGACAAACATCAATGTATAAATATATACACCACCCACTCCGTCTGGTCCCACTTTAATCATCCATCTACATACTCTCAATGCAACCAACATATAATTGAATTTTTTACAATCATTTTTATTTTTTTACAATGCAACTTAACAGTTTGCACAGTTCTGCCTTTACATGCCCAACAAGGAACACAATGCACTATCTTCTTTCATCAAGTTATACAGTTTCCTAATGAATGGGCTACCCAACCATAAAAAGCTGATAATCTTAGTGAACAGGTAATTTATTTCCTCAATCTTTTTGTGTTTTAACCCCGTCCAACAACATCTCTTTTGGTGCGTATACGTTTGTGTTGTAATCGTCGACGTGTTTTGAACCCGTACTATATTTCTTGGGTCTCCTTAGGACTCAGAACTGAAATATAATTTCCACTCCATCCGTTTTAAACCTGAAACTCCAACCTCGTCGTTGCTGATTTTCTTCCATCTCTACTTCATCACCGCAAAGTCTCTGTACTATTAAAAAAATATCACTGAGTCAAGATGCAAAACACTCTTCCCAGTTCTTGAACATGTAGCCGCAATAATCGACTTTGCTAACCCAGTTCCGAGGATAATTACAGCGAAGTGTAAGGGAAGACTCGAATAATGTCGAAAAAAAGACATAAATGACTGAACACTGATAATAAATAGGGTGCTCCGAAAACTAAGTGAGAGGATGTAGCCTTACGGTTAGAGCAGTCGACCTCGGAGCAGGAACTGGGTTAGAGTCTCGGCAACGACGCTCAACATTCTGTGATTCTGGGCATATCACTTAATCTCCCCGTGTCGAATAAAAATGAAAAGTACTCTGATACCAGATGTCTCGGGTCTAGTTCGCGCTATAAAAAACTCTAAAAAAAATTTTTTTTTTAAGTGTTTAAGAATTTTTTCAGTACTGGCAAATTTTTATGGGAATACTTTTAAAAAGTTGGTATTTTCCTGACTTAGCCATTTAGTGCCTGCAGCCTGTACTTAATCCACATGACTGGGTGTATATGACAGTCGGGCTTTGTGTATTCCTCCTAGACAGCCACACACAATGGGAGCTTAGGTGTACCTGGTTAGGCCATCACTGGCAAGAAGGGAGGAAGCAGCTGGGCACAGCCCCACTTGCACCTAAATAGGATGTGTCCTGCCTCCACACAAGGAGCTGCATACCATCTGTAGTTAGTCTGAAGCCAGGACAAGGAAGGCAGGATGCCTTCTAAGGGAAACTTGGTACAAGGACTGCCACTCAACTGGACTGCTGCTTTAATGGAAGTGCTGCCCTGCTGTGCTGACCTCTTGCCTGAGGCCAGGACCCCAGAGTGACTCTAAAAGCTAGTCTCTCAGTCTCCTGATCTGAGCCTCAGTGACATAGAAGGCTCCCCAGCATCCTGAACCAGCCCCTGGATACAGCTGCAGCAAGTTCCTGACCCCCAAGAGGTGCCTCTCAGGTCCTGGACCCTTGGTGTGCCTCACAGTTGCTGTAATCAAGCTTTTGGGCTCTTCGAGAGCGGGCCTGTTCACACCAAACTGCGCCGCTCGCATTCTAAATCAGAGTGAGCCGCCTACAGCCAGTCTCTTAGCACCACTGCATTGACTGCTCGTGGAGGACTACCAAAGCAAAGCTCCCGCCTGCCCATCTGCAATGCCTGGCCTGCTCTTCGTGCCACTCCGGCAGCCTCCAACGACCCTCTCCTTGCTCCTCACGCCCCTCTCCAGCTCGAACGGGCTCTTGGCACAAAACATGAGAAGGTAAAAATTCAGTAGGACTAACCTGAGACCGTATCCAACCTGCGTTCCACCGTGGTCAGCCTGAACTTGTGAATTTGATCCGTGTCCAGTGCAACCAGATTGCCTTGGTTGGCACTTTAAGGCACTATTTTACACTTGATTCTTTAAAAATTCAAAACTCGGTCCTACTGATTGGATTTTAGCCATTTTGGTCTTGTTTTATTTATTAAATTTAGCTCTATTATTTTAACTTGGTGTGGAATTCTTTAGTGTGTGGTGATTTCACAGTGTTACTGTTTTAAATGTTGCACATATACTTTACACATTCCTTCTAAATTAAGCTTGACTGCTCTGTGCCAAGCTACCAGGGGGTTGAGCACAGGTTAATCTGGGGTTTGCTTGTGCCTTACCCGGATCAGGATTGTGGTTGCTGCTTGACCAGGGTTCATACCCCAGTCAATTAGTAACCTTTTTTTTTTTCAGACTAGAACAGAAAATAGGCCCGAGTGACAAATTAAAAGTGGTCCCCATTAGTGAATTAGATAGCTAAAAAAGTGGCCTATCTTTACAAATGAAGGCAAAGACATGCTGTATAAATGTTTTTTAAAGTACAAAAGACTGCATGCATCTCAGCTTGTTGCAGGCAATGTTTGTTTTATTATCAAGGAAATTAACAGTAACAACCAGCCCAGCAGACCATAAAACAGGTCCACATACTGCCAATATCCAGCCCACACACTGACCTGTCAGACCAGCCCATCGGGCACTGCCTGATTACTGTAGAGGCCAGTCCTACCCTTCATGCGGCAGTGGAGGAGCAAATTATGTGTCAGGGTAGACTGAATTATGTGACAAGAAAAGGCAAATTATGCAGCATAACACAGCACATTTTGTGACCTTACTTCATTGTTTTGACATTTTTACTCAGGTTAGCACTGTCTGGACAAAGGTTTCACCTTGTTTGTTCCAGCTTAACGCCCAAATACAGTAGTAAGCAACAGAAAGGTGACCAGATCGCCTTTGCAAAGGGTCTTCCGCTGCACTGCATCACGTGTCACACATTTTTTAAACTTATGATCCGTCTGAGCTAGAAATAAAATATTTTTTTGTTAAAATCTACAGATTATGCAGGAGATTATGGAATCTGTCGCAAATGCGGCAAAGCCATAATTATGTGGAAAATGCTACAGTTGCAGAATCACATAATTCCAGTGGCCCTGCCTATAGACCAGTTCGACCTTGCAGTGGTCATAAGTTGCGGATTAGCAAATGCTGTAAAACAAAATTTAGTAGATAGTAGATGGTAATATGTTCATGGAAAAATAGAAAACCATTACATTTATAGAATGTATTAAATCTTTGATTTGAAATGATTTATATCGGTTATAAAACATGAAATATTTTGGCTGCCACAGTATTACGTGAATGGCTGATTGTATATGGTACATTGTTGAACAAATTAAAAAAAGCGGGGTTTGTGAAATGTGTCCAACCGGAATATTTAAGCATGTAGTGACAATTATTCACAAATAAACCATTGGTAGTAGCAATCCCTGAAGGGAAAAAAATTGTCTTCTGTCTGGCACGGAGAAGCACACGGACCCGTGTGCCTTTCATCTACCCTGGCGCGAGAGGGGACCGACTTATCAAGGTTTGGCCCCGATCGACAACAACAGTTCATTTTGCTCTACCGCCAGAGGAATTTTGTTTACAAAACTACGAGGGCATTACTGGCCAGAGTTGGGGGTTCTAAGATCTTTGGTGCATCAGTTACAACAATTGACAGCACTTTTTAGGACTACTTCATGGGTTTATCGGTGGACATGCCAACTATTCAAGGAGGTATACTACTAGAACTACACTTCTGTTCATGTTATCAACATTATTTATTTGGACACTACTAACAAGGAGGACCCGTTGCGTCGTGGAACCCCGGCTTATGTTACATCCATTCTGCCTTGAAAAAGTCAGAATACTGATTTGTACCGACGAAATATGTGTTGGCTCCAAACAACTGCTGGGATTTTGTCGTACATAAATAAATGAGTTTGTTTTTTCAATGGATGTGAATCGTGGATTTTGTAGTTTATAAATAAACAATGAAACACACCAATAATTTAGGATGAACTTAAATAGATATTAAAACATTATTTTACAGTGCACCACTAGTTACGTATTGTTTAAATACTCCTTAAACAGATTAGTTTCAATCCCTGCTTCCCAGCTTGAAAAGTCTGCATGATCCAGGGCAGTTCTCTTCATTGTACCGCCCTATCCATGATCATCACATTTAAACGCACCTTGAAATAATTCAGTTCTGGGAGAACACTGTACAAAAACCTCTCTTATATATGGTTATAATGTTATACCATCTACAACAGTAAAGGCTTTATACAGCAGTCACAACAAAAACAACTTGCTTCACAGGTCACCAATCAAATCGTCGCCTGGGCATAAGGACAAAAAACAGAAGATACCCATCCAGTGGCTAAATTGCACAGTGGCTGATCAGGAAACCTGGTTTTAGGTCAGGTTTACCAGCTTAATCAAACTGTGCGACCCTAGACCCTTGCTTTATTTCACTGTCTCCTATTCCATGATCATCACATTTGAAAGCATCTTGAAATAATTCAGGTCCGGTGCGCACCGTACAAAAACTAAAGGTGTTTGCCTTTCTGTGAGTGATATCTTAGCCGGCTCTCACTGTGTCTTTTGTCTTTGTTCTCATTTCCAGGTGTATCTCTCCTTTGTGTACCCGAATGATTTCACAAGGCTCACCCACATGGAAACTGAAAACAAATGCTTCTACCGAGAGTCCCCTTTGTACCTGGAAAAGTAAGACTGACTTTGTATTCTCTGTCTTTGGAAGTGGCCCCAGTCCTGAGAATAGGCTATGGTAATCTGAGCCTCTCTGAAAGGAGGTGTGTGGGTGTACATGAGATATTCTAGAAAGAGAACCTGTGTTTGGTAGCAGTTGGGAATCATTATTTGTGAGATGGGCGGGGAAATTGAGGGAGGCCAGATTGGTAGGTCATTCGGAAATTGCTGCTCGACAGTCATTCAGCATCTGAAAGTCGATACAACTTTTCCCTTTCAGCATAAGTCACAGGCTGCGGGATAAGGTCATCGTTTAGAGTATATTGCTTGGGCTGTGTGAAACAACATTTTTAGGGTTCTGAACACTTGGGGCTAGTGATGAGTTCAAGACAGCTGTAGATGGCACGCTTTACTTGCATCATGCATTCCATGCATTGTGTCAGAAAAAACTCTGCTGGCAAAGGGATGGGTCAAGGAGGTCATTTATGCCGGGTGATGGCTGTAGAAAATGTCTGAAGGTTATTTTTGTCTGATGCATGCCAACAGAAAACTGCTTGTTTTGTAAGACCGTGTATACCTATATCAGGTCCTGGACAATGTCAGAATGGATTTATATTGGGATGTAGGAAATGCTTTTTATATGGGCACAATACTAAGGAACTTGCTGAAGGAGCTGCAGCAGTCTCGTTCAGAGCAGCGGGAATTTGGGCAGCTTAAAATGGCAACATTACTTAAGCTTTGTGAGGCATCAGCAGAAGTGAGATTGATGATGTGGTAATTAGACCTAAGGTGAGGAATGCCTGTCAATACATTTCTAGAAATTAATGCCTAGCTGATTGTAGTTTGCATCCAAACTCCTATCCATGGGTTTTATTCTGAAGATCAATAAGGAACTGTAGGAAATTGGAGTAATATGTGCTGTGGGGGTTAGTCTTCAACATATAATACTATCACGATACCCTAAAGATGGTCCTTGTATTTACACTAATAAATCCTTATTTCTGTCCTGGTAGTGTGGTAAAGAGCAATCAGGCTTTACTAGAGGAACATGTGGTAAGCATTTCAGAGTACCAACATGGATGATAAGTTATTGATACTACTCAAAAGAAATCCAACAGAACTTTATAAAAATAGGTGTATTTTAGCTTCATTTAGACACTAAAACAAATGGAATAGCATACATTCAACCAGAGATTTTAGAAGTAACATCAAGACATCAATGCAAAATAATACATTGAAAATGTAACATCGCGGTCATTTGGAAAAACCACTAGTGACAGTCGGTTACTTGCAGGTCGAGGTTGCATTGTACCCTTGTAGGTTAAATGTGATGTGGGTCCCTTGACCAAGCCATTGTAGTCAATTCAATTTCACCTGGCTGATAGTGCAGGGTGCAGAGTTGCTCTGGCTGTCCCTAGTGCTTAACGGGAGCTGCTAAAGAGCTTCTTTTACCACTAAGAAGATGTAAAAAGACAGCAACGGAGTGGTTGCTGACATTAGTCGAAGGTTTGTTTGAGTTCCCTCTGAATGGAATGTTGAGTACAGTGGTCAGTTGCGGGACTGGTGACCAACAAGCCTTGGCAGCGGTAAGCAAAGGAAGAAATAACTTCAATGTCCTGTGGTCCAGGGGAAAGCGGTAGCTGCCTGTAACTACGTAGAAGACAGGACTACAGCTTCCAGAATGCACTAGCCCAGGATTTGGGCAATACCTCGGAGGGCCTGCTGGCCAGCGATTCTCAGATACGGACCATTGTTTTATCTGCAGTTTGCAGGGGACTATTGCCACTAGTCAAGAGGAGCCTGAGGGTGCTTTAGGCTTCCAGAGGGGTCTCTCTATCTGGGAGAACCGAGAGATAGCCTAGGACGTGTTTCGATCAGGCTGTTTCAAGAGCGTTGCCACAGGTGCAGAATATCCCTCTTTTGGTATGTGCAGGTCTTGTTGTCACAGGAGTGAGTCACTATTTCTGTCCTCTGATGCAGGTTGTTCATAATTGAGGTTCTGGTGTCAGGGGAGTCCATTAAATCCTAGAATTAGGGGAGTCAGGGGTGTGGGAGCTAGTAGCCAATGGGCAGCTAGTCCCTGCAGCTATTCCTTTCCTGAGGTGACCACCTGCGGAATTGTAAGACGTCTTTTCTACCCAGAACCCTCTATTCTGCTACTTCTAAAGATGGCAGAAATCTAAATTTAGTGTACAGATGAGGCTACTCCCCCTGGAGGTGTGACTAGCCTTCTGGGGGTGTACACCTCCTTGAATAACTAATTTCCCTCCTGGCTGGGTGCAAATGTGCCTGGGGCAGGGGGGGGCTGTTTCCTCCACTGGAGGTCAGCCCTGATGCATATCAGAGGCAGGGCAGCCAATGAAGGTCACCACCTTGATATGCCACTTCACTAGCCTGCTTTGGAGGAGGGAGTTGTAACCTCCTTCTGGCCCAAACTTTTGTTCCTGACTCCTGGGAGTGATCAAACTGCCTGGCAGTAGGACAGAATTCTGTCTTGGCGGCAGCAAACGCAGGAAGCACGGGGTGGCCAGCCAGGGCAATGAGAAGCTGGGGCAACCAGGTGGGCCGCCTCTAAGGTAGCAATCTGGGTGCATGTGACATCACCCAGGGCACCAGATTTGTGGCAGGGGTAAGAAGGCACGTTATTGGATACCAAACATGACCTAGTCCGGCAGTACCATAATGGAGCTGCCAACCTCGAGAATGCCCCGGTGGCAGCCCATGTTTTGCTATGGACTGCTAACACTTACAGTATTTTCCAATGAAGAACACCACTATAGGGACATATAGGCTTGCAGTTCAATGTCTTCACCTTTAAAATAATGCACTCTGATCACTACACCACCCCGGTTTGGACCCAGCCATATGCATATCAGTCTTGACCCTGTTGCTTGTGGGAACAGTCCAGCTCGAACTGCCAAGCCAGGTCCTCCCTGGACCGGAAACAAGCATCCTGGGAGCGGTTTCAAGGAATCACCCTTCATCAGCCAGGCTAGCTTTAATCCAGTGGTGTAGTGAGCACGGGACCCACATCTGGGCACACCCTTCCCACTTAGGGCGACGTATGCAAAAGAAACCATTGATGGACGGAATGCTGGAAAATGCAAATACTCACCCCCAGTCACAAGGATCTGGGTTAAATCCGTCATTCTTTTGCTCGCCGCACCACCCCGGTTTGGACCTAACAATATGCAAATCAGTCTTGACCCTGTTCCTTGTGGGAACAGCCCAGCCCGAACTGCCAAGCCAGGTCCTCCATGGACCGGAAACAAGCATCCTGGGACCGGTTTCAGGCCCAGATCTCTGTATTGGGGTGAATGTATGACATTGTTCTGCATTCTGTCCATCAATTGTTCTTTTTGTATAGTTTACTGGGGTCACTCAGGGTGGCATAAAACTGTATTGCAGCCCTGGGGATCTCTGGTATCTTATACTAGGCTCATAACCATCAGCATTTGGAACAAAGAGTGTGGGGGCTGAGCATTTAAAAAAGCAACTTTCCTATTAGAGAAAGAGTCTTGAATGTCAATTTGGTACTTGACCATAAGTTAGTGATTGTATCTTATAAAGTCTTGATTAAGTTGGCTGATCCTGTAATAAGGTAACCCTGGTCATCCTGACCAATTCAGAACTGTTGTATATGAGAAGCCTGAAAACTGATAAGATTCAACTAACTAACTAAATTCTCTGTTTTATTGTCCAATGCTCCTAACACCACTGCATGGTTATCAATGGGATATATGGCCATATGTGGCAAAACAGTTAAATTTGGAAGAATAATATTTTGATCACTGCATTAATCTGAAAATTAAGACCTAGAGCAATCTCCAACAGAATGTCTTGAGCTTAATTCTGTACATAGATACCCATTATTCAACATAGTGGTTACAGCGTCCACAACCCGAAAACTTCTATTTTGCCCCAGTTCAACCGAAAATGGTTTGATATTTGCAGGCTTAGAACTACGGGCTGTGTCAGAAAGGCCTCCGATAGTGATCAGATGAGCTTTGTTGCTGAATCAGAATAAGGGGATCTCTCCCAGCACAATTCTCTGAGCTCTGGTAATCCTTTGTTTTTTCACGTGAAAATGTGTGTTTATTCTTCAATGTGTCAAATGCTTCCCAAACCTGGATTTAGAGCATTTGCAATTGAGACACTGTGTTGTAATGGTTTGCTTTAGTTGCTTAGATCTGTAGCAGTTTCACACTCTTTGCAGATAGGTCATTTCCTGCTGTCTGCCTCTAAGATCAGCTCACAGCCAAAACATAGCAGCCGGTAATTTCATTAATGTACGATCTGGCAGTTTTGCTTCAAGTCATGCATGTTGAAGCTTAATGGTTGCATTCTTCAGCCATTACCTGCAGGCTACATCTTGCGGTTACTCGCCTAAATCTTCTGCTGCAGTTCTAGGTGTAATGCCTGAATCTGGCATTCACTGTTGGCCTGTAGGTATGTTCCATCTTCTGTATGCGACTTAGACTAGATTCAATGGCTTTGTCTAATGTTAATACTTTCTGGCAAACATATCTTTGTGAAATCTATAGCTATTTACGGAACCTTTCCTGATCTGACTGCAGCTGACCTCACCTAATAACCTTTAGTGCTACTTGCATAGAATACCCCAAGCTGTCAGGTGGAGATACTTGGAGCACCTGAGGACATTTTTAAACGTTAACATCATTGGATGTGCCATTTCGTTTATGCTTGTAGCATAGCCTGAGACCTCTCTTCTAAAGTGATTGTAGGGTTGCACATATGTGGACCTATCAAAGATACACATGCTACGTAACTGTTTTTCTCTATCGGAGATCTTCATTAATATTCATAAACACTGAATGGTCCCAGAAAACTCTTAAAAACAAATAGAAATCACTTCATAAACAAAATGGCCACGGAAAGACAGCAATTACTTTACAGTTGTGTGCTTATAAAAAAAATCTCAAATATTATACAATGGCATTTAAAGCGGCCTTACTACCAACAACATTCTTCCTTTCAAGAGTAAAAGTCCGAAAGAAAATGTTCTCACACACATGCAGCCGAGCATCGCAAACATCTACACGGTCACATTAAGGCTGCCCAAGGACATCCACTATGCATGCAAGCAGCACACTGACGGCTAGACATCAGCTCAAGTCTGTAAGAAGGATCCTAGAACACAGGGCTTTACCCTATTATATTCTTTTTACATGTAATTCTTCTTCAAGTAAATATTTTTACCACCGGATGACAGATGATAGCTTCTTCCAGGTATATTTTAGGTCACTAGATGTTTTACTTCAGATCCTGCACATTTGGAGTGTCCTTTATCTCTGCTAGGAATTTGGTAAGAGGGAATTAATAAGGCATTGTATATACTTGTGCTTTGTTGACACTGTCATTTTGCTCAATTTATGTGAGATGAGGTTTCTCTGAATTTCATTGAGAAGTTTAAAGTAAAAAATGTACAGCCTGTTGCTAGGCTGTAATTATTATTCTTTTAAAACCCAGCTCCCTATACCATTGTGACGGTCAGTGCAGCAAGCTGGTCATTCATATTACTTCCCTCAGTTTTGCTAACCTCCTATTGTCAAATGTAGTTTTCAGCCATTTAACCTTATTATTCAACGCCAGAGTGGGCTGTCGATGTTGGGAGAGTGATGTGGCACAGGCTGTGCCTCCATTAAGGTTCCAATGAGGCTTGCTGGAAGGCCTCAATGTTGAGGGAAATGTTTGACGTTGAGACTGCTGATTTTCGAAACCCTCGATGCCAAATGGAATGGTGAACATTGTTGAATGCCTGGGATCATATTCTATTGTTGAGGTGACTAATTCGACATTGGGGGAATAAAGTGAAAAATACAAAATTCTGTTAATTGGTTGTCAGTACTAGAAGAAGAAAAAAACGTAGTTGTGTATTTAGGAGTATAGAATATGAGAGAACCATTCTTTGCTTTGTTTAAACATTTTTTTTAGACATTGTTAGTAAAAAAAAAAGAGATTGTTGCACAGGGATCGGAATTTATTTGTGAGCTTGTAATGAGTGCTAGAGTAACTTACGTTAAGATGAGGCACATGTAGAAGAACATGTTCTGAAGCATGAGAATCACAAATATGTCTGGGCTCATGAACAAGTCTTAAGAAGTCTGGGTTATTCCTCAAGTGTAACCCTTATGAAAACCTGCTAAGATCTATAGATACAACACTGACATCCTTTGATGCATCCTGCCAAGTGTTGCACAATTTCACACATTATTAGGATAGGAATCTTTACCCTGTCCACCGACCACAGGCGATAATCTGCCAGACCCCAGGGTTCCTTGTCCCATGCTCACCCTAAACGCATAATGGGAGAGCCTCAAAAGGTATGTGGCCTGAGGATAGCCATTCATTTGAGGAGCAGTCACGGTCTTCAATGCTACACTTTTATTTTGCTCCCATCTTCACATCTCTTGTTGTGCCTGTGGAAGTGCCAACCTTCTCCTGCTTTGGTTGTAGAAAGGCACCATTCGAGTCTCTCATGAGTACTGCTACAAGGGCTCCACTGTGTTCTCGGCGAGCATGCGAGTAGCAGCAGAGGAAAATTAAACTTGCTAGTACTACATTTCTCCCATTTCCTGTATGGTGGAGTCCATACAAAGTGCCATAGCTGTGTTACCTGTTTTTAGTTTCAAAATGGACTAATTGCATTGCGATGTGGTCACTGTGTTCCGGTGAATAATGCTGTTGTGGTTTAAGTGTGTGAGTTTGGGATTTTGTTCAGCTCACTTTGACATTTGTGTGGCATACAGATCTCCTTCAATAACTCCAACTTAACAGCCTGTCTCCTTCTAGGTTCGGATTTTACAAGTACATGAAAATGGATGAAGACGAGGAACATCAGCTGAATATTTTCAGCTTCCTAGACTCAGACCGTGAGTAGTGGCACCGAATGGGGTTTTTTAAGAGCTCAGAGGAGTGTGTCTTGCAGACGTCATATATTGTACCCCAGTCTTTTACAGCCTCCCCTCAATAAGACAACAGTTCAAAGGGTAACCCATGCAGCTTCATGCTAATGCTATAGTCATCTCAACTACCTCATTAGGTCTCTCTGGCAGCTGTCCACGCAATGTATGAGATGACGCTACCACCACAGCAGCTTAATAGATCACAGCAGCGACCCAGTGCGTCACCTCTCACCTAAGTAGGTCTGTCACTAGTGGCAGACTTACCACACTGATGACTCCAAGTGGGTTCGTTTTAGGATTTATTATAGAAGATACAGCTCTATCCGTGCAACGGAGGAGGTTGCAACAACATCAAGTCTGTCAGATCAAATGATTGTGTTCTTACAGAACTGGACACATTCTACACTCCACTCTTCTACACCAACATTCTACTTTATGCAGGCACACGCCAGCATACCAGCATTTCACAGCAAGCCCAAAACACCATACCAGATGATTATCTCATCCGAGGAGATGCACACACATACATACACACACTTGCCAAAGTCCGCTTTAATGAAGGTAAATGCTCTTTGCCCGTCTTTTTGAGGAATATCTGTGTCTCTCCTGTTTCCTACTCTAGTCTGACGTCAGTTAGATCTCATACACTTCTCATCTTGTCATCTTCCTGCCCTGCATTTTTGTTGCTCTGTGGTTACCCCTTCTACTTACCTCCAGCCCTCATTTTATATCTGAAAAAGAATAAGGCACAAAAATGGTGGGAAAGGCTGCTTTCAACTGTTGAAGAATTCTTTGTTTGACTACCTGTATTCCAAATATTGTTGAGTTGTTGGAAGGTTTTTGGCATTTTCGTAACCTTTTCAGTTATACATGCCACGGAGATGGAATAACTTGCCCTATGGCATATTTTCATAAAATGGATATGCAAAAAGATCTTTCAGTCAGGTACAGTTTTTGTCACTCTTTTTGTCCAGAGATTGCTCATTTAGTAAACTGCTATTATTTTCTCTTTTTGTTCCTACTTTTCGGTCACTATTGTACATTAATGCCAATTCATTTAAGTTTTGTTGATTTTTTTTTTTTGCATTCAGGAAAAAGCACCGTGAAAAATGTTTTACTTGCATTCGAAGTAAAAGTCTTCTGATCATGTCTGTTGTGAATTGTTTCAGCTATTTTGGCAGGAGATGACGAGGATGCAGAGGAAGAAGGACCTGAAAGCCGCGAGCCCACAAACCCACCCCCGCGGAAGAGTATACCCGAAAAGAGGGAAACGCCATCCCTGATGACCAAGGACTATGGTGATGATGAGGACGATTATATTTTCCGTCGGACAGAGAGGAGGTTTGATGAGAGTGTAACCATGGATGGCTGGCAAAAGCAGGGGACCAAGGGCCTTTCAAGCCGCAGGGATGCCACAAAAGCCACAGACAATGGTGTCCTGGATGACCAAATTCACGTACCCTCCCATCAACAAGCCTTGGTTGGACGAGCTCTGTCTTGGGTGCCAGGTGAAGATGAGAATCGAGTCATAAGGGAACATGGCAAGTTGCCCAAGCATGGCCACAGTAGCCCACAAACACTACAGCAACACGTTTCCATTCCCATTGTCATCAGCTTGGCAAAGCAGGCTGCAAACATGTCTACTGCATCAAGAAGTGACGGGAAAGAGTCCCAAAAAACTCCAAGGAAAGTATATGTTACACGACTGAACCCTGGCAAAAGTAAGTCACCAAAGCGCGAGCCAGCTGGTTTTCCTGGAATGCTGCTGTACCCACGAACATTGAGGAGAAACAGCCAGACCTCCAAAACATCAGAGCGTAAATCTGTCAATGCAGGTGAAAGTAAAGCAGGTTGGTTTGCCCGTGAGGCAGAGGCCAGACCATCCATGAGAAAGCGTTCAGCAGCAGAGAGAAGAGCCAACAGGCGATGGAATCGAGCAGACAGCCCGCAAGAGCAGCGTGAGAGAGTGCAGGAGAGCATCCCGCCCATGGAGACAGAGTTGTTCAGCAGGGAGCGGCCAATGCTGACCACAACCCTGCTGGCAGATGTGCAGGAGTACAACTCCTCTGATGCCGGCTTAGTTGAGGGGGCACAGGTGACCTCCTTCATGAGAATGTCTCAGGTCACAGAGTCGCAGCAGGATGAAGATGATGAGGGGCAAACAACGAAGGAGGCAAAAGAGGAGCTTGCTGATTACAGCTATGAGGACACAGACCTGCAGCAAAACTGGCTGGAGGACACCATCAACTGGCAGCGCACCTTCAGTGTGACGGCCGTGGACTTTGAGATGTTGCGCTCTGACTGGAATGACCTGCGATGCAACGTGTCCGGGAACTTGCAGCTGGGAGAGGGCGAGGTTGTCGATGTCGTTGCACAATACATGGAGAAGCTTAATTCAAAGAATGGAGGGTACGTCATATTAATGGACGGGGACAAGGGTGAAACAAGGGAGGAGGGACACAAGGTGAGTGTGACCCAAGATAATGAGTATGTGAGATCAAGCGATTAACAACCAGGGCAGAGTGAGACCAGGAGTGAGTGAGGCCAGAGGGTAATGCATGAGTGAGACAAGAATAAGATTAAGGTTTCCACCCTTCTTCAAGAACACTAATCAAAGGGTGACCTACAGGTTAGAGTTTCGGTCTTTAAGTCCAGTACTGTCATCAAATAAAGTAAATAAGGTTTATTACTTAGGAAACGTTGCCTTTCGCAAACCGAAAGAAAAAATATATAATGGCCATAAAAGAGACAATAATACAATTAAGATTCAAAATAGGTGAGACAATACAAAGAAAATGAGATCAGAAAACACATTTCCCTAAAATGTAATACCATTCGATGCATTTTTATGGGGCCCGAGTTTTTCTCCCTTTCTGCAAGCCTTGGGCAACATGGTGTTAATGCTAGGAGACCGAATTAATTGGACAACGTTAGGCATTACAGAGAGGTAGATTAGGTATCCAGATGCGATCTTTCAGTTGCCTTCAAACATCGCTGACAAAGTGACAAGTGCATACAGAACGAGAACAGGACTTAAGCCTAAAATCTATACTGACTGCAGAGAGCTGATTGCCAAGGGAAATCCCAGAGGCCAGGAAGAGGGAAAAGGGTTTCTCCTTGGGTTGCGAGGTGGGATGGGGTCTTGCAACTAAGGACTTAAGCTGTAGGGAGGAGATGGAGTTAGTCATGCTGCTCAAACCAGAATATAGTCAGAACCAGATGAGTAAGTAGAGCAAAAAAGAGAACATGCATTACTTGGTATGCATGAAGTAGTGGTTCAGGGTTCAGCACTAATTATGCCCAATGTGTTCCCAACTTACAACCAACTGTTGATTCAGGTTGTACGACTGTGATAAGTAGACTGAACGAGGAGGAGAGTCTAGATGAAACTTGGGATGTGCTCACCAAGAATCTTCGGACTGCTGAGAGGTGGTTTGATTGATGGGGGCATAGTTTTAAATAGAACATACCAGCGCAGCTCCCTCCATCAGGGCCGTGTGCCGCATAGGAGAATTGAGCAATAAAGACGATGGTCGAGCACAGTGGAGAACCTTCCAGCCTATGGCGCTGCCTCTTCAATATGTTAAAGGAAGCACCGACCAGTCATTCCATATCCTTCTTTCCTCTTCGACCATTACCACTCGTCATACTACTTGTGGTTTTGACCAGTCAGTAAGCTCCAAAGCCATAGGACTTGCTGCACTTGGGGCATTGGTGATGCTTGCTTCCCAAATGTTGTGGACCCCTGGAGCATCATGGCTCTTCACACAATACCCCGACATCAAGTTCATCACTTGCACTCAAATAGTTACAAATCCAAAGGATACAAGTGAAATCACATTTTAAAGGAGATGTTCAGAAAGCTTTAAAAAGTAACATTTGGCCTTTGAAATGAAGGGGCAGGAGCTTAGAACACCCCACTCGTACACATATTAACCAAGTAGAGGAGACCTTAGGACATGAGAAAGGCATTGCAACAGATGTGCCTGAGGTCGGCTTGCATCTGCCTTCACTTGTATTCTCGCCATCCTTGTCTGCTGCCTCACCGTGCTCATTTTCATGCTAACCCCCTCTCCTGGTGTGCCGTTATACACTGTTATAGCGAGATACACACAGTGATCAGTTTAGGGCATATCTTCAAGGACTTGTCATCTTTGGTGTGGTCCTCGTCTACCATCAACTTCTATAGTCCATAAACCTCTCTGCAATTGCACTGGTTCCACCTCTGTTGCTAATAGTATTAACTAGACTGTTACTGGAAATGGTAGAGAGGGGATTGCCCAAGCTATACTGCTAGGAACACCCTTGTTCACAAGCGTGTGGTCTCTTCTTTTCGAGTATCTGATAAAAGGGTGTAGATAATGAAGGACAGGTGAAGAATAATGATTCACATTTGTAAACAAGATGTCTTTGGGAGGGATTTTTTAAATTAGATTTGTGCATGTTATCACATCTGTTGCATATAGCAATCAACAGTTTTTTTTGTTTTGGTTTCGGCTCTAGTTTTAGGGAAGTCATGTGGTGGATAATCTCAAATTGTTGCATGCATTAGATCCTGTTCTCCAAATTCTAATCTCTCTGACATTTTGCGTTGTGGTTCATTTGAGAATATTTAGCACTGTGACATTGGCAATCTATGAAATGTCCAGTAGTTGAAACCTGTAGCTTGGCTACCTAAAAATCACTTCGGATTTTCTGCAAATACTGCTCCAGTGAATCAAATATTATCTTTGCAACTTAGGTGGGCAAAGTTGGTCTATGACACCTAGTTAGAAAAGAGCTTTGTGCTCATGCTGCCCTTCTGCAGAGCTTCAGAATGATGTTGTACTATTTAGTCTGTTTAATAGATTATATGAATTTCTAGAAGTTCCACTGCTGGAGAAGCTAACAGGTACTTCTCTGAAACCGTAGCCCTTTAACTTTAGGATATTCTATAGATTTATATCCACTCCTCCTCACATCTATGCACGACTGGAAAACTTTTGATTCTTCTAGGAGCTTTTTTCTTTCTCAATCAACTCGCTGCCATAGCAGATACCCAAACGGACCAGGTTCAGTAAGTGGGTTAGGGGGTGCGATGGATGCCTTTTAAAGATTCCTCTTTATGGGTAGTGGTAATAGTCAGTGGCTGGAGTTTGCATTTTTGATTCTGCCTTCTGTGAAATACTCTTAAGATTTGGTCTTCAAAGATTTTATCAAAGTAAACGCCTGAGTATTGAAGAGCGATGAAGGCATGCAGTGTTGACGTATGCTTCGTGAGGGTGCTTAAAGACAGGTAAAGTTACTGCCATGTTGAAAAATAAATATATAAAAATAACTTGCCACAGAATACCCAAGTCAAAAAGGAAGATCATCCTGGAGTCATTCTGAAGTCATCTGATGACGTCAGCCAGGCTATTCTTGCAATTAACTGGGGAAGTCATCCGTAGCATCCTGAAGTATGCCTATAGGGCAAAATATTTAAATGAGATGATTCGATTCATTAGAGAAACTACTCCAGGATTAGTTCCCAATTACTGCAGTGGGAAAGATATGATAATCTTGTACTAATGCAGGATGATCCCATGATGATTTCAGAATTAGGCTGAATTACTCGAGGATGGGTTCCTGTTTACTTCAGTGGAAAACATGTGATGATAATGTAATACTCCAGAATAATCCCATGATGATTTCAGGATTAGACTGGATTACTCCAGGATAATCCTATTAGTATTTCAGGAATTAACTTGTGATGACTTCAGAATGAGGCTGCATTACTCAAGGATGATCAAAGGATAACTTTAGACTGGGACTGGGACCGTACTAGTCGATTAATTCATGATAGGGATGTATTACCCTAGGGTAGGTTCTGGCTGTGATACTGCATGGCAGTTTCAATATGCAGATGTATTACTCTAGGATGACCTCGAGTAGGAATACTTGATTGACATACACAGGATGTTAAGAAATACACAGTTTTATTAGTTTTTTTTTTTTGTAGAGTTTTATATAACGCAAACTTGACCCGAATCCAATCAGGTATCAGAGCGCTTTACATAGCACCAGTTACGTTACATGAGGACACATATTCATTTAGTTTGTTAGCATAACAAATTATTGCTACAAAAACAAGTATTGGCAAAACCAATAGGGCTTGCTTTTTTGACCATGTGGCTTGCCAATGTCTTCTGCCGATGGTCTGCAGTATCGTTTAAAATAAACAAGCATTGGCAAAGCCAAAAGGTTTGGCCTTTGCAAGAACCAAAATTGGCCCAGAGAAGGGCCAATTCCCTTCTCTCCCTAAAATGTCTGCCGTTGGTGATGGGGACCCTGGGGGCTGAAGCCCACCTTCCCTTTAAAAAAAAACCCGGCAACTCGCCGGAGGCCCCATCCCCATTCTCCACCACTCTGCAAACACGCCTCCTAGCGCAATGCTTGTTACTCCTGAGGGAAGTCCTACACAGCGGGACTATGCAAACGCCATTACTACTTAAAAAACTATAGACATTCACTGTAAAAAATAAAGGTTACAGGGGCGTTACAGTTAGGAAAAGGAATTTGAAAAAACTTTAGAAATTCACTGAAAAACCAAAGGTTACAGGGGCTTTTTAGTTAGGCTCAGGTTTGACTTGTACAAAACCAGTGAAATTCAGCCTTTATTGTTAGTTGAGCTAACCATAACTTGCGCCTCCGCAATGCACCACTTTTGAACTGACATATTACATCACTCATGACATGGTCAATGACATCACTGATGACATCATCCACAAAATCACTAACGCACCCAATCACACCCCCATAGAACCTTTCATACACCCACTCCCACACGATAATTCACAAACCCATTTACAGTCCCATACCACTACTTACACACACTCTCACTAATTTATATATCTACACACACATCCACTCACCCATAAAGCCACGCTTACACCCATGGAGGGGCATGATAGATCTTATGAAAGGGGCAATACTATACTTTTAAGTTCTGCACAATGTTTGTCCAACCAGGGGAAGTCTAAGCAACTTGTGTCTTCTCTGTCAGTATCTACACTTTACAGAACATTGTCAATGTGGAGAAGCGCCGGGATTCCGCCCGGGGGAACCGCTACCTGATAGAGCTGGAACTTCTGGAGAAAGGCCGCAAGACCGTCCGCCTCTCCGAGTACGTCTACGTCCTGTTGCACCATGGGAAACAGGAGGACAGCGTCGAGACCACCCAGGAGGAAGACGAAGGGGGCACGAGAACTGGGGGCGTGCCAACCACAACGGAATCCCAGCTGCAAGACGTCAGCCCCTGGAGCGTGGCCTACGGAAAGCCCATTCTGTGCCGACCCATCCGACTGAGTTGGAGACACGACGTCATGGTGCATTTTGTTATCCCAGGTGAGAGTGAGAAGAGAAGTGTCGCACTCCCCACGACCTAAGGGCAGGGCTTTAAGTGGGCCGGGTCTCACTGGTGCAGAGCACAGGCAGTCCTTTAAAGGGGGCCCCTAAACGGTTCCTTATCGGACTCTGTTTTGTGCCCTGGCGGTCAGTGTTTTTACAGACTGCAGTGACAGCAGGCACATCGATGTGCGCATACTCATACTGCTCGCTTCTCACTAGTGGTGAAGTTACGGCATGACGTCATGCCAGGTGAGCGTTGTAGGGGAAAGGAAATCCTTTAGTCCTTTTCTCTCTGATTGCCCTTCTCTTTTTGAAACTCTGGAGCAGCAATATTGTGGTGTCACCAGGGCTTTAAGTGGAAGCTTTTTCAATATTGTCTAGAAGCCATATTTGCTGCTTATTTATCTTATGCAACTAACAACCATTGACAAAGCCAAAAGTCCTGACTTGTTGTAGGTATGATGTTACTTGTTGCATCATAAGTGTGGATGTAATCACAGAAACAGCAAAATACAAATCGTGCGGCACACTATGCTAAGCACAGATTTTTAGCGTATGTGTTTTAAGCCACGCCTTTAATTGCATATGCCATGCCCCTTTGAGAGACCCACTCCCCCCCCCAGTTTTTTCACCCCACTTAAAGCCCTGCTTGAGGGATGAACGTCTTTGTCTTGTAGAGAACATTGAATGTAGCGGTAGCCAAGTGGCTGGCTGAAGAAAGACTCTTGTCTGTAGTGCTTCTTAGGAATGGAACTCGGTTTGCCAATGGCTTGTTTGCTAATTGCCGTTTGCCAGGGGAGTGATTGGTATCAGAATATTGGACAACATAAATAGTATCCTCAATATTTTATACAATAAAATCACTCTATTGGAGTTAATAATAGAAAATATACATCCAGCAGTACAGTATTATTGAAAATGTTGTTTAGGATATCATATTTAAGTCATCCGATATTTCTGTGTAGTATATTCTAGCATAAAACGAGCTAGTGCCCGGTGTCTCTGCACATTGGGTTCGCTGGTTGCTTGGACAGCGTCTGGCAAGTGCACAGTGTACTTTGTGGCTGCTTGGGCAGTGCTGTGACTGGTAGGCTCGTGCAAAATGTGATTTCATTGTACTCGCAGAATTATTAGCCAGTGACAGTAGCGCATTCTTTAACCTTTGCTAGGGGTGTGCACACTGCACTGACTGCCTGGTCTTTGCCAGGAGTGTGCACACTGCACTGACTGCCTGGTCTTTGCCAGGAGTGTGCACACTGCACTGACTGCCTGGCCTTTGCTAGGGGTGTGCACACTGCACTGACTGCTCGTTCTTTGCCAGGGGTGTGCACACTGCACTGACTGCCTGGTCTTTGCCAGGAGTGTACACACTGCACTGAGTGCCTGTTCTTTGCCAGGGGTGTGCACACTGCACTGACTGCCTCTTCTATGCCAGGAGTGTACACACTGCACTGACTGCCTGGCCTTTGCTAGAGGTGTGCACACTGCACTCGCTGCCTGGCTATTAAGGCTGTGCACATTGACTGGCCTTTGCCAGGGGTGTGCACTTTGCAGTCACTGCCTGAACTTTGCTTAAGGGTGTGTGTATTTTATTCACTGACTGGTCCAGAGACATTTTAAGGATTTTGGGGTCCCTGGGCCAAGCATTTTTTGGGTGCCCCTGTGAGCAACACTTTTGAATTGATGATCCTATTTCAGCTCATTCATGCCCTCTTTGGCCAAGTCACTGACTGTGCACAGACACACTCGTCACATTTCTAAATCTGTTTACATCTAATATTCAGAGATAATGATGTTTGTTTTCAATACTGTAACACAGCAACTGTTCACGAATATTATTACAAATAATCTCTGTGACCCCAACCCCCTCCCCCCCTCCCATTTCTCATATGTCAGGTCCTGATTTGATCTAAGAAACTATCTGATGCATGTTGCATGAAACATAAACACAACATTTCTCTAGAAAATGTCTGTAATAGACACACATATCTCCCAAGTTGAAAATAGAGCAAAGGAAAGTGGTATTTAAAAGAATCTGTTTAAGAATCATTCAGTGCCATCAGGGCAAGACTCTGCAGAACAGAGCTCGTCCTATAAGGGGGCCCCGAAAGGCTGGGGCTTTGGCACAGAGCTCACTTTGCCCATGCCTTGAAACGTCTCTGGACTGGCCAGTGGCATGTGTCGAGAAATTGCATTCAGTGGCTGTCAAGAGCGGGCACTGCATTGATAATGTTCTCACAATTTGTAACAGTTGGATCTTCGATCTGTAGTAGAGTGGTCCTCCTCCAACGCTCTCCTTTTGCATCCTTTTAGTGAAGAACCAAGCACGGTGGGTGCAGCAGTTCATCACGGATATGGAGGTTTTGTACCGTGACACCGGGGACGAAAACTTCAATGTGATCCTGGTGGATTTCGAAAGCGAAGACATTGACGTGGAGAGTGCGCTGAAGAAATCCAGACTGCCAGGGTGAGGTTTTATGTATTGTGTGCGCCACCACCAGGCCAGTTGATTGTAAGCAGGATGGAGCTAATTCAATCCCCAGCGTTTACCTCTTGATTTATTATTTCTGCCAGCAGAGGGCGCACGAAGAAAAGCAACAGTCTCGCCACCTAACTGTCCTCATTGTGCCTTTTAAAAGATAATTCTATGGCAACCTGGGTAAAGTAGGCTATTTCTTTTTGTGACGAGCAAGTTTTCTGTAATGCAATGGAAAGACACATTTAACCAGAAACGAAACTCAAATTAAATTAAATGAACTGTGTTCTTCCTTTTGCATACATCTGAGACGTTTTTTCTCACTAGTGGCCAACAGTTCCCTCGAAAGGCCATACCCTAGTGAATTTTGTGTCAAAATGATGTGTGGTTTATCTACAGTGATAGTCCCTCAACTAAAGCACAGAGGGAAGTTTCCAGATTTTCGTGCTGTCTTTTCGAGACTTGCAGTATCTAGGATATGGGCCTGAAAAAACACCCATCTTTTTCATAGGTTCCTGTTGCTGTCCTTTAGAAATGCCTGCTTTTCATTGGTAAATACACTGAGTAGTCTCTCCTTTTGGAATGTTGTATCCTCCCATGAGGACTCGCTCTCTTACATGTGTGCTTACTGTGCTGTATTCCTCACGACACTGCTTTTATGCTATTTTACATTTTTAGCTTTTTCCTCAGGACTCTTCTTTAATGTTATTTTACAAGTACCACATTGCATTGGGTTGGTAAAAAACATCCCCAAAACGTTAACATGTGAGCATGTTATTGCAGGAAATAAATATTGTTTTATTCAGGGAATGCATGCTCCTCTGAAGAGGGGTTGTCACATGGCCACATGAGGTTCACCTGGAGAAAAACATTGTTCTCTTTTTTATTCTCTGTGCTCACACCCTTTTCTGCAGCAGAAAGCAAGAGATTGTAGAGCACGGCTGCAAGGTATGTGCACCCTGCATACTTCAGGCTAGTGGAACTGTAAAAACAGTGATAAGAGCTGGATGCCAATTCACCAGGCATTTTACCTTAAAATAGCTGCAACAGACCACCACCAATAGGAGTTTTGCATCTTTTACATGCTATGTTTTGTACATTAACCTCACTATCGGCATATAGCATTTAATTTACGTTTACAATATATTGCCGGCGCCTTAATTCCTCTGTGGTATGAAAAAAATCTCTTAAATTATAGTATATGGATTCTGAGGTTTCAGGAACTGCATTCTGAAGCACTCTCTCATGCATTCCATATGCATACTGGGGCCGATTCCGTTCTGGGTCGGAAGGGCACCGAACGCGACCCGGCCGGAAAAACTACGAAGCGTACGCGTGTTTTCCGCCCGACTTATACAGCTGTACGAGCGAGCAAGTATGATGCGAGCTACATGAAAATCACCGACCGAGTTGTTTCCGGGTCCGAACCGCTCCGTACGTCTCGGTCGTAAGCTAACCGTGGCATGCAATGGATGCGGTTTACGACCAAGCCAGTACAATGCACGCGTTGGACAGCCGGTGCGAGCCGGAGTGTCTGGCTCGCAAAACGTCCCGGTGGTTGCTTTTTGGGGTCCGCGTCGGACCCCCTGTCACCCGCAGCCCTACGACTCGGACACAGGGGGAGACCCAAGGGTCCCCCCAACACAGGCATGTACGGTGCGTATGGCACCGACGCGTACCCACTGTAGGGGGCACCCTTGTGCGAGACATACCCATTCAGTCAATGGGAGCCCATGTACGCGTCGTACGACCTGCTTCCATTGACTTTTATGGGAGTCCGACCGAACCGAGTCCGGCAGCATACGGCCGCATCGTACTCGCTCGGTCGGACTGCAGGACTCCGGCTCGGTCAGAAAACACTCCGGATCCGGCTCGGACGGAGTGCTTTCCGATCGGAATCGGCACCATAGTGTAAATGTCACTTTATCACAGTTATGGTGTTAAACTCGCAGGGTTTGGGAAGTCGCATTATCAGATTAAAACTCAGGCACACGTACCATATTATCAGATTAAAACTGAAGCGCACGGGTATAACACATTATCATTTACAATGCCAATCGCTCTAACTCTCACAAATTCAAGACTTATTACATTGCAAATGCTTTTATTTTTTTTATTGAGAGCACTGAACTAGTTATGTCTGTCTAATAATTGCAACATTTTACGTTCTTCTGCTTCACAGTGGCTCATAGTTTCACATGCAAAAAGAGGCGCTGCCAAGGTTTCAGATTGCTTATGTGCGACATTTTCATCATTTCAGTGTAATCAAGAGTGACATTCAATAACTATGAGTGACACTTTCTCATAAACAAAATCAAGCAATAAAGTCCAGGGAGACAGATAAATATCAGACATGACCCCTATTTGAGCAATGAGAAAGTCTCAGAAGATCTTGGAACTGCTGAAAAGCACCAGAAATGGAAGGGCAGTAACCTAGTGCCCTTGTAACCTGATCCACATTTTGTGCCATAGGCCTATTAATCATCTGAGCAATTTTAACTTGAGTGAAAACTGCCACTAGACAAAGTGCTGATTTCGCAACAGCAGGAAAAGTCTTCAGCAGAGTTAACTTGAAACTTTTATTGTTGCGTGAAAACTCCTGGACACACCAGTAATTCTGCAGCGTGCAGCAGAAGTTCCACAAGTAAACAAAAGGATCTCTATGAACAAAGTAATAACTCACTGCTAGCTTCATGAAATATGGTTTTGCGGATATATGTGCTACATGTTCTTTTCCTCAGGGATATTAAGCCTCTGTTTTAGTACAAGGCGAGTCTAAAACGCCCATAGATAAAACTCTGACCTTTGAGCAGGAACTTTATAATCACCAGGGTTAAATGTTGACTAACGTACTAAAAGTCTCTGAGTCACAACAGTGCTGCAACTGGGAAAATAAAGCCTGCTGCCTTGGGCTGCCGCTGTTTCTGTAGCTAAAGAGTCTGTGGAGTTGCACTCACTGGCTGCAGACAGCTTCTGACGATATGACTGAATTCTGTCACGATGGAGGGACGTGGCCAAGCCGGCAGCTAAGATGGCCGCACAGCAGTGAAGCTCTTCAGGGTAACCCAGCTGAAAAGCGTTTTCCCCCGTCACCAGCCACAACAATGCCCAGAAAACCACAGCGCTGTTGTGCGGAGCACATTCTGCAACGGAGGACACAAACGCGAGGAAATTATGAAACCTAACGGTTGAGCTACGGCCCCGGGAGCGAACACTGGGAGGAGACTGCAGCGGAGCGGCCCGGCGCCATTTTCCAGCTCCCTGATCCGGCGACGCGATACTACGGCACGTCAGCACACGGGGATCCGGGCCTGGGATGGTGGTGAGTCACTGGCAATAGCAGTGCCTCGATTCCTCCCCTCCCCGTCCCCACCTTACTTGTGCAGCGAGCGGCATCACTTTGCAGCTCCGGGGTCGGCTACTCATGCTCCTTGCCTTTCCAGAATGCGGACAGGGACAGAGCCCGCCTGCAAATATCAGCGGCACCCACCCGGGCGAGCGGGGCCGCGAGTTGGAGAGTGAGCAGGCCTGATGAGGGGCCCGCACGATTGAGCACCCCAGAACAGCTGACCCTCAGATGCCTGGCCCCAACATTTGACCAGAAAACCGCACCAGTTGCAGCCCTGACTGCCTAATGACCGGGAACCGTGCCACACGAAGGCCATCGAGATGCAGCCCATGCCTATCGCACTAAAATAGACCCTTGGTGCAGCCAGATGGCGCAGGCTGTGCCCCCGCAACTGCAAGACTGAAGAAGGCATAGCAAGGTGCCCTGCTGCTGATGGGGCTGGCTGATACGAGGTGGCACCCGACTGAGCCACGCGGCGCGGCCCATGCACTCCGTGTATGCAGCGCCTGACTACCCGGGATCCTGCTTCAGGGTGGTTATCTTTGCCTGAACAGCGGCGGGGGTCAGACTGGTGCAGGCCTACGTAGATCGTCTTGCTGCAGCACAACACAGATCCCTTGCAGCTCTCAACCCGCGCAGACTCCTCGCTGTACCAGCGACACCGGTGCTAAAGCAGCCTCACTGGACGGGGTCCTGTACACTGGCCCTGTTCTCTTCACCCCTCAGTCTGCCATGTTCGAACAACACTGCCTGGCTCCCTTCTACTACACTTGGTCACTGGTGCTGAATGTAGCTGAGGCCTGCATTTCAGACATCGAGGACGGGACGGCTCAATCACTTAAAAGACTGGAACGTGTTGAGCGTATCCTTAAAGAGTTGGCCATCAAAAATGAGGACATAGAGGCTCGCAGTCGGCTCAACAACATTCGTATCCTAGGGGTTCCGGAGACAACTGCCACAGGCCGTATGGACCTGTTTGTAGAAAATCTATTAACTGAATTGTTTGGCAAGGAGTCTTTCACTGCTGGCTTTGTAGTGGAGAGAGCACACAGATCATTGGGCCCTCGGCCTAACCCTGGTCTCCCGCCTAGGCCCATCGTTGCACCGCTAATGAACTTCTGTGACCGCGACTCGGCTCTGAGACTGGCCAGGGAACGTGGGGACATTGTTTGGCAGGGCTCAAAGTTGTCCCTTTATCCGGACTTCACAGCGATGGTGCAGAATGCCTGACGCAAATATAATGGGGTGAAGGCCACCCTTAGGAACCTGGGTCTCAGATATGGCATGCTATACCCTGCCCGATTGCGAGTGGATGAGGCTCAGGAATTCTGCCAGACATATAAGCAACATAACAGTCAGACCTCGGCGGGCGGAAACCGCTCCTCCCCCCACATAGTGGTTTAGACTCTAGTGCGGAACTGTTCTCCGGCTCTGGCACTGGTTAGCATACCTACATGGCTTCTGTCTCCCTGATGTACAACAGTTTGGGAAAATGATATCCATTTTGTTCTGATGTTACACTTGGCTGGTTAATCGCCCTTGCGTTGCCACCCCCCATGGTGTATCCGTTGGGTTTGTTCTTACTCACACTGGGGTACTGTTATTGGGGATTGTAAATTAAGTATAAAGTTAATTGGTACTTCATGTTCTACTTTTTGCAAGGGTTTGGCCTCGCACAGGTTGGAGTGAGGCTGGGTGGGGAGAGGGAGGGCGTTGATCAGACTTTTCGATCCGTTTTTTGTTCTATGCAGCTAAGTTCACTGTCACACACAAATTCTATTCTCTGTCGCTACTTTGCTAGTACTGGTTTGACATATGTCATAGATTGCTCGGCTGGGTAATGTAGAAGGCCCCTCTAGCTTGTCCCTGGTTTCATGGAACGTAAGAGGACTCAACAATGATCGCAAGAGAAGACAGGTGATTCATTACCTATTAAGTCATAATGTAGACATTGCCTACTTGCAGGAAACACACCTGCCCATTACGGATGCAGCACGTTTTGGTGAAAGCTGGGGTGCGCCTAGATACTTCGTAAATTATAGCAACTATGCTAGGGGTACTGCCATTTATTTTAATACACAAAAGGGTCCCCTTTAGTCTTAGCGTTGTGGTGCGGGACGCCGAGGGCAGGTTCATCATTGTCACTGGCTCTCTGGGAGGACACAGGATTTCCTTGATGAGCGTTTATGCCCCGAACGCAGATTCCCCTGAATTCTTTCACAAACTGAATGCTCAACTGGCGAAGCTGGAGCCGCAACTGCTATTAGTGGGTGATGACTTGAACCTGCATCTTAACCCTAGGCTTGACAGCACCTCCATGAACCCTGACACTAAACCGCGGGCGCATCGCGCCCGCCTTGATCTCTGCGAACAATTTTCACTTTTAGAAATTTGGTGCAAGCGTGATGTCACCCTCACTGATAACACACACTACTCAGGTCAACACAACACCTGGACCAGAATGCGATAATTTGCTACTTTCTCCTGAAGTGGCAGGCTAGTTCGGCACACTTAAGACTAAGCCTGGGCAAAGCACTCCGCTACGCTCGCGTAGTTTGTGAAGTTTGCATAGTGCAGCGGTCATATTTTGCTTGCTAGCGGTCCTCAATGTCAAGTTGGCGACCGCGAGCAAGCAAAATGACATCCCGGCGAGACTTTTTCCTCGTTCGCGATCAGCAACATCAAGTTGCCGATCGCGAGCATGGAAAATAAACCTCCCGGCGAGCTTCTCAACGCGGGGAGGTCAGGTTTCTCATTGCGAGTGGTCGCGTATGCTCACGACTGCTCGCGATGGGAAACTACCAGTCTGCGTTGAGAAAGCTGCCGCTCGAGTAGAAATCTACTCCAGCGGCAGAAAACGACCGCTTGCACTGTGCAAGATGCAGTTTGCACTGATTGCACAGTGCGGACAAGCATCCAGCACAGTGCAATCAGTGTGAACAGCATCTTGCACAGTGCACTACACAGTTTGCGAAGCTACGCGTAGCTCGCGTAGTGCGAAGTGCACTTCGCGTAGCTACACATAGCGCTACTTTGCAAACTACGCCCAGGGTTACTTCAGACTCTTCCTCGGACATATTCCGATCACCCCCCTATTTTACTGCATTTGAAAATCCCTCGTCCTGAGGGATTTGAGCGGCAATGGTGTTTCCCGAGCCGCGCTCTGCACGATGACCTCTTTAAGGCAGAAATACGTGAAGCCATCGAGGACTACTTTGAGATCAACACCGGTGCAGTGGACTCCTGGGCTGTACTGTGGGAGGGGTTCAAGGCAGTCATCAGGGCGTTTGTATTGCCAAACATGCAGGGGTTCTCGGGGATCTCCGCACCACGCTGTCACGCATTGAGCAAGACATCTCGATCCTAGACTCGGCCTCTTTGCAGACCTCTGACTCCGCTTCAGCGGGAACGCGCATGACCCTCCTGACTGAATATAGGGACACTGCAGACCGAGAGATATTGTATCTGGGTAAATACCACACAGCCAGAAGATATGGGGAGTGTGAATGGCCTGGCAGAGTGTTAGCGCAGATGCTGTGACCACTGTACAGCAAGGCATACATCACGGAACTACGCTCCGCCACTAATCAGACACTCACCTCCACATTGGAAATTCAAGACAAATTTCTGGACTATTACACTGTACTATATACCTCTAAAGCAGGGAGTGATCACACGGCACAGGAAGACTACCTGTCAGAGATTGCACTAGTATACCTAGAGAAGCATATACAAGACTTTTTAGCTGCACCCATCTCTGTGGCGGATGTCACTCACGCCATCGACACACTCCGTGGATCTACAGCCCCCAGATTAGATGGCTTCACGGGCGACTTTTTTCAAGAATATAAAGACCTACTTGCCCCGGAGCTGATTGAGATATATGCGGAGGCCTTGGAGAAGCCGGTGCTTCCCCCCCGATCTTTGCGGGGCAGTTATTATATTACTCCCCAAGCCCGGTAAAGACACGACATTATGCGGATCCTACAGGCCATTGTCTCTTCTAAATCTTAGCCAAAGTCATCGCTAATCACCTGTCGCAATTAATGGAGTTTATAATATCTCCAGTTCAATCTGGATTTGTGCCCCACCGATCCACTTCTGTGAATCTTAGGACATTATTTGCGGTCCTCCATAGGATTAATTCGGAGATTCCCACGGCCCGATCCTTTTGGATGCAGAGAAGGCCTTCGATTCCTTGGAATGGCCATTTTTTAGGTCTCGCCTAGTGAACGCAGCGCATGCACTGCTTCGCCTTGGCGAGACTATTGTTGTCGGTTTTGCTACCGAAGGGAGACAAACCATGTGCGCGCACGGACAGGTGATGTGCACGTGCATGGCGTCTCCTCTATGCCTCACGCTCCCACCGTGCGATGCAACTATACAAGGCAGACACGCGCTTGTTCTCTTTAAAATTGGAAATGAAGATAAAAATGATGGAAGCTTAATTCCACGAAGAAAAGCTACAGATGCAACAGAAACACGACGTGGAGGTACAAAAGGTAAGAGCCGTTTGTACAGTGTGTTTTTTCCAGCCCGGCCCCACTCGTCTGCAGAGTGCCTCGCCCTCGGCCATGCTTCCAGGATGCACGGCGAGGCCTCTGCGGCATGTTTCACCTGCTGTCATGCAGAAAGTACATGTTGAAACCGATGAGAGGCTCCAGCACTTTCAGGAACACCGAGTCTGAGATGGAGAAGGAGGTTCAAAATGCCTCAGTATATTACATGGGAAGGGTGCACTGCCAGAATATTGTACATTAAATATCGCCCAACAAAAAGATTGTAGCCACAATCACGACTTCCACAATATCAGGAAAATAACTATATACTGGTAAGTGTAGATCTACTAGTCTTACCTCCACATGCATGGACCCTGAAAATGTCTCTCTTTTAAAGGTATGTAGATCTGGAGTGAGGACCACGACGTGCACTTACCTAGAGATACTTACCTTCAACATACTGTGGTAGTCAATATTTGGCAACAATCGTTTTGTGGCAGAGTACTTTTCTGCACGAAATTCAGACATGATGTTGTGTAACCCTGTGGTGAGCTATATAATAATTTTGCATCTAGCAATAGGTGAAGGTCTTGGGTTTGTGCACTGCCACTTATGTCCTTATTTACCTTCAGTTGTGCCCCAGTATACTTAGCTTGGTTATAGAAAATACCTAACATCAGGTCTACACACAGGCTCACACTATTCAAACATATAACAACTGGCAGCTCACAATAATCGCCAGAAATGTCACGCTTTAAATATGAAACAGCAGGCACTGGATAACTGCTGTCTCTGGGATCACAAAACCATGGTCCGACACAGTACGCATGCAAACCCTAGCACTATGAAACAAACATCTCATCACTGGGGCCTCCTGAAGAACAATTTACAGGCACAAAAGAACCTATGTCAGGCAAGCAGCACACGTACATAAAATTGTCTCCAGATTAAACAGGCAAGTATGATCCAGAGCATCCTCATAAAACCCCAGCAGCCAAGTAAGTCTCAACACCAATCTTCAAACCAGACTCCATTCTGCATGGAACCCCAGAGCCATTTAAGATGTCTCACAGCTCTTTCGTGTTATACAAATGACCAATATGTGCTTGATGGGAGGCATTTTTTTGGAATGGAACACAATAATCCTTTTACATGACCTCTTGCCACCGATTGATGTTTTGGTATGCAGACTGCTATCTACTGCTTACGTGTTTTCCCGTTGGCTGCTACACCTGTGTGTGTTTACTGGGTCTTATGTTTCGGTTACGTTGTGCTGGTCAGTGTTTTACTGTTACTTAGCGCAGCTTAATGACCAGTTGAGCATATCCGTATCTTCCTGTCTTGCCTAGTGGGTCCGTAACTACCTCCTAGTATACAAATACCGAATAATGTGATCTATTCAGAACATAGAAGGAGCAAAATAAAGCTATTCCTTACCTAATATTTTAAGCATTTGCTCATGTACTAAAACTGTGTTAAGAGCCTGATCACCTTAGCTACAGTGACCAATTTACTCAAGTAAGTAGAATGACGCAACTTTGCTTTCAGTACACAAATGTGCACTCGGGTAACTCAGTGTCGTGAACCAATACATTCAATAATTTACAAAGTTACATTCCTTCCCTGAGACGCCTTGGTGTCCTTTTTTTAGGCCCAGCCAGGGCAGTGCATGCGCTGCTCTGCGAGGCATGCTGCATTAGAGTATGGACTTGAAGCTCTGCCCACACTCCGCCCATATTTTTCATTGCCTTGTATCTTTGTCCTTTGTAAATGCTGGCTTCTGGTTCGGTAATCGGCTTGTTAGTCCCTCCTTAGTACCGCTTTGTCTTTATTTGTAACCTTCCAGGAGAACTGGCCCTTTTACTTCTGTTGTTACACGGTTTGTTATTTAGTCTGTAAGCACTATTTTCTTAGTGAGATTTGTCCTACTACAGGCATGACATGCTTTGCAGCAACATTCAACGCGCCAGGCTCTCTTTCACTTTCCAAGCAGCCGGCAAAATGGCAGCCGCTTCTTTGCAATGCAGTAGGTCTCACATTTAGGAGAGTTTGAGCTATTACAGTTTTTTTGGGTTGTTTCCAATCGCTCCGTGCCACGCTTGCACTTAATAGAGGACACGCCCCTTTCTTTAGATGAGCCGTGTCTACAAAAAGGGGCGCGGCCACCATCAAAATGAAAACGCTGTTTGGGGCTCTTTTACAAAAATAATTGTTTTTCAAACAAATGCTTTTTTGATTAAAATTAAAAAAAAAAAAAAAAAGCCCCATACCGCGCTTTCACTTTAATGGTTCACTTTCTTTAGATACGGCTCATCTAAAGAAAGGGGCGTGGCCTCTATTTATGTGCAAGCGCGGCATGGGGTGCTTGGAAATAACAAATATTTGCAATTCAATAGGTCTCGCCTTTGCGAAAATTTAAGCTTTTGACATTTACAATGCCAATAGCTCAAACTCTAGTAAATGCGAGACCTATTGCATTGCAAATGCTTGTTATCTCTGTGATGCGCCGAATGGGTATGCCTATGGGATTCATTGCCACCACAGCTTTATTACACAGCAGCCCCATGGCCCGACTCCGCCTGAACGGCACGCTTTCTAGACCTTTCAGACTTTCCCGTGGTATTCGTCAGGGGTGCCCCTTATCTCCTCTCTTGTTCATCCTAGCCATCGATCCGCTAATCCGCCATTTTCAGGAGTGCCATCTACAGCCAGGGTTACAATTCAACACGGGCCCCCTCCTAGCCTCGCTCTAAGTGTACGACACAATCCTTTACGTCAGGGCTCCCCAGACAAATCTAGCGCCCCTCATCAGAGAAATACTCAGATTTGGCCGTTTTTCTGGCCTAGGTATTAACTGGCACAAGTCAATAATTTTCCCTTTAACCACGGGCACAAGACCATGGGAGTGCGAATACCCACTCGAATGGTGCTCAGACTCTGCCAAATATCTGGGGATCCACATCCATTTAGACACCAAACAGATCATTTGCTTGAACTATGGGCAGGCAATTAGTACTCTAGAGACTCAGCTGGACAGATGGCTGCGATTGCCCTTGTCAATAGCGGGCCGGGTGGCAATTCTGAAGATGGTGGTGCTGTACACATTTTTGTACCTATTTAATACCATCTCCATACCCCTCACTGATGGCTTTTTTCGAGCATTGCGCACCCACCTTAAGCGATTGGTATGGGGAGAGAAACATTCACGTGTCCGTTGGCCTGTGCTCACATTGCTGTATGACAGAGGAGGAATGGCGTGTCACATTTGCAATTGTACTATCAGGTGGCGCAGTGCTGCTATGCACACGCATGGTTTCATCCGGGCGCAAGAATACTGTATCTTCGGCCTGAAGTCGACCTTGTGCTCCCGGAGCAGTTATCCACAGTCCTACTCAGGGGCTTACCCAGGGACCCACATAACATACAAACCGTGTCCACCGTCAGCAGGGCGTGGGAGAAGCTGCGGCGGCTGACTGGCGCTGATGCGCTATATTCTTCTGCCCTTCCCCTCCCGAACGCTTGGTGGTTCCCGATATCAGGCGAACGTCTGGTGCAACGCACCTTGACAACGTTTGACATTACCAAAGTTGGAGACCTATACCCAGAGGGGCACGTCTTTTTACTAGAAGATGATACCCAATACCACAACAGTAGTTTTATGGACAGGTTTGTCATGGGCCGCATTTGGTTATCTCTCCGTTCTACACTACCCACGTTCCCGGTCGAAACAGTCATTTCCCCCGCTTACACTGATAATTAAAAACACTAACGGCGTATTTAATTTCTAAATTGTGCAAAGCTTGCGCAGGTATGCGGCCTGTGAGTGACGCCAAGGTCCGCAATGACTTGGAAATAGATTTAGGCCGCCCAATAACCGATGAGCAGTGGTCCAAGTGTTGCGCAGTCACTAAAGAAGTCTCACTCAATAGTAGGCACAAACTACTTCATTTTAAATTCCTACGCCGCGTCTACTTCACCCCTGCTAAAGCACACAGGATAGACCGATCCAGGCCACTCACTTGCCTGAAATGCACTGCACCCCATGCTGACTTCGGACACCTTGCATGGACATGTCCTCAGCTGCAAGCTTATTGGGAAGGCATTCATTACACACTAGGGAAAATGGTCAACTTCCCCCTCATTCCAACTCCGGAAGTGGCCTTATTGGGATACACAGTAAATTTCGCCCAGGGGATCAGGCAGTTCGCTTCACTCGGTCTACTACTGGCGAAAAGAGAGGTTGCGATCCACTAGGGCAGGAGAACAGCGCCTAAGTGCAAGATTGGCTGAATAGCTTGGCATATTGCAATGTGAATTCCGAGACATATGCCGGTATTATGCCCTGCTCCTCCCGTCTGCAAGACATATGGGGCCCATTCCGCTCCTTTGTGAAGGTTTCAAAACAAGCCTCTAACTCTCAACCAGACAACGGCATTGTCCCGAAGGGTTTAGGGTGACAAATTTTTAATGTGCTAAACGAACTCAGTGTCGATTACCATTTGCAATCTGCCGCAGCCCTGTATATCTGATCGGTGAGGTTAAACTATGTGGGGTCCCTTGCGTTAATGTGGAACAATGAGAGTTGAAGACGGAAGGTGACCCTGAGAAAGATGAATTTACGGCAATACTGTATTGATTATTCTGGCCTTGTCAGAAACAGCATTTATTGGAATTTTAATCTGTATATGTCCATTATGCGACGATGTCTTTGTAATCGTTAGTGAACGAAGTTGCACAAATGTATCTTTTGGAACAATGTGAAAAATGGAAAAGAAAGTTATAAAAAAAAAAAAAAGTCTGTCACGATGAGTGGAGCCCATCATGGTGGCATCGCTGTCTTGAGAGCCGTACCGTGTGCCTTTCAAAGACACTCAGCACCTCCTTGCTCTCAGATTCACCATGACCGGATGCAACCAGTGCCGTCTTAATGCATGGGCATGCTGGGCAGTTTCCCGGGGCCCCACGAGCATAGCAGCCAACATGCAGACCAGAATATAACACAAATATGTCTAGGTCCGAGAGGACAGACACGTCTTACCCTTCCTCCTATAATTTAACTCCTGCACTGGTTTTCTGTAGCAATTCCTGGGTGGTCAGGCCGGCAGTAAATTGAAATTAATAACATCCTGCCACAGCATGAGTCGACTGTACCCTCTCTGGCGTCATGATAGTGGAAGTCCTGTCCACGTTGGACTGAGGTGAGGGAGGTGTCAGCGCCCGCACTCTGGCGCCAGGTGGCGAAGATAGAAAAACTGTAGTGATCATGCCCATCATGATCGCCATCACATTGCCCGAAGCCGCTAAAATGACTAGACACTGTCGGTGACACTGGGCTGCCACCTGCACAGTCCCTGCAATAATTCAACCACTAGCACAGCAAGGAAGAAACTACAGGCCATGTGGCATGGTGTTGCATCTGAGATAGCCGTGGCGGGGTCTCAGTTGTTTACAATACAATCACCTGAGCCCAGCCCGCTGCAGCACGGCGCCCAAGATGAGAGCAATTCTGAGTTGCAGGCTGCTATTACCAATAACACTGTTGTTTAATCAATGTGTTCGCCAATTTATTAGCACAGACCTAATTAGGCGGCTAGTTCCAGTGCTGCAGCACCGTCTGCACAGAACTCACTCCGCTGCTGAAATGAAGCTCTGGCTGTCAGTCCTAGCTGCTCCCTAGCAGTGTGTGAGTGGCGTCAAGGCTAAAAATGCATGATTAATGCATTTTAGTGCTGTGTTGCAGACCACCACACTAAAATGCTTTCTTTCTGAGTCCAGCCAACTATTCCTAAAGTGCACCTGATGTCTGTAGCATTAATGAAGATACGTCATACCTCTCAAGCCTATCGGTCTGAGGGATACTTCTAACCGCAGATTCCTCACCTTCCTCAGCCGTTAAACTGGAACCTGAGAATTCTTCCAACAGTGCTCCCGCGTGCCGTAACTGGCAATGTATGGCTCTGTAGTGAGTCCATATCGCCCAATTAGTGACAGAGTGGAGCCACATATTGCTGCCACCCCTACATACTAACGTAAGTTCCTTTATTTCCACACCCTATAACTCGGATCCGAAAAGCTGCGCCCAATTTTGTCAGTCTTCTGACATCACTAAAAACTTCTCTGTGTTTTAGGGAACAATGTCCCAATCGAAAACAATAGGATTCAAGCTATGACTAGACTGACAGAAGCAGATATCAGTCACAGAACTGCACAAGGTGTGTGACAGGTGTACCCTCATGTACCATAAGGCCATTCCGGATTGTTCCAAGTCACAGGCCCATTGGCAGTCTCTGTCTCAAGTCTGCTCCTACGAAAAGTCTACTTCCCGCTCAAAATCTTCTAGAAAGTCAAAGTCTAGGCATAAGTTTTGTGAACCCCCTCCCGAAGTGAAGGGCACACCTGGAAGGATTTCCTTGGCCCCAAAGAGATATTTCTCATCACATCCTGTTCATATTAAAGGAAAACTGACCGGTGTTTCTCCCTGTTCCCTATGACCAGTTAGGCTTATCCAGATCCAAAGTTTTATAAGCAAGACTACCCTGCAGTGATTATTTGTAACTGCATTGACCTTTACCCTGACACTTGAAAGCAGTAAACACACAGCAGTTGGTGTTTTATGGTAATAGGTTATGTATTACATGCAATCAACACACACATTTTGTGTATCAGAATGATAGAAATTATTATAGTGATCTCAGCAGCAACATTATAAATTAAGATGAACATTAGAAACGCCCAAAGCATTTTATAGTGCACATCCATATTACCTATGATAATTGGTCCAGTTTCTGCGTACCACCTATATCTTAATTATTATCAGCCTCATGGTCATGGTACCAGAAACTGATTATTTTCCCTCACTACTTTATGCCAAGCCTTGTACTGTCCTCACATATTTTTAGAAAGCCTTCAGGTGTGAAGTTGGAGAACATTTACCTCAAGCAACCAGTCTTCTTGACTGCCCTCTCAAATTCTTAAGTCTCTTTATACCTTTCTCCCCAGTGATTCTCTGCGGAGAGGGAAGTGGGTACTGTTTGCAGTCTCTTGTATGTGCTTTACTAAATGAATTATGCCTCGGTTAGAGACATGCCTAAAATGCACGCAAATATGTCAAAACATGCTTCCTTCCACATTTGCCACGTGCCAGCCCTGTGGCCTGCTTATGTTGCTTACCACACATGGTTCTCTTTACAGCACAATGGAAGTTTTCTTTTTTCTGTATTTTTATTATTTTTGTCAGCTGGACTAATTTCAATCTGTTTGTAAAATAACATGGCAATCTTTTAGTTGTTATCACAATTCAAAAGCATTAGTATATTAGGTGCTGGGTCTCTTTACAGTGCTTAATTAAAAAAAAAAAAAACATAATTGCAAGAGTTCTCCACAGGAGGCCATTGCAGCCTGTATCACGCATTGCCCTTTCTATGCTGCTAGTGATAGTAACAACACAACTACTAACCATCACACTCCTACAGGTGTGACAATTCGGACTATTTCAGGCCCCCAAAGCTATAAGAATGGCTTGGGTGGCAGGTAATAGTCATTTTTAATATATGTTGAATTAACAATCAACTGTTGTGGTCATCTCTAAATTAGCCAGACAGCGCCACCTTGTGGCAGACTGTCACAAGCGCTAGTATTGACAATTAAGTGCCGGTGTCGAGCACCGGAAACCAGCGGCTCAAATTAAGCACTGCTCGCACACACTCCCTAAAGAGTTAGTGCGATCATGTTTGCCATACAATTAAGCCTGATTTGTTTGTAACACACTTGTGTCATTATAAAAGCACTGCCACATTTGTCATAAGTGTGTGGAAGGCTAAGAGAACTCGACTCCATCCCATCACTAAGTCTAGCTATAAAGTGCAAAAGTGTCTTTATAAAGATTGCACTTCCCCTATGTCTCCTGGGTCCAAACTGATTCTGCAATTGGTCATTGCGCATCCAAGGTTTCTGGGCTGTTGTGGACCCCGCAGCCAATAGAGGCCATGCTGCAGATTTGTGTTGTTATTCAGGCTCCCTGTGGTGCACATTCAGGCCCCAGAGAGCCTCAGGGATCACCAGTCTGCTGGAGGGCCTGTGTCAATGCCACCAGCCCCCTGTTGACCCACCACTGGGGTCTATAACCACTTCTGTATTGACTTCTACTCTGGCGTCAAGGTTCACATCAGTTCTTTTTCTACCTGCACCTACATTGGCATTGCTGGCGCCGCTCGATGATCTGGTCCTGACACTAGTCTCTGATACCGAACAAACGTTAGACTGGACCTATGACACTATTTGAAATCACACAAAACTGCACTGGCTTTCAATTAAAGACCTCTGCTTTATTGTCCGGATCACCAGAGTCTTTTTGGCTCAGAGTGCAGTGCAGCAGACCACTGTTCATCGGCACACGGATAAAGAGGAGTAAGGGGACAGATTGCTACCTCCTCATTATGCTGATGATGCATTATATCTTCAGTTCATAAATTCCAACGGACTAGACCTAGTTCCTGAAACTTGGTCCACCAGCAGAGGGAAGTGCCTTGTTTGTTGTGGTAAGGAGGACAGCTGAAACACAGGAAAGGAAGTTTCCCTCTGATTCTTCAACCTGGATCAGCTTCCTCTGAGCCATTTTTGCTGTTCAAAGAAACCCTTACTGATGTTCTTCTGTCTACATAGTCAAAGGCACATTCATGCTCGCCTATCAGTCGACCTTTGGCTAGACAGCATTGAATGACTCCCAGTGACCCATACATTTCCTGACCAAGCATTCAAATCCTTCCTGACCAAGCATCCAGATGGGGAATCCACAAAACTTAATTCTTTCAGAAAGAGAATGTCTTTTTTTTTTTTTTTTTACTAATCTACTCCTTAGATCTATCAATGCAGTTTGTCTCTTGGATAGATACAGTGTATGACTAGCAACATCTTGCTGGCCATCCTTGAGGACTTCAGGGCCTCTTTGACCAAACAATACATGATGATCAGCATGCAGCCATGTATGTGCTCTAGGCTGGCCTGGACACTACATACTGACTATTGGCATAGGTATTGTGTTCAGAAGACATGCCTGATTCATCGATCAGCAAGATGATTAGGCAGACGCTGTTATTTGCTGCGATGAGTGAAGGTACGAGTGTTTAATTTGGCCTTGGACCAGGACAGGACACCTGTGCACCTGATGCTCAGGTGTTTGTTTCAGCTCCTGATCTCCCGTCCAGCTTGCTGATTAGGGAACCAATCCTTTAAAGAAAATCCCTATTCATTGAAGTTTTTGCGCCATTCGTTCTTGCATTGGCTTACCTTTAACCCTGTGCACATATTTTGTGGACATTAATAACCTCCCGTTGTGCTCGTCTTTCATACACCCTTCATACACCCTGCTGTTCATCTTTTGACCTAGTGACTTGTGCCACGTAGGTACCTACAAATTTATTTTTTGATGGCGGCTTTCCTAATGAAAGCGTTGATCCACCGAAACACGCGTAGTTAGGCGACACATGATGATTGATAATTTAAGCCACCGCTGCTACATCCAATGGGAGAATCAGTTGATATAAATGCATTGCAAAGATAAAGAAAGAAAATACTGTAATCATAAAGAAAATACTGTAATGAATTATATTGATGCCAGTATGATGTAAAACAAGTGTCAATACTCTTTTCGTTAGTTATGGTCCTTGATTAGTGTACATACTATATATTTAATGTTGAAATTTTAAAGGTGAGAGGTATGAATGAAGGTGTGAATGCTGTGATTAATTTAGGAGGAAAATGAAAAATGCACCTCTAACTTGATGACTCCATGAGTGAAAAGGAAAAATCTAGATCATAATGATGATATTTGAACAAATAGTACGTTTTGGATGAATTATTTTCCAAATGTTAATTGTTAATAAATACTTGACTTCACCCTAGAGTAATTTTTCTCTTGAGCCCTATCATGTAGATATGAAACCAGTTAGTAATTTGTCAGTTGCTGTGGTTGTTGTACATTATTGTTAAGGGTTGACCTGCAACGCTTTGTTTACCATGCTTCCCTTTAGCCTACCCGCGGCCTGTGGAGTGTTCAGTAGAGTGTTGGCAGTGAATGCTGCCCATCTTCAGAGGTCAGGAGTATGGGCATTCCAGTACCTCGAGGTCTGGTTGGTGAAGATGGACTTGCCTCAGGCAGTTGTAGACCACCCTCAATGACAGACGAACTTTGACATCATTGGGGTTTACCATCAATGAACCTAAGTTCCATCTGGGCCCCACGCAGAAGATCCCATTCATCGAGACAGTTCTGGACATGGTGACTTTCAAAGCCTTTCCTCTGCCACAACCATCCAGGATATTTACGATATGATCGTAATATTTTGGGTTCAATCCTGGGATAGATTCTTCTGTGATGGCACACAAGCGTGAGACTGACCTGCGGCAGGACACACTCCCTTTCCCACCCAGACCTCATGGTTATGACAGATACATCACTGCTGTGATGGGTGAGAGACATCCTGGGAGGTGAAGAACAGAGAACTCTAGTTTCTGGTGCAGAGCCAGTGCCATATCAGTCTTCCGGCGCATTGGGCGATCTGTCTGGCCCTGAAAACCTCTGCCATCCATCGCGGTGAGCCTGATGCAGGTCCTCATGGACAACATGACTACCATGTGTTACTGCAGAAAGCAAGGTAGAGTGGTGTCCTGGATCCTGTGCCAGGGGCCTCCACATCTCTGGAGGTGGCCGAACTAACAGAACATCTTTCTGGTAACTAAACTTGTAGCAGGATCTTCCAGACTTTGACTGGTAAATCACAAATGGCATCTCCATCCCAAGGTCCAAGGGACATCTTTGATCAGTGAGGCATGCCCTAGCTAGACCTGTTTGCCATCAACAAGAATGCACAGTGTCAAAACTACTGCACACTGGAGTTTCCCCCAGGAAAGTCACTGTGGGACCTGTTCTGACTGTAGTGTGATGTGGGTCCCCTGTGCCCGTTCCCACTAAAACCTCTCCTGGCTCAAATCTTGATGATGGTCAGAACAGACCATGCCCAAGACATTTTAATATCCCTGGACTGGGCCAGGAGAGTATGGTACCCATTGCTCTTGAGCATTGCCCTACAATCTGGCTACTATTTTGGAAGGACCTCCCATCTCAGCAACAGGGGAGGATCCTGCACCTGCAACCTACTCCTCAATGCTTGGAGATTGAGTGGCAGCAGTTAGTCTTTTTGTGTTTATCTGATCCACCCTCTCTATTTAAATCACCTGTTTTGATGCATTTCATCAAAGATCTGACTCGCATGTTTTCCCCAAAGCTGTTTGTCATACTGTAAGAAAGTGGCTCTGTATATACTGCACCAAAGTAAGGTTCAGTGTGCACAGAGTCCACAGTCCCCAGAGGTTTGGCAGAGGCTAAAGTTAGATATAACGTTACTCTCTAAAGTTTGGTAGCTTGGTCGAGCAGTAAGGCAGTATCAGAGGACAGTGTAAAGCATTTGTTGTACACACCCAGTCAGCAAATGGTCTCACACACTCAAGAACTGAACTCTAGGCCAATTGTTTTGTATATAACAAATATATAGTTGTTTTATTTTAGAACCACAAGTAGGTATCAAAATACTTTATCAGAATTAGATGCTTTAGTTAAATACTTTCAATAAGCAATAGATTTTTAAATGCAATAGTTACAGTTGTTGCAATAGGCAACACAAGTTAAACACAATTATAACATTGAGCTGAATGGGAATTTTAAAGTACACGCAATATCAATTACTTTGCATAGATTTTTCTTACTCAGGGCTGGATCCTGGATTTAGCCCTGGTGCATCTCCTGTAAACAGTTGAAGGAAATCATTTTTGTTATACAGGCGATTTTTAAGGAATATTTGTATGTTTCAAAAATCGACAGAAGAATTTCTGGCAAAAACCAGGCAATGTTATCCTATGGAGGAAAGTTTGGTTATCGGAAAATCACAGTTGTAATTGCTTTGCAGGGTCAGTGCTGGGCACATAGATCCAGCACTTGGATCTCTCCTGATAACAGGTGAGTAATTTCGATTTCGTTGATTGGATGATTTTTAGTGAATATTTCAATGTTTCAAAACTCGACACTTAGAAGAAATTCCAAGTGAAAACCAGTCAATGTTACCCTATGGAGAAAATGTAGGTTATCGGCTTTCAGGTAAGTACTCGACTGGCAGAGTTAAGGTTCTGGGGATAGACTCAGGGGTCTCCCAGGGTCAGGTAGGTACAGTTGTTACACCCTCAGCGGCACAGGGGCAGCCGGGTGCAGAGAGAGTAGGCCCAATGTTAGGCTATGACGGGCAGGGGGCCTTTGGTTGGTGGCTGCTAGTAGGCAGGCCACGCGGCTGTGGGAGCTGGGCTCCTGGTCACTTACACAGGGCAAGTGGGGAAGTAGGATAGGACAGATGCTGCAATTTCAGGGGCACTCGGGCGGCTGGGTGCAGGGTGATTGTGAGCCGTCGGGCGCTCAATTTATTTCAATGGGAAAGCTGCAAGATGGACAAAGGCTGCAAGCTCGGGGACGGAGATTCTTCAGGTGCAACCACCACTTCGAGAGGTGAGTTGGGAAGCTGTAGGTTAGGTAGGCACCCAGGAGCTGGGGACAGGGGGCCGCAGGGCGCCGGGTGCAATGGTGTCTTTTGCCGTTAGGAAATCTTACCCTCTGCTGGTCGCGGTTGGGGGGTCCCCAGAGTTGAGGTGGCAGGCGGCGTCCGGAGCGTTGAGGAGGGTCCTTGGGTGCTGGATTCTTGGTCACAGTCGCCGGGGGGGACGTCCTTGTGGTCTTTGTTCACTCAGGCACAGGCCGGGCTTGGCGGGTGCATAGTGTGCTGGATTTGCGGTTCCTGGCTTGGCACCAGGGGTTGTAGCTTGTTTGAGCAGAACCACTGCTCGTGGGAGTCCCAGTCTTTTAGAGGAGCAAGGCAGTCAGGTCCTCTGGGGTTTTCGAGGTTGCTGACCACTGGAGATGCCGGGATTTAGCAGGAGCAGGTTCGAGGGTCAACAGGCCTGTAGGGCTGGGGCCAAGTCAGTTGGTGTCGTCCTCTTGTTAGCAGCAGCACAGCAGGTCTTCTTTCTTCTTGTTCTTCTTCTTGTTTTGGAATCGGGATCTGAGGAAGGAAGGTTCAGGATGTTATGTTAGGTTATTCAGTTTTGTAAAGCGCGACTAATACCCGAGGAAAGAAGTCCATCCTGAGTCAGAAAAGCGGCGTGAAGAATTTAAGATGTAAAAAGGCTGGTCTTAAGTGCCTTCCTGAATTCTAGATGGTTAGATATATGTCTAAGGTAAGGCGGCAGTGGGTTCCAGGCCTTGGTTGCTTTTGCCAGGAAGCTGCGCCCTCCCCAGTTGGCTTTTTTTACCTTGGGAGCTGAGACCAATTTGGCCTCAGAAGACCGCAGGTTTCTTCCAGGTGAGTACCATTGAAAGAGCCTTATTAGGTGGAGGGGTCCATTTGTAAAGCTCTGTGCGTAATGCATAGTGCTTTGAACAGTATTCGTTTGTTTATTGGTAACCAATGTAATTTTTTTATCTCAGCCGAGATCGAGGCATATTTCGGAATGCCAGATATCAATCTTGCCGCAGCATTTTGCAATAACTGCAATTTTTTCTGGAGTCCCTTCTGAATGGTAAGATAAAGACTATTGCAGTAGTCTAGTTTGGATAAGGCAAGGGCAGAAATGACCATCCTGTGCGACTCTTTGGGGAGAAGGAGCAGTATCTTTTTGCATGATCTCAAGATAAAAGATGTAGAGGAAATTACTGCATTGACTTGGTGTGAGAAAGTGCCATCTTTCTTGCATGGTGTGCCCCCACTTTTTGCTAAATTGCTGAATGTACTTTTACTGAGTGTACCCTGGACTCCTGCCAACCAGGTGCCCAGGGCCTATGTTCCTTCCTTAAACCACACAAACTCCAAATTGGCAAACCCTGGCCACATGTCAGCCCCTAGTAAATGGTACCCTAGGTACCCAGGGCCTTGTGACCAGAGAAGGCCTCTGAGGGCTGCAGCACTCATTTGTGCCACCCTTAGAGGCCCTGTACCCTTACACACACACACTGCCTTTGCAGGCTGAGTGTCTGGGTGCAGGACAAAATGAAGAGTCGACATGACACACCTCTCTGGGTGCCATGCCCATCACCTACACTGCCATGGCATATATCAGCCACCCCTCTGGCTGGGTGCCTTATGCCCATGGTGTGGGCACAGGAGCAGGAGCCCTGTGCCCCTACAGTACCCAGGTCCATTCCTGGGCACTGTAAGTGCAGTGCTGCCATTTAAGAGTACATGGTGCTGAGAGCTCGTCAAACACGAGCTCCACAGCACCATAATGGCAACACTAAAGACTGGGAAGTTTGGTATCAAACTTCTCAGCACATTAAACCCACCCTGATGCCAGTGTGGGATTTAATGTACCAAGCACCCCAGAGGGCATCTTAGAGATGCCCCCTTACAACTAACCTACAATCCACGTCTGCTCTGAGGCTGCCCAGGCTGCCACACAGCAGACACATTGCTGGACCCCTGGGTGGGGGAGCCCCTGCTCTCCTGGGCCTGCAACAATGCACATCCTGGGTGAGGTGATAAATCTGCTCCCCCAGGATGAGCAAAGGGAAGCTTCAAAGGCATGCCGCCTCTTGGAGTTTCCCCAGGCCACTGCAACCCCCCACTCTGGCGGGAAGCTTGGCCGGAAACCCCATACAAGGACAGGGGATGTGCCAGCCTGCCCACCCCACCCCTCAGGTGGGGGAGGCGAGGTGAAGCACATCTCCGGGCTCTCGCCATCTTGAAGATGGGAGGCCCTACCCTATCAGGATTAGGCTACTGCCCCCCTCCCACAGGAGAGAGGCAGGATAGGGGGTGTACCCACCCCAGGACAAGGACCCATTGGTCCCTGACCTTCACCTACCTGTAACGCCCCTAAATCTAGTATCTAGGGGCACCCTGAACCTTCCTTCCCCAGATTCCAGATTCAAGACTACAAGAAGAGCAAGAAGAACAAAGACCTGCCCTGCAGCTGCTAAAAAGGGAAGAAGACACCAACTGCTTTGGCCCCAGCCCTACCGGCCTGTCGACTCCCGAACCTGCACCAGTGCGGCATCTCTCGTGGCCAGCAACCTCACCAACCCCGGAGGACCTGGCTACCTTTTGGCTCTAAGCCCCTGGGACTCCCATGAGTAGAGGCTCTACTCAGAAACCTATTTCTAACCCCTGGCAGCAGCCCGGAACCGCGAACCCAGCACACTCTGCACCAGCCAAGCCTGGCCAGTGCCGGAGTGGACAAAGACCCTGAGGACGACCCCACGGCGACTGTGACCCCGAGTCCGGCACCCAAGGACCCCCCTCGACATTCCGGAAGAAGCCTGCAGCCTCGGAACAAGGTGCCCCCCCAACCGCGATCATCAGAGGGTAAGATTTCCCAACACCAAAAGGCACCCCTGCACACGGCGCCCTGTGGCCCCCTGTGCCCAATCCCGGGGTACCCACCTAACCTACAACTACCCAACTTACCTCTCGAAGTGGTGGTGGCACCTGAAGCATCCTCGTCCCCGAGCTTGCAGCCTTTTTCCTAACCGGAACATTCCCATTGATTTCCATTGAGCGCCCGACGGCTCAAAAGCACCCTGCACCCAGCCGCCCGAGTGGCCCTGGCAGTGCAATCTCTACACTAGCCTACTTCCCCACTTGACCTGAGTGAGTGACCAGGAGCCCAGCTCCCACAGCCGCGTGGCCTGCTAGTCAGCAGCCACCAAACCAGGCCCCCCTATTCCTCATAGGCTAACATTGGGCCTAACTCTCTCTGCACCCGGCCGTCCTGAAACCGCTGAGGGTGAACTGACTGTACCTACCTGACACTGGGAGACCCCTGAGTCTATGCCCAGAACTTCAACTCTGCCAGTCGAGAACTTACCCTTAAACCGCTAACTTCATTTTTCTCATAGGGTAACATTGACTGGCTTTTTCTAGGAAATTCTTCTAAGTGTGAACTTTTCAAAACTCAAAATATTCACCAAAAATCAGCCGAGTACCAAAAACGAATTTACTCACCTGCTCTTAGGTGAGCTCCCAATGCTGGATCTTGGTGCCCTTACAACAAACAAATGATGGACGGAATGCTGACAATGCAGACATTCTCCCCCAGTCAACAGATCTGGGTTAAATCCATCGTTCTTTTGCCCACTACGCCACCCCAGTTTAGACATGGCCATATGCAAATCAGTCTTGACCCTGTGCCTCATGGGAACAGTCCAGCCCGAACTGCCAAGCCATGTCTTCCCTGGACCGGAATCAAGCATCCTAGGACCGGTTTCTGGCTATCAGCCGTCATCAGCCAGGATAGCTTGACTCCAGTGGCGTAGTGAGCACGGGTCCCACGTCTGGGAATACCCATCTGTTCTGCTTGGGTTTTCGGATCAGATAGAACCCGCTCATCAGAGCCTTTCTAACCCAGCCAGAACGTTACCCTCTCCCTAGGGCCTATTCACAACAAGTAACCACAGATATATATATATACCACCTAAGGACAGGGAATTCCTACTATATATATATATATATATATATATATATATCTATATATATATATATATATATATATATATATATATATCTCTATCTAGACCTCTTATAATACAAGTGGCGACCTCGCGATCCCAGACGGACCCAGGACTTCCTACCCAGACGGCAGCCTTAGCCTCGCGGTCCCAGACGGACCCAGGACTTCCTACCCAGACGGCAGCCTTAGCCTCGCGGTCCCAGACGGACCCAGGACTTCCTACCCAGACGGCAGCCTTAGCCTCGCGGTCCCAGACGGACCCAGGACTTCCTACCCAGACGGCAGCCTTAGCCTCGCGGTCCCAGACGGACCCAGGACTTCCTACCCAGACGGCAGCCTTAGCCTCGCGGTCCCAGACGGACCCAGGACTTCCTACCCAGACGGCAGCCTTAGCCTCGCGGTCCCAGACGGACCCAGGACTTCCTACCCAGACGGCAGCCTTAGCCTCGCGGTCCCAGACGGACCCAGGACTTCCTACCCAGACAGCAGCCTTAGCCTCGCGGTCCCAGACGGACCCAGGACTTCCTACCCAGACGGCAGCCTCAATACAAGTTCATCCTATGATTACCATAACATACAGCAGGGGAATCAGTTTTACTATTTATCAGATCACACAAGAACTGCCAGTTTGAGCACAACCTGTTCTCTGGTTCGAGGGGTTCCTCTCTCCCTTATTCAGTTACCACTTACCTGATCAGGGTTAACATCTGTTCATGTCAAGTCACATCTGACTAGAAGAATAGGCTACCCTCTTATACAAGAACACGCAGCACATGTTGATTCACTACAAACTGGATACTTTATTATTTATTATATACGCAATCACATAACATTACTGTGTAACACATAACCTGCAAAGAAAAGTGAAAGATTAGGTTGTACACTCTAATAAGAAAGGGGTCGACATCACCTTAGTCGTGTGTAGCCTGCACTCAATGGTCATCTAGGTTCCCTTCTCGTCTGTGCCTCGGCTCGCCTGGAGGTCACACCTCCGTAGCTCCCTTCTCCGAGTCACTGGGACCTCTTCCTCATCGGCTACTCTCTCCTCTCTGGCAATTCTGCTAGAAGAGTATCTGTCTCTCGGTTTTTCTCCGCCTTCAAGTTTGTGATCTGTCTTCCCTGGAATAAGTAGTAGCTTTACTGCTAACGGCTAGATGCCGCCTACGGACTGAAGTAAGTGCGTCCCGTAACTGCCTCAGACTTTTACTCATATAGAGGTGCATTTCCTCATGGAAAATTCCGGCCCGTAACCTGCCGCCCACCAAATTCTTGTACCTCCCCGTGCCAAGGACACTTTCCCAGCCGGCCGGCCTGATGAAGTGTCTTCGGCATGAAGAAAAATACAATCCTTCGATAAGGGCCGGTCTGAACCGGTTCTCTCCAAGCGAATAACACCTCATAACTAAAACATCCCCTTTAACCTAGAAGCATCTCAAGCTGCCGGAGCAGAAAGAAAGATGGAGTCTCTCCCGTTTGAGGCCTACCAGGCCTGAATTCAGCACGGCTCCATGAAATACCCTCACTACAGGGCAGGTTATCCCTAATACTAACGAATCTATCCCCTAGGATATGTGTGCAAGCCCTAATCTATGGGGAAGAACACAGGATCATGTCGAAGTGCCTAGTAAATAGACTTCATTCACTACTCTAACCCTTAGGCTTGAATGGTAAGAGACTGAAGTCACCCTAATCACCCATCAACACAATAGGGCCGGGAAAATCGAGCAGTACACCATCCCACTTAGGGCGAAAAGCGTTACAACAAACAAATGATGGACGGAATGCTGACAATGCAGACATTCTCCCCCAGTCAACAGATCTGGGTTAAATCCATCGTTCTTTTGCCCACTACTCCACCCCAGTTTAGACATGGCCATATGCAAATCAGTCTTGACCCTGTGCCTCATGGGAACAGTCCAGCCCGAACTGCCAAGCCATGTCTTCCCTGGACCGGAATCAAGCATCCTAGGACCGGTTTCTGGCTATCAGCCGTCATCAGCCAGGATAGCTTGACTCCTGTGGCGTAGTGAGCACGGGTCCCACGTCTGGGAATACCCATCCCACTTAGGGCGAAAAGCGTTACAACAAACAAATGATGGACGGAATGCTGACAATGCAGACATTCTCCCCCAGTCAACAGATCTGGGTTAAATCCATCGTTCTTTTGCCCACTACGCCACCCCAGTTTAGACATGGCCATATGCAAATCAGTCTTGACCCTGTGCCTCATGGGAACAGTCCAGCCCGAACTGCCAAGCCATGTCTTCCCTGGACCGGAATCAAGCATCCTAGGACCGGTTTCTGGCTATCAGCCGTCATCAGCCAGGATAGCTTGACTCCAGTGGCGTAGTGAGCACGGGTCCCACGTCTGGGAATACCCATCCCACTTGGTGCCCAGCACTGACTCTGAAAAGTACCCACAACTATACTTACCTTTAACTCATTTTTCTTCCATAGGAAACCATTGACTGCTTTTCTATGAAATTTCTTCCAAGTGTTGATTTCTGTAATTTCTAAATATTCCTCAAAAATCGTATAACATCTAAAAACTTAATTACTTACCTGTTTTGGATAAATGTCCCAGTACTGAGTCTAGCCACCCAGTCCTGGATTACAAAAGTAACGATAACCTACTGTACCTGTAACCTGTATTTCCTTCCATAGGGAATCATTGATTGTTTGCTCTGAAATATTTTCTAAGTGCTCACTTTTGAAATAGCTAAATAGTAGTTAAAAATCACTACAGTACCAAAGTCGACTTTCAACAGCTGATTCTGAGAACTGACCCAGGACTGGATCTAGGATCCAAGCCTGGAATTACAAAAGTAATCTAAAAAGTAATCTGTTGCATATAATTTGAATTTAGCATTGAGCTCAATGTATTGTGTTTAGAAATAGAGTTGCCTACTGCAACTATTTGTAACTGTTTACTAAAAAGTCTATTGCATATACAAAAGTATTTTTATGAAACATCTCCTGTCGAGAAAGTATATTTTAATTCCAAGTGTTGGTTCTAAAATAAAACAAGCATATATTTTTTATATACAAACCATTGGCCTAGAGTTCAGTTATTGAGTGTGTGGAACTATTTGCTGACTGAGTGTGTACAACAAATGCTTTACACGTCCTCTGATACTGCCTTACTGCTCGACCAGGCTACCACTTTGGAGAGTAAGGTTATATCTAATTTCAACCTCTGTTAAACCCTTGGGGTCTGTGGACTCTGTACACCCTGTACCTATTAAGGAACAGTATATACAGAGCCACTTTCTCACACTTGGTCCTTAAACAGTAGTTTATCGTCAATGATAATACCCAAGTTCTTGACTTTCCTACAAGGTGTAGGAAGCGGGCCCAGTGAGTCTGGCCACCAGGTAGGAGTCCAAAAACCTTTCCAAACAAAACCACCTCAGTTTTGTTGGAGTTCAGCTTGAGGCAGTTTTGGGTCATCCATCTGCCTACTGCAGTCATACATTCATTAAAATCTACTGCTACGTTTGATATTACTCCAGGTAGAATGGATACCACAATCTGTGTATCGTCTGCGTAGGAGGTAAGACTAAATCCAAAGGATTCTACCAAGGGTGCAAGGTGTTTTACGTACACTTTAAAGAGTGTGGGACTGATGGAAGATCCTTGTGGGACTCCGCATGGGAAAGAGAAAGCCTTGGCAGTAAAGTCTCCCAACGTGACCGCCTGTATTCTGTCTGCTAGGAATGACTTAATCAACCTCCATGCTTTTCCTTTGACACCTATTTCATGTAACCGGTCCATCAATAAACCATGATGGACTGTGTCAAAGGCTGCAGACAGATCCAACATGATCATTGCAGCTTTTCCTCCCTGATCCAAGATAGTTCTAATTTCTTCGGTTGACTTGACTAGCGCAGATTCTGTGCTGTGTCCTGTTCTAAAACCATACTGTGTAGGATCTAATAGCTGGGCCTCTTCCAGGAATCTGCTGAGTTGTGCATTCATGAATACTAACTTTAGGGGGCGTTACGGGTAGGTAAAGGTCAAGGACCAATCGGTCCCTTCCCTGGGGTGGGTACACCCCCTATCCTGCCACTCTCCAGTGGGAGGGGGGCAGGAGCCTAGTCCTGATTGGGTAGGGCTCCCCATCCTCAAGATGGCGAGAGCCCGGAGTTGTGCTAGCCTCTGCCAACCCCACCCCTCAGGGGGGGGTGAGGCGAGGTGAAGCACAACTGTGGGCTCTAGCCATCTTGAGGATGGGGAGCCCTACCCAATCAGGACTAGGCTCCTGCCCTCCTCCCACTGGAGAGTGGCAAGATAGATCTGAACTTAGTGTTGGCATTTCTTATGCCCATACCTTTTGAGCCAATGTGCAGCTGCTTACTGTGACTACAGATGCTCAAAACAGTTTTCCTGATTGCTATCACCTCTGCATGCCGCTTAGGAGAACTGTAGGTACTGTGGGTGCAACCGCCCTAAGCCACTTTCTTCCCAAATTGGTGCTAAGACCCCAGGCTGTCTTAGCTAAAGTTGTGATACATTTTCACATGAACCTGCCAAGGTTTTTTGTGCCACCGCACCCTTCACACAAGGAGAAGAAGCTCCATCAGATCAATCCTTAAATGGCTTTTAGTTTTTGTACAAAAGAACATCATGTGGATGATCAGCTTTTTGTCGGATTCTCTAGTGCAATGAAATGTACGGTGGTGCAGAAAAGAACCCTGTCAAAATCGAAAGTCCTCTGCATCAAAACTTGCTATTCACTGGCTAAGATGAAACACTGAAGGCCTGCAGGCTTATTCCACCAGAGCCAAGGCTGTTGTGACTGCCTTGGCAAGAGGGGATGCTGTTTCTGGACATCTCCCTGGCTGCAACGTGGGTGACAATGCACACGTTCACAAAATACTAGTGCTTTGACAATCTGGTCCTGTGGGAGGTACATACTGCACACTTGGTCATCAAGACTTTCTGGTCTGCTTCCACTCACCAGACCCTTCACCTGTGGGATATACGGTTGTGCTATCTATTCAAAAGGCGAGGAATGTTCCAATATTAGTAGCCTTCAGAAGAACAAGTTACTTACCTTTAGCAACACTCGTTCTGGAGGATGCTCTAATTAGCTACAGATTTCTTACTGCTCTCCAACCTCCCCATTCTGTGGAGTGGGCTTCTTAACATCATAATAAGGTTGTAAGCTAGAGTTTGGCACACTGTCATCTGCAATTTATATGAGGTGCTCTACGTCTGAGGGTGTGGAAGGAGAAAGTTTAAGAAACAGCTCAGCGCATATGGGTGACACTTATATGTGGCTTTGCTCAGTCTCTTTTGGGGTGATGCACATTCACAGCAGAGCCACACTGTGCCACTTACAGGCAATTGGGTACACTGCCGCAAAATTCTCAAGATCAAGTGTGACACCTTGGGATATTCATATACTCTAAAGCCAAGGAATCTATGGTTATATAGAGTACCGACTATAAAGAGTGATATTAAAGGGCTATAGCTAATGGGATAATATTTTTAAATGATATTTAGGACACATTATTGTCAGACAATATTTTTGTAGACAATAGAAGGAAATACAAACATGATTGTCATCTTTGTATTAGAGATCATCATTAGAATCCCACAGTGATACTTATGATTTATATATATATATATGTATATATGCACACACACACACACACACACACATATATATGTATATGTATATATCTCCAGTTGGTAGTTATAGTTAAGACCGAGTTTCCATAGAAACAGCATTTTTTGTTTTGTTTATAACTTTGGTGCTGTTTGACAAATGTTTATGAAATATCAGAAACTAGTTTGCCACTCACTTCAGGTGCTGTCTGGAGAGTTTCGGGGTGATTCTTCAAGCGGGTGCCGAGAAAAGGGGGGTGGGGCAAAACGCGTTTTCCCCATGTAATTTCCCATAGTAGGGATTTTAGACACGACTACAGGCCGGACAGCTGAGGCCGGACAGCTGAACAGAATTACACCAAATTTGACAGAAAGCTGGATCTTGGTCCTAAATATCTGTTTTTGTAATTTGGTGTTAATCTGTTCAGTAGTTTTGGAGTTATTAAAGAAAGATTTATGTATATCTAGGGACACCAATACATACGCCAACAGCAATGCCGTGATTCGCTGGCAGCTACCTGATACCCAGACCACATGGGACTGGTAGAGGGGTCTGCGAGCCCGTGATGACCGCGCTAGCAGTCGATGGAACGGACTCCATTCAAACTATGTCCTGGGTGTCATGCTAAGTTTCCACGCACTGACTTGCAAAAAGTTTGCAACCTCTGCTTGTCCCCGGAACACGACGAAAAGGACTGCGACGGGTGTCGATCCTTCCGAACAAAAAAGACACTTCATGATCGTCGGGCTCGGCGCCCACAAAATGCAGCATCAGAGCGACTCGATTCCGGACATCTTCAGAGGATTCCGGTACCCCACCTCCAGAGCCAGAGGAAGAATAGCAGATCTCCGTGTCCGAAGCCGACTCCGACATGGAAGAAGAGGAAGACATCACTGCGGGACAGCTCACCATGAGTACAGACCTCCCTGTGCCCATTCCACAGAAGGCAAAGACAAAGGCTCCGGTCCCTTCTTCTCCCTTGGGCTCAGGTCGGCACCAACAAAACGTTTCCTAAGCCTCACCCTCCGGCCATGCTCCGAAACAGAAACAAAAGCCTTCTGGTTCAGGCCCGAGCCAGCCCTGCTCCGATACTGAACGGACACCTTCGGCTTAGAAACATAAGAGCAAGATACCTTCGGGACCGAAGATTCCACCTTCAGCGCCCAAAGGCTCGGAGCCGAAACCTTCCAAGTCCAAGTACTCGGAGCCGAGACATCCCAAGCCCAAACACCCAGAGCCGAAATTACCTACGCCCAAGGGCTCAGAGCCGAAACCTTTGATGCCGAAATCCCCACAGAAAGTCAAAGACACTCTCCCCAAAAGAGCTTCCATTTGATGAGCCAACTTTCGACCCAAAACAGAAGAAGTTGGTTATAAACCCTAAAAAAGGACATATTCAAGCAACCATTCCAAAGAAACTGAATGCTGACTTTCCAGAGGACCATCAGGCCCCTCCTAAAAAGAAGAAAATAGGCACTAACCCTTCTCCGCCTTATATTCCACCTCTTTCTCCTCCTCCTTATCCTAACTTGCTCATTACACCTTTAAATTCACCACTAAGGCCTATTACACCTGACCCACAGGTTGAAGGAGATAGGGATGAAGATCAGGACACTAACGCTTGGGATGATTACCACACTAATACAAATACAGATAATGACCTTGATTTGTATCTCTCCAGACCTTCCCCACCTGATGACAACATTGGTTAGCTTGAGCTCCTTAATAGGGCTGCTCATTACCATGAGGTAGAACTTCACAAGGAGCCTTTAGAAGAGGATTTCCTTTTTGAAACAGTTTCTTTCTCACAAAGAACTACTCATACCTTCAAGGCCTTTTAAAACACACAGACATGGTATTTAAGAATCCTGTAAGGGCAAGAATTATCACACCTAGAGTGGCTAAAAAATACAAACCAGCTCCTACCGACCCTATTTATATTTTTTATTTATAAAGTTTTATATAGCGCGAACATGATCCCTAAGGATATCAGAGCGCTTTACAATTGAGGGAAAGGACGGTAACAGTTGCAGTACATATGTCAAATAGAAATACCAAACAGAACACATATCAAATAGGACTCACAGAACAAGAACGGTTACAAATACAAGGGGTCAACAAAGAATAAGATAATACCTGGAACATAGCGAAATAGGAGGGAAGCATATGATTGGAGGAAACAAAAAAAAAAAAGGCATCCGGCGCAGGGCTTAAAGGTGTAAGTCCAATGCATTAGAGCAGACTATCCAACACCCTATTAAGGTAAGAACATAATAAGGATTTTTTTTACCTCCAATTTGAAAGCAACCTTGGAGGAGATTCTACGTATTTCTGGTGGGAGAGAGTTCCAGATCTTCGGTGCAGAGCCGGAAAAAGCTCGGTGACGTTCTATTTTTGCGAAAGATCTGAGGTTTCAGAAGGAGAGAGTTAGCACTCCTAGAGGGTCTACCCCCACTGGATAGTTACAGCTTTTGCGCTAGATAACTGGGGGTTTTGAAATAGATGGCTTTGTGAGATAGGCAGGCAATCTTTAGCTGTATTCTTGCTTTGTAGGGCAGCCAATGTAGGGATTTTAAGACTGGGGAGATGTGCGCATTTCTTTTGGTACGCCTAACTAATCTGGCCGCCGCATTCAATGAGGCCCCTAGTGGGGCCAAGGTATATTTGGGGAGACCACAGAGTGTAGCACTGCCATAGTCTAGCCTTGGCAAAACAAGCGCTTGTACCACTTGCTTGAAGTCAGCTTGTGGGAGGAAAGGTTTGAGATTCCTGAGTATCCTCATCAGGTGGTTAGCTCCCTTGCACACTTTGCTAATATGAGACTTCATGTTCAAGTGCTTGTCCAGGGTGATTCCTAGAGATTTAGCTGAGTCAATAATGAGGGGAGAGCAGTTGAAGGCGGTTAGGTGGTTCATCCAGAGGTCTACCTTAGGAGTGTGATTCGGAGAAGGAATTCTGTTTTAGAGGTGTTGAGCAGGAGGTGGTTCTCAGTTAACCAGTTATGAGTTTTTAATAGGGTAGTATTGAGTGAAGTGATGTTATACGGGGAGGAGATTTTCATATAAAGTTGGGTGTCATCCGCCTTATTATGGAAGAGAATGTCCATAGAATTTAGTGCATTAGCTAGTGGTTCCAAGAACAAGTTGAAGAGTATGGGAGGTAGGGCGGACCCTTGGGGGACTCCTATGGATACTGGTGATGACTGGGAGAGAGAGTGGTTGGCTTTCACTCTTTGGGATCTATGATGGAGGAAGGACAAGAACCATTGCAACACCGGAACAGCCAGGCCCATCCTGTGCTCCAGAATGAATAGGAGGTTGTCGTGATTAAAAGTGTTGAACGCAGAGGAAAGTTGAAGAAGGATAAGGAGACACGATTCATTTTGGTCAAGCATTTTTAAAATGTCATCCATAACATGGATGAGAGCCGATTCGATGCTTCGCCCACTGCAAAAGCCAGATTGATGTTGGTCCAGGAGATTGAAATTTTCTATGTGAGCACGGAGTTGCGATTGGACACTTTTTTCAAGAGTTTGGCTAGTGTGGGGATGTTAGAGAAGGGGCGGAAGTTGTTACGGTCCGTGCTGTCTGCTGTAGGTTTTTTAAATAAAGGTGTTAGCTGACCTGCTTTTAGGCACTCCGGGATCGTGCCTTGTGACAGAGACGCGTTAACAATCTTTGTACAGATGGAAGAGACGACATCCTTGATTTCTTTGAAGATGGAGGGTGGCAACGGGTCGCTGAAGTGATTAGATGGGTTGATACTCTGGAGAACCTTTTTAATGTCTCTTTTACTGAGGGTGGTAAAGGTGTCCCAGGAGGCATTGTTCTTGATGCCCAGTCTCATCAGATCGATCATGCCAAATAGGGCCAGGGGGGGCACAGACCCATTGGATAGCAGTAGAGCCCGCCTGGTATCCAGTTCATTATTGATGAGTCTTGATTTCTCAGTAAAGAAAGTAGCTAGATCATCACATGAGGGGGGGCTGACTTCAGCGTCAGAGCGGTTTGGTGCTTCCTCCGATTGTTGTTTAACCAGTTCAAAAAGTTTCTTGGGGCGATTTGCGGCTTGATTAGGTTGGGATCTGAAATCATCCACCTTAGCTCTCTTGATTTGTTTGTTATAGGAGCTCCTTACTGATTTAAGTATTTTTAGCTAGTCCGAGGATGGTTTGGATTTCCAGGATCGTTCGATTGCCCTAAGGTTTCGACGTTCTGAGTTTAAGTTGCTGTAGAACCATGGTTTGGACATTTTTGTTGAGGCATTATTTTGTTGGAGTGGAGCAATGGAATCCATGATGCTAGAGATAGTAGAGTTGTAGAAGTCAGTGAGTACATGATCCTCAGAAATGTCAACTTGGGAAGAGAGGGCAAATTTACAGTGGGTTGCTAGATCGACTGTGTTGATATTTCTGAGGTCCCTTTTCCAAGTCATCGATTTCGTTGGTTGAGCCTTCCTCAGAGACACCTCCATGTTAATATGGAAAAAGATGCTGTGGTGGTCGTACCAATCGCAAGGGGTGATGGTATCCATTGTGATGGTGTGTCCTTTGGTGATGATGAGGTCCAGAGTTTCTCCTTTATAATGGGTTGGCCGGTCACAATGTTGAATCAATTTGTGATCACTCAAAAAAGATTTTTTTTTTTTGAAACCGTTTATTACAAAATTCAAAAAATATACAAAGATGGGCCTACAACCTTCAGGCCGGCCGCTAGCAAACAGAAGGAGCATATGGTACAAACAATAGCGCGCATGCTGCGGCAAAGGGAAATGCACAGGAGTTAGCAGCGTTGATAGCCACACCATCCGGACCCCACATAACGGTTTCTTTTTTATATAAATAACAACAGGAAACAAATCCACAAGGCAACCCACAATCGAAAACAGCAACATGTGCTCCCCTAGAAGGGGGACCCTACCAATCCATAGGAGTATCAAGGGGGGGAAAAGGTCAGGACAGGGACTAGGTGGACTCAGTGCCCGGTACCGGGGCGATAAACCGGCTAAGGGGACGGGGCCGGAGACGGATCGGGCAATAACGGCGGGGTACAGATTCCCCCGCGGTAGGCGTTCCAGGGGCCCCATACTTTCACCCATGTCCCAGGCTTACCTCTCGCAATATACACCACCTTTTCCCGAAACATGCACCAGTCCATGTTGTCCTTCCAGGCCGAGACGGTCGGCGACCTCTGGGAACCCCACAGTTGGGCAATGTCGCGTTTGGCCACCATATATCCCAGAGTCACCCACCACGTCTGTGGCGCCGAGTAGTCGGTTGGTTGCCACACATTCAGAAGGCATCTCCTCGCTTCAGGCAGCAGCGACACACGCGTAACCACCCGCAGGACCTCATGCACACCACGCCAGAATCGCTCCACCTCCGGGCAGTCCCACAAAATATGAAGAAAGGTCCCCAAAGAACCACACCCACGCTTACACAGCCCGTCCACAGCATAGCCCATACGCAATAGCCTTGGCCCCGTGACGTAGACCCTATGGAGTATCTTGAGCTGGACGAAGCGAAGGCGGGCCGGTATGGCCACCTCTTTCGGGGAGGCCACCGCAGAGACCCAGTCCTCGTCGTCCAGCTCCAATCCATCGGCAACCCATGCCTCACGAAGGCTAGTTAGCAATCCCGCGCGGTCATTAATAAGTTTTTTATAGATTAGTGAAATCGTGCTTTCCGGTACATGTCCATCTAGCACTCTGTCCTCCAGAGGGGAATACTCCGGGATGGAGGCGACATCCGGGAAGACGGAGCATAGCGCATGACGGATCTGCATATACCGAAAGTACTCCCTGTCCTGCAACTGGAATTCCGTCTGCAGCATCTCGAACGTTTTGAATCCCCCCCTAGTCCAGAGATCACCCACCCTGCTGATGCCTATCATGTCCCACCTCTCGAAGCCCTTCGAAGTCCACAGGGTGCCCAACTGCTCAGATGCGTATAGTGGCGACGCCCGGGGTCAAACGATCTTTCCACCCCATCGATACATTATCCGCGTGCCACACTCGTACCATGGCACGCGTGGGGCCCGTCAGACGTGCGTCGAGCGAGCTGGAGTAAAGCGCTCGGTTATAATCACCACCCGGCAGTAACATCTTATCCATTTCAAAGGCCGGGTTTAGAGCGGGCCCGTACAGGCCGTGATTAATCGCAGCCAGCTGGGAGGCCCAATAATACCGTTTGATATCCGGGAGGGCAATCCCCCCGTCATACCACGGGAGCGTCAGCTTCGCCAGGGCGATACGCGGTCTCCCTTCCCAGAACAGGCGGCGTTGCAAACTCTCCACTTCACGGAAGTAGCGCGCCGGGACGACGTCCATTGTGTTCTGCAGAGCGTACAGGAAACGCGGCAGCGACATCATCTTAAACAATGCCGCCCGGCCGAGCGGCGAGAGCGGCAAGCGCCTCCAACGTGCGACATCCTCCTTCAGGCGCTGGAGGGGAGGAAGCAAGTTCTGACTATATCGGGCCTCCGCATCCAGGGTAATGAAGACACCCAGGTACCTAAATCCCCGCGGGGCGATCTGGATAGGACAGCCCCGCGGAAGGATAGGAGCCTCCCCGGAGAGAACATACACGCACGATTTAGCCCCGTTGATGACAAGGCCGGAGTTATGGCCAAATGAATGCAGTACATCAACCAGTACTATCAGTGATTTACGTGGGGAAGCCAGGTACAGGAGAATGTCATCAGCGTATAGGGATACGCGGTCCTCATACTCGGGGGGTCCAGCGGAGACCACGGATAGAAGGATGCCACCGCAGCCACTCCGCCAGGGGCTCCAAGGCGAGCGCGAAAAGGAGCGGCGATAACGGGCAGCCCTGCCGCGTGCCTCTGCCCAGCTCGAACGGAGCCGATACTCTACCGTTCACGACCACCTGTGCCAGCGGGCCAGAGTACAACAATTTAACCCAACTGATAAACCCAGGGCCAAACCCAAATTTCGCGAGCGTCGCCCAAATATATGGCCATTCCAGTGTGTCAAACGCCATAGTGGCGTCCAAGGACGCCAAGATGGCCGGCTCCCGTATGTACGGGACACGTGCGAGCACCCCATGCAAACGCCGCAGGTTAAGCGCTGTGTTGCGATGGGGGATGAAGCCGGACTGATCCTGGTGAATCAAGTCACACACTACGCCGACCAGCCGATTGGCCAACACTTTGGCAAGAATTTTGGGCTCCGCATTCAATAACGAAATGGGCCGATAGGATGTGACTCGGTCCCGCGGCCTCCCCTCCTTGTGGATAACCACAATTGTAGCCAGACGCTGGTCTAGCGGGAGGGAACCCGTCGAGTGGGCCGCAAGGAACATAGCACGGAGATGTGGTGCCAGCGTATCCGGTCGCAGTTTATACAACTCGATGGGAAGACCATTAGGACCCATGGCCTTGCCGGAAGCGACCGAGCGTATGGCGAGGGCAATTTCTTCAGAAGTTGGAGCGGCGTCCAACGACACTCTGTCCTCCTCCGAAAGGGAAGGCAGCGCAATATCTCTGAGCAGGGCATGGGAATCCTCTTCAGAGCGGGAGGACACCGGGGAATACACCCCACGGAAATAGTCTGCAAAGCAAGAAACAATTTCTTCCGGTTCAGTGACACACACACCATTCTGTTTCTCAATCAAAGGGACAACTCGACTCGCTCTCTCCTTTTTGTCCAGCCACGCAATCAATTTACCAGCCTTATCACCCACATCATACAGTCTCCCCTGTTGCTCTCTACTGAGGCCCCTGGCCGCCTCCGTGACGAGGGCCTTATAGGCCGCTTGCTTGAGTCGGAGAACATGTAATTTATCATCCGTCACCCCATATTCTAGATCACCCTCCAACTCGGTTATCTCAGCTTCAATACGGGTCACCTCCTCCTGCTCGCGCCTCCGGGAGTGGGAAATAAGGGACAGGGCCTCTCCCCGGAGTACCGTTTTGAACGCCTCCCACAGTGAGACCGCCGATGACACAGACCCCACATTCTCGTCAAAGTAGCGCTTAAGGGATTTAACCAGCTCCGCGGGAATGGTGGGGTCACGCAGGTACCAGGGATTAATCGGGGCCACCCTACCCTCTCCCCTCGGAAGAATATCAAAGCGCAACAAGAGCGGTGAGTGGTCCGAGATACCCCGTGCCAAATGGCTCACCTCTCCCACCCTCCCCACATGAGCCGCCGGAACCAGGACATAATCTAGCCGTGAGAGACTACCATGAGCCCCGGAATGGAAGGTGTACTGTAGCTGCGTGGGATGTTTCAAACGCCAACAATCCACCAGCCCCAAGGTATCCAAGAGGCCAGGCAACCACGCCTGGGCCCGGGGGAGATCCCTAGGGGGGTGACGGTCCACCGTTCCGGAAACCACAGCATTAAAATCCCCCCCCACCACTAGAATCCCCTCCGGAAGGCCAAGGAGGAGGCGCCCCAGGTCCGCAAAGGTGGTCGTCTGCAGCCCCGGCGGGACATATACTGACACAAAAACGACCACTCTGCCCTCCATTCTGCCCACCAAAGCCGTGTAACGTCCCCTGTCGTCATGGAGCACCTCATCAATCTCCAACGGGAGCGAGTTCTTAACCATAATGCCCACACCCCTTGAACCAGACGTGAAGCCCGAATGGGCCACAAGGCGGTAGCCCCGTCGATTCATAGCACGAAAGGAGTTGCCAATGAGGTGTGTCTCCTGCAGAAAAACTATATCGGGCGAAATTCGCTTCAAGAACTGCAGGACCACACCTCGTTTTATCCTGTCCCCCAGTCCATTAACATTCCAGGACAACAAACTCAGTCCCCTACCCCCCATCATAAACAGAAGCCATCACTCGTCCCCCAGAGAGCACTTTAGAGATAACACAATGATACATTTGCCTTGTGGTGTAAACGAACAACACCTCACCCCAACCCACCCGCCCCAACAAAACTCCCCCCTCCCTGCACCCCTGCATGAGCCCGGACAGCCCCCCCAACTTGCAGTGTGCCTGTCGCCCCTATATAATGAAACTAGCTAGACCCCCTAGAGGAGGAAAGAGTACCCCTTCCAGACCCCACCCAACCTCCATGGGAGAGGAAAGAACAAAGACAGAAGCTTGGTCGAAAGTGGCATCATAGTCGTCCAGAGGGAGGACCAATATCAACCCCTCAGTCCCGATCCAGTGGGCCGTCTCCTCCCGCCGCCCCCCCCCCGCCTTCTCGATCACGATCCCCAGACAGAGTATCCAGCCAGTCCCCGGCCGCTTCGGGACGATCAAAAAAGTGCGTGCGACCATCCACCTCCACTCGCAGCTTGGCCGGGAAGAGCATGGCATATTTTAGGTTCATGTCCCGAAGTCGGCGCTTGACGCCCAGGAAGCTCAGTCTCTGCTTTTGGACCGCTTGGGTAAAATCAGGGTAAAAGTTCACCTCCATATTTTCCAGCTTAATCGGCCCTTGCAGTCTGGAGGCTTGCAAGATCGCGTCCCTGTCCCGAAAGTTAAAAATCCGGGCAATGAGAGGTCGCGGAGGGGCTCCGACCTTCGGCCTTCCCCCGGGAACTCTGTGGGCCCTCTCCACGGCAAAAAATTTACTCAGTCCCCGAGGCTGGAGATGGGTAGCGATCAGGTCTTCCACAAATAGATCCGCCGCCGCTTCCTCCCGTCCCTCGGGTACCCCGATGATGCGGATGTTGTTCCTCCGGGCCCGACTCTCGGAATCCTCAAGGCGCCGATCCATAAGTGCACTCGCCTGACGAAGTCGGCGCACCTCCGTTTGTAGGGCCGCCACCTCAGTCGTGAGGCCCGATGCGGTTTGGGCCAAAGAATCAACCCGGTCGTTGGTCTTGGAGAGATCAGCCCTCACCAGGCCAACATCCACGAGGACCGCGTCGATCTTATGTGCCAGGGTATCGAACCGCTGGCCCACCGAGGCCTTCATCTCGGCAATGGCGCCCATGACGTCTTGCAGAGTCAGATCCGTGGGCAAGTCCGGGGCATCAGAAGGGCCCTCAGAGGACTTGTGTGGTCCGCCAGGAGATCCCCTCTGGAGGGTATAGCGGTCCATGATGTTGGCCTGATGTACGGCGCCACGCCGGGTCGACTTGGTCTTTGATCGATCTCCATCTTGTTTCGTGGCCATCGCCACAGTTCTCACACTCGCACCAGCGACGCCGTAGAGGGCAGGCAATCGGGGCCACGAGCTCCGGGGGGGGGGCCACCCCAGATCGGCGGGGTGGGTCACAGCCGGCAGGCAGGCAGGGTCCCCCAGCGAGGCCACACCAACACAAGGAGCTCCGCGATCTCACTCGCAGAGAAGGCGAGGGGGTGCGAAAGTGAAAGCGAAAGTGCGGGGTACGCGACTCGCCAGGCCCAGCCCGCCGTTGTTGTTCACTTTGCCACCAGGTCACCCCCCAGCGCAAATCCGGGGTCCGGCGAGGAGAAGGCCGCAAACTTCAATCGGTGCTCACTCCGGCACCCGAGGTCCGATTTGAGAACGGGAAACGGGTACCACCTCAGCTCAGGCTCACCAACACAGTCCCCTCAACCGAGGCAGGATGAATACAGGATAAATGTAGGAGGTTGCGGAGGTCCTCGGGAGCCTCGCACCTACGCGGCCATCTTGGTTGCGCGCTAGGCTCCTCCTCACTCAAAAAAGATTTGAGGCATGTTACCGCTTGGTCATTAGGGTTAGACCAGTGAAGGTTGAAATCATCGAGGTAGATGTGGAACAGAACGGAATCAACATTGCCAGAGATGATTTCCATTAATTGTTCAATGAAGGGGAGGTTGTCACCAGGGGGTGATAGAATATGTGTAGTTTGCAGACCGGGTGGTTGTTACTAGAGATGTTGAGACAAAGGTATTCGCATGATGATGGCATAGAAGACTCCTAGAGGGAGACCGCGAGTGTGCTCCTGTGTATGCAGGCTAGACCACCTCCCAGCTTCATAGCGCTGACTAGACGAATTATGTCATGGGTAGGGGGCACTGGGAGGTCTAGGATAGGAGTGGAAGAGGGATTGAGCCAAGTTTCAGTGAGGATGATGATTTCTATCTCATTGTGTTGGATGAGGTCGAAGATATTAGAGGCGTGTATACTGGCTGGCCTGCAGTTGAGTAGTACGCATTTAAGTTGTACCGGTGTATGGGGGATAGGAGTCTGTATGATGTTCACTCTCGTGAGGTTGTCCTTGTTTATGACTCTAAGGTTGTGGGGGGGGTTCTCTGTTCGAGTTAGCCTGAATGGCTTGAATAAGCCCCATAGGAATCTTGTTGGTGTCTAGGATAAGTGAGTAAGAGTTGAGTAATTCTTCGATATTGTTAAGCGCGAGATAGGCCATCGATCTTCTGGGGCGGGAGGGTGCGTTGGGTAGGGGTACGGTTTTAGAAATAGTGAGGAGAGAGAGTTGGTCAAGGCGAGCTCTAACACTAGCGCTCGCCGGGGCTCTGGGCAGATTCGGGCGAGAGAGGAGAGAACTTATCAAGAGGAGATGTTCCAATGAGAGGGCTTTCAAATCATACAGTTCTAGGGTGAGAAAGACAGCTGCCCTTAGACTCTCTTGTAGTCTCCAACGCATGCAAGAGAGCTAACTCCCAAGTCACAGGAGACACAAGAGTAGCTTAACAGGCAGCAAACAACTGGCGCATTGCTAACGCCCAGGCTCTGCTGGCTCTTTATGACAGTGCTCATTACGATGAGCTAGAAAAACTCATATAACACTTGCCTGACCAATGAATATCTAAAGCTAACGACCTTATTCAGGAAGGAAAACCTTATTACTAACACCTCCATTAAATGTGCGCTAGACGCAGCAGACACAGCATCTCGTGCAATTAACACCAGTATATTAATACGCAGACACGCTTGGCTCAGAATCTCTGGATTTAAGCCGGAGGTACAATCCTCCATACTTAATAAACCCTTTGACAAAGAGCATCTTTTCGGCCCAGCTGTTGATACCATGTGGGAAAAGATGAAAAAGGACACTGAGATCGCAAAGTCCATGGGGGCTTTACAGTTACCTGCCAGTAGAGGTTCCTTTCGCCGCTCATTTTACAGGGGTGGCTCAAAAGTGATGTCCACTGACAATGTCTCCTCCTCTAACAAGGGCAACAATCAATCCCCCTCGTACAGAGGATATTCTAGAGGAGGTTTTAGAGGAAACAACGGTAGAGGTAGAGGTAATTCCACACGCTCTTCCCCCGCAAACAAACAATGACTTCCCTCCACTACTCCCTATGATCCCACTCCTGTCGGGGGACGTCTTTCCCAATTCCTACCTGTCTGGAATTCAACCACCGCAGACAAGTGGGTGCTACAAATTATCCAATCTGGTTACTGCCTGGAGCTTACAAGCACTCCCCCAAATATTCTTCCACGAGTACACACAATGTCACCGGAACATCTCACCCTCTTAAAACAAGATGTTCTATCTCTGTTACAAAAGCACGCTATAGAACCTGTTCCGTCAATACATCAAAGGATATATACTCCCTTTATTTCTTAATTCTCAAAAAGGATGGCTCTTTCAGGCCCATACTAGACCTCAGACAGGTAAACCTATACATACAGTCGGACCACTTCCACATGGTCACACTTCAACAGGTGCTCCCACTACTTCAGCAAGGCGACTTTCTATCTACTCTAAACTTAAAGGACGCCTATGTCCATATTCCCATTCACCCTGCTCACAGAAAATATCTCAGGTTTGTGGTGGACGGAAATCATTACCAATTCAAAGTTCTCCCATTCGGAGTAACTACAGCACCCAGGTTTTTCACCAAGTGCCTGGCAGTAGTAAGAAGATAGCACGTTCATGTTTTCCCTTACCTAGATGACTGGCTAATAAAAGCCAGATCACAACAAAGCTGCATACATCACACTCAGAGAACAGTCAAACTGAATCACAACTTGGGGTTCACTGTAAACCTCATCAAGTCTCACCTCCAGCCATCCAACACACAAGTGTATCTAGGAGCCACAATAAACACTTGCAAGTCTCGGGCGTACCCCAACCCAGTCAGGATTCGCAACATGCAAGCTCTAATATCATAGTTTCAGCCTCAACACTCATTACCAGCCAGAGTGTCCATGCAATTGATCGGAATGATGGCTTCTTGCATCTAAATTGTTCCCTATACAAGACTTCAAATGCGCCCCCTACAGGAATGCTTAGCACGTCAGTCAGGCTCAAGGTCAGTTATCAGATCTGGTGTTGATATATGGCCGTTTTCATCACTTTCTGCAGTGGTGGAACATACAAAACCTTTCCAAGGGACGGCAATTTCTCGATCTGGTCCCACAGATAGTGCTAACATCAGACGCATCCGTCACTGGTTGGGGAGCACATATGGGAAAGCATACCATTCAGGGCATGTGGACTCTACAACAAAAACAACTGCACGTAAACCATCTCGAACTGCTAGCAATTTTCTAGCATTGAAAGAGTTTCAACTTCATCTAGTAGGCAAAGCTATCCTGGTTCGCACAGACAACATGACAGCCATGTACTACATACAAAAGCAAGGGGGGACCCACTCTCTACAGCTCTCACAGCTAGCACAGAGCATCTGGAGATGGGCCATACCCAGAAAATATATCTCCTTGCAGAACATCTTCCAGGAGTAAACAAATCACGTTGCAGATCCGCTCAGTCGTCAATGACAGCAAATACACGAATGGGAACTTCACCCTCAAATTCTCCTCCCATTCTTCCAAATGTAGGGCTTCCCAGAGATAGATCTGTTCGCCACCCACCTAAACGCCAAATGCCCAAACTTTGCGTCAAGACATCCACATCCATTGTCCAAAGGCAATGCACTATGGATGAATTAGTCAGGGATATTTACTTACGTTTTTCCACCTCTCCCACTCATTCCATTAGTCGTACAGAAATTCAAACAGCACTCCCTGACGCTTATCCTAGTTGCTCCCAAATGGGCCCAACAACCCTGGTTCACAATTCTGTTGGAACTATCAGTAGTTCCCCACCAAAAACTACACCTCTCCCCCAAGTTCCTTACTCAGAACCATGGAGAGATCAGACATCCAGATCCCAATCAGCTCAACCTTGCGATGTGGCACCTGAAACCCTAGAGTTTGGCTACCTTAATCTTCCGCCAGACTGTATGAATGTTTGACAGAGGCTATACGCTCTACCACATGAGCATGCTACGCAGCAAAGTGGAAGAGATTTGTTGTTTATTGTAACAACAATCAGATCGATCCACTAGACGCTTCAATACAAAACATCATTTGTTATCTATTACACCTACAACGTTCTAATTTAGTGTACACATCTGTATGCTTACATCTGGCTGCAATAGCTGCATATCTGCAAAATAGACAGCACTTGTCTCTTTTTAGAGTGCCCGCTATTAAAGCTTTTATGGAAGGACTCAAAAGACTCATTCCTCCCAGACTTCCACCTTCTCCAGTGTGGAATCTTAACATAGTCCTTACAAGAATCATGGGTCCACCATTTGAGCCGTTGCACAAATGCGAAATACAATTTCTCATCTGGAAAGTAGCCTTCATTATAGCCATCACTTCTCTAAGAAGAGTCGGTGAGCTTCAGGCACTAACCATAGAGGAAACATTTTTGCAAATACACCAAAGCAAAGTGGTCCTTAGAACTAACCCCACATTCTTGCCCAAAGTCATCTCTGCCTTTCATATCAACCAATCTGTTGAGTTGCATGTGTTCTTCCCTCGACCAGATTCAGTGGCATAATGTGCCCTTCACACATTAGATGCCAAGAGAGCATTACTTTACTACATAGAAAGAACAAAGCCCTTTAGGAAATCTAAACAACTCTTTGTTGCTTTTGATCCATCACATTATGACAATCCCATATTAAAGTCAGGCATTGCAAGGTGGATAGTTAAGTGTATTCAAATATGCTACATCAAAGCTAAACGCACACTAACAATTCCCCCTAGAGCGCATTCTACATGCAAACTGGTGGCTTCTATGACATTCTTAGGAAATATACCCATAGATAACATCTGCAAAGCTGCAACATGGTCTACACCACACACATTCACAAAATACTATTGTGTGGATGTGTTAGCAAAACAACAAGCTAGTGTGGGCCAGGCAGTTTTACAAACATTATTTCAAACCACTGCAACAGCTACAGGTTTGCCACCGCTTCAAAATATCTGCTTTATAGTCTATGCTAAAGCGTATGATCTACAGCTCATATGCCTCGAACAGAAAATGCTACTAACACAGTATGCATCTGTTCTTGGACTATAGAGCTGTAGAGTCATATGCACCCACCCGCCTCCCCGGGTACCTTTACCTATTGCAGTGATATCTTACTTAGAAACAGTTTACACAGACATCTCTTTTATTACTTTACTAACTCCATCATCACCCTTTATGGCAAAACAATCTAAGGATGGATTTGATGCCCATGCGCACTATCACCAAAAGGAGGAGTCACCTACCTTGTGACTACAAGACTTCTTCGAACAAAAACAAAGTGCAAGCATCCAGACCCAATACCAGATGCAGATCTATGCTAAAGCATATCACTCTACAGCTCTATATGCCAAGAACAGATGCATACTGGGTAAGTAGCATTTTCCTATTTTTGTTGAACACACGAGGTTTCACTGCGCTGTGCAGGCCCATGCGAATCCGAAGCGGATCCGGACCTCAATTAAAAAGGCACATACACCTACTCACATACTCTCACTCAACCACACACAACCACACACCCACTTACACACCCACACAACCACTCATATAGCCATTCACAGACCCACAAATCCACTTGCACACCCTCTCACAGACCCACATACCCATGCAACCACTCACACACCCACTCACAGACCCACATACCCATGGAACCACTCACACACCCACAAAACCACTCACTCACACACCCATACAACCACTCACACACCCAGGTTACAGGTATGTTATAGTTAGGAAATAGCATTAAAAACATAGAAATTCACTGAAAAGACAAAGGTACAGGGCATTCAAAAACCATAGGAACTCACTAAAACCCCCAAGATTACAGGGATGTTATTGTTCGGTTCAGATTTTACGCACACACAAAACCTTACAAATTCAGCAGGTATAGTTATATCGAGAAACTAGAACTGGTGCCCTAAGATAGCTATAACTCCCTCCCTCCCCATGTACTGCTAATTACCCCACATATAATATTACTCATGGCATCATCAATGACATAATTGATGATATCACTGCAACATTTGCAGTGAAATTATTGATGAGAAAACTGCATGGCACGTGCGCAAGTTATAGTTACCTTGGGACACGAGTTATAGTTACTTGAGATAACAATAACTGTAACTGTTGAATTTCTATGGTTTTGTGTGTGTAAAATTTGAGCCAAACGATAACATCCCTGTAACCTTTGGGTTTTTTGGGTGAATTTCTAAGATTTGTTTAATTCTGTTTCCCAGCTAGAACGTCCCTGTAACCTTTGTTCTTTTCAGTAAATATATGAATATATACATATCCATAGTAACTGTTTTATCACTTTTGCTGTGTTTCTGGCTTAGGATATACAATGGTGTGGTGCTCTCAAGAAATTATGGTACATATGCATTGATGTGCTAATTCCTTGCATGAGCACGTTCCATATCTGGTAGTACTTTCAGTGTTCTCATTAATGTTACATCGTTTCAACACCTCCAGTGAAGGACCGAATTCCCAAACACATTTCAAGAATGTGAAAATCGGAGGATTTTGCAGCACTCCTCTCACATGGCTGCCTCAGGGTAGGAAACAGCTCATACTTCTTTGCTCAGGCAGAGAGTACAATACTTCCTATCCTCTCCTCAAGCTGAAACCAACTACACATGCTCACCAGCATGATTAAAGTGTCCTATTTAAGCCCTCTAGAGGGAAGGACTGTCCCTTTGCCTCCAACACCAGCTCTCCACCACTGCATTCAGATTTTTTTACTTGACTTGACAACTTCCAGCAAATCCCTCTGTCTCACATTCTTTGTTAACTCACATTGTGGTAACTGTTCCTCAAAAGAAAGAAGGGATCAGAGGCCAATTTGGTCACAGAAGTTAGATGAAGAAGGAAAAGTCTCTAAAGTAAGTGTCCCCTTATCAGTGCTAGGTGGGGAGTCTCTCCTTTAGACTTTAGTGCCCTCACACACCCTTGCGGGTATCATGCTTCATCATCAGGCGTTGCTCCTCGTGGGGGCGGCGCTGCCGTCACCTATGGGCCCCGCGAGAGGGCTCTTTGTCGGAGATCTTTTGAGAAGACGCCGCAGTTGTGCATGCGGGTGTGTGGGCCTAAAAGAGGGAGTGAGGTGTTTTAAAATTACCCACCGGTGCCGTAGGTATAATTTTATTTGTGGGTCCGGGGGTAAGATAAAATTGATACAGGGGCAAGGGGCAACCCTCTATTGATAAATGGCATAGAGGACGGGGTATTACTCCGCTGCTCCTAGTGCCCATGTGTGAAAGTGCGTACTGGTCAACATGTTTCGCGCCGTGTTTGGGTCCCTAGTGGATCCCCTCGCGCTTCATCAGGACCATATATGTGAAAAATGGAAATGTGAAAGGAAAAGAGAAAGACCCTCTTTGTTCCTAAAATACCTCTTATTTAGGTGTGTTTGCGTGTTTTGCGCTATGGGGGACACAAATATTGTGTCCCAGCCTAGTACCTGTGGGAATAGAAGGGAGACAACAGACAAGGAACAAACGTGTAGAGATTTTATGTCAGAAACGTCAATAAATGCTAGACAATCAAAAGACATCTGAAGGAAATACCTCTAAATGCTTGTCAGTGCATGCTGGTTGACGGATGGATCAACCTGAATCATTGGAGACTTTGGCATGCACTCGTATATGATGGTGCTAGTAACAACATAACACCATGCGTTTTGTAGTGCACATTGGTCAAACAAACAAAAGTGTGTGCTTATACTGAAGAGTGCAACTAGAGAAAAGGGCTCTCGTATCCTACCATGGTGGCCACCCGAGTGATGTGCTCCCACAACGCGGATATGTTGGTGAACGTTACGTGTGGGATAAGCCAAAGTGCAGCAGTGGAGAAAATCAGTAATAACACTCCCGATTGGGGTACGTCGATCAGGTTGTTTTACAAGGCGGTATTTTCATGCACAATAATCGGAAGATAAAAAAGTGGTCAGAGAAAAAGTTTACGCCTAATGAGAAGGAAAAGTGCCTCCTCGCAAGTCCTAGCAGCGGCGAGGGGGAATCACTGAAAACAGAAAAAAGGCTATCGATAAGGATTCCTCATAGTAACATACCTCTGTCAGAAGCCTGTTGTTGTAAAGCAGAGGAGCAATACTCACATAGTTGACCCCTCGTTGAAGCCTATTCACCTGCCCTGCCGTGTGGAGGACTGCGGTATTTTACTGGTAAAAAGCGGAAGTCAACCAGGGGCGGAGAAAGCCGTGTCTCAGGTGCGAGAGGCACCAATAACAAGACTGGGTTTTGGCTAGTGCCAGTAAAGCTGAGCCAGACTTAAGAAGTAACGACAGATTGCAAGTACTGCGCAGAACTTTAGTCTCAATCAATTGTGAGGAGGAATTTTTGAACTAAACAAAAACCCTAGACAAAAAGCTTTGTCAATTGAATCAATCAATTCTTTAATGTATTACTCATATGGTTGACCTTCTAATTTATAGATCAATCAGAAATTTAGAAAAACACTCAGTGGACAATACTGTGCTATCTGTACGAACCAACACATTCAGTCATTCGATTCAATTCAACTCATTTATTCTCATTCATACATACATCCATTCAGAAACATACAAGGGATTAATTCATCAAATACATAAAACAGTTTTGTAAAAAACCACAGAAAAAAAGGCTAAACAATTTTGTCTGACAGTTTAGATTCAATTCAAATTCTTGTGGCCAAGAGAGCAAGGTCTACGCGTTTCGAGTCCCCATAATTAGTAGGGCTCTCATCAGGACCTGTTAGGCTCTAGTGGGTGGAAAATAGATCAGCCGATCTATATCACAAATAGTTATGATGTTAAATGTTTGGCTTTCATCTTGTTTTAGTTAACAGAAGCGGATGTGAGGTCCAAGCTGAGGGCAGTACATATCATTTGGTCATCAGAAAAGCTGCGGAAATGTTGGATCTTTCACTCCTTACTACAGAGCTAATATATAATGTTCTAACTGCGTTGCTCCATTCTTATTTCACCATCCTAGGTGCCTCTACTACCTTTCAGTGAGGTTTAGACAGAGTCAATTTTGAGTATTTGGAAAAAACCTTTGACAACCAAAGCTGTTTCAAGCCCGATAGCCAGACGTTATAAACCAGCTCCTGGTGGTCCTTCCTTCTTATCTCATCCTACACCAGTCTGGTTGGCCAGGCTTCATGCTCTCCGAAGCTGACCCCAGGAGACTATTTTCCTCCATATTTTAAAATATCAAACTTTCCTTAATAGATTTTTTTGTTTTTTCTCTCTCTGAGGTGAAAACAGACAAAGCGAATGTGTCTAAAGACACTCGTCTACAATAAGCATATATCTACTTGTTTCATTAGGGTTCAGTATCCCTTGACACCTCATAGACGTGCTCCCTTTGTAACTACTTTAATAGTGTCTATGTTTTTCCTTTTTCCTTTTAGATACCATTACTTAAGGAAAACTGGCAACTTCGAACGGTCAGCTGGGCTGCAGGCAGGAGTGGACACCATACAGGTGAGAGGAGATGTGTTCTCCGAAAGGTTATGAGTGAGTTACACTCCAATGAAGAGAAATGTGATTAGTAAATGATTTGGAGGTATGCTGTGCAGTTATGATAAACTGTGTCCTGTAGAGAGATACACCCCATAAAAGTGAATGTGTGGGCCTGATTGTGGTGAGGCAGGTTCCTGGCCAGTGTGTTATGTTATAGGAATTTTGGAAGGAGTGAAGCAAACCCTATACAAGTAAAGTATACTGTGGGCTTGGAAATGAGGTAGAGATCACAGAAGTAAAATATACCCTAGGCCAGGGGATGGGGGATAGAAGTGGAGATAATCTCTATATATGTCACTGTTGTTCTGTAGCTCACTGCTGCCACTTGTGTGCCTTCATGGCTCCTGTGTGATGGCCAGACATGTGCTCCAATTATGGGGCCAATTCAGATTCCGGTCAGAAGGGCTGCGACCGACTGTCGGAGACCTGCCGACCGATTCGGATCAAGTTGGCAGGATTCCTTTCCTACCGAGCCATTCCGATGGGCTTGGTTGGAAAGGAATCCCACACGGATTTCCGGATTGCGGACGACAGGCTCGGAGAGCCCGTCCGCCGTCTGGAAATCTCCCAGTACTCCCCCGGCCGCCTCTTTGTGACCGAGGGAGTACGATGGCAGCTTTTCACTGCCTTTTCGTGATGGTTTTTCCGGCCCGAAAAGGCAGTCGGAAACTGTCTTTGGGGGCCACCAGTAGGCCCCCCATGGGTGTGAGGCTGCCGAATGGCAGCCTGAGGGCAGCTATGGTGCCCCTCTGTGGATGCCTGCACCCAGTGGCAGGCACCCCTGCTTTCAAGGATGCAGGCATGCATTCCGCTCGGAATGCATGCCTACATTGTCTTGTATACGAGTGCGACCGAACCCTGTTAGGTCGCATCGTACTAGCAGGGCCGTAACCGACGACAGCAGGTCGGTCGCTTACGGCTCCTGACCAATGTCGGACGGACCTGAGTCCGTCCGACATCGGAATCGGCCCCTAAGTCTTGGTTATCATGATGCAGCATCTAGGAGAGCCATTTGTAGCAAAAAAGGTTTGTTAGGCTGAGGAGACAATGGGTTGTTTTTTCCAAATATTACCTTCTCTTTAGGCTGGCTGATCAGACTTCGCTTATATGACTAGAAAGTGTATTGGCATTGTGTTGTGACAAACATAACACATGATCTATGTCAGCCAATGACTCTGAAAAATATGTTAGATAGTGAGTTGTCACATTTTTACATACATACATTGATTAGCCTCTATGGGCAATTATGTAACGTGTCCTCTAAAATCCAGATCTTGGCTTCACACTGATGAGGTATACAGAGATAGGTGTGAATTACACTGAGCACTCATGAAGTCCATCCACATGAGGTGCATTTAGGGGTATGTCATGGTGAGAGGAACATTTACTCCTATTGAAATCCACCAGGCTAAGGTAAAGCGAGATTTCAGGGTAAATGTACAAAGCCCTTTTGTGGTCACAAACACTGTGATTTGCAGAATCACAGGGTTTGTATATTAAAGCCCTTTAACAAGTTGCAAAATTATTTGGAACTCCTAGAAGGGTTTTTGTGATCTTTTCCGTATCTCAAATAAGTTGAAGCGTGAAATTTGTGGTTTGGAAAGGTATGTATCAACGGTGTGTAACTGAAACTGTGGTCTAAAACCATTTGTGAGTTACCAACTCCCTTTTATTGACGTGGGCCGCTATAAAAAAAAAATTCCCTTTTCCAAAAGCAGACACAGAAATGGAGATATGCTGTTTCTAGCAGGCTTCAATCCCTGATTCAGTAGCCATTGAAAGGGGGTTTCAAATTTCAATCTACCTATTAAATATTCATTAGGAAAGTCGTTTTGCAACCCTCTGTGAGTAAACAATTTGTAATGCACCCTGTTAGTACACAGTATTTCCTTTTGCAAATGGGAATGATACTTTGGGCCCATCCAGTGGTAACGCCTTGGCGAGGCTCCATTTCCCCGTCAGGCAAAGGACTGTGGGCACTGCAGGCATGGGACGCCAGCCCCTAATGCAGATGGTCTCCAATTGATTATGGGTGGGACACTGCTGGGTCATCATCTCATCAGGCAGATTGTGGATTCAGCTGCTCACGGGAGCGGTATTAGATGGATCAAAGAGTGTCTCTGACTTGCAGCATCCACTTAGTTCATAGTTCCAACCCTGTCGGCGGACTGGATTGAGATTTTTAAACTAGTCAAGTGTCCCACACAGGCCTCCTCCTTCTCCCCCCTCACACCACTCCATCTAGAGATCCTGTGACATCACAGCAGAGAATAGAATGGCCAGCCTACAGCCATATGACAGTCCACCCCAGGCAGCTGTGATGACGCCTTAACCCAAGTCAACCACATCTTCTTGATTCTGGGTATCTGATCTGGAATTAGCATCAAAAGGTAGGCACCAACTATGCTGCAGACAATTAATTTTAATACACATTCATTCATTGACCACAGACAGTTGGGTGGCCAAATGATTAAATACGGTAAAAATTCCTGTTTTGTTATAGTGTAATCTGAGATGAGTGACGCTTGACAGGGCTACCCATGAAATATTTAATAGAGTGCAGAGCTGAAAGAGCGTAGCCCAGGTCTTCTAGGCCCCTGAACAGAACAAAATGTTAAAGTCGCTACAGGAATTCACTCTTTCTTTTAGTCCTTCATCACTGGAGGAACTCCTTCACTGAGGCACCTAAGAGGGGATTCAGAAGACAGAGAGGACCATGGTAATTTGGTCTTTGGCAACCTAGGGTCAAGTGGGCTAGACAATAGCTTGAAATATATGTGACATCTTTTATTGACCTCAACAGTGATGATCTCATGTTGGTGAAGTGCATTATGGTCTTTAGGGAGGCAAGATCAACTCCAGTCAGTTCCATTACATTATGGGCCTGGAGATCTGATAGAGACTACTAGCCACAGATTCCTTAACGTAGAATTATCCCCAGGCGTGAGACTGGATCTTGCAAATTTTTGCCACAGCATCTATGCGTGCTGGGGGCGGTACCACGTGACCCCGCCCTGACGTCGTCCGCGGACGTGACGTCAGCGAGTTCACATAAGTCCCACCCCGGCAGGCTGACGTCAGTTTTCCTTCTTTTCCACGTGCAGCGCGGATCCGGAGTGTGCTCCTTGGCCTGTTTTCAGGCCTCTTTAGCGCCTTGAGTTGGGAACAGTGTGCAATGCCTTAGGGCTTTAAGACGTGTGCTTCTTGTGCATGTCAGATGTCGGCGACGGACCCTCACACTATTTATATGTGGTGTTTGGGCGAGCACCATGACTCTACGGACTGTGAGGCTTGTCAGCATCTCAAGCCGAAGTCCCCGCGGGAGCGCCAGATGAAATTGCTGTCGGCCCGCTTGTCCAGATCGGTCTCGTCGCAGCGTTCGTCTCCTACCTTGGACGGGTCCAGGGGCCACCATTTCTGGCTGCGGCTCGTCCTTTGCCGAGGTCCCATGGGCGTCCTTCGCCCGCCGGTAAGTCTTGCAGCTTGCCACCGAGGCCCTGTCCTCCTTCAGCAGAGGGTGCCGGTGCCTCCCTCCCGCAAAGCCCCGTGGGGTTCCCTACTGTGTCGCAGGAGGTCACCAGGTCTTACGGCTCGTCCCCTCGTTCCTCTGGGCAGGCGGCTGTCTTCCCTGAGGCCGATCCGACGCCTCTCCGGCATCAGCGGCTTTCCTCCCCGGCACTGGCGGTGCCGCGGGTGGAAGCTGGGACACGGAACCCGGGACACTTCCCTGGACCCCTCTCGGTCCTCGGCGCAGGCGGCTGCTTCGTCGGGGGTCGAGCCTTTTCGGCACTGTTCATTGGCCGCTTCGGCTCCGACCCCGCCCCCCCTCTCCGATGAGGCACGTGGTGGTGGAGGTCGACCCGGTGCCCCTGGTGGACACTTTGGCACCGGTCGAGAACTCACCGGTGCCTGTGGTGGACTCCCCGGCGCCGTCCCGACGTTGGATCGTCGACTCTTCTCCGGATGTCCCTTCCTCTCCGGAGGGCTGTCGTCTCCTTGTCTCCTCATCACCGGAGACTGGGCGCCGCATTGTGGCCTTTTCGCTGGAGGATTCCAGGGCGGGTTCTACGCCGTCTCCACATCCACAGCCCCAGACCCGGTCTTCCGCTCCCTGCAGTTGTCTGCCCCGCAGCTTCTCCGCCCTCTTCAGAGACCCCTCAGGCTCCCCACTCGTCCGTGAGTCTTCCATCCTACAGGGGCTGGTCTTTTCTCCTTCCAGTAGGGGACGGGCGTCTTACTTTGCAGCCTTCGCCCACGGAAGAGTTGCTTCCCCCCCCCACGACGCCCTACGGAGGAGAGTGTGGCCTTTGTCTGGGCCATTTCCACGGCCACTGGCATTTTGCAGATGGGCAATCCGGTTGCTCCACTCCCTACGGACCACTTATTGGAGGTTCTCCACCAGGGCTCTGTTGGAGGGGAGCCACTTCTCCCATTTGAAGCGTTGCTCCACACCTCTCTTCTGGGGGCACCCTGCCACGGGGGATCCGGTGCCTCAACTGCTCCTTCACTGCCACCGTCCTGCTCCGCACGATGCAGTTTGCATTTTTTCCCATCCATCTGCCCAGGGCCCTGACCTGCGGGCTGCTTTTCCTTCCTTGCCTTCAGTGCTGCTCCCGCCATCACGGGAGGCCCGGTGGCTGGACTCCTGGGGGCGTAACATTTGCGCCTCCACTAGCGTTGCTCTGTGCGCACGCAACACACTTTGTGTGTTAGTCAGGGCTACTTCCGACCTATGGGATTCCGCGGAGTTCCTTCTGTCTCGCGCCTCCCTAGAGGGTGCCCGCTCTGATCTGTGGCACCATGTGCGGGATGGTCGGGAGTTAGCTACATTCATTCTCCGTTCGGCCTTGGACATCTCTGATTCCCTTGTTCGCGCTATGGCGAGTTCTGTGGCCCTCCGCCACCATGCTTGGTTGCGGGATGGTGTCTTTCCGGAGAATGTTCAAGAGTGTCTTGCGGATTTACCTTTTGATGGAACTCTGTTGTTTCACACCCACGTGGACTATGCTATTCAGAGACTCCTTGCGGGGCTCCGTCCCCCTCCCCCTCCGTAAGCTTCGGTTGGTCGGCCCTCCGCCGCCTTATGGGAGGCGTTTATCCCACCTTTCTCTTTGGGGCCTTATGTTTCGGTTGGCCCGTTGTGTGCTGTGTGCGGTTTGGAGTGCCTTCAGGGTCCTTCAGTTGGCCCCTCTATTCTTTCGGCTGCTGGTTCAGCCCTTCAGCTTGTGGTGTGTGTTTTTTGCTGTTAAGTGCAGTTGTATAGGTCCTCAGGTTGGACCCTTTGTGTCTTTTTTGGCTGCTTGGTAAGCCATCTGTGGTGTTTTCCACAGGTCTTTTCAGTTCTTGGCCTCTGCTGCGGGTTTCGCTAAGAGGTGTTTGGCTGATTGGTAAGCCGTCTGTGGTGTTTCCCACAGGTCTTTTAGTTCTTGACCTCTGCTGCGTGTTTCCCTAAGAGGTGTTTCCCTGTTTTTGTTCAGGGACGATTCATACCCTAGGTGGGGTATTTGTTGGCTATTGTATAGCCCTGTCTTAAGCTCGACGGGCGCTTGGTGCGGTCTCTCTCACTCTTTTTCTTCCGCCTTTGCGCAGATTGTGCTGCTCCAGGTTTTGTCCCGCTCAGTATCCGAGGGTGTTTCTATCCTTCTTCTATAGGGTTCATTCCGTCTTCGCCTTTGGATCACCGGACCGACCTTTGTCATGCTGATTACAGCGTCGTGTCTTGGTGTTTCCACCTAGTTCTCCGCCGTTTCGGCCAGGGCCCGTCTGCCGTGTGTTCCAAAGGGGCTGGTTCTCCTGGTGCTCTCCTGTGTTCTGGTTGCCAGCTTTCGGTCGGTACTACATGCATCTTTCTCTTCTGGCAGGCCCGCTTCTACTCGTGGGCCTGAGGTGCTCCTGGGTCGGTCCTTCTCTAGGGCTTGTTCTGGGTTTCCCTTGCCTCTGTCTTCATCTTGTGCTCGACTTGTTCTGAGCCTCTGCGTCATAGTATTTGCCTGGTAGTTTTGGTCCTCCTCCATGGGCCTCGTCGTGTCAGCGTGTGCTCCTGTCCCTTGCTTGTTGGAGCTTTGCGCGTCTGTGTCTTCTTTCTCACGTCTGCGCTTCTCGACTGTGGAACCGTTCCGGCCTTGTTCCCTGCTTTGGGATAAACACCCATTCAGCTGTCCCCTTCACTGTGTGTTTGTTCTCCTGGGGCGGGCTCTGCCTCCGTTCCTCCTCTTTTTCTTGGCTTGAGGGTGGTTCTTTTCTTCCTCTGGTACTCGCGGGGTGACTTATGCCCCTCCGGGTTTTCTGGCGGATGCCCTTTGCTCCTCGGGTAGGCTTGTGGTATCCTGATCTTCCTTACTTCTGCTTGCAGGGGGCTGGGCCATCCTTCCTGTCCCCATGACACATCCCCTGTTTGGGCCCTGTGTTCTTCCAAGCTGGTGAGGTTCGCTCGCAGCCCTCCTCCCCTCTGGGTATGGCTAGGGTATCTATTCTACGTTAAGGAATCTGCGGCTAGTAGTCTCTATCAGATGTACAAGTTACTTACCTTCGGTAACGATGTATCTGGTAGAGACGATTCCAGCCGCAGATTCCTTCATGGCCTGCCCTTCCTTCCCGTTCTGTGAGGATCCTTCAGCTTGGTCTTCTGCACTCGCCTCCCTCTGGGTGGCTTTGTCTTCTGCGGGTGCCCTTTTTCACTTCCTCCCTGGCGGGATGCTTCGTTCTGTTTATTTGTTCCACTCCTTCTTTTGTGGTAATTGGACGGTAGGTTCATGTGTACTTTTGCATCCCTGCACCCTGGTTATTCCAGTGTGGGACCTACTCATACTCTTCTCCCTTTTTTTCATTGCTTGGGGTTTCTGACTCGTCTGCAGTCCTCTGGGTTGGGGTCTCTTGGCTGTGCCTCAGCCCTTAGCTCTTTACAGGGGATACGACACTCCTTCAAGGTGTTGTCTTGGGGTGATTTGTCGTTACTCATCTGTTCCAGCCTTTTGCCCTTCACTGTTATAGAATGTGGTTGCAGACTTTCTGTCGTCTGCCATGACATTTTTCACATGTTTTTCTGCCTCCAGTGAAGATATTGCCTTCGCTTTGCAAGGTTCTTCTTAGTGCTGCTCCTTCCTTTCCATAACTTTCAGTAACGCAGTGCTTAGCACTGTCCCTAATGGTGCTGTTCCTCACCATTCGCTTCTCCCTTTTTGTTTCTCTGATTTTTTCGCACACTGTTCCCATACTCTCACCGTTTTGTTTGTGATGGCTCTGCGTTGTGGCGCGGAAAAGTTCGCCGAAGAAAACTGACGTCAGCGCGCCGGGGATGGGACTTATGTGACCTCGCTGACGTCACGTCCGCGGACGACGTCAGGGCGGGGTCGCGTGGTACCGCCCCCGGCGCGCAGAAATGCTGTGGCAAAAAACTTCCGGATCCAGTCTCACGCCTAGGGATAATTCTACGTTAAGGAATCTGCGGCTAGAATCGTGTCTAACAGATACATCGTTACCAAAGGTAAGTAACTTGTACAATAAGGATAATAAACTCCCTACCGGTGAGATCATTTGAAGATTAGACGTGTCAAGTCGATTTCATACAGGTGAAGGTTGTAGTGGGAGATGGGGTGTAAAGTTGTCACTGAGGATTCTTGGGTATTGGGGTTGGTGGATGTATTTTGGAATGGAGAGCACTAGAGACAACATTCCATATGAAGCCCATACTGTATGTTAAGGCAAGAAAAATAGAAGCAGAAATAATGTTTTGCAAGGGCTTTCTTAGTAGTAAGGGGCCTTGCCCATTGGAGGATGCAGAGGAAATCTATATCAGGTGTAATAGGTAGATCTGGAAGTGAAACTAGTTTTTAGCGGAGATGCATGACAATTTTGTTAGGCCTTGAAATGTGTATAAGGTCGTTAGTTCCAGTTAGGGTGAGTTGATCTGGAGAGACAGGGGGTATTGTAGGTCTGGAATTTCACTGAAGGCATTGCACCTTTAGTTGACTCTTAGGAATGTAGGATCCTTTAATGAATAGTATGTTGTTGGTGCCTGGATTAGCAGAGTAGTTTCCCTATGTAGGGAAGTTGCTAAATACCTAATACATGAATTGTTTCCTTTCACTTGTTTCTACTCAGGACAACCATAGTATTATTTTCCTCTGCGACCTCCACATCCACTTCCCCCCAAGCCTGCTGGATGGAATCAGGAAGCACTGCGTGGAGGGCAAACTGGCCTACGCTCCCATCGTCATGAGGCTGAATTGTGGAAGCTCTCCCAGGGAGCCTCGAGGTAACCAGGGCCAAGTGTAAACATTACTGATTAGTGCTGCAAAAAGAGGTTCAAATGCCAAGAAACAAACTATAACAAGTGGTCAAATTGATTCCATTTCAAAGTTGGGGATTTATATCTGTGCCGTTCTTCACGGAGTACACTTTATTATAGGAACCAAAGATAAATTATATGTAGGTGAAAAGAGAAGCCACAATCTCCATGGTTCATTTTTGCTAATATAATTTTTGCTTGGAATTAGAATTGTGCCCGAGACAAAGCATTGATTCTGTTTCTTCTTCTAACCTAGCAATGAATGATAGCATGATTTAGGAAAACAATTTAGCAAAGTGCAAGGTCTAGGAAAGAGGTAATTAAGTAGGGCCATGAGGAATGTCCGTGCCTAGAAGAATTTCAGTTGCAGTGCTGCAGTGTTATGAATTCTACTGTAGCATAAGATAAAGGTAATAAATCCAGTCCTTGAGGAACATCTCTGAGTTCAGCAAAGATAATACAAGCAAAGACAACCGTAAGGAATACCTGCAATTGGAATGAAGAATATACTGTCAGGGGTCTATGGGATTTCTGTAAGGTTAGAAAGAGTGAATAGAAACAGGACTTCAAGTAACATCAGTGGATAGGGCAGATACAATGCAATGGGGGACTTGGGGAATGTCTTTGAGTATGGAGCGATAAGGAAGGGTTGGACCTAAAGAAAGCATGGAAAAAAATCTGAGAATAACTATCTGTAAAAATAGAGTTAATGGCATCATTGATTTGAGGAACGCATGTTGGTAAAACAGGTTAAAAAAAACAGAAACCTGAGGAAATTCTGCATTTAGGACATAGACAGTAAAAATCTGATGAACATCTGTAGCTAGGATAGAGATAATAAAAAAAAAGATTTGAGGAACATCTATGGGCAGGACTGAGATGATAAAATCTGATCCGAGGACTATTGCGTTTTAGGATGTGGTAGTAAAAACAAGAATCTGCGGAATATCTTCAGGTAAGACAGAGGTAATAGAAACCGGGATCTGAGAAATATCTGGGAGTAGCCCATAGATAATACAAGCAGGCACATGGTCAGATAAAGATGATTTCGAGAGGCTTCAGATATGTTTGGTAGAAGGTAATATTTAGGGGTGGGCGGAATTTGCAAAATTCACTTTCGCAAACTATCGCGAAAATGTTAAAAATCTCCGCAAACACATGGAAATATCGCAAAGACGCAGAAGTTTTTTTCCCGCCCGTTCGCTGTATTTTCTGCGTGGTCGCGGCTCGCCAACTTACCCATGCCGTTGCTCACGGGCGCGGCTATCTTGTTTTCACTTGTCTCGCGGTGCATGATCGCGAGAAGAAAGACGTGATCGCGCAACGAATGACGTTACTGCGGGCGCGAACGGTCGCGAGATAGCGCAAATAGCTACCAACAATCCAACATCTCGTGAAGAACGCGACCGGATCGGGAAAACTTGTCGGCGAACGCCGGGATTCAGGTAAGGCGCTCGCCCGCACGCAAGAATGCGTTTTTTTACAGCGCGAGCAAGCAAAAGATTTCCGGTAAGATGCAGATTGCGGAAATTTTGACATTTTCGCGCTCTCCGCGGAACGCGAAAATGTCAAATTATTGCAATTTCCGCGAGCCGAACGGAATTTTCGACCAGGCCTAGTAATAACGATAAACGATAGTTGAATGGAAACCTTTCCTGCTGGAGACTACCATGTACAGGCAAATTCCCAAAGCCTCAAATCCTGTATACAGGGCTATCTCTGTAGAACCTGACTAAAATCTCAGGTTCATAAATTGATTCCTCGATGTACACAAGCACATTTGTCAGAGAAAAAATATGATTGCATTATACAGACAATGTGACTATGCTGGTACAAATGGGTTTTAAGACAGAATATCGAGTTGGAAATGTCGTGATTCAGAAACATTGACAGCAAGAATATCGTGGTCAAAAATATCGAATTTAAGCTAAGAAATATAATTTTTAAGTATATAGAAGTCATTAATATTGTTTGCAAAACTATAGTTTAAATTATCGATTTTTTAATTTGTGATATGTATTTTAGTTTTATATTTTAAATATATGTGATGTATGTTTTTTTGTATAAGTATTGTTTATGATTTTTATTAGGTGTAAAATTTTTAGCAGTTATTAATTTTATTTTAATTAAATTTTGCATTTTTTAGTTCCTTTCCGGTTTGTGGATTTATAGAGAAATGGTGTGGGAAGTAATTTGATTATAATATATTAATGATTAGTTTTTGTTTATTTAATTCAGATTTCATAGTGTTAATTGTGGGAAGTAATTTATTTGTAATTAATTATTAATTGGTTAATATAAATTAATGATTAATTATGGTCATTGTGTAGATATTGTTCGGTGCGGGTTGTGGAGTTTATACGGGTAAAGGGTGGGAAGTAATTTATTTTTGATTAATTAATAATTAGTTGTTAATTTAGATTGATTGAAAATGATTTATAGAAATTGTGTAATTAATGTTGGGTGCGGGTTGTGGGGTTTATAGCGGTAAAGGGTGTGAAGTAATTTATGTTTAATAATTAGTTAATTTATATTAACTAATTGATAATTATGGTAATTGTTTGATTTTTGTAGGTGTGGGTTGTGGGGTTTATGGGGTAAAGGATGGGAAGTAATTTGTTTAATTAATTAATAATTAGTTGTTAATTAATTGAAAATGAAATATGGATTTTGTGTAATCAATTTTAGGCGTGGGTTGTTCTTTTTATTGGGGTAAAGGGTGGGAAGAAATGTATGTTTAATTAAAAAATAGCTGATCATTAATACTAATTAAATAATTTATATTTTATTAGGGTATTTGTTTATATTTTTTTCTGAGTGGGTTTTATTGTTATAGGGGTGCAGTGTGGGGAGTAAATTAATTTTACTTACTTTATAATTAGTTGTTAAATACTATTAGTGTTTTAATTGAAAATAAGTCTTAATTATGTAATACTTTTTTTTACAGTTTAATTTTAGCTGTGGGTTGTGGGTATTATGGGGTAAAGTGTGGGAAGTTAAATAATTTTTATGAGTTTTATATTTTTAAATTAATAATTATTTAATTGGTTATTAATTAGTAGAAGTACATTTAAAAAAAATAATTAGATGTGGGTTGTGAATTGTGTGGTGTTATAGGGTAGATAATAAAGAAAGTAAAGTTATGTAATAATTAATGTTTATGTATCTAAGTTTTCTAATTCAAAATATTTTTTTTGTTTGGAAAATATTTTTTATTTTATTTAATATAACATTTGTAGGTATTTGTCATATGTATTTACCATTATAATTGTTCTTTTAAATGTAATATTAAATATATTTGTATTTTAATTTGTAACAAATGTATATACTTTTGAATTTATTTTGTTTTTGAAATGTTTTTGTTGTTAAAATTTTGTTTGTTTTTAATTTTGAGCTGGCTGGAGTGAGAATATAAATGTTTACCCCGCCGCTATCCAACACTTTCCCTACTTTTACAATTACTGGAGTGGGAATATTAATTTATACCCCTCCGCTATCCAACAGTTTCCCTACTGTTGCACTCACTGGAGTGGGAATAGTAACTTTTACTCCTCCGCTATCCAACACTTTTCCTACTGTTACACTCACTGGAGTGGGAATATAAATTGTTAGCCCTCCACTATCCCAACACTTTACCCACTGTTGTACTCAGTCGATTGGAAATTCAAGTTTGAGATTTTTAAATAATTTAATCTTTTAAATTATATTGGAATGTTTCTTTATATTAGATTTTGTTATTGGTGTATATATGTATATATATATATATATATATATATATATTTATTTGTAAATTTGTATATAATTTTAAAATTATTTAATAAAAAGAAAATTAATAGTATTTTGTTTTCAAGTAAATATATATTAATTATTATGTATGTGTTTAAGTTGATTTATTATATATTTTGTAATTTATATTAAATCTACTTTATTTTTATATTATTTAACATATTTAATATTTATTACTATATATATATATATATATATATATATATATATATATATATATATATATATATAATTCGATATGTTTTACTATTATATTTTTTACTATTAGATTTTTGTTCTTACCTTTTTAAGTATAGGGAGTCGATATTTTAGCATTCTATATTTTTTCATCAATATTTTTTTACTTCTATATTTTTTACATTGATATTTTGTCACTGAACCGTACAAAAGATCTGTGTTTAATACTACTTGAGCAATAAACATAAAATGTTGCTAAGAACCAGAATGGCTATAGTGTCATAGTCTGAGAAAGTTGGAGAGAACAATCCAAGCAGCAGAGACCACCATTATTATACAGGTAGTCCACCTGTATAATAATGTAATAATAATGCAAGTACCTCTATCACCGCTCTAGTGACCAGTAATAGTAGAAGTCAAATCTTTGGGGTGTAGTTGATTTAAAGAGAGGAAGGCCTCTCCTGATTGACTGATGGTCACGCCACTTTCAGGCTACTTCCAAGAAAATACAGAGGCTCCGGGGAAGTTCTTCAATCAATCAGGCAAAGAATTTAATGATATTACCCTTGTTAAAGCGCCTAAGAACATTAAATCACCAGCTTTCTCTTTCTGATGGGAAAGTGCTGCTTTCCTTTACCTGGGCACCACCCCAATCTCCAGCTTGGTCTCTGGCTAAAAGCAGAGGGTTGAGTGACTTAAACATTCACAGAGCCCTGAGAATCACGTTACCTTGCTCTCTCTACCTAGAATTTGTAGTAGCCTGAAGTAGAAATAAACAGTAGAGCCAAAGGGCTCCCAGCAAAACATAAATGGAGATAACAAGCAGAGCCTAAAGAACGTACAAGAGCCTGGGTGGGAAAAAGAAGGCACAGACTTGGCAACCTCCTGAAGTTCTTAGAGTACATTTAATACTAGAGTATCGTGAAGAGACTCGGAGTATGAAAAGAAGTAATACAGCAGAAGAAAACGTTCATGAGCCCGAAAATAAGTAATACTAGTGAGGCATAAGGAACCTTTGTTTTCATGGAACAAACACAATAGAGTATGGTTTAATTAACATTACTGAGCTTGAGATGTAAAATCAAAGCAGGGCCTGAAGAACCTCTGTCTTCGTTGTATAGCTATAATAATCTCAGAACATGAAATAACTATATGAGCTCCAAACATTTCAGTGAGGCAAAAAACAAAGAGATAGGGGCCGATTAGTATGGCGGGCGGACTTTAGTCTGCCCGCCACCCTAGTGGTGCTGGGACCGGCCGGCAGTGGTGCGGCGGTCCCGCACCTGCAATTAGGATGCCACCGCCACCGTGGCATTCTCCATTCCCAGCATTGTGGCGGGCAGTGCTCACAGCACCGCCCCCCACAATGCTGGGAATGCACTGTGTGAATAGTCATGCACAAGGTGACAGGCCCTGGCACTTATTTTACAAATTGAGCACTGGGTGAAAGGCTTTTCAGTTCATGGAGCATATTTGAAGCAGCTGTTTAAAACAACGAAAACAAAATGTTGCTTTCCTTTCTTCTACTTTTATTTTTCTAGCTAACAATGACAAGCTGCGAGACCATGTTTATTTTTTGCATTCCTTACATATTTATAGAAAAGCTAGAGTCTTTCTGTATTTTTAAACACATTCCGAGATATTGCAACTTCTTATTTTTTTTAAAACTAACTTGTATTGAACTGTTTCTAATATCTGTTCACAACAAATTTCTAAAAGGTTTTTGACCAGTTTAATTATGCCCTGCTGGTTTTATTTTTAGTCTTCATGTTTGCAAACATGCACACACTTTCATATGAAACATCTACGCACCAAGGTTTCATGTTGTTTGGTGGAGAGGTCTGTGTGTGGCCAGTGGTGGCTGGTGAAATGTGAAAGTGGTGAGCGTAAAAGTTGGGGCTGAGTGTGGTTCCATGGATGATCGAACTGTGTGATCCTGGTTAGACAATATATGTACTATACCACGACAGTGAAGATTAATGTGGCCCATTGTAATATGTTAGTTGAAAACAAGACTACTAATGATTGCCCATACGCACATTTAGTACCAGAGTGCAAAGATGAAATTTCATAATGTTACAAAAGTACCGTCTTGCTACTTAGAGAATTCACTGCTTGCTGCCTCGCAAAATTCTTGTTACAATCATTTTACTGAACAAAAAGTGGGCCTGTAATCATCAGTCTTTTTTTTTTATTCATTATTATCCCTCTGCACCGCATGACTAAACCCCTCGACTGGTTCAGTAGATTTGTTTATAACTTCTGCGAAACAGCTGCCTTCATTCTACACCTTGTCCTATTGCTTGCAAAAAGAGCAACAACAACGAAAAAGAAGGCAAGAGCAGCTCCCACACCATCTGCCGGGTGCCAGGCCCTCTAAAGTGGACCAGGGCTGATAACAGCTCCGCGCAGAGAGGAGGTCCGCGGCCTGAATAAAACGCCCAGTAGTGAATGACTGGCATCATGCTGTTCAATCTAAACATTAAATCTAAAGATGATACCATATCAGTAGCACCGTAATCTAGTGCATCATCACTGGTAGACTTGTATGATTTGGTTCCCCGTGACGGCTACCGGCATGCAGGCCGAGCCTGAGTCATGTACCTCTTAAAATACCCAGAAAACATGCAGCTGCGGTCAACACAACCCTGCTATATCTGTGCTTATACTCATATCTGAACATCTCCATATATTAAATGTCCTTCATTAAAGATGTACCCCTGCTAACATCACATGGCAAAACCTAGACCAGTGATACTCAAAGTACGGCCCGGGGGCAGCATGCGGCCCTCCTGGCCATTACCACGGACCCTGGTCAAGAGTAGCACTGATCTAATGCCTACTTGACTCAACACTAACATAAAACATATGGTAAATAAACTGACAAGCATCTGTTTAACCCCTTCGATGCTCATGATGGAATGGTTCCGTCATGAGCACCATTTCCTCCAGGGCCAGGAAATCCCTCTGCTGTGAACAGCAGAGGGATTTCCATTTTTTTTCTTGTGCCTCGGGAGGTGGGGAAGAGCTTCCCCAACCTTCCGAGGCCCATCGGCTGTTTTCAGTCTAATGACAATCGCTCGCATGGCGCGCTGTCGTCATTAGACGAAAATCGAAACTGAAACTTAGTTACAGTGTTTCAGTGCTCGTGGGGCTATCTCAGCCCCCGAGCACTGAAACACTTGGGAGGGGTATTCGTTAAAAATGGGAGGATCTCCCCTCTCCAATGGTACCCTTCCCTAGTGGATCCCTGGGGCGATCCCCAAGCAGGGATCTAGCCACCAGGGAGGGGCATAATTTCAGTCTTTCTCGCCCCCCGGGTGGCAGATGGGGGCTACAGCCCCCGATCTGCCCCCTTCCGGGGGGGGGGGGGAGCAGAAAGCCCAGTAGAACCAGGGATTTCATTTTATTAGGTAGATTAGGGGTGGGGGCAGAAAGCCCACTAGAAACCAGGGATTAATTTTTTTAATGTAAATTAGAGGTGGGGGCTGCCCAATATGGGCACGCCAAAGCCCCCAACTCCCCCTCCACAATAAGTCTTTCTGAACCCCCTGGGTACAGATGGGGCGGTAGCCCCTAATCTACCCCCCTGGGGGGCAGAAAGCCCACTAGACACCAGGGTTTTTTTAACGATTAATTTAGGGGTGGGGCTGCCAAAGATGGGCATGCCAATGCCCCCACCCCTCCCCCCCACAAATTTCCAGTCTTCCTGCCCCCTCTGGGAGACAGCCCCCAATCTGCCCCCCTGGGGGGTAGAAAGCCCGCTAGAAACCAGGGATTCATGTTTTTATGTAAATTAGGGGTGGGGGCTGCCCAATATGGGCACACCAAAGCCCCCAACCCCCCTGCTCAATAAGTCTTCCTGCCCCCCTGGGTGCAGATGGGGGCGGTAGCCCCCAATCTGCCCCCCCCCTCCCCGGGGGTAGAAAGCACCCTAGACACCAGGGATTTTTTTTTATGCGCCAGGGGTGGGGGCTGCCCAGAATGAGAAGTAAGAATAGGATTTTCTGCCCTCCCCAGGAGGCAGATGGGGGCAATAGCCTCTGATCTGCCTCCCGGGGGAGGGCAGAAATCCCACTAGGCCCCAGGGATCTTTTTTTTATATATGTACGTAGGGGGGGGGCTGCCCAGAATGGGCATTCAAATACCCCCACCCAAAAGAAAAAATGCTAGTCTTTCTGCCCCTCCTGGAAGGCAGATGGAGGAATAGAGGAGAAGCCAGGATTAATCCCAAGTTTTTGGTTTCACATTGAGCAATTAAGACACTAGAATTGTTGTCAGAAGGGGGTCCTTATGCCTCAAAACGTTTGACAAGGGGGTCTCGGCATCAAAAGGTTTGAATACCTCTGCACCAGATGTATACGCCTTGCTTCCCTTATACCCCCCTTAACACAAACCCCTCCCCAGACCCCGACCTCCACCTTGCTGGTATTAGTGCAGCCCTCGGTCCCATCACAGACCAAATTTGTGGCCCCTGGTAAAATGTTTGAGTACCCATGACCTAGGCCGTTTCTCTGACTTAACGCTACTAATTATGCTGTTTACTCCATTAACTGGTATGCATCGTTTTTATTACTCCTTGTTTCATCTGAAATTGGAATTATCTACTACTCCAATTTACGACAAACATCAACGCGGCCTCCTCATCCTCCAGGGCAAACACAGCCCTCCGAGCTGTCTCCCAGTCCAGAGGACACTATGACATGGAGCCTTGGAGGGTTACTGAGTTCACATCATGTTTTGCCTCCACTAACTGCACTCTTGCGAAAATCATTAGGTGAAATCTGCCTTGGACGCTTTAAAGAGCAAGCTGACCCCAGGGACCAGGGTGCATATATGGAGCACTCAGTGAGAAACCCAAAGAAAGGAAAACAAAAGTCATATGAATAGAAAGCGAGAAACACATGGGGATAAAAAGATCGCAGTTACAGCAACCAGAAGCTGAGCCAAACCTGCAACATCTGATATCACTCCCGTCTGAGCCCCGCGCCACTATGTGAAATACAAACAAACATTGATCAAGTATATATGAATGGATGTTTTGTAATGAAAAGTGTACAGAGACGTAGCTTTTGTTAGTGCTAATGTTGGAGAAACCCATCCTGTTTGGAAATGCTGCACTGCTGGATACCTCTCAATCTTCATTTTCTTTTTTTTACACCTTGTGTAGCCTGGCATGCATCTCTGAGTGCTTCTTTTCCCTAGTCTTGTCTCCAGGGTTGTGCACAATGCCGTTAGAGGTGCTGCACATGAAGAGAAAAGAGGAGAGCAAGGGACAGAATTCAGGGCTGCCCTGGGCCCACGCAGGAGGCCCTCCTAAGAGGGCGGCCCCCCCTTAGTGCCACAGGATGGCACACGACGAGTTAGCCTCCCAGTGTTTGGGACCCTCGTGGGTCCCCCATGCCCACGTCACTTCCGGGCAGGAGGGGGTGGGGGGAGAGGTACATATACCTCTCCCGCCCACTGGTCGCCCTCTTTTCCCGCTGCCCTGACGCCGTTCGGCATGCCTGTCGTGGCGGGTCCGGAGCCGCTGCAGCAATTTGCGGTGAGTTTGGCCTCAGCTCCCTGCTAACCCTGTGCGGGACATGATGACCTTCACCCCGACCGAGCGCAGCCTGGTCAAGGAGCTGGTCGCAACCCAGGGGTTTCCCGTACGGGGGGGGCGGCCTCCTCTGGACCTGGGTAGTTTGGCTATGCTTTTGCGCAGGAGGCATGCGGGGGTTGGCAACATTATTGTGGGGATCCTGCCCAAGGCATGAGGGGGTCGAGCGCCTACCCCGACATGGGCCGGTGAGGGTTCGAGGGCGCTCACGGGTGCTTCGGGCGCATTAGGGTCAGAGTTATTGCGAGCCTCCATGGGTATTTCTAGAATACCTGTTAGGGGGTGTTACTCTACCCGTCAAACGCTGAAGGGAGAAGGGAGGAGCGCTCTCCTCAGACAACATCACTCTCACAGTCAAGGCTTTCTACCCTTTTCACTCTGCTCTCCAGGGTTGGTCCGTACACTTGTTCTATATTGGTATTAGCATAAAAAAGTCTTAGCCTGATTAGCCCCGTCAGCAAACACGCCTGATCAGCATGACACTGGCCACTGTGTTTAGTTTTTAAAGGCATTCGGTGGCAGCACAAGCCAATTTTGCGCAGCACTAAGCATTAGGCCGCTGTGAAAAGGTGAGCAAGCTGTGTGAGAGGTGCAATCAAGAGATTCCATGCAGTACAAAGTTTATGCGCAGACAACTGGGGAGTGCGCTCTTCCCTTCTCCCTTCAGCGTCTTGGAGAGAAGATGTGTAGTTAATAGAACCTTTTTTCACATTCATGTTTGTTAAGCTGCATTTTAATACAGTAAAAGACAGTATCCTGGCCAAAGGACCAGAGGCGCAATACAAATGAACCTGTACCCTGAAAAATTGCGGGGAAGGGGGGTCCCCCAGTCATCACCCAAAGGTGAGCAGACAGGCCAGGAGCAAGCGGGGAAGTCTGTTCACTCTTCGATCCTTCATATTGAAAACTCAAGGGTCAAGTGGAGCCCATTGCCATCACTATGCACCGTATGGGCGCAGAACATGCCTCTAGCATGGGTTTACCACCTGCATAATGCTTGCTCTTAGTTTTGGCATGGGTACTCAATGACTTTGACAAAAGTATTGGAACGGGACTGGGGAAGCCACCTTCTCTTACTGAGTGCGGATAGGACAGGACACTATGTCCTCAGAGGGTCGCATTTTGTCGTCCTGATAATTTCCTCCACAAAACGGAGGTGTGGACTGCTGCTCATCAACTTTAATGTCAAAGGCCCACCAGGCAGATCTTTGTCCAACATCCGGAGATCACAGTGTCGGCCCGGAAGAGTTCGCGTGTGCGCGTCCATGCACCACCGATGAATATGAATTGTGATAAGGCGTATTACTTAGCACGTCCGCTTATAACAGGAAGGAGGCTGCAGCCGGAGCATCCCTTTGGACGAGTTCCAAATGGACCGGTTTGGCAATCACAGGAGACACAGTTTTGGTTTATCATTGTGGGCAAATGTGTCCCTGCGACCAGTGTGATACAAACCTGGTGACACCTTCGCTGCGTCCATTGTGATGCTCATGGTGGAGACCACAACGGGAGTGTCTGCATGCAACCTATTTGGCCCTCTCTGGAGTGGTTACTTCGAGTGTTTAGCGCTTTAGTTGAAGTGCAAGTGAGCCTGGCGGGCTTAGGACCAGCTACAGTGTGTAGGTCATTGTCGACACACATTTGGATAAGGGATACAGTAGAATATACTGGTAATCGTTTGTATGCTCGGCCGAATCCTACATTTCCCCCAATAAACCCCTTGCATTGCCCAGCTGGTATTGGCCTCTGTATGGACCGAGTAGAACGTTATCTTGCTCTAGGGAGCCCTGGGAGTGGTCACGATTGGCAGCAGGAGAGGCCGCCCTGCCGTGTGGAGCCTCCACCGTGCTGCGGGGTTAGTTGCCAGGAGGGAGTGGTCACGGGCGGCATGTTGTCCCGTCGTCATGGCCACCTCTCACGTGATGTCTTGTAGGGGTAATATTGTGGCGCTTGGGGGAAGGGTCGAACATATGCAAAGGGTTATTATGTCTTGGGCGTAGATTTTTTTTTTTTTGCTAGCGCCTAATTTGTGCCCTATATTCCAGTAGTTATGTTCCATGTTAACTTTTATCCTACAACGGATGTGCTCGTTCACAGTAAAGGTGGCCGCCTCGCACGGGAGGTGCATTTATGGGGAATAGAACGCGACGCTCGGCGGCAACCCAAGCAAAGGTATATGGCTTCTTGGTTGATAGTTTAATAGGAATGCTGTGATTTTACCGCTACATCTCGGTGCGTCTGTCCTTCCTAAACTGCAACCCTGCAGCAATAAGGGCCCTGCCGTTTCTGGTGCTTTGCACCAGTGGTACGATCTTTTGGGTTTTGTTGCTCGAACTGGTGCAATTTCTGATTTATGTTTTCGTCGTCTCCTTGGCTTGATTATGCTCGCAAAAAAAAAAGTGTCACTCATAGTTGGGTAACTATCACTCATTACACTGTATCACGAAAATCTCACACATAGCAATCTAAACCTTTGGTAGTATTGTTCAATGGGTTTTGAGCCCAGTCCTCTGCCATCCATATTCGAACCAGATCCTCTATGGGTACGTTGGAACACGACAGTTACATCATGCAGCGAGTCTGGTGATGATTAGGGTCTCGGCCGCGTCCATGCGGTAATCCCATAGCGCCTAATCTTCACCTACTGGTCAGACAGCTGTGTAATTGTCCATTCAGCAGCAGTCTGTTGGGAATGTCTGAGAATCTTTCAGACATGGTGAGGGAGGACAGGTTCGGGAACTGATCCCCTGGACATGGTTATGAGCCATTATCGCATCAACGTTTTCTTATTTAAGGGTATTTTTCATCCTTGGGTACTGTTGCTACACGTGTCTCTGCTTTACTGCTCTATTTAATAAAGCACATATATCATGTGGTGTGCAGTTGATAGGCTGGATACATTAGTGTTATAAGGAAAGGTTTTGTCTGATGTCCCCTTCCCTTCATAAGAGCTTGGCTGTGTGTTTGACATACCGTCCAATTACCGTGAATAAAGTTATTTTCCTATTTTCATGGAAGCGTTTTGGTCACCTGCATGCTAGCGTCATATCAAAATACATCCATGAATCTGCTTGGTTTCATGTCCCTTACACGTCTGCGAGAGGCGCAACGCGGCAACATGGCTCAAGACAGGTTGAGGACTGGTGCCAGCAGGCATGGTGGTGGCGTTCTGTGACAGTACGGTAACTAGGTGAGAGGTGTATGCAGTCTCCGCTGTGGAGTGCATAGTTTGCTACTATGGGTGTGCGGTTTGAATATTATATTTACACTGCCTCTGGGATAAGCCCTAAGGCTCTGACTAGCTACCTAGGGGGTGAGTAGGAGTTATCTGTAAGGTGTACTCTCTTCTCCTGACTAGTGGGGGGTTCGGCCAGGCTCAGGTGCAGACCTTAGCCAACCAGAAACTCCACTTATAACATTGGTAGAGAATGCCTAGGAGTTGTTTGCAGTCCATTTGCAACTGCCCCACAGAGTGAATGTTTTAGGCCACATGGCTTGTGAAGGGCTCTTGTGGTGGATCCTGGTTCTAGAGCTAACGTCGGGTTAGTGTGTCTTGTGGTCTCATCGCACGGTTACGTCCCAGTCATGAGCTGATTTTATCAGGGTGAGCTGGCTGGGGTCTGGGAGTGCTGATGCATCAGAAGCACTGAGCAGCTTTCAGCCAAGGGGGTATGGTTGATATCTGATGCAAGGGACATCTGTTAGATTAGAACTGTACTCCATTGTACTGCCTTCAGTGCTTGGAGGTCTGTTGCCACCGCCATTTTAATGGAAGTCATTGGCTAGCGGGTTGCTCTGAGTGGAGTAGTTGCAGGCTTTATTAACATTATCAGCTACCAGTTCAAACGTGCATCGTTTACTAATCTATACAATGCAGAGCACAAGAACCAATTCCCAGGCTCCTGCAGTAGGTACGTATAAAGGTCGTAGCAACCTGGCAAGGGAACGGTGCCTAGTGTGGTTGGTAGCTTGTGTCGTTTGGTTTGGGCATGAGCACGGCGTGTCCTTTCGCCGATGGTCGCGAGGTTGGTGGCCTGTGCTCCCAGCAGTACTCTTTACTGAATTCGGGGTGACCATAATGGCCATTTTAAGTTGTTTGTGGTAGGTCACCTTGTTTGGGGTTAGAAATCCGTTGGTCTATGGGCCGGCCAGTGTGTCTTCCTGCACTCAGGTCGGTGAGCAATAACTTTGGGTGTTGTGGTGTCTGTGGTAAGTTCTGGGCAGGGAGACTCAGGCCAGTCCGCACCCTTTTGTCGACCAGGGCAGCCCGCACAAACTCCTTCAGCTGGGATCTTTTCAGGGATGGGTCATAGGGTTAAAAACTTGTGTGCAGGGTCACCTTGGCACTGGTATTCTAGCTTCCTGCAAGTTGAATTTAGGGTTTTGATATAGAATGTATTATTAGGAGGGGCCCAGTGCAGGCACGCCATTGTCTATTATTCGGTGACTGGAATTTTGGCCACATCAGGGTGGGCTAGTGCATTACAGCTACATGTAACATGTAAGTCTCTGTGGCGGGGCGAATAAGGGATGCTTGGTCTGCACGCAGGGCGGGCGATTTCTTTGTGGGCTTAGCTCTGCAGGCTACCTTGCACCCTGGTTTTAACAGACTAGAATATGCAGTGAAACGTGTGACAGGCATGAGCCTAGAGATGGGTCTTCCGAAACATCTATACCTGGTTTAGTTCCTGGCCATGGAGTGGCGACGTGGCACTCTGGTGTGGGAGGTGGTCAGCCGGTTGGCAGGCCCTCTAGATGTAGGTTTCTAGCTCGGGCATGTCCAAGTAAGGGTCAGGTGCCAGAAGTCGGCCCTGGGCTACAATTTCAGGCCTGTGGAGCAGCAGAAATGTTAGGGGCTTGGGTTCGACCTCTTGTTTAGAAAGGGTAGGCGACATCCACCAGTGCCCTGTTTTGGCCGCCGGGGTTTGCCCTTAGAGTGAGAAGTGGTTTAGGGCCATGGAAGTGATCTTGAGGGCCCGCACCCAAGCCAGTGCAACTTGGGTTAGGTTCAGAGACCGAGATGGCCACTGATTATCAGAAAGTGGCAGGGCTACTCAGAACCAAGGTAAAGGAACACAGAGTTCTGGCAGGATTCCTTGTCTGGGTTATGCAGGTGGATCTGCTAACAGCTTCGGCTTTACATGTTTCCAGGCATTGTCTGTGCACATCCATAAGTTTTCCAGCTAGGGGACACACCACACATTTCCAGGTAGTAGGAGTAGTTAGTACCGGTGCATCTAAGCTCAAGAATGATGGGGCTTTTAACTCTGTATTTGACTTGCTGCGCTTCTAAGACAGGGGTTTCAGGTCAATAAAGGGTGTTAGCAACCTAGCATTCCTTTATTTTGCCAGGATCAAAGGTCTGTCCGTGCGGCCTAGGATTGACGCGACGGGCAAAATTCTAGAATTGGAGGCATTGGTTTTCCACCACTGACTTATTTGGTTGAGGGGCCCAGGCATGCGCTAGAACTGCTTGCTGGAGAAGCTGCGGCACTCCACTGAGATATTTGGTTGGGGGTCCCAAGCATGCGCTGGTACAGCTGGCTGTAGAAGCTGCGGCACGGACTGGGGGGGGTGTCTCCCCTCCCAAAAGTTAGGTCAGACACCGGGGAGGCATGATTCTACTTTCCGGGATAGGAGGGTCCTGCGGCCAGTAATGAAATACTCTGGGTGTAAGTTAGGCAACCTATGGTAGGCATGGGTGTTACGATGGGCAGAGATAACCCCACTTGGAGTGTGGCGAGGGGCTCGGTCAGAGGTTGCCGGGGATTTCTCATTCAGCAGAGTTTACAGTGCCAGGCCCAGATTCGTTGAACAGGGGAGTTTGGTCCATCAGGCATTGGCATGCTGCATGCTAAGTCCACTGGGAGTTTGAAAGAGGATGGGGCGCACCTCCCAGAGTGGGCATAGACTGATTTTGCTAGAATTGGGAGAGGCCCTGGAATCAGCAAGAAGGAGGTGAAGAGGCCTACCTTGGTGGGGGGCACTCGCCGTGACGGTGGCCACACCCAGAGCTGTGGTGGAGTTACAGGGCGATCCAGAGGCTGTAAGGTACAGAAGGGTACCCTCTGCACAGGCACAGTAAGGGTGCTAAAGCCAAATATCCCCAGGGAGGTCCTCGCGTTGGACCCTGGAGGAGTGACGGTGCCCTGTTAGTCCTACGGGCGGTTGTGGACCTGAGCAACCGGGGGTTGCCTCAACGCTCCGCCTCTCTTAGGGGGGGGGCGTGAGTAAGGGGGTGGACTGGTGGTCCACCGGTGGGAGGGGCTATCCCCTCCCCCAAATCTAACAAACACCGGTTGGCTAGGGCCACGGTGAATTTTGGCTCATCAGGTGGGCAGACGGCGAGGGGCTGCCTGCCCTGGGATCGCCCGTAAGATAACCCACCATGTTGGCATATTTGTTATGCAAATAAACCTTCAGCAATTTTCTCCACTAAGAATGTGTCTTGTCTGATTATTTCTCTAAGATATTGTTGTGGGAGGGATGGGGAGTATTGCCGATATTGGCACTATGCAGGGCTGCCCCGGGCCCACGCAGGGGGCCATCCTAAGAGGGCGGCCCCCCCTTAGTGCCACAGGATGGCACACGACGAGTTAGCCTCCCAGTGTTTGGGACCCTCGTGGGTCCCCCATGCCCACGTCACTTCCGGGCAGGAGGGGGTGGGGGGAGAGGTACATATACCTCTCCCGCCCACTGGTCGCCCTCTTTTCCTGCTGCCCTGACGCCGTTTCCCTCCCTACCGCTTACCCGGCGTTCAGGCAGGTGGTGGGGGGTGAGTTTGTCTAACTTATTATTTTGTGTTGCAAGCGGAGTTACAGGGCGATCCAGAGGCTGTAAGGTACAGAAGGGTACCCTCTGCACGAGCACAGTAAGGGTGCTAAAGCCAAATATCCCCAGGGAGGTCCTCGCGTTGGACCCTGGAGGAGCGACGGCGCCCCGTTAGTCCTACGGGCGGTTGTGGACCTGAGCAACCGGGGGTTGCCTCAACGCTCCGCCCCTCTTAGGGAGGGGGCGTGAGTAAGGGGGTGGACTAGTAGTCTACCGGTGGGAGGGCCTATCCCCTCCCCCAAATCTAACAAACACCGGTTGGCTAGGGCCACGGTGAATTTTGGCTCATCAGGTGGGCAGGCGGCGAGGGGCTGCCTGCCCTGGGATCGCCCGTACAATAACCCACCATGTTGGCATATTTGTTATGCAAATAAACCTGCAGCAATTTTCTACACTAAGAATGTGTCTTGTCTGATTATTTCTCTAAGATATTGCTGTGGAAGGGATGGGGAGTGTTGCCGATATTGGCACTATGGCCAATCACTGCATGGCTTCGTAAGAAAGTTATGCATTGATTGGCCATGTTCCGACCACTGGAGCAGAAGCCCAACGGTCAATCCAGACACTGCTCCCTTGCTGTTATTGCTTGAGAGCAGTGGCAGGATTGGCTTGGGCAGGCAAACCTAATGTTCATTAGGAGTCTGAGAGGCTGCAGCTGTAATGCCAGCCCCCCCCCTCCCTCACTAATTGAGCAGAATGGGTGGCTCATTTTTTGTGCATGTCGGGCTTGTCGCAGAAAGACAGCCACTCAGCTCGACATGCACACTTTGAAGTCAGTATCGACCCAGTTGAGCTGCCCTGATGTGCTGGCAATCATTTCTAAGCCCCGCCCTTAAACCCTTCACTCCTCACTCGTCATCATGCAAGAACCTGCCTGCGGTGGAAAAAAAGAACAGCCGCGGATGAAAAGAAAGAATTCTATGTTTGTTTAGGTTTCATACTAGGGTGAAAGGGAAACATAAATAGGGGGAAACACTCCAACACCCTAATAGAGGGCTTGCCCCTGGGTGTGACATGATTAAGGATATTGCAAGACACCTCGGAGTTCCATAATTCTATAAAGGAACTGGCCTTTGGCCTCGTTCCTCTTAAGGATATGGAACTCCTCAGTGACTTGCAATATGCTTGTAATATACATGGATACTTTATCCCTAATATAATACATGGGATTCTGTAATCCATATAAAAGGGCCTGCCTATATTTTCTTTATAATCAGCGACTTGTGATGCCCCCAATCACCAATCACGAAGAAAAAACGTCACAACTAAACTATACTAAGCTGTTACAGTTAGTTTCTGGCTTCTCAATGCCTGCTACCAGCAGCCAAGGTAAACCTCCGGTCAGGTCATGGAGCAGCTGTTTAAAGCAACGAAGACGAAAGGTTGCTTTTGTTTCTTCTGCTATATTTGTCTAGCATAGAGTGACAAGCAGAGAGAACATGTTTATTTTATGCACTCCTTAGATAATTATAGAAAAGTTAAGAATCTGTCTGCATGTTTAAACACGTTAAAAGCAACTGACTTGTATTGATCTGTCAATAATATCGGTTTGCAACAAATATCTAACAGGTCTGTGTTTAATTTTGCACTGTAGGTTTTATTTTATTCTTTATGTTTGGAAACCTGCTCACTCTTTCATATAAAAGAGCTATGCACCAAGGATTTAAGTGGTTTGTGGGAAAGATGATGGTATGACAATGTATTTATTATAAGTAAGAAAGTACCCCATGATGTACATAAGGATATTGCAAATCACCTCGCAGTTCCACAGCCTTATAAAAGAACTCGGCCTTCTGCCTCGTTCCTCTTTATGGTCATGGAACATTTCTGTGACTTGCAATATCCTCCTAATATACAGCAGGCTTTACTTTATCCTATATCACCCATATCAAACCTTCCAGGTTTGTAGTCCAGACTCTTCTGGATCATACACAGTCCTGTTGCACACTTCTGTGTGTTTTTTCAATAATCCTGCTGTCCGTCTCACTGTATATGACAATAGTTTGAGGGGAATTGCTGCTGCATTGAACACCATAAAGCAGGTATTCTAAGGTATGGAGATTAGGAAACATCTTAGCACCAACCTCAGGTAAGCTATTACTAATGATATCAATGGCTGTGCATTGCGCAGAAGTAATATTCCAGGCCTATAGCATGGTGCAACAGAATGTCTGGGCAGCTGCATTTTCATATGTGATATTGTATTGTAAAGTAAATCCAGGACACAATGAAGTAAGAAGTCTTTTGATGATGGTGTCTATGGGACACATGTTTTCTGGGGTGGTGAAGGCACCACGTCTGGTGCCCACCAGCAGATCACCCAACATATTTGGACATTTCCTCCCATACAGCCATAACGTTTGTTGCTAAAAGTGCTTCCACCGACATGACCAGAGCACTTTTGTCAATAACTGACAATGTTAGGTGGATCCCCATGTCAGCATGGTAGACAGGGTCACTTTTGTTTTTTTAATACATTTTCCAAAGACAAACCGCCAACATGTAATGTGAATGTCCAGGGGACATTGCTTGGTTTTTTCCCTGCCTGGGATTGCCATGCAGAGCATGATATTCAAGGGCATGGAAAACACTGCAGTCATGGCGTCAGAAATACAGCCTTATGGGATGGGTTTAGGACTCCATGTTTGCCTAGGTTTCCAGCAGCAGAACCCTCTGTGGTTCTGGCATCAAAAGAACAGCACTATCCGTGTGTAAATGAGGTAGAGGAACCGAGAGCTCAATGGTAGTGTCATCTGCCAAATACCCTGCTACTGCCAAACTCTTAAGTCGGAAATCGGAGTTTGTGTTTCTGATAATACATATTAGTAATATTGTTAATTTACAGTAGATGGACTTGAACAGCACAATATTCATTGTATTTATACTGTTCATTTTTAGGCACTTGTAACATCTTTGTGAAAGGAGAAGATAGATGCTCCTCAGATCCCACACGTCTTTCATGTTTACAAAAGAAATGTCTGGGAGCGTACCAGTTTGAAAATGACAAATGTATATGCATGGGTTTTGCCCTAAGTTGCAGAATACAGCAGTTAGGTTCCTTTAAGTGTTTGACAGGGCAGTACAGCAAGATCCTGACGAAATGTGGTGAGTCTGGGTTTGGCACCGACAGTGTAGTTTCCTGGGAGCTTTCACTAGTCTTAGTGAGAAGATAATGCAGTAATACCACTAGAGACCGCTGCTGGCTCAACATAAAAATTGCAACCACATGTCCTAGTGAGCATTTGTAAGCTTGCCGATGACAACTACTACAAGGTTGTAAGGAACATTGTGGGTTTTAGAAGAGGAATAATGTAAACAGTGAATTCATGAGCCATACTTCCTAAAACACTCTGTTTGCCTGCTCTTTCCTTTTAGGTTACTGGGAGGTTAATGGTTTTGGTCTTTTTGGAATCTACAAGTCTGACTTTGATCGTATTGGGGGGATGAATACTGAAGAGTTTAAAGATCACTGGGGCGGAGAAGACTGGGAGTTGCTGGACAGGTAAAGAAGCTGCTTGATACGATGACCAGATCCCCTGTTGGTAATATCAGATGTTCACAATGTATGCTCGCAGCCGTGATTGCCAACCTTCCACATCTGAATGGCTGTCAAGCTGTAAGTTAAATTAAGAAGTTTTCCAACATGGTATAATCTATGGATGCATAGAGTATAATCTGTTGTCAGAGGCAACCCCCAGAGCACTAGCTTCATTATCTGATGATGGTAATTTGTGTTGACACTATTCAAGTGGTTTATGAAAAAGAATTCTGCCTGGGGCCATTTTACCTCTTTCCCTTTAAGGTAGAGTCATTGGGTACAATGCTGTGTAAATGCTTAAAAAGCTCAGTTTTTCACCTCTTAGATTTTCCTTCACTCATATTGTTCATTTTGTCTTTGACTGTGAGTACTCTTCTCCCTCATTATCAATCTTTCTGTTTTACTAAAGCACAAACTCTGTTATTTAACTTTATCTGCTTGCACTTTACTGGTTCTGTTTTTTGCCCAAGTTGATTTCTTGCCACAATTTCTTTCTTATATGGAAAACTGAGTTCCTACTTTTCAAATTTAGCCTTGAAATTTCTTGAAAATGCTGGCTAGTCATGTGCATGATAGATGCATGTACTCTCTGGTGTTTGGTTATACAGGTTTTGCAAACTGATTAACACTAAGGGTCTTATTTAGAGTTTGAGGGACAGAATACTCCATCAAAACGTGGTGGATATCCCATCTGCTGTATTCCAAGTGCCAAAGGCTATAATACACTTGTGATACACTTGTGATCCACCACATTTGTGACTGAGTATCCTATTCGCTAAACTGTAAATTAGCCCCATAATCTCTAAAGGTTTAAAAACATTGATTGTTGGTAGTAAGTACCTCCCCACATCTTCAGCTAAGTATCTGGAGGCTTAGGTGGTGGCATCATATAATATCTGTGATCCAGGACGTTTTTTTTTCTCTGATATGGAACGTATTCTTTCCTCCTTTCCTCTGGAATGAAAAGAATAGATCGCATGAAGACAGTATGTAGAGATTCCAACTTTCCATTGGATTGTCTTCCTCAGGGAAACCACTGGTGTTCATAGTCCTGCGCTTATTGCCTCATGCTTGTCTCCATCAAGGAACAGAAGTCCTCTGCAATCGGCCAATTTGGATTTCAAGATCTTTGGTTCCTTAAAGCTCAAAGGAAGCATGGCATAAAAATCTTATTTTTTTTTACATTTTCCGATAGTTTGAAATGGATATGAAATGCAGAGCTACAATAATGAACCCACCACATGATCACATGATTGATATATATGTGTGGGTCATTGAGTGGATGTGAGAGTGGCTGTGTGTGTGGGTGTCAGTAGCTGTGTGAGTGACTAGGCTAAAACAGAACCTCACCTGCCCCTTTATACGACTCCAAAGTTTTGCACAAAATGTCTACCCAACTGGAGTACTTTCTACTGGTTAGTAAGTACTAGCTCTTTGGGTTAATGTCTAGTGCATATTCTACACTACATCTGCGTAATGGACCAGGAGGAAGTGTCTCCAGTGACCTTCTGTGCATTCAATTTCGGCAATGAGATTGTTCCTCGTGCGCTTCTTCCAGGAATCTGTGATAGCAAGAATTATAGGACTTAAAAGAGGTGTATTTCCTCCTAACTATATAAAGTAAGTGCTTCTTTGTTTGGTGGAGATTTCCCCATATTCATGGCATGAAGAAGGTGTCACCAAAATCGGCTGGACCCACACTGGGGGACCTTTTGGTAAACTGTCTATCATACTGGCAAAAGGCAGGAAGATCTATGCATAGTACTAGGAAAGGGCAAGGCCAGACGGGTGAGGCTTCCAAGTAATTTTGTACCTTTGGATACTCGTAGTTCAAAAGTAAGAACCATGGACTCTTCTCTCACCAGGAGAGGACAAGTAAGAACCCACTTGTCACAGTCACTACAGATTGCACTCAGATAGATCAGGGCTGATTTTGGCCTCAGGGACCCCAACTCCCGGGGCCCTGCCACTTGATGCTGAGTGCCCTGAAGCCCACCCAGGGCACCCAGTGTGCACTGTTAGGAACTGCTGGGATAGCCTCTATGCCTCTGCAGTCCCTGCCGGCTCTGTACCTCCAGCAGGAGGCGGGATTGCTCCCGCACACAGAGAGCAGCCAAAAATGCTGCCTCCTGCATACAGGAGCAATTCTTTGATTTGTTTTCCTGCCTGCTTGATAGCGGGCAAAAAAAGAGATGAAAAGTCTGCTCCCAGCGGGCAGAAGCTGTTTTCCTGCTCCCTTCTGCTAGGAGCAGACATACTGTTTTCTATTGGTTGGGGGGAGCTGTCATAATAGTTTGCTGTTGCTTGGCGGGAGGGGTGTCCCAAGGGTGTGCACCTCCGGACATAGGGAGCTAGGCCTGGGGGGTGGTGGTCCGCAGGGCCAATAACATTAATTGCGCCAGGAGGGGGGGGGCGCAGCCCCCTCATATCTTATTGCAGGGCCTGCCCCAGGAAGGTGGTGGTCCCCGGGTGCCTCTCCCACTGAGCAGTACGACCTGCCTCATGGTCATACATTGGTCTCCAGGGCTCAAATGGCCCGGGGGCCCCCACCATCGGCTTTTTGTAATTCAGGCTGGCCCTGGAGAGGTGGTGGTCCCTGGGGCCTTAAAAGGCCCAGGAGGGGGTCCGCACTGCCCCCCTCCTCTATATTGTTATGGCCTTGCCCCGGTGAGATGGCGGTCCCCGGGGCATAAACTGCCTATGGAGGGTGCCCCCTCTCTCCCAAATCCATATTTGAATTTACCCCTGGGACCTGGCCCACCCGGAGGCTCAACTAGAAACAGTGTGGGATCACACCGTTGTTTTTTTCAATTGTGCTGTGACTTACTGATCCACCTGCGATTTTGCAGCAAAATTGAGAAAATTCTACCCCTCACTGGGTGCTCTTACTTATGCTGATCTAGTTAACAAATCACAGGCTTCCTTTCATCTTTCTTTCTTGTTATACCACTTCTAAATGGCCAGTATTTCTTTAACCCTTTCCATTTTTACTGCTAAGAAGCCCAATTTGGTTGTTTTTTTTCCACGAATCCACGGCGATGCTCAGCGCGGCCGCCCCCTTGTAACTTCGCAGCGAGGTTTGCAGATTTACACATGGGGTGCCGCGTTGATCCCAGCGAGGGGCCCGCGAATCTTGCAAATGGCCAAAAAAAAACATTTTGAGGCATTCTACTGCCCAGTGCACATGCTTACCCCTCATTTTTAATACACAGAAGTGTTCAGGACACCTCTCCCCTGACTCCTTTGTTCACAATACATGTGCAACTTTTCAGCTCCAGCGACCAATTCCAATGAATAAAATGGCGGACGCAACTTTTCTGTGAAGGTAAAACCAGGCAGTCAGGACTTTAGTCAGGCGTGTGCACCAGCGGAATCCCTGTGGGTGGATCTGCAGAGGGTCCGCGCCCCTAGATATATAAATTTGGTTTTCGTTTAATATCTCTAAAACTACTGAATTGATTTACATCAAATCCCAAAAAGCCTGCTTTCTGGACCAAGTGCTAGCGCTGTGCCAAATTTGGTGCAATTCCGTCCAGCGGTTCGGGCTGCATTTGTGTTCAATATCCCTATGGGAATTAACATGGGGGAAAACGTGTTTTGCCGCCCCCCCTTTCTCTCAGCCCCCACTTGACCTCCCTAAAACTTTCAACACTGCAGCTGAACTTAGCGTTGTATTAGTTTTGAAAATGTCATCAAACGGCACCAAAGATATTGACGAAATCAACAAAACAAAAAAACTCTTCCTATTGAAAGTAGATCCTAACTATTACTACCTATTGCCAACTGCCAGTAGGATATATATCTATCAAACCAGTACCTTTCTGGGATAGAATGCCACATAAGCTATGCAAAAAAGAAACCAAGAACTCTAGGTAGTGCCCAAGTTTAGGTGGAGAGCCGCTCCTGTATAGAGCACCCTACAACACCAGCGACATTGTTAATTTGCTCACCCCAAATGTCTGCTTTTCTATCAAAGTTTTTAAGCATAGGATTAGCACAGCTCTGGTAACTATAACTCATGCCCTAAGGTAACTATAACCTGCATCCCCACCATACACTGTTTTCTCATCAATAATTTAATTGCAAATGTTGCAGTAATATTATCCATGATGTCATTGAAGTTGTCATAAGTGTTGTAATTGGTGTGTTAATAAGCAGTGCATGGTAAGGGTGCAAGTTATAATTACCTTAGGGCACAGGCTATAGTTTACAGATCATAGCAGGTGAATTTCAATTGTTTTATACATTTAAAATGATGCTTTGTCACTGAAATTCTCACCTAACTGTAACATTACTTTAACCTTTTTTAATTGAATTTCAAGTTTTTTTGGTTTATTTTAACATAAAGTAATATTATTTAACCATACGTAAAACCAACCCCCTGGCCGTGCATGGAGGGAGGGTGGGCCCCAGGTAGCCAGGCTCTGCATCCAACCCCTGAAGGTAGATAAACCCACTTTGCGCACAACCTTCCACCATACGTACTGACGATTTGGCCACATGGCCACGGCTCCCTTCCCAGAGCCAATAGTGACCCCGGAGATCCCATCTCCTGGGGCCAAACCATATAAGTATGGGGGCTGGGGGTGCCCGGCCCCCCCACTCCCTAAGCCAATGCCAATAGTCACTCAAGGACTCCATCCCCGAGCCCCCTCCCAGAGCCTTAATAGACCCTGGGGGCGCATGTCATTATAAAGGCTAGGTTTCGTATGGCCTCCTATCCTAAGGTTTATTAGGCCCAGGGTACCTCACCTCTGAGCCTATTGTGGCCCAGGAGACCCCATCCCCCAGGGTCTCCCTAAATTTAATGTGGGTATCCCAGTGTCCACCTGGACCAAGCACCACTTTGGGATCCATGGGGAAAGCCCCAGTGTTCTCATGGCCCCCGCCAGCTCACCCCATTCTGTATTGCTCCCGCCTAGAGGGAGGAGCTGTTTTTTGCCTGCTCCCTTCGGGTGCGAGCAATATCTGTGTAGGCAGGGAAACCCAAGTCTCCTCCCACTCAGCTGGAGCATTTCTAAATCTCCCACTAGGTGGGGGCAGACATGCCTTACCTGCCCATGCTGCTGCAGGTAAGGAAGACATGTTTGCTCCTGCCTGGCAAGAATAAACACATGTAACCCTGCCCACATCAGTGCAGTGAGGGACACTACTTTGTCCCGGGAGTGGGCTTCTCGGGACAGAGTACTTGAACGGGACCCGAGGAATGGATTCCCCAGGGCCTTTTAAGGCTCAGGAAGGAGGGCCGCGCACTACCCCTCTCCTTTTTTGTTCAATAAGGCACCGGGAGATGGGGTCCCCGGGCCTTTTTATGTTCAGCGAGGAAAGTTGTGCGCCTACCCCCTTCTCTTTTAATTACACTATGGCCTGGTGGATGGGATCCCCAGTACCTTTACAGGCTCAGGGAGGAGTGGCACGTGGTCTCCTCCCCCCACCTTCATTTTCTCCCAAGGCACAGGGAGGGTGACCACGTGGTCCCCCTGTCCCCCCCAAAAAACTAATTGTGCCCCCTCCCCAGGAGTTTTTAGGTCTCGCTGAGTCAGCGCACATGCGCTGCTCGGAGAGACTTTAATAGGTGAGTTTTCAAAGTGCTGCTGGCTGGCCTAGCGCTTGCCTTCACGTGAGCGTGTACGCGCGAACGCCAGCCTTCAGCAGCACTTTGAAAACTCACCTACTAAAGTGTCTCCGTGCAGCGCATGCGCACTGTCTAACCATTGTGTATTTACTTCCTGTTATTTAGCCGGAGTACCCAATCCCAACGTGCCCCTTTCTACAAGATAAGTTTATAACCAGTGCCTAACTTATAACCCGCTGACTCGCCGAAGTTTTCCCCATTACTTACTTTGTGAAAGCTGGCGTTTTCTTATGTCAGTACCATTCCTTTCCTGATCGGGTCTAAATCGCGCTCGACCTACGGTCTTCTTATACTTCCGCTACCTCAGGTCAAAGGGCACATCTCAACTTTAAAAAAAATAAATTGTTTCTTTCAAAAAGAAAACCGTTACCCTTTTTGAACGCGTGTATACACGCACATTTTACTATTTCTGCCATCTTTGAGTGCATTACTTTAACATAGCGATGACCCCTATATGCAAATTCGACTGTTTCGGACATCTTTAAGTGTTTATCTTTAACATTACAATGACCCATATGCGCAAATATAACTGTTTAGGCTCTCTTTAAGTGTATGTCTTTAACATAACGATGACCCCTATGTCCAATCTAAGTCGTTACCAGTAAATGCAAGATGGCCTCATGGGCACTTATTGCTAAAAATGAAGAAAAAAATTGAAACTTTTTTTGGGTGCCAGGCCTCATACTATTAGCTTTCTGGACAAACTTCTTCGTGAAGTTCTTATAAAGAAGTCACTGTTCATGTACACCCCGAATACATTCTTTTACTCAAACAGGTGCAATGCTATGTTTCGAGAGACTTTTCTGGGGATACTCCAAAGGTTTGACGTATAGAAACGCCAACCCCCTCTTCCCGCGGTGCAGGAACCTCAGCCCTTTCATGGCTTCAAACTGGGATCAGGCAGGCATGTCACCGGAGCACACATCTTCCCAGTCCCCGCCAGCATCACCCCTAAACTGTTTTAGTTTGCCCTTAGCGGCATACAATCAAACCCGTATGAGGCATGGTCAGAGATTTTCCTAATGGGTGTCAGTCCATCATATCTGACAAATAGGTCATTCGGATTGTTCTATGCCCTTCACACAACCACACACACACACAAAACCACACACACAACCACACACACACAACCACACACACACAACCACACACACACACGCACACACACACATCCACACGCACACACACACATCCACACGCACACACACACATCCACACACACAACCACACACACGACCACACACACGACCACACACAACCACACACACAACCACGCACACAACCACGCACACACACACACACGCAACCTCACACACACAACCACACACAACCCCACACACACACGACCACACACACACGCCACACACACATGACCACACACACACAACCACACACAACCACACACACAACCACACACACACAGCCACACACACACAACCACACACACAAGAACACACACACAAGAACACACACAACCACACACACACACAACCACACACACACTCAACCACACACACACACAACCACACACACACTCAACCACACACACACACTCAACCACACACACACACTCAACCACACACACACACTCAACCACACAAACACACTCACAACCACACACAACACATACACAACCACACACAACACATACACACACAACCACACACACAACCCCACACACACAACCCCACACACACAACCCCACACACACAACCCCACACACAACCACACACACAACCCCACACACAACCACACACACATCCCCTCACACAACCACACACACAACCCCACACACACACACAACCACACACACACAACCCCACACACATCACACACAACCACACACACAGCCACACACACACAAAGCCACACACACACACACACAGCCACACACACACACAGCCACACACACACAACCCAAAAGCGAGACCTATTGGCTATGCCAATGCTTGTTTTAAAAGACGTGTGTAGCCCGCACTTTTTTCCATTTTGCTGCAGATACACTGAAAAATGTATTAGAAGAAGTGTTTGGGACACCACTGCCAGGCCTAGGGGTCAAGTACCTACCTTCCTGCTATGTCTTTTTTTCAGTTTTTTTTATTATTTTTTAAGGACTAATTTCTGAGTCCTAAAATTGCTGCCGCCACATCGTTGTTGATGTGGTTGTTGATGTGGTGGCAGCCCATCAGATCTCTTGAAGACATCTGTTTGGTCTGCGGATCCCCCGTGGCTTGAAATATACAAAATGTTTGAGCATTAATTGCTCAGAAACGACTGAACTGATTTACAGCAGATCACCAAAAGCGCTCTTTCTGGATCAAGGTCTGTCTAACTTTCTGCCAAATGTGGTGTAAATCTATTCAGCAGCTTGGGCTGTAGCTGTTTCTCAAGTTCCAATGGAAAAATGAATGGAGAAAATTTGTTTTGGGACCTCCTTTTTTTCTCGAATCCCGCTTGATGGATCAACCCCAAAACGTTCAATGCGCAAACTAGTCAAAAAGTAGCATTTTTTGTTGGAAAGTTTTGTGGACATTCATCAAGCGCCACCAAAGGTATTAAGAACACAATAATGGCATTTCCAATGGAAACGCAGTCCTAACTTACTATAGCTACCTAGTGGCGACTGCCACTGGGATATATATACACATTCATTCATCACCAGAGTTACAGTTGTGACTGGGAGGTATGTTTCACTGCAGAAAATCCAATAGATAGATGAAATAATGCTATTATTATTCTGAAGATACTCGTACAGTGGGGACCAAATATTCCTAAATGTTTGCCACAAACCTCCCAATAACCATGCTCCAATTTCCATATAATAACACTTTAATATAATTGTAATGTAATTGCATTTATAAATCTCTTACCATCCCTGACGTGGCCTTGAAATGCTTTATGGCGAGGAGCAGGGTACTCTGGAACTCCAGTTGAGTGGTTTTTGGGATTAGTCATGTGCTCTCAAAGGAACTATTCCATGCATTTACTCAAGTGTCTTTGTGGTAGACTGAATTAATGTGAGTTAGGTGTGATCATTAGTGGGGGAATATGTGAGTTCAAGTGACTGGTTGATGGGAAGGATAAATAGACTAGAGGAGATCAGGCATTGTTTTTAGATCACAAGGCAAAGTTTTCAAAGGAGGAGGGTTATGGTCTATGAAATGAAGCGTGGGCAATTTGCAGATATGGAATAATGGTGATTAAGGCAGACAACCATGCAACTTATAGGTAGAATCTACTCAGACAGAGGAGACCTGGATATGCTTTGCAGAAAGTCGTGTCGGAAATGAAGCCTAGCTTCGGACACATGCATGCTGTTCAGGGAAGGGTTGGAAATGGAGGCCACTCGAAGTCAGGCCACAGAGCATAAACCCGGTCTTGTTTCATGTTTTCGCTGCTGCTCTGAATGTTTCTATGCTATTAGTGTACTAATGATATACTACTGAATGAATGCAGAGTGCGTCAGCCTTCCGAAGTGTGGCAATATACAGAATACCAATAATGATTGCAACAAACAAAAAGTATCTTTGGACTAATCCTAACAAAATACACCAGTATTTGGTTCCTGGTGAGCAGACAGCCCTGAAGATCCTAGGCAGGTGTGAAAAGATGGTTTCTCTTCCAGGGGATCCTCATCAATAGTCATAAGCACTGAATATTCCCGCCCATGTGTGGGGACCCCGGAAATAATAAAAATGATATATGAAGAACATATATATACAGCTCTGTATATGTATAAACATATATCATTTTTTCCCAAGCAAATGCAGCCCCCATAGAAGGATAAACAATGTAGATACAATTATCCAATAATGCACCATAGGTATAAAAATACATCTAAATCTCCTTTTTTTTTTTTTTTTTTTTTTAATGAGGTAACGAACTCGTGATAAAGGAAAAAAGAACACTGTGCAAAACACAGATCCACCAAACATTGTTAGCCTGCAGGCTGCATTGCAATACAATACCATAGAGACTGAAAAGCCTTGTACAGGTAAAAACTGGCACCGTGCCTTTAAGGCAGCCCTGACTCCAATATCCCATCATGCCTCAGGGGTGACAGTTGGGTCAGTTGTTCTTTCCGGCTCCTTCTGTCAGGATCCTGGAATTCAGCTCTCTTCTTTTTTGACTTTTCAGTCAAGAATTGTTACTTTTCTAGTAATTTTTTGGGCTTCCTCTGGTTAAAGTCTGTCAGGGCAGCGTATACCTGTGTTTTCTGACTAAATTTAACAACTTTTTCTGTCAGAAAAATGCCTTCTTTATTCATGCCGTGTCCATCCTGTGGCAAAAAGAAGGCCTCTTCAGACACACACGAGGTGTGTATCGTCTGCCTACCAGATTCTCACTCTCCTGCATCCTGTCGTCACTGCAAGGACCTTTCAAAGAGGACTTTGAAAGAGAGAGAGAGAATTAGGCTTTATGGCCTTTCGGAGCGGTCGACGTCGAAGCAGCTGGTCTCTGTCTGTTCTCCATTGGCGTCGGGCTCGGCGTCGAAGACTCCAGCGGCGGGATCGTCGCTGAGAGGTAAGGAGTCCAGGGGGAGTCATGCTTCCAAACGAAAGTCCACGTCGACGCTCGATCCGGCGGCGAAGCGCATTTGTTCGTCGTCGGCAACTTCGACGTCAAGACAACATCCTTCAACGTCGAAGGAGGCTCATCACCGATCAACGTCGAGAAGACATCGTTCGACGTCAAGACATCGCTCAACGTCAAAATCGACACCAAGAGAGAAGTCAACATCGCAGGAAGAGCACAGGCGTTCGATGTCGAAATCTACATTAACGTCGAGGCAAAGATCGGTGTCAAAAGATCCTGCAAGATCTTTGACGTCGAGACAGGATTCGCCGTCAAGGGAAAGACGATCCTCTTCGAAGGTGCTGATGACGTTGAGGCAAAGACCATCGTCGCAACATTCGACGTCGAGGCGGGTGCCTCCGTCGGAGTCGAGGCAGACGCCTCCGTCGACGTCGAGGCAGGAGCCTCCGCCGTCTAAGGACTGCTCTAAGGACTGCAGATCTGCGGAGAAGACGGTGACATCGAAGTGAGATTCCCCGTTGGGTTCTAGACCTCCATCCAGGACAAGCCCTCCGTCGACGACAAGGCTCTTGACGTCGAGGCAGGACACATCGCCGGTGATCCATTCGGCGTCGAAGTCCAGGTCTCCGGTGATAGGCCTATCACCGTCGAGACGGTCCCCCGAGGTGGGATACCAGGAGACGTCACACTTTCGTCTGACTCGTAAGAAAGTATCAAGACGCAAATCTCCTCATAGGGTGATATATACCACATCGGAGCACGATTCATCGCGTCCGATCTCAATTTCACCTTCAGCCTCTCAAGGCTCAAGATCAAGATCCGGATCACCGGAGGTGTTGGGTTTCTCTCCAGTTCCTCCAGTGGAGCATACATCTAAAGACGAGGGCCATGCTCTACCCAAGAGCCCCGTCAGGGAAATGCCTCAGAACACTTCAATTATTCAGGCAGTTAAGGATTCCTTAACAAGTCTAAGGACTCTGGCTCAACCATCATGACCAGCAAGATCCCATTCTCGAGGAAGAGAATTGCAAAGGCGCTCACGCTCGCCCAGAAGGCGATCCAGGTCTACCTCTCATAGGAGAGAGTCAATCAGATCGGGGAGAAGGCGACAGAGGTCTCCTTCATCTTCCTTGTCAAGCCGTTCATCCAGAAGGGATTACTCACCCACACTCACAGATACTCCACCATCTAGAGTGTCGCCAGTGGATGACATCACCACTTTTCAAGATGTGTTGTGCAGGGGGGCGACTAAGTTGAACATTCCCATGCCTGTTCAAGAAACCACCTCTTCTGTCATCTTCGAGACCCTTCATGAGAGAGCGGTGTCTCGTCCATTGTTGCCTTTAGTCCCTGGGTTGCTTAAACCAGTAATGGACATCTTCCTAACGCCAGCGACTATCAAATCTGCGCCGGCGCGAATTCTGAAAAAATATTGTCCGGCCCCCGAGGACCCTCTATTTCTCAAGGCGGACCCTCCACCGGACTCTGTGATCACACCTGCTGCCAGAAAAACTCATTCAGTGGTGTCATCATCCACAGTGCCGCCGGATAAGGACAGTAAATCGCAAGACTCTTGGGGGAGAAGAGTATGTAGCTCGGCGGCCTTGAGTCTGAAAGTGGCTAGTGCCTCAGCGCTTCTGGGGCGCTACGACAGATCACTATGGGATTCCCTGCAGCGATTTGTAGAAAAAGTGCCTTCCGAAGACAGAAAGGACTTTGAAGAGATCCTGCACGAGGGCAGCCTTGTTTCAAACCAAGTGATCAGCGGATGGAGCAACATTGGCAGCGCACTCATATGCTCACGGGATTTCCGCCAGAAGATCCTCTTGGCTGAGGCTGACGGCCTTGAAGCCTGAAGCACAGGCAAGAATTCTGAATCTGCCTTTCTCGGGTAGTTCGCTTTTCGGTTCTCATGCGGACGACGAAATGGCTCGGATGAAGGCAGAACTCGAGACAATGAAAGCCGTGGGCCTAGAGAAACGGAAAGAATTTTGTCGCCGTAGGGGAACCGACAGGCGTATCTTCCAGCAGAGGGTTCAAACCCCTCACTGGCAGAAAAACCAAGATCAACAAGGGCAAAAGAAACAGCAATTTCAGTCCCGTAGATCATCCAGGGGACGTGGAAATAACCGCCAGGCCGGCGGTGGAAACAAGGCTCAAGGAAAGCAATGAGAGCCTGCTTCCTCCAATGCCGTCCACCGCTCCGGTGGGAGGAAGTATTGCAAACCATCTCCCAGAGTGGCAATCCATCACAAAGGACAAGTGGGTTCTGAATATACTGCAACATGGATACTCGCTTCGTTTCCAGAGCCCTCCTCCCTCGATCCACCCTGTACAATCATCTCAACACCTCAAGATGTTAAGAGAAGAAGTAGCGACCCTTCTGCTCAAATCAGCAATAGAAAAAGTCCCCAGGGCGCAGAGAGGAAGAGGAGTCTACTCCAGATATTTTCTAATCCAAAAAAGAAATACAAAAGCAGAGTTCAGACCCATCTTGGACTTACGGACACTAAACAAGCATATCAAAAGAGAAAAGTTTCACATGCTTGCGCTTCACCAGATATATCCGCATCTCCGGCAAGGCGATTGGATGTGCTCGCTGGATCTGCAAGACGCGTACTTTCATGTTCCCATCGTACAGAGTCATCGGAAATTCCTAAGGTTCGTGGTGGGGACCTCTCACTATCAATTCAAGGTCCTACCATTTGGCCTGAAATCGGCCCCTCGAGGATTTACAAAATGCATGGCAGTAGTAGCGGCTGCACTGAGGCATGCAGGAGTCTTCGTCTATCCCTATCTAGACGATTGGCTGATAAAAGGACCATCGCCTCAGAGTGTACACTCACAGCTGGAACGCTGCCTGAACCTGTGTCACAGATTGGGGCTCAGGGTGAACTTCAAGAAATCCAACTTCACACCAGCCCAAAGGATACACTACCTCGGTGCCACTATAGACTCCGCAGTCGGAAAAGTGTTTCCTTCGGAGGAGAGACGGTCATCCCTGATCCACAAAGGCAAGCAGATTATGACCAACAAGCTGTCTACAGCGCGACAGATTTCGTCTCTGCTAGGGGCCATGGCATCCTGCATATTCCTGGTGCCCAATGCCAGGTTGAGGATGCGCCCTCTCCAACAAGATCTGGAGGACAAATGGGACCAAAGGAATTCGCTGTGGGAGGAACCAGTCTGTCTTTCCTCAGCGGCCAGGCAGTCAATCAAGTGGTGGTTGAAGCCACTCAATCTACAGGTGGGGCTTACTTTTCATCAAGAACCCCCATCTCAGACGCTGATCACCGACGCATCCCTGCAAGGTTGGGGTGCGCATCTGGGATCCCTACTTTCTCAAGGACTGTGGTCCAGCAGCGAAAGGTTGTACCACATCAACATGCTAGAACTCAGGGCAGTCCACCTAGCCCTCAAAGCATTCCTGCCCGCTATCAGGACGAGTCCCATTCTAGTACAAACGGACAATACCACCACAATGTACTACCTGAACAAACAGGGGGGTACTCGATCCAGGACGCTCTCGCTGGAGGCTCAGTCCCTGTGGCACTGGAGCCTAGCAAGGAACATTTTAATAAAGGCGGTTCACCTGCCAAGAGAGGTCAACGTAAAAGCGGACTTGCTCAGTCGTCATTTTCAAGATCCAGACGACTGGGTACTCAACGACGAGGTGCTAGAGGGCATCTTCAAGGAGTGGGGACGTCCGCAAATAGATCTCTTCGGGGACGAACACAACGCAAAATGCCGAGGCTTCGCCTCAAGATACCATCGACCAGGATCCATAGGGAATGCCCTTTGGATCGATTGGTCAATGACATTTGTGTACGCCTTTCCGCCGCTCCCTCTGATCCCCAAGGTGGTGACCAAGCTGCAACACTCGTCTGCCAAGATGATCCTCATAGCACCGGACTGGCCGAGGCAGTGGTGGTACACGGATCTCCTCCACATGTCGATCCGACCTCACAAGCGCCTGCCGTGCAGACCGGGCTTGTTAACCAAGATGCAGGGGAAGATTTACCATTCCAGTCTTCCCTCGCTGAGCTTAACAGCATGGCTCCTGAAGTCCTCCAGTATGGCGATTTAATCCTTCCCCAGGAGTGTATGACCATACTGAAGGAGGCTAGGAGGCCTTCTACAAGACACTCTTATTTCTGTAAGTGGAAGAGGTTTTATGTATGGTGTATGCAACATCAGTATAACCCTACAAAATGTCAGAAGGAAGTGATTTTGCCTTATCTCCTTCACTTAGCCAGAGTGGGGTTGAAATTTTCATCCATTAAAGTTCACCTAGCGGCCATTACAGCATATAGGCGCTCCCCTTCGCAGCAGTCATTCTTCAAGCTGCAGGTGGTTAAGGATTTTTTGCAGGGGCTCAAAAAGGTTTACCCCCCAGTAAGGCCTCCCTCGCCTTCTTGGGAGCTGAGCTTGGTTCTATCAAAACGTATGAGTTCACCTTTCGAGCCCATACATAAAGCTACTTTGCAGCACCTTACGTGGAAAACAGCTTTTTTAATAGCTATCACTTCAGCACGTAGGGTGAGTGAAATACAGGCCCTCTGTTCTAAAGAGCCCTACACAATTTTCATCTGAATAGGGTAGTGATGAGAACTCATCCATCTTTTTTACCAAAGGTGGTGTCGAATTTTCATGTTAACCAGACTATCTCCTTACCTACCTTTTTTCCCAACCCCTCATCACCAGCTGAGAGGGCGTTGCACTCTTTAGATGTTAAGAGGGTTCTAAAGTTCTACCTAGATAGGACTAAGGCTGTCAGGAAGGCTGACCACTTATTTGTTAACTATGGTGCTGTCCGCACAGGTTTTGCTGCATCTAAGCGTTCCATTGCTAGGTGGATTGTGTCAGCCATTAAATTGGCTTATCAGCTGGCGCAGAAGCCACTGGTCGCTCGACCTAAAGCGCACTCCACAAGAGGAAAGGCGGCTTCTGCTGCTTTTCTCAATAATGTCCCACTCCGAGATCTGCAAGGCAGCCACTTGGAGATCTGTCCACACATTTACGAGGCATTATTGTCTGGACTCGGACACCAGATCAGACACTCAAGTAGGACAAGCCTCCTTGAGGAATCTGTTCAATAACTGAATTTGTCAATGGTTTATTACTCCATGTATAGTGCAATTCTCAATTGCCTGCAGGTGGAAGGTGGGCTTGCTATTCTATTCAGTGCTTATGACTATTGATGAGGATCCCCTGGAAGAGAAGGATAAGTTACTTACCTGTAATCCTAGTTCTCTTCCAGGGGTATCCTCATCAAAGTCATAAGCAACCCACCCGCCTCCCCAGGCAATTATGAGGAGTGAATTATTTAACATGGAGGAAATATATCTTTGTGTGTAGGACCACAGTCCCGCAAAGAACAACTGACCCAACTGTCACCCCTGAGGCATGATGGGATATTGGAGTCAGGGCTGCCTTAAAGGCACGGTGCCAGTTTTTACCTGTACAAGGCTTTTCAGTCTCTATGGTATTGTATTGCAATGCATCCTGCAGGCTAACAATGTTTGGTGGATCTGTGTTTTGCACAGTGTTCTTTTTTCCTTTATCATGAGTTTGTTACCTCATTAAAAAAAAAAAAAAGAAAAAGGAGATTTAGATGTATTTTTATACCTATGGTGCATTATTGGATAATTGTATCTACATTGTTTAGCCTTCTATGGGGGCTGCATTTGCTTGGGAAAAAATTATATATGTTTATACATATACAGAGCTGTATATATATGTTCTTCATATATCATTTTTATTATTTCCGGGGTCCCCGCACATGGGCGGGAATATTCAGTGCTTATGACTTTGATGAGGATACCCCTGGAAGAGAACTAGGATTACAGGTAAGTAACTTATCCTTACACACCTGCGGTAGGAAGCAAAAGTGTAAACAAGGAGAGGGAGTGACAGAGAACATAAGGCTGGGTCCTATTCTCAGAACTGGTTTGTCACAGGCAAGGGACGGCACAGAACATCCTCAGTATTTTGTAGAGTGGAAATGTTCTAAATCAGCTATAAAGGAAACAGAGGACCACAAGTAAGAATGCAGGTAGCAGCCAGAGTGACATCTGTTACTCAACGCCAAGAGACCTATGGGTGAACGTGCGCTTTACAAATATATGTTATGAACTCCTAAGAACTTGAAGAAATGTAAATGTACGGGTTTCAACAATGTGTTTTGCTATGCTGAGCCCTAAAAACCAGGATGTCAGACGAACCATGCTCCCTTGCAGTAATAGGATTCCTCAAAAGGAAGGGGTGTGTAAACAACCAGTTGTCCAAAATAATGCTTCAATGTGCAGAGTAGTGACTCTACAACCAATGAGCTACCTGCTCCTAATCGTGACATAAGAAGCATGTTTGTGCAAAGCACACTTGGGACCATTGCAGCATGAAAGCGAGGGACTTAGTGTGTACACGCCCTCTGCTCTGCACCTACCATGTTATGAACATCAAACTATGACTGTTTTTCCCAGTGAAATCTTTATACCCCGCCTTGCTCTGTAGCAGGGATCAATATGTACAACTAGTGGAAAACCCATCAGTCCCTGGCAGGCATAACAGGCGTATTTGTGGAGGGCATTTACATCCCTAAGGGAACTTCTTGGCACTATTTAATTGAATGGATGTATATTGTTGCCCAGCTCATACAATCGACTTTAGAAGGATAAAAGGTTGAGCGGATCCACCAGGATATGAACCAAAGACCATCTGGTCAAGCACAGATCACTGCAAAGTATGCATTAGTCTAGTCAGCCAGCAGCACCAATAGTCTTCTCACCCCCACCCAAGGAATGTTCAGAATCTTACTGTGGGGTATGTTTTGTTGCCTCTTGCCCTAATAGCAGTTACATGCTTGTGTTGCCTTTTCAATATAATACTGGGCTTGCCCCCTTTGTGCAGAGTCTGCTACTGGCCTGGTTTGAGACATCTGCAAGGCCTAACACAAGGTCGAGTACCATGATGCTGCTTCCCATATGCATTCTGGTCGGTATTTGTTAAACGTGGTCGCCCTTTGGTCATGCAAGCTGTGATTTCTCAGAACTCATGTAAAGTTATAGCACTGAAAAGCACAAGACTAAATTTATGGTTGGTGGCCCAGCCCCAGCACCCTCTGCAGCCAAACGGCGGCCCCAAGCATAAGTAGTCATGGACTGTGACTGGGGCATTGGCATCCAACTCAAGTGCTTATTTGAGCCTGTGGTTTCCTGTGTCCATTTATTAACTTCTCCGTGACATAAGAGCGAATAAGTGCTCTTTAAACTTTGCTCGTCCGGATGACGACTCTGTGATTCTTTCAGGATGTAAAAAACACCTTCGACAAAGGCATTTTCCAGATGGACTCTTTCATTTACAAAGCATTTGGACCAAAACAGGGAACAATTTTTACAGAATGTGCTATTCATTTTTTAACGCCCTTGCTCTCCCTTGAATTTAGTCCGGCAATATGCTTTTCTTCACTAACACCGTGACATCCTGCAGCCTTTCTTTCACAGTAACCCAGCAAGATTGTCACATAATTCAGACACAAGCGACAGGCAGTGAACCAAACTGAATGCCGCACACACACCAGATATCTCCCAACAACGAGATTGCTATATTCTAACTGTTTGATTTAACAATGTGTGCATTCACAGTAGGCGCCCTCTGCCCAACGGGTGCCAACCTAGGTTAGTTGAAAACAGATAAAGCAAACAGAGGTGCACCACTTGTACAATCCTAATAACTTATAATACATCCACAATTGGAAGTAGTTGAAATTCTTCTCTTTATTGTTGTATCATCAATGTGTATAAAAAAGAGGGTAAGCCAATGCGTTTCGTCCCATAAATGTGGACTTTTTCAGGGCTGTAATATGATAAATATATAAAATACTTACAAGACATGGAACAAACAACATTAACAATATCAGACAAATAAATAAATACATAGACATAAAGTTCCTGAGTCAACAGGAATACACAACAGCATATAATACAAAAAAGAATAGGGGGGGGGGGACACATATATAGCTAAAGTGCCATTATGTCGATACAGGGGAAAAGAACAAAAACACCATAACATCTGCTGTTGTTGTTATGCGTTACACATTCTGTACATTTTGGATGAAAAATACCAAATAGCAGTAGGTGGTTCCCTCAGAGATTAACACACAGCAAATGTTATGTATAATAACATCAGGTTTAGATGAAATTTTGTTGAACAGATTGAAACCACCCCGAGTGTGAATATCCCATCTTACTCTGTGTTTCTACTTCAGTGTTTGTATCCGAAGAAGTATCAGTTAATGATGATGAGCAAAAGGTAGAGAAAGAGCCAGTCCAACGAAGTGAACAGAGAATGAGAAGAACCAAGATCGAAGGAGAGTATGCCATTATTCTATATCGGCAGGGTACGAGTCACTAATAGTGGATACATACCACCAGAAGAAAGAAAGATATCCATTTTTTTGGGCGAAAGAGAGTATTGTAGATCTGTTCAATTGCAGTTGGTAAAGTAAAATATGAAACCATAATAGTGCCCATCTGATAAAGATGAGGCGGGAAAAAAGTATGTTTTATAATTGGATGTGTACTACAGGAGAATGGGGTATATAGGGTTAAAGATTATTAATAATACATATCCAATGAGCCAAAGTCTTGAGGAAACAATCGTGAGGGTTCTGAAAACCACGGTTAGGTAAAGTACATCTTATGAGCACATTGTATCATCAATCAGCATATTCAAGCTAATGCCTTCTTTCTTGTTGGTAAATAGAAGAGGGGGGAAATCACTCCTCATCGAACACCTGTGGATATAGAGAGCGAGATCCATCACTAAAGTTTTGAAGGAAATTTTAGGAGGGCTTGGCCAGTCCACCCTTTTTAAAGTGCTATCAGCACTATGTCAACAGCATGTGAGCAAGTTCGCCCCTATAGAGAGATCTGAGAACCAGTCTCCATCCTACACTTATATATGGTAAAGACAAGCGTTGTGTCGAATTTGCAATTAGTTTCTATGAAAATGTGGCAAATCAGCCCTTTTACTTAAACATAAACAAAAAAGTCTAAATCAAGCATCTGTAAGTATGCTACCGACTGGAGTCTGATCATACGGGTGCAGTTGTATACCCAGTTGGGTGACCCATAGGACTCTAGTACTCCGACAGGGAAGGTATTTGTATTGCAGAATGCAGAGCACCAGTAATGTTAAACATACTAAAAACCGATCAATACAAAAATTGGTATGTTTAAATGAAGATTGACCAAACAGAGTAACACATTTCTCACTGTTGCTGGAATGCTTCAACTAAAGCAATCCTACGTAAATTGAATATATTGAGTTCAATGGTCACAACTATGTGTCCAATTCAAGGTTGTTAGGAGGGCGATAAAGCCGCGTACTCCCTGCGATTGGTGTGGGCTCCTCTTCGGTGGGGTACTATTAGCGGTTTTCATAAAGGTAAAGGACTGTAGTGAGACTCGCGCTGAGGTTCCGGGTCCTTAAAGTTCAGTACGGTGCTTACTATGACGTAATCAAAAAATGAAAGGTGTGCACATTAGAGCAGATGAATACAATGTACAGTTGGTTGCTGTCGGCCATCTTGGATCATGTGTCAATAGTAATGAACAGTATCAACTATCCACTCAAAGTGGTATGGGTATGCGCATGCATATGAATAAGTTTGTCACCCCTACCGAAATGACAAGAACAACAAAAAATAATATCTGAAAGAGACAGTTAGATATAGATTCCTTACCTTAGAATTACCCCTAGGCGTTAAACTGGATGCAGAGATTTTTTTTCTTAGCAGTACCTCTGCGTGTCGGTAGGTGGTGTCGGTCGGCTCCGCGTCCGTCGTCGGCATCGTGTTTATCGGAATTACGTTGTGGTGCCTATTTAGATGCCGCCCCTGCGTGCTGGTGTCAGTTCTTTCTTTTTCCTCGACAGCCTAGAGCAATCCCTTTAGTCATTTTTTGACTTTTGTCAACTTATTTTTTAAGTCTTCGACTCCTGGTGTGCAAGGGATGTCCCATCGTTGGACCGGCTTCAAGCCCTGCGACGCCTGACACAGACTGATGTCTATGATGACGCCCGCACCTCCTGTGCCTCTGGTGCCTGGAGTGCGACCATGATCCGAAGTTGTGCTCCGACTGCTGGGCCATGAACATAGAGGCTTTGCCGGAGCGGTCCCGAAAGCTCTTGAAAGCCCGGCAGTTGGATCCGCGTTGTTCCCGGTCTCGCTCGAGAGAAAGGTCTTGAACAGTCGCGGATCCCCCACACCTCGTCGCACTCCAAGTGCTCTGACTCTTCGTGTAAGTCGTAGCACAAGAAGGAGAAGAAGCACCGGCGCCCTTAGCCTTCTTCCCAGTCAGTCGGCTGAGGCAATGCGGGACCCGGACTGTCGTCGCTCAAAGGCTTCATCTTCGGTGCCTACTTCTGGGACGACTTTGCGCCTCCCTCGGTTTCCGGGAGCCGGAGCGTCCCCTGCCAGGCTACATGCATTTTACAAAGCCCTCCACTCCATCTTCGAGCAGCCTGACTCTGTCGGCGTGCCTTTGGGCACCGCGGAGCCGTTTGGAGGGCCTGGGCCTCCGATGCCAGCGGCTCTGGTGCCGGACGACCCGTGAGGATCCAGGCCAGGTTGTGGATCGACGCCAGTCGATCTTTTTCGACCTTCCCCGGTTACAGCACCCCCGGAGTCAGTCGTGCCCCCAACCGACGCCGTCCCCAACCACACCCCCATGCTGGAACCAGAGCCATATCGACGTCGAATCAGACGCCGGAGGGTACTTTTGTTCCTCATTTCATCCCTGGTGTTCCCTATGGACACTTCCCCAGACCTTGGCATGCTTTCTCCCCCCCATCGTGGCTACGGACGAGGGGGCCTCTTTTGCTGTGGTGGTGCGAAGGGCAGCTGAGGCCCTGGGCCTGAGCTCCCTACAGTGGTGGTCAGGACTAACCTCCAGACAGGTGCTTTAACCAGCGGCGACCTCCTCCGAACCCCTTTTGCCATTCAACAAAGCCCTCACTGACGTCCTTCTGGGCACTTGGTCCGAGCCCAGCACAAGGACTCCTGTGGAATGGACGATTGCCTGCCGCCACCGCTGGGCTGCGGGCGACTCAGTTTTCCTCACTCAACACTCTTCCCCCGAGAGCTTGGTAGTCCAAGCCTCATCCTCCAAGGGCGCATTCTCTTCTGCTCCCCCAGACAGGAATCCAAGAAGCTAGATCATCTTGGGAATTGCATGTTCTCTTTCTCCAGCTTGGCATCGCGGTTTTTGAATACCGCGTGCCTCTTGCACTGATTCACCAAAACCATCTGGGATACGTTTGCGCAGGTGCTGCCTCAGGGCCTATAGGAGACCCGGTCCATTCTCTCCCAGGCAGTGGAGGATGGGAGAGACACAGCCAAATTCACAATAAGTGGTGGACTGGATACCACCGACTCACTAGGCAGAACGATTGCCATGTCGATAGTCCTATGGCGCTACGCCTGGTTGAGGACGTCTGGTTTTTCAGGGTATGTCCAGTCAACTTTGCTGGACATGCACTTTGATGGCCATAGTCTATTTGGCGACGAAGCAGACTCAGCGCTGGAGCGCTTTGAGAATTCTCAAGCTACTGCCAGATCCTACGGCCTCACAGCGTCGTCCTGTCCACCTCAGTCTGCTTTTCACCCCTTTTGCGGCTACGGAAGGGGCACCACACCACGTCCAGCCCAGTCCAGCCAGAGGTTCATGCTAGCTCCCCAGCCTCTGCGTGTCCGCGGACGTGGGACCCAGCGACGCCTGTCTCGGAGCCAGCGGGCGGGTCAGTCAACCTCCTCCCTCCTGCAGCAGCCTCCAAACCTTCCTAGTCCGACTTTTCAGGGCCACCAAAGGCCAGTGGGCAGCAGGATTCACCATCACCTCCCCCACTGGCAAAATATCACATCGGACAGGTGGGTTTTGCAGATAGTTTGAAGTGGCTACTCCCACCCCTTAGAGACTACCCCTCTCTCCATGCCACCGTCTCTTGCTTTCATGTCGGAGGATCATTTGGCGCTTCTCAGCTCTGTTGGCCAAGGAAGCTATCTATAGGGTTCCTACGCCCTAGGTAATTGTTGCTACTCCTGCTACTTTCTGTTGCCCAAGAAGGACAAAGGCTTGTGTCCTATCCTAGACCGGAAGGAGAAGTTCAAAATGCTAACCTTGGCTTAGGTCCTGTCTGCCCTTGACAGACCCTCCAGGATTTCGCGGCTTGCCGCGAAATCGGCACTTTTGTAAAAATGCCGCGATTTTTACAAAAGTGCCTGCGAAATCGGCACTTTTGTAAAAATGCCGCAATTTTTACAAAAGTTCCTGCGAAATCGGCAATGTACAACTCCTGAACCTTAGACTAAGATCCAGAGTTCAATGACAAAAGAGTAAATAAAGTCAACTAGATTAAGTGAAAGGTAAGTAAATGCTAATAGCATATGAGGTTAGAGAGAAGCAAAGTGTACATTGTCACCTGCACGTGGAACGTGATATTTGGACATTAGTGAAAAAACAAAGCTGTGTCCAAGTGTTAGAAAAGAAGACTGTGTGCTTTATTTAGAAATTCCAATTAGCACAATCAACATCAACAGCAGGACATGAAGCTTGTCATGCTTATAGAATCACTTCTGCATGTTCAGAGAACAGACTCAAAAGTGGATTGTAACTGGGCACGAGAAAAAATCTTGAAAATAGAGATTATGAGTAAGAAGTTGTATGAAGATACTACACATCTTTTCCATGCAGCCTTTATCTTTCGTGGTAAGTATATTAAGTTACGTGTATGAGAGAGAGAGAGAGATAGATAGATAGATAGCGAGGAGAGAAAGCGCAAGAGAGGGAGCGAGAGAGCGAGCAAGAGAGAGAGAGAGAGCGAGAGAGAGAGAGTGTGTGTATGGAGCAAAAGAGAGAGAGGGTGTCTGTGTGTGGAGCGAGAGTGTGTGTGTAGAGAGAGAGAGTGTGTGTGCGTGGAGCGAGAGATTGTGTGTAGAGAGAGAGAGTGTGTGTGTGTGTGTGTGTGGAGTGTGTGTGTGTAACCTGCATGTAGCATGTGTGTGTGCTTATCTTTACCAATACTCACATTCGTGGTAAAGGCACAAATACCTGCACGACAAAGGCTGTCGTAGTAAAGGCATCATTGTAAAGGCTGTTTCTGCGAGGGCACGGGAAGAGCAGGCACTTAGAACATTTAAGGTGGGAAAAGAAACGAAAGAAAACAATGCTTTTTAATGACAAATTTGCAATCCTAAATAGAGTTTCGATCCATGAGTCATGAGTCACAGCCACTCAAAAGGCTATAAATAAAAACAAAAAACTTGAAGGGAATGTGAATCGTGATCCAGAATGACTTGTGAGTACAAAAAAAATAACAACATAAAAACAGAAAAAAAAGAAGCAAAGGGGTGGATACAAAATAAAAGGCAACGTTTAAAACAAATGCTGTCTTTGAAAAGAGTTATTGGGTATATGTATGCTCTAAGAGGATCAAGGAAGTAGGTATTTGACACAGTTTTGCATGTTGGCTAAGAATATGGCAATACCAAGATGAGTAAGGTGCACATCGCCTTTACAGAAGCCACTTGGCATGTCGGAAATACTGTTGTAATGGTAGAGAGATGACACACCATGGTCGCAGAAGAATGCTGAAACAAGGTTGTTTACATTCTTCCTGGCTTTTCTGAATTGAGGACATTACTTGGTAGTTCAAATACATTTTTGTCTCTGACTAATATAATGTTAGCAACACAAATTGTAATTAAAAGGAAAATAGACATGATTTATCTAAAGGTGCCTTTCATACTAATACCAAAACTTTGCCCACCAAAGCTAACCAGGAGAAAATTAGTTGGCTGACAATTGAACATGCTTTCCAACATTTGGTGAGCATCGCACCGCTTCTTCAACCCAAATAATGGCAACATCAGAAAACTCCAATGACATGCCAATACCATTGTATTTAGCAAAAAACATGAAGCCGGTAGATCCAACTATCAACTAACACCCAAGACAAGCTCTTCTTGCAAGATGCGCCCCCACACTGCACATCTTCAGGAAGACCCTCAAGACCTGGCTCTTCGACTTACTGGAGATGCTTCACCCCCTCCCCCAACACCTTGAGACCCTCACGGTTGAGTGGCATGCGGCGGGCCCTGAGGAGCATATATTTTTTTCTAAACAAATGTTGGGCCCGCAACATGCCCGGTGTGCGGCGGGCCCAGGTGGCATTCTTTTTGGGCCCGCCGCACACTGGGCACGCGGCGGGGCCTCAGGGGCATATTTTTGTTTTTAAACACATATATGTAGCCTTTAAGCCAAACAAAGTGTCTACATTGTAAATACACCAAATATACATAGCTTTAGCTTGTTAAATACTTTAAAAAACGAAGATATCTGTGTTTGTTGTAGGAAAAACTGCAAACTAAAATGCCGCAAAATTGCCGCCAAATTTCCCTATTTGTGCCGCTAAATTTCCCTATTTGTGCCGCTAAATTTCCATATTTGTGCCGCTAAATTTGCTAATCCATGACGCCTATTTTCATATCCCCGTCCTGCCAGGTCACAGACGCAACCTGCGGTTCACGGTAGGCCACAAACATTTTCAGTTCACCGTGCTCCCCGTTGGCCTTACCAGTGCCCCTCGGTTGTTCACGAAAGTGATGCTGGTGGTTGCAGCTCTTCTGCGCAGATTAGGGGTTCCAGTCTTCTCCTATCTCAACGAATGGCTGTTAAAGGCGGGCTCACCCCAGGCTGTCGTCTCCCACCTCCAGACTACGGCGGACTGCCTGCATTCGCTGGGGTTCACTATCAACGCGCCGAAGTCACACCTGACTCCCTCTCAGACGCTCCCTTTCATCTGAGCTGTTCTGGACACTGGACAATTTTTAGGCCTATACTCCCGAACAGCGAGTCTGGGATATTCGGGCTATAATACCAATGTTTTAGCCTCTATCCCTGATTTCGGCGAGAATGACCCTGAGGTTGCTGGGCCTCATGGCCTCCTGCATCCTGCTGCTATATCATACCAGATAGCATATGCGGGCTCTGCAGTGGAACCTGAAGTTCCAGTGGGCGCAGCATCAGGGGAATTTTTCCAACTACATCCAGATCTCTGAGGGAACTGTGCAACAAATGTAGTGGTGGCTAGCAAACCAAGCTTGGGTCAGAGGCATATCCCTCACCCTTCCTCAACCAGATGCCACAGTGGTGTCAGATGCGTCACTCCTGGGATGGCGTCGCCCATCTGGGAGAGGTGAAGATCAGAGGCGTATGGTCTCCGGCAGAGTCCGGGCGCCATATCAACCTTCTGGAGCTCCGGGCGATCCGCCTGGCACTGAAGGCATTCCTTCCTCTCTAAAGGGGAAGGTGGTGCAGGTGTTCACGGACAACATCACCACCATGTGGTGCTGCAACAAACAGGGCTCGGTGGGGTCGTGGACCCGATGTCAAGAGGCTCTTTGTCTATGCACATGGCTGGAACATCAGAGCATGACCCTGATGGTTAAACACCTGGCAGGTTCTCTGAACGCCAGTGCGGACAAACTCAGCTTCCGGTGCCTGGTAGATCACTAATGGTGTCTTCACTCAGAGGTAGTGCAAGGTCTCTTTCAGCTGTGGGGAGAGCCTTGGTTAGATCTGTTTGCCTCCGAAGAGAACGCTCAATGTCAGCAATTCTGCGCGTTGGAGTCTCCAAGGTGGCACTTGCTTGGCAATGCTTTTCGTCGAGAGTTGACATGCGGCCTACTGTACACCTTTCCGCCTGTACCACTCTTGCCCAGAGTGCTGAAAAAGATCAAGTGCGGCCGGGCTCAAGTTATTCTTGCAGTTTGGGCTGCTCATGAAGAGTCTGGTACCCAGAGCTCCTTAGCGTGGCCATCGATTCTCCACTCAGACTGCCTCTTCAGGAGGATCTTCTGTCACTGCAGCAGAAGAGGGTTCTTCACCCAAACCTGTCCATCCTCCCCTTCCTTGCATGGAGATTGAGTGGTGACAGTTGACAGATTTTGACCTTCCACCTGAAGTCTGTAATGTCATCTTGGCAGCCAGGCGTCCCTCCACTAAAATAGTATCAGGAATACATTTGTGGCATAGTGCACAGCAAAGATTGTGGATACCCTTTCTGTCCCTCTTTCAGAGGTTCTTTTGTATATACTTTTTTTGGCCCAGCAGGGATCTGCCCTGGGCACTCTTAAAGGCTATCTTGCGGCCATCTCTGCTTTCCTCGGCTACCAGATCAGCCATCTTTGTTCAAGTCCCCTATTGTAAATAGATTCTTTAAGGGCATTACTCATCTCTTTCCTCCATCTCCTTTCGTAATGCCCCTGTGGGACTTGAACCTTGTCTTACCTTATCTTAACTTATCTTATGTGCACTCCCTTTGAGCATCTTCACAACTGTCCTCTCGGGCTCATCACTCTGAAGACAGCTTTCCTTGTTGCCATCACATCTGCTCTCAGGGTGAGTGAGCTTCAAGCTCTTTCTTATAAGCCCCCTTTCTTCTCTGTGCATCCGACAAAGTGGTGCTTTTCACATTGGACAAACCATTACTTTGCCCACCTTTTTCCCACCTCCACACTCTTCCAAGGTGGGGGAGAGACTCTACCGCCCGGACCCTAAAAGTGCGCTGTCCTTCTACCTTGGGTGGTGTAGTGGGCAAAAGAACGATGGATGTAACCCTGATCTCTTGACTGGGGGAGAATGTATGCATTGTCAGCATTCCGTCCATCATTTGTTTGTTGTAACGCTTTTCGCCCTAAGTGGGATGGGTATTCCCAGATGTGGGACCTGTGCTCACTACGCCACTGGAGTCAAGCTATCCTGGCTGATGACGGCTGATAGCCAGAAACCGGTCCTAGGATGCTTGATTCCGGTCCAGGGAAGACATGGCTTAGCAGTTCGGGCTGGACTGTTCCCATGAGGCACAGGGTCAAGACTGATTTGCATATGGCCATGTCTAAACTGGGGGAGTGTAGTGGGCAAAAGAACGATGGATTTAACCCAGATCTCTTGACTGGGGGAGAATGTATGCATTGTCAGCATTCCGTCCATCATTTGTTTGTTGTAACGCTTTTCGCCCTAAGTGGGATGGGTATTCCCAGACGTGGGACCCGTGCTCACTACGCCACTGGAGTCAAGCTATCCTGGCTGATGACGGCTGATAGCCAGAAACCGGTCCTCGGATGCTTGATTCCGGTCCAGGGAAGACATGGCTTGGCAGTTCGGGCTGGACTGTTCCCATGAGGCACAGGGTCAAGACTGATTTGCATATGGCCATGTCTAAACTGGGGTGGTGTAGTGGGCAAAAGAACGATGGATTTAACCCAGATCTCTTGACTGGGGGAGAATGTATGCATTGTCAGCATTCCGTCCATCATTTGTTTGTTGTAACGTCCTTCTACCTTGAGCGCACGAAAAATTGCCAGGTGGATGATCAACTCTTCGTTGGCTATGTAGGTGCCAAGAAAGGTCGGGCTGTTCAAAACTGTAGCATCTCTAGATGGGTTGTCCTTTGTATTGAAATCTGTTACGCTTTGGGGAAAAAGGAACCTCTAGTGGAGCTCTGAGCTCACTCCACCAGAGCCACGGCTGCCACCACTGCTCTTGCGCGTGGAGTTCCACTCCTTGACATCTGTCAGTCAGCCATGTGGGCATCCTTGCACACATTCACCAGACATTACTGCCTGGACATCCAAGTCAGGAGGGACAGCTATTTTGCCTGTTCTGTGCTCCAGGACTTTCTGGTGTGATCTTGGTTCCCAGACTTTCCTCCGGGGTTGGTATTGCTGATGTATTTATTCTAAGGTAAGGAATCTATAACTAAATGTCTCTGTCAGATGAACAAGTTACTTACCTTTGGAAACGATGTATCTATAAGAGACATAGGTTAGTTATAGATTCCTTACCGCCCCACCCACCCTCCCCGCTCTGCGAACTGACTTCTAGGAACAGGGACTCCCTTGTAGGGTCTGAGTTTTAGCGCATCATTTGTCAGTACCTTACATGGCTCTGTGCTTCTGGCGTGGAAAGTCTTGTCAGAACTGACGTCAGCACACAGGGGCGGCGTCTAAATAGGCATCGCGACCTCATCCCGGCGAACACGCCAACCGACGCCACATACCGACGCGCAGGGGTACTGCTAAGAAGAAATTAATCTCTGGATCCAGTCTGACGCCTGAGGGTAATTCTAAGGTTAGGAATCTATAACTAACCTATGTCTTTTACAGATACATCGTTACCAAAGGTAAGTAACTTGGTCAATAAAGCACTCCAAAGTGTCCAAAGATAATATATATGCCATGTTGAAAATTCACACAGCGCAGAATTATAAAAATGAACGTAGAAATCAGATATAAAATAATAAAGAATCTTATTTGTCAAGGGAGAAGTTACAACGTCTTGCCAAGAATGGAATGGTAGATGGCTGCCATGTGCCGTAGGATGTAGTCTGCCATCTTGTAGCATGTATCAAAAGTATTGTTCCATGTTAACTTTCCACTCTAAGCATTGTCTGAATATATATAGATTTGTTTGTCGCCCCTTCTTAGATAATAAAGCGTTCAAAAAGGTCCCAAAATCAATAATAAATAGGGGTCTCTAACTGGCATATTGATATGTGCATGACGCGGAAATGTAAAAATAAGATTAAGTAAGTAATAAATAGTAAAGAGTCTTTTGTGCCCAGGAGGAGAGTAACTCGTCTTCTCATGTAAGTAATGATAATTACGTTCATGGTGACCTAACGTAGGCACAGGAATATCTGCAATATGAATTTGACATTATGAGTATGCAAACCACATAATATGGTAATGGTAGGGAAAGGTAGGCCATAAAGGCCCTCTAGTTAAAACACCTGAGTGGTGAATGGTGATATAGTTGATGCATTAGATTAAAGAATCATGAAAGGGTGAGAGCGATATACGGAAGGAATAGAAGAAGAAAATACTATTTTTTGATAGTGCAGTGAGAACGGAGGAGAATAACGTCCCTTGGTAAAAATTAAATTCCCTTGTGTTAACTAAGAGGTCATTATTTCAAAAAGTGTTTCTGGGTATCAAAGCACAAGGTGGCAAAACTTTTTTATACATAGTAGTAGGTCAAGATATGGCGTCTGGTGGTTCCTCTTAAGAAGCGATGTAACTCATCATGAGTGTTTTGGCTACTCTCTTATACTGCATAAGTGGCATATCCATGCAGCCTCCTTGCGTCGTAGGGCCAATTCTCGGTTTCCATCCCCTAGGTCAGGTGGGATGTGATCAATCCCAAGGAACTATATTTTTCTGTTGTCATTATGCTGTTCTCCCATGTGATAAGTTATTGGGTACCTCGTCATTATTTCTTATAGCACGTGTATGTTCCTGTATGAGCAGGTTTAGCTGTCTGATCGTACTTCCTACATAGATTTTATTGCATCTACATCCAATATTATACACAACAATCTTGGTTTTACAATTTATATAGTGTCTGATATCCTATTCCTGACTCGTATTGTAGCTGAAGCATTTGGTTTTGTTCTTGCCGAAGGGGCACATGTTGCATTCAGTACACTTATAGTACCCATGTACTATAGGGGGTTACCATGTTTTCTTTTTGATGGTCGTAACATGGCTTGGACACAGCCAGTTTTGTAAGGTTTTACCTCTCCGGTAAATGACAGTCGCCATTTTGGTTATGTTGTCTTTAAGTCCAGGAATCTCTGTCAGTAATCCCCAATGTTTTCTTAAGATAGCATACAATTTGTCACTTTGTGTAGTCTACTGTGTGACAAAGGTGAGATAATTTTGCGTCTCCTTTTTTAATTCATCTTACTTTTCTTTCTCTTACTGCAAAGTGAGAGAAGTTTGTAAACAATAATCTCCATGTTAAAAAAAGCAGCAATTTGTCAGAAAACATAGCCTGCCATTTGACCTCTGTTTTTGTAGTACAGCAAATGTGACCAGATAGGAACAGAATGTAAATGAATATTTATTGCGTGGACTTTCTCGACCTGCGAAAAAATGCTCCTGAACCACAGATTGGAAAACGCTGATCTAAATGAAACGTGGTTAGAGTATGTTCCCTTGATATCACATCTAAACTAGGCTGTTTTCCCCACTACTTACAAATCCAGGTTCTTACAGTGGGTATTTCTACCCAAGTACCTTTAAGTGCTATATCAAACAATGCACTTTATTGGGGACCTTATAGATAGAAGCATTGGTGAAGACTTTTTTATCCTTGATTAGACTTCTGGTTCATGGAGAAATGATTGAGCGTAGATACTCCATGCTCTCTACTAGCAATAGCGAGTCAAAAGGGGCCGTGAGCCTGAATGCGTCTTGTGCCCAAATGGGTCCCCTGGCCTGGCTTCCATTGATATCCAGTTGGTTTAATGTCATCCCCTTTTGGGATCAAGGAACAAACGTTCTCAGTTCTGCTGCATAACTTCACCAAAATTCCCCCAAATCGGGTGTGAAATATCATTCAATGAATGCACCTCAACACAAGGGGTCATTTTATCCATGCATCGCTCTTTTCTCATTCCAAACTACTCTGCAGCTGTATGCCTAAAAATCAATTTCCAAAAACTAACTTCTCATTTAGATAAGTTGATGTTATCCTTTGCTTAATGTTTTTATAGTGTTGTGGTTTTAAATTAACTTGATATATTGAAATTTAGCAATAAAACACTTTTGTTGGTGATCAAACTACTGAGGACATGAAAACGTTTATTGCTTTGTTATCCAGAAAATACCATCATGAGATGATGCCTTTCTCTGGCACAAACATACATACACACAAAGACATCACACACACAAAGACATCACACACACAAGGACCAGTTGACCATCACCATTTGGGTTATTTAGAGCTGTTCGGAAATGGGACATCCACTGAAAATTGTCAGAAGTCCATCCATTCAACTCTCCGTTCCCTGTCTCATTTAGAGCTGGGCAAAGTACTCAACATTATGATTTTCATAGATTAATGTTTCAATTATTCCTCGACATTAAGCTGGGTCAATGTTTAAACAGCAGTTCATATAAATATTAAATCAACATTGCTTTAGCTATATACTATATGAGATTTATCCACAATATTGTGTAACACAATGGTCACCCTGTAAACTGGAGACACACAGAGCTCAACTCCCCTCAGAAACTTCACTGCTCAGATTGTCTCCTGCATGTCAAGAGTAAACAATGTTGGAGCCTCAGGAAAAAGGAGGAGGGCTCTTTTGCACACACACGGATCTATGTAAAATACCAGTGCTTGAGACCTCCATGTGGTTAAGTAGCTTTTCTCCAGTAATTCATAGATTCACAAGTTTGAATTAATACTAACAAAGAAGTACCAAAGAAACAATTGTAAAAGTTAGGACTGAGGCTCATCATAGGCGAACAGGTTTTGAAGCATCACCTGCCCCACTGTATATTCTGCTTAGGACTGTATATCAAAGCAGCAATGCCTGGTGAAGGGATATGTTCTCAGAATAGCCACTCTGCAGATATCTTTCAAGACTACTGCATCGAAAGCAGTGGTTATTGCTGTCATGCCTTGGATAGAGTGAGATCTCATCTCAAGAAATAATGGTCAGCCCCTCTCTACATGAGATGAGTTATGCAGGAATTAATATGTCTTACCAATCCTTACTTTGAGAGGGGCTTGCCTGTGTTTTTAACTAGGACAAATGTTGTAAAGAGCTGTTGTTCAGACTAGGGGTGGGCGGAATTTGCGTAAGCGCGTTACGCAAATCTCCGCGAAACGGTAAAAAATCTCCGCGAACGCGCAGAAATTCCGCGAACACGCAAATCCTGCAGTTTGCAAAATCTCGGGATTTGCGACTGTAAGGGCGCTTTTTACTAGTTACTAAACCCATTTGGTTATAAAAGGACATGGGAAAGGGGTTTTGCGATTCCTTCCATTTTATAATTAGGAGGGGATATTAAAGAGGCATGTTGTGAGGAAGTGGGGCTGCACAGCAGATCGCCAATACCCATCCTAAACCTTCCTCCCTAAAATACTCTGGGATAAAATATGAACCTGTTCCCAAGTATATAACCAAAGGGAGAAAGAGTGGTAAGGGAGGACAGCAGAAGATGCGGACAGTAGCTGACAAGAGCAAGAGTCTCAGGTTCACAGCTGAAGAGGTGTGGCAGATCAGGTGACCAAGGAATTTTTTCAAAAGGCACAAATAGGTATGCTTTACAGGCCGTCGTGCTGCAAAACATATCATGCCATCAGAGTAGATCTTTAAGGGACCACTACCCCAACTCATATTAAATAAACAGTCCTTTGAGGTCTTACCTGCGTCTTCATAGGTACTGCCACTGTGCGAACTGGTGCAAAAGTGAGAACCTAAAACATACAAGAAGTTGCCAGGCAGACTGTCTCGTGCTTTACCGTGCCTTTATAAACCTGGAATCGGCCCTGTTCTAATTTCTCCTTGAACTTTGTGTCTCCTGTGTTCTCCCCCTGTACTATGACCCATCCTCCACAGGCCTGTTCTAGTCCTTCTCCATAGACTTGTTGCTGTTCAGTTTTTCCTTCTTGCTGCTCGTTACTGATTACTCTTTTCTCTGCCTTTCGGAAAAATGCAGATGAATATGTTGAGACGAAACATTAACTCTTACAGGTGCGCAACAATGCTTTGCTACTGCATTTGCGGTCCTAACCATTATTTATTAACAACACTCTAGTAGAGGTGGTATCCGAATCACAAAGGGGAAGCTTTGGGAATCGTGTTGGTTTGCCTGGGATGATGGAGCTGACAGTGGTCCCAGGGCACCACCGAAGGATCATAGCACGCTCCCTTAATGTCTTCCCAATGGGAAACGTTGGAAACTTTTTTTAAGCAGCCCATGTTCGCTTAATGAACATGGGCTACTTTAAAAAAGGGCATTTTCCAGTTTGCAAATGCGAATGAAGGGATGGAAGAATGGTGTCCCATGTAGGCCACCAACCCTGCGATCCCTTGTGAATGGACATTTTTCTGCACTAACTCTCAGTACACAACATTGCAAAACGACAAGCAGGTTGCAAAACGTCAGCGCACAATTTGCACCCTCTATTTCGTCCGTCTATTCATACCTCAGGACCCTGGTGACTTCTCTGTGACCACCACACTCCGCACCAGGGCTAACCAGTGTGTTAGTTTCACTTTTGAATAATGACGAAAGTACATTCTTCTGCATTGGTGGCCAATGTGCGCTGTTATATGATAGGCCCAAATATATCAGATTGTACACATAGCTGTACCCTGATCAGTGTATAGGTTCAAAATGGCAAATACACAGGATGCCAATTCCAGAAATGAATTCTTGGACGCTGCAAATATATATACAGCACTAAGATTTTTAGGATTTTATTAGCTCTTGGCTACAGTTAGCTTTTGCTGTTTGTTGGAGACTCATTGTCTGTAATGTATTACATATGCTTAGAGACGGTTTGGGGTTTGCCATTGCTAATGATTGAAAGGCTTTGTTGGCTATCTTGTTTTTGTAACTCGGCTACAAGTGCTCCTGATTCAATGGCCTGTTCTATTGTTTGTCCCACCCAAAAACGTTTTGGTCTCATAATGTTTTAATTGGATGCTGTATTCTTCGTTTGATTGGATGTTCTCCTTTTTCATTGAAAGTGAGTTGTTGGATATCAGACATTAATGACTATACTTGCTTCTCTATTTTAGCAAGCGACCTTTTGGATTAAAGCAGCTGATTGACCACTATCAGTCCAGGTTAAACATTGCTAAAAGACATTCACACTGACAACACTCTTGCATTCCCGAGGCCAATTGGCTTTGCCAATGCTTGTTTCACTGCTGCATTGATATCCGACCTAAGAACTGCACCAGAGCAGCAGAACCATTGGGTGTGGAATGCAGCAATACACCATCTTTTTGCGTGCTGATGTGTTTCGGTATTTTGCAGTGACTAGTTACAATGTGCTGCTATTTTCACAATTCTGTCAGTAACAGAGTGAGACTGATGTTACCTTTTTGCCCTTTTTTCTAGGGTTCTTCAGAGTGGACTGGAAGTGGAACGACTTCGTCTCAGGAACTTTTACCATTACTATCATTCCAAGAGGGGCATGTGGAACACTCGGAACAAGAAAGCAACACCTAAAGCGTAAGGTGCTTAGGAGTCGGTGACAACAGCTGTCGGAGTGGACCCTGCTGCACATGTCCAGGACGGGCACCACCGGGATCTGAGCAAGCCTTGTGTGCCCATGACCAGTTCAGTGGCCACAGCTGTTGGAGGTGGCAGGAAGCTTACCAGGCAGTTCAGGGATTACAGCTGTCTGAGCTGCTCTCATGTACCCACTACCATTTCTGAGAATGTAGTTGCTGGAGTTGCCATCAGGTGCTCAGTACCAGTGCAGTCTAAACTGGCCACTCGTGCCCAAGACCCATGTGATACACTGCATCTGTCTGACCTGCTCAGAAGCCTGAGAACGTTTTGGTGGTTGTAGTCGTACGAGCTGGAAGAGGTGTAAACGGGGTTATAAAGTGACCACAACGGCCCGAGCTGGCCAGACATTCACATTTACAGGAGTGAGTATTTTCATAGCGTGGAAAGGACTCTCTCTGCACCATGGGCACCCACCCCAAGTGCAAGAAATAATGGATATTTCTATTCTGCTGTAGCAGCTTCGTAGAGGACTGTTTAGAACCAAAACAGGGAGACGTGATTTTTACATGGACACTGTTCCTATTTTCTGCTTTTTTGTATGGTTTCCTGTAGACAAGGGACCTGCAAATATCACTGTCTCTCGTGCTGTAGAGGCAACCTCTCCATTTTAATTACTTGAAATGCCGGGATCACAGCTGCCACTCTTCTGAGATTCATGCAGTCAGTCAAATTTGGAAGAGGTGACCTGGAATTGAAATATTTCCCTCTCCCACCAAAGGGTTTAAATGTTTTAGCTGAAATGTAGGCCTATGGCAGGGGTGCATTCTCTAGGGATTCTAAGCTGATGTTTGGTGCTCATCCTAGCTAAATAGCTTCTTTCTGTGTTGCTTTTAAGTTTAGCTGTGAGGCAGACCTCTGCCACAGGAACCTTCATTCCTGAACTCAAGTCTATCGTTAATTAGAAAATGGATGAAGAGATAGCTCTTTGGTGGGGGAATTGGATGGAAAATGTCAACTGCTCCAGTAGATCTGGCCTTAAAAGACTGGTGGTGGGCCTATATAAAGCATAGGAAGTCTAGGCCTTCAACAGCATAAAATCTATATAAAAACAGACACCTCTGTTATGAAGCAACACATGTGTAAACAGTATACATTTGAATGTACAAGATGCATGAAGCATGACATTTAATTATGACAGTTCCATACATATGTATTTACATTGACAGTGATGGAGCACCTAATATAATCTGTAATCTCAAGCTAGAATGCATTTAATTACAGCAACACACGTTTATACTGTTATTCAGCATTAAGTAGGCCCTGTGACCCATCACTGGCGTGACAGAGTTTCGAGAAGTGGTTTAATTTCATCCACAAAACTGCTATATAAGCTCTAGTGCATGAGAAGTAAAATAATGTTTTCTTGTGCCGGAACAACTGATCAAAGAGCAGCAGGTGGCTGTTATTTTTTGGGGTACCAAAATGGGAGTGTAAATTCATATCATTTTTCAAATCATAACCTTTTTTCCCCCAGTGTTTCAGCGGTCATTGCCAAGGGTAATGGTTTGCAAGTAGGTTGCAGTCTGTTTCTCCTTTATACTGTCCTTTATCACTTTGGGAGATGGTGATCTTGTTTGTTTCAAACCAAATTGCTTAATATCTGGTGAGAAAGGTTTGGATGTATACGGGGCGTGACATCTGTTGCCTTAGTTCAATCTTTCATGTGCCATCTCATATGTAGTAAAAAGTATCCTCATTTTCATCTTGTGTTAGCTGTGGAACACTATTTTCTTGTGGTTTGATTGCCCTTAAAATTGGATTTGTTCCAGAAATAAGTTGTGCTTGTGCACCTGCCAGTTGGCACTACCATCGTATTGTCTTCCGCTTGCGCTGCACTACAAAAGATCTCCCACACAGGCTATATCCAAACCACTCTCATCAGACCTTCGTCCTGAGGAGAACTCTAAATAATTGAAAGATGTGTCAACTATCTCCCCAAGGGATAGTGAACGATATAATTGAGAAACAGACTTGAAACAAATTGAAACCCTTAACCTTTACATTGGCATTGAAACAGTGGGATACATGGATTGTTTTAAAAAGTGATATGTATTAACACTCCCCCTGTGGATGCACTTAAACCACTTTTCTAAACTCTTGCAGCATGGTTTTTTATGATGGGTCACAGACCCTATTGATTGTTAAATAACAGTATGACCTTGTGTCTTATTGTTGTAATCAAATGATTGTATTGAATTAAAAGAAATTGATGCATTGTTTCATGCATCTTGTACATTGAGATTGCACCTACGGCCCTGTGTTTATCTATTGCAGAAGTAGCTCTTTTTATATAGATTTTATCCAGTAGATGTGGTGGCTACCGATAACATTCCAAAATTATATAGATTTTAAGCACACCTAATAGGAGAAGCATGGGGAGGTTGGTTGTGTGTGTGTGGGTGTGTGTGTGTGTGCGTGTGAAGAGCTTATTTGACAAGTTAAGTTAAAATATTAAAATGTTTCCTCTCCATATATTTTCAGCATTCTATGTATCTGCACCCTACCTAATGCCAACATTTGATCTTTACATGCTACATCAATATAATTTTACATATGCTTCATTTATTCCTACAACACGCCTCTTGGTTAGATTATTTCAGTATTCAATGTTTATTTGAATGCCCCTAATAAGTCTAATTTAGTAATTGTTCGTGGAAACTTTACCTAGACAGATAGAATCTTATTTGCTTTTTTGTGAATGAAGTGCTTTATCCAATTAATAATAGTGGATATTTAATTGAGGTTAGGGAAAATGCCATAGAAACCTATGTCCTAATGGATGGACGTAACAAACCAATATTACATTGGTCCTGCTACCTCCGTGGTAACTGAGCATTTATAGTTTGATTTGTGGGGTTTTCTGCAAGGCTTCCTCTATAAATGGGGTTTTAATTCTCCCATTCTCATTTTAAGGAATTCTCTTCTAATTGATGAACATTCTGTATCTTTCAAATACCGCCAGCAGATATTGTTGCAGCATCTTCCAGGATTGTACTATGTGTTTTAGCCAAGATCTGCGGTGTCATAATGTCTATATTAGGGTGTACTTCAGAGCAGCTTTTAATATATGCAGGGCCATGATGTCTTTGATAACTTTAAGTTCAATCTAGCCCACAACAGTTTTCTATCAGTATATATGATCTCTTATGCTGGGCCTCTAGTTTTTGTTGGACTGAAGAACTATGTGCCATTTACGGCTGATGCTCTATGAATGCCAGATATTTGTAGGAGCTAGAGGTTATCCCATTACAGGTAAACAGGTTTTGTGCTTCATCCCTTTGTCAGCATTTGCCCTTGGTAGATTTCAGGTTAATATTAACATCATTTAATTCAGTGTGTTTCACAAGAAGTTGCACAGCTCACCCAAATTTAAATGGCGTATGATCTCTGGTGATAGTTCATCTCTTAAAAACACTTGTTCAGCTTAAACCTACAAAGATAGCGCCCATCATCAGCCATAAAATGCTTAACATTCAACCTTACCTTCATAAAGGTAGACCCTATAATTGCTGTGCCTGGAGCGCTGGGAACGGGAAAGAACTGCAGCCTCCATTTTACACAATTATTAGTGTGCTGAAGCACATACCACTGATACAGCATTAATGTCTGCTGTACCAGTCAGTAATGCTGCAATTGGACCCTCGTTTGACTTATGGGCTCGAGGTGAAGGCAAGGGCACATAAGGAAGGCAAGGCCAAAACATATGTGCCAGTATTGACCAGTCTGTAGATAATAATGGTATTAGCACAGGAATGTCTTTGCAGTATTTCCACCTCCTTATTTTACAAATCCCTCTTGTTCTGTCACCAGTTCCTCCTCTTATTAAGAATGCTTTGAATGAGCTGTTTGCTCATGGAGATTTCGTAGCAGTCCCCACTCGCTCTCAACATTTCAGGGAATGTGCGAAATAATATTATGTGAATGAACTCTGAGCAGTGATGCCTCTCTAGACATGTTTTCTACTCACAAATATTGTGCAAATATTTTGGCAAGCCCAAAACTTTTATGAAGTGCACCTCCAAATTAACTGCTTGGGGAAGACGGTCAGAAGTGTGCCTTACAGGCAATTTGTTACAATTGGAAATAAAGCACATGGACTATTATCGGATCTGTACTCTGGATGCCCAGCATTGTGTACAGTAGGTCAGCTTGTCTAGCAAATAGCTCTTGAGGTACTGTTGGCTCTCCCACTACCTACAGGTAGATCTCCTGTGTGCAGCATTGCCTACTCAAGTAGAAACATTTGCTTGGCTGAAATAATATAGTTATCCCAGAATGTACATTTTCTAGATACAGCGTGTGCATTTCCAGAACTCTTAAGCTGATATTTAGGGAAAAATGGTTGAATATCCAAAATATACATAAAGATTATATTTGAGTGATAGATCGTGCTGTGCTGAAGAGAAGTATTGCTGATATTAACGTGATGCCAGGGGCATTCTGGCTGTTATGTGTTACCCAAGCAGAAGCATTCCATATTGACAAAGCCTTTTTGCATTACTGCTCGCAACCCTGCCTGGTGAACTGAAGTGTTCACTGTGGACATTAAGGTAATCATTGAACATAAGTAGCTCTTATTACAGAAAGGGCTAGAGACCACTGCATTAGATGAAAGGAGAAAAATGGTTTGAATGTCATAAAACAATTACAATACGGAATTTCAAATGATATACCAAGGGAGTATTTTCAGTATATTAGTACTACTAGACCTAGGAGGCACAATATAAAACTTGAAGAAGGCGACTCAGGGGTGATATTTAAATTTATCTAGTCAGATAGATTGTAGTGAATGAGAAAAAAGTACTGATAAAGTAAATGTAAACTTAAGGACAAATGAAAGTATCTCTGCATTATGTCGGTAGAAAATGGGCATACTCGGTTTACCTTGTCGCCCATTCCATGAATGTTTCTAAGTATTTCTGTTTTGGGCCCTACTTTACCAGTCTTAATGAACTACCTGTTGTTCATCCGTGCTCCAAGGTACTGCCAGAGACCTATCGCTAAACAGAAGCCAAAGGTCCTGTAGGTACAGCTTTCCTGAAACCTGTATTCACAGTAGTCTGTTAACCCAGCTGCAATTGGCACAATCCTCTTGTGCACATAGGTTTCTAAGAGAGCCATCCAAACAACCAATGCTTGTACTGACACAGCCTCAACACTGCTTTTATTTTTTTAGGGGCCCAACTATCCAAAGGAAAACTCTCTTAGATCCAGCCTTACGTAGAGAAATTTCTTTGCAATGCTACAACACGGCCAATAATTCCAGAGAGTGATCCTATCGGAGGCCAAACCATTTGCAGGGACGGTTCACGACGAATCTCACTTTTCCAGACCATTGTGCCCAGAGGCCAGCCCTGTGACAACATCGTAACATTTTCCGGATTAGCAGTCATGGAGGTACTCTTATGGAATATGGCACCCCACGCTGGTTGCTGTTAGAAGATATGTCATTGGCAGTGTGATGTTAGGGTACAAGCAAGACTGGGTATGGTCTTGAATGGGGGTGGTGCACTTAGTTTGTGTTAGGTGTCTGATGAAAGTTGGCTGGATTATTTTTCTGGAGGATAGTCTGAATGCAGTGTGTTACAGGATGCATGGTTCTTTGCTCTTGGCTTCCAGTGCCAAGCCTACAAGACAACTGCTGCAATTCATCTCAAAGAATCTAGTCAAGGTGGGCAATATGCCTCTAAAACAATTTCTGTGAAATTATGATGTAGAAAGATGTTTTCAGAAAGTTTATGTATGTAATTTTTTTAAATAAAATTAAATATAAAGACGTATTGTGTTTTATTTTATACATTGTACATCTGGTGTTGTTTCCCATGGAGAAATGTGTTCTTCCTGCTGAGAATTTTTTTGTATAAAGAGCTCACTTTCTCTATAATCCCTCTAGCCCTACAATCTCTGTCAGAGACATTGGTTGATTAAAGGTGTCAGCACCACTTCAGAGGGCGCCAAGGCAAGCAGGAGATACTGGGCTCAACTGTGGGGGCTGAGGCATTTTATTCCTGATGTCCCATGGCGCGCGTCTTACTATGAGTCCTGAGCAACTTGGCCAAGTACCCCTTCAGCACTTGACTCTCAGCAGTACCATGGGTTGAGCAGTGTAAGGGTTCTTGGGGGAGGTAGATACACAGGCTCACAACTCAAATACGTTCAATAGCAGCAATAAATGATTGTCCAGTCAAATACTTGCTTTTATGAAAAAAGGAGTATTTATGTACAACCACAAAGTAAAATACAGCATACACAAACAATACATGCAGTCCCCTGAGGTCAGTGGTCTAGTGTCCAATAGGCAGATCCAGTAGTCCCACTTTCCTCTCACAAACTGTAGTGGTTATTCCCCGTTTACTGTAGGTGACATTCACGCCCCAATCATAATCAGTCTCAGGAGTCCCACTACGACTCTTCCAAAGTCAATGGTTCCAGAACTGACGCGCTGTGTGACAAAACAGGTTCCCCCAGGGCCTCCCATTTTTGCTATCAGTCTTACGTTCTCCTGTAGAAGTTGTGCTACCAGAGTTCCCGGAAAAGTTTCACTCTCTGAAGTCATGGAGGACTGCAGCTGCTGCTTGACAGGGAGTAGCACTCGTGGCTCTGCTGAAGCAGCAGCTGGCCATCCATGGCACTTCTTCTGGTGAGACGGTAAGTTCCTATAATCTTTCTCACAGGTGGAGGGTACTATTGCCTGGGTTCCAATCCTCAATTGGGGCTGGGGCACCCACAGATCACCTCTGCATCCTCTCTTCTCAAGGCTGTGGAACCAGTTAAAGTTCCTTGTTATTCACGGTGGTCCCCCCTGGCACACAGGGCCACTGTCCTTACTCCACAAACTGGCGCTAGCCCAAATTGCACAGCAAGAACTTTCTCTTCACAGAGTTCACCGCTGGCATACAGGGTCGCTGACTCGAATCTGCGCACGGACATTGACCTGACAGGTGCAACACCTGCCTCTTCACACATCGCCACTGGGATTCACATGACAGGATTCACCACTGGATCTCACTCCATCCAAGCGCTCTCCTCTTCTTCACAGGGCACACTTGACTTGGCATGCAGGCCGGCACTGGTGCTCCAGGAGCAGGTAGTCTTGGATTTTCATGAGTGATGTCCCCTCACCCAGCTGGGAGACTGGCAGAACCTAGCCCCCAGTCCTGGTCACAAGCAAAATTCTTGCAGAGCTTCCCTCCTTAATATGCAGCACAACTAGGTGTCTTATAGTCCATTTCCAGATACTAAATGGGATTTAGGGCCAGAGTTTTTGAAGTTTGTGTTGGGGTGGTTACTTCCTTTTGAAGTGCTCACTCCTCTATTATGCCCTTTCTCCGGAAATCAGTCTGTCACAGCAGAAGTAACTCCAAATCTGATAGCCCCACAACACAGGCCACGGGAGTGACCAGAGGTTTACACCTTGATGTCAGCCACAATGATATGTGCATCAAAAGGCGACCCTTGGGCCCAAGACCTACTTTTTGTGATTCTCTTATCAGCCCCATCTGCTTCCTGAGATGTGCCCAGCCCCTTTTCCACTGTTAACCCCATGAATCAAAGAGCACTCTTTGAAGTGTACTGATGAGCGGTACAAAAGGGGGTGGTGATGGACGGAGCATCAGAACCAATCAAACACTCACACCCAGTCAACAGATCTGGGTTTGATCCATCACCGTTCTTTAGCCCACTCTGCCACTCCAGTTCAGACATGGCCATATGCAAATCAGTCTGACCCTGTGCCTCATGGGAACAGTCCAGCCCGAATGGCCTACACCATTTGTCCCCCAAAGCCCTGGGACAAATAGGCTTTATCACCAAAACCTCCTGACTACCTTGATATCAAATCAGTGTAGCTTTCTGACCGTCCGTGCTTGGCTAGCCTGAGGGTTTTCCTTTGCCTGACTCATGTATCACTCCATTAACATCCAGAGGCCAATGACATAGTCTAGCACATCTTTCTGTGGTGACTCTCAGGTTCCTTCATGCCCTTCTCTGACAAAGGTGAGTGGACCCTGCACCGGTAGTCCATACAGAAATTCAAAGGGACTGAACCCTACCCCCTTCTGCAGAATCTCTCGGTAAGCTAACAAAACATGGCAAGAGAAGAACCCACTTCCTCCTGAGGTTCTCTGGCAGAGTTCCCAATATGCTCTACAGTGTTGTCTTAAACTGTTCCACCAAACCATTGGCTTGTGGGTAGTGCTGTGACGAAGTGGTATGTCACACCAGCTTGCTCCCACATCTCTCATGTAATAGGGAAAGAAACTGGTTCCCTGTTCAGAAATTAGCATTCTGGGAAATCCAACCCTAGAAAAGATCCCAAGGAGAGCTCTCCCTACCACCCGTGCAGTCATGCTCCTCAGAGGTAGGGCCTCTAGATACTTGGTGGCATGATCTACCACGGCCAAGATCTACTTGTTGCCTGACTGTGAGGGTGGTGGGGGGTTCAAATGGACCAACTGTCCATTCCCACCTGTTCAAATGGAACTCCTACAATTGGAGAAGTAATTAACAGTGCAAACAAGGAGATGTTTGACAGAGCGCTGAAACTTTTCAGACACTCACCCCCAGTCACAGATCTGGGTTGGATCCATCATTGTTCTTTAGCTCTCTTCACCACCTCAGTTCAGACTCAACTATATGCAAATCAGTCTTGACCCTGTGCCTCATGGGAACAGTCCAGCCTGAACTGCCAAACCAGGTCTTCCCTGAACCAGAAACGAGCATTCCTGGGACCGGTTTTGGGGTAACAACCGTCATCAGCCAGGCTAGCTTGAATCCAGTGGCAAAGTGAGCAAGAGACCCACATCTGGGCTTACCCTGCCAACTTAGGGCCCAACAAAGCAAACACAAGGAGATGATGGACGGAACGCTGAAACTTTTCAGACACTCGCCCCCAGTCATAGATCTGGGTTGAATCCATCATCGTTCTTTAACTCACTTCGCCACCTCAGTTCCGACCCAGCTATATGCAAATCAGTGTTGACCCTGTGCCTCATGGGAACAGTCCAGCCCGAACTACCAACCCACATCTGTAACTGGGGGTGAGTGTCTGAAAGGTTTCAGCGCTCCGTCCATCATCTCCTTTTGTTTGCTAAGTAATTAACAGTGCCATCTGAAAGAGACACGTTCGTGATAGATTCCTTACCTTAGAATATCCCCAGGCATCAGACTGGATCTGGACGTTTTCGTCAGCAGTACCCTTGCGCGTCGGTAGGCGTCGTCGTGCGGCTCCGTGTACGTTGCTGGCATCGTAGTCGCCAAGATGATGTCATCGGAGCTACTTAGACGCGCCCACGCACGCTGATGTCCGTTCTTTCTTTTTCCACGCCAGCAGCGCAGATCCGAGAGAGAGACTTGCTTCAGACTTTGTTTCAGAGACTTGCATCTCGTTTTTGTCGTGTTTCGACTTCTGGTGCAGTAGGGATGCCCGCATTTAAGTCCTGTGTGGTCTGCCATCTGAACACGTTGGTGGCGGACCCGCACGTTGTGTGTCTCTTCTGCTGGGGGCACGCCCATGGCCCCGAGACGTGCCCCGATTGTCGGGCCATGGCTCCTGTGGGGCCTCCGTTGTTGCCTGCAGACTGCCCGACCTTTCCGGGCCCGTACGCGACTCCGGAAGAGATACAGGTATTCCTGTCTGCCATGGGCTTTTTATTTGCCCCATCGGGTCCGTCCGGAGCACCTTTGGGGCCCATGGACCCTTTGGGTGGTTCTGCCCCCGTGCCGCTGTCACGCCGACCTCTGCGTCGCCTCCGGCCGGCCTCGGCGCTGCCCCCGGTGCCGGGCAAGGCGCAGTTGCCTCCAGGGCCGGTCTACGTCAAGCCTGGGTTAACAATGTGGAGGATCCAGACGGTATGGATTTCTCTCCACACCCTGGTACACTGTCCCCTTCTTCCGTGACTTCGGAAGGGGCTGGTACATTTTCAAGGAGTGTCACGTGGGGCTGCTGAGGCTCTTCACCTCGAGCTCCCTACGGTGCCTTTCAGGACCGATCTCCTGAATAAAGTGCTGCAGCCAGCGGCCTCCTTACCGGAGCCGCTACTGCCCTTTCATGTCGCACTAACAGACGCCAAACCTTACTCAGGGGCTCCTCTGGATGGGAGTGTGGCACGACGCCCGGCCCCGGGCAGCCCCTGTTTCCTCACTCACCACCCCATGCCAGAGAGCCTGGTTGTACAGGCCTGCCTCTCCAAGCGCATTCCCTTCCGCACCTCCGGTTAGGGAATCCAAGAAACTTGAGCAGTTGGGGTAAAACATCTACACCTCTGCCAGTTCGGGACTGCGGTCAGTGAATGATGCGTGCCTTTTGGGCCGATATTCCCACTCTGGGTGGGACAAGGTGGCGCAGGTGCTGCCTCAGTGTCCAGCGGAGGCTCGGACGGCGCTCTCCCAAGCTATTACCGAGGGAAGAGATGAAGCACACTTCACTATCTGTTGTGGTCTTATCTGAAAGAGACACGTTAGTGATAGATTCCTTACCTAAGAATATCCCCAGGCGTCAGACTGGATCTGGAAAGTTTTGGTCAGCAGTACCCCTGCGCGTCGGCAGGCGTCGTCGTACGGCTCCGCGTACGTCGCTAGCGTCGTATCCGCCGAGATGACATCATCGGAGCTACTTAGACGCGTCCACGCGCACTGACGTCAGTTCTTTCTTTTTCTGCGCAGCAGTGCAGATCCGAGAGAGAGCGGTACCGCTAGTTATAAAAGTTTTAAGTTGGTTTCTGACAACTTGTTTTGTCGAGTACTTGACTCCTGGTGCAGTAGGGATGCCAGGGTTTAAGTCCTGTAGGGCCTGCTGCCGAAACATGTTGGTAGCGGACCCCCATGATGTGTGTCTCTTCTGCTTGGAGCACACCCATGACCCCAAGATGTGCCCCGATTGTTGGGCCATGGCGCCAAAAGCTTTGCGGGAGCGTTCCCACAAGTTGTTGGAGGTCTGGCAATCGGTTCCCCGCCAATCGAGGTCCTTAGCCCGTGGGCGGTTGAGGGACCGGTCGCGGAGCCATCAGCATCGCTTCTTGGAATCAGGGACAGGTAAGTCTAGGTGCCATAAAAAGTTGAAGAAGTGACGTCGCTCTTCCTCTGCCCCTCACAGTTCGCGGGACGCGGTGGAGGTGGCGGGCGGTCAAACCCCCGCGGCTCTGTTGGAGCCTCCGTTGTTGCCTACCCACCCTTTCCGGGACCGCACACGACTTCGGACGAGGTGCAGACCTTCATGTCAGCCTTGCGCCATTTGTTTGCCCCGCCGGGTCCCTCCGGAGCGCCTTCGGGGCCCCGCGGATCCGTCGGAAGGGTTTGCCTCTGTGCCGCCGGCTTTGGCCTCAGCTATGCCGGCACCATACCCTGCGGCGCCGCCGGCTCCAGCCTCGGCTCGGGCTCGGCGCCAGCCCTGGATCCGGCCTCGGCGCCGGGCGTGGCACCGCCGCTGACGCCGGGCGGTGCTGAATCCGCGACTGGTATCTTACCCTCCCATTTCTTGGAGGGGAGATTATCCCATTTCCCAGGGCACCTTGTCCTCACCGGTCTCTTCAACAACCGGTGGACGAAGGGGAGTACTGGGAGGGGTCTAAGGACCCTCTTGCAGCTCAATGCGAGGATGAGCCTGAATGGGAAGGCGATGTGGAGGGTCCAGTAGATCTGGATTTCTTGCCACACCCTGGTACTCTGTCCCCTTCTTCCGTGGCCACGGAGGAGGTTGGGACTTTTTCAGTGGTGTTGTGTAGAGCGGCTGAGGCTCTTTGTGAGAAGTCGGCCTGATATGTAGTGCTCACTATTCTAGTGATCACTGTGTATCATTCCAAACAACCCTTATTGATGATTGGTTGTAAGTCAACCTTTTAGACCAGCTATCCTAGTAGCGTGGATACGAGCAGTCTTTAGGCTAAACTCTAGAGGGCGTGTTAAGCCAGCTGTTTACCATCACATATACCCCTTGAACGTCAAGTGAAAGGACACCACACAAGTTGTTATGAAAATAAAGGATATTTATTTATAACAAGACTACCCTGGCTCTTTATGAGTCAGGGAGCTAAGCACACTACAAAACTCTTAGAAAATACTTCAGTCGCACAATTTACACAAATGCCCGAAGGGCACGAGAAACCATCTACGCTAACAGTGAAAGGCGAGTGGTTAGAGTCTGGAGTTACTGATTCCGGAGTGATCCGATCAGTGGGACTAAACGAAAAAGGAACTGGACACTTGTAGAGCGAACCTGCGATGGAGCACCGAAATGCTCGAGTTACCTAGCCCAGAGGCTGCGGCTGCGTGAGGTTCGGCAAGATGTCGGGAGTCCTCGTTGTAGTCTCAGGAGCCTGAAAGAAGAAGTTGCTGGCAGGCGACCAGTGTCGATGTTTCAGCGAGATCCAAGCCTGGATCGGTGTTGAAGGAAACCTGAAAGCATAGGGGACTCAGTTCTCAACCGCTAGCCAGCGATCGTGTGGGTACCAGGAAGGTACCGGCTGACGTCACCTCGACCAGGTGAGTGGATGACGTCGGACTCGGCTGTTCCTCGGACCAGGAGGCGCGGCGGCGACCAGGATGGAGGGCGAGCTGTCCCACGAAGGTGTCTGCTGTTGATGATGCTGGGCCCAGGAGTGGGGCAGCAGGTCTTGGCAGTGGCAAACCCACGCGGGGGAGTCAGATGGCGTCTGGAGTGGACCAGGAGGGTCCGAGGTACTCCTCTGTTGAAGGGGAGCAAGGGCCAGTCTGGAGCACCCAGACCAGTGATGAAAAACAACCTATCGTGGTGCGTCGTGAAGAGGGCCACAAGCCGGTCGGCGAGTGGTCGGACAACGCGGTGAACAGCAAGGAGCAGAAGGGCCCCCACGCAGATCTCGTGGATGCAGGGGAGGCGGACTTCGGTGCTGGAGCCGCTCAGGGTTAGGGCTTCTCAAACCCTAGGTACACTCACTCGAGGGTCCCTCGGTGGGCGTGTTAGATAAACGTCGTGCAGGTTCTGAAGATGGCCGGTCCCGCAGGTCTCGTCACACCTACGAATCTCAGCTGGGCTGATGAGGTAGGTAGAGGTCAGAGATGGCAGGGAACCCGGGTCTCGTCGAGCTGGGCAGTCTTGATCTGTGGAAGAGACGTACAGCAAACCGCAAGCGCTTAGTTGGTGCAGGGTGGCTACTCCTTAGCCACAAGGGAGAGTCTTCAGAAAAGTCAAGAGTTCCTTTCGTGGAAAGTAGTTCAAGATTCAGAATTATCCAATTTGGGAAGGGGACCCGCTCCCACCTTTATTCTAGGAAAAAGGGGCTGGCCCGTGACTAGGTCCTACCTATGGGTGTGGCCAGGAGGGGGGTGGTTACACCCCTATCCTTTGTCCGGCTTCGCCCCAGCTCAGGGGCAGGGTTGCCCCCGAAACTGGTTTGAGCCGGGCTATGCACAGTGAGCACCGGGGTGCCACTTGCAATCACCTTCCTTTCAGCCCTGCCTACCTGGGATACACAAACCCTGTCTGGGATGGTGCTAACACCGCCCTCGACAGGAAACCCTTTGTCCAAGCTCCCCTCGCTGGAAGGTCTCCCAGCAGCAGGAGGTCAGACTTGTGTCTGGTGGCAGCATCCATTTTGTGATGCTGAGGCTTGAGTCAACTTTAACCGGGGTTCAAGGTTACTTCCATGTCGTGCCCCTCTAAAAGGGGGGAATGCTAACCCCGTCGCCAGAATTGGCGAGGGGTTCGTATTCCAATTCGTATGACACCTTACTCGACATGTGTAGGTGATGCGATGCCAAAGTTAGCAAATAACCGCAAGGATTATAATGCATTTTAAGGTAGTTGGCCCGCGTCACCATGGAACGGCTATTTAGGACTTGGTTCCGCAAGCCGTCGACGGGCTCAGCTCGCGCCCCAGCACCGTCCCACATGATCCCCAGCACTCTGCCTTCAGGATTGATAAGGCCTGCCATAGGAGTGACTGATAGGAATCCATGTGTCCATTTTAGGGTTAGGTATAGGAATACTACACCTACAGCAACGGGTGATTACACCACCTTGCCCCAGCTGTCGTGCAGCCAGTTGTGTCAGATTTGGGCGGCCATCCAGGGGTGGCATAATACATGCTGCAGCCCCTGGTAGGCCCTGGGTACACCTATGCCCTGGATACCTGTGGTATGCTGAGACAGGGACTGACAAGGCGGCCCAGTTCCAATTAGTGGAGGCACCTAATGTACATGTGTGTTAATTTCGAGAGAGAACAGCTAGGCTGTGGATCTGATTGGCAGGCCCACAGCCAGGGAAAGTCGTAAACCAATGAAGCAAAAGCAAAAAATCTGGGTGATCATAGGATTGCAGACCCTACTCTCCTACATGACCACCCCCCCCCCAAACTTTGGGACAATAAGCTAACCTTGACCAGGTGAGTCTTCTTGCTCTAAGTGGAAATACCTGGAGAGCCCATCTGCATTGCCATGATCAGTGCCAGGTCTATGCTCCACTGTGAAGTCCATCCCCTGTAGGGAAATGGACCACCTAAGTAGTTTGGGGTTTTCACCCTTCATTTGATTTAGCCACAAGAGGGGCTTATGGTCGGTCTGAATCTTGAAGTGAGTGCCAAACAAGTATGGCCTCAACTTCTTCAGGGCCCAAACCACAGCAAAGGCCTCCCTCTCAATAGCTGACCAATTCTTCTCTCTGGGGGTCAGCCTCCTGCTAATAAAAGCTATGGGCTGGTCATGACCATCAAAATTCAGTTGACATAGAACAGCTCCCACACCCAACTCCGAAGCGTCTGTTTGGACAATGAATGGTTTGGAGTAGTCTGGACTCTTTAGGATAGGTGCTGTGCACATGGCCTGCTTTAGGTCATTGAATGCCTTCTGACAGCTTGCTGTCCACTGAACTTTTTTTGGCATCTTTTTACTTGTCAGATCGTTTAGCGGGGTCACAATGGATCCATAATTTCTGACAAATTTCCGGTAATAACCAGTCAGGCCCAAGAAAGCTCGAACCTGAGTCTGGGTGGTTGGAGGAGCCCAGTCCTGGATGGCCTGTATTTTGCTCTCCAATGGCTGAACCTGGCCTCCACCTAGGAGGTGGCCCAGGTATACAACCTGTGTCTGCCCTATCTGGCACTTAGCGGCCTTGATAGTGAGGCCTGCATTTTGCAGGGCCTCTAACACTTTCCTCAGGTGGACCAGGTGATCCTCCCAGGTGGAGCTAAAGACAGCGATATCGTCCAGATACGCCGCACAGAAGTCGTCCAACCCAGTGAGAACTCGATTCACCAGCCTTTGGCAGGTGGCAGGTGCATTTTTCAAACCAAAGGGCATTACCACGAACTGATAATGCCCACCCGGGGTAGAAAATGCTGTTTTGGGTTTGGCCTCCTCAGCTAACCTGATTTGCCAATACCCAGCTGTCAGGTCAAACGTACTTGAGTAGTTGGCCGAAGCCAACCGGTCTATAAGTTCGTCTGCTCTTGGTATTGGGTGGGCGTCAGTCTTAGTGACTGCATTGAGGCCTCTGTAGTCCACGCAAAACCTCATCTCTTTCTTACCGCCCTGGGTGTGAGGTTTCGGCACGAGAACTACGGGACTAGCCCAGGGGCTGTCCGAGGGCTCAATGACTCCCAGCTCCAACATTTTCTGCACCTCTGTCTTGATGCAGTCTCTGACATGATCAGGCTGTCGATAGATTTTACTCTTTACGGGCAGACTGTCCCCAGTGTCGACCTCATGGGTACACCAATTGGTCTAACTGGGTGTCAGAGAGAACATATGTCGACAGGATTGAAGAACCTGTTTACAATCCTTTTGTTGATGTCCAGAGAGGCTGCCGCAAAAGACAACACCATCTACTGACCCATCGTCAGGGTTCTGAGAGAGCAGGTCCGGGAGAGGGTCACTCTCCTCCTCCTGTCCCTCATCTGTGGCCATGAGCAAGCCCATGCCCTCCCTGTCGACATATGCCTTGAGCCTGTTTACATGGAGCACCCGGTGGGGGCTCCGGGGAGTTCCCAGGTCTACCAAGTAGGTGACCTCTCCCTTTTGCTCAATGATCGTGTGGGGCCCAGACCATTTGTCTTTGAGTGCTGCTGGGGCCACTGGCTCCAGCACCCACACCTTCTGTCCATGCTGGTACACAGTCAGGACAGCCTTTTGGTCGTGCCAAGCTTTCTGTAATTCTTGGCTCGCCTCAAGGTTTTTAGATGCCTTTTCCATGTACTCCGCCATCCGCGAGCGGAGGCCGAGCACATAGTCCACAATGTTTGATGCCGGCTTTCTGAGAGGTCTCTCCCATCCTTCCTTCACCAAACAAAGGGGTCCCCTTACAGGATGTCCGAACAGAAGCTCAAAAGGGCTGTAGCCAACCCCCTTCTGCGGGACCTCTCTGTAGGCGAACAAGAGGCAGGGTATCAGGACATCCCATCTCCGCCGAAGCTTTTCAGGTAGTCCGTGAATCATCCCTTTTAGGGTCCTGTTGAATCTCTCAACAAGCCCATTGCATTGCGGGTGATAGGGTGTGGTGAACTTGTAGTTGACACCGCACTCCTTCCACATTGCAGTCAGATATCCCGACATGAAGTTTGCACCTCTGTCTGAGACAACCTCCTTAGGGAAGCCCACTCTGGAGAACACTCCAACTAGGGCCCGTGCCACCACAGGGGCTGTAGTGGTCCTAAGGGGAATAGCTTCAGGATACCTGGTGGCGTGGTCCACCACCACCAGTATAAACTTGTGCCCTGATGCTGTCTGGGGTTCCATTGGTCCGACAATGTCGATCCCCACTCGTTCAAAGGGCACCCCTACCACCGGTAGTGGTATGAGGGGGGCCTTTGTCGTGCCACCTGACTTACCACTGGCTTGGCAAGTGACACAGGAGCGGCAAAACTCCTTCGTATCTTCGGACATGTGGGGCCAGTGAAAGTGTGGAACAATTCTGTCCCAAGTCTTATTCTGGCCTAAGTGACCTGCAAGGGGAATCTCGTGGGCCAAGGTAAGAAGGAAACCTCTCAGAGACAAGGGGATGACCAGCCTCCTGGTCGCGCCAGGTTTGGGATCTCTTGCCTCGGAGTACAGGAGTCCATCGTCCCAGTACACTTTGTGGGTACCTGTGGCGTTCCCTGCAGCCTCAGCAGCAGCCTGCTGTCTGAGGGGTTCAAGTGAGGGGCAGTCTAACTGTGCCTTCCCCAGGTCTTCCCTGGAGGGTCCCCCTGAGCCCAGAAACTCAACCTGACCAGGTTCAAGCTCTTCCGGCTCAGTTTCCCTCAGTTCTTTAAGGTCAGCCTCCTCAGAGACTTGATCCACGACCTGGGGCAAGGGGGAAGGCGAAGCCTTACCCTTACTGCTCCTTTTCTTGGAAGGTGTCTGGTCCGTTCTTCCAGGATCCAGCACCTGTTCAGTGGGGCATCTTTTGGCCTGTGACCTGGTCACAGCAAGGACATGTGCTGGCAAGCCTAACATTTCCATGTGAGTCCTCTGCTCCACTTCTGACCATTGTGACGTTTCCAAATCATTGCCCAACAGACATTCTACGGGGAGGTCTGAACTAACCACAACCTTTTTCGGGCCACTTACCCCTCCCCAGGAGAAATCAACAACTGCCATACTGTGATTGGTAGTGACATTGCTGGCATTGGTCACTAGGTAATCGGTACCTAGCATGATCTGTCCAGGGTCCACAAAGTTAGGCGTCACCATGGTGACACTGGCACAAGTGTCCCTGTAGGCCTGAGCCACTTTTCCATTGATTAAAGGTGTCTGTCTGTATTTGCCCAAAGTATTGGGACTGGCATCAGGGGACATATCCATATCCCCTGTACAGACAAGGACGGCCTGAGTGAGCGTGCTGACTAAGTCGTCACTCCCCTCGGTCCCCAAGGTTAACCCAACTAATGCCTTGGGAGGCGCACTACCACTGCTGACTGTACTAGGGGGCGCAGGTGCCTTAGGGGCTGCAGTGGCAGGAGTTTGCCCTCCTTTCTTGGTGCACTCACTAAACCAGTGAGTCTTACTTTTACAGTATTGGCACCACCTTTTTGACTGGCCTTCTTGAGTCTTCTTCTTCTGTGAAGCCTGACCCCCACCCTCTTTGGTTTGTTGGGGACCTGTCGAAGACTTCTGGTCATTTTGTTCGTTCTTGTTACTACCCTTTTGGTCTGCTTTCTTCTGACCACCCTGGTTCTGAGTCTGGTTCTGCTTGACCCTTGTTCTGACCCATCTGTCTGCCTTCTTTCCCAATTCTTGGGGAGAGGTCAGATCCGAGTCGACAAGGTGCTGATGCAACAATTGGTTCTGACAGTTGTTTAAAATCTGTTCTCTCATGATAAGATTGTACAATCCTGTGTAATCAGTAACCTTGCTACCCAGCAACCAGCCCTCCAAAGCCTTAGTGGCACAATCGACAAAGTCAGTCCAATCCTGAGACTGAATTTTCTGGGTGTCCCTGAACAGCAACCGGTACTGCTCGGTGGTTAAGCCAAACCCATCAATCAGTGTATTCTTCAGGACTTGGTAGTTGTTTGCATCCTCAGCTCTAGTAGTGAGGAGCTTGTCTCGACCTTTACCTTCAAAGGAGAGCCACAGTATAGCTGCCCACTGACTTTGGGGGACGCACTGGACAGTGCAGGCCCTCTCCAAAGCAGTTATCCACTTGTGGATGTCGTCCCCTTGCTTAAAGGGGGGCACTATTTTACTCAGGTGTCTAGTGTCTATACCCCTGTCTTTCTCTCTAATGAGAATGCTGCCACCAGTGGGATCTAACCCACTTAATTTCTGCTCTCGGGCTAAGGCAAGTCTTTCTTTGGCGAGGGCAAGTTCTTCCCGCTCGATCCTCAGATTGACTTCCCTCATCTTCGCTTCATGCTCCCTTCTCTGAGGGGACGTCATTCCTCTCTGAGAAGATGCCTGAGAGACATGTGTTCGAACAGATCTGTTAGAGCCTCTGGAGAGAGACCTAGCTCGTCCGTTCCCAATGTTAGGCCTGCTTGAGCGTGGGCCCGGGGCTCCCCCAGTTCCATTCTCATGCCTGCTTAAGTTGGTCCTCGTAAGCCTGCCGACTACCACTGGACCTTTGTTTGCCTCGTCTCCTGATAACTCCTCCTCGTCTACCTCCTCTGTATGGAGGTCGAGGTCTGGGTCACCAAGGGTTCCCTCTAAGGGAGGCATGTTCCCATCAGCATTGGGGGGACCTGTGTTAGAGGACCTCCTAGCATCGTACGTTGATCCACGACCTGGGGCAAGGGGGAAGGCGACGCCTTACCCTTACTGCTCCTTTTCTTGGAAGGTGTCTGGTCCGTTCTTCCAGGATCCAGCACCTGTTCAGTGGGGCATCTTTTGGCCTGTGACCTGGTCACAGCAAGGACATGTGCTGGCAAGCCTAACATTTCCATGTGAGTCCTCTGCTCCACTTCTGACCATTGTGACGTTTCCAAATCATTGCCCAACAGACATTCTACGGGGAGGTCTGAACTAACCACAACCTTTTTCGGGCCACTTACCCCTCCCCAGGAGAAATCAACAACTGCCATACTGTGATTGGTAGTGACATTGCTGGCATTGGTCACTAGGTAATCGGTACCTAGCATGATCTGTCCAGGGTCCACAAAGTTAGGCGTCACCATGGTGACACTGGCACAAGTGTCCCTGTAGGCCTGAGCCACTTTTCCATTGATCAAAGGTGTCTGTCTGTATTTGCCCAAAGTATTGGGACTGGCATCAGGGGACATATCCATATCCCCTGTACAGACAAGGACGGCCTGAGTGAGCGTGCTGACTAAGTCGTCACTCCCCTCGGTCCCCAAGGTTAACCCAACTAATGCCTTGGGAGGCGCACTACCACTGCTGACTGTACTAGGGGGCGCAGGTGCCTTAGGGGCTGCAGTGGCAGGAGTTTGCCCTCCTTTCTTGGTGCACTCACTAAACCAGTGAGTCTTACTTTTACAGTATTGGCACCACCTTTTGACTGGCCTTCTTGAGTCTTCTTCTTCTGTGAAGCCTGACCCACACCCTCTTTGGTTTGTTGGGGACCTGTCGAAGACTTCTGGTCATTTTGTTCGTTCTTGTTACTAGCCTTTTGGTCTGCTTTCTTCTGACCACCCTGGTTCTGAGTCTGGTTCTGCTTGACCCTTGTTCTGACCCATCTGTCTGCCTTCTTTCCCAATTCTTGGGGAGAGGTCAGATCCTAGTCGACAAGGTGCTGATGCAACAATTGGTTCTGACAGTTGTTTAAAATCTGTTCTCTCATGATAAGATTGTACAATCCTGTGTAATCAGTAACCTTGCTACCCAGCAACCAGCCCTCCAAAGCCTTAGTGGCACAATCGACAAAGTCAGTCCAATCCTGAGACTGAATTTTCTGGGTGTCCCTGAACAGCAACCGGTACTGCTCGGTGGTTAAGCCAAACCCATCAATCAGTGTATTCTTCAGGACTTGGTAGTTGTTTGCATCCTCAGCTCTAGTAGTGAGGAGCTTGTCTCGACCTTTACCTTCAAAGGAGAGCCACAGTATAGCTGCCCACTGACTTTGGGGGACGCACTGGACAGTGCAGGCCCTCTCCAAAGCAGTTATCCACTTGTGGATGTCGTCCCCTTGCTTAAAGGGGGGCACTATTTTACTCGGGTGTCTAGTGTCTATACCCCTGTCTTTCTCTCTAATGAGAATGCTGCCACCAGTGGGATCTAACCCACTTAATTTCTGCTCTCGGGCTAAGGCAAGTCTTTCTTTGGCGAGGGCAAGTTCTTCCCGCTCGATCCTCAGATTGACTTCCCTCATCTTCGCTTCATGCTCCCTTCTCTGAGGGGACGTCATTCCTCTCTGAGAAGATGCCTGAGAGACATGTGTTCGAACAGATCTGTTAGAGCCTCTGGAGAGAGACCTAGCTCGTCCGTTCCCAATGTTAGGCCTGCTTGAGCGTGGGCCCGGGGCTCCCCCATTTCCATTCTCATGCCTGCTTAAGTTGGTCCTCGTAAGCCTGCCGACTACCACTGAACCTTTGTTTGCCTCGTCTCCTGATAACTCCTCCTCGTCTTCCTCCTCTGTATGGAGGTCGAGGTCTGGGTCACCAAGGGTTCCCTCTAAGGGAGGCATGTTCCCATCAGCATTGGGGGGGACCTGTGTTAGAGGACCTCCTAGCATCGTACGTCTCTAAGAGACCTATCAGAAATGCGATGGTAGGGTTAGAACCCTGGTTTAGCTTCCTGGAGGCTCACAGTTGTCTCATCTCCTTGAAGCTAAGAGCTGCATATCGTGACACGACCTGTGGAGGGTCACTGACCACTAAGGGAGTCTCCGCAGACTCTCCGTGGACCGACATGCTTCTAGTGAGGTGTAAGTGATGCACCTACCTACACTATTTGTTTACCTACTGATCCCTTGCTAAGAGTTGTAGTCAGGGTGTGCTAAGCCCTGTTACGCTACAACAGCTGGTTCAGTAGAACTCAGAGTATTCTAAGTTAAGTTATATGTATACCTGGGTACTTATGTGATCTTTCACTTTGATATTCTTAGCCAGCGATCGTGTGGGTACCAGGAAGGTACCGGCTGACGTCACCTCGACCAGGTGAGTGGATGACGTCGGACTCGGCTGTTCCTCGGACCAGGGGGCGCGGCGGCGACCAGGATGGAGGGCGAGCTGTCCCACGAAGGTGTCTGCTGTCGATGATGCTGGGCCCAGGAGTGGGGCAGCAGGTCTTGGCAGTGGCAAACCCACGCGGGGGAGTCAGATGGCGTCTGGAGTGGACCAGGAGGGTCCGAGGTACTCCTCTGTTGAAGGGGAGCAAGGGCCAGTCTGGAGCAACCAGACCAGTGATGAAAAACAACCTATCGTGGTGCGTCGTGAAGAGTGCCACAAGCCGGTCGGCGAGTGGTCGGACAACGCGGTGAACAGCAAGGAGCAGAAGGGCCCCCACGCTGATCTCGTGGATGCAGGGGAGGCGGACTTCGGTGCTGGAGCCGCTCAGGGTTAGGGCTTCTCAAACCCTAGGTACACTCACTCGAGGGTCCCTCGGTGGGCGTGTTAGATAAACGTCGTGCAGGTTCTGAAGATGGCCGGTCCCGCAGGTCTCGTCACACCTACGAATCTCAGCTGGGCTGATGAGGTAGGTAGAGGTCAGAGATGGCAGGGAACCCGGGTCTCGTCGAGCTGGGCAGTCTTGATCCGTGGGAGAGACGTACAGCAAACCGCAAGCGCTTAGTTGGTGCAGGGTGGCTACTCCTTAGCCACAAGGGAGAGTCTTCAGAAAAGTCAAGAGTTCCTTTCGTGGAAAGTAGTTCAAGATTCAGAATTATCCAATTTGGGAAGGGGACCCGCTCCCACCTTTATTCTAGGAAAAAGGGGCTGGCCCGTGACTAGGTCCTACCTATGGGTGTGGCCAGGAGGGGGGTGGTTACACCCCTATCCTTTGTCCGGCTTCGCCCCAGCTCAGGGGCAGGGTTGCCCCCGAAACTGGTTTGAGCCGGGCTATGCACAGTGAGCACCGGGGTGCCACTTGCAATCACCTTCCTTTCAGCCCTGCCTACCTGGGATACACAAACCCTGTCTGGGATGGTGCTAACACCGCCCTCGACAGGAAACCCTTTGTCCAAGCTCCCCTCGCTGGAAGGTCTCCCAGCAGCAGGAGGTCAGACTTGTGTCTGGTGGCAGCATCCATTTTGTGATGCTGAGGCTTGAGTCAACTTTAACCGGGGTTCAAGGTTACTTCCATGTCGTGCCCCTCTAAAAGGGGGGAATGCTAACCCCGTCGCCAGAATTGGCGAGGGGTTCGTATTCCAATTCGTATGACACCTTACTCGACATGTGTAGGTGATGCGATGCCAAAGTTAGCAAATAACCGCAAGGATTATAATGCATTTTAAGGTAGTTGGCCCGCGTCACCATGGAACGGCTATTTAGGACTTGGTTCCGCAAGCCGTCGACGGGCTCAGCTCGCGCCCCAGCACCGTCCCACATGATCCCCAGCACTCTGCCTTCAGGATTGATAAGGCCTGCCATAGGAGTGACTGATAGGAATCCATGTGTCCATTTTAGGGTTAGGTATAGGAATACTACACCTACAGCAACGGGTGATTACACCACCTTGCCCCAGCTGTCGTGCAGCCATGTGGTGTCAGATTTGGGCGGCCATCCAGGGGTGGCATAATACATGCTGCAGCCCCTGGTAGGCCCTGGGTACACCTATGCCCTGGATACCTGTGGTATGCTGAGACAGGGACTGACAAGGCGGCCCAGTTCCAATTAGTGGAGGCACCTAATGTACATGTGTGTTAATTTCGAGAGAGAACAGCTAGGCTGTGGATCTGATTGGCAGGCCCACAGCCAGGGAAAGTCGTAAACCAATGAAGCAAAAGCAAAAAATCTGGGTGATCATAGGATTGCAGACCCTACTCTCCTACATGACCACCCCCCCCCCAAACTTTGGGACAATAAGCTAACCTTGACCAGGTGAGTCTTCTTGCTCTAAGTGGAAATACCTGGAGAGCCCATCTGCATTGCCATGATCAGTGCCAGGTCTATGCTCCACTGTGAAGTCCATCCCCTGTAGGGAAATGGACCACCTAAGTAGTTTGGGGTTTTCACCCTTCATTTGATTTAGCCACAAGAGGGGCTTATGGTCGGTCTGAATCTTGAAGTGAGTGCCAAACAAGTATGGCCTCAACTTCTTCAGGGCCCAAACCACAGCAAAGGCCTCCCTCTCAATAGCTGACCAATTCTTCTCTCTGGGGGTCAGCCTCCTGCTAATAAAAGCTATGGGCTGGTCATGACCATCAAAATTCAGTTGACATAGAACAGCTCCCACACCCAACTCCGAAGCGTCTGTTTGGACAATGAATGGTTTGGAGTAGTCTGGACTCTTTAGGATAGGTGCTGTGCACATGGCCTGCTTTAGGTCATTGAATGCCTTCTGACAGCTTGCTGTCCACTGAACTTTTTTTGGCATCTTTTTACTTGTCAGATCGTTTAGCGGGGTCACAATGGATCCATAATTTCTGACAAATTTCCGGTAATAACCAGTCAGGCCCAAGAAAGCTCGAACCTGAGTCTGGGTGGTTGGAGGAGCCCAGTCCTGGATGGCCTGTATTTTGCTCTCCAATGGCTGAACCTGGCCTCCACCTAGGAGGTGGCCCAGGTATACAACCTGTGTCTGCCCTATCTGGCACTTAGCGGCCTTGATAGTGAGGCCTGCCTTTTGCAGGGCCTCTAACACTTTCCTCAGGTGGACCAGGTGATCCTCCCAGGTGGAGCTAAAGACAGCGATATCGTCCAGATACGCCGCACAGAAGTCGTCCAACCCAGTGAGAACTCGATTCACCAGCCTTTGGCAGGTGGCAGGTGCATTTTTCAAACCAAAGGGCATTACCACGAACTGATAATGCCCACCCGGGGTAGAAAATGCTGTTTTGGGTTTGGCCTCCTCAGCTAACCTGATTTGCCAATACCCAGCTGTCAGGTCAAACGTACTTGAGTAGTTGGCCGAAGCCAACCGGTCTATAAGTTCGTCTGCTCTTGGTATTGGGTGGGCGTCAGTCTTAGTGACTGCATTGAGGCCTCTGTAGTCCACGCAAAACCTCATCTCTTTCTTACCGCCCTGGGTGTGAGGTTTCGGCACGAGAACTACGGGACTAGCCCAGGGGCTGTCCGAGGGCTCAATGACTCCCAGCTCCAACATTTTCTGCACCTCTGTCTTGATGCAGTCTGACATGATCAGGCTGTCGATAGATTTTACTCTTTACGGGCAGACTGTCCCCAGTGTCGACCTCATGGGTACACCAATTGGTCTAACTGGGTGTCAGAGAGAACATATGTCGACAGGATTGAAGAACCTGTTTACAATCCTTTTGTTGATGTCCAGAGAGGCTGCCGCAAAAGACAACACCATCTACTGACCCATCGTCAGGGTTCTGAGAGAGCAGGTCCGGGAGAGGGTCACTCTCCTCCTCCTGTCCCTCATCTGTGGCCATGAGCAAGCCCATGCCCTCCCTGTCGACATATGCCTTGAGCCTGTTTACATGGAGCACCCGGTGGGGGCTCCGGGGAGTTCCCAGGTCTACCAAGTAGGTGACCTCTCCCTTTTGCTCAATGATCGTGTGGGGCCCAGACCATTTGTCTTTGAGTGCTGCTGGGGCCACTGGCTCCAGCACCCACACCTTCTGTCCATGCTGGTACACAGTCAGGACAGCCTTTTGGTCGTGCCAAGCTTTCTGTAATTCTTGGCTCGCCTCAAGGTTTTTAGATGCCTTTTCCATGTACTCCGCCATCCGCGAGCGGAGGCCGAGCACATAGTCCACAATGTTTGATGCCGGCTTTCTGAGAGGTCTCTCCCATCCTTCCTTCACCAAACAAAGGGGTCCCCTTACAGGATGTCCGAACAGAAGCTCAAAAGGGCTGTAGCCAACCCCCTTCTGCGGGACCTCTCTGTAGGCGAACAAGAGGCAGGGTATCAGGACATCCCATCTCCGCCGAAGCTTTTCAGGTAGTCCGTGAATCATCCCTTTTAGGGTCCTGTTGAATCTCTCAACAAGCCCATTGCATTGCGGGTGATAGGGTGTGGTGAACTTGTAGTTGACACCGCACTCCTTCCACATTGCAGTCAGATATCCCGACATGAAGTTTGCACCTCTGTCTGAGACAACCTCCTTAGGGAAGCCCACTCTGGAGAACACTCCAACTAGGGCCCGTGCCACCACAGGGGCTGTAGTGGTCCTAAGGGGAATAGCTTCAGGATACCTGGTGGCGTGGTCCACCACCACCAGTATAAACTTGTGCCCTGATGCTGTCTGGGGTTCCATTGGTCCGACAATGTCGATCCCCACTCGTTCAAAGGGCACCCCCACCACCGGTAGTGGTATGAGGGGGGCCTTTGTCGTGCCACCTGACTTACCACTGGCTTGGCAAGTGACACAGGAGCGGCAAAACTCCTTCGTATCTTCGGACATGTGGGGCCAGTGAAAGTGTGGAACAATTCTGTCCCAAGTCTTATTCTGGCCTAAGTGACCTGCAAGGGGAATCTCGTGGGCCAAGGTAAGAAGGAAACCTCTCAGAGACAAGGGGATGACCAGCCTCCTGGTCGCGCCAGGTTTGGATCTCTTGCCTCGGAGTACAGGAGTCCATCGTCCCAGTACACTTTGTGGGTACCTGTGGCGTTCCCTGCAGCCTCAGCAGCAGCCTGCTGTCTGAGGGGTTCAAGTGAGGGGCAGTCTAACTGTGCCTTCCCCAGGTCTTCCCTGGAGGGTCCCCCTGAGCCCAGAAACTCAACCTGACCAGGTTCAAGCTCTTCCGGCTCAGTTTCCCTCAGTTCTTTAAGGTCAGCCTCCTCAGAGACTTGATCCACGACCTGGGGCAAGGGGGAAGGCGAAGCCTTACCCTTACTGCTCCTTTTCTTGGAAGGTGTCTGGTCCGTTCTTCCAGGATCCAGCACCTGTTCAGTGGGGCATCTTTTGGCCTGTGACCTGGTCACAGCAAGGACATGTGCTGGCAAGCCTAACATTTCCATGTGAGTCCTCTGCTCCACTTCTGACCATTGTGACGTTTCCAAATCATTGCCCAACAGACATTCTACGGGGAGGTCTGAACTAACCACAACCTTTTTCGGGCCACTTACCCCTCCCCAGGAGAAATCAACAACTGCCATACTGTGATTGGTAGTGACATTGCTGGCATTGGTCACTAGGTAATCGGTACCTAGCATGATCTGTCCAGGGTCCACAAAGTTAGGCGTCACCATGGTGACACTGGCACAAGTGTCCCTGTAGGCCTGAGCCACTTTTCCATTGATTAAAGGTGTCTGTCTGTATTTGCCCAAAGTATTGGGACTGGCATCAGGGGACATATCCATATCCCCTGTACAGACAAGGACGGCCTGAGTGAGCGTGCTGACTAAGTCGTCACTCCCCTCGGTCCCCAAGGTTAACCCAACTAATGCCTTGGGAGGCGCACTACCACTGCTGACTGTACTAGGGGGCGCAGGTGCCTTAGGGGCTGCAGTGGCAGGAGTTTGCCCTCCTTTCTTGGTGCACTCACTAAACCAGTGAGTCTTACTTTTACAGTATTGGCACCACCTTTTTGACTGGCCTTCTTGAGTCTTCTTCTTCTGTGAAGCCTGACCCCCACCCTCTTTGGTTTGTTGGGGACCTGTCGAAGACTTCTGGTCATTTTGTTCGTTCTTGTTACTACCCTTTTGGTCTGCTTTCTTCTGACCACCCTGGTTCTGAGTCTGGTTCTGCTTGACCCTTGTTCTGACCCATCTGTCTGCCTTCTTTCCCAATTCTTGGGGAGAGGTCAGATCCGAGTCGACAAGGTGCTGATGCAACAATTGGTTCTGACAGTTGTTTAAAATCTGTTCTCTCATGATAAGATTGTACAATCCTGTGTAATCAGTAACCTTGCTACCCAGCAACCAGCCCTCCAAAGCCTTAGTGGCACAATCGACAAAGTCAGTCCAATCCTGAGACTGAATTTTCTGGGTGTCCCTGAACAGCAACCGGTACTGCTCGGTGGTTAAGCCAAACCCATCAATCAGTGTATTCTTCAGGACTTGGTAGTTGTTTGCATCCTCAGCTCTAGTAGTGAGGAGCTTGTCTCGACCTTTACCTTCAAAGGAGAGCCACAGTATAGCTGCCCACTGACTTTGGGGGACGCACTGGACAGTGCAGGCCCTCTCCAAAGCAGTTATCCACTTGTGGATGTCGTCCCCTTGCTTAAAGGGGGGCACTATTTTACTCAGGTGTCTAGTGTCTATACCCCTGTCTTTCTCTCTAATGAGAATGCTGCCACCAGTGGGATCTAACCCACTTAATTTCTGCTCTCGGGCTAAGGCAAGTCTTTCTTTGGCGAGGGCAAGTTCTTCCCGCTCGATCCTCAGATTGACTTCCCTCATCTTCGCTTCATGCTCCCTTCTCTGAGGGGACGTCATTCCTCTCTGAGAAGATGCCTGAGAGACATGTGTTCTAACAGATCTGTTAGAGCCTCTGGAGAGAGACCTAGCTCGTCCGTTCCCAATGTTAGGCCTGCTTGAGCGTGGGCCCGGGGCTCCCCCAGTTCCATTCTCATGCCTGCTTAAGTTGGTCCTCGTAAGCCTGCCGACTACCACTGGACCTTTGTTTGCCTCGTCTCCTGATAACTCCTCCTCGTCTACCTCCTCTGTATGGAGGTCGAGGTCTGGGTCACCAAGGGTTCCCTCTAAGGGAGGCATGTTCCCATCAGCATTGGGGGGACCTGTGTTAGAGGACCTCCTAGCATCGTACGTTGATCCACGACCTGGGGCAAGGGGGAAGGCGACGCCTTACCCTTACTGCTCCTTTTCTTGGAAGGTGTCTGGTCCGTTCTTCCAGGATCCAGCACCTGTTCAGTGGGGCATCTTTTGGCCTGTGACCTGGTCACAGCAAGGACATGTGCTGGCAAGCCTAACATTTCCATGTGAGTCCTCTGCTCCACTTCTGACCATTGTGACGTTTCCAAATCATTGCCCAACAGACATTCTACGGGGAGGTCTGAACTAACCACAACCTTTTTCGGGCCACTTACCCCTCCCCAGGAGAAATCAACAACTGCCATACTGTGATTGGTAGTGACATTGCTGGCATTGGTCACTAGGTAATCGGTACCTAGCATGATCTGTCCAGGGTCCACAAAGTTAGGCGTCACCATGGTGACACTGGCACAAGTGTCCCTGTAGGCCTGAGCCACTTTTCCATTGATCAAAGGTGTCTGTCTGTATTTGCCCAAAGTATTGGGACTGGCATCAGGGGACATATCCATATCCCCTGTACAGACAAGGACGGCCTGAGTGAGCGTGCTGACTAAGTCGTCACTCCCCTCGGTCCCCAAGGTTAACCCAACTAATGCCTTGGGAGGCGCACTACCACTGCTGACTGTACTAGGGGGCGCAGGTGCCTTAGGGGCTGCAGTGGCAGGAGTTTGCCCTCCTTTCTTGGTGCACTCACTAAACCAGTGAGTCTTACTTTTACAGTATTGGCACCACCTTTTGACTGGCCTTCTTGAGTCTTCTTCTTCTGTGAAGCCTGACCCCCACCCTCTTTGGTTTGTTGGGGACCTGTCGAAGACTTCTGGTCATTTTGTTCGTTCTTGTTACTACCCTTTTGGTCTGCTTTCTTCTGACCACCCTGGTTCTGAGTCTGGTTCTGCTTGACCCTTGTTCTGACCCATCTGTCTGCCTTCTTTCCCAATTCTTGGGGAGAGGTCAGATCCTAGTCGACAAGGTGCTGATGCAACAATTGGTTCTGACAGTTGTTTAAAATCTGTTCTCTCATGATAAGATTGTACAATCCTGTGTAATCAGTAACCTTGCTACCCAGCAACCAGCCCTCCAAAGCCTTAGTGGCACAATCGACAAAGTCAGTCCAATCCTGAGACTGAATTTTCTGGGTGTCCCTGAACAGCAACCGGTACTGCTCGGTGGTTAAGCCAAACCCATCAATCAGTGTATTCTTCAGGACTTGGTAGTTGTTTGCATCCTCAGCTCTAGTAGTGAGGAGCTTGTCTCGACCTTTACCTTCAAAGGAGAGCCACAGTATAGCTGCCCACTGACTTTGGGGGACGCACTGGACAGTGCAGGCCCTCTCCAAAGCAGTTATCCACTTGTGGATGTCGTCCCCTTGCTTAAAGGGGGGCACTATTTTACTCAGGTGTCTAGTGTCTATACCCCTGTCTTTCTCTCTAATGAGAATGCTGCCACCAGTGGGATCTAACCCACTTAATTTCTGCTCTCGGGCTAAGGCAAGTCTTTCTTTGGCGAGGGCAAGTTCTTCCCGCTCGATCCTCAGATTGACTTCCCTCATCTTCGCTTCATGCTCCCTTCTCTGAGGGGACGTCATTCCTCTCTGAGAAGATGCCTGAGAGACATGTGTTCGAACAGATCTGTTAGAGCCTCTGGAGAGAGACCTAGCTCGTCCGTTCCCAATGTTAGGCCTGCTTGAGCGTGGGCCCGGGGCTCCCCCATTTCCATTCTCATGCCTGCTTAAGTTGGTCCTCGTAAGCCTGCCGACTACCACTGAACCTTTGTTTGCCTCGTCTCCTGATAACTCCTCCTCGTCTTCCTCCTCTGTATGGAGGTCGAGGTCTGGGTCACCAAGGGTTCCCTCTAAGGGAGGCATGTTCCCATAAGCATTGGGGGGACCTGTGTTAGAGGACCTCCTAGCATCGTACGTCTCTAAGAGACCTATCAGAAATGCGATGGTAGGGTTAGAACTCTGGTTTAGCTTCCTGGAGGCTCACAGTTGTCTCATCTCCTTGAAGCTAAGAGCTGCATATCGTGACACGACCTGTGGAGGGTCACTGACCACTAAGGGAGTCTCCGCAGACTCTCCGTGGACCGACATGCTTCTAGTGAGGTGTAAGTGATGCACCTACCTACACTATTTGTTTACCTACTGATCCCTTGCTAAGAGTTGTAGTCAGGGTGTGCTAAGCCCTGTTACGCTACAACAGCTGGTTCAGTAGAACTCAGAGTATTTTAAGTTAAGTTATATGTATACCTGGGTACTTATGTGATCTTTCACTTTGATATTCTTAGCCAGCGATCGTGTGGGTACCAGGAAGGTACCGGCTGACGTCACCTCGACCAGGTGAGTGGATGACGTCGGACTCGGCTGTTCCTCGGACCAGGAGGCGCGGCGGCGACCAGGATGGAGGGCGAGCTGTCCCACGAAGGTGTCTGCTGTCGATGATGCTGGGCCCAGGAGTGGGGCAGCAGGTCTTGGCAGTGGCAAACCCACGCGGGGGAGTCAGATGGCGTCTGGAGTGGACCAGGAGGGTCCGAGGTACTCCTCTGTTGAAGGGGAGCAAGGGCCAGTCTGGAGCAACCAGACCAGTGATGAAAAACAACCTATCGTGGTGCGTCGTGAAGAGTGCCACAAGCCGGTCGGCGAGTGGTCGGACAACGCGGTGAACAGCAAGGAGCAGAAGGGCCCCCACGCAGATCTCGTGGATGCAGGGGAGGCGGACTTCGGTGCTGGAGCCGCTCAGGGTTAGGGCTTCTCAAACCCTAGGTACACTCACTCGAGGGTCCCTCGGTGGGCGTGTTAGATAAACGTCGTGCAGGTTCTGAAGATGGCCGGTCCCGCAGGTCTCGTCACACCTACGAATCTCAGCTGGGCTGATGAGGTAGGTAGAGGTCAGAGATGGCAGGGAACCCGGGTCTCGTCGAGCTGGGCAGTCTTGATCCGTGGGAGAGACGTACAGCAAACCGCAAGCGCTTAGTTGGTGCAGGGTGGCTACTCCTTAGCCACAAGGGAGAGTCTTCAGAAAAGTCAAGAGTTCCTTTCGTGGAAAGTATTTCAAGATTCAGAATTATCCAATTTGGGAAGGGGACCCGCTCCCACCTTTATTCTAGGAAAAAGGGGCTGGCCCGTGACTAGGTCCTACCTATGGGTGTGGCCAGGAGGGGGGTGGTTACACCCCTATCCTTTGTCCGGCTTCGCCCCAGCTCAGGGGCAGGGTTGCCCCCGAAACTGGTTTGAGCCGGGCTATGCACAGTGAGCACCGGGGTGCCACTTGCAATCACCTTCCTTTCAGCCCTGCCTACCTGGGATACACAAACCCTGTCTGGGATGGTGGTAACACCGCCCTCGACAGGAAACTCTTTGTCCAAGCTCCCCTCGCTGGAAGGTCTCCCAGCAGCAGGAGGTCAGACTTGTGTCTGGTGGCAGCATCCATTTTGTGATGCTGAGGCTTGAGTCAACTTTAACCGGGGTTCAAGGTTACTTCCATGTCGTGCCCCTCTAAAAGGGGGGAATGCTAACCCCGTCGCCAGAATTGGCGAGGGGTTCGTATTCCAATTCGTATGACACCTTACTCGACATGTGTAGGTGATGCGATGCCAAAGTTAGCAAATAACCGCAAGGATTATAATGCATTTTAAGGTAGTTGGCCCGCGTCACCATGGAACGGCTATTTAGGACTTGGTTCCGCAAGCCGTCGACGGGCTCAGCTCGCGCCCGAGCACCGTCCCACATGATCCCCAGCACTCTGCCTTCAGGATTGATAAGGCCTGCCATAGGAGTGACTGATAGGACTCCATGTGTCCATTTTAGGGTTAGGTATAGGAATACTACACCTACAGCAACGGGTGATTACACCACCTTGCCCCAGCTGTCGTGCAGCCAGTTGTGTCAGATTTGGGCGGCCATCCAGGGGTGGCATAATACATGCTGCAGCCCCTGGTAGGCCCTGGGTACACCGATGCCCTGGATACCTGTGGTATGCTGAGACAGGGACTGACAAGGCGGCCCAGTTCCAATTAGTGGATGCACCTAATGTACATGTGTGTTAATTTCGAGAGAGAACAGCTAGGCTGTGGGTCTAATTGGCAGGCCCACAGCCAGGGAAAGTCGTAAACCAATGAAGCAAAAGCAAAAAATCTGGGTGATCATAGGATTGCAGACCCTACTCTCCTACACTCTTAACCTCGAGCTCCCTTCTGTACCTATCAGGACCAATCTCCTGACTGAGGTGCTGCAGCCGCAGTCCTCCTCTGCGGAGCCATTACTGCCCTTCAATGAAGCGCTTACTGATTTCCTGTTGAGCACCTGGATCAAACTTAACACAGGAGTTCCTCTAGACAAGGGTGTGGCACACCTCCATCGCCCGGCACCGGTCGATCCCAGCTTTCTCACACCACACCCGAAGCCTGAGAGTCTGGTTGTCCAGGCTTCTGCCTCGCTGAGTGCGTTCCCCTCTGCTCCTCCAGACAAGGAACCTAGGAAACTGGAGCAATTTGGGAAAAAGATTTTCACATCTGCCAGCTCTGGGTTGCGGGCTGTGAATGCTGCGTGCCTGCTAGGCCACTATTCCCATTCTGTGTGGGACACCGTGGCACAGGTGCTGCCTCAGTGCCCTGTGGAAGCACGGACGGTTCTCTCCCAAGCCATTACCGAAGGGAGAAATGCTGCAAAATGTACTATTCGTTGTGGGCTTGACACGGCCGATTCTCTCGGTAGGGCACTTTCCACAACAGTGGCGCCCCGTCGTTATGCTTGGCTCCGAACTACTGGCTTCTCTGGGCATGTCCAGAACACCTTTTTGGACATGCCCTTTGATGGAAAACGGCTGTTTGGTGATAAGTCGGATAGCACCCTGGAACGCTTTAAGGACTCTTGGGCTACGGCCCAGTCCTTGGGTCTTGCCACCACACGTACTCCCTCGGGGTTCGCTTTTCGGTCCTTTCGAGGTCAGGGTCGGGACGTCCAGGCGTGTTCCTTTCAGACCCGCAAGCCTGCGCAGCCACAGTCTCAGAGCAGCCACGGACGTGGGACCCGCCGTGGTGGGTCCCGAGGACAGTGGGCGGGTCAATCCACCTCCTCCCCTGCCGCCGCCTCCTCTAAACCTTCCTAGTCCGGTGTTTCAGACCCACCTGATGCCAGGATTCGCCATCACCTTCCCCACTGGCGCTCCGTAACCTCAGACAGGTGGGTTCTGCAAATAGTCCGAAGGGGCTTCTTCCTCCCCTTCGAGTCTACTCCTCCAGCCATGCCACCTCAGTACCACCGCATGTCGGGGGATCACTTGTCACTTCTCCAGCAGGAAGTTGCGGCCCTCTTGTCCAAGGGGGCTATCGCGTGCGTTCCGACGCCAGAAGTAGGTTGTGGTTGTTATTCCCACTACTTTGTGGTTCCAAAGAAGGACAAGGGCCTGCAGCCTATCTTAGACCTCCGGAACATCAACCGCTTCCTCCGGAAGGAGAAGTTAAAGATGCTCACGCTTGCTCAGGTCTTGTCCGGCCTAGACCCGCAAGACTGGATAGTAGCGTTGGACTTGCAGGAGGCTTATTTTCATATCCCCAACCTGCCGGCCCACCGGCGTTACCTACGGTTCACGGTAGGCCATGAGCACTTTCAGTTCACTGTGCTCCCTTTCGGCCTTACCAGTGCCCCTCGGGTGTTCACGAAAGTGATGGCGGTGGTCGCAGATCATCTGCGCAGATCAGGGGTTTCAGTTTTCCCCTATCTCGACGACTGGCTGTTGAAGGCGGGCTTGCCACAGGCAGTCGTCTCCCACCTCCAGACTACGACCGACCTCCTGCGTTTGCTGAGTTTTTCCATCAACGTGCTGAAGTCACACCTGGTTCCCTCTCAGAAGCTCCTCTTCATCGGAGCCGTTCTGGATACGGCACAGTTTCGGGTTTATCCTTCCGAACAGCGAGTCCGGGACATTCGGGCTATGATTCCGATCTTTTGGCCCTGGTCCTGGGTTTCGGTCAGGAAGACCCTGAGGCTGCTGGGCCTCATGGCCTCCTGCATCCTGCTAATCGATCATGCGAGATGGCATATGCGGGCTCTGCAGTGGGACCTGAAGTTCCAGTGGACACAGCATCGGGGGAACCTGTTTGACTACGTCCAGATCTCGGAGGGCACTGCACAAGACTTGCAGTGGTGGCTCACGAATCAGCGTTGGGTCAGCGGCAGATCCCTCTCCCTTCCCCAATCGGAGCACACAGTAGTGACGGACGCGTCCCTCCTGGGATGGGGCGTCCACATGGGAGGCAGTTATCAGAGACCTCTGGTCTCAGGCGGTGTCCAAACTCCATATCAATCTTTTGGAGCTCAGGTCGATCCTACTTGCACTCAAAGTATTCCTTCCCTCTGTCAAGGGAAGAGTAGTGCAGGTGTTCACAGACAACACCACCGCCATGTGGTACTGCAACAAACAAGTTGGGGTGGGGTCATCGACCCTATGCCAAGAGCCTCTATGTCTCTGGACGTGGCTGGAACGTCAAGGCATTTCCTTGGTGGTTCAACACCTGGCAGGTTCCCTGAACGCCAGGACGGACAAACTCAGCCGCAGGTGCATGTTGGATCACGAATGGCATCTTCACTCGGAGGTGGTGCAAGGTCTCTTTCAGCAGTGGGGAGAACCTTGGTTAGATCTATTCACCACCAAAGAGAACGCTCAATGTCAGCAGTTCTGTGCGTTGGAGTTCCCAAGGCAGCACTCGCTAGGCGACGCTTTTCGTTGCGAGTGGAGTTGCGGTCTGTTGTACGCCTTTCCACCTATACCACTTCTGCCCAGAGTGCTGAAGAAGATCAGGCGCGACCGGGCCAAATTCATTCTTGTGACACCGGACTGGGCTCGAAGAGTTTGGTATCCCGAGCTACTCAGTATGAGCATGGATCCCCCAATCTGACTGCCTCTTCGGGAGGATCTCCTGTCGCAGCAACAGGGGACGGCCCTCCACCCGAACCTGTCCAGCCTCCACCTCCTTGCGTGGAGATTGAGCGGCAACAGCTGATTCCATTTGACTTGCCTCCTGAAGTCTGTAATGTGATTCTGGCAGCCAGGCGTCCCTCCACTAAAACGGTATACGCCTGTCGGTGGAAACAATTTGTGGCATGGTGCACAGCGAAATCTGTTGATCCTCTTGCTGCCCCTCTTTCTTAGGTCCTATTGTTCCTTCTTTCTTTGGCCCAGCAGGGCTCTACTCTGGGCACTATCAAGGGCTACCTTTCTGCTCTTTCAGCCTTTCTAAGGCTGCCTGATCAGCCCTCTCTTTTCAAGTCCCCAGTTGTCAAAAGATTTCGCAAAGGCATTACTCACCTTTTCCCTCCTATTCCTTTTGTGATGCCTCAATGGGACTTGAACCTGGTTCTCACATACTTGATGTGCGCTCCCTTTGAGCCTCTTCATAACTGTCCTTTGCGGTTATTAACTTTGAAAACTGTCTTTCTGGTGGCCATCATCTCCGCTCGGCGGGTGATTGATCTCCAAGCTCTTTCCTGTAAACCCCCTTTCCTGGCGATTCATCCGGACAAGGTTGTGCTTCGACCACGTCCCTCCTTTCTACCAAAAGTAGTGTCTGCCTTTCATCTCAGGCAAACTGCCACTCTGCCCACTTTCTTTCTGCCTCCGCACCCTTCAAGAGGAGAGGCTCCACCGTCTGGACCCAAAACCTGCGCTTTCGTTCTCTCTCAACCGCACACAACAGTTCCGGGTGGATGACCAGCTCTTTGTTGGCTACGTGGGCGCCAAGAAAGACCAGGCTGTGCACAAGCGAACTATCTCCCGATGGGTTGTCTTGTGCATTAAAACCTTTTACTCTATGGCTAAAAAGGAACCTCTGGTTGGGCTGCACGCTCATTTTACCAGGGCGACAGCAGCTACTACAGCATTGAGACGGGGTGTCCCCATGCAAGACATCTGTCAGGCGGCCACTTGGGCCTCGTTGCATACTTTCACTAAGCACTATTGCCTTGACAGTCGGGTCCGGAGAGACGGCTTTTTTGGCCATTCTGTTCTCTGTGACTTTCTGGTGTAATCTCACTTTGCAGACCCACCACCGGGGTTGGTATTGTTTGGTTATGTATTCTAAGGTACGGAATCTATCACTAACGTGTCTTTTTCAGATGCACAAGTTACTTACTTGTGTAACAATATATCTGTAAGAGACATTAGTTAGTGATAGATTCCTTACCGACGCCCATCCTCCCCGTTCTGGGAACTGTTCTCTTGGGTTCAGGTCATCCCTTTTAGGGCCCTAGCTCTATTGCACCAGTAATCGGTCTCTGGCATGGCTCTGCGCTCCGGGCGCCGAAACGTGGTGTACAGAACTGACTTCAGCACGCGTGGGCGCGATTAAGTAGCTCCGATGACGTCATCTCGGCAGATACGACGCCAGCGACGTACGCAGAGCCGTACGACGACGTCTTCCGACGTGCAGGGGTACTGCTGACTAAATCTTTCCGGATCCAGTCTGATGCCTGGGGATATTCTATGGTAAGGAATCTATCACTAACTAACTTACAGATATATCGTTACACAAGTAAGTAACTTGTGCGACACCGCCTACTCCCTCGGCAGGGCAATTTCCACGACAGTGGTGCCCTGCCGTTACACCTGGCTCAGACCAACTAGCTTCTCAGGTTGGACATGCCCTATAATGGCACGCGCCTCTTTGGTAACAAAGCAGAAAGCACGCTGGATCGCTTTGAAAACTCCGGGGTGATGGCCCAGTCCTTGGGCATTTCCACCACGTGCACTCCCTTGGGGGTCTGCCTTTTGCTCCTTCTGTGGGCCGTCTGAGCGCATCCGTGGTCGGGGGACCTGCAGAGGTGGGTCATGGCACCAGCGGGGGAGTCAGTCCACCACCGCTCCTGTCACCACGGCCTTCAAACCTTCCTAGTTTGGTGTTTCAGGCCACCATACGCCAGTAGGCAGCAGGATTCACCTCCCCCACTGGCGCACCATCACTCCAGACAGGTGGGTTTTGCAGTTAGTCTGCAGGGTCTACTCCCTCCCCTTCGCACCTACCGGTCCAACTATGCCACCTCACTCCCACCTGCATGTCGGGGGATCACTTAAAATTTCTCCTGCAGGAAGTTGCGGCCCTCTTGGGCAGCAGTAGGTCGTGGTTGTTATTCCCACTACTTCTTGATTCCAAAAAAGGACATGGGTATGCGTCCTATCTTAGGCCTCCGGAATGTCACTCGCTTCCTTCGGAAGGAGAAGTTCGAGCTGCTCTCGCTTGCTCAGGTCTAGTCTGCCCTAGACCCGCAAGACTGGTTGGTGGCGTTAAACTTGCAGGCTGCATATTTTCATATCCCCATCATGCCGGCCCACCAGCATTACCTGCGATTCACGGTAGGCCACAAGCACTTTCGGTTCACTGTGCTCCCTTTCAACCTTACCAGCGCCCCTCGGGTGTTCACGAAAGTGATGGCGGTGGTCGCAGCTCATCTGCGCAAATCTGGGGTTTCAGTCTTTCCCTATCTCGACGACTGGCTGTTAAAGGCGGGCTCGCCCCAGCCAGTCGTCTCCCACCTCCAGACGATGGCCGACCTCTTGCACTTGCTGGGGATCTCCGTCAATGTGCCAAAGTCACATCTGATTCCTTCTCAAACTGTACACGGCACAATTTAGGGTTTTCATACTCCCGAACAGCAAGTCCAGGACATGCGTGCTTTGATTCCGATCTATCATCCTTGTCCTAGGTTCCGGTCAGGACGACACTGAGGCTGCTGGGCCTCGTGGTCTCCCGCATTCTGCTGCTCACTCATGCCGGATGGCATATGTGGGCTCTGCAGTGGGACCTCCAGTTCCAGTGGACGCAGCATCAGGGTAACCTGTCTGACTACGTCCGGCTCTCGGAGGGCACTGCACAAAGCGGTGGTGGCTCCCGAACCGGCGTTGGGTCAGCGGCAGATCCCTCTCCCTTTCCCAGCCGGAACACACAATGGTTACGGATGCGTCCCTCCTGGGAATGGGGCGACCAAATGGGCGAGGCGGAGATCAGAGGAGTCCCAGCTCCATATCAACCTTTTGGGGCTCAGGGAACTCCTTCTTGCACTGAAAGCATTCCTTCCCTCTCTCAAGGGCAGAGTAGTGCAGGTGTTCACAGGCAACACCACCGCCATGTGGTACTGCAACAAGCAAGGCGGGGTGGGGACATAGACCCTATGTCAGGAGGCTCTGCGTCTCTGGACATGGCTGGAGCATCAAGGCATTTCCTTGGTGGTTCAACACTTGGCAGGTTCTTTGAACACCAGGGCGGTCGAACTCAGCCGCAGGTGCATGATGGATCACGAATGGCGTCTTCACTCGGAGGTGGCGCAAGGTCTCTTTCACCAGTGGGGAAAGCCTTGGTAAGATCTATTCGCCTGCCAAGAGAACGGGCAATGTCAGCAGTTCTGCGCGTTGGAATTTCCAAGGCGGCACTTGCTCGGCGACGCTTTTCGTCACGAGTGGAGTTGCGGTCTATTGTATGCCTTTCCGCCTATACCACTTCTGCCCAGAGTGCTGAAGAAGATCAGGCGCGACCGGGCCCAAGTCATTCTTGTGGCCCCGGACTGGGCTCGAAGAGTTTGGTATCCTGAGCTACTCAATATGAGCGTGGATCCCCCGATCCGACTGCCTCTTCGGGAGGATCTTCTGTCGCAGCAACAAGGGATGGTCCTCCACCCGAACCTGTCCGGCCTCCACCTCCTTGCGTGGATATTCAGCGGCGACAGTTGATTCCATTTCACTTGCTTCGTGAAGTCTGTATTGTGATTCCAGCAGCCAGGCGCAAGATTGTATACGCCTGCCGGTGGAACAAATTTGTGGCATGGGGCGGCTAAAGCTGTAGATCCCCTTTCTGCCCCTCTTTCTAAGGTCCTCTTGTTCCTTCTCTCTTAGCCCTGCAGGGATCTGCTCTGGGCACTATTGAGAGCTACCTTTCTGCTCTTTTCAGCCTTTCTCAGGCTGCCTCATCAGCCCTCTCTTTTCAAGTCCCCTGTTGTCAATAGATTTCTCAAAGACATTACTCACCTTTTCCCTCCTATTCCTTTTGAGACGCCTCAGTGGGACTTGAATCTGCTTCTCACATACTTAATGTGCGCTCCCTTTGAGCCTCTTCATAACTTTAACAGTTATTAACTTTGAAAACTGTCTTCCTGGTGGCTATCACCTCCGCTAGGTGTGTGAGTGAACTCCAGGCTCTTTCATGCACACCTCCTTTCCTAGCGGTTCATCCGGACAAGGTTGTACTTTGGCCACGTCCCTCCTTCCTACCAAAACTAGTCACTGCCTTAAATCTAGGGCAAACTGTCACCCTTCCAGGGAGGAAGTGAGGCTACACCGTCTGGACCCAAAACGTGCGCTTTCATTCTACCTCAACCGCACACAACCGTTCCTTGTGGATGACCAGCTCTTTGTTGGCTACCTAGGTGCCAAGAAAGGCCAGGCTATGCACAAGCGGACTATCTCCCGATGGGTTGTCTTGTGCATTACAGCCTGTTACTCTCTGGCTACAAAGGAACCTCCGTTTGGGCTGCGCGCCCATTCTACTGGGGCAACAGCAGCTACTAAAGCATTGGGATGCGGTGTCCCCCTGCAGGATATCTATCAGGCAGCTACGTGGGCCTCGCTGCATACTTTCACTAAGCACTGTTGCCTTGACAGTCCGGTCCGGAGAGACGGCTTCTTTGGCCGATCGGTTCTCCATGACTTTCTGGTGTGATTTCACTTTGCAGACCCACCACCGGGGTTGGTATTGCTTGGGTATGTATTCTAAGGTAAGGAATCTGTGAGAAGGTGGCCTGATATATGCTGTCCACTAGTTCTAGTGGGGACCTTGTATCAGTCCAAACAACCCCTTATGGTGACTGGTTAAAGACAACCTTTATTGAAAGCTATCCTAGTGGTAGCTATGGAGAGCAGCCTTCAGGCTAAGTCTTGAAGGAATGTAAAGCAGCTTGTTTTACCAGTCTATAATCTCTTGAATGATCAAATGAAAGGACAACCACACCAGGTATATATTCAAAATATATGTATTTACGATAAAACACACCCCTCTAGTCTCTTTATGAGACTGGAGTTCGAAGTACTTTGTTTACAAATTAGCAAGGATCAGTAATAGCGCAAATACACGTTTGGGCCCTAGGGGCGTACCAAACCTTATACCAAAAAAGTGGTATAAGAACCACGACTGGAATAGACACTAGGCCTAAAGCCTGTAGAATCGCTGGGACCCCAAGGAACCACCCAAGGTAGTGACACAGGGGACCCACGGGGACTGTATGCAGTGTGTAAACACAACCGCGGGTTCCCGATAGCTTCTATGGGCAATGTCGCGTTGGAAATTTAAAGATTAGGGACACTTAGAATCGAGTCAGGACCAAACCCTTTTGGACTTAAGAAGTTCTAGGGCTAGCACCCACGGGAGCACCGGAGTACTCAAGTTACCTCACCCAGGGAACTCGGGTGCATAGGTGTCTTTTGGTGTTGGGTCGCATCGTCGATTTCAATGGAAGCCTGCAAAGAACTGCTGCTTCCGTGAAGAGGAGAAGTGTCCGAAGAGATCCAAGCCTGGATCTGGGATGGAAGGAACATGAAAGCAGAGGGGACCGAGTCTGGGTCACTAGCCAGTGACCAAGGGCAGGATGGACCAATGCCCACAGATGTCGGGTGCTTCAGGTGAGTTGATGGGTGTCTTCACTCTTCAGCCATGAAGTCCAGGAGGCGTCAACGAAGTCCATGAGCCGAATTCGAGCTGTCCCACGAAGTCTGTCGAGTGCTGCGGTGTCGGCGACCAGAATGGACCCAACAAGCCTTGGCAACGGCAAATCACTGGAATTCAGAGAAAGGACTGCGGTGCAGACCAGTAAGGTCTGAGGGACTCCCCCAGCGAGGGTAAGTCAGCGCACGTCTGGAGCAACCAGGAAACCCAAGTAGAAGAGGAGTTGCCTTCGTGGGGACCTGCTAGCCAACGGGCTAGTGATCGCGAAGGAGCCTCGAGCGGACGCACTTGAAACTTGCCCACGGGTCACTCGTGGAGTGGAGGCCAGCAATCTTCGGTGCAGGAGATGCTCAAGGCTGGGGCTACTCGGAGCCCAAAGCACAACTTCGAGGAGGAAGATGCTGTTGCTGCAAAAGATCACGGTGTCCAGAGTCACGGTTCCACGTCACCCACGATAACCACGGGCCTCAGCTTTGCTGTGGACTCAGGGTAGCCTCTGGGAAGTCTGGAAATCCACGTCCGGCGGGAGCTTCAGCGATGCAGACTGGTCAGTTGCTTCTTTGGTGCCTGCCAAGCAGGGGAGTCACTCCTTGACCCCAAGGGAGATTTCTTCAGTCTTCTAGTCAGGATAGAACGTCGAAGGTCCAGGATATATGTTGCAGAGTTTCGTCTAGGGTAATCTAAAGTCCTAGGGACTGGATTCCTATACTTATACCAAGTTTAGGGGATGGACTAACTCTAAGGCCCCACCTACGGGTGGGCTTGGAAAGAGGGGTGGTTACACCCATTTCTTTTGTCTAGTTTCGCGCCAGAGCAGGGGCAGGTAGCCCTTGCAACCGGTTTGAACTGGACTATGCACAGGGACAGCAAACGTGCCCCCAGAGCAGGACTTCAAAGCACCAGAGAGTGCTCCCGCCCAGCCCCAATACACATCTGCCTGTCTGGGGAGGTGGTTACACCTCCCTTCGACAGGAAACCTATTGTCCAGGCCTCCCCTGCTGGAGTTTCGGTCAGCAGCAGGAGGCCAGATCCGTGTCTGTGTCAGAAGCATCCATTTTGTGATGCCAGGGCTCAGGAAAGTCCTACCGGGTTTGACCAGTATGAACATGTCTCTCCCTCTAGAAGGGTGGAATGCTACCCCCGCTGCCAGAACTGGCAGGGGGTAGTATTCCAAATCGTTTGACATCAAACACGACATGTTTTGATGCAGCCATCCCAAAGTTAGCATTTACCGTGAGGTTATAATGCACTTAAGAGTATATGGTATGGCTGTATCTCAGAACAGCCATAAGGAAGTATTTCCGAAAGCTGCAGAGGGGCTCAGCTCATGCTTGGGCACCCTCTAACATAAAACCAAGCACTCTGCCTTCAGGATTGCCAAGGCCTGCAATAGGAGTGGCTTATAGGTTTATATGTGTCTGTATAAGGGGTGCAAGCACACCCTTACCCAGGCTGCAGTAGCAGACCTGTGGTGCCATTTTGGAGTCCTTCCCAGGGGTGGCATAATACATGCTTCAGCCCCTGGTAGGCCTCTGAAGTACCTATGCCCTAGGTACATAGTATACCATATATTTGGGGCTTATAAGGCACTCCAGAATCCAATTAGATCTGTACCTAATGTACATGGAAATCATTTTAGAGAGGAAGCAGCTAGGCTGTGGGCCTGATTAGCAGGGCCACAGCCAGACTAAGGTCGAAAAACAGTGGAACACCAGCAAAAAATGGGGGTACCCATGTGTAGCAGATCCTACTCTCCTACAGAATCTATCACTGACGTGTCTCTGTTAGATGCACAAGTTACTTGTGCAACGATGTATCTGTAAGAGACATTAGCTAGTGATAGATTCCTTACCGCCCGCCCATCCACCCCGTTCTGCGAACTGTTCTCTAGGGTTCAGGTCATCCCTTTCAGGGCCCAAGTTCTATTGCACCAGTAGTCGGTCTCTGGCATGGCTCTGCGTTCCTGGCACGGAAAAGTAGTGTACAGAACTGACGTCAGCGCGTGTCTAAGTAGCTCCGATGACGTAATCTCGGCGACTACAACGCCAGCGACGTACACGAAGCCGCACGACGACGCCTACCGACGCGCAAGGGTACTGCTGACGAAAACTTTCCGGATCCAGTCTGACACCTGGGGATATTCTAAGGTAAGGAATCTAGCACTAACTAATGTCTCTTACAGATATATCGTTACACAAGTAAGTAACTTGTGCAATGTCCTTTATCCTGACTCACCACTCTTCTGACAAGCAGGGGCAGGTTCCACAGAACCTCTGTCTCTGCACGTCCCTGGCCAGTAGAACACAGGGTCCAACCTATCCAGGGTTTTTTAATGCTCAGGTGTCCTGACTAGTGCCCCTCGCAGGCCAGTAACAACAGGACATTTGTGTGTAGTAATGGAACTTTGTAGTTCTGGAACTATTAGCCTCCTGATAGTTCCTGGCTCAGGATTTACCAGCCCACTATATAGTAAGCCATTCTGTCTTGATTCGCTCCCTGTACTCTTGTGCCCGCCACCAGGGAGGCTACTTGTTGGACTTTCCAGTGTTCTTCTATGCTTCCAGATCTTCCATTGTATTCATATACTGACTTCCAGCCTTTTGGACTTTATTCTGAAATTCCCATTCATTCCATATCCATGCTGAGTTTTGCAGAAGAAAGTCTACTCTTGCTAAAAACTTCAATACCTAGAATTTCTTGTTCACTGCTTTATTTCCACCCCTGATAGCCAAACATGGGTGGATGAATTCAGCACACCTGTAATTGGTAGGTGCTTGCCTGCTCATACCAAAGCTGTGTGATCACAGTGAGCTATTTTAAGCCCCAGTATCCTTTAGTCCAGCGTTGGTTATGGTGGTCATTGTAGCTGTGTTCTGTTCGATTGACCCCTTGTTCATCAACATAGTTAATCCTTATTCCTTGTACTAGCATTGTCTGCAGTGCCTCCTCGAATACAGAGTCAGCATGATTTAGTGTATCCTTGAACTTTCACTTCTTCTGTATTTAACGTTTTCCCCAGTAGCTTTCTGTTGGACAGGCCACATGAAGGGCTTGCTCCCTCCCCGCATGACAGGGCCCTAGCCCCGGCCCTCCAGGTGTTACCCACAGAAACAACCCGCACCCCGTCTCCAGACGGGACTCCTGCCCCCGGACATCTCTGTATCATGGGGCCGAACCACTACCGGCTCCCTCGCCCGGCCCGGCCGCCATCTTGGACACTGCACCACGAGGCCGCGTGGCCTCAGCTCGACCCTAACCCTGGGCCTGGCCAGGCCCCGACATCCCGGCACCACCATCCACCCAGGAGGTGAACGGACCACTTGGCAGGTCGATGGGAGAAAGAAGTGTCGATGGCTCTCCCCCGCCAGGTGCCGATCGCCCCCCAGCTCCCCCGGGCGCTGGCTCCACCCCCCTGCTGGGTGTCTGGACTCCCTCATCCCGGACCTCCCGACCTCCAAGTGCGAGGGTCCGGACATCAAAGGGCGCCAGACCTATAACTGGGGCAGCTCCAGAGCAGGAAGGCAGTTGTATCCTGGAGTCGAGAGACACCGAGAAGAACTCATCCTTGACGGACTACCGGCGCTGCCGTAGCCCTGCCTTGTGAACTATCATCCTGCCTGCTGGCGCTGCCGCGGCCTTCTGCATCCTCCATCCTCGTCGGGACCTGCTGGCGCTGCCGCGGACCGTTGTATCTACCACCTTCACTGGGACCTGCTGGTGCTGCCGCGGACCGTTGTAACTACCACCTTCATTGGGACCTGCTGGCGCTGCCGCGGACCGTTGTAACTACCACCTTCGTTGGGACCTGCTGGCGCTGCCGCGGACCGTTGTAACCACCACCTTCATCGGGACCTGCTGGCGCTGCCGCGGACCGTTGTAACTACCACCTTCATTGGGACCTGCTGGCGCTGCCGCGGACCGTTGTAACCACCACCTTCATCGGGACCTGCTGGCGCTGCCGCGGACCGTGTAACGACCACCTTCACCGGGACCTGCTGGCGCTGCCGCGGCCCGTCCAGCTAGAACACCGAGCTCGAGGATTGTGAGCTATCCATCATATCATCGCATCTACCAGATTGGTAACAAGACTGTCCCGCTACCCCCTTTCCCAACCAAGAGACTAGAATCGAGGGGACCCCTGAGTCCTGAACTCCTTGTACCATTCTATCGTACCTAAAGATTGCTTATAAAGAACGTTAAACCTTATCTTTGTGTGGTGTACATCTGTGGGGGGGAAGTTACTCGTCTGTACGATCGCTGGAGACGGCTCTCCCTGGAGACCTCTCCCCTTGTCCTCGGCCGACCCTCCCGGTCCGTCTAACATTGGTGGCCAGCGGCGCGATCCGAATCAACGCGTAATCGTACAGAGAGTAGCTCACCCCACGACGAAACCACAATGTCAACCAAAGAGAGCGGATCCACCGAGAAATTCCAGATGGAGAAATTGGAAGAGTACAGCCATCGTGAATTGAAACAATTCTGCATTGAACTAGGCATTGCTACCACCGGCCTGAGTACCAAAGACGATTTCAAGCACGCCATTGAGTCGTGGGCAGAAACCGGGGCCGCGAGATCCCCGGACCAAAACATTGCAGCATCAGAGAGGAACACCACGGCTCCCGAGGAGCGAAGAACGGGTCTCTCGCAGGAAGAGATCCAAGAGAGAGAAAAAAGCAGACTACATGAGCTAGAAATGGCACGGCTCAAAATGGACGGTGAACTAAAATTAGCCGAACAAAAACTGAACCTAGAACATCTGCGGCTCCGAGAAGAACGGGAAGAAAAACAGAGGCAGAGAGAGCTCGAAGAAAAGAGATTAGCGTACGAACACGAGCGCAAACTGGCAGAAATAGACCTACGGAAGCAGAACAAAGAACTGGAGGTGCCCGAGCGACCGCGCACCCCGGGAGCGACAGAAAAGAAAGTCCACATCCCCAAGGATGTCGTTCGAGAGTATGTCCGAGAGGACGACATACAACAGTGGTTCAAGGCCTACGAGATCGCCATGACCTCCCACCGGATCGATCGAAGTGACTGGGGAGCCGGTCTATGGGGGAGGTTCGTCAATGAAGGCCGCGATGCCCTGTTACAGCTCCCAGACCATCTGATGTCATCCTATGACCACATGAAGGCTGCCCTCCTCACCCGATATGGGCTCACACTCGAAATGTACCGCCATAGGTTCCGAGACTGCACCCGGATCCCGGGTACAACTTGGGTGGAATATGTCAACTATTTCAGCCGAGCCTTCGAGGGTTGGATCAAGGGAAGCCACGTAACGACCTACGAGCAACTTTTTAATCTCATGGTGTGGGAGCACCTCTCTAACAACTGCTTCGTCGAGCTCAGGCAGCACCTCCTCGACAGTAAATTGACTGACCCACGGCAACTCGCCGCCGAAGCTGACCGGTGGGAAAGCACCCGAGTGGGCCGGAGAGGGCCGCACGAACAGAACCGGAACAACCAAGGTCAGCACCGTCCCCGAGGAGGAGGAGGAGGCCAGGGACGAGGAAGAGACACCGTCCCGGCCGCTCCCGCTGCCAGCACCCCGCCCCCGGCCACCCGGGGAAACCCCCCGATGCGGCCGGGGTTCCGAGCCAATGTCACGTGTCACCGATGCCAGCGAGTCGGCCACTACGCCAATGACCCGAACTGTCCACAGAACCAAACTCCGAGACCCCGCCAGGTAGCTGCCGCCGCCCTGGGGGGGGAACAAATCTCCGAAGAGCAGGAAGAATACGAGCAGGAACAACAAGAGTGGGAACCGGCCGCCATGGTTCTAGCGTGCCTAGGGGGAAGAGACATGTCCCGCGGGCTCCCCTACCCGCCAACACCAGAAAATATAGTCAGTGGGTGAACATTAATGGACGCCGGGCCGAAGCACTACGTGACACGGGGGCCAGTGTGACGGCCGTCCGCTGTCACCTGGTAAAACCAGAGCAGATCCTGCCGAACATTCTCTGCCCCGTCCGTTCAGCCGACAATTCGGAGAGTCTATGTCGGATGGCCTGCGTCCCCTTCGAATGGGGAGGAGTCTCCGGCATGTTGAAGGTGACGGTCCGAGATGATGCCCCCGTGGACTGTCTCCTGGGGAATGATCTTGAGAGTTCCCCGTGGGCCACCGTAGAAAGAAAAGAGCACCTGGGGATGTTGGGCCTCCCGGACTGGGCGTGCGTAACCACCCAGTCCATGGCCGCCCGTGCCATCCCCCGACCAGAAGAACCAGAATGGCCAGCACCTCCTCCCCCGATCGCTCCAGTAGAGGACACCGACCATACCGACCCCCCAGAGCAAACCCCCGAAGGGCTCGCTCAGCCCCAGGACCTTCCCAACCTGGCTCAGTGGCGTCAAGAAGGGGGGCCCACCCAGGAACAGTTCCGTCAAGAACAGAAGACCTGTCCCTCCCTCGAGGGACTCCGCCAGCAAGCCCTCGCCCAGAGCGCAGGGGACACCACCGGAGCCCATTGGATCTATTGGGACAACGACCTATTGTACAGTGAACAGAGAATCGCGGAGTTAGGGACCAGTCGAGTGCTGGTGGTGCCCCTCCGTTTTAGAGACTTCCTGTTAAATTTGGCCCACGATGTCCCTCTGGCTGGACACCTGGGCCAGGACAAAACCTACAGTCGCCTGGTGACCCACTTTTTCTGGCCGAAGATGAGAAATGACGTCCTCAACCACTGCCGGTCCTGCCCCACGTGCCAGGCCAGCGGGAAGAGCGGCCGCAAACTCAAAGCACCTCTGCAACCCTTCCCAGTTGTCACCACCCCGTTCGAGAGGGTGGGAATAGACATTGTGGGGCCCCTGGACCCCCGTACAGCACAAGGACATCGGTTCATCCTGGTACTGGTGGACCACGCCACCCGCTACCCCGAGGCTGTGCCCCTGCGAACTGTAACAGCCCCGGTGGTCGGCCGGGCCTTAATGGGGATCTTCTCCCAGGTGGGCTTCCCCCGAGAAGTCGTCAGCGACAGAGGCACAAACTTTATTTCGAAGTATATGAAGTCCCTCTGGCAACAGTGCGGGGTCACCTACCGGTTCACGACCCCCTATCACCCTCAAGGAAACGGACTAGTCGAGCGGTTCAACCGCACGCTCAAGGGAATGATTGGGGGATTGGAAGAGCCCCTCCGTCGCCAGTGGGATGTACTATTTCCGTGCCTCCTCTTCGCCTATCGAGAAGTTCCCCAGAAGTCCCTCGGCTTTAGCCCTTTCGAACTCTTGTACGGGCACCCTGTGCGAGGGCCCCTCAGCCTAGTCAAAGAAGGTTGGGAGATGGCCCCCCTAAAGACCCCTCCAGACGTCTTCAAGTACCTCCTGACCCTACGCAATCAGACCAGGCGATTCAGAGAAATGGCGAAAGCGAACCTTGAGGCCAGTCAGGAGGACATGAAAAAATGGTACGATCAAAATGCCTCCTCCATCGAATTCGAACCTGGCCAACAAGTGTGGGTGATGTCCCCCACCGAACCATGTGCCTTGCAGGACAAGTGGACGGGGCCCTTCAAAGTGGTCGAACGCAAGAGCCCCGTCACCTATCTCATCGATATGGAATCTCCCCGGAACCCCCTCCGGGTCCTCCACACCAACAGACTCAAACCCCACTTTGTGCGCTCGGAGCTCAGCCTCCTGATGGCTACAGACAGTGGAGCGGAAGAAGACTCCGAGCCTCTCCCTGATCTCCTGAAGACTCGTGAGAAAGATGGTTCCGTGGACGGGGTCCGGCTCTCCGATGCCCTCACCCCGGAACAGCGCCAAGGCTGCCGGGACCTCCTGCTGCAGTTTGCTACCTTGTTTTCCCTCACCCCAGGGGTCACCCCCTGGTGCTTGCACGACGTGGACACTGGGGACAGTCCCCCTATCAGACACCGGGCGTACCGCGTACCAGATCGGGTACGGGCCTGCATCCAAGAGGAGGTATCAAAGATGCTCACGCTCGGGGTCATCGAGCCCTCGGACAGCCCCTGGGCCAGCCCGGTCGTGCTGGTCCCCCAAGCTGCTGCCCCCGGCACCACTCCTGAGCTCCGATTCTGCGTCGACTATCGGGGCTTGAATGCTGTCACCAGAACCGACGCTCATCCCATCCCCCGAGCGGATGAACTGATCGACCGCATGGGGGCTGCCCGCTACCTCAGCATCTTCGACCTGACAGCGGGCTACTGGCAGATCGGTCTCACACCCCGGGCCCAAGAACGATCCGCCTTTTCTACCCCCGATGGCCACTACCACTTCAAAGTCATGCCCTTCGGCATGAAGAATGCCCCAGCTACCTTTCAGCGACTGGTGAACCAGGTCTTGGCGGGGCTCGAGGAGTTCAGCGCCGCCTACCTGGACGATATCGCTGTGTACAGCCGCCACTGGTCCGACCACCTCCACCACCTCCGAGAGGTCCTGCAGGCCCTCCAACGGGCCGGCCTCACAATCAAGGCCAGCAAGTGCCAAATTGGTCAGGGGTCCGTGACCTATCTCGGACACCAGGTGGGAAGCGGTCTGGTGGCCCCTCTGCAACTCAAAATCGCTGCCATCCAGTCCTGGCAGCCTCCAGTCACGCAGACCGAGGTCCGAGCCTTCTTGGGGCTCACCGGCTACTACCGGCGGTTCGTGAGGGACTATGGCAGCATTGTGGGGCCCCTCACGGGACTCACATCCAAAAACCACCCGAAGAAGGTCAACTGGACCCCAGACTGTCAAGCGGCCTTCGAGAAGCTGAAAGCCGCCATGTGCACTGCCCCTGTGCTCCAGGCCCCCGACTACAGTCGGGAATTCATCGTACAAACAGATGCCTCCGACCATGGCATCGGGGCGGTCCTCTCCCAGCTGAACTCCGAGGGACTTGACCAACCGGTGGCCTTCATCAGCAGACGCCTCCTGGCCCGAGAACAGCGCTGGAGCACCACCGAGAGGGAGGCCTTCGCAGTGGTGTGGGCCCTCAAAAAGCTCCGGCCCTATCTCTTCGGTACCCACTTCCGGGTGCAAACAGATCATCGACCCCTGCAGTGGCTAATGCAGATGCGGGGGGAAAACCCCAAACTATTGCGTTGGTCCATCTCCCTGCAGGGGATGGACTTCACTGTGGAACATCGACCGGGCCAAGACCACGCCAACGCAGATGGCCTGTCACGCTTTTTCCGCCTCGACGAGGAGAGTCCCCAAGAGGATGGGTGACTCTCCCCGCCTTCAGCTGGGGGGGACGCATGTTGGACAGGCCACATGAAGGGCTTGCTCCCTCCCCGCATGACAGGGCCCGAGCCCCGGCCCTCCAGGTGTTACCCACAGAAACAACCCGCAACCCGTCTCCAGACGGGACTCCTGCCCCCGGACATCTCTGTATCATGGGGCCGAACCACTACCGGCTCCCTCGCCCGGCCGCCATCTTGGACACTGCACCACGAGGCCGCGTGGCCTCAGCTCGACCCTAACCCTGGGCCTGGCCAGGCCCCGACATCCCGGCACCACCATCCACCCAGGAGGTGAACGGACCACTTGGCAGGTCGATGGGAGAAAGAAGTGTCGATGGCTCTCCCCCGCCAGGTGCCGATCGCCCCCCAGCTCCCCCGGGCGCTGGCTCCACCCCCCTGCTGGGTGTCTGGACTCCCTCATCCCGGACCTCCCGACCTCCAAGTGCGAGGGTCCGGACATCAAAGGGCGCCAGACCTATAACTGGGGCAGCTCCAGAGCAGGAAGGCAGTTGTATCCTGGAGTCGAGAGACACCGAGAAGAACTCATCCTTGACGGACTACCGGCGCTGCCGTAGCCCTGCCTTGTGAACTATCATCCTGCCTGCTGGCGCTGCCGCGGCCTTCTGCATCCTCCATCCTCGTCGGGACCTGCTGGCGCTGCCGCGGACCGTTGTAACTACCACCTTCACTGGGACCTGCTGGCGCTGCCGCGGACCGTTGTAACTACCACCTTCATTGGGACCTGCTGGCGCTGCCGCGGACCGTTGTAACCACCACCTTCATCGGGACCTGCTGGCGCTGCCGCGGACCGTGTAACGACCACCTTCACCGGGACCTGCTGGCGCTGCCGCGGCCCGTCCAGCTAGAACACCGAGCTCGAGGATTGTGAGCTATCCATCATATCATCGCATCTACCAGATTGGTAACAAGACTGTCCCGCTACCCCCTTTCCCAACCAAGAGACTAGAATCGAGGGGACCCCTGAGTCCTGACCTCCTTGTACCATTCTATCGTACCTAAAGATTGCTTATAAAGAACGTTAAACCTTATCTTTGTGTGGTGTACATCTGTGGGGGGGAAGTTACTCGTCTGTACGATCGCTGAAGACGGCTCTCCCCGGAGACCTCTCCCCTTGTCCTCGGCCGACCCTCCCGGTCCGTCTAACACTTTCTATTTCTCATTTACCGTAGTTCCGCTTTCTAGTTTGCTACCCTCCTGTTCCTGCTGTCTTACCTTGCAGGTCACTTGCGCGGTTTGTTAATTGCTTTCTGTCATGTGTGCCCTTTGTGTCCCTTCTTTCCTGTAAAGTACTCCTCCTTGCTAGCTCCTTGTCTATCATAGCTGTGTGTTTATTTCTACACCCTTGCTGTTACTGCCTTGCGTGTTCCTGTTTAATTGCCAGGATTTGTGGCACAGCTGACAACGTATGTGGTGTTTCTGGTCTACTGTGAGTATTGTCTTTGAGTCACTTTTATACCATCCTTGATAGGTATCAGCTCCACAGAACCTGCCTTTGCATGTATAGCATATATTTGGGTATTTGTAGTCAGTATCTGTAACAGCAATTGCGTGTGAGGAACTTACTGAGCTTCAGTCTTAACCGCGTGGAGTTCCCGAGTGCTTTACCCCACATTCCTTTTATTGTTAATGCTGTTATATATATATCTTGCACATCTGTCCTGAGACTTAGTCTGAAAGCCAAATTGCCCCTTTAGTACTTGTTCTTTCTGAGCTTTGACTTTCCTGTTACGTTGTGCAGAGCTTCCCATTTTGGATCCCCTTTTTCCTCGTCTCTCTGCGTGATCTTGGTTGCTATATAACCAATATTTGGTTTAGTTTGTCTTCCCTACCACCTGTCCTTGCCAGATGTCCTGACACTTCTAACCAACAGTGTTTCTCAACCATTCCTTTGCTGGCCTGTTCCTAGGATTCCTTTCGAAGTCCTACAAGCATAGGGCAGTCTTCCTGTGCCTTGCTAAAATCTTCCCAGCTAGCTGTCCAGCAGCTAACAAACAAGCGATGACCTCTACGACCACTGCTTTCCTGGAGTCTGGCCTTTCTTGCAAACTACTTTGTCCTGGTCCCAGCAAATCAGGAATGATCCCAGTCCCACTCTGAGACTAACGTGCAGTCTGTGCTCTGATTAACACCGCTGACTTGGTCTAAGCTACAAAGACATCTGGTCCTGGCGTTAAGCCATGGACAATCAAGTAATTGTCCAGGAAACATCCAGCAGCTTCCTTTTCCCTTACCCCAACATCCACCATGGCCACTTTGCCACTCAACCTTGGCAAGTGGATGCTCCATGCCATCTCCACTGGCTATGAAATCTGTATCCTTTTGTTCCAGGGATCATCTCTTCAGGCCTAAGGTACTTACTCTCAACCATAGTGTTGAAGGCCCAAGTATATCTCAGGGCAGGCACTTTACTGCCAGTTATACTAACTGTGCAGAAACCCTGTCGTGTTAGGATGGATGCGCTTCTGAGCATTCTTGGTCCCTCTCCCAGATCGCCATAGCTACTAGGGTCCTTTCCCCATGTGTAACATGCTTACTATCACGTTTGCTGCTGGGTCAGGATATTACCTTCTCATGATGCTCCTTCCCAGAAACCCAATTCCCATTCCCATTTTGCCTGTTGCATTGATATTACCCTGGCCATTACTCTTTGGTTTGAAACCAGTATTTGGGCAGTTCTTCTCCCCTTTGGCTTAGAACCGTGCTATGTCTGGAGGAGGTGGCCAACTGGATGACACTCTCCTGTTTAAAGTTGAACGGGGACAAAACTGCGCTCATGCTCTTAGGTAATACCCCCAAGCTCAATATGAATTTGCTGTGCCCATCTGCCTCGGTCCTGCTCCAGCACCAAAAAACACAATTAAAAGCTTGGGCATTTGGCTGGAAAACTCACTCAACTTTAACCACCAAGCAGCTAAACTTTCAGCCACCTACTATGGTCTACTGAGGTTACTATGAAAAATTCTTCCCCATCTTCCATTTCAGGCAAAACAAATCATGGTCCAGGGTCTCATTTTATCACGCCTGGACTTTGGGAATGCCCTCTATCTAGGGGCCCCTCAATCCACCTTGCGCAAACTCCAAGTCATCCAAAATTGCGCAGCCCGAACACTCCTTCAGATTCCCCGCCGCTCAATCAATCCTGGATTAAAGAGCCTCCACTGGCTCCCCGTTAGGGAAATAATTGAATTCAAGGCCCTTTGCATTGCCCATAGGGCCTGCTGGAAGACGGGCCCTGCCATTAGCCAATCTCTGATCACCCCCTACCAGCCGAATAGACTGCTTCGATCAACATCTTCCTTCCTCAAGATCAAAAGAGCTTGATGTGGTGGCTGCTCCTTTGCTTATAACTCAGCTAAACTTTGAAACTCTCTCCCCCTCCACTTGCGGGCAGAGCCCAATCTGCTACCCTTCTGTAAACTTTTAAAAACTCTGCTCTTTAACAAACCTGCATAGACCCTAATTATATTCCCGCACGTGTTTGTCTGCAGCGCAAGGACGCCTTAGGGTAGCTATCGTGCTTAACAAATGGTCTTTTCATTTCATTTAATTCATTTCATTTCATTTCTAGCCCCTTGTGAACCCTATTAGCTAACCGCTTGTCAGCCAACACTACAAGCTTCTCTGGATACCTCACTGTCAGATCAACAGGTATTGCCTAAGTGGAGTAGAGCACTCCTCCTTGAGTCACTCCGTCGCCATCAATTGGTTTAGGGACTGAAGTCCTTGGCCACCATCCCTTTCACTTACTCATTATAATCAAGCAATACTCCACAAAGCTAGGTCGCAACAGCCCGCCATCTGCCCTCCTGTAGTCCTGGAACCTCTGAAGGTTGTGAGCTGGCTTCAGCCCAAACTGTCTCACCAGTTCGCTCATAGACATTTAGTTTGCCACCATCATCTTTGCAATGATGGCCGTCCCTCTCAATGGCGTTCAACCCCATTAAGGCAGCTTCCTTATACACCTATTTCAAGGCTTTGCCTTACGAGCTACCTCAATGCTTACAAAGCATTCCAAGATGTTCTGCCCTTCCACATACACATGCAGGCGATCTCTTGGAACCATGCCCACAACCTGGCCAGAACTGCATGTAGAATCACTTATCCAAGATGGTGTGGTAATTGCTGTCATCTAAGCTTCTCTCTCGCAAAGGCTATCTTTCCCTCTCAAGCTCTCTTTCCTTTTCCTTCTGTTTCTCTTCCCACTCTGTTACTCCTCCTTTTCTCTTACCTCTCTCGCAACTTTTTATTGTGCCTATTCCTCCTGTCTCTCTCAACTTCCCTACTCTTATTCCTGGTGTGCTAGTCTTAGCTTCTCCCTCTCAAACTCGCTGGCCTGCTCCTTTTGCACAGCCTCTACCTTCTGGAGAGCCAACTGCAAGCTCAGGGTCTTCTTTAGACTCAACTGACACAAGGAATTTACTTCTGGAATTGGTGATGGTGGTACCCCAGAAATTCAAAGTGGTGTACACACCTGGGGCATTCTAGTAAAATAAAGGATGTGGCTGTCATTGGGAAACTCTGGAAAATGCATTAGGGGACACCCTCTGTGTGTGTCTGAGATATATCTTTCCTGAGGGGATTTGAGAGCCTGAACCTATAGAATTCTCCTCCTGGGTTTCTAACATGCTTACCTCCCCAGAGTCAACTACACCCTCTTCCCTTTCACCCAGTGTAAATCAACAGGGACTTCTCTCTTCCAACTTTTGGGAATCCTCTGTCTCCACATAAATCCTTCATCTGAGCAATGGACATGGTTCTGAGGGTTATTTCCAAACCTATGTTCTTTATTATCGGTGTGTGCCCGCTTTGTACTACTGTATTAATTGTAAATTACCAATGTAACACCTGAATCCAAAGCTCCTAAACGTTCGGTACCTCGCCGCTTGACGCCAATTGTCAGTGCCCCTTTCAGAGGGTCAAAGGAAAAGCAGGAGCTCCTGGGCCCAACTTGGGGCTGAGGCCTTTTACTCCTGATACTGTGGGTCCTGGCAAACTGGGCTTAGTACCTCTTCTGTAGTCACATGGGTCAAGCAGTCCAAGACTTTAAGGGGGGGAGATAGATGTAGGGTGTGAACACAGGGTCACAACTCAAAATATGCTCAATAGCAGCAATAAATGATTGTCCAGTCAAATACTTGCTTTTAGGGAAAAAGAAGTATTTGTATACAAACTCAAAGTAAATTACAGCCTTATACAAACCTTACACACTTTCCCATAAAGAAAGATTGCTGGTGTACGTTGGGCAGGTGCCTGAGTCCCACTTCAATCTCACTAATGGTAGTGATTACTTCCTGTTCACTATATTCAACATTCAGGCCACACTAGTAGTCCAAGTCTCAGAAGTCCTACTTCAACTCTTCCAAAATCTAAATTGTTTCTGCCCCCGAAGAGCTATGCGACAGAGCAGGTTCCCCCGGGGCCTTCCGGCCCTGCGAACAGTCTTACTTGCACCTGCATGGGTTGTGCTACCGGAGCCCCTGGGAGCATTTGATTCTCGTGTGTCGCGGAGGGCTGCAGAGGCTGCTGACCGTGAGTACGTTCAATCAGTGACTTATACAGTCAGTCATGCGCGCTATTAATGATCCATTCAGGCACTTCTACATCCACTCATTCTTCAATAGACCTTGGCATAGATGCATATGAAAAATATTTAAACTTTACAGAAACACACATTCACTGGATGATGTCATCAGTGATGTCATTTGAGATGTCATCAGTGATGTCATGAGTGATGTCACTGACCATGTCATGAGTGATGTAATATGTGACATCATTACCAGTGCACTGCGGGCACGCGAGTTATAGTTAGCTCAACTAACTATAACAGGCGAATTTCTCTGGTTTAATATGAGTCAAATGTCCAAGTAACTATAACGTCCCTGAAACCTACGTTTTTTCCAGTGAATTTCTAAGGTTTTTAAATGCTCATATCTGAAAGAAACACGTTAGTTAGATTCCTCACCTTAGAATATCCCCAGGCGTCAGGCTGGATCCGGAAAGATTTTTGTAGCAATCGCCCTTGCGCGTCGCTAGGCGTCGTCTGCGGCTCCCCGTCCGTCGTTGGTGTCGTGCGCCGGAATGACGTCGTCGGAGTACTTCGAAGCCGCCCTCGCGCGCTGACGTCAGTTCTTCTTTTTTTTCACGCCAGACAACGCCGATCCGGAAAGAGCTTACCCCTTATGACTAAACATTTTGACTCTTTTTGGTCTTTTGTCAACTAGTGCCGGTAGGATGCCTGGTCTTTAAAGCCTGTGACTCCTGTTATCGACTGATGTCGGTGACGGACCACCATCGCCGGTGCCTTTACTGCCTGGGGGCTGACCACGACGCGGAGTCGTACCCCGATTGCCAGGCCTTGACCTCGAAGGCTAGGCGGGAGCGGTCCCGTAAGCTTCTCGAGCTTCGGCACTCGGCTCCACGCCGCTCACGGTCCTGGACCAGGAGGAGGTCCAAGGACCGGTCGCGGAACCGCAGTCACCATCATCGCTCGTCGGGCTCAAAGTCTTTGGGTAAGTCCGTCGGAGCCGCAGGAGCCGCGTCCGTCTCCATACCCGCCGGTCCCTGGGACTGACGCGACTCCGGCGGAGGTCAGTGCCTTCCTCTCGGCCATGAGGGGCCTGGCTCCGCCGTCGAAACCTGCCGTCGCGCCTTCGGGTCTCGCGGGCTCAACTGGGCGACCTCGCGTGTCGGCGGCTCCGGCCCCGGCGCCGTCGACGACTTCTGTCCCGACGCCGCAGGTCCCCGAGGGATCCAGGCCTGGATCTCTGTCGTCTCCGGACGATGCCTTTCCCCGGTTTAGCCCCTGTCCGGACCCGACGCGGGCATGGCGCCGCCCGGTGCCGCACCCGACGCAGATGGATGAGCGTTTTATCTACCATCCGGCTTTGATCATTCCTCCTGTTTATCAGGAATCAGATGAAGGGGGCGACTGGGAGGGGTCTGAGGACCCTATGGCCCTCCAGGGCCAACTTTCACAGGACTGGGCAGACGAACTGGGGGATGCCAGTGGTCTGGACACTTCACCGGACGCTGGTTTCATCTCTCCTCCAACTGTGGCTTCGGAGGAAGGTGCAGCTTTTTCAGTGGTGCTGCGCAAGGCGGCCGAAGCCCTGGGGCTCGAGTTAACTGCTGTGGCCGTGAGGACTAATATCCTCACAGAGGTGCTTCAACAGTCAGCAAGCTCCACAGAGCCTCTGCTGCAGTTCAATGAGGCCCTCATCGACGTTCTGCAGGGCACTTGGTCCAAGCCCTCCACAGTTACTCCTGTGGATCGGAACGTGGCCCGGCGCCACCGCCCTGCTCCGGGCGACCCTAGTTTTCTGTCCCAACACCCCACCCCCGAGAGCCTGGTTATCCAGGCCTCCACTTCCCAATCCTCCTTCCCGTCTGCTCCTCCGGATTGGGAATCCAAGAGGCTGGAACAGTTCGGAAAGAAACTCTTCTCTTCCCTGAGGTTGGGCCTGCGGTCTTTGAACACCACTTGCCTCTTGGACCGTTTCTCCCACTCTCTGTGGGATGCGATGGAGGACGTGCTGCCCCTGTGTCCAGAGGAGGCCCAGACATGTCTCTCCCAGGCACTTGCTGACGGGCGAGATGCAGCGCGACATGCCATACGGTGTGGACTTGACACCACGGACTCGCTGGGTAGGGCGATTTCCACCACGGTGGCGCTCCGGCGCCATGCCTGGCTGAGGTCCACGTCTTTTTCGGGGGATGTCCAGAGTACCCTCATGGATATGCCCTTTGATGGCGCTCGCCTTTTTGGTGAGAAGGCGGATAGTGCGCTGGCTCGTTTTAAGGACTCCCGGGCTACGGCCACGTCCTTGGGTCTCTCGGCTCCACGGCCGCACACTTCTGCCTTTCGCCCCTTTCGAGGCCAAGGAAGGGGCGCCTCCTCACGTCCGCCTAGCCACCGGCCGCAGAACCAACCTGCACGCGGTCGCGGACGTGGGTTCCGCCGTGGCGGTACTAGAGGACAACGCAGTCAGTCCAAATCCACCCCGGCAGCATCCGCCTCAAAGCCCTCCTAGTCCGAGCTTTCAGGCCCATTCCACGCCAGTGGGCGGTAGAGTTCGCCATCACCTGCTCCACTGGCGCTCCATCACTTTGGACAGGTGGGTGCTGCAAATCGTCCGAAGGGGCTACTCCCTCCCCTTCGAGACGACCCCTCCAGCCATGCCACCGCAGTGCCACCGTATATCGGAGGATCACTTGAATCTTCTGCGGGAGGAAGTTACGGCCCTCTTGGCCAAAGAGGCCGTCGAGCGCGTTCCTGGTCCAGAAGTAGGCCGTGGTTGCTATTCCTACTACTTTCTGGTTCCCAAGAAGGGCAAAGGGTGCCTACGCCCGATCTTGGACCTCAGGAGCGTCAACACCTTCCTCCGGAAGGAACGGTTCAAGAAGCTAACTTTAGCTCAGGTTCTGGCTGCCCTCGACCCTGGAGACTGGATTGAAGTGTTGGACTTGTAGGACGCCTATTTTCACATCCCCCTCCTGCCGGCCCACCGGCGTTACCTGCGGTTCACGGTGGGTCAGGAGCACTTTCAGTTCACCTTGCTCCCCTTCGGCCTCACCAGTGCCCCTCGGGTGTTCACGAAAGTGATGGCGGTGGTCGCAGCTCATCTGCGCAGATCGGGGGTTCCAGTCTTCCCCTATCTCGACGACTGGCTGTTGAAGGCGGGCTCGCCCCAGCAAGTCGTCTCCCACCTCCAGACTACGGCCGACAACCTGCATTTGCTGGGGTTCTCCATCAACGTGCCGAAGTCACACCTGAGACCCTCCCAGAAGCTCCTCTTCATCGGAGCGGTTCTCGATTCGGTGCAGTTCCGGGCTTATCCTCCGGAACAGCGGGTCCGGGATATTCAGGCTCTGATTCCCATCTTTCGGCCTCTATCCTGGGTTTCGGTCAGGTTGGTGCTGCGGCTTCTGGGGCTGATGGCCTCCTGCATCCTGTTGGTGCATTACGCCAGGTGGCGAATGCGGGCTCTGCAGTGGGACCTGAAGTTTCAGTGGGCCCAGCATCGAGGCAACCTGTCCGACCATGTCTTGATCTCGGAGGTGAAGTACTGGGTATTTTAAGCCCAGCGGTGCAGGGGAACACACCCTATGACTTCGGGGTTCTTCCTGTTTCAGACCTACAGAAACACAGAGTCTTCTGGGTGAAGTCAAAGATCAGTTTATTGGCTGCAGACCAATTACAGGAGTCCTAGAAGTACAACAGCGTGTATGTTCTCAGGAGACTGCTGAAAATCACAGAAACGGGCTTCTTCTTAAATACAGAATATCCTGCTTCAGGCATACATTCCTTAGTTTACGATATGGCCATTACATGTATACATTACAAACGGAAAGGCAGAGTCATGATGACCATCCCACATTCCAGTTAAGCCAGCTCGTAATTATTTACCCAGCAAGGCTCAGATCCCACATCAGATATCGATAGGCCCCAATAAACATGAGCATCTCCTGTTTGGAAAACAAGTCATAAAGCAGGAACAGTCAGGTGAGAAAAAGATTAGCTGGAGGCTCGTGTAGGATGAAAAGACTTTATGGTGTGTCAAGCCCTGATGCTAATCACAGGTGGCCAGGGGACGGGGAACTCGTGAGACAGGACTGACCTGGGGCAGCGGAGCCAAGCTGCCCAGGTCACAGAAAAGTCAAAGAAAAGCACATTTGCTCTAAAAGGCCCGTATTTGCCTCATGCTATGTAGCCTATGTGAGGGCAACCATAAGATGGCCACCGATCTAAAATGGAACCCACGTAGTGATGTATAATAGCGTATACACAGTGCATTCATAGCTAAAACGTTACACAAAGCACTTGTACATACCGCATTAACCATTCGCGGTTCACTAATACCGGGATAGACAGGGGTAGGGCCCTGCCTCCTACGCGGTCCCAAATTGCAAAGTATGACAGACCCTCCTTTTGCCCTTACATAGGCAATAACTATACTCATTTCAATCCGAGTCTAGGTCAATATTCACGAAGTCATGGAGATGTTGCTGTAGCATCATCCTATTACTTAGCTCGTCCCTCGATACAGGTTTCCTTACACATAATGTAGCACAGAGGCCACATATCGCAGGAGCACACTGTATGCACAGACAGAACAGGAAAAGGATGGCTAAGATCATTCCAATGACCATCAGAACTTTCCAACCCCAGGCAGATATCAGTTCCCAGAACCACCCCACCAGTGACCAATCTCCTTTATCCACATGTATGGACTCAGATATTTTATGTAGTTTGGAGATGGCTTGATAAACTGTTGGAGCGTTGTCTGGTATGAAAATGCAACAACTGGATTGGATAACCTTACATACCCCACCGCGGTCTGCAAGTATGACGTCTAGAACCATGCGGTTCTGCAAAGTCATGAGGCGATCCGCCTGGAGCTCAGCTGTCAAATTACCAAGGGCACCAGCCGTAACATTAACAGTGGATTCAACCACACGAGTCAGTTGTCTCAGGTTCCTACTATTAACCATAGGTCCCCAAAACGGCAGGAAACCCAAAAAGAAATCTCCCGCTTCCTGACCGGCAGTATCCTCCTTACTAATCACGCCTCTCACAACTCTGGTCTTGTGATAGTCAGAGGCAGCAGTAAATGTTGGCGGTAGCAGATTTGCAATATAACATGTGCCCGAGAAATCAGGGGGCAACCATGTATATGCTCGGTCATTGCAGATAAAATATGTACCCTTGGCAGCCAAAAACGCAGGGGAAAACTGTGACGGGAAAGTGTACGTTTCAGTACAGTCACTTCTTCCCAGTTGAGCTCTAGGATTCTGACCATTACCTTGCAAACAGAACCGACCTATGTGGGGTACGACCCAGATTGGGGATGAGATTTTTCGCTGTCTTTCACCCAGACTAATACTATACCCCGTTGCGTTCCACCCTACATAAGCTCTCAACTCTTCTTTGGGAATAGATGAGTATGCGTCGATATCTCTGCTCATATCGGCAACTCCTTTCATTAAAGCTTTGTTATTAGTGCTAGGTCTGATGGAACGCGGTTGTCGTGGGGAGTACGCATCTAGTGCATAGAGAAACATGGTCTGGAGTGCCCATGACGATCCATTGTAACTATACGGCAGCACTAAATAAGGAATACCTTTATTAATGGTATGTGGCATTAAACCACACACCCAGCAATTGGTTGTATTCATGACTAGTTGGTGCTGGTGCAGGAGCTGAATAAACGAGTTATTCACAAACTCTGATCGTCTAGCTTGTTCGTGTTCAGGCAGAGGGTGAAAAGAGTGTGAGGAGACAGTAGGAGGAGGTATAGGCTGTATAGTGGGTGCAATGGGCTCTTGAGAGGAGAAGAATACAAATCCTACAGTAAACACTACCATACTACATAATACAAACAGGCATAAAAATACAAAACGTTTGCTCTTCATTATTTTACACATTCTTGCTTTAAAGTTCATTTCCTCAGCGGGTCTCTCCATCTTACAAAACTCCATCCTCTAATCGTGCCGCTCGCGGTGGGTGAGTATCTTCTACTAAGGAGTACGCCTGCCAGTCCAGGGAACGCCCTAGACCAACCAGAACCGTCGACCTAACGTCTTCGGCCTGTACCCCAAAGTCTTGGCACCGCGACCCTGCGGCTGTACCCGGATGGTGGTTCGAAAAACAAAAATCAAGAAAGCCCTTCAGATGGGAGAGCTCTGGTTATCAAAAAAAATAAAAAGGTAAAAGAAAAAGAATATTTATTTGTCCATGGGCCTTGGTCTTAGATTATAATGGAAACGGCCAGGTACTGTTTGATCTTGAAACAAGAGTTCAGGCTCTGTGGTGTCCAATCGAATTGACGGTGGCACAGCTTCTTGCAAAATATCGTCACTTTCCTGTGCTGAAGTTGTGCCTTTTATGCGTGCATCACTGAACGGCACAAAACAAGGTACAGTGTCTGTTTCAGAGTCTGCGATACCCTCCTGGACCCACTGGTCATACGGCAGGGGCAAAGGGATCCTCTTCACGTGGGCGCCGTGGATCCAGTTCTTCTTCCCCTTCACTCGAACAGCTGATCTTGTAGACAGTAGTACGAGGTGAGGGCCAATCCAGCGGGGCTCATCGTTGCTTTTCCGCTGGAAGTTTTTGATGAGCACCCACGTGCCAGGGTCAATGGGGTGTCCTGGAGCCTCAGAGGCCGGGGGGAGAGTATCATGCACCTGTTGGTGTAAAACACGCAGTTTAACCGTCAAATCATACAAGTAATCAAGCAGTACTGGATGCTCGATTTCACTGAATTTCGTAGGTCTTGGCACACCCCATACATTGGCCGGGCGGCCAAAAACAACCTCATAAGGACTAAGTCCCACTCGTGAGTGCACGGTCATTCTTGTGGATAGGAGTGCTAAAGGCAGAGCGTCAGGCCATTTAAGACCGGTGCTCGCCTGGATTTTGGCCAATTTAAGTTTTAGAGCGCCGTTGTAGCGCTCTACTAATCAGGCTGATTGGGGGTGATTTGCAGCGTGGAACTTTTGCTTTATACCTAGTCCCTCACACACATTCTTCATCACTTTACCCACAAACTCACTTCCATTATCACTCCACACCATTCTTGGCATTCCAAACCTAGGGAAAAATTCCTTCACAAGGGCTTTGGCTGTGGACAGAGCAGTGTTATCTTTTAGAGGATAGGCCTCTATCCATTTTGAGAAAGCGCAAACAACCACCAATACATATTTCAGGTTGTTGCATCTTTCCCTGTGGATAAAATCTAGCTGCAAAACTTCAAATGGATATGATGGAGGCGCAAAATGACCAGCTGGAGTTGGGGTTCCCCTACCAGGGTTGTACTTCAAGCATACCATACAATTCTTGACCACATTCTCTGCACACTTGGGAATTCCAGCGTTCTGCCATACTGGAGTCAATAACTTACAGATTCCTTTCATACTGATATGTGCCATTCCATGTGCCATAGTAACTACTGGAAGCACATATGCATCAGGTAACAACCATCGCCTATGTTCTGACAGATCAACCCAACAACCATTCTCATCCAACTTACCCATACTTTCTCTCCACTTGCTCAACTCTTTCTCTGTGGCTTCAGCTTGAAGGGACTTTACACTCTCTATTGTGTTTTCACACATTCCAACATCACCAACCCATCTTGCAGGGCCTGCAACATACATTCGAGTCTTCACATCTTTTGCTGTTTCTTTCGCGACTTCATCAGCAAACGCATTACCACGACCAACATCATCAGTGATTTTCTTGTGCGCACTGCATTTCATAATCGCAACTTGTGATGGTAGGGTCAGCGACTCAAGGAGATCATTCACCAACTTGCCATTCTGAATCTTAGCTCCATGCGAAGTCAGGAACCCACGTTCTTTCCACAATCGCCCAAAACTATGAGCCACGCCAAAGGCGTACTGGCTGTCCGTATATATGTTAACTCTCATTCCTTCAGACAACACGCATGCTCTCGTAAGGGCGATCAATTCTGATGCTTGAGCCGAATTTTGTGGCACACGTGCAGTTTCCACAATCGTGTGCAAAGTAGTAATAGCATATGCAGCAGTCGTATCACCATTCGGGAGCTTGAAACACGAACCATCCACCCATAAGGTACCATCACACTCAGTCAGGGGAGTATCTTTGAGATCTACTCTCCCTTTCGTCTCTTCTTCTATTCTGAACAGACAATCATGTTGCTCAATCTCATCTAGATCTGCTGGAATTGGCAATAATGTAGCTGGATTCAACGTGTTGCATCTCTATGTGTATGTGATTTGCTAACAGTGTCAGCTCATATCCAGATAATCGCGCACTAGTTAAGTGCTGCGTCTTGGTCCTGTTTAACAATGTGTCCACAGCATGCGGAACCATAACAATCAATGTATTATCCATTACTAGGCCAGCAGACTGTCGAATAGACATAGCTGCGGCAGCTGTGGCTCTCAGACAACTTGGCAATGCCCTCGCTACAGGGTCCAAGGTTGATGAAAAGTATGCGCATGGACGCGGTCTGTCGCCAAAAGGCTGTGTTAACACTGATAATGCGCAACCATCTTTCTCGTGAACATACAATGTAAAAGGCTTGCTGTAGTCAGGGGTACCCAACACAGGAGCTGAACATAACGCATTACGCAATTCCCAAAAACTTTTCTGACACTCTTCAGACCATGGGATAGGATTCGGTGTGTCTTTGCATGTTAATGTTAACAAAGGTTTTGCCAACAAGGAAAAATTAGGAATCCAATGCCTACAGTATGAAGTAATGCCCAAGAAAGCACGCACTTCTCTCTGTGTTCTTGGCACACTCAACTGTGCAATGGCTTGAATTCTTTCTGGGGTCAGTTTCCTTCCCTCCTTCGATAAGAGATGACCTAAGTAGGTCACTTCTTGTCGACAATATTGCAATTTTGAGAGAGACACTTTGTGATGAAAGGCAGACAAATGACGCAACAGTGACAATGTAGCTTCTTTGCAAATCTTTTCAGTATCCGCGGCGATCAGTAAATCGTCAACGTACTGAATGAGGATAGCGCCACTAGGTAAAACAAGTGCATCAAGCTGCGCTTTCAAAGCTTGGCTGTATATTGATGGGCTTTCACAGTGGCCCTGAGGAGCGCGTTTAAAGCGGAAGCTGCGACCTCCTAAACTGAAGCCAAAAATGTCTCTGCTCTCCTCTGCAATTGGGATGCTAAAGAAAGCATTCTTTAAATCGATCACTGAGAACCATGCAGCGGAGGCTGGAATCATAGTTAACAAGGCAGTTATATCAGGGACAACTGGAAACTGTGGCACAACAATCTTATTAACCTCTCTAAGATCAATCACAAATCTGTAAACAGGTGGCTGTGAAGGGTCCGTTCGTTTTAAGACAGGTAAAACAGGACTATTGCAAACGTTGCCTCTTGTCTCTTCAATCACACCCTTTTTAATCAAATCGCTGACAATTTCTAACAACGCTCTCTGACCTTCATTGGAGATCTTATACTGGGCAATACGTGGCAATCTGACATTGGCCTTTAAAGTTACCACATATGGCGGTATTTCCAAGAGACCCACATCATTGGGCCCAGTAGCCCACAGGACATCCGGAAGGGATGACAATTCAGGCGGCATTGCATTTTTAGACAAATACATTGGGGAAATCACTTTCTTACCTAATGTAAGTTGTACTCCTGAGGGAGAACAATACAGCGTGGCATGCAATCTTTTTAGCAAATCTAATCCTAACAAATTCTCACCACAACCTGTTGTTAGGATGAGAGGTGCTTTTAGGTCGCAAGGTCCAACAGAAAGAGACATAGGACTAGAAATCGGGTTCCTAACTGGGGCGCCAGAAAAACCTACTGAGACATTTATTTCGCCAGACAAAGGCGCGCCAGGGAGTTTTGAATGCATGATTGAACTCTTTGCAGCACCAGTATCCAGCAAAAAAGGCTCCGTTACATTTGCTGTAGTTACTTTAACATAAGGTCCGCTCTGATCCACTGGCACTGAAATAACTCCCTCTCTCTGTCTACGGCGGTCCTAGTAATCATTATCCTCTACATTGTCGTCTTCTGTATAATAATCATTATTGTAGTACTGAGCTGTATTACCAGTCGCGTTGGCCTGCTGATCAAAGCTATTTATGGTATTTTGAGGCGGAAGAGGACGCGCGTTCCGGGGAATATTTCCACGCCCTCTGCCTCTAGGAGCTTGCTGACCACCTCTACCTCTTGCGCCATACGCATTACTGTTACGCTGCATTAATTTAGGGCAACTATATTTAAAATGACCTTCCTCTTTGCAATATGAACATTGGTTGGGACCTACAGGGATTCGTGGTTGATAATACCCATTCATTTGCTGACTATTCTGAAACTGTTGGGGTTGCTGATAGACACCTTGTGTTTGCCTGTAATTATTCTGTCCTCCACGTGGCGGATAGGCCTGCTGTAAAAGGACCTTTGTTTTCAGTTCTTTCGTTTTTTTATCTGTTCTATCTTTTTCGTCTTTATCTCTATTTTCATAATACTGTGCAGTAGCCAGTATTTGCGCTGAAGAGGAAACAGCCCAAGAACTTTCTGAATCTTTTAATTTCTTACATAGCTCAGGAAGTAGATTCTGCAGAAACTTATCAACAAATAACCGTTGGCCACCTTCAGTGCTCATGTCTTGACCACTGTGGTCGATAAACGTTTCTTCAAACCTGGTGAAGAAATCGGACACTGTCTCATCTTTCTTCTGTTTGCATGCAGATAGTTTGTCCCAATTTACGCGCATCGCGGGCATTATGGTCTTCATGTATGTAATAATTCGACCAGGGAGTTCTGCCACTAAAGGGTCAGGCTTTGCGCCACCAACTTGTCTAGCGTCTGCAGCAACGATATTAGCCCATGTACCCCCTAGTTCTGCACCATGATCCGTATTACGGATGGATCCCCATAAAGGCTGTGGAACAACATTCCCAAATAACATATCTATGTCAGCCAGATTCATGACGCACGATTCAGCAGTTTGGGATAACTCCTTATAATACCCTGTAGGGTTTTTACGGGGGTCAGGCAATGTCTGCTTAAGCGCTAACACCTCAGATCGCTTCCATGGGACATGCACCCAAACACGCTGAAAATGTGCTAAGACAGGTGGATTAGCATTCGGATCAGCAGGTCTCCAAACTGGGGGAACCTCACGCATCGGATATTGGCGCGCTTTTACCTTCTTCCCCACAGGGAAATCCTGCTCAAACAACGACTGCTGGCAATTATCATTCCTCAAAGATAATAAGGTCGCAACTGCTTTATTCACATCGGGGCCCACAATCGTGCCTTTTCCAAAATCGAATCTCACTCGACATAACTCCTGCGGGTTTGGATCTCTACCATGATCATCCAATTCCTCACAGAGGATTTCACACATTTTCTCGAACACATACCTCTGTTTCGGGGCATCCCATTGGTGAAAAACGTCAACAACTGACTCCACCTCATAGAGTGAAGAAAAAATAATCCACCTACGCGCCATATGATCTAATACCTTTTTCTCTTCAGGATCAGGCAGCTGACTGCGCAATTGCTTACTTTGTAAACCAGGGGTCGCACTAGATGACCCAAAGAGAGGCGACATTAAAGTAGTCACTACATTAGCTAGTCGTTGTCGTGCTGAAGGAGAAGTTGAAGCGACAATGGGGGGATAGACAGAGGGAAGAAAAACAGATTCAGATACAGGTACCTGGGTAGTGTAAGAAGGAGCGCCAGAGGAGGCAGCTGGCGTGCTAGGCAAAGTCGCAGGAAGCGCGGGGGCAACAGGTAACAAAACTGGCGGCCCCTGAGAGGGCTGCACTATAGAGGTAGGAGCCAGCTGAGGAGGAGCTGGCGGCTGTGGGAAGGCTTGCGGCATATTTACTGGAGGCTGCACATTTACAAGCTGTGGAGGTGCGGTGGCGTTTTGCGCATATGGGGGTGGCGATGGGACATTAGGGAATCTTTTTCTTTCTCTTTTGTCTCATCTTGCACAAGGGGTGACAAAACAGGGTAACATTTATCAATCCCTAGTTTGTGCTGTCTATGTAACTGTTCCTTCATTTGTTCCTCCTCATTATCTTTAAATTGCACAGCTGCTTGCATCACTGACATACCTCTTTCTTTCTTATTCTTTTTCGCTAGCTTAATTTCCTTCTGTTTGGCTTCCTTTCGCCATAGGCGGAAAGAATCAAACATCGCCGGCCGGGCTTTCTTTTTAAACAATTTAACTTCCAAATTATCTAAGATATCTGTATCGAAACTACCATTTTGGGGCCATTTTAAAACACCGTCCTTTCTGGTGTATTGGATCCATACTTCATTATATGCAATGGGGCCCACGCCATGTTTTACATAAAGCTCATAAGTAGGAGTTCCAATTGGAGGAACCGGACATGAATCTTCTAACTGGAAATCCCTTCCACAACCCAAACAAAACAATCTACAAAATACACTAGAACCAGGCATCTTCGCTCACTAGTCTAGTTTCAAACGTCAAAGGATTATCGAATACGATAGTTTCGTGAATACACGAGTCCTCTGGCTTTGGGACTTGCAAGCACCAAATCAAAATGATCCCGAAGGATACCAAATTCAAACTAGGAGACGCTCCACTTATACTTAACTGAATATTGATGATCGATGGCGTCACCAGAAGACTCTCTCGATTGTTTCGCTCTACCAAAAAAATCATCAAGGGTCCAAAACAGGGCGATTAATCAGGGCAGCAGTCCTTCGTAGCCGTCGGGACGCGGAGAACCTCGCAGAAAAGACTTTTGGACCACGTCGACATGCAGGGGTCGATGAAGTTGCGGCCTTCCTCCAGAATTTCCACACGAAGCTCCTCACGAACCTCTGGCTTGGACCGGTACCACTGAAATCGCGCCGAGTTGGGCGCCAACTGAAGTACTGGGTATTTTAAGCCCAGCGGTGCAGGGGAATACACCCTATGACTTCGGGGTTCTTCCTGTTTCAGACCTACAGAAACACAGAGTCTTCTGGGTGAAGTCAAAGATCAGTTTATTGGCTGCAGACCAATTACAGGAGTCCTAGAAGTACAACAGCGTGTATGTTCTCAGGAGACTGCTGAAAATCACAGAAACTGGCTTCTTCTTAAATACAGAATATCCTGCTTCAGGCATACATTCCTTAGTTTCCGATATGGCCATTACATGTATACATTACAAACGAAAAGGCAGAGTCATGATGACCATCCCACATTCCAGTTAAGCCAGCCCGTAATTATTTACCCAGTAAGGCTCAGATCCCACATCAGATATCGATAGGCCCCAATAAACATGAGCATCTCCTGTTTGGAAAACAAGCCATAAAGCAGGAACAGTCAGGTGAGAAAAAGATTAGCTGGAGGCTCGTGTGGGATGAAAAGACTTTATGGTGTGTCAAGCCCTGATGCTAATCACAGGTGGCCAGGGGACGGGGAACTCGTGAGACCAGACTGACCTGGGGCAGCGGAGCCAAGCTGCCCAGGTCACAGAAAAGTCAAAGAAAAGCACATTTGCTCTAAAAGGCCCGTATTTGCCTCATGCTATGTAGCCTATGTGAGGGCAACCATAAGATGGCCACCGATCTAAAATGGAACCCACGTAGTGATGTATAATAGCGTATACACAGTGCATTCATAGCTAAAACGTTACACAAAGCACTTGTACATACCGCATTAACCATTCGCAGTTCACTAATACCGGGATAGACAGGGGTAGGGCCCTGCCTCCTACGCGGTCCCAAATTGCAAAGTACGACAGAGGGCACTGCGAAACAAATGCAGTGATGGCTCACGGACCGCGATTGGGTCAGCGGCAGATGCCTCTCCCTACACCAACCGGAGCACGTAGTAGTGACGGACGCGTCCCTCCTGGGATGGGGGGCCATATGGGAGAGGTGGAGATCAGAGGACTCTGGTCTCCGGCGGAAGCTCAACTCCATATCAACCTTTTGGAGCTGAGAGCGATCCGGCTTGCACTGAAAGCCTTCCTTCCCTCTGTCCGGGGAAGTGTTGTGCAGGTGTTCACGGACAACACCACCGCCATGTGGTATTGCAACAAACAGGGCGGGTGGGGTCGTGGACCCTTTGTCAGGAGGCTCTGCACCTCTGGACATGGCTGGAACATCAGGGCATCACCCTGGTAGTTCAACATCTGGCGGGCTCTCTGAACGCCAGAGCAGACGAACTCAGCCGCCGGTGCATGATAGATCACGAATGGCGTCTGAACTCGGACGTGGCGCAAGGTCTCTTTCGGCAGTGGGGAGAGCCTTGGTTAGATCTATTCGCCACCTAAGAGAACGCGCAATGTCAGCAGTTCTGCGCGTTGGAATTTCCAAGGCAGCACTCGCTCGGAGACGCGTTTCGTCGCGAGTGGAGTTGCGGTCTGTTGTACGCCTTTCCGCCTATACCACTGCTGTCCAGAGTGCTGAAGAAGATCAGGCGCGACCGGGCCCAAGTTATCTTAGTGGGTCCGGATTGGGCACGAAGGTTCTGGTATCCCGAGCTACTCAGTATGTCAATCGATCCCCCAATACGACTGCCTCTTCAGGAGGCCCTTCTGTCGCAGCAGCAGTGGACGGTCCTCCACCCGAACCTGTCCAGCCTCCACCTCCATGCGTGGAGATTGAGCGGCGGCAGTTGATGCCATTTGACTTGCCTCCTGAAGTCTGTGATGTCATTCTGGCAGCGGTATAAGTAACAAGGGAACCCGATAAAAGTAACTAAGGACCACGGGTACAAGCTTATTTTGTTAACAATAGTCCCTAGCTTATTTGAAGTTAGGAAGTAAAAATTCAACATAGACTTCAATGAGACCTATGTGATTTCCTCCTGTGTCCAGCCGGACAGAGGAGCATTTAATCTTGATTATTTGAGAAAATATAAGCAAAATCTAGAAAGGCTGATGAAACAAGGGCACAGTCCTGTACCAAGTTTCCAAAAGAGAGAAGAAGGAGAAAGGCCAAGAAGTTAGAGGCAATTATAAATTGATAACAGGCAAACACATCTTGGAGCAGCAATGGGGGCTTACAATACAATGAGTGACTTCCAGATAAGCTCTACCCAATAGTATCCACAGTACATTTAAACAATTGCCATAATGTGGAACTATTCAAATAAGTCGACGTAACGTTTCGATCCCAAGCTCCTTTTATACAGGGATCATCATCAGGACTGAAGGATATGTCAACAGAGTAATGCCTGGTAGAATTAAAACGCCTATGAATAATGTGTCATGGGGAAAAAAGGAAAAAATACAAAAGGAAAAATCAAGAAATCAGCATTTACGTACTCAGAAAGACAACAGGTAAACTGTCATTTTGTGCTCAGGAGTAGAGCCGCATGCGGTAATGGTGATGGGAAAGCTTAAGTGAAGAAGAAGCTTTTTGGCGACACCTTCGTATTTAAAAATCGATATGCGACAAGTTGACACGTGAGGAGTATTGCTTGTGAGTTGATGATGCATGCGAATATACTGTTCGGCGACAAATCCGTATCAGGAATCGATGTTTGATAAGGTGACAAGTGCCGAGTATAACTAGTGAATTGATGATGCATGCGAAACAACGATGGTTGGTGTGCCTCGCTTCTCATGCATGAGGACCGTGTAACGGGCAAGGGTGACCGTGCATAAGAGCAGGATGAGCTGAAGTGGTAGTTACCTCAGTGGGAGAGGGGAGGGGAAGAAATTGGTGAAACGGATCTCAGGGAAGTATTTCCTTCCTGCTCCAGGTGGATACGGCTTGGTCTGGGCAGTGGAGTAGCGGTATCTAAAAACACACAAGGGTTATAGAGGAAATAGGTGGAGTGGCCTCAAGGGGTTAGCACAATGAGCCTGCTTACCGTTACAATTAGATTGCCCGCTATTGGAGTCAGGGGAACGCGTCTGAGTCTTGGGTGACAGCTGGTTGTGCTGTCTGGGTGAAATTGCCGCTGATGGCGGGAAGGCGTCCCTCCACAAAGACGGTATACGCCTGCCGGTGGAACAAATTTGTGGCATGTTGCACAGCAAAGGCTGTGGATCCCCTTTCCGCCCCTCTTTCTGAGGTTCTCCTCTTTCTTCTTTCTTTGGCCCAGCAGGGCTCTGCTTTGGGCAACTTGAAAGGTTATCTTGCTGCAATCTCTGCCTTCTTGCGGCTTCCTGATCAGCCGTCTCTTTTCAAGTCCCCTGTTGTTTCCAGTTTTCTCAAAGGCATTACTCACATGTTCCCTCCTGTCCCCTTCGTAATGCCTCAGTGGGACTTGAGTCTTGTTCTGACCTTTCTGATGTGCGCTCCTTTTGAGCCTCTTCACAATTGTCCCATTCGTCTTCTGACCCTGAAAACTGCTTTCCTGGTAGCTATCACCTCGGCTAGACAGGTGAGTGAGCTCCAGGCTCTGTCATCTAAGCCTCCCTTTCTTTCTGTTCATCCGGACAAGGTGGTCCTCCGGACTCGTCCTTCTTTTCTACCAAAAGTGGTGACCCCCTTTCACATCGGGCAATCTGTCACGTTGCCCACCTTCTTTCCGCCTCCACATCCTTCAAAAGAGGAAGAGAGGCTCCACTGTCTGGACCCAAAACGGGCGCTGTCCTTTTATTTGGACCGCACCAAACAGTTCCGGGTGGACGACCAACTTTTTGTTGGATACGTAGGAGCTAAGAAGGGGAAAGCGGTACACAAACGGACCATCTCTCGGTGGGTCGTGTTGTGTATTAAACTTTGTTACTCCTTGGCGAAAAAGGACCCTCCTGTTGGGTTGAGGGCCCATTCCACCCGGACCACAGCGGCGACTACTGCCCTGGGCCGGGGAGTTCCCTTGCAGGACATCTGTCAGGCGGCGACATGGGCTTCACTGCACACGTTTGCCAAGCACTATTGCCTGGACAGCCAAGTCCGGAGAGATGGCTACTTTGGCCGTTCTGTTCTCCAGGACTTTCTGGTGTGATCTTGGTTCGCAGACCCACCACCGTGGTTGGTATTGCTGGGGTATCTATTCTAAGGTGAGGAATCTAACTAACGTGTTTCTTTCAGATGAACAAGTTACTTACCTTCTGTAACGATGTATCTATAAGAAACATTAGTTAGTTAGAGTCCTCACCGACCCACCCATCCTCCCCGTTCTGCGAACTGACATCTAGGGTTACGGCTATCCTTTTCAGGGCCCTAGATTTTTTGGCACCAGTGTCGGTCTGTTGCATGGCTCTGCGTTCCTGGTGCGGAAAGCTATGTACAAGGACTGACGTCAGCGCGCGAGGGCGGCGTCTAAGTACTCCGACGACGTCTTCCAACGCACGACGCCAACGACGGACGTGGAGCCGCAGACGACGCCTAGCGACGCGCATGGGGTATTGCGACAAAAATCTTTCCGGATCCAGCCTGACGCCTAGGGATATTCTAAGGTGAGGAATCTAACTAACTAATGTTTCTTACAGATACATCGTTACCAAAGGTAAGTAACTTGTTCTTCTAACTATAACGTGCCTGAAACCTATGGTTTTATCAGTGAATTTCAAAGGTTTTTTAAATGCTAATTTCTATTTATAACGTGCCTGAAACCAATTTTGTTTTAGTGAATTTCAATTTTTTTTAATGCTGACTTCTAATTATAATGTTCATTTAACCTATAGTTTTTTCCGACACCCAAGAAGAACAACACCCACTGCCACAACCTCAGGACCTCTCCCCCCCCGTACAAACCCTCTCCCTACTACCACCAAGGCAGTGCAGAACAGGACAGCGAACCCTCCAAAAACGGCATGGTTCCTTAGCCATATAATAGCTCAATGTGGTTCATAAAACCTATGTTTTTCTCAGTAATTTTTTTTAAATGTGATATTTTGTAACTTTAATATCCTAAAAATTGTTTTTGTATTTTTTTATTTATTATTTAATATCTTATTGTTTTTTAAATATTAAACAAGTACATACAGTATGAAAGGGAGCCCAGCCCAGAGCCACATCTGAAGACCAACACATGTCATAGACCTACTGATAAAGCAGCTCCGACACCCAAGAACGCCACAACACCCACCACCACCCCCAGGACCCTCTCCTCTACCACCGAGGCAGCGCAGAATAAGACAGCGAACTTTCCAAAAACGGCATGGCCCCTCAGCTACACAATAGCTGAATATTGGGACAGGTGTGAACAAACTATGTGTGAAGGAAGCAATTCACCCATGAATAACAATGCACACAATGCAAATGTAGCGGTGATGTGCTGGACACATCTCAGTATGCAGAACACCCACCTCTCCATGTGCACAAATACTGCTGGTGCTTGCAGTGTTGTGGACAGTGGACTCAACCATGTTACGTCAAACACTAGGGACAATCTCAGTCATGTAGCTGTATTGTCACCCCCCTGTAAGCATAAGCGTAACCGGAGTGGGCTAGTCCGACGTACGCCACTTCAGCGTAGGAGTGTGAATAAATAGGCCAGGGCGTGGTTCACTTGTGAACTGTGAAGACCAACGACTGTGCCAGAGCGGCGGGCCGCACCCTGCCACGAGGCTGCTGCCGCCATGACCACGGGTCTCCTCGACACAGGCCCCCTGCGAACCCAGCGGATCTACACTGCAGACAGCAGGCATCACAATTCAGCTGGAGTAGCGATTGCAGATGACGCAGTCCGGTACGCAAGATACATTCCTCCCAGTACAGCCCTCTCGGACCACGTATCATGCCAGGGTGCGCACACGCTGAGCGCCAAAGGTACCACTAACTCCGTGCACCACAAGTCATCGACACATGGCCTTACTGAGGCAGAATTCAATAGACAAAAGACATTCCTCCGAGTGTGGCCTCATGGACCACGTATCATCGCAGGGTACGTACACGCTGAGCGCCAAAGGTACTACTAACTCAGTGCACCATAAGTCATCGCCACGTGCCCTTATTGAGGCAGAATTCAATAGACAAAAGACATATATCCGAGTGCGGCCCTCCCGGACCACGCATCATCGCAGGATACGTACACGCTGAGCACCAAAGGTACTACTAACTCAGTGCACCATAAGTCATCGCCACGTAGCCTTATTGAGCCAGAATCCAATAGACAAAAGACAATGATCGGAGTGCGCCCCCCCCCCCCCCGGACCCTGCATCATCGCAGGGTACGTATACGCTGAGCGCCAAAGGTACTACTAACTCAGTGCACCATAAGTCATCGCCACGTGGCCTTATTGAGGCAGAATTCAATAGACAAAAGACATTGATCCGAGTGCAGCCCTCCCGGACCACGCATCATCGCAGGGTACCTACACGCTGAGCGCCAAAGGTACTACTAACTCAGTGCACCATAAGTCATCGCAAGGAAGAGTGAACAGTTTTATGTCCGCACTGAGGCATACTGTCACTCGAAAATCACCCAAAAATACTTATAATATAAAAAGAACACAAGAATCGAAGTACATTAATGATTACAATCCAGTAATTTTGAAGATGTGGAATGCAAATATGGACATACAATATGTTGCAAATAACACAATTACTGTTCCCCGCATACTATCCAAAGAGAAGTCCATACCTGGAAAACATGTCTATATGAAATACTGCAACATTATAGTTTTAGAAAAAATGTTACAGAGGAAATAAATGAAGGGAAATATGCTGTAATTGGATCCGACGGATGTTTCTTAAAGAATGCCAAAGGAAATTTGATTAATCACAGGAAATTGAGTTGTGATACTCCAGATAAGAGAGAGTTTTTCTATTTAGCTCTTCTGCAACTCTTCAAACCTTGGAGGATTGAAATGGAATTACTTGGAGATTTTGACTGCTATGAAGATTCTTTCAAAACATGTAAAGACATTGCTACCAGTGAGGCCCGCCCAGACCACGCATCATTGCAGGGTGTGCACACACTGAGGGCTTCAGGTGCCACTAACTCACTGCACCACAAGTCATCGCCACATGGACTTATTGAGGCAGAATTCAATGCAAGCCGCAACACATGGTGCCACTAACCCTGTTCAACAGAAGCCGGCAACACATGGTGCCACTCACCCTGTTCAACACAAGCCAAACGATCCCACATGTGGAACTGTGTGTTGAGTCCTGAATGGCAGTGACCCAAAGTCTGTGGCAGTGACCACAGCACCAGACTCCCTGTCATCAGTTAGGCATATTTCTATATGCAAGGCCGGTGCCACGTGGTGCCACTAACCCTGTTCAACACAAGCCGATCCCACATGTGGAACTGTGTCCTGAGTCCTGAATGTCAGTGACCCCAAGTCCGTGGCAGCGACCACAGCAGCATACTCCCTTTGATCAGTTAGGCATATTTCCATATGCAAGGCCGGCGACACGTGGTGCCACTAACCCTGTACAACACAAGGCGTGACCTGTGGTGCCACTAACCCTGTTCAACACAAGCCGATCCCACATGTGTAACTGTGTCCTGAGTCCTGAATGGCAGTGACCCCAAGTCCGTGCCAGCGACCACAGCAGCATACTCCCTTTGATCAGTTAGGCATATTTCCATATGCAAGGCCGGCGACACATGGTGCCACTAACCCTGTTCAACACAAGCCGACCCCACATGTGGAACTGTGTCCTGAGTCCTGAATGGCAGTGACCTCAAGTCCGTGGCAGTGACCACAGCACCAGACTCCCTGTCATCAGTTAGGCATATTTCTATATGCAAGGCCGGTGCCACGTGGTGCCACTAACCCTGTTCAACACAAGCCGATCCCACATGTGGAACTGTGTCCTGAGTCCTGAATGTCAGTGACCCCAAGTCCGTGGCAGCGACCACAGCAGCATACTCCCTTTGATCAGTTAGGCATATTTCCATATGCAAGGCCGGCGACACGTGGTGCCACTAACCCTGTACAACACAAGGCGTGACCTGTGGTGCCACTAACCCTGTTCAACACAAGCCGATCCCACATGTGTAACTGTGTCCTGAGTCCTGAATGGCAGTGACCCCAAGTCCGTGCCAGCGACCACAGCAGCATACTCCCTTTGATCAGTTAGGCATATTTCCATATGCAAGGCCGGCGACACATGGTGCCACTAACCCTGTTCAACACAAGCCGACCCCACATGTGGAACTGTGTCCTGAGTCCTGAATGGCAGTGACCTCAAGTCCGTGGCAGTGACCACAGCACCAGACTCCCTTTGATCAGTTAGGTATATTTCCATATGCAAGGCCGGCGACACATGGTGCCACTAACCCTGTTCAACACAAGCTGATCCCACATGTGGAACTGTGTCCTGAGTCCTGAATGGCAGTGACCTCAAGTCCGTGGCAGCGACCACAGCACCAGACTCCCTTTGATCAGTTAGGCATATTTCCATATGCAAGGCCGGCGACACGTGGTGCCACTAACCCTGTACAGAACAAGGCGTGACACATGGTGCCACTAACCCTGTTCAACACAAGCCAATCCCACATGTGTAACTGTGTCCTGAGTCCTGAATGGCAGTGGCCCCAAGTCCGTGGTAGCGACCACAGCAGCATACTCCCTTTGATCCGTTAGGCATATTTCCATATGCAAGGCCGGCGACACGTGGTGCCACTAACCCTGTTCAACACAAGCCGAACAATTCCACATGTGGAACTGTGTCCTGAGTCCTGAATGGCAGTGACCCCTAGTCCGTGGCAGCGACCACAGCACCAGACACCCTTTGATCAGTTAGGCATATTTCCATATGCAAGGCCGGCGCCACGTGGTGCCACTAACCCTGTTCAACGCAAGCCGATCCCACATGTGGAACTGTGTCCTGAGTCCTGAATGGCAGTGACCCCACTTCGTGGCAGCGACCACAACACCAGACTCCCTTCGATTAGTGACGCGTATTTGCATATGGAAGCCCGGCAACACGTGGTGCCACTGAACCTAAACTACGCAGGCAGGTGGGGCCACCAACCTATGCATGTGGCTGTGGGCCCTTGCTCACCGCTACCTCTGGCCTACACTGCTGTCAGCAGGGCTCACAATTCAGATACAGTTGCAATTGCAGATGATGCAGTAGGCAACAGACATAGCTCCCAATGCGGCCCATCCGCACCAAGCAGCATCACAGGCTCATACACTTCAACAGTGTATTCTATACATATTTCATCTTTTAATGATACGCCTACACTGCGGTCAGTAGGGCTCACAATTAAAAAATTAAATCTTGATTCATTAATTACAGAGTCCACTAGGCAAGTAACTGTCACATGCCTAGAACCTACATAATATCCTTTTAGTATCCTTGCTTCAAGAACTTTTTTTATATCAGTTATAGCTTTAGTACAATCAACAAATTCATCTTCAAGTGCCAACAAACACTCAATAACACTACACTGCGGGCAACAGAGTTCGCAATTCGAATTTTTGACATATGGTGCCACTAACCCTGTTCAACACAAGCCGATCCTTTATGTGGAACTGTGTCCTGAGTCCTGAATGGCAGTGACCCCAACTTCGTGGCAGCGACCACTGCACCAGACTCCCTTTGATCAGTCAGGCATATTTCCATATGCAAGGCCGGCGACACGTGGTGCCACTAATCCTGTACAACACAAGGCGCGACACGTGGTGCCACTAACCCTGTTCAATACAAGTCGATCCCACATGTGGAACTGTGTCCTGAGTCCTAAATGACAGTAACCCCAACTTTGTGGCAGCGACCACAGCACCAGACTCCCTTCAGTTTTATTTGTTGTTGTTTTGTTTAAATAAAATATTTTGTATGTAAATCTATACATGACTAAGATTCTTGTTTGTCCAACCGCACAGGGATTATTCTGGGCCCATGAAGGTTGTTGGGGGTATGTTGGTAATGTGGGAAGAGGGTGCATTACCTGCTGATGTGGGGAGACGCAGCGTGAAAGGGGTATCTCTCACAGAAAGAACTCCGGTATGTTTTCAGAAATGCCTCGGGCAGATGCCAGCTGACGGACTTCATCACAAAATGACTTTTCAATGCTTATGTAGTGTGACTTATGAACAGTTCGTACCCAGGCTCGCAGAGGGACAACTGCGGCCCGTCCGGTCGACTCACAGACGCAGTACTACGAGCCATCCGCTCCCAAAGGAACAGCAGCGTAGTAGCTCGCAGAGGTACAGGCACAGCAGCGTGCTAGCTCGCAAAGGTAGAGAGCTGCGAGCCGATGGACTGGCTTCTAACGCTATAGCTGCGAAGTGGTGATGTTGTAAAAAAGGGAGCGTGAAAGGGTTATCTCGCACAGACAGAGCTCCGGTATATTAAATTGCCCCAGGGACCTTTCTTTTATATTTTCACTCGATGGAAGAAAGCGCGCTTTGTGGACCATGACCTTTCTCCCTACCAAACTTGGCGTAATTCCGTTCAGCAGATTGACCTGTAGCCTTGTCTAAAGTTTCCTGTGGAAAATCCATTGAGAAAACACGTTTTCACACCCCCACATAGCTACCTGATGCAGGCGTACTCGCTGTTGGTGTGCAGGTCAGTGCTCTAGTTGTCAACATGTCACGGCCACTCCCTAAGGGCAGGTTTGCACACACACCACACCCATCCGGCACATGCGTCACAGGCCATGTGACCACGCAAATATAATGCATAACAACGTCACATCCTTTATTGCCGGTGGTGACTGGATGGCGGACGCTCCATGGGTCTCAATCATTAAGAGTCCATGAAAAGTTACGCAGAGGGTTAGTCGCACCCTGAGCTGTATGGCCGTCAAGGGCCTACTACCACGTGGCGCGGACTTGACTTGCACAGGGTTAGTGCCACCCAAAACTGATGTGGCCTTCAGGGGCCTATGAACACGTGGCGTGTACTTGTTACACAGGGTTAGTCGCACCCTAAGTTGTATGGCCATCAGCGGCCTACCACCACGTGGCACTGACTTGCGTTGCACAGGGTTATCTGCACCCAAAGCTGATGTGGTCTCCGCCATTGATGACTCAGGACTCAGTGACATGTGTGGGAACTGCCGGGCCGCAGAGAAGCTGATGTGGTCTCCGCCATTCATGACTCAGGACTCAGCGACATCTGTGAGATCTGCTGGGCCGCGCAGCTTTGACGGGCATGTGGAGTGCCCACTGGTACACACTCCAGTGCCAGCAGGTAATTATTTGGTCATGGATGCGCAGGGGCGGCAGTATCTCTCTCTCTCTCTCTCTCTCTCTCTCTCTCTCTCTCTCTCTCTCTCTCTCTCTCTCTCTCTTCCCTCTCTTCACTCTTTCTCTCACTCTCTTCCTTCCTTTCCTTCTCTTTCTCTATCTCCCTTCTCCCTTTCTCACTCCCTTTCTTTCCTTCCCTCTCTTTTTCTCTCTGGCTTTTTTTTTCCTTCTCTGTGTCTCGCTCCTTTGATATACGCATTACACACGTCCTTATTTTGTGCTTTATTTACCAGGCTGTGTCGTCGACATTCATGCTCCCGACAGGAGTCTTCCGCCTTGTTGTTTTGTGTTCATTTTGTTAAACTTACTTTATCCTTTATATATACGTTTACGAAAAAATAAAGTTTGGAAAAAAAAAAGAATTCAATAAAGTTTTTGGTTGTTACTTAAGTGCTGTGTGACTCTTTCTCGTTCTTATTACTGTTATTTGGTGGTGTCCACCATGGTGTTAAATTTTGGGGCATTTATCGCGGGAATACTAGTGAAGTCTGGAGCTTGCACCACTTTCTGAATAGTGTGTTAGATTTATCTCAACTGTAGTTGCATTAAAGTGCTGATAATGAGATGCAGAGTAGGCGTTCCCGTGCAAAAACACACAAGGTGCACCTTTGCGATTTATTCTAAATACTAAAATCCTGTATTCAATTGCACTGTGGTAGTGGGTGCATTTACAGTGTACACACAAAATCAATGAAGAAAGCTCATTGTATTTATATTGATTGTGAATAGTGGGTCAGGTGCTGGGTCTTGACGGGAAACACTGCCCAGTTCATTTATTTTTCTGTACACAAAAAAACCACATCACAACTTTCACAACGAAAGGCAAAAACTGCGATGTGAAACAAATTCCGGCGATAAGCTGTGTTAGCACCAGAGATTTTACACCTGCTTTCTGCTGGTGTTAAGCAGGACCACTACCTCCAGCAAGAAAGGGAACACAGCCAAGAGCCACACCTGAACACCCACAGGTGCCTTAGAGTCAATGAGCATGATACACGGATACCCATGAGGGCCATAACACTCATCGCAACAACCCCAGGACCGCCAACGCCCCCGGACCCGCATCTGAACAAGTATGTCCGTGTGGTCATTGTGTTAGCATGATAGGCACAGGCCCTGCAACATCAATGTGCTGTCTTCAGCGGACGTTACCATGTCACCTCAGCGTTGGCAGTGAGCCTGGAGATGTAGCTAGCAGCATCCTCCTGCATGCACAAGCGGCAAAGGGAACAAGGTGCCTCACACATGTCCGTGTGCAAGAAGTGCGGTAAGTGTGTCTCTGTGTTCTGGTGTGGCCACCACAAGTGCCGCAACAGTCGATGCTGTAAAGTGGCATGCACCACCTCCAAACGGCAGTGTCACAGTGTGATTGGAATCCCGCAGGACATGCGCAAATAGCCATTACAAAGGTGTGCCGTAGGAGTGCACGGAAATACAACAGCGCAGCGCACAAAAGTGTGGGGCCTCATGCGAGGGAGGAGCAGCTATTTGGCAACGTAACATACAGTGAACCCGCCCATGTGCCACGTGCTGGGCATCTCATCCATGATGACCAGGGTCGCAGACATCCCACAACACCCACGACCGACCCTGTATGAATGCAGCTGGAGAAGTTACTGTAAGGATCATAGGTCATTTGTCTGAGCTATCTTGCGCTAACACATCTGCTGCTCCGAGAAGGAACTTGCAAGTGGCCAGCCCCCCTGACTGATACGATAATATTTGCATCCATCTCCCACACTACACACTGCCCGATTTGAGAACAACAAGTGGACATCCCACACTCAAAAGTCCTTCGTCGTAGTTAGCGTGCATGAAATGGCCTTCACACGTACTCCCACCAGAACCCTGCCCTGCACCCATTGCACACAGACCCAGCTCATTGCACCAAACTGTGCCATTTCATCCACAAGACTGGCTCATGGCAAGCCAGTGCAGCTACAAGCAGAGCCACTGAAGCATAGCAGGGCAGCCCGAACACATGGTCGACTCCAATTAACGTCCTCCTATACCTTGCACGTCTGCTGCATGTCCTGGGTGCACTGCTTTTGGCAGTGCTGCGGATCACTTACCAGCACCATATACAAGTTACCGTGTTCCAAACAAAACTTCCTCCTACTACGTATAAAATATTGCTGACACTACTTGGACAGGTGTGGCACAGCACCTGACTTCACAGCATAGGACACACAGTTTGGGCTCACAGTTCCATCCCCGAGTCCAGCAGCAGCTCAATTTAGCAGCATGACACTCTAGGCAATACCTCACTTAATTTACGTACCCCGCACTTTCAGACCGGTAGGGGTCAGTAGTTCAGTGGCTTTATCCCCGAATCCGGCAGCAGCTCAGCTTATGCCCCCAGCGCCATCAGACCCGTACGAGTGAGTAGTTTGCACTTTACAAATACCTAATTGATTTGATACGCGTGAATTTACCTTCACACTCCCTGTATAACACCCCCTAAGCACCATACACAAGTTACAATGTTTGAAACAAAAGTTCCTCCGAGTAGGTATATCTACATGCTGACACTACTTGCACAGATGTGGCACAGCAGCCAGAGCACATGACTTCACAGCATATGACACACAGTTTGGACTCATGCATTCATCCTCGAGTCCGGCAGCAGCTCAACTTAGCAGCATGAGACTCTAGACTATACCTCACATATTTTCCATACCCCAGCACTTTCAGACCAGTAGGGGTCAGTAGTTCGTCCTAGTAGGTATAAACACATGCTGACACTACTTCCACAGGTGTAGTGCAACGGAGAGGGCACATGACTTCACAGCATAAGACACACAGTTTGGGCTCATGCTTTAATCCCCGAGTCCCGCAGCAGCTCACCTTAGCAGCATCAGACTGTAGGCAATACCTCACTTAATTATCGTAGCCCAGCACTTTCAGACCGGTAGGGATGAGTCGTTTGCTTCGCACCCCTGTATAGCACACTATAAACACCCCACAGCAGTTACAGTGCTCCTACCCTCCTCTTTCCTACTTTTTTCGCCCTTTTTTTCCCTTACTCGCTTCGACAGAATCACAAAATGGCTGCCAACACTTCCTACTTGCAACCGCTCGCAGCCAATAAGCAGCAAGCTCATGCTCGTAACGCCTCAGCCAATCAGATGGCAGAATTCCCAAATATCGATATCTGTAAATATCGATATCTGTAAATTTCGATAGTTCTCCAAAACTACTGAACGGATTTACACCAAATAAACAAAAGGATGCTTTCTAGACCAAAACCCTTCTCCCTGCCAAATTTGGGGTAATTCCGTTCACCCGTTCGACCTGTAGCCTTGTCTAATGTTTCCTATTGAAATTGCATGGAGAAAACACGTTTTGGGACCCCCCTTGTTTCTCGGCCCCCCCTTGACGAATCATTGTGAAACTTCCAACATAGGAGCTGATATGAACAAATAATTAGTTTGGAAAATTTCATGAAGATTCATCAAACGACGGCAAAGTTATAAGCAAAACAAAAAATGCTCTTCCTATGGAAACTTGGTCCTAACTATAACTACCTACTCGCGACAGCCAGTAGGTAATATATATACACATATATACACACACACATATACATACACCCATATACATACACACACATATATATATATACAGATAGAGGAATGATGGTATTTTTAAGCTCAAAAGAAAACACTGACGCCTAAGGACACCATTCAAACATATTTCATGATAAAATGAAATGCCCTATTGGCATGTAAATAAAACAACATTGTAGCATAACCCTGACCTCGGTGCCTAAACTGCAAAGAAAAACATGTAGGAAAGGAGAAGGATCCCTGAACACTACTAGTTTTTTAACCAATTTGTTTGACGAACATTCATTCATTTTGCACACAGGGGCGGCTCTAGGCTCATGGTGGCCCTGTGCAGGGAGCACAGGTAGGGGGCCCCGGAAGAGGGGGTCCGGGCGGGGCGGAGCTCAGGAAGGTGTTTTAATAAAACATCCAGAAAAGGCGTTAGATGACCAGTAACATGGTAACAGAAAAACGACGTTTACTTTTTGAGTGCTCATCACTTGGATACTTTGTTTTAGAATCTGGGTCTCTGGAGGGACCCCTTTCAACAAGAAAAACACGTTGCGCGTCCGTAAGAGAGTTCGGCCACAAAGTAGGATCCCTCCAATCACATAAATCATATTCAGAACACGGGTCTGCAACATGGTCTTGCTCTTTGGCTTCCTTTTCAATACCAGCATCATCCGTCTGTAAACTCTGAACCTCCTTCAGAATGCCAGTTGTTGATGGACCGATGAATGATGTTTCAGTTTCTCTGTCTGAGGGTCTTTTGTAATAATCCTCATCCTGAGTTGGTAATTGCTGCATGTTTGTATCAATTTCAGAGTCACCTTGTTCATTTTCATTGGTCTGCTCATGAGTATCATTCTGCTCATGGATATCATCATTTTTTTGTTCTTCTTTATGGTCGTCAGCGCCTGTTTTACCTAGTGCATCAGCAGTACTCTGGCCAGAGGATTCTCCATCTTTAGGTTTCCCTTGGGTGATAAAGTTCAGGATTGCTCCTTCCTGTGACACTACGAAAGCCTGCTGAGCCACCTTTCTCTTTCGTTTTGAATAACCAGATTTGTGTACTCGAATTCTCTTCATTTTGCTTGTAATGCAGCGGGCGAGGCTAGCAGTGGGTAGGGAAAAAAAGAAGACAATCAGCAGTGGCGGCTGCTGAAAGATTTTGATGTGTCATTTTTATTTTCTTGCAAAAACAACAGTTGATGGACAGAATGCAGAACAATGTCATACATTCACCCCAGTACAGAGATTTGGGCCTAAATCCATCGTTTTTTTGCTCACCACACCACCCCAGTTCAGACATGGCCATATGCAAATCAGCCTTGACCCTGTGCCTCATGGGAACAGTCCAGCCCGAACTGCCAAGCCATGTCTTCCCTGGACTACACAATGAAGGACCAGCATACCTTAATGAACGAGTGAATTTCCACCAACCTACCAGGAAAATATGTTCCAGAACCATCTCCCTAGCAGCCACCCAATGCAGCCGCTGATAAAACAGTGGAGGCCGCTACTTCTCCCACCTGGCAGTGAAGACCTGAAATCTCTCCCCCTGTACCTCAGAGCCTCACCATCGCTCCAGCAGTTCAGGAAGGACCACAAGACCTCGCTGTTCAACCAACAAGCAGCATGATCCAGCAGCATGAATCCCACACCGCCTCGAGACCCTTATGTGTGAAGCAGCTGAGCTTTACAAACCCTGACTGATTGATAGTAATTACCCTTCCCACTACATGTACGACACATTATGAGGACTAGCCACATATGGAAGGTTTATTTGAAGAGTGTTATAAAACTATAGGGTAGATCATGTGACTTGGCATACAAGGTCTGTTTTCTCAGTCCACTGAGAACAGTAGAGCCTGGAGAATAGTTCATGATCTATTTGGGAAGTGACCGTAGCAGGAAGAGAGTAAGCTACCTTGAAATCATGACACACAGAGACCTGTCTCAGTACGTCACTAACTGATCCTGAAGACAGCCTACAGGTAACCAAAGACTCGTCCACTTTACCACATTTTCAAAAGACAAAATACAATATATTTAATTAAGGTTTCTTGTATAGTGCCATATTCCAGCAACCAGTTCTGCTCGCTTTCAGAGCACCTATTAAACAAGGATTAATTACAGTGAGTCCTAAGGCTATGAAAAGGCACTAGAGGTTCACTGAAGCAAAATTAATGTGCAACGAGCATCCAGTCAGGAGACCACTTTCAAGCAGATGTACGAATCACTAGCACAGCGTACCAACGACCCCATGGGCCGTGGCATAAGCAAGGAAAATGGCCCCTTTGGCTGCTGCTCAGGAAGTAAAATATAGCAATTATCAGGGTTCAATGGGCCCCTGAGGGTTTTGGGTCTCAGTACCACTGTACTTGCTGAACCAATGGTAACTATGCCCCTAGTATGGACAGAGAAGGCTGCTTCACCAATTGCAAACTGAGGACTAGTTAAACTAGTTTTCTCTGCTAGTCACATGACAAGCACTGGAATGTAATTAAAGAAATGATCAAGAAGCCAGTCTCCTACCAAGGTCTCTGCAAAAGGGCATTAGATTGAGTTAACATGGGTAGGCACTGCCATCCTATTCCAGGCGTCCATCCATAGGTGCTTGCATTTCATGTCTGCCTCAACTCTATATAAACAGACATAACCAAATGCCAAGTACATTCGAACACTCGATGTTTTAAAAGATTTGTGCAGGCAGATCCACTCATTAGATCACAAGTATCAGCTTCATACTCTGTTTTCATGATTGTTGATAAGTAATTGTAATCATTTTAATGAATCCTTAACATTACGTCTAACACCTCGTACCCTGCTCTCCTCTTCCCCCCAATACGACCGTGCCTCCCAAGTTACACCTCCAAAAGTCACCATGCCTCCCCTCAGCCACAAGTAAACACCGCCCCTGCACTCCTGACTCACTCTTCCCTCAACATGCAGCGCCGATCTGTACCACTCCCTACCCCTGGTGCACGGTGACCACCTCTCCGACCCGCGCCCTCTCAGAGATGAATCGTGAGAGAGAGGCTCTCTCTCACGATTCATCATGCCCTCCCTTCCCATGACCACCAGAATACCTCCAGCTCGCCACCTCACATGGCTTACCTCCACCCAGACCCAAAGCACACACCATCTACAATAACATCCTCACCCAACCTTCCCCACGCCCCCGGCTCCTCACCCCCACGGGCTGGGATGCATTCCTACGCCTGATCTGCCCTCCTCCCCATGGCTCCCCACACCCTCGTCCAATGGCTCACCTTCCCTCGGGTTCACTCTGCAGTGGCACACGCTGACCTCCTCACACCCCCTCCCCATGCCCTGACCCTCGGGCTGCTCACCTCGCAGCTGGCACCAAAGGTTGCACACTGGCATGCTATCCTCTGCAAGGCGGCCTTTCTTGCCCAGGGTCTCTATGCGCGCCGGTGCATGGCCTCGGCCGGTCTCGGTGCTGCTCGCTGCACGCGTGGCACGGGTGCTGCCACCCCTCCTGCCGCCAGTGATGCGTGGTGCTTCTGTAACCCCTTCGCTGCAGGACTCGCGGGCATTGCGCATGCGCGCGCATTCGAGCCTCCGGAGGTGCCAGATCTGGACTATTAAAACAAGCTCGATTCTCCTGGAAAAAAAGTTCTAAACAAGCACAAGACCTACCAGAAGAGCCCGAAACAAGGCCGACCCCACACAAAGACGAGACTGGGTTAGAAAGGAAAAGAGTATAAGAACAACCATTCAGCGTGCATCACATTGGATCTAGCACGCCTCAGTCGTTCATGCGCCAAGTCCCTGCCAGGGGCCGCCACGAATATGTATTTTATCCGATTCCTCGAGGTGGCCCCTGGGGTTTGGTGGCCCTGTGCAAGTGCACAGCTTGCACATGCCTAAGGCCGCCCCATTTGCACATCACGGTGTTCCTTGACATTCATTATTGTGACTGGTGGCACGGCAGTGTGGAAACCGATGTGAAGACACAAAGGGCAAGGGAGGCACATGAGCACGAATGAGCAACCAGTGGAGCGGTCCCTTCCACTGCAACCCAGCTCTCTACCGCTGAAGACTGCCACAGGGGAGATCCAGGGAGAGGACGCATAAAACATCTTGATTGAAGATTGATTCTCTTTCTATATGTTCGTTGTTGAATACAGATATGGCATCAAACACAATGCTGATGTCAAAGCAATGTCCTCACTTCAAGTCGAGAACACCTTTGACGTCAAGCCATAAGTCATCTTGGTATTTGAATTCACACCATTCAAAGTCAAAGCATTTGACATCCACAAAAAAATCTTCAAAATTAAAGCATAGTCATTCGATGGCAAGAACATTAGTATTCACTTCTCCGTTTCCAATGAAGTCTCCTGAGTAGCCAGTGCTCCCTTTTGTCATCATCCCATTGATGATCTAGTGTGAACACCTATCTGTCTCAGCTTCCACAGACATAAGGCCTAATTTATATATTGGTGGGCGGCTGGTTTCTCCTCCAAGGAGCCAGAGTAAATTACTCTGTCACTGTGATGGAGGTGCGGCCTGCCAAATTTGGAAATGGCCGCCAAGCTGGGAGTCATTTCTAAAGCACTGGAAGGAACCGCCGTCAAGGCAGTTCCTGTCAATACTGTTTATAGTTTTGGGTTTGATACGAAGTGGGATTTTCTTTTCGAAAATAAAAAACGTAATAGAAAATCCTCCCCTCACTATGGCGAATGAGCACTTAGCAGTTTACATTGCCCAATCCTGCCTGGGTTTTCCTGCGGTGCCAGACAGTGAAAACTGACCTCTAATTCCACCTTTCCAAATTAGGTGGGTGGGATGAGAGGTCTCCCTCTGATGGCCCTTACTCCGCAGGGCAGACTGAGGGGTTTAATTGCAGCGAAAACGGAGTAGTCTCTGGTGTGATTAAACCTAAGGTCTTCCCGCATCTAAATTTGGAGGGTGGAACATTGCTTCAGTGGTATGTATACTCTCTCGCGGTTGCAACAGAGTATACATACCTCCAAGATACAAATCAGGCCTGCAGTTGATAATTGCTCCAAGACTGAAGTGCTTGTCTTCTAACCTGAAAAATTACTCTGGCGCTCCTAGAATGGTAACTCTGCTTCAGCTTTCATGTCCCTCCACAATACCCATGGAGCCAAAACAGCTTAATCTGCTTCCCAACAATCCTTTGATCAGGAATCCACCACAAGATAAAAGGAGGAGAATGCTTATGCCATTGCATACCAAAAGATACAGACTTCAACACATTGACATCTTGCATACCTCTCCTGGCTCTCTGTTGAGAGTTTCTCCTACAGATGTAGCCACTTTCCCTCAAGTACTTGCAAGAGGAGCATTTAAATGCATAAATTTACTGGATACTCCAGAAACTGCTTTATTTGTCGATCAACCAATACAACCGAGGGTTCAAGCGATTTATTAACCTTGTACCGTGCTTTACTTAATTGGTGTGTAAATGTTCCAAATTCCATCAGCATCAAAGATGGCTAGCAGGCCCAAGTATCCTTAAAGTAAAAGCAATAGAGCAAGAGCCAGCATATCACTCATCGTACCCAAAACCAGGCTCCATGATAATGTGAATGCCTTGCCTCTGTAATAATGACACAAATTAGGCATTATGTGCTAACTTTTCATTCTGTTTTATTCCCTGAACAGATCCTACGAGTCAAAGACTAAACCGTATGTATTTTGAATCTGGTGCTCACACATTAGGTGTGCATCCTCACTTTATTATAGGTTTTCATAAGGAGTGGCATGCATGGGGCTGGGGGTTTAGGGGATACCTCAAAACATGTCGACCGATTATTAGGGACTGTATACACATAATAGTTATATTTTTTCCCTACTATTTAACCCCCTTTTTATCCATACCAACTAGGAGCAAGAATAAAACATTACCTCACTAGCTAGGTATTTTAAACATCACTTTTACCACTCCATGAACACTGCACTACACATTTCTTTACAAGAAAGTGCTCCTACGTAGTTCCGCAAGTCGCACCACGCCCCAAGCAGCAGCTGTTTGGGATGGCCCCAATGATGAAGCATGTCACCTAGGGGCAACCCTGGGTGAGTGAGGGGCTCAAGAAAATAATTTTATTTTCTTTGGACAGGGGTCTTGTTTTTTGTGTGCATTCCCTTGGTTAGGTTTTTTGGATCTGACATTTACAGATTTTTTTGTGAACTACATGTACTTTGGAGGGTGAACCTAACCAGTACCTCCATCTCCCCTCTTTTTTGATTGTGTGCATTTACCACACAGTCAGTCAGTAAGCTTTTCACACAAGAAAGAACCCCAGAAGTGTTTATAAAAATCCTTTTGTATTTATTTACACAACACTAAGAACTAACTTGGAATATCTTCTATCAGGAGATATCAAATACACACAAGAAATACCTCAAAAAACAGGTAAGTAGCATAGAAAACACATGGGGCCCTAAAGGGGGGGGGGTCAAACCATATACTAAGAAAGTGCTATGTGAGGTAAGTACCAACATGTGACTGATACCCAAGGAGGGAGTAGCCCAGGGGAAGCAATGAACCACCAAGATTGAGTAGCTGGGGACCCCAAAGCACCCAGATATAGAGTGGTTACACAGGGTCAAACGTCCATAGGATAACGGGGTAAGTCGCGTTTGGTATTTTCTTGTTTCAGGACCCTTCCCAAAGGACCCCAAAGACACCAGTTGGATCAAGGAAGGTTGGAGAGCCACTTCACCCATGGATACCCAGGGAACCAGGATATCTACACCACGGAACCAGAGGCATAGGTGCAAAGTGGTGTCAGAACCGCCCATAAAAGCCAATGGAGGATCTTGGAAATCTGGTGACTGCCGCAACTCGTGGACCAGGACGGTGGAACCCAAACTTAGATTCTGGATGAGAAGTACCTGAAAGCAGATGGGACAAAGTCCAAACCACCCAGAGGTGTCAAGGAGGCGCACAAGCACAATGCCGCCCCATGGCAGAGGTACTTGCTGTAGCACAATGGTCTTGATGAAGCAGCTGTGGAGCCCAGGCGACGATACAAGAGCCATCCTTGAACTATCCCATGACGGATGAAGAATGATGGAAGGTTTGTGGCTGGCAGGACCACAAACCGGTTTTGGCGACCGCAACAGTCTGGTTAAAGGAAAAGATGCTTGGATGCAAACCAGCAAGGTCTGTGGGACAAACCCAGCAAGGGTAAGTCAGGGCTGGCCCTTAGCATGCAGGAGAATTGAAAGGAGTTTTATATTGAATTGAAAGGAGTTTTATAGAGTGCGGCTGATGCCCGGGGGCGTCCAAGCGCTAGACATAGAAGAAGATAGTACCTCATAACACAGTAACACCGGGGGTGATTAGTAAACGAAAAAGGAATGTTTTGAGCTTTTTCCGGAAAGAAAGCAAATTCGAGTCGCATCTGAGCTGTACAGGGAGAGAGTTCCAAAGCTTGGCCGCGTTATAAGAAAAGGACCTGCCTCCTGCTCTTGATCTCCTAATCCTGGGAGCTTCAGCTAGGAATGCCTTAGCAGAGCGGAGTTGTTAGCTAGGTTGATACGGGGCAAGAAGACAGTGGTTAATCTTTGGACCAGTACTCAAAAAAGCCTGATGAGAGATGCAGAGGGCTTTGAATTTGATTCTATCCCCCACAGGGAGCCAGTGAAGCTTCTTCAGTCCTGACTCCACTGATGCTTTGCGAGGGAGCTGAAGCAGAAGGCGGGCAGCACAGTTCTGTATGCGCTGCAGTTTCTGCAAGACATATTCTGGGGACCCTAGATATAAGGCATTACTGAAATCTAATCTAGATTGAATTAAGCCCTGTATCGCGACCTGCTTGGCTTCAAATGGTAGAAGCGGAAGAATTTTCCTCAATATTCTGATTATTCCAAAGCAGGTTGCAGAGGTCTTAGTTGCTTGGGTGTTCAGAGTTAGAGAGTCGTCCAACCAAACTCCCAGACTTTTTATGTTGGTTTTTGGGATGGGCGCAGCACCCAAACTAGAGGGCCATAATATGTCCAAGGTAGAGAGTGCTGGTGGTCCGAGCAACATAAGGAGAGCGAGCAAGAGTTGTTGTAGCCCCCTCAATGACCCTCTGGCAGCAGACACAGGGAGTCGCAGGGAAGCCTGAGCAGCACACAGAAGATGGAGGCCCGCAGTGCAGAGGATGCAGGCAGGACGTTGTTCTTGGGGCTGTGCGATGCTGGAGGCTGGGGCTTCATGGAGCTCAAAGATCTTTAGCAGGGAGTGTCAACAAGCCTTGGCAATTGCAGACAGACACAGTGCACAGGGATGCGGTCAGGTTGGCTGGAGAGGGATTACAGTCTCCCAAGTTGCAGGGAGGACAGGTCAGGCCTCTGGGGTGCCAACAAACCACCACCTGTGTTGCAGAGCTGGGAGGTGTAAATGCGACAGCAGACCCATCATCGATGACCCATCATCGATGTTGAGGTGCCTGCAGATGCAGGAAAGTGACTCCTTCACTCCAAGTGATATTCCTTCTTGCTTGGATGCATGTAGAGTCCTTGCTTACTTGGAGGATGCACGGCCACAGAGTTGCAAAAACTTGGAAGAGCACAGGAACGAAGTTGCAGCAGGAATTTTCCCACTGATAGCAGTCTTGTCCTTGGTTCTGGCTCGATCCAGCAGCAGAGTTCCAGTGTCCAACAGCAGAAGAGTCTTTAGATGATCTTCAGAAGACAGGCAGTCAGTTCTTGAAGATGAAGTCCAGGCGAATCTAAAGACCCACCCTCAGGGGAGCCGTTAAGTAACCCTAAAAGGGGGAAGGATGTTTTCTGCGGTGACCCACCTATACTTTGAGAGGATGCTACTCAGCTATCCTAGCCAGTCAGATGCTCCCAGGGGCCAAGATTCAAAATGGCAGAATCAAGTGGCCCCCTGGTGAGGAGCTGGTCAGGAGGGTGGACAGTCCTCTGTCCTTTGTGCAATTTCGTACCACAGCGGGAGCCAAGGACTTCTTAGCTGGGCAAAACTGGTTTATGCAAGGAGGGCACCAAATGTGCACTTCAATGCAGTCGGTGGTGCTTGAAAGCGCCCACACCCTAGCTAATTCTAAAGGAGTGGTGGTCACACCTCTCCTTTGCAGGAAACCCTTTGTTCAGCATCACCTACCCGAGTTAGGCTCATCAGCAGGGTGGCCAAACAGTGTCTGAGGCCGGCAGCAGCACGAGCTGGCAGGAAGACCCTGTAAGGCTACACGGGTAGGTATTGGGGGCTCCTCTAAGGAGCCCCCCCAGTACATGGTATCATGCAACTATCACTGGAATCAGTGTAGTTGCATGATTCCAACATGTTTGATAACAAACATGACCAGGTTTGGAGCAGCCATAATGTAGTTGGACATCTCGACTTGCCAGTGTCCACTACATACCTTGAAATGGCTGCCCTACACTTACAAATCCCAGAGAATGGAGTCTGGGGTTGGTGTGGGTATCCACACAATTGGAACCATGCACCCTGCCCTGAGACTGAAGGGTCTGTTTTGGGGGTTACTTATCGGTTTAAAGTGCAGTGACTGGGATATAAGAAAAACCTTATATATCTAAAGTGAAAGGTGCATGCACCATTTCACACAGACTGCAAAGGCAGCTCTGCAGATACAATTTGCATGGACTCCCATGGCTGCATGCTGCAGCCCATGGGAGACCCATTGTCAGGACTCGATTCTCTAATAAACCACACAGGAGCAGAATGAAGCCTTTTCCCAACTCTCCCCTCAATACGTTTCCGCTAGGTTATTCTACAATCCTTTGCGGGTAAGTACTAAGGGGGGAAAGGGGAATTGGATAAAGAAGAGACTGCCCTATTTTCTTTTCGAGATCTCTGTCTCTGCCTCAATCTTCTTTCTTCTTGTAGGCTGCAAGTTAAAACATTACTAAGTACAATTGCTTACCTTCCTTAAAGTTTTGAATGTTTTCTCAAGTCTTTATGCATAAGAAATTAGTAAGGAATTTTTTGTCTTGCCAGATGTCTTCTATGGGCTTGCCTCTCTTCTATTATGTATGTTGATTGAAAGAATGTTTTGTTTATATTTTGTTTTAACAGGTTGTGCTGGATATCTTGATTCTATTTCTCCAGGAGAGAGAACAAAGGTAAGTATACATTCAGCATAAATTATTTTAGAGTTATTTGTTCTCTTTTGTCTAACTCACTTGTTACCTTCTAACTTCCTTCCAATATCTTCTTCTCTAAGGTAAGTTGATAGTATAACGTGTTAGGATGCTCTGGTTCTTAATGACTGGATCCAACACTAGACGATTCGATCTCTTTTGTTAATGAGATTGGAAAGTTTCTTTTATTTCTTTTTCCTGTATTCCTGTTCACTCAACTCTCCCATGAATGAGCCCCATTATACTCAGATAATTATCAACTAGTTTGGAGTATCTGTAGCTATTGAGTTTTACAGGGAGAAATAGATTATATGACTGTGCAGGCTTATCTGCTGCTTCCTGGCTTGAGTAGCGCTGAACTAACTGAAGCGCTACCTCAGATTCTTGCAATGACTGATTTTATATTAGCGAGTTATTCACTATTTTTGAGGATTGCAAATTGGTTTGATTATAACAATACTTTTCTTTTGGTTGCGCATTGAGGGCATAACCGGAACACTACTCTTTTCACCCTGCACCTTCACAAGAAAAGCGTACTAGCCATTCGCTGAGCAGCGTCGGCTTTCTAACTCAAACACTACTCTTTTGGTCTTGCGCTATATTTTCCTAAAGAATTTCTCGTCACGTCTCTTCCTAGCACTGCGCACGCTTACTCCAGTTCTCAGAGCATGCGCGGACTTCGAACACTAACCTGCAGGTTTTTGAAGTGATGGGAACCGACGCAGGATGACCGATGGCCACCGGTATGCTCCCTGACTAAATTTTTATACGACGACTATGAGGTAGGTCTCACTCGGGAGAAGCTCTCGGTGAAGTGCGCCTTGGAACGTTAGCGCGCGCTTCACCTGAGCTGCTCAAAACTTAAGGAAAGAACCAGACTGCTAGACAACGAGTGTGCTGGCGGCCATCTTGAATGTCCAACGTTGCCAGCACACTCTCCAACTCCGGGCACAATTAATCTTTGGGCGAGACCGCTGGGAGAAAGAAGTGGAAGTGATAGCCACAACAGGGTTGCGAGGAGGAAACCTCCAGTGAGCCCTGACACCCATGGTGTACCATTGCCCTGAGTACCTCAGTACCATACACTAGGGACTTATCAGTATGCCAAATGTAGGGTGTACAAAAGTACTTACTAGCATATTTAGAGGAGAGAGCACTGCCACTGGGGTCCTAGTTAGCAGGATCCCCATGAACTACAATAAAAACACACTAACACCATGCAAAAAGTGAGGGTATCAATGCCAGGAAGATCCTACTTTACTACAATTCTCATCTTGTGGGACTGTGTGGCCCAAGTGTTGCCCTTGGCCCCGGAAGAAGTCCAGGCCATTCTTTCTCATGCCATCCAGGATGGTTGTGATGCAGTGAAGTTCATCATCTGCTGCGGCCTGGATACTACTGACTTCACATGTAGAACTATTCACACTACTGTGGCCATTCACAGACATGTGTGGTTGCATTCAAGCGGTTTTTGGGAGACATTCAGGACGGTTTTCTGGACATGCTATAAGATGGTTCCTGACTGTTTGAAGATTAAGCTGACTTAGCACTGCAGCCCTTCAAGATTGCATAGCCGTGGCACACATACTGGGCTTCTTTGCTTTCCCATGCCAGCCACACCAGCAGATTTGCCCCCTCCATGGTTCTGGTAAGAGTTCCCAATACTGCCATGAGCCCTCACGTATACAACAATCTCCACAGCTCCTTTGTGACTGCGGCACCCATTGGAGAGGGCAACAGGGACAGCGGGAAGCCCTGCCTTCCACACCCCCAGTTGCTACCCCCTCCAAGCCTCTTTAGCGTGCCATTTTGAACACACAGCCACCCGGTCAGAGGCAGGATCTAACATTTTCTGTGAGGATGGCAGACAAAAACTTCAGAAACTGTGGGTCCTGCAAATTGTTCTGCGGAATTGTTCAGCGGGGTTACGCTTGACCATTTCTCAAAACTCCACTGCACCTTTCAGCACCCTCAGAACAGCTGACAGATTATCATCTGTCCCTCTTGCAGCAGGAAGTGCAGGCTCTTTTGGCCCAGGGAGCCATAGCAGAGTCCAAGAGCCAGAAATTGGTCATAGTTGTTATTCCCGCTACTTCTTGGTGTTGAAAAATGACAGGGCCCTCCTTCCCATATTAGGCCTTTGTCCTCTCAATGCCTTTTTGAAAAATACCAAGTTCAAGATGCTCACCCAGGACCAGGTCTTGTGGTCCTTTGATCCTGAAGACTCAATGGTAGCTCTGGACCAGCAGGATGCTTATTTTCATATCCCCGTCCTACAGTCCTATGGGCATTGCCCCGATTCATGGTAGGACATGAGCATGTTTGCTGTGCTTCTCTTTGGCCTTGCTAGGGGCCCTCCGGTGTTCTCAAAAGTGATGGCGGTGTTGCAGCATACCATGGGAGATCAGGGGGTCCCAGTCTTCTACCTCAATGACTGGCTGTTGAAGGTATTCGTCTCTCACCTCCAGATATCAGTGGACCTCGTGCATCATTAAGGTTCATTATCAATGTGCTAAAGTCACACCTGACTCCTTCACAGACAGTCCCCTTCATCAGAGCCATTGTGGACAAGGTGCAGTTTTGTAACTATCCATTGGAGAAGAGAGCCCAGAATACTCAGGCGATGATCCAGATGTTGTCAACTGCTGTCCCGGATCTCAGTGAGGAGGACTCTAAGGCTTTTGGAAGAGTTTGACCACGGCAGAGTGGTCTCCACAGTTGTCAAACCACTGTCTGCCCAAATTTAATTCAGGCGTGTGCACCATTATGTTGGCTGGGTGGGAACTCCGTCCTTGTTACATCGGAGATCCATCTCCTCCAACAGCTCTTATTCCCTTGATGAGGCTTTGTAACACTTACAAGCTTCACATAGAATGCCTATGTACATGTCATATATGTCGTCGTTTGCAATGGGCATTTCTGTTTAGATCTATGGTGCATGAAGTGCAAAGTATTTTACCCAAACATTGAGAAACGTAAGACAAAACATTGCACAGCAGATGGCTATAAAAAGGCATAAGACAGCAATTACTTTTCATAAATATTTAGTGAAGTTTTTATATTTAACAGCCTTTGCCCGATCACAGCTACCTACTCATAAAGCAGACATAAAAAGTCAGTGCCTGCTTCCTTTATTACAAAAAATGCCAGCCCTTTTGCAAAGTCCTTGATAATTTATATAAACACAGTGGGGCCTGATTCACAGAATTAACTTAAGACAAAATACTAAACTTACTACCATTTTGGTATTCACAGAAGGCCCTTACTCATTTTGGTATTCACAGAAGGCACTTACTCATTTCGGTATTCACAGAAGTTAGGAGTCCTAACTTTAGGACTCCTAAATGCCTTCTGTGAATACCGAAAGTCTTAAAATTAGGATTTTTCTCAGTTTAGTAGTAGTAAAGTTAGGACTCCTAACTTTAGGACTCCTAAATGCCTTCTGTGAATACCTAAAGTCGTAAAGTTAGGATTTTTCTCAGTTTAGGAGTAGTAAAGTTAGCAGTCCTCACTTTACTACTCCTAAACTGAGAAAAATCCTAATTTTAAGACTTTCGGTATTCACAGAAGGCATTTAGGAGTCCTAAAGTTAGGAGTCCTAACTTTACTACTACTAAACTGAGAAAAGTCCAAATTTTAAGCATTCCGGTATTCACAGAAGGCATTTAGGAGTCCTAAAGTTAGGAGTCCTAACTTTACTACTACTAAACTGAGAGAAATCCTAATTTTAAGACTTTCGGTATTACTTCTGTGAATACCGAAATGAGTAAGTGCCTTCTGTGAATGCCAAAATGAGTAAGTGCCTTCTGTGAATACCAAAATGGTAGTAAGTTTAGGATTTTGTCTTAAGTTAGTTCTGTGAATCGGGCCCAGTGTGGGTTTATATTCACTTATTCCCATGATTAGTCCTTCATCGTGCTCCCCAAGCAATCTGTTATAAATGGTTTAAACAAGCACTCTACGGTGAAGGTCGCTCACCTATAATCTAATAAGCCAAATGATGTTAGGGTGGGAAAACGTTGTTGTCTTCCCTCGATGTTTTAACTTAAGCATCAAGTTTGTTACTGAAGTCACTATATAGGGCCTCCAACATCCCCATGACTACCACAACTGAAATTCTCGAACAGCTGGAGGCAGCTATCCGGAACTATGTGTAATGCAAACATTTACAAAGCTATTTATATCATGTGATTATTGTTAACCTGACCGTAGACAGATGAGCAATAAAAATACTTGATAAAAAATGATTATAACAAGTACAGACCAAGGAGTCAAGAATGGGTGGAACATTAGAGACACATTACTATGACCAAAATTGTTAATACATATATTTTCATTGGCATTTAACATTAAGACATAAACGTACACATGAGATGTCCTGTACATAGTATTATTAGAATGATTCACCAGTCGTTAAACAGAAGTCTCAATACAGGAAAGAAATTATAATAAGTACAGCACATTTAATAGAACAAATCATAATATAGATTCAACTAGTGATGAGTAGTGCTTTGTTAGTGTTCTTCAGTTTCGGGCTGTGCATATGTAGACTACGGTCATGAACAGCAACTTCCTTAATTAGTGCCCTTGTCTAATCCCCTGGCCATCATCATGGACTGCTCTCCTCATGGACTTTTCAATGGGAGTTGTAGGACCTACCATCATAATGCTAAATTGCATAAACAATAAATAACTTAAACTAGGCTAAGACAACACAAACTGGTCCTGAGGGTCTGAACCATAATTTTGTATGCAATACCCCACAGTTGGTTCCCACCTCTGCGGGATCTAGGTCATATGACCCTAATATAACGGGGGAGTATGGGAGGGAGGGCGGTGTCAGAAGACAACTCATCTACCAGCAAGTTTGATTCCACCTTGAAGGTATTCATCCGGGTGGGGCTCTCTAAAAGGGAAGCAATCAGTGCTTTCTACTCTGTGTCTCTACTCCCCAGGCGGAAGGGGGGCTTTCACTGTGATTTCCCCCAAATGATCTTGGGGGTTGCCCTCTGCTCCACCATCTTATGTGTTCTGGCCCTTATCGTCTACCCCATGGTCACCTCCCCGGTTGGCCCAGGCCTCCAGAACTTGCGCCTAAAAACCCGTCTGATCCCTTGTTTATCATCTCTGATCAGAGCCCGTTCCTCTGCTCTAGCCCACATGGTGACATCACTTTCCCAAATCGCAATCGTTGAGCCCGCCCCAGAGTGTCAGTGCATTGCTATCCATCTCCTGGCCAACACCAAAGTCGGGTCCACAAATCTGGTGCCAACCCTACGCCCCTTTGGTCTGGGAAATAACCCTAAGAGTCACACCTCTGCCGTGCACAAAATTGTAGAGTCTAATACTCTGTTCAGTGTGGCAAGAACAACATACCAGAAGGGGCGCAAACCTAGGCAACTCCATGTTGTATGTCCAAAATCTGCCCCAGTGACTTGCATCTGGGGCAAGCCCACGGCTCTCCCCCATACAAGGCCTGCAATCTAAGAGGGGTTAAGTATGTCATATGTATATAATTAAACTGGACATATTTTAGCCTTGTGTTACTGGAAATACGCTGGGGACATGCCAAAACTGCACCCCCACACAAAGTCTTGGAGGTCCCTTCCCAGCAATGCATCCCATCTCCCCCTTATCTTTGTCAAAGGTGCCATGGCCGTTTCCAACTGTGCCCTGTGGAACCATTTCACCAGATTGCGCACAGTGCCTAGAGTCACCAGGGCCTGAAGAACAGCACAGGTCTCTGGCTCCTGCCTGCTGTCAGACCATAGTTCCCTGAACATCAATACAAGGGCATGATGTGTCAAGAATTGGTGGGGGTAAAGCACATTGTGTTATCTATTCCTCCAATGGGATTAGTGCTTCCAATTGGTAGCAGTCACCTACTGTGATCAAGCCCGCTGTCATCCAGTCAGACAACTGGTGTGCCGTGAAGCTAGAAGGGGGGGTTCCCATGTGGCAGCCCCACCAGCCATAGAGCCGGGGCGTATAAAGGAGACCCAGCCATCCTCTGCAGTACAGTTGTAACGCCCTGAACGTCTCAGGATCGTTTAACAGACACGACAATGAGGACGCAACCACTTGTGAAGGGTTAGTTATTTTAATGAAGGCAAATATAATACAAGGAATTAACAAAAGTTATAGTCACTGGAATCCTCCAGGCTAAGTACGTTACCAGCCCACAGCACGGATGGTCCTAACCGTCCTCTGCATATACGCCGATCCCGGCGTATGCCAACAGAGGGCAGAAATGAAATGGCCGACAATGCCAATCGGTAGGCTGTGAGGGGCACGAAGAGTGTTGGGGAGAATCGAGGAGTCAGGGAAACACCCAGCCGGGGTCTCTACCTGAAGGGAGCAGCCGCTCAACCTCTTCCTCAGACTGCACCGGGACGCGGAGTCACCTCCTGGTGATGCGTCACCGATACCCCAATCAAAAGCAAGAAGACTGAACCGAGAGCAGCCGCTCGATCGATCCTGTGGACTTCCGAGTCTGTAACGCAGCAAACACCTCCTGGTGTGCGTTACAGCTGGCAGTCCCTGTGTCTCTGGTCGGGCTGGGAGTTACGACTCCAACCAGCAAAAGCGCCACTGCGCTTGGACTCAGCCGAGTCAAAAAGCGAAGCTCAATGGTTGACCGGTAGAGCTTCCGGGTCCTTCACAGGTGACAATGGGGCAAGACACGGCCCAGGGAGTAACGACTCGACCTACCTCCGTTCTTGCCTTACTGGAGCACCACTCCGGAACACTGCTCTTCACGAAGCAGGTACGTCGGTGTAAACACAATATCCGACAGCGTTGTACCTCCCGGTTCCTCCCTTTATAGGGCGTGTTTTCCTTGAGTTATGTAACAGCTCTCCTGTTTACATAAGGGCGTGTTTTCCTTGAGTTATGTAACAGCTCTCCTGTTTACATAAGGGCGTGTTTTCCTTGAGTTATGTAACAGCTCTCCTGTTTACATAAGGGCGTGTTTCCCTTGAGTTATGTAACAGCTCACCTGTTTACATAACCTCTCAACCGCTAAGCACCCTGGGAGATGTAGTCCGTTTTCGCTGGTTACTGTTTTGCTCCCCTCGCATGACAGGAATTCTTGACAGTACATCCTCCCTCTCAGCGGCTCCCCACGGGTCCAGCGCTGGCAGGAAAACGCCGATGGAACAAGGAGACCAAGCGCGGAGCATGAACCCCTTCAGCCGGTTCCCATGAATGCTCCTCCGGGCCATAGCCTTTCCACGCAACCAGGTACCACAGTTTCCCCCTGCGCCATTTGGACGCCCGTATGCCCGACACTTCATACTCCACCTCCGACTCCACGCATACCGGCCTAGGTGTCCCAGACGGCTTGGATGGTGCTGGTTTGAGCAATGATACATGAAAGACAGGGTGTATCCGCAATGACTGGGGCAAGCACACCTTCACGTTCACGGGACCCATACACTTGGTAATTCGATAGGGGCCCATGTACTTGGGATGGAACACACTGTTCTTTCGAAACCTCATGTTTCTTGTGGATATCCAGACGTAGTCTCCAGTGCGGTACAGTGGCCCGGGCCTTCTCTTCCTATCTGCCGCAGCCTTGTATCTTCTCTTGGCCTCTATTAGGACAGCCCTTGAGCGCATCAACGTGTCTTTTATGTGTGCCACCCTGTCCGCTGTGGCGGGAATCCTGTCCTCTCTGAACGGATGTAGAAATGGCAAGAACCTGGGATGTTGGCCATAGTTGCTATAGAACGGAGATGACTGTGTGGAGCTGTGAGTGGCGTTGTTATAGGCTATCTCTGCAACCCATAGCAAGTCGACCCATTCTTCCCTGCCCTGGTCCACAAAACATCGCAGATACTGTTTGAGCGTTTGGTTCAGGCGCTCGGTTTGGCCGTCCGTTTGAGGGTGGTAGCTGGTGGACAGGGCGGTCTTAACATGCAGCGCTGTGCACCAAGTCTTCCAGAATTGCGCAGTAAACTGCGACCCCCGGTCCGACACGATCACCCCAGGTAATCCATGCAGTCGTACCACATTCTTTAGGAGTAGTGACGCCAATTCCCCGGCCGTAGGGACTCTCTTGCAGGGGATGAAGTGCCCCATTTTTGTCAAGTAATCCACCACCACCAGTATTGCCGTCATCCCCTGGTCTACCGGTAGGCCCACCACGAAGTCCAGTGATATGCTATCCCATGGTCTATCCGGGGTCGGAAGTGGATGTAAGAGCCCTTGGGTTCGGCCATGGTCGGCCTTCATGGTAGCACACGTAGGACACTCCTGTCCCCACCTCCTGACATCCACTCTCATGGTTGGCCACCAGAAATGCCGTCCCATGCTAGCCACCGTTTTTTCAAAGCCCAAATGACCTGCGCATGGAGAGTCATGGCACCAGATGAATGCTTGTTTCCTTAGCCTAGGCGTGGGTATCAATAGGCACCTGCCCTTCAGGGGTATCCCGTCCTTCAGCTGCCATTCTCTGTGACTGAGGAGCCACCTCCGCCATGCGAATGACCTGATCCCTCTCTTTATTCCCCTCAGGAAAGTATCCGGTTGGATAACCCCCAATACCATCCTCGGGGAAATGATGGAACGCTCGGTCGCAGGCAATGGTTCCTTAACTGCAGATTGACGGGACAGGGCGTCCGCCTTCCGGTTTTCCGTCCCCGGCCGATATGTGATGCGGAAGTTGAACCCCGCAAAGAAGATCATCCACCGCAGCTGCCTGGGAGAAAGGTGTCTAGTGGCCGTCATGAACTGTAGGTTCCGATGGTCCGTGTACACCGATACCACATGTCTTGCCCCCATCAACCAATGCCTCCATTCGGTGAAGGCGTCCTTGATTGCGAGAAGCTCCTTCTCCGCAATATGGTAGTTGCGTTCGGCGTCGTTGAGTTTGCGGGACATGTACGCAACGGGATGAAGCACCCCTGTGTCGTGGTTGCGTTGGGACAAGATAGCCCCCAGCGCCACATCCGACGCGTCCGCTTCCACCACGTAGGGGAGATCCGGATCGGGGTGAGCCAACACCGGCGCCTTACCAAAGGCGCTTTTCAGGGCCTCAAAGGCTTTGTTCGCTTCAGGGGACCAGACAAACTCCTTGGACTTCCTCAGTAGCTGTGTGATTGGGGCCACCACTCCTGAAAATCCATCTATAAACCGCCTGTAAAAGTTGGCGAAGCCAATGAAACTTTGGACGTCCTTCACGCTTTGGGGCACCGGCCATTCTTTCACCGCCTTGATCTTTCGTTCTGCCATCTCCTGTCCCTCTGGACTCAGCATCACTCCGAGGAATTCCACGGATGTGACGTGGAAGTCACACTTGCTGAGTTTACAAAACAGCATGTTTTCCCTCAGCTTTTGGAGCACAGCTTTGACGGGGTGTACGTGCTCCTCCACACTGGACGAATAGATGAGGATGTCGTCGATATATACGACCACGTAGATATCCAACTCCTCTCTGAATACCTCATTCAAAAAGTACTGAAAGGCTGCCGGGGCGTTGCACAGACCGAACGGCATGACGAGGTACTCAAAAAGGCCGAACCTGGTCTTAAAGGCGGTCTTCCACTCGTCTCCGTCCCTCATGCGCACCAGATGGTATGCCCCTTTCAAATCCAACTTGGTGTAGATACGAGCTTTCTTGACCTGTTCCAGAAGTACACTGATGAGAGGCAAGGGGTACCGATTTTTTATGGTTATCGCATTCAATGCCCTAAAGTCCACACAGGCTCTCAGCTCCCCATTAGCCTTCGGGATGAAGAAGAGTGGCGAGGCGGCCGGAGACTTGGACGGGCGGATGAATCCTAGCTTGAGGAGTTTATCCAGGTACCCCCGGAGATGCACGTTTTCAGGCTCCGTCAGGGCATACAGCCTGCCGCTGGGAACGCTGGCCCCTGGCACCAGGTCGATCTGGCAGTCAAACTGTCTATGTGGTGGTAGCACTTCCGCCTTCACCTCATCAAATACATCCTCAAAACTGTGATAAGCCTGGGGGAGAGCCACATCTTTTTCTGCCGCTGTAGCCACCGTCTGACTCCCGCTCTCATCTGCGTCAAGGGATTCCGTTCTTATTCCACAATGCAGGATGCAATACGGTGACGTCATTTCGATGCGATGTGTTGGCCAATCCACAAAGGGGTTGTGTTTCTGTAGCCACGGCAATCCCAATATGACGCCATATTGGGGCGCTCGGATGATGTTAAAATCGATTTGTTCCAAATGGTTCCTCCCATATCTCATCGGAAGGACCCCCGTGTGCTGCCCGATGGGCCCCGTCACCAATCGCCTTCCGTCTACAGCATAGACGTCTTCGGGTACAGCTTTGGGAAGAAGCACTAGCCCTAGCCTGCATGCCTCGTTGTGGTCCATAAACATGCCAGTGGCCCCTGAATCCACCATGGCCACAACGGGTATCCACTGGTCATGCACTCCCACGTGCACCGTGAGAAACAGGTGTCGTTGTCCCTTAGTGACCGAGTTGGAAAGTGAAGGGATGGATGAGTGACTCCGAGATGCCCCTTCTTTGGTCTGGGAGTCCTCTAGTTTTCCGCCGGTATGTCCACCACGGCTGTTACCGACCAGTTGGCCCGATAACGTGACGTCTTCGGTTTGGCAGGGCATTCACGTACGTAGTGGCCTTTTTTGCCACAATATAGGCACAATCCTTGTTTACGGCGTGACTCTTTCTCCGTGGCTGTGAGGCTCGCTCGTATTGCGCCGATGTCCATGGGTTCTCCCTTGGATGCGGTGGAAGTTTCAGGACTTCCCACCGTCACATAGGATGGAAGGGATTTTCCTTTTCTCCCATGATCCCCCTTTCTTTCACTTAGCCTATGTTCCAGCCGTAATACCAGGTTGATAAGGCCCTCACATGTCTTGGGTTGAGGGTCAATATGAGCCACGGCGTCCTTGAGCTCATCGCACAGCCCTTGATGGAAGAGCGCCGTCTGTTTAGCAACAGGCCACTTGGTTTCCGCAACCAGCCTTCGGAACGCGTTGAGATACTGCACCAGGTCGTTGGATCCCTGTCTCAACTCAAGCATTTCACGGTCCGCCGTGTACGAGTCAGCCCTTCTGTCGAATACCTTCAGGAATTCCTCGCGAAAAGCACCCCAATCACATAAGATGGGGTCGTCCCTGCTCACCAGAGGTACGGCCCATTGTGCCGCGTTTCCAACCAAATAGGATATAAGGAAAGCCACACGCGCCTGACTCGTGGGGAACGCCTTTGGTTTGCACGATAAATGTAGCGCCACTTGTGTGAGGAATACCTGCACTGTGTTAGGATCCCCACTGTACCTCTCTGGTGTTGCCAAGGGGATGGCTACCGGCATTTCCACTACTACCGCAGGGGTCTGGTTCGTGAGGGAGGTGCTGGGCGTGAGCGGGTCCAATTGGATAGCATCCAGTCTGGCTTTTACATCGGCTGTTTCTTGCCTAGAGGCAGCCACTTCAACTTGCATGGCCGCTAAAGCAGCCAGCACATCATCAAGTGTTGCCATGTCTGTTATCGACCGGGAGACAGTTAGTGTTATTAAGGTCGGATATTTTGTAACGCCCTGAACGTCTCAGGATCGTTTAACAGACACGACAATGAGGACGCAACCACTTGTGAAGGGTTAGTTATTTTAATGAAGGCAAATATAATACAAGGAATTAACAAAAGTTATAGTCACTGGAATCCTCCAGGCTAAGTACGTTACCAGCCCACAGCACGGATGGTCCTAACCGTCCTCTGCATATACGCCGATCCCGGCGTATGCCAACAGAGGGCAGAAATGAAATGGCCGACAATGCCAATCGGTAGGCTGTGAGGGGCACGAAGAGTGTTGGGGAGAATCGAGGAGTCAGGGAAACACCCAGCCGGGGTCTCTACCTGAAGGGAGCAGCCGCTCAACCTCTTCCTCAGACTGCACCGGGACGCGGAGTCACCTCCTGGTGATGCGTCACCGATACCCCAATCAAAAGCAAGAAGACTGAACCGAGAGCAGCCGCTCGATCGATCCTGTGGACTTCCGAGTCTGTAACGCGGCAAACACCTCCTGGTGTGCATTACAGCTGGCAGTCCCTGTGTCTCTGGTCGGGCTGGGAGTTACGACTCCAACCAGCAAAAGCGCCACTGCGCTTGGACTCAGCCGAGTCAAAAAGCGAAGCTCAATGGTTGACCGGTAGAGCTTCCGGGTCCTTCACAGGTGACGATGGGGCAAGACACGGCCCAGGGAGTAACGACTCGACCTACCTCCGTTCTTGCCTTACTGGAGCACCACTCCGGAACACTGCTCTTCACGAAGCAGGTACGTCGGTGTAAACACAATATCCGACAGCGTTGTACCTCCCGGTTCCTCCCTTTATAGGGCGTGTTTTCCTTGAGTTATGTAACAGCTCTCCTGTTTACATAAGGGCGTGTTTTCCTTGAGTTATGTAACAGCTCTCCTGTTTACATAAGGGCGTGTTTTCCTTGAGTTATGTAACAGCTCTCCTGTTTACATAAGGGCGTGTTTCCCTTGAGTTATGTAACAGCTCACCTGTTTCCATAACCTCTCAACCGCTAAGCACCCTGGGAGATGTAGTCCGTTTTCGCTGGTTACTGTTTTGCTCCCCTCGCATGACAGGAATTCTTGACAACAGTGCAACTTGCAATAACACTCCAGGTCGCAGGATCACCACATTCCTGCCTAGCACCCAGATAGACCCCATATTGCGAAAAGATGGTACCCCCCAGTCTTGCCATTGGTTTAGTGTATATAAGCTGAACCTATTTTATCAAGCCTTCTTCCAACTCCATCTTAAGCATGATTGCTTGGAGAAAATCCAACTGCAGTGAATCAAAAGCTTTTTCAAGGTTTATCGACATAAGGGCATACGGTCAAGAATGAATATTCTGATGGTAAAGGATGTGGTATAGCCGACCAAGATTCAGGGAGTTGGACCTGTTTGGTACAAACCCATTCTGGTCACTATGGATGTAATTTGGCATATGAGGTAATAACCACAGGGCCAGCACTTTACTAAGAATTTCGAAATCCATGTTCAACATGTACAAGGGGTGAAACCAAGATGTGCAAGCACCCACATTCGTAAACTTTGGAAGTGGGACCACCCATGCATCTCTAGTTGATTCAGGCAGTGTATCCAAGCACTGTGGCTCGGCATACAGGGCCTCCAACCTAGGTGCCAGAACAGAGGCAAAAGAGGTGTAAAATTCCACTGACAGCCCATCCGGGCCAGGGGTTTTCCCGGTGGCCATGTCCTTAATGGCAAAACGAATCTCGTGGACTGTCACTGGGCCCTCACGTTTCTCCCAAAATATAGAGTCCAGTGTACACAAGGGTAGTGGGCCCAAGACCTCGCCAAAGTTCTACAGCAGAGTGACTTCCGGACACCGATAGTGTTTTGTAATACTCACTGAAGGCCATATTAAAGCCCCAGGGGAATAAAGTGGCACGCCCTCGTACGAAAGAATCTGTGTAATGGGTGCCCAGCCAGGCCAACAGTCAGCCCTCCTCGTTGTGCACTCTAGCAGGGTAATCTTTGTAGTCACAGCATCAAAGGTGTTCATGTGTAGCATTATATTGACCCTTGATTTCTGTGAGCTCTGCTTGGGTGTCACCATCTGCACCTAACAGGTTTCCCAATTCATGCAGGCAACTTTCCAGGGAGGTGAGCTCCCTGTTCAGTCCCTTCCGAACCCCAATAGACTGCCCCATACAATGACCTCGCCACACTGCCATGAATGCATCCCATTCTATAAGGGCTTTAGTGGCTGAGCCCTTGTTAAGCTGAAAATAATCCGAAATAACTGTCTGCAGGGAGTACCTAAACCAGGCACCTTGCAACATTAAGGGGGTTAAGGCGCCAGGTGGGTGTCACCAAGCATTCCGTTATAGGGCGGAACTTCAACAGAAGTGGAGTCTGAGCAGATATTGTGCGTCCTAAATACTCTGTGTGGAGCATGTACGGGCTAAGTTTGGATGAACAAACAAACATGGCAAGCCTGGTGTGCAACCTGTAAAGTTAAGAATAGTATGAGTAATCACAGTCAGTCCCACGAAGAACCCTCCAGGTGTCTGATCATTTCCAGTGTCCCATCCAGTCCTGTCAGGTAAGGGAGGAGTAGACCTGTCCAGGCGGACCCCTGCCACGCAGTTGAAGTCATCTTCCACCACAATCAATCAATCAACAAAATTTGTATAGCGCGCTACTCACCCGTTAGGGTCTCAAGGCGCTGGGGGGGGTTATGGGAACGATACTGCTCGAACAGCCAGGTCTTGAGTTGTTTCCTGAAGGAGAGATGGTCCAGGGTTAGCCGTAGGTGGGTGGGGAGGGAGGTCCATGTCTTGGCCGCCAGGTAGGAGAAGGATCTTCCTCCGGCGGTGGATTTGCGGATTCGTGCGACAGAGGCGAGGGCGAGGCTGGCGGAGCGGAGTTGGCGGGTGGGTGTGTAGAATGTAAGTCGGCTGTTGAGGTACTTCGGGCCCGTGTTGTGGAGAGCCTTGTGTGCGTGGGTGAGGAGTCTGAACGTGATCCTCTTGCTGCCGGGGAGCCAGTGCAGGTCTTTCAGGTGGGCAGAGATGTGGCTGTGGCGGGGGATGTCCAGGATGAGTCGTGCTGAGGCGTTCTGAATGCGCTGGAGTCTTTTCTGGAGTTTGGCAGTGGTTCCAACGTAGAGGGTGTTCCCGTAGTCCAGACGGCTGGTGATGAGGGCCTGGGTAATGGTCTTCCTGGTATCGGTGGGGATCCATCGGAAGATCTTTCGGAGCATGCGCAGGGTGTTGAAGCAGGATGAGGAGACGGTGTTGACTTGCTTGGTCATCGTGAGGGAGGAGTCCAGGATGAAGCCTAGGTTGCGAGCGTGGTCCGTTGTCTTGGGTGCGGTTCCCAGGGCGGAGGGGCCACCATGAGTCGTCCCAGGCGGTGGGAGATGGTCCGAGGATGAGGACTTCCGTCTTGTCTGAGTTCAGTTTAAGCCTGCTGATCTTCATCCATTCCGGGACGTCTTTCATTCCTTCCTGGAGGTTGGCTTTGGCGGAGGCGGGGTCGTTGGTGAGGGAGAGGATCAGCTGGGTGTCATCGGCGTAGGAGATGATGTTGAGGTTGTGTTGGCGTGCGATGGCTGCGAGAGGGCTCATGTAGACGTTGAAGAGGGTGGGGCTGAGTGAGGATCCTTGCGGAACACCGCAGATGACTTCGGAGGCCGAGGAGCGGAACGGGGGAGGCGGACTCTGTGCGTTCTTCTGTCGAGGAACGAGATGATCCACTCCAGGGCCGCTCCTTGGATTCCGGTGTTGCTGAGGTGCTGTATCAGGGTGCGGTGGCATACGGTATCGAAGGCTGCTGAGAGGTCAAGGAGGATGAGGGCGGCAGTTTCCCTGTTGTCGAGCATGGACCTGATGTCGTCGGTGGCTGCGATGAGGGCGGTCTCGGTGCTGTGGTTTGCTCGGAAGCCGGACTGTGAGGGATCGAGGGATTCGTTGGTCTCGAGGAAGACGGAGAGTTGTCTGTTGACGGTCTTCTCGATGACTTTGGCTGGAAAGGGGAGGAGCGAGATGGGGCGGAAGTTCTTGAGGTCTGTGGGGTCCGCGGTGGGTTTCTTCCGGAGGGCGCTCAGCTCGGCATGTTTCCAGCTCTCCGGGAAGGTGGCGGATGCGAAGGAGCTGTTGATGATGTTCCGGAGTTGGGGTGCGATGATGGAGTCGGCTTTTTTGAAGATGTGGTGTGGGCAAGGGTCGGTAGGGGAGCCGGAGTGGATGGTGTTCATCAGGCGGGTGGTGTCTTCAGTGTTGATCGGGGTCCAGGTGCAGATGGTGGTGGTGGGGGGTTGGTTCGGTGGTTGGGTCCGTGGTCTGCGCGCCGAAGCTGTTGTGTATATCAGCGATCTTGCGGTGGAAGAATGAGGCGAGTGAGTCACAGAGGTCTTGTGAGGGTGTGATGTCGTTGTTGCAGGCGCTGGGGTTGGAGAGCTCTTTGACGATGCTGAAGAGTTCCTTGCTGTTGTGGGTGTTGTTGTCCAGACGTTCTTTGAATGTTGCCTTCTTGGTGGTGCGGATCAGCTGGTGGTGTTTTTGGGTGGCGTTCTTGAGGGCGGTCATGTGTTCTGCTGTCTGGTCGTGGCGCCAGGCTTTCTTTCTCGAGGGTGCGGCAGGTTTTCTTGGAGTTCTTGAGTTCGTTGGTAAACCACGAGGCCTTTCTGCTGCCGGGTCTGCTTGGAGGATTCTTCAGTGGTGCGAGTTCATCGGCGCAGTTGATGAGCCACTGTGTGAGGTTGCGGGCTGCTTCGTTGGGGTCCGTCGTGTTGGTGGGCGGGTTCTGGCTGAGGGCGGTGCTGAGCTGGTCGGTGGTGATCTTGCTCCAACTTCTGCGGGGAACCTGTTGCGGATGGTGGTGGGTCGTGGTTCTCCTGAAGCTGAAGTGGACGCAGCTGTGGTCTGTCCAATGTAGTCCGGTTGAGTGGCTGAAGGAGATGTGCTTGATGGAGGAGAAGATGGGGTCGAGCGTGTGGCCGGCGTAGTGGGTGGGGGTGTTCACCAGTTGCTTGAGTCCGAGGTTGGCGAGGTTCTCCAGTAGGGCGGCGTTGTTGCAGTCCTTGTTGCTCTCCAGGTGGAAGTTGAGGTCCCCTAGGAGGATGAAGTCTGTGGAGGTGAGGGCGTGCTGACTGATGAAGTCGGCGATGGCTTCGCTGAATTGTGTGCGAGGTCCCGGGGGGCTGTAGATGAGAGTGCCTCTGAGGGTGGTCTTGGGGTCGGTGTTTATCTGGAAGTGTAGGTGCTCGGCGGCAGTGAGGGTGTCGTCGGAGTTGGTCGTGATGCGGATGGAGTTCTTATGGACGATGGCGATGCCTCCTCCAGTTTGGTTGACGCGGTCCCTCCGGATGATCTTGTAGCCCTCCGGGATGGCTATGGCGATGTCGGGTACTGAGGAGGCGTTCATCCATGTTTCAGTGAGGAAGGCGACATCTGGAGATGTTGAGTCGAGGAGGTTCCAGAGTTCGACGGCGTGCCTGTGGATGGAGCGGGTGTTGAGCAGGATGCACTTGAGGTGGTTGTTGCTGGTGCTCGGCTTGGCGGGTGCGGTGCAGGTTTGGAGGCAGGTGAATTTGCAGACTTGGCAGGTGAAGGGTCCGTGGGAGCGTTTTGGGGTGGCTCTGTAGCAGGCGGGGTTCAGGCCGGCATTGAGTGAGAGGAGGGATGCGGCATCGTAGGTTCGTCGGGTGCGCTGGCATCGACGAGGACCAGGGGTTCTGGCACTGGGCGCTGTCCAGGCGCGGACGAGCGTAGACGGGCTTGATTTGGCGCACCTTCGGCGCACAATCGGCGCTCCCGCTGCGCGTGACCGCTGCGCGTACACGCGGACTCCATTTAAGGCGAAGTGGGAGGGAGGAGCAGCTGGGAGGCGGGAGCGGGGAGGACACAGAAAGAAAAGGGGGCGGGGCCGCGATGTAACAGCGGCGGGAAGTGGGGAGCGGAGGGGGGAACACACCAGGGGAACAAGCGGCAAAATCGCTAACCTAGTGAAAAAAATACAGAGTTACAGTGCAATACAAAAACGAAGCAAAACAGAGGCACAGGAGGGCAAAAACGGAAGGAAGAACGAGCAGCAGCGAGGGGGCACCGAGGTCAAGGGCGGACCAGAGGTGCTGGGGCACAGACTTGCCTACAGCTGGAGGGCCGTGCGGCGTGGGGGTGTCCTGAGGTCAGGTCACACAGAGGAAAAGGCAATAGACTGTGATTGAAGGAACTGCTCCTGGTCTGAATTTGGAGCATAAATACTACCCAGAGTGACCTCCCTGCCCAGCAGTCTACCCCTACCCAAGATAGAACGACCTTCCTTATCTATGATAGAGTGTGTATGTTCAAAAGGAGTCCCCGCGCGTATCCACAGCAACACACCTCTGGTTGCATAAAGTTGCCCTCGCCATCTGCGTCTCAGACGTGCAGTCTCATCTGCCTCAAGGTGAGTCTCCTGTAACATAACTATGTGAGCTTCCCGCCTACACAAGTAACAATGAATATTATGGCACTGGGTGGCTGAGCCCATTCCTCTAATGTTCTAAGACACAAAAGTTACGTTATGTGTAGAATCTCCCATAATGCAAAATACATCGACGTTACCAGCCAGCAATCACCCCCCAGCAGTAATAAAGCAGTACACGACATCCAGGACATATAAACAGGACCCCAACTACATACTCCCATACTCCAGGGCAGTCCAGCAATGGCTGGCCATCCAAACCTGTAAGAAAGCAACATTGTTAAGAGAAAGCCACCTCCAGTCACCTAGCAGGGGCAATCTGGTTGGGGGCAGGCAAAAAAGGACTGTGTTCTGCAGTGCCATACCAGCCCAGTTTCCAATATAACAACCAGTTATTGTCCCCCGGAGGCCACGGGCCACCAGTATGCTCCAGATTTAGGATTACAATGAACATCACAAATACGGCTACCAATCTGCCCATCGGTGCTAGCAACAGAACCAGCCAACCCCTCAGAGTGACACAGTGCAACCCTGTATCCCCAAGGGTGTGGATGAGGCACACAGGAGGACATATGAACCCTTCAAATTAACTCATCAAAACGACTGTGAGGTCACAACCGGGAGGTCAATCTTACTTAGGACCAAACCCAGTCAGAAATCCACGACTTATGAGCAGAAGTGGTGCCGGTGTCTGCCCCGGTCTTCTGTGTTGAAGCTATCTTTGCTATGATGAGTAAAGCCGCTGCTCGCTCTCTCTCTGTCTGGAATGAGGATGGCTTCCTCAAGGATGTCTCCCGAGGTGTCTTTCTGAAACGCTTCCTAGGTGTCTGTCCAACAGCGTTGGGCCGGGTACAGGATTTTGGGAGCGTGGCTCCTGCTTTGTAGGCCTCCAGCCAGAACCAAATTGCTTCCGGTGTGTCACAAAAATGGGTACTGCCATCCAGAATGTTCCAAAGTTTAGCAGGAAACATCAATGAATACTGTATACCATCCTCCTGGAGGGCTTTCTTGGCTTCCACGAATTATGCACGTTGTGCTTGGACTTTGGCAGTAAAATCAGGGAACACTAGCACTTTACTAATGTCTATTGCGAAAGGACCATTGGCACAGGCCCTCTGAAGGATAATGTCCCAGTCCCTGTAGTGCAGTAATTGCGCCACCACCAGGCGAGGGTGCCACCTGGGTGCCAGTGGGCGGGCGGCACCCAGAGCGCACGTTCCAGGGCGTGACCTCAGTGTGACACCTGTTCTCTTGAAATTACCCCATATCTGTTCCCTCAGCTCCCTCAGGTAGCCGCACACTGCAATGTAATTGCGATGGTTACGACCCTCTGCATCTTCTGCCTGCCGTTGAAGGATGCTTACTTAGGTGGAGAGAGCATCCCCTTTGCTGGACATCACCTGCTGGGTGGGTATAATTTCACTGTCTGGCTGCTCCACTTCCTCCACTCGGTCCAGCAGCTTGTGGTGGTCCGCTTGTAGAAGACCCAGCTCAACTGGACACTCTTAATATCTTGAACCGGGGAGGGTCGAGCGGCGAGGGGTAGGTGTTCCAGCCCACTCTGGTGACAAACTAATCAACACCAGATCTAGGTGTCCCGGTACCGCTCTGAACAAGGACTGGAGCAGGTGGTAGGTTACCCGACATTCATGGAGAGACTGATCCCATAGTACTTTACGTGGTAGGTAGCATTTGCATCCACCATATTGTATAGATAGTTCTTCCACACTAGGTCCTGAAGAATTGCCAAGGATCACTAGGACCGCAAGGCATGAAACATATTGACCATCAGAGATGAGCATAGCTGAGCTGAACCCGGACGTCAGCAAGCTGCACCTCTTAGTTTGTTTTTAATCAGGTGGATAGCCAGCCTGAATAAAAGTCATATTTTGGACTATCCTACTTGTTTTAAATCACCTTTACTCAGTCACATCTACACCACTAGGCCCCTCACACGCACCGCACCATACGGCCAGGAACAAAAGATCTCCGCTAAAGAGCCCCTTTATGGGTGCCCGTCGGGAATTGCTGTGCCGACCCGACGAGGAGCAGGTCCATATGATGAAGCATGACACCTAGCTTGCTGGGTGTGTAAGGACCCTAGTTCCAACAAGAGGAATCCCCTTTCTCTATTGTTTTGTCTCCTCTGTTTTCTCTCTCTCATTCTCCACCCCAAGGAACTGCATACCCTTTTCTCCTATTAGAAGATTTCTTTAGTCAGGGATCCAGTTTTCGATATATCCTATATGCTTTACGCTACATGAAGAGCCAAGAATAATGTACACATGAGCTTGGGGTTTACAATCATCTCTGTATTCATGTTAAATGCTACATGAGCGTATAGTGTAATGTGTTTTTCTTGCTACACATCGTACTGTTATGGGGTTTGTGGAGAACGGAACATCTTCACTGATTTATATGGGGTGGTACTTTCTGCGTTCTCTCAGAGGTTCCATTCTAATGTGAGGGGGTGTGCTTTTGTCAAGTCAGTGTGATGTCCACAAGGTGGGTTTGGGTGGGTTAGTCATACCTACTGTCTATTTTAGGGGTTAGTGATACCCTTACTGTTTCCCTTGTGTCATGATTGAGTCTCTCTTTTGCCTACCACTATTTTTGTGGTTGTGGGTGACATTGTGTGCTACCTTTGTGGGCAATGTGTTGTAGTTGACCCCGCGTGGTTGTTGTGGAAGTGTGTGTGTATCTCTCACTGTTGGGGGTGTGTGTATGTGAGAAGGCTCTATGTTGTGGAGTCTCTCTGGCCAACCACGGTTTTGTGGTTGTTGGTGGACATGGGTTTGTCTCCCTTGTGGGCGTTGGTTAGAGTTCACTATGTTGTTGAGTCACTCGTGTCTTCCACTTTTCTGTGGTTGGTTGGTGAATTTCGTTTCACCTTCAGCTTTGGCGTTGCTGCTCAGCATTTCATTGTATTTTTGTCCTCTCTTTCCTTCTTCTCTCATGGCACGGGTCTTTGTCCCAGGATGAGTATTGGTTTTGCTGTAGTCTGTTGTCTTTTGCACCGTTGTTGTTTCATTCCCTGGGTGCTCACATTCATTTTCGGTCTGGCCAGCTGTGGTGTTTGTGGATTCAGGGGTTGGTTGGTTGTGCACGGTGTTGTTGTTTGCTGGTTTGTTTGTGTATGGAAGGGGAGTGGATGTGTGTAGGTGTTATCTTTCTGTTTGCCGATTTGTTTCTTCTCTTTAGGCATGTGGATGGGCATTGTCATTTTACTGTTGCTTTGCCTTATGTTGACATTCATGCAAATTGCTATTTTTTCCTGTGCTTTCCTGAATTCTTGGATGTTAACCTGTAAGCCCATTGTACTGTGTTTTCTCTGCTTTTCATTCTACGGGTTTGCCCTCAACCATTCTCATGTCTTTGCAATGGTACCTTTTCAGATTTACATGCATGTTATTTTCTCTTTGATGTGCTTTTTACTTGTATCATTGCATTATGTTTTGTTCAATATGAGGAAGGGAGAAGTGTTGTACCTGCTGCTCAGCCAGTGTGAATGTGGCATGGAATGTTGGTGTGGATGATGCTGTGGAATGTTGGATGAGGGGAGATTGTCAGTTGGGAGAATGGGCTGAGCAGCAGGAAAGCTGCTCCTGATGGGGCTCTACTCAAGATCTTAACCTGGAATAAACATATCTAAAGATACTACGTGGAGTGGACCCACCTTTGTTCATCACAGAATTTCCCCAAAACTTTTTGCCTTTGGTCCTCTTATTGTTTGCCTACTCTCTACTCTACCCTTCTCTGAGTCTCTGCACTAGGACTCTGTACACGTTCTCACTGCACTGCAGTGGGAAGGTACAAGTACTTCTTCTACACAGGCAGGAACTGGGGGCCTATGTGATTGGGTTAAGTGTCATCCCTGTAAAAAGGTACACCATATACCCCGGACAGTACGGCACTGGCTAGTCGTGGGACGTGGCACTGACCGTGTACCCACTGGACTCGCCTGCCAATCAGGTTTCTACTCAGGTTGGTTTCCCCTACTTATGGGCCAAAGCTGAGGGGGTTCCCCTGCTGCCGAAGCAACCCTAGGGGTGAAGCTCGGGGAAGGGTCATGGGCGTGTCCGCTGCCAGAGTAGGGAAGAACCCCTTGGTGAGTACTCACTACCTTGAAGGTCTGCTACCGCCAGTGGTACACCTTCTGGGGTTGCCGAGGCCTCCGTTGTGGCCATTGGGCCCGGGCACTTCCCCATTGTTTGTGCAGTGTGGAAGTGCGCACATTCTTCGTACCCATGGTATTAAGTGGTGCTTACCTGATGGTGTGAAACAGATCCACCGCCTGCCATTGCAAGCGGTGTGCGAGCTGGCACCAATGATGTGCTGAGAATGTGTTGGACCTGCTATTGCATGCCAGTCCTTGCACTCCCGCAGAGGATGGTCCTAGTCCCAGGCCACCAGCCTGCCGCGGCAGGCCGGTGTGTGCACTGGCACCAATGATTTGCTTAGTGTGTGTCCGGACTGCCATTGCAGGTCTGTCAGTGTACTGACACCAATGATGTTTGCCAGACATAGGTCACTGGCCTGCCACGGCAAGACGGTGTGCACGCAGGTCCCTACGATTGGCTTTGCAGGAGTCCGACCTGTCCTTGCAGGCCGGACTGCGCACAGGCACCAATGATGTTACTAAACATGGGGGCAGGTCTGCTATGGCAGGTCTCCCTGAGCGTACGGGCACCAATGGTGATTGGTGGCTACATGTTGGGTTTTGTACGATGTATCTGTGTACAACATGGGTTTTCACTTTTCAACATTATATGTAGCGAATTTTTTGCAACTTTTCTTTTACTTCTTCAATACAGGCCCCTGAAGAAGGGATTCTTGACAATCCCGAAATGCATTGGGCATCGACCACCACAATCGTCGTTTATTTCAGTGTTATAAGTTTCATGTTGACGTTTTTTTTAATGAACTGAGATTGATTATTGACATGTTCATTTAAGCATCCAATAATAATGTCTGTTTAATTCAACAAATATACTTTTTTCAATTTGATTACTCATAGCTCAATAATTAAAGGAGCATACATTTTGTTACAACAAATGATTGCGATTATGTATGTTTCATTCTAGTAATGACAGCTTATTCTTTTTAGTGTACATTGTGAAATAGATTTCATTTTTATTATTGCTGTGCATCCGGTATACAGGTGTTGTAGCACCCGCTTTTCAGTTTGTTGTCCCAGGTTGGCTACCTTCTACGGTTTGCACGCACAACATGTCTTACATTGAAATGATATTTTGAGAGAAAATTCATAAGACCATAGATTATTAGTGTATTCACTTGCAGTGCGCTGACTTCTTTTTAATTTTACATGTTGGGCCTGCCATTGCAGGCTGGTATTCGCACTTGCACGGGTCGTGCTTTTAAACATGTGTCTAACCTGCCACGGCAGGTCAGTGATGGCGCCATTGCGGGTGTACATAGGCTGGCCTCTCAAAACCACTGGCCATCCTGAGGAGACCTTTCACTTCCACTCTGAGAGGAAGGTGAAGGGCCAACCAGGTATACACAAGTGTGTCCTGCCCAGGTAGTAGGGAATACCCATGCATGTTTCCCTACCTACCTATGAGGCTTGCACCTTCCATAGTCTAGCATGGGGAAGTGATCAGCAGTACTTCAAGCTGGAATACTTGATTGCAGTGGCGCAGCCTCATGATTTTTCCTATCAATGGATTCGTAATGCCAAATCCTTTCCAGCCATGAAGGTGGACTTGGCATAATTCACTTAGAAAGGCCACTTATAGAAATGTGGTAATGTTTATGCTCTAAAACTCTTTGTGTGCATTGGTGCTTGGCACCTGTCAACACCGGAGGTCAAGGGAGCACATCTAGACATTCCCCAGCGACAGCCATAAACCAATGGGCATGCAACTGGAATGACCAACCTCTGCCATTTGCGGGTCAGGCAGAATAAATGAGAGGAGGGGATTGTGACACTTGGCCTCGGGAGCCAGATCATGATCCCCATAAAGATATAGTTCTGCATTCCGTGGCCTCATGGCAGACAAGATGAAAACTTAGGGGATACATCCGTGGTTCAAAGGGATACCCTTTGAAACCCCCACTTCAAAAGGCCCACTTCAGTATAACTGCACCCAACCCCAAAGGAGAGATTCGCTTGTGGGGATGCAGGACCGGAGAACCTGGACTGCGTGGTGCACATTGCCAAGGAGTCTGTTGTGCACAAGTAGGATTACTGCCATTGGAAAGGACTGCATGCCCTTCCTGTATAGTGACTAGCCTGGGTCGACTACCTGCTGAAGTGTGGCACCCAAGTGGGCTCCTCAAGAACCAGTAGGCTGGCCCCCTGTTCTCTCAGAGATCTCAGGGACATTAAATATCTCCTATGAGGGACCCACACCATCTACCTGTGACATCTGAAGAGCTGTGCCCACATTGTCTGCTGAATTCCAACGGACAGCGCAGCATGTGCTTGGACCCAAGAATCGTGCCTGGAGACCGGAGTGCGGAGCCCCAAAGTCCTGCCCAAATCGATTGACCCATGTACTGCAGGAACCTCAGCACGCATAAGGGTCTTATTTTGAACAACAACCAGGTCCCGGCACACACAGTACAAGTTCACCATAAAAATTACCCCCTCCAATACATATATAATCATTTTGACATCCACATATAATTGGGGTTAGGATCATTACAGAATACTACGTCCATACATTGTCTAATCACCAATAGGAGACAACGCTATCCAGAGAGCTCCGATCATATTGCAACAGGTGGTAGGGGCTTGGAGATCGCAAAGGTACTACACCTAAGGGGGAGAAGCCATCACTTCTGCCGTCAACTGGGCCATCAGTGTACGCCTTTCTTTCTGGAGCTCAACCGTCGGGGAGATGCAAATGTCCCCTCTGTACTTATTCCATTTTCCCCATTTCTGATCCCATTTCTTGGGGCAACCCTGTCCCTTGAAGACCGACTTTTCGGCTATCATTGTGATATCCATATCTTTTGCCCAATCACCCAGTAGCGGGACCGCCTCCACCCCCCCCATTTTTGCGCAATATTTCATTTTGCTATAGTAAAGCCCATCGAGGCCCAAGCCTGTTCAGCCTGGGAAAGGTCAGTCACCTCCCAAATATTAAGCAGACATAGGTGGGAGATAACATGAGGGATTTGCCACCCGCCCTCTCAAGTTGTCAGGCAATTTTTCCCCAGTAACTCTGGATATGTGGGCATTCCCATATTATGTGAATGAAGGTACCCTCTTGATTACAGTGTCGGAGGCAAAGCTGATCAGGGCGTCTACCTAGTTTGAACAGTAGTTAAACATCAAAGTAGACCCGATGGAGGATATTGAGCTGGAGGAGTTGCATGCGCATGGGAATGGCAACTTCTCGAGGGGAGGCCAGTGCATCCCGCCACACGTTTTCCTCCCTCTCCCCCAGGTCCCTCTCCCAACCCACCCATAATTTTTGCATCGGGTCTGCACGGTTATTAACCAGTTTCTTGTAGGTGAGTGAAATGGCCTTGCGGTCCATGGGATCCAACAACAACCGGTCCTCTAGAGGGGAAGAGTCGGGGAGGGGAACACCCTTCTGCAGGGCAGAAGATACAGCATGACTGATCTGCAAATATCTAAATGTCTCGGATTGAGCCAATTGGTATTTTGCCTGAAGTTCTGCGAATGAGGCCAACTTCCCCTTCACCCAGATATCTCCAACCGTGGATATCCCATTTATCAAACCCTGGGCATTTGCTGAGGTGACCAAGAACATCAGGTTCCCATAAAGGAGTCGCTTTCGTCAGACGCTTATGCCATCCCAACTTTCTGGTGACGCAGTGCCAAGTCTCGACCGTGCGTGCCGTGGGGCCGGTTAAGTTGAGTTTGCGGGGATTGGTGTAAAGCGCTTTGTTATAGCCGCCCCGTCCCATGAGCCAATGATCTGTGCGGAAATTGGGCTCATCGTGGGGACCAAACACGCATCTGTTGACTGCGATCAACTGGGACGCTTGATAATAAAGTCTTAGATCTGGTAGACCAATGACCCCGTCATACCATCCCATGGTGAGCTTGTTCATTGCTATTCGCGGCGTGCGGTCCTCCCACAGCAAGCCCCGTAATACACTGTCTATTTGGGAAAAATGAGAATCTGGGCTCGGGTTGGGGGTATTCTGCAAGGCATAAAGAAAACGCGGAAGTGCGAGCATTTTGAACAAGGACACGCATCCCAGGAGAGTCAAAGGGAGGGAACGCCAGTGTAGGGCGTCGGATTTGAAGCGCTGAAGAGGCATCAGTAGGTTTTGTTCAAGGAAGAGATCAGCGTCTGGAGTGACAAAAATTCCCAAATAACGAAAACCCTAGGGGAGCCACCGAAATCTCGTAGCCCCGAGGACTCGCTGGGAGAGCACCCCACAACGCATACATCTGGGATTTGGACCAGTTTATCCGATATCCAGAGTGAGCATCGAAGATGTGGAAGATATAAAGCACCTGTTGGTACGTCGTCCATTTAAGCACCTATATCCCTGGATCATCCCGGACCCACACCGCAAGCGGCTCCAAGACAAGGGCAAAGAGTAACGGGGACATGGGACAGCCCTGCCTCGTGCCTCGTGCCCCGATGAAGTGTAAAGGTGGCGGAGCGATGATTATTAACAACACCATGTGCAGTGGGTTGAGTATACAATAGTCGGATCCAGCGTATCAATTTGGGTCCGAACCCCAGGCGAGTCAAAACGGCAAATAGAAAATCCCATTCTATTGTATCAAATGCCATTGAGGCATCTAATGATAACAGGATCGCGTCTTCCTCTATGGTGTGGAACCTACCAAGAATCCCATGCACCCGTCGCAAATTCCGGGCCGTGTTTCTCTCCGGCATAAATCCTGACTGATCGGGGTGGACCAGATGAGTAATATAAGGGAGGAGTCAATTCGCCAAGAGTTTGGCCAGGATCTTGGACTCGACCGTCAAGAGGGATATGGGACGGTACGATTTACAATCCTCAACAGGCTTATTCGGTTTATGAATAACCACAATGGCTGTGGTTCGGATATCTGCGGGGAGGAGACCCGACTTGAAACATTCAGTATATAGGACCCATAGCCTTACCGGATCGGACATCTTGTATAGCCTTTTGAATCTCCGTCACTGTAATGGCTGCCTCCAGGGTTTCTCTGTCTTGTGGGGAAATAGTAGTAACGTCAATAATAACCAGGAGGTCAGCCGACAGCGGGGCCTGACATGTGGGCGAACTAGTATAGACCTCCTCATAATGGATCGCAAAGGTGCCGGTTATTTGTGGAGGGTCAGTGAGGAGTGTACCCTCTGAATTTGCTATCGCGTGTACCCACCTAGCATCCTGTTCCCTTCGTTCGAGCCACGCCAAGAGCTTGCCTGTTCGCTCACCCTGCTCATAGATCCTGTGTCAGGAAGCCAGACAGCGCGCCACGGCGTCTTCAAAGAGAAGCTGTCTATAATCCTGTCTCTTGACCGCAAGACTGTGGTGGGCTGTGGGGTTGGGATCTCGTGCAACCGACTCCTCCAGATCCGATATATCCGCCTCCAGCTCAAGTACTCTCTTAGATCGTTCCGCCCTGTGTCCCACCATTAGTAACAATGCCCTGGCCTTTATGACTGCCCCAAAAGCCCCCCATAGTGTCACTGCTGAGCCCATATTCTCAGCAAAATAATATTCTGTGTCTTTACAGAGAGCCTTTTTGATATGCGGAATTTTTGGTGCCCATGGCTGTATGGCAAAGGAACAGGGTCGTCCCCTCCGATGGAATCCCAAGGTCGCTAGGACGGGAGAGTGGTCAGAGATCCCGAGGGGCCAGGCAATTGGACCTAGTAAAAACATGAACATCCTGGGCATGTGTAAACATGTAATCTATCCGCGATTGACTACCATGCACCCCTGATTGAAACAGGAAGCGTGTGTGCAGCGGATTGAACCACCTCCAAAGATCCACAACCCCCAGGGCATTCGCGAACTTCAACAATTGTGAGCCTCTCGGTGGGTCCCCTCGGGGCGGGAGATGGTCCAGAGAACCATCCATCGTGAGATTAAAATCCCCTCCCAACACTAACACCTCAAACGGAAGGTCCAACAGTAGGGTACCCACGTCACGTAGCGTCTGGCCCTGTAGTCCAGGGGGGGCATACACAGAAACCACGTTAATGACTTGTCCCTCCCAGGAGCCCGTTACTGCAGCGTATCTGCCCTGAGGATCAGTCCAGGTGTTATGTACAATATAGGGACAACCCTTTCGGAGCAAAATCCCCACCCCCCTGGAACCTGAGGTGAAGCTGGAATGGACCACTATTCTGTAACCTTTCCTATTCAGGGTGCTACAGGAGTTCCCAACCAAATGTGTCTCCTGTAGGAACACCAGATCAAGCTCATTATGCTTAATGTATTGCAACACAATACCCCTCTCAATTTTAAACCCCCTCAATCCATTAACGTTCCACGTGGACAAGGTGAGTGTTTAAACCGTGGGTCATTACGTCAGTTCAGTGGAAATCGAGTGGTGTCAGGTGACCAAGCATGGCCGAAGGCGGCTTAGGTAGATATCACATACGTCATTAACAGCAAAACTAGTTGTGAGATTGGAGAGTTCGACATTAGAGTGTACCTGTACCAAACACGAACAAAACATAATAAACAAATCCCCATCAACCCAGAATGAACCCCCCTACCCTGCCTCCCTGCAGAATGGACCTGGAACCACCCGCCACCCCCAACTTGCAGAGCGCCTGTTGTCCACCCTCAACAACTTCAGGGACGTGTACAACTCCACTCACCAAAAGCATTAAATGATAGATCAAATCGCCAGCCCCGGCCCCAACACCCCAAGAATAAAACATACATCAGCCTAATTCGACATGCAAAGGATAAACGCCTACATAGACCTGTGCGTCAAAGTCTCAGCGAGCATCAAGGCAGTCATATCGGAGCCAAAAGTACATTTTACAACCCATGGGAATGGCGGAAACCACCACCAAAGAATACAACAGTGGCCCCATCAGGCCGTTACAGACAAAGAAAGCATCATATAAGCCTCTAGAAAGGTCAGTCTTACGTGATCACCCTGTGGGGCTTTGGGAACTCGCCTCAGAGGGAGGCGGGGATCGAGGTTGCTGTCGTCACTCGTTGAGTTCTCCGGCAGTCGGTGTCAATTTGTGAGACTTTTTGCCCACCATGCACCAGCCTTTGAGCCAGTCCCAGGCATCCTCAGGACTGGTGAAAAACCATAGTTTGCCATCCGATTCAATTCTAAGTTTCGCAGGGAATAACATGGCATACTTGATCCCCTGCTCCCTGAGAGCACGTTTCACTTCTTGGAAGCTCCGGCGTTGTTTCTGGACTCTCAGGGTGATGTCCGGGAAGAACGATACTTTACTGTTTTCAACAGTCAATGGGGGCGCCACCCTTGCAGTTTGCAGGATCAGGTCACGATAGTTGAAACTCGGGCCAGAAGCGAACGGGGGGTGGGGGCTCCCGGTTTAGGCCTACCTCCAGGCACACGATGGGCTCGTTCAATAGAGAAGCATTTGGATAGGCCCCTTGGCTGTAGACGCTTCAGGATGAGCTCCTCGACATAGAGGTCAGCAGTTGGCCCCTCCGCCCGTTCCGGAATGCCAAGAATTCGGATATTATTGCGCCGCATTCTGCCTTCATACACGTTGAGTTGAGCTGCCATTGGCTCGTGAGAAGAACGCAGCTTGGCCACCTGCTTCTTGAGGAGGGTGGTGTTGAATACCAGCTCCGTTGTGGTGGTCTCAATGGTATTTACGCGATCGCCCATTTTTCGCATGTCCTCTCGTATGAGGGCCACCTCCCTTGCAACCGGATTGATTCTGTTCTCAAGAGAGGTCCGCACAGTGGTAATAGCCACTAGAAGGTCTTTGTTAGTGGGCTCCGAGTCATCACCATGGGCTACTACAGTGCGCGGTTTGTGCTCGTGGGTCTTCTGCCATGTGAACTTATCCAGTTTGGCTTGCGTCGCAGGACGCCCACTACGGTCTGTCGCCATGTTAGCTCCACGGGTTGCGGGATCCAAAGTAGCCCGGTTCATCGATTGTGCCGCATATCCCTCGTACAACTGTATTCTCATTGCTTGCGGTGCCTGATTTACAGGTTGAGACCCTCTCCCCACCTGGCCCTCCCGACAATTTCTTGGCGCCAGGTAGGAGTGAGAGTGATTGACTAGGCTGGAGGAATGCTTCTGAGGAAGTTTGGGAGCAGGTCAAGTGAGTGTGTGACCTTACTCTGTGTTTTGCAGAACTGGGCTGGTGCCAAAAGGCCCTGATGGACCTCTGTTTGTAACTGATTATTGCCTCAGCCAGCTTCTGCTTTGCAACTTGTTGGTGAACTTCCTGAGTGGCGCTAAAGCCACCTTGCTTGCATCTGCCTTTTGTTTATTCTTGCTACCTATCCTCACCTGCTTTCCGGGGACCCAGACTAAGTGGGACCTTGTCTGCATGCAGCCTAGTTTCCGGAGGGAGGGGATGGTGATCTTCTATCTGGGGGTATAGGACAGTAGGGGTGAATTGGAAGGGGCCTGGAGACTTGGAGCCATGGGGTCTGCAGTGTGTTATCTATTGACCTACTGGGTATTGGTTGCATCACATTAGGGTGCTGTATGCAAGGGTGTCCCATATGGATCGGGCTGGTACCTGTGGCACAGTGTAGCGGTGCAGCGTGTGTGTGTGTGTGAAAGTGACAGTCTGTGGACCGCCTGTGATTACTGACATTGGCCAGCAGTGTTGTTTTCTACCTTGATTTCTTGGCAAAACTACCTGACATTTAACATTGGTTTTGCCCACGTGGCCCCAGCCCACAGTACTGCTGAAAAAGTGTTATAATTCCTTGTATGTACATATTTCTGATGCCGTTGTGGCCCAGGGTGCACCCTGTAACTGTGTGAAATTGAATTATGAAAATTGAGGGGGTGGACCTGGGGCTGACACCGTGTTGCACCGCATAAGGGTGCTGTGTGGGCTTTAGAAGAGGAGTTGTCCCAGGTGTGCATACAATTGATATCTTATCAACACAATCAGGCCTAGTAGTGCAAGTAATATTGCCAAGTGTGATTTATGCCCAGAAATACATTATATTCATGTTCCATTGATTAATGTGTGTGTTGAATATAAACATTTACCTACAACCTGTGTGAAGTCTCTCTTTTGTAATGTGCAGTTTGTTTACCATGATTTGTGCTGTGCCTTTGTTTTACTAATTGCCTCTGTTGTAAGCCTGACTGCTCAGTACCAAGTTATCTGAGGGTGAGCGCGGGTTGTACAGGGTGTGTAATCACCTGCCCTTGACGGGAGCGGTGGGTTCTGCCTGGCTAGGGCATCCCTTCAGACAACCAGAAAGTACCGGTTTCCAACATTGGCTCTGTACTGACACCATTATGCTCCATAGGTGACGTGTGGGCCTATATAGGTGCCACCCCTGCACGCTGACATTAATTTCTTTCTGCACCACTCAACCTGGATCCTGAGCTTCTCTTGTCTAACATAAACTCTTTTTATGCATTGCTTTTCAAGACATTTTCACAGTGTGAAAGGAATGTCACCCTGGAAACGATAGGTTTTAAGCCCTGTAAGGTCTCAAACACATATGTGTGACAGACCCTCACCAGGTGGGGCTGTGGTGTCTGGGGGATCGAGCCATGACTCCAAAACCTGAGGAGACTGCTCGTCAATGAACCCAAAGGCCATAAGGAAATGCAAGGTGAAACTTTACATTGCCAAACACAAAAAGATGCAGACCAGGACCGCTCCAAGTCCCACTCCAAGTCAAAAGTTTGTTCCTGCTCCCGGAGCAGACTGAGCCACTCTCAAGGCCAATCTTTGTCGTGCTGAAAATCCTCAGGTAAGCTCAAAAACCATATGAAGTTGAAGTGAAGTCTGCTCCTTCGCTCTCCCCTGATGAAGCTTTTGGATGGTGCCCACGGATCAGTTCGCAAATTTGTCCGACTTTAGAGCTGATTCCGCAGCACAACCCAAGTTTCTGAGGCCTTCATCCATGCTGCACCAAATCGAATAGTTGCGCTCAGCTATGGTCTTGCTCTTTGGTTCACTCCGTACTCCCTCTGATGTGCCTTCAGCCCCCATGGAGACAAGAGGCCTACCTCCTGGACTACAGTCGGCGATTTCACTTTCAGCGCCAGCTGGCCCCTCTTTCCAGTTCTGCCCTTGGCTCCAGCATTGACACTGCCCTTGGCACTCCTACACAATCCAGACTGGAGAATATTGACGCCAATGGTGACTTCCCCACCCGAAGAGGCGGTCCCACTTGTCATTTTCCATGCCGACTCAATGCCAGTTGGAATTTGACCTACATGGCAACCGCATCTGCCTGAAGTCTCTGCTGTCACCTTACTACCAGGCAGGCATAATTCCCTAAATTTTGTTTTTTGGCACAGATTCCGATAATTACCCTTATCAGGGTGATAAATTTGGTATAAGGATTTGCAGGAAGCAAGTGGTCTAGACACCTCCCCTGAGTCTGTCCTGTTCTCTCCTCCCAGCCCAGCCACAGAAGAATATGCATCCTATGCCATAGTTATGCATAGGGCAGATGATTTTTTTGACCTTCAGCTTTCCAAAATGGAAGCCAAAACAAATGTTCTGACGGACATTTTGCCTGCTTCTGAGCCGCTGCTGCCTTCTATTAATGCCCTGACTGATACCCTAATGGGAGTTTGGACCAAGCCATGAACCATCTCTCCAGTTAACTGTCATATTGACAGATATCATCACCCAGCCTTTTTTGTCGCAGTGCCCTTCTCCAGAGAGCCTTGTGGTGCAGGCCTCCACCAGCCAGACCAATCCTAATAATTTTCCTACCACTGCTCCTAACAGGTAATCAAAGCGAATGGAGACATTTGGTAAATGTCTCTTCTCACCTGCCAGTTTGGCCCTACAGTCCATTAATGCTTCTCACTTGCTAGGTTGCTACACTTATGCCTTCTTGGACTTTGTGGCCAAGGATCTTCACACGGTTCTTATGTAAGCCATTCAGGATGGTTGTAATGTGGCCAAGTTCACAATTCTTGTGGCTTGGATAGCACTCATTCCATTGGATGGGCTATTGGCACCAAGGCTGCCATACATTGCGATGCGTGGCTAAGTTCTACTGGACTCTTGGGCGATGTCTAGCCCTCCCCAATGGACATGCCATTCGATGACACTCGCCTGTTTGGAGACAAGACTGATTGTTGCTTAGACCCTTTAAGGAGAGTAGGGCTACAACTCGCTCTCTGGGCCTTTCTACTCAACCTCGCCAGCAACAATTCCAGTGTTCCTTTTGTGGCTATGACATTCGTTTTACCAGCATGCCCACTCCAACTGGGAACATAGCAGTTTTGGGGCAGAGACACTGTTGCCCCCTGCCTCTGCGGCCAAGGCCAAAGTCTGAGCTGATTAGAGATAATGTTGGATGGGTGGTTTTTCCAAATTGTTCACATGGGTTAAACCTTGCTCTTCCTCTTGTCCCTGCCGCACCTTCCACCATCCATCCAATGAATGACACAAGACCATCATTCCATTTTGTGGCAGGAACTGTAAGCCCTTTTGGCCACAGAGGCTATGAAAGGGTGCCAGAACCAGAAGTAGGACATGGTTGTTATTCCCCTACTTTCTGGTGCCCAAGAAGGATTGGGCTCTTCGCCCTACTCTAGACTTGCGCCTTCCCAATTTCTTCCTGTATAAGGAAAAATTAAAAATGCTCACCCTACCCCAGGTCTTGTCTGTACGTTGGAGACTGGATAGTGGGGTTGGACCTGCAGTAGGCCTATTTACATATTTCCCTCCCACCAGCCCATTGCAGCTACCTGCAGTTCTTGGTGAGAAAGAAGCATTCTCAGTTTGCTGTGCTCCCCTTTGGTTCCTCCGGCACCCCTGGGGTGTTCACGAAAGTGATGGACAGTGGTGGCAGCACACCTACAGTGTGCATGGGTGCCAGTCTTCACCCTACCTCGATGACTGGCTGTTGAAAGCGAGATTGCCCCAGGCAGGCGTCAACCACCTCCAGATGACAGCGAACCTCCTGCCATCTTTGGTGTTCACTATCAATGTGCCAAAGTCCTACCTGACTCCTTTTTAGATGCTACCTTTTACTGGAGCCATAATAGGCACGGTTCGGTTTCATATCTTACCCCTGGAAAAGAGAGTTCAGGACATTCAAGCTATGATCTAATCTTTCAGCCTCAATCCTGGATTTCACTGAGGTTGACTGAGGATACTGGGACTGATGGCCTCCTGCATCCTCCTGATCAAGCACACCAGGTAGCATATGCAGGGTCTGTAGTCAGATCTGAAGTCCCAGTGGGACCAACATCAAGGGGACATTTATAAACAAGTCCAGATTTCGGAGGAGACACCAAAAGATCTGCATTCGTGGCTGTTGGACCACAATGGGATCAGTGACAAACCTATCTCCCTTCCCCACTGTTAGACCTGGCACCTTGGCGTGAGTCTCCCTTCCTCTTTTTGTCACTGTGCCTCATGTGTTTTTATGGTGTTGGCCGCTCAGCGCGCTGTGCCACTGCCAACCAGTGTCGCGGTGCGAGTGCTCCCTCTGTAAATTGTATATGTTGGTTGGATTCCATGATTGGATTGTTTGGTTTACTGTCAGACCCCAGTAAAGTGCGCCGGGGGCGCCAGGGCATGTAAATGCGAACACCGCTGGTGGGCTTGCAGCACTGGTTGTGCCACCCACAGAAGCGGCCGGTAAAATATGTCTGAGGTCTGCCATCGCAGAACCTGCGTGCAGTCTGGTACTGACATGCTGACCGGCAAGTGCCCACACTTGCCGGTCCCTAAAACCTTCCCTTAGCTGCATGTTAGTCACCCCTCTGGTAGGCCCGCGGGCAGGGTGCGTTGTAAGCCTAAGGTAGGACAAGCCTGGATGCTTGGCATGTCCTAGTAGTGAATTACCGCCATCTTGTTGTTCACTACTGCAAGGCTACCCTGTTCTCATAGGCCAGTATGGGCGGCCTGGATCATTACACCCTATGATCCTAACCGACCCAAGGAACATGGTAGAAGATCGAGTTTAGTATGCCTGAACTCGGAATAATAAGGTACATCTTTTCGCAAGGTTTATTTTAATATTCCGGGTTTGCAAATGCCGCTTTTAGAAAGTTGGCCTTTGCTTGCCTAAACCTTTCAGCCGCCTCTGCGTGATGTGTATCTGATGTCTGGCTGGTATGAGTGACAGGGCTGGGGGAACCCAGATGGGCAGGGCTAGGTAGCCTGGTAATGAATAGGACGATCGACAGGTAGATGGGTGGGAGGAGTGCTCCTAGGCTCTGAATAGGACAGTGCTCTGCTACCTCAATGCCGGCTCCGCCCCCTGTGGAGCGTCTGATGACTCTGCCCTGCACTCTGAAAGGAGAAGCCTGCATCACGTAAACAAAGTGCTCAGAAACCGGACTGAACTAGGCAAGGGCCCCCCTGGCCTGGGAGAACAAAAGATTTGTGGTATAAATGGAGGAGCCCTGCTCCTAAGAAACTAGATCCGCTTTTGACCAAGAAGAATCTCTGCCTGAGGAGGAGGCACCGGGAAAGCTGTAGGAGGAAGACTGTCCCTATCCTGGGGGATTGGCCTGCAGTGGTGACCTTGCTGCCAAAGGAGAGAAGAGAAACTGTTGCTGAAGACTTTTTACTTTACTTTTACTTTCAAGACTTGTGCTTTTCCAAAACGATCTCCAAGGGCTTGGAACTGAGCTTGCCCCCTGAACTGAGCCCCAGGACCATTGGGCTCTACCTGATCTTCACTCGCCTGCTGCTGGACTGTGGTGTCCTTTCCCTCGCCGGAGCTGTGACCCTCGTGCCCAGTCCCTCCCTGAGCCGTGACCAGGACTGCTTAGCCGCCCCCGCCTTGGGAAGAGCCTCGCTCGATCGGAGCCGCTCCCCCTACGCTGTGCTGGGCTGCCCCGTCACCTCGCTCGTGGAGGCTCGCTGTGCACCTTCACCCTCCCGCCGGAATCGGCGTTGTGAGCATCTCCAAGCCTCGGACAGACCGGACGCATCTGCGGGCCCGGCTGCCCCGCTTTGTTCACCCGCCACCTGCAAACACCCCGCTCTTGTCGTGAGCCTGAAGATCAGACACCCTCGTGAAGTGTGGGAGCCCCGGACGCCGCCTCGCTCTTCTGTCGAAGAGCCGCTGAAATCCCGCACCCGCCTTTGCGTCAAGAAACAAGGTACTGTACTTACGAACTCGACCGCGAGCTCGCATCGGATCCAGGGTCCGCAACGTTCTTATTTCCCTGTCATCTGCTGTGTGCTTCCTGGGCGCTGCCTCAGCCCCAAGTACGCTGAGGCCTACAGTTACCTTGTGCCCGCCTAAAAGAACTTTCCATAAAACCAATAGAACTTTACCGTATTTCCAAGAAGTGTGGCCCCATCAGTTCAACGTTACTGGGCCTTGTATTTGAATCTGCTGAATCTACATAAAAGCTTATTTTTATATACTTCCTGATTGGTGTCCGTTTGTGGTGCATGCAAGGGGTTTACTGTATGTGTAATTGCATTTGCTTAACCGTGTACGCCTGAGACTTAGCCTAGACTGCTCGCGCCACGCACCTAGAGGGTGAGCAGGGGTTATTCTGGGGAGTCATCCTTCGCCCTGACAAGAAGTAAAGGGTCCCTGCTTGTTGTGGGTTCACACCTGCGTCAACCAGAGCCCCCTCATTTCTAACATTGGTGGCAGCGGTGGGATTTACGGATTTGCATTTGTGGTTTGCGTATAGTGAATCACTGATCACCACGTAGTGAGAGCAGACCAGTAACACAGCCACAAGGCTAGCATTTGTTTTTGTTTTGCCAAGAATCTCCGTTGTTAGAGCCATGCCTGGTTCACTTTCAGCCGGAAGGGCGGCTTCCATAATCTCTGGATTTGAAGACGTAGATTGGGAGGAGGACGCACTTCAGAATCGTACCAATGAAGACTTGAAAGGTCTTTGCTCCAAGTTCAGGATTGCCCAAACTGGATTGAAAAAGAAGGAACAATTTGTGAAGGCGCTGAGGGCCTGGTATGAGTCAAAGGCACCAGAGAATCAGGTGGAAGTGGTTCCACCAGAAAGTGTCCATGAGTTTGGCAGGTGCCTGTCGCCAGAAGAGTTGGCAGACAGGGCCGCAACCCGGGCACCCGAGGTGGAAATGGCAAAACTTCATGGGCAGATGGATATGGAAAAACAAAGATTAGCCATGGAAGAAAAGAAACTACAATTAGAGCATGACATGAAGCTGAGGGAGCTGGAGCTGAAAGCAAAAAGTTTGGAGCTTAATCCCTCTGGTGGCAGCACACCGCCAGTACCGGCGGAACCAAGAGTTTATATTCCCAAGGATGTAGTGAAGGAGTTCTTCAGGAATGACGACATCGGGCAGTGGTTCAGAGCCTACGAGGTAGCCATGTCTTCCCACCGGGTCCCTGAGAAAGATTGGGGAGCGGGGTTGTGGGGAAGGTTCCTGAGTGAAGGGCGGGACACACTGTTAGATTTACCTGTTGATGTTCGTAATTCTTATGCCCATATGAAGGAAGCATTGATGGCTAGGTATGGGTTGACCCCTGAGTTATATAGACAGAGGTTCAGGGGTTGCACTAAGATTCCCAATAGTACGTATGTGGAGTATGTGACTTTCTTTTGCAGAGCGCTGGATGGTTGGGTAAAGGGTAGTAAGGTAAATGATTATCAAGGGCTTCTTGATTTAATGGCATGGGAGCACTTGTCCAGTAATTGTTTTCCTGATCTACGCCAGCACCTGATCGATAGTAAGCTGACTAACCCGAGGAAGCTTGCTGAGGAGGCGGACCGCTGGGTCAGTACCAGGGTCCACAAGGGTACCGTGGGAGATTCCGCCAAAGGTGGGCAGGGTCCCCAGCAGAAGAGTGGGGGGGACAGGGGTAAACAGAAGCAGTTCCAAAAAGGGCCCCAAAATAGTCCCCAAGGGAACCAAGGGAAGGGTTCTCAGCCTCCCCCACCCCAGAAACCGACCGGGGCCCCGACAGGTCCTCCTGTTCCAAAGGGGCCCGTAAGATGTTACAGGTGTAACAATTTGGGGCATTTTGCCTCTGATGTAAAGTGTCCATTGTTTGGTAAACCAGCACCCACTGGTGCTCCACCCCGGCAGGTGACTAGTGTAGCCTTGGGGGAGGAGAGGGATGTCCAAGGTGGGTGGGGTCCCGCAGAGATGTCCCTGGTCTCGCTAGGAGACCGTGAAGTGGTCCCTCCAACCCAGCTGCCTGAGAACACTAAGAAGTACAGGCAGTGGGTGACCATAAATGGCCATAGGGTGGAAGCTCTTAGAGATACAGGAGCCAGTGTGACGGCTGTCAGGTGTCACCTGGTGTCTCAGGAGCAGGTGGTCCCCAATGCATTCTATCCCGTTGTTGCCGCTGACAACACAGAGAGACACTGCAAGGTGGCTCAGGTTCCCTTTGAGTGGGGGGGGTCTCTGGTACTCTTCAGGTAGCTGTGAGGCCCGCCATGCCTGTAGACTGTTTGTTAGGGAACGATCTGGAGAGCTCACCTTGGGCTAAGGTGGAGCGGAGTGCTCACCTGGAGATGTTGGGTATGCCGGATTGGGCGTGTGTCACCACACGGTCCATGGCAGCCAGTAGAGGTACTCAAGAGGTCCTGGAGCCTGAGAGGGAGGCCCAGGAACCGGCCTCAGAGAGAAGGAGCAAGGGGCGCGGGAAGCCGGCCCCTGAAGTTCCCACGGTCCAGGAGGAAGCAGACCTTGAGGGGGATGCCCTGGAGCCTACAGGGGAGCAGATAGCTGAACTGGGAGACCTGCCGGAGCTGACCCATTGGCAGCAGGAAGGGGGTCCCACCAGGGAGGACTTTTGCAAGGCACAGAAGGAGTGCCCTTCTCTCGTGGGTATGCGGCAGCAGGCTGCAGACCAGGCCGCAGGTGATCAGTCAGGATCACATTTCGTTTACTGGGAGAACGACCTCCTATATACAGAGCCTAAGGTTGCTGAGCCTGGGTCAGCCCGTGCGCTGGTGGTACCCCAGGACTTCAGAGCCTTCCTACTGGGGCTGGCTCACGAGGTGCCATTGGCAGGGCATTTGGGGCAGGACAAGACCTTTGAAAGGCTTGTCACCCACTTTTATTGGCCTCAAATGCGCAGGAGTTCAGATACTCACTGCAGGACATGCCAGACTTGCCAGGCAAGTGGAAAGAGTGGAAGGAAGCAGAAGGCTCCACTCCAGCCATTCCCTGTGGTCGGTACCCCATTCCAGCGAGTGGGGATTGACATTGTAGGGCCACTGGACCCCAGGACCGCGATGGGCAATAGGTTCATCCTGGTCCTGGTGGACCATGCCACCCGGTACCCGGAAGCCATTCCTCTAAGGACAGTGACGGCCCCCGTGGTGGGACGGGCACTGATGGGAATTTTCTCCCGAGTGGGATTCCCTCTAGAAGTGGTGTCTGACCGAGGTACCAATTTCATGTCCAAGTACATGAAATCTCTTTGGCAAGAGTGTGGTGTAACCTACAAGTTCACCACCCCTTACCACCCCCAAGGAAACTGGTTGGTTGAGAGATTCAACCGAACCCTCAAAGGCATGATAATGGGCCTAGAAGGAGCCATGAGGCGTAAGTGGGACGTCCTCTTACCATGCCTTCTCTTCGCTTACCGTGAGGTGCCACAGAAGTCTCTGGGGTTCAGTCCCTTTGAGCTTCTGTATGGTCACCCAGTCAGAGGACCTCTAAGTCTGGTCAAAGAAGGCTGGGAGCAATCTCCCAGGAAGCCTCCCCAGAATGTATATAGTTACATGCTGGCCTTCAGGAATCAGACTAGGCGATTCAGGCAACTTGCTGAGGCAAATCTGGAAGCCAGCCAGGAGGAGATGAAGCGGTGGTACGACCAGAATGCCACTCTAGTAGAGCTTCAGCCTGGACAGAAAGTATGGGTCTTGGCCCCCGTGGAGCCGTGTGCGCTCCAGGATAAGTGGACCGGTCCCTTTGAGGTGGTGGAGCGCAAGAGTCCTGTTACCTACGTGGTGGACCTGAAGTCTCCTAGGAACCCCTTAAGGGTCCTGCATGTCAACCGCCTCAAGCCCCACTTGGAGAGGTCCCAAGTGGGCATGCTCTTGGCAACAGATGCTGGAATGGAAGAGGAGACAGAACCTCTTCCTGACCTCCTGTCAGCCAAGGAGCAAGATGGGTCAGTGGATGGTGTCATCCTCTCTTTCACCCTGACCCCTGAGCAACAGAATGATTGTCGCCAGTTGCTGGGACAGTTTTCTGACCTGTTTTCCCTGGTCCCTGGTGTCACTGATTGGTGCGTCCATGATGTGGACACTGGGGATAGTCCACCTGTGCGGCACAAGGCCTACAGGGTGACTGACAGGGTGAGGACATGCATCAAGGAGGAGGTCTCCAAGATGTTTGCACTCGGGGTAATTGAGTCTTCTAGCAGTCCTTGGGCCAGCCCCGTGGTCTTGGTCCCAAAGGCTGCAGCGCCGGGAGCCACACCCGAACTCCGGTTCTGTGTGGACTACAGAGGACTCAATTCGGTCACTAGGACCGACGCACACCCCATCCCCAGAGCTGATGAGCTCATCGATCGGCTAGGGGCTGCCAACTACCTCAGCACGTTTGATTTAACGTCTGGGTATTGGCAGATCGCCTTGACCGAGGGGGCCAAAGAGAGGTCAGCATTTTCCACCCCAGATGGGCACTACCAGTTCCGGGTTATGCCATTTGGGATGAAGAATGCCCCTGCCACCTTCCAGAGATTGGTCAACCAGGTGTTGGCTGGGCTGGATTCGTTCAGTGCAGCCTACCTGGATGACATCGCAGTGTTCAGCTCCACTTGGGAGGAACACTTGCGTCACCTCTGGGAAGTGTTGATGGCGCTGCGCAAGGCAGGCCTCACGATCAAGGCGAGTAAGTGCCAGATCGGGCAGGGTTCCGTGGTGTACTTGGGACACCAAGTTGGGAGTGGCCAGGTGGCACCCCTTCAGCCCAAGATAGAAACCATCCTGAATTGGGAGGCACCCAAAACCCAGACGGAGGTGAGAGCCTTCCTAGGTCTCACCGGGTACTACAGGAGGTTTGTCAAGGGGTATGGCAACATGGTTGCCCCCTTGACAGCGCTGACTTCGAAGAAGCAGCCCAGGAAAGTGATCTGGACTGACACCTGTCAGAAAGCTTTTGAGGCCTTGAAAACTGCTATGTGCACGGCGCCCGTGCTCTTGGCTCCCAACTTCTCCAAAGAGTTTATCGTTCAGACAGACGCTTCAGAGCATGGTGTGGGGGCTGTTCTTTCACAGATTAATGAGGAGGGCCTAGATCAACCCGTAGCCTTTCTTAGCAGGAGGTTACTTCCACGGGAACAAAGGTGGAGTGCTATTGAGCGTGAGGCATTTGCTGTGGTCTGGGCGCTGAAGAAGCTAAGACCCTACTTGTTTGGGTCTCACTTCCGGGTTCAGACGGACCACAGGCCCCTCAGATGGTTGATGCATATGAGGGGTGAGAATCCAAAGCTGTTGAGGTGGTCCATTTCCCTACAGGGTATGGATTTCACGGTGGAACATCGCCCTGGTACAGATCACGCCAATGCTGACGGTCTGTCCAGATTTTTCCGCCTTAGTGATGAGGAACTCCCTGGGGTAGGGTAGTTCTCCCCACTTTTCAGCTGGAGGGGACACGTGTTAGACCTGGCACCTTGGCGTGAGTCTCCCTTCCTCTTTTTGTCACTGTGCCTCATGTGTTTTTATGGTGTTGGCCGCTCAGCGCGCTGTGCCACTGCCAACCAGTGTCGCGGTGCGAGTGCTCCCTCTGTAAATTGTATATGTTGGTTGGATTCCATGATTGGATTGTTTGGTTTACTGTCAGACCCCAGTAAAGTGCGCCGGGGGCGCCAGGGCATGTAAATGCGAACACCGCTGGTGGGCTTGCAGCACTGGTTGTGCCACCCACAGAAGCGGCCGGTAAAATATGTCTGAGGTCTGCCATCGCAGAACCTGCGTGCAGTCTGGTACTGACATGCTGACCGGCAAGTGCCCACACTTGCCGGTCCCTAAAACCTTCCCTTAGCTGCATGTTAGTCACCCCTCTGGTAGGCCCGCGGGCAGGGTGCGTTGTAAGCCTAAGGTAGGACAAGCCTGGATGCGTGGCATGTCCTAGTAGTGAATTACCGCCATCTTGTTGTTCACTACTGCAAGGCTACCCTGTTCTCATAGGCCAGTATGGGCGGCCTGGATCATTACACCCTATGATCCTAACCGACCCAGGGAACATGGTAGAAGATCGAGTTTAGTATGCCTGAACTCGGAATAATAAGGTACATCTTTTCGCAAGGTTTATTTTAATATTCCGGGTTTGCAAATGCCGCTTTTAGAAAGTTGGCCTTTGCTTGCCTAAACCTTTCAGCCGCCTCTGCGTGATGTGTATCTGATGTCTGGCTGGTATGAGTGACAGGGCTGGGGGAACCCAGATGGGCAGGGCTAGGTAGCCTGGTAATGAATAGGACGATCGACAGGTAGATGGGTGGGAGGAGTGCTCCTAGGCTCTGAATAGGACAGTGCTCTGCTACCTCAATGCCGGCTCCGCCCCCTGTGGAGCGTCTGATGACTCTGCCCTGCACTCTGAAATGAGAAGCCTGCATCACGTAAACAAAGTGCTCAGAAACCGGACTGAACTAGGCAAGGGCCCCCCTGGCCTGGGAGAACAAAAGATTTGTGGTATAAATGGAGGAGCCCTGCTCCTAAGAAACTAGATCCGCTTTTGACCAAGAAGAATCTCTGCCTGAGGAGGAGGCACCGGGAAAGCTGTAGGAGGAAGACTGTCCCTATCCTGGGGGATTGGCCTGCAGTGGTGACCTTGCTGCCAAAGGAGAGAAGAGAAACTGTTGCTGAAGACTTTTTACTTTACTTTTACTTTCAAGACTTGTGCTTTTCCAAAACGATCTCCAAGGGCTTGGAACTGAGCTTGCCCCCTGAACTGAGCCCCAGGACCATTGGGCTCTACCTGATCTTCACTCGCCTGCTGCTGGACTGTGGTGTCCTTTCCCTCGCCGGAGCTGTGACCCTCGTGCCCAGTCCCTCCCTGAGCCGTGACCAGGACTGCTTAGCCGCCCCCGCCTTGGGAAGAGCCTCGCTCGATCGGAGCCGCTCCCCCTACGCTGTGCTGGGCTGCCCCGTCACCTCGCTCGTGGAGGCTCGCTGTGCACCTTCACCCTCCCGCCGGAATCGGCGTTGTGAGCATCTCCAAGCCTCGGACAGACCGGACGCATCTGCGGGCCCGGCTGCCCCGCTTTGTTCACCCGCCACCTGCAAACACCCCGCTCTTGTCGTGAGCCTGAAGATCAGACACCCTCGTGAAGTGTGGGAGCCCCGGACGCCGCCTCGCTCTTCTGTCGAAGAGCCGCTGAAATCCCGCACCCGCCTTTGCGTCAAGAAACAAGGTACTGTACTTACGAACTCGACCGCGAGCTCGCATCGGATCCAGGGTCCGCAACGTTATTATTTCCCTGTCATCTGCTGTGTGCTTCCTGGGCGCTGCCTCAGCCCCAAGTACGCTGAGGCCTACAGTTACCTTGTGCCCGCCTAAAAGAACTTTCCATAAAACCAAGAGAACTTTACCGTATTTCCAAGAAGTGTGGCCCCATCAGTTCAACGTTACTGGGCCTTGTATTTGAATCTGCTGAATCTACATAAAAGCTTATTTTTATATACTTCCTGATTGGTGTCCGTTTGTGGTGCATGCAAGGGGTTTACTGTATGTGTAATTGCATTTGCTTAACCGTGTACGCCTGAGACTTAGCCTAGACTGCTCGCGCCACGCACCTAGAGGGTGAGCAGGGGTTATTCTGGGGAGTCATCCTTCGCCCTGACAAGAAGTAAAGGGTCCCTGCTTGTTGTGGGTTCACACCTACGTCAACCAGAGCCCCCTCATTTCTAACACCCACGTAAAGCTGACAGTGATGCTGATGCATTGTTTCTGTATTGGAGTGGGCATCTTAGGCAGGTTGAGATCAAAGGCCTCTGGTCTCCGGCCCGTCTCGGCTCCATGTCAGTCTTCTACTGCAGAGGGCTATTCATCAAGGGAAGGCAGGTACAGGTGCTTACGGACAACACCACTGCCATGTGGTGCAGCAACAGGCAGGGGGGTGGGTTCGCGGATCCTGTGCCGAGAGAGGCCTTGTTACTCTGGAAATGGCTGGACCACCAAGGACATTTCCTGCTGGTAAATCGCCTCGCAGGCTCTTTGAACGCCAGGGCGGATTAACTCAGCTGTTAGTGCCTAGCGTATTATGAGTGGCAGTTACTTCCAGAGATGACACAAGGTCTATTCCGAGAATGAGGAAAACCGTGGATCGATGTGTTTGCAGCTGCCAAGAATGCCTGATTTCAGCACTTCTGTGTGTTGGTGTTGCCAAAGCATCCCTCGCTCTGAGACGCATTTTGCCTCAAGTGGAACTAGGGACTCCTGTATGCCTTTCCGCTGATACCACTCCTGCCTCAAGTTCTCTGAAAGATCAGTACAAACCGGGCCAAAATCATCTTAGTGGCTCAGGGTTGGGCATGGAAGGTGTGGGCATGGAAGGTGTGGTATCCAGAGCTCCTGGGTTTGAGCATCTGCCCTCCGATCAGGCTGCCCCTCTGGGAGGATCTACTGTTGCAGCAGAATGGTCGGGTTCTCTATCCCGGCCTATGAAAGCTCCAACTTCGTGTGTGGGGATTGAGCTGCGACAGCTGAACACTTTCGGAGGTGGCTTATGTCATCTTGGTAGCCAGGTGTACCTTGATGAAATGTGTATACCCCTGTTGTTGGGACAAATTTGTGATATGATGTGGCATTCACCAGATTGACCCTCTCCAGCTAAACTGCTTGATGTATTCTTATTTGTCCCACCTCTTGCCCCCAGCAAGACCTTGCTCTGGGCACAGTTAAAGGCTAAATTTCTGCTCTCTTGGCCTTCTAACAGTTGCTTGATCAGTCCTCTTTACCTGCTGTGATGCATGTTCCCCCCTTCTCCATTTGTGATGTCCCATTGGGACCTCAATCTTCTCGTTACGTATCCGGTGTGTACTCCTTCTGAGCTGGTCCACAGTTGACTCTAATTTGATTAACTTTTTTGTTTCTAGAGCGCAATGAACACCCGAAGGTATCTTGGCGCTATCGTCTACCCGGACAATACTGTAGAGACTGACCAAAAGTATGAACATTATAAATATAAAGAAAAGAGCCATGTTTTAAAATGCTTTCTGAAAGTCAACAAATTAAGTTGACGTTTCAGGGGCAAAGGCATTTGATTCCAAATCAAAGAGGTGGCATAGCTGATTGAAGGCATCTTCTGGGAGAATACCATAGAATTGTTTTCTTCAGATATTCTGGAGCTATCCCATGAAGGGCCTTATGTGCAGTACAGAGTGCTTTAAAAGCCACTCTGTTTTTTATGGAGTGCCAGTGTAGCTCCTTTAACCCTGATGCTGATTCCTATTTTCTGAGGTTTTTCAGAAGCTGGACTGCTGCAAACTGTAGCCTCTGGAGTTTCTTTAATAAGCCTTGCTGCATGCCCAAATATAAGGCATTGCAGTTATCCAGCCTCGATAACACAAAAGAGACAACAATTGTTGTCTGAAGATCAGACGAGGTATAGAGGAGAATTTTTTCAGTATCTTTAAAAGGTAAAAACAGGAGAAAATAGGCTAATTCATCTGGTAAGCAAATGTAAGTTTAGAATCAAAAACGACACCTACATGTTTCACTTTGGTAACTAATTTAGGTAAAGGGCCCATAGTAGACGACCACCAAGAGACATTCCAGAATGATTGGTCACGCCCAAAGAGAAGCACCTCTGTCTTATCTGAGTTTAGTTTAAGACATTGGTTGTTCATCAGTTACGATTGCTGTCATACAATTATTAAACTGGAGAGCTACCGCCTCTACACTGCTGGTAATAGACTACACTATTTGTGTGTCATCTGTGTAGGATATTGTATTAAAGCCAAATGATATAATCAGTTTAGCAAGTGGTGCCACATAAATGTTGAACAGAGAGGGGCTCAACAAAGAACCCTGTGGAACTCCACAAGATGGGGAGAAGGAACTGGAGGTAAAATCTCTAAAGGAGACTGACTGCATTTTGTCACTTAGAAAAGACACTAAGAGGTTAAGGACTGTGCCTCCAATACCAATCTCCACTATGTGCTGTATTAGGACAGTATGGCTCACCGCGTCAAAGGCTGCGAATTGGTCCAAAAGGACGCCCGCAGCCTTTCCACCGTTGTCCATAATAACACCGCTCTCCTCTGTAACCATCACCAGTGTGGATTCTGTACTGTGTGATTTCCTAAATCCTGATTTTTCTCCATCCAGAATGTCATTCTGCCCAAGAAATTCTGAAAGAGCCAAGTTCAGGTATCTCTCAAGAACTTTGGCTAGTACTGGGAGCCTAGAAATGGGGCGGTAATTCTTTTCTTCACTTGGATTTAGGGATGGCTTTTTGAGCAAAGTAAGGATTAATGCTTTTTTCCATTCTAATGGAAAGCTCCCAGCATTAATGACGTTATTCAGTAATGCTGTAAGGGACGATGCTAATGTACCCACTAATTCCTGAAAGATTTTCGCGGGACAGGGATCTGCTGGAGCCCCTGATTTGGTCATCTTTATCCAATTTAACACTTTTTCAGTTGTAAGCAGCGGGACCTATCAGAAAGCTGGGTGGCTGTTATCAATGGAGGTAATTTCAGAGAATGTGGAATTATCACTTTGGCCAACCTTAAAGTCCCTATATACCACCTCAACTTTCCTTTTGAAACATTCAGCTAGGTTGTCACGTAGATTTTGCTATGGAACTAAGGTGTTAACATTAGGGGGTCAAAAAAGCAGCTGGACAGTTCTAAAAAGCTCTCTTGTGGAATTTAGCCAGTTTAATTTTTTTCAGTAAAAATGAGTTTTTCAGCTTTAATCTCCAATTTGTATTCTAGGATGAGACAGTTGTATTTAGTCTTCTCTCTGGAAAGTAACTACGCCTCCAAATTTTTCCTGTTTTCAACAGCTTCTTTTTAGTTCCCTCTGTTCTATGACTTTTAATTGCTTTGGGGGAGCCACTTTATTGGCCACAGTTTCATTCAAGTCACCTGTTACTATCAGTGGGGAAGATTCTAAAATCTCAGCCAATTAATTTTTATACACTTTATTCCAGGCCCTATCGGCTTAAGAGACAGAATGAGGATACTAAATTTTACAACCATGTGATTCAACCAAGTATGACTGGAAAATACTGCATCAAGGGTATGACTAGCAGTGTGAACAGGGGAGTTGACTAACAACTTTAAATCAAAGTTGGACATGTTATCAATATGTGTCCTTGAGAAATCTCCTAGAATTGTATAACTAACGTAATGTATGCTGGTTTCCCAAAATTCACTGAGTGATTCTAAGAAATTTGCGTGGGGTCAGGTGGTCGGTAGATCAGGAAGCCATAAAAAATGGCATTATGGTGAAGTTTGCGATTAAATTCAAGAACCTCATCACCGACTATGACTAGAGGTTCACACATAGATTCCAGATTGCCCCTCTAGATTATTGCCAACCCCCATCTTGTTTTCCCTCTCGATCCAATCTAAAAATTACATAGCAAGTAGGGAGCAGTCACTATTTCTGGGTGAAAGAACTTGTCAGCCCACGCTTCTGTTAAAAAAGAGACATCGGGAGTGTATGTGTCTAGATAATCAAAAAGTTTGTATTTATGCTTGTTTGTCGATCTAGTATTCAGCAAGATAAAGTTTACTTTTAGTGGTTGAAATCAGTAAAGGCCTCAGGGGGGAAGCGCTCCGTTCTCGGTTTGACCTGTCTTCCACCAGGTCCAGAGAGCAGCCATAGGGACAGTTTACACAAACATGGTAAGTATCAACCAAATTGAAATTAAAATGGTCACATAAAGGAACCTTACCTCCCATATTAAATGGAAGTAGCACCTCCCTCGTGTATGATAAGATTTGACCAGGGGTCCTGGTGCAGGCCACATTCCGGCTGCAGATGAGCGCAGACAGGCTTGCCTTGGGCACACCTTGGGCACAACAGCAGCACACCTACTGCGCATCTGTGCTGCTGTCAAGTTAAAATGGGTCAGGAGCTCTAACAGGCTCCTCTCACCAACAGCACGATGGGAGGTTCAGGGGACGTGCTTTATCAGGGCAGCACTTAAGTCACCACCATGTGCGCCTTCCGGCCGGGGTAAAGGAAGATTTGAGGATGTGGACTGTGTTTCTGCAGTCGTTCAATGACGTTCGACTAGCAAGGGAGGAAGACACGATATGGGATGTGCATTTTTTTTCGATGTGGCAGGCAGTGAAGGCTTTGGCCTGTTTTGGCAAGGAAGGTGGTGTGCGGAGCAGTGGCCGCCACTCTGGAAAGGTGGGGGCAGAAGCATAGCCTTCCTGGAATTCTTTCCCCTAGTAGTAGCAATAACTCTTTGGGGGGTGGAGTTAGCTCGCAAGAAAGTCCTTTTTAGAGTAGACAACATGGCAGTAGTCGAAATTGTAAATCGACAGTCAGCGAGGGATGAGCAGGTACTGAAATTGCTGAGGGTCTTCGTGTTGGGGTGCCTGAGACATGATATGGCTTACAGGGCGTTACACGTACGTGGTGTGGACAATGACATAGCGGATGCTTTGTCTCGTTCGCAGTGGGAGAGATTTCATGGGCTGGCCAAGGAAGCCGACAGGATGCCTACGCCGCCCCAGCTGTGTTTTGTAGGCAACGTAGGCTGCTTCAACTGGTGGTATGTTTGTTGTCAGAATCCACGTGGGCTGCGTATAGTTTGTCTCGGAAGGAGTTTTTGAAGTCAGGTGCACAGAGGCGCCCTGAAATCTGGAGGCAGTCGGAAGATGTCATTCAGTTAATTTTGGACCTCATCGACAAGGGTTTGTCAATGGTCACAATCGCTGGGAAGCTGGCAGGTATAGCATTCATGGGCAAATTGCTTTGGGGTAATCCTCCGGCGGCTGGGGAACTAGGGACGAGAATACTGGAGGGTTGGGCTAGGGAGAAAGCGGGGAGGCGGTATCTCCGGAAGCCGATTTCCTGGAGGATTTGGGCTCAGGTAATTAAGGTATTGCCAGAGGTGTACAGGGCCGACATGGAGACTTGTTTGTTTTCTAAATGGTTTGGGTGTTTTTTGGGGCTTTCAGAGTGTCAGAACCACTGGGTAAAAAAGAAGAGAGGGGGGTTAGAGTGGCAGGATGTGATTCCACAAGAGAAAAAAATGCAGGTATGGTTAGCCAGGTCCAAACCGGACCAAAGGGGTAGGGGCAAATGGGTCAAGTTGGAGGCGCTAGTCCCCCCCCGGGCTACATGTCCGCTTAGGTGGGCACGCCATTGGGTCAGCATATCTGGTGGTGTGGGGGGAAGGTATTCAGGCATGCAAAGGGAGACAGGGTGACTGACTATGAGCTGCGGGTGGTGTTGCGGAAGGATTTACATTGCATTGGGGTTGATGGGGCGGGTTTCGTAATGCACTTGTTTCAGATCGGAGCTGCAACAGAGGCTTACAACAGGGGTTGGGCTCCAGAGGATATCATGAATTTGGGTCGATGGTCCACGGATTGTTTTAAGCGCTACGTATGGGGGGGTGCCGGGGAGGTGCGTGCGTCAGTACCCAATGTTTGATTCTCATGCAAATTTTCCCATTCCAGGTTCTGTGCCCCCAGCCCTAGGTGGAAGAATTGACCATTTGGATAGTGGGGCACTTATTGGTTAAATGGGTGCAGGTTCATTTTGGTGTTAACTTGGGTTTCAATGAGCATTTATTTAAAGTTGTGTGGAGGGGAAAAGGGGGCATGCGATGGAAGGAGTTGATTCCCTGTCTGGAGAGCTGGATGGTAAGGGGCAGGTGCCCAGATATTTTGGTATTACACCTGAGCGAAACGATCTATTTGAGGAAAAGGGGATAGTTTTGATGAGGGCGATGGAAAAAAAGACCTGGCCTTGATTAAAGAACAATGGGCAGGTAGTTTTGTGTTATGGACAGAGTTTGTGCCTCGCAGGGTCTGGCGGGGAGCCGTCAACCCAGGCGCCATTGACAAGGCTAGGCGGAAGGTGAACACAGAGATGTCATGTTTTTGCAGGGCTCCGGGTTTTAGATGGGTTAGTCATGCGGAGATTCGTTTCGAGGCAGTGGAATATTCCAGGGACGATGGAGTGCATCTAGGCTTGGCAGGGACTTATATCTTTTGGAGATTCAGGAGGTGTTGGCCAGGTCTTTGAACATGCAGAAACATTCATTCTAGCAGAGGACCCAGGGATTAGCGCAGGCAAAGGGGGGGAGGGGGCAGAAAAATGGGGTAGATTCTCTCCTCCCATTTTCTAGGTGGCTGGGGTTATTGAATGTTTGCCAGGAGTTTTTTGGTTATCGTTGAAGTTGGGTTTATGGACAGGGAAAGATTAGGCAGGTTATTTTAAGTTCAGTTATAGACGTTGCTGGTTTACTGTTGTAGAGAGGCAGGCATAGGATGTTGATCATTTGAAGTGTATAATTGAAGGATATCATATTACTGCAATGCATTGGATTGTTGTTATGGTAATGCCAGGGAGGGGGCATGTTCAGGGGATCGTAGGGGCCAGTGCCCCATCAGGTGTCAATGGTAACAGAACCCTCTGGAGCATGATTGGGGTGCTCTTCCGGGGATCTTTGGATCCAGGTACTTTGACACCCTCGTGCAACTCTGAATCACACAAACATGGTGGAGCTCAGGGCCAACGGTTGGCTCTGGAGGCTTTTCTTCTGATATTTAAGTACAAGGAGACTTATGAAAACCAACAGCGCGATAAACATGTTTTATGTTCACCTGCAGGGAGGGAGGGGGTCGATTGGCCTGCCCAATGAAGCTCAGGCGGTAGTTGTAGCACAACGTGTGGTTGATGATTCTGTTGTATTCAGACTTTATTCGACTTCTAGGGAGAGATCCTTGTCGAGCTCTTCACGAGGAGCAAAAAGCAAAACTACTGTCTATAAGCACTCAGACTGCCAGATCCTTAGGTCAAGGGTAGTAAGCGCTATATAAATGCAATTACAATGCAATACAATAGTCTGATGGGAATGTGGTGTTGCAAGTTTGGCCCAGGCCATGAGTGTCTGAATTGTCTGTATTTCTTCCAGTCGGGTTAATACTAGCAACAGTAAGGAAATTCAGGAACACGTGGTGGGCAGGGATTGTGACAGAGCCAGCCTGAGTGACTGAGAGTGATGTGGTACCCAGATCTTTTGCATATGGCATTGAACTTCTGTTCTGAAAGGACTACTTCGGAAGCAGGATTTGAAGTCCTGCACTGTTGCTACGTAAAAAGGACGCAGGAGGCCTGTCAACCAGGTCGTGTTACTCCAAATGAGAAAGATTTTGGATGCGGTGCATATTTCACTCGCATGATGATCTGAGATGTTCGATCAGTTGTTGTCCGGAGTTTGATGCATTTAGCCAAGTGGGATTGTACTGTCTCTATTAAGGTCCATTGTTTCCTATCACTGACTACAGAAAAAGCCTGCTTAGATTTCATTTTTGAAGGTGCCTGTTATCCATGACTTTGTAGCTTGAGTTTATCCGCCGGTGAGGGGGCGTGGCTACGATGGATGTGTGAGCCAGAGCTATGTGTCAGGCTCAACACTCAACCGGCACTTATCTGCCACATCCCAACGCAATGTCGAGGTACGACTGCGCTAAGCACCCCCTCGACGCCCCGCGACCCCCGCCTATGAGCTGGGTGCGGGGATTGCGCATTTAGCGAACGACCAGTCCCGAATCCCGACCCGATTGGGCCTTCTACCAGGATTTCTTCTGTGGGCTAGCTGAATGCAGGACAGTGGGCCGCAGCTGGTGAGGAGAGTGGAGGAAGCGCGGAGCACCGGGACTACGGCTTCCATTAGTGGGAGGGGGGTGTCCCGGGAACAGCAGGGCACCTGCCGCCGATCAGACTTAAAGTGCGGAGAGGGCGGATAGAAGACTGCGGGGAGGGACCGTGGTCGCTTACGTCCCTGGAACGCGGTCCATGTGCAGCGACCGCCGCCAGTGAGTGTTGCACCTTCACGGTGCTCTGCTGGCAGCGCGGACGCCATCCTAGGGTGACCAACCGTCCGTAAATTTCACGGACAGTCCGTAATTTCGGCCGTCTGTCCGTTGTCCGTGAAGGATTTAACGGACGCCATTTGTCCGTAATTTTAACCGGGCACCGTTCGCACCACCTTAAAACCGGCACAGCTTCCACCCACCTCCCTGCTTGACTCCGATGCTTGCTTGACTCCGATGCTGTTGAGGTCGGGTGTAACAGACGCCCATGCAGTACCAAAGCTCAGATCCCCGGCAGCATTGGAGAGGCACAGCGGGATGGCAACCCTCACACCTTCCGCCCTTGATGAGCTGTTAAGAGGTGTTTGAAGGGGACTGAGAGGGAGGGGCTGCAGCTTCAGGAGCAGGGGCATCTATTCAGATGCAAACAGCCCTGAATGCAGCATGTCTGCAATTTAGAGGGGCCTCACACATTCCCTTTCTGCCCAGGCCCCCAAAAATCGTAGAACATCCTGATTACACCGAGGCAGCATGTGGTTCTCTTCAGAGCTTAATTACTGTTACTAAATTGTAAGCAAACCTCGGTTCTTCAAACATGCAGTCTATAATGTAATAAAATAAAGAAATGGCACAGTCGCACCCACACTGATTAACAAAGTATGGAGGACAATCAGTTAAATCAGTTCTCTTGAAATATCTCCTTTAAGTACTGTACATCACAGTTGGGGATGGCAAAACTAACATTTTTAGAAAGAGAGCCTGTCGTCTTGTTGTCTTGTCCAGCAGGGGGTGAGGAGCCCTACCCCACCCTGGAAGAGACCAAGATGATACAAGAATACTGCATGCCCACCCCTGTGCCCACCCTGGTGGATCCTGTTCTCCCTCCTGTGATGGCTCCTGCCCCCCCCTCCAGTGATGGCTCCTGTCCCCCCATGTGGTGGCTCCTGTCCCCCTCCCCCGCCTGTGATGGCTCCTGCCCCGCCCTCCCCCCCCCCTGTGGTGGATCCTGTCTCCGCCCTGGGTGGCTTCTGTCTCAGTCCTGGAATGGCTCCTGCAGCGAGGGTGAAGTTCTTGATGGGCCTCTTCTCAAAAAGGCTCAGCTCAAAATTAATATGAAAAGGTGAGCGAGTGAGTAAGTGAAGGGATGGGTGGATGGCTGGATGAATTAGTGAAAGGGTGAATGAATGAATGAAAGATTGAATAGATGGATAATGAGAGAGGATGGATGGATTGATGAGTGAGTGGAAGGATGAATGAGAGAAAAGGTAAATAGCTGGATGTATGGGTGGAAGGGTAGCTGGATGGGTAAAAGGGTGGATGGATGAGTGAAAGGATGGATGAGTGAAAAGGTGGATGATGAGTGAGTGAGTGGGTGGACGGATGAGTGAAATGATGGATGGATTGATGAATTGATAAGTGCAAGGGTGAATGGATGGACGGATGAGTGAAAGGGTGGATGTAAGGATGGATGAGTGAGTGAAAGGGATGGTAGGTGGACAAAAGGATGAATAGATGAGTGAAAGGATAAATGGATGAGAGAAAGGATGGATGAGTGATAGGGTCAATGGATGGATTCATGAGTGGAGGAGTAGATGGATGGGTGGGTGGGTGGATGGAAGGAAGGAAGGAAGGATGGCTAAGTGAAAGGGTCAATGGAGAGAGAAAGGGAGGATGGATGGATGACTGAAAGGGTGGATGGGTGGAAGGATGAGTGACTGGGTGGATGGATGAGTAAGTGAAATGATGGCTGGATGGGTGAGTGAATGGATGGATTGGTAGAAGAGTGGATGGATGAGTGTACAGATGGATAGGGTGAAAGGATGGATGGATAATGGATGGATGAGTGAAAGGATAAATGAGTGAAATGATATAATGAAGGATACATGATGGATATGTTTGCAAATGGTTGAATATGTTTGGATATGGCTGGGCTTACTTATATACTATTGCGCGACCTCCTCCGATGTGTCTGTAAAACCTACCTATTGTCCTGAAGTTTTGTCCTGAATTTTGACCTCCTATCCTGAATTTGTGTCCTGAATTTTGACCCTTTGTCCTGAATTTTTACACTCACCATCCTGAATTTGCACCAATGCCAGTTAGTCACCCTACGCCATCCTCACCTTGCGGAGGACACCGGGAAGCGACGAGGATCCTTCCCAACGTGGGACATGCAGCTAGCTGCCTCAGTGTCTCCTTGCTGGCAGCGGGCACCTGCTGCGGCTGTGTCTGGCTGTCGCCGGGGCTCTGGAGGCTACGGTAGGCCCGGTTCCCGACGTCCATACGAGCAAGTAGTGAAGCGCAGTCTCTAGTAAACTGCTATAAGAGGAAACAGGCGTGATTGGCTCAATCGGTCTTCCATCAGACCGCACGTAGGCCTGTGCGTTTCAGAATGGACAGTCCCCCATACCCTATTATTAATGCCTCGGACACTGTACTTGGTTGGTAGAACTGGCCCAGGGCACGTTCGTCCGTGCCACTTTTATCATCAGGGTCACCCGGCTCCTCCATGTGGGCAGAGGAGCGTCACCACACTGCTTTCTCTCAGTACCAGAAGCAGAAACATAAAATGGTATTTTAAAAACCATTTTATGTTTCTGCTTCTCGCACTGTGAGAAAGCAGAATGCCGGGTTTGGTTGGGGGTGGGAGGGTGGGCAGTCCTGCTCAAGGGCAAGGGAGGAGTGGTTTAGCCAACTGTTGTGGGCCCTGACTGTTTGGTCGGCCCCAGGGCTGACCAAACCAGTCATACGCACTCTGCATTTTCTCTATGTAGGTTGATGGCCTCCCCATAGACGCCTGTGGGGTCAGCATCCCAGCCAATCAATTTACCAATCACAACAGTGTTGTGATTCGCTTAGGGGAGGGGGTGAGGTTGTCTACCACTGCTTCCTGTTGTAGACAGTGAGGACGACGCAGACCGACAACGCCGGATGGGTGGGCGAGGATAAGTTAACTTAACTTTTCTTTTTTTTAAATTAAACCTCCCGCCGTGCACCCCTCTCCCCGCGCACCTTCCCCACCCCTCCACCCGCAAGTCATACCTGCCATGACTGGGTCTGTCCGGCCCCCCTCTGACTCAAGGTGTGGAAGTGGAGGCCAAAGTCTCTTTCTGTACAGTTCTCTGTGACAGTGCAGGTGTAGTGATGGTGAATCTGGTAGATGTCACGTTTTCACCAATCAGTCCTGGTTGCTGTTGCATCTTCACAAATGCAGCATTGCTTCTCTCTACAGGATGGCAGAGTAGTTGCAAACATCTCTCTCTCACCGGGATCCCCCTCTCGCGGGTGTTCCCCTCTTACAGGATGTCCCGGAGGCCCTCTTGACCAGGCTTCCATTGGACTGGGTGTACTTCGCGTGTTACTCCACCCGCAGAGGCACAAGACAAGGCTGCCCCATGTCTCCCCTCATCTTTGCTCTCACCATGGAACCCCTGGCCTTCCAACTCTGCCAACGGGTGGCAGCCTTGTGCTTTCTCGAGTGGGATATGTACCACATATTCTCCAGGCCTTGAATGTTCTGTTGACTGCCACCAGCGGACGAAACACCAACACACTCCTGTATATGGTGCCCAACACCACTCCACGCGATTACGCCATCTGGGCACGTGCCAGATGGGACGCAGTGTTACAATTCCCATTCTCTGATGCCGCCTGAGCCTGAGCCTTGCAGATGGCTAAGAGCGTTTCCTGCAACCCATGGTTTCACTTCACTCAATTCAATTACACCCACCACACTTATCTTTCTCCTGTCTGCATTCAGCGCATGTTCCTGACACTATCACTGTAATGTCCCCATTGTAAATTGCGAAACGCCGACTTCTTCCACATGGTGTGGCTATGTGCACCATTGGCACATAGCCACACCATGGACGGAAGTGACTACAGTGGTGGCGGAGCTATCTACACACCCACTTACCCCTACTCCTGAATCCTGCTTACTGGGTCTGTGACCCCGGGCACAGGGTGACAAGCACTTGCACTGCTTAATTGACTAGGCCTTTGCCCTGTTTAAGCGCACCATAGCCATGGCTTGGAAATCCCCTGCCCCTCCAGTGATCCAGGGATGGCTCCATGTGCTCCTGACATGGACCAGAGCAGAGGCACACACTTTTAGACAACTCTGAATGAGGGGGGAATCTCGCTCAGGAGACTTACCAGGGGTCAAGACCAAGACTGATGACCTGCCACCCTGAACACACGGCGCAACACACAAATACTCATCCATGGCACACAAGTGTGTGATGATCAGAGGACCGTGCCAGCACTCCCACCCATTGCACTGCTCGTTACACCTGGGGCACCCTAACAAATGCCCTGCCTTTGCCCACCTCCCTGTGAGCGTGACTCCCCGACCATACAGCCTATTTACAATAGTCCATATGCCCCATTCCCACCGCTCTGTGACATGCAGGCGAACACCAGAACAGCAAACCTGACAATCTTCCGTAGCATCTCACATGCTCGCTCACATGATTCACTGACCTCTGTCTGGGGTTGTGGCGTGTGGGCACTGACTTCATTTGTGGCAATCGCTTACTCATGGATCTCAGGGCACTCGAACCGTTGTGACTTTGCTCCTTCCTTCTTATTTTTCCCCTCCTCCTTGCCCCCAGCTCTTATTTTTAGCCCCAGTTGGTTCACATGATTGAAAGCTGCAGAGTGTATCCTGCATTTTATTTTGTGACTCCTGTAATGATATTTGAATGGCCGATGCTTGACAAGCATTTTGTTGCCACATTGCACAAACATATACTATGCTGAGAGTTCCACTCATAATTGCTATGACTTACTAACTGTGCTGTGCTGTTAGTAAACAGATTTGAAGAAAATTAATAAATAAAAGTTTATCCCCAAGTTTGTAAGACTTCTCTTGTCTGGCAGCTCAAACCTGTCTTTTGTTGGCTACTAGGTTCACCTTTTGGTTTAGTGCACAAATTAGAAATGTTAATCTAGAAAGCAGCATTTTTTTAAATTATTCTTTTTATTGAATACAACTTCAAGAAGCAACATCTCAGCATTACATTATATGGTAGGATACATTATGGGTACATCACATATATACATAGCAGCAGGTATATCTGTCTTGGGCAACTCCCATTCTATTATGATTCTTCCACACCACCCGCTAGATCTTGCGCCCCCCCCCCTCGCTAAGACACAGTTCAACAGTTGGAGATAAGCAGATCTCACGCCGATATCCATTCCATGCCACCCACTTACAATCCCTTTTTTTAGGGCATCCCCTATTTCTGAAGACATCCTTTTCAGCAATCATGGATCTTTCCATGTCGGCCTCCCATTTTCCCACTGTGGGCAATTCCTCGACTCCCCAGTTTTGTGCTATGTTACGTTTGGCTAGGGCCAATCCCATGGTGACCCAGGATTGTTCAGTGGTGGTAAGGTCAGTGGCATCCCATATGTTTGATAAACAGAGCTTCGGGGAGACTGTGAGCTTCTTCCTCCCCCACCCTTTCCAGTTTGGACATATCCCCTGCCCAGTAAGTCTGGACAGCTGGGCATTCCCAGAGTATGTGAAAGAAGGTCTCCTCGCGTGAGCAATGTCGTAGACAGTGTGCATCAGTTCTCCTCCCCATCTTAACCAGAGTTCCTGCTGCCAGATAGGCCCTGTGGAGGATTTTGAGTTGGACCTGTTTTTTTTAATCTAATGGAGATGGCTATTTCGCAGGGGGAGGCCAGAGCATCATGCCAATGTTCTTCTGACTCCCATTGACTTCCTATTGTTGCTGAAGGCACGTTAGTGAGTCAGGACTATTGTTAAACAGTTTCTTGTAGGTTAGAGAGATGGCTTTTTTGGGCATAGGAGCAAGAAGCAATCTGTCCTCGAGAGAGGATGCCTCAGGAAGGGACATCCCAGTGGGGATTGCTGCCTTGAGAGCATGCTTTCTTTCTGTAATAGTTGATACTCCCTTTGGAGGTCAGCAAACTGGACCACACCGTTCTTCTTCCACAAATCGCCCACAGATGAAATGCCTATCAGGTCCCACTTGTCGAATCCGGGGCAGGAGCCGAGCACGCTGAGCCACTCCAGCCCCCAGAGAGGTGTAACATGGGTAATCGTCTTGTGCCACCCTAACTTTTTATTAAAGATGTGCCAGATTTCTATTGTGCGGGCAGTAGGGCCAGTTAGGTGCTGGAGCCTGGGGCTTGTGTACAAAGCTTTGCGGTATCCACCCCGGCCACCAACCAGATGTCCGTCCGGTAACGTGGATCAGTATGAGGGCTGTGGACCCATCTGTTTATTATTGTTAGCTGGGACTGTTGAAGATTGCATTAATCTCTTAGCATGAGCTGAAAGCCATTTTGTACTTGGCAGCCATTTTAGTTAGCTATGTGCTGGACATTTGCTGTTAACCTCTCCCAGAGTCTTGCACATGCGCAGATGTGCTTAGCTAGTAGAGTGCACCTGTTCCTAGTATAGAACTGTCAGGCTGTTCTAACTGTCAGCAACTTATTACTCCTCCTACTTGTTGACTGTGCAGTTTCTGTATGACCATCTATGTGCATAACTCTTCTCATGTGTACTTGTTCCGCCTTTTTCAGCCCCTGTGTGGGTATAAAAGGACCATGCTTCTTCTGTTCAGTGTGCTACTTCACTCAACACCGAAGGGTGCTGTGTGAATGTAGTTCCACCTCATGAGGTTTATTAAACTTTGTATTTTCTATTCCAGTTTCTGTGCCAACTTCTTCCTATTGGTCTGAGGACTCTGTGCAGAGAAGGGCGAACCCCTTGCACTGGTAGGCCTAGCTGAGGTCACCATCAACAAATTGGCGCCCAACTACTGGGGCTCATCGGTGACTCGGATGCCCAAAGAATTGGTCGCGACGAAGGATTGGAATCTCGCTCTGGACGCGATCGCTGCCCGATGAGACCCGAGTCTTGGCAACCACGGCGTTTTTCCTTTATTTCTGATCTGACCATCCAGGTGGTGCCGGTCCTCGACTGAGATCTCTTCTGTTGATTCGCCGTGCAGTGACCATTTGGTCGATTTTAAAACTTGCCTGTTGGAACCTGGACACCAAGTGATTGGTAAGTGTCCTTCTGTGGCGCTTGCTGTTGGTTTTGATGCCTGGGATTGGTAAGGTAGTTTAGTAACACTTACTGTGGCTTTTGGATTTTGGAATTGGTGTTGGCCAACTTTGTTTGTTATGAGATTTATATATGGATTGCAATTTATATAGGCAGGTAATGAGGAGAATTTTCTCTATCTGAATTGATTTGAATGGCACATCGTACTAAAGGTACCTTAAGTGCTACTTTGATTATAATACTGCATATTCTGCACTATTTTTGGCATGCCTGTTTTTAGCACACTTCATAGGATGTGTTGCCTTTGTAGTGGTACCAATTTGAGACTAGATGAAGCACAACCGGCCCCTCGGAGGGGACGCCTAATAGGGATATGTATATTAAGTATGGTCTTTCTTCTATAATGTACAGCGCATTATGGAATAAATACACTCGTACGGATCCTGAGTTGCGTTGGCCTATGTATGGGTCATTTGATTTACGAAAGATTGAGTATGTGGAACAATGTATGTTTAAGCAAAAGACTAGGCAAGAGATATTTGATTGTGAACGAATTTTTGGAGAAAGAAGTGCGTGAACGAATGAAGCGTGAGCAAGCCTTGATTGAAAAAGAACAGCGAAAGAACATTTATGTGAAAGCATTAGAGCTGAAGAACAAAGCAGTTAATTGTAAGCAAGTGCGTGATGGTCTTTTTGTTTTCCCCCGGGTGAATTTATGAATGTGTTGCTTTCTTGGATGTACCATTTTAAACTTGTATATAACTAGCCGGCTCCCCTAGAGGGGATACTTAACTAGGTTTAGGTATAAAAAAGTATTTCTTCTTTGGTGACTAGTACCCCGAGGAACTAAATATGTACATAGAAAGGATCCTGGGCTGTGCACTTCGTAACATTCATAAGTGGTGATATGCAGAGCGTTTTTTTTCTTAGTGTTCTGCCAGCCAAATCTAGTGAATATGACTTACAACTAGTATTTACAAATGGTTTGGTTTAAGTACAGTCTGTGGGCTGTCTTTTGTTTCTGTCTTAAGTGTTGATCTGTGGGTTAAATGTGTGTTTAAATGTCTGTGGTTTGTCAGTGGTACTTGTGTGAGCAAGTAGCGATTGCGCTCTTGATGCAAGAATGGCTAGCCTTAAGTGCCCTGTATTATGTGTATGACACCGTTTTGAAAATGTCTGGAATGAGCTCAATGTTTTTTTTTTGTCATCATTCTGTTATGCCAAATATCATTAAAATAAAATACATTTTAAAAGAATCCAGCAATGAATTATATAATATATGCTAAATAGCTGCACGCTATCATTACATTGACAGAGTAAGACACTATACATGTGTGCAAATTGCCACAATGTTAAAGATAAAATTAGAATCCACATTTAATAGGAATAAAAAAGCTTCAAAAAACAAAATTATGTGTTTTGCAATAGATAAAATTAAAGATACAAAATGTCACAGCATTTATCCTTCTGTATTAGGTATTAAAAGGCATTCACATTATCTGAGTGAATTGACCCAAAATACACATTACAGAATGACAGATTTGTGCTGGCTGGAAAGGCTGACTTGAAAGGCGTGTGAATTCGATGCCTTTACGTGTCAAGCAGCTGTGTCAGCACGTGGGTATTTCTGACTCCGGCCACAGAAAACAGCTGAAGTCAAACACGGTGTAAAATCCTGCATTTCAGACTGCTGTTTTAAAAGTTAGAAATATAGTTTCATTATTTTTGATAAACAGAGGACAGATTGACAGTAGGGATTTATTTTCTTAATGCCTTTTTAAATAAGGATAAGAGTGGTTTTTGATGTTAAATAATAATGACTGTCCTTCATTTAAAAGTGGCGCAGACTTTCAAGTTCGGTTTCTGTTCTTAGGGCTGTGAATGAATGTGTTTAAATATGATAGGCAAAGGGATGCAGCTTGCTTTTCATATGTGGACTCATCAAAATGATTGGATTTATAAAAAAAAACCATGTTGATTATATAAAAAATGTTATTTAAAATAGGTGCATTAAATTCGTTTTTTAATATTTATAATGCCTAATAATGATGCTGTGACCTCCTAGCATCCAAATTGAATTTAAGCCATGCTATACAGCAATAGGGGGTCACTTACATGTGAAATGTCACTTTACCCAGGCGTACAAAACTCATTTTTATAGGGGTATACATTATACATTTCTGATGCCACATCTCTGGGATATGTAGGGGACATTCTGGGGATGACTATTATGCAAAAACATTGTAGGATATTCATTTTTAAGTGCCCCAAACATCAAAGTCGAAATTGAGTAAAATTCACTATTTAAATGAGGTTATTCCAATCAGAGCAGCTTTGAAACTGCCTCAGGCTACAGTAAATGCACATATGTAAGCATAGAATGAATAGCTGACATCTATACTGCTAGACAAGCACTCGGCACACTGCTTACAAATATAAATATGTACAAAAAATCTGGCAGAAGTTATTAAGCTTACCTCTGAATTGCTGGTAGACAGGAATGGAGTGGGTTTTGCTGTTGAGCTCTCAGTCTCCAGGGTCACTTTGAATTGGTAAAAGTAAAACTGCATGAAAACCTTGCACCAAAGATGGAACAGCTGCGAATAGGTTAAAGGTCGAAGTTCTACATTTAGAAGCAGCGCTCAGCGCAACATTTGCTTTGACATTTCAACATTTGAAAGACGAAATGGCAGGGCAGGGACAGAAAGAGGTTTTGCTTGCTTTTTTTTGCAAAAGCAAGTTTTTGTTCACTCATATGAACAGATTGAATAATAATGGTATATGTCAGCTCTTATTAAGACAATGGCTCTGCCATATATGTAGCACTAATGCTTTTAGGGCTGAATTGAGGAAGCAATGGGATTTAGTTTGAATTCATGTGCCCTCGCGTCACACTTGTACATTTGCTAAAGGAATATGTTCTTTAGCTAGCTCAATGTGCTATTTAGCTCCTCAGAGTTTGTTTATGCCCCGTTGCTACAAATTGGGGTTGATAGTGTTGACAGAATGAAACCTGTTACAGGTTTCCTACTGTCAAAAATGGGGGAAGGAGGCTAGCTCCTCTACAAATTAAGGGTAGGCAAAAGGGGAACTAGCTGTGGGTAGTTTTTGTTCTAAAATTCTCAGATGATAACACCACTATTGTTTGTTATTCTCATGCTACATACAGTTTTGCAAGGGCATTGCTAGTTTTTATTAGCTAGTCTGTGTAAATAAACTGACAGTCCTTACTAGAGCTGATGTTGCATAGTTTGGATTGTGAAAAATAGAATGCAGAGAAGATGCCCATGTGATCCGTAGCAAACATTTTTGAGGAAAATATTGTTTTATAGGAGTCTATTTGTCACAAGATGTTCTGCTGGAGAAAATGTACCCATTATGTTGAAGTTTTTTAGTTCTTTATGTAATAGGAATCCCTGTTAAATTAGCAGTTTTAGATTTTCCTGTTGCTCCTATAACATGAGAGCATGGTCCTAAGCATACAATGTAGGTGCTTTTATTAAGAGAAATCATTTTAGAAGTGTCTGCAGTCCTGTACAAGTAATGCAAAGTCTATGAGTAAAAGTGTAGAACATTTCCTTTTTTCTGGAGGGTCTTTAGATGATTAAGATAGGATTATACAGATGTAAGGATTTGGAATATGTCTGTATTGTTTTTCTCTTTTCCTCAGAATTTAGTAAATGAACACAGACCTCCTTGGCTGCTTGGGATTGGGTGACGTATTACTCTTGTCAGTTCACCAAAGAGTTCCTTTTATACTTGCCAATAGGTCCAGGCTGTTTTTTCTTTTACTCTCACATAGATGAAAGTGGTTCTTGGGTGCCTTGCTAATATATGGGGCGTCCCTAGACTAGGAAGTATTCTGAGACTATCCTCTCTGTTGATAGATTATTTCTGTGCCTTGTCTAAAGACCTTTTGTTCTGTCCACCAATAGATATTTGCTGACTTACAACCATTGCCAGAGGGGCGCGGACATCAGATCCAGCTTGGAGAGTCAGCACCAGTCCAGCTTGAAGTCAAAGTGAAGGTAACCAGCACAGGCATTGCTGGCAACCAGGACCTCAGTGAAGGTAGAAGGCCGGAAGCACTGGGATGTGAAGTGTGTACCCCTGCCACTGTCTTGGGCGAAAGACGGGGTCACAAATCAGAAAGGAGAAATCGTGGATCAAGTTTTTGATGCCCAGCCGAGAGTCACAGACCGACCAGGAAGGCGAGAAAGTTTTTGCTTGAGGTAACCCCCTTTGAAACAAGGGTTGCTTCAGAGATCCTAGCATCAGGCCTCTGAATCCTGGTCCCAAAGTGGCTGTAAAGTTTTCACCTTTGTTGGTCAAGAGATACCTGGGCACACTGAATGCAATCTATGGCCCCAACGAAAGAGCAGTGTGCCAGCAGAGCAATACAGGAGTTAGGGAAGGACTTGAGGTCAGGGTACAGGTGCTGTGTCTCTGGTGCCTGTTAGATTGAAATGAAGAAAACTGGTGCACTGCCTGAGACACTGGACAGGATCGCTGAGAGCATTTGCCCTGGTGGGTGATTGCCCTATCCTGAAAGAAGAAACTTTTCCCTTGAAACTGGGCCGTGATTCCTGAGTTGCGAGTTGTGCAGCTCCACCGTGGGAACAACAAGAGCCTGCCTGTGAGGCTCAAACGGACACAGGGAGAAGACTCCCCTCTGGTTGGTTGTACAGCGGCTTTAATTTCCCAAGGACTTCTTTTTCTTTTTTGTTGAAAATGTACCCCATTGGTCGTCCCATTTTTGAGGAGGAGCAGCCCTTTGCAGCTCTTCATCCTAATTCTCATGGTCCTGTGTGGTCCTCCTGGTCCTCTGGATCCAGGATCATTTTTGTAATATTATGACTGACTGCTTTCATAATTGTATTAGGAATAATGTTTATTCTGCGAGAGAAAAGTTCATCTGAGCAATTGACAAATGTTACTTTACCCTTTTCTTGAGTGATATTCTAGCCCTCATAAAGGAAACACTGGAAAAGTCTAGTGAAAATGTTTTTATTAGATATGTGCTGTTGGCTATTTTGAAGTTGAAATTGATGGTCACTGAAATGCATAGGAGCCTTGAAAATGTTTTTACTGGATGGTTCTAGGATTTGCTTAGGACTAGAAAGCTAATAGTTCTGTTTCTGATAATAGTAATTACTCTCTCCTGCTCTGTTCCCTTTGTACTCCTGCTTATACCTTATACATACCAGCTTAAAATATTTAGAATGAGAAATGCCCACCAAGCAATGAATTAGGATATTGATAAATTTATGAAAAAAAATTAATATGCATATTTCCCACTGGATTATGGGAATGTCTTTAGCTCATGTTAAAAGGACCATCTGTTGAAGATTGCATTAATCTCTTAGCATGAGCTGAAAGCCATTTTGTACTTGGCAGCCATTTTAGTTAGCTATGTGCTGGACATTTGCTGTTTCCCTCTCCCAGAGTCTTGCACATGCGCAGATGTGCTTAGCTAGTAGAGTGTACCTGTTCCTAGTATAGAACTGTCATTCTGTTCTAACTGATGTCAGCAACTTATTACTCCTCCCACTTGTTGACTGTGCAGTTTCTGTATGACCATCTATGTGCATAACTCTTCTCATGTGTACTTGTACCGCCTTTTTCAGCCCCTGTGTGGGTATAAAAGGACCATGCTTCTTCTGTTCAGTGTGCTACTTCACTCAACACCGAAGGGTGCTGTGTGAATGTAGTTCCACCTCATGAGGTTTATTAAACTTTGTATTTTCTATTCCAGTTTCTGTGCCAACTTCTTCCTATTGGTCTGAGGACTCTGTGCAGAGAAGGGCGAACCCCTTGCACTGGTAGGCCTAGCTGAGGTCACCATCAACAGGACGCCCAATAATACAGTTTGAGGTCTGGCAGTGCGACCCCCCCATCATACCACCCCCTGGTCAGTTTCTGCAGTGCAACATGAGGTGACCTCCCATCCCATAACAACACCCGCCCTGCACTCTTGATACTTGAGAAATAGGAGTCCGGAACCCTGAAAGGGGTGTTCTTCAGGGCATATAGAAACCGAGGCAGCGCTAACCTTTTAAACAGCACTGCCCTGCCAAGGAGAGTCAGGGGGAGGGTCCACCAATGCCGTACGTCTGCCTGAAGGCATGCTAGGGGCCCTTGCAAGTTGGCATTGTAAAAAGCAATGGATTTGAAGTCACATAAAAATCCCCAGATCCCTGAATCCCTCTGTTGCCACCAGGACCTCGCATCCCCTGGGAAGCTTTGGTTTTTGCCCATGGATTAAAAACAGTGTTGATTTGGTCCAGTTTATGGTATATCCTGAATGGTTACCACATATACAAAAAATGTGAAGGATGCGGTGGATTGAGGCCATCAGGCCACAAGATATATTAGTATATCGTCTGCGTAGAGGGATATTATGTTCGCATGATGTTCTGTCCATTTTAAACCCCGGAGTAGGGATTCCCCCTGACCCACACTGCTAAAGGTTCCAGCACCAACGCAAAAGTAAGTGGCGATGGGGGACAACCCTGACGGATGCCTCTACCTAGTTGAAATCGCCTGGACGTGTGACAATTGACTACTATTTGCGCTGTGGGGTTGGTGTAGAGGAGTGTTATCCATTTCAAATACTTGGGTCCAAAACCCATTCGCTCCAATACCGCAAACATGGAGGGCCATTCGAAGGTATTGAATGCCATTTTGACATTGAGTGAGAGTAGGGCTGCGTCTTCCCGTATTGTATGCGCAGAAAGCAGCATTTTTTATAGCAATACCCTCAGCTAAAGATTTTGTGAGGTACGAGCTCTTTTACCAGATTCAGGGACATCTTAAGTTTTTCAGGGTCCCTCGGCCAGGAAACGACCTGAACCACGCATCATGTACCACGCAGTAATTGAACCACGAAGTCACAACAGCAAGGTGACCTGAACCATGAATACATTTACTACGAAGTTGCCTGAACCATGACAAGCCTGATCCACATATTTTGGGTGTGTAGTGCATATTGTTTAGATATTTTATTAATTGTATAGGTGGCTATGGGTATTTATTTTTAGGATTTAGTATTATATATAATTAAATAGAAATTTGAAATACTTACCTTTTGGTGGTGGGAAAGTGTTTTAATGCTCTAGTATTAATATTCATAATGAGTATTAAATACTGATAGAGCACTCATATATAATTTAATGCTAAAATATATTAAAAGAACGTTTTACTATACAAATTGTAAACAGACGCAATCAGGAAAGGGATGGTGGGGATACAAAGGTTATAGTTGGAAATTGTATTAATATTGAGATATTTATAAGAAATATCTGAGTATTAATTCATATTTGTGGTTTAAAAATTAATGTTATGTAATTATTAAATAAATTAAATTTAAAATTTGCAGTACTTACCGTTAGGGGCGGGATGTAGGAGAGATAGTGGTCATGGGTGGGAGGTGTTTTAATACTCTGGTATTCATTTTAAATACTGAATATAAAAAATTGATTGTGCAAATATACATAATTCACAATTCAAAATTGTAATTTTTAACGGACACAATTAGGAAAGGGATGGTGGAGATATAAAGGTATTTGATGGTAACTGTATTAATACTGATGAATTTATTATTTAATTTTGTTTCATAATTAATATTTGGGCTTTTAAAATGTTATAATACTTAATTTATAAATTAAAATAAAGCTGTTCAATACTTACCTTTAGGGGTGGAATGCAGGGGATATACGGGTTATGGGTGGGGAAGTGTTTTAATACTTGGGTATTCATTTTCATAACCAAGCATTAAACATCAATTGCATAAATATTTTCACTTTTTTCTAATTATTTTTAATATTGATTTAGACATTTAGATTAAAAGGTTATTAGTTATGGAATGTTGGGTATTAGGGACTAGGTGTAGAATTGTTTTATAAAAACATAATTATAATATTTAATACCTTTGTATTAATTAATATAAAAATTAATGTAAAACAAAAATACAGTAAGGTGCATATATTAAGACTATAAATTGTTAGAGCTGTGGGATTAAAACAAAATATATTAACTATAAGAATAAGTGAGTGAGACAATTTTTTATTTTGAAATAATGCACACATTAATTGAGATATTTTTTAAACTTTTTTATTCTTTGAAAAAAATATTAGGAAGCATTTAATGTTTTATATTTATTAAAAAAATAATTGCTATCACCAGAAACATTAAAGCAGTTTAAAAAAAATACAACTGTTTCTCACACTTTTCCATTCAGTTCAGTGGGTGAATTACTCCTTTTTTTATTTTCACAGAGGAAGGCGACGCACACGGTTGTACATCTCTTTGCCAGTCGGTGGAGCGTCGCGTTCAAGCTCGGAAGGAGGAAGATCTGCATTAGGGTAAGTTTGTTTTCATTTATTTTTCTTTAAGTACTATTGTGGCTATCTCTATAGTAAAGACCGAGGGAGAGTATTGTAGATGTTGTCGTGTTTTGTATGTACCGTAATGTTGTTATGATAACCCAATTTTAAATTCAGTGCAGGTTGGTTTCACGTTTCTCTTTGAGGATGGTTTTTAAACAAAAAAAGAAAATGACATGTATTCCAAGATTAGAAGAAGTCAGATTGGAAATAGTACATTTAGCCATCTGTTTAGAAAATCTTTATTTATTTTGTAAAAAAAAATTGTTTTGCATCTCTGGTTTTTGGTAGAAAGGAGGTTGACTATGAGGGAGTTTTTTTTTGGGGGGGGGGGGGGGGGGGGAAAGTAACCCGACTTTCATATTGTAGTTTCAGTGGCTTAAAATGTGAAAGCGTGTATGGAATGTATTTTTAGAAAGGGATTTTGGAATGCTGGTTTATTTGCAGCGAGGAGGAAGTGAAGGATTGTAAACAGTTTTTGCATTATATGTGGATTAAGGCTAATACAGTTGCCTTTCAAGAATGGATTTATGCATCTCAAAAAGAAGACCGCTTCCTTGGAAAAGAAGACTTTGTTTTGGAAGAGTAAGGCTAATGTAGTTGCTCTTGTGGAAATAATTGACTTTTGTGGAAAAAACACATTTTTTAATGGGAAAAGAATCTTTGAATTCTTTGGATTAATGCTAATATAGTTGCCTGAAGAAATGTTTTTGATTTAGTTATTGGGAAAACCTGGAGGGACTTGCATTTCTAGATAAAAACAGTCTTTTGGTGGATGATGGCTAAAGCAGTTGCCTGAAAAAATATTATACTATTGTTACAAGAAAAAAAAATATTTTCGTGGTGGATTAAGGCTAATGTAGTTTCCTTTTTTAAATGCTTTTTTTTTGCAAAGAGAGTCTGTGGAACCTTTCATTTTGGAATGGTCCCCCCCCCCCAAAAAAAAATATGGATGGATGAGTGGAGAAACAAATGTTCTTGCAAGTTTTGGTGACACATGGTGACAATTGGCTTGGAAAAAAGTTACCATGAGTTGAAAAAAAGAAGACTTCAAAAGGTAAGAACCCCAACTTTCCATAAATATTAAAGAAAATGTTTTTCAAATGAATTGGTGATCATTTCAAAACTGCCAAGTAATGTGGAAAAGTTGTTACATAGTGTAAGAAATGTAGTATGTACGCAATACTGTCAAGGTAGTCGGAAGCCACCATCAATGAAAATTGTTAAAGTTTTTCCAATAGTCTTTTAGACATTTCCTTACTTTTGTTTTTTACAAATTCGTGGATTCAGGCTACCTGATAGTGATTGTGCAAGTCTCATTTCCTAGAAACTTTGTTCCGTCTTCAAAATTTCCAGAAAATGATAAAGATTAGGGTGATGTTTGGCTATTGATTTGTTGAAGTAATTATGCCATCCCTCAATGGCATTGTTAGTTTTCGCACCACCCTCTAAGCAGGTTGAATAGCAGTGCCACCATTCTATTTGATACATTGGTTTCCTCCTGCGACCTGACCTGCTTAGACGGCCAATCCATGTATTCTCAAAGTAATTTAGTAGAGGAGTCAATTTTTCTTCATTTTGGGTAAAATAGTCTGGAAGTATAGAATTAATCTACACCGTCTGGTGGTACGAAACATAACGTTGTTAGCTTACATAATTCAAATTGTAGTTTGCTGCTTGACAAATGGTCCTCAACCAAGGAAGATTTTTTAATCTTTTGCCAATAAGCCTGAGAAAAGTGGAGAAAACATCCTTGAATTTAGGTATCAGGGTATAATTTGGTTAATGTGTTAATCATTGATAATTAGAAATCAATAATTACTTTTCCAGGGATTTTATTCAAAGTTTTAGTTTTGATCACTGTTAAGAATTCAGTGTATGTTGAGGAATGTTTGTCAGGAAGTAAAGCATATACTAAAGGGACAGTTTTGTTATTCCTGTTAGCATGAATAGAATGAGTAGTATACATTTGTGAAAATGGATGGGGTGTTGATTTGAATGGACTATTCTCCAAGGTTACAAGGCTATGTTTAGTGCTAAAAATTAAAATTCTTTTTTGAGGGTTTTCATTGTCATGTAGGAGGAAAGGTTCATTGTAGAAAGTTACAGTTAGATGGGGAGGGATGTTATTGTCTTCAAGGTGTTACGCTGTGGGGGTTACTTGCCAGTTTTTGCCTCTGAACCATACTCCTAAGGTTGGGGACAGAGGGCATGCTACTGGCTATGTGCACTGGAATGTTTTGGGCAACCTCCAATAAAATGGTACCACAGGATTCATTGGAGGTGTGCGCGAGAATTTTTTTTGTTGAACATTTTCTCGTGTCTTCCAGAGTAACCGCTCTGCCTTGTGCAATGGGAAGAGAAATATTGTACACAATTCCAGTGACTCCTGGGTTCTGTAAATCTGGCTTCGTGATAGAGATAGCCACCATATTTTTAAAGTCTGTTGCCAGTTCTGGATTTGACATTATTGGCTTGTCTAGAGGATGCCATTGTTCAATCTGTTGGAGACAGAAGAAAAATTAAGCTGCAGTGTATATGTTTTAACATTTTATTTCTGTTCATATTCTGTGAAAGAAAAACAGATCTTGTTGTTTGGCATATTCTCTGGAGGGAGGAAGTTTAAAAAAATTCTTCTGGAAAAAAATTAAAGGATATAGTAGTTTACATTTGGAGTTATTGAAACAGTGGTTGTAGGGTTTTTCAAATTAGAACAGAAAGGCATGAGTTACCTGACGTGAATTTTCGTTTGGTTTGGTGGGTAAAGCTTGAGTTGGATGGCAGTTCTAGAACAGTTGGTTGCTGCTCGATGGTGTCAGTTTTTCTACATTTGTTCTTTTTCTGTTTGTTGAATGGTTTGTTAACTCTTCTGAATGTTGAGGAATATGTGGATCTTTGTTTTTAATCATACACCAATTTAATGTGCAAGCATTTAGTGGGTATATTTTACTGCTTTTATTCAATTTCCTATATATAATATCAATTCATTTGGGGAAGTTTGAATATTTAATTAGATTAGTAATCTTTTTTAGGATATTGTTTTGGAGTTGGAATAGTAATTTGAAGTTATCAACACTATTCAGCATATGCCTTAAGGTAAGTACAAGGTCGAGTTTGAATAGTAATTAGAGCCCAAGTCACTGTGCAGCACCTGCCTTGACGTAAGTGTACTTATGGATTTGGAGTAGTATTCTTTATACTTTAACTGGTAGAATAGGATTTATTTTTCATGGACCTGCCACCCACCAAATGAGGTTAGTAAATGGCTGATTTGGAATATTATTTTGGACTCCCGAGTCACAGACCACCAACTGCCTCGAGGTAAGTATATGGTGGAGTTGGAATATTAAATTGGACCCCAAGTCACTCACCAGCACCTGCTCTGAGGTAAGTCCCCAGCAGAGTTGAATTATTCATATGGACCCCAAGAGGGTTATTAGGATGGCAGGCGGACTTTAGTCTGCTCGCTACCCTAGCGGTGCTAGGACTGGCCGCAAGACGTGCGGCGGTCCCACACCGCCAATTAGGATGCGACCGCCACCCTGGCGGTTGCATTCCGCATTGTTGACATTGCGGCGGTTGCTGCCGCAATGCCAAAGAGCATTGCCATGCACAACGTGGCAGGCACTGTGCAGTGCCTGCCACCTTGTGGGTGCAACGGGCCCCCAAAGCACTTCCCCGCCAGCCTTTCCATGGCGGCAAAGCCGCCATGGAAAGGCCTGTGGAACCCTGCATCCTAATATGGATGGTGGTGCCTGCTAGGCACTGCCACCATATTAAGGCCACAGTCCGCCCGTTGCCGACCGACGGAAAAGCGGCGGATACACTTTGCGTCCGCCGCAATACCCCCCGCCATTGTAATATGGCCAGGGGTAAATTAGGTTGGGGTGGCGGGTGGATCGCCACCGCTGGGCCCGTAGTGGCTATCTGCCCTGTGGTATGTACCTGGCAGAGATGGAATATGAAATTAGAGCCAAAGTCACTGACCAGCACCTGCCCTGTGGTGAGTACCTGGCAAAGATGAAATATTAAATTAGAGCCCAAGTCACTGACCAGTACCTGCCCTGTGGTAAGTACCTGGCAGACTTGGAATATTACATTAGAGCCAAAGTCACTGACCAAGACCTGCCCTGAGGTAAGTATCTAGTGAGGTATGAATATTCAATTGGACCCCAAGTCACTGACATCTGCAATGAGGTAAGTACCTGGTAGATTTGGTATATTAATTTGGAGTTAAGACCTTTAACAGCACCTGCTCTAAGGCAAGTATCCGGTGGGGTAGGATTATTATTTTGGATCCTCGAGTCACTGTGCAGGACCTGCCCAGAGGTAAGTACACAGCGGAGTCAAAATATTAAATTGGACTCAAAGTGACTGCTCAGCACCTGCTTTGATGTAAGTACCTGGCGGAGTTGGAATATTAAATTGAACCCAAAGTCACTAACCAGCACCTGCACTGAGGTAAGTACCTGGTGGAGTAGAAATATTAATTTGGATCCCAAGTCACTGACCGCACATGCTTTGTGGTAAGTACCTGGTGGAGTTGGAATATTAATTTGGATGCCCAAGTCGCTGTATATCACCTGTCCTGAGGTAAGTACGTGGCATAGCTGGAATAGTAATTCTGATCTTGTAGTTACTGTTCTGTTTTTAAGCACGAATATTAATATTAGAAGTCCTTTGAGTACTTACTTTGAAGAGTAGTAGCTTGATGAGTGACTTATTCAGGCTCAAGTTATTTTATTGGTTTGAATTCTGAAAGACTGAAAACAAAATAAAAAATTAATTCAGATAGTCCTTTTTAAAAAAAATGTTTAAACATATGAATTGTCTACAAATAAGTAACTGGTAGAATAGGATTTTTTTTTCATGGATATCCATCCACTCACTGAGTTTAGTATCTGTTAGATTTAAAATATTTCTTTGGACTCCTGAGTAACTGTCCAGTACCTGCCCAGAGGTAAGAACCCGGTGGAGTTGGAATATTAAATTTGACCCAAAGTCACTGACCAGAACTTGCCCTGAGGTAAGTACCCAGTGGAGTTGGAATATTACATTGGACCCAAAGTGACTGACCAGCACCTGTTTTGATGTAAGTACGTAGTGGAGTAGGAATATTTATTTGTGCCCCAAGTCACTGACAGCACATGCTTTGAGGTAAGTATCTGGAGGAGTTGAAATATTAATTTGGACCCAAAGTCACTGTCAATACCTGACCTGGGGTAAGTATCTGGTGGAGCTGAACTATTACTTTTGACCTTTAAAACAATGTCCAGCATCTGCCCTGTGCTCATTTTCTGGTGGAGTATAAATAGTAGTTCTGACTCGGAATTTACTGTCCAGCACATCCCAACTGTTATGTGCTGAATTGATATTAGTTTTGGATTTGTACTGATGCTAAAATAAAGTTGAGATTTATTGGTAAAACATTTAAAAATGTATTTAAGAATATGCTACCTATATTGCGGTAATAGTAAAATAAGTAAGGAAGAGGTTAATTATAAACAAACCATTTTTTGTCAAAATCTGGAAAAGAATAAAATTTTTTTTTTTTTTTATTGTTGTTGTTTTATTCTGTTGTACAAATAGTTATATTGATTTCAAATCTACATGCTTTTGCCGCTAGATGGCACTGTTCGCTAAGTTATGGGTGTTGTGGAGAGCAGCTGTTAAAAAAAGCGTGTGTACAGTCTGATAACCTGAGAACAACTGACTACAAAATGGTGGTTGGCTGCTTTATATGTGTTTTGCGAGTTGTTCTTTTTTTAAAAACAAAATATGTCCTGTAAAGGGTTTAAATTGAAACGTTTAGTTATGTGAGAAAGTGTATTTATTTTTGTTGTTTTATAAAATGCATTTAGAAGTGGTCGAGTGTTCGATTGTCCACCATTTTAGATATCATTCTACTTGGAGATCTGTGTAAAAAGTGGTGAAGAACTATATTTTGTAGACTCCACCTCAGATAGTCGTAAGTACATTGTTTTTTTGTAGTTTAATTGCATTAAAGTGTATTTGGGGAAATAAATAAACATAAAAACATTTTTTAGGAAAATGAGTCCATTGTAATTTTTATGTGATATATTTTTTCAATTACATAGTATGTTTGTGTGTTCATTTTCAAGAGAAAGTTTAATAATGTGTTTGGGTGCGAACATTTGTGGTTAAGGCATACAGGGTATTAATCTTTGTGATTAAGATGTTTTAAATGAATCTTAAATAAAATCATGGTCTAGTTATTTGTGGTAGAAATCTACATAGTTCTTGTACTGTCATTGTTTTGCATATGTGGTTCAGGCATGCGTTATTAGTTAAATCGTTGTTCCATCACACAACCACCTGGGCCACACGTAATTTGGGGACCCTGGTAGGAACAGCTTTGAATGTAGGATTCATCTTCAGCTCTTTTATGCCTTCTATGGCCAGGCCATTGGTAGTGCACAGGCACACTTGTCCAAATCCTGAATGTGTTTGCATCTAATATTCATTGATAGTAATGTGTTTTTTCAATATTGTAACACAGCAACAGCTCACTAATATCACTGCAAAACATCTCTGTGACAACCTCTCATTTCTCATTTGTGAGGTCCTGTTTTGATCTAAAAGCATCTTATTTTATGGATGTTGCATGAACATTTCTCTGCAAAATGTCTGTAATAGACTCTCACACACCACCCACATTAAAAAAAGATTAAAGGGAAACTGTATATAGAACAATCTGTTTAAGAATTATTCATGGTCTTCAGGGCAAAACTCACAAAGAACCAGGGGAGGCTGGTGCATAGGGGCGAGATGGCCGTCGCCCTCCCACCCTAGGGGACAAAAAAAATACCTGATGAAAAACACTGAGCAGCTAGCAATACATTGTGCTGGCTGCTAGTGCTCAGTGAACAAACATGTGAAAATGTGGGGTTTTCTTTAGGGGGGGTGGGGGGATGGCCTTTGCTCTGCACATGCTTTTGGCTGGGCGAAGATTTCTTCGACCTGGAGCCAGAAAGCAGGGCAGTGACGACACACTGGTGGGTGCAGCCTGTGTCTCATTTGCAGAATAGCATTTCGATTTTGGGCGTTATTCCCTTGGCCCAGGGAGAAGTTGGAGACACTCCATTTATTCCAATGGCTGGGGGCGGGGCTGTCTGGCAAGCTTAGAGTTTGTGGGGGTGTGGCAGTGGCCTTTGCCTCTTCCACCAGACCCAGCAACAGTTGTTGTTGCTTTCAAGTGATTGGTTTGCTGGGGTCTGGGGGAGGAGTCCAAAGACAAAATCCAGTTTATTCTAGTTTTTGGCTTGCTTCGTCGTGGCTTGTGAGACCTGCGTGCTTTCATACCAATTCCACGCTTTGAACTGCAGACCCGAGGAGCCCGGCTTAGATGAACTGAGAGACTGAACCAGGCTTGGAGTCCTGGACTGAACAACATCGAGGTGAAGGAAGGTCATCATCACGTCGGAACATCGGTAAGTAAAGTAAACGCAATCCGATAATTTATTACTTTACTCTGACGCCTCGGTGATAATTGTCCGTGAGATTTGGGAGACTCGTGGCCCCCTCCTCACATTCCGCAGCCGGGGGCGGGACACCTCGTTTTGCATTGCACCACCATTAAGGAAACGTCTGTCTGATTAACCTGTTATTTACCGGTGAATTATAACAGATCAACGTTCAAGGCGAACTTATGAAAGAAAATCGTTTTACCTACAGGAGGGCCTGCAGCAAGCCCGTTTGTGACTAGATAGAGAAAGCCAAAAGAGTGATTGGAAGGTCCGAAGTGGAGCGGAGCGCCGCGCCTTCCCACACGAAGAGCCCAGATCTGGGCGCGATGGGACAATGGGTGATAAAAATAACCGCATGGACTCTGCAAGGGACGTGTCGAGTTTGCCTTTTGTGTCAGGCCCGTGACACATGCGGATGTCTGACATTCCCCTCAGCCTGACCTTGAGGGCCTTGATATAAGGGGGGCGTCCGGGCCGCACTCCCAGCCTCTCTGTCCTGCAGCAAAGGTGGGAACAGCCCATGTGTCTGCGTAACCTGTGTGTACTGTTCCCACTAACCTGCTGCGTTCGTGATAGCCAAAGCCCTCACTAACAGAAGCACCCCCGAGTGGACCCCCTTTCACCCACTAACCTACACGCTCTCCCAGGGCGTCCTCTAACCAGTGCTGCCATTGGAAGTTTCCTGGGGTGCGTCACTTCTGATGTATTTGGTGACTTCTGTAGCGCTTAGAACCGTGTTTCACTTACTGCATTACCTGCAGCGTGTGCGATTAGTCAACAAAGTGAAGAGCCGCCAATAGAGGCCAGGGTTAAAAACAAGAGTGCTTTAAACGCAGCTCCGTATTTTTCAATCCGTGACGCAACAGAAGTTTTTCATAGACGGGTGAAAAAGTCCAGGTATGCATAGAGGTTGCCTCGTTTCTTGTCCAGTGCTTTAAATGGGCCAGTACTGCCCGGTACTGAGTACCGGCACCTTTTGATTTTGAGAGGAAGAGTACAAGCACTTCTCGAGAGTGACGTAATACGTTGAATTAGGGAGTACTTTTCAGAAACAAGCAGGTACTCTCTGGTTCAGAGTACCTGCACTTCTATTTTTCCATTTCAAGCAGAGGTTTTGTGTGACTGGTGAAGCTCTGGGTGCAGCCGTGGGCTGGTGGGTTTACTGACGGGACACCAGGCCGCATCGTTCTCATATCTGAGCCCAGCTCAGGGCTTGGAGCAAACACCCCAGAGCGAAACAGGAATACACTCTGTGCAGTCGGCGCCAGGACAGCTCCGAGAGACGTGGCAGCGCCGGGGGATACGAAAGATGTCCCTGCTTCGCTCACAGCCGGACACCGAGGCACAGCAGGAGGAAGACATTGTTTGCCTGGACTCTGATCAAACGGAACGCCTGTATGATCTTCTGTTTTTATACTCGGCAATTTAACAACTAAATGCCACCGCCTCCCAGAAATGCGATTATTGTCACGGTGATTATTAATTCAATACTTAGCTAGCACCAGTGTCATCGTTATTTATATTCTTTTCAATAATTTCCTCACTCCCCAACCTGGTGCTTATTGTTAGTAAGATTCTGAATTGCGAAAATAGCTGTTATTGTCTTTATTATGATGAGGGTGAATGACGTTACCATATCTGTGATTAACAACTAGTCATAACAGATTCCGCATTTTGGTCGGTTGTGGAAAACCAGGGTTACGAGCAGGGCTTTAAATGGGCCGGGTCTTGCCGGGACTGAGCACCGGCAGTTTTGAAAAGCAGGTGAGGAGACGGGTCCCCATCGAGCTCCTCATTTTTGCCCTCACCCTGGAAAAGAACATCTTAACTCTGCAGCAGCACCACTGCTCAAAGACGATGTAACTTTAAAGAGACTCGTTTTAGTGATTTCACCTTCACATCATTTTAGAACGGAAGCATTCTCAATACAATATACAACAAAACCATAGTCGTTGCTTATTTATTATATGCAACTAACAACCATTGACAAAGCCAATAGCCCAGGCTTGTTGTAGGTGTAATTTTACTTGTATTATATAACTGGGTACAAAGGCGGAAGCAGAAAATACCAGTTGTGCAGCGCAGTATGCTAAGCACAGATTTTTAGTTTTCGTGTTTAAGCCACACCCTAAATTACATCGGCCACACCCCTTTGAGAGACCCCCCCCCAGTTTTTTCATCCCACTTAAAGCCCTCATTACGAGACCCAGTAGTTCCAGTTTGGTGGTTGGCAATGTATCATATAAAATGTGTTTAGATATTTACCAGCCAGTTACACGTTATCCTCTCAGACATTTAAAAAGCAGTGTTTTAACTTATATCAGCACACATTGCTGCGCTTTGCCAAAAAATTGTGTAGTTTGTGCTGGTGAGGAAAAATATATTTGGACCACACGTGCCAGGAGAGCGGGAAAGGGAATGACAATCATCCCAAGAAAGCACTGTCTGGAGGAGCCAGCTTCCATCTGAGATGCACCCCCAAAAAGGGAAGTATCATTGTAGGAAAGTGCTGGCCTATGTGGCAACCTGGCACAGACTGTGAAAATTTGACTATTAACATATCAGATTAATGGCTCCCATTAAAGGAATCTAGCGAGGTCTGCGCAAGTCCTTGTGAGTCTAGACTCGGGAGCAGAGGTGCCTTTGAGGAGCAAGTTAGGACGATTGTTTTGGGGCGGGATGGAGTAGGGGAATGGTTGATTCTCCTCTTCAAAAGTACTACTGCAAAAAATGATGTTCACACAGTCTACTGCAAGTATATCTGGCTACAGGCCCTGACCAGGTGGGCGACATTTCTGCTTCATCAAACTTGAGAGGGTTGCACTCCGATTCTTCTGAATGTTTATCACCTTGTTTAACCACACTATTATTCTTGTGGCGTGCTCACTGGTGACGTGCCAAGCCCAAACAGCACCTGTAGAACTGAACATCATCATATCGAGGCTTCTTTTAACCCCAAGACCAGTGGCGACAGCCTTTACTGCAGTTGCAGATACTTTTAATCCGTCATCATCTTTGATTAATTTATTCACCTTTTATACCATGTGTTTCTACTTCTGTAAAATTTAGACATTCATCATTCCATGCGAGGAAATGCAATTTCCAACTTTTCTCATATCCCAGTGGGCCATCCGAACTTCTTCAAAGAATACGTAATAAAGCAACGTTCGTTGAAAGCAGTTTATTGTAACCCAATGCATTTCGGGCCCCTCAGGGCCCTTCGTCAGGGGTGACTGTAAATGAATGATAGAACATATATTTAAAATCTCAAAAGCACACAGCTACATATATGCCTTAACAATCCTTATTGTCAATCCAATTAAATTAACACAATTCTTTTTCCCATGTTGCTACAATTGTTTAATAACTTTCAATTTATGTCCCCCATTCTTTCTATGGCCTCTTATTGTCTACTCAGTTCCCTCAATTGATAGTTCCCGTCAAAAAACTTCATCCTTAGAATGTTCCTCCCTTCTACTTACACTTCAATCACTGCAGGAACACTTCCCCCTGTTGTTTTAACTAAATCTCCATTACCATCATTCACGTTTCACTATTCTTACCTCCCCATCTTCCTTCATGCCAAAACATACCCAGAAATCTTTCCCCTTCCATTGTTCTCAACCGTTCCCTTTACGATCGCTTTCCCTTTCACGTACCTGCTAAAACATGAACCGTCCTCGACTCCCATTTGCTAAACGGATTACCCTCTCTGATTTCCTCCCTCTGTTTTAAACGTTCCGTACTGCGTCTAAAACCCTCCTCCTTCTATCATGTAATTATTTACACCTGAATCGGCCAAACCTCCCTGGGAAACTACACCTCCCACAATGCATGCAATTCGTTGGGTTGTGCATTTAAACAAATGTAATACATGTGCAATCAATTGATATAACTCCTTTTGACAATGCTTTAAAAATGCCAGTATGTCCTATATCTAAATTTGTCATTTCAGTTATCATCTGACTCATATTCAAAAATAAAGTTGCTAGACGAACGAGAATTTTCCGCCTTGCATGGAAAAATAATGTCATTTAGATGAAAGTCCATTGTTGAAAGTCTATTTTCTTCGCGTGGGTGCCAACCCGTTAGGGCAAAAACATTAATATCATCAAACTTGAGAGGGTTGCACTCCGATTCTTCTGAATGTTTATCACCTTGTTTAACCTCTTCGACGCCGATGACGGAACGGTTCCGTCATGCACGTCGGTTGGGCTGTGCTTATGACGGAACCGTTCCGTCATGGCCCCGCCCGCGCTCAGATCTTTCAGCACCGCGCGGGAATCCGCGCAGCGCTGAAGAGGTTAACCACACTATTATTCTTGCGGCGTGCTCACTGGTGACGTGCCAAGCCCAAACAGCACCTGTAGAACTGAACATCATCATATCGAGGCTTCTTTTAACCCCAAGACCAGCGGCGACAGCCTTTACTGCAGTTGCAGATACTTTTAATCCGTCATCATCTTTGATTAATTTATTCACCTTTTATACCATATGTTTCTACTTCTGTAAAATTTAGACATTCATCATTCCATGCGAGGAAATGCAATTTCCAACTTTTCTCATATCCCAGTGGGCCATCCGAACCTCTTCAAAGAATACGTAATAAAGCAACGTTCGTTGAAAGCAGTATATTGTAACCCAATGCATTTCGGGCCCCTCAGGGCCCTTCGTCAGGGGTGACTGTAAATGAATGATAGAACATATATTTAAAATCTCAAAAGCACACAGCTACATATATGCCTTAACAATCCTTATTGTCAATCCAATTAAATTAACACAATTCTTTTTCCCATGTTGCTACAATTGTTTAATAACTTTCAATTTATGTCCCCCATTCTTTCTATGGCCTCTTATTGTCTACTCAGTTCCCTCAATTGATAGTTCCCGTCAAAAAACTTCATCCTTAGAATGTTCCTCCCTTCTACTTACACTTCAATCACTGCAGGAACACTTCCCCCTGTTGTTTTAACTAAATCTCCATTACCATCATTCACGTTTCACTATTCTTACCTCCCCATCTTCCTTCATGCCAAAACATACCCAGAAATCTTTCCCCTTCCATTGTTCTCAACCGTTCCCTTTACGCTCGCTTTCCCTTTCACGCAGCGGCGTAGCTAGGGGGGGGCGGTGGGGGCGGTCCGCCCCAGGCGGCACTATTTTGGGGGCGGACGCATGGCACTGGCGACTCGTTGCGGCCGCTGCGGCCTTTATAATTTATTTGGGGACACAGTGTTCCCCAAATAAATTATAAAGGCCGCCGCGGCCGCAACGGGCCACCAGTGCTGCGCGCGCGGCCCAATTTGAAAGTGCAAGCAGCCACGCACTGCTGCCAAATTGCCGCCGCGACGTCCGTCCCGCGTTTGTGCTTGCTTGACTGTTGGTGCGTCCCAGCCTCCAGGGCCGTCAATCTTGTAGCGCGCGAGCGCTACCAATGACGGCCCTGGGCATCATTTTGGCCAGCCCTCGCGATGAGAACGTAGTAGTGATGCGTCACGCGCTTCACCACTACGCGCTCGTCTCGTGAGGAGTCAGTTCTGGCCTGGGGCAGCAGCCAGTGGCAGTGCTGCAGTGCTGCAGTGCAACAGAAGTGAATGAAGTTCGAACCAACCCCTGGAGCGAGTGAGGTGAGAGCAGCAGGAGCTAGCTAAATGTTTTCAGAGGGGTGGCTGAGTAGCTCATCACCTCCGCTACAAATCCACTTTCATATGTGAGTGCATTTCCGCTGCAGACAAGAACATTGATAACGCCCAAGTCCCCTTGACACAGTAAACGTACATTAGTAAATAACCCGCGCTCGATGCACAAGGGATACAAACAAAGGTATTACTAGCTCTTAAGCAATGTATGCCCCCCTGAAGACCCCTTGGCCTAAGAAGAAAGAAGGCATGACATCAGATGAGCAGTGACGCAAACTCTGACATTTCCTGGTGCCCTGTGAGCTGTTAATGTCCGAAATTAACATAGGAAGGAGAAGGTGCTTGGTCTGATAAATAATTAACTTAGTAATGAAGTTTCTTGATTTACCTACATATTGTAAAACTGTTTTGCCATCCGACTCAATCTTTTGAGATTTGGTTACTACTTCACATCAAGAGCTTACCAAGAGTTCTGCCAAGAGTGGAAAATTATATTGCAGGCCAGCGTTCGGAAATACGTTCTTGGAATATTTCACCATTGAAAGGTGGGAGGATTTCTGAATGCCTGCCTGCTGAAATATTTCATGCTTTGTGATTGAGAAATCTGTCAATCTACACTTGTGCGCACCTGACAGTGCTGGACGATTTGTGTGGGGGTAAGGTGAGTGGGTCTGGGCGGGGTGCTGCTGCAAGGGTATTGAGCCGGGTAAGTTTTCTTTGTCAGCAACATATGGTGCACAGGGACGGGGAGGGTTGAGGCAGAGTTTGCAAGGGGGGCCAGCTGGCGGCCCTGGCGCGGCTTGTGGGGGGCAGTTTGGTGCATCTTGGTGCCCGAAACAGTCGAGTGAAGTTGATGATGTTGGCTACCTGGCTGAACCAATTCTAGCTTGCTTTAACTGCTAGTGTATGTAGCGTCGAGGTGGCGCAGATTCACATTGACATCCGTATTAGTATAGTAGCATTCTAAATCTTCAATTTCCCTGACTACCATGGCAACCTGGGTTGGCTTGTTTTTTTTGCCTGCCTTCGGTCTGTGGAAGTGGCTTTTGTACCTAAGACCATTCTTCTATCATTTGATAGCCTGATAAAATGACTTTGAGGCGGTTATGTAAGTTCTAGTTGTTTGATTGCTACAAACAATTCAACTAACAATCTCTTGAAATAAAAAATAGAAAAATCTATTAAAAAAAAAGTCTCAGTTGTTGTATCCTACAATTTTGACTTTTTTCCTCGTGGCTGCTGCAGCAAGTGAACTAACCTATGATTGCCATAGAGACCCTGGAGTGAGGCAAGAGGAGAGCTAAACGTTTTCAGAGGGGTGGCTGACTCCGAAGCCTCTAGGGTAGAGGCCCTCAAAGTCTCTTAAAACATCAAACCTACTCTTTATCAGGATCCTCACCTCTTGTTTGAAATGATGCCCTAATACCCTTTGCTCGAGCGTGCCTTCCTTAACCAAAGAAGTCTTCAAAAGGCTGTTGTATAAGGAGGAGGGCCTCACATGCCTCTTGAGCGAGGATACTTATATTTTTCTAGGACAAGGCCCTTCGTTGACGGCCGCACAAACAGAGCAAGTGCAATGCACTGCAGGAGGTATAGCCAATAGCCTCAGCCAGTAAGTGCGCAAACCAGCTTCAACGCTCTGCCCCAAAAGCGGACCCCAGGAGCCGCCTGGCCTCGGGTGGGGCATCAGAAGTGGGCACGCCATGATCGTGAGTAAGGGAACCAACAGCAAGACTTGGCTCCGTCGCTGAGGAGGGCTGTCACTCACAGGCTCAGCAGCCCTGCCCTGGCGGAAGCGCTGCCTCCCAGCTTGTGTCTCTCTCAGGCAGTGACTCCTGGTTCCCTTCCCATGCCCTGGGTAGACTTGGGGGTATCGGTTACAGGCTCAGCCCACAGGTGGCTCTCAGCTCTCCACCATTGGCTGCACTTCCAGCCCATTAGGAAAATGAAGCCCTCTCGCCAGTTTCCCGAGTGGCTAATGCCGTTTTCTGGAAACCCGAGACATCCTGCGGTGGGTCACGGGGGCACACAGAAGCACAGGGTGCAGACATTTCTCTCTACTGTACGCACCCCCCTGCTCTTGGGATGCCTTTCTTCCCCAACCTGTGCTATGCTTACGGTGTCCTATGCTACCTTGTGTTTTGTTAGAAAAGCTTTAGTGCTCACAACCAAGAACTGAGTCGCCTTATGGCACTAAATTGTTTTTCTTTTGTAAACATGTCATGCACACCGCCGCCACTCTTCCTCTTCTTCCTCACTCCCTGACCTCTCTTCCTAATCTTCCTCACTCCCTGGCCTCTCTTCCTCACACCCTCCTCATTCTTTTCATCACTCCCTGGCATCTCTCCCTCACACTGGCCTTCTTCATTCTTTTCATAACTCCCTGGCCTCTCTCCCTCACACCGGCCCTCCTCATTCTTTTCATCACTCCCTGGTCTCTCTCCCTCACACCGGCCTTCTTCATTCTTTTCATAACTCCCTGGCCTCTCTCCCTCACACTGGCCCTCCTCATTCTCTTCCACTCTATGGCCTCTCTCCCTCACACCGGCCATCCTCATTCTCTTCATCACTCCCTGGCCTCCCTCCCTCACACCCTCCTCATCCTCTTCATCACTCCCTGGCCCCTCTCCCTCACTATGGCCCTCCGCATTCTATTCCTCTCCCACCTGTTGGTCGTCCCCTTAAGTATGTGCATCCACAGTCCCTCTACCAATTTGCCTGCCTCTACTGCTTCATTATCTCCCGCTGCTCTTTGACGCAAGCCTGTCCATGTTATTGCACGTTCTCTTTTCTTCCTGCATCGTGTCCTCTTCCATGAGGTCCCCTCCCTGTCAGGAGTGTCTTGCTGTGCATTGCCCTCCCAGGTTCTTTCGTGTCGTCCGTCCCCACCTCTCTTCCCTTGCAGTGGCAGTGCTGGGCGATTTGCTGGCTGCTGCAGCAGAAGTGAACAAACCCCTGCCATAGAAACCCTGGCTCTGGCTGCCACCACTGTGGAGTGCTGCTGGAGCCTGAGTGAGGTAGGAGCTAAATGTTTTCAGAAGGGATATTTAGTGAGTGGCCGAGTGGCAGCATAGCTGCCAAGCTTTCAAATGTGACATTTACTCATAACTTCAGATTCTTCAGTGTAATTATGATTGACATTTCAACGACTATGAGCATAGCTGCCAAGGTTTCAAATTGCTATGTGTGACATTTTCATAATTAAATTGTAATTATGAGTGACATTTCAACGGCTATGAGTGACACTTTTTGCGAGAAAAACTCAAGCAATGAAGACGAGGGAAACATATATATATATATATATATATATATATATATCTCAGTAATTACACCCATTTGAGCAGTGACAAACTCTAAGAAGACTAAAACTGGTGCAAATGTCTGCGGCGGCGGACTCATAATTACAATAAAATTATGAAAATATCACATAGCAATCTGAAAGCTTGGCAGCTATGTACTTTGAGGCTGCTCTTTACCAACTGACGTTGGAACTACTCAAAACAACAATGTACAGTAGAACTCTTCTTACTGTGTCACATCTGTGACTTGTCCATGCACATCAAGGGTTGAATCTCTTTGGCAGTACCCCCATATAAGTCATGTAGATTGCACAATTTTCTTCTCTAATGTATAATTCAGATGTAGCTTACTCAAATTATTTTAACTTATGTTGGTAATAGATTTTAATGGGCACATCTAACAGGGTGTCACAGTAGTGTAGCACAATACAGCCCATCCCATAATCTCAATGATTATCTCATGCACATCCAGGGTTCGATTCCCTGGCTTTACATCCCTTAATTTTCAGTTTGATTGTTATTGTCTTCTTTAATTTACATTAGTTTGCAAAATATATTTAAATAGACACACCTAACAGCATCTCATGTAAGTTTAGCATAATGCAGCCTACCTGGTTTGCTCAAGACTCACCTATGTACATCTACTTCCTTTAATCTAAATGTATTTCACTTGTATTTTAGCAGCTGACAATCACACTTAACGTGCTTCATGCCATCTTTGTCTTGTATCTATTTATTTGCCCTGCACATTTCTTTATTTCGAAACATTGACCATTCTTGGCCCACATCACTGTGGTAGAACATGCTTCACCTCCTATCAAACATTAATCCCCAGGGCTTGATTCTCAGGTAGCATCTTTCAATATTCCATTGCATTGTTTGCTTTCTTTTATTGTAATTAATTTCCGAATTACATTTGTGATGGTTAACCCTTAACGTTGCGCCGAATCTCTGTATTTCCACCAGAATCACAGGCTTCGACACTGTTAAGTTGGTTTCGGGTCCCCAGAGCACATCACGTTTGTGCAGGTCCCCACTGCTTTAATGGGGGGACCATGATGCATGGTCATTTAATGTCAGCTGTAGATGATGGAGCCCTGAACAGTGTCATGTATGTGCTGGTTTGCATTGTGCTGAGGGGATTACCAGGTAATTGTTGACGCAGCTCTCTGATGGATGTCACATGCGGTTTTTCTGAGTCCCCAGATAGATCATGCTGTCCGTGTGTTTTCTTTTGTACTGCCAGTCCCCGGTGTATTCAACAGTGTTGCCTTGGACCGTGTCATGTATGTGCATGTAACTTGCACGATCGAGGTAACTATTAGCGGCGATACTATGTGTCTCTCAGACCTCTTTCAAGTGCTCGCCGTCCTTTTTCCCCAGAGCCCCCCGTGCCTCCCACCCCCCCCCCCCCCCACCCGGGGCGGCAATCTGAGGTATAGCCCCGGGCGCCACAAGCTCTAGCTACGCCTCTGCTTTCACGTACCTGCTAAAACATGAACCGTCCTCGACTCCCATTTGCTAAACGGATTACCCTCTCTGATTTCCTCCCTCTGTTTTAAACGTTCCGTACTGCGTCTAAATCCCTCCTCCTTCTATCATGTAATTATTTACACCTGAATCGGCCAAACCTCCCTGGGAAACTACACTTCCCACAATGCATGCAATTCGTTGGGTTGTGCATTTAAACAAATGTAATACATGTGCAATCAATTGATATAACTCCTTTTGACAATGCTTTAAAAATGCCAGTATGTCCTATATCTAAATTTGTCATTTCAGATATCATCTGACTCATATTCAAAAATAAAGTTGCTAGACGAACGAGAATTTTCCGCCTTGCATGGAAAAATAATGTCATTTAGATGAAAGTCCATTGTTGAAAGTCTATTTTCTTCGCGTGGGTGCCAACCCGTTAGGGCAAAAACATTAATATCATCAAACTTGAGAGGGTTGCACTCCGATTCTTCTGAATGTTTATCACCTTGTTTAACCACACTATTATTCTTGTGGCGTGCTCACTGGTGACGTGCCAAGCCCAAACAGCACCTGTAGAACTGAACATCATCATATCGAGGCTTCTTTTAACCCCAAGACCAGCGGCGACAGCCTTTACTGCAGTTGCAGATACTTTTAATCCGTCATCATCTTTGATTAATTTATTCACCTTTTATACCATATGTTTCTACTTCTGTAAAATTTAGACATTCATCATTCCATGCGAGGAAATGCAATTTCCAACTTTTCTCATATCCCAGTGGGCCATCCGAACCTCTTCAAAGAATACGTAATAAAGCAACGTTCGTTGAAAGCAGTTTATTGTAACCCAATGCATTTCGGGCCCCTCAGGGCCCTTCGTCAGGGGTGACTGTAAATGAATGATAAAACATATATTTAAAATCTCAAAAGCACACAGCTACATATATGCCTTAACAATCCTTATTGTCAATCCAATTAAATTAACACAATTCTTTTTCCCATGTTGCTACAATTGTTTAATAACTTTCAATTTATGTCCCCCATTCTTTCTATGGCCTCTTATTGTCTACTCAGTTCCCTCAATTGATAGTTCCCGTCAAAAAACTTCATCCTTAGAATGTTCCTCCCTTCTACTTACACTTCAATCACTGCAGGAACACTTCCCCCTGTTGTTTTAACTAAATCTCCATTACCATCATTCACGTTTCACTATTCTTACCTCCCCATCTTCCTTCATGCCAAAACATACCCAGAAATCTTTCCCCTTCCATTGTTCTCAACCGTTCCCTTTACGCTCGCTTTCACTTTCACGTACCTGCTAAAACATGAACCGTCCTCGACTCCCATTTGCTAAACGGATTACCCTCTCTGATTTCCTCCCTCTGTTTTAAACACCATTTCTGCTTCCCCACAAAAGTCCAGTACTGTAAAACAGCAATTCAAAGTTAACCTTCTTTGAAATTTATAACAAAACTTTTACATTTTGAAATGCTGGCACTGTATGCTAAATAGTCACAAAACTTCATAACTAATTTAAAAACAATTCCAACTTTTTAAAAGTATCTCTTCGTGTTCGCCTATAAGTCAGGACAAGCAACTTTTAACATTTTCGAAATAATGATAAACACATGCGCAACTTGTGCAAATTTATTTAGGAGTTTAAGAACTTTTGTAGTTGTTAATTAAAATGTGATACCCACTTTTTTCAGAGAATTCCCGTTGCTTAGAGGTGGGAAAGCTAGTAAATTAACTGGGAGCTGAGCCAGAGCCGAGCCAAGTGTCTGGTTTGGCTCGAAGAGCTCATGCACGAAGCCAGCCCTGAAACTACTTGGAATTAATTCATGCAACAAGCAATAATTAAAAATATGATAAAGACTCTTCAAAATGTGAAAAATTCACTTTTTTAACATGCAGAAGTGTTTCATCTTAATACATCAGATTACTATGCAATGAAGGAACTAAATCAGTTGTCCTATGCACCCTACATGTGCCTGAGTCCTGTACTTGGAGCAACACTATAGTCTGCTAAATCTAACACAAGAGGTTTTTGTACAACGCACTCCATTGACTCACATATTTGAAGGTTCTCTCATATGTGAGAACAAAGAAAAAGGACCCTTAGTGAAATGAAATATTTGCCTAGGATCACACAATTTGGTCAAGTGGAATATCTACCATTGATCCCAGTTTTTCAAAGTTTTACCTTATGCAATTCACCCACCACACGGCTCTCTATTCCTCTCATTTTTACAACCAAAGGTTTATGCATTGTTTTTAATTCTTGGTGCATAAGAGTCGAGTGTGGGGAGCAGGAACAAGTAACATGAAAGCTCGGCTCGTTTGTACTTGAGGGTGCAAGGGGACCTCAAGCTAAGCTCGAGTCAGGCCTGTGCATGGACCTAGCTCGAGCCTCCAGTGCTTCGCCCACCTGCACCTACACTCTATGGTAACTCCAAGGGCTCACCCTTCACTACGGTACACCCACCTGTACCTACACTCTATGGTGATTCAAAGGGCTCACCTTTCACTACGGTACACCCACCTATACCTACACTCTATGGTAACTCCAAGGGCTCACCGTTCACTACGGTACACCCACCTATACCTACACTCTATGGTAACTCCAAGGGCTCACCGTTCACTACGGTACGCCCACCTGTACCTACATTCTATGTTAACTCCAAGGGCTCCCCCTTCACTACGGTACGCCCACCTGTACCTACACTCTATGGTAACTCCAAGGGCTCACCCTTCACTACGGTACACCCACCTGTACCTACACTCTATGGTAACTCCAAGGGCTCACCCTTCACTACGGTACACCCACCTGTACCTACACTCTATGGTAACTCAAAGGGCTGACCTTTCACTACAGTTCGCCCACCTGTACCTTCACTCTATGGTGACTCAAAGGGCTCACCCTTCACTACGGTACACCCACCTGTACCTACACTCTATGGTAACTCAAAGGGCTCACCTTTCACTACAGTTCGCCCACCTGTACCTACACTCTATGGTAACTCAAAGAGCTCACCATTCACTACGGTACACCCACCTGTACCTACACTCTCTGGTAACTCAAAGGGCTCACCCTTCACTACGGTACATTTGTGCCCTTTTTTTTTGCTGTAGGGCAGGGCAGCAGGAAGGCCTACTGTTCTGCCCTACAGCAAAACCTCATAAATGAGGCCCTAAATGCAAACTACTTTCTTCACTGATTTCAATTTTTTTTCTTGTAATGCTCTACAATTATGTTTTATTATTTATATTTCAATTTAAAAATTAAACTTATTGTGTTAACTCCTTTTTCTCTATTGTAAATTTTGAAACACTTTTTAAACCATATCTATCTTTTTCAGTATATCTTTGCTTTCCACCCAAAATCTTGTTGTCAGGTTTGTATGCTTTGCACCTCAATTTCTGTTATGTGGACTTTCTGTCAGTGTACATTTATGGTATATAAATGCTATATTTCGCAAAATAAACACAGTTTGCTCGAATATAATTTCTGTTTGTCTGGCTAATCTTAAAAAAATCAAGGATGAACTGCAATCCTTGGATGGATCTCTTTCGCCATCTAATTTTCAAAGTATTTGCAATGTACGGTCTTACCAATGGTGTGAGCCTTGATGACTTCATTAACCAATACAGTAAAGAGGAAGAGATGTGTTACAGGTAGAAAACACTTAGAGGGCCTCTTCCCATTGGCTGTGTGTGCTTGGCTTGGGGGTCGTTTTGCAAACAGACCAGTTAGAGGATTGGGCACATTTTTGTAATGTTTTCTTCACACGTGTGCTTTAAAATGCTATATTTGGATCCCGTTTTTGCAAAAATTTACAGTAAATATGTGGTGTAAAACCCACCATTTGAATACATTTTTTGCAAAATTTTCTTGCGGGGGGAAACCCCCCGCACCCACCTTTTTCAGTTCGGGCTCGATCGCTTTGCTCGCTCGCACATTGTACAAGGGTACAAATTTTTCGCCCCACCAGTTTCAAAATCCACCAGCTGCCCCTGCAAAGAACAGAGCTGACAATCAGAGGGGACCCCCGAAAGGCTGGGGCCCTGGGCCAGGGTCCACTTGCCCACGCCTTGAAATGTCTCTGTTTGAGGTTTGGAAAACTTGCAATCCAGAAAATTTTTGAATTTTCGTTTTTTTCTATTGTACATCATACACAGTGGCGGCCGGCATGGTTCGCAGGGGGTGCGTGCGAGGGGAAGGGATGGTGTGCAATTTTAAAAAACAAATTATAATTTTTAAAAAAACTTACTTTGCGGCGCCGAGTCCCGCGTCTCTGCTCTCCTCGTCAGACAGGCACTGGAAGCACAGCAAGACTCCCCTGCTCAATCACAATGCTGCAGTGCAGCATTGTGATTGGTTTTGAGTGTCCCGGTTCGATGCTCAACCAGGGAATTGGGGCCTGGGCTTGTTCTCCACGCAGGCTGTAAAACAGCCTGCATGGAGAACGGGCAAAGTACGCATGACTGGTTTGGGCGGTCTGAGAGGGGCAACCAAACAGTCATTACACACTTCTCACCTGCCCTGCTCTGAGAGAAGAGCAGCCCCGCCCGCCCGCCCGTAAAGAGGCAGGAAACATAAAATGATAATAACTCTGAGTTATTATTATTTTATGTTTCTTCTTCCTCGCACTGCTTAAAAGCAGTGGGGTGACGCTGCTCCGCCATAGCGGAGGAGCCGCCTCTGATCATACAATGTCCAGAATTGATTATATTTTAGTCACTAAATTATTGCTCTCAGCTTTACAATCTTCTGAAATAGGCTACATTTTATATTTGATCATGCCCCAGTACTGTCCTCTTTTGAGTTTTCCAATATTGACTCCAAAACTGGCAGATGGAGATTCAATAACTCCTTATTATCTGAAAAACTATTTGTAACTGAGGCTACTGTTTTTATGCAAGATTATTTTCACTTAAACAATTCTAATGTTACATCTATTGTTACAAATTGGAATGCTTTTAAGGTCTCCTTTCGAGCTTTCACCATAGTTTACTCTGCCAGGAGGAAAAAAAGTTTAAATGCTCAATATCTCCCCATACTATAACACATTAAGACACTTGCCTACTTTACCTCTAAATCTTCCTCTATGCTGCATGACTTGATTTAAGCTTAGTCTGATCTTAACAAATTTGCTACTGTTGTTGCCTGTAATATTTTACTTAAATAGGTTCCACAGGGGTCAGAATAAAGCTGGTAAAATCTTGGCTTTCTATTTATAAATTAAATCGGAGTGTAAGACTATTGGCCCCATTATTAATGAACTTCATAATTCCACATCGATCTCCAATCCAGACATATCTACCACCTTTCTACCCTTTTATGAAACACTATATACAGAGGATACCACCCCTTCATCACTCAATGCAATATACAACACTTTTTTGATGGTCTTCCTACCTCACCACATTTGCTGAGTTGGAGGCTGACATTACAATTCAGGAGGTTTTAGAAGTAATTAAATCTCTGAAAAGAGCAAAAGCACCTGGTCCAGACGGGTCTCTGTTGAACTTATTTAATCTCTCTCCTCATTTTTTTCTGCCAAAATATTCGATCTTTTTTCTGTGATTTCAATGCTAGTGGCTCATTTCTGGAAAGCCCTGACAGTCATCATCCCCAAAGCAGACAAAGATCCAAAACTCTGTAAAAATTATAGGCCCATTTCTCTGATCAACTATGATTGCAAGTGCCAAGATTTTAGCATCCGGCCTAGAAGCCGTTAAGCCTCTTTTTGTTAAACCTGACCATTCTGGCTTTATTAAGGGCAGACTTGCTGCAGACAATGGCAAAATGTTTTCCAATATTGTTAGTTTGGCTGGAAAAATTGATACTCCTCTTGCCGCCCTCTCTCTGGATGCTGAAAAAGCTTTTGACCGTATCAACAGGCAATTTTTGTTTACTACTCTTCACTGGTTTGGCCCAAAATGTATCTCTTTCATAAAATTATTGTATTCCAACCCCTGAGCTAGTGTTTTTGTTAACATCTTTTTTTCCTCCAAACTGTGATTCACACAGAGGTACTTGGCAAGGGTGCCCCCTTTCCCCTTGATAATTTGTCCTCTGCTTAGCAGTAGCGGCTGTATTGGGGCAGTAGTAAAGAGGCGGAGAATAGCGGGGGTTTAAGAAAAAAAATGACATTCACTTATTTGCGCTGCCAGCTGCTGCCTCTCCCCCATCCTCTTCGATCCAGCAGGAAGCAGACTCCCTACCCAATCTTGACGCTGCTGTCACTATGACATCAGTGTTGTAATTGGTGTGAGCACCGTGGTTCAGGGCTCTGACAGGCAGTGGGAACCTGTGCATGTTCTCCACCTAGGCTGTGCATTCCAGCCGAGTGGGGAACACGCTAAGTGCGCATAACAGGACAAAAAGTTATGCACACTTAGAAAGTGCTCACCACTCCTCCCCTTGCTTTGTGGGCAGCCCCGCCCTGCACCTTCAGAGTCTTCCAGAAAATAAAATGATAATAACATAGTGTTATCATTTTATTTTTCCCGTGGGGCAATGCTCCTCTCCCTTAGCGAAGGAGCCGCCACTGCTGCTTAGAGCCATTCCTCGAACGCATGTGATGCAATAAACTTCTGTCTTGCTTCAGACATGGTTCTCTGGAGGTTAAATTATCTTCCTAGATGGATGACATTCTAATTTAGATATCCAATCCTTTGACTTCACTGGATCCTTTTTTACAAGCGATGTCAATATTTCCTAGCATCTCACGTTATAAACTTAATTTTATTAAACCTGATATTTTACCAGTGCATTCTCTTTGCTATCAATTCAGGTTTACCAATACTGGCTTTACATGGTGTCCCTCAAAGATTAAATACCTAAGCATTTGGTTTTCTCCCACCATATCAGACACGTTTTGTCATAACTTCACCACAGTAAAATCCAGATTACAAACATTACTTCTAACTTGGTCTCCATTGCATTTATCGTGGTGGGGAGACTTGCTACCATGAAAATGATGATTGTACCACACATTCTTTATACCATCTCTGTTACCTTTTAAAATCTCTACTATTATTTCAAGCAAATTTACTCCATTTGTACAAACTTCCTTTGGAATAATAAGCATGCACGCATTGTTCTCTCAAAACTCAACCACCCAAAGTGCGAATTTGGGTTTTCGAGTCCCAGATTTTAGGCATTACCATTCCTCTTTTTTGGTCCAACAATGTTATGCTATGACTAACGACTTTCAAGATCAACCTATTTCAATGTGGATTACTTTTGAAAGCTCTTTACTGAATTACTTTTCATTTAAAGATGTCATTCATCTGTCAAATTGTACTTTTATCTCCAAAAACCCCATTTTAAAATGTTCACACCATTTACTTCACAAAAGATTTTTTTGCTAACCTTAATTTCCAACAGTGATTTCTAAACTCTTCTATTTGGTACAACAAATTGCTTAAAATGCACAACAAATCTTTATACTTTTAACATAGGAAGGAGAAGGGTATTATTTTTGTTCACCAATTTGTGAAAGATAATTCTATTGAATACTTACAACTACACTATCAATTACCTGACTCCTTCTTGAAAGAATATAAGCCCATTCCCTCTTTTCTCCATTGTTTCTTTTCCAAAAACCAAATGAATCCAGTTCCAACCACACTTTTACTTGTAACGCCTTTAGATACAGTTTTGCACGACACTGTTCCGAAAGCTGTCCAAAATTTGACTCATCTTCTTCCCCTTTATGCTGATAATGTTCTAAATATAATGGTTCTTTAATATATATGTTATAAAAAACTGTTCTCATGTTACAACTTTTTGTACTTCAGTTTGTTCTAAATGTCTGAAGATTTTTCAATGTAATTTACCACTTACACTGCAGAATGTTTTCTTAGGCTCTTTATCACCTAGTTTTGATAATTTATCTTCCAAACCTCTACCATTTGATCTTTTCATTGCACTTGCATTTTTAACTATACTTTCCTATTGGAAAGACTATTTTAAATTATCAGTATTCACATGGGGGAATTGTATATGTGATAGAATACATACTGTATCTTATTTAACTTTATACATCAAAAGATTAAATCTGATCTGCATTGGTTACCCTTTTCTACTTTTCTTTCCTTGCACTCATCAATCTCTTAACTTACTCCTCCTTTCTTCTCTTCTTATTCTATCTCCCCCATCTCTTGTTTTCATTTTCTTTCTCGCTCCTCCTTCCAATCTTCTTTTTCTTTTTTATATACGTTTTAAAAAAATATCTCAATACATATGTTTTTCTCTCATACCTTCAATTATTGTTATTGATGTGTGAATCCCCAATAAAAATGATTTAACCACATAAAAAAAATATATTTTACATCTCATCCCAACCACTGTTTAGACAAGCACATATACGGCCTATGAGTGCGTTAAATAATTTAGATTGAATTAAGTAGGGGTGCAGTTCCTAAGGGAAGGAGAGGGGAGTGCACAGTTCTCTAGTGACTGCCCTCACACACCCCAAAGGATGTCATGCTTCATCATTGGGCTGTGCTCCTCGTCGGGCCGGCGCTGCATTGCCCAACAGGCACCCGCGAAGGGGCTCTTTGGCAGAGATCTTTTAGAGAGACAACCATTGGATGCATGGGGGTATGTGGTCAGGGTAGAGAGTTGAGGGTGGAAAGTGAGTTAAAATAGGTCTAGTACTGCCCTGTGTAGAATGAAATGTTATTCTGGGGGTGTACTAACCTAACTAAAATCAGTGGACCCTGTCTGGAGGCTATGGTCCTACAGGGTCAGGATAGTGCAAGTGGTTGACATGTTTCTCGCCTGCAGCCCCTAACGGGTCAATCGGTGATTCTTCAGGACCGGTGTATATATTTATTTTTTTTAAAGGGGGGAGGAGGAAGATGTTCCTAACTCTAATCACTACCGCAAGGCTGGTGCTGAAAGTCTTTTTGTCACCAGCGTTGCTCTTGAAAATCATGGTCGTATTGAGGTCGTAGCACAGTGTTGCTCAATTATTCGGGTGGCGCGCAACTTGTCTGCATCCTACCCCTGCCCTAGCTCCCGTGAAAGCAGGGGTAGGATGCAGGCAAGTTGTGCACCACCCGTATAATTGAGCAACACTGTGCTCGTTTAGTACAACCCGTAAGCTACGACCCTCAAAATCAGGGGTCTCACCATTCCAGGTCCTAACACTGGATTTTCAAGAGCAACGCTGGTGACAAAAAGACTTTCAGCACCGGCCTTGCGGTAGTGATTAGAGTTAGGAACACCTCCCTCCCCGCCCCCCTTTTAAAAAACAAAAAAATTATACACCGGTCCTGAAGAGTCCCTGATTGACCCGTTAGGGGCTGCAGGCGAGAAACATGTCAACCACTTGCACTATCCTGACCCTGTAGGACCATAGCCTCCAGACAGGGCCCACTGATTTTAGTTAGGTTAGTAAACCCCCAGAATAAAATTCCATTCTACACAGGGCAGTACTAGACCTATTTTAACTCACTTTCCACCCTCAACTCACTACCTTGACCACATACCCCCCCCACGCACCCAACGGCTGTCTCTTTAAAAGATCTCCACCAAAGTGCCCCTTTGCGGGTGCCCGTCGGGCATTGCAGCGCCGGCCCGACGAGGAGCACAGCCCAATGATCAAGCATGACATCCTTCGGGGTGTGTGAGAGCAGTCACTAGAGACCTGTGCACTCCCCTCTCCTTCCCTTAGGAACTGCACCCCTACTTAATCTGACTGACTTTTAGGAGCACGGTGCAGGACCTAATCAAAAGCTCCCGGTTCCTCCTTTTTGTTGAAATTATTTAGATTGCCATGACTTTATTATTAACATTTATTTAAAAAATAAATATAATCAATGTACATGTCTTAGAACTGGTTGACATATCTAGAATATTGTTGGTCGAATGGATGGAAAAATATTGCATACTATTCAAAAATGAAAGACTAAGTGCCAGGAACAAGAGAAGAGATAGCACAGTTTGAGGGAGAAAAACTGATACTCTGCCAAAATGATAAGAAAGCATAGTCTCAGGTAAATCTAATTTGCAATGTCAGTGTCTACTCAAAGGTCTTTTTTGCCATTGAAGGCCGGAGCTGAAGTGAGATTCTTCATGGGAACTAAATACCTAACTATAAGACCTCACTTCTAGGAGTAGAAATGTTAGATGTACTGCAGCTGTTAGTTTGTATACTGCTCTTGTCCTGTTATTTTCTCTTTTCTTAGAGGAATATCACAGTGTCAAACCACCCCAATCCGTACCTTAAGCCTGAGTTTTGGCCTCACAGAGATGATGTGAACCAACTCCACAGCCCCTTTCCTCTTACTTGTGTATGTGTGTCAACAGGACAAGAAAGAAGGCTGGGGCACAGGGGAGGAGGTCTTTGATATTCCGAAGTAGTATTCCCTCTACAGGTACTCTACTGCACCTTAAATAAGGAGGAGTAAGGTCAGTAACCAAGGAAGTTTATATGCCTCCCAGTGTAACCCCACCCTGCCCTGTTTGGGTGTTGTTTGCAGGCTGGAGAACTAAAGGAAGTAGGTCGTAGAACCATCCAGGACGAGGGATCCTATTAGACACAATATGACATAGGATCATCAGGCACCAGTTCCCCCCCCACACACACACACACCGTCAGCAAAACAGAATTAAACCCAAGTAAAATAACCCTGATACAATAGGAGTCCTTATAGCCTAGGAACCCTTGGGGTATGACTCATTTGAGGCGTCACTGAGTACTCTTGCCCAATGCTGCACACTCTGTATGTGCTGGTAAATCTAAAATAAGGAATGCAATGCAGGTAGCCAATGCAGGAATGTGTGTAGCAGCACCATGACCATATAACATTAGTTGTGCATTCACTGATGTGGGCCTTTCACACCAAGTGCACTGCTTGTTTAGCAACTCCTAATTGCGTGCGCCTCTACCATCCTTGCGAGAGATTAATGCAAAGTAAAACACTCCAAGCGTTTGTATGAGAACAATGAGCATAAGCATCAGAAAAGCACTCCTTGCGCCTGTATCCTAACTATGAAAATAAACTTCAGCAAAGCGCTCCTGATATATGATAGCCCAACATATATAGGTCCTCCATTGTGAGTGCCAGACACCATTTTAATGTGGTGACACAGTGGCTGGCACCTGTTGCTAGCTTTTGTCCCCAGTCAGATATTTAGCGTGTTCAGGCAGTTAGGCGGGTGTTCCTGTGCACCCACGGCAGCAGATGATCGTGGACTTATCCTCGGGACCACACAGGCTTCCACTTCACTAGTCTGCCACAGCTTCCCTATATCAGGACCATCCCCATTCATGGGGAGTAGAACCCATAGGCATCGCTGCTAATGACTGTATGTTGCTGATAGTTTCTCCTGCAGATTGTTAGTCCTGCGAGCAACTATAGCTTAGAGGCAAGGTCAAGTGCATTTGGCAGCAGGGGCCCCTAAATGCAAGGGTTCAAAAACCTGACTGTCTGGTTTTGGAGGGACAGAGCAGGCTGAGTCAGACCTGGGTTGAATAGAGAGATCTGCATTTGGAGTATGGGGAGGGGTAGCTCCTTGACCTAAATAGGGCTGTGCCTGGCAAGGTGAATGCAGGCTCCACCTCCTACTGTGCGTCTGATGGCAGACCTCCTCTTTCTGAAAGGAAGGATGCAGCCTGGTAAACAAAGTGCTCCAGGACTGAGCAGAACTGGTTCTGGCTGGGTTCAGTGACTTGTAGCTTTTGAGACAAAGACTTTTGAGGTATATGTATCTGTGATGAAACCCCTACAAATTGTATTGCTCCTGGACATCAAGACGAACCTCTGTCCGTGTAACTGTAGGAATCTGCAGGAGGTGACTATCCTTGTGCTTGTGTGCTGTTTCTTGGATTGGCTGCAGTGGTTACCATTGGACTTGGAAGAAGAGGGAAAAGGACTTTGAGAGAACTTTTATTAATCTTGCTAAAGCAATCACCCAAGGGCTAGGAGAGAGCTAGCCTCCTGTTGAAGTCTCAGGCACATCAGACTTCACCACCAGCCTCCTGATTCCTCCCAGCGAGGATTTCTATCTGTATGTGAGGGTCCTGTGAGTTCCAGGGTCTCTAGTTCTACTACAGAGAAGAGAGTGCTGAAATCGTAGCTAACGCACGTTAGCGAGCTGCTACAGCTGAAAGTGCACCGGAAAATGATCGTGCTGCTGCCGCTGAGTGCTCGCAAGCAGAGATCATCGCATCACACGTTTGCGGGCTGCCAAGTGCTCGCCAACCAAAGATCATCACATCGAGATCATCGCTTCACGACATCGCAGCGCGGACGCCGGGCGTCAGCCATTTTCATCGCATCGCATCAGGATCGTTGCTCCCTCGCGGAGTGCCGTTTCTTCGCGGCAAGGAGTCATCGCATCAGTGGCCTAGCGTGCAGATGTTTGTCGCATCGTCTTCGCACACATCAGCAGATTTGCACATCGTCTCCTCCCTTGCGGCAAGGATTCATCGGATTGCCGGCCTCGCGTGCAGAAAATCATCGCTACAGCTTCTTGGCGACATTTTGTTGGTTTTGCTACAGAATCCAGGTACTTTGTACGTAAAAGGGTTGCAGAGACCACTCCTTTGAACTGAACTCCTCTTTGCACAATTTGAACTATTTTTGCAGCATTTCAAGAGTAATCCTATTTTACAGTATTGTGGCTTTTTATCGTTATTGGTCTTGTGTTAAGTCTATATATAAAGATACTTATTTTTTATAACTACTTGTGTGGTGTCACTTTGTAGTGTTCCTCACTGTCATAAATGCTTCACACACTGCCTCTGAGTTAAGCCTAGCTGCTCGTGCTACGTTACCACAGGGTTGAGCAGGGGTTATCAAAGGGTGTAGCCCGCTTACTCTGACTTAGGAAGAAGGGTCCCTACTTGAACAGTGGCCAGCCATTGCCAACTAGAGACTCTCATTTCTAACAGTGGTACAACTAACTCCATCAGGGAGCTTGTACCCTCACACTGTGGAACCAGTTGCCCCATACCTATGTGCCTTTGACACCTTTTATGAGCTACCTTTACCCAATTTCTCTGCCCCTTCAAATGTTACCTAGTAGTGCTTCACAGTTGGTAATGCACCAAACCATTTCCAACCCTCAGTGGCCACAGACACCCTTCCTCTCTGCCTTTTATTTCCATCCTCTAAGTAGATTGGGTGCTTCTGAGTCTGTTCAGTCTCCAGTGACATATTGGATACCCATTGCTCAATACTCCAACCTCATCAAGTCGGAACTCTCCCCATCGCAAGCGTTAAGGTGAAAAACCTTGGGCTAATTTTTGACATGTAATTATCCTTTGAAGGTCAGATAAATCACATCACATTCTCATGTTTTTACATCTTGAAACTTCTTGGAAAGGTTTTGGTCTGTATTCCACTGACCCTGCAAAAAACAGTAGTCATGGCTCTTATCACCTCCAAATTGGATTATTGTAATGTGTTCGACATTCAAAAAGGCTTTTTGAGCAAGATACAGACGCTTCAAAATGAGGCAGCACTATTACTGCTGGGCATTCCCAGACACACATCCTCTTTTCAAGCTTTGGTTCAGCTATACTGACTCTCCATTGGAAAGCATATACAGACCAAGACCCTCTGCATAGCCTTCAAGTCCCTACGTAGCCTTGGCCCAGCACAGTCTCAGGTCGGCCAAACACGCATGCTCACTTAGATTCCGCTAACCCAGCTAAGGAAACAGCAAAGATTGCCTGTGCGTGAGCGAGCGTCTTTTCAGCCTGCTCAGGCCAATCCCTGCACTGCTCTAGTAGCAGAAGAGCAGCGTGCAGACTGGACAGAGAGTCTGTGACGTAGTCTCTGTGTCTGCTGGGATAAGGCAGAACCAACAGGGAAGCACAACGCAGGGGACGGCCGGCAGCAAGTAAGTTTAACCAATTTTGCTAAATGGCAGTCGCCGCTGCCTAGGCTATATCTGACCTGGCCTATCCCTAATCTACCCCTGGAGCTGGGGCTTTACCTTGGACTGTCGCTACAAACACCTCAGTCTCAGTCAATGTCCTACAAAGCAAAGCCTGGAAAGTCAGACTGAGTTGGGAGCCTTTAATGCAAGTCCTCAAAGCCCTCACAAACGTCCAGCTTCTGTATAGAACCACATTGCAGGCAAATAGGGGCCCTGCTAAATCAGGGTGGATTCACTAAGTGTGCCCTTTCAGTGCCAAATTCCTTAGCCTAAGACAGCTTGGCAAATTTAGAATCCTGCGGAAGACCATGCGTTGGAGGCTGAGTCAGGGAGGAAGTTAGGAGACAGTCTCAGCACGTGCTAAGCATCAAGGTACATTATTTGCCAAGGACAGCCCTTTCCCCAATCTCATCATATTTCTGTCGTTGGGTTGTATGGCGTTACAACGCATTCCGTTGCACCGCATGCCTTTACCACTCATGCGTTACAACGTGAATGCCATTGCTATGAATAACCTTTACCATGAAAATGTCTTTACCACGCATACCTTTATAACTAATTTCGTTGTAAAACCATGCTTGGCATTGGCATTTTCATGGTATAGGTTTTCTCCGATCCCTGCCCTAATTTCTTTCACTGTTACTCTGTGCCCTTGCCTCTCCCGCTCTCTTTTTTTTTATTATACCCCTTCCCTGTTCTCTTGTGCGACCCTCTGCCTCCTCACACAAAACCTTCTATTAAATACCCCTCCACGTATCCCATAAAATTTACCCCTGTGCTACACCACCCCCTCATTCCTTTTTTTATTTTTATTTTTTTAACTTTAATCCCCCTTACCTCTCCACGTCCTCTTCTCTTCATGCTCTTACTTGGTGCGTTGTACGTCATTAAGAGGAAGCGGAAGTGTCTTTCCGTTTCCTCTAACAACGCCGATTGCCTACACAAACAGGTGTGTTTCTGTCTTTTTTGGGGGGGGAGACCCCCCAAGCCCCCTTTTTTAAGTATAGTTTTTAACACACATGCCTTAACTACGTATCTCGTAGTAAAGGAATGCGTGGTAAAGGCTATACGTGGTAAACACGCATGCATTGTAATGCAAGCGTCGTTAAGGTTATGCATTGAAACGGCCGCGTTGTAGTGGCTGATTACCCTGTAGTTGCCTTGTAGCATAACAAGAGGGCAACAGCATTACAATAATGGCAGAGAGAGGTTTTAAACCTGCTTGCTGACGGCTCTCTAGTTCATGTTAGGTTTGATGGTCCCAGAGAGTGGTGGACTGCTACGGCTGAGGGGATGAGTAATGAGGAATGATTGTCCTGTATTTGTGGCAAAGGAGGACATTGGGAACGGAAACAGTAGCAATGTAGGGCCACAGCATAGATGTTTGCTGAGCGGTTGAGTGTGCGTGTTGTCTGATTCATAAAATGTGCATACAAAGGAGAGGAACAGCAGCTCGGCCGCACTCAGGTACAAGGTGAGGAACAGAGGGACATTTCCCCCAGAGGGATAAGGCCCGCACATCTCACAAATTTCAAGCGTGGTGTGATGCTTTTCAGGTTGATGGATTTGCCATGTACAGTGTACAAATGTGCCACGTTAGTGAGGATCAATGTCCACTATCAGTAGCACACTTTTGGGGAATACCCATAGACCAGAAATGTCAAGCACTTCCTCCGGAGGGATAAGGCCAAGAAAAGAGTTTGGAAAGCTTGCTCCAGTCCTCCGCAGGACAGAAAGACGCTAGAGAAAGAAAATACAGATTGGGCCTGACAACACAAAAGATGGTCAGTGTCCTGCAACTAACACCAGCTTTGTGTTTTGACCTCCACACTCTGGAACCAGTTGCCCCATACCTGTGTTACTCTGACACCTTTTCTTGTCCTCCTGATATCCTATCTCTCTGCCCCTTCAGCTATGCTAGTGCTCCACCTTTGGTACTGCGCCAACCCATTTTAAGCCCTCTCAGGGACCACAGGAACTCTTCTCTCTGCCTTCCATTCCCATCCTCTCAGTAACTCCGGTGCTTCTGCCTCTCTTCCGTCTCCAGTGACACGTTGGATGCCCACTGCTCAATGCTAGTCACTTACCACTCTGTAGAAGCCCTCTCAGCACACGCAGAGTACGCTTGTCCAACGGGCCCATCCATGATCTTCCTCACAGTAACTCATGGCTTTCTCTCTGTGGATGATATAGCTAATCTAGTGGAGCAGAAAGCACTTGGCCATCACCTGGAACACTCTGTCGACGCTGACAATCCATGTTGTGCTGCCTATTTGCATGGCATGATTAATGTCTAGGCCCCGACCATCATTTGACACAGGAACTCTTCTTTCTGCCCTTCATTTCTGCCCTTTTCTCTAATGACAGTTTGTTGTCTTTTAGATTCAAAATCTCTGGAAATTTCTTCTTTTTTTAAATTCAGTAGTATTTATTTGAAAAAAATGAGGGGACATTTGGTTCATCCCTATTTTGAACTAGTGGCCCAAACCTACCACTGCTACCCCTCTTGAATTCCCTCTGCTTGATGGTCTGAGATGTAACCAGTGGAGCACACTGGCCTTCATGTTGGTTGCGTGTCATAGCTATCCTATATCACTGCCATACCCATTCATGGGCAATGGAACCCATAGGCAATGCAACCGAGGTCGGTATGTTGCTCATAATCTCTGTGGCAGCAGAAGAACCTCAGCAGGAGCCGTAGCTCCGAGGCACTGTTGTCAGCCTTTGGTGTTGGAGGTACCTAAGAGGCAAGGGTTCAATCCCCAGCAGTGGAGGCAAGGTCATCTCTGAAGGGCAAAATCTATGGCAATTGGTTTTTTGATTTAGTGTTATTATTTTCTTTTTGAAAAACAAAAAAGAAATTACATCCATTTGATGTTTTCGCTAGACGCCCTAACCTCCACATGCTGCCCCGTCTTAATCACCCTCCGGTTGGAAGTCTGGAACTTAACCACTGGAGCACACTGGCTTTCGAGTCAGTAACCTGTCACAGATTACCTACATCATGGGCAAATGCTTGCACGGGCAATCGAACCAATAAGCAATGATGCTGATGCATGTATCTTGCTGATAGTATCTTCTGCAGAGGGGTAGAGCAACCTGGAGCAATAATTTGGAGGCGAGGCATGGCGGTTTGGAGTCACAGGCCTCCCTACTGCAAGGGTTCCAGTACCATCAGTGGAGGCATGGTGTTACATGGCCGTCCTTTCGCTTCGGAATACACACCAACATATTTTTTTTAAATTGGTAACATTGATTTGACCTGAAAAAACTTGTGGGAAAATTCAGCCATTCTATTTTTGCACTTGTGCCCCAATGCTACAAATGCTGCCCCTCTTGATAGCCTCCCCTTTTCGATCATGTTGGTGAAATAGGAGCAGCAAAGCATTATCTCCATGTAATAATTTATCAATTTATTCTTTAAAGTTGATGCTTTGTCGAGTGCAAAAGTGACTTTGGGGTCATAGCTGAGTACTCACAGAGACCGTAAAAAACGTTGAATAACTGCGCTTTTTTTCTTTTTGCTGCAAACTGGTCTCTCAAATTAGGTGTGGAGTGCCTGTGCACTACACTAATAATAAAGGCCGATTCTGCGTTCTTCTTGATGAAATGCTGGGTAAACATAAAGGCAGTAGAAACTCCCATTATTAGGTGCAATAAGAAGCTGGACATCTTGAATTTTCATTGCGATAGACAAGGGCAATGTCAGGCCTGTGTTTCCCAAGTCCTCAATCTTGCCTGCTGTGCCAGGTGAAGGGAGGAGGCGGATAGTCTGGTCTGGTCTGGTCTGGTCGAGGCCTGACAGGACCTTACCGGGCCTGGCCTTGGTCTGGCCCAGCTCTGGAGCTGTGGCTTAGACTGTGGCTACAAACAGCCCAACCTCTGTCAATTTCCTACGAAGCCAGGCCTGGCAGGTCAGACTGAGGTGGTAGCCTTTAAGCGAGCCCTCGAAGCCCCCAAACGCCCAGCTTCTATATAGAGGCAGGCTGCAGGCAAATAGGGACCCTGCTAAATCAGGGTGGCTTCCAGTGTGTCTTTCGAGTGCCAAATTCCTTAGCCTAAGACAGATTGGCAACATTAAAATCATGCAGAAGACCATGCGTTGGAGACCGAGTCAGGGAGGAAGTCAGTAGACAGTCTCGGCACGTGCTAAGCATCAAGGGACATATTTGCATAGGACAGCCTTTTCTCCAATCTCATTCTATTGCTGTAGTTGCCTTGTAGCACAACAAGAGGGCAGCAGCATTACAATAATGGCAGAGAGAGGTTTTAAACCTGCTTGCTGACGGCTCTCTAGTTCATGTTAGGTTTGCTGGTCCCAGAGAGTGGTGGACTGCTACGGCTGAGGGGATGAGTAATGAGGAATGATTGTCCTGTATTTGTGGCAAAGGAGGACATTGGGAACGGAAACAGTCGCAATGTAGGGCCAAAGCATAGATGTGTGCTGAGCGGTTGAGTGTGCGTGCGTGTCGCCTGATTCATAAAATGTGCATACAAAGGAGAGGAACAGCAGCTCGGCCGCACTCAGGTACAAGGTGAGGAACAGAGGGACATTTCCCCCAGAGGGATAAGGCCCGCACATCTCACAAATTTCAAGCGTGGTGTGATGCTTTTCAGGTTGATGGATTTGCCATGTACAGTGTACAAATGTGCCACGTTAGTGAGGATCAATGTCCACTATCAGTAGCACACTTTTTGGGAATACCCATAGACCAGAAATGTCAAGCACTTCCTCCGGAGGGATAAGGCCAAGAAAAGAGTTTGGAAAGCTTGCTCCAGTCCTCCGCAGGACAGAAAGACGCTAGAGAAAGAAAATACAGATTGGGCCTGACAACACAAAAGATGGTCAGTGTCCTGCAACTAACACCAGCTTTGTGTTTTGAGCTCCACACTCTGGAACCAGTTGCCCCATACCTGTGTTACTCTGACACCTTTTCTTGTCCTCCTGATATCCTATCTCTCTGCCCCTTCAGCTATGCTAGTGCTCCACCTTTGGTACTGCGCCAACCCATTTTAAACCCTCTCAGGGACCACAGGAACTCTTCTCTCTGCCTTCCATTCCCAATCCTCTCAGTAACTCCGGTGCTTCTGCCTCTCTTCCGTCTCCAGTGACACGTTGGATGCCCACTGCTCAATGCTAGTCACTTACCACTCTGTAGAAGCCCTCTCAGCACACGCAGAGTACGCTTGTTCAACGGGCCCATCCATGATCTTCCTCACAGTAACTCATGGCTTTCTCTCTGTGGATGATATAGCTAATCTAGTGGAGCAGAAAGCACTTGGCCATCACCTGGAACACTCTGTAGACGCTGACAATCCATGTTGTGCTGCCTATTTGCATGGCATGATTAATGTCTAGGCCCCGACCATCATTTGACACAGGTACCCTCTTTCTGCCTCATTTGCCTACTCCCCCACCCTTCGCACTTCCACATGTTAGGGCTCTCAGGTGCTGTGGCACTCATCTCTGCATGCTTTCCACCCTCTTCATCCTCTCTCTTTGCGAGTAGCCCCTTTGTGCACAGATACCAACTCCCCCAAGTGTCACCCTGAACAAGCCTTCCTTCTCTTTCTGTACCTCTTTTAAACCCCTTTCAGTGCCACAACTCCAATTATCCTTTTTGAGTGTCCCCTGCTTGTGGGTCAATTAAAAATGAGGGTACTGCTCAAGAAATGGCCTCCACACACCCGATTCTTCGTAACCCTCATAGTAAACCTATGAGTAGTGTCAACTGCATCGCCCTGTGACGGGGATTATCTTGGGGGAGCAATTGACAAACGACAGGGGTACACTTCTCAAAGTGGCCCCCTCCTTTAGTACCGCATACCACTGCTTTCAATTCAACCACCACATAAACCTTTTTACATGCCCCGCAGGGGTCAATAAAGTCATGGGGAAGCCCCCTAACCACCACGATTGGCACCACATGCTGATTGTTGACCTTTTAATTACCAGGACCGCAGCTGGCCCGTGTGGTGCCCTCTTGTGGTGGGCAATAAAAATAGCAGGAGCCAAGCAATTAAAATCTCTCTCATGGCGCTTCCAATTATGGGGTACCCTCTTAGTGCGGTTGTGTGGTACCCCCAAAAAACAGTCCACATGTGGCACCGTTCTGTGCCTCCCCATCAACCCATTTAATGTGCACCCCTCACCAAAACCCCCCTTCTATTAGTGCTCCCCCAATCTGGAAGGTGGGGGGAAGGGGAGGGCGCAACAAAACATTGTTTGTGTTCCCCACCAAAAGCGCCATCCCATCAGTGTGCAAGGGGTCACTGCTTCACATTATCAACTGCAGTAGCAGTAGCGTTAGGCACAATTTCTGCTAGGCTCCTCCCACTTACCCCTAGATTTTGCCTTCTTCTCTTAACCCTTCCTTATTCTGCACTCCTTCCATTGCTTCTCCTACACTGCCTCTGCCCCTAACTTTTAACTGCTTCTACACCACATCCACCTTTTACACCCCCAACCAACACACCCCTCTTCTTGGCTCATTCTCCTACACTGCCCTGGCCCTGCAACTCCACCCTACTTGCTGCCCTGCCACTCTCACTGGTGCTCTCCACTATTCCCTTGCTCCCTGGACCTGACCTCCCATTATGGCTCCACCCACATTTGCCCTCTCTACCCGACTCAGCCCCCCTTGACTTACCAAGCACCCCGCACTTACCACCATTCGTCAGCCTGTACTTCACTTACCAGATGTGTCCACAGGAACCTCTTTGGTTATCGCCATCACCTTTACTTACCAAGCACATTGCACTTACCACCGTTCGTCAGCCAAGTCCATGTCTGATTTCACTTACCAGATGTGTCCACAGGAACCTCTTTGGTTATCGCCATCACCTTGGTGCCGAGATCAGGACTCGAACCCTGGTCGCCAGGATGGAAGACAGGAACTTACCCACTAGACCACACTGGATTCCATATCAGTTGCCTGTCAAGACTTCCCTATATCATGGTCATCCTGTTTCATGGGCAATGGAAACCATGGGCCACAAGCATGAGGCTTCTATGTTCCTAGTAAGTTCTCTTGCAGAGCGTCACAACAGCCAGAAGCTGTAGCTCAGAGGCAGTGTCAAGTGTCTTTGGTGCGGCAGTCCCCTCCAGTGCAAGGGTTCGAGTCCCCCCACCAGCTCCAAACTGACAGTTTGTTGTCTTTTAGATTCAAAATCTCTGGAAATTTCTTCTTTTTTTAAATTCAGTAGTATTTATTTGAAAACAATGAGGGGACATTTGGTTCATCCGTATTTTGAACTAGTGGCCCAAACCTACCACTGCTACCCCTCTTGAATTCCCTCTGCTTGATGGTCTGAGATGTAACCAGTGGAGCACACTGGCCTTCATGTTGGTTGCGTGTCATAGCTATCCTATATCACTGCCATACCCATTCATGGGCAATGGAACCCATAGGCAATGCGACCGAGGTCGGAAAGTTGCTCATAATCTCTGAGGCAGCAGAAGAACCTCAGCAGGAGCCGTAGCTCAGAGGCACTGTCGTCAGCCTTTGGTGTTGCAGGTCCCTAAGAGGCAAGGGTTCAATTCCCAGCAGTGGAGGCAAGGTCATCTCTGAACGGCAAAATCTATGGCAATTATTTTTTGATTTAGTGTTATTATTTTCATTTTGAAAAACAAAAAAGAAATTACATCCATTTGATGTTTTCGCTAGACGCCCTAACCTCCACATGCTGCCCCGTCTTAATCACCCTCCGGTTGGAAGTCTGGAAGTCTGGCACTTAACCACTGGAGCACACTGGCTTTCGAGTCAGTAACCTGTCACAGATTACCTACATCATGGGCAAATGCTTGCACGGGTAATCGAACCAATAAGCAATGATGCTGATGCATGTATCTTGCTGATAGTATCTTCTGCAGAGGGGTAGAGCAGCCTGGAGCAGTAATTTGGAGGCGAGGCATGGCGGTTTGGAGTCACAGGCCTCCCTACTGCAAGGGTTCCAGTACCATCAGTGGAGGCATGGTGTTACATGGCCGTCCTTTCGCTTCGGAATACACACCAACATATTTTTTTTAAATTGGTAACATTGATTTGACCTGAAAAAACTTGTGGGAAAATTCAGCCATTCTATTTTTGCACTTGTGCCCCAATGCTACAAATGCTGCCCCTCTTGATAGCCTCCCCTTTTCGATCATGTTGGTGAAATAGGAGCAGCAAAGCATTATCTCCATGTAATAATTTATCAATTTATTCTTTAAAGTTGATGCTTTGTCGAGTGCAAAAGTGACTTTGGGGTCATAGCTGAGTACTCACAGAGACCGTAAAAAACGTTGAATAACTGCGCTTTTTTTCTTTTTGCTGCAAACTGGTCTCTCAAATTAGGTGTGGAGTGCCTGTGCACTACACTAATAATAAAGGCCGATTCTGCATTCCTCTTGATGAAATGCTGGGTAAACATAAAGGCAGTAGAAACTCCCATTATTAGGTGCAAGAAGAAGCTGGACATCTTGAATTTTCATTGCGATAGACAAGGGCAATGTCAGGCCTGTGTTTCCCAAGTCCTCAATCTTGCCTGCTGTGCCAGGTGAAGGGAGGAGGCGGATAGTCTGGTCTGGTCTGGTCTGGTCGAGGCCTGACAGGACCTTACCGGGCCTGGCCTTGGCCTGGCCCAGCTCTGGAGCTGTGGCTTAGACTGTGGCTACAAACAGCCCAACCTCTGTCAATTTCCTACGAAGCCAGGCCTGGCAGGTCAGACTGAGGTGGTAGCCTTTAAGCGAGCCCTCGAAGCCCCCAAACGCCCAGCTTCTATATAGAGGCAGGCTGCAGGCAAATAGGGACCCTGCTAAATCAGGGTGGCTTCCATATGTGTGTCTTTCGAGTGCCAAATTCCTTAGCCTAAGACAGATTGGCAACATTAAAATCATGCAGAAGACCATGCGTTGGAGACCGAGTCAGGGAGGAAGTCAGTAGACAGTCTCGGCACGTGCTAAGCATCAAGGGACATATTTGCATAGGACAGCCTTTTCTCCAATCTCATTCTATTGCTGTAGTTGCCTTGTAGCACAACAAGGGGGCAGCAGCATTACAATAATGGCAGAGAGAGGTTTTAAACCTGCTTGCTGACGGCTCTCTAGTTCATGTTAGGTTTGCTGGTCCCAGAGAGTGGTGGACTGCTACGGCTGAGGGGATGAGTAATGAGGAATGATTGTCCTGTATTTGTGGCAAAGGAGGACATTGGGAACGGAAACAGTCGCAATGTAGGGCCAAAGCATAGATGTTTGCTGAGCAATTGAGTGTGCGTGCGTGTCGCCTGATTCATAAAATGTGCATACAAAGGAGAGGAACAGCAGCTCGGCCGCACTCAGGTACAAGGTGAGGAACAGAGGGAGATTTCCCCCAGAGGGATAAGGCCCGCACATCTCACAAATTTCAAGCGTGGTGTGATGCTTTTCAGGTTGATGGATTTGCCATGTACAGTGTACAAATGTGCCACGTTAGTGAGGATCAATGTCCACTATCAGTAGCACACTTTTTGGGAATACCCATAGACCAGAAAAGTCAAGCACTTCCTCCGGAGGGATAAGGCCAAGAAAAGAGTTTGGAAAGCTTGCTCCAGTCCTCCGCAGGACAGAAAGACGCTAGAGAAAGAAAATACAGATTGGGCCTGACAACACAAAAGATGGTCAGTGTCCTGCAACTAACACCAGCTTTGTGTTTTGAGCTCCACACTCTGGAACCAGTTGCCCCATACCTGTGTTACTCTGACACCTTTTCTTGTCCTCCTGATATCCTATCTCTCTGCCCCTTCAGCTATGCTAGTGCTCCACCTTTGGTACTGCGCCAACCCATTTTAAACCCTCTCAGGGACCACAGGAACTCTTCTCTCTGCCTTCCATTCCCATCCTCTCAGTAACTCCGGTGCTTCTGCCTCTCTTCCGTCTCCAGTGACACGTTGGATGCCCACTGCTCAATGCTAGTCACTTACCACTCTGTAGAAGCCCTCTCAGCACACGCAGAGTACGCTTGTCCAACGGGCCCATCCATGATCTTCCTCACAGTAACTCATGGCTTTCTCTCTGTGGATGATATAGCTAATCTAGTGGAGCAGAAAGCACTTGGCCTCACCTGGAACACTCTGTAGATGCTGACAATCCATGTTGTGCTGCCTATTTGCATGGCATGATTAATGTCTAGGCCCCGACCATCATTTGACACAGGTACCCTCTTTCTGCCTCATTTGCCTACTCCCCCACCCTTCGCACTTCCACATGTTAGGGCTCTCAGGTGCTGTGGCACTCATCTCTGCATGCTTTCCACCCTCTTCATCCTCTCTCTTTGCGAGTAGCCCCTTTGTGCCCAGATACCAACTCCCCCAAGTGTCACCCTGAACAAGCCTTCCTTCTCTTTCTGTACCTCTTTTAAACCCCTTTCAGTGCCACAACTCCAATTATCCTTTTTGAGTGTCCCCTGCTTGTGGGTCAATTAAAAATGAGGGTACTGCTCAAGAAATGGCCTCCACACACCCGATTCTTCGTAACCCTCATAGTAAACCTATGAGTAGTGTCAACTGCATCGCCCTGTGACGGGGATTATCTTGGGGGAGCAATTGACAAACGACAGGGGTACACTTCTCAAAGTGGCCCCCTCCTTTAGTACCGCATACCACTGCTTTCAATTCAACCACCACATAAACCTTTTTACATGCCCCGCAGGGGTCAATAAAGTCATGGGGAAGCCCCCTAACCACCACGATTGGCACCACATGCTGATTGTTGACCTTTTAATTACCAGAACCGCAGCTGGCCCGTGTGGTGCCCCCTTGTGGTGGGCAATAAAAATAGCAGGAGCCAAGCAATTAAAATCTCTCTCATGACGCTTCCAATTATGGGGTACCCTCTTAGTGCGGTTGTGTGGTACCCCCAAAAAACAGTCCACATGTGGCACCGTTCTGTGCCTCCCCATCAACCCATTTAATGTGCACCCCTCACCAAAACCCCCCTTCTATTAGTGCTCCCCCAATCTGGAAGGTGGGGGGAAGGGGAGGGCGCAACAAAACATTGTTTGTGTTCCCCACCAAAAGCGCCATCCCATCAGTGTGCAAGGGGTCACTGCTTCACATTATCAACTGCAGTAGCAGTAGGCACAATTTCTGCTAGGCTCCTCCCACTTACCCCTAGATTTTGCCTTCTTCTCTTAACCCTTCCTTATTCTGCACTCCTTCCATTGCTTCTCCTACACTGCCTCTGCCCCTAACTTTTAACTGCTTCTACACCACATCCACCTTTTACACCCCCAACCAACACACCCCTCTTCTTGGCTCATTCTCCTACACTGCCCTGGCCCTGCAACTCCACCCTACTTGCTGCCCTGCCACTCTCACTGGTGCTCTCCACTATTCCCTTGCTCCCTGGACCTGACCTCCCATTATGGCTCCACCCACATTTGCCCTCTCTACCCGACTCAGCCCCCCTTGACTTACCAAGCACCCCGCACTTACCACCATTCGTCAGCCTGTACTTCACTTACCAGATGTGTCCACAGGAACCTCTTTGGTTATCGCCATCACCTTTACTTACCAAGCACATTGCACTTACCACCGTTCGTCAGCCAAGTCCATCACCTTTACTTACCAAGCACATTGCACTTACCACCGTTCGTCAGCCAAGTCCATGTCTGATTTCACTTACCAGATGTGTCCACAGGAACCTCTTTGGTTATCGCCATCACCTTTACTTACCAAGCACATTGCACTTACCACCGTTCGTCAGCCAAGTCCATCACCTTTACTTACCAAGCACATTGCACTTACCACCGTTCGTCAGCCAAGTCCATGTCTGATTTCACTTACCAGATGTGTCCACGGGAACCTCTTTGGTTATCGCCATCACCTTGGTGCCGAGATCAGGACTCGAACCCTGGTCGCCAGGATGGAAGACAGGAACTTACCCACTAGACCACACTGGATTCCATATCAGTTGCCTGTCAAGACTTCCCTATATCATGGTCATCCTGTTTCATGGGCAATGGAAACCATGGGCCACAAGCATGAGGCTTCTATGTTCCTAGTAAGTTCTCTTGCAGAGCGTCACAACAGCCAGAAGCTGTAGCTCAGAGGCAGTGTCAAGTGTCTTTGGTGCGGCAGTCCCCTCCAGTGCAAGGGTTCGAGTCCCCCCACCAGCTCCAAACTGACTGTTTGTTGTCTTTTAGATTCAAAATCTCTGGAAATTTCTTCTTTTTTTTAAATTCAGTAGTATTTATTTGAAAACAATGAGGGGACATTTGGTTCATCCGTATTTTGAACTAGTGGCCCAAACCTACCACTGCTACCCCTCTTGAATTCCCTCTGCTTGATGGTCTGAGATGTAACCAGTGGAGCACACTGGCCTTCATGTTGGTTGCGTGTCATAGCTAGCCTATATCACTGCCATACCCATTCATGGGCAATGGAACCCATAGGCAATGCGACCGAGGTCGGAAAGTTGCTCATAATCTCTGTGGCAGCAGAAGAACCTCAGCAGGAGCCGTAGCTCAGAGGCACTGTCGTCAGCCTTTGGTGTTGCAGGTCCCTAAGAGGCAAGGGTTCAATTCCCAGCAGTGGAGGCAAGGTCATCTCTGAACGGCAAAATCTATGGCAATTATTTTTTGATTTAGTGTTATTATTTTCATTTCGAAAAACAAAAAAGAAATTACATCCATTTGATGTTTTCGCTAGACGCCCTAACCTCCACACGCTGCCCCGTCTTAATCACCCTCCGGTTGGAAGTCTGGCACTTAACCACTGGAGCACACTGGCTTTCGAGTCAGTAACCTGTCACAGATTACCTACATCATGTGCAAATGCTTGCACGGGTAATCGAACCAATAAGCAATGATGCTGATGCATGTATCTTGCTGATAGTATCTTCTGCAGAGGGGTAGTGCAGCCTGGAGCAATAATTTGGAGGCGAGGCATGGCGGTTTGGAGTCACAGGCCTCCCTACTGCAAGGGTTCCAGTACCATCAGTGGAGGCATGGTGTTACATGGCCGTCCTTTCGCTTCGGAATACACACCAACATATTTTTTTTAAATTGGTAACATTGATTTGACCTGAAAAAACTTGTGGGAAAATTCAGCCATTCTATTTTTGCACTTGTGCCCCAATGCTACAAATGCTGCCCCTCTTGATAGCCTCCCCTTTTCGATCATGTTGGTGAAATAGGAGCAGCAAAGCATTATCTCCATGTAATAATTTATCAATTTATTCTTTAAAGTTGATGCTTTGTCGAGTGCAAAAGTGACTTTGGGGTCATAGCTGAGTACTCACAGAGACCGTAAAAAACGTTGAATAACTGCGCTTTTTTTCTTTTTGCTGCAAACTGGTCTCTCAAATTAGGTGTGGAGTGCCTGTGCACTACACTAATAATAAAGGCCGATTCTGCATTCCTCTTGATGAAATGCTGGGTAAACATAAAGGCAGTAGAAACTCCCATTATTAGGTGCAAGAAGAAGCTGGACATCTTGAATTTTCATTGCGATAGACAAGGGCAATGTCAGGCCTGTGTTTCCCAAGTCCTCAATCTTGCCTGCTGTGCCAGGTGAAGGGAGGAGGCGGATAGTCTGGTCTGGTCTGGTCTGGTCGAGGCCTGACAGGACCTTACCGGGCCTGGCCTTGGCCTGGCCCAGCTCTGGAGCTGTGGCTTAGACTGTGGCTACAAACAGCCCAACCTCTGTCAATTTCCTACGAAGCCAGGCCTGGCAGGTCAGACTGAGGTGGTAGCCTTTAAGCGAGCCCTCGAAGCCCCCAAACGCCCAGCTTCTATATAGAGGCAGGCTGCAGGCAAATAGGGACCCTGCTAAATCAGGGTGGCTTCCATATGTGTGTCTTTCGAGTGCCAAATTCCTTAGCCTAAGACAGATTGGCAACATTAAAATCATGCAGAAGACCATGCGTTGGAGACCGAGTCAGGGAGGAAGTCAGTAGACAGTCTCGGCACGTGCTAAGCATCAAGGGACATATTTGCATAGGACAGCCTTTTCTCCAATCTCATTCTATTGCTGTAGTTGCCTTGTAGCACAACAAGGGGGCAGCAGCATTACAATAATGGCAGAGAGAGGTTTTAAACCTGCTTGCTGACGGCTCTCTAGTTCATGTTAGGTTTGCTGGTCCCAGAGAGTGGTGGACTGCTACGGCTGAGGGGATGAGTAATGAGGAATGATTGTCCTGTATTTGTGGCAAAGGAGGACATTGGGAACGGAAACAGTCGCAATGTAGGGCCAAAGCATAGATGTTTGCTGAGCAATTGAGTGTGCGTGCGTGTCGCCTGATTCATAAAATGTGCATACAAAGGAGAGGAACAGCAGCTCGGCCGCACTCAGGTACAAGGTGAGGAACAGAGGGACATTTCCCCCAGAGGGATAAGGCCCGCACATCTCACAAATTTCAAGCGTGGTGTGATGCTTTTCAGGTTGATGGATTTGCCATGTACAGTGTACAAATGTGCCACGTTAGTGAGGATCAATGTCCACAATCAGTAGCACACTTTTTGGGAATACCCATAGACCAGAAATGTCAAGCACTTCCTCCGGAGGGATAAGGCCAAGAAAAGAGTTTGGAAAGCTTGCTCCAGTCCTCCGCAGGACAGAAAGACGCTAGAGAAAGAAAATACAGATTGGGCCTGACAACACAAAAGATGGTCAGTGTCCTGCAACTAACACCAGCTTTGTGTTTTGAGCTCCACACTCTGGAACCAGTTGCCCCATACCTGTGTTACTCTGACACCTTTTCTTGTCCTCCTGATATCCTATCTCTCTGCCCCTTCAGCTATGCTAGTGCTCCACCTTTGGTACTGCGCCAACCCATTTTAAACCCTCTCAGGGACCACAGGTACTCTTCTCTCTGCCTTCCATTCCCATCCTCTCAGTAACTCCGGTGCTTCTGCCTCTCTTCCGTCTCCAGTGACACGTTGGATGCCCACTGCTCAATGCTAGTCACTTACCACTCTGTAGAAGCCCTCTCAGCACACGCAGAGTACGCTTGTCCAACGGGCCCATCCATGATCTTCCTCACAGTAACTCATGGCTTTCTCTCTGTGGATGATATAGCTAATCTAGTGGAGCAGAAAGCACTTGGCCATCACCTGGAACACTCTGTAGACGCTGACAATCCATGTTGTGCTGCCTATTTGCATGGCATGATTAATGTCTAGGCCCCGACCATCATTTGACACAGGTACCCTCTTTCTGCCTCATTTGCCTACTCCCCCACCCTTCGCACTTCCACATGTTAGGGCTCTCAGGTGCTGTGGCACTCATCTCTGCATGCTTTCCACCCTCTTCATCCTCTCTCTTTGCGAGTAGCCCCTTTGTGCCCAGATACCAACTCCCCCAAGTGTCACCCTGAACAAGCCTTCCTTCTCTTTCTGTACCTCTTTTAAACCCCTTTCAGTGCCACAACTCCAATTATCCTTTTTGAGTGTCCCCTGCTTGTGGGTCAATTAAAAATGAGGGTACTGCTCAAGAAATGGCCTCCACACACCCGATTCTTCGTAACCCTCATAGTAAACCTATGAGTAGTGTCAACTGCATCGCCCTGTGACGGGGATTATCTTGGGGGAGCAATTGACAAACGACAGGGGTACACTTCTCAAAGTGGCCCCCTCCTTTAGTACCGCATACCACTGCTTTCAATTCAACCACCACATAAACCTTTTTACATGCCCCGCAGGGGTCAATAAAGTCATGGGGAAGCCCCCTAACCACCACGATTGGCACCACATGCTGATTGTTGACCTTTTAATTACCAGAACCGCAGCTGGCCCGTGTGGTGCCCCCTTGTGGTGGGCAATAAAAATAGCAGGAGCCAAGCAATTAAAATCTCTCTCATGACGCTTCCAATTATGGGGTACCCTCTTAGTGCGGTTGTGTGGTACCCCCAAAAAACAGTCCACATGTGGCACCGTTCTGTGCCTCCCCATCAACCCATTTAATGTGCACCCCTCACCAAAACCCCCCTTCTATTAGTGCTCCCCCAATCTGGAAGGTGGGGGGAAGGGGAGGGCGCAACAAAACATTGTTTGTGTTCCCCACCAAAAGCGCCA